>NC_091282.1:710521602-716284102 GCF_032444005.1 Ranitomeya imitator | reverse complement strand
TGCTGGCTTCTTGAGGTGTTTTTCTGCAAATTTAACTCTGGCCTGTCTATTTTTGGTATTGATGAATGGTTTGCATCTAGATGTGAACCCTTTGTATTTACTGTCATGGAGTCTTCTCTTTACTGTTGACTTAGAGACAGATACACCTACTTCACTGAGAGTGTTCTGGACTTCAGTTGATGTTGTGAACGGGTTCCTCTTCACCAAATTAAGTATGCGGCGATCATCCACCACTGTTGTCATCCGTGGACGCCCAGGCCTTTTTGAGTTCCCAAGCTCACCAGTCAATTCCTTTTTTCTCAGAATGTACCCAACTGTTGATTTTGCTACTCCAAGCATGTCTGCTATCTCTCTGATGGATTTTTTCTTTTTTTTCAGCCTCAGGATGTTCTGCTTCACCTCAATTGAGAGTTCCTTTGACCGCATGTTGTCTGCTCACAGCAACAGCTTCCAAATGCAAAACCACACACCTGGAATCCACCCCTGACCTTTTAACTACTTCATTGATTACAGGTTAACGAGGGAGACGCCTTCAGAGTTAATTGCAGCCCTTAGAGTCCATTGTCCAATTACTTTTGGTCCCTTGAAAAAGAGGACGCTATGCATTACAGAGCTATGATTCCTAAACCCTTTCTCCGATTTGGATGTGGAAACTATCATATTGCAGCTGGGAGTGTGCACTTTCAGCCCATATTATATATATAATTGTATTTCTGAACATGTTTTTGTAAACAGCTAAAATAACAAAACTTGTGTCACTGTCCAAATATTTCTGGCCCTAACTGTACCTGTATGTCATCTCCCCTGTATATAGTATATACCTGCTGTATGTCATCTCCTCCTCTATATACCTATGTGTCATCTCCTCTTTTATATAGCATATACCTGTATGTCATCTCCTCCTGTATATAGTATACGTGTGTCATCTCCTCCTGTATATACCTGTGTATCATCTGCTCCTGTATATAGTGTATATACCTGTATGTCTTCTCATCCTGTATATAGTATATACGTGTGTCATCTCCTCCTGTATATAGTACATACCTGTGTGTCATCATCTCCTGTATACAGTATATATCTGTGTGTCATCTCCTCCTGTATATAGTATGTACTTTTATGCCATCTCCTCCTGTATATACCAGTGTCATCTCCTCCTGTAATATAGTATATATCTGTGTGTCATCTCCCCTATATATAGTATATACATGTCATCTCTCCTGTATATAGTATATACCTGTGTGTCATCTCCCCTATATATAGTATATACCTATGTCATCTCTCCTGTATATAGTATATACATGTGTCATCTCTTCCTGTATATAGTATATACCTTTGTCATCTCCTCCTGTATATAGTATATACCTGTGTGTCATCTCCCCTGTATATAGTATATATTTGTGTGTCATCTCCTCCTGTATATAGTATATACCTGTGTGTCATTGCCCCTGTATATAGTATGTACCTGTATGTCATCTCCCCTGTATATAGTATATACCAGGTTGTCATCTCCTCCTGTATATAGTATATACGTGTGTCATCTCCTCCTGTATATATATACCTGTGTGTCATCTGCTCCTGTATATAGTATATACCTGTGTGTCATCTCCTCCTGTATATAGTGTATATACCTGTGTCATCTGCTCCTGTATATAGTATATACCGGTGTCATCTCCTCCTGTATATAGTATATACCTGTGTGTCATCTCTCCTGTATATAGTATATACCTGTGTGTCATCTCTCCTGTATATAGTATATACCTGTGTGTCATCTCTCCTGTATATAGTATATACCTGTGTGTCATCTCTCCTGTATATAGTATATACCTGTGTTTCATCTCCTCCTGTATATATCTGTGTCATCTCCTCCTGTATTAGACCGCGTTCACATGTTATTTGGTCAGTATTTTTACCTCAGTATTTGTAAGTTAAATTGGCAGCCTGATAAATCCCCAGCCAACAGGAAGTCCTCTGGCAGTATATATTAGCTCACACATACACATAATAGACAGGTCATGTGACTGACAGCTGCCGTATTTCCTATATGGTACATTTGTTGCTCTTGTAGTTTGTCTGCTTATTTATCAGATTTTTATTTTTGAAGGATAATACCAGACTTGTGTGTGTTTTAGCGCGAGTTTCATGCGTCAAGTTGTGTGTTGAGTTGCATGTGGCGACATGCATGTAGCGACTTGTGAGAGGAGTTTTGTGTAGCGACATGCGTGTAGCAACTTTGTGTGTGTCGAGTTACATGTGACAGGTTAGTGTAGCAAGTTGTGTGCAGCAAGTTTTGCGCATGGCGAGTTTTGTGCGTGGCGAGTTTTATGTGTGTTGCGTTTTGAGTGTGTGCAAGTTTTGTGTGAGGCAACTTTTGCATGTGTTGCAAGTTTTGTGCATGTGGCAATTTTTCCGTGTGTGCAAGTTTTGCGTGTGGCGAGTTTTCCATGAGGTGAGTTTTGCACGTGTGGCGAGTTTTGCGTGAGCCTAGTTTTGCATGTGGCGAGTTTTGCGCAAAGCGAGTTTTGAGCGGCGACTTTTGTTTTTCGACTTTTATGTGGTGAGGTTGGTGTATGTGTGGTGAAATGTGTGCTGAGGGTGGTATGTGTGTTCAAGCACGTGGTAGTGTGTGGCGCGTTTTGTGTGTGTGTGTTCATATCCCCGTGTGTGGTGAGTATCCCATGTCGGGGCCCCACCTTAGCAACTGTACGGTATATACTCTTTGGCGCCATCGCTCTCATTCTTTAAGTCCCCCTTGTTCACATCTGGCAGCTGTCAATTTGCCTCCAACACTTTTCCTTTCACTTTTTCCCCATTATGTAGATATGGGCAAAATTGTTTTGTGAATTGGAATGCGCGGGGTTAAAATTTCACCTCACAACATAGCCTATGACGCTCTCAGGGTCCAGACGTGTGACTGTGCAAAATTTTGTGGCTGTAGCTGCGTCGGTGCAGATGCCAATCCCAGACATACATACACACATACATTCAGATAGATAGATAGATAGATAGATAGATATTTACACACACACACATGTATATACATGTGTATATACATACGTGTATATACTGTATATGTGTATATACATACGTGTATATATACGTATATATATATATATATATATATATATGTGTATATACATACGTGTATATAAACGTATATATATATGTGTATATACACACACGTGTATATATATATATATATATATATATATATATGTATATATGTGTGTATATATATATATATATATATATATATATATATATATATATATATATATATACACACACTCGTATACACATATATATACATATATATATATATATACACATATATATATATATACACACACCAAAGCTGGGCATGGAGTGAGGTGACAACAAACCTTCCTTTTTCAGATGTGTTTTATTGTCAACTGTAAATGTTTTTGGAAGATCTAAGCAATGTGGCTCCCAGGGTGACTGCATTACCACCTTGCCTCTGCAGATGAAATTTAAAGCATTTCTCAAATCCATATGAACAGGATGTTTCTGGAGAGTAACATTACCCTCAAGTGGGGATAATCAGTACTACAACTTACTAAATAGGGCTTTGTTTTTCAAAATAATCTTAATTTTAATTACTAGTGCTGCAGCGTAAAAATGAAAGCTGGTTAATTTCTACATGTTCATTCTGGTGCACAAGGCCCATGGTATCTACAATAGACTCCACTCGTTATGCAACATACATTCATAGGCCTACTTCACAACTATCATATCTATCATATCCTACAACCCCAAACAGTTATTCAAAACTTTTAACTCCTCCGCCCACCACTGCCCCCTCCGACCTACCTCATCTCTGCTGAGGACTTTGCCACACACTTCAAAAATAAGATCTACCAAACAAGGCAAGTCTTTATTTTTCAACCAGCACAACCCCTTTGTATACCAGACCTATGCGCTTTCCCCACAACCTCCCTCTTCAACATCACTGAAGGGGAGCTTAATTGTCTCCTCTCCAAATCACACCTCACCACTTGTGCACTAGACCCCATCCCATCTCCTCTCCAACCTCATCACCACACTTATGCCATCCCTAACTAATCTTTTCAACCTATCGTTAACTTCTGGCACCTTCCCTTCTGCTTTCAAACATGCCACAATCACACCTATCCTTAAAAAGCCTATCCTCAACCCAACCGCTATGTCCAGCTATCACTCAATAGCGCTGCTCTCATTCGCTTCCAAACTCCTGGAGCAGCATGTCCACACTGAACTTTCCTTCCACCTCTCATCTAACTTTATTATTGACAATCTACAATCTACAATCTGGTTTCCGTCCCCATCATTCCACTGAGACTGCCCTGACCAAAATTCCCAACGACCTACTTACAGCCAAAGCTAACGGACAATACTCTATACTCCTTCTAGACCTGTCCTCTGCTTTCGACATAGTTGACCACTGCCTCCTACTACAGATCCTCTCTTCCTTTGGTATCAAAGACCTCGTCCTATCCTGGATCTCCTCATACCTTTCCAACCGCACATTCAGCGTCTCCCACTCCCACACTACCTCCTCATCCCATCCTCTCTGTCAGAGTCCCCCAAGGCTCTGTTCTAGGACCCCTACTCTTCTCAATCTATACACTTGGCTTGGGAAAACTCATAAAGTCCCATGGACTCCAGTACCATCTTTATGCTGATGACACTCAGATCTACCTCTTTGGCCCAGATGTCACCTTTCTACTGTCCAGAATCCCAGAGCGTCTATCAGCCATATCCTCCTCCTTCTCCTTTTGCTTCCTCAAACTCAGTGTTGACAAATCAGAACTCATCATCTTTCCATCTCAAGGGATCTTCTTCCTTACCTGATCTATCCATCTCAATAAGTGACATCACACTTTTCCTCGTACCGGAAGTCCGCTGCCTTGGAGTAACCCTTGACTCTGCCCTGTAACCCTGTCCTTCAAACCGCACATCCAAGCTCTTTCCACCTCCTGTTGCCTCAAGCTCAAAAATATTTCCAGAATCCATCGTTTCCTCAACCCTCAATTTACTAAAATGCTTGGGCATGCCCTCATCATCTCCTGCCTCGACTACTGCAAAATTATTTTCTGTGGCCTCCCTGCTAACACTCTCACACCTCTCTACTCCATCCTTAACGCTGCTGCCCGTCTAATTCATCTCTCTCCTTGCTACTCCTCCGCTTCTCCCTTCTGCAAATCTCTTCACTGGCTCCCATTCCCTCTGCGTATCCAGTTCAAATTACTAATACGGAACTACAAAGCCATCCACAACCTGTCTCCTCTATGCATCTTTGAATTAATCTACCAATATCTTCACTCGCGTAATCTCCGGTCCTCCCAATACCTCCTTTTCTCCTCCACATTTATTCGCTCCTCACCTAATCTCCTCAAAGACTTCTCCCGAAAATCCCCCATCTGGAATTCCGTGCCCCAACACGTCTGACTTTCAACCACATTCGGATCCTTCAGACGGAACCTGAAAACCCACCTCTTCAAGAAAGAAACAATGTTTTTATTTATCGCTAAAAAGGTTTTTATTAATATCAAATATATTAAAAAACATACATGAAAGTACCTAGAAATAAAAATGGGGCATATATCTGCGTCTTGCCAATTAGTATTGTATTATCTGTATTGTCCAGTTTTTATTTCATTATCCTGTCATGTATGTTTAATATAGTTGATATTAACAACAATCTTTTTAGCCATAAAGAAGAGAATAGTTCCTTCAGGGATTTGTTAACAAAACCGCAAGAATAAGCACAAAGAGTGCACCTGGCAGATTTCCAGAAGAGCATCATCATTACCTTTAGACTTTCCAGCTCCTCCTTGTGCTTCCTCTTCTGATGCATGATTGCAGCTTGGTATTCTGTAATGAAAATAATAATTAAAAGTGTTATAGCAAAACTAATCTCATTAAAACTTGATAACTAATCGTCTGTATATGTGGTGGGGACAAAAAAAAAAAATGTAAAAAAAAATGAATAATATGTGGAGAGTATTTTTTTTTATGTAGCAGTTCAGCTGACAATGCCATTAATAACTTTTCTGTTGCTTATATTCACGCTGATTGAAATGAGAAATGTGAACGCAGTCTTAAAAAGGGCATCTCATTTTTCCATACATAAACACTGGTTTATAAAACGATAGACCTATTATGGGAAAATCACAATTTGTAAAATAAGTGTAAATGTAGCCCATTGGATGGTTGCCTTATGCTTTGATCACACGCATTTGCGTGGTACATTTGTCGTCATTTCAAAAGTGAACAACTTTGTTCATAATTTAAGTTCCATAACTCCAGAGTCATTTAAAAAAAAATCTGCTATATGGTTCCAGAGATCTGGGCCTTTTTACTTGGTGCTAATTTTTATGATGTTTACCAATGAGGCGGTGCTTACAGGGTTCTCTAGGGGTCTGTATGTAGGCTGCTCTGTAGCCCCTGCCTCTTTAGGTTGTTTCCCTGCCCGGTACCTGCCTCCTTAGCTTGACTGACAGCTCCCTGTCTGATTTCCTTGACAGGTGCCCAACATCACATGGACCTTGGCCACATGGCCATCAATCTATTTAAAGAGGTGGGGGCTGGGCCAAGCCCAGAGCACTTAACACCTCATGTGCATGTAAATGAAAATGCTAATTATTTGGCAGTGCTGAAACAGATGGCAACTATAAAAGGTGTCAATGGATTTAAATTTCAAAGACCTGTATGCATAGATATGCCTTATTGGGGGACCATGGATCTTCTGAACTGAACTCTAATGTCACTTCTGGGAGACACTGATGTGTGAAACTAGCCCAAGTGCAAGATTTTACTCTCAGTCAAAAATTCCATTGATGAATATACACAACAACATGCCGCTCCCTTTCCTAAAATAGCAAATTACAAAGAACAAAAGTCTATCATCTCTATACGCACTGCTGTATAGTTGCATACAGCTTTGTGTCTATTTTGAGGTGTTAACCAAATAGAGATTAGAATGATTACGAAAACTGTTTGCACTCAATGCACTGCAAATCCTGGGTGTAAAGGTACCTTCACACTGATCAACTTTCCAACGATCACGACCAGCGATACGACCTGGCCGCGATCGTTGGAAAGTCCTTGTGTGGTCGCTGGACAGCTCTCTCCAGCGACCAATGATGCCGAAGTCCCTGGGTAACCAGGGTAAACATCAGGTTACTATAGCAGGGCCACGCTTAGTAACCCGATGTTTACCCTGGTTACCATTGTAAAAGTAAAAAAAAAAAAAAAAACACTACATACTTACATTCCGGTGTCTGTCACATCCCTCGCCGTCAGCTTCCCGCACTGACTGTGTGAGCACCGGCCGTAAAGCAGAGCACAGCGGTGACGTCACCACTGTGCTTTACGGCCGGCGCTCACAGTCAGTGCGGGAAGCTGACGGCGAGGGACGTGACAGACACCGCAATGTAAGTATGTAGTGTTTTTTTTTTTTTTACTTTTACAACGGTAACCAGGGTAAACATCGGGTTACTAAGCATGGCCCTGCGCTTAGTAACCCGATGTTTACCCTGGTTACCCGGGGACTCATCGCTGGATCAGCGTCACACACGCCGATCAAGAGATGACAGCAGGTGACCTGACGACAAAAAGTTCTGGCCTTCTAGCTCCGACCAGCGATGTCACAGCAGGATCCCAATCGCTGCTGCGTGTCAAACACAACGATATCGCTATCCAGGACGCTGCAACATCACGGATAGCTATCGTTATCGTTCAAAAGTTGCTCAGTGTGACGGTACCTTTAAACAGCAGAGAAAACCTGAAATCAGGAGATTAGGCCATTGAAAGCTGGTGGTAAAGGTCTTATTTCATGTGCAATCAAGACAATAGGGATCTAATGAGTAAATGAACAAAGCAATGAGACTACACCAGTTAAGGTACCATCACATTTAGCGACGCTGCAGCGATATAGACAACGATGTGTGGTCGCTGGAGAGCTGTCACACAGACAGCTCTCCAGCGACCAACGATGCCGAAGTCCCCGGGTAACCAGGGTAAACATCGGGTTACAAAGTGCAGGGCCGCGCTTAGTAACCCGATGTTTACCCTGGTTACCATTGTAAAAGTTAAAAAAACCAAACAGTACATACTTACATTCCGGTGTCTGTCCGCCAGTGTCAGCGCCAGCCGGCCGTAAAGCAGAGCACAGCGGTGACGTCACCGCTGTGCTCTGCTTTACGGCCGTCCGGCGCTGACACAGTCATTCCCGGAAGCTGACACCGAGGGACAGACACCGGAATGTGAGTATGTACGGTTTGTTTTTTTAACTTTTACAATGGTAACCAGGGTAAACATCAGGTTGCTAAGCACGGCCCTGCGCTTAGTAACCCGATGTTTACCCTGGTTACCAGTAAACACATCGCTGGATCGGCGTCACACACGCCATTTCAGCGATGACAGCGGGTGATCAGTGACCAAAAAAAGGTCCTGATCATTCCCAGCGACCAACGATCTCCCAGCAGGGGCCTGAACGTTTTTCGCTGTCACGCATAATGATTTTGTTAACGATATCGTTGCTACATCACAAAAAGCAACGATATCGTTAACAAAATTGTTATTTGTGAAGGTATTTTTAGGCCTTTTTCACATATCAGTTTTTTTAGAATCTGTCACAATCCGTCAAAGTGTTGAAAAGACGGAACCTGTGCAGATTGTAAAAAACTGATGCCCTAGAACCGTTTTTTTGATGGAAGCAGCTCGAAGCAGCTGCTGGAGGAATTTAAAGGAAGAGAGAGAGACAGACAGAGAGAGAAAGAGAGAGAGACACAGAGAGATTCCCTGAATGGAAAAATGGGTTAAATTAAAGGAATAGAAATTCTTCCAGGCATGCTCCATTTCAAAAAATGTGTCGCTGGATTCCTGCTTTGACGTCCATAGGCTTCCATTATAGCCGACAGACAGTGCAGGATCTGTCGCTGTCCAACTTTTCGACGTACACAGAAAACGTTACTTTGTCCACTGTCTCCGGGCAACGGACACAGAATTTACGACAGATCCATCAAACGACAGATGAAACGGAAGGCCATCCGTCACAATCCTTCGCTAATACAAGTCTGTGAGAAAAAAAACGGATCCAGAAGCAACATTTGCTGGATCCGTTTTTTTCTAAAAAAGATGGATTGTGACTGATGGCAAAAAGCCGATGTGTGAAAGAAGCCTTAGTAGTTGTACTCAAAAGCTTTGTTTACATGTGACAGTTTTGCATGTTTTTTGCTGCTTTTTTGTGGAAACTGTGCAGCATAACCAATGAGATTTCTGAAATCTCGTGTACAACTTGGGTTTTCTTTCCATGCATATTTTTTTCCCTCCCAAGATGCATGTTATTTGTTTGTTTTCTTTTGCAGCAATTTCATCCATTCAATGAATGGATGAAAAACACAAGTAAAAATGGCTCAAAAAATTGCATGTAAAAATGTGCATATTGTACGCAGCACTGGAATATCTTTGTGCAGAGGCCAAAAAAAAAAAAAGAACAATGCAAAAACGCAAGACGTCAACAGGCTCTAAGGATACATTCTTCCCACAGTGAGCTTATGATGATTTTCTGCATGATGTCTGCAACCATTATGTAAAATGGGTTACATATTTTTTTTTCCTGAAAATACACAATGTACAAAATTCATCAAAATCTCATAGTGGGAACATAGTGCAGCGCCCAGGGTCCTGGTCGTTGCAGTAATGTCATTTTCCTCTAGGGGAGGGTGATATTACGTTTGGAGCCAAAGAAGGACAACTGAATCCAGGTATCACAAACATGCAACACATTTCGCACTCCAGGCCACCAGGGGAAGCTCTGCTTTTATTTATGAGGGCACTCCTCACACTTAGGTAAAACTGGCTGCCTGGGGAGGAAGTTAGTTAGTTGCTGACTGAGCTTCGCTCAGATAGTTGGTCCCTGACAGGGGTGGGATCCTGTCAGAGATCGAGACAGAAGCACACAGAGCTGTGCCTGCCCTAAGTGCGGCAGCTTTTAGAAAGAGACACTGAAGGAGAACTGTATTGTAGAGAGGGTGAAGAAGTCGTAGCAAAGGAGTGGATATCAGAGGAGTTCTTCCCTACACAGGCTGCCTCCTTCTGAGGCGCAGGATCCCGATAGCTGGAACACCGAGGGAGCAACGATCCTTTATGCCTTGCTCCAGAGACCGGCAGGACAGCTAATTTTACGTTACCTGTCCGCCCTTACACCCAGGAGGCAAGGTGGCACCCCTTAGAGGCTGGGGCATGATAGAGTCCCTGTAAAACGCCTCAAGCCACCAGTCATATGGGTTTGTCCTATCCATCTAGGGGACAGAGAGAGACATAACATCTACAGCATCTGTGAGGACCTTATGAGAAGCTTAGCAGTAAGGTACTACAACACCACGGGGCTAGAGAAGGCTACTGATTTCTACCTGGACAAGAGGACTCTGGATTTACCTCCAAACCGGCCGGACTCTGCCCGCCCTGTGGTCTGGTACATTGGACTGTGGATGCCGAAGCATTCAGTAAAAGGTAAAGAGACTGCAACCTTGTGTTATAGTTCTTCACTGCGCCACACACCATCCACCATCTACACTCTGGGAAGCCCTGGGGACACACTTCACCTGTGGGAAGGTATACCATGTAGCTGCCATAACATTACCCCAGCGGACCCCTTAACCCCTTTCTGGGGGGGCTTTATTATCATACTGCCGAACAAAAAGTGGAATAACACGCGATCAAAAAGACAGATATAAATAACCATGGTACAGCTGAAAACGTCATCTTGTCCCGCAAAAAACGAGCCACCATACAGCATCATCAGCAAAAAAATAAACAAGTTATAGTCCTGAGAATAAAGCGATGCAAAAATAATTATTTTTTCTATAAAATAGTTTTTATCGTATAAAAGCGCCAAAACATAAAAAAATGATATAAACGAGGTGTCGCTGTAATCGTACTGACCCGAAGAATAAAACTGCTTTATCAATTTTACCAAACGCGGAACGGTATAAACGCCTCCCCCAAAAGAAATTCATGAATAGCTGGTTTTTGGTCATTCTGCCTCACAAAAATCGGAATAAAAAGCAATCAAAAAATGTTACGTGCCCGAAAATGTTACCAATAAAAACGTCAACTCGTCCCGCAAAAAACAAGACCTCATATGACTCTGTGGTCCAAAATATGGAAAAATTATAGCTCTCAAAATGTGGTAACGCAAAAAATATTTTTTGTAATAAAAAGCGTCTTTCAGTGTGTGACGGCTGCCAATCATAAAAATCCGCAAAAAAACCCGCTATAAAAGTAAATCAAACCCCCCTTCATCACCCCCTTAGTTAGGGAAAAATTAAAAAAATGTATTTATTTCCATTTTCCCATTAGGGCTAGGGTTAGGGCTAGGGTTAGGGCTAGGGTTAGGGTTAGGGCTAGGGCTAGGGCTAGGGTTAGGGCTAGGGTTAGGGCTAGGGTTAGGGTAAGGGTTAAGGTTAGGGCTAGGGTTAGGGCTAGGGTTACAGTTTGGGTTGGGGCTAAAGTTAGGGTTAGGGTTTAGATAACATTTACAGTTGGGAATAGGGTTGGGATTAGGGTTAGGGGTGTGTCAGGGTTAGAGGTGTGGTTAGGGTTACTGTTGGGATTATGGTTAGGGGTGTGTTTGGATTAGGGTTTCAGTTATAATTGGGGGGCTTCCACTGTTTAGGCACATCAGGGGCTCTCCAAACGCGACATGGCGTCCGATCTCAATTCCAGCCAATTCTGTGTTGAAAAAGTAAAACAGTGCTTCTTCCCTTCCGAGCTCTCCCGTGTGCCCAAACAGGGGTTTACCCCAACATATGGGGTATCAGCGTACTCAGGACAAATAGGACAACAACTTTTGGGGTCCAATTTCTCCTGTTACCCTTGGAAAAATACAAAACTGGGGGCTAAAAAATAATTTTTGTGGGAAAAAAAAGGATTTTTTTATTTTCACGGCTCTGCGTTATAAACTGTAGTTAAACACTTGGGGGTTCAAAGTTCTCACAACACATCTAGATTAGTTCCCTGGGGGGTCTAGTTTCCAATATGGGGTCACTTGTGGGGGGTTTCTACTGTTTAGGTACATTAGGGGTTCTGCAAACGCAATGTGACGCCTGCAGACCATTCCATCTAAGTCTGCATTCCAAATGGCGCTCCTTCCCTTCCGAGCTCTGCCATGCGCTCAAACGGTGGTTCCCCCCAACATACGGGGTATCAGCGTACTCAGGACAAATTGGACAACAACTTTTGGGGTCGAATTTCTCCTCTTACCCTCGGGAAAATACAAAACTGGGGGCTAAAAAATAATTTTGGGGGGAAAGATTTTTTTTTTAAATTTTCACGGCTCTGCGTTACAAACTGTAGTGAAACACTTGGGGGTTCAAAGCTATCACAACACATCTAGATGAGTTCCTTAGGGAGTCTAGTTTCCAAAATGGTGTCACTTGTGGGAGGTTTCTACTGTTTAGGTACATTAGGGGCTCTGCAAACGCAATGTGACACCTGCAGACCATTCCATCTAAGTCTGCATTCAAATGGCACTCCTTCCCTTCCGAGCCCTCCCATGTGCCCAAACAGTGGTTCCCCCACATATGGTGTATCATCGCACTCAGGACAAATTGGGCAACAAATTTTGGGGTCCAATTTCTCCTGTTACCCTCGGGAAAATGCAAAACTGGGGGCTAAAAAAATAATTTTTGTGGGAAAAATTTTTTTTTTATTTTTACGGCTCTCCATTATAAACTTCTGTGAAGCCCTTGGTGGGTCAAAGCACTCAGCACACATCTAGATAAGTTCCTTAGGGGGTCTACTTTCCAAAATGGTGTCACTTGTGGGGGGTTTCAATGTTTAGGCACATCAGTGGCTCTTCAAACGCAACATGGCGTCCCATCTCAATTCCTGCCAATTTTGCATTGAAAAGTCAAACGGCGCTCCTTCCCTTCCGAGCTCTCCCATCCGCCCAAACAGTGGTTTACCCCCACATATAGGCTATCAGCGTACTCAGGACAAATTGTACAACAACTTTTGGGGTCCAATTTCTTCTCTTACCCTTGGGAAAATAAAAAATTGGTGGCGAAAAGATAATTTTTGTGAAAAAATATGATTTTTTAGTTTTACGGTTCTACATTATAAACTTCTGTGAAGCACTTGGTGGGTCAAAGTGCTCACCACACCTCTAGATAAGTTCCTTAGGGGGTCTACTTTCCAAAATGGTGTCACTTGTTCAATGTTTAGGCACATCAGGGGCTCTCCAAACGAAACATGGCGTCCCATCTCAATTCCAGTCAATTTTGCATTGAAAAGTCAAATGGCGCTCCTTCGCTTCCGAGCTCTGCCATGCGCCCAAACAGTGGTTTACCCCCACGTTGGGTATTGGCGTACTCAGGACAAATTGTACAACAATGTTTGGGGTCCACTTTCTCCTGTTACCCTTGGTAAAATAAAACAAATTGGAGCTGAATTAAATTTTTTGTGAAAAATAGTTAAATGTTCATTTTTATTTAAACATTCAAAAAATTCCTGTGAAGCACCAGAAGGGTTAATAAACTTCTTGAATATGGTTTTGAGCACCTTGAGGGGTGTAGTTTTTAGAATGGTGTCACACTTGGGTCTATATGATAGAAAATACCCCTCAAAATGACTTCAAATGAGATGTGGTCCCTAAAAAAAATGGTGTTGTAGAAATGAGAAATTGCTGGTCAACTTTTAACCCTTATAACTCCCTAACAAAAAAAAATTTTGGTTCCAAAATTGTGCTGATGTAAAGTAGACATGTGGGTAAAGTAGACATGTGGAAATGTTACTTATTAAGTATTTTGTGTGACATATCTCTGTGATTTAATTGCATAAAAATTCAAAGTTGGAAAATTGCGAAATTTTCATAATTTTCGCCAAATTTCCGTTTTTTTCACAAATAAACGCAGGTACTATCAAAGAATTTTTACCATTGTCATGAAGTACAATATGTCTCGAGAAAACATTGTCAGAATCACTGGGATCCGTTGAAGCGTTCCAGAGTTATAACCTCATAAAGGGACAGTGGTCAGAATTGTAAAAATTGGCCCGGTCA
Organism: Ranitomeya imitator; assembly: GCF_032444005.1. Classification (NCBI taxonomy): domain Eukaryota; kingdom Metazoa; phylum Chordata; class Amphibia; order Anura; family Dendrobatidae; genus Ranitomeya; species Ranitomeya imitator. Next base: position 716,270,037 of record NC_091282.1, on the reverse strand, counting down.
TTAACGTGCAAACCACCCTTGGGGGTAAAGGGGTTAAAGCACCGTCGGTCATCCTGACCGAATACCACAGGTTGCGTCACGAACACAAACTTTATCCCTTTAAAGACCTTTCCCTTTTAAACGGACGTCCCAGGGCCACGGACCGGGTCAGCCACCGTGACATCCCCCTGTGAACCGCAGGACCCGGTACAGAGTACCCCACTGCCCTTCGGGGCGCTCCAATAGTCTTTGGGGTTGTACAGATGAAGTTTTTAAAGATGGTCAATCATGACAAGTTTTTAAGTGGAAACCACTTCTGGAAACATTCAGTTATGCTTAGTTCTCTTGATGCGTACTTGTTAAAAAAAAAATTTCTCCTGCATATAAATCCGCACAATATTACTGTTCCAGAAAAGTTGATGAGATTCATGCAACTATACTGCTCAGTGTGCAATTTTTCTTAATGCTGTGTTAATTGACTGGCAGTGGTTTTATTTTTTAAATTTGCAGCATGTTAATTTCTTTTGTAGATGTGTTTTACAAGAAGCTTATTTTCTCTTGATAGAGAAGAGGAAAATCCACAGATAAAAATCTCATATGCATTTCTACCTTGATTAAACAGCAAAAACGCAGTAAAAAGGCATATAAATTGCATATGACCATCAATCAAATGTTATCAAAGCTAAGTAAAAGGAAGTTTTATTTAAAATATGACAAAAAAAGCATCAGAAAAATTCAATAAACACTTTATATATGAAAAAGGTTTAAAACACTAGCGCTCCAACTTTTGGGGGGAGGAATTGGAAAAGCTGGATGCTGTTGACAGTGAAACAAGTCGTGCGTCACACCTGTAGGATGATGTATAACTAGATGAATAAATACCATCGCGCCAGAACAGCTTTCTTTTTCTCAGCTTTTAAAAACAGTGAAAATCCTGTGCGCTTTGGCTAAGCATATGTGCACAAGATGTCTTTTAGACGCAGGTGTACGCCTCAAGCTTAAGGCGAAGATGCTTTAGGAAAGTGCTAGCAGTGTTATTCTTGAAGCATCTTTATTGGAGTCCTTTCCACTGCTGGCATCCTTTTTGTAATTAACAATAAACATCCTATAGTAAATTAACCATACTCGGATCAAGAAGTGTCTCTCAACAACAATTTAGAAAATAAATAAGTTTATTAGACATCCAGAATATGACAAAATACAAAGAAATCAAATTGGTGCCTCAAACCATGCAAATAGCGGCCATCTAAAAAGGGGGACACAAAAACATCCAAATAATTAATCCTGTCTGCTAGATCATATTGGAATCATTTAATATTTCAAATAAGATAAATATATAATAGATGTATACCAGCAAAAATTGTTGCATATCCTCAATCAATATTTCTTCTGCATGTGCGCATATGTCCATATACAATGAAAATGCACCAAATAGGCATTCTTGGTCTGGGTGTATGAAGGGATGCTGTAACGATAGAAGGCTGTGTGTGTTTTTATTTGAAGGCAAAACCATGCCTTTAGTTTTCTTGGGATCCGTTGCCATGTTTCTCTGCCCTGCATATTTGGTGCATTTTCATTGTATATGGACATATTGCGCACATGCAGGATAAATATTGATTGAGGATATGCAACAATTTTTGCTGGTATACATCTATATATATTTATATTTGAAATATTAAATGGTTCCAACATGATATAGCAGACAGACAGGATTACCGTAATTATTTGGGTATTTTTCTGTCCCCCTCTTTAGCTGGCCTCTATTTGCATGGTTTGAGGCACCAATTTGTTTTGTATTGTGTCATTTTCTGGATGTCTAGTAAATGTATTTATTTTATAAATTGTTGTTGAGAGACACTTCTTGATCCGAGTATGGTTAATTTACTATAGGATCTTTATGTTTAAATGAATGTACTTATTTTAGCAGCTTCTCGGCTTTTATAGACTTATGCGTTTAAAAGAAAATACAAAAGCTATAACATGTGCACAGCAATGTTGTTTTGACATTGCTGTGCATTGTTTTTTTCTTTGTAGATATTATTTTGCGCTTTTTGAGGCAGGTTTCAGATGGTTGTGCACACACCTCTAGGCCCGATTCAGATGTCCAATTATTTTGAACAGACTTTTATCCGAGTTTGGTCCGAGTGTCATCAGTTGTTCTCGTATATGGAGAAAAAAAAAAAAAAAAGATATAGTTTATCTACCTTCTCTTTTCGGACAGTTCATGAAAATTGGACCGGATAAGTAACCAACTGAGCTTTACTACACTTCTGAATGGCTTATCTGATTATGTACTTTTCTCCCACATCCATACTGCTGTGTTGAACGGCGCAGGGCGGTAGCCACTGGCGAGGCACTGGTTTTCTCCTGTGACGCCCTGGTGCACTACATGAAAGTGTGGTTTTGGCTGGGTGTTGGTGCTGTAAGGGCCTTGAGTCCGTGCAGGTCGCTTTTTGCGATGGTGTTGGTTGGATAGGACTAAAGGTGTTGAAGTTCAAAAAAGGAGATTCAAGTTCTAAAACACGGCAACTTGGTAAGAGTTATGTACAAGGGGTAGTGGGTACAAAGTCTCATGGATGTTTCCTTCACAGTGAAAAGCATTTTCATGCACATCATTCCCTTTCACTGTACACTATCAACTTTACTTATACACTATGCATATTATATTACATTACAACGCAATACATATATACAAAAGACATAATACACAAAATGCAATTGGTGTCTTCAGGGGCAGAAATGCTACAGTCCAGTCCACACCTCTTACACCATGAAAAACTAAGCATCAACATATGTTATTTGGAAACTGGTGCCATTTTCCTCATCACCATCCCGTGTCTGCTTGCATATAAACCTATAATAGGCCTATAAACAGCATTACTTCTATAGCGTCTCTGTCCATTATTACCGCTGTGAAGTTAAAAGACCCAGGATTTATACCCATCACATTCAGAGAGCTGCGATTACACACTCATCTGATCGCTAAGCCATCTGGGTATTACCACACAATTTCTATACTAAATCTAAGGCAAATGTAAGAGGCTGGATGAAAAAAATACACTGCTTAAAAAAAATAAAGGGAACACTTAAATCCCACATCCTAGAGATCACTGAATGAAATATTCCAGTTGTGAATCTTTTTTCATTACATAGTGGAATGTGCTGAGAATAATAAAACGTAAAAATGATCAATGTAAATGGATCGCCCCCAGACACAGGGCCACAGGTTACTTGGTACCGGTCCTTTCTGTCTCAGTTCTGGGGTTGTCACAGTGGCTGGACCCGGTCCATGACCCTGCTAAGAGGCATCCAATAAAACGTGATAGGAGTCTGTCAAGGTTTCGTGACGCCACCTGTGGTGTTCGGTCAGGATGAACGACGCTGCTTGGGGCCCTCTGGGGTGATGGAATGGCAGCTAGATGGTATACCTTCCCACAGGTGAAGTATGTCCCCAGGGCTTCCCAGTGATGTAGATGGCGATGGTGTGAGGTGCAGACAATAACGAGGACACAAGGTTGCAGTCTCTTTACCTCTTTACTGAAGACTTCAGGATCCGCAATCCAGAGCACAGTTAACAGGGCTATCTGAGACTGGCCAGTCTGATGGCACATCCAGAGTTCCCTTTGCAGGTGGAAATCGTTGCCTACCAATAGCGCCTGTGTGTTGTAGTGCTACCCTGCTGAGCATTCGGTATAGTCCTCACAACTTCTGTTCTAGTTCGTTCTTTCTAGTTCTTTTTCTTTCTATTTCGTTCCAGATGTTACTAGTTTCTCATCCCCCAGGCATGTTATGGCTAGGACGCACCCGTATGACGGGAAGGCTCGGAGCTCTTCCGGGACCCTAGAGATGCCCCTCTCCACGCGTTGTTCCCTATGTCTTTGTAGGAAATTTAAGGTAGACAGCCAACCTATAATTAACTGTCCTGCGGAGTTTGAAGTAAGGCATAGAGTCAGTTACTTCCTCGGTGTTCCGGCCACGCGCCTCAGTAGGATGTTGCCGTTCTCGGGGCATGACTCCTACTGGTTCTCCTTTGTGCTTGATCTCGTTTCTCACTGTTCCACAATATCCTTCGCTTCGTGTCACTTTCTTAGGATACCGCCGCAAGGTAGTGCAGGCGCGGTTCCGTAACGTTCTGTTCTGTTCGCTAGGTACCTGCCAGGTTCCCACACCTGACAGGCACCCCCCTGAATCTTCTCCCTGCAACACCCCCTGCCACGGGATATTGCCTGAATCCAACCCAGTCAGCTTCTGACTAACTTCCTATCCAACCCCTAGTTTTACCAGTGTGAGGAGTGGCCCAATAAATAAAGCCTTTTTCTCCCCCTAGTGGCCGGAGTGTGAAGTGTAATGTGTGCTGGTGATACCTGGTCAGTACAATTCCTTCAGTGCCATCAGACGTACCATCACTCCCCTTAGCGGCAGAGTGTCATACTGCAACGACCAGATCGCTGGGGCGCTGCATGAATCACAACCAATATCCCACGGAGGTGTGGAGTTGGAATGATGCTCAAAATCAAAGTGGAAAATGAAGTTACAGGCTGATCCAACTTCAGTGGAAATGCTTCAAGAAAAGGCAATGATGATCAGTAGTGTGTGTGACCTCCACGTGCCTGTATGACCTCCCTACAATGCCTGGGCATGCTCCTGATGAGGTGGCGGATGGCCTCCTGAGGGATCTCCTCCCCGACCTGGACTAAAGCATCCGCCAACTCCTGGACAGTCTGTGGCGCAAGGACACCGTTCTCTCCTGGTTCTCCTCCTAGCTCTCTGATCGCTCCTTCACTGTATCGTTTGCTGGTTCCTCCTCCTCTCACCTTCCCCTTACTGTAGGGGTTCCTCAAGGATTAGTCCTAAGCCCCCTCCTCTTCTCTTTGTATACTGCCCCTATTGGACAATCACTCAGAAGATTTGGTTTCCAGTACCATCTCTATGCTGACGACACCCAATTATACACCACTTCTCCTGTTATCATGCCGACCTTTTTTTAGAAAACACCAGTGATGGTCTTACCGCTGTCTCTAACATCATGTCCTCCCTCTATCTGAAACTGGAGCTGTCAAAAACTGAACTCCTCGTGTTCTCTCCCTCTACTAACCTACCTTTGCCTGACATTGCCATCTCCGTGTGCGGTTCCACTATTACTCCAAAGCAACATGCCCGCTGTCTTGGGGTCATACTTAATTCTGAGCTTTCATTCACCCCCCACATCCGATCACTGGCTCGCTCTTCTTATCAGCATCTCAAAAACATTTCTAGAATTTGCCCTTTTCTTTCTTTCGACTCTGAAAAAACTCTTACTGTTTCACTTATTCATTGTCGTCTGGACTTTTGTAACTCTCTACTAATCGGCCTCCCTCTTACCAAACTCTCCCCGCTCCAATCTGTCCTGAATGCTGCTGCCAGTATCATATTCCTCACCAACCGTTACACCGATGCCTCTACCTTGTGCCAGTCATTACACTGGCTACCCATCCACTCCAGAATCCAGTACAAAACTACTACCCTTATCCACAAAGCACTCCATGGCTCAGCACCACCCTACATCTCCTGCCTGGTCTCAGTCTACCACCCTACCCATGCCCTCCGCTCCGCTAATGACCTGAGGTTAGCATCCTCAATTATCAGAGCCTCCCACTCCCGTCATTCTTTGGAATGCACTACCCAGATTAATATGATTAATCCCCAATCCCCACAGTTTTAAGCGTGCCCTAAAAACTCATTTGTTCAGATTGGTCTACTGCCTCAACGCATTAACCCAACTATCTCTGTGTGGCCCATTAAAAAAACAAACAAAAAAAAACAAACCATAATCAGGTTCCTCTCGCATCATGTTCTCATACACTTTATGCAGTTAATAGCCCTCTGTGTCTGTACTTCTACATACTGAGGCAGTTAACTGGTTCATGCAGCTTTACATGAACACCCGAGCCTTACACTATGGCTGGTCCGACTAACTAAAGCAATTGTTACCATCCACCTCTCGTGTCTCCCCTTTTCCTCAGTTTGTAAGCTTGCGAGCAGGGCGCTCATTCCTCCTGGTATCTGTTTTGAACTGTGATTATTGTTATGCTGTAATGTCTATTGTCTGTACAAATCCCCTCTATAATTTGTAAAGCGCTGCGGAATATGTTGGAGCTATATAAACAAAATTCTTATTATTTATTATTAAAAGTGACCAAAACTTCAGCCAGTAAGCATTGGTACTGAGATGTGGTCTGTGGTCCCCACCTGCAGAACCACTCTTTATTGAGTGTGTCTTGATAATTGCCAATAATTTCCATCTGTTGCATGTGAAATTGATTGTCAGTGTTGCTTCCTAAGTGGACCGTTTGATTTCACAGAAGTTTGATTTACTTGGAGTTATATTCTGTTTAAGTGTTCCCTTTATTTTTTTGAGCAGTGTATGTTGCTATAGTCTGGTGGTATTTGTCAGTTATATTGCCATATTATTTCAGTATTAATAAATCTCATCTAACAGTATTATTGGAAATATAGGTTGTCAAGTAAATCGTAATATCCTGCATGTATGACAATATTAGTAAGACAGACACCAATCTGGTAAAGGGTACGGAGCCGGTATTGGCCTGGGTGCTTTCAAATGCCAGGGCTGGATTTTAGTCCCAGTCTGTCACTGCCTTCCATTATTACAGATGACAAAACTGCAGTGAGGAGTTCAGCTTCCACATATGACGGTCATCTCGTGCATGATCATGTTTGCAGAAGGAGTTGCTTCAAACATTGCAGGGTGTCAGCCCAAATAGATAAGATGGGAGTAGTAGAGCTCCAAGTCATTTACTGTAAGTGGAAGGTTTATTATCTCTTTCATCTACTTATTCCACAATTTAGAATAAGTAAAAGTGTCTGAATAGGACACCACTGACTACAATTTGATCAACTGCCAGTATATGCTTTGGATTTCAGAACAAATCAAGATAGTTAAAAGGAGTACATCTGCCATATCTGGCCGAGAGGCAATACACATTGGCCAAAAATGGACCAATGAACGAAGGGTGATGGTGACTAGTTGAGTGATCATTCAATCAGGAATGGTTCCAACCTCTCTCCAGATTACACCAGGCAATGACATTGTTCGATCCAAAATTGCAATTGGCTGTCTGAAAAAAAATCCAACATGCCTGACCGGGGATTTTAATGATTAGAAACGTTCAGCAGTTGACAAGTACAATTATTCATTCTTTCAATCCAGCTGATGATTGTTTGTTACAGTTATATGAAAAAGTTTGGGCACCCCTATTAATCTTAATGTTTTATAAAATTTGTTTTTTTTGCAACAGCTATTTCAGCTTAATATATCTAATAACTTTTGGACACAGTAATGTTTCTGCCTTGAAATGAGGTTTTTTGTACTAACAGAAAATGTGCAATCTGCATTCAAACAAAATTTGACAGGTGCATAAGTATGGGCACCCCACCAGAAAAGTGACATTAATATTTCAGTACAATAAACCTCATTTCAAGGCAGAAACATTACTGTGTCCAACAGTTATTAGATATATGAAACTGAAATAGCTGTTGCAAAAAAAACAATTTTTATAAAACATTAAGCTTAAGATTAATAGGGGTGCCCAAACTTTTTCATATAACTGTATTATCGAAACTGGACTTCTATGGGCTCGTGCAGGCAACCGCATTTCATGTTATTGTATGGGCCAGTGCACATGTGAAATTTTTTCTAGGATAGAGCCTGTCATGAGAAAAAAAAAATTGCAGTATGCCCAAGTTGTACTCCATTATTGGATCGCATTCGGTCATACAAGTCAATGAGCCTGTAGAAAACATCGAACTGCACTCAGATGCCATCTGAGTTTCACGCACTGACAATGGAGAAAATGTGGATTTTTTTTTTTAGGTTTACTCTTTTTTGTCTGGTTTTATAAACGTTTTAGATTATTTGCACACATTTTTTTTGTCTGTGTTGGGAGGAATGTAAGAAATGCTTTGTGCTTCAAACATTTTATGGAGTTTTAGTTGAGTTTTTAATTTGGTTATATTTTGGACGGCCATTTTTGAAGTTCTATAGAAAAAGTTACTAACTAAAACAAATCTTTTGATAAAAACACCACTTACCACAAAACTACTAAAACAAGGCCAAAAAGAAACACCTGGTTATAAAAACCATTTTGACATTTCACAGCAACACTTTATAGGTTTGCATCAACCAGAAAACTTTTTATCTTCCAGTTCTGGATTTTGGCTTTACATACAGGTGTATGTTCTCATGAGGCATTTCTGCTCCAGACCTATTGAAGTATTCAGTTCCACTGTGGATAATATAAAAGGGGTAAAACCCACTGTATCATTTGCAGCATAAATTGGCTTGCTGCATATTTCAACACAGGTCATTTAATGCTTTGGACCGCCTCCACAGCGTGTGCACAAGATTTCTAAAAATGCTCATCCACTGGCCTTAAAAAATTCAGAGGATTTTTCATAACGAAAAAGTGGATGGAAAATATATTTTCATAACATCGAGCATAATTCTACTGTTGCATATCCATGTGTCATCAAGCCCACAGCTTAGTAATGGAGAGGCGTCTATAAGACGCTTATCCATTATTTACAATACAACTATAGGATTAGTAAACACACAACAAGTGTACAGTCATTTATTTCAAGTGAAAACATAACACTTATAAATAAATAATCTTCATTTTTATATAGCGCTAACATATTCCGCAGCGCTTTACAGTTTACACACATTATCATCACTGTCCCCGACGGGGCTCACAATCTAAATTCCCTATCAGTATGTCTTTGGAGTGTGGGAGGAAACCGGAGTACCCGGAGGAAACCCACGCAAACACGGAGAGAACATACAAACTCTTTGCAGATGTTGTCCTTGGTGGGGTTTGAACCCAGGACTCCTTTTGTATTTAAAAATAAACCGCTATATTCACCCAACGATTATTCCATTGAAGCCCTCATCTCCTGTAATAAAACAAAAATAAAAAACAACCATATCCCTCAGCTAATAGTTTTCAACCTGGACGGTGCCAAGATGCGACTGTCCAGGCCAAGAACCATTGATGAATGAACTGCTGCGTGCGCAGCATCAGTGAGCAGCGGTGACCTCATCAATGTTACCACGGGTCACTGAGGCTGCACTCGAAGACAGGCTGAACTGCGGTGACCTCAACACCGTGAGAAAAAGTCAGCGAGTTCACCGCAGTTCAGCTCAGTGAGTTTAATGCACATCGCCGGGTCATCATTTTAGAAGACTTCTCCACCTCAGGAAGAAGAGATGAATAGTTCTCCTTCTAGCGTGGGTCTAGCAGGGTGAACAACCAGTACTCTTTTTAGGCCAAGATGAATGTAATGCGAGGGTCACTGGAAAGGCAGCGGTACATAAAGTCGGCCATATGTCCAAGTTCTATACAGCTAACACTTCTACATCTCCTCCTCTCTTTCATCCTCCTCATTTCAACCCTCCACCCATCTACGTCAGATAGATGATACGAAGGTGGTGTGGCAACTAGCCTCTGTTGTGCTAAACAGCTCCTGTTACTCATCATCTTTCTCCTCCTCATTGATTCTCAATCCACACTGTGCAAATGAGATGAGGCTGGGCTTGTTACAACCTGTCTATGCTACGTCTTCATCCATCCCCACCTGCTCCACATGCAAAGCTTTAATTGTGAGCAGCGACTGTGTGTAGGCACAGAAGCAGGATAGCTGCGCTTACTATTGCGTCATCGCAGCTCACCATCTTTAGGCATTCCTCAAAGTCTTTGAGAAGGGCACAATAGTCAAACATGCATGCCCTCTCTTCAGTTGTTATATGTGGAGCTGGACCAGAAAGCAGACTGGTATATTTGAGCTGGTACTTAACCACTGGCCTCTTCTGCTCACAAAGTCTGGAGAGCATATGCAATGTGGAGTTCAAGTGGGTGGTGACATCACACACCAGCTGGTGAGCTGGCACTTGCTTGAGCTGCTGCTGCACTGCAAGAGGGGCAACAGCTGTGGCTGACTTGAGGACATGGCCGCTTGACCAGAAGTCCTGGCAAATCTGGGAATGTTTTCAGAAACTACTGAACTACCAAGTTGAGCACATGTATCAAGCATGATATGTGTGAGAGCTTGTCAAGCTTCACAGCCCCCACCAGATAAAGCCAATTATCACACACGACCATGCCTAGTTGGAGGTTCACAAAACACAGATCTGTTTGGTCTGTTATTCCTTTAAGTAACTCTGCAGTGGTGTGCAATTTGTTCCCAGACAAATTAGCGTCAGCAGAGAATTTCCCACTTTGCTGAGGCAGTGCTGCAGAGTTTCCAGCTTCTGGCTGATGTGGACAACAGGCTCTGAGATAGCACAAAGGACATGGAGGATGAGGAGGAGCAGGAGGTGGTGCAGGAACTGCTGTAGGAGGTGGAGGAAAGCCTGATAGAAGTAGGAACCGCAATCCTCGGCATTGTGAATACATGCGCTGTGACATAGTGTGACTCTGCCTCAGCCTCAACAATGTTCATCCAGTTAATTGGACAATGCCAATAAGTAAGGCAAGGGCATGGGTGGTGTTCCTGAGCATGTGCTGGTACAATGGGGGGATGGCACACCAGGAAAAAAAGTGGTGGCTGAAGACAGACTACCGAAGAACGGCTGTCACCATGAGTCGGCAGAAATCCTCCGTGTCTACCAACCTAAACGTTAACATTTCCATGGCAAGAAATCTGGAAATGTGCCTGTTTAGCATTTGTGCCTGTGGGTGGGTTGCTGGAAACTTTATTTTTTATTCCAAGGCCTGGGGTAGGGACAGCTGAATGTTGTGCTGGGACAATTATTTCAAAGTGCCTGAATATTTGCAAGACAGAATGTGCAAGGATAGTTGCAGGGCATCTGCCAGTGTTTTGGACAGAGGATTGGGAAGCACCAAGCACAGGTGAAGAGGCAGTGGTGTCACCAATCGTGGACCCCAGTGTTCGCCCCACCTAGTCGGGTGCTTAGATGACATGTGCCTGATCATGCTGGTGGTGGTTAGTTTCTTAGTGGTCATGGCCCCTGCTGATCTTGGCATAGCACAGATTGCAAATGGCCATTTTGTTAGTCTCAGAACTCTGTAAAAAAGTTTCAAACTGGGGAACACCTAACTGACAGAGGAATGCATGAGTGTCGGCACTCTGCGGAACAATATCCCACCTTGTCCCTATGATCACTCTGCTACCTCTTGCTGTTTGTTTCGGTGCTGCTGATCTCTCGCCCTCAGCACTGCTGGCCTCGCTCTGCATGCCAGCTTCCCAGGTTGGGTCAGTGACTTCGTAAACCATGATCTTGTCTTCCACCAACGCACCCTAGTCCTCCTGACTGAGACTTAACAAAAACAAGACTTAGCGGCAACTGTGTCTCATCATCATCTTCCTCCTTATCGCAGATTTGACATTCCCTATCGTGATATTCATGTGGCCGTGGCTGTTGTAACTTTCGCACAGAATTAAACATCATGTCCTCCTGTCCCTTTTGGAGCATGCAAGTCGAGAGGCCACAATAAAGAAATGTTGTGGTAAAGAGCTCCACGGAGTGTCCTAGTGTGGGATCACTAGTCTTCTGCGACTCTACATGGTGGGAGGAAGGAGGATCAGGGTGAGGATTATCCTTCCTGGTAAATTTGTGTTTGCTATCATACGCATATCTATAGCTCAGGCTTCCACAGAGATCACCTTTAGTGCTATTCAAGCATTGTTAGGGCTGCTTAGTTATGGTCATTTTTGGCGCAGCATTCCTGTTTATCTACGCTGTTAGACATGTGCGGTGATAATTCCCTTTATTTATGATAGGTGGGGTTTGACTCATTAAGTCCAGCTATTTGCCGGCGCCACTGTCTGTTTATTTATAGCCACAACCATTCAGCCGTTCATGCATCTCCCTGGCATTTTAGGGTTGCTGGGTTACAGACATTTCCGGTACAGCGTCAGGTCACTAAGTTAATGGGCAGTATTGTGCTGTGCTATTTGAGGATTAAAGGTACCTTCACACAACGATTTCGTTTACGATATCGTTGCAACATCACGCTTTTTGTGATGTAGCAACGATCCCACTAACGATCTCGTTATGTGTGACAGCGACCAACGATCAGGCCCCTGCTGAGAGATCGTTGGTCGCTGGGGAATGATCAGGACCTTTTTTTGGTCACTGATCACCCGCTGTCATCGCTGGATCGGCGTGTGTGACGCCGATCCAGCGATGTGTTCACTGGTAACCAGGGTAAATATCGGGTTACTAAGCGCAGGGCCACGCTTAGTAACCCGATATTTACCCTGGTTACCATTGTAAAAGTAAAAAAAAAAAAACAGTACATACTCACATTCCGATGTCTGTCACGTCCCCCGCCGTCAGCTTCCCTGCACTGACTGTCAGCGCCGGCCGTAAAGCAGAGCACAGCGGTGATGTACTGTTTTTTTTTTTTTTACTTTTACAATGGTAACCAGGGTAAATATCGGCTTACTAAGCGCAATACACAGCAGCGCGGAGACATCCACAAATTATTCCCATCTTCCCTGCTAAGTGGGACAGGAACCTGTGTGTCGTGGATGGTCCTGTATCTTGTGCTCCGGCAACAGGCGGTCACACATGTCCCACGTTCCCAGCATCAGCGTGCATCATCATCAGCACTTCCACTTCTCCGTACCTTAATGCATTTAATGCTTGGTCTCTTGAAACCAAGTTCATTTCAATGAAAAAAAAAAAATTGGCCTCTTGCAACAATGAAAGTGTTTTTTGGGGGAATTTACTCCAAATCAAATTCAATCCAGAAAAAAATGTTTCAATTCTTTTTTTCCAGTTTCAGAGACCACAGAAATGTTTACAGTCCACGTAACACTGCATGCTGAGAAATTGAACCCTACCACATTTTACAGTATTAAAAGCTTTTTCTCAATTTTAGAGATTACAGAAATGTACTCCACACTATGGAATAGTGTATGACTGAGAAATGTAGCCCAATAAAATCTCTCAATGATTTTTGGGTGTGTTATACAGGGTGGAGCGCGGTAATTTGCTTTTTTGCACTGCATGCTGTGGCGGCACTGTCGGTCGAAGAGAGGGGAGAGTGGGTGTGGCTTACAGTGGCTGATGGGAGATTTGTATTCCTCTGCCTTTCAGTTGCCATCATGCAGTGGACACGTGAGGAGAGGTCATTTTGTGTTGAAGCGTATTTTTCAAATGCCCACTCGATCATTGCAGTGCAGCGTGCTTTTCGTTTACAATTCGCTGTTCCTCCACGCGGACGTGTTCCTGGACGGCAATCAATTGTAAATTGGGTGAATGCATTCAGAACAGCAGGGAATGTGTCATGTGTACGAAGGGGACCTGAGAGAAGGATTACAACACCACAAAACATCGAGAGAGTTAGAGCAGCAGTACTGCAATCTCCGAAACGCTCTGCTCGGAAGCAATCATTTGCTCTTGGCATTTCAAGACGTTCTCTCCACCGGATTCTTCATGATGAACTGAATTTTCACCCGTATAAAATGTGCGTGGTCCAACATTTGTCAGCATGGGACTATTTGACACGGCGGACCTCTTGTGAAGACATGTTAGCAACGATACCCCGTGACGCAATTGTGTTTTTTTTCTGATGATGCACACACAGCGAGGGTTACCATGAATTGTTTGAGGCAAATGTTTCCTGGACGGCTTATCTCTTTGAGGGGAGATGTGAACTGGCCAGCACGCTCACCAGATTTAGCCCCATGCGATTTTTTTCCTTTGGGGTTACCTGAAGTCTAAGGTGTATATCAACCGTCCCAACACCTTGGAAGACCTAAGGAACAATATTGAAGCTGAAATTGGCAGAATACCAGTGGACATGCTTGTTAGAGTTCATGAAAACTTCAGAAAACGTATGCAGCAGTGTGTGGATAGCGAAGGTCGACATTTGCCAGATACACTATTTAAAACCATGTAATTTAAAAATTCCATTACTGTTCAGTATAATTAAAATATAAAATAAATTTTTCTAATGATCATAATTTTTTTATTTCATTCCCAAATCAGCAAATTACCGCGCTCCACCCTGTATAACACAAAAAAGACCTCAAGACACATACCGTATATACTCGAGTATAAGCCGACCCGAGTATAAGCCGACCCCCCTAATTTTGCCACAAAAAACTGGGAAAACTTATTGACTCGAGTATAAGCCTAGGGAAGAAAATGCAGCATTTACCAGTGAATTTCAAAAATAAAAATAGATGCTCCATACCGTTCATTATTGCCCCATAGATGCTCCATATACAACTGTGCTATATAGAATGCTCTGCACCGTTGATTATGGCCCCATAGATGCTCCTTATAATGCTGTGCCATATATGCTCTGCACCTTTATGGCCCCATAGGTGCTCCTTATAATGCTGTGCCCCTTATATGCTCTGCACCTTTATGGCCCCATAGGTGCTCCTCATAATGCTGTGCCCCTTATATGCTCTGCACCTTTATGGCCCCATAGGTGCTCCTTATAATGCTGTGCCCCTTATATGCTCTGCACCTTTATGGCCCCATAGGTGCTCCTTATAATGCTGTGCCCCATATATGCTCTGCACCTTTATGGCCCCATAGGTGCTCCTTATAATGCTGTGCCCCTTATATGCTCTGCACCTTTATGGCCCCATAGGTGCTCCTTATAATGCTGTGCCCCATATATGCTCTGCACCTTTATGGCCCCATAGATGCTCCTTATAATGCTGTGCCATATATGCTCTGCACCTTTATGGCCCCATAGGTGCTCCTTATAATGCTGTGCCCCTTATATGCTCTGCACCTTTATGGCCCCATAGGTGCTCCTTATAATGCTGTGCCCCATATATGCTCTGCACCTTTATGGCCCCATAGGTGCTCCTTATAATGCTGTGCCCCTTATATGCTCTGCACCTTTATGGCCCCATAGGTGCTCCTTATAATGCTGTGCCCCATATATGCTCTGCACCTTTATGGCCCCATAGATGCTCCTTATAATGCTGTGCCCCATATATGCTCTGCACCTTTATGGCCCCATAGGTGCTCCTTATAATGCTGTGCCCCTTATATGCTCTGCACCTTTATGGCCCCATAGGTGCTCCTTATAATGCTGTGCCCCTTATATGCTCTGCACCTTTATGGCCCCATAGGTGCTCCTTATAATGCTGTGCCCCATATATGCTCTGCACCTTTATGGCTCCATAGATGCTCCTTATAATGCTGTGCCCCTTATATGCTCTGCACCTTTATGGCCCCATAGATGCTCCTTATAATGCTGTGCCCCTTATATGCTCTGCACCTTTATGGCCCCATAGGTGCTCCTTATAATGCTGTGCCCCATATATGCTCTGCACCTTTATGGCCCCATAGGTGTTCCTTATAATGCTGTGCCCCTTATATGCTCTGCACCTTTATGGCCCCATAGGTGCTCCTTATAATGCTGTGCCCCATATATGCTCTGCACCTTTATGGCCCCATAGGTGCTCCTTATAATGCTGTGCCCCATATATGCTCTGCACCTTTATGGCCCCATAGGTGCTCCTTATAATGCTGTGCCCCATATATGCTCTGCACCTTTATGGCCCCATAGGTGCTCCTTATAATGCTGTGCCCCTTATATGCTCTGCACCTTTATGGCCCCATAGGTGCTCCTTATAATGCTGTGCCCCATATATGCTCTGCACCTTTATGGCCCCATAGGTGCTCCTTATAATGCTGTGCCCCTTATATGCTCTGCACCTTTATGGCCCCATAGGTGCTCCTTATAATGCTGTGCCCCATATATGCTCTGCACCTTTATGGCCCCATAGATGCTCCTTATAATGCTGTGCCCCATATATGCTCTGCACCTTTATGGCCCCATAGGTGCTCCTTATAATGCTGTGCCCCATATATGCTCTGCCTCTTTATGGCCCCATAGGTGCTCCTTATAATGCTGTGCCCCATATATGCTCTGCACCTTTATGGCCCCATAGGTGCTCCTTATAATGCTGTGCCCCATATATGCTCTGCACCTTTATGGCCACATAGGTGCTCCTTCTAATGCTGTGCCCCTTATATGCTCTGCACCTTTATGGCCCCATAGGTGCTCCTTATAATGCTGTGCCCCTTATATGCTCTGCACCTTTATGGCCCCATAGGTGCTCCTTATAATGCTGTGCCCCTTATATGCTCTGCACCTTTATGGCCCCATAGGTGCTCCTTATAATGCTGTGCCCCTTATATGCTCTGCACCTTTATGGCCCCATAGGTGCTCCTTATAATGCTGTGCCATATATGCTCTGCACCTTTCATTATGGCCCCATAGGTGCTCCTTATAATGCTGTGCCATATATGCTCTGCACCTTTCATTATGGCCCCATAAATGCTCCTTAGAATGCTGTGCCCCATATATGCTCTGCACCTTTATGGCCCCATAGGTGCTCCTTATAATGCTGTGCCATATATGCTCTGCACCTTTCATTATGGCCCCATAGGTGCTCCTTATAATGCTGTGCCCCTTATATGCTCTGCACCTTTATGGCCCCATAGGTGCTCCTTAGAATGCTGCTGGTGCTGCCATAAAAAAAAAAAAAAATCACATACTCACCTCTCTTCTCAGGACGCCGGCGCTTTCAATAATTACCTGCTCCTCTGCGGCTCCGTCTCCAGCACTGACGCTCAGCAGAGGGCGCGCACTGACTACGTCACAGCGCCCTCTAACCTGAGCGTCACTGCTAGAGGACGCTGCAGACGGAGCCGGAGCGAGGAGCAGGTAATTATAGCGCTGCGCTCCCCTTACCTGCTGCGGCGCGGTCCCTGCAGTCCCTGGCTTCTCCGGCGCTGCAGCTTCTTCCTGTAATTGAGCGGTCACATGGCACCGATCATTTACAGCAATGAATATGCGGCTCCTCCCCTATGGGGGTGGAGCTGCCTATTCATTTCTGTAATGAGCGGTGCCATGTGACCGCTCAGTGCAGGAAGAATCTGCAGCGCCGAAGAAGCCAGGGACTGCAGGGACCGCGCTGGGAGCAGGTAAGTATGATTACACAGCCCCCGCTCCCCCTCCCCTGCCGACACCCGGGTATATGACTAGAGTATAAGCCGAGAGGGGGACTTTCAGCCCAAAAAAATGGGCTGAAAATCTCGGCTTATACTCGAGTTTATACGGTAATACTTGATGGATCAAAATATATTCATTTTTTTCAGCCCTCCCAAAAAAAGCTGCAGCTATATACAGTGGGGCAAAAAAGTATTTAGTCAGTCAGCAATAGTGCAAGTTCCACCACTTAAAAAGATGAGAGGCGTCTGTAATTTACATCATAGGTAGACCTCAACTATGGGAGACAAACTGAGAAAAAAAAATCCAGAAAATCACATTGTCTGTTTTTTTAACATTTTATTTGCATATTATGGTGGAAAATAAGTATTTGGTCAGAAACAAAATGTCATCTCAATACTTTGTAATATATCCTTTGTTGGCAATGACAGAGGTCAAACGTTTTCTGTAAGTCTTCACAAGGTTGCCACATACTGTTGTTGGTATGTTGGCCCATTCCTCCATGCAGATCTCCTCTAGAGCAGTGATGTTTTTGGCCTTTCGCTTGGCAACACGGACTTTCAACTCCCTCCAAAGGTTTTCTATAGGGTTGAGATCTGGAGACTGGCTAGGCCACTCCAGGACCTTGAAATGCTTCTTACGAAGCCACTCCTTCGTTGCCCTGGCGGTGTGCTTTGGATCATTGTCATGTTGAAAGACCCAGCCACGTTTCATCTTCAATGCCCTTGCTGATTGAAGGAGGTTTGCACTCAAAATCTCACGATACATGGCCCCATTCATTCTTTCATGTACCCGGATCAGTCGTCCTGGCCCCTTTGCAGAGAAACAGCCCCAAAGCATGATGTTTCCACCACCATGCTTTACAGTAGGTATGGTGTTTGATGGATGCAACTCAGTATTCTTTTTCCTCCAAACACGACAAGTTGTGTTTCTACCAAACAGTTCCAGTTTGGTTTCATCAGACCATAGGACATTCTCCCAAAACTCCTCTGGATCATCCAAATGCTCTCTAGCAAACTTCAGACGGGCCCGGACATGTACTGGCTTAAGCAGTGGGACACGTCTGGCACTGCAGGATCTGAGTCCATGGTGGCATAGTGTGTTACTTATCGTAGGCCTTGTTACATTGGTCCCAGCTCTCTGCAGTTCATTCACTAGGTCCCCCCGCGTGGTTCTGGGATTTTTGCTCACCGTTCTTGTGATCATTCTGACCCCACGGGGTGGGATTTTGCGTGGAGCCCCAGATCGAGGGAGATTATCAGTGGTCTTGTATGTCTTCCATTTTCTAATTATTGCTCCCACTGTTGATTTCTTCACTCCAAGCTGGTTGGCTATTGCAGATTCAGTCTTCCCAGCCTGGTGCAGGGCTACAATTTTGTTTCTGGTGTCCTTTGACAGCTCTTTGGTCTTCACCATAGTGGAGTTTGGAGTCAGACTGTTTGAGGGTGTGCACAGGTGTCTTTTTATACTGATAACAAGTTTAAACAGGTGCCATTACTACAGGTAATGAGTGGAGGAAAGAGGAGACTCTTAAAGAAGAAGTTACAGGTCTGTGAGAGCCAGAAATCTTGATTGTTTGTTTCTGACCAAATACTTATTTTCCACCATAATATGCAAATAAAATGTTAAAAACACAGACAATGTGATTTTCTGGATTTTTTTGTCTCAGTTTGTCTCCCATAGTTGAGGTCTACCTATGATGTAAATTACAGACGCCTCTCATCTTTTTAAGTGGTGGAACTTGCACTATTGCTGACTGACTAAATACTTTTTTGCCCCACTGTATATTTATATATGTCTACAGACTGGATTCTGTTAGTTTCCCTGCTTGTAAACTCTATTGTAGATTGTAAGCTCTCACGAGCAGGGTCGTCTTATTTCGCTTTAATTATTGTATGGTTAACGTTGTTTCTTATGACTGTTGTGATTGAAACTGTTATACTGTAAAGCGCTGCGGAATATGTTGGCGCTATATAAAGATTATTACTACTATTATTCTGCGACTAGCTCTCCCTCTTTAATCTAAATGCAGAGTTTATGTGGTAGAAACGATTATCCCTTAGAAGGGCTTTTAGCATGATGGCTCAGCCTCAGCGAAAGTATAAACACTACAGGCCTCCGATTCATTATATTATGTACACAGGCCTAGACAAGCACTCTCTCCCTGCAATAGGAAGTGTCACAGAGCTGAGCAATGGAGTCAGTGTGCTGAGCCGTGCGGCACCTGTCTTTTTATAATCCCCGATTATGTCAGATGGCCAGACAATCACGGTAACGCCACAACCAAGATGACTACGGCATATGCAATACCAGCATGCTTATTGGCTGCGTAACAGGCACAAAATATACAGGGACGTGGATTAGAGTATTACATCGAGCACCACCCATTGCTTGCCGAGTAACGAGCACATCCGAGCACTGTGATACTCGAGTGATAATTAAGTATCACCGAGCACGTTCCCTCATCCCCAATTTACACAACACTGATGTCATCAAGGGGGAGCAGGGCAATATGTCCATATCATTACAGTCTGACCAATGCACCTTCCTCCATACATTTGGCGAGTCTCCCACGTATCTTTTGGCAAACTCAAAACGGGCTTTACAATTTGTGTGTTTAAGTAAAGGCTTTTCTTTCCACTCTTCCATAAAGTCAACCTTTATGGAGTGTACGGCTTATTGTGGTTGTATGAACAGATAATCCAGTCTCTACTTGGTAACTCAGCAGCTCCTTCAGGTTTACCTTTGATTTTTATGCTGCCTTTCCGATTAAAAGCCCTTTTTGCCCGGGCGGAGTTTGGGTGGGCAGCCCTCACTGCAGGTGTGGCACCCCAGGAGTCTGGTTGTCACAATGGCATTGACTTCCTCACGAGGGGGGCGTGATGTCATGCCTGGAGGTAAGATGGGAACCACTTAGCAGGTAACACAAACATACAACACCTTCCTAACTCCAGACCAGAAGGGGAACCTCTAAACCCGGTTTTCAGGGTAGCTTCCCTATAAATTCTGACCTGGAGGTGGGGTTAGTGAGTTCGAGTTCTGAGTTCAGTATGAGTCACTGAAGGGAGAAGAAGCGGGAGGAGAGAGACTGGGAATGGAGCTATAACTGAGCTCTTCCCAGGACTAAGCGCAAAGGAAACCGGACACCGGAGTCCGTGGTTGCACGGGTACTAAAGGCCCAGCAGCTAGAACTGGAGGGAAGGAGATTGCAGGTCTCCTGGCCCATCTAACCCCTGGAGGCACCACAGCTAGTCAGGAGCCTGGGGCTGCCAGTGAGAAGACAGTGCCCATGCAAGGCAAAGCATCAGGCGGCAAGGGACAGAGAATTCAGTACAGAAGGAAGGCCTCCGAACCCACCTGACTAGGTAGGTCCCAAGTTACCTCCAGGCTGCCCAGACCCCATTAACACCTGTAACCTGTGCCCTGGAGTGCACCTGCACTTCACCAGTAAAAGGTAAAGGAAACTGCAATCCCTGTGTCCTCCAATTATTTCCAGCACCCCCAGTCCTGTACCCCACCGTCTATCATCCCTTATCAACTGCACCGGTAGCCCTGGGGACTAAGCTCTGCCTGTGGGGAGCTATACCAACTTGTCTGCGACACCATCAGCCACAGTGGTCCCCTTTAAGCAGCGTCAGCCATCACTGGCTGAGTACCACAGGTGGCATCACGAACATTTCCCCATAGACTTTGTCCACTACACTTCATCCCCTTTAATTGGATGCCCAGGGCCTCAGACCACCCCTTTTAGTAGCGCCGGACCCGGTACCAAGTACCACACAGTCCTAGCGGGCGCTCCACAGATTTATTGTGGTTCCAGGTTGTTTCCACTTGATGATAATGAATTTGGTACTCTGGAGAAGCATCAGAGATTAGGATATATATATTTACTAGATGGTGGCCCGATTCTAACGCACCGAGTATTCTAGAATATGTATGTAGTTTATGAAGTTTTCAGAATAATGCAATTTATACACAGGATTCGGCCGGCCAGCCACTACCAATTAACAAAGTGTGGTTCAAATTCTGCCCCAATTTTCGGGAAGACTAACTGTCGCGGATTGCTCGCGGCCGAGCATGACCGATCAGTGAAGCCAGGGCCGGCTCCAGGTTTTTGAGAGCCCCGGGCGAAAGAGTCTCAGTGGGCCCACCTCCTTAACACATACCACGATTCATGATGCACAGATACAGCAGAGAAATATAGCACAAGCAAGTAGCGTATAACACAGCCCACTTGGTATAGTGCCCAGCCACTTGGTATAGTGCCCAGCCACTCGGTATAGTGCCCAGCCACTCGGTATAGTGCCCAGCCACTCGGTATAGTGCCCAGCCACTCGGTATAGTGCCCAGCCACGTAGTGTATAGCACAGCCACGTAGTATATAGCACAGCCATGTAGTATATAGCACAGAGACATAGTATATAACACTGCCCATGCAGTATATAACCCAGGCCACATAGTATAGAGCACAGCAATATAGTATATTGCCCAGCCACGTAATATATACCACAGCCATGTAGTATATAGCACAGCCCACATAGTTTATAGCACAGTGATGCAGTATATAACACAGCCCACGCAGTATCTAACACAGCCCACGGTTGTATATAGCAATGTGGGCACCATATCCCTGTTAAAAACAATTAAAATAAAAAATAGTTATAACCCTGCGTTTACAGATGGTCCTTGTGACGCTCCAGTCCCTAGAGTGCATTGCGGTCTCGCGAGATCGCTACATCATCTCGCGAGACCGCAATGCATGGACCGGACTGTCGCGAGGAGCGGGAAAGGCCTGGGCTGGATCTGGGGGACAACAGAAGGCGAGCATATAATGATTTTTTATTTTTTTAAAATTATTTTTAACATTAGATCTTTTTACTATTGATGCTGCATAGGCAGCATCAATAGTAAAAAGTTGGTCACACAAAGTTAATAGCAGCTTTAACAGACTGCGTTACACCGTGGCATAACGCGGTCCGTTAACGCTGCCATTAACCCTGTGTGAGCACTGACTGGAGGGGAGTATGGAGCGGGCACTGATGGCAGGGGAGTAGGGAGCGGCAATTTTGTGGCTGCACTGTGCCCGTCGCTGGTTGGTTGTGGCCGTTTGACCGCGAGAAATCATCAGCGACTTGGGATTTCCGTGACAGACAGACAGAAAGACAAACAGAAAGACCGAAGTGACCCTTAGACAATTATATAGTAGATTATAGCCCAACCCTATAGCCCAACCCTGACTTATACTTTTCAATGACGTTGTCACTGACTTGTTTACAGATCTCCTTGGTCTTCATGGTGGTGTTTGGTTGGTGGTGCCTCTTGCTTAATGGTGTTGCAGCCTCTGTGGCCTTTCAGAAAAGAGAAAGGGTATATACTGACCGACATGTGACACTAAGGGTATGTTTTCACATGGTATATTTGCTGTGGATTGGACGCTGCGTACATCCGCAGCGTCCAATCCGCAGCGTCCAGATGTTACAGTATAGTGGAGGGGATTTCCTGAAATCCCATCTCCAATATGCGTGCAAAGACGTAGGTGGCAAACCTGCGTTTATGCACATGTGGAGCATCTTTATAGACCACAGCATGCCTATTTATCTTGCGGAGATGCACAGTCTCCGCAAGATAAATAGCACCATTTTATGTATAGAATGCGGTGATTCATTGAACACATGCAAAATCACAGCGCGTACAAAAGCCCGCAGTGCTGCGTCCAAAGCACTGCCACACCGGACTGTGGAAACATAGCTTTAGATTACACACAGGCGGACTTACTTTCACTAAGTATGTGACTTTCGAAGGTACCGGTAAATTCTTACACCAGAAATTTTTAGACGCTTTATAGCAAAAGGGCTGAATACATATGCACGACAATTTTTAGTTATTAGATCACACAAATTTAATTTATGCCTATATTTTTCTCATTTCATTTCACCAACTTAGACTATTTAGTACTATTTAGATGCATCACACGCAAATCGGACTGCAAAAATATTTAACCCCTTTCAGACATCGTGCGTCTATTTATGCTGATGTCTGACTCCCTCTATTTGATGTGGACTCCGGTGGTAAGCCCACATCTTTCTCGACACATGTCAGCTGTTTTGAAACGCTGACATGTGCCTGGAACATCCGCGGGTGGAATTGCGATCCACCAGCGGCCATTAACCCGTTAAATGCTGCTGTCAAACGCTGACAGCGGCATTTTAGAAGCGCTTCTGGCAATCTCGCTGGAAATCCGCCCACCGGTGACGCCAGTCATGTGATCGCGGGTCACTGTTGGGTTGGCATGACAACCAGTGGTCTCCTGGAGACCTCTATGGTTCTCATTGCCAGCTTGCTGTGAGCGCAGCCCAGTGGTCGGCGCTCATAGCAAGTGAGTAATTCAGCTACATATAGGCAAACTGATCATCTCCTATATGTAGCGGAGCTGATCAGGTTATGGCAGCTTCTAGTCTCCCCTAGAGACTTTTGAAGCATGCCAAAAAAAAAAAATATCATAGTTACTCACCGATAATGGTGTTTCTCAAAGCCCATGACAGCACCACGGAGAGAGGGGATCCGCCTTTCAGGGACAGGAAACCTACAGATAAAAGGGCGGTACCTCTCCCTCACATCAGTTGGTTTATAGAGCATCGGAGGACCTCCAGGTTAGTGACAAAAAAATAAAAAATTAAAAAAATAAATAATATATATATATATATATATATATATATATATATATATATATATATATATATATATATATATATATATATATATATATATATATATATATATATATATATATATATACACACATACATATATATATATATATACACATACATATACACACACACATTATAGTATTGCTTATCAGAGAAGGAACACCATGCCTATATTGGATTATACTATGTACATAAAAATGTGCCCACCGCACTCGTGATGGGAGGGAATAAGTAGGTGCTGTCATGGGCTCTGAGAAACACCGTTATCGGTGAGTTACTATGAATTTCTCAGTCTCCCATGACAGCACCACGGAGAGAATTTCAGAGAATGGAAGCTTAGGGAGGGACCACAGCCTGAAGTACACTTCTACCAAAGGTCAAATCAGATATAGAGATTAATTCTAAGGCCGGGATCACACATGCAAGAAATACGTCCGAGTCTTGCATGGTAATACCTGGCTTTGCCGCCGTCACTCAGGAGCGGAGCGTGCGGCTCCATGTATTTCTATGCGGCCGACGCTCCGCTCCTGAGTGACGGCAGCAATGCCGGGTATTACCATGCGAGACTAGGACGTATTTCTCGCATGTGTGATCCCGGCCTAATCTGTAGTGCCTAAAGAAGGTCGAAGGTGATGACCAGGTGGCCGCCTGACAGATTTGTTCTACAGATACCTCTGACTTTTCTGCCCATGAGGTGGCTATAGCCTTTGTAGAATGAGCTTTTAGACCATCCGGGATTGTGTTCCCCGTGGATGAGTAAGCCAGGGTTATCGCTTCCTTTATCCACCTTGCCAGGGTGCCTTTGGATGTTTTAAGGCCCTTTCTTGGTCCCTGAAAGCAAACTGAGATCCTTCCTTCCTACAGCTCTTGGTGGATTCTAGGTACTGGACTAGGCATCTTTTGACATCGGTTGAATTCCTTCTCTTTACTATTCCTGGGATTTGGGCAAAAGGAAGGAAGAACTACTTCTTGGGACCTGTGGAACCAAGATGCCATATAGGTAAATATGCTGGGTCAGGTTTTAATATAACGCTATCATCCAGGATCTTTGTGAATAGGGATGTTGCCAATAGGGCCTGAATATCACTCACTCTACGGGTCGATGTTAAGGCTACCAGTAGTATGGTCTTTTAGGATAATATTTTAAGGGAGGCTGTGACGGCTCAAACGGGGGTCCAGTTAGGGCAGATAGGACCAGATTCTGATCCCAGGATGGTAGTTTTTGGCTGACCAACGGTTTAGATCTTGATGCCGCTTTGATGAATCTTGCTACCCAAGGGTTGCCTGCAATATTCTGATTATAAAGTGCACCTAAGGCTGCTACCTGAACTTCTCTAGACCTTTTTGTAAAAATTCCAGCACTTCTGTAATTGAGGCACCTCCCTGGATCTTTACCCTGGAGGTGGATAAGAATTTCCTCAAGGTTTTGCCATAAGTTCTAGTGGTAACTGATATTCTACTCTTTTGCAGTGTAGAGATCAGTTCGTCTGAGAATCCTCTTTCCCTCAGCAGCGACCTTTCAAATTACATGCTGTTAAATGGAGGTTCGCTGCTTGATGGTGTGAGACTGGTCCTTGGGACAGGAGGTCCAGGATGTTCGGTAGGACCCAAGGATCGGTGATGGATAGTATTCTCAGCCAAGAAAACCAGGTTCTCTTCGGCCAGAATGGGGCTAATAGTATTATCCTTGCCCTGTCTTCTCTGACTTTCGGTAATACTGCAGTTATAAGGATGAATGGGGGAAAGGCGAATGTCAGATTCTGGGTCCATGGAAGCATTTAGGCATCTAGAACCTGAGGGTTCCCCTTTGGATTGTGGGAGAAGGCGGCTTCTGCTTTTTTGTTCTTGGGATCAGCAAACAAGTCTATCGTTTGAGTTCCCCACATCTTTGTTATTTTTTGAAAGATAGATGGATTCAAGACCCATTTGCCTTGTTTTAATGGAGTACGACTCAGATAATCCGCCTTTTGATTTTCTATCCTTCGGATATGAAGTGCCGAGAGGGATAGAAAATTCTATTCCGCTAGTCTGAGGATCCTGGAGGAGGTGCTCATCAGTGTTCGGGACCTGGTACCTCCCTGATGGTTTACGAAAGCTACTGCCACTTGGTTGTCTGAAAATATGCGGACATGTTGACCCTGTAGTTGGGGTAGAAAAGCCGAGAAAGCCTGACCCACAGCTCTTTCTGATTCGAAGAAGCTTCCATCTCCAGAATTTTCCATGTTCCTTGAGTAACTAGGTTGTTCATGTGGGCTCCCCATCTCATGGGGCTTGCATCTTTTGTAATTATACGGGATATTTTTGTTACCCAGGGAATCCCTTTGGACAAATTGTGGACATTTGTCCACCAAAGTAGGGAATGAGTAGACGAGGAATTTAGAGCTAGTTGTCCTTCTAAGTGGCTTCTTAATTTGTGCGGATTCTCCAGTATATCCCACTGGAGGTCTCGTGTGTAGCTGGGCCCACTGTACCGCCGGTAAACAAGCTGAGAGGGAGTTCAATAATGACATTGCCTTCCTTAATGTCATGGAGGGATTTTGTAAGGCTTTTGTTACAACGTACAAAAAACGTTTTGTGTTTTGTGTGCTGGAAGGCGGCATTCCTGTTTTTATGAGTCTAGTGTTAGGCCTAGAAATTCATTTTATTCTGCTGGGTTCCAATCTTGAGTTTTCTAAGTTTAGCCATCCTAGATTTTCCAGGGTTCTCATTACGCTGTCTCTTTGGATTCTGCAGTTCTGGACTGAGTTGCTCACTACTAGCAGATCGTCTAAGTATGGAATAATTAGAATATCCTGTTCCCTCAGGTGGGCCATTAATTCTGCTACTAATTTTGTAAACACCCGGGGGGCTATCCATATTCTGAACAGAAGAGCCCTGTATTGGAATTCTTCCACCTCTCCGTTTATAACGATCGCTAGTCTGAGGAATTTCTGATATTCCTTGTGGACAGGTACATGGTAATATGCATCTCTGAGGTCTAATACCATCATAAAGCATGCCAGAAACAGTATCTTGATGGTGGATCTTATTGATTCCATCTTGAATTTTTGGTTTCGGACATAGTTGTTTAATTTCCATAGGTTTATTATTGTCCGATATGTACCGTCTGGTTTCTGTACCAGGAATAGCGGGGAGTAAAACCCTTTTCCCCTTTCGTGAGGTGGAACATGCTGTACGACCGCTTTATTAAGACCTCGTTTTCTAATGCCATTTGTTCCTTGGTGGAGGACTTTAGTGGAGTTATGACTTAGTTTTGAGAGGGAAAGGAGGAGAAATCTATTTTCAACCCTGATCTGATCAGACCTAGAATCCAAGGGTTGTTTGATATCTTTTCCCAGGCCGGGAGGAAAAGGGTTAATCTTCCCCCCACTCTAGGGAGACCGTCACTTTGGGGTTTTTGTATCTCGGGAGGGGTTGCCGAAGAGAAATTCCCTGTCCTACTTCCCATCTATTTTGTTCCCTTGGGGGGGTTTCCTACGGAAGAATTTCTTATTCCGAAAGGGCCGTTGGTATTGTGTTGGCCCTAGCTTTGGGAATTCTTTTGTTTTTACCTCCTGCTTTTTGAAGTAGATCATCTAAAGTGTCACCAGATATTTACCCTCACAGGGAATTGAGCATAGCTTAAGTTTGGTCTGAAGGTCTCCCGGCAAGCTTTTGAGCCATAGGGTTAGTCTGGCCGCATTTGAAAGTGCTGCCAATTTTGATGTTAAATGCACTTAAACTGTCGATGAGTCCGCTAGGAATGCTGCTGCCCCTCTTATCATGGGTAGGCATTCCAGGATTTTGTTCTTTGGTGTCCCGTCCCTTAGTTTTTCCAGTTGATCCACCCATACCATGAGAGATCTGGGAGGTACATGTCGCCGCTATAGATTTACCCCCGCTGATTCCCAGGCCCCTTTTAGGAGGGTGTCAGCTTTCTTATCTAGGGGACCCTTAAGCGTACCCATATCTTCAAAGGGGAGTGCAAACTTTTTTGAAGCTTTGGCGACCGCTACATCAAGCTAAGAAGTTTAGTCCCAGTATGTGGAAGCCTCCTCCTCAAAAGGGTATTTTCTTTTGAGGGAAGGAACTGACAAATTTTTCCTATCCGGTCTTTCCTATTCCCTTTTTAATTAGGGTTTGGACATTTGTATTTATTGGGAACACTACGTTTCTTCTGTCCTAAACCTCCGAACATTATGTCCTGGATTGTTCTATCCGGATGGGGGTCTTCTATCTCCATGGTGGATCTCACTGCTTTTACTAGACCTTCCACTTCGTCTAGGGGAAAGCAGTGACATCCTCCTTTATCTTCACCCCAGGATGAAGCTGAGGAGTCTGAGGCATCCGAATCCAGTTCCCCTGAAGTAGAGGGGTCGGACCTGGAGTATATAGGATCTTTAATTACTGGTTTTTCCCCCTGGGAGATGGTTGAGACGGCATTCTGAACTTCAAATCTAATTGTGGATCTTAGTTCAGAAGCAAAATCCGGGGTTTCCTCACATACTACTTTCTGTATGCACGATCTACAGAGCTTCTTATCCCAAGATACCGATAAGGGCCTGTTAAACGTGGGGCAGGACAGGTTCCTCATTTTCCCCAACTTCTTCTTTCCCTATTAAGGGAACAGAAGGAACCCCATTATAATGATTGACTTTCTCAAAGTCCACTCACTATTAGATGAACTCGCAGGTACCGGCTCTGGAGGGGGGACTGTTTGGACTGAGGGATCCGTAGATGGTGACTTGTTTACTGCAACCGATCTGCTGCACTGTGTGGAGCTGTTACTGGTACAGCTGCTCTGCTTATCTTTGTCCTTTGGTCCATCCATCTGTTTGTGATGGCGTTTCTGTTGCTGCTGTTTAAGCTGGTGCAGCTGCTGCTGCTCCTGGAGCGGCTCGTTGCTGCCTTCCATGGTTATGGAGACGGCATATGCAGCAGAAGCCGTCTGCATCGGTTTCCTTTTAAATCTGCCGCTCTGCGGCGTCCTCTATGGTCCTGCCCCCCTCCACCTGAGGCCATTGGAAGCGAGGAGAGCGCCACAGCGCATGCGCCCGCCCAGGGACCCAGAAGTTCTGCTCCATTTCCGGAGCAGCGGCCATCTTGGTGCACCCGATGTACACGCTGCCAGCGCATGTACTCCTGGGAGCCCCTGGTGCCCCATACTCCACACTGTAGCGGCGGCTGCGCTCCCTTCCAACACATCCTGAAGGACCCATCAGTCCCAGTGGTGGCGGCCCCCAGTACCGGATCAGCCGTGGCAGGAGCCTCCTCGCTGCCGGAACCAGACTGCCTGGCCCTCTTCATCCAGATGACAACTTTGTGCAGGTACCGCACTGAAGGTTCCCCGTCAGACAGGAAACCAACTGATGCGAGGGAGTGGTACCGCCCTTTATCTGTAGGTTTCGTGTCCCTGTAGGGACGATCCCCTCTCTCCGTGGTGCTGTCATGGGAGACAGAGAAAAAGGTTTTTAACCCCTTTACCCCCAAGGGTGGTTTGCACGTTAATGACCAGGCCAATTTTTACAATTCTGACCACTGTCCCTTTATGAGGTTATAACTCCGAAACGCTTCAACGGATCCTGGTGATTCTGACATTGTTTTCTCGTGACATATTGTACTTCATGATAGTGGTAAAATTTCTTTGATAGTACCTGCGTTTATTTGTGAAAAAAACGGAAATTTGGCGAAAATTTTGAAAATTTCGCAATTTTCAAACTTTGAATCTTTATGCAATTAAATCACAGAGATATGTCACACAAAATACTTAAGTAACATTTCCCACATGTCTCCTTTACATCAGCATAATTTTGGAACCAATTTTTTTTTTTGTTAGGGAGTTATAAGGGTTAAAAGTTGACCAGCAATTTCTCATTTTTACAACACCATTTTTTTTTAGGGACCACGTCTCATTTGAAGTCATTTTGAGGGGTCTATATGATAGAAAATGCCCAAGTGTGACACCATTCTAAAAACTGCACCCCTCAAGGTGCTCAAAACCACATTCAAGAAGTTTATTAACCCTTCAGGTGTTTAATAGGAATTTTTGGAATGTTTAAATAAAAATGAACATTTAACTTTTTTACACAAAAAATTTACTTCAGCTCCAATTTGTTTTATTTTACCAAGGGTAACAGGAGAAATTGGACCCAAAAAGTTGTTGTCCAATTTGTCCTGAGTACGCTGATACCCCATATGTGGCAGTAAACCACTGTTTGGGCGCATGGGAGAGCTCGGAAGGGAAGGAGCGCTATTTGACTTTTCAATGCAAAATTGACAGGAATTGAGATGGGACGCCATGTTGCGTTTGGAGAGCCACTGATGTGCCTAAACATTGAAACCCCCCACAAGTGACACCATTTTGGAAAGTAGACCCCCTAAGGAACTTATCTGGATGTGTGGTGAGCACTTTGACCCACCAAGTGCTTCACAGAAGTTTATAATGCAGAGCCGTAAAAATAAAAAATCATATTTTTTCACAAAAATTATATTTTTGCCCCCAATTTTTTATTTTTCCAAGGGTAAGAGAAGAAATTGGACCTCAAAAGTTGTTGTCCAATTTGTCCTGAGTACGCTGATACCCCATATGTGGCAGTAAACCACTGTTTGGGCGCATGGGAGAGCTCGGAAGGGAAGGAGCGCTATTTGACTTTTCAATGCAAAATTGACAGGAATTGAGATGGGACGCCATGTTGCGTTTGGAGAGCCACTGATGTGCCTAAACATTGAAACCCCCCACAAGTGACACCATTTTGGAAAGTAGACCCCCTAAGGAACTTATCTGGATGTGTGGTGAGCACTTTGACCCACCAAGTGCTTCACAGAAGTTTATAATGCAGAGCCGTAAAAATAAAAAATCATATTTTTTCACAAAAATTATATTTTTGCCCCCAATTTTTTATTTTTCCAAGGGTAAGAGAAGAAATTGGACCTCAAAAGTTGTTGTCCAATTTGTCCTGAGTACGCTGATACCCCATATGTGGCAGTAAACCACTGTTTGGGCGCATGGGAGAGCTCGGAAGGGAAGGAGCGCCGTTTGACTTTTCAATGCAAAATTGACAGGAATTGAGATGGGACGCCATGTTGCGTTTGGAGAGCCACTGATGTGCCTAAACATTGAAACCCCCCACAAGTGACACCATTTTGGAAAGTAGACCCCCTAAGGAACTTATCTGGATGTGTGGTGAGCACTTTGACCCACCAAGGGCTTCACAGAAGTTTATAATGCAGAGCCATAAAAATAAAACAAATTTTTTTTCCCACAAAAATTATTTTTTAGCCCCCAGTTTTGTATTTTCCCTAGGGTAACAGGAGAAATTGGACCCCAAAAGTTGTTGTCCAATTTGTCCTGAGTACGCTGATACCCCATATGTGGGGGGGAACCACCGTTTGGGCGCATGGGAGGGTTCGGAAGGGAAGGAGCGCCATTTGGAATGCAGACTTAGATGGAATGGTCTGCAGGCGTCACATTGCGTTTGCAGAGCCCCTAATGTACCTAAACAGTAGAAACCCCCCACAAGTGACCCCATATTGGAAACTAGACCCCTCAATGAACTTATCTAGATGTGTTGTGAGAACTTTGAACCCCCAAGTGTTTCACTACAGTTTATAACGCAGAGCCGTGAAAATAAAAAATCTTTTTGTTTTCCCACAAAAATTATTTTTTAGCCCCCAGTTTTGTATTTTCCCAAGGGTAACAGGAGAAATTGGTCCACAAAAGTTGTTGTCCAATTTGTCCTGAGTACGCTGATACCCCATATGTTGGGGTAAACCCCTGTTTGGGCACACAGGAGAGCTCGGAAGGGAAGGAGCACTGTTTTACTTTTTCAACGCAGAATTGGCTGGAATTGAGATCGGACGCCATGTCGTGTTTGGAGAGCCCCTGATGTGCCGAAACAGTGGAAACCCCCCAATTATAACTGAAACCCTAATCTAAACACACCCCTAACCCTAATTCCAACGGTAACCCTAACCACACCTCTAACCCTGACACACCCCTAACCCTAATCCCAACCCTATTCCCAACTGTAAATGTAATCTAAACCCTAACCCTAACTTTAGCCCCAACCCTAACTGTAGCCCCAACCCTAACCCTAACCCTAATCCTAGCCCTAACCCTAGCCCTAACCCTAACCCTAATCCTAACCCTAGCCCTAACCCTAACCCTAGCCCTAACCCTAGCCCTAACCCTAACCCTAACCCTAACCCTAGCCCTAACCCTAGCCCTAACCCTAACCCTAGCCCTAACCCTAGCCCTAACCCTAGCCCTAACCCTAGCCCTAATGGGAAAATGGAAATAAATACATTTTTTTTTATTTTTCCCTAACTAAGGGGGTGATGAAGGGGGGTTTGATTTACTTTTATAGCGAGTTTTTTAGCGGATTTTTATGATTGGCAGCCGTCACACACTGAAAGACCCTTTTTATTGCAAAAAATATTTTTTGCAATACCACATTTTGAGAGCTATAATTTTTCCATATTTTGGTCCACAGAGTCATGTGAGGTCTTGTTTTTTGCGGGACGAGTTGACGTTTTTATTGAAAACATTTTTGGGCACGTGACATTTTTTGATCGCTTTTTATTCCGATTTTTGTGAGGAAGAATGACCAAAAGCCAGCTATTCATGAATTTCTATTGGGGGAGGCGTTTATACCGTTCCGCGTTTGGTAAAATTGATAAATCAGTTTTATTCTTCGGGTCAGTACGATTACAGCGATACCTCATTTATATCATTTTTTTATGGTTTGGTGCTTTTATACGATAAAAACTATTTTACAGAAAAAATAATTATTTTTGCATCGCTTTATTCTCAGGACTATAACTTTTTTATTTTTTTGCTGATGATGCTGTATGGCGGCTCTTTTTTTGCGGGACAATATGACGCTTTCAGCGGTACCATGGTTATTTATATCTGTCCTTTTGATCGCGTGTTATTCCACTTTTTGTTCGGCGGTATGATAATAAAGCGTTGTTTTTTGCCTCGTTTTTTTTTTTTTTTTCTTACGGTGTTTACTGAAGGGGTTAACTAGTGGGACAGTTTTATAGGTCGGGTCGTTACGGACGCGGCGATACTAAATGTGTGTACTTTTATTGGTTTTTTTTTTTTATTTAGATGAAGAAATGTATTTATGGGAATAATATTTTTTTTTTTTTTTCATTATTTTGGAATATTTTTTTTAAATTTTTTTTACACATTTGGAAAATTTTTTTTTTACTTTTTTACTTTGTCCCAGGGGGGGACATCACAGATCAGTGATCTGACAGTTTGCACAGCACTCTGTCAGATCACTGATCTGACATGCAGCGCTGCAGGCTTCACAGTGCCTGCTCTAAGCAGGCTCTGTGAAGCCACCTCCCTCCCTGCAGGACCCGGATCCGCGGCCATCTTGGATCCGGGGCTCGAGCAGGGAGGGAGGTGAGGAGACCCTCGCAGCAACGCGATCACATCGCGTTGCTGCGGGGGGCTCAGGGAAGCCCGCAGGGAGCCCCCTCCCTGCGCGGTGCTTCCCTGCACCGCCGGCACATCGCGATCATCTTTGATCGCGGTGTGCCAGGGGTTAATGTGCCGGGGGCGGTCCGTGACCGCTCCTGGCACATAGTGCCGGATGTCAGCTGCGATAAGCAGCTGACACCCGGCCGCGATCGGCCGCGCTCCCCCCGTGAGCGCGGCCGATCGGCTATGACGTACTATCCCGTCCAGGGTCAGATAAGCCCAGGGCACCTCGACGGGATAGTACGTCTAAGGTCACAGAGGGGTTAAAAATATGAAAAAAAAAAATATATATAAAAGTTCAAATCACCCCCTTTCACTCCATTCAAAAAAAATAAATAAATAAAATAAATAAAAAAAAAAAATCAAACATTTGGTATCGCCGCGTTCAGAATCGCCCTATCAATAAAAAAAGGATTAACCTGATCGCTAAACGGCATAGCAGGAAAAAAAAAGTAAAAACGCCAAAATTACATTTTTTTTGGTCACTGCGACATTGCATTAAAATACATTAACGGGCGACCAAAAGATCGTATCTGCAACAAAATGGTATCGATCAAAATGTCAGCTCAGCATGCAAAAAAAAAGCCCTCATCCAACCAGAGATCACGAATAATGGAGAAATGGAGATGCTGCGGGTATTGGAAAATGGCTTTTTTTTTTTTTTGTTTTTTTTAACAAAGTTTGGAATTTTTTTCACACCACTTAGATAAAAAAAAAAGAACCTAGACATGCTTTGTGTCTTATGAACTTGTAATGACCTGGAGAATTATGTCAAGTCAATTTTAGCATTTAGTGAACCTAGTAAAAAAGCCAAACAAAAAACAAACAAAATAGGTAAAAAGCCAAGGGGGTGAATACTTTTGCAAGACACTGTAGCTGCACCAACAATGTAAATACAAATGCAGTAAATCTCAATATTGTATACCAAAAATATGAAAAAGACAACAGAACCAGGGTCTTTGAAAAATTTATATTGTGTGACTTCAATGACAGCACACAGTACAATAGAGCCTCTCTCAGGCAGGTTACAAAGTGCACAGATGAACTTCAATATTGTTTACCATATATTAACCACAAAAAATGCTTTCTTTGTAGTTCATGTTAAAATGTACCATTGTCCTTCTGCTAATATCTGGCTGCAGTATTTTCTGCAGAAAAAAACAACCAAATCAATAGTGATAAGAAACATGCAATATATCTTATTACTGAACAAAAAATGTCTATCTCCACTTATCAGACTTATTTTTTACCCTGAATTTATCATGTATTCTCAATTTACTGATAAATGGTCCACTGAGACATCAGGTTACAGATAGTCATAGCAGGCACAGGTATAAGAAAGCAGTGGTAGAAAAAGAAGAGCGTTAAGAAAAAAAAGGAAAATAAAAGAGCAAGAGAAAGAGAGAGGGTAGGAGAGTGAGCAAGTGAGAGAGAAAAAAAAAGAAAAATAAAGAAAGGAAAAAAAAACGAAAGCAAGAAAGTCAGAGACAGAGATATTGACAGCACTTTGAGGCTATGTGCACACGCTGCGGATTGGTGTGCGGATTTTTCCGCACTGTTTTTACAAAATCCGCAGGTAAACCGAACTGCGGATTACCTGCGGATTTACCATGGTTTTTGTGCGGATTCCATCTGTGGATTCCTATTGAGGTGCAGATGTAAACAGCAGCGGAAATCGCACAAAGAATTGACATGCTGCGGAAAAAAACGCTGCATTTCTGCTTGTTTTTTTCCACAGCATGTGGACTGTGGATTTTGTTTTCCATACGTTTACATGGTACTGTACAATGCATGGAAAACAGCTGCAGATCCGCAGCGTCAAATCCGCAACATGTGCACATAGCCTAAGTAAGGCTGCTTTCACACATCAGGTTTTTTGTTTCAGGCTAAACCCGGCTCTCGGGAGAAAAACCGGAACCGGAAAAAAAAAACCCATTGACTTGTATTAGCGCCGGATTGCCCAGCGTTCCTTCCGGTTTGATGCCGGATCCGGCGTCTGGAAAAAACATCTACTGTAGCGTTTTTTGTCTCCGGCGAAAAAGCCTGAAGCGCCGGATCCGGCGCTTCCGGCTGTTTGCTAGAATGGAAGCCTATGGGAGCCGGAAGGTGCCGGATGCAGAAAATGGTGGATCCGGCGGCCTGATCCGGTTTTTAAACTGAGGATGCTCGAATTTTTTTTTTTATCCAATAATCTAGATAGGCTAGCCGGATCCATCACAAAACCGAATCCGTCGCATCAGTCTTTCACAATCTGCGCCGGATCCGGTTTTTCCAACGTTCGCCGGATTTA
This sequence comes from Ranitomeya imitator, assembly GCF_032444005.1. NCBI lineage: Eukaryota > Metazoa > Chordata > Amphibia > Anura > Dendrobatidae > Ranitomeya > Ranitomeya imitator. The sequence goes on along the minus strand of NC_091282.1, from coordinate 716,234,574 downwards.
GCCTGAAACAAAAAACCTGATGTGTAAAAGTAGCGTTAATGTTTGGCTCATGATATGGAAAACGCTCCTTATAGAACTGTAGGATGTATGCAATAATATCCAGAAAATATGAGCATGTGGGACATGAAAAATAACACTCAACTTATTCTCAAAAGACATCTATGGAACCAGCAGAAGAATCCAACTGCGGTACTTGGAGATGGACTGGGGCTAAAATTCAGCCCTGGCATTTGGAAGCACACAGATTCATGTCAGGTCTCCTTCACCAGATTGGGTTCTCTATTGCTTAAATTACCCCGCCTTCAGGAAATCAACATTTACTACTACAGTGTCACTGGACAAGCGGTGGATACTGTGTCCGTGACCCCCAAATATCCCCTAACTTTGTGTCTTGTTTTGCATAACCAGCCAGTTGATCACCACAGGGACTCCTAGTCCTTTATATGAACCTGGTACCCAGAAATATTAGAGTGAGGTACATTGATGAAGGTCTAAAACAGACCGAAACGTCTACTGTATGTACTTTACCTCATTAAATTCTTCACCGCATTTATGTTTTGTGTGTGTCAAGTTTATCTAAAAATTTATTTCGGCTTGGGCACCTACTTGAGCACCACTCATTAGCAGTGCCTACATTATTTGATCTCAGATTTATCATTAAGTCTGATGAGGTGCTCCAGCTACACAGTGACACTGAGTGAAGTCTCCTGGGCTTCGTTGCTTTCATTATCCCTGTCCGAGAGAAGCAGAGACTCTGCACTGAACGCGGGGAGGGTGAGTAAGGCCCAAGTTTTGTTTTTGCTTAAAAACAAAAACATAACAGCAAGTTGTTTCCGGAGGACAAGCGTTTTCCTAAATCAGTAACGCCCTTTAACTCTTCTTGCTATTACAAGGGACCAATGGTCAGCTGCTCCTTTTATTTATAATCTCAATATACATATGGTGTGTTAGGATGGCATCCTAAGCACGACGTCTACAGAGGCTCGGCGCGGCATATTTATAGATTTGTTTGTGCTTGCATAGTGTCATAGCATAATTGCACAATGATCTAGATATTTGGGATGACTAAGCCATCAGCATTTATTTGGAATGATGACTGCACACAAGCTACGCTTCACACTTCCTACTCATGTAGCATTACTTTAGAATGGTGGAGTAGCGTGGGGAGGAGGGGACGGGGCAGTTGGCCTCATGGCCTGGACACAAAATTCTTATTGTCACAAAATTTGTAAAAGAAATAAAGTATGAGCTCCACTTTGAACTATATGGCATGTCGGTGTCAACATGAATTGGCTGCAGGTTGATTCTGTGGTGGAGTAAGGAGCCATAGATTGAAGGACTATATGGCGCAGGAGGACAATGACACTGCTGGATTGCACTGCCTGTGCCAGTCTGGTCTTTGAAAAAGTGAAAAAAGGACTCCGATTAGGAGAGCATACACCAATTGTTTTGTGAGGAGCGGCACAAACATGACACTTGAGATGGTATAAATTTCTTTTTAAGGGGACACTCATAGGGCTTTTTATACTTTATCAAAAGGGGAACACAGAGGGCTTTATGTTTTTTTAAAAGGTCGTCCTCAGGGGATATTAATACTCTGTTAGGATGGCAAGTACTTGCCTTGTTCTGGGAGCTGTCATCTTATTCTCTGCCACCGTTTTATACTGAGCATGAACTGTAAGGTTGCTTTCACATTGCGCTCAGGCACCTGTTCCATACGCGCCGATGGGGCCATAGACTGTAATGGTGCAGACATAGAGAAGGTGCGCTCTGACGTGCATTATTTTTGTCATTAATGCCTACTGAAGGCATATACCCAGAAGTAGTAGAGCGTATCAGGGTGGCCGTCTCCAGTAGGCATGTACCCCCGAAAATGATGCACATGAGAGAGCACGAGCCCGAATTCAGTTTTGCGGGCAGTTCGGACTCGAGCCCAGAGAGCCACTGAATGGTTGCCAAAATGCAATGTGAAACCACCCTTCACTATGGGGCCATCGTACTCCTCTAAAACACAATCTACTACTGGAGTAGAAAAAGGAGATTTCTACAAGTCTGCAATCATAGCAACACAAATAGCTCAGCATCTCAGACCGTTATCTCACATAGGTTAATAATGAACACAAAATACAAAAAGAAAAATGTCACATCCATAGTCAAATATTTGTTCTTGGAGCCGTGATCACTATGCAAAATACAAGATAATATTACTCATTCTTGGCTCTTACTGAAATAAAGCTGGGAACATAAGAAAGTACTATAGTGTAAGATGTAATACTCTTTTCTCCATTGCTTTATTTTACTTTTTGTTTCTTTGTCAATATATTCACTGTTCCACTAATTAGAGGAAACTCACAATTGTGAATATACAGCACTTAAAGAGGTCGTCCAGGATTGGCACAAAAGTTTGCAGTCACTATGTGAGCGTAGATTTGTGTATCCCCAAGTGCCCGCTGTCAGGATTCTCTGGTACCGAGTGGTCATGTAACAAACAGTATGCGATATGCATGTTCTAACTAGACATGCAGGGCTCTTCCCAATACAGATGAATTGAGATGGGCTGGGCACGACTAGTTGGAATGTGGTCAGGAGAATGCATGTCGCATATTACCACTGGCACCAGAGAGTTCTGACAGCAAGCAATGTGAAGATTCTAAAGCCTGCAGTCACAGAGAAACCTGCACCATCCATTTAAAGGTGTTGTATCACTAGTGATGAGCGAATATACTCGTTACTTGAGATTTCTCGAGTATGCTCGGGTGACCTCCGAGTATTTTTTAGTGCTCGGAGATTTAGTTTTTTATTGCCGCAGCTGAATGATTTACATCTGTTGGCCAGCATAAGTACATGTGGGGATTCCCTAGCAACCAGGCAACCCCCACATGTACTTATGCTGGCTAACAGATGTAAATCATTCAGCTGCGGCATTAAAAACTAAATCTCCGAGCACTAAAAAATACTCGGAGGACCCCCGAGCATGCTCGAGAAATCTCGAGTAACGAGTATATTCGCTCATCACAACTCATCACCTGTGATGTAGATTTGTGTAAAGTATCTGATTGCTGGGGGACATACCACGGGAACCCTCAACCCCAGCTTCGAGAATGGAGGTCCCAAGTTTGAATAGAGCTGTACTCTAGATCTTCAGTTTTTGTGATGAAAGGGAACACTAGCAGTCAATTGTCACCTATTCTATGGAGAATGTGATCCTTGTACAACCTCTACCACCTTTTTTAATCTCTTTTAGAAAGGACTATAGGATCACTTAGGGAAACAAAGAACATGAAGTCCTCAGTCAGATGTCCTTTTTTTATGCACGTATTCTATAAAACACATACATGAGATAAATAAATGTCCGTGCATTTTGGGGATCACATGTCAGCAAAAAAAATAAAAAATCTCAGAGACATGTTTCTTGGTACCGTGCTAGCCAGTAGATATAAAAATATTTAAAACTAGATGGTGGCCCGATTCGAACGCATCGGGTATTCTAGAATATGCATGTCCACGTAGTATATTGCCCAGTCACGGAGTATATTGCCCAGTGACGTAGTATATTGCACAGCCCATGTACTATATTGCCCAGCCCCGTAGTATATTGCCCAGCCCACGTAGTATATTGCCCAGCCCACGTAGTATATTGCCCAGCCCACGTAGTATATAGACCAGTCACGTAGTATATTGCCCAGTCACGTAGTATATTGCCCAGTCACGTAGTATATTGCCCAGCCACGTAGTATATTGCCCAGCCACGTAGTATATTGCCCAGCCACATAGTATATTGCCCAGCCACATAGTATATTGCCCAGCCACATAGTATATTGCCCAGTCACGTAGTATATTGCCCAGCCACGTAGTATATTGCCCAGCCACATAGTATATTGCCCAGTCACGTAGTATATTGCCCAGCCACGTAGTATATTGCCCAGCCATGTAGTATATTGCCCAGCCACATAGTATACAGCACAGAGCCACGCGGTATCTAACACAGCCCACATAGTATACAGCAGTGTGGGCACCATATCCCTGTTAAAAAAATATTTTAAATAAAAAATAGTTATATACTCACCCCTGGGATCCAGCAGAGCTCTGACGATACGCGCGCGGCTGCAGCCATCTTCCGTTCCCAGGATGCATTGCGAAATTACCCAGATGACTTAGCGGTCTCGCAAGACCGCTAAGTGTTCTGGGTAATTTCGCAATGCATCGCCGGGAACAGAAGATGGCGGCAGGCGCGAGCGGCTTAGCGGACTACAGAGGGTGAGAATAGCAGGTTTTTTGTTTTTTTATTCTTTTTAGCATTACATTTTTTTTTACTATTGATGCCACATAGGCAGCATCAATAGTAAAAAGTTGGGAACACACAGGGTTAATAGCAGCGGTTATGGAGTGTGTTACCCGCAGCATAACGCGGTCCGTTACCACCGCCATTAACCCTGTGTGAGCAGTGACTGGATGGGAGTATGCGGGCGCCGGGCAGTGACTGCGGGGAGTAAGGAGCGACCATTTTCTTCCGGACTGTGCCCGTTGCTGATTGGTCGTGGCTGTTTTCCATGACAGACAGAGGCCGCGACCAATGAATATCCGTGACAGACAGAGACAGAAGGACAGAAAGACAGAAGGACAGAAAGACGGAAGGACAGAAAGACGGAAGGACAGAAAGACGGAAGGACAGAAAGACGGAAGGACAGAAAGACGGAAGGACAGAAAGACGGAAGGACAGAAAGACGGAAGTGACCCTTAGACAATTATATAGTAGATTGAGAGCCCTCAGTGGTTGATAACCACTGAGGACTCTCAATTCTAAATAGAGACATGTTCGTAATTTTGACTGGTGATTCGGTATCAAAAATGAACAAGTCTATGGGCCCTTGAAAAATCATTGACTGCACACATCACCAATCATGTTAAATCCATGTACTGCCTGTTTTTAACACTAATAGCTTTTCATGTTTTTTTAAATGTACCAAAAAAAAAAGCTGATCAAACTGGTGGTAAAAACAAACACTAACCAAATGGTGATAAAAATCTGAGCCAAAAAGTAACTGAAATCAATTTTTTAGTGTATAAGACAAAATCACGCGACATAATGAGGACTAAATGTCTCAGACATCTGATTGCCGGTGAATCTTGCCTAAATCTATTTTCTTGCCAATAAAAGCTGATGTAATGGTATGTTCAGATGTACGTATTTTTCGTTCATGTGGCAAATGAACCACACACAGACCCAATGTGAGAATGTCCTTTTCCACAGGTCTTTGTTAAAAATTGTTGCATGAGCAAGTCTGATCCAATTTATGGACTAAGGGTACCGTCACACAGTGCAATTTTGATCGCTACGACGGCACGATTCGTGACGTTCGAGCGATATAGTTATGAGATCGCAGTGTCTGACACGCTCCTGCGATCAGGGACCCCGCTGAGAATCGTACGTCGTAGCAGATCGTTTGAAACTTTCTTTCGTCGTCTAGTGTCCCGCTGTGGCGGCATGATTGCATGGTGTAACATATATCGTATACGATGTGTGCATAGTAACCAACGGCTTCTACATCGCACATACGTCATGAAATTATCGCTCCAGCGTCGTAGATTGCAAAGTGTGACAGCAGTCTACGACGCTGGAGCGATATTGTTACGACGCTGGAGCGTCACGGATCGTACCGTCGTAGCGATGAAAATTGCACTGTGTGACGGTACCCTAAGTGAGTGCTGGCAGGTAGCAGGCTGCAGGTCTCCTATGCGGACAGGCACTCAGGGCTACTCACGTCCATACTTTGCAGATGGGACTGCCCCAAAATTTACAACGGTGATTTCAACTTAAATGTCGTATTACAATTCAGGAAGCGCAGCACTAATGCTTCCACGTTACCAAAAGTGTAGCAAACAAATAGCTGCAGAACTTATTCTGGCAGATTTATAGCATATTCTCAAAAATCTGAAAACCTATTTCACAATGGGACACACTGTTTAGTTACATGCAAATATTACTTCTTCAATCAGAAATGTACCCATCCTAATAATAATTTAGGTAGTTTGTTGGCTGATGAGATTCTGATTTTGATTGTACACTATGGTCAAGGTGGTGGGTGAGTGGCTTACTCCTGCACAGGGGGCCCACCTGAGGATTCACTTGTTCCCCTGTGGGCCAGTTCAAGCCTGGTTACAATTAAAATTAGAAACACTGTAAAACATTACAAAAGGTTGCCCTACCTGCTTCAGTATATTTTAGACCGACTTTCTCTTCCTCATCCTTTGGTTTCGGTGGTGGCCACACAGCCTGCAATCTCCCTGGGGTTCGATCTTCTGGGTCAGATGGGCTATTGTCTGGCTGCAACAGAAGATTAAAAAAAATATATGTTAAGTCACTTGTAAAAAATGTTACCTAAAAGTTAACTCTTCATATGTCCAGTGAGTTACTGAAGATCACTACCGCCTATAAGCGAGTCCGTTTTTCCAATGCTCATACTGACCTTAACATATCTGAAATATCATGAATTTTTACATTTTTCATTAAGAATCAAAGAAATACCCTTGAATAGTTGAAAAACAAAATTAACATCTTGCCCTGTAGTGTCTGAAAATGGTTTGTACATGTACAATCTGAAGTGTAAGGTGCTGATCAATATATATAGTCTCTAAAATTATATTTAAGTTAGCTGTCAATTACAATGTCATCAAATGTATTTATTAGACTGATGTCATGCGGTGCTTCTATGAGATACCACATACATTTCTTTTACTGGTTTATATGCCATATGAATCCACGAGGAAAAGTCTCCATGTGACTCTCTAAAATGATTGAACATTAAGGAATAAGCCTATACTTGTCTATAGGAACCTTTTGACGAATGATTACCTTTGTGGAACAGTAGAAAATTGTCAAGGACTAAACAATAGATGGCTTATCCTTGGGATAGGTCAACAGTAAAAGGTTGGGGTGGTCTTACATCCAGCTCTCCCATCGATCAGCTCAAATAAATGCGAAAAACTGCAGTACTCGGAGATAGAGCAGATATCATATGAGCAGCGGGTATGCTGGACCCCCACCAATGTATCCTACAGATAAATCAATTGTTTAGTCTTGAAGAACCCCTATAAGATCGATAATACAGGAAAAGAAAAACATACACTTGTCCTGTCCATGGTCTGGTCAGTATCTATGGATTTGGGTTTTTCAAAAATGGACTTTAACGATTCTTTTTCAGTCTTTTGCTTCAGTTTCACGGCCTCCAGATCAAGAGAATCAAGAGGTGGGGTCTTCTTTGAAGCACCTGTGAAGAAAGACTTAAATGTTTCCAATGCAGACTCTTGCTTTTCCTCTGAAACAGGAACGTGTTGGTCTCCATTATCAGTTTCAACTGGAAGGGGATCCTTCTCCTTCTCTTCCTGCTTTGGCGAATCAAAGTTGAGCAGCATGGAAAGTTGCTCCATGAATTTGGAGCTTGCTTTGGGCTCCACTGGTGACCTTATTTCCTTTTTCCGGACTGGAGCTCCGTTTGGAAGTTTGGATTTTTGCACAGGTTGAGAAAGTTTTAGCAAAGCCAAATCACTATCCCCTTGTTTCACTGTAATAGTTTCTTTGTCATCTGCAGTTGTCCCCTTCTTATGCACACGAAAACCACTAAAAATGGCAGGCAGTTGAAATGGTTTCTCACTAGGGTTATCAGTAGCTGGGACAGGCATTTGAGAACCTGGACTTATTCCCCCTATATCTTCATTAGTATCACCCTTTTCATCCATAGCCGTCAGTGCATTTTCTGTCCTGTTTAGGTCCATCTCAGGCTGGCAATCTCCTTCTATGATAACAGTACCCTCAGTCTCTCCAAATTCTGAATTCTGCTTAGGGCCATTGTTCATGGATACTTGAGAATCAGATAAAAGCGTGGACACAGAAGTCTTTGTTTTTTCCTGGCATATATCTTGGTTGGAGCCTTCGCCGTCAGAATCTGAATCACTTGAGATGTGAACTAGAGTACCATGTACCAGCATACCATCCTGCTCACAGTCACCTTGTGCAGGGTCTGGTGCAGCATGCATCTTAGACGTCGCATCCTCACAAATGTCTGAAGCTTTCAGACGCTTTGTGTACACTCCCTTCTTTTCATCATCTGGCTCTTGTAAAACCGTGGCTTCTGTACCTCCCAGGTTATCTATTTGTGGATGTAGTTCTTTGTTTTCCTTCTCCAGGTCGTCACTTTTACCTTGTCCTCTGAAGACTTGTGAATCCTCCTCATGGTGCAAATCCCTTTCTCTTGTAATTTCTAAATCCCTGTGTAATTGCTCATCCTTGCTAATTTGTTCATCTTTAATTTGTTTTTTTAACTCCTCATTCTCCCTTGCACCATCCAACGCTGTGTCTTTTTGCTTTATGGTGTCACCATTTGCTTCTTCAACCGTATTCGGTTGGTTAGTTGGCTCTTCTACTTTATTTCCTAAGGATCGGAATGATTTGAGAACTGCACTTTCATCTTTTGGCTTCGGATTTTCCAACTTTGTAGTAATTCCAAAAAATGACCTTATGGAAAATTTAGCAATGCCAGAAGGTGAAGGGCTGCTGGGTGGATTTGCAGTTGGGGTGGCTGGAGAATTTAGCTCTTTAGTACTGCTACCTTTTTCTTCCATATCCATGGAGTTTCTATATTTAAATAAAAAAAGGGTGAAGGAGGTCTATGAACAAAAAAAAAAAAAAACAGGATCAGCAAATCTTCAGAATGGCCATTTAAATCCAAGGGGAAGTGTCTCTTTGATACAGAGGTAATATTTGTTAAAATTTTAATTAAAAAGAAAAATTAAAATATGTCCATTATGCAGAGCTTCAAAACACTCAAGCCTCATAAAAATTATGAAGAAAAATAACAAAACTGGCCTGTGTTATCGTCCGGTATATACTGTAGTAGCCTGCAGATTCCGCTTCCTGCTTTTTAAACGGGAGCTCAGTAGTTGCTTGGCAGCTTAATCACATACATATGACAGAGTGTTTCTGCATTGACCGGCTTGACAGTTATGAAAAGACCTCTCTGTTCAGTTCCAGCTTCAGCGCGTCACCAATTACAAGTCCAAAAAAATACAAAAAACAAAAGAAAGGAAGCAACCGAGGCGTCAAAGAAAAAAAAAAAAGAAAGAAAGAAACAAAAATAAGTTGTGTATAAAAGCATACAAGTCCTCTGAGCTGAATCAGGACAGAGCTCCTTCTTCCGCCTTGCCTTTCTACGGAATGTAAATGTCATAGTGTGGAGACAGCCTAGAGGAGGCCGGTTTCAAGTTGCTTTACCTCCCAACTTTCAGGTAACAGGTATTTAATGAGGTGGGAGGGACTGACAGACAGTCAGGAAGGAAGGCAGCTAAGTAGACCAGACACTGTGACCTTACAGTACATTATGTGCTCGGATCCTGTGGAGCAGCAAGGGATCTGAACGGTCTCATAACATGCATGGAGACTGCAGCCATGTTCTGATGAGAGGTTTTCCTCACTTAGTGAACAATCAAGCACTTTAGTGTTCGTGTGTGACCGAGTGAGCGTGGACAAAAATAATGTCACGGTAATTTTTTTTTTTTCATGGAGCAACATATTCTGCAGCACTCTACAAATTAAAAAGGACATGTACAAACAATCAGACATTACAGAGAAAAGCATAATCCAACAATTAGCAAAAGGAATGCGGGTCCTGCATGAAGACTTACAATTTATAAGGCCGTGCCATGTAATGTAAAACATGTGTTGTGATGTTATAGTTCTCTGTGCATATTTTAACTTTATTGGCTAACCATTATCTTTTGCATGTTTTTCACACTGAAATGTTTCAGATCACCAAATTTAGATATTAGATAAAGATAAACGCATGTAAAATAATATACCGGTAGTCTTTTTAAATGAAGGTCTTTAATAAAGATGAGCAAACATTTCAAGGTTCGGATCAGCAAATATCCCGATGTTTGCCGAACATACCCGAACAACACTGAATTGAATGGGAGGCAAAACTAAATAAACAGACAACAAAAAGGGAGGGAAAAAAGCTGCCAAAACAGCTCAAATTAGGGGCAGACACCAGGAAAAGTGCCATCAATTGACCCGGAGTAAAAATAGTATAACTGCACAACATGGATGTATGGAACAGGGCCTGTGACTGGGCTTGGACCAGTATTTCTAGCTTAAAAGGAACCTGTCACCCCCAAAATCCAAGATGAGCTAAGCTCACCAGCATCAGGGGCTTATCTACAGCATTCTGTAATGCTGTAGATAAGCCCCCCGATGTATCCTGGAAGATGAGAAAAAGAGGTTATATTATACTCTCCTGGGTGGGCTGTCTGATCCGATGGGCGTCGTGGTCCGGTCCGGGGCCTCCCATCTTCATAGGATGACGTCCTCTTCTTGTCTTCACACTGCGGCTCCGGCATACTTTGTAGTAAGAGGACAAAATCGTAAGAAGATGGGAGGTGCTGGACCAGACCGCGACGCCCACCAGACCGGACCGCAATGCCCATCAGACTGGACTGCAGCGGGACCGCCCATGGGCGAGTATAATCTAACCTCTCTTTCTCAACTTTCAGGATACATCGGGGGCTTATCTACAGCATTACAGAATGCTGTAGATAAGCCCCTGATGCCGGTGGGCTTAGCTCATCTTGGATTTTGGGGGTGACCGGTTCCCTTTAAACATTGATCCGTAACAGATGGATGAGTGACAGGTGTAGGCCTGGTGCTCTGAGAGCCCTGTCAAATTCAGGCAACACACAGAACGGAGACCCAACTTGGAGTCCAAATATTTCCAAAAATAAGGGGCAGATACTAGGAAAAATGGTATCAATTGAACCACCGTAGAAATTTGATAATGGCACAGCAGCAGTCAGCCAAGAGCCATGCATGAGGTATCTGGGTCTGGGCCAGCATTTACAGCTTTGAATCTAAAAGTTTATAATAAGACGAGGTGGGTGAGGGACCGGTGTAAGCCTGCTGTGCTGCAGGCCCAAATACCTCATGCAACAGCTCATTCTGTATTTTGCTCAGCCACATTTAAGTGGCACAAATATCAGCTTGGTAGACTACTAATATTAGAAAATTTAAGTATAGTAACACAGGTAGTTGACTGAAATTAAGTGCAGGCCCACTGGTCTGAGGGCCCAACTGCTAAAGGCAACACACATGAGAGAGACCCAACTTAGGAGTCCAAACATTTCAAAAAATGATTACCCCATACCACTAACGTGGCATTAATTTCCTCAGAGAATAAATAGTATAATTGCACAGTGTTTTGACAACTTCTGTTACTGGATGGGTTACTCGACTCCCTTTGTTTGGCAGGCGCACAGCTGTATTACGGTATATTATTTATTGTTATAGCACCATTTATTCCATGGTGCTTTACATGTGAAAGGGGATATACATGATAAAAACAAGTACAATAATTTTAAACAACACCAGTCATCGATTGGTACAGGAGGAGAGAGGACCCTGCCAGTGAGGGCTCACAGTCTACAAGCGATATGTGAGAACACAGGAGGTGAGAGTAGAGCTGGTCATGCAGCGGTATGGTGGTACAATGGTTACTGTAGGTTGTAGGCTTGTCAGAAGAGTTGGTTCTTCAGGTTCCTTTTGAAGGTTTCCATGGTAAAAGACAGTCTGATGTTGGGGTACAGAGTTCCAGAGTAGAGGGGATGCACGGGAGTAATCTAGTATGTGATTGTGCGAAGAGGAGATAAGAAGGGAGGAGAGAAGGAGATCTTGTGAGGATTGGAGGTTGCATGCATTGGGAGTCTAGGTGACAGATGTATGGAGGAGACAGGCTGTAGATGGCTTTGTATGCCATGGTAAGGGTTTTGAATTGGAGTCTCTGGATGATGGGAAGCCAGTGAAGGGATTGACAGTGAGGAGAGGCCAGGAAATGGCAGATTAGTTAGGCAGCAGAGTTTAGGATAGACTGAAAAGGTGCAAGACTGTCCAAAGGGAGGCCACAAAGCAGGTTTCAGTAGTCAAGGAGGGAGAGGATTAGTACATGGACTAGGGTTTATACAGATTGTGGATTGAGGAATTTATGGATCAGGGAAAAATTTTGAGTTGTAGTCGGCAACAAGTGGAAAGGGCATGGATGTCTATTTTGAAGGATAGATAAGAGTCCATAGTTACCCCAAGGCAGCAAGCTTGTAGGACGCCCTCATCTATGCCTTGTAGATGAGGACCACAAAGAGCATGTGCTCCAGTGGATGGCATCCAGAGGATGGAGAACTTAACTACTAGACAACGGACTGGAGAACTATCCACCCCCACAGACCAGGGGATGGAGAACTAACCCACCACACACCAAGGGATGGTGAACTAAACCTCTAGACATCAAGTCTGGGAATCCCCAAGGCTTGCAGCTCAAACCTCTGTATCTAACACTTCCTCCACTGTTTTTTCTCCTCCATCTCCTCTAGGGACTCCACCTGCACCCTCAACCTCTCGCTTAATCTGACACACGTTCCAACAATGCACAGAGAATCCCCCACAACTCCGTACTGCGCAGCCAGGGCTCAATGCAATCAAGCAGAGTTTAAATTAATATGACTTGGAGATTGCAGCCACAGCTCAAGAGTTGTGGACAGCTATGCGGGCCGAGAGAGCAGTGGCCATCTCCACTAAACCTGTAAGCAGGAAAGGCCCGTGTGCGATAACGGTGCAAACCTCACACACATCCCTTACATGGCTTACGTCCTCAACCTAGTGGTATAGCAATTTCTCCTCTACTATAACAGCCTGGATGTGCTGCTGCAGAAAGCAGAATTGCTACGTGCTCACTTCCACCGTTCGCACCTCACGAGTCACTGACTTGCATTGCTACCGAGGTCTTTCGAGCTACCAGTAAACTGGTTGATATGCGATGTGCAGATCTGGTGGCGTTCCACTCTTCACATGTTGCAGCAAGTGTGTCAGCAGCGATGAGCCTTGGTGCAGTATGTCATTTTGCATAGTCTGGGGCAACGCAGAACGGACGTGGTGCAAATCACGCTTGCGGAGTGGGCACAGATGAAGGATCTCTGCATCCTTCTGCACAGTTTCAAAATGGCTACTAAGATGGTTAGCACTGAAGATGCGGTCATCAGCATCACTATTATAGTCATCTACATGCTGGTGCAGACTTTGAATAGTCTGCAGGAGGAGGTTGTGGTCCCAGATGAAGAGGAGGAAGCAGAGGAGGATGCGGAAAGAATAATATATCTCAAAAGTTCTGCACTGTCGTCGCAGAGGCAGGTGTCATGGGTGGGTGAATTACAGTAATTGAGGGCGGCTCATAGTCCCAGACAAACTGTTAATGAAGGTTCAGGAGCCGAGGAACAAATGGAGAAGGAAGAGGTAATGGGCATGCAACAGTCAGGAGATGAAGAGGATAATGATCCCCTCTCTGTTGTCCGTGGTTGGTGGGAGGGGACAGAGGAAGCAAGGTTGAGTGTTACCCTGCCACCAACACACCATGGACTTGGGACTCATGGAAACGTCTGACACGAGCGCCTTCTTGCTGCACTATCTGCAACATGATGCCCTTATTTTGATAGGATCAGAAATAGTGCAGACTACTGGGTTGCCACGGTACAAGAATAAATTTAGCCAGATGATTTCCCCTCAGAAAGGGATGCGCATGCTAGAGTATCGAAACACGCTTGAAGACAATCTTAAGAGAGGTTTTTCCTAAGACAGCAGTGAGGCACACAGTGTGCATCGCAGTTATAGACTACCTACCCTTGGAACATCTAGTCGTCAATGCAAAAACATTAGCAGCAGCGTCAGTGGCAGAAGCAATTTCTGTGAGTCGTTTCACACATTTTTTTAGACCAGCCCATGCACCAGTAGAACAAAAAACAAGTCTGACACATGGTGAACGACTGGAGAGGATGGTGCAGGAATATTTCGAGCTCAATATCAATTCTATCAGGTAGGGTTTGGACAATTTGCATTTTGGTCTTCAAAAATGGAAGAGTGGCCTAAGCTTACCTGTCACACCTTTGAAGTTTTACCATGCCCAGCAGCCAGCGTTCTCTCAGAACGTGTCTTCAGTGGTATCCTGACGGATAAGCACATCCCGCTGTACCCTGAAAGTATTTATCGCCTATCTTTCATCAAAATGAACATGTCATAGATCTCTAATTACTTTTACACCCAAGTCATAGACTGGGCAGTGTAGTCGATGGTGTAGATTTAGTGTGCTGCATTGATCTCACGTCAATGCAGTCTGTGACACCTTTTTCATGGCTTCTGTGCCTACTGTTGCTACTGCTGCTGATGTTACAAGCTATTTTTTTTTAAATATGGAGACTCCAAGTGGTGTCTCAATTAGGAGGGTTGCCTGTAGTGGAAGGGTTGTCAGAACCCCATTATACTAATTCTACTCTGGGGAAATTGATGCCACTATAGTGGTGTGTGGCAATTTTTTTTTTAAATTACTGGACTCCAAGTTAGGTCTCCTTCATGTGTGTTGCCTTAACAGTAGGGGCTCCCAGACCAGCAGGCTTGCACTTAATTTTAGTCAACTACCTGTGTTATTATTAGTGTTGATCGAATAGCTTCGGATAAGTTCTTATCCGAATAGCTGCATTGGTAACTTGGACACCTGGAGCGCTCCTGAAAATCAGCTGTTTGGCGCTGCAGATGCATGTATCGTGGCTGTGTGACAGTCACAACACATGCATGAAGAGCCTGTTTGTTGGGCTCTCCATACATGTGTTGTGACTGTCACACAGCCACGACACATGCAGCACCAAAAAGCTGATTATCGGGAGCTCTCCAGGTATCCAGTTTACCGATGCAGCTATTCAGTAAAGGTACCTTCACACATAACGATATCGTTAACGATATCGTTGCTTTTTGTGACTAAGCAACGATATCGTTAAGGAAATCGTTATGTGTGACAGCGACCAACGATCAGGCCCCTGCTGGGAGATCGTTGGTCGCTGAACAAAGTCCAGAACTTTATTTCGTCGCTGGATCTCCCGTGGACATCGCTGGATCGGCGTGTGTGACACCGATCCAGCGATGTCTTCACTGGTAACCAGGGTAAACATCGGGTAACTAAGCGCAGGGCTGCGCTTAGTAACCCGATGTTTACCCTGGTTACCAGCGTAAAAGTAAAAAAAAACCAAACACTACATACTTACCTACCGCTGTCTGTCCCCGGCGCTGTGCTCTGCACTCCTCCTGTACTGGCCGTGAGCGTCGGTCAGCCGGAAAGCAGAGCGGTGACGTCGCCGCTCTGCTTTCCGGCCGCTGTGCTCACAGACAGTACAGGAGGAGTGCAGAGAAGCAGAGCGCCGGGGACAGACAGCGGTAGGTAAGTATGTAGTGTTTTTTTTTTTTTACTTTTACGCTGGTAACCAGGGTAAACATCGGGTTACTAAGCGCGGCCCTGCGCTTAGTTACCCGATGTTTACCCTGGTTACCCGGGGACTTCGGGATCGTTGGTCACTGGAGAGCGGTCTGTGTGACAGCTCTCCAGCGACCAAACAGCGACGCTGCAGCGATCCGGATCGTTGTCGGTATCGCTGTAGCGTCGCTAAATGTGAAGGGGCCTTTAGCGCTATAGCCATTTAGATAAGCACTTATCCGAAGCTATTCGATCAAAATTAGATATCCTTAAATGTGTCTAACAATAATAGTCTACAAAGCTATCTTTATATAGGGCAGCACGGTGGCGCAGTGGTTAGCACTGCAGCCTTGCAGCGCTGGGGTCCTGGGTTCTAATCCCACCCAGGACAACATCTGCAAAGAGTTTGTATGTTCTCTCCGTGTTTGCGTGGGTTTCCTTCGGGCACTCCAGTTTCCTCCCACATTCCAAAGACATACTGATACTAGATTGTGAGCCCCATCGGGGACAGTGATGATAATGTGTGCAAAACTGTAAAGCGCTGCGGAATATGTTAGCAAAATAGCAGTTTGAGCTGTTGCATTTTGGTATCAGGGCTCTTAGCACAGCAGGCCTACTGGTCCCTCACTCACCTCCTAATTTGAACTTTAATTCAAAGCTGTAAATTTTGGCTCAGATCCTGGCTTATAAACAGCCCATGCCTGACTTCAGCTGTGCCAGTATCAAATTTATACTGTTGGTCAATGGATGAAACTTTTCCTAATTTTTGGAAATGTTTGGACTCCAAGTTGGGTCTCATGTGTGTTGCCTGATTTAGCAGGGCTCTCAGAGCACCAGGCCTACACCTGTCACTCACACACCTGGTACTGATCAATGTTTAAGCTAGAAATGCTGAGGAATGTACTGTGTGATGTTGAGGTGGAGGAAGAGGAAAATAAACCACTTGATGCAGGGCTTGCCATCCACTAACAAACATGCTCTTTTTGGCCCTCATCTACAAGTCGTACCATTGTGCAGCTGCCAAAGAAAGGGAGTCCAGCAGCCTGTTCAGTAACAGAAGATGTAAGTTGTCTTTAGATAGGACGAGCCGGTGTTTATTCAGTCAGGGCCGCCATCAGGGCATTACAGCCATTACTGCTGTATGGGGCCCGGTCAGCAGCAGTACACAGAGGGGCCCGCAGATCCGGGGCCCCACTGTTGTGCTTCTACTGATCGGGCCCCATCATGCAGTAAAATACTGTGCACTGCGGCGCTGGGGCCCGGGAGCCTTTTTGGAGCTGTGCACGGCCGTCTCACCTAGTCGGCTGCACAGCTCCTGCTCGGCTGTGGCTAGAATGTATGGGCTCCCTGCAGGTCCTGACTACAGCCCATACATTCTAGCCGTCTCAGTAGTGAAATGTGCTAGAATGTAGGGGCTCCTGTCAGGTCCTCTCAGCAGCACATACATTCTAGCTGCTGCTTCACTGCTGACAACACTAGACGCCCCGGGAACGACTGAGGTAAGTATAAAAAACATTTTTGTTTTTTTAATAGGTGAGGTGAGGTGGGGGGGAGTGAGACTGCAGATGATGGGGTGTGTTTTAGGGAGTACTGTACATGATGAAATAATAGGGGGCTGCAAATGATAAAGTGTATTTGAGGGGGTACTACACATGAAATGATTGGGGCTGCAAATGAAGTAAGGGGGACTGCAGATGAAGTGAAGGGGGGATAGGGGACTGCAAATGATGATGTGGGGGTGATGGGGACTGCAAATGATGTGGGGGGACTGCAAATGATGTGGGGGGACTGCAAATGATGTGGGGGGACTGCAAATGATGATGTGGGGGTGATGGGAACTGCAAATGATGTGGGGATGATGGGGACTGCAAATGATGATGTGGGGGTGATGGGGACTGCAAATGATGATGTGGGGGTGATGGGGACTGCAAATGATGTGGGGGTGATGGGGACTGCAAATGATGTTGGGGGACTGCAAATGATGTGGGGGTGATGGGGACTGCAAATGATGTGGGGGTTATGGGGACTGCAAATGATGATGTGTGGGGGATGGGGACTGCAAATGATGTTGGGGGACTGCAAATGATGATGTGGGGTGATGGGGACTGCAAATGATGTGGGGGTGATGGGAACTGCAAATGATGTGGGGGTGATGGGAACTGCAAATGATGTGGGGGTGATGGGAACTGCAAATGATGTGGGGGTGATGGAGACTGCAAATGATGTGGGGGTGATGGAGACTGCAAATGATGATGTGGGGGTGATGGGGACTGCAAATGATGTTGGGGGACTGCAAATGATGATGTGGGGGTGATGGGGACTGCAAATGATGTGGGGGTGATGGGGACTGCAAATGATGTGGGGGTGATGGAGACTGCAAATGATGATGTGGGGGTGATGGGGACTGCAAATGATGTTGGGGGACTGCAAATGATGTGAGGGTGAGGGGGACTGCAAATGATGTGGGGGTGATGGGGACTGCAAATGATGTGGGGGTGATGGGAACTGCAAATGATGTGGGGGTGATGGAGACTGCAAATGATGTGGGGTGATGGAGACTGCAAATGATGATGTGGGGGTGATGGGGACTGCAAATGATGTTGGGGGACTGCAAATGATGATGTGGGGGTGATGGGGACTGCAAATGATGTTGGGGGACTGCAAATGATGATGTGGGGGTGATGGGGACTGCAAATGATGTGGGGGTGATGGGGACTGCAAATGATGTGGGGGTGATGGAGACTGCAAATGATGATGTGGGGGTGATGGGGACTGCAAATGATGTTGGGGGACTGCAAACGATGTGGGGGTGATGGGGACTGCAGATGATGATGGGGGGTGATGGGGACTGCAAATGATGTGGGGGGACTGCAAATGATGATGTGGGGGTGATGGGGACTGCAAATGATGTGGGGGTGATGGGGACTGCAAATGATGATGTGGGAGATGGGGACTGCAAATGATGTGGGGGTGATGGGAATTGCAAATGATGTGGGGGGGATGGGGATAGGTAATGATGTGGGAGTGATAGGGACTGCAGATGATGAAGTGTGTTTGAGGGGGTTCTGCACATGATGAAATGATAGGGGGCTGCAAATGATGAAGTAAGGGGGACTGCAGATGAAGTGACGGGGGGGATAGGGGACTAAATGATGATAGGGGACTAAATGATGAAGTGGGGGTGATGGGGACTGCACATGAAGTGAGTGTGAGGGACGTGGACAGCAATTGAATTGAACTTGGGGGTGGGAAGAGCAAATGATGTATTGAAGGTGGGGAGAGCAAATAATGAATTTTGAGGGTGGGGAAGATCAATTGATAATGAATAGAGGGCGGGAGAGAGAGAAGACGTGGCAATGAATTGAGGCAGAAGGGGCATGTAACTATAATGAATTGGGGTAAGGGTTAGAGCGGGAGGTACATAGTGGGTTCGTTGAGGATAAAGTAACTGGTAATAAATTGGAAGAATACAGGTGCTAATTAATTTATATATTAAATGAGGAAAGTGGCTATATACAGATAGTGGGGGCACAGTGGCGGATTATAATTTATATTTGGAATGGTGGGTTGCATAATAACCAATTATATATTAATGGTGGGTGAACGTCTGTAGTCAGATGTGTAGTGTAGAAGAAAGGGAAAAAATGGGGAATGTGCTCTGGAAGCGGTGCTCTAGATAACTGTTATTTTATGCAGATGAGACGAGTCCTGGCAGAAAGAAGTGATAGCGGTCTGCGCTGGATTAAAAAGAAACGCAAAGATGAAGGACTTTAGCTAGAGACGTCACTGGTGAGTATGTTACCTGTACACTGACACCATACACTGTATACTGTATACAGTGCTCCTGTGTATAATGTCACTGGTGATCACTATACTATCTGTACACTATACACTATATACAGAGCTCCTTTGTATAATGTCACTAGTGATTGCTGTATTACATGTACACTGTACCCTATATACAGAGCTCCTGTGTATAATGTCACTAGTGATCACTATATTATCTGTACACTATACACTATATACAGAGCTCCTGTGTATAATGTCACTAGTGATCGCTGTATTACATGTACACTATACACTATATACAGAGCTCCTGTGTATAATGTCACTAGTGATCGCTG
This sequence comes from Ranitomeya imitator, assembly GCF_032444005.1. Taxonomy (NCBI): domain Eukaryota; kingdom Metazoa; phylum Chordata; class Amphibia; order Anura; family Dendrobatidae; genus Ranitomeya; species Ranitomeya imitator. The sequence continues at coordinate 716,215,124 of NC_091282.1, read as the reverse complement.
TATTACATGTACACTGACACTATATGAAGAGCTCCTGTGTATAATGGCATCGGCGACCACTGTATTACCTGTACACACACTGCATACTAAGTACAGATCTCCTGTGTATAATGGCACTTATGGTGATAGTATTTTTTTTTTATTAACGATCAGTATTGTACTATTCAGTCACAATGTGGTGGTAATATGTTGTCCGGCCATGGTGTAGCGGTATTTGTTCCTTGTATGTGCTATTATTCGGTCACTGTGTGGTGGTAATATGTGGTCTGTTCATGTTGTGTTGGTATTTGTTCCTTGTATGTAGTTGGTCACCATGTGATGGTAATATGTGGTCTGGACATGCTGCGGTGGTATTTGTCCCTTGTATGTGATATTGTTCAGTCACTGTGGTGGTAATATGTGGTCTGCACATGGTGTGGCGGTATTTGTTCCTTGTAGATAGTATTATAGGTCACTATGTGGTGATAATATGGTGTCTGGTCATGGTGTTGTGGTATTTGTCCCTTGTATGTGGTATTATTGGTCAATTGAAAAATAAATAAAAATACACCTAAATTGTATTGCATATTTTAACAAATGTTTAATAGATTAGAGTAGAGTAGGGCTCGGCCAAAAGAGTCTACCTTGTTGTCGTCTCAAATTTAAAAAAACCTTTTGGCCAAAACAAAAGCTGCTGGCTATGTGTTTGATCTGGTAATGGGAACTGTTAATGTGTGATTTGTGAGAAGTGGAGTTTTGGCAAGAGACAGCGGTGGGGCTGTTGACAGTTCGAGGGGTGGAGGCGGGGCTGGGGTGGAGCCTGGGCGGAGTCTTAAGGGGCCCTGAAAATTTTGCCAGTATGGGGCCCTGAAATTCCTAGTGGCAGCCCTGTATTCAGTATAGCTTTCAGTAGCATTACCACCTAAGCCCACGTACACAAAATCTATTCCTTCTTTCACCACAAGCTCACTTTTTCCCCACTCATGTTGGATGTAGCCTTCACCTTAAACCAGCTGTTTCACAACCCTAGGCCCATACGGGTCAGTCACCTGTCAGTAAATTAATCTGTATTTATTTGCCAAGATAGTGTAGCTGGAACAAAGAATTAACACAAAAAAGTTTCGATGCTAAGATGTGGACTGCTGGATGGACAACATAATTAGCACAAAGGATTTAGATTCTAAAAGGTGGACACCTGTCTGTACCACAGTATTGGCACAAACAATTTAGATTTTGGAAGATCGATTTGACACAGGGTCCTATCTAGCTGAAAATAAACCACCTAACTATCTGACTATTTGCAGCAGGAGCAGCCTCACTGCGCGTTTCACTGACAAAATGGCGCAAAAACAACCTCTGCTTTTTATATGGAGAGGGACATGTGACTTCAGCAGCCAATGACAGAAACCCTTATGTATTGACGTTGTGGATGGCTTCTGTGCCCCGCTTTGAACTCTCCCCACACATGGAGATCCAAGTTAAAATACCTCAGATTATTTGGAAAAGCTTTAAATGGGTTGTATGAAGTTTGAAAGCTATCCGCTTATCTGTAGCACGGGGAGTAACTTACCGATTGGTGAGGGCCGTGGCAGTCAAACCAAAGAATGGGGCTCTGAAGAGTCCTGTCTAAATGGAGTGAAGGTTGATCTCACACACAACAGATCCACTCATTCCTAATGGCCTTGCCAAAGACCAGGCATATGCTGCGTTTGGCCATCTCCAGGGGTTCATTGAAAATGAATGTAGAGCAGATGCGCATGGTTGATTGCTGATCCATTTATTCAGACAAGCTCCAGGAGTCTGATCCAGACTTTAGTCTGATCCATGTATCTTTCAAATTCCATCTTTCAAATTACAGATTTCTAATTACTATACTTTACTATACTTTGAATTAGACTTGAATTGGACGGAAATTTGACTGTAAGGCAACGGAATATCAAACCACTACCATGTTTAGTTTTTCCCTACCTCCTGTAATCCCCCCACCTAGTAAGGAATTAGTAATTTCACCCTCCATCCTCCCCAGCCATCTCACCTCCTCCTCGCAGCTGTTCCTCCACATACAATCCTCTTTCTCCAGACACACACAGCCCAATCATGTCCTATCCAGCTCCCACCTTCTAACGCTCTGTCTGCTACTCCTAATCGCTGGTGACGTATCCCCAAATCCTGGCCCTCCTCAACACATCCCCACACTAATTTCTAACCCCCTGCAATGATCCTCTACACGTTTTCCCAACCATGATAACCTCATATCCATTCATCCAGACCCCACTCCCCCAGTCCGCTTACCTGGAGGACTATGGAATGCACGCTCCGTCTGCAACAAATTGACATTTATCCATGACCTCTTGATCACTAAAACTCTCCTTCCTCGGCATCACTGAAACCTGGCTCACCCCCTCTGACTCAGCCTCTCCAGCTACACTTTCCTATGGCAAATTCCACCTCTCTCACACCCCTCGCCCCAGCAACAAATGTGGTGGAGGAGTTGGCTTGCTTCTGTCCACCACCTGCTCCTTTACTCCAATCCCACTACCACCTCCCACTACTCTTCCCACTTTTGAGATGCACACCGTCCGCATCTATTCCCCCTCCCACCTTCAGCAGGCTGTCGTCTACCGCCCCCCAGAATTAGCCATCTCCACCACTTCACCACCCGGCTACTTCCATTTCCTCTCTTCTGACATCCCCACTATCATTATGGGTGACTTCAATATCCCCATTGACACTTCTACCTCAAACTTCTGCCTCAAACTTTTATCGCTTACTGCCTCACTCAATGGTCTTCTGGGGCCACTTACAAAGATGGTCACACACTAGACCTTTTCTTTACCCGATTCTGTTCCCTTACTAATCTCACCAACTCATCCCTCCCCCTGTCTGACCACAACCTACTGACATTCTCTTCCCTCTCCTCTCCTAGTGTGCAACCCCCACTCCATAAACTCACTCACCCTCGCAGAAATCTCAAACACCTCAATTTACAATCACTCTCCGAGTCCCTTCTCCTTCTTACAGACATAGCTTCCCTTCATGACACAGATGCTGCTGCCACTTTTTATAATACGACAATAACAGCTGCACTCCATTTGGCCACCCCCCTCATACACAGAAAAACTCATACAATCAACAGACAGCCCTGGCTGACCAGCCTGACCAAAGAACTGAGACGGGCTTCAAGGGTCACTAAGTGGAAATGGAAGAGATCCCACTCTGCCGAGCACTTCATCGCATACAAGCAGTCCCTCGCCAGCTTCAAGTCCATGCTCACTCCCGCAAAACAAACTTATTTCTCATCTCTCATATCCTCCCTGTCTCACAACCCTAAACAGCTTATCAACACTTTCAATTCTCTACTCCATCCCCCAGCACCTCCTCCCCCTTATTTCTGTTAAGGCTTTGCCTCTTTTTTAAACAGAAGATCGATATGAGCAGAGAAAGCTTTGGCCCGCAGCACCCAATGCCACTCTTAGTTGCTCAACCCTGTTCCTCCAAAACCAGCTTCTCCACCATGACACAAGATCAGCTCTCCACCCTCCTGTCTAGATCACATCTCACCACTTGCACGCTTGATCCGCTCTCCTCCCACCTGATCCCTAACCTCACCAGACTTCATCCCAACCCTAACACAACTCTTCAACCTCTCACTCACAATTGGTGTCTTCCCCTCATCCTTCAAAGAATGCCAAAATCACACCCATCCTCAAGAAGCCCTCCCTCGACCCATCCTGTGTGTCCAGCTACCGCCCGATATCTCTTCTCCCTTATGCCTCAAAACTACTGGAACAGCATGTCCATCTTGAACTGTCCTCCCACCTCTCCTCCTGCTCTGTCTTTGACCGGTTAGAATCTGGCTTCCGACCCAATCACTCAACTGAAACTGTCCTAACTAAAGTGACCAATGACCTACTAGCTGCCAAAAGCAAGTGACACTACTCTGTCCTCCTTCTCCTGGACCTGTCTTCTGCCTTTGACACTGTGGACCAATCTCTCCTGCTACAGATTCTATCATCTCTTGGCATCACAGACTTGACCCTATCCTGGATCTCATCATATCCAACAGTCCGAACTTTCAGTGTCTCTCCCACACCACCTCCCCACCTCGCCCCTTGTCTGTCGGTGTCCCTCAAGGCTCCGTTCTGGGACCCCTACTTTTCTCCATCTACACCTTCGGACTGTGACAGCTCATAGAATCCTATCGTTTGCAGTATCATATCTACGCCGATGACACGCAGATCTACCTATCCAGACCTGACCTCACCTCCTTACTCAACAAAATCTCACACTGTTTGTCTGCTATCTCGGCATTCTTTTCTGCTCACTTTCTAAAACTGAACATGGACAAAACAGAATTCATCATCTTTCCCCATCTCTCTACCCCTCCACCAGACCTGTCCATCAATGTCAATCACTGCTCACTTTCCACTGATCCACATGCTCGGTGACTCGGGGCGATCCTCGACTCTGCCCTCTCTTTCAAGCCACATGTCCAAGCCCTTGCCGCCTCATGCCGTCTCAAACTCAAATATTTCCCGGATCTGCACATTCTTCGACAACAACACCACAAAAACACTAGTACACACACTTATCTCCCGCCTTGACTACTGCAACCTCCTACTCTCTGGCCTCCCCTCTTGCACTCTGGCACCACTCCAATCCATCCTACACTCTGCTGCCCCACTAATCTACCTGTCTCCCCGCTCTTCCCCAGCCTCTCCCCTATGCCAAGCCCTTCACTGGCTTCCTATCGTCCAGAGACTCCAGTTCAAAACCCTTACTATGACATACAAAGCCATCCACAACCAGTCTCCTCCATACATCTGCGACATGGTCTCCCGGTACTTACCTACACGCAACCTTCGATCCTCACAAGATCTCCATCTCTATTCCCTTCTTATTTCTTCTTCCCACAACCGCATCCAAGACTTCTCCCGTGCTACCCCCATACTCTGGAACACTCTACCCCAACACAGACTCTCATCTACCATAGAAACCTTCAAAAAGAACCTGAACACTCACCTCAAGCCTACAGCCTGCAGTGATCCACAACCTACTGAACCGCCGCAAGACCAGCTCTACCCTCTCCTAGTGTATCCTCACCCATCCCCTGCAGACTGAACCCTCGGGGGCAGGGTCCTCCCAACTTCTGTTCCTGTCAGTTTCTTGTTTTTTGCTCATATTTATTGTATTTATCTATATTTTCCCCTTTTCACATGTAAAACGGGGAAAATTTCACATGGAATAAATGGCGCTCAAAAAATGAATAATAATAACAATAAAGCCCCATTCTCCACACCAGTGTTATTTCCAGCATTCTAACTCCTAGTGATCGTGAATTTGTCCCTCATCCTTTGGAAGGTGATAAAAGAGTTAATCTAAGTTTGGAAGTTAAGTTTCAAACCTGTGTAGTCTTTAACCCCTTTCTGATGTCGGATGGGATAGTACATCTGACGTCAGAAGCCCCGCTTTCAGGTGGGCTCCGGCGGTGAGCCCACTTCAAAGGTGTGACATGTCAGCTGTTTTCAACAGCTGACATGTGCCCACATTAGGTGTGGGCGGAATTGTGATCCCTGCACCTATTAAATGTCGCTGTCAAAATGACAGCGGCATTTAAAGTGCGCTTCCGGCCCTAGGGCCGAAAATCCGCTCACTTCTGACATCCCGTGATCGGGGGTCAGCGGTGAGTCGGCATGATAACCAGAGGTCTTCTTGAGTTGTCTATGGTTGTTGATGCCGGATTGCTTTGCGCGCCACCCTATGGTCAGCGCTCATAGCAATGAAGTACATCTGCTACATAGGGGAGATCTGAGCATCGCCTCTATGTAGCAGAGCTGATAGAGTTGTGGCAGCTTCTAGCCTCCCATGGAAGGTATTGAAGCATACCAAAATTGAAAACAAAGTGATTAAAAATCTGAAAAAATATAAAAGTTTAAATCACACCCCTTTCAGCCCATTCAAAATAAAACAATAAAAAAAAAATCAAACATACACTTTTGGTATCGCATTCAGAATCGCCCGATCTATCAACAAACAAAGGATTAACCTGATCGCTAAACCGCGTAGTGAGTAAAAAATCAAAACTCCAGAATAACGTTTTTTTGGTCACCGCGACATTCCATTAAAATGCAATAACGGACGATGAAAAGATTGTATCTGCACAGAAATGGTATCATTAAAAAACATCAAACAATAAGCCCTCACCCAACCAGAGATCACAAAAAATGGAGACGCTACGGGTCTTGGGAAAATTGTGCCTTTTTTTTTTTTTTTTTTTTTTTTAGCAAATTTTGGAATTTTTTTTCACCACTTAGATAAAAAAAGAACCTAGACATATTTGGTGTCTATGAATACGCAGTGACCTGGAGAATCATAATGGCAGGTCAGTTTTCGCATTTAGTGAACCTAGCAAAAAAGCCAAACAAAAAACAAGTGTGGGATTGCACTTTTTTTTTTTTTTGCAATTTCACCACACTTGGAATTTTTTCCCATCTTCGAGTACATGACATGCTAAAACCAATGGTGTTCAAAAGTACAACTCGTCCCGCAAAAAATAAGCCCTCACATGGCCACATTGACTGAAAACTAAAAAGTTATGGCTCTTGGAAGAAAGGGCACGAAAAACGGAAACGCAAAAAAACTAAAAAAGCTCCGGTCACGAAGGGGTTAAATATAGTTCTATCACTGCTATAAGAATTTTGTGAGTGTAAATGCATAAAATAATTACATTGTGACACACATTGGGGAGAAGAGTGGATACAAATTCAACACTGCAGGTAATAAACAGCACCAGGTATTGGAATCCAAATATTTATTTTTATAGCACCATTGTTTCCATTCCACAGTGACAGACAGGTACAGAGGGGGAGAAGACCCTCACGGTCTGACAATCTACTTAATATACAGCAATATTTTGCCTCAGCTATAGGATACTTATGGTAGTCCACCAAAAAAATGATATTAAATTCTCTAGTGCAGGTTGTTTACAGTACATAGGCACTACTTAAAATAAAATAATATATGGTTTTATGCTCTATAAGAGAATGTGTGTGACACAAGCTGCACTGTTAATTAAGAATCATCCAGCAACTATTGGGGTTTAAATGGTTATAGCAGATAGGGAGTGGTTAGCTCAGCCCCAGGGAATATTGGGAAAGTTAATATTGTGTCCTAAACATCTAAAGGTACCGTCACACTTAGCGACGCTGCAGCGATACCGACAACGATCCGGATCGCTGCAGCGTCGCTGTTTGGTCGCTGGAGAGCCGTCACACAGACCGCTCTCCAGCGACCAACGATGCCGGTAACCAGGGTAAACATCGGGTAACTAAGCGCAGGGCCGCGCTTAGTAACCTGATGTTTACCCTGGTTACCATCCTAAAAGTAAAAAAAACAAACAGTACATACTTACCTACAGCCGTCTGTCCTCCAGCGCTGTGCTCTGCACTCCTCCTGTACTGTCTGTGTGAGCACAGCGGCCGGAAAGCAGAGCGGTGACGTCACCGCTCTGCTTTCCGGCTGACCGACGCTCACAGCCAGTACAGGAGGAGTGCAGAGCACAGCGCTGGAGGACAGACGGCTGTAGGTAAGTATGTACTGTTTGTTTATTTTACTTTTAGGATGGTAACCAGGGTAAACATCGGGTTACTAAGCGCGGCCCTGCGCTTAGTTACCCGATGTTTACCCTGGTTACCAGTGAAGACATCGCTGAATTGGTGTCACACACGCCGATTCAGCGATGTCTACGGGGAGTCCAGCGACCAAATAAAGTTCTGGACTTTCTTCCCCGACCAGCGACAGCACAGCAGGGGCCTGATCGCTGCTGCCTGTCACACTGGACGATATCGCTAGCGAGGACGCTGCAACGTCACGGATCGCTAGCGATATCGTCTAGTGTGACGGTACCTTAAGAGTAAGGTGTGTGCTAGAGGAGTCTCTCTTCCTGGAAAGTGATTGCTGAAATCTTAGGCTCCTTTCACACATCAGGTTTTTGCCTTCAGGCACAATCCGGCAAATTTTGAAAAAAAAAAAAACAGATCCGGAAAAAGTTGCCGCCGGATCAGTTTTTTCTCATAGACTTGTATTCGCTCTGGATGGCCTCACAAATCTTTTTTTGCTAGATTCGTCGAAAAGGGTCCAGGGGCCGGAGAAAATGTACAGAGGAACATTTTTTTTTGTCCGGCGAAAAACTGATGAAACATGACGTGAAACTAAAAAAAAAAAAAATCATGCATTTTCTATTCTGGACTCTCTCTCTGGGACAGGAAGTCCAAACTCTATCCCCAGGTAAAAAAAAAAAAATTCACATCCAGCAGAAAAACGGATCCGTCGCATCAGTTTTTCTCTATTTGCAACGGATCAATTTTTTTCTAAATTAGCCAGATTGGGCCTGACGCCTAAAATCTAATGTGTGAAAGGGGCTCAAGAAGCAGTAAATACAACCAGGAGCATCTTTATTACCTCAAGATAGAAGTGAGAGAGCTACAGCACCGGATTCATTCTCCTCCCCCACCTCACTGCATGAACAAGGTACAGTTCTGCTTAGGTTAAGACACTGTGTGCGACGAGACGTTACCTGTAAAGAAACTTTCATATATGTCGATGAAGCATTGCATTTAGAGAAGTAATTCTGTGTGATAAAAAAAAAGCTAAAATAAAACCCCTGTGATCGATTCTGCTCAGAACTGTGTCATAGCGGTGTGCCTGTAAACCATTACCTCCCCGCTACTGTGAACAATTATAATTACTGGTCGCTTTGAGTGAGATTTCCCCAGGATTCCATCAAGAACTCCTATTTCTTTTGTATCGCCCTCATGTATTGAGTGGTGTGCACGCCACATTGGGCAATAAGAATCAGTGGGTCCAATCTGGTAGACTTGGTATATCCATGCAATTGTTTTCAGGAGAAACGTATTACTTAATGGCGGCCGTTGAAGAGACATCTATTGTTGGCCAAAACTCCACTTATATCTGACTAATGCATCGATTATAATGAAGTGGATGCCAGTATGAGACATCCCTTTTATCAAGTTTAACTTTAGTGCCATATCCTCTCTAGTAAATAACTTAAACTGATGGCAGCTCAGTTTACGAACAGGTCAGCTCTTCTGCTATGGAAAATTGTGCAAGGACTGGACAAGTAAGGCGGGTTGCTGTGCCAAGAACCCTATGGTGGCTGAGGGTAAGCGCACTCCCAGTCACGACCTGGAAAGACAGCAGACGTAAAAAAAATGTTTAACCCCTTAGTGACAGAGCCAATTTGGTACTTAATGACCGAGCCAATTTTTGCAATTCTGACCACTGTCACTTTATGAGGTTATAACTCTGGAACGCTCCAACGGATCGCGCTGATTCTGAGTTTGTTTTTTCATGCATATTGTACTTCATGTTAGTGGTAACATTTCTTTGATATTACTTGCGATTATTTATGAAAAAAATGGAAATATGGCGAAAATTTTTAAAATTTTGCTATTTTCAAACTTTGTATTTTTATGCTCTTAAATCAGAGAGATATGTCATGAAAAATAGTTAATAAATAACATTTCCCACATGTCTACTTTACATCAGCACAATTTTGGAAACAAAATTATTTTTTGTTAGGGAGTTATAAGGGTTAAAAGTTGACCAGCAATTTCTCATTTTTACACCACCATTTTTTTTTTAGGGACCACATCACATTTGAAGTCATTTTGAGGGGTCTATATGATAGAAAATAATGAAGTGTGACACCATTCTAAAAACTACACCCCTCAAGGTTCTCAAAACCACATTCAAGAAGTTTATTAACGCTTTACGTGCTTCACAGGAACTGAAACAATGTGGAAGGAAAAAATGAACATTTAACTTTTTTTTGCAACCATTTTTTTTTATTTTCACAAGTGTAAAAACAGAAATGTAACCATAAATTTTGTTATGCAATTTCTCCTGAATACGCCAATACCCCATATGTGGGGGTAAGCCACTTTTTGGGCGCACCGCAGAACTTGGAAGTGAAGGAGCGCCGTTTGACTTTTTCAATGCAGAATTGGCTGGAATTGAGATCGGACGCCATGTCACGTTTAGAGAGCCCCTGATGTGCCTAAACAGTGGAAACCCCCCACAAGTGACACCATTTTAGAAACTAGACCCCTTAAGGAACTTATCTAGATGTGTGGTGAGCACTTTGAACCCCCAAGTGCTTCACAGAAGTTTATAATGCAGAGTCGTGAAAATAAAAAAATCGCTTTTGTTTACACAAAAATGATCTTTTTGCCCACAAATTCTTATTTTCACAAGGGTAACAGGAGAAATTAGACCACAAAAGTTGTTGTGCGATTTCTCCTGAATACGTCGATACCCCATATGTGAGGGTAAACCACTGTTTGGGCGCACCGCAGAGCTTGGAAGTGAAGGAGCGCCGTTTTACTTTTTCAATGTAGAATTGTCTGGAATTGAGATTGGACGCCATGTCACGTTTGGAGAACCCCTGATGTGCCTAAACAGTGGAAACCCCCACAAGTGACCCCATTTTAGAAACTAGACCCCTTAAGGAACTTATCTAGATGTGTGGTGAGCACTTTGAACCCCCATGTGCTTCACAGAAGTTTATAATGCAGAGTCGTGAAAATAAAAAATATTTTTTTTTCCACAAAAATGATTTTTTAGCCCCCAAGTTTTTATTTTCACAAGGGTAACAAGAGAAATTGGACCCCAAAAGTTGTTGTCCAATTTGTCCTGAGTATGCTGGTACCCCATATGTGGGGGTAAACCACTGTTTGGGCGCACGGCAGAGCTCGGAAGGGAAGGAGCGCCGTTTTGGAATGCAGACTTAGATAGAATGGTCTGTGGGCGTTATGTTGCGTTTGCAGAGCCCCTGATGTACCTAAACAGTAGTAACCCCCCACAAGTGACCCCGTTTTGGAAACTAGACCCCCCAAGGAACTTATATAGATGTGTGGTGAGAACTTTGAATGCCCAAGTGCTTCACAGAAGTTTATAATGCAGAGTCATAAAAAATATATATATTTTTCCACAAAAAAGATTTTGTAGCCCCCAAGTTTTTATTTTCACAAGGGTAACAAGAGAAATTGGACCCCAGAAGTTGTTGTCCAATTTATCCCGAGTACACTGATGCCCCATATGTGGGGGTAACCCACTGTTTGGGCGCACGGCAGAGCTCAGAAGGGAGGGAGCACCATTTGACTTTTTGAGCGCAAAATTGGCTGTCGTGTTTGGAGACCCCCTGATGTACCTAAACAGTGGAAACCCCCCAATTCTAGCTCCAACCCTAACCCCAACACACCCCTAACCCTAATCCCAACCTGATCCATAATCCTAATCACTAACCCTAACCATAATCACAACCCTTACCCCAAAACAACCCTAATGTCAACCCTAACCATAACCCTAATCAAAACCCTAAATCCAACACACCCCTAATCCAAATCTCAACCCTAACCTCAAACCTAACCCTAATCCCAATACACCCCTAATCACAACCCTAACCTTATCCCTAATCCCAAACCTAACCCTAATCCCAAGCGTAACCCTAATACCAACCTTAATCCAAACCCTAACCCTAATCCCAACTCTAACCCTAACTTTAGCCTCAACCCTAGCCCTAACTTTAGCCCCAACCCTAACCCTAGCCCTAAGGCTACTTTCACACTTGCATCGTTTGGCATCCGTCGTTTTGGACAAGAAACAGATCCTGCAAATGTGCCCGCAGGATGCGTTTTTTGCCCATAGACTTGTATTGCCGACGGATCGTGACGGATGGCCACACGTCGTGTCCGTCGTGCACTGGATCAGTTGTGTTTTGGCGGACCGTCGGCACAAAAAACCGTTCAATTAAAGGTTTTTTTGTACGTCGCATCCGCCATTTCTGACCGCGCATGCGTGGCCGTAACTCCTCCCCAGGACATAGATTGGGCAGCGGATGCGTTGAAAAACTACATCCGCTGCCCACGTTGTGCACAATTTTCACAACGTGCGTCAGTATGTCGGGCCGACGCATTGCGATGGCCCCGTACCGACGTAAGTGTGAAAGAAGCCTGACCCTAAATTTAGCCCCAACCCTAACCCTAAATTTAGCCCCAACCATAGCCCTAGCCCTAACCCTAGCCCTAGCCCTAGCCCTAATCCTAGCCCTAATTTTAGCCCCAACTGCTGTTCTCCTGCCGGCCAGCAGATGGAGACAGATGGCGGGCGCACTGCGCATGCGCCCGCCATTTTCTTTTGCCGGCAGCCAGGAGGAGCAGCAGGAGGATCCAGGGACACAGGTGAGTATGATAGGGTCCCCGAATCCCCCTATTTCTCTGTCCTCTGATGTGCGATCACATCAGAGGACAGAGAATTACACTTTACTTTTTTTTTTTTTGCGATCGCCGGTAAACAGTTAATTACCGGCGATCGCAAAACAGGGTCGGTAAAACCGACCTCGATCATGCTCTTTGGGGTCTCGGCTACCCCCGGCAGCCGAGACCCCAAAGATTATCGCGGGGCCGGTCGGCGGGCGCACTGCGCATGCGCCCGCCTTTTTGAAGATGGCGGCGCCCACCGGGAGCCACGAGGAGCATCGGGGAAGATAGGCAAGTATTGGGGGGCTACCTGGGACCCCTTTTCTCTGTCCTCCGATGTGGTTAATTACCGGCGATCGCAAATGCGGGGTCGGTAAAAAAAACCCCGAATCATGTTCTAAAGCACAGCGCCGTTAATTAACGGCGCTGTGGAAAAAGTAAATAGCGCCCCCCAGAGTCGGATTTTCTCCGGGGTCTCGGCTGCCGGGGGTAGCCGAGACCCCGGAGAAAATCCGACTCTGGGGGGCGCTATTTACTTTTTCCACAGCGCCGTTAATTAACGGCGCTGTGCTTTAAGTACCCTTAGCGACCGCCGTTAAAAGGCGTATCGGCGGTCGCTAAGGGGTTAAGATACATTGCTTATGTGCATTGCTTTCTACATGTATATGTAATTATTTAGCATAATATGTTGCCCTGATCCACCCTGTGACTGGTACTCCCCTTTTTTGGGGGGATCACACTATTTTATCATATCCTATTATATGTATTTGTATTTAGTCTATGTAGTAAATATCTACCCTTAATAAAATATTTAGATTTTGAGATACATTATGACTCAAGTTCTCATATTTAAGTTAAAAAAAATGCTAGAATTATATTTAAAAGGTCTTACAATATGGAGGCAGAGAACTAGAAAATGTTGCAGAACTTAGGCTAGGGCTACGCAAGTGTCGTTTGGAACGGAAATTGCAGTGGCGCACTGTATCTAATGATTTCCTAGTGCAGCGAAAGAACAAGGAAAAGAGGAGAATAAAATAGCCACAGTAAAAACACATATACACACAAATACACAGCTCCTGTACTCTTATCACTCTGACTATTACATACAAAGACTATGGGCAGGCTGCAAAGACTCTGTTGCCTCCTCACTCATAGCTGGGAGGTCCATGCTCCAAATATGAAGTAAGGATCTATGCACTTGTCAAAGAACACATTAGCAACTATTTTATCCATGAATATGTAAGGGTGGTGGACTGTGCCATCATGTTCCTACCCGTGTAGACAAATTGCGTTATGTGTTGTACTGTAATGTAAAAAATGTCTTGTGAGTGCAAGGGTTCCAGGGCACCAATACTGGAAGAAATGGTATGTGGAACGGTGACACCCCAGGAGTCCGGTTGCCACAGTGGCATTGCCAACCTCACAGGGGGTGATGACATGCCTGGAAGCAAGGAGGGATTCCCTTATCAGGTAACACTTGCATCCAACACCTTTCCTACTCCTGACCAGAAAGGGGAGCTCTTACACCTGATTTCGGGGGAAGCTTCCCTGATAAGTTCTGGCCTGAAGGAGGAGTCAGGCAGTCAAGGTGGAGTCTGAGGGAGACAGAGGAGAGAGGAAGTCAAGGAAGAACCTGAGGAGTGAAGCTGTAAATAAGCTCACTTCAGGGCCAAGTGCTAGAGACTGGACGCCGGAGTCAGTAGTTGTGCGGGTACTGAGGACCCAGCAGCTAAATCCGGAGGGCAGGGGATTGTAGGTCTCCTGGCCCATCACAACATCTGAAGGCACAGCAGCAAATGAGAGCCCAGAGCGACCACGAAGGAGTGACACCTGCAATAGGCTCAAGCTGCCAGTCATACAGACAAGGACTAAAGAACAAGAAGGAGCAGAGGACTGAGCACAGCTTTAGGCAGCAAGGACCTCAAAATACAGCACAATAGGGAGACCTACTCTGAACTCACCTGGTTAGGTTGGTCCCAAATTGCTTCCAAGCTGCCCGGATCTCCATTACCATCTGTAATCAGTGCCATGGACTGCACCACAAACCATGAGTAAAAGTGTGAAGACTGCACCCTGCTGTGCCTCAGTTATTTTCTGCACCATCCACGCTGCACTACAATCATCACTACTATCTGTCACATCATAAGTACCCTGGGACTTGGCTCTACCTGTGGAAAGCTGTACCAACTCTGTTGCATCACCATCAGCTACAGCAGTCTCTTTAAGCAGCGTCGGCTGTCCCTTGCCGAATACCAGAGGTCCTGTCACGAACTTCCCCCACAAACTTTATTTCCCCTTTTATCATCATTTTCTTTGGATGCCCAGGGCCACGGACTTGGTCACTGCTGCCGTGACATCCTTTTAAGATCCAGCCCGGTACAGAGTATCCCCACGGCCCTGTCGGGCGCTCCAGAACCGATATGAATGTAGGGAAACTTGTTGATCAGGATTGTAGTGTTAAGGCTGGGTTGTGGAGGATTAGAGAGAAACAGTGTGCCTCAATAGCCCTGGAGTAAACTATGGAGGAAGGAGACTGAAAGTGGAAAATGCTTTATACTGTAAAGAAAACATCCATAAGACTTTGTACCTGCTATTACTTGCATAACACCTTTACCAAGTTACCGTTCAGTAAAGAGTTTGTTTTGGAACAGGAGTCTCTCTCATTGAGCTGTGAAACGCATGACTCTGGCCAGCCCACACCACCGGCTATATGTGACCTGCACAGGAGTAAGGTCCTCACAGTACAAGTCCAAACCCCCAGCCAGGACCCATACTTTCAGGGGCGTAAAAGGAGACGAGTGCCTTGTCCACGGCTATCGTCCAGCACCACTCTACAAATGCAGCATAATAGGGTAATCAGACCGAATACAAAATGTAATCAAATAACATTTCTAGTTATAAAAAAATAGTTTATTTTCTAAAAGGAAAGTACCGTATATACTCGAGTATAAGCCGACCCGAGTATAAGCCGACCCCCCTAATTTTGCCACAAAAAACTGGGAAAACTTATTGACTCGAGTATAAGCCTAGGGTGGAAATGCAGCATTTACCGGTGAATTTCAAAAATAAAAATAGATCATTATTTCCCCATAGCTGTGCCATATAGTGCCCTGCACCGTTCATATTGCCCCATAGATGCTGCACAGATGCCCCATACAGTGCTCTGCACCGTTCATATTGCCCCATAGATGCTGCACAGATGCCCCACAGTGCTCTGCACCGTTCATATTGCCCCATAGATGCTGCACAGATGCCCCATATAGTGCTGTGTGCCGTTCATATTGCCCCATAGATGCTGCACAGATGCCCCATATAGTGCTGTGTGCCGTTCATACTGCCCCATAGATGCTGCACAGATGCCCCATATAGTGCTGTGTGCCGTTCATACTGCCCCATAGATGCTGCACAGATGCCCCATATAGTGCTGTGTGCCGTTCATACTGCCCCATAGATGCTGCACAGATGCCCCATATAGTGCTGTGTGCCGTTCATACTGCCCCATAGATGCTGCACAGACGCCCCATATAGTGCTGTGTGCCGTTCATACTGCCCCATAGATGCTGCACAGACGCCCCATATAGTGCTGTGTGCCGTTCATACTGCCCCATAGATGCTGCACAGATGCCCCATATAGTGCTGTGTGCCGTTCATATTGCCCCATAGATGCTGCACATAAATCTGTGCTGCCGCTGCTGCTGCTGCAATAAAAAAAAAAAAAAAACACATACTCACCTCTCTTGATTGCAGCTCCCAGCGTCCGGTCCCGGCGCCTCCATCTTCCCGGCATCTCTGCTCTGACTGATCAGGCAGAGGGCGCCGCGCACACTATATGCGTCATCGCGCCCTCTGCCTGAACAGTCAGAGCGCAGACGCCGGGAAGATGGAGACGCCGGGAAGATGGAGCGGCGCCCGGCGGCTGGAACGTGGACAGGTAAATATAACATACTCACCTAGTCCCAGCGATCCTCGCGCTGTCCCTGCCTTCCTCCCCGTCTTCTGTGCTGCAGCCTCTTCCTGTCAGCGGTCACCGGCACCGCTGATTAGAGAAATGAATAGGCGGCTCCACCCCTATGGGAGGTGGAGCCGCCTATTCATTTCTGTAACGAGCGGTCCCACGTGACCGCTGAAGAGGGGAAGAAGCTGCAGCACAGAAGACCGTGGGACGGCAGGGACAGCGCGAGGATCACTGGGACTAGGTAAGTATGCCTCAGCGCCCTCTCCCCCTCACCCGCCGACCCCACCGCTACCGTGACTCGAGTATAAGCCGAGAGGGGCACTTTCAGCCCAAAAATTTGGGCTGAAAATCTCGGCTTATACTCGAGTATATACGGTATATCTTTGCATCGTGATAACCTTGAAAGCTTGCCATTCGCTACCCTCTTTTCAGTTAGCCATTAAAAATTGTCAACCACTGAGGACTTAAGATTTTTAATATTCTTTAAGGGTATGTGCACATGTTCATGTTTTTTTGCGTTTTTTTCGTGATAAAAACGCGATAAACATGCATTACAAACTGCAGACATATGCATCCTATCATTTAGAATGCATTCTGTAATTTTTGCGCACATGATGTGTTTTTTTCCTCGCAAAAAATGCATTGGGGTAAAAAAGCAGCATGTTCATTAATTTTGCTAATTTTTCGCGTTTTTCCCGCTATCCTATGCATTGGGAAAAACGCCAAAAAAACACGCACAAAAAATGCATGCGGATTTCTGGCAGAAATGTCCGGTTTTTGTCAGGAAATTTCTGCTAGAAAATCCTGACGTGTGCACATACCCTGAAAGAGAATGTCTCATCAGAAAATGATTATGTAACTCCGTTTTTTGTGATATATATTTACTTTTTTTGAAAAATCTGGAGCAGTATTTGTTTTTTCTTCATATCACAATTAGTAATCTTACAATTTTCACAATGGTCATTTTAGACTCCTACTCCCTGTCCTTTCAGGTAGAGTTTACAGCTTTCTCAAGAATCATCAGAGGAAGGATTACATGTCTACCAACACCTCTGTACACAGCTGATAACACAGGATCCACCAATCACAATAGGTGATGTCACAGCTGACCTTCCCAATGACCTTTGCAAATTCGTACTTCTAGTGTACACGTGGATTTTCTGAAACAAACAGTATGTGTAGAATAACCCCAATGCAAAGTGTGAAAACTACTAATTTTCCAATTTTTATTTTTTTAATAAAGATGGTAAGATGGTAAAAATAAAACAGCCTTTAACCCGACTGCCGATACGCCTTTTAACGGCGGTAGTTAAGGGTACTTAAACCACAGCCCTGTTAATTAACAGAGCTGTGGAAAAAGTGTATAGCGCCCCCCAGAGTCGGATTTTCTCTGGGGTCTCGGCTTCCGGGGGTAGCCGAGACCCCAAAGAACATGATTCGGGTCGGTTATGATCGACCCCGGGGTTGCGATTGCCATTATTAACCGTATAACAGCAACCGCAAAAAAAACAAGAAAAAAAAACGTGATTTGCTATTTAATTTCTCTGTCCTCCGACGTGATCGCACATCAGAGGACAGAGAAATAGGGTCCCTGATTGCCCCCCAATACTTACCAGTGTCCCTCCGAGTCCCTGGATCCTCCTGCTTCCTTGCACGGCTTCCAGCGTAGTCTTCCGGTAAGAAAATGGCGGGCGCATGCGCAGTGCGCCCGCCGAGATCTGCCGGCCGGCACCCCGCAACAATAAGAAGATTTTTCCTATTGGTTCATTTTGGTCACTGTGGTAGACCCCATCACAGTGAACAAAATAATAATACAAAAAAATAGTAAATGAACCCCTCCTTTATCACCCCCTTAGTTAGGGAAAAATAATAAAATAAAGAAAATATATTTATTTCCATTTTCCCATTAGGGGTACTGTTGGGCTAAAGTTAGGGTTAGAGTTGGGATTAGAGTTGGGATAAGGGTTAGGGTTGGGATTAGGGTTATGGTTAGGGTTAGGGTTGGGATTAGGGTTAGAGTTAGAATTGGGGGGTTTCCACTGTTTAGGTCCATCAGGGGGTCTCCAAACGCGACATGGCACCATCATTGATTCCAGCCAGTTTTGCGTTCAAAAAGTCAAATGGTGCTCCCTCCCTTCTAAGCCCCAACGTGCACCCAAACAGTGGTTTACCCCCACATATGGGGCATCAGTGTACTCAGGACAAATTGGACAACAACTTTTGTGGTCCAATTTCTCCTGCTACCCTTGGGAAAATAAAAAATTGTGGGCTAAAAAATATTTTGTGGAAAAAAAATAGGATTTTTTATTTTCACGGCTCTGCCTTATAAACTTCTGTGAAGCACTTGGGGGTTCAAAGTGTTCACCACACATCTAAATAAGCTGCTTGGGCAGATTCTAGTTTCCAAAATGGGGTCACTTGTGGGGGGTTTCTACTGTTTAGGCACATCAAGGGCTCTGCAAACGCAACATGACACCCGCAGACCATTCCATTAAAGTCTGCATTCCAAAACATCACTACTTCCCTTTTGAGCCCAGACGTGCACCCAAACAGTAGTTTACTCTCACATATGGGGTATCAGCGTACTCAGGACAAATTGGACAACAACTTTGATGTCTAATTTCTCCTGTTACCCTTGGGAAAATAAAAAATTGCAGGCTAAAAAATCATTTTTGTGGAAAAAAATACGATTTTGTGTTTTCACGTCTCTGCGTTATAAACTTTAGTGAAACACTTGGGGATTCAAAGTTCACACAACACATCTAGATAAGTTACTTAAGGGTCCTAGTTTCCAAAACGGGGTCACTTGTGGGGAGTTTTTACTGTTTAGGCACATCAGGGGTTCTGCAAAAGCAACATTACGCCCACAGACCATTCTATCAAAGTCTGCATTCCAAAACGGCGCTCCTTCCCTTCCGAGCTCTGCCATGTACCCAAACAGTGGTCCCCCCCACATATAGGGTATTCAGAGTACTCAGGACAAATTTCACAACAGCATTGGGGTCCAATTTCTCCTGTTACCTTTGTGAAAATAAAAATTTGGAGGAGAAAAGATCATTTTTGTGGAAAAAAATGGTTCTGAATTAAAAGGTTTGTAAAATAAAGTAAAAAGTTCATTTCCTTCCAAATTGCTTCAGTTCCTGTGAAGCACGTAAAGGGTTAATAAACTTCTTGAATGTGGTATTGAGCACCTTGTAGGGTGAAGTTTTTAGAATGGTGTCACTTTTGGGTATTTTCTGTTATGTACACCCCTCAAAGTGACTTTGAATGTGAGGTGGTCCCTAAAAAAATGGTTTTGTAAATGTTGTAAAAATGAGAAATTGCTGGTCAACTTTTAAGCCTTATAACTTCCTAACAAAAAAAAAAAAATGTTTTCCCTAATTGCGCTGATATAAAGTAGACATGTGGGAAATGTTATTTATTAGCTATTTTGTGTGACATATTTCTCTGATTTAAGGGCATAGAAATTAAAAGTTTGAAAATAGCAAAATTTAAATTTTTTTTGCCATATTTCCGTTTTTTTAATAAACAAACAAGTAATATTGAAGAAATTTTACCACTATCATGAAGTACAATATGTCACGAAAAAAAAACCTCGCGGGATCCGTTAAAGCGTTCCAGAGTTATAACCTCATAAAATGACAGTGGTCAGAATTGTAAAAATTGGCGTGGTCATTAAGCTGCAAATTGACACCGTCACTTAGGCCTCTTTCACACTTGTGTCGTTAGACGTACGTCGCAATCCGTCGTTTTGGGAAAAAACGAATCCTGCAAATATGCCCGCAGGATGCGTTTTTTCCTCATTGACTTGTATTGCCGATGGATCACGACGTATGGCCACACGTCGCGTCCAACATGCACTGGATGCGTCGGTATTTGGCGGACCGTCTTAGCGAAAAAACGTTCAAGTGAACGTTTTTTCGTACGTCGCGCCTGCCATTTTCTACCGCACATGCGCGGCGAAACTCCGCCCCCTCATCCCCTTGAAGCTAGCTTGTAAAGAAGCGAGTACCAAAATTCCTCTAAGACGATGCGAGACAAAAAAAAAATACAGAAAATCAAAATCCTACAAGCTACAGATTCAATGGGTGTACTTAATTTTTTACTCACATCTACATTTTGGTCCATTTCTTGTTCATTTAGAAAAAATCACTTGGGTAATTATTTCTTGGGTTGTTCATTTGTGGTTGTATTTACATAATTTTAAAACCTTCTAAGAGCCATACATTTTGTTATTATGTTCTGACATGTGAAACTAAAAAAATTCGGAGACAATACTTGTTTTTTTCCCCATGACTGAAGATTAGTTAAAGGGGTATAGGCACATTTTAAAACTGTAAAGCAACAGTACATATGCCATGATCGGGGGAGCCACTAATGTTCGACTCCCAAACAGGGACGGACTGGCACTGAAATTCAGCCCTGGTTTTTTATATCACACAGGTCCATGCTGTCCCTGCCTCTGAGCACCAGATGAGGATATATTTCTAATATTACCAATAATATTGCTATAAAAGATTAAATAATTCGAATATCAAAATAATAACATTGCAGTATTATAGACAAATACCAACAAACTATAACCAAATATTACCAGCATATACATTATTAATAATACCACCATACTGATCATTAAAGGGGTTGAGGTTAAAGTCTATGTAACTTCATGACTTCTGAATCCTAATAGTGCACAAAGTGGGGAATCTCCGATGCCGGCATAGGGAGGGACCATCATATGATCCCAAGTATGCGATTTTCACACCTCCGGCCACATTCCAACTAATTGTACTCTGCTTTGCTAATTTCACTTTTATTGAGAAAGGCAGTGCAGCAGTTGACTGCATGTATGCAAATCGCATACTTGTAACATGATTAGGGGTGTAACTACAGTTCGTGCGAAGGTTGCATTCGCATCTGGGTCCTGGAGCCTAGGGGCCCCAAATGTACCTTCAGCCTATATAAAAAGACCAATGCTATTAAAGACTTGTAATAATAGGGGGCCCCATTTGAGCTTTTACTTTGCAGCCCCATGCTGTTTTATCCCTTCACCCCGAAGCCCCTTTTCAACTTCCTGACCAGGCCATTTTTTTTTTTTCAATTCTGACCACTGTCACTCTGAAACGCTTCAATGGATCCCGGTGATTCTGAGACTCTTTTCTCATGACATATTGTACTTTATAATAGTGGTAAAATTTCTTCGATATGACTTGCGTTTATTTGTGAAAAAAATGGACATTTGGCGCAAATTTTGAAAAATTTAGCAATTTTCAAATTTTAAGGTTTTATGCCTTTAAATTAGAGAGTCATATCACACAAAATAGTTAATAAATAACATTTCCCACATGTCTGCTTTACATCAGCACAATTTTGGAAACAATTTTTTTTGTTAGGAAGTTATAAGGGTTAAAAGTTGACCAGCGATTTCTCATTTTTATAACAAAATTTGCAAAACCATTTTTTTTTAGGGACCACCTAACATTTGAAGTTACTTTGAGGGGCCTATATGACAGAAAATGCTTCATCATCCCTGATGAAGAAGGACGCCACTCCTTTGAAGCGCATCAGTATTTTTTGGTCTCTGTGCCGTCCTGTAACTCCTGTGACGTCACACACTGTGCTCCTCGCCAGCTACCACTCTTTTTCCCGCTCGTATCCAGGGACGCCACCGCCCGGGGCTTTCCCTGGCTCTGCGCAGCCCTTTCACTGTGCCGCTGTGCTGAGGCTGATTGATTCTGCCTGCCCGCTTTGCTATCCAACATCTACACGCCGGACGCTTCACCGCTGAACCGGACGGACACAAGTGCACTACAAACCGCTGTATCTGAACCTCGGTGAGTCCCTGCCTGGTGCGGCATCACTTGTGCCCTTATTGTTCAGTACTTTCTTGCTCCCAAGTGCAGTTCATAGGTGATTTTTTTATGACTTGCAGGGCACATGCAGTACGCTTATCATTAACCCATTGCGGTCTTATATCAGCACACCACTACATACTTCTCTGGACTAGCACGCAGCACAGGGACTTGGTTGGTGTGCTGGTTTGTGTGGTCTTAATAGGCTTTTCTTATATATTTCAAGTACTTTGTATGACTGTGCAGCGCCCCAAGGTCCAGGTCGTTGCAGTAATATGGTTCTCCTCTGGGGGGGACTGATGTTACGTTTGGAGGCAATGAAAGACAACTGAATCCAGGTATCACAAACATACAACACATTTCGCACTCCAGGCCACCAGGGGGAGCTATGCTCCTATTTATTAGGGCACTCCTCACACTTAGGTAAAAATGGTTGCCTGGGGAGGAAGTGAGTTAGTTGTTGGCTGACCTTTGTTCAGGTAGTTGGTCCCTGACAGGGGTGGGATCCTGTCAGAGGCCGAGAAAGAAGGACACGGAGCTGTGCCTGCCCTGAGTGTGGCAGCTTCTAGAAAGAGACACTGAAGGAGAACTGTATTGTAGACAGGGTGAAGAAGTCGTAGCAAAGGAGTGGATATCAGGAGTTCTGCCCTACACAGGCTGCCTCCTTCTGAGGCGCAGGATCCCGATAGCCGGAACACCGAGGGAGCAACAGTCCTTTATGCCTCGCTCCAGAGACTGGCAGGACAGCTAATTTCACGTTACCTGCCCGCCCTATACCCAGGAGGCAAGGTGGCACCGCTTAGAGGCTGGGGCATGATAGAGTCCCTGTAAAACGCCTCAAGCCACCGGTCATACGGGTTTGTCCTATCCATCTGGGGGACAGAGAGAGACATAACATCTACAACATCTGTGAGGACCTTATGAGACGCTTAGCAGTAAGGTACTACAACACACAGCGCTAGAGGAAGGCTACTGATTTCTACCTGGATAAGGGACTCTGGATTTGCCTCCAAACCGGCCGGACTCTGCCTGCCCTGTGTTCTGTGCTGTGCTGAAACTTTCAGTAAAAGGTAAAGAGACTGCAACCTTGTGTCCTCATTCTTCACTGCACCTCTCACCATTCACCATCTATACACTGGGAAGCCCTGGGGACACACTTCACCTGTGGGAAGGTATACCATCCAGCTGCCATAACATCACCCCAGCGGACCCCTAAAGCAGCGTCGGTCACCCTGACCGAATACCACAGGTGGTGTCATGAACATTACTTTTAAAGACCTTTCCCTTTTTAAACGGACATCCCAGGGCCACGGACCAGGTCAGCCACCGTGACATCCCCCTGTGAACCGAAGGACCCAGTACCGAGTACCCCGCTGCCCTTGGGGGCGCTCCAACTGCCTGTCAGTCATCCCTTGAGCACGGTCTCAGTGGCACAATTACTATCTGGTTATTCATTTGACAGTGGTGGCACCTACCTGTCCTGATTCCTGCAGCTAAGGGACTTCTTGTGAGCTAGCGCTTGTGTGTCCTTTTATACTACAGAGTTTATGTGTTTTGGATGGAAACTGTCTCATTTAAGGTATGTTGGGCGGTCAGGTTGGGCTATTATGGCACATATCGGGAAGGGGTTAAGTTACGCCACTGCACATGATCAACTCCAAGTGCCAGAACCGGAGAATCCTCCCTGCGCGCGAGTTCTTTGAGAATTCAGAAGTCTGCAGTCACAGAATCACTGCAGACTTCAGCTCCAAGCTTGGAAAGCTACTTTAATCAAAACACTGTACCAAGACTAATATTACCACCATACAGATACCATATAAAGACCATATATATGTTTAGTGGAGCGCCCCCAGACACAGAGCCACGCGTTTCGGTACCGGGCCTCTCTGGTTCGGTTCTGAGGCTGTCACGGTGGCTAGACCCGGTCCGTGACCCTGCTAAGGGGCGTCCAATGAAAGTGGTGAAACAGTCTGTCAGTGGTTCGTGACGCCACCTGTGGTGTTCGGTCAGGGTGACTGACGCTGCTATGGGGTCCACTGGGGTGATGGAATGGCAGCTGGATGGTATACCTTCCCACAAGTGAAGTATGTCCCCAGGGCTTCCCAGTAAGGTGGATGGTGATGGTGTATGGTACAGTCAATAATGAGGACACAAGGTTGCAGTCTCTTTACCTCTTTACTGAAGGCTTCAGGATCCTCAATCCAGAGTACATTTAACAGGGCTCTCAGAGACCGGCCGGTCCGATGGGCACATCCAGAGTTTCCTTCGCAGATGGAAATCGTTGCCTACCACTAGCGCCTGTGTGTTGTAGTCCTACCCTGCTGAGCATTCGGAATAGTCCTCACAACTGCTGTTCTTGTTCGTTCGTTCTCTACAGCTCTCTCTCTCGTTCTTTGGTTCCAGATGTTACTAGTTTCTAACGTCCCCCAGGTATGTTATGGCGAGGACGCCACCCGTATGACGGGAAGGCTTGGAGGTCTTCCGGGACCCTAGCGACGCCCCTCTCCCAATGTTGCCCCCTATGTCTTCGTAGGTGTAGTAAGGTAGACAGCCAACCTATGATTAACTGTCCAGCGGAGTTTGAAGTAAGGCTTGAAGTCAGTTACTCCCACGGTGTTCCGGCCACCGACTACGCGCCTCAGTAAGATGTTGCCTCTCTCTCTCTCGGCACGACTCTTACTGGCTCTCCTTTGTGCTTGATCTCGTTTACATGGTTCCACAATATCCTTCCCTTTGTGTCTCTTTCTTAGGATACCGCCGCAGGGTGTGCAGGCGCGGTTCCGTAACGTTCTTTTCGCTAGGCACCTGCCAGGTTCCCACGCCTGACAGGGACCCCCCTGTGCCTTCTCCCTGCAACGCCCCCTGCCACGGGATGTTGCCTGGACCCAACCCAGTCAGCTTCTGACTAACTTCCTCACCAGCCCCTAGTTTTACCAGTGTGAGGAGTGGCCCAATAAATAAAGCCTTTTGCTCCCCCTAGTGGCCGGAGTGTGAAGTGTAATGTGTTCTGGTGATACCTGGTCAGGAGAACTCCTTAGTGCCATCAGACGTACCGCTGCTCCCCTTAGCGGCAGAGCGCCATACTGCAAGTCCTTCTGGAATATACCAGATAGCTAGTCCGACCCTGCGACCAAACTATCTGGTATAACATGCTTGTCTATATCTACACACATGTATTTTTCATGTCAGAGGGGAGAAGATTAATGCATTGTTGTGAACAGGAATGGGAAAGTAATAATCTTACATTTTGGGATTCCCCATAATGTGTATTGTCAGAATGGAGGTTTTCTGAACCCTTGGTTTCATTCCAATAGGGAAGATGAGGCAGACGAGGAGGTCATGCATGTGTGTGGCCATTATTATTGTAGGTTTAGGAGAGTAAAACACTCAGCCTTTTCAGAAACTCAAAGGAGTTGTCAAATGCATGGACTCTTCCTTTATGAAGTGAGAATGGAGGGGTGGAGAGTGGATGTAATGCCCCACAACTTGTGAATCATGCAGTATTGTAGTTGTTAAACTAGAATGCAATATGTTTTGTCCCTTTTAGAAGTTTGTCCTGTCCCTCTCCTCTGTGCTGACGTCATTAACCTCCCCCTTCTTCCTCATTCTGAGTAAGTCAGCCATCTTAAGACACTTCTGCCTTGCATCTCAGGTTCAGATTAGTCTTTTTTTTCCCTAATGATGTTGCACATAACTACAAGAAATCAGCTTGAAAATAAACTTTCTTGAATCTTCATATGTGCCTCCTGCAGTCGAGTCAAGTTATCTGATGAAATCTTTGTGCGAGTACTGGAACATACAGGCATCCATAGAAAGAGAGTTTTAAGTGCTGTACACTTGCCACCTAGTTATGGAGTCAGAATAGGAGACCTCTATTTTCCTTGTAGGTGGAAGTCCAGGTAGGGAAACCCAGTGCAGATAAAGACAGAAGGGGCCACCTGTGCAAGAACATTATATGGGTACTTTGAAACCCCCAAAAAATGTTTAACAGAAGCTGCATGCTGCTTTTGAGATTCATTTGGCCCCTATCTCTTGGGCCCTTGTGCTGCTGCACAGGTTGCACCAATGTTATGTCTGCATTGAGTAAAACCAAAATCTGCCATACATTTAGGACATGTAAATAAAATAAACTAGAAAAGTTTCTGATTGCCATTCCTCTAAGTATCATTGTGGCCCCTGTGGATTGGTTAAATCGGATAAATGCCATTAAAAAAAAAATAAAATAAAATCACAAGCCGTTAGCAGTTATTGCCATCAGTGCCATGGCCAGTTCCCATGTTAGATTATTCCACAGATTCATAGTTCTTTTTGAACAGAATGCTTGTCACTTGAGCCTTCATTTCTCCCTAGGCATGATGTCAGCTGCTTGGACTAACCAACATTTTTAGGTGGTGAAAACACACTATGATCTCATTTATACTTACATGTATGTCGAGTGTCAGATGGAGAAGATTCCGGTCCGGCCTTACTTGCTGATCAGAAGCCTCAGACTGAAAATCTGCTATTGATTTTGCAACACCTCTCAATATACCACCACCTCCTGTGCAAAATAAAAATGAAGCAGATCTTTAGTAAAACACTCATCCAGTATAGAATATACAGTGGCATGCAAACGTTTTAGGCAGGAGTGGAAAAAATGCTGCAAAATAAGAATGCTTTCAAAATTTTAGATGTTAAATTTTTAAACATACCGTACTTATCCATCCTGCAATTCCATCAAGATGGCCGCTGATTGGATCAAAATTTATTTTGCAGCAGGACAACGACCCCAAATATACAGCCAATGTCATTAAAGGGAATCTGTCACCTACTTTTTCGTATATAAGCTTCGGCCACCGCCATCAGAGGCTTATCTACACGGCATTTTTTGTAATGCTGTAGCTAAGCACCCGATGTAACCCGAAAGATAAGAAAAACAAGTTAGATTATACTCACCCTGGGGCGGTCCCGGTTCAGTCCAGTCTGATGGGTGTCGCAGGTCCGGGTCCAGCGCCTCCCATCTTCATGCGATGACGTCCTCTTCCTTGCTTCGTGTCGCGGCTCCTGCACAGGCGTACTTTATTTGCCCTGTTGATGGCAGAGCAAAGTACTGCAGTGCGCAGGCGCTGGGCTTCTCGGACCTTTCCCGGCACCTGCGCACTGCAGTACTTTGCTCTGCCCTCTACAGGTCAGATAAAGTATGTCTGCATAGGAGCCACGACAGGAAGCAAGGAAGAGGACGTCATCGCATGAAGATGGGAGGCGCCGGACCCGGACAGCGATGCCAATCGCACCTGACCCCCCCAGGTGAGTATAATATAACCTGTTTTTCTTATCTTTCAGGTTACATCGGGGGCTTATCTACAGCATTACAGAATGCTGCAGATAAGCCTCTGATGGTGGTGGCCGCAACTTGTATACGAAAAAGTAGGTGACAGATTCCCTTTAAGAACTATGTTCAGCATAAACAACAATAAGTCATTGAATTAATGGCGATGATCCCACAGAGACCTGGTCCAAACAATGAGTCCATATGACATTACATGAAGAAACAGAAGCATTTGCACAATCGTCATCTTCAGAAGAACCTTGGAGAACCAAGATGTTTGGAACAACCTCCCTTCCAAGTTCCTTCAAATACTCTGTGCATATACAAGCGTATCTAGAAAAATTCATCATAGTTTTGATAAAATCAGTTTGACCAGTAGGAGATTACTACTACAGGACTAGTAAACCTGCTGCCAGGCAGTCCTCCATATTCATGAGCTGGGTATAATAGGTCATAAATCATTGATCGTGGGGGATACAGGTAACTGGACGCTCACTGATATTGAGAAGCTAACAATTTCAATAAGTCTTGTACTGGGAGAGCATAATAAGTTTCTCCACAGAAAAATTTAGAGAGCTTTTAGAGATTTAAGAGTTAACACTTGGTGGATACTGTGATTCCCATTCAATTCAAAAGTCTATGGTCTCTAATGTTTAAACCAGACCATTCTTAGCATTGTGGTATTTTCAATGTTTGGACGCAACAATTAATGTTTTAGATGTGTAAACACTTCATGAGTAGCTATTTTTTGAATGCAATACATGAATCGTTAGGATTTTACACTCAACCAAGCCATTTCCTAGTATTTCTTTTACCAGAATTTGGGTTGCATCCAGGAAGTCATGAACAAAACCCTGACAACTCATCTTCACAGTAAAGGGTTTAACAGCTCATTGTAAGTTGCTCAGAATTAAAAGCAAAAAAAAAAAAAACCCAAAACAAAACACAATAGACGGTTTTTACTTTTGGTGCTAACACAAATACACATACTCTTACCAGTAAAGGTAGTGGTTCATAGCACAAGTACAGCAGAAACAAAAACGGTTTTAGTACTTTATTGTTAAAGGAAGTCTGTCAACACCAAAACTCCATTTAAATGTTGAGTGGTGCTGTGATCCTGTGTGCAAACAGGCCAGAACAAGAAGAGAGGGATGAGAGCTGATCTGCACTGACTCTGGGCACACACCTGTTCGGCTCCTGCAGTGCAGACTTGCAGGGCTTGGCATTCAATTAAGGTAGCACTTACTTTGAGAAAGCAAGTGCAGTCAATCAAGACTCAAGGGAAGTGGTTGACATGTTGACAGAGGGCATGAAGCAGTGTGCCGAGCCCTTGACCACACCAAGAGTGAACCAAGAAGCGCTAATTTTCATAAATTATAAAACTATTTTTTTTCTATAATTAAAAGAAGCTAAATTTATATGGCAGGTATAAGATATAGGGGCCAAGTCCCCTAGCAGACTTTGTAATTAGTTTAATAGGAGTTTTTGGAGTGACAGACTATCTTTAAAAAATTTTTTAATGAAGTGATTAGAGAGTTTATAAAACCAATTGTAAGGGTAAAAACCACCCCCAAAAAACAAACAATTACAAATGCAACTCACTTTTTATTACAATTTAAGCCATGCTGAAGGAACCTCACTATAAACAAAGAACAAATACCATTGATACATAATTTAGAGATATACTCCGGGAAAACATCCCATATCAATTAGGACATAGTAACCTGGACACTCCAAACGCATATATCCTACAAAAACTCCATGGAGTACAGAGTCCAATACACTCTAATAAAAATTCAGTAATTTTATTAATAATACAAAAATAAACAATAACAAAACATAACTACATAAAAATGACACAGACTTCAGACATGATGCTTATACAGAGAAAACAGGACAACTGTAGTAACACACGGGGAAGATAAAGCAGATAACCCGTATAATATATGGTACAGCGTATACTGAGAAAAGTGCTTAGTGCAATCTAAAGTGCTTAACAAGTATGAAACTTACTCCCAAGCTGGGGAACATGATTCACTACACACTGTATAACCTACGGGACCAGAAGATAAATATACATGCCAAATTAAATCAGTTATGGTTCCTTTGATCGCTCCAAACCGTTGACTCGGACAACTGTGGTAATTCTAGAGCTAATACGTGCAAACGAGCGCTGACCGCCAGGGACGCGTGCATTTATCAGACCAAAACCAATCCGGGGTCCTGGGTGCGGCGTCGGGACGGTCCTCCGTGGCCTCCCCCCTGCCGCGCTCTCCCCGTAAGCGTTGCGACTCTGGATAACCTCGGGCCGATCGCACGTCCCCGTGACGGCGATCGGCCCGAGGAAGCCCAACGCGAAACGCGCGTCGGGGCTGCTGCAGAGACAGGCACTGGCACATGGGTAAGAGAAGCGGCGGAATTGGCATGTATATTTATCTTCTGGTCCCGTAGGTTACACAGTGTGTAGTGAATCATGTTCCCCAGCTTGGGAGTAAGTTTCATACTTGTTAAGCACTTTAGATTGCACTAAGAACTTTTCTCAGTATACGCTGTACCATATATTATACGGGTTATCTGCTTTATCTTCCCCGTGTGTTACTACAGTTGTCCTGTTTTCTCTGTATAAGCATCATGTCTGAAGTCTGTGTCATTTTTATGTAGTTATGTTTTGTTATTGTTTATTTTTGTATTATTAATAAAATTACTGAATTTTTATTAGAGTGTATTGGACTCTGTACTCCATGGAGTTTTTGTAGGATATAGGAACCTCACTATAGTAGTCTTATAGCCTGTGTTGTCTATAACAACATCAATGACAAGTGCTTCTTACTTTGTATCCAAGATCTCATGGAAAAGGGAGACTTTGTGGTGATCTGTTAACATGGGGTAGTGGTTTGTGGCAACTATTGGGGTCCAGAGCTATGAGGACGAAGCCGGGCAGCAGGGGTCCTGTGAGACTTTGGGGTTATCCAGCCTAATAATGCTATATCCTGGCAATGGTGGTGGTCCCTATACAGTGCAGTGTCCATTACAGTACAGACCACCTAATTTGTAAGCCAAAACCAGGAGTGGGTGAAAAATATAGAAGTGGTGGACATTTCTTTCATAATTTTTCTCCAGTTGTTCCGCTCCAGGTTTTGGTTTACAAATACTGAGGTAAAATACTGACCAAATACTTATAGTGTGAATGTGGCCTTAGAAGCATAGATTAAGATCTAAAAAAAAAGCAATTGAATACGAATCCACATAAGTGAGGTGTACTTGTAAATTCTGTCTGCTGATTTTTTAGCTGGACTCTACAAAACAGGAAAGAAACACCTTAAATTAACACGAAAATGCTAATTTAATTCACACAGTGGTTTTACACACCACGAGCATGTAAACAGAATAAGGTACATAATGCCTGGTATAACTGACTATAGCAATTGAAATATTAACTTGAATCTCCTTGGTCCCAATGCAAAATCTGAAGCAGTCTCCTTCACACCCCACCTGTTAGGTACTACAACATATAGAGTCTTCTTACAGGGTAAAGGAGCATTTGAGGCCATTCAGGCACTAGATCGTGGGTGACACCAACTGCTACCTCTGCACCTCACTCCTGATAGCACGCTAATAATGCCTAATCATGAAGGAAACAACCCATACCCACACATCTTATACGAATTGAGACCCAAAGTTCTTTCTGGGTGAAGTCTGAGATAGCTACCAGATTACATTTGACAAGAATCAAGGTTTTAAATCCATAACAAGTTCAAGTTCACATTGTGGACCCAAAAACCACATGCAAGCTATCCAGTGGCATTAATCATGAGCATGTCGGTTCATGATTGTATAGCAGATATGAGAGGATCGATCTACGGAGGATCGAGTTCAATTCAAATTTCCTGAATGTCACATAAAATCAAACATTGTGAGATTAGATTTGCATAAAAAATAAAAAATTGCCAGTGAAACAGTTTAGAGATGGAAAACAACACTGCTGTACAGTCAGTGGATAAGTCTGTTTCTCCTGTAGAGTGTAAGCTCTTATAGTAAATAGGGTCTTCTCTCACCTGTAGTGTAAGCTCTTATGGTCAGTGGGGTCCTCTCGCTCCTGTAGTGTATAAGCTCTTAGGCTATGTGCACATGTACATGTT
This sequence comes from Ranitomeya imitator, assembly GCF_032444005.1. Lineage (NCBI taxonomy): Eukaryota > Metazoa > Chordata > Amphibia > Anura > Dendrobatidae > Ranitomeya > Ranitomeya imitator. The sequence goes on along the minus strand of NC_091282.1, from coordinate 716,183,616 downwards.
TTTTCGCATTTTTTTCACGCTAAAAACTCATTAGAAACGCATACATTATGCATTCTATCATTTAGAATGCATTCTGCATGTTTTGTGCACATGGATGCATTTTTTTCCGCGAAAAAAAACGCATAGCGGTAAAAAAATGAGCATATTCATTATTTTTGCGGATTTTCTGCGTTTTTCCTGCAATTCTATGCATTTGGGAAAAAACGCACAAAAAAAGCGTCAAAATCGCGGTAAAATCGCGGTAAAAACGCATGCGGATTTCTGGCAGAAATGTCCGGTTTTTGTCAGGAAAATTTCTGCAAGAAATCCTGACGTGTGCACATACCCTAATGGTCAGCGGGGTCCGCTCTCTCCTGTAGAGTGTAAGATCTTATGGTCAGAGGTCATCTCTCTTTCCTGTAAAGTGTAAGCTCTTTCTGTGTGTAAGGACGCCTTCGGCAAGGAGACAATATGCAAAAGTCTTCTGTTAAGAGCAAGAATGATTAGCCAAGATTGAAAATATCTGGATACAAGGAGCACTTGAGACCCAGTACATTACCCCTTTTGGACATCCTACCCTTGCTTACAGGATATCCAGCCATCTTATGTCAGTCACATCATAGATTACCATATGTATCCATTTTTAAGTTGTGCAGTTTTTCATGTAATATTATATTATGGTGTTTTCCCCTCAAGCTTTAAACATGCTTTAATCACACCTATTCTCAAAAAGCCCTCTCTTGACCCATCCTCTGTATCTAGCTATCACCCTATATCACTTCTCCCCTATGCCTCAAAACTACTGGAACAACACGTCCATCTTGAACTGTCTTCCCATCTCTCTTCCTGCTCCCTCTTCGACCACTTACAATCTGCGTTCGGGTCACACCACTCCACTGAAACTGCCCTAGCTAAGGTCACCAATGACCTATTAACTGCCAAGAGCAAGCGACACTACTCTGTCCTCAGGGCCGGACTGGCCATCGGGCACTTCTGGCAAATGCCAGAAAGGCCGGTGCCAGTAGTGGGCCGCTGCACTTTCCCCTCTCCCCCCGCCAGTGCCGCCGCATTCAACTATACCGGCGTCTATGATGCCGGTATAGTTCAATGCAATGATGGAGGAGAGAGCGTCTGCTGACGCTTTCTCTCCCATCATTCCCCACTCTGCCTCTGACACTGCGGGTGCGCGAAGACATCATATCGCGCACCTGCTGTGTCCCGGGCAGACTGCAGCCGCCGAGACAGGAGCTAGGAGTAGCGCGGGCAAGAGGAAAGGTGGGGAGAGTGTTTTGGGGTTTTTTGCCATTATCGGGGGGATGAGATGTGGGCTGTGCTGTATATACCACTGTGTGGGCTGTGCTGTGTATATACCACTGTGTGGGCTGTGCTGCGTATACTACTATTCGGGCTGTGCTGTATATACTACTATGTGGGCTGTGCTGTATATACTACTACGTGGGCTGTGCTGTATATCCTACTATGCGGGCTGTGCTATATTATGCAGGCTGTCCTATATACTATGCAAGTTGTGCTATATTATATGCGGGCTTTGATATATACTATGGGAGGTATATTACATTCTTTGGGGAGGCCGTGTTATATACTATGTGGCTGTGTTATATTCTATTCTATGGGGGAGGCTGTGTTATATACTATGGGGGGCTGCATTAATTTCTATGGGAGGCTACATTATATATTATGGGGAGGTGGGCTGCATTATATTCTATGGTGGGCTGTATTAGATTTTATGAGGGATGATTGCATCATACTCTGATGGGGCTGCATTATATTCTATGGGGAGGTGGGCTGTATTCTATTCTATTCGGGGCTACATTATATTCTATGGGGAGCTGTATTATATTTATATTCTATGAGGGGTGATTGCATCATACTCTATGGGGGGCTGCATTATATTCTTTGGGGGGTTACATTATACTCTGGGGTGGCTGCATTATACTGTATGTGGGCTGCATTATATACTGTATTGAGGACTATGGGGAATACGTTATACTATATGAAGAACTATGGGGTGCATTATACTATGGGAAGTGAATTGTACTACATGGATGACTATGGCGGAGCATTATACTATATGGAGCACTATGAGGAGTGTATTATGCTGTATGAAGGACAATGAGGAGTGTAATATACTATGTGGAGGACTGAGCAGTGTATTTTAATATATGGAGGACTATAGGGAGTGTATTATACTATATGGAGGACTGTGGTGCACATTATAATATATGGAGGACTATGGGGTGTATTTTACTAAACAAGTAAAATGCTGCATATTCAGATTGTTTTTGCTGGAACAAAAATCATTGTTCTCAGCAGCACATCGCCGGTGTAAACTGTACATGTGTTGCTGATAACATGATACTGTATGGTGATCTGTTAGTGATCTGTTAGTGATGGTTCTGTCCCATCATTATTCCTCAGCTGGTGGAAAGAGGCCACTTTGCCTAAAACCGGCCCTGCCTACAGGTTTACAATGATATTATACAGTCACCATGTGACAAGTGGACCTGTGTAACTTCAAATGCCAGGGCTGAATTTTAGTCCCAGTCCGGCCCTGGTCCTCCTCCTCCTGGACCTGTCGGCTGCCTTTGACACAGTGGACCATTCCCTATTATTACAGACCCTCTCATCCCTTGGCATCACAGACTTGGCCCTATCCTGGATCTCATCATACCTAACAGACTGGACATTCAGCGTCTCCCACTCACACACCAGCTCCTCGCCTCGCCACCTAGCTGTTGGAGTCCCGAAAGGTTCAGTCCTAGGACACCTGCTCTTCTCCATTTACACCTTTGGCCTGGGGCAGCTCATAGAATCTCACGGTTTTCAGTATCACCTCTATGCTGATGACACACAGATCTACATCTCTGGACCAGATATCACCTCCCTGCTAACCAGAATCCCTCTGTCAGCTATTTCATCCTTTTTCTCCACTAGATTTGTAAAACTTAATATGGACAAAACAGAATTCATCATCTTCCCCTCCATCTCACGCCATTACAGTAAACGGCTGCCTACTCTCCCCAGTCCCACAATCTCGCTGCCTCAGGGGAATCCTTGACACTAATCTCTGCTTCAAACCCCATATCCAAGCCCTTTCCACTTCCTACCGCCTTCAACTCAAAAATATTTCCCGTACATTCCTAAACCAAGAATCTGCAAAAACCCTAGTCCATGCCCTCATCATCTCTCGCCTTGACTACTGTAACCTCCTGCTCTGTGGACTCCCATCGAACACTCTCGCACCCCTCCAATCTATTCTAAACTCAGCTACCCGACTAATCCACCTGTCCCCCCCACTATTCCCCGGCCTCTCCCCTCTGTCAATCCCTTCACTGGCTCCCCATTACCCAGAGACTCCAGTACAAAACCCTAACCAGGACATACAAAGCCATCCACAACCTGTCTCCTCCATACATCTGTGACCTCGTCTCCCAGTACTTACCTGCATGCAACTTCCGATCCTCACAAGATCTCCTTCTCTACTCCCATCTTATCTCCTCTTCCCACAATCGTATACAAGATTTCTCTCGCGTATCACCCCTACTCTGGAACCCTAAATCACAACATATCAGACTCTCCCCTACAATCAAAACCTTCAAAAAGAACCTGAAGACCCACCTCTTCCGACAAGCCTGCAACCTGCAGTAACCACCGATCCACCAAACCGCTGCATGACCAGCTCTGCCCTCACCTACTTATCCTCACCCATCCCTTCTAGATTGTGAGCCCTCGCGGACAGGGTCCTCTCTCCTCCTGTACCAGTTATTATTTATTTATATAGCACCATTAATTCCACGGTGCTGTACATGAGAAAGGAGTTACATACAGGGTTATAGATATCGATTACAGTAAGCAGGTTTACATTGACAGACTGGTACAGAGGGGAGAGGACCCTGTCCTTGCCGACTTACATTCTATGACTTGTATGGTTTAAGATTATTGTACTTGTTTTTATTATGTATACCCCTCCTTACATGTAAAGTGCCATGGAATAAATGGCGCTATAATAATAAATAATAATAATATATTATTCACAGCTTTTCCTGCAGTTTCACACAGATCCACCAGGGGGCTGTTTTAGACATTTTAGACCCACTACTTTGCAATTTAACTGCAAAAAGCAGGCATCACCTCCACCTAGTGGCCTACAAATATATTGTATGAGAATGAACGATAGTTTTAATTTTAGCATTTTTTTTCATAAACAGCTTTAAGAAAATAAAGTACACAAAAGCAAACAAAAGTAGTTTATTTTCCATTCTACTGGGGTAGAATATTATGTTAAAGTTTCAGTATTGTATGAGTGGGAACATATAACGTAGGATATTTGCCATGTGCTTGGAGCAGACCTGGTACTCCAGATAAAAAAAAGTGGTCTAGTATTCAAATAAAATATGTTTTAACATCATATTAAAAAAATGTATACTATAACACAGCTCATTTGTATTTCGATATAACCAAATTGCTCACCGTCTGTTCTTTTAAATTTGTGTTTTTCAGTACAGTGATGAACGCTCACGAGATTTTGTTTATTGGGAGTACAGGTATATTTGTATAACCGACAGCTACACCTAAGAATAAATGATGGTGGTCAAAATGCGTCAGTGAAGCTGTATTTGGCCATCTTGGATTTTTAAACATGTATATAAATTAAGGGAGAAATCTTGACTGCAATAATGGAGCACATTTTTCTTTTAGGAGCATACATATACACCCAAGCATTGAAATTGCAACATTAAGAAGGAACTTTTGTGGAATTATGGAAACCCCAGGAATGATAGGCATGTTAAATGATATGCAAATGATGAAAACATGGAAACACTTTCAAAACTTTCAATTTATTCAATCTCAAAGTATGAGCGTTCTACACAGAAATCCCAGCATTTCCATACCTTGACTACTATAAATGGGGTTATTAATGTTTGCCTGAGAAATGTCCTGACATGCTGAATGCACTTAGACAAATCTTCAAGATCTGCTTCTGGCAGAAGAAATTGCCGACCAATGAGGTCCCAGATATGCTCGATGGGAGACAAGTCCAGAGATGCTGCAGGTCATGGTAGCACGTTTAGACTATGCAGGCAGCACACAGTAACACAAGCAACATGCAGCCTGGCGTTGTCGTGCTGAAAAACAGCTCCTGGGACAGTTTAGAAGATTGGACGTGCCACTGGTTCCACATTCCAGTAAGTGTAATGCTGAGCTGTTAGTGTACCTGGAATGAAGAAATGAAGACAAGATAGATCTAGCTACTGTACGATATGCCACCTCACACCATAATCCTGTGTGTAGGGCTGGTGTGACATTCCCTCATGAAGGCCTCTTCATGGCGTTGCCCACATGGTCAAATTAAAAGAATGGTGCATAGTAATCCATTCTACACTTCAAGCAAAATGAGACATCACATACTGAGCCTAATATATCAGTGTCTACACAAGCTATCAAAAGGCATTAGCACAAAACTGGACTCTGAGCCAGACATCCAGCTTTATCTTCCTTTGACTGCACACCACTGCTTTAAAAAAAAAATAAATAAATAAAAAAAAATAATATAATAATAACAATAATAATAATAATTATATATATATAGTGGTGCAGCGCAAGACACCAATGGAGGTCTACTCATCAGCAATGAGTTCCGCTTTCGTCTTGGATGCAATTATAGCTAGAGGTAGGTCTGGAGACTAGGGTTGAGCGAAACGGATAGGACAAATTCAAAAATCACCGAATTTCGGCAAAGTCAGGTTTCATGAAACCCGACCTTAGTGTGGGATCGGCCATGAGGTCGGCGATCTTAGTGCCAAAGTCGCGTTTCGTATGACGCGTTAAGCGCCATTTTTCTGCCAATGAAGGAGGACGCAGAGTGTGGGCAGCGTGATGACATGGATCTCGGTCCCCACCATCTTAGAGAAGGGCATGTCAGTGATTGGCTTGCTTTCTGCGGCGTCACAGGGGCTATAAAGGGGTGTGCACGCTGACCGCCATCTTACTTCTGATCGTAGCATAGGGAGAGGTTGCTGCAGATTCATCAGAAGAAGAGATATAGTTAGGGAGGGAAGATTAACCCCCAAACTGCTTGTGCTGTAGCGATTTCCACTGTCCAACACCACCTTTTCTTTGCAGGGACAGTGGAGGCTATATTTTTGTGCATCAGCTCTGTAGCTTATTAGGCTGCCCTATAAAGCTCCCTGATAGCTGCATTGCTGTTTGCACGCTGCTGTACAAACCAACTGCTTTTTTAAAAGCAAAAATCCTGTTGCTCCTTTCTGCACAGTTATCTTGTTTATATGTCCACACTTTTGTGTGCAGCAGTCCTTTTTATTGCTGCCATAACGGTCCTGAGATCATTGTAGGGAGATTGAAATTGTACTACAGTCCTTGTATTTTTTCATATATCTTTCAGCCACTTTCTGCCACTTACATTGTGTTTTATGCACAGGGCCAGAGGTTTGGTTTAGTCTCCCCCCAAAAAAGTGAGATTCAAATTCTCACAAAGTGGATATACTTCAGTCCTGTTAGTTTGTCGTATGTCAGCCAGCCACTTTCTGCCACTTAGATTGCGTTGTTATATACACTGGGCCTGAGTTTTGGTTCAGTCTCCCAAAAAAAAAAAAAGATTTAAATTTTCAACAAGTTTATATACACCTTCTACCTTGTTTTACAGTACCATATAACGGTTGTTATTTTGGTTAGATTTTCCTAAAAATGAGGAAGTCTGGAGGAAGAGCCCGTGGGCGGTGATAGCCAGCTGGTACTGATGGTGGTGGTGGTGCATCTGGTGGTAGTGACAAAAGCACAATAGCACCTAAAGCTGGAGGTGTTGAGCCAGCGTCATTGTCTGGCTACACAAGGCCTTGAAGGCTGCGTTATCTGGGAGTAGGAAAACAGCTTTTAAAGCTGGAGGAGCAGGAAATAGTTTTGGCTTTCCTTGCTGACTCAGGCTCTAGCTCTTTCGCCTCCTCTTCAGAAAGTTCCAAATTTAAAAGCAGCGAGTCGTCAGTGGATGCTCCCGGTCAGGAGCAAGAAGTTTCGTTGTGTCCTTCACCCAAACCAAAAGTGAAGGATGCGTCAGGCGACACTACAGGTTACTCCATGGAGCTCTTTACACATACCGTGCCTGGGTTAGAAAGGGAAATTAACAGGCCATGCCCATTACAAGATGAATCGGACATGGAGTGCACAGATGCACAGCCACAGCTAGATTATTATGCTGTTCCATTGACTCAGATCACTACATTGCCCTCGCAGTGTACTGAGCCAGAATCTGACCCTGATGAGACTATGGTGCCCCGTCACGAACGCTATAGCACCGGCTTACACAGTGACACAGAGGAAGGTGCACAGGACATAGAAGAGGAGGTGATAGATGGCCCAGTTGTTGACCCAGATTGGCAGTCATTGGGGGAAGAGGGTGCCGCTGCCAGTAGCTCAGAAGCGGAGGAGGATGATCCGCAGCAGCCATCTACATCGCAACAGCTGTCATCTGGCAGGCCCGTATCAGGCCAAAAACGTTTGTCAAAAACAAAAACAGTTTTAGGACAGCGTGGCCATCCGGCGAAAGTAGCCCAGCGTGCAATGCCTGAAAAGGTATTCCATGGTAGGAAGAGTGTAGTGTGGCAATTTTTTAACCAAGATCCGAATGATCAGTCAAGTGGTATCTGTAAGAAATGCTCAAAGACTTTTAGCAGAGGGAAGAATCTTCAAAATTTAAATACAACGTGCATGCATAGACATTTAACCAGCATGCACTTGCAAGCCTTGACTAACTACCAAATGTCCCGTACCGTTGGTGTACCTGCTCAGAATGAAGGTAGTCAGCAATGCTACATTGCTTCCCTCACTGTAAGCCCACCGGATAAGACACCACCAGCAGCAAATGTAGAGGTATCGTCGCAAGGCCAAAGTAGTCAGGGAATCACAAGGTTCTTGGTAGGAAACACTATGTAGGCCAACATCAAGAATACCATCACCAACCCTCTCTCAATCCGCCATGTCCACCACCAACACCGCTAGTTCCACCATATGCAGCTCTCCAGTCCAGCTCACCCTACAAGAGACACTCGTTAGGAAAAGAAAGTACTCATCCTCTCATTCGCCTACACAGGGTTTGAATGCCTACATTACTATACTAATCTCGTTAGAGATGATGCCCTACCGGTTGGTTGAAAGCAAAGCGTCCAAAGACTTGATGACCTACGCAGTACCATGCTATAACCTACCCAGTTGACACTTCTTTGCGAGAAAAGTCATCCCAGCCCTCCACCAGCGTGTCAAAGACCGCATTGTCCATGCACTGAGGCAATCAGTCAGTGGAAAGGTGCACCTCACAACAGATGCGTGGATCAGTAGGCATGGCCAGGGACCTTACGTGTCCATCACGGCGCACTGGGTTAATGTGGTGGATGCAGGGTCTACAGGGGACAGCCATAGTGGGACAGTTCTGCCTAGCCCACGGTCTAGGAAACAGTTGGCAACCCCTCCTCCTCCTCCTCCAGAAGCAAAAGCTCGTCCACAGAGCGCAGTCGCACGGCCACTCCATCCGCAGCTGCCAGTGTTGCACACGAGGCGTCCCATTATCGAACAGCTAGTGGTAAGCGTCAGGAGGCTGTGTTAGAAATGAAGTGTTTGGGCGACAACAGACACTGCGGAAGTACTGGCCGAGTACTTGCAGCTACAAACTCAGTCATGGCTAGGCAGTGTATATCTTGAGGCAGGCAAGGTAGTCAGTGATAACGGAAGGAATTTTATGGCTGCCATAGCCCTTTCAGAACTGAAACACATACCTTGCCTGGCTCACACCTTGAACCTGGTGGTGCAGTGCTTCTTAAAAAAAATTATCCGGAGTTACCAGCCCTGCTCTTGAAGGTGCGAAGACTTTGCTCGCACATCCGCTGGTCGCCCGTACACTCCAGCCGTATGCTGAACCATCAGCGATCGCCGAATCTCCCCCAGCACCACCTAATAATCGACGTTATAACAAGGTGGAACTCCACACTGCAAATGGTTCAGAGGCTGTGCGAACAGAGGCATGCTGTAATTAATTTGTGGGAGGATACACATACACGGTCAGGCACTTGGATGGCAGACATGGAGTGGTCTGGTGTGCAGTGGTCGAAGCTGCAAGACCTCTGTCAAGTCCTTCAGTGTTTTGAGGAATGCACACGGCTGGTAAGTGCAGACGACGCCATCATAAGCGTGAGCATCCCACTAATGCGTCTGCTGATGCAAAGTTTGACGCACATTAAGGAGCAGGCATCTGCAGCCGAGAAGGAGGGAAGCCTTGATGACAGTCAGCCATTGTCTGCTCAGGGAACTCTCCTGGACGAGGTGGCGGACGAAGAGGAGGAGGAGGATGATGGGGATGAATATTTATGGGAGGAGGATGCTTCTCAGGGGGCAATACAAACTGGTGGCGTTGCAAGGTCAGGTACAGGGTTTTTGCGGGACACAAGTGATGTTGATTTGCAATAAAGTGCTCCTCAACCCAGCACAAGCAGTGAATTGACACCTGGAACATTGGCCCACATGGCCGAGTATCCTAAAAAGGGACCCCCGCATTATCAAAATGATGACCAATGACTATTACTGGTTGGCCTGCCTCCTGGATCCATGATATAAAAGGGAAATTACAAAATATCATGCCACATGAGAACCTTGAGCAAATATTGGCTATCAAACAAGCAACTCTTGTAGACCGTTTGGTTCAGGCATTCCCAGCACACAGCGGCGGTGATGGTTCTTACACGAGCCGTAGGGGGCAATATGGCAGAGGTGTTAGAGGTGCACAAATCCGAAATGGAGTTGAACAGAGGGGTTTTATGACCAGTTTGTGGAGTGATTTCGCAATGACCACTGACGCGACAGGTAGTGCTGCATCGATTCAAAGTGACAGGAGACAGCATTTGTCTAGTATGGTTACGAACTACTTTTCCTCCCTTATCGATGTTCTCCCTCACAGGTCATTTCCCTGTGCCTGAATTGGCAGAATATGCATTAAAGGAGCTTGCTTGCCCTGCTGCTAGTGTGCTATCAGAAAGAGTCTTCAGTGCTGCTGGTTCAATATTGACCGAAAAAAGGACATGTCAGGCTACCCAGAATGTTGATGATCTAACCTTCATTAAAATGAACCAATCATGGATTTCAAATTATTTTGCCCCACCTTCCCCTGCTGACACGTAGCTTGCCTGAAAAATGTCATGATTTTGGCCTCCTCTTACTGACTTCTTTAATTCGTCCATTTGCAGCTGCTGATTGTCCACCATAGGCCATTAATATTTATACCTCCCTAAATGGTCTGACTCCCCCACAGGGCTGTGGTCACCACCTGGCGCAAGCACCCGTGCGAGTGCCGTTTGCCTGGACAGGTGGGTGGGCCCACTCTTGACGACGGCACTGGCACAGGGTCCCTCATAGTACAATTGAAGTATCTGATGATGGTGGTGCACAACCAACGAATTGACACCTGGAACATTGGCCCACATGGCTGAGTATGGCTTGCGTATCCTAAAAAGGGATCCCCGTGTAAGGAGGTGAAGCATAAGGAGAGTCTGGGGGCGGTTACATTCTCGGTTTTTTGCCTGGAACCATTGAGCTGTGCTACAGGTTCCCGAGGGGGCAGACTTAGAGACTGGGACAGGAAGAAAGCCAGACAGAGAGCGGGAAAGGCATGCACGCAAGGACAGATCAGCATGAGCAGCGGTCAGAGCAGGGTGCAGCTGCGCTCCAGGAGAGAGAGCTGCCAGTCAGAGGACAAATACAGGGAGATTGCCCAGAAAGACTGCATCTTGTGAGTACCTGAAAGCGGACTCTGCTGTGACTGGTGAGGGGCGCTTTGAGACTCCTGTAGAGACATTGGCCCGTGTAGAGACTGCGACCCCCTGGTACCCGTGGTATCAGTACAGAGACTGATTCCTGGTGAGACACTTAACAGTGCAGAGCCCCCGATTCCTGGCTGTGCTGTAAAAGCTAAAGACTCAGAGCCTGTGCATATCACATTAACTCCCGAAACCCCAGGCAGCGGGCTCCTAGAGACTACTCAGCCCACGGACAACAGAGGGACGACAAGTGCCGCTGTTTCTCGGCGCCTACGTTGGAGAAGACGACCCTTCAAGCAAGTCCTCATCAGACTGATAAGTGTTCTTTTCTCAAGAAAATCCTGCTTAATTCTGTTACACTGTTTGACTCCCATATTTTTGCACTGTTTTATTGCTAGTTATTTTCCATTGCTTCCTCCCTGTGAGGAGAACCTTATTCCTGTTATTAAACCCCCTCAACTGTTGGTCTGTCTGTTCCGTGGTGACATACTCAGTACCTGCATACTATTACACCCGCATTATCAAAATGATGACCGATGATGATTACTGATTGGCCTGCCTCCTGGATCCACGATATAAAGGAAAATGACAAAATATCATGCCATGCGAGAACCTTGAGCAAATATTGGCTACCAAACAAGCAACTCTTGTAGACCGTTTGGTTCAGGCATTCCCAGCACACAGCGGCGGTGATGGTTCTCACACGAGCAATAGGGGGCAACATGGCAGAGGTGTTAAAGGTGCACAAATCCGAAGTGGCGTTGAACAGAGGGGTTTTATGACCAGGTTGTGGAGTGATAGCTGCTTCTTACATATGAATGCCTTTGTTTTTTCTGTTTGTTAAATATGTGCAATAAAATTTGTATTTTTTCATTAATTAACCCCTTAATTTTTTATTGAGATCTCTAGTTAATATACAGTACTTACTTTAGACATGGTCCGTTGCTATAGTGGGATATTCACATAATTGAGACTCAAGTTTCTGATTTTTGGTGGAATATATCTGGCAGCTTCCAGCTGGTTCCGACATATCCACTACCCTCAGCGCCACCCGCAGAGTGAATAAATCAGAGCCTGGTGACAGAAGCAGTAGTCACAGGAGCAGAATCTGATGGAGATGTCACAGTACCCCTCCTTTAATGAAGGGTTTCCGAATGCTTAAAACAAGGTTTATTAGGAATCCCAAAATGAAAATTCCCTATCAGATTTTTGGCGTGGATGTTATTGGCCGAGACCCAGAATTTCTCTTGAGGGCTATAACCCTTCCAAAGCACTAGATATTGTACAGACGCTCTTACCATACAAGAATCTGGGATCCTCTGCACCCAATACTCAGTTTCCTTTAAAGGGAACCTGTCACCTCAAATTGGCGGGATATTAAAATGATTTGTTACCGGTCCGATGGGCAGCGCATCCTCTTCATTTCTCCACCCCGTCCGTCCCTGTTTTCCGCAATATTTTAGGGAATAAGAGTATGCGTGCGCCATAGTTGGCGCATGCACCATGCAATCTTCAGTGGCGCACACGCAGTATGCTTTGCCCTACTGCGGGCAAAGCCGAAAAGCATTACTGCGCATGCGCCCGCGCACTATGTCCCGGACGTATTTCGCCGTGTTCCGGGACATAGTGCGTGGGCATGTGCGCAGTAATGCTTTTCGGTTTTGCCCGCAGTAGGGCAAAGCATACTGCGCATGCGCCACAGAAGACTGCATGGCGCACGCGCCAACTATGGCGCACGCATACTCTTATTCCCTAAAATATTGCAGAAAACAGGGACGGACGGGGTGGAGAAATGAAGAGGATACCAAAATGAGGATGTAATCCAATATTACAGATAAATTGAGTAGTTTTAATAATTTCTTGATATTGATTACAAATATCAATAAACTAAACAGGAGCAGATGACACCAACCCAGGGAAAACAAAGTACAGGTGCTTCTCACAAAATTAAAAGGCAGTCATGTTGACACTCCACAAGGAGGGTAAGCCACAAAAGGTCACTACTAAAGAAGCTGGCTGTTCAGCCTTGAAAGGATTCTTAAGAAAAGGACATTCGAAAATTTTGGTTAGATTCACAAGGAGTGGACTGCTGCTGGAATCATTGCTTGAAGTGCCACCACAGACATATCCAGGACATGGGCTACAAGTGTCGCATTCCTTGTGTCAAGCCACTCATGACCAATAGGCAACGCCAGAAGCATCTTACCTGGGCCAAGGAGAAAAAGAACTGGACTGTTGCTCAGTGGTCCAAGGTGTTGTCTTCAGATGAATGTAAGTTTTGCATTTCATTTGGAAATCAAGGTCCCAGAGTCTGAAGGAAGAGTGGAGAGGCCACAATCCAAGCTGCTTGAGGTCTAGTGTGAAGTGTCCTTAATCAGTGATGGTTTGGGGAGCCATGTCATCTGCTGGTGTAGATCCATTGTGTTTTATCAAGACCAAAGTCAGTACAGCCATCTACCAGGAAATTTTAGAGCACTTCATGCTTCCCTATGTGGACAAGCTTTTTGAAGACGGAAATGTAATTCTCCAGCAGGATTTGGCACCTATCCGCACTGCCAAAAGTACCAATACCTGGTTTAAAAACAACAGTATCACTGTGTTTGGCCAGCAAATTCGCTTGACCTTAACCCCATAAAAAAATCTATGGGGAATTGTCAAGAGGAAGATGAGAGACACTAGACCCAACAATGTAGATGAGCTGAAGGCTGCCATCAAAACAACCTGGGCTTCCATAACACCTCAGCAGTGTTACAGGCTGATCACCTCCATGCCACGCCGCATTGATGCAGTAATTGATGCAAAAGGGGCACTGACCAAGTATTGAGTATATTTACTGAACATACATTTCAGTAGGCCAACATTTCTGATTTTAAAATCATTTTTCAAGCTGGTGTTAAAAAGTATTCTAATTTACTGAGGTAATGACTTTTGGGTTTTCATTGGCTTCAAGCCATAATCAACATTAAACAGAAAAACACTTGAAATAGATTGCGCTGTTTGTAATGACTATACAATATAGGAGTTTCACTTTTTGTATTGAAGAACTGAAATAAATTAACTTTTTGATGATATTCTAATTTTGTGAGAAGCACCTGTATATCTGGCAGCTTCTAGCAGCAAGCTGAAAGGCTTAGTAGGGTGTGGTGCTCTCCATTTGGTTGGAGCAGGGAGATAATAAATTCAGCTGGACAACACACTCTGCCAGACTGGACAGCACTCTAAGGCCGGCGTCACACTAGCGTATTGCGAGAGCATCGGATGCGATATGCTAATGACACTCGGCTCCTGCTCGCAGCAGAGCAGGAGCCGAGTGTCATGCGTCTGTGCTCCGAGTCTCTCGCCCAGGGAGGATCGGAGCACAGCTGCGGAGGAGGCGGAGAAATGAATTTCTCCATCTCCTCCATTGCTGGGGTCCGCTTATAGCGCACATCACTCGGATGATATCCGAGTGGTGTGCGCTGTGTCTCACTCGCACCCATAGCCTTATATGGGTGCAAGTGAGGCGAGATTTTTCCTCGGTCCGAGACAATCGCAGCATGCTGCGATTGTCTCGGACCGAGGAAAACGGCCGACAAAAAGTCTGCTGCTGGGAGCGGCCCCATATGTTAACATTGGTCCGAGTGCAATGCGATTTTTTAACGCATTGCACTCGGCCGTTTTAAACGCCAGTGTGACGCCGGCCTAACCTTAGTGGCTGGACAGAGCCTGCCGTCCTCCTCTATCACCAGCGCTGCTGGCAGAGAGAACACTGCAGCGCCTGGCGACAGAAGCAGATTCTGGTGGAGATGTGACAGGGAGCTGCCAGCCACAAATCTTGATGATTTCCCCAAGTGCATTCAACAGCAGAACATTCCTCTGACAACCATTAATAATCACATGGATAGCAACCAGTGTGTTTAAGTGCATTTATTTCTACAAGTGGCACTCATACCCGACACTGAATTAATCGATATGTTTTGAAAATGTTGTTTCCATTTTCTTTATTTCTTTATTATGCCTATCCATCCTGTCATTTCAATAACTAGACAACTTTTCCTTCATGGTGTTGCAATTTCAATGCTGAGTATATAAGAGAAATTCTTCCAGTTTAAAAAGGTGACCTGTCAGAATTATCAACCCTCCTAAACCGGCTTAAATGGATTGATAATACTGACAGATTCCCTGTAATTCCAGAGGAATTAATACGTGATTATAAAATAGGTACATAGGGTTGTGGGCCCTACGCTAAGGGTGTGTGCACATGTTGCGTTTTTTTTCGCGATTTTTCCCGATAAAAACGCTATGAAATTGCCAAAAAAAGCATACAATAAGCATCCCATCATTTAGAATGAATTCTGCATGTTTTGTGCATATGATGCGTTTTTTTCTGCAAAAAAAACGCATCGTGGTAAAAACCGCAGCATGTTCATTAATTTTCCGTTTTTTTTGTGGATTTCCCACTCCAAAATGCATTGGGAAGTGTCCGAAAAAAACCACGGCAAAACCGCGGCAAACACGCATGCGGTTTTCTTGCAGAAAATGTCCGGAATGCTCAGGAATTTTCTGCGAGAAATCTTGAACGTGTGCACATAGCCTAAAGCTTTATTTCGTTCTACAGTAATGGGCTAAAGCTTTGAGACTGACAATTTTTTTTTTTTTTTTTTTTACAAGGTTTGCAGCTTTAGTGTTTTTATATTTTTAACTCAGATATTTTTTTGGCTACTGAAGTACAATTATCAGCATTTTAAGTTTTTATACTTTTATTGCAAAATACATCAAGGTTATATAAAAAGACTCAATATTTGCAGTGCTGACACTTATTTTTCCAGACTTCTGTAATTCACCCTGGCAGATGGGTAAGTCTTGAAAAATAAGGGTCAACGCAGTAAAGATGGAGCCTTTACATAAACTTGATGTATTTGTCAATGAAAGTTTAAAAATTAATGAAATGCTTATCAATTATACTCCAGTACCCATAGAAACATCCGACTAAGATCTAAAAACACAAAAACAGCTGTGAAAACTTTGTGAAAGGCAAAACTTGTACCCGTTTCATCGCTGTAATCGCTATCCTCCTGTGAAGCTCAGACACAGGTTGGCCTCCATAGGAGACAGATTTTCAGTATATACTGCTGTACATTAGTATTGCAGTACATAACATAAGCACACAATTAGTTCCGAAGGGAACTAAAAAATAATGTAAAAAAAAAGAAAAAGTTTTCAAACAAAAAAAAAAAAATTGAAATAAAATAATTTATTTCACCCTTTTTTTGCTGCATAAAAAAAAAGGAAGAAAAAAAAAGTATATTTGGTATCACCGCATTCATAATAGTCCAATTTATTACACTATGGAATAAATTAGCTCGATTGGTGTAAAAAATAAAAAAAATTACATGCCAGAATTTTTTTTTGTCATTTCACCTCAAGAAAATGCGATAGCAATTTCATGTACATACAATGCTTTAAAGGGAATCTGTCACCCCCAAAATCAAAGGTGAGCTAAGCCCACCAGCATCAGGGGCTTATCTACAGCATTCTGTAATGTTGTAGATAAGCCCCCAATGTATCCTGAAAGATGAGAAAAAGAGGTTACAGTAGATTATACTCATCCAGGGGCGTTCCCACTGCGGTCCGGTCCGATGGGTGCCGCGGTCTGGTCCAGCGCCTCCCATCTTCTTATGATGTTGTCCTCTTCTTGTCTTCACGCTGCGGCTCCAGCGCAGGCGTACTTTGTCTGCCTTGTTGAAGGATTTCTATTTTTTGGGTTTTGACTTTATTGTTAAAGCCAGGCTAATTCAAACTTGTTGAGGGAAGACCAAAGTACTGCAGTGCACAGGCGCCGGGAAAGGTCAAAGTAAACCTGCGCCAGAGCCGCAGCGTGAAGACATGAAGAGGACGTCATCGTAAGAAGATGGGAGGCCCTGGACCGGACCACGACACCCATTGGATCGGACCGCCCGTGTGAGTATAATCTAACCTCTTTTTCTCATCTTTCAGGATACATTGGGGGCTTATCTACAGCATTACAGAATGCTTTAGATAAGCCCCTGATGTCGGTGGGCTTATCTCACCTTCGATTTTGGGGGGACAGGTTCCCTTTAATTGCTTATACAGGTTACGGTTCTTGTAAAATGGTGACAAAACATTTTATTTTTTCAACAATATTCACATTTTTTTTTTACACCAAAATAAAAATAATAAAGAAAAATACATGTTTATTACCAGAATTGGACTGATCTAATCAAGTTTCCAGGTCATTTTTACCACACAATGAATGCTATAAATAAATAAATGAAGGAATTGCATTTTTATTCCATTTCTTCTTCGGACTTGGAATTTTTCTTTCCATATTTTCAGTACATTATATGGGTAAATGAATGCACAATACAACTCACCCTGCAAAAAAAAAATCCCCACACTTCTATATCTATGATACCTATGGAAAAATAAAGTTATGGCTAGTGTTGAGCTTTTCGATACTGCAAATATCGGGTATCGGCCGATATTCGCGGTATCAGAGTTCCGATACAGAGTTCCGATACAGAGTTCCGATACAGAGTTCCGATACAGAGTTCCGATACAGAGTTCCGATACAGAGTTCCGATACAGAGTTCCGATACAGAGTTCCGATACAGAGTTCCGATACAGAGTTCCGATACAGAGTTCCGATACAGAGTTCCGATACAGAGTTCCGATACAGAGTTCCGATACAGAGTTCCGATACAGAGTTCCGATACAGAGTTCCGATACAGAGTTCCGATACAGAGTTCCGATACAGAGTTCCGATACAGAGTTCCGATACAGAGTTCCGATACAGAGTTCCGATACAGAGTTCCGATACAGAGTTCCGATACAGAGTTCCGATACAGAGTTCCGATACAGAGTTCCGATACAGAGTTCCGATACAGAGTTCCGATACAGAGTTCCGATACAGAGTTCCGATACAGAGTTCCGATACAGAGTTCCGATACAGAGTTCCGATACAGAGTTCCGATACAGAGTTCCAATACAGAGTTCCAATACTTTTGCAATATCGGATACCGGAATCGGAAGTTCCCATAATGCTATGAGCCAGTTTGATCTAATTTAGCCAATGGAGAATCCTAAGAAGTGTGGGCACATCCTGTTATGCATGTTAGGCATGCAACTACTGTCATGGCTGCGATTGGCTGCTGAAATGATGTCATGATGCACTATAAAAGCCGCCACCATTTTTGCTTCACTCTGTTGTGATTTCAGTTAGGGATAGGATGCTGTGTTCTGACTGAGGGCCAGTTTGAGATAGCGATTTTCTTCATTGTGCTTTACCCAGGCTACTGTAAAACCGCTGTGGGAGAACCGTTTTTTGCCTTGCAGCGCTGTTCATGGCTGTCTGCAAGGTCTGTGTGTGTGTGTGTGAGTGCAGCTCACGCTGCAGGGTGTTCTGCAGCGTGTAAACACTATATAGGAGTAGATAGAGGAGCTTTTCTGCAGCATTGCAGTGCCATTCACAGCTGTCTGCAAGGTTTGTGTGTGTGTGAGTGCAGCTCTCGCTGCAGTGTGTTCTGCAGTCACATCTGGTTGTAGTCTGCTCAGCATTCATCACTGCCTCATACATTGTCCTTTTTTTCATTAGTGCAGCCCATTTTTCCCCGATTTCTTTTGTTAGTGGTGTTTCCATCCATATCCAGCTACATTGTGTGGACTATATAGGAGTAGATAGAGGAGCCTTTCTGCAGCCTTGTGCCCTGCAGCCCCAGCCAGATTAGTATTAGCCTATTTTTTGGAGCCTCATCTATTGCATTGTATGTTACCTTCCTGCATTGTAATAGCTACAAAAAGTTTGTGATACTATCAGTTTTACATCTTTGGGCACATCCATTTTTTTTGTAAAAAAAAAAAAAACCTAAATAAAGTTTAAACACTCCAAACACTCCACTTTACAGTTGTGTAGGCCACATTAGCTCATATTAAAGTCTGTTAGCAGCTGTTCAGGAATAAGCACACTAAGCCCTTAGTACTTTTCTGCCTATCAGTCTACCAAGATGAAGAAGGCACGTGGTCGTGGAGTTTCTGCAGGGAGAGGTCGTGGGGATTCTGTGCCTGCTGCGGGCACCAGTGACTCAGCATCCCCCAGTTTTACAAGGAAACAGTCCTTTATGCGCAGCTTTGTAAGAGCTCGACGTACCCCACTTCTGCGGGACGAACAAATTGAAGCCGTTGTCTGATGGATGGCAGCTAACGCATCGACTTCAATTAGTGCCACATCCTCTCCGGTCCAGAGCACTGAAGAGCACCCATCTGTCTCTTCACCACCTGCCAAATTGCCCAGGCAGTCAGAGACCCCTGTACAGGAGCCATCTCTACTTCTGGCTTGGAAAGAATGGGCCAGCAAAGCAGCATTCGAGAAATGGAAGAAGAGGCACTATGCAGTGATGCCCAACTGCTTTGTCTCTCTGAATCTGAAGTGGCGGGTGGGCCAGTGCCTCCGGTCAGCACACCTCAGTACACATCTGATGATGAGACTCAGGTGCCACTTTCTGGTGCATACTGTGCTGCCGAGACTACCCAGGAGAAGCAGTTGTTGGAAGAGGGTAGTGTAGATGATGAGGTCCTTGACCCATCATGGCGTGAGGTACAGGAAGGTGGTGGGAGCAGCTCTGAGGAAGATATTCCCCAAATGGCCCAAAAAGGAGGGAGAGGGAGGGGGCAGACTGGGTTGCCTGTAACCTTCACTTCAGCACCCATTAGGAGCATGCCTCTTCCAAAACCAAAAACGGGCGCTCCCAAGACTTGCAGTGCCTGGTCCTTTTTTCACACAGTTGCGGATGACATTTGCGGTGTCATCAGAAAGTGAAAAGAGGGAAAAGTGTCAGCAACCTCAATACCACAAGTATGTGGAAACATGTGTGGACCAAGCACGTGGTGGAGTTACAAAAACACACTGAAGACCTAGGCCAACCTACAGCGCCACCTACCACCTCTTCAGCTTGTGTTGTAACCTCTACCTCCAGCTCACACACAGTTGGTTCACAGGATCACCATGGAAGAACCTCTGGCACTGTTGTCCAGAGACCCAGTGTAATTCCACCCACAGCACCACAATCCCTTTCATCCTCACACTCCCAGCCCAGTCTATAGCCATCGGTAGCACAGACATGGGAGAAAAGGCGGCCATTCTCGGCAAATCACCCCCGAGCACAGGCTCTGAATGCTGGCATTGCAAAACTACTGTCCCTTGAAATGCTCTCATTCATGCTGGTGGGGACTGACACCTTCCATAACTTCAAGGCATTGGCAGTCCCACAATACAACGTGCCCAGCCGCTTTTATTTCAGCAGGCAAGCCATCCTTGCCCTGCAAAAGCATGTGGAGGGAAACAAACATGTGCTACTAATTGCCATCAGTAGCAAGGTCCACCTGACCTCCGATGCGTAGACCAGTCACCATGGACAGGGATGATACCTTTCCCTCACTGCCCATTGGGTAAATGTTGTGGAGCTGGGTACAGATCGTGAGAGTGGCTCTGTAAGTGTTCTGCCAACTCCAAAGATTGCAGGAGTCCAGTCTGTACACATTGACCCCTTCATACTCCAGTTCCTCTCAATCAGCGCTGCAGGAGCCGTCACAGTCCACCTCCACATGGACCCGTGAACGCCTACCTGTTACGACTGATATGAGCACAGTCGTGGCCAAACGTCAACAGGCCATATTGAAATTGATTTCTTTGGGGAATCGAAGCCACACAGCACAGGAGCTCTGGAATGCCATCAAGCAGGAGAGCAATGTGTGGTTTGTGCCAGTGAATCTCCAGCCAGGCATGGTAGTGTGTGACAATGGCCGAAATCTGGTGGCAGCTCTCGGCCTAGGCAACCTCACTCACATCCCATGTCTGGCACATGTGCTCAACTTGGTCATGCAGAGTTTTTTGAGGGACTATCCGGATCTTGATGCATTGCTGCACAAGGTCCGCCTAGAGTGCGCTCACTTGCGGCGTTCCAGCATGGCAAGATCGCGCATTGCAGCTCTGCAGTGCCGATTCCGCCTTCCGGAACATCGCATCATATGTGACCCACCCACCAGGTGGAATTCAACGTTACATATGTTGGAGAGGTTGTGTGAGCAGCAGGCCGCAGTAATGGAGTACCAGCTGCATCAGGCGCAAAAAAGTCGCACTGCGCGCCGTTCAGACTTCACCACCACGGAGTGGGCCATTATGAAGGACATCTGCCAGGTTTTGCGTGCCTTCGATGATTCCACGCGGATGGCGAGTGCAGATGATGCACTAGTCAGCATGACTATCCCCCTTATCTGCCTGCTTGAAAAAACACTGCAAGAGCTAAAGGAGGAGGTTGTGGAAGAGGTGGAGGATGAGGAGTCACAAATGCCATCTGCTTCTGGACAGTCTGCGCAATGTGGTTCCTCACAAAGGCCTAGGCAGGGGACACTTTGTGAGGAGGATGAGGAGGAGTCAATGGAGGAGGAAGACCTCCGTCCAGAGGAGGGAGTTACACAATGCTCTAGTAGTCAGTATGTAGAGCGAGGGTGGGGTGATGCAGAGCAGGCAGAGATCACACCTCAAGCAGGGGACAGCATTTCTTGGCCAGTTGGCAGTCTGCAGCACAAGGTTTATTTCATGCTGCAGTGCCTGAGAAACGACAGCCGCATCGCCCACATTCTCAACACGGCTGATTGGGTGTACACCCTCCTAGATCCTCGCTACCGGGACAACTTACAAAGCCTCATAACACTGTAGAACCAGGAGCATAAAATGCGGGAGTACCAAGACACACTGGTGCATTCCATCATATTATCCATTCCAATCAAGAGCAGTGCTGCTAGTGCTTTACAAAGCAGCTCAGTGCATCGAGGCAGTGGAGGAAGCTCTGCACAAAGAGGGAGCAGAAGCAATGCCTCAGCACAAGGCAAGAACAGTATGGCCCAACTGTGGCAAATTTTTGTGTGCCCGCCACAAATGTCTACACCATCACAGATGGCTCCAGTCAGCAGGAGGCAACGTTTCCGTCAGATGGTGACAGAATACATGTCTTGCCCTCTCAGTGTACTCCCAGACAGCTCTTCCCCCTTCAAGTTTTGGGTCTCTAAGCTGGATACACAGCCAGAGCTTAGCCAGTATGCATTGGAGGTGCTGGCTTGCCCTGCTGCTAGTGTATTATCGGAACGCTTCTTTAGTGCCGCAGGTGGTGTACTAACAGACCATCACATGCAACTATCCTCCAATAATATTGACCGGCTTACTTTTCTGAAAATGAACAAGGCCTGGATCTCGCAGGAATTTGCCACTCCTCTTCCAGATTAAATAATTGGTTGGCAACAGTATCCAGGTCTCCTGTTGTGTTCAGGTTTCTACCACCTGAACTGTAATCCCTGGGCTCCAATACTGCCAGTTGCTGCTCAGAAGTGCCGTCTCCACAGTCAACACATGCTCCAGTGTTATTGGGGTTCAGTAACGCCAGCTGATCCTCTGCTGTGTGAGGCAATTTCGCCTGCTCCCTCCACATTCACACTACTACAGATATTAAACTGCCTCCAATTAGGCCTCAGCCTACACTCTGTTTCTCCTGTAATACCTGGGTTCCAACACCGCCAGTTGCTGCTCAGAAGCGTCTTTGGCACGGGTACTCCCTCCTGCCCAGCCTGGTTCCAGCATGCAAGCCGTTTCCGGGTAGTGTCAAGGTCACTTTGCCTCCAATACGTTGTCCGGTCGGGTTAGCCGACTCTATGGTGCCTGCAGTTTAGGTGCTTCCTGTGTGAGCTGCGGGAACTGGCAATCAAGGCTGGTTCCGTAGTGCCAATAGGACAAGCTGCCCTTGTAGGACTGTGGGTTTTTGGTAACTCCGGACAGCTCGCGGCCTTGCAATTTTTTTTTCATGTGGACCTTCTGATGCCTGAGTTCCAGCACCATTAGCTGGTTCTTTGGAAGTCAGTCATGAATAGGTCCCCCTGGGTTCCAGTATCATCAGCTGGTTCCAGGCAGAGCCTTTGGCTTAGGTGCCTCCTTCTCGGTATCGAGTTCCACCAACGTCTGGTGGTCCTTGGTAGTGCTTTCTGGCACGGGTACCTCCTGCTTAGTAACCGGGTTCCAGTACCGTCAGCTGGTCCTCGGTAGTTCCATTGGCTCTTGTACCTTCTGCTACCCATCCGGGTTCCAGTACCGTCAGCTGGTTCTCGGCAGTGTCTTCGGCTCTTGTACCTTCTGCTCTCCATCCTGGTTCCAGTACCGTCAGCTGGTTCCAGGCAGAGCCTTTGGCTTAGGTGCCTCCTTCTCGGTATCCGAGTTCCACCAATGTCTGGTGGTCCTTGGTAGTGCTTTCTGGCACGGGTACCTCCTGCTCAGTTACCGGGTTCCAGTACCATCAGCTGGTCCTTGGTAGCTCCATTGGCTCTTGTACCTTCGGATACCCATCCGGGTTCTGGTACCGTCAGCTGGTTCTCGGCAGTTCCTCAGCCTTCTTGTACCTTCTGCTACATTTCCAAGTTCAAGCTTTTGGAAATGGTTTTTGCTAATCACTCTGGATCTCCCTGACGATGACCCTAAAGACGGCGACCCTCAAGACCACCCCGAAGACGACCAAGAAGCAAAAGAACAAGAAGCAAAAGAATAAAAAGCAGAAGAACATTAAGCATAAGACTAAAAATCAGAGCAAAAGATTTTATCTAAATTCTAAGCAGAAGAAGACTAAGCAGTGTATGGGGGTGAGTCCGTTTCTCCTCGTGGTGCCCCTGGAAAAAACCTGCTGCTGCAAGCAAAACTGAACGCGGACAAATCCTGTTGTAAATCTTTAGGGACAGGCAGAATGGAAGGTGTAATCTTCAAACTTTTATAGACAACTACAGGAATGCCTGCCACAAATAAGAATAGGATGAAGATGATGATGAAGAAGTAGAATATGAAGGATAATAGTTGAATAACAAGAATATGAAGAATGTAAAAAAAAAAGGAATAATAGGAAGAAGGTGAAGAAGATGATGAATAAGGTGAAGAAGAAGTTGATGAAAAAGATGCTGGATGATGAAGGAGAAAGTGTGTGAGAAGTAAAAAAAGAAGGTGAAGAGCATGGAAGTAGTGAATCAAATATCTGAAAAAATATAAAAGCGCTTAACATGGTCAATATCTTTGTATCTCCGAACGTCTTAAAAAAAAAAAAAAAATAAATAAATTAATTCCTGCTATTCCATTTGATTGGCCTAAACCTCTATGCCTTTAATGTCTCCTCCACCTCCCCCAATACATTCTGCATTATTCTTCGTTTTCCTTCATGTAGAATTAACCTACAAGGAAAGAAAGGGTTTATTTTAATTCCGATATTTTTGTCCCATTGACTTGCATTGGTTTCCGGTATCTGTATCGGCGATATCCGATATAAAAAATATCCAAAATGGATATCGGCCGATCCAATCCGATACCGATATTTCCCGATATCGGAAGGCATCGCTCAACACTAGGGTTGAGCGACTTTTACTTTTTTAGGATCGAGTCCGGTTTCGCGGAACCTGACTTTCTCAAAAGTCGAGTCGAGTGAAATCGGCCGATTATCGCGAAAAGTCGGGGATCGACCGAAACACGAAACCCAATGCAAGTCAATGGGGAAGCATAGTCGGCAGTGAGTGGAGGCCAGGAAAACACCTACAGTGCCCATTTTAATGGCAAAAACATCCATTCTTGTTACTGAAGCTTGTCAATCTTAATTTACCTTATAATAATAGTAAGGCATTGGAAATTGGTGGTCATTTGGCTAAAGTTGTGGGGGGTAGGGCTGGTTCAAGTTTTTAGTGGGTCCAGGAAACGTGGACTACGTCACGGCGGTGGAACAGGGAGAGGTAAGTATTTCAACTTTGCAAGTGCTGTGATCCTGTGCAAGCAGGGGGCCCACTCGTTCGCATTGGCACTGGCACAGGGCCCCTCAAAGTACGGCGGTGTGTTTGCACGGTGGGGGCGCCTCACACAGTCAGCGACACTTTTGCGTACTATGAAGGGCCCTGTGCCAGTGACGTCGCCGAGTATGCCCCCCCACCTGATGAATGAACCTGCACTTTCATCTGCACCTTCCTCTTTGTCCCCGTGTAAGGTGGTATAGTATGCGGGAAGGGGAACCCGACTTTCAGCAGGGTCACATTCTGGCTGTGTAGCGTGCAAGGGAAATGTAGTGGTCTGGGTCAATGTACCAGCAGACTCATCTAGCCCTGGCTGGGCAATGGGCAGGATGAGGAGGAAACACAGATATAGGCCCAAATAATAAAGTGGGCTAAATGCAGTTCAAAATTGGTAACAGGACTAACCAGGCGTCATTGCTTTGTTCAGTGGAGGACAACTGTAATGAGAGGCTGACAGTAAGTAGGCCCAAATCTGTAACTAGGCTAAATGGAGTTCAAAATTGGTAACAGTAGTAAACAGGCGGCACTGCTTTGTTCAGTGGAGGAGAACAGGAAGGAGCGGCAGACACCGTTAGTAGGCCCAACCAAACTAGTAAGCCAAATGCAGTTTATTAAAAATATAGGCCGAAAGCCTAAAGATAGAAGCTCAGGAAATTAAACCAGGAGAATACCTAGGAGCAGCAGACACCGTTAGTAGGCCCCAACAAAACTAGTAGCCCAAATGCAGTTTCAGATTAAAATTATCAGCTGTTTTGAGTGGCGCAGACAGACACAGGTAGTAGGTCTTAAACTAAAAAGTTGGCTCAATGCAGTTTAAAAAAGTCAGCCCATTTAGGGAGGTGTAAAAATGGTGTATGCTGGACATACAGCAGCTGCAAATGGAGAAATTGGAGCAGTCAGTAAGACCAGTCCAAAAGCAAGACCTTTTTACAGGAAAGCTAGGTGTCAGCAGGGAAAGGTGGGGCAAAAAAATTAGAAATCCATGAGTGGTTCATTTTAATGAAGGTTAGATCATCAACATTTTGGGTAGCCAGACAACTCCTTTTTTCGGTCAGTATTGACCCAGCAGCACTGAATACTCTTTCTGATAGCACACTAGCTGCTGGGCAAGCAAGCTCCTTCAATGCATATTCTGCCAATTCAGGCCAGGTGTCTATTTTGGATGCCCAGTAATCAAATGGGAATGACTTGTGAGGGAGAACATCGATAAGGGAGGAAAAATAGTAACCATATTGGACAAATGTTGTCTCCTGTCACTTTGAATTGATGCTGCAGTACCTGTCGTGTCTGCGGTCATTGCGAAATCACTCCACAACCTGGTCATAAAACCCCTCTGTCCAACGCCACTTCTGATTTGTGCACCTCTAACATCTCTGCCCTGTTGCCCCCTGCAGCTCGTGTGAGAACCATCACCGCCGCTGTATGCTGGGAATGCCTTAACCAAACGGTCTACAAGAGTTGCTTGTTTGGTAGCCAATATTTGCTCAAGGTTCTCATGTGGCATGATATTTTGCAATTTCCCTTTAAAGCGTGGATCCAGGAGGCAGGCCAACCAGTAATCGTCATCGGTCATCATTTTTAAAATGCGTGGGTGGCTTTTTAGGATACGCAAGGCATAATCCGCCATGTGGGCCAATGTTCCTGGTGTCAATTCACTGCTTGTGCTGGGTTGAGGAGCACTTTCAGGCAAATCAACCTCACTTGTCTCCCTCAAAAACCCTGTACCTGACCTTGTAACACCACCAGTTTCTATTGCCCCCTGAGAAGCTTCCTCCTCCCATAAATATTCATCCCCATCATCCTCCTCCTCTTCGTCTGCCACCTCGTCCAGGAGACTTCCCTGAGCAGACAGTGGCTGACTGTCATCAAGGCTACCCTCGTCATCGGCTGCAGACGCCTGCTCCTTTATGTGCGTCAAACTTTGCATCAGCAGACGCATTAGGGGGATGCTCATGCTTATGATGGCGTCGTCTGCACTAACCAGGCATGTGCATTCCTCAAAACACTGAAGGACTTGACACAGATCTTGTACCTTCGACCACTGCACACCTGACAACTCCATGTCTGCCATCGAACTGCCTGCCCGTGTATGTGTATCCTCCCACAAATACATAACAGCACGCCTCTGTTTGCACAGCCTCTGAAGCATGTGCAGTGTGGAGTTCCACCTTGTTGCAAGGTTAGGCGGTGCTGGGGAAGATTCAAAGATCGCTGATGGTTCAGCATACGGCTGGAGTGTACGGGCGAATGGCGGATGTGCGAGCAAAGTCTTCGCACCTTCAGGAGCAGGGCAGGTAACCCCGGATAACTTTTCAGGAAGCACTGCACCACCAGGTTCAAGGTGTGAGCCAGGCAAGGAATGTGTTTCAGTTGTGAAAGGGCTAAAGCAGCCATAAAATTCCTTCCGTTATCACTGACTACCTTGCCTGCCTCAAGATGTACACTGCCCAGCCATGACTTCGTTTCTTGCTGCAAGAAGTCGGACAGAACTTCCACGGTGTGTCTGTTGTCGCCCAAACACTTAATTTCCAACACAGCCTGCTGATGCTTCCCACAAGCTGTTCCATAATGGGACACCACGGTTGCAACACTGGAAGCTGCGGATGGAGTGGTCATGCGACTGCACTCTGTGGACGAGCTTTCGCTTCTGGAGGAGGAGGAGGAGGAGGAGGAGGAGGAGGAGGAGGAGGAGGAGGAGGAGCAAATGCCTACAGCCAACTGTTTCCTAGACCGTGGGATAGGCAGAACTCTGCCACTATGGCTGTCCCCTGTGTACCCTACATCCACCACATTAACCCAGTGTGCCGTGATGGACACGTAACATCCCTGGCCATGCCTACTGGTCCATGCATCTGTTGTGAGGTGCACCTTTCTACTGACTAATTGCCTGAGTGCATGGACAATGCGGTCTTTGACATGCTGGTCGAGGGCTGGGATGGCTTTTCTCGCAAAGAAGTGTCGACTGGGTAGGTCATAGCATGGTACTGCATAGGCCATCAGGGCTTTGAAAGCTTTGCTTTCAACCAACCGGTAGGGCATCATCTCTAACGAGATTAGTGTAGCAATGTGGGTGTTCTAACCCTGTGTACGCGGATGAGAGGATGAGTACATCCTTTTCCTAAGGAGAGTTTCTTGTAGGGTGAACTGGAGTGGAGAGCTGCATATGGTGGAACTAGCGGGGGCGGTGGTGGACATGGCAGACGGAGAGGGTTGGTGATGGTATTCTTGCTGTTGGCCTAGATACAGTGTTTCCTACCAAGAACCTGGTGATTCTCTGACTGCTTTGGCCTTGCGACAATACCTCCACATTTGCTGCAGGTGGTGTCGTAAACGGTGGGCTTACAGTGAGGGAAGGAATGTAGCGTTGCTGACTAGCATCATTGTGAGCGGGTGCAACAACTTTACGGGAGTTAGTCCAGGCTTGCAAGTGCATGGTGGTTAAATGTCTACGCATGCAACTTGTATTTAAATTTTTGACATTCTGACCTCTGCTAAAGGTCCTTGAGCATTTCTTACAGATCACTTTGCACCGATCATTCGCATCTTGGTTAACAAAATTGCCAGACTTCACTTTTCCTACTATCTAATACCTTTTCAGGCATTGCACACTGAGCTACTTTAACCGGATGGCCACGCTGTCCTACAACTGTTTTTGGTTTTGACACATTTTTGGCCAGATACGGGCCTGCCAGATGAAAGCTGTTGCGATGTTGATGCCTGCTGCAGCTCCTCCTCCTCTGCTTCAGAGCTACTGCCAGCGGCACCCTGTTCCCCCAATGGCTGCCTATCGGGGTCAACAACTGGGTCATCTATTCTTCTATGTCCTGTGCACCTTCCTCTGTGTCACCGTGTAAGCCGGTGCTATAGCGTTCGTGACGGGGCACCATAGTCTCATCAGGGTCAGATTCTGGCTCCGTACACTGCGAGAGCAATGTTGTGATCTGAGTCAATGGAACAGCATAATAATCTAGCTGTGGCTGTGCATCTGTGCACTCCATGTCCGATTCATCTTGTAATGGGCATGGCCTGTTAATTTCCCTTTCTAACCCAGGCACGGTATGTGTAAAGAGCTCCATGGAGTAACCTGTTGTGTCGCCTGACGCATCCTTCTCTCTTGTTCTGGGTGAAGGACACAAGGAAGCGACTTGTTCCTGACCGGGAGCATCCACTGACAACGTGCTGCTTTTACATTTAGCAGTTTCAGAAGAGGAGGCGAAAGAGCTAGAGGCAGAGTCAGCAAGGAAAGCCAAAACTTGTTCTTGCTGCTCCGGCTTTAAAAGCGGTTTTCCTACTCCCAGAAAAGGGAGCGTTCGAGGCCTTGTGTAGCCAGATGATGACGCTAGCTTAACAACTCGAGACTTAGGTGCTATATTGCTTTTCCATGACCACCTGATGCTCCACCACCACTACCATCATTACCAGCTGGCAATGACCGCCCACGGCCACGACCTCTTCCACCACACTTCCTCATTCTTGGAAAAATGTAATCAAACTAACAAACGTTATATGGTACTGTAAAACCAGTTAGAAGGTGTACGTAAACTTGTTGTGAGTTTAAATCTCCCTTTATAGGTGTGTGAGACTGCAGGAAAAAAATCAGGCCCACTGTATTACACTACACAGTTTGAGTGGCAGAAAGTGGTTGGCAGATATATCAAAAAATACAAGGGCTGTAGTAGAATTTTAAATTCCCCACAATGATCAAAGGACAAGTATGGCAGCAATAAAAAGGACTGCTGTACACAAGAGTGTGGACAAAGAAACAAGAAAACTGTGCAGAAAAGAAGGAGCAACAGGATTTTTGCTTTGAAAAAAGCAGTTGGTTTGCACAGCGGCGTACAAACAGCAATGCAGCTATCAGGGAGCCTTATAAGCTACAGAGCTGATGCACAGAAATCTAGCCTCCACTGTCCCTGCAAAGAAAAGGTGGTGTTGGACAGTGGAAATCGCTACAGCACAAGCGGGTTGGGGGTTAAGCTTTCCTCCCTAACAATATCCCTGCTTCAGACGAAGCTACAGCAACCTCTCCCTACGCTCAGATCGGCAGAAGATGGCGGTCGGCGTGCACACCCCTTTATAGCCCCTGTGACGCCGCAGAAAGCAAACCAATCACTGTAATGCCCTTCTCTAAGATGGTGGCGACTGAGACCTATGTCATCACGCTGCCCACACTCTGCGTCCACCTTCATTGGCTGAGAAATGGCGCTGAACGTGTCATATGAAACGCGACTTTGGCGAGAAGATCACGTACTGCATGGCAGATCCCACACTGGGATTGGGTCGGGTTTCATGAAACCCGACTTTGCCGAATGTCGGCGACTTATGAAATTGGCCGATCAGTTTCGGTCAACCCTACTCAACACTAGTTATGGCTCTTAACATGTGAGGGAAAAAAAATGAAAGTGCAAAAGTTAAATATTCCGTGGCCTTTTTGGGGCTAAGCAGTAAAGAAAAAAGTTGATTGCCAAAGTAGAAATCAAGTAATGTCTACAACAATTCAATCACATGTGACTTTGTATAGCTTTGATAATCTTAAGGAGTAATCATATAGGTTTGTGTGCATACAACAACAAACATTCATGGAAGGAAAGCTGTTCATTGAAGATGGTCCAGCTGATTGTTAGTCTCTAGGTCATATTTTCTAGAACCTCCTGTTAAATTGGAGGATCTGAATGAAGGAAGCAGTTTTATTTTTATGCACTTCTGGGTTCTTGAAGAGTGTAGCGATCCTTAGCCGAAAAGTCACAGACTGTGTTCGACGACCCAAAATAAATAATTTCTGACAGATCATTTTGCACACAAGGAAGTCTCAACCTCCTCTGGCGCCTGTTATGTAATAGTTAAGACACAGCACAATAGGGGGCAATGAGGTACAAACAATGAGAAAACATCACAAAGAAAAAGAATTTAAAGTACTTCAAGACAAGGTTTACATGAAGGTTTTACCCACACTCTGTGCACAGACAAGAAAATGTTGCATGTGTGATTTGCATGAGTAGAAAAAAAATTAGAATGATTAAGCTGTAGTTTTAACTATGGTTTGTATCAGGGCTTGTCTAAAATGTAGACTGTGTTAAATCATAGATAGTCACATCTACTGAGAGTCACGTTGGAATGTCAAGTGTTGACCATGAAAAGATCCCTTTTTGTGCGCTCAGCCTGATGGAATACAGTAATTACAAAAAGTCACATGAGTCCTAAAAAAAATACAATGTGGCTGTGTCTAATTATCAAGAACTGAGGGATGCCAAGTCATTTCAGCAAGAGCAGTAAAGTCTACTTGATCAAGCTAAAGCAATGGATATCAGAATGGCTCAAGAATTCAAACACAAAGTCATAACCATGAAGGGTGTGGATTCTGTAAGAAAAGAAAAAGCTAAATATTCATTTTCATTACATTAGACTATCCATAAAAAGGGTACTTTCCCATAGCATTTGCCACTTCATTCAGCGTCTCTGTTAGGGCACAAGTCCGAATTCCCACAAAACGGGAAACGGATGTCTGCGTCAAAGGAGATATTGACTATAATGAGGCAGACCAAGTCAAAGTGTGTTCTGTCGAGCATCATTTTCAGCTGTATACATCTAGGGCTGCCACCAGGGATTTTGGGCTCCATACTTGCAACACTTTGGGGTCCACTTGAGACTCTGCCCAGGCTCCACCCCAGCTCTACCTCCACCAAGAACCTTCCAGTCTCATCAACCACTCTTGGAAAAACTCCACTTCTGCACCACGTCCTCACTAAGTTCACACTTGCATTTGGCTGGTCTGCGTATGGCTGCGTACTTCCTCCCTTAAGCTCCGCCTACTTCTGCATTCATCCTGCATACCTATCTTTAAGAAGGGGTACACAGGGACATGTGTTGTATGCGGATGCATCCGCATGTGGCGTTTTGATGTGCCCGCCGACCACACAGAAACGCAACTTTGCTCCAAGGGTCCTCTGGTTCCAACCTCTTGGAGCTTAATCCTTCACCCCCTTCTTTGGCATCTCCTTCCACTGGCGTATGAACCATCTCAGAATCCTCGGGCTCCTCTTCTACTCAGGCAGGGTCGGCGCATATGCTGGTGAAGAGTTCGAGTTTCCTTCAGGCTAGACTTCCTAGACAGGTCCTTCTGGACTAACTCTTCTCTTTACCCGATACGGGTCTTCCTCCCAACGATTTTCCAGCTTGTCTCGAGGGCGCTTCTCCCGAACTAAGACACGGTCTCCAACTAAAAACTCTCTTGCTCCAGATGGGGTCTTCTCTGCATGGTCTAGCTCCTGTAATCTGGTCTGGACCAGCCGATGCAAGGTGTGCAGGCAGTGTCGATGTTCCCGAACCCAGGACGACACCCCTGTCCGTGGGTAGTCCTCTTCTAGGTCCAATGCCAACTCAGTGATTCCTTTTCCTTCTTGGCCGAACAGAAGAGAGTAAGGTGTATATCCCGTGGTTTGATGGACTATTATATACCCACACCAGTTCAGTAATGTACTCTGGCCACCGGGCCTTACGATTTTCCTCTAGAGTTCTTAGCATCTGAATCAGTGTACGGTTAAATTGTTCACAGGTACCATTACCCTGATGATGGTACGGTGTGGTGCAGGACTTGGCAATCCGGTACAGGCGGTGCAAGTCATCCATTTCTCTTCCCAAGAAACAAGCTCCCTGATCGGAGCGAATTCTCTTCTAACACCCATAGGGTTGGATGAAGTTCTTACATATTGCGTACACAGCAGACTCTGCAGTCTGATCCCGGGTCAGACTCCCCACGGCAAATTTTGTGAAGTGATCCACCATTACCAGGCAATGTTCATAGCCCTTATGGGACGGGCCAATGGTTAGTCTATCGTCAAGAATTCCAGAGGAGCAGAGGTTTCAATGGACTGAACGGGAGCTTAGGGTTGAGCGAAACGGATCGTTCATTTTTAAAAGTCGCCGACTTTTGGCAAAGTCGGGTTTCATGAAACCCGATCCGACCCTTGTGCGGGGTCGGCCATGCGGTACGCGACTTTCGCGCCAAAGTCGCGTTTCAATGACGCGAAAAGCGCCATTTCTCAGCCAATGAAGGTGGACGCAGAGTGTGGGCAGCGTGATGACATAGGTCCTGGTCCCCACCATCTTAGAGAAGGGCATTGCAGTGATTGGCTTGCTGTCTGCGGCGTCACAGGGGCTATAAAGGGGCGTTACCGCCGACCGCCATCTTACTGCTGCTGATCTGAGCTTAGGGAAAGGTTGCTGCCGCTTCGTCAGAAGCAGGGATAGCGTTAGGCAGGGTCCATTAACCACCAAACCGCTTGTGCTGTAGCGATTTCCACTGTCCAACACCACCTTTTGTTTGCAGGGACAGTGGAAGCTACATTTTTTTTTTCCTCAGCGCTGTAGCTCATTGGGCTGCCCTAGAAGGCTCCCTGATAGCTGCATTGCTGTGTGTACGCCGCTGTGCAAACCAACTGCTTTTTTCAAAGCACAAATCCTGTTGTTCCTTCCTTTCTGCACAGCTATCTTGTTTGTTTGTCCACACTTTTTATTTAATTTGTGCATCAGTCCACTCCTTATTGCTGCCTGCCATACCTGGCTGAGATTACTGCAGGGAGATAGTAATTGTAGGACATTCCCTGTTTTTTTTTTTTTTTTTGTGGGAGATTAAGATTGGCATTTCTGCTAGAGTGCCATCCCTGTGTGTGCCATCTCTCTCACATAGTGGGCCATAGAAAGCCTTTTCATTTTTCTGTTTTTTTTTTGTGGGGTTTATAAATTCTCCCTGATAAAAAAAAAATACAGTGGGAGATTAAATATTGGCCTTTGGGCTTCTGTGCCAGTCCTGAGTTTGCCATCTCTCTCTCAAATAGTGGGCCATAGAAAGCCTATTAATTTTTTTTTAATGGGTTTCTAAATACTCCCAGAAAAAAATCAAAAAGAAAATCAGTGGGAGATTAATATTGCCCTTTCTGCTTGTGTGCCACTCCTGACTCCTGGGTGTGCCATCTCTCTCTCTCAACTAGTGGGCCATAGAAAGCCTATTTTTTTTTAATTTGTTTTCTAAATTCTTCCTGAAAAAATCATTTTATTTTATTTTGTTTCTAAAGTCTCCCTGAAAAAAAAAAAACAAATCAGTGGGAGATTAATATTGCCCTTTCTGCTTGTGTGCCAGTCTTGACTCCTGGGTGTGCCATCTCTCTCTCTCAAATAGTGAGCCATAGAAAGCCTATTTTTTTTTTATTGTGTTTCTAAATTCTCCCTGAAAAAATCAAAAAGAAATCAGTGGGAGATTAATATTGCCCTTTCTGCTTGTGTGCCACTACTGACTCCTGGGTGTGCCATCTCGCTCTCTCAACTAGTGGGCCATAGAAAGCCTATTTTTTTTAATGGGTTTCTAAATACTCCCAGAAAAAAAAATCAAAAAGAAATCAGTGGGAGATTAATATTGCCTTTTCTGCTTGTGTGCCACTCCTGACTCCTGGGTGTGCCATCTCTCTCTTTCAAATAGTGGGCACTGGGCCATAGAAAGCCTATTTTTTTTTTATTGTGTTTCTAAATTCTCCCTGAAAAAATCAAAAATAAATCAGTGGGAGATTAATATTGCCCATTCTGCTTGTGTGCCAGTCTTGACTCCTGGGTGTGCCATCTCTCTCTCTCTCTCTCAAATAGTGGGCACTGGGCCATAGAAAGGCTATTTTTTTTAATTTGGTTTCTAAATTCTCCCTTAAAAATCATTTTATTTTATTTGGTTTCTAAATTCTTCCTGAAAAAAATCATTTTATTTTATTTTGTTTCTAAAGTCTCCCTGAAAAAAAAAAAAAAAAAAAAAAAAAAAAAAATCAGTGGGAGATTAATATTGCCCTTTCTGCTTGTGTGCCACTCCTGACTCCGGGGTGTGCCGTCTCTCTCTCTCAAATAGTGGGCCATAGAAAGCCTATTTTTTTTTTATTTGGTTTCTAAATTCTCCCTGAACAAATCAAAAAAAAAAGTGGGAGATCAATATTGACATTTCTGCTTGAGTGACAGTCCTGCGTGTGTGGCATCTCTCACATTTGGTGCCACCAAAAAAAGAGTGTGTAACATTGTGCCTGATTTTCCTTGCGGTCTCACCCACCTGTAAAGGGATATCTAAATCATACTGAAGTTATAGCTCACCGTGTAAGTTGTTTGACAGCAACAAATACCGTTACTTTGGTTACGTTTTTAAAACAATGAGGAAGTCTGGTGGAAGAGGCCGTGGGCGTTCATTGTCAGCTGGTTATGATGGTAGTGGTAGTGGAGCATCAGGTGGTCGTGGGAAAAAAAAATATTGCACCTAAGCCTGGAGCTGTGGAGCCAGGTTCGTCGTCTGGCTACACAAGGCCTCGAACGCTCCCTTTTCTGGGAGTAGGAAAACCGCTTTTAAAGCCGGAGCAGCAAGAGCAAGTTTTGGCTTACCTTGCTGACTCAGCCTCTAGCTCTTTTGCCTCCTCTTTTGAAACTGGTAAATGTAAAAGCAGCGCGTCGTTAGTGGATGTTCACGGTCAGGGACAAGTCGCTTCCTTGTCCTCTTCAGCAAAAACAACAACAAAAGAGAAGGATGCAGCAGGCGACACAACGGGTTACTCCATGGAGCTCTTTACACATACCGTCCCTGGCTTAGAAAGTGAAGCAGTTAACAGGCCATGCCCATTACAAGTTGAATCTGACATGGAGTGCACTGATGCACAGCCACAGCCAGACTACTATGCTGGTCCTTTGACTCAGACCACAACATTGCCCTCGCAGGGTACAGATCCAGAATCAGACCCTGATGAGACTATGTTGCCCCGTCACGAATGCTCTACCACCGACTTACACGGTGACACAGACGAAGTTGCGCACGAGCTAGAAGAGGAGGTTATAGATGACCTAGTTGTTGACCCCGATTGGCAGCCATTGGGGGAACAGGGTGCAGGCGGCAGTAGTTCTGAAGCGGAGGAGGAGGGGCCGCAGCAGGCATCAACATCGCAACAGGTTCCATCTGCCGGGCCCGTAGATGGGACAAAACGCGTGGCAAAGCCAAAAACTGTTGGAGGACAGCGTGTCCATCCGGTTAAAGCTCAGTCTGCAATGCCTGAAAAGGGATCCGAGGCTCGAAAGAGTGCAGTCTGGCATTTTTTTAAACAACATCCAATTGATCCGCACAAAGTCATCTGTCAAAAATGTTCAACTACCTTAAGCAGAGGTCAGAATCTGAAAAGTCTGAATACAAGTTGCATGCATAGACATTTAACCACCATGCATTTGCAAGCCTGGACTAACTACCAAACGTCCCTTAAGGTTGTAGCACCCTCGGCCAATGAAGCTACTCACCAAAGCTACATCCCTGCCGTCACTGTAAGGCCACCATTTTCCGCACCACCTGCAGCATCTGTGCAGGTTTCTTTGCCAGGCCAAAGCAGTCAGGGTCAGGGAATCACCAGTTTCGTAGTAGGAAACACTGCATCTATGGCACAGGTGGAAACAATACTGTCTCCAACCGTCTCTCAGTCTGCCATGTCCACCGGCACACCCGCTAGTTCCACGATCTCCAGCTCTCCAGTCCAGCTCACCCTACATGAGACTCTGGTTGGAAAAAGGAAGTACTTATCCTCGCATCCGCGTACACAGGGTTTGAACGCCCACATAGCTAGACTAATCTCGTTAGAGATAATGCCCTACCGGTTAGTTGAAAGTGAAGCTTTCAAAGCCCTGATGGACTACGCTGTACCACGCTACGAGCTACCCAGTCGACACTTTTTTTCCAGAAAAGCCATCCCAGCCCTCCACCAGCATGTTAAAGAGCGCATCGTCCATGCACTCAGGCAATCTGTGAGTACAAAGGTGCACCTGACAACAGATGCATGGACCAGTAGGCATGGCCAGGGACGTTACGTGTCCATCACGGCAGACTGGGTGAATGTGGTGGATGCAGGGTCCACAGGGGACAGCAATTTCGGGACAGTTCTGCCTAGCCCACGGTCTAGGAAAAAGTTGGCTGTAGGCGTTCGCTCCTCCTCGTCCTCCTGCAGAAGCGAGAGCTCGTCCACAGATCGCAGTCGCCCAATCACTCCATCCGCAGCTGCCACTGTTGCACACCAGTTGTCCCAATATGGGGCAGCTACTGGCAAGCGTCAGCAGGCTGTATTGGCTATGAAGTGTTTGGGTGACAACAGACACACCGCGGAAGTTCTGTCCGAGTTCTTGCAGAAAGAAACGCAGTCGTGGCTGGGCACAGTAGATCTTTAGGCAGGCAAGGTAGTGAGTGATAACGGAAGGAATTTCATGGCTGCCATCTCCCTCTCCCAACTGAAACACATTCCTTGCCTGGCTCACACCTTAAACCTGGTGGTGCAGTGCTTCCTGAAAACTTATCCGGGGTTATCTGACCTGCTCCTCAAAGTGCACGGACTTTGCTCACATATCCGCCGTTCGCCCGTACACTCCAGCCGTATGCAGACCTATCAGCGGTCTTTGAACCTTCCCCAGCATCGCCTAATCATAGACGTTGCAACAAGGTGGAACTCAACACTGCACATGCTTCAGAGACTGTGCAAACAGAGGCGGGCTGTAATGTTTTTGTGGGAGGATACGCATACACGGGCAGGCAGTAGGATGGCAGACATGGAGTTGTCAGGTGTGCAGTGGTCGAAGATACAAGACATGTGTCAAGTCCTTCAGTGTTTTGAGGAATGCACACGGCTGGTTAGTGCAGACAACGCCATAAGCATGAGCATCCCCCTAATGCGTCTGCTGATGCAAAGTTTGACGCACATAAAAAATCAGGCGTCTGCAGCAGAGGAACAGGAAAGCCTTGATGACAGTCAGCCATTGTCTGGTCAGGGCAGTTTACAGGACGAGGTAGCGGGCGAAGAGGAGGAGGACGAGGAGGATGGGGATGAGTATATTTTTAATGAGGAAGCTTTTCCGGGGCCACTGGAAATTGGTGGCTTGGCAAGGCCGGGTTATGTTTTTTTGAGGGACACAAGTGACAGATTTGCCTGAAACTGCCCCTCAACCAATCACAACCGCAGATTTGACAACTGGAACTTTGGCCCACATGGCGGATTATGCCTTACGTATCCTCAAAAGGGACACACGCATTACTAAAATGATGAACGATGACGATTACTGGTTGGCCTGCCTCCTTGATCCTCGCTATAAAGGCAAATTGCAAAATATTATGCCACATGAGAACTTGGAACTAATATTAGCAACCAAACAATCAACTCTTGTTGACCGTTTGCTTCAGGCATTCCCAGCACACAGCGCCCGTGATCGTTCTCACACGAGCAGCAGGGGGCAGCAGAACAGAAGTGTTAGAGGTGCAGAAATCCGAAGTGGCGTTGGACAGAGGGGTTTTCTGACCAGGTTGTGGAGTGATTTTGCTATGACCGCAGACAGGACAGGTACTGCTGCATCAATTCAAAGTGACAGGAGACAACATTTGTCCAGTATGGTTACTAACTATTTTTCATCACTTATCGATGTTCTACCTCAACCGTCATTCCCATTTGATTACTGGGCATCAAAATTAGACACCTGGCCAGAATTGGCAGAATATGCATTGCAGGAGCTTGCTTGCCCGGCAGCTAGTGTCCTATCAGAAAGAGTATTCAGTGCTGCAGGTTCAATATTAACCGAAAAAAGGACTCGTCTGGCCACCCAAAATGTTGATGATCTAATCTTCATTAAAATGAACCACAACTGGATTTCAAATTCCCACCTTGCCCGGCCGACACCTAGCTTTCCTATGAAAAGGTATTGCCTGTGGACTACGCTGAATGACTTAACCAATCTCGTAATTTGCAGCAGCTGATTGTCCAGCATACGACATGTTTACACCTCCCTAAATGGCCAAACTCCCCACACGGGGCCGTGGTATCGCCACTTGGCGCAAGCACCCGTGAGTGCTGTTTGTCTGAAGAGGTGGGTGTGCCCGCTTTTGGTCTACGGCACTGCCACTGGGTCACTCATAGTAAAGTGTCTCTGGCGGTGGTGGTGCGCACCCAACGTCAGACACACTGTTGTAACATGAGGGGCCCTGGGCATTCACCGCCGGCCACAAGAGAGTTCACCCACCCCCAGCTCAAACATTGCTCTACCACTTGCACAATTATCTCTCACAGTTACACCTGTGTTTAGTCTATGCGCTGACATCCGTAAATTACTGCCACTGACAATACCATTGTGTTGACATGTATGATGGTACTTAACATAGTCAGGGGCAGTGTCCTATATTTACCCAAGTAAATACTTTGTGCAAAATTACTAGGTCTGAAACTACGCAGAGGAGCCCAACCCTGTACCTAATGATTGCACCCTTTTGGTTTTTCTTTTTGTTGTAATGCGAGACATTAACATGTATTGATTTTTTGGGACTACTAACTGGCAGACACTCATTACAATCGGCCGCCGCTGACAACACCAGTGGTGCCCACTGCCTGTGTACCCCTGCAAGAGAATTCAAAGTGCCTACAGCCATATTTTATTATGTTAGGCCTTCGAAGCCTGTCTGCGGTCCATTCTTTCTACTACTCCTCCACTGACCAGACCACTGCTGCCCGTGTACCCTTGGAACCTATTTAAAAGTGCCTACAGCACAATTTTTTTATGTTAGGCCTTCGAAGCCGGTCTGTGGTCCCTTCTTTCTACTATTCCTCCACTGACCAGACCACTGCTGCCCGTGCACCCCTGGAACCTATTTAAAAGTGCCTACAGCCCAATTTTTTTTATGTTAGGCCTTCGAAGCCTGTCTGCGGTCCCTCCTTCCACTAGGCCTCCACTGACCTGTCTACTGCTGCCCGTGTACCCCTGGAACCAATTATAAAGTGCCTACAGCCCAATTTTATTATGTTAGGCCTTCGAAGCCTGTCTGCGGTCCTTCCTTCCAATAGTTCTCCACTGACCAGACCAATGCTGGCCGTGTACCCCTGGAACCCAGCTGAAAGTGCATGATGCCTCCTTTTTTTCTTTGTTTTATATTTAGAAAGCCCAGATGAACTACGCTGTACCACGGTTCAAGCTACCCAGTCGACATTTCTTTTGCGAGAAAAGCCATCCCAGCCCTCCACCGGCATGAAAAAGTCTGCATTGTCATAGCACTCAGGCAATCAAACAGTAGAAAGGTGCACCTGACAAGAGACGCATGGACCAGTAGGCATGTCCACAAAAAGTTACGTGTCCATTATGGCGCACTGGGTTAATGTGTTGGATGCATGGTCCACAGGGGACAGCCTACAAAGTCTGTCTGCAGTCCCTAATTCAAATTGTCCTTCGCTGACTACACCACTGCTGCACGTGTACCCCTGGAACCAATTTTGAAGTGCCTACAACCTAATTTTGTTATGTTAGGCCTACTACGCCTGTCTGCGGTCCCTCCTTCCAATACTCGTCCACTGACCACACCACTGCTGCCCGTGGACCCCTGGAACCTATTTTTAATTGCATAGAGCATCCTTTTTTTAATAGTAGGCGTACAAAGTCTGTCTGCGGTCCACTATTGAAATTGTCCTCCACTGCCCAGAGCAATGCTGCCTGTGTACCCCTGTAACCTTTTTTAAACTGCAGTGAGCCACATTTTTGGTTTAAGGCCTACTACCTGTGTCTGTCTGCGCCACTCAATACAGCTGTCCTCCTTTGAAAAAAGCAGAGCGTCAATAGTCTTGTTTTCAGCCTCTAGGAATTTTAAAACTGCATTGGGGATACTACTTTGGTAGGGCCTACTAACGGTGTCTGCCGCTCCTTGCTGTTCTCCTGGTTTCCTGTCCTGAAATTCCATTTTCAGGCTCTCGTTAAGTAGTTAATGTTAGACTGCATTTGGCCTACTAGTTGGTTTGGGGCCTACTATCGGTGTCTGCCACTCCTTGCTGTTCTCCTCCACTGAACAAAGCTGTGCCGCCTGTTTACTACTGTTGCCAATTTTGAACTGCATTTCGACTACTTACTGATTTGGGCCTACTCTCTGTGTCAGCCTCTCATTCCAGTTGTCCTCCACTGCAATGCCCCCTGGTTATTCCTGTGTCACCAATTTTTAACTGCATTTAGCCCACTTTATTCTTTGGGCCTATATCTGTGTTTCCTCCTCATCCTGCCCATTGCCCAGCCAGTGATAGATGAGTCTGCTGGTACATTGACCCATAACGCAACATTCCCCGTGCACGCTACACAGCAAGATTGTGGCCCTGCTTACCTCTCCCTGCTCCACTGCCGTGACGTGGTCCAGATTTACTGGGCCCACTAATTACTTGAACCAGCCCTACCCCCCACAACTTTAGCCAAATGACCCCCAATTATTATAAGCTAAATTACGATTGACAAGCTTCTGTAACAAGAATGGATGTTTTTGCCATTAAAATGGGCAGTGTAGGTGTTTTCCTGGCCTCCACTCACTGCGGACTATGCTCCCCCATTGACTTGCATTGGGTTTCGTGTTTCGGGCGATACCCGACTTTTCGCGATAATCGGCCGATTCCACTCGACTCGACTTTTAAGATAGTCGGGTTTCGCGAAACACGGCTCGACTCTAAAAAAAGGTCAAGGTCGCTCAACCCTACGGGAGCTTTCTGCTTTGGCGGCTTAGCCAGTTCACATGTCCGGCACATTCTACAGGCCTCGTCCACTTTCGTCCTCAACTGGGGGTGGAAGAAAAATTTTGGTGGAGGCTGGGACAATTTTTCCAAAGGCTTTGTGCACACGTTGCGGATTCGTGTGCTGAGTTTTTGCGAAATCTGCAGGTAAAACGCACTGCGGTTTACCTGCGGATTTACCTTGGATTTCCTGTGGTTTTTGTGCGGATTCCACCTGCGGTTTTACACCTACAGATTCCTATTGAAGAGCAGGTGTAAACCGCTGCGGAATCCGCAGAAAGAATTGACTTGTTGTGGAAAATACAATGCAGCGTTTGAGTGGTATTTTCCGCAGCATGTGCACTGCGGATTTCGTTTTCCATACGTTTACATGGTACTGTACAACGCATGAAAAACTGCTGCGAATCTGCAGCGGCCAATCCGCTGTGGTTCCGCAGCAAAATCAGCAACGTGTGCACATAACCTAACACTCCTCCCTCACAGTTAGACTCCTGTGCCACTTGTGCTAGTTGTTGAAAAATTCTTCTCTGTGGTTTATGTGGGCCCCACTGTTTTAGGGTCTCGTTAGCGGGGCCCCTGAGGTGAAGGCTTACAAACTCCTTCAGCACATTTATTTCTAAGGTGACAGCGGGATAATTCACTTCTCCCTGTGGTCGCACCATG
This sequence comes from Ranitomeya imitator, assembly GCF_032444005.1. Lineage (NCBI taxonomy): Eukaryota > Metazoa > Chordata > Amphibia > Anura > Dendrobatidae > Ranitomeya > Ranitomeya imitator. Next base: position 716,141,732 of record NC_091282.1, on the reverse strand, counting down.
CCTTTCCGTCCCAGGTCTTTTCCACAGACAGACACTTGCATCCATACCCCCCCTGCAACTGGGATGGGTAGTTGGCTGGCTGCCATCAGCTTTCTCTCACTGCCCCATTCAGGCTGGTTTGCTTGGGGAAAGTGTTGCCGGTAGTAAAGGTACCATCACATTTAGCGACTTTACAACGCTAACGATAGCGATCCGTGAAGTTGCAGCATCCTGGATAGCGATATCGTTGTGTTTGACATGCAGCAGCGATCAGGATCCTGCTGTGACATCGCTGGTCGTTGCTGAAAGTCCATAACTTTATTTCGTCGCTGCATCACCCGCTGACATCGCTGAATCGGCGTGTGTGACGCCGATCCAGCGATGTCTTCACTGGTAACTAGGGTAAACATCGGGTTACTAAGCGCAGGGCCGCGCTTAGTAACCCGATGTTTACCCTGGTTACCATTGTAAAAGTAAAAAAAAAAAAAAAAAAAAAAAACACTACATACTTACATTCCTGTCTCGTTCCCCCAGCGTCAGCTTCCCTGCATCCCCCAGTGTCAGCGCCGGCTGGCCGTAAAGCACAGCGGTGTCGTCACCGCTCTGCTTTCCGGACGGCGCTTACACAGTGCAGGGAAGCAGAAGGCGAGGGACGTGACAGGAATGTAAGTATGTAGTTTTTTTTTACTTTTACAATGGTAACCAGGGTAAACATTGGGTTACTAAGCGCGGCCCTGCGCTTAGTAACCCGATGTTTACCCTGGTTACCCGGGGACTTCGGCATCGTTGGTCACTGGAGATCTGTCTGTGTGACAGCTCTTCAGCGACCAAACAGCGACGCTGCAGCGATCGGCATCGTTGTCTATATCGCTGCAGTGTCGCTAAATGTGACGGTACCTTAAGTCTCTGGCATCGTTGTCACCTGCAAGTCCGTGTCCACCAGGCATTGCACTGCACGTCCGTCCATTTCTGCCTATATCAGGGGGCATGTTGACACTAAACTTGTGGAACTTCCACTACTCTTCCTCACCTGTTCTGGCCCCTGGCGGCATCCCCCCTGCTTGGAGCCCTCTAATTTAATGGGTAGTGAGACGTCACTCTTCCTCGGTGAGTGCACTCCCGTGCAATGTGTCCGCTCTCTCTACAGTTGTAACAAGTGATAAGCCTCAGCCGGCGAAGCATTCTGGAGTCACGTTGGGACTCCGGGCCTTCACTGCTCTCTGGAGAATTACTGGTAGCTTCCGTTTTTTTCTTTATGTCTGGCACTTCTACTTTCACACTCAGAAGTTCTCTCCTCAGTTCGTCCACCCATTGGGGTTCAGCAATGGCATTTACATACACCACCACGCTCTGGACCTTCCCCTCCGGGACTGCCACCCCCTGCTCCTGTTCACGCATGCATGCCTCACTCCCCCTACTTCAGTCATTTTGGGGTTCACCCGTACACGTTTACTGAATCCCTGGCTTCTCCTTCCAGTGCCATAATGGCCACCTCAGCCTCCAGCGCAGGGGTCATGAGGTGCATTCTCATCATGCCTTCAAGGCGTTCAGTCCAGCTCCACAGCATAGTGTTGCTCCCCGTGAATTTGGGCAAATTGCTCAGCATGGCCCCCAGGGAAAGTCTAGTCCTGGTGCCACCTCCAAATGCTTGGTCTGCAGGCTGCATGCTATTGGACTGCATCCTGCCGACTACGCCAAGTGTAGAATGCTAGCAGGTGCGCAGGATGCAGTGACACACAGGAGGCAGAGCAAGGGTTAAATAAATATCTACTATATAATTGTCTAAGGGTCACTTCCGTCTGTCTGTCCTTCTGTCTGTCATGGATATTCATTGGTCGCGGCCTCTGTCTGTCATGGAATTCAAGTCGCTGATTGGTCTCGCCAGCTGCCTGTCATGGCTGCCGCGACCAATCAGCGACGGGCACAGTCCGATTAGTCCCTCCCTACTCCCCGCTCCATACTCCCCTCCGGTCACAGCTTACATAGGGTTAATGCCAGCGGTGACGGACCGCGTTATGCCGCGGGTTACGCACTCCGTTACCGCTGCTATTAACCCTGTGTGTCCCCAATGCTTTACTATTGATGCTGCCTATGCAGCGTCAATAGTAAAAATATTTAATGATAAAAAAATAATTTAAAAAACCCTGCTATACTCACCCTCCGTAGTCCGAGGATGCACTCGCGCCTTCCGCCAGCTTCCAGTCCCAGAGATGCATTGCGAAATTACCCATAAGGCTTAGCGGTCTCGCGAGACCGCTAAGTTTTCTGGGTAATTTCGCAATGCATCCTGGGAACGCAAGATGGTGGCAGCCGCGCGCGCCCATCGCCACAGCGCCGTTGGATCCCAGGGGCTGAGTATGTGACTATTTTTATTTTAATTCTTTTTTTTTTTTTTTTAACAGGGATATGTGCCCACACTGCTAAATACTGCGTGGTCTGCGTTGCCTACATGGCTGCTATATACTACGTGGGAAGTACTATATACTACACGGCTGCTATATACTAAGTGGGCAGTACTATATATTACATGGCTGCTATATACTACGTGGGCAGTACTATATACAACATGGCTGCTGTATACTACGTGGCCTGCGTTATATACAACGCATTGGGTATTCTACAATACGTATGTATGTATATAGCAGCCACATACTATATAGCACAGGCCACGTACTATTTGTATGCTATATACTACATGGCTCCTATATACTATGTGGCCTGTGCTATATAGTATGTGGCTGCTACATACATATATATTCTAGAATGCCTGATGCGTTAGAATCGGGCATCCATCCATCCATCCATACATACACATATACATATACACACACAGTACAGACCAAAATTTTGGACACCTCATTTTAATATTTTTCTGTATCTTCATGACTATGAAAATTGTACATTCACACTGAAGGCATCTAAACTATGAATTAACACATGTGGAATTCTGTACTTAACAAAAAAAGTGTGAAACAACTGAAATTATGTCATATATTCTAGGTTCTTCAAAGTAGCCACCTTTTGCTTTGATGACTGCTTTGCACACTCTTGGCATTTTCTTGATGAGTTTCAAGAGGTAGTCACTGGGAATGGTCTTCCAGCAATCTTGAAGGATTTCCCAGAGATGCTTAGCACTTTTTGGCCCTTTTGCCTTCACTCTGCGGTCCAGCTCACCCCAAACCATCTCGATTGGGTTCAGGTCTGGTGACTGGAGGCCAGGTCATCTGGCGTAGCACCCCATCACTCTCCTTTGTCAAATAGCCCTCACACAGCCTGGAGGTGTGTTTGGGGTCATTGTCCTGTTGAAAAATAAATGATGGTCCAACTAAACGCAAACTGGGTGGAATAGCATGCCGCTGCAAGATGCTGTAGTAGCCATGCTGGTTCAGAACGCCTTCAATTGAATACATCTTCAACAGTGTCACCAGCAAACCACCCCCACACCATCACACCTCCTCCACCATGCTTCACGGTGGGAACCAGGCATGTAGAGTCCATCCGTTCACCTTTTCTGCATCACACAAAGACACAGTGGTTGGAACCAAAGATCTCAAATTTGGACTCATCAGACCAAAGCACAGATTTCCACTGGTCTAATGTCCATTCCTTGTGTTCTTTAGCCCAAATAAGTCTGTTCTGCTTGTTGCCTGTCCTTAGCAGTGGTTTCCTAGCAGCTATTTTACCATGAAGGCCTGCTGCACAAAGTCTCCTCTTAACAGTTGTTGTAGAGATGTGTCTGCTGCTAGAACTCTGTGTGGCATTGACCTGGTCTCTAATCTGAGCTGCTGTTAACCTGCGATTTCTGAGGCTGGTAACTCGGATAAACATCCTCAGAAGCAGAGGTGACTCTTGGTCTTCCTTTCCTGGGGCAGTCCTCATGTGAGCCAGTTTCTTTGTAGCGCTTGATGGTTTTTGCCACTGCACTTGGGGACACTTTCAAAGATTTCCCAATTTTTCAGACTGACTGACCTTCATTTCTTAAAGTAATGATGGCCACTCATTTTTCTTTACTTAGCTGCTTTTTTCTTGCCATAACACAAATTCTCACAGTCTATTCAGTAGGACTATCAGCTGTGTATCCACCAGACTTCTGCACAACACATCTGATGGTCCCAACAACATTTATAAGGCAAGAAATTCCACTTATTAAACCTGTCAGGGCACACCTGTGATTCACGGTGACCACCACTTGAAGTTCATCAAGAGAATGCCAAGAGTGTGCAAAGCAGTCATCAAAGCAAAAGGTGGCTAGTTTGAAGAACCTAGAATATAAGACATATTTTCACTTCGCACTTTTTTGTTAAGTATATAATTCCACATGTGATAATTCATAGTTTTGAAGCCTTCAGTGTGAATGTACAATTTTCATAATCATGAAAATACAGAAACATCTTTAAATGAGAAGGTGTCCAAACTTTTGGTCTGTACTGCATATACACACAGTAATGGTACAAGCAGGGGGATAAAGGATGTCAACTTGAGGATGGAGGAAAGTCAAATGCAGAAGAAAGTAACAGGTTAACTTATCAATCTCGGCGGCGCGAGATGTCTCCGATCCGGTCCCGCAGAAGGGCGATGCACTGTCTCCTGGCGACGACAAATCCTCCGTGTCCTTTGGCACATGATCTCCTGATCTGGGCACACGGTGGGGTAGAGATGATGGTCAGCAGCACAGTGGAAGAAACAGAAAGTTCAGTAGCCAAGGCCACAGTTGAAGCACACAGTCCAGCGGACACAGGTACAGGCTCGTCCTTAGCAGGCACCGCAAGGATGGGACTAAGCAGTGCCTCCGCAGTGGTGAGCGGAGCCAAGGTATGCACTCTATCCTGGTCACTACCTGGTGCGAATGTCTTTCTGTGTATGTGTCGGCAGTATTGCTAGCCGGGGATACAGAGACAGCTAGCTGGCCTGGGTCCATCAAGGAGGAGTCAAACATCTCACTACAAGCTTGTTCCTGTCCGCCATTAGGGCGGGGAGACATCCTCCAAGGTGACTGTCATGGAAGGTGACTACAGAAAGAACGTATCTGCTCCAAAATGGTATCACTAAAAACGTCAGCTTGGCGAGCAAAAAATAAGCCCTCACCCAACCCCAGATCACGAAAAATGGAGACGCTACGGGTATCCTAAAATGGTGCAATTTTTTTTTATCTACCGTATTTTTCTGACCATAAGACGCACTTTTTTCCTTTAAATTTGAGAGGAAAGTGTGGGTGCATCTTATGGAAGGGATGTAACATGGGGAGGGGGCAGCAGGGAGTGGGATTGCACTAGGAGGCAGGAGGCAAAAAAATGCTCCTGGTGGGCTTCAGGACTCAGCTCTGGGGACACCACATGGTCCTGATCATTAAAGTGCAGTGAATATTCATTAGCTGCTTCCCCGCCCACCTGTTAGCTGAGCAGTGAGTCAGGAGCAGCAAATGAATACTCCTTCACATGGACACACATGGTTTCCCCAGCGCTGGATTCCTGCAGCAGCTGGGGAGATCTGTGTGTCTGGTGGAGGAGGCAACAGCAGGGGCCAGAGGGGACAAGATCGCTGCATTCCTGCCTGCCAGGCTGTGCTGGATGCTGAGTGCTCCAGCACAAGGACCTGTGTGATGTCAAGAAGAGGGCGGGCTGGAGCATCACATGGCAGCACAGAGCCCTCCCTCTTCTGATGTCATCACAGGTCCTGCAGACATCACACTACAATCTGCAAGCTTACTCCTGTGCTGTGGAGAGGCAACAAGAGGGAGCACTCTGTGATGTCATGGGATGGGATGCTCCAGCATTTTACCTCACCACAGTGTGGCTGGCTGCCACAATTAAAAGGTTAGTCACTACAACACAAATAAAGCACTCTGCCACTTCTGTGGTGAACTATAACTCCCAGCATGCCATAGGTTCTGCAGGACATGCTGGGAGTTCTAGTTCTCCCAATGGGATCTTAAAGCAGCACTCCAGTGTTATTTTTCAGTGCTGGAGTGGTGCTTTAAATATAAGCCCTGTGCCCTCTGTTATGATCCGGTGACCTTGGAGCTGTATGAGAACTTTCACTGGAGAAGGTGGCACTATACTGACCGCAATCCTGAACTTAACACCGCAACTAGAAGTAGCCGTGGAGTGTACCTAACACACCTAGACACCGCGTCACAGCCGGAGGACTAAATACCCCTAAAGATGGAAATTGGAATACTATCTTGCCTCAGAGAAAATCCCCAAAGGATAGACAGCCCCCCACAAATATTGGCAGTGAGTCGGAGAGGAAAAAACACACACAGGCAGAAAAACAGGATTTAGCACAGGAGGCCACTCTAGCTAGATAGGACAGGATAGGACAGAGTTCTGTGCGGTCAGTATTAAAACCCTTCAAAATCATCCACAGCAGAAAATACAAAAAAACTTCCTACATCTAACTAAAAGATGTAGGAGCGTAAATCTGCAACTCCAGTGAATCCTACAATCAGAGCAGGAATAAAACTGAAACAAGCACACAGCAGTGTGCCACAAATACAAAAACCAAACACTTATCTTTGCTGAATTTGGCAGCTAGCAGGAGAAGCCAGAAAGTGATCCAACACTTCACAAGGAACATTGACAACTGGCAAGGGCTAAAGGATCCTGCACACCTAAATATCCCAGTCAGAATTGTAATCATCCGATACACCTGGCCAGGACTGCAAGTCAGAGACAACTGCATTCCCACCTACAACCACTGGAGGGAACCCAAGAGCAGAATTCACAACAGCCCTCATTCTTATACTCACCCTCCAGCATCTTCATACAGTACTTTACCGACACCACACTGGTCCTGCAGCACCATCTTCTACCCACAGCTTCCAACATAACAACATACTAATATATGTAATAACACATATAATAGTATGTTTATGTTATTAAATATTTTACCACCTTTTTTGATTCAAATATTTTTTTCCCTATTTTCCACCTCTAAGACCTGGGTGCGTCTTATATATGCTTGATAAAGACCCCTTTGGGGTTGAAACGTTGCACCTATGGCACAATAAAGTGTTTATTTCTTCACCTGGATTGGATGCTGTCCTTCACTTCTGAAAACTTTGGTATGTACTCCTCCACTTGGATCCTGTGGAGCTAGGACGAGCAACCATTTTATACTACAGAGTGCTGTCTGCCGCCATTTTGCTGTTTGGACTGGGTGCATCTTATAGTCCGAAAAATACGGCAGCTAAGTTTGGAATTTTTTTTCACCACTTTTAGATAAAAAAATAACCTAGACATGTTTGGTGTCTATGAACTCGTAATGACCTGGAGAATCATAATGGCAGGTCAGTTTTAGCATTTAGTGAACCTAGCAAAAAAGCCAAACAAAAAACACGCTTGGGATTGCATTTTTTTTTTAATTTCACCGCACTTGGATTTTTTTTCCCCATTTTCTAGCACACAACATGGTAAAACGAATGATGTTGTTCAAAAGTACAACTAGTCCCACAAAAAATAAGCCCTCACATGGTCATATTGATGGAAAAATAAAAAAATTAACACGGAAAAATGCAAAATCCCAGTGTCATGAAGGGGTTAAAGGTCATAAAAATGGGGTTCCTGCAACACCTTTATAGCCTCAGATGTACCCCTGCATACCTCAGAAAAACGGTTTTAGATTTGTCCTGCGCTTTATGCAAATTTCGAGGTCCAGTCTGATGGGCGTTTCCAGTTTGTGATCAGCACCGCCATGGTCCTTTAACTAAATGTAAGTGGATGATGTCTCCAATAATGCACATAGTGCCTAAAGTCTTGTGTCTGCACAGTGGAATCATTACAGTAAGGCGCACCTGCACACCTGTTTCCACTGCACAGGCACAAGACTTCGGGCACTACGTGAATGACAGAGAAACATCATCCACTTACATGCATTTAGAAGAGGCGGTGTCTGACGTGACAGAGGTGCTGACCACAATCTGTAAACACACATTGGACCAGACCGCGCAATTTACAAGCACAGCAGGACAAGTATGAAACACTGAGATATGCAGTGGCACGCCTGAGGATATAAAGGGGTTGTGGGAATCCCATTATTATGATCTTAAAAGATGAAGGTCACAGTTTATAAGCGAAAAAACTGGTGACAGGTTCCCTTTAAACCAGATAGCTATATTACACTAAATAATAAATAATATTTACGGCGTCTACTTTTCTTCAGGATCATTTTTAAACTTTTTTTTCTAAGGAAGTTCTAAGTGTAAATAGTTTAGCAGCAATTTGACTTTTTCCAATAAAAAATACAATTTTTTTTTTAATTTAGGGGCCACATCACAATGGTGACTTTGGGAATGAGCGCCATTTGACTTTTTGAATGCAAAATATGCTGGACCAATTACCGGACGCCATGCCGTGTTTGGAGAGCCCCTGATGTCCCAAAACCATGGAAACCCCCAACAAGTGACACCATTTTGGAAACTAGACCCCTTAAGGAATGTAGTTAGATTTGTGGTGAGCCCCATGAACTTTTCAGGTGCTTCACAGGAATTAAAACAATGTGGAAGGAAAAAAAAAAAGGAAAAATTTTACCTTTTCCTCACAAACGTGTTGCTTCAGCCCCAAATTTTGCATTTTCACAAGGGTAACAGGAGAAAATGGACCACACAATTTGTTGTGCAATTTCTCCTGCATACACAGATACCAGATATGTGGTAGAAAACTACTGTTTGGGCACACGGCACCGCTCGTAAGGGACCATTTAAAATTTGGAATGCAATATTGGCTAGAATTGATCAAGATATATTTTTATGTCCACTATTCCTGGAATGTTGATTTTATAACGTGGTGGCATATGTAATTTATGTAGAGTACAAGTTGTGCAATAAATTAGAGTAAATCAAAATGAAATGTTGTAGTTTATAAAAGACTGTTTCAAACTGTGCCACTAATTTATGCACAGGCCAGGTTTGTCGGAGCATGTGTAACAATGATAAATGGTGTCCTCATTTGCCTTCTGTAACAGTTTGCACCTATTTTGTGACCTTCCTTTCTTTGGAACTGAAGATGCCTGTACCCGGACAACATTTCCCAGGTGAGGCTCTTTAAACTCCAGACGTACTGGGACCTATTCCTTCCCGACTTCCAAATATTAGGGCCTGAATCACTACTTCCTGGGACTGAAGGAATGTGCCAGTCTGGCCTGCACATAGGGCTGGAAGCCTTGATCAGAATGTGTTGTGGAGTAAAATAAGAACATGGCGGGAGTTGATCTCTCTGACTTGTGGACTTGTGTAGAGGTAACCAGAACAGGAGTGTGGCGCTGCCATTATCATGTATTATGTTCAAGAAAAGAGCATCCCTCTTATCATTATACTCGAACACAGGATGTTGTCCCTACATTGGGCTCTACTCACACCCTTTCTGATCAGCAGCCCAATTAGCAACCTAGGGAGGCCTCTCTGGTTTCTGCACACAGTGCCACATGCTGAGGTAGCTCTCCCAGAGAGGGATTTGAAGAGTGGGATGCAAGTGTAGAAGTCATCTACGTTGAGGTGATAACCCTGATCCAGCAGTGGATGTACCATTTTCCACACCGTTATCCCACTCACTCCAAGGGGGCATTCAGGGGGATGTCCTTCCCTTTATACACCCTAAATCTGTGTATGTACCCGGAAGTGCTCTCGCGGAGCTTGTACATTTAAATTCCATACCTGGCACTCTATCTGTGCAGGTATTGCCAGAATTTAAGCCACCCCTTGAAGTGCATTAGGGACTCATCCACACAGTTGTCCCTTTTGCAAATATACAGTTCAGCACATTTGTTGCTTAAGTGATCAATGACCGGCCTAGAAAAGTTGGGGTAATCTAGGGGTGGACACTGCATTTTCACTGTAATGCAAAAATTTGTGAATGGCCTTAAAAGTATATCCAGGACATGGCATTCTATAAAATATCAGCACTCTAATATTGTCAAAGTTCTGGTTTCTTCACTATCCCCATGTAAAAATAGAGGTAGGTGGTGTCCTCTCCCTCACCATGAGTGTCAGAGGCAAAGAAGGCATATGCCTCTTTGGCTGAATACAGTCTTTGCTGGGAACAGCGGGATATTTTATTTGTCACATGTCTTGTGTTTTTCACGCGAGTGGTGGGTGTGTAGTTTGTAATTAAATTTAGAATAAAAGGAAAAAACAAAAAACAGAAGAAAAGACTGTAGAAATAAAAAAGATTTTAAAAAAAATTATTGACTGGATGTCAGTATAAACAATTACTGAGCACCCGCAGCTAAATTACACTAACCATAATTCTAAGCAGTAGAAAAAAACGGAGAACCTCAACGGACGTGAATTGTGATTATATTTTAGCAAAAAATACTGTATATAAGCTAATTACATCAGTTTACTTTTACCGTGGATTACACCATCTAGCTCTATCAACTAAATTATTTGTATTTTAATACTTTTTTCATACTGGCGCTAATTCAGATTACATTTTAGTAAAAAAACAAAACACTGGTATAAGTTGACTACTACAGTATATTTTTATTGTCCCTAATTTAACTTAACCAACTAATTTAAATAATTTTATTTTTTTGTACACTTTTTGAATTAAAAAAACCAACACAACTGGATGTCAATTAGTGATGTGTGTCAATGATCAGCGCTTGGCTGCTGCAGGACACACGCTGAGGTGCTGCGAAAGAAAAAAACTGCTGAAAATTGAAGTCAAGTACTAAAAACAATACATAAAAGGGTGCTTATTGGACTGCAAAGGACCCATATACCTTTTGCATAGAGGCCCTCTTTAGTCTCTGTCTGCCCCTGCTTTAAGTGATGGCACAGTGTTCGAACACTAGGATTTTTTTTTTTGCTGGTACAATACTGTGCGCAACCTATGGATAGGTGTGGCGCTGTTTTAGGAAGAAAACATACATTACAGCGGAGGAGGAGAAAGCGTGCCTCTATATTTCTTCTGTTGTGAAAAACATACACATACTAGAATGCTTGCTTACACATGCAGTATTTTTTGGTATTTTTTATATAGACATCAATTGATATGTACTTTTTGCACAACACATCTCTGTAAAGTTAATTAGAAATCGGAATATATCCCAGTTTTAATTTTCCAGAATTCTGCTATACTTATCGCAAGAATTACATGTGCCACCTCTACCCGTCAGAAGTGACCTTTCTCTAATGTATTTGATCCTGAGAGAATGCTTAATGTCTGTAAAATTTTCTAAATCAATGTACTTCCTCTCCCAACATCCTGTAATACAACAGTAGGTTGAAGTCTAAGAGATCTTGTGTTACAGCTAAGTGGTACAATGTTTCGAGGACATGCATTATGCTACACGGTAAGTGATAAAGGAACAAAAATATAGACTTGGCAATTAAATATTTAACAAAATCAGAGAAAACTATGGTCAATATTCTGATTTTGTTACTCATTGGCAAGAGGAGCGAGATTTCAATTTATACCCCACCAGATTTTTTTTTCAATAAATTGAAGTTTTCTTGTCTAAAACATCTCGAATCAGCAACTTGATATTAAGCTTATTTTTTTTTTTTTTTTTACTTCATCCCTGGTTCCTCTTGATTTCTATAAGCTTCTTTGCTACCAGCTATCCTCATACATCAGACAACTCCCCAAACGCACAAAATGTTGATTTACATCCAAGTCTACTTTTCTTTTACTATATCTAATGATAAGCCACAGATGTGCACTGGTAATCAAATCCAACCAACCAGAGACCCTTTGCCAGAAAGAGTCCTTTGAGGCTCTGTGTATCACTTTATAGAGCTCAAGTGGTGCCGCATGTCCCTATAAGGACTCATTCAAATGTCTGTGCAAATCGGTCTAAGCAAGCACCACAATGGATGGACTGGCCACAGATCTTCTGACCGAAACATGACAGCTTCATATATTTCTAGGAGACTGTCACGCTCAGTTCAGGGGAGCCTCAGCCAGTCCGTGCACTGCTGTTCATGTTTAGACCGATTTGTATCGACTTCTGAATGAGCCCTAATGTGGTATTTGACGTAATACAACACTTTTTTCAGTTGTGTTCTAAACCTGGGTTGATTTCATGTTGAGATCACATATTTGTGACTATCAGGACTTCCATCAGAAGTCATGAAAAATAAGATACAGACAGAAACCACAATGGAGCCATTCACTATATTGAGGGTTACTGTCACGGGTGTGTCAGAGGCTGAAGACCATCGCTCTGCATCTGACTGCAGAAGGTTTCAGCAGTTTGCTTTGCAGACTTCTTCCTGGACCTTCTGACTTTAGGAAACTGGCAACCTCCCCTGGCTCTAGTTGACACACATGGACCGGGGTGCATATAACTCCCAGCTTGCTGCTGGAAGGCATGGTTGATATTTCTATTTCCAGTTCCATGTTGTGGCTTGGAGCAATTGCAGTCGGCTATCTTGCTCCTTGGTGTTGCTGAGTCTACTCAAGCTAAGTGATCCCCATTGTTTGTGTATCCCATCTGCGCGCCCTCTGCCTGAGCAGTTGCAGCACAGAGAGCAGGAAGACGCCAATGGTGAGGAGTCCAGAGCAGAGCAGCATCAAGCAACGAGAGGTGAGCATTTTTTTTATATTACGAGCAATATATGGGGATTATCAGAAGGGGCCCATATATGGAACATTATATGTGGCTAATTCTATATGGAGTATGTTATGGGGCCAATAATATAGGGAGCATCTTATGAAGCCAATTCTATAGGGAGCATTATATGGGGCCAATTTAATATGGAGCATCTTATGTGGCCAATTCAATATGGAGCAGTATATGGGGCCAATTACATATGGAGCAGTGTATGGGGCCAATTACATATGGAGCAGTATATGGGGCCAATAATATATGAAACATCTTATGGGACTAATTATATATGGAGCATTTTATATGGCCAATTATATATGGAGCATTATATGGGGCCCATTATACATGGAGCATCTTATGGGGCCAATTATTTTTGGAGCATTATATGGGACCCATTCTGTAAAGAGTATTATATGGGGCCCATTCTGTATGGAGCAATATATGGGACTCCGTATACTGTATGGGGCCGATCATATACTGTATGGAGCATTATATGTGGCTCACTATACTGTATGGAGCATTATATGGGGTCAATTCCGTATGGAGCGATATATGCGGCTCATTCTGTATGGAGTACTCTGTGGCGCCCATTATACTGTATGGAGCATTATATGAGGCTCATTATTCTGTATGGAGCATAATATTGGGCCCATTCTGTTTGGAGCAATATATGGGGCTCATTATTCTGTATAGACGACTATGTGGTGCCAATTATACTGTATGGAGCACTACATGGGGCCATTATACTGTATGGGGCAATATATGGGGCTCATTCTGTATGGAGCAATATATGGGGCTCATTCTGTATAGAGGACTATACTATGCGGTTTCAGAGCTAATGTAGAATGCACAATAGAAATCACTCATGTAATGTAAGTAGTAAGTGAAATCTTTGGCATTGTACTATACCTATATTTTTCTGCCGTATCCGTACATTATGAATTGTGGTATGTGTTAAAGGGGTCCACCGGGACTCTTTTGCCCAGGGCCCATGAAAACCTGGAGCCGGTCCTGGGTAGTGGGGATTGACTAGCACTCATCCTGTCCTTCCCGATGCAGGGCTTATCACCATGGTCAGGAAGGGATTAGGCATCCTGCTCAGCGATTGGTGCGGAACCTATATAGGGACAATAGGGCGGAGGGTGACATTAGATCTGTCTAGGGGTCTCCACTTTCCCCTTCCCTAGTGTTTGGTTCTCTTTCCCTTATCTCTTCGTGTTTCAATTAGCCTTTCATACACATAAATAACATCAGACCAGGATATGATGTGAAACTATGAATGTGGGTCAATATGCTACCCCTCAATCCACGCAATTACGAGGCCAGATAGCGAGGAACGCATGAGGTAATAAATTGGGAGCAGATAGCTCCAACATAAGTATTATTGATGTGCTCCGTGCATATGTTACCTTAGGGAAGAGATGTCAGCGATTTCCAAGTGGAGAGTACTCGCCACAGAGTCCCTTCCCCCTGACGAGCGTTTCGCCACCAGTTTCTTCCGTTTTTTTTTGGAGGGGGGAGGGGGGTGCGTACTTGGGCCCAAGTATAACTTCTACTATGGGGCCCCATGATTTCTATATACACTCCTGGACATAGCTATAAGGGAAATGCAGCTATCAGTCATACCAGGGCATTTCATGTGGGATGGAGCCCATCTGCAACATAACACTGTATAAATGATTAAAGATTTTTGCATTGAGATCAACAAGCTTTAAATTGCACCTTAGCAGTGATGCAACATTGGTTATGGCATGTCATTGCTCTCAGGATCTATACAAAAGGGTCAGGGACCACTAGTGCATCCTTGCAGTGTACTTAAAGCAGATCCATCATTCAACCAGATCTTAAACAGATTGAGGCTGGTTGAAAATTGATGTCAGAAATCTTTCAAAAAAGGTTCTACAGCCATTTTGTCATATTAAACGCAACATTTCTTGAGTCCAGCTGTTGATAGACTAAATAGTTATACTGCAATATTGACATAGCCTTAGCTTTTCCAATCAAGTACACACATCAGGTCTAAAATCCAGAGACAGGTGAACTTATTGTACTTTGTGTTTACCTTATTATATTTGCTTTTTAACTTTCAGTCAAAGTGACATCTCTGAAAGCGAGCCTATCCTGTACCTACAGTTCAGTCTCATCACAAATTGTACAAGCTACAGCCTGAATACCTGGCAGAGCTTCGCAATCTAGAGCCAAGGGATGCATACGCTGCAGTGTTCACATAGAGCCAAACCTCACAGGCACTGCAGAGATTTTTTTTTAGAGAACATATATTATATAATGCATGTGTGTATGTGTAAATATATATATATATATATATATATATATATATATATATATATATATATATATTTATTATACACACGCATACAATACTGCATTGAGAATTCTGCTTTGCAATTCCACGAGTTCAATCAAATCTTTATAATTGACTGCTTATACTCATTACCATCTTTTAGTCACCCTTCACTAATTGGCTTTGACCTCGATCACATGTTTCAAGACTTACTCAATGAAAAGGTTTGCATAAAACATTAACAATTGTAAAATAGAACATGGGTTTCTGCCAAACATTTACCAAGGGTCTTGTTGAAAATGTTTTTAGACACCAAAATTCCAACAATAGAAGACTTGTTTTACTTCCACGAATTGGTAGCCATCACGTCACTTGTCTCCTGATCAATGTATCTGCACATTGCTGCATAATATATATAGCCTTTAATGCAGACAATCAAAAGATAATCTGGTTTAGTCGAAATGGCATGACGTCTGCAGGAAAAATTGCAACAGAACTTAGATGGAATGCTTGGTGAAACATTTAATTCTCTGTTACTACCCAGCAGTCCAATGTCAAAGATTATCCAGAGTGAAACAAATACATCTAAATCGTGCATATCACCCATAGCCAAGGTTATGATATAACTCATACAGTATTTCAAATGTAGTGTATTCAAAGCTTATTTACTTGATTATTTTATAATAATTTAAGAGTAGAAGACAGAGCTACTAACCTGGTTGACGAAGATCTAGCTGCAAGTTAGACAATTTCCCATTTCCTTTCGGCTTTTGCCTGAAATCATCTGTAATGCAGGAGTCGGGCCCTAGGTTAGTAAGGCTGGATGCTTTGGTTTTACTCCCCAGTCTGGGGAGCAACGATGGCTCTTTAAAAAATTCACATACAGGCCAATGCATTTCCCTCCCACATGTTTTAGGATCATCCTCAAAAGGCTTTTTGGGCAAAGGGAGAATTCGGTGATGAAGCTGAGGACTGGGTAGTTGCGATGAAAATGGAGACGAGTAAGGAGACACGTCTTTATTGACATTATTACTTGATGGGAAAAAGTGACGAAGCATAGTACAGTCTACAGGAGGGGTTTTGATGGGTTTCTCAACTTTATTGTTAGATTGAGTCATAGTCAGTGCATTTGTAGATTCCTGGGAACTTGTTACCGGTTTCAACAAGCTTGGGCAGACAGTACCACGTCCTCCTTTGTGATCAAGCTGCCCTAACCAATATTCTTTCTCCTCCACATTATCACTCTTAAGAACTCGAAGGAGGCTCTTGTTAACGTAGCCATGTACATTTTCTGCTTTGTCCTTTTCATTTAGATCAAGTACATCAACTTTAGAGACTGTGTCATTAGCCACTGCAAAGGGGATAGCCACCACATTTTCACACTTGCCTTCCTTAGAAGACGGTTCTTCTGAGAAGCTATAGGTAGTCACCACTTTTTGCACACAAGGACTAAGATCTTGGACTTGGGCAATAACAGTCCTAATATCCTTCTCAGTGTTGGACTGATCACTATCAATATATTCCAGATTGTCTTTGTTTAATAAATCGCTGTGAGCAGCAGTGTCCTTCTGCTGCCCATGCACCATCCTAAAAAAATCTTGCAAGTCCCCCATAGAGGTGCCATTCTGAGAAATTAAAGAGAAGTCACCCAAAACATCATTGTCATACAAGGATTGTGAACTGCCAGCCAATGACCCGGAGCCAAGATTCTCTGAACTCTCACTGGGTTTACCATTAGTGTTTTTTACGGAAAGTCCAGACATATAAACATTCTTGTTCTCTACGGATTGGAGTCTTGGACGTAACAAGTTATCCATTGAGTCTGCCAAAGAAACCTTTATCGATGGGGTCTTTTCTCTAACTGGAGCTGTTCCTGCTTCAGAAGTGCCTTTCCATTTAATTTTTTTGTTCACATAATCCTCTATGCTTTCTTTCCTTCGACTAAACCTCCTTACCTTTTTCCCCTTGGATGAGATGATCTTTTTTTCCACCGAGGCAGTCAATGACTCTTGGAAATCAACTGGGATGGAGGATTCATCCAGAAACGGAGATGCTCCTGCCAGGTCCTGAAATTTACCATCCTGGTTTCCCATTTTAGATCCTCGAATCTTGGCTGAGTTTAAGAGATCAACCAGCAATCTATCCTTAGCAGCAGTGAGCTTATAAAGCTCGGAGAGCAGGTCCAGAGTACTGGTTTTCCTTAAGGCCTCTGTAAAGCTTCCATAAGGTGGATCCCTGTGCTGTGCACGCTCTGTCTCCTCCCTGACTTGAAAACAGTTATCGAAGCATGCTCCAGCTTTGTCTCGAGTTACACAGCATTTGTATGTGAATCCCCTGACATTACCCCGAGGAAGATAGAAGCTGACGTAACAGAGCTCTATAATGGGATTGTGCAATTGGAGGATGGAGTTATTACTCTCCATTTTACGCCTCTAATTATGCCAAAATTTAAATAATATTGTCAGTGTTCTCTCTGCTTCATGACACAGCACGTGAAACCCAGACGGAAAATCATCTGACCAACATCCACAATAACTTATCCTGTTAGAACGAGATAAAAAGAGAAGAAAAAAAAAAAAAAGCGTATCAGATGCATGTACCCACCAGGAGTCATTTTATGTTTCTGCTATTAACAATATTCTGAACCCTCAGGACTTCAGCTTTCTAAATGGTAATAAAATGAAATCAATGACTATAACTAATCATCGATCAACTATTAACACATTTCAAAGACATAGAAATATAGGCAACTCCCCAAACTGAACAGAATTCTATGCAAAAACCGCATTGTGTCAAAACTAATTACAAATATAGTATGAAACCACCCGAGAAGATCTGCTATCCATCTAATGGACTTATTGCTGCCACCATATATGAAATTATAATAAATACTAGAGAATCCAGTTACAAATATCTAGGCATTTTGCCACAAAATGTCTAAAATGACAACATTAAAACAAATTAACAAGCGATGGAGAATGGTATATGACAGAACTTTCAGGCTAATGTGCACACGTTCAGGATTTTTCGCGTTTTTTCCGCCGTTTTCTGCGGCTGAAACTTATTTTTCTCCCTGTTAGTTGCTTGTGAGTTGTGGCACATCTTCCTGACTTTAACATGTAAAAAAAAATGCTAATTTTGATAACTTATGGCAAAACAGAGTTTGTCATTTTTGCATATTTGTATGTAGACATTTATTAGGCAGTATAAAAAAAGAAGGCAAAAATCAAAATCGACAAGAGAATGCTGACGAAAAATAAAAAGCACATTGAGTTTTAACCCTTTCAGAGAATGAAAAATCTCATCTCAGCACTTGCCAGGGTTTACAGAAAATCACATTAAGAGCAAAGCAAGCGTCACCCATCACAATACATCCCTGACTCACCATTCCTGACAAGTAGAGTGAGCACTATAGGAAATTAAACCAACCTGTTATCCTGCTGTTAGCAGTAAGGTAGCCACCACATAAGAAAGGAAGCCAGCAGATGTAACTACACAGGGTGGGGTATCTGTAAGAACAGGCAGTAATTCATAACGAATAGGACTTCCATCTCCGGGGCGAGACGGCGCAGTAAGGAGCAGAAAAACATTTACAGAACTGTGAGACTGTCGTCATTAGATTGAAATCAGGATGAAATGAGGACACTGCCCTGTTCTAGGTGGTTTACTCCCCAGATGGAAGGGACATTAAGCATCAGCAGGCGTATCCCAAAACTCAAATCACATTAAAGCCCCGCAAATAAAAATGTACCTTGCCAGTAATTATATTAATTGCCTCTTGTCAAGACTCTGGTCAAAGTCTGGATTTGATTCTCTGCAGACTGACAGAACGCCCATGAGACGTTAACTAAATTAGTCTGCTGCTTCTAACCTTCTCTGCCAAGACTCAGGCAATGTCTGACGCAGCAGGTTGCCCACGTCTGGCTCACTATATACGAGAACCAGCGAGATTAAAAAGTGTTAAAGACGACAAAAGTTTGATTTATTACACTGTATCCAATTAAAGCAATACAAAGTATAACACCTTAGTACTAAGGCCCCTTTCACACACCAGTTTTTTGCGACTGATGCCGCCGGATCAGTTTTTTTCCTAAGGGTATGTTCACACGTTCAGGATTTCCATCCTTTTTTTTTCCTGACTGTTTTTTAAAAAACTGCAGCTCTTGGCAGAAAACGCATGTCCTTTTTTTGGTCCTTTTTTGGTCCGTTTTTGATGCGTTTTTTGATGCGTTTTTTGATGCGTTTTTTTGATGCAGTTTTCTAGCCAGAGTCTGTGTGTTTTCTTGGAATTTTTTTAGGGTTAAAATGGCTGAAAATACCCTAACCCTACCCCTAACCCTACCCCTAACCCTAACCCTACCCCTAACCCTACCCCTACCCCTACCCCTACCCCTAACCCTAACCCTACCCCTAACCCTAACCTTAGTGAAAAAAAAAAAAAAAAAAAATTCTTTATTTTTTTTATTGTCCCTACCTATGGGGGTGACAAAGGGGGGGGGTGTCATTTACTATTTTTTTATTTTGATCACTGAGATAGGTTGTATCTCAGTGATCAAAATGCACTTTGGAACGAATCTGCCGGCCGGCAGATTCGGCGGGCGCACTGCGCATGCGCCCGCCATTTTGCAAGATGGCGGCGCCCAGGGAGAAGACGGCCGGACGGACACCGGGACGCCGGGTGAGTATAAGGGGGGGAGATTAGGGCACGGGGGGGGGCATCGGAGCACTGGGGGGGGGCATCGGAGCACTGGGGGGGGCATCGGAGCACGGGGGGGCGGGATCGGAACACGGGGGGGGCAGCCACACTCCGCCCACGCACTTCCGCCCGCTCCCCGCACTTCCTGCTGCAGCGGTTCTGCACATCAAACCGCAGTAAAACCCGCAGATATATTTTTGATCTGCGGGTTTTACTGCGGTTTGGACCTCACAATGGAGGTCTATGGGTGCAGAACCGCTGCGGCTCCGGAAAAAGAATTGACATGCTCCTTCTTTTTTCCGGGAGCTATTCAGCGCGTCTTTTTTTTTACAATTTCCGGACCATGTGCACAGTGTGTCCTGTTTTCCATAGGAAATAGATAGCACTACAAACCTCAGCATTATATAGACCATAGAATACACGCTGAGCCCAAAATCGGGGACTATGCCAAGACTAGTCGCTATATAACACAACCAAACAGAATTGGTCCACGGGGACCAAGAACAAACGACCAAACAGTCAATATCAAGATACAAATATAGAAAAATCTTTATTCAATATAACAACAAAAACATAGAACAAGAAAGAAACAAGTAGGGGGAAGTACCGCATGGTGTGCACATCTGCCTCACCGGTGCATAAAAGACCACAGACGCACGGGACCAGGGAGGAAGGACATCCGCATATATAATAATAAATGAGTAACAAGGAAGCTAGGAGAGTCAGCAGCCACAGAGGCCCAATATGGGTGATACTGCAGAACAAAGCTTAATAAGTAAACAGAGACCACCCATTCTTACATAATGAAGCTCAAATTAGTGCGTATAGTGAGACTCCACTACAAAAAGCAGTACCGCAGCATATATAGCATATAAATAATGGCCATGGCGCAGCGCTTACCTCGGATGTAAAAAGCAGAACACTCCTCCCTGGGACCGTACGCCCTCCCCGACGCGCGTTTCGGCAACACACCTTCTTCAGGGGGCTTGAAGGGGTCGTTTGTTCTTGGTCCCCGTGGACCAATTCTGTTTGGTTCTGTTTTCCATAGGGTACAGTGTACTGTACCCTGCATGGAAAACAGCTGCGGAACCGCAGCGGCAAAACCGCCGCGGTTCCGCGGTAAAAAACGCACTGTGTGAACATGGCCTAATAGACTTGTATTAACGATGGATTGCGATGGATGGCTTCATGTTTCATTCGTCGTTCGCTGGATCCGTCGAAAATGGTTTGTCTGGCGGCCAGAGACAACGGACAAAGTAATGTTTCTTGTGTACGTCGAAAAAATGGACAGCGACGGATCCATTGCAGTCCGTCGTTTGCTAGAACGGAAGCCTATGGGCACCGGATACCGATTTTTTTTTTTAACCGAGCATGCTCCAATCCAATTAGCCAGATCCGCTAGTCGGATCCGTCCCAAAGATGGATCCATCGCATCAGTTTTTCACAATCTGCGATGGATCCGTCGAGCCAACATATTGTGATTGACGGCAAAAAACTAATGTGTGAAAGGGGTCTTAGACTTGCTTATAAAAGCATCATCATATTCCACAGTGCTTTATAGACATCTCTGTCCCCATCAGGGCTCACAATCTAAATTCTCTATTAGTATGTCTTTGGAGTGTGGAAAGAAACCGGAAAACCTGGGTGAAACCCACAAAAACAATGGGAGAACTTACAAACTCCTTGCAAATGTTATTCTTAGAGGGATATGAACCCAAGTCCCCTGCAGTGCTATCCACTGAGCCAACATCCTGCCATTACAGGTGGTTCTTATGAGATCCCTTAATAAATAGACAAACTGTACATCATAAGGATTGCTTCCTTTTATTTTAACCCCTTTCTGTCATTGGACGTACTATTCCGTCCATGTGGGGTGGACCTTAATTCCCAAGGACGGAATAGTACGTCCAGCGTGATCGGCCGCGCTCACGGGGGGAGCGCGGCCGGGTGTCAGCTGCCTATCGCTGCTGACATCCGGCACTATGTGCCAGGAGTGGTCACGGACCGCCCCCGGCACATTAACCCCCGCCACACTGCGATCAAACATGATCGCGGTGTGACGGCGGTATAGGGAAGCATCGCGCAGTGAGGGGGCTCCCTGAGGCTTCCGTTAGACCACCGCAGCAACACGATGTGATCCTTCCTCGCTGCAGGCCCGGATCCAAAATGGCCACGGCATCCGAGTCCTGCAGGGAGGGAGGTGGCTTACCAAGTGCCTGCTTAGAGCTGGCACTTGGGAAGCCTGCAGCACTGTAAGTCAGATCGCTGATCTGACAGAGTGCTGTGCAAACGGTCAGATCAGCGATCTGTGATGTCCCCTTCCCTGGGACAAAGTAAAAAATAATGAAAAAAAATTAAAATATTATTCCCATAAATACATTTCTTTATCTAAATAAAAAAAAAACAAAATAAAAGTACACATATTTAGTATCGTCGCGTCCGTAACCACCCAACCTATAAAACTGTCCCACTAGTTAACCCCTTCAGTAAACACCGTAAGAAAAAAAAACAAAAAAATAAAAAAACACCCAGGCACAAAACAACGCTTTATTATCATACCGCCGAACAAAAAGTGGAATAACATGCGATCAAAAAGACAGATATAAATAAACCATGGTACCGCTGAAAACGTCATCTTGTCCTGCAAAAAAGAGCCGCCATACAGCATCATCAGCGAAAAAATAAAAAAGTTATAGAATAAAGCGATGCAAAAATAATTATTTTTTCTATAAAATAGTTTTTATCATAAAAGCGCAAAAACATAAAAAAAAAGATATAAATGAGGTATCGCTGTAATCGTACTGACCCAAAGAATAAAACTGCTTTATCAATTTTACCAAACACGGAACGGTATAAACGCCTCCCCCAAAAGAAATTCATGAATAGCTGGTTTTTGGTCATTCTGCCTCACAAAAATCGGAATAAAAAGTGATAAAAAAATGTCCCGAAAATGGTACCAATAAAAATGTCAACTAGTCCCGCAAAAAACGAGACCTCACATGACTCTGTGGACTCAAATATGGAAAAATTATAGCTCTCAAAATAATTTTTTGCAATAAAAAGCGTCTTTCAGTGTGTGACGGCTGCCAATCATAAAAATCCGCTAAAAAACCCGCCATAAAAGTAAATCAAACCCCCCTTCACTACCCCCTTAGTTAGGGAAAAATTAAAAAAAAAATGTATTTATTTCCATTTTCCCGCTAGGGTTAGGGCTAGGGCTAGAGCTAGGGCTAGGGTTGGGGCTAAAGTTAGGGTTAGGGTTTGGATTACATTTACGGTTGGGAATAGGTTTGGGATTAGGGTTAGGGGTGTGTTTGGATTAGAGTTTCAGTTATAATTGGGGGGTTTCCACTGTTTCGGCACATCAGGGGCTCTCCAAACGCGACATGGTGTCCTATCTCAATTCCAGCCAAATTCTGCGTTGAAAAAGAAACAGTGCTCCTTCCCTTCCGAGCTTTCCCGTGTGCCCAAACAGGAGTTTATCCCAACATATGGGGTATCAGCATACTCAGGACAAATTGGACAACAACTTTTGGGGTCCAATTTCTCCTGTTACCCTTGGGAAAATACAAAACTGGGGGCTAAAAAATAATTTTTGTGGGAAAAAAAGATTTTTATTTTCACGGCTCTACGTTATAAACTGTAGTGAAACACTTGGGGGCTCAAAGTTCTCACAACACATCTAGATAAGTTCCTTGGGGGGTCTAGTTTCCAATATGGGGACACTTGTGGGGGGTTTCTACTGTTTAGGTACATTAGGGGCTCTGCAAATGCAATGTGACGCCTGCAGACCATTCCATCTAAGTCTGCATTCCAAATGGCGCTCCTTCCCTTCCGAGCTCTCCCATGCGCCCAAACAGTGGTTTACCCCCACATATGGGGAATCCGCGTACTCAGGACAACTTGTACAACAACTTTTGGGGTCCAATTTCTTCTCTTACCCTTGAGAAAATAAAAAATTGGGGGCAAAAATATAATTTTTGTGAAAAAATATGATTTTTTATTTTTACGGTTCTGCATTATAAACTTCTGTGAAGCACTTGGTGGGTCAAAGTGCTCACCACACCTCTAGATAGGGGGTCTACTTTCCAAAATGGTGTCACTTGTGGGGGGTTTCAATGTTTAGGCACATCAGTGGCTCTCCAAACGCAACATGGTCTCCAATCTCAATTCCAGTCAATTTTGCATTGAAAAGTCAAATGGCGCTCCTTCCCTTCCGAGCTCTGTCATGCGCCCAAACAGTGGTTTACCCCCACATATGGGGTATCGACGTACTCAGGACAAATTGTACAACAACTTTTGGGGTCCATTTTCTCCTGTTACCCTTGGTAAAATAAAACAAATTGGAGCTGAAGTAATTTTTTTGTGAAAAAAAGTTAAATGTTCATTTTTATTTAAACATTCCAAAAATTCCTGTGAAACACCTGAAGGGTTAATAAACTTCTTGAATGTGGTTTTAAGCACCTTGAGCGGTGCAGTTTTTAGAATGGTGTCACACTTGGGTACTTTCTATCATATAGACCCCTCAAAATGACTTCAAATGAGATGTGGTCCCTAAAAAAAAATGGTGTTGTAAAAATGGGAAATTGCTGGTCAAATATTAACCCTTATAACTCCCTAACAAAAAAAAAAATTTTGGTTCCAAAATTGTGCTGATGTAAAGTAGACATGTGGGAAATGTTACTTATTAAGTGTTTTGTGTGACATATCTCTGATCTAATTGCATAAAAATTCAAAGTTGGAAAATTGCAAAATTTTCAAAATTTTTGCCAAATTTCTGTTTTTTTTACAAATAAACACAGGTAATATCAAAGAAATTTTCCCACTATCATGAAGTACAATATGTCACGAGAAAACAATGTCAGAATCACTGGGATCCGTTGAAGCGTTCCAGAGTTATAACCGCATAAAGGGACAGTGGTCAGAATTGTAAAAATTGGCCCGGTCATAAACGTGCAAACCACCCTTGGGGGTAAAGGGGTTGAATGGAATCTATCATTTTTTTGCTCAGTAATCTGAGTACAATAATGTAAGTGAGAAGTGAGCCTGATTACAGTGGTTTATCACTTATTGGGCTGTGTCTTGCTGTTTCAAAACAAATCAGTGTTTTAGCAGCAGGAGATTATTATTAGAGGACAACTGGCCTCATACATCCTAGTCCAATCCTGTCAACAGCACTGATTAACAGCTCACTGTCACTATACTATGGACACAGGAAGCTATGGTGTGCAGGGTTATACCGGGCTCCATGTTTGGGGCTCTGCTAGACTTTCTGCAGAGAAAACGGATTGTATCACTATTGCTGCACCCAGTAAAATAAGTGACACCGTTGCTATCAGGGTCTCAGTCCCTTCCTCACGCTGCTGACCGACTATAAAAAAAGCCTGCTTACAGATGCCTTTTAATAAAACTGATAGAGTTAAGTACATAGCCTTAATTTTTACCCAACTGATATTCTCTGCTCTTGGTACCGTGACGATTTAGATATACACTGAACCATCAGACTGATAGCCCTGACTTGTTGCCAATCAAGAGAAACGCAGCATAGTTGCGCTCTCTCTTCCTACATCTCTTCTCTTATAAAGGATCATCTAGCAGCAAAAATAAGGCAAGATAAGAACATAGGGAGCTTTGGATGTGTGGGAAGATGTAACAATGTATTCCTGTTATTACAGTTATATGAAAAAGTTTGGGCACCCCTATTAATCTTAAGCTTAATGTTTTATAAGAATTGTTATTTTTGCAACAGCTATTTCAGTTTCATATATCTAATAACTGTTGGACACCGTAATGTTTCTGCCTTGAAATGAGGTTTATTGTACTAACAGAAAATGTGCAATCTGCATTCAAACAAAATTTGACAGGTGCATAAGTATGGGCACCCTTATCATTTTCTTGTTTTACATACTCCTACCTGCTTTTTACTGACTTACTAAAGCACTTTTTTGGTTTTCTCACCTCATTGAGCTTTGAACCTTATAGCCAGGTGTATGCAATCATGAGAAAAGCTACTTAAAGTGGCCACTTGCAAGTTGTTCTCCTGTTTGAATCTCCTCTGAAGAGTGGCATCATGGGCTCCTCAAAACAACTGTCTAATGATCTGAAAACAAAGATTATTCAACATAGTTGTTCAGGGGAAGGATGCAAAAAGCTGTCTCAGAGATTTAACCTGTCAATTTCCACTATGAGGAACATCGTAAGGAAATGGAAGAACACAGGTACAGTTCTTGTTAAGGCCAGAAGTGGCAGGCCAAGAAAAACATCAGAAAGGCAGAGAAGAAGAATGGTGAGATCAGTCAAGGACAATCCTCAGACCACCTCCAGAGAGCTGCAGCATCAACTTGCTGCAGATGGTGCATCTGTCAACTATACAACGCACTTTGCACAAGGAGAAGCTGTATGGGAGAGTGATGCGAAAGAAGCTGTTTCTGCAAGCACGCCACAAACAGTCGGCTGAGGTATGCAAAAGCACATTTGGAGAAGCCAATTTCTTTTTGGAAGAAACTCCTGTGGACTGATGAAACCAAGATTGAGTTGTTTGGCCATACAAAAAGGCCTTATGCATGGTGGCCAAAAAACACAGCATTCCAAGAAAAACACTTGCTACCCACAGTAAAATTTGGTGGAGGTTCCATCATGCTTTGGGGCTGTGTGGCCAATGCCGGCACAGGGAATCTTGTTAAAGTTGAGGGACGCATGGATTCCTCTTAGTATCAGCGGATTCTTGTCAATAATGTTCATGAATCAGTGACAAAGTTGAATCTTTCAGCAAGACAATGATCCAAAACACCGCTCCAAATCTACTCAGGCATTCATGCAGAGGAACAATTACACTGTTCTGGAATGGCCATCCCAGTCCCCAGACCTGAATATCATTGAACATCTGTGGGATCATTTGAAGAGGGCTGTCCATGCTCGGCGACCATCAAACTTAAGTGAACTGGAATTGTTTTGTAAAGAGGAATGGTCAAAAATACCTTCATCCAGGATCTCATTAAAAGCTACAGGAAGCGACTAGAGGCTGTTATTTTTGCAAAAGGAGGATCTACTAAACGTTAATGTCACTTTTCTGGTGGGGCGCCCGTACTTATGCACCTGTCAAATTGTGTTTGAATGCAGATTGCACATTTTCTGTTAGTACAATAAACCTCATTTCAAGGCAGAAACATTACTGTGTCCAACAGTTATTAGATATATGAAACTGAAATAGCTGTTGCAAAAAAAAACAATTTTTATAAAACATTAAGCTTAAGATTAATAGAGGTGCCCAAACGTTTTCATATAACTATCAGATAATGATATATAGTTGATTTTGAATATAATGGCAACATGGAATATGCTGAATATTATGGATTAAAAATTAATTGGGAAAAAAATGTTGATTGCCAAATATCTAGGGGTATAAAAGTATTGCAACAAAGGGAGGCATTTAAAGGGAACTTGTCAGCAGGATTGTGCACATTAACATACAGACACAGTGGCAGGTCAGCACCGTTACACTGATTAAAATTATACCTTGGGTGATGAAATCCGTTTCGTGGTGGCCCGACTCGAACGCATCGGGTATTCTAGAATATGCATGGCCACATAGTATATTGCCCAGCCACATAGTATATTGCCCAGCCACATAGTATAGCGCCCAGCCACATAGTATATTGCCCAGCCACATAGTATAGCGCCCAGCCACATAGTATATTGCCCAGCCACATAGTATATCGCAGAGCCACGTAGTATATTGCCCAGTCACATAGTATATTGCCCAGCACAGAGGCACGTAGTATAGAGACTTAAAAAAAACATATACTCACCTATAGCCCGTTTAAGTCCTGCTATACTTACCCTTCCGCCGCCATTCTCGCTCCTCTCCACGCTCCGGGGATCACTCCATTGCAAGCGGCAGCTTGCGGTCCCGTCCCAGGGCTGGTTTGAGCAGGACCTATGGTGACGTCGCGGTCACATGACCGACCGTGACGTCATGGCAGGTCCTTGTCCCACACCAGCCCTGGGACGGGAGCGGAAGCTGCCGCTTTCAATGGAGCAGTGCCGGGAGCGTGGAGAGTAGGGAGAAAGGCGGCGGAGGGCGAGTATAGCAGGTTTTTTGTTTTTTTAAAATTATTTTTAACATGACATTTTTGCTATTGATGCCGCATAGGCAGCATCAATAGTAAAAGGTTGGGGACACAGGGTTAATAGCGGCGGTAACGGAATGCGTTACTGCCGGCATTAACCCTGTGTTAGCAGTGACCGGAGGGGAGTATGGAGCGTTCAGGGAGCAGAGCGCCGGGGACACAGTGTGGGGAGCGGAGCGCCAGGGACACAGTGCGGGGAGCGGAGCGCCGGGGACAGTGACTGCGGGGAGCGGGCGCCGGGCACTGAGTGCGGGGAGTATGGAGCGGCCATTTTCTTACGGACTGTGCCCGTCACTGATTGGTCGTGGCAGTTTTGCGGTGACCAATCAGCGACTTGGATTCCCAGGATAGACAGAGGCCAGGACCAATGAATATCCGTTACAGAAGGACAGATAGACAGAGGGAAGTACCCCTTAGACAAATATATATATATTTTTTAAATTATTTTTCACTTTCAGCAGGCAGGCACCGGTGGCGGGTGAATGCGCTACAGCATGATCGCATGTATAATGTGCATTTAATTCTTTTATTTGCTAGTATAAATAAATTCATAAATAAAAAAATTCTGTCTCAAACTGGCGCCAGTGCAGTAGCATCTATCGGCACTCCCATAGATGCTACTGTGCAGGCGCCATCTTGCTTGAGAAAAAAAAAAATTGCCTCTTCAAAGATTGTGCTGCCAATGCCTGCGCAGTAGCATCTATGGGATAGAAGGTCGGGTAGTCTATACCATCATTAGATTATATTTTTTTGCCAGAAAAATTAAGACCAATTGTAAGCTGGAAACCGCATAAAATTTGGAGCTATACAAGCAGAAATAATAAGAGTGAATATGGAGAATTTATAGAAACACTGGAATTAGAAATTTTAAGTTAAAACATGTCTAGTCCACTTATAGAGATGGTGACAATCTGCTGATTAAGAGTTCACCAAGGAAACACGATTATTAAACACTTAGTCGGCTACTTACCCTCAATTGTTTTTACACATAACTTCTGCACTTCGTTTTTCTCATGTCTGTTTGTATGCGTATTTGTAAGTAAGTGTTTGCGTATATTGTGTGTAGGGACCATTAGAGATTAGTAAAAATATTACAGTGAAATTAAATTCTAGTCAAATGTTAAAATCCAAATTTGCTATTTTTCTGCACCATTCATTAAAGGCCATCAAATTAGAAAACAAATAATTTACTTACCTCTTCGGTCCCGCCGCATCACCAGTCCGATGCTCACTAAATTTTCAGATTGCCTTCACTTGTGCAGACATCCCTGGGCCTCTCAGCATTGATGGGGTTCTGTGCAATTTTGCGAAAAGGTCATGGTGTCATGATGTCACGTCATGAGTCATGAAGCCATAAGTCATGACCTTGTGTGTGCATGCACAGAATGCTCCCAGACTCAAAGCTGCAAGTCTTGGCCTAGTGTGAAGCCTCCAAGGGATGTCAACATGAGTGAAGGTGATCTGATTATGCTGTGAGGACTGGACAGGTCACGGGTAAGGCGAGTATAAGGATTTTTCTCATTTTGTTTTTTTACATATGAAGTTTATTATGCTCTGGGGTCTAGAGAGACCCAAGAGAAAAATAAAAAAATACAATAAATGTCCTGGTAAAAACTACGCACAGCTGATATATACAGGCGACATGTGCCCGCAATAGCCACAGGTGGAATCACCATCCACCCATGGCTGTTAACTACTTTAATGCTGCTCAATTTCTGAGCACTGGTGACCCCGTCACATTATCGTGGGTCACCGATGGGTCGGCATGACAACCAGAGGTCTTAGGCAGTTCTTTGGTTGTCAGAGCCACATTGCTATAAACACCACCTGGTGGTCGGTACTCATAGCATGTGAGCATTTCTGATCATCGCATGTGTGTAGCAGAGGCAATCAGAGTATTACAGCTTCTAGTCTCCCATGGAGACTATTGAAGCATGCCAAAAAAAATAAAGGATACAAAAGTTTAAATCACACCCCTTTCACCCAAAATAAAAGCAATAAAAAAAAAATATACACATATTTGGCATCGCCAAGTTCAGAATCACCCGATTAGTATAAAAAAAAAAAAAAGAATTAACCCAATCGCCAAACGGCGTAACGAGAAAAAAATTCAAAACGTCAGAATTACGTTTTTTGGTCGCAGCTACATTGCAAGAAAACGCAATCATGGGAGATCAAAAGATTCCATCTCCACCAAAAAGGCATCAATAAAAATGTCAGCTCAGTGTACAAAAAAAAACAAAAAAAAAAAAAAAACGCTCACCCAGCCCCAGATCATGAAAAATGGAGACGCTACAGGTCTTGGAAAATGGTGACTTTTTTTTTTTAACCAAATTTTACATTTTTTTTTAATACTTAAAATCAAAAAGACCCTAGACATTTTTGGTGTCTGTAAACTCGTAATGACCTGGACAATCATAATGGCCAGTTTTAGCATTTAGTGAATATGGTAAAAAAAAAAAAAACAACAAAACTGTAAAATTGCACTTTTTTTTTTGCAAATTCACCACATTTGGAATTTTTTTTCCCGTTTTCCTGTACATCATATGCTAAAAACCAATGATGTTGTTCAAAATTACAATATGTACCACAAAAAAAAAAACAAGCCTTCGCATGGCCATATTTACCGAAAAAAAAGGGGAGCAAAAAATTAAAACGCAAAAACAAAAATACCGCTGGTTGTGAAGGGGTTAAAGAGAATCTGCCAGGAGGATCTAAAGCTAAAAAAGGTAGCATTGTTAACATGAGAAAATCGATAAATGATTTTTTGCAGAAAAGCATTTTGTTTAAATTACTGTATCTGCAAGTGTATTGGGAAGTGACAAAGCACTTCCAGCTATATCCTAAACTGTCCACAATTTACTGTTTTTCATCACTGTATAATTAAGACAATATTGAGTTTTGATCTTGGTACATAATTTGGGGCAATTTTTAAAATTTATAAAAGGAAAAAGTAATTGTTGCCTGTGCCAACCTATCTCACAGCGTTTTTTATTTTATCAGAGCACTTTCAAAAAAATAAACTGTGCCTGGTTGCCAAGGGGAAACAAAGTACGGTTTTCTTTTAGACATATTTGACGGGAAGTGATGAGTACTGTAGGCTTACTTGCTTTATTTGGAGCCCTGTTGCCTGGGGGGAAAAAAAATGTATACCGTATATATTTGTTTATTTTCTTGTAATATGGTCCTGTTTCCTGTACCTTTTAAAAGGTAGTTCATATTGAACCAACATAACGGCATAAGGAAGGAAGCCACAATGCGTTTTGTCTCCTGATGGAACTCGAAAAATACCAACCAAATGAGGCAATGAAAAGTGATAGAAAAATCCTTGACCACTATTTAGAAGTGAAATATGCACAGGGTTCTGCAACTATGGTAAATATAGGACAAATGGTATTAAATCAAATATATAATATTTTACCACTTAAAGAAAAAAAAAACTTTTAAGAATAACAACTTTCAAGTGCCTGAAAATTACTCATTCTAATTCCACATCAATTTTTAATTGCTTTGTAGATTAATTAGCCTTCTATTCGGATAAGCAGAGCTTAATACATTTCCAAAGAACAAAGTCTACCAAAATAAAGCTGTACTTTCTTTCCCACAAAAAAACGTCATCCAATTATTATGGTAGATCTCTGTACCCGCAAAGTAGAATTTACTGATCCATGAAAAATAAATAAATAAAAAAACGTAGTAATCTTTTGCTCGCACGAACTATTGCAAACTATTGCAAAGAGTAAAAGATCTTTGGCAATTACTTATATGATTTCTATTTTCCATGTCTTCTTAGTTTATGACGCCTATTGCAAAAATATTATTTTGGACAACGCATGAGGAAAAGTCATAAGAGATATACACCACAGGGTAGAATATATGGTTGGAGTGAAGAAATTTTTTTTCCACGTGGCAAGATGCTATCCGCAACAGTTTTTCCACCAAGGACAGAAGGAAATTTGTTTGCTGGCCCCTTCATCACTTCTCATGATTCCAGAGCCCACCTCCCCTCTTCATTTGATAACTTAAGTTTAAGGATTCCTGCCGAGCATCTTGTCCTCTAACAACAAAGAAGATTGGACCAATGCTCTTTCAAGTGGACCTGTACAGCCATATAGGATTTTCTTCTGGTAAGTACACCCTGGGTTGAAGATGATGGCAAGGACTGATGATGTCCACCAGAGAATTTTAGAATGCTTATTTTTGCTTCTACTGTAGTGATGTAAAATCTGGAAGCAGACAGCTGAATTTTCAATAAACAATGGCTCAAATTGCAGAAATGCTTATTGTGCGTAAAAAGTCCAATTTCATTTGTGCTTTAGATTACTTTTTTCAGCAGTTATTTAGTAAAAAAAAATTGCAAAGCTTCTGCTGCCCATCTCAAAGTTAAAAAGCCAACAGCACACAGATGGCATCCAAGTGCTGACTGTGATTTTCACAGACCCATTGATTTGCATTGGCAAGTTTGATCTGCAACTAGGATGTATTACGGCACTCCATTTGAAGGGGAATAAGGTGCTCAAGTAGGTCAACCCCTGAAGTGCCAGAGTCACACCAGCATATGGCATCAGATGCGATGTGCTAATGACCCTCAGCACCAGCTCTGCTGCAAACGGGAGCTGAGTGTCGGTGGTGGGCGGCGTTGGAGGTGATGCCCCAGGGTCCAACAGAAAATGATGAATAACTTGAAAAATGTTTGCAGATTTGTTGCACTGTAAGAGAGAGTGATTAGAGAACTGGTCTAGTGAGAGATAGTGAATAAGAATAAAGCTGAAACTTTGCACTTTCAGGAAAGTGATTAATATTGTTGGAAGAAGAGAGTTAGTATAACTATATGCAGATAGTGTTGTAAAGTTCGTGAATTAGAGCAAACGTTGAAAAATGTTTGTTCTTGCACTTTAAAGTAGAATACCTGTAAGGGTAGTCGCCGTTTCATAGTAAAAGTCCTATTTTTAAAGGTTATTTATATATTTATGTATATATGTTCCAGCAAAGTTCAAGCATCTATTACCTCCCATAAAAGTAAGCCAAAGTTTATTTTAACTTGTGTTGCTTAATTTGTATGTCTTTTTATTAACTTGTTATTATTGTTTTTTTCACAGTCCTGGAGTACTGGATATAACGGGGGGGGGGGGGGGGATTGTGTGGAGTGTGATGCCCCAGTGTCCTGGTTGTCACAGTGCCATTGCTCTCCTTATGGGGAGGGTGATGCCACGCTTGGAAGCGATGATGGATTTCTTCTATCAGGTAAGCACAAGGCGCACAACATGTTCACACTCCAGGTCAGAAGGGGGAGCTCTGGATCCAGATTAAGGGGAACTTCCCTATATTCCGGTCCGGAGGGAAAGGAACTGAGCAATCTGTCAGAGGATAGAGGAGAGAGCCGTCAGACATTGAGTGTCGGGAGGACTGAAGGGGCCATGTAGTCAGTTGTTACAGCTCCTGGAGAAAGAATATGAAGGGAAGAATATTGTTTAG
Organism: Ranitomeya imitator; assembly: GCF_032444005.1. Lineage (NCBI taxonomy): Eukaryota > Metazoa > Chordata > Amphibia > Anura > Dendrobatidae > Ranitomeya > Ranitomeya imitator. The sequence goes on along the minus strand of NC_091282.1, from coordinate 716,108,602 downwards.
TGAGCGTGCAGGAGAGTGAAGCACAGGAGAGTGACATTTGGGGAGGACAGCTGCAATTGAGCTATCTCCCTGCAGAGCGCAGACACCTGTAGCCGGAGGACAGAGGTTGTGAGGGACTCTAAGACTTACAGCAGAAACCGGCAGGAGAGCTGGATTATGCGTCACCTGTCTGCCCTAATACCCAGGAGGCACAGTGGCGCATAGAGCCCAGGTCATGATAGAGACCCTGTAAAAAGGCTCGAGTCACCTGTCATATGGGTTTGTGTCCCACCTCTATGGAGGATAGAGAGAACTGTGAGAACCTTGCCAGAAGCCACAGGCAGTAAGGGACTACAACACCACCGCGCTACGAGGAAGGCTTTTAATTCCACCTGGTAAGGGGGACTTAGAATTCGCTCCCAAGCTGTCCAAACCCTGCCTGTACCCGTGATCTGGTGCTCTGGACTGCGGTTGCCTGAAGCCTTCAGTAAACCAGGTAAAGAGACTGCATCGGTCCCCACTGACCGAATACCACAGGTGGCGTCATGAACACAAACTTTAATTCAAAACTCCTTTAAAGACTTTCCCTTCAACATGGGCGCCCAGGGCCACGGATCGGGTCACCACCACCGTGACATCCCCCTGTGAATATTGGACCCGATACTGGGTACCCACGGCCCTGGCGGGTGACTCATTGGGAATCGCACTGCACTCGTATGTTTCGTTCACACCCATAGACTTGTATAGGGGCAAGGGAGCTGAGTCTCGCTGCAAATAGCTACATGCTGTGATTGTTCTCATGCTGAATCAGAGTGAGAAAATCGCAGATCTGTGCTGCCCCATAGAATAGTACTGGGCAGCGTGCTAAGCGATTTTTATCGCATAGCACTCCGCTGTGTAATACGATAGTGTGACCTTAGGATAAAAAATGGACAGCTTTTTTTTTTTTTTTTTAACTGACCATATACGTCCACAAAAATAAAGATAGAACACATACTTGTTATAATATAATAATATAATAGCGAAAATCAAGAGTCTGAATGTGGCCTAACTGTTCCAATTTATAATACTTTGCATCTGAACATTTCCATGATTTCCTTAGATAAACTATAGTGGGAAATACACCTCACAGCTCTCCGCTAGTGATGAGCGAGCGTGCTCGTCACTACTCGTTAATCACTCGAGCATCAGTGTGCTCGGCATGCTTATTACTCGGCAACTATTTTTTTTAATGTTCAAGAGGGAGCTCAATTCCCTGCCCCGAATGTTTGACAGTTTTTAAGACAGCCAATGAACAACATTAAGATTTCTGTTAAGTACAACAACAGCCCTTCTTAGGGCAGAGAGCAGTAGATAAATACCATGTACACCATGCACGTCGGTATTTCTGTCAGCCTCCGCACACAAGAGCTGATGAGTGGGCATGGATCTCAGACCCTGTTACACCGCCCAGATGTCAACCAAGTTGGGGTACCTCTTTCAGTACCACCCCGTGTTTCAGGAAGTTCACTCTGCTTTGGCTGGAGTCTGAATGAAGGACGCTGGCTGGAATTGCTTGGTTACATGGGCGCATATAAAAGATCACTGCTTCTCCACGTATTTCCAGTCTGACAACACTTTACTCACAGGACAGAGAATATAAATCACACAGATACAGAGGGCAGGCCAATAGAAAAGCGGCAGGCCAGACATACATTACAATAGCCGCAGGTGGCCGGAGCCTGCCAATATTTACTGTGGGAATTACAAAGGTGGGGGGTGGACAAAAGGGGAATATCGTGTCCCCTTTGTCAAGGGGCGCAATCTGTGGGCTGATGCATTAGGGACATGCATCTCACATGGAACCTATTATACATTCATATAATTGCACAACATATTCTGGGTGCTGAGTGGTTCCGTAACACGGCTCCCCTTTTCAGCGACGCGATCGGCATACACAGTCTGATCCTTAACGGATCGGTTTGGGGATGACCGAAGTTTATGTGGTTGGTACAACTTCCGTTTGTTGACTTAGTCCATCGGCGTTACCGTTTTGATTGCTGGGTCTGTAGTGGATGGTGAAGTCCAGAGGTTGTAGGGCTAAACTCCACCGCAGCAATCTGGCATTGTCTCCAGAGACCCAATTAAGCCAGACTAGGGGATTATGGTTTTTTAGGAGGGAAAACGGTTGTCCATACAAATATGGTTGCAACTTTTTGAGTGCCCATACTACCGCCAGGCACTCCTTCTCGATGGCCGCATAGCTTACTTCACGGGGCAGTAGTTTCCGAATCAGGTAAGCTACCGGGTGTTCTTGGCCGTCCGGCCCGACTTGGCTTAGTACTGCCCCCAATCCAAACATAGAAGCGTCTGTGTGAACAAGAAAACGTTTAGTTGGATCGGGTGTGGCCAATACCTTTAGTTGGCGGAAGGCTTCCTCACACTCTGGGTTCCAAGTTACCTGACGGGGTTGGTTCTTACAGGTCAGATCAGTGAGGGGCCTGACTACGCTGCTGTAATTGGGAATGAATTTCCTGTAATACCCCGATGTCCCTAGAAACGCCATGACCTGGGTTTTAGTGCGTGGGGTGGGCCATTTGGCTATGGTCGCTGTTTCCCACTTCCCACCCAATGCCCTAAATACTGAAACTCTGCTTTGCCCACGTGACACTTGTTTGGGTTCAGGGTGATTCCGGCCTGGATGACAAATGCCGACTTGGGAATAGCGTCAGGACTAAGGGGAATCTGCCAGTAGCCTTTGCATAGATCGATGGTGGTCAAATACTTTGTCCCTGCCAGCCGGTCTAACAACTCATCCACATGCGGAATGGGATATGCATTCGTCACCGTTTTCTCATTGAGCTTACAATAGTTACACAAAACCATGTAGTCCCATCCTTCTTGGGCACTAACACTACGGGGGATGCCCAGGGACTATCTGACTTTTCAATGACCCCTAAACGCAACATCTCTTGTCGCATCCCTTCTCGTACAGACTCAGGGACGCGGAAGGGGTTTTGTCACAGGGGAGTCTGATTCTGGGTCTCAACCTTGTGTTGTGCCAGGCGAATGTAGCCTGGTCTCCCCAAAAACATCCTCTGTCACTGCCTCAACAACTCCTCTGCCTGCTGTCTCTCCCGGGGGCCTAGGTCTTCACCCAAGTGTACCTGGTCCCATGTTTTAGACTGAGTCCTTTCCTCCAAGACACCCGCCCATTTCTCAGGCCCTGATGTGAGAGGTACTCTGATAAGGAGGGAAACATTTTGGAAGATGCTGAAGGAATACCTTGCCAACCATACCAGCATCCTCAGAGATTTCTCTGTGCCTTACAACTATTGGGTATCCAAGCTAGACATGTGGCATCAACAGTCTTCTCTACACTTTGGAGGTCCTGTCATGCCGCTAGAGTTTTTTCAGAGCGGGTTCTTAGTGCCGCCGGGGGTATTATAACTGATAGGGGCATCTGCCTGCCAACTGAAAATGCTGACAGGTTGACTTATTAGAACGAGCAAGGGCTGGATTGGGCCAGACTTGTGTACACCACAGGATGACAGCAGCGGAACAAACTCAAATGTGGTATTTTTTTTTTTTTTTTCTGGTGCATTTCCATGCACCCCTTTCCACCCAAAACATGGATATATGCTTTAGGATATCATCTGATCATGCTACCATTGCTATACCTTTTTTCAGAGTGTTTATGATACATGCATTAATTTTTAGAGGGCTACCTCAAACATTTATATGTTGTCATGGAATATGACGCAAGTCTCATTGTGCTTCTCGGAGGAAGCAAGTGTGCAAAACGCGCGTCGAGGCTCTCCATCCCGCATCCAGGAGCAGGTTGGTTCATGTGTATCTGTCATTTCCCCTTACTATCGTTGGCCCCATGTTTTTCCTTTTTCCTTCTTGCATATATTAGGATTTTTTCCTGTTTTTATTTTCCATGTATTATTCTGCAATTAGTTAGCCTATGGTACTTATTGATCTCATCAACCATTATGGTTAGGGATTATTATTCCCCTATAATTTATTACAGCTCTTGCACTTTACTACATGATTCATTTACTCAGATTTGCTTTATCCGCATTGGTTATTTATATGTTCCATCAAATTATTTATTTGGCTATTTTGGTTTTATTTTGGGGGGGAGCTATGCACATTGGACTACTGGCACTTTGCACTTTATATTCAGTGTACCAGCTATTTAGTATCAGCAAATATTAATTACTCTCTATAACATCTACTCTGGTCTGTATATGCTCCTTACTAATTAATTAATTATTGTTATTTTTTGGTATAACTCATGTGGTCTTATTGTGGAGCTATATTTACTACATTGCTGGCACTGTACAATTTATTTTTACTGGTATTCTAGTCCAGCTATTAGGGTTTGATTTGTTACCATAAACGGTTAGCCTATATACTTAATTCTGCTATCTTTTATATTATATAAAATAATTTTGAGATTATTAATTCACTAGATGGTGGCCCGATTCTATTGCATCAGGTATTCTAGAATATGCATGTCCATGTAGTATATTGCCCAGCCTGTATGTATGTATGTATGAATGCATGCATGCATGCAGCGCTGTGAATGGTGTTTAAATCCCGCACCAAAATCACTGATTGGTCGTGGCCGGCTGGCCCTGCTCCTTCTCCCCGGCTCTCCGCACATGCAGGACTCCGGGTGCCAGCACACAATAGGTAGTCACAGGCCGGCGTCCTCGCAACGCCCTCTGCCCTCCACTCTTTGCCCTCTCCCAGTCCCCGACTTCCTCACCGCCTCCATTGCTCACTCAGGATGGTACACGCACTGTCCGGGGGACCCTGCTCCTTCTCCCCCGTGCCCCGGCTGTCCGCACACGCAGGACTCCAGGTGCCCGCACACAATAGGTAGTCAGTCCAGCGTCCTCGCAGCCCCCTCTACCCTCCACTCTTTGCCCTCTCCTGGTCCCCGGCTTCCTCACCGCCTCCCTGGCTCACCCGGGATGGTACACGCACTGTCCAGACGCCTCCACGTTCCCTCCTGGTCGGTACACTCTCCAGCTCCTCTCTCCTGCACAGCGGCAGTGATGGTGGAGACCACACCCCTTCCCGTAAATCCTGCCTTGCTGATTGGTCGCGGCCGGCTGGGCTCTGACCAATCAGCAAGGCAGGATTTACGGGACAGACAGACAGAAGTGCCCCTTAGACAATTATATATATAGATGCATGCAGTGTATTTACACTATTAAGTGGCCTTTTTGATTAACCCCTTCACGACATGCGCCGTACTAGTACTGTGCATGCCGTGTCACCCCCTTTGATGTGGGCTCCGGCGGTGAGCCCACATCAAAGTCGCGACATGTCAGCTGTTTTGTACAGCCAACATGTGCGTGCAATAGCGGCGGGTGAAATCACTATTCACCCGCCGCTATTAACCTGTTAAATGCCACTGTCAAACGCAGACAGCGGCATTTAACCGGCGCTTCCGGCCGGGCGGAAATGATGTCATCGCCGACCCCCGTCACATGATCGGGGGTCGGCGATGCATCAGGAAGGTAACCATAGAGGTCCTTGAGACCTCTATGGTTACTGATGCCGGCCTGCTGTGAGCACCCCCCTGTGGTCGGCGCTCACAGCACACCTGCATTTCTGCTACATAGCAGCGATCTAATGATCGCTGCTATATAGCAGAGCCGATCAGGCTATGCCAGCTTCTAGCCTCCCATGGAGGCTATTGAAGCATGGCACAAGTAAAAAAAAAATGTTTTTAAAACTATTAAAAAATATAAAAGTTTAAATCACCCCTCTTTCGCCCCATCCTAAATAAAACAAACAAAAAAACCTACACGTATTTGGTATCGCCGCGTTCAGAATCGCCTGATCAATAAAAAAAAGCATTAACCTGATCGCTAAACAGTGTAGCGAGAAAAAAATCAGAAAAGCCAGAATTAAGTTTTTTTGGTCGCCGTGACATTGCATTAAAAAGCAATAACGGGCGATGAAAAGAATGTATCTGCACCAAAATGGTATCATTAAAAACATCAGCTCGGCACGCAAAAAATAAGCCCTCACCCGACCCCAGATCATGAAAAATGGAGACGCTTCGGGTATCGGAAAATGGCACTTTTTTTTTTTTTTTTTTTTTTTTTTTAAAGCAAAGTTTTGAATTTTTTTTCACCACTTGGATAAAAAATAACCTAGACATGTTAGATGACTAGGAACTCGTAATGACCTAGAGAATCACAATGGCAGGTTAGTTTTAGCATTTAATGAACCTAGCAAAAAAGCCAAGCAAAAAACAAGTGTGGGATTGCATTTTTTTTGCAATTTTACCGCACATGGAATTTTTTTCCCGTTTTCTAGTAAAAGACATGGTAAAACCAATGGTGTCGTTCAAAAGTACAACTCGTCCCGCAATAAATAAGCCCTCACATGACCATATTGACGGAAAAATAAAGTTATGGCTCTGGGAAGGAGGAGAGTGAAAAATTAAAACGCAAAAACAAAAAAGGGCCGCGACTTGAAGGGGTTAATCCTGGGACATCTCTCACTTGGACGTGGCATTAGTGTGTTGCCTGTTTATCTTACCTATTGTGTCTCTTATTTGTGTGTCTCCATTCATTGGTTATCTATGATTGTTTTTTGATTAGTTTTTAGAATATTTCTAATAAATTTACAAATCTATTTTAGCTCATGTCCATTTCTTTTGTTGGGTTTTCTGTGAATTTTGTATGGCGGAGCTTATGTATTGCTTGCTCGTTTCGTTGGTCTACTAAGTATCCATTCAGCAACATCTGTATTTCCTTCCCCATCCCTTTCCTGCACTGATCCTCAGCAAGGGAGTAAAATATGTAAGAGAAAGTTTATTAATATTTTTTTTCCCTTAAGGTTTTGACAGATGGACATGTTATTGAGACATACATGATCAGGGGTGGATTAAGGGTAGCCAGGGCCCCGGGCTGTTCACACACTGTGGGCCCCCCCGGTCATGTGACGGGGGTCATGTGACGGGGGTCATGATATACCCGAACCAGATTATTCCAGAAAAATGGCCGGGCCCTACTCTACTGTAACCTATTCAATATTTGTGAAAATCTGCAATACAAGTTAGGTATATCTTGACCAATAATATCACATACAAGGAACAAATACCACCGTACCATAACCAGACCACAAATTACAACCACAGTGATCGAATAATATCACATACAAGGAACAAATACCACCTCACCATGTCAAGACCACATATTACTACTTGGTGACCAAATAGCACATACAAGGGACAAATACCACAACACCATTTCCAGACCACATATTACCACCACATAGTGACTGAATATTACAATACTGATCAGTAAAAAAACAAACAAAAAAAAACACAATACTATCACCATAAGTGCCAGTATTCACAGGAGATCTGTACTTAGTATGCAGTGTTTGTGTAGAGGTAATACAGAGATCACTGGTGACATTGTACACAGGACCTCTGTATATAGTATACAGTGTATAGTGTCAGTGTATAGGTAACACTGACTCACCAGTGACGTCTCTAGGTGAAGTCCTTCATCTTTCACCCAGCACAGACCGCCATCATTTCTTCCAGCCAGGACTCGTTTCTGCAGGAAATAACAGTTATCTCGAGCTCCGCTTGCAGAACATATTACTTAATTTTTCACAACTTCTACATTACACCACATGAAGAGAAAAAGGCGATATAGTGTCACTCTGCACAGTAACAGGACCGCCCCCCCATTTAAAACAGTATACTCAAAAAATAAAATAAATACATCACTGCAGTAATATCCCTTAATTAGCCCCTATGGTAATACTATTCCCCACCCCATGTATCTCATTCCTCGCTCCAGCCATATGTTCTCCCATCCTGCACTCATGAGTATCCATCCTGCCCCATCTGTCTCCATCGTATCCATCCTGCCCCATGATCCAATCCTGCCCCATGTCTTTCATTCTACCCCATGCCCCGTGTCTACATTCTGCCCATGCCTCCAGTCCTGCCCCCAGTGTGTCCAGCAATCTGCCCCAGTGTGTCCAGCAATCTGCCCCACTGTCTCCAGCATTGCCCCACTGTCTCCAGCATTGCCCCACTGTCTCCAGCATTGCCCCACTGTCTCCAGCATTGCCCCACTGTCTCCAGCATTGCCCCACTGTCTCCAGCATTGCCCCACTGTCTCCAGCATTGCCCCACTGTCTCCAGCATTGCCCCACTGTCTCCAGCATTGCCCCACTGTCTCCAGCATTGCCCCACTGTCTCCAGCATTGCCCCACTGTCTCCAGCATTGCCCCACTGTCTCCAGCATTGCCCCACTGTCCCCAGCATTGCCCCACTGTCTCCAGCAATCTGCCCCACTGTCTCCAGCAATCTGCCCCACTGTCTCCAGCAATCTGCCCCACTGTCTCCAGCAATCTGCCCCACTGTCTCCAGCATTGCCCCCCAGTGTGTCCTCCAGCAATCTGCCCCACAGCCTCCAGCATTGCCCCACAGCCTCCAGCATTGCCCCACTGTCTCCAGCATTGCCCCACTGTCTCCAGCATTGCCCCACTGTCCCCAGCATTGCCCCACTGTCCCCAGCATTGCCCCACTGTCCCCAGCATTGCCCCACTGTCTCCAGCAATCTGCCCCACTGTCTCCAGCAATCTGCCCCACTGTCTCCAGCAATCTGCCCCACTGTCTCCAGCATTGCCCCCAGTGTGTCCTCCAGCAATCTGCCCCAGTGTGTCCTCCAGCATTGCCTTCAGTGTGTCCTCCAACCTGCCCCAGTGTGTCCAGCATTGCCCCCCAGTGTGTCCTCCAGCATTGCCCCCCAGTGTGTCCTCCAACCTGCCCCAGTGTCTCCAGCATTGCCCCCCAGTGTGTCCTCCCTCCAGCATTGCCCCCCAGTGTGTCCACAGTCCACCGTTTAACTGATCAAAAAAAAAAACCAGTCTCCTCATCTCCTCACCTGTCCACGCTCCCGGCGGCGAGCTCCCTTCTGCAGCGCACACTCGCCGGCGACTGACAATGACGTCAGACGCCGGCGACGTGTGCGAGCGGCCGACTTCAGCCGCCAGCCTCCAATTGGCTGGCGGCTGTTGTTGTTAACTATTGACGTGCGGGCGCGCGCCCGCACATCAATAGGAAACCGCTGCAGCGCCGGAAGGGGCCCGGTGAGCAGATGAGAAGGGGCCCGATGCGGGCCCCCTCTCTCTGCCCACCGGGTCCGGGGGCACATAAACGCCACCCGGCGGGCATTCACAGATGATTTTCAGAGGGTTAATCTGTGCGGTAGCCCAGGGCCCCCCCAGACCACTGGGCCCTGGGCTACCGCCCATATTGACCCTCTGATAATCCGCCCCTGTACATGATTAATGCCTCATTTCCCCTCAGCTGAATTACATGTAATCCAGATTTGCTGCTTAGGCTGGAGTCACACTAAACGATTGGAAAATTGGTCCGAGTCTCCCTGCCGAGAGTCACACAAGTGTTCTCCGTATTGTCATCCGTGTGTAATGCGTTTTAAATGAGATGATGTGATTTTCTCACACCTATGTATCCATATGGCTTTACATTTCTCACTGATTTTCCCCATTGAATTTAATGGCTCAATGGGCTGAAATGAGGAAAATAAGATTTTTTCAAAGACTATTGGCAATTTTTTTATTTTATATACATTGCAACAAAATAATAATCAGTTGCAAATATGGATATGCACATTATATGTATGGGCTTGCCAGCAGGGGCACACCAGAGAGGGTCTATAAAAAAAAAAAAAAAAAAAAGTACACCTGTGAAAACTCATTGATAGATACTGTACAAAATATGGTCCTGGAAAAATCCCTTTGATCTTACTCTGCGGTAAGTAGCAACTACTCTTCAGACTTATTTTTTTATACAAGTTTATATTTTCATTTGAACCCATGATTTGTTGTTTTGTGATAATTCCCAAGATGAAAAGCATAGTGGCGCAGTGGTTAGCACTGTTACTTTGCAGCACTGGGGTCCTGGATTCAAGGCCCACCAAGGGCAATATCTACGAGGAGTTTGTGTGTTTTCCTTGTGTTTTCGTGGGATTCCCACCTTACTCCAAAGACATACAGTATTGATAGAAGATTTAGATTGTGAGCCCCAATGGGGACAGTGATGCTGATGTCTGTAAAAGTGCTGTGGAATTAATGGGGCTATACAAGCAAGTAAAAGCAAAAATAAATACATACAAAAGGAACCTGATCAAGGCTACTTTGAATAGTGATATATTTAATTATATCCTATGTAGCAATACAGTACAAATCAAATATTTTCTTTTCAATAAGTACTATCAAGAACAAACAGTTTAACCCAGTCTAGAATTAACAATATGTATAGCACTCAGTATTTTCTATATCAAGTCATCTTTGTAAATTAAAGAAAAATAAATAATGATTTAATGCTTAAGACAGCTGACAGAAGCCATAATTAAAGCAAGGATAAATAACAGATTTGCTAAATGTTAAAAGGATCCAGACAATAATCTATCATCAACTACATCCATCTGTCAGCCATGTCTCTTCACGCCATCTGCTACACTGAAGACTCAGACCGTTACCCTTCAACCCCTTCCCTTCAATCAGATAAGATTAGAGAGAACTAGGCAGTTGTGCAAAAGGAGCAGTGAATAGACTAACAGGGAACCAGAGACTAATGAACACTGTTGCCTGAATGAATAATCAGCATGTGATCCATGTGCCAGTTAATATAACTATGCAATAAATATGAGCACTAGAGTGAGACACTTGCATGAAAAAAAAACTAACCTTTCATCTTCTCTTACAATAGCCTTATCTAATAGACTAAAAATACAATAAGAGGAGTCCAACAAATAAGCAGCTAGTTGTGAGACTGGTGGATGCCTTATCCTTATTTAAAAAGACCTACCACAGATGCAGTCCAGGGGCCCATAGATTGAGGGGGCCATGCAAAGGAGGCCCATGGCCAGATTGCCTTCACCATTGGCGACATGCTGAGCAGGGAACAGGTCCGCACTGGGGCTGAAATTCAGCCCTGTCATTTCAAATCACACAGGCCCATATTGTCCCCGTCCCCATGAACTAGATGGGATATATTACTAATATTACCCTGGATGTAGGAAAGGTAGATTTTCTGCAAGACCAATATTTCTAATGGTACCAGTGGCCTGCTGGGGCAAGTGACGGAATCAGCAAATTCGTGCTCCATCACAACTCTTAACAGTATGAGTGTCTTGAGAACACCGATTCTGTTAACAACGTAGCAGACAAGGCAGCCCATGACCAAACAGGCCCTTCTGGCATTTGCCAGAATTGCCAAATGGCCAGTCCGGCCCTGCCAGGGAACATTCCTGCATTTCAGCTGCCTACAGGAAAAGATGGCAGTGGCGCTGCAGGAACCAGCCCCTCAGCTTCCTATCAAGCGCTTACTCCATCAACATAAAGATGTGGCACTTGTATATAATTCAATCTGTGCGACACTTGCATGTTCAAAAAAAAAAAAAAAAATTATATATATATATATATATATATATATATATATATATATATATATATATATATATATATATATATATATATATGCACCGTATTTTTCAGATTATAAGACACACTTTTTTTCCCACCAAATTTGGGGGGAAATGGGTGTGCGTCTTATAATTTGAATAAACCGTACCAGCCGCGATGGAGCAGGGTCCCAGGACGCTGCTGGAGGAGGCAAGAGTGGAACGTTGCTGCAGGCGGTGGACTCCTGGAAAATGGCTGCCGGGGCAGCCATGCACAGATGGAGATCACTGCACCAAGATCTCGGGAGATGAGCTCTCAGTGCAAAGATCTCCATCTGCGCATGCGCCACCCCCAGCAGCCATTTTCCCCCAGAGTCCACCGCAAAGTAAACCATGGAAGAATGGGGGCTCTGGGCTTTCACACAATGTTAGCAGAGCCCCCGCACTACCAAACACCCACAGCGTCACACATCCGAACACCCCTTTCTCCCAGTCTGAGGTCCGCAGCATCGCCCCAGTCCTACCTCGCCCAGCAGCGACCCTTGGACCCCGCTTCACCGCAGTCACCACCCCCGATAAGCAATAAGACGTATGGATTATAAGAAAGCCCACCATTTTATTAAAATAGTTTTTTTCCCCATTTTTTTCCTCAAAATTTGGGGTGCATCTTATAAACTGCAAAATACGGTAGCTGCATGTGATATCCATGCAAAAGGCAGCCACATCTAGTGTAGGTATAACATATGGCGCCCTGCAAAGTCAGGTATCAGAAATAGCTGTGATGCTGTGAGAAGCCAGCTCATCAGCAATTTTTACAGATAATCTTTAATAATAATAATCTTTATTTTTATATAGCGCTAACATATTCCGCAGCGCTTTACAGTTTGCACACATTATCATCACTGTCCCCGATGGGGCTCACAATCTAGAATCCCTATCAGTATGTCTTTGGACATATACATATGTAATTAGTGTAAGGGCTATTTTTAAGTTTGGAAGGTAGCAGCCCCCATAGGAGAACTACTAAACCCAGGAAAAGCAACCTTGCTCCCCTGGGATTGAGTGGTGCTAGAGATAAATGAGGCCAGCCAGTGCCTTTGCTGTGGTCACTGTTGGACAACAGCGAAAGCTATGCAGCCGCAAGGGATATAGTGTATTGCACTAAGAAGCGTCCAACTGCCAGACGACGTCATTTAGGGATCAGAGGAGAGATGTGTTGATATGACTTGGTTGTCAGGAGTGGTAAGAGAGCTGAAGTACTTTCCTGTTAAGCCTGAGATGCCGTGGATACCAAGGTCCAGGCTGAGAGAAGTTTTAATGCACATATAGTGCTATATGCAGCGGGAGTGAGGAGAGATGCTGCGCAGTGCCAGAAAAGAGCTAGGTTCATCACACCATGAGGAACTGTTGGCTCAGTATACTGAATAACTATGGAGAGTTGTCGTCATCGTCCCCAGAAAAAGTTGTTTTTATTTCCCCTGTTGCACATAAGGTCTTGACATTGCTCATTGAAACCGACTGATCCTGTATCCCTTCAACTTCTCCCTTACTATTCTGCTGAGGACAGCCTGCGACAAGGCTAGGCCACAGTGACAGTTGGCTGCCTTTACGCTCCGGTTCGGTGAAGGCCAACCCAGACAGAAATACCAATACATTGTAACACCAAGTCAAATTACATTTCTGTGAAATCAACCTGTCCAGTTATGAAGCAACACTGATTGTGAATAAATTTCTCCTGCCGTTGTGCAAACGGAAAAGACAACAGGTAGAAATTATAAGCAATTAGCATGACAACCCCTATTAAATGAGTGGTTCTGTAGGTGGTGACTACAGACCATTTCTCTGTTCTCATCCTTTATGGCTGTTTTGGTCACTTGCATTTTGACATTGCTCTCACCCCTTGAGGTACAGTAGCAACCCATAGAAGTAGCTCAGGTCTTGCAGCTCAACCAGGATGGCACACCGATGCAAGTTGTGGCAATAAGGGTAGCTGTGCCTGTCAGAACAGTGTCCAGAGCATGGAGCAGATACCAGGAGACAGGCCAGTAAACCAGGAGGCAATCTAGCAGCAGGACCACTAACTCCTCCTTTGTGCAAGGGGGAACAGGAGGAGCATTGCCAAAGACCTGCAAAATGACATCCAGCAGGTAACTAACATCTATGTGTCTGTTCAAACTGTTAGAAACAGACTCCATGAGGGTGGTGTGAGGGCCTGATGTCCACAAGTGGGCAATGTGCTTATACCCCAAAACTGTGCATGGCGATTGGCATTTGCCAGAGAACAAAGATTGGCAGATTTGACATTGGCGTCTTGTGAGCTTCACAGATGAGAGCACACTGAGCACATGACAGACATAACAGACCCTGGAGATGCCGCGGAGAACGTTCTGCTGCCTGCAACATCTTTCTGCATGATTGGTTTGGCAGTGGGTCAGTAATGTTGTGGGGAGGCATTTCTTTGGAGGGCCGCACAGCCCTCTTTTTGCTAGCCAGATGTACCCTCACTGCCATTAGGTACCATGATGAGATTCTCAGACACATTGCGAGACCATATGCAGGTGCACTAGCCTGCCCATTCTCCAGATCTGAATTCAATCAAGCAAATCTGGGCCATGTCTCGTTCCATCCACCAACGACAAGTTGCAACACAGACTGTACAGGAGTTGACTAATGCTTTAATCCAGGTCTGGGAGGAGATCAGTCAGGAGAACATCCTCTGCCTTATCAGGACCATGCCCTGGTGTTTAAGGGAGGTCATACAGGCATGTGGAGGCCACACACACTACTGAAAATAATTTCCTTGTCTTGAGGCATTTTACTGAAGTTGGATTGGTCTGAAATTTGATTTTGCACTTTCATTTTGAGTATCATTCCAAATCCAGACATCAATGGGATTTTAATTTTGATATACATTGATCATTTTTATGTTTTATTGTTCTCAACGCATTACACTGTTATAAAGATTTGCAACTGGAATATTTCATTCAGTGATATCTAGAAGGTGGTATTTTAGCATTCACTTTTTTTGAGTAGTGTAATTTGGCATATGGGACACCCTAGGTGGACAGGTTTCAACTGATGTACCAAACTAAGCATACTGTTTAGTGCCAGCATCGCCAGCAGGAATACTGCACAATGAGGCAATTTATATTGACAACATACAACTCTGATTCAGTGTGGCTCCTTCACAGGAGCCACATTACTGTGTGGAAGTAAGGTCTGGCATTCCTCTTCCATATTATGCCAAGAAAACATGGAGAGTGCTTCTAAAGGAATTAGATATAGTGCTGGAAGATGCATCCCTAGGTCGAAAGGCACTTAAGCTACTGGGGAAGAGCAGATAGTTGACCTGAGCATGGCCAATGCTCAAGACGAGCCAGGAACAAAATCTCAGACACGTCTTGGTGCGGATATCGCTTTGTTGAAAAGGAAGATCTAAAGCTATAGAAATATCAAAGCTCGAAACTTAGAGTATAAGAACCATGAACAAAGGAAAACTCGAGATCAAAGCCAAAATGGACAAAACAGGACTCAACTTACTCAGAATTGGCAAACTAAGAAAATAAATCAAGACATTCCCAGTGAAACGAACTGGGTCTACTATTCTGGCAATTATAACTAAAAAAGAAGTGGTGTTGCTTTTATCTTGAATTGAAGATTCGCCACCACGGTCCTTAAGTACAATGCAGTCAATAATAGAGTCCGTTCGGTACGACTACAAAGAGCACCAATTCATGTTACAGCTATATAAGTCCGCTCACAAACAGATGGAGAGTAGGAGGTTGTTAACCATTCTACAATCAAGTTAAAAAAAGAAATTGACAAGATGCCCATTATGAAAACCATCATCCATTATCACCAACGGAGACTCTACACATGGAATTACTGAATGTGGCCTCTAAGATTCAGATTTGACTACATATGTGTTCGCCAAAGATGGAGGTCATCGATCATTACCACAAAAACAAGGCCTAGAGCTAACTGTGAAACTGATCATGAACATTTGACAGCAAAGACTAGACTCAAGCTACTCAAACGGACTAGACAAAAGGTTGTTTCCAACTTCGATTTGACTAACATACGGTATGCACAACAGATTTAGACCACTGGACATGGATGAAAGGAAGCTTGAGGAATTATGGACACATAAAAAAGACTATAATTACTGAAGAAGTCAGAAAGACAAGAAAGAGGAAGAAGAGACCCCCACAGCTATGATTAATGGAAGAGACCCTAAAAATTATAGAAGAAGGATAAATGGTAAAAGAAAAAAAAAAAAAAAAGATACAACACAGGAAGAAGACAACATCAGTATAAGTCTAAACAGCCATTTGAGCAGACTAAGAACTTTATTACCAAAAGATATAAACAGAGAGAGAGGGCCAATATCTGTATAGCAAGACCAGGAAGGCATATCAAATGATCAAAAAGATAAGAAAAGTTTCAACCAAAAGTGGTAATTTTGAAAAACACCAATGGGAACAAACTAAATTGACCCAGAACGATCAAGGAAAGAATATACAGAGCACCTCTACAAGAACAACTCAGTGATACAAGAAAAAACGGAGTCTGGAAATGATAGCGAACTGAACATCTTGAAAGACGAAGTCATTGCTGCAATAAAGCTTCCGTTAAAAAAAAAAAAAAAAAAAAGAAGTGCACTTTGATGTGACAATATTCCAATAGAGCTAATAAAGTCTTCTGAAGCAGCAATTTAGGTCATCACACGCCTGTGTCAACAGATATGGACAAGTGGCAAATGGCCCAAGGACTGGACAAGATCAGTGTTTGTTCCTATTCCAAAGAAGGGAGATGCTACCAACTGTTGAAACCATCAGACTATTGCGTTTATATCTCTACAAAGGAGGACTACAGCCTTACTTTGACAAAAAGCTTTCAAATGAACAAGCAGGATTCAGAAAAGGCAGAGCAACAAGAGATGCAAGCTAGATAGATAATGGAAAATAGGTATACCGAACCATCTGATCAGCCTCATAAGGAACCTTACATCGAAAAAGAAGCAACACAGTACACGGTGACATGGCATGGTTTAAATTAGATCAAGGAGTTATACAAGACTGCATCTGGTCATTTCTCTCATCATTTTGCTTTGAAAGTAGAATCTTATTTCAGGAAGGCAGCAGTGGCCACAAAAAAATAAGTTATCAAAATTTCTATATGAATCATCAACAATCTTAAACATGTAGATGATACCACATTGATAGCAACAAGCTGGAAGTTGTAAAGAACTTCGACCTACTTGGATCACCAATCACTCGAGATGCAGCGACAACACCGAAAGTCAATAGAAGGATAGCTATTGTATTGTAAGGTGACATCAAGCCCGGCTTGATAGATACCTATCCATTACTAATCCCATAGTTGTTAAGGGGTTAAATAAAGACAGCCAGAATACAGTATTTTAATGAAATAAAACACTATGCAGTTTCCCATCTTTATTGTACTTCTAATTCCTGCTACGCCCTCGATCACCTGTAAAAAAATAAAAATAAATAAAACACAAATACTCCCTGGTCCGACGTAATCCATTGAATAACAAATGTCCCACGACGATCTCCCCTATAGAGCAGTCACATCAGGAGATGTGACCACCCACAGGGCCTCCAGTGACACACTGACAGGAGATAATTAGCGATGAGAGAGTGTACTCCTTGCTCAGGTTTTCCTGAGCACGCTCGGGTGACCTCCGAGTAATTATGACTGCTTGGAGATTTAGTTTTCATCACGGCAGCTGAATGATTTACAGCTACTAGCCAGGCTAAGTACATGTGGGGGTTGCCTGGTTGCTAGGGAATCCCCACATGTAATCAAGCAGACTAATAGCTGGAATTCATTCAGCTGCCGCGATGAAAACTAAATCTCTGAGCAGTCATAAATACTCGGAGGTCACCCGAGCGTGCTGGGGAAAACCCAAACAACGAGTACACTCGCTCATCACTAGAGATAATGGCTCCTGCAGTGGTATCACTGAGGGTTCATCGGAGTTTGTGCTTTCACTTTACGGCACTGCTGCATGAGCATTTTCTCACACAGCATTGTCGGTGACAGCATAAGGTAAGAACTCAGGTGACCTCTAGGCGGCGGAGGGATACAGTGCGGAGGATTACCTCCGGTCACTGTATCACCAGAGCTGTGTAGAGCGGTCGCATCTCCCGATGTGACCACTCTACACGGGAGATCATCGTGGGACAATCGTTATTAAATGGATTACATGGAAACAGTGAGTATACTGTTGGTTTAGTATTTTTTTTTGCAGGTGATCAAGGGCGTCAGGGTTTAGCTGTATGGTGAGTATGTACTGTATGGTTTTTTTTTTACTATTCAACCCAGTAGCCAGATGATGTCACTGTTCTATGTGACAGCAGACATAGCTGGATAGGACTAGTAGTCCCATTGGACGATGCCTGCCTACACACAGACCCGCACACACATACACACAGCCCCACACACAGATACACACACCCGCACACATTCACAGCACACAGTCTCCGCCCACACACTCTTCCTCCTTCCTTTCTGCAGCGTTTCTCGCAAGCAGCTCCACAGCAAAACCGCAGATCTTTTTCAAACTGCAGTTTTGCTGTGGATTTGCCTGACTAAATGGAAGTCAATGGGTGCAGAAACTCTGCAGATCGACAAAAAGAATAGACATGCTGTGGAAAAAAAAACGCTGCAAATCCGCGCATATTTTTCCCCAGCATGTGCACAACACATTGACTTACATTGATAGTGCATTACACTGCGATTTAATGCAATTCCATGTGTTGAAAAATGCTGCGGATCTGCATCAAAATCCGCAGCGTGCACATAGCCTTAAAGTATTCTAATTTACGGAGAGAATAACTTAGATTTTCTTTGGCTGTAAGCCATAATCATCAATATTAACAGAAATAAACACTTGAAATAGATCACTCTGTTTGTAATGACTATATAATATATGAGTTTCACTTTTTGTACTGAAGAACTGAAATAAATTAAGTTTTTGATATTCTAATTTTGTGAGAAGAACCTGTATATGGAAAGAAGAGAAAGGAAGCAATGCAGCGGGGGAACATCCAGAGAGGCAAGTAATTATTTTTTTTTTTTTTTTTTTTAGCACAATGGGGAGAGCCGGGGGGTGGGGGGACTTGGATAGAACCTTTTGTAATTAATTGGGGTGTGTGCTAGGATGCTATAAATGTACTTAGAATGAAATGGCATGGGGTGTTAGCATGCTATAGAATAATTTATAATGAATTGGGGTGGAGGACATCGTGAATTTATAATGAATTGGAGGTGGGAGATAATGCTCTACAAGCACTATAAATGAATTGGAGGTGTGGGGGATGCTATTAGAGACTTCTAATGAATTGAGGAGTGGAAGAGGATGCTATACATAGGGGAATTTTTTATTCAGGAGTCAAATGTATATGTGACCTTGTTATTTTCAGGGTGGCATCGATGAGCATGGCAACATGAGTAGAGTTGAGCGAATTTGCTTCGGTCCCTGGTTATTCGGCAAGCTATAGCGCTTACCGAATAAGCTGCAGAGGGAACCTGGCTTCCTGCATTGCACCGGCTAATCAGCTGTTCGGCTCCGCAGCCGCATGTGTCACGGCTATGTGACAGTCAACACATGAATGGAGAGCCTGTTTTTTGTGCTTTCCATGCATTTGTTGTGACTGTCACACAGCCGTGACACATGCAGCTGCAAAGCAGAACAGCTGATCAGCCGGAGCGATCCAGGAAGCCGGGTTCCCCTGCAGCTTTTTCGGTAAGAGCTATAGCTTGCCGAATAAGCAGGGACTCGAGCAAATTCACTCAACTCTAAACAGGAGTTGTAACTGGAAAATTTCAATATGAAGGGTTGGCCAGATGAAGAAGAAAAAAGAAAATGACTATCACATGAGACATCTCTGGCAAGTCACGGCATGTAAATATTTATTATGTGCCTGCACTGTATAACTTTCAGTAATTCTGTTATTTGTAAGACAACCTTCCTTAAAAGGGAACCTGTCACCCCCAAAATCGATGGTGAGGTAAGCTCACCGTCATCAGGCGCTTATCTAGAGCATTCTGTAATGCATTCTGTAATGCTGTAAATAAGCCTCCGATGTTACCTAAAAGAGGAGAAAAAGAGGTTAGATTATACTCACCCAGGGGCGGTCCCGCTGCGGTCCGGGTCCGATGGGTGTCTCAGGACCGGTCTGGGGCCTCCCATCTTCCTTCCATGGTGTCCTCTTCTGTTCTTCACGTCGTGGCTGCGGCGCAGGCGTACTCTGTCTGCCCTGTTGAGGGCAGAGCAAAGTACTGCAGTGTGCAGGTGCCGGGCCTCTTTGACCTGTCCCAGCACCTGCGCACTGCAGTATTTTGCGCTGCCCTCAATAGGTCAGACAGAGTACGCCTGCGCCGCAGCCACAGCATGAAGACCAGAAGAGGACGCCATGGAAGGAAGATGGGAGGCTCCGGACCGGACCTGAGACACCCATCGGACCCAGACCGCAGGGGGACCGCCCCTGGGTGAATATAATCTAACCTCTTTTTCTCCTCTTAGGTAACATCGGGGGCTTATCTACAGCATTACAGAATGCTTTAGATAAGCGCCTGATGACAGTGAGCTTACCTCACCCGCGATTTTGGGGGTGACAGGTTCCCTTTAAGGATGGGCCGCTACTCATGAGCCACTGCTGTGTGCTTGCCCCCCAGGCTAAAATTTGCCAGCCTGATCGCTTCTCCTGACCAACGTCTTCAAGCATATAACGCTATATCAAGCAAATTTAGCTTTTTTAGGCATCTGAAAGAACTGTCTTCAGACGAGCTTAAGGCCACAGTAGAGCAACTCGTCAGGTCTTAGTCAGATTACTTGGACATTACATTTATCGAAGAACTGTGTCAGTTTGTAACATTTGACAATTTATTCACAGACGAGGAGCCAAAAGATATCAGCACTGAACTTTTCATGTTCAAGCTTATCATCATGGAAATGGGTATGCAGGACACTTTCCCAAATATTGAGATAGCTCTAAGGATATATCTAATTTTGATTGTAAACTGCAGTTGTGAGCGTTCCTTCTCAAAACTCAAATTAGCTGAAAACCGATTAAGGACATCCATGAAGCAGGAACGACTTGTAAATTTCGCTATCATGAGCATTAAATTGGATTTTAGTGACATCATTATTTTGCAGCACGAAAATCAAGGAAAAATTGTAAAAAATGAATGATTTTACCTGAATTACTCTGCATAAATGATTTTTGTAAATAAAATAGCATTCGTTTCATTTTCTGTTTTTGCATTACATATTGCAACACCTTGAAAAATGGGCCTCCCTCCAAAAAAATTTTTCCCATCAGAGAAAATCAGTCCTATTATGGTAATCACACTCTGATCAGAGTGTGAACCAATTTTTTTGGATGTGGAGAAAAAAATTGTACCGCTTTGCATGCCATCAGAGTTTGATCAGATTTTTCTCATCGACCCATAAATATGAATTGCCGAATGCGAACTGATCAGAAGCACGTTGTGCATGCTGTTATTTTATTTCCTTGGACTGAGGAAAAAAATTTGACATGTGCATGGCCTCATGGCCCCTCATAACATGGGGACGAGTGCCATGTGTCAAAACTATGGATTGCACTCGTCACCCAAATATTAGGTGCATTTGCAGGAGAAATTCAGAGGGTATGTCCACACAACACAAACGTGCTGTGCTTGTTTGGTGCAATTTTCTAAAGTCCCAGGAATATACATAGCTTTTGTCACAATTTTACTGTATGCCTAGAAATATCGTGGCACAAATACTCAGCATGATCACATTGTGTGAACATACCCTAATGCAGATTTTAATTTATTAACTTACCGTTAAGGCTAATCTTGGTGGAAAAGTTTCAACTTTTGTTCTATAGTCTCTTGTTCCACCTTTAAACACACCCGCAAGAATACTTTAACATTCCGAATGATAATATTTAGAATCCCTGACATTAATATCACATGCATTGTAAGTCTGGGGAAGGGGGGAGTTACAAAGAGCCCAAATAATTTTCCCTACATTAGAACAATGGTGTTCTGTCAAAGCTTAATGGAAGCTGTGACCAAAGGGCTAATAGCAATTTTTATTTGGTCATAAAATTAAGATGAATGGATTGATCCACGTTAAGTTGAATTTGCTAAAATCTGTGATTCCATGGAAATCCAGAGATAGCTTTTCTAGTCTCAACGGGATTAACAAATAATTTAAAGGGAACCTGTCACCCCCCTTCCCCCGGCGTTAGTAACTAAAAGCAAGGTGGCTCTTTTAGCTATTGTTCGTTGCACTGCAGAAATACCGTAATCGCTTTTTAAATTTCTCCCTCATACCTTCAAATCGCCACAGGGGGCAAGTCTTTCCCCCCTAATCCAGATGCACCACATCCGTCACTCTGTGAGCCGGACGCCGCCTCCTTGGTGTTACTCAATTCTCCAGACGCGTGCGCTGTCATATTCTGCCTTGGGCATGCGCATATTCGCGCTGCCCAACCACTGACATCACTTGATGTCTCGCTTACTGCGCCTGCGTGCACGCGTGCCCCGAGATCCCGCCCCGCCGTCTCATGAATTATTCACACTGCGGGGCGGGATCTCGGGCCGTGCGTGCGCAGTAAGCAAGACATCAAGTGATATCAGTGGTCGGGCAGTGCAAACTGAGCATGCCTAAGGCAGAATATGACAGCGCAGGTGCCTGGAGAATTGAATAACGCCGAGGAGGTGGCGCCCGGCTCGCAGAGTGACGGATGTGGTGCATCTGGATTAGGGGGGAAAGACCTGCCCCTGTGGCGATTTGAAGGTATGAGGGACAAATTTAAAAAGTGATTATTTCTGCAGTGGAACGAACAATAACTAAAAGAGCCACCTTGTCAGAATGCAGCATTAGTGCTGCACAAGATGGCTCTTTTAGTAACCAACGCCTGAGGGGAGGGTGACAGGTTCCCTTTAAAAAAAAATCTAACACACCTGCGAATTACCCCCCATTATTCATTATTTAAAATGAAGACATTTTAACAACAAACATTTTGAATCAGGTCAGAAAAAAAGAAAAATATAGAAATTAACCCCCTTTTTGCCTATTCCGTCCATGTGGGGTGGGCCTTAATTCCCACGGATGGAATAGTACGTCCAGTGCGATCGGCCGCACTCACGGGGGGAGCGCGGCCGATCGCAGCCGGGTGTCAGCTGCCTATCGCAGTTGACATCCGTCACTATGTGCCAGGAGCGGTCACGGACCGCCCCCGACACATTAACCCCCGGCACACCACAATCAAACATGATCGCGGTGTGCCGGCGGTATAGGGAAGCATCGCGCAAGGAGGGGGCTCCCTGCGTGCTTCCCTGAGACCCCCCACAGCAATGCAATGTGATCGCGTTGCTGCGAGGGTCTCTTACCTCCCATCCCTGCAGCAGGCTGGATCCAAAATGGCCACGGCATCCGGGTCCTGGACGGAGGGAGGTGGCTTACCCTGCAGTGCTCTAAGTCAGATCGCTGATCTGACAGAGTGCTGTGCAAACTGTCAGATCAGCGATTTGTGATGTCCCCCCCTGGGACAAAGTAAAAAAAAAAAATATTTCCACATGTGTAAAAAAAATATAAAAAAAATTCCTAAATGAAAAAAAAAAAAAATATTATTCCCATAAATAAATTTCTTTATCCAAATAAAAAAAAACAACATTAAAAGTACACATATTTAGTATCGCCGCATCCGTAATGACCCAACCTATAAAACTGTCCCACTAGTTAACCCCTTCAGTAAACACGTAAGAAAAAAAAAACGAGGCAAAAAACCGCCTTATTATCATACCACCGAACAAAAAGTGGAATAACACGCGATCAAAAAGAGATATAAATAACCATGGTACCGCTGAAAACGTCATCTTGTCCCGCAAAAAACGAGCCGCCATACAGCATCATCAGCAAAAAAATAAAAAAGTTATAGTCCTCAGAATAAAGCAATGCAAAAATAATTTTTTTCTATAAAATAGTTTTTATCATATAAAAGTGCCAAAACATAAAAAAATGATATAAATGAGGTATCGCTGTAATCGTACAGACCCGAAGAATAAAACTGCTTTATCAATTTTACCAAACGCGGAACGGTATAAACGCCTCCCCCAAAAGAAATTCATGAATAGCTGGTTTTTGGTCATTCTGCCTCACAAAAATTAGAATAAAAAGTGATCAAAAAAAGACCTCACATGACTGTGGACTCAAATATGGAAAAATTATAGCTTTCAAAATGTGGTAACGCAAAAAATATTTTTTGCAATAAAAAGCGTCTTTCAGTGTGACAGCTGCCAATCATAAAAATCCACTAAAAAACCCGCTATAAAAGTAAAACAAACCCCCCTTCATCACCCCCTTAGTTAGGGAAAAATTAAAAAATTAAAAAAATGTATTTATTTCCATTTTCCCATTAGGGCTAGGGTTGGGGCTAGGGTTATAGGGACTCTGTCACCTGAATTCGGAGGGAACAATTTTCAGCCATAGGGGTGGGGTTTTTGGGTGTTTGATTCACCCTTTCCTTGCATGCTGGCTGCAATATTGGATTGAAGTTCATTCTCTGTCCTCCATAGTACAGATTGCCTTGCGCAGGCGTGTACTATGGAGGACAGAGAATGAACTTCAATCCAAGCAAAAATGGAACACACTGGCGCTATACTATAAGAAGGGGGAGGGGGGGGCTCAGGTGCTGCAGGTATTTAGGCAGTCCTGTGCCTGTTCTGCCAAAATGAGGGTAAACTGATTTAATGTAAAATGCCGCGCTACCAGAGCCTAAGAACCAATGAATGGCTGCCTAAAACGAATAGATAAATAAAATAGCTGGATAAATGAATATATAAATAACTAACTAAATCTCACACCCGTTGGATGTGATATGAATACCCCCTAAGAATAAAAATAGTTGGCGCACATACAATACTAAATAATGCGCTACCTATCCAGCGCGCACAAACAGCATAATGCAAAATGCACAAATATAGTGACCACAGTGATTTGATGTATAGTAACTGCGTGCTTATAGCTGTAATAGGTAGGTATCTTACCGCATGGGGAGCCCGCCAACCTAAATGGATTTGAAGCCGTCCATGGTTGAAATAGAGCGATGCCCGTGAATGATGAGGCAAGGTGGCTTGTAGAAGCTAGTGGGGGAAAAACAGGCTCACACCAGCAATATTGCAGCCAGCATGCAGCCAGCGGGTAAGGAAAGGGTGAATCAAACACCCGAAAACCCCACCCCTATGGCTGAAAATTGTTCCCTCCAAATTCAGGTGACAGCGTCCCTTTAAGGCTACAGTTAGGGTTGGGGCTAAAGTTAGGGTTAGGGTTTGGATTACATTTACGGTTGGGAATAGGGTTGGGATTAGGGTTAGGCGTGTGTCTGGCTTAGAGGTGTGGTTAGGGTTACCACTGGGATTAGTGTTAGGGGTGTGTTTGGATTAGGGTTTCAGCTATAATTGGGGGGATTCCACTGTTTAGGCACATTAGGGGCTCTCCAAACGCAACATGGCATATGATCTCAATGCCAGCCAATTCTGCGTTGAAAAAGTAAAACCGTGCTCCTTCCCTTCCGAGCTCTCCCATGCGCCCAAACAGGGGTTTACCCCAACATATGGGGTATCAGCATACTCAGGACAAATTGGACAACAACTTTTGGGGTCCAATTTCTTCTCTTACCCTTGGGAAAATAAAAAATTGGGAGCAAAAAGATAATTTTTGTGAAAAAATATGATTTTTTATTTGTACGGTTCTGCATTATAAACTTCTGTGAAGCACTTGGTGGGTCAAAGTGCTCACCACACATCTAGATAAGTTCCTTAGGGGGTCTACTTTCCAAAATGGTGTCACTTGTGGTGGGTTTCAATGTTTAGGCACATCAGTGGCTCTCCAAACCCAACATGGCGTCCCATCTCAATTCCTGTCAATTTTGCATTGAAAAGTCAAACAGCGCTCCTTCCCTTCTGAGCTCTCCTATGCGCCCAAACAGTGGTTTACCCCCACATATGGGGTATCAGCGTACTCAGAAGAAACTGAAGAAACTGGACCCCAAAAGTTGTTGTACAATTTTTCCTCTTACCCTTAGGAAAATAAAACAAATTGGAGCTGAAGTAAATTTTTTGTGAAAAAAGTTAAATGTTCATTTTTATTTAAACATTCCAAAAATTCCTGTGAAACACCTGAAGGGTTAATAAACTTTTTGAATGTGGTTTTGAGCACCATGAGGGGTGCAGTTTTTAGGATGGTGTCACACTTGGGTATTTTCTATCATATAGACCCCTCAAAATGACTTCAAATGAGATGTGGTCCCTAAAAAAAAAATGATGTAAAAATGGGAAATTACTGGTTAACTTTTAACCCTTATAACTCCCTAACAAAAAAAAATTTTGGTTCCAAAATTGTGCTGATGTAAAGTAGACATGTGGGAAATGTTACTTACTAAGTGTTTTGTGTGACATATCTCTGTGATTTAATTGCATAAAAATTCACAGTTGGAAAATTGCGAAATTTTCAAAATTTTTGCAAAATTTCTGTTTTTTTCACAAATAAACGCAGGTAATATCAAAGAAATTTTACCACTATCATGAATTACAATATGTCATGAGAAAACAATGTCAGAATCACTGGGATCTGTTGAAGCGTTCCAGAGTTATAACCTCATAAAGGGACAGTGGTCAGAATTGTAAAAATTGGCCTGGTCATTAACGTGCAAACCACCCTTGGGGGTAAAGGGGTTAATGAATGCATTCATGAAAAGGTGAAAGAAATATATTGAAAACACCAGAATCATTATGGGTCAAAGGAAATGGAAATACTTAATTTCAGAATTTTTTTTTTTTTAACCACCATAATAAAAAAGCCTAATTGATCAAGTTTAGTATTGCTGCAATTCTGACCTGGAAAATCATGCTGTCAGGTAATTTATACCATGCAATAAACGCTGTAAAACAAGCCCTCCCATAGAAAAAAGAATAAACGATGGCAAAATTGCTTTTTTTTTCTTTTATTTCACCACGCTTGGAGCTTTTTCTTTAAAGAAACTATCTACTGCTAAGGCCGGTTTCACACGTCAGTGGCTCCAGTACGTGAGGTGACAGTTTCCTCACGTACCGGAGACACTGACTCACGTAGACACATTGAAATCAATGTGTCTCTGCACATGTCAGCGTGTTTTCACGGACCATGTGTCCGTGTGCAAAACACAGAGACATGTCAGTGTTCGTGGGAG
This sequence comes from Ranitomeya imitator, assembly GCF_032444005.1. Lineage (NCBI taxonomy): Eukaryota > Metazoa > Chordata > Amphibia > Anura > Dendrobatidae > Ranitomeya > Ranitomeya imitator. The sequence continues at coordinate 716,081,901 of NC_091282.1, read as the reverse complement.
CGCACGGATTACACGGATCCATTAAAGTCAATGGGTCCGTGTAAAACACGTACCGCACACGGACGTTGTCCGTGTGCCGTGCAGGAGACAGTGCTACAGTAAGCGCCGTCCCCCCCACGTGGTGCTGAAGCCGCCATTCATATCTTCTCTCCAGCAGCGTTCGCTGGAAAGAAAATATGAATAATCCTTTTTTGTTGTTGTTTTTTCGTGTTTTAAATAAAGATCCCTGTCCCCACCCCCCTCTCACCCCCTGTGCACCCGCCCGCTGTTAATAAAATATTCACCCGGCTCCCTCGCAGCGTCCTGTCCTCGCCGCAGATTCTCCTGTATGGACGGCACCATGTGACTGCTCATTACAGTCATGAATATGCGGCTCCACCTCCCATAGGGGTGGAGCCGCATATTCATGACTGTAATGGGCGGCACCATGTGACCGCTTATACAGGATAATCTGCGGCGAGGACAGGACGCTGCGAGGGAGCCAGGTGAGTATTTTATTAACAGCGGGCGGGTGCACAGGGGGTGGGAGTGGGGTGGGGACAGGGATCTTTATTTAAAACACGAAAAAACAAACAAACAAAAAAAAGGATTATTCATATCTTTCCAGCGAACGCTGCTGGAGAGAAGATATGAATGGCGGCTTCAGCACCAGAGGCAGGGGACAGCGCTCATCTCTAGCGCTGTCTCCTGCACGCTCCGTGTGGTACCCAGTCGGCTCACGTGTGCCACACGGATGGCCTACGTGAGCTCACGGACACAGATAACTCCGGTACCGATTTTTCCGGTATCGGAATTATCTGGACGTGTGAGACTGGCCTAAGACAACCTTTTCTGAATCCCCACATGTCCCCCAAGTTAAAGGGAATCTGTGACCCTGGGACTTTTATGACCTATTAATATGGGCCTACAGATAATAGAAATGTTACAGTAATCCTACTTGTATGCCTCATATTAATGGTCTTGTTGCAGAGAAATGTTATATTCTGTCTATGTTAATGATTTCTTCCATAATGGATAAACGTGTACACAACCTAAGAAGGTGCACAGGTAGGTTCCCAAACCGTAATAACAAATAGTACAAAAACCCGGCACTCAACTTTGTAATGAAGAGGAATGGATAATTTATTATATCCCAAGACAGTAAACGTTTCGGTCTCACTAAGTGACCTTCATCAGTAACGTTAGCTGGGATAGAGGATAGGTTCACGCGGCTGTAAAACCTGTTAAGTGTGCCTCCAGTATCATGTAAACGTAATCAGAAACAGATTGCAGCCTAATGACTAGCTGCCGTCGCGGTGTCCACCGCTGTACTGTTGTAGACTACAACTTGTCAAAAAACAAACAAACTAAGCTTATGAGGATGGAAATATAAAAACTACATATGGCTCTTGGAATATAGAAAGGAAAAAAAAACAACTGTCAAAACTAAAAACGTTTGAGTCCTTAAGTGACTAAAAAGAATATGATCTTCTGATATTGCAGATACACATCTACATGAGATCACATTGTGAACTCCTGATTTCCTGCATGAAAGAGTTCTATAAAGAGACACTCCTTTGTCACCAATCAGAGATTTTTAAATCTACCAAATTTCCAAGAAAATACAAAAAAAAAAAAAGTTTGTAGTTTGCTTACAATGTTATAGTTCAGCAAATCTTCTAATATCATGCATCTATGGAGTATTGGATCATTTGGAGTGGATTTTTTCTTTAAAGATGCCATGTACAGATAATATGCTTTCTAACATCTGAGGAAGGGGCATAACAGACATTTGTAATTTCTGTATAACTAATATGAACAAGAGAATCTTACATTAGACAAGTAATCAAAAAAATTGATTTATACAAAGCTTGGACAAACCCCTGCATTTTATAGAGATAGATGGCATGAAAACAGTCATGATTTGACAGCTGGGGCAAGGATAGCTGGCGGAAGCACCTGCTCTTGGGACACCTCTCTGCCGATTTTAGCAGAAGGCTTGTTCTACAGGTCATAACAGCATGACGTGGTATAGTCAGTAGAATTTATACTACGTTCAATAATTTTTCCCAGTTGTCTTATGTACCCAGAAGTGACACCCTACAGTTGTTTAAGATGACTTTTATAATTCGATCAGGCACCTAGCCAACAATAAAAGATATTGCAGCTCTATACAGTCACTCAGTGAGCCCTCTGATCCCAACCCACAGAACTTAGTGGCAACACTGATAACATATCGCATACAAGCCAACTCCACATTTCATAGTTGCCAAAAAAGAATAATAAGGAGCGTATAGGTATTATATTTTATTCACAGTACATAATACAATAAAATGCAAAAGTACAAAATCAATAAGGTGCACAAAGATGGAATAAGGAAGGAACCTTCGGTGTGAGTGGCTGGCTCAATCAGTGCCAGTCAAACAAGTAAAGGTCACCACAAAGTCCCATTGGGCATAAAGAGCAGCGCTTACCAATATGTATAGCAGGCAACAGACATCGGGTAGGACCCAAAATATCCCCCAGTGCGCGTTTCGCCTCTTTTAATACTTGCTTTCTCAAGGGGATGCTTTCTTGCTGGAGGCAGCAAGTACTAAAAGAAACGAAATGCGCGTTGGGGGCTATTTTGGATCCTACCCAGTGTCTGTTGCCTGCTATACATATTGGTAAGCGTTGCTCTTTATGCTCAATGGGCTTTTGTGGTGATCTTTACTTGTTTGACTAGCACTGATATATTGTGCAGCTCTCTGCCCAGACATTTATTGATTGAGCCGACCACTCACACCAGGGGTTCCTTCCTTATTCCATCCTTCTGCACTTTATTGATTTTGTACTTTTGCATTTTATTGTATTATGAATAAAATATATTCTTTTATACCTATACACTCCTTTAGTCTCCTCCTTTGGCATATGATATGGATTTGTTGATTCCCCTAGTTCTTGGGTTCTTTTGCACTACTTGATGCTAATTTTCCTATCGACCAATATGTTACCTGGTATTGTTGCGATCACATTTCATAGTTGATCTGCTTCATATGGGTAAATGCTTTGCTATGAAATATCCCTCAACACAACAGAACTGGTCTTCTCATTGTGGCCATGTTACATTGGGGTTATGTCATAATCCATATGGTTTGTTCTTTTCCAGGCAAAGACAATTGCCCATTGTAAATGCACAAAATGATAAAAGCATTACTTTGATGCTGCATAGAAAAAAAATTATCAATGTAACAAATCATCCTCCATCTTGGCTCAATTGGAGCTATGCAATCGCTATGATCTTTATGCCTGATGGACATAACATTGAATGAATAATAGTGTATGCAAACTGTGCCCCCCCCAGTATGGGGATACATATGCTGCCACGAAAGCTTCGTTGGGTACTATACACACAGCATCCGATAAGGTCTATAGGAATCACATGCAGACAACGCAGATTTAGTCAAGAGATTTTCTTTTATTGTATATCGTTAAAAAATAATTTACAAAATATGGCAAACATGTAAACATTCAATATAGTCACCCCATGAAATGGTTTGAAGAAGGTATGCCTCAAACATGCAGGTGTGCTGTTCCTTGTGTTACCACTTTGGGCAGTGTCTCATGGACTATTAAGAACTGTGAATATCTACAATTACAGCATTTCATGTGGCGACTATATTAAATAGGTTTACGTTTGCCATCAATTTACATGTGGTTGTGATATTTTTTATACCATTTTGCCACTACCGTGGTTCCCTGAAAATAAGACTTTGCATGATTTTACAGCATTTTGGGAGTATGCTTGTAATTTAAGCCCCTCCCCTCTAAAAAAAAAAAAAAGCACTAGTTACAATCAGGGACGGCATAGGGGGTGGGTGGGGGGGCTTGACTGGTTATATTGCCCAGGGCCTCTTCTCTCAGACTTCTTATGCCGAGCTTAAAGGTACCGTCACATTAAGCGACGCTGCAGCGATTTAGACAATGATCCCGATCGCTGCAGCGTCGCTGTGTGGTCGCTGGAGAGACGTCACACAGACAGCTCTCCAGCGACCAACTATGCTGGTCCCCTGGTAACCAGGGTAAACATCGGGTTACTAAGCGCAGGGCCGCGCTTAGTAACCCGATGTTTACCCTGGTTACCAGCGTAAACGTAAAAAAAAAAAAACACTACATACTTACATTCCGGCGTCTGTCCTCTCCGGCGCTCTGCTTCCTGCACTAAGCACCGGCCGGAAAGCAGAGCACAGCGGTGACGTCACCGCTGTGCTTTCCGGCTGCTGCGCTTACACAGTGCAGAGAAGCAGAGCGCCGGAGAGGACAGACACCGGAATGTAAGTATGTAGGTTTTTGTTTTTTTTTTTTTACATTTACACTGGTAACCAGGGTAAAAAAAAAAAAAAAAAAAAAAAAAAAAATCGGGTTACTAAGCGGCCCTGCGCTTAGTAACCCAATGTTTACCCTGGTTACCAGTGAAGACATCGCTGAATCGGCATCACACACGCCGATTCAGCGATGTCTGCGGGAGATCCAGCGACAAAATAAAGTTCTGGACTTTCTGCGCCGACCAACGATGGCACAGCAGGATCCTGATTGCTGCTGCCTGTCAAACTGAACGATATCGCTAGCCAGGACTCTGCAACGTCACAGATCGCTAGCGATATCGTTCAGTGTGAAGGTACCTTAAAGGTACCGTCACACTAAGCGACGCTGCAGCGATACCGACAACGATGTTGATCTCTGCAGCGTCGCTGTTTGGTCGCTGGAGAGCTGTCACACAGACCGCTCTCCAGCGACAAACGATCCTCAAGTCCCCGGGTAACCAGGGTAAACATCGGGTTACTAAGCGCAGGGTGAAGGAGGGAAGGATGATCTCTTCACTCATGTGAAGGGATGTTACCACTTTAGGTAGAAATGCTGGGTCCAACCTAAGTATAATACAGTCCTCAAGAACTCTTAGGTAGGGATTTTTAGTAGACAAACCTTGAATCTCCAGATAATCAAGGAAGGCACTTTAAAGCGGATATCTGAACTTTTAGGGCACTATAACTTCGCTCTTTGTCAAATTCAGATTGGAGAAAGTCCAGGATTTTTGGAATGTTTGAAGATATCAGACATTGCTTCATTATATTGAGAGCACAATTTTATCCAGATTTTACTGTACATTACTGAAGTTCCAGGTTTCCTACTTTTCTGGATTGTGGATAATACTCAAATCAGACAACCCAAGATATTTCAGGATTGGCCTCTCAGAGTCCAGATTGGCAGCTGTAAAAACCCTACATCTTGGTGGTACTCTGGTCGTTGAAACAAAAGATCATCCTTCAGTGGTAATAGGATGGGGCTCTCTAGAGCAAGTTGAGCTTGCAGGGTGAACCAACTCCTTTTGGGCCAGAATGGAACAACTAAGATCACTTTTGGCCTGGTCTTCCGAATCTTCCTCAGTACCTTTGGAATTAAGGGGAAACGGAGGAAAGACGCATACCAAGCTCATGTTCCATCTCTGGGATAAAGCATCTATTCCAGACACTATCTCCTGGAATCATAGAGAAAAACGTTTGTACTTTTGCGTTCATTTTTTAAGTGAATAGGTCTAACTGGGGGGGGGACCTGCAGCACTGTGTCAATTGATGGAATACCTCCAAGTTCAGTGTCCACTGATGACCACCTTCTTTCTGCTGAAAAAAATCTGCGATCCAATTTTGAGATCCTTTAAATGTACTGTTGATATGGAGAGAACCACCTTCTCTGCCCATAGGGAAGATTTCTCCAGCTAAGAATTGGACATGGTGAGGTTTTGGACCCCTTTGGTGTTTGAGAAAGGAGACACTTGTGACGTTGTTAGATATAATTTTGATATGCTGGTTTTCCAGAAACACTTGACACCTTTGAAATGTTTCCCAAATGGCTCAGAGTTCCCTGTGATTTCAGGAGAATTGAACCTGGCCAAGTACTCTGGAAGTACCATTCTTGTACGTAAGCTCCACATCCGCTGCGACTCATTTTGGTAGTGATGTTACAAACGGGGACAGATTCCATCGATTCCCTTCCTGAAGATTCTCTAAAAGGATCCACCAATTTAGTGACCTTAAGGCTATGTGCACACGCTCAGGTTTTTTCACGGTAAAAACGCTATAAAAACTCATTAAAAACCCATACATTATGCATCCTATCATTTAGAATGCATCCTGCATGTTTTATGCACATGATGCGCTTTTTTCGCAAAAAAAACGCATCGCGGTAAAAAAAAGCAGCATGTTCATTAATTTTGCGGATTTTCTGCGTTTTCCCGCTATTCTATGCATTTGGGAAAAAACGCGTCAAAAAACGCGAAAAAAATGCATGCGGATTTCTGGCAGAAATGTCCGGTTTTTGTCAGGAAAATTTTTGCAAGAAATCCTGACGTGTGCACATATTCTTGTTGATAACATTATCTTCTCGTCCAGATTGTTTGGCTGTTTGTGCCAGGAAGACAAGACCTCCTGCTACAAATCTAGAGTGGAATTGAATACACCAAATACAAGACGTCATTAGGCCTAGGCTCCTTATGGCTTTCTAATGGAGAACTGTGCTCCTTCCTGAAAAGACAATGTTTTGATTATCAGATCTTCCTGTTTATGTGCTGGTAGGAAAAAGGACTGGTGCTCTGACTAGGGTATGTGCACACGTTGCGGATTTCCTGCAGATCTGCAGCTTTTTTTCCCCCCCCTCGCAGAAACGCTGCAGATCTGCAAGTGATTTACAGCACAATGTAAATTAATGGCAAAAAAAAATAAAAATGCTGTGCTGATGGTGCAGAAAAATCTGCACGGAAAACGCAGCAGATTCAAAAAAAGGACAGTGTCACTTTTGTGCAGATCTGCTGAGTTTCTGCACCCATTCCATAATAGAAATTAAAAAAAAGGAAGAAATCTGCACAAAAATCTGCAACGTGTGCACATACCATCAAGGTGCAGATTCTGACCTGTATTTTCTGTCAAGAAATGCAAAATCTGCACAGAAAATACCAGTGTCAAATCTGCAACGTGTGCACATAGCCTCAACAGAACTAATAGAAAAACTTCTGTTTTCCTGGTTTGAGATTTGATTTTTCCCAGTTTATGATCCACCCTTGGTCCTTTTGTACCAAGATGGCTAGAACTATTTGGACTGATAGTTGTTCTGGTGAATCTGCCACTAAAAAGGAAGCCATTGAGATATTGAATGATGATTATCTCTTTGTTCCTCAAGAATGCCATGATCTCAGTCACCAGCTTAGTGAAGACGGGGTGGGGAGGAGAGGAAAGACCAAAGGGAAGACACTGCAACTGTTAATAGTAAATCGTTCTCCCCTTTTTTTTTTTTTTTTTACTGGTAACCTCAGATTTTTCTGACTGGAGGGATTAATTAGCACTTGGCAATAGGCCTCTTTCAGATCCAAAGGAACCCATTACCAATTTTTTAAAGGCTACTTATTGATTCATGGATTTCTGATTTATGATAGTCCTAAAGTCACCCCCAGTTTATTCAGTCGCCATGACAGCATTAACAAGATAAAAGGGCGGCACCTCTCTCCCGCATCAGTTGGTTTCCTGTCCCTGACAGGGGACCCTACAGACTTGCCTTAAAAAGAAAGTTGAAGACTGACGACAGTACCCAGGCTCGGTAGGCCGGTTCTGGAAGCAGGGGTTCCCCTTCCTCGGTCGGGTCCGGTGCGCTGGAGGTGCCACACCACAGAGGGCTGTGGGGGTAGGCAACAGCAGAGGAAAGCAGCCTTCAGGGGGGAGTGCTGACTTTGGAGTGTCCCATCGCCACAGGTACAGGTCTGTATGTTTATGGGAGGCCTGTCTTCCGAAGTCCTGCGGCGGAGATGGCGGACCGGCGGTGTGTAGCACGTGTGGCGGCGTTCCGGACATAGCGGGGGGCCTGGTGAGTGTCGGCGCCATATGTGTGGTAATTATGGCTGTAGATTGTGACCAGCGAGGACTGATGATGCGCGGCGCATGCGCAGTTGGGCCGCGGCGGTGATTTTGGCGGCACCCTGTGGATTGTGGCCGGCGTGGACTGACGACATGCGGCGCATGTGCAGTGGGGTCGTGGTGATGAATATGGCGGCACCCTGCAGTATACAGCGGGGAGATACAGGCGCTTGGCGGTTCCGGGGCAGGTGAGGCCATTAAGGGCAACATTTAGCACAGCTGTGCGAGAGGTTCCGTTAAGGGGGCGAGCTTCTGGGGGACAGGCCTCCCATATGCGATGTACCAGGCAGTCCACCTGGATTAACCTGCTGACCCCATCAGGGGGAGGTACCTAAAGGGGCCAGCTACTTAAGGATTCCGTATGGGCTACCACATGCTTCCTATCCATGTTACAATGGAGTCTCAGGAGCAGGAACTGTTGCAGTCTGAGCAGCAGTGTCAATCCTTGGAGAAGCCCCAAACAGTGAGCACCCAGCGGCGATCTAGTGGCAGTAGTCGTCCTGGAGATGATAGAGCTGATCAAAGTTCTAAAGCTGGAAAATCCTCAAGCCGTAAGGATGTTACAATGGCTGAGAGGGTCCCCCCGCAATCTACGGTACCACTCGGTTACTATAGGGGTAAGTGATCGCCGAGAAAGTTCACCTAGTGATGCATGTCTCCCCTTATATTCCCTCTCTCCTTGTCTATAATGGAAAAAACGGTCCTCTAAATCTAAACACAAAGAATGTGCTGAGTGTGGAGTTCCTCTCCCGGTTGACCACATAAGGAGATTATGTGGACCGTGTATTCAATGTTTAATAGCAGAGGACACACCAGATTTTGCTACCAGCCTAAGGCAGATGGTCAGACAAGAGGTCAGGGGTTCAGTAAAATCCCTATTTCAAAATAGAGGATCTAGAGAAAGTGATCCTAGATCCCCAAGTTCATTTGAGGACAGTGACTCAGGGGAGCTGAAATCAGAGGTTTCCCATACATCATCATCTTCCTCAGAGACCGAGTACGGTCATTCATGTTTTTCCTTTGACCGGATAGACCGCCTCGTCAAGGCAGTGAAAAACACTATAGGAATTGAAGAAACCAGTCAGAGAAATCTATGCAGGATGTCATGTTTAAAGGACTAGACCAAAAATCTCGTAGATGTTTTCCTGTAGTTGACAAAGTAAGCTCCCTCATTACACGAGAGTGGAAAAAGCCTGAAAGGAAAGGTTCTCTTCCATCATCAGTTAAGAGGAAATATCCGTTTGAGGAGACAGCATCTGCGACATAGGATAAAGCTCCAAAACTTGATGCAGCCGTGGCTAAGGCTTCCAAGAAATCCTCGCTGCCGTTTGAGGATTTGGGAACTTTAAAGGACCCGCTAGACAGGAGAGCCAATGTGTTTCTCAAGGGAGCTTGGGAAACATCAGCAGGGACTCTCAGACCGTCAATTGCAGCCACCTGTACAGCACACTCTATGATGTTATGGCTGGACAGCTTAGAGGATCAACTTAAAAATAAAACTCAGAGAAGTGAAATCTTATCCTCCCTTCCTATGATTCAGGGGGCTGCAGCTTATCTTGCTGCTGCATCAGCAGATTCGGTGAAATTGGCGGCCAGATCGGCGGCACTTTCTAATTCGGCCCGTAGAGCCATCTGGCTGAAATGTTGGCAGGGGGACATGCAGGCCAGATGAAAGCTGTGCAGCATTCCATGTGAAGGGGCACATAATAATAATAATAATAATAATAATCTTTATTTATATAGCGCCAACATATTCCGCAGCGCTTTACAGTTTAACAGTTTCAAACACAAAAGTCATAAGTAACAACGTTAACAATACAATAATTAAAGCAAAATAAGACGACCCTGCTCGTGAGAGCTTACAATCTACAATGAGGTGGGGGAGATACAAAGTACAGGTGTGTATTTACAATGATGTATTTACAATCATGGTCCAGCCATCTTCAGGGGTTGGGGAATAGATGGGGATAGTGAATGGGCTACACACACACAAACATAAAGTTCTGTGTTCTGAATGAACTATTAGAAAAAGAGGGGATAGTAAAAAAGGATTCCCTTACCTAGGAAGACCCACCTACAGGCGGGGCACTAACAGAAGATGGTATGACCGTACACTGAACGGGAAACCACTGGGTAAATCTGACAGGGAGAAGGACTTGGGGATCCTAGTTAATGATAAACTTACCTGGAGCAGCCAGTACCAGGCAGCAGCTGCCAAGGCAAACAGGATCATGGGGTGCATTAAAAGAGGTCTGGATACACATGATGAGAGCATTATACTGCCTCTGTACAAATCCCTAGTTAGACCGCACATGGAGTACTGTGTCCAGTTTTGGGCACCGGTGCTCAGGAAGGATATAATGGAAGTAGAGAGAGTAAAAAGAAGGGCAACAAAATTAATAAAGGGGATGGGAGAACTACAATACCCAGATAGATTAGCGAAATTAGGATTATTTAGTCTAGAAAAAAAGACGACTGAGGGGCGATCTAATAACCATGTATAAGTATATAAGGGGACAATACAAATATCTCGCTGAGGATCTGTTTATACCAAGGAAGGTAATGGGCACAAGGGGGCATTCTTTGCGTCTGGAGGATAGAAGGTTTTTTCACCAACATAGAAGAGGATTCTTTACTGTTAGGGCAGTGAGAATCTGGAATTGCTTGCCTGAGGAGGTGGTGATGGCGAACTCTGTCGAGGGGTTTAAGAGAGGCCTGGATGTCTTCCTGGAGCAGAACAATATTGTATCATACAATTATTAGGTTCTGTAAAAGGATGTAGATCTGGGGATTTATTATGATGGAATATAGGCTGAACTGGATGGACAAATGTCTTTTTTCGGCCTTACTAACTATGTTACTATGTTATTATGTCAAATAGAGAGAAGCCCAGATATGACACCAATAGGAAGAAAGGTAGAGGCTACATGTTCAACTCCTTTTGGGACAACAGAAAGCCACAATGACTGCCGGACCGGGTGGGAGGCAGGCTTCTGGCCTTCTATCCGGCTTGGCTTAATATTTCCAGTAGCCCATGGGTCCTGAACATTATTAAATCAGGACTAAAGTTTGATTTTCAGAACATCTGCAGAACAACTGGCATAAGAATCTGAGGTCCAGGAACTTCAACAGAAGGGTGTACTGGTGCAGGTTCCTAAAGCGCAAAGGGGTAAGGGGTTTTATTCCCCCCCCCCCCCCTCTTCTTGATTAAAAATCCAGACAATTCCTTTCGGACCATCATCAACCTTAAAGGCCTGAATAAATTCTTATGGGTCCAATCGTTTAAAATGGAGTCTGTGAAAACAGCAATAAAGCTATTGTTTGACAGGTGTTTCATGGTCGAATTAGATCTTAAAGATGCCAATTATCATGTCCCTATACATGCAGACCACCAGCTGAAAACATGACCTGTTGGTGGCTCTTGAGGACCGGACTTGGGGAACACTGCCTTAGCTGATCTATCTGCTGTAGCCAGACCATGAGAGCACGAGCCGTACATGTCCCAGCTATTGCTGGTTTCAAGCCCCCAGCTTGAAGCTTCCCAGATGTGTAAAAAAAAACTGCTTGTTTGTCAAGCAGGTCTTTTAGGACACCGGAATCTTCTAATGGAAGGGATGATTTTTTCAAAGATTTGGCCACCGCACCGTCAATTTTAGAATTTTCTCCCAAGATTCAGAGTTTTTTTCCTCAAAAGGATATCTCCTTTTTGATGAAGAAGGCAAGGTACCCATTTTCTCGGGTTTTTTCCATTCTTTTTCGATCAATGCTTTTATTTTTGCATTGACCGGAAACGTACATTTCCTTTTTTCTTCTAACCCACCAAACATGACATCCTCAAGTGACCTAGGTGTCTTCTCTTTAACCCCTTTCTGACCTCGGACGGGATAGTACGTCCGAGGTCAGATCCCCTGCTTTGATGCGGGCTCCGGCGGTGAGCCCGCATCAAAGCCGGGACATGTCAGCTGTTTTGAACAGCTGACATGTGCCCGTAATAGGTGCGAGCAGAATCACGATCTGCCCGCACCTATTAACTAGTTAAATGCCACTGTCAAACGCAGACAGCGGCATTTAACCACCACTTCCGGTCGGGCGGCCGGAAATGACGTCATCGCCGACCCCCGTCACATGATCGGGGATCGGCGATGCTTCAGAATTGTAACCATAGAGGTCCTTGAGACCTCTATGGTTACTGATCGCCAGCAGCTGTGAGCGCCACCCTGTGGTCGGCGCTCACAACACACCTGATTTTCAGCCACATAGCAGCGAACAGCAGATCGCTGCTATGTAGCAGAGGCGATCGTGCTGTGCCTGCTTCTAGCCTCCCATGGAGGCTATTGAAGCATGGCAAAAGTTAAAAAAAAAAGTTAAAAAAAAAATGTGAAAAAAAATAAACAAAATATAAAAGTTTAAATCACCCCCCCCCCTTTCACCCCAATCAAAATAAATCAATAAAAAAAAAATATCAAATCTACGCATATTTTTTATCGCCGAGCTCAGAATCGCCCGATCAACTAAAAAAAAGAATTAACCTGATCGCTAAACCGGGTAGCGAGAAAAGAAATTTGAAATGCCAGAATTACGCTTTTTTGGTTGCCACGACATTGCATTAAAATGCAATAACGGGCGATCAAAAGAGCGTATCTGCACCAAAATGCTATCATTGAAAACATCATCTTGGCACGCAAAAAAATAAGCCCTCAACCAACCCCAGATCATGAAAAATGGGGACGCTACGGGTATCGGAAAATGGCGCAATTTTTTTTTTTTTTTTTTTTTTTTTTTTTTTTAGCAAAGTTTGGAATTTTTTTTCACCACTTAGGTAAAAAATAACCTAGTCATGTTAGGAGTCTATGAACTCGTACTGCCCTGGAAAATCATAATGGCAGGTCAGTTTTAGCATTTAGTGAACCTAGCAAAAAAGCCAAACAAAAAACAAGTATGGGATTGCACTTTTTTTGCAATTTCACCGCACTTGGAATTTGTTTCCCATTTTCTAGTACACGACATGCTAAAACCAATGATGTTGTTCAAAAGTACAACTCGTCCCGCAAAAAATAAGCCCTCACATGGCCAAATTGACGGAAAAATAAAAAAAAGTTATGGCTCTGGGAAGGAGAGGAGTGAAAAACGAACACGGAAAAACCAAAAATCCCAAGGTCATGAAGGGGTTAAGACCCATTGCAGACCTGACTGATTTAACTAGTTTTTCTACATCCTCAGTTGGAAAACATGGTCGACCCCCTGTATCACTGTCTGAGGAGGTAGAGGGAGACCGGGATGATTTATGACTATCTCCGAGAGGCATCCGAATCCGTAGACACCTTGTGGCTTTTCCTCCCTGTTTTTTTTTTTAAGGGCCAGTTTTAAAGGGACACTGTCACCTGAATTTGGAGGGAACAATCTTTAGCCATGGAGGCGGGGTTTTTGGGTATTTGATTCACCCTTTCCTTACCCGCCGGCTGCATGCTGGCTGCAATATTGGATTGAAGTTCATTCTCTGTCCTCCGTAGTACATGCCTGCACAAGGCAATCTTGCCTTGCGCAGGCGTGTCCTATGGAGGACAGAGAATGAACTTCAATCCAATATTGCAGCCAGCATGCAGCCGGCGGGTAAGGAACGGGTGAATCAAATACCCAAAAACCCCGCCTCTATGGCTAAAGATTGTTCCCTCCAAATTCAGGTAACAGTGTCCCTTTAAGGAGTCTTATTTCTGACTGTATTATGGCTTTAAGGCTAGTTGCAAAATTAGGGGTCTCTTCCTGTATAGTTTTATTAATGCAGTCGGCGCAGAGGTCCTTCTGCCACTGAACTGCAAGCAGAACTTTACAAAGGGCACATTCTCAGTTCTTTCTTTTGTTGCTAGATTTCCTCGAACCCTAGTGATCAAACAGAAAATTGGACCCTGTTACCTTAAGGGTGACATTCACGTAGATCACTCACCACCGCTGATAGTCAAGTTTACCGGTTTCGGAGGCTGGACAGATGCATGTGCAGTGTCCCTTCTGGACGCCAAAGAGTCTTGCCAGACAGGACGACAGCTGCTCCTACCTTTTGAGCGGCTGCTCCTGGTATGCTGGTGGCTCAGCAAGGCATCTGGCGAGAGCTCCTGATGCGGCTGCTGCTGTGATGGTGGCTGCTGCTGCTCCTGTTGCCCCACTTCCATGATGAAGCTTTTGGGCATGAGCGCATCTTCTGTGGTCATCCTTCCTTTTATGGAGGATGCACAGCACTCCCCGCCTCCTCCGGTGCCCAATCGTGGCCCTTCCCCTCCTCTGCCGTGCCGCTGGAGTCCTTTTACACTGGCTGGCGTTTTCTTCAGGGGCGCCGCCATCTTGGATCCGGCGCCTGCCTCCGACGTCACGCCAGTGTGCCTTGCGTGTGATGTCAGACGGGCGACCCGGAAGCGGCCGCCGCACCTGGACACCGACAGAGAGAGGAGGGCGGCGTGGCAGCCACAGATGGAGCCCAGCCATCCGACTGTGCTGCACAGATGCCCGCTCGGATGCAGAGCCCCGGAGGACCTGCGGACGGCGCATCCAGAACCCTAACACCGACGCACAGGCACCGCCTGTTCTTCCACGCCAGAACGGGTACTGGTTAAGTGGAAACTTTTCTGCCATGTTCAGCACGAGGGTCCCTGTCAGGACAGGAAACCCAACTGAAGTGACAGAGCCCTTTTATTTTCAGTAGGGTTTCCTGTCCTGACTGGGTGGATCCCCTCTCAGGTGTACCGTCATGGGGGAAGGGAAAATATGGCCACACAGTGCTCCATACTGTATAATGGCCACACATGATGCTCCATACAGTAATAGCCACACATGATGCACCATACTGTATAATGGCTCCACATGATGCTGCTTACAGTATAATTGGCCACACATGATGCTCCATACTGTATAATGCCCACACAGTGCTCCATACTGTATAATGGCCACACATGATGCTGCGTACAGAATGGCCACATATGATGCTAAATAAATTCTGTATAATGGCCCCACTTGATGCTCAATACTGTATAATGGCCACACAGTGCTCCGTACTGTATAATGGCTCCAAATGATGCTGCATACAGTATAATGGCCACACAACAATGCCAGTGTACAGTCAGGGCTGTAGATGTGTCCCAGCAGCTCTGCTTACAATGCAGGCAAAGATTTCACCACCTGTCGCTGTCCACACTGCCGCCTCACAGATCCAGCACATTGCAATGTAGCCCAGCTCTGTGAACTCTGCATGCACTCAAACACCACTATCTACTGGCTCCACTCCTGTAGTATATGTAGACTATGAAAATTATACATTCACACTGAATAAAAACTGCATCAAAACTATGAATTAACACATGTGGAATTATATACTTAAAGTGTGAAACAACTGAAAATATGTCTTATATTCTAGGTTCTTCAAAGTAGCCACCTTTTGCTTTGATGACTGCTTTGCACACTCTTGGCATTCTCTTGATGAGCTTCAACAGGTAGTCACCAGGAATTGTCTTCACTTCAAAGGTGTGCCCTGTCAGGTTTAATAAGTGGGATTTCTTGCCTTATAAATGGGGATGGGACCATCAGTTGTGTTGTGCAGAAGTCTGGTGGATACACAGCGGATAGTCCTACTGAATAGACTGTTAGAATTTGTATTATGGCAAGGAAAAAGCAGCTAAGTAAAGAAAAACCAGTGGCCATCATTACTTTAAGAAATGAAGCTCAGTCAGTCCGAAAAACTGGGAAAACTTTGAAAGTGCAGTGGCAAAAATCATCAAACTTTTGAGATATAGATCTCTAAACCTACGGCGAAGACTATACGAGGGGGCGTGGTCTAATACAAGAGGGCGTGTCTACTGCTGCTCCTGCTGGCTGTGCGGGAGAAGCAGAATCTCGTGCGGGACTGCAAGGCACAGCCTCAAAATCGAGACAGTCCAACAGTATGAGGGACGGTTTGGAGCTATGATATTAGGAGATGGCAGTTACTACGGATATGATTCTATGTAGATAACAGGGGGAGGAGCAGAGAAGAGCTCTGCCTCCAACTCCTCCTTCCTCCCAACTACATAGAAATGTATCCACCAAGGGAAAACAAGTAGGTGAGAAGGTGCACTGATTTGTTTAGCCACACCAAGGGTGCACCAAGCCATTGAACTTAGTTTGAACAATCATTTTTTGATGGCAGACTCCTAAATGTCTGGGGGTTCTAGCAGTTAGAGTCGCACTGACACCAAGAATGTGGTTCTTATTCAGTTGCTAGAAAAGAGCTATGGTCACGAAGGCACACCACTTCTCTATTCCACGAAGAATCATTGATGTTTTCCAAGCTTTACTTTTCACATGTCTAATGGTGATTTATCAATATTTGTGGCCAAACAATTTTCTGTATTGTCATTTGCAAAAAACAGAACTTAACACATGTGCAACTTTCGGGCAAATACATTAAGGGTATGTGCAGACGTTCAGGAATTGGTAGAGATTTGGATGCAGCACATGTCCGCTGCGTCCAAAGCGCTGCCAGCTATTGAGCACAGGTGAATCCGCATGTGTTCACTGAATCGTGCAGATTCACCACGTCCGTGTACACACCATGTACAAGTGAAATTTATCTTGCGGAGGCCATCTCCGCAAGATAAATAGACACGCTGCAGTCTGGAAAGACGCATGTCCATCTCCGCAGGTGAGCCGCGGGTGTCTCTGGTTGTATAGTGGGCATGAGATTTCTTGAAATCCCTCCACTAAGTTGTAACATCTGGTTGCTGCGGGTTGGACGCTGCGCAAATACGCAGCGTCCAAACTTCAGCGTTTACTTATGTGCACATACCCAAAGCACTTAAGGGGTTGTCTGGTCTTAAATTACAAGTCTGCAGTCACTCTGTATGACTGCAAAGTTGTGAATCCTCAAATTGATTACACTGCACGCTGTGCGGATTCTCCAGAGACAGCGCCAGGAGAAAGTGATCATGCGACCACAAGTATATGAAATGCCTACCTCAGGCCACATTCCTACTAGACTGTTTCCAGCTTTGCTCAATACAGTTGCATTGAACATGACCGGAAACAGTCTAGTCAGAATGTGGCCGAGAGAAAACATTTAGCAAAGTTGCGGTCACATGACTGCAGTTCCCATTGGAGGCACTGGAGAAATCTTAAACTTGTAGTTTTAGACTGGAAAAACCATTCAAAGAGTTATTTCCTCATATTTTGCAGCATTAAAAACTGCACTTGGAAAAATGGCTGAAAATACAAATAATATTTTACAATCAGCTCTCAGAGATTTGCATACACCTGCTGGCAGAAGGTTTTTTTTTTTTGCATACACCTGCTGGCAGAAGGTTTTTTTTTTTGCATACACCTGCTGGCAGAAGGTTTTTTTTTGTTTGTTTGTTTTTTTTACCAATAACAGTCTGGGGAAAACAAAAAAGTACAAAGTTTGTGTTTTGTTTATTTTTTTACCATGAAGCTCTGTCTCACAGAGGTACCAAGACACCAGTTAACATGAGGCTTTGAGGGCTGAAAGGTTAATCTTATTCATCCTTTCAAAGAAACTAGAGAGAGAGAGAAAGGGCTGGATAGACATGGATAATGAAGCAGAAAAATGCGTAGGAGGGGGCATGCGTAAGAGAAAAGACATTAACTATTTGATCTGGGTTTGAATTATAGTAGAGTAGCTGGCATTAGAGTCCAGGACCAAACACCAGCAATGCTAAAAATAAGTCACAAAGGCAAATACCAGAATAGAATCGATCATGCTCATCCGTACTACAACTACACATAACTAGTGCTGTCCAGTTCTCAACAAGTAAATGTTGCATAACTAGACGAAAGATGCGACTATCCTCCTTGTAGAGCTTCAATGGAAGCAATACATGCTGGTGGGCGATTGTGCCCACGTGACTGGTCATGCTATAATGCACCATACTATTGAGGCATTGGGCTGTACATATGGTACAACAATGCATCAACAGAATGGTTGCACAGTGGCATTCTATGCTCTTATATGATGATTTTACGTGCGGCAGGTTTGTCAAAAATTTCTGTGACTGTCCCTTTCATCTGAATTAGTCTACGCTCCCACAAGGAGTTTTTGATGTTGCTTATTTTTGAAAAAAATGCAAGTAACCTATTTTAATTAAAAATCTACGACATAAAAAAAAAAAACTCAGCAAAAGCTTATCGTTTGAACGTAAACGTAAAGCTTACAGAAATCCAATGTGCATGATGCAAAAAAGGCATTCAGGTGAAATGATAGCAGAAAATTCTGCCATGTGAACATCCCCTTACACACTAGCCATTCATAACCGCAAGGCATCATAGACATTTCTAAAAACAGAACAGTAGTAGTCAATGTATACGAAATATGGACCAGAATGACAGTCACATGATTCTCCATTATAGAAGTTCACATTCGGTTTTCCCAATTTTGCACGTACCCCTGAAAAGTTGAGTCACATAAGCAAATCTCAGAGGATTTCCAGCCGAGATCTGCAGCACATTGCAGTATCATCAGTCAGAATTCATGACAAGGCACTAAATAAGGTTTTCTTGCAAAGAAAGATCCTTTATACAGTATTTTATACAATATGTGACGTCAGGACAAACAGTAAGCAGGGAGTCGGGATTTTACTGCATAGGAATCAGCTGTAAAATCCCAGATAAACAAGAAGACACATTGCAGCTTTCAGAGTGACGTCTCACTAAGTAATGAACCAACATCAAGCAATGTATATACATAAACCTTATACTACTAAACGCCATACAAAAGAAACAGTAACATTTGTTACACAATATTTACCAATAGACTAAAACCGATTGATACAATGATACAACGTAATATGATACAATCTCGCCACAGATGCCGGTGCATTCATTATATGTTATAAAGAGTATTGATCCAGCTGTCAATCATGTATATTATAAGGTGCTGAGCTCCTGCTCACCATGCTGGATGGGCGGCTGTTTCCTCCAGGGTCTCCGGGGGGGCTTGCACTTTAGCTTCCTATTACTTCCAGCCTTTCCATTCAATCTGTTCTTCTCTACTCAATGCCATCTCCATCTCCTCCTGAGCTATGTCTACATCTAGTGCCCAACTCCATCTATCACTTGTCTAATGACGAAAACCTGCAGCCTTTTCTTATATTGCCCGGTCCATCGCCCAGTTTATATGGTCGGACACCTATATATAATAAGCTCCATGGATCCCTGTGGTTGAGTTTATTACATGAACATCCCAGATCCCTAGCTTTCCTGGGTTGCTCTCTATGGTGGTACCTCAGCTGCACGCTTGCTTGTATGTATGTGACCTAGCCTGCAGCCTGCTAGAATATAGCTAACCAATCACTGCTCCTAGGGGCGGGTTTCAATGGAAAAGATCTTAACCTCTTCATGACAAACCACAGTTAACCGCACATGTCGACAATCTCAAGTATTGTGATGCCCTGGAAGTCTGGAATCAAGCAAGTATGCAGCTTTGTTGTTTTGTTTTTTTTAAGCTAACACCAGAAAATTTTTAATGTTGGAAAAAATATATCATATGAAAACACTCGTGGATTCGGAGTAAATGCAAGTGTAATTTGGCCTAAAGAATATTAGGTAGTAATTTCATAATAGACTATTGTGAACAGCTGCATTTGGTTGTATGTATAGTAGGATATCAGCAAGGATTTCAGACTAATATCAGCAAGGATTTCAAACTAAGACTAGCCAAGCTAGCGGCTCCCCAAGGCAAATGATTCCCCTGTTCTTTGTGCATGTTAACACATTGCACATTTATTACTGATATTTACTTATTTTATTCGTTTAGCACCATCATATTCCGCAGCTTTTTTCAGACATCATTATGACTGCCCCATTGGGGTTTATAATCTAGATTCACCATCACTAGGTATTTGGAATGAAACCGGAGAACCTGGCAGAAACTCACACAAACATGGGGAGAACATAGAAGCTCATTGCAGATGTTGTGCTCGATGGGCTTTGAACCCAAGAGCCCAGAGCTGCAAGAGCACCGTACTAACCACTGAGCCATCAAGCGGACTACAACTATTTTATACAGCTGCAAGGAGTTTGTAAAAATATCCCTTCACTTGAACTCCTTGGATTCCATGGTTAAAAACACAGCAGCATAGAAGAGGTTAAATTGACCCTCCCACCATCACCCTTCAGTGTCTTTTTCCAAGTACCAGACCAGGATGGGTGCAACGCTATTTTATTGAATTTCCTACTACAAATGTTTACACCACAAATCATATAGGAAATCTAAGGGAGGGAATATAAGGGGTGCTGTCATGATTGACTCCTGGAAACATTACCGGTAGGACTAATTCCTACTTTCCAGGACATCACTCCTGACAGCACCACCAGGAGAAATACCAAATAACTTCTATTGGGGGGGAAGATTACTGCTTGGAGTACTTTCCTCTCAAAGGCCGTTTGTTGTTTTGACAGAACGTCCAATTTATAATGCCTACAAAAAGTATTTATTCTACGTATTTATTCTACGGGGTCGCGTGTGCAACAGATATGAAGTGCAATAGTATCAAGTGCTTGGCAGTTAGACAATGGCAGTTGGACAGGGCAGGAGACAAGGTAAGGTGCATAAGTTTTTCAAACAATCATGCTTTTTGGTCAGTCGTATTACATTATGCATTGATCATATCAATTTGCTTCTTATTTGTCTTTACTTCTGCTTTCTCACAACTCACCTGCCTTTAACACATTCTGTGCACTCTCCATATCCACACCTCACTTCTCCCCTCTCCCATGTATATCTCTGAGGCTCTACTGACATTTCTTACCCACTCCAAACCATCCGATACCTCCATGCATCACTCAGAAAGAGGAGGTGGTGGGATGATTTGTATGAGCGTTTTGTTTTTTCTCCTTTTACTAGTTGCAGGCGACATCTCCACCAACCCTGGGCCTCCGTCCACCAGCATACATAACTCTCCTCCAGCTGCATATAGAAGCCCTGCTAATCCAATTAACATTCAGTGCATGCCTTCTATTGCTTTCCACTGTGCTCTCTGGAATGCACGGTCTGTGTGTAACAAACTAACTTACATTCATGATATCTTCCCCTCTAATTCCCTTAACCTTCTGGCTATTACAGAAACCTGGATCCAGCATTCAGACACCACTGCCGCGATCTCATTTGGTGAGCTGAAATTTCCAGATACCACCAGAGCTGAGAACAGACAGGGTGGAGGTGTTGGTTTGCTCCTTTCATTACAATGTGCTTTCCAGGTCATCCCCCCCCCCCCCGTTTCCCTCACTTACATTTCCTTCCTTCGAAGTCCATGCCGTCAGACTCTAAGCCCTTCTCCTTGCGAGTGGCGGTTGTTTATCGCCCTCCAGGCTCCTCCTGCCAGTTATTCTAGACCACTTTGTCACCTGGCTTACTCACTTCCTATCCTGCGACAACCCCACCCTCATCATAGGAGACTTTAACATCCCCATCAATGATCCCCTCTCCCAATCTGCTTCTCATCTTCTTTCTCTAACTTCTTCATTCAGCCTCTCACAGTTTACTAATTCTCCTACGCATGAGGACGGGAATACTCTGGACCGGGTTTTCTCGCGTCCCGGCTCGCTGCACTACTTTACTAACTCCCCTCTCCCACTCTCGGACCACAACCTTCTTTCCTACTCTATCAAGAATTGTCTGCTCACCCGGGACATCCCCACCTACCACACTTATCGGAATACGTGTACCAATAATACCCAGCAGCTTATGGACAATCTCCACACATCTTTATCCCCCATCTCCTTCCTCTCCTGTCCAGACTTAGCATTGTCACACCTCAATAATACACTGAAGAATGCCCTAGATGAAGCAACACCTTCTACACGCAGAAAGACCAGACAGACAACGGCAGCCCTGGCACACTATGCAAACACGCTTTCTTCAGCATTGCTCAAGGTGTGCAGAGCGGCAGTGGAGAAAATCTCTCTTAGCAGAAGACTTCATCCACTATAAGTTCATGCTCAAAACCTATAACTCTGCCCTTCATCTGACCAAACAATCGTACTTCACCAACCTCATCACCTCACTATCCAACAACCCAAAACGACTTTTTGAAATCTTAAACTCCTTCCTGAAACCTAAAGTACAGGCCCCCATCACCAACCTCAGCGGTGAGGATCTGGCCACTTATTTCCTAGAAAAAAAAAAAAAACAACCAGATCCATCAGGATATCTCAGCCCAATGTCCTCAGTGCCTGGAGCCCCTGCCCTGCTGCACCTCAAGCTCACTAGACATCTTTGAGCCCGTTTCAGAAGAAGTAGTTTCCAAGCTCCTCGCTTCTGCTCGGCCTACAACCTGCAACCGTGACCCCATTCCTTCACATCTCCTGCAGTCTCTCTCACCAGTGGTCACCACTCGCCTGACAAATATTTAACCTCTCTTTTTCTTCAGGTATCTTTCCCTCATTTAAACATGCCATCATAACCCATTTAAAAAGCCATCCCTGGACCAGAACTGCACTGCTAACTACAGACCTGTCTGTAACCTTTCCTTCATCTCTAAACTCCTGGAATGCTTGGTCCACTCCCGTCTAATCCGCCATCTCTCGAATAACTCTTCTCGACCCCTTACAATCTGGTTTCCGCTCTTTACACTCCACTGAAACTGCCCTCACTAAAGTCTCTAATGATCTAATAACAGCTAAATCCAAAAGATCATTGTTCCCTGCTGATTCTCCTGGATCTCTCCGCAGCATTCGACACTGTGGATCATCAGCTCCTCCTCTCTATGCTCCGCTCTATAGGCCTCAAGGACACAGTCCTCTCCTGGTTCTCCTCCTACCTCTCTGACCGCTCCTTCACTATCTTTTGCCGGCTCCTCTTCCTCTCCTTGTCCCCTTACTATCGGGGTTCCGCAGGGCTCAGTCCTAGGCCACTTCCTCTTCTCTATACACTGTCCCTATTGGACAATTAGCAGATTTGAGTCCCAGTACCATCTCTATGCTGACGACACCCAATTATACACTTCTTCCCCTGACATCACCCCTACCCTAATTCAAAATACCAAGGATTGTCTGCTGTCTCTAACATCATGTCCTCCCTCTATCTGAAACTAAATCTCTTTAAAACTGAACTTCTTGTGTTTCTCCCTTCTACTAACCTCACTCTACCCAACATCTAAATTACCCTTGGAGGCATCAACCATAATTTCCAAGCAGCATGCCCGCTGTCTTGGGGGTCACATTCGACACCAAACTTTCTTTTACTCCCTATATCCGATCACACGCTCTTGTCACCTGCATCTTAAAAACATCTCCAGAATCGGACCTTTTCTCACCTTTGAAACTGCCAAGATTCTTACTGTCGCTCTTATTCATTCCCATTTGGACTACTGCAACTCTCTTCTGATCGGACTCCCTTTTACCAAACTTTCTCCTCTCCAATCCATCTTGAATGCGGCAGCCAGGGTCATTTGTCCAGCCGCTTCACCGATGCCTCCATCTTGTGCCAGTCATTTCACTGGCTACCCATTCGCTACAGGGTCCAGTATAAACTCATCTCTCTCACCCACACGTGCTCTCCGTTCTACAAATGACCTAGGACTAGCATCCCCCGTAATCCGAACCTTGCACCTCCGTCTCCAAGACTTCTCTCGTGCTGCACCAGCTCTGGAATGCACTTCCCCAGACGATCAGGGGCCGATACCTAGCCCCGACCTATTCAAGCGTGCTTTAAAAACCCATCTCTTCAAACAAGCCTACCACATCAACTACTCAGTAAACTAACTTTGCCCTGTTCCCTCCTTCCAAATATTATTCTGAATCTGCACCCTACTATTCATCTGTCTCCACACCCTCCATGCACACAATAACTGTACTTGGTACTTGACTATTGCACTTAAACACACGGACTTATGACCGGATCATGCAGCTTTATAGGAAAATCCCTATTTATTATAATTGCCAGATCTGAAATAATCACTTTTCACCTATTGTGTCTCCCCATTTCCTTGTAGATTGTAAGCTTGCGCGCAGGGACCTCACTCCTAAAGTCATCGTTTAAATTGTCTTAACTTGTATTAAATTTGTCTGTACATGTCCCCACTTAATTGTAAAGTGCTGCGGAATGTTGGCGCTATATAAATAAAATTATTATTTTTATTAATTATTATTAACCAGGTTGCGGCCCTTCAGATTTGGTCCATGGATGCCCCTGCACTCTCTGCCCATGAAGCTTAGACTGCTCTCAGCAAGTGATCCCTGAGGCTTTCCAGTGGAGTTTCCCTGCCTAGGTGTATGCTGCGGGAATGGTAGATTTTAGCCATCTAGCCAAGGTGGCTTTCAATGCTCTCTTCCCCTTATTTTTTCCCGCCATCTGGATGAAGAGGTTCAAATTTATTCTCCAGCTTTGTGAGTTTTAGTTATTGTAGGACGAGCCCCCCGACCTTGAGGAAGACGCTTCTGAGCGTCGATACGCGTGGGTCCTAGCACTCACACAGCCCAGCAGACCCTTTGTTTCTGACACTTCCTAACCGTAGGTTGAATCTATTTTGAAAGGCTAGGTGAGATCCTTTTTATCACTGGGAGGCTTTACATGGAGGAATCAACGCTATATCTTTCTCCCCTGTTGCCAGCATTAACTGGTGCACATATTGCCTATATGGGACACACTGGTTTGCATTTACTTACTAAACAGTGATTGTTCATATGGGACGCATTGACATTAGGATCTGTGCATATTGGGATTGCATGTATTGGCCTTTGATTGTATTGAGGGATTTATCTATGCTAATACATATTCTGCTGTAATATGGCTGTTTAGTGTTGTGCTCTTTTTTGATGGTATTTTACCTGATATTTATGTAGACCCATTACCCCAAGTTCTGTTATGGGTTTTAAGTGTTTTTAAATGTTTGTGTCTTGTTCCTAAATAAAGATGGTTTTCATATTTCTACAATTATTGTGGTGATCCCAATTTTTTCTGCATACACTTTTCTTTGTTGTAGTTGCTTGTATATATGGTATGCAGGTGGTGATCCCCTTTTTTTCATCATAGTCGGATGGTGCCCGCTTAGTCAAGTATTGTTTACTGTAGGACTGTCCTTTTAACATCCAAAGAGTGGAAAGAGCATTCTCTCTCGTTCTTATGGTCTTGGCAAAAGGTGGGCAATATAATCTCCTGATTCCTGTGAAAGTCAGTTACCACCTTAGGAAGAAAGGCAGGATCCAATCTTAACATAATACAGTCCTCCTGGAACTTCAGGTATGGGTCTCTAACGGAAAGGGCCTGGATCTCCCCTATATGTCGTGCTGAGGTTATTGCCACCAGGAAAACCGTTTTGAGTGTTACCGATCTGAGGTCTTCTTGGTCTAGAGGTTCATAAGGGTTCTCTCGTAACTCATTTAGGGCTAAATTGAGGTCCCAAGGAGGGATAGAGCTACTTATTGTGGGTCTCATACGTTGAGTGGCCCTAATAAATCTTACTACCCAGGGGTGCTCTGACAAAGGATAATCGAAAAAGGACCCCAGCACTGAAATCTGTACTTTAAGTGTACTAGGCTTTAGACCCTTGTCAAAGCCAGCCTGAAGAAAGTCTAGAACCTGAGGGATATTAGGATCCTGATTAAGGGATATTGGGCCTGCGCAGTGTGAGCAAAATTTTTTCCAGACCTTAAAAAGGTATATGGCTGAGGTAACAGGTTTTCTACTCTTTTTCAAGGTAGCTATAAACTGACTCCGACAAGCCCCTTAATTTCAGGATCTCCTTTTCAGGATCCAGGCTGAAAGCTGTAAGAACTCTAGATTCTGATGAACAAGAGGGCCCTGCGTTAGGAGATTCTGTTGTAATGGTAGGTGAATTGGTTCTTTAACACCATTTGTCTCAACACCAGGAACCAGCTTCTTTTGGGCCAGTACGGTAGTATTAGAATAACTGCTGTTTGACTTTCCTGAATCTTCCGTAGAACTCTTGGTATTAAGGTCAGTGGAGAGAAGGTGTACGCCAGCTCCATATCCCAGTCCTGTGCTAAGGCATCTACTGCCGTCGGGTTGTCTCCTGGATTTAACGAGTAGAATTCTCTTGTTTTTGTATCTCTCCTTGAGGCGAACAAGTTATTTCTGGGGAACCCCAGTCCCTGGTAAGTTGTACGAAGATCTCTTGATTTAAGGCCCACTCTGCAGGTCGTATTCTCTCCCCGCTCAGAAAACATGCCACCTGGTTGTTTTCTACCTTCAGATGTACCGCTGTTAGAGATTTTATATTGAGCTCTGCCAAGGAGAATATGGTCTTCACTAGATCCTGTAGCTGACAGTGCCTCGGACTTCCCTGATGTAGCAGGAAGGAAACCGAAGTAGAGTTGTTACACAATTTTACATGAAGATTGTGCAGCTGCCTCTGGCGTCCCCTCAGCGAACCCCAAACTGCTCTGAGGTTTGATGAATTGTTGCACACCGATGTGGACCATGTTCCCTGGAGGTAGTGTCCATTTATATGGGCTCCCCACCCACTGAGGCTTGCGTCTGTTGTAATATTTATACATGGGGCATTCTGCATGGTTTCCCCTGCTGTAGATTTGATATGTCAGTCCACCAAGACAGGGAACGTCTTACTTCTTTGGATATTGTCATTCTGGTGTTCAATGAAGTTTCCTTTTCGTTCCATTTCAAAAGGATCTCTCGTTGTAAAAACCTTCAGTGAAATTCACTCCGCTGGACCCTGGAAATGCATGAAGTCATTAGGCCCAGAACTCTCATGGCCCCTCTGATAGTGGTGTATCCTCGCTTTTGTAGCGACCGAACTTCTTGTCTGACTGCCTGTTTGTGGGATAGAAGGAATGAGTGCTCTTGTTCTGAGTCCAGAAGGACCCCCAGAAATGTTTTTCTCCTTTCTGGCTCGAGACTCGAATTTAGGTTTATTACCCATCCCAGCCTCTCTAGAAGCGACTAGATCTCCAGCAGATACTGTTCCATCTGTTGATGTGAGTCTGCCACTAACAGCAGGTCATCCAGGTACGGGATTTTGAGAATGTCTTTTGCCCTTAAGAAGGCCATCACCTCTGCCATGAGCTTTGTGAAGATTTGAGATGCGGAAGAGAGACTGAATGGTAGACATCGGAATTGGAAATGAAGTATCTTCCCTTGGTCTTTTAATGCAAACCTGAGGTATTTCTGATGTGAGGTCTAGATGGGCACGTGGTAATATGCACTTTTGAGATCTAATGTACACATTACCGAGTCTTTCCTTATTAGCGGTATGACTGAACTGATGGTCACCAATTTGAAATGCTTGTAAGACATCCCTGGTTTAGTGGTTTCAAATTTATTATGGTCCGGTATTCGCCTCCTGGTATTTTCATAGAAAACAGACTGAAATAATGGCCATAAAAAAAAATGCTGTGAACGGGGTACCGGAATTATTGCTTCTAATTCTATGAGCTCTTGTATGCCTCTTAGATGTCTTTGATGGACCACGGCAGATTGGCTGCGAGTCAGGCAATATCTTTTGGGGGGTAGGTGGGTGAATTCCACCCTGTATCCATGAGCAATTGTCCGCTAGATCCACTGATTCTGGCTAATCTCCTGCATCATTGCCTGCCCGACCCGGTCCCCTGGTCATGAAAGGAGCTTCTACACCTACAACCCTTGGGGTAGGTCCACCTTCCCGTTTTACACTTGCTTTTATAATCCTGCCTCGGATGAAATAGAGTTCTCCAAAAGGCCAGTATCTTCTTTTGTCTCTGTTCTGGGAAGCCCTTCTTCCTATCTGACGCTTTGTCCAGTAATTCATCCTACACTGGACCGAAGACATGGAGACCGGAGAATGGAATTGAGCATAGGTTATTTTTTGATTGGGTAACTCCCAACCATGATCTTAGCCATGAAGCACGTCTAGCCGCATTAGACAGTGCATTGCTTCTGGCTGCAAAACGGACTGACTGTCGAGGTGTCTGCCATAAAATCAGTCGCCATTCTCAATAATGGTAAGGATTTCATGATCTCTTCTCTGGGGATTTTGTTTCTGATCTGGTTTTCTAGTTCCTCTACCAAGAGACTCATTGATCTGGCTACCGAAGTTGCTGCTATGTTGGCTTTCATGACTGATGCAGATGCTTCCAACAATTTCTTAAGGAGGTCCTCCGCTCTCGTATCCATCGGATCCTTAAGGCATGATGAATCCTCGAATGGGATAACCGTCTTCTTTGATACTATAGCTACTGGTATATCAATTTTCGGTATCTTAGTCTCCTCTGGATTGAAGGAGAGATGGAATTTGAAGTCCTTTGGGACCACCAGCTTTTTATCCCACGTCTCCATTCTTCTAGTATAATTGCCGTTATGTGGTCCCGTTATGTGGTTGTTCACAGAAAATACTCTGTTTCTAAGTGCTCTCAGGCTGCCGAACATCTCGTCTTGAACGGTTAGTGGCTCCATGGAGTCCTCTACTTTCATGGTACTCCGAACTGCCTGTAATAGAGTGTTCATGTCCTCGGATCTAAATAAGTATCTCTTCCATTCCTCAGAAAGGAATATTGAGGAACTCTCGCCTTCACCAGAGTCTGGGTCAGAGTAGCCCGACACTTCCCCTTCCTCAGAACTTGGATCCATGTGCCATCTGGGTCTCTTAGAGGCGAGAGATTGGGGTGGTTCTATAGTAGCAACACTAGCCTAAACCTCTTCTCGGATCATGGTTCGCATTTTAGCTAATAAAGAGGTATGTTCCTGTTTAAGTACCGTAGTTTGCTGATGCATGTTTCACACAGTTTTTTTTTGTCATGTGCTTCGGGAAGTCTGGTAGAGCAATTTCTTATTGGACTTCCTTTTGACTGCTGTCATGGGTTACTTAGGGGTCTCCTTATCCTAAAAGGTAATACGGGAAGGAAGGTCCTGTATCTATCTATATCTAGCCCAGCTGAGAGACCCTCACTATACCCCACTCACGTGGTCCAGGGATGGCTCTAAGGACTGGACGTCAGGACGGCTAGCACTCCATGTTCACTAAGTCAGTGTGTGCTGTCAGCTGTCTGTCTTAAGTAGTCTGTCTTACCCAGCTTCAAGACAGCTCAGCTGCTGCTAATCTAGGTGTTGCAGGTCTTACTCCTGACTGCGCGTACGCCCAATGGAACGCACTATGGGTGACCGGAAGTGTCCCTGCTTGACCTGTTTCCCCTGGTCCACGCCCCCAGGATCTGACCCGGCGTGCACTGTACATGAGGAGCGTCGGAAATCTTGTGAATCTCCGGCCTACCCCTGGAAGTCATCGCCGGTGTGCCTTTCCAGTGACACGGCGTGAAACGCCGGTAATTCGGGCCTGAGACGCTCCGCCCCCCAGAATACACCGTAGCGGGCTGTATTTACTATAAAGTGGTACCAATAAAAGCCTCCAAAACCTTTATTGGTAGACAAATAAAAGTTTTGAGTATCAGACAAATTGAAAACAAAATGTTTGTTTTTAATAGCAGTTAAATAATTATATCCTAACAATGTTAATATCAATGTAATCATAAAGACCTGCAGGACACAGCTAACAGGTAATTTTAAAACAAAATGCAAAAAGGAACAAACTAATTTTCTTCACAATGTCAACTCTTATGCCAATTTTCAGTACATTATATCATTATTAAAGGGGAGGTTCTTGAAGGGGATAAAATGTAAGCAAAACAAATAAAAATGGTCATGCAAGGAAGAGATTAACAGCCTATAGTGTAATATGTAAATATGTAATAATAGATTTGTCCTTTATGTAAATCAGCGTCATGCTCTTTACAGCGCTTTAAAGGGCTCTTTAACACTTCCTGATATTTCTGGTACTGGAGAAAACAGTATTGGAGATATCAGTGTTCGAATGTGTAGTACTTGCGGCATACGTGTGGCAACCGTGTGCCACATCATTATCACATGTAGCGTTGCCTGGGAATCAGCGGTACTGTTTGAGCTGTTCCCCCAGCGCTGTGTGCTGAAGACAGCTTTCATCATTCTCTGTTGACGCTGCGATCAGCGCTAGCAGTGGACAATGTTGAGAGTTGTATTCAGCAGATAAGAGCATTTATCAACCACTGCCTGTACTATTAAAAAACAAAAAAAATTGAATTAGACTTACCTATAAAATTCGGTTTCTAATAACCCATCACGACAGCACACTGGAGCATGTTAGCCCTTTCCGAATAGGGACAGAAAATACCAAAGAGGTTAAATAGCCCCTCCCAAATCCTCCCCTCAGTGTTATTGTAAAGGACCACAGGAGTATGAATGCTTCAAATTATATTTTATTCTCCTTATCTGAGTAATGCAAAATTAATAAGAAAAAGGAATGTTGTTAGGGAGGGATAATTGTTATGAACTGGTGATTCAGAACCACAATGGACCTTGTGGTTACGAGCACAGAAAATGATCAGATAGTTACTAATCACATAGGACGAGCTCTGAGACGTGGGAACTCTGCTGACCGCAATCCCTAATCCTATCACACCACACTAGAGGTAGCCGTGGAGCGCTCCTGACTAGACCTAGGCGCCTCGGGCACAGCCTGAGAAACTAGCTAGCCCTGAAGATAGAAAAATAAGCCTACCTTGCCTCACAGAAATTCCCCAAAGGAAAAGGCAGCCCCCCACATATAATGACTGTGAGTAAAGATGAAAATACAAACACAGTGATGAAATAGATTTTAGCAAAGTGAGGCCCGACTTACTGAATAGACCGAGGATAGGAAAGATAGCTTTGCGGTCAGCACAAAAACCTACAACCACGCAGAGGGCGCAAAAGACCCTCCGCACCGACTAACTTTACGGAGGTGCTTCCTCTGCGTCCCAGAGCTTCCAGCAAGCAAGACAAACCAATATAGCAAGCTGGACAAAAAATATAGCAAACAAAAGTAACACAAGCAGAACTTAGCTTATGCAGGGCAGACAGGCCACAAGAGCGATCCAGGAGAGAGCAAGACCAATACTGGAACATTGACTGGAGGCCAGGAACAAAGAACTAGGTGGAGTTAAATAGAGCAGCACCTAACGACTTAACCTCATCACCTGAGGAAGGAAACTCAGAAGCCGCAGCCCCACTCACATCCACCAAAGGAAGCTCAAGGACAGAACCAGCTGAAGTACCACTCATGACCACAGGAGGGAGCTTGACCACAGAATTCACAACAGTACCCCCCCTTGAGGAGGGGTCACCGAACCCTCACCAGAGCCCCTAGGCCGACCAAGATGAGCCAAATGAAAGGCACGAACCAGATCAGCAGCATGAACATCAGAGGCAAAGACCCAGGAATTATCTTCCTGACCATAACCCTTCCACTTAACCAGGTACTGGAGTTTCCGTCCCGAAATACGAGAATCCAAAATCTTCTCCACTATATACTCCAACTCCCCCTCAACCAAAACCGGAGCAGGAGGATCAACGGATGGAACCACAGGTGCCACGTATCTCCGCAACAATGACCTATGGAATACATTATGGATGGAAAAAGAAGCTGGAAGAGTCAAACGAAAAGACACAGGATTAAGAACCTCAGAAATCCTATACGGACCAATGAAACGAGGCTTAAACTTAGGAGAGGAAACTTTCATAGGAATATAACGAGACGACAACCAAACCAAATCCCCAACACGAAGTCGGGGACCCACACAGCGCCTGCGGTTAGCGAAACATTGAGCCTTCTCCTGGGACAATGTCAAATTGTCCACTACATGAGTCCAAATCTGCTGCAACCTATCCACCGCAGTATCCACACCAGGACAGTCCGAAGACTCAACCTGCCCTGAAGAGAAACGAGGATGGAAACCAGAATTGCAGAAAAATGGCGAAACCAAGGTAGCCGAGCTGGCCCGATTATTAAGGGCTAACTCAGCCAAAGGCAAAAAGGACACCCAATCATCCTGATCAGCAGAAACAAAACATCTCAGATATGTTTCCAAGGTCTGATTGGTTCGTTCAGTTTGGCCATTTGTCGGAGGATGGAAAGCCGAGGAAAAAGACAAATCAATGCCCATTCTAGCACAAAAGACTCGCCAAAACCTCAAAACAAACTGGGAACCTCTGTCAGAAACGATGTTCTCCGGAATGCCATGCAAACGAACCACATGCTGGAAAAACAATGGCACCAAATCAGAGGAGGAGGGCAATTTAGACAAGGGTACCAAATGGACCATCTTAGAGAAGCGATCACAAACCACCCAAATGACCGACATCTTTTGAGAGATGGGGAGATCCGAAATAAAATCCATAGAGATGTGTGTCCAGGGCCTCTTCGGGACCGGCAAGGGCAAAAGCAACCCACTGGCACGAGAACAGCAGGGCTTAGCCCGAGTACAAATCCCACAGGACTGCACAAACGAACGCACATCCCGCGACAGACGGCCACGAAAAGGATCTAGCCACCAAATCTCTGGTACCAAAGATTCCAGGATGACCAGCCAACACCGAACAATGAACCTCAGAGATAACTCTACTCGTCCATTTATCAGGGACAAACAGTTTCTCCGTTGGGCAACGGTCAGGTCTATTAGCCTGAAATTTTTGCAGCACCCACCGCAAATCAGGGGAGATGGCAGACAAGATCACCCCCTCCTTGAGAATACCCACCGGCTCAGGCAAACCCGGAGAGTCGGGCACAAAACTCCTAGACAGGGCATCCGCCTTCACATTTTTAGAGCCCGGAAGGTACGAAACCACAAAGTCAAAACGGGAGAAAAACAGCGACCAACGAGCCTGTCTAGGATTCAACCGTTTGGCAGACTCGAGATAAGTCAAGTTCTTGTGATCAGTCAAGACCACCACGCGATGCTTAGCTCCTTCAAGCCAATGACGCCACTCCTCGAATGCCCACTTCATGGCCAGCAACTCTCGATTGCCAACATCATAATTACGCTCAGCAGGCGAAAACTTCCTGGAAAAGAAGGCACATGGTTTCATCACCGAGCCATCAGAACTTCTTTGTGACAAAACAGCCCCTGCTCCAATCTCAGAAGCATCAACCTCAACCTGGAACGGGAGCGAAACATCTGGCTGGCACAACACAGGGGCAGAAGAAAAACGACGCTTCAACTCCTGAAAAGCTTCCACAGCAGCAGAAGACCAATTGACCACATCAGCACCCTTCTTGGTTAAATCAGTCAACGGTTTAGCAATACTAGAAAAATTATTGATGAAGCGACGATAAAAATTAGCAAAGCCCAGGAACTTTTGCAGACTTTTCAGAGATGTCGGCTGAGTCCAATCATAAATGGCCTGGACTTTAACAGGGTCCATCTCGATAGTAGAAGGGGAAAAAATGAAACCCAAAAATGAAACCTTCTGAACTCCAAAGAGACACTTTGACCCCTTCACAAACAAAGAATTTGCACGCAGGACCTGGAACACTATTCTAACCTGCTTCACACGCGATTCCCAATCATCCGAGAAGACCAAAATATCATCCAAGTATACAATCAGGAATTTATCCAGGTACTCTCGGAAGATGTCATGCATAAAGGACTGAAATACTGATGGAGCATTGGAAAGCCCGAATGGCATAACCAGGTACTCAAAATGTCACTCGGGCATATTAAATGCTGTTTTCCATTCATCGCCCCGTTTGATACGCACAAGATTATACGCACCACGAAGATCTATCTTGGTGAACCAACTAGCCCCCTTAATCCGAGCAAACAAATCAGACAGCAGCGTCAAGGGGTACTGAAATTTGACTGTGATTTTATTTAGAAGGCGGTAATCAATACAAGGTCTCAACGAACCATCCTTCTTGGCCACAAAAAAGAACCCTGCCCCCAATGGCGACGACGACGGGCGAATATGACCCTTCTCCAAGGATTCCTTTACGTAACTCCACATAGCGGCGTGCTCAGGTACAGATAAATTAAACAGTCGACCCTTAGGAAACTTACTACCAGGAATCAAATCGATAGCACAATCACAATCCCTATGCGGAGGTAGGGCATTGGACTTGGGCTCATCGAATACATCCCGGTAATCAGACAAGAACTCTGGGACCTCAGAAGGGGTGGATGATGAGATAGACAGAGATGGAACATCACCATGTACCCCCTGACAACCCCAGCTGGACACAGACATAGATTTCCAATCCAATACTGGGTTATGGACTTGCAGCCATGGCAACCCCAACACGACCACATCATGCAGATTCTGCAACACCAAAAAGCGAATATCCTCCTGATGCGCAGGAGCCATGCACATGGTCAGTTGGGTCCAATACTGAGGCTTATTCTTGGCCAAAGGCGTAGCATCAATTCCTCTCAATGGAATATGATGCTGCAAGGGCTCCAAGAAAAACCCACAGCGCCTAGCATACTCCAAGTCCATCAAATTCAGGGCAGCGCCTGAATCCACAAATGCCATGACAGAATAGGATGACAAAGAGCAGATCAAAGTAACGGACAAAAGAAATTTCGACTGTACCGTACCAATGGTGGCAGACCTAGCGAAACGCTTCGTGCGCTTAGGACAATCGGAGATAGCATGAGTGGAATCACCACAGTAAAAACACAGCCCATTCCGACGTCTGTTCTTGCCGTTCAGCTCTGGTCAAAGTCCTATCACATTGCATAGGCTCAGGTTTATGCTCAGATAATACCGCCAAATGGTGCACAGTTTTACGCTCACGTAAGCGTCGATCGATCTGAATGGCCAGAGACATAGACTCATTCAGACAAGCAGGCATAGGAAATCCCACCATGATATCCTTAAGGGCTTCAGAGAGACCCTTTCTGAAAATTGCTGCCAGAGCACATTCACTCCATTGAGTGAGCACAGACCACTTCCTAAACTTCTGACAATATATCTCTACCTCATCCTGACCCTGACACAGAGCCAGCAAGATTTTTTCTGCCTGATCCACTGAATTAGGTTCATCATAAAGCAACCCGAGCGCCATAAAAAACGCATCAATATCACATAATGCAGGATCTCCTGGCGCAAGGGAAAATGCCCAGTCTTGAGGGTCGCCACGTAATAAAGAAATAATGATCTTTACTTGTTGAACTGGGTCACCAGAGGAGCGGGGTTTCAAAGCCAGAAAAAGTTTACAATTATTTTTGAAATTCAGAAACTTAGCTCTATCTCCAGAAAATAACTCAGGAATAGGAATTTTAGGTTCTAACATAGGATTCTGAACCACTAAATCTTGAATGTTCTGTACACTAATAGCGAGATTATCCATCAAAGAGGACAGACCTTGAATGTCCATGTCCACACCTGTGTTCTGAACCACCCTGATGTAAAGGGGAAAAGAAAGACAAAACACAGTGCAAAGAAAAAAAAATGGTCTCAGAACTCCTCTTTTCCCTCTATTGAGAAGCATTAGTACTTTGGGCCTCCAGTACTGTTATGAACTGGTGATTAAGAACCACAATGGACCTAGTGGTTAAGAGCACACAAAATGACCAGATAGTTACTAATCACATAGGACGAGCTCTGAGACGTGGGAACTCTGCTGACCGCAATCCCTAATCCTATCACACCACACTAGAGGTAGCCGTGGAGCGCTCCTGACCAGACCTAAGCGCCTCGGGCACAGCCTGAGAAACTAGCTAGCCCTGAAGATAGAAAAATAAGCCTACCTTGCCTCAGAGAAATTCCCCAAAGGAAGAGGCAGCCCCCCACATATAATGACTGAGTAAAGATGAAAATACAAACACAGAGATGAAATAGATTTTAGCAAAGTGAGGCCCGACTTACTGAATAGACCGAGGATAGGAAAGATAGCTTTGCGGTCAGCACAAAAACCTACAACCATGCAGAGGGCGCAAACATGACCCTCCGCACCGACTAACGGTACGGAGGTGCTTCCTCTGCGTCCCAGAGCTTCCAGCAAGCAAGACAAACCAATATAGCAAGCTGGACAAAAAAATATAGCAAACAAAAGTAACACAAGCAGAACTTAGCTTATGCAGGGCAGACAGGCCACAAGAGCGATCCAGGAGAGAGCAAGACCAATACTGGAACATTGACTGGAGGCCAGGAACAAAGAACTAGGTGGAGTTAAATAGGTGCTGCTCTAACGACTTAACCTCATCACCTGAGGAAGGAAACTCAGAAGCCGCAGCCCCACTCACATGCACCAAAGGAAGCTCAAGGACAGAACTGTTATGAACAGGTAATTCAGAACCACAATGGACATTGAAGTTCAGAGCACACAAAGTGACCTGACAATTACCAAAAACAAAGGACGAGCTCTGAGACGTGGGAACTCTGCTGACCGCAATCCCTAATCCTAACACACCACACTAGAGGTAGCCGTGGATTGCGCCTAACGCTCCCTATGCAACTCGGCACAGCCTGAGAAACTAACTAGCCCTGAAGATAGAAAAATAAGCCTACCTTGCCTCAGAGAAATTCCCCAAAGGAAAAAGGCAGCCCCCCACATATAATGACTGTGTAAGATGAAAATACAAACACAGAGATGAAATAGATTTAGCAAAGTGAGGCCCGACTTACTGAATAGACCGAGGATAGGAAAGATAGCTTTGCGGTCAACAGAAAAACCTACAAACAAC
Source organism: Ranitomeya imitator (assembly GCF_032444005.1). Lineage (NCBI taxonomy): Eukaryota > Metazoa > Chordata > Amphibia > Anura > Dendrobatidae > Ranitomeya > Ranitomeya imitator. Next base: position 716,045,530 of record NC_091282.1, on the reverse strand, counting down.
CACGCAGAGGGGCAAAAAGACCCTCCGCACCGACTAACGGTACGGAGGTGCTCCCTCTGCGTCTAAGAGCTTCCAGCAAGCAAGAAAAACCAATAAAGCAAGCTGGACAGAAAAAATAGCAAGCAAAAATAACACAAGCAAAACTTAGCTTATGCAGGATAGACAGGCCACAGGAACGATCCAGGAGGAAGCAAGACCAATACTAGAACATTGACTGGAGGCCAGGATCAAAGCACCAGGTGGAGTTAAATAGAGCAGCACCTAACGACTTAACCTCGTCACCTGAGGAAGGAAACTCAGAAGCCGCAGTACCACTCTCATCCACCAAAGGAAGCTCATAGACAGAACCAGCCGAAGTACCACTCATGACCACAGGAGGGAGCTTGACCACAGAATTCACAACAGATAATAGCCTGGGAGACTTTTCTCCCAAATTCTAAGTCTTTAACAGACATTAAGTCTAGCCTGTAATGTCTGAAAAATGTATGGACCTAAGACCAGGTGGCAGCTCTGCATATCTGCTCAATGGTAGCACTGGCTTTCTCAGTCCAGGAGACAGATACCGCTCTGGTAAAGTGAGTTGTGAACTTCTCTGGTGGCGATATGCCTCAGATTGCTCTCTTGATCGAGTCAGTGATTGTGGATATAGAGGTTTTCTTCCTTTTATTCTAACCTTGAAGATGGACAAACAGATTTTGGTCCTTCCTACACCTCTGTTTCCTGGAGATAGTGAAGAACTGTTCTCTGTATGGCCAGAGTGAGGAACTCTCTTTTTCATTTGTCGGATTTTGATAGGAGGGAAGGATTATTTCCTGGGACCTATGGAACTACGAAACCACTTTAGGTAAAAATGATTGGTCAAGCCGAAGAATAAGTGGGTCCTTCCGGACTCTTATGTAGGGTTAATTAATTGAGAGACAATGTAACACACCCACTCTCCTGGCTGTAGTTATGGCTACAAGAAAACAGGTTTTCCAGGAAAGTCTGTCCAAGACTATAAATGATAAAAGGTGGTAGAGAGCTCTTTAAAGGACAATATTGAGGTCCCAGGAAGAAACTAGATTTGTAATACTAAAGATGTTGGCAAAATGTTGCAGTTATTTTTGGTCGGTTAGCATCTGGTCGAAATAGAAACTTAGCGCCGCCACCTGGACTTTGAGGGTACTAGGTTTGAGACCCTTCTCTTCTAAACCTTGTAAGAATCCAGGATCCGTGCGATATTTGGTTGATGTAGGTTAGGTTGCTCAGGTGCACAAAATGAGATGAAGGTCTTCCATATCTTCTGGTATTTGGCATTTGTCAATAGTTTCCTACTTTTCTGTAGAGTTTAACAACTCTATCCAACAGACCTGTGGTTTTCAAGATTGAGAATTCAGAAGCCAGGCAGTCAGATGTTTCTTGGCATGCAAAGAATGAACTGGTCCTTGGGGAGGGAGGCCTCTCATCGGGAAGGGGGGGGGGGGGGTTTAGAGATACGAGCCCATCTATAGTTAAGTTGGTTAAGGTGCCAAACCAACTCCTTTTGGGCCAGAAGGGTGCCACTAGAATCACCTTGGTCTTTTCGGATCTTATTTTTATTTTTGCAGGAACCTTGGTAGGATTGGTACTGAAGGGAGGGTGTATGCCAGCTTGAATCTCCATAGGTGAGCTAACACATCCACCCCCAAGCAAGGATCGGCTGGATTTAGTGAAAAATATTGATCCACCTTCATGTTCTGATCATTTGCGAAGTGGTCTACTTCCAGACTGCCCCACCAGCTGGTCAATATCTGAAAGACTTCGGGGTCTAGGCCCTATTCCCCCCAGATGAATCCTCGTTCTGCTGAGAAAGTCAGCCCATATGTTGATTGACCCATTTATGTGAATTGCGGACAGGGAGAGAAGATGTTCTTCGGACCAGGAGAATATTCTGGCTGAAATAGTTTTCACATCCTCGTGTCTCGTACTCCCTTGGTGATGAAGGTGGGCTACTTTTGTCATGTTGTCCAAGAGGATCTTCACATGGGTATTCTGAATTAGAGTTATTGCAGTTCTGAGCACCTCCTCTACTGGCTTTAGTTGTCTGAAGTTTGAAGATTGTTGGCTTCCTTAGTCTGACCAGAGTCCTTGGAATATGTTCTGCTAAACCATGGCTCCTCATGCCTTTTGGCTGGCTTCTTTTATGGTGACCATAGGGGTTCTGTGTCCAGGGAACACCTTTGTCTAAGTTCTTTAAGCTTAGCCACCAGCCACTTATCTAAGGTGGTATTGGGATCTTTCTGTTTAAGGACTCTGGGATTCATCCCAACGTGCAAGAATATTAGACCTTAGAATTCTGGTATGTCCCTGGGCCCACACTACTATATGGATGCAGGATGTCATGGATCCGAGGACTGACATGGTACACCTTATTGACACTACCTTCTTGCTTCGTAGTAGGTTTATCCTTGATCTTAACAAGATTTGTTTTTGTTTGGACAAAAAGGATGTTTGCGTGTGAGAGTTTAGCAAAACCCTGAGGAATGTCATTGTTAAGGGAACCATGTCTGGTTTTTTTGTGGTTCACTAACCAACCCAGAGAAGACAGAATCAGAGTTATCTTTAGATGTTCCTTGAATATAGGTACTGAAGGAGCCACCAGCAGAAAGTCATCAAGGTATGGAACGATGCATTCAGTTATATGAAAAAGTTTGGGCACCCCTATTAATCTTAAGCTTAATGTTTTATAAAAATAGTTTTTTTGCAACAGCTATTTCAGTTTCATATATCTAATAACTGTTGGACACAGTAATGTTTCTGCCTTGAAATGAGGTTTATTGTACTAACAGAAAATGTGCAATCTGCATTCAAACAAAATTTGACAGGTGCATAAGTATGGGCACCCCACCAGAAAAGTGACATTAATATTTAGTAGATCCTCCGTTCGCAAAAATAACAGCCTCTAGTCACTTCCTGTAGCTTTTAATGAGTTCCTGGATCCTGGATGAAGGTATTTTTGACCATTCCTCTTTACAAAACAATTCCAGTTCACTTAAGTTTGATGGTCGCCGAGCATGGACAGCCCTCTTCAAATGATCCCACAGATGTTCAATGATATTCAGGTCTGGGGACTGGGATGGCCATTCCAGAACAATGTAATTGTTCCTCTGCATGAATGCCTGAGTAGATTTGAGCGGTGTTTTGGATCATTGTCTTGCTGAAAGATCCATCCCCTGCTTAACTTCAACTTTGTCACTGATTCATGAACATTATTGTCAAGAATCTGCTGATACTGAGAGAAATCCATGCGTCCCTCAACTTTAACAAGATTCCTGGTGCCGGCATTGGCCACACAGCCCCAAAGCATGATGGAACCTCCAAATTTTACTGGGGGTAACAAGTGTTTTTCTTGGAATGCTGTGTTTTTTGGCCGCCATGCATGTAACGCCTTTTTGTATGACCAAACAACTCAATCTTGGTTTCATCAGTCAACAGGACCTTCTTCCAAAAAGAAATTGGCTTCTCCAAATGTGCTTTTGCATACCTCAGCCGACTCTTTGTGGCGTGCTTGCAGAAACTGCTTCTTTCGCATCACTTTCCCATACAGCATCTCCTTGTGCAAAGTGCGTTGTATAGTTGACCGATGCACAGTGACACCATCTGCAGCAAGTTGATGCTACAGCTCTCTGGGGGTGGTCTGAGGATTGTCCTTGACTGATCTCACCATTCTTCTTCTCTGCCTTTCTGATGTTTTTCTTGGCCTGCCACTTCTGGCCTTAACAAGAACTGTACCTGTGTTCTTCCATTTCCTTACTATGTTCCTCACAGTGGAAATTGACAGGTTAAATCTCTGAAACAGCTTTTTGTATCCTTCCCCTGAACACCTATGTTGAATAATCTTTGTTTTCAGATCATTAGACAGTTGTTTTGAGGAGCCCATGATGCCACTCTTCAGAGGAGATTCAAACAGGAGAACAACTTGCAAGTGGCCACTTTAAGTAGCTTTTCTTATGATTGCATACACCTGGCTATAAAGTTCAAAGCTCAATGAGGTTAGAAAACCAAAAAAAGTGCTTTAGTAAGTCAGTAAAAAGTAGGTAGGAGTATTTAAAACAAGAAAATGATAAGGGTGCCCATACTTATGCACCTGTCAAATTTTGTTTGAATGCAGAATGCACATTTTCTGTTAGTACAATAAACCTCATTTCAAGGCAGAAACATTACTGTGTCCAACAGTTATTAGATATATGAAACTGAAATAGCTGTTGCAAAAAAAACTAATTTTTATAAAACATTAAGCTTAAGATTAATAGGGGTGCCCAAACTTTTTCATATAACTGTATATGTTGACCTTTTATGTATGCCATGACTTCGGACATAATCTTTGCGAAGATCCATGGTGCAGATGATATCCCGAACGGGAGGACATTGAACTGATAATGCACTGTCTGTTCTCCCTGGATGATCGCAAACCTTAGGAATAGAGTTGAGCGACCTTGACCTTTTTAGAGTCGAGCCGGGTTTCGCGAAACCCGACTTTCTCAAAAGTCGGGTCGAGTGAAATCGGCCGATTATGACGTAAAGTCGGGATCGACCGAAACACGAAACCCAATGCAAGTCAATGGGGCAGCATAGTCGGCAGTGAGTGGGGGCCAGGAAAACACCTAGAGTGCCCATTTTAATGTCAAAACCATCCATTCTTCTTAATGAAGCTTATCAAGCGTAATTTACCTTATAATAATTGGAAGGCATTTGAAATTGGGGGTCATTTGGCTAAAGTTGTGGTGGGTAGGGCTGGTTCAAGTAATTAGTGGGCCCAGGAAATCTGGACAACGTCACGGCAGTGGAGCAGGGAGAGGCAAGTATTTCAACTTTGCAAGTGCTGTGAACCTGAGCAAGCAGGGGGGGCCCACTCGTTGGCATTGGCACTGGCACAGGGCCCATCAAAGTACAGCGGTGTGTTTGCACGGCGGGGGCGCCTCCCACCGGCAGCAACACTTTTGCGTACTATGAGAGGCCCTGTGCCAGTGACGTCGCCAACTAGTATTCCTCCCCCCACCTGATGAAGGAACCTGCACTTTCATCTGCACCTTCCTCTTTGTCCCCGTGTAAGGTGGTATGGTATGCGGGAAGAGCAACCTGACTTTCAGCAGGGTCACAATGTTGTTGTGTAGCGTGCACGGGGAATGTTGCGTTATGGGTCAATGTACCAGCAGACTCATCCATCACTGGCTGGGCAATGGGCAGGATGAGGAGGAAACACCTCTGAAAACCCTATATTAAGGGTCACCAATCTAACCCAAGAAGAGGTGCGAAACCGGCTAAATAAGATTAAAATAGATAAATCTCCGGGTCCAGATGGCATACACCCACGAGTACTAAGAGAACTAAGTAATGTAATAGATAAACCATTATTTCTTATTTTTAGGGACTCTATAGCGACAGGGTCTGTTCCGCAGGATTGGCGCATAGCAAATGTGGTGCCAATATTCAAAAAGGGCTCTAAAAGTGAACCTGGAAATTATAGGCCAGTAAGTCTAACCTCTATTGTTGGTAAAATATTTGAAGGGTTTCTGAGGGATGTTATTCTGGATTATCTCAATGAGAATAACTGTTTAACTCCATATCAGCATGGGTTTATGAGAAATCGCTCCTGTCAAACCAATCTAATCAGTTTTTATGAAGAGGTAAGCTATAGGCTGGACCACGGTGAGTCATTGGACGTGGTATATCTCGATTTTTCCAAAGCGTTTGATACCGTGCCGCACAAGAGGTTGGTACACAAAATGAGAATGCTTGGTCTGGGGGAAAATGTGTGTAAATGGGTTAGTAACTGGCTTAGTGATAGAAAGCAGAGGGTGGTTATAAATGGTATAGTCTCTAACTGGGTCGCTGTGACCAGTGGGGTACCGCAGGGGTCGGTATTGGGACCTGTTCTCTTCAACATATTCATTAATGATCTGGTAGAAGGTTTACACAGTAAAATATCGATATTTGCAGATGATACAAAACTATGTAAAGCAGTTAATACAAGAGAAGATAGTATTCTGCTACAGATGGATCTGGATAAGTTGGAAACTTGGGCTGAAAGGTGGCAGATGAGGTTTAACAATGATAAATGTAAGGTTATACACATGGGAAGAAGGAATCAATGTCACCATTACACACTGAATGGGAAACCACTGGGTAAATCTGACAGTGAGAAGGACTTGGGGATCCTAGTTAATGATAAACTTACCTGGAGCAGCCAGTGCCAGGCAGCAGCTGCCAAGGCAAACAGGATCATGGGGTGCATTAAAAGAGGTCTGGATACACATGATGAGAGCATTATACTGCCTCTGTACAAATCCCTAGTTAGACCGCACATGGAGTACTGTGTCCAGTTTTGGGCATCGGTGCTCAGGAAGGATATAATGGAACTAGAGAGAGTACAAAGGAGGGCAACAAAATCAATAAAGGGGATGGGAGAACTACAATACCCAGATAGATTAGCGAAATTAGGATTATTTAGTCTAGAAAAAAGACGACTGAGGGGCGATCTAATAACCATGTATAAGTATATAAGGGGACAATACAAATATCTCGCTGAGGATCTGTTTATACCAAGGAAGGTGACGGGCACAAGGGGGCATTCTTTGCGTCTGGAGGAGAGAAGGTTTTTCCACCAACATAGAAGAGGATTCTTTACTGTTAGGGCAGTGAGAATCTGGAATTGCTTGCCTGAGGAGGTGGTGATGGCGAACTCAGTCGGGGGGTTCAAGAGAGGCCTGGATGTCTTCCTGGAGCAGAACAATATTGTATCATACAATTAGGTTCTGTAGAAGGACGTAGATCTGGGGATTTATTATGATGGAATATAGGCTGAACTGGATGGACAAATGTCTTTTTTCGGCCTTACTAACTATGTTACTATGTTACTATGTAAACACAGATATAGGCCCAAATAATAAAGTGGGCTAAATGCAGTTCAAAATTGGTAACACAGGAATAACCAGGGGGCATTGCAGTGGAGGACAACTGGAATGAGAGGCTGACACAGAGAGTAGGCCCAAATCAGTAAGTAGTCGAAATGCAGTTCAAAATTGGCAACCGTAGTAAACAGGCGGCACAGCTTTGTTCAGTGGAGGAGAACAGCAAGGAGTGGCAGACACCGATAGTAGGCCCCAACCCAACTAGTAGGCCAAATGCAGTCTAACATTAACAACTACTTAACGAGCGCCTGAAAACGGAATTTCAGGACAGGAAACCAGGAGAACAGCAAGGAGCGGCAGACACTGTTAGTAGGCCCCAAACCAACTAGTACGCCAAATGCAGTTGTTCCATTTAACCACAATTTAACGAGAGCCTGAAGATAGAAGCTCAGGAAAGGCAACCTGGAGAACACCTTGGAGTGGAACACACCATCTCTCTCCACCCCATACCCATTTTGTAGGCCTAATGCTGTGTAGTTTTCTACAACTACTAAACGAGAGTCGGAAGACCGAAGCAATGGCAAGGCAACCTGGGGAACACCTTGGAGTGTAACACACCATCTCTCTCCACCCAATACCCATTTTGTAGGCCTAATGCAGTGTAGTTTTCTACAACTACTAAACGAGAGTCGGAAGATCGAAGCAATGGCGAGGAAACCTGGAGAACACCTTGGAGTGTAACACACCATCTCTCTCCACCCCATACCCATTTTTTAGGCCTAATGCAGCCTACTTTCCGACAACTACTAAACGAGAGCATGAAGATCGAAGCTCAGGAAAGGCAACCTGGGGAACACCTTGGAGTGTAACACACCCTCTCTCTACACCACGGAAGGGCTAATTCTTAGGAAGGAAGGCTGTCGGAAAGAAGCAGGGCGCGTCCGAGGGTGATTATATTCTTATTAGGTATATACTCACCCTCGGACGCGCCCTGCTTCTTTATTTGTAATGAATGTTTATTTGCAATGTGGTTTTGACTTAAAATCATTATTTACCAAAAAAATAGAGTATTATTTTCATTGTTTTGCATCTTCTTGGCAATAATATAAAGAAGACGCTACAGGACAACACTCGGTGGATGCCATATCTGTGTTTTAAATTGAAAAAAAACTTTCAGTTAACTACTTGCAGGAGAAAGTTATTGTAGCTGGTGGCCATTTTTAGTACTGTACCAGATTTTTGTTGTATGTGTTTGTTTTTAATGTTACAATGTCTGCATTTGATATCTCTCCAGTATTTTCTTTTTTATAAGCAAAATACTTATTTTTATATTTTCTGATGTTGGTTCAAGGGTACACGGGCAGCAGTAGACAGGTCAGTGGAGGCCTAGTGGAAGGAGGGACCGCAGACAGGCTTCGAAGCCCTAACATAATAAATTGGGCTGGCTGTAGGCAATTTAAAATTGGTTCCAGGGGAACCCGGGCAGCAGTAGACAGGTCAGTGGAGGCCTAGTGGAAGGAGGGACCGCAGACAGGCTTCGAAGCCCTAACATAAGAAAAATGTCAATACAATGGTATTGACAGTGCCAGGCATTGAAGGATGTCAGCGCATAGACTAAACATTGGTGGAGCTGTGAGAGAAAATTTTGCAAGTGGTAGAGCACTGTTTGACCTGGGGGGGGGGGGGGGACTGTCTTGTGGCCGACGGTACAGGCCCAGGGCCCCTCATATTACAACGGTGTGTCTGACGTTGGGTGCGCACCACCACCGCCAGACACTTCATTGTACTATGAGGGACCTAGTGGCAGTGCCGTCGACCAAAAGCGGGCACACCTACCTCTTCAGACAAACAGTACTCTCACGGGTGCTGGCGCCAAGTGGCGATACCACGGCCCCGTGTGGGGAGTTTGGCCATTTAGTGAGGTGTAAACATGTCGGATGCTGGACAATCAGGTGCTGCAAATTACGAGATTGGAAAAGTCGTTCAGAATAGTCCACAGGCAAGACCTTTACATAGGAAAGCTAGGTGTCAGCCGGGCAAGGTGGGGCAAAAGATTTCGAAATCCAGTTGTGGTTCATTTTAATGAAGGTTAGATCATCTACATTTTGGGTAGCCAGACGAGTCCTTTTTTCTGTTAGTATTGAACCTGCAGCACTGAATACTCTTTCTGATAGGACACTAGCTGCCGGGCAAGCAAGCTCCTGCAATGCATATTCTGCCAATTCTGGCCAGGTGTCTAATTTTGATGCCCAGTAATCAAATGGGAATGACGGTTGAGGGAGAACGTCGATAAGGGATGAAAAATAGTTAGTAACCATACTGGACAAACGTTGTCTCCTGTCACTTTGAATTGATGCTGCAGTACCTGTCCTGTCTGCGGTCATAGCAAAATCACTCCACAACCTGGTCAGAAAACCCCTCTGGCCAACGACACTTCTGATTTCTGCCCCTCTAACTCCTCTGGTCTGCTGGCCCCTGCAGCTCGTGTTAGAACGATCACGGGCGCTGTGTGCAGGGAATGCCAGAAGCAAACGGTCAACAAGAGTTGATTGTTTGGTTGCTAATATTAGTTCCAAGTTCTCATGTGGCATTATATTTTGCAATTTGCCTTTATAGCGAGGATCAAGGAGGCAGGCCAACCAGTAATCGTCATCATTCATCATTTTTGTTATGCGTGTGTCCCTTTTGAGGATACGTAAGGCATAATCCGCCATGTGGGCCAAAGTTCCAGTTCTCAAATCTGTGGTTGTGCTTGGTTGAGGGGCAGTTTCAGGCAAATCCACGTCACTTGTGTCCCTCCAAAAACCAGAACCCGGCCTTGCCGCGCCACCAATTTCCAGTGGCCCCGGAAAAGCTTCCTCATTAAAAATATAATCATCCCCATCATCCTCCTCCTCCTCTTCGCCCGCTACCTCGTCCTGTACACTGCCCTGGCCAGACAATGGCTGACTGTCATCAAGGCTTTCCTCTTCCTCAGCTGCAGACGCCTGATCCTTTATGTGCGTCAAACTTTGCATCAGCAGACGCATTAGGGGGATGCTCATGCTTATTATGGCGTTGTCTGCACTAACCAGCCGTGTGCATTCCTCAAAACACTGAAGGACTTGACACATGTCTTGAATCTTCGACCACTGCACACCTGACAACTCCATGTCTGCCATCCTACTGCCTGCCCGTGTATGTGTATCCTCCCACAAAAACATAACAGCCCGCCTCTGTTCACACAGTCTCTGAAGCATGTGCAGTGTTGAGTTCCACCTTGTTGCAACGTCTATGATTAGGCGATGCTGGGGAAGGTTCAAAGAACGCTGATAGGTCTGCATACGGCTGGAGTGTACGGGCGAACGGCGGATATGTGAGCAAAGTCCACGCACTTTGAGGAGCAGGTCGGATAACCCCGGATAACTTTTCAGGAAGCACTGCACCACCAGGTTTAAGGTGTGAGCCAGGCAAGGAATGTGTTTCAGTTGGGAAATGGAGATGGCAGCCATGAAATTCCTTCCGTTATCACTCACTACCTTGCCTGCCTCAAGATCTACAGTGCCCAGCCACGACTGCGTTTCTTTCTGCAAGAACTCGGACAGAACTTCCGCGGTGTGTCTGTTGTCGCCCAAACACTTCATAGCCAATACAGCCTGCTGACGTTTGCCAGTAGCTGCCCCATAATGGGAGACCTGGTGTGCAACAGTGGCAGCTGCGGATGGAGTGGTTGTGCGACTGCGGTCTGTGGACTAGGTCTCGCTTCTGCAGGAGGACGAGGAGGGGGTGCGAATGGCTACAGCCAACTGTTTCCTAGACCGTGGGCTAGGCAGAACTGTCCCAAACTTGCTGTCCCCTGTGGACCCTGCATCCACCACATTTACCCAGTGTGCCGTGATGGACACGTAACGTCCCTGGCCATGCCTACTGGTCCATGCATCTGTTGTCAGGTGCACCTTTGTGCTCACAGATTGCCTGAGTGCATGGACGATGCGCTCTTTAACATGCTGGTGGAGGGCTGGGATGGCTTTTCTGGAAAAAAAGGGTCGACTGGGTAGCTCGTAGCGTGGTACAGCGTAGTCCATCAGGGCTTTGAAAGCTTCGCTTTCAACTAACCGGTAGGGCATCATCTCTAACGAGATTAGTCTAGCTATGTGGGCGTTCAAACCCTGTGTACGCGGATGCGAGGCTAAGTACTTCCTTTTTCTAACCATAGTCTCATGTAGGGTGAGCTGGACTGGAGAGCTGGAGATCGTGGAACTAGCGGGGGTGCCGGTGGACATAGACTGAGAGACGGTGGGAGATGGTATTGTTGCCGCCGGTGCCCTAGATGCAGTGTTTCCTACTACGAAACTGGTGATTCCCTGACCCTGACTTCTTTGGCCTGGCAAAGAAACCTGCACAGATACTGCAGGTGGTGCAGAAAATGGTGGCCCTACACTGCCGGAAGGGATGTTGCGTTGATGACTAGCTTCATTGGCCGAGGGTGCTACAACCTTAAGGGACGTTTGGTAGTTAGTCCAAGCTTGCAAATGCATGGTGGTTAAATGTCTATGCATGCAACTTGTATTGAGACTTTTCAGATTCTGACCTCTGCTTAAGGTAGTTGAACATTTTTGACAGATGACTTTGCGCTGATCAATTGGATGTTGTTTAAAAAAATGGCAGACTGCACTCTTTCTAGCATCGGATACCTTTTCAGGCATTGCAGACTGAGCTTTAACCGGATGGCCACGCTGTCCTCCAACAGGTTTTGACTTTGCCACGAGTTTTGGGCAATATACGGGCCCGGCAGATGGAACCTGTTGCGATGTTGATGCCTGCTGCGGCCCCTCCTCCTCCGCTTCAGAACTGCTGCCGCCTGCACCCTGTTCCCCCAATGGCTGCCAATCGGGGTCAAGAACTGGGTCATCTATTACCTCTTCTTGTAGCTCGTGTGCAACTTCGTCTGTGTCACCTTGTCGGTCGGTGGTATAGCGTTCGTGATGGGGCAACATAGTCTCATCAGGGTCTGATTCTTGATCAGCACCCTGCGAGGGCAATGTTGTGGTCTGAGTCAAAGGACCAGCATAGTAGTCTGGCTGTGGCTGTGCATCAGTGCACTCCATGTCAGATTCAACTTGTAATGGGCATGGACTGTTAACTGCTTCTCTTTCTAAGCCAGGGACGGTATGTGTAAAGAGCTCCATGGAGTAACCCGTTGTGTCGCCTGCTGCATTCTTCTCTGTTGTTTTTGCTTAAGAGGACAAGGAAGCGACTTGTCCCTGACCGTGAACATCCACTAACGACGCGCTGCTTTTACATTTACCAGTTTCACGAGAGGAGGCAAAAGAGCTAGAGGCTGAGTCAGCAAGATAAGCCAAAACTTGCTCTTGCTGCTCCGGCTTTAAAAGCGGTTTTCCTACTCCCAGAAAAGGGAGCGTTCGAGGCCTTGTGTAGCCAGACGACGAACCTGGCTCCACAGCTCCAGACTTAGGTGCAATATTTTTTTTCCCACGACCACCTGATGCTCCACCACTACCACTACCCTCATTACCAGCTGACAATGAACGCCCCCGGCCACGACCTCTTCCACCAGACTTCCTCATTGTTTTAAAAACGTTACCAAACTAACGGTATTTGTTGCAGTCACACAACTTACACGGTGAGCTATAACTTCAGTTTGATTTAGCTACCCCTTTACAGGTGGGTGAGACCACAACGAAAATCAGGCACAATGTTACACACTCTGTTGTTGGTGGCAACAAATGAGGGAGATGCCACACACGCAGGACTGTCACTGAAGCGCAAATGTAAATATTAATCTCCCACTGATTTGTGTTTTTTTTTTTTTTTAAAAAGGAGACTTCAGAAAAAAAAAATGATTTTTTAAGGAAGAATTTATAAACCAAATAAAATGAAATTATTTTTTCAGGGAGAATTTAGAAAACAAATAAAACATAAAATAGCCTTTCTAGGGCCCAGTGAGTGAGAGAGGACGCACACAGGAGTGGCACACAAGCCCAGAGGCCAATATTTATCTCCCACTGATTGATGTAGTGATTTTTTCAGGAAGATTTTAGAACCCAAATCAAGCAAAAAAATAAATAGGCTTTCTATGGCCCACTGAGAGATGGCACACACAGGAGTAAGGAGTGGCACACAAGCCCTGAGGCCAATATTTTTCTCCCACTGATTGATGTAGTGATTTTTTCAGGTAGATTTTAGAACCCAAATCAAGCAAAAAAATAAATAGGCTTTCTATGGCCCACTGAGTGAGAGATGACACAGACAGGGATGGCACTCTAGCAGAAATGCCAATCTTAATCTCCCACAAAAAAAAATAAAAAAAAAAACAGGGACTGTCCTTCAATTACTATCTCCCTGCAGTAATCTCAGCCAGGTATGGCAGGCAGCAATAAGGAGTGGACTGATGCACAAATTAAATAAAAAGTGTGGACAAACCAAAAAGATAGCTGTGCAGAAAGGAAGGAACAAGAGGATTTGTGCTTTGAAAAAAGCAGTTGGTTTGCACAGCGGCGTACACACAGCAATGCAGCTATCAGGGAGCCTTCTAGGGCAGCCCAATGAGCTACAGCGCTGAGGGGAAAAAAAAAAAAAATGTAGCTTCCACTGTCCCTGCACACCGAAGGTGGTGTTGGGCAGTGGAAATCGCTACAGCACAAGCGGTTTGGTGGTTAATGGACCCTGCCTAACGCTATCCCTGCTTCTGACGAAGCGGCAGCAACCTCTCCCTAGGCTCAGATCAGCAGCAGTAACATGGCGGTCGGCGGGAACGCCCCTTTATAGCCCCTGTGACGCCGCGGACAGCAAGCCAATCACTGCAATGCCCTTCTCTAAGATGGTGGGGACCAGGACCTATGTCATCACGCTGCCCACACTCTGCGTTTACCTTCATTGGCTGAGAAATGGTGCTTTTCGCGTCATTGAAACGCGACTTTGGCGCGAAAGTCGCGTACCGCATGGCCGACCCCGCACAGGGGTCGGATCGGGTTTCATGAAACCCGACTTTGTCAAAAGTCGGCGACTTTTGAAAATGTTCGACCCGTTTCGCTCAACCCTACTTAGGAACTTTCGATAAGTTGCATGAATAGGGATGTGGTAGTATACATCCTGTAGATCAATCATTGCCATGACGAAATCTTGACCTATCAGAGGTAGAGTTGACCTGACGGATTCCATCTTGAACTACCTGTGTATTTTGTACTGGTTCAGATGTTTCACATTGGTTATAACCCAATGTGATCCATTTGGTTTCCTTACTAGGAAGAAATTGGAATAATGTCCTCCATTTCTTTCCCTTTCTGAGACTATGGAAACAACTAGCAAAAAGTACAGCCAAGAAGCAACGAAGAGTGGTGGTGGTGGGAGACTCACTACTGAGAGGCACAGAAGCAGCCATCTGCAGACCGGACATAACTGCAAGAGAAGTATGCTGCCTTCCAGGTGCGATGATCAAGGATGTGACCGATAGGATACCAAAGCTCTTCAACTCCAAGGACGTCCACCCATTTCTTCTGATACATGTTGGCACCAATGACACGGCAAGGAAGGACCTACCGACAATCTGCAAAGACTTTGAAGAGTTGGGGAAGAAAGTAAAGGAACTGGATGCACAGGTAGTTTTTTCTTCTATCCTTCCAGTAGACGGGCATGGCACCAGGAGATGGAACAGGATCCTTGATGCAAACAACTGGCTAAGACGATGGTGCAGACAACAAGGATTCGGATTCCTGGACCACGGTGTGAATTACTTGTACGATGGACTCCTCGCTAGAGACGGACTACACCTCAACAAACCTGGGAAACACACATTCGCCAGAAGACTCGCTACACTCATCAGGAGGGCGTTAAACTAGAAGAAGAGGGGACGGGAAGAAAAACATTAGACTTGAACAAAGAAGATCCAGGAAAACATACTCAGAAGGGCGGTAAGAACATTTCTAAAACAATCCACAGCGAGGAGATTGGAACAAAACAAAATCCTCTAAACTGCATGCTTGCAAACGCCAGAAGCCTGACAAACAAGATGGAAGAACTAGAAGCAGAAATATCTACAGGTAACTTTGACATAGTGGGAATAACCGAGACATGGTTAGATGAAAGCTATGACTGGGCAGTTAACTTACAGGGTTACAGTCTGTTTAGAAAGGATCGTAAAAATCGGAGAGGAGGAGGGGTTTGTCTCTATGTAAAGTCTTGTCTAAAGTCCACTTTAAGGGAGGATATTAGCGAAGGAAATGAGGATGTCGAGTCCATATGGGTCGAAATTCATGGAGGGAAAAATGGTAACAAAATTCTCATTGGGGTCTGTTACAAACCCCCAAATATAACAGAAACCATGGAAAGTCTACTTCTAAAGCAGATAGATGAAGCTGCAACCCATAATGAGGTCCTGGTTATGGGGGACTTTAACTACCCGGATATTAACTGGGAAACAGAAACCTGTGAAACCCATAAAGGCAACAGGTTTCTGCTAATAACCAAGAAAAATTATCTTTCACAATTGGTGCAGAATCCAACCAGAGGAGCAGCACTTTTAGACCTAATACTATCTAATAGACCTGACAGAATAACAAATCTGCAGGTGGTTGGGCATCTAGGAAATAGCGACCACAATATTGTGCAGTTTCACCTGTCTTTCACTAGGGGGACTTGTCAGGGAGTCACAAAAACACTGAACTTTAGGAAGGCAAAGTTTGACCAGCTTAGAGATGCCCTTAATCTGGTAGACTGGGACAATATCCTCAGAAATAAGAATACAGATAATAAATGGGAAATGTTTAAGGACATCCTAAATAGGCAGTGTAAGCGGTTTATACCTTGTGGGAATAAAAGGACTAGAAATAGGAAAAACCCAATGTGGCTAAACAAAGAAGTAAGACAGGCAATTAACAGTAAAAAGAAAGCATTCGCACTACTAAAGCAGGATGGCACCATTGAAGCTCTAAAAAACTATAGGGAGAAAAATACTTTATCTAAAAAACTAATTAAAGCTGCCAAAAAGGAAACAGAGAAGCACATTGCTAAGGAGAGTAAAACTAATCCCAAACTGTTCTTCAACTATATCAATAGTAAAAGAATAAAAACTGAAAATGTAGGCCCCTTAAAAAATAGTGAGGAAAGAATGGTTGTAGATGACGAGGAAAAAGCTAACATATTAAACACCTTCTTCTCCACGGTATTCACGGTGGAAAATGAAATGCTAGGTGAAATCCCAAGAAACAATGAAAACCCTATATTAAGGGACACCAATCTAACCCAAGAAGAGGTGCGAAACCGGCTAAATAAGATTAAAATAGATAAATCTCCGGGTCCGGATGGCATACACCCACGAGTACTAAGAGAACTAAGTAATGTAATAGATAAACCATTATTTCTTATTTTTAGGGACTCTATAGCGACAGGGTCTGTTCCGCAGGATTGGCGCATAGCAAATGTGGTGCCAATATTCAAAAAGGGCTCTAAAAGTGAACCTGGAAATTATAGGCCAGTAAGTCTAACCTCTATTGTTGGTAAAATATTTGAAGGGTTTCTGAGGGATGTTATTCTGGATTATCTCAATGAGAATAACTGTTTAACTCCATATCAGCATGGGTTTATGAGAAATCGCTCCTGTCAAACCAATCTAATCAGTTTTTATGAAGAGGTAAGCTATAGGCTGGACCACGGTGAGTCATTGGACGTGGTATATCTCGATTTTTCCAAAGCGTTTGATACCGTGCCGCACAAGAGGTTGGTACACAAAATGAGAATGCTTGGTCTGGGGGAAATTGTGTGTAAATGGGTTAGTAACTGGCTTAGTGATAGAAAGCAGAGGGTGGTTATAAATGGTATAGTCTCTAACTGGGTCGCTGTGACCAGTGGGGTACCGCAGGGGTCAGTATTGGGACCTGTTCTCTTCAACATATTCATTAATGATCTGGTAGAAGGTTTACACAGTAAAATATCGATATTTGCAGATGATACAAAACTATGTAAAGCAGTTAATACAAGAGAAGATAGTATTCTGCTACAGATGGATCTGGATAAGTTGGAAACTTGGGCTGAAAGGTGGCAGATGAGGTTTAACAATGATAAATGTAAGGTTATACACATGGGAAGAAGGAATCAATGTCACCATTACACACTGAATGGGAAACCACTGGGTAAATCTGACAGGGAGAAGGACTTGGGGATCCTAGTTAATGATAAACTTACCTGGAGCAGCCAGTGCCAGGCAGCAGCTGCCAAGGCAAACAGGATCATGGGGTGCATTAAAAGAGGTCTGGATACACATGATGAGAGCATTATACTGCCTCTGTACAAATCCCTAGTTAGACCGCACATGGAGTACTGTGTCCAGTTTTGGGCACCGGTGCTCAGGAAGGATATAATGGAACTAGAGAGAGTACAAAGGAGGGCAACAAAATTAATAAAGGGGATGGGAGAACTACAATACCCAGATAGATTAGCGAAATTAGGATTATTTAGTCTAGAAAAAAGACGACTGAGGGGCGATCTAATAACCATGTATTAGTATATAAGGGGACAATACAAATATCTCGCTGAGGATCTGTTTATACCAAGGAAGGTGACGGGCACAAGGGGGCATTCTTTGCGTCTGGAGGAGAGAAGGTTTTTCCACCAACATAGAAGAGGATTCTTTACTGTTAGGGCAGTGAGAATCTGGAATTGCTTGCCTGAGGAGGTGGTGATGGCGAACTCAGTCGAGGGGTTCAAGAGAGGCCTGGATGTCTTCCTGGAGCAGAACAATATTGTATCATACAATTAGGTTCTGTAGAAGGACGTAGATCTGGGAATTTATTATGATGGAATATAGGCTGAACTGGATGGACAAATGTCTTTTCGGCCTTACTAACTATGTTATTATGTTACTATGTTACCTTTGAAGATAATAGGTTTCTCACTCCTACCACCAAGATAGATTGTAGCTCTGGAGAGGAGAGTCACGTTTTTACTCTCTGTGGAGGATACAAGGAGAATTCTATCTTTATTGCTAGAGTACAAAGGTCTGAGCAGACCTTGTGCCACTGAAAAAGGAATTTTGAGATGCAACCCCCTACTTTATTCACGTCACGGTTTATTTTGCCAATGAGAGTGGGAAGAAAAAGATTTCTGCCATTTTCAGTTTTCAGGTAGCTCCAGTGACCTGACTTGCTTTTCCCTCTGTACTGAGGAGTAGTGTTATGACACACAAGGGTCGGTCCAGCGGACAGCACAAGACCATCAACGGGATGGGAATAAAGGAAGGAAGGCCCTACTAGTAGGGAACGAGGGATGGGCACCTCCTAACAGTCTGTGCCCATCCCTAAGCTCTCTTAATGCCTTATGCAGGTCCTCCCCCACCGCCATCACATACCTGGTCCCTAGTTGTCACCTCACTAAACCGCGACTGGTGCACTGGCCAGCAAGGACGCTAGCCTCACCACTGCAGATGGTACAAACACAGGGGGATTGTGACAAACGCGAGACAGACGGGTAAATAAACAAGCAGCTTGGCTCCAGGCTCCCCTGCCAAGCTCCACACCACAGAGGATACAGAAACAGGACCCCCAACTCCATAGAAGTAGCAGATTCAGCGCTGACACCAGAAAGCTGCAACTGCAAGGCTGGTCTACATAGAAAACTCCATCACCAACAGTCAGCTGATGCATCAGGTGATCATTTAAAATTATGGTGGGAGTGGTCACCACCCACATCAGCTGACCAGCAAACAGCAACTGCCAGCAAGGAAACTGACATTAACCCTTCCTGGCCCAAAAGGAAAAACCACATTTAAATTAAAGCAGAACCAGAGCTGTCACGAATTCCACAAAATGAGTCGTGACAAATAGGCTCCTGAGGGGGGCAAAAGGGTCTTTTCCTAGTACTTCTAGGTTCACGCAAGATCTTTTTGTCCGAAGCCTTTTCTAACAGGTTGTCAAGGACAGGACCAAACATATTTCCATTTAAAAGGTGATAGCGCATACCTTCATTTTCGAAGTTACATTCCTACTCCAGGATCTTAGCCAGAGTGCTGGTCTTACCAAGTTTGACAAATCTGATGACCTTGCTGCCACTCTATTACTGATTATGCAGAGACATTTGCTATGAATCCTTTTGGAGTAGAGGTAGAGAAGCCAGAATATCCTCTCTAGGAGTACCTGTAGACAGATGTTCTTCCAGCTGTCCTAGCCAGCGGTACATGTACCGAGCCACACAGGTAGATACCCAGTGTTATTTTTTCGCCTCCAAGGTCTCCCAGGATTTTCTTAACAGACCATCCATCTTGCTTTCCAGAGGGTCCTACAGCTGTGAGGAATCCTCAAATGACAGGGTAGTCTTTTTGTCTACCTGCGCAATCTGGATGTCAATTTTTGGGATTTCTGACCAGCATGCCGCAATCTCATTGTTTACTTGGAACCTGTCATTCAATTCAGCGTGAGTGGTCAGCCTTTTTTCTGGGGATTCCTATTCCTCTAGTACCAGATCCTGAATGTTCTTATGGATAGAATACACTTGTTTCTTCATTGATCGGAGACCACTGAACATTTCTTCCTGTGCTGTCTGGGAAGCTCTTTCCTCCTCCACTTCCAAAGCTTTCCTTACTGCCATAAGGAGTTCTTTTATATTTTCTCAGTTGAAATAGTATCTCTCCTGTTTGGAGGCTTCCAGGTCCAGAACTAGTTCACCCTCCTCCATAAGTTCTTCTAGAATGGACATTACGTCCTGAGAGTCATCGTCCCCTTCCTCTTCCAGGTTAAAGGTACCTTCACACATAACGATATTGTTAACGATATCGTTGCTTTTTGTGACGTAGCAACGATATCGTTAATAAAATCGTTGTGTGTGACAGCGACCAACGATCAGGCCCCTGCTGGGAGATCGTTGGTCGCTGAAGAAAGTCCAGAACTTTATTTCGTCGCTGGACTCCCTGCTGACATCGCTGGATCAGCGTGTGTGACACCGATCCAGCGATGTCTTCACTGGTAACCAGGGTAAACATCGGGTAACTAAGCGCAGGGCCGCGCTTAGTAACCCGATGTATACCCTGGTTACCATCCTGAAAGTAAAAAAAACAAACACTACATGCTTACCTAACGCTGTCTGTCCTCCAGCGCTGTGCTCTGCACTCCTCCTGTACTGGCTGTGAGCGTCGGTCAGCCGGAGAGCAGAGCGGTGACATCACCGCTCTGCTTTCCGGCCGCTGTGCTCACACAGACAGTACAGGAGGTGTGCAGAGCACAGCGCTGGAGGACACACAGCGTTAGGCAAGTATGTACTGTTTGTTTTTTTTACTTTTAGGATGGTAACCAGGGTAAACATCGGGTTACTAAGCGCGGCCCTGCGCTTAGTTACCCGATGTTTACCCTGGTTACCGGCATCGTTGGTCGCTGGAGAGCGGTCTGTGTGACAGCTCTCCAGCGACCAAACAGCGACGCTGCAGCGATCCGGATCGTTGTCGGTATCGCTGCAGCGTCGCTTAATGTGAAGGGGCCTTTAGCTTTCTCATTTTAGACCCTGGGGGGATACAGAGAGAGGGTGTGGGCTGGGAAAAAGTATCCAGGGAGGTTTTTGTCTCCTGGCGGACTGAGCCGTTAATGTCTTCCATTAAGGAAGGTTGTTCCTCCTTGATAACTTTCTCAGTGCACTCTTTACATAAAAAAAACCTTAAGTGAAGAAGTCAGTTTCTTTATGCAGACTGCACATTTGCTTGAAGTTTTGTTGTGAAGAACCCAGATTGCATCTTAATTTCCCAGACAACCATGTTTTGGGAAACCAAGGAGAGCTGACTTTTGTCTGTATATTGGCTTGTGAATTTGGGTGTTTGTGCCTGGTGGGTCAAGAAGACAGACCTTCAAACTGATATACCATCTAACATACTGTGTAAGTCTAATAGTGACTGTACATAGTGTGTGTTTAGCTTTGTTTGATTGATGATGTGTGCGGATATGCTAATAGTGCTTTATATTCTGGAACCAACTTGTTGACTTTGACAACAGAGAAGGAAAGACTATGCAAATAGATTGAATGGTCAAGAAGTGGTACAAGATCACATCACCATTGTTTACCTTATCTTGATGTTGGACTGAAGGACACTGGGTAATTCTAAAAATAGCTTACATGCCTTGGGTATAAAAAGACTCAGAGATCACATCATGGGGGCTAAAGTAACACAGATCTACCAGCCAGACATTCTGCAAACCACCCAACAGACAAGAGGAAGGACTGCAGCCAATTCATCATAACAATATCACGAGGGACACTGATCTATGATTCTATAGGAAACAACCTAGGGATTTTCAGCTCCGGTTGGAAGGACACAGATCTGATCCAGTGACCATCTCTGAACCATGGATATGTTTGGAGAAAGCCAGGTTTGGGACCCGCTGGTCGCCTGGTTCCATGGAGATTGTCAGTTAAGCCAGGTGATGACTCGCGTGTCAACTGACTTTGGACCTTGTATGGACAGTTCTTGGTCATCTCCCTACGCTTGTCATTACCTCTTCTCTGTATGTGTATCACAGGTGGAATAGCGACCCTGGGAGCTCCAACATCATGTCAACTGGCTTTTGACCTTGTATGGACTCGATGGACTGTTCTCTGTCATCTTCCTATGCTTGTTCGTATCTCTTCTCTGTGTGTATATCACAGATGGAATAGCGACCCTGGGAGCTCTGATATAACATCTACCATTATCCTGGCGAGACAATGGAAGAGTAAGACCCTGTTATGTGCACTATGGACCATGCAGTCTTGCTAAAGACAGCTGGGCCAGCGGATGAGAGCACCCACTGACCCCATTTCTCCACACTTGGAACCTGTACCAGGAAGCAAATCCATGTCCCCCTGAAAGAAAGGGAAGAAGGAATAGTAAAAAATTGAACCTGCTTTCAGTGAATGGACAGCCATTCTTACTGGAATCGGGAGGGTGCTGAGATCTGCAGATGCAGAGCGAGAAGAACCTGGCATCTCCATAACACACAGAGTTGGTCCTACCTTAAGGTGTCTTCCTCATCCAGGGCTCTTATATGGATGACCGGATCCAGCACCTGCCCTCTCGTTAGACCTCCTCCCACTCATGTCCAGTTGTGGAAGGCTGGGTCCAACTCCTATTCACGCCGGCAATCAGACTTGTAAGTTTACGAGCATTGCAGCGCAATGCATAGTGCTTCTCTGCAAGCGACAGGAGGAGGAGATGGGGCTGGAGGACTTGGAGACACCTCCAACAGAAGAACCCCTCAGGCCTTGCCAAAAGGTTCAAACTGAAGGGGGAGTCCTGAGTCCTGTTTGGAAAAGGGAGCAGCATTAGGAGAGGAGAGATTAGAAAGCCCGATCCTCTACTGCCCGGTGGGAAATAGTACTCCCCGAGTGTGTTGGGGGACACTTGCTTGGCATCGGGATTAAAGCACTAAGGCACAGTTTCTCACAAAAACAGTCTATTCCGGTTTATTTAGACTCATAAACCGCGTCACAAACAGTTCCTTATATACATCAATGGGACACATTAACCACCGACAGTCTGTTCCAATGGCAGATACTTCTCTGACCTGGCTGTAACATGGGTCACTGCATCACACCGGCTATTTTCTATTTTCCCAGGTGTCTTACTGGCTCAGCACACTGTTTGATGACCTCTTCATCCCTAATAGGGACAGGAAAGAACAATGCGGGGAGAATGTGGGAGGGGCTATTTAACTTCTTTGGTATTTCCGGTCCATATTAGGAAAGGGATAACATCCTCCAGTGTGCTGTTGTGGGGGTTATTAGAGAAAATTATGTTGGGTTACCCTGAATTTTTAATAACCAGCCAGGCAAAACTGACAGCTGTGGGCTTCAACCCTCAGTTGTCAGCTTTATCACGGTCGTTTATCGAGAATTCATGGTGTCCCCTTCATTTCTGACAGCCAGCCAAACTAAAGCAGACCACTGGGAGCTGGTATTCTCAGGCTGGTAAGGGGCCATTGATATTGTCCCCACCAGCCTAAAAATAGAAGCCGCCCACAAAAGGCACATCTGTGCAGATCAGTGGTCTATTTGCTTCTGCACAGCATGGATTCATTGTTTTACTGCGGTGTAAAAGTGGTTGCACAGTCGTACAGCAAATCCTGTGCCTTCAGGAAGGGCAAGTTACAGAGCAGAAGCGAGGACACCACTGCTTTGCACAGGTGCACTATTTCATACATGGCACCGGATGTCAGAGGGGAAGATGGGCAGCAATTTGCAGAGGGAGGTGCCTGTAATGTTAATAACAGAGGAGTCAGAGTTTCAGTAAGTGCATTCTTCCGCCCACTGTACTTAGCAACTTATTTGTATACTGCAAGAAATAGGGTATTTATCAAGATTCACTCAAAATTAAAATCTAAAAGTAATTATGAGTTTAACTTTCAATGGGCTCCATGTGGATATAAATGGTGGTAGAAGGTGAAATTTACTTTAAGATTCCCTTTAAAACATAAATATCAGCTATAAAAGAATAAAACAAGCAGATAACATGCTGTATACAAATATATATATATATATATATATATATATATATATATATATATATATATATATATATATATATATATATATACATACACACACACATTCACAGCTTGGCCTGAACTCCGCTTACGGTCTAAATATAGCATTGTGATTTTTATTCCCTATTCACTATAATGCAACATCTGAATGCTGCTGTTTATCGCCACAAAGACCAAATTGTGCACAATCCAGTACAGGTTTACATGAAAGGCTAATATACTGACTTTAAGGCTACATTCTCACAATGAGTTTTTTGGTGAGTTTTTTAACACTGCATATTTTTGGAAAAATACAAGTAACCTACTTTACTTAATGGGTGCAAGAAATTTTCAACATCAAAAGCTCATTGTGGGAATGTAGCTTAAATGAGTCTTTCCACCCAATATGTTTTTATCACTTACCTTCAATTTAAGTGATAAGTATTTGGTTTGCTGGATGACCTACTTGTAAGGGGTGCTCTATATAGTGTAAGGCGATTTCTTAATAGTACTGATAGAGAAGTCTCGGATAGGCTTGTCCATCAGCATGGCACAGAGACAAATGATAAACATAGGCTCCCATTCATCTAAGGGTTTTCACCAGATTTTTGTTGTAAAACACTCAAAAACGTTTCCCCTTCTGGCCTTCAGAGTCTCACGCCCTGTATCTGAACTCTACTCACAGCAGCTTTCTCACAATCATACCCATGGCCATGCTTTCCCAGAGTGCCACCGTCTTTCGCTAACATCACTCCAGCTTTTGCTCCAAAAGCCAGTTGGCACGTCAAAAGGCATCCTTTAACAAGGCACCGTACTTTCTGCCAGGTGTCGTTCTCCTCATGTGTCCATCTCATCGAAACACTATGGCAAGCCTCAAAACTTTTCTATAGCTACAACTCGCTATTTTATCAGATTATTTCATAGGGTGGCCTTGGCCTTTTCCTTCCACTCTATACATGTGGATACGGATTACTACATGCAAGTCCATCACAAACCTTACCACAGCTGCACTCTCTCCACAGTGTCAATCCTGGTAAAGAACCGTCTTAACCTCTAGGACAGATATGATATGGTGACCTCTACTGCTGTCACAAGCCCTGCACCTATGTCTGCACATTCCCACAAAACACAAATAAGTGTACATAAAGCAACATATTAAGTGGACTGAATCAGGGCCGGACTGGCCATCTGGCAAATGCCAGAAGGGCCTGTCTGGTTGTGGGCTGCCTTGTTTGCTATGTTATTAACAGAATCTGTGTTCTCAAGATACCCATGTTAAGAGTTGTGATGGAGCACAAAGTAGGTGACTCCATCACTTACCCCAGCAGGCCACGGGTATCATTAGAAATATTGGTCTTGTAGAAAATCTTCCTTTCCTTCACCCAGGGTAATATTAGTAATATATCCCATCTGGTTCATGGGGACAATATGGGCCTGTGTAATTTCAAATGCCAGGGCTGAATTTCAGCCCCAGTCTACACCTGGACTGAATACAATACAAGTACAATAATATAATAAAGGCAGGAAGGCTTCAATTAGCAACATCAAGAAGTAATTTTTTGTAATGGTAGACAAAGTTTTTTTGGAGAAGTTAGCTCTAAATGTCTCTTTATTCATTACTATTGTAAAATAACTTGCTGTCAATATGTTTAGTCCTTGGAGCACTTTTTCCTCACTTTTTAAAAAATATCTGATGGAAAAGGCAGCGCACATCACTTTGAAGCATCTCCAGAAGAAAAATTCTCCAATCGGAAGTCTACAAAATATGTTTCAGGAAAAAAAAAATCCCCTCAATCCAAAAACACTTAGAAAGCTTTTTAGAACACTTAGAACACTTTTAGAACAAGAAATTCCCAAAAGAGTGAACATTTCCTGAAGTGTTTTTTGCCCTCTTCAAAATAAAATAAAAATAAAAAAAACTCAGTGCTCATAACAGTTAATACCTGTCAGGTTTTTAACAAGAAAAAAAAAAAAAAAAAAAAAAGTGTAAATTCTTTTTTTCACTGATGAAACTTTTTCTCCTTCACCTTAACCTAGCAGTCTATGAATAACGAACAGCCCACCGATGACATCCGATCTTTTCAATAACCCACAGATCTTCATTTAAGAGTTTGATCCGACAATTGGATCAATAGTAGACAAGTCTCTATGATTTTACATGGACCACTTGGTCTGAAAAAAGATTCAGACATGTGAACATCTGCAAATACTGTCATAGGTAGGAGTGCCATCCTTGAAAAACTTGTGTGAATGAGCCCTAACAGTATGTTTACAATCTTTTCTCTTTTTCCTGTGGTCATCAACACTAGTTTTTCAAACAGATGGCACTTTACGGATGTGACGCCCAGGAGACCGGGATACCCAGCACCGGACCAATGGAGTCTGTCTCTTAAGCGGGATGTCACGGGTGGCTTGACCCGGTGCTGTAGCCTCAGGCAATGCACAGTGTAAAGGGTATCGTGAGGGAACAGGCACTTACTTGATCAGCAGCAGGTTCTCCCAGCGGTGACGATCCCGATCCTGGATAGATGGCTATTGTCCAAATGAAAGACTGAGGCACTGAAACGTTTAACCAGTTTACTTTAACATAAAAGGATTTACAACCAATCCTGTCACCGGAGTCTGTATGGGAACTCTGAGTTACTTTGACCCTGCCGGGGTCTTCGCCTCTTTTTGTACGCAATTTCTGTGTGGCCCTGCTGCTGTATGTGAACTGGCTGCCGGCCCAATCTGTCCCCTCCGGGTCCTGGTTCGATGGGCAACCCGATTCCTTTTATCGGCTTACCCCCTCCGGGAGTACCGCTAAACTCTGTGTCTGTTGCTGCGTCCGGCCCTAGTGAAGCTGATATCACCTCACGTTTTTCCGGTTGCTGTATTATATATAATGAATACAGCCACGGATCCGGTATCCGTCTTTGTGCCTGTTCTGGGTAGTGATTAATGCTACCCGGTTCTCACAATGTCCTTTTTCTCTGTCCCTTTTCTCCTCAGGCCGGTGATTTGGGCCTGGAAACCGTCATAGGGCTGTTAGAAATTCAGCTGTATGACCTCTCACTTTCAGCTCCTTAGCCCAACTGCCAGTTCTTCTCTCAGACCAGAATAGATCAAGGGGAGTCTCTGGAGCTCCCCCTTCTGGCCGGAGGTGGTAGTGCAGTCTTGCTATTTTAGTATTTGTATCCAGTGTCAGTAACTGTTTTTGTGGCAAATACCCCTAGGGGTGCCACACGGACTTCAGAAATCGCTCCGATTCTTAGTAGTTTTTCAAAACCATCCATTTCTCTTGTAGGTACTCTGAGTTTTAAATGTGTATTTTTCCCATGGAATTGCATAGGATGTGAAAAAATCCACAGGTAAAAAACATGTTCAGTTTTAGTGTAATCCATACTTCACTGTATCAACAAAATTGTGAAAGCCAAATACCAGAAAGTATCAAGACCAAAGAAATAAAAAAAAAAAAAAATGAAAACCAAAAAGACAAATGCAGCCTCAAAAATGCATGTAAAAAATGAAGTGAAAAATGCAATGAAAAAAAAAAAAAAAACATCAAGAAAACTAAATTTGTCTAAAGAAAATCAGCAACAAAAAGGAATTCACCGATTATGTTGGCAATGTAGTCTAAAACTTGGACTTCAGTTTCAGAATTGTTGGAAGTTACATAAAGGAGTTTTCCAGATTAACAATATTGATAGCTTATTTCTGCAAGCCCTGTTCAGATGACGGATGCAGTTACCTAGATTTCAGTCTGTGAAGTTTCCGTTTCAAGACTTCCAGGCTGTGTGCACACTATGCGGGTTTTTTGCATTTTTTCGCTATAAAACCGCAAAAAAAAAAAAAGCATACATTATGCATCCCATCACTTAGAAAGCATTCCGCAATTTTTTGCATCGCAGTAAAAAAAACGCAGCATGTTCATTAAGTTTGCGGATTTCCCACTATATAATGCATTGGGAAATGTCCGGGGAAGAATCAGCAAAAAAACACACCAAAAACACGGTAAAAACGCATGCAGATTTCTTGCAGAAAATTTTAGGTTTTTCTCAGGAAATTTCTGCAAGAAATCCTGAACGTGAGCACATAGCCTAACTGTGTTAAATACATATTTTGATAATTTGTGCATTTTAATTTTCACTGCTGAGAATGATCAAGATTGAACAGTTATTCAAGTGTTAAAACGTATACAAATAAGTGAAATGACTATCTTAGTATCATACAGCACGTTCCTTTTAGCTTTGGGTCCTAAAAACAAAATCCTCCGCTTCTTATGTTTTTAATGAGTCTTTTATATTCCATCGGGGTACATCTTACCTTCTGATTACTTTTGTTTTGGCTCTAAATTTCACAAACACATTAGTCCTTGGAAATCTTTAACCAGTAGCTTGAAAATCTAGATTATTTTCAGGGAAGGGTAGAAATGTGTTTCTTCACTGATCAGAGCAGAGTAGACTTCCATCTGTTTGGATCACTTTAACCCAGGTGTGTAGGGGAAGCCTGGTGTTAATCATCTCACCTGTACCCACTTACACTCCAGAGTCTTCTCTCCTCATATGAGGCTGCTTGATCCTTACTATGGGTGAAGTATGAGGGAATGTGCACACGTAGGAAATGTGGTGCAGAATTTTCTGCACAAAATCCGCATCTCCTGGCAGAATCCGCAGCTGCCGCGGTTTTTATGCGGAATTGATGCAGATTTTGTGCAGATTTTGTGCAGTTTTTGCCACTGCAGATTTCTATCATGGAGGGGTGCAGAAACGCTGCAGATCCGCACAAAAGAAGTGACATGCACTTCTTTTAAATCCGCAGCAATTCCGCACTGATTTTTCTGCACACCTTTTTTTTTTTACATTGATGTACATGGTACTGTAAATCACAGTGCGGATCTGCAGCGTTTCTGCACGAAAAAATCCGCTGCGGATCCGTAGCAAATCCGCATTGTGTTATAGTTTTCATTTAATCTATTGCTTACCGTACTTATTTGTTGTCTGCATGTTTTTATTCTGATTCTACATTGTTTCTTAATATTTTGTCTATCTTGTTCTTTTAATTCCCGAGAACCCCACTGATTGCTCCCCCCAAAAAAAGCTCTGTTCAGGAGGATGGAGAACACATCTCCTACCCCAGCTTGTACACACAAAACTGAGTATAGATGCAATATAAGGCCATGTTCACACCTTCAGTATTTGGTCAGTATTTTACATCAGTATTTGTAAGTGAAAACCAGGAGCGGAACAATTAAAGAAAAAGAATAATAGAAACATATCACCACTTCTGAATTTTTCATCTAATCCAATTAAACTGTTAAGCTGTAAAGCGCTACGAAATATGTTGGTGCTATATAAAAAAAAAAGAATATTATTATTATCCAATCCTGGTTTTGGCTAAGGCTAGTTTCACACTAGCGTTTTGCTGAGCTGCGGATGGCTGCAGAATTCCTCTGTGAAGCCCCGCCCATGGACGCTAAGCTCCGCCCACTTCCGCATGCGGGCTGGTACCGATCTTTAACATCTTTAGGTACGCAGGTCATGCAGATGTATGCGGATGCCTCCGCACGCGTCGTTTTCATGATGCGGCGATCCGCATAAAACGCAGCTTGTTGGAATTTCTTTTTTTCTCTGTAGCATCAAAACGACGCATGCGTTTGCAGAGGCATCCGCATACATCCGCACGACCTGCATACCTAATGATAAAGATAGGTACGCAGGCCGCATGTGGAAGTGGGCGGAGCTGAGCGGCAGAGGTGCGGCCGTGGGCGGGGCTTCACAGAGGAAGTCCGCAGCTCAGCAAAACACTAGTGTGAAAATAGCCTTACAAATACTGATGTAAAATAATGAAATTTTGAACGTGGCATAAGCCTATCCTTTCTACAGCATCTGTACTCCAGTTTGTGGACGTGCTCTAAGAGCTTGCATGCCTCTGTCTCCTGCGCTGCGCACCTCTTGGGATGCTTTAAAACAAAACTTTACAGACGGTTCATGCTAAAACACAGCTCCAATTATACTCCTAGTCACAA
The DNA here is from genome assembly GCF_032444005.1 of Ranitomeya imitator. NCBI lineage: Eukaryota > Metazoa > Chordata > Amphibia > Anura > Dendrobatidae > Ranitomeya > Ranitomeya imitator. The sequence continues at coordinate 716,016,185 of NC_091282.1, read as the reverse complement.
TCTAATTCTCTAAGGCTGGGATCACATTGCGTTAATGGGAAAGCGCTAACGGACAGCGTTGTACGGCGAAATTAACGCCGTGCAACGCGTCCGTTAGCGCGCCCATTCACAGCAATGGGAACGCGCAGCACTAGCGCGTGCCATGTTCGGCACGCGCTATGCGACGCGCCGGTGTTTCCTGGCGCGCCGCGGACGCTGCTTGCAGCGTCCGAGGCGCGCCCACGGTCCGTTCCCCGCTCTCACAGATCGGGGATCTGTGAGAGCGGGGACGTTACCGCGACCCCGGGACGCGGCCCCATTAAAAACATTGCGTTAGCGCAACCCGCTAGCGCTAAACGGGTTGCACTAACGCAATATGAACCTAGCCTAACCCACTGAGGTTCTCACTCGGACCAATATTATTCTAAGGGGCCATGCACATGTCCAAGTTGGATCCGATTATCAGATCACACACGGCTATGAAAGTCTATGGACATTGGAAAACATTGGACATCTGAGTGAACTCCCATTTTCACGGACTAACAGAATGAAGAAGATGGACAATTTTTTTCTATCCAACTTCTCCTGATTTGAGAAAATCAGATCACACTTTGACCAGGGTGTTATTGGCATAATCGACCAAATTTTTTTGGGATGAGAGAAAGTAGGCTGTTGTGTCCCTAGCATTAGGGCTCATGCACCAGACCGTATAAATTGGAAGAGTGTAAGCTGATATAAAAAAGGCATTATATTCTTACCAAAGTTATTCAATGAGGCAATGCAGATGAACACAGTTTTCCTCAGACCTAATCGGCATGAGAAAAAAAATCACAGTTTGCTGCGATTTAACTTTTCCATTAAAGACTATGGGTGCAAGAAAAAAATGGGTGCCATACAGAGGCATAGTATAGCATCCGATTTTTACAGATTGCAATTCTGGAACTGTAAGAGTATGTGCACACATTGCAGATTTCCTGCAGATCTGCAGCGTTATTTTCTACGCAGAAACGCTGCAGATCTGCAAGTGATTTACAGTACAACGTAAATCAATGGCAAACAAAAAAATATGATGTGCTAATGGTGCAGAAAAATCTGCATGGAAAATACAGCAGATTCAAAAAAGGACCATGTCAATTCTTTGTGCAGAACTGCTGCGTTTCTGCACCCATTCCATAATAAAAATCCGCAGGGCTAAATAAAAGGCAGAAATCCGCACAAAAATCTGCAACGTGTGCACATACAAAAAAAGGCGCAGATTCTGACCTGTGTTTTCTGCCAAGAAATGCAGAATCTGCACAGAAAATTCCAGTCAAATCTGCAACGTGTGCACATAGTCTTTATGATCAATAGCCGCTGAGGAAAAAAACAGGTTGCATACAGACTGCACATGGATGTCAAATGAGAAAAAAAATTGAATGTCACTCTGACAGTCCATCTGGCATCCGATATTTTTTTTCCTCGCATCCAACCGATTTTGGCGTAAAATCACAGTATGTTGCGACTTTCTTCTAATGCCAAAGTCAGCTGAGAGCCCCCCAGATCTATTCTATATCTTTAAGTAAGGCCGGTTTCACACGTCCTGATATTTCCGGTACCAGAAAAACCGGTACCGGAGATATCAGTGTCCGTCTGTGTACTATGTGCGGCACACGTGTGGCCACCGTGTGCCGCATCAGTACCACACGGATGGCCGCAGGGGAAGCAGCGCTACAGTAAGCGCTGTTCCCTGCGTGTGGTGCTGAAGCCAGCTGTCATCCCTTCTCTCCTGCTCTGCTGGCAGCAGTTCGAACAGGGGAGAAGGAATGAAAGAAAAAACGATGTGGGGTCCCCCTATGTTTTTCAACCAACCCGGCAAAACTCACAGGTGTGGGCTGCTATTCTCAGGCTGGTAAGGGGCCATGGACATGCCCCCCCCAGTCTGAAAACAGCAGCCAGCAGCTGTCCAGAAAAGGCACCTTTATTAGAGGCGCCAATTCTGGAGCTTTGTCCAGTTCTTCCCACTTGCCCTGTACTGGTGTCTAGTGAGGTAATGAGGGGTTAATGTCTCCTTCCTATTGTAAGGTGACATTAAGCCAGCTTAGTAATGGAGAGGTGTCAATAAGACACCTCTCAATTACTAATCTTATAGCTGTTAAAGGGTTAATAAAACACCACACAGTTAGGCCGGCGTCACACTAGCGAGTTTTAAGGATGTATGAGAAATGCAGAAAATACGGATTGCACACGGTACAATGATTCTTTATGGCCCAGCTCCTATCTGCCGTATTTTACATATCTATATTATATGGTCTTGTACGGCCGTAGAAAATCGCAGCATGCTGCGTTTGTCAGTGAATTGCGCAAAAAATCCACCAATGAAAGTCAATGGGGGCGAGAGAAATACGGATTACACACGGACCAACAGTGTGACTTGCGAAAAAATACGCAGCGGTGTTCTATAGAAAAGCCGGCAATTCAGTGTGGTGTACAGTAAAATCACACTGACAGGTTAGAATAGAATAGCTAAAATAAATGTCTACACATAGTATAGGGGTATACAATGGGGCAAAAAAGTATTTAGTCAGTCAGCAATTGTGCAAGTTCCACCACTTAAAAAGATGAGAGGCGTCTGTAATTTACATCATAGGTAGACCTCAACTATGGGAGACAAACTGAGGAAAAAAAATCCAGAAAATCACATTGTCTGTTTTTTTAACATTTTATTTGCATATTATGGTGGAAAATAAGTATTTGGTCAGAAACAAAATTTCATCTCAATACTTTGTAATATATCCTTTGTTGCAATGACAGAGGTCAAACGTTTTCTGTAAGTCTTCACAAGGTTGCCACACACTGTTGTTGGTATGTTGGCCCATTCCTCCATGCAGATCTCCTCTAGAGCAGTGATGTTTTTGGCTTTTCGCTTGGCAACACGGACTTTCAACTCCCTCCAAAGGTTTTCTATAGGGTTGAGATCTGGAGACTGGCTAGGCCACTCCAGGACCTTGAAATGCTTCTTACGAAGCCACTCCTTCGTTGCCCTGGCGGTGTGCTTTGGATCATTGTCATGTTGAAAGACCCAGCCACGTTTCATCTTCAATGCCCTTGCTGATGGAAGGAGGTTTGCACTCAAAATCTCACGATACATGGCCCCATTCATTCTTTCATGTACCCGGATCAGTCGTCCTGGCCCCTTTGCAGAGAAACAGCCCCAAAGCATGATGTTTCCACCACCATGCTTTACAGTAGGTATGGTGTTTGATGGATGCAACTCAGTATTCTTTTTCCTCCAAACACAACAAGTTGTGTTTCTACCAAACAGTTCCAGTTTGGTTTCATCAGACCATAGGACATTCTCCCAAAACTCCTCTGGATCATCCAAATGCTCTCTAGCAAACTTCAGACGGGCCCGGACATGTACTGGCTTAAGCAGTGGGACACGTCTGGCACTGCAGGATCTGAGTCCATGGTGGCGTAGTGTGTTACTTATGGTAGGCCTTGTTACATTGGTCCCAGCTCTCTGCAGTTCATTCACTAGGTCCCCCCGCATGGTTCTGGGATTTTTGCTCACCATTCTTGTGATCATTCTGACCCCACGGGGTGGGATTTTGCGTGGAGCCCCAGATCGAGGGAGATTATCAGTGGTCTTGTATGTCTTCCATTTTCTAATTATTGCTCCCACTGTTGATTTCTTTACTCCAAGCTGTTTGGCTATTGCAGATTCAGTCTTCCCAGCCTGGTGCAGGGCTACAATTTTGTTTCTGGTGTCCTTTGACAGCTCTTTGGTCTTCACCATAGTGGAGTTTGGAGTCAGACTGTTTGAGGGTGTGCACAGGTGTCTTTTTATACTGATAACAAGTTTAAACAGGTGCCATTACTACAGGTAATGAGTGGAGGAAAGAGGAGACTCTTAAAGAAGAAGTTACAGGTCTGTGAGAGCCAGAAATCTTGATTGTTTGTTTCTGACCAAATACTTATTTTCCACCATAATATGCAAATAAATTGTTAAAAAAAACAGACAATGTGATTTTCTGGATTTTTATTTCTCAGTTTGTCTCCCATAGTTGAGGTCTACCTATGATGTAAATTACAGACGCCTCTCATCTTTTTAAGTGGTGGAACTTGCACTATTGCTGACTGACTAAATACTTTTTTGCCCCACTGTATATATATATATATATATTGTATATATATATATATATATATATATATTTATATATATATGTATATGTCAGTGAGACACACACACATATCTATAATATAACGCTGGGAGCGTCACTCTGTCCGAAGCCTCTATAGACTGCGCAAGTGCAAGCGCCGGCGCAGTCTGGGCCTCACAGAGCGACGCTCCCGGGAGATCGCGGTATGCGTAAGCACTGAACGCATACCGCCATCTCCACCGGAGAGTCAGGGACCGCCAGGAGGGAGGGTAAGTATACTCACCTTTCCCGGTTCCAGCGCTGCTTGCGGCTCCGTCTCCTGGCTCCTCTGCTCCCGGCTCCGGAGGGCGCGGACTGCGCAGGCGCCGATTCCTGCTGCCGGAATCGGCGCCTGCGCAGTCCGCGCTTTCCGGCGCCATTTTCTTGAAGACACACTTCGGCTCCACTGCAGGTGTGTCTTCAAGAAAATGGCGTCTGAAAGCGCGGACTGCGCAGGCGCCGATTCCTGCTGCCGGAATCGGCGCCTGCGCAGTCCCCGATTTCCGGCGCCATTTTCTTGAAGACATACCTGCAGTGGAGCCGGACGATAGGTGAGTATGGTATTTTTTTTTTTTATATAGCAGCAGCATTCGGGGGCATACACACTGGAGCGGGGGGGCATATAATACAATGGTGGCGCAGGATGGGAGCAGCACATGACAGAACAGGCGCAGGATGGCAGCAGCACATGACAGAACGGGCGCAGGATGGCAGCAGCACATGACAGAACAGGCGCAGGATGGCAGCAGCACATGACAGAACGGGCGCAGGATGGCAGCAGCACTTGACAGAACGGGCGCAGGATGGCAGCAGCACATGACAGAACGGGCGCAGGATGGCCGCAACACATGACAGAACGGGCGCAGGATGGCCGCAGCACATGACAGAACGGGCGCAGGATGGCAGCAGCACATGACAGAACGGGCGAAGGATGGCAGCAGCACATGACAGAACGGGCGCAGGATGGCAGCAGCACATGACAGAACGGGCGCAGGATGGCAGCAGCACATGACAGAACGGGCGCAGGATGGGAGCAGCACATGACAGAACGGGCGCAGGATGGCAGCAGCACATGACAGAACGGGCGCAGGATGGCAGCAGCACATGACAGAACAGGTGCAGGATGGCAGCAGCACATGACAGAACGGGCGCAGGATGGCAGCAGCACATGACAGAACGGGCGCAGGATGGCAGCAGCACATGACAGAACGGGCGCAGGATGGCAGCAGCACATGACAGAACGGGCGCAGGATGGCAGCAGCACATGACAGAACGGGCACAGGATGGCAGCAGCACATGACAGAACGGGCGCAGGATGGCAGCAGCACATGACAGAACGGGCGCAGGATGGCATCAGCACATGACAGAACGGGCGCAGGATGGCAGCAGCAAATGACAGAACGGGGACGCAGGATGGGAGCAGCAAATGACAGAACGGGCGCAGGATGGGAGCAGCAAATGACAGGATGGGAGCAGCAAATGACAGAATGGAGGCGCAGGATGGGAGCAGCACATGACAGAACGGGGGCGCAGGATGGGAGCAGCACATGACAGGATGGGGGCGCAGGATGGAGCAGCACATACCAGGATGGAGACCATATACCAATATAAATGCTCGCCACCCGGGCGTAGAACGGGTTCAATAGCTAGTGTATATATATATATATATATATATATATATATATATTTATATTTCATACAGCGCTAGATAGCAGAAAAACCGGTAATTCAATTGCCGGCTTTTGCTATCTCCTTCTCAAACCCGACATGATATGAGACATGGTTTACATACAGTAAACCATCTCATATCCCTTCTTTTATTACATATTCCTCTTTAGTAGTGTAAGAAGTGTCGTGGTGTCAAATTTGGGGGCTCTAGCTATTAAATTAAAGGGTTAAATCCTGGAAAAAAATTGGCATGGGCTCCCGCGCAATTTTCTCCGCCAGAGTGGGAAAGCCAGTGACTGAGGGCAGATATTAATAGAGTGTGAAAATAGCCTCAAGCTGAGTTCCCATGATGAGTTTTTGATGAGTTTTTTTTTTCTGGATACTTTCCACAAATTGCCAATAAACTACATTAATTAATCGTTAAGACACAAAAGAGAATAGTAAAACCAAAAACACTCAGTTTGAAAAAATGTTGCAGTAATCCGCAAGTGCTAGTAAAAGATGTAAAAAACAGGGTATTTGGTTGATACGTTTTTTGCAAAAAATGTATACTAAGCTGCTCTACCAATCTTCACGGTATACCCTTATCAGAGCAGTCCTAACTAATGTATGCAATCCCTATCTGATGTATTTAAAAACCTGATCATCTGTATATAACCTGTGTGAACAGGGTTCAGAGAGGAAAAATCCATGTGTGCATACAGGGTAGAACAGCTTTTGTGCAGATAGCCCAAGAGGAGTGGTGGAACTCCCCAGTCTTGTAGACACAAGAGAACAATTATGGAAACAGGAACACATGGGCTACTTGCACAGTGAACAAGTCTGTATGATCATGTTCAAACACCACCAAGAAACCTGAAGACACAAAAGAGAATAGTAAAACCAAAAACACTCAGTTTGAAAAAATGTTGCAGTAATCCGCAAGTGCTAGTAAAAGATGTAAAAAACAGGGTATTTGGTTGATACGTTTTTTGCAAAAAATGTATACTTAGCTGCTCTACCAATCTTCACGGTATACCCTTATCAGAGCAGTCCTAACTAATGTATGCAATCCCTATCTGATGTATTTAAAAACCTGATCATCTGTATATAACCTGTGTGAACAGGGTTCAGAGAGGAAAAATCCATGTGTGCATACAGGGTAGAACAGCTTTTGTGCAGATAGCCCAAGAGGAGTGGTGGAACTCCCCAGTCTTGTAGACACAAGAGAACAATTATGGAAACAGGAACACATGGGCTACTTGCACAGTGAACAAGTCTGTATGATCATGTTCACACACCACCAAGAAACCTGAAGACACAAAAGAGAATAGTAAAACCAAAAACACTCAGTTTGAAAAAATGTTGCAGTAATCCGCAAGTGCTAGTAAAAGATGTAAAAAACAGGGTATTTGGTTGATACGTTTTTTGCAAAAAATGTATACTAAGCTGCTCTACCAATCTTCACGGTATACCCTTATCAGAGCAGTCCTAACTAATGTATGCAATCCCTATCTGATGTATTTAAAAACCTGATCATCTGTATATAACCTGTGTGAACAGGGTTCAGAGAGGAAAAATCTATGTGTGCATACAGGGTAGAACAGCTTTTGTGCAGATAGCCCAAGAGGAGTGGTGGAACTCCCCAGTCTTGTAGACACAAGAGAACAATTATGGAAACAGGAACACATGGGCTACTTGCACAGTGAACAAGTCTGTATGATCATGTTCACACACCACCAAGAAACCTGAAGACACAAAAGAGAATAGTAAAACCAAAAACACTCAGTTTGAAAAAATGTTGCAGTAATCCGCAAGTGCTAGTAAAAGATGTAAAAAACAGGGTATTTGGTTGATACGTTTTTTGCAAAAAATGTATACTAAGCTGCTCTACCAATCTTCACGGTATACCCTTATCAGAGCAGTCCTAACTAATGTATGCAATCCCTATCTGATGTATTTAAAAACCTGATCATCTGTATATAACCTGTGTGAACAGGGTTCAGAGAGGAAAAATCCATGTGTGCATACAGGGTAGAACAGCTTTTGTGCAGATAGCCCAAGAGGAGTGGTGGAACTCCCCAGTCTTGTAGACACAAGAGAACAATTATGGAAACAGGAACACATGGGCTACTTGCACAGTGAACAAGTCTGTATGATCATGTTCACACACCACCAAGAAACCTGAAGACACAAAAGAGAATAGTAAAACCAAAAACACTCAGTTTGAAAAAATGTTGCAGTAATCCGCAAGTGCTAGTAAAAGATGTAAAAAACAGGGTATTTGGTTGATACGTTTTTTGCAAAAAATGTATACTAAGCTGCTCTACCAATCTTCACGGTATACCCTTATCAGAGCAGTCCTAACTAATGTATGCAATCCCTATCTGATGTATTTAAAAACCTGATCATCTGTATATAACCTGTGTGAACAGGGTTCAGAGAGGAAAAATCCATGTGTGCTCTTGGGCTATCTGCATAAAAGCTGTTCAACCCTGTATGCACACATGGATTTTTCCTCTCTGAACCCTGTTCACACAGGTTATATACAGATGATCAGGTTTTTAAATACATCAGATAGGGATTGCATACATTAGTTAGGACTGCTCTGATAAGGGTATACCGTGAAGATTGGTAGAGCAGCTTAGTATACATTTTTTGCAAAAAACGTATCAACCAAATACCCTGTTTTTTACATCTTTTACTAGCACTTGCGGATTACTGCAACATTTTTTCAAACTGAGTGTTTTTGGTTTTACTATTCTCTTTTGTGTCTTCAGGTTTCTTGGTGGTGTGTAAACATGATCATACAGACTTGTTCACTGTGCAAGTAGCCCATGTGTTCCTGTTTCCATTAATTAATCGTTGCAGAAAATCTACAACTGCAGACAGAGTGTGATCCGAGGGTATGTGCACACATCAGGATTTCTTGCAGAAATTTCCTGAACAAAACCGGACATTTTTGGCAAGAAATCCGCATGCGGATTTTACGTGTTTTTTGCGTTTTTTTGTGGATTGTTTGCAGATTTTTCAGAGGTTCTGGGATGCAATAATATAGTGGGAAATCTGCAAAAAATCAGCAATGCGTTTTTTTCATGGAAAAAAACGCAACATATGCACAAAAATTCTAAATCATGGGATGCATATGTATGCGTATTTTAAGCGTTTTTATAGCGGAAAAATGCTAAAAAAAGCGAAAAAATCCAGGAGAAATCCTGACATGTGCACATGCACATAGCCTTACTGAGATCAGATTCTCTCGCATGAGAGAATTGCATCACAGTTGCGGAGAAGACGGAGAATATAATTTTTCTATTGTCTCTGTGAGTAAACATTGAACTGCCTTCTAATGACAACTGAGTGCAGTCCAATGTTTCGCATGCACTCATAAACTTGTATGCAGGCTCGGACTGGCCCCTAGGGGAACAGGTCAATCCTCAGGTGGGCCCCTAAGCAGATATGGGCCCCCAATCCACTGTATGAGCAGTATTTGGCATAATTCCGGGAAGGCTACAGAAACGTAGTTCAAAGCAGAAATAGGGAGTGTGCCCTGAGCAAGGGGGGATCTACCCTACACTTATAATAAGAAACTCTGCCCTGGGTGTATACAGCAGATAGTCTCAGAAGAAACCTCCGGATTTTCTATGGACCTAAAAGCAGGGCCGGCGTCAGCACCTGGGCAACTGCCGGGGCCCTGGCGAGATGGGGGGCCCATCCATGGTACGGTGCAGGGCCGGCGTTAGGGACAGGCAGCTGCCTTGGGCCCCCACTTCCCCAGGGGCCCTCAGCTAGTAGCACATCATGCAGCCACTATGGGGCCCCTGTGAGGCAGGGGGCCCGCCTGCCGCCAGCGCCGACTCCACCGCCTCTGCCGATACAGTTCAAAGCAATTATGGAGGAGAAAGCATTCGCTGACGCTCCCTCTCCCATCATTCCCTGCTCTGCCTCTGACACTGCGGGTGTGCGATGATGTCATCGCGGACTCACTGTGTGCCAGGCAGTGCAGCAGGAGCTGCCGAGACAGGAGCAGGGAGCAGCGTGGGCATGAAGAGAGGTGAGGAGTGTTTTTTTTTTACTATAACAGTGAGTACTGGACTGTGGGGCCATTCTCGGGGGGATGAAGGCTGTGCTATATACTATGCAGGCTGTGCTATATACTATGCAGGCTGTTCTATATACTATGTGGACTGCACTATATACTATGTGGGCTGTGCTCTATACTACATGGCTGTGCTATATACTATGCAGGCTGTGCTATATACTACATGGCTGTGCAATATACTACATGGCTGTGCTATATATTATGCAGGCTGTGCTATATACTATGTGGACTGTGCTATATACTATGTGGACTGTGCTATATACTATGTGGGCTGTGCTATATATTACATGGTTGTGCTATATACTATGCAGGCTGTGCTATATACTATTCAGGCTGTGCTATATATTATGTGGACTGTGCTATATACTATGTGGGCTGTGCTATATACTACATGGCTGTGCTATATACTATGCAGGCTGTACTATATACAGTGCCTACAAGTAGTATTCAACCCCCTGCAGATTTAGCAGGTTTAATAAGATGCAAATAAGTTAGAGCCTTCAAACTTCAAACAAGAGCAGGATTTATTAACAGATGCATAAATCTTACAAACCAAAAAGCTTTGTTGCTCAGTTAAATTTTTATAAATTTTAAACATAAAAGTGTGGGTCAATTATTATTCAACCCCTAGGTTTAATATTTTGTGGAATAACCTTTGTTTGCAATTACAGCTAATAATCGTCTTTTATAAGACCTGATCAGGCTGGCACAGGTCTCTGGAGTTATCTTGGCCCACTCCTCCATGCAGATCTTCTCCAAGTTATCTAGGTTCTTTGGGTGTCTCATGTGGACTTTAATCTTGAGCTCCTTCCACAAGTTTTCAATTGGGTTAAGGTCAGGAGACTGACTAGGCCACTGCAACACCTTGATTTTTTGCCTCTTGAACCAGGCCTTGGTTTTCTTGGCTGTGTGCTTTGGGTCGTTGTCTTGTTGGAAGATGAAATGACGACCCATCTTAAGATCCTTGATGGAGGAGCGGAGGTTCTTGGCCAAAATCTCCAGGTAGGCCGTGCTATCCATCTTCCCATGGATGCAGACCAGATGGCCAGGCCCCTTGGCTGAGAAACAGCCCCACAGCATGATGCTGCCACCACCATGCTTGACTGTAGGGATGGTATTCTTGGGGTCGTATGCAGTGCCATCCAGTCTCCAAACGTCACGTGTGTGGTTGGCACCAAAGATCTCGATCTTGGTCTCATCAGACCAGAGAACCTTGAACCAGTCAGTCTCAGAGTCCTCCAAGTGATCATGAGCAAACTGTAGATGAGCCTTGACATGACACTTTGAAAGTAAAGGTACCTCACGGGCTCGTCTGGAACGGAGACCATTGCGGTGGAGTACGTTACTTATGGTATTGACTAAAACCAATGTCCCCACTGCCATGAGATCTTCCCGGAGCTCCTTCCTTGTTGTCCTTGGGTTAGCCTTGACTCTTCGGACAAGCTTGGCCTTGGCACGGGAGGAAACTTTCAAAGGCTGTCCAGGCCATGGAAGGCTAACAGTAGTTCCATAAGCCTTCCACTTCCGGATGATGCTCCCAACAGTGGAGACAGGTAGGCCCAACTCCTTGGAAAGGGTTTTGTACCCCTTGCCAGCCTTGTGACCCTCCACGATCTTGTCTCTGATGGCCTTGGAATGCTCCTTTGTCTTTCCCATGTTGACCATGTATGAGTGCTGTTCACAAGTTTGGGGAGGGTCTTAAATAGTCAGAAAAGGCTAGAAAAAGAGATAATTAATCCAAACATGTGAAGCTCATTGTTCTTTGTGCCTGAACTACTTCTTAATACTTTAGGGGAACCAAACAGAATTCTGGTGGGTTGAGGGGTTGAATAATAAATGACCCTCTGAAAAGACTTTTCACAATTTAAAAAAAATAAATAAACAAAGAAATAACATTCTTTTTTGCTGCAGTGCATATCACACTTCCAGGCTGATCTACAGTCCAAATGTCACAATGCCAAGTTAATTCCAAATGTGTAAACCTGCTAAATCTGCAGGGGGTTGAATACTACTTGTAGGCACTGTACTACATGGCTGTGCTATATACTATGTGGACTGTGCTATATACTATGCAGGCTGTGCTATATACTATGTGGACTGTGCTATATACTATGCAGGCTGTGCTATATACTATGTGGGCTGTGCTATATACTACATGGCTGTGCTATATACTACATGGCTGTGCTATATACTACGCAGGCTGTGCTATATACTAGGTGGGCTGTGCTATATACTATATAGGCTTTCCTTTATACTACATGGTTGTGCTATATACTTCATGGCTGTGCTATATACTACAAGGCTGTGCTATATACTATGTGGACTGTGCTATATACTATGCGGGCTGTGCTATATACTATGCGGGCTGTGCTATATACTATGCGGGCTGTGCTATATACTATGCGGGCTGTGCTATATACTATGTGGGCTGTGCTATATACTATGTGGGCTGTGCTATATACTACGTGGGCTATGCTATGTACTACGTGGGCTGTGCTGTGTACTACGTGGGCTGTGCTATGTACTATGTGGGCTGTGCTATGTACTACGTGGGCTGTGCTATGTACTACCCATTTTGCACTTTTACAAATGTTCTACGTTAATACTTTCTAATGTTTACTTTTAAAAGTTTTCCATTAAAAAATTGTCATATTCAATGTATGCAGTTTTTTCTTTGCAGCAAGTTCCGCTAACAATAAAATGACTTATATAAAGCCCCTCTGCTGTATGGTATTGTAGAATTTACAATAGTTATCACTCATGTAAGAACTGAAATCTGGCATTGTACTATACCTATATTTCTCTGCTGTAGCTGTGCATCATGAATCATGGTATGTGTTAAAGGGGGGGCCCACTGAGACTTTTTTGCCTGGGGCCATCAAAAACCTGGAGCCGGTCCTGCCTAAAACCCATCATAAGATCGAAGGTCCAGGTGTCCTTAAAACATCTGATGGGGCGAAGAGAAGAGGGGAAGCCAGAACCACTGTTGTCAGAGTCTGAAGGATCAGTACAGTTCAAGTGGGAGGATTCGGACCTGACGGAGTCATCCTCCTCTTCATCGTCTGATGAGGACACAGCAGGGTAGGCCCTGTTTCCCAGCTAAGGACACTGATAGACTGGTTAGGGCAAGAAGGTCCACTATGGGCATATCTGATCCCAAGACTACCAAAACAGTTCAGCACATTATGTTTGGTGGCTTGGATCAGAGGAAGAGGCGTTCCTTTCCAGTTAATGACAAAATCAAAATGCTCATTAATAGAGAGTGGAAAAGGCCAGAGAAGAAAGGGCCACTACCATCTTCTTCAAAAAGGAGTTTTCCTTTTGATGAGGAAGAGGCAGGCATATGGAAAAAGACCCCAAAAACAGACATTGCGGTAGCTAAGTCGGTTTAAAAGATCTACGTTGCCCTTTGAAGACCTAGGGACTCCCAGGGATCCCTTTAACAAGAAGGCAGAGGTCTTCCTAAAACAAGTCTGGCAGGCTCATTAAAGTCAGCAATAGCAGCAACCTGCACGGCAGGATGAATGATGGTGTGTCTACAACAGCTTGGTGACCATCTAAGAGACAACACCCCAAGAGAGAAGATCCTGACCGATCTTCTGCTGTTGCAGGGAGCAGCTTCCTTTTTGGCCGACGCTTTGGCAGACTCTGTTAGGATAGCGGCAAGATGGGCAAACCTCTCTAATGCTGCACGTAGAGCCCGATGGCTCAAAGAAGGCCGGGAGATGCTAATTCCAAAACTAGACTATGCTCTATCCCATGTGAAGGGAAATATCTTTTTGATCAAGCCCTGGATGATATTCTTGACAAGGCACCAGAAAAAAAAATGTTTTCCCTGCACATAAAGGGGAAAGAAAATGAGGAAGCAGATTTCCTCAGCCGGACAACCTTAAGACAGGGAATGGGAGCTGAATCCATTAATTTTCCAGCAGATTGTGGATCTTTGGGGGCAGCCAGAGATAGACTTGTTTGCCAACAGGAGGAACAGAAATACAAAGATCTTCTGCTCTCTAAACCCAAGAGAAAAACCATATGCAGTGAATGCACTAAGGATTCCTTATGGTTTCCAACTGGCTTATACATTTCCCCCGTTTATGTTGATCCCGGCAGTTCTGAGGAAAATTCGGGAGGAAGGGACAGACGTCATCCTCATTGCTCCGTTTTGGCCCAAGAGACGATGGTTCTCATGGATGAGGAGGATGTCCTTGGTGGATCCCTGGATTGTCCTGGACGTTTTGGGTCTCCACAGGCAGGGCACAGTGTCACATCCTCAGAACTCAGGTCTACATTTGATGGCCTGAATTTTGAGCGGGCGCTGCTAGCACAGAAAGGGTTCTCTCCGGCCTTGGTTGCTACCCTGATACAGAGTAGGAAGCCCATAACAACTGGGATATACAGCAGCATATAGGCTAAGTTTTGGGCTTTTCAGGGCAGTGTGTTGGGGGTACGATCCCAATCAGAGCTATCTTAGAGTTCCTTCAGAGGGGCATGGTGATGGGCCTAGCAACCAGCACCTTTAAGGTGCAGGTATCTGCCTTAGCAGCACTATACAACTATAACCTGGTGGCAGATAAATAGGTGGCTAGGTTCATTAAAGCATGCCAGAGGTCTAGACCTATACCGGCTCCAAAAATGCCTCTGTGGGACTTTAAATCTAGTCTGGAAGCCTTAACAAGATCGCCCTTTGAGCCCCTTCATGAAGTGTCAGATAAGATACTAACGCTAAAGACAGTGATTCTAGTAGCCCTGACGTCGGCCCGCAGGGTTAATGATCTACAGGCCCTATCTATTTGTCTTCCTTTTATGCAGGTATTAAATGATAGAGTGATTTTGAGGCCAGATCCAGCATATCTCCCACAAAGTGGCCTGAAAGTTTCATAGGAGTCAGGAGGTAGCTCTTCCCTCCTTCTGTAGAAAACCAAAAACTGCAGAAGAACACAGACTTCACCCACTAGACGTCAGGAGGGCCTTGACGCAGTAATTAGATAAAACTAAACAATGGATGAAGGACGAGACCTTATTTGTGTCATTCCAGGGAATCAGGAAGGGGTGTGGTGTTAAAACGGGGACCATAGCTAGATGGATAATGGACACCATTAACTTAGCTTACACTTCTAGTGATAGGCCGGTTCCTGGAAACCTGAAAGCCCAATCCACCAGGGCCATGGTGCTCTCCTGGGCTGAAAGAGCGGAGGTGTCGATCGACAAGATATGTAAGGCAGCCATATGGTCTTCCTCTTCCACCTTCTATAGACACTATTGCCTCAAACTGTCCTCCTCTGTTGACCTGTCCTTTGGGAGGAAGGTATTGCAAGCGGTTGTCCCTCCCTAGGTAGCTTTTGATCTATTTAAATCTCTCAGGTGGTGCTGTCATGGGAGAAGGGAAAAAATCTTGGTCACTTACCGGTAATGGGATTTTACAGAGCCCATGACAGCCCCCTTATATCTCCTCCCCTGTTTTGTATCTTGTGGTGTGCACTCTTAACCCCTTTCTGACCTCAGACAGGATAGTACATCCGAGGTCAGAACCCCCGCTTTAATGCGGGCTCCAGCAGTGAGCCCACATCAAAGCCGGGACATGTCAGCTCCTTGTCCTTGAGACCTCTAAGGTTGTTGATGCCGGATTGCTATGAGAACACCCTGTGGTCCGCGCTCATAGCAAGCCTGCAATGCAGCTACATAGGATCAATGTGAGCTTCGCTCCTATGTAGCAGAGCCGATCAGGCTATGCCAGCTTCTAGCCTCCCAAGTGTGGGATTGCACTTTTGCAATTTCACCGCACTTGGATTTTGTTCCCTGTTTTCTAGTACACGTCATGCTAAAACCAATGATGTCTTTCATAAGTACATCTTGTTCCACAAAAAATAAGCCCTCACATGGCCATATTGATGGAAAAATAAAAAAGTTATGGCTCTGGGAAGGATGGGAGCGAAAAACGAAAATGCAAAACCGAAAAAAGCTGGGGTCATGAAGGGGTTAAAGGTGTTAAGAAAAATGTATTTGGTGACGGTTATGTTTACTAACTGTCTGGAGGTCCCCTCGTGTTCTAAAACCGAACTGATGCAGAGGAGAAGTACTGCCTTTTTATTCAGTAGGCTTCCTGTCCTGGTGGGCGGATACCCTCTCTCTCAGGTGGTGCTGTCATGGGCTCTGTAAAATCCAGTGTGGGACGTGACAGATCATCGGAAGGTATGGGATATTGTTGTTTTTTTATTTTTCCTTTATTACAGAGCTGGGTCTTCAGGTGGATTGAGAGTGCAATAAAATATTACAACAACCTGTGTGTTTTTTTCATCAAAATACTTTGCAATATTGTGTGTGTGTTTTGTTAACCATTTCATGCTATTGGATTAATAATGGATAGGTGTCATAATTGACGCCTCTCCATTATTAATCTGGCTTAATGTCACC
This sequence comes from Ranitomeya imitator, assembly GCF_032444005.1. Classification (NCBI taxonomy): domain Eukaryota; kingdom Metazoa; phylum Chordata; class Amphibia; order Anura; family Dendrobatidae; genus Ranitomeya; species Ranitomeya imitator. Next base: position 715,999,868 of record NC_091282.1, on the reverse strand, counting down.
TTACAATAGCAAGGTGGCATTAGCCCTTCATTACCCCATATCCCACCGCTACACGGGAGTGGGAAGAGAGAGGCCAAGTGCCAGAATAGGCGCATCTTCCAGATGTGCCTTTTCTGGGGTGGCTGGGGGCAGATGTTTTTAGCCGGGGGGGGGGGGCAATAACCGTGGACCCTCTCTAGGCTATTAATATCTGCCCTCAGTCACTGGCTTTACCTCTCTGGTGGAGAAAATTGCGCGGAAGCCCACGCCAATTTTTTCCACGATTTAACCCTTAAATTTAATAGCTACAGCCTGTAGCTGTAGCTGTGCGATTGGGAGTCCCCTCTGTAGCGCAGAGCAAAAAATCCTGTTCCTCCTCCTCCTCATCTTCATCATCCTCATTCATTCATTCATCATCATCATTCATCATCCAATGTGGCTTGAGAATACTGTGTGAGTCTGGGCTGTGTGTCATCAGCCACTGTACAATCTTCCTCCGCAGCCACCTGACAGAGCAAGCTGTGAATGCCAATCAGATTCTGCTGCAAACGTTTTAATAGCAGAGCAGTGGGATGATTATGTTCATAATAGCGTCATCAGTGCTCACCATCTTGGTGCAGTACTCAAAGTTTTGAAGAACTGCACATAGGTCAGTGATCCACACCCACTCGGCAGTTGTTGTGTGGGGGCTGTGTGTTACTCTGATGGGCATTGAGAAGCTGGAATTCAGAGACTGCCCTCTGCTGCTCACTAATCCTTGCCAACATATGGAAGGTCGAATTCCAGCATGTGGGCAGGTCACAAATCGGTTGGTGACGAGGCAAACTAAAGGGCTGCTGCCGTGAAGCTAGACTGGCGACAGCCTGAGATGACTTTAGCAAATGTGTGCTGACACAGCGTACCTTGGTATGTAGGTCAGTCAAGTCAGGGTATGTTTTTAAAACCGCTGTACAAACAAGTTCATCGCGTGGGCCATGCATGAAACGTGTACCAGCTTGCGGGGATAGCCACTGATCAGTCTATTTTTTTATCCTTTTCAACAGCTCAGCTGCATTGTGAACTTTATCACCTAAACAGTTGAGCTTCAGCAGAGCATACTGCAGCATTGCCAAGGCAGTGCGGCAGATTTCCCAGCTCGGGAGTGAAGAGGAGGCTAGTTCTGCTGAGGTGGAGGAGAGACCGGAAGTGGAATATGAGGAGACTGAAACCCTAATGGAAGATGGGCTCGCTATTCTTGGCGTGGGTAAGATGTGTGATGTCCCAGCCTCTGACTCTGTCCCAGACTCCGCCAGGTTAACCCAGTGTGCCATCATAGAAATGTATCATCCCTGTCCACAAGAACTTGTTCATGTGTCTGTGGCAAGGTGGACTTTCCCTGTGACTGCTTTGGCCAGAGCATGGCTGATATTGTGTAACACGTGCTTATGTAACTTGGGGATGGCATATTGGGGAAAATAGTGTCTGCTAGTAATCGAGTACCGTGGGGCTGCCACCACCAAGAGGTTGCGAAAAGACTCAGTTCCTACAATTTGAAACGGCAACATTTCCAGGGCTAGCAATCTGGCAATGTGGGTGTTTAGCATTTGGGCCGGTGGGTGGGTGACTGGGTATTTCTGCTTCCTAGTAAATGTGTGGGGCAGGAACAACTAAACGCTGCACTGGAACGACAAATTGGACGTGGTTGCTGACTGTTGTGTGTGCAACCACTGTTTGTGGGCAGGAGGCATCAGCACATTCTTCATGGTCAGCAGATTGGGAATGCCGTAACACAGGGGAAGGGGCAGTGATTTCAGCCTCAGACAAAGATTTGGTACCCAGGTGTTCCACCCACCTACTGGGTGCTTGGCTGCCATGTGCTTTTGCATGCTGGTGGTGCTCAGGTTGCAGTGTTTTTGTCTCTGCTTAGCTTGGTTTTGGCAAATGCTGCAAATTACAGTTGTTTTATTTGAAGGACTTTCAGAAAAAAACTGCCTTACAGAGGAACAATGCACCCTTGGCCTGTTATCAGGTCGAGTGGAGGGGCTCTGTGGAACAGTTGACAGAGTTCTACCTCTGGGCAAACCACTACCTCTTTCTGCCTGTTTTCATGCTACAGATCCAGCCCTCTTTGCACTGCTGTGCTCACTAGGTGTGCCACCATGCCAGGTTGGATCAGTGGCCTCATCATTGACCACGTCATCTTCCAATCGTCGTCTTCCAATTCCTTAATCTGATTCTCCTTCTGAACTGCAATTTGAGGTATACCCTATGGCAACTTTTCCTCATGATTATTCTTCACCTAAGTTCCTCAGAGTGGCCAGCTTTGGGGTCATATGTCTCCTGGGACTCTTGAGGGTGGGAGGAAGAAAGATCAGGTTGAGGATTCAGAAGCCCAGCCTCTTGGCTACTGAGACTGTACTGTGTGAAAGACTTTGTGGTGCTGCTTGTCAATACACTGGAGCCTTTGTCTGCCATCCAACCCACAACATCCTCTCACTTGTCTGGCTTCATAAGTGGCATAGCGCACTGACCAAATTTTGACAGGAACCCAGAACGAGATGCAGTCACCTTCGGGTCTGTCACACGGCCTTGGCGGGCACATCCACGTCCCTTAACGTCACCCTTCCTCATTTTGAATGCGTTATGCTTATGAAACCAAAAAATTCTGGCTTTTATTATTCACAAGTACCCTTACACAAAGGTCTAATGTACAAATTCACTTTATCTAGCAATGCAAGCTATTGTTTGGGAGATCGCAGCATGATTATACACGGTGTGAGGCAGTGACTAGTGTTATATGCAAGGGTTGCTATGTGTCCCCCAGGATGCGCACAGAAGCGCATAGAGGCTTCGGGAGTGTATTGCAGTCACAGGCATAGCTGTGATTGCAATGCAAAATAAAAGTGTTGGTTTTGGGCAAGCTATTTGCCCAAAGCAAATTTATGAAAACCTGCCATGGGCTTTTATTTTTAAAGCAAACTACAGAGTGGTAGCGAGTCAGGTTCCTTGTAAAAACCCTGCAGCAAAGGGTTGGGTGTCAGCCTTGTTTTGCAAACCTGCAGAGCAGGAGGCTCTGCCAAAACTTCAACCTATGTGAAGCAACACGGAGTCAAGTGGAGCCAAAAGGCCTGGCACCCTTCAGCATACATGGTGGTGCAGTCGCCCATGGCAACCGGTCTCCGATACGGACTGTCTTGTTTCCCAGCTGCGATCTGGAGGATACTATTTGCTTTCTGTTTGTGAGTATGTTGACTTTTCTGGGTCACTGCCTGTCTGTCACACTGTACCAACCCCGCTGCACTACATAGGCAACAGCAGACTGATGTAAATTACAGGTAAATAGTCACATTTATGTATCTCTGCAGGCTTTGTGCCAATTGCACAACTGCTAGATAAAGAAACGCTATTTTTAAAACCAATAGAGAACTTAGATTTTTTTTTTAATTGTCTAGCTGACGCACTCCAAATGCGGAGTAATGAAGATTATTTCCCCTGCTAAATGGACACATAAAATTATCTCTACCCGGATTGCGCCAGTTGCACAACTTCTAGACAAATATTATAGGTATTTTAAGCAATAGATGAGGAATATTATTTAGCAATTAGATTTTAAAATGGATGTTACTATATTCTGCCACTGAGGAATTGTTATTATTCTTCAGGGGCGTCGGAAGAAGCTGGCGGCGAAACTCGCGTCGGGGTGAGGGAACGCCAGGATTATCCACGCTGTAGGTAAGTATCAAACTTTTATATTATATTGGCAATGCCATATCATTTCAAATAACACTATATACCGGGGAAAGATATTGGCATGTATCCCTAGGGCCACTATGCAGTGATTGCAAGATAGGAAATTTTTCATGTCCCTGTATGTTATTTTAACACAGGGTACATTTGTCAATATAGACTGCTTTAAGATATTAGGCCTGGTTAAATCAGCGTATAGATATTTGTTTGTAAATGAACTCTTTTGATATAAATTGGTTGGTAATATAATAAAATAGTTTATGTGATCATTAATTACATGTGGGGAATTTTCCTATTTAAGTAAATCTGGCGTCCCCTAGACGGCATTTTGCTTTTTTATTATTGTTTTTTTATAGTTTTTTGTCATTTGTGGCCTTAATAAAAATATTGTTTTTAATATGGTATGTGGGATCTCTTCTTTGTCCCTAACATTTATTAATGTGGGATTTGGTTTTTTGAATGAGAAACAGCATCTGACTCAGAGGTCAACTTGTACCCTGTTGGCAAAGTTGAAGATGTGGCTGGACCTTCTTCTGCAGCATCATAAACAAACCAACCACCACCACCAGCACGATCTTCTGTAGGACATGAGACCAATGAAGAAGAAGTTGGACATTAACATAGTAGTAGTCCTTTGCTACTCCTGAATACTTCACCCCAGGCTGCGACAATCCCATGCTGGGGCCAGCGCAGGAGGGAGCTATCCACATCCGGTAACAGGTGCCAAATAGATACTGGTGTTTTGGACTATCTATTACGCACTGTTATCGATGATGGTGAGGAGGCTTATGCTTGGAGTCTTGCATGGTATCTGCGCACAATTCCCCGTGAGGTGAGGCTGCGTGCCAGAAGTCACATAAAAATTTTGATTGATGCATGCACCAAACCTAATAATCCTACTCCGGTGTTCTTGCACCTAGAAAGATGGCAGATGTCCAGTGACAACCACCTACACATGCCTGGAAGCCAGGATGAGCATACACTAGCACTCACAAAACCACCTCCACCACGTATCCCATCACCACAGCCACATCAATCCCCATACCAACACCGCCCACAATGTGTGCAACTCCAGCTGCACCTGTCCACGTGAACATACCCACTGTAGGAGAGTGGTCACAGCATGGGTATGCTCGACATGGCCATTCTGGGGGGGTTTACACAAATGGAAAATGCCAATCCACATGAGTTTCTAAATCCTTACTCAAGTGGGCAGCACCATGTTCCACAACAGGGCTCTCCCTTGGTCCATAACACAGCCTCACCCAGCTCTCAGGGCCACAATCAGGTAGGGCCGCAAAATACACAAACCACTCATGTTGGCCTCCCGCCATCACTTCCACCTTCATACCAGAATTTGCAAAAAAAAAATGTTTTGTTTTAAGTTGAAGGTTGCCCTATAAGGCTATGTGCACACGTTATGGATTGATGTGCGGATTTTTCCTCACTGTTTTTGCAAAATCCGCAGGTAAACCGCACTGCGGATTACCCATGGATTTAATTCGGATTTACCGTGGTCTTTGTGCGTATTCCATCTGCAGTTTTACACCTGCGGATTCCTATTGAGGAGAAAGGTGTAAACCGCTGCGGAATCCGCAAAAAGAATTGATATGCTGTGGAAAAAATACCGCTGTGTTTCCATGCATTTTTTTCTGCAGCATGTGCACTGCGGATTTTGTTTTCCATAAGTTTACATGGTACTGTACAACACATGGAAAATAGCTGCAGATCCGCAGCAGCAAATCTGCTGCTGATCCGCAGCAAAATCTGCAACATGTGCACATAGCCTAATAGTAGCCTAAGTTACCATATGTTATGAATGTGTTTTTTTTTCCAAACAACCATGTTAGGAAATAAAAAGTTAATTCAATGTGTGTTTTCTGTTTTGAACAATATATAGATGATGTGTTTAATTTCCCTTTTATATTATTATTAAAAACGTCCCACGGTTAATTCACTAGCGTAAGTTTATTTTGAAAAGGGAAAAAAAAGCTGCATCATAACATAGACACGGCATTGCCTTGACATGGAGTATATCCGTGTGGTGAAACAAAATAATTAGTAAACATGTCCCGCACTTTAAGGCCTGAGGGCTGACGATGTGGATGATGTACATGTGTTGTAGCCATGCCAATATTACCATCCACTCCATCATCACCATCATTTGATGTACAGTCATGGATCCTCGTGAAGATGTGAAGTATGACACATGCTTTAATTACCAAATTCACATTCCCTTCACTAAGTTGTATGGCTGACCTCAGGACCTGCCATTTTACACAGAGTATTGCAAACACACACTCTACCACTCGTTGTGCGTGGTATAGCTGATAATTATACTGCCTCTGTACAAATCCCTAGTTAGACCGCACATGGAGTACTGTGTCCAGTTTTGGGCACCGGTGCTCAGGAAGGATATAATGGAGCTAGAGAGAGTACAAAGGAGGGCAACAAAATTAATAAAGGGGATGGGAGAACTACAATACCCAGATAGATTAGGATTATTTAGTCTAGAAAAAAGACGACTGAGGGGCGATCTAATAACCATGTATAAGTACAGTATATAAGGGGACAATACAAATATCTCGCTGAGGATCTGTTTATACCGAGGAAGGTGACGGGCACAAGGGGGCATTCTTTGCGTCTGGAGGAGAGAAGGTTTTTCCACCAACATAGAAGAGGATTCTTTACTGTTAGGGCAGTGAGAATCTGGAATTGCTTGCCTGAGGAGGTGGTGATGGCGAACTCAGTTGAGGGGTTCAAGAGAGGCCTGGATGTCTTCCTGGAGCAGAACAATATTGTATCATACAATTATTAGGTTCTGTAGAAGGACGTAGATCTGGGGATTTATTATGATGGAATATAGGCTGAACTGGATGGACAAATGTCTTTTTTCGGCCTCACTAACTATGTTACTATGTTACTATGTTACTAATTAAATATTTTGCGCTGTTGTTTCTGGGCTCTACATAGAAATGGCCTCATGACATTGATCGACATAGCAAACCAAGCCCTGCCTCAACAAGAGTCAACACTAGTGATGAGCGAATATACTCGTTGCTCGAGATTTCCCGAGCATGCTCGGGGGTCCTCCGAGTATTTGTAAGTGCTCGGAGATTTAGTTTTCATCGCCGCAGCTGAATGATTTACAGCTACTAGCCAGCATAAGTACAGTTAGGGCCAGAAATATTTGGACAGTGACACAAGTTTTGTTATTTTAGCTGTTTACAAAAACATGTTCAGAAATACAATTATATATATTTGTATATATATCCCAGCTGCAATATGATAGTTTCCACATCCAAATCGGAGAAAGGGTTTAGGAATCATAGCTCTGTAATGCATAGCGTCCTCTTTTTCAAGGGACCAAAAGTAATTGGACAATGGACCCTAAGGGCTGCAATTAACTCTGAAGGCGTCTCCCTCGTTAACCTGTAATCAATGAAGTAGTTAAAAGGTCAGGGGTGGATTCCAGGTGTGTGGTTTTGCATTTGGAAGCTGTTGCTGTGAGCAGACAACATGCGGTCAAAGGAACTCTCAATTGAGGTGAAGCAGAACATCCTGAGGCTGAAAAAAAAGAAAAAATCCATCAGAGAGATAGCAGACATGCTTGGAGTAGCAAAATCAACAGTTGGGTACATTCTGAGAAAAAAGGAATTGACTGGTGAGCTTGGGAACTCAAAAAGGCCTGGGCGTCCACGGATGACAACAGTGGTGGATGATCGCCGCATACTTAATTTGGTGAAGAAGAACCCGTTCACAACATCAACTGAAGTCCAGAACACTCTCAGTAAAGTAGGTGTATCTGTCTCTAAGTCAACAGTAAAGAGAAGACTCCATGACAGTAAATACAAAGGGTTCACATCTAGATGCAAACCATTCATCAATACCAAAAATAGACAGGCCAGAGTTAAATTTGCAGAAAAACACCTCAAGAAGCCAGCTCAGTTCTGGAAAAGTATTCTATGGACAGATGAGACAAAGATCAACCTGTACCAGAATGATGGGAAGAAAAAAGTTTGGAGAAGAAAGGGAACGGCACATGATCCAAGGCACACCACATCCTCTGTAAAACATGGTGGAGGCAACGTGATGGCATGGGCATGCATGGCTTTCAATGGCACTGGGTCACTTGTGTTTATTGATGACATAAGAGCAGACAAGAGTAGCCGGATGAATTCTGAAGTGTACCGGGATATACTTTCAGCCCAGATTCAGCCAAATGCTGCAAAGTTGATTGGACGGCGCTTCATAGTACAGATGGACAATGACCCCAAGCATACATCCAAAGCTACCCAGGAGTTCATGAGTGCCAAAAAGTGGAACATTCTGCAATGGCCAAGTCAATCTCCAGATCTAAACCCAATTGAGCATGCATTTCACTTGCTCAAATCCAGACTTAAGACGGAAAGACCCACAAACAAGCAAGACCTGAAGGCTGCGGCTGTAAAGGCCTGGCAAAGCATTAAGAAGGAGGAAACCCAGCGTTTGGTGATGTCCATGGGTTCCAGACTTAAGGCAGTGATTGCCTCCAAAGGATTTGCAACAAAATATTGAAAATAAAAATATTTTGTTTGGGTTATGTTTATTTGTCCAATTACTTTTGACCTCCTAAAATGTGGAGTGTTTGTAAAGAAATGTGTACAATTCCTACATTTTCTATCAGATATTTTTGTTCAACCCTTCAAATTAAACGTTACAATCTGCACTTGAATTCTGTTGTAGAGGTTTCATTTCAAATCCAATGTGGTGGCATGCAGAGCCCAACTCGCGAAAATTGTGTCACTGTCCAAATATTTCTGGCCCTAACTGTACATGTGGGGGTTGCCTGGTTGCTAGGGAACCCCCACATGTAATCAAGCTGTGACAAAACCCAGTGGAAAAGAACACGCACAGTTGTGTTGAAGGTTAGCCTGTCACACGTTTGACACAACACAGCAAAACCAATACACCAGCATGGACTCTAATGTAAAAACTGGAGGAGGGAACTTTTTGTGCAGTCAATAAATAGGCTCCTTGATTAGGTTTTTATTCATTTCAGGGCATTGAGCCATTTACTTTAATGTGGAAAGTTAGTGAGAATGTAAAACCATACGCATGACATACGGATACATAGATTCGAGGAAATCGCATCATCGCATTGCAAACGCATTACTCATGGATGGCCAAATGGAGAACACTCCTGCGACTGTAAGCAGGGAGACTCGGACCAATTTTTCCATACGGCAAGGGTGACGCCGGCCTAATACTAACTGCTGTACACCACAGTGGAAAATAGCAGAGATCTGCAGCATGTACTTGCAATGATGAGAACACCCAGGTGCCTGCCTTTCACCCTCCCTCCTATTAAATCTCTCCCTACTTAAATTCCCACCTAACAAGTAATCTTTTGATAATCTTCAGATCTTAAAAGAGCTTTTTGGAATAAACAATGCTCACTATAACCTTTTATCACTCTCCTTATGCTGAAACTATGCTCTCCCTATGCTGTTTCTGGCTGTAATGTGTGTAAGATAGAGCCAGCGGCCTTTAAATAGTCTCTATGACACTGGAAGGCCAGCCAATCACAGTAATGCCACACCAAAGATGGCATCGGCATTACTGTGATTGGCAAGCCAACCCAGCTTGTTCATTGGCTGCAAATAATGCTGAGCGGGTCACTAGAATAAATTGAGGTGAATACCTATTTACTCGCCGAGTAACGAATAGCCCGAATACTGTACTATTCGTGCGAATAACGAATAGTGCCGAATGTATTCGCTCATCACTAGTTAATATTATCAGCTTAACTTTATGGTATGTCAGTTTGTGACTGTTTTATTTGCTACTGTTTACCACATTCTTCTATATGTAGTTATAGATTGCCCTATCGGAAGTGTGTTATATCACCGAAGCATTTAATAGCTCTGTGGTTAGAGATAAAACATGTATACTAAAGTACTTATCGTATGATCTAAAAAATGGCATTTCTATTAAGAATGGATGACCTGTTTACATCACTTTGAATGTTCGTCTTTTGTGTGTGTGCTGTATTTCTTCAGAACCCTTTAGATTATTTCACAAAAGGATGATGCTGAAGAATAGATTCTGAAAAAGCCCCTATATCTTCACCATGTTTATGTAATAATTACGTATTCACAAATAGGTGAGCAAATCTGTAAGATGCCTATAATTTTATTTAAAAACATTTAAAAACCCAATTTACTTATATTGTAACATATAGCTTGATGAGGTGTTGAGGAATTTAGGGTATGTGCACATGTTCCAGATTATTCGCAGATTTTTCGCGTTTTTTCGGCGGCTTTCCGCGGCAAAAACACTTAAACGCATACATTAAGCATCCCATCATTTTTAATGGTTTCCACAATTTTTGTGCACATGTTGCGTTTCTTTCCATCAAAAAAACACATGCAGAAAAATACACAGCATGTTCATTAATTTTGCGGATTTTAAGAGGATTTGCCACTATATTATTGCATTGGGAACATCCGGAAAAAAACGCGATAAATCCACACAAAATACGCGCAAAATACGCGATAAAAACGCTACAAAAACGCGTGCAGAATTCCTGCGGAAAACCTCAGGATTTTCTCAGGAAATTTCTGCATACTTTCTGGACGTGTGCACATAGCCTTAAAGCGAAATTGAAGGCTCAGGTAGTGAAGAAGTTTAGTAAAATAGGATTATATGGGTTCCCTATTATGGTTATATTCACATGTGGCATTTTACTGCATACTTTACTCTTTTTCTATTTTATTCTTACATTACTACTACTTTACATTTACTATTTTCCTTATTTTGCTTTATGAATGATGCCTGCATTTTTGCCAAACCACAACATGCCAATCACTTCAGTATTTTTGCAGCATGTTTCACCCATTCATTTTTGTGTGCTGAAAAAACTGCTGCAAAAATACACTATGTGTGAACATAGCCTCATGAATCTCTACCATGGGGATTGAATCACAACCCTTCCATTGTGCTAATTAGCATTGGTATCTCAAAACCAATAATCCTGTAATTAGACCATCATCGCTTGGGGTTTACAATCTTAATAGTCTCTTTCTTGTGTTGGTGTACATGGCAACCAAAGACTGGTACATGATGTTTTTTTATTGGAAAAAGGTTCACATATTGCAATTGGAAATGTCACCACAATGGGTTTAGAAATAAATCTACTTTTGTACACTCTTTTGTTTTGTTTTGTTGTGCTGCTCACACGATTTCGCCTTTCAGTGTGGTGAGTAGATCAATGCAATACCACACGGACCAAAATACAGAAGAATTATACAGAGGCGTGGGATTAGTAAAATATGGCTTTATTATCGGAATTACCTATGATTACACAAAAATCAAAAAAATTAATTAAAAACATAAATAATTACGCGCAATAACAGGATATATAAAGCTGTATATATATTACAGCAAAAACACCACCATAATACCAGGATTATATTAAAATAGGCTGTACAAAAAAATGATAAAAAAGTGCAAAAGCAAAAATAATTATTTACCAATTTATATAAATATAAAAAATATATGTAAATAACAATGTGCATGGAGCGCCCCCAGACATAGGGCCACGAGTTCTCGATACCGGGCCCCTCAGTCTCTGTATTGGGGTCGTCACGGTGGCTAGACCCGGTCCGTGACCCTGCTAAGGGGCGCCCAATGAAAGGTGATGGTGTGATGCGTAGTGCGAGGCGCGATGAATAACAAGGACACAGGGTTGCAGTCTCTTTACCTCTTTACTGAAGGCTTTGGGATCCGCAATATAATAATAATAATAATCTTTATATAGCGCTAACATATTCCGCAGCGCTTTACAGTTTTGCACACATTATCATCACTCACAATCTAAATTCCCTATCAGTATGTCTTTGGAATGTGGGAGGAAACCGGAGTGCCCGGAGGAAACCCACGCAAACACGGAGAGAACATACAAACTCTTTGCAGATGTTGTCCTGGGTGGGATTCGAACCCAGGACCCCAGCGCTGCAAGGCTGCAGTGCTATCCACTGAGCCACCGTGCTGCCCTGCGCAGAGTACTGCTAACAGGGCTGACTGAGACCGGCCAGTCCAAAGGCACATCCAGAGTTTCCTTTGCAGGTGGAAATCAGTGCCTACCAACTAGCGCCTGTGTGTTGTAGTCCTTCCCTGCTGAGCACCACGGGATAGTCCTCACAACTGTGGTGTCTGAGTTCGTTGTTCTTTTTCTCTCTCTTCGTCCCCCAGATGATATGGTTAGGACGCACCCGTATGACGGGTAGGCCTGGAGTTATTCTGGGACCCTAGAGACGCCCCTCTCCCACAGTTGCCTCCCTTGTCTGCTTAGGTGATTTAGGTGAGACAGACAACCTATAATTAACTGTCCTGCCGTGTTGAAGTAATGCGTAAAGTCCCTTACTTTCTCGGTGCTCCGGCCACCGCTATGCGCCTCAGAAGGATGTTGCCTCGGTCTCACGGCACGACTCCTACTGGCTCTATCTCCTTTAAACTGTGATCCCGCTTCTCACTTCTCCACAATCAACTTCGCTTCGAGTCCTTTCTTAGAATACCGCCGCAAGGTAGTGCAGGTGCGGCTCCGTAACGATCTGTTCTCTTTCTAGACCGCTGTCAGGATCCCACCCCTGACAGGTCCTCTCCCGAACTCTCCCGGGCTCTTTCTCTCTAACTTCCTGTCCAACCCCCAGTTTTACCAGAGTGTGAAGAGTGGCCTACTAGATAGGACCACTCCCCCTGGTGGCCGGAGTGTGAAGTGTCATGTGTGTTTGTATGCATGCCATAAAAAAAGTGTGACCAAATACTAAAAAGACAGCGTATAGCTGACCTTTGATGTATCACACAAAACAATATATAAAAAGTGCACCAGTGAAGAAAGCTGCCACGGGGTTAATAATAATAATGTGCCGGCATCTGCCAAAAAATGTATGAAAATAAAGTGCACAAGTGCAATTAAACTACACACATGGTTAAAAGAAACATGGCGCCCACAACAATAATATAACCAAAAACGTGCAGCAGTACAGCTTACTGAGGGGGTGATTTGGATAAGAAACTGCCAATTTCACCTCAGCAACTGCCACGCTCACCTGCTGGTCCGGCGGTGGCTGAAATCACCACCCATCCTCCCTTTTTCTTTTTTCGATTTTGTTTAATCGCGTTTATTTTAAGGTTATGTTTTTGTTTAAGGGGAAGGTGTAATTTTTGTCATAGCAGTTAGACGGGGGAGGGAGGTCCTCGAAGTTGGTGGAAAGAGGGGAATGGCGGATTCTAGTGGGGGGGACCTCTAGTGGTCCTGGACTCCCCCAGAGTGGATTGTGAGTGCATGTGGTAGATCAGCCCGTGGAGGGGCTGATTAAAGGATTTGGTAATCGGTTGCTTTGGCCGGGTTGGTCATTATCTGCCTCCGAGCTGGTGCTTAGCGGCTGGAGGCAAGACTAAGCCTGGAGGCCAAGGTACACAATTTGAATTTCTGCAAGGTTATTATTGAGGCTTCGAGGACCACCACTCCCTGGGGGGATATTGTTTACATGTTGTATTTTATGTTTAATAAAAGGCTGCTGTGGCCATTTAATCCAAATCTGGTGTAATGTCGTTATTCAGGAGGGGACCTTACGATAAGGCAGTTTACGAGAGATCCGATTCAGTAAGTAATTAAGGTTAGGCATTTAAGTCAGTAAAGGCAGTCATGAGTCACGTGTACCCCTTACGTAAGGTTACTCATCCAATCTGAGGCTTCCATATAGAACCAGGTATTGCCAGCATTGATTTTCATAGACTGTGGGTCTGAAGCTAGCTTTATTGTTTTGGAACTGGTTCTGAAATTAGAATTAGTGACAGTTAGTTTGGAAAAAAACATTCAAATTTTTGCTATTGAGAACTTTGATAAAGCGTGAATTCCACCGTTAATCGTTTAAGTGGGAGCACTTCACACTCCTGTTTTGTCTAGGATAAGTTCTGAATGTCCTTAGGTGGAGATCACCATTCAGAATCTTGGGAATGTCTGGAAGGAGGTTCAAAAGAATATGGGGACATCACCCTCCAGGCAGACTCTGTAGTATAAGCCAGCACCCCCCCAGGCAGACTCTTTAGTATAAGGCAGCACCCCCACAGGCAGATTCTGTAGTATAAGGCAGCACCCCCACAGGCAGACTCTGTAGTATAAGGCAGCACCCCCCCCACAGGCAGACTCTTTAGTATAAGGCAGCACCCCCACAGGCAAATTCTGTAGTATAAGGCAGCACCCCCACAGGCAGACTCTGTAGTATAAGGCAGCACCCCCACAGGCAGACTCTGTAGTATAAGGCAGCATCCCCACAGGCAGACTCTGTAGTATAAGGCAGCACCCCCCACAGGCAGACTCTGTAGTATAAGGCAGCTCCCATAAAGAAAAACAATAAATAAATACTCACCTCTCTTCTTCCTGGTCCCTCACTGCTCCCTGCTCCAGCTCACCTCCGGACCACGGGCACCGGGAAGTGATGTCATCGTGCCCCCTGTCAGTGTCTGCGTTGGTGACCTGCGATGACAGGCGGGGGGGGGCCACTGCTGGCACCGGCCCCCTGCCTGCTCAGGTGCCCCATAGCGGCTGGGCGGCAGAGCATGGAGATTGATTCCCCCTGCTCTAGCACAAAATGTAACTGTGTCGGTGTGCTGTGCACGTCAATACCGTTACAATAGCGTAGCTCCAGGTGGGCCCCCTCTGAGCACCGGGCCCAGGGCAATGGCCTCTGCCTCCTGGGCTAGCTACACTGCTGGTCTTTATCCAATGCCACACGGAGGGCTATCTGGCCACAGACATGGTCTGGGGGCACACAGTCCAGAAGCAAACTGTGTTCCATTCCCTTCTTGGGCAATAAAGTGTTTAGGCCTGTTCTAGGTGAAAGGTTCTGGAAAGGCATCAGACAAAAAGAAATGGTTCCCTGAGGAGAAACCAAAGAAATATCAGCTCTTTCTTTAGCCCCAATCTATCCAGAAGTCAGGCTATAAGGGAAAGGGCAAAACGGGCAGATGGAGCTACCCCAAGGGAAGTAGGGGTAAAAACTCAATATTTGGTTGAGGCTCTGGTAGAAAGTGACGCCATAAGAGTTGAGGGACGGTTAGGGCGGTTCCTGGATAGCTGGCAGGAGATCTAAGAAAATCAGAGGATCTATTAAAAATCGGAGTGGTAGTCCTGTCCCCGAGCAGTAAAAATGCAAGGGCAATTACCCAGCCTCTTCTCTGTAAAGAAACCCTCAGGAGCGAGCAGGACAATAATAAATATAAAGCCCCTAAACCAGTGGATAAAATGCAAGAAATTCAAGATGGAATCCATCAGATCTATGATTCCCCTTATGGACAGGAATGCGGTGATGTGTACTCTAGACTTAAAAAACTCGCACTATCATGTTCCCATTCATGCCTTATTCCAGAAATACCTAAGGTTTGCTCTGAGGGTCCAGGGGAGAGTCCATCGCTACTAGTTCTGTTGTTTTCCCTTTGGCCTAGCTTCAGCTCCCAGAGTATTCACCAAGCTTGTGGCAGAGTTAGTCGCCTAAAGGATGGGGACATTATCCTAGTTCCCTACCTAGACGACTTACTGATCATAGCCGGCTCTGAAGAACAGCTCAGGGAGCATTGCCAGACCTCGATTTCCACGCTTCAGAGGCTGGGATGGGTCATATATTGGGAAAAGTCAGATCTTGTCCCAGAACCCAGAAAGTGATTCCTAGGGGTTCTGCTAGACTCCCAACTAAGACCATCTTTTTTACCAGAAGAGAAGCAGAGTACCATGATGGAAAGAATCCACCAATTCACAGGAAGCCGCTGCTCCATCAGAGAAGCGATGAGAAGCCTAGGACTGATGACCTCTTGTATCCTCTGCGTACGGTGGAGTCAGTTCCACTCATGAGAGCTCCAGGGTGCGATTCTATCTGCCTGGGACAAATGTCAACTGTCGCTGGACACTGTGATGCCCCTATCTCTCTCGGTGAAGGAATCTCTAAGCTGATGGACCACTACAGAGAACTTCCAGGTGGGAGTTCCCTGGATTCAGGGAAAGTCTTCTTTACCTTTTTACTTCTTAATAGATGACAAGGCAATCCAGGGTACCAGCTACCGATGACAGGAGTCCGGCTAGCCTGGAAGCATTCAGGGGGACTACCTTGCCAGGTGGGGTTGGAGGCCTTCCTGCTGCACTCTTTTTGGGTCCCTACTGACTGTAGCTAAACTGCAGCCCTCTCCTGTGTGTTGGCTTTGACCCTTATGGCAGACAGCACGAACCTATCACGGGCACTGCCTGTTCACTGGCAGCCCTGGGCTCCTGGTCTGCTACAGTGCCTCCGGGTGTTTTGGTGTGGCCAGGGAGCTTGCAGTCCCCTACCCTCCTGACTCGGCTGTCGGGGCATACAACACACGCACAGCCAAGGACTTTGGCATCTTCCTTGTCAGCACTCCGCTCTGGGGTCAGCTCTGATACAACTGCAATTCCCCAGAGCCCTTGTCTTCTCCTCACTCCTCTGACTAACTAACAGCCTAAACTGACTCCTCCTTCTCCTGACCAGAGAGAGCAGCTCCCCAGAAGTCAGGTCTAGAACCCCCCCTTCTGGCCTGGAGCAGGAACTGTGATGCATGCTATGTATTACCTGCTTGGGGACCTCTTCCTGCTTCCAGGCATGACATCACCCTTCAGAGGGAGGCAATGTCACCATGGCAACCGGACTCTGGGGTGCCACATTTCCAGGAGAATGGAGTCCAGAGATGAGATCCAGATCCTCGAACTTCAGGGAACTGTATGCAGTATGAAAGGTGCTACTTCAGGTCCAGTCGACGGTCAGAGGCAGATATATAAGGATCATGTCCGTCAATATGATGGCAGTGGTGCTCTTACACCACCAAGGGGGACCAAAACACCCTGCCCTGCAATACCTAGCAAGGAAGATCTTCTTCAATTGGGCAGAAAGGACTGTACTATCCATCTCTGTGGTACACCTGGAAGGAACCAGGAACCAGGTGGCAGACTTACTGAGCAGGCATAAGTTATCCCCCACGGAGTGGGAACTGAATGAAGGATTGTTCAGTATGCTACAGAAAATTGAGGATGGAGGGCACTACTGCCAATAATATTGGGATCACCTATGGCAAGTAATAAATAACAAAAGAAGAAAAAGACACGCCATATGCAATGGGATCACCAATCAATACACAAAAATAATTTCTTTATTAATGAACAGCTACACACACAACAGAATATTAAAAACACTTAAAACGTCTGTAACAAGACTACAGAAACTGTGGTTAACACAATCAGTTAATCACCCCTGTCAGACTACCCACAAAAAATATATGTCCACTCATTAGATACACAAATGGTAATATTAATGAAACCCAGGCAAGTTATACAGAGGATGTAATATTGACAAATATTGTATACCACCCAAGGCACACTGAGCGCTAACTCTTAAAGCACAAATATATATGGAAAAAATATAAAAATCACGCAAATAACAAAATTGGAATAAGCACAAAATACATCTCAATACAAATACAAAAAGGAATGTGCCACATAATGTAGGTGAGTGGCACATAAGCCAAAAATATCCTAATAAAGTGCAAATTGCAGCAGCACATATAGTATAAATATATTCATGCTGTAAAAAATACTATGCTAAAGAGACCGCAGAGATCTGAGGTGTGAATTAGGTTCCTCCTAATGCAGGACAATGCCAGACCTCATGTGGCTGGAGTGTGAGCAGTTCCTGCAAGATGAAGGCATTGAAGCTATGGAGTGGCCCGCCCGTTCCCCAGACCTGAATCCGATTGAACATATCTGGGACATCATGTCTCGCACCATCCCCTAATGTCATGTTGCACCACAGACAGTCCAGGAGTTGGCCAAAACGGGAGCATGCCCAGGCATTGTAGGAGGTATTACAGGCATATGGAGGCCACACACACTACTGAGCATCACTTCCTTGTCTTGAGACATTTACACTGAAGTTGGATCAGCCTGTAACTTCATTTTCCACTTTGATTTTGAGCATCATTCCAACTCTAGACCTCTGTGGGATATTAGTTGTGATTTACGTTGATAATTTTTAGGTTTTATTGTTCTCAACACATTCCACTACGTAACGAATAAAGATTTACAATTGGAATATTTCATTCAGTGGTATCTAGGATGTGGGATTTTAGTGTTCCCTTTATTTTTTTGAGCAGTGTATATCAATAATAGGATCTGTAGTAACTCTATGATGGCGAACTCTAAAAACTCACAAAGATGATCAAGCAAGATCACCAATGTGTGAACACTGGCCAGTGAAAAAAGAAAAGAAAAAGAAAAAATAAATATAAGATAAATAAAATTACAAATTCAAAAATAAAAATAGAAATAAAAATAATTAAAAATAAATATAAAAATAAAAAAACATCAAAATAACAGTACAATAACATGAACCATCACAAAAAGGGAACAGTACAATATAAGATAGTGAATAAGAATCATATCAACAAACAATAACACAAACAATAAAGTATGAAACCAGTATCCAATAGGAAACTGACCAAAACACATTAAGTGAAGTAAGGGCAAATATATACCGTATATAAAAAAAAAAGGTGTGGAGAATTGTGCAACCAAGACAAGGGTCAAAGATAGTGAATTTATTATGCAATAAGTAAAATATATCAATAAACACAGGTAAGAATATGTTTTTTGCCCCAAAAAATTATACAGTATGTGCCAAACAAATGAATATGAATGAAATGTGAAATAAACAAAACACAGAGAAGACAGAATGAAAGACCAGGAAGCACCTAAAGACAAAAGGGAGAAAGAAGAAGAAAAAAAATTAATGAACAAAAAAAAAGAAAACAAAAACCATAAACATCAAGTAATCAAAACAATGATAAAGGAACAGCAAAATTAAGTTTGTTTGTAGAGACCAGTGAACAAAAAGTTCTTCATTAAGCCCATGTGGAGTGAGACTCTGAAGGTTATAAATCCATTTGGACTCGCATCTCAGAAGACAACTGGTAATATTACCGCCCCTGATATTGGTTGAGACAACCTCAAAGCCAATAATCAAAAGGCCCTTCAAATTACTGTTGTGATAATCCAGAAAATGAGCAGCTAAAGAAGTCAGAGTTTTGTCCTTGATCAGATCCTTTTTTGCAGTTGCTATATTCGAAAAATGTTGCTGAATCCGCAGTCTCAGTTCCTGAGTGGTCTGGCCAATGTAGATCTTAGGGCAACTACACACAACAGCATAAACCAAATTTCTGGATCAACAATTAAAATATCCTGTAGATTTAATGCAAGGTACAAATGGACAAACATTACAGTTACCACACGGATAAGTGCCCCTCAGCCTGACACCACGATTCAACTTCATGGTGGGCCTCCTAAAATGGCTACTGGAAAGCCCATCCTTCAAATTTTTGGCCCTTCTTGCAACTAGACTTGGAGTATGTGAAATGTAGGAAGACAAGATAGAGATGTAGAAATCCGAGTACCTTGAATCCGTAAAGTGAGGTCCAGGAACTCCGCAGCAGTCTCTGCCACAGTGTGTGTCAAAATGATGTTCCAGGATGTGATGTTCAACTCTTCAATAAAGACAAGTAATTCATCATTGGAACCTGTCCACAGCAGCAATACGTCGTCGATATATCTGTACCAAGGAAAAACATGTTCTTAAACCCCTTCCCGACATGCGCTGTACTAGTACTGCTCTGCGGGAACTGAGTTCCCACAAACTGCAGTAGTAGTACGGCGGCACGATCGCGCGGTCTCACAGTGAGCACAGCTGACACCCCGCAGCAATGCCCACGATCAGCGCTAGCGCCGATAGTGGGCATTTAACCCCTCTGATGCCGCTGTCAGTAGTGACAGCGACATAGAGGGGGATTGCGCAGGGACGGGGGCTCCCTGCGCTCTCCCACTGGAACAACGCAATGCGATCGCGTTGTTCCTGTGTTCTGGAAGGAGTCCCTGGATCTAAAATGGCCAAGGGGCTCCTTCCAGGGTCCTTCACTGAGGTGGCTTGCCGGAAAGCCTCCTGCACTGCCTGTCAGATCGCTGATCTGACACAGTGCTATGCAAAGTGTCAGATAAGCGATCTGATGAAA
Source organism: Ranitomeya imitator (assembly GCF_032444005.1). NCBI lineage: Eukaryota > Metazoa > Chordata > Amphibia > Anura > Dendrobatidae > Ranitomeya > Ranitomeya imitator. The sequence goes on along the minus strand of NC_091282.1, from coordinate 715,980,056 downwards.
TATAGTGATGTCCCACCCTGGAACAATGTTATAAAGTGAAGAAAAAAAATAGAATGTATTAAAAAAATCCCCAAGTAAAGACAAAAATAAATATTTGCCAATAAATCCATTTATTTATGTAAATTAAAAAAAAACAATAAAAGCACACATATTTCGTATCGCCGTGTCCACAATTACCCGCTCTATAAAGCTATTCCACTAGTTAACCCCTTCAGTGAACACCGCAAAAAAAAAAGAGGCAAAAAACAATGCTTTATCATCATATTGCCGAACAAACAGTGCAATAAAATGTGATCAAAAAGACGGATATAAATAAAAATGGTACCACTGAAAACGTCATCTTGTCCCACAAAAAAAAGCCGCCTTACAGCATCATCAGCAGAAAAATAAAAAAGTTATAGTGCTCAGAATAAAGCGATGCAAAAACAATTATTTTTTATAGAAAATAGTTTTTGTGTAAAAACGCCAAAACATAAAAAAAGATGTAAATGAGCTAACCCTGTAATCATACTAACCCGAAGAATAAAGCTTCTTTATCAATTTTACCACACGTGGAACGGTATAAATGCCCCCTCCTAAAAGAAATTCAGGAATTGCTGGTTTTTGATCATTCTGCCTCCCAAAAATCGGAATAAAAAGCGATCAAAAACTGTCATGTGCCTGAAAATTGTACCAATAAAAACGTCAACTCATCCCGCAAAAAACAAGACCTCACATGACTCTGTGGGCCAAAATATGGATAAATTATAGCTCTCAAAATGTGGTGATGCAAAAACTATTTTTTTGCAATAAAAAGCGTCTTTTAGTGTGTGACGGCTGCCAATCATAACAATCCGACAAAAAACACTATAAAAGTAAACCAAACCCCCCTTCATCACCTTCTTAGTTAGGGAAAAATACTAAAATTAAAAAAAAAATGTATTTATTTCCATTTTCCCATTAGGGTTAAGGTTAGCTTTAGGGTTGGGGCTAAAGTTAGGTTTAGGGATAGGGTTGGGGCTAAAGTTAGGGTTAGGGTTGGGGGTAAAATTAGGGTTAGGGTTGGGGTTAGGGGTAGGGTTGAGGCTAAAGTTAGGGTTGGGGCTAAAGTTAGGGTTAGGGTTGGGGCTAAAGTTAGGGTTTGGATTACATTTACGGTTGAGATTAGGGTTGGGATTAGGGTTAGGGGTGTGATTAGGGTTATAGTTGGGATTAGGGTTAGAAGTGTGTTTGGGTTAGGGTTTCAGTTAGAATTGGGGGGTTTCCACTGTTTAGGCACATCAGGGGCTCTCCAAACGTGACATGGCGTCCGATCTCAATTCCAGCCAATTCTGCATTGAAAAAACAGTGCTCCTTCCCTTCCGAGCTCTACCGTGTGCCCAAACAGGGGTTTACCCCAACATATGGGGTATCAGCGTACTCAGGACAAATTAGACAACAACTTTTGGGGTCCAATTTCTCCTGTTATCCTTGGGAAAATACAAAACTGGAGGCTAAAAATAATTTTTGTGGGAAATTTTTTTTTTATTTTCACGGCTCTGCGTTATAAACTGTAGTGAAACACTTGGGGGTTCAAAGTTCTCACCACCCATCTAGATAAGTTCCTTGGGGTGTCTAGTTTCCAATATCGGGTCACTTGTGGGGGGTATCTACTGTTTAGGTACATTAGGGGCTCTGCAAACGCAATGTGATGCCTGCAGACCATTCCATCTAAGTCTGCATTCCAAATGGCGCTCCTTCCCTTCCGAGCCCTCCCATGTGCCCAAACGGTGGTCCCCCCCCACATATGGAACAGTATTTCCAATTTCTCCTGTTACCCTCGGGAAAATACAAAACTGGGGGCTAAAATATAATTTTTGTGGGAAAAAATTTTTGTTTCATTTTTACGATTCTGCATTATAAACTTCTGTGAAGCCCTTGGTGGGTCAAAGTGCTCACCACACATCTAGATAAGTTCCTTAGGGGGTCTACTTTCCAAAATGGTGTCACTTGTGGGGGGTTTCAATGTTTAGGCACATCAGTGACTCTCCAAATGCAACATGGCGTCACATCTCAATTCCTGTCAATTTTGCATTGAAAAGTCAAACGGCACTCCTTCCCTTCCGAGCTCTCCCATGCGCCCAAACAGTGATTTACCCCCACATTTGGGGTATTATCGTACTCAGGACAAATTGTACAACAACTTTTGGGGTCCAATTTCTTCTCTTACCCTTCGGAAAATAAAAAATTGGGGGCGAAAAGATAATTTTTGTGAAAAAATATGATTTTTTATTTTTACGGTTCTGCATTATAAACTTCTGTGAAGCACTTGGTGGGTCAAAGTGCTCACCACACCTCTAGATAAGTTCCTTAGGGGGTCTACTTTCCAAAATGGTGTCACTTGTGGGGGGTTTCAATATTTAGGCACATCAGTGGCTCTCCAAACGCAACATGGCATCCCATCTCAATTCCAGTCAATTTTTCATTGAAAATTCAAATGGCGCTCCTTCGCTTCCGAGCACTGTCATGCACCCAAACAGTGGTTTACCCCCACATATGGGGTATCAGCGTACTCATGACGAATTGTACAACATCTTTTGGGTCCGTTTTCTCCTGTTACCCTTGGTAAAATAAAACAAATTGGAGCTGAAGTAAATTTTTTGTGAAAAAAAGTTAAATATTCATTTTTATTTAAACATTCCAAAAATTCCTGTGAAACACCTGAAGGGTTAATAAACTTCTTGAATATGGTTTTGAGCACCTTGAGGGGTGCAGTTTTTAGAATGGTGTCACACTTGGGTATTTTCTATCATATAGACCCCTCAAAATGACTTCAAATGAGATGTGGTCCGTAAAAAAAAATGGTGTTGTAAAAATGAGAAATTGCTGGTCAACTTTTAACCCTTATAACTCCCTAACAAAAAAATTTTTGGTTCCAAAATTGTGCTGATGTAAAATAGACATGTGGAAAATGTTACTTATTAAGTATTTTGTGTGACATATCTGTGATTTAAGGGCATAAAAATTCAAAGTTGGAAAATTACGAAATATTCAAAATTTTCGCCAAATTTCTGTTTTTTTCACAAATAAATGCAGGTAATATCAAAGAAATTTTACAACTATCATGAAGTACAATATGTCTCAAGAAAACAATGTCAGAATCTCTGGGATCCATTGAAGCGTTCCAGAGTTTTAACCTCATAAAGGGACAGTGGTCAGAATTGTAAAAATTGGCCTGGTCATTAACGTGCAAACCACCCTTGGGGGTAAAGGGGTTAAGGAGATTAATGCCATGTGATGCACCAGCAAAAATAGGCCCTGTGACTTTAAGAGTCCCTCCTTTGTAAATGAAACAAGATGGGTCTGCTTATGTGTCACACACCACATGGCCAGCTACGGGTGTTAAATGTTACAATGACATTTCCCAGTGAATGCATTTGTAGTGGTTGAAAAACACTTCAAAAACACTGCATCTGAACTAAGCCTAATTGGAAGAGGAAATTTTCGGCCTTTGGTAAAATATTTGGCTTTACAGGCCTTCACTTGCTTTGCGCAGGCGTGTACTATGGAGGACAGAGAATGAACTTCAATCCAATATTGCAGCCAGCATGCAGCCGGCGGGTAAGGAAAGGGTGAATCAAACACCCGAAAACCCCGCCCCTATGGCTGAAGATTGTTCCCTCCAAATTCAGGTGACAGAGTCCCTTTAACCTGCAAAGGATGTACCTTGACATATTTCCAAGCAAAACCTGTTTTGGTTTCGTTTTCATGTCTATTTTTTTGCGCCGGGAAAAATGGCATGAATCTCGGAAAAAAATTAACGCTGTGAACTAGGAGTCAGGAATGCTTCCAGGGGTGATCCCCATGATGTCCCTGTGTCATTTGAGCAGTGTTTCCATCATTTTCAGACGTTTTTAGACCTTAAAAGGACCCCTGGGGGCATCACTGTAAAAATACTCGGGTCTCCCATAGACTTACATTGGGCTCGTTGTTCTGGCCGAGTACCCGAGTATTCCAATTTGCTCGACTCGAGCAACGAGCACCCGAGCATTTTAGTGCTCTCCCATCACTATTCATCTTCAAACATTTGAATGGCTGTTGCATCTTTATTAACCCCTTCATGACCCAGCCTATTTTGACCTTAAAGACCTTGCCGTTTTTTGCAATTCTGACCAGTGTCCCTTTATGAGGTAATAACTCAGGAACGCTTCAACGGATCCTAGCGGTTCTGAGATTGTTTTTTCATGACATATTGGGCTTCATGTTAGTGGTAAATTTAGGTCAATAAATTATGCGTTTATTTGTGATAAAAACGGAAATATGGCGAAAATTTTGAAAATTTCGCAATTTTCACTTTTTGAATTTTTATTCTGTTAAACCAGAGAGTTATGTGACACAAAATAGTTAATAAATAACATTTCCCACATGTATACTTTACATCAGCACAATTTTGGAAACAAAATTTTTTTTTGCTAGGAAGTTATAAGGGTTAAAATTTGACCAGCGATTTCTCATTTTTACAACAAAATTTACAAAACCATTTTTTTTAGGGACCACCTCACATTTGAAGTCAGTTTGAGGGGTCTATATGGCTGAAAATACCCAAAAGTGACACCATTCTAAAAACTGCACCCCTCAAGGTACTCAAAACCACATTCAAGAAGTTTATTAACCCTTTAGGTGCTTCACAGCAGCAGAAGCAACATGGAAGGAAAAAATGAACATTTAACTTTTTAGTCACAAAAATTATCTTTTAGCAACAATTTTTTTATTTTCCCAATGGTAAAAGGAGAAACTGAACCACGAAAGTTGTTGTCCAATTGGCCCTGAGTACGCTGATACCTCATATGTGGGGGTAAACCACTGTTTGGGCGCACGGCAGGGCTTGGAAGGGAAGGAGCGCCATTTGACTTTTTGAATGAAAAATTGGCTCCACTCTTTAGCGGACACCATGTCACGTTTGGAGAGCCCCCGTGTGCCTAAAAATTGGAGCTCCCCCACAAGTGACCCCATTTTGGAAACTAGACGCCACAAGGAACTTATCTAGATGCAAAGTGAGCACTTTGAACCCCCAGGTGCTTCACAAATTGATCCGTAAAAATGAAAAAGTACTTTTTTTTCACAAAAAAATTCTTTTAGCCTCAATTTTTTCATTTTCACATGGGCAACAGGATAAAATGGATCCTAAAATTTGTTGGTCAATTTCTCCTGAGTACACCAATACCTCACATGTGGGGGTAAACCACTGTTTGGGCACATGGTAAGGCTCGGAAGGGAAGGAGCGCCATTTCACTTTTTGAATAAAAAATTATCTCCATCGTTAGCGGACACCATGTCGCATTTGGAGAGACCCTGTGTGCCTAAACATTGGCGCTCCCCCACAAGTGACCCCATTTTGGAAACTAAACCCCCCAAGGATCTTATCTAGTTGCCTAGTGAGCACTTTAAACCCTCAGGTGCTTCACAAATTGATCTGTAAAAATGAAAAAGAACTTTTTTTTCACAAAAAAATTCTTTTCGCCTCAATTTTTTCATTTTCACATGGGCAATAGGATAAAATGGATCATAAAATTTGTTGGGCAATTTCTCCCAAGTACGCCGATACCTCATATGTGGGGGTAAACCACTGTTTGGGCACTCGGCAGGGCTCGGAAGGGAAGGCGCGCCATTTGACTTTTTGAATGGAAAATTAGCTCCAATTGTTAGCGGACACCATGTCGCGTTTGGAGAGCCCCTGTGTGCCTAAACATTGGAGCTTCCCCACAAGTGACCCCATTTTGGAAACTAGACCCCCCAAGGAACTTATCTAGATGCATATTGAGCACTTTAAACCCCCAGGTGCTTCACAGAAGTTTATAACGCAGAGCCATGAAAATAAAAAATAATTTTTCTTTCCTCAAAAATGATTTTTTAGCTTGGAATTTCCTATTTTGCCAAGGGTAATAGGAGAAATTGGACCCCAAATGTTGTTGTCCAGTTTGTCCTGAGTACGCTGATACCCAATATGTGGGGGTAAACCACTGTTTGGGCGCACGGCAGGGCTCGGAAGGGAAGGCACGCCATTTGGCTTTTTAAATGGAAAATTAGCTCCAATCATTAGCGGACACCATGTCACGTTTGGAGAGCCCCTGTGTGCCTAAACATTGGAGATCCCCCACAAATGACCCCATTTTGGAAACTAGACCCCCAAAGGAACTAATCTAGATGTGTGGTGAGGACTTTGAACCCCCAAGTGCTTCACAGAAGTTTATAATGCAGAGCCATGAAAATAAAAAAAATATATATTTTCTCAAAAATGATCTTTTAGCCTGCAATTTTTTATTTTCCCAAGGGTAACAGGAGAAATTTGACCCCAAAAGTTGTTGTCCAGTTTCTCCTGAGTACGTTGATACCCCATATGTGGGGGTAAACCACTGTTTGGGCACATGCCGGGGCTCGGAAGTGAAGTAGTGACGTTTTGAAATGCAGACTTTGATGGAATGCTCTGTGGGCGTCACGTTGCGTTTGCAGAGCCCCTGACAGGCTCGGACTGGCCCACCGGGGAACCGGAGGATCCTCCGGTGGGCCCTGACACTGGCATCTGCTGGCAGGGCCTCCCCCCGCTCCAGGGCCCTCCCCCCGCTCCAGGGCCCCCCCCGCCACCGCCCGCCCGCTCGCTCGCTCGCTCGCCTGCTCGCCTTGAATACTCACCCTGCCTGCTCCAGCGATGGTCTCGGCGTCTGCACTGCACGAGCGGTCACGTGACACCGCTCATTAAGATCATGAATATGCGCATATTCATGATCTTAATGAACGGTGTCACATGACCGCTCAAGCAGGAAGTAGGTGCTGCACCGGCGCCGCCGCCTGGAGTCGGGACAGAGCGCGAGGGATGTCGGCACGGCCATGCAGTGGGAAGACAGGTGAGTATGAGGGACAGGGGAACAGGGGGGGAATGAAGGAGGACATAAGCCGGCGCGCCGAGCAGGAGCGGAGAGATAAGCCTGCATACAGGGGGGAATATGAGCCATGCAGGGGGGATATGAGCCATGCAGGGGGGGATATGAGCCATGCAGGGGGGGATATAAGCCATGCAGGGGGGAATATGAGCCATGCAGGGGGGGATATGAGCCATGCAGGGGGGGATATGAGCCATGCAGGGGGGGATATAAGCCATGCAGGGGGGAATATGAGCCATGCAGGGGGGGATATAAGCCATGCAGGGGGGAATATGAGCCATGCAGGGGGGGATATGAGCCATGCAGGAGGGAATATGAGCCATGCAGGGGGGAATATGAGCCATGCAGGGGGGAATATGAGCCATGCAGGGGGGAATATGAGCCATGCAGGGGGGGATATAAGCCATGCAGGGGGGAATATGAGCCATGCAGGGGGGGATATGAGCCATGCAGGGGGGAATATGAGCCATGCAGGGGGGAATATGAGCCATGCAGGGGGGAATATGAGCCATGCATACAGGAGGGGTAATATGAGCTATGTATATGGGATAGGAGGGAGATGAGCCATGCATACAGGAGGGGGGTCATTATACAGTATGGAGCATCATGTGTGGTCATTATACAGTATGGAGCATCATGTGTGGCCGTTATACAGTATGGAGCATCATGTGTGGCCGTTATACAGTATGGAGCATCAGATGTGGTCATTATACAGTATGGAGCATCATGTGTGGCCGTTATACAGTATGGAGCATCATTTGTGGTCATTATACAGTATTGAGCATTATGTGTGGCCATTATACAGTATTGAGCATTATGTGGGATCATTATACAGTATGGAGCATCATGTGCGGCCGTTATACAGTATGGAGCATCATGTGTGGTCATTATACAGTATGGAGCATTATGTGGGATCATTATACAGTATGGAGCATCATGTGTAGCCATTATACAGTATGGAGCACCATGTGTGACCATTATACAGTGTGGAGCATCATGTGTGGCCGTTATACAGTATGGAGCATCATGTGTGGCCGTTATACAGTATGGAGCATCATTTGTGGTCGTTATACAGTATTGAGCATTATGTGTGGCCATTATACAGTATTGAGCATTATGTGGGATCATTATACAGTATGGAGCATCATGTGCGACCGTTATACAGTATGGAGCATCATGTGTGGTCATTATACAGTATGGAGCATTATGTGGGATCATTATGCAGTATGGAGCATCATGTGCGGCCGTTATACAGTATTGAGCATCATGTGTGGTCATTATACAGTATGGAGAACTGTGTGGCTGTTATACACTATGGAGCATCATGTGTGGTGACCGTTATACAGTATTGAGCATCATGTGCGGTCATTATACAGTATGGAGCACTGTGTGGCCATATTTTTTTGTTTATAATTATTGTATATAAAACAGTGTGATCAGCAGTGCTAAATGGCTGCGGTTGGGACGTGGATATGGGTGTGACTAGTTGTGAAATGGGTCTAGTCAGAGGCGTGGCCTAAAATTTGCCGCGGCGCACTACGCGCGCCGCAAACTTTATACCTCCTTCCCTTCTTCAAAAGTTGGGAGGTATGGTACCACATTTGCCAGATCACGGCAAGTGCCGCAAATCCCATAGAGAATGACTGAAGCCGAACGCAGTGTTGCCATAAGTGATCCGTTACGCGGCAGATGCAGAAAAACTGCCCGATCTGCTGCAAAAGGCGACTTTCACATCAGCGATTTTTGCCAAAGTCACTGCCGATAGTGTCATACTCACCAAAAGGGGAGGCAGCGCTAAAAGTGCCTAGGGCAGCAGAAACTCTAAATACGGCCCTGGGGGGCTACATTATATTCTGTGGGGGGACTGCATTATACTCAAGGTACTACATTATATTATGGGGGCTACATCATACTATATGAGGGGTTACAGTATACTCTATGGGGGGCTGCATTATATTCTGTGGTGGGGCTGCATTATTCTCTCAGGGGACTACATAATATTATGGGGGCTACATCATACTATATGAGGGGGCTACAGTATACTCTATGGGGGGGCTGCATTATATTCTGTGGTGGAACTGCATTCTCTCAGGGGACTACATTATATTCTGTGCTGGGTGGCATTATACTATATGAGGGGGGGCTGCATTATACCCTATGGGGGTGCTACATTATATTCTATGGTGGGGACTGTGTCATACCTGAGAGGGTTGCATTATATTTTGTGGGGTGCTGCATTATATTCTATGAGAGGGGACTGCATTATATTTTATGAGGGGGCTACATTATATTCTGTGAGGGGGCTACCCCAACCCTTGCTACATTATTAAGACGTGAACTACCTTATATTATACCCTGATATTAGCGCTTTTTACCGCACAATTGGTGGTCTTGTATCTATTTCTATGTAGCTACATAGTGGGCCCCAAGAATGATTTTCTCTGGTGGGCCCAAGGTGCTCCAGTCCGACGCTGGCCCCTGATGTGGCTTAACAGTAGAAACCCCCCACAAGTGACTCCATTTTAGAAACTAGACCCCGAAAGGAACTTATCTAGATGTGTGGTGAGCACTTTGCACCCCCAAGTGCTTCATAGAAGTTTATAATGCAGAACCGTGAAAATAATAAATACGTTTTCTTTCCTCAAAAATAATTATTTAGCCCAGAATTTTTTATTTTCCCAAGGGTTACAGGAGAAATTGGACCCCAAAAGTTGTTGTCCAGTTTCTCCTGAGTACGCTGATACCCCATGTGTGGAGGTAAACCACTGTTTGGGCACACGTCGGGGCTCAGAAGGGAAGTAGTGACTTTTGAAATGCAGACTTTGATGGAATGGTCTGCGGGCGTCACGTTGCGTTTGCAGAGCCCCTGGTGTGCCTAAACAGTAGAAAACCCCACAAGTGACCCCATTTTAGAAACTAGACCCCCCAAGGAACTTATCTAGATATGTGGTGAGCACTTTGAACCCCCAAGTGCTTCACAGACGTTTACAACGCAGAGCCGTGAAAATAAAAAATCATTTTTCTTTCCTCAAAAATGATGTTTTAGCAAGCATTTTTTTATTTTCACAAGGGTAACAGGAGAAATTGGACCCCAGTAATTGTTGCGCAGTTTATCCTGAGTATGCTGGTACCCCATATGTGGGGGTAAACCACTGTTTGGGCACACGTCGGGGCTCGGAAGTGAGGGAGCACCATTTTACTTTTTGAATACGAGATTGGCTGGAATCAATGGTGGCACGTTTGGAGACCCCTGATGTGCCTAAACAGTGGAAACCCCTCAATTCTAACTCCAACACTAACCCCAACACACCCCTAACCCTAATCCCAACTGTAGCCATAACCCTAATCACAACCCTAACCACAACCCTAATCCTAAGGCTATGTGCCCACGTTGCGGATTCGTGTGAGATTTTTCAGCATCATTTTTGAAAAATCCGCGGGTAAAAGGCACTGCGTTTTACCTGCGGATTTTCCGCGGATTTCCAGTGTTTTTTGTGCGGATTTCACCTGCGGATTCCTATTGAGGAACAGGTGTAAAACGCTGCAGAATCCGCACAAAGAATTGACATGCTGCGGAAAATACAACGCAGCGTTTCCGCGTGGTATTTTCCGCACCGTGGGCACAGCGGATTTGGTTTTCCACAGGTTTACTTGGTACTGTAAACCTGATGGAACACTGCTGCGAATCCGCAGCGGCCAATCCGCTGCGGATCTGCAGCCAAATCCGCACCGTGTGCACATAGCCTAATTCTAAAGGTATGTGCACACGCTGCGGAAAACGCTGCGGATCCGCAGCAGTTTCCCATGAGTTTACCTATGGGAAACAAAAATCGCTGTACACATGCTGCGGAAAAACTGCACGGAAACGCAGCGGTTTACATTCCACAGCATGTCACTTCTTTCTGCGGATTCCGCAGCGGTTTTACAACTGCTCAAATAGAAAATCGCAGTTGTAAAACCGCAGTGAAATGCGCAGAAAAAACGCGGTAAATCCGCCATAAATCCGCAGCGGTTTAGCACTGCGGATTTATCAAATCCGCACCGGAAAAATCCGCAGAGGACCAGAATATGTGTGCACATACCAAAACCCTAACCCTAGCCCTAACCCTAGCCCTAACCCTACCCCTAGCCCTAACCCTACCCCTAACCCTAGCCCTAACCCTACCCCTAACCCTACCCCTAACCCTACCCCTAACCCTACCCCTATTCTAACATAAGTGGGAAAAAAAATTCTTTATTTTTTTATTGTCCCTACCTATGGGGGAGACAAAGGGGGGGGTCATTTATTATTTTTTTATTTTGATCACTGAGATAGATTATATCTCAGTGATCAAAATGTACTTTGGAACGAATCTGCCAACCGGCAGATTCGGCGGGCGCACTGCGTATGCGCCCGCCATTTTGGAAGATGGCGGCGCCCAGGGAGAAGACGGACGGACCCCGGCAGGATCGGTAAGTATGATAGGGTGAGGGGGAGCACGGGGGGGGGGGATCGGAGCATGGGGGGTGGATCGGAGCGCGGGAGGGGTGGAACGGAGCACGGGGGGGTGCATTGGAGCATCGGGGGGTGGATCGGACTGCAGGGGGGGTGGATCGGAGTGCAGGGGGGGTGGTTGGAGCACGGGGGAGGGTGATTGGAGCACGGGGGAGCGGACAAGAGCACGGGGGGAGCGGAGCACAGGACAGAGGGGAGCCGGAGCAGTGTACCGGCCAGATCGAGGGGCTGGGGGGGCGATCGGTGGGGTGGGGGCACATTAGTATTTCCAGCCATGGCCGATGATATTGCAGCATCGGCCATGGCTGGATTGTAATATTTCACCCGTTATAATAGGTGAAATATTACAAATCGCTCTGATTGGCAGTTTCACTTTCAACAGCCAATCAGAGCGATCGTAGCCACGGGGGGGTGAAGCCACCCCCCCTGGGCTAAACTACCACTCCCCCTGTCCCTGCAGATCGGGTGAAATGGGAGTTAACCCTTTCACCCGATCTGCAGGGACGCGATCTTTCCATGACGCCACATAGGCGTCATGGGTCGGATTGGCACCGACTTTCATGACGCCTACGTGGCGTCATGGGTCGGGAAGGGGTTAATAAAGGCATAACTTTGGAACAGAAGAGCACAGAAGAATAGAAAAACTGTTCCAGAATTAGTTGAGCAGCAATAATTGTAGGAGGTACTCTGTTTTCATTCTTTTAAAATCCAGAGAGAGGTCTTGTTTAACCCCTTGGCGACCGCCGATATGCCTTTTAACGGCGGCCGCTAAGGGTACTTAAACCACAGCGCCATTAATTAACGGCGCTGTGGAAAAAGTGAATAGCGCCCCCCAGAGTTGGATTTTCTCCGGGGTCTCGGCTGCAGGGGGTAGCTGAGACCCCAGAGAACATGATTCGGGGGGTTTTTAACCGACCCCGCATTTGCGATCGCCGGTAATTAACCGTTTACCGGCGATCGCAAAAAAAAAAATGCGATCTCTTTTTAATTTCTCTGTCCTCCGATGTGATCGCACATCAGAGGACAGAGAAAAGGGGTCCCAGATAGCCCCCGATACTCACCTATCTTCCCCGGTGCTCCTCGTGGCTCCCGGTAGGCGCCGCCATCTTCAAAATGACGGGCGCATGCGCAGTGTGCCCGCCGGCCGGCAGCGGGAGAATCTTTGGGGTCTCGGCTGCCGGGGGTAGCCGAGACCCCAAAGAACATGATCGGGGTCGGTTTTACCGACCCCTGTTTTGCGATCGCCGGTAATTAACTGTTTACCGGTGACCGCAAAAAAAAAAAAATCAAAGTGTAATTCTCTGTCCTATGATGTGATCGCACATCAGAGGACAGAGAAATAGGGGGATTCGGGAACCCTATTATACTTACCGGTGTCCCTGGATCCTCTTGCTGCTCCTTCTGGCTGCCGGGGAAAAGAAAATGGCGGGCGCATGCGCAGTGCGCCCTGTTATGACCTGGTGGTTAGGAGCACCCGACCTGATAGTTAAACTCATACAGGACGAGCTCTGGGATGTGGGAGCTCTGCTGACCGCAAGCCCTAATCCTATCACACACACTAAAAATAGCCGTGGAGCGCTCCTGACGCTCCCTAGGCGCCTCGACACAGCCTAAGAGCTAGCTAGCCCTAGAGGAGAAAATAAAGCCTACCTTGCCTCAGAGAAATTCCCCAAAGGAATAGGCAGCCCCCAACATGTAATGACTGTGAGTAAAGATGAAAGTCACAAACGCAGAAATGAAATAGGTTTCAGCAAAGGGAGGCACGACTTACTAAATAGACAGAGGATAGGAAATGAATCTTTGCTGTCAGCACAAAAACCTACAAAAGACCACGCAGAGTGTGCAAAAGGGTCCGACTCACGGTGCGGGGGTGCCACCCTGCATCCCAGAGCTTCCAGCTAGCAAGACAAAATCAAGATAACCAGCTGGACAAAGAAACAAGAACAATAATAACAATCAGGAACTTAGCTTCTGCAGGAGAAGACAGGACACCAGACAGATCCAGGAGCGAACTGAACCAATGCTAAAACATTGACAGCTGGCATGGAGAAACGATCTGAGTGGAGTTAAATAGAGAAGCCAACCAAAGGATAAACCACGTCACCTGTGTAAGGAACCTCAGAAGCAGCAGCTCCACTCACAGCCACCAGAGGGAGCCCACGGACCGAACTCACCGAAGTACCATTCACGACCACAGGAGGGAGCTCGACAACAGAATTCACAACAGCGCCCGCCATCTATTGCCATCTGCCGGCCGACAGGAGAAGAGCACTTGGGGCTAAAATTAGGGTTAGGGTTAGGGCTAGGGTTAGGGCTAGGGTTAGGGCTAGGGTTAGGGTTAGGGCTAGGGTTAGGGCTAGGGTTAGGGCTAGGGTTAGGGTTAGGGCTAGGGATAGGGCTAGGGTTAGGGTTAGGGCTAGGGTTAGGGCTAGGGTTAGGGTTAGGGCTAGGGTTAGGGCTAGGGTTAGGGCTAGGGTTAGGGCTAGGGTTAGGGTTAGTGCTAGAGTTAGGGTTAGGGCTAGGGTTAGGGCTAGGGTTAGGGTTGGGGCTAAATTTAGGGTTAGGGTTGGGGCTAAATTCAGGGTTAGGGTTCTTTCACACTTACATCGGTACGGGACTGTCGCAATGCGTCAGCCCGACATACCGACGCACGTTGTGAAAATTGTGCACAACGTGGGCAGCGGATGTAGTTTTTCAATGCATCCGCTGCCCAATCTATGTCCTGGGGAGGAGGGGGCGGAGTTACGGCCACGCATGCGCGGTCAGAAATGGCAGACACGACGTAGAAAAAAATGTTACATTGAACGTTTTTTGTGCCGACGGTCCGCCAAAACACAACTGATCCAGTGCACGACGGACGCGACGTGTAGCCATCCATCACGATCCGTCGGCAATACAAGTCTATGGGCAAAAAAATGCATCCTGCGGGCACATTTGGAGGATACGTTTTTTGTCCAACATGACGGATTGCGACGGATGCCAAACGACGCAAGTGTGAAAGTAGTCTTAGGGCTAGGGTTAGGGTTGGGGCTAAAGTTAGGGCTAGGGTTTGGGCTAAAGTTAGGGTTAGATTTGGGGTTAGGGTTTGGATTAGAGTTGGTATTAGGGTTAGGGTTGGCATTAGGGTTACGCTTGGGATTAGGGTTAGGTTTGGGATTAGGGATAAGGTTAGGGTTGTGATTAGGAGTGTATTGGGATTAGGGTTAGGTTTGAGGTTAGGGTTCTGATTAGGATTAGGGTTGTGTTGGATTTAGGGTTTTGATTAGGGTTATGGTTAGGGTTGACATTAGGGTTGTTTTGGGCTAAGGGTTGTGATTATCGTTAGGGTTAGTGATTAGGATTATGGATTTCGTTGGGATTAGGGTTAGGGGTGTGTTGGGGTTAGGGTTGGAGCTAGAATTGGGGGGTTTCCACTGTTTAGTTACATCAGGGGGTCTCCAAACACGACAGCCAATTTTGCGCTCAAAAAGTCAAATGGTGCTCCCTCCCTTCTGAGCTCTGCCGTGCTCCCAAACAGTGGGTTACCCCCACATATGGGGCATCAGCGTACTCGGGATAAATTGGACAACAACTTTTGGGGTCCAATTTCTCCTGTTACCCTTGTGAAAATAAAAACTTGGGGGCTACAAAATCTTTTTTGTGGAAAAAATTTTTTTTTTTATTTTCACGACTGCATTCTAAACTTCTGTGAAGCACTTGGGCATTCAAAGTTCTCACCACACATCTAGATAAGTTCCTTGGGGGGTCTAGTTTCCAAAATGGGGTCACGTGTGGGGGGTTACTACTGTTTAGGTACATCAGGGGCTCTGCAAACGCAACATAACGCCCACAGACCATTCTATCTAAGTCTGCATTCCAAAACAGCGCTCCTTCCCTTCCGAGCTCTGCCGTGTGCCCAAACAGTGGTTTACCCCCACATATGGGGCATCAGCATACTCGGGATAAATTGGACAACAACTTTTGGGGTCCAATTTCTCATGTTACCCTTGTGAAAATAAAAACTTGGGGGCTACAAAATCTTTTTTGTGGAAAAATTTTTTTATTTTTATTTTCACGCCTCTGCATTCTAAACTTCTGTGAAGCACTTGGGCATTCAAAGTTCTCACCACACATCTAGATAAGTTCCTTGGGGGGGTCTAGTTTCCAAAATGGGGTAACTTGTGGGGGGTTACTACTGATTAGGTACATCAGGGGCTCTGCAATCGCAACATAACGCCCACAGACCATTCTATCAAGGTCTGCATTCCAAAACAGCGCTCCTTCCCTTCCGAGCTCTGCCGTGCGCCCAAACAGTGGTTTACCCACACATATGGCACATCAGTGTACTCGGGATAAATTGGACAACAACTATTGTGGTCCAATTTCTCCTGTTACCCTTGTGAAAATAAAAACTTGGGGGCTACAATATCTTTTTTGTGGAAAAAAAATATTTTTTATTTTCACGACTCTGCATTCTAAACTTCTGTGAAGCACTTGGGCATTCAAAGTTCTCACCACACATCTAGATAAGTTCCTTGGGCGGTCTAGTTTCCAAAATGGGGTCACTTGTGGGAGGTTACTACTGTTTAGGTACATCAGGGGCTCTGCAATCGCAACATAACGCCCACAGACCATTCTGTCAAAGTCTGCATTCCAAAACAGCGCTCCTTCCTTTCCGAGCTCTGCCCTGCACCCAAACAGTGGTTTACCCCCACATGTGGCACATCAGTGTACTCGGAATAAATTGGACAACAACTATTGCGGTCCAATTTCTCTTGTTACCCTTGTGAAAATAAAAACTTGGGGGCAAAAAGATCATTTTTGTGGAAAAAAAAATATTTTTTATTTTCACGATTCTGCATTCTAAACGTCTGTGAAGCACTTGGGCATTCAAAGTTCTCACCACACATCTAGATAAGTTCCATGGGGGGTCTAGTTTCCAAAATGGGGTCACTTGTGGGGGGTTTCTACTGTTTAGGCACATCAGGGGCTCTCCAAACGCGACATGGCGTCCAATCTCAATCCCAGACAATTCTACATTGAAAAAGTAAAACGGCACTCCTTCTCTTCCAAGCTCTGCGGTGCGCCCAAACAGTGGTTTACCCCCACATATTGGGTATCGACGTACTCAGGAGAAATTGCACTACAACTTTTGTGGTCTAATTTCTCCTGTTACCCTTGTGAAAATAAAAATTTGGGGGCAAAATATCATTTTTGTAGAAAAAATGCGATTTTTTATTTTCACGGCTCAACGTTATAAACTTCTGTGAAGCACATGGGGGTTCAAAGTGCTCACCACACATCTAGATAAGTTCCTTAAGGGGTCTAGTTTCCAGAATGGTGTCACTTGTGGGGGGTTTACACTGTTTAGGCACATCAGGGGCTCTCCAAACGCGACATGGCGTCCAATCTCAATTCCTGCCAATTCTACATTGAAAAAGTAAAACGGCGCTCCTTCACTTCCAAGCTCTACGGTGCGCCCAAACAGTGGTATACCCTCACATATGGGGTATCGACGTATTCAGGAGAAATCGCACAACAACTTTTGTGGTCTAATTTCTCCTGTTACCCTTGTAAAAATAAGAATTTGTGGGCGAAAAATCATTTTTGTGTAAACAAATGCGATTTTTTATTTTCACGGCTCTACGTTATAAACTTCTGTGAAGCTCTTGGGGGTTCAAAGTGCTCACCACACATCTAGATAAGTTCCTTAAGGGGTCTAGTTTCCAAAATGGTGTCACTTGTGGGGGGTTTCCACTGTTTAGGCACATCAGGGGCTCTCTAAACGTGACATGGCGTCCCATCTCAATTCCAGCCAATTCTGCATTGAAAAAGTCAAACGGCGCTCCTTCACTTCCAAGTTCTGCGGTGCGCCCAAACAGTGGTTTACCCCCACATATGGGGTATTGGCGTATTCAGGAGAAATTGCATAACAAAATTTATGGTTACATTTCTGTTTTTACACTTGTGAAAATAAAAAAAATGGTTCTGAATTAAAATGTTTGCAAAAAAAAGTTAAATGTTCATTTTTTCCTTCCACATTGTTTCAGTTCCTGTGAAGCACGTAAAGGGTTAGTAAACTTCTTGAATGTGGTTTTGAGAACCTTGAGGGGTGTAGTTTTTAGAATGGTGTCACACTTCGTTATTTTCTATCATATAGACCCCTCAAAATGACTTCAAATATGATGGGGTCCCTAAAAAAAAAGGTGTTGTAAAAATGAGAAATTGCTGGTCAACTTTTAACCCTTATAACTCCCTAACAAAAAAAAATTTTGTTTCCAAAATTGTGCTGATGTAAAGTAGACATGTGGGAAATGTTATTTATTAACTATTTTTTGTGACATATCTCTCTGATTTAAGGGCATAAAAATACAAAGTTTGAAAATTGCAAAATTTTAAAAATTTTCGCCATATTTCCGTTTTTTTCATAAATTATCGCAAGTAATATCGAAGAAATGTTACCACTATCATGAAGTACAATATGTCACGAAAAAAAAAATCTCTGAATCAGCGGGATCCGTTGAAGCATTCCAGAGTTATAACCTCATAAAGTGACAGTGGTCAGAATTGCAAAAATTGGCTTTGTCATTAAGTACCAAATTGGCTCTGTCACTAAGGGGTTAATACTTATTATTGAATTGTGATGAAGGCATGGCATAACCTTTACTTACAAGAAATCACTTTTAACCTTGCATATTTTGTAGGTTCAGTTCTGATTACTTGTTTATCCTCAAAATGTAAGGAAAATGTATATTTCTTCATATACACATACAACTCATTATGGTAAGTCACCCGAAACTACAGGTGTGCTTTAAACTCTTGGACTCTTACTGTTACACCACTCAGGTAACATACGCTTGTAGCAAAGACTGTGGGACAGCATACACATATTTGGACTTATTAATGGTAATTCCATAGTGAACTAGCACTTGCATGGGCACTCAGATCCTCTGGGTCATTGTAGACAAGTAGGTGGTACAATCCAGCACGTGTTTCATAGGCAGGATAGTCGATGGCAGGGGACAGACTCCCAGGGACCCAAAGCAGCAAACAAGAACCTTCCTCCTCTGCTATATCATTTGCTCTGAACTGCTGACTGCAGTGTAGGGTGAGGCAGGGCTGTAGTCATGGATGAGGGACTGACTCCCGACGCTCCACATGAAAGACACGGTTTTGGCTGGGTGTGTGGACTTTGGTAATATGCATGAACATATAATCCCTTGAAAGTTTTTTTTATAATAATTACTAAAAAACCCTATTCCCAGTGTAACCTACAATAGTAAATAAAAAGAAGGAATGGTCTTCACCTAAGGAACAATTGTGTCCTTATATTGGATGAAAAAGACCACTCAAATATATAGATATCATAGTTATGCCAATCAAAATATTCCTAGTAATTCCTATCATGTAACATAATGTGGCACTACCTGATAGCGGAGGCTTGCACCCTAAGAGATACCAGATTATCGCCCCCGCTCACCAATGGCTCTCCCTCACCTTATATGGCCTTATTATACCTTTAGGCCAGACAAGAGTATAGGTGAGGTACTGTAAAAGAGATGAAAATGATAGTTTTCTAGTCCAGTGTGTTTTGTGAAAAGTACATTGGAGTCACTGGCCCATACAAGACCAATTTGTGCCGGGACATATAGATTCAAAGAATTCACATCAGCTATAGTACTTTATGCTTTGCTGGATTACTCTAAAGGTGCAAGTAGTGCATTTAGTACAGTTTCTCAGGAGGCTTAGTATATGGATACTTCAGAGATGCCTAATTATAGCAGCATAAGATTATTCTGGCATGGGTAATTGAATGGATGGGGAAACACGTTGAGGCACCACTAACGTTAAGTTACTTCTCACATTAATAATGTCATTTACATCTCTTTTGTATCTATAATATCTTTTTTCTGCAACCCCTTGTCTACACCTTAGGTTCCAATATCAGGGATTCTATGCATCTCATTGAACAAATCAGTAATCTTGAAATACCGGTGGATACCTTTATAGTGACACTGGATGTTGAATCCCTTTACACCAGCATTGAGCATACCCTGGGGATTAGAGCAGTGGCATTCTTCTTGGATCGTGTATCGAGTAGGGACAGGGACCACGACTCCTTTCTCCTCGACCTTTTGAAGTCTGTGCTTGAAAAAAACTGTTTTGTCTTTGACTGCATTTTTTATAGGCAAGCAGCTGGTACCGCGATGGGCGCGAAATGTGCGCCCTCGTACGCAAACTTATTTATGGGGTGGTGGGAGGAGGAGCATGTGTACTAACTTCGTCCTTTTCAAGAACATGTGCCTAAATGGTACAGATACATAGATAACGTTTTGTTTCTTTGGACTGGAACCCTGGATGAGTGCATTTTTTTCATTGGCCAGCTTAATGACAATCCCTGGGGGATCAGGTTGACATCGAACATTTCCCTAGGATGGTTGACTTTTTGGACCTGAAGATCACCTTAAGGGGAAACGGTCTGACGACGGGTTTACGTTGTAAAAAAACAGCCACGAATAGCTTGCTCCATTACACAAGTGCTCACCCGGCTCACCTACGGAATAGTATGCCTAGGGGTCAATTCCTCAGACTAAGGAGGAATTGCACTGCCCTGACTCATTTCCAGGGGGAATCAAACAAATTGACGGAGAGATTTCAGGCTAGAGGTTACCCTCGTAAAATTATATCTCAGGCATACCAACACTCCCAGCAAGCCATACGAGAAGAAATATTAAGACCAAAGACTAGGACTCCGGCTCATACCATTAATCTTGTTACCACATATCACAATCAGTGGAGTGATGTGTATGCTATTCTTAAGAAGAACTGGGATATCCTACTGACGGAATCTAAACTTTTATCATGGCTCTCTAATACCCCCAAGATGGTGGCCAGGAGGTCTCGGAATCTTAAGGATAAACTAGTGTCAAGCCATTTCAGATGGGCAACTATTAGAACAGGGACTGGTGGCAACATCCATGGCTCTTACCCCTGTGGTAGGTGTAATGTCTGTAGCTATGTGATAGCTGACAGTGGGATATATCCCCCACATAGTCTGGAAAGAATCCAGGTGTCTGGATACTTTAATTGTCATACCAGAAACCTTGTTTATGCTTTTATTTGCAGCTGCCCGAAGCTTTATATTGGCTATACCACGCAAGAACTCAGGCGCCGGATGCAACAGCATTTATCCAGCATAAACACGGCCCTGAAAGATTCTGATAAAGGTAAGAAACTCTTCTCAGTGGCTGCGCACTTTTTTACACCATCACGGTGGTTCACCAAGGGTGTTGAGGGTTATGGGTCTGGAAGGGGTCAGAGTTGATATTAGGGGTGGTAACATTGTATCCGAGTTGTTGAGGAAGGAATCCAAATGGATCTACAACCTTAATAGCTTGGCCCCGGTGGTCCTTAACGAGGAACTGTTATATACTGTTTTTTATAAGCAAGCATGAGGGATTGTAGTCCCCGGTATATGTCCCCTTCCCTGTTCTGTACTTACCTGTGTTTTTTCTGTCCCATTTTAGACTCTTTTGGACATGTTCACCTCTCTGGTTCCCTTCTAGGTGCAACAGGGAGGATTACCACGGATCTTCAGGACTATTTATCTTGCGCCCTCTGACTCATCGGCTCCTCTCATAATTTAAATCCTCGCCTATACTTAATTTTGTTAATGATTGTCTGCTACCAGCTATATTGCGCATTAGGTACTTTTGAGCTAAGCCCTTTTAATTTGTTGCCTATTGTTTTTTATAGTATTTGTACGGTGTACCACCTTATGTACAACAAACATATGTACATGATCGTTTGATTGACATTGAGTATATGGGACTTTTATATGGGATATAATGCTCGCATTTGAACGTTATGTCTCGTTGACTCAGAGTGTGGTCTTGAATGGACAATAAATATATTTGCATGATCATCTGACCAACCCTGAGTATATGGTGCTGTTATTCTGTTTATAATGTTTGCATCCTAATGTCATGCTTTGCTGACTAAGATCGTGGCCTCTTCAAGAGTGTAGGGTATGGGACTTTGTATTTTGAGGGGGGGGGGGTCTGGATGGGCCCTTTACTTCATTTTTCGTATCTTCCACTTTTGCGCCTTTTTAATGTTTATGTGGTAGAAATTTGAATCGTGGGATGTCTTGGTTGGAGAATTACACCTATGTGAGATCAATGGTACATATATTAATATGTACAGTTGCCTAATATTATGACTTATGACTATCTCTTAAATATAGGATGATATTTCCTGATTTGGTGCATGCATCCTCGTCTTTAATGCTCCTATTTGGGGCCATCCCTTTGTTAAGTGATGTAAGTGCATGACTGATCAGGCCCAGCACTATTTGTACTAAAGGGAGCCCTTGCGCCGCTTCTGTATTTGTATTACTTTAGCCTTTTTATCACATTGCGCAGGCGCTCTTGGTTTGACCATGTAGAGCTGAAGAAATCTCTCTTTTTGCTAACAGGCGCAAGCGCATTTTTTGTATTAGTTCGGCGTCTCTGCAACCATAGTAACTCTCGCACCGGGACTGCATTCAGTACTGCGCAGTCTTGGTAATTCAGCGCGAACGACCTACTGCGCAGACGCGATGGGGTGAACTTGTTGAACCGGAAGTAGATGCCTGTCTGTGCACGTCAGGGGGAAACCACACGCTGCCATTTCCTCACAAATAGTAACTATTATATTTTATTATTCGGCTATAAATAGGCAGGGTGGGACTGTTTACCTCACACTTCCCCTGATGAAGATGCTTCTATAGCGTCGATATGCGTGGGGTTTCAGTTTCCCTTTACCCCCCCCAGCACTAGCACCTTATTATTGACTACCGTACCTCTGCCTGGCTCTTTTGGACTGTTAGGATTTTGGACCATGGTGTGTATTTCATTCTTAGGTTCTTGGGTGACATTTCCTACAACTTTGTGGCATTGACTTCTGTATGGCATCATCTGGTAAATGCATTTATGGTGCGGCAACTGTATTCTATCTCTGGTAATGTGTCTAGTGCCCATAGGGTATAGCTGGTAACAGACAGGTATTCATTTCTGTATATGCATGTATGTTCTGCTGTGATTATTTTTGTATTATTGGGTGCTTGATGGTATTTCTTCCATCTGTCTGGGGGGTTGCATGTGGCCTGTTAGTCATGTGCTTGTACTTTGGATTTTAAATGTTTTTAAATGTGTGTCTTGCCCTGCTGTGTTGTTTTTTGCACAAATAAAGTTATTTCTGGAAAGTGGATCCCATTGGTATGCATATCTTTTTCTTGTTTGATTTCTAGTTGTCCCTTTTATATGCATATGGTCGATCCTAGATTGACATTTTCCCTTGCGGTGCCCGCTAGTCTCTTTGTATACTTGTATCTATAATATCTATAATAACGAATATATCGCGAGTGATTATATATTGGCTGCTTTTATGTGGGTCAGCGATTTTATCATTTACTGGTTTTGTGTTACTAATCCTGTGTGTTCCAAAACAACTCAGCCCAACACAACAGTACAGTTTGTGACGGTATCTTTCCTTTCCAGCAGTTCCACATCTAGTCTCCTTAACGGTCCCATCATGACCAGAGTAAAGCCTTGTGCTACCAGACGTTTGGGGACAACCCACTCGGGAAGTGGACTACGCTTACACACCAGTGAAGATAACCCAGTACCTTGACGGTTGAGGAGCCTGGCAATTAGTTTGGACTCTGGCTCCTTCAGGCCAAAGCCAGTCGTTTGATGGTTTGTCTCCAGCCCTCTCTGTTCTCATTTGTACTTACACCGCAGCTCGAGCATCATGCTTTTAGCAGTCCAATCTCCTTCTCCTACCACAAGTCACCCAATGCATATGGATTCGTCAGCCTGCGGAATAGATGTCCGTCCTTATCACACACTAAGTCTACTACTCAAACTCCATCTCTAGCTACACTGAGGAAAAGTCTCTGTACCTATATACTAACCACCCACACTGTACGCTAGTCCAAACAGTTTTGACCCTGCTGTCTTTTGTTGGGCAGAGCTTCTTTACAAAACATTATCATATAACATTATACCTTACACTATGCAATTATATTATTTCTTACATTACTACACACTATACATGCAAATTGTCTCTTCAGAGAGAAAGAGAACTAGAACTGCAGTGCCATCTATTGGAAGTGGCAATCCTAAAAGTCACTATCGACCCTTTAATGAGACTTTCCACATGACTTGGGAAAAAAGTCAAAACCTCAAAAGTCTCAATTTGCCGACACTGTGTTTTGTGGTACTGCCCCTGGTCAGTTTAAAGTGTGAGATCTGGTTTGGCTGGGTGACAGGCAATTGACCGTGATCAAAGGGGTAACGTTTCTCCTCACGACTCTTTAACGAGCCTCACAATTTGCACTGACGAGGGGCAGTAGTCCGTAACTCAGTGTCGGCAAATTGAGATTCTGATTTTGGCTTTTATCTTAAGTCACGTGACAAGGATTGATATTGACTTTTAGGATTGCTACTTCCAACAGGTGGCACTAGACTTCTAGTCCTCTCCCTCTCTGAAAAGACAGTTTGCATATATAAATTCCAAGAGGAGCATTGCAAAGCTTAAGTCTCCCCACCTTTGCATGTCAGGCTTGACATGTCACTGTCCGCAAGGAGAAACGTTCCCCTTAGACACACACTATACAGGAACACATTACATTATCTTTGTTTATCATATCATACACTAAATCTCAATACAGTACAGTTCACATTAAAATACATGACAATACATAACACAATTGGTGTCTTAAGGGGCAGGAATGTGGTAGCCACTGTCCACCACCATTACAGCAGTATTCTCCAGACTCCTGATCATTTGATCTGCTTGCCTACATTTCTGTTTCTGACTCTTTGCTTCATGACCTAGTTATGTCTTAATCCTATTGACTGCATCTGTCTCAACCCCTGTTGCCAACTTCTGAACTGCATGACCTCACTTTAACGCTCTCTCTTACCTTTCTTGGTATGTTTAAATAGGCTTTTGGTTGCTTTTGGCCATATGAACAAAGTCAACAATTCCATTTTTTTATCCTCTGATATCACACAGTTTCACAGAATTAGGACTCATTCAGACATCAGTTTTGCTTGTGTGTGTTCTATCCATGAATTGAACTCGTACTTAATCTAGTCTATGGGGCTGCTCACATGTCTTAGCAATTTTGCTGGCCAAGTGGTCCATACAAAATTAGGGAGACGTACACTTTTGATCACAATTTCAGATCAAACTCGCTAATGCACGGCTAAGGATAAGTAAAGAAATTGCAAAGCCCTTGGATGCCATTCATGTGCTGGCCATTTTTCACATACTTCTTGATAGGAAAGTATTTGACAAACCTCCATCAGTTCATTTTGTCAACTGAGAAAAAACTGATGAAACTCGGACAAAACTCTGATGGTAAAAATTGACACTGACCTGACTGATGAACCTGATCAAAAACATTGATGAAATTCTTCCTGGTTTTTTTGCATACAACTACAAGAATAATCACTGATGTCTGAATGAGCTCTTAACTAACGGAATAAATAGAGGTAAGTAAATCATGTGGCTAGCTGAATATCAGTCTATAACCAAACTTTTTGGATAAAGGGTACATTGGGTGAAATTGTGCCATACAGCTGATTATTTTTCTACGTGTTGTACAAACTAAAAAAATTTAAGAAAAATGCTGAATGTTTGTTTAAACCTGATACAAAAATGTCAATAATGAAAAATGTATTTTATTATTGACATGTTTTATAGGGAAGTGCATTACTGTGTGATTTGCAGAGAAATCTCATGGCTTCATACAGGACAGTTCATTGACAATGTAGGGCAGAACCTAATCTCCCAAACATCTCTGCTTCATCTCCTCTCAGCAGCATAATCAGCTTTTCATCAGAAACCTGGATAAATTCCATGCACTGGATGCTGTACCCTCCATGGAAGCAAACATTGTATAAACATCATTAACCCTTAGCTCTTATGAATAGACATGAGATTCTATAGCATTTTCCCATAAGTAAGAGGTGTTAGGAATAGAGATGAGCAAATATTTCAATGTTGGGTTCCGATTGCGATCACCAAATTTGCAATATTTGCCACTTAATTTATCGACTATTCGCCAAACACAGCTGAATGCCATTGGAGTCAATGGGAGGAAAAAACAAATGCATACACAACACCTTCAAATGGGCCCAAAAGCTGCCTAAACCCCATCAAATTAGGGGTACACCCCAGGAAAGTGGCCTCAATTAACCCACAGTACAAATTTTAGAATGGTATGGAAGCAATCAGCCATGCATGAGACACCAGAGACTGGGCCAGCATTTACAGTTTTGAATTGAACTTCAAATTAAGACGCGGTGGTTGAGGGATCGTGTAGGCTTGCTGTCCGAGAGGCCTGATACCACATGCAACAACTCAACCTGCTTTCATGCTCATCCACATTCAAGTGGCACAAATATCTGTTTCGTAGACTACTATTGTAAGGATATTAACACGGGTAGTTCACTCATTTCACCACAGTAGAAATAGTGTAATAGAGACCGACACACCATCACTACAGCCAACTCAGCAGATTTACACCCAACCGGGAGTGCTCACATTTCCCAAAATTAGTGTAAGACCCCAACAAAGAGGCACCAATTTCCTGAGAGTAGAAATAGTATAAAAGGGACCAACCCATCTCCCACTACAGCCAGTAGCGCTGCTATCATGAGGCAAGTTGGATACTTTGCTTCAAGCAGCGGAGCATTCCTAAAGACGGGGCGGGAGAGCGGCAGTCAGAAGTTAGAACACGTGGTGCCGACTCTCCCTGCAATCCCTGCTCTGACACTTGCTGACATAGTGCAGACAGACAGTGTCACAAACAAGGTAACGTGCAGCGTGCGCAGCGGCAGGTGAGGTGACTCACTGTTACCACCCGGCCTGAGCTGAGGTGCAGAGGCGGTACCCTGTCTCCTGACAACCTGCTGGCTGCTGTGCTGGGAGTCGGACACACACATTGCTGGCCGACTTGGAGCAGTAACCAGCAGCAGTAAGTAACTAAAAAATCGCCACCACCCCACATGCTAGTGAGTGTCGTTTGTGAAGGAGCCGATGCAAAGAGCCAGCTCCCTGCTGCGGTGAATCAAAGGAGTCGTGAATCAAAGGAGTCGGGTCTGCAGCATGAGTGAGCCAAGTTTTTTTTTTTTTTCTTTCTTGGCTGGTGCCTGCAGCTTATCAGACTGTGACTCAGGTGGGAGGATAGAAATAGCTGTGGATTGTTTGTGAGCACTGGAGAAATGGTGCAGACAAGCACAGGACAGGGTGGATGGGAAAAGAAAGTAAAGGGCTTCCTATTGTTAACCCTTATGTGCCCCCAGACTGCAAGCATTAGGGTATGTTTCCACATTCAGGAAACGCTGCGTGTTTGATGCTGCGTAGAGCCGCAGTGTCAAACACGCAGCGTCCAGATGTTACAGCATAGTGGAGGGGATTTCATGAAATCCCGTCTCCACTATGCGGTAAAACACTCAGGTGGCAGACCCGCGTAAACGGACATGTGGTGCGTCTTTTCAGAACGCAGCATGTCTGTATACAATGCGGCAGCACTCCGTCGCCACACCATAAATGTACCATAGACTATCATTAGATGTGGTAAAATCGCATCTAATGATTAGTCACATGCGTAGAAACTGCATAAATGCAGCTTACTACTCATGTCTACTGGCTCATCTGTCCATCGTCCACTGCAGATCTCGCGATAACTTATTGCGAGAAATGCCGTGCATGTGACCGGGACTTATCTCCGGTCACTAGTCTGGTTCTCGCAAACAGCTGATTGTGAGAACGCTGCGGTGTAGGTGATCGCTGGAGAGTTATCTCCGGCGATCAAGAAAGGCCGTACTGGGCCCCTGGTCATCAAGGGAGGCCGCCATGACAGGGTCACGTGTGAGCATTGGAGCCATAGGGGAAAATAGTGCATTACGGGGTTAAAAGTGCTGCGATGTTAGTTTTTGAATTGGGGAGGGGGCGGGATCAAAAGGGGAGGTGTTGTGAATTCTGTTGTCGGGCTCCCTCCTGTGGTCATGAATGGTACTTCGGCTGGTTCTGTCGATGGACTTCCTCTGGTGGGTGTTTCTGAGTTTCCTTCCACAGGTGACGAGGTTAATTCGTTAGCTGCTGCTCTATTTAACTCCACTTAGATCTTTGCTCCATGCCACCTGTCAATGTTCCAGTATTGGTCTAGTTCACTCCTGGATCGTTCTAGTGACCTGTCTTCCCAGCAGAAGCTAAGTTCCAGCTTGTATTTCTTTGGTTTGCTATTTTTCTGTCCAGCCTGCTATTTTTACTGTTGTCTTGCTTGCTGGAAGCTCTGGGACGCAGAGGGAGCGCCTCCGCACGACTCTGCTGATCAGGATGATTGGGTGTCCTTTTTGCCGTTGGCTGAGTTCGCCCTTAATAATCGGGCCAGCTCGGCTACTTTGGTTTCGCTGTTTTTCTGCAATTCTGGTTTCCATCCTCGTTTCTCTTCAGGGCAGGTTGAGTCTTCGGACTGTCCTGGTGTAGATACTGTGGTGGATAGGTTGCAGCAGATTTGGACTCATGTGGTGGACAATTTGACATTGTCCCAGGAGAAGGCTCAAAGTTTCGCTAACCGCCGGCGCTGTGTGGGTCCCCGACTTCGTGTTGGGGATTTGGTTTGGTTGTCGTCTCGTTATGTTCCTATGAAGGTTTCCTCTCCTAAGTTTAAGCCTCGTTTCATTGGTCCGTATAAGATTTCTGAGGTTATCAATCCTGTGTCATTTCGTTTGGCCCTTCCTGCTTCTTTTGCCATCCATAATGTGTTCCATAGGTCGTTATTGCGGAGATACGTGGCGCCTGTGGTTCCATCCGTTGATCCTCCTGCCCCGGTGTTGGTTGAGGGGGAGTTGGAGTATGTGGTGGAGAAGATTTTGGATTCTCGTGTTTCGAGACGGGAACTCCAGTACCTGGTCAAGTGGAAGGGTTATGGTCAGGAAGATAATTCCTGGGTTTTTGCCTCTGATATTCATGCTGCCGATCTGGTTCGTGCCTTTCATTTGGCTCATCCTGGTCGGCCTGGGGGCTCTGGTGAGGGTTCGGTGACCCCTCCTCAAGGGGGGGGTACTGTTGTGAATTCTGTTGTCGGGCTCCCTCCTGTGGTCATGAATGGTACTTCGGCTGGTTCTGTCCATGGACTTCCTCTGGTGGGTGTTTCTGAGTTTCCTTCCACAGGTGACAAGGTTAATTCGTTAGCTGCTGCTCTATTTAACTCCACTTAGATCTTTGCTCCATGCCACCTGTCAATGTTCCAGTATTGGTCTAGTTCACTCCTGGATCGTTCTAGTGACCTGTCTTCCCAGCAGAAGCTAAGTTCCAGCTTGTATTTCTTTGGTTTGCTATTTTTCTGTCCAGCTTGCTATTTTTACTGTTGTCTTGCTTGCTGGAAGCTCTGGGACGCAGAGGGAGCGCCTCCGCACCATGAGTCGGTGCGGAGGGTCTTTTTGCGCCTTCTGCGTGGTCTTTTTGTAGGTTTTTGTGCTGACCGCAAAGTAACCTTTCCTATCCTCGGTCTGTTCAGTAAGTCGGGCATCACTTTGCTAAATCTATTTCATCTCTGTGTTTGTATTTTCATCTTTACTCACAGTCATTATATGTGGGGGGCTGCCTTTTCCTTTGGGGAATTTCTCTGAGGCAAGGTAGGCTTTATTTTTCTATCTTCAGGGCTAGCTAGTTTCTTAGGCTGTGCCGAGTTGCATAGGGAGCGTTAGGCGCAATCCACGGCTATTTCTAGTGTGTTTGATAGGATTAGGGATTGCGGTCAGCAGAGTTCCCACGTCCCAGAGCTCGTCCTTTATTATCAGTAACTATCAGGTCATTCCGTGTGCTCTTAACCACCAGGTCCATTGTTGTCCTGACCACCAGGTCATAACAGGGAGGATAGGAGGAGCTGAGGGATGAGAGCCTTAGGGCGGTTAACAAGGAAAACCGCCAATTTCACGTCACTTGGCTGGAGCGTTCCCACCCACCCTCTTTTATTTTCTGGGTTGGTAAATTTGTTATTCTTTTCTTTGGGGTTGTTCATGCTATTTTAAGGTTTTACATGAAAGATAATTTCTGTCATAGCAGTAAGGCGGGGGAGGGAGGTCCTCGAAGTTGGTGGAAAGGGGGATGGCGGATTGCAGGGGGGGATCTCTATTGGTCCTGGACTCCCCCTGAGTGGATTATGAGTGGATGTGGTCGATCATTCCGTG
Organism: Ranitomeya imitator; assembly: GCF_032444005.1. NCBI lineage: Eukaryota > Metazoa > Chordata > Amphibia > Anura > Dendrobatidae > Ranitomeya > Ranitomeya imitator. The sequence continues at coordinate 715,950,435 of NC_091282.1, read as the reverse complement.
GAATGGATAATTATGGGACTGGGTATTTGTTGGTTTTGGCCGGGCTGGTCATTATCTGCCTCCGAGCTGGTGCTTTGCGGCTAGGGGTAAGACTAAGCGTGGAGGCCAAAAGGAAGAGAAATTGGAACATTGGAAATGCTTAATTTGTGGCTTCGAGGACCACCCCTTCCTAGTTTGGGATGTTGTTTAATTTTTTGTAATTGTATGTTAATAAAAGGCTGCTGTGGCCATTTAATCCAAAATCTGGTGTAATGTCATTTTTGGGTGTTTACAATTAATTCTATCATAGGTTGGGGGGTGGTTTAAATAAAATGATTTTGGAGAAAGTGTATAGTCATCAAAAGGCGTTTGTGAGTCAAGTGTACCCCACGCGTCATATACCGGCTCTGCTACATCTCCGGCGATCATCTACCGGCTCTGCTACATCTAGATGTCAGGCATCCAGATGTATTCCTGGATTTATTTGTACTGATTTTACTATGGGGGGAGGGGCGCCATTTTGCAGTTCGCCTCAGGCAGCAGAAAGGCTAGGTTCACCCCTGACTACAGCGAACCCAGCAGATGGAGACCAACCATGACTGTTCACATTTCCACAAATTTGTGTTAATATCAGCAGTAACAACAGGCACAGAAGCCACACTAAAGATATCACAGCCTGCAATTATGCTAGATCAATGAAGCACACTAAAAACTACAATATAGCCTAGTGTGTACAGTCTGCGATTGGGGTGCAAAAGTCCTTGGAGATCCATGACTTGTTCATCTTGATGAAAGTTAGGCAGTCTACACTTTCAGGGGACTGCCGGCTGTGCTTATCCATCAAGACACCACCAGCAGCACTGAAGACACGTTCTGATAAAACGTTTGCTACCATGCATGATAAAAGCTCCAAGGCGTGAATATGGAGGTGGTGGGAATTCGCTCTGCACTGTTGGAATGCATGTCTCATTAAAGCAAAGGTTGAGGGTGCAGGTGGAGGAAGTGTGAAATATAGAGGTTTCTCCTACAAGCTTTGGGGATTCCAAGACTTGTGGAGCAGCACCTTCCCCACAGCCGCCAGAGTCACCAAGTGCCCAGTCAGTGAGATGCTTACTCGACCAAGTGTCTGTGGTGAAATGCACCCTGGCCGACATAGATTTTGTCAAGAAACGTGTGATGCTGTCGTCGACAAGCGCAGGCATAGCTTTCAAGGAGAAGTAATGGTGACTGCCTGGGCAACCAGTACTGAGGGACTGCGATGGCCATCAGCTTTCGAAAAACGTCTGTATCTATCAGATGGAAAGGCAGCATTTCCATGGCCAACAGATTGGAGATGATGGCGTTAAACCTCTCAGTTTTGTCATGTGTAGGAGGAATCAATCCTTTACGTGACCACAACTGCGGGACCGTGGGCTGGCTGCAGTACTGAGAGAGGGTGGAGTACGGTGAACCAGACAAACTGCTGGACCGTGAAAGAGGTGCAGGTGAAGATCTTACGATGGATTGAGAAAGTTGTGGTGTGCTCGTTCTGTCAGATCGGTCAAAAACAGTAGGCATGTCCACTTCTGTTACTGTTGACTGGCTCTCACTCAGCCTGACTGTTGCAGGTAAAGAACCAAAGGTTCTGCGGTCGGAGACCTATGTCACAATACTTGGCACGGTAACCGAGAAGGATGAAGACGCAGGACAGCTGATGGTGGTTGAGATCCGCTGATCTGCACTTTAGCCTAGTGGGATTCACAAAGTAACGCATGTTGATTGTACATGTAGTAGTCAAATTATTGCACTTTTTCCCTCTACTCCAGTTTTTTTTCTTTGCAAAGTTGTCAGAGTACGTGAGTTGGCTCATCCTTTGTGGTGTCAAAAAAAGCCCAAACTAGGATTTTGGTTCAGGGGCAAAACTTATTGTTTCACTGGGTCCTTAACCAGGTAACCTTGATTTTCAACTGGGTGATGCACTGTAATAGTGCACAAAAACCACAGGAGATGACAGCGCTGTTGCTAAAAAAAATAATCTCTATACAATGACCAACATTGATCTTACAGTCATAAGGTCAGTGGTAAATACCAGTCCTATGGAACATATAAAAGATCACAATACAGTTACTGATTTACAGAGGATGTTCTTTCTGATGGAATGGTTCACTTTTTGCGTCTTTTCCATCTGGCCCAGACTGATATGACAACTTCTTCCAGCCACGACTTGGAGATATTACAATAAAGACACATTCACGTGTCATATTTTCAGTACTGTCCCCTATGGGACTATTCCCAATCTGCACAAACTCCTTAGCCTGCTGACACACCAATGCTAAGCTGCTGCTGCGGTATGTGTCCCTATTACTGCATCTACTGTGTAGTCCTGTGTGCCCCTTTGACAGTCACAGTAACCAAAGTTCCCTTATAACAATAAATGCCCACTTTACATTTAATAATGTCCTGAGTTTCCCCCAGAACAGGCAACCTATACACAGTATGATGCTCTTATACACATTTTAATGCCCCATCACTGTATAGTACTACTCACTCTGTATACTGACCCCTTAGTAGCCCCCAAACTGTTTGATGGCTCCAACACTGTATGATGGCCCCCTCACTGTAATCTCCATACTGTATCATGGCCCCCTCACCAGTAGCTCAGAGGAGGCCCACTCGGAGCTACGTTACTCTAACTGTATCAGCGAGCACATTGCGCTGATACAGTTACATTCTGCGGCAGAGCAGGGAGAATCGCTCTCCCTGCTCTGCTACCCTGCAACTATGGAGCCTCTGAGTAGGCGGGCGGGACACGATGCCAGCAGTGGGCCCCTCATGCCAGCAGTGAGCCCCTGCCCATCATTGCAACTTCAACTGTATTGGCTGGATGCTGATAGAGCTGACCGCATTGATGTGAGATGGAGCGTTACGCTCCCTCTCCCATGATCCCCCTGTCAGCACCTGACATCACCGACGCTGACACTTACGGCGGACTCGATGTCGTCACTACTCGGCGCCTGTGGTCCGGAGATGAGCAGAAGCTCAGAGCAGCGCAGGAACCAGGAGGAAGAGAGGTGAGTATTTATTTTATGGGGCTGCATTATGCTGCAGAGGCTGCCTTATGGGGCTGCATCACACTATAAAGGCTGCATCATGCTATAGAGCAGTGTTCCCCAACTCCAGTCCTTAAGAGCCACCAACAGGTCATGTTTTCAGGATTTCCTTAGTATTGCACAGGTGATAATTGCATCACCTGGACAGGCAAGCATTCAACTTGAGGCCCGGAAGTGGGGTACACTGCTATAGAGGCTACCTATGGGGCTGCATTATACTATATAGGCTGCCTATGGGGCTGCATTACACTATAGAGGCTGCAAATGGGGCTGCATTACATTATAGAGGCAGCAAATGGGGCTGCCTTACACTATAGAGGCTCCCTAAGGGGCTGCATTACACTATAGAGGCTACCTATGGGGGTGCATTATGTTATAGAGGCTGCCTATGAGGCTGCATTACATTATAGAGGCTGCCTATGGGGGTGCATTATGCTATTGAAGCTGCCTATGGGGCAGCATTACACTATAGAGGCTGGCTATGGGGCTGCATTACGCTATAGAGGCTGCCTATGGGGGTGCATTATGCTATAGAGGCTGCCTATGAGGCTGGGTTACATTTTAGAGGCTGCCTATGGGGGTGCATTATGCTATAGAGGCTGCCTATGGGGCTGCATTACACTATAGAGGCTGGCTATGGGGCTGCATTATGCAATAGAGGCTGCCTATGGGGCTGCATTGCACTATAGAGGCTGCCTATGCGGGTGCATTATGCTATAGAGGCTGCATATGGGGCTGCATTACACTACACTGTGTGCAGAATTATTAGGCAAGTTGTATTTTAGAGGATTATTTTTATTATTGATCAACAACTATGTTCTCAATCAATCCAAAAGACTCATAAATATCAAAGCTTAATATTTTTGGAAGTTGGAGTGGGTTTTTATTTTAGATTTGGCTATCTTAGGAGGTTATCTGTTTGTGCAGGTAACTATTACTGTGCAGAGTTATTAGGCAACTTAATAAAAACCAAATATATTCCCATCTCATCCCAATATAACTTCACAAAATTTAGAAATAAATATTTCTGACATGCAAAAACAGAACCCCAAAAAATTAGTGACCAATTATAGCTACCTTTCTTTATGATGACACTCAACAGCCTTCCATCCATAGAGTCTGTCAGTTGCTTGATCTGTTTGCGATCAACACTGCGTGCAGCAGCCACCACAGCCTCCCAGACACTGTTCCGAGAGATGTACTATTTTCCCTCCCTGTAGTTCTCACATTTTATGAGGGACCACAGGTTCTCTATGGGGTTCAGATCAGGTGAACAAGGGGGCCATGTCATTATTTTTTCCTCTTTGAGACCTTTACTGGCCAGCCGAGCTGTGGAGTAGTTGGAGGCATGTGATGGAGCATTGTCCTGCATGAAAATCATGTTTTTCTTGAACGATACCGACTTCTTCCTGTACCACTGCTTGAAGAAGTTGTCTTCCAGAAACTGGCAGTAGGTCTGGGAGTTGAGCTTCACTCCATCCTCAACCCGAAAAGGTCCCGCAAGTTCATCTTTGATGATACCAGCCCATACCAGTACCTCACCTCCACCATGCTGGCTTCTGAGTCGGAGTGGAGCTCTCTGCCCTTTACTGATCCAGACTCTGGCCAGACTCTGGCCAGTCCATCTGGCCCATCAAGAGTCACTCTCATTTCATCAGTCCATAAAACCTTTGAAAAGTCAGTCTTCAGATATTTCTTAGCCCAGTCTTAACATTTTATCTTATGTTTCTTGTTCAAAGGTGGTCGTTTTTCAGCCTTCCTTACCTTGGCCATGTCCCTGAGTATTGCACGCCTTGTGCTTTTTGTTACTCCAGTAACGTTGCAGCTCTGAAATATGCCAAAACTGGTGGCAAATAGCATCCTGGCAGCTTCACGCTTGATTTTCCTCAATTCATGGGCAGTTATTTTGCGCCTATTTGCCCAACACGCTTCTTGCGACCCTGTTGGCTAATTGCCATGAAACTCTTGATTGTTTGGTGATCACGCTTCAAAAGTTTGGCAATTTCAAGACTGCTGCATCCCTCTGCAAGACATCTCACAATTTGGGACTTTTCAGAGCCAGTCAAATCTCTCTTCTGACCCATTTTGCCAAAGGAAAGGAAGATGCCTAATAATTAAGCACACCTTATATAGGGTTTTGATGTCATTAGACAACACCCCTCTTCATTACAGAGATGCACATCATCTGATTTACTTAATTGGTAGTTGGCTCTCAAGCCTAAACAAATTGGAGTAGGACAACATGTATAAAAAGTCTCAGTCTACCACCCTACCCGTGCCCTCCGCTCCGCTAATGACCTCAGGTTAGCATCCTCAATAATCAGAACCTCCCACTCCCGTCTCCAAGACTTTACACGTGCTGCGCCGATTCTTTGGAATGCACTACCTAGGTTAATACGATTAATCCCTAATCCCCACAGTTTTAAGCGTGCCCTAAAAACTCATTTGTTCAGACTGGCCTACCGCCTCAATGCATTAACCTAACGATCCCTGTGTGGCCTATTTAAAAAAAAAAAAATAAAAAAAAAAAATAAAAATCACAGGTTCCTCGCATTATGTTCTCATTCACTTTATGCAGTTAATAGCCCTCTGTGTCTGTACTGCTACATACTTAGGCAGTTAACTGGTTCATGCAGCTTTACATGAACACCCGAGCCTTACACTATGGCTGGTCCGAATAACTATAGCAATTGTTACCATCCACCTCTCGTGTCTCCCCTTTTCCCCATAGTTTGTAAGCTTGCGAGCAGGGCCCTCATTCCTCCTGGTATCTGTTTTGAACTGTATTTCTGTTATGCTGTAATGTCTATTGTCTGTACAAGTCCCCTCTATAATTTGTAAAGCGCTGCGGAATATGTTGGCGCTATATAAATAGAAATTATTATTATTATTATTATTATTATAAAAAGTATCATGTGATCAAAATACAACTTGCCTAATAATTCTGCACACAGTGTATAGAGGCTGGCTATGGGGCTGCATTATGCTATAGAGGCTGCTTATGGGGAGGCATTGCACTATAGAGGCTGCCTATGCGGGTTCATTATGCTATAGAGGCTGCCGATGGGGCTGCGTTACACCATAGAAGCTGCTTATGGGGGTGCATTATGCTATAGAGGCTGCCTATGGGGCTGCATTACACTATAGAGGCTGCCTATGGGGTGCATTATGCTAAAGAGGCTGGCTATGAGGCCGAATTATGCTATAGAGGCTGCTTATGGGGCTGGATTACACTATAGAGGCTGCCTATGGGGCTGCATTATACTATAGAGGCTGCCTATGGGGGTGTATTATGCTATAGAGGCTGCTTATGGGGGGATGCATTACACTATAGAGTCTGCCTATGGGGGGTACATTATACTATAGAGTCTGCCTATGGGTAGTGCATTATGCTATAAAGGCTGCCTATGGGGAGTGCATTATGCTATAGAGGCTGCTTATGGAGCTGCATTATGCTATAGAGGCTGCCTATGATGCCGAATTATGCTATAGAGGCTGCTTATGGGGCTGGATTGCACTATAGAGGCTGCCTATGGGGCTGCATTATACTATAGAGGCTGCCTATGGGGGGTGTATTATGCTATAGAGGCTGCTTATGGGGGGATGCATTACACTATAGAGTCTGCCTATGGGGGGTACATTATACTATAGAGTCTGCCTATGGGTAGTGCATTATGCTATAGAGGCTGCCTATGGGGAGTGCATTATGCTATAGAGGCTGCCTATGGAGCTGCATTATGCTATAGAGGCTGCCGTATGGAGCTGCATTACATTATAGAGGCTGCTTTATGGGGCTGCATTACACTATAGAGGCTGCCTATGGCGGTGCATTATGCTATAGAGGTTGCCTATGGGGCTGCATTACACTATAGAGGCTGCCTATGGGGGTGCATTATGCTATAGAGGCTGCCTATGGGGCTCCATTACACTATAGAGGCTGCCTATGGGGGTGAATTATACTATAGAGGCTGGCTATGGAGCTGCATTATGCTATAGAGCAGGGATCCCCAACCTTTCTTACCTTGAGAGCCACATTCCGCTATGAAAGTTAGTCGAGAGCCACAATGCAGATAAAGTCATAGAAAAACCTAGAGAAGGCACAAATAATAACATGCAGATTTTTTCATTTTCACTCTATCCTTATGTATTTTACATTATTGTTATGCAAATTGCTTAGTCAAAGAGGACTTGAACTGTAGTGCCACCTATTGGAAGTAGCAATCTTAAAAATCAATACCCTTTAACAGTTCCATAACATGCTTCATATAATATTGGCTCCATATACTGCTCCATATGTAATTGGCCCCATATAATGCTCCATATGTAATTAGCCCCATATACTGCTCAATATGTAATTGTCCCCATATACTGCTCAATATGTAATTGTCCCCATATACTGCTCCATATGTAATTGTCCCCATATACTGCTCCATATTGAATTGGCCCCTGTTATGATCCGGTGACCTTGGATCCGCATGGAACTTTCTCTGGAGTTGGTGTAAACTGTACTGACCGCAAATCCTGAACCTAACACCGCAACTAGAAGTAGCCGTGGGGTGTGCCGAACAAATCCTAGACACCTCGACACAGCCAGAGGACTAAATACCCCTATAGATGGAAATAGGAATTCTACCTTGCCTCAGAGCAGAACCCCAAAGGATAGGCAGCCCCCCACAAATATTGACTGTGAGTAGTAGAGGAAAAAACACACGCAGGCAGGAAACAGGATTTAGCAAAAGAGGCCACTCTAGCTAAAATAGGAAAGGATAGGACAGAATACTAAGCGGTCAGTATTAAAATCCTACCAAAAATATCCACAGCAGAAAATACAAAAAATTCCACCATCTAACTAAAGATGTGGAGCGTATATCTGCAACTCCAGAGAATCCAACAAGACTGAGAAAACACTGACACAGTCTAAGCTGGACAAGAGAAAACAAATGAATAGCACAGAATTATTAAGCACACAGCATGTGTGCCACAGAAACAAAAACCAGACACTTATCTTTGCTGAATTGGCAGCAAGGCAGGAGGAACCAGACAAAGATCCAAAACCTCCCAGAACCATGGACAACTGGCAAGGACTAATGAATCCTGCATATCTAAATACCCCAGTCAGAACTGCAATCAGCAGAAACACCTGACCAGGACTGCAACTCAGGGACAACTTCATTACCACCTACAACCACTAGAGGGAACCCAAAAGCAGAATTCACAACAGTACCCCCCCTTGAGGAGGGGTCACCGAACCCTCACCAGGGCCCCCCCCCAGGACGATCAGGACGAGCCAGATGAAAGGCACGGACCAAATCAGCAGCATGGACATCAGAGGCAAAAACCCAAGAATTATCCTCCTGGCCATAACCCTTCCATTTGACAAGGTACTGAAGCCTCCGCCTCGAAAAACGAGAATCCAAAATCTTCTCAACCACATACTCCAACTCCCCATCAACCAACACAGGGGCCGGAGGATCAACAGAGGGAACAACGGGCACCACATATTTCCGCAATAAAGATCTATGGAAGACATTATGGATAGCAAAAGAAGCCGGAAGCGCCAATTGAAAAGACACGGGATTAATATCTCAGAAATCCTATAAGGACCAAGAAACCTTCATAGTAACATGGCGGGAAGGCAACCAGACCAGATCCCCAACCCGAAGCCGGGAACCAACACACCGACGACGGTTAGCAAAACGTTGAGCCTCCTCCTGAGACAACACCAAATTGTCCACCACATGAGCCCAAATCTGCTGCAACCTGTCAACCACAGAATCCACCCCAGGACAATCAGAAGGTTCATCCTGCCCAGAAGAAAAATGAGGATGAAAACCAAAATTACAAAAGAAAGGCGAAACCAAGGTAACCGAACTAGCCCGATTATTAAGGGCAAACTCGGCCAATGGCAAGAAGGCCACCCAATCATCCTGATCAGCAGACACAAAGCATCTCAAATAAGTCTCCAAAGTCTGATTAGTTCGCTCGGTCTGGCCATTTGTCTGAGGATGAAATGCAGAAGAAAAAGACAAATCAATGCCCAGCCTAGCACAAAAGGCCCACCAAAACCTAGAAACAAACTGGGAACCTCTGTCGGACACAATATTCTCCGGAATACCATGCAGACGAACCACATGCTGAAAAAACAACGGAACCAAATCTGAAGAGGAAGGCAATTTAGGCAAAGGCACCAAATCAACCATCTTAGAGAATCGGTCACAAACAACCCAGATAACAGACATCTTCTGGGAAACCGGAAGATCAGAAATAAAATCCATAGAAATATGCGTCCAGGGCCTCTCAGGGACTGGCAATGGCAAAAGCAACCCACTAGCACGGGAACAACAAGGCTTGGCCCGTGCACAAGTCCCACAGGACTGCACAAAAGAACGCACATCACGTGACAAAGAAGGCCACCAAAAGGACCTACCAACCAAATCTCTGGTACCAAAAATACCAGGATAACCAGTCAACACAGAACAGTGAACCTCAGAAATCACTCTACTAGTCCATCTGTCAGGAACAAACAGTTTCCCCACTGGACAGCGGTCAGGTCTGTCAGCCTGAAATTCCTAAAGAACCCGTCATAAATCAGGGGAAATGGCAGAAAGGACCACCCCTTCTTTCAGAATGCCGACCGGTTCAAGGACCTCAGGAGAATCAGGCAAAAAACACCTAGAGAGGGCATCAGCCTTAATATTCTTAGAACCCGGAAGATACGAAACTACGAAATCAAAACGGGAAAATAAACAAGGACCATCGAGCCTGTCTAGGATTCAGCCGTTTGGCAGACTCGAGGTAAATCAGATTCTTATGATCGGTCAAGACCACAATACGGTGCTTAGCTCCCTCAAGCCAATGTCGCCACTCCTCAAATGCCCACTTCATAGCCAACAACTCCTGATTGCCGACATCATAATTGCGTTCAGCAGGCGAAAACTTATGGGAAAAGAAGGCACACGGTTTCATCAAGGAACCAACAGGATCACTCTGAGACAAAACGGCCCCTGCCCCAATCTCAGAAGCGTCAATCTCAACCTGAAACGGAAAAGAAACATCCGGTTGGCGCAACACCAGAGCAGAAGTAAATCGGCATTTAAGCTCCTGAAAGGCAGCGACAGCCGCAGAGGACCAATTCGCCACATCAGCGCCTTTCTTCGTCAAATCGGTCAAGGGTTTAACCACGCTAGAGAAGTTAGCAATGAAACGGCGATAAAAATTTGCAAAACCCAAAAATTTCTGAAGGCTCTTCACGGATGTGGGTTGAATCCAATCATGAATGGCCTGAACCTTAACCGGATCCATCTCCATAGATGAGGGAGAAAAAATGAAGCCCAAAAAAGAAACCTTCTGCACCCCAAAGAGACACTTAGACCCCTTCACAAACAAAGCATTGTAACGAAGGATCTGAAATACCATCCTGACCTGTTGCACATGAGACTCCCAATCATCGGAAAAAATCAAAATATCGTCCAAGTATACAATCAAGAATTTATCAAGATAAGTCCGGAAGATATCATGCATGAAGGACTGAAAAACAGATGGAGCATTAGTGAACCCGAATGGCATCACAAGATATTCAAAATGACCTTTGGGCGTATTAAACGCAGTTTTCCATTCATCACCCTGCTTAATACGAACAAGATTATATGCCCCCCGAAGGTCAATCTTAGTAAACCAACTAGCCCCCTTAATCCTAGCAAACAAATCGGAAAGCAAAGGTAAAGGGTATTGAAACTTGACCATGATCTTATTCAAGAGGCGATAATCAATACAGGGTCTCAAGGAGCCATCCTTCTTAGCAACAAAAAAAAATCCCGCTCCCAATGGTGAAGAAGATGGCCGAATATGCCCTTTCGCCAAAGACTCCTTAATATAATTCCGCATGGCGGTATGTTCAGGCACAGACAGGTTGAAAAGTCGGCCCTTAGGAAACTTACAGCCTGGAATCAAGTCAATAGCACAATCACAGTCCCTGTGCGGCGGAAGGGAACTGGACTTGGGCTCATCGAATACATCCTGAAAATCAGACAAAAACTTAGGAATTTCAGAAGAGGAAGAAGAGGAGATTGACATCAAAGGAACATCATTATGAATCCCCTGACAACCCCAACTAGTCACAGACATAGACTTCCAGTCCAACACAGGATTATGTACCTGCAACCACGGAAAACCCAGCACGATAGCATCATGCAAATTATGCAACACCCGAAATCGACAATCTTTCTAATGGGCTGGCGCCATGCACATGGTCACCTGTGTCCAAAACTGGGGCTTATTCTTTGCCAAAGGTGTAGCATCAATGTTCCTTAAAGGAATAGGGTTCTGCAAAGGCTGCAAGGGAAAACCACAACGCCTGGCAAACTCAAAGTCCATTAAGTTCAAGGCGGCGCCTGAATCCACAAACGCCATGAAAGAAAATGATGACAATGAGCAGATCAATGACACAGATAACAGAAATTTAAGTTGTACAGTACTGATGGTAAATGAACTGGCGATCCTCTTTGTCCGCTTAGGGCAGACAGAAATGACATGAGAAGCGTCGCCACAATAATAACACAACCTATTCTGACGTCTGAAACCTTGTTGTTCCGTTCTAGACAGAATCCTATCACACTGCATTGGCTCAGGAATTTGCTCTGAGGACAACGCCACAGCGCGCACAGTTCTGTGCTCCCGCAAGCGCCGATCAATCTGAATGGCCAGAGACATAGAATCACTCAGACCGAAAGGCGTGGGAAACCCCACCATAACATCTTTAACGGATTCAGAAAGACCCTTTCTGAAAATTGCCGACAAAGCATCATCATTCCATTTAGTCAACACAGACCATTTTCTAAATTTCTGACAATACAATTCTGCCGCCTCTTGACCCTGAGACAGGGCCAACAAGGTCTTCTCCGCTTGATCCACAGAATTAGGTTCATCATATAATAAACCTAAAGCCTGAAAAAAGGAGTCTACATTAAGCAAAGCCGGATTCCCAGATTCCAGGGAAAATGCCCAATCCTGTGGATCGCCACGCAGCAGGGAGATGATGATTTTAACCTGCTGACTGGAATCACCGGAGGATCGAGGTCTCAGAGCAAAAAACAGTTTACAGTTGTTTTTAAAACTCAAAAATTTGGACCTGTCACCAAAAAACAAATCAGGAGTAGGAATCTTTGGCTCTAAAACAGGAGTCTGAACAATATAATCAGAAATACCCTGTACCCTAGCAGCAAGCTGGTCCACACGAGAAGATAATTCCTGAATATCCATGCTAGCACAAGACTCCTCAGCCACCCAGAGAAAAAGAGGGAAGAGAAGACAAAACAGAGTGCAGAAAAAAAATGGCTCAACACCTTTCTTCCCTTCTTCTGAGATGCATTTAACTCATTATCGGCCAGTTGTACTGTTATGATCCGGTGACCTTGGATCCGCATGTAACTTTCTCTGGAGTTGGTGTAAACTGTACTGACCGCAAATCCTGAACCTAACACCGCAACTAGAAGTAGCCGTGGGGTGTGCCAAACAAATCCTAGACACCTCGACACAGCCAGAGGACTAAATACCCCTATAGATGGAAATAGGAATTCTACCTTGCCTCAGAGCAGAACCCCAAAGGATAGGCAGCCCCCCACAAATATTGACTGTGAGTAGTAGAGGAAAAAACACACGCAGGCAGGAAACAGGATTTAGTAAAAGAGGCCACTCTAGCTAAAATAGGAAAGGATAGGACAGAATACTAAGCGGTCAGTATTAAAATCCTACCAAAAATATCCACAGCAGAAAATACAAAAAATTTCACCATCTAACTAAAGATGTGGAGCGTATATCTGCAACTCCAGAGAATCCAACAAGACTGAGAAAACACTGGCACAGTCTAAGCTGGACAAGAGAAAACAAATGAATAGCACAGAATTATTAAGCACACAGCATGTGTGCCACAGAAACAAAAACCAGACACTTATCTTTGCTGAATTGGCAGCAAGGCAGGAGGAACCAGACAAAGATCCAAAACCTCCCAGAACCATGGACAACTGGCAAGGACTAATGAATCCTGCACACCTAAATACCCCAGTCAGAACTGCAATTAGCAGAAACACCTGACCAGGACTGCAACTCAGGGACAACTGCATTACCACCTACAACCACTGGAGGGAACCCAAAAGCAGAATTCACAACAGGCCCCATAAGATGCTCCATATAGTATTGTGTTATGGACCTGGTGGTAAGGAGCACCCGGAACGACCTGATAGTTAAACTCACACAGGACAAGCTCTGGGAAGTGGGAGCTCTGCTGACCGCAACCCCTAATCCTATCACACAACTAGAAATAGCCGTGGAGCGTACCTAACACTGCCTAGACGCCTCTTCACAGCCTAAGAGCTAACTAGCCCTAGAGATAGAAAATAAAGCCTACCTTGCCTCAGAGAAATTCCCCAAAGGAAAAGGCAGCCCCCCACATATATTAACTGTGAGTTAAGATGAAAGTCACAAACACAGAAATGAAACAGGTTTCAGCAAAGGGAGGCCAGACTTACTAAACAGACTGAGAATAGGAAAGGTATCTTTGCGGTCAGCACAAAAAACTACAAAAGACCACGCAGAGTGTGCAAAAAGACCTCAGCACAGACTCACGGTGCGGAGGTGCCACTCTGCATCCCAGAGCTTCCAGCTAGCAAGGCAAAATCATGATAACTAGCTGGACAAGGAAACAATGAACAAATAATTAACTAGCAGGGACTTAGCTTCTGCTGGAGTAGACAGGTCACCAGAGAGATCCAAGAGCGAACTGAACCAGTACAAGAACATTGACAGCTGGCATGGAGTAACGATCAGAGTGGAGTTAAATAGAGCAGCCAGCCTAAGAATAAACTAGGTCATCTGTGGACGGAACCTCAGAACCAGCAGCTCCACTCACAGCCACTAGAGGGAGTCCATGGGCAGAACTCGCCGAAGTACCATTCATGACCACAGGAGGGAGTTCGATAACAGAATTCACAACAGTACCCCCCCTTGAGGAGGGGTCACCGAACCCTCACCAGAACCCCCAGGCCGATCAGGACGAGCCAAATGAAAGGCACGAACCAGATCGGCAGCATGAACATCAGAGGCAACAACCCAGGAATTATCTTCCTGACCATAACCCTTCCACTTGACCAGGTACTGGAGTTTCCGTCTCGAAATACGAGAATCTAAAATCTTCTCCACCACATACTCCAACTCCCCCTCGACCAACACCAGGGCAGGAGGGTCAACGGAGGGAACCATAGGCGCCACGTATCTCCGCAATAACGACCTATGGAACACATTATGGATGGCAAAAGAAGCTGGGAGGGCCAAACGAAATGACACAGGATTGAGAACTTCAGAAATCTTATATGGACCAATGAAACGAGGCTTAAACTTAGGAGAGGAAACCTTCATAGGAACATAACGAGACGACAACCAAACCAAATCCCCAACACGAAGTCGGGACCAACACAGCGCCGGCGGTTAGCAAAACGTTGAGCCTTCTCCTGGGACAATGTCAAATTGTCCACCACATGAGTCCAAATCTGCTGCAACCTGTCCACCACAGTATCCACACCAGGACAGTCCGAAGGCTCAACCTGCCCTGAAGAGAAACGAGGATGGAAACCAGAATTACAGAAAAAAGGCAAAACCAAAGTAGCCGAGCTGGCCCGATTATTAAGGGCGAACTGAGCCAAAGGCAAGAAGGACACCCAATCATCCTGATCAGCAGAAACAAAGCATCTCAGATATGTTTCCAAAGTCTGATTAGTTCGTTCGGTTTGGCCATTTGTCTGAGGATGGAAAGCCGAAGAAAAAGACAAATCAATGCCCATCTTAGCACAAAAGGACCGCCAAAACCGCGAATCAAACTGGGAACCTTTGTCCGAGACGATGTTCTCCGGAATGCCATGCAAACGAACCACATGCTGGAAAAACAATGGCACCAAATCAGAGGAGGAAGGCAATTTAGACAAGGGTACCAAATGGACCATCTTAGAGAAGCAATCACAAACCACCCAAATGACCGACATCCTTTGAGAGACAGGGAGATCTGAAATAAAATCCATGGAAATATGTGTCCAGGGCCTCTTCGGGACCAGCAAGGGCAAAAGCAACCCACTGGCACGAGAACAGCAGGGCTTAGCCTGAGCACAAGTCCCACAGGACTGCACAAAAGAACGCACATCCCGTGACAAAGAAGGCCACCAGAAGGATCTAGCCACCAAATCTCTGGTACCAAAGATTCCAGGATGACCAGCCAACACCGAACAATGAACCTCAGAGATAACTCTACTAGTCCATCTATCAGGGACAAACAGTTTCTCCGCTGGACAACGGTCAGGTCTATCAGCCTGAAACTTCTGCAGCACCCGCCGCAAATCAGGGGAGATGGCAGACAAAATTACCCCCTCTTTGAGAATACGCGCCGGCTCAGGAACACCCGGAGAGTCAGGCACAAAACTCCTTGACAGGGCATCAGCCTTCACATTCTCAGATCCCGGAAGGTACGAAACCACAAAATCAAAACGGGAGAAAAACAGCGACCATCGAGCCTGTCTAGGATTCAACCGTTTGGCAGACTCGAGATAAGTCAAATTCTTGTGATCCGTCAAGACCACCACGCAATGCTTGGCTCCTTCAAGCCAATGTCGCCACTCCTCGAATGCCCACTTCATGGCCAACAACTCTCGATTGCCAACATCATAATTGCGCTCAGCAGGCGAGAATTTTCTAGAAAAGAAGGCACATGTTTTCATCACCGAGCCATCAGAACTTCTTTGCGACAAAACAGCCCCTGCTCCAATCTCAGAAGCATCAACCTCGACCTGAAACGGGAGCGAAACATCTGGCTGGCACAACACAGGGGCAGAAGAAAAACGACGCTTCAACTCCTGAAAAGCCTCTACAGCCACAGAGGACCAATTGACCACATCAGCACCTTTCTTGGTCAAATCAGTCAACGGTTTAGCAACACTAGAAAAATTAGCAATGAAGCGATGGTAAAAATTAGCAAAGCCCAGGAACTTCTGCAGGCTCTTCACAGATGTCGGCTGAGTCCAATCATAAATGGCCTGAACTTTAACAGGGTCCATCTCGATAGTAGAAGGGGAAAAAATGAAACCCAAAAATGAAACCTTCTGAACTCCATAGAGACATTTAGACCCCTTCAGAAACAAGGAATTCGCACGAAGGACCTGGAACACCATCCTGACCTGCTTCACATGAGACTCCCAATCATCCGAAAAGACCAAAATATCATCCAAATATATAATCATGAATCTATCCAGGTACTTTCGCAAGATGTCATCCATAAAGGACTGAAAAACAGATGGAGCATTAGAAAGCCCGAATGGCATAACCAGGTACTCAAAATGGCCCTCGGGCGTATTAAATGCTGTTTTCCATTCATCGCCCTGTTTAATTCGCACAAGATTATACGCCCCTCGAAGATCTATCTTGGTGAACCAACTAGCCCCCTTAATCCGAGCAAACAAATCAGACAGCAGCGGCAAAGGGTACTGAAATTTGACTGTGATCTTATTAAGAAGGCGGTAATCAATACAAGGTCTCAAAGAACCATCCTTCTTGGCCACAAAAAAGAACCCTGCTCCCAACGGTGATGACGACGGGCGAATATGACCTTTCTCCAAGGATTCCTTTATATAACTTCCTTTATATAACTTAGGAAACTTACTACCAGGAATCAAATTAATAGCACAATCGCAATCCCTATGAGGAGGTAGGGCACTGGATTTGGGCTCATCAAAAACATCCCGGTAATCTGACAAAAACTCAGGGACTTCAGAAGGAGTGGAAGGCAAAATTGACAGCAATGGAACATCACCATGTAACCCCTGACAACCCCAGCCGGACACAGACATAGATTTCCAATCCAATACTGGATTATGGACCTGTAGCCATGGCAACCCCAAAATATCCCCCTGATGTGCAGGAGCCATGCACATGGTCAATTGAGTCCAATACTGAGGCTTATTCTTGGCCAAAGGCGTAGCATCAATTCCTCTCAATGGAATAGGATACTGCAAGGGCTCCAAGAAAAAACCACAGTGCCTGGCAAACTCCAAGTCCATCAAATTCAGGGCGGCGCCTGAATCCACAAATGCCATAACAGAATAGGACGACAAAGAGCAAATCAGAGTAACGGACAAAAGAAATTTAGACTGTACCGTACCAATGGTGGCAGATCTAGCGAACCGCTTAGTGCGCTTAGGACAATCTTGCCTTGCGCAGGCGTGTACTATGGAGGACAGAGAATGAACTTCAATCCAATATTGCAGCCAGCATGCAGCCAGTGGGTAAGGAAAGGGTGAATCAAAAAACCCCAAAACCCCGCCTCCATGGCTGAAGATTGTTCCCTCCAAATTCAGGTGACAGTGTCCCTTTAATGGCTTCAGAAAGACCCTTTCTGAAAATTGCCGCCAGGGCACACTCATTCCACTGAGTAAGCACAGACCACTTTCTAAACTTCTGACAATACACCTCCGCTTCATCCTGACCCTGACACAAAGCCAGCAAGATTTTCTCTGCCTGATCCACTGAATTTGGTTCATCATAAAGCAATCCAAGCGCCAGAAAAAACGCATCTACATCACGCAATGCAGGATCTCCTGGCGCAAGGGAAAATGCCCAGTCTTGAGGGTCACCACGCAACAAAGAAATAATGATTTTTACTTGTTGAACGGGGTCACCAGAGGAGCGGGAATTCAAAGCTAGAAACAGTTTACAATTATTTTTGAAATTCAGGAACTTAGATCTATCCCCAGAAAACAAATCAGGAATTGGAATTCTCGGCTCTAACATCGGATTCTGAACCACAAAATCTTGAATGTTTTGTACCCTTGCAGTGAGATGATCCACACAAGAGGACAGACCTTGAATGTCCATATCTACACCTGTGTCCTGAACCACCCAGAGGTTAAGGGGAAAAGAAAGACAAAACACACTGCAGAGAAAAAAAAATGGTCTCAGAACTTCTCTTATCCCTCTATTGAGATGCATTAATACTTTGGGCCAGCTGTACTGTTATGGACCTGGTGGTAAGGAGCACCCGGAACGACCTGATAGTTAAACTCACACAGGACAAGCTCTGGGAAGTGGGAGCTCTGCTGACCGCAACTCCTAATCCTATCATACAGCTAGAAATAGCCGTGGAGCGTACCTAACACTGCCTAGATGCCTCTTCACAGCCTAAGAGCTAACTAGCCCTAGAGATAGAAAATAAAGCCTACCTTGCCTCAGAGAAATTCCCCAAAGGAAAAGGCAGCCCCCCACATATATTGACTGTGAGTTAAGATGAAAGTCACAAACACAGAAATGAAACAGGTTTCAGCAAAGGGAGGCCAGACTTACTAAACAGACTGAGGATAGGAAAGGTATCTTTGCGGTCAGCACAAAAAACTACAAAAGACCACGCAGAGTGTGCAAAAAGACCTCCGCACCGACTCACAGTGCGGAGGTGCCACTCTGCATCCCAGAGCTTCCAGCTAGCAAGGCAAAATCATGATAACTAGCTGGACAAGGAAACAATGAACAAATAATTAACTAGCAGGGACTTAGCTTCTGCTGGAGTAGACAGGTCACCAGAGAGATCCAAGAGCGAACTGAACCAGTACAAGAACATTGACAGCTGGCATGGAGTAACGATCAGAGTGGAGTTAAATAGAGCAGCCAGCCTAAGAATAAACTAGGTCACCTGTGGAAGGAACCTCAGAACCAGCAGCTCCACTCACAGCCACCAGAGGGAGTCCATGGACAGAACTCACCGAAGTACCATTCATGACCACAGGAGGGAGTTCGATAACAGAATTCACAACAGTATTGGCCCCATATACTGCTCCATGTGTAATTGGCCCCATGTACTGCTCCATATTGAATTGGCCCCAGATACTGCTCCATATAGAATTGGCCCCCTAAGATGCTCCATATAGAATTGGCCCCATAAGAAGTTCCATATAGAATTGGCCCCATTAAGAAGCTCCCTATAGAATTGGCCCCATAAGATGCTCCATATTAAATTGGCCCCATTAAGAAGCTCCATATAGAATTGGCTCCATTAAGAAGTTCCATATAGAATTGGCCCCATAAGAAGCTCCATATTAAGTAGGCCCCATAAGAAGCTCCATATAGACTTGGCCCCATAGGATGCTCCATATAGAATTGACCCCATTAAGAAGCTCCATATAGAATTGGCCCCTTAAGATGCTCCATATTAAATTGGCCCCATTAAGAAGCTCCATATAGAATTGGCTCCATTAAGAATCTCCATATAGAATTGGCCCCATAAGAAGCTCCATATTAAATTGGCCTCATTAAGAAGCTCCATATAGAATTGGCCCTATTAAGAAGCTCCATATAGAATTGGCTCCATTAAGAAGCTCCATATAGAATTGGATCCATTAAGAAGCTCCATATAGAATTGGCCCCATAAGAAGCTCCATATTAAATTGGCCCCATAAGATGCTCCCTATATTATTGGCCCCATAAGAAGCTCCATATAGAATTGGCTCCATTAAGAAGTTAAAATATAGAATTGGCCCCATAAGATGCTCCATATTAACTTGGCCCCATTAAGAAGCTCCATATAGAATTGGCCCCATAAGAAGCTCCATATTAAATTGGCCCCATTAAGAAGCTCTATATAGAATTGGACCCATTAAGTAGCTCCATATAGAATTGGCTCCATTAAGAAGCTCCATATAGAATTGGCTCCATTAAGAAGCTCCATATAGAATTGGCCTCATAAGAAGCTCCATATTAAATTGGTCCCATAAGATGCTCCATATAGAATTAGCCCCATATAATGCTCCAAATAAAAAAAATGAAATACTCACCTCTCGTTGCTTGTCGCTGCTCTGCTCTGGACTCCTCAGCGTCTTCCTGCTCTGTGCTGTGACTGCTCAGGCAGAGAGCACACACTGGTGACGTCATCGCGCCCTCTGACCTGAATGTCACAGGGCTGAATTACACTATAGAGGCTTCCTATGAGGGTACATTATGCTATAGAGGCTGCCTTTGGGGCTGCATTACACTATAGAGGCTGCCTATGGAGGTCACTTATGCTGCAGAGGCTGCATTACACTATGGAGGCTGCCTATGGGACTGCATTACGCTATAGAGGCTGCCTTTGGGGCTGCATTGCACTATAGAGGCTGTCTATGGGGGTGCATTATGCTATAGAGGCTGCATATGGGGCTCCATTACACTATATAGGCTGCCTATGAGGGTGCATTATGATATAGAGGCTGCCTATCGGGCTGCGTTACACTATAGAGGCTGCCTATGTGGGTGCATTATGCTATAGAGGCTGCATATGGGGCTGCATTACACTATAGAGGCTGCCTATGGGGGTGCATTAAGGTATAGAGTCTGCCTATAGGGCTGCATTACACTTTAGAGTCTGCCTATGGGGGCTGCATTATACTATATGGTCTTCCTATGTGATGTGCATTACACTATAGAGTCTGTCTATGGGGAGTGCAGTATACTATAGTGAGATCTATGGGTGTGAAGGGTTAAACTAAGATCAAAATTAAAGCAGGCTTCATTTTGTACTTTTCAACTCCATTTTGCTGTTTTGAGATAAATTCTGTTACTAGGCAAAAGTTCATAGTGATTATGAGACCTTGATTGTTCTAGCTTGAACAAGAGCATGAGACTGAAGGTGTATTGTTCTACGAGACCTTGACGGACAGGCTGTTCCTGCATTCTTATAGGTTAAGAACTGTGAGCGTGTTCTTATGTTGATTGGTTGAAGCATAACTTGCTAAGATTATGAAAAGTGCGACACAATAAATGGGATTTGACGTTGATCCCCCCAAACAGAGACATGTCTCCGTCTGGTCATTCTCAGTTGCCAGCCACGCCCTGTAGATCAATTTGAAAATCACTGAGTCAACCGTGAAGGGTCACTCCAGATCCACCCCCAACAGCTTGGCGCCCAAACGTGGGACCCCCAAACAGGGACGCCTCTGCCCCCCGGAGGACATCAAGACAAAGGACCCTCAGACCAAACACAGGCACAGGAAAATTGGGACTGATCATCCCCAACAACAACCATGGTAAGTTGGCAGTTATACTGTTCAGACTGACCATTTGGTATGGTTTGCCTGTGTTTTTTGCTGCAAAGAGAATCTGAGGTTGTCCCAGATGGTGGGGTGATTTTTGGGTGGAATCATATAGAGGTGTAGTTCCGTTGGGGGCCCAGTGCTCGAACCGTACCTCATAAGGGATGGACACTCCGGTTTCACCAGTGATTGTAATTCTTTTTCTAGTCAAAATATCCTTAAATCCTGATCACTGTTAGAATCAGGCGCGGTGAGGTGATCGAAGATTGGGTAGGATACATAACTCAGGAATATATAGATATATATATGACCAGAGGTGTCCGGAGGGAAAGTCTGAGACGCCCTCCTCCTTTCACTGAGTACCGCGTAGAATTTTGGGTTGTCCCAGTGGGGGACAGATAGACCAGGTGGAACAGAATGAACGGCCACTCCAGTACTGTGCACAACTGAAGTAAGGATATTTAGCTCTAAAGGAGAATCATGTTTTCGTTGAAGAAAAACAAAAGTTTGGATTTTTTTGATGAAGGTTTTGTAGAAATTAATTAAGTCTGAGAACTGCTGCATTCTGTTTCTGTGTGAAAGACACTAAATTTCTAAGAATCTGATGGGAGGGGCAGTCTAAGCAGCTGCGCAATTGCTTTTCATTTTCTTTTTTCTGTGTTGAGGAATGCTGTGAGTTCTTATCTCCGCTGAAGTCTCGGATGGGAGAGTGCATGTAGCTGCGCTCAAGATTCTCTGTATAGTCTGTCCTTGGTGTAGTATGCGCTGGGAGATCTGTGTTTTATTTAACCCCTTAATGACAGCCAATACGTCTTTTAACTGACCTGAGATATAAGAGAATAGCCTCCCCATACAGATGACAATCCGGCTGCTGTAGGCTGTACACTATAGGTGACAACTTGCTGTATCAGCCACGATCAGTGTTTGCACCGTCCATATCTATTTAACCCCTTAGATGCTGCTGTCAATAGTGACTACATCATTATAAATGGTTAACAGAGTGTGGGGGCTTCCTCTTTGTCCCAATTGGTGCCCTCAGATCATGATTCTGTGGTCCTGGTGTGGTCCTGATGTTTGCGATGGCAATTCATGACCAAATAGTGGCCTTAGAGTCTGCCGGCTTTTGTAACCTGTTCAGAAGTTAGCGGCATTTATGTGGTAAACATACACTTTTTCATTTCTGTCATGCCACTTTGCATTATTTCCTGAAAAGCACCTGAATGGTTAACAAACTACCTGACTGCAGTTTTCAATATGTCTAGGGGTGCTGTTTTTAAAATAGTATCACATTTGGGGGTTTCCCAATATATGAGACCCCTAAAGTCACTTCAAACCTGGATAGTCCCCTAAAAAAATAAATGTTGTAAATTTCCTTGAAAAAATGAAAAATTGCTGCTACATTTTTAAACCTCCTAAAATGCTAACAAAATACAATAATGTTTTACAAATGGTGTTGATGTAAAGCAAACATATGGGAAATGTTATTTATTAATGGTTTGCGGTGGTATGACCATCTGGATTAAAGGGATAATCATTCAAATTTTGAAAATTGCTAATTTTTTAACATTTTTCTCAAATTTTTGATATTTTTTATAAATAAACACAAAACATATTGAACTAAATTTACCATTACATAAAGTATAATGTGTCATGAAAAAACAGTCTCAAAATCACTGGGATTTGTTAAAGTGTTGCAGAGTTATTACCACATAAAGTAACATTGGTCAGATTTCAAAAATTTGGCTCCGTCACCAACAGTACTGTATTGTAGAATTGAGTGACTTTTACTTTTTTAGGATCGAGTCGGGTTTCGCGAAACCCGACTTTCTCAAAAGTCGGGTCGGGTGAAATCGGCCTATTATTGCAAAAAGTCGGGGTCAGCCGAAACATGAAACCCAATGCAAGTCAATGGGGAATCAAAGTCGGCAGTGAGTGGAGGACAGGAAAACACCTACAGTGTCCATTTTAATGCCCAAAACATCAATTCGTATTACTGAAGCTTATCAATCTTAATTTACTGTATAATACTTAATTTACTAATAATAATTAGGCATTGAAAACAGGGGCTCATTTGGCTAAAGTTGTGGGGGGGTAGGGCTGGCTCAAGATTTTCGTGGGCCCGGGAAACGCGGAATACGTCACGGCGGTGGAGCAGGGAGAGGTAAGTATTTCAACTTTGCAAGGACTGCGATTCTGAGCAAGCAGGGGGAGCCCACTAGTTGGCACTGGCACAGGGCTCCTCATAGTACGGCGGTGTGTTTGACGGCGGGCGGCGCCTCCCACTGCCAGATACACATTTGCGTACTATGAGGGGCCCTGTGCCAGTGCCAACGAGTATGCCCCCACACCTGATGAAGGAACCTGCACTTTCATCTGCACCTTCCTCTTTGTCCCTGTGTAAGGTGGTATAGTATGCGGGAAGGGGAACCTGACTTTCAGCAGGGTCAGATTCTGGCTGTGTAGAGTGCAAGGGGAATGTAGTGGTCTGGGTCAATCTACCAGCAGACTCATCTAGCAGTGGCTGGCCAATGGGCAGGATGAGGAGGAAACACAGATATAGGCCCAAATAATAAAGTAGGCTAAATGCAGTTCAAAAGTGGTAACAGGACTAAACAGGCGGCGTTGCTTTATTCAGTGGAGTAGAAAAGCAAGGAGCGGCAGACACCGTTAGTAGGCCCAACCAAACAATTAGGCCAAATGCAGTTTAATATCCGAAACAGGATGAAAATTGAGGCTAAGCTTTGTTCAGTGGAGGAGAACAACAAGCAACGTCAGACACCGTTAGTAAGCCCAACCAAACAAGTAGGCCAAATGCAGTTTAATATCGGAAACAGGATGAAAATTGAGGCTCAGCTTTGTACAGTGGAGGAGAACAACAAGCAGCGGCAGACACCGTTAGTAGGCCCAACCAAACAAGTAGGCCAAACGCAGTTTAATATCTGAAACAGGATGAAAACTGAGGCTCAGCTTTGTTCGGTGGAGGAGAAAAGCAAGGAGCGGCAGACACCGTTAGTAGGCCCAACCAAACAAGTAGGCCAAATGCAGTTTAATATCTGAAACAGGATGAAAATTGAGGCTCAGCTTTGTACAGTGAAGGAGAAAAGCAAGGAGCGGCAGACACCGTTAGTAGGCCCAACCAAACAAGTAGGCCAAATGCAGTTTAATATCCGAAACAGGATGAAAATTGAAACTCAGCTTTGTTCAGTGGAGGAGAACAACAAGCAGCGGCAGACACCGTTAGTAGGCACAACCAAATAAGTAGGCCAAATGCAGTTTAATATCTGAAACAGGATGAAAATTGAGGCTCAGCTTTGTACATTGGAGGGAAACGACAAGCAGCGGCAGACACCGTTAGTAGGCCCAACCAAACAAGTAGGCCAAATGCAGTTTAATATCTGAAACAGCAAGGAGCGGCAGACACCGTTAGTAGGCCCAACCAAACAAGTAGGCCAAATGCAGTTTAATATCTGAAACAGTATGAAAATTGAGGCTCAGCTTTGTACAGTGGAGGAGAACAACAAGCATCGGCAGACACCGTTAGTAGGCCCAACCAAACAAGTAGGCCAAAAGCAGTTTAATATCTGAAACTGGATGAAAATTGAGGCTCAGCTTTATTTAGTGGTTGAGAAAAGCAAGGAGCGGCAGACACCGTTAGTAGGCCCAACCAAACAAGTAGGCCAAATGCAGTTTAATATCCGAAACAGGATGAAAATTGAGGCTCAGCTTTGTACAGTGGAGGAGAACAAGCAGCGGCAGATACCGTTAGTAGGCCCAACCAAACAAGTAGGCCAAATGCAGTTTAATATCCGAAACAGGATGAAAATTGAGGCTCAGCTTTGTACAGTGGAGGAGAACAACAAGCAGCGGCAGACACCGTTAGTAGGCCCAATCAAACAAGTAGGCCAAATGTAGTTTAATATCCGAAACAGGATGAAAATTGAAACTCAGCTTTGTTCAGTGGAGGAGAACAACAAGCAGCGGCAGACACCGTTAGTAGGCCCAACCAAACAAGTAGGCCAAATGCAGTTTAATATCTGAAACAGCAAGGAGCGGCAGACACCGTTAGTAGGCCCAACCAAACAAGTAGGCCAAATGCAGTTTAATATCTGAAACAGTATGAAAATTGAGGCTCAGCTTTGTACAGTGGAGGAGAACAACAAGCATCGGCAGACACCGTTAGTAGGCCCAACCAAACAAGTAGGCCAAAAGCATTTTAATATCTGAAACAGGATGAAAATTGAGGCTCAGCTTTGTACAGTGGAGGAGAAAAGCAAGGAGCGGCAGACACCGTTAGTAGGCCCAACCAAACAAGTAGGCCAAATGCAGTTTAATATCTGAAACAGTATGAAAATTGAGGCTCAGCTTTGTACAGTGGAGGAGAACAACAAGCTGCGGCAGACACCGTTAGTAGGCCCAACCAAACAAGTAGGCCAAATGCAGTTTAATATCTGAAACAGGATGAAAATTGAGGCTCAGCTTTATTCAGTGGACGAGAAAAGCAAGGAGCGGCAGACACCGTTAGTAGGCCCAACCAAACAAGTAGGCCAAATGCAGTTTAATATCCGAAACAGGATGAAAATTGAGGCTCAGCTTTGTACAGTGGAGGAGAACAAGCAGCGGCAGACACCGTTAGTAGGCCCAACCAAACAAGTAGGCCAAATGCAGTTTAATATCCGAAACAGGATGAAAATTGAGGCTCAGCTTTGTACAGTGGAGGAGAACAACAAGCAGCGGCAGACACCGTTAGTAGGCCCAACCAAACAAGTAGGCCAAATGCAGTTTAATATCCGAAACAGGATGAAAATTGAAACTCAGCTTTGTTCAGTGGAGGAGAACAACAAGCAGCGGCAGACATCGTTAGTAGGCCCAACCAAACAAGTAGGCCAAATGCAGTTTAATATCCGAAACAGGATGAAAATTGAGGCTCAGCTTTGTACAGTGGAGGAGAACAACAAGCAGCAGCAGACACCGTTAGTAGGCCCAACCAAACAAGTAGGCCAAATGCAGTTTAATATCCGAAACAGGATGAAAATTGTAACTCAGCTTTGTTCAGTGGAGGAAAACAGCAAGCAGCGGCAGACACCGTTAGTAGGCCCAATCAAACAAGTAGGCCAAATGCAGTTTAATATCTGAAACAGGATGAAAATTGAGGCTCAGCTTTGTACATTGGAGGAGAACGACAAGCAGCGGCAGACACCGTTAGTAGGCCCAACCAAACAAGTAGGCCAAATGCAGTTTAATATCTGAAACAGGATGAAAATTGAGGCTCAGCTTTGTACAGTGGAGGAGAACAACAAGCAGCGGCAGACACCGTTAGTAGGCCCAACCAAACATGTAGGCCAAATGCAGTTTAATATCTGAAACAGGATGAAAATTGAGGCTCAGCTTTGTTCACTGGAGGAGAAAAGCAAGGAGCGGCAGACACCGTTAGTAGGCCCAACCAAACAAGTAGGCCAAATGTAGTTTAATATCCGAAACAGGATGAAAATTGAGGCCCAGCTTTGTACAGTGGAGGAGAACAACAAGCAGCGGCAGACACCGTTAGTAGGCCCAACCAAACAAGTAGTCCAAATGCAGTTTAATATCCGAAACAGGATGAAAATTGAAACTCAGCTTTGTTCAGTGGAGGAGAACAACAAGCAGCGGCAGACACCGTTAGTAGGCCCAACCAAACAAGTAGGCCAAATGCAGTTTAATATCTGAAACAGGATGAAAATTGAGGCTCAGCTTTGTACATTGGAGGAGAATGACAAACAGCGGCAGACACCGTTAGTAGGCCCAACCAAACAACTAGGCCAAATGCAGTTTAATATCTGAAACAGGATGAAAATTGAGGCTCAGCTTTGTACAGTGGAGGAGAACAACAAGCAGTGGCAGACACCGTTAGTAGGCCCAACCAAACATGTAGGCCAAATGCAGTTTAATATCTGAAACAGGATGAAAATTGAGGCTCAGCTGTGTTCAGTGGAGGAGAAAAGCAAGGAGCGGCAGACACCGTTAGTAGGCCCAACCAAACAAGTAGGCCAAATGCAGTTTAATATCCGAAACAGGATGAAAATTGAGGCTCAGCTTTGTACAGTGGAGGAGAACAAGCAGCGGCAGACACCGTTAGTAGGCCCAACCAAACAAGTAGGCCAAATGCAGTTTAATATCCGAAACAGGATGAAAATTGAGGCTCAGCTTTGTACAGTGGAGGAGAACAACAAGCAGCGGCAGACACCGTTAGTAGGCCCAACCAAACAAGTAGGCCAAATGCAGGTTAATATCCGAAACAGGATGAAAATTGAAACTCAGCTTTGTTCAGTGGAGGAGAACAGCAAGCAGCGGCAGACACCGTTAGTAGGCCCAACCAAACAAGTAGGCCAAATGCAGGTTAATATCTGAAACAGGATGAAAATTGAGGCTCAGCTTTGTACATTGGAGGAGAACGACAAGCAGCGGCAGACACCGTTAGTAGGCCCAACCAAACAAGTAGGCCAAATGCAGTTTAATATCTGAAACAGGATGAAAATTGAGGCTCAGCTTTGTACAGTGGAGGAGAACAACAAGCAGCGGCAGACACCGTTAGTAGGCCCAACCAAACATGTAGGCCAAATGCAGTTTAATATCTGAAACAGGATGAAAATGGAGGCTCAGCTTTGTTCAGTGGAGGAGAAAAGCAAGGAGCGGCAGACACCGTTAGTAGGCCCAACCAAACAAGTAGGCCAAATGCAGTTTAATATTTGAAACAGGAGTAAACTGGCTGCTCAGCTTTGTTCAGTGGAGGACAACTGTAATGGGAGGCAGACACAGTTAGTAGGCCTAAATAAGTAAGTAGGCTAAAAGCAGTTCAAAATTGGTAACAGGACTAAACAGGCGGCATAGTTTTGTTCAGTGGAGGACAACTGTAATGAGTGGCGCAGAGACAGTTAGTAGGCCCAAATAATAAAGTAGGCTAAATGCAGTTCAAAATTGGTAACAGGACTAACCAGGCGGCATAGCTAGGTACTGGGGTGGGCTCCTCTGCTGAGTAGCAGATGGTGGTAGTAGGCGCAAAGTATTAACTGGTCTAAATGGAGGCCAGGGCCCCTGTATATTTTAACTATCATCTATCATTTCAACAAATTTGTATTGGCAGTGCCATTGAAGGATTTAACAGCACAGACTACACAGTGGTGGAGCAGGGAGAGGTAAGTATTGCAAATGGTAGAGCACTGTTTGAGCTGGGGGGAACACTCTCTCGTGGGCGGCGGTACTGGCACAGGGCCCCTCATATTATGACGGTGTGTCTGACATTGGGTGTGCACCACCACCTTCAGAGACACTTCATTGTACTATGAGGGACCCAGTGCCAGTGCCGTCACCCAAAAGTGGGCACACCCATCTGTCCAGGCAAACGGCACTCGCACGGGTGCTTGCGCCAAGTGGTGACCACGGCCCTGTGGGGGGGAGTCAGACCATTTAGGGAGGTATAAAAATGGCCTATGGTGGACATTCAGCAGCTGCAAATGGAGGAATTGAAGTAGTCAGTAAGAGGAGGCCAAAAGCAAGACATTTTTAGGCAAGCTACGTGTCAGCAGGGGAAGGTGGGGCAAAATAAATTGAAATCCATGATTGGTTCATTTTAATGAAGGTTAGATCATCAACATTTCGGGTAGCCAGACGAGTCCTTTTTTCAGTCAGTATTGAACCAGCAGCACTGAATACTCTTTCTGATAGCACACTAGCAGCTGGGCAAGCGAGCTCCTGTAATGCATATTCTGCCAATTCAGGCCAGGTGTCTATTTTTGATGCCCAGTAAGCAAAGGGGAATGACCTGTGAGGGAGAACATCAATAAGGGAGGAAAAATAGTTCATAACCATACTGGACAAATGCTGTATCCTGTCACTTTGAATCGATGCAGCAGTACCTGTCGTGTCTGCGGTCATTGCAAAATCACTCCACAACCTGGTCATAAAACCCCTCTGTCCAACGCCACTTCTGATTTGTGCACCTCTAACACCTCTGGCATGTTGCCCCCTACAGCTCGTGTGAGAACCATCACCGCCGCTGTGTGCTGGGAATGCCTGAACCAAACGGTCTACAAGAGTTGCTTGTTTGGTAGCCAATATTTGCTCAAGGTTCTCATGTGGCATGATATTTTGTAATTTCCCTTTATATCATGGATCCAGGAGGCAGGCCAACCAGTAATCGTCATCGGTCATCATTTTGATAATGCGGGGGTCCCTTTTTAGCATACGCAAGGCATAATCAGCCATGTGGGCCTATGTTCCAAGTGTCAATTCACTGCTTGTGCTGGGTTGAGGAGCACTTACTTGCAAATCAACATCACTTGTCTCCAGCAAAAACCCTGTACCTGACCTTGCAACGCCACCAGTTTCTATTGCCCCCTGAGAAGCATCCACCTCCCATAAATATTCATCCCCATCATCCTCCTCCTCCTCTTTGTCCGCCACCTCATCCAGGAGAGTTCCCTGAGCAGACAATGGCTGACTGTCATCAAGGCTTCCCTGCTCCTCGGCCGCAGACACCTGCTTCTTAATGTGCGTCAAACTTTACATCAGCAGAAGCATTATTGGGATGCTCATGCTTATGATGGCATTCACAGTCACAAGAGGTCAGACGATCGGCACTGAACGAGCTTTCTCACATTCAGACCTCCACAAATTCTCCTTAGAGACCAGACGAGGTAAGCTTCTTCTGAAGACGGGGCGGTGCATGCACAAGACGCAGCTGAATCACCAAAACATGAGAAGATGAATAAAAGCAGCACTCACCCGTGATCTTCAATGATAATAAAGTCCTTTATTGACCGTGGCTCATCATTCCCAGCTAGGAACAAGGCAGGTTACAACATGAGGAGGGAGCGGTGAGGGAGGGTGCAGAGACGAGACAGACGACGGCCGTTTCGCGAACAATCGCTTCAACGGGTCCAGTGACCCGTTGAAGCGATTGTTCGCGAAACGGCCGTCGTCTGTCTCGTCTCTGCACCCTCCCTCACCGCTCCCTCCTCATGTTGTAACCTGCCTTGTTCCTAGCTGGGAATGATGAGCCACGGTCAATAAAGGACTATATTATCATTGAAGATCACGGGTGAGTGCTGCTTTTATTCATCTTCTCATGTTTTGCTTATGATGGCATTGTCTGCACTTACCAGCCGTGTGCATTCCTCAAAACACTGTGTATCCTCCCACAAATAAATTATACCACGCCTCTGTTCGCACAGCCTCTGAAGCATGTGCAGTGTGGAGTTCCACCTTGTTGCAACGTCGATTATTAGGCGGTGCTGGGGAAGCTTCAGTGATCGCTGATGGTTCAGCATACGGCTGGAGTGTACAGGCGACCGGCGGATGTGCAAGCAAAGTCTTCGCACCTTCAGGAGCAGGGCTGGTAACCCCGGATAATTTCTCAGGAAGCACTGCACCACCAGGTTCAAGGTGTGAGCCAGGCAAGGTATGTGTTTCAGCTCTGAAATGGAAATGGCAGCCATATAATTCCTTCCGTTATCACTGACTACCTTGCCTGCCTCAAGATGTACACTGCCAAGCCATGACTGAGTTTCTTGCTGCAAGTACTCGGCCAGTACTTTCGCGGTGTGTCTGTTGTCGCCCAAACATTTCATTTGTAGCACAGCCTGCTGACGATTACCACTAGCTGTTCCATAATGTGACACCTCGTGTGCAACACTGGCAGCTGCGGATGGAGTGGTCGGACGACTGTGCTCTGTGGACGAGTTTTCGCTTCTGGAGGAGAAGGAGGAGGAGGGGTGTCGAACGCCTACTGCCAAATTTTTCCTAGACCGTGGGCTAGGCAGAACTGTCCCACTATGGCTGTCAACTGTGGACCCTGCATCCACCACATTAACCCAGTGTGCCGTGATGGACACGTAACGTCCCTTTCTATGCCTACTAGTCCATGCATCTGTTGTGAGGTGCGCCTTTCTACTGACTGATTGCCTGAGTGCATGGACAATGTGGTCTTTGACATGCTGGTAGAGGGCTGGGATGGCTTTTCTCGCAAAGAAGTGTCGACTGGGTAGGTCATAGCGTGGTACTGCGTAGGCCATCAGGGCTTTGAAAGCTTCACTTTCAACCAACCGGTAGGGCATCATCTCTAACGAGATTAGTCTAGCAATATGGGCGTTCAAAACCTGTGTACGCGGATGAGAGAATGAGTACTTCCTATTCCTAACGAGAGTCTCTTGTAGGGTGAGCTGGACTGGAGAGCTGCATATGGTGGAACTAGCGGGGGTGGTGGACATGGCAGATTGAAAGAGGGTTGGTGATGGTATTCTTGATGTTGGCCTACCTACAGTGTTTCCTACCAAGAACCTTGTGATTCCCTGACTGCTTTGGCCTTGCGATGATACCTCCATATTTGCTGTTGGTGGTGTACTAACCGGTAGTCTTACAGTGAGGGAAGCAATGTAGCGATGCTGACTACCTTCATTCTGAGCGGGTGCACCAATGGTACGGTACGTTTGGTAGTTATTCCAGGCTTGCAAGTGCATGCTGGTTAAATGTCTAAGCATGCACGTTGTATTTAAATTTTGGACATTCTTCCCTCTGCTAAAAGTCTTTGAGAATTTCTTACAGATAACTTTGCGCTGATCATTCGGATCTTGGTAAAAAATTCCCACACTGCACTCTTCCTACTATCGAATACCTTTTCAGGCATTGCACGCTGTTCTCCTTTCACCGGATGGCCACGCTGTCCTAAAAGTGTTTTTGGTTTTGTCAAACATTTTTGGCCAGATACGGGCCTGCCAGATTAAAGCTTATGCGATGTAGATGTCTGCTGCGGATCATCCTCCTCCGCTTCAGAGCTACTGCCAGCGGCACCCTGTTCCCCCAATGGCTGCCAATCTGGGTCAACAACTGGGTCATCTATCACCTCCTCTTAAATGTCATGTGCACCTTCCTCTGTGTCACCATGTAAGGTGCTATAGCGTTCGGGACGGGGCACCATAGTCTTATCAGGGTCAGATTCTGGCTCAGTACACTGCGAGGGCAATGTAGTGATCTGAGTCAATGGAACAGCATAATAATCTAGCTGTGGCTGTGCAACTGTGTACTCCATGTCCGATTCATCTTATAATGGCCTGTTAACTATTAACCTTTCTAACCCTGGCACGGTATGTGTAAAGAGCTCCATGGAGTAAACTGTAGTGTCGCCTGCTGCATCCTTCACTTTTGCTTTGGGTGAAGGACACAAGGAAGCGACTTGTTCCTGACCGGGAGCATCCACTGACAACTCGCTGCTTTTATATTTCGAACTTTCTGAAGAGGAGGCGAAAGAGCTAGAGGCTGAGTCAGCAAGGAAAGCCAAAACTTTTTCCTGCTGCTCCGGCTTTAAAAGCGGTTTTCCTACTCCCAGATAAGGGAGCCTTCGAGGCCTTGTGTAGCCAGACGATGACGCTGGCTCAACACCTCCAGCCTTAGGTGCTATTTTGCTTTTCCCACTACCACCAGATGCTCCACCACCACTACCATCAGTACCAGCTGACAACGACCGTCCACGGCCTCTTCCACCAGACTTCCTGGTACTGTTAAACAAGGTAGAAGGTGTATATAAACTTATTGTCAATTTAAATCTCCCTTTTTGGGGGGGGAACTGCAGCAAAAAACAGGCCCTGTGTATTACACTACACAATGTAAGTGGCAGAACGTGGCTGGCAGATATACGACAAACAGAACTGACGTATAGAAACTTGTTGGCAATTTAAATCTCCCTTTTTTGGGGGGGAGACTGCAGCAAAAAACAGGCCCTGTGTATTACACTACACAATGTAAGTGGCAGAACGTGGCTGGCAGATATATGACAAACAGAACTGATGTATAGAAACTTGTTGGCAATTTAAATCTCCCTTTTTTGGGGGGGAGACTGCAGCAAAAACAGGCCCTGTGTATTACACTACACAATGTACGTGGCAGAACGTGGCTGGCAGATATACGACAAAAAGAACTGATGTATAGAAACTTGTTGTCAATTTAAATCTACCTTTTTTGGGGGGAGACTGCAGCAAAAAACAGGCCCAGTGTATTACACTACACAATGTAAGTGGCAGAACGTGGCTGGCAGATATACGAAAAGCAGAACTGACGTATAGAAACTTGTTGTCAATTTAAATCTCCCTTTTTTGGGGGGGAGACTGCAGCAAAAAAAAAACAGGCCCTGTGTATTATACTACACAATGTAAATGGCAGAACGTGGCTGGCAGATATACGACAAACAGAACTGACGTATAAAAACTTGTTGGCAATTTAAATCTCCCTTTTTTGGGGGGGAGACTGCAGCAAAAAACAGGCCCAGTGTATTACACTACACAATGTACGTGGCAGAACGTGGCTGGCAGATATACGACAAAAAGAACTGATGTATAGAAACTTGTTGTCAATTTAAATCTCCCTTTTTTGGGGGGGAGACTGCAGCAAAAACAGGCCCTGTGTATTACACTACACAATGTAAGTGGCAGAACGTGGCTGCCAGATATACGACAAACAGAACTGACGTATAGAAACTTGTTGTCAATTTAAATTTCCCTATTTTGGGGGGGAGACTGCAGCAAAAACCAGGCCCTGTGTATTACACTACACAATGTACGTGGCAGAACGTGGCTGGCAGATATACGACAAAAAGAACTGATGTATAGAAACTTGTTGTCAATTTAAATCTCCCTTTTTTGGGGGGAGACTGCAGCAAAAACCAGGCCCTGTGTATTACACTACACAATGTAAGTGGCAGAACGTGGCTGCCAGATATACGACAAACAGAACTGACGTATAGAAACTTGTTGGCAATTTAAATCTCCCTTTTTTGGGAGGAGACTGCAGCAAAAAAACAGGCCCTATGTATTACACTACACAATGTAAGTGGCAGAACGTGGCTGGCAGATATATAAAAAAATACAAGGGCTGTAGTACAATTTCAATCTCCCTACAATGATGAAAGGACAAGTATGGGAGCAATAAAAAGGACTGCTGCACACAAAAGTGTGGACAAAGAAACAAGAGAACTGTGCAGAAAGGAGCAACAGGATTTTTGTTTTTTAAAAAAGCAGTTGGTTTGCACAGCGGTGTACAAACAGCAATGCAGCTATCAGGGAGCCTTATAGGGCAGCCTAATAAGCTACAGCGCTGATGCACCAAAAAAAAATTCCACTGTCCCTGCAAAGAAAAAGTGGTGTTGGACAGGGAAAGCTCTACAGCACAAGCAGTTTCGGGGTTAATATTCCCTCCCTAACTATATCCCTTCTGATGAAGCTGCAGCAACCTCTCCCTATGCTAAGATCAGCAGAAGTAAGATGGTGGTCGGCGTGCACGCCCCTATATAACCCCTGTGATGCCACAGAAAGCAAGCCAATCACTGTCATGCCCTTCTCTAAGATGGTGGGGACCGAGACCTATGTCATCACGCTGCCCACACTCTGTGTCCGCCTTCATTGGATGAGAAATGGTGCTGAAAGCGTCATACGAAACGCGTCTTTGGCGCGAAGATCACCGACCTCATGGCCGATCCCACACTAGGGTCGGGTTTCACGAAACCCGACTTTGCTAAAAGTCGGCGATTTTTGAAATTGTCCAATCCGTTTCGCTCAACCCTACTGTAATGAAGTAGAAAGAAATATTGTAAGTTGAAGTTGGAAGTTGAAAGTAAAATATGGTGCCTAGTTTTAGAAGGAAACTTGTAAGTGATTGTTTGGTTATCAGTGTGATTGAAAGATTGGTAAAAGATTCACCTGCTTCAAGTTGAGTGATTGATATATAGCAATTTGAGGATCAACAGAGGAAGTGAGTTCTGATTGTTTCTGTTATTGTTACGTTGAAAAAGGAAAGCTGTCTACTACTATGACTGAGAAAGAGACTGGATGTTTTGTGGTGCAGGAAGAAATTGAGGAAGTGATTGAGGGTAATGTGCCACCCCTTTTCCCCATCCCAAATAAACACCCTTTGCAACTAGTTACCCGATCCAGAAACCTCCCCATGGCCTTTTATAGACAAATGGCAGCGAATCGAGAGATTTATTCCACTCCCCGGAGAGATCTGTTACATGTACTCCGAGTGAAGGCTGGGGAGGGGTATTTTCCAATTATTGAGGGTGGCATAACGTATAATGTGAATTTGGACGGGGAACATATAAGAGTGGTATTTTTTTCTGCAATGCTTTAAAAGTTTGGGCACAAGATAGATTAGCGGACCCAGCTACCTCCCTCACAGATGTCACACAGGACAAGGGAGAGACTGCCGAGAAGTTTTATGGGTGTCTTATGGTAGTGTTTAAAGATTTGGGATTCCCACTGTATAATAAAGCCCATTCACACCTTTTTGTGGCAGCTTTAATGTCCGGCCTCAAACCTGAATTGAAAGACTAAATAATGTCAGTTAGACCTGATATTGAGACTTCCACTCCAGATGATGCATTGAAAATAGTAAAAAGTTTTCAGATGAATTTAGCCAGCTCTGCATCAGCAGAGAAATCAAAGGTTAAACCAGTAGCTGCAGTGATTTCTACTCCAACTCCAGCCCCCACCCCAGCTACAAGGACGCAGCTCCTTCCTTATCAGTTGCCCACACAACAGACTCCAGCTCTTGCCCTCCTCCCCTACACAAATTCAGTTCCCTACTCCAATATCCCTTTTAACCCTATGTCTGGGAATCTCACTCCCCAGCCCTGCCGTGCCAATTCTTGCTTGCAGTGCTGGCGCTATGGCCGACCCGGACACTTTCAGAGAGATTGTCACACTCCTGCTGACAGATACTACCTTCAGGTTCCCCCTTCCAGTCGCAACCCGAATGTTGGGAACTTTGGGAGATACTCTAGTTACGGACAGCCCCAAAATCCTGATAGTCGCCCATACTGAACGGGTGGCCAATCAGGGTCTGCCATCACAATGTCTTCCACCAAACCTGGTGCCCCTTTTTGCCAAAGTCCATCAATACCCTTTGAAACATGATCAGGAGCGGGGCCTCAAGGGGCAAATACAAACATTACTCGATAATGTTGCCCTGGTACCCTGTTTTTCCCCATGTAACACACCCTTGTTTCCCGTTAAGAAAAATACCCCACCCAGCCAACCCCCTGTGTACCGGCTGGTACAAGATCTACAGGCAGTTAATGCAGCTACTGTTCTAGAGACTCCGGTGGTGCTTAATCCACATACTCTTTTGTCCCAGATACCTCAGAATGCTGCTTGGTTCACAGTCATTGACCTTGCCAATGCCTTCTTCAGCATTCCATTACACCCAGATTGCTAGTTTCTGTTTGCATTCAGTTATCAGGGACAACAATTGACGTGGACAGTTATGCCACAATGGGCCCAAAACAGTCCCAATCAGTTTGCAAAAAATATGGGCGAGTGTCTTTTACCCTGGCAGTTAGATCACCCCTATGTCATGCTGCTCCAGTATGTGGATGATCTTTTGTTGTGTGCATGAACAGAGCAGGAAGCCATTGCTGCCACTGTTAGCCTCCTCAAGTATCTGGCAGTCTGAACTGTTGGGTTTCGGCCTCGAAACTTCAGTTTTGCCTTGGTCAAGTGATATTTTTGGGTCACTGTCTCCTTCAGGGTGTCAGACACCTCACAAAAGAAAGAAAAATAGCCGTCAGCTCCCTTCCTTTTCCGAAAGATGAGACTGAACTCTAGCGTTTTCTTGGACTATGTACGTACTTATTGTCATCACTGGCTACCGGATGCATCCCACATAATGCAACCTCTCTACAATGCCCTGAAAGACAGCATAATGAACTATAAGGAAAGATCACCGGTTTGTATGGAAAGCCTTTATCGTGACTTCTCTGAATTAAAGCGGCTTATTGCTTTCGCCCCTGCCTTGGGCATCCCGGATTATACTCGACCGTTCCATTTGTATGTGTCTGAGAATGAAGGACACGCAGCAGGGGTACTTACACAGTCGCATGGCAACAGGCAACGACCAGTGGGCTATTATTCGGCCCGCCTCGACCTCGTGGCCCGGACATCACCAAGTTGCATGAGGGCAGTTCACGCCACTCACTCGTTGCTTGACAAGACTGCAGACATAATTCTTGGACATGAGACGCACATTTTTGCCCCGCATGATATTGCGGCAATACTGACACTCCAACAGCCAAGACATTTGACTGTACAACGACACTTGCGGCTGCAGTGTTCACTCCGTTAGCCTGACTATGTCAACTTGCATCGCTGTACTATAATCAATCCTGCTACTTTACTGCCGGTCCCCAAGAAAGATGGCTGTGATGACGGTCCCCAAGAAAGATGGCAGTGATGACGATTACCTCCAACATGACTGTTCCCAACTCCTGACTGAAGAGACAGCTACTCCATCAAATGTCAGCGAAAATCCTCTTCCAAATCCTGATCTGGTGTTGTACATGGATGGTTCAAGATATGCTGATGAGTTTGGTAGATTCCACACTGGATACGCTGTTACTACGGAAGACACTGTAGTGCACGCAGCTGCACTCCCTCCCTCACGGTCAGCACAAGAAGCAGAACTTCAGGCTCTGTCTACTGCATGTGATCTGGCCAAAGACAGGTGGGCTAATATATACGCGGACTGCATTTTGGTATTGCTCATGATTTTGGAGCTCTATGGACCATTCGAGGGTTTATTACTACCGCTGGGACTCCAGTGAAGAATGCTGAAGCTGTGAAAACCCTCATGAACTCAATCAAATTACCTACCCAGGTAGCCATTATCAAGGTCAAGGGGCACAGTCCTAGGAACAGTCCACAGACTGCCTTTGCGGATATGCAAGCAAAAGCTGCTGCTCTCCTACCTGTTGAACCAACCATACCAACTATGGTGACCACACGCTCTCAGCGTAAACAGTTACAAGAAACACTGACTCTACAGGAACCTGATGATCCACGACAGACTGAGGTTTTCTGTTGGACCCCGCGAGACCACTTAATGATGATGCAGAGAATGTTCCCAAAGGAAGAAGTGAAGCAGTGGAAGGCTGATGGAGCACAAATGGACAAATGGTCTCTGGAAAAAGGACCAGCTTGTGTGTCTCCCTAAGCAGATGTACCCTGCTATTGCCACGTGGGCACATGGGCCCACACATCGAGGAAAAAAAAGGCCCTAGCTCTGGTACAAAAATTCTACTGGGCTCCAGGTATTTCTACAGTCCTGACAGCACTCAACCATGCATGTAATATCTGTCAGACCTGCAATCCCGGTCAACTTCAACGTGCACCCCCAAAGCATCTTGCTAAACCCGACTATCCTTTCCAAAGGCTCCAGGTGGACCACATCACGTTACCTAAGTCTGGAAGGTATGAATATTGTCTGGTGGTTGTCGACATTTTCTCCAGTTGGCCGGAAGCATTCCCTTTTACCAACATGGCTGCAAAAACTACAGCAAAGAAACTGGTGATGGAAGTCATATGCAGATATGGTGTGCCAGAAGTTGTTGAAAATGACCAAAGTCCAGCTTTTTCTTCTCATGTGTATCAGGAGGTTCTGACAATGCTTGGATCCACTGTAACCCTCCATACTCCGTACCATCCACAATCCAGTGGAAAAGTTGAGAGGCTGAACCGCACACTGAAGGGACAATTGACGAAAATGATGCAGGAGACTACGGCTCCATGGCCCGAGCTCCTTCCCATTGTACTGTACCACATTCGTACTACCCCTATTGCAAAACATGGCCTGTCCCCATATGAGATATTGTTTGGTGTTAGGCCCCCAGTTGCAAATTTCCAGCCTCAGCAGTTATCAGAAGAGACAGACCGTGCTGTTCAATATGTTATTCAGCTTGTAAAAATCTTGCTAACACCCATGCTCTAGTTTCTTCTTCACTTCCAGATTCAGCAGAAACCGACACTTGTCACAACTTGAAGTCTGGTGATTTTGTGGTCATGAAAAGGCATGTCAGAAAACACGGACTGGAACCCTTGTATGACAGTCCTTATCAAGTCCTCCTCATCTTTCCTACATCAGTAAAGCTGGAAGGAAGGCCGACATGGATCCACGCATCGCACTGCAAGCTGGTTAACCCCTTTCTGCCATTGGACGTACTATTCCATCCATGTGGGGTGGGCCCTACTTCCCAAGGATGGAATAGTATGTCCAGCGCGATCGGCCGCGCTCACGGGGGAGCGCGGCCGATCGCGGCCGGGTGTCAGCTGCCTATCGCAGCTGACATCCGGCACTATGTGCCAGGAGCGGTCACGGACCGCCCCTGACACATTAACCCCCCGCACACCGCGATCAAACATGATTGCGATGTGCCGGCGGTATAGGGAAGCATTGCGCAGGGAGGGGGCTCCCTGCGGGCTTCCCTGAGCCCCCCGCAGCAACGCGATGTGATCACGTTACTGCGAGGGTCTCCTCACCTCCCTCCTTGCTCCAGATCCGGATCCAATATGGCTGCGGCATCCGGGTCCTGCAGGGAGGGAGGTAGCTTCACAGAGCCTGCTGAGAACAGGCACTGTAAAGCCTGCAGTGCTGCAAGTCAGATCGGTGATCTGACAGAGTGCTGGGGCAAAGTAAAAAAGTTTAAAAAAAATTAATTAATATTAAAATTAATAATGAAAAAAAAAAATATTATTCCCATAAATTCATTTCTTTATCTTAATAAAAAAAAACAATAAAAGTACACATATTTAGTATCGCCGCGTCCGTAACGACCCCACCTATAAAACTATATCACTAGTCATCCCCTTCAGTATACACCGTAAGAAAAAAAAAAAAACGAGGCAAAAAACAACGCTTTATTATCATACCGCCGAACAAAAAGTGGAATAACACGCGATCAAAAAAACAGATATAAATAACCATGGTACCACTGAAAGTGTCATCTTGTCCCGCAAAAAACGAGCCACCATATAGCATCATCAGCAAAAAAATAAAAAAGTTATAGTCCTCAGAATAAAGGGATGCAAAAATAATTATTTTTTCTATAAAATAGTTTTTATCGTATAAAAGTGCCAAAACATGAAAAAAGATATAAATGAGGTATCGTTGTAATTGTACTGACCCGAAGAATAAAACTGCTTTATCCATTTTACCACACTCGGAACGGTATAAACACCTCCCCCAAAAGAAATTCATGAATAGCTGGTTTTTAGTCATTCTGCCTCACAAAAATCGGAATAAAAAGCGATCAAAAAATGTCACGTACCCGAAAATGTTACCAATAAAAACACCAACTCATCCCGCAAAAAACAAGACCTCATATGACTCTGTGGACCAAAATATGGAAAAATTATAGCTCTCAAAATGTGGTAACGCAAAAAAATATTTTTTGCAATAAAAAGCGTCTTTTAGTGTGTGACGGCTGCCAATCATAAAAATCCACTAAAAATCCCGCTATAAAAGTAAATCAAACCCCCCTTCATCACCCCCTTAGTTAGGGAAAAATTAAAAAATTTAAAAAATGGATTTATTTCCATTCTCCCATTAGAGCTAGGGTTAGGGTTAGGGCTAGGGTTAGGGCTAGGGTTAGGGCTAGGGTTAGGGCAAGGGTTAGGGTTAGGGTTAGGCCTAGGGTTAGGGCTAGGGTTAGGGTTAGGGCTAGGGCTAGGGTTAGGGTTAGGGCTAGGGTTAGGGCTAGGGTTAGGGCTAGGGTTAGGGCTAGGGTTAGGGTTAGGGCTAGGGTTAGAGCTAGGGTTAGGGTTAAGGCTATAGTTAGGGTTGGGGCTAAAGTTAGGGTTAGGGTTTGGATTACATTTACGGTTGGGAATAGGGTTGGGATTAGGGTTAGGGGTGTGTCTGGGTTAGAGGTGTGGTTAGGGTTACCGTTGGGATTAGGGTTAGGGGTGTGTTTGGATTAGGGTTTCAGTTATAATAGGGGGTTTCCACTGTTTAGGCACATCAGGGGCTCTCCAAACGCGACGTGGCGTCCGATCTCAATTCCAGCCAATTCTGCGTTGAAAAAGTAAAACAGTGCTCCTTCCCTTCCGAGCTCTCCCGTGTGCCCAAACAGGGGTTTACCCCAACATATGGGGTATCAGCGTAGTCAGGACAAATTGGACAACAACTTTTGGGGTCCAATTTCTCCTGTTACCCTTGGGAAAATACAAAACTGGGGGCTAAAAAATAATTTTTGTTGGAAAAAAAAGGATATTTTATTTTCACGGCTCTGCGATATAAACTGTAGTGAAACACTTGGGTGTTCAAAGTTCTCACAACACATCTAGATAAGTTCCTTAGGGGGTCTAGTTTCCAATATGGGGTCACTTGTGGGGGGTTTCTACTGTTTAGGTACATATGGGGCTCTGCAAACGCAATGTGACGCCTGCAGACCAATCCATCCAAGTCTGCATTCCAAATGATGCTCCTTCCCTTCCGAGCCCTCCCATGTGCCCAAACGGTGGTTCCCCCCCCCACATATGGGGTATCAGCGCACTCAGGACAAATTGGACAACAACTTTTGTGGTCTAATTTCTCCTGTTACCCTCGTGAAAATACAAACTGTCATCAGTGGCTCTCCAAACGCAACATGGCGTCCCATCTCAATTCCTGTCAATTTTGCATTGAAAAGTCAAACGGCGCTCCTTCTCTTCCGAGCTCTCCCATGCGCCCAAACAGTGGTTTACCCCCACATATGGGGTATCACTGTACTCAGGACAAATTGTACAACAACTTTTGGGGTCCAATTTCTTCTCTTACCCTTGGGAAAATAAAAAATTGGGGGCAAAATAGAATTTTTGTGGGAAAAAAATGATTTTTTATTTTTACGGTTCTGCATTATAAACTTCTGTGAAGCACTTGGTGGGTCAAAGTGCTCACCACACCTCTAGATAAGTTCCTTAGGGGGTCTACTTTCCAAAATGGTGTCACTTGTGGGGGGTTTCAATGTTTAGGCACATCAGTGGCTCTCCAAACGCAACATGGCGTCCCATCTCAATTCCAGTCAATTTTGCATTGAAAAGTCAAATGGCGCTCCTTCGCTTCCGAGCTCTGTCATGTGCCCAAACAGTGGTTTACCTCCACATGTCGGGTATCGTCGTACTCAGGACAAATTGTACAACAAAATTTGGGTCCATTTTCTCCTGTCCAAATTGGAGCTGAAGTAAATTTTTTGTGAAAAAAAGTTAAATGTTCATTTTTATTTAAACATTCCAAAAATTCCTGTGAAACACCTGAAGGGTTAATAAACTTCTTGAATATGGTTTTGAGTACCTTGAGGGGTGCAGTTTTTAGAATGGTGTCACACTTGGGTATTTTCTATCATATAGACCCCTCAAAATGACTTCAAATGAGATGTGGTCCCTAAATAAAAATGGTGTTATAAAAATGAGAAATTGCTGGTCAACTTTTAACCTTTATAACTCCCTGTTAGGACTGGCGGAACGCACCAAGACAGATGATAAAGGTGCGTTCGCAGTCCGGGGTCCACCGTGCAGGTGAGAACCTGCTGCTAGCAATTAGCAGACAATATGGCGGTACACTAAAGTATACACGCGTGGGTTAAACCTCACCCAGCGTGAAGAAAGCGATCCTGTTAATTCACAGGACCGCAGTACCGCACTAGTGCGCGAGCAAGTGGTCAGCGGACTTAACCCCAGAAGGGATTGGAGCCCGATTAGACCCTTGCTGGCGTAACACCGCAACTGGGTGTGTAGAGAACCTTAAGCAATCTGTGCACAAGAGTGCGAGCGATGCCGCACTAACGGACGCCACTAACCACCCAGACTCGGGTATGGAAAGCGCAAGGCAGGCGCACGGCGCCGTACTGGCAGGCACAGCTACAGGACGCTGTGATGTGTGTTAGTGCTGTAGGCTAAGTCGGGCGCTAGGTAGCAGCCATACACCTTCCGCGAACAGACATTCAATAGGGTAGGGGTTTCCAAGGACGACTTGCACTCACAACATACACACATAAGCAATTGTAAAACAATACTAGCGCATGGCCGTGCGGTCATGCGCAGTTTATATAACAGCAGCACAGGAAGTGGCCACAGCACTTTTGCCCTTCTAGGACCTGCCAAGAGGACCAATGGAATGTGCTGCAGAGCCTGAGCACATGACCCTCGATCTCCAACGGGAGACCTTACGCTGGGCATGCTCAGTACATGCAGACAAGGACTTAGTCCCAGAGAAGTCCGCTCGCTGCTGACCAGCACTGACTTTAAAGGCAGAGACTGGAGAAGCAGCACTAACTCTCAGAACAGAGTGAGAATGAGCAAGACGCTGGGACCGACGTCCTTGCTGAGCAGGCTCCACTGCGGCTGGACAAGAATGGGAGACCGCAGCGGAAGTGGCTCGAGATTCCCCCTGTGCAGAAGCGGGAACTCGACCCCTAACATTACCCCCCCTCCTAGGGCCCCCCCCTCCTTGGGCCTCGCTACGTTCGAAGGCAGCAATGAGCTGCGGGGCCCGAATGTGCTCAACAGGTTCCCAGGACCTGTCCTCGGGGCCATAACCCTTCCAGTCCACCAAATAAAATTTTTTACCACGCACCACCTTGCACCCCAAAATAGCGTTCACCTCATAATCGTCCGTAGACGAACCCGATGTCCCAGCAGATGACTCGGAAAAGCGGGACATATACATGGGTTTCAAGAGGGACACATGAAAGGTGTCGGTGATACCCAGGCGTGGCGGAAGGGCCAAACGATAGACCACAGGATTAACCTGCTCGAGGACCTTGAATGGACCCAAGTAGCGAGGAGCAAATTTAGTGGACTCAACTCGCAGCCTGATGTTACGGGCGGAGAGCCACACCAAGTCGCCAGGAGCAAAGGTCGGGGCGGGGCGCCGATGAGCATCAGCGGAGGACCTCATTCTCTCCTTAGAGGCCCGAATGGCATCCTGAGTGCGGTCCCAAATATCCCGTGCCTCCACAGCCCAGTCTGCCACCCTGGAGTCGGCGGAAGACACGGGCATAGGCACAGGTACCCGTGGATGCTGACCATAGTTGAGGAGGAATGGGGTTTGTCCAGTGGAGTCGGCAACGGCGTTGTTCAGTGCAAACTCTGCCCATGATAGCAAGGATGCCCAGTCATCCTGCCTGGCTGAAACAAAATGTCGCAGGTATGTGACCAAGGTCTGGTTGGCCCTCTCTACCAACCCATTCGTCTCGGGATGATAAGCGGAAGAGAGATTCAACTCAATACTGAGAAGACGACAGAGCTCTCTCCAGAACCGAGACGCAAACTGGGGACCCCGGTCACTGACAATTTTGTCTGGCATACCATGTAGGCGGAAGATATGTCTGATGAACAACGCTGCCAAGGCCCGTGCAGAAGGTAACCGCGGCAGCGGCACCAAATGCACCATTTTTGAGAAATGATCGGTGATGACCCAAATGATGGTACAGCCGCGAGACTTGGGCAAACCCACAACAAAGTCCATCCCGACCATCTCCCAGGGCCTATCTGCCACCGGCAAGGGATAGAGCAAACCAGCTGGCTTTTGACGCGGAGATTTATTTTTGGCGCAGGAGACACACGCCAGAACGTAATCCCTGACATCCCGGACCATATGCGGCCACCAGTACGTCCTCGCCAGTAGCTCAGATGTCCTCTTTGTCCCAAAGTGTCCACCCACCCTGGACGAATGAGCCCAAGAGAGAACCTCCGGTCGCAAATTAATGGGCACAAAAGTCTTGCCCGGAGGCACAGACTCTAGCGATACCGGCGCCACGGTTCTCAGGCTCTCGGAAG
Source organism: Ranitomeya imitator (assembly GCF_032444005.1). Lineage (NCBI taxonomy): Eukaryota > Metazoa > Chordata > Amphibia > Anura > Dendrobatidae > Ranitomeya > Ranitomeya imitator. Next base: position 715,905,678 of record NC_091282.1, on the reverse strand, counting down.
GGACAATAAGCCGAGGCTCCTCTTCCTCCTCCTCAGTTGACATAAGGGAGCGAGAGAGAGCGTCAGCACGGATATTCTTCTCCCCGGCGAGATAATGCAGGGAAAAGTGGAACCGGGAGAAGAACAGGGACCATCTGGCCTGGCGAGAATTTAGCCGCTGGGCTGTCTGCAAATAGACCAAATTTTTGTGGTCCGTGTAAACTTGGAAGGGAAACCGCGCACCTTCCAGAAGGTGTCTCCACTCCGAAAAGGCCAACTTCATTGCTAGCAACTCCCTGTCCCCGATGGAGTAGTTCCTCTCCGCTGGCGTGAAGGTCTTGGAGAAGAAGAAGCATGGATGCTTCCGACCTTGAGCATCCTTTTGGTAGAGGACTGCTCCAGCACCAACGGACGAGGCATCCACCTCCAGTAGGAATGGCTTATCCACATCGGGACGATGTAAGATGGGAGCGCTAGCAAAGTGGGACTTAATAGAAGTGAAGGCCTTGGAGACCTCTTCCGACCACAATTTGGGATTCGCTCCCTTCTTGGTGAGGGCTACCAAGGGAGCCACCAGAGTTGAGAAGTGGGGAATGAACTGGCGGTAATAGTTTATGAACCCCATAAAGCGCTGCACCGCTTTAAGAGAATGGGGCTCTTGCCAGTCCATCACAGCCTGTAGTTTGGCAGGATCCATAGCCAATCCCTGGGCGGAGATGATATAGCCCAGGAAAGGTAAGGACTCCTGCTCAAACACACACTTCTCCAACTTTGCGTAAAGAGAGTTTGCCCGTAGGAGGTCGAAGACTCTGCCAACATCCCTCCGGTGGGAGTCAATATCTGGAGAAAAGATGAGAATATCATCCAGATAGACTACAACCGAGGTGGAAAGCATATCCCGGAAGATGTCGTTGACAAAGTCTTGAAAAACGGCAGGTGCATTACAGAGCCCGAAGGGCATCACCAGATACTCATAGTGCCCATCTCTGGTGTTAAATGCCGTTTTCCACTCGTCCCCCTCACGGATGCGAATCAGGTTGTAAGCACCCCGCAGATCTAGTTTCGTAAACACTCTAGCTCCCCGAAGCCTATCGAAAAGCTCAGATATCAACGGCAAAGGGTACTTGTTCTTAACTGTGATAGCATTAAGACCCCTGTAGTCTATGCATGGACGTAGTTCTCCATTCTTCTTCTGCACGAAGAAGAACCCTGCCCCAGCAGGTGACACTGACTTCCTAATGAACCCTCTTGCCAGATTCTCTTGTATGTACTGAGACATTGCCTCCGTTTCCGGGAGAGATAATGGGTAGACTCGACCCCGGGGAGGCTCAGCACCAGGCAAGAGATCGATAGGACAGTCATAGGGGCGATGGGGCGGAAGGGTCTCTGCCGCCTTCTTGGAGAACACGTCTGCATAAGACCAATATTGCTTGGGGAGAGAGGATAGATCTGCGGGTACCTCAGTAGTAGCAACCTGAACGCACTCTCGGTGACACCTACCCCCACATGATTCACCCCATCCCAGAATTCTGCCTGAGGACCACTCGATGTGAGGAGAGTGGTACCGTAGCCAAGGTATCCCCAACAGGACCTCATCAATACCCTCAGGAATGACGAGTAGAGAAATAATCTCCTGATGGGATGGCGACAGGGACAGAGTAACAGGGATGGTCTGATGTGTTATCTGTGCGGGGAGTGTCGACCCATTCACCACTCGTACCGTTACTGGTTGGGATAGCATAACCAGGGGTATTGCGTGACGTTGGGCGAAGGCAGAAGACATAAAATTGCCCTCCGCCCCAGAATCCACGCAGAGGTCTACCGAGTGGGAGGATGAGCCAAAGGTAATTGTCCCCTTAAAGGACAATTTGGAGGCAAACGTCGCAGTGTCTAGTGCACCTCCACCTACTACCACTAGACGCTGACGTTTCCTCGACCGCTGATGACATCTGGTGGCAAGATGTCCTGACTGTTGGCAAACCTGGCAACCCTGGAGTGCACGAGCAGTCTGGGACTTAGATCCCGCTCGTGACACTACCTTAGGTTCATGAGACTCAGGAGCCTGGGCTGGAGATTCCAAAGGTTTGGCGAAGGTGGGAGCCAGCCGAAACCTCTGCCTACACTGGGCTCGCTCTAACCTCCGCTCGTGAAAACGGCGGTCAATGCGAGTAGATACTGCTATTAACTCCTCCAGTGTGGCGGGAATCTCCCTAGTGGCCAGAGCGTCCTTAACGTGGTCAGCCAGCCCCCTCCAAAATATAGGGATAAGGGCTTTATCCGACCACTCCAGCTCAGATGCCAGAGTGCGGAAATGGACGGCAAAAAGGCTGACCAAGGACGAGCCCTGAGTCAGTGCCAACAGTTGGAGCGCCGTGTCATGGGTGACACGAGGTCCAAGAAAGACCTGTTTCAGAGTGCTCAGGAATAACGGAGCACTCTGCACCACATGATCGCCACGCTCCCACAGCGGCGTAGCCCACTGCAACGCCCTGTCCGACAATAAGGAAATTATAAAGCCCACCTTAGCCCGCTCTGTAGGGAAACGAGAGGCCAGAAGCTCGAGATGTATTGAGCACTGACTCACGAAACCCCTACAGGACTTACTGTCACCAGAAAATTTCTCTGGTAGCGGGAGGCGAGATAGCGCCGGTACAGGAGCGGCAGTGGACAAGGTAGCTGCAGCCACACTTGCAGCCTGAACAGCGACAGCAGTAACATCCACAGCTGAGGTTGAACGCTCAAAAGCCGCCAACCTTCCCTCCAGCTGCTGGATGTACCGCTGTAAACGCTGATCGTCCGCCATTTTACTAGCCAGACCCTGGCGCTAGTATTCTGTTAGGACTGGCGGAACGCACCAAGACAGATGATAAAGGTGCGTTCGCAGTCCGGGGTCCACCGTGCAGGTGAGAACCTGCTGCTAGCAATTAGCAGACAATATGGCGGTACACTAAAGTATACACGCGTGGGTTAAACCTCACCCAGCGTGAAGAAAGCGATCCTGTTAATTCACAGGACCGCAGTACCGCACTAGTGCGCGAGCAAGTGGTCAGCGGACTTAACCCCAGAAGGGATTGGAGCCCGATTAGACCCTTGCTGGCGTAACACCGCAACTGGGTGTGTAGAGAACCTTAAGCAATCTGTGCACAAGAGTGCGAGCGATGCCGCACTAACGGACGCCACTAACCACCCAGACTCGGGTATGGAAAGCGCAAGGCAGGCGCACGGCGCCGTACTGGCAGGCACAGCTACAGGACGCTGTGATGTGTGTTAGTGCTGTAGGCTAAGTCGGGCGCTAGGTAGCAGCCATACACCTTCCGCGAACAGACATTCAATAGGGTAGGGGTTTCCAAGGACGACTTGCACTCACAACATACACACATAAGCAATTGTAAAACAATACTAGCGCATGGCCGTGCGGTCATGCGCAGTTTATATAACAGCAGCACAGGAAGTGGCCACAGCACTTTTGCCCTTCTAGGACCTGCCAAGAGGACCAATGGAATGTGCTGCAGAGCCTGAGCACATGACCCTCGATCTCCAACGGGAGACCTTACGCTGGGCATGCTCAGTACATGCAGACAAGGACTTAGTCCCAGAGAAGTCCGCTCGCTGCTGACCAGCACTGACTTTAAAGGCAGAGACTGGAGAAGCAGCACTAACTCTCAGAACAGAGTGAGAATGAGCAAGACGCTGGGACCGACGTCCTTGCTGAGCAGGCTCCACTGCGGCTGGACAAGAATGGGAGACCGCAGCGGAAGTGGCTCGAGATTCCCCCTGTGCAGAAGCGGGAACTCGACCCCTAACACTCCCTAACAAAAAAAAATTTTGGTTCCAAGATTGTGCTGATGTAAAGTAGACATGTGGGAAATGTTACTTATTAAGTATTTTGTGTGACATATCTCTGTGATTTAATTGCATAAAAATTCAAAGTTGGAAAATTGCAAAATTTTCAAAATTTTCGCCAAATTTCTGTTTTTTTCACAAATAAACGCAGGTAATATCAAAGAAATTTTACCACTATCATGAAGTACAATATGTCTCGAGAAAACAGTGTCAGAATCACCAGGATCCGTTGAAGCGTTCCAGAGTTCTAACCTCATAAATGGACAGTGGTCAGAATTGTAAAAATTGGCCCGGTCATTAACGTGCAAACCACCCTTGGGGGTAAAGGGGTTAAACAGACTAGTGGCAGATAAAGGGGCATAATGTTTAATACTACCGTTGCTGTCCAAAATCAATTTATTTTAGTCACTAATCAATATACTCTAGTACTGGATTACTTAAGAGCAGCACAGGGTGGTATGTGCCAGTTTATTGTACCCGCTTGCTGTCATTATATAGATCCCAATAGCATTATGATGTTAAAGTTTAAGTTAGAAGACATTCAAAGACTCAGAGATCAATATGATAAAGATAATGACCGTAATAAGGACAGTTGGTGGGCAGAAATCTTCTCCTTTCACAATCCAGCCAATTGGTTCAAAGGAACTGGGGGCTGGATGGGTGGAATTTTGCAAAGTTTGTTACACATCGCTGCCTTTATCCTTGTCATCTATGTAATACTAAAACTTGTTCTTTGGTGTATTTCTGTATGTATTAGGAAATTCTGCACTAGGACTACTAATGATGATACCAAAAGTGTTACCACCTCTGCTCTTTCACAAAGTTACCTGATGAAGATGTTGAAGCCAAGCGCATGGCTACTTTGAAAAGACCTCTTCCACCGACATCAAAAATTGTTATCCGGAAATTGTAGCTTACAGGGAGAATGGGTGTGCCGCCACAGCCATGGCTGGTAACACGGCACCAGTCATGTGAAGACCGTACCCCTCCAGCTTATAGCTCGGGATAGTACCTCTGATGCTGCATATTAATTAACAAAATTTATCTAGGGGGAATGTGAAGGGTTAAGCTAAGATCAAAATTAAAGCGGGCTTCATTTTGTGCATTTCTACTCCATTTTGCTGTTTTGAGATAAATTCTTTTACTAGGCTAAAGTTCATAGTTGTGACACCTTGTTTGTTCTAGTTTGAACAAGAGCATGAGACTGAAGGTGTATTGTTCTACGAGAACTTGATGTACTGGCTATTCCTGCATTCTTATAGGTTAAGAACTGTGAGCGTGTTTTTATGTTGATTGGTTGAAGTATAACTTGCTAAGATTATGAAAAGTGCGACACAATAAACAGGATTAGTGATTTGACGTTGATCACCCCAAACAGAGACATGTCTCCGTCTGGTCATTCTCAGTTGCCGGCAACGCCCCGTGGATCAGTTTGAAAATCACTGAGTCAACCGTGAAGGGTCACTCCAGATCCTCCCTCAACATGGGGAGTGCATTATACTATATGGAAACCTATGGGGAGTGCATTACACTCTATGGATGCCTATGTGCCTATGGGGAGTGCATTATACTATATAGAGTCTGCCTATGGGGAATGCATTATGCCATACAGAGTCTGCCTATGCGAAGTGCATTGTACTAGACTTATGAGGAGTGCATTATACTACATGGGGGCCTATGAGGAGTGCATTATACTATATAGGGTCTGCCTATGGGGAATGCATTATACAAAATAGGCTGCCTATGGGGAGTGTATTATACTATATGGAGACCTATGGGGAGTGCATTATACTACACTGCTCAAAAAAATAAAGGAAGCACTTAAACAACAGAATATAACTCCAAACTTTTGTGAAATCAAACTGTTCACTTAGGAAGCAACACTGTTTGACAATCAATTCCACATGCTGTTGTGCAAATGGAATAAACAACAGGTGGAAATTATTGGCAGTTATCAAGACATACTCAATAAAGGAGTGGTTCTGCTGGTGGGGACAACAGGCCACATCTCAGTAACAATGCTTTCTGGCTGATGATTTGGTCACATTTGAATGTTGGTTGTGCTTTCACACTTGTGGTAGCATGAGACAGACTCTACAACCCACACAAGTGGCTCAGGTAGTGCAGCTCATCCAGTGTCCAGAGGCTGGAGGCGCTACCAGGAGACAGGCCAGCACACCAGGAGACATGGAGGAGGCCAAAGGAGGGCAACAACCCAGCAGCTGAACCACTACCTCAGCCTTTGTGCAAGGAGGAACAGAAGGAGCACTGCCAGAGCCCTGCAAAATGACCTCCAGCAGGCCACAAATGTGCATGTGTCTGCACAAACGGTTAGAAACTGACTCCATGAGGATAGTCTGAGTGCCCAATGTCCACAGATGGGTTGTGCTCACAGCCCAACACCGTGCAGGACGCTTGGCATTTGCCACAGAACACCAGGATTGGCAAATTCGCCACTGGCGCCCTGTGCTCTTCACAAATGAAAGCAGATTCACATTGAGTACATGTGACAGACATGACAGAGTTTGGAGACGCTGTGGAGAGCGATCTGCTGCCTGCAACATACTTCAGCATGACCGATTTGGCAGTGGGTCAGCATTTCTTTGGATGGCCGCACAACCCTTTATTTGCTCGCCAGAGGCAGCCTGACTGCCATTAGGTACCGAGATGAGATCCTCAGACCCCTTGTGAGACCATATGCTGGTGCGGTTGGCCCTGGGCTGCTCCTAATGTGGGACAATGCCAGACTTCATGTGGGTGGAGTGTGTTAGCAGTTCCTGCAAGATGAAGGCATTGAAGCTATGGACAGTCTTGCCCATTCCCCAGACCTGAATCCGATTGAACACCTCTGGGACATCATTTTTCGCACCATCCACCAATGTCACGTTGCACCACAGACTGTCCAGGAATTGGTGGATGCTTTAGTCCAGATCTGGGAGGAGATCCCTCAGGAGACCATTGGCCGCCTCATCAGGAGCATGCCCAGGCACTGTAGGGAGGTCATACAGGCATGTGGAGGCCACACATACTACTGAGCATCATTTCCTTGTATTGAGGCATTTCCACTAAAGTTGGATCAGCCTGTAACTTCATTTTCCACTTTGATTTTGAGCATCATTCCAACTCCAGACCTCCGTGGGATATTAGTTGTGATTTACGTTGATCATTTTTAGGTTTTATTGTTCTCAACACATTCCACTATGTAATGAATAAAGTTTTACAACTGGAATATTTAATTCAGTGATACCTAGGATGTGGGATTTTAGTGTTCCCTTTATTTTTTTGAGCAGTGTATATTGAGGACTATCTGGTGTATTATGGAGGATATCTAGGTAGCCATCTTACAGTGTGGAGATTACAGGGACGGGGCAAACAAACAGTGTTGACATCCGACGTACTATTCCGTCCATGTGACCTGGGACTTAATCCCCATGTACAGAATAGTATGTCATGCCCTTTAATGCTATACTGCAACTTAAGTCGCGGCGATTATATTAAAATTTCAATGCCATCTTACCTCAGGGAAGATGGTGTCGGCATCCCGGGTTGCGTCCTCCCCCATCTGGCCTCTCGATCGCTGTGATTGGCTGTTCAATTCCGAACAGCCAATTTGATTGGCTGAAACAGTGAGGTCCCAGGCTAGGATCGAGTACCGATGTACTCGATCCTAGGCCAGTGCTTGGCAACGCCAGGCATCAGCCAAAACTGCTTAGATTAGCGCGATCGACGATCACGCCAGTTGCAGAGCACAGTGGCGGTGTTACCGCGCTGTGCCCTGCTGGAACTGGCCTGGATCGGTGTTGTAATAGCACCAATCCAAGGCCGGTGCATAGGACAGGCGTAGTATGGCCAGCAGCTGCTGATTGGCACGATCGATGTAATCGTTGATCACGCCAATCAGAGGTCACAGCTGCGGTGTGACCCCGCTGTGCCCTGCCGGTGACCTGCTGGTGACCTGCCAGTGACCTGCCTAGGATCAGAGATGTTAGCTCCAATCCTAGGCCGGTGCTTAGCATCACCGACGTCACAGGGCCACCTCTGATTGGTGAGATCGATGTGATAATCGATCCCACCAATGACCGGTCACAGCAGCGGTATGACTGCCCTTTCACCTGTGTCTCACCTGTGTGTGACCTGTCTGACTGCTCTGCAGGAATCCTCACACTAGCTGAGGATTCCTGCAGAGCAATCACACACCTAGATCTCTTCCAGTGCTGTAGCTAAATATTTTTGGGCCAGCTACAGATTTTTTGGTCAGCAAAATGGTGTCCAAAAATGAAAAATGTTGTAAGACACTCAAAAAATACTACAGTACCAAAAACAAAGGCCAGAGTTTCTGCACACTCACATCTGATGCTTGGGAGACACAAAAAAAACTTTTTAAATTGTTAGATTTTCATGCTCTTGTATTGAAATGACCTGGCTGTAGTCTGCAATGTGACCAAGCAAATGTAGAAAAAAGGGGGGCTATGGATTGCTTTGTAATAAAATTAGCAGGTATAAGGTTGAAAAAAAATAAAAAAAATCCTAGCCACTGATACCTGCAGTTACGTGTATATATAAAATAGATAGTTTTTGGAAGTGAAAGATTTGTTTTTACTCTCTCTATGGTTAATGGTGAAATTTCTATTTGGTAAAACTGAAATCTTGTCTGGAACTACATGTTACGGCTTTTTTCTCTACAGTTGTTATAGTTATTTATATTCCAGCAGATGGCAGTATAATACAGGATGTGAGTTGATCATTTTAGACAATTGCTATTTTACAGATTGCCAAGTAAAAAAAACATACTTTTATAATCTTAGTATGTGCACGACATCTTTTTTAGGCAGATTCTCCCTGTAACCTACCTGCAAAAGTGCGGCAAAATCTCCTAAAAAAAAAAAAAGAAAATGAAGGTAATGCATGTAAGGCTACTTTCACAGTAGCGTTGTGTGATGTATATCGCAATGCGTCGTTTTGGAGAAATTTCCTAGAAAGCTCCCAGGCTTTCTAGGCAAGTTCCCACGATCTATAAACAGCCAGCAGAGGGCGCCTCACCGCAAATGAAGCTAAATATAGCTCATTGATCTATATTTAGACTCATTCCCCGGGGTTTTGCAGCGAGGAGCAGCCTGCATTAGCAAAGCTCCTTGCTGCAAAATGTTTTAACCCCTTCAGAAGGATTTACATCGTTGGACGTTACAGATCTGCGGAGGATAAGTATATTGTTGGTTTATTATGTTTTTTCTTTCACAGAACGAGGGTCTTCAGTGATTGGATTGGGCGTAGAATAAAATACTCCAACAACCATTGTTTTTATTTCATTAAAATAATTTTAAATAATGTGTTTGTGTTTTATTTAACCCTTTCATTCAATTGGATTAATAATGGATAGGTGTCATAATTGACGCCTCTCCATTATTAATTAGGCTTAATGTCACCTTACAATAGCAAGGTGGCATTAACCCTTCATTACCCCATATCCCACCGCTACACGGGAATGGGAAGAGAGTGGCCAAGTGCCAGAATAGGCGCATCTTCCAGATGTGCCTTTTCTGGGGTGGCTGGGGGCAGATATTTGTAGCCAGGGGGGGGGCCAATAACCATGGACCCTCTCCAGGCTATTAATATCTGCCCTCAGTCACTGGCTTTACTACTCTGGCGGAGAAAATTGCGCGGGAGCCCACGCCAATTTTTTCCGCCATTTAACCCTTTATTTTAAGAGCTAGAACGGCCAAATTTTGCAGATACACACTACTGACATTAGTAGTGTGGAATCTGCAAAAAAAATGGAGAGAAGACATGGTTTACTGTATGTAAACCATGTCTCAAATCATGTCGGGTTTTAGGAAGGAGAAAGAAAAAGCCGGTAATTGAATTACCGGCTTTCAAGCTGTATAGCGCTGGAATAAATATTAATATATATACATATATGTGTCTAATGACATATATATATATATATATATATATATATATATATATATATAGACAGTATATATATATATTTTTTTCTTTTTGGGACACATGGATCATTTCTATAGCGGTATGTTGGTTTTGCAAGCCTGCGAGAAAACCACGCAGTACGGATGCCATACGGATTACATACGGAGGATGCCATGCGCAAAAAACGCTGACACACCCTGCCTACGGAGGAGCTACGGACCACTATTTTCGGGACATTTCAGCGTATTACGGCCGTAATATACGGACCGTATTTTCATACGCTGAGTGTGAAGCCGGCCTTACCCAGTGGTTTCCCATTCAGTGTGTAATGGTGATATTGATTCCTTCTTCCCATGTGTATAACCTTACATTTATCATTGTTAAACCTCATCTGCCACCTTTCAGCCCAAGTTTCCAATTTATCCAGATCCATCTGTAACAGAATACTATCTTCTCTTGTATTAACTGCTTTACATAGTTTTGTATCATCTGCAAATATCGATATTTTACTGTGTAAACCTTCTACCAGATCATTAATGAATATGTTGAAGAGAACAGGTCCCAATACTGACCCCTGCGGTACCCCACTGGTCACAGCGACCCAGTTAGAGACTATACCATTTATAACCACCCTCTGCTTTCTATCACTAAGCCAGTTACTAACCCATTTACACACATTTTCCCCCAGACCAAGCATTCTCATTTTGTGTACCAACCTCTTGTGCGGCACGGTATCAAACGGTATCATGTGCACAAAAATTGCGGAATTCATTAAAAATGATGGGATGCGTAATGTATGCTTTTTTTGCGGCTTTATAGTGTTTTTATCAGGAAAAAAATGCAAAAAAAACGCGAAAAATCAGCAACGTGTGCACACAGCCTAAAGAGTGCCAAAATTGCAGTGTGGAGACACAAGCACTGCAGCCATCTTTGTTGTGGTATTACTGTGATTGGCTGCACAGCATCATCAGGTCTATAAGAGACCTGACACCGCCCTGCTCGCCGCATTCTGCTCTGGACTCAGCTAGTGTAGGGAGAACCGCTGCTGAGATAGCGTCAGATTTGTTCTTTTATTAGTTAGTGTGGGTCTACTAGTGTTCAATCCACAAATCCTGATAAACCAACAGTCCTTTTTAGGGCTAATTCGGGGGTACATAGATTGCAGCGCTAGGTAGGCAGGGGAGTCTATGTGGACATATACACATCAGTGCAAGGCCTGCAGGCACTGTATGTGAGCACATAGCTCTCATTGCATACCTCAAAAAGCTCCATTCCTGTCTGCTACTGCGTATTTTATATATACGTAGCTGCAGGTCTCCGTGGCATTTTTTTTTTCAGCTTAGGCTACTTTCACATTTCCATCTTTCTGCTACCATTGCAATACGTCGATTTTTGAAAATGCAGGATCCTGCAAAAAAATTTGCATTTTCCCATAGACTTGTATTAACGTCTAGGGTTGAGCGAAACAGATCGGACAAATTCAAAAATCGCCAACTTTCGACAAAGTCGGGTTTCATGAAACCCGACCCGATCCTAGTGTGGGATCGGCCATGAGGTTGGCAATCTTCGCGCCAAAGTCACGATTCGAATGACGCGTTCAGCGCCATTTTTCAGCCAATGAAGAAGGACGCAGAGTGTGGGCAGCGTGATGACATAGGTCTCGGTCCCCACCATCTTAGAGAAGGGCATGACAGTGATTGGCTTGATTTCTGCGACGTCACAGGGGATATAAAGGGGCATGCACGCCGACCGCCATCTTACTTCTGCCGATCTTAGCATAGGGAGAGGTTGCCGCAGCTTCATCAGAAGAAGGGATATAGTTAGGGAGGGAAGATTAACCCCGAAACTGCTTGTGCTGTAGTGATTTCCACTGTCCAACACCACCTTTTCTTTGCAGGGACAGTTGAGGCTATAATTTTGTGCATCAGCTCTGTAGCTTATTAGGCTGCCTTATAAGGCTCCCTGATAGCTGCATTGCCGTTTGTACGCCGCTGTGCAAACCAATTGCTTTTTTAAAAGCAAAAATCCTGTTGCTCGTTTCTGCACAGTTATCTTGATTATTTGTCCACACTTTTGTGTGCAGCAGTCCTTTTTATTGCTGCCATACTTGTCCTGAGATCATTGTAGGGAGATTGAAATTGTACTACAGTCCTTGTATTTTTTCATATATCTTCCAGCCACTTTCTGCCACTTACATTGTGTTGTTTTATGCACAGGGCCTGAGGTTTGGTTTAGTCTCCCCCCAAAAAAAAGTGAGATTCAAATTAACACAAAGTGGATATACTGCAGTCCTGTTAGTTTGTGGTATATCAGCCAGCCACTTTCTGCCACTTACATTGTGTTGTTTTATGCACAGGGCCTGAGGTTTGCTTTAGTCTCCCCCCCAAAAAGTGAGATTCAAATTATCACAAAGTGGATATATTTCAGTCCTGTTAGTTTGTGGTATATCAGCCAGCCACATTCTGCGACTTACATTGTGTTGTTTTATGCACAGGGCCTGAGGTTTGGTTTAGTCTCCCCAAAAAATAAGTGAGATTCAAATTATCACAAAGTGGATATATTTCTGTCCTGTTAGTTTCTGGTATATCAGCCAGCCACTTTCTGCCACTTACATTGTGTTGTTTTATGCACAGGGCCTGAGGTTTGCTTTAGTCTCCCCCCCCCCCCCACCGCCCCAGAAAAGTGAGATTCAAATTATCACAAGGTGGATATATTTCATTCCTGTTAGTTTGCGGTATATCAGCCAGCCACTTTCTGCCACTTACATTGTGTTGTTTTATGCACAGGGCCTGAGGTTTGGTTTAGTCTCCCAAAAAAATAAGTGAGGTTCAAATTATCACAAAGTAGATATATTTCAGTCCTGTTAGTTTGTGGCATATCAGCCAGCCACTTTCTGCCACTTACATTGTGTTGTTTTATGCACAGGGCCTGAGGTTTGGTTTAGTCTCCCCCCAAAAAAGTGAGATTCAAATTATCACAAAGTGGATATATTTCAGTCCTGTTAGTTTGTGGTATATCAGCCAGCCACTTTCTGCCACTCACATTGTGTTGTTTTATGCACAGGGCCTGAGGTTTGGTTTAGTCGCCCCCCCCCCCCCCCAAAAAAAAAAAGTGAGATTCAAATTATCACAAAGTGGATATATTTCAGTCCTGTTAGTTTGTGGTATATCAGCCAGCCACTTTCTGCCACTTACATTGTCTTGTTTTATACACAGGGCCTGAGGTTTGGTTTATTCTTCCCCCCAAAAAAAGTGAGATTCAAATTATCACAGTGTATATATATTTCAGTCCTGTTAGTTTGTGGTATATCAGCCAGCCACTTTCTGCCACTTACATTGTGTTGTTTTATGCACAGGGTCTGAGGTTTGGTTTAGTCTCCCCCCCAAAAAAGTGAGATTCAAATTATCACAAAGTGGATATATTTCAGTCCTGTTAGTTTGTGGTATATCAGACAGCCACTTTCTGCCACTTACATTGTGTTGTTTTATGCACAGGGACTGAGGTTTGGTTTAGTCTCCCCCCCCAAAAAAAAAGTGAGATTCAAATTATCACATTGTATATATATTTCAGTCCTGTTAGTTTGTGGTATATCAGCCAGCCACTTTCTGCCACTTACATTGTGTTGTTTTATGCACAGGGCCTGAGGTTTGGTTTAGTCTCCCCCCAAAAAAGTGAGATTCAAATTATCACAAAGTGGATATATTTCAGTCCTGTTAGTTTGTGGTATATCAGCCAGCCACTTTCTGCCACTCACATTGTGTTGTTTTATGCACAGGGCCTGAGGTTTGGTTTAGTCGCCCCCCCCCCCCCCCCAAAAAAAAAAAAGTGAGATTCAAATTATCACAGTGTATATATATTTCAGTCCTGTTAGTTTGTGGTATATCAGCCAGCCACTTTCTGCCACTTACATTGTGTTGTTTTATGCACAGGGCCTGAGGTTTGCTTTAGTCTCCCCCCCAAAAAAGTGATATTCAAATTATCACAAAGTGGATATATTTCTGTCTTGTTAGTTTGTGGTATATCAGCCAGCCACTTTCTGCCACTTATATTGTGTTGTTTTATGCACTTGACCTGAGGTTTGGTTTAGTTTCCCCCCCCCCCCCCAAAAAAAAAAAGTGAGATTCAAATGATCACAAAGTGAATATATTTCAGTCCTGTTAGTTTGTGGTGTATCAGCCAGCCACTTTCTGCCACTTACATGGTGTTGTTTTATGCACAGGGCCTGAGGTTTGGTTTAGTCCCCCCTCCAAAAAAAGTGAGATTCAAATTATCACAAAGTGGATATATTTCAGTCCTGTTAGTTTGTGGTATATCAGTCAGCCACTTTCTGCCACTTACATTGTGTTGTTTTATGCACAGGGCCTGAGGTTTGGTTTATTCTCCCCCCCAAAAAAAGTGAGATTCAAGTTATCACAGTGTATATATATTTCAGTCCTGTTAGTTTGTGGTATATCAGCCAGCCACTTTCTGCCACTTACATTGTGTTGTTTTATGCACAGGGCCTGAGGTTTGGTTTAGTCTCCCAAAAAAATAAGTGAGATTCAAATTATCACAAAGTAGATATATTTCAGTCCTGTTAGTTTGTGGTTTATCAGCCAGCCACTTTCTGCCACTTACATTGCGTTGTTTTATGCACAGGGCCTGAGGTTTGCTTTAGTCTCCCCCCCAAAAAAAGTGAGATTCAAATTATCACAAAGTGGATATATTTCAGTCCTGTTAGTTTGTGGTATATCAGCCAGCCACTTTCTGCCACTTACATTGTGTTGTTTTATGCACAGGACCTGAGGTTTGGTTTAGTCTCCCCCCCCCCCCCCAAAAAAAAAAGTGGGATTCAAATGATCACAAAGTGGATATATTTCTGTCCTGTTAGTTTGTGGTATATCAGCCAGCCACTTTCGGCCACTTACATTGTGTTGTTATACACACTGGGCCTAAGTTGTGGTTCAGTCTCCCCCCAAAAAAGGGGAGATTCAAATTCTCATAAAGTGGATATACTTCTGTCCTGTTAGTTTGTAGTATATCAGCCAGACACTTTCAGCCACTTACATTGTGTTGTTTTTTGCACAGGGCCTGATTTTTTGTTCAGTCTCCCAAAAAAATAAGGGAGATTTAAAATCTCAACACGTTTATATACACCTTCTACCTTGTTTTACAGTACCATATAATGGTTGTTATTTTGGTTAGCTTTTCCAAAAAATGTCAGGTGGAAGAGGTTGTGGGCGGTGGTTGCGAGCTGGTACTGATGGTGGTGGTGGTGGTGCATCTTGTGGTAGTGGCAAAAGCACAATGGCACCTAAGGCTGGAGGTGTTGAGCCAGCGTCATCGTCTGTCTACACAAGGCCTCGATGGCTTCCTTATCTGGGAGTAGGAAAATGGCTTTTAAAGCCGGAGCAGCAGGAAAAGGTTTTGGCTTTCCTTGCTGACTCAGCCTCTAGCTCTTTCGCCTCCTCTTCAGAAAGTTCCAAAATATAAAAGCAGCAAGTTGTCAGTGGATGTTCCCATCAGGCACAAGACATTTCCTTGTGTCCTTCACCCAAACCAAAAGTGAAGGATGCGTCAGGCGACACTACAGCAGAAGCAGAACAATATTGTATCATACAATTATTAGATTCTGTAGAAGGACGTAGATCTGGGGATTTATTATGATGGAATATAGGCTGAACTGGATGGACAAATGTCTTTTTTCGGCCTTACTAACTATGTTACTATGTTACTATGTTACAGGTTACTCCATGGAGCTCTTTACACATACCGTGCCTGGATTAGAACGGGAAATTGTTAACTGCCCATTACAAGATGAATCGGACATGGACTGCACTGATGCACAGCCACAGCTAGATTATAATGCTGTTCCATTGACTCAGATCACTACATTGCCCTCGCAGTGTACTGAGCCAGAATCTGACCCTGATGAGACTATGGTGCCCTGTCCCGAACGCTATAGCACTTTACACGGTGACACAGAGGAAGGGGCACATGACATTGAAGAGGAGGTGGTAGATGACCCAGTTGTTGACCCAGATTGGCAGCCATTGGGGGAAGAGGGTGCCGCTGCCAGTAGCTCAGAAGCAGAGGAGGATGATCCGCAGCAGCCATCTACATCGCAACAGCTGTCATCTGGCAGGCCCGTATCAGGCCAAAAACGTTTGTCAAAAACAAAAACAGTTTTATGACAGCGTGGCCATCCGGTGAAAGTAGCACAGGGTGCAATGCCTGAAAAGGTATTCCATAGTAGGAAAAGTGCAGTGTGGCAATTTTTTAACCAAGATCCGAATGATCAGTCAAAAGTTATCGCTAAGAAATGCTCAAAGACCTTTAGCAGAGGGAAGAATCTTCAAAAATTAAATACAACGTGCATGCTTAAACATTTAACCAGCATGCACTTGCAAGCCTGGACTAACTACCAAACGTCCCGTACCATTGGTGCACCTGCTCAGAATGAAGGTAGTCAGCAACGCTACATTGCTTCCCTCACTGTAAGGCCACCGGTTAGGACACCACCAGCAGCAAATGTGGAGGTATCATCGCAAGGCCAAAGCAGTCAGGGAATCACAAGGTTATTGGTAGGAAACACTATATGTAGGCCAACATCGAGAATACCATCACCAACCCTCTCTCAATCCGCCATGTCCACCACCACCACCACCGCTAGTTCGACCATATGCACCTCTCCAGTCGAGCTCACCCTACAAGAGACTCTCATTAGGAAAAGAAAGTACTCATCCTCTCATCCGCGTACACAGGGTTTGAACGCCCACATTGCTAGACTAATCTTGTTAGAGATGATGCCCTACCGGTTGGTTGAAAGCGAAGCTTTCAAAGCCCTGATGGCCTACGCAGTACCACACTATGACCTACCCAGTCGACACTTCTTTGTGAGAAAAGCCATCCCAGCCCTCCACCAGCATGTCAAAGACCACATTGTCCATGCACTGCAGCAATCAGTCAGTAGAAAGGTGCACCTCACAACAGATGCATGGACCAGTAGGCATGGCCAGGGACGTTACGTGTCCATCACGGCACACTGGGTTAATGTGGTGGATGCAGGGTCCACAGGGGACAGCCATAGTGGGACAGTTCTGCCTAGCCCACGGTCTAGGAAACAGTTGGCTGTAGGCATTCGCAACTAGGGTTGAGCGAAACGGGTCGTTCATTTTCAAAAGTCGCCGACTTTTGGCAAAGTCGGGTTTCATGAAACCCGATCCGACCCCTGTGCGGGGTCGGCCATGCGGTACGCGACTTTCGCGCAAAAGTAGCGTTTCAATGACGCGAAAAGCGCCATTTCTCAGCCAATGAAGGTAAACGCAGAGTGTGGGCAGCGTGATGACATAGGTCCTGGTCCCCACCATCTTAGAGAAGGGCATTGCAGTGATTGGCTTGCTGTCTGCGGCGTCACAGGGGCTATAAAGGGGCGTTCCCGCCGACCGCCATGTTACTGCTGCTGATCTGAGCTTAGGGAGAGGTTGCTGCCGCTTCGTCAGAAGCAGGGATAGCGTTAGGCAGGGTCCATTAACCACCAAACCGCTTGTGCTGTAGCGATTTCCACTGCCCAACACCACCTTCGGTGTGCAGGGACAGTGGAAGCTACATTTTTTTTTTTTTCCCCTCAGCGCTGTAGCTCATTGGGCTGCCCTAGAAGGCTCCCTGATAGCTGCATTGCTGTGTGTACGCCGCTGTGCAAACCAACTGCTTTTTTCAAAGCACAAATCCTCTTGTTCCTTCCTTTCTGCACAGCTATCTTTTTTGTTTGTCCACACTTTTTATTTAATTTGTGCATCAGTCCACTCCTTATTGCTGCCTGCCATACCTGGCTGAGATTACTGCAGGGAGATAGTAATTGTTGGACACTCCCTGTTTTTTTTTTTTGTTTTTTTTTGTGGGAGATTAAGATTGACATTTCTGCTAGAGTGCCATCCCTGTGTGTGCCATCTCTCACTCAGTGGGCCATAGAAAGCCTATTTATTTTTTTGCTTGATTTGGGTTATAAAATCTACCTGAAAAAATCACTACATCAATCAGTGGGAGAAAAATATTGGCCTCAGGGCTTGTGTGCCACTCTTGACTCCTGTGTGTGCCATCTCTCAGTCAGTGGGCCATAGAAAGCCTATTTATTTTTTTGCTTGATTTGGGTTCTAAAATCTACCTGAAAAAATCACTACATCAATCAGTGGGAGAAAAATATTGGCCTCAGGGCTTGTGTGCCACTCCTGACTCCTGTGTGCATCATCACTCACTCAGTGGGCCATAGAAAGCCCTTTTTTTTTTTTGCTTTATTTGGGTTCTAAATTCTACCTGAAAAAATCAATAAATCAATCAGTGGGAGATTAATATTGGCCTTTGGGCTTGTGTGCCAGTCCTAAGCGTGCCATCTCTCTCTCTCAGATAGTGGGCCATAGAAAGCCTATTTATTATTTTTTTTATTGGGTTTATAAATTTTCCCTGGAACAAAAAAAAAAAAGTGGGAGATTAATATTGGCCTCTGGGCTTGTGTGCCAGTCCTGAGCATGCCATCTCTCTCACAAACAGTGGGCCATAGAAAGCCTATTTATTTATTTTTTTTTTGTTTTATAAATTCTCCCTGAAAAAAAAAAGGGAGATTAATATTGGCCTTTGGGCTTGTGTGCCAGTCCTAAGCGTGCCATCTCTCTCTCTCAGATAGTGGGCCATAGAAAGCCTATTTATTATTTTTTTTATTGGGTTTATAAATTTTCCCTGGAACAAAAAAAAAAAAGTGGGAGATTAATATTGGCCTCTGGGCTTGTGTGCCAGTCCTGAGCGTGCCATCTCTCTCAGAAATAGTGGGCCATAGAAAGCCTATTTATTTATTTTTTTTGGTTTTATAAATTCTCCCTGAAAAAAAAAAGGGAGATTAATATTGGCCTTTGGGCTTGTGTGCCAGTCCTAAGCGTGCCATCTCTCTCTCTCAGATAGTGGGCCATAGAAAGCCTATTTATTATTTTTTTTATTGGGTTTATAAATTTTCCCTGAAAAAAAATAAAAAGTGGGAGATTAATATTGGCCTCTGGGCTTGTGTGCCAGTCCTGAGCGTGCCATCTCTCTCACAAATAGTGGGCCATAGAAAGCCTATTTATGTTTTTGGTTGATTTGGGTTCTAAATTCTACCTGAAAAAATCAATAAATCAATCAGTGGGAGATAAATATTGGCCTCTGGGCTTGTGTGCCACTCCTGACTCCTGTGTGCGTCATCTCTCACTCAGTGGGCCATAGAAAGCCTATTTTTTGTTTTATTTGTTTTATAAATTCTCCCTGAAAAAATCATTTTTATTTTATTTGGTTTCTAAATTCTTCCTGAAAAAATCTTTTTTTTATTATTTTTTTTTTATAAAGTCTCCCTGGAAAAAAAAAAAAAAAATCAAATCAGTGGGAGATTAATATTGCCCTTTCTGCTTGTGTGCCAGTCTTGACTCCTGGGTGTGCCATCTCTCTCTCTCTCCAATTGTGGGCCATAGAAAGCCTATTATTTTTTTTAGCTTGATTTGGGTTCCAAAATATACCTTAAAAAATCACTACATCAATCATTGGGAGAACAATATTGGCCTCTGGGCTTGTGTGCCACTCCTGACTCCTGTGTGCGTCATCTCTCACTCCGTGGGCCATAGAAAGCCTATTTTTTCTTTTATTTGTTTTCTAAATTCTCCCTGAAAAAAATCATTTTATTTTATTTGGTTTCTAAATTCTTCCTGAAAAAATCATTTTATTCTATTATTTTTTTTTCCTAAAGTCTCCCTGAAAAAAAAAAAAAAATCAAATCAGTGGGAGATTAATATTGCCCTTTCTGCTTGTGTGCCAGTCTTGACTCCTGGGTGTGCCATCTCTCTCTCTCTCTCCAATTGTGGGCCATAGAAAGCCTATTATTTTTTTAGCTTGATTTGGGTTCCAAAATCTACCTGAAAAAATCACTACATCAATCAGTGGGAGATAAATATTGGCCTCTGGGCTTGTGTGCCACTCCTGACTCCTGTGTGCGTCATCTCTCACTCAGTGGGCCATAGAAAGCCTTTTTTTGTTTTATTTGTTTTCTAAATTCTCCCTGAAAAAATCATTTTATTTTATTTGGTTTCTAAATTCTTCCTGAAAAAATCATTTTATTCTATTATTTTTTTTTCCTAAAGTCTCCCTGAAAAAAAAAAAAAAATCAAATCAGTGGGAGATTAATATTTACATTTGTGCTTCAGTGACAGTCCTGCGTGTGTGGCATCTCTCTCATTTGTTGCCACCAACAACAGAGTATGTAACATTGTGCCTGATTTTCGTTGTGGTCTCACTCACCTGTAAAGGGGTAGCTAAATCATACTGAAGTTATAGCTCACCGTGTAAGTTGTGTGACAGCAACAAATACCGTTAGTTTGTTTACGTTTTTAAAACAATGAGGAAGTCTGGTGGAAGAGGTCGTGGCCGGGGGCGTTCATTGTCAGCTGGTAATGAGGGTAGTGGTAGTGGTGGAGCATCAGCTGGTCGTGGGAAAAAAAATATTGCACCTAAGTCTGGAGCTGTGGAGCCAGGTTCGTCGTCTGGCTACACAAGGCCTCGAACGCTCCCTTTTCTGGGAGTAGGAAAACCGCTTTTAAAGCCGGAGCAGCAAGAGCAAGTTTTGGCTTATCTTGCTGACTCAGCCTCTAGCTCTTTTGCCTCCTCTCGTGAAACTGGTAAATGTCAAAGCAGCGCGTCGTTAGTGGATGTTCACGGTCAGGGACAAGTCGCTTCCTTGTCCTCTTCAGCAAAAACAACAACAGAGAAGAATGCAGCAGGCGACACAACGGGTTACTCCATGGAGCTCTTTACACATACCGTCCCTGGCTTAGAAAGTGAAGCAGTTAACAGTCCATGCCCATTACAAGTTGAATCTGACATGGAGTGCACTGATGCACAGCCACAGCCAGACTACTATGCTGGTCCTTTGACTCAGACCACAACATTGCCCTCGCAGGGTAATGATCAAGAATCAGACCCTGATGAGACTATGTTGCCCCATCACGAACGCTATACCACCGACCGACACGGTGACACAGACGAAGTTGCACACGAGCTACAAGAAGAGGTAATAGATGACCCAGTTCTTGACCCCGATTGGCAGCCATTGGGGGAACAGGGTGCAGGCGGCAGCAGTTCTGAAGCGGAGGAGGAGGGGCTGCAGCAGGCATCAACATCGCAACAGGTTCCATCTGCCGGGCCCGTATCTTGCCCAAAACGTGTGGCAAAGCCAAAACCTGTTGGAGGACAGCGTGGCCATCTGGTTAAAGCTCAGTCTGCAATGCCTGAAAAGGTATCCGATGCTAGAAAGAGTGCAGTCTGGCATTTTTTTAAACAACATCCAATTGATCAGCGCAAAGTCATCTGTCAAAAATGTTCAACTACCTTAAGCAGAGGACAGAATCTGAAAAGTCTCAATACAAGTTGCATGCATAGACATTTAACCACCATGCATTTGCAAGCCTGGACTAACTACCAAACGTCCCTTAAGGTTGTAGCACCCTCGGCCAATGAAGCTAGTCAGCAACGCAACATCCCTTCCGGCAGTGTAGGGCCACCATTTTCCGCACCACCTGCAGTATCTGTGCAGGTTTCTTTGCCAGGCCAAAGCAGTCAGGGTCAAGGAATCACCAGTTTCGTAGTAGGAAACACTGCATCTAGGGCACCGGCGGCAACAATACCATCTCCCACCGTCTCTCAGTCTGCCATGTCCACCGGCACCCCCGCTAGTTCCACGATCTCCAGCTCTCCAGTCCAGCTCACCCTACATGAGACTATGGTTAGAAAAAGGAAGTACTTAGCCTCGCATCCGCGTACACAGGGTTTGAACGCCCACATAGCTAGACTAATCTCGTTAGAGATGATGCCCTACCGGTTAGTTGAAAGCGAAGCTTTCAAAGCCGTGATGGACTACGCTGTACCACGCTACGAGCTACCCAGTCGACACTTTTTTTCCAGAAAAGCCATCCCAGCCCTCCACCAGCATGTTAAAGAGCGCATCGTCCATGCACTCAGGCAATCTGTGAGCACAAAGGTGCACCTGACAACAGATGCATGGACCAGTAGGCATGGCCAGGGACGTTACGTGTCCATCACGGCACACTGGGTGAATGTTGTGGATGCAGGGTCCACAGGGGACAGCAAGTTTGGGACAGTTCTGCCTAGCCCACGGTCTAGGAAACAGTTGGCTGTAGCCGTTCGCACCCCCTCCTCCTCCTCTTCGTCCTCCTGCAGAAGCGAGAGCTCGTCCACAGACCGCAGTCGCACAACCACTCCATCCGCAGCTGCCACTGTTGCACACCAGGTCTCCCATTATGGGGCAGCTACTGGCAAACGTCAGCAGGCTGTATTGGCTATGAAGTGTTTGGGCGACAACAGACACACCGCGGAAGTTCTGTCCGAGTTCTTGCAGAAAGAAACGCAGTCGTTGCTGGGCACTGTAGATCTTGAGGCAGGCAAGGTAGTGAGTGATAACGGAAGGAATTTCATGGCTGCCATCTCCCTTTCCCAACTGAAACACATTCCTTGCCTGGCTCACACCTTAAACCTGGTGGTGCAGTGCTTCCTGAAAAGTTATCCGGGGTTATCCGACCTGCTCCTCAAAGTGCGTGGACTTTGCTCACATATCCGCCGTTCGCCCGTACACTCCAGCCGTATGCAGACCTATCAGCGTTCTTTGAACCTTCCCCAGCATCGCCTAATCATAGACGTTGCAACAAGGTGGAACTCAACACTGCACATGCTTCAGAGACTGTGCGAACAGAGGCAGGCTGTTATGTTTTTGTGGGAGGATACACATACACGGGCAGGCAGTAGGATGGCAGACATGGAGTTGTCAGGTGTGCAGTGGTCGAAGATTCAAGACATGTGTCAAGTCCTTCAGTGTTTTGAGGAATGCACACGGCTGGTTAGTGCAGACAACGCCATAATAAGCATGAGCATCCCCCTAATGCGTCTGCTGATGCAAAGTTTGACGCACATAAAGGATCAGGCGTCTGCAGCTGAGGAAGAGGAAAGCCTTGATGACAGTGAGCCATTGTCTGGCCAGGGCAGTGTACAGGACGAGTTAGCGGGCGAAGAGGAGGAGGAGGACGAGGAGGATGATGGGGATGATTATATTTTTAATGAGGAAGCTTTTCCGGGTCCACTGGAAATTGGTGGCGCGGCAAGGCCGGGTTCTGGTTTTTGGAGGGACACAAGTGACGTGGATTTGCCTGTAACTGCCCCTCAACCAAGCACAACCGCAGATTTGAGAACTGGAACTTTGGCCCACATGGCGGATTATGCCTTACGTATCCTCAAAAGGGACACACGCATAACTAAAATGATGAACGATGACGATTACTGGTTGGCCTGCCTCCTTGATCCTCGCTATAAAGGCAAATTGCAAAATATAATGCCACATGAGAACTTGGAACTAATATTAGCAACCAAACAATCAACTCTTGTTGACCGTTTGCTTCTGGCATTCCCTGCACACAGCGCCCGTGATCGTTCTCACACGAGCTGCAGGGGCCAGCAGACCAGAGGAGTTAGAGGGGCAGAAATCAGAAGTGGCGTTGGCCAGAGGGGTTTTCTGACCAGGTTGTGGAGTGATTTTGCTATGACCGCAGACAGGACAGGTACTGCAGCATCAATTCAAAGTGACAGGAGACAACATTTGTCCAGTATGGTTACAAACTATTTTTCATCCCTTATCGATGTTCTCCCTCAACCGTCATTCCCATTTGATTACTGGGCATCAAAATTAGACACCTGGCCAGAATTGGCAGAATATGCATTGCAGGAGCTTGCTTGCCCGGCAGCTAGTGTCCTATCAGAAAGAGTATTCAGTGCTGCAGGTTCAATACTAACAGAAAAAAGGACTCGTCTGGCTACCCAAAATGTAGATGATCTAACCTTCATTAAAATGAACCACAACTGGATTTCGAAATCTTTTGCCCCACCTTGCCCGGCTGACACCTAGCTTTCCTATGAAAAGGTCTTGCCTGTGGACTATTCTGAATGCCTTTTCCAATCTCGTAATTTTCTGCACCTGATTGTCCAGCATACGACATGTTTACACCTCACTAAATGGCCAAACTCCCCACACGGGGCCGTGGTATCGACACTTGGCGACAGCACCCGTGAGAGTGCTGTTTGTCTGAAGAGGTGGGTGTGCCCGCTTTTGGTCGACGGCATTGCCACTGGGTCCCTCCTAGTACAATAAAGTGTCTCTGGCGGTGGTGGTGCGCACCCAACGTCAGACACACCGTTGTAATATGAGGGGCCCTGGGCCTGTACCGCCGGCCACAAGACAGTTCCCCCCCCCCCAGCTCAAACAGTGCTCTACCACTTGCAAAATTATCTCACAGCTCCACCAATGTTTAGTGTATGCGCTGACATCCTTCAATGCCTGCCACTGACAATACCATTGTATTGACATTTTTGTTATGTTAGGCCTTCGAAGCCTGTCTGCGGTCACTCCTTCCACTAGGCCTCCACTGACCACACCACTGCTGCCCATGTACCCCTGGAACCAATTTAAAATTGCCTACAGCCATGTGTTATTATTTTAGGCCTTCGATGCCTGTCTGCGGTCACTCCTTCCACTAGGCCTCCACTGACCACACCACTGCTGCCCGTGTACCCCTGGAACCAATTTAAAATTGCCTACAGCCATGTGTTATTATTTTAGGCCTTCGATGCCTGTCTGCGGTCACTCCTTACAATATGCCTCCACTGACCACACCACTGCTGCCCGTGTACCCCTGGAACCAATTTAAAATTGCCTACAGCCAGCCCAATTTTTTTATTTTAGGACTTCGATGCCTGTCTGCGGTCACTCCTTCCACTAGGTATCCACTGACCACACCACTGCTGCCCGTGTACCCCTGGAACCAATTTAAAATTGCCTACAGCCATGTGTTATTATTTTAGGCCTTCGATGCCTGTCTGCGGTCACTCCTTACAATATGCCTCCACTGACCACACCACTGCTGCCCGTGTACCCCAGGAAACAATTTAAAATTGCCTACAGCCAGCCCAATTTTTTTATTTTAGGCCTTTGATGCCTGTCTGCGGTCCGTTCTTTCTACTACTACTACACTGACCAGGCCACTGCTGCCCGTGTACCCCTGGAACCAATTTAAAATTGCCTACAGCCATGTGTTATTATTTTAGGCCTTCGATGCCTGTCTGCGGTCACTCCTTCCACTAGGCCTCCACTGACCACACCACTGCTGCCCGTGTACCCCTGGAACCAATTTAAAATTGCCTACAGCCAGCCCAATTTTTTTATTTTAGGCCTTCGATGCCTGTCTGCGGTCCGTTCTTTCTACTACTACTACACTGACCAGGCCACTGCTGCCCGTGTACCCCTGGAGCCAATTTAAAATTGCCTACAGCCATGTGTTATTATTTTAGGCCTTCGATGCCTGTCTGCGGTCACTCCTTCCA
This sequence comes from Ranitomeya imitator, assembly GCF_032444005.1. Classification (NCBI taxonomy): domain Eukaryota; kingdom Metazoa; phylum Chordata; class Amphibia; order Anura; family Dendrobatidae; genus Ranitomeya; species Ranitomeya imitator. Next base: position 715,880,502 of record NC_091282.1, on the reverse strand, counting down.
CTAGGCCTCCACTGACCACACCACTGCTGCCCGTGTACCCCTGGAACCAATTTAAAATTGCCTACAGCCATGTGTTATTATTTTAGGCCTTCGATGCCTGTCTGCGGTCACTCCTTCCACTAGGCCTCCACTGACCACACCACTGCTGCCCGTGTACCCCTGGAACCAATTTAAAATTGCCTACAGCCATGTGTTATTATTTTAGGCCTTCGATGCCTGTCTGCGGTCACTCCTTCCACTAGGCCTCCACTGACCACACCACTGCTGCCCGTGTACCCCTGGAACCAATTTAAAATTGCCTACAGCCAGCCCAATTTTTTTATTTTAGGCCTTCGATGCCTGTCTGCGGTCACTCCTTCCACTAGGCCTCCACTGACCACACCACTGCTGCCCGTGTACCCCTGGAACCAATTTAAAATTGCCTACAGCCATGTGTTATTATTTTAGGCCTTCGATGCCTGTCTGCGGTCACTCCTTCCACTAGGCCTCCACTGACCACACCACTGCTGCCCGTGTACCCCTGGAACCAATTTAAAATTGCCTACAGCCATGTGTTATTATTTTAGGCCTTCGATGCCTGTCTGCAGTCACTCCTTCCACTAGGCCTCCACTGACCACACCACTGCTGCCCGTGTACCCCTGGAACCAATTTAAAATTGCCTACAGCCATGTGTTATTATTTTAGGCCTTCGATGCCTGTCTGCGGTCACTCCTTCCACTAGGCCTCCACTGACCACACCACTGCTGCCCGTGTACCCCTGGAACCAATTTAAAATTGCCTACAGCCATGTGTTATTATTTTAGGCCTTCGATGCCTGTCTGCGGTCACTCCTTCCACTAGGCCTCCACTGACCACACCACTGCTGCCCGTGTACCCCTGGAACCAATTTAAAATTGCCTACAGCCAGCCCAATTTTTTTATTTTAGGCCTTCGATGCCTGTCTGCGGTCCGTTCTTTCTACTACTACTACACTGACCAGGCCACTGCTGCCCGTGTACCCCTGGAACCAATTTAATATTGCCTACAGCCAGCCCAATTTTTTTATTTTAGGCCTTCGATGCCTGTCTGCGGTCACTCCTTCCACTAGGCCTCCACTGACCACACCACTGCTGCCCGTGTACCCCTGGAACCTATTTATAATTGCATAGAGCATCCTTTTTTTAATAGTAGGCGTACAAAGTCTGTCTGCGGTTCACTATTGAAATTGTCCTCCACTGCCCAGAGCACTGCAGCTTGTGTACCCCTGTAACTTTTTTCTGCTGCAGTGAGCCACATTTTTGGTTTGAGTCCTACTACCTGTGTCTGTCTGCGCCACTCAATTCAGCTGTGTTCCTTTGAAAAAAGCTGAGCGTCAATAGTCTTGTTTTCAGCCTCTAGGAATTTTAAAACTGCATTGGGTGTACAACTTTGGTAGGGCCTACTAACGGTGTCTGCCTCCCCAAGGTGTTCCCCAGGTTTCCTCTCCATTGCTTCAATCTTCATGCTCTCGTTTAGTAGTTGTTGGAAACTACGCTGCATTAGGCCTACAAATTGGGTATGGGGTGTAGAGAGATGGTGTGTTCCACTCCAAGGTGTTCCCCAGGTTTCCTCTCCATTGCTTCGATCTTCATGCTCTCGTTTAGTAGTTGTTGGAAACTACGCTGCATTAGGCCTACAAATTGGGTATGGGGTGTAGAGAGATGGTGTGTTCCACTCCAAGGTGTTCTCCAGGTTGCCTTTCCTGAACTTCTATCTTCAGGCTCTCATTAAATTGTAGTTAAATGGAACAACTGCATTTGGCGTACTAGTTGGTTTGGGGCCTACTATCGGTGTCTGCCACTCCTTGCTGTTCTCCTGGTTTGCTGTCCTGAAATTCCATTTTCAGGCTCTTGTTAAGTAGTTGTTAATGTTAGACTGCATTTGGCCTACTAGTTGGGTTGGGGCCTACTATCGGTGTCTGCCACTCCTTGCTGTTCTCCCCAACTGAACAAAGCTGGGCCGAATGTTTACTACGGTTGCCAATTTTGAACTGCATGTCGACTACTTACTGATTTGGGCCTACTCTCTGTGTCAGCCTCTCATTCCAGTTGTCCTCCACTGCAATGCCCCCTGGTTAGTCCTGTGTTACCAATTTTGAACTGCATTTAGCCCACTTTATTCTTTGGGCCTATATCTGTGTTTCCTCCTCATCCTGCCCATTGCCCAGCCAGTGATAGATGAGTCTGCTGGTACATTGACCCATAACGCAAAATTCCCCGTGCACGCTACACAGCAAGATTGTGACCCTGCTGAAAGTCAGGTTCCTCTTCCCGCATACCATACCACCTTACACGGGGACAAAGAGGAAGGTGCAGATGAAAGTGCAGGTTCCTTCATCAGGTGGGGGGAGGAATACTAGTTGGCGACGTCACTGGCACAGGGCCTCTCATAGTACGCAAAAGTGTTGCTGCCGGTGGGAGGCGCCCCCGCCGTGCAAACACACCGCTGTACTTTGAGGGGCCCTGTGCCAGTGCCAATGCCAACAAGTGGGCCCCCCCTGCTTGCTCAGGATCACAGCACTTGCAAAGTTTAAATACTTATCTCTCCCTGCTCCACTGCCGTGACGTGGTCCAGATTTACTGGGCCCACTAATTACTTGAACCAGCCCTACCCCCCACAACTTTAGCCAAATGACCCCCAATTTCAAATGCCTTCCAATTATTATAAGGTAAATTACGATTGACAAGCTTCTTTAACAAGAATGGATGTTTTTGCCATTAAAATGGGCAGTGTAGGTGTTTTCCTGGCCTCCACTCACTGCCGACTATGCTCCCCCATTGACTTGCATTGGGTTTCGTGTTTCGGGCGATACCCGACTTTTCGCGATAATCGGCCGATTCCACTCGACTCGACTTCTAAGATAGTCGGGTTTCGCGAAACACGGCTCGACTCTAAAAAGGTCAAGGTCGCTCAACCCTATTCGCAACCCCTCCTCCTCCTTCTCCAGAAGCGAAAGCTCATCCACAGAGCACAGTCGCATGACCACTCCATCCGCAGCTGCCAGTGTTCCACACGAGGTGTCCCATTATCGAACAGCTAGTGGTAAGCGTCAGCAGGCTGTGTTAGAAATGAAGTGTTTGGGCGACAACAGACACACCGCGGAAGTACTGGCCGAGTACTTGCAGCAATAAACTCAGTCATGGCTGGGCAGTGTACATCTTGAGGCAGGCAAGGTAGTCAGTGATAACGGAAGGAATTTTATGGCTGCCATTGCCCTTTCAGAACTTAAACACATACCTTGCCTGGCTCACACCTTGAACCTGGTGGTGCAGTGCTTCCTCAAAAATTATCCGGAGTTACCAGCCCTGCTCCTGAAGGTGCAAAGACTTTGCTCGCATATCCGCCGGTCGCCCGTACTCTCCAGCCATATGCTGAACCATCAGCGATCGCAGAATCTTCCCCAGCACCGCCTAATAATCGATGTTGCAACAAGGTGGAACTCCACACTGCTCATGGTTCAGCGGCTGTGGGAACAGAGGCGTGCTGTAATTAATTTGTGGGAGGATACACATACACGGGCAGGCAGTTGGATGGCAGACATGGAGTTGTCTGGTGTGCAGTGGTCAAAGCTACAAGACCTCTGTCAAGTCCTTCAGTGTTTTGAGGAATGCACACGGCTGGTAAGTGCAGATGACACCATCATAAGCATGAGCATCCCACTAATGCGTCTGCTGATGCAAAGTTTTAAGCACATTAAGGAGCTGGCGTCTGCAGCCGAGGAGGAGGGAAGCCTTGATGACAGTCAGCCATTGTCTGCTCAGGGAACTCTCCTGGACGAGGTGGCGGATGAAGAGGAGGAGGATGATGGGGATGAATATTTATGGGAGGAGGATGCTTCTCAGGGAGCAATAGAAACTGGTGGCGTTGCAAGGTCAGATACAGGGTTTTTGTAGAACACAAGTGATGTTGATTTGCAAGAAAGTGCTCCTCAACCAAGCAAAAGCAGTGAATTGACACCTGGAACACTGGCCCACATGGCTGAGTATGTATTGCGTATCCTAAAAAGGGACCCCTGTTATGATCTGGTGGTTTAGGAACAACATGAGACAAGCTCTGAAGGAGGTGGTATCTGTACTGACCGCAAACCCTGAACCTAGCAGCGCAACTAAAAATAGCCGTGGGGGGTACCTGACGCTCCCTAGACCCCTCGGCACAGCCTAAGATCTAACTTCGCCTAAAGATGGAAACAGGAAACCTATCTTGCCTCAGAGAAAATCCCCAAAGGAAAGCTAGCCCCCCACAAATATTGACGGTGAGAGGAGGGGAAAATAACACGCAGAAATGAAATCAGATTTTAGCATAGGAGGCCAGTCTAGCTTGATAGATAGGACAGGAAAGGATACTGTGCGGTCAGTATAAAACACTACAATACAATCCACACAGAGTTTACAAAATCTCCACACCTGACTAAAGGTGTGGAGGGTAAATCTGCTTCCCAAAGCTTCCAGCTAACAGAAAAAATCCATACTGACAAGCTGGACAAATATAGAATGCACAGAACAATAAGTCCACAACATGTGGACTGAAATGAGCAAAGCCAGAACTTATCTTAGCAGAACTGATCAGGAAACCAGGAGAATCCAAGCAGAGATGTGAATCCAGCCAGGAACATTGACAAGTGGCACAGGCTGAAGAAAGAGCCAGACTTAAATAGCGGAGCAGAAGAGACGATAAGTGGAGGCAGGTGAGACAGCTAACTCCAAGGAGTAGCCATACCACTAGAAAACACAAGAGGGAGCCCAAGAGCAGAACTCACAAAAGTGCCACTTACAACCACCGGAGGGAGCCCAAGAGCGGAATTCACAACAGTACCTGTTATGACCTGGTGGTTAGGAGCACCCGACCTGATAGCTAAACTCATACAGGACTAGCTCTGGGATATGGGAGCTCTGCTGACCGCAAGCCCTAAACCTATCGCACACACTAGAAATAGCCGTGGAGCGCTCCTGACGCTCCCTAGGCGCCTCGTCACAGCCTAAGAGCTAGCTAGCCCTAGAGAAGAAAATAAAGCCTACCTTGCCTCAGAGAAATTCCCCAATTGAATAGGCAGCCACAAAACGCAGAAATGAGATAGGTTTCAGCAAAGGGAGGCACGACTTACTAAATAGACAGAGGATAGGAAAGGAATCTTTGCAGTCAGCACAAAAACCTACAAAAGACCACGCAGAGTGTGCAAAAGGGTCCTCCGCACCGACTCACGGTGCAGGGGTGCCACCCTGCATCCCAGAGCTTCCAGCTAGCAAGACAAAATCAAAATAACCAGCTGGACAAAGAAACAAGAACAATAATAACAATCAGGAACTTAGCTTCTGCAGGAGAAGACAGGACACCAGACAGATCCAGGAGCGAACTGAACCAATGCTAAAACATTGACAGCTGGCATGGAGAAACGATCTGAGTGGAGTTAAATAGAGAAGCAAACCAAAGGATAAACCACGTCACCTGTGTAAGGAACCTCAGAAGCAGCAGCTCCACTCACAGCCACCAGAGGGAGCCCACGGACCGAACTCACCGAAGTACCATTCATGACCACAGGAGGGAGCTCGACAACAGAATTCACAACAAGTACCCCCCCTTGAGGAGGGGTCACCGAACCCTCACCAGAGCCCCCAGGCCGATCAGGACGAGCCAAGTGAAAAGCACAAACCAAATCGGTAGCATGGACATCGGAGGCAACAACCCAAAAATTATCCTCCTGGCCATAACCCTTCCACTTGACAAGATACTGAAGCCTCCGCCTCGAAAAACGAGAATCCAAAATCTTCTCAACCTCATATTCCAACTCTCCCTCAACCAACACCGGGGCAGGAGGGTCAACCAAGGGAACAACGGGCACCACATATCTCCGCAACAAAGATCTATGGAAAACATCATGAATGGCAAAAGAGGCAGGAAGAGCCAAACGAAAAGACACCGGATTAATAATTTCAGAAATTTTATAAGGACCAATAAACCGAGGCTTAAACTTAGGAGAAGAAACCTTCATAGGAACATGACGAGAAGACAACCAAACCAAATCCCCCACACGAAGCCGGGGACCAACACGCCGACGGCGGTTAGCAAAACGTTGAGCCCTTTCCTGAGACAACGTCAAATTGTCCACCACATGAGTCCAAATCTGCTGCAGCCTGTCCACCACAGAATTAACACCAGGACAATCAGAAGGCTCAACCTGCCCAGAAGAAAAACGAGGATGAAAACCAAAATTACAAAAGAAAGGTGAAACCAAAGTAGCCGAACTAGCCCGATTATTAAGGGCAAACTCGGCCAACGGCAAGAAAGACACCCAATCATCCTGATCAGCAGACACAAAGCATCTCAAATAGGTCTCTAAGGTCTGATTAGTTCGCTCAGTTTGGCCATTAGTCTGAGGATGAAACGCCGAAGAAAAAGATAAATCAATGCCCATCCTAGCACAAAAGGCCCGCCAAAATCTAGAGACAAACTGAGAACCTCTGTCAGACACAATATTCTCCGGAATGCCATGCAAACGAACCACATGCTGAAAAAACAATGAAACCAGATCTGAGGAGGAAGGCAACTTAGGCAAAGGTACCAGATGGACCATTTTAGAGAATCGGTCACAAACAACCCAGATAACAGACATCTTATGGGAAACAGGAAGATCCGAAATAAAATCCATGGAAATATGCGTCCAGGGCCTCTCAGGGACCGGCAAAGGCAAAAGCAACCCACTAGCGCGGGAACAGCAAGGCTTGGCCCGGGCGCAAGTCCCACAGGACTGCACAAAAGCACGCACATCGCGAGACAAGGAAGGCCACCAAAAGGACCTAGCAACCAAATCTCTGGTACCAAAAATCCCAGGATGACCAGCCAACACTGAACAATGAAACTCAGAAATTACCTTACTTGTCCATCTATCAGGAACAAACAGCTTCCCCACAGGACAGCGGTCAGGCCTATCAGCCTGAAATTCCTGAAGCACCCGCCGCAAATCAGGGGAGATAGCAGAAAGAATCACCCCCTCCTTAAGAATGCCAACCGGCTCCAGGACTCCAGGAGAATCAGGCGAAAAACTCCTAGAGAGGGCATCAGCCTTAACATTCTTAGATCCCGGAAGATACGAGACCACAAAATCAAAACGGGAGAAAAACAGGGACCATCGAGCCTGTCTAGGATTCAGCCGCTTGGCCGACTTGAGGTAAATCAGATTCTTATGATCGGTCAGGACCACAACACGGTGTTTAGCTCCCTCAAGCCAATGTCGCCACTCCTCAAACGCCCACTTCATAGCCAACAACTCCCGATTGCCGACATCATAATTGCGTTCCGCAGGCGAAAACTTTCTGGAAAAAAAAGCACACGGTTTCTGTTGTGAATTCTGTGGCCAAGCTCCCTCCTGTGGTCGAGAGTGGTACTTCGGCTGGTTCTGTCTATGAGCTTCCTTTGGTGGATGAGAGTGGTACTGCAGCTTCTGAGTTTCCTTCCTCAGGTGATGAGGTTAAGTCGTTAGGTGCTGCTCTATTTAACTCCACCTGGTGTTAGGTCTCGAGTTCCCGCTTCTGCAAAGGGGGAATCTCGAGCCATCTCCGCTGCGGTCTCCCATTCTTATCCAGCCGCAGTGGAGTCTGCTCGGTCCCAGCGTCTTGCTCACTCTCACTCTGTACAGAGAGTTACTGCTGCTTCTTCAGCTTCTGCCATTAAAGCCAGTGCTGGTCAGCAGCGAGCGGACTTCTCTGGGACTAAGTCCTTGTCTGCACACACTGAGCATGCCCAGGGCAAGATCTCCCGTTGGAGATCGAGGGTCATGTGCTCAGGCTCTGCAGCACATTCCATTGGTCCTCTTGTCAGGTCTTGGAAGGGCAAAGTTTCTGTGGCCACTTCCTGTGCTGCAACTATATAAACTGCGCATGACCGCACGGCCATGCGCTAGTGTACAATTGTTAATGTGTGTATGTTGTGAGTGCAAGTCGTCCTTGGATACCCCTACCCTATTGAATGTCTGTTCGCGGAAGGTGTATGGTTGCTATCTAGCGCCCGACTTAGCCTACAGCACGAATCACACGTTACAGCGTCCAGTTGCTGTGACCGCCAGTACGGCGCCGTGCACTTCCTCTGTGCTTTCCTTACCCAAGCCTGGGTGGTTAGTGGCGTTCGTCAGTGCGGCACCGCATGCACTCTTGTGCCCTAATATTGGTATTCAGCTTCCTTACACACCCAGTTGCGGTGTTGTGCCAGCAAGGGTCTAATCGGACTTCAATCCTAGTTGGGGTTGAGTTCGCTGACTACTTGCTCGCCCTCTATGTGTGGTACCGCGATCCTGTGACGCAACAGGATCGCTTCCTTCACGCTGGGTGAAGTTTAACCCACGTGTGTATACTTATGAGTACCGCCATATAGTCCGTCATTACTTGGCAGCAGGTTCCATCTCTGCACGGTGGACCCCGGGCTGCGAACGCACCATACAATATCTGTCTTATTATTTGGTGCGTTCCGCTAGCCCTAACATTACACTAGCGCCAGGGTCTGGCTAGTAATGACGGACAAACAGCAATCCTTGCGGTATATCCAGCAGCTGGAGGGTAGGTTGGCGGCTCTTGAGAGCGCAACCTCAGCTGTGGATGTTACCGCAGTTGCTGTACAGGCTGCTAGCGTGGCTGCAGCAACCCTGTCCATTGCCACCCCTGCTCCGACATTTTCTCGCCTCCCGCTGCCAGAAAAATTTTCTGGTAATAGCAAATTTTGTAGGGGATTCGTGAGTCAGTGCTCTATTCACCTCGAGCTCCTGGCTGCACGTTTTCCCACAGAGCGGTCTAAGGTGGGATTTATAGTGTCTCTCTTGTTGGACAGGGCGTTGGAATGGGCTACGCCGCTGTGGAAGCGTGGCGATCATGTGGTGCAGAGTGCTCCGCTGTTTCTGAGCACTCTGAAACAGGTCTTTTTAGGACCTCAAGTCACCCATGATACTGCGCTCCAACTGCTGGCATTAACTCAGGGTTAGTCCTTGGTCAGTCATTTTGCCGTCCAATTCCACACTTTAGCTTCTGAGCTGGATTGGTCGGATAAAGCTCTTATCCCCATATTTTGGAGGGGCCTGGCTGACCACGTTAAGGACGCTCTGGCCACTAGGGAGATTCCTGCCACACTGGAGGAGTTAATAACTGTCTCCACTGGAATTGACCTCCGTTTTAACGAGCGGAGGTTAGAGCGAGCCCAGTGTAGGCAGAGGTTTCGGCTGGCTCCTACCTTCGCCAAACCTCTGGAATCTCCGGTTCTGGTTCCTGAGTCACATGAGGCCAGGGAAGTGTCACAAGCGGGATCTAAGTCCCGGACCGCTTGTGCACTCAAGGTCTGTCATGTATGCCAGCAGTCGGGACATCTAGCCACCAGATGTTCTCAGCGGTCGAGGAAACGTCAGCGTCTAGTGGTAGTAGGTGGAGGTGCACTAGACACGGCGACGTTTGCCTCTAAATTGTCCTTTAAGGGGACAATTACTATAGGCTCATTCTCCCACTCGGTAGAGCTCTGCGTGGATTCTGGGGCAGAGGGCAATTTTATGTCTTCTGCCTTCGCCCAACGTCACGCAATACCCCTGGTTATGCTAGCTCAACCAGTAACGGTACGAGTGGTGAATGGGTCAACACTGCCCTCACAGATAACACACCAGACCATCCCTTTTACTCTGTCCATGTCGCCATCTCATCAGGAGATTATATCTCTGCTCGTCATTCCTGAGGGAATTGATGAGGTCCTGTTGGGAATACCTTGGCTACGGTACCACTCTCCTCATATTGAGTGGTCCTCTGGCAGAATCCTGGGATGGGGCGAATCTTGTGGGGGTAGGTGTCAGAGGGAGTGCGTTCAGCTTGCTACTACTGAGGTACCCGCAGATCTTTCCTCTCTCCCCAAGCAGTATTGGTCTTATGCAGACGTGTTCTCCAAAAAGGCGGCGGAGATCCTTCCGCCCCATCGCCCCTATGACTGTCCTATTGATCTCTTGCCTGGTGCTGAGCCTCCACGGGGTCGAGTCTATCGGCTATCTCTCCCGGAGACGGAGGCAATGTCACAGTACATCCAGGAAAATCTGGCAAGAGGATTCATTAGGAAGTCAGTGTCACCTGCTGGGGCAGGGTTCTTCTTCGTGCAGAAGAAGAATGGGGAACTACGTCCATGCATAGACTACAGGGGTCTTAACGCCATCACCGTTAAAAATAAGTATCCTTTGCCCTTGATATCTGAGCTCTTCGATAGGCTTCGGGGAGCAAGGTTATTTACTAAACTAGATCTGCGGGGTGCTTACAACCTGATTCGCATCCGTGAGGGGGACGAATGGAAGACGGCTTTTAACACCAGGGATGGGCACTATGAATATCTGGTGATGCCCTTTGGGCTCTGTAATGCCCCAGCCGTTTTCCAAGACTTTGTGAACGATATCTTCCGGGATATGCTTTTCACCTCGGTCGTAGTCTATCTGGATGATATTCTCATCTACTCTCCAGATATTGACTCCCACCGGAGAGATGTTTGCAAAGTCTTCGACCTCCTACGGGCAAACTCCCTCTATGCCAAGTTGGAGAAGTGTATGTTTGAGCAGGAGTCCTTACCATTCCTAGGCTACATCATCTCTGCCCAGGGATTGGCTATGGATCCTGCCAAACTACAGGCTGTGATGGACTGGCAGGAACCCCATTCTCTTAAAGCGGTGCAGCGCTTTATGGGGTTCATTAATTATTATCGCCAGTTCATTCCGCACTTCTCAACTTTGGTAGCTCCCTTGGTTGCCCTCACCAAGAAGGGGGCGAATCCCAAATTGTGGTCTGAGGAGGTCTCCAAGGCCTTTAACTCTATAAAGTCACACTGCGCTAGCGCTCCCATCCTACATCGCCCCGATGTTGATAAGCCATTTATCATGGAGGTGGATGCCTCTTCTGTTGGTGCTGGAGCAGTCCTCTTCCAAAAGGATGCTCAAGGTCGGAAGCATCCTTGCTTCTTTTTCTCCAAGACCTTCTCACCAGCAGAGAGGAATTATTCCATCGGGGACAGGGAGTTGCTAGCCATGAAGTTGGCTTTCTCGGAGTGGAGACATCTCTTGGAGGGAGCACGTTTTCCCTTCCAAGTCTTCACAGACCATAAAAATTTGGTGTACCTGCAGACAGCCCAGCGGTTGAATTCTCGCCAGGCCAGATGGTCCTTATTCTTCTCCCGGTTTCATTTCACCCTCCATTTTCTTTCTGGGGAGAAGAACATTCGGGCCGACGCTCTCTCTCGCTCCGTTGTGTCATCTGCGGAGGAGGAGGAGGAGCCTCGGCTTATTGTCCCCACCGAGAGCTTGAGAACTGTGGCCCCGGTTTCGCTAGAGTCTGTGCCCCCGGGCAAGACTTTTGTTCCATCCAATTTGCGACACCCAGTTGTGGTGTTGTGCCAGCAAGGGTCTAATCGGACTTCAATCCTAGTTGGGGTTGAGTTCGCTGACTACTTGCTCGCCCTCTATGTGCGGTACCACGATCCTGTGACGCAACAGGATCGCTTCCTTCACGCTGGGTGAAGTTTAACCCACGTGTGTATACTTATGAGTACCGCCATATAGTCCGTCATTACTTGGCAGCAGGTTCCATCTCTGCACGGTGGACCCCGGGCTGCGAACGCACCATACACTATCTGGCTTATTATTTGGTGCATTCCGCTAGCCCTAACACCTGGTGCTTTGATCCTGGCCTCCAGTCAATGTTCTAGTATTGGTCTTGCTTCCTCCTGGATCGTTCCTGTGGCCTGTCTATCCTGCATAAGCTAAGTTTTGCTTGTGTTATTTTTGCTTGCTATTTTTTCTGTCCAGCTTGCTTTATTGGTTTTTCTTGCTTGCTGGAAGCTCTGAGACGCAGAGGGAGCACCTCCGTACCGTTAGTCGGTGCGGAGGGTCTTTTTGCCCCTCTGCGTGGTTGTTTGTAGGTTTTTGTGTTGACCGCAAAGCTATCTTTCCTATCCTCGGTCTATTCAGTAAGTCGGGCCTCACTTTGCTAAATCTATTTCATCTCTGTGTTTGTATTTTCATCTTACTCACAGTCATTATATGTGGGGGGCTGCCTTTTCCTTTGGGGAATTTCTCTGAGGCAAGGTAGGCTTATTTTTCTATCTTCAGGGCTAGTTAGTTTCTCAGGCTGTGCCGAGTTGCATAGGGAGCGTTAGGCGCAATCCACGGCTTCCTCTAGTGTGGTGTGTTAGGATTAGGGATTGCGGTCAGCAGAGTTCCCACGTCTCAGAGCTCGTCCTTTGTTTTTGGTAATTGTCAGGTCACTTTGTGTGCTCTGAACTTCTATGTCCATTGTGGTTCTGAATTACCTGTTCATAACAGTACTGGAGGCCCAAAGTACTAATGCTTCTCAATAGAGGGAAAAGAGAAGTTCTGAGACCATTTTTTTTTCTTTGCACTGTGTTCTGTTTCTCTTTTCCCCTTTACATCAGGGTGGTTCAGAACACAGGTGTGGACATGGACATTCAAGGTCTGTTCTTTTTGGTGGATAATCTCGCTATAAATGTACAGAATATTCAAGATTTAGTGGTTCAGAATCCTATGTTAGAACAAAAGATTCCTATTCCTGAGTTATTTTCTGGAGATAGAGCAAAGTTTTTGAATTTTAAAAATAATTGTAAACTATTTCTGGCTGTGAAACCCCGCTCCTCTGGTGACCCAGTTCAACAAGTTAAAATTATTATTTCTTTATTACGTGGCGACCCTCAAGACTGGGCATTTTCCCTTGCGCCAGGAGATCCTGCATTATGTAATATTGATGCGTTTTTTCTGGCGCTCGGATTGCTGTACGACGAACCTAATTCAGTGGATCAGGCAGAGAAAAATTTGCTGGCTCTGTGTCAGGGTCAGGATGAGATAGAGATTTATTGTCAGAAGTTTAGAAAGTGGTCCGTGCTCACTCAATGGAATGAATGTGCGCTGGCAGCTATTTTCAGAAAAGGTCTCTCTGAAGCCCTTAAGGATGTCATGGTGGGATTTCCTATGCCTGCTGGTCTGAATGAGTCTATGTCTTTGGCCATTCAGATCGGTCGACGCTTGCGCGAGCGTAAATCTGTGCACCATTTGGCGGTATTATCTGAGCATGAACCTGAGTCTATGCAGTGCGATAGGACTTTGACCAGAGCTGAAAGGCAAGAACACAGACGTCAGAATGGGCTGTGTTTCTACTGTGGTGATTCCACTCATGCTATCTCTGATTGTCCTAAGCGCACTAAGCGGTTCGCTAGGTCTGCCACCATTGGTACGGTACAGTCGAAATTTCTTTTGTCCATTACTTTGATCTGCTCTTTGTCTTCCTATTCTGTCATGGCATTTGTGGATTCAGGCGCTGCCCTGAATTTGATGGACTTGGAGTTTGCTAGGCGCTGTGGGTTTGTCTTGGAGCCCTTGCAGTGTCCTATTCCATTGAGAGGAATTGATGCTACGCCTTTGGCCAAGAATAAGCCTCAGTATTGGACCCAGCTGACCATGTGCATGGCTCCTGCGCACCAGGAGGATATTCGCTTTCTGGTGTTGCATAATCTGCATGATGTGGTCGTGTTGGGGTTGCCATGGCTACAAGTCCATAACCCGGTATTAAATTGGAAATCAATGTCTGTGTCCAGCTGGGGTTGTCAGGGGGTACATGGTGATGTTCCATCTCTGTCTATCTCATCATCCACCCCTTCTGAGGTCCCAGAGTTCTTGTCTGATTACCGGGATGTATTCGATGAGCCCAATTCCAATGCCCTACCTCCGCATAGGGATTGTGATTGTGCTATCGATTTGATTCCTGGTAGTAAGTTTCCTAAGGGTCGACTGTTTAATTTATCTGTACCTGAGCACGCCGCTATGCGGAGTTACGTGAAGGAGTCTTTGGAGAAGGGTCATATTCGCCCGTCATCTTCGCCATTGGGAGCAGGGTTCTTTTTTGTGGCCAAGAAGGATGGTTCGCTGAGACCTTGTATTGATTACCGCCTTCTAAATAAAATTACGGTCAAATTTCAGTACCCCTTGCCGCTGCTGTCTGATTTGTTTGCTCGGATTAAGGGGGCTAGTTGGTTCACCAAGATAGATCTTCGTGGTGCGTATAATCTTGTGCGTATCAAACGGGGCAATGAATGGAAGACAGCATTTAATACGCCCGAAGGCCATTTTGAGTACCTGGTTATGCCATTCGGACTTTCTAATGCTCCATCAGTGTTTCAGTCCTTTATGCATGACATCTTCCGAGAGTACCTGGATAAATTCCTGATTGTATACTTGGATGATATTTTGGTCTTCTCGGATGATTGGGAGTCTCATGTGAAGCAGGTCAGAATGGTGTTCCAGGTCCTTAGTGCTAATTCTTTGTTTGTGAAGGGGTCAAAGTGTCTCTTTGGTGTTCAGAAGATTTCATTTTTGGGGTTCATTTTTTCTCCTTCTACTATCGAGATGGACCCTGTTAAAGTTCAGGCCATTTATGATTGGACTCAGCCAACATCTCTGAAGAGTCTGCAGAAGTTCCTGGGCTTTGCTAATTTTTATCGTCGCTTCATCGCTAATTTTTCTAGCATTGCTAAACCGTTGACTGATTTAACCAAGAAGGGTGCTGATGTGGTCAATTGGTCTTCTGCTGCTGTGGAAGCTTTTCAGGAGTTGAAGCGTCGTTTTTATTCTGCCCCTGTGTTGTGCCAACCAGATGTTTCGCTTCCGTTCCAGGTCGAGGTTGATGCTTCCGAAATTGGAGCAGGGGCTGTTTTGTCGCAGAGAAGTTCTGATTGCTCGGTGATGAAACCATGCGCCTTCTTTTCCAGGAAATTTTCGCCTGCTGAGCGAAATTATGATGTTGGCAATCGAGAGTTGCTAGCTATGAAGTGGGCATTCGAGGAGTGGCGTCATTGGCTTAAAGGAGCTAAGCATCGCGTGGTGGTCTTGACTGATCACAAAAACTTGACTTATCTCGAGTCTGCCAAACGGTTGAATCCTAGACAGGCTCGTTGGTCACTGTTTTTCTCCCGTTTTGACTTTGTGGTTTCGTACCTTCCGGGCTCTAAAAATGTGAAGGCGGATGCCCTGTCTAGGAGTTTTGTGCCCGATTCTCCGGGTTTGTCTGAGCCGGCGGGTATTCTCAAAGAGGGGGTAATTTTGTCTGCCATCTCCCCTGATTTGCGGCGGGTGCTGCAAAAATTTCAGGCTAATAGACCTGACCGTTGCCCAGCGGAGAAACTGTTTGTCCCTGATAGGTGGACGAATAAAGTTATCTCTGAGGTTCATTGTTCGGTGTTGGCTGGTCATCCTGGAATCTTTGGTACTAGAGATTTGGTGGCTAGATCCTTTTGGTGGCCGTCTCTGTCGCGGGATGTGCGTTCTTTTGTGCAGTCCTGTGGGATTTGTGCTCGGGCTAAGCCCTGCTGTTCTCGTGCCTGTGGGTTGCTTTAGCCCTTGCCGGTCCCGAAGAGGCCTTGGACAAATATCTCTATGGATTTTATTTCGGATCTTCCCGTCTCTCAAAGAATGTCGGTCATTTGGGTGGTTTGTGATCGCTTCTCTAAGATGGTCCATTTGGTGCCCTTGTCTAAATTGCCTTCCTCCTCTGATTTGGTGCCGTTGTTTTTCCAGCATGTGGTTCGTTTACATGGCATTCCAGAGAACATCGTTTCTGACAGAGGTTCCCAGTTTGTTTCGAGGTTTTGGCGAGCCTTTTGTGCTAGGATGGGCATTGATTTGTCTTTTTCCTCGGCTTTCCATCCTCAGACAAATGGCCAGACTGAACGAACCAATCAGACCTTGGAAACATATCTGAGATGTTTTGTTTCTGCTGATCAGGATGATTGGGTGTCCTTTTTGCCTTTGGCTGAGTTCGCCCTTAATAATCGGGACAGCTCGGCTACTTTGGTTTCGCCATTTTTCTGCAATTCTGGGTTCCACCCTCGTTTCTCTTCAGGGCAGGTTGAGTCTTCGGACTGTCCTGGTGTGGATACTGTGGTGGATAGGTTGCAGCAGATTTGGACTCATGTAGTGGACAATCTGACTTTGTCCCAGGAGAAGGCTCAACGTTTCGCTAACTGCAGGCGCTGTGTGGGACCCCGACTTCGTGTTGGGGATTTGGTTTGGTTGTCATCTCGTTATATTCCTATGAAGGTTTCCTCTCCTTAATTTAAGCATCGTTTCATTGGTCCATATAGGATTTCTGAGGTTCTTAATCCTGTGTCTTTTCGTTTGACTCTTCCAGCTTCTTTTTCCATCCATAACGTGTTCCATAGGTCATTGTTGCAGAGATACGTGGCACCTGTGGTTCCATCTATTGATCCTCCTGCTCCGGTTTTGGTTGAAGGGGAATTGGAGTATATAGTGGAGAAGATTTTGGATTCTCGTGTTTCGAGACGGAAACTCCAGTATCTGGTTAAGTGGAAAGGTTATGGTCAGGAAGATAATTCCTGGGTCTTTGCCTCTGATGTCCATGCTGCCGATCTGGTTCGTGCCTTTCATGTGGCTCATCCTGGTCGGCCTGGGGGCTCTGGTGAGGGTTCGATGACCCCTCCTCAAGGGGGGGTACTGTTGTGAATTCTGTGGCCAAGCTCCCTCCTGTGGTCGAGAGTGGTACTTCGGCTGGTTCTGTCTATGAGCTTCCTTTGGTGGATGAGAGTGGTACTGCGGCTTCTGAGTTTCCTTCCTCAGGTAATGAGGTTAAGTCGTTAGGTGCTGCTCTATTTAACTCCACCTGGTGCTTTGATCCTGGCCTCCAGGCAATGTTCTAGTATTGGTCTTGCTTCCTCCTGGATCGTTCCTGTGGCCTGTCTATCCTGCATAAGCTAAGTTTTGCCTGTGTTATTTTTGCTTGCTATTTTTTCTGTCCAGCTTGCTTTATTGGTTTTTCTTGCTTGCTGGAAGCTCTGAGACGCAGAGGGAGCACCTCCGTACCGTTAGTCGGTGCGGAGGGTCTTTTTGCCCCTCTGCGTGGTTGTTTGTAGGTTTTTGTGTTGACCACAAAGCTATCTTTCCTATCCTCGGTCTATTCAGTAAGTCGGGCCTCACTTTGCTAAATCTATTTCATCTCTGTGTTTGTATTTTCATCTTACTCACAGTCATTATATGTGGGTGGCTGCCTTTTCCTTTGGGGAATTTCTCTGAGGCAAGGTAGGCTTATTTTTCTATCTTCAGGGCTAGTTAGTTTCTCAGGCTGTGCCGAGTTGCATAGGGAGCGTTAGGCGCAATCCACGGCTACCTCTAGTGTGGTGTGTTAGGATTAGGGATTGCGGTCAGCAGAGTTCCCACGTCTCAGAGCTCGTCCTTTGTTTTTGGTAATTGTCAGGTCACTTTGTGTGCTCTGAACTTCTATGTCCATTGTGGTTTTGAATTACCTGTTCATAACAGGTTTCATCAAAGAACCATCAGACTCCCTCTGAGACAAAACGGCCCCTGCCCCAATCTCAGAAGCGTCGACCTCAACCTGAAAAGGAAGAGAAACATCCGGTTGATGCAACACAGGGGCAGAAGTAAATCGGCGTTTAAGCTCCTGAAAGGCCTCAACAGCCTCAGAGGACCAATTCATCACATCAGCGCCTTTCTTCGTCAAATCAGTAAGGGGCTTAACCACACTGGAAAAGTTGGCAATGAAATGGCGATAGAAATTAGCAAAGCCCAAAAATTTTTGAAGACCCTTCACAGATGTGGGTTGGATCCAGTCATGAATAACTTGGACCTTAACAGGATCCATTTCTATAGACGAGGGAGAAAAAATAAAACCCAAAAAAGAGACCTTCTGAACTCCGAATAGGCACTTAGACCCCTTCACAAATAAAGCATTATCACGAAGGATCTGGAACACCATCCTGACCTGCTTCACATGAGACTCCCAATCATTGGAAAAAATCAAAATATCATCCAAATATACGACCATGAATTTATCAAGATAATTGTGGAAAATATCATGCATGAAAGACTGGAACACAGATGGAGCATTAGAGAGCCCAAATGGCATCACAAGGTATTCAAAATGGCCTTCGGGCGTATTAAATGTAGTTTTCCATTGGTCACCCTGTTTAATACGAACAAGATTATATGCCCCTTGGAGGTCAATCTTAGTAAACCAACTTGCTCCCTTAATCTGAGCAAACAAATCAGTAAGCAAAGGCAAGGGGTATTGGAATTTGACCGTGATCTTATTAAGAAGACGATAATCAATACAGGGTCTCAAGGAGCCATCCTTCTTAGCAACAAAAAAGAAACCCGCTCCCAATGGTGACGAAGACGGCCGAATATGCCCTTTCTCCAAAGATTCCTTAACATAGCTCCGCATGGCGGCATGCTCTGGCACAAACAGATTGAAATGTCGGCCCTTAGGGAACTTACAACCAGGAATCAAGTTAATAGCACAATCACAGTCCCTATGTGGAGGAAGGGAACTGGACTTGGGCTCATCAAATACATCCTGGAAATCCGACAAAAACTCAGGGACCTCAGAAGAGGGGGAAGAGGAAATTGACATCAAAGGAACGTCACTATGTACTCCTCGACAACCCCAACTAGTCACCGACATAGTTTTCCAATCCAGCACCGGATTATGTTCCTGTAACCATGGAAATCCCAGTACAACAACATCATGCAGGTTATGCAACACCAGAAAACGGCAATCTTCCTGATGTGCAGGAGCCATGTACATAGTCATCTGTGTCCAGTACTGAGGTTTATCCTTGGCCAAGGGTGTAGCATCAATACCCCTCAAAGGAATAGGGCTCTGCAAAGGCTGCAAGGAAAAACCACAGCGCCTGGCGAATTCTAAGTCCATTAAAGGGACACTGTCACCTGAATTTGGAGGGAACAATCTTCAGCCATGGAGGCGGGGTTTTGGGGTGTTTGATTCACCCTTTCCTTACCCGCTGGCTGCATGCTAGCTGCAATATTGGATTGAAGTTCATTCTCTGCCCTCCGTAGTACATGCCTGCACAAGGAAATCTTGCCTTGTGCAGGCATGTACTATGGAGGACAGAGAATGAACTTCAATCCAATATTGCAGCCAGCATGCAGCCAGCGGGTAAGGAAAGGGTGAATCAAACACCCCAAAACCCCGCCTCCATGGCTGAAGATTGTTCCCTCCAAATTCAGGTGACAGTGTCCCTTTAAGTTCAGGGCAGCGCCTGAATCCACAAATGCCATGACAGAAAAGGACGACAATGAGCAAATCAGGGTCACAGATAAGAGAAATTTAGGCTGCATAGTACTAATGGTAACAGACCTAGCGACTCTCTTTGTACGCTTAGGGCAATCAGAGATAACATGAGCCGAATCACCACAGTAAAAACACAGCCTATTCTGACGTCTGAATTCCTGCCGTTCTATTCTAGTAAAAATCCTATCACATTGCATAGGTTCAGGACTCTGCTCAGAGGATACTGCCATATGGTGCACAGCTTTGCGCTCGCGCAGACGCCGATCAATCTGAATGGCTAGAGACATAGATTCGCTCAAACCGGCAGGCGTAGGAAAGCCCACCATAACATCTTTAAGGGTTTCAGAAAGACCTTTTCTGAAAATAGCAGCCAGAGCCTCTTCATTCCATTTAGTGAGCACAGACCATTTTCTAAATTTCTGGCAGTATAACTCTGCCGCTTCCTGACCTTGACACAAGGCCAACAGGGTTTTTTCTGCATGATCCACAGAATTAGGTTCGTCATACAATAATCCGAGCACTTGAAAAAATGCATCTACATTCAATAATGCCGGATCCCCTGTTTCAAGAGCAAAAGCCCAGTCTTGAGGGTCACCACGCAGCAAGGATATGATGATTTTCACCTGCTGAATGGGATCACCAGAAGAACGGGGTTTCAAAGCAAAAAACAATTTGCAGTTATTTTTAAAGTTCAAAAACTTGGATCTGTCCCCAAAAAACAAATCAGGAGTAGGAATTCTGGGCTCTAAAGCCGGAGTCTGGACAACATAGTCCTGGATATTCTGTACTCTTGCAGCAAGTTGATCCACACGAGAAAACAAACCCTGAACATCCATGCCAAAACATATATCTTGAACCACCCAGATATCAAGAGGGAAAAAAAAGACAAACCAAAGCACAAAAAAAAAAATGGTTCAGAACTTTCTTTTCCTTCTTTTGAGATACATTTAATTCATTTTTGGCCACTTGTACTGTTATGATCTGGTCGTTTAGAAACAACATGAGACAAGCTCTGTAGGAGGTGGTATCTGTACTGACCGCAAACCCTGAACCTAGCAGCGCAACTAAAAATAGCCGTGGGGGGTACCTGACGCTCCCTAGACCCCTCGGCACAGCCTAAGATCTAACTTCCCCTAAAGATGGAAACAGGAAACCTATCTTGCCTCAGAGAAAATCCCCAAAGGAAAGATAGCCCCCCACAAATATTGACGGTGAGAGGAGGGTAAAATAACATACGCAGAAATGAAATCAGATTTTAGCATAGGAGGCCAGTCCAGCTTGATCGATAGGACAGGAAAGGATACTGTGCGGTCAGTATAAAACACTACAAAACAATCCACACAGAGTTTACAAAATCTCCACACCTGACTAAAGGTGTGGAGGGTAAATCTGCTTCCCAGAGCTTCCAGCTAACAGAAAAAATCCATACTGACAAGCTGGACAAATATAGAATGCACAGAACAATAAGTCCACAACATGTGGACTGAAATGAGCAAAGCCAGGACTTATCTTAGCAGAACTGGTCAGTAGGGTTGAGCGTAACGGGTCGTTCATTTTCAAAAGTCGCCGACTTTTGGCAAAGTCGGGTTTCATGAAACCCGACCCGACCCCTGTGCGGGGTCGGCCATGCGGTACGCGACTTTCGCGCCAAAGTCGCGTTTCAATGACGCGAAAAGCGCCATTTCTCAGCCAATGAAGGTGAACGCAGAGTGTGGGCAGCGTGATGACATAGGTCCTGGTCCCCACCATCTTAGAGAAGGGCATTGCAGTGATTGGCTTGCTGTCTGCGGCGTCACAGGGGCTATAAAGGGGCGTTCCCGCCGACCGCCATGTTACTGCTGCTGATCTGAGCTTAGGGAGAGGTTGCTGCCACTTCGTCAGAAGCAGGGATAGCGTTAGGCAGGGTCCATTAACCCCCAAACGGCTTGTGCTGTAGCGATTTCCACTGTCCAACACCACCTTCGGTGTGCAGGGATAGTGGAAGCTACATTTTTTTTTTTCTCAGCGCTGTAGCTCATTGGGCTGCCCTAGAAGGCTCCCTGATAGCTGCATTGCTGTGTGTGCGCCGCTGTGCAAACCAACTGCTTTTTTCAAAGCACAAATCCTCTTGTTGCTTCCTTTCTGCACAGCTATCTTTTTTGTTTGTCCACACTTTTTATTTAATTTGTGCATCAGTCCACTCCTTATTGCTGCCTGCCATACCTGGCTGAGATTACTGCAGGGAGATAGTAATTGTAGGACAGTCCCTGTTTGTTTGTTTTTTTGTGGGAGATTAAGATTGGCATTTCTGCTAGAGTGCCATCCCTGTGTGTGCCATCTCTCACTCAGTGGGCCATAGAAAGCCTATTTATTTTTTTGGTTGATTTGGGTTCTAAATTCTACCTGAAAAAATCACTAAATCAATCAGTGGGAGATAAATATTGGCCTCTGGGCTTGTGTGCCACTCCTGACTCCTGTGTGTGCCATCTCTCACTCAGTGGGCCATAGAAAGCCTATTTATTTTTTTGGTTGATTTGGGTTCTAAATTCTACCTGAAAAAATCAATAAATCAATCAGTGGGAGATAAATATTGGCCTCTGGGCTTGTGTGCCACTCCTGACTCCTGTGTGTGCCATCTCTCACTCAGTGGGCCATAGAAAGCCTATTTATTTTTTTGGTTGATTTGGGTTCTAAATTCTACCTGAAAACATCACTAAATCAATCAGTGGGAGATAAATATTGGCCTCTGGGCTTGTGTGCCACTCCTGACTCCTGTGTGTGCCATCTCTCACTCAGTGGGCCATAGAAAGCCTATTTATTTTTTTGGTTGATTTGGGTTCTCAATTCTACCTGAAAAAAATCAGTAAATCAATCAGTGGGAGATAAATATTGGCCTCTGGGTTTGTGTGCCACTCCTGACTCCTGTGTGTGCCATCTCTCACTCAGTGGGCCATAGAAAGCCTATTTATTTTTTTGGTTGATTTGGGTTCTCAATTCTACCTGAAAAAATCAATAAATCAATCAGTGGGAGATAAATATTGGCCTCTGGGCTTGTGTGCCACTCCTGACTCCTGTGTGTGCCATCTCTCACTCAGTGGGCCATAGAAAGCCTATTTATTTTTTTTGGTTGATTTGGGTTCTAAATTCTACCTGAAAAAATCACTAAATCAATCAGTGGGAGATAAATATTGGCCTCTGGGCTTGTGTGCCACTCCTGACTCCTGTGTGTGCCATCTCTCACTCAGTGGGCCATAGAAAGCCTATTTATTTTTTTGGTTGATTTGGGTTCTAAATTCTACCTGAAAAAATCACTAAATCAATCAGTGGGAGATAAATATTGGCCTCTGGGCTTGTGTGCCACTCCTGACTCCTGTGTGTGCCATCTCTCACTCAGTGGGCCATAGAAAGCCTATTTATTTTTTTGGTTGATTTGGGTTCTAAATTCTACCTGAAAAAATCAATAAATCAATCAGTGGGAGATAAATATTGGCCTCTGGGCTTGTGTGCCACTCCTGACTCCTGTGTGCGCCATCTCTCACTCAGTGGGCCATAGAAAGCCTTTTTTTTTTTTATTTGGTTTCTAAATTCTCCCTGAAAAAATCATTTTATTTTATTTGGTTTCTAAATTCTTCCTGAAAAAATCATTTTATTTTATTTTGTTTCTAAAGTCTCCCTGAAGAAAAAAAAAAAAAAATCAGTGTGAGATTAATATTGCCCTTTCTGCTTGTGTGCCAGTTTTGACTCCTGGGTGTGCCATCTCTCTCTCTCAGATAGTGGGCCATAGAAAGCCTATTTATTTTTTTGGTTGATTTGGGTTCTAAATTCTACCTGAAAAAAATCAATAAATCAATCAGTGGGAGATAAATATTGGCCTCTGGGCTTGTGTGCCACTCCTGACTCCTGTGTGTGCCATCTCTCACTCAGTGGGCCATAGAAAGCCTATTTTTTTTTTTTTTGGTTTCTAAATTCTCCCTGAAAAAATCATTTTATTTTATTTGGTTTCTAAATTCTTCCTGAAAAAATCATTTTATTTTATTTTGTTTCTAAAGTATCCCTGAAAAAAAAAATCAGTGGGAGATTAATATTGCCCTTTCTGCTTGTGTGCCAGTCTTGACTCCTGGGTGTGCCAACTCTCTCTCTCAGATAGTGGGCCATAGAAAGCCTATTTATTTTTTTGGTTGATTTGGGTTCTAAATTCTATCTGAAAAAATCAATAAATCAATCAGTGGGAGATAAATATTGGCCTCTGGGCTTGTGTGCCACTCCTGACTCCTGTGTGTGCCATCTCTCACTCAGTGGGCCATATAAAGCCTTTTTTTTTTAATTTGGTTTCTAAATTCTCCCTGAAAAAATCATTTTATTTTATTTTGTTTCTAAAGTCTCCCTGAAAAAAAAAAAAATCAGCGGGAGATTAATATTGCCCTTTCTGCTTGTGTGCCAGTCTTGACTCCTGGGTGTGCCATCTCTCTCAGATAGTGGGCCATAGAAAGCCTATTTATTTTTTTGGTTGATTTGGGTTCTAAATTCTACCTGAAAAAATCAATAAATCAATCAGTGGGAGATAAATATTGGCCTCTGGGCTTGTGTGCCACTCCTGACTCCTGTGTGTGCCATCTCTCACTCATTGGGCCATAGAAAGTTTTTTTTTTTTTAATTTGGTTTCTAAATTCTCCCTGAAAAAATCATTTTATTTTATTTGGTTTCTAAATTCTTCCTGAAAAAATCATTTTATTTTATTTTGTTTCTAAAGTCTCCCTGAAAAAAAAAAAAAAAATCAGTGGGAGATTAATATTGCCCTTTCTGCTTGTGTGCCAGTCTTGACTCCTGGGTGTGCCATCTCTCTCTCTCAGATAGTGGGCCATAGAAAGCCTATTTATTTTTTTGGTTGATTTGGGTTCTAAATTCTACCTGAAAAAATCAATAAATCAATCAGTGGGAGATAAATATTGGCCTCTGGGCTTGTGTGCCACTCCTGACTCATGTGTGTGCCATCTCTCACTCAGTGAGCCATAGAAAGCCTATTTTTTTTTAATTTGGTTTCTAAATTCTCCCTGAAAAAATCATTTTATTTTATCTGGTTTCTAAATTCTTCCTGAAAAAAATCATTTTATTTTATTTTGTTTCTAAAGTCTCCCTGAAAAAAAAAAAAAATGGGAGATTAATATTGACATTTGTGCTTGAGTGAAAGTCCTGCGTGTGTGGCATCTCTGTGATTTGGTGCCACAGAAAACAGAGTGTGTAACATTGTGCCTGATTTTCCTTGCGGTCTCACCAACCTGTAAAGGGATATCGAAATCATACTGAAGTTATAGCTCACCGTGTAAGTTGTTTGACAGCAACAAATAAAGTTACTTTGGTTAAGTTTTTAAAACAATGAGGAAGTCTGGTGCAAGAGGTCGTGGCCGTGGGCGTTCATTGTCAGCTGGTAATGATGGTAGTGGTAGTGGAGCATCAGGTGGTCGTGGGAAAAAAAATATTCCACCTAAGTCTGGAGCTGTGGAGCCAGGTTCGTCGTCTGGCTACACAAGGCCTCGAACGCTCTCTTTTCTGGGAGTAGGAAAACCGCTTTTAAAGCCGGAGCAGCAACAGCAAGTTTTGGCTTACCTTGCTGACTCAGCCTCTAGCTCTTTTGCCTCCTCTTCTGAAACTGGTAAATGTCAAAGCAGCGCGTCGTTTGTGGATGTTCACGGTCAGGGACAAGTCGCTTCCTTGTCCTCTTCAGCAAAAACAACAACAAAAGAGAAGGATGCAGCAGGCGACACAACGGGTTACTCCATGGAGCTCTTTACACATACCGTCCCTGGCTTAGAAAGTGAAACAGTTAACAGGCCATGCCCATTACAAGTAGATTCTGACATGGAGTGCACTGATGCACAGCCACAGCCAGACTACTATGCTGGTCCTTTGACTCAGACCACAACATTGCCCTCTCAGGGTACTGATCCACAATCAGACCCTGATGAGACTACGTTGCCCCGTCACGAACGCTATACCACCGACCGACACGGTGACACAGACGAAGTTGCACACGAGCTAGAAGAGGAGGTTATAGATGACCCAGTTGTTGACCCCGATTGGCAGCCATTGGGGGAACAGGGTGCAGGCGGCAGTAGTTCTGAAGCGGAGGTGGAGGAGGGGCCGCAGCAGGCATCAACATCGCAACAGGTTCCATCTGCAGGGCCCGTATCTGGCCCAAAACGCGTGGCAAAGCCAAAACCTGTTGGAGGACAGCGTGGCCATCCGGTTAAAGCTCAGTTTGCAATTCCTGAAAAGGGATCCGATGCTAGGAAGAGTGCAGTCTGGCATTTTTTTAAACAGCATCCAATTGATCAGCGCAAAGTCATCTGTAAAAAATGTTCAACTAGCTTAAGCAGAGGTCAGAATCTGAAAAGTCTCAATACAAGTTGCATGCATAGACATTTAACCACCATGCATTTGCAAGCCTGGACTAACTACCAAACGTCCCTTAAGGTTGTAGCACCCTCGGCCAATGAAGCTAGTCAGCAACGCAACATCCCTTCCGTCACTGTAAGGCCACCATTTTCCGCACCACCGGCAGTATCTGTGCAGGTTTCTTTGCCAGCCCAAAGCAGTCAGGGTCAGGGAATCACCAGTTTTGTAGGAGGAAATACTGCATCTAGGGCACCGGTGGAAACAATACCGTCTCCAACCGTCTCTCAGTCTGCCATGTCCACCGGCACACCCGCTAGTTCCATGATCTCCAGCTCTCCAGTCCAGCTCACCCTACATGAGACTCTTTTTTTCCAGAAAAGCCATCCCAGCCCTGCACCAGCATGTTAAACAGCGCATCGTCCATGCACTCAGGCAATCTGTGAGTACAAAGGTGCACCTGACTACAGATGCATGGACCAGTAGGCATGGCCAGGGACGTTACGTGTCCATCACGGCACACTGGGTGAAAGTGGTGGATGAAGGGTCCACAGGGGACATCAATTTCGGGACAGCTGTGCCTAGCCCACGGTCTAGGAAACAGTTGGCTGTAGGCGTTCGCACCCCCTCCTCCTCCTCCTCGTCCTCCTGCAGAAGCGAGAGCTCTTCCACAGACCGCAGTCGCCCAACCACTCCATCGGCAGCTGACACTGTTGCACAGCAGTTGCCCCATTATGGGCCAGCTACTGGCAAGCGTCAGCAGGCTGTATTGGCTATGAAGTGTTTGGGCGACAACAGACACACCGCGGAAGTTCTGTCCGAGTTCTTGCAGCAAGAAACGCAGTCGTGGCTGGGCACAGTAGATCTTGAGGCAGGCAAGGTAGTGAGTGATAACGGAAGGAATTTCATGGCTGCCATCTCCCTTTCCCAACTGAAACACATTCCTTGCCTGGCTCACACCTTAAACCTGGTGGTGCAGTGCTTATTAAGGCAAACAGGATCATGGGGTGCATTAAAAGAGGTCTGGATACACATGATGAGAGCATTATACTGCCTCTGTACAAATCCCTAGTTAGACCGCACATGGAGTACTGTGTCCAGTTTTGGGCACCGGTGCTCAGGAAGGATATAATGGAACTAGAGAGAGTACAAAGGAGGGCAACAAAATTAATAAAGGGGATGGGAGAACTACAATACCCAGATAGATTAGCGAAATTAGGATTATTTAGTCTAGAAAAAAGACGACTGAGGGGCGATCTAATAACCATGTATAAGTATATAAGGGGACAATACAAATATCTCGCTGAGGATCTGTTTATACCAAGGAAGGTGACGGGCACAAGGGGGCATTCTTTGCGTCTGGAGGAGAGAAGGTTTTTCCACCAACATAGAAGAGGATTCTTTACTGTTAGGGCAGTGAAAATCTGGAATTGCTTGCCTGAGGAGGTGGTGATGGCGAACTCAGTCGAGGGGTTCAAGAGAGGCCTGGATGTCTTCCTGGAGCAGAACAATATTGTATCATACAATTATTAGGTTCTGTAGAAGGACGTAGATCTGGGTATTTATTATGATGAAATATAGGCTGAACTGGATGGACAAATGTCTTTTTTCGGCCTTACTAACTATGTTATTGAAAACTTATCCTGGGTTCTCCGACCTGCTCCTCAAAGTGCGTGAACTTTGCTCACATATCCGCCGTTCGCCTGTACACTCCAGCCGTATGCAGACCTATCAGCGGTCTTTGAACCTTCCCCAGCATCGCCTAATCATAGACGTTGCAACAAGGTGGAACTCAACACTGCACATGCTTCAGAGACTGTGCGAACAGAGGCGGGCTGTTATGTTTTTGTGGGAGGATACGCATACACGGGCAGGCAGTAGGATGGCAGACATGGAGTTGTCAGGTGTGCAGTGGTCGAAGATACAAGACATGTGTCAAGTCCTTCAGTGTTTTGAGGATTGCACACGGCTGGTTAGTGCAGACAACGCCATAATAAGCATGAGCATCCCCCTAATGTGTCTGCTGATGCATAGTTTGACGCACATAAAGGATCAGGCGTCTGCACCAGAGGAAGAGGAAAGCCTTGATGACAGTCAGCCATTGTCTGGTCAGGGCAGTGTACAGGACGAGTTAGCGGGCGAAGAGGAGGTGGAGGACGAGGAGGATGATGGGGATGAGTATATTTTTAATGAGGAAGCTTTCCCGGAGGCACTGGAAATTGGTTGCGTGGCAAGGCCGGGTACTGGTTTTTTGAGGGACACTAGTGACGTAGATTTGCCTGAAACTGCCCCTCAACCAATCACAACCGCAGATTTGACAACTGGAACTTTGGCCCACATGGCGGATTATGCCTTATGTATCCTCAAAAGGGACACACGCATTACTAAAATGATGAACGATGACGATTACTGGTTGGCCTGCCTCCTTGATCCTCGCTATAAAGGCAAATTGCAAAATATTATGCCACATGAGAACTTGGAACTAATATTAGCAACCAAACAATCAACTCTTGTTGACCGTTTGCTTCAGGCATTCCCAGCACACAGCGCCCGTGATCGTTCTCACACGAGCTCCAGGGGGCAGCAGACCAGGAGTGTTAGGGGTGCACACATCAGAAGTGGCGTTGGACAGAGGGGTTTTCTGACCAGGTTGTGGAGTGATTTTGCTATGACCGCAGACAGGACAGGTACTGCTGCATCAATTGAAAGTGACAGGAGACAACATTTGTCCAGTATGGTTACAAACTATTTTTCATCCCTTATCGATGTTCTCCCTCAACCATCATTCCCATTTGATTACTGGGCATCAAAATTAGACACCTGGCCAGAATTGGCAGAATATGCATTGCAGGAGCTTGCTTGCCCGGCAGCTAGTGTCCTATCAGAAAGAGTATTCAGTGCTGCAGGTTCAATATTAACCGAAAAAAGGACTCGTCTGGCTACCCAAAATGTTGATGATCTAACATTCATTAAAATGAACCACAACTGGATTTCGAATTCTTTTGCCCCACCTTGCCCGGCCGACACCTAGCTTTCCTATGAAAAGCTCTTGCCTGTGGACTACTGTGAATTACTTTTCTAATGTCTTAATTTGCTGCAGCTGATTGTCCAGCATACGACATGTTTACACCTCCCTAAATGGCCAAACTCCCCACACGGGGCCGTGGTATCGCGACTTGGCGCAAGCACCCGTGAGAGTGCTGTTTGTCTGAAGAGGTGGGTGTGCCTGCTTTTGGTCGACAGCACTGCCACTGGGTCCCCCATAGTACAATAAAGTGTCTCTGGCGGTGGTGGTGCGCACCCAACGTCAGACACACTGTTGTAACATGAGGGGCCCTGGGCCTGTACCGCCGGCCACAAGAGAGTTCACCCACCCCCAGGTCAAACATTGCTCTACCACTTCCACAGTTATCTCTCACACTTCCACCAATGTTTAGTCTATGCGCTGACATCCTTCCATTCCTGCCACTGACAATACCATTGTGTTGACATGTATGATGGTACTTAACATAGTCAGGGGCAGTGTCCTCTATTTACCACAGTAAATACTTTGCGCTAAATTAGTAGGTCTGAAACTACGCAGAGGATCCCACCCCTGTACCTAATGATTGCACCCTTTTCGTTTTGTTTTAATGCGAGACATTCACATTTATTTATTGTTTTGGACTACTAACTGGCAGACACTCATTACAATCGGCCTCCGCTGACCAGACCACTGCTGCCCGTGTACCCCCGGAACCAATTTTAAATTGCCTACAGCCAGCCCAATTTATTATGTTAGGCCTTCGAAGCCTGTCTGCGGTCCCTCCTTCCACTAGGCCTCCACTGACCTGTCTACTGCTGCCGTGTACCCCTGGAACCAATTATAAAGTACCTACAGCCTGTCCAATTTTATTATGTTAGGCCTTCGAAGCCTGTCTGCGGTCCCTCCTTCCACTAGGCCTCCACTGACCAGACCACTGCTGCCCGTGTACCCCTGGAACCAATTTTAAATTGCCTACAGCCAGCCCAATTTATTATGTTAGGCCTTCGAAGCCTGTCTGCGGTCCCTCCTTCCACTAGGCCTCCACTGACCTGTCTACTGCTGCCCATGTACCCCTGGAACCAATTATAAAGTGCCTACAGCCTGTCCAATTTTATTATGTTAGGCCTTCGAAGCCTGTCTGCGGTCCCTCCTTCCACTAGGCCTCCACTGACCTGTCTACTGCTGCCCGTGTACCCCTGGAACCAATTATAAAGTGCCTACAGCCTGTCCAATTTTATTATGTTAGGCCTTCGAAGCCTGTCTGCGGCCCGTTCTTTCTACTACTCCTACACTGACCAGACCACTGCTGCTTGTGTTCCCCTGGAACCTATTTAAAAGTGCCTACAGCCCAATATTTTTTTATGTTAGGCCTTCGAAGCCTGTCTGCGGCCCGTTCCTTCTACTACTCCTACACTGAGCAGTCTACTGCTGCCCGTGTACCCCTGGAACAAATGTTAAAGTGCCTACAGCCCAATATTTTTTTATGTTAGGCCTTCGAAGCCTGTCTGCGGCCCGTTCTTTCTACTACTCCTACACTGACCAGACCACTGCTGCCCGTGTACCCCTGGAACCTATTTAAAAGTGCCTACAGCCCAATATTTTTTTATGTTAGGCCTTCGAAGCCTGTCTGCGGCCCGTTCTTTCTACTACTCCTACACTGACCAGACCACTGCTGCCCGTGTACCCCTGGAACCTATTTAAAAGTGCCTACAGCCCAATATTTTTTTATGTTAGGCCTTCGAAGCCTGTCTGCGGCCCGTTCTTTCTACTACTACTACACTGACCAGTCTACTGCTGCCCGTGTACCCCTGGAACCAATGTTAAAGTGCCTACAGCCCAATATTTTTTTATGTTAGGCCTTCGAAGCCTGTCTGCGGCCCGTTCTTTCTACTACTTCTACACTGACCAGACCACTGCTGCCTGTGTACCCCTGGAACCTATTTAAAAGTGCCTACAGCCCAATATTTTTTTATGTTAGGCCTTCGAAGCCTGTCTGCGGCCCGTTCTTTCTACTACTACTACACTGAGCAGTCTACTGCTGCCCGTGTACCCCTGGAACAAATGTTAAAGTGCCTACAGCCCAATATTTTTTTATGTTAGGCCTTCGAAGCCTGTCTGCGGCCCGTTCTTTCTACTACTCCTACACTGACCAGACCACTGCTGCCTGTGTACCCCTGGAACCTATTTAAAAGTGCCTACAGCCCAATATTTTTTTATGTTAGGCCTTCGAAGCCTGTCTGCGGCCCGTTCTTTCTACTACTACTACACTGACCAGTCTACTGCTGCCCGTGTACCCCTGGAACCAATGTTAAAGTGCCTACAGCCCAATATTTTTTTATGTTAGGCCTTCGAAGCCTGTCTGCGGCCCGTTCTTTCTACTACTACTACACTGACCAGACCACTGCTGCCTGTGTACCCCTGGAACCTATTTAAAAGTGCCTACAGCCCAATATTTTTTTATGTTAGGCCTTCGAAGCCTGTCTGCGGCCCGTTCTTTCTACTACTACTACACTGACCAGTCTACTGCTGCCCGTGTACCCCTGGAACCAATGTTAAAGTGCCTACAGCCCAATATTTTTTTATGTTAGGCCTTCGAAGCCTGTCTGCGGCCCGTTCTTTCTACTACTACTACACTGACCAGTCTACTGTTGCCCGTGTACCCCTGGAACCAATGTTAAAGTGCCTACAGCCCAATATTTTTTTATGTTAGGTCTTCGAAGCCTGTCTGCGGCCCGTTCTTTCTACTACTCCTACACTGACCAGACCACTGCTGCCTGTGTACCCCTGGAACCTATTTAAAAGTGCCTACAGCCCAATATTTTTTTATGTTAGGCCTTCGAAGCCTGTCTGCGGCCCGTTCTGTCTACTACTCCTACACTGACCAGACCACTGCTGCCCGTGTACCCCTGGAACCAATGTTAAAGTGCCTACAGCCCAATATTTTTTTATGTTAGGCCTTCGAAGCCTGTCTGCGGCCCGTTCTTTCTACTACTTCTACACTGACCAGTCTACTGCTGCCCGTGTACCCCTGGAACCAATGTTAAAGTGCCTACAGCCCAATATTTTTTTATGTTAGGCCTTCGAAGCCTGTCTGCGGCCCGTTCTTTCTACTACTACTACACTGACCAGTCTACTGCTGCCCGTGTACCCCTGGAACCAATGTTAAAGTGCCTACAGCCCAATATTTTTTTATGTTAGGCCTTCGAAGCCTGTCTGCGGCCCGTTCTTTCTACTACTACTACACTGACCAGTCTACTGCTGCCCGTGTACCCCTGGAACCAATGTTAAAGTGCCTACAGCCCAATATTTTTTTATGTTAGGCCTTCGAAGCCTGTCTGCGGCCCGTTCTGTCTACTACTCCTACACTGACCAGACCACTGCTGCCCGTGTACCCCTGGAACCAATGTTAAAGTGCCTACAGCCCAATATTTTTTTATGTTAGGCCTTCGAAGCCTGTCTGCGGCCCGTTCTTTCTACTACTACTACACTGACCAGTCTACTGCTGCCCGTGTACCCCTGGAACCAATGTTAAAGTGCCTACAGCCCAATATTTTTTTATGTTAGGCCTTCGAAGCCTGTCTGCGGCCCGTTCTTTCTACTACTACTACACTGACCAGTCTACTGTTGCCCGTGTACCCCTGGAACCAATGTTAAAGTGCCTACAGCCCAATATTTTTTTATGTTAGGCCTTCGAAGCCTGTCTGCGGCCCGTTCTTTCTACTACTCCTACACTGACCAGACCACTGCTGCCTGTGTACCCCTGGAACCTATTTAAAAGTGCCTACAGCCCAATATTTTTTTATGTTAGGCCTTCGAAGCCTGTCTGCGGCCCGTTCTGTCTACTACTCCTACACTGACCAGACCACTGCTGCCCGTGTACCCCTGGAACCAATGTTAAAGTGCCTACAGCCCAATATTTTTTTATGTTAGGCCTTCGAAGCCTGTCTGCGGCCCGTTCTTTCTACTACTCCTACACTGACCAGACCACTGCTGCCCGTGTACCCCTGGAACCTATTTTTAATTGCATAGAGCATCCTTTTTTTAATAGTAGTCGTACAAAGTCTGTCTGCGGTCCACTATTGAAATTGTCCTCCACTGCCCAGAGCAATGCTGCCTGTGTACCCCTGTAACCTTTTTTAACCCCTTAATCCCATATGACGTACTATCCCGTCCAGGTGACCTGGGACTTAATTCCCAGTGACGGGATAGTACGTCATATGCGATCGGCCGCGCTCACGGGGGGAGCGCGGCCGATCGCGGCCGGGTGTCAGCTGCCTATCGCAGCTGACATCCGGCACTATGTGCCAGGAGCGGTCACGGACCGCTCCCGGCACATTAACCCCCGGCACACCGCGATCAAAGATGATCGCGGTGTGCCGGCGGTGCAGGGAAGCATCGCGCAGGGAGGGGGCTCCCTGCGGGCTTCCCTGAGACGATCGGTACACGGTGATGTACTCACCGTGTACCGAGCGTCTTCTCCCTGCAGTCCCCGGATCCAAAATGGCCGCCGGGCTGCATCCGGGTCCTGCAGGGAGCACTTCCGGGTCAGGATCAGGCTGCAGATGCAGCTCTAATCCTGCCCGGCTGTATGTCAGATCACCGATCTAACAGAGTGCTGTGCACACTGTCAGATCGGTGATCTGTGATGTCCCCCCCTGGGACAAAGTGAAAAAGTAAAAAAAAAAATTTCCACACTTGTAAAAAAAAAAAAAAAAAATTCCTAAATAAAGCAGAAAAAAAAAAAATATTATTCCCATAAATACATTTCTTTACCTAAAAAAAAACCAAAAAAACAATAAAAGTACACATATTTAGTATCGCCGCGTCCGTAACGACCCGACCTATAAAACTGGCCCACTAGTTAACCCCTTCAGTGAACACCGTAAGAAAAAAAAAAAACGAGCCAAAAAACAACGCTTTATTATCATAATGCTGAACAAAAAGTGGAATAACATGCGATCAAAAAGACGGATATAAATAACCATGGTACCTCTGAAAGTATCATCTTGTCCCGCAAAAAACGAGCCACCACATAGCATCATAACCAAAAAAATAAAAAAGTTATAGTCCTCAGAATAAAGCGATGCCAAAATAATTATTTTTTCTATAAAATAGCTTTTATCGTATAAAAGCGCCAAAACATAAAAAAATGATATAAATGAGGTATCGCTGTAATCGTACTGACCCGAAGAATAAAACTGCTTCATCAATTTTACCAAACGCGGAACGGTATAAACGCCTCCCCCAAAAGAAATTCATGAATAGCTGGTTTTTGGTCATTCTGCCTCACAAAAAATCGGAATAAAAAGCGATCAAAAACTGTCACGTGTTCGAAAATGTAACCGATAAAAACGTCAACTCGTCCCGCAAAAAACAAGACCTCACATGACTCTGTGGACCAAAATATGGAAAAATTATAGGTCTCAAAATGTGAAGACGCAAAAACTTTTTTGCTATAAAAAGCGTCTTTTAGTGTGTGACGGCTGCCAATCATAAAAATCCGATATAAAAAACGCTATAAAAGTAAATCAAACCCCCCTTCATCACCCCCTTAGTTAGGCTAGGTTCACATTGCGTTAATGGGTTAACACTAACGGACAGCGTTGCACGGCGAAAATGTCACAATTAACGCCGTGCAACGGGTCCGTTAGCACAACCATTGACAGCAATGTGATTTTCGGGTGTAGCGCATCGCTAGAGCGTGCCATTTTCGGCTCGCGCTAGCAAGGTGCCATTCTTTTGTGGCGCGCCTCAGACGCTGCTTGCAGCGTCCGCGGCGCGCCCGAGGTCCGATCCCCGATCTTCCAGAGCGGGGATGTTAACGCGACCACTAAACACGACACCTAAAAAGACATTGCGTTAGCGCAATCCGCTAGTGCTAAACGGATTTCCCTAACGCAATGTGAACCTAGCCTTAGGGAAAAATAATAAAATTTAAAAAAATGTATTTATTTCCATTTTCCCATTAGGGTTAGGGCTAGGGTTAGAGCTAGGGTTAGGGCTAGGGTTAGGGTTTGGATTACATTTACGGTTGGGATTAGGGTTGGGATTAGAATTAGGGGTGTGTCAGGGTTAGAGGTGTGGTTAGGGTTACAGTTGGGATTAGGGTTAGGGGTGCGTTTGGATTAGGGTTTCATTTATAATTGGGGGGTTTCCACTGTTTAGGCACATCAGGGGCTCTCCAAACGCGACATGGCGTCCGATCTCAATTCCAGCCAATTCTGCATTGAAAAAGTAAAACAGTGCTCCTTCACTTCCGAGCTCTCCCGTGCGCCCAAACAGGGGTTTACCCCGATATATGGGATATCATCGTACTCGAGACAAATTGGACAACAACTTTTTGGGTCCAAGTTCTCTTGTTATCCTTGGGAAAATAAAAATTTGGGGGGCTAAAAATCATTTTTGTGGGAAAAAAAGGATTTTTTATTTTCACGGCTCTGCGTTGTAAACTGTAGTGAAACACTTGGGGGTTCAAAGTTTTCACAACACATCTAGATAAGTTCCGTGGGAGGTCTAGTTTCCAATATGAGGTCACTTGTGGGTGGTTTCTACTGTTTGGGTACATCAGGGGCTCTGCAAATGCAACGTGACGCCTGCAGACCAATCCATCTAAGTCTGCATTCCAAATGGCGCTCCTTCCCTTCCGAGCTCTGCCATGCGCCCAAACAGTGGTTCCCCCCCACCTATGGGGTATCAGCGTACTCAGGACAAATTGAACAACAACTTTTGGGGTCCAATTTATTCTGTTACCCTTGTAAAAATACAAAGCTGGGGGCTAAAAAATCATTTTTGTGAAAAAAAAAAGAATTTTTATTTTCACGGCTCTGCGTTATAAACTGTAGTGAAACACTTAGGGGTTCAAAGTTCTCACAACATATCTAGATAAGTTCCTTGGGAGGTCTAGTTTCTAATATGGGGTCACTTGTGGGGGGTTTGTACTGTTTGGGTACATCAGGGGCTCTGCAAATGCAACGTGACTCCTGCAGACCAATCCATCTAAGTCTGCATTCCAAATGGCGCTCCTTCCCTTCCGAGCTCTGCCATGCGCCCAAACAGTGGTTCCCCCCCACATATGGGGTATCAGCGTACTCAGGACAAATTGGACAACAACTTTTGCGGTCCAATTTATTCTGTTACCCTTGTGAAAATACAAAACTGGGGGCTAAAAAATAATTTTTGTGAAAAAGAAAAAAATTATTTTAACGGCTCTGCGTTATAAACTGTAGTGAAACACTTGGGGGTTCAAAGCTCTCAAAACACATCTAGATAAGTTCCTTAGGGGGTCTAGTTTCCAAAATGGTGTCACTTGTGGGGGGTTTTAATGTTTAGGCACATCAGGGGCTCTCCAAACCAACATGGCGTCCCATCTTAATTCCAGTCAATTTTGCATTGAAAAGTCAAATGGCGCTCCTTCCCTTCCGAGCTCTGCTATGCACCCAAAAAGTGGTTTACCCCCACATATGGGGTATCGTCGCACTCAGGACAAATTGCACAACAACTTTTGTGGTCTAATTTCTTCTCTTACCCTTGGGAAAATAAAAAATTGGGGGCAAAAAGATCCTTTTTGTGAAAAAATAAGATTTTTTATTTTTACGGCTCTGCATTATAAACTTCTGTGAAGCACTTGTTGGGTCAAAGTGCTCACCACACATCTAGATAAGTTCCTTAAGGGGTCTACTTTTCAAAATGGTGTCACTTGTGAGGGGTTCCAATGTTTAGGCACATCAGGGCTCTCCAAACGCAACATGGCGTCCCATCTCAATTCCAGTCAATTTTGCATTGAAAAGTCAAATGGCGCTCCTTTCCTTCCGAGCTCTGCCATGCGCCCAAACAGTGGTTTACCCCCACATATGGGGTATCGTCGCACTCAGGACAAATTGCACAACAACTTTTGTGGTCTAATTTCTTCTCTTACCCTTGGGAAAATAAAAAATTGGTGGCGAAAAGATTATTTTTGTGAAAAAATATGATTTTTTATTTTTACGGCTCTGCATTATAAACTTCTCTGAAGCACGTGTTGGGTCAAAGTGCTCACCACACCTCTAGATAAGTTCCTTAAGGGGTCTACTTTCCAAAATGGTGTCACTTGTGGGGATTTCAATGTTTAGGCACATCAGGGGCTCTCCAAACGCAACATGGCATCCCATCTGAATTCCAGTCAATTTTGCATTGAAAAGTAAAATGGCGCTCCTTCCCTTCCGAGCTCTGCCATACGCCCAAACAATGGTTTACACCCATATATGGGGTATCAGCGTACTCAGGACAAATTGGCCAACAATTTTTAAGGTCCAATTTCTTCTCTTACTCTTGGGAAAATAAAAAATTGGGGGCGAAAAGATCATTTTTGTGAAAAAATATGATTTTTTATTTTTACGGCTCTGCATTATAAACTTCTGTGAAGCAATTGGTGGGCCAAAGTGGTCACCACACATCTAGATAAGTTCCTTAGGGTGTCTACTTTCCAAAATGGTGTCACTTGTGGGGGGTTTCAATGTTTAGGCACATGAGGGGCTCTCCAAACGCAACATGGCATCCCATCTCAATTCCTGTCAATTTTGCATTGAAAAGTCAAATGGCGCTCCTTTCCTTCCGAGCTCTGCCATGCGCCCAAACAGTGGTTTACCCCACATATGGGGTATCAGCATACTCAGTACAGATTGTACAACAATGTTTGGCATCCATTTTATCCTGTTACCCTTGGTAAAATAAAACAAATTGGAGCTGAAATAAATTTTGTGTGAAAAAAAGTTAAATATTCATTTTTATTTAAACATTCCAAAAATTCCTGTGAAACCCCTGAAGGGTTAATAAACTTCTTGAATGTGGTTTTGAGCACCTTGAGGGGTGCAGTTTTTAGAATGGTGTCACACTTGGGTATTTTCTATCATATAGACCCCTCAAAATGACATCAAATGAGATGTGGTCCCTAAAAAAAAATGGTGTTGTAAAAATGAGAAATTGCTGGTCAACTTTTAACCCTTATAACTCCCTAACAAAAAAAAATTTTGGTTCCAAAATTGTGCTGATGTAAAGTAGACATGTGGGAAAGGTTACTTATTAAGTATTTTGCATGACATATCTCTGTGATTTAAGGGCATAAAAATTTAAAGTTGGAAAATTGCGAAATTTTCTAAATTTTTGCCAAATTTCCGTTTTTTCACAAATAAACGCAAGTTATATCGAATAAATGTTACCACTAAAATGAAGTACAATATGTCACGAGAAAACAATGTCAGAATCGCCAAGATCCGTTGAAGCGTTCCAGAGTTATAACCTCATAAAGGGACAGTGGTCAGAATTGTAAAAATTGGCCCGGTCATTAACGTGCAAACCACCCTCGGGGCTTAAGGGGTTAAGCTGCAGTGAGCCACATTTTTGGTTTAAGGCCTACTACCTGTGTCTGTCTGCGCCACTCAATACAGCTGTGTTCCTTTGAAAAAAGCTGAGCGTCAATAGTCTTGTTTTCAGCCTCTAGGAATTTTAAAACTGCATTGGGGCTACAACTTTGGTAGGGCCTACTAACGGTGTCTGCCGCCCCAAGGTGTGCCCCTGGTTTCGTCCACATTGCTTCGATCTTCCTACTTTCGTTTAGTAGTTGTTGCAAACTACACTGCATTAGGCCTACAAATTTGGTATGGGGTGTAGAGAGACGGTGTGTTACACTCCAAGGTGTTCCCCAGGTTTCGTCCACATTGCTTCGATCTTCCTACTCTCGTTTAGTAGTTGGTGAAAACTACACTGTATTAGGCCTACAAATTGGGTATGGGGTGCAGAGACGGTGTGTTCCACTCCAAGGTGTTCCCCAGGTTTCCTCGCCATTGCTTCGGTCTTCCGACTCTCGTTTAGTAGTTGTTGGAAACTACACTGCATTAGGCCTACAAATTGGGTATGGGGTGTGGAGACGGTGTCTTCCACTCCAAGGTGTTCTCCAGGTTGCCTTTCCTGAGCTTCTATCTTCAGGCTCTTGTTAAATAGTGGTTAAATGGAACAACTGCATTTGGCGTACTAGTTGGTTTGGGGCCTACTAACAGTGTCTGCCGCTCCTTGCTGTTCTCCTGGTTTCCTGTCCTGAAATTCCATTTTCAGGCTCTCGTTAAGTAGTTGTTAGTGTTAGACTGCATTTGGCCTACTAGTTGGGTTGGGGCCTACTATCGGTGTCTGCCACTCCTTGCTGTTCTCCTCCACTGAACAAAGCTGTGCCGCCTGTTTACTACGGTTGCCAATTTTGAACTGCATTTCGACTACTTACTGATTTGGGCCTACTCTCTGTGTCAGCCTCTCATTCCAGTTGTCCTCCACTGCAATGCCCCCTGGTTAGTCCTGTGTTACCAATTTTGAACTGCATTTAGCCAACTTTATTCTTTGGGCCTATATCTGTGTTTCCTCCTCATCCTGCCCATTGCCCAGCCAGTGATAGATGAGTCTGCTGGTACATTGACCCATAACGCAACATTCCCCGTGCACGCTACACAACAAGATTGTGACCCTGCTGAAAGTCAGGTTCCTCTTCCCGCATAACATACCACCTTACACGGGGACAAAGAGGAAGGTGCAGATGAAAGTGCAGGTTCCTTCATCAGGTGGGGGGAGGAATACTAGTTGGCGACGTCACTGGCACAGGGCCTCTCATAGTACGCAAAAGTGTTGCTGCCGGTGGGAGGCACCCCCGCCGTGCAAACACACCGCTGTACTTTGAGGGGCCCTGTGCCAGTGCCAATGCCAACGAGTGGGCCCCCCCTGCTTGGTCAGGATCACAGCACTTGCAAAGTTGAAATACCTCTCCCTGCTCCACTGCCGTGACGTGGTCCAGATTTCCTGGGCCCACTAATTACTTGAACCAGCCCTACCCCCCACAACTTTAGCCAAATGACCCCCAATTTCAAATGCCTTCCAATTATTATAAGGTAAATTACGATTGACAAGCTTCTGTAACAAGAATGGATGTTTTTGCCATTAAAATGGGCAGTGTAGGTGTTTTCCTGGCCTCCACTCAATGCCGACTATGCTCCCCCATTGACTTGCATTGGGTTTCGTGTTTCGGTCGATACCCGACTTTTCGCGATAATCGGCCGATTCCACTCGACTCGACTTCTAAGATAGTCGGGTTTCGCGAAACACGGCTCGACTCTAAAAAGGTCAAGGTCGCTCAACCCTACTGGTCAGGAAACCAGGAGAATCCAAGCAGAGATGTGAATCCAGCCAGGAACATTGACAAGTGGCACAGGCTGAAGAAAGAGCCAGACTTAAATAGCGGAGCAGAAGAGACGATAAGTGGAGGCAGGTGAGGACAGCTAACTCCAAGGAGCAGCCATACCACTAGAAACCACAAGAGGGAGCCCAAGAGCAGAACTCACAAAAGTGCCACTTACAACCACCGGAGGGAGCCCAAGAGCGGAATTCACAACAGACCCCCACATTATCAAAATGATGACGATTACTGGTTGGCCTGCCTCCTGGATCCACGATATAAAGGAAAATTACAAAATATCATGCCACATGAGAACCTTGAGCAAATATTGGCTACCAAACAAGCAACTCTTGTAGACCATTTGGTTCAGGCATTCCTAGCACACAGCGGCGGTGATGGTTCTCCCACGAGCCGTAGGGGGCAACATGGCAGAGGTGTTAGAGGTGCACAAATCCGAAGTGGCGTTGGACAGAGGGATTTTATGACCAAGTTGTGGAGTGATTTCGCAAAGACCGCTGACATGACAGTTAGTGCTGTATCGATTCAAAGTGACAGGATACAGCATTTGTCCAGTGTGGTTACGAACTACTTTTCCTCCCTTATCGATGGTCTCCCTCACAGGTCATTCCCCTTTGATTACTGGGCATCTAAAATAGACACCTAGCCTGAATTGGCAGAATATGCATTACAGGAACTCGCTTGCTTTGCCTCTAGTGTGCTATTAGAAAGAGTCTTCAATGCTGCTGGTTCAATACTGACCAAAAAAAGGACATGTCTGGCTACCCAGAATGTTGATGATCTAACCTTCATTAAAATGAACCAATCATGGATTTCAAATTATTTTGCCCCACTTTCTCCTGCTGACACGTAGCTTGCCTGAAAAATGTCTTGCTTTTGGCCTCCTCTTACTGACTTCTCCAATTCCGCCATTTGCAGCTGCTGAATATCCACCATAGGCCATTTTTATACCTCCCTAAATGGGCTGACTCCCCCCACAGGGCCGTGGTCACCACTTGGCGCAAGCACCCGTGCGAGTGCCATTTGCCTGGACAGGTGGGTGCGCCCACTCTTGGGCGACGGCACTGGCACAGGGTCCCTCATAGTACAATGAAGTGTCTCTGATGGTGGTGGTACACAACCAACGTCAGACACACCGTCGTAATATGAGGGGCCCTGTGCCAGTACCGCTGCCCACGAGAGAGTGTTCCCCCCAGCTCTACCACTTGCAATACTTACCTCTCCCTGCTCCACCACTGTGTAGTCTGTGCTGTTAAATCCTTCAATGGCACTGCCAATACAAATTTGTTGAAATGATAGATGAAAGTTCAAATATACAGAAGCCCTGGCCTCCATATAGACTAGTTAATACTTTGCGCCTACTACCACTGTCTGCTACTCAGCAGAGGAGCCCACCTCAGTACCTAGCTATGCCGCCTCTTTAGTCCTGTTACCAATTTTGAACTGCTTTTAGCCTACTTTTGTATTTTGGGCCTACTACCTGTGTCTGCGCCACTCATTACAATTGTCCTCCACTGAGCAAAGCAATGCCGCCTGTTTAGTTCTGTTACCAATTTTGAACTGCATTTAGACTACTTTTTTATTTTGGGCCTACTAACTGTGTCTGCGCCACTCGTTACAATTGTCCTCCACTGAACAAAGCAATGCCGCCTGTTTAGTCCTGTTACCAATTTTGAACTGCTTTTACCCTACTTTTTTTTATTTTGGGCCTATATCTGTGTTTCCTCCTCATCCTGCCCATTGCCCAGTCACTGCTAGATGAGTCTGCTGGTACATTGACCCAGACCACTACATTCCCCTTGCACTCTACACAGCCAGAATCTGACCCTGCTTAAAGTCAGGTTCCCTTTCCCACATACTATACCAGGTGCAGATGAAAGTGCAGGTTCCTTCATCAGGTGGGGGGGCATACTCGTTGGCACTGGCACAGGGCCCCTCATAGTACTCAAAAGTGTCTCTGGCAGTGGGAGGCGCCACCCGCTGTCAAACACACTGCCGTACTATGAGGGGCCCTGTGCCAGTGGCAACTAGGCAACTAGTGGGCCCCCCCTGCTTGTTCAGGATCACAGCACTTGCAAAGTTGAAATACTTACCTCTCCCTGCTCCACCGCTGTGACGTATTCCGCGTTTCCTGGGCCCACAAAAATCTTGAGCCAGCCCTACCCCCCACAACTTTAGCCAAGTGACCGCTTGTTTTCAATGCCTAACTACTATTATAAAGTAAATTAAGATTGACAAGCTTAAGAAATAAGAATTGATGTTTTTGGCATTAAAATGGGCACTGTTGGTGTTTTCCTGTCCTCCACTCACTGCCGACTTTGATTCCCCATTGACTTGCATTGGATTTCATGTTTCGGTCGGCCACCGACTTTTCGAAATAATCGGCCAATTTCACCCGACCCGACTTTTGACAAAGTCGGGTTTCACGAAACCCGACTTGATCCTAAAAAAGTAAAAGTCGCTCAACTCTAATACTAATGATATCAGTAGAAAGTGACAAAGGTTCTGGAGCTAATGGGAGATATTTAACAATATCCATGTTATCTAAGTGCATATTTACTTTGCGGTCACATGTTTTTTACAGGCAATTCTAAAAAGATATGTACGTACAGTATGTATTAGTATACAAGGCTTCCTTACTGACAACTGATTAAGAGAGGAGTTATAGCCCGCAAAAAAGGTAGGAGTCTTGGTACGTTATATTATCATTCTGGGCCTCTTGTTTGTATATATGCTGCAATACTTTGATGCTGATATACAATAGTGTACAGAATATACAGTGGGGCAAAAAAGTATTTAGTCAGTCAGCAATAGTGCAAGTTCCACCACTTAAAAAGATGAGAGGCGTCTGTAATTTACATCATAGGTAGACCTCAACTATGGGAGACAAACTGAGAAAAAAAAATCCAGAAAATCACATTGTCTGTTTTTTTATCATTTTATTTGCATATTATGGTGGAAAATAAGTATTTGGTCAGAAACAAACAATCAAGATTTCTGGCTCTCACAGACCTGTAACTTCTTCTTTAAGAGTCTCCTCTTTCCTCCACTCATTACCTGTAGTAA
This sequence comes from Ranitomeya imitator, assembly GCF_032444005.1. NCBI lineage: Eukaryota > Metazoa > Chordata > Amphibia > Anura > Dendrobatidae > Ranitomeya > Ranitomeya imitator. Next base: position 715,837,699 of record NC_091282.1, on the reverse strand, counting down.
TGGCATCTGTTTAAACTTGTTATCAGTATAAAAAGACACCTGTGCACACCCTCAAACAGTCTGACTCCAAACTTCACTATGGTGAAGACCAAAGAGCTGTCAAAGGACACCAGAAACAAAATTGTAGCCCTGCACCAGGCTGGGAAGACTGAATCTGCAATAGCCAACCAGCTTGGAGTGAAGAAATCAACAGTGGGAGCAATAATTAGAAAATGGAAGACATACAAGACCACTGATAATCTCCCTCGATCTGGGGCTCCACGCAAAATCCCACCCCGTGGGGTCAGAATGATCACAAGAACGGTGAGCAAAAATCCCAGAACCACGCGGGGGGACCTAGTGAATGAACTGCAGAGAGCTGGGACCAATGTAACAAGGCCTACCATAAGTAACACACAACGCCACCATGGACTCAGATTCTGCAGTGCCAGACGTGTCCCACTGCTTAAGCCAGTACATGTCCAGGCCCGTCTGAAGTTTGCTAGAGAGCATTTGGATGATCCAGAGGAGTTTTGGAGAATGTCCTATGGTCTGATGAAACCAAACTGGAACTGTTTGGTAGAAACACAACTTGTCGTGTTTGGAGGAAAAAGAATACTGAGTTGCATCCATCAAACACCATACCTACTGTAAAGCATGGTGGTGGAAACATCATGCTTTGGGGCTGTTTCTCTGCAAAGGGGCCAGGACGACTGATCCGGGTACATGAAAGAATGAATGGGGCCATGTATCGTGAGATTTTGAGTGCAAACCTCCTTCCATCAGCAAGGGCATTGAAGATGAAACGTGGCTGGGTCTTTCAACATGACAATGATCCAAAGCACACCGCCAGGGCAACGAAGGAGTAGCTTCGTAAGAAGCATTTCAAGGTCCTGGAGTGGCCTAGCCAGTCTCCAGATCTCAACCCTATAGAAAACCTTTGGAGGGAGTTGAAAGTCCGTGTTGCCAAGCGAAAAGCCAAAAACATCACTGCTCTAGAGGAGATCTGCATGGAGGAATGGGCCAACATACCAACAACAGTGTGTGGCAACCTTGTGGAGACTTACAGAAAACGTTTGACCTCTTTCATTGCCAACAAAGGATATATTACAAAGTATTGAGATGAAATTTTGTTTCTGACCAAATACTTATTTAACACCATAATATGCAAATAAAATGATAAAAAAAGAGACAATGTGATTTTCTGGATTTTTTTTTCTCAGTTTGTCTCCCATAGTTGAGGTCTACCTATGATGTAAATTACAGACGCCTCTCATCTTTTTAAGTGGTGGAACTTGCACTATTGCTGACTGACTAAATACTTTTTTGCCCCACTGTACCTATATAATTATGAGGATGTAATAATGATGGGGCAGTATGTGCATGTTAGGACTCTTTCACACTTCTGTCGGTACGGGTCCATCGCAATGCGTCGGGCCAACGTACCGACGGACGTTGTGAAAGTTTTCCACGACGTGGGCTGCGGATGCAGTTTTTCAACGCATCCGCTGCTTATTCTGCAGTCCGGGGAGGAGGGGGCGGAGGTTCGGCCACACATGCGCGGTCAAAAATGGCGGACGCGATGTAGAAAAAATGTTACATTGAACTTTTTTTGTGACGACGGTCCGCCAAAACACGACGGATCCGTCGCACGCGACGTGTGGCAATCCGTCGCGATCCGTCGCTAATACAAGTTTATGGGCAAAAAACGCATCCTGCGAGCACATTTGCAGGATCCGTCTTTTGCCCAAAACGACGGATTGTGACAGATTGCAAAAAACAGAAGTGTGAAAGAGGCCTTAGCACACAGCCAAAAAAGTGACATGGGCAAATTATTATTTATGATTGGTGCCCAATAAATGCGGTGTGTAATAAGGTATTTAGCACATTATTAAGCTTTCCGGGTTCATTCATTCTCTTTGGAATTTTTGGGCTTAATAGGCTGAGCATTATAGTTGGTTTTTTAACCGTTCATTCTCATTTACAAAAATCAAAAATGAGACCTATTTTTTTTGAACAGCCAGGAATGAGCCATTCTTAATACACACATAAATTAGGTCCTCACACAGGACCGTATTGTTATCATTGTTATCAGCCTTCTTTTATACCTTCACCTTTGTGTTTTGTAGTGTCATTTTTTGTGTTTTTTTCAATCAGGTGGTTTCAGTTTGGCACATTGTTTGTTTATTTCATTTTGGAGATAATAAAAGTTAAATTTTAGGTCCATTGCTCTTTATTATATTCATCTTGTTTCATCATATCCTGCTTTATACATAATGTACTGGTCACTGCAGCGTACTGGTCACTACAATAGCAGTTTGCAATTTTCACTCAGCAACATCATCTGCTGCTTGTTTCTGGAAAACAGCCTTGAAGTCAAAATTGTCACTACATCTGTAGATAAATTCCCAATGGGTTATAATTTCCAAAATGGGGTTACTTGAGGGGGGATTCTGCTTTTCTTGCACTTAGGGGCTCTTTATATGGAATCCACAAGCTAGACTAGGAAAATCTGCGTTCCAGCAGGCAAATAGTGCTCTGTCCCTCCCGAGTCACTCCATATGGCAAAGTAGTACTGTACTGCCACATATGAGGTATTTCTATATTCAGCAGAAATTGTGGGACAAATTCTGGTGACATTTTTACCCATTTCCTATTGAGAAAATGTAAAATTTGGGGCTAACACACAATCTTGGTAGTAAAAATGTAAATTATTTTTTCTTTACTTCCCAATGGTATAAATGTGTGTTGACACACCTGTGGTGTCCATATAATCACTGCACCCCTTGATGAATTCATTGATAGGACAAATTGTGGGACAAATTCTGGTGACATTTTTACCCATTTCCTATTGAGAAAATGTAAAATTTGGGGCTAACACACAATCTTGGTAGTAAAAATATAAATTATTTTTTCTTTACTTCCCAATGGTATAAATGTGTGTGACACACCTGTGGTGTCCATATAATCACTGTACCCCTTGATGAATTCATTGATAGGTTTAATTGGTAAAATGGGGTCACTTATGGGGGCTTCTGCTGTTCTGGCACCTCAGGGGCTCTGTCAATGTAACATGGCACCCTCAAACAAGTGCAGCAAAATCTGCACTGCAATATGGCACTACTTCCCTTCTGAGCTTTACATTGTGCCTCAAAAGTAGTTTTCGACCACATATGGGGTATTGGTGAACTCAGGAGAAATTGCACTACAAATTATATGGCACAATTTCTCCTGTTACCCTTATGAAAATACAAAATATGGAGCTAAAAAAGATTTATTTGGGAAAAATATTTTATATAGATGTGTGTTGAGCACTTTTAACCCAGATGCTTCACAGAAGTTTATAGCATAGAGGCTTGTAAATAAAAAAAAAATCACATTTTTCCCAAATAAATCTTTTTTAGCTCCATATTTTGCATTTTCATAAGGGTAACAGGAGAAATTGCTCCATAAAATTTGTTGTGCAATTTCTCCTGAGTATGCTGATATCCCATATGTGAGGGATAACCACTGTTTTGACGCACGGCAGGGCTTGGAAGGGAAGGAGCGATATTTGACTTTTTGAATACAAAATTTGATGGAATAATTAGCGGACGCCATGTCGTGTTTGAGGAGCCCCTGTTATGCCTAAACAGTGGAAACCCCCCACAAGTGACACCATTTTGGAAACTAGACCCCATATGGAACTTGTCTAGATGTGTATTGAGCACCTTGAACTCACAGGTGCTTCACAGAAGTTTATAACGTAGAGCCGTGAAAATAAAAAATAGCATTGTTAGGAGTCGAGTTTCCTCTGCTGCACAAGGGGAATCTCGATCCGTCTCCGCTGCGGTCTCCCATTCTCCTCCAGCCGCAGTGGAGTCTGCTCAGCAGGGACGTCGATCCCAGCGTCTCGCTCAGTCTGACTCTGTGCGTAGAGTTGCTGCTGCTTCTCCAGTCTCTGCCATTAAAGTCAGTGCTGGTCAGCAGCGAGCGGACTTCTCTGGGACTAAGTCCTTGTCTGCACGTACTGAGCATGCCCAGGGTAAGATCTCCCGTTGGAGATCGAGGGTCATGTGCTCAGGCTCTGCAGCACATTCCATTGGTCCTCTTGGCAGGTCTTGGAAGGGCAAAAGTGCTGTAGCCACTTCCTGTGCTGCAACTATATAAACTGCGCATGACCGCACGGCCATGCGCTAAGTATTGTCTCATAATGTTATATGTGTGTGTGTAGATGAATGTATGTCGATGGATGAAAGCTCCTAAATATCCCTCCCTAGAGTTGTTGTCTGCTCGCGGATGTTGGTAGCTATCTTGCGCCCGACTAATCATCTGCACGATACACACATTACAGCGTCCTCTTGCTGTGTCCGCCTGTACGGCGCCGTGCGCTTGCCTAGCGCTTTCCATACCCAAGCCAGTGTGGTTGGTGGCATCCGTCAGTGCGGCATTGCTCGCACTCCTGTGCATTTATATATTTACTTAGTTTTCTTACACACCCAGTTGTGGTGTAGTGGCAGCGAGGGTCTAATCGGACTTCAATCCCAGATGGGGTTAAGTACGCTGACTACTCGCTCGCGCTTTAGGTGCGGTACCGCGATCCTGTGATGCAACAGGATTGCTCCCTTCACGCTGGGTGAGGTTTAACCCACGTGTATATACTTTAGTGTACCGCCATATAGTCTGTATTTACTAGCAGCAGGTTTTCACCTGCACGGTGGACCCCGGACTGCGAACGCATCTATATCACCTTTCTTGGTGCGTTCCGCCAGTCCTAACAGAATACTAGCGCCAGGGTCTGGCTAGTAAATGATGGACGATCAGCGTTCACAGCGGTACATCCAGCAGCTGGAGGGAAGGTTGGCGGCTCTTGAGCGTTCAACTTCAGCTGTGGATGTCACTGCTGTCGCTGTTCAGGCTGCTAGTGTTGCTGCAGCCACCTTGTCCACTGCCGCTCCTGTCCCGACTCTAACTCGCCTCCCGCTTCCAGAGAAATTCTCTGGTGACAGTAAGTCTTGTAGGGGTTTCGTGAGTCAGTGCTCTATCCATCTCGAGCTTCTGGCCTCTCGTTTCCCTACAGAGCGGGCTAAGGTGGGATTTATAGTGTCTCTTCTGTCGGACAGAGCGTTGCAGTGGGCTACGCCGCTATGGGAGCGTAGCGATCATGTGGTGCAGAGTGCTCCGTTGTTTCTGAGCACTCTGAAACAGGTCTTTTTAGGACCTCGTGTCACCCATGATACGGCGCTCCAATTGTTGGCATTGACTCAGGGCTCGTCCTTGGTCAGTCATTTTGCCGTCCACTTCCGCACCTTAGCATCTGAGCTGGAGTGGTCGGATAAAGCCCTCATTCCAATATTTTGGAGGGGGCTGGCTGACCACGTTAAGGACGCCCTGGCCACCAGGGAGATTCCCGCCACACTGGAGGAATTAATTACTCTATCCACTCGTATTGATCTCCATTTTCACGAGCAAAGGTTAGAGCGAGCCCAGTGTAGGCAGAGGTTTCGGCTGGCTCCCACCTTCGCCAAACCTTTGGAATCTCCAGACCAGGCTCCTGAGCCCCATGAGCCTGTGGTAGAGTCTCGAGCAGGATCTAAGTCCCGGACCGCTCGTGCACTCCAGATTTGTCATCTTTGCCAACAGTCTGGACATCTTGCCTCCAGATGTCTCCAGCGGTCGAGGAAACGTCAGCGTCTAGTGGTAGTTGGTGGAGGTGCACTAGACACGGCGACGTTTGCCTCCAAATTGTCCTTTAAGGGGACAATAACATTGGGCTCATCCTCTCACTCGGTGGGACTCTGCGTGGATTCTGGGGCGGAGGGCAATTTTATGTCTTCAGCCTTCGCCCAACGTCACGCAATTCCTCTGGTCATGCTATCTCAACCAGTAACGGTACGCGTGGTGAATGGGTCGACACTGCCCACACAGATTACACATCAAACTATCCCTTTTACTCTGTCCATGTCACCATCTCATCAGGAGATTATATCTCTACTCGTCATTCCTGAGGGAATTGATGAGGTTCTCTTGGGGATACCTTGGTTACGGTACCACTCTCCTCCCATTGAGTGGTCCTCAGGCAGAATTCTGGGATGGGGTGAATCTTGTGGGAACAGGTGTCATCGAGAGTGCGTTCAGGTTACTACTACAGAGGTACCCGCAGATCTCTCCTCTCTCCCCAAGCAATATTGGTCTTATGCAGACGTATTCTCCAAAAAGGCAGCGGAGACTCTTCCGCCCCATCGCCCCTATGACTGTCCTATTGATCTCTTGCCTGGTGCTGAGCCTCCCCGGGGTCGAGTCTATCCATTATCTCTCCCGGAAACGGAGGCAATGTCTCAGTACATACAAGAGAATCTGGCAAGAGGGTTCATCAGGAAGTCAGTGTCACCTGCTGGGGCAGGGTTCTTTTTCGTGCAGAAGAAGAATGGAGAACTACGTCCATGCATAGACTACAGGGGTCTTAATGCTATCACAGTTAAGAACAAGTACCCTTTGCCGTTGATATCTGAGCTTTTCGATAGGCTTCGGGGAGCTAGAGTGTTTACTAAACTAGATCTGCGGGGTGCTTATAGCCTGATTCGTATCCGTGAGGGGGACGAGTGGAAAACGGCATTTAACACCAGAGATGGGCACTATGAGTATCTGGTGATGCCCTTCGGGCTCTGTAATGCACCTGCCGTTTTCCAAGACTTTGTCAACGACATCTTCCGGGATATGCTTTCCACCTCGGTTGTAGTCTATCTGGATGATATTCTCATCTTTTCTCCAGATATTGACTCCCACCGGAGAGATGTTGGCAGAGTCTTCGACCTCCTACGGGCAAACTCTCTTTATGCAAAGTTGGAGAAGTGTGTGTTTGAGCAGGAGTCCTTACCTTTCCTGGGCTATATCATCTCCGCCCAGGGATTGGCTATGGATCCTGCCAAACTACAGGCTGTGATGGACTGGCAAAAGCCCCATTCTCTTAAAGCGGTGCAGCGCTTTATGGGGTTCATAAACTATTACCGCCAGTTCATTCCCCACTTCTCAAATCTGGTAGCTCCCTTGGTAGCCCTCACCAAGAAGGGAGCGAATCCCAAATTGTGGTCGGAAGAGGTCTCCAAGGCCTTCACTTCTATTAAGTCCCACTTTGCTAGCGCTCCCATCTTACATCGTCCCGATGTGGATAAGCCATTCCTACTGGAGGTGGATGCCTCGTCCGTTGGTGCTGGAGCAGTCCTCTACCAAAAGGATGCTCAAGGTCGGAAGCATCCATGCTTCTTCTTCTCCAAGACCTTCACGGAGCCAGCGGAGAGGAACTACTCCATCGGGGACAGGGAGTTGCTAGCAATGAAGTTGGCCTTTTCGGAGTGGAGACACCTTCTGGAAGGTGCGCGGTTTCCCTTCCAAGTTTACACGGACCACAAAAATTTGGTCTATTTGCAGACAGCCCAGCGGCTAAATTCTCGCCAGGCCAGATGGTCCCTGTTCTTCTCCCGGTTCCACTTTTCCCTTCATTATCTCGCCGGGGAGAAGAATATCCGTGCTGACGCTCTCTCTCGCTCCCTTATGTCAACTGAGGAGGAGGAAGAGGAGCCTCGGCTTATTGTCCCTTCCGAGAGCCTGAGAACCGTGGCGCCGGTTTCGCTAGAGTCTGTGCCTCCGGGCAAGACTTTTGTGCCTATTAATTTGCGACCAGAGGTTCTCTCTTGGGCTCATTCGTCCAGGGTGGGTGGACACTTTGGGACAAAGAGGACATCTGAGCTACTGGCGAGGACGTACTGGTGGCCGCATATGGTCCGGGATGTCAGGGATTATGTTCTGGCGTGTGTCTCCTGCGCCAAAAATAAATCTCCGCGTCAAAGGCCAGCTGGTTTGCTCTATCCCTTGCCGGTGGCAGATAGGCCCTGGGAGATGGTCGGGATGGACTTTGTTGTGGGTTTGCCCAAGTCTCGCGGCTGTACCATCATTTGGGTCATCACCGATCATTTCTCAAAAATGGTGCATTTGGTGCCGCTGCCGCGGTTACCTTCTGCACGGGCCTTGGCAGCGTTGTTCATTAGACATATCTTCCGCCTGCATGGTATGCCAGACAAAATTGTCAGTGACCGGGGTCCCCAGTTTGCGTCTCGGTTCTGGAGAGAGCTCTGTCGTCTTCTCAGTATTGAGTTGAATCTCTCTTCCGCTTATCATCCCGAGACGAATGGGTTGGTAGAGAGGGCCAACCAGACCTTGGTCACATACCTGCGACATTTTGTTTCAGCCAGGCAGGATGACTGGGCATCCTTGCTATCATGGGCAGAGTTTGCACTGAACAACGCCGTAGCCGACTCCACTGGACAAACCCCATTCCTCTTCAACTATGGTCAGCATCCACGGGTACCTGTGCCTATGCCCGTGTCTTCCGCCGAATCCAGGGTGGCAGACTGGGCTGTGGAGGCACGGGATATTTGGGACCGCACTCAGGATGCCATTCGGGCCTCTAAGGAGAGAATGAGGTCCTCCGCCAATGCTCATCGGCGCCCCGCTCCGACCTTTGCTCCTGGCGACTTGGTTTGGCTCTCCGCCCGTAACATCAGGCTGCGAGTTGAGTCCACTAAATTTGCTCCTCGCTACTTGGGCCCATTCAAGGTCCTCGAGCAGGTTAATCCTGTGGTCTATCGTTTGGCCCTTCCGCCACGCCTGGGTATCACCGACACCTTTCATGTGTCCCTCTTGAAACCCGTGTATATGTCCCGGTTTTCCGAGTCATCTGCTGAGACATCGGGTTCGTCTACGGACGATTATGAGGTGAACGCTATTTTGGGGTGCAAGGTGGTGCGTGGTAAAAAATTTTATTTGGTAGACTGGAAGGGTTATGGCCCCGAGGACAGGTCCTGGGAGCCTGTTGAGCACATTCGGGCTCCGCAGCTCATTGCTGCCTTCGAACGTAGCAAGGCCCAAGGAGGGGAGGCCCTATGAGGGGGGGTAATGTTAGGAGTCGAGTTTCCTCTGCTGCACAGGGGGAATCTCGATCTGTCTCCGCTGCGGTCTCCCATTCTCCTCCAGCCGCAGTGGAGTCTGCTCAGCAGGGACGTCGATCCCAGCGTCTCGCTCAGTCTGACTCTGTGCGTAGAGTTGCTGCTGCTTCTCCAGTCTCTGCCATTAAAGTCAGTGCTGGTCAGCAGCGAGCGGACTTCTCTGGGACTAAGTCCTTGTCTGCACGTACTGAGCATGCCCAGGGTAAGATCTCCCGTTGGAGATCGAGGGTCATGTGCTCAGGCTCTGCAGCACATTCCATTGGTCCTCTTGGCAGGTCTTGGAAGGGCAAAAGTGCTGTAGCCACTTCCTGTGCTGCAACTATATAAATTGCGCATGACCGCACGGCCATGCGCTAGTATTGTCTCATAATGTTATATGTGTGTGTGTAGATGAATGTATGTCGATGGATGAAAGCTCCTAAATATCCCTCCCTAGAGTTGTTGTCTGCTCGCGGATGTTGGTAGCTATCTTGCGCCCGACTAATCATCTGCACGATACACACATTACAGCGTCCTCTTGCTGTGTCTGCCTGTACGGCGCCGTGCGCTTGCCTAGCGCTTTCCATACCCAAGCCAGTGTGGTTGGTGGCGTCCGTCAGTGCGGCATTGCTCGCACTCCTGTGCATTTATATATTTACTTAGTTTTCTTACACACCCAGTTGTGGTGTAGTGCCAGCGAGGGTCTAATTGGACTTCAAACCCAGTTGGGGTTAAGTATGCTGACTACTCGCTCGCGCTTTAGGTGCGGTACCGCGATCCTGTGACGCAACAGGATTGCTCCCTTCACGCTGGGTGAGGTTTAACCCACGTGTATATACTTTAGTGTACCGCCATATAGTCTGTATTTACTAGCAGCAGGTTTTCACCTGCACGGTGGACCCCGGACTGCGAACACATCTATATCACCTTTCTTGGTGCGTTCCGCCAGTCCTAACAAGCATTTTATCTAAAAAAATGATCATTTTGCCCCCAAATTTTTATTTTCACAAGAGTAACAAGAGAAATTAGACCACAAAAGTTGTTTTGCAATTTCTCCTGAGTACGTCAATACCCCATATGGGTGGGTAAACCACTGTTTGGGCGCACCGCAGCGCTTGAAGAGAAGGAGTGTCGTTTTACCTTTTCAATGTAGAATTGGCTGGAATTGAGATCGGACGCCATGTTGCGTTTGGAGAGCCCCTGATGTGCCTAAACAGTAGAAACCCCCCACAAGTGACACCATTTTGGAAACTAGACCCCTTAAGGAACTTATCTAGATGTGTGGTGAGCACTTTAATCCCCCAAGTGCTTCACAGAAGTTTATAACGTAGAGCCGTGAAAATAAAAATCAAATTTTTTCTACAAAAATTAACTTTTGGCCCCAAATTTTTATTCTCACAAGGGTAACAGGAAAAATTAGACCACCAAAGTTGTTGTGCAATTTCTCCTGAGTACGTCGATACCCCAATTGTGGGGGTAAACCACTGTTTGGGCGCACCGCAGAGCTTGGAAGAGGAGTGCTGTTTTACTTTTTCAATGTAAAATTGGCTGGAATTGAGATCGGATGCCATGTCGCTTTTGGAGAGCCCCTGATGTGCCTAAACAGTAGAAACCCCCCACAAGTGACTCCATTTTGGAAACTAGACCCCCCATGGAACTTATCTAGATGTGTGGTGAGAACTTTGAATGCCCAAGTGCTTCACAGAAGTTTATAATGCAGAGTCGTGAAAATAAAAAATATTTTTTTTCCACAGAAAAGATTTTTAGCCCCCAAGTTTTTATCTTCGCAAGGGTAACAAGAGAAATTGGACCCCAAAAGTTGTTGTCCAGTTTGTCCTGAGTATGCTGGTACCCCATATGAGGGGGTAAACCACTGTTTGGGCGCACAGCAGAGCTCGGAAGGAAGGAGCGCCGTTTTGAAATGCAGACTTTGATAGATTCGTCTGCGGGCGTTATGTTGCGTTTGCAGAGCCCCTGATGTACCTAAACAGTAGAAACCCCCCACAAGTGACCCCATTTTGGAAACTAGACCCCCATGGAACTTATCTAGATGTGTGGTGAGAACTTTGAAAGCCCAAGTGCTTCACAGAAGTTTATAATGCAGAGTCGTGAAAATAAAAAATATTTTTTTTCCACAAAAAAGATATTGTAGCCCCCAAGTTTTTATATTCACAAGGGTAACAGGAGAAATTGGACCCCAAAAGTTGTTGTCCAATTTATCCCGAGTACACTGATGCCCCATATGTGGGGGTAAACCACTGTTTGGGCGCACGACAGAGCTCGGAAGGGAAGGAGCGCCGTTTTGGAATGCAGACTTAGATAGAATGGTCTGTGGGCGTTATGTTGCGTTTGCAGAGCCCCTGATGTACCTAAACAGTAGAAACCCCCCACAAGTGACCCCATTTTGGAAACAAACTAGACCCCCCAAGGAACTTATTTAGATGTGTGGTGAGTGTTAGGGCTAGCGGAACGCACCAAATAATAAGACTGATAGTGTACGGTGCGTCCGTAGCCCGGGGTCCACTGTGCAGAGATGGAACCTGCTGCTGAGTAATGACGGACTATATGGCGGTACTCATAAGTATACTCGCGTGGGTTAAACTTCACCCAACGTGAAGGAAGCGATCCTGTTGCGTCACAGGGTCGCGGTACCGCACATAGAAGGCGAGCAAGCAGTCAGCGAACTTAACCCCAACTAGGATTGAAGTCCGATTAGACCCTTGCTGGCACAACACCGCAACAGGGTGTGTTAGGCAACTCTTATAATTAGAGCACCGAAGTGCGAACTGTGCCGTGCTGGCAGGCACCACTAAGCACCCAGACGTGGGTCAGGAAGCGCACTACTGGCGCGTGGCGCCGCACTGGCGGTCACAGCAATAGACGCTGATACGTGTGTGACACGTTGAGTGATTTGTCGGGCGCTAGATAGCAGCCATACTCCATACGCGAACAGTCATACAATAGGGTAGGGGTATTTAATGAACGACTTGCACTCACAACAAACACACGTATTCAATTGTACACTAGCGCATGGCCGTGCGGTCATGCGCAGTTTATATAATTGCAGGACAGGAAGTGGCCACAGAAACTTTGCCCTTCCAAGACCTGCCAAGAGGACCAATGGAATGCGCTGCAGAGCCAGAGCACATGACCCTCGATCTCCAACGGGAGATCTTGCTCTGGGCATGCTCAGTGTGCGCAAACAAGGACTTAGTCCCAGGGAAGTCCGCTCGCCGCTGACCAGCACTGACTTTAATGGCAGGAGCTGAAGAAGCAGCAGTAACTCTCTGTACAGAGTGAGAGCGAGCAAGACACTGGGAGCGATGTCCCTGCTGAGCAGACTCCACTGCGGCTGGAGGAGAATGGGAGACCGCAGCGGACACGGATCGAGATTCCCCCCGTGCAGCAGAGGAAACTCGACTCCTAACATGGCCCCCCCCTCCTTGGGTCTCGCTACGCTCGAAGGCAGCAATGAGCTGTGGGGCCCGAATGTTTTCAGCAGGCTCCCAAGACCTGTCCTCTGGACCATAACCCTTCCAATCCACCAAATAAAACTTTTTGTCACGTACCACCTTGCACCCCAAAATAGCGTTCACCTCGTAATCGTCCGTAGACGAACCCAATGTCCCGGCAGATGACTCGGAAAACCGGGACATGTATACGGGTTTCAAGAGGGACACATGAAAGGTGTCGGTGATACCCAAGCGTGGAGGAAGAGCCAGGCGGTAGACCACAGGATTAACCTGTTCGAGAACCTTGAAGGGACCCAAGTAGCGAGGAGCAAACTTAGTGGACTCAACTCGCAGCCTGATGTTACGGGCGGAGAGCCACACCAAGTCGCCAGGGGCAAAAGTCGGAGCGGGGCGCCGATGAACATCGGCGGAGGACCTCATTCTCTCCTTGGAGGCCCGAATGGCATCCTGCGTGCGATCCCAAATGTCCTGTGCCTCCACAGCCCAGTCTGCCATCCTGGGATCAGCGGAAGACACAGGCATGGGCACAGGAACACGCGGATGCTGGCCGTAATTTAAGAGGAATGGAGTCTGACCGGAAGAGTCGGCTACGGCATTGTTAAGTGCAAACTCTGCCCACGGTAGCAAGGATGCCCAGTCATCCTGTCTGGCAGAAACAAAATGTCGCAGATATGTGACCAAGGTCTGGTTGGCCCTTTCTACCAACCCATTCGTCTCGGGATGATATGCCGAAGAGAGATTTAACTCAATACTGAGTAGACGACATAGCTCCCTCCAGAATCGAGACGCAAACTGGGGACCCCGGTCACTAACAATTTTGTCTGGCATACCGTGTAAGCGAAAGATATGCTTGATAAACAAGACAGCCAACGCCCGTGCAGATGGTAGCCGTGGAAGAGGCACCAAATGCACCATTTTAGAAAAATGATCGGTGATCACCCAGATAATGGTGCAATTACGAGACTTGGGTAAGCCAACCACAAAGTCCATCCCGACCATCTCCCAGGGCCAGTCAGCCACGGGCAGAGGATAAAGCAACCCAGCTGGCCGTTGCCGAGGAGTCTTGTTCCTGGCGCAAGAGACACACGCCCGAACGTACTCTGCGACATCACGAGCCATATGCGGCCACCAGTATGTCCTCGCCAGTAACTCTGATGTCCTTTTAGTACCAAAATGTCCACCCACCCTGGACGAGTGCGCCCAAGAGAGAACCTCCGGTCGCAAACTAGATGGAACAAAAGTCTTGCCCGGGGGCACAGACTCCAGCAAAACCGGGGCCACGGTTCTCAAACTCTCGGTGGGGACAATAAGCCGAGGCTCCTCCTCCTCCTCCGCAGATGACACAACGGAGCGAGAGAGAGCGTCAGCCCGAATGTTCTTCTCCCCAGAAAGGAAATGGAGGGTGAAATGAAACCGGGAGAAGAACAAGGACCATCTGGCCTGGCGAGAATTCAACCGCTGAGCTGTCTGCAGATACACCAAATTTTTGTGATCTGTGAAGACTTGGAAGGGAAAACGTGCTCCCTCCAAGAGATGTCTCCACTCCGAGAAAGCCAACTTCATGGCTAGCAACTCCCTGTCCCCGATGGAATAATTACTCTCTGCTGGTGCAAAGGTCTTGGAGAAAAAGAAGCAAGGATGCTTCCGACCTTGAGCATCCTTTTGGAAGAGGACTGCTCCAGCACCAACAGAAGAGGCATCCACCTCCATGATAAATGGCTTATCAACATCGGGGCGATGAAGAATGGGAGCGCTAGCGAAGTGTGACTTTATAGAGATAAAAGCCTTGGAGACCTCCTCAGACCACAATTTGGGATTCGCCCCCTTCTTGGTGAGGGCAACCAAGGGAGCTACCAAAGTTGAGAAATGCGGGATGAACTGGCGATAATAATTGATGAACCCCATAAAGCGCTGCACCACTTTAAGAGAATGGGGTTCCTGCCAGTCCATCACAGCCTGTAGTTTGGCAGGATCCATAGCCAATCCCTGGGCTGAGATGATGTAGCCTAGGAAAGGTAAGGACTCCTGCTCAAACATACACTTCTCCAACTTGGCATAGAGGGAGTTTGCCCGTAGGAGGTCGAAGACTTTGCAAACATCTCTCCGGTGGGAGTCAATATCTGGAGAGTAGATGAGAATATCATCCAGATAGACTACGACCAAGGTGGAAAGCATATCCCGGAAGATATCGTTCACAAAGTCTTGGAAAACGGCTGGGGCATTACAGAGCCCAAAGGGCATCACCAGATATTCATAGTGCCCATCCCTGGTGTTAAAAGCCGTCTTCCATTCGTCCCCCTCACGGATGCGAATCAGGTTGTAAGCACCCCGCAGATCTAATTTAGTAAATACCCTTGCTCCCCGAAGCCTATCGAACAGTTCAGATATCAAAGGCAAAGGGTATTTATTCTTAACGGTGATGGCGTTAAGACCCCTGTAGTCTATGCATGGATGCAATTCCCCACTCTTCTTCTGCACGAAGAAGAACCCTGCCCCAGCAGGTGACACTGACTTCCTGATGAACCCTCTTGCCAGATTTTCCTGGATGTACTGTGACATTGCCTCCGTCTCCGGGAGAGATAGCGGATAGACTCGACCCCGGGGAGGCTCAGCACCAGGCAAGAGGTCAATAGGACAGTCATAGGGGCGATGGGGCGGAAGGGTCTCCGCCGCCTTTTTGGAGAATACGTCTGCATACGACCAATACTGCTTGGGGAGAGAGGAAAGATCTGCGGGTACCTCAGTTGTAGCTACCTGAACGCACTCCCTCTGACACCTACCCCCACAAGATTCACCCCATCCCAGAATTCTGCCTGAGGACCACTCGATATGAGGAGAGTGGTACCGTAGCCAAGGTATTCTCAACAGGACTTCATCAATTCCCTCTGGAATGACGAGCAGGGAAAAAAATCTCCTGATGAGATGGCGACATGGACAGAGTAAAAGGGATGGTCTGGTGAGTTATCTGTGAGGGCAGAGTCGACCCATTCACCACTCGTACCGTTACAGGTTGAGCTAGCATAACCAGAGGTATTGCGTGGCGTTGGACGAAGGCAGAAGACATAAAATTGCCCTCCGCCCCAGAATTCACGCAGAGCTCTACCGAGTGGGAGAATGAGCCTATAGTACTTGTCCCCTTAAAGGACAATTTAGAGGCAAACGTCGCCGTGTCTAGTGTACCTCCACCTACGACCACTAGACGCTGACGTTTCCTCGACCGCTGAGGACATCTGGTGGCTAAATGTCCAGACTGCTGGCAAACATGACAGACCCGGAGTGCACAAGCGGTTCGGGACTTAGGTCCCGCTTGTGACACTTCCCTGGCCTCATGTGACTCAGGAACCAGGACCGGAGATTCCAGAGGTTTGGCGAAAGTAGGAGCCAGCCGAAACCTCTGCCTACACTGGGCTCGCTCTAACCTCCGCTCGTTAAAACGGAGGTCAATTCGAGTGGAGACTGTTATTAACTCCTCCAGTGTGGCAGGATTCTCCCTAGTGGCCAGAGCGTCCTTTACATGGTCAGCCAAGCCCCTCCAAAATATGGGGATAAGAGCTTTATCCGACCATTCCAGCTCAGATGCTAAAGTGCGGAATTGGACGGCAAAATGACTGACCAAGGACTCACCCTGAGTTAATGCCAGCAGTTGGAGCGCAGTGTCATGGGTGACTTGAGGTCCTAAAAAGACCTGTTTTAAAGTGCTCAAAAACAGAGGAGCACTCTGCACCACATGATCGCCACGCTCCCACAGCGGCGTAGCCCATTCCAACGCCCTGTCCGACAATAGAGACACAATAAATTCCACCTTAGCCCGCTCTGTGGGGAAACGTGCAGCCAGAAGCTCGAGATGAATAGAGCACTGACTCACGAATCCCCTACAAAATTTGCTATTACCAGAAAATTTTTCTGGCAGCGGGAGGCGAGAAAATGTCGGAACAGGGGTGGCAATGGACAAAGTTGCTGCAGCCACGCTGGCAGCCTGTACAGCAACTGCGGTAACATCCACAGCTGAGGTTGCGCTCTCGAGAGCCGCCAACCTACCCTCCAGCTGCTGTATATACCGCAGGGATTGCTGTTTGTCCGTCATCACTAGCCAGACCCTGGCGCTAGTGTAATGTTAGGGCTAGCGGAACGCACCAAATAATAAGACTGATAGTGTACGGTGCGTTCGTAGCCCGGGGTCCACCGTGCAGAGATGGAACCTGCTGCTGAGTAATGACGGACTATATGGCGATACTCATAAGTATACTCGCGTGGGTTAAACTTCACCCAACGTGAAGGAAGCGATCCTGTTGCGTCACAGGGTCGCGGTACCGCACATAGAAGGCGAGCAAGCAGTCAGCGAACTTAACCCCAACTAGGATTGAAGTCCGATTAGACCCTTGCTGGCACAACACCGCAACAGGGTGTATTAGGCAACTCTTATAAGTAGAGCACCGAAGTGCGAACTGTGCCGTGCTGGCAGGCACCACTAAGCACCCAGACGTGGGTCAGGAAGTGCACTACTGGCGCGTGGCGCCGCACTGGCGGTCACAGCAATAGACGCTGATACGTGTGTGACACGTTGAGTGATTTGTCGGGCGCTAGATAGCAGCCATACTCCATACGCGAACAGTCATACAATAGGGTAGGGGTATTTAATGAACGACTTGCACTCACAACAAACACACGTATTCAATTGTACACTAGCGCATGGCCGTGCGGTCATGCGCAGTTTATATAATTGCAGGACAGGAAGTGGCCACAGAAACTTTGCCCTTCCAAGACCTGCCAAGAGGACCAATGGAATGCGCTGCAGAGCCAGAGCACATGACCCTCGATCTCCAACGGGAGATCTTGCTCTGGGCATGCTCAGTGTGCGCAAACAAGGACTTAGTCCCAGGGAAGTCCGCTCGCCGCTGACCAGCACTGACTTTAATGGCAGGAGCTGAAGAAGCAGCAGTAACTCTCTGTACAGAGTGAGAGCGAGCAAGACACTGGGAGCGACGTCCCTGCTGAGCAGACTCCACTGCGGCTGGAGGAGAATGGGAGACCGCAGCGGAGACGGATCGAGATTCCCCCTGTGCAGCAGAGGAAACTCGACTCTTAACAGTGAGAACTTTGAATGCCCAAGTGCTTCACAGAAGTTTATAATGCAGAGTCGTGAAAATAAAAAATATTTTTTTTCCACAAAAAAGATTTTTTAGCCCCCAAGTTTTTATTTTCACAAGAGTAACAGGAGAAAATCGACCACAAAAGTTGTTGTCCAATTTATCCTGAGTACGCTGATGCCCCATATGTGGGGGTAAACCACTGTTTGGGCGCACGGCAGAGCTCAAAAGGGAGGGAGCACCATTTGACTTTTTGAGCGCAAAATTGGCTGTCGTGTTTGGAGACCCCCTGATGTACGTAAACAGTGGAAACCCCCCAATTCTAACTCCAACCCTAACCCCAACACACCCCTAACCCTAATCCCAACCTGATCCATAATCCTAATCATAGCTCTAACGATAATCACAACCCTAACCCCAAAACAACCCTAATGTCAACCCTAACCATAACACTAATCAAAACCCTAAATCCAACATACCCCTAATCCTAATCTCAAACCTAACCTCAAACCTAACCCTAATCCCAATACACCCCTAATCCCAAACCTAACCCTAATCCCAAGCGTAACACTAATGCCAACCCTAACCCTAATACCAACCCTAATCCAAACCCTAACCCTAATCCCAACTCTAACCCTAACTTTAGCCGCAACCTTTGCCCTAACTTTAGCCCCAACCCTAGCCCTAACCCTAACCCTAAATTTAGCCCCAACCCTAACCCTAGCCCTAACTTAACTCCAACCCTAGCCCTAACTTGAGCCCCAACCCTAACCCTAGCCCTAAGGCTACTTTCACACTTGCGTTGTTTGGCATCCTGCCTGTCGCGTCTCCAATCCTGCCCCATCTGTCTCCAATTCTGCCCCCAGTGTCTCCAATAATGCCCCCATGTCTTTCATCCTGCCCCATGTCTCCATTCTGCCCCCTATATCTCCAATCATGCCCCCATGTCTGCAATCCTGCCATGTGTCTCCAATCATGCCCCCAATGTCTCCAGTCATGCCCCAAGTGTCTCCAGTCATGCCCCCATGTCTTTCATCCTGTCCCATGTGTCTCCAATTATTCCCCGTATCTCCATTCTTCCCCCTGTGTCCAGCATTCTGCCCATGTCCAGTGTTATGACCTGGTGGTCAGGACAATAATGGACCTGGTGGTTAAGAGCACACGGAATGACCTGATAGTTACTGATAATAAAGGACGAGCTCTGGGACGTGGGAACTCTGCTGACCGCAATCCCTAATCCTATCAAACACACTAGAAATAGCCGTGGATTGCGCCTAACGCTCCCTATGCAACTCGGCACAGACTAAGAAACTAGCTAGCCCTGAAGATAGAAAAATAAAGCCTACCTTGCCTCAGAGAAATTCCCCAAAGGAAAAGGCAGCCCCCCACATATAATGACTGTGAGTAAGCTGAAAATACAAACACAGAGATGAAATAGATTTAGCAAAGTGAGGCCCGACTTACTGAACAGACCGAGGATAGGAAAGGTTACTTTGCGATCAGCACAAAAACCTACAAAAAGACCACGCAGAGGGCGCAAAAAGACCCTCCGCACCGACTCACGGTGCGGAGGCGCTCCCTCTGCGTCCCTGTTATGAACAGGTGATTCAGAACCACTATGGACCTAGTGGTTAAGAGCACACAAAGTGACCTGATAGTTACTAACATAGGACGAGCTCTGAGACGTGGGAACTCTGCTGACCGCAATCCCTAATCCTATCATACCACACTAGAGGTAGCCGTGGATTGCGCCCAACGCTCCCTATGCAACTCGGCACAGCCTGAGAAACTAGCTAGCCCTGAAGATAGAAAAATAAGCCTACCTTGCCTTAGAGAAATTCCCCAAAGGAAAAGGCAGCCCCCCACATATAATGACTGTGAGTAAAGATGAAAATACAAACACAGAGATGAAATAGATTTTAGCAAAGTGAGGCCCGACTTACTGAATAGACCGAGGATAGGAAAGATAGCTTTGCGGTCAGCACAAAAACCTACAAACAACCACGCAGAGGGGGCAAAAAGACCCTCCGCACCGACTAACGGTACGGGGGTGCTCCCTCTGCGTCACAGAGCTTCCAGCAAGCAAGAAAAACCAATATAGCAAGCTGGACAGAAAATATAGCAAACAAAAGTAACACAAGCAAAACTTAGCTGATGCAGGGCAGACAGGCCACAAGAACGATCCAGGAGAAAGCAAGACCAATACTGGAACATTGACTGGAGGCCAGGAACAAAGAACTAGGTGGAGTTAAATAGAGCAGCACCTAACGACTTAACCTCGTCACCTGAGGAAGGAAACTCAGAAGCCGCAGCCCCACTCACATCCACCAGAGGAAGCTCATAGACAGAACCAGCCGAAGTACCACTCATGACCACAGGAGGGAGCTTGACCACAGAATTCACAACAGTCCCAGAGCTTCCAGCAAGCAAGACAACAATAAAATTGCAAGCTGGACAGAAAAATAGCAAACCAAAGAAATACAAGCTGGAACTTAGCTTCTGTTGGGAAGACAGGTCACAAGAACAATCCAGGAGTGAACTAAACCAATACTGGAACATTGACAGGTGGCATGGAGCAAAGATCTAAGTGGAGTTAAATAGAGCAGCAGCTAATGAATTAACCTCGTCACCTGTGGAAGGAAACTCAGAAACACCCACCAGAGGAAGTCCATGGACAGAACCAGCCGAAGTACCATTCATGACCACAGGAGGGAGCCCGACAACAGAATTCACAATAGTACCCACCCCCTTGAGGAGGGGTCACCGAACCCTCACCAGAGCCCCCAGGCCGACCAGGATGAGCCAAATGAAAGGCACAAACCAGATCGGCAGCATGAACATCAGAGGCAAAAACCCAGGAATTATCTTCCTGACCATAACCCTTCCACTTGACCAGGTACTGGAGTTTCCGTCTCGAAACACGAGAATCCAAAATCTTTTCCACCACATACTCCAACTCCCCCTCAACCAACACCGGGGCAGGAGGATCAACGGATGGAACCACAGGCGCCACGTATCTCCGCAATAACGACCTATGGAACACATTATGGATGGCAAAAGAAGCAGGAAGGGCCAAACGAAATGACACAGGATTGATAACCTCAGAAATCTTATACGGACCAATGAAACGAGGCTTAAACTTAGGAGAAGAAACCTTCATAGGAACATAACGAGACGACAACCAAACCAAATCCCCAACACGAAGTCGGGGACCCACACAGCGCCGGCGGTTAGCGAAACGTTGAGCCTTCTCCTGGGACAATGTCAAATTGTCCACCACATGAGTCCAAATCTGCTGCAACCTATCCACCATAGTATCTACACCAGGACAGTCCGAAGACTCAACCTGCCCTGAAGAGAAACGAGGATGGAAACCAGAATTGCAGAAAAACGGCGAAACCAAAGTAGCCGAGCTGGCCCGATTATTAAGGGCGAACTCAGCCAACGGCAAAAAGGACACCCAATCATCCTGATCAGCAGAAACAAAGCATCTCAGATATTTTTCCAAAGTTTGATTAGTTCGTTCGGTTTGGCCATTTGTCTGAGGATGGAAAGCCGAGGAAAAAGACAAATCAATGCCCATCCTAGCACAAAAGGATCGCCAAAACCTCGAAACAAACTGGGAACCTCTGTCAGAAACGATGTTCTCCGGGATACCATGTAAACGAACCACATGCTGGAAAAATAATGGCACCAAATCAGAGGAGGAAGGCAATTTAGACAAAGGTACCAAATGGACCATCTTAGAAAAGCGATCACAAATCACCCAAATGACCGACATCTTTTGAGAGACGGGGAGATCCGAAATAAAATCCATAGAAATATGCGTCCAGGGCCTCTTCGGGACCGGCAAGGGCAAAAGCAACCCACTGGCACGAGAACAGCAGGGCTTAGCCTGAGCACAAGTCCCACAGGACTGCACAAAAGAACGCACATCCCGTGACAAAGACGGCCACCAGAAGGATCTAGCCACCAAATCTCTGGTACCAAAGATTCCAGGATGCCCAGCCAACACTGAACAATGAATCTCAGAGATAACTCTACTAGTCTATCTATCAGGGACAAACAGTTTCTCCGCTGGGCAACGGTCAGGTCTATCAGCCTGAAATTTTTGCAGCACCCGACGCAAATCAGGGGAGATGGCAGACAAAATGACCCCCTCTTTGAGAATACCCGCCGGCTCAGGAACACCCAGAGAGTCAGGCACAAAACTCCTTGACAGGGCATCAGCCTTCACATTCTTAGAGCCCGGAAGGTACGAAACCACAAAATCAAAACGGGAGAAAAATATCGACCATCGAGCCTGTCTCGGATTCAACCGTTTGGCAGACTCAAGATAAGTCAAATTCTTGTGATCTGTCATGACCACCACGCGATGCTTGGCTCCTTCCAGCCAATGACGCCACTCCTCGAATGCCCACTTCATGGCCAACAACTCACGATTACCAACATCATAGTTACGCTCAGCAGGCGAAAACTTTCTAGAAAAGAAAGCACATGGCTTCATCACCGAGCCATCAGAACTTCTTTGCGACAAAACAGCCCCTGCTCCAATCTCAGAAGCATCAACCTCAACCTGAAACGGGAGCGAAACATCTGGCTGGCACAACACAGGGGCAGAAGAAAAACGACGCTTCAATTCCTGAAAAGCCTCTACAGCTGCAGAAGACCAATTGACCACATCAGCACCCTTCTTGGTCAAATCAGTCAACGGTTTAGCAACAGTAGAAAAATTAGCGATGAAGCGCCGATAAAAATTAGCAAAGCCTAGGAACTTCTGCAGGCTCTTCACAGATGTCGGCTGAGTCCAATCGTAAATGGCCTGGACTTTAACAGGGTCCATCTCGATAGTAGAAGGGGAAAAAATGAACCCCAAAAATGAAATAGACATAGACATAGATTTCCAGTCCAATACTGGATTATGAACCTGTAGCCATGGTAACCCCAAAACGACCACATCATGCAGATTATGCAACACCAGAAAGCGGATATCCTCCTGATGTGCAGGAGCCATGCACATGGTCAATTGGGTCCAGTACTGAGGCTTATTCTTGGCCAAAGGCGTAGCATCAATTCCTCTCAATGGAATAGGATACTGCAAGGGCTCCAAGAAAAAACCACAGCGCCTAGCATACTCCAAGTCCATCAAATTCAGGGCAGCGCCTGAATCCACAAATGCCATAACAGAATAGGATGACAAAGAGCAAATCAGAGTAGAAGACAATAGAAATTTAGACTGTACCGTACCAATGGTGGCAGACCTAGCGAACCGCTTAGTGCGCTTAGGACAAACGAAGATAGCATGAGTGGAATCACCACAGTAAAAACATAGCCCATTCCGACGTCTGTGTTCTTGCCGTTCAGCTCTGGTCAAAGTCCTATCACATTGCATAGGCTCAGGCCCATGCTCAGATAGTACCGCCAAATGGTGCACAGCTTTATGCTCACGCAAGCGTCGATCGATCTGAATGGCCAAGGACATAGACTCATTCAGACCAGCAGGCATGGGAAACCCCACCATGACATCCTTAAGGGCTTCAGAGAGACCCTTTCTGAAGATTGCTGCCAGGGCACATTCATTCCACTGAGTGAGCACAGACCACTTTCTAAACTTCTGACAATATATCTCCACTTCATCCTGACCCTGACACAGAGCCAGCAAGATTTTCTCTGCCTGATCCACTGAATTAGGTTCATCATAAAGCAATCCAAGCGCCAGGAAAAACGCATCAACATCATGCAATGCCGGATCTCCTGGCGCAAGGGAAAATGCCCAGTCTTGAGGGTCACCACGTAACAAAGAAATAATGATCTTTACTTGTTGAACAGGGTCACCTGAGGAGCGAGGTTTCAAGGCAAGAAATAATTTACAATTATTTTTGAAATTAAAGAACTTAGATCTATCACCAAAAAACAAATCAGGAATTGGAATCCTAGGCTCAGACATCGGATTCTGAACCACAAAATCTTGAATGTTTTGTACCCTTGTAGTGAGATTATCCATCCAAGAGGACAGACCTTGAATGTCCATGTTTACACCAGTGTCCTGAACCACCCAGAGGTAAAGGGGAAAAAAGAGACAAAACACACTGCAAAGAAAAAAAAATGGTGTCAGAACTTCTCTTATCCCTCTATTGAGATGCATTAGTACTTTGGGCCACCTGTACTGTTATAACCTGGTGGTCAGGACAATAATGGACCTGGTGGTTAAGAGCACACGGAATGACCTGATAGTTACTGATAATAAAGGACGAGCTCTGGGACGTGGGAACTCTGCTGACCGCAATCCCTAATCCTATCAAACACACTAGAAATAGCCGTGGATTGCGCCTAACGCTCCCTATGCAACTCGGCACAGCCTAAGAAACTAGCTAGCCCTGAAGATAGAAAAATAAAGCCTACCTTGCCTCAGAGAAATTCCCCAAAGGAAAAGGCAGCCCCCCACATATAATGACTGTGAGTAAGCTGAAAATACAAACACAGAGATGAAATAGATTTAGCAAAGTGAGGCCCGACTTACTGAACAGACCGAGGATAGGAAAGGTTACTTTGCGATCAGCACAAAAACCTACAAAAAGACCACGCAGAGGGCGCTCCCTCTGCGTCCCAGAGCTTCCAGCAAGCAAGACAACAATAAAAATGCAAGCTGGACAGAAAAATAGCAAACCAAAGAAATACAAGCTGGAACTTAGCTTCTGTTGGGAAGACAGGTCACAAGAACGATCCAGGAGTGAACTAAACCAATACTGGAACATTGACAGATGGCATGGAGCAAAGATCTAAGTGGAGTTAAATAGAGCAGCAGCTAACGAATTAACCTCATCACCTGTGGAAGGAAACTCAGAAACACCCACCAGAGGAAGTCCATGGACAGAACCAGCCGAAGTACTATTCATGACCACAGGAGGGAGCCCGACAACAGAATTCACAACAGTCCAGCATTCTGCCCCTGTGTCCAGCATTCTGCCCCGTGCCTCACAGTCTGCCCCTGTGTCTAGCATTCTGCCTCTGTGTCCAGCGTTCTGCCCCCATGTCCATCTGTGGGCCGCATGCAGATGTAGGTGGAGCTAGCAGCGGAGGTGCGGCGGTGCGGCGGAGGGCGGGGCTTCACGGAGGAATACCGCAGCCAACCGCAGATCAGGTAAACGCTAGTGTGAAACTAGCCTTATAGGGGGTGCAATTTGTGGCAAAATTCTGGAGGGCTTTTTGTAAAAGGCTGGTTATCAGTCTGACCTTTTCATCGGCCTACCACCCTGAGACCAACGGTCAGACTGAAAGGACCAATCAATCTTTGGAGCAGATATTATGGTGTGTTGCCATGTCTAGAAAGGATGTTTGGTGCTCTGCGGTACCCATAGCAGAATTTGCTTTCAATAATCGTGTCAATCAGTCCACTGGTACTTCCCTGTTCTTCTGCAACTATGGGTTTCACCCTCACTTTGGTGAATTTTCCCGGCTGGATTCAGGGTATCCAGGGTTTGATTCAGCCTTTCTGGGGTTGAGGGAGGTCTGAAGGGAGGTTCAGAGAAACTTTGGGGAGACTCAGGGCAAATATACATTTTTTGCAGATAAACAGCGTTCTGTGGGGCCGGCTTATCAGGTGGGGAATAAGGTATGGTTATCCACCAAGAATATAAGATTGAGGATTCCCTCTGCTAAGTTGGGTCACAAGTTTATTGGCCCTTATGAAATTTTAGAGGTGGTTAATCCTATGGCCTTTCGCCTGCTCTTGCCTCCGTCGTTGCGGATCTTCAATGTGTTCCATAAGGCGCTTTTGAAGCCGTCCGTGCCTTCCTCAGGTGGGTCTCCCACACCCACCGCCTGTTGTGGGGGATGGCCAGACCGAGTATGAGATGGAATGGGTGGTGGATTCTCGTATGCACCACCGTTCACTTCAGTAATTGTTCTATTGAAAAGGTTACAGTCCTGAAGACAGATCGTGGGTGCCGGTGTGTTCGGTCCATGCGAATCGGTTGGTCTGGGTCTTTCATGCTCGTTGTCCAGGGAAGCCTGGGGGTCCTTTGGCCCCCATTGAGAGGGGGGTACTGTCATGTTCCAGTTTTTTGCTGCTATCGTCTCTCTGGACTGGTCATGCGGGGGTTAATCTCCTCGGCCTCATTTTGGAGCTGGCTGGGTTTTTTAAGTCCTCTGCAGTCTGTGGGCCAGCGTCGGTGATAGTTCATGCTTCCATGCTAGAGCAGCTGACCTGTATACCCTGGTGATCCTTCTGCCTCTGACTTCCTGTATTTGTATTGGATCCTTATCCCTGATTTAGTATTTGTCTTGTTTTTTCCCTACTGTGTATGACTCGGCCTGATCTCTGAACCCCGCCTCTTGCTTTCCGTCTCTGATACCACGTTCCCCGACCAGCTTTGACTCTCTGGCTTGCACCCCGACTTTGTCTTATGTCTCACGTTTTGGATACCATGCTCCAGTTTGGCTCTGACGTCTGGCTTGTCTCTGTCTACGTGCATGGTTGTTACTTCTAGTACTTCTGCTCCTGACAGGTTCTGACTCAGCTCATCTGACCACTCTTTTGTCACCTGTGCGGCTCCTCAGTGTTGCTGTGCTGTGAGTGTGCGGTCTCTCTTCCCTCGCCAGCACCCCCTGGTGGAAGTTGCATTATACTGCACTGCAGCCGCATCACACATAATATGTCGCAGATGTTTTGGAAGATGTTGGCGTCACATGTTTCTTTATTAGTCTTCTGTGACTAAACAGTTTTAATAATGTTGGCTAGCCGTTATATGCCTACAGCTTAATGTCTTTGATTGACTAAGTGTCTTTATAGAACACAGAGAATAGCAAGTAGATACATGCAGCTGATGTGATTTCAATGCATGTTAATGATTTATTATGTGTTTGGAACGCCTCCAGACATATCTCTTGAGGCACACTTAGTTATGGTACCAGGATATTTTCAACAACAATAGCTCATTTCACAAGCCTACATTTACATTTATCTATAATTTCCAAATATTTGATTACGTTGACCTCACACATTATTTTTTAAGTAACACAGTAGATTGCAACTGGCATGATAAATTTATTTATATGGATTTTAGAATTTTAAGTAAATGACCCCAAAGTAACAACCAATGTTCTAACTTTTGATCTAGTCAGTTTATATTTTAATAATAATAATCTTTATTTTTATATAGCGCTAACATATTACGCAGCGCTTTACATTTTGCACACATTATCGTTGCTGTCCCCGTTGGGGCTCACAATCTAAATTCCGTATCAGTATGTCTTTGGAATGTGGGAGGAAACCGGAGAACCCGGAGGAAACCCACGCAAACACGGAGAGAACATACAAACTCTTTGCAGATGTTGTCCTTAGTGGGGCTTGAACCCAGGACTCCAGCGCTGCAAGGCTGCTGTGCTATCCACTGCGCCACCGTGCTGCCCGTGTGCTGTTATTGGCAGCAAAGGCAGTAGAGGGCAGTGTATGTTTACAAATGAGGCTGCTATATGGACCAAAGACATCCTTTGACCTCTATATAGTAGGGTATATGGGTACAAGGATTACTATAGCAGAAATAAGGAAGAGTTACAGATGTATATTATCATTATTCACTAGAGAATCTATATTCATGTATGTTCAATAAATTAGATATTGTAGCCAGCTCACCCAGTCTGTCATCTTAAGAAGATCCGCTCACTGCCTGGAAGCTGCACAGAGTTGAAATGGGAGAGGCACACCCATGATGCAATAGCCACAGGAAACCACAAATAATTCCAGCGGATCTATCCTACTTGGCAGTTAAAATTAATTTTATTATTTCATCTTTAAAATAATCCATTTTGCAGAAATACTTGATGTACACAGGGGGATCAAAGAAAGGGCAAATTGCTGCTTTATGCGTGCAGACAATGCGTTTGGCCTAGAAGAAGACCTAAGAAGGTCTTTTTTTCAGGCTCTGGGCCTGGTGTATGATGGCCCCGATCGTGTAACCCAGGCTAAGCCCTCTCTATGCCAACTCCAGCAAAAGACCGCCTGGTGGAGGAATATTGCTCCAAATTTCGGAGGTGGGCCACAGACACTAGGTGAAATCACCTGGCTCTCCGTAGTCAGTTCTGTGAGGGCCTCTCAGGGAGAGTAAGAGATGCTTTAGCTCTCTATGAGACTCCTGACTCACTTGAGGCAGCCATGTCTCTGGCTATCAGGGGTGATCACAATCTTCGCCAGAGACATAGGGAGTCAACTCTGGAGGCGGGAGGTCCAGGGTTCAGGGTGGTCTGTATTGAGCCAACTGTGGAACCCATGCAGGTGGGTGCGGCATCCCAACTTGGCAAATTGATGGTTGTTTGGCAAAGGGGAAATGTGTGTTTCTGTTGTGGCAAAAAGGGTCATTTTGTGAGCACATGTCCTTCCCGACTTCAATATAAACAACCGCCTTAAAACTAGTGGGCCCGGGTTGTGGGGAGGTTTGTAACCCGGGTGTACTTGTTACTTCGGTGGATAAGAATCTTTTTTTTTCCCTGCTACATTACTCGTGGGTGGAAATAAGGTGGACGTTTCCGCCTTCCTGGACAGTGGGGCGGGGTTTAATTTGGTTGATGCAAAGTTTGTCCGGAACCAAGTCCTGGTCCCACATACATTGTCCAGACCCAAACCCATTATTACTATTGACTCCACCCCCCTAAAGCAGGAGGACTTTATGCAGGTAGGGGCCATACACTGTGAGGTGATAAACTGTTATGTGCTTGAGGGCTTGCCCTCACCTGTGGTACTGGGACTTCCTTGGCTTCCTCTGCACAATCCTTTGATTGATTGGCAGACACAGAAGCTAAGTGAAGTTCTTACTGTCAAGGACACTGCTTGGGTACCCGGTTGACTGGGGTGGATACCCAGTCTGTTCCCAATTTGGGGATGTGTTCTCTGAGCAGGGCAGCCAAGAACTTCCTCCCCATTATCCTTATGATTACACCATCAATCTGGTTCCTGGTGCCAAGCTGCCCAAGAGCAGACTCTATAACATCTCAGGTCCAGTGAGGCAGGCCATGAAGGACTATATTTCAGAAATTCTGGTTAAGGGTCATATCAGACCGTCGTCATCTCCCATTGCTGCAGGGTTCTTTTTTGTCAAGAAAAAAGATGGGGGTTAAGTCTCTGCCTGGATTTACTGGAACTCAATGCGATCACTGTCTGTGATGGTTCTCTAAAATGGACCTCAGGGGGCGTATAACGTTATTCGCATTAAGGAGTGGGATGAGTGGAAGACTGCGTTCAATACGTCTGAAGGGCACTATGAGAACCTGGTGATGCATTTTGGGTTAACGAACACGCTCGCACTTTCAGCAATTTATTAACAACATCTTTCGTCACCTGGCAGGTTCGTGGTTATCTATCTGGATGATATTGTCATCTATTCACCTGACCTGGAGTCACACCAGGGACATGTTAGGTAGGTTCTACACATACTTCATGACAATAAATTGTATGGCAAACCCGAGAAGTGTATGATCTTGGTGGAGGAGATCCCTTTCCTTGGTTTTGTATTGTCTGCCACCAGTTTTCGCATGTATCCAGCGAAAGACCAGGTGATCTTGGAGTGGGATCATCCAGAGGATGTGAAGGAGTTACAAAGATTCTTGGGTTTCGCCAACTACTACAGTAAATTCATAAAGAACTTTTCGGTAATAGTCAAACCTCTCACAGATATGACAAAGAAGGTGACGGGCTTCTCCAAGTGGTGCAGTCATGCCAGGGAGGTATTTAACACACTGAAAAGGTGTTCTGCTTCTGCCCCGATTCTTGTCCAGCCTAATGTCTCTCAGCCTTTCATTGTGGAGGTCGATGCGTCTGAGGTGGGAGCTGTACTAACGCAAGGTGTGTCTCCTGGCAAATAGCAACCGTGTGCTTATTTTTCCAAGAAACTGTCACCAGCTGAGAGAAATTACGATATTGCTAATAAGGACTCTTAGCTATCAAATGAGCATTTGAGGAGTGGAGTAATTTCTTGGAGGGAGCGGTTCACCCAGTGATGGTTATCACAGATCATAAGAATCTGGTATACTTGGAATCAGTGAAACGTCTTACACCATGACAGGCAAGATGGGCATTATTTTTTACCAGGTTTAACTTTTGCTGTTACTTTTAGGCCGGGGAGCAAAAATGTGCCCAGATGCCATGTCCCATTGCTTCCCTGGAGGAGGAGATAAGTGCAAACCAGTTCCTATTCTCCAAAAGGGGGTAGTGACGGCTGCTACAGTATATGCTCCAATCTTGAAAGAGAGGTTGTTGATACCCAGGGGGACGCCGCTGCTACCTGTCCGCCTGGTAAACTATTCATTCCTGTCAATATCCATCTTAAGGTCCTCAATGAACATCATGATACAGTGTTGGCTGGACATCCCAGGAATAAGGCCACCTCGGATCTACTTACTCAGCGTTTTTGGTGGTCAGTTGCTCATAAGGATGTTTGGGAGTATGTGGCCGCCTGCAATATCTGTGCGCGTTCTAAGACCTCAAATACTCGTCCGTCAGGAGCTCTCCAACCAGTGGAGATTCCCAGTAGACCTAATACTCGCTTATCGATCGTTTTTATTACGGACCTACCCGTGTCTGCAGGGAATACTGTGATCCTGGTGGTGATGGACAGATTCAGCAAAATGTGTCATTTTTTTGCTTTACCAGCTTTGCCTAACGCCAAATCTCTGGTGCAAATTTTTGTTAGGGAAATTATTAGACTGCATGATATTCCTACTGATATTGCTTCTGATGGGGGTGGGGGGGTACAGTTTATCTCCAAATTTTGGAGAGCATTTTGTAACCGTCTGGGGATCCATTTGTCTTTTTCTTCTGCTTTTCACCTGCAGTCTAACGGGCAGACTGAACAGGTTAATCCGAATTCAGAGGCATATCTCAGATGTTTCGTGTTTAAGAATTAGGATGACTGGGTTATCTACTTACCGTTGCCTGAATTCGCGGTAAATAATTGTTGTCAAGGATCACCAGGAAAGTCCCCCTTTTTTGGGTCATATGGGTTCCATCCGCAGTTTAGTTCTTTCAATAGTAATCACCCTTCCGGATTACCGGAGGAGGAACAGTTTTCATCTTCCGTCTCTACCATATAGCAGAGGGTGATATTTGAGAAGGATGGGTTCCAAATACAGTATAAGAGTGTGGCTGATCAGAGACGTGTGGTGGGTCCGGACCTGTGTGTTGGTGACTTGGTATGGCTGTCCTCTAGGAACATCAAGCTAAAGGTTCTGTCTTGGAAACTGGGTCCCAGGTTTATCGGTACTTATAGGATCTTAGCCATCATCAATTTGGTAGCTTTCTGCCTTTATCTACCACCTACCTTTACAATCCATAATTTTTTTCACCGTTCACTTCTAAAAAAATGTGCGTGGCATCTGCAGTACCTTTGCCTCTACCACCTTCTCCTGTCATTATCGATGGTAATCTGGAGTTCCAGATAGCAAAGGTCCTAGACTCTCATCTTGTTCGTCAGTTGCTTCAGTACAAGGTACATTGGAAGGGGTATTGTCCTGAGGATAGGATGTGAGTACTGGCCTACATGATCTTTGAGTGGGAGAAGCTGGTGTTGGTGTTGTGAAGGAGAGCTGTAGGAGTTTATTAGCAACTTTTGGCTGGTTTGTACGCTTGGACATCCCTTATCCTTCCCTGTTTTTCTTTCTTCCCACTCCCTACACACCCTGGTGAATACCTCTGTTATATGTGAGTGTATATTTTGTGTGTGTGGAGTTTTCAGTTTAAGAGAAGAAAATGTCCAGCTTCACCAAATCCGTGAAAAAAGTTTTTCTTATTCACAAACTTAAACATGGGTCATGATTAAGGGAGCTTAGTCTCCAGAAACACATTGGGATTCTTACCCATATGGTTTGTGCTGAAGTTTGTATTCTCCGTGTTTAAGTTTCTGAATAAAGAAAAAATTTTTTCACGGATTCGGTGAAGCTGGACATTTTCTTCTCTTGGACTCTACACGCCTGGACACAGCGGGTCCGTGCTCCCGAAACTCAGCTTATGCATCACGGGTGAGCTGGTTTATATTCCTTTTCTTAAAATTTTCAGTTTACCCTTGTCTTTGTCACCCTGTCTGTTGGGTTGGTGTACTGCGGTACACAGTAGTGCCTCTCTTCCCCAGGTAAGGGAAGGGGACAGATGTAGGGCTGTTCGAGGAGATAAAGCAAGGGTGGAGGCCCCGGCATCTTCACCATCTGAAGAATCCCGGGGAATAGGGCAAGCTAGGGCAAGGAAAGGTGCCTCCTGGTCCCAGGTCACTCGTCAGTCGAATCGTGACAAATCCCGAAAAGAAGGAAGAATTGGAAACATTTAAACAGACCAAGATGAATGAACACAGAATTTAAACACTTGTTAAAAAGTAAATAATAAATGTACCGTATATACTCGTGTATAAGTCGACCCGAGTATAAGCCGAGACAACTAATTCTGCCACGAAAAACTGGGAAAGCTTATTGACTCGAGTATAAGTCGAGTATGCATTGTTCCCTCATCCCTATCCTGGTATGATTGGCTCCCCATCCCTGTCCTTGTATGCATGGCTCCCAGTCTCTATATGCATGGCTTCTTATCCCCATCCTAGTATGCATGGTTCCTTGTCCCCTATCCTTGTATGCATAGCTCCCCATCTCTGTCTTTGTATCTTTTATATGCATTGCTCCCCATCCCTGTATTCATGGCTCCTTATCCCTGTCCTTGTATGCATGGCTCCGTATCCCCTATCCTTGTATGCATAGCTCCCCATCCCTGTCCTTGTTTGCATGGTTCTTATAAAAAAAACAAAATACATTCTACTTACCTTCTTTGCACGCCCTTTCTGCATAAGGTTTTGTGCCAGCAGCTCTTTCGGTCAAGCAATCAAGTGTCCCGGATCATTAAGGTAATGAATATTCACTCCACGCCTATGGGAATGGAGAGAGGTGAGCAGAGGACACGTGAATGCTCGGTTGGAAGAACTGCTGGCACCAGAATGAGATGCAGTGTGGGCGTGCAGGGAAGGTAAGTAGGATGTGTGCTGGAAGCTGGCGGCTGTTGTGGTAACTGTGAGTGCTCTAAGAGAAATGAATACTCACTGCCAATGCAGTGAATATTCATTTCTCTTTAGCAGCGGGCACAAGATTTAACTGCAGCCACCTGCTCCTACCTCTGTGACCCGCTGCTCTGCTGTTCCCCCTCCCCCGCTGTCTTTTTGAAAGACAATGACTCGTGTATAAGCTGAGGGGGCGTTCTCAGCATAAAAAAATGTACTGAAAAACTCGGCTTATACATGAGTATACAGCTCTGGCAAAAATTAACAGACCACTGCACAGTTTTATAAAAATCAGCTTCTCTGCATGTCTGAAAGCCAGTCCATTCCAGTGTCAGTTGAATTCCAACCAGAGTACACCTCATTCTACTTAATGTGCTTCTGATTAGGTGATCACCTGAATCAAATCTTATTTAACAAAGGAAAGTATAAAAAACATTGCTGTGGTGTTCACAATCCTCTTGCAATAGGACAAGCTGGATGGCAAAACAAGCGCTAGTAATATCCCAAAACTAATAGGAATGAAAAAATAACTTTTAACCATGCCAAAGAGGTTGAAAAGAAAAGTCTTTAGTGAGGAAAAGAAGGGTTCAATTCTGGCTTTACTGGCAGAGGGACACAGTGAGCATCATGTTGCCTCCATCCTTAAAATTCTTAAGATGGCAGTCCATTACAACAAGGTCAAGCAGCAGACATTGGGGATAACAAAGCTAGAAACTGGCAGAGGGTGAAAACGACTCTCCACTGACCATCATATTATTCGAATGTCATTCACCAACCGCAGGATGACATCAAGTGACCTAAAAACGAATGGCAAATGGCAGCTGGGGTGAAGTGCACTGCAAGAACAGTTCGTAACAGGCTCCTGGAGGCAGGACTCAAGTCATGTAAAGCTAGAAAAAAGCCTTTCATCAATAAGAAGCAAAGGAGAACCAGGCTGAAGTTTGCCAAAGACCATACGGATTGGACCATAGAGGATTGGAGTAAGGTAACCTTCTCTGATGAGTCTAATTTTCAGCTTTGCCCAACACCTGGTCGTCTAATGGTTAGACGGAGACCTGGAGAGGCGTACAAGCCACAGTGTCTTGCACCCACTGTGAAATTTGGTGGAGGATCGGTAATGATCTGGGGATGCTTCAGCAAGGCTGGAATTGGGCAGATTGTTCTTTGCAAAGGACGTATGAATCAAGCCGCATATAAGGTTATCCTGGAAAAACAGTTGATTCCTTCTGCTCAGGCAATGTTCTCCAACTCTGAGGACTGGTTTTTCCAGCAGGACAATGTGCCATGCCACACAGCTAGGTCAATCAAGGTGTATATGAAGGACCATCACCTCAAATCCCTGTCATGGCCAGCCCAATCTCCAGACCTGAACACCATTGCACAAAAACAGCAATATATAATAGTTTAAATGTATCACATGATCCTACCAAAATCTTGAGAACATAGCATAAGCAGGAATTAAAACATAACTTTTAATGTATAACCAAATAAAGGAATATATTAAATAAATACCCAAATAAAAGTACACCCAAAAAAAGTGTATCGATAAAAAAGTACTACTGGGTATACCCTGTCAGGGGACGTGCCATACAAAATGTAGTACTTATTCAAGATTTTTGTGCAGAGGCTGATAGTGGTCCAGTGTCCTATCACTCAACCCAAGGTACCTGATTAAATGGTGATAATGCCTATAGAAGAAGCATTTATCAAGTGCCAATACAGATAAACAGATAACCTTGGTTGCATTAGTATTAGCAGTTATCACAAAATAAAGGGAGGGGTAAGATCAATTGGAAAAGATATGTGCACAAATGTAATATTGGAACAATCTCACCAATTGCTGAGGATAGGTAAGGTGGAGCCCCAATTCGCTTAGGTGGAGAAATCCTTCAAGCCACAACATCAGGAGACAATTCCCTGTCAGTCCCGGGGGGCTATCAATAAATCTTAATCCCCGAGCTCCTGCCTTACAAGGACAGTCCACATCTACCCCTAAGGTATAACATGCCCTGCACTCTCCCTATTTCCAGGTCCCAAAGAAATGCTCCGGATTATAAGACGCACCCCAAATTTTGAGGAGAAAAATAGGAAAAAACTTTTTTTAATAAATTGGTGGGGCGTCTTATAATCCATGTGTCTTATTACTTACCAGGGGTTGTGGCTGCGGTGGATCAGGGTCCCAGGGTTGTTGCTGGAGGCAGGGATGAGGGGGTCTGCAGGGGGGCTTCTGTGCTGCAGGGGGCTCCTGTGCTGCAGGCTGGGATGAGGGGGTCTGCAGGGGGGCTCCGGTGCTGCAGGGCTATCCCCGGTGCTGTGGGGGGCTCTGGTGACATTTTGTGAAAGACCAGAGCCCCCCGGCACTTCGTCCATGCGTTCCTGTATGACTGACTCCGGGAAAATGGCCGCCGGAATATCGAGAGATGAGATCTCAGCGCTGAAATCTCATCTCCTGAGATTCCGGCGGCCATTTTCCCGGAGTCAGTCATACAGGAACGCATGGACGAACTGCCGGGGGGCTCTGGTCTTTCACAAAATGTCGCCAGAGCCTCCAGCATCACCCGGGGCAGCAGCGGTGGCGGGCGAGGTGACAGCAGTGGCGGGCGGCAGTGGTGGCGGGCGGCGGCGGCGGACACCCCCTCATCCTAGCCTGTAACGGTAAGTGGTATATCCGCTTTGTAAGATGCACCCCCATTTCCCCCCCAAATTTGGGGGAAATAAAGTGCGTCTTACAAAGCGGAAAATACGGTACATTTTACTCAAAAATATACCTGTAAGAGAAAAATCAGACAAACTGAAAATTTTGATGTGGTCTCTTAATTTTTGCCAGTGCTGTATATGGTATAGCAAATGGTAATATGGTAATGGTAATGGTAATGGTAATAAACTAGAAGAAGAGGGGACGGGAAGAAAAACATTAGACTCGAACAAAGACGACCCAGGAAAACATACTCAGAAGGGAGGTAAGAACATTTCTAAAACAATCCACAGTGAGGAGATTGGAACAAAACAAAATCCTCTAAACTGCATGCTCGCAAACGCCAGAAGCCTGACAAACAAGATGGAAGAACTAGAAGCAGAAATATCTACAGGTAACTTTGACATAGTGGGAATAACCGAGACATGGTTAGATGAAAGCTATGACTGGGCAGTTAACTTACAGGGTTACAGTCTGTTTAGAAAGGATCGTAAAAATCGGAGAGGAGGAGGGGTTTGTCTCTATGTAAAGTCTTGTCTAAAGTCCACTTTAAGGGAGGATATTAGCGAAGGGAATGAGGATGTCGAGTCCATATGGGTTGAAATTCATGGAGGGAAAAATGGTAACAAAATTCTCATTGGGGTCTGTTACAAACCCCCAAATATAACAGAAAGCATGGAAAGTCTACTTCTAAAGCAGATAGATGAAGCTGCAACCCATAATGAGGTCCTGGTTATGGGGGACTTTAACTACCCGGATATTAACTGGGAAACAGAAACCTGTGAAACCCATAAAGGCAACAGGTTTCTGCTAATAACCAAGAAAAATTATCTTTCACAATTGGTGCAGAATCCAACCAGAGGAGCAGCACTTTTAGACCTAATACTATCTAATAGACCTGACAGAATAACAAATCTGCAGGTGGTTGGGCATTTAGGAAATAGCGACCACAATATTGTGCAGTTTCACCTGTCTTTCACTAGGGGGACTTGTCAGGGAGTCACAAAAACATTGAACTTTAGGAAGGCAAAGTTTGAACAGCTTAGAGATGCCCTTAATCTGGTAGACTGGGACAATATCCTCAGAAATGAGAATACAGATAATAAATGGGAAATGTTTAAGAACATCCTAAATAGGCAGTGTAAGCGGTTTATACCTTGTGGGAATAAAAGAACTAGAAATAGGAAAAAACCAATGTGGCTAAACAAAGAAGTAAGACAGGCAATTAACAGTAAAAAGAAAGCATTTGCACTACTAAAGCAGGATGGCACCATTGAAGCTCTAAAAAACTATAGGGAGAAAAATACTTTATCTAAAAAACTAATTAAAGCTGCCAAAAAGGAAACAGAGAAGCACATTGCTAAGGAGAGTAAAACTAATCCCAAACTGTTCTTCAACTATATCAATAGTAAAAGAATAAAAACTGAAAATGTAGGCCCCTTAAAAAATAGTGAGGAAAGAATGGTTGTAGATGACGAGGAAAAAGCTAACATATTAAACACCTTCTTCTCCACGGTATTCACGGTGGAAAATGAAATGCTAGGTGAAATCCCAAGAAACAATGAAAACCCTATATTAAGGGTCACCAATCTAACCCAAGAAGAGGTGCGAAACCGGCTAAATAAGATTAAAATAGATAAATCTCCGGGTCCGGATGGCATACACCCACGAGTACTAAGAGAACTAAGTAATGTAATAGATAAACCATTATTTCTTATTTTTAGTGACTCTATAGCGACAGGGTCTGTTCCGCAGGACTGGCGCATAGCAAATGTGGTGCCAATATTCAAAAAGGGCTCTAAAAGTGAACCTGGAAATTATAGGCCAGTAAGTCTAACCTCTATTGTTGGTAAAATATTTGAAGGGTTTCTGAGGGATGTTATTCTGGATTATCTCAATGAGAATAACTGTTTAACTCCATATCAGCATGGGTTTATGAGAAATCGCTCCTGTCAAACCAATCTAATCAGTTTTTATGAAGAGGTAAGCTATAGACTGGACCACGGTGAGTCATTGGACGTGGTATATCTCGATTTTTCCAAAGCGTTTGATACTGTGCCGCACAAGAGGTTGGTACACAAAATGAGAATGCTTGGTCTGGGGGAAA
Source organism: Ranitomeya imitator (assembly GCF_032444005.1). NCBI lineage: Eukaryota > Metazoa > Chordata > Amphibia > Anura > Dendrobatidae > Ranitomeya > Ranitomeya imitator. The sequence goes on along the minus strand of NC_091282.1, from coordinate 715,800,375 downwards.
ATGTGTGTAAATGGGTTAGTAACTGGCTTAGTGATAGAAAGCAGAGGGTGGTTATAAATGGTATAGTCTCTAACTGGGTCGCTGTGACCAGTGGGGTACCGCAGGGGTCAGTATTGGGACCTGTTCTCTTCAACATATTCATTAATGATCTGGTAGAAGGTTTACACAGTAAAATATCGATATTTGCAGATGATACAAAACTATGTAAAGCAGTTAATACAAGAGAAGATAGTATTCTGCTACAGATGGATCTGGATAAGTTGGAAACTTGGGCTGAAAGGTGGCAGATGAGGTTTAACAATGATAAATGTAAGGTTATACACATGGGAAGAGGGAATCAATATCACCATTACACACTGAACGGGAAACCACTGGGTAAATCTGACAGGGAGAAGGACTTGGGGATCCTAGTTAATGATAAACTTACCTGGAGCAGCCAGTGCCAGGCAGCAGCTGCCAAGGCAAACAGGATCATGGGGTGCATTAAAAGAGGTCTGGATACACATGATGAGAGCATTATACTGCCTCTGTACAAATCCCTAGTTAGACCGCACATGGAGTACTGTGTCCAGTTTTGGGCACCGGTGCTCAGGAAGGATATAATGGAACTAGAGAGAGTACAAAGGAGGGCAACAAAATTAATAAAGGGGATGGGAGAACTACAATACCCAGATAGATTAGCGAAATTAGGATTATTTAGTCTAGAAAAAAGACGACTGAGGGGCGATCTAATAACCATGTATAAGTATATAAGGGGACAATACAAATATCTCGCTGAGGATCTGTTTATACCAAGGAAGGTGACGGGCACAAGGGGGCATTCTTTGCGTCTGGAGGAGAGAAGGTTTTTCCACCAACATAGAAGAGGATTCTTTACTGTTAGGGCAGTGAGAATCTGGAATTGCTTGCCTGAGGAGGTGGTGATGGCGAACTCAGTCGAGGGGTTCAAGAGAGGCCTGGATGTCTTCCTGGAGCAGAACAATATTGTATCATACAATTATTAGGTTCTGTAGAAGGACGTAGATCTGGGTATTTATTATGATGGAATATAGGCTGAACTGGATGGACAAATGTCTTTTTTCGGCCTTACTAACTATGTTACTATGTTATGTTACTAATATTTAAAGAAGAATATATTGTTGTCTGCAGGAAATGCAGGGCAAGTGTTAGAGGAGCTAAAGCCAGTAATGGAGTGAAGCTTGCAAGGGAGACCAAAAGGAATAAAAAGGGATTTGGGGGGTATGTCAAAAGCAAAATAAAAGTCAAAGATGATATAGGTTTATTTCAGGAAGAAAAGGTTGAAGCTGGAAAAAATGATGTTGAGAAGGATGAACTTTTAATTTCCACTTTTGCATCTGTGTGCTCTAAGAAAGCAAATGTTACATCATCTGATCTTCACCATGCTATCGAAGAAATAAAAGAATCCACTCTATCCATAAACAGAGAGATGATGATGTAATACGTAGCTAATTTAAATTAATTTAAAACTCCTGGTCCAGGAGAATTTCATCCTGGGGTAGTAGCAGAGGAACCAAAGACAGAAACATAATAATTAAATATCCTGCAGTAAATAAATAGCATAGTGCATGAAAATAATTATTTACTGCATTATGTTTGTCTTTTATTTTTTCTCTGTTCAGCGGCCAAGTCTTAACATGCGCTTACATGCTGCATGCACATCAGTTCATACCTTCGGGGTTTTTACTAGCAGGGGAAAATGCAGAACCACTAGCCAGCATCTTTGAAAAATCCTGGAGGACAGGAGAAGTCTCAGAAGATTGGAAGTGGGCAAATGTTGCCAAAACATTTAAAAAAAAAAAAAGAAAGAAGATTGAGTCAATAAATTACAGGCCTTACTTCTATTCCAGGAAAGATGTTTGAACAAATTAATAAACAGCATGTATGTAATTACTTGGATAAGAATACAATAATTAACCAGAGCCAGCATGGGTTTGTAGTCATGCCAGACAATTTTAATTTCCTTCCATGATGGAATTGGACCGCCCCCAGACGCAGGGCCGCGGGTTACTCGGTACCGGTCCTCTCCTGGCTCAGTTCTGGGGATGTCACGGTGGCTGGACCCGGTCCGTGACCCTGCTAAGGGGCGTCCAATGAAAGGTGATACAAGTCTGTCAAGGTTTCGTGACGCCACCTGTGGTATTCAGTCAGGGTGACCGACGCTGCTTGGGGCCCACTGGGGTGATGTGATGGCAGCTAGATGGTAAACTTTCCCACAGGTGAAGTATGTCCCCAGGGCTTCCCAGTAAGGTGGATGGTGATGGTGTGAGGTGCAGACAATAACGAGGACACAGGGTTGCAGTCTCTTTACCTCTTTACTGATGACTTCAGGATCCTCAATCCAGAGCACAGTTAACAGGGCTGTCTGAGACTGGCCGGTCCGAAGGCACATCCAGAGTTCCCTTTGCAGGTGGAAATCGTTGCCTACCACTAGCGCCTGTGTGTTGTAGTGCTTCCCTGCTGAGCATTCGGAATAGTCCTCACAACTTCTATTCTCGTTCGTTCCAGTTCTTTCTAGTTCTTTCTATTCTCCGTCCCCCAGGTATGTTATGGCTAGTACGCACCCGTTTGACGGGAAGGCTCGGAGCTCTTCCGGGACCCTAGAGACGCCCCTCTCCACGCATTGCCCCCATGTCTGCTTAGTTGATGTAAGGTAGACAGCCAACCTATAATTAACTGTCCTCAGTAGGAAGTTGCTGTTCTCCGGGCACGACTCCTACTGGCTCTCCTTTGTGCTTGATCTCGTTTCTCACTGTCCACAATATCCTTCGCTTCGTGTCTCTTTCTTAAGATACCGCCGCAAGGTAGTGCAGGCGCAGTTCCGTAACGTTCTGTTCTTGTCGCTAGGTACCTGCCAGGTTCCCACGCCTGACAGGGACCCCCCTGTATCTTCCCCCTGCAACACCCCCTGCCACGGGATGTTGCCTGAATCAAAGGCAGTCAGCTTCTAATCTAACTTCCTATCCAACCCCTAGTTTTACCAGTGTGAGGAGAGGCCTAATAAATAAAACCTTTTGCTCCCCCTAGTGGCCGGAGTGTGAAGTGTAATGTGTGCTGGTGATACCTGGTCAGATGAACTCCTTTAGTGCCATCAGATGTACCATCACTCCCCTTAGTGGCAGAGCGACGTTACTGCAACGACCAGGTCTCTGGGGCGCTGCAGAATCACTGACTGGGTGGATCAGGGAAATGAGGTAGATGTAGTATGTGTAAACTTGAGCAAAGCATTTGATAAAGTATCTCATACTATCCTTATTGAAAAAATGACTAAGTATGGGATTGACAAGGCTACTGTTAGGTGGATTCATAACAGGCTCAGTGATTGTACTTAGAAAGTAGTAAGAAATGGTTGCACATCCAATTGGAAGAGTGTTTCAAGTGGGGTACCACAAGGCTCTGTCCTGGCCCAGTGTTGTTCAACATTTTTATAAATGTTCTAGAAAAGTGAACTGAAAGTAAAGTAAACTAATCAAATTTGCAGATGATGCAAAGCTAGGAGTGAAAGCGAACACTAGAGAAGGCAGAGGAAGGATCTAGATAGTATTGAACAATGGGCAATGACTAATAGAATGGTATTTCAACAGGGAGAAATGCAAGATTCTCCATCTGGGCATGAAAAATGAAAATTACATCTACAGAATGGAGGAATACAACTAAGCAACAGCATGTGTGAAAAAAGACTTGGGTATACTAATAGATCACAGACTGCACATGAGTCAACTGTGTAATGCAGCAGCAAAAAGGCAAACACAGTTCTAGGATGTATTAAGAGAAGCATAGAGTCTAGATCAAGTGAAGTCATTATCCACCTCTTCTACTCTTTGGCCAGACCTCATCTGGAATACTGTGTCCAGTTCTGGGCACCACATTTTAAAGAAGACATCAAAAACTCGAGCAAGTTCAGAGTAAGTTGACTAGGATGGTGAGTGAACTGCAAACTGTGTCCTATGAGGAATGGTTAAAGGAGCTGGGAATGTTTAACCTGCAAAAAAGAAGGATAAGAGGAGACTTAATAGATGTCTACAAATATTTCAAGGGATGACACCGTACAGAGGGATCATCCTTATTCTCATTTGCACATAGAAATATGAGAAGCAATGTAATGAAACTGAAAAGAAGATACAGATTAGATATTAGAAAATAAATTGTGACTGTAATCAATGAGTGGAACAGGCTTCCACGAGAGATGGTGAGTTCTACTTCAATGGATGTCATCAAACAGAGGCTGGACAGTCTGAGATGGTTTAGTAAATCCTGCATTGAGCAGGGGGTTGGACACTGACGCTGGAAGTCCCTTCTAACTCTAAAATTCTATGATTCTACTGTAGGGCAACACTGAAAGGATTACTGTAGGCTGTAGGGGTATGTTCCATTGAGCCAGATACACAGTAGAGTTTCATATGAAAATACCCTATATATTTCAGTAGCAGCATTGTGGATGAGCTTTTTTCCTCCAAAACTTATTCACGTGATCCCTAGGTGACATGTTAATTTATACTGCACATATCACTGCAAATTCCAGCCTTTTCAACACAAAAGGTGAAATGTGCAGAAATGCTGCTGCGTTTCCGTAATTAAAAGAAACCTATCAAGTCTCCAAATGGGGTTAATTTGCAGGTCAGTAGCGTTCTAAAGCTGCCCAGCCGCCGTAGTGAAAGCCTGAATTCTGGGAGGAAATAGACTTTATTCATCCCAGCAGCCTCTGGGTTTCAGTTACAGAGGCATGCTGGCACAGATTCAATCAGGGCCGGACTGGGACTAAAATTCAGCCCTGGCATTTGAAGTTGCACAGGCCCACTTGTCACATGGTGACTGTATAATATGTTTGTACACTTGTAGGCAGGGCTGGTTTTAGGCAAAGTCAGAGGCGTAGCTAGGGGTTCAGCTCAGGGGGGGCGAGATATCTGAGTGGGCCCCTAACCCCTGACTACAACTACGGTGTGGCACTGTAATTGCGTGTATAAGAACCTCAGCCGATGATCCCCCTGTAACTAAAAAAAACTCCACAAAGACCATCACTACCAGTCGTACGGAACATAGATCACTGCACAGTTACAGATGGTGACTTACCACTGACGTTCTTTCTGATGGAGTCGTCACTTTTCCCGTCTTTTCCAACTGACCCAGACCGACATGACAACTTCTTCCAGCAACGACTCGGCTACAGAGAATACAACAAAGACACATTTCACTTCTCATGTTCCAGCCCCATCACCATCTACTGAGCCGCTGCTGCCGTATGTGTCCATATTACTGCCCCTGATACCCCAATACTGAGCCAGTGCTGCCGTATGTGTCCCTATTACTGCACCCGATACCCCAATACTGAGCCTCTGCTGCCGTATGTGTCCCTATTACTGCCCCTGATACCCCAATACTGAGCCTCTGCTGCCGTATGTGTCCTTATTACTGTCCCTGATACCCCAATACTGAGCCGCTGCTGCCGTATGTGTCCCTATTACTGCACCTGATACCCCAATACTGAGCGGCTGCTCCATATAGGTCCCTATTACTGCAGCTGCTGTGTGGTACAAAAGCATTGTTCCTCATACAGCTTCACATAGTAATGCCACCATTGTGCTCTTACATACTAAAATGTCTATGTGCCTTCACAGTAGCCCCAAACCCTTTACAGCCCCCACAGTGGTCCCAACACTGTATATACGCCCCTACACTGTATGATGGCCCGACAGCAGCTTCCAAACTGTATAACGGCCCTTGCATTATCTCTCACACTGTATAATGACCCCCGCAGTAGCTCCCATGCTGTATAATGGAACTTGCAATAGCTCCCACTCTTTAGAATCTGGTCACTGTCTGTCCCTGTCTGTGGGCTGCTACTTTTACAGGCCTGATATACTTAACAAAGAGCTAAATAGAAGAAAATAGAAACAGCCAGTGGGTGCGTATAGAGGCCAGTGTATTGGTATAGCTTCCAGAATTTATCCAGGTAAGGCTACTTTCACACTTGCATCGGTATGGGGCCATCGCCATGCGTCAGCCCGATGTACCGCTGGACAGTGTGTTAAATGTAGCACAACGTGGGCAGCGGATGCAGTTTTACAACGCATCCGCTGCACATTGCGATTAGCGGGAAGGAGGGGGCAGAGTTTCGGCCATTTATGCGCGGTCGAAAATGGCAGTCACGACGCACAAAAAAAGTTACATTGAACTTTTTTGTGGGTCGCGTCCGCCAAAAACACTACGCATCCGTTGCACGACGGATGCGATGTGTGGCCATACGTCGCAATGCGTTGCTAATGCAAGTCAATAGAGAAAAAACGCATCCTGCGGGCAACTTTGCAGGATGTGCTTTTTCTCCAAAACGACGCATTGCGATGTACGCCTAATAACGCAAGTGTGAAAGTAGCCTAAAGGTACCTTCACACTCAGCGACGCTGCAGCGATACCGACAATGATGTCGATCGCTGCAGCGCAGCTGTTTGGTCGCTGGAGAGCTGTCACACAGACAGCTCTCCAGCGACCAACGATCCCGAGGTCCCCGGGTAACCAGGGTAAACATCGGGTTACTAAGCGCAGGGCACAGCGGCCCAGAAAGCAGAGCGGTGACGTCACCGCTCTGCTTTCCGGCCGCTGTGCTCACAGCCAGTGCAGGAGGAGTGCAGAGAAGCTGAGCGCCGGGGACAGACAGCGGTAGGTAAGTATGTAGTGTTTATTTTTTTTTACTTTTACGCTGGTAACCAGGGTAAACCTGCGCTTAGTAACCCGATGTTTACCCTGGTTACCAGTGAAGACATCGCTGGATCGGTGTCACACACGCCGATCCAGCGATGTCTGCAGGGAGTCCAGCGACCAAATAAAGTTCTGGACTTTCCTCAGTGACCAACGATCTCCCAGCAGGGGCCTGATCGTTGGTCGCTGTCACACAGAACGATTTCCTTAACGATATCGTTGCTACGTCACAAAAAGCAACGATATCGTTAACGATATCGTTATGTGTGAAGGTACCTTAACCCTAAAAAAATACTGTTGTCTGGACAAGATCCCAAAGAGGGAAAAGGAAAGGAGCCAACCAGAAGAAAGAGGGGGAGGTAGAATATTACTTCTAAAGAAGAAAGTACACCCCCTGGCTCGTCTACTCCCCTCTTTTTCCCTTCTCCCCCTTTGGGGTCTTGTTGTCTAGACTGAGTATATGTTCAGGGGCCCATATGTGATTTTCTATACACACTTGCTTATGATGCTTTTTTCTTCTGTCTGGCTATTTATCACACTGTATAAACTCACTGAAACTTTTATTTTAATAAAAGGTTTTATAATGGGGGTTTTGTGTTTACAACCTTGGATTTACTGATATGAGATCATACAGACACTGGACTGATAGATCCTGACCCCGGCTATATCAGTCCAGTGTCTGTATGATCTCATATCAGTAAATCCAAGGTATATATACTGACAAGACTGGTCAGTGATGTGCACTGATAGACGTGACCCCGGCTGCAGGACCCCACAGATGAGGATATGCAGTGGCGTAGGAATGGGGGTGCGTGGGGGGCCGGCCGCCCCGGGCGGCACAATGCGGGGGGCGGCCGGCGCTGCAGGAGGAGGAAGGAAAAGAAAAAAGAAAAAAAGACGCGGACCCTTTAAATCTTCGGGCGGTGCCGTCCGCCGCCAAGACCAGGCTCCCCCCACCCCCGCTCTAATACTCACCTCTCCTGGTTCCTGCGGCAGCTGCAGCGTCTTCAGCGCCCTCTGACTCTGCAACGTCTCAGGGCAGAGGGCGCGATGACGTCATCACTGTGCGTGCCGCTCAGCCTCTCTGTCCTGAGCGTTGCAGAGCTGGAGAGACGCTGACTGGCTGCACCGGACCTGCGCTAGGAACGGGAGAGGTGAGGATTTTACTTTTTTTTTTCTTTATATCTGACTCTGTCTGGGGGCAATGCTGGAGACCATGGGGCAGATTGCTGGACACACCGGGGCAATACTGAAGACCATAGGGCAGATTGCTGGACACACTGGGGCAATACTGGAGACCATGGGGCAGAATGCTGGACACACTGGGGCAATACTGGAGACCATGGGGCAGAATGCTGGACACACTGGGGCAATACTGGAGACCATGGGGCAGAATGCTGGACACACTGGGGCAGTACAGGAGACCATGGGGCAGATTGCTGGACACACTGGGGCAATACAGGAGACCATGGGGCAGATTGCTGGACACACTGGGGCAATACAGGAGACTACTATGGGGCAGCTTGCTGGACACACTGGGGCAATACTGGAGACCATGGGGCAGAATGCTGGACACACTGGGGCAATACTGGAGACCATGGGGCAGAATGCTGGACACACTGGGGCAATACTGGAGACCATGGGGCAGAATGCTGGACACACTGGGGCAATACAAGAGACCATGGGGCAGATTGCTGGACATACTGGGGCAATACTGGAGACCCTGGGGCAGATTTCTGGACACATTGAGGCAATGCTTTAGACCCTGGGGCAGACTTCTGGACACACTGGGGCAGATTTCTGGACATACTGGGGCAATGCTGGAGACCCTGGGGCAGATTTCTGGACACTGGGGCAATGTTGGACACTGGGGCAGATTGCTGGACACGCTGGGGCAATGCTGTGCACGCTGGGGCAGATTGCTGTGCACGCTGGGGCAGATTGCTGTGCACGCTGGGGCAGATTGCTGTGCACGCTGGGGCAGATTGCTGTGCACGCTGGGGCAGATTGCTGTGCACGCTGGGGCAGATTGCTGTGCACGCTGGGGCAGATTGCTGTGCACGCTGGGGCAGATTGCTATGCACACTGGGGGCAATGCTGGACACACTGGGGGCAATGCTGGAGACCCTGGGGCAGATTTCTGGACACACTGGGGCAATGCTGGACACTGGGGCAGATTGCTGGACACACTGGGGGCAATGCTGGACACACTGGGGCAATACTGGAGACCCTGGGGCAGATTTCTGGACACATTGAGGCAATGCTGGAGACCCTGGGGCAGGTTTCTGGACACACTGGGGCAGATTTCTGGATATACTGGGACAATGCTGGAGACCCTGGGGCAGATTTCTGGACACACTGGGGCAATGCTGGACACTGGGGCAGATTGCTGGACACACTGGGGGTAATATGCTGGACACACTGGGGCAATGCTGGACAACATGGGGGTAATATGCTGGACACACTGGGGCAGATTGCTGGACACACTGGGAGCAGGACTTGAGGCATGGGCAGAATGTAGACACGGGGCATGATTGGAGACACGGGGCATGATTGGAGACACGGGGCATGATTGGAGACACGGGGCGGGATTGGATCATGGGGCAGGATTGGATCATGGGGCAGGACGGATACAATGGAGGCTGGTGGGGCAGGATGGGGAGATCATATGGGGTAGAATGGATACTCGTGAGGGCAGGATGCGAGAACATATGGCTGGAGCCAGGAATGAGATAAACGGGGCCAGGGTGGGGAATAGTATTACCATAGGGGCTAATTAAGGGATATTATTACTGCAGTGATGTATTTATTTTATTTTTTGAGTATACTGTTTTAAATGAGGGGGCGGTCCTGTTACTGTGCAGAGTGACACTATATCACCTTTTTTTCTTCATGTGGTGTAATGTAGAAGTTGTGAAAAATTAAGTAATGGGTTCTGCAAGCGGAGCTCGAGATAACTGTGTTATTTCCTGCAGAAACGAGTCCTGGCTGGAAGGAATGATGGCGGTCTGTGCTGGATGAAAGATGAAGGACTTCACCTAGAGACGTCACTGGTGAGTCAGTGTTACCTATACACTGACACTATACACTGTATACTATATACAGCGGTCCTGTGTACAATGTCACCAGTGATCACTGTATTATCTATACATTATATACAGAGTTCCTGTGTATAATACCACCAGTGATCTCTGTATTACCTCTACACAGACACTGCATACTAAGTACAGATCTCCTGTGAATACTGGCACTTATGGTGATAGTATTGTGGTTTTTTTTATTACTGATCAGTATTGTAGTATTCAGTCACTATGTGGTGGTAATATGTGGTCTGGAAATGGTGTTGTGGTACTTGTCCCTTGTATGTAGTATTATTCGGTCACTATGTGGTCTGGTCATGGTGTGGTGGTATTAAGTCACAGGTTTGGCATGTGGGGGTGACACCATTAGGCCCAGTTTAAGTTCTTCAAAACAGGAAAACCAATTTTGGTAACCTTTGTGTGTATTGAGCCGGGGGGGCGCCAAACTCGGGAACAGCCCCGGGCGGCAAAAGCTCTAGCTACGCCTCTGAGGATATATTTCTTTCCTATATATAAAAAGGAGACGTGTATCCTCATCTGTGGGGTCCTGCAGCCGGGGTCACGTCTATCAGTGCACATCACTGACCAGTCTTGTCTGAGGAACCCTTAGTTTCAGCTGCTCTCCAGTGTCTCAGAGAGTGCAGATACAGTATGTGGCTGGGTCTTCTGGAGAGAAGCAACGTCCTGTCACCTCCTCCCTGCACAGTGCAGACACCTCCGGCCACTATGGACAGAAGTGTGAGCTGTTACTTACAGCACTGTGTCCCCTGTCCTGCTCCTCTCTGGAGGGAAGCCCCAGCGCCATGGTCCTGACTGCTCTGCCACAGACACGTTCACTTCACTGAGCGTGCAATGTGAGCGTGTCTGCTGGACACAGGTACAGAGTCAGCACTGGGGGGAGGGGGCAAAGCTTCCCTGCCTGTCTCCAGCCCCTGCCCTAGGTAGAGCAGGGAGATCGTATCTCCCTGCCTATCACCAAGCTAATTAAGTGTAGCTCCAGGTGGGCCCCTGTGAGCTGTGGGCCCGGGGCGGCCGCACCCCCTGCCCCCCTGGTAGCTAAGCTACTGGGCAAAGTGGAGCCCTAGGCAAAATTTAAAATGGGGCCCCAAATGCTAACATATTCCACATCACACAAAAGCATTTCGGTTGTATTTACATGCGCTGATCTCAGGCCGCTAAATGAGTTTGATCGACAATACTGAAATTGTTCAGCGCTTGTTTCCCGTCCTCTTTCCACCAGCTGAGGAATAATGATGGGACAGAATGATCTCTAATAGATCACTAACAGATCACCATACAGTATCATGTTATCAGCAGCACATCTACAGTTTACACCGGCGATGTGCTGCTGAGAACAATGATTGTTTAGTAAAATACACCCCATAGTCCTCCATATATTATAATGTGCACCACAGTCCTCCATATAGTACAATACACTCCCTATAGTCCTCCATATATTGAAATACACTGTGCAGTCCTCTATATAGCATAATACACTCCTCATAGTGCTCCATAAAGTATAATGCACCACCATAGTCATCCATGTAGCGCAATTCACTTCCCATAGTATAATGCACCCCATAGTTCTTCATGTAGTATAACGTATTCCCCATAGTCCTCAATAAAGTATAATGCAGCCCACATATAGTATAATGCAGCCACCCCAGAGTATAATGCAGCCACACCATAGAATATAATGCAGCCCCCCTCATAGTTTAATGCAGCCCCCTCAAAGAATATAAATATAATACAGCCCCCCATAGAATATAATGTAGCTCCGAATAAAATATAATACAGCCCACCTCCCCACAGAATATAATGCAGCCCCATCAAAGAGTATGATGCAATCATCCCTCATAAAATCTAATACAACCCTGCATAGAATATAATACAGCCCACCTCCCCATAATATATAATGTAGCCTCCATAGAATATAATGCAGCCCTCCATAGTACATAACACAGCCTCCCCATAGAATAGAATATACCCCCATAGTATATAACACAGCCTCTCCCATAGAATATAATATACCCCCACAATAGTATATAACACAGCCCCATAGTATATAACACGGCCTCCCCATAGAATGTAATATACCCCCCATAGTATATAGCAAAGCCCGCACAGTATATAGCACAACCCGCATAGTATATAGCACAACCCGCATAGCAAATAGCACAACCCGCATAGCAGATAATATGGCCCACGTAGTAGTTTACAGCACAGCCCACATATTAGTATACAGCACAGCCCACGTAGTAGTATACAGCACAGCCCACATATTTGTATACAGCACAGCCCACATAGCAGTATACAGCACAGCCCACGTAGCAGTATACAGCACAGCCCACGTAGCAGTATACAGCACAGTCCACGTAGCAGTATACAGCACAGCCCACGTAGCAGTATACAGCACAGCCCACATAGCAGTATACAGCACTGCCCACGTAGCAGTATACAGCACAGCCCACGTAGCAGTATAAAGCACAGCCCACGTAGCAGTATACAGCACAGCCCACGTAGCAGTATACAGCACAGCCCACATAGTAGTATACAGCACAGCCCATATAGTAGTATACAGCTCAGCCCGCATATCTCCTACCCCCCAAGAATGGCCCCACAGTCCAGTAAAAAAAAAAAAAAAACACACTCCCACCTCTCCTCGTGCCCGCGTTGCTCCCTGCTCATGTCTCGGCAGCTGCCGCTAGTCATAGACGCCGGTATAGTTGAATGTGGTGGCAGCGTTGGGGGGTGAGTGCAGCGGCCCACTACTGGCACAGGCCCTTCTGGCATTTGCCTGAATTGCCCGATGGCCAGTCCTGCCCTGGATTCAATCACCACTTACCACATAGGAAGCGGCGGTTGTATGCGCGCCCAGCACTGACTGACAGATGGCTCTACACTGATATACTGCACAAATAATAATTATTATTATTATTTATTGTTATAGCGCCATTTATTCAATGGCGCTTTACATGTGAGGAGGGGTATACATAATAAAAACAAGTACAATAATCTTAAACAATACAAGTCATAACTGGTACAGGAGGAGTGAGGACCCTGCCCGCGAAGGCTCACAATCTACAAGGGATGGGTGAGAATACAGTAGGCGAGGATAGAGCTGGTCATGCAGCGGTTTAGTCGATCGGTGGTTACTGCAGGTTGTAGGCTTGTCGGAAGAGGTGGGTCTTCAGGTTCTTTTTGAAAGTTTCGATGGTAGGCGAGAGTCTGATGTGTTGTGGTAGAGGGTTCCAAAGTAGGGGTGATGCGCGACAGAAGTCTTGGATGCGATTGTGGGAAGAGGAGATAAGAGGGGAGTAGAGAAGGAGATCTTGTGAGGATCGGAGGTTGCGTGTAGGTAAGTACCGGGAGACGAGGTCACAGATGTATGGAGGAGACAGGTTGTGGATGGCTTTGTACGTCATGGTTAGGGTTTTGTAGTGGAGTCTCTGGGCAATGGGGAGCCAGTGAAGGGATTGACAGAGGGGAGAGGCCGGGGAATAGCGGGGGGACAGGTGGATTAGTCGAGCAGCAGAGTTTAGAATAGATTGGAGGGGTGCGAGACTGTTAGAAGGGAGGCCCAGAGCAGGAGGTTGCAGTAGTCAAGGCGAGACTGTCATGGTTTACTGTGCTCTCGGGTCAGGTAGTTGCAGGGTTAACTCTTATGGCCTCTTTCTGGGTCCTGGGAGGCTTTTTATAGCCTCACTCTGAGGTCAGTCCTTGTCGTTTATACTCTGATCATTGGCTGAGTGTGTCTGACCCTGGTGTGCCTCTGCTTTGTGCAAGTACTAGTCTGTCTGTTTGGTTTCTGATTTGGTTCTGTCGCTGTTGTGATTTCTGCCTGCTGTTTTTGTACTGTCTATTGCCCGTTCTGGTTTTTCTGATCTATTGCTACGTCCTGGCTATTCTTCTGATTGCCCCTGTGTACTGCGCCGCCCTCTCTGTGTATGACCCCCGCCTGTCCGACCTGAGTTCCCCTCTCCTTTACTTCAGTTTCCCTGTAGAGACTTACACTCATCTCCAGCAGCAGGATGCTAAGCCCCACCTCCTGTGGTCACATGATCGCAGGTCCTCCTGTTCTCTACCATACTCAGCACGCTGTGCAGGTCCCGTCTGTCTGAGTTTTCCTTGTGGTATCTGACCCCGGGTCCTCCTGTAGTGTGGGTGAGTCACCCTGTTCAGCCGTGACAGTGCTTCGGTGCTGACAGGATCTTGACAGAGAGATGATGAGGGCATGGACTAGGGTTTTTGCAGATTCAGATTCATGGTTGAGGAATGAACGGATTCATGAAATATTGTTGAGTTGAAGTCGGCAGGAAGTGGAAAGGGCTTGGATATGTGGTTTGAAGGAGAGATCAGCGTCAAGGATTACCCCGAGGCAGCGAGCTTGTGGGACTGGGGAGAGTGGGCAGCCATTTACTGTAATGGATAGGTTCGTTGGGGGGGTCACGCAAGATGGGGGAAAGATGATGAATTCGGTTTTGTCCATGTTAAGTTTCAGAAATCTAGCGGAGAAGAAGGGTGAAATAGTGGACAGACATTGAGGGATTCTGGTTAGAAGGGAGGTGATATCTGGTCCAGAGATGTAGATCTGTGTGTCATCAGCATAGAGGTGATACTGAAAGCCATGAGATTCTATAAGCTGTCCCCATCCAAAGGTGTAAATGGAGAAGAGCAGGGGCCCAAGGACTGAACCTTGTGGGACTCCGACAGATAGGGGGCGAGGTGAGGAGGTGGTGTGTGAGTGGGAGACGCTGAATGTCCGGTCTGTTAGGTATGATGAGATCCAGGATAGGGCCAAGTCTGTGATGCCAAGGGATTAGAGGGTCTGTAATAATAGGGAATGGTCCATTGTGTCAAAGGCAGCCGACAGGTCGAGGAGGAGGAGGACAGAGTAGTGTCGCTTGCTCTTGGCGGTAAAGAGGTCATTGGTGACCTTAGTTATGGCAGTTTCAGTGGAATGGTGTGACCGGAAGCCAGATTGTAAGCGGTCAAAGAGGGAGCAAGAAGAGAGATGGGAGGACAGTTCAAGGTAGACGTGTTGTTCCAGTAGCTTGGAGGCATAGGGGAGAAGTGATATAGGGCGATAGCTAGATACAGAGGATGGGTTGAGAGAGGGCTTTTTGAGGATAGGCGTGATGGAGACATGTTTAAAGCTTGAGGGGAAAACACCAGTTGTTAGTGATAGGTTGAAGAGATGGGTTAGGGTTGGGATGAAGACTGTCGTGAGGTTTGGGATGAGGTGGGATGGGAGCGGGTCAAGTGCACAGGTGGTGAGATGCGATCTTGAGAGTAGAGTGGAGAGTTGATCTTCTGTAATGGTGGAGAAGTTGGTTTTGGAGGTGGAGGGCTGGGAAGTCGGGAGGAAGGGCTCTGGGGGTTGTTGACCAAAACTGTCTCTGATGCTATCAATCTTCTGCTAGAAAAATGAGGCAAAGTCTTCAGCGGAGATAAGTGGGGAGGGAGGAGGTGCTGGGGGACGGAGGAGAGAATTGAAGGTGTTGAATAACTGTTTAGGGTTGTGAGACAGAGAGGATATGAGAGATGAGAAGTAGGTTTGTTTAGCTGTGGTGAGTGTGGTCTTGAAAGTAGTGAGGGATTGTTTGAATGCAATGAAGTGCTCGTTAGAGTAGGATCTTTTCCATTTGCGCTCAGCAGCCCTGGAAGCTCGCCTCAGTTCTTTGGTCAGGCTGGTGTGCCAGGGCTGTCTGTTGATTTTGCAAGCTTTGGTATGTGTAAGTGGGGCAGCAGATTCCAAAGCTACAGCTATTGTGGTGTTATATAGAGTGGCAGCGTCATCCGCATTGTGTATGGAACTTATGTATGTGAGAGGGAGGAGGGATTCAGAGAATGAATGTAGATCAAGATGTTTAAGATTTCTGCGAGGGTGTGAAAGTTTGTGGGGTGGGGATTGTAGACATGGAGTGGAGAGAGATGAGAATGTGAGAAGGTTGTGGTCAGAGAGTGGAAGAGGTGAGTTAGAGAGGTTAGATAGAGAGCAGAGGCGGGTGAAGATGAGGTCCAGTGTGTGACCATCTTTGTGAGTGGCTGCAGAAGACCATTGAGTGAGGCCGAAGGAGGAAGTGAGAGTTAGAAGATTAGTGGCAGCTGAGAGGGAAGTGTCAATGGGGATGTTGAAGTCGCCCATGATGATAGTGGGGATGTCCGCAGAAAGGAAATGAAGTAGCCAGGTGGTGAAGTGGTTAAAGAAGGTGGTGGCTGGCCCTGGGGGGCGGTAAATGACAGCCAGTTGGAGGTTGGTGGGGGAGTAGATGCGCACAGAGTGCACCTCAAAGGAAGGGAGGGTAACAGAGGGCTGTCCGTCATCATGTCAAGGTATGCTTATAGCCACTGCTCTCTAAGTACTAAGTGGTGACTCAAGCTTTGCCGGCCTCGCCTCTATGACTGGAAGCCGGAGTAGTAAAGTTAATTTCCTCCCGACAGCTGTTCTTTCAGATTTAGAATGCTTTTAACCTGCAGATTACCCTCATATCTGCTGGTTAAAAACATACAAATTCCTTTCAAATGTATGTCTTTTCTGCAGCTACAAATTTCCCACTGCAGGAAGTGTCAACAGAAAGGTTCCTTAGGAACATACCCTAAAAGTTAGATTGGGATAACAAAGATAAAAAAATATAGGTTTAGGGCCTGTTTTTTTCTGATTTGCTAAAATAGCCCAGTAATCTATTTTTACTTGGGGGAGTTGTCAGTGCCACCACAAATCTGCAATCTTCCTAATATGACACCCATAGGACTTCCTGCTATGAGCAACAATCAGCTTTAACAGGCTTAAGTTTTCCATATATTATAGGGTAAGCCAAGCAACCATGTATTACTATATTTACCCTCTTGTATCTGGAGCGCCCCCAAGGGCTAGGGGTACTCGGTACCAGATCCTTCGGTTCTCAAGGGGGATGTCACGGTGGCTGACCCGGTCCATGGCCCTAGGAACGTCCGTGTAAAAGGGGGAAAGGTCTTTAAAGGGATATGTTTGTGACGCCTCCTGTGGTATTCGGTCAGGGTGACCGACGCTGCTTTAAGGGGGTCCGCTGGGGTTAAGTTATGGCAGCTAGATGGTATAACTTCCCACAGGTGAATTGTGTCCCCAGGGCTTCCCAGTGTGTAGATGGTGGATGGTGAGAGGCACAGTGAAGAACGAGGACACAAGGTTGCAGTCTCTTTACCTTTTACTGAAGGTTTCAGCAACCACAATCCAGAGCACAGACCACAGGGCAGGCAGAGTCTGACTGGTTTGGAGGCAACTCCAGAGTCCCCTTATCCAGGTGGAAATCAGTAGCCTTCCCTACAGTGTTGTAGTCCCTTACTGCTAAGCTTCTCATAAGGTCCTCACAACTTTTGTAAATGTTATGTCTCTCTCTTTGTCCCCCAGATGGATAGGACAAAACCCATATGACTGGTGGCTTGAGGCTGTTTGTAGGGACTGTAGCACACCCCGGCCTCTGAGAGGTGCCACCGTGCCTCCTGGGTGTA
Source organism: Ranitomeya imitator (assembly GCF_032444005.1). Taxonomy (NCBI): domain Eukaryota; kingdom Metazoa; phylum Chordata; class Amphibia; order Anura; family Dendrobatidae; genus Ranitomeya; species Ranitomeya imitator. The sequence continues at coordinate 715,783,093 of NC_091282.1, read as the reverse complement.
GATGCGGACAGGTAACTTGAAATTAGCTGTCCTGCCAGTCTCTGAAGTAAAGCGTAGAGATCCTTACTCCCTCGGTATTCTGGCTACCGGATTTCTGCGCCTCAGAAGGAGGCAGCCTGCTCCTGACTGATGTCCCTCTTATATCATCTCCTTTGCTTTGCTTTCCTTCACGCTTGCTGCAATATGTTCTGCTTTCTATCTGTCTGTTTCCTAGGAGCTGCAGCACTTCAGGCCACAGGCTCCTCTGTTTCCTTTTCCTCTGTCTTCCTGACAGGAACTGACCCTTTTCCCTCCAGATCAGGATGTTCTTATAGGGGAGTTCACCTTAAACAGGCTTAGAGCTCCCCCTTCTGGTCTGGAGTGTGAACATGTTGCATGCATTGTGTTACCTGACAAAGCGTTCTCCTTCATTGCCTCCAAACGTAACACCACTCCCCCCTAGAGGAGAATATTACTGCAACGACCAGGACCCTGGGGCGCTGCATATCTGCTGTAGCAATATGATCGACCAATTGCTACAAGGGCTGTCTGATTATAGGGCTTGCTTGTGATGAGTTCATCTCTTTAATCTAAATTAGTAATTGTTATCATCATCACCATTGTCGTCATGCTGCATTTTTTATATGAAGTAGTACACTATAATATTAAACCACAGCATTTTTTACCATATTGTTTTACCAGATGGTATGAACTTTTGTTTGATCTGTATTGGCAGGCTAATAATTCTAAATTTGTTTCCTCAGTGATGTCATTTTAATTTGTTGATGAAATATTAATAGCAATAAAAAGCTTAAAAAATATCAACGCTAAATGAAATTGTGCTATGTTTTGTAGCTCTTCCTAACAAAAGCAATCCAAAAAGCATTTCAGAAATTTTGACTAAAATTTCAAATTCCCAAATTCCTATCAGATTGTGTATGTTTAACTTGTTGTATTATAAACGGGGACATAGTAATGTTGATATGATCTCATGAGTCGTGTCAGTGGACCCTTGAAGCCTTAATCCAGTTGATGCTGGCTAAATTGGCTACAGGGATTCCCAGACTTAATAAAAACTTTACCCTGAGCATTGGTAGTATAACAATAAACTATGGTATAGTCACCTACTGTTACACCCATCGATTCACCTTGGGCACAGGAAGCAATGATATTGTAAAGAGACCAACAGCATTAGTCGCGAACGAGCTGCTGCCTTTCGCTCTCGCACTTTACAGACAAGGGGTGTCCCAGTCCTAGTGTGCTGTCAGGTGTTGGGTGCATCACACTCACTTGTAGGCTGCAAGTCTGTGTTGCCTCTAGGCTTCTGTTCTCAGGAGCTGCCGCACACAATGCATGGGACACCATGGTTTTTAATTGTGGGACACTACGCTTTGCAAGAGTCAAACATTTACTATACGGTTCAATTTCAACAGGTGGGTACAGGTGGGATAGAGCATGCACTTCCTTCCTCCTTTAGTAAAAATTCTTCTCCAGTCCTGCAACCTGTTCAACTTGGCCTACCTGCAAGCTTGCTGACTTCATCAGGATCAGGGATTTGTTGTCCATTCCAACAGTGCAACTGGAACCAGCTACCTGCCCCTCACCTAAGCCAACGTCCACTGACTTTGTGATGTCATAAGATCAAGCCCATTCCTTGGTACCTGGCATGAGCCCTAGGCTCCATACGCTATAGGAATGTCCATCAGGGAACTCCATTTGGCCTCCCACTGCCTCGAACATTTGGCCCATGATGCCCCTTGCAATCCTTTGCACCTGAACTTGATCTTTGCTATGCACTTAACTGACACTGAACTCCCTCTAACAACGAAGTCCACCCCCCTTTCTGTCAGCACTAATTCCCACCCACCTACTTCTATCCTTAACCATTTTCTATCATATATTCTAAACCTATTATCCTTATTCTACATCGTATGCTATTCTAAGCTGTACTTGCATCATGCATTAGCACCACACATACTGTACATCACCTAATACATCACATTAGACCAGTAGCGTAGCTACCGGGGGGAAGAGGGTGTAGTCGCCCCGGGCCCGGAGTTCAGAGGGGGCCCACCCGGAGCTACGCTACTGTAACTGCATTGGCGCGCGTCGATGCACTTACATTCTGCGGTGGAGCAGGGAGAATTGATCTCCCTGCTCTTCCGCTATGGGGCCCAGGAGCAGGCAGGGGGCCCGGTGCCAGCAGTGGGCTCCCGACTGTCATTGCAAGGTAAGCTGTATCGGCAGCTAGCCGATACAGCTCACCGTATTGATGGGAGAAGGAGCGTTGCGCTCCTTCTCCCATAATCCCTCTGTCAGCATCTGGCCTCCTGGCGTCACCGACACTGACAGCGGGCGCCGGGCAGTGACGTCATCGTGCCCGCTGTCAGTGTCGGTGATGAGAGGGAGCTCGTTGCAGTGCAGGAAGCAGGAGGAAGAGAGGTGAGATTCGTGGGTTTTTTATGGGGGCTGCCTTAAACTACAGGGTCTGCCTATGGGGGTACTGTATGATATAAAAGGGTCTGCCTATGGGGGTGCTGTATTATATAAAAGGGTCTGTCTATGGGGGTACTGTGTTATATAAAAAGGTCTGCCTCTGGAGGTATTGCATAATATAAAAGGGTCTGCTTATGGGGTTACTGCATTATACAAAAGGGTCTGCCTATGGGGGTACTGTATTATATAAAAGGGTCTGCCTATGGGGGTGCTGCATTATATAAAAGGGTCTGCCTATGGGAGTACTGTATTATATAAAAGGGTCTGCCTATGGGGGTACTGTATTATATAAAAGGGTCAGCCTATGGGGGTACTGTATTATATAAAAGGGTCTGCCTATGGGGGTACTGTATTATATAAAAGGGACTGCCTATGGGGGTCCTGTATTATATAAAAGGGTCTGCCTATGGGGGTACTGCATTATACTACAGGGTCTGCCTATGGGGGTACTGTCTTATACTATAGGGTCTGCCTATGGGGATACTGTCTTATACTACAGGGTCTGCCTATGGGGGTACTGTCTTATACTATAGGGTCTGCCTCTGGGGATACTGTCATACTAGAGGGTCTGCCTATAGGGGTACTGTCTTTTACTACAGGGTCTGCCTATGGGGTTACTGTCTTATACTACAGTGTTATGACCTGGAGGTCAGGACAATAATGGACCTGGTGGTTAAGAGCACACGGAATGACCTGATAGTTACTGATAATAAAGGACGAGCTCTGGGACGTGGGAACTCTGCTGACCGCAATCCCTAATACTATCAAACACACTAGAAATAGCCGTGGATTGCGCCTAACGCTCCCTATGCAACTCGGCACAGCCTAAGAAACTAGCTAGCCCTGAAGATAGAAAAATAAAGCCTACCTTGCCTCAGAGAAATTCCCCAAAGGAAAAGGCAGCCCTCCACATATAATGACTGTGAGTAAGCTGAAAATACAAACACAGAGATGAAATAGATTTAGCAAAGTGAGGCCCGACTTACTGAACAGACCGAGGATAGGAAAGGTTACTTTGCGATCAGCACAAAAACCTACAAAAAGACCACGCAGAGGGCGCAAAAAGATCCTCCGCACCGACTCACGGTGCGGAGGCGCTCCCTCTGTGTCCCAGAGCTTCCAGCAAACAAGACAACAATAAAAATTGCAAGCTGGACAGAAAAATAGCAAACCAAAGAAATACAAGCTGGAACTTAGCTTCTGTTGGGAAGACAGGTCACAAGAACGATCCAGGAGTGAACTAAACCAATACTGGAACATTGACAGGTGGCATGGAGCAAAGATCTAAGTGGAGTTAAATAGAGCAGCAGCTAACGAACTAACCTCGTCACCTGTGGAAGGAAACTCAGAAATACCCACCAGAGGAAGTCCATGGACAGAACCAGCCGAAGTACCATTCATGACCACAGGAGGGAGCCCGACAACAGAATTCACAACAGTACCCCCCCCTTGAGGAGGGGTCACCGAACCCTCACCAGAGCCCCCAGGCCGACCAGGATGAGCCAAATGAAAGGCACAAACCAGATCGGCAGCATGAACATCAGAGGCAAAAACCCAGGAATTATCTTCCTGACCATTACCCTTCCACTTGATCAGGTACTGGAGTTTCCGTCTCGAAACACGAGAATCCAAAATCTTCTCCACCACATACTCCAACTCCCCCTCAACCAACACCGGGGCAGGAGGATCAACGGACGGAACCACAGGCGCCACGTATCTCCGCAATAACGACCTATGGAACACATTATGGATGGCAAAAGAAGCAGGAAGGGCCAAACGAAATGACACAGGATTGATAACCTCAGAAATCTTATACGGACCAATGAAACGAGGCTTAAACTTAGGAGAGGAAACCTTCATAGGAACATAACGAGACGACAACCAAACCAAATCCCCAACACGAAGTCGGGGACCCACACAGCGCCGGCGGTTAGCGAAACGTTGAGCCTTCTCCTGGGACAATGTCAAATTGTCCACCACATGAGTCCAAATCTGCTGCAACCTATCCACCACAGTATCTACACCAGGACAGTCCGAAGACTCAACCTGCCCTGAAGAGAAACGAGGATGGAAACCAGAATTGCAGAAAAACGGCGAAACCAAAGTAGCCGAGCTGGCCCGATCACTGGTCCACAGCATTTTTGGTGCCAAAGATATTTCATCGAATTTAGGGTAACTTTGGGCTGCTGATTCTGAATATGTCATCAGTTTTGCCAGATTGGCTCAAGTTTTTGAGATTTTTGGTATCTTATTTATAGCACTTGTTGGTAAATGCGACGCATCATCTCATTAATTTCTTTGGATTAGTACTTGAACTGAGCAGTTCTCAATATAGTTTTGTGTTAATTAGTGTTCTAAAAGTTTGTTCATAGCTTGATTTTTGCACTAACTTTATGTTGTTGTCTGTTTTCCAGTGAAAAGCATGAACTCATCAAGAAGAAGTTGTCTTAACGATCCAGACTCATTCTGTTACATTTGTGGTGAATACACACTGCCAAAACATAGAAGAAACATAACAGACTTCGTAAAAAAAGTGTATTTTGCCTATTTTGGGGTTATGCTTGGGGACCAAGACAAGTTTTGGGCACCACACATAGTGTGCAAAGCATGTATCGAATTATTACGAAAATGGAGCAAAGGACAAAGAAAAAGCTTCAAATTTGGTGTTCCAATGGTGTGGAGAGAGCAAAAAAATCATCATGATGACTGTTATTTCTGTGCAGTGCAAGTGCAAGGATTCAATAAGCATAAGAAACGAAAATGGGAGTATCCTAACATGGAATCTGCAAGAAGGCCTGTCCCTCATTGTGAAGATGTGCCTGTACCTGTGGTTACCATGTTACCTGACCTTCCCCCACCTGATGATGATGAAGTGTGTATTGGCAGTGTGTATTCACCACAAATGTAACAGAATGAGTCTGGATCGTTAAGACAACTTCTTCTTGATGAGTTCATGCTTTTCACTGGAAAACAGACAACAACATAAAGTTAGTGCAAAAATCAAGCTATGAACAAACTTTTAGAACACTAATTAACACAAAACTATATTGAGAACTGCTCAGTTCAAGTACTAATCCAAAGAAATTAATGAGATGATGCGTCGCATTTACCAACAAGTGCTATAAATAAGATACCAAAAATCTCAAAAACTTGAGCCAATCTGGCAAAACTGATAGCATATTCAGAATCAGCACCCCAAAAATACCCCAAATTCATTAAAATATTTTGGACACCAGAAAAAAAATTTTTTTTTGTTGACCTGTGAAGGGCGAACTCAGCCAACGGCAAAAAGGACACCCAATCATCCTGATCAGCAGAAACAAAGCATCTCAGATATGTTTCCAAAGTTTGATTAGTTCGTTCGGTTTGGCCATTTGTCTGAGGATGGAAAGCCGAGGAAAAAGACAAATCAATGCCCATCCTAGCACAAAAGGATCGCCAAAACCTCGAAACAAACTGGGAACCTCTGTCAGAAACGATGTTCTCCGGGATACCATGTAAACGAACCACATGCTGGAAAAATAATGGCACCAAATCAGAGGAGGAAGGCAATTTAGACAAAGGTACCAAACGGACCATCTTAGAAAAGCGATCACAAACCACCCAAATGACCGACATCTTTTGAGAGACAGGGAGATCCGAAATAAAATCCATAGAAATATGCGTCCAGGGCCTCTTCGGGACCGGCAAGGGCAAAAGCAACCCACTGGCACGAGAACAGCAGGGCTTAGCCCGAGCACAAGTCCCACAGGACTGCACAAAAGAACGCACATCCCGTGACAAAGACGGCCACCAGAAGGATCTAGCCACCACATCTCTGGTACCAAAGATTCCAGGATGCCCAGCCAACACTGAACAATGAATCTCAGAGATAACTCTACTAGTCCATCTATCAGGGACAAACAGTTTCTCCGCTGGGCAACGGTCAGGTCTATCAGCCTGAAATTTTTGCAGCACCCGCCGCAAATCAGGGGAGACAGCAGACAAAATTACCCCCTCTTTGAGAATACCGGCCGGCTCAGGAACACCCGGAGAGTCAGGCATAAAACTCCTTGACAGGGCATCAACCTTCACATTCTTAGAGCCCGGAAGGTACGAAACCACAAAATCAAAACGGGAGAAAAATAACGACCATCGAGCCTGTCTCGGATTCAACCGTTTGGCAGACTCAAGATAAGTCAAATTCTTGTGATCTGTCAAGACCACCACGCGATGCTTGGCTCCTTCCAGCCAATGACGCCACTCCTCGAATGCCCACTTCATGGCCAACAACTCACGATTACCAACATCAAAGTTATGCTCAGCAGGCGAAAACTTTCTAGAAAAGAAAGCACATGGCTTCATCACCGAGCCATCAGAACTTCTTTGCGACAAAACAGCCCCTGCTCCAATCTCAGAAGCATCAACCTCAACCTGAAACGGGAGCGAAACATCTGGCTGGCACAACACAGGGGCAGAAGAAAAACGACGCTTCAATTCCTGAAAAGCCTCTACAGCTGCAGAAGACCAATTGACCAATTGACTTCTTGGTCAAATCAGTCAATGGTTTAGCAACAGTAGAAAAATTAGCGATGAAGCGCCGAAAAAAATTAGCAAAGCCCAGGAACTTCTGCAGGCTCTTCACAGATGTCGGCTGAGTCCAATCGTAAATGGCCTGGACTTTAACAGGGTCCATCTCGATAGTAGAAGGGGAAAAAATTAACCCCAAAAATGAAACCTTCTGAACTCCAAAGAGACACTTTGACCCCTTCACAAACAAGGAATTCGCACGAAGGACCTGGAACACCATTCTGACCTGCTTCACATGAGACTCCCAATCATCCGAAAAGACCAAAATATCATCCAAATACACAATCAGGAATTTATCCAGGTACTCTCAGAAGATGTCATGCATAAAGGACTGAAATACTGATGGAGCATTGGAAAGCCCGAATGGCATAACCAGGTACTCAAAATGGCCCTCGGGCGTATTAAATGCTGTTTTCCATTCATCGCCTTGTTTAATACGCACAAGATTATACGCCCCTCGAAGATCTATCTTGGTGAACCAACTAGCCCCTTTAATACGAGCAAACAAATCAGATAGCAACGGCAAAGGATGCTGAAATTTGACTGTAATTTTATTAAGAAGGCGGTAATCAATACAAGGTCTCAAAGAACCATCCTTCTTGGCCACAAAAAAGAACCCTGCTCCTAACGGTGATGATGGCCTTTCTCCAAGGACTCCTTTATATAACTCCGCATAGCGGCGTGTTCTGGCACAGATAAATTGAACAATCGGCCCTTAGGAAACTTACTACCAGGAATCAAATTAATTGCACAATTGCAATCCCTATGAGGAGGTAGGGCACTGGCTTTGGGCTCATCAAATACATCCTGATAATCCGACAAAAACTCTGGAACTTCAGAAGGGGTGGATGACGAAATAGACAAAAATGGAACATCACCATGTACCCCCTGGCAACCCCAGCTGGACACAGACATAGATTTCCAGTCCAATACTGGATTATGAACCTGTAGCCATGGCAACCCCAAAACGACCACATCATGCAGATTATGCAACACCAGAAAGCGGATATCCTCCTGATGTGCAGGAGCCATGCACATGGTCAATTGGGTCCAGTACTGAGGCTTATTCTTGGCCAAAGGCGTAGCATCAATTCCTCTCAATGGAATAGGATACTGCAAGGGCTCCAAGAAAAAACCACAGCGCCTAGCATACTCCAAGTCCATCAAATTCAGGGCAGCGCCTGAATCCACAAATGCCATAACAGAATAGGATGACAAAGAGCAAATCAGAGTAACAGACAATACAAATTTAGACTGTACCGTACCAATGGTGGCAGACCTAGCGAACCACTTAGTGCGCTTAGGACAAACGGAGATAGCATGAGTGGAATCACCACAGTAAAAACATAGCCCATTCCGACGTCTGTGTTCTTGCCGTTCAGCTCTGGTCAAAGTCCTATCACATTGCATAGTCTCAGGCCCATGCTCAGATAGTACCGCCAAATGGTGCACAGCTTTACGCTCACGCAAGCGTCGATCGATCTGAATGGCCAAGGACATAGACTCATTCAGACCAGCAGGCATGGGAAACCCCACCATGACATCCTTAAGGGCTTCAGAGAGACCCTTTCTGAAGATTGCTGCCAGGGCACATTCATTCCACTGAGTGAGCACAGACCACTTTCTAAACTTCTGACAATATATCTCCGCTTCATCCTGACCCTGACACAGAGCCAGCAAGATTTTCTCTGCCTGATCCACTGAATTAGGTTCGTCATAAAGCAATCCAAGCACCAGGAAAAATGCATCAACATCACGCAATGCCGGATCTCCTGGCGCAAGGGAAAATGCCCAGTCTTGAGGGTCACCACGTAACAAAGAAATAATGATCTTTACTTGTTGAACAGGGTCACCTGAGGAGCGAGGTTTCAAGGCAAGAAATAATTTACAATTATTTTTGAAATTCAAGAACTTAGATCTATCACCAAAAACAAATCAGGAATTGGAATCCTAGGCTCAGACATCGGATTCTGAACCATAAAATCTTGAATGTTTTGTACCCTTGTAGTGAGATTATCCATCCAAGAGGACAGACTTTGAATGTCCATGTTTACACCAGACAAAGGGGGTGCTATTGTGATCATGGATAAGAGTGACTACTTGAATGAAATCAGGAGAAAATTAGATAATACCACCATATACCAGAAATTGGATTCTAATCCCACTCAAGCCATTAGAAACAGAATCTCAGGCATACTACAGCGATACACGGCACTAGGGGTCCTAGACCTCAAAACTTGCAACTATCTCACCAATGACCACCCGGTGACCCCAGTGTTCTACACACTTCCTAAAATCCACAAGAACCTTGAGCATCCCCCTGGACGTCCGATAGTGGCAGCCACTAACTCCATATTGTCCCCAATAGCTATCTTTCTAGAAAAAATCTTGACCCCCCATATCCAATCCACTAGGTCATTTCTTCTGGATACTGGGGCCTTTTTGGGAACAATACAGGACTTGGGTAGTGTACCAGCCGATGCCATATTAGCATCACTGGACGTAAAAGATTTATACACTTCCATTCCCCACGTGGATGGTATTAATTCTATCAAAAAACTTCTATCTACCACAGGGACCCATAAGCAACAAATTGACTTAGTGGTGCAACTACTCACACTGGTTCTTGATTCAAATCACTTCTTGTTCCAGGACCAATACTACCTACAGATACGGGGGACCGCAATGGGCTCCAACGTGGCGCCCCCTTACGCTAACAGCTATATTGCAGATTTTGAGGAGAGCATCATCTACCCTGACTCACGCTTCCAAGAGAACGTCTTACTCTGGAAGCGTTACATAGACGATATTTTTTGCGTTTGGGGCGGCACGTTGGAGTCCTTCCGGTCCTTTGTGGATTTTCTTAACACCGCGTGGCCTGGCATCTCCTTTACCATGGCTCATGACCTGCACAGAATGAATTTTCTGGACACAGTGGTCATCAAAGACCACGCGGGTAGGTTAAGCACTGATATCTACATAAAGAACACCGACCGGAATAGCCTATTGCATTTTGAGAGTCTACATCCCAGAGCCATCAAAAAAGCGATCCCTAAATCCCAAATCCAGCGAGTAACCCGCATAGTCTCGGACAACGAGCTACGGACACAAAGAGTGTCAGAGATGGAAGCCAAATTTCATGCATGAGGTTACCCTAACTCATTCCTTCAAGAATCCCAGACACCTAACCCTAACAACAGGTCAAAGTCTAATAAACGTGTTCCATTTGTTCATTCCTTCCACCCTTTTGCTTATATTCTCCATAAAAATATACGCCAACACTGGCATCTACTCACAACTGCCCACCCAAACATCCCGGAGTTTAAGGAACCTTTCCTCCCGTGTTTTAGAAGACCCCGTAACCTAAGAGACACACTGGTAAGAGCCGACGTAGGACCAGACAAAAAGGCACCCACCCAACGGTTCGTTCAGAACCCTCGTCTAGGGACCTTCCCTTGTCTCCACTGCACCCAATGCAGCAATGTTCTTAAGGGCAGCTCATTTCACCACCCACGTTCCGGCAGATCGTTTCCTATTAAGAACTATTTCAATTGTGACTCGGCCTATGTAATTTACCTCATCAAATGCCCATGTGGCATGCTTTATGTGGGAGAGACAACCCGGTCCATTCGGGAACGTATCTCAAAGCATAAGTCCACAATCAGGTGTGGCAACACGCTCTTACCCATCCCACAACATTTTATATCGAAAGGCCACAACATTTCTCAACTTATGTTTCAGGTAATCGAGCAGGTCCCAGTGCCCAGACGAGGGGGTGACAGATTAGCCTCCCTAAGACGTAGGGAGGCGTTCTGGATCCATACCCTCGATACCTTGCATCCTAAAGGTCTTAATAGGGACTATGACCTTGTCTCTTTTACTTAATTTGCATGGGGTTGTCTCAATATTAGGGACTCTAACATTTTGATTCTCACAGTTGTCAATTATGTGCATTGTGACTTGGTTGTTATTGCATACTTTTCATGTTAATCACATACTTATCCTTTTTTTTTTTTTTTTATTATATGCATATCTCTAACATATTTATCTATCTTCCTAGAGCCGCCTATATTGAGCCACCAGGACTCTTCTGCCTATCCACGGGGTCACAGCGGATATGATATGAATAACCCCCACCTCCACCTTTTCAGCGCTGCTATCACTATTCCGTACCATCTGAGGCTGTTCCTCTGCTACACTTCACAGTGCACACCTTGTTATGTCCCGCCTCCCTATTGTGGAGTCACCTGATTGGCCGGCTCACTCCTGTCAATCGCGGGCAACAACATGCGGTCACTTCCGGTACATCACTTCCGGTTGGACCGGCGCGCACATAAGGAACGCCGCATTGGCGTCTCCTCACTCGGGCAAGTCCCTCTGACAGCGGTGGACACCGCGTCCGGACCCTCTTCTCCCTCAGGTAATTCTCTCCTCAGGGGCTATGTCGCCACCCAGCATGTCACACCACCTGGCTACTTCGCCATCTGACATGTACCCTGACTCCACCCCTTCCTTCTCCACAGCCTGCAGCAGTATCTGCAGCCGCGTCTTTTGACCGGAGGCTTACATTTTTCAAGGTATTAGCACTCACTGGGGCCTCTCATATTTCCGGTACGGACTTACTATAGCTGTCCGACAGTAGCTCCTACTACGGGGTCTTTTCTCCTTCCTAGGGATCTCCTTGGAGTTCACCACGCCTTTGGAGCATTCCCTCATACATTCTCCCAGACACCTCTCAGTACGGTACGATACGGGGCACTTTACTCTCCATACCCTTTCACCACCAGGGGGGCTGGGATTTACTAGTGTACTCCTCATATTGTTGATTCCTAACATCGCCATACCAGGACCTTTTGACACACTGTATATACTTTTGTTTGTTTCTGTTTGTTCTGTTTATTTTCTTTATTCCGTTTATTTATTTATCTTACACTGTATGTATCCACTGATGTATTTACAGATGTAGTCACAGATGTACTTATTATTTATTTTCTTTACAACATTGTAGTAACTGACGAAGGCCAGACCAGGCCGAAACGTTTTTCGTACTACGAAATAAAAAACCACCAATTTGACTAAAGTTGAGTGCCGGGTTCTTTTTATCTATCATCATCATGTTTACACCAGTGTCCTGAACCACCCAGAGGTAAAGGGGAAAAAAGAGACAAAACACACTGCAAAGAAAAAAAAATGGTCTCATAACTTCTCTTATCTCTCTATTGAGATGCATTAGTATTTTGGGCCACCTGTACTGTTATGACCTGGTGGTCAGGACAATAATGGACCTGGTGGTTAAGAGCACATGGAATGACCTGATAGTTACTGATAATAAAGGACGAGCTCTGGGACGTGGGAACTCTGCTGACCGAAATCCCTAATCCTATCAAACACACTAGAAATAGCCGTGGATTGCGCCTAACGCTCCCTATGCAACTCGGCACAGCCTAAGAAACTAGCTAGCCCTGAAGATAGAAAAATAAAGCCTAACTTGCCTCAGAGAAATTCCCCAAAGGAAAAGGCAGCCCCCCACATATAATGACTGTGAGTAAGCTGAAAATACAAACACAGAGATGAAATAGATTTAGCAAAGTGAGGCCCGACTTACTGAACAGACCGAGGATAGGAAAGGTTACTTTGCGATCAGCACAAAAACCTACAAAAAGACCACGCAGAGGGCGCAAAAAGACTCTCCGCACCGACTCACGGTGCGGAGGCGCTCCCTCTGCGTCCCAGAGCTTCCAGCAAACAAGACAACAATAAAAATTGCAAGCTGGACAGAAAAATAGCAAACCAGAGAAATACAAGCTGGAACTTAGCTTCTGTTGGGAAGACAGGTCACAAGAACAATCCAGGAGTGAACTAAACCAATACTGGAACATTGACAGGTGGCATGGAGCAAAGATCTAAGTGGAGTTAAATAGAGCAGCAGCTAACGAACTAACCTCGTCACCTGTGGAAGGAAACTCAGAAACACCCACCAGAGGAAGTCCATGGACAGAACCAGCCGAAGTACCATTCATGACCACAGGAGGGAGCCCGACAACTGAATTCACAACACTACAGGGTCTGCCTATGGGGGTACTGTCTTATACTATAGGGTCTGCCTCTGGGGATACTGTCATACTACAGGGTCTGCCTATAGGGGTACTGTCTTTTACTACAGGGTCTGCCTATGGGGTTACTGTCTTATACTACAGGGTCTGCCTATAGGGGTACTGTCTTATACTACAGGGTCTGCCTATGGGGTTACTGTCTTATACTACAGGGTCTGCCTATGGGGGTACTGTCTAATACTACAGGTTCTGCCTATAGGGGTACTGTCTTATACTACAGGGTCTGCCTATGGGGTACTGTCTTATACCACAGGGTCTGACTATGGGGGTGCTGCCTTATGCTATATTGAGAACTATCTGGCACATTATAATATATGGAGGTTATCTATGGGGCCATCATACAGTGTGGGGATTACAGTGAAGGGGCCATCATACAGTGTTGGAGCCATCAAACAGTTTGGGGGCTAATAAGGGGCCAGTATACTGGGTGAGTGGTACTATACAGTGAGGGGGCATTATACTGTGTATAAGAGAGCATCATACTGTGTATAAATGAGCTGTACAGGGGGGCGACTCGGGACATTATTAAATGTAAAGTGGGCACTTATTGTTATAGGGGAACTCAGGTTACTGTGACTATCAAGAGGGGCACACAGGGCATTATTACTTACTAGGGGGCACAATGTGGGCTCTGTTTATAAGGGCACTTGCACCCGGCATTACTATATTATAGAGGGCTGCTTTAAAATTTAGAGGGCACAGAGAACCGCACAGCAGGTGCAGTAATAGGGACACATACGGCAGAGGCTCAGTATTGGGGTATCAGGTGCAGTAATAGGGTCACATACAGCAGCAGAGGCTCAGTATTGGGGTATCAGGTGCAGTAATAGGGTCACATACAGCAGCAGAGGCTCAGTATTGGGGTATCAGTGCAGTAATAGGGACACATACGGCAGCAGAGACTCAGTATCGGGGTATCAGGTGCAGTAATAGGGTCACATACGGCAGCTGAGGCTCAGTATCGGGGTATCAGGTGCAGAAATAGGGTCACATACGGCAGCAGTGGCTCAGTATTGGGGCATCAGGTGCAGTAATAGGGATACCTACGTCAGCAGCGGCTCAGTATTGGGGTATGAGGTGCAGTAATAGGGACACGTTCGGCGGCAGTGGCTCAGTATTGGGCTATCAGGTGCAGTAATAGGAACACATAGGGCAGCAGCGGCTCAGCATTGGGGTATCAGGGGCATTAATAAGGACACATACGGCAGCAGCGGCTCAGTATTGGGGTATCAGGTACAGTACAAGGGACACATACGGCAGCAGCGGCTCTGTATTGGGATATCAGGTGTAGTAATAGGGACACATACGGCAGCAGCGGCTCAGTATTGGGGTATCAGGGGCAGTAATAGGGACACATATGGCAGCAGCGGCTCAGTATTGGGCTATCAGGTGCAGTAATAGGAACACATAGGGCAGCAGCGGCTCAGTATTGGGGTATCAGGGGCAGTAATAGGGACACATACGGCAGCAGCGGCTCAGTATTGGGGTATCAGGTGCAGTAATAGGGACACATACGGCAGCAGCGGCTCAGTATTGGGGTATCAGGTGTAGTAATAGGGACACATGCGGCAGCAGTGGCTCAGTATTGGGGTATCAGGTGCAGTAATAGGGACACATACGGCAGCAGCGGCTCAGTATTGGGTTATCAGGGGCAGTAATAGGGACACATACGGCAGCAGTGGCTCAGTATTGGGGTATCAGGTGTAGTAATAGGGACACATGCGGCAGCAGTGGCTCAGTATTGGGGTATCAGGTGCAGTAATAGGGACACATACGGCAGCAGCGGCTCAGTATTGGGTTATCAGGGGCAGTAATAGGGACACATACGGCAGCAGTGGCTCAGTATTGGGGTATCAGGGACAGTAATAGGGACACATACGGCAGCAGCGGCTCAGTATTGGGATATCAGGTGCAGTAATAAGGACACATACGGCAGCAGCGGCTCAGTATTGGGTTATCAGGTGTAGTAATAGGGACACATACAGCAGCAGTGGCTCAGTATTGGGGTATCAGGGGCAGTAATAGGGACACATACGGCAGCAGCGGCTCAGTATTGGGGTATCAGGTGCAGTAATAGGGACACATACGGCAGCAGCGGCTCAGTATTGGGGTATCAGGGGTAGTAATAGGGACACATATGGCAGCAGTGGCTCAGTATTGGGGTATCAGGGGTAGTAATAGGGACACATACAGCAGCAGCGGCTCAGTATTGGGGTATCAGGGACAGAAATAGGGACACATAGGGTAGCAGCGGCTCAGTATTGGGATATAAGGTGCAGTAATAAGGACACATACGGCAGCAGCGGCTCAGTATTGGGGTATCAGGTGCAGTAATAGGGACACATACGGCAGCAGCGGCTCAGTATTGGGGTATCAGGTGGAGTAATAGGGACACATACGGCAGCAGCGGCTCAGTATTGGGGTATCAGGGACAGAAATAGGGACACATAGGGTAGCAGCGGCTCAGTATTGGGATATAAGGTGCAGTAATAAGGACACATACGGCAGCAGCGGCTCAGTATTGGGATATCAGGTGCAGTAATAAGGACACATACGGCAGCAGCGGCTCAGTATTGGGGTATCAGGTGCAGTACTAGGGACACATACGGCAGAGGCTCAGTATTGGGGTATCAGGTGCAGTAATAGGGACACATACAGCAGCAGCAGCTCAGTATTGGGGTATCAGTAGGATGAGGAGTTTGTGCAGATTGGGAATAGATGTGGTGGAGCTGGAATATGAGAAGTGAAATGTATCTTTGTTGTATTCTCTGCAGATGAGTTGTAGCTGGAAGAAGTTGTCATGTCAGTCTGGGCCAGATGGAAAAGACGGGAAAAGTGAATGATTCAATAAGAAAGGATGTCAGCGGTAAGACATTATCTGTAACTGTGCTGTGATCTCTTACCTGATCTGTAGGACTGGTATCTACCACTGACCATATGGTGGTAATATCCATGTTGGTCGTTATATAGAGATTATCTTCAGTAACAGCGCAGTCATCTGCTGAGGCTCTCCTCAACTATTAGGGTGCGTCACCCAGTTGTAATCAAGGTTACCTGGTTAGGGGCCCACTCAGAAGCTTTGCCCCCCCCTGAACCAAAACCCTAGCTACGCCTCTGCATTAGACACATATTACTTTTACATATAAAATCACTTGACTGAATTCACATGGCATGTCTGTTGTCAGGGCTGGCGTCAGTACCCGGCGTACCTGGGCAAGTGCCAGGGCCCTGAGCAGGCGGGGGAGCCCACTCGCTGTCAGGGACACCAGAGCACTATGGGGGCCCAGTGTCTGTGCCTGTGCCGGCACCTGCTAGTGGGTCCCCCCGCCTGTTCTGGGCCCCGGCACTTGCAATACTTAGGCTACGTTCACATTAGCGTTGCGCGTCGCTGCGTCGGCGACGCAACACACGACGCACACAAAAACGCGCGCAAACGCACGCAAAAACGCTGCGTTTTGCGACGCGTGCGTCGTTTTTTGACGAAAATCGGACGCACGAAAAATGCAACTTGTTGCATTTTCTTGCGTCCGACGCTAGCGTCGGAAACGACGCACGTGTCGGAAAACGCAACAAAAAAAACGCACGCGTCCCCCATGTTAAACATAGGGGCGCGTCGCCGCTGCGTCGCCGACGCAACAGCGACGCACATTAGCGGAACGCTAATGTGAACGTAGCCTTACCTCTCCCATCTCGATCGCTGCAGCGTCTTCCGCATCTCCTGACTTTGACATTCAGGTCACAGGGCACGATGACATCACATTGGTGCCCTCTCTACCTGAGAAGTCACAGCACAGAGAGCCGTAAGACAGCGACGCTGAGGAGTTCAGAGCAGAGCAGTGGCCAGCGATGAGAGATGAATATTTCATTTTTTATTTTTTTGATGTTTGGAGCACCATGTATGGGTCCATCATATATGGAACATTATATAGGGGGCCCATTATGCACTGGAGCATCATATATGGGGCTGATTATATATGGAGCATTATATGGGCCGATCATATAATGGAGCATCATATATGGGGCTGATTATATATGGAGCATTATATGAAGCTCATCATGGAGCATCATATAAGGCCCATTATATATGGAGCATTATATGGGGTGTTATGATCTGATGGCCTAGGAGTAGCATGAGACGGACTCTGGAGAAGGTGGTCCCTGTACTGACCGCAAACCCTGAACCTAGCAGCGCAACTAGAAGTAGCCGTGGGGGGTACCTAACACTCCCTAGACCCCTCGGCACAGCCTAAGATCTAACTACCCCTAAAGACAGAAACAGGAAACCTATCTTGCCTCAGAGAAAATCCCCAAAGGATAGATAGCCCCCCACAAATATTGACTGTGAGCGGAGAGGGAAATAACATACGCAGATATGAATTCAGATTTTAGCATAGGAGGCCATACTAGCTAAAAAGAAAGAATAGACCAGAGTACTATGCGGTCAGTATAAAAACACTAGAAAATATCCACCACAGAAAATACGGATCACCACATCTGACTAAAGACATGGGGGGTATATCTGCATCTCCAGAGAAATAGCTAGGCTGCAAAAACATGAATATGCACAGAACTATAGGTCCACAGCAGGTGGACAGCAAAAACAAAGCCAGGACTTATCTTTGTAGAAAAGCACAGCAAACTGGAGAGACCAGCAGGGAAGTGAATCCCTCCAGAACAATGGACAACTGGCACTGACTAAAGGATCCTGCAAAGCTACCGTATTTTTCAGACTATAAGACGCACCGGACTATAAGGCGCACCCAGGTTTTAGAGGTGAAAAATAGGGGAAAAAAATATTTGAAGCTAAAAAATGTGGTAAAATATTTAATAATATAAATGACATACTATTATATGTGGTGTTATTATATATAATAGTATGTTATTATGTTGGAAGCTGCGGGACCAGTGTGGTGTTTGTAAAGTATTGTATGAAGATGCTGGAGGGCGAGTATAAGAATGGGGGCACAGGGCTTATATTTAAAGCACCACTCCAGCACTGCAAAATAACACTGGAGTGCTGCTTTAAAATCCCATGGGAGAACTATAATTCCCAGCATGTCCTGCAGATCCTACGACATGCTGGGAGTTATAGTTCACCAAAGGAGTGGCAGAGTGCTTTATTGTGTTTTGTAAAGACTAACCTCTTAAATGTGGCAATAGCCGTGGATTGCGCCTAACGCTCCCTATGCAACTCGGCACAGCCTAAGAAACTAGCTAGCCCTGAAGATAGAAAAATAAAGCCTACCTTGCCTCAGAGAAATTCCCCAAAGGAAAAGGCAGCCCCCCACATATAATGACTGTGAGTAAGCTGAAAATACAAACACAGAGATGAAATAGATTTAGCAAAGTGAGGCCCGACTTACTGAACAGACCGAGGATAGGAAAGGTTACTTTGCGATCAGCACAAAAACCTACAAAAAGACCACGCAGAGGGCGCAAAAAGACTCTCCGCACCGACTCACGGTGCGGAGGCGCTCCCTCTGCGTCCCAGAGCTTCCAGCAAACAAGACAACAATAAAAATTGCAAGCTGGACAGAAAAATAGCAAACCAGAGAAATACAAGCTGGAACTTAGCTTCTGTTGGGAAGACAGGTCACAAGAACAATCCAGGAGTGAACTAAACCAATACTGGAACATTGACAGGTGGCATGGAGCAAAGATCTAAGTGGAGTTAAATAGAGCAGCAGCTAACGAACTAACCTCGTCACCTGTGGAAGGAAACTCAGAAACACCCACCAGAGGAAGTCCATGGACAGAACCAGCCGAAGTACCATTCATGACCACAGGAGGGAGCCCGACAACTGAATTCACAACACTACAGGGTCTGCCTATGGGGGTACTGTCTTATACTATAGGGTCTGCCTCTGGGGATACTGTCATACTACAGGGTCTGCCTATAGGGGTACTGTCTTTTACTACAGGGTCTGCCTATGGGGTTACTGTCTTATACTACAGGGTCTGCCTATAGGGGTACTGTCTTATACTACAGGGTCTGCCTATGGGGTTACTGTCTTATACTACAGGGTCTGCCTATGGGGGTACTGTCTAATACTACAGGTTCTGCCTATAGGGGTACTGTCTTATACTACAGGGTCTGCCTATGGGGTACTGTCTTATACTACAGGGTCTGACTATGGGGGTGCTGCCTTGTGCTATATTGAGAACTATCTGGCACATTATAATATATGGAGGTTATCTATGGGGCCATCATACAGTGTGGGGATTACAGTGAAGGGGCCATCATACAGTGTTGGAGCCATCAAACAGTTTGGGGGCTAATAAGGGGCCAGTATACTGGGTGAGTGGTACTATACAGTGAGGGGGCATTATACTGTGTATAAGAGAGCATCATACTGTGTATAAATGAGCTGTACAGGGGGGCGACTCGGGACATTATTAAATGTAAAGTGGGCACTTATTGTTATAGGGGAACTCAGGTTACTGTGACTATCAAGAGGGGCACACAGGGCATTATTACTTACTAGGGGGCACAATGTGGGCTCTGTTTATAAGGGCACTTGCACCCGGCATTACTATATTATAGAGGGCTGCTTTAAAATTTAGAGGGCACAGAGAACCGCACAGCAGGTGCAGTAATAGGGACACATACGGCAGAGGCTCAGTATTGGGGTATCAGGTGCAGTAATAGGGTCACATACAGCAGCAGAGGCTCAGTATTGGGGTATCAGGTGCAGTAATAGGGTCACATACAGCAGCAGAGGCTCAGTATTGGGGTATCAGTGCAGTAATAGGGACACATACGGCAGCAGAGACTCAGTATCGGGGTATCAGGTGCAGTAATAGGGTCACATACGGCAGCTGAGGCTCAGTATCGGGGTATCAGGTGCAGAAATAGGGTCACATACGGCAGCAGTGGCTCAGTATTGGGGCATCAGGTGCAGTAATAGGGATACCTACGTCAGCAGCGGCTCAGTATTGGGGTATGAGGTGCAGTAATAGGGACACGTTCGGCGGCAGTGGCTCAGTATTGGGCTATCAGGTGCAGTAATAGGAACACATAGGGCAGCAGCGGCTCAGCATTGGGGTATCAGGGGCATTAATAAGGACACATACGGCAGCAGCGGCTCAGTATTGGGGTATCAGGTACAGTACAAGGGACACATACGGCAGCAGCGGCTCTGTATTGGGATATCAGGTGTAGTAATAGGGACACATACGGCAGCAGCGGCTCAGTATTGGGGTATCAGGGGCAGTAATAGGGACACATATGGCAGCAGTGGCTCAGTATTGGGCTATCAGGTGCAGTAATAGGAACACATAGGGCAGCAGCGGCTCAGTATTGGGGGATCAGGGGCAGTAATAGGGACACATACGGCAGCAGCGGCTCAGTATTGGGGTATCAGGTGCAGTAATAGGGACACATACGGCAGCAGCGGCTCAGTATTGGGGTATCAGGTGTAGTAATAGGGACACATACGGCAGCAGTGGCTCAGTATTGGGGTATCAGGTGCAGTAATAGGGACACATACGGCAGCAGCGGCTCAGTATTGGGTTATCAGGGGCAGTAATAGGGACACATACGGCAGCAGTGGCTCAGTATTGGGGTATCAGGGACAGTAATAGGGACACATACGGCAGCAGCGGCTCAGTATTGGGATATCAGGTGCAGTAATAAGGACACATACGGCAGCAGCGGCTCAGTATTGGGGTATCAGGTGTAGTAATAGGGACACATACGGCAGCAGTGGCTCAGTATTGGGGTATCAGGGGCAGTAATAGGGACACATACGGCAGCAGCGGCTCAGTATTGGGTTATCAGGGGCAGTAATAGGGACACATACGGCAGCAGTGGCTCAGTATTGGGGTATCAGGGGTAGTAATAGGGACACATATGGCAGCAGTGGCTCAGTATTGGGGTATCAGGGACAGAAATAGGGACACATAGGGTAGCAGCGGCTCAGTATTGGGATATAAGGTGCAGTAATAAGGACACATACGGCAGCAGCGGCTCAGTATTGGGGTATCAGGTGCAGTAATAGGGACACATACGGCAGCAGCGGCTCAGTATTGGGGTATCAGGGGTAGTAATAGGGACACATATGGCAGCAGTGGCTCAGTATTGGGGTATCAGGGACAGAAATAGGGACACATAGGGTAGCAGCGGCTCAGTATTGGGATATAAGGTGCAGTAATAAGGACACATACGGCAGCAGCGGCTTAGTATTGGGATATCAGGTGCAGTAATAAGGACACATACGGCAGCAGCGGCTCAGTATTGGGATATCAGGTGCAGTAATAAGGACACATACGGCAGCAGCGGCTCAGTATTGGGGTATCAGGTGCAGTACTAGGGACACATACGGCAGAGGCTCAGTATTGGGGTATCAGGTGCAGTAATAGGGACACATACAGCAGCAGCAGCTCAGTATTGGGGTATCAGTAGGATGAGGAGTTTGTGCAGATTGGGAATAGATGTGGTGGAGCTGGAATATGAGAAGTGAAATGTATCTTTGTTGTATTCTCTGCAGATGAGTTGTAGCTGGAAGAAGTTGTCATGTCAGTCTGGGCCAGATGGAAAAGACGGGAAAAGTGAATGATTCAATAAGAAAGGATGTCAGCGGTAAGACATTATCTGTAACTGTGCTGTGATCTCTTACCTGATCTGTAGGACTGGTATCTACCACTGACCATATGGTGGTAATATCCATGTTGGTCGTTATATAGAGATTATCTTCAGTAACAGCGCAGTCATCTGCTGAGGCTCTCCTCAACTATTAGGGTGCGTCACCCAGTTGTAATCAAGGTTACCTGGTTAGGGGCCCACTCAGAAGCTTTGCCCCCCCCTGAACCAAAACCCTAGCTACGCCTCTGCATTAGACACATATTACTTTTACATATAAAATCACTTGACTGAATTCACATGGCATGTCTGTTGTCAGGGCTGGCGTCAGTACCCGGCGTACCTGGGCAAGTGCCAGGGCCCTGAGCAGGCGGGGGGGCCCACTCGCTGTCAGGGACACCAGAGCACTATGGGGGCCCAGTGTCTGTGCCTGTGCCGGCACCTGCTAGTGGGTCCCCCCGCCTGTTCTGGGCCCCGGCACTTGCAATACTTAGGCTACGTTCACATTAGCGTTGCGCGCCGCTGCGTCGGCGACGCAACGCACGACGCACAAAAAAACGCGCGCAAACGCACGCAAAAACGCTGCGTTTTGCGACGCGTGCGTCGTTTTTTGACGAAAATCGGACGCACGAAAAATGCAACTTGTTGCATTTTCTTGCGTCCGACGCTAGCGTCGGAAACGACGCACGTGTCGGAAAACGCAACAAAAAAAACGCACGCGTCCCCCATGTAAAACATAGGGGCGCGTCGCCGCTGCGTCGCCGACGCAACAGCGACACACATTAGCGGAACGCTAATGTGAACGTAGCCTTACTTCTCCCATCTCGATCGCTGCAGCATCTTCCGCATCTCCTGACTTTGACATTCAGGTCACAGGGCACGGTGACATCACATTGGTGCCCTCTCTACCTGAGAAGTCACAGCGCAGAGAGCCGTAAGACAGTGACGCTGAGGAGTTCAGAGCAGAGCAGTGGCCAGCGATGAGAGATGAATATTTCATTTTTTATTTTTTTGATGTTTGGAGCACCATGTATGGGTCCATCATATATGGAACATTATATAGGGGGCCCATTATGCACTGGAGCATCATATATGGGGCTGATTATATATGGAGCATTATATGGGCCGATCATATAATGGAGCATCATATATGGGGCTGATTATATATGGAGCATTATATGAAGCTCATCATGGAGCATCATATAAGGCCCATTATATATGGAGCCTTATATGGGGTGTTATGATCTGATGGCCTAGGAGCAGCATGAGACGGACTCTGGAGAAGGTGGTCCCTGTACTGACCGCAAACCCTGAACCTAGCAGCGCAACTAGAAGTAGCCGTGGGGGGTACCTAACACTCCCTAGACCCCTCGGCACAGCCTAAGATCTAACTACCCCTAAAGACAGAAACAGGAAACCTATCTTGCCTCAGAGAAAATCCCCAAAGGATAGATAGCCCCCCACAAATATTGACTGTGAGAGGAGAGGGAAATAACATACGCAGATATGAATTCAGATTTTAGCATAGGAGGCCATACTAGCTAAAAAGAAAGAATAGACCAGAGTACTATGCGGTCAGTATAAAAACACTAGAAAATATCCACCACAGAAAATACGGATCACCACATCTGACTAAAGACATGGGGGGTATATCTGCATCTCCAGAGAAATAGCTAGGCTGCAAAAACATGAATATGCACAGAACTATAGGTCCACAGCAGGTGGACAGCAAAAACAAAGCCAGGACTTATCTTTGTAGAAAAGCACAGCAAACTGGAGAGACCAGCAGGGAAGTGAATCCCTCCAGAACAATGGACAACTGGCACTGACTAAAGGATCCTGCAAAGCTACCGTATTTTTTGGACTATAAGACGCACCGGACTATAAGGCGCACCCAGGTTTTAGAGGTGGAAAATAGGGGAAAAAAATATTTGAAGCTAAAAAATGTGGTAAAATATTTAATAACATAAATGACATACTATTATATGTGGTGTTATTATATATAATAGTATGTTATTATGTTGGAAGCTGCGGGACCAGTGTGGTGTTTGTAAAGTATTGTATGAAGATGCTGGAGGGCGAGTATAAGAATGGGGGCACAGGGCTTATATTTAAAGCACCACTCCAGCACTGCAAAATAACACTGGAGTGCTGCTTTAAAATCCCATGGGAGAACTATAATTCCCAGCATGTCCTGCAGATCCTACGACATGCTGGGAGTTATAGTTCACCAAAGGAGTGGCAGAGTGCTTTATTGTGTTTTGTAAAGACTAACCTCTTAAATGTGCCAGCCAGCCACACTGTGGTGAGGTTAAAGCTGGAGCATCCCATTACTGTACACAGAGCAGTCCCTCGTTTCCTTTCCACAGCACAGGTTATGAGGAAGCTGCAGATTCTAGTGGAGACTGGAGAGCCTGAAGGACCTGTGATGATGTCAAGAAGAGGGAGGGCTCTGAGCTGCCATGTGATGCTCCAGCCCGCCCCCTCCTGACATCATCACAGGTCCTCCTGCACAGAACTCAGCGTCCAGCCCAGGCATGGCAGGCAGGTATGCAGCCATCTCCTCTCTCCCTTGGCCCCTGCTGCTGCCTCCTCTCCCCCAGACACACAGACCTGCCCAGCTGCTGCAGGAATCAGCGCTGGAGAAGCCATGTGTGTCCCTGCTTAAGCATTTGCTGCTCCCTGCTCACCGCTCAGCTGATAGGTGGGCGGGGAGCCACTAATGAATATTCACTGCACTTAATCATCGGGAGCACATGGTTTCTCCAGCGCTGATTCTGGGCAGCGGGGACATCCTGAAGTGGGATAACAGTGCGATCCCACTCACTGCTGCCCCCCTCCCCACATGCTACATCCGTACCATAAGACGCACCCACACTTTCCTCCCAAATTTGGATGAAAAAAAGTGCGTCTTATGGTCGGAAAAATACGGTATATACCCCAGTCAGTTTTGCAATTAGTAGATACACCTGTCCGCTCCTACAGTCCAGGCACAACTGCATTACCCTCTACAACCACCGGAGGGAGCCCAAAAGCTGAATTCACAACAATGGGGACTATTCTGTATGGAGCATTATATAGGGCCCATTCGTTATGGAGCAATATATGGGGCCCATCATATACTGTATGGAGCATTATATTGGACTCATTATACTGTATGGAGCAATATATGGGGCTCATTATACTCTATGGGGCCCAATCTATACAGTATGGAACATTATATGGGACCCATTATGAATGGAACAATATATAGTAACATAGTAACATAGTTAGTAAGGCCGAAAAAAGACATTTGTCCATCCAGTTCAGCCTATATTCCATTATAATAAATACCCAGATCTACGTCCTTCTACAGAACCTAATAATTGTATGATACAATATTGTTCTGCTCCAGGAAGACATCCAGGCCTCTCTTGAACCCCTCGACTGAGTTCGCCATCACCACCTCCTCAGGCAAGCAATTCCAGATTCTCACTGCCCTAACAGTAAAGAATCCTCTTCTATGTTGGTGGAAAAACCTTCTCTCCTCCAGACGCAAAGAATGCCCCCTTGTGCCCGTCACCTTCCTTGGTATAAACAGATCCTCAGCGAGATATTTGTATTGTCCCCTTATATACTTATACATGGTTATTAGATCGCCCCTCAGTCGTCTTTTTTCTAGACTAAATAATCCTAATTTCGCTAATCTATCTGGGTATTGTAGTTCTCCCATCCCCTTTATTAATTTTGTTGCCCTCCTTTGTACTCTCTCTAGTTCCATTATATCCTTCCTGAGCACCGGTGCCCAAAACTGGACACAGTACTCCATGTGCGGTCTAACTAGGGATTTGTATATGGGGCTCACTATTCTTTATGGAGCATTATGGTGCCCATTATACAGTATGGAGCAATATATGGGCCCCATAATACTGTATGGAGCAATATGTGAGGCTCATTATTCTGTATGGAGCCATATATGGGGCTCATTATTCTGTATGGAGCACTATGTGGTGTCCATAATACTGTATAGAGCAATATATGTCACTCATTATTCTGTATGGAGGACTATGTTGTGCCCATAATACTGTTTGGAGCAATGCATGGGGTTTATTATACTGTATGGAGGACTATGTGGTGTAGACAATACTGTATGGAGCAATATATGGGGCTTATTATTCTGTATGGAGCACTATGTGGTGCTGCCCATCATACTGTTTGGAGGACAAATCTGTCCAGTTTCTTAGCTATTGATATCACTCATGTAATGTAAGAAGTGAAATGTTTGGCATTGTACTATACCTATATTTCTCTGCTGTATCCATGCGTCATAAATCGTGGTATGTGTGAAAGGGGCCCACTGAGACTCTTTTGCCCAGGGCCCACGAAAACCTGAAGCTGGCCCTGTCTGTTGTTTTCAGGGGAAGAAACAGGGTAAGACAGCTCTTCTGTAAAAAGGACTGGCTCCTGCCTGTAACTACAGCAACCAGAGCTTTATCTGATTGCTTCAGTTTAAATATTTAAATTCTGCTGTCAATCTCTGATAGTGATATTTACATAATGTCATTATTGAGTGGAGCCAATAGGTTACTATGGCAGTCAGGGGCCTGGTGAACGTCCTCATGATTGCTACATTCTTCCCTATGCTGAGCTTCAGATGAGACCTGCAATTTCACTATATACTGCAAAGCTGTGGTATTTTGGTATACATTACAAGTGATCAAATGATCACAGTCCCTTAGGGGAACTAAAATTTAAAGTACAAATTATAAACAAAAATATTTAAAAGTTTCATTCAACCCCTTTTCCCCCTTC
Source organism: Ranitomeya imitator (assembly GCF_032444005.1). Lineage (NCBI taxonomy): Eukaryota > Metazoa > Chordata > Amphibia > Anura > Dendrobatidae > Ranitomeya > Ranitomeya imitator. The sequence continues at coordinate 715,756,564 of NC_091282.1, read as the reverse complement.
AAAAATAAAGTTTAAAAAAGTTTGGTATTATTGTGGCCAAAATGTATGATATATCAAAATCTAAAAGTATTTAAACTGTGCGCTAAACAGTATAAAGGAAAAAAAATCGAAATGGCAAAAAATGCAACAAAAGCAATCAAATGTCATGAGTGACCCGCCAGGGCCGTGGGGTACTCGGTACCGGGTATTTAAAGGGGATGTCATGGTGGCTGTGACCTGGTCCATGGCCCTGGGTGCCCAAGTAAAAGGGATAGGTCTTTTAAGGGAGTGATAATAAAGTTTGTGTTCGTGACGCCACCTGTGGTTTTCGGTCAGAGGGGACCGACGCTGCTTAAAGGAGTCTTCTGGGGTGATATTACTGCAGCAAAGATGGTGACGCTTCCCACAGGTGAAGCGGGGTCCCCAGGGTTTCCAATGTGTATGGCAAGAGTGGTGAATTCCGGCAAATAAACGGAGAACACAAGGTTGTAACGTCTTAACCTGATTTACTGGTGGTAGCAGGCCACAGTCCAGGGTACCAGGAACAGGTGTTGATATAGTCCGGCTGTCCTGGAGGCAGAGGTGGATCCCTCTCCCAGGTGATGTCTGTAAGCCTTCCTACTCACGTTTGTATGCGAGGTCCTTGCTGCCTGTGGCTTTCTGGCAAAGTCCTCTCTCTCCTGTCCTGGGACAGTTACCCGTATGGTGGGCAGTGCGAGCCTTGTTATAGAGTCTCTATCACAACCCGGGCTTTTCGTGTACTGCTGCACCTTCAGGTGTGGGTGCGGGCAAATTACTTAAAGTCCTTTGCCCTCCGGTTCTGCTGTGCGACCTAGAGTTCAACACAACCTTGGGCTCCCGGTGCCCTTTTCCTGCACTTCGGCACAGAGGTTGTCCGGTCACAGTTCCCCTCTAAGCCCTTTCCTTCTCCTGTGTTTCGTTCCTCAGATGCTCACTACATTCCAACCCTTAAGGTTATCTTCATTTCCTGGAGCTGCAGCTCACACATGGCTGCACGGCCCCACTCCCTGCTCTCAGTCCTCACTCTTCACGGTCTCTAAACAACTAACTAACTCCTCCTCCAGACCAGAATACTTAAAGCTGGGAAAACTCTGTTATAGCAAATGGATAAAATTTAACCTTTATTAGGTATATTAAAAAATAGGCCTCTGATAGGCCCTTACTACAGACCAAAAAATACTAAAACAAACAAAAAATTGGAAACCAAGCGTGATATGTGCCCTATTACCTACACAGAATGGGGAAACGACAAACAGACAGACAAATACAAATAACAAATACTCTGCAGCACTGACCGTGCTGATATTAAGTTACCAATCCCCAATAGTCCTTGTAGGCTCACAAAAAGTGGGCCAACTATTGTACAACCCAGCTAGACATAAATATATTGACACAGAATGCACCTCTGTATAAGGGTATTGTGACTATAACTGTGTCTGTTCAGTCAAAAAAAGTATGTCAACTTATCACAGCTGGTTTCTAAACAAGAGAGTGTTCTTGTAGTGTGTTACTTAATAAACAATATATCATCACCCTACCAAGATATATACACCCAGATGTCTCTACATAGGATTGGAATAACGTCAGTGCAGAGTAGCAGACCACATATGCAGCATTATAAGAAGCCCAACAATTGAAAATACCCTTCCATATAGCTTAGGGATACATATTGACTCATTTAAACATACTATGAGTGTTCCCTGAAGAATTTAGTTGTGGCATCTTAAAGGGTTAATGATGGTGGGATATAGTAACGGGAACGCTGTGATGCACGAGATCAGTCATGTAACCACCATATATATAGGTTAGATCTCACCGCGTATTCAACTCATCCCCAGCTGATCCTCTTTCCTCGTCCACCTCATGTCCTGGCCCTTAATCGTTTACAGAGTGGTGCTGCAGAAAGCGTCTCCCGACGCGTTTCTTCCTTGTGGATTCATCAGGGGAGAATGCTGCTGCCATTACGGGTCTCCCCCTTCTGTGTCCTTTATAGATTCAGCTCGTGCCGCGCTGACATAGGCCCCGCCCACCTGGAGTGTGACGCGCTCATCGAGCTTGTCCAGAACATAGGGAATCCCGGCTCAGTAGCGCATGCGTGTCTTCCGTAGCGGGGATAGAGATATCCCAGAGTATGTGAGCGGACTATTTCTTGCTCATAATACAGGGAAATAGAACGTAAATGTATGCGTTCATACATTTAGCTCCCTAAGGTGTCTGTACATATTGCAGCATGGAATCAATCATCCATCCAATATGCCGCATATATAATTAGCACCCTAAAAACAGGACCTACAGTGAAAAACTGATCCTGTTCACCAGATGGCATGATTCATGGAAATACTCAGCATATTCTCATACCAATCAAGTTACAGTCGACAACGGACGGTTATCTACTTGTTGTGTATAAAAATATCACATTTAAACTACGAGAGAAAGCAAGGACGAGAGGACCAGGAAAAAACAGTAAGTTCAATGGGAATAAACTGCTAAGTTGTAAAAGAAGAATAATTGATATAAGGAATTAATATAGGGAAAGAATTCCAATGCTCGGGACACCACTATCCATCACCAAAAACCCCAAAGGAGGGAAACGGTGACCCTAAAATTACCCTATCATGATATCACTACTCTCCTGTCCCTACCTGTCACGGAGGTTGGCACCCTAAAAAGAACCCTGCCCAAGTGGCGCCCCCACTCGACGGCGACTCACCCAAATCTACCTCTCCCTATAGCACCCTCATATCTACAAAGGATAGCTGGAAAGAACAAGGGAGGGGGGGAAGAGAACTATAGGATTTTTCAAATTATTTAGAATGTCTATAAAGGTCAGATCCGTTTCTGGGAGATACAGACAATCCCTAAGATCCTGACCCTACCTGTCGCGGGGGTTGGCACCCTACAGACCTTCGCATGTGGCGCCCCCACTCCACGACGGCTAGCCCTAATTGTAAACCCTATCAGATTTGACAACAGAAAGGGTACCAAAAAGTCATGTCAAAGACTACCCAACTACAGACTACAGGAAACAGCTGTATGATTGTGTCTCATTCAGTCCTAACGGTTGTACTGTCTTCAACATGAATATCCATCTAGTCTCTTTTTGCAGTATTTGTTTATCCCAGTCACCCCCTCTTTGTGGAGGTATTATCCTGTCAATCCCTACGAAATAGATCTTACTGGGGTTGCCCTGATGAAACTGATTCATGTGGATAGCGACAGGAGTATCCCTTTTATTGGCAATGTCACGAAGGTGCTCACCAATTCTCTTGCGAAACTCCCTCTTTGTTTTACCTACGTACTCTAGGTTACAATCACATGTGGCCTTATAAATAACCCCCTTAGTCCGGCAATTGATGAAATGCCGAATTGTGTACGTGGTGTCTGTGACATTGCTTTTTAAGCTTTTAGAGGGTCTGATAGACGCACAGCTTTTGCAGCTACCACATTTATAACAGCCCTTAGTCTGGTTTGTCGTTAACCAAAAGCTGTTGCCAGGGTCAAAATGGCTGTGAACCAATCTGTCGTGGAGAGATTTGCCCTTTTTGTATGTAATCTGAGGTACCGGTGGGACATGTTTTTTTTATATGGGCAGCACGGTGGCTCAGTGGATAGCACTGCAGCCTTGCAGCACTGAGGTCCTGGGTTCTAATCCCACCCAGGACAACATCTGCAAAGAGTTTGTATGTTCTCTCCGTGTTTGCGTGGGTTTCCTCCGGGCACTCCGGTTTCCTCCCACATTCCAAAGACATACTGATAGGGATTCTAGATTGTGAGCCCCAACGGTGACAGTGATGATAATGTGTGCAAAACTGTAAAGCGCTGCGGAATATGTTAGCGCTATATAAAAATAAAGATTATTATTATTATTATTATTATTATATCTCTATCCATCTGCAGGATGGGCCAATGTTTTTGGAGAATTTCTCTGACATGATTTGACCCATTAGAATATCTAGTGATGAAGCGAATAACATTGTCTTCATCAGACTTGGGCTTCGGTGTCAACAAGTCTTTCCTTTTTTTTTTCAGAGATTCTTTATAGGCCCTGTTGAGTACACCCTCCGGATACCCCCTTTCCAAGAACCGGTACTTTAAATCCATGGCTTGTTCTTGGAACACATCATTGTTTGAGCAATTTCTGCGCACCCTGAAATATTGTCCCTTAGGGATCCCTCTTTTTAGAGGAGCAGGGTGGCTGCTTTCCCACTTGAGGAGAGAATTTGTGGCCGTGTCCTTTCTGTGTGTTTTTGTGGTCAATTCACCATTAGGACGTTTTTCAATGCGTATGTCCAAAAATGCCAGGCTAGTGTTGCTAGCTTCAAACGTGAAGCGCAGGCCCAGGTCATTGATGTTTAGCCCCTCAACAAAATTGCCAAAATCAGTGGCTTCTCCTCTCAAAATCACAAACACATCATCAATATACCTTAGCCACAAAATTATCCTCTCCTCAGGATGGGTCAATGCGTCTCCAAAAACTACCGTTTCCTCCCACCAGCCCAGGAGCAAATTTGCATACGAAGGCGCACAAGGGCTGCCCATCGCAGTGCCCCTGAGCTGGTGAAAGTACTTACGGTCAAACAAAAAAACATTTCGGGTCAAGCAAAATTCTAGGGCCTTTATGACAAAATCATTATGTCTGTTGTATTGTGTGCCTCTAGTGTGTAAAAAGTGGCTCACAGCCATTAGACCCTTGTCATGTGGGATTGAAGAGTATAATGACTCCACGTCAATACTGCCTAAGATCATATCTGAGTCAAGGCAAACATCTTCCAATTTAAGCAAAAGGTCAGTGGTGTCCCGCACATAAGAATTCAAAGCTCCCCTGAATCCGGGTTCAGAGCTCCCCCTTCTGGCCTGGATTCAGAATGTGCTGCATGTAGGTGCGTTACCTGATAAAGGGAATCCTCCTTGCCTCCAAGCATGATATAGCCCTCCCGAAAGGAAGGCAACATCACTGTAACAACCGGTTACCTGGGGTGTTAGTCACATTTGCCCTCAAATGGTATCAGTAGAAACACCAGCTCAGCACGCAAACTTCCATCCATCGCCAAGCTCTATAGGTGACAAAATAAAAATTTACAGGTCTCAGAAAATGACAACCACAAAGAGGGTATGTGCACACGTTGCAGATTTGCCTGCAGAATTTTCTGCACAGAATCTGCACCTTTAGGCAGAAAACACAGGTAAAAATCTGCACGTTTTTGATGCGTTTTTTCATGCAGATTTGTATGCGTTTTTGTAACCTAAATAAATATCTATTATTTTAAAAAAAGAATAGTGATATAATTTCTTTGTCCAACCTCTTATTTTACATACTCCATGGAAGAATAGTGTTTACACACAGACAGACAGATAGATAGACAGATATAGATAGATAGATAATAGATAGATAAAATGGTAAATAAATAGTTAAAGACACACACACGCAAAATCTTTAATTTAAAAAAAAAATCGCGTGGGCTCCCGCATAATTTTTTGCACCAGAGAGGGAAAGCAGACGGCCGGGGGCCAATATTTCTAGCCAGGGAAGAGGTTAATACCAATGGAGCTTCCCAGGCTATGAATATCAGCCTGCAGCAGTATATTTAGCCTTTACTGGCTAATAAAATAGCCAGAACGGCTATGCAGACAGCTGTGGGCTGATATTCATAGCCTAGAAAGGGGCCATGGATATTGCCCCCCCCTCCTTGGCTAAAAATACCAGCACCCAGCTGCCCCAGAAATGGCGCATCTGTACGATGCGCCAATTCTGGTACTTAGCCACTCTCTTCCCACTGTCCTGTAGCAGTGGCATATATGGTAATAAGGGGCTTATATCACCGTTGATTGTAAGGTGACATTAAGCCTGGTTAATAATGCAGAGGTATCAATAACGCGCCTATCCATTATTAATCCTAGTTATTACTGGGTTAAAAAAAAAGACAGCCAGAAAAAAGTATTTTTAATGAAATAAAACTCTACACATTTTTTTGCATAATTTTTATTCCATGCCTAATCCAATCGAAGCCATCGATCACCTGCAAACAATTTTTAAAAGCAAACACAAATACTCCCTATTCCGATGCAGTCCCTCTTTAATAACGAGTGTCCCACGATGACCTCCCTTATAGAGTGGTCACATCAGCACATGTGATCGCTCTATAGGGCCTCCAATGAGACACTGACCGAGATGACCCTCCCGCAGTGTATCATTGGAGTTCACTTTATGGCACTACAGCCGTGAGAAAATTGTCACGCTTGTAGTGCCACAAGTGCCAGGTGGACTCAGATGACCTGTCAGCGGTGGAGTGATACAGTGCCGAACATTATCTCCGCCATTGTATCAGCGGAGCCCCTGGAGAGCAGTCGCATCTGCTGATGTGACAGCTCTCCATGGGAGAACGTCGTGGGACAATCGTTATTAATTGAATTACATCAGACACAGAGTATATTGTTTGTTTATTATTTTAATTTTATTTGCATATGATTGATGGCTTCAGGATTAGGTGTATATGGTAAGTATGTACTATATGTGTACTGTATGTGTTTTTTTGTTGTTGTTTTTTTAACATTCAGCACATTAGCTGGATGATGGGACTACTTTCACATCATTGGCTAATGGTGTCAATGTAGCAGGCATGGCTGGATGGGATTAGTAGTCCAGTTGGATGATGCCTGCCTACACAAAGACACACACACAGCCCCGCACACAGACACAGATTCACGCAGACACCGCCACACACACAAACACGCACATAGCTCTGCCCACACTCCGCCCACACACTTCCCTCCTCCCGATCTGCAGCATTTCTAGCACCCACATCTGCAGCAAATCTACAGATGTTTTAACACCTGCAATTTTGCTGAGGATGTGCCTGACTCAATGGAAGTCAGTGGGTGCAGAAACGCTGCAGATCCGCAAAAAGAATTGACATGCTGCAGAAAAAAACCCACTGCGTTTCTGCTCGGATTTTTCCGCAGCATGTGCACAACAAATCTCCATTTTCCATAGATTAACATTGGCTGTGCACTATACTGCAGATTTGATGCAAATCCGTGCGGCCAAAAACGCTGCGGATCTGCATCTAAATCTGCAACGTGTGCACATAGCCAGAATGTTTTTTTAAACAATGTTCTTATTTTTTAACCACTAAAATAATTTAAAAAATGCATTACAAGCTTAGTATTGATATGCTAATTGGAGAATAAAGCTATCAGATCGTTTTTATCTCAGAACGAATTCAGTAATAAGAATAAACAAAACCAATAGTAGAATTGGGGGGGGGTCTCAGTATTTACTCCCACATGGAATCCCTTTTTCAGTACATTGTATGGTAAAATGAATGCAGTTATTGGAAACTGCAACCCTCAAAAATCAAACTCTCTTATGATTATGTCAATGGAAAAATATGAAAGTTAGGGTTATTGAGTCAAGGGGCGGAAAAAATCTGAAAAACTAAAAGGGTTCGTTTATGCTGACGTTTCCTGCAAATGTTTTTATACAAATTTATGGAAATTAAAAGCTGCATTTTACAGTACCAGCAAAAGCTATGAGATTTCAGAAATCTGATGCGCACACACAGGTTATTTTCCTGACTGAATTGGAAAACTGCTGCAATTGGAAAAAACTGCAGCATGTCACTTGTTTCAGCATTTTTGCAGCATTTTTTCATCCATAGAAAGCACTGAGTATGTGCAAAAAATCACAGCAACAAATGCGAGTACCAGGTTTTGCTGCGTTTTTACTGAAAAAAAGCAGGCAGAGCAGTATGTGAAACGCTTTTATTTTTGTGATTTTCCTAAAAATAAGTACCAGTTTAATGGTAGATTTAAAGTAGGAGGACAAAAAAAAGTAAGTATTGTAAAATAGCCTTTATTAACCCCTTAACGACCGCCGATATGCCTTTTAACGGTGGCAGTTAACGGTACTTATTCCTTTTTCATGGCGCTGAGAAATAAGCGTCGGAAATTCTCCCCGCTAGCCTAGAACCCAGAGAACATGATTTGGGTCGTTTTTTTTCAACCCCAGTGTTGCGATCACCGTTATTCACGGTCACGCAAAAAAAAGCTTGATTTCCCATTTTATTTCTATCTCCCCTGATATGATCTAGCACATCAGTGGAGAGAGAAATGGGGTCCTCCGAGCCCCCTGCACTTCCGGTGTCCCTGGACCCTCCTGCATCCCCTGGCCCTGTCCCCTGGATGTGTCGACGTCTTCATCCGGGAAGAAAATGGCAGGTGCATATGCAGTGCGCCTGACAAGATCGGCCTGCCGGCACTCGACAACAATAGGAAATTTTTCCTTTTGGTTCATTTTGATCACTGTAAAAGACCCTATCACAGTGATCAAAATACAAAAATAGTAAATCAAACCTCCCTTTATCACCCCCCTAGTTAGGTAAAAATAATAAAATAAAAAAGGATTTATTTCCATGTTTCCATTAGAGTTAGGGTTGGGCTAGGGTTGGGGCTACGGTTAGGGTTGGGGCTAGGGTTAGGGTTGGGCAAAGGTTAGGTTTTAGCTAGGACTAGTGTTGGGGCTAGGGTTAGGGTAGAGTTCGGGTTGGGGCTAGAGTTATGGTTAGGGTTGAGGTTAGGTTTGTGTTGAGGTTAGGGTGGTAGTTAGGGTTATGGTGGGGATTGCGGTTAGGATTAGGGGTGGATTAGGGTTAGGGATGTGGTTAGAGCTGGGATTAGGGTTAGGGGTGTGTGGGGGTTAGGGTTGGAGTTAGTATTGTGGGGGTTCCACTGTTTAGATATATCAGGGGGTCTCAAACCCCCTTGCATTAAATAAGGTCGGTGGATGGCACAGGCATGACTGTTTTATTTTATATAAAATAAATATGTGAGGAGTAACACAGCACATGGCAGGGTGTTGAGTGGGCACTAATAACTTAGCACATGGTGTGCTGTGAGTGGCCACTAATAACTCAGCACATGGCGGTGTCGTGAGTGTGCACTCTTAGTGTGATGCTGCACCTTGCTCTGGAGGACACATCACGGGCCCACTATTCATCCCTGTCTCTCGAGTATTGTATGTAGATAGCGTGACTGACTGGGGTATAGACCTTGCAGTCTTCTGCACATACACCCAGGGCTGCCACTAGGAATTTTAGGGCCCCATACTGGCAAAATTTTTGGGGCCCCCTTGAGACTCCGCCTAGGCTCCACCCCAGCCCCACCTCCATGCTCCACCCCTCGTACTGTCCACAGTCCCACTGCTCTCTCTTGGAAAAACTCCACTTTTCACCTATCACACATTAACAGTTCCCATCACCAGATCACACATATAGCCAGCAGCTTTTGTTTTAGCCAAAAGATTTTTTAAGTCGCCACCATAACACGGTAGACACTTGTGGCCGGGCCCTACTCTATTGTAACCTATTAAATAATATAATATTATTTAATAATATTATTATTTTAAATATTATTATTTAAAATATTAAATAATAATATCACATACAAGGAACAAATACGACAACACCATGACCAGACCACATATTACCACAAAGTGATCAAATGGCGCATACAAGGAACAAATACCGCAACATCATGTCCAGACCACATATTACCACCACATAGTGACTGAATACTACAATTCTGATCAGTAATAAAAAAAAAACACAATACTATCACCATCAGTGCCCTTATACACAGGAGATCTGTAATTAGTATGCAGTGCAGTGTCTGTGTACAGGTAATACAGTGATCACTGGTGATATTATACACAGGACCTCTGTATATAATGTATAGGTAATACAGTGATCACTGGTGACTTTATACACAGGATCTCTGTTTATAGTATACAGTGTATAGTGTCAGTGTATAGGTAACACACTGACTCACCAGTGACGTGTCCAGGTGAAGTCCTTCATCTTTCATCCAGCACAGACCGCCATCACTTCTTCCAGCCAGGGCTCATCTCTGCAGGAAATAACACAGTTATCTCGAGCTCCGCTTGCAGAACACATTACTTAATTTTTCCCAACTTCTACATTACAACACATGCTGAAAAAAAGGGGACATAGTGTCACTCTACACAGTAACAGGACTGCCCCCCATTTAAAACAGTATACTCAAAAAATAAAATAAATACATCACTGCAGTAATATACCTTAATTAGCCCCTATGGTAATAATATTCCCCGTCTTGGCCCCCGTGTGTCTCATTCTTGGCGTAAGCCATATGTTCTCCAATCCTGCCCTCATGAGTATCCATTCTGCCCCATATGATCTCCCCATCCTGCCCCATCTGTCTCCATCGTATCCATCCTGCCCCATGATCCTGCATGATCTGTCTCCAATCCTGCCCCATCTGTCTCCAATTCTGCCCCCAGTGTCTCCAATCATGCCCCCATGTCTTTCATCCTGCCCCGTGTCTCTATTCTGCCCCCTATGTCTCCAATCATGGCCCCATGTCTGCAATCCTGCCACGTGTCTCCAATCATGCCCCCTGTGTCTCTATTCTGCCCCATCTGTCTCCAGTCATGCCCCCAGTGTCTACAGTCATGCCCCCAGTGTCTCCAGTCATGCCTGCAGTGTATCCTTTCATGCCTCCATGTCTTTCATCCTGCCCCCTGTGTCTCCAATCATGCCCCATATCTCCATTCTGCCCCATGTCTTGCATTCTGCCCCAATGTCCAGCATTCTGCCCCTGTGTCCAGCATTCTGCCCCTGTGTCCAGCATTCTGCCCCTGTGTCCAGCATTCTGCCCCCGTGTCCAGCATTCTGCCCCGGTGTCTCACAGTCTGCTCCTGTGTCAAGCATTCTGCCCCCGTGACTCAGTCTGCCCATGTCCAGCATTCTGCCCCTGTGTCCAGCATTCTGCCCCTGTGTCTCAGTCTGTCCATGTCCAGCATTCTGCCCCTGTGTCTCACAGTCTGCCCCCATGTCCAGCATTCTGCCCCCATGTCCAGCATTCTTCCCCCCGTCTCACAGTCCACGCTCCTGCGGCTGACGTCGGCTGCCAGCCTCCGATTGGCTGGCGGCTGTTAAAACTGCCGCAGCGCCGCTAAGGGCCCGGTTTAGCATGCTGGTAGGGGCCCGGTGAGCAGATGAGACAGGGCCTGATGCGGGCCCCCTCTGCCCAAGGGGCCCCATACCCCAGTCAGGGCAGTAATGCCCTGATGGCGGCCCTGCATACACCTATGACAGCAAATAGAAAAAAGGAAATTGCTCCAGTTTCCAATTAAAGTCCAAAATTTATTAAATTAAATATAAAAAAAAAGAGTCATGTCAGAACAGTGTTCACACAGGAATTCATAGCAGGTACGCGTTTCAAACCCTCTACGGAGTTGTTTCTCAAAGAAAGAACTGCAGGCAGCTTATACCAGACCTAAATATTATATTTCTATGTTTGTGCCACGGGTGATTAGAGAATCTGTCTGTAACTGCTGTAGAGGAGAAGGCGGCTTCTCCTCATTTATACATAGCATTGCCCATCACTGACTATATCTAACCTTATGATGGAATATTTTCCAGTATCAACATGTTGTATACATTGGTTATACAGTAATAGTAATATAATAATAATTTTTTATATAGCACCAACATATTCCGCAGCACTTTACAATTAAGCGGGGACATGTACAGACAATAAATTCAATACAAGTTAAGACAATTTAAACAGTGACATTAGGAGTGAGGTCCCTGCTCGCAAGCTTACAATCTACAAGGAAATGGGGGGGGGGGGGCAGGACACAATAGGTGAAAAGTGTTTGTTATTTCAGGTCTGGCAATTATAATAAATAGGGATTTTCATATAAGGCTGCATGATCCGGTCATCAGCCTGTGTGTTTAAGTGCAATAGTCAAGTATCAAGTGCAGTTATCGTGTGCATGGAGGGTGTGGAGACAGATGAATAGTAGGGTGCAGATTCAGATGCAGATAATATTTGGCAGGAGGGAACAGGACAAAGTTAGTTTACTGAGTAGTTGATGTGGTTGGCCTGTTTGAAGAGATTGGTTTTTAAAGCGCGCTTGAATAGGTCGGGCTAGGTATCAGTCTGATTGTCTGGGGAAGTGCATTCCAGAGAGCTGGCGCAGCACGAGAGAAGTCTTGGAGATTGAGGTGCGAGGTTCGGATTACGGGGGATGTTAGTCTTAGGTAATTTGTAGAATGTAGGGCGATAGACAGATGAGAGAGGAGATATAAGGTGGTGCAGAACTGTGGAGAGCTTTGTGGGTGAGAGAGATGAGTTTATACTGGACCCTGTAGCGAATAGGTAGCCAGTGTAATGACTGGCACAAGATGGAGGCATCAGTGAAGTGGCTGGACAGAAATATGACCCTGGCTGCCGCATATAAGATGGATTGGAGAGGAGAAAGTAAGAGGGAGACCGATCAGAAGAGAGTTGCAGTAGTCCAGATGAGAATGAATAAGAGCGACAGTAAGAGTCTTAGCAGTTTCAAAGGTGAGAAAAGGTCGGTTTCTGGAGATGTTTTTAAGATGCAGGTGACAAGAGGGAGTGAGTGATCTGATATAGGGAGTAAAGGAAAGTTCGATGTCGAATATGACCCCAAGACAGCGGGCATGCTGCTTGGGAGTTATGGTTGAACCCTCCAGGGTAATTTCGATGTTAGGTAGAGTGAGGTTAGTAGAGGGGAGAAACACAAGAGGTTCAGTTTTGGAGAGATTTAGTTTTAGGTAGAAGGAGGACATGATGTTAGAGACAGCAGACAGACAATCATTGGCATTTTGAATTAGGGTAGGGGTGATGTCAGGGGAAGAAGTGTATAATTGGGTGTCATCGGCATAGAGATGATACTGGAACCCAAATCTGCTGATCATTTGTCCAATAGGAGCAGTGTATAGAGAGAAGAGGAGGGGGCCTAGGACTGAGCCCTGCGGAAACCTGATAGTAAGGAGAGGAGGAGAGGAAGAGGAGCCGGCAAAAGATACAGTAAAGGAGCGGTCAGAGAGGTAGGAGGAGAACCAGGAGAGGGCTGTGTCCTTGAGGCCTAAAGAGCGGAGCATAGTGAGGAGGAGCTGGTGATCCACAGTGTCAAATGCGGCAGAAAGATCCAGGAGAATCAGCAGGGAGCAATGACCTTTTGATTTAGCTGTTCTTAGATCATTAGAGACTTTAGTGAGGGCAGTTTCAGTGGAGTGTAAAGAGTGGAAACAAGATTGTAAGGGGTCGAGAAGAGAGTTATCCAAGAGATAGCGGATTAGACTGGAGTGGACCAAGCATTCCAGAAGTTTAGAGATGAAGGAAAGGTTAGAGACAGGTGGGTTTGTAGTTAGCAGTGCAGTTCTGGTCCAGGGATGGCTTTTTAAGTAAAGGTATTATGATGGCATGTTTAAATGAGGAGGGAAAGATACCTGAAGAAAGAGAGAGGTTAAATATTTTAGTCAGGCGAGTGGTGACCACTGGTACGAGAGACATGTGAAGGAATAGGGTCACTGTTGCAGGCTGTAGGCCGAGCAGAAGCGAGGAGCTTGGAAACTTCTTCAGAAACAGGCTCAAAGATGTCTAGTGAGCTTGAGGTGCAGCAGGAAAGGGGATCCAGGCACTGGGGAGATTGGGCTGAGATATCCTGATGGATCTGGTTGATTTTTTTCTAGAAAATAAGTGGCCAAATCCTCACCGCTGAGGTTGGTGATGGGGGCCTGTACTTTAGGTTTCAGGAGGGAGTTTAAGATTTCAAAAGTCGTTTTGGGTTGTTGGATAGTGAGGTGATGAGGGTGGTGAAGTATGATTGTTTGGTCAGATGAAGGGCAGAGTGATAGGTTTTGAGCATGAACTTATAGTGTATGAAGTCTTCTGCTAAGAGAGATTTTCTCCATTGCCGCTCTGTACACCTTGAGCAGCGCTGAAGAAAGCATGTTTGCATTGTGTGCCAGGGCTGCCGTTGTCTGTGTCGGGTCTTTCTGCGTGTAGAAGTTGCTGCTTCATCTAGGGCATTCTTCAGTGTATTATTGAAGTGTGACAGTGCCAAGTCTGGACAGGAGAGGGAGGAGATGGGGCTAAAGATGTGTGGAGATTGTCCATAAGCTGCTGGGTATTAATGGTACGCGTATTCCGATAAGTGTGGTAAGTGGGGGTGTCCCGGGTGAGGAGACAATTCTTGACAGAAAAGGAAAGAAGGTTGTGGTCCGAAAGCGGGAAAGGGGAGTTAGTAAAGTCGTGCAGGGAGCCGGGACGGGAAAAAACCCAGTCCAGAGTATTCCTGTCCTCATGCGTACGAGAATTAGTAAACTGTGAGAGGCCGAATGAAGAAGTTAGAGAAAGAAGATGAGAGGCACATTGGGAGAGGGGATCATTGATGGGGATGTTAAAGTCTCCCTTGATGAGGGTGGGGATGTCACAGGATAGAAAGTGAGTAAGCCAGGTGGCAAAGTGGTCTAGAAATCTAGAAACTGGCGGCTTAAATGAGAAGGGCCGGTAAAGAGTAAAGAGTCTGTAAGAGTAAAGAGTAAAGAGTCTGATGGTGTGGACTAACTAAGAGTTATGGAGTAAAGAGTCTGATGGTGTGGACTTCAAATGAAGGAAATGTAAGTGAGGGAACTGGGGGGGGGGGTGACCTGGAAAGCACATTGTGATGAAAGGAGCAAACCAACATCGCCACCCTGTTCTTAGGTTAAGCGGTATGTGAAAATTTAAGCTCACCAATTGAGAGAGCGGCAGCGGCGGTGGTGTCTGGTGGTTTCTGTAATAGCCATAAGGTTAAGGAAATTAGAGAGGAAAAAAATCGGGAATGGTTAAAAACTTGACTGTAAACTCAAACTTTTATGTACGTACATGGTGTTTCATCCTCACTTATCCCACACCTTTTCTGGAACTGATTTTTTTGGAAAATGGTTGTGAGGTAAAGAGTTCTCAACATTAGTGTTGATTAGTGAAAGATACCTATTTTTTTCAATTAAACTTCACAATAAGCTGTCATGTGGATACACTGTTACTGGTCATTATATGTATCTATAGAATACATATGCAAAAAGAAAGCAGTTATTTGTTTTTCCTTTTAGGTGGGTCCTTGAAGTTACTTACAATTCTTAGTAGGGGTAATCATCTCCGGTATGGACCCCTGGTTTGGAGAGCTGTCTGTCACAGTATGACCCCTAGTATGGAGGAGTGTCCATCTCATATATAGCCTCTTGGTGTGGAGGGGTATTGTGAATTCTGTGGCCAAGCTCCCTCCTGTGGTCGTGAGTGGTACTGCGGCTGGTTCTGTCTATAAGCTTCCTTTGGTGGATGAGAGTGGTACTGCGGCTTCTGAGTTTCCTTCCTCAGGTGATGAGGTTAAGTCGTTAGGTGCTGCTCTATTTAACTCCACCTGGCGCTTTGATCCTGGCCTCCAGTCAATGTTCTAGTATTGGTCTTGCTTCCTCCTGGATCGTTCCTGTGGCCTGTCTATCCTGCATAAGCTAAGTTCTGCTTATGTTATTTTTGTTTGCTATATTTTCTGTCCAGCTTGCTATATTGGTTTTTCTTGCTTGCTGGAAGCTCTGAGACGCAGAGGGAGCACCTCCGTACCGTTAGTCGGTGCGGAGGGTCTTTTTGCCCCTCTGCGTGGTTGTTTGTAGGTTTTTGTGTTGACCGCAAAGCTATCTTTCCTATCCTCGGTCTATTCAGTAAGTCGGGCCTCACTTTGCTAAATCTATTTCATCTCTGTGTTTGTATTTCATCTTTACTCACAGTCATTATATGTGGGGGGCTGCCTTTTCCTTTGGGGAATTTCTCTGAGGCAAGGTAGGCTTATTTTTCTATCTTCAGGGCTAGTTAGTTTCTCAGGCTGTGCCGAGTTGCATAGGGAGCGTTAGGCGCAATCCACGGCTACCTCTAGTGTGGTGTGATAGGATTAGGGATTGAGGTCAGCAGAGTTTCCACGTCTCAGAGCTCGTCATATGTTTTTGGTAAATGTCAGGTCACTTTGTATGCTCTGAACTTCAAGGTCCATTGTGGTTCTGAATTACCTGTTCATAACAGAGGGGTAAGCCTTGCAGGTATGGTCCCCTGGTATAGAGAAGTAACCATCTCAGGTATGGCCCCAGGTGTGAAGGGGTAACCATCTCAGGTATGGGCCCCTGGTGTTGAGGGGAAAACATCTCGGGTGTGACTCCCTGGTGTGGAGGGGTAACCATCTCAGGTATGGCCCCCTGGTGTGGAGGGGTAACCATCTCGAGTATCACCCCCTGGTGTGGAGTGGTAGCCATCTCAAGTATAGGTCCCTGGTGTGCAGTGGTGACCATCACGTTATGGCCCTCTGGTCTCTAGAAGCATTTATATCTTATAAGACCCTGAGAGGTAAAGTCCCTGGGGTCATGGCAATCATATTTTGCATGCCTACTGAATAAATTGTCTCCTTCGAGCTAGAAACAGTGGCTGAAGGGGAAAGAAAAAGAGGTAGGCATGCTTTTCAATACAATCTGTAGCTTCAAGGACCCCCTTTTTTTCATGTGACATGAGAATTCTGAGGTACGGATTTTGACTGTTTATTTTGCAGTGCAGCGGTGTTCACTCCATGCAGTAATGAGGCAGTGACCCAGGAAAGTTCAAAGCAAACAAATTTAATGTCCAAAAACTCACAAAAATGAACAGCACGCGGTGTCTTCCGGATCGCAGCCTGGGCGTCAAAACAGTTCGTATCTGAGACCGATTGCCGAGGCGACTGCACCACCGTGTCACACTGAAGGGTGCCAGGCGTTCACTGCTCTTGGCTCTGTGTTAACTCATACAAGCCGGCTGCTGCAGAACCATCTGCTCTGTCACTTACAAACTAACACTGATACCCAAACCCTTTACTGCAGGGTTTTTTAATGGAATCTGTGGCCATGGGCCATGTGTAAGATCCGGCTGGAGGGAGCAAACTGCCCCACTACCATCCTGTAGTTTGCTCCAAAAATAAAAGCTCATGCTGGGTTTTCTTAAATCTGCCTTGGGCAAATAGCTTAATGCACTTCTATGCACATCCTGGGGGATACTTAGCATCCCTCACATATAATGCCCATCACTGCCTCACAATATTGACCAACTCCTTTTTATTTCAAGGTTGTTATTAGGACAATGCAATAATCTAGTGCATTAAACTGAAAAGCAAAGTACCTAATCTGGGTGCCCTTGAGTTGGTGGGAGCGACTAAGGGTAAAGTAATCAAGTGCATTAACACAAAGGAGAATATGCCTATTCCCGGGGCCCTTGAGATAGTAGGAGCGGCTAAGGGTAAAATCAAGTGCATTAACACAATGGGCAATATGCCTATCCCCAGTGCCCTTGAATTGGTGGGAGCAACTAAGAGTAAAGTAATCAAGTGCATTAACACAAAGGGCAATATGCTTATTCCTGGTGCCCTTGAGTTGGTGGGAGTCACTAAGGGTAAAGTAATCAAGTGCACTAACACAAAGGGCAATATGCCTATTCCCAGTGCCCTTGACCCAGTGGGAGAGATAAAGGGCAAATATCATCAAGTGCCTGAAAAACAATTGACAACGCAAAAGCAGGGTTATTATTAATGACTGTTAACTTTTCCTGCTATAGGTTTATTTTATTATTATTATTATTTATTATTATAGCGCCATTCATTCCATGGCGCTTTACATGTGAGGAGGGGTATACATAATAAAATCAGGTACAATAATCTTGAACAATACAAGTCACAACTGGTACAGGAGGAGAGAGGACCCTGCCCTCGAGGGCTCACAATCTACAAGGGATGGATGAGGATACAGTAGGTGAGGATAGAGCTGGTCGTGCAGTGGTTTGGTCGATCGGTGGTTACTGCAGGTTGTAGGCTTGCCGGAAGAGGTAGTTCTTCAGGTTCTTTTTGAAGGTTTCGATGGTAGGTGAGAGTCTGATATGTTGTGGTAGAGAGTTCCAGAGTAGGGGTGATGCGCGAGAGAAGTCTTGGATGCGATTGTGGGAAGAGGAGATAAGAGGGGAGTAGAGAAGGAGATCTTGTGAGGATCGGAGGTTGCGTGCAGGTAAGTACCGGGAGACGAGGTCACAGATCTATGGAGGAGACAGGTTGTGGATGGCTTTGTATGTCATGGTTAGGCTTTTGTACTGGAGTCTCTGGGTAATGGGGAGCCAGTGAAGGGATTGACAGAGGGGAGAGGCCAGGGAATAGCGGGGGGACAGGTGGATTAGTCGGGCAGCAGAGTTTAGAATAGATTTGAAAGGTGCGAGAGTGTTAGAGGGGAGGCCAGAGAGCAGTAGGATACAGTAGTCGAGGCGGGAGATGATGAGGGCATGGAATAGGGTTTTTGCAGATTCTTGCTTTAGGAATGAACGGATCCGTGAAATATTTTTGAGTTGAAGGCGACAGGAAGTGGAAAGGGCTTGGATATGCGGTTTGAAGGAGAGATCTGTTATGACCTGGTGGTAAGGACAATGATGGACCTGGTGGTTAAGAGCACACGGAATGACCTGATAGTTACTAATAATATAGGACGAGCTCTGAGACGTGGGAACTCTGCTGACCGCAATCCCTAATCCTATCACACACACTAGAAATAGCCGTGGATTGCTCCTAACGCTCCCTATGCAACTCGACACAGCCTAAGAAACTACCTAGCCCTAGAGATAGAAAAATAAAGCCTACCTTGCCTCAGAGAAATTCCCCAAAGGAAAAGGCAGCCCCCCACATATAATGACTGTGAGTAAAGATGAAAATTACAAACACAGAGATGAAATAGATATAGCAAAGTGAGGCCCGACTTACTGAACAGACAGAGGATAGGAAAGGTAACTTTGCGGTCAGCACAAAAAACTACAAAAAGACCACGCAGAGGGCGCAAAAAGACCCTCCGCACCGACTCACTGTGCGGAGGCGCTCCCTCTGCGTCCCAGAGCTTCCAGCAAGCAAGACAAAAATCAAAATAGCAAGCTGGACAGAAAAATAGCAAACCAGAGAAAAACAAGCAGGAACTTAGCTTCTGCTGGGAAGACAGGTCACAAGAACGATCCAGGAGAGAACTAGACCAATACTGGAACATTGACAGGTGGCATGGAGCAATGATCTAAGTGGAGTTAAATAGAGCAGCCAGCTAACGAATTAACCTCGTCACCTGTGGAAGGAAACTCAGAACCAGCTGAAGTACCATTCATGACCACAGGAGGAAGCTTGACAACAGAATTCACAACAGTACCCCTCCCCCCTTGAGGAGGGGTCACCGAACCCTCACCAGAGCTCCCAGGCCGACCAGGACGAACCAAATGAAAGGCACGAACCAGATCGGCAGCATGAACATCGGAGGCAAAGACCCAGGAATTATCTTCCTGACCATAACCCTTCCACTTGACCAGGTACTGGAGTTTCCGTCTCGAAATACGAGAATCCAAAATCTTCTCCACCACATACTCCAACTCCCCCTCAACCAACACCGGGGCAGGAGGATCAACGGATGGAACCACAGGCGCCACGTATCTCCGTAACAACGACCTATGGAATACATTATGGATGGCAAAAGAAGCTGGAAGGGTCAAACGAAATGACACAGGATTGAGAACCTCAGAAATCTTATACGGACCAATGAAACGAGGCTTAAACTTAGGAGAGGAAACCTTCATAGGAACATAACGAGACGACAACCAAACCAAATCCCCAACACGAAGTCGGGGACCCACACAGCGCCGGTGGTTAGCGAAACGTTGAGCCTTCTCCTGGGACAATGTCAAATTGTCCACCACATGAGTCCAAATCTGCTGCAACCTATCCACCACAGTATCTACACCAGGACAGTCCAAAGACTCAACCTGCCCTGAAGAGAAACGAGGATGGAAACCAGAATTGCAGAAAAACGGCGAAACCAAAGTAGCCGAGCTGGCCCGATTATTAAGGGCAAACTCAGCCAAAGGCAAAAAGGACACCCAATCATCCTGATCAGCAGAAACAAAGCATCTCAGATATGTTTCCAAAGTCTGATTAGTTCGTTCGGTTTGGCCATTTGTCTGAGGATGGAAAGCTGAGGAAAAAGACAAATCAATGCCCATCCTAGCACAAAAGGCTCGCCAATACCTCGAAACAAACTGGGAACCTCTGTCCGAAACAATGTTCTCCGGAATGCCATGTAAACGAACCACATGCTGGAAAAACAATGGCACCAAATCAGAGGAGGAAGGCAATTTAGACAAGGGTACCAAATGGACCATCTTAGAGAAGCGATCACAAACCACCCAAATGACCGACATCTTTTGAGAGACAGGGAGATCCGAAATAAAATCCATAGAGATATGCGTCCAGGGCCTCTTCGGGACCGGCAAGGGCAAAAGCAACCCACTGGCTCGAGAACAGCAGGGCTTAGCCCGAGCACAAGTCCCACAGGACTGCACAAAAGAACGCACATCCCGCGACAAAGACGGCCACCAAAAGGATTTAGCCACCAAATCTCTGGTACCAAAGATTCCAGGATGACCAGCCAACACCGAACAATGAACCTCAGAGATAACTCTACTAGTCCATTTATCAGGGACAAACAGTTTCTCCGCTGGGCAACGGTCAGGTCTATCAGCCTGAAAATCAGGGGAGATGGTGTTAGGAGTCGAGTTTCCTCTGCTGCACAGGGGGAATCTCGATCCGTGTCTGCTGCGGTCTCCCATTCGGTATCGGCCGCAGTGGGCTCTGCTCAGCGGAGACGTCGCTCCCAGCGTCTCGCTGGGGCTGATTCGGTGCATAGGGTCACTACTGCCTTTTCTGGCTTTCCTATGGTACCCTGCACTGATCTGCGGCGAGCGAGCCTCTCTGGGACTAAGTCCTTGTTTACTCACACTGAGCATGCCCAGGGCAGGGTCTCCCATTGGAGGTCGAGGGCCACATGTTCGGTCACATGCTCAGGTGCTGCAGTACATTCCATTGGTCCTTCTGGAAGGTCCTGAAAGGGCAAAACATGCTCAGGTACTGCAGCACTTTCCATTGGTCCTTCTGGAAGGTCCTGAAAGGGCAAAAACTTCAGTAGCAGCTTCCTGTGCTGCAACTATATAAACTGCGCATGACCGCACGGCCATGCGCTAGTATTGTCTTATGTTATGTGCTTTGCGCCAGTGTGGTCACATGTATGTGTGTTCAGGGACCCGGCTGAAATAAGCCCCTAGAATGCTGGCTCCTCCAGCGAGGAGATTGAGTCTGAGTGTATTCAGGGACCCGGCTGAAATAAGCCCCTAGAATGCTGGCTCCTCCGGCGAGGAGTTTTGTGTGTTTGTGTGACCACTGACTGCTCTCTGTTTGGGCAGTTAGCCTGTGCCTCTGTGGAGTCTAACAGGGCACAGTGCTTTCCTTTCACGGCTACTCAGTGAATTAACTGAGTTAGTCTATACCGCCATATAGCTCCGCCGTTTGCTAGCAGCAGGTACTCCTGCACGGTGGACCCCGGGCTGCGAACGCACCAATATCAATAAACATCTCTATTTACTCGGTGCGTTCCGCTAGCCCTAACAGAATACTAGCGCCAGGGTCTGGCTAGTAAATGGCGGACATTCAGCAATCTTTGCGCTATATCCAGCAGCTGGAGGGTAGGTTGGCGGCTCTCGAGAGCTCAACCTCAGCTGTGGATATTACCGCAGTTGCTGTACAGGCTGCTAGCGTGGCTGCAGCAACCTTGTCCACTGCCATCCCTGTTCCAACGTTATCTCGCCTCCCGCTGCCAGAAAAATTTTCTGGAAATAGCAAAACTTGTAGGGGATTCGTGAGTCAGTGCTCTATTCACCTCGAGCTCCTGGCTGCACGTTTTCCTACAGAGCGGGCTAAGGTGGGATTTATTGTGTCTCTTTTGTCGGACAGGTTGTTGGAGTGGGCTACGCCGCTGTGGGAGCGTGGTGATCATGTGGTGCAGAGTGCTCCGTTGTTCCTGAGCACTCTGAAAAAGGTCTTTTTAGGACCTCAAGTCACCCATGACACAGCGCTCCAACTACTGGCATTAACTCGGTGAGTCCTTGGTCAGCCATTTTTCCGTCCGCTTCCGTACTTTAGCTTCCGAGCTGGAGTGGTCGGATAAAGCCCTTATCCCCATATTTTGGAGGGGCCTGGCTGACCACATTAAGGACGCTCTGGCCACTAGGGAGATTCCTGCCACACTGGAGGAGTTAATAACTGTCTATACTCGTTGTAGCGTGGCTAAAGGTTGTATAGTCGACGGGAGGTATGTATCACAGAGAAAGCTTGTCGCTGTGATGTAACCCGGAGTGTTTTCTTTAGTACACATAAGGCAATAAGGAATTGTTTAGCATGTTTGGGTCCGGGTTATGGGTAGCTATGAGAGATGGGAGGGTCTGGCTACCCATATACCTCACCCCTGGGTAAGGGGCATAACCATGCCTATTTATGTTTGTTTCAGGACCTGTGGTGATGTCATAACCACATGTCTAGTCATGTGACATTACCTCACCAATGGGTGTGGTTTCAGGCTACATAATGGAGGTGTGTAGCACATGGTGTGAGAGTGTTTGGGAGTCTGCCAATGTGGACAGACTTCCATGTGTCCAGGCTGAACACTACAGAGTGGTCTGTGGCTTCAGATAGAGCCTGAGTGCAGGACGTTGCACAGCCTGTGTGCCCACAGGCCTGAGAAGAGCAGAGCTTTTCTATGGACTTTTATGCTATGTCGGCCTGATGTACGGACTGTTTTCCTTTCTGTTCCTGTCTTGCTGGTTTATGGAGCAAATAAACCCACATGGACATTAAAGAGAATGTGCCTCCTGTTTCCTCCTGCGCACCTGAGCGGGTACAACGTTACAATTGGTGTTTCGAATGCGGGCAACGATCCAAGGAGCACGTGTTGCAGCGATGGCTGGTCTGAGCCAGAAGAGTGGACGGTCTTGGCAACCGTGAGTAATACTGACCGGGATCAGTGAGAACTGCTGTTTATGGGATACCTCTGAGGAGAAGAGGGATCCGGGAACCTGTGTGGCCGGCACCAACAGGTAACGGACAGGTGTCCGTGTGTACTGACCGGGGTCAGAGTGGAAGAAAACAGAGACAGTGCGTCTGGGCATCTCTGAGGCTGAGGGGTAACGGTCTGAAAACCGTGTATTGTACTGACCGGGGTCAGTGGAAAAAACTGTTTTTGGGCTATGTTAAAGCCGGGTGTGTAACAGACCGAAGTCTGTGTTAATCTGACCAGGGTCAGTGAGAGACTGTGTTTTTTTTTTCTATAAGCACATGTGCAAGTGCTTGCTGTGGACCGGCGAGTCCATGTATTTCTTTTTTTCTTCTGTGAACAACTTGCTGTGGCTCGGCGGGGCCACGAAGACTGAAGGCATCTGGCGGTAACTCGGCGGGGTTACGAAGTTTTGCGGTGGATCGGCGGGTCCACGAAGTCTGCGGTTGAGCTGCAGTGGCGGTTGCAGCAGCTTGTGATCAGCACCCGGAGGAGCCAGAGATTTGTGACTGCAGCAGGAGCTGTAGCAATGCCAGCAGGAGCTGGTGGAGTATTGGGAAAAAAAAAAAAAAAAAGTTGTGCTCCAGGTTGTGCAGACTCTTAAAGGGACAGTGCCGAGCTAAAGAGACATATACTGTGGAACTGTTGGGGCTTGAGAGTACTGTGGGGAAGTCCACGGGGTGTACCCGAGGGAAGGGGTGGTGTCCCTAATAGGGTGGTGTCCCCCCCAAAAAAAAATTGGGCGGAAAACCCAAACAGGGATGGTTGCCAAAAAAGGGGCGGAGTCCCAAAAGGGGGTGGTATCCCAAAAGGGAGTAATTGCCCAAAAAGGGGTGGATCTTTTAAAAGGGGAACAGCAATGTTTGTGTTTTACGTATTCTGAGTGCGCCATAGACTTCCCGTTTGATGACAGGGCGCAGGTGTGTACTGTTTTGTTACACCATGAAGGAGTATCTGGACTGCTGGACTCAAAGAGTTAGGTGACTCTGACAGGAACTCCTCTCGTCTTCTGTCTAACTGAGAAAAAGGTCAATGTTCGCTGCATTCATGGGGGCACTGTTGACTATACTGTGGACAGAGTGATCATTGATATGTCCAAAAATGTAAAGTGCCAAGGTGGCGGTATAACACCAGACTTGTTCTACCCATTTGAGAGGGGCCGGGACTTTGTGATCTTTGAAGACATATGGGAAGTTGACGCAGTGTGGGGTTGTTCAGAGGAGAGACGGAGTGCTCATATTGAAGCCCCACTACAGCAGCAGGCTGTGGGGATTCCTGTTAATGGGATGTGTAAAGAGGAAGTAGCGCCACCTAATGTCAATAGTCCAGAGTTACGGGTGACTGGAAGAAAGTGTGGGTCTGACACGTGTTTAAATGGGGAATTGCTGTTCCAGGATGACAGAGTGAAAGGGGGTGACTCCTATTCAGACTGTGACTCAAGCGCAAGGGGAAAAGAGTGCAGTAAGGAGGAGCCGAGTAAAACTCACAAATCTTCGTCTCGTCGCGGGGGCCGCAGAATGGGTGAAGTGGCTCAGTGTGATGAAGGCTCCAGAATACCTGATGCTGAAGAGATGGAGAACTCTGAAGTTACCAAGAGTCAAGGGGTACCTAAGAGTAAACAGATAGAGAGCCCTGCAGAGACCATAGATGTGGATGCAGAGACAAGTGGAACCCTGAGGAGGCAGAGTGTGGGTGAGCAAGAGACCTCATCTGAAAGTTTAATTAAAGAACTGCTGGTGCGACATGTGAAAGCCAAAAGAGAGCAGGACCATAACATAGAGCTGCTTAAAGAAGCAGTCGAACGAGAAAGGGTCCTGAGGCAAGCAATTGAACACAGAGTGGGTGACCTAGAGAAGGAAGTCTCTGAGCTCAGAGGTCACCTATCAGCGTGTCAAAACATGAACAAAGCCATGTTGAAAGATATGGAGGTGTTCAGAGAGGCCCAAGAGAAGAATCAGCAGGAACTTCTCCAGAGAGAAGATGAGCGTCGCTGCTTGGTAGAGGAGCTAGATAAAGTTCTCCAAGAGCTCAAGACAAAGGAGACTAATCAACGGCCTCAGAAATCCACGGATGACCGGGAAATCAAACTGTTGTGCTCTCCTGATCTGATCGCTATGAAGGAGCGTGAGCTGGAGAGGCTGACCAAAGAAGGGGCCGCCATGGAGGAAGAAAGCCAGCAAGGGAAGTGCCATGCAGATGGCCGAACAAAGGACATCGAGGTCTTGGAAAACTGCGCTGATGCTAAGGACGAGGAGGTCCAACGATATAACCAAGAAGGTGAGACTTCGATTTTCAAGTGCGTAATAGATGTACCCAAACTCATGCAAGAAGCATGTGCCAGTGAGGAGGTGCATGAAGTGTTTAAAAAGGCGGTCGATGCGTGTAGGGTGCACTGGGCACCTGAGACCCATCAACTGGTCATACTGTCCAATAAGGAAGTCACAGTGAAGCGGGTGGCTGTCCTGAGAGAGATGCATCTACAATGCCTCCGCACAAAACAAATGATCATGTTGAAGAATGAGGAAGCCGCTCGACGTCTGGAGCTAGCGAGAGAAGCTCAAAGTCGGTTGGGTATTGTAGAAGATGTCATGCAAGTGCCCAGAGGTCTGGTGGGGAAAGTCATCGGAAGATTTGGCAAGGTGATGCAAGAGATGGTGAATAGGTCCGGTGTTATGAGAGTGAGCATTCCGGCTGATGATGAAGCCCAGGTCGTGGGTGAAGATGGGATGGTTCCATTCCTTGTCGTCGGATCCATGGAGAGCCTTAGGAATATCCAAATGCTCCTGGGGTATCGTGTGGCATACCTGAAACAGATAGTGCAGCTAAGACGTGAGAGGGAGCAGATCAATATAGAGCTGCAAGAATTGGCAAACAGTTTGCCACCACCTTCAACTCATGGTCTAGAGAGGCAAAGAGGTTCTCTAAAGACTGGAAGTCCTCAAGCTGAAGTTAACAGAGGATATAGAGGTAAAGTGAAGAGCTGCTCTCCGAACAAAGACAATAGGAGAGATCAAGAACCGAGAGAGAACCGAAGGTGGTCAGATGGAAGAGCTAGAAGTAGTAACTCCTCAGTTAGTTCAGGGCTCAGTGACCTAAGCGGGAGATCCTATAGCAGACGAGATGACAAGGGGTCATCGTTGTCAAAGGATGTGATGGAAAGGGATGACGAATGCCAACGAAAGGGTTCAATAACAGGCCCTGACTTAGACAGACGGTTTGACTGTCAGGGACGACTGAGAGGGGTCTCTAGTCGGTTTAGGACAAGTGCCAAGCCCCACGGCTTTAGGCAGAGGGGGGAGGTATGTAGCGTGGCTAAAGGTTGTATAGTCGACGGGAGGTATGTATCACAGAGAAGGCTTGTCGCTGTGATGTAACCCGGAGTGTTTTCTTTAGTACACATAAGGCAATAAGGAATTGTTTAGTATGTTTGGGAGATGGGAGGGTCTAGCTACCCATATACCTCACCCCTGGGTAAGGGGCATAACCATGCCTATTTGTTTGTTTCAGGACCTGTGGTGATGTCATAACCACATGCCTAATCATGTGACATTACCTCACCAATGGGTGTGGTTTCAGGCTACATAATGGAGGTGTGTAGCACATGGTGTGAGAGTGTTTGGGAGTCTGCCAATGTGGACAGACTTCCATGTGTCCAGGCTGAACACTACAGAGTGGTCTGTGGCTTCAGATAGAGCCTGAGTGCAGGACGTTGCACAGCCTGTGTGCCCACAGGCCTGAGAAGAGCAGAGCTTTTCTATGGACTTTTATGCTATGTCGGCCTGATGTACGGACTGTTTTCCTTTCTGCTCCTGTCTTGCTGGTTTATGGAGCAAATAAACCCACATGGACATTAAAGAGAATGTGCCTCCTGTTTCCTCCTGCGCACCTGAGCGGGTACAACGTTACATCGTATTGACCTCCGTTTTAACGAGCGGAGGTTGGAGCGAACCCAGTGTAGGCAGAGGTTTCGGCTGGCTCCCACCTTCGCCAAACCTTTGGAATCTCCAGTCCAGGCATCCGAGTCACATGAGGCCTTAGAGGTGACACGAGCGGGATCCAAGTCTCAGTCTGCCCGTGCACATAAGGTCCGTCATGTTTGCCAGCAGTCAGGACACCTTGCCTCCAAGCAAGCGGTCGGGGAAACGTCAGCGTCTAATGGCAGTTGGAGGAGGTACACTAGACACGGCGACGTTTGCCTCAAAGTTGTCCTTCAAGGGGACAATTACCACAGGCCCATCCACTCTTATGGTTGAGCTATGCGTGGATTCTGGGGCAGAGGGTAACTTTATGTCTTCCGCTTTTGCCCAGCGTCACGCAATACCCTTGGTGATGCTCGCCAAGCCAATAACCGTTCGAGTGGTAAATGGGTCAACACTACCTTCACAGATTACCCACCAAACCATTCCTTTCACGCTATCTGTGTCTCCATCACATTAGGAGATAATCTCCCTATTAGTCATTCCTGAGGGAATTGATGAGGTCCTGTTGGGGATACCATGGCTTCGCTACCATTCTCCTCATATTGAGTGGTCCTCTGGGAGAATTTTGGGATGGAGTAAATCCTGCGAGGGTAGATGTCTGAGGGAGTGCGTTCAGCTTGCTACTACACAGGTACCCACAGATCTTTCCTCTCTCCCCAAGCACTATTGGCCCTATGCAGACGTGTTCTCCAAAAGAGCTGCGGAGACCCTTCCGCCTCACCGCCCCTATGACTGTCCTATTGACCTCTTGCCTGGTGCTGAGCCTCCCCGGGGTCGAGTCTATCCGTTATCTCTCCCGGAGACGGAGGCAATGTCCCAGTACATCCAAGAGAATCTGGCAAGAGGATTCATTAGGAAGTCAGTGTCACCGGCAGGGGCTGGGTTCTTCTTCGTACAAAAGAAGACTGGAGACTTACGTCCATGCATAGACTACAGGGGTCTTAACGCCATCACCGTTAAGAACAAGTACCCACTACCCCTGATATCTGAGCTGTTTGATAGGCTACGGGGAGCGAGGATATTTACAAAGTTAGATCTGCGGGGTGCTTACAACCTGATTCGCATCCGTGAGGGGGATGAATGGAAGACGGCTTTTAACACCAGGGATGGGCACTATGAATATCTGGTGATGCCCTTCGGGCTCTGTAATGCCCCAGCTGTTTTCCAAGACTTTGTGAACGACATCTTCCGGGATATGCTCACCACCTCGGTCGTAGTCTATCTGGATGATATTCTCATCTTCTCTCCAGATATTGACTCCCATCGGAGAGATGTTCGCAAAGTCTTTGACCTCTTACGGGCAAACTCCCTCTACGCCAAGTTGGAGAAGTGTGTGTTTGAGCAGGAGTCCATGCCTTTCCTTGGTTATATCATCTCTGCCCAGGGTTTGGCTATGGATCCTGCCAAGCTACAGGCTGTAATGGACTGGCAGGAACCCCATTCTCTTAAAGCGGTGCAGCGCTTTATGGGGTTCATTAATTACTATCGCCAGTTCATTCCACACTTCTCAACTTTGGTAGCTCCCTTGGTTGCCCTCACCAAGAAGGGAGCAAATCCCAAGTTGTGGTCAGAGGAGGTCTCCAAAGCCTTTCTCTCGATCAAGTCACACTTCGCTAGCGCTCCCATCCTACATCGCCCCGATGTTGATAAGCCATTTATCTTGGAGGTGGATGCCTCATCCGTTGGTGCTGGAGCAGTCCTTTTCCAAAAGGATGCTCAAGGTCGGAAGCATCCTTGCTTCTTCTTCTCCAAGACCTTCACACCAGCGGAGAGGAATTATTCCATCGGGGACAGGGAGTTGCTGGCCATGAAGTTGGCTTTTTCGGAGTGGAGACATCTCTTGGAGGGAGCTCGCTTTCCCTTCCAAGTCTTCACTGACCACAAGAACTTGGTGTATCTGCAAACGGCCCAGCGGCTGAATTCTCGCCAGGCTAGATGGTCCCTGTTCTTCTCCCGGTTCCATTTTACTCTCCATTTCCTCTCCGGGGAGAAGAACGTTCGTGCTGACGCTCTCTCCCGCTCCGTGGTGTCATTGGAGGAGGAGGAGCCTCGGCCTATTGTCCCTTCTGAGAGCCTGAGAACTGTAGCTCCGGTTTCGCTAGAGTCTGTGCCCCCGGGCAAGACTTTCGTACCAGCTAACTTGCGACCGGAGGTTCTCTCTTGGGCTCACTCCTCCAGAGTGGGTGGGCATTTTGGGACCAAGAGGACATCTGAGCTTCTGGCGAGAACATACTGGTGGCCGCATATGGCCCGAGATGTCAAGGAGTATATTCAGGCGTGCGTTTCTTGCGCCCAGAATCGGTCTCCTCGGCAATGGCCTGCTGGGTTGCTTTACCCTCTACCGGTGGCAGACAGGCCCTGGGAGATGGTCGGGATGGACTTTGTGGTGGGTCTACCCAAGTCGCGTGGCTGCTCCATTATTTGGGTTGTCACCGACCATTTCTCCAAGATGGTGCATTTGGTGCCGCTTCCTCGGTTACCCTCAGCACGGGCCTTGGCGGTGTTGTTCATTAAACACGTTTTCCGATTGCATGGTATGCCTGATAAGATTGTCAGCGATCGGGGTCCCCAGTTCGCATCTCGGTTTTGGAGAGAGCTCTGCCGTTTACTCAGCATAGAGTTAAACCTCTCCTCTGCATACCATCCCGAGACGAATGGGTTGGTGGAGAGAACCAACCAGACTCTGGTGACCTATTTGCGACATTTCGTCTCTGCTAGGCAGGATGACTGGGCATCTTTGCTACCTTGGGCGGAATTTGCCCTGAACAATGCCATAGCCGATTCCACTGGTCAAACTCCTTTTCTCCTTAATTACGGCCAGCATCCGCGTGTCCCTGTGCCCATGCCCGTGTCATCCACCGATTCTAGGGTGGCAGACTGGGCGGTGGAGGCACGTGACATCTGGGACCGCACACAGGATGCCATCCGGGCCTCCAAGGAGAGAATGAGGGTTTCGGCTGATACACACCGGCGCCCCGCTCCGGTCTTTGCTCCTGGCGACTTGAGTTGAGTCCACTAAGTTTGCTCCTCGCTACATTGGCCCGTTTAAGGTTCTGGAACAGGTCAACGCTGTGGTCTACCGTTTGGCTATTCCTCCACGCCTTGGTATCACCAATACTTTCCACGTTTCCCTCTTAAAGCCCGTTCATTTGTCCCGGTTTTCCGAGTCATCTGCTGGGACATCGGGTTCATCCACGGATGAGTTTGAGGTGAATGCTATTGTGGGGTGCAAGGTGGTACGTGGCAAGAAATTTTATCTGGTGGACTGGAAGGGTCACGGCCCAGAGGATAGAACCTGGGGCCTGTGGAGCACATTCGGGCTCCGCTGCTTATCGCAGCTTTTGAGCGTAGTGAGGCTCAAGGAGGGGGGGGCCCTAGGAGGGGGGTAATGTTAGGAGTCGAGTTTCCTCTGCTGCACAGGGGGAATCTCGATCCGTGTCTGCTGCGGTTTCCCATTCGGTACCGGCCGCAGTGGGCTCTGCTCAGCGGAGACGTCGCTCCCAGCGTCTCGCTGGGGCTGATTCGGTGCATAGGGTCACTACTGCCTTTTCTGGCTTTCCTATGGTACCCTGCACTGATCTGCGGCGAGCGAGCCTCTCTGGGACTAAGTCCTTGTTTACTCACACTGAGCATGCCCAGGGCATGGTCTCCCATTGGAGGTCGAGGGCCACATGTTCGGTCACATGCTCAGGTGCTGGAGTACATTCCATTGGTCCTTCTGGAAGGTCCTGAAAGGGCAAAACATGCTCAGGTACTGCAGCACTTTCCATTGGTCCTTCTGGAAGGTCCTGAAAGGGCAAAAACTTCAGTAGCAGCTTCCTGTGCTGCAACTATATAAACTGCGCATGACCGCACGGCCATGCGCTAGTATTGTCTTATGTTATGTGCTTTGCGCCAGTGTGGTCACATGTATGTGTGTTCAGGGACCCGGCTGAAATAAGCCCCTAGAATGCTGGCTCCTCCGGCGAGGAGTTTTGTGTGTTTGTGTGACCACTGACTGCTCTCTGTTTGGGCAGTTAGCCTGTGCCTCTGTGGAGTCTAACAGGGCACAGTGCTTTCCTTTCACGGCTTCTCAGTGAATTAACTGAGTTAGTCTATACCGCCATATAGCTCCGCCGTTTGCTAGCAGCAGGTACTCCTGCACGGTGGACCCCGGGCTGCGAACGCACCAATATCAATAAACATCTCTATTTACTCGGTGCGTTCCGCTAGCCCTAACAGATGGCAGACAAAATTACCCCCTCTTTGAGAATACCCGCCTGCTCAGGAACACCCGGAGAGTCGGGCACAAAACTCCTTGACAGGGCATCAGCCTTCACATTCTTAGAGCCTGGAAAGTACGAAACCACAAAATCAAAACAGGAGAAAAATAGCGACCAACGAGCCTGTCTAGGATTCAACCGTTTGGCAGACTCGAGATAAGTCAAATTCTTGTGATCCGTCAAGACCACCACGCGATGCTTAGCTCCTTCAAGCCAATGACGCCACTCCTCGAATGCCCACTTCATGGCCAACAACTCTCGATTGCCAACATCATAATTGCGCTCAGCAGGCGAAAACTTTCTAGAAAAGAAGGCACATGGTTTCATCACCGAGCCATCAGAACTTCTTTGCGACAAAACAGCCCCTGCTCCAATCTCAGAAGTATCAACCTCGACCTGAAACGGAAGCGAAACATCTGGCTGGCACAACACAGGGGCAGAAGAAAAACGACGCTTCAACTCCTGAAAAGCTTCCACAGCCACAGAAGACCAATTGACCACATCAGCACCCTTCTTGGTCAAATCAGTCAACGGTTTAGCAAAACTAGAAAAATTACTGATGAAGCGACGATAAAAATTAGCAAAGCCCAGGAACTTTTGCAGACTCTTCACAGATGTCGGCTGAGTCCAATCATAAATGGCCTGGACTTTAACAGGGTCCATCTCAATAGTAGAAGGGGAAAAAATGAAACCCAAAAATGAAACCTTCTGAACTCCAAAGAGACACTTTGACCCATTCACAAACAAAGAATTAGCACGAAGGACCTGGAACACCATTCTGACCTGCTTCACGTGAGACTCCCAATCATCCGAGAAGACCAAAATATCATCCAAATACACAATCAGGAATTTATCCAGGTACTCTCGGAAGATGTCATGCATAAAGGACTGAAATACTGATGGAGCATTGGAAAGCCCGAATGGCATAACCAGGTACTCAAAATAGCCCTCGGGCGTATTAAATGCTGTTTTCCATTCATCGCCCTGTTTAATACGCACAAGATTATACGCACCACGAAGATCTATCTTGGTGAACCAACTAGCCCCCTTAATCCGAGCAAATAAATCCGACAGCAGCGGCAAAGGGTACTGAAATTTGACTGTGATCTTATTAAGAAGGCGGTAATCAATACAAGGTCTCAAAGAACCATCCTTCTTGGCCACAAAAAAGAACCCTGCTCCCAATGGTGACGACGACGGGCGAATATGACCCTTCTCCAAGGATTCCTTTACATAACTCCGCATAGCGGCGTGCTCTGGCACAGATAAATTGAACAGTCGGCCCTTAGGAAACTTACTACCAGGAATCAAATTGATAGCACAATCGCAATCCCTATGAGGAGGTAGGGCACTGGATTTGGGCTCATCAAATACATCCCGGTAATCCGACAATAACTCCGGGACTTCAGAAGGGGTGGATGACGAAATAGACAAAAATGGAACATCACCATGTACCCCCTGACAACCCCAGCTGGACACAGACATAGATTCATTCAGACCAGCAGGCATGGGAAATCCCACCATGACATCCTTAAGGGCTTCAGAGAGACCCTTTCTGAAAATTGCTGCCAGGGCACATTCATTCCACTGAGTGAGTACAGACCACTTCCTAAACCTCTGACAATATATTTCTACCTCATCCTGACCCTGACACAGAGCCAGCAAGATTTTCTCTGCCTGATCCACTGAATTAGGTTCATCATAAAGCAATCCGAGCGCCAGAAAAAACGCATCAACATCACGCAATGCCGGATCTCCTGGCGCAAGGGAAAATGCCCAGTCTTGAGGGTCACCACGTAAGAAAGAAATAATGATTTTCACTTGTTGAACAGGGTCACCTGAGGAGCGAGGTTTCAAAGCAAGAAACAATTTACAATTATTTTTGAAATTCAGAAACTTAGATCTATCCCCAAAAAACAAATCAGGAATTGGAATCCTAGGCTCTAACATCAGATTCTGAACCACAAAATCTTGAATGTTTTGTACCCTTGCAGTGAGACTATCCATACAAGAGGACAGACCTTGAATGTCCATATCTACACCTGTATCCTGAACCACCCAGAGGTAAAGGGGAAAAGAGAGACAAAACACACTGCAAAGAAAAAAAAATGGTCTCAGAACTTCTCTTATCCCTCTATTGAGATGCATTAATACTTTGGGCCACCTGTACTGTTATGACCTGGTGGTAAGGACAATAATGGACCTGGTGGTTAAGAGCACACGGAATGACCTGATAGTTACTAATAATATAGGACGAGCTCTGAGACGTGGGAACTCTGCTGACCGCAATCCCTAATCCTATCACACACACTAGAAATAGCCGTGGATTGCGCCTAACGCTCCCTATGCAACTCGACACAGCCTAAGAAACTAGCTAGCCCTAGAGATAGAAAAATAAAGCCTACCTTGCCTCAGAGAAATTCCCCAAAGGAAAAGGCAGCCCCCCACATATAATGACTGTGAGTAAAGATGAAAATTACAAACACAGAGATGAAATAGATATAGCAAAGTGAGGCCCGACTTACTGAACAGACAGAGGATAGGAAAGGTAACTTTGCGGTCAGCACAAAAAACTACAAAAAGACCACGCAGTGGGCGCTAAAAGACCCTCCGCACCGACTCACGGTGCGGAGGCGCTCCCTCTGCGTCCCAGAGCTTACAGCAAGAAAGACAAAAATCAAAATAGCAAGCTGGACAGAAAAATAGCAAACCAGAGAAAAACAAGCAGGAACTTAGCTTCTGCTGGCAAGACAGGTCACAAGAACGATCCAGGAGAGAACTAGACCAATACTGGAACATTGACAGGTGGCATGGAGCAATGATCTAAGTGGAGTTAAATAGAGCAGCCAGCTAACGAATTAACCTCGTCACCTGTGGAAGGAAACTCAGAAGCCGCAGCTCCACTCACAACCACCAGAGGAAGCCCATGGACAGAACCAGCCGAAGTACCATTCATGACCACAGGAGGGAGCTTGACAACAGAATTCACAACAGAGATCAGTGTCAAGGATTACCCCGAGGCAGTGAGCTTGTGGGACTGGGGAGAGTGGGCAGCCGTTTACTGTAATGGATAGGTTCATTGGGGGGGTCGCATGAGATGGGGGAAAGACAATGAATTCTGTTTTGTCCATGTTAAGTTTTAGAAATCTAGCGGAGAAGAAGGATGAAATAGCGGATAGACATTGAGGGATTCTGGTTAGTAGGGTGGTGATATCTGGTCCAGAGATGTAGATCTGTGTGCCATCAGCATAGAGATGATACTGAAAACCGAGAGATTCTATTAGCTGTCCCAGGCCAAAAGTGTAAATGGAAAAGAGCAGGGGCCCTAGAACTGAACCTTGCGGGACTCCAACAGATAGAGGGCGAGGTGAGGAGGTTGTGTGTGAATGGGAGACGCTGAATGCTTGGTCAGTTAGGTATGACGAGATCTGTTATGATCCAGTGACCTTGGAGCTGCATGAGAACTTTCACTGGAGAAAGTGGCCACTATACTGACCGCAAACCTAAACTTAACACCGCAACTAGAAGTAGCCGTGGAGTGTACCTAACACACCTAGACACCTCGTCACAGCCGGAGGACTAAATATCCCTAAAGATGGAAATCGGAATACTGTCTTGCCTCAGAGAAAATCCCCAAAGGATAGACAGCCCCCCACAAATATTGGCGGTGAGTCGGAGAGGAAAAAACATACACAGGCAGAAAAAACAGGATTTAGCACAGGAGGCCACTCTAGCTAGATAGGACAGGATAGGACAGAGTTCTGTGCGGTCAGTATAAAAACCCTTCAAAAAAACCACAGCGGAATATACAAAAAACCTCCTACATCTAACTAAAGATGTAGGAGCGTATATCTGCAACTCCAGTGAAACCAACCAGACTGAGAAAACACAAACACAGTCTAATCTGGACAAAAGAAAAAACAAACGAATAGTACTGAAAATAAGCACACTGCATGTGTGCCACAGGAAAAGAAACAAGCACTTATCTTTGCTGAACTGGCAGATAAGCAGGAGAGGCCAGGCTGAGATCCAACACTTCCAGAGAAACATTGACAACTGGCAAGGGCTAATGAATCCTGCACACTAAAATATCCCAGTCAGAACAGCAATTAGCAGATACACCTGGCCAGGACTGTGACTCAGAGACAACTGCATTCCCAGCTACAACCACTGGAGGGAACCCAAGAGCAGAATTCACAACAGTACCCCCCCTTGAGGAGGGGTCACCGAACCCTCACCAGGACCTCCAGGATGATCAGGATGAACCAGATGAAAGGCACGGACCAAATCAGCAGCATGGACATCAGAGGCAAAAACCCAAGAATTATCCTCCTGGCCATAGCCCTTCCATTTGACAAGGTACTGAAGCTTCTGCCTCGAAAAACGGGAATCCAAAATCTTCTCAACAACATATTCCAACTCCCCATCAACCAACACAGGGGCCGGAGGATCAACAGAGGGAACAACGGGTTCCACATATTTCCACAACAAAGATCTATGGAAGACATTTTGGATTGCAAAAGATGCCGGAAGCGCCAGTCGAAAAGTCAACGGATTAATAATCTCAGAAATCCTATAAGGACCAATAAACCGAGGCTTAAACTTAGGAGAAGAAACCTTCATAGGAACATGACGAGAAGACAACCAGACCAGATCCCCAACCCAAAGCCGGGAACCAACACACCGATGACGGTTAGCAAAACGCTGAGCCTCCTCCTGGGACAACACCAAATTGTCCACCACATGAGCCCAAATCTGTTGCAACCTATCAACCACAGAATCCACACCAGGACAGTCAGAAGGCTCAATCTGCCCAGAAGAAAAACGAGGATGAAAACCAAAATTACAAAAGAAAGGTGAAACCAAAGTAGCCGAACTAGCCCGATTATTAAGGGCAAACTCGGCCAATGGCAAAAAAGCCACCCAATCATCCTGACACAAAGCATCTCAAATAAGTCTCCAAAGTCTGATTAGTTCGCTCGGACTGGCCATTTGTCTGAGAATGAAATGCAGAAGAAAAAGACAAATCAATGCCCAGCTTGGCACAAAAGGCCCGCCAAAACCTAGAAACAAACTGGGAGCCTCTGTCGGATACAATATTCTCCGGAATACCATGCAAACGGACCACATGCTGAAAAAACAATGGAACAAAATCAGAAGAAGGCAATTTAGGCAAAGGCACCAAATGAACAATCTTAGAGAATCGGTCACAAACAACCCAGATAACAGACATCCTCTGGGAAACAGGAAGATCGGAAATAAAATCCATAGAAATATGCGTCCAGGGTCGCTCAGGGACCGGCAATGGCAAAAGCAACCCACTAGCACGGGAGCAACAAGGCTTGGCCCGCGCACAAGTCCCACAGGACTGCACAAAAGAACGCACATCACGCGACAAAGAAGGCCACCAAAAGGACCTACCAACAAAGTCTCTGGTACCAAAAATGCCAGGATGACCAGCCAACACGGAACAGTGAACCTCAGAAATCACTCTACTAGTCCATCTGTCAGGAACAAACAGTTTCCCCACAGGACAACGGTCAGGTTTGTCAGCCTGAAATTCCTGAAGAACCCGTCGTAAATCAGGAGAAATGGCAGAAAGGACCACCCCTTCTTTCAGAATACCGACCAGTTCCAAGACCTCAGGAGAATCAGGCAAAAAACTTCTAGAGAGGGCATCAGCCTTAATATTTTTAGAACCCGGAAGGTACGAGACCACGAAATCAAAATGAGAAAAAAACAAGGACCATCGAGCCTGTCTAGGATTCAACTGTTTGGCAGACTCAAGGTAAATCAAATTCTTATGATCGGTCAAGACCACAATACGGTGCTTAGCTCCCTCAAGCCAATGTCGCCACTCCTCAAACGCCCACTTCATAGCCAACAACTCCCGATTGCCGACATCATAATTGCATTCAGCAGGCGAAAACTTACGGGAAAAGAAGGCACACGGTTTCATTAAGGAACCAACAGGATCCCTCTGAGACAAAACAGCCCATGCCCCAATCTCAGAAGC
The DNA here is from genome assembly GCF_032444005.1 of Ranitomeya imitator. Taxonomy (NCBI): domain Eukaryota; kingdom Metazoa; phylum Chordata; class Amphibia; order Anura; family Dendrobatidae; genus Ranitomeya; species Ranitomeya imitator. Next base: position 715,719,516 of record NC_091282.1, on the reverse strand, counting down.
GTCAACCTCAACCTGAAATGGAAGAGAAACATCCGGTTGACGCAACACTGGAGCAGAAGTAAAATGACGTTTAAGTTCCTGAAAGGCAGAGACAGCCGCAGGGGACCAATTCGCCACATCAGCGCCCTTCTTCGTCAAATCAGTCAAGGGTTTAACCACGCTGGAAAAATTAGCAATGAAACGGCGATAAAAATTAGCAAAACCCAAAAATTTCTGAAGGCTCTTCACGGATGTGGGCTGAATCCAATCATGAATGGCCTGAACCTTAACAGGATCCATCTCTATAGATGAGGGAGAAAAAATAAAGCCCAAAAAGGAAACCTTCTGCACCCCAAAAAGACACTTAGACCCTTTCACAAACAAGGCATTGTCACGAAGGATCTGAAATACCATCCTGACCTGCTGCACATGAGACTCCCAATCATCGGAAAAAATCAAAATATCGTCCAAATATACAATCAAGAATTTATCAAGATAATCCCGGAAGATATCATGCATGAAGGACTGAAAAACAGATAGAGCATTAGAGAGTCCGAATGCCATCACAAGGTATTCAAAATGGCCTTCGGGCGTGTTAAACGCAGTTTTCCATTCATCACCCTGCTTAATACGAACAAGATTATAAGCCCCCCGAAGGTCAATCTTAGTAAACCAACTAGCTCCCTTAATCCTAGCAAACAAATCGGAAAGCAGAGGTAAAGGATATTGAAACTTGACCGTGATCTTATTCAAGAGGCGATAATCAATACAGGGTCTTAAGGAACCATCTTTTTTAGCAACAAAAAAGAACCCCGCTCCCAACGGTGAAGAAGATGGCTGAATATGCCCTTTCTCCAAAGACTTCTTAATATAGCTCCGCATGGCAGCATATTCAGGTACAGACAGGTTGAAAAGTCGGCCCTTAGGAAACTTACAGCCTGGAATCAAGTCAATAGCACAATCGCAGTCCAGATGCGGTGGAAGGAAACTGGACTTGGGCTCATCGAATACATCATGAAAATCAGACAAAAACTCTGGAATTTCCGAAGAGGGAGAAGGGGCGATAGACATCAGAGGAACATCATTATGAACCCCTGACAACCCCAACTAGTCACAGACATGGATTTCCAATCCAACACAGGATTATGTAACATAGTAACATAGTTAGTAAGGCCGAAAAAAGACATTTGTCCATCCAGTTCAGCCTATATTCCATCATAATAAATCCCCAGATCTACGTCCTTCTACAGAACCTAATTGTATGATACAATATTGTTCTGCTCCAGGAAGACATCCATTTTACCTGCAACCACAGAAAACCCAGCACGATAGCATCATGCAAATTATGCAACACCAGAAATCGACAATCTTCCTGATGGGCTGGCGCCATGCGCATGGTCACCTGGGTCCAAAACTGGGGTTTATTTTTAGCCAAGGGTGTAGCATCAATGCCCCTTAAAGGAATAGGGTTCTGCAAAGGCTGCAAGGGAAAACCACAACGCCTAGCAAAGTCAAAGTCCATTAAATTCAAGGCAGCGCCTGAATCCACAAACGCCATGACAGAAAATGATGACAATGAACAGATCAAGGACACAGATAACAGAAATTTAGGTTGTACAGTACTGATGGTAAATGAACTGGCGATCCTCTTTGTCCGCTTAGGGCAGACAGAAATGACATGAGAAGCGTCGCCACAATAATAACACAACCTATTGAGACGTCTCTTGCCCCTGAGACAGGGCCAACAAGGTCTTCTCAGCTTGATCCACCGAATTAGGTTCATCATACAGTAATCCTAATGCCTGAAAGAAGGAGTCTACATTAAGCAAAGCAGGATCCCCAGATTCCAGGGAAAATGCCCAATCCTGTGGATCACCACGCAGCAGGGAGATGATGATTTTAACCCGTTGAATGGAATCACCAGAGGATCGAGGTCTCAAAGCAAAAAACAGTTTACAGTTGTTTTTAAAACTCAAAAATTTAAAACTCAAAAATTTGGACCTGTCACCAAAAAACAAATCAGGAGTAGGAATCTTTGGTTCTAAAACAGGAGTCTGTTGTGAATTCCGCTCTTGGGCTCCCTCCGGTGGTTGTAAGTGGCACTTTTGTGAGTTCTGCTCTTGGGCTCCCTCTTGTGGTTTCTAGTGGTATGGCTGCTCCTTGGAGTTAGCTGTCATCAGCTGCCTCCACTTATCGTATCTTCTGCTCGGCTATTTAGGCCTGGCTCTTTCTTCAGCCAGTGCCACTTGTAAATGGTTCCTGGTTGGATTCACATCTCTTTGGATTTCCCTGTTATCCTGACCAGTTCAGCAAAGCTAAGTTTTTGCTTACTCTTTTCTGTCCATAGATTGTGGACTTATCCATTCTGTGCTTTCTATGTTTGTCCAGCTTATCAGTATGAATTAATTCTGTCTTGCTGGAAGCTCTGAGAAGCAGATTTACCCTCCACACCTTTAGTCAGGTGTGGAGATTTTTTGTAAACTCTGCGTGGATTTTTGTAGTGTTTTATACTGACCGCACAGTATTCCATCCTGTCCTATCTATTTAGCTAGACTGGCCTCCTGTGCTCATCCTGGTTTCATTCTGTGTATGTCTTTTCCCTCTCCACTCACAGTCATTATTTGTGGGGGGCTAATCTATCCTTTGGGGATTTTCTCTGAGGCAAGATAGCTTTCCTGCTTCTATCTTTTAGTTAGCTCTTAGGCTTTGACGAGATGCCTAGGGAGAGTTAGGAGCATTCCACGGCTACTTCTAGTGTTGTGTTGAGCTTAGGGACTGCGGTCAGTACAGTTACCACTTCCTTCAGAGCTCGTTCCATGTTGCTCCTAGACCACCGTATGATAACAGTACAAGTGGCCAAAAATGAATTAAATGCATCTCAAAAGAAGGAAAAGAAAGTTCTGAACCATTTTTTTTTCTGTGCTCTGGTTTGTCTTTTTTTTCCTCTTGATATCTGGGTGGTTCAGGATATATGCTTTGGCATGGATGTTCAGGGTTTGTTTTCTCATGTGGATCAACTTGCTGCAAGAGTACAGAGTATCCAGGACTATGTTGTCCAGACTCCGGCTTTAGAGCCTAGAATTCCTACTCCTGATTTGTTTTTTAGGGACAGATCCAAGTTTTTGAACTTTAAAAATAACTGCAAATTGTTTTTTGCTTTTGAAACCCCGTTCTTCTGGTGATCCCATTCAGCAAGTAAAAATCATCATATCCTTGCTGCATGGTGACCCTCAAGACTGGGCTTTTTCTCTTGAAACAGGGGATCCGGCATTATTGAATGTAGATGCATTTTTTTCAAGCGCTCGGATTATTGTATGACGAACCTAATTCTGTGGATCATGCAGAAAAAACCCTGTTGGCCTTGTGTCAAGGTCAGGAAGCGGCAGAGTTATACTGCCAGAAATTTAGAAAATGGTCGGTGCTCACTAAATGGAATGAAGAGGCTCTGGCTGCTATTTTCAGAAAAGGTCTTTCTGAAACCCTTAAAGATGTTATGGTGGGCTTTCCTACGCCTGCCGGTTTGAGCGAATCTATGTGTCTAGCCATTCAGATTGATCGGCGTCTGCGCGAGCGCAAAACTGTGCACCATATGGCAGTATCCTCTGAGCAAAGTCCTGAACCTATGCAATGTGATAGGACTTTGACTAGAATAGAACGGCAGGAATTCAGACGTCAGAATAGGCTGTGTTTTTACTGTGGTGATTCGGCTCATGTTATCTCTGATTGCCCTAAGCGTACTAAGAGAGTCGCTAGGTCTGTTACCATTAGTACAATACAGCCTAAATTTCTCTTATCTGTGACCCTGATTTGCTCATTGTCGTCCTTTTCTGTCATGGCATTTGTGGATTCAGGCGCTGCCCTGAACTTAATGGACTTAGAATTCGCCAGGCGCTGTGGTTTTTCCCTATTCCTTTGAGGGGTATTGATGCTACACCCTTGGCCAAGGATAAACCTCAGTACTGGACACAGATGACTATGTACATGGCTCCTGCACATCAGGAAGATTGCCGTTTTCTGGTGTTGCATAACCTGCATGATGTTGTTGTACTGGGATTTCCATGGTTACAGGAACATAATCCGGTGCTGGATTGGAAAACTATGTCGGTGACTAGTTGGGGTTGTCGAGGAGTACATAGTGACGTTCCTTTGATGTCAATTTCCTCTTCCCCCTCTTCTGAGGTCCCTGAGTTTTTGTCGGATTTCCAGGATGTATTTGATGAGCCCAAGTCCAGTTCCCTTCCTCCACATAGGGACTGTGATTATGCTATTAACTTGATTCCTGGTTGTAAGTTCCCTAAGGGCCGACTTTTCAATCTGTCTGTGCCAGAGCATGCCGCCATGCGGAGTTATGTTAAGGAGTCTTTGGAGAAGGGGCATATTCGGCCCTCTTCGTCACCATTGGGAGCGGGTTTCTTTTTTGTTGCTAAGAAGGATGGCTCCTTGAGACCCTGTATTGATTATCGTCTTCTTAATAAGATCACGGTCAAATTCCAATACCCCTTGCCTTTGCTTACTGATTCGTTTGTTCAGATTAAGGGAGCAAGTTGGTTTACTAAGATTGACCTCCGAGGGGCATATAATCTTGTTCGTATTAAACAGGGTGACGAATGGAAAACTGCATTTAATACGCCCGAAGGCCATTTTGAATACCTTGTGATGCCATTTGGGCTCTCTAATGCTCCATCTGTGTTCCAGTCTTTCATGCATGATATTTTCCGCAATTATCTTGATAAATTCATGGTCGTATATTTGGATGATATTTTGATTTTTTCCGATGATTGGGAGTCTCATGTGAAGCAGGTCAGGATGGTGTTCCAGATCCTTCGTGATAATGCTTTATTTGTGAAGGGGTCTAAGTGCCTATTCAGAGTTCAGAAGGTCTCTTTTTTGGGTTTTATTTTTTCTCCCTCGTCTATAAAAATGGATCCTGTTAAGGTCCAAGTTATTCATGACTGGATCCAACCCACATCTGTGAAGGGTCTTCAAAAATTTTTGGGCTTTGCTAATTTCTATCGCCATTTCATTGCCAACTTTTCCAGTGTGGTTAAGCCCCTTACTTATTTGACGAAGAAAGGCGCTGATGTGACGAATTGGTCCTCTGCGGCTGTTGAGGCCTTTCAGGAGCTTAAACGCCGATTTACTTCTGCCCCTGTGTTGCGTCAGCCGGATGTTTCTCTTCCTTTTCAGGTGGAGGTCGACGCTTCTGAGATTGGGGCAGGGGCCGTTTTGTCTCAGAGGGAGTCTGATGGTTCTTTGATGAAACCGTGTGCTTTTTTTTCCAGAAAATTTTCGCCTGCGGAACGCAATTATGATGTCGGCAATCGGGAGTTGTTGGCTATGAAGTGGGCGTTTGAGGAGTGGCAACATTGGCTTGAGGGAGCTAAACACCGTGTTGTGGTCCTGACCGATCATAAGAATCTGATTTGCCTCAAGTCGGCCAAGCGGCTGAATCCTAGACAGGCTCGATGGTCCCTGTTTTTCTCCCATTTTGATTTTGTGGTCTCGTATCTTCCGGGATCTAAGAATGTTAAGGCTGATGCCCTCTCTAGGAGTTTTTCGCCTGATTCTCCTGGAGTCCTTGAGCCGGTTGGCATTCTTAAGGAGGGGGTGATTCTTTCTGCTATCTCCCCTGATTTGCGGCGGGTGCTTCAGGAATTTCAGGCTGATAGGCCTGACCGCTGTCCAGTGGGGAAGCTGTTTGTTCCTGATAGATGGACAAGTAAGGTAATTTCTGAGGTTCATTGTTCAGTGTTGGCTGGTCATCCTGGGATTTTTGGTACCAGAGATTTGGTTGCTAGGTCCTTTTGGTGGCCTTCCTTGTCGCGCGATGTGCGTGCTTTTGTGCAGTCCTGTGGGACTTGCGCCCGGGCCAAGCCTTGCTGTTCCCGCGCTAGTGGGTTGCTTTTGCCTTTGCCGATCCCCGAGAGGCCCTGGACGCATATTTCCATGGATTTTATATCGGATCTTCCTGTTTCCCAGAAGATGTCTGTTATCTGGGTTGTTTGTGACCGGTTCTCTAAAATGGTCCATCTGGTACCTTTGCCTAAGTTGCCTTCCTCCTCAGATCTGGTTCCATTATTTTTTCAGCATGTGGTTCGTTTGCATGGCATTCCGGAGAATATTGTGTCTGACAGAGGTTCTCAGTTTGTCTCTAGATTTTGGCGGGCCTTTTGTGCTAGGATGGGCATTGATTTGTCTTTTTCTTCGGCGTTTCATCCTCAGACTAATGGCCAAACTGAGCAAACTAATCAGACCTTGGAGACCTATTTGAGATGCTTCGTGTCTGCTGATCAGGGTGATTGGGTGTCTTTCTTGCTGTTGGCCGAGTTTGCCCTTAATAATCGGGCTAGTTCTGCTACTTTGGTTTCACCTTTCTTTTGTAATTTTGGTTTTCATCCTCGTTTTTCTTCTGGGCAGGTTGAGCCTTCTGATTGTCCTGGTGTTGATTCTGTGGTGGACAGGCTGCAGTAGATTTGGACTCATGTGGTGGACAATTTGACGTTGTCTCAGGAAAGGGCTCAACGTTTTGCTAACCGCCGTCAGTGTGTTGGTCCCCGGCTTCGTGTGGGGGATTTGGTTTGGTTGTCTTCTCGTCATGTTCCTATGAAGGTTTCTTCTCCTAAGTTTAAACCTTGGTTTATTGGTCCTTATAAAATTTCTGAAATTATTAATCCGGTGTCTTTTCGTTTGGCTCTTCCAGCCTCTTTTTGTCATGGTTTGTCTGTTTCAGTTCCTTTAGGGTTAACTCCTGTAGCCTCACACTGATCCTGGGTGGACTTTTTATAGCCTCCATCTGGGAGTTTCCTTTGTCAGTGATACTTCCGTCTTTGGCTAAGTGTGTTGACCCCTGAGTGTGTTTCGCGCTGTGTACCTGGTTTGCTTGATTTCTTGGCTCTTTGACTCGGTCTGTTCTCTGGACACTGTGTATTGGATTCCCACTCTGTACTTTCTCTGCCCGTTCGGTATTGATCTCGGCTTGGCCCCTACACTCCTTTTGTCTTGTCCCTTGGTACCGTTATGCTATCCCGTGCTCTGACCCCGGCCTGATCTGTTTACGTCTCTGTCTGTGCCCCTAGGTAGCTCTGTTTGGTAGTTACCTTTCTAGGAGTTTTCCTTCAGCTTCTAGCTCCCTGAGCTTAGACCACGCCCATCACCAGTCAGGTGATTCAGGTCCTGACAGGACTGAAGCAGTGTCTCTCTCCAGTCTAGCTTGCCCTGCATTTCTGGGAGTCTGTGGCTATCTCCAGGTACTATTTCCCCAGGAATTAGCATTGGTGAGAGTTACTCATATCTCCCTGCCTGACACTTTTGCCATTTATAATGTTTTCCATAGATCTTTGTAGCGGAGATATGTGGTTCCAGTTGTTCCCTCGGTTGACCCTCCTGCCCCGGTGTTGGTTGAGGGAGAGTTGGAATATGAGGTTGAGAAGATTTTGGATTCTCATTTTTCGAGGCGGAGGCTTCAGTATCTTGTCAAGTGGAAGTGTTATGGCCAGGAGGATAATTCTTGGGTTGTTGCTTCCGATGTCCATGCCACTGATTTGGTTCGTGCTTTTCACTTGGCTCGTCCTGATCGGCCTGGGGTCTCTGGTGAGGGTTCGGTCACCCCTCCTCAAGGCGGGGGTACTGTTGTGAGTTCTGCTCTTGGGCTCCCTCTTGTGGTTTCTAGTGGTATGGCTGCTCCTTGGAGTTAGCTGTCATCAGCTGCCTCCACTTATCGTCTCTTCTGCTCGGCTATTTAGGCCTGGCTCTTTCTTCAGCCAGTGCCACTTGTAAATGGTTCCTGGTTGGATTCACATCTCTTTGGATTTCCCTGTTATCCTGACCAGTTCAGCAAAGCTAAGCTTTTGCTTACTCTTTTCTGTCCATAGATTGTGGACTTATCCATTCTGTGCTTTCTATGTTTGTCCAGCTTATCAGTATGAATTAATTATGTCTTGCTGGAAGCTCTGGGAAGCAGATTTACCCTCCACACCTTTAGTCAGGTGTGGAGATTTTTTGTAAACTCTGCGTGGATTTTTGTAGTGTTTTATACTGACCGCACAGTATTCCATCCTGTCCTATCTATTTAGCTAAACTGGCCTCCTGTGCCCATCCTGGTTTCATTCTGTGTATGTCTTTTCCCTCTCCACTCACAGTCATTATTTGTGGGGGGCTATTCTATCCTTTGGGGATTTTCTCTGAGGCAAGATAGCTTTCCTGCTTCTATCTTTAGGGGTAGTTAGCTCTTAGGCTGTGACGAGATGCCTAGGGAGAGTTAGGAGCATTCCACGGCTACTTCTAGTGTTGTGTTGAGCTTAGGGACTGCGGTCAGGACAGTTGCCTCTTCCTTTAGAGCTCGTTCCATGTTGCTCCTAGACCACCGTATCATAACAGGAGTCTGAACAATGTAATCAGAAATACCCTGTACTCTAGCAGCAAGCTGGTCTACACGAGAAGCTAATTCCTGAACATTCATGCTAGCACAAGGCTCTTCAGTCACCCAGGGATTAAGAGGGAGGAGTAGACAAAGTAGACTGCAGAAAAAAAAATAGCTCAAGACCTTTCTTCTCTTCTTCTGGGATGCATTTAACTCATTATTGGCCAGTTGTACTGTTATGATCCGGTGACCTTGGAGCTGCATGAGAACTTTCACTGGAGAAAGTGGCCACTATACTGACCGCAAACCTAAACTTAACACCGCAACTAGAAGTAGCCGTGGAGTGTACCTAACACACCTAGACACCTCGTCACAGCTGGAGGACTAAATATCCCTAAAGATGGAAATCGGAATACTGTCTTGCCTCAGAGAAAATCCCCAAAGGATAGACAGCCCCCCACAAATATTGGCGGTGAGTCGGAGAGGAAAAAACATACACAGGCAGAAAAAACAGGATTTAGCACAGGAGGCCACTCTAGCTAGATAGGACAGGATAGGACAGAGTTCTGTGCGGTCAGTATAAAAACCCTTCAAAAAAACCACAGCGGAATATACAAAAAACCTCCTACATCTAACCAAAGATGTTGGAGCGTATATCTGCAACTCCAGTGAAATCAATCAGACTGAGAAAACACAAACACAGTCTAATCTGGACAAAAGAAAAAACAAACGAATAGTACTGAAAATAAGCACACTGCATGTGTGCCACAGGAAAAGAAACAAGCACTTATCTTTGCTGAACTGGCAGATAAGCAGGAGAGGCCAGGCTGAGATCCAACACTTCCAGAGAAACATTGACAACTGGCAAGGGCTAATGAATCCTGCACACTTAAATATCCCAGTCAGAACAGCAATTAGCAGATACACCTGGCCAGGACTGTGACTCATAGACAACTGCATTCCCAGCTACAACCACTGGAGGGAACTCAAGAGCAGAATTCACAACAGAGATCCAGGATAGGGCCAAGTCTGTGATGCCAAGGGATGAGAGGGTCTGTAGTAATAGGGAATGGTCCACTGTGTCAAAGGCAGAGGACAGGTCCAGGAGGAGGAAGATAGAGTAGTGTTGCTTGCTCTTGGCGGTTAATAGGTCATTGGTGACCTTAGTGAGGGCAGTTTCAGTGGAGTGGTGTGACCGGAAGCCTGATTGTAAGCGGCCAAAAAGGGAGCAGGAAGATAGATGGAAGGACAGTTCAAGATAGACGTGTTGTTCCAGTAGTTTTGAGGCATAGTGGAGAAGTGATATAGGGCGATAGCTAGATACAGAGGATGGGTCAAGAGAGGGCTTTTTGAGGATAGGTGTGATTGAGGCATGTTTAAAGCTTGAGGGGAAAACACCAGTTGTTAGTGATAGGTTGAAGAGATGGGTTAGAGTTGGGATGACGACTGTGGCAAGGTTTGGGATGAAGTGGGAAGGGATCGGGTCAAGTTCAAAGGTGGTGAGATGCGATCTTGAGACTAGAGTGGAGAGTCGATCTTCTGTAATGGTGGAGAAGTTGGTTTTGGAGGTGGAGGGCTGGGTAGTTGGGAGAAAGGGCTCTGGGGGTTGTCGACTAAAACTGTCTCTGATGTTCTCAATCTTCTGCCTGAAAAATGAGGCAAAGTCTTCAGTTGAGATGAGTGGGGAGGGAGGAGGTGCTGGGGGACGGAGGAGAGAGTTGAAGGTGTTGAATAACTGTTTAGGGTTGTGAGACAGGGAGGATATGAGAGACGAGAAGTAGGTTTGTTTAGCTGTGGCAAGTGTGGTCTTGAAAGTAGTGAGGGACTGTTTGAATGCGATAAAGTGCTCATTGGAGTGGGATCTTTTCCATCTCCGCTCTGCAGCCCTGGAAGCTCTCCTCAGTTATTTGGTCAGGCTGGTGTGCCAGGGCTGGCTGTTGATTTCAATTACTATGTCTAAATATTATGAATTAGTTAATGGTTGGTTATAATGTTGATGTTATATTGTATATAGCTTTTAAGTACTCTCTATTAGGAATATTTTTCTCTTTATATATACTCATCACTTTTCGGGTAGTAGAAAGTGGGTTTAAGAATTTATTACTGCACAGCTACTGTACATAATTGTGGTTTCTAGAACCAAAAACTGTGAATTGGTGAATTTTTGGAGCTGGCTACAATACATGCAGTAAAATAGTTTTGAGGCATGACAGATGTCATTATACAATTATTCAGACTGTAGCTACCCCATTTATTATGGTTTACTTTCCACATTCCCCATTATGGGATCCTCATTGCAGGATATTTAGCAACTGTTATTTTGCTTTAGTTAGTGTATTATCGATCACAATTTGGTAGAGTTGCATTGATAAAATTAATCTGTCGTAGTTCTGGAGTTTAGTTACTTGTATGCACAGTCTTTCTATAGCATGTAGAACTGGTTGATCGCTTTATTACTAGTCATGGCTGATGGTGGTCGAGTCCATTTAAGGTGTCAAATGGCCTTTTTGGTGGCAGATTAGGAGTCAGGTGGAGGTTGCAGAAAAGTTAAGGTTGACTAATTTTAACTAATACAGGATGTAAAACCTCATGGTTGTGAACAAGCTCGGCTTTGGTGGCCAGCCTCAAGGACGTTGTAATGGTAACATCAATCAGGGGTGGACACGGTGATTAAGTACAAGAGTGGGGCTAAGAGGGTCATTGGTGCCCTGAAAGGATACTGGCTCTGCTTTAATGGCAAGCCACTGCATGCAGTCCCTTTATGGCTGTCTGTCCTAGTGCTGTATGTCATACAGCTGGGGATATCACAGAATTTGTCAATCCCAATATACTAGCACTTCACCTGACTCCTACTGTGAATGTTTTAATCAAGTGATTTAAATAAATCTGTGGTCATTTTGAGAACCAAAATAATGTGTTTTATGTATTTATTCCAGTGTCCAGTTTTACTGTAATTATGGTTGTTTTAAGCTGGAATGGAGGTCCCTCCCATATCCAAAAGTCATGGCCAGAAGAGGTAAAACAAGCAGTATCTGCAATGGCTGTTTTGCATATACAGTGGGGCAAAAAAGTATTTAGTCAGTCAGCAATAGTGCAAGTTCCACCACTTAAAAAGATGAGAGGCGTCTGTAATTTACATCATAGGTAGACGTCAACTATGGGAGACAAACTGAGAAAAAAAAATCCAGAAAATCACATTGTCTGTTTTTTTAACATTTTATTTGCATATTATGGTGGAAAATAAGTATTTGGTCAGAAACAAAATTTCATCTCAATACTTTGTAATATATCCTTTGTTGGCAATGACAGAGGTCAAACGTTTTCTGTAAGTCTTCACAAGGTTGCCACACACTGTTGTTGGTATGTTGGCCCATTCCTCCATGCAGATCTCCTCTAGAGCAGTGATGTTTTTGGCTTTTCGCTTGGCAACACGGACTTTCAACTCCCTCCAAAGGTTTTCTATAGGGTTGAGATCTGGAGACTGGCTAGGCCACTCCAGGACCTTGAAATGCTTCTTACGAAGCCACTCCTTCGTTGCCCTGGCGGTGTGCTTTGGATCATTGTCATGTTGAAAGACCCAGCCACGTTTCATCTTCAATGTCCTTGCTGATGGAAGGAGGTTTGCACTCAAAATCTCACGATACATGGCCCCATTCATTCTTTCATGTACCCGGATCAGTCGTCCTGGCCCCTTTGCAGAGAAACAGCCCCAAAGCATGATGTTTCCACCACCATGCTTTACAGTAGGTATGGTGTTTGATGGATGCAACTCAGTATTCTTTTTCCTCCAAACACGACAAGTTGTGTTTCTACCAAACAGTTCCAGTTTGGTTTCATCAGACCATAGGACATTCTCCCAAAACTCCTCTGGATCATCCAAATGCTCTCTAGCAAACTTCAGACGGGCCCGGACATGTACTGGCTTAAGCAGTGGGACACGTCTGGCACTGCAGGATCTGAGTCCATGGTGGCGTAGTGTGTTACTTATGGTAGGCCTTGTTACATTGGTCCCAGCTGTCTGCAGTTCATTCACTAGGTCCCCCCGCGTGGTTCTGGGATTTTTGCTCACCGTTCTTGTGATCATTCTGACCCCACGGGGTGGGATTTTGTGTGGAGCCCCAGATCGAGGGAGATTATCAGTGGTCTTGTATGTCTTCCATTTTCTAATTATTGCTCCCACTGTTGATTTCTTCACTCCAAGCTGGTTGGCTATTGCAGATTCAGTCTTCCCAGCCTGGTGCAGGGCTACAATTTTGTTTCTGGTGTCCTTTGACAGCTCTTTGGTCTTCACCATAGTGGAGTTTGGAGTCAGACTGTTTGAGGGTGTGCACAGGTGTCTTTTTATACTGATAACAAGTTTAAACAGATGCCATTACTACAGGTAATGAGTGGAGGAAAGAGGAGACTCTAAAAGAAGAAGTTACAGGTCTGTGAGAGCCAGAAATCTTGCTTGTTTGTTTCTGACCAAATACTTATTTTCAACCATAATATGCAAATAAAATGATAAAAAAACAGACAATGTGATTTTCTAGATTTTTTTTTCTCAGTTTGTCTCCCATAGTTGAGGTCTACCTATGATGTAAATTACAGACGCCTCTCATCTTTTGAAGTGGTGGAACTTGCACTATTGCTGACTGACTAAATACTTTTTTGCCCCACTGTACTTAATCCTCTATGGGCCTTCTGGCTTGGGGCGGGCTGGGCCATGGGGCAGGGGGGCAATTGCCCCCTGGGCTGGTCTCCTAGTTGCAGCTTTGGGCCGTTCAGCCAAATATTACTTTAGAAGCCGCACTGTCCCTTTATTTGCTCTTCCCAACAAGCAGCATCATGCTGATTGGTGGAGCAGAGGTCACTCAAGGGTGCAATGTCCTTCCAGCTCTCTGATTGGTGGAGAAGCCGTCCCTAGAGGCTGTACTGTATTTTTCCTGCTCCCTCAGTGTGTGCTCCCTTACCCAATCGGAGAGCAGGAAGCAGACCGTGCAGCTCTGCTGAGGAGATGCCGGCTGCCCCACACACCATGTGTAAAAACCTTCATGCAGAAGTGTGAGTAGCTGCAGGCAATCATGAAGGCTTCTGGTAAGGGGTCTCTTTGATTCTTAGTTGTTTGGGGGATGCATGATTGAAACTCAGCTCGAGGGGAGCTGTTGGGGTACATATCTGTGGGGCAGGCAGAAACAGGAGTGGAATTTTCTGTATGTCTCATTCTGTGTGATTAAATGCAGTCTCAAGTCCACAATTCAGTTTATTCCTTTGTATGTTTGTGTGCATGGTGACATGTGTATGTGTACATGCGTGTATATGTGGTAAAATGTGTGAGTATATGTGGTGATATGTGTACATTTGCGTCTGTGTGTGCGAACTGTGTATATTCGCAACCGTGTACGTGGTGATATGTGTGCGTGGTGACCTGTGTGTATGAGTGTGTACATAGTGACATGAGTGTGTATGTGGTGATGTGGGTGTGAATGTGTACGTGGGGACGTATGTATGAGTGTGTGCATGGTGACCTGTGTGTGTATGAGTGTGCACATAGTGACATGAGTGTGTATGTGGTGACATATGTATCTGTGTATATATGGTGACATGAGTGGGTACATGGTGACTTGTGTGTGTATGAGTGGGTACGTGGTGACCTGTGTGTGTATGCGGTGACCTGAATGTGTACGTGGTGACCTGTGTGTGTATGAGTGTATACGTGGTGACATGAGTGTGTACGTGGTGACCTGTGTGTGTATGAGTGTGTACATGGTGATCTGTGTGTGTGTACGTTGTGACATGAGTGTGTACGTGGTGACCTGTGTGTGTATGTGTGTACGTGGTGATCTGTGTGTGTACGTTGTGACATGAGTGTGTACGTGGTGACCTGTGTGTGTACGTTGTGACATGAGTGTGTACGTGGTGATCTGTGTGTGTACGTTGTGACATGAGTGTGTACGTGGTGACCTGTGTGTGTATGAGTGTATACGTTGTGACATGAGTGTGTACGTGGTGACCTGTGTGTGTATGAGTGTATACGTTGTGACATGAGTGTGTACGTGGTGACCTGTGTGTGTATGAGTGTATACATTGTGACATGAGTGTGTACGTGGTGACCTGAGTGTGTATGAGTGTACGTGGTGACCTGTGTGTGTATGAGTGTGTACTTTGGGACATGAGTGTGTACGTGGTGACCTGTGTGTTTATGAGTCTGTACGTTGTGACATGAGTGTGTACGTGGTGACCTGTGTGTGTATGAGTGTGTATGTGGTGATCTGTATGTGTACGTTGTGACATGAGTGTGTACGTGGTGACCTGTGTGTGTATGAGTGTACGTGGTGACCTGAGTGTGTATGAGTGTATACGTTGTGACATGAGTGTGTACGTGGTGATCTGTGTGTGTATGAGTGTGTACGTTGTGACATGAGTGTGTACGTGGTGACCTGAGTGTGTATGAGTGTGTACGTTGTGACATGAGTGTGTACGTGGTGACCCGTGTGTATGAGTGTGTACGTTGTGACATGAGTGTGTACGTGGTGACCCGTGTGTATGAGTGTGTACGTTGTGACATGAGTGTGTACGTTGTGACATGAGTGTGTACGTGGTGACCTGAGTGTGTATGAGTGTATACGTTGTGACATGAGTGTGTACGTGGTGATCTGTGTGTGTATGAGTGTGTACGTTGTGACATGAGTGTATACGTTGTGACATGAGTGTGTACGTGGTGACCTGAGTGTGTATGAGTGTATACGTTGTGACATGAGTGTGTACGTGGTGATCTGTGTGTGTATGAGTGTGTACGTTGTGACATGAGTGTGTACGTGGTGACCTGAGTGTGTATGAGTGTATACGTTGTGACATGAGTGTGTACGTGGTGACCTGAGTGTGTATGAGTGTATATGTTGTGACATGAGTGTGTACGTGGTGATCTGTGTGTGTATGAGTGTATACGTTGTGACATGAGTGTGTACGTGGTGACCTGAGTGTGTATGAGTGTATATGTTGTGACATGAGTGTGTACGTGGTGACCTGAGTGTGTATGAGTGTATACGTTGTGACATGAGTGTGTACGTGGTGACCTGAGTGTGTATGAGTGTATATGTTGTGACATGAGTGTGTACGTGGTGACCTGTGTGTGTATGAGTGTATACGTTGTGACATGAGTATGAGTGTACGTGGTGACCTGAGCCATCACTCTGTATACTCAGAGCGGTGACTGAACCCGTGCCGGCGCTTCTCCCACCCTGTGACTGAAACCCGAACGCTGGAGGGGAAAAAAAATAATTTTCTCCCACACAGTGTTCGGCTGAGGCTACTTTCACACATCAGGTGTTTGCTTTCAGACACAATCCGTCAACTGTTGAAAAAAATGGATCTGTCGCAAATTGTGAAAAACTGATGAGACAGATCTGTTTTTTTTTTGCCGGATCCTTCTAGGTGATCCGGCATCCTAAGCCATCCGTCGCAATCCATCGCTAATAAAAGTGTATGAGAAAAAAACTGATCCGGTGGCAATTGTTGCCAGATCCGTTTTTTTTTTTCAAAATTCTCCGGATTGTGCCTGACGGCAAAAAACTTACCATATGTGTGAAAGTAGCCTAAGTGTGGGCACTGGGCAGATTAGTAACACTATTAATATGCAGATAATTCCCATAGCTGTAGGTTAAGAGTGTTTTTCTGCAGTCAGGCTATGTTTGCGCAGTCAGGAATCCCTGCCCGTTGGTCGCAGCGGGGACCCCACTCCACCCAAAGCGCTGCCCACTGTTGTACGCACGGTAATTCCGGATGTGTTCATTGAACAAATGCGGAATCACCTCATCGTATTCATAGACTGTGTTATTTATCTTGCGGAGACTGAGCGTCTCCGCAAGATAAATAGACATGCTGCGGTCTATAAAGACGCGCCGCATGTCCGGTTATGCAGGGCCGCCGGATGCAGCCCTGCACGCATTCATAAAATCCCCTCCACTATGTTGTAACATCTGGACACTCCGGATTGGACGCTGCTGCTGTACGCAGCGTCCAATCCGCAGCAAAAACTGAAGAAATCTGGACAGTGGAAACATACCCTTAGAGATAGCTAGAGAGTAGTGATGAGCGAACATGCTCGGGTAGTCTCTGAGTATTTTGGGCATGCTCGTAGATTATGTTTGTGTCCACGTAGCTGCATTTTTTGCGGCTGCTAGACAGCCTGAATACATGTGGGGATTCCCTAACAAACAGGCAACCCCTGCATGTGTTTAGGTTGTCTAACAGCCGCAAATCATGCAGCTATGGGGACACAAACATAATCTATGAGCACGCCCAAGATACCATGCTCACTATATAATGCTCCATACAGTATAATGGGCACCACAGAGTGCTCCATACATAATGAGCCGCATATATTGCTCCATACGGAATTGACCCCGTATAATACTCCATACAGTATAGTGAGCCACATATAATTCTCCACACAGTATATGATGGGCCCCATCTATTGCTCCATATATAATGGGCCTCATATAATGCTCCATACAGTATATTATCGGCCCCATACAGTATACTGAGTCCCATATATTGCTCCATACAGAATGGTCCCATATAATACTCCTTACAAAAGGGTCCCATATAATACTCCATACAGAATAGGCCCATATAATGCTCCTTACAGAATGGGTCCCATATAATACTCCATACAGAATGGGTCCCATATAATGCTCCAAAAATAATTGGCCCCATATAATGCTCCATATATAATTGGCCATATAAAATGCTCCATATATAATTAGTCCCATAAGATGCTTCATATATTATTGGCCCCATATACTGCTCCATATTGAATTGGCCCCATATAATGCTCCCTATAGAATTGGCTTCATAAGATGCTCCCTATATTATTGGCCCCATAAGATGCTCCATATAGAATTAGCCACATATAATGCTCCATATATGGGTCCCTTCTGATGGTCCCCATATATTGCTCCAAATATAAAAAAAATGAAATACTCACCTCTCGTTGCTTGTCGCTGCTCTGCTCTGGACTCCTCAGCGTCGGCGTCTTCCTGCTCTCTGTGCAGCGACTGCTCAGGCAGAGGGTGCTCACTGGTGACGTCATTGCGCCCTCTGACCTGAACGTCACAGAGGATGGAAGACACTGCAGCGCTGGAACCGGGAGAGGTAAGTATTGCAAGTATCGGGGCCCGGAGCAGGCGGGGGGTCCACTCGCGGGGGCCGGCACTATAGCGCGCCAGTGTCCCCGACAGCGAGTGGGCCCCCTGCCTGTTCAGGGCCAGCCCTCCACAGTGGAACAACATATTCAGTTATTTCTACGCCCATTGGCTCCAATGACGGTCGGAGAATATTGCAAATACAATATTTGCCGCTGATCATAATCGGAACTGAATTTTGAAAAGTTCGCTCAACTCTACTAAAAAGGCCATTTAAGTTTAGTATGTATGAAATGGTTTCTTATCAGTAGCACCTCGGATGCGCAATACTCACGCTGAATGGTATGTGAGACCTTAGACTCCTTAACATAAAGATGGACCACCACTCCTGGGCCAGTGCTTTGTGTTTGCCCCCCAGGCTAAAATTTGCCAGTCAGCCCCTGCTTCTGGCCCATAAAAACATGAGTATACACAAAATCTGCTTTATTTCCCCTGGTCACATGTGTTTGTACTTTTGACATGAATAAAGAGGAATATCATGTGTCTTCAATGTATTCTCCCTTTTTTCACTTTTTCGCTAGGGTTTAATGAGCGTCACCTGCTTACCCTTCGTTACGGGGTGTGGCAGTTCAACTCATGTGGCAGTATACGGAGGTAGGAAAAATAGGAACACCGTCTCTTTAAATCCTGGGTCGGTTTATTACCGTATTTTCCGTAAGCGGCATAAACCAATATGAGGGAAAATAAACTCAGCCTTCACGGCTAAAACAGAAAAACAACAAAGAAAAACAAAAACGCTGCACCACAGTCCATACGTTGCGGATGGCACCCCACTCTAGAGCACCATAGGTTCAGTCTGTCCTCTACAAGACACAAAGCCACCGGAGACTCCTCTCTCCAATCTTGCTGAACCCAAGCTGCCTGTAGAGCCCATTTACTTAACCCCAGAACATGTGACTTTTTATATCATGTGACTGATCACATGATTATGACATCACACAGGTCCTGGCAGCTCTGCCAGTGGAGATAAAGTGGACCTTTTCCCACCCGCTCCATGAAGGTCCACATGAAACCAGCCCTTTATGCAACTTTAACTTAACCCTCACAACATGTAGTGTGCTGGAGGAAAATACTCTGGTTTCATATCACTGATGCCATTAAGTTCAGTGACACGTATCTCCCCTCTATTACCTAAGCCGGGGGGGGGTTGGCACCTTCACTCGATAAGCAGTGGAGTCTGAACAGGGCATCTGCATTCCCGTGCAACTTTCCTGACCTATGCTCGGCATGAATAGTGAAATCTTGGAGGCCTAAGATCCATCTTGTCACCTGAGCATTTTTACCCTTCTTTTCCCTCAACCAACTCAGAAGGGCATGGTCAGATACCAGCTTAATCCTATGGCCTAGCAGGTAGTACCTCAGGGTATCTACCGCCCATTTTATGGCCAAGCGCTCCTTCTCGAAGATGGCATAGTTTCTCTCACATGAAGAGAGCTTCCGGCTCAGGTACAGGATGGGATGCTCTCCTCCATTCACTTTCTGAGACAGCACGGCTTCCAAGCCAACTTCTGACGCATCTGTCTGGGCAATGAACTCCTTGCTAAATTCTGGTGCGACTTTAGGGTTGTAATGTACCTCACGGTTCCCAGTCTCTCAATGAGTTCATTCTCCTGGGGCATTGGATACGTATCACACTTGGAGACCTCATTCAGTTTGTGGTAATCATTTCAAAACCTCTACTCATCATCGGGCTTTGGCACGAGGACGATGGGACTCGACCATCCACTTTTCATCTCCTCAGTCATGCCAAGGTCCAACATGCTCTTCACCTCATTGGCTATTACCTCCCAACATGCTTCTGAAATTCTATAGGGCCTGAGGTTCACCCTTACATGTGGCTCTGTCAACACGTCATGCTCAACTAACTTCATATGCCATAGCAACTCTGAGAACAGATCACTGTTGTCACGCTCACGCCCTGACTGGCGGGCGTGAGCCAGGGGGCTAGGGGGTTGTGGCCCCACTGTGCCACAAACCAGACTACCCTGAAAGCGGCGTGACTAGGACAGCTGCTTTGGTGTTCGCTGGAGCCTCTGATGGTGAGGTCAGGCTTGTGTGGCAGGCAGCTGCCAGGTGCCACTCCAGGGCGGTGTCTGGCTGTGGCTGCTGATCCCACTTGGGAAACAGGAACACTAGGACAGGTGCGGGCCACAGGCACATGAGCATGGCTGAAACTCGGAAAAGTAGACAAGCAGGTATGGCTGAGACACAAGGCAGGCACGGTTGAGACACTGGGCAGGCAGGCACGGCTGAGACACTGGGCAGGCACGGCTGAGACACTGGGCAGACAGGCACGGCTGAGACACTGGGCAGGCAGGCACGGCTGAGACACTGGGCAGGCAGGCACGGCTGAGACACTGGGCAGGCAGGCACGGCTTAGACACTGGGCAGGCAGGCACAGCTGAGACACAGGGGAGGAGTGGTGTATGGATTAGGTAGGGTCATGTTCACACAGCGGGTGCAGGTACTGGTAGGAAGGAATGGTGTATGGAGAAACAGGCAGAGACCCATTCACACAGCAAATACAGGAATTTGTACAGACAGGAAGAAATGGAGAGAAGAAACTGGTTTGGAACTGTTAACACAGGAGGAGAACCACAAGGCTGCGGATAAGAACTGTAGAGCAGCAAGAGGTTCTGAAGCAGCAGAACCAGAATTAAGCAGAACCGCAGGAGTACAGTGCACAGGCAAAGCCACAAGAGTACAGAGCAGGTTAGAACTGCAAGGATCTGAGCAATGTAGAATGGAGCCGCAGAGTGCAGAGCAAAGCTGCAGAGTGCACAGCCGAGAGCAGAGCTAAGCCACAGAGTGCAGAGGCGAGTGCAAAGCAAAGTCACAGGTTGCAGAGCAAGGAGCAAAGCAAGGTCGCAAAGTGCAGAGCCGAGAACAGAGCACAGCAGGGTAACAAGCCACAGACAAGGAGACAGGGAGACAGAGGTAGGACAGAGTTCAGACAAGGTAACAGTACAAGACAAGGTACAGGAACAAAGACACAGGGACCAGGATATTCTACCTCCTGGAGGGCGGACAGACAAGAAAAAGGCAAAGCAGGGAGTATACACAGGGACCAGGATATACTGCTTCCTGGAGGGTGGACAGACAAGAACAAGGCAAAGCAGGGAGTATAGCCTCCAGAGAAAGCAAAACACAGAGCAAGGCCTGGCAGCTCAAAAGCAAGACACTAACTGAGTTAACACATTGCACAGGCGAGTTCCACAGGGTGGAGCTGCCCTAAATACTAGAGGCCTCTGGGTAATTGGTCAGGAACACATTAGACAGGTGCACCCTGATTCCACAAGAACCAGGGGGTTCTGGCGCCGCCCCCTATGCACACAACCAGGAAGAATGCAGAGAGCAGCAAGAGGCACAGAACATGGAGCCAGCAGCAGAAAGAGAACACAACATGACCTGGAGCAGTGAGTAAGATGTGAGGGATGTGAGGCCTTGCAGTGATGCCGGCAGAGTTGTAACAACGGTTCTGTTGCAACAGTTCCCGACACTGTTGTCTCTGGGCCGGCGTCAGATTCTCTGCAATGGTGAAATCATCCACTATGGCTCCCAGACAACAGGTTTCCAGCAATTCCTGATCTTGCCATGGCTTAAGCAAGTTCACATGGTATATTTGGTGCGGTTTCCTTCGGCCTGGCTGGTGTACCTTGTAATTCACCTCGCTCAGTTTCTCCACCACCTTGTATGGGCCTTGCCACTGGGCTATGAACTTGCTCTCCACCGTGGGGATAAGCACTAGCACACGGTCCCTGGGCTGGAACTGACTCATTCTCACTGAACAGTTATACACCCTTGTCTTCATGATGCTCCTTCATGATTGGCATCACTTTCATCATTCTCTCCTGTAACTGGGCGTCATGCTCTATGGCGCTTCGGTGTTGTGTGACCTTGGCTTCCCAAGTTTCTTTAGCTATGTCCAGGAGCCCTCACGGATGGCGACCATACAGGCGGTCGATCGGTGAGAAGCCAGTAGAAACTTGTGGAACTTCTCTGATTGAGAAAAGCAGGAACGGAAGCAGATAGTCCCAGTCTCTAACATCCTTCTCAATGACCTTGAGCATCACCTTCAAAGTCTTATTGAAGTGCTCTTCTAGGCTGGCTGTCTGTGGATGGTAGACTGAGGTTCACACCTAGGCAATTTGAAGGACCTTACACAACTCCTTCATTACTTTGCTCATGAAAGGGGTTCCCTGGTCTGTCCAAATCTCCTTCGACTGACTTGTCCGTGCAAAAATATGAACAAGGGCGATACTTTTGGCTGAGGAAATTCTTAGTGGTACGGCTTCAGGGTACCGGGTCTCATAGTCCATGACCACTAAGATGTATTGGTGCCCTCGTGCAGATTTAAGTAGAGGACCCAGTAGACCCATGGCAATCATTTCAAATGGGACCTCTATCACAGGTAACGAAACTAGGGGACTTCGGAATTGAGTAGAGGGAGCGGTTGCCTGGCAGGTGGGGCAGGACCTACAATAATTTAAGATCTCCTGGAAACACCCCGGCCAATAGAACTTCTGCATTATTCTTGCCTGTGTTTTCTCTACCCCCAGATGTCCCCCCAAAACATGTGAATGGGCCGTGTCTAAAACCCTCCGCCGGTAGGGACCTGGAACCAAGAGCTGCTCCACTATCTCCCCTCCCCCCCAATGTGGTCACCTAATACAGTAACTTGCCATTAACGGCAAAGTGTGGGAACCTGGTATCAGCCCCTGGCTCTTGAGCAACCCCATCTATCACAGACACATTATCTAATGCACTTTTTAGGGCAAGACCCCACATCTCAGCCAAGCCAAAATTTTCCCAGAAACCCCCAGATCAGGAACCTTAGCCTTACTGACCACCATCTCATCCTCGTCACCCACCAGGACACACAAGGGGAACTCCTCCACCTCTGGCTGTGACGGGGATTCATCATGGTTCATTTGGCTTCTGTCTGAGTCACTTAGCATCCCAGCCTCTCCCCACCAGTCCCAAAAAAGGCTGAAGTCCCACCCGATCATCACGGGGTGTAGCAAGTCTCTCACAACCCGACCTTATGGGACTCAGTGCCACAGTTTGTTTTTATATACACTTTGGAAATGGGGTAGTCCTTGGCATCGCCGTGGATACAGCAGACACCCAAGTGTTTCCCTGGGATCAACTGGTGGGAAAGTGTGACCCTTATCAGAGTCACCAAACTCCCAGAGTCCAATAGTCCTGACACCAGCACCTTATTTATGGACACGGGACATGACGGATTCCCATCTCCAGGCTGATGGTCCACACTTCAAGCAGGATAAGCAAAATAAGAGAAACGCCTGCCTAGGCTGCAAGCCATCTGCTCAGAAGACAAAGGACAACGGGCAGCGATGTGTCCAGGACTGTGACATCGCCAACAGATGAGGTCTTTACCAGCAGTCTTTTGCAACCCTTCAATGGCTCCTTGGGACCTTGGAATTCCCCCAATGGTGGCTCTGCTACCCCTCTTTTGGGACTCGGGCTCCCTCTGGGTACCCTAGTATGGAGATGCACCACCACCTCGCTTCCTTAGGGACCTGTCGACCACCTGGTACCTTTCTACTAGGCCGACCAGGTCATCCGCATACCGGGGATCCCCCTGGGCAACCCATATCTGTACCGGCCTTGAAAAGGAATGGACCTGGTGGCTAAAACGCAACATGGAACAAGCTCTGAGAAGGTGGTATCTCTACTGACCGCAGTCCCTAATCCTAACAACACAACTAGAAATAGCCGTGGGATGTTCCTGACACTCCCTAGACACCTCGTCACAGCCTAAGATATAACTACCCCTAAAGCAGGAAATAGAAAGCTATCTTGCCTCAGAGAAACCCCCAAAAGGAAAGACAGCCCCCCACAAATATTGACTGTGAAAGGAGAGGGAAATGACGAACACAGAAATGAAATTAGAATTCAGCAAAGGGGAGGCCAATACTAAACTAGATAGACAGAGAGCAAAGGATACTGTGCGGTCAGTATTAAAAACTACAAAATCCACGCAGAGTTTACAAAAATGAACTCCACACCGACTCACGGTGTGGAGGGGCAAATCTGCTTCCCCAGAGTTTCCAGCTAGCCTAAATAAGACATAGTGACAAGCTGGACAAAAGAGACAAAATGCAAAGCAATAGAGTCCAAACAAATGGACAAACTAGCAAAACTTATCTTTTGCAGACAAGGACTGGCCATATGAGAAATCCAAGGGAAGAATCAAATCCAACCAAGAACATTGACAGCAGGCCTGGACTAAAGCCCAGAGCAGGTTTAAATAACAAACCCAGGCAAGACGATTAGTGAAGGCAGCTGCTACAGCTACCTAACGGAGCAGCAGTTCCACTTGAAACCACCAGAGGGAGCCCAAGGGCAGAACTCGCAAACATACCATTAGCAACAACAGGATGGAGCTCCAGAACGGAACTCACAACAGTACCCCCCCCCCCTTGAGGAGGGGTCACCGAACCCTCACCAGAGCTCCCAGGCCGATCAGGACGAGCCAAATGGAAAGCACGAACCAAATCGGGAGCATGAACATCGGAGGCAACAACCCAAGAATTATCCTCCTGGCCATAACCCTTCCACTTGACCAGATACTGAAGCTTCCGCCTCGAAAAACGAGAATCCAATATCTTCTCTACCACATATTCCAATTCCCCCTCAACCAACACCGGAGCAGGAGGATCAACGGAGGGAACCATAGGTACCACATATCTCCGCAACAAGGATCTATGGAACACATTATGAATGGAAAAGGAAGCTGGAAGGGCCAAACGAAAAGACACTGGATTGATA
The DNA here is from genome assembly GCF_032444005.1 of Ranitomeya imitator. NCBI lineage: Eukaryota > Metazoa > Chordata > Amphibia > Anura > Dendrobatidae > Ranitomeya > Ranitomeya imitator. The sequence goes on along the minus strand of NC_091282.1, from coordinate 715,695,198 downwards.
ATTTCAGAAATCATATAAGGCCCAATAAAGCGAGGCTTGAACTTAGGGGAAGAAACCTTCATAGGAACATGACGAGAAGACAACCAGACCAAATCCCCAACACGAAGCCAGGGACCAACACAATGACGACGGTTAGCAAAACGCTGAGCCTTCTCCTGAGACAACGTCAAATTGTCCACCACATGAGTCCAAATTTGCTGCAACCTGTCCACCACGGATTCCACACCAGGACAGTCAGAAGACTCAAGCTGCCCTGAAGAAAAACGAGGATGAAAACCAAAGTTACAAAAAAAAGGCGAAACCAAGGTAGCCGAACTAGCCCGATTATTAAGGGCAAACTCGGCCAAAGGCAAAAAGGTCACCCAATCATCCTGATCAGCAGACACGAAGCATCTCAAATAGGTTTCCAAGGTCTGATTGGTTCGCTCCATTTGGCCATTTGTCTGAGGATGGAATGCAGAAGAAAAAGACAAATCAATGCCCATTCTAGCACAAAAGGACCGCCAAAACCTAGAAACGAACTGGGAACCTCTATCAGACACAATATTCTCCAGAATACCATGCAAACGAACCACATGCTGAAAAAATAATGGAACCAAATCAGAAGAGGAAGGCAACTTAGGCAATGGCACCAAATGGACCATCTTAGAAAACCGGTCACAAACCACCCAGATGACAGACATCTTCTGAGAAACAGGAAGATCAGAAATAAAATCCATGGAAATATGCGTCCAGGGCCTCTCAGGAATAGGCAAAGGCAAAAGCAACCCGCTGGCACGGGAACAGCAAGGCTTAGCCCGAGCACAGGTCCCACAGGACTGCACAAACGAACGCACATCCCGCGACAAGGAAGGCCACCAAAAGGACCTAGCCACCAAATCTCTGGTACCGAAAATCCCAGGGTGACCAGCCAACACCGAACAATGAACCTCAGAGATTACCCTACTAGTCCATCTATCAGGAACAAACAATTTCCCCACAGGACAACGGTCAGGTTTATCAGCCTGAAACTCCTGAAGTACCCGCCGTAAATCAGGGGAGATAGCAGAAAGAATGACCCCCTCCTTGAGGATCCCAGCCGGCTCAAGAACTCCCGGAGAATCAGGCAAAAAACTCCTAGAAAGGACATCAGCCTTCACATTCTTAGATCCAGGAATATACGAGACCACAAAATCAAAACGTGAGAAAAACAAAGACCACCGAGCCTGTCTAGGATTCAACCGCTTAGCAGACTCTAGGTAAATCAGATTCTTGTGATCAGTCAAGACCACCACGCGATGCTTGGCTCCCTCAAGCCAATGTCGCCACTCCTCAAATGCCCACTTCATAGCCAACAACTCCCGATTGCCGACATCATAATTACGCTCAGAAGACGAAAATTTTCTGGAGAAGAAGGCACATGGTTTCATCAAAGAGCCATCAGAATTTCTCTGAGACAAAACGGCCCCTGCCCCAATCTCAGAAGCATCAACCTCAACCTGAAAAGGGAGGGAAACATCTGGCTGACGCAACACAGGGGCAGAAGTAAAACGACGTTTAAGCTCCTGAAAGGCCTCAACAGCCGCAGAGGACCAATTCACCACATCAGCGCCCTTCCTCGTCAAATCGGTCAGAGGCTTCATCACACTAGAAAAATTAGCAATAAAGCGACGATAAAAATTGGCAAAGCCCAAAAATTTCTCAAGGCTCTTTACAGATGTAGGTTGAGTCCAATCATGAATGGCCTGGACTTTAACAGGGTCCATTTCAATAGCCTAGGGAGAAAAAATGAAACCCAAAAAAGAAACCCTCTGAACTCCAAAGAGGCACTTAGACCCCTTCACAAACAACGCATTAGTACGAAGGACCTGAAACACCATCCTAACCTGCTTCACTTGAGACTCCCAATCATCGGAGAAAACCAAAATATCATCCAAATACACAATCATAAATTTATCCAGATAATTCCAGAGGATATCAGGCATAAAGGACTGAAATACCGATGGAGCATTAGAGAGCCCGAATGGCATCACAAGATATTCAAAATGGCCTTCAGGCGTATTAAATGCTGTTTTCCATTCATCACCTTGTTTAATACGCACAAGATTATACGCCCCTCGGAGGTCGATTTTAGTAAACCAACTAGCACCCTTAATCCGAGCAAACAAATCAGAAAGCAAAGGTAACGGATACTGGAATTTGACAGTGATCTTATTGAGAAGGCAATAATCTATACAGGGTCTCAAGGAGTCATCCTTCTTGGCAACAAAAAAAAATCCCGCTCCCAACGGTGACGAAGACGGGCGAATATGCCCTTTCTCCAAGGACTCCTTTACATAACTCCACATAGCGACATGCTCTGGCACAGACAGATTGAAAAGTCGGCCCTTAAGGAACTTACAGCCAGGAATCAAATTAATGGCACAATCGCAGTCCCTATGAGGAGGCAGGGAACTGGACTTGGGCTCATCAAATACATCCTGGAAATCCGACAAAAACTCAGGAACTTCAGAAGAAGGGGACGAGGAAATGGACATCAAAGGAATATCACTATGTATGCCCTGACAACCCCAACCAGTCACAGACAGATCTCCAATCCAGCACTGGATAATGTTCCTGTAACCATGGAAAACCCAGCACAACAACATCATGCAAATTATGCAACACCAAAAGACGAATATTTTCCTGATGTGCTGGAGCCATGCACATGGCTAACTGTGTCCAGTACTGAGGTTTATTCTTGGCCAATGGCGTAGCATCAATCCCCCTTAAGGGAATAGGACTCTGCAAAGGTTCCAAGGAAAAACCACAGCGCCTGGCAAACTCTAAGGCTACGTTCACATTAGCGTCATGCGACGCTGCGTCGCTGACGCAACGCACGACGCATCGGAAACGCACGCAAAAACGCAACTTTTGTGACGCAAGCGTCGGACGCATGCGTCGTAAAACGCAGCGTTTTTGGTGCGTTTTTGGTGCGTTTTTACAAAAACGCAGCGTTTTACGACGCATGCGTTGTCAAACACTGATTAGATCTTTACACACAATTTAGTGTCTAGACACTAGATAACACCACCAATGAATAGAAGAGGGTGGGTCTAGTGTCTAGACAATCGATAATGCCACCAATGGGTAGATGGGGGTGGGTATTAATGTAATAGTGGTATATATACCCCGGCAAACATTATTTCCAACCATAGAGCATCAAGATGGATCGTTCCATGGAGAGTATCTACCTCACTTTTCAGCTGGAATTAGCCCTTGCTATAGCTTATGCTTTTGCCTGTCAAGAACAGAGGAAAAGAGACAAACAACGGAGAAGGAGTCGTCGGCGTTTTTGGCTACACCCTATAGTGGAAGTCCGAGAGAGTCGTGGAGTGTACCATTGTCTTTTTGGCGAATTAAATGAGAACCAGGACAAATATTTTGAGTACACCAGGATGTCAAAAGACAGCTTCCGATATCTGCTGCGTCTGGTGGAAGGAGCCATTTCCAGGCAGGACACGCAGCTCCGTAAATCGATTTCCCCTGAGGAACGTCTGCTGGTGACTCCACGGTACGTAATGGAATGTGAAGGATTTATATGTTCTTGCCACTTTTTAAATTAACGTGTTTTTGTTTTTTGGGGTGGGGGATTGTAATTAAAAATGAAAAATTCTTTCATAACAATTAAATTAATTATATTTATTTATTTATTTTTCTTCTTGTCAGTTTCCTGGCTACCGGAGAGACATTGAGATCACTGCATTTCCAGTTTCGGATTGGAGTCTCAACACTGTCGGGTATTATTGCAGACACATGCCGCGCATTGTGGGACAACCTCAGGGAGGAATTTTTACCCATCCCTACAAGAGAATTATGGCATGCCAACGCCCAAAAATTTGAAAAAGTTTGTGATTTCCCTAACTGTATCGGAGCCGTGGATGGCAAGCACATTAGGATTACCAAGCCTTCAAGAAGTGGATCTCTTTTTTATAATTATAAAAAATACTTTTCCACCGTGCTGATGGCAATTGCAGGTGCGGACTGCAGGTTTCTCGCTGTGGACATTGGAGCGTTTGGTCGTGCAAATGATTCACGGACATTTAAGGAGTCTGACATGGGCCGAAGATTATACGAGAACAATTTTAATTTCCCCCATCCACGACCTCTTCCTAACACCGAAGGCCCGGCCCTGCCATTTGTTGTGGTTGGGGATGAGGCTTTTCAAATGTGTGGCAACCTACTTAAACCGTACTCTAGTCGGGGGTTGGACCGCACAAAAAGTATTTTTAATTATAGACTGTCCAGGGCCCGAAGAACTGTGGAGTGCGCCTTTGGCATTCTGGTGTCCAAATGGCGTATCTTAGGATCCGCAATAAATTTGAAAATTGAGACAGTGGATGAGGTGGTGAAGGCGTGTGTGGTTCTACACAATTTTATTATTGATAAAGAGAGAGTCAACGTGGAACTCGATGAACCCATACAAAATCCATTGCCTGATTATCAAGCTCATCCTCTGCGGACAACTTTGGAGATTGCTCATATGAGGGACCAATTTGCTGCATATTTTGTTTCCGATGTTGGCCGTGTTTCTTGGCAAGATCAAATGGTGTAATTCAACGTGTTGTTATGATGTTATGTAAACACTGTGGAGCCCATGTAATGTAACCATCATATGTTTGGTTATTAATGTCACCCGATTGTCTAATGCGTTGTGTTTGTTAATAAAGTTTATTGTGCCTTTCCGCCTTTCCGTTTTCACAAAACAAATCTCCCATCCGTTTTTCCATAGTAATTGTAAAAAATCCTATTTTATTGAAAGTAATGATTGTCCCACAAAATTTATGTGAGCACCAGTACCCAAATGGACTGTGACAAAACAATAAAATTTGCAGCCGTGAGTACCATAGTTTTGACGTATAAAACTTCATCGGCTCCCACCTTGTTAACCATAATTAATACTGAAGACTATTTTCATATGGAACCTGGCTTGACAAGGAGGGAAACTATCATGTTTGCAAAACTCTACAGAGTTAACACTATTGTACTCAGGATGGTAGAATTTGTCCAGAGTCAAATAGTGGCGACACTGTGAACATTGCTTCCACCTCACCTGACCAATATTTTAAAGGGAACCAGTCACCTGTATTTTGTGGGACTGGAACACCCCAAAACTCTGCCCATATGAGCCAAAAACAGTCCCACCAAATTCAGGTGACAGGTTCCCTTTAAGGTACATTAATAAAACTATTCTACAACGATAACTACCAGTGATACCACCGGACCGTGATCGTTGTTTATTGGTCGTGTGGTTGATGGAGAGCTGTCACACAGCCAGCTCTCCAGCAACCCAAAAAGAGCAAGTCCCGTGTAATCTGGGAAATGTTATGAAGCGCATGGCCGCACTCACGATGTTTACCATTGTAAATGTAGTTATTAAAAATACAAAACAACATTTTATTACGGTGTGTGACACGTCCATCGCCGTCAGCTTTCCGTACTGTGCCAGCCCTAAACCACAGTACAGCGTTTATTATTAACGGTGTGCTCTGATTTACGGGCGGGAATCACAGTGTAAGTAATTGCGGAAAGATGACGGCGAGGGACGTGGTTGACACCTTTTTTTATTTGTGGGGTATTTTTTAATTTTTATTTGAGTGTTTAAAACACTGCGCTAGTAACCCAATATTACCTATTTTAAAATAAAGACATCGCTTGATCGGTGTCTAACTCGCCGATCCAACAATGACAGCGTGGGTAACAAAAAAAAATCATAATCATTCGTTGACACCCAAAATCTCACAGCAGGGGCTCTATCGTTTTACGATTACAGAAAAGATAACGTTGGTTACACAAATAAACCAACTTTATCTATACTGAAATCGTTGTGTGATCATCTCTGGACAGCGGATAAGTAGAAATGTTCTGGGATGTGTAGAAGTGTTCTGGTGATGGATTTCTTGCCTCAAGATGCTGCAGTAGAAGTGACAAACAATCCAAACATTTTCTTTATATAGGGGGGATGTTTATCTACTGTTTGCACTGTCTAGACACTGTCTAGACACCTTTTTGTTCAATTTTATGTAACGACGCATGCGTCGTACAACGCACGCACGACGCACACACGCGACGCAAGTGCGTTGTCAATGTGTTTCAATGGAGATTTTAACGCAATGTCGACGCACGAGCGACGCAAGTGCGACGCATGCGTTTTTTAGACGCTCGAAAAATGCAACATTGTCGCGTCTCCGACGCCACCCAGGTGCGGTGAAACGACGCATGCGTCGTGCGTTTTACCGAAAACGCACGACAACGCAACGCATGCGTCCCCAATGTAAAAGATAGGGGCGCATGACGCATGCGTTGCCGTGCGTCGGCGACGCAGCGTCGCATGACGCTAATGTGAACGTAGCCTAATAATGGTAACAGACCTAGGGACCCTCCTAGTACGCTTAGGGCAATCAGAAATAGCATGAGCTGAATCACCACAGTAAAAACACAGGCCATTCTGACGTCTGAATTTCTGCCTTTCTGCTCTAGTCAAAATCCTATCACATTGCATAGGCTTAGGACTTCGCTCAGAGGACACTGCCATACGGTGCACCGCCTTGCGCTCACGCAAGCGCCGATCAATCTGAATGGCTAGAGACATAGACTCGCTCAAACCGGCAGGTGCAGGAAAGCCCACCATAACATCTTTAATGGTTTCAGAAAGACCTTTTCTGAAAATAGCAGCCAGCGCCTCTTCATTCCATTTAGTGAGCACAGACCATTTTCTAAATTTCTGGCAATATAACTCTGCCACTTCCTGACCCTGACACAGGGCCAACAGTGTTTTCTCAGCATGCTCTACAGAGTTAGGTTCGTCATACAACAATCCGAGCGCCTGAAAAAATGCATCTACATTCAATAATGCCGGATTCCCTGTTTCAAGAGCAAATGCCCAGTCTTGAGGATCACCACGCAGTAAGGATATGATGATTTTCACTTGCTGAATGGGATCACCAGAAGAACGGGGTTTCAAAGCAAAAAACAATTTGCAGCTATTATTAAAGTTCAAAAACTTGGATCTGACCCCAAAAAAACAAATCAGGAGTAGGAATTCTTGGCTCTAGAGCCGGAGTCTGAACAATATAATCTTGGATACTCTGGACTCTTGCAGCAAGTTGATCCACACGAGAAAACAAACCCTGAACCTCCATACCAGAGCATATATCCAGCACCACCCAGATATCAAGAGGAAAAAAAAGACAGAACAGAGCACAGAAAAAAAAATGGTTCAGAACTCCTTTTTTTTCCTTCTTTTGAGATGCATTCAATTCGTTCTTGGCCTGCTGTACTGTTATGACCTGGTGGTTAAGAGGCCACACTGAAATGACCTGGTGGCTAAAATGCAACATGGAACGAGCTCTGAGAAGGTGTTATTCTCTACTGACCGCAGTCCCTAATCCTAACAACACAACTAGAAATAGCCGTGGGATGTTCCTGACACTCCCTAGACACCTCGTCACAGCCTAAGATATAACTACCCCTAAAGCAGGAAATAGAAAGCTATCTTGCCTCAGAGAAACCCCCAAAAGGAAAGACAGCCCCCCACAAATATTGACTGTGAAAGGAGAGAGAAATGACGAACACAGAAATGAAATTAGAATTCAGCAAAGGGGAGGCCAATACTAAACTAGATAGACAGAGAGCAAAGGATACTGTGCGGTCAGTATTAAAAACTACAAAATCCACGCAGAGTTTACAAAAATGAACTCCACACCGACTCACGGTGTGGAGGGGCAAATCTGCTTCCCCAGAGCTTCCAGCTAGCCTAAATAAGACAGTGACAAGCTGGACAAAAGAGACAAAATGCAAAGCAATAGAGTCCAAACAAATGGACAAACAAACTAGCAAAACTTATCTTTTGCAGACAAGGACTGGCCATATGAGAAATCCAAGGGAAGAATCAAATCCAACCAAGAACATTGACAGCAGGCCTGGACTAAAGCCCAGAGCAGGTTTAAATAACAAACCCAGGCAAGGCGATTAGTGAAGGCAGCTGCTACAGCTACCTAACGGAGCAGCAGTTCCACTCGAAACCACCAGAGGGAGCCCAAGGGCAGAACTCGCAAACATACCATTAGCAACCACAGGAGGGAGCTCCAGAACGGAACTCACAACAGGTGGAGGACTCTGGCTGCAATCATTTCTGCACCAGATGCAGCAAGTCAAACATTTGTGAGCGTGGAGGTTTATCACCACCATACGCCCAGTGATGAACCCTTTGTGCTCGGACAGACAGTCACCCCTGAGAGTGCCAGTATCTCGGTTTTTAGTTTGACCTATTACTGGGCATCTTATAAGGCCAGGTCATAATAAGCCTTCTTGGGCTCGCCGGTTAGATAGGGGACCAGCACCTCCGCACATTGGTCTGGTGGCAGTTTCTCTCGCTCTGCTACCCGCTCAAAAATGCCTTCCGGACGTGCGTGTTGTCACCTGGACTTGAGGCCTGAGCTTCCGGTCTCCCACGAACTGCCTCAGCAAGCAACTCGATCTGCTGCTGCTGTAGTTTGAACTTGTCCTGATGCTCTTTCAGTTGCTCGATAAGCAACTTACTCATCTCCTGATGTTGTAGCTGTTGTTGCTGCTGCACGCTCACCAGATGCTTGAGCAGGTCCTTCCTTTTGCCTGACATCATTTGCAGGTTTATGGCCTTCTTTACCCAGGACATGCAGTTTGACCACGGCTGCTACTGGTGTTCAAGGAACGTTGCCCGTATTTGAAACTCCACTTGTGGCAGTTCAACTCACATGGAGGTATATGGAGGTAGGAAAAATAGGAACACCATCTCTTTAAATCCTGGGTTGGTTTATTAGTAAGTGGCATAAACCAACACAAGAGAAAATAAACTCAGCCTTTACAGCTAAAACAGAAAAACAACAAAGAAAAACAAAAATGCTGCAACACAGTCCATACGTTGTGGGTGGCACCCCACTCTAGAGCACCACAGGTTCAGTCTGTCCTCTATAAGACATAAGGCCACTGGAGACTCCTCTCTCCAGTTTTGCTGAACCCAGACAGCCTGGTGAGCCCATTTTCTTAAATCCCAGACCATGTGACTCTTTCCATCATGTGGCTGATCACATTGTAAGCAAGTTGTGGGATGCAGTGATAGACAGAAGGCAGAGCAAGGGTTAACCAAATGTATCAATTTAATAGAACAGGGCATTCACTCCTGGCAGTGAGGCAAATGGTTAAAGTATGGAAAATAAGAGAAATGGTAGTAAAACAATAGCAGTCCAATTAAGGAACTTATTGTGTTCTTTAGGCAGGGATCACACATAGGCGTGATAAAGCCGGTGAAATCCCTCTTCTGGCGTCGGCACTTGGGAGCGGAGCGTGCAGCTCCATGTGTTGCTGTGCGGCTGCACACTCCACTCCGGAGTGCCGGCGCCAGAGGAGGGATTTCACCTGCGAGAATCGGCTATATCTCGCGTTTGTGTGATCCCGGCCTTATGCTGCTCCTCAGCAGGTGATTTCACAGGAGGTTGTAACACCAGCAGCGTCTGGGAAGATGGCATCAGATGGGGCCCTTGAAACAATGGCCCATCTTCTGGTGGCAGCCGTCGATTTCCGGTACCTTCCGCTGATCCCCTAGTCCATGAACTGAGGCGGATGAAGCAAACAAGGCCGCAGCATTCTCCAAGTCTAACATGGGTTGATCAATATTGATTGGCAAGGAAGGCCACAGGTATATGTCCGGTACCCGGCCTTCTTTACTCTGCACATGCGCTGTACTCACGGTCACGGAGCGCACGGCACCTCACTCTCTGGCAGTCACTGGGCGCATGGCACCTCACTTTCTGTCAGTCACTAGGTGAAAGGCACCTCGCTCTCTCACGGTCATGCTGGTAGCGGCGGGAGCCATTGGGCACCATACTTCGCAGGGCCGATGCTCAAGGGACAGAGCACGCTGCTCACCCTACTGCACACTGCTTGTCCCCAAGAAAACTGTCTGCTGTGCTTTTCTTTAGCCGTGCCCCCTGCTTCCAGGTCACCTGGTCTGTGTTGCTCACTATCCTTTCCCCCAGGCAACCTGAGACGCAGCCTCGACGGATGTGAACCCGGCGCAGCACAGGCACCCGCAGCCCAGTCTTCCTCCTTACACTCTGCCTCTCCTTTAGCTTGCCATTCTATGGGCGAGAGTTCTTGCAGTAAGCATTGACACTCCTCCATCTCTGAAATGATCCGTTGCCAAATAAATTGGTCTTGTTCATAACAATTGGGAGTTATTCCAGCTGTAGTTTGTTCTGTGTGGCGTAAGTCAGGTTGGGTGGTTGAGTCAGGTGGGGCAGTTGAGGACGGGGATGCGTCTGGGTTCAATGAAGCAGCCATATTGGGAGTTTCAGGTTCTTGCACTTCCGCTGAGCCAGTGGGTAGCAAATCGTCCAAATCAGAGTGTGAGGCAGGTTCTTCTTCCTCATCACCATCAATGGTCACTGTATTGGACACTTCGGGAACACTTGGCACTCTTTCTTCTATTTCGGGATCTGATGAGTTATGGCTGTGGTGCACCAAAAATCTTTGTCATGACGGGCGAAGACATCCCGATAACACCCTAGTATAGCTTCTACCTGCTGCACCTGTTGCAATGAGAGTCCCGTCAGCTCAGCCCACATCTGTTCGAGGATCCACCGCCCTTCTTTCATGGTGTTAGACAAAGGTTCTGAGGAAACTTTCATGGCTACAGTCCGGGGATCACCTTGTTTCTCCACCAACTGATCAGCCTCTGGTTGCGTCAGTATTTCCGGCATACCCAGTAATTGAGCCACGTCACTCTTGGGCAGGAGCGAGAGATTGTCCTTTCCTCAGTTGACACACCGCACCTCTATGTTACCGTTGTCGATGGTGGCTAACGTCCGAGCAATGAGGAGTCCTGAAGGCAGTTGATCCATCAGAGCTGGCTCTATCTGAACTTCTACTCCTTCGAGGGGGGCACAGGCTCGCATGGGCAGTGTGAGCACAATCTGGCCAGGCGGTAAAACAAGTTTGGCAGAGGACGGCATGACCACCTTCCCCAGGTCTTTTCCTTCTCTTGATATCTCTTGAGCTTAGGCTACCCGTATCAGCTGTTAGAATACCTTGGGGCGCAGGGGCTCAGGGGCTCCATTCACTGGGGAACACAATTTTTTAAGAGTTAGGTCAGACAACTGTTCTTAATTAATTTTTGGATGCTGAATCCAGAAATGATCTCAGTTTTTCTCTATCACGTCAAGTTTTTGAACTATAGGATTTTTGTCTTCTCAAAACTATGTAGACTACTGTACCTAAAAAGTGTTTTTTTTTATTAAATAGTACAAATATGAACAAAAAATGAAATATATAAGAAATAGGCATGACAAAGTTGTGACTACTCTTACAAGTTGCCACGTAGCTCTATATGAGTCGAATTGTAATCAGATAACAAGTCTTATTACAGATATCAGTGCAATTGTGCTTCTCTGGCAGGTAAGTTGTGTAGGAAAAACTTGATGTGCTAGAAAAAAACTGACTACATTTTTGAAATCAGCATGCTAATTTTAGTATAAATCAGCTCAAAAACCCAACTCAACAGAAAATTTGTTTCAAATTGTTCCCCTGTGAATAAAAGCATCCGGTTACTCATTGACTAGGAGGGTCCCTAGTTTCTTTAGCACATTCATCCCTAGCGTCATGGTGGGGCCACTGCCAGAGTCTCCAGCAGTCAAGGCTACTCCACTTTGGCTCAAATCCTTGCCACACACAGTAATTTGCATCCAGACCACCCCTGCAACTGGGATAGGCAATTGGTTAGCTGCTGTCAACTTGATGACTGGGCCCCATTCAGGCTACATCGCCTCAGAGAAGTGACTGAAATAAGTTTCTGGCATGGTAGTCACTTGGGAACCGGTATCAACTAGACAACGGATGGCCCATCCATCCATTTCAGCCCACACGAGGGGACTCAGAGGGGGCTTCTTGGCAGCTCAGGCTCCAGGCGGAATACCCTAGCCACGGAGCCCACTAGTTTAATGGACGAGTCAGGGGCCTACCCCGTTTGGCGAATCCTCGGGCATAATGTCCAGTGTACCCACATCAGAAACAAATTGCCTTTCTCCCTGCTTGGGGTGGTCCCATTTCCAGATGGGGCTCGGGGTTAGTTCTGTCTCCGGATGAATTCTGCTCTTCCAGGGGATTCTTTCTCAAGCTGGACCACTCTTCCCGTATGTTCTGAATTTCTTCCCGGATTTCTCTAACCCAGCCCGGTTCACATGGGAGTGTAGCGGGTACCTCCGCACTCCAGACCTTCCTCGCCGAGGCTGCCATCCCCTGCTCTTGCTGGTGCGCATGCGCTTCTGCTCCAATTTCCAGAAAAGACTTACACGGATTGGCTCGCAGCGCATCATCCCACTTAGCGATTGCGGCGTGGATCTCCTGCAGCGCATGCATATATTGGGACACAGACTCCCCTTCCCTTTGGACTCGGCTAAACAAGCACATCCGCAATTCACAGATATCCTTGGGGTCCCCATGCATCTCTGCCAAGATCTGTAACATTTTGGTGAAAGTGTTCCAGTTGTGCGAGGGTCAGAACATAACAGAACATCTGGCCTCCCAATCTAGGGCCATTGCATCAATCACTGCCTGCATAGCGGCGGTCATGGGGTGCATCATTAGCATACCCTTAACTCATTCGGACCAGTCCCATAACAGCGAATTGCACCCTGTAAATTTTGGGAGATGATCACATCAGAGGAGAGAAAAATTAAATGGGAAATCGTACAGTACTTTTTTTTGGCGGTCACCGTTATTCCGTTAAAAACGGCAATCGCAACTCTGGGGTCAGCAAAAACTGACACCAATCATGTTCTCCGGGGTCTCAGCTACCCCCTGGTAGCCAAGACCCCCGAGAAATTCTGACTCTGGGGGGTGCTATACACTTACTTTTTAGCGCCGTTAAAAAGCGGCGCTGAGGAATAAGTACCCTTAACTGCCGCCGTTAGAAGGCATATTTGCGGTTGTTAAGGAGTTAAGTGGTGAAAAGAATCCTAACTTTGGTAAAGAAAAAAAAGTAAAAATGGTGCCATATTCCGAGACCTGTAGCGTCTCCATTTTTTGTGATTTGGGGCTGGGTGAGGGCTTTTTTTTTGTGTGCTGGGCTGTTGTTTTTATTGATACCATTTTGGTAAATATGATCTTTTCATGGCCCATTATTGCATTTCATTGCAATGTAGCAGCGACCAAAAAAGTAATTCTGACATTTAGATTTTTTTTCTCATTACGCCATTTACCGATCAGGCTAATTATTTTCTTATATTGTTAGATCGGGCGATTCTGATCATGGCGATGCCAAATATGTTTATGTTTGATATTTTTGAAAACTTTTTTTTCTTTACTTTGTGCATGTTTCAATAGTCTCCATAGGAGACTAGAATCTGCATTTTTCTGATCACCTGTGCTACACACAGGTGATTATGAGATCATCTGTGTATAGCAGAAATACTCACTTGCTATGAGCACCGACCACCGGGCGACGCTCATAGCATTCTGGCTATGGCAACTATAGAGACCTGCTGGAGACCTCTGGTTGTCATGCCAACCCATCGGTGACCCTTGATCATGTAACAGGGTCACCGAAGGGCATAAATCAGGTTAACAGCTGTGGGTGGATCGCGATTCCACCCACGGCTGTTAGAGGCACATGTCAGCTGTTAAAAACAGGAAAGATGTGGGCTCAGCACCAGCACCCACATGAAAGGGAGTGATTCCAACAAGGGCTATTACAACAAACGTTGGAAAGGGGTTAATGTTGATGATTATGGCTTACAGCCAATGAAAACCCAAAAGTCATTATCTCAGTAAATTAGAACACTTTATAACACCAGCTTGAAAAATGATTTTAAAATCCGAAATGTTGGCCTACTGAAATGTACGTTCAGAAAATGCACTCAAAACTTGGTTGGATCTCCTTTTGCATGAATTACTGCATCAATGCGGCGTGGCATGGAGGCAATTAGCCTGTGGCACTGCTGAGGTGTTATGGAAGCCCACGTTCCTTTCTAAAGCAGTCTTCAGCTTGTCTGCATTGTTGGGACTGGTATCTCTCATATTTCTCTTGACAATACCCTATATATTCTCTATGGGGTTAAGGTCAGGTGAGTTTGCTGGCCAATCAAGCACAGTGATACTGTTTTTAAACCAGGTATTGGTAGTTTTGGTAGTGTGGACAGGTACCAAGTCCTGCTGGACAATGAAATTTCCATCTCCATAAAGCTTGTCGGCAGAGGGAAGCATGAAGTGCGCTAAAATTTCTTGGTAGACGGCTGTGCTGACTTTGGTCTAGATAAAACACAGTGGACCTACACCAGCAGATGACATGTGTTATGACCTGGTGGTCAGGACAATAATGGACCTGGTGGATAAGAGCACACGGATTGACCTGATAGTTACTGATAATATAGGACAAGCTCTGGGACGTGGGAACTCTGCTGACCGCAATCCCTAATCCTATCAACCACACTAGAAATAGCCGTGGATTGCGCCTAACGCTCCCTATGCAACTCGGCACAGCCTAAGAAACTAGCTAGCCCTGAAGATAGAAAAATAAAGCCTACCTTGCCTCAGAGAAATTCCCCAAAGGAAAAGGTAGCCCCCCACATATAATGACTGTGAGTAAAGATGAAAATACAAACACAGAGATGAAATAGATTTAGCAAAGTAAGGCCCGACTTAATGAACAGACAGAGGATAGGAAAGGTTACTTTGCGGTCAGCACAAAAACCTACAAAAAGACCACGCAGAGGGCGCAAAAAGACCCTCCGCACCGACTCACGGTGCGGAGGCGCTCCCTCTGCGTCCCAGAGCTTCCAGCAAGCAAGAACAATCGAAATAGCAAGCAGGACAGAAAAATAGCAAACCAGAGAAAAACAAGCAGTCACTTAGCTTCTGCTGGGAAGACTGGTCACAAGAACGATCCAGGAGTGAACTAGACCAATACTGGAACATTGACAGGTGGCCTGGAGCAAAGATCTAAGTGGAGTTAAATAGAGCAGCCAGCTAACGAATTAACCTCGTCACCTGAGGAAGGAAACTCAGAAACACCCACAGCCACCAGAGAAAGTCCATGGACAGAACCAGCTGAAGTACCATTCATGACCACAGGAGGGAGCCCGACAACAGAACTCACAACAGTACCCCCCCCCCTTGAGGAGGGGTCACCGAACCCTCACCAGAGCCCCCAGGCCGACCAGGACGAGCCAAATGAAAGGCACGAACCAGATCGGCAGCATGAACATCAGAGGCAAAGACCCAGGAATTATCTTCCTGACCATAACCCTTCCACTTGACCAGGTACTGGAGTTTCCGTCTCGAAATACGAGAATCCAAAATCTTCTCCACCACATACTCCAACTCCCCCTCAACCAACACCGGGGCAGGAGGATCAACGGATGGAACCACAGGCGCCACGTATCTCCGCAACAATGACCTATGGAACACATTATGGATGGCAAAAGAAGCAGGAAGGGCCAAACAAAATGACACAGGATTGATAACCTCAGAAATCTTATACGGACCAATGAAATGAGGCTTAAACTTAGGAGAGGAAACCTTCATAGGAACATAACGAGACGACAACCAAACCAAATCCCCAACACGAAGTCGGGTACCCACACAACGCCGGCGGTTAGCGAAACGTTGAGCCTTCTCCTGGGTCAATGTCAAATTGTCCACCACATGAGTCCAAATCTGCTGCAACCTATCCACCACAGTATCTACACCAGGACAGTCCGAAGACTCAACCTGCCCTGAAGAGAAACGCGGATGGAAACCAGAATTGCAGAAAAACGGCGAAACCAAAGTAGCCGAGCTGGCCCGATTATTAAGGGCGAACTCAGCCAACGGCAAAAAGGACACCCAATCATCCTGATCAGCAGAAACAAAGCATCTCAGATATGTTTCCAAAGTCTGATTAGTTCGTTCGGTTTGGCCATTTGTCTGAGGATGGAAAGCCGAGGAAAAAGACAAATCAATGCCCATCCTAGCACAAAAAGATCGCCAAAACCTCGAAACAAACTGGGAACCTCTGTCAGAAACGATGTTTTCCGGGATACCATGTAAACGAACCACATGCTGGAAAAATAGTGGCACCAAATCAGAGGAGGAAGGCAATTTAGACAAGGGTACCAAATGGACCGTCTAAGAAAAGCGATCACAAACCACCCAAATGACCGACATCTTTTGAGAGACAGGGAGATCCGAAATAAAATCCATAGAAATATGCGTCCAGGGCCTCTTCGCGACCGGCAAGGGCAAAAGCAACCCACTGGCACGAGAACAGCAGGGCTTAGCCCGAGCACAAGTCCCACAGGACTGCACAAAAGAACGCCCACCCTGTGACAAAGACGGCCACCAAAAGGATCTAGCCACCAAATCTCTGGTACCAAAGATTCCAGGATGCCCAGCCAACACTGAACAATGAATCTCAGAGATAACTCTACTAGTCCATCTATCAGGGACAAACAGTTTCTCCGCTGGGCAACGGTCAGGTCTATCAGCCTGAAATTATTGCAGCACCCGCCGCAAATCAGGGGAGATGGCAGACAAAATTACCCCCTCTTTGAGAATACCCGCCGGCTCAGGAACACCCAGAGAGTCAGACACAAAACTCCTTGACAGGGCATCAGCCTTCACATTCTTAGAGCCCGGAAGGTACGAAACCACAAAATCAAAACGGGAGAAAAATAACGACCATCGAGCCTGTCTCGGATTCAACCGTTTGGCAGACTCAAGATAAGTCAAATTCTTGTGATCTGTCAAGACCACCACGCGATGCTTGGCTCCTTCAAGCCAATGACACCACTCCTCGAATGCCCACTTCATGGCCAACAACTCTCGATTACCAACATCATAATTGCGCTCAGCAGGCGAAAACTTTCTAGAAAAGAAAGCACATGGCTTCATCACCGAGCCATCAGAACTTCTTTGCGACAAAACAGCTCCAGCTCCAATCTCAGAAGCATCAACCTCAACCTGAAACGGGAGCGAAACATCTGGCTGGCACAGCACAGGGGCAGAAGAAAAACAAAGCTTCAACTCCTGAAAAGCCTCTACAGCTGCAGAAGACCAATTGACCACATCAGCACCCTTCTTGGTCAAATCAGTCAACGGTTTAGCAACACTAGAAAAATTAGCAATGAAGCGCCGATAAAAATTAGCAAAGCCCAGGAACTTTTGCAGGCTCTTCACAGATGTCGGCTGAGTCCAATCGTAAATGGCTTGGACTTTAACAGGGTCCATCTCGATAGTAGAAGGGGAAAAAATGAACCCCAAAAATGAAACCTTCTGAACTCCAAAGAGACACTTTGACCCCTTCACAAACAAGGAATTCGCACGAAGGACCTGGAACACCATTCTGACCTGCTTCACATGAGACTCCCAATCATCCGAAAAGACCAAAATGTCATCCAAATATACAATCAGGAATTTATCCAGGTACTCTCGGAAGATGTCATGCATAAAGGACTGAAATACTGATGGAGCATTGGAAAGCCCGAATGGCATAACCAGGTACTCAAAATGGCCCTCGGGCGTATTAAATGCTGTTTTCCATTCATCGCCTTTTTTAATACGCACAAGATTATACGCCCCTCGAAAATCTATCTTGGTGAACCAACTAGCCCCTTTAATACGAGCAAACAAATCAGACAGCAATGGCAAAGGATACTGAAATTTGACTGTAATTTTATTGAGAAGGCGGTAATCAATACAAGGTCTCAAAGAACCATCCTTCTTGGCCACAAAAAAGAACCCTGCTCCCAATGGTGACGACGACGGGCAAATATGACCCTTCTCCAAGGATTCCTTTATATAACTCTGCATAGCGGCGTGTTCTGGCACAGATAAATTGAACAATCGGCCCTTAGGAAACTTACTACCAGGAATCAAATTAATTGCACAATCGCAATCCCTATGAGGAGGTAGGGCACTGGCTTTGGGCTCATCAAATACATCCCGATAATCCGACAAAAACTCTGGAACTTCAGAAGGAGTGGAAGACGAAATAGACAAAAATGGAACATCACCATGTACCCCCTGGCAACCCCAGCTGGACACAGACATAGATTTCCAGTCCAATACTGGATTATGAACCTGTAGCCATGGCAACCCCAAAACGACCACATCATGCAGATTATGCAACACCAGAAAGCGGATATCCTCCTGATGTGCAGGAGCCATGCACATGGTCAATTGGGTCCAGTACTGAGGCTTAGTCTTGGCCAAAGGCGTAGCATCAATTCCTCTCAATGGAATAGGATACTGCAAGGGCTCCAAGAAAAAACCACAGCGCCTAGCATACTCCAAGTCCATCAAATTCAGGGCAGCGCCTGAATCCACAAATGCCATAACAGAATAGGATGACAAAGAACAAATCAGAGTAACGGACAATAGAAATTTAGACTGTACAGTACCAATGGTGTCAGACCTAGCGAACCGCTTAGTGCGCTTAGGACAATTGGAGATAGCATGAGTGGCATCACTACAGTAAAAACATAGCCCATTCCGACGTCTGTGTTCTTGCCGTTCAGCTCTGGTCAAAGTCCTATCACATTGCATAGGCTCAGGTCCATGCTCAGATAGTACCGCCAAATGGTGCACAGCTTTACGCTCACGCAAGCGTCGATCGATCTGAATGGCCAAAGACATAGACTCATTCAGACCAGAAGGCATGGGAAATCCCACCATGACATCCTTAAGGGCTTCAGAGAGACCCTTTCTGAAGATTGCTGCCAGGGCACATTCATTCCACTGAGTGAGCACAGACCACTTTCTAAACTTCTGACAATATATCTCCGCTTCATCCTGACCCTGACACAGAGCCAGCAAGATTTTCTCTGCCTGATCCACTGAATTAGGTTCGTCATAAAGCAATCGGAAAATGCCCAGTCTTGAGGGTCACCGCGTAACAAAGAAATAATGATCTTTACTTGTTGAACAGGGTCACCTGAGGAGCGAGGTTTCAAGGCAAGAAACAATTTACAATTATTTTTGAAATTCAAGAACTTAGATCTATCACCAAAAAACAAATCAGGAATTGGAATCCTAGGCTCTGACATCGGATTCTGAACCACAAAATCTTGAATGTTTTGTACACTTATGGTGAGATTATCCATCAAAGAGGACAGACCTTGAATGTCCATGTCTACACCTGTGTTCTGAACAACCAGATGTAAAGGGGAAAAGAGAGACAAAACACACTACAAAGAAAAAAAAATGGTCTCAGAACTTCTATTATCCCTCTATTGAGATGCATTAGTACTTTGGGCCACCTGTACTGTTATGACCTGGTGGTCAGGACAATAATGGACCTGGTGGATAAGAGCACATGGAATGGATAGTTACTGATAATATAGGACAAGCTCTGGGACGTGGGAACTCTGCTGACCGCAATCCCTAATCCTATCAACCACACTAGAAATAGCCGTGGATTGCGCCTAACGCTCCCTATGCAACTCGGCACAGCCTAAGAAACTAGCTAGCCCTGAAGATAGAAAAATAAAGCCTACCTTGCCTCAGAGAAATTCCCCAAAGGAAAAGGCAGCCCCCCACATATGACTGTGAGTAAAGATGAAAATACAAACACAGAGATGAAATAGATTTAGCAAAGTGAGGCCCGACTGAACAGACAGAGGATAGGAAAGGTTACTTTGCGGTCAGCACAAAAACCTACAAAAAGACCACGCAGAGGGCGCAAAAAGACCCTCCGCACCGACTCACGGTGCGGAGGCGCTCCCTCTGCGTCCCAGAGCTTCCAGCAAGCAAGAACAATCGAAATAGCAAGCTGGACAGAAAAATAGCAAACCAGAGAAAAACAAGCAGTCACTTAGCTTCTGCTGGGAAGACTGGTCACAAGAACGATCCAGGAGTGAACTAGACCAATACTGGAACATTGACAGGTGGCCTGGAGCAAAGATCTAAGTGGAGTTAAATAGAGCAGCCAGCTAACGAATTAACCTCGTCACCTGAGGAAGGAAACTCAGAAACACCCACAGCCACCAGAGAAAGTCCATGGACAGAACCAGCCAAAGTACCATTCATGACCACAGGAGGGAGCCCGACAACAGAACTCACAACAGACATGGCTCCTCAAACCATCACCGATTGTGGAAACTTCACATTAGACCTCAAGCAGCTTGGATTGTGTGCCTCTCCACTCTTCCTCCAGACTCTGGGATCTTGATTTCCAAATGAAATGCAAAATTTACTTTCATCTGAAAGCAACACTTTGGACCAGAGGTGTAGCTAGGGTTTTGGATAGGGGGGTGAAACTTCTGAGTGGGCCCCTAACCAGGTAGCCTTAATTACAACTCGGCACCCTTATAGTGAATGTAGGAGAACCTCAGGAGATGACCGCACTGTTGCTGAAAATAATCTCTATACAAAAACCAACAGTTATATTACCGCCATATGGTCAGTGGTAAATACCAATACTACAGAAAAGATAAGTGATTATAGCACATAGTGACTTACAGAGGACATTCTTTCTGATGGAATCATTCACTTTTCCCGTCTTTTCCATCTGGCCCAGACTGACACGACAAGTTATCCAGCCAAGACTTGCTTGCAGAGATTACAACAAAGACACATTTCAATTCTCATATTCCAGCCAATGCCATCTATTGCCAACCTGCACAAACTGCTTATCCTGCTGATACCTCAATGGTGAGCCACTTCTGCCATATGTGTCCCTATTACTGAACCTACTGTGTGGTTCTGTGTGCCCTCTAAACTCTAAAACAACCCTCTAGAACAGCGGAGGGCAGAGCCAGACTGGCCATCTGGCAATTCTGGCAAATGCCAAAAGGATCGGTCTGTTTGTGGGCTGCCTTGTCTGCAATGTTGTTAACAGAATCGGAGTTCTCAAGACACCCATACTGTTAAGAGTTGTGACGGAGCACAAAGTCGCTGACTCAATCACTTACCCCAGCAGGCCACCACTATCATTAGAAATATTGGTCTTGTAGTAAATCTTACTTTCCTCTATTTAAGGTAATAATAGCAATATATCCCATCTAGTGCTTGGGGACAGGGACAACATGGGCCTGTGTGATTTCAAATGCCGGGCTGACAGCCCCAGTCCGTACCTGGCGATGGGGAACCTTTTTCTGGCCTTTTGGAAATTTCTACCATCATTCGGGAGCCACACAAAAATGATGACATTGAAAATTACCCCGGTATATTTAGTCAAACAATTAATTATGGTAACTCACCCTTAATGTGACGGCTGGAGCTGCTTCTCTTTAGTGCAGCTGTTATGTTAGGTGATACTGATCATGTTGCTTCTCACAGCTGCTTTTCCAAGTTTATGTCGGCCAGGAGAGCAGCCAACTTTTTATCATAATAAGTTTTGCAAATCATATACATCTTATTGGAGATGCTGGGACTACTGTATATACATCACATAGGATGTAACGCTCGCGCCCTGACTGGTTGGCGCAAGTGTGGGGGAGTGTGGCCCCACTGTGCCACAAACCAGACTTCTGAGGAAGGGGCGTGACTAAGCAGCTTTCTTGGTGTTCACTTGAGCCTCTGATCGTGAGGTCAGGCTTGTGTGGCAGGTAGTTGCCAGGTACCACTCCAGGGTGGAGTTTGGCTGTGGCTGCTGATCCCACTGGGGAACGGAACACTGACAGGCAGGCTGGCATGGCTGAGACACTGGCAGACAGGTCGGCATAGCTGAGACTCCTGCAGACAGATGGGCATGGACAGGAGCTGGCTGACAAATGTAAGCCTGGGGGGCAAGCACACAGCAGTGGCCCATGAGTATCGGCCCATCCTTACAGGGGTTGTCTGATCTTAAGCTACAGTACATGTCTGCAGTCACTATGTGTGGATCCTCATATCGTGCGCACTGAGCGCTGTGAGGATTCTCCGGTGCCGACGCTGGGAACAGGAGGTCTTGTGACTGCAAGCATGCGGTATATATATATATATATATATATATATATATATATATACGTAGTATATATATATATATATATACATACACTAGATGGTGGCCCGATTCTAACGCATCGGGTATTCTAGAATATGTGTAGAGTTTATTTATGAAGATTTCAGAATAATACAATGAATACACAGAATTTTCTGGGTAAAATAAATGTATTATCATTAAAATTTTATTGCTCATAGAACTTAATACAATTGAATGAAATCATGGAACAGATCATCAAAATACATAAGCCATTACATGAATATCTAACTGTATTTAAATAAATCATCAAACAAAAGAAGTACATCAACACTAATATATTTGTTAACAATATCAACCCAAAATATTTTTGTACCCCACATTTTTTGTGAATACCTTTTCACTACCTATAAGCAACTTTGCTTGTAACGGGGTAGGAAGAACTTGCACTTTGACTTTGGATCTCATTTTAACTCTTGAAAATGCAACATAGAGTTGTCCATGACCAAAAACAGGCTCCGGTAGATATATGCCAACACGGTGTAGAGTTTGACCTTGTGACTTGTTTATTGTCATGGCAAAAGCTGGTTTAACTGGAAACTATCGACGCCGAAGCGTAAATGGAAGACCGGTGTCTGAAAGACATAAATCAATCCGTGGAATGAACACTTCATCTCCTTTTCCTGATCCAGTGATCACTCTTGCTTGAATGACGTTAGAATGGAGTCCAGTAACAATAAGGCGAGTTCCATTACATAGACCATTTTTTGTATTTAGATTCCGCAGCAACATTATGATTGTTCCAAGTTTGAGTTGTCGTCTGTGGGATGGGATTCCTGATGGCGTAAGACTATTTAAAAATTCAACTGGATAATGCTCTAGTTCATCTTCATTATCTACATCCACTGAATCATCACTTTTGTACAACTTATACTCTCCAGGCATTCTATCCATCACACGGGAATTTAGCAGAGCCACGTCATCGTTCTTAGGACAGAGAATTGCATGAGAAGAGGCCCTCTCAACACTACTTTGGTCGTTCACATCAATTTCAATGCATTGTCCAAAAACATCACTTACGATGCAGTCAGTGCACAGCATGTCTGTTCTGGTATTTCAATAATGTCTTCTCCAAGGTTGTATTCGTTGCTAAGTTCACTGTTACCAAGTTTAAGAAGCCAGTTGCTATACTCTGGGTCAGAAGATCGCATGTTGTTAATTAGTTGGAGCTTATTAAACTGTTTGCAAAGGTCAGCCATTTTTAAGCTGGACTCGATAACATCTGTTCTTGTTCCATTTGGTATGACTGGAAGGCATTGCCTAAAATCTCAGCCAATGACAAAAACTTTACCCCCAAACGGAATTTCATTTTTTTCAGCAACATTTGTAGTCATTACTTCACACAGAAGTCTGTCAATTAAGCTCAAAGAATGTTTGGGTGCCATGGTGCACTCGTCAAGTATGAAAAGATTTGCGTTCTTTAACAGTCTTCCTGCAAATGTGTCTTATTTTATTCTGGAAACAGAGATTTCGTTGACTGAAACTGGTATCCCAAAGAGTGAATGGATAGTGCGACCTCCTCGTAAAAGGTTTGCTGCAATACCTGTTTTAGCCGATGGCAATACGACTTTTCCCAACCGTCTAACGTGATGCATTAAAACTTCATAGAGGTATGTTTTACCGCTCCCTCCTGGACCGTCAATAAAGAAACATTTTGGCCTTGCATCTGCTTGGTTTTCTATAGCGCTCACAATAGTGTCATATGCAATCTCTTGTTGTTCATTTAAGGAGTTTCTTTTCTCTGTTGCCAACAATAATTCGTAAGCTTCGTCATACTCTGGAACTTGTGGAACTTGAATTGCAGGCTGTGGCAAATTAAAGTCTGAAAACGTTTTTCCATGCAGTAGTAAGACATTTTAGACATCTTGCATGGCATAAGATTCGCAATTTTGACAATTTCCACTTCTGTTGTGAAAATGTAAGCAGTAATCCTCGATTAGATCTTCTTTAAAATTTGCCCAAAGTTGAGCCGGATTTATAGGTGGTCAAAATACACAGATGTAGGCAAACAATTCACGAAGTTGCTTAGGCATATGTAGGGCAACTGCATCTTCTAAAGTAAATCTCCACACAGTATCACCCAATAAAAGTCCTAAAGCCAAAGCTGCAGCTTTAAATGTATCCTGCAATACTCCGTTAACTGCTTTCAAATCGTCATAACTTGTAGCTCCTTTGACATGCAGCAGTAACAGCCAAAGGCAATATCTTTCTTGATCCTTGACTAACAGTATACATGCGTTCAATTATTCTGCTAACTCCTCGTTGTCTTGGATTCCAAGTTTTATTCCAAATGTAATGCTCTGGAATCTCTCGGTACAAATACTGCCTTGTGTTTTCGTCACGTTGGTTCAAAAACCATTCCATTAATGTTGACGTTGTGCTTAAAGTTTTTGAGACATCTTTGACTTCAGCATCTTCAAAGAAATAAAGCTGCTGTTGATTTGGTAAATGAATAGCTAAACATATAATGGCATGGGACTGTGAATGCATTGGAAACGCAAATATCCTCCAAGCAGCTTCTGGAGCACTAACGTATCTTGAGTCAACGAAACTTGATGATTCATCATGATTGACTGTTTTCTGTTGTATTTCGATGTTCGCTTTGTCATGCCCCTTGTAGATGTACTTGAAAAGATATTTTACACTTTTTATTGAAGCACAGATTTTACGTTGATGTGACAGTTGTAGCGTTTTGATAAGTACGGGTTGTATGGGACTATCCATGAGTTATTTATAATTTTTTTTGTTGCAAACAATGTTATCAATGTGTTGTCGCCGATAGGATGGGTAGCCATCCAAGTCTTTAATAGTGTGCTGTTTCAACTCCTTTGGAAACCCTTTTGTACACTTTCCGTTTTCCATGCATGGACTTTTTGGATTTGCTACACCACAAGGGCCATGAACTACATGAGAGACTACAATATTATACAGTTCAGGATACTTTTCTTGGTTAGGAATTTCAGCCCACACTATGTTGTCAATTTCTTCCTCCATACGAAACTTGGAATCTGCGTCTAAGATAATTAGTATATGCGCATGTGGGAGACCTCGTTTCTGAAACTCTATGACATGTACCATTGCTCCGACTGTTCCAAGAAGCCCATTTTTTATGTCTTTCCAAAGGCTGCTGAGTTTCAGTCGAAATACGCGTGCGACTAAGTCTGGTCTGTGTTCAACTTTTTGCCAGGGTTCTAGATTTTCGGTAATTTCTGGCCATTTAGGATTACAGGTCATTGTCACAAAAATGTCAGGTCTTCCATACTTTGTTACTATAGCCATTGCATCTTGATAACGCTGTTGCATGTTACGGGGGCTACCTTCAAACGACGATGGGAGATTTACTGTTTTTCCAATTGGAATTCCTTTTTCAATTGATTGTTTTTGCAAATGTTCTTGAAGAACGCAGTAGTCTTCAACTTTAAGTTGTTTTTGGTTCATTCTTATGAAATTTAGACGATTAGCTTCAATTTTAACATATGCGTCAACTAAGTACTGTTGTGTCAGTTTCCCACCGTTTAAAACAGGATTGAAGTAATTTTGGACAGACAGAAGAAAACTGTAGTATTGCAGCTGTGTAATTCTTCTTGAAGTTCCTTGCTGGTTTAGGTTTTCATGCCACCCCTGATCACCTCTTGGAAAGAATAGCAGATACAGAAGAGCATCAAGGTTACTGTGCAAAATGCTAATTCGTTGTGTCTTAGGAACCAAAGGATTGTTTTGGTCTGGCTTAAGATGGACTAATATATCCCTTTGAAAAGGAGGCTCTCCATCATCGTTTTGAAAAACAACTGCGACCTCTCTTACACGTGGTTTGTTGTAAAGTCGGGGATCCTGTTTACGTTCTTGTTTAATGGCCATGAGAATACACGGCATTTCAGTACCATTTTGTATAACCCTCTGTTCCTCCTCAGCTTCGACGTCTTTTAGCATGCGATATGCAGCAGCAAATGGGCTTATTTTTTGTAAATGTTCCGCAATTTGGTTCACCAGTTCAGCATCACACTTTTCCTTTTCTTTCAGGTTCATCCTTTGTTCTGTAGCCTCATTTGTATCAATGATGTATAATTGTGCAAATTTTGGTGGTTGTCCTATTTCTGGGTGAATTGTTCCAGTGCGTTGGTAGATCTGGCCGTGAATTTTAAAACAATATGGTCCAAATCCAGGGGGCGGTGCAATGTTGGTACCAAATGAAGCAAACGTATGAGAACTGTTGATGCTTCTGATAATTTCCATAAAATTTCTACTGTGTTGATGCGTTCCTTTCATCAACTGATCAAACAGATCTGAGTAGTGAGGTCTCGGTAACATAACTTTTCCTTTTTGGCAGCATGGAGTAAACTGATTGTCAGATGGTTTTTTATCAATGAAATTCTGAGAGTCGCATTTAGAACAAACTGCATTCATATTCCCACAGTAGTGTTCAATAATTGTACTTTCATTGTCTGTTACGTAATGTGCAAGTTGTTGAATATTGTCCTGGGCTTGCCTTAGTTGCTAGAGCATTCGTTTTTTATAAATTTGGCGAACATGTTGTTCCTGCCGTACAACAGTTTGTTGTGATGTCTCCTGTTGGCGATGTTGTCTGTGAGATTTTGCATCCTGGGATTGTCTGGCGGCAGTTTGTTGGGATGTCTCCTGTTCCTGACGTTGTCTGTGAGATTCCACATTCTTGGCTTGTCTGGCGGCAGTTTGTTGTGATGTCTCCTGTTCCCGACGTTGTCTGTGAGATTCCACATCCTGGGCTTGTCTAGCGGCAATTTGTTGAAGTGTCTGTTGCTCTCGACGTTGTCATTGCATTGCTGCTGCTTTTCTGCCATCCTCATTGGCGTATTTTTGCTTACGACCCATTCTAAGACAGAAAGCGTAAATCGTAATAGCGTACAGTAAAGAAGTATCTGTTCAGCGCGCTGTGACTGACAGAAAGTGTTCATTAAACGTAACTGAACTACGTGGCACTGTAACTGCAGAAAATCATTATTAAACGTGACTGAACTACATGGCAATGTGACTGATCTGACAGAACTTATTCAGTAAATGTGAGTGAACTACATCTCGCTGTGAGTGGGGGTTAAATTGCGCGCCAATATCACTGATCGGTTGCGGCCGGCAGGCGCAACCAATCAGTGAAGCATGATTCAAATCCCTTGGCAATTCTCGGTTGGACTGGGCCTGTCCCACCTCCGGCCGCAAATTGGCATGGGATTTGAACCACGCTTCGCTGATTGGTCGCCGCCGGCATGCTGCAACCAATCAAAGACAGGCGCAGTCTGGCCAGAAGCATGGTTCAAATTCTGCGCCAATTCGCAGCCGGTCTACACCTGTCCCTGATTAGTTGTGGCTGGCTGCAACCAATCGCCGAAACGGTGTTTAAATCCCAATCAGCTACAGGCGCAGTCCAGCCGCGTCTTGGCGCGAAATTTAAACACCGCTTCGCTGATTGGTTGCGTGCTGTGTTTAAATCCTGCGCCAATGTCGGTGATCTACGTGGCATTGTGACTGACAGAAAATGTTCATTAAATGTGACTGAACTATGTGGCACTATGACTGACAGAAAGTGTTCATTAAACGTGACTGAACTACATGGCACTATGACTGACAGAAAATGTTCATTAAACGTGACTGAACTACGTGGCACTATGACTGACAGAAAATGTTCATTAAATGTGACTGAACTACGTGGCACTACGACTGACAGAAAATGTTCATTAAATGTGACTGAACTACGTGGCACTATGACTGACAGAAAATGTTCATTAAATGTGACTGAAATATGTGGCACTATGACTCAAAGAAAGTGTTCATTAAATGTGACTGAACTATGTGGGACTATGACAGAAAATGTTCATTAAATGTGACTGAAATACGTGGCACTATGACTGACAGAAAATGTTAATTAAACATGACTGAACTGCGTGGCACTATGACTGACAGAAAGTGTAAACTTCAGTGAACTACGTCTCACTGTGAGTGGGGGTTAAATTGCGCGCCAATAACACTGATTGGTCACGGCCAGCGGGCGCGACCAATCAGCAAAGCTTGTTTCAAATCCAATTCGCTGCATAGGCCACATCAATAGTAAAAAGTTCGTCACATAGGGTTAATAGCAGCGTTAAAACACTGCTTTACACCGCGTTATGCCGCGGTGTAACGCAGTCAGTTTATCGGACTGCTACAATGCCATGTGGGTGGCGGGTGCTGACTGGGGGGGAGTATGGAGGGGCACTGAGTGCAGGGGAGTAGGGAGCGGCCATTTCGCAGCCAGACTGTGCCGGTCGCTCCCAAGAGTGCATTGCGGTCTTGCGAGATGACGGTCATCATCTCGCGAGACCGCAATGCATGGACTCGAGTGTCGCGTGGAGCCGGAAATGCCTGGACTGGATCCGGAAAGTGAGTATATAATGATTTATTTTTTTTATTATTATTTTTAACATTAGATCTTTTTACTATTGATTCTGCATAGGCCGCATCAATAGTAAAAAGTTGGTCACACAGGGTTAATAGCAGCGATAATGGAGTGCGTTACACCGCGGCATAACGCGGTCCATTATCGCTGCCATTAACTGTTATGAAAGGCAATTCAGTACCACAATGGATATAGCGGTCAGAGCACATACAGTGATCTGACAATAACCCAAAATCATAGAACGAGCTCTGAGACGTGGGAACTCTGCAGACCGCAATCCCTAATCCTCTCCAAACAACACTAGAGGCAGCCGTGGATTGTGCCTAACTCTGCCTATGCAACTCGGCACAGCCTGAGAAACTAACTAGCCTGAAGATAGAAAATAAGCCTACCTTGCCTCAGAGAAATACCCCAAAGGAAAAGGCAGCCCCCCACATATAATGACTGTGAGTTAAGATGAAAAGACAAACGTAGAGATGAAATAGATTCAGCAAAGTGAGGCCCGACTTTCTTAACAGAGCAAGGACAGAAAAGGTAACTTTGCGGTCTACACAAAACCCTAAAGAAAACCACGCAAAGGGGGCAAAAAGACCCTCCGTACCGAACTAACGGCACGGAGGTACACCCTTTGCGTCCCAGAGCTTCCAGCAAAAAATTAGACAAGCTGGACAGAAAAAATAGCAAACAAATAGCAAAGAAGAACTTAGCTATGCAGAGCAGCAGGCCACAGGAATGATCCAGGGAAAAGCAAGTCCAACACTGGAACATTGACAGGAAGCCAGGATCAAAGCATTAGGTGGAGTTAAGTAGAGAAGCACCTAACGACCTCACCAGATCACCTGAGGGAGGAAACTCAGAAGCCGCAGTACCACTTCCTTCCACCAATAGAAGCTCACAGAGAGAATCAGCCGAAGTACCACTTGTGACCACAGGAGGGAGCTCTGCCACAGAATTCACAACAGTACCCCCCCCTTGAGGAGGGGTCACTGAACCCTCACCAGAGCCCCCAGGCCGACCAGGATGAGCCACATGAAAGGCACGAACAAGATCGGGAGCATGGACATCAGAGGCAAAAACCCAGGAATTATCTTTCTGAGCATAACTCTTCCATTTAACCAGATACTGGAGTTTCCGTCTAGAAACACGAGAATCCAAAATCTTCTCCACAATATACTCCAATTCCCCCTCCACCAAAACCGGGGCAGGAGGATCAACAGATGGAACCATAGGTGCCACGTATCTCCGCAACAATGACCTATGGAATACGTTATGTATGGAAAAAGAATCTGGAAGGGTCAGACGAAAAGACACAGGATTAAGAACCTCAGAAATCCTATACGGACCAATGAAACGAGGTTTAAACTTAGGAGAGGAAACCTTCATAGGAATATGACGAGAAGATAACCAAACCAGATCCCCAACACGAAGTCGGGGACCCACACGGCGTCTGCGATTAGCGAAACGTTGAGCCTTCTCCTGGAACAAGGTCAAATTGTCCACTACATGAGTCCAAATCTGCTGCAACCTGTCCACCACAGTATCCACACCAGGACAGTCTGAAGACTCAACCTGTCCTGAAGAGAAACGAGGATGGAACCCAGAATTGCAGAAAAATGGCGAAACCAAGGTAGCCGAGCTGGCCCGATTATTAAGGGCGAACTCAGCCAAAGGCAAAAAGGACACCCAGTCATCCTGATCGGCAGAAACAAAGCATCTCAGATATGTTTCCAAGGTCTGATTGGTTCGTTCGGTCTGGCCATTAGTCTGAGGATGGAAAGCCGAGGAAAAAGACAAGTCAATGCCCATCCTACCACAAAAGGCTCGCCAAAACCTTGAAACAAACTGGGAACCTCTGTCAGAAATGATATTCTCTGGAATGCCATGTAAACGAACCACATGCTGGAAGAACAATGGCACCAAATCAGAGGAGGAAGGCAATTTAGACAAGGGTACCAAATGGACCATCTTAGAAAAGCGATCACAGACCACCCAAATGACTGACATCTTTTGAGAAACGGGAAGATCAGAAATAAAATCCATAGAGATATGTGTCCAAGGCCTCTTCGGGACCGGCAAGGGCAAAAGCAACCCACTGGCACGAGAACAGCAGGGCTTAGCCCGAGCACAAATCCCACAGGACTGCACAAAAGTACGCACATCCCGCGACAGAGACGGCCACCAAAAGGATCTAGCCACTAACTCTCTGGTACCAAAGATTCCAGGATGACCAGCCAACACCGAACAATGAACCTCAGAGATAACTTTATTGGTCCACTTATCAGGGACAAACAGTCTCTCCGCTGGACAACGATCAGGTTTATTAGCCTGAAATTTTTGCAGCACCCGCCGCAAATCAGGGGAGATGGCAGACACAATTACTCCTTCCTTGAGGATACCCGCCGGCTCAGACAAACCAGGAGAGTCGGGCACAAAACTCCTAGACAGAGCATCCGCCTTCACATTTTTAGAGCCCGGAAGGTACGAAATCACAAAGTCAAAACGGGCAAAAAACAGCGACCAACGAGCCTGTCTAGGATTCAACCGCTTAGCAGACTCGAGATAAATCAAGTTCTTATGATCAGTCAATACCACCACGCGATGCTTAGCTCCTTCAAGCCAATGACGCCACTCCTCGAATGCCCACTTCATGGCCAGCAACTCTCGGTTGCCCACATCATAATTTCGCTCAGCAGGCGAAAACTTCCTGGAAAAAAAAGCGCATGGTTTCATCACTGAGCAATCAGAACCTCTCTGCGACAAAACAGCCCCTGCTCCAATCTCAGAAGCATCAACCTTGACCTGGAACGGAAGAGAAACATCTGGTTGACACAACACAGGGGCAGAAGAAAAACGACGCTTCAACTCTTGAAAAGCTTCCACAGCAGCAGAAGACCAATTGACCAAATCAGCACCCTTCTTGGTCAAATCGGTCAATGGTTTGGCAATACTAGAAAAATTGCAGATGAAGCGACGATAAAAATTAGCAAAGCCCAGGAACTTTTGCAGACTTTTCAGAGATGTCGGCTGAGTCCAATCATGGATGGCTTGGACCTTAACAGGATCCATCTCGATAGTAGAAGGGGAAAAGATGAACCCCAAAAATGAAACCTTCTGCACACCAAAGAGACACTTTGATCCCTTCACAAACAAAGAATTAGCACGCAGGACCTGAAAAACTGTTCTGACCTGCTTCACATGAGACTCCCAATCATCCGAGAAGATCAAAATGTCATCCAAGTACACAATCAGGAATTTATCCAGGTACTCTCGGAAGATGTCATGCATAAAGGACTGAAACACTGATGGAGCATTGGCAAGTCCGAATGGCATCACTAGATACTCAAAATGACCCTCGGGCGTATTAAATGCAGTTTTCCATTCATCTCCTCGCCTGATTCGCACCAGATTATACGCACCACGAAGATCTATCTTAGTGAACCAACTAGCCCTCTTAATCCGAGCAAACAAATCAGATAACAATGGCAAGGGGTACTGAAATTTAACCGTGATCTTATTTAGAAGGCGGTAATCTATACAAGGTCTCAGCGAACCATCCTTCTTGGCTACAAAAAAGAACCCTGCTCCTAATGGTGACGATGACGAGGGAATATGCCCCTTCTCCAGGGATTCCTTCACATAGCTGCGCATAGCGGCGTGCTCAGGCACGGATAAATTAAACAGTCGACCTTTTGGGAATTTACTACCAGGAATCAAATTGATAGCACAATCACAATCCCTATGTGGAGGTAGGGCATCGGACTTGGGCTCATCAAATACATCCCGGTAATCAGACAAGAACTCTGGAACCTCAGAAGGGGTGGATGACGAAATTGACAGAAATGGAACATCACCATGTACCCCCTGACAACCCCAGCTGGACACCGACATGGATTTCCAATCTAATACTGGATTATGGGCTTGTAGCCATGGCAACCCCAACACGACCACATCATGCAGATTATGCAACACCAGAAAGCGAATAACCTCCTGATGTGCAGGAGCCATGCACATGGTCAGCTGGGTCCAGTATTGAGGCTTATTCTTGGCCAAAGGCGTGGCATCAATTCCTCTCAATGGAATAGGAAACTGCAAGGGCTCCAAGAGAAACCCACAACGCTTAGCATACTCCAAGTCCATCAAATTCAGGGCAGCGCCTGAATCCACAAATGCCATGACAGAATACGATGACAAAGAGCAGATCAAGGTAACAGACAGAAGAAATTTTGACTGTACAGTACCAATGGTGGCAGACCTAGCGAACCGCTTAGTGCGCTTAGGACAATCAGAGATAGCATGAGTGGAATCACCACAGTAGAAACACAGCCCATTCAGACGTCTGTGTACTTGCCGTTCAACTCTGGTCAAAGTCCTATCGCACTGCATAGGCTCAGGTTTAAGCTCAGGTAATACCGCCAAATGGTGCACAGATTTACGCTCACGCAAGCGTCGACCGATCTGAATGGCCAAAGACATAGACTCATTCAAACCAGCAGGCATAGGAAATCCCACCATGACATCCTTAAGGGCTTCAGAGAGACCCTTTCTGAACATAGCTGCCAGCGCAGATTCATTCCATTGAGTGAGCACGGACCACTTTCTAAATTTCTGACAATATACCTCTATCTCATCCTGACCCTGACAAAGAGCCAGCAAATTTTTCTCTGCCTGATCCACTGAATTAGGTTCATCGTACAGCAATCCGAGCGCCAGGAAAAACGCATCGATATTATTCAATGCAGGATCTCCTGGCGCAAGAGAAAATGCCCAGTCCTGAGGGTCGCCGCGCAAAAAAGAAATAACAATCAAAACCTGTTGAACTGGATCACCAGAGGAGCGAGGTTTCAAGGCCAGAAATAATTTACAATTATTTTTGAAACTCAGAAACTTAGTTTTATCTCCAAAAAACAAATCAGGAATAGGAATTCTTGGTTCTAACATAGATTTCTGATCAATAGTGTCTTGAATCTTTTGTACTCTTGCCGAGAGCTGATCCACAGATGAAGACAGACTTCTAATGTCCATCGCTACACCTGTGTACTGAACCACCCAAATGTCTAGGGGAAAAAAAAGGCAAAACACAGTGCAAAGAAAAAAAAATGGTCTCAGAACTTCTTTTTTCCCTCTATTGAGAATCATTAGTACTTTTGGCTTCCTGTACTGTTATGAAAGGCAATTCAGTACCACAATGGACATAGCGGTCAGAGCACATACAGTGATCTGACAATAACCCAAAATCATAGAACGAGCTCTGAGACGTGGGAACTCTGCAGACCGCAATCCCTAATCCTCTCCAAACAACACTAGAGGCAGCCGTGGATTGCGCCTAACTCTGCCTATGCAACTCGGCACAGCCTGAGAAACTAACTAGCCTGAAGATAGAAAATAAGCCTACCTTGCCTCAGAGAAATACCCCAAAGGAAAAGGCAGCCCCCCACATATAATGACTGTGAGTTAAGATGAAAAGACAAACGTAGAGATGAAATAGATTCAGCAAAGTGAGGCCCGACTTTCTTAACAGAGCGAGGACAGAAAAGGTAACTTTGCGGTCTACACAAAACCCTAAAGAAAACCACGCAAAGGGGGCAAAAAGACCCTCCGTACCGAACTAACGGCACGGAGGTACACCCTTTGCGTCCCAGAGCTTCCAGCAAAAAATTAGACAAGCTGGACAGAAAAAATAGCAAACAAATAGCAAAGAAGAACTTAGCTATGCAGAGCAGCAGGCCACAGGAATGATCCAGGGAAAAGCAAGTCCAACACTGGAACATTGACAGGAAGCCAGGATCAAAGCATTAGGTGGAGTTAAGTAGAGAAGCACCTAACGACCTCACCAGATCACCTGAGGGAGGAAACTCAGAAGCCGCAGTACCACTTCCTTCCACCAACAGAAGCTCACAGAGAGAATCAGCCGAAGTACCACTTGTGACCAGAGGAGGGAGCTCTGCCACAGAATTCACAACAATTAACCCTGTGTGAGCGGTGACTGGAGGGGAGTATGGAGTGGCCATTTTGCCGCCGGACTGTGCCCGTCGCTGATTGGTCGTGCCTGTTTTGCCGTGACCAATCAGCGACTTGGGATTTCCATGACAGACAGACAGAAGGACAGACGGAAGTGACCCTTAGACAATTATATAGTAGATATATATATATATATATATATATATATATATATATATATATACACACACTGTATATATTATACATATATACACTAGTGTTCAAAAGTTTAGGGTCACCCAGACAATTTTGTGTTTTCCATGAAAACTCATACTTTTATTAATCAAATGATTTGCCAAATGAATTTAAAATCTAGTCCAGACATTGAAAAGGTTCAAAAACAAGATTTTTATTTGAAATAATTATTTTCTCCTTCAAATTTTGCTTTCGTCAAAGAATGCTCCCTTTGCAGCAATTACAGCATTGCAGACCTTTGGCATTCTAGCAGTTAGTTTGCTGAGGTAATCTGGAGAAATTTCACCCCATGCTTCCAGAAGCCCCTCCCACAAGTTGGTTTGGCTTGACGGGCAATTTTTGCATACCATACGGTCAAGCTGCTCCCACAACAGCTCAATGGGGTTGAGATCTGGTGACTGCGCTGGTCACTCCAGTACAGATAGAATACCAGCTGCCTGCTTCTTCCCTAGTTCTTGCATAATTTGGAGGTGTGCTTTGGGTCATTTTCCTGTTGTAGGATGAAATTGTCTCCAATCAAGTGCTGTCCAAAGGGTATGGCATGGCGTTGCAAAATGGAGTGATAGCCTTCCTTATTCAATATCCCTTTTACCTTGTACAAATCTCCCACTTTACCAGCACCAAAGCAACCCTACACCATCACATTACCTCCACCATGCTTGACAGATGGCGTCAGGCACTCTTCCAGCATCTTTTCAGTGATTCTGCATCTCACAAATGTTCTTCTGTGTGATCCAAACACCTCAAACTTGGATTTGTCTGTCTATAACACTTTTTTCCAATCTTCCTCTGTCCAATGTCTGTGTTCTTTTGCCCATATTATTCTTTTCCTTTTCTTAGCCAGTCTCAGATATGGCTTTTTCTTTGCCACTCTGCCCTGAAGGACAGCATCCCGGAGTCGCCTCTTCACTGTAGATCAGGGGCATCAAACTGCATTCCTCGAGGGCTGCAAACCATGCGTGTTTTCAAGATTTCCTTAGCATTGCACAAGGTGCCGCAATCATTATGTGTGTAGGTGATTAAATTATCACCTGTGCAGTACAAGGAAATCCTGAAAACATGACCTGTTTGCAGCCCTTGAGGAATGCAGTTTGACACCCCTGCTGTAGATGTTGACACTGGCGTTTTGCGTGTACTATTTAATGAAGCCGCCAGTTGAGGACCTGTGAGGCTTCGATTTCTCCAACTACAGACTCTGATGTACTTGTCTTGTTGCTCAGTTGTGCAGTGTGGCCTCCCACTTCTTTTTCTACTCTGGTTAGAGCCTATTTGTACTCTCCTCTGAAGGGAGTAGTACACACAGTTGTAGGAAATCTTTAGTTTATTGCCAATTTCTCGCATGGAATAGCCTTCATTTCTAAGAACAAGAATAGACTGTCGAGTTTCACTTGAAAGTTCTTTTTTTCTGGCCATTTTGAGAGTTTAATGGAACCAACAAATGTAATGAAAAGAAAAAGCAACAAAGATCAGCTCACCTCCTCTCAGTCCCAGTGCGTGGATCATGCAGAGCTGCAAGTAGAATGAAGGTGAAGCAGAAGTCCAGCGTGGGTGATGCCCATAAAAAATACCTTTTATTCCATTTTCATTAAAAGCACATAAGTCCAAAGTCCATCTTTATATCCAAAGACACAAAAACGGGTGATTCCTACCAGTGACAGTCACAGGCTTAGGGCAGTCCCACACGTCCAGATAATTCTGGTACCAGAAAAAATCGGTACCGGAATTATCCATGTCCGTGTGCCCCTGCGTTTCTGTGGCACATCAGTGTGGCACACGGGCGGCACACGTGTGCCACCCGTGTGGCCACTGGGTACCACACGGAGCGTGCAGGAGACAGCGCTAAAGTTTAGCGCTGTCCCCTGCATCGTGCTGAAACCGCGATTCATATCTTCTGTGCAGCAGCGTTTGCTGCAGAGAAGATATGAATAATCCTTTTTTTTTAAGTTTATCGTGTATAAAATAAAGTTCCATGTCCCCACTCCTGTGCGCCCCCCCCCCCTGCTGTTCTGAAAACACTCACCCAGCTCCCTCGTTGGCTGTTGCTGCTTCTTCTCCTGGCCGCACCTTCTACTGTATGCGGTCACGTGGGGCCGCTCATTTACAGTAATGAATATGCGGCTCCACCCCTATGGGAGGTGGAGCCGCATATTCATAACTGTAATCGGCGGCCCCACGTGACCGCATACAGTAGAAGGTGCGACAGCCAACGAGGGAGCTGGGTGAGTATTTTCAGAAGAGCGGGGGGGGGGGGCGCACAGGGGGTGGGGACATGGAACTTTATTTTATACACGAAAAACCACAAAAAAAATGGATTATTCATATCTTCTTTACAGCAAACGCTGCTGCACAGAAGATATGAATCGCGGTTTCAGCACCATGTGGGGGGGACAGCGCTTACTGGAGCGCTGTCTCCTGCACGGCACACGAACTGCACACGGACAACGTCCGTGTGCGGAACGTGTTTTACACAGACCCATTGACTTTAATGGGTCCGTGTAATACGTGCACTCCCACGAACACTGACATGTCTCCGTGTTTGGCACACGGAGACACGGTCCACAAAAAATCAATGACATCTGCACAGATGCATTGATTTTAATGCGTCTACATGTGTCAGTGGCTCCGGTACGTGAGGAAACTGTCACCTCACGTACCGGAGCCACTGACGTGTGAAACCGGCCTTAAAGTACATTAAAATCAAATGCGTTTCAACGGTCGTGCCACCTTAGTCATTGTGATAGAAATAAAATGAAAGAGGGTTGCTATATAGGACTAAGCCCATTGGGTTACACCAGGGGTCCCCAACTCCAGGCCTCGAGGGCCGCCAACAGTGCAGGTTTTCAGGATTTCTTTAGTATTGCATCGGTGGTAATGTGATCATCTGCACAGGTGATGATTCCAACCCCTGTGCAATACTAGGGAAATCCTGAAAACCTGCACTGTTGGCGGCCCTCGAGGCCTGGAGTTGGGGACCACTGGGTTACACCCTCTGATACTAAGCCCATTGGGTTACACCCTCTGATCTTGCAGACAGCAGAAACAGGGCAATACCTAAAGGTAATT
The DNA here is from genome assembly GCF_032444005.1 of Ranitomeya imitator. Lineage (NCBI taxonomy): Eukaryota > Metazoa > Chordata > Amphibia > Anura > Dendrobatidae > Ranitomeya > Ranitomeya imitator. The sequence goes on along the minus strand of NC_091282.1, from coordinate 715,657,549 downwards.
AATGAGTTTATGCTTAAGGCCAGTCTCAGACGTCCAGATAATTCCGATACCGGAAAAAACGGTAACGGAGTTATCAGTGTCCGTGTGCTCACGTAGGCCATCCATGTGGGATCTGTGTGATGTCCGTGAGTACGTTTTTCGGGTCCGTGTGCTGTCTGTGTGCTGTACGTGTGTCTGTGTCTTGCAACAATTTTTACAATTTTAACCCTATGACAGGAAAAATGCACACAGGCAGCACACGGATGGCACACGGACAGCATCCGTGTGCGGTACGTGTTTACACGGACCCATTGACTTTAATGGGTCCGTGTGATCCGTGCACTCCCACAAAAACTGACATGTCTCCGTGTTTTGCAAACGGACACACGGTCCGTGAAAACACGCTGACATGTGCAGAGACACATTTATTTTAATGTGTCTACGTGAGTCAGTGTCTCCGGTACGTGAGGAAACTGTCACCACACGTACTGGAGCCACTGACGTGTGAAACTAGCCTGAGGCAGGAGAGAAAAGAAAAAAAATGGACCATACATACAAGCATTATAGCTTATCATCATTCATAATAATTCATAAGATCCTGCCGGATATTCATGCCTAGGGGGGCTCTAGATTTAAGTTGATACATCCACCATATCTCTCTGTTGGTTATTTTTCTTAACATTGGTATTGTCGACCTCCGTGAATAATTGTCTCCCCAAGGGGTCCCCTACCCCCTTTCCTTCCCAACATCTGAATAATGACATGAGTCTCAAGTTGGATATAATTGGCCACAGCGGCCTTTATTATAAACAAACAAAACGTACAACCATAACATGATCTGGGAAGGGGTCCTTGAAGCTAACAGTCTGGTGTTAGCCGTAGTATAAACAAGTGGACAAGAGACCACTTCCTACTTAGGAATCTGGCCCACCGTTACCAAGATTCCCCCAAATCACCAGACCCGCAACCAAAACTTATACCAACTGGAAAATCCGTATCCCGACGGACCCCCCAGGCCAATTTAGCACCAACTCCAATGACCCCTCCCCCCGCCTAAAGCCACTATGACCCGAAAACAAAAAGCCAACTAAAATTATCGAACACACAAACATAAATACTGCTCACAGGTCCTCAGAGCGGGAAGTGATCGGCTCCTCCCCCCCACTCACCCCATACCCTCTCTGGCCAGCATTAACCCTCCCCTAGGAGCGAAACCCCACCCCCCTTTCTTCCTACTCCAAACCTCCTGTCATGGCGGCTTCCACGTACGCCGCCTGGGGGAGGGGGTGGGGCGGCTCGCTCCAGCCTGGTCTTGACATTGGTATTGTCGACCACCGTGAATAAGTGTCTCCCCAAGGGGTCTCCGACCCCCTTTCCTTCCCAATATCTGAATAATGACATGAGTCTCAAGTTGGATATAATTGGCCACAGCGGCCTTTTATTATAAACAAACAAAACATATAACCGTAACACGTTCGGGGGAGGGGTCCTTGAAGCTAAAAGTCTAGTGTTAACCATAGTATAAACAAGTGGACAAGAGACTAACCGTAGATTACTCTCAGCCGTTACCCCACAGGCTCGAGAGCACTAAAATACCCCGAAGGGTTACCCTTGTCCACTTCCAACTTAGGAATCTGGCCCACTGTTACCAAGATTCCCCCAAATCACCAGACCCGCAACCAAAACTTATACCAACTGGAGAATCCGTATCCCGACGGACCCCCCCAGGCCAAATTAGCACCAACTCCAAGGACCCCTCCCCCCCGCCACCACAAGGATACTTGACCCCTCAAGTACCCGAGACACCACCAACCTTAACCGCTATGGCCCGCTCAATTCCAGACTGCAGCCCAAGGGCCCACAAATCAATGCCCACCGCGTTCAGATGAACGCCATCACCCAAAAGAAATTGGTCACCACCACGCTCCAACTCAAAATGACGCACGGCAAAGCCCCCATTCCATACGACAAAACCAGACACAGCCCAATTCACCTTGATGCGGGCCTTATTAATCTTGTCCACCGACCTAGCGTGCCTCCAGGATTTCTGTGGAACAATCTGCGACCACACAATAGACATGTCCAGAAAGGAAACCCATAACCGTAGCAAGTCATGTTTAATGTCCCAGATTAACTCATGACAAGGACGAACTCCCAAGTCGTTTCCTCCAATGTGTAAAACCAAAATGTCGGGAGGCCTGTCCAACCGAACGCCATTGTGTACCTCCTCCAGGACTCTGTTCCAACCTAAGCCCCAAAAGCCCAACCACCTGATGATGGCCACGTCCCTGGAAAAGCTGAGCTGTCATCCATCCTGTCGGGTGTCTGCTCGCTTTGCGCCCCAGTACACGTAAGAGTGGCCGATAATCCACACCAACTGCGAGGATGATCCTGAAAAACATAAACAACTTAGACACATGCCAACACCGAGCACAATGACTGATGGTCCCCAGCCTCTCAGGGCCTCACGTAACTCCGATAACGGCCGGACTCCCACCGTCCTATCCTCTGTACTAGCGCAGGAGCCAATCCACTCTGCGCCGCCTCCGTAGCGGCCCCGATTTGAAAAGAATGCGAGGCGAACCTGGAAGAATACACACCGATGGCCTCAAAGACTGCCGAAAAACCGCTACAAACTGGTATTTAGACAGAAAAGACCCGTCCTCATGACATAACAAAGGCCCATCACCACGCGGGTGAAGCCTATCAAAATCCTACCAGCAACGGACAGGACACATAACGGAATTGGGAACGGCGCCCAAAACCACCCTTTTACCCCGTCCAGGCTGCACCGCCACCAAAATCGGAAAAATCTCCAACAAAGTAATGTTCCGTACCAACCCTGTTTCAAACCAAGCTTCCGGCCATCTAGCAGCACACCAACGGCCCCCGAAAAAGGCCCCAAATCCAATACTGCCTGACGCGTCGGTAAACAAATCCAAATCCGTGTTGCCCACTGCTTCCTCCATCAACAATGAAAGCCCGTTGTAACAGAACAAAAAACGGTCCCAAACCTCCAAGTCGGCCTTGTGTTCAGATGACAAATGAACAAAATGATGTGGGGCGGTAATCCCGGCCGTAGTGCTAGCCAATCTACGTGAAAAAATCCTCCCCTTTGGAATTACCCTCTGGCTTCCCTTTTTTCTTAAAACACTTGGAGGCTCCGTGTGAAGCGCCGTTGCAGTTCGAGCACAAATGCTTGAACTTACAAGTTGCTCCGAACTTACACTAGCCCTCATTGAACTGCCAACACACTCCGTGCTTCTGACCACCGAATTGTCCCGACTGACCCCTGGTTCCAGAAGATGAACCTTGCGAAGCGCTTTGGCCTGAAGTCCCGGCCCCGCTTTGAAAGGAGTGACCAAACTTTGTTGGCGCCATCACCCGCAACCACAAACCAATGTCCTTCTGATCCCACCGGATCGCAGGACGGACCGCCTTCCACTGCCGGACCTGCTCATCGTATCGTAACCATGCTTGACCACCATAGGCCCTATGCGCCTCACCTATGGAATCCATATAACAAAACAAGGCGGAGCAATTCTCGGGAGCCTTCTCGCCAATAACGCTTGCAAAAATCGCGAATGCCTGAAGCCAATTTACAAACGTCTGATGAATAAGGCGCCATCGCCGCTTTTCCTCATCCTCCTTCTTACTATCTTCCTTTTTACTCTTATCAAGGTTAAATTTTTCCAACGGCAAGAGCGAAAATATCTCGACATACTCATCCTTCCAAATCTTTTCACGTACCTCCTTTTTCAAGTGCGCCCTCAACGGCCCTTCAAAGCAAACATACACCTCGCCCCGCGCCTTATCATCCAGCCGAATGCCCCCTTCCTTCTCTTTCTCAGTCTGCACAGATACCGAGACCAGCTCGGTCAACCTGCCCGATTCGGCAGACCCGCTGCCGGATAATGCCAACCCCAGATCAGACAATCCGACCCAAGCTGACAAAGGGGATGGCCCTGGCCTACCACTGCCCAACCGTGACAACAGCTCTCGTACACCTGACAACAACTCCCCCACCCCCTCACGACTCGCATCCGCCCGCATCCAACTCCATCACCCCACTCCACATACCCCTCAACCCGATTCACAGAAGTCAAAGTCGGCGTCGAAAACGCAGGGGACAGACAATACATAGATGGATTCTCACTAGGCTGCAGGGGAGCTGTGATTCCCCCAGCCGCAGATGCTGTCGCAGTCCAGCCGTCCAGCCATCTCTCGATCCCGAAGCCGTCCTTGGGCCCTCCCGGACGTGAACTTCGCTCTGCAATACCGCAGGGACCGTGCCAAATCCGTCAACCGAGGTGACCACCTGATGTCCCGTAGGCCCAGACCCGGACCCACTGTCCGAAACGCTGCCATCTGATGCTGTTACCCAAGAGGATGCAGGCCTGGTCGCCGGTGCTTGAGGGGAATGGTGCCCCCTAGCCGTGTCCAGCAGCCCCGCTGGGTCTGGGGCGCTGCTTGCCGCTGCCGCTGGGATGCTCCCCCGTCACACGCTGCCACAGGAAGCAGGCTGCCGGGCCTGGTCATCACCGCGGCGGCCCACCGTGATATTGCTCCGGCCATTAGGAGCTCTGGCGTGCATAGGCCCCGCCCCACGGCATGCTGGGGGAGAAGGCCCAACTGCCGCCGCAGGCCTCAGCGCAGCTGCGGATTCCTCCCAGACCGCGGCCTGCTGGGGCGCTTCTGAGCAGGCTCGCAGCCTGGAGGGTCCCCTGAGGGGCTCCTGCGCCGCCGCTGAGACACCGGGGTGACATCGGTGGATAGGCGCACCGGGGGCCGCACTCGCCTGGACCGCCGCTCACCGGGCCCGACCGCTGGGGATCCACACCGCCACTGCCGCTGCCACCGCCGAGGATGCCGGACACTTGAGCCTCCAACCAGCCTGGAGGCTGGGACGCCGCCGCCGCCCGCAGCTGTGCCAGGACTCCTTCAATGGCCGCCATAGTAAACTGTCGGTGCTTCCTGCTCACAGGTCCTCAGAGCGGGAAGTGATCGGCTCCTCCTCCCCCACTCACCACATACCCTCTCTGGCCAGCATTAACCCTCCTCTAGGAGCAAAATCCCACCCCCCCCCTTTCTTCCTGCTCCAAACCCCCTGTCATGGCGGCTTCCACGTACGCCGCCCGGGGGAGGGTGTGGGGCGGCTCGCTCCAGCCTGGTCTTTTTATATCTCCCCCTCGAATTGGAGCTTTAACTCTTTCAATGCCACAAACCTCCAGTGAGCTGACATCCCCATTGTGTTTATGGATGAAATGTTTGGATGCAGCAGAGCTCTTAGGCTATGTGCACACATAGGAAAAGAGGTGCAGAATTTTCTGCAGAAAATCCGCATCTCCTGGCAGAATCCGCAGCCGTGGATTTTCTGCCATTTTTGCCACTGCGGATTTTTAACATGGAGGGCTACAGAAACGCTGCAGGTCCGCACAAAAGAAGTCACATGCACTTCTTTGAAATCCACAGCAATTCCGCACTGATTTTTACGCACCATCTGCACATCTTTTCTTTTTATCCCATTGAATAACATTGTACTGTACATCACAGTGCGGTTCTGCAGCGTTTCTGCGGAAAAATCAGCTGCACATCCGCAGCAAATCCGCATCGTGTGCACATAGCCCAAGGCTGGGATCACACACAGCGAGATACGGCCGAGTCTCGCAGGTTAAAACCAAGCTCTGGCATCGGCACTCCAGAGCAGAGCGTGCGGCCGCATAGCAATACATGGAGCTGCGCGCTCCTCTCTGGAGTGCCGGTGCCAGAGCTTGTTTTTAACCTGCGAGACTCGGCCGTAGTTCGCTGTAGTGTGATTTCGGCCTTATGGGTGATTGGGTGTTTTATTTACTGAATCAGACAGGTGCCTTCTTATTCTGACCTTCAGAGGGCCCCCTGTGCACCCCACATATTGCTAGTCACAAATGGTGCAATTAATCAAATACACAACATTGGAAGTGTTGCAGTTAATGTAGTGGTTAATTTTGTACATCTTTTTGGTGACAGATGAGTGAAATTCCTTACTGTTCACTAGTGTTGAGCATTCCGATACTGCAAATATCGGGTATCGGCCGATATTCGCTGTATCGGAATTCCGATACTGAGTTCCGATATTTTTGCGAAATCGGAAGTTCCCATAGTGCAATGATGCACTATAATGGAGTGTGGGCGGTGCGTAGGCGGAGACTACGTGTGTGTGTGCGGGTGGGCTCTGTGCGGCTTGCAGGGGCTCTGTGCGGGCTTGCCGGGGCTCTGTGCAGGCTTGCCGGGGCTCTGTGTGGGCTTGCCGGGGCTCTGTGCGGGCTTGCCGGGGCTCTGTGCGGCTTGCAGGGGCTCTGTGCGGGCTTGCCAGGGCTCTGTGCGGCTTGTGGGTGCTCTGTGCGGGCTTGCCAGGGCTCTGTGCAGCTTGCGGGGGCTCTGTGCAGCTTGCGGGGGGTCTGTGCGTGCCTGCTGGGGCTCTGTGTGGGCTTGCCGGGGCTCTGTGCGGCTTGCAGGAGCTCTGTGCGGGCTTGCCGGGGCTCTGTGTGTGCCTTTTGGGGCTCTGTGCGGGCTTGCCGGGGCTCTGTGCGGACTTTCCGGGGCTCTGTGCGGGCTTGCCGGGGATCTGTGCGGGCTTGCCGGGGCTCTGTGCGGCTTGCGGAGGCTCTGTGTGGCTTGCGGGGGCTCTCTGCGGGCTTGCCGGGGTTCTGTGCGGGGTTGCCGGGGCTCTGTGCGGCATGCGGGGGCTCTGTCCGGGCTTGCCGGGGCTCTGTGCGGGCTTGCCGGAGCTCTGTGCGGCTTGCGGGGGCTCTGTGCGGGTTTGCCGGGGCTCTCTGCGGGTTTGCGGGGGCTATGTGCGGGCCCCTCTCTAGGCTATGAATATCAACCCGCAGCTGTCTGCATAGCCTTTCTGACTATAATATATAGGGGGACCCCACGTCATTTTTTTGGGGGGGTCCCCCTATTTTAATAGCCAGTAAAGGCTATGCAGACAGCTGCGGGCTGATATTCATAGCAGGCTACAAATATTGACCCCCGGCCGTCGGCTTTCCCCCTCTGGCGCAGAAAATTGTGCGGGAGCCCACACCGTTTTTTTCCGTTTTTTTTTTTAAATTCAATGATCATTAAGGCCTCTTTCACACTTGCGTCGGTATGGGTCCGTCGCTATGTGAAATTTGTGCACGACGTGGGCAGCAGATGCAGTTTTTCAAAGCATCCGCTGCCCATTCTGAAGTTCGGGGAGGAGGGGGCGGAGTTTCAGCAGCGCATGCACGGTAGAAAATGGCAGACGCGATGGACAAAAAAACGCTCACTTGTAGTCCCATCGGACGATGCCTGCACAGACCCCTGGCAGCCCGCACAGAGCCCCCGCAAGCCGCACAGAGCCCCGGCAAGCCCGCACATAGCCCACGCAAACCCGCAGAGAGCGCCGGCAAACCCGCACAGAGCCCCCGCAAGCTGCACAGAGCCTTGGCAAGCCCGCACAGAGCCCCCGCAAGCCGCACAGAGCCCTGGCAAGCCCACACAGAGCCCCCGCAAGCCGCACAGAGCTCCGGCAGGCCCGCACAGAGCCCAGGCAGGCCGTACAGAGCCCCGAGACGCCCGCACAGTTCCCCGGCAGGCCCGCACAGATCCCGCCCGCACACACAGTGTCCACCCACGCACCGCCCACACTCTTCCCCCCTCCGGAACAGGATGTAGAAGGACAGGAAGGGTTTGTTTACATTCCGATATTTGTGTCCCATTGACTTGCATTGGTATCTGGTATCGGTATCGGCAGTATCCGATATTTTTTGGATATCGGCCGATCCAATCCGATACCAATACTTCTTGATATCGGAAGGTATCGCTCAACACTACTGTTCACCATATGTTTACAGCAGGTGCATACAGTATATTATGCCCACACTTGTATGTGCCTTTTGTACTGAGCCAGTTTTCTTTCTCTTTAAATATTTAGTCCTCACTAACAAAGAGGCTGGGGGATAAGATGTCATTCAGACTAGGGGCTTTTTTAGGGATATACTGCACTGGTTTGGACAGGATTTCGTTCAGCCTTTTATCCTGGCTCAACATAGGGATTCTTTTTCTGATGATATTAGTGATTTCTTTAAACTGAGGGCTGTATGTAGTGGTGAAGGTGATGTACTCCTCACTAGACCCACGGTTATTACTTGCCTTATTAAGCATAGTATCCCGATCAATATCATCCACAATGCTCTTGGCCCTCTGTTGCATCCAGCTGGGGTAACCCCTATGAGCCAGCCTGGCCTTCACCTCTCTTTTACTCCTGTCATAGACTTCCTTGGTAGTACTGTTCCTCTTAAACCTGTAGAGTTCCCCCACAGGTATGTTTTTTATTACATGTCTTGGATGACATGATTTGGCGTGTAATATGGAGTTAGTCGCGGTACTCTTCCTGAAAGGGGATATTGTGATGATTGAATCTGAATTTAGATCTAAAGTAACATCTAAAAAATGAATGTTTCTACCACCAATTGTATAGGTGAATTTCAAATTCATTTCGTTATCATTCATATATTTGATAAGTTCAGATATCAAGTCTGAAGGTCCCTCCCATATCAGGAGCAAATCATCCAGATAGCGCCCCAGCCACCTAATATGGGGGGAGAAGGGGTTAACATGTGAGAACATGAACAAACTCTCCCAGGCTGCCATATACAGCATACCTCCCAACTGTCCCGGATCCAGCGGGACTGTCCCGATTTTGACAGTCAGCCCCGTGATCCCGGGCGGGACATTAGTTGTCCCACAGTGGTTGGGAGGTGTGCTGCAATATCAGGTGGTCAGCCTCAGCCCCGCACCCGCAGAGCAGCCTGAGCACAGCACACCACATATTGGCTGCTCCGTGGGCACAGGACCTGTGATGAGGTCACAGGAGTCAGGGGTCACATGATCGAGACCTCCGTGGATTGCAGGACTCGGCTGTGCTGGTTGCCAACTTCCTTGCCATGGTGCTGCTGGATGAGGTAAGTAACCTGCCTGTTATGTGTGGGGTCAGGAGGTGTTTACAGTGTGGATGTAGCAGGGCCAAGACCTTGCCTCCTCTTGCCGATTCCAACTCCAACTCAAAAACATTTGCCGGATCCGTGCATTCCTTTACCATGAAACCACAAAAACACTAGTACATGCCCTTATCATCTCCCGACTACTGCAACCTCCTACTCTCTGGCCTTCCCTTTAGCACTCTGGCACCACTTCAATCCATCCTAAACTCTGCTGCCCGACTAATCCACTTGTCTCCCCATTACTCCCCAGCCTCTCCTCTCTGCCAGGCCCTTCACTGGCTTCCTATTACCCAGAGGCTACAGTTCAAAACACTAACAATGCCATACAAATCTATTCACAACCTGACTCCTCCATACATCTGTGACATGGTCTCCCGGTACCTACCTAAACGCAACCTTCGATCAGCTCATGATCTCCTTCTCTATTCCTCTTTCATCTCTTCCTCCCACAACTGCATCCAAGACTTCACCCGTGCTTCCCCTATACTCTGGAACTCTCTTCTCCAACACATCAGGCTCTCGCCTACCACGGAAACCTTCAAAAGGAACCTGAAGACCCACCTCTTCTGACAAGCCTACAACCTGCAGTGATCCCCAGTCTACTGAATCTCCGCAACATGACCAGCTCTACCCTCTCCTAGTGTTTCCTCACCCATCCCCTGTAGACTGTAAGACCTCACGGGCAAGGTTATCTCTCCCCCTGTACTTGTGTGTGCCTTGTTTTACTCATGTTTATGATACTTGTCTATATTTGCCCCGTTCAAATGTAAAGCGCCATGGAATAAATGGCGCTATAAAAATGTATAATAATAATAATGTATAATAACAATATGATTGCCCATCCTGCTCCATATGAAGTCTCCATCCTGCACCATCTGTCCCATGATCCTGCCTCATATTTCTCCATCCTGCCCCATGTGTCCCATAATTCTACCCCATGTGTCTCATGATCTTGCTCCATGATCCTACCCCATTTGTCTTCATGCTGTCCCATGTGTCTCCATTCTGCCCTATGATCCTTCCCCATCTGTCTCTATCCTGTCCCATGATCCTGCCCTATGTTTCCCATGATCCTGCCCCATCTGTCACATGATTCTGCCTCATCTGACCCATGATTTTGCCTCATCTGTCCTATGATTCTGCCTCATCTGTCCTATGATCCTGCCCCATGTGTCCCATGATCCTGCCCCATCTGTCCATGACCCTGCCCCATGTGTCCCATGATCCTGACTCATGAGTCTCCGTCCTATCCCATGATCCTGCCTTATCCTTCTCCATCCTTCCCCATCTGTTCGTTGATCATACCTCATCAGTCTCCATCCTGCCCCATCTGTCTCATGATCCTGCCTCATCTGTCTCCATCCTGCCCCATCTGTCCCATGATCCTTCCCCATGTGTCTCTATCCTGCCCTATCTGTCCCATGATTTTTGCCCAATCTGTGTACATATTGCAGCTTACCGCTTTTAGTAATTAAAAAAAAAACAAAAACACTTTCCCCATACTTTCTTCCTCCATTCATTTGACGTCTCGCCGGCGTAGGACGTGCATGATGACGTCAGTTGCAGGCCTGGCAGGCCCGCACGGCAATAGATTTTAACCGAGGATGCACGTTCAGTTACTAAAGTGGCAGGATCCTGCTGCCCCTGGGGCTTGGTGAGCAAAGGGGGGCCCCCTCTGCTCACCAGGCCCCATACTCCCGTAAGGGCACTAATGCTCTGATGGCGGCCCTGATTCATATTGCCCTCAGCCATGCAAGTCAATGAGTGCATGGGAAACTCTGAACTGCACTCTGATTATATCTTTTTCTCCATCTTCTCCTCTCCCAAGAGAATCTGATCACACTAAGTTCACACTCTGATCAAAGTTTGAGCAGGGTGCCATTACATAACGCTTGAGTCATTCGGAGAGAATCTACGGCCATCTGCACCTGCCCTAAAGATGAGAATTAACCCTTTACATTGTCAATAAAGAACTCAGATGCAGATGCATACATTTTCCTAATGATTACTACATTTGGGGATTTCATTAGGCCGTGGCCTGTCCATAATGTTTTTGCCATTCTTTGGATTTCATTATTTTCATGCAATAATAGGTAAGACTCACTAGACTATATGTAGGGTTACGAAAAACCGCAGCTGCAGAGATTGCATCTCTTGATACTAAACTGATTGTTTTTTGCCCTAAGCTCAGCAGTCTCTATACCCTATAGTCTGTCATAGATCTCATTAAGAAAGAAGCTAGCCATGGCCAAAGCTTGGCGTTCAGATGTGACCCGCATTCAGAGCATTGCTTCTATGTATTCCAAGAGCCAACCCAATGAGAAAGCAGTAATAAAAAAAATATTACGGCATATCGCAGTGCATCACAGCTCTGCAGAGCGGAAAGTGATGATTTCACAGACAGACGCTACCGAACATTTGCAACTTGCAAACATGTTCATTTCTAATCTCAAGAAAACAGGAACAATAAATGGGTTTAATAGCGGTATCATGATATTTTTTTGTTTTTCCTCTGTAATGTATACCAGGAATCGCACAGGGACCCGAGAAACCGAATAATTGAAAATAGATGAGCTACGAATAGTAAATTCATAGGAATGATAAAATCAAGGAGTCTGGGTTCAGATAAAATGGAATTTAGTGTCTTGCGAAATCTATCGAAAAATATATTTTCTAATCAAGCGAAAAAAGCATATATAGTGGAGGATTTCCATGCATGCAAATTGACGGCTGCTTCTATATAGGCAGCCTGTGATATATGATCAGTGTGTGACTGTGCTGCTGGCAGTGAGGGGGTTGACAGTCTGCAGTGCAGCAGAGTTAGTACACGGTAGCTCTGCTGCTCCCTATATGGCTGTGGATTAGCTCTATGCTAATATTGCTGGGAGAAGAGCAGCACAGCAGTGGAGGCAAGCATAGTCTTAGCAGAGCTGACTCCTCAAGAGCCATGGCTGAAGGGGGCGAAGTGGAGGATGAGATTCAATTCCTCCGCACTGTAAGTACGATTTCTATGGCCCAGGCTCTGCAGCCATTGTATCCTCTAGCTGTGCTCATTGTACTATATTGGCACACTGTATATATGCACTGCATAGACTTCTTGGGAGAGAGAAATCCAAACCTGGTCTGAGAGCCTGAAAGGGTCATCTTTCCTTCCTTTCTGTTACATTGTTGTTAGATGTTTGTTTTTCAGTAGTTTGTTTATTACAAAGCTCTGTGGAATATGTATAAAGGATTATTTATTATTATTATTCATTATTAGTGCTGTGCATGACAAGGCAGTAACCCCCCAAACTTTCTTCCATGGCATCTGTCCATTCTACCCTGTGGGTGTCAGGGAAGGTGGGCTCTGCTCTTTTATTATTATTATTATTATTATTATTATTATTATTATTATTATTTTGCTGTACTGCAGTTGCATATGTAGCAGGTGCTGCTCTACCGGTCTCTCACATAGTTTGGAAGCAGATGAGGGAACCCTGTCTAATAATATCTAATATCCAACACCGCACAAGGCACATGACCTTTCCCCAAGACTCTGAGGAATCTTTTTTTTTTTTTTTTTTTTTTTTCCCTTGCTTGGGAAGAAATGTGAATTAGAGGTTAAAGCGGAGGAGATGCGTTTGTAATTATCACTCGGACTAATTAGAGCGGTCCAATATTTGCTTCTGGAGGAAGAAAAAAAAAATTTCAGACCTCACTGGCCATTTGTGCAGAGATGAGATGTGTTGTCTGCGGCTCTGCAGAGAGCTGCTTCCCTTTCCCTACAAAACACACACATCATGTCACTGGATGGCATTGTTATAACGCTATTAACCCCAAAGAGCCCGGGATCTAACAATCCCGCATTGGGAGGTGGACAGATGGCTCTTCAAGACTTTGTATTTGTCCATTTGCTGGGCAGATCTATGCCATCTATTGTTTGTAAGCTTGCATTTCTGACAGGGGAGAGGCTGACTGTAGTGGGGTTTTTTTTTTTTTTTTTCAATGGGATTGCAGATAGGAAGTCTGGTAATTTAGCTCACCGATATCTTTTACTGAGAACCTCCCGATACATTTTCCAGTATATTTTATACATTGCGATCAGAAGCTCCTCTTACTTTGATAAACTGATGTTTGAGGTACACTGGCCCTTTAAATCACACACTTTTATGAGCAGATTAGTCCCTTTTTAATGGAGCGAGTCTGTTTTGAAGCGAATTGCAGGCTATTTTGTAGGTGTGCACATGAGTCTAGTTTACCCCAGATTTTGATCATTGGCAGTTTTTGCTTTATTTAAAATCACAAGTCCGTCCTTCCCTGATCTGTGAGCGTCCGGCTTTAATTGTGATACAAGAACATGTTTAAAATCTCATAAATCCTTGTTATCTGCCTGAACTGATTTTAATGTAATATATCAGGTATTGTCAATAACACGTCAAACAAATCTGTCATGCTTGAGTAGAAGACAGGGGGAGTAGTGGTGACTGAGGACTGTCCATGTAGCTGCTGATACTGGAGACATAGACTACTACTACTCATCCTAATCAGTCCAGGATTGATTTAAAGCTGCACTCACACAGGGGACAGGGTTGCCAACCGTCCTCTATTACAATTGGGCACCTTTTTGCTCTCTCAGTCAAGAAAAAATTAAATGTGTCTAATTTTTTTGCATCTGGGGAAGCTTATACAGATTGTTTTGACTGTAATTATCATTTTACAGTTCACAATGAGTTAAGCTGATGTCTTATCAGAATTATGAGCTGCAAACATGGATCACTTATAATAATCACAATAATATGAAAATAGTTTTCCAATTTTGTTCTTTGTTCTCTGTTATTTTTGTATTCGCTTCCCCCCAAAAATAAAACGTCAAGTTGGCAACCCAGTGAGGGTCAATTTGCAGCAATCTGAGTGAAAGCAAATCTGTAAATTCCCAGTGGCATTAATTACTGGTTTTACTTTTAAAGCATTTATCAAGCATTTTTGTACTGCTTTTCCTTCATTAACTTTAATAGAAAAATCTAAGGGGGAAAAGGCCTGTTTACATCTCATTTTGGCTTTAAATTCGCTATGTGCCCTTGATAATTCCTGAGGAATACATAAAAATATCAATATGGTCCTATTAGGGTATGTTTCCATGGTCAGGAACTGGCAGCGCTTTGGACACCGCACATGTCAGCTCCATCCAAAGCGCTGCCAGTTTTTGATCGCAGGTGATTCCGCATGTGTTCACTGAACCTTGTAGAATCACCGCGACCAATACATTGGACGGGAAAATTATCTTGCGGAGACTGAGCGTCTCTGCAAGATAAATAGACATGCTGCAGTCTCGAAAGACGCGCCGCATGTCCATCTGCGCAGAGATGCCGGAGGTGTCCCTGCACACATAGTGGAGATGGGATTTCTTCAAATCCCATCCACTATGCTGTAACATCTGGCCGCTTTGGGTTTGACGGTGCGGATGTACGCAGCGTCAAACCCGAAGCATTTACTGACCGTGGAAACATTCCCTTAACATGACCGATGCCAAAAGAGTGACTTTTGGAGTAGGCTAGGCCCATGTGCATTGGCATTTCTTTTCTTTTGCAGTATAGTAGGCTACACTATTCCATATAAAGCAATATAGTGAAAGGAAATCAATCATGAAATATATGTATATATTTAAATTGGAGCCTATTCGCTATCAGAGATACACATTAGGAGGCCTTCCTGACATATCCCTTTGTTGGAAGGCTCTCAGCCTGATGTGAACAGAGCCTAAAGCCTTACATGCTGAGATGTACCGTTTTCAGTATAGAAGTGCACCTCTTAAATTTTCTGGGGGGCACTGCTTGTTGCCAAAATTACACTTACGGTTCTGGTGTAGTAATGATACCACTGTGTTGTGTTGTCAAGACTGTGCCATTTTTCACTCACACAAAGGATTTCTATGTTCCAGGTTATCTTTTGAAATGATAGCTAATGTCCTGGGATAAATTAAACTTGTTCATTAACATGGAGACAAGAGATGTGTATGGCATGGGCGGACATATCATTGGTGCAATCTGTGCATCCTCACATGGGTCCAAGAGGGCAGGGGGCCCATCTCCAACTCCAAAGCAGGTGGAATTGTGCATTATGATGAGATTTCTGACTGCAGAGGGCCAATATACTGTTCTTGCACAGGGGCCCTTTTCTATCTGTTCGCCAGTGGTGATTTGGCTGTTACCTGTGGTGAATATGGATCTCAAGGTGATGGGAGACCTGTCACTGAGTTGCTTTTACTACTTAGTTGAATACTAAAACTCACTGAAATCCCAGAATTCAATGTTTGTCATTGTGCATGGCATACAACTTGTATGGCAGCACATGGAATCCTTGTGTGCCCCTGTATAACACCTTATCACAGAAATATCCTATCCGAGAAATTATTCTACATCAGAATACCTCTGTCATAGGGCAACCAACTTTATATGTATTTAGAGCTATTATATGGCCTTGTAGATCTTAATAGGCATCATGCTATGGCAGTCCCATAAACAATGAATGGAGGTCGATAAATGGACAACCTGCAATTCTTAAAGCGCCACTCCAGCATTTTTTATATATATTTCAGCGCTGAAGTGATGCCACTAATCTAAGTTCTCTTCTTCCACTAGTGTTATACTTACCAGCCGCCATCTTAAGCTGTTCCCTGGTGGATTTGCTCCCAATCCGCCATCTTGTAACTGCAACTTCTGTCTAAGGCCGGTTTCACACGTCAGTGGCTCCAGTACATGAGGTGACAGTTTCCTCACATACCGGAGCCACTGACACACGTAGACACATAAAAATCAATGCATCTGTTCAGATGTCATTGATTTTTTGCGGACCGTGTCTCCGTGTGCCAAACACGGAGACATGTCAGTGTTCGTGGGAGCGCACGTATTACACGGACCCATTAAAGTCAATGGGTCCGTGTAAAGCACGTACCGCACACGGACATTGTCCATGTGCAGTCCGTGTGCCGTGCAGGAGACAGCGCTACATTAAGCGCTGTCCCCCCACTGGTGCTGAAGCCGCGATTCATATCTTCCCTGCAGCAGCGTTTGCTGTAGAGAAGATATGAATAAGTGTGTTTAAAATAAAGATCTATGTGCCCCCCCCCCCTGTTCTGAAAATACTCAACCGGCTCACTCCCTCGCCGGCGCTGCTTCCTCTCCTGGCCGCATCTTCTCCTGTATGCGGTCACGTGGGGCCGCTCATTTACAGTGATGAATATGCGGCTCCACCTCCCAAAACATGCGGAATTCATTCTAAATGATGGGATGCTTATTGTATGCGGTTTTATAGCGTTTTTACTGGGAAAACCCACAAAAAAAACGCGAAAACGTGTACACATGGCCTTAATCCCGCAGCTCACAACCTGCAGAAGCCCGACTGGAGCGGCACCGATAACAGATAAAGATGGTGGCTGGTAAGTATAATACTAGTGGCAGGGAGCTTAGATTAGTGACACTACTAGACAGGTAAAATTGAAAAAAAAAAGCCCTGGAGTGGTGCTTTAACAAGAATTGAAATATGGCTGAGTGCAGGCTCGGACTGGTCCACCGGAGAACCGGAGGATTCTCTGGTGGGCCCAGGCACTGACACCTACTGGCATACTGGCCAGCAGCTGCCTAGGTCCCCACTGCTCCAGGGGCCCCCAGCCAGTGGCTATAGGGCCCCTGAGTCAAGGGGGCCCGCCCTGTGCCAGCGTAGCAGCAGCTGGAGACAGGATCCTGTCCCCACTGCTAAAGCAAAATGAATATTCACACTTCCCCACGCCCCTATGGGCATGGAGAGGCGTGAATATCATTTCTCTTTAACCTTCGTCAGGCTGCATAATTTTACAATGTTAACAGGCTGCAGAGGTACAATTGTACCTTCATATATATTTTATTGAAATTTGGCCAATATATTCTGGACCAAAACTGCAGAGATGTCACGAAATTTCAGCCCTCTACGGCTTTTCGAAAAAAAAAAGTTATTGCAATTTTAAAATGGAATAGTTACAATTGTACCTACTCAGCCGGACAAAGGTTAATAGCGTGCAGCGTTAGCCGCAGGCTGCAGCTAACACTGCCCGCATGTAAAGCCCCACCACCACACACACACACACACAGCACCACACACATACACACACATGCAGGCACACCGACTCACAGAGCAGCTCACCTTTCGGCGTCCTGCTTCCTGTCTGAGACAGCCCAGCTGGATGACGTCATCATCCAGTGTGCTGTCTCAGACAGAAAGCTTCCAGCAAGGAAGAGGCTGCTGGGATGAGCTGCTGCGGGGAGGTGATCTGTGCTGTGTGCCTGCCTGCGTGTGTGTGTGCCTGTGTGTGTGAGTGTCTGTGTGTGTGTGTGTGTCTGTGCCTGCGTGTGTGTGTGTGTGGGTATGTGATGAGCTGCAGTGAGGTGTGTGTGCGGTGGTGAAGGACAATGACATTGGTGGGAGGGAGATTATGGAGGTGATGGGCAATGATGGTGGTGGGGGGAGACAATGATGGAGCTGATGGGCAATGATGGTGGTTGGGGGAGACAATGATGGAGGTGATGTGCAATGATGGTGGTGGGGGAGACAATGATGGAGGTGATGGGCAATGATGGTGGGGAGGCAATGATGGAGGTGATGGGCAATGATGGTGGTGGGGGAGGCAATGATGGAGGTGATGGACAATGATGGAGGTGATGGGCAATGATGGAGGTGATAGGCAGTGGTGATGGGGAGGCAATGATGGAGGTGATGGGCAATGATGGTGGTGGGGGAGGCAATGATGGTGGTGGGGGAGGCAATGATGGAGGTGATGGGCAATGATGGAGGTGATGGGCAATGATGGTGGTGGGGAGGCAATGATGGAGCTGATAGGCAATGATGGTGGTGGGGGAGGCAATAATGGTGGTGATAGGCAATGGAGGTGATAGGCAGTGATGGTGTGGAGGCAATGATGGAGGTGATGGGCAATGATGGTGGTGGGGGGAGGCAATGATGGAGGTGATGGGCAATCGTGGTGGGAGGCAATGATGGAGATGATGAAATGGGCAATGATGGTGGTGGAGGGAGGCAATGATGGAGGTGGTGAGAGGAGGCAATGATGGAGGTGATGAAATGGACAATGATGGTGGCGGAGGAGGCAATGATACAGGTGGTGGAATGGGCAGTGATGGAGGTGGTGGGAGAGAATGATAGGGGTGGAGAGGGAGAAGTCAATGATGGGGTGGTGATGAGGACAATGATGGGGTGGAGAGGGGCTTAATTATACTTTATGAGGGGGCTACATTATATTCTGTGGTGGGGCTGCATTCTCAGGGGACTACACTACATTATATTATGGGGGGCTACATCATACTATATGAGGGGGCTACAGTATACTCTATGGGGGGCTGCATTATATTCTGTAGTGGGGCTGCATTCTCTCAGGGGAGTACATTATATTCTGTGGTGGGTTGCATTATACTATATGAGGGGGGCTGCATTATAACCTATGAGGGTGCTACATTATATTCTATGGTGGGGACTGCGTTATACCTGAGGGAGTTGCATTATATTTTGTGGGGTGCTGCATTATATTCTATGAGAGGGGACTACATTATATTTTATGAGGGGGCTACATTATATTCTGTGAGGGGGTTACCCCAACCCTTCCTACATAATTAAGAAGTGAACTACCTTATATTATACTCTGATATTAGCGCTTTTTACCGCACAATTGGTGGTCTTGTATCTATTTCTATGTAGCTACATAGTGGACCCCAAGAATGATTTTCTCTGGTGGGCCCAAGGTGCTCCAGTCCGACGCTGGCTGAGTGAGTGGGGATATCAACTTTACGCCCATACATTTGAGTTTTGCTTTGTGATACAATGATTTTTAATATGGCTCCTGTTGTTGGTAACACTGGCTCTTTTTTCTGAGGGTAAAAAAGCACAGTTAAAAATCAAAACTGATCGGTTATTTAAAAATAAATGGTTCCAATATACCTGTTAAGCTGGCCATTGACATATTAAATCAAAGTCAACCAAAATTACTTTTACCCAGATCTGTTAGCAATCTTAATGGTCCCTTGTGATATACGGCAACACCTTGGAGCCCTAGACCTTTAGCATAGTCAATTTAATATTATATATTTCAGATGCTGTATCCAAACTAATCATAATCGCATGTTTCTTTTCATGCTGTTTACTTGGCCATTACCAGTAATGAACCCACCAATGAGAACTGTACATACTACTGCTGTGGTTCATGTTTTTCCCTCTCCATTTACATTAGCTGATGAAACGAAGTGGCATACACATTGTTAATGGAAAAGGCTGCGCTTCAAGCTGTGTCACTCCTATTTGAGACCTGCTGAGCCTGCACTTTAATGATCATTAAGTCTTCATCATCCACAATAGTGTATTTGACTGTGCTGCCGTCACCTGACAAAGTACCTTTGCTTTGGTTAGAAGCTGTAGCAGCGACGAGCATTACATTCATGTCAGATAAAATCATGCTACAGAGGTAATAAGGGTGCTAATTTTTTTTTACCAAAATGCATGTGTTTATTTTTAAATCATTATGAACAATGCAGGTAAAGCTAGGTGCTAGAATAGTTCTTATGTACACATTAGTATAACAAATCAGTATTGTACAGATCAGAAATATGGCCTGCATGCCTCTTGGGTGTCCAGACTATATCTCTGTGTACTTCTTGATGGGAGTATGCAAGAAAAATAATATTGTGGCTAATTCCACTCATGTATTTAAGCTGGCTTTACACTGGCCAGTTATTGTGAACAAACTTGTTGGACGAGTGAAATGATTTTTGCACAGGCTTAAGTCCTCATTCTCTGCAGCACATCGTCTTGTGTAACTGGGACATGTGCTGCTGAGAACAATGGCAGTCTACATGCATAGAATGACTTATTAAACATACTGTAGTAACATAGTTAGCAAGGCGGAAAATAAATAAGAATAAAATCCCAGATCTACGTCCTTCTAAAGAACATAATAACGGTAAGATACAATATTGTTCCACTCCACGAAGACATCCAGGCCTCTCTTGAACCCCTCGACTGAGTTCGCTATTACTGATCATTCTGTGTGCTTAGGAAATGTGGTCTGTCTAAACAGGCAATTAACCGCTGATCAGTGGTCTGTTAACGTCACAAGTCAGGTGCTGTAAACGCACCCTTAGTTAAGCTGTGTGTATTGACTGTATAGCCAGAAGAACGGAGCTCCAGAACTCTGGGAATCGAGCTCCGCTGAGTCTTGTCTTGAATGGAGGTCCACTTGCTTGACCTCCACTCAAGTCATTGTCTATGAAACTGTCATCAATAGCCAAGGATTGTATTCAGCTTTCCTACAGTGCAATAGACAATGAATGGAGGTCAAGCATGCACGCTCCTGCTTCAGTTAAGGTAGAGCTCTATTCTTGTGGTTTTGCCCTCCAGATCGCTGAAGGTTCCAAAGATCTGACCCACATCAATCGGTAAGTTAAAACTTTCAATTCGTGGAATAACTCTTTAATCCAACAGTAAGTAAAATACTACACTGTAATAGGTTTTCTAGTGTACCTCATTATAGTAAAAAAAAGTTTGATGGGGCTTTATTATATCATTTGACTTACAGTAATTTAAAATGAACCTGCCATGCTGCTCAAATCATAGGAATGATGAATTGGGAGTCTTGCTGCGTGATTGCAACCAAGTTTGCTTTATTCTGAAGCACTCTGGCTTTTTAGAGCACACGTGGTTTGAATAGCTGACCAGAGACGATATGGAGAGACTTGCCTGGTCCGACGCAGTGTCCAGCCGGCTTCTCCCAGCAATTCTCTAGCTGATAGACAAGTTTCTCCCATGTGTCTACATAAGGAGAGACCTGACAGGTAACTGGGGCCGAGTAGAGACAAGCCAACCAGGGACTAAATTGGGCTAGTCTGATCTCTCCCTCCCCATAGTTTCGGGAAGACTGTTAACTCTTTTCACTGGAATGCCACAGTGTTTCACAATAAGGCCGGTTTCACACGTCAGTGGCTCCAGTACGTGAGGTGACAGTTTCCTCACATACCGGAGCCACTGACTCACGTAGACACATTAAAATCAATGCATCTGTTAAGATGTCATTGATTTTTTGCGGACTGTGTCTCCGTGTGCCAAACACGGAGACATGTCAGTGTTCGTGGGAGCGCACGTATTACACGGACCCATTAAAGTCAATGGGTCCGTGTAAAACACGTACCGCACGCGGACGTTGTCCGTGTGCAGCCCGTGTGCCGTGCAGGAGACAGCGCTACATTAAGCGCTGTCCCCCCCACTGGTGCTGAAGCCGCGATTCATATCTTCCCTGCACCAGCGTTTGCTGTAGAGAAGATATGAATAATTGTGTTTAAAATAAAGATCTATGTGCCCCCCGCCCTCCCACCCCCTGTGCGCCCCCCCGCTGTTCTGAAAATACTCACCCGGCTCCCTCGCTGGCTGGCGCTGCTTCCTGTTCTGGCCGCATCTTCTACTTTATCAGCGGTCACGTGGGGCCGCCCATTACAGTCATGAATATGCGGCTCCACCTCCCATAGGGGTGGAGCCGCATATTCATTACTGTAAATGAGCGGCCCCACGTGACCGCATACAGGAGAAGATGCGGCCAGACCAGGAAGCAGCGCCAGCCAATGAGGGAGCTTGGTGAGTATTTTCAGAACAGCGGGGGGGCGCACAGGGGGTGGGAGGGCAGGGGGCACATAGTTCTTTATTTTAAACACAATTATTCATATCTTCTCTACAGCAAACGCTGCTGCAGGGAAGATATGAATCGTGGCTTCAGCACCAGATGCTGGTAAGTGTGGTACCCAGCACGGTGCGTGTGGTACCCAGTGGGCACACGGGCAGCACACGTGTGCCGCACGTGTGCCACACTGATGTGCCACAGAAACGTAGGGGCACACGGACACGGATAATTCCGGTACCGATTTTTTTTTCCAGTACCGGAATTATCTGGACGTGTGAGACTGGCCTAAAATATACTTGGCTGTGGTCATACATCAAGTCTCTAATTCATTCTTCTTCCTTAGTTCAGGCAGCATTAATATAATTACATAAGTTTTCTATAAGTCACATTCATATAATGGTTTTTGTATTAAAGAAATACTGTAGCTAGACTTGTAATCAAGAAATATCTAATGTCACCGAGACAAACCCAGTCCTAGGAGTAGAGTCATGTGGATGGAGCCTTATTTACACTGGCACTTTTGGTGACCGGAACAGGCAAAATACAAATTTGCCTGTTTCCCTGGGTTTCTTCTAGAAATACAATTGGCAGAGAAGTCATTCTACTAGAATTTAATGTCTCATATTTTGCTCCAGGGTCTCTCTCCAGACCCCAGAGCATGATAAAAGTAATGTAGAAAGTAAACAAATACTTATATTCTCTGCTCTGACTGCTCCACTCCTTATAGTCACCAGTCTGGTCCTCATCGCATCTTTTGATACCTGCCTCTCATGCTGAAAATCCAGGAGGGTTCTGCGCAAGCGCACAAAAGGTCACTGTCATAATATCATGACATGCACCGTGACCTTGCATGTGCATGTGCAAAACCGCCCCATGCCTCATCAGAGCCTGAAGTCCTTGCTCAGGCTGCCGTCACACTAGCAGTATTTGGTCAGTATTTTACATCAGTATTTGTAAGCCAAAACAAGGAGTGGAACAAATACAGGAAAAGTATAATAGAAACATATGCACCACTTCTACATTTATCACCCACTCCTGGTTTTGGCTTACAAATACTGGTGTAAAATACTGACCAAATACTGCTAGTGTGACGGCAGCCTCACTGTTGGAGGCCGGGGGGATTTCAGCACGAACGCCAGTAATGAGAAGATGAGATGAGGACCAGATGGATGACTGTGAAGTCTGGAGGGGCTGGAGAGGTGAGCGTTAAGGTGAGTATAAAGGTACCGTCACACTCAGCAACTTTGCAAAGAGAACGACAACGATCCGTGACGTTGCAGCGTCCTGTATAGCGATCTCGTTGTGTTTGACACGCAGCAGCGATCTGGATCCCGCTGTGCCATCGCTGGTCGGAACTAGAAGTCCAGAACTTTATTTTGTCGCCAGGTCGGCATGTATCGTCATGTTTGACATCAAAAGCAACGACGCCAGCAACGAGCATAGGGCCCCTAGATGTGTGTCGGATCGGTACACTCCGGCTGTTTGACATGGAGCCAACAACCAGCCAGCACGATAAGTGAGTCGCCGTTACGTCACTGGATCGCTCCTGCATCGTTCTGGAGCTGCTGTGTTTGACGTCTCTACAGCGACCTAAATAGTGACGCTGCAGCGATCTAGTTTAGGTCGGCTCGTTGTCTATATCGCTGCAGCGTCGCTGAGTGTGACGTTACCTTTAGAATTCCATTACTTTTTTAACCTTTTGATGGACCTTTATGTTTCAACAAATCTCAGTCAGTTGAAACCACTAGGAAGAGAATAAGAATATTACTAAAAATCCACATTTTGGCGAATGTTGATTTCTCTAAAAAGACCAACTTATTCTCTAGATTATTTCTCTGGTTTTGCTGTAGTTCCTTGTACTATGTACTCTCCATTTTTGAGCTAGAATTTCATCCATATAGATTTTACCTTCCAGCGGTCTGAATAGTCTGGCCTGTATCCTGCTCTGCTCTTATATTAAGGTCGGCTGACACAATGTAAGGTTTTAATACTAGCGACAGGACTGTCCTAATTGGGAACACCTTGTCTTCGTGGGATGGCTTTTATGCTTTATTTTTTATCAAAATGATGTACTCTATGTTATTTACATGTACTATTATTATTTACCTGCTACGGAGTATATGCTCATTTTGGTTCACTAGCTCATGATGTAGCCAGTTTAACATGTGAAAACTGTAGAAAGATACTTTTTAAGAGAGGTTTTGTAGATCTTTTGTCTGCCTTTTTCTGGACACCTCTTATCTGACTGATCACCACAGACCACATCAAAGTTGAAGGTGGGACACAAAGAGCCTGTAAAAACCAAATGGTTCACTTTTTTAAAAAAAAAAAGAAATCTAGTTGCAAAAATAATTTGTGACCTCAAATACATGCATTTAATTAAAATAATACTGTCCTCAAAGACTGGTAACTAGTGTTGAGCATTCCGATACCGCAAGTATCGGGTATCGGCCGATACTTGCGGTATCGGAATTCCGATACCGAGATCCGATATTTTTGTGATATCGGGTATCGGTATCGGAAGTGTAAAATAAAGAATTAAAATAAAAAATATTGTTATATTCACCTCTCCGGCGGCCCCTGGACATCAGCGGGAGGATCCGGCGTCCGGCACGGCTTCTTTCTTCAAAATGCGCGCCTTCAGGACCTGTGGAATGACGTCCCGGCTTCTGATTGGTCGCGTGCCGCCCATGTGACCGCCACGCGACCAATCAGAAGCCGCGACGTCATTCCTCAGCTAAAGTCCTAGAATGAGCGCCTTCTAGGACCTGAGGAATGACGTCGCGGCTTCTGATTGGTCGCGTGGCGGTCACATGGGCGGCACGCGACCAATCAGAAGCCGGGACGTCATTCCACAGGTCCTGAAGGCGCGCATTTTGAAGAAAGAAGCCGTGCCGGACGCCGGATCCTCCCGCTGATGTCCAGGGGCCGCCGGAGAGGTGAATATAACAATATTTTTTATTTTAATTCTTTATTTTACACTTTAATATGGATCCCAGGGCCTGAAGGAGAGTTTCCTCTCCTTCAGACCCTGGGATCCATGAGGATACATTCCGATACTTGATGTCCCATTGACTTGTATTGGTATCGGATATCGGTATCGGCGATATCCGATATTTTTCGGGTATCGGCCGATACTATCCGATACCGATACTTTCAAGTATCGGACGGTATCGCTCAACACTACTGGTAACCCCTTTAAAGCAGTGCAAAACTTTTACTGACAATTCCTCATAATCATGCATGCAAATTATTTTCTATTAATTTTATATGAATTGGATGGCACGGTGGCTCAGTGGATAGCACAGCAGCCTTGCAGCGCTGGGGTCCTGGATTCAAATCCCAACAAGGACAACATCTGCAAGGAGTTTGTATGTTCTCTCCGTGTTTGAGTGGGTTTCCTCCGGGTACTCCGGTTTCCTCCCACACTCCAAAGACATACTGATAGGGAATCTAGATTGTGAGCTCCATCGGGCACAGTGATGGTAATGTTTGTAAAGCGCTGTGGAATTAATGGCGCTATATAAATGAGTAAAATAAATAAATATATAACACAAGAAATCTAACATTGAAGGTAAAAAAAGCTACAGCATAGGCCTATAGATTTCATGGGTATTTACAACACAGATGTGGAATACAACTTTGTGCATGTAGCCTAACACAGGGAGAAACTTAAAGTTGTTCTTGATATAAAAAACAGAGACAGAGCCACTCTTTGATTGATGCACCAAGATTATCTTCTAAAATAGTCTGCTTCCGTTCACATTCGAGGGCATTAAGGTGTTTTCTGAGACCAAACGAAGTACAAGACATTAACTACATTAACTTTATCTTAGCTTAAGAGACTGTGGGCAGATCCATTATGACAGGTCATTGATACAGTGTATTCATGT
Source organism: Ranitomeya imitator (assembly GCF_032444005.1). Classification (NCBI taxonomy): domain Eukaryota; kingdom Metazoa; phylum Chordata; class Amphibia; order Anura; family Dendrobatidae; genus Ranitomeya; species Ranitomeya imitator. Next base: position 715,631,990 of record NC_091282.1, on the reverse strand, counting down.
GGCGCATCTTACAGATAAGAGACTTCCTGCAAGTGAATGGAATGATGCCATTACTCTGTAAGGAAATTGTGCGAGAAAATGACATGACACAGGGCATTTAAGCATGTCCCATTACTAATTATGGCATAAAAAGGAGCTGCGAATAGTGTTGCTAAATATAGATGCAAAGTGTCTTATACAATATTGTATACATTACAGGAAATACACTACTAGGCAGATGTTTTAAGCAAGTGTGAAAAAAATGCTGCAAAGTAAAAGTGCTTAAAAAGTAGAAGTGTTAACAGTTTATTTTCATCAATTCACATAATACAAAGTGAATGAACAAAAGAGAAATGTAAGTCAAATCAATATTTTGAGTAACCCACCTTTGCGTTAAAAAAAAAAGTCCATTTTTTTTTTTTTTTTTTTTTTTTTTTACACATGCGCAAACTAAGGGATTTTGTAGGATTATAGGCAGGGGTAAGAGTAACTATTCATACCAAAAAGGTGATAATGATCATCATTGTAGGTCGGAGTCTTATTAGCGTATGACATCCGAGAGCATTGATTCGATATGCTAATGACACTCTGCTCCAGCTCTGCTGCAAGCAGGAGCCAAGTGTCAGTGCTCTGTGCTCCGATCCTCTCGCATAAGAGAATAGGAACACAGCAGCAGAGGAGACCGAGACAGAAATTAATTTTTCCATCTCCTCTGTTGCCTGCGTTCGCGGGAATCACACTGCACTCGGGTGATATCCGCGTGCGGTGTTTCACACGGACCCATAGAGTTAAATAAGTGCGTGTGATCCAAATCTCGCATGCAATCAGAGCATGCTTCTTTTTTTCCTTCCGATCGCAATACAGTTGGAGCAGGAAAAAATACTACACTGAGAACACAAATCTAGGATCAAATTGGTATTGGTATTTTTAATCTGATTTGCATTTTGCCGATTTAATCGCAAGTGTGAGCAAGCCTGTAGACTGAAGCACAGTAATTAACTGAAACAGAAACAGTTGTGCAGGAGGCTTACAACTTGGTGAGCTACAGACAAACTCTTCTAGAAAGCTGAGGTTGTCGAAGCCAGCTTCATGTCGCAGAAAAAAGACAGCCAACAGCACATCAGATAAACATCAGGATGCACGCTCCAAGTACATAGACCCAATGGGACATAAATGACTCCAAATGAAAAAGGGAGGAACCGCATCCAATCCAGGTGAAAAAAAATAGAAGAAACTTTATGCCGCCATCATGCGTTTTGACTGGTATTGGTACTCAAGTACTTGATAAAGACCAACACCGGTCGAAACGTGTGATGGCGGAATAAAGTTTCTTGCATTTTTTTCACCTGGATTGGATGCTGTTCCTCCCTTTTTTCATTTGGAGCTTCATGTCACAGGTCATACAGCACAGTATGACTGAACACTAGAAAAGAGTGGATGTTTTGAAATTTGAATTTGCCAAATTTCCTTACCAAATTTGCAGGTAATAAATTTGACGTGTATCTCAATAATGCCAAGCCTCTAATTGTCAAGAAAATGTGTACATGCAGTCCCTGGGTTATGAACTAGATAGATCCTGAAGGTTTATTCATTAACCAAATTTGTATATAGTTGGAACAAGGCCAGCAAAGAAAAGAACTAATACCTCATTGCTGATCTCTACAGCCACCCCACTGCCCGACATCTGGTCCCCTTTTTTCTGCCATAGCACACCGCATCTCCGGCCTCTCACTATAAGCCAGGACTTCCTATCATGTCCAGGCCACAGAGGTCACTGTGAGTTGGAAGGTCACGATGTTATGACATCAAGATGTGAGCCGCAGCCTTATGATGCACAATGACCTCCAAGACCTGAACATAATCGGTGAGTATTATTATTATTTTTATTTTTCCTTTTTTTACCAATACTCACTTTATCACTCACTAATATGGCTTCCTCTGTGACCACTATCCGGGCATCTTTTTTCCACTGTCACGTCACATCTCTGGCTTCTTCACTATATGCCACTATTTATGACCAGCTACTTCCAGACCTCGAAGGTTACTGCGGAAATTTTGGAATATAGTGAAGAGGCTGGAGATGTGGCACACAATGTTGATAGGACAACTGTCAAGTAAGTTGGGGAATGCCTGCATAACTATTTGAAATGTCTTAGGACTCTATTGAACCCATTTTCAGCTCTTTAAAGGGAATTTGTCCGTGATGCCCATAGGACCGGAACGCATCGGGACCGCCCCTGGGTGAGTATAATATAACTTGTTTTTCTTATCTTTCAGGTTACATAGGGGGCTTATCTACAGCATTATAGAATGCTGTAGATAAGCCCCTGATGGCGGTGGCCGCAGCTTATAGGCCTAAAATGGGGTGACCGATTCCCTTTAATGCAAATGTAGCATTAGGCTGAGATCATTTGGAGATTGTCTGGTTAGTGGAAAATGGATGGTAAACAGTGGAAACCCAACAGCCTGCTTAAAAAAACACTGTGCTAACATACTTTTTTAGGCTACCTAAATTATAAAAATGGTCCAAAAATTATCCTTTTTTGGGGGATAATGCCTGCCTTGCTCATGGCGTGCACAGGTATAATATTGGTATAATATTGGACTATTAAAACAAGAAAGCATGTATATTTCATTTTCTTGTAAAAGCACAGATAGACATTTCAGTTTACATTTCTGGAATATGAATAATTTTCTTTTAGCTTAAGGGTAAGTTGACACTAGGTGTTTTTTCAATATATCTTTGATGCTTTTTTTTAATGGTACCGCTCATTACAGTAATGAATATGGACCGACTCGACTCCCATAGGGGTATAGCCGCATATTTATTACTGTAATGAGCGGTACCGGTGGCCGTTCAAAGCTGCAAGAGCTGCCGCACCCGGAGAGTCCATCAAAGAAGCTGCAAAAGACCGCGCTGGGAGTAGGTGAGTATAATGGGGAGGGGAGCACGGAGATATTCACCTGTCCTCATTCCACCGCCGGGCGCCGTCTTCCATGTCATCTACCTGTGATGCTCAGGTCAGACGGCGCGATGGCGTGGTTAGTGCACGCCCTCTGCCTGAGCGTCAGTGTGGAGGATGGGGAAGACACAGCGGCATGCGGCAGTGGAACGGGGAAAGGTGACTATAGCAAGTGCCAGGGGCCTGAGTGACAAGAGGGGAGTATGTCGTTTTTAATTTTTTAACCCCTTTCTGACATATGACGTACTATCCCGTCGAGGTGGGGTGGACACGTATGACCACCGATGGGATAGTACGTCATATGCGATCGGTCGCTCTCACGGGGGGGAGCGCGGCCGGGTGTCAGCTGACTATCGCAGCTGACATCTGGCACTATGTGCCAGGAGTGGTCACGGACTGTCTCTGGCACATTAACCCCCGGAACACCGCGATCAAACATGATGAGGGGGCTCCCTGCGCGCTTCCCTGAGACCCTCGGAGCAATGCGACGTGATCGCGTTGCTCCAAGGGTCTCCTATCTCCTTCTCCCTGCAGGCCACGGATCAAAAATGGCCACGGGGCTACATCCGGGTCCTGCAGGGAGGTGGCTTACCAGCGCCTGCTCAGAGCAAGCGCTGGTAAGCCTGCAGCCCTGCATGTCAGATAGCTGATCTGACACTATAACATGATGTCCCCTTAGGGCAATGTTATAGTGTAAAAAAATATATATATATATTGTTCCCATAAATACATATCTTTATCTAAATAAAAATAAACAATAAAAGTACACATATTTAGTATCACCATAACGACCCCACCTATAAAAGTGTCCTGCTAGTTAACCCCTTCAGCAAACTCGGTAAAAAAAAAAAGAGGCAAAAAATAACGCTTTATTATCATTCCACCAAACAAAAAGTGGAATATCACGCGATCAAAAATACAGATATAAATAACCATGGTAGCGCTGAAAACGTCATCTTGTCATCCACAAAAAACGAGCCACCATGCAGCGTCATCAAAGATAAAATTAAAAAGTTATAGTCCTCAGAATAAAGCGATGCAAAAATAATTATTTTTTATACAAAATAGTTTTTATCATTTAAAAGCGCCAAAACATAAAAAAAATATAAATGAGGTATTGCTTTAATTCTACTGACCCGAAGAATAAAACTGCTTATCACTTTTACGAAACGCCCCCCCCCCCCCCAAAAAAAAAGAAATTCTTGAATAGCTGGTTTTTGGACATTCTGCCTCACAAAAATTGGAATAAAAAGCGATCAAAAAATGTCACACGCACAAAAATGGTACCAATAAAAACGTCAACTCGTCCCGCAAAAAACAAGACCTCACATGACTCTGTGGACCAAAATATAGGAAAATTATAGCTCTCAAAATATGGAGATGCAAAAACTATTTTTTGCAATAAAAAGCATCTTTTAGTGTGTGACAGCGTCCAATCATAAAAATCCGCTAAAAAAAACCCCACTATAAAAGTAAAAGTAAATCAAACCCCCCTTCATCACCCCCTTAGTTAGAGAAAAATAATAAAATTAAAAAAAGTATATATTTCCATTTTCCCATTAGGGTTAGGGCTAGGGTTAGGGCTAGGGTTGGGGCTAGGACTAGGGTTGGGGCTAGGACTAGGGTTAGGGCTTGGGTTGTGGTTAGTGTTAGGGCTAGGGTTGGGGCTATGGATAGGATTAGGGTTGGGGTTAGGGCTTCAGTTAGGGTTGGGGCTAAAGTTTGGGTTGGGGCTGAAGTTAGGGTTAGAGTTTGCATTACATTTACGGTTGGGATTAGGGTTAGGGGTGTGTTTGAGTTAAAGTTTCAGTTAGAATTGGGGGTTTCCACTGTTTAGGCACATCAGGGGCTCACCCAGCGCAACATGGCGTCCAGTCTCAATTCCAGCCAATTCTGCGCTGAAAAAGTAAAACAGTGCTCCTTCCCTTCCAAGCTCTCCCGTGCGCCCAAACAGGGGTTTACCCCAAGATATGGGGTATCAGCGTACTCAGGACAAATTGGACAACAACTTTTGGGGTCCAATTTCTCTTGTTACCCTTAGGAAAATAAAAATTTGGGGGGCTAAAAAACCTTTTTGTGGGAAAAAATGATTTTTTATTTTCATGGCTCTGCGTTATTAACTGTAGTGAAACACTTGGGGGTTCAAAGTTCTCACAATATATCTAGATAAGTTCCAGGGGGGTCTAATTTCCAATATGGGGTCACTTGTGGGGGGTTTCTACTGTTTAGGTATATCAGAGGCTTTGCAAATGCAATGTGACGCCTGCAGACCAATCCATCTAAGCCTGCATTCCTTCCCTTGCGGGCTCTGCCATGTGCCCAAATAGTGGTTTACCCCCACATATGGGGTATCGGCGTACTCAGGACAAATTTTACAACAACTTTTGCGGTCCATTTTTTCCTGTTACCCTTGGTAGAATAAAACAAATTGGAGCTGAAGTAAATTTTTTGTGAAAAAAAGTGTAATGTTCCTTTTTTTTTTTTTTTGAAACCTTCCAAAAATTCTTGAGAAACACCTGAAGGGTTAATAATCTTCTTGAATGTGGTTTTGAGCACCTTGAGGGGTGCAGTTTTTAGAATGGTGTCACACTTGGGTATTTTCTATCATATAGACCCCTCAAAATGACTTCAAATGTGATGTGGTCCTTAAAAAAAAAATGGTGTTGTAAAAATGAGAAATTGCTGGTCAAATTTCAACTCTTATAACTCCCTAACAAAAAAAAAATTGGGGTTCCAAAATTGTGCTGATGTAAAGTAGACATGTGGAAAATGTTACTTATTAAGTATTTTGTGTGTCATATCTCTGTGATTTAAGGGCATAAAAATTCAAAGTTGGAAAATTGCAAAATTTTCTACATTTTTGCTAATAAATTCAGGTAATATCAAATAAATTTTGCTACTATCATGAAGTACAATATGTCACGTGAAAACAATGTCAGAATCATCAGGATCCGTTGAAGCGTTCCAGAGTTATAACCTCATAAAGGGACAGTGGTCAGAATTGTAAAAATTTGCCCGGTCATTAACGTGCAAACCACCCTTGGGGGTAAAGGGGTTAATCGCAGCAAAGCATATGGGGCACAATAGTCTATGGAGCATCTTATGGGGCCATAATCAGCATTTGTGGAGCATTATATGGGGCAAATGTCTATGGAGCATCTTATGGGGTCATAATCAACACTTGTGCAGCATTATATGGGGCATATTTTAATATGGAGCATCTTATGGGGTCCATAATGAACTGTATGGAGCATTATATTGGGCTCCTGATTCAATATGGGTATTTAAAAACACTTAACCTACTGATGTCTCAATTAATTTTACTTTTATTGGTGTCTATTTTTATTTTTGACATTTACTGGTAGCTGCTGGATATTCCACCCTAGGCTTATACTCGAGTCATTAAGTTTTCCCAGTTTTTTTGTGTGCAAAATTAGGGGGGTCGGCTTATGCTTGGGTCGGCTTGTACTCGAATATATACGGTATATTGTGGAATGTTTTCTTCTTGCAGATTTCACGCTTGTGGATAGAGAGCTATTCAGATTAATATGTTGCTGATTCAGCATCATCATAACAAAAATACATGTGCTATGTAACGTATACTAGAGATGTATGACATCCAATCTGTTTATGACAGCATGAGGACTGCTACCATGACCTGACCGCAAACTTATAGACAGCATAGGTTTTCTGCTAACCTTCTCACCATATGGTGGAAAAGGTCAAGAATACAGGCCTTTTAAAGAACAAGTGCATCATGAAAAAAAAAATGTTCATTTTACTTAAGCATGATTTATCTAATTGAGTGGACATTATTCAATGAATATAAACTGTAAGAAAGTCTAAAGGGGATCAGTAAATATAATATAATCCTACAGTGCTGTGAATATAATGTTTAAGGCTTGCAGATATTAATACATAACACTAAGTGCTTTATGAAACCCACACCAGCCATATAAGAAAGTATTGTTCTGCAGTAAAACAGAGCTACATTTGAACTTAAAGAAGCACTACCTTCAAAGTTTTTTATCTCTTAATACATTGCAGTCATCATACTATATAGCACTGTGTACTTTCAATTGCTCATTTTGCTCTTCTACCCAGATAATTATTCTCTTTTTTTCTGCTCTATGTAGAAACAGAAAGTCTCTTGTCCTTGCATTTATCATTCCCCTCTTGAACTCCTGACTTGGCTGCAACCTCTCCCCTCTTGCTAGGGACTTAAGCACTGACTCATACAGGGAAAATTGACCTCCTGTTTCTACATAGAGCTTAGAAGGATTCAGGTAGCCAGTTTTTAATCACGTAATGTCATAAACCTAATGGAAAAGAGAAGAATTAGCTGGATAGAAGGGCAAAATGAGCTATTATAAGTATACAGGGTTATATAATATGATGACTGCAATTATTAAGTATTAAGCAAATGGTATTATTATTATTATTATTATTATTATTATTATTATTATTATGGTATATTAAGAGGACAACATTTTTTTGATGGCAATGTGTCTTTAAAGGAAATACAGGTGTTCACAGATGGGAAAGAACTGTCAATCAACTGCAGCAGGGTGGCGAGAAGTCAGCTGTGCACCACACCATTACAAGACAGATTTCTTCCATATGTTCACCATCTGACTTTTTAAAATATGTTTTCAATTAAATACAGCAGTATTTCAGATATACATTCATACAATCTAGTGACATACAGGTGCTTCTCACAAAATTAAACTATCATCAAAAAGTTAATTTACTTCAGTTGTTCAATACAAAAAGTGAAACTCGTATATTATATAGAGTCATAACAGAGTGATCTATTTCAAGTGTTTTTTTTCTGTTAATGTTGATCATTATGGCTTACAGCCAATGAAAACCCAAAAGTCATCATCTCAGTAAATTAGAATAACTAACAAAAAACACCTGCAAAGGCTTCCAAGCATTTTAAAAGGTCCCTTAGTATGTTTCAGTATGCTCCACAATCATGGGGAAGACTGCTGACTGGACAGATGTCGAGAAGGCAGTCACTGACACTCCACAAGGAAAGTAAATTTTGCATTTCATTTGGAAATCAAGGTCCCAGAGTCTGGAGGAAGAGTGGAGAGGCTACAATCCAAGCTGCTTGAGGTCTAGTGTGAAGTTTCCACAATCAGTGATGGTTGGGGAGCCATGTCATCTGCTGGTGTAGGTCCACTGTGTTTTATCAAGACCAAAGTCAGCACAGCTTTCTACCAGGAAATTTTAGAGCATTTTGTGCTTTCCTCTGCTGACAAGCTTTTTGGAGATGGAAATTTCATTCTCCAGCAGGACTTGGCACCTGTCCACACTGCCAAAAGCACCAATACCTGGTTTAAAAACAACGCAATCACTGTGCTTGATTGGCCAGCAAACTCGCCTGACCTTAACCTCATAGAGAATCAATTGGGTGTTGTTAAGAGGAAGATGAGACACCAGAACCAACAATGCAGACGAGCTAAAGGCTGCTATCAAAGCAACCTGGGCTTCCATAACACCTCAGCAGTGCCACAGGCTGATCGCCTCCATGTCACTCCTCATTGATGCAGTAATTGATGCAAAAGGAGCCCCGACCAAGTATTGAGTGCATTTACTGAACATACATTTCAGTAGGCCAACATTTCGGATTTTAAAATTCTCTTTCTAGCTGGTGTTATAAAGTATTCTAATTTACTGAGAATGACTTTTGGGTTTTCAATGGCTGTAAGCAAAAATCATCAACTTAAACAGAAATAAACACTTGAAATTGAGCACTCTGTGTGTAATGACTCTATATAATATATTAATTTCACGTTTTATATTGAACATCTAAAATAAATTAACTTTTTGATGATATTCTAATTTTGTGAGAAGCACCTGTATGATTGCCTGAAATTCTGGTGCAATGAATAAGATCCTGGCTGATTGCAATTGCAGTCAGGAATGTATATCTGAACTACTGCTGTATTTAATTGAAAACATGTTTTAAAAAGTCAGATGATGACCATATGGAAGAAACCTGTCTAGTATGGGGTGGTGCACAACCGACTTCTCACCACCCTGCTGCAATTGATTGACAGTTCTTTCCCATATGTGTACAGAAGGAGGGACCTGTCTATCACCTTGAGCTGGTCGCTCCAAACTAGTTCAGTCTCTTCCTTTAGTCTCCAGACTGTTTTTAAACTGTTTTCTTAAAAAATGCTGCAGTGTTTCAAAGAAATTCCGGCTGCAACATTCATAACCAGGCTATGATTCATGCTGCCCATGGTTCAAGCAACATGACTCTAGTTACAGATTCCCTTTAATGGGGTTTTCCAGTACTATGATATTGATAACTTATCCTTGGAATAGCTCATTACTTATCAGCTGGTAGCAGATCTGGCAGCTTCTGGAGCACAATCAGTGTTACCAACCGTCTAGAAATTCCAGGACAGTCTGTAAAAATTGGTCATTTTTTTTTCCACTGTCGGAAAAAAAAATGCAAGGCTTCCTTGATCTTTTGGAGGTGAAGAAAATTATACACATTTTAACTGTAATTGTCATTTTACAGTGAATTATGGACTGTAGCTATGCATTACTGATAATCATAATGATTTATTATGGTTTTCTAATGTATCCGTAAAAAATTGTCTGTGATTTTTATTTTTTTTGACAAGCTGCCCACAAAAAATAAGTCAAGTTTGAAACCCTGAATACAAACAAAAATGAACATATTGGAACACCTTTGTCCCACGTTTTAGTGGCCACCATCAGGTCCTGCAGATCAGATCCTATGGGAATGTCTAGTTTAATTCTGATAAGAACAAAATCCGCATGTAGTTTGTATGTTCTCTTCATGGGTTTTCTCCCACACTACAAAGACTTACATTGACTGACACCAATGTCTGTAAAGTGTTCTGAAATATGATGGCTCTATGACAAGCATAATAAATAAATGATAAATGTAACTCTTCTAATATAGTCCGATGTCTGAGATTTTAGTTTGAGCTTCAGATTTTAAAATATTGTAGCGGAATCAAGTATATTTTTTCCTAAATATGTAGATAAGATCCAAATGATGGATTCTTGTGTGCAGGAATTTGTTTCTTATGAAACACCATGTGGTGGCAGCAGCTGTCAAAGTCGAAGAAGGTGTCATCTCCAGACAGTACCTGGATCCAAAAAAAATTACATCATGGAAAATGACTTCACACGATCTGGCGATGCAACACTACTTGTCAACATCACAGCAAAATCTGTTATGTAATCCTATAAATAAAGGAAACGCTCAGATTGCAAATATACAACTGTTTTTTTGGAACTTCTACTATTTGATCTGCGCAGTGTGCTACACATGTTCATTGGCACCTTGTATGTGTGTATGCCGTTCTGTACAAACCTCGTGCTGAACGTGCTGTTTGTGATCACAGCAGTCACACTGACCCAGACATCTGCTCCTTGAAACCAAGTGTTAGGTATATGACAATGAAGGCTTATTTCAGAGATAACTGTTTAATAACCTAGAAAATCCCATCAATGAGGAAATATCCAGTATTCTGTTCTGGAAGTAGGGGAATGAGCGTCTGCAAAGTAGAGCCTGAACAGCACTGAGCAAATGAAAGAGAATTAAAACTACGGTATATCTAGTACACTACTTGTTAATGACACACTCATTTTAGCACATGGAATCCTCACAAGGCTTTATGTCATATTTAAGTAAATCTCAGCACGCTGATGCAGATGTAGTTATTAACATTGTGTATCACCCCTGCATGATGAACAGAAGGTTGTGCAAATCCCCAGCTTTTGTCTGTGATTCCTGGAAATCTGGAATCTTTTCTTGCATTGTAAGCACACTACAATCCTGAGAGCTTGTTATTGCCTAGAAACATTTAATTAGTTGTCTTAACGCAGTATGATGATTTTACGATTTGTTGCTCTTTTTAGCGATGCTATAATAATTGGAATTGAAAATCAGTGTTTTCAACTAATTGTCAGGGAAAATGTGCACATTCCTGTATAATGATCAATAAGTCCTGATGTGGCACAATACACATCGACATCTTATACTAAAGACAGGTCTTGTCTAGCACAAAATTAGAAGGCACAAATGTTTTACAATAGGAAAGCATATGTGATGCATATATTGGTGCTTGAAAGATTGTGAGCCCTTCAGAAATGTCCAGAATTCTACATAAATTTGACCTAAAAATATATATTTTCTCACAAATCTTAAAAGTAAAACCAAATACCTTATTTTTTGCTTTGTAAGACGCACTTTTTCCCCCAAACTTGGAGGAAAAATGGGGGTGCGTCTTAGAAAGCGAACATGCCTTACCTGGGGGGGTGTCCGGGTGTCTCTGGGTGCCCGGCGGTTGCTGGCCATTGCTGTGGGTGTCTCCGGTGCCCAGCGGTGCTGCGTGGGTGTCCGGCATGCCTCCCTGTTCCATCCCTGTATGCATGCCTCCCCGTTCCGTCACTGTATGCATGCCTCCCCATTCCATCCCTTTATGCATACCTCCTTATCCCCTATTCCTGTGTGCATGTTTCTTATTGAAAAAACAAACAAAACATCCTACTCACCTACCTGCATGCCCTCGGAGCTGGCAGTGCATCTTGTTCCAGCCGCCGACGCCTGCAACTCTTCCTGTGCTGAGCATTCATGTGGTACCACTCATTAAGGTAATGAATATGCGCTCCACGCCTATGGGAGTGGAGATGCATCCATATTCATTCCCTTAATGAGCGGTACCACGTGATCGCTCGGCAAGAAGAGCTGCAGGCGGCTGTAACGAGATGCAGTGCCAGCACCGAGGGCACGCAGGTTGGTGAGTAGGATGTGTGCGCTGGCTCCTGGCACCTGCTGCTCTGCCGCCCACCCTCCGCCAGCTCTCTGGACCGTCACTCGTGTATAAGCCGAGGGGGAGTTTTCAGCACAAAAAAAGTGCTGAAAATCTCGGCGTATACACGAGTATATCCGATAATCAAATTACAAACGTCATTACAAATGTAAAAGCAGTTTTTCTTCAATAAAACCAAACAAAAACCTTCTTTACTCACAAAGGTCCAGTGACTGCAAGGTCTGCAGATGAGACCATTGTTAATCTGGCCTAATTTATAACCATTTTCTATAGAATCCACAAGCCTTAAAGTGAGTGATTGTCACTGTGAATAATTATTAGTGAATATAAGGAAGAGAAAATTCCTTCAGTAGTTATGATGGAAGATAAAGATAATTAAATTATTTGAAATCCAAATAAAGCATGTTCAGCTCATTTTTCTCCAAAATTTGATTTGAATAGAATAAATTTGCAGCGAATTGCAGCTAATTTGTAGGTCTCATATGACTGTATCCAACCCCTTTCAATTTCTTTAACACAAACACCACTTTATTGATGTCAAAATTACCTCACTGTAGAAACGGTTGGTAAGCCAGTAGTTATTAACAGCTCTTCTAATAACACGATGCACTGACAGATTTTTAACATTTTTAAAATTTCCAAAAACAACCCCACTTAGTTATTTGTTATCAAGCAAGACAGTTCTCTGCAGAACACTGATGGTGTCTCTGTCAGAGTTTACATAATCTACTGTGACTAAAATGAATGATTTGCTATATGTTCCACAACACCCTGAACTTCCCCCACACTAATATGCTGAGCAAGGAGATGAACTATTGTGACCTGCATTTGGTAGTACTACTGCTGGGATGGCTGGTGCCAATGGTGGTTGGGTCTCTGCATGCTATCAGCATCCAAATTCTTCACCTTGGTATGTTTTTTTATTTTTTATTTTATGCACCCCATAAAATGGGGTTATGCAAAACAAAAAAATTGGTTAAATTTCTAGATTTTAGGGAATGTTCTTTTGTATCTAATAAAACAATTATTCCCCCTCACAAAAAGGATTACACAATAAATACAAACAACTCAAATACAAGCGTTTTTGACAAGCAAACATACCGTTGCCTGACACTGATTTCAGTTATTATTTCTGAAAAAACTATTGTTCTATCTCTAAGCTATGCTTGTGTGTTGGGAAGCAATAAAAATGTGTAATTGAAATTCAAATGCAGCAGGACAGACGTCAGCTACACCATATCACTGATCAATCACACTGACACTACTGCTGCCACCCTCTTCTATCTTTCTCCCCCTATTAACTGAATCTCTGTATTATTCACAGGCTACTACTCTCAGATTGTTTACTGCTGCCATTGTGAAACACATTACTGTCTGGGGTATTTGTCCAATGTTTTAAGACTTTCTCGTGCTACATTTATTGCTTAGTTTTTTGACTTCTGATGTCCTCACATTAACTCGCCCTAAAATGCAAATTGTTTAAATTTGCGGGGACCTGCGAATTGTATAACATTTAACTCTAATTTGAATTGATTTCATCCTCTCTATTATAACTTAATAGTTGTTGTGTAAAAGTTGTTAACATTTCACTTAAATAATAATGAGTAACGGCCAATTTATACTGGCTGACTGTTGGCGTTAAACTTTTGTTCGACTATGTACAAGCCAATCAGTGGTTGTTTGTTTGAGTGTCTCGAGAGGGCGACAGCACTTCTGTTCACGCAGAAATATTGTTAGTGCAATCATTCTGTGCACCTAGAACATCATGTTATACAAAACGATTTTCTGCCAAAAATGTTTATCCCACCCGACAAATGAGCATTTTTCTTATTTGTTGGGCGATTTTTGGACTGTTTAAAAAAAGCCATCAGTAAGCAAGCAGTCCTAGGAATGCTTATTTGCAATTTTTTACTTGTTTAAGTGTGACTTAATTTATGTAAATTCCCATTAACAAATTGTCCGAAAGGACATAAAACCCTATCATAGACATACCGTAGTTAAAGTTTTAGTTTTATTTATTTATTTTTTTTGCTCCTTTGGGCAATTTGTTAATAGCCATTTATTCATTCCTGCAGAGGTGGTTTACCACAATTGGTAGTTTAAATTCTGTAAAAACCCACATGATCACCTCATCCATACTGTATAGATCTGTATGATCTCTTCATTTAGTTTTATTTGTATGTATATTGGCCTCTGAAGACACTTCCTAATTGGTTCAGGGCATCACCCACCATTGGCACAGAATATGTCTACATATCTGGCATTTTGGATACCATTTCCAAAATTCATAGAGCGGCTCATAGAAGGGACATGGCTTCTAATACTTGGAAATACAATCTTCAGCTGAAATCTGACCTTTACTTGGATGTTCTCCCTGTATCACAGGGTACAAACACTTCTCATGCAAAACTTTAAAAGACTAAGTGGGGAACTGCTTCATTTAGTTTCGTACAGCTGTGTATCAGGTCAGCTTAAAAGGTATCTGGTAGTTTCCTATATGACTAAATTATTACATACATATATTAATACCCTATTCAATACTTCTATTCTTCATTGTTGAATAATTCTGTCATTCCTGACATGTATAGTCCCATTTAAAATCTACAAACCAATGTTGTTGCTAATTTATGATCTGTCATTACGGTGTATGCTAAATTTACTATTGAGCTATATTTGTCTAATGGCTCATGCTGATCTCAGACCACAATGCACGAACGGGCCACGAGTGTCCGTACTGGAGTATGACAGTTTCATGGATTTCTATGACGCTGTCATGTGCTGGTCAGGAGACCTGTGACCAGTCCTTGCATTGTTTATAATTTGAGTACTATTCGGTGAATTCTATGTATTTTCAGTACTTATCCATTTGATTTACGGTGAACCGTTTGGGTCTTTTTGGGGGTCAATCTTCCAATGTACAAATCTTGCACAGTTTCCTTTTGACATATAATATTGTCCACTACAATATTCTATTCTGCAAAAAAATAGTATACTAATGTATACCTTCAGGACCAAGACCAGTAGGACAATCTATCAATTTAGTGAAGGTCTATGGATACATTTGGTGTGTAGGAGATAGCTATAATGCCATTAACATGGCTCAAGTCCACCACTGATTGGCTGCAGCATTCAAGTGCCACCCCATCTGGAAACATCAAAAGGGATTGCTGCAAGAGTACTAAATCACTGGGGTAAAAAGTAGGTAACTAATGATAATATTGATATTTTAGAATTTTAGCAGATTTTTTTAACTACATTTTTTGCAAGTAGTGTAAGCCCTTTAAATGCTCTATTGGCCGGCGTCACACTAGCGAGTTTTACGGACGTATGAGCGCATAAAATACGTCCGTAAAACACGCCTAACAAACGTCCCAATTATTCTCTATGCCCCTGCTCCTATCTGCCGTATTTTACTGATCAGTATTATACGGCTTTCTACGGCCGTAGAAAATCTGAAGACACAAAAGAGAATAGTAAAACCAAAAACACTCAGTTTGAAAAAATGTTGCAGTAATCCGCAAGTGCTAGTAAAAGATGTAAAAAACAGGGTATTTGGTTGATACGTTTTTTGCAAAAAATGTATACTAAGCTGCTCTACCAATCTTCACGGTATACCCTTATCAGAGCAGTCCTAACTAATGTATGCAATCCCTATCTGATGTATTTAAAAACCTGATCATCTGTATATAACCTGTGTGAACAGGGTTCAGAGAGGAAAAATCCATGTGTGCATACAGGGCAGAACAGCTTTTGTGCAGATAGCCCAAGAGGAGTGGTGGAACTCCCCAGTCTTGTAGACACAAGAGAACAATTATGGAAACAGGAACACATGGGCTACTTGCACAGTGAACAAGTCTGTATGATCATGTTCACACACCACCAAGAAACCTGAAGACACAAAAGAGAATAGTAAAACCAAAAACACTCAGTTTGAAAAAATGTTGCAGTAATCCGCAAGTGCTAGTAAAAGATGTAAAAAACAGGGTATTTGGTTGATACGTTTTTTGCAAAAAATGTATACTAAGCTGCTCTACCAATCTTCACGGTATACCCTTATCAGAGCAGTCCTAACTAATGTATGCAATCCCTATCTGATGTATTTAAAAACCTGATCATCTGTATATAACCTGTGTGAACAGGGTTCAGAGAGGAAAAATCCATGTGTGCATACAGGGCAGAACAGCTTTTGTGCAGATAGCCCAAGAGGAGTGGTGGAACTCCCCAGTCTTGTAGACACAAGAGAACAATTATGGAAACAGGAACACATGGGCTACTTGCACAGTGAACAAGTCTGTATGATCATGTTCACACACCACCAAGAAACCTGAAGACACAAAAGAGAATAGTAAAACCAAAAACACTCAGTTTGAAAAAATGTTGCAGTAATCCGCAAGTGCTAGTAAAAGATGTAAAAAACAGGGTATTTGGTTGATACGTTTTTTGCAAAAAATGTATACTAAGCTGCTCTACCAATCTTCACGGTATACCCTTATCAGAGCAGTCCTAACTAATGTATGCAATCCCTATCTGATGTATTTAAAAACCTGATCATCTGTATATAACCTGTGTGAACAGGGTTCAGAGAGGAAAAATCCATGTGTGCATACAGGGCAGAACAGCTTTTGTGCAGATAGCCCAAGAGGAGTGGTGGAACTCCCCAGTCTTGTAGACACAAGAGAACAATTATGGAAACAGGAACACATGGGCTACTTGCACAGTGAACAAGTCTGTATGATCATGTTCACACACCACCAAGAAACCTGAAGACACAAAAGAGAATAGTAAAACCAAAAACACTCAGTTTGAAAAAATGTTGCAGTAATCCGCAAGTGCTAGTAAAAGATGTAAAAAACAGGGTATTTGGTTGATACGTTTTTTGCAAAAAATGTATACTAAGCTGCTCTACCAATCTTCACGGTATACCCTTATCAGAGCAGTCCTAACTAATGTATGCAATCCCTATCTGATGTATTTAAAAACCTGATCATCTGTATATAACCTGTGTGAACAGGGTTCAGAGAGGAAAAATCCATGTGTACATTAGTTAGGACTGCTCTGATAAGGGTATACCGTGAAGATTGGTAGAGCAGCTTAGTATACATTTTTTGCAAAAAACGTATCAACCAAATACCCTGTTTTTTACATCTTTTACTAGCACTTGCGGATTACTGCAACATTTTTTCAAACTGAGTGTTTTTGGTTTTACTATTCTCTTTTGTGTCTTCAGGTTTCTTGGTGGTGTGTGAACATGATCATACAGACTTGTTCACTGTGCAAGTAGCCCATGTGTTCCTGTGGCCGTAGAAAATCGCAGCATGCTGCGTTTGTCACCGTATTGCGCAAAAAAAACGGCAATGAAAGTCTATGGAAGCCAGAAAAATACGGATTACACACGGACCAGCAGTGTGACTTGCGAGAAACACGCAGCGGTGTTAGCGAGAAAAGCCGGCAATTCAGCGCGGTGTACAGTAAAATCACACTGACAGCTTACAGTAGAATAGGTAGAATAAATGTGTACACATAGAATAGGTATATATATATATATATATATATATATATATATATATATATATATATATATATATATATATATATATGTCAGTGAGACACATATATGTATATATATTATTACTTCATACAGCGCGAGATAGCTTTAAAGCCAGTAATTCAGTTGCCGGCTTTTGCTATCTCCTTCCTAAACCCGACATGATATGAGACATGGTTTACATACAGTAAACAATCTCATATCACTTTTTTTTGCATATTCCACACTACTAATGTTAGTAGTGTGTATATGCAAAATTTGGCCGTTCTATTAAATTAAAGGGTTAAATGGCGGAAAAAATTGGCGTGGGCTCCCGCGCAATTTTCTCAGCCAGAGTAGTAAAGCCAGTGACTGAGGGCAGATATTAATAGCTTGGAGAGGGTCCACGGTTATTGCCCCTCTCCCCTGGCTAAAAACATCTGCCCCCAGCCACCCCAGAAAAGGCACATCTGGAAGATGCGCCTATTCTGGCACTTGGCCACTCTCTTCCCATTCCCGTGTAGCGGTGGGATTTGGGGTAATGAAGGGTTAATGTCACCTTGCTATTGTAAGGTGACATTAAGCCAAATTTATAATGGAGAGGCGTCAATTATGACCTATCCATTATTAATCCAATAGTAGTAAAGGGTTAAAAAAAAAAAAAACACAAACACATTATTTAAAAGTACTTTAATGAAATAAAAACAAAGGTGGTTGTAATATTTTATTCTACGCTCAATCCATCTGAAGAAAAAATAATAAACCAACAATATGCATACCTTTCGAAGATCTGTAACGTCCCACGATGTAAATCCATCTGAAGGGGTTAAAATATTTTACAGCCAGGAGCTCTGCTAATGCAGCGGTGCTCGTGGCTGCAAAACCCCGGGGAATGAAGGTAAAGTAGGTCAGTGACCTATATTTACCTTCATTTGCGGTGAGGCACCCTCTGCTGGTTGTTCCTCGAGCGTGGGAACTTTCCTAGAAAGCTCCCAGGCTCGAGTTCATATATATATATATATATATATATATATACTAGATTGTGGCCCAATTCTAATGCATCGGGTATTCTAGAATGTGCATGTCCCCGTAGTATATGGACAATGATGATTCCAGAATTCGCGGCAGATTGTGCCCGTCGCTGATTGGTCGAGGCAACCTTTATGACATCATCGTCGCCATGGCAACCATTATGACATCTACGTCGATACTGTGCCCGTCGCTGATTGGTCGAGGCGAATTCACGGCAGACTGTGCCCGTCGCTGATTGGTCGAGGCAACCTTTATGACATCATCGTCGCCATGCTGTGCCCGTCGTGGTCAAACAGCAGGATTAAGGCAACTCTTCAGGACCACCCTCCCTAAGGCTCCGTCTCCTCAACATACATGTGCAACACTGTCTGTATTGACATGTTTTTATCACTGGTGGTCCTTGCTATACTGGATATCAGCTCTCAGTGCACAACTTCTTAATGAGCATGCGATACATTTATGTTTGTACACAGCAGCCAATCTGAGCAGTGATGAAGCAGGAGATAAACCTGACACTACTTCAGACTCCTTGTAGGCTCTTTATTAGTTACAGATTACAGCTCGGCCAAAATGCTTGGAGGCAGTATGGCAAGTGGTCTCCTTAGGCTACTTTCACACTTACGTTGTTCAGAACCATCAATGCGTCGTTTTGTGAAAAAAAGGCATCCTGCAAATTTTCCCATAAGATGCGTTTTTTCCCATAGACTTGTGGCCCGATTCTAACGCATCGGGTATTCTAGAATATGCATGTCCCCGTAGTATATGGACAATGATGATTCCAGAATTCGCGGCAGACTGTGCCCGTCGCTGATTGGTCGAGGCACCCTTTATGACATCATCGTCGCCATGGCAACCATTATGACCTCATCGTCGCTGTGCCCATTGCTGATTGGTCGAGGCAACCTTTATGACATCGTCGCCATGGCAACCATTACGACATCATCGTCGCTGTGCCCGTCGCTGATTGGTCGAGGCAACCTTTATGACATCATTGTCGCCATGGCAACCATTATGACATCATCGTCGCTGTGCCTGTCGCTGATTGGTCGAGGCCTGGTGGCCTCGACCAATCAGAGGCGTGGGATTTCTACGTCGATACTGTGCCCGTCTCTGATTGGTCGAGGCCGCCATGGCGACATCATCGTCGCCATGCTGTGCCCGTCGTGGTCAAACAGCAGGATTAAGGCAACTCTTCAGGACCACCCTCCCTAAGGCTCCGTCTCCTCAACATACATGTGCAACAGGAGATAAACCTGACACTACTTCAGACTCCGTATAGGCTCTTTATTAGTTACAGATTACAGCTCGGCCAAAATGCTTGGAGGCAGTATGGCAAGTGGTCTCCTTAGGCTACTTTCACACTTACGTTGTTCAGAACCATCATTGCGTCGTTTTGTGAAAAAAACGCATCCAGCAAATTTTCCCATAAGATGCGTTTTTTTCCCATAGACTTGTGGCCCGATTCTAACGCATCGGGTATTCTAGAATATGCATGTCCCCGTAGTATATGGACAATTATGATTCCAGAATTCGCGGCAGACTGTGCCCGTCGCTGATTGGTCGAGGCAACCTTTATGACATCATTGTCGCCATGGCAACCATTATGACATTTCTACGTCGATACTGTGCCCGTCTCTGATTGATCGAGGCCTTGCGGCCTTGACCAATCAGAGACGCGGGATTTCCAGGACAGCATCGGGTATTCTAGAATATGCATGTCCCCATAGTATATGGACAATGATGATTCCAGAATTCGCGGCAGACTATGTCCGTCGCTGATTGATCGAGGCAACCTTTATGACATCATCGTTGTCATGGCAACCATTATGACATCATCATCGCTGTGCCCGTTGCTGATTGGTCGAGGCCTGGCGGCCTCGACCAATCAGAGACGCAGGATGTCTACGTCCTTTATGACATAATCGTCGCTGTGCCCGTTGCTGATTGGTCGAGGCTGCCACCAGAATTTGCGGCAGACTGTGTCCGTTGCTGATTGGTTGAGGCAACCTTTATGACATCATCGTCGCCATGGCAACCATTATGACATCTACGTCGATACTGTGCCCGTCACTGAATCAGAAACGTGAGATGTCTACGTCCTTTATGTCATCATCGTCGCTGTGCCCGTTGCTGATTGGTCGAGGCCTGGCGGCCTCGACCAATCAGAGACGCGGGATTTCTACGTCGATGCTGTGCCGGTCTCTGATTGGTCGAGGCCTAGCGGCCTCGACCAATCAGAGACGCGGAATTTCCAGGACAGACAGACAGACGGAAAAACCCTTAGACAATTATATATATAGATAGACAGTATATATGTTTTTATGGTTTTTTTTTTACACATGGATCACTTGTATAGCCGTATGTCGGTTTTGCAAGCCTGCGAGAAAAACACGCAGTACGGTTGCCATACGGATTACATACGGAGGATGCCATGCGCAAAATACGCTGACACACCCTGCCTACGGAGGAGCTACGGACCACGATTTTGGGGACTTTTCAGCGTATTACGGCCGTAATATACGGACCGTATTGTCTTACGCCGAGTGTGACGCCGGCCTTACTGTGATGCAGAGTAAATAATAGCAGAGTATTCAGAAAGATTTGCATAGGGAGAGGAAATGTGGATGAGCAGCAATGGATACCTGATGGTAGTCCCCAGTTCAAGTGCCACATATTGATTTCTGGAGAGGCCTCGTGATGCACAATTTTCTACCATATAGTGAAATATTGCCACTCTTATAGATCACATATGGTAGTATAAACAGGATTACAGTGTTTATGTATAGTAGTTATTATTTTTGTTACCTTACATCTTTTCTGTGGTTCCCCTTAAAATTAATCTTTATACCTCTATGTATATTCTTGTTTTTAACACTTTTTCATATTGAATTCTTGTTTTTAATCGTGTGGGCACTCTGCTGCATATAGTGCCAACCATTGCCACCCATTGTTTAATTAAATAAAGGTGTTTTATATTAGAATATTTTGTCCCATATCTATTCTTTTGATCCATGTTCAGTGTTATAATTTTGGTTTTCGCTGTTCTCCGAAATGGTCTGCCATTAAGTTCTTTAGGACGTGCACACTATTTCCATACATTATGTGCACAGCATTTTAACCTTATGCATATATGATCTGTTACGCCCAGTTTTTGTTTGTTCTTGAATATTAACCTGTCAGATTCAGTCGTTTGGCTCCCTGGTTTGTACATTACCTGTGTGAATGTGCTATGGCAGTCATAACATATATACTCTGTTTAAATGAAAAAATCTAGTGAAAGGTCATAGTGACCGAGCCAAATTTTTGAAATCTGACCAGTGTCACTTTATGTGGTAATAACTCTGCAACGCTTCAACAAATCCCAGTGATTTTGAGATTGTTTTTTCGTGACACATTATACTTTATGATAATGGTAAATTTTGTTCAACATTTTTTGTGTTTATTTATAAAAAATATCAAAAATTTTAGAAAAATGTAAAAAAATTAGCAATTTTCTAAATTTGAATGATTATCCCTTTAATCCAGATAGTCATACAACAGCAAACCATTAATAAATAACATTTCCCACATGTCGGCTTTACATCAGCACCATTTGTAAAATGTTATTTTATTTTGTTAGCATTTTAGGAGGTTTAAAAATGTAGCAACAATTTTTCATTTTTTCAAAGAAATTTACAAAATTTATTTTTTTAGGGACTTATCCATGTTTGAAGTGACTTTAGGGGTCCCATATATTGGGAAACCCACAAACGTGATACCATTTTAAAAACAGCACCCCTAAACATATTGAAAACTGCTGTCAGGTAGTTTATTAACCCTTCAGGTGCTTTACAGGAATTAATGCAAAGTGGTATGACAGAAATGACAATGTGTATTTTTACCACCTAAATGTTGCTAACTTCTAAACAGGTTACTACAGCCGTCAGACTCTAAGGCCACTATTTGGTCATGAATTGCCACGGCAAACATCAGGACCGCAAAATCATGATCTGAGGGCACCAATTGTGACAAAGAAGAAGCCCCCACACACTGTTAACCATTTATAATGATGTAGTCACTATTGACAGCAGCATCTAAGGGGTTAAACAGATTTAGATGGTGCAAATACTGATCGTGGCTAATGCAGCAAGTTGTCAGCTATAGTGTACAACCAACAGATGCTGGATTGTCATCTGTATGGGGAGGCTATTCTCTTATATCTCAGGTCAGTTAAAAGACGTATTGGCGGTCATTAAGGGGTTAAATCAATAGGACAAGTAAAGATAAAAATACATTATAAAATATTATATAATATATAATATACATACATAGTAACTCCTTCAGCATCTTCTCCCTTCTCTTGCTTCTATTGCCATAGACTTCTATGTGCTGCAGCTGTACCCTGATCTGCCAGTGAAGCTGGAAATCCATCTCCTCTCTGGTCTGTGCTAGTCAATATAGAGTGATTGGGGGATCTCTGTGAAAGTGGAGAAGAAAATCATTTTAAAGTGTAGAAAGAAATTTGTTTTTCTGCAAAAATAGATATTACAAAGTTTGTAATTATCAATTACACTGATTCTATTTTTTCCATGAATCAACAGAGATCCATTATACTAGGGCTGGCCACTATGTGGTTTCTTTTCAGTCTTTATGTCTATACAAGGTATCTGGGCTTTGTATTACTTGGCAACTTAGCACATACGATACTTTAATTTTGGATCTAAAAATGACAAGGTTTTATAAGATAGAGACACACTGGGAAGGGTGCAGGGGGTTTGAGGTCAAATTCACTGTTTGTCAGATTATACTATTTTATTTATTTCAAGTTATTCAGGTAATAAGATAATCTTCAGAAAAATTGCTCATAATTCTCAAGTATTTCAGTTAATTTGATAACCCTATTAAAGTAAAACATTTGCAATCTGATAATATGACTCACATATGTTGTGGTTTTTTTTTTTAAAGTTATTACATGTTATGTTCAGTACCGTACATCCTATCTCCATTATTATGCATGTCAAGAAGTTTCCCTTAATCTAACTATTCTATTTGACTGTATTCACAATCTTGAATGTTCTTTAAGAAGTATTGCACTAGCTTGTCGCTTTCAGCTGTCGGGTTATGTGGGTTCCCTTATGATTGATAGCAAGTGGCTATTTACTGCTTAATCAAACTGGCATGAGAGCGTACTCATCATTTACCCTTGTTTCTGCAGAGCTCTATTGCAGCACAACAGCCTGATTAGCAGCATTTATATCTGGCAGAACAGCAAATTTGGTCTGATCAACAAAAATATAGCACCGCAGAACAAAGTGTTGATGTTTCCAAGCTTATGTAAAATATGCTGCTTCTAGTACTACATGGTGAATTTAAAGGATGTTGCTTCAGCCCTAGCAATGCTGCTACATTAGCATATTACTCCTTTAAACGGAATCTGTCAGTAGGATCAACACTGTAAAAGCAGCTTATACGGGCATGTAGTTAAAAGGAAGCTGAATAGAATGAGATGTTGATATCTGCTATCTTATTCCAGAGAAATACACATTTTTCTTGTATGTAAATGAGCTGTAACAGGCTATGGGCCGGTCATAGATCTTTCTGAGAATCCTCCTTATAATAAAAGGGGACGTTATCAGTGTAAGACATGTAATACTGAACATTAGAACTGAACTGAAGGAACACAGGGTTAGTGGTTGCTCTTGTCCGCCGGCCCGGCTTTCTTTAGAAAGACTGCTGGGACCAGGGATCATACCACTGAATGCCCGTGCTCTCTTTCCATGGGCAGAAGGCTACTCGGACAACACAGGATGAGGGTAAAACCATGTGGCAATAATTTATTGAACCACCCACACTCAGCAGCATATAGAACAGTCCCAGCAAATATCCATGATGGGGCAAATGAGAGATTCTCACC
The DNA here is from genome assembly GCF_032444005.1 of Ranitomeya imitator. Taxonomy (NCBI): domain Eukaryota; kingdom Metazoa; phylum Chordata; class Amphibia; order Anura; family Dendrobatidae; genus Ranitomeya; species Ranitomeya imitator. The sequence goes on along the minus strand of NC_091282.1, from coordinate 715,607,771 downwards.
CTTCTGCTGACTCACCGGGATTAAAGTTGCTTCCAGGGCTGACTACCCCCACAGTGGCTCCTTTTTTTGGCAAGCCCCCACAGAGAGGAGGTAACAACAAGGTTAGGAAGCTAACTGAGAGCAGTGAGGTATGTGGCCAGGTGACCCGATTGTCCAAACCTGGATTCTTTAAGATGTCTGTGGGGTTTCAGTGATGGTCAATTAAGCAGCCCTGTGTTATTCCAGCTGGGGCTGTGGTCCCCTAAGCTGACATCCTGTTGAGTCTCTACGACCAGGGTAAAACGTCTTTTTATATAGTTCACAATTGGCCTTCAAGCCAGCATCCAGAGGTCAAGAGAAATATGTGAATTAGATTAACTCACATTGTTTGTTTATACTTTATCATTCAATGTTTGCAAATCGGCAAACTTCATGGCCCGGTACAATGAGTAATCAACAGACCAGCAAACATCATTGTTCGGTGACCCTTCATTACTGTTTTGCAAAGACAGCAGACAATAAACTGTAGCAGCTGATATTAGAGGTAAATATTTGTCCTACAAGAAGAGTCAATACTGCAGACAAGAGTTTGTTTCTGGGCCTACTGAATATATGTCTGGCATAATTAAGAACAAATGTTGTGTCATCACATGAACATTTTCTTCTTCCAAAAACATTTGCTGCAGCTCTCACAACTCTGCTATATTTCACCACTGTCTGCCTGTGACATGAAAGCAAATGCACTGAAAGGAACCTACAGATTTGTCAGTTATAGTCACACACAGCTCTGCATTGAGATCAGGAGCACAGAGAGCAGTCATTACACATCACACTGGTAACACCCTCTATTTTATAAAGTAAGCTCTGTGGTATGGGTCTCTGGGAGATCAGTGTCCAACCCATAGCCTGGAACAGCTCATTTACATATAAGAAAACCGTGTTTTTCTCTGGATTAAGACATCGGATCACAGATATCAAGGTGTCACTTTATTCAGTTTTCTATGACCTACATAACCATATAGATGACTTAGGAGCGTTGACCCCAGTGACAATTTCCCTTTAACCCCTTCATGACCCAGCCTATTTTGACCTTAAAGACCTTGCCGTTTTTTGCAATTCTGACCAGTGTCCCTTAATGAGGTAATAACTCAGGAACGCTTCAACGGATCCTAGCGGTTCTGAGATTGTTTTTTCGTGACATATTGGGCTTCATGTTAGTGGTAACTTTAGGTCAATAAATTCTGCGTTTATTTGTGATAAAAACGGAAATTTGGCGAAAATTTTGAAAAGTTCGCAATTTTCACATTTTGAATTTTTATTCTGTTAAACCAGAGAGATATGTGACACAAAATAGTTAATAAATAACATTTCCCACATGTTTACTTTACATCAGCACAATTTTGGAAACAAAATTTTTTTTTTGTTAGGAAGTTATAAGGGTTAAAATTTGACCAGCGATTTGTCATTTTTACAACGAAATTTACAAAACCATTTTTTTTAGGGACCACCTCACATTTGAAGTCAGTTTGAGGGGTCTATATGGCTGAAAATACCCAAAAGTGACACCATTCTAAAAACTGCACCCCTCAAGGTACTCAAAACCACATTCAAGAAGTTTATTAACCCTTCAGGTGCTTCACAGCAGCAGAAGCAACATGGAAGGAAAAAATGAACATTTAACTTTTTAGTCACAAAAATTATCTTTTAGCAACAATTTTTTTATTTTCCCAATGGTAAAAGGAGAAACTGAACCACGAAAGTTGTTGTCCAATTTGTCCTGAGTACGCTGATACCTCATATGTGGGGGTAAACCACTGTTTGGGCGCACGGCAGGGCTTGGAAGGGAAGGAGCGCCATTTGACTTTTTGAATCAAAAATTGGCTCCACTCTTTAGCGGACACCATGTCACGTTTGGAGAGCACCCGTGTGCCTAAAAATTGGAGCTCCCCCACAAGTGACCCCATTTTGGAAACTAGACGCCCCAAGGAACTTATCTAGATGCATAGTGAGCACTTTGAACCCCCAGGTGCTTCACAAATTGATCCGTAAAAATGAAAAAGTACTTTTTTTTCACAAAAAAATTATTTTAGCCTCAATTTTTTCATTTTCACATGGGCAACAGGATAAAATGGATCATAAAATTTATTGGGCAATTTCTCCCGAGTACGCCGATACCTCATATGTGGGGGTAAACCACTGTTTGGGCACTCGGCAGGGCTCGGAAGGGAAGGCGCGCCATTTGACTTTTTGAATGGAAAATTAGCTCCAATTGTTAGCGGACACCATGTCGCGTTTGGAGAGCCCCTGTATGCCTAAACATTGGAGCTCCCCCACAAGTGACCCCATTTTGGAAACTAGACCCCCCAAGGAACTTATCTAGATGCATATTGAGCAGTTTAAACCCCCAGGTGCTTCACAGAAGTTTATAACGCAGAGCCATGAAAATAAAAAATAATTTTTCTTTCCTCAAAAATGATTTTTTAGCCTGGAATTTCCTATTTTGCCAAGGATAATAGGAGAAATTGGACCCCAAATATTGTTGTCCAGTTTGTCCTGAGTACGCTGATACCCCATATGTGGGGGTAAACCACTGTTTGGGCGCACGGCAGGGCTCGGAAAGGATGGCACGCCATTTGGCTTTTTAAATGGAAAATTAGCTCCAGTCATTAGCGGACACCATGTCACGTTTGGAGAGCCCCTGTGTGCCTAAACATTGGAGATCCCCCAGAAATGACCCCATTTTGGAAACTAGACCCCCAAAGGAACTAATCTAGATGTGTGGTGAGGACTTTGAACCCCCAAGTGCTTCACAGAAGTTTATAACGCAGAGCCATGAAAATAAAATAAAAAAATTATTTTCTCAAAAATGATCTTTTAGCCTGCAATTTTTTATTTTCCCAAGGGTAACAGGAGAAATTTGACCCCAAAAGTTGTTGTCCAGTTTCTCCTGAGTACGCTGATACCCCATATGTGGGAGTAAATCACTGTTTGGGCACATGCCGGGGCTCGGAAGTGAAGTAGTGACGTTTTGAAATGCAGACTTTGATGGAATGCTCTGTGGGCGTCACGTTGCGTTTGCAGAGCCCCTGATGTGGCTTAACAGTAGAAACCCCCCCACAAGTGACCCCATTTTGGAAACTAGACCCCGAAAGGAACTTATCTAGATGTGTGGTGAGCACTTTGAACCCCCAAGTGCTTCATAGAAGTTTATAATGCAGAGCCGTGAAAATAATAAATATGTTTTCTTTCCTCAAAAATAATTATTTAGCCCAGAATTTTTTATTTTCCCAAGGGTAACAGGAGAAATTGGACCCCAATAGTTGTTGTCCAGTTTCTCCTGAGTACGCTGATACCCCATGTGTGGGAGTAAACCACTGTTTGGGCACACGTCGGGGCTCAGAAGGGAAGTAGTGACTTTTGAAATGCAGACTTTGATGGAATGGTCTGCGGGCGTCACATTGCGTTTGCAGAGCCCCTGGTGTGCCTAAACAGTAGAAACCCCCCACAAGTGACCACATTTTAGAAACTAGACCCCCAAAGGAACTTATCTAGATATGTGGTGAGCACTTTGAACCCCCAAGTGCTTCACAGACGTTTACAACGCAGAGCCGTGAAAATAAAAAATCATTTTTCTTTCCTCAAAAATGATGTTTTAGCAAGCATTTTTTTAGATTCACAAGGGTAACAGGAGAAATTGGACCCCAGTAATTGTTGCGCAGTTTATCCTGAGTACACTGATACCCCATATGTGGGGGTAAACCACTGTTTGGGCACACGTCAGGGCTCGGAAGTGAGGGAGCACCATTTGACTTTTTGAATACGAGATTGGCTGGAATCAATGGTGGCGCCATGTTGCGCTTGGAGACCCCTGATGTGCCTAAACAGTGGTAACCCCTCAATTCTACCTCCAGCACTAACCCCCTACACCCCTAACCCTAATCCCAACTGTAGCCATAACCCTAACCACAACCCTAACCACAACCCTAATTCCAACCCTAACCCTAAGGTTATGTGCCCACGTTGCGGATTCGTGTGAGATATTTCCGCACCATTTTTGAAAAATCCGCGGGTAAAAGGCACTGCGTTTTACCTGCGGATTTTCCGCGGATTTCCAGTGTTTTTTGTGCGGATTTCACCTGTGGATTCCTATTGATGAACAGGTGTAAAACGCCGCGGAATCCGCACAAAGAATTGACATGCTGCGGAAAATACAACGCAGCGTTTCCGCGTGGTATTTTCTGCACCATGGGCACAGCGGATTTGGTTTTTCATATGTTTACATGGTACTGTAAACCTGATGGAATACTGCTGCGAATCCGCAGCGGCCAATCCGCAGCCAAATCCGCACGGTGTGCACATAGCCTAATTCTAAAGGTATGTGCACACTGCGGAAAACGCTGCAGATCCGCAGCAGTTTCCCATGAGTTTACAGTTCAATGTAGACCTATGGGAAACAAAAATCGCTGTACACATGCTGCGGAAAAACTGCACGGAAACGCAGCGGTTTACATTCCGCAGCATGTCACTTCTTTGTGCGGATTCCGCAGCGGTTTTACAACTGCTCAAATAGAAAATCGCAATTGTAAAACCGCAGTGAAATGCGCAGAAAAAAACGCGGTAAATCCGCCATAAATCCGCAGCGGTTTAGCACTGCGGATTTATCAAATCCGCAGCGGAAAAATCCGCAGAGGACCAGAATACGTGTGCACATACCGAAACCCTAACCCTACCCCTAGCCCTAACCCTACCCCTAACCCTACCCCTAACCCTAGCCCTACCCCTAACCCTACCCCTAACCCTAACCCTACCCCTAACCCTAACCCTACCCCTAACATTAGTGGAAAAAAAAAATTTCTTTATTTTTTTATTGTCCCTACCTATGGGGGTGACAAAGGGGGGGGGGGTCATTTATTATTTTTTTTTATTTTGATCACTGAGATATAATCTATCTCAGTGATCAAAATGCACTTTGGAACGAATCTGCCGGCCGGCAGATTCGGCGGGCGCACTGCGCATGCGCCCGCCATTTTGGAAGATGGCGGCGCCCAGGGAGAAGACGGACGGGACCCCGGCAGGATCGGTAAGTATGATGGGGTGGGGGGAGACCACGGGGGGGGGGATCGGAGCACGGGGGGGGGAATCGGAGCGTGGCAGGAGTGGAACGGAGCACGGAGGGCGTGGAACGGAGCACGGGGGGGCTGGAACGGAGCACAGGGGGGTGGAACGGAGCACGGGGGGGTGGATCGGAATGCAGGGGGGGTGATTGGAGCACGGGGGGTGATTGGAGCACGGGGGGAGCGGACAAGAGCACGGGGGGGGGAGCGGAGCACTGGATGGAGGGGAGCCGGAGCAGTGTACCGGCCAGATCGGGGGGCTGGGGGGGCGATCGGTGGGGTGGGGGCACATTAGTATTTCCAGCCATGGCCGATGATATTGCAGCATCGGAAATGGCTGGATTGTAATATTTCACCTGTTATAATAGGTGAAATATTACAAATCGCTCTGATTGGCAGTTTCACTTTCAACAGCCAATCAGAGCGATCGTAGCCACGAGGGGGTGAAGCCACCCCCCCTGGGCTAAACTACCACTCCCCCTGTCCCTGCAGATCGGGTGAAATGGGAGTTAACCCTTTCACCGGATCTGCAGGGACGCGATCTTTCCATGACGCCACATAGGCGTCATGGGTCGGATTGGCACCGACTTTCATGACGCCTACGTGGCGTCAAAGGTCGGGAAGGGGATAAAGGGAACCTGTCACCAGGTTTGACTAAGATGAGATATGGCCACCACCTTTCAGACCTGATGTACATCATTCTGTAAAGCTGTATATAGGCCACCAACCCAACCTGCAAAACCAAGAAAAGAGCTTTTATTATACTCACCTGCTGAGATGTGCGGTCCAAGGGGTTTACTGGTCTTCATCTGGCACCTCCCTTGTTCTTGTAATGCCATCCTTCTTCTTACTTCGTGTGGATGATGCCTCCTTATCTCATCCACACAGTCTCCCTAGCATTCCACTCCTGCACAGGTGAACTTCTCTGCCATGACTAGGACAGAGTAAAGTACTGCAGTGCGCAGGCACCAGAGCTTTTTGACCTTTCCTGGCGCCTGCGCACTGCAGTACTTCACTCTGCCCTAGTCAGGGCCTGCGCCGGATCGCAATGCCGGGGAGACTGTGTGGATAAAGTGGGTCGCGTCATCCACATACAGCAAGGAGGAAATCACAGAACCAATACCAGCGACACCTCTTGGACCGAACTATCCCGCAGGTGAGTATAATAAAACTTTTTTTTGTCTTGCAGGTCAGATTGTGGGTTTAAATACAACATTATAGAATGCTGTATGTCAAGCCTGAAAGGTGGTGGCCCTATGTTATCTTGGTCAAACCTGGCAGCAGGAAGCATTTTTTTTTTTAAATGAACATGGTTTTTCCATCTGGTTGTTTCAAATGATATTCTTCCACTTTTGCAAGTTACAAGTGAAAGAATATAATTTGTGTGACAAGTAATGTGGTCGCTATTATAGCTCTCTCAAAGTTGTCACTCCAAGAGGACGAAATAATGTAACTCCCTTATGAACTAATGATAAAATAGTAGGGGAGGAATGTAGTGCTCAGCAAGTGCACATAGATGTGCTATTCAGATAAATTAGTGGTCCGCAAACTTTCTTAAGAACCAGATTCAACTCTGAGAGAGCCACATCCAGAGCTCAGCAAGAAGTGATATCCAGTTCCCCTTCCCTCACAATAGTGAAACCCAGTACCCAGAGCACCCCATTACCGGTATAATGACAGCCAAAGCTTCCCCATGGAAATGACACTTAGACTTTGTGCCTCGCTCCCTTATGGGAAGTATACATCCAGAGCCTCTCACCGTAACCCCATTCAGTATTCTCGCATCAAGAACTCCCAGCGCGTTATTACATCCAGCTTAAAGCACCCCTCTAAGGCCAGGATCACACATAATCGAGATACGGCCGAGTCTCGCAGGTGAAAGACGAGCTCTGGCACCGGCACTCCGGAGCAGAGCGTGCAGCTGCACAGCAATACATGGAGCTGCACGCTCCGCTCCGGAGTGTCAGCGTCAGAGCTGGGTTTTCACCGTATGATCCCGGCCTAACGGGCAGTATTCGGATCTATCCATCCACCCCAGGTCCAAAAGATGTGTATCTATATCTGCTCTTCTGTGCAAGGCTAGTCAGAAAAGTCACCATCTAGAGACCTTCTTCTCTTTATACCTGTTTGCTAGACCTGGTGCAAATGCACCAAGCTGGCAGACAGCTGCGTGTCACACATCACGGGCCAGCAAGCCACATGTGGGAAACACACAGATTTTGCTGCTTTAAATATAACATTATTTAGACCTCTTATGAGCATGAGAGGAAGAGGAGAATTTCATGACCTCTACGTTAAATGTTGCATATTTGGTTTACTGCAGTCAGTAAAAGGATGTGTGCACACGTTCAGGATTTTTCGCGATAAAACCACGAAAAAAAGCATACATTAAGCATCCTATTATTAGAATGCAATCCGTAATTTTAATGCACATGTTGCGTTTTTTTCCGGACAAAATTGCAGCATGTTCATTCTTTGTGCGGAATCGCAGGGATTCCGCACACATAGGAATGCATTGATCCGCTTACTTTCCCATGTGGGAAGCAAGCGGATTATGTGCTGTTGGTACCCAGGGTGGAGGAGAAGAGACTCTCCAAAAAAATGAATTAAAATAAAAAATCATGATATTCTCACCTTCCATCATCCCTCGCAGCCTTCCCGCTCCTCACGATGCTCCCATTCCCAATAATGCTTTGCAGGAATGACCTGTGATGACGTAGCGGTCTCTCGAGACCACTACGTCATCTAGGGTCATTGTCGCGAGGTATTATTGGGAGCATGAGCATCGTGACGATTCCGGACGTGTGCACATAGCCTAAATGTGAGCAATATGATAGTAGACTAAGCGCATCACAAGTTTATACATCCCACTGCTTTCTAAAGCAAACCTGAAGCTTGCTACAATATTTCAGTGTTAGGCCAGGTTCAGACAGAAGTATTTTTGAGAAAAAAATGCAGCCTGCATTTGTCAGGTTCAAATTACGGCCCAAATTAAAGCATTTTAATATCAGGCAGCAACTGGTTTTATTACCAGGAAGAGATCTACTGTATATCCCATCCATAGATCTTAACAGCTGATTTACATATTAATAAAAATGTGGATTTCTCTGGAGTAAGACATCGGATCGGAGATATCAAGGTATCATTTTATTCAGCTTTTCAAAATCTGTATGTCCAAGTAAATGACTTAGGAGAGCTGATCTTACTGACAGATTCCCTTTAAATTATATGGAAAGTGCTTCATCTAATCATTACGATAAAAACTGTGGTATCAACAGTATAGTGGCCTCTATTTGTTATACTGAAAGGTTAGGCTCTCGTCTGTGTCTGTATTCAATTTTACAGTTTGTCATAGGAACAGAACAAGATCCATTACATGATGACACCAACAGACCTTAATGAACATAATGCAATCTGTCAGGTTTTTGTCTAATGCAATCTGTCAGGTTTCTGTCACGGTATTATTTATTTTACTATATGTAATTACACAGTGGAATTACATACAGTCCCCTTAACCTCATTTAGTCTAAGTGCACGCTATGTCTGAGCACTCTACTTTGCTTTTTCTAGCATATATTCTCAGCTATGTCTTTGTTATACTCTTGTATACTCTTCAGTAGGTATCTTTATACTGTAACCATGTTGAAAAGCCCTGTTCAGAGGGCTCCCACACACAACACTTATCCCATAAGGTATATATTCCTTGCAATGGGACTGTGGGCAATATCCATGGCCCCTTACCAGCCTGGGCATACCATCATCGAGCTGTCTGCTTTAGCTTTGCTGGTTGTCAAAAATGAGGGGGAACCCACGCCATTTTGTAATATTATTTATTTGAATGTTTTAAAAAATATGTGGGAACTCCTCTATTCTTGATAAAAAGCAAAGCAAACTCTGACCACAGAGGGTTGTAGCCCGAAGCTGTTAGTTTTGCCTGGCTGGTTATCAAAATTACAGGGGAGCCCAAGCTGTATTTTTTAGCGCACAGGTGCCGGCTGATGCATACTCACATCAGCCGCTGCATGCTCTCGCTGTTATTATTGTTCTGGTACCCGAACCAAAGTTATTTTTTTCCAGGGGTTCACCCATCACTATTCCTGGTCTCCTAGATACTTAAATACACAATCAAACTAGAAAGGGCAATCTACTCTGCAGATCAGTTTTAGACTGTGCTTAGGGAAACTCCTCTTAGCTTTATGGACCCTAATATTATTTGCTTTTTTAGAAATGCCATTCAGTGGTAGATTTTTTTTTTTAATTCATTGTGCAGGTCATGTCTCTGCCTTGTTTACTACTGGATTGCCAATATTCTACATGTCTTATTTTATTAAATAACTCAACAGAAGATAATCCAGTTATGGTCTGCTTGTTAAATTTCATCTATATCAAATAACTTCTAATGTTTTATCGCCTGTAAAATCATTTATTAGAAAATTATATTCTGATTTGTTTGCCACTTACCTATAAAGGCTCATTCAGATGTCAGGTTTTCTTGTACGAGTGCTATTAGTGTTTTTTACAGATAGCACTCAGATCTATGATAGTCTGTGGGGTAGTTAACATTACCATTTTTTTTTCCCTCGGATCGACTGATCCACACAAAAGCAAAGAGACTTGTCCAATATGGATCTGAGTGTTGGATCAAACTTGTCAATGCAAGTCGATGGGTATGTGAAAAAATCGGACAGCACTCAGATGCTATCAGTGTTCTGTGTTTTTCACAAGCTATTGATAGGAGAAGCTTTCGAAACCTCCATCAGTATTTTTTCCATCTTAGAAAAAAACGATGAAGCTGATGGTAAAAGCTGAAGCTGACTGAACTTTGATCACACGTTGATGAAAAACACTGATGAAACTTACTTTTTGCCTATGAGAAAAATCACTGACTTATGAAGGAGCCCCAAGTCTCCAGTTTCCTTTCTCTAGTGTCTTAGATCCTTTATAGTGTTGGTCATTTTCTAGGTGATCGAAACGATTACATATTATTGTAGAAAGTCAAAATCCACTTGTTCTTTGTAAATGCTGTAAAACACCAAAAATTTGCAAGGATAGCAAAGGAAGTCCACTTTTTTTTTATAGTTGTGGGTCATTTTTTTCCATACTGCAACCTATATACAAAAAAGAGCAAGGAGGGTGCTGGCATTCTTTATTTAGAAAAAACTCCTTGCTGTGAAGAGGGCATAGTGTGAGTGATTGCTTGGCCTGGGTGATGTCATGCCTGTCGGGGAGAACCCAACCCATGAGATTGTGTTACAGCATTAGAGCGCCAAGTTAGTTGGCCTTAAGGTGCAATGGCTATTTTTAATATGTTTATTTAGGTGACTAAATGGACAAGAGAGGGGCTAATCTTCTGCTTTATCTGATAACCTAGGTTTTCTGAAACTGTGAATGACAGTGTTCAGAGCACTGAGCTGCTAAATTCTTCCTGCTTCAAGCATGCTTTTAGTGTCTGAACTATGCCACTGCAGAATATTTATAGGGGATGTCTGCACTTAGACTTATAACATGAGAATCTCTTTGGGCATTACATGCCTTGTTGCTTTGAAATATGAGGTGTTATGTCTAGAGAGGAGTTTGTAATGAGTCAGCATGAATGGAAAAACTTAATTTCTGATTTGATTATCTGTTTGGAATAAGGAATATAGTTTACAGTACGAATTGAACAAAAAGGAAAAAAACATATAAACTTTTCAAGGTAAAAAGGTAACTGTATATCGCTGTGATATCAATATGTTGCAAAAACATGCTACAGAGCTGCATTTGTCATTTAGCACTTTAGAAGTGCAATTGTATAAAATACAACCTTGTTAAAGGGAACCTGTCACCCCGAAATTCGCGGGTGAGGTAAGCCCACCGGCATCAGGGGCTTATCTGCAGCATTCTGTAATGCTGTAGATAAGCCCCCGATGTTACCTGAAAGAGGAGAAAAAGACGTTATATTATACTCACCCAGGGGCGGTCCCGCTGCTGGTCAGGTCAAACGGGCGTCTCCGGTCCGCTGCGGCGCCTCCCATCTTCATTACAAGACGTCCTCTTCTGATCGTCAGCCACGGCTCCGGCACAGGCGTACTTTGCTCTGCCCTGTTGAGGGCAGAGGATAGTACTGCAGTGCGCAGGCGCCGGAAAGGTCAGAGGCCCGGCGCCTGCGCACTGCAGTACTTTGTCTGCCCTCAACAGGGCAGAGCAAAGTACGCCTGCGCCGGAGCCGTGGCTGAAGATCAGAAGAGGACGTCTTGTAATGAAGATAAGAGGCGCCGCAGCGGACCGGAGACGCCTGTTTGACCTGACCAGCAGCGGGACCGCCCCTGGGTAAGTATAATATAACGTCTTTTTCTCCTCTTTCAGGTAACATCGGGGGCTTATCTACAGCATTACAGAATGCTGCAGATAAGCCCCTGATGCCGGTGGGCTTACCTCACCCACGAATTTCGGGGTGACAGGTTCCCTTTAAGGTACAGCTGTTAATGCTGCAAAAAAATCCATGCATATGCTATGTATAAAAACACATTCAGATGTATAGAACGAATATATGGCCTCTCATGAATTGCTCTCCTTGCTCAAAAACTGCATCAATACATTTTTCGGCAGTTTAACTGTGTCCTATCTATAGCTGCTTGTCTTAGTATTAGGCCACATTCACACATTCAGTATTTGGTCAGTATTTCTCATCAGTATTTGTGAGCCAAGACCAGGAGTGAGAGATAAATGCAGAAGTGGCGCATATGTTTCTATTATACTTTTCCTCTGATTGTTCCACTCCTGATTTTGGCTTATAAACACTGAGGTAAAATACTGACCACATACAGAATGTGTGACCATGGCCTCAGTGAGAAATATTCAGACGACTGTTTTACAAGTTCGTGTTATGTCCATGCTTTTCATTGATATAACTACTACCCATTAATCTGTGGGGTTTCTTGAGGGCTAAATCTGATTTTGATCTGAGCCATGATCAAACTGACTAGTGCAAGTGTATGGGTCAGTATGAAAACCAGTCTGCACTAGGATGCCATCTGGATAATTTTCATATTACGGTAGTTTGATAGGAAAAGCCTAGGAAAACTTCTTGTACGCAAAGAAAAAAACATGATAAAACGCTGGCAAAACAGACGCACTGACTAAATAGTGATGAAAATCTCATCCAAAACACTAAAAGTAAAAAAAAGTAAAGTTTTTGGCGTGTGAAAAAAATCACGGACATCTGAATGATACCTTAGTCTATTAAGATATAAAGCTGACTTTATTATGTTGAGACGAGATGGAAAGCACATTTCTTTAAACCAACCAGAGTGCAAATCTCTACTATTTTTTTTTCTCCAAAAAAGCTACACTTAGATGGTCTATTGTATTGGTATTAAAGGTGTTGTCCAATCACAAGACATTGATGACCTAACTTTGTAAGATCATCAGTGTAGGTCGATGGGGGCCTAACACCTGGCACCCCACATCTCAGGTAGTAACAACTCCAGCAGCAGCTGGATGTAAACATTGAATGTGCAGCATCCGGTACTGCATACTGAAGATTAGCTGTTATTCTCTTGAACACGAGCTGATTCCGAGTACTGTAGCTGCTTTCAGCTGATCGGAGGAAGGTGATGGGTGTTAGTTGTCAACTGATCTTATATTGATGGCCTATCTGAAGTATCAGTTATTAATACCTTGAGACCAGAAAGCTCTGTTATATATTACGTTTCTTTAATTCTGTAGCTAAATTTTGCTTAAAACTTTTTACTTTGTTATGGGAGCACCTGTGCATTAGGGCAGTCCCACACGTCCAGATAATTCCGGTACCAGGAAAAATCGGTCCCGGAATTATCCGTATCCGTGTGCCCCTGCGTTTCTGTGGCACATCAGTGCGGCACACGTGTGCCGCCCGTGTGCCCACTGGGTACCACACGGAGCGTGCAGGAGACAGCGCTAAAGTTTAGCGCTGTCCCCTGCATCGTGCTGAAACCGATATTCATATCTTCTGTGCAGCAGCGTTTGCTGCAGAGAAGATATGAATAATCCTTTTTTTTTGTTTATGATGTATAAAATAAAGGTCTATGTCCCCACCCCCTGTGCGCCCCCCCCCCCCCCCGCTGTTCTGAAAATACTCACCCAGCTCCATTATTGGCTGTCGCTGCTTCCTCTCCTGGCCGCACCTTCTACTGTATGCAGTCACGTGGGGCCGCTCATTTACAGTAATGAATATGCGGCTCCACCCCTATGGGAGGTGGAGCCGCATATTCATGACTGTAATCGGCGGCCCCACGTGACCGCATACAGTAGAAGGTGCGGCCAGGAGAGGAAGCAGCGACAGCCAATGATGGAGCTGGGTGAGTATTTTCAGAACAGCGGGGGGGAGCGCACAGGGGGTGGGGACATGGACCTTTATTTTATACATGAAAAACCACAAAAAAAATGGATTATTCATATTTTCTTTACAGCAAACACTGCTGCACAGAAGATATGAATCGCGGCTTCAGCACCAGTGGGGGGGACAGTGCTTACAGTAGCGCTGTCACCTGCACGGCACACTGACTACAGATGGACAACGTCCGTGTGCGGTACGTGTTTTACACGGACCCATTGACTTTAATGGGTCCGTGTAATACGTGCGCTCCCACGAACACTGACATGTCTCCGTGTTTGGCACACGGAGACACGATCCGCAAAAAATCAATGACATCTGCACAGATGCATTGATTTTAATGCGTCTACGTGTGTCAGTGGCTCCGGTACGTGAGGAAACTGTCACCTCACGTACCGGAGCCACTGATGTGTGAAACCGGCCTTATGTAGTATCATGGGACATCAGTAACCAATTAGGATTGAGGGCATACATATACAAAGGTGGGTCCATACATTTAATATGAACACAAAACTATCAGTAATAAATCGTTCTGTGTCTCAAGGCCACCATTGTTCTCAGCAGCACATTTAACTGCCAAGAAAGAGGATATTTTAAACAAACCAAACAAATATTTTATTTGGCGGCATTTTTACGCTATTTGATTATTGAGAAACAAGCTACAAAGTTGTTGTTTGCAGCACTGTCATCACTGACCAGATAAAAGTTGTGGTCCAAAACTAACATTGACACGTGCCGTGTCTCTGTGCAATATTACTTTTAAAGCACAGTGACAGTGCACTCCCTTGCTGGCTCTAATGAGAAGTGAAGAGCCGGAAAGATCATGCACAGTCAGTGCTCATTGTAAGGTGAGAACCTGCCCCCTCAACCCGAAAAGTGACATCACGTTTGTATGAAGGTAACTGCAGCCTCTGCCCACTGATGATGTCTTGTGTGAGTATCACAGCATGCATTTTAAATGAAATGTCCTCAAACTTGAAGTATGTTAAAACAAAAAGCAGTTAGAGTAGAGAGGGAACGATGGGGACTTTTTAATGAAAGTGCATTAGAAAAGAGATTAGATTATTACAGTAAATATGCATTTAGGATGAAGCTAAAAGTTTCAGACCACCTCTTTAATTATTTTTTGAGGGGGAAGGGGTTGTTAAGTCACTTTTTTTCTTCTCACCATATCTTTCAACTATATTTTCTGTAAGCGAAAATATTCCTGGCTGCAATCGTGCTGCCAGGCTCTGATTAATGCTGAATTAGCTGACAGGTTTCCTTTAAGATCAGTTGCAAAGCAAAGCACATATCAGAAAGCATGTACTGTAAGCCAAGTGTAACATCTGCAGCTACGCACATACCCAGACTCCGCATTATGGCCTTGCTGAAATTGGTATTACAAGAAGCATTTCAAACATGCTGCAATAAAGGAGCATACCGCTATGGACACATCATCAGATACTATATAAATGTGAATTTATGGCAATCTATGGCAAGGTAATGCATCCATAGCATTAAGAGGACAGAAAAAGGAATTCAATTGCATGAGATAAAAGAGACATTTCTAATAGACGAGGCATGTTTACAAATGTTTGACCTTGGGAATGACAATGTCATCCCCCTTTCAAACCTCAGACATCTGTTGTTTCGTCACTTACGACTGATTTTTATCAGTTTTTGTGAATGCCATTAATGTTTGATCAGTAATTTTTTCCTATGAATTTTTTTTTTTATTTACAAAACTTAAACTGCCGAGTGCATTGTTAATAACGACCATCACAAGTATCGCACAATGATGGCATCCATGTGCTGTCTATAATTTTCCTGGACCCATAGACATGTTTGGGTTATTTTGATCTCATGATTCAGAAAAAAAAACTGGATTGATATAATGGGTATTCTATCCATGAAAAACATGTATAAACCAACATATATATGAAAAATAGACTTCTGAAAGAGGCCTGATACAGGGAAAGAGTACCCTAACACCCTACAAGTATCTATGGGGTCCTATCGCAAACCTTGACATTTTGACCTTGAAAATTCTCTAATTCTTAGGTCTTTCACTAATCCCTGGTGTGCTATTCCCTTGTTCTGATTCCTCTCATGAACTATATTTAGTTTTGCTAAAGCCTCTTCCATTCATTCTTTCATTTTTTCCCAGCTGAGGCAACCTTGTTGGTGGTTGAATCTCACAGAAATTGCTTTCCTCCCCATGGTGGCAGAGAGTTTATTTTTCTCCTTTATATCCATGGATATTTCAGGTTATCATTCATATCTGCTTGTCCAAAAGATAATTTTTAATAGCTGATAATAAACCCTTCACTGCTTACATCTGTAAAGCAATTGATTCAGAAATGAAATGAGACATCATGAGAGTTTAAGCTTGTTCCTGGCTACAGCATATTGACCCAAAATGTACCCATTACTCAAATATTCTAATGGTGGCGTCTTACAAGACAAATTCTAGAATTGGGAAAGTCTGCTCACCAATGTTGTAACTTGTCATTGACATACTGTATCGCAGTGCTCTCACAGCTTTTTAAAGCATTATAGGTTACTGGCGGCTTGACCGTAGACTAGCACTGTCTCACAAGGATGGTTACAACAAAAATTCATAACCCATTAATGAAAAAAAAGAAGCACAGGGGGTCAAATATCAAGCACAAATTATTTTTTCTTCTTGTGATCTGGTCTCCCTGGTGATCGAACCCACAACCTGTATCACAGTTTTAGTTGCTGCTTGCAATGAGCCACAGCCTGCATTTTCAAGCACAAACTATTGGGATACACAATTTCTAAAGGGTTAGTATGTACTGCTATCTTTATCAATACTAATTCTGATGGAAGGCAATAGTCCAACATCTTGGCTTCACGGCTGCTTGTGTATTTTGTTTTAATGTTGAGTATCAATGGAAATCATTAAATGCTGTATGACAAGCCGGGCAAGGATCCTTCTACGTGCGATAATTACCGTCCGATCTCCTTAATAAACCTAGATATTAAAATATATGCAAAAATGTTAGCCAATAGATTATGTCCCCTTTTACCGAAACTAATAAACCAGGACCAGGTAGGCTTCGTTCCAGGGCGAGAGGTGAGAGACAACACAATCCGAACCATCTCTCTAATTGACAGAGCGGGCAGAGAGGGGGATCCCCTGTGTATCATGTCAATAGATGCTGAAAAGGCCTTTGACCGGGTCCATTGGGAATTTATTTCTCAGACCCTAGAGGAAATTGGCCTAAAAGAAAACATGCTGCGTAGGATCTCCGCCCTGTATTCTTCTCCTAGTGCTCAGGTCAAGGTAAACGGCACACTATCGGATATGTTCCCGATCAGAAATGGTACAAGGCAGGGGTGCCCACTCTCTCCCCTCCTATATATCCTAACAATGGAGCATTTAGCTGTGGCCTTGAGAAACAACCCATCAATTAATGGTATAAAACTTCGTTCTGAAGAACATAAGCTAGCACTTTTTGCAGATGACATCCTGTTATATATTACGGCCCCCTCTACGAGTCTACCAAACATCATTTCGGAGCTACATAAATTCGGTTACCTAAGCAACTTCAAAATAAATTCCCATAAATCCGAAATCCTAAACATTTCACTCCAACTCCCTTTGGTAGATCAACTTAGGAAGACCTTCCCATTTAAATGGTGCTTTGATTCCCTTACTTATTTAGGTATTAAAATTACAAGCAAAACATCTAAGCTGTTTGAAACCAACCTAGCACCAACCCTACAGAAAACAAACTCAGACTTGGAGAAATGGCACAGGCTCCAATTGTCCTGGCTGGGTAGGATCAATGCAGTAAAGATGGACCTCCTGCCTCGCCTCTTATATTTTTTTCAAACAATCCCCCTATACCTACCGGCTTCTTTCTTTTCCCGCCTCAAACAAATGATTACTCGTTTTATTTGGTCTCGTAACTGGGCACGTATTTCATATACAACATTAAGTAGATCTAAACTGACGGGTGGATTGGGTCTCCCGGATCTCGCGATTTATAGTTATGCATCAATGGGAACTTGTATCCTAGACCTTTATCACAGTAAAAACAACAAAAAATGGGTAAACCTAGAAAAC
The DNA here is from genome assembly GCF_032444005.1 of Ranitomeya imitator. Classification (NCBI taxonomy): domain Eukaryota; kingdom Metazoa; phylum Chordata; class Amphibia; order Anura; family Dendrobatidae; genus Ranitomeya; species Ranitomeya imitator. The sequence goes on along the minus strand of NC_091282.1, from coordinate 715,590,247 downwards.
GATCTTAATGGATGCGACTCCCAAGTTGTTCTTTGGACAGGAGGCAAGGGGCTAGGGCCAGGCACCTACATACCCTTCCTCACGCGAAACATATTGCTTCTTATTAAAAACCGAAACAAAGATCTTCAGATTACAACTCTCCCGGGCCCCTTAATTCCAATTTATGACAATTCTGCTTTTCCGGCGGGGCTGAATAGAGAGACATTTCTAAATAAGAGAAAAGATTCCAAACCCATCATCCACAACTACTTAAAAGAAACTGGTATGAAGTCCCTTTGGGAATTATTCCCAGAGGAGGAATCACACTCTGTTGATTGGTTCTTCTATGAACAACTAAAAAGTTATATCCACTCAATCTCTAAACAAGCCAATATCAGCAGGCCGCTAACTCCCTTTGAGATGCTTTGCATATCAGCAAATCCCCCGAATCATACTGTCTCGCTGCTGTATAAAATCTTCCAAGAGGGGAGGGCTCCACTGCAGGGTTGGCCATTGTTTTTCTCGAAATGGGAGGGCGATCTGGGAAGGCCCTTGTCATCTGAAGACAGGGGAAAAATTCTTCTCTTCTCGTCCAGATCGTCATTATGCACGGTATCACAGGAGAGGAGCTATAAGATTCTAGCAGGATGGTACAGATGCCCCGCCATGGTGCATGCGGTGTTCCCCACGACCCCTGACACCTGCTGGAGATGCCTAAAGGAGATAGGCTCTTACATGCATATCTGGTGGGACTGCTGTTATGACCCCAATGGCGAGGGTCTCAGAGGAACGTGGAAGTCTGCAAGATACAAAAATCCAGCTCATAGGGCAGTGGTAACTGGGTTGACCATATATCTACTCCTAACGCCAACACTAGAAGTAGCCGGGGGTCATACCTACGTTGATCCTAGATGACTCGCGCCAGCCGAGAATCTAAATACCCCTAGTAGAGGAAAACAAAGACCTCTCTTGCCTCCAGAGAAAGGGACCCCAAAGCAGGATAGAAGCCCCCCACAAATAATAACGGTGAGGTAAGAGGAAATGACAAACACAGAAATGAACCAGGTTTAGCACAGAGAGGCCCGCTAACTAATAGCAGAATATAGAAAGGTAACTTATATGGTCAACAAAAAACCCTATCAAAAATCCACACTGGAAATTCAAGAACCCCCGAACCGTCTAACGGTCCGGGGGGAGAACACCAGCGCCCTAGAGCTTCCAGCAAAAGTCAGGATACAGATTAGGAACAAGCTGGACAAAAATACAAAACCAAAAACAAATAGCAAAAAGCAAAGTAAATGACTTAGCTGAATAACCGGACCAGGATCAGTAGACAAGAGCACAGCAGATTAGCTCTGATAACTACGTTGCCAGGCATAGAACTGAGTGTCCAGGGAGCTTATAAAGCAACGCCCCTAACTAACGACCCAGGTGCGGATAAAAGGAAAGACAGAAAAACCAGAGTCAAAAAACTAGTAACCACTAGAGGGAGCCAAAAAGCAAATTCACAACAGTACCCCCCCCTTAGTGAGGGGTCACCGAACCCTCACCACGACCACCAGGGCGATCAGGATGAGCGGCATGAAAGGCACGAACTAAATCGGCCGCATGAACATCAGAGGCGACCACCCAGGAATTATCCTCCTGACCATAGCCCTTCCACTTGACCAGGTACTGAAGTCTTCGCCTGGAGAGGCGAGAATCCAAGATCTTCTCCACCACGTACTCCAACTCGCCCTCAACCAACACCGGAGCAGGAGGCTCAGCAGAAGGAACTACAGGCACAACGTACCGCCGCAACAAGGACCTATGAAATACATTGTGAATAGCAAACGACACAGGAAGATCCAGACGAAAAGATACAGGATTAAGGATTTCCAATATCTTGTAAGGACCAATAAAACGAGGTTTAAATTTGGGAGAGGAGACCTTCATAGGAACAAAGCGGGAAGAAAGCCATACCAAATCCCCAACGCGTAGTCGGGGACCCACACCGCGGCGGCGGTTGGCAAAGCGCTGAGCCCTCTCCTGTGACAACTTCAAGTTGTCCACCACATGATTCCAGATCCGCTGCAACCTATCCACCACAGAATCCACCCCAGGACAGTCAGAAGACTCCACATGACCTGAAGAAAAGCGAGGATGGAAACCAGAGTTGCAGAAAAAAGGCGAAACCAAGGTGGCGGAACTAGCCCGATTATTAAGGGCAAACTCAGCCAACGGCAAGAATGTCACCCAATCGTCCTGATCAGCAGAGACAAAACACCTCAAATAAGCCTCCAAAGTCTGATTGGTTCGCTCCGTCTGTCCATTAGTCTGAGGATGGAAAGCAGAGGAAAACGACAAATCAATGCCCATCCTACTACAAAAGGATCGCCAGAACCTGGAAACGAACTGGGATCCTCTATCTGACACAATATTCTCAGGGATGCCGTGCAAACGAACCACGTTCTGGAAAAACACAGGAACCAGATCGGAAGAGGAAGGCAGCTTAGGCAAAGGAACCAAATGGACCATCTTGGAGAAGCGATCACATATCACCCAGATAACAGACATGCCCTGAGATAGCGGAAGATCAGAAATGAAATCCATGGAGATATGTGTCCAAGGTCTCTTCGGGACAGGCAAGGGCAAGAGCAACCCGCTGGCACGAGAACAGCAAGGCTTAGCTCTAGCACAAGTCCCACAGGACTGCACAAATGACCGCACATCCCTTGACAAAGAAGGCCACCAAAAGGACCTGGCCACCAGATCTCTGGTGCCAAAAATTCCCGGGTGACCTGCCAACACCGAGGAATGAACCTCGGAAATGACTCTGCTGGTCCACTTATCCGGAACAAACAGTCTGTCAGGTGGACAAGACTCAGGCCTATCAGCTTGAAATCTCTGCAACACACGTCGCAGATCCGGAGAAATAGCTGATAAGATAACTCCATCCTTAAGAATACCAACAGGATCAGCGACTCCAGGAGCATCAGGCACAAAGCTCCTAGAAAGAGCATCGGCCTTCACATTCTTTGAACCTGGTAAATACGAGACAACAAAATCAAAGCGGGAGAAAAACAATGACCAGCGGGCCTGTCTCGGATTAAGGCGTTTAGCAGACTCGAGATACATCAGATTTTTGTGATCAGTCAAGACCACCACACGATGCTTAGCACCCTCGAGCCAATGACGCCACTCCTCAAATGCCCACTTCATGGCCAACAACTCCCGATTGCCCACATCATAATTTCGCTCGGCAGGCGAAAACTTCCTAGAGAAAAAGGCACAAGGTTTCATAACAGAGCAACCAGGGCCTCTCTGCGACAAAACGGCCCCTGCTCCAATCTCCGAAGCATCCACCTCAACCTGAAAGGGAAGTGAGACATCGGGCTGGCACAAAACAGGCGCCGAAGTAAACCGGCGTTTCAACTCCTGGAAAGCCTCCACGGCAGCAGGAGCCCAGTTAGCTACATCGGAGCCCTTCTTGGTCATATCCGTCAAAGGTTTCACAACGCTAGAAAAATTAGCGATAAAACGACGGTAGAAGTTAGCGAAACCCAAGAACTTCTGAAGACTCTTAACTGACGAGGGCTGAGTCCAATCAAGAATAGCTCGGACCTTGACCGGGTCCATCTCCACAGCAGAAGGGGAAAAAATAAACCCCAAAAAGGGAACCTTCTGTACACCAAAGAGACACTTTGAGCCTTTGACAAACAAAGAATTTTCACGCAAAATTTTAAAGACCAACCTGACCTGCTCCACATGCGAGTCCCAATCATCAGAAAAAACCAAAATATCATCCAGATAAACGATCAAAAATTTATCCAGATACTTCCGGAAAATGTCATGCATAAAGGACTGAAAAACTGAAGGCGCATTGGAGAGCCCAAAAGGCATCACCAAGTACTCAAAATGACCTTCGGGCGTATTGAATGCGGTTTTCCATTCATCACCTTGCTTAATGCGCACAAGGTTGTACGCACCACGAAGGTCTATCTTGGTGAACCACTTGGCACCTTTAATTCGGGCAAACAAGTCAGACAACAGCGGCAGAGGATACTGAAATTTGACAGTGATCTTATTTAAAAGCCGATAATCAATACAAGGCCTCAAAGATCCGTCCTTTTTAGCCACAAAAAAGAATCCTGCACCAAGAGGGGAAGAAGACGGACGAATATGTCCTTTCTCCAAAGACTCCTTGATATACGAACGCATAGCGGTATGTTCAGGTACCGACAGATTAAAGAGTCTTCCCTTAGGAAATTTACTGCCTGGAATCAAATCTATAGCACAGTCACAGTCCCTATGAGGAGGCAATGCACTGGACCTGGACTCGCTAAAGACATCCTGATAATCAGACAAATACTCCGGAACTTCCGAAGGCGTAGAAGAAGCAATAGACACAGGCAGGATATCCCCATGAATACCACGACAGCCCCAACTAGAAACTGACATAGCCTTCCAGTCCAGGACGGGATTATGGGTCTGTAACCATGGCAGCCCTAAAACAACCAAATCATGCATTTTATGTAAAACAAGAAAACGTATCACCTCGCGGTGTTCAGGAGTCATGCACATGGTAACCTGTGTCCAATACTGCGGTTTATTTGCTGCCAATGGCGTAGCATCAATACCCCTAAGAGGAATAGGATTTTCTAATGGTTCAAGAGTAAAACCACAGCGCTTAGCAAATGACAGATCCATAAGACTCAGGGCAGCACCTGAATCTACAAACGCCATGACAGGATAAGACGACAGTGAGCAAATCAAAGTTACAGACAGAATAAATTTAGGTTGCAAATTTCCAGCGGTGACCGGACCAACAACCTTAGCTATACGTTTAGAGCATGCTGAGATAACATGTGTAGAATCACCACAGTAGTAGCACAAGCCATTCCGGCGTCTATGAATTTTCCGCTCATTTCTGGTCAGGATTCTATCACATTGCATTAAATCAGGTGTCTGTTCAGACAACACCATGAGGGAATTTGCGGTCTTGCGCTCCCGCAATCGCCGATCAATTTGAATAGCCAGTGCCATAGCATCATTCAGACCTGTGGGAATGGGAAAACCCACCATAACATCTTTAATGGCATCAGAAAGACCATTTCTAAAATTAGCGGCCAGTGCACACTCGTTCCAATGTGTCAGCACGGACCATTTCCGAAATTTTTGGCAATACACTTCAGCCTCGTCCTGCCCCTGAGACATAGCCAGCAGGGCCTTTTCTGCCTGAATCTCAAGATTGGGTTCCTCATAAAGTAAACCGAGCGCCAGAAAAAACGCATCAATATCAGCCAATGCCGGATCTCCTGGCGCCAGCGAAAAAGCCCAATCTTGAGGGTCACCCCGTAAGAACGAAATAACAATTTTTACTTGCTGAGCGGAGTCTCCAGATGAACAGGGTCTCAGGGACAAAAACAATTTACAATTATTCTTGAAATTCCTAAACTTAAACCTGTCTCCGGAAAACAGTTCAGGAATCGGTATCTTAGGTTCTGACCCATGACTTCTGATAACATAATCTTGTATGCCCTGCACACGAGTAGCCAGCTGGTCCACACTTGTAATCAAGGTCTGGACATTCATGTCTGCAGCAAGCATAAGCCACTCTGAGGTAAAGGGGATGAAGAAAAAAAAAAAAAAATGAGAGAGGAGAAAAAAAAACTCAGAATCTTCTTTCTTATAATCCCTCTTTTGCAATGCATTAAACATTTAATATAGGCCTGGCAAACTGTTATGACCCCAATGGCGAGGGTCTCAGAGGAACGTGGAAGTCTGCAAGATACAAAAATCCAGCTCATAGGGCAGTGGTAACTGGGTTGACCATATATCTACTCCTAACGCCAACACTAGAAGTAGCCGGGGGTCATACCTACGTTGATCCTAGATGACTCGCGCCAGCCGAGAATCTAAATACCCCTAGTAGAGGAAAACAAAGACCTCTCTTGCCTCCAGAGAAAGGGACCCCAAAGCAGGATAGAAGCCCCCCACAAATAATAACGGTGAGGTAAGAGGAAATGACAAACACAGAAATGAACCAGGTTTAGCACAGAGAGGCCCGCTAACTAATAGCAGAATATAGAAAGGTAACTTATATGGTCAACAAAAAACCCTATCAAAAATCCACACTGGAAATTCAAGAACCCCCGAACCGTCTAACGGTCCGGGGGGAGAACACCAGCGCCCTAGAGCTTCCAGCAAAAGTCAGGATACAGATTAGGAACAAGCTGGACAAAAATACAAAACCAAAAACAAATAGCAAAAAGCAAAGTAAATGACTTAGCTGAATAACCGGACCAGGATCAGTAGACAAGAGCACAGCAGATTAGCTCTGATAACTACGTTGCCAGGCATAGAACTGAGTGTCCAGGGAGCTTATAAAGCAACGCCCCTAACTAACGACCCAGGTGCGGATAAAAGGAAAGACAGAAAAACCAGAGTCAAAAAACTAGTAACCACTAGAGGGAGCCAAAAAGCAAATTCACAACAGACTGCCCCCCCATAAAGGATTTGTGGTTGGCTGTCTTTGAACTTCATAATAAGCTGTCTATCATACAGATCCAACCTTCTCCAAGTATAGCATTGTTGTCTCTATGCGACTTGTCAATATCTAGGTTCAAGAGGGGTATCCTCAGACACTTTCTTACCGCAGTCAGAAATCTAATCCCCCGGTTTTGGAAACAAGAAAAATTTCCTTCCCGTACAGAATTTGTGGCAGAACTTAATAACATCTATAGATTGGAGCAGCTGATAAACCAGTCACCAGGTAACACAGAAAAAACCTACAACGTATGGGCACCCTGGATTGCTTTTAGGGAAACTCCTGAACTTGACCTCTGGGTTTCCAGAACCCGACACATTGTATAGCCTATTTTCGTGTACTTCCGGGCCATTTCTTGACGTGCGTTCTGTCCGCTGGGGTACGGAGGCAGCCACACTCCTTCCCTGAATTTCCTACACCCTCTTCCATCCCTCTCTTCTTCTTCCTGTCCTTCTTTTTTCCCCTTTCTGACTCTCTATGTTTGTCTTCCCCATATCCAGTTTGATTATATATATATAGTATTTTAAATGAATACAAAAGAACCTATCAATGGTTACCAACTATTCCGGTTGTTTTCTATTGTTTTTATCTCATATTCTCGGGACAGCCAATAGCATTATTAACCAGACAGTTAAATTATAAGACTTAAATGATATAACAATGCTCCTCTTGTTCGACTTGTAATTACTGCCTACCATTGCACAGTTTTACCAGTTTGTACTGTTTACCTTTATTCTTTATTGCTGTGACCAATAAAATGATTTATACAAATGCTGTATGACCTTTAAAAATGACAAATATTAATATTTAACAAAAATATATTGTTGGATATTATTATTATTATTATTATTATTATTATTAATAATATTATACATTTTTATAGCACGATTTATTCCATGGCGTTTTACATGTGAAAAGGGGGAAAATATAGACAAATACAATAAACATGAGCAAAAAACAAGGCACTAAGAGGTACAGAAGGAGGGAGGACCCTGCCCGCGAGGGCTCAGTCTGCAGGGGATGGGTGAGGATGGGTGAGGATACATAAGGAGAGAGTAGAGCTGGTTGTGCGGCGGTTCAGTAGGTTGAGGATCACTGCAGGCTGTAGGCTTGTCGGAATTGGTGGGTCTTCAGGTTCTTTTTGAAGGTTTCTATTATAAATAGTTTTGCCTAGAGGTAAAAATACCTTTAGAAATAAAAAGCTATAAATGATTGCCCTCTAGAACCATCAGCTGATCACTCTACTTCCAAATTGTAAAAGACACCAAAGCTGGTTATTTGAACCGCGGCCAAAACTATGCCCACAAGATAACCAATAGGCAATTCTGAAGGTAACTTGGGGTATTGTCAAAACCTTTTCAGTCATTTCCAGGCATGGTTTCATATGACTTGAGAATATACACTGTGAAAACCCAACCCAATGAGACAAGTCAAACATTTCCTCTCAAACTGCGGTTACGGTTGAAATATATATAAATGTATCCCATTATAAATTTGCTTACAATTTGTGTTTCTTTTAACCCCTTGGTGATGTGTCCAATATATTTATGGTGGATTTGCACACTACCTGCATACAACAGCCTGAGGAGTTGATCCCACTTCATAGTGCACAGGTGCTGGCTGTATTATACAGCTGGTGTTTGATAGAAACTGATATGACTGGAGGCAATTGCTAAATTTTAACCTCTCAGCTACTGCGGTCAATCATATAATTAAACTCTACACTGCATTGCTACAGTATTGCAGTGTATTGTATAGACAATCAAGCAATCGAAGGTTCAAGTCCTCTAAGCACACTAATAAAAAAAAATACATACAAAAAATTAAACAAAAAAAAGCTATAAAAGTTTAAAGTGCTTGACTTTTCCATTATTAAAATCATTCAAATAACATATTTAGTATTGCCATGTAATTAATTGTATTTGGTATCACAATGCATGTAATTCTACGAATTAATAAAATGTCAAAATACTTACACTGAAGGAAATAATTATATTATCCCTTGCTGATTTTGTAAGTTTGCCCACTGACAAAGACATGAACAGTCTATAATTTTAAGGGTAGGTTAATTTTAATATTGAGAGATAGAATATCATAAATAAAATCCAGAAAAATCACATTGTATATTTATATTTTGCAGTGAGAAATAAGTATTTGATTCCCCTGGAAAACAAGACTTAATACTTGGTGGCAAAACCCTTGTTGGCAAGCACAGCAGTCAGACTTTTTTTGTAGTTTATGATGAGGATGAGGTTTGTGCACATGTCAGGAGGAGTTTGGTCCACTCCTCTTTGCAGGTCATCTCTAAATCGTTAATATTTTGAGGCTGTCACTTGGCAACTCGAAGATTCAACTCCCTCCATAAGTTTTCTATGGGATTAGGGGCTGGAGACTGACTAGGCCACTCCATGACCTTAATGTGCTTCTTTTTGATTCACTCCTTTGTTGCCTTGACTGTATGTTTTGGGTCATTGTCTTGCTGGAAGACCCAGCCACGACCCATTTTTAATGTCCTGGCATAGAGAAAGAGGTTGACACTCAGGATTTTACGGTACATGGCTCTTATCCATTCTCCCACTGATGCGGTGAAGTAGTCCTGTGCCCTTAGCAGAGAAACACTCCACCTCTATGCTTGTTAGTGGGGACGGTGTTCTTTCGGTCTTTAGGCAGCATTTATCTTCTTCCAAACACGGCGAGTTGAATTAATGCCAAAGAGCTCAATATTTGTCTCATCTGACCAGAGTACCTTCTCCCAATCACTCACAGAATCATCCAGGTATTCATTGCCAATCTTCAGATGGGCCTGCACATGTGCCTTCTTGAGCAGGGGACCTTGCAGGCACTGCGGGATTTTAAACCTTTACAGCGTAATGTGTTACCAATGGTTTTCTTGGTGACTGTGGTTCCAGCTGCCTTGAAATCATTAACAAGTTCTCCCATGTAGTTTTAGGCTGATCTCTCACCTTCCCCATGATCAAGGATACCCCACAAAGTGAGATTTTTGCATGGTGCCTCAGATCAATGTCAATTGACAGTCATTTTGTATTTCTTCCATTTTCTTACTATTGCACCAACAGTTGTCTCCTTCTCACCCAGCGTCTTAAATATGGTTTGGTAGCCCATTCCAGCTTTGTGCAGGTCTATGATCTTGTCCCTGACATCCTTCTAAAGCTCTTTGGTCTTGCCCATGTTGTAGACGTTAGAGTCTGACTGATTAATTTAGTCTGTGGACAGGAGTCTTCTATAAAGGTGACTATGTAAGACAGCTGTCTTTAATGCAGATAAAAAGTTAATTAGGAGCATTTAACTGGTCTGTAGGAGCCAGAACTCTTAAGGTACCTTCACACTGAACAACTTGACAACGATATCGCTAGCGATCCGTGACGTTGCAGCGTCATGGATAGCGATATCGTTGTGTTTGACACGCAGCAGCGATCAGGATCCTGCTGTGACATCGCTGGTCGGAGCAGAAAGGCCAGAACTTTATTTTGTCGCTGGATCTCCCGCAGACACCGCTGAATTGGCGTGTGTGATGCCGATTCAGCGATGTCTTCACTGGTAACCAGGGTAAACATCGGGTTACTAAGCGCAGGGTCGCGCTTAGTAACCCGATATTTATCCTGGTTACCAGTGTAAATGTAAAAAAAACAAACACTACATACTTACATTCCAGTGTCTGTCGCGTCCCCCGGCGTTCTGCTTCCCTGCACTGTGTCAGCGCAGGCCGGCCGTAAAGCAGAGCACAGCGGTGACGTCACCGCTGTACTTTACGGCCGGCGCTTACACAGTGCAGGGAAGCAGAACGCCGGGGGACGCGACAGACACTGGAATGTAAGTATGTAGTGTTTGGTTTTTTTTTACATTTACACTGATAACCAGAGTAAACATCGGGTTACTAAGCGCCGTCCTGCGCTTAGTAACCCGATGTTTACCCTGGTTACCTGGGGACTTCGGCATCGTTGGTCGCTGGAGAGCTGTCTGTGTGACAACTCTCCAGCGACCACACAGCGACGCTGCAGCGATCGGCATCGTTTTCTAGATCGCTGCAGCGTCGCTAAATGTGACGGTACCTTTAATGGTTGGTAGGGGATCAAATACTTATTTCTCACTGCAAAATGCAAATAAATTTATAGAATTTATACAATATAATTTTCTGGATTTTATTTTTTTTATTCAATCTCTCAATGTTAAAATTAACTTACCCTAAAATTTATAGACTGTTCATGTCTTTGTCAGTGGGCAAACTTACAAAATCAGTAAGGGATCAAATAACTATTTCTTTCACTGTAAACCTTATATTGAATGCTGAAAGGGAAAAGAAGATTGAAATGGCAGAATTACTATTTTTTGGTTAAGTCACCTCCCCAAAATTTTTATAAATGGAGATAAAAAAAACTTGTGTGCAGCAATGAAAACTACAACTTGCCCAATAAAAACAAACCCTTATATCTCAATCAACTAAGATTAAAAATTAAAGTGATATTTCAAAGAATATGGCAGCTGAAAACTTCTTTTTTTTTTCCCCGTCTTTTTTTTTTTTTTTTTTTTAAGTAGGGGGACAAAAAGGCTATTTTAATTTTATCATATTGACCAATAAAACATAGTTACTAGGACTTTTTTTTTTACCACAGAGGTAGGTAAAATAAATGGTACCATTCAAAACACAAAAATGGACACATCTTTAACAGGTTACTGATTATAATAATTTTACAAAAATAATCAAAATAAGTTTGTGAAAGTGACATGTGTATACAACTTGGATTTTGAATATCAGAAACAAATTTGCATTGGTCATTTTTAGGTATGTATGATCAATGTTGTGCTGATAAGCTACATAAAATAATGCAGCTTCATACATTTTGAGATCAGATATAACTTGAGTTGATTATTTTATTATTTGCCATAAATTCCCTTTTATGGTATAAACTACAGGTTTTGCGCAAGCAAAACATTTTTTTGGAGTAATAAAAAGCTGTGAATATTTTGCTGGGCTTGTGAAACGTAGTCTACATATACGTCTGTCGCAGTTTATGTATTTGGAAACACTATCCAGTCTTTAACTTTGGGCATGTATGTGGCATATCGAGTCTTTTTACTAGCCCTTCACATAAGTAAGGAGTTTATATTATAATAATGTCAGCACTACTGAATGTATCCACTATTGTAAATAAAAAAAAATAACAACACTTTAACCATGAAAAATGACCTAAACTGTAACTCTTTTAATTTGGCATCTGATAAACATGATATTCTGTTCTCACACTAATTCTTATCCAAGATTACATAATGATCTTCTCATGTGTAAGAAAAATGTGTACAGTACAGTGAATAAAGTTGCCTTAAAGTGGAGCATTTGTTTGGCCCATGATGACTGGCGAAACTGTCGGAGACCTCTTGAGTCTTTTGTGAAATTAAACTGTCGTAGGTGCCCAAAGTGATTTGTCATTCAGAATCTGCACAATGAGCAGTTTTACTAAGAAAAACTTGCCAGAGATTTATTAAGTTGTACAGTTAGGTTCTGAAATACTTGGACAGGGACACAAGTTTGGTCATTTTAGCTGTTTACAAAAACATATTCAAAATACAGTTATATAATCAATATGGGCTGAAAGTTCAGACTCTCAGCTTTAATTTTAGGGCATTCATATCTTGATAGGAGTTCAGGTTTAGGAATTACAGCTCTTTAACCCCTTAGTGACAGAGCTAACTGTGTACTTAATGGCAAGCCAATTTTTACAGTTCTGACCACTGTTACTTTATGAGGTTATAGCACTGGAACACTTCAATGTATCCCACTCATTCTGAGATTTTTTTTTTCGTGACATATTGAACTTCATGTTTGTGGTAAAATTTCTTTATGACTTGCATTTATTTATAAAGCAAATGGAAATTTGGGGTTAGGGTTATGGTTAGGGTTGGGATTAGGGATAAGGGTGTGTTGGAGTTAGGGTTAGAGTTAGAATTGGGGGGATTACACTGTTTAGGTACATGAGGGAGTCTCCAAATGCAACATGGCGCCGGCCAATGATTCCAGTCAATTTTGCGTTGAAAAAGTCAAACTATGCGACCTCCTTTCTGAGCCCTGCCATGCGCCCAAACAGTGGTTTTCCCCCGACATATGGGATATCAATGTACTCAGGAGATATTGCATAACAAATGTTGTGGTCCATTTTTTTCCTGATACCCTTGTGAAAATAAAAAAAGTTGATTCCAAAGTAATTTTTTTGTGAAAAAAGTAAACTGTTCATTTTTTCCTTCCACCTTGCTTTACTTAACGTGAAGCACCTGAAGGGTTAATAAACTTGAATGTGGTTTTGCGCACCTTGAAGGGTGCAGTTTTAGCATAGTGTCACTTTTGGGCATTTTCTGTTATATTGACCACCCCAAACTCACTTCAAATTTGAGGTGGTCCCTAAAAAAAAATGTTTGTTTTGTTGGAAAAATTAGAAATCGCTGGTGAACTTTTAACCCTTATAACGTCCTAACAATAAAATTACGTTTACAAAATTGTGCTGATGTAAAGTAGACATGCGGAAAATGTTATTTATTAAGTATTTTGTGTGGCACCACTCTCTGATTTGTGTACAAAAATTAAAAGTTTGGAAATTGCAAAATTTTCAAAATTCTTGCCACATTTCCGTTTTTTTTCCATAAATAAACGCAAGTTATATCGAAGAAATTTTACCACAAACACGAAGTACAATATGTCACGAAAAAACAGTCTCAGAATCACTGGGATAAGTTGAAGCGTTCCAGAGCTATAACTTCATAAAGTGACCGTGCTGCTAAAATTTTAACCCCTCTGACAAAATAAAATTACTTTTGAAAAATGATGCAGATGTAAAGTAGACATGAGGTAAATGTTATTCATTAATTATTTTGTGCAGCACGATTAACTGGTTAAGGATATAAAAACTGAAAGTTTGAAAATTGCAATTTAAATTTTTTTTTTAAAAAATTCCGCTAATAATTTCACAAATAAACGCACTCGTAAAGTAACTCTGGTCAGAACTGTAAAATTTGGCCTGGTCATTAAGGTCAAAATTTGCTCTTTCACTAAGGGGTTAAGCCCATATTAATTATATAACTGTATCTTGAATATGTTTTAATAAACAGCTAAAATACCAAAACTTGTGTAACTGTCCAAATATTAATAGACCTAGCTGTTGATATACCAACCACTATTTCCATGTATAGAAACATGCTGGCAGGTTCCCTTTAGGACAAAATTGTTTAAAGATGCATCAAATATACAGCCTTATGCTGTTTAAAAATGAGAGCTTTTTTTATTAAATCTGTCTCAATGTTTTATACACAGCTCGTATAGGTGAAAATTTGCTTACAGACTTAACACAGCACCCAGGATATGTGACGTTTTTGCAATGAGGAAAAGGCAGCACCTTTTACATTCTACCTCCTGGAGAATTCTTCAGTGACTGGCCTGTTTGACCTTCTCGCCTTCCCTCTAGCTGCGTAATTAAATAAACATATTAGAGCACATTTTCCTGTTGAATGTTAATTGTCTTCCCTTTGGGACTGTAATTTAGATTTGCTTTACTAATGAAACCGAGAAGCTTCAATGAAAGAAAATGGACAGAATAGACAGTTATCCTCTGTGTGTGACTGAATGATATGAAGTAAAGCAGTTCTAAATGAGTGAGAAACCTACAGGAAAAGTTCTTCATGTATTCATTTTAGGATCAGTTGATGCATTTATTAAATGGCTGGATAGTCCTTTCTGGCTGGTTTAACTGCTTATTGTGGAACCTGGCATAGAACACAGCTAAGCTCAAGCTTTATTTTTATGTATAGATTTGACCAGAATTTACAATTCCATTTTCGGCAGTGGTTTACATCTTCTCTAGACAGACGTTATCCCAGTGTTTTAAGTCTTATGGACTCCCTAAGGAATATTTTCAACAACAAACATGCTTGCTCTGTGCAAATCCACTAGTATATATCAAATGCATTTTGGTGTACCATAATACTGAATGTTCTTTAGACTAATTACCATACTGTATGTATTCTCATAAATTTAACTCCTTCATGACCCGGCCTATTTTAACGTTAATGACCTGGCCATTGTTTGCAATTCTGACCAGTGTCCCTTTATGAGGTAATAATTCAGGAACGCATCAACGGATCCTAGCGGTTCTGAGACTTTTTTCTTCACATAATGGGCTTCAAGCTAGTGGTAAATATAGGTCGATAATTTTTGCGTTTATTTGTGAAAAAAATGGAAATTTGGCAAAAAGTTTGAAAATTTTGCAATTTTCAAATTTTGAATTTTTATTCTGTTAAACCAGAGAGTTGTGACACAAAATAGTTAATAAATAACATTACCCACATGTCTACTTTACATCAGCACAATTTTGGAAACCCACATTTTTTTTGCTAGGAAATTATAAGGGTTAAAATTTGACCAGCGATTTCTCATTTTTGCAACAATATTTACAAAACCATTTTTTTAGGGACCAGCTCACATTTGACGTCAGTTTGAGGGGTCTATATGGCTGAAAATACCCAAAAGTGACACCATTCTAAAAACTGCACCCCTCAAGGTGCTCAAAACCATATTCAAGAAGTTTATTAACCTTTTAGGTGTTTCACAGCAGCAGAAGCAACATGGAAGGAAAAAATGAACATTTAACTTTTTAGTCATAAAAATTATCTTTTAGGAACATTTTTTTTTATTTTCCCAAGGGTAAAAGGAGAAACTGGACCCCGAAAGTTGTCCAATTTGTCCTGAGTACGCCGATACCCCATATGTGGGGGGGAACCACTGTTTGGGCACACGACAGGGCTCAGAAGGGAAGAAGCACCATTTGACTTTGTGAATGAAAAATTAGCTCCAATCGTTAGCGGACACCATGTCGCAATTGGAGAGCCCCCACAAGTGACCCCATTTTGGAAACTAGACTACCCAAGGAACTTATCTAGATGCAGAGTGAGAACTTTAAACTCTCAGGTGCTTCATAAATTGATCTGTAAAAATGAAAAAGTACTTTTTTACACAAAAATGTTCTTTTAGCCTCAATTTTTTTTCATTTTCACACGGGCAGCATGATAAAATGGATCCGAAAATTTGTTGGGCAATTTTTTCTGAGTACACCTCATATGTGGGGGCAAACCACTGTTTGTGCGCACGGCAGGGCTCGGAAGGGAAGGAGCGCCTTTTAACTTTTTGAATGGAAAATTAGCTCCAATCGTTAGCGGACACCATGGACACCATTGGAGCTCCCCCACAAGTGACCCCATTTTGGAAACTAGACCCCCCCAAGGAACTAATCTAGATGTGTGGTGAGCACTTTGAACCCCCAAGTGCTTCACAGAAGTTTATAATGCAGAGCCGTGAAAAAAAAAATCATTTTTTTTCCTCAAAAATGATTTTTTAGTCTGCTATTTTTTATTTTCACAAGGGTAACAGGAGAAATTGGACTCCAAAAGTTGTCCAGTTTGTCCTGAGTATGCTGGTACCCAATATGTGGGGGTAAACCACTGTTTGGGCACACGTTGGGGCTCGGAAAGGAGGGAGCACCATTTGACTTTTTGAATGCAAGATTGGCTAGAATCAGTGGTGGCGCCATGTCGCGTTTGGAGACCCCCTGATGTGCCTAAACAGTGGAAACCCCTCAATTCTAACTCCAACACTAACCCCAAAACACACCTAACCCTAATCCCAACTCTAACCCTGACCCTAATCACAACCCTAACCCCAACACACCCCTATGCACAACCCTAACTCCAGCACACCCCTAATCCTAATCCCAACCCTAACCCCAACACACCCCTAACCACAACCCTAACCTCCAACACTCCCCTAACCCTAATCTTAACCCTAATTCCAACCCTAACTCGAATTCCAACCCTAAGACTATGTGCCCACGTTGCGGATTTTTCCGCACCGTTTTAAAAAAATCCGCAGGTAAAACGCACTGTGGATTTCCAGTGTTTTTTGTTCCGATTTCACCTGCGGATTCCTATACAGGAACAGGTGTAAAACGCTGCGGAATTCAGACAAAGAATTGACATGCTGCGGAAAATATCGAGCGGTATTTTCCGCAACATGGGCACAGCGGATTTGGTTTTCCATAGGTTTACATGGTACTGTAAACGTGATGGAAAACTGCTATGAATCTGCAGCGGCCAATCCGCTGCAGATCCGCAGCCAAATCCGCACCGTGTGCACAAAGCCTAATTCTAAGCCTAATTCCAACCCTAATTCTAACCCTAACCCTAATTGTAACCCTAATCCTAGTGGGAAAAAAAAATATATATATATTTTCTTTATTTTATTATGTTCCCTACCTATGGGAGTGATAAAGGGGGGTTTATTTACAATTTTTTTTTTTATTTTAATCACTGTGATAGGTTCTATCACAGTGATCAAAATGTACCTGGAATGAATCTGCCGGCCATAAAGTTGATGATGCGCCCCATAAGATGCTCCATACAAACTACACCCCATATAATGCTCCATAAAGTTCATTATGGGTCCCATAAGATGCTCCATACAAAATACACCCCATATAATGCTCCATAAAGTTCATGATGGGCCCCATAAGATGCCCATATAATGCGTGACGGTGTCTCCACCTGCTCAGGACCCCGGCACTTGCCCGATGCTGACGTCTACCCTGTCAGCAGTCACCGAACACAGAGTCTGTAGGCGCACCCAGATGACCAGGAGAGACTGGGAGAACATCCACACAGCAGCAAAGAACAAGCATGTGGGACTGTGACTTGTGTATAAGCCGAGGAGGGGGGGTTTCAGCCAAAAAAAATGTGCTGAAAAACTCTGCTTATGCACGAGAATATATGGTAAGTTCTTCTCAGATTGTAAAGTGGAAGAACGTAGCAAAGGCTTTGCTTACACTGTCAGTCAGAGCCTTACTGTCAAAATAATGGAAACCACAATAGACTTCATTAAAATCAATTGGGTCTTTCAGCGTCCATTCACATCCACTGGATGACTGATCTATCAACGCGTCACAGATTCTGTTACTTAAAAGGAATCTGCCATCAGATTAATGCTGCTCAAACCATGGGTAGCATGACCGCGTATCGCCAAAACAGGGTCTTTCCCGTACTCAATCTTCCTGACCCCCACCCCATCCCCAGGGGGCCATTCTCCCCTTCTCCTGTAAATTTAAATTAAACACCAACACGTAAATTTCTTTGGATAATTTTGGCCACAGCGGCCATTTTATTAAACAAACAATAACATAAATAACAACATATATACCATATGTAAAAACCTGGAGGGGAGGGTTCTTGGGGGTAAGAAATCTGGCTCAAAAATAGGCATAAAGCCACCACCAACTTTAAAACCAAACACTTCTTTACCCTCAGCCGTGACCACCAGCTCAAGGGCACCATGTAACCCATTTCGGGCAAACCAAAACCCCAAAGCTCCCGAGGTAAATTCCCCGTCCAGAGCCCGTAAACAAAAGCCAGATCAACCCCGTAAAAACGTCATCACCACCTCCAAGAACCCCACCCCCCGCCAAAACTGCCACTGTGACAATGATAACGAAAACTCCCCTCTGGCAATAACTGATTAAAAAACCGAGATGAGAAAAAACCCAACTCCCCGGCTACCCCTCCATCAAACTGTTCACTTAAACTAATCCACAATAAAGGGAGGGAGGGTGGGCTTCTCTCCTGATGATTCACCTCACAAGTGATCCTTCCCGCACTTCTCCAGCCCCTGCCTCCTTTCCCCACTAGGTCCACCCCTTATTCAAAAATTTCCACCAATCACCTATAAGATCCCTTTTTTTTATTCAAAACTCTAAAACTCCCTTCTTGGCAACGCAGTCATGTGGGGGCTTTCATCCAGCTGCGCCCATTACAGCCCCCCTTCTTTAATCACATATTGCCTGCAAAATTACAGCCTGATATGTTTTACTCTGAAAGGCTGCAGCATTTCAGAGCAAACATACTTTGAGAAGCTGGCTGGGGACCAACCCTTTGACTGTCAGCTGTGATGCTAGTGTGAAGCTTAGAAAACAAAGCAACAGAGAGCATGAAACACCAAAGAGTATACAGGCTGGAATAAGATTATAAAAAATGCCTTTATTAATAAAAAGTGGCAAATAATTAATTTTAAAATACTTATTGTGCAGAGGACCAGGATAGAAAAAATCATATAATATAGTGTACAATATAATCAATAGCAGCAAACCCAGGGTATCTCATTACAAATTTTTTTTTAGATATATTACTCAGCTGTGCATACCATAGTATACAATAGATAAAAACTAATGATATAGTGTACACATAATATAAAAATATATCTTTTAATGTGCAGCTAAAAAAAAATCACCAAAAAAGTGCAAAAATATGAGATATGTGCAAAAACCACAGAAAGAAAGGGACCTAACAATGGTCTCTATATATAAGTCCACAGCAAGAGAATAAAGTGCAAAGTGGTAAAAGGAAGCACAGCGAAATATACGTAATATACCTTTAAGGGTTGCTGAGTCCCATGCCTGCGCATCCCGACGCGCGTTTTGGAAAACTTCCTTCGGCAGGGGGTGGCTATCATGGGCTTTAGGGGGGGTTTATACCGTGCAAGTTCCAACAGCCATGGCCTGGCTTTTCTCAGTGGTGTGTGTGCTTTGTGTTCTGATATTCTGATCTTTGTTACCCATCCTTGGATTTTGCCATTTAATTACCCATTTGTATCACCCCTTTTGCCTTTGACATACTCTGATTTTACTGTAGTTACCTGATCCCGGACTTTGCCTTTGACTAATTCTTTGTCTACCTCAATGGCTTGTCCATGAGAAGTGTCTAGCCATCGTCACAATTTTCTGTTTGTTTTTTATCTAAATTCCATGTCTTCAATTCCAATTTACTAGTAGGATAACATTCCCTTAAAGAGAATCTGTCATCATATTTGACCTATCTAAACGGCATAAAGCTTATAGACTGCTAGTCATATCTGTATGCCTCATATCAGATCAGATGCCTTGAGAAATCATCTTTTATCACTTTACATAAATGACCTCTTGCAGGCCATGGGGAGAATGCTGCTTGGAAGATAACTCTGGTAACTCCCCTTTTTATGAAAAACAATCTATGGAGGCAGTGTGAGGCAAGTAACTAACACAGATCCGCAGAAACTAACTTTGTCTTCTTACAAAGTTTTTGCTTTTCTCTGAGCTCTGCTGTATTATCACCCTATTGCAGCACTGTCTTCCTATGAGATGGAAGCTGAAGCTGAGAGGAACCTGCAGATGTGTCAGTCTCAGGTATAAATACTCACAGCTCTGCAGTGAGATCAAGAGAGCAGCCATTACACATCACACTGGTAACTCCCCTTCATGTAAAATAATCTCTGGAGGCAGAGTTATCTTCCAGGCAGCATCCTCCCCAGAGCCTGGAAGACGTCATTACATGATAAAGATGATTTCTCAGCAAGGCATTTGATATGAGACATACAGGCATCACTCTCTTCAGCAGCCTATAACCTGTATGCCCATATTATTAGTTTAGATAGGTGAAATGTAGTGACAGATTCCCTTTAACTTAGTGGAGTTTACAGATTTTTAGCAGAAGTGTTTAGAAAGTTTGCATCAAGCATACTTCACTTTCTACTTCTGGAGTACTGTTTTGGAGAGTGACCTAGTAAAATCGGCAGACTCATGCCGCATCATTTATTTTATTGCCTACAAGCCTGTAAATACTAATGTAACCTGTGGGAGGCTGGAATCCATGGTAACGTTCCCTGTTTAATGCTTTAATCTATTACCTGCTGCTAATGAAACTGAAACTGGCTGTACACATGTGCTAGGTTTTAGTAATCTGCAATGTATTCTATAATTTTTTATGAGCTGTTGTTTAATAATGAAGGTAACCCAAATACCAACATATAATATTTATTACTGTGTAAAAATGTGGATGGAAATCTTAAGGGGCTTTCCAGTAGAACACTTATTTTATTTCCCAGGCCATTTCTGACAGCTAGTCATTGGGCTCAGTGGTTGCTTAGGGTTATTACTAGCAATTCAGTATATTTTCACACACTTGCAGAATAAAATGTGCCTTAGCACTGAACACATGACAATTCTATATACCGTACATACTCGAGAATAAGCTTGAGTATAAGTCTCGGCTTATACTCGAGTCACGGTCGGCGGCAGGGTCGGTGGGTGAGGGGGAGAGGGCGCTGAGGCATACTTACCTGCTTCCGGGGCTCGTGGCGCTGTCCCTGCAGTCCCACGGTCTCCGGGTGCCGCAGCTCTTCCCCTGTTCAGCGGTCAAGTGGGACCGCTCATTAAAGTAATGAATATGGACTCCACTTCCATAGGGGTGGAGCCGCATATTCATTTCTCTAATGAGCGGTAACGGTGACCGCTGATAGAGGAAGAGGCTGCGGCACCGAAGACCAGCTGTCCGGGAGAAGGAGCGGGACGCCGGGAGCAGGTAAGTATTACATATTCACCTGTCCGCGTTCCACCCGCTGGGCGCCGCTCTGTCTTCGTGTCCTCTTGCAGTGACTGTTCAGGTCAGAGGGCACGATGACGTATAGTGTGCGCGCCGCCCTCTGCCTGATCAGTCAGTGCGGAGAGACGCCGAGACGGGACGCTGAGGAGCTGCAAGCAAGAGAGTTGAGTAAGGCATTTTTTTTATTGCAGCAGCAGCAATGGCACAGCTTTCTATGGTACATCTCTGGGGCAATAATGAACGGTGCAGAGCACTATATGGCACAGCTATGGGGCAATAATGAACGGTGCAGAGCACTATATGGCACAGCTATGGGGCAATAAGGAACGGTGCAGAGCACTATATGGCACAGCTATGGGTCAATAATGAACGGTGCAGAGCACTATATGGCACAGCTATGGGGCAATAATGAACGGTGCAGAGCACTATATGGCACAGCTATGGGGCAATAATGAACGGTGCAGAGCACTATATGGCACAGCTATGGGGCCATAATGAATGGTATGGAGCATCTATTTTTATTTTTGAAATTCACTGGTAGCTGCTGCATTTTCCACCCTAGGCTTATACTCGAGTCAATAAGTTTTCCCAGTTTTTTGTGGCAAAATTAGGGGGTCGGCTTATACTCGGGTCAGCTTATACTCGAGTATATACGGGATATATAATATATAAGGTAGGCTTGAACCTCAATATAAACAACTAGATGGTGGCCAGATTCTAACGCATCCGGTATTCTAGAAAATGTGTGTAGTTTATTTATGAAGATTTTAGAATAATACAATGAATACACAGGATGTGGCTGGCCAGGAGCGACCAATTAACGAAGCGTGGTTCAAATCCCGCACCAGTTCACGGCCGGAGTGCACCTGTCGCTGATTGTTCGCAGCCAGCGATGTAGTATATAACAGCCCACGTAGTATATAGCACAGCCACGTAGTATATAGCACAGCCATGTAGTATATAGCACAGCCACGTAGTATATAGCACAGCCACGTAGTATATAGCACAGCCACATATTACATAGCACAGCCACGTACTATATAGCACAGCCCACGTAGTATATAGCATAGCCATGTAGTATATAGCAAAGCCATGTAGTATATAGCACAGCCACATATTACATAGCAAAGCCACGTACTATATAGCACAGCCCATGTAGTATATAGCACAGCCATGTAGTAAATTACACAGCCACATAGTATATAGCACAGCCCACGTAGTATATAGCACAGCCCATGTATTATATAACACAGCCCACACAGTATATAGCACAGCCCTCGGACTTTATAGCACAGCCACGTAGTATATAATAGCCCACCTAGCATATAACACAGACACGTAGTATATAACAGCCCACGTAACATATAATACAGCCCACGTAGCATATAACAGCCCACGCAGTATATAACAGCCCACGTAGTATGTAGCACAGCCCACGTAGTATATTGCACAGCCACATAGTATATTGCACAGCCACGGAGTATATAACAGCCCACGTAGTATATAGCACAGCCACATAATATATTGCACAGCACACATAGCAAACACGGGGAGACCATATAAATTCCTTGCAGTTCCTTGTGTTTGTGTGTGTGTGTGGTGCGTACAGCGTATACAGTGTGTGTGTGGTGCGACGGTAGTACGCTGGTGGTACCGCGTAAGAGGCTGGTACCACCAGCAGTTTCCATATTGAGACACCCATCACTTGGGTGTCCCAAAATGGCGGACGGTGAACTTCCGCCGCTTGGATTTCTGGCATCCGGACACATCTGGACGGAACAGAATGTGAAGACATTACAAGGTAAGTATATATTTAAGTGTGCTTTTGGATTCCTTATTTTGCATTGGGTTACTTTTTGGTTTTGTCTTGCTTTTTCTAGTTTCACCTCTTTTGGTATATTACCCCCATAGAAGGGAAGTGCCTCAAAATGTACATATACATGTTGAAATATATACTGCATGTTAGATCACATATATTTATATATATATATATATATATATATATATATATATATTTATATATTTGCATATGTATATATACACAGATGTATGTATATATATGTACCAGTGCTTCTCACAAATATGGAATATCATCAAAATGTTAATTTATTTCAGTTCTTCAATACAAAAAGTGAAACTCATTATATAGAGTCATTACAGACCGAGTGATCTATTTCAAGTGTTTATTTCTGTTAATGTTGATGATTATGGCTTACAGCCAATGAAAACCCAACTTGAGTATAAGCCGGGTATGCATTTTCCCCTCATCCCTATCCTTGTATGCACGGCTCCCCATCCCTGTCCTTGTATGCATAGCTCCCCATTTCTGTCCCTGTATGCATTGTCTCCTCATCCCTATTCTTGTATGCATGGCTGCTCATCCCTGTCGTGGCATGCATGGCTCCTCATCCCTGTCTTGGTATGCATGGCTCCTCATCCCTGTCTTGGTATGCATGGCTCCTCATCCCTATCCTTGTCTGTATGGCTCCTCATCCCTTTCCTGGTTTGCATGGCTCCTCATCCCTATCGTTGTATGCATGGTTCCTCATCCCTATCCTTGAATGCATGGCCTCCCATGAGAAAAGCTTAAAAAAAACCTACTACTTACCTTCCCTGCACACCCTCACAGCATCCTGTTCTGGCTTCCAGCAGCTCCTGCAGCTGAGCTTTCACGTGTCCCTGCTCATTAAGGTAATGATTATTCACCTCTATCCACTCACTGGGGACACGTGATCACTCAGCCACAGGAGCTGCTGGAAGCTGGAGCAGGATGCGGCAAGGACATGCAGGGAAGGTCAGTAGGAGGTTTCTTTTCTTATAGCTGCTGGAAGCTGGCAGCTGCGGCTGTAACTGTGCACGCTATAAGGGTATGTGCACACATTGTGGATTAGCCTTATCATTAGAAGCACACTATGCTGTCATGGATTAAAATCCCTCAGGGCTCATGCTAGCACATGTCTAGGCCCATTTTAAAGTTCGCCAATGACCATCTGGATGATCCAGAGGAAGCATGGGATAAAGTAATTTAGTGAGAGGAGACCAAAATAAAACTTTTGGGTATCAACTTCACTCTCCATGTGTTAGGTGTCGAGTTCCCACCGCTGCACAGGGGGAATCTCGAACCATTTACTCTGCGGTCTCCCATTCTTCTCCAGCCGCAGTGAAGCCTGCTCAGTGGAGACATTGGTCCCAGCGTCTGGCTCAGGCAGATACTGTGCGCTTGGTTACTGCTGATCTTCCAGACTCAGCCATTGTAACCAGCACTGCTCTGCGGCGAGCAGATGTTCCTGGGACTAAGTCCTGCTTTTCCTCTACTGGGCATGCCCCAGGGGCGTCCTCTCATTGGAGGTTGGGGGTCACATGCTCAGGTCGTGAAGCAGTTCCTATTGGACCACTAGGAAGGTCCTGGAGAGCTTCCTCTATAAAAGGTTTGCATGGCCGTACAGCCATGCGCTAGTATCAACTTAAGTTCATGTGTGTATGAGCTTAGCTACTTTTGTGGTCGCTGTCAGCATGTGCTCAGGGTTGGCTGTATAGCTACTAGAATTCCGGCACCTCCGGAGAGGAGTTGTTTGAGTGCTGTTGCTGACTGTGACGACTATATGCTACCTGCTCCATTAGAGAGTTGTGACCCTCTGTAAGGTTAACAGGGCACAGCATTGTCTTTTATCCCGGCGATTCTGTGAAGCAACAGAGTTCGCTCCTATACAGACCAGGTGACGGAACCCGTGTCTGTTCAGGCGTAATACCGCCACATAGTGCCGCCATGTACTAGCAGCAGGTTCCACTCCTGCACGGTGGACCCCAGGCTGCGAACGCACCAATATTATCTCCATGTTTACTCGGTGCATTCTGCTAGCCCTAACAGTATACTAGCACCAGGGTCTGGCTAGTAATGGCGGACGAACATGACTGCAGCGGTTCATCCAGAAGCTGGAGGGCAGGTTGGCAGCTCTCGAGCGTGCAACCTCAGCTGTGGATGTTACCGCAGTAGCTGTTAAGGCTGCTAGCGTAGCTGCAGCAATTTTGTCCACTGCCACCCCTGTTCCGACCTTATCCCGCCTTCCGCTGCCTGATAAATACTCTAGTGATTAAAAGTCATGTGGGGGATTCGTGAGCCAGTGCGCAATACACCTTGAGCTCCTGGCAGCACGTTTTCCTACAGAGCGGGCAAAGGTGGGATTCATTATATCCCTTCTGTCTGACAGGGCATTGGAGTGGGCTACGCCGTTGTGGGAGCGCAACGATTATGTGGTGCAGAGTGTGCCATTGTTTCTGAGCACTCTGAAACAAGTCTTTTTAACACCTCGAGTCACCCATGATATGGCGCTCCAACTGCTGGCATTGACCCAGGGCTCATCCATTGTCAGCCATTTTGCTGTCCACTTCCGGACTTTAGCATCTGAGCTTGAGTGGCCAGATAAAACCCTCATCCCTATATTTTGGAGGGGCCTGGCTGACCTAACGCTAAACATTGAATAAAAGCTCACCGACACAAAAAGGACTTAAAAATCCTCCAAAAAATTCAAAAAAGTCACAGAGAAAAAAAGCAGAGATGTTTACCTGCTGAAGACTGGCAAATTGTAAGGACCCTTGACGTGGGTTGCCAGCTTACGTATTGAGGCCCCAATATAAACTAATACCTTACATACATTGATATATGGTTTTCTTTTTGCACTTTATCTTGCAGGGCGCAGTCGGACCAAGATGGTTCTGTAAACTATCGGCCCCTGTTCACACAGCATGCATTTTGTAGCACTGGGCAGCCTGCCTGTATGTGCGTTACTAATAGGCTGTAAACCAGATGCTCTGCATTGTTTGTGTGAATTATGCCATATACAGACTAGTATCTATTATCTTTTTGTGCACTAATGCCAAACAGCCAACACTGGATTGAAAGTGGTTGTTTCATCGGTATTTTTTGCACCTGTGTGTTTGCCATCATTTATCGGGTCCGCTGCGCCCTGCTGGTGCATTTAGTTGGAGGCTTCAGCAGGTAAACATCTCTGCTTTTTTCTCTGTCACTTTGTGACCACTATATGCTACCTGCTCCATTAGAGGGCTGTGACCCTCTGTGCCCTGTTTATCCCGGCGACTCTGTGAAGCAACAGAGTTCGCTCCTATACAGACCAGGTGATGGAACCCGTGTCTGTTCAGGCGTAATACAGCCATATAGTGCCGCCATTTACTAGCAGCAGGTTCCACTCCTGCACGGTGGACCCCGGGCTGCGAACGCACCAATATTATCTCCATATTTACTCGGTGCATTCCGCCAGCCCTAACACCATGTTTGGAGGAAGAACAAAGATGGGTACAACCTCAAGAACACCATCCCAACTGTGAAGTATATTGGGGAAACATCATACTTTGGGGGTGCTTTTCTGCAAAGGGGAAAGGGTGACTGCACCATATTGAAGGGAGGATGAATGGGGTCATGTATCCTGAGATTTTGTCCAATATCCTCCTTCCCTCAGTAAGATCATTGAAGATCGGTCAAGACTGGGTCTTCCAGCATAGCAATTAGCCGAAACACACAGCCAGGGCAACTAAGGAGTGGCTGCATAAGAAACATTTAAAGATCCTAGCCAGTCTTCACACCTGAACCCAATAGAAAATCTTTGAAGGAAGCTGAAACTCAGTTACCGAGCAACAGCCTCAAAACCTGAAAGATATCTATAAGATCTGTATGGAGGAGTGGTCCAAAATCTCTGCTGCAGTGTGTACAAACTTGGTTAAGGACTACAGGAAACGTCTGACCGTGACGTCATGGCAGGTCCTTCTCGCGCAGGTGCGCAGGGCCTGTGATGACATCGCGGTCACATGACTGTGACGTCATGGAAGGTCCTTGTCGCATGCCATCCTTAGCACCGGAACGTCGCGAAGAGCGGGAAAGGCGCCGGAGGGTGAGTATATGATGATTTTTTAGTTTTTTTATTATTTTGTTAACATTAGGCAGCATCAATAGTAAAAACTTGGTCACACAGGGTTAATAGCAGCGGTAACGGAGTGAGTTACGCGCGGCATAACGCGGTCCATTACCGCCGGCATTAACCCTATGTGAGCGGTGACCGGAGGGGAGTATGCGGATGCTGGGCACTGACTGCGGGGAGGAAGGAGCGGCCATTTTCTTCCGGACCGTGCCGTCGCTGATTGGTCGTGGCTGTTTTGCCACGACCAATCAGCGACTTGGGTTTCCATGACTGACAGAGGCCGCGACCAATGAATATCTGTGACATACAGAAGGACAAACAGACAGACGGAAGAGACCCTTAGACAATTATATATCTCTTGCACACAATTGCATATTCCATACACATATTGCACACATGCGTATTGATATGTCACATTACATACACATACATACATTACATACACACATTTATATTACACAACACATTTACATTGTACTCATACTGTACATGAATACAGATACTTTGTTTATGCACACGTTACAAAAACACACACGTAAAGGGAGCCTGCAGATACGCGGTTATTATTTTTGGTGCCTACATGTAGCTGAATGCAGCGGGGAGAAAGTGAACTTTATTCTCCCCACCAGCATTCAGGTTCAGTCATTGCTCTGAGTGTAGAGAGCGATAGCAGTAACCGCTCCGCCAGCACTGACTGGTAGCCGGTCCTAGTGCAAAGTCAGTGTCAGTCAGAACTAGCGCCGCATTGACAGGTTCCCTTAAACTTTTTCTTGCAATAGCTGATGTCTGGACATGTGAAATGCAGGCAGCTTGAACAAGTAGGGACCATTACTTCTCTGTTTCTCTGCATCTGCTTTTCATAGCTGAGGCAAGGGGGGAAAGAGGGTTGTCAGGGGCAGCAGAAATGAGAGGGCAGATGGGTTGGGGCGTCAGGCATAAGATAGGAAGCTTTTTCTATTTGCTTATGTATCTTTAAAGGCTTCAGTTTTCAGAACGAACACAACTTTCATAACTTAATACACAGACATCCAGCACTCTCTAGGTTTCCAATTCTCTATGTCCAGTTAATTAATAAATAAAAAAAAATATAAAGAGATTTTTGATTAAATACTTTGTAAACGCTTGGATTTAATGAATCTCTGGGGTATGATGCCAGGAGTAAAACACCACAAGCAGATGGCTGCAGAAAATCTAGTAGGCAGAACATTGACCATGGTCAAAGAATTGAATACTTATAGTTACACGTAACTATTGTTATGGGAGATTAATTTAAAAAAAAAATGAGCACAAAAAGTTGCTTAAATGGCATATTTTGGACCATTTTAATGCATATCCGATCAGTTTTTAAAGAAAATAAAATAGCATTGCTAGGAGAAGTCATAAATAACATCAAATTTAGCAAAATGTGCAAGGTATTCATGCAAGCTGAGCTGGTATTTGGAAGAGAAATGTGTCTAACAAGCCAGTTGAGTTGGGCCAAACTTGATAAGGCACTTTTCAACAGATATGTTGAACAGCGTTTATTCTCTGATTTCACTAAGCTGTTCTGTAGCAGAACATCCTGCTCAACAGAACTGGCCTGTTTCGGAGCCTGCTAGCTGATTCTGCACACTGCTGCACTGCTGGGATGCTGTTTATCTGTTCTGCTGAATTAGATGGGCTTCTCCAGCATGCAATCCTGCAATAGCCGAGCTGTGGAGGGGGAGAGTATAGATGCTGGCAGTAAAAGAATCAGCATTATAGTTGATGCTAAACAATTTTCACATCCCAATCTGTCAACCATTACAGTAAACAGGAGATGGAATGCCACCTCTTACTTGCTGTGTTAGGACACCAATGCAAGACATACAACCATTGAGTTGGTCAGAGAATGTTTACATTTACACATTGGTCGGGCATTGGTTATTTTCACACATTGGTAGTACGCTGAATTGGTCGAGCATTGTTTACTTGCTCACTCTGGTTGGGCATTGTTTACTTTTACACATTCACACAATCTTCAATTTTATTTTGTCTTTATAAAAATGGACATTCTGGCATACCCCCTGTATACACACCAATCAGACCAACACGTTTCGATTTATGCCATCTTAATTATGGTCCAACTGAAGCAGACCTAGCTGGATTGCTATGAGCGCCGGATGGTGGTTTGCGCTCTTAGCAAGTGAGCATTTCTGCTACACACAGCCGATCTGATCATAATCCCATGGAGACTATTGAAGCGTGCAAAAAGTAAAAAAAAAAAAATGTTTTTTAAAAATATAAAAGTCCAAATCACCCCCCTTTCGCCTCATTCAAAATAAAACAATAAAAAAAAACAAATATATTACATATTTGGTATCGCCGAGTTCAGAATCGATCACTCTGTCAATTTAAAATAAAACAATAACCCGATCGCTAAACGACGTAAGAAGAAAAAATTTCAAAACTCCAGAATTACTTTTTTGGTCGCCGCTACATTGCAATAACGGGTGATCAAAATATCGTATCTACACCAAAATGGTACCAATAAAAATATCAGCTCGGCGAGCAAAAAATAAGCCCTCACCCAGCCGAAGATCACAAAAAATGTATACGCTACTTTTTATTTATTTATTTTTTGCCAAAGTTTGGATTTTTTTTCATTACTTAACTAAAAAAGAACTTTGACATCTTTGGTGTCTATAAACTCGTAATGACCTGGAGAATTATAATGGCAAGTTAGTTTTAGCATTTATTGAACATGGTAAAAAAAAAAAAAAACTGTGGAATTGCACTTTTCTTGCAATTTCACCACACTTGGAATTTTTTTCCTGTTTTCCAGTACACAATATGTTAAAATTAGGGGTGTAGTTCAAAAGTACAACTTTTCCCACAAGAAACAAGCCCTCACATGGCCATTTTGACCAAAAAATAAAAAAGTTATGGCTCTGGGAAGAAGGGGAGCAAAAAAAGAAAAGAAAATACCTCCGGTCATGAAGGGGTTAAAAACAATATCGCTGTGCTTGATTGGCCAGCAAACTCACCTGACCTTCTCTATGGTGGTGTCAAGAGGAAGATGAGACACACCAGACCCAACAATGCAGACAAGCTGAAGGCTACTATCAAAGCAACCTGGGCTTCCATAACACCTCAGCAATGCCACAGGCTGATTGCCTCCATGCCACGCTGTATTGATGTAGTAATTGATGCAAAAGGAGCCCTGACTAAGTATTGAGTACATTTACTGAACATACATTTCAGTAGGCCAACATTTCGGATTTTAAAATAATTTTTCAAGCTGGTGTTAATGATAATGGCTTTAGGGTTTTCATTGGCTGTAAGCCATAATCATCAACATTAACAGAAATAAACACTGGAAATAGATCACTGTTTGTAATGACTCTATATAATATATGAGTTTCTCTTTTTGTATTGAAGTGAACTGAAATAAATTAACTTTTTGATGATATTCTAATTTTGTGAGAAGCACCTGTAGCTAGCACCAGACTTATCTGACTATAACATGTAAATTATATATATCCATATGTTGGCTAGGTGCAGTGCTGTGCTAGAATGAGAGGAGGACATTCAGCAAAGGACTGAAGTGCCTTACAATATATTGCTTTTAGACTAATTCACACTACCATATAACCAACATATTTTCTGGTTCATATTATGGCTGCAAGTCCCCACTCTTTTGTGAATGTGAGGGAATATTGCCACTGTACAGTTAAGTAACCTTATTTTGTAAGAGCAGACAACATTTTAAAGCTTTAAATGACTTAAAGAAGTCGTCCACTACTTGGACACCTTTTTGTTATTATAGCCCTTGCTCTGCCCCATAAAATAACGCTTATACTTGCCTCCCATTCCGGCGCAATACATGCAGTGTCTGCATTCGCTCTCCCGGGCTGTGTGGTTGTTGTGATACGTTATTCCGGCACCCAATCAGCACTGGCATCACTGTACCACATCCTGTTAAATTGATCATGAACAGGAAGTCAAAGATAAGCTGCAGTCTGGACTTCCTCTTTATGTTTGATTTGTCCAAAGGCGGAGACTGTGACGCCAGCTGTGATTGGGCGCCGGCTTCGCGTGTCACAACAACCACACAGGAGCCCCGGGAAAGAAAGTGCCTACACTGAAAGATTAGCGCCAGCACTGGGGGTGAGTGTAAGCTTTCTTTTTTTATGGGGGCAAAACATTTTGATCAAGAAAGGGTTGTCCTTGTAGTGAACAACCCCATTAAGGTGTGGTCTACTTCATGAGCAGAGTCTAATTTGTTAGGCATTTTCTGCCCACAATCTACTGGTATGTAATACAAGTACTATTTACAAGCCTAAGGCTATGTTCGAACTTTGCGTTTTTCCAGTATTTTTTAATGCAAATTTTCAGCTGTGTTTTTCAGTACCAGCAAAATATGAGATTTCAGAAATCTAAAACGGCAGGTTTTGCCAGCTGAAAAAAAATAATTAATCAAAAACGCATTGTGTGATCTGTTGTGAATTCTGTTGTCGGACTCCCTCCTGTGGTCATGAATGGTACTTCGGCTGGTTCTGTCCATGGACTTCCTCTGGTGGGTGTTTCTGAGTTTCACAGGTGACGAGGTTAATTCTTTAGCTGCTGCTCTATTTAACTCCACTTAGATCTTTGCTCCATGCCACCTGTCAATGTTCCAGTATTGGTCTGTTCACTCCTGGATCGTTCTTGTGACCTGTCTTCCCATCAGAAGCTAAGTTCCAGCTTGTATTTCTTTGGTTTGCTATTTAATTTGTTGTCTTGCTTGCTGGAAGCTCTGGGACGCAGAGGCAGCGCCTCCGCACCGTGAGTCGGTGCGGAGGGTCTTTTTGCGCCCTCTGCGTGGTCTTTTTGTAGGTTTTTGTGCTGACCGCAAAGTAACCTTTCCTATCCTCGGTCTGTTCAGTAAGTCGGGCCTCACTTTGCTAAATCTATTTCGTCTCTGTGTTTGTATTTTCATCTTTACTCACAGTCATTATATGTGGGGGGCTGCCTTTTCCTTTGGGGAATTTCTCTGAGGCAAGGTAGGCTTTATTTTTCTATCTTCAGGGCTAGCTAGTTTCTTAGGCTGTGCCGAGTTGCATAGGGAGCGTTAGGCGCAATCCACGGCTATTTCTAGTGTGTTTGATAGGTTTAGGGATTGCGGTAAGCAGAGTTCCAACGTCCCAGAGCTCGTCCTTATTATCAGTAACTATTAGGTCATTCCGTGTGCTCTTAACCACCAGGTCCATTATTGTCCTGACTACCAGGTCATAACAGTGATCATAGCCTAAGACTGGATTCACACATCCATGTTTTGTGGTCCTAGGGTCTTCTGCCCTGTTCTTTGTAGCCTCGTGGGCATATAACCGCAAAACACATTTATTTGAATCCGGCCTAAGGGTCAGTGCACACATTAATGCATGTTTTATGTTTTATGTTATAATACCGTCCATGTAAAACTCATCAGTTAGTGCAGCAACAATTGTACATGGGTTTCTAAGCCATGGAAAGCTCCCCAAGTAAGTTCATGGGAAAAAATGCAAATAAAAGTGGAATTCCTTAACATGCTGTAAATTTCCGATGCGTATTGAAAAGGCACTGAGTGCATTGATTAGAAATCATGTGATACATTGTCTTTTTGTGTGCTTTGTTTACACCTGTGCTGTACTGAGTTTGACTTTGTAATGTCACTTGAAGAAGACAGTGGATTATTTCCTAACTGAAGAGCTTCAGTATTCCCTCTGTTGCCACGTTCCTCTCATTGTTCCAGATTACATAGCTACAGCAGTTCCTATTTTGTAAAGCCGTTTTAAGCTACTGATTATACAGTAATAGTACACATACCTATACAACATGAGAGAGCTCATATTAACCCCTAAATCCTGACTAGGAACAAATGCATTTCTCTCTCTAGTTGTGCTTTAGGCTCTTTGCTCATTTTATCCCACTTCATGTTGAGGAGCCAAAAGAGAATGTTGGTCTTAGATCAGCAAATATGAGAGGTTCAACAGTGGAGCAGAAGTGAGACTTAGGCCTCTTTCACACTTCTGTCTTTGTAGTCCCGCCGAGATATGTAGTTTTTTGAGAAAACAGGATCCTGTAAAAAAATTTGCAGGATCCTGCATTTTCTCATAGACTTGTATTAGTGACGGATGCCCACACGTTTCGTCTGTCGTGTACTGGATCCTGTGGAATTTGACGGCCCGTCTTTTCCAAAAAACGTTGCATGAAACGTTTTTTGTCTGGAGTGGAAAAACGTTCCCCCGACGCCTCCTGCACCAAATGTCGTAAGAGACTATGGACACTGGATCCTGCGCACACTGTGAAATGCAGGAATCCAGTGACGGATGCAGTGTTTACATCTGAGCATGTCTGGAAGCATATTCCAACCCGGGGAAAAGTGTTTCTCTCTCTCTCTCTCTCTCTCTCTCTCTTCCTGGCCGAATTTTTCTGGGGGAGAGAGAGAGAGAAAGGCAGAGGGGAAGAGAGAGAGAGACAGACTTTTCCCCGCGTTGGAATTTGCTTCCAGGCATGCTCAGATGTAAAATTTGCATCCGTCACTGGATTCCTGCGTTTCACAATGTGCGCAGGATCCAGAGTCCATAGGCTCCCATTCTGTGGAACGACCTATGCCGCAGGAGGCGTCGGGGAACATTTTTCCACTGCAGACAAACGGTCCATGGAACGTTTTTTGGAAAAGACGGGCCGTCAAATTCCGCAGGATCCAGTGCATGACGGACAAAACGTGTGGCCATCCGTCATGATACATCGCTAATACAAGTCTATGAGAAAATGCAGGATCCTGCAAATTTTTTAGCAGGATCCTGTTTTCTCCAAAAACGACGTATCTCGACGGGAGTACAAAGACAGAAGTGTGAAAGAGGCCGAACTCAAACGACGCATCCGTCATAATACTGGATGCATCACACGTTTTCCTCTAGACGTCCATCAACACGTCATTTCACTGCACTATGACGCACAGCCAAGGATGGAAGTATGAAAGAGGCCATAGGCCCGTTTAAATCCGTCGATTTTTGAAAAAACAGGATCCTGCAAATTTTTCTGCAGGATCCTGTTTTTTCCCATAGACCTATATTAGCGACGGATTGTGACGGATGGCCATCCGTTTCATCCATCGTGGACTGGATCCGTCGGAAAATAGCGGTCCGTCGTGCGGAGAAAACATTCAAAACCAGGAATCCAGTGACGTATCCCTTTTTTTCATTCTGAGCATGCCCGGAAGGATTTTTAAGGGTATGTGTCCACGATCAGGATGGCCGGCGGTATCGTCAGAGCGGCTTAGCCGCTCTGCGGTAAGCCCCGCCCCCTTTCTGGGACGCGATGATGCCGGATGTGTTCACAGCACACATCCGGCATCATCGCTCCCCACCATAGGGCCCTGTGCTATATCTTGCGGCGACGCAGCGTCGCCGCAAGATATACGGACATGCTGCGATCTGAAAAGACGCGCAGCATGTCCGGAGTCGCAGGGCCGCCGCGTGCGTGTTACCACGCATAGTGGAGACGGGATTTCATTAAATCCCCTCCACTATGCTGTAACATCTGGACGCTGCGTGTCTGACGCTGCGGCTCTATGCAGCGTCAGACACGCAGCGTTTCCTGATCGTGGAAACAGACCCTTAGTCAGGGGAAAAAAAATCTCTCTCATGTTATACCTGAAAATGCAGGCAGGAACTCCTTTGACGCATCTGTCATAACACTGGATGCGTTACACACGTTTTCCACTGTTTTCACAACATCCGTCGATACGTCGCTTCACTGCATTATGACGCACTCCGTATGACGGAAGTGTGAAAGAAGCCTTAAGACAGTCTATACAAATCTAGACATATCTGATTTAATCTTAATGTTTAATCTATAACCAGGCTCCCTATTCAGCATGATCTGACTGCCATATGATGCTATTGCTCTATTATGCCATACTGTTGTTTATGTATAAATGTTGCAGAACTATTTGAGACATGACATCTCTAGATCTACATGTTTAATTCTGCTCCATGTGATGTGAGAGGAAACCATGTTGGGTAAATGTAGGACAAGTAAATTGTTTTACAATCGTAAAATAATTTTTTAGTTATAGTAAGTTGTATGCGCTATAATTTGTCTATGGGGTACCAAAGGCTGGGCTTAGAATGATGTGAGGACACTTTATAAAGACCCCAAAGACCTATTACCGTAACTTAACTTCCTCCCATCAAAATGTTTATCCTCTTAATATATTGCAATCATTATAATATATAGCACTGTGTACATACAATTGCTCATTTAGCCCTTCTACAAACCAAATTCAATTAGGTTTATGAAATCACATGATTGAAAACAGACTAGCTGAATCCTTCTAGGCTCAATGTAGAAACAGGAGGTCAGTTGTCCCTGCATGACTTACGAGTTTCGTCAAAAGCCCCTGGCAGGGGGAGGATGAAGCAGCTGGGTCAGGACATAAAAAGGGGATGATAAATGCAGGGACAAGAGACTTCCTGTTTCTAGATAGAGCAGAGGAAAAAGTAGAATTTACTGGGTAGAAAGGCTAAATTAGCAATTGTAAGTAAACAGTGCCATATAATGTGATGATTGTAATATATTAAGATGATAAAAACGGTCATGGTAGTGCTTTAAGTCGGAAAGTTTTCCAATGCTCTGTACCAAAGTTGGCCAGGATCAGCCCAGTTTATAGATCTGACATAGATCAGCAAGGTATGTAATGTAAAACCATAGAAAATGGAGAGTCTCATGTGTAATACATTCCAACAGATTTGCAGAGCAGAGGTAACCAACAAGAGGTTGCTCACTAGAGATGAGTGAATCTTATGAAATTTTAGTTATCCCCCTTTGCCAATTTTTTTCCAAAAATGATATCCATTTACAAGGAATCGGAAGTACATCTAAACTTCCTATTGCCCTCTAAGGATGTGTATAACACTCTGAGTTTTCCTGTGGCTTATATTCAATCCTGCTAAAGAATTAAAGCGAACAAAAAATATAATATACTTTATGACCATCTGCGTGTTTTATGCGGATTCTGTGCGTATTTCATGCGTTTACCCCTGCGGATTTCTATTATGGATTGGGTGCAGAAACGCAGCAGATCCGCACAAAGAACTGACATGCTCCTTCAATCCGCTTTTAAGCGCGGAAAAATTGCTGTGGATCTGCAGGAAATCTGCAACATGTGTAAATGGAGTAACTGTAACGAGTAAATGGATAGTAACTGGTGGAAACACACCGCACTGATATGCTTTTTAAATTGAAAAAGTTATCCCTGTAAGTTAGCCAGATGCTTGTTCAAAAACCATCCCCAAATTTTCTTTTTTTGTGGGGGGGGGGCGGATCAGCATCAGATTGGCAGTTGGAAAAATGAAGAAACAATAGCTTTTTTTTAACCCCTTAATGACCGCCAATACGTCTTTTAACTGACCTGAGATTTAAGAGAATATCCTCCCCATACAGGTGACAATCCAGCAGCTGTCAGCTGGACACTATAGCTGACAACTTGCTGTATCAGCCACGATCAGTGTTTGTACCGTCCATATCTGTTTAACCCCTTAGATGCTGCTGTCAATAGTGACTACATCATTATATATGGTTAACAGAGTGTGAGGGCTTCCTCTTTATCCAAATTGGTGCCCTCAGATCATGATTGTGTGGTCCTGATGTTTGCCATGGCAATTCATGACCAAATAGCGGCCTTAGAGTCTGACGGCTGTAGTAATCTGTTTAGAAGTTAGAGACTTTTAGGTGGTAAAAATACACATTTTCATTTCTGTAATGCCACTTTGCATTAATTCCTGTAAAGCACCTGAAGGGTTAATAAACTATCTGACAGCAGTTTTCAATATGTCAGGGGGTGCTGTTTTTAAAATGGTATTACTTTTGGGGGTTTCCCAATATATGAGACAACTAAAGTCACTTCAAACATAGATAAGTCCCTAAAGAAATACATTTTGAAAATTTCCTTGAAAAAATGAAAAAATGCTGCTACATTTTTAAACCTCCTAAAATGCTAACAAAATAAAATAACATTTTACAAATGGTGCTGATGTAAAGCCGACATGTGGGAAATGTTATTTATTAATGGTTTGCTGTGGTATGACCATCTGGATTAAAGGGACAATCATTCAAATTTAGAAAATTGCTAATTTTTTAACATTTTTCTCAAATTTTTGATATTTTTTTTATAAATAAACACAAAACATATTGACCTAAGTTTACCATTATCATAAAGTATAATGTGTCAGAAAAAAACAGTCTCAAAATCACTGGGATTTGTTGAAGCGTTGCGGAGGTATTACCACATAAAGTGACACTGGTCAGATTTTAAAAAAATTGGCTCCGTCACTAAGGGGTTAAATAAAAAAAATCCCTTTTTTGGGTAACTGCAAGAGGTTTGCTGTTCAGAAAGTAAAGAAGCAATGTTAAAAAAAAATCCAAAAATGATCCTTTTTAGGGGACATTCTCAATTTGTTTACCCTTGGATTCTCAGGAAGTCAGGTTTCGCTATTGAACACAATGAAAAAGCATAATATGCAGTGGCAATAACTGTATAGTATAGAATATTTTGAAACAGCCAAGGAGATTTTGACTGTGTAGGACCATCACTGGCAACCCCAGCAGCCGAACAATATACTGTAAATATAATTGGATGGAGAGGCAGGAGATGATCGACTGCATGGGTGCATTGGCAATGGTAATGGTTCATGAGTACAGAATACAGTAGACTGGCAAGGAAATGCTATAGTCACATTGACCCATGCCTGACTAATTTTGACAAATGCATGGTTTTCTTCACTAGTAGAGGACAATGTGGTCCACGTGGGCATGACACAACTACCAGCTGTTCTGAAAACCCTTTCTCACAATACACTAAAGGCTAGACAAGACAATATTCCCATGGCAAACTGATCCACTCTGCTGATCCAGTAACCCATTAGGTTTAGGGCTCAAAGTACGTGCCATAAAAAGGATACAGTCCAACTATGACTGAACTTGGCTGTTCTGCCAGTTTGTATTTCTTTGCTGATGTATACTAGCTTGCCCAGAGACAGATAAAAAAATTAAGCATCTGGTTCATCTTTTCGTATGTACTGTAATTGTTTCTTCTCCGTTGGCTAATTGTTGTAATTGTAGAGCTGGAACAGGAGGGATCATTGGCTCAGTGGGAAGCAGGGAGGGGATCTCCTGGTCAGTCGTGCAGTTGATGGGCTCTAATGCTGACATTTGAATATTGTTTGAGTGTGCTTCACTCAGTTACAGGGGAGGTGAAACTTTTATAGTCATATTTCTTAATTTGTTTGTGTGAATTCAGGCACCACATTATACATTTATTCAAGTTACAGACAGGTTCATCAAATAGGTAATGCCCAATGCAAGAGATGAAGAAACAATTGGGAACTTTTTTGAATTTCTTACCTTTGGTTATAAGTGGAGTGCTAGGTTCAAATCCCACCAAGGACCACATCCTCAAGGAGTTTGTACGTTCTCCTTGTATGTGTTTTGTGGGTTTCCTCTGGGTTCACTGGTCTCCTTCTACACTCTAAAGACATGATGGGGAATTTAGATTGTGAGCCCCAATCTGGACAGCGTTGCTGATGACTGCAAAGTGCTGTGGAGTTAAGGGCGCTATATACGGTAAGTGAGTAAAATAAATATTCTTATGTTTATACCAGCTTGGATTACAGAAAGGCTGATGATATCAGAAAGGAATTCAAAAATGAAGGATCAGTGTGATAATCCGTGCATGCAAAACTACAAGAAGGCATTAAGCGTGGTAAAGAAAATAAAGTCATAGCAGAGCTTAAGGTTGTGTGCAGGTTACTATTTGGAGATTAGTGCGGAAACTTAGATCTGAATTAAGCTAAACAGGGCTTTGGAGGTCAGGGTGGGATTTCAAATTGTGTTCCCTGTTTAATAGGCTACAAGTGTAAAGAAAAAAAACAGAATGTATGTCATTTGAGTAATGCATGAAGAAGTGAATGAGTCTAGCAGCATGGTTCAAGTACGATTAGAGAGAGGTCAGTTCTTGGCAGGCTGCAAAGGAGGGCGTTGCACTACTCTATTATGTAAGTGAGTTGAAGCCCACCGGTGTGTTAGTTATTAAAATGGGCGTCTTTAAAGGACTTGGTGTTAACGTTTCAATTTAATGAAATTTCATTAAATTTGTTACAAATTCCAGTCTGCAAATCAATTCAATCAGTGTGTGAGTATTTTTGTGTATATGTGTGTGTACATATATATCTACACTTCGTGTGTGTGTGTGTGTGTGTGTGTGTGTATATATATATATATATATACTAGCTGAAGAGCCCGGCGTTGCCTGGGCATAGTAAATAACTGTGGTTAGTTATAGCACCTCACCTGTCTTATTTTCCCATCACGCCTCTCATTTTCCCAATCACATCTTTAATTTTCCCCCTCACAGCTCTCATTTTCTCCCTCACACCTCTCATTTTCTCCCTCACTCCTCTCATTCCCGCCTAACACTTGTCATTTCGACCTCACATCTGTCATTTTCCGATCACTACACTATTTTCCCTCACTCCTCTCATTTTGCACTCACACCTTTTCATTTTCACCTCACACCTCTCATTTTCACCTCAGTATATACATGTTTGTCATCTCCCTTATATATAGTATACACCTGTGTCATCTCCTGTATATAGTATATACCTGTATGTCATCTCCTCCTATATATAGTATATACCTGTATGTCATCTCCTCCTATATATAGTATATACCTGTATGTCATCTCCTCCTATATATAGTATATACCTGTATGTCATCTCCTTCTATATATAGTATATACCTGTATGTCATCTCCTCCTGTATATAGTATATACCTGTGTGTCATCTCCCCTGTATATAGTATATATCTGTGTGTCATCGCCTCCTGTATATAGTATATACCTGTATGTCATCTTCTATATATAGCATATACCTGTATGTCATCTCTTCCTGTATATAATATATACCTGTAGGTAATCTGCTCCTGTATATAGTATATACCTGTGTGTCATCTCCTCCTGTATATAGTATATACCTGTATGTCATCTCCTCCTGTATATAGTATGTACCTGTATGTCATCTCCTCTATATAGTGTATACCTGTGTGTCATCTCTCCTGTATATAGTATATATCTGTGTGTCATCTCCCCTGTATATAGTATATACCTGTGTGATCTCCTGTATTAGACCTCGTTAACACGTTATTTGCTCAGTATTTTTACCTCAGTATTTGTAAGATAAATTGGCAGCCTGATAAATCCCCAGCCAACAGGAAGCCCTCCCCCTGGCAGTATAAATTAGCTCACACATACACATTATAGACAGGTTATGTGACTGACAGCTGCTGTATTTCCTATATGGTACATTTGTTGCTCTTGTAGTTTGTCTGCTTATTAATCAGACTTTTATTTTTGAAGGCTAATACCAGACTTGTGTGTGTTTTAGGGCGAGTTTCGTCTGTCAAGTTGTGTGTGTTGAGTTGTGTGTGGCGACATGCATGTAGCGACTTTTGTGAGATGAGTTTTGTGTGGCAACATGCGTGTAGCAACTTTTTGTGTGTCGAGTTGCATGTGACAGGTTAGTGTAGCAAGTTGTGTGCAGCAAGTTTTGCGCATGGCGAGTTTTGCGCGTGGTGAGTTTTATGTCTGGTGCCTTTTGAGTATATGCAAGTTTTGTGTGAGGCAACTTTTGCATGTGTTGCAAATTTTGTGCATGTGGCAATTTTTCCGCGTGTGCAAGTTTTGCGTGTGGCGAGTTTTCCATGAGGTGAGTTTTGCACTTGTGGCGAGTTTTGCGTGAGCCTAGTTTTTGCATGTGGCGAGTTTTGCGCGTGGTGAGTTTTGAGCGGCGACTTTTGTGTTTCGACTTTTATGTGGCGAGGTTGGTGTATGTGTGGTGAAATGTGTGCTGAGGGTGGTATATGTGTTCAAGCACGTGGTAGTGTTTGGCGCATTTTGTGTGTGTGTTCATATCCCAATGTGTGGTGAGTATCTCATGTCGGGGCCCCACCTTAGCAACTGATCGGTATATACTCTTTGGCGCCATCGCTCTCATTCTTTAAGTCCCCCTTGTTCACATCTGGCAGCTGTCAATTTGCCTCCAACACTTTTCCTTTCACTTTTCCCCATTATGTAGATAGGGGAAAAATAGTTTGGTGAATTGGAAAGCGCGGGGTTAAAATTTCACCTCACAACATAGCCTATGACGCTCTCAGGGTCCAGACGTGTGACTGTGCAAAATTTTGTTGCTGTAGCTGCGACGTCTCCAACACTTTTCATTTCACTTTTTCCCCATTATGTAGATAGGGGCAAAATTGTTTGGTGAATTGGAGAGCGCGGGGTTAAAATTTCACCTCACAACGTAGCCTATGACGCTCTCAGGGTCCAGACGTGTGACTGTGCAAAATTTTGTTGCTGTAACTGCGACGCTTCCAACACTTTTCCTTTCACTTTTTTCCCCATTATATAGATAGGGGCAAAATTGTTTCGTGAATTGGAACGCGCGGGGTTAAAATTTCACCTCACAACGTAGCCTATGACGCTCTCAGGGTCCAGACGTGTGACTGTGCAAAATTTTGTTGCTGTAGCTGCTACGCTTCCAACACTTTTCCTTTCACTTTTTTCCCCATTATGTAGATAGGGGCAAAATTGTTTGGTGAATTGGAACGCGCGGGGTTAAAATTTCACCTCACAATATAGCCTATGACGCTCTCGGGGTCCAGACGTGTGACTGTGCAAAATTTTGTGGCTGTAGCTGCGACGGTGCAGATGCCAATCCCGGACATACACACACACACACACACACACACATACACAGACACACACATACACACATTCAGCTTTATATAGTAGATATATATATATATATATATATATATATATATATATATATATATATATATATATATATATATATATATATATATATATATATATATATACAGCTCTGGCAAAAAATAAGAGACCACTTCAAAATTTTCAGTTTGTCTGATTTTTATATGTATATTTTTGAGTAAAATGTAAATTGTTTTTTATTCTGTAAACCACTGGCATGTCTCCGAATTTCCAAGCAACAAATTTTGTATTTATTTTCTGAAAATGAGAAATGGTCACAAAAACAAAAAAATGCATTGCTTGCAGACCTCTCCACATTGCTAAGGAGAGTAAAACTAATCCCAAACTGTTCTTCAACTATATCAATAGTAAAAGAATAAAAACTGAAAATGTAGGCCCCTTAAAAAATAGTGAGGAAAGAATGGTTGTAGATGACGAGGAAAAAGCTAACATATTAAACACCTTCTTCTCCACGGTATTCACGGTGGAAAATGAAATGCTAGGTGAAATCCCAAGAAACAATGAAAACCCTATATTAAGGGTCACCAATCTAACCCAAGAAGAGGTGCGAAACCGGCTAAATAAGATTAAAATAGATAAATCTCCGGGTCCGGATGGCATACACCCACGAGTACTAAGAGAACTAAGTAATGTAATAGATAAACCATTATTTCTTATTTTTAGGGACTCTATAGCGACAGGGTCTGTTCCGCAGGATTGGCGCATAGCAAATGTGGTGCCAATATTCAAAAAGGGCTCTAAAAGTGAACCTGGAAATTATAGGCCAGTAAGTCTAACCTCTATTGTTGGTAAAATATTTGAAGGGTTTCTGAGGGATGTTATTCTGGATTATCTCAATGAGAATAACTGTTTAACTCCATATCAGCATGGGTTTATGAGA
The DNA here is from genome assembly GCF_032444005.1 of Ranitomeya imitator. Taxonomy (NCBI): domain Eukaryota; kingdom Metazoa; phylum Chordata; class Amphibia; order Anura; family Dendrobatidae; genus Ranitomeya; species Ranitomeya imitator. The sequence continues at coordinate 715,547,641 of NC_091282.1, read as the reverse complement.
AATCGCTCCTGTCAAACCAATCTAATCAGTTTTTATGAAGAGGTAAGCTATAGGCTGGACAACGGTGAGTCATTGGACGTGGTATATCTCGATTTTTCCAAAGCGTTTGATACCGTGCCGCACAAGAGGTTGGTACACAAAATGAGAATGCTTGGTCTGGGGGAAAATGTGTGTAAATGGGTTAGTAACTGGCTTAGTGATAGAAAGCAGAGGGTGGTTATAAATGGTATAGTCTCTAACTGGGTCGCTGTGACCAGTGGGGTACCGCAGGGGTCAGTATTGGGACCTGTTCTCTTCAACATATTCATTAATGATCTGGTAGAAGGTTTACACAGTAAAATATCGATATTTGCAGATGATACAAAACTATGTAAAGCAGGTAATACAAGAGAAGATAGTATTCTGCTACAGATGGATCTGGATAAGTTGGAAACTTGGGCTGAAAGGTGGCAGATGAGGTTTAACAATGATAAATGTAAGGTTATACACATGGGAAGAAGGAATCAATGTCACCATTACACACTGAATGGGAAACCACTGGGTAAATCTGACAGGGAGAAGGACTTGGGGATCCTAGTTAATGATAAACTTACCTGGAGCAGCCAGTGCCAGGCAGCAGCTGCCAAGGCAAACAGGATCATGGGGTGCATTAAAAGAGGTCTGGATACACATGATGAGAGCATTATACTGCCTCTGTACAAATCCCTAGTTAGACCGCACATGGAGTACTGTGTCCAGTTTTGGGCACCGGTGCTCAGGAAGGATATAATGGAACTAGAGAGAGTACAAAGGAGGGCAACAAAATTAATAAAGGGGATGGGAGAACTACAATACCCAGATAGATTAGCGAAATTAGGATTATTTAGTCTAGAAAAAAGACGACTGAGGGGCGATCTAATAACCATGTATAAGTATATAAGGGGACAATACAAATATCTCGCTGAGGATCTGTTTATACCAAGGAAGGTGACGGGCACAAGGGGGCATTCTTTGCGTCTGGAGGAGAGAAGGTTTTTCCACCAACATAGAAGAGGATTCTTTACTGTTAGGGCAGTGAGAATCTGGAATTGCTTGCCTGAGGAGGTGGTGATGGCGAACTCAGTCGAGGGGTTCAAGAGAGGCCTGGATGTCTTCCTGGAGCAGAACAATATTGTATCATACAATTATTAGGTTCTGTAGAAGGACGTAGATCTGGGGATTTATTATGATGGAATATAGGCTGAACTGGATGGACAAATGTCTTTTTTTGGCCTTACTAACTATGTTACTATGTTACTATGTTACTATGTTACCTCAAATAATGCAAAAAAAACCAAGTTCATAATCATTTAGAAACAACAATACTAATGTTTTAACTCAGGAAAAGTTCAGGAATCAATATTTTGTCGAATAACCATGATTTTAAATCACAGCTTTCATGTGTCTTGGCACGCTTGCCATCAGTCTATCACACTGCTTTTGGGTGACCTTATGCCACTCCTGGTACAAAAATGTAAGCAGTTCTTCTTTGTTTGATGGCTTGTGACTATCCATCATCCTCTTGATTACATTCCAGCAGTTTTCAATGGGGTTCAGGTCTGGAGATTGGGCTGCCCATGACATGGATTTGATGTGGTGGTCCTTCATCCACACCTTGATTGATCTAGCTGTGTGGCATGGCACATTATCCTGGTGGAAAAACCAGTCCTCACAGTTGGGGAACATTGCCTGAGCAGAAAGAATCAACTGTTTTTCCAGGATAACCTTGTATGCAGCTTGATTAATATGTCCTTTGCAAAGAACAACCTGCCCAATTCCAGCCTTGCTGAAGCATCTCCATATCAATACCTGGTCATCTAATGGTTTGTCGGAGACCTGGAGAGGCGTACAAGACCCAGTGTCTTGCACCCACTGTGAAATTTGGTGGAGGATCAGTGATGATCTGGGGATGCTTCAGCAAGGCTGGAATTGGGCAGGTTGTTCTTTGCGAAAGACGTATGTATCAAGCCGCATACAAGGTTATCCTGGAAAAACAGTTGATTCTTTCTGCTCAGACAATGTTCCCCAACTATGAGGACTGCTTTTCCTTTACTGCAATCTGAAAACTGTTCAATCACGATTACTGAGATATTCGGTCTGTTTATCAAAAACCACACAGAGCATATCTAAGTTTGTAAGAGGATTTTGGTGATGCATATGTTATCTTGAGCAGATTTGCATACTCATTATGAATGGAATAAATGATTTCACTAATAGATAATACAGAGCACATACCAAATGCACAAAACTGTACACAACACCTCAAATTTTGAGTTTCTGCATACAGAATGCAGCTTTTTCCTTGATATCCTATTCATTGTGATTGAATGCCTAAAGGTACCGTCACGCTGAACGATATCGTTAACGATATCGTTGCTTTTTGTGACGTAGCAACGATATCGTTAACTAAATCGTTCTGTGTGACAGCGACCAATGATCAGGCCCCTGCTGGGAGATCGTTGGTCGCTGGGGAAAGTCCAGGACTTTATTTTGTCGCTGGATCTCCCGCGGACATCGCTGAATCGGCGTGTGTGACGCCAATTCAGCGATGTAGTCACTGGTAACCAGGGTAAACATCGGGTTACTAAGCGCAGGGCCGCGCTTAGTAACCCGATGTTTACCCTGGTTACCGTTGTAAATGTAAAAAAACAAACACTACATACTTACATTCCCGGTGTCTGGTCAGGTCCCTCGCCTTCAGCTTCCCGCACTGACTGGTGAGCGCCGGTCAGCCGTAAAGCACAGCACAGCGGTGACGTCACCGCTGTACTTTACGGCCGGCACTCAGTCAGCTTCATTGTGACATAAATTGCACTCTGTATTGGAGTCGTTAATCTCACAATGTCTCTCATCCCCCATAGAGCTCTGCTCATAATTACAGATCAAAGGAGGTTACAATAATTGTTGACTAATGACATCGAAGGAAATTGCATAAAAAAATAATGACATGAGATAATGGATGGAGCAAGCAAAGGATAAGGAGTGTCAAAATTGGCATTTTGCTCATGTGAAATTTTGTAATCTGAGATGTTTTGGGGTGTAGGTTAAAAATTTAGCAAAACCTTGACTGATAAATATATACATTTGAAAAAAAATTGTTTGATTTTTGATCATCTTTCTGGGCATCTTTGTTCTGTAATTTGATTGCAGAGAACCTGACAGCTGATAAATTCTGCCTGAATCCCAGGCAAGATGTATCAGACACTGGATGCACAATCTCAGCCATACTTGGCTGAAATCATACAGCTGGTGTCTGATATATACTGTCCGTGGATCATGCCACATGTATCAGCAGTCAGGTTTCCTATAAAGTAGTTGTCCCATAAACAACATTCATCCAGGATAGGTGATAAATGTATAATCCATGGGGGTTCGACCTTTGGACCACTACCGTTCTTAAGAACAGGCGTCCAAAGTCCCCTCTGTGAATGGAGTATTAGAGCACATGTTGAATATAAGTGCACACTTGAATGGACTACTAGTCTAATTTCCTACGATGAGTGTTTGGTGTGTTTTTAATATTAAAGATTTTCTGTGCATTTCTGCACCAATTAGTGAAACTAGGTGTTTTTTTAGTGCATTTTTTTAACGTGTTTTTATCTCGTTCTTTAGCTATCTGTTTTTGGTATATCATGTTTTGAATAAAGCTGCTTTGTTTTGTATACTCACAGTTGCTTGGCTTTTGATAAAACTTTATTGATAAAGCCATATGTATATTTTTATTGCGTTTCCACATTTGTGTTTTTTTATCTGCAGATTTTCCTTATATCTTTCAAGTCTAAGGGGAAAATCTGCAAGCAAAATGCATATTTATCACAAGAGAAATTGACATGTTACAGATTTAAAAAAACATTATGCATGTCAGTTTCCACTGCTTAAAAAAAAATAAGCACAGGGGCATGAGATCTACAGTATATAAATCCCATACACTTTGCTGGAATTGTAACACACTATTGTGAATCAAAAATATGCAGCATAGAAATGCACCAAATGCTTATCCTGGGAACATAGAGTGCATATACTGCTCTATTCACAGTATACAGGAGGAGTGTTCGCACATGAGTTGCCCCTGGCATTAGCAGCTACATCCCCATCGATTATATTGGAATTTTTTTTGCAGATAGGTGATCATTTTTGTTTATGGCACAACTCCTTAATGGACGCCGATACGTCTTTTAATGGCGCCAGTTAAGGGGCCTTATTCTACACCGCCACTTTTTTAATGGCACTGAGAAATAAGGGTATAGTACCCCCCATTGTCAGAAAAACTCCAGAGTCTCGGCTACCGGGGGTAGCTGAGACCTCAGATAACATGATTCAGGTCGGTTTTTACCGCCCCCTGTCACATGATCACTGTTATTCACTGAATAACAGCGATCACAAAAAAATGTAAAAAGTCAGATTTTTTATTCTTTTCTCTGTCCTCTGATATGATCTAGCATACCAGAGGAGAGAGAAATGGGGTCCCCCGAGTTCCCCCGGTTCCCTGGCAATCCCGGATCCTCCTGCTCCATACCCTCGTCCTCCACATCATCTTCCTGGAAGAAAATGGCGGACACGCCGAGATCTGCCAGTCGGTACCTGACAACAATAGGAGATTTTTCCTATTGGTTCATTTTGATCACTGATAGGGTGTATCTCAGTGATGGAAAAAAAATAGTAAATCAAACCACCTTTGTTACCCCCTTAGTTAGATAACATTTTTTCCATTCTTTGCATTAAGGGTTGGAGGTTAAAGCTGGGGTTAGGGTTGTGGTTAGGGTTAGGATTGTGGTTAAAGGGAACCTGTCACCCCCAGGTCGCGTGGGATACGTTGAAGCATTCCAGATCTATAACCTCATAAAGTGACAATGGTCAGAATTGTAAAAATTGGCTTGATCATTAAGGTCAAAATTGGCTCGTCACTAAGGTGTTAATATGGTTATTGGATGAGCAATCATATTGTACAATACCAGTCAAAGATCATTGGTAAGAAATGGCACTGTTCCTTGTTTTTTCCTGTAAAATATTTAATCTGGTTTATGGTACTGGTACATGGAGAAGACAAAATGAAGTAAAGTGACCAAAATTAACAATAGCGCAAGGGTTACACAGCGACGGGTTGTGTGACCGCAATTAAAAAAGTTGCGTGGCCCAAAAAATCTGAGCAATTTTGTCTAAAACTTGCTGTCGCGTGACAGCTCTGATTTTGCTGCAAAAAATTGCCAAATCGCAGATAAGCTGCACGCAAGTCACAGTCGCATGAGACTTTTATTGATATCTATGGCAAGTGACATATTTGAAAACAATCTGTTGAATGAGATCGCCAGTTGCAATGTGACACTATAGGAAGCAATTCAATGCTATGTCGCAATGTTGCACTGCGATTTCAGTTTCATCTGGCACATTTCATGTAACCCTGGTGTTAATTTGTATAAATAGGGTAAACTGAACAAGGGGACTGTGGCCTTGATTCATCAAGGTCGGCAATTTTCTTGTCTGTCTTGATGAAGGGGCATGTAGGAATCGGACGCTCCAGATTCATTAAGAAGCACATGCCTCTTAATGAATTGAGAGCGTCTGATCAGTGGTGTGCACTTCCATGTGCCACACCAGAAATCTTAGTCCATTCCCAGCCTGGAGTAACATTTCTGGCTTAATAACACCACAGCTCGTCCCTGCTGTAGTGCTTCTTAGTAAACCATATATAGCTGTAATTGTGCAGCCAGTGTCTGATCATGCTTTTGATGGTTTGGGGAGCTTTGGTCTGGTGACAAATTCTACATTAATTTCTTTTTCCATCTGGGGAACTAGATCACTAGAATAAAGAGTTCATAGCATCCTTCCAGCCCTTGACCCATTATAATTTTACCAAGTACTGCTGTATCTTAGCACAGCTCTTAATATTCCAATGAAAGCTACATTTGGTAATCATTCACCATATACCCATCAAAGTATTCTTTGTCTTCTTTTTCTTCAAACTGTCTCTTCAAAAATGTGAAGCGTAGTGTTTCCGGCATCATACCTTAAGATTTATCTGCTGTAGCCTGGCTGTTAAGTATGAGTTAATGCACGCTGTAAATCATGTTTTATGGTCCACAATGAGGTTATTCCATTAGTTACCTACATTCTCTTTTCCTGTAGAAGGATTGATCCCTCTCATGTTAAAAAGCTTTTCACCAGTAAAGGAGTGATTGCACTGAAATAAACAGAAATCTGTCGTTGTAAATATAACAGCGAAACAATGAAAGAAATGAAAATTCACTTGAATTATTATTTTTATTTGAAGCTTTGATTTTGTAGGCACAGACACACATAGCAGCCAATGTATACTCATGATACATACACGAGTATGTCGGCCCGCAGCCAGTCCATGCATTGCAGTCCAAACAGGTATGTGTGAATGCAGACTGACCTCTACTCAACATGCAGTTTCATCACAAATTGACAATGTCTTTGAATGATTGGTAATATCTTAATGGTTTTTGGTAGCTAGAGTAATTTTCAAATGATAAAGTGAACCTGTAAACTATGACCACCACCTTTAATGCCTTTTTTTTTACTGCAGTTTAGCAAGTTGTATACAAGTCCTCAACTTCTTTGCAGATCCTTAAAATACCTTTTATAATCCCCTCATATTGCTGGTTCGGTACAGTAGGCTTCGCTTGTCTTGCTTCAGCACCTTCTCTTTCCCAACAATCGCCATCCTCCTGCTTGTGTCATGTGGATGACGCATGTTATGTCATCCACACAGTGCTCCCCACCACCCCTGCACTAGTGCTTTTCTATCTGCACTGTCAGGGTCAGAGCAAAGTGCTGTAATGCGACTTTAATTCTGTGTCATCACCACTCTTTGGCCTCTCTCTGTGCATACGCATTACAGTACTTTTCTCTGACCTCAGCAGAGAGAAGTGCTCCTCCACAGGAGCGATATTGGGGGCTCTATATGGATGACATAAAACGTGAGCAGAAGGGCATCAATTGCTGGGAGAGAGAATGCACCGAAGCAAGCTGCCATCTGACTGAAATGCACCGTATTGGTGGGGAATAATATACATCTCGCAAGACTGCTATAAGAGACATTAAAGGTAATAGGCATAGTTAATATTAGGAAAACCTGGTGACAGATTCCCGTTAACATCCTGTCGCTTCACTTTTGATAAAACCACCTGTTGGCTCGGCATTTGCCTGCATTGCGGGCGGCTCTGGCCACAACATATAGCTGTACTCTTATAAATTAATATCACAGTCCATTTATCAAGATTATGTATTGATATTACAGAACATGCAAAAATTGCAAAGCTGACAGTTTTTATTCAGCAACACTGCAGATATGTATTGTGCCTCACTGCTACCACAAACAGCTTTCCAGCTTTCTGGCTGATGTTTTGGTCACTTTTGAATGTTGGTTGTGCTTTAACACTCGTGGTAGCATGAGACGGACTGCACAACCCACACAAGTGTCTCAGGTAGTGCAGCTCATCCAGGATTGCACATCAATGTGAGCTGTGGCAAGAAGGTTTGCTGTGTCTGTCAGCGTAGTGTCCAGAGGCTGGAGGCGCTACCAGGAGACAGGCCAGTACACCAGGAGATGTGGAGGGGGCCGTAGGAGGGCAACAACCCAGCAGCAGGACCGCTACCTCAGCCTTATGTGCAAGGAGGAACAGGAGGAGAATTGCCAGAACCCTGCAAAATGACCTTCAGCAGGCCACAAATGTGCATATGTCTGAACAAACTGTTAAAAACTGACTCCATGAGGAAGGTCTGAGTGCCTGACGTCCACAGATGGGGGTTGTGCTCACAGCCCAACACCATGCAGGATGCTTGGCATTTGCCACAGAACACCAGGATTGGCAAATTTACCACTGGAGCCCTGTGCTCTTCACAGATGAAAGCAGACTCACACTGAGCACATGTGACAGACGTGACAGAGTCTGGAGACGCCGTGGAAAGTGATCTGCTGCCTGCAACGTCCTTCAGTATGACTGGTTTGGCAGTGGGTCAGTAATGGGGTGGGTGGCATTTCTTTGGAGGGCCGCACAGATCTCCATGTGCTTGCCAGAGGTAGCTTCACTGCCATTAGGTACCGAGATGAGATCCTCAGACCCTTTGTGATACCTCATGCTGGTACAGTTGGCCCTGGGTTCCTCCTAATGCAGGACAGTGCCAGACCTCTTGTTGCTGGAGTGTGTCAGCAGTTCCTGCAAGAATTAAGGCATGGAAGCTATGGACTGGCCCGCCCGTTGCCCAAACCTGAATCCGATTGAACACATCTGGGACATCATGTCTCGCACCATCCACCAATGTCACGTTGCACCACAGACTGTCCAGGAGTTAGCGGATGCTTTAGTCCAGGTCTGGGAGGATTTCCCTCAGGAGACTAACCGCCTCCTCATCAGGAGCATGCCCAGGCGTTGTAGGGAGGTTATACAGGCACATGGAGGCCACACACACTACTGAGCAACATTTCCTTGTCTTGAGGCATTTCCACTGAAGTTGCATCAGCCTGTAACTTCATTTTCCACTTTGATTTTGAGCATCATTCCAACTCCAGACCTCCGTGGGATAAAAGTTGTGATTTACATTGATTTTTTTAGGTTTTATTGTTCTCAACACATTCCACTATGTAATGAATAAAGATTTACAACTGGAATATTTCATTCAGTGGTATCTAGGATGTGGGATTTTAGGGTTCCTTTTATTTTTTTGAGCAGTGTACATTGCAATCTAAACTGGCAGGATAAAATCTTCTTCTGTATCAATAGAAAAATAAATATTTTGTTTTTTTTTTGTTTTGTTTTTTAAAATGGTGAGTATTTCGAAGACTTCTTTTACCAGGAGATATTTACCAAGTATGTAAAGACGTGACTAGGAATTTGAATTTTGGTGAGAATTTAGCTTGACACTTATTTCACTCTTTGCAGAGGAATATTCATGGTTGTGTAAATTATGTCGCAATACTCGGTTTCTGAAGTAGTCAACATCTCCTCACCACCATGTTATCACCATAATGTTTGTTTGCTGATGAGGGGTTCATTTTATGAAGTGCTGTTAGGTAAACGGTGCTTGATATAATGGAACTTGTCCAGTACTGCATTAACTTTTATTTTCACTCATGAACACTTCCAGAGACTGTTCTGTGGATTTTTTAAAATCATATATAGGTAAAACCGTAAAATGCTTCTAAAAAGAAGCAACTTTGCAATTTATCTTATTTTATTGTGTACTTAGGTTACTGTGTGCTTAGATTACCAGTCACCTCTATAGTCTATTACTGATGGCCGATTTCATACTCATGCCTTACAGCTTGCAAGAGCTGCTTTTGAAGCTGACCGGATCGCTAGCTCTTCTTGCAGCATTGTGCAAACTGTCTTAACAAGCTCCTGAACAAGCACACATGAGAGAAACTCTTCAAATTAATCTTGTGACCGGTTTATTTTGAAGTGGAGGGGAAGCCAGAAGCCAGTGACATCCTTCAGCATTGTCTGTCTGCTCATCTACTTCACTCCTCTCTGATCAAACCACTCATGAAGACCTGGAATTTTATAAGTTAACAAAATATGCTTTACATACTAATCAGTCAATACTGTCAATAGAGATGGTTTACCTTTATTTTTCCTTGCCTTTTTTGCAGCAAAATCACAACCAAATGTTAAGTAAAAGTGTAGAAGAAAACAAACAAAAAAAAACATACAAATGCTGTATTTTAATTATGGCTTTTATTTATGGCTTTTATTTATGCCATAGTTGTTTTTTTTCTCCTTTTTTTACAAACAAAGAACTGTTTGTGTGGCTTTTATCATATTTCTCCATAGCCTTATTTTTTTAAGGAAATATCAACTTTAAAAAAACAACATAGGTGAATAATAAAAAAAAAGCTACATAAAACCCACAGCTTATGCTTATATTGTTTGAGGATATCTTTACTTTTTTTGCCGCTATGTTTAGCTTATAAAAACCACCAAAAATGTCAGAACATTTTTTTTATCAAAGTGCTGTCACAGGTGCTTGGTGGAAAATGCACAAATGTATCATGATATTCTGAATCTACAAATCATACTGTAAAACCACAAAAGTAATAAACATGGGCTGTAGCTGTGCAGCACGAGTAGGATGCCGTTTGACATGCATGGAAGTCCCCTAATCATTTCCATTTGGCATCTGGACACTGAGCCTTTGAGGTTTGTGTGCTGGGGATTGAGCATTGTCAGCTGTGCTACATTCTTAAGACAGAATTTCACCATGCAAACATGGAACACAGTTATTACAAGTCAGAGTTTGAAAATGAAGTACAGTTTTCATCTAAGGAGACGTGTCTTGGACATACTCCGAATCGGTTGCTGTCTTTGTATAGCACCAGAACAGCAACTACATACATTGCCCAATGCATATTCAAATGCAAGTTCTTATTTTTAGGTCTTACCTGTGTGTGAGTGTGTTACATACTGTATGTGTTCAGGACAACCTTAGAAGCGAATATGTGTCAGGAAATAATTTGGCAGGGCGCTCTGCGGAGATGTCTCCAGTTACTGGTAATGTATGTATCAGATTTGTATTCCTTGCACTTCTCTTGCACCTGTTTCTGCCATTTAAAAGCAATCTTGGGAAATGAGACATAAAACATTGCAGCTGCCGACACTTGTGAATTAGCAGGTTGGTTTGTCATATTCAGTTTTTATTTTTATTTTTTTGCCTTTTTATTGGCTTTGTACATCTCTAAAAGTCATAGTACAGTATTCGAGTGGATAGGAACACTGACACCCCTGCAGTTGCTGTGATACAAGATATGTGTATATGTGTCATATTTTAGACTGGGAACTGATCCAGTTACTGGTTTGAAGGCAGGTAACTGACAGCGGAAACCCACTCTATTTCCAGGTCCCTCAGAGGCTTATCGGGTGTAGCTCTGTGGATTTTCATCATATTCTTTCTCCTGTCATCAGTTGGTTTATGTGAAGGTGAGAAATGTCGGGATACCCTCTATCTTTGTCAGATTGGCAGTCGTAGGGTGGATTCATATGTTTCCAAGTTTGTTTCAGAAATTACATCAACAGTCCTATTCATCTGAATGGACTTGCAGTAAGGCATATGCTTGCCACTCAGTATCGGACTGGGGTGCCAAGGGCACACCAGTAACAGTGACCCTGGGGGCCCTCTGTTCTGCTACATGCAAATACTACCTTGCACTCGTTCACAAATTTACCCTGGCTTCTATATAACAATAAATTGGACAGAATATTAAATGAATGATGAGATGCTGTCGTTGTCTGTACATAGTAAATCAAGTTAATTGTGCCAACTACTGCTTTTATACAGAGTAGGGGACCTTCTCCTGCAGTGGGGCCTACCGGGGGATTCACCTGTTCTCCTGTGGGACAGTCCGAGCCTGATGGCACTTAAATCAACAAGAAAATCTAAAACTTGTGAGTGCACCCTTACGCATTATGGGCTTGTTGAGAGAATACAATTTCTTTCTTATTGCCATTGTAATTAAAAATGTCAGTATCTGTGCTAAACATTTCCTAAAGTGTCCCTTTGGATAGTTTCTATGAAAAATGTCTTGCTTTTTTGCATCATTTTTTTTCCTGTGTATACATGTTAATGGCAGGGTTTGTAACCTTTCTCTTTCTTCTCCTAAACTTCAATCTGATGATTTATGACTAGTTAGAAGATGACTGTTGACGTGATCATAGTTTTTCTTGGAGGAATTCAGGAGAAGAAAGATAAGGGGTTTCAAACCCTGCCATTGGAACAAAGTTCACTGGTGGATTCACTGTTAAACCATTCTGTACATTGCACAATAAATCACAGAGCCTGTGGAAGCTAAACAGTTAAACATTTTTAATGACACCCATTGTAAAATGATTTGTAGCCAAAAATGCATGCATTTGAATGATCATAGAATGTAAGTCCGCAAGGACAGGGCCCTCTCCCCTCTGTACCAGTCTGTTAATGTAAACCTGTTTACGGTAAACGATATTTATAACTCTGTATGTAACTCCTTTCTCATGTACAGCACCATGGAATTAATGGTGCTATATAAATAATAATAATAATAATGATCGATTGCGGTTGTTTCATCAAACTTTGCATATATTAGTGGTAAGAAAAAGTACTAGAAGCTGTGTAATATATCTTATAAGCATGATCTGCTCTTTTCTCCACCGATGAGCCACTTCCTCCTGTGCAAACAACTGGCAGCACAGTTAGTTATTAGGTTACACTTCTTATTATACACTCATCAAAGTGAGAGGCCAGAAGATGAGTCTGCAGCTTCAAACATCTGTTTTACCCAACGTCGGTGCTAGATGCACAGTCACACAGCTCAGTACTGCTGTGTAATGTCGTACATACTGATTGCTGTTTCTGCTCTGAGCGTCCTTCATAGATGGATTCCTGTGCTTCTGTCTATTTGTATGTGTACAGGATACCTCATAGCAGATAGTCTCCTTCCAGGTCTAAGAACTTAAAATTAGACATGGATCCGGCAGAGGGGAACACTGGTGAAAAATGCAGAATACAAATCCTAATGAGCAGAAATTGTGTTATTTCTACTTGAAATGACAGGTATGCGTTAAGTAATGCTCCTGAAAGTCGCCATAGTCTTTACATAATCTAGGAACGCTGATACCAAACCTTGTAGGTGCTGTGATAGGGGTTACCGTATATTTGTTCTCAGACTGTTTTCCCAGCAGATATACGGTAACTACACAATTGCTGAACAACATTTTGAAATATTGAAAAGAGACACATTTATTATGGATTTTTCAATTTTAGGGACAAATGCTTTGCAATTTATTTGCTTCACTTTTAAAAGAAGTTAGCTAATATGTAGTATTTTTATATTAAGTTTTGGAAATGTATTCTTTCACTGTTGTACAAGTCATTTTAAATTGCAGGGGAGCACATGTAATATCCATGTGATATATGCATAGGTGGCGTTATTTTACAATTAAAATAACTAATTATTCCTATCTTTCCTGGTTGTTGGCGAAGGACCCATGAAGGAGCATTGACAGCTGCAAAATTGTTGTGGTCTAGTGCTGCCAGCTCTATAATTATGATATGTTCAGTTCTAGAGAGTCAGAAGTACAGATCATAATGTGAAGAGCTTCCACAAGTGGGCTGCTAAACAGGCTACAACCTTTTGTAAAATGGGTTTATAAGGAAAAAAGTGATCTTTTCTTATCATGTCATAAGTCATTATCATTTTATGTCTAGACAAAAAATTAGATGTTAAAGGGGCATTTTTCTATGTCATTTTCACTTTGAGAAATAAAAACAACATACTGTATGGATAATATTTTAGTCTACCGACAAAGCTACCCACTTACCTTTTGATTGTGCTCCTCAGGCCCCTTTTTTGGCCTCAATGCCACCGATGTGGTCTACTTACATAGTACTTCTAGTCCGTCCACTCAAGAAGACTATATTTTACATGATCCCTAGCACCTGCTTCACAGGAAACACTGTTACCACCCCTCTGAACTCCAGTATACTGTGCCCACTCACAATACCCTCCCTGTGCCATCTTGAAACTTTGTTCCTAGAGCTATGGTTTGCCTTAATCACCCATACTCCCATGACCATCAGCACCCACCCACAACTGTCTTCTTTAAACTCGAGTCTCAGATTACTGCACCCCCCCATAATTGGGTCACCACTCATTATCGCCCTCTACACTTATACACATAGTCAGTGTAACCAAGCTGCATGCAGGAGCAGTGGAAAGTGAGACATGTAAATGAGTTTGCAGAGCTCTGATGACCATCTCCGCCCTAACCACGACCATTAATCCAACATCACTATCAAATGAAGGTGCAGTAGTTTTTTTCACGTCTCCTATCAACACTGATATATGTCTGTGATGCCTCAGAACGCAGCAATGCGTTTCGTGGGTGTGCTTTCCCCCGAACATAATCGGAGCCAAATTTTGAAAAATTTGCTCAACTCTATAACCAACAAAAACAAGGTGACCGCTAGCTCATGTTTATAGCCAGCTTTACCTTAGAAGTGCTTGGGTGTAAGTCAGTCAAAGTTTGCATGCTTAATATTTATTTTTGTAGCTACAGTATCAAAAGTGCACAAAGTATCCATAAATCCTTCTGTATGCTATAAGGCTTCTTTCACACTTGCGTCTGTACGGGGCCGTCGCAATGCGTCGGCCCGACGTAATGCGTCGGCCCGACGTACTGACGCAAGTTGTGAAAATCGTGCACAACGTGGGCAGTGGATGCAGTTTTTCAATGCATCTGCTGCCCAGTCTATGTCCCGAGGACGAGGGGGCAGAGTTCCGGCCGCGCATGCGCGGTCGGAAATGGCGGACGTGACGTACCAAAAAAAATTACATTGAACTTTTTTTGTGACGACAGTCCGCCAAAACACAACGGATCCAGTGCACGACGGATGTGACGTGTGGCCATCCATCGGCAATACAAGTGTATGGGCACATTTGCAGGATCCGTTTCTTGTCCAAAATGACAAGAAATAATAAGTAATAATAATAAGTAGCCTTAACAAATAGACAATTACATACAGCCACTGTTTTATGATGATGCTGTTACTATTTCTTTCAAAATGATGGATAACCTATGCTGTTCATTCATTTTAAACAATGATGGCTACCTACAATGCTAATAGGACAATAGTCGTAGTTGGTGATAGATCAGCTGCTCTGCTCTGTGTGACAGCCTTTTATACAGTCATTTACCTAAAGAAGGTCAAAACAATGTCCTTTTTACCAGAGTGCTATATGTCGACTTACCTTTTGCACAGTAGTATAGGAAAAAAACGTATACTACATGACTAACACAAATCCACCATAAAAATACCTTTTAGTATATGGAATCCTAGGGCTGATGTATGACACTTTTTGTTTTTATTCCTAAGCTATGACATGTGTCTGAGGCTTCAATCGGAAAGATTCGTTTTGAGCGTGTACATATGAAGGAAGACTCACACTATGTTTATGGATGTTTCTAGTCACTTATGAAAAATTAATCCATATAATCGATTGCCTTCTTATAATATCGTGCAGCCGACAGCTCTTTGAAATCCGCATTCTCAAAAAAGTGGTACACTGAAATACCTTGACTGCTTTTATATGAATTGCTCTATTCCCATACAAACTTCACCGTAAGAGGACAAAAGTAACCATCACCATATCCACCAAATGTGATAGATCCAAACTTCAGGTAGGTGTCCATAAATTAAGCAAAGATTAGTCCAATATAATGGAAAGTTAGCTAGGGTCTTTCACTCTCAAACACGTCTCAGCATTGTGGACCTTTTGGTAATCTATTGTTAGCAGTTCAAAGTACAGTCACCAACCATCTATATACATAATTGTCTAAGGGTCACTTCCATCTGTCTGTCTGTCCTTCTGTCACGGTTATTCGTTCGCTGATTGGTCTCGGCAGCTGCCTGTCATGGCTGCCGCGACCAATCAGCGACGGCCACAGTCCGATTAGTCCCTCCCCTGCTCCCCTGCACTCACTGCCCGGCGCCCACTCCGTAATCCCCATCGCTCACACAGGGTTAATGGCAGCGGTAACAGCACTCCGTTACCACTGCTATTAACCCTGTGTGTCCCCAACTATTTACTATTGATGCTGCCTATGCAGCATCAATAGTAAAAATAGGTCATGTTAAAAATAATTTAAAAAAAAAAAAAAAACCTGCTATACTCATCCTCCGCCGCCTTTCTCGCTCCTCGCCACGCTCCCGGGACCGCTCCATTGCAAGCAGCAGCTTCCGGTCCCGTCCCAGGGGTGGTGTGCGACAAGGACCTGCCGTGACGTCACGGTTATGTGATCGCGACGTCATCATAGGTCCTGCTCACACCAGCCCTGGGACTGCAAGCTGCCGCTTGCAATGGAGCGATCCCAGGAACTTGGCGAGGAGCGGGAAAGGCGGCGGATGGTCAGTATAGCAGGACTTCAACGGGCTATAGGTGAGTATATGTTTATTTTAATTTTTTATGTCTCTATGCTACATGGCTCTGTGCTGGGCAATATACTGCGTGACTGGGCAATATACTACGTGGCTGGGCAATATACTACGTGGCTGGGCAATATACTACGTGGCTGGGCAATATACTACGTGGCTGGGCAATGTACTACGTGGCTGGGCAATATACTACGTGGCTGGGCAATGTACTACGTGGCTGGGCAATATACTACGTGGCCGGGCAATGTACTACGTGGCTGGGCAATATACTACGTGGACATGCATATTCTAGAATACCCGATGCTTTAGAATCGGGCCACCATCTAGTAATATCATAATTTTATTACTCTTTCCTGAAAAAATGAACAGGCAACGTGGGGGACTCTCTGGGGGCCTGGAGGCTAAGCCCTTTTTTAGGTATCAGTATGCTTCACAGGTGTGAATACCTTCAGAATAATGCAGACACGAACTGAGTGACACTTGAAACAACTGTCTCAGCAATGCGTCCTACAAGCCCCCAATTTGCCTGTTCAATTTTTAAAGCATGATTAATATCAATGATGCAGCTGGTTAATAAACTAATGATTTTATGGATCGTGAGAGCCTCTGCATTGATATACTTTTCTCATTATATGAGAGACGCTTCATTGCCTTATTTTTCTTATTATACTTCCAGCAGAGATTTAGTTCACTGAGAGCAGATTGATAGCGTTATAGGCTCTGCATGCCGGGATCCCACAACCCATAAGTGCAGGCCCTACTTTACTAGAAAGTCAGGTCAACCTATCATATTTAGAAAAATCACAAATCTGGGGCTGTCTTTTATTAAGTTAAAAGGGCAACTCTAGATTAATTATAGGTGCTCATTAAAACAATCGCTGACACTGTCGTGTCTATGGCGACATCACCCCTGTCACATTAATAATAATAATAATAATAATCTTTATTTTTATATACTGCTAACATATTCCGCAGCACTTTACAGGTTGCACACATTATCATCGCTGTCCCCGTTGGGGCTCACAATCTAAATTCCCTATCAGTATGTCTTTATGCATGTTGTGCATTTTTCATACCTTACTTTGCAATTTTGAAATACACTTGTAAAAGTTTATTTATTTGAGTTCCTCCATTTGATTTGAACAAGGGCCTAAAAGGCCCAGGTTATGTGAAAGTGTGTATGTCAGACATCACCCATTATAGGGTTAAGCTAATGTTTACTGCATTTCAAGAACCCACTTAAGATTGGGTCTATCACATTTTGAATACGATGATTATTACTTTTATTCTCTTACTATGAAATTTCTATGGAATGGAGGAATTTATATAAAAGCATTCAAGACATTTCAGTGTTCTGCTTGTTTGTCAAGCTGCTTATATTTATACATGTCTCGTGTTTTTGGGGTATGTGCAGACGATCGGGAAGTGGCAGCGCTTTGAACGCAGTGCATGGTCGCTGAGTCCAAAGCGCTGCCATCTATTGAATACAGGTGAATTCACATGTATTTACTGAACCATGCGAAATTCACAGCATTCAATAGTTCAGTAGGTTAAATTTCTCCTGCGGAGACTTGCAAAATTGACATGCTGCTGTCTGGAAAGACACGCCACATGTCCGTCTCCGCAGGTGAACCGCGGGCATCTGTGGACTCATAGTGGGCATGAGATTTCTAGAAATCCCATCCACTATGCTTTAACAGCTGGACTCTGCGGGTTGGACGCTGCACAAGTCCGATTGTCCTACCAGCAGTGTTTGCTGATCGTCTGCACATACCCTTGTAGTTCATATTGGGTGCATTCATAGTTAAAGCAGGTATAGATAAAAAATATTGAGCTGCAGAGTAAGTTCATGTCTCAAATACCACATTGTTGTAATTTGATTGCACAGCTACATACAGTGGCTTGTGAAAGCATTCAACCCCTTACATTAAAACCTGTGTTTAAATATTTTTTAAATCCGATTTGTGTGTGGTGCATCAGCATTAAAAAAAAACAGTCCAAGTTGGTGAAGTCGAGTGAGAAAAAAGTAGGCATGAATTAAATATATGGGTTCAAATAACTAAAAATCGGCATGTGCATATGTATTCACCCCCTAAAGTCAGTACTTTGTAGAGCCTCCTTTTGCGGCAATTACAGCTGCTAGTCACTTTGGATACATCTGTATGAGCTTTCCACATCTTGCCACTGGGATGTTTGCCCATTCCTCAAGGCAAAAGTGCTCTAACTCCTACAAGTTACACTTGAAGATTTCTGTTCACCAGAGGAAACCATCTAACGACAGATTCTCAGTTGGATTAAGGTTTGGGCTTTGACTAGGTCACTCCAAAACATTTACACATTTCCCCTTAAACCACTTGAGTTTTGCTTTAGCAGTATGCTTTGGAAGGTGAACCTCAGTCCCAGTCTCAAATCACAGACTGAAACAGGTTTTGCTCAAGAATATCCCTGTATTTCGTACGATCTTCCCCTGGACTCGGACCATTTTCTCTGTCCCTGCTGCAGAAAAATATACCCATAGTATGATGTTGCCACAATGTTTCACTGTGGGGTTGGTATTCTTAGAGTGATGAGTTGTGCTGGTTTGGCACCAGACAAAGCGCTTACATTGGTGGCAAATAATTTCAATTTTGCTCTCATCTGACCATAGCACCTTCCCTCATACATTTAGGGAGTCTCCCACATGTCTTTTGGCAAAATCAAAACGAGCCTTACAATTTTTGTGTGTAAATAAAGGCTTTTTTCAGCTCACTCTTTCATAAAGGTCACCTATATGGATAGTACGGCTTAGACCTCTTTCACACTTCCGTCTTTTGCCATCCGTCGCAATCCGTCATTTTGGGCAAAAAACAGATCAATTAAATGTGCTTGCAGGATGCGTTTTTTGCCCATAGACTTGTACTAGTGACTGATCGTGACGGATGGCCACACGTCGCGTCCGTCGTGCGATTGATCCGTCGTGTTTTGGCGGACCGTCGTCACAAAAAAACTGTTCAATGTAACTTTTTTGTGCGTCGTGTCCACCATTTTTGACCGCGCATGCGCAGCCGAAACTCCACCCCCTACTCCCCGAACTGCAGAATGGGCAGTGGATGCGTCAAAAAACTGCATCCGCTGCCCACGTCGTGCAAAACTTTCACAACGTCCGTCGGTACGTCGGCCCGACGCGTTGCAACGGACCCGTACCGACAGAAGTGTGAATGAAGCCTTAATGTGGTTGTATGGACAGATACTACAGTCTCTACTTGTGAACTCTGCAGCTAGTTCAGGGTTACCTTTGGCATCTGTTCTGCCTCTCTGATTAATTCCCTCCTTGTTGGGCAGCCCTGTCTTGACAGGTTTGTTGTCTTACCATGTTCTTTCCATTTGATGATAATGGATTTGATGGTGCTCCTGGAGATCATCTGAGATTGGGATATTTTTTTTTACTTCTCAACAACTTTGTTTCTGACTTGTTTGGAGATCTCCTTGGTCTTCATAGTGGTGTTTGGTTAGTGGTGCCTCTTGTTTAATGGTGTTGCAGCCTCTGTGGTCTTTCAGAAAAAGTGTGTGTATATACTGACCGACTGTATGACACTTTGATTGCAGACAGGTGGACTTCTTCTCACTAAACATTTGATTTATGAATGCAATTGCTTGCTTCTGAAATTTTTAGGGGCTTCATCGCAAAAGGGGTGAATACACATGCACATGCCAGTTTTTAGTTATTTGATCCAATAAATTTAATGTATGTGTATATTTTTCTCACTTCAACTTTGACTATTTAGTGCTGATGCATCACACATAAATCTGATTGCAAAAATATTTAAACACAGGTTTTAATGTAGCAGAATAGTTAAAAAGCCATGGAGGTGAATACTTTTGCAAGCCACTGTATATGTTTTTGGGAAAAAATGCCTACCATGTTTCTTTGGATGACTGCTTGACATGACTTGTCAGAAGATCAATAATAAACTGTCCTCCAAGTAAAAGATGAATCTGAGTGTACTTTAAATGAACAATAATAGATGTGGCTCAAAGATTGTTAATTAACCACTTTTTCCGACATCAGGCATACATTTACGCCGATGTGTGACTCCCTCCCTTTGATATGGGCTCTGGCGGTGAGCCCACATCTTTCCGGGTACATGTCAGCTGTTTTGAACAGCTGACATGTGCCCGCAATAGCCGTGGGTGGAATTGCGATCCACCCGCGGCTATTAACCAGTTAAATGCCGCTGTCAAACTCTGACAGTAGCATTTAAATCTCTCTCCCGGCAATCGTGCCAGAAATACGCACATCAGTGACCCCGTCATGTGATTGCGGGTTACCAGTGTGTTGGCATGACAACATGAGGTCTCCTGGAGACCTCTATGGTTGTCAGTGCCAGCTTGCTGTCAGCGCCACACAGTGGTCGGCGCTCATAGCAAGTGAGTAAATCTGATATATAAAGGTGAGCTGAACATCGCCTCTTGTAGCAGAGCCGATCGAGTTGTGCCATCTTCTAGCCTCCTATGGAGACTATTGAAGCATGCCAAAAGTAAAAAAAAAAAAAGTTTTTAAAAATATAAAAAAAAAAATATATATATATATAAAAGTTCAAATTACCCCCTTATCACCAGTCAAAATAAAACAATAAAAATATAATCAAAACATACACATATTTAGTATCACCGCATTCAGAAATGCTCGATCTATCAATAAAGAAAAGGATTAACCTGATCACTAAACGGCGTAGCGAAAAAAAAAGTCAAAATGCCAGAATTACGTTTTTTGGTCTCCGCTCGCCCCGACATTGCATTAACATGCAATAATATGCGATCAAAAGATCATATCTGCACCAATATGGTATCATTAAAAACGTCAGCTCGGCGCACAAAAAATAAGCTCTCACCCAGCCCGAGATCACAAAAAATTGAGACGCTACGGGTAACGGAAAATTGCTCAATTTTTTTTTAACAAAGTTTGGAATTTTTTTCATCACTTAGATAAAACAGAACCTAGACATGTTTGGTGTCTATGAACTCATAATGACCTGGAGAATCATAAGAATCATACTGGCAGGTCAGTTTTAGCATTTAGTGAACCTAGTAAAAAAGCCAAACAAAAAACTAGCGTGGGATTGCACTTTTTTTGTAATTTCACCGCATTTGGAATTTTTTCCCCATTTTCTAGTACAGGACATGCTAAAACCAATCACATCGTTCAAAAGTACGAACTCATCCCGCATAACTTAAGCCCTCACATGGCCATATTGACTGCAAAATAAAAAAGTTATGGCTCTGGGAAGGAGGGGAGCGAAAAACGAAAAAAGCTCCCTGGGTTAAGGGGTTAAATTGTATATTAGAGCGCATATTTATTGATTATATAATGCTACATCTTTAGAATGTCAAATTTATAACAAACTGTCACAAAAGAAATCTTTTCAGCAGCCAAAGTCCTCTTTAGTTTAATTAAAGGGGTGATCCAAAGGCAAAGCATTTTTGTCTTATCTCCCTATTTATTTAGTCCCATAACCTGAGCTATTTTCTATTATGCTTACTTTAACAACTCTCTACTTTTTTACTAACTACTTTTGTATTTTTTTCCCTATTTCCTGTCTTATGACCGTTCTTTTGAGTATCACCAGTGCATGCTGGCATACTTTAAGAAAACATTATTAGGGGGGCAGAGTCTGTGGTTACTGTCACAGCTCGTGTCCCCTCCTTGAAACAAAGCATCATCAGTTACGCTCATTTCAGGGGCAACGCTGTCCCTGCTATGTCCCTGACTACCTCCCTTGTGAAGTGTCTACCCCTGTGCGATGAGCACAGTGTCTGGCCTGTTGTGTGTACAGATTAATAATAAGCCAGCAGCAGAGCGGTGCCACTATCCGTGGCATACAGGAAACCAGCGCTGACCCCACAAGTGGCATCATTAGTCTCTGTGGGGTATAGTGACATAAAACAGAACGTGTGCACAGCAATGTTGTTTTAACTTCTTTGTGCACTATTTTCATTCTATGCAACGCTTTGTCAGACAGATTCCCGGGTGCAATCCCCCTGAAAAAGACGCTGTGTACACATAGCCTTAGATGGGGATGCTGTAGATTGCCTAGCGCAGTTCTAGGGAACCGTGGAGGTCACATTGGTCAGACCCCCAGCAATCAGAAAATTATCCCTCATAATTATCCCTCATTGTAG
Source organism: Ranitomeya imitator (assembly GCF_032444005.1). NCBI lineage: Eukaryota > Metazoa > Chordata > Amphibia > Anura > Dendrobatidae > Ranitomeya > Ranitomeya imitator. The sequence continues at coordinate 715,525,537 of NC_091282.1, read as the reverse complement.
GGATGACTTCAAATTTGAGCGCTCCCCTTTTAACTACGGATCTTCCATAAACTGAATTTTTATAAAAATGGCTCTAAAAACAACCAATACTGCAGTAGTTGGGATGCTTGCAAAGCTGGTGTAAGGAACAAGTTATGGCACAGCAGTACCCCCCACACATTTATGAAAAATGTGAATATCTGTAAGTGACCTTGTGTGCAGTGCCCTATTCAGCGATAGTTGCTAGTATCACTCTAGTTGTGCTTTATTTTTAGAATTTTCCTAAGATCAGAATGTTTTAGAAATGGGTCAAGTTGATCTGCAGAAAAAAAACCTGTGATCAGTAATGACGCTGCAATATGAAAGCTCTTAGGCTATGTGCACACGTCGCGGATTCGTGTGCGGATTTTTCCGCACCATTTTGAAAAATCCACAGGTAAAACGCACTTTTACCTGCGGATTACCCGTGGATTTACTGTGGAGTTTGTGTGTTTTTTGTGTGGATTTCACCTGCCGTTTTTACACCTGCGGATTCCTATTGAGGAACAGGTGTAAAACACTGCGGAATCCGCACAAAGAATTGACATGCTGTGGAAAATACAACGCAGCGTTTCTGCGCGGCATTTTCCGCACCATGGGCCATGGGCACAGCGGATTTTTCCGTAACGTACCCTTAAGCCCACAGACAAATTCTGAACGTTCCCTGTGCTTGCTCAGTGTTTTCTACAATCCACTTGTAAATGCGTACCTATCCAAGAGAGGCATTAATGTTGCTATTTTTTGCTATTATTCCCTAATGTTACAGTACGTAACATAACATACCAAGCTGTAACAGTTGAAGGAATGATGTAAGCATGAGTAGCCTTTCTGATGTAGCATCTGCTGCTGTCCTGGTCTTGCTTGGAATACAACTTGCTCTAATATCTACTAATGTGTCTTGGTCATTTTTCAAATTGCATATACCTTTTCTTGCAAGAACTAGGATAAATTACATAATCTTGATATGCGGAGTGGTTTACCTTATTTCAGCCCTCATGTTTATAATAATCAATTACTTAGTTGTCATCTTGGTAATTATAGCCATAAAATTACAATATTCTGGTGTTTAATGCATTTATGTAGTCGCGATCTCAGAAGTAATCTGTCCACTGAGGGTATGTGCACACGTCAGGTTTTTTCCTGACAAAATCCGGAGATTTCTGCCAGAAATTCGCATTTTTTTCCGCGCGGATTTTTCGCGTTTTTTGCGCGGATTTTTTGCGGAATTTTTGCGTTTTTTTTTTTTTTTCCCTGAAAGTCATTTTGGCTAAGAAATCCGCAAAAAATCCGCAAAAAGAATGAGCATGTCCATTTTTTTTGCGGAATGCGTTTTTTTTGCAGTAAAAAAACGCATCCATCTGAACAAAAAATCCGGAATGCATTATAAATGATAGGATGCATATTTTTAGCATTTTTGATGCGGAATTATAGCGTTTTTATAGCGAAATTCCGCAAAAAAACGCTAAAAATCCGGACGTGTGCACATACCCTCAGTGTCAGACATTTACAGTGGCTTAAGAAAGTATTCACCCCACTTGGCTTTTAACCTATTTTGTTACATTACAACCGGGGTTTAAATATTTTTGTAATCCTATTTTGTGTGTAACGCATCAGCACTAAATAGTCGAAGTTGGTGAAATGAGAAAAATATAGTCCTGAATTATATTTATGGGATCAAATAACTAAAAATTGTCATGTGCACCCCATTTGCAATAAAACCCCTAAAAAGTTCTTGTGCATTCAAATACCTTCATAAATCACATGTTTGATTGCACAGGTGGACTTACTTTCAATAAAGTGTCACATGGTTGGTCAGTATATACATACCTTTTCTGGAAAGCAACTGAGGCTGCTACACCATTAAGCAAGGGGCACCACTAACCAAACACCATGAAGACCAAGGAGATCTCGAAACAAGTCAGGGACCAAGTTGTTGAGAAGTATAAGTAAAGGTTGGGTATAAAATAAATACCCCAATCTCTGATGATCTCCCAGAGCACCATCAAATCTATCATCATCATCATCAAATGGAAAGAACATGGTACCACAGCAAACCTGCAGGGAAAGACGTCCACCAAAACTTTCAGCTCGGAAAATGAAGGCATTAGGCCCCTTTCACACATCAGTTTTTGCTATCAGTCGCAATCTGTCAAATTTTTGAAAAAAAAAACAAATCCGGTGACTGATGCCGCCGGATCTGTTTTTTTTCTTATAGACTTGTATTAGCGACGGATGGCCTCAAGTTTCAGCTGTCGTTCGCCGGATCTGTAGAAAATTGTCCGATGGCCGGAGACGATGGACAAATTAACTTTTTTGTGAACGTCGAAAAATTGGACAGGGACGGCTCCGTCAAATTCGTTCGCTCAAATGGAAGCCTATGGGTGCCGGATCCATCAAATTATTATTATTATTTATTATTATAGCGCCATTTACTCCATGGCGCTTTACATGTGAGGAGGGGTATACATATTAAAAACAGGTACAATAATCTTGAACAATACAAGTCACAACTGGTACAGGAGGAGAGAGGACCCTGCCCGCGAGGGCTCTCAATCTACAAATGACGGAATTCAGCAACAGATTCCTTTTTTTTAACTGAGCATGCTCTGATTTATTTAGGATCCAATTAGCCGGATCAGCTAGTCGGATCCGTTGAAAAAATGAATCCGTCGCATCAGTTTTTCACAATCTGTGACCGATCCGTCGAGCTAACGGATTGTGACTGACGACAAAAAACTGATGTGTGAAAGGGGCCTTTCTCAGAGAGGCAGCACAGAGACCAAAGTAACCCTTGAGAAGCTGCAGAGTTCCCAATTGAGGACTGGAGTATCTGTTCATACAACCACAATAAGCCGTACACTCCATAGAGGTGGCCTTTATGGAAAATTGAGCTGAAAAAAACCTTATTTACACACAAAAATTGTTATGAAGAAAGATCACAGCGTGAGCCAATCAGGAACTTGGGGTGGAGACAAAAGGAACTCAGGTTGGAGACACCAGGAACAACACAGATACCAGTATCTGATTTAGGGCTTGTTTTCACTTGCGAGGAACACGTCCGTGTCTCGCATGTGGAAACGAAGCTCTGGCGCCGGCACTGTGGAGCGGAGCATGCGGCCGCATAGCAACACATGGAGCCGCACGCTCCGCTCAAGTGCCGGCACCAGAGCTTCGTTTCCACATGCGTGACACGGACGTGTTCCTCGCAAGTGAAAACAAGCCCTTAGCAAGGTACTGTCCAGCAAACTGAATAGCTCAGAGGGAAGAGTGAAACACATTTTTTGTTCAGCAAGAGGTCATGATTGATGCTTACCCTTCTGTGACAGTCATATGGCCTAATTGCTCATAGAGACCAGATGTTTTCCCAAAAAGCAATCATTCAGTATTTTCCTTTTGCTTGTCGGTTAAAGGGACTCTGTCACCTGAATTTGGCAGGACTGGTTTTGGGTCATATGGGCGGAGTTTTCGGGTGTTTGATTCACCCTTTCCTTACTCGCTGGCTGCATGCTGGCTGCAATATTGGATTGAAGTTCACTCTCTGTCCTCCATAGTACACGCCTGCACAAGGCAAGATTGCTTTGTGCAGGTGTGTACTATGGGGACAGAGAGTGAACTTCAATCCAATATTGCAGCCAGCATGCAGCCAGCGGGTAAGGAAAGGGTGAATCAAACACCCGAAAACTCCGCCCATATGACCCAAAACCAATCCCGCCAAATTCAGGTGACAGAGTCCCTTTAATAATTGCATATTTTCTACCCAACAATCTAAAACTTAACCTTTAATTACTCTGTTCACTGAATAAGCTATTGTGTAATACTCAACACACAAGAAGTTACCGTAAGTTTTAGACTGTTGCGTAGAAGACTGGTGTCTTATTAACCAATAATGTCAGTAGGTAAATACATCATAAAGTCTAAGATTATGTTCACATTGCATGATTTTTTGGTATTATTTGAGCAGAGAAACACTCAAAAAGATTCTACTATTCATTTCTATGGAAAATTGACTTGCTCTTCATATGCTCAGGTTTTTGAGCGGATTTTAAAGGTTTCAGGTTTTCAAAAACATCTAGTTGGAGAAAATAGTGGATGTCACGTATTCTCCTGATGCAAAATGCCTTAAAGGGAACCTGTCACCCCCCAGTGCATATTAAGGTAAAAGAGCCACCTTCTGCAGCACTAAGGCTGCATTCTGTGAAGGTGGCTCTTATGTTTTTGCTCCCTAATAATGCTGAAATATTCACTTTTATAAATTGCGCGCCATACCTGTATGGAGTTCGGGGGGTACGATTTTTTCCCCCTGACTCAACCGCCTCACAGCCGTCAATCATCCCCTCAGTGCACCGGGCGCCGCCCCCTCTGTGTTTCCTCACGTCACCGACGCCTGCGCTGTGCTCTCATTTTTGGGCATGCGCCGTGCGCGCTGCCCTGAAATTCACATCAGCTGATGTACTGATATCGCTCCTGCATGCAGCGGAGGCCCGAGATCCTGCCCCGCAGTGTGTTATGATTTATTCACACTGTGGGGCTGGGGATCTGGCGCATGCCCAGTTAGTCTCTGCAGCTGTCCCCACCTCCCTTCGCCTCTTTCCTCAAGCGTTATATGACTTGCAGCTTGTGATCACTCTGACGCTGCAGACAAGTCGTATAACGCTGGAGGAAAGAGGCGGAGGGAGATGGGGACAGCCGCAGAGACTAACTGCACATGCGTCAGATTCCCAGCCCCGCAGTGTGAATAAATCATAACACAACGCCGGACAGGATCTCTGGCCTCTGCTACACACAGGCGCGATATCAGTACATCAGCTGATGTGAGTTCCAGGGCAGCATGCTCGGCGCATGCCCAAAAATGAGAGCACAGCGCAGGCGCCGGTGACGTGAAGAAACACAGAGGAGGTGGCGCCCGGTGCACTGAGGGGATGACTGATGGCTGGGAGGCAGTTGAGTCAAGGGGAAAAAACGTACCTCCCAGACTCAATACAGGTATGGCGCGCAATTTATAAAAGTGAATATTTCAGCGTTATCAGGGAGCAAAAACATAAAAGCCACCTTCACAGAATGAAGCCTTAGTGCTGCTGAAGGTGGCTCTTTTACCTTAATAGGCCCTGGGGGGGTGACAGGTTCCCTTTAAACTAGATATTGCCCTATCAAAAAGCTGCAAAGAAAACACATTAAAAGAGACCAACGCATTTCAGCTAAGAAGCATGGTTTCCTTGTGGCTACTTTGTGGTTTGCTAGAATGCTGTTTTTAATGATGGACTAAACAAAAGTCATAATGATTTAAAAAGATAAATCATGGTAATTTGGCAGTAAATGGCTTCACCCAACCAATAACCATGAGAGGAGAAAAAGTTTTGGTGTTATCATCCATATTCTCTGAAAAAAGGCCAAGAAAGCAAAAATTCTGCCGGGGTATGTAAACTTTTGAGCACAACTGTATTCAGTGAAACACATTTATTACCTCCACAGGATAGATGAGTGGTGGGTAGTGTTGAGCATTCCGATACCGCAAGTATCGGGTATCGGCCGATACTTGCGGTATCGGAATTCCGATACCGAGATCCGATACTTTTGTGGTATCGGGTATCGGTATTGGATCCATAGTGAGGTGTAAAATAAAGAATTAAAATAAAAAATATTGATATATTCACCTCTCCGGCGGCCCCTGGACACCACCGTGGGTAACCGGCAGGCTTCTTTGTTTAAAATTAGCGCGTTTAGGACCTGAGGAATGACGTCACGGCTTCTGATTGGTCGCGTGCCGCCCATGTGACCGCCACGCGACCAATCAGAAGCCGCGACGTCATTCCTCAGGTCCTAAATTCCTAGAATGAGCACGTTTAGGACCTGAGGAATGACGTCGTGGATTCTGATTGGTCGCGTGCCGCCCATGTGACCGCCACGCGACCAATCAGAAGCCGCGACGTCATTCTCAGGCACTAAACTCCTCATTCTAGGAATTTAGGACCTGAGGAATGACGTCGCGGCTTCTGATTGTTCGCGTGGCGGACACATGGGCGGCACGTGACCAATCAGAAGCCGCGACGTCATTCCTCAGGTCCTAAATGCGCGCATTTTAAATAAAGAAGCCTGCCGGTTACCCGCGGTGATGTCCAGGGGCCGCCGGAGAGGTGAATATATCAATATTTTTTATTTTAATTCTTTATTTTACACATTAATATGGATCCCAGGGCCTGAAGGAGAGTTTCCTCTCCTTCAGACCCTAAGAACCATCAGGATACATTCCGATACTTGGTGTCCCATTGACTTGTATTGGTATCGGATATCGGTATCGGCGATATCCGATACTTTTCGGGTATTGCCGATACTATCCGATACCGATACTTTCAAGTATCGGACGGTATCGCTCAACACTAGTGGTGGATAATTAGTTTTTCTGAGGGGCCACATGACAGACCTTGACTGTTGTGGAGGGCCACACCAATCGGCTAAAATTAATTCTGCTCAATATTAATATTAGCAAAATATTAATTATAACTATTATTTTATATTAATATTATTTGTATCACATAACATTAAGCAGAATTAGGTATGTTGACATCCCCTATATACCATGAGCCCTATATATAGTTTGAGCTACTATATACAGTATCAACCCTCACATAGCCTACCTATATTCAGTATGAGCCCACAGATTCCCCTTATATACAGGCACACATCCCACACGTATACACACGCTCTGCTCCAGTCTTTGCTGTATGCACTGACATTCCACAACGCTGACGTGATGTAGTGACTTAATCGCGTCTGCTATCTCAGTCTCACACACTGATTGGTGGAAGATGGAGCTGGCTGCACCCTTCTCCAACACCTGAGGAAGCAGATAGCAGAGAAATTGGGACTCGAGCTGGTGAGGACGGCTGTAAGGTGGAGCATGTGGGCCGTTGTTTTCAGCCCTTCGGCTGTCTCTGTTCATGGACCAGACTGGAACAGCCAGAGTGATGGATGTGTCCTGCGTGCCGCATTTTGCCCAGGTTTGGGATAGATGATAGATGTATAATTACTGGGGACTGCAATTCTGGTACCAGACCATACTGTGCAATAGAAGTGGTTTTCAATGTCCCGAGTGTGAGTGAGCATCTGCGACCACTTTTCCATTAACTGTCCATGCCTCCTGCAGAATAATACTGTGGAAGTGATTGCACATGCTCACTGATGATTCATTCACGTTCAAGAATATGAGAACCTCATTCTAATAATTGGCGAGGGTCCTGGAAATCAGACCTCCAGCAGTGTTACATTTATCGCCTATTATGTGGATTGTTTAAGGTGTAGACAGTGATTGACAGTGATATCTCGGTATTGCAACAAACTTATATCTATATATAGTATGTTTTAGTAAATGCCCATGAAATAGCAATTCTTAGGGCTTACCTGGAGCTCTTTGTTAAAGGGAATCTATCAGTAGGATTTACAGACTATTTACAGTATATGTGCATGTAGCCTTTTCAAAGACAAGTATAGCCATACCTATACATGCCCATTGCTCCATTACTGAGAATTGAAGGTTTTAATCCATATGCAATGTAGCTGAAGTGCTTTCGGCGCGTAGAAGCCCTTCCTAAGTTTCTGTCACTACAGCTCTAATCCCTGCCACGCCGCCAGCCTCCTGCTTGACTGACAGTTCCTTTGCTGTGTGACTTAAAGAAGCCCTCACTATATTTTTTTATTAGCGAAACCTGTACATTATACCCACCAATTGCTACCTTATTTGGCTTCCAGCGCGGCTTTGGTCCTCTTCCGGGCCATGTGTCTTCTATTCAGACTCTCACTGGGGTCAATGTGTGAGCCTGAAGTGGTTTTTACAGTGTAAGGCCGGCCTCACACTAGCGTGTTTTACGGACGTAAGAGAGGTGCTGAAAATACGCATTGCACACGGACCAATGATTCTCTATGCCCCAGCTCCTATCTGCCGTATTTTACTGATCCGTATTATACGGTCTTCTACGGCCGTAGAAAATCGCAGCATGCTGCGTTTGTCACCGTATTGCGCAAAAAATACACCAATAAAAGTCTATGGGGGCCAGAAAAATATGGATTACACACGGACTAGCAGTGTGACTTGCGAGAAATACGCAGCGGTGTTCTGTAGAAAAGCCGGCAATTCAGTGCGGTGTACAGTAAAATCACACTGACAGGTTAGAATAGAATAGATAGAATAAATGTCTACACATAGAATAGGTATATATATATATATATATATATATATATATATATATATATATATATATACACATATATATATATATATATATCATTGAGACACATATATGTATATATATTAATATTTCATCCAGCACTAGATAGCTTTAAAGCCGGTAATTCAATTGCCGGCTTTTGCGATCTCCTTCCTAAACCCGACATGATATGAGACACGGTTTACATACAGTAAACCATCTCTTATCCCCATTTTTTTGCATATTCCACTAATGTTAGTAGTGTGTATGTGCAAAATATTGGCGCTGTAGCTATTAAATTAAAGGGTTAAATGGCGGAAAAAATTGACGTGGGCTCCCGCACAATTTTCTCTGCCAGAGTAGTAAAGCCAGTGACTGAAGGCAGATATTAATAGCCTGGGGAGGGTCCATGGTTATTGCCCCCCCCCCCGGCTAAAAACATCTGCCCCCAGCCACCCCAGAAAAGGCACATCTGGAAGATGCGCCTATTCTGGCACTTGGCCACTCTCTTCCCATTCCCGTGTAGCAGTGGTATATGGGGTAATGAAGGGTTAATGTCACCTGTTGTGAATTCTGTTGTCGGGCTCCCTCCTGTGGTCATGAATGGTACTTCGGCTGGTTCTGTCCATGGACTTCCTCTGGTGGGTGTTTCTGAGTTTCACAGGTGACGAGGTTATTTCGTAAGCTGCTGCTCTATTTAACTCCACTTAGATCTTTGCTCCATGCCACCTGTCAATGTTCCAGTGTTGGTCTGTTCACTCCTGGATCGTTCTTGTGACCTGTCTTCCCATCAGAAGCTAAGTTCCAGCTTGTATTTCTTTGGTTTGCTATTTTTCTGTCCAGCTTGCTATTTAATTTGTTGTCTTGCTTGCTGGAAGCTCTGGGACGCAGAGGGAGCGCCTCCGCACCGTGAGTCGGTGCGGAGGGTCTTTTTGCGCCCTCTGAGTGGTCTTTTTGTAGGTTTTTGTGCTGACCGCAAAGTAACCTTTCCTATCCTCGGTCTGTTCTGTAAGTCGGGCCTCACTCTGCTAAATCTATTTCATCTCTGTGTTTGTATTTTCATCTTTACTCACAGTCATTATATGTGGGTGGCTGCCTTTTCCTTTGGGGAATTTCTCTGAGGCAAGGTAGGCTTTATTTTTCTATCTTCAGGGCTAGCTAGTTTCTTAGGCTGTGCCGAGTTGCATAGGGAGCGTTAGGCGCAATCCACGGCTATTTCTAGTGTGTTTGCTGACCGCAATCCCTAAACCTATCAGAGTTCCCACGTCCCAGAGCTCGTCCTTATTATCAGTAACTATCAGGTCATTCCGTGTGCTCTTAACCACCAGGTCCATTATTGTCCTGACCACCAGGTCATAACAGTACAGGTGGCCCAAAGTACTAATGCATCTCAATAGAGGGATAAGAGAAGTTCTGAGACCATTTTTTTTTCTTTGCAGTGTGTTTTGTCTCTATTTTCCCCTTTACCTCTGGGTGGTTCAGGACACTGGTGTAAACATGGACACTCAAGGTCTGTCCTCTTGGATGGATAATCTCACTACAAGGATACAAAACATTCAAGATTTTGTGGTTCAGAATCCGATGTCAGAGCCTAGGATTCCAATTCCTGATTTGTTTTTTGGTGATGGATCTAGGTTCTTGAATTTCAAAAATAATTGTAAATTGTTTCTTGCCTTGAAACCTCGCTCTTCAGGTGACCCTGTTCAACAAGTAAAGATCATTATTTCATTGTTACGTGGTGACCCTCAAGACTGGGCATTTTCCCTTGCGCCAGGAGATCCGGCATTGCGTGATGTTGATGCGTTTTTCCTGGCGCTTGGATTGCTTTATGACGAACCTAATTCAGTGGATCAGGCAGAGAAAATCTTGCTGGCTCTGTGTCAGGGTCAGGATGAAGCGGAGATATATTGTCAGAAGTTTAGAAAGTGGTCTGTGCTCACTCAGTGGAATGAATGTGCCCTGGCAGCAATCTTCAGAAAGGGTCTCTCCGAAGCCCTTAAGGATGTCATGGTGGGGTTTCCCATGCCTGCTGGTCTGAATGAGTCTATGTCCTTGGCCATTCAGATCGATCGACGCTTGCGTGAGTGTAAAGCTGTGCACCATTTGGCGGTACTATCTGAGCATGGGCCTGAGCCTATGCAATGTGATAGGACTTTGACCAGAGCTGAACGGCAAGAACACAGACGTCGGAATGGGCTATGTTTTTACTGTGGTGATTCCACTCATGCTATCTCCGATTGCCCTAAGCGCACTAAGCGGTTCGCTAGGTCTGCCACCATTGGTACGGTACAGTCTAAATTTCTATTGTCTGTTACTCTGATTTGCTCTTTGTCATCCTATTCTGTTATGGCATTTGTGGATTCAGGCGCTGCCCTGAATTTGATGGACTTGGAGTATGCTAGGCGCTGTGGTTTTTTCTTGGAGCTTTTGCAGTATCCTATTCCATTGAGAGGAATTGATGCTACGCCTTTGGCCAAGAATAAGCCTCAGTATTGGACCCAATTGACCATGTGCATGGCTCCTGCACATCAGGAGGATATCCGCTTTCTGGTGTTGCATAATCTGCATGATGTGGTCGTTTTGGGGTTGCCATGGCTACAGGTTCATAATCCAGTATTGGACTGGAAATCTATGTCTGTGTCCAGCTGGGGTTGCCAGGGGGTACATGGTGATGTTCCATTTTTGTCTATTTCGTCTTCCACTCCTTCTGAAGTTCCAGAGTTTTTGTCGGATTATCGGGATGTATTTGATGAGCCCAAAGCCAGTGCCCTACCTCCTCATAGGGATTGCGATTGTGCAATTAATTTGATTCCTGGTAGTAAGTTTCCTAAGGGCCGATTGTTCAATTTATCTGTGCCAGAACACGCCGCTATGCGGAGTTATATAAAGGAATCCTTGGAGAAAGGCCATATTCGCCCGTCGTCATCACCGTTAGGAGCACGGTTCTTTTTTGTGGCCAAGAAGGATGGTTCTTTGAGACCTTGTATTGATTACCGCCTTCTTAATAAAATTACAGTCAAATTTCAGTATCCTTTGCCGTTGCTGTCTGATTTGTTTGCTCGTATTAAAGGGGCTAGTTGGTTCACCAAGATAGATCTTCGAGGGGCGTATAATCTTGTGCGTATTAAACAAGGCGATGAATGGAAAACAGCATTTAATACGCCCGAGGGCCATTTTGAGTACCTGGTTATGCTATTCGGGCTTTCCAATGCTCCATCAGTATTTCAGTCCTTTATGCATGACATCTTCTGAGAGTACCTGGATAAATTCCTGATTGTGTATTTGGATGATATTTTGGTCTTTTCGGATGATTGGGAGTCTCATGTGAAGCAGGTCAGAATGGTGTTCCAGGTCCTTCGTGCGAATTCCTTGTTTGTGAAGGGGTCAAAGTGTCTCTGGAGTTCAGAAGGTTTCATTTTTGGGGTTCATTTTTTCCCCTTCTACTATCGAAATGGACCCTGTTAAAGTCCAAGCCATTTACGATTGGACTCAGCCGACATCTGTGAAGAGCCTGCAAAAGTTCCTGGGCTTTGCTAATTTTTATCGGCGCTTCATCGCTAATTTTTCTACTGTTGCTAAACCGTTGACTGATTTGACCAAGAAGGCTGCTGATGTGGTCAATTGGTCTTCTGTGGCTGTAGAGGCTTTTCAGGAGTTGAAGCGTTGTTTTTCTTCTGCCCCTGTGTTGTGCCAGCCAGATGTTTCGCTTCCGTTTCAGGTTGAGGTTGATGCTTCTGAGATTGGAGCAGGGGCTGTTTTGTCGCAAAGAAATTCTGAGGGCTCGGTGATGAAGCCATGTGCTTTCTTTTCTAGAAAGTTTTCGCCTGCTGAGCATAACTATGATGTTGGTAATCGTGAATTGTTGGCCATGAAGTGGGCATTCGAGGAGTGGCGTCATTGGCTGGAAGGAGCCAAGCATCGCGTGGTGGTCTTGACAGATCACAAGAATTTGACTTATCTTGAGTCTGCCAAACGGTTGAATCCGAGACAGGCTCGATGGTCATTATTTTTCTCCCGTTTTGATTTTGTGGTTTCGTACCTTCCGGGCTCTAAGAATGTGAAGGCTGATGCCCTGTCAAGGAGTTTTGTGCCTGACATTCCGGGTGTTCCTGAGCCGGCGGGTATTCTCAAAGAGGGGGTAATTTTGTCTGCCATCTCCCCTGATTTGCGGCGGGTGCTGCAAAAATTTCAGGCTGATACACCTGACCGTTGCCCAGCGGAGAAACTGTTTGTCCCTGATAGATGGACTAGTAGAGTTATCTCTGAGATTCATTGCTCAGTGTTGGCTGGGCATCCTGGAATCTTTGGTACCAGAGATTTGGTGGCTAGATCCTTCTGGTGGCCGTCTTTGTCGCAGGATGTGCGTTCTTTTGTGCAGTCCTGTGGGACTTGTGCTCGGGCTAAGCCCTGCTGTTCTCGTGCCAGTGGGTTGCTTTTGCCCTTGCCGGTCCCGAAGAGGCCCTGGACGCATATTTCTATGGATTTTATTTCGGATCTCCCCGTCTCTCAAAAGATGTCGGTCATTTGGGTGGTTTGTGATCGCTTTTCTAAGATGGTCCATTTGGTACCTTTGTCTAAATTGCCTTCCTCCTCTGATTTGGTGCCATTATTTTTCCAGCATGTGGTTTGTTTACATGGTATCCCAGAGAACATCGTTTCTGACAGAGGTTCCCAGTTTGTTTCAAGGTTTTGGCGATCCTTTTGTGCTAGGATGGGCATTGATTAGTCTTTTTCCTTGGCTTTCCATCCTCAGACAAATGGCCAAACCGAACGAACTAATCAAACTTTGGAAACATATCTGAGATGCTTTGTTTCTGCTGATCAGGATGATTGGGTGTCCTTTTTGCCGTTGGCTGAGTTCGCCCTTAATAATCGGGCCAGCTCGGCTACTTTGGTTTCGCCGTTTTTCTGCAATTCTGGTTTCCATCCTCGTTTCTCTTCAGGGCAGGTTGAATCTTCGGACTGTCCTGGTGTAGATACTGTGGTGGATAGGTTGCAGCAGATTTGGACTCATGTGGTGGACAATTTGACATTGTCCCAGGAGAAGGCTCAACGTTTCGCTAACCGCCGGCGCTGTGCGGGTCCCCGACTTCGTGTTGGGGATTTGGTTTGGTTGTCGTCTCGTTATGTTCCTATGAAGGTTTCCTCTCCTAAGTTTAAGCCTCGTTTCATTGGTCCGTATAAGATTTCTGAGGTTATCAATCCTGTGTCATTTCGTTTGGCCCTTCCTGCTTCTTTTGCCCTCCATAATGTTTTCCATAGGTCGTTATTGCGGAGATACATGGTGCCTGTGGTTCCATCCGTTGATCCTCCTGCCCCGGTGTTAGTTGAGGGGGAGTTGGAGTATGTGGTGGAGAAGATTTTGGATTCTCGTGTTTCGAGACGGAAACTCCAGTACCTGATCAAGTGGAAGGGTTATGGTCAGGAAGATAATTCCTGGGTTTTTGCCTCTGATGTTCATGATGCCGATCTGGTTCGTGCCTTTCATTTGGCTCATCCTGGTCGGCCTGGGGGCTCTGGTGAGGGTTCGGTGACCCCTCCTCAAAGGGGGGGGTACTGTTGTGAATTCTGTTGTCGGGCTCCCTCCTGTGGTCATGAATGGTACTTCGGCTGGTTCTGTCCATGGACTTCCTCTGGTGGGTGTTTCTGAGTTTCACAGGTGACGAGGTTATTTCGTTAGCTGCTTCTCTTTTTAACTCCACTTAGATCTTTGCTCCATGCCACCTGTCAATGTTCCAGTATTGGTCTGTTCACTCCTGGATCGTTCTTGTGACCTGTCTTCCCATCAGAAGCTAAGTTCCAGCTTGTATTTCTTTGGTTTTCTATTTTTCTGTCCAGCTTGCTATTTAATTTGTTGTCTTGCTTGCTGGAAGCTCTGGGACGCAGAGGGAGCGCCTCCGCACCGTGAGTCGGTGCGGAGGGTCTTTTTGCGCCCTCTGCGTGGTCTTTTTGTAGGTTTTTGTGCTGACCGCAAAGTAACCTTTCCTATCCTTGGTCTGTTCAGTAAGTCGGGCCTCACTTTGCTAAATCTATTTCATCTCTGTGTTTGTTTTTTCATCTTTACTCACAGTCATTATATGTGGGGGGCTGCCTTTTCCTTTGGGGAATTTCTCTGAGGCAAGGTAGGCTTTATTTTTCTATCTTCAGGGCTAGCTAGTTTCTTAGGCTGTGCCGAGTTGCATAGGGAGCGTTAGGCGCAATCCACGGCTATTTCTAGTGTGTTTGATAGGTTTAGGGATTGCGGTCAGCAGAGTTCCCACGTCCCAGAGCTCGTCCTTATTATCAGTAACCATCAGGTCATTCCGTGTGCTCTTAACCACCAGGTCCATTATTGTCCTGACCACCAGGTCATAACAGTCACCTTGCTATTGTAAGGTGACCTTAAGCCAGATTAATAATGGAGAGGCGTCAATTATGACACCTATCCATTATTAATCCAATTGTCTGAAATGGTTAAAAAACACACACACATTATTACAAAGTCTTTTAATGAAATAAAGACACAGGTTGTTGTAATATTTTATCAGACTCTTAATCCACCTGAAGACCCTCACTCTGTAACAAAGGAAAAATAAAAAAACAACAATATCTTATACCTTCCGATGATCTGTCACGTCCCACGATGTAAATCCATCTGAAGGGGTTAAATTATTTTACACCCAGGAGCTCTACTAATGCAGCTGTGCTCGTGGCTGTAAAACCCCAGCGAATGAATGGAAAGTAGGTCAATGACCTGTAGTTACCTTCATTCGCTGTGATGCGCCCTCTGCTGGTTGTCCTCATATAACCTCGAGGCTGGGAAAATATTCTGAAAAGTTCCCACGCTCGAGGTCATATGAGGACAACCAGCAGAGGGCGCATCACCGTGAATGAAGGGAACTACAGGTCATTGACCTACTTTCCATTCATTCGCTGGGGTTTTACAGGCAGGAGCACAGCTGCATTATAGCAGAGCTCCTGCCTGTAAAATAATTTACCCCTTCAGATGGATTTACATCGTGGGTTGTGACAGATCATCGGACGGTATGAGATATTGTTGTTTTTTTATTTTTCCTTTGTTACAGAGCGAGGGTCTTCAGGTGGATTAAGAGTCTAATAAAATATTACAACAACCTGTGTCTTTATTTCATTAAAAGACTTTGTAATAATGTGTGTGTGTGTGTGTGTGTGTGTGTGTGTGTGTTTTTTAACCATTTCAGACAATTGGATTAATAATGGATAAGTGTCATCATTGACGCCTCTCTATTATTAATCTGGCTTAATGTCACCTTACAATAGCAAGGTGACATTAACCCTTCATTACCCCATATCCCACTGCTACACGGGAATGGGAAGAGAGTGGCCAAGTGCCAGAATAGGCGCATCTTCCAGATGTGCCTTTTCTGGGGTGGCTGGGGGCAGATGTTTTTAGCCAGGGGGAGGCCAATAACCATGGACCCTCTCCAGGCTATTAATATCTGCCCTCAGTCACTGGCTTTACTACTCTGACGGAGAAAATTGCGCGGGAGCCCACGCCAATTTTTTCCGCCATTTAACCCTTTAATAGCTACAGCGCCCAAATTTTGCACATACACACTACTAACATTAGTAGTGTGGAATATGCAAAAAAAATGGGTATATGAGATGGTTTACTGTATGTAAACCATGTCTCATATCCTGTCGGGTTTAGGAAGGAGATAGCAAAAGCCGGTAAGTGAATTACCGGCTTTAAAGCTATCTCACGCTGGATGAAATATTAAAATATATATGTGTCTCACTGATATATATGTATATATATATATAACAGTATATATGTTTTTACGATTTTTTGAGAACCTGGATCCATTGTATGTCCGTATGTCGGTTTTGCAGGCCTGCGAGAAAATCTCGCAGTACGGATGCCATACGGATTACATACGGAGGATGCCATACGCAAAATACGCTGACACACCCTGCCTATGGAGGAGATACGGACCACTATTTTGGGGACTTTTCTGCATATTACGGCCGTAAATTACGGACCGTATTTTTATACGCTGAGTGTGACGCCGGCCTAAGCCTATGGAGTCCTGTTCTGCCGCTTCATAGAAATACATTTTATGGCCACGTTTACTTGTTTAGTATTTGGTCAGTATTTTACATCAGTATTTGTAGCCAAAACCAGGAGGACTGGGTGATAAATGCAGAAGTGGTGCATATGTTTCTATTATAGTTTTCTTCTAAGGCTGGGATCACACATGCGAGAAACACGTCCGTGCCTCGCATGTGAAATCCAACCTCTGGCGCCGGCACTTGGGAGCAGAGCGTGCAGCTCCATGTGTTGCTATGCGGCCGCACGCTCCGCTCTGGAGTGCCGGCGCCAGAGCTTGGATTTCACATGCGAGACACGGACGTGTTTCTCGCATGTGTGATCCCGGCCTAATTGTTCCACTCCTGATTTTGGCTTACAAGTATTCATGTAAAATACTGAACATGTGAACATGGCCTATAAACGACTTCCAGCTCCTACATAGACCCCAATGTGAATAGGCTTGAAGAGACATCAAGTCCACCTTAAGGCTGTGTGCACATGTTGCGGATTTTTTGCAATTTGTTTCGCAATAAAAGCGCATAAAAAACGCATACATTATGCATCCCATCTTTTAGAATGCATTCCGCAATTTTTGTGCACATGATGCGTTTTATTCCGTGAAAACAACGCATCGCTATAAAAAACGCAGCATGTTCACTAATTTTGCAGATTTTTTGCGGATTTCCCACTATATCATTGCATTGGGAAATCTCCGGAAAAAGATGTGCAAAAAAAACGCCAAAAAACGCATGCGGATTTCTTGCAAAAAATGTCCAATTTTGCTCAGGAAGTTTCTCCAAGAAATCCTGAACGTGTGCACATATCCTAAGGCCGGTTTCACACGTCAGTGGCTCCGGTACGCGAGATGACAGTTTCCTCACGTACCGGAGACACTGACTCACGTAGACACATTAAAATCAATGTGTTTCTGCACATGTGAGCGTGTTTTCATGGACCGTGTGTCCGTTTTGAAAACACGGAGACCTGTCAGTGTTCGTGGGAGCGCACGTATTGCACAGACCCATTAAAGTCAATGGGTCCGTGTAAAGCACGAACTGCACACGGATGTTGTCCGTGTGCAGTCCGTGTGCCATGCAGGAGACAGCGCTACTGTAAGCGCTGTCCCCCCGCGTGATGCTGAAGCCACTAATCATTTCTTCTCTCCAGCATCGTTCGCTGGAGAGAAGATATGAAAAATCTTTTTTAAACACAAAAAAAAAAAAAAAAAAAAAGATTCCTGTCCCCAACCCTCTCCCACCCCCTGTGTGCTCCCCCCCGCTGTTAATAAAATACTTACCCGGCTCCCTCGCTGGCGCTGCTTCCTGTCCTTGCCGCAGCTTCTCCTGTATGAGCGGTCACGTGGTGCCGCCTATTACAGTGATGAATATACGGCTCCACCCCTATGGGAAGTGGAGCCGCATATTCATCACTGTAATAGGCGCATGTGTGCCACACTGATGTGCCACGTAAACGCACGGACACGGATAATTTCGGTACTGATTTTTCCGGTACCGGAATTATCTGGACGTGTGAGACTGCCCTAAAAGGAAGCTGTCGCAACATTTTTCCCATCTGAAAGCAGTATGATTTTGGAGCAGAGACCCTGATTACAGCATTGTATTACTAAGGGTGTATTCAAATGTTACAGTTTTGCAACTGTTTTTTTTACACTAAAAATTAGAGTGGAGGGAGAAAAAACAGTGCTTTGTAGGTTCCTTTTTCTGTGCATTTTTTGCAACATTTTTGCTTGCATATTAATAGTTCTCGGAGTGCTGAATATAACCCCACCCACACCACTGATTGGCAGATTTCTGTGTGTACTGTGCATAGGCAGAAATATACCAATCAGTATTGGGGCCTGGGTTATAAAGAGGTCATTATGGACGGCTACAAGGCTGTAGGTTTATTAGTTCTCAAGTGATAACCTCCTGCTGATAAAACTGTTTTTATCAAACTTGCAGCAATCAGCCCATTAAGTGACACTCAGATTATGTCGCAAAAGTCTGTTGACAGATCCCCTTTAAATTAAAATTTAAAAAAATGATATGTTTAGATTAGCATTTTCAATCTTTAATGTTCCTCAACTAATGTAATTCTTTCTTACAAGCATTGTTTTTGATACTCCTTTTATCACATATTCATTTGCTGAAGAGTATAGAGAAAAACACATTGACAAACTTGGTTAGAGTGATAAATTACAATTTGCTATGTTGCAAATACTTCTTGTCGAGCACATTGCTTTTGGAAACCTGGAAAATTTCCACTGGCGTTGCACTGACCTTTACTTTGCCTGTTCATGACAAAATTCCTAAAGAGCATTACTGGCATGATACTCCACTTTGCTTTTACCACCCTTTATTTGAATTACTGCAAAAAATGTTGGCAGTTCCTGTGCAAGAACTAGATTTGGGCCCTTTGGAGTTCAATATTTCAATAGATTTCAATATTTCACAATTTGGAGGAAGCAATGGGACCACTTATCTCTTGGGCCCCTGTACTGCTGTACAGTTTGCACCCCCATGGTATGTTTGCCCCGGAGATCCACCACCACTCTATAGATCAACCTATTCAAATCAATTGTGTTGGCCAATTGCATTGTGATTGTGGGTCACCAATAAATCATTTGTTTTTGGGATGATGCCAGCAAAATATATTTTTTTATTTTGAATTTTATTTTATCTTGAGGATTTTCACCCCTTTCAATGTAAAAAGGTGAAATCCACAGCAAATCTATGGCAGCTAGACAGGCGGATTGCGGCATTGGACCCGATTCATGTTCAAACAGCAGTTTCATGGCGATTGTCTTGAATTACTGCATAACAAAAGCTACTCAGTTGGTTTATAGGAAAAATGTGACATACCATCAAGTGACTTCACAGCGTGTCATTGTAGTGCCGTTCAGTATGTGCAAGCACCAAAGATTTTGCATATAGAACATTTAATAGATTGTCCTACATAAAGGGATGACGTACCCCATTTACAATAGGTGAAGCACTTTTAATATACAAAGGATTGTATTATGAGCTGTTTTTGACATGCAGCATACTCGTTCTCCTAAATTCAGTTTCTTTGCTAAGCATTTTTTGTGCAATGTCTCAACGTAGCCTCCATTAATGTTGGTTGTAGTCTTTAATGGATAGAGGTGAGTGTTAGGCGCCAGGATTCTCCCGCTGCACAGGGTAAATCCCAAGCCTTGTCTGCATCAGTGGTCTCCCATTCAGCTTTGGCCGCTGCAGGTGCTGCTGAGCATAGATGTCGGTCCCAGTGTATTGCTCTGGCTCATGCTGTTCATCTGGTTACTGCTGGCTCTTCAGCCAGGTCTATGGTAACCAGCGGTAGGCAGCAACGAACGGACGCCCTGGAGGCTAAGTCCAGAAATCATCCTACTGAGCATGCTCGTGATGTGGTGGTGTCTCATTGGTGGTCGGTCGTCAGCTGCTCTGGTGATGTGACAGTTTCGGTTTGGTCCGCGAGCAAGGTCCTGTCCAACTGGATATGAGCTGATCATATAAAAGGGTCTCAGAGGCACACGTGGGCCTGCTAATAACAATCTCTTTACATGTGTTTATAGAACTTTGCACCAGGGTGGTCGTTTCCAGCATGTGCTCGGGGTCGGTGGAAAGCCGTTAGATTTCCAGTTCTCCGGAGATGAGTTTGTTTGTATGAATTCAGGGCTGGCGTTTGGCCATTAGAAGTGCACTTGCTGCCTTTACCCTGTTAGCGGGTTACGTTCCCCTGTGAGGTTAACAGAGGTCGTGTTTAGCGCCATACCTGCTCTGTTACTGTGTGCGAGTGACACAGCTTTACTGCAGAGCATCTCTTCCATTACTGTGTGTGAGTAACACAGCTCTATTGCAAAACATCTATTCCGTTACTGTGTGCGAGTGACACAGCTCCATAGCAGAGCGTCTGTTTTGTTTCTGCTTGCGTGTTCTTTTCATGTGCTGCTTACTGAGTGGAGTTTAACTCTGTATGTGCAAGCAATCACTTGCTGTGTGTTCTGTCATTGTTCACAAAAGCTGCAGTTTTACATCTCTGCACGGTGGACCCCGGGTTGCGATTGCACTTCTCCATTAAATTTATTTAGTGCAATTTGCCAACCCTAACAGTGAAGGGATATCTCAGCATGCTGATTGCCATTGTTTCAGCCCCTTTCACTGTTCTATTTTCTGACAAAAGGACTATAGTAACCAATGTATTATTTTGACTTGGAGGTATGCTTCTGAATTTCCCTAGCACTGCTTCTTATTATTTAAACTTCTCCCACTCATAAAGTGAGCAATTTACATAATACACTGAAATTAGGAAATCGCTTACAATTGCGTTTCCATGATATATTAGTAAGAACACATGCACAAAGTAAAGCCATGTGCATGGACCATGTGTGGTAACATCTCAACATTTCATCTAGGGGTAAAGTCTTTATAACATAACATGCTGTAAGACCCGGTAAATAAAGTTGTGAGAAAAAATACCTTCCTCTGCAGAATATCAGAAGTATCATGGCTGTATAGCTGGGTATGAGTAGTGTACTACAGATCTGTTCTCAGCTGTGTACAAAGGACGTCATGTAGTTCTAAAGTGCATCTTCACTAACCACAACCTGGTCCTTAAATTCATCAGCAATTCGAGGGAACTTGTCATCAGGTTTTCGCCTTCACGTTTTCCCAATATAAAGTACAGCCATCACCTTTAAGGCCTCTTTTACAACATTCTAGTAAGCTGTATGAATGTTCCCAAACCCCTCTTAAAGATCTCAAACATATCTTTTATCATACCCAAAGACGGCACGGTCTGGGCCAATGGGCGTCTCTGGTCTTGATTCAGTGACTCTTCTCTTCCTACTATTGCTGTCCTCCTCCCCTACTTCATGTGGATGATGCATCCTAAGTAGTGATAAGCGAGTATACTCA
This sequence comes from Ranitomeya imitator, assembly GCF_032444005.1. NCBI lineage: Eukaryota > Metazoa > Chordata > Amphibia > Anura > Dendrobatidae > Ranitomeya > Ranitomeya imitator. The sequence continues at coordinate 715,504,358 of NC_091282.1, read as the reverse complement.
TTACTCAGGTTTCCCAGAGCATGCTCGGGTGGTCTCCGAGTATTTGTTAGTGCTCGGAGATTTAGTTTTCGTCACCTCAGCTGCATGATTTACGGCTGCTAGACAGGCTGAATACATGTGGGGGTTGCCTGCTTGTTAGGTAATCCCCTAATGTATTCAGACTGTCTAGCAGCCACAAATCAAGCAGCTGTGGTGATAAAAACTAAGTCTCCGAGCACTCACAAATACTCAGAGACCACCCGAGTAACGAGTATACTCGCTCATCACTAGTCCTAAGTGATCCACAAAGTGTATCCAGTATTGTCCTCCAGTGCTGAGAGTAAAATAAAGTACTGCGGTGCGCATGCCCTGAAAGACCAAAGACCGCTGATGACCCAAAAGTAAACTCTGCTCATGCGCATTACACTACTTTGCTCTGCCTTCAGCAGGACAGAGAGAAGTCAACCTGCGCCGGAGTGTGATGGTATACGCTACGAGTATGACTTTGAATGCATCATCCACTTGAAGTAGGAAAGGAGGACAGCGCTCGTAAGAAGAGAGGAGGCGTCGGATCAAGACCAGAGAGCCCATCCCACGGACTATCTGTGGGTATAATACAAGGTCTTGGGATCTACCAGGGAGATTCGGGACATACATAGTGCCTACAGAAAAGGAGTCTCATCACTACAGAGGCCGATGTCAGGAGAAGTTATATAAGAGGCATTAGAGCTACTTGCACAGAATTCTTTCATTGTCTCCCTTGAGTTGAGTGGATACCTTTTCCTATTCATTTGTCAATCGCCTCTGTCTCTGTGATAGTTACTTTAAAACTACACCTTTTGCTTGTACAGCCGCAGTATACCATGAGACATTTACAGTCTTCATGTCAAATCATATAAAGCTGACAATGAACAGTTTACAAATATTAGTTGAAATGGAAATTCAATAGTTTTTCCTTATTGTTGAACACTGTAAGAAAACGCACGGCCTATTTATCAACAATCTATTAGGGTATGCTCCCGCGGTCAGTAATTGGCAGCACTTTGGACACAGCACATGTCCGCTGCGTCCAAAGCGCTACTGGCTTTTGAATGCAGGTGATTCCACATGTGTTCATTGAATCGTGCGAAATCACCATGTCCAATACGGGTGACAGTTATCCTGCAGAGACTCGCATCTCTGCAAGAAAAATAGACATGCTGCAGTCTCGAAAGATGCTCCGCATGTCTGTCTCTGCAGGTAAGCCGCAGGTGTCTCAGCACGCATAGTGGACATAAGATTTCTTGAAATCCCATCCACTATGCTGTAACATCTAGACTCTGCAGATGTACCCAGTGGCCAACCCGCAGCGTTTCCTGACCGTGGGAATGTAACCTTAATATTATTGGTATGTCATTAGTTGAAGAGTCTGTTGACTCTCAAAGTGTTAGGAAAAAAAATATTTAGTACAGGACAAAGAAATATAATCTTAAAATGTCCAACAAAAACAAGCATAACAGAAAAATAATACAACCAAATATGGATAATATCATCATCATCACCATTATTTTCCCCATATTGTATTATGTATATAAACTATTGGCGATACAAGCACTAATAAATTAGCAAAAAAAAATACACTAACAGTGCATCAAAAATACATATAAAAACATAAAATAAATTATAAAACCTCATGTACCTTAACTTAATTATTCATCTGCTCTAACTAACACCTTTCTTTGTAACACTTTTTTGTAATGTGTTTTATTATTGTGGTCTTTTTTGTCTAAGAAAGTTTTTCAATTATGATAAAAATGTATTATATTTCATTTTTAGCCCTTATACTTCTATTGGTATACTACAAATTAAATAAATAATTAAAGTGCCAATCTAAGTGGAGCAGTTACTATTAATATGCTTCAATTGCGGGCCCCCGTAATGCTGAAATATAAGATAAATCCCAGTCGATGTATCGTAAATGTAGGATGTAATTGAAAGCACTAATATGGGCGGTGCAATGGTAGTTCAGTCCAACGGTAATGCTGTTTTTAACACCGATAATACTCTGATTTTTCATTGTTAAGGAGACAATAAGTAATACAGCCCACAAATAATTACATTTAACCTTCAAAGCTCTTGCAGTTGTATTACATGATATGGTATGATACTGTGGTATACAATTCTACTCTCAGTTCCTGATCCATTAGTTACTTTGCAACTTCTATATGTTGGACCTGTAAAATACTAATGTTTTATATATCCACTATATGGCAAGGTTAGTAGTCCAGATCTTGACTACTAGGTGACTTGACTACTTGGGTCTTGTGCCTCTTGTAGTTCCACGGCTCCAATCACAAATGCTTGTTTAACTTGCTCTAGTGCATTCAAAATATGTTAGATAAAAGAGGGTATACTGGGTTCTGATAAGTAAAATTCAGATATGTTTGTGTGTTCCTCCACTTATTTTTCTATGGCACATATTTTGGGTATAAAATCTGCCATTCTAAGGCCAAATGCAGATGTTTGTGAAACAGTCAGCTTCTGAACCGTGATGTACGAATTGGCCATGGGTCTCCTGACCCAAACTCAAACATTTTTGAACAAAAAAAAAAAAACACAAAAATGTTGGAAATCCCTTAGGGGAAAGAAAAATGTGGCGCTATCTAAGTGTAGTAGGTTTGTATAAAGAGTCAGGTGAGAGACAGAATGTGTGCTCAACTGAATGGGTTGTGCTAACTGAAGCACAGCACTAGGAGTGGTTTGCACAAGATGCGACCTGGTAAGCTGGAGGACGTTCCACCAGTGGAGTTCCAACAGTGCATGATTATGATGATTGGCACTCCTTCTACGGTAGGAAAATTCTAAAAATGTAGCAAATGAAGAGAAAAATGAATGCAGCACTCACCCGCAGTCTTCAATAGTGAAAAAGTCCTTTAATGACCATGGCACAACGATCCAAACTTGGGACGAGACAGGCTAATACATGAGGAGGGAGCGGTGGGGGAGCGTGCAGAGACGAGACGGACGACGGCCGTTTCGCGCACAAGCACTTCAACTGGACCCGTTGAAGGGCTTGTGCGTGAAACGGCCGTCGTCCGTCTCGTCTCTGCACGCTCCCCCACCGCTCCCTCCTCATGTATTAGCCTATCTCGTCCCAAGTTTGGATCGTTGTGCCATGGTCATTAAAGGACTTTTTCACTATTGAAGACTGCGGGTGAGTGCTGCATTCATTTTTCTCTTCATTTGCTGGTGAGTCATCGGTTCTCTTTGCATGCACCTCCCTACCTTCAGAAGAAGCTTGGTCCGTCTAGTTCCCTGGGTGGATACTGCAGCTGTTTGACTTTGTGAGAGCTCGTTCAGTGCCTGTCGGCTGGCTTCTCTACTGTGACTGTGTCTAAAAATGTAGTACTGACAAAAATATCTCCAAATTTAAATTTTTATTTTATGAAAAACAGCAATAAAAACAACGTGTTTTGACTGCTGACAGCCTTCCGCATGTGTCACAGGAAGGCTGTCAGCAGCCAAAATGTTTTGCCTTTATTAAAAAAAAAATAACATATAGAGATATTTTTGTAAATTTTCCATTTTTATAATTTCCCTGCTGTGGGAGCACTAATCACCTGGGTCTTTCATCAGAAGACTCATAGGCAAATATGAGACAATTTAGCTATGTGTCAGGAAACTCACAGCCAGTCCATATATCACTGTCAGTACACAGACCATGATTCACAGACATCATGAATTAGGTTTAAATGGATTTTTCAATAAACAAAGTACATTTTAATCAGTAGATCTTGGAATAAAAATACATTTTACAATTAAATGTGTTAAAAAATGTTCCAGTGCTTAGATAGTCTTTGAAATATTCCCCTGCTGTGTACTGTGTAATGGCTAAGTCTGACTGTGCAGGGATATGGTCTGGTCATACTACGAGGTATATCTCCTAGGCAGGGCAGGAAGCAAAAGAGTATACAGACATTACAGCACGGGATCACAGCTGATTCTTTCTGTGAGGTAAAACCTGTTTTAACACACAGAAAGCAGTGGTTGCAATCCCATAAGATCTTGTCCGTATACTCTTTTGTGTGCTCCCCTGTCCAGGAGACTGGTATGTGCAGACCATGTTCCTGCACATTCAGACATGGCCATTACACAGTACCCAGCAGGGGCACGTTTACAAGGTTATCTCAGCACAGGAACATTTTTTTAACACCTCCAACTGGGGAACTTATTATTATTGCAAAATCTATTGATTAAAATGTACTTTGTGTACCTTTAAGGCTAATATCACATGTTCTATTAGCTAACTGCACAGGCCTGAAACTCTGACCACTGCAGGTTCAGTCGACAGTATAATGTGTATGGGGGCTGCAACCGACTGATGGTCGAGAGAGATGTTGATCGCGATTTCCAATTGCATTGTGTTCTTTGAGATTAGCCAATGGCCATTGTGTCAGTCAATAGCTTTCTCATAGAGAAAACGGTCGATTGGCCAAGCAAGTGCTCCTGTGCATGGTAGAGTCAGCTAAAATGGCTGTCAGGCAAACGATTTGCCGAAGCCTCGTTTGGATGAAAGACATATAATATGTTTGTCGAGCCTTGAAAATGCCTTTAAAGCTAGTCTGTAGCCCCCATTATCACTCCTCTAAGAAACAGTCCTGTAAAATGATGTATAACTAGTTGAAGGTTCAACTTAGGTCATAATTCAGATTAGAAAATGGTTTGGAAGAATAGAGATGGGCATTATAGATTCAGCCAACAGAACAGGTCTCCGACTGATTTCACTCATTCTGCAGTCTGCTATGTACAGTACTGTGATACATAGAAGGTGTAGAGACCAAATAGTGTAACATTTTTAATGAAATGCTATTTTAGTCTCAGATTTGCTCCTTGTTTACTTTCTTCCAATTCTTCATTTACCCTTGATCTACAATTAATTTTTCAGTCAACTGATAATGTTAGAAAGAAATGGAAAATGGAAACAAACAGAGCATGATGCTCCATAGTGTGCACTGTGTATATATCACAAGGTTTGAAGGGTGGTCTTCTCACTTTGAGAGATTAAGCTATAGACCTTTGCGACTATTGGAAACCCATTGATGCTCTCCAGAACTGCATGGGCTCTGCATCCAACAAATTAACATAGTAACATAGTAACATAGTTAGTAAGGCCGAAAAAAGACATTTGTCCATCCAGTTCAGCCTATATTCCATCATAATAAATATCCAGATCTACGTCCTTCTACAGAACCTAATAATTGTATGATACAATATTGTTCTGCTCCAGGAAGACATCCAGGCCTCTCTTGAACCCCTCGACTGAGTTCGCCATCACCACCTCCTCAGGCAAGCAATTCCAGATTCTCACTGCCCTAACAGTAAAGAATCCTCTTCTATGTTGGTGGAAAAACCTTCTCTCCTCCAGACGCAAAGAATGCCCCCTTGTGCCCGTCACCTTCCTTGGTATAAACAGATCCTCAGCGAGATATTTGTATTGTCCCCTTATATACTTATACATGGTTATTAGATCGCCCCTCAGTCGTCTTTTTTCTAGACTAAATAATCCTAATTTCGCTAATCTATCTGGGTATTGTAGTTCTCCCATCCCCTTTATTAATTTTGTTGCCCTCCTTTGTACTCTCTCTAGTTCCATTATATCCTTCCTGAGCACCGGTGCCCAAAACTGGACACAGTACTCCATGTGCGGTCTAACTAGGGATTTGTACAGAGGCAGTATAATGCTCTCATCATCATCAAATTAATAGTAGAGGCAGCCAAAAGTGCATGTCACATGTATATGCAGCAGCCATATGTATAAAGAAAGATACTGAAGAAGATGCCAGTTTAGTGCTGAAATGCTGAGTAGGCAATAAATTATTTCCTAGTTGCGGTATATTTATGTCTTGAATAATGCCGATCAGCTCCTGTTTGACCTCCACTTTTGATTATCCTTACTAGAGTTTGTAGATCATTGATCATGTTATATCATATCTGAGAGTTCTACCATTCTCGCATTTTAAAATGGGAATATGCCTTTAAAGTGGGATCATCTAATCTATAAAGCTGAATGTATGTGTGTGTGTGTGTGTGTGTGTGTGTGTGTGTGTGTATGTATGTATGTCCGGGATTGGCATCTGCACCGTCGTAGCTACAGCCACAAAATTTTGCACAGTCACACGTCTCGACCCCAAGAGCGCCATGGGCTATGTTGTGAGGCAAAATTTTAACCCCGCGCGTTCCAATTCACCAAACAATTTTGCCCCTGTCTACATAATGGGGAAAAAGTGAAAGGAAAAGTGTTGGTGGCAAATTGACTGCTGCCAGATGTGAACAAGGGGGACTTAAAGAATGAGAGCGATGGTGCCAAAGAGTATATACCGTACAGTTGCTAAGGTGGGGCCCCGACATGGGATACTCACCACACACGGGGATATGAACACACACACACAAAATGCGCCACACACTACCACATGCTTGAACACATATACCACCCTCAGCACACATTTCACCACACATACACCAACCTCGCCACATAAAAATCGGAACACAAAAGTCGCCACTCAAAATTCGCCACGTGCAAAATTCGCCACATGCAAAACTCGCCACACGTGCAAAACTCACCTCATGGAAAACTTGCCACACGCAAAACTTGCACACGCGGAAAAATTGCCACAAACACAAAAGTTGCAACACATGCAAAAGTTGCCTCACACAAAACTTGCACATACTCAAAACGCACCACACATAAAACTCGCCACGCACAAAACTCGCCATGCGCAAAACTTGCTGCACACAACTTGCTACACTAACCTGTCACATGCAGCTCGACACACAAAAAGTGGCTACCCGCATGTCGCCACACAAAACTCATCTCACAAAAGTCGCTACATGCATGTCGCCACACGCAACTCAACACACACAACTTGACACATGAAACTCACCCTAAAACACACACAAGTCTGGTATTAGCCTTCAAAAATAAAAATCTGATAAGCAGACAAACTACAAGAGCAACAAATGTACCATATAGGAGATACGGCAGCTGTCAGTTACATGACCTGTCTATTATGTGTATGTGTGAGCTAATATATACTGCCAGGGGGGAGGGTTTCCTGTTGCCTGGGGATTTATCAGGCTGCCAATTTAGCTTACAAATACTGAGGTAAAAATACTGACCAAATAACGTGTGAACGCAGTCTAATACAGGAGGAGATGACATACAGATATATACTATATACAGGGGAGATGACACACAGGTTTATACTATATACAGGAGGAGATGACATACAGGTATATACTATATACAGGAGGAGATGACACACACATATATACTATATACAGGGGAGATGACATACAGGTATATACTACATACAGGAGGATATGACACACAGGTATATACTATATACAGGGGAGATGACACACAGGTATAGGTATATACTATATACAGGAGGAGATGACACACTGGTATATACTATATACAGGGGAGATAACATACAGGTATATACTATATACAGGAGGAGATGACACACAGGTATATACTATATACAGGAGGAGATGACATACAGTTATATACTATATACAGGAGGAGATGACACATAGGTAGAGGAGGAGATGACATACAGCAGGTATATACTATATACAGGGGAGATGACTTACAGGTATATACTATATACAGGAGATGACATACAGGTATATACTATATATAGGAGGAGATGACATACAGGTATATACTATATACAGAAGAGATGACTTATAGGTATATACTATATACAGTAGATGACACATAGGTATATACAATATACAGCAGGAGATGACATACAGCAGATATATACTATTTACAGGGGAGATGACATACAGGTAAATACTATACACAGGGGAGATGACATACAGGTATATACAGGAGATTAAATACAGGTGTATACTATATAAGGGAGATGCCAAACATGTATATACTGAGGTGAAAATGAGAGGTGTGAGGTGAAAATGAGAGGTGTGAGGTGAAAATGAAATGGTGTGAGTGCAAAATTAGAGGAGTGAGGGAAAATAGTGGAGTGATCGGAAAATGACAGATGTGAGGTCGAAATGACAAGTGTTAGGGGGAATGAGAGGAGTGAGGGGGAAAATGAGAGGTGTGAGGGAGAAAATGAGAGATGTGAGGGGGGAAAATGAAAGATGTGAGGGGGAAAATGAGAGGCGTGATGGGAAAATAAGAGAAGTGAGGTGCTATAACTAACCACAGATATTTACTATGCCCAGGCAACGCCGGGCTCTTCAGCTAGTTTCTTTATAAACTTCCTGACATTTTTATAAATCTTCTTATATAGGTCATTTCATATTAAAACTATCAGTATAAATAATACATCAAATACCAGTGATATTTCTTACAAAGTCATTTTTCTTATGATATGCATGTCATAGGGTCCCAATTTGTGGCTTCAGCAGTAACAAACTGTGTCATTTATAAATTGTTTTGATAGTTTCCTCTTGGCTTAGGAGGTAATATCATAATCAGACCTATTTTAGGTCAAAGCTCACTCATTCAAGGGCAGCACGGTGGTGCAGTGGTTAGCACAGCAGCCTTGCAGCGCTGGGGTCCTGGGTTCTAATCCCACCCAGGACAACATCTGCAAAGAGTTTGTATGTTCTCTCCGTGTTTGCGTGGGTTTCCTCCGGGCACTCCGGTTTCCTCCCACATTTCAAAGACATACTGATAGGGATTCTAGATTGTGAGCCCCATCGGGGACAGCGATGATAATGTGTGCAAACTGTAAAGCGCTGCGGAATATGTTAGCGCTATATAAAAATAAAGATTATTATTATTTATTATTATTCATCATGTTTTTACAAAATAAGCAAGGTTGAAAAACATTTAATTCAGCCTATTCTCATGCTCTGGTGATCCAGCAGAAAGCTGAATTGACAATTATGGGTTTATTCTTAAATAAACTTATATTTAGGGAAAAATCCTTCCCCATTCCAAACTTTTAATCAAAGCAATCCCCTAGAACAATTACCCATCTAAATTATCTCAAAGATATATTATTACATCTTCTCTACACCTCTCGTGTCTCCCCTTTTCCTCATAGTTTGTAAGCTTGCGAGCAGGGCCCTCACTCCTCCTGGTATCTGTATTGAACTATATTTCTGTTATGCTGTAATGTCTATTGTCTGTACAATTCCCGTCTATAATTTGTAAAGCGCTGCGGAATATGTTGGCGCTATATAAATAAAAATTATTATTATTATTATTATTGCCAGGAAGACTTTAACGGGAGTCTGTCATCGCCGAACTCAAACTAAATAATTTATACATTATTAAGGGGACTTGACCCCTATAAAATTATACTGGTAATGTAGATTTTAAATAATTTTCTAATAATTTTTTTTAATGTAAAACCATGTAAATGAGGTGTCCTGGGCATACTATTATGCTATTTTCATATGCAGAATTTTTGCAGCGTTGTTTTAATACCAAATAAAAGCTGTGTTTTACAGTATCGGCAAAGGCTATGAGATTTCGTAAATCCCCTGCACACACTTGATTTTTGCTGCGTTTTTTTTTTCCAACCATATAAAGCAATTAAAAAGTGAAAACAAAGCTGCAAAAACCCAGCAAAGATTTTTGCAGCATTTTCAGAGCGTTTTTGAATCATTTTGGGTGAATAAAGCTAACTTTAGTAAACATATACTGTGCACAAAGCACACATGTAATTCACAAAAAAAAAAAAATTGCAAACTCACAGGCAAAAAATGCACACAAAAAAAGTCTTTCTTAAATGCAGTGTAAAAGAGCAGGTTTTGAATGCAGTTAAAAACGCAGCAAAAACGCTTGTGAACATAGCCATAGCGTGGCCAATTGCTCAGGGCATCGTTTTGCCCTCTCAATTACACTTTGCCACATCTCACCTTATGTTGATTGGCAGCACTTGCTTTGGAGTGCTGCTGCCTGAATTGATTCCTCAGCCTTGCACACACCGACACAGCAGAAGCCGAGTGCATACCTATGTTTAGTGTGTGCAGGTGCTTACTCCTATCAACTTTCCTGTCTGCAAAGACCTCTCGCTGCACATAGGATCACATAATAGTAGAAGGCTGATGTTGACATGAGAAAGGGTTGAGATTGTGCCAGGGCCGGACTGGCCATTTGGTAATTCTGGCAAATGCCAGAAGGGCCTGTCTGGTCATGGGCTGCCTTGTCTGCAATGTTGTTAACAGAATCAGTGTTCTCAAGATACCCATACTGCTAAGAGTTGTGATGGAGCACAAAGTCGCTGACTCCATCACTTACCCCAGCAGGCCACGGGTATCATTGGAAATATTGGTCTTGTAGTAAATCTTACTTTCCTCCACCCAGGGAAATATTAGTAATATATCCCATCTGGTGCTTGGGGATGGGGACAGCATGGGCCTGTGTGATTTCCAATGCCAGGGCTGAATTTCAGCCCCAGTCTACACCTGGATTGTGCCCACAGCCGCTATAGTAGCCAAGGGAGTGCAGTCACACAGTGTCAAAGAGTGGTCTGATCCCCTCTCTTGTCAACAACTGCCAGTGTGCAGTGAGCAGACTGTGTAGACAGGAAAAGGGCTATTAGAGTGGCTGCCACATGCAGAAGAGGGATTAGAGCGTATATACACACAAAATATACCATGCTTTTTCACTGCCCTGAGGATTCATTTCTGGCAGCGCTTCAAAACAAGCACTGTTGGTTATTACAAGAGGAGGTATGGAAAATTGTAATTGAGAGGGTGGAACAGTGAATTGAGCTCTTGGCCACGACAAGAGTGCGCAGAGAACCCCATTCGTATAACCAATAAAATGTTCTTATGTAATAAATATATTAAGTCAACATTACAAGTATGATTTTATAGGGGCCAAGTATTCTCTTTGAATCTATAAATGGCTTAATTTGAATTTTGGGGTGACAGACTCCCTTTAAACCTCTTAATTTGATCTGTGACTTGCTATAAATATGTAATTATTGTTTTACCTGCGATGCAAGACACTATTCACCTGAACACCATGCACATGCAGTCAAATAGGTTTCATGGGACTCCAATATGTAGGAAGATGTCCTACCTCAGATACAATACCACTGTACATACAGAGTACAATGGAGTATGCAACAATTTTTTTCAGTTGGATTTGTATATAACCAACAGAACCTTTGTACATCTCTATATGAGAGGGCTCATGTAAAAAAGGAAGCATAATGCCAGCAAGAGCATGCGTACACTCAGCAATATTTGTAGATCCAATAGAAATCCTGTGTGGCCACATCTCAATTCTTAATATCATGCATCAGGGCCCTATTTTTTAGTTAGATGCAAGTCTCATTGTCATCACCTGCTACAAGCATGACATGATATAAATGGCATATATCAGTTAGATCAACACTCCGAAACCATCTCTATGGGTAAGTCATAGTTGAAGAAAATGATTCCTTGCTATCTGTGATTCATTGTCTTACTTCATAGAAATCCATATTTTTCTTAATATGTAAATGAGCTCTTTAGATCTATGGGTAAGAAATGGATCTCCCTAAGAATCTGTCTGCAGTGTACAATGTACATGGGTGTTACCAGTGTGAGACATGTAATGACTGACAGTCTGCTCTCCTGATCTACATGTCTCACACTGGTAAAGCCACCTTTCATTTTAAATAAGCTGTGGAGGCAGATTTTTGGGGAGATCTATGTTCAGCCCATAGATCCCAGCCATTCATTTGCATAAAAAGAAAAATGTGAATTTCTCTGGTATAAGACATCAGATCTCAGATATCAAAGTATCATTTTACGCAGCTCTTACCTGCAAGTCCACATAGATTGCTTAGGAGGGTTGATCCTACTGACTGATGCCCTATAAATCTCATTAGCCTTCAAAAATAAGGTAACTGATAATCCCACCCAATAACCATCTTCAAGTGTGTTTATAGTTATTGTAAATTATGTATTAGTGATGAGCGAGTCAGTACTCGAGATTTCCCGAGCACGCTCGGGTGTCCTTTGAGTATTTGAAAGTGCTCGGAGATTTAGTTTTCAGCGCCGCAGCTGAATGATTTACATCTGTTAACCAGCCTGAGTACATGTGGGGGTTGTCTGGTGTCTAAGGAATCCCCACATGTAATCAAGCTGGCTAACAGATGTAAATCATTCAGCTGCAGCGCTGAAAACTGACAGATACTCGGAGGACAACCGAGTGTGCTCGGGAAATCTCGGTTACCGAGCATACTCGCTCAACACCATTATTTATCGATCACCCAATATGTAATTTTGTTGCATTTCATGGATTCTGGGTTTACATTTGTACAAGGGATTATACTCAGCACAGAGCTTGTAACTGAGCAAGGCATTTTTGGTTGCGGTCTTTTACACTTTTGAGTGTGCCTGAATGTATGTACATCTCATTTTTCACTTTCTATAATGTAGTTGCATGGATGAGTAATGCTGCTGCAAAAGCAGATGGTGTGAAATTGGTCACCAACGTGGTAATTTATCACACAGAGAGCCCTAGTGCCTTCTGGTGAGTGACAAGTTCTTTTTCATGTTGTGTGTACTCGGGTTTCTATACTATGTTTAGAGGGTGTAGAGCGTTAGAATGTGTACATCTGTCATTTTGTTTTAAGGACATTATTGGCTATTTCTAAATATGGAGAATTCTACAAATGTAAAGTAGCACTTTCAAGTGATCAAGCTGTGTTTAGCCTTATATACAATTACTGAAGGAGAAATTGTCACGTGCAGAATTACAGTAAAGTTTACTGAAATACTAAATTTGTGATCTTTGAACTTGGGAAGGCAGCTGGACAGGTTTGGTCACATGTTCTTCCACCATTTTGACAATAGGAGCTTTGTGCAATCTCTGAAGAAAGCTGTAATAACTACAAGCGGAGAACTGGTAATAATATTTTAATAGGTGACACATGCCCCCAGCAAGTTTGTTAAAATACCGTAGACAACCCCTTCAATGGATTTACAATTTGAAGCCCTTTGAGAACCAGTGTGAAAGGTTAGGCGGTAGCTAAGTTAAAAAAAAATCAACTTCCTTTTAATTTCTTTGTGCTGCAAGTCTGACATTACAGAACAGAGCCAAAAGTGCATGCCACTGGCAGAATCTGGGCTTTTGAACTAAAAGTGCTTGTCTTTGTCCATTAACATAACGCTTTTATATACCCTTAGTGTTAATCTGCTTTCTGTGAATAGAGTGCGCAGAGAAGTTCTCACAATGCACTGTCTGGCATTGTGTGTCTGAGACATCTGTATTTCTGCAGATAACGGTATGATAACTTTTGTGAAAGCTGCATGAGATTTAAAAATTCCACTCAACACTCTTTTTTTTTTTTTTGTACTTTTTATTAATGGGAGCGTTAAAGAACTCTAATAAATCTCTTCTAGAGGCAGCAAACCATTAAACTTGTTCTTTAAAGAAAAATGCAATAAATAATGACTTGTACAACCAAATTTGCATTTGGCAAACCCTTTTACATATCAAATCATATCCCATTTTGCCCATTATAATTATTCTTTTTTATTGTGAGCCATTTGTATTTATATCAGTGTAAACGTGGTTGGGCACTGTGGAGTTTTAGTGCTAATTTGCACAGAAAACTACAATCCAATATATTTGTATATTTTCTATATTTATGCATAAATTTGACCTAAAACTACATCTGATTTTCACACAAGTCCTAAAAGGTAGTGTCATCAGGTACTCTGATGCAACGGCGCAGAGTTTGAGTAGACAGTGGTACTTAACCAACAACTATTTATTTAATTAACACCAATAGATTTGTACTTCATGCCTGTGGCAGAATGTCAAATGCAAACAAATTAACTGTGGCAATACAGTGAATTCTGGCAAGTTAAGAAAATGGTAATTCTGCTATAACAAGGTATTCACACAATATTGCAATATTGCAAATTTGCAATCATCAGCCCGGAACCTGCGCATGGGACATACTTGGATGTTCCAACATGACAACGATTCAAAACACAAGGCCAAGTGTTGTGAATTCTGTTGTCAAGCTCCCTCCTGTGGTCATGAATGGTACTTCGGCTGGTTCTGTGCATGGACTTCCTCTGGTGGTTGTGAGTGGGGCTGCGGCTTCTGAGTTTACTTCCACAGGTGACGAGGTTAATTCGTTAGCTGGCTGCTCTATTTAACTCCACTTAGATCATTGCTCCATGCCACCTGTCAATGTTCCAGTATTGGTCTAGTTCGCTCCTGGATCGTTCTTGTGACCTGTCTTCCCAGCAGAAGCTAAGTTCCTGCTTGTTTTTCTCTTGTTTGCTATTTTTCTGTCCAGCTTGCTATTTTGATTTTTGTCTTGCGTGCTGGAAGCTCTGGGACGCAGAGGGAGCGCCTCCGCACCGTGAGTCGGTGCGGAGGGTCTTTTTGCGCCCTCTGCGTGGTCTTTTTGTAGTTTTTGTGCTGACCGCAAAGTTACCTTTCCTATCCTCTGTCTGTTCAGTAAGTCGGGCCTCACTTTGCTAAATCTATTTCATTTCTGTGTTTGTAATTTTCATCTTTACTCTCAGTCATTATATGTGGGGGGCTGCCTTTTCCTTTGGAGAATTTCTCTGAGGCAAGGTAGGCTTTATTTTTCTATCTTTAGGGCTAGCTAGTTCCTTAGGCTGTGACGAGTTGCATAGGGAGCGTTAGGAGCAATCCACGGCTATTTCTAGTGTGTGTGATAGGATTAGGGATTGCGGTCAGCAGAGTTCCCACGTCTCAGAGCTCGTCCTGTATTATTAGTAACTATCAGGTCATTCCGTGTGCTCTTAACCACCAGGTCCATTATTGTCTTAACCACCAGGTCATAACAGCCAAGCCAACCTGTCATTGGGTACAGCAGAACAAAGTGATGGTTCTGGAGTGGCCATCTCAGTCTCCTGACCTCGGTATTATTGAGCCCCTCTGGAGAGATCTCAAGCGCGCAGTTCATGCTAGACAGCCAAGGAATTTACAGGAACTGGAGGGGTTTTTTGCCAAGAAGAGTGGACAGCTTTACCATCTGATAAAATAAACAACCTCATCCACAACTACCACAAAAGACTTCAAGCTGTCATTGATGTTATAGGGGGCAATACATGGTAATAAGAAATGGGGTATGTGAACTTTTGATCAGGGTCATTTGGATGTTTTGGGTTTGTCATGATTTAGGCTATGTGCACACGTTGCGGATTTCCTGCGGATCTGCAAGTGATTTACAGTACAATGTAAATTAATGGGGGAAAAAATACTGTGCTAATGGTGCGGAAAATTCCACACTAAAAACGCAGCAGATTCAAAAAAGGACCATGTCAATTCTTTTTGCGGATCTGCAGTGTTTCTGTACCCATTGACTTCCATTAATTCAGTCAAGTCTGCAGCAAAGAAATGCTGCAAATCAGAGGGGGAAGAGTGTGTGGGCAGAGACTGAGTGTGCGGAGAAGATGTGTGTGTCTGTGTGCGGGTGTTTGTGTGTGTCTGCGGGGCTGTGTGTGTGTTTGTGTCTGTGCCCCCCAGCCTGTACTTGAAAATTGCACGGGAGCCCACGCAATTTTTTTTTCACTTTTTTTTTAATTAAACATATTGCGTTTAAGGCCAGGGTAACACTTGCGAGAAACTTGCACGAGTCTCGCACCTCAATTTCCGGCACTGCCGCCGACACTGGGACTGGAGTGTGCGGCTGCATGTATTTCTATGCAGCTGAACGCTCCGGTCCGAGTGCTGGCGGCAGTGCCGGGTAGTGAGGTGCGAGACTCTTGCGAGTTTCTCGTAAAGTGTGACCCCGGCCTAACGCAGATTTTTAATTCTACCTATAGATAGATAGATCTATAGATGGATAGATAGATAGATCTATAGATCGATATATCTATCTATCTATATCTATCTATAGATGTATCTAGATATCTATAGATATCTATCTATCTCATTCCTTCTATCTATCTCTCATTCCTTCTATCTATGTCTCTGTATCTGTGTGTGTAATGGAGTGTGGGTTGGACAAATGTTAAAGAAGAGGTTGGACCAGAAATGACATTACAATTCTTTTTTTTTTTGTTCAATAATAGATCTTTATTTAGCTTTCAAAAATGCATACAAATCTGCATTAAAAAAAAGCATCAAAAACGCATTAAAAAAAAGCAGCAAATCCGCACCTATGTTTTCTGGCAAGAGAGGGAAAATCTGCACAGAACATTCCACAGGCAAATCTGCAACGTGTGCACATACCCTTAAGGCTATGTGCACACGTTGCGGATTGGTGTGCGGATTTTTCCGCACTGTTTTTGCAAAATCCACAGGTAAACCGCACTGAGGATTACCCACGGATTTACCGCAGTCTTTGTGCTGATTCCACCTGCAGTTTTACACCTGCAGATTTCTATTGAGGGGCAGGTGTAAACCGCTGCAGAATCCGCACAAAGAATTGACATGCTGTGGAAAAAACACTGTTGCGTTTCCGCATGTTTTTTTCCACAGCATGTGCACTGTGAATTTTGTTTTCCATACGTTTACATGGTATTGTACAACGCATGGAAAGCAGCTGCAGATCCACAGTGTCAAATTCGCTGCGGATCCGCAGCAAAATCCACAACTTGTGCACATAGCCTTAAAAGAGAAAACAGTAGTTTGATAATAAATGGGTTCACCCAACCACTAACCATGAATGGAGAAAAAGTTTTAACGTTTTGGTGTTGTCATTCATATTCTCTGAAAAAGGCCAAGAAAGCAAAAATTCTGCCGGGAAATGTAAACTTTTGAGCACAAATGTATTTACACACTGCCTCTCTATATCCACAACTAAGCAACTATTGTTGTCAACAACATCTCAGTCCTGATTACTCAATCTTGGGTGTGGACCATCACTAATGGATCCGTCACAGTCACCACTCACAAGCAATATGGAACGCCGTACAGGCCCCAACTACAGTCTATGTTACTCCCCTTAAGGCCACAAGTACCATATCAATGGTTCACTTGGCATCCCTGACACGCTGGGTGCCTCAGTTTTCTGAAGCATGGCCCCATTCCTTTTTCCACACTTTGTACTGCACGTTTGTGTCAGGGTTGCTTCTCATATGAATGTCAAATGTCTCTCTGCGGCAACCCAATCATTTCTCCCGGTTCTGGCTCTGCTCACACGACTCTGCTCACAAGACTCAGGTCTCTCGTCTTCAGGTCTGGTCTCTCAGGTCTTAACTCTGGTCTGATTTCTCAGGACTTAACTCTGGTCTGGTCTCTCCTAATGATGACTTTGAGCTAACTCCATTGCTTGCACAACTGTCCTGCTACAGGTCCTGGGAGTTTTAAAATTCTTAACTGTGCTATAGTTGAATAAATTAGTCAAAAATATTCCTAATTTTAGGGTTAGTAAATAATTTGAAGGTGAAATTAGAATATTTTTTTTTCAATCAATAGGATGACAATCGGGTGTGAATGGGCAACCTGTTTTATTTTTTATGTTTTTATGAACAGAGATCTAACAAAGTCTGATGCTCACAAAACATTTTTGTAGAACAGTATCATAGTACAATCAAAGGAGAATTCTGAGGACCTCAGACGATTTGTTAATACTCATAAGGCTGGAAAAGGTTACAAAACCATCTCTAAAAGGTTTGGAATCTACAGTCAGACAGTTTGTGTACAAATTAAGAAAATTTAAGATTATTATTTACCTCCCCAGGAGTGGTCGACCAACAAAGATCACTCCAAGTGCAATGCATATAATATATTGTAGTCCTTCCAAGCAAGGTACCTTCCAAGCTAATAAAGGCCTTTCTCGCATTAGCTAATTTTAATGAGTCCACTATCAGAACACTGAACAATAATGATGTGTATGGCGGGATTCTAAGGTGAAAGCCAATTCTCTCTAAAAAGAACATTGATGCCATCTATAGTTTGCTAAAGATCACCTGGATGAGCCAGGCAGCTAATGGAACAATATTTTGTGGACATATGAGAGCAAAATTACAACCTTTTGGCTTAAATGAGAGGCATTATGTTTGAAGAAAGAAAAACACTGCATTATAGCATAAAAACCTCATATCCGCTGTGAAACATTGTGGTAGCAGTATCAAAGTTTGGGCTTGTTTTGCTGCATCTGGGGCATGACAGCACTGTAATTGATGAAACATAAAATTTTTAATTCTATTATATAGAAAACGCTAAAGGAGAATGTCATCTTAAAAGAACCTTAGTCATGCAACACGATAAAGAGCCAAAGCATATGAGTTGTTCGTTGTACGAAAAAGTTAAAGTTTTGAAATGGCCAAGTCAAACATGTTGCTGAAGGACCTGAAGCAAGTAGTTCATGGGGAAAATCCACAAATGTAACAGAGTTATTGCTGTTTTGCAGAGTGGAATGGGCTAAAGTTCTTCCAAGCTGATGTGCGGAGACAAAAAAAATGATAGGATTGACTATATGTAACATTTCCAATCATCCTTTTTACTATTTGTTTGATTTGCTTTTCTTTATCAACTTTTAGGGCTTGTTTGAAAGTTTGATGTTAAATTGATACAGAGATAAATTCAGAAGGGGTCACACATTTTCAAAATCCATTTCTAGCAAAGATTCTGACCAGATTTTAGGAGAAGCTGCAAGTTTTCTTAAGATTCTATAGACATTAGAATAAAGTTGGCAGTACCTGTAGATTATCTACTGTGCTTGGGAGCCTCCCAACTCTTCTCTAAAAGATTATATTGGGAAACATAAGAATTGGGTGATTTGAACTAAATAATACCGGTCTGGTCTGTGTGTTCTTTAGTCTGATAAACCACTGCCACAACACTCTGGCATTGGCTTGCAATATGCTCTCTCCACAGAACATATGAAAGCTTAGCTGAGCCAAACATTCATGTTTATGAAGAATCCCAGAGAACAGGTGTGGCATCACGACCCGCTGCACCTGGACGAATGGGCGGGCCCACTCGCCCTTGGGGACCCTGGCCTGCTATGGGGCCCGCTAGTCAGAGGAGCCCAGTGTCAGCTCTGGCACTGCTCCCTCCCTCAAATGCTCACCTCTCCTCGTTACCCCGCTGCTTCGGTCTTTTCAGCATCTTCCAACTCTCGGTGACATCTCAGGGTAGAGGGCATGATGAGCAGTGTAGAGAATCAAAAGACACTGAAGAGATCGGTGCAACAAGGAATTAGACAGGTGAATATTTGATTTTTATTTTTTAATGTATGGAGTATTATGTGGGGCTCATTATACTGTATGAAGCATTACATGAGGCCTATTATACTGTATGGTGAAAGATATGGGACCTTTATACTGTGTGGAGCAATATATGGGGCCCATTATACTGTATGGAGCAATATATAGGGCCCATTATACTGTATGGAACATTATATGGGGCTATTATATAATGTATCGAGCACCATATGGAGTCATTATATACTATATTGGGCCATTACACTGTATGGAGCAGTATATGGGGGCATTATACTGTATGGAACATTAAATGGGGCCATTATACACTTAATGGAGCAATGGAGCAATGTATGGGTCCAATTACACTGTATGGAGGATTATGTGGTGCCCACAATACTGTGTTGAGGACTATGTGTTGCCCATAATATTGTATGGCGGACTATGTGGTGACCATAATAATGTGTGGAGGACTATGTGATGCCCATAGTACTGTATTGAGGACTATGTGGAGCCCATTACACTGCATAGCTGTGACACTAGTCACTTCTCACGGCCAAGCCATGAATCAGAGTGGTCAAGGAGTCCAAGATCAGAAGCCAGGAGGGTACATCATAAACAGAAGGAAGAGACAAAAGCGTAGTCAAGTAACGATCCGAGGTCAGAGTACCGGGAGGATAACGGATCAGAGCTGAAGGGGTTAAACAGGCGGATGGTCAGAACAAAGTCCAAGGGCAGGCAACAGATCAAGCAAACAGAAGTCAAGGCACAGGAGATCACTCAGCACAAACCTCACAAGATGAATTTTCATATGGCAGTGTTCTGGGAAACTCAGCTCAGTTAAGAAACATGGCCATTAATGGAATAGTGGACACATGAGACAGCCGACGTCTCAGTCACAGATTGGATAGTCGAGCTGTCAATCAAAACACTGACAGCTTCAGCACACCCCTATACCAGATTGGACGGCCGAGCTGTCGGTAACTGCATCCCAGACACGCTGAGGTGTGGAACCCTGACAATAGCTGAATATATGGGGCCCATAATACTGTATGGAGGACAATACTGTCCTATCTAAAATTAAAAGTCTGCAGTCACTCTGTGTCACTATTATTTTATTTTACATTCACTTTCTTCTGGTACATACCAAACATTGTCTGGTTCAGAAATTATCGTAGCCGAATGAACTTTCAAGCTCTTTAAATACACATTTTTATCTGCGGAGATTTAAGATGATCCTTCCACTGATACATCCTCCCATGTGGTTGATCTGAGTCTTTCAGCAGAATAAAACTTGACAAACAACACATAATCTCTGAGTACATATACAGCTTTGTAAATACTGTAGCAAAAAAAATGAGTCATACAGACTGATGCATAAAACGCAATTAATGGTATGTGCACATGATGTCTTTTCCGGGCAGGTGCGCTCCATAACCCGTGTGAAAAATGGGGAAAAAAAGGGAGAAAAAGAATGAACATATACATTTCAATGTAAAATAACTTACTGTACTAATTTTCAGTGTCTTTTAACCTTTTCATATTTTCAAAGACACAAAGAGGTGAACAGAAGCGACCAAACCATCCTTCAGGCAGCTTCGGCGTGGAAGTTAGGGAAAAGAAAATGCAAATAGAAAAAACCTTGCAAAAATAGACCAAAAGGTCCTTCTGGAGAAAAACAGCCAATGTTTCTGTCACGCCGTAAGTGGCGATAAAGGGGCAGGAAGGCGTACTGAGACCCGCACCTGTCCCTACCACTATAATGGGGCCCTGGCTTTCCCTTATCTCAGGGGTACCTATGATGGTTAGGAGACCTGAGCCGCCAGCGTATCCCCGTCTCCTGTGCAGGCCCTATCAGTGGCTCCCTCTCCCCCCAAAGGAGGTGGACTGCACCAGTGTAATAATACAACAAATAACAGGGTATACAGACAAGGTAACTAAAAGTCTCAAACTCACCAAATGCTCACACAACCACAGAGGGTACACATAGAAGGGAAGAGAAGGAGAAAACTAGGAAGGAAAACAGGTTTAACATGCAACCAAAACAGCAGACACCAATCTCTGTAAATAAACCTCCAACACCAACACTACGCTCCTTCAACCTCCAAGCCAGGCAGTAGAACTGATCACTGACAATAGCTATATAGAGGATCAGATTACAAAATCCACTTCAGCTGAGAGAGACCCAGCTCTCAGCAACTCAGCAATAAGGTTAACTCCTGCACTGCTGGCACAAACCAGCCAGGTCAGAATACAGGTGAAGAGCTTCTCTGGAACCTCTCTGTCACGGTAGCCTTGTGACAGTTTCCTGTTGCATCTTCTGCTTGAAAAACTCTGCACACTACAAGAGGTTGTATGCACCTACCTTTAGGGGACATAACCAACATGTGTCTGCTCATTACATCCATTTAATAGCAATATTCAAGATGATCTGTTATGTTTCCTATAGTCAAACAGTGGGCATATTGTTACATGGAGAACAATCTGTAATTATCAGTCCCATCAAGTTTTATAAAAAACCTGTCATCACAATTTTCAATGTAAAGTAAAGACATGGCTGTAGTGACGTTGTAGTACAGATTACATTGATACCTTTGCTGAAGAAATCTGCAGGGGATTTGCCATGCCTTTGCCCACCATTTGGGATTCAACCACACTGTATAAATAGAATTTTTAAGTCTTGTTCTACTCCAATGTAATAACCACAGTTATTGCACAGTCATTTACCAAATACTTTTGTATTTCTAGTTTTCTTGTACTGGATGACATAAATGAGTTTCTGTTATAACGTTGCACGAAATGTCAGCAGAATTATTTGCAGATCAGCTTATCAATTATACAAACACAGATGCCCTTTAGGATATTTTCCCTAATATGTTCTTTTGTGCAGAGTTCTCTGTAGGTGATTCACTGTGCATGGCTGATTGCTTGTCACTCTGATTCCTATATAGGAAAGCAGGACAAATTGAAATTGTAATTACTTGTATCAAAATGAGTGGAGGCGGCTGTGACTAAAGCTGGAATATGTGACACAAGCTTGTATGTTTGTGGTCTCTCAGATGGTGGTGTATTCTCTCTAGAATTTTTACATATTCTTGATTCCTTCAATCCAGTATCTGATAACCCAGAAAATCTACCCAATCGCTTGTTTGTGTCTCTGAACTTTAATTCTAATGTGTTAGCTTTCCAAGACCTGAAAACAAGAATGAATTGTTCAACCCTGCTGTTGTCTTCGGTCTGGGGAGACCAATTTTGAACTTTGGTATTTTTTGGGATGTTCAAGATGCGGTTCTGAAACTTGTGGTTGATTGACTTAAATGAGGATGGGTCGGTCGGCCACGGGTTTCAGAGCCGCATCTTGAATATTTTAAAGAATATTGAAGTTCAAGGTCGGTCGTTTTTGACCGAAGACAACAGCAGGGTTAAGAAGTTTGTGGTTAAGTCAGTTGTCCACTTCAAAACATGAACATCCGATGTGGTCCTAAGACCTTCAAATAAAACTTGCTAGTATGCTCTTATTTCTAAAGGTGCCTTGAGCTTCCGATATCAACATTGTGCTGTCTTCCAGTTTTACCAATTCAGGCACCATGATCAACTCCACAGGAAATTGGCAGTTTTGGTATCAGTGGTGTTTAACAGAAAGCTAAACCAACTCCCTCTACTGTCAAGGCATGGGATATGAGAGAGGAGACTGACTTAGCTACTGAAAATGCTACATATCCTTGGAAGTGGTGCTGTTGAGACATTTTCATGAATAAGAACGTTTCGTTTGAAACGACGCTGACTGCATTGATTTTAATTTTCCCCAGTTTTTAACGCTGATCCTAATAAATATGAAGTTTTAAATTTTTTTCTTTCTAACTAACTTCTGTCCGTAGGGCTGACAGGGTATAGGGTATAGCAATGCTTCTGTATTGCAATGCCTTATAACTGTGATAAGACTGCAGAAAATGAAGTCCCATAGTGGGAATATGTTAACAAAAAAGTGAAAAATGTTGAAAAAATATATTTAAAAAAAAAAATCACAAAATAATAGCAAAAAATATACATTGTACCCATAAATAAATATAATGAAAAATAAACAAAAGTACGCTTATTTGGTATCGCCGCATCTGAAACTACCCGCCCAATAGAACTGTCCCACTAGTTAACCCCTAATGAACAGCACAATAAAAAGGCAAAAGCAATGCTTTATCATCATACTGGTGAACAAAAAGTTGAATAAAACGCAATCAAAAAGACAAATGTAAATAAAAATGGTGTTTCTGAAAATAGCATCTTGTCCTGGAAACAAACAAGCCGTCATACAGCTCCATCAGCTAAAAAATAAAAGTTCTAGCTCTCCGAATAAAGCAATGCAAAAATAATAATTTTTTTCTATAAAATAGTTTTAATTGTTTAAAAGCGGCAAAACATAAAAAAATATATAAATGGTGTATCGCTGTAATTGTACTGACCCAAAAAATAAAGCCACATGCGGAACAGTATTTAAAAAAAAAAAATCCCACATTGTTGTTTTTTGTTTATTCTGCCCTTCAAAAATCAGAATAGAAAGCAATCAAAGAATGTCATGAGCCCAAAAATGGTACCAATAAAAACATCAACTTGTCCCGCTAAAAACAAGCCCCCACTGTCAGCAGAAATGGCAATATTTGCTATGGTTTGGTCAAGTTCACAGTTTAATCACACATCTGTATGGCTGTTTACCTATACAACAACAGACTCATTTGACTTTGGCCTATCCCTTGAAAATACTGGTAGTAACCAGCTTTATTCTGAAAACCAGCTGTGGACATACGGGGTGAGTATATGAGGGTACAAGAGCAATCATTTTGCCCACTCGTCGACTCAAGGAATTTCAGTCCAACACTAGTGATCACCCAATATTTAAAGGGACTCTGCCAGCGCAGAATGACTGACTATGACCAAGTACAGGCGCTCATGACATAGCCAATCATTTATATACACCTTTGCAACTGCTGGTCTTCCATTTATCTTTTGTCGGGCTCTATCAAGCCAGAGCTGTCAATCAAAGAAGAGGGGGGAGGAGATTAAGGGAAAACAAGCATGTGGGAAGGTGTATATTAATGTCTCTTCACTCCATGATGCACCGAATGCCTGTACTTTGTCAGCACAGAATAACTGTTCAAACCGAGTCCCTTTAATATTTAAAGTAAGTAAACGCTACGAGAAGCTAAGTGAACAAATGTCAATGACAGGAACAGCCTCTGGCATGGAACTTGGGGGACTGCATGTCTGCATATAACAGTTGTGTTGAGCTTTTCTAGATACTCATGTTTAATGCAGTGCTAGGCATGCTTAGGGACCCAAGGTCTGCAATCCACATGTGTTTATCTATTTGTCTGTTACTATTTCAGTAGATAGTAAATATGAAAACCCACAGATCAAATCCTGAAAATGGAATTCAATTAACAGAATCGCAGCAATAACAACACCATTCATATGATGCATAATGAACTTCAAGGACATTGTCAAGGGCAGAGATATCAGGGACTTTACAGCTTCATGTGATTGCCTCTCTACATGTGCAGAGATCAATGCAAAATACAATGGAATTGGGGATCTCTTTCTTTTCATGTCTGCAGATTTTCACTTATATCTCAGATTTTAAAAATTCTATCTTAGTATATGCAAATTGCCTCTTCTGAGAAAAAGAGGACTTAAACTCTATAGCGCCACCTATTGGAAGTAGCGATCCTACAAGTCACAATCAACTCTTTAACGAGTCGTGCAATATGACTTAGGATTAAAGCCAAATCAGTATCTCAATTCGCAGACACGGTGTTTCGGGCTGTTGGCCCTCGTCAGTGCGAAGCATGAGAACTGATTTGGCTAGGTGAGAGGCTCTGGACTGGGGTCTAAGGGGTATCGTTTCTCCTTGTGGAGAGTGACATACCATCTTTGGCTTGTCAAGGTAAGGAGGCTTATTCGCCATGCAACGCTCCTCTGGGAAATTAAATATGCAAATTGCCTCTTCTGAGAAAAAGAGGACTTAAACTCTATAGCGCCACCTATTGGAAGTAGCGATTCTACAAGTCACAATCAACTCTTTAACGAGTCGTGCAATATGACTTAGGATTAAAGCCAAATCAGTATCTCAATTCGCAGACACGGTGTTTCGGGCTGTTGGCCCTCGTCAGTGCGAAGCATGAGTATAGGGGTTTGTGTACACTTTGAATACAATGGATATAAAAGTCTACACACCCCTTTAAAAATGGCTGTTTTTTGTCATGTAAAATAAAATCCAATACTTCCACCTTTTATTGTCACCTGTAATCTGTAAAATTGAATTGAAAAACAAACTGAAATATTTTGGGGTGTAAAAATAAAGAATTAGAATAATGTTGTTGCTTAAATATGCACACCCTTAAAGTAATACTTTGTTGAAGTCCTCTTTGAATGTAGGACATGAGCATGGAATATCAAGAACTGGCAATCTTTGCCCACTCTTCCTTGTAACACTCCAAATATGTCAGATTGCAAGGGCATAATAATAATCTTTATTTTTATATAGCACTAACATATTCCGCAGTGCTTTACATTTTGCACACATTATCATCGCTGTCCCTGATGGGGCTCAGAATCTAAATTCCCCATCAGTATGTCTTTGGAATGTGGGAGAAAACCGGAGTACCTGGAGGAAACCCACGCAAACACGAGGAAAACATAAAAATCCTTGCAGATGTTGTCCTTGGTGGGATTTGAACCCAGGACTCCAGTGCTGCAAGGCTGCAGTGCTAACCACTAAGTTGCCGTGTGTACAGCGCCCTCTTCAGGTCAACCCACCGATTTTCAATTGGATTGATCTTTAGGCTCTGGCTCAGCAATTTCCAAACCTTAACAGTTTTCTTCTAAAGCGATTCTTTTGAATATTTGGAGCTATGCTTAGGGTTGTTGTACTGAAAGGTGATATTTTAATGCAAAATTGACAGATGTCTGGAACTGTTCATAATTCCTTTGACCTTGACTAAAGCCTCAGTTCCAGCTGCCAATGAACCACCCTGAAACATAATGCTACTTCCATCATGCTTCCTGTGGGTATGGTGTTTTTTGGTGATGTGCAGTGATGGCTTCGTGACAAACATACTGTCACGATTGGACTGGCAAGCAAACTGGGACCAGGGGCACCATTCCTGGCCCTAGCACTAGGGGGTGCCCTAGCTCACCCTGTTCCCCGGGATACCTCAGATGGTGAGGATGCCGGGGCCTCCACCCTTGCCCTGTCTCCTAGCTGCAGTCCTGCGTCTGTCCCCCTCCCCCACCCGGGGAAGAGAAGCACTACCATGTACCGCAGTACACCAACTCGACAGACAAGGAAACAAAGACAAGGGTAAAAGAAAATTCCACTCACACAAAATATACTCTCACAAATAACAGAGGTATTCACCAGGGTGTGAAGGTCGAAGAATAAGGCAGGTAAGGATGAGGAATGTCCCTAGCGTACAAACCAAGCAACAGTCGCACAATAAACTCTTCCAGCTCTCCAAACACCAGCTCCTCGCTCTCCAGATCTATGTAGCAAGTGCTAACTCAGGCAAGGACCTGACCAGAAGGCCTAGCTTTTATAGGAGAGAGGAGTGGCTGACCAAGCACAGCTGAATGCAGGGATTTCCACATGGCCGATTTTCCCCTGTCCTGCTGAAAGAAAACAAACACATTTAATACACAGGAGAAGTACTTCTCAGCAGCGGGGCATGAGCCATCAGATGTTGCGATCTTCTGGTACTACTCTGTCACAGTAACTCCATGACACATACCTATTGGAATTATTAATCAGACATTTTCAACATGGTTTTGACAAAACTTAGCCTGGCATGGCTGTTTTACTTTGTAAGACAGAAAGAATTGGTATGTTGCAGATTTGAATAAATGCTTTGATGTTTCATATCGGCAAGAAAAAAAAAATAAACATAATGTGTTTATTTTTCTGTTAACATAGCTGTATGACAGCTGCTTGTTTTGTGCAGGATGAGTTGTAGTTTGAAAAACACAAGTTTTACCACACAATATACCAAAAAACTGGGAAAACTTTTTTTAAACTGGGAAAAATGGTGAATAAAACCCCATAAATTTCCTGCATTATTTTTGGGAATTTTGTTTTTACAACATTCATCATGAAGTTGAAATGACCCGATAGCATAATTCTTCAGGTCAGTATGAATATGGTGATACCAAACTTAAAATATTATTTTAAATTTTAGTCTTTAAAAATGTAAGAACTTAGTAAAAAAAAAAACAATTGGTAGTATTGACATTTTCTGAGACCAATAACTTTTTTATTTTTATTTATTTTATGTACCTGTGTGAGGGCCTGTTTCTTATTCACTAACCTGATATTTTCATTGAGACCATTTTTTGGGCACATAGAACATTTTTTATTCCTTTTTTTGGAGGGAAGTGTAGGATTTTAAATAATTTTAATTTTGAAAAAGGGGCCTTTTTTATTTCTTTGTAGTTGAACTTTAGATTTTTTTTTTTAACTCTTTTTTTAATATTTGTTTATTTTTGTGCAAGTTAACTTAGGGGATTTGTACCTGCAAACAAACGTTCTGCATTCTGTAATACTATAATATTGCAGTATATAGAAATATTAATGGTATATCTTTACACGACCACTATGATGCCATAGATGTGGGCATTCAGCAGGCTCTTGGCTGCCATGGCACAGCGGGTTGATAGTTAAAGCAAACATGCCAAGAGCCAGAGGCGTAGCTAGGGTTTTGGTTCGGGGGGGGGGGCGAAGCTTCTGAGTGGGCACCTCACCAGGTAACCTTGATTACAACTCGGTTACCCTGAGGGTATGTGCCCACGATGCTGAAAACACTGCTGATCCGCAGCGTTTTCCACAGCTGCGGATCCGCAGCAGTTTCCCATGAGTTTACATTACAATGTAAACCTATGGGAAACAAAAAACACTATGCACATGCTGCGGAAAAAAGCGCGCGGAAACACAGCGGTTTACATTCCGCAGCATGTCAATTCTTTCTGCGGATTCCGCAGCAGTTTTACAGCTGCTCTTATAGAAAACCGCAGTGGTAAAACCGCAGTGAAACCGCGGTAAATCCACAATAAATCTGCAGCAAAAACGCAGCATCTTTGCCCTGCAGATTTATCAAATCCGCTGCGGAAAAATCCGCAGTGGACCATTTTCTTACGTGTGCACATAGCCTC
Organism: Ranitomeya imitator; assembly: GCF_032444005.1. Lineage (NCBI taxonomy): Eukaryota > Metazoa > Chordata > Amphibia > Anura > Dendrobatidae > Ranitomeya > Ranitomeya imitator. The sequence continues at coordinate 715,476,077 of NC_091282.1, read as the reverse complement.
ATAGTGCTGCTGAAAATAATCTTTATACAAAGACCAACATGGATATTACCGCCATATGGTCAGTGGTAGATACCAGTCCTACAGAACATATAAGAGATCACAGCACAGTTATAGATAGTGACTTACTGCTGATGTTCTTTATGATGGAATCGTTCACTTTTCCCGTCTTTTCCATCTGGCCCAGACTGACACGACAACTACTTCCAGCCAGGACTCGGCTGCAGAGAATACAACAAAGACACATTTCACTTCTCATATTCCAGCCATCACCATCTATTCCCAACCAGCACAAACTCCTCATCCTGCTGATACCTCAAATACTGAGCCCCTGCTGCCGTATGTGTCGCTATTACTGCACCTGATACCCCAATACTGAGCCGCTGCTGCCATATGTGTCCCTATTACTGCACCTACTGTGTGGTTCTCTGTGCCTTCTAAATTCTAAAGCAACCCTCTAGAATATAGTAATGCTGAGCACAAGTGCCCTAGAAAACAGTGCCCACATTTTGCCCCCTAAAAAGTAATAGTGCCCTGTGTGCCCCTTTGATAGTCACAGTAACCTGAGTTCCCCTCTAACAATAAGTGCCCACTTAGCATTGAATAATGTCCTGAGTCTCCCCCCTGTACAGCTCCCCCATACACAGTATGATGCTCTCTTATACATAACATGATGCCTCCTCACTGTAATGCACCTCCAAACAGTATACTGACCCCTTAGTAGCCCCCAAACTGTTTGATGGCCCCAACACGGTGATGACCCCTTCACTGTAATTCCCACAATGTATGATGGCCCCCTAGATAGCCTCCATATAGTATAATGTGCCAGATAGTCCTCAATATAGTATAATGCACTCCCCATAGGCCTGTATAGTATAATGCACTCCCCATAGGCCTGTATGGTATAATTTACTCTCCATAGGCCTGTATAGTATAATGCATTCCCCATAGGCCTGTATAGTATAATGAACTCCCTCCTTGTTCCCGTGGTACTCCGAGCTCCAGCTCACCTCCGGACCGCTGGTGCTGAGTACTGACGTCATTGTGACCCCCTGTCAGTGTCTGCATCAGTAGAGTCAGACGCTGACGGGGATGGTGGGAGAAGGAGCATAACGCTCCTTCTCTCATTATGCGGTCAGCTGTATCGGCATCTGGCCGATACAGCTGACCCTGCGATGACGAGTGAGGGGCCCACTGCTGGCATTGGGGCTCCCCTCCTGCTCCGGGGCCCCATAGCGGCCAGGCGGCAGACGAGGGAGATCGATTCTCCCTGCTCTGCCGCAGAATGTAATTGTATTGGTGCAAGGTGCTTGCTGATACAGTTACATAGCGTAGCTCCGGTGGGTCCCTTCAGAGCGTCGGGCCCGAGGCAACCACCCACTCTGCCCCTCGGTAGCTATGCTTCTGCCAAAAGCTTTTGGTTAGCCCAAAAAATTACGCCCGCGGAAGAAGCTCATTGCGAAACGTGCGTTGGGGTGAGGAGGGACGGTGTGGTCGGCATAAGGCAAGCAATTGCTTCATCTTTACCTCTGGTAATGCATCTCTTTTTTGTATCTTTATGTGCACACTTAGGTAGTCTTTATTAAATTAGATAATAGACCTTTATATATGCTATATGAAACCTATGGGGTATTAGCATGTGCTTTCTACAATGATCATTATATGCTGCAGCCAAGCATCCCTCCTTTGTTAGGGCGCCCCTGTTTTTGTATATGTTGTTCAAACATTTTATTAATAAAGCAATTGATTTTTTGACTTTATTCGGGATCTCTTTACTCGGCTAATTTATGTAAGTCCGCATATGGTGATTAACAATAGTTTGAAGTGCCAGTCACTAATTTACTCTACGGACATTTGTGAGTTCAAAAAATTACAATGCTTGATAGGATAGTAAAAAGCAACATTGGGGCTTCATTCACATGCCGTGGCAATAAGATAAGCGAGTTAACATTTCTCGGTCAAATAAAGAATCTGTGCAGTTTCTGCTGCATCTCTGTGATTGTGCTTTGAATAATGCATAAGTTGCAGGGGAAGAAAACAGCTATGAATTACATTTTCGGCAGGTACAGTAGTTACACTGATTATTCAATTCGACTGAATCATTAAACACATGGCGGCATCACGAAAACGCTATAGCCCAGGAGCTTTACAATATAACACCTTTTCTGGCATAGCGAATATAAGAGTTAATGTGCCACACATAATACCTCCTAGCTGTACAATTCCGAGGCACTGCAGTATCACGTCCAGCTGCTGTCATGTTAGGTATGTCTGCAGGCAAGACGTGCCCTTACTGCTGGCACTGCAACGCCATTCTGTTAACCTAATCTACCGTGTCCCCGTTTAGATTCCCAAATATGTAACAAAGTATACGGCACACGGAAAGCGACCATCCATTATAGAATCATTAGTGTGATGATGACAGGCACAATTATTTATAGTGTATTACTTCATATGTAACCAAAATAAAGAGCTAATTAGGCATTTTGTAAAAAAAAATTTTTTAATCAGAGCTAATTATCATTGCAGTTGCTCTATGTGATCAGAGTTAGTAGTCACAATTGTATCCTGCTATCTAAGGGTCCAGAGATCCCTTTGTCATATTAGAAGGCATTACATCAGTATATTAAATGACAAATGGTACGTGAGAACCTTGTTACTGATTTTGCTTTAGCCCCGAAACCTAAAGTTCTGACTGTTCTAATTCTCAGAACCCCAGGTTCAGAAAAGCCCTAAGGCTAGGGTCACATTGCGTTAGTGCAATCTGTTTAGCGCTAGCGCTAGCAGATTGCGCTAACGCAATGTTTTTACCGGGGCCGCGTTCCGGGGTCGCGGTAACGTCCCCGCTCTCGCAGATCCCCGATCTGCGAAAGCGGGGAACGGACCGCGGGCACGCCTCGGACGCTGCAAGCAGCATCCGCGGCGTGCCACAAAACACCGGCGCGTCGCTAGCGCGTGCCGAACATGGCACGCGCTAGTGCTGCGTGTTCCCATTGCCGTGAATGGGCGCGCTAACGGACGCGTTGCACGGCGTTAATTTCGCCGTGCAACGCTGTCCGTTAGCGCGTTCCCATTAACGCAATGGGAACCTAGCCTAAAACAAATTCCAGAAAATAAAGCGTAAACAAACGTAATTTAACATGTAAAATCAAAAGTGGTAACTGGGGGGGAGTTGTGCAAATGCCAGACACAACCCTGAGAAGAGCGTATGAATAAATAATGCAGAATGCTGATCCTTCTCAGCCAGGATAAGGCTCAACCAAATAAATGAGTTTATAAAGGGAAAATGTGGTTTTAGAATGGGCACTGACATGCAGAGACCAGGTTTTTAAAAAACAGCGTTTTATCATTTAGATCTCGTTCTGGTTTCTTCATCGTGCATAATAAAATGACAACTTTATAAAGGTGAATCACCATGAGGTAGTAATCACTTGATATAGTGGATTAATGATCTACAGCTTTGTGCATGAATAATGTATGAAGAATATATAGCATACAATGCCTTCGAAAAAGTATTCATACACAATGAGCTTTTCTACATTTATCACATTTCACCCACAAACTTATATGTATTTTCTTAGGATTTTATGTGATATTCCAACACAAAGTAGCGAGTATTTGTGAAGTGTCAAGGAAATTATGCATGCTTTTCTAATTGTTTTAAAAATAGGACCACATTTTGCTTCAATTACTGCTGCAAATCTTTTGAGGATGAAATTTTTACCCATTCTTCTTTGCAACTAGCTCTAGTTCAGTGAGATTGGATGGAGGCATCTGTGAACAACAATTTTCAAGTCTTGCCACAGATTCTCAATGGATTTAGGTCTAGACTGTGACCGAGCCATTCAACCACATGAATATACTTTGATTTAAACCATTCCATTGTAGCTCCTGCAGTATGGTTAGGGTCATTGTCCTGCTGTAAGGTGTACGTAATTCCCCTTCTCAGGTATTTTGCAGCCTCTAACAAGTTTTCCTCCAGGATTGCCCTATATTGAGCTCCATCCATTCTTACCAGCTTCTACGGTATGTCCCTGCTGAAGAAAAGCATCCCTGCAGCATGATGTTGCTACCACCATGTCTGATGGTGGGGATAGTGTTTTCAATGTGATGTACACAATAACCAAAGGAACTATTTGCTGCCACCTCCAAACATTTATACTGGGTGATTGGATGCCTGCTTGGCTTTAGGGGTTCAGTTTAAAGAGCAAGAGGAACAGAGTTATTAAACATTATATATTTAATGCGGAAAGATAGGCAGCGTTAATAAAAAAAAATGTACAAAGATGATGCAAAATGTGAACAAAACAATTTGGTTAAAACAATCACATGAAATAAAAAGGATAATGAAAAAGTACTAAACATGTGTTACTTAAATACTCAGAGTTTAGCGAAGAGAAGCACTCCATAGCGCAACCGACAGGGTATTGTATCTTCCAGAACTGAAAAAGACCAAAAAACACAAACTCTTTTTTTGTATTAGATTATGGTTACGCCCACATACCTCCCCTTTGGTGACCTTATATGGGGCTGGTCATGGTATGTGCTAGGTCTTTTAGAAGATAATTACATCTCCCATCTTTTAGGATATCTTCAACCCTGGAGGTCCCAGGTGGGAACTATTGTAATGTTTCCTATCACGATTTTACCTTTTTGGAGATGAAACATGGCATGGATAGCATCATCCATCTGCCGATATAAAGTTGGAGCTGTTAAGCCAGTCTTATGGTGTTGTGAGTGCATGTTTTATGTTCGTCCCTTCGCTACAACGCCAAAAATATATCTCCCATAAATATCGCAAAGATGCATACCTCAATATTTATCACTGACAACTGGCTCCCGAGAGTCTGGGATAATTCCTTTTAACAGAGGATGCACCTGTACTTCCCTGCCACTAATTACACTAATCACAGACTTGTTGGCTGGTTCTCATCAGATACCTTGTTGTAATTACCTTTTCATGGCAGGGGGTCCTACTTCAAGTCAACTGCTTCTCACTTCCCCAGTTATAATTAATCCCATATGTCCAATATGAGGGTGATATGTCCTCTCTCTGGAGATGTCTTTATGGATTTTGCAATTTTATTAAGACGTAAATTGCAACAATGCTTGTTTTTTACCACTACTTTGCAGTTTTATCCATTTGTCAAGATGAGACAACCCCTTTCATTTCACATTCCATGATCCCATCACTAATTGCACTTTAAAGATATTGTCTACCTCTTTTTTTATATTTTACAAATATAAAATATTATAAAATAACATCAGGGGTAAACACCCCTTTAACTATGATTGTATTTGGCTTTCCTTAGTTATAATGGTCCATAGCAGCTGTTTTTCTTGCTGGCAGTTACACCCATGATGTGGTTCCTGTTAGTTACACCTATGGTCCACATCACTGTTATTCTGTTAATATAGAAAAATGTCTCCCGTGATGTAGACCTTTTTCTGAGTAGTAATTTTCTGCAGTGGCAATCAATGTTGTATGGGCACTGTTATGATACATGTGTGTGGTTATATCAACTATATTGTGTAGGCTTGAGCTAAATTTTGAAGGTCACTGCTGTGACTGACTGTCAAAACCTCTATTGTAGAAAATCGAAAAAAAGAGGGCTCGCATGTCCAAAATGTTCGGTGCTCAGAAGGAAAAATGTAAATATTCAAATAACTATAACCTTTGGCACAATATATGTACAAAAGAAAAATTATTATTTTGCAAATGAGTTTATTAATACAGGAGACTAGTGGAATAGTAACCAATGTTTTGGCTGTTTTGCCTTTATCAAAGTGATATAATAATAATAATAATAATAATAATAATAATAATAATAATAATAATAATAATATCTACAATCAAAGAATTATCGATATGCAATGAGAAAATATCATAAGAAAAACATCATTGGAAATTACAAAAATGTGAATGTAAACTAAGTGTGATGGTATCCATACATTCATAAATAAAAAAATCAGTTTGAAAATGGCCCCAGCCGCTCCTGCGCAGTAGCAGCTATCGGCGACCTGATAGCTGCTACTGCGCAGGTGTCGTTGGCCTCATCTTGCTAGAGCAAAAAAAATAAAATAATATTGGAGGAGGCAATTTTTTTTAATCTCTAGCAAGATGGTGCCGCCTTACAGTAGCAGCTATCGGATCGCCAATTGCTGCTACTGCGCAGGCGTGGCCGGGGCCATTTTTCAAACAGCAGAAAGTGACTTTTTTTTCCATTATGTAATATGTAAGATATGTAATATTCATTATGTAATATATGGTTCAGGTCAGTGAGGCATCAGTGTTCGTCAGAAGTCATACTGATGGATACCTAATCAGAGCACCACATGAAGACCCCCCCTTCCCAACAGGCCGCCCAGAGCACGGGCATATCATTAACTCAAAACTGAAAATAAAGATTAAAAAACAACCACAACACAGATTTCATTAACCAATCATTTAAATCAGTATAACGGTGCCGACCTGACACTGTATGTAGGTTACTGTGCACAATCCTGCTGACATGTTCCCTTTTATAGCAATCTTCTTAATATTTCAGAGGTTCTCCTTCTGGAGTGAGGCGACAGTCATATGAAATGTACATGTATAGATCTGTGCATATCATAATGTATATAAATGATAATTATTATTTGTTTAAAGAGCATTGATATTTTTTTTAATTTTATCACGATTAGCTTATGTTCACAGGTTTGTAATTTCCAATGATGTTTTTGTTATATTTTCTCAATATGTAATTCTTTGACTGTACATACTGTAGATAAACCTTGATAAAGACAAAGCAGCCGAAATGTTGGTTACTATTCCTCTGGTCGCCTGTATTAATAAACTAACTTGAAAAATACTTATTTATCTCTTAAACATATATTGTGCCGAAGGTTATAGTTATTTGCACTGTCAAAACCTGATTCTAGATTCTAGAATCATAGAATGGTAGAGTTGGAAGGGACCTCCTGGGTCATCTAGTCCAACTCCCTGCTCAAAGCAGGATTCAATAAATCATCCCAAAAAAAGATGTCTGTCCAGTGTCTGTTTGAAGACTTCCATTGAAGGAGAACTCACCACTACCTCTCTGGGCAGCCTGTTCCACTCATTGATCACTCTGTCAAGAAGTTTTTCCTAATATCTAATCTGTGTCTCCTCCCATTCAGTTTCAACCCATTGCTTCTAGTCTTTCCTTGTGCAAATGAGAAAAAAAGATGATCCTTTTACAATGTGACAGCCCTTGAGATATTTGTAAACCACTATTAAGTCTCCTCTGTCTTCTTTTTTGCAAGCTAAACATTCCCAAATCCTGTAAACGTTCCTCATAGGACATGGTTTGCAGACTGGTCACCATTCTGGTCACTCTTCCCTGAACTTGCTCCAGTTTGTTGATGTCTTTTTTAAAATTTGCCCAAAACTGGACACAGTATTCCAGATGAGGTCTGACCAAAGAGGAGTAGTAGAGGACAATAATGATCTAGACTGTATGCTTCTGTTAATACATCCCATAATTGTATTCGCCTTTTTTCTGCTGCATCACACTGTTGACTCATGTTCAGTCTGTGATCTGTTAGTGTACGCAAGTCTTTTTCACATGTGCTGTTGCTTAGCCCTATTCCTCCCATTCTGTATGTGCTTTTTTCATTTTTATTGCCCAGATGTAGTACCTTGCATTTTTCACTGTTAAAAATCATTCTGTTAGTTGCTTGTTGTGAATTCTGTGGCAGAGCTCCCTCCTGTGGTCACAAGTGGTACTTCGGCTGGTTCTCTCTGTGAGCTTCCGTTGGTGGAGGAAAGTGGTACTGCGGCTTCTGAGTTTCCTTCCTCAGGTGATGTGGTGAAGTTGTTAGGTGCTGCTCTATTTAACTCCACCTAGTGCTTTGATCCTGGCCTCCAGTCTATGTTCTAGTATTGGACCTGTTTCCTCCTGGATCGTTCCTGTGGCCTTCTGCTCTGCATAGCTAAGTTCCTCTTTGCTATTTGTTTGCTGTTTTTTTTTCTGTCCAGCTTGTCAATTTGTTTTTTTCTGCTTGCTGGAAGCTCTGGGACGCAGAGGGTGTACCTCCGTGCCGTTAGTTCGGTACGGAGGGTCTTTTTGCCCCCTTTGCGTGGTTTTTGTAGGGTTTTGTGTTGACCGCAAAGTTACCTTTCCTATCCTCGCTCTGTTCAGAAAGTTGGGCCTCACTTTGCTAAATCTATTTCATCTCTACGTTTGTCTTTTCATCTTAACTCACAGTCATTATATGTGGGGGCTGCCTTTTCCTTTGGGGTATTTCTCTGAGGCAAGGTAGGCTTATTTTCTATCTTCAGGCTAGCTAGTTTCTCAGGCCGTGCCGAGTTGCATAGGGAGCGTTAGGCGCAATCCACGGCTGCCTTTAGTGTGGTTGGAGAGGATTAGGGATTGCGGTCAACAAGGTTCCCACGTCTCAGAGCTCATTCTTGTTTTTTGGGTTATTGCCAGGTCACTGTATGTGCGCTGACCTCTATGTCCATTGTGGTACTGAATTACCTTTCATAACAGTTGCTGCCCACTGCTCCAGGATTTCAGGATTTCCCTCAATTGCCAGATCAAGCGGAAAGGAATTTCAGCTCTATGATTATTCCTCACACACATGTTTGAAATACATGGTTACCTAGAGGCTCTTCTAGGTCTTGAATGTCTCAAACTGCCTGTCACGCCTCTATTGTTGGGTGTCCAGAGACCCCATGTACCTAACGCTAGGGGTGCCCTAGCTCACCCTGTTCCCAGGATTACTTCTGATGGTGAAGATGCTGGGGCCATGTACCTTGCCTTAGCTCCTGAATCTGCCCTCAGTCTGTACCCTTCCCTACCCAAGGAAGAGGGAAGTAGTAGTGTACCGTAATACACAAGCCAGACTAATAAATACAAATCATGCAAATATACTCACACAAACAACAGAGGTAAACATTGAGGAGTGGAGGATGTGGTAAAACCAAAGTAGGTGAAGGAGGGAAATTAGCGCACACCCAAAACCTAGCAAAACCTCTACCTCAGGGGAAATGTGGGCAACATTTCCATCTTCTTACAATTTCAGGTGTGGCTGCCATGGTGATGTCCCCTGACACATGCTCTTCTCATAATTATAGTAATGTATATTTTACAATGTCCACAATTTATATTATGAAGCTTGTCAACATATAAAGACTACTGTTAGAACATTCGGCTTGTCTGTCCCACTAACACATGACAGCAGATATTGATGTGTCTATTTTGGACATCTGATTAAGTGTCAGTCAGGAATGTGCACACACTCCCAGAATTAAGGAAGCAGCAGAATGTAAAGAATCTGAAGCAGAGTCGAGAAAGCCACAATGAGACGGCTGCACTACTTACTTGTAGTAATGTATAACAAGCAAAAATATAGGACACCATTAATTCAAATTGTGTGCTATATGTTGTTCACCAGATCAGCAAGGGTGAAAGGATACTAGTAAATAGATATGAGAAGTAAACCCTGGACATGTTAATAGTTTAGTTAAATGCCAAACATAAAGTGCCAGTGCTATTGCATTTCATAGGAATTAATATTACTGGGGAGGATGGAAATCAACTAGAATAAATTGAAATTGTAAAGGACAAACCTTATTCTAGTAGTAAAACACAGATCCCCACCAGCCCACCAAGGAAGCCCACGCGAAACGTGCGTTGGGGCTGGATGACTGACCCTTCCGAGTGGGACATTATGGGTGAGAACCTGGACTGATGTGATAGAATATTTTTTTAAATAGGCATGGACTTTCTGGTGGGGATTTGTGTTTTACTACTAGTATAAGGTTTGTACTTTACAATTTCAATTTATTCTAATAGATTTCCATCCTCCCAAGTAATATTAAGTCCTAAGAAATGCATTAGCACTGGCACTTTATGTTTGGCATTTATCTATACTAGTACCATGTCCAGGGTTTACTTCCCATATCCACTTTACTAGTTATATGGATGTGTTGGTTTTTTTTCTGTTCCCACTGAGCCTTTCATTTCATCTCATTCTCATATATAAGAATATTTAAACTATAGACCTGTTCTTGTATGTGTATCTTTAATACAATTTGTTATAATTTTTATAGGACTATTTCTCCTTTTTTTGTTGTCCTGCTTAGTATTTATGGAGTGTCCTTGAACAGCGCCTATTATACCCTTTGGGTTATGGCTTTGATTTGATGACCTGTGTTGTTATGGTTTCTGCTTTAGTATTATTGTTTTCAAGTCTGTTATTCATGACTACACCTAAGGATAGGGTTAGACAGTGGTATATTCAATCAGAAGACACAAAAGAGAATAGTAAAACCAAAAACACTCAGTTTGAAAAAATGTTGCAGTAATCCGCAAGTGCTAGTAAAAGATGTAAAAAACAGGGTATTTGGTTGATACGTTTTTTGCAAAAAATGTATACTAAGCTGCTCTACCAATCTTCACGGTATACCCTTATCAGAGCAGTCCTAACTAATGTATGCAATCCCTATCTGATGTATTTATTTTATTGGTAGAGCAGCTTAGTGCTTACTAGCACTTGCGGATTACTGCAACATTTTTTCAAACTGAGTGTTTTTGGTTTCACTATTCTCTTTTGTGTCTTCAGGTTTCTTGGTGGTGTGTGAACATGATCATACAGACTTGTTCACTGTGCAAGTAGCCCATGTGTTCCTGGTATATTCAATCATCCTAGAGAATCTGGCCAATTATGCAAATGATTAGAGTTAGATCAGAGTGTGAGCAAGGTGTGATCCGATTTTCTTGGATGAGAGAATCAGAGCACACTGTGAAGAGAAATGGAGAAAATTTACACATTTTCTCCATTGTGTCAGTGCTCGAATATCGGACTGTACTCAAATGTCATCCAATTTTTTTTCTTTGGACAGCTCGATCCAAGGAAAAAATTAGTCATATATGCAGCCCCATCAAATCACATTGGTTCGAGTGCAATCCAATGATGTGAGATCACACTTGGTCAGGAAATGGTCATGGTGTGAGCGAGCCCTTTGGACATGTCTTTAATATAGTAGTCCTAGATCTGTCTTTTAAAAAAGCACTCCCACTAACATTTTTATTCTGTGTGTATATGGGTGTAATGTAGTATGAGTGTGTTAATATATTCGCCTACCGCTGCTCTCTCCGGTGTCCAGCAACTATCTTCTGCTCTTCTCAGTGACATCACTGGAAATAAGACCTGCTGGCCCGTCCTACACTCTGTGTGAGCCTGAAGTCGCTGTTACAGTGAGAGCCTATAGAGCCTCGTTCTGATGCTCCATAGATTTATATTGTAAGGCTATGTGCACATGTTCAGGATTTCTTGCAGAAATTTCCTGAGCAAAACAGGACATTTTCTGCAAGAAATCCGCATGCGTTTTTTGCGCGTTTTTCTTGCATTTTTGGTGCTTTGTTTTGCAGATTTTTCTGGAGGTTTCCAATGCAATAATATAGTGGGTAATCCGCAAAAAATTCATTTGCGGAAAAAATGCATCATGTGCACAAAAATTGCGGAATGCATTCTAAATGATGGGATGCATAATGTATGCGATTTTTATTGCGTTTTTATTGCGAAAAAATGTGAAAAAAAATGAGAAAAATCTGCAATGTGTGCACACAGCCTAAAAGTCACTCCAGGGTCACATAGAGCGCAGCATTCTGGGATAGTCTAACTGACCGGACATTCAGCGTCTCCCACTCACACACCACCTCCTCACCTCGCCCCCTATCTGTCGGAGTCCCGCAAGGTTCAGTTCTAGTGCCCCTGCTCTTCTCCATTTACACCTTTGGCCTGGGACAGCTCATAGAATCTCACGGCTTTCAGTATCACCTCTATACTGATGACACACAGATCTACATCTCTGGACCAGATATCACCACCCTACTAACCAGAATCCCTCAATGTCTGTCCACTATTTCATGTTTCTTCTCCGCTAGATTTCTAAAACTTAACATGGACAAAACAGAATTCATCATCTTTCCCCCATCTCACATGACCTCCCCAACAAACCTATCCATTACAGTAAACGGCTGCCCACTCTCCCCAGTCCCACAAGCCCGCTGTCTTGGGGTAATCCTTGACACTGATCTTTCCTTCAAACCACATATTCAAACCTTGTCCACTTCCTGCCGCCTCCAACTCAAAAATATTTCACAGATCCATTCATTCCTCAACCACGAATCTGCAAAAACCCTAGTCCATGCCCTTATCATCTCCCGCCTCGACTACTGTAACCTGCTGCTCTGTGGCCTCCCCTCTAACACTCTTGCACCCTTCCAATCTATTCTAAACTCTGCCTGTCCCCACGCTATTCCGCGGCCTCTCCCCTCTGCCAATCCCTGCACTGGCTCCCCATCACCCAGAGACTCCAGTACAAAAGCCTAACCATGACATACAAAGCCATCCACAACCTGTCTCCTCCATACATCTGTGACCTCGTCTCCCAGTACTTTCCTGCACGCAACCTCCGATCCTCACAAGATCTCCTTCTCTACTCCCCTCTTATCGCCTCTTCCCACAATCGCATACAAGATTTCTCTTGTGCATCTCCCCTACTCTGGAACTCTCTACCACAACATATCAGACTCTCGCCTACCATCGAAAACTTCAAAAAGAACCTGAAGACCCACCTCTTCCGACAAGCCTACAACCTGCAGTAACCACCGATTGACCAAACCGCTGCACGACCAGCTCTCACCCATCCCTTGTAGATTGTGAGCCTTCGCGGGCAGGGTCCTCTCTCCTCCTGTACCAGTTGTGACTTGTATTGTTCAAGATTATTGTACTTGTTTTATTATGCATACCCCTCCTCACATGTAAAGCTCCATGGAATAAAGGGCGCTATAATAATAAATAATAATAATAGTCTGAAAAGTGGTGACGTCATTCAGGAGAGCAGAAGAAAGGTGCTGGACACCAGAGAAAGAACAGCAGTAGGTGAGTATATTAACACACTCATACTACATTACATCCCCATACATGCAAATTTAAACAATATAAATGTTAGTCGGAGAGTTACTTTAAGTTTTGTTGTTGTTTTTTTAATTTAACAAAATGGCTCCTGAGTAATATTCACGAGATTTTCCAGTGATCTCAGAATACAGGATTTAGCAGCTGATTGCGTCCTCACACACAATGCAAAGCTAATCAGACTTTGACTGGTCAGAGCCTTCATTGTAGCTCCAACCTCATTCGGACATAAGTTGACTCTTCAGAGTCATTCACTCCCAAACAGGAGTCACTAAAAATGAAAACATTTTGATATTAAAGATTTGTCACTTTTTTTTGCATAGTTACATCCCCTAGTGAAATAAACCCAATGTAAGGTGAAAATATAATTATATTAGTGGGGAATGTGCCCACCTTCTCGGGGGGGGGGAGGAGGGGGGTTGCGTAACCCGTGTAAAGACCTGTGGAATAATGATCTGTCATCTCCTGCTGCTTTCCTGTGCACTGCATTTTCTTCTATAGTACTTTATATGTATTCCACTGTTAACATAGTAACATAGTAACATAGTAAGGCCGAAAAAATACATTTGTCCATCCAGTTCAGCCTATATTCCATCATAATAAATAAATACCCAGATCTACGTCCTTCTACAGAACCTAATAATTGTATGATACAATATTGTTCTGCTCCAGGAAGACATCCAGGCCTCTCTTGAACCCCTCGACTGAGTTCGCCATCACCACCTCCTCAGGCAAGCAATTCCAGATTCTCACTGCCCTAACAGTAAAGAATCCTCTTCTATGTTGGTGGAAAAACCTTCTCTCCTCCAGACGCAAAGAATGCCCCCTTGTGCCCGTCACCTTCCTTGGTATAAACAGATCCTCAGCGAGATATTTGTATTGTCCCCTTATATACTTATACATGGTTATTAGATCGCCCCTCAGTCGTCTTTTTTCTAGACTAAATAATCCTAATTTCGCTAATCTATCTGGGTATTGTAGTTCTCCCATCCCCTTTATTAATTTTGTTGCCCTCCTTTGTACTCTCTCTAGTTCCATTATATCCTTCCTGAGCACCGGTGCCCAAAACTGGACACAGTACTCCATGTGCGGTCTAACTAGGGATTTGTACAGAGGCAGTATAATGCTCTCATCATGTGTATCCAGACCTCTTTTAATGCACCCCATGATCCTGTTTGCCTTGGCAGCTGCTGCCTGGCACTGGCTGCTCCAGGTAAGTTTATCATTAACTAGGATCCCCAAGTCCTTCTCCCTGTCAGATTTACCCAGTGGTTTCCCGTTCAGTGTGTAATGGTGATATTGATTCCCTCTTCCCATGTGTATAACCTTACATTTATCATTGTTAAACCTCATCTGCCACCTTTCAGCCCAAGTTTCCAACTTATCCAGATCCATCTGTAGCAGAATACTATCTTCTCTTGTATTAACTGCTTTACATAGTTTTGTATCATCTGCAAATATCGATATTTTACTGTGTAAACCTTCTACCAGATCATTAATGAATATGTTGAAGAGAACAGGTCCCAATACTGACCCCTGCGGTACCCCACTGGTCACAGCGACCCAGTTAGAGACTATACCATTTATAACCACCCTCTGCTTTCTATCACTAAGCCAGTTACTAACCCATTTAAACACATTTTCCCCCAGACCAAGCATTCTCATTTTGTGTACCAACCTCTTGTGCGGCACGGTATCAAACGCTTTGGAAAAATCGAGATATACCACGTCCAATGACTCACCGTGGTCCAGCCTATAGCTTACCTCTTCATAAAAACTGATTAGATTGGTTTGACAGGAGCGATTTCTCATAAACCCATGCTGATATGGAGTTAAACAGTTATTCTCATTGAGATAATCCAGAATAACATCCCTCAGAAACCCTTCAAATATTTTACCAACAATAGAGGTTAGACTTACTGGCCTATAATTTCCAGGTTCACTTTTAGAGCCCTTTTTGAATATTGGCACCACATTTGCTATGCGCCAGTCCTGCGGAACAGACCCTGTCGCTATAGAGTCACTAAAAATAAGAAATAATGGTTTATCTATTACATTACTTAGTTCTCTTAGTACTCGTGGGTGTATGCCATCCGGACCCGGAGATTTATCTATTTTAATCTTATTTAGCCGGTTTTGCACCTCTTCTTGGGTTAGATTGGTGACCCTTAATATAGGGTTTTCATTGTTTCTTGGGATTTCACCTAGCATTTCATTTTCCACCGTGAATACCGTGGAGAAGAAGGTGTTTAATATGTTAGCTTTTTCCTCGTCATCTACAACCATTCTTTTCTCACTATTTTTTAAGGGGCCTACATTTTCAGTTTTCAGTTTTTGTTGAAACTGTTGTTTCTTTATGTTCCTGATTGTGGGTAGATTTTGAGGATGTCAGATGTTTTCAGCTGATTCATCATTTGAAACTGGATAAAAAGTTGCATATCTTTTAAACAAATAGGTTCCAGTTACGCCTGGAGTAATTTGTTTATGTACATCTGATTTTTTTTTTAATCAAATATTTCAATAAAATGTCATAAAAAAGGACAAAAATAAATAGAATCAGAGCAAAATTAGAGTGGCAACTTCAATGAATGCTACAAAACTAAACAAGGAATATTGTTCATTACATTAATAAATATTCGACTTTGTGAATTATTTAATTATTAAACCTTTTTGTTCAATAGGATGATGAAGTTGTCCTTCAGTGTGTCGCCAACATCCATAAGGAGCAGAGGAAGTTCTGCTTGGCAGCTGAGGGACTTGGGAATCGACTTTGCTTCCTGGAACCAACTTCAGAAGCCAAAGTAAGATTTGCCTCAATCTGTCTTATCTTAAGGAATACCACTGGCGGTACTGTAATATTCTTTCAGCAATTACTCGAAAGTAAATATTCTGACTTAATAGGTTAAGGTTAGGGAAATATAATTTTGTAATGAATGTTGTAACATAATTTTGGGCTCGCTATCTGTTCCCTCAGAAACTCCCTTAAGCTTAGATGCTATCGTCTCATAAACTTCTCAACCTCCATCATGACCTGAAATCTGTAGGGAGTTTTAGCATTTTAGGAGTTGTTCAACAAGAAGTGGGGAAATCTGAGGTTGGAGACTACTGACATAGTTGCGCCTGTATATATATATTTTTTTAAGATATGGGATTGCATCTTTTTAACACATGTAAGCTTATTTAAAGAAGCATTCCCATTAAACTTTTTATTGGCTAAACCTATATAAATCTGTGTATAGTATAGTTTAGGTGCATTAATATACTCACTAATCACTGTCTTTCCCAGTTTTCGGGTCCGATCCAGAACTCTACTGAGTCGCATGATTCTGACTAGCCGACTAACACTGTGCTCGGTGTATGAGTTGGAAATCGCCTTTACAGTGTAAACGTATGGAGTGTCAAAATGAGGCTTCAATAGATAACACTGTGAAAGTGACTTCTGGCTAACACATAGAAGCAGTGTGCGAGGCAGCAAGTCGGAATAGCCACCATGGACTCAGAAGAGGACCTGAGAGGTGATGGAAATTGGGCAAGATGCTGATCAGTGACCATATTAATGCATCGACACTACACTACATACACATTTACAAAGGATTAGTTGATAAACATTTTTATGGGGGTGCTTCTCTAAAATGGTAAACTCCATATTAGACGTCCAGTGGCTATAGACATTAGTGAGCACATATAAAATGTAGCATCTGCATGATAAACTTTCACAGTTCTGGTAGTCAGTCTAATGTGCTCTTTCTTTGCATAGCTAGATTTTAGGACATGAAAAAGGTGATGAGCTAAAGCATATTCAAACAGATATTTATGCAGAGCCATTCAACTGTGTTTTTTTCAACGGTGTAACCAAGAAAAGATGTTCAAGAACTGTAATGGAGCTCCTTGATTTCAGTTGTTTAGTGCATTTAAAGATGCAGGAAAAAGGTCACGAATTAACGCAATACAGATCTCCTAAGTAACAAAGTCAAATGCACACATCAAGATATTATCAAGCGACAAATACAAAGCGAGAGAAAAAAAGTATCAAGATATACATACATGCAAGCCATACGAAAATGTAATGAAGAAATACAGAAACACAAACAAGCGATATGCTGAGCTTCCATTATCTGAAGGAGCCTGCATTGGATATCACAACACTGAGAATTTTTATCTTAGTGCTGGCTCCTGGACTCACGGTTGATAATCCAGATGAGCTTAAAGGGGTATTCCCATCTCCAAGATCCAATTACAATATGTAGTAGGTGTAATAATAATAAAATTAGCAAATACCTCCTATTACAAATGTAGTATAGTTATTTTATTGCAGGACCTTTAGGTGTCCATGGTTATGTCCACTGATGAGGTGACAGTTAGTTAGTTAGCTGTTAGTGGTCGTAACCATGGACACCTAAGGTCCTGCAATGCTTGCACATGAGGAGAGAGACATTAAGAATCAGAAAAATTATACTACATTTGTACAGTAATTGGGGGTATTTTCTATTATTATTGTTATACTTACTACATTATTATTATTATTTATTTATATAGCACCATTAATGCCATGGTGCTGTACATGAGAAGGGGTTACATACAGGGTTATACAGTGGGGCAAAAAAGTATTTAGTCAGTCAGCAATAGTGCAAGTTCCACCACTTAAAAAGATGAGAGGCGTCTGTAATTTACATCATAGGTAGACCTCAACTATGGGAGACAAACTGAGAGAAAAAAATCCAGAAAATCACATTGTCTGTTTTTTTAACATTTTATTTGCATATTATGGTGGAAAATAAGTATTTGGTCAGAAACAAAATTTCATCTCAATACTTTGTAATATATCCTTTGTTGGCAATGACAGAGGTCAAACGTTTTCTGTAAGTCTTCACAAGGTTGCCACACACTGTTGTTGGTATGTTGGCCCATTCCTCCATGCAGATCTCCTCTAGAGCAGTGATGTTTTTGGCTTTTCACTTGGCAACACGGACTTTCAACTCCCTCCAAAGGTTTTCTATAGGGTTGAGATCTGGAGACTGGCTAGGCCACTCCAGGACCTTGAAATGCTTCTTACGAAGCCACTCCTTCGTTGCCCTGGCGGTGTGCTTTGGATCATTGTCATGTTGAAAGACCCAGCCACGTTTCATCTTCAATGCCCTTGCTGATGGAAGGAGGTTTGCACTCAAAATCTCACGATACATGGCCCCATTCATTCTTTCATGTACCTGGATCAGTCGTCCTGGCCCCTTTGCAGAGAAACAGCCCCAAATCATGATGTTTCCACCACCATGCTTTACAGTAGGTATGGTGTTTGATGGATGCAACTCAGTATTCTTTTTCCTCCAAACACGACAAGTTGTGTTTCTACCAAACAGTTCCAGTTTGGTTTCATCAGACCATAGGACATTCTCCCAAAACTCCTCTGGATCATCCAAATGCTCTCTAGCAAACTTCAGATGGGCCCGAACATGTACTGGCTTAAGCAGTGGGACACGTCTGGCACTGCAGGATCTGAGTCCATGGTGGCGTAGTGTGTTACTTATGGTAGGCCTTGTTACATTGGTCCCAGCTCTCTGCAGTTCATTCACTAGGTCCACCCGCGTGGTTCTGGGATTTTTGCTCACCGTTTTTGTGATCATTCTGACCCCACGGGGTGGGATTTTGCGTGGAGCCCCAGATCGAGGGAGATTATCAGTGGTCTTGTATGTCTTCCATTTTCTAATTATTGCTCCCACTGTTGATTTCTTCACTCCAAGCTGGTTGGCTATTGCAGATTCAGTCTTCCCAGCCTGGTGCAGGGCTACAATTTTGTTTCTGGTGTCCTTTGACAGCTCTTTGGTCTTCACCATAGTGGAGTTTGGAGTCAGACTGTTTGAGGGTGTGCACAGGTGTCTTTTTATACTGATAACAACTTTAAACAGGTGCCATTACTACAGGTAATGAGTGGAGGAAAGAGGAGACTCTTAAAGAAGAAGTTACAGGTCTGTGAGGGCCAGAAATCTTGATTGTTTGTTTCTGACCAAATACTTATTTTCCACCATAATATGCAAAAAAATGATAAAAAAAACAGACAATGTGATTTTCTGGATTTTTTTTTCTCTGTTTGTCTCCCATAGTTGAGGTCTACCTATGATGTAAATTACAGACGCCTCTCATCTTTTTAAGTGGTGGAACTTGCACTATTGCTGACTGACTAAATACTTTTTTGCCCCACTGTAGATATTGTTTACAGTAAACAGGTTTACAGTGACAGACTGGTACAGAGGGGAGAGGACCCTGTCCTTGCGGACTTACATTCTACTACATATTAGGCCGGTTTCACACGTCAGTGGCTCCGGTACGTGAGGTGACAGTTTCCTCACGTACCGGAGCCACTGACACACGTAGACACATTAAAATCAATGCATCTGTGCAGATGTCATTGATTTTTTGCGGACCGTGTCTCCGTGTGCCAAACACGGAGACATGTCAGTGTTCGTGGGAGCGCACATATTACACCGACCCATTAAAGTCAATGGGTCCGTGTAAAACACGTACCGCACACGGACGTTGTCCATCTGTAGTCCGTGTGCCGTGCAGGAGACAGCGCTCCAGTAAGCGCTGCCCCCCCCACATGGTGCTGAAGCCGCGATTCATATCTTCTGTGCAGCAGCGTTTGCTGTAAAGAAGATATGAATAATCCTTTTTTTTTGTTTTTTTGTGTATAAAATAAAGGTCCATGTCCCCACCCCCTGTGCGCCCCCCGCTATTATGAAAATACTCACCCGGCTCCCTCGTTGGCTGTCGCTGCTTCCTCTCCTGGCCGCACCTTTTACTGTATGCGGACACGTGGGGCCGCTCATTTACAGTAATGAATATGCGGCTCCACCCCTATGGGAGGTGGAGTCGCATACTCATGACTGTAATCGGCGGCACCACGTGACCGCTCATACTGTAGAAGGTGCGGCCAGGACAGGAAGCAGCAACAGCCAACGAGGGAGCTGGGTGAGTATTTTCAGAACAGCGGGGGGAGGGCGCACAAGGGGTGGGGACATGGACCTTTATTTTATACACGATAAACTTAAAAAAAAAAAGGATTATTCATATCTTCTCTGCAGCAAACGCTGCTGCACAGAAGATATGAGTTGCGGTTTCAGCACGATGCAGGGGACAGCGCTAAACTTTAGCGCTGTCTCCTGCACACTCCGTGTGGTACCCAGTGGGCACATGGGCGGCACATCGTGTGCCGCACGTGTGCCACACTGATGTGCCACAGAAACGCAGGGGCACACAGACACGGATAATTCCGGTACCGATTTTTTTCCGGTACCGGAATTATCTGAACGTGTGGGACAGCCCTTAGGATTAGTGATGAGCGAATAAACTCGTTACTCGAGATTTCTCGAGCACGCTCGTGGGTCCTTCCAGTATATTTTAGTGCTTGGAGATTTAGTTATCATCGCCGCAGCTGAATGATTTACATCTGTTAGCCAGCATAAGTACATGTGGGGGTTGCCTGGTTGCTAGGGAATCCCCACATGTACTTATGCTGGCTAACAGATGTAAATCACTCAGCTGCGGCAATAAAAACTAAATCTCCGAGCACTAAAAAATACTCGGAGGTCTCCCGAGCATGCTCGAGAAATCTCGAGTAACGAGTATATTCGCTCGTCATCACTAATTAGGATAGGATCTTGGAGATGGGAATACCTCTTTAACTCTGTCTGTTTAAAACTTTTTATATTGCTGGTGACACTATTTGTTCTTTCTTTAACAAGTGGTCTGGAACACCCTTGTTGGTTAGTAATTGACTACCTATGGCATAATATCTCACTCTGCAACAACTAATTTAATGGTAAATATATGTTTATTTCTGAGTAAGTTTGGGTGTCTTCTCAAATAGGTAGAGCAGCTAAGTAACAGGTCAAATTGGTACTGACACAAGGTGATAGAAATCGGTTAAGTGATCCCTTATTAAAGGAACCCGACAGGTTCACCACACGCTCTCCAAACCCCCAGAAAGTGGTCTATCCCTTCCTAACAATCCCTTTTATATTTTCTAAAAAGCTGCTATTTAATGATGTGGCCAGTTTAGCACTCTCAAACTGGTGAACGGTCTTCTGTAAGGTAGTGTCTGTTAAGTATGACTTACTACATTTTTTAGTCTTGATAAGCTAGCCATATTAGTTATATTTCTGCCAAACCCACTAATTTCAGGAGGGTCAGTTGATCATCTGTGCATGTGTCCAACTATCCCCCCAATGTCAGATAGTCTAATAGTTTTGTGCTCATGCAAATAAGTCACTGCAGGACAAGTTTTCTAAGTTGTTTTAGTAGGAGTCTACTGGAAATGCATGCATGCTTGGCTAGTCTGAGCAAACGTGGGTAAAGAAACAGTTGGATGAACTTAGGCTTGCCTAAAAATTAATATTTCTAAGTTATTACTTAAATTCAACTGGCTATACCGTAAAAGGTTTCTCAGAGTTTTACTCCTCTTAACCCATTCTATCCTGGGGATGAGGAAGCCTGTTCCTCCATGGCTCCAGAGAAGTGGTTGTCCATTTGAGCACATTGAATAATAGAGAATGGGAGATATAGAAAGATACAGGACAAGATGTAATCCATAATTAACTTTCCACAGGATCAGTGAGGGCCCATCAATTGGCTCCCCATCAAGCAGGCACTTATTGTGTGTCCACTCAATATGCTGCAAATAATGTTTGTTATTAGAAAGAGCCCATTACAGAGAATCTGTTCCAGCTTTTTGCTGCTCAATCTGAGGGCAAAACAAATTTAAGACTGTGACCCTAATTCCAGAAGAGGATGTATTTCAGGGCATCTTGCTGAGGGTTTTATAAAATACTGTTTTAAATTTTGCAGCTCTGCTAATTCTCTCAATAGGGAGTTCTGTTTATATTGTCCTAAATATTTAAAGGCTCTGGGTATCCTAGCCTCCACCATTGATTGTCAGTTTTCTTCCTATGCACAGTGCAGGTAGAGCTGTCAATCAATGATACAGGTGAGTTAGACAGAACTGCTCATTGGAAACACTAGCAGAAACCTGGTGACAGATGTATTACTTTGGAGTACAGTGGATATTCCTTTCTATTACAAATAATGATTGTTGTCTTTACGCAAGCTAGAGACCAATTAGATATTACGCCAGTTTATATTAGAAGAATCTGGCAGTGGATCTGATTTATCTCACTGAATATGCTCTGCGGTTTTCTGGCATCTTCAGATGTTGCAGTACATTAGGTTTTCCTCTTGCTCGATCTCTGCAAAGCTAAAAGGCAGAACGTGTTCGGCGGCACAGAGACTGATAACGCACTGCAGAGAGGGTCATGATGAATCAATTGAACTGGCTGCAGTTTAATAACTACTCTTCACATGGCTGCAGCTTACTGTAGCTCGCACTATTCTGTTGGTTAGGGAGGATATACTTATCAAATACATGTTGGACATTGGTAGAAGAAGATCTGACAAGGATCTCAGAATAAGAATTCGAGCACAAGTTCATGTTGGAAAGATAACTTGCCAATAACAGATGGAGCATAGTATATCTTTCTGAAATTTTACGTAGCAAATAATTAAAACGTTGTGCTTTGGATTCCAGTATTTGAAAGGTAACATTTAATCTTCTATTATGAAAGGAATCTTTCACCCCCAAACTGCTAACTAAACCACTTATACTGGTATGTAGGGGACTTTAACTCATACCTGTGGTCTACTTGGTATAACAAACATGTATTTTGTATGCAGATGAGGGTGTATCGGTGCACAGTTTGCATACCAAGCATTGTCTACAGGGAGCTGCAGACCCACTGATTGAGTTCAGCTCTGTCGATCAAGGTGTAACAGTCAGGGACTCTGATCAGAATTTGTAGCCGCGCAGTACAACTGATTGGCAGTCGCAGAAAAGAACCAGCAGTACTGCACTGCAGACAGGAGCCAGGGATGATGGCCGGCAGTAACACTGTGAGCACAGCTGCTGAGTTCAGGTAGCACTTGCTTGAATGTGGTCAGTCAAGATATGACAGTGCTTAGTTTGCCAATTGAGGGGGCATAGCAGTACCCTGAGACCTATAATACACTAATTATGCACTGAAGCCCTCTTATCTTCATATGAAATAAATACGTTTTTATGCCAATTAAACCTCTAACAGGTATTAATTTTTACTGAGGCCAAGTCCCCTACATCCAGCTATAAGTGGTTTAGTTTGCATATTGGCGTGACAGACTCCCTTTAAGTTGTTCTTAAATAAAATATGTGTAACACCCCTTTAGGGCTACCACTGTGCACTGGGTGTTATGGGGGGTCTCACCTCTCCGGGGCGCAGTGCCTCCACCCGAATCTTGATTGGAGTTCTCTCTCTGGGACTGCAGAAGGACTATTATCTTCTGCCAGGGGCTGACTCGGGAAACCCCTGCCACACTCAGTACACACTCACAGGGATCAGGAGTAAAACAGTTTAACAGGTTTATTGCTATGCAGCATAAATGAGATGGATTTAAAAGAATAACATGCAATAAAAGTAACTGTGCTCTGTCAAAGTCATATATACATCACACTCTAATTCTACTTCAACCCTGCAAGTATAACCTAGCAGGGTTTTTTCCATCTCATCTGGTTTAACTCAGTCCAAACGTGGGGGCCCAGTTGCCGCGGATGTTGGCGCGCAAATTAGAACAGTTGGTGCACTTAGATGAATACTAATGGCAATAGTATGGGCTGTAGTGTACTCACTGTAAATAGCGCTGGTAGAACCACAAGTCTCAGAAGGGCACTCACTGCGTGGCCCCAACGGTCGGATGGGTCTCTGGACACCAGCTGGGAGTGGCCAGATTCAGTCCTTTATACGGTGGGAGTGCCGGCAGAACTCTCCAAGTTCTTGATGTAGCTTGCTTCAGAGGGTAAAAACAAGCCACGCTCTCTCCAACAGCGCGGGTATATCCGAAGGGACAACAACACTGCAGCGTAGAGGGATGCAAATCCGCCGTGCTCAGTCTCTCACAGCAAGCTGTCACTCACGCTTCTTTCTCTGAACTTTTGCTTTCACTTTCTGCCCAGCTTCTTCCTCCAAGTCCCTCCTCATCCAATCCAGGCTGTGTCATCTGACCGAAACAAGGATCCCTGGGAATGGTAGTCCACTGCAGTTCAGGGGAAAATCTGCTAATGTCTGTTGATCCCTGTCTAACAGCAGCTGCAAAGCTCTTCTTAGTGTCTATAAGTCCCAGTATACCAGTAGCTGCCCTGACAGTTCCCAGTGCAGGTGTTACATATGCTATTAAAATGTCTCTGTCTTGCATTGCAATGTATATATAAAAAAAAAATTTGGGACTCTAAATGGTTATTCCCAAAATAGTAAGTTTGCACTGGATTTTTCTTCATGGGAAATAGAAGTATACCCTGAAGTAGATGCAGCGCCCCAGAGTCCTGGTCATTGCAGTAATGTCGTTCTTCCACCAGGGGGAGCGATGTTACGTCTGATGGCACCAAAGGAGTTCACCCTGCCAGGTACAACAGCCATACACACACTTCACACGCCGGCCACCAGGGGGAGCAAAAGGTTCTATCTATTAGGCCACTCCTCACACTTGGGTAAAACTGGGGGTTGGTTAGGAAGTGAGTTAGTTGTTGTTAGAAGGAGAAGTAGCCAGGAGGAGGAGAGGAGCAGACTGGGCCCAGGAAAGGGAAAGAAGGACACGGAGCTGCGCCTGCAACCCATGCGGCAGCCTCCTAAGAAAGGACACGAGAGGAAGTGTGCCGTAGTGAGTGAGCACAGAAGTCATAGCAACAGGAGTGAAACACCAGTGGGAGACCAGCTAGAAGCAGGCTGCCTCCCACTGAGCGCAGATCCGGTGGTCGGAACACCGAGGGAGTAATAGACTCTACGCTTTACTTCAGAGTCCGGCAGGGCAGCCGATTCCAACTTGGCTGTCCGTCCTAAGAACCTAAGCAGACAAGGTGGCAACACAGAGGAGGGGCGATGCTAGGGTCCCTATAAAATAGCCTCAGGCCGCCACCACCAAAACGGGTTTGTCCTATCCATCTGGGGGACAGAGAGAGAGAAGTAACAAGAGTGAGGACCCTATTGGAGCTAATGCAAGTAGGGACCTACTACGTTACTGTGCGCAAGGGGAAGGCTACTGATTTCCACCTGGATAAGGGGACTCTGGAATTGTCATCAGACCGGCCAGACTCTGCCTACCCTGTCATCCAGTACCCTGGACTGTGGATGCTGAAGCCTTCAGTAAAGGTAAAGAAACTGCACCCATTGTGTCGTCATTATTTGCCGCGCCTTGCACCATCCACCATCAACATCTACACTTCTGGGAAGCCCTGGGGATATAATTCACCTGTGGGAAGGTATACCATCTAGCTGCTATTCCATCACCCCAGCGGACCCCTAAGCAGTGTCAGTCACCCTGACCGAATACCACAGGTGGCGTCACGAACACTACCGTTATCTACAAACTCTTCATGCAATAAAATGCAAATTAATAATGTAAAAATCATACAATGTGATTTCTTGTATTTTTTTTTTATTCTGTCTCTCACAGTTGAAATGTGCCTACGATAAAAACTACAGACCTCTCTATTCTTTGTAGGTGGGAAGACTTGCAAAATCGGCATTGTCTCAAATACTTATTTTCCCTACTATACATGCACATAGAATTTATGGTATTCTCTATTATGGACTCCAGTGTTGGACTATTTCACTATTTACATGTGGTTTTAGAGTGGTTTTAGATGTTTTATCATGTTTTGTTTGTCTATTAGTGTTAATAAAAATGTGCCTTTATTTTTTATCATTTATGTGAGCATCATTCATGTATTGGCTTTTCCTGTTTGCGATTACGATTGAGCCAGCGAGGCAATTATTTGAAACAATAGAAAAACAGAACTTAGGTTTTTGTACCAAATATTTTGTTTGCAATTACAAAGGTCAGATGTTTCCTGTAGTTCTTGACCAAGTTGCCACACACTGCAGCAGGGATTTTAGCCCATTCCTCCATACAGATCTTCTGCAGATCTTTCAGGTTTAGGACTGTCACTGGGCATCATTGAATTTCAGCTCCCTCCAAAGATTTTCTATTGGGTTCACGTCTCACCAACTACAGTTGTGCTCAAAAGTTTACAATCATGGCCAAAATTTTTGAGAATGACACCAAAATTATATTTTCACATGATCTGCTGCCATCTGGTTTTTATTAGTGTTTGTCTGATGTTTATATCACATACAGAAATATAATTGCAATCATATTATGAGTACCAATAGGTTATATTGACAGTTAGAATGAGTTAATGCAGCAAGTCAATATTTGCAGTGTTGACCCTTCTTCTTCAAGACCTCTGCAATTCTCCTTGGCATGCTCTCAATCAACTTCTGGACCAAATCCTGACTAATAGCAGTCCATTCTTGCATAATCAATGCTTGCATTTTGCCAGAATTTGTTGGTTTTTGTTTGTCCACCCGTCTCTTGATGATCACAAGTTCTCAATGGGATTAAGATCTGGGGAGTTCACAGGCCATGGACCCAAAATCTCTGTTTTGTTCCATGAGCCATTTAGTTATCACCTTTGCTTTATGGCAAGGTGCTCCATCATGCTGGAAAAGGCATTGTTGGGCGCCAAACGGCTCTTGGACGGTTGGGAGAAGTTGCTCTTGGAGGACATTCTGGTACCATTCTTTATTCATGGCTGTGTTTTTAGGCAAGACTGTGAGTGAGCCGATTCCCTTGGCTGAGAAGCAACCCCACACATGAATGGTTTCAGGATGCTTTACAGTTGGCATGAGACAAGACTGGTGGTAGGGCTCACCTCTTCTTCTCCGAATAAGCTGTTTTCCAGATGTCCCAAACAATCGAAAAGGGGATTCATCGGAGAAAATGACTTTGCCCCAGTCCTCAGCAGTCCACTTCCTGTACCTTTTGCAGAATATCAGTTGGTCCCTGATGTTTTTTCTGGAGAGAAGGGGCTTCTTTGCTGCCCTCCTTGAAACCAGGCCTTGCTCAAAGAGTCTCCGCCTCACAGTGCATGCAGAGGCACTCACACCAGCCTGCTGCCATTCCTGAGCAAGCTAGGCACTGCTGGTAGTCCAATCCCGCAGCTGAAACAGTTTTAAGATACGGTCCTGGCGCTTGCTGGTCTTTCTTGGGCGCCCTGGAGCCTTTTTGACAATGGAAGCTCTCTCCTTGAAGTTCTTGATGATGCAATAGATTGTTGACTGAGGTGCAATCTTTGTAGCTGCGATACTCTTCCCTGTTAGGCCATTTTTGTGCAGTGCAATAATGGCTGCACGTGTTTCTTTAGAGATAACCATGGTTAACTGAAGAGAAACAATGATACCAAGCACCAGCCTCCATTTAAAGTGTCCAGTGATGTCATTCTTACTTAAAGGGACTCTGTCACCTGAATTTGGAGGGAACAATCTTCAGCCATAGGGGCGGGGTTTTCAAGTGTTTAATTCACCCTTTCCTTACCCGCTGGCTGCATGCTGGCTGCAATATTGGATTGAAGTTCATTCTCTGTCCTCCATAGTACACGCCTGCGCAAGGCAAGATTGATCACCTGTGTTAATGGATCAATCACTATAACGATGTTAGCTACTCCTAAGGCAGGACTGCAATGATGTTGAAATGTGTTGAAATGTGTTCTCTACTCACCAGGTCAGGTGTCATAACTAATGAGTTTTTGGACACATGACCTGTTGAGTATAGTTCTGCTTTGTATTACCGCCATTTTCTCTTCAGTCTGCAACACAAAGTCACAGAGTAAGCAGAAGGAAGAGATTATGGAGAAAATACAAGTATTATTATTTTTTTGTGCCACCTCATATATCTATACCAAACACACACAAAGCTGCAGGGTTGTACTTACTAACTACTGGAGCTATGATGTGGCAAAAAAAATAAAGTGTGCGGTGCAGTGTTTTATTCGGCGCACGGTGTGTGTTCCCGGCTGCGAAATACGCAATTAACCAAACATTATTGGGGGCAAAAAACATTATTATTTATTTTTACACAAAAAAAAATTAACTGCGCCTGCTTGGGGTAGAGTGCCGGAAATGGGGGGTATGCAGCTGTGAAGCTTGACTAACAGTGGACGACGCAGGGGTGGCAGGAGAAGGGGCAATTAAATGACTGGGGTCTGGCAGTTCAGGGATGGGGCTTGACACATGAGAGGGCAGAGACACACTGGAAGGGTGATACAAACCAGACATTACAGACACATTGGGAGGTGAGGGGGGAGAGATAGCAATAGTCCTCGGTTTCTTTTTTCTTTTTGTCATGGTGGTGGCGGTGGGCTGTCCAACAGCACTTGGCATGGTGGTGGTGCTGCAGTCGTGTCCGGCAGTGCTTGGAATGGAGGTGGCCGTGCAGTGGTATGCAGTAGAGCTCGGCATTGAGGTCAAGCAGGACAGTGTTGGCACAGTTGGATATGCCACCACTGTCTGCTGAAAATACCGACTCTGATGCATAGCCTGCACGTAAGCAGCATTGCAGGCCTGCATGACACTAAGCTGTTTATCAGGAGTAAGGTGTTCCGACATGCCCTGTTCAGTTTGATAAACAAAATGATGTGCTGGCCTCTAGAGGTCGGCTTTCACTTGGTCAAGGCTTTTGGTTACCTCCTGGATATGTGTATTCATATGGCTAATGGCAGTATTCAGTCGGTCACCCATTGCCTTGAGTCCATCATGAAAGACCGAGCTCAAGTGAAAAAACTCGGGCATGAGTGACCTGTCCAAAGCCCTCTGCCACTGCGGGAAGAGCACAAAAAAAAGAGGCAGAGGACTGGGACGGGGAACACCTGATGGACCAGCTTCCTGGTCTCCAGTCTGCAGCGCTGCTGGAAGGCTGGGACGGGTCCGTGGCTTTTTGATGAAGGACCGCTCCAGAACCAGGGTCAAGAGTGCTGCTCCATGTGCTGTGAAAAAAGAAGAAAAAGACACATTACTACCAAACATTTACAAAAGTTAAGCGCCAACTCCTGTGGAATAGCAACATACAAATTAAGGAATACAACACAACCTAATAAACGAAAAAAATACTTACGTTCTCTGGACAAGGACCAGTCTCAAAAATATCAGAATGCGGTGGTATTTATATTTTCGGATCGTTGCTCCAGAACCACTAGGAACCCGGCTCTCTTGATGAAGGTCCTTGTTGAAGCGATCCTTCATCGAACGCCAACGTGTTTTGACTTTGAGCACTGTTGAAAAAACAAAAAAAGAATGGTTAGACAATGGACTTTTGGCCGTGATCACACAACTGTGTGTGATGAGAGAAACTCCTGAGAGTTTCTCTCATCACACAGAGTTGTGTGATCATGGGCAATGTCACTGCTGCATCACACTGTATTGCAATACTTACAAAATGCATTTCGGACCCGAGTTGGGGCGTTGTCCCAGCCATCCCACATCGCTTTGGCCACCTCATTCCATAGCCGCCGGATCGTCACGTTGTCCGAGTGCTGCGGAACCCGGGTGTCCCACAACTGGACTCGCTCATGTACGAGGGAGATAAGGAGGTCATTTTCAATGAGGTCCTCATCCCGTTCTGGAACCTAAAAAAGTAATTAAAGATATTAATGTTGAATACATTAGCATAAGGAAAAGAAAGAAAACAGAGACAAAAAACTGGCATGAATATTGAAAGTCAAGAAACAAAAGGAGAAGAAGAAAAATGGAAAGAAAGAGGAAAGTAAAGAGATGAACATCAAATAGTAAAGTGAGGATACAATAAACAGTCAGCCACGTATACGTACACGCTGCCGCCTTGCCACCCGTCCGTGACCCCACTGCTCCTGCTCAGCCTCTGCCGCAGTGGAAGAAGTGCTCTAAAAAAAGGGGGAAAAAATTGTCATATGTGTAGATGTGACAGTGAATACTTACCAATCTGAGGAGATGAGTACTCACTTCACTGACATGTTCGGCTTGTGCAGGCCCAGGCCATTTCTCCTCCTCCTCAGAAGATGACAGTCTGATGCACGCAGAAAGAAATGGCAGAAATTAGGACATATAGAGACAGAAAATAGAAAATAAAGACATTGGCTAGGATATACTCACATTGTTCAGAGTGTAGATTCCTTCCTGTGTCTGGTCTGCTGCATCTGCTCTTGTTCCCAGTCTGCTGAGTAGTGACCTACAAATGTCCACTCCCTCCCTTTATCAGTTTGTATGTAGGGGTGGCTAATCAGTGTCTAGACATGTTTTCCTGTGGTGCACCGCATGTGTTCACAAACGCATGTGCTTGCGAACGCATGCGTTCACATAGACAGCAATGAGTTTTTTCGCCGCATTCCTTCCACTAAAAACCGCATATGTTTCTAGGCGGCAAATTGATGCCTCTAAAATTACTACATGTAGCATTTACCACACCAAACCGCAGACGACGAAACGAGCATGCGTCGTCAAACGAGGCAAAACGCAACCGATTGCAGACACATGCGTCCCTAATGTTAAATATGGGAATCCATGACGAATGCGGATAATTGCGGAAGAAACGCTGCGTACAGCGTACAGTACAAATGTGAAACCAGCCTTAAACCTTAGGAGAAAACAAACGCATAATATGGAACTTTAGTTGTTAAAAGGAATTTGTACCTGTGCCCCTATATTTGCAGGAAATTACTTTTCTCAGGGTGAATCTGCTTTAAGCCATGTGTAGCTGTCTTGCTAGTTCAAGCAGCTACAGGAAGAATATGTAGGTTAATTCTCTCTGTAGCCTCTTGCTTTCCGTCATCATGAATGCACAACAAATGAAATCCTAAATGTTCGGGGAATGGGTAACAAGGTACAAGGCCCAACAATAGAGCCTAAAAGTAATCCCCACCATTCATATGGACAGTAGCAGGACAAACTGCGACATTCACTAAGAAAGGAACCAAAAAGCACCAACAACAGCTTTTATGTCCAAAATATCAAATAATACTTTATTAACATTAGAGAATAAAAAACAGGTACAGGGGGAGCATGGGAAGACATGGAACAATGCGACACAAAACGTGCCCAATACAAGCCGTGGACGGCATATATAAAATGTATGAGTGAACAATACACAAATAGAGTAGACATATCACGGCGTAGCCAGATGTATAGCCATGGTCGGCTATCCTGGTGACAATTAAATATAAGGCATACAGCAGTATAGTATACAAGCTATAATAGAGACATACCGAGATATATGTGCCCGTCACCACGCCGTCCACCGCTGACCCCGACGCGCGTTTCGGTTAGGAAACCTTCCCCAGGGGGCGTTCCGTCATCATGGCAGTGTAAAGAGCAGCATTTAGGTTGACAGCCTTTTCGGCATACATATGCTGTACATACAGTCTGTAAAGCAGGCTGTCGATCAAAGTGCCGCACTCCTTGTGTTACCACTCCTTGCATCGTCCTAAAGTTTGGAAGCAGATGGCTACAGAGAGAACAAAACATAATTTTCTTCTTGTGGCTGATGCTCCAGTAAGCCAGCTAAACTGTATTTAAATGCTATTTACCTGCAGATTACCACCTGTATTTGCAGATAAGTAGTATTTCTTAGGGTGACCGGTTTTCTTTAATTGTATTGAATGGTGACCAAAATCTCTGCGATGTATGCCCTAAGCATATAAATACTCATGTTTTAATGTTGCAGATCAAGCCCTTAATCTGCAGTCAAAATTCCAGTTATGCTTGGAGACTTCCATTGTGGGTTGCTAGCTGATGTGATGATTAGTTTTTAATCATTTGGCAACAAGGAAGTGGTTGATTGAGATATGGATGGTTGTAAACAGATTAGGCCTTGTGACCTTCACCGCTAAACAATGAACATTGCTGAGTTATGAGGAGGGATGCATATGCAGTAGGCTATGGTAGCTATATTAGGAAATCAACGCATGCGCAGTAGACAGATACTAGCTGGGATTAACCTCAGTAACTTTTTAGAATATTTTTGATTTTGATCCATGTGAATGGAGAAAGTAAAGTGTACATATATTAGGCTGGTTACTGAGACTAATCAGAGGGGGTTGGTTACAACTGCCTGAATGGCACATTGTTAATTGTCTTCAATTGTAAAATGCTGTAGAATATGTTGGCGCCGTAGAAATAATTGTCCATCTATAAACGTCTGTTGTAATAGCATGGTCTATAAACTTGACAAAGGCCGTAAAGGCAGAAACAATGCTTTTTATGGGAGTGGAGGAGAAAAAGTTTTCGCATGATCTGTTTTTACCAAGTTTTTGGATTCCCTCTTTTTTTTTTTTTATTTATATACTTTGTCCTTTATGCCACTTTAAACATGCTGTAGACATTTTTTCTTTACCCTGCCTCTTGGACTAGTCATTTTGTACCCAAGCGCACTGTGATCTGTGTTTTTCTCTGAAATGCCACAGTATTTCAGAGTAGAATATAGATGTTTGTAATGTGTGAACTTGACTCTGATCCACGCCGTCCGGAATTTGAGCAGCATGAATCAGGTGACAAATTCCCTTAACTTATGTGGATAGTATGTCATGTCTAACTTCTACCAAGTGCCCAGCTTATAATAAACATCTGCTATAGATAATGTTCAGAATACTTTAACGCCTACAACCTTGCTTCTTTATGTTAAAATGAGAACCTTAATGGGGTTGTTCAAGTTCATGAATGGACAAAATTGCACAACTCTTGTAAAACAAGCAACTCTGAAATTTTCCCCTGATTAAAAATCTTTTATGTTTTCAAGAACATAGGGATTTCATATTCTTTATACCGTATATTCTATTGTATATTCTATAGTGTAAAATCTGTTACTTAGATTACAGGCCACCCTGCAGTCTAAGTGTGGATGGCTAGATAGGCAAGCATTATATGGCACATAAAGGTGGGCTTGATCACTTTATCACTGTGCTTCTCGCATGTTGCAGAGGCAAAGTAGTGTGGGAAAGAGCAGTGGCCCTGGTCTGAACTGTCAATCATCAAGAACACTCCTCCCTTTGCAAAGCGGGGGCTGGATCAGCGGGGGCTGGATCAGTGAGACCCTGAGTCTGCATCTTGATACAACTTCTTTAAGTGGTTGAATCTCTAATATGACACGAATGAGTAACATTGGGTCTTTCAAAGATTGCGTATTCACGTTGCCATGTTAGACTATTATTATTTTGATGACCATACTCCGTTTGGGAAAGCCCTTGCTAGCACTGATTATTGAAGGATCTGTGGATTAAGCACTTTGTAGAGAAGTTACTATATTGAACATGAAGAGTGAATCACATTAACATCTGTTGAATACCAACAACGGCTTGTGATATCTGCACCTAAAAGAATTTTGTGCCAGTGTCTGGCCCCCGAATGACCTGATAGGAAGAAAAGCCCTCCATTCACGACATGTGCTATTCCTGGACAGAGGCCAAGTCTACGTGTATGCTATGTCCTCATTGGGAGCACCTTGATACAAATAGATCGTTCAGTGATGAAGTTTGAGTTTTAATAAAAGTATCCAACCATGTCTGTGTGTTTTCAGCTTATACAAATAGGGGTAACTAGTATTAGCAGTACATCGGCTGATTCAGCTTCCTTCAATCATCACATTGACAAGTATACATGACGCCAATACAGCACAACTCCGTCAAGTTCTAATTTTACATTTGGAAGGAGGGTGAAGTACTTGCTGAAGGTCACAAAGTAATGATACTGTGTCAGACATTTGAAAAGAAATCCAGATAGAATGACAGCACTGAAAAACAGATTTGGGAGGATCTGATTGTTGTGATTAAAAAAAAATGCTGGGACAAAATAGGATTCACACAACAAAGCTGTTTCTCTTTACAAAACCTTTTCTTTTTGTTTCTATTTGCTTTTTCACTGGTTATTAATAAAGGTTTTGCACCACTGATACTCAGCAAGGCTTTAATTTACCAGAGATGGAGATTCAAATTGCCGCCCTAGTCCAATACTTAACCTGTTATCTTCACATCCTGGCTTTTTAACATATGTAGGCTCAATTCTCACAACCGCATTTTCAGTCCGAGTACTGTCTCTGAAAATCCTGACATAGCACAGATTATTCAGACTCGAATCGCATCAAATATTCTTTTATGACCATGCAACTATTTCAATGAAGTCACAATAAAGAATTTTTGCTTTTAATTAACTTTGCTGGATAGAAAAACCTTTTCTTATCACTTTGAAAAAAAACTGCTTGATACCTCACAGACCAAACATTAGCCGTGCACAGTGGAGTGGATTGCTTAGGAATTAGATTGAACAGCATACAGCGAGTGAAATAAGTATTGAACACGTCTCCAGTTTTCTAAGTAAATATATTTCTAAATGTGTTATTGACATGAAATTCTCATGTCGGTAATAACCCATCCAATCCACATATACCAAGAAATCAAACCATCAATCCTGAAGGTTTTGTGGGCTTCTTCTAAGAACTCTAATCTTTAGTTCCTTCCATAAATTTTCTATTGGATTTAGGTCAGATGATTGCCTGGGCCATTATAGCAGCTTTATTTTCTTTTATCTGGACACAATTGAGAGTTTCCTTGTCTTTGTGTTTGAGATCATTGTCTTGCTGAAATGTCCACTTTTGTTCCATCTTCATCATCCTGGTAGATGGCGGCAGATTTTCAGCAAGAATGTCTCCGTTCATTTGTCTGCTCATCGTCCCTTCAATCGTATAAACTTTGCCAGTGCTGAAAAACAGCCCCACACAATGATGTTCCCACCTCTAAACTTCATTGTTGTTATGGTGTTTTTGGGGTGATATGCAGTGCCCTTTGACCTCCAAGCATGGTGTGTATTATGATATCCAAAGAGTTCAATTTTCGTCTCATCTGACCTGACTATATTCTCCCAGTATTTTACAAGCTTGTTCAAATGTTGTTGAGCAAACTTTAAACGCTCTTGAAAATGCTGTTTGTTCAGCAATTGTGTTTTGCATGGTGAGCATGCCTGCAGGCCATGGATATTGAGTGCATGACTTATTGTTGTCTTTGAAATTTGAAATAGTTGTACCTGCTGATTGCAGGTCTTTCTGTAGCTCTCCACAGGTGGTCTTTTGGCTCTTGTACAGCTTTTCTGATAATTATTTTCAATCCACTGTCTGAAATCTTGCGGGGAACATATGGTTGTGGGCGGTTTATGGTGAAATTGTCACTGGAACATTCAGTGGCTTAGAAGTTCTTCTGTAATCAATGCCATCAGTAAGTTTTGCAACAACAAGGTTGCAAAGGTCTTGAGACAACCCAATGGTTTCACCCATCATGAGAGGATTCCTGTGTGGCACCTTGGTACCCCATGGCACCTTTTTATAACCCATCAGTTGAACCCGCTCATATAATTTGTCACTAAGGGGCAGGATTGCTTTCTAATTACTGATAAATTTCAGCTGGTGTCATGACTTTTCATAGCTTTTTGCAACTCTCTTTCTTCATGCGCTTAATACTTTTTCCGTGTGTCATTTCTTATTATTGCACATAACTTAATTTATGGACACCTGTGGTTTCAATACTTTGTCTATGTGGATTGGATAGGTTGTTACCAACATCTTGGGATGAATTTGATGTCAATAGCGACTTAGAAAATTGGTTACGTGCTAATTACTTATTTCACTCACTGTGCATGTATTGGACTATATCAATTATTTAATAGGGCTGTTAAGATCGGCATTTTCTTTTTTAAGCACCGAATCTGCTAGTGAAAAAATCAGAGCATGCAACATTTTGAAATGTATGATTATAATCGCCTATATGAGTGCCCAAAAAAATCACATACCATACGGATCATTTGCGTAGTGTGCAATTTTTCTGGATACCTTGCCATCAACCTAGGAAACAGTATTTGCTCATGTATACTCAAAAATAAAAACAGAGACGCGGATTGCATATGTATGAAATTGGGTGAACATTTTTTATACACTTGTGTAACCTTAAGGTACCGTCACACTGAACGATATCGCTAGCGATCCGTGACGTTGCAGCGTCCTGGCTAGCGATATCGTTCAGTTTGACACGCAGCAGTGATCAGGATCCTGCTGTGATGTCGTTGGTCGCTGCAGAAAGTCCAGCACTTTATTTTGTCGCTGGACTCCCTGCAGACATCGCTGAATCGGCGTGTGTGACGCCGATTCAGCGATGTCTTCACTGGTAACCAGGGTAAACATCGGGTTACTAAGCGCAGGGCCGCGCTTAGTAACCCGATGTTTACCCTGGTTACCATCGTAAAAGTAAAAAAAACAAACACTACATACTTACCTTCCGGTGTCTATCCCCGGCGCTGTGCTTCTCTGCACTGGCTGTGAGCGCCGGCCAGCCGGAAAGCACAGCGGTGACATCACCGCTCTGCTTTCCGACCGCTGTGCTCAGTCAGTGCAGGAAAGCACAGCGCCTGGGACAGACACCGGAAGGTAAGTACAGTCATGGCCAAAAGTTTTGAGAATGAGACAAATATTAATTTTTCCAAAGTCTACTGCTTCATTTTTTCTAATGGCAATTTGCATATACTCCTGAATGTCAGAGTGATCAGCTTAACAGCAATTACTGTACTTGCAAAGTCAATATTTGCCCAGAAAATGAACTTTAACCCCCAAAACACATTTCAACATCATTGCAGTCCTGCCTTAAAAGGAGCAGCTAACATCATTTTAGTGATTGATCCATTAACACAGGTGTGGATGTTGATGAGGACAGGGCTGGCGATCAATCAGTCATGATTAAGTAAGAATGACATCACTGGACACTTTAAAAGGAGGGTGGTGCTTGGTATCATTGTTTCTCTTCAGTTAACCATGGTTATCTCTAAAGAAACACGTGCAGCCATCATTGCACTGCACAAAAATGGCCTAACAGGGAAGAGTATCGCAGCTACAAAGATTGCACCTCAGTCAACAATCTATCGCATCATCAAGAACTTTAAGGAGAGAGCTTCCATTGTTGTCAAAAAGGCTCCAGGGCGCCCAAGAAAGACCAGCAAGCGCCAGGACCGTATCTTCAAACTGTTTCAGCTGCGGGATCGGACTACCAGCAGTGCCGAGCTTGCTCAGGAATGGCAGCAGGCTGGTGTGAGTGCTTCTGCACGCACTGTGAGGCAGAGACTCTTTGAGCAAGGCCTGGTTTCAAGGAGGGCAGCAAAGAAGCCACTTCTCTCCAGAAAAAACATCAGGTACCGACTGATATTCTGCAAAAGGTACAGGGAGTGGACTGCTGAGGACTGGGGCAAAGTCATTTTCTCTGATGAATCCCATTTTCGATTGTTTGGGACATCTGGGAAACAGCTTATTCGGAGAAAAAGAGGTGAGCGCTACCACCAGTCTTGTCTCATGCCAACTGTAAAGCATCCTGAAACCATTCATGTGTGGGGTTGCTTCTCAGCCAAGGGAATTGGCTCACTCACAGTCTTGCCTAAAAACACAGCCATGAATAAAGAATGGTACCAGAATGTCCTCCAAGAGCAACTTCTCCCAACCATCCAAGAGCAGTTTGGCACCCAACAATGCCTTTTCCAGCTTGATGGAGCACCTTGCCATAAAGCAAAGGTGATAACTAAATGGCTCATGGAACAAAACATAAAGATTTTGGGTCCATGACCTGGAAACTCCCCAGATCTTAATCCCATTGAGAACTTGTGATCATCAAGAGACGGGTGGACAAACAAAAACCAACAAATTCTGGCAAAATGCAAGCATTGATTATGTAAGAATGGACTGCTATCAGTCAGGATTTGGTCCAGAAGTTGATTGAGAGCATGCCAGGGAGAATTGCAGAGGTCTTGAAGAAGAAGGGTCAACACTGCAAATATTGACTTGCTGCATTAACTCATTCTAACTGTCAATATAACCTATTGGTACTCATAATATGATTGCAATTATATTTCTGTATGTGATATAAACATCAGACAAACACTAATAAAAACCAGAGGGCAGTAGATCATGTGAAAATATAATTTTGGTGTCATTCTCAAAACTTGTGGCCATGACTGTATGTAGTGTTTGTTTTCTTTACTTTTACGATGGTAACCAGGGTAAACATTGGGTTACTAAGCGCAGCTCTGCGCTTAGTAACCCGATGTTTACCCTGGTGACCGGCATCGTTGGTCGCTGGAGAGCTGTCTGTGTGACAGCTCTCCAGCGACCAAACAGCGACGCTGCAGTGATCGACATCGTTGTCGGTATCGCTGCAGCGTCGCTGAGTGTGAAGGTACCTTTAGCCTTATAGAAAGTATCGAAGTAGCTGAAGGACTCTTTGTCTTCCGTATACAATCCATTTTTTTCAGCAGTTATTTTAATAATTTACAAGACCTTTTACAATTTCCTGTGTTACAAAATTGCAATGCATCCATAAAAATCAGATGTTATACTGTGTCTCCGTATAACATACGATTTTTTTTCACACACTTAGGTTGGGTTTGTTCTGTTTGATGAATCCTGTCATAAATCACACTCTGTGAGTATCTCCAGGCTCTTTATTCACATCATGTCTCAACCTCCATTACATGAATTCCAAGTGCAACAACATCCAACAAGTTCCAAACAAAGAATATAGAACACACATAAAAGTAGTGAGACCCCTAGAGGCCACATGAACATATAACATATTGCTACATCCTTTCTCTTTTAACTAGAGGAACAATAAAAGATACTAAACTAATGTATACTATGACAAAGTTAGAAATTAACCTAGTACGTCCAGTTAGATATAATCTTTGAGGTGCGCCGGCTTTTTGCTAATTCTGCCAGCTCTGGTAATATAAGATGTGTCACTTTCTACATCTGGTACATCTGGTAGTTCTTCTGATATTGTCTGTCTCTGGCCAGAGTCCTCACCCTGATGGTCAGCTGTCACTGTTGGTGCCTGACTTGTACTTGCTGCCTCGTTGTCTTGGGTGTCTGGATACTGTTCAAAAGGCCATGAATCATCTCTTTCTTGCATTTTCCTCAAATATCTTCGATTCCTCCTTAGTCTTCTTCCGTTGTCTGTTAGAATTTCGTAAGACCGAGGTCCCAGTTTCTGGACAACCTTTGCCAGTGTTTGTCAAATGTGGTGCTTAGCTGCAGCCGAATGTTGTCATTTCTCTGGAGCTCAGGCAGATCCTTTGCAGATTTATTGTAATAGAAAGCTTGCCTAGCTTGATTCTTCTGTAATTTAGCTTTGATGTTTCCCAGCAGCTTTGGCTCTAACAGATGACACGCAGTTGGTACTAGTGTCTTTGTACGCCTACTCATGAGCCTCTGTGCCGGACTGCTGTCTAGGCCTTGGGTGGGTGTGTTTCTATGATCCAGTATAGACAGATATACATCAGCACCCGCCTGGTTTGCTTTCTGCATGAGTCTTTTGGCCGTTTTTACTGCTGACTCTGCTTTCCCATTACTCTGAGGATATCTTGGAGAAGACGTCTGGTGTTCAAATTCCCATTTCTTACTGAAAGTTTTGAATTCTTCCGACGTAAACTGTGCCGCATTGTCAGAGAAAACGATATCTGGAATGCCATACCTGGCAAAATGGGCCTTGGGTTTTTTAATCACTGTTCTCGCCCTTGTGTCCTGCACCAAATCAACCTCCCAGAAGTTAGAGAAATAGTCCACTGTAATCAGGTATTTTTTGTCATTCCATGTGAACAAGTCTGTTCCTATTTTTGACCAAGGCCTATGTGGAATTTCATGAGGTTGCAATGTCTCCTTTGGTTGCTTATCATTGCAGGATGCACATATTTCACATTCTGCTATGTAATTTTTTATGTGGTCATTCATTCCTGGCCAATAAACTGATTCTCGTGCACGACGTAGGCATCCTTCCATGCCTAAGTGAGAAGAGTGCAATGTCTTCAATATGCCTCTTCTGAGAACTTCAGGTATAACAGCCCTGTCTCCTTTAACCCCTCTGTGACCTTAGACGTACTATCCCGTCGAGGTGCCCTGGGCTTATCTGACCCTGGACGGGATAGTACGTCATAGCGATCGGCAGCGCTCACGGGGGGAGCGCCGCCGATCGCGGCCGGGTGTCAGCTGCTTATTGCAGCTGACATCCGGCACTATGTGCTAGGAGCGGTCACGGACCGCCCCCGGCACATTAACCCCCGGCACACCGCGATCAAAGATGATCGCGATGTGCCGGCGGTACAGGGAAGCTTCCCGCAGGGAGGGGGCTCCCTGCGGGCTTCCCTGAGCCCCCCGCAGCAACGCGATGTGATCGCGTTGCTGCGAGGGTCTTACCTCCCTCCCTGCCTGTTCCAGACCCGGATCCAAGATGGCCGCGGATCCGGGTCCTGCAGGGAGGGAGGTGGCTTCACAGAGCCTGCTCAGAGCAGGCACTGTGAAGCAGCCTGCACTGCTCTCAGATCGGTGATCTGACAGAGTGCTGTGCAAACTGTCAGATCACTGATCTGTGATGTCCCCCCATGGGACAAAGTAAAAAAGTAAAAAAAAAATTTCCAAATGTGTAAAAAAAATTAAAAAAATATTCCTAAATAATGAAAAAAAATATATATATTATTCCCATAAATACATTTCTTCATCTAAATTAAAAAAAAACAATAAAAGTGCACATATTTAGTATCGCCGCGTCCGTAACAACCCGACCTATAAAACTGGCCCACTAGTTAACCCCTTCAGTAAACACCGTAAGAAAAAAAAAAAACGAGGCAAAAAACAACGCTTTATTATCATACCGCCGAACAAAAAGTGGAATAACACGCGATCAAAAAGACAGATATAACTAACCATGGTACCGCTGAAAACATCATCTTGTCCCACAAAAAACGAGCTGCCACACAGCATCATCAGCAAAAAAATAAAAAAGTTATAGTCCTCAGAATAAAGCGATGCAAAAATAATTATTTTTTCTGTAAAATAGTTTTTATCGTATAAAAGCGCCAAAACATAAAAAAATGATATAAATGAGGTGTCGCTGTAATCGTACTGACCCGAAGAATAAAACTGCTTTATCAATTTTACCAAACGCAGAACGGTATAAACGCCTCCCCCAAAAGAAATTCATGAATAGCTGGTTTTTGGTCATTCTGCCTCACAAAAATCGGAGTAAAAAGCGATCAAAAAATGTCACGTGCCCGAAAATGTTACCAATAAAAACGTCAACTCGTCCCGCAAAAAACAAGACCTCACATGACTCTGTGGACCAAAATATGGAAAAATTATAGCTCTCAAAATGTGGTAATGCAAAAAATATTTTTTGCAATAAAAAGCGTCTTTCAGTGTGTGACGGCTGCCAATCATAAAAATCCGCTAAAAAACTCGCTATAAAAGTAAATCATACTCCCCTTCATCACCCCCTTAGTTATGGAAAAATAAAAAAAATGTATTTATTTCCATTTTCCCATTAGGGCTAAGGTTAGGGCTAGGGTTAGGGTTAGGGCTAGGGTTAGGGCTAGGGTTAGGGCTAGGGTTAGGGCTAGGGTTAGGGCTAGGGCTAGGGTTAGGGCTAGGGCTAGGGTTAGGGTTGGGGCTACAGTTAGGGTTGGGGCTAAAGTTAGGGATAGGGCTTAGATTACATTTACAGTTGAGAATAGGGCTAGGGTTAGGGTTAGGGTTAGGGCTAGGGTTAGGGTTGGGGCTACAGTTAGGGTTGGGGCTAAAGTTAGGGTTAGGGTTTAGATTACATTTACAGTTGGGAATAGGGTTGGGATTAGGGTTAGGGGTGTGTCAGGGTTAGAGGTGTGGTTAGGGTTACCGTTGGAATTAGGGTTAGGGGTGTGTTTGGATTAGGGTTTCAGTTATAATTGGGGGGTTTCCACTATTTAGGCACATCAGGGGCTCTCCAAACACGACATGGCGCCCGATCTCAATTCCAGCCAATTCTGCGTTGAAAAAGTAAAACAGTGCTCCTTCCTTTCCGAGCTCTCCCGTGTGCCCAAACAGGGGTTTACCCCAACAAATGCGGTATCAGCGTACTCAGGACAAATAGGACAACAACTTTTGTGGTTCAATTTCTCCTGTTACCCGTGGGAAAATACAAAACTGGGGGCTAAAAAATAATTTTTGTGGGAAAACAAAAAGATTTTTTATTTTCACGGCTCTGCATTATAAACTGTAGTGAAACACTTGGGGGTTCAAAGTTCTCACAACACATCTAGATAAGTTCATTGAGGGGTCTAGTTTCCAATATGGGGTCACTTGTGGGGGGTTTCTACTGTTTAGGTACATTAGGGGCTCTGCAAACGCAATGTGATGCCTGCAGACCAATCCATCTAAGTCTGCATTCCAAATGATGCTCCTTCCCTTCCGAGCCCTCCCATGCGCCCAAACGGTGGTTCCCCCCCACATATCCACATATCGGGTATCAGCGTACTCAGGACAAATTGGACAACAACATTTAGGGTCCAATTTCTCCTGCTACCCTTGGAAAAATACAAAACTGGGGGCTAAAATATAATTTTTGTGGAAAAAAAAATATTTTTTATTTGCACGGCTCTGCGTTATAAACTGTAGTGAAATACTTGGGGGTTCAAAGCTCTCACAACACATCTAGATGAGTTCCTTAGGGGGTCTACTTTCCAAAATGGTGTCACTTGTGGGGGGTTTCTACTGTTTAGGTACATTAGGGGCTCTGCAAACACAATGTGACGCCTGCAGACCATTCCATCTAAGTCTGCATTCCAAATGGCGCTCCTTCCCTTCCGAGCCCTCCCATGCGCCCAAATGGTGGTTCCCCCGCCACATATGGGGTATCGGCGTACTCAGGACAAATTGGACAACAACTTTTGGGGTCCAATTTCTCATGTTACCCTAGGGAAAATACAAAACTGGGGGCTAAAAAATAATTTTTGTGGGAAAAAACTTTTGTTTTATTTTTATGGCTCTGCATTATAAACTTCTGTGAAGCCCTTGGTGGGTCAAAGTGCTCACCACACATCCAGATAAGTTCCTTAGGGGGTCTACTTTCCAAAATGGTGTCACTTGTGGGGGGTTTCAATGTTTAGGCACATCAGTGGCTCTCCAAATGCAACATGGCGTCCCATCTCAATTCCTGTCAATTTTGGCATGAAAAGTCAAACGGTGCTCCTTCCCTTCCGAGCTCTACCATGTGCCTAAACAGTGGTTTACCCCCACATATTGGGTACCAGCGTACTCAGGACAAATTGTACAACAAGTTTTGAGGTCCAATTTCTTCTCTAACCCTTGGAAAAATAAAAAATTGGGGGCAAAAATATAATTTTTGTGAAAAAATATGATTTTTTTTTTTTACGGTTCTGCATTACAAACTTCTGTGAAGCACTTGGTGGGTCAAAGTGCTCACCACACCTCTAGATAAGTTCCTTAGGGGGTCTACTTTCCAAAATGGTGTCACTTGTGGGGGGTTTCAATGTTTAGGCACATCAGTGGCTCTCCAAACGCAACATGGCGTCCCATCTCAATCCCTGTCAATTTTGCATTGAAAAGTCAAACGGCGCTCCTTCCCTTCCGAGCTCTCCCATGCGCCCAAACAGTGGTTTACTGCCACATATGGGGTATCAGCGTACTCAGGACAAATTGCACAACAACTTTTGAGGTCCAATTTCTTCTCTTACCCTTGTAAAAATAAAAAATTGGGGGCAAAAATATAATTTTTGTGAAAAAATATGATTTTTTATTTTTACGGTTCTGCATTATAAACTTCTGTGAAGCACTTGGTGGGTCAAAGTGCTCACCACACCTCTAGATAAGTTCCTTAGGGGGTCTACTTTCCAAAATGGTGTCACTTGTGGGGGGTTTCAATGTTTAGGCACATCAGTGGCTCTCCAAACGCAACATGGCGTCCCATCTCAATTCCTGTCAATTTTGCATTGAAAAGTCAAACGGCGCTCCTTCCCTTCCGAGCTCTCTCATGCGCCCAAACAGTGGTTTACTGTCACATATGGGGTATCTGCGTATTCAGGACAAATTGGACAACAACTGTTGGGGTCCATTTTCTCCTGTTACCCTTGGTAAAATAAAACAAATTGGAGCTGAAGTAAATTTTTTGTGAAAAAAAGTTAAATGTTCATTTTTATTTAAACATTCCAAAAATTCCTATTAAACACCTGAAGGGTTAATAAACTTCTTGAATGTGGTTTTGAGCACCTTGAGGGGTGCAGTTTTTAGAATGGTGTCACACTTCGGTATTTTCTATCATTTAGACCCCTCAAAATGACTTCAAATGAGATGTGGTCCCTAAAAAAGAAATGGTGTTGTAAAAATGAGAAATTGCTGGTCAACTTTTAACCCTTATAACTCTCTAACAAAAAAAAAATGTGGTTCCAAAATTATGCTGATGTAAAGTAGACATGTGGGAAATGTTACTTATTAAGTATTTTGTGTGACATATCTCTGTGATTTAATTTCAGCGCCTTGTTGAGTGGCTTAGGATCAATACATATTCTTAACTTGCCCGATGGTTTCTGCACTATAACCAAACTGCTGATCCAATCTGTGCTCTTATGGACTGGTGCTATCATGCCTCTTCTCTGTAGATCTTGCAGTTCTATTTTCAGCGGTTGCATTAACGCTACAGGCACTCTTCTTGTAGGTAATCTGGTGGGCTGCACTGTGTTGTCAATTTCTAGCCTATATTTACCTTCAAAGCATCCATCACCTTCAAATACATCAGCATACTCTGCTTTTATTTTCTGCATGTCCAAGTTGTGCTCTGCATTTAGTTTTGGATTTTGTATATCCTGGGCAACTTCAACAGACATAATGTTCTGAGACTGTACTTTTATTAAGTCCATTGCCTGAACTGCTTTTACTCCCAGTAATGGTACATGGTTACCACCCCGTAACACGGTAAATTCAACT
Source organism: Ranitomeya imitator (assembly GCF_032444005.1). Taxonomy (NCBI): domain Eukaryota; kingdom Metazoa; phylum Chordata; class Amphibia; order Anura; family Dendrobatidae; genus Ranitomeya; species Ranitomeya imitator. Next base: position 715,431,437 of record NC_091282.1, on the reverse strand, counting down.
CTATAACTCTTTCTGTTACATGGGTTTCGTATTTTTAGCTTACATGTCCCCATTGGTTTCAGAACACTTTTGTTGTACATCACCAGTACCTTGTCAGTTGGCTCAATAGAAACCTGTTTGTTTAGCAGATCAAATGAAATTACATTGCAGCTTGCTCCACAATCCAGCTGAAATCTAATGGGCTTCTCATCCAACAAGAATGTTGCATAAAGCTGCTTGGCATCCTTCACTACTGACTGCCCGACTACATTGACTTTCTCTGTTGTAGACTGCATTTGTAGCCATGTAATGTCCTCTGCACTGTCAGTGTCTGGTGTCACAGTGTGGAGCTGTCTGTACTGTTTGCCTCTTCCTTGCCTGCACAATGTCTGCTAGGAGGAGGTTGTCTGTGTCTGGGAGCAAGGTGTGGGCTAATTCTCTGCCATTTTCCCCAATTAGGTAATAAAACAGCTTTACTTTCCGTTTGTCATCAGTGGGGCCCACAGTCAGATCCACATGCAGTGTAAACTCTTCCTTCCAATGTCTCCAAGTCTGGGACAGATTACATGAAGTGACATCCAGTCTCTGAGGGGGCTTCAGACCAGTCTCCATTTTTCTGTACTGTCAGGGAATCTGTACTTACAGTTGCAGTGATCTGTGCAGTTCCAGCCTCATATAAGCTCTAAGAATTTGCAGGTTCTGTGCCCGGCTGCCACCATGTTCTGTTTGATGAATCCTGTCATAAATCACACTCTGTGAGTATCTCCAGGCTCTTTATTCACATCATGTCTCAACCTCCATTACATGAATTCCGAGTGCAACAACATCCAACAAGTTCCAAACAAAGAATATAGAACACACATAAAAGTAGTGAGACCCCTAGAGGCCACATGAACATATAACATATTGCTACAGGGTTCACACTTGCGTTTGGCTGGTCTCCGTATGGCTGCGTACTTACTCCCTTAAGCTCTGCCTTAAGGGAGCCTTAAGGCAGAGCTTAAGGGAGGAATTATGCAGCCATACACAGACCAGCCAAATGCCAAACCAGCCTTATAGTGTCACTGGGTTACCACAACAGAGAGGAGCCAGATGACCGCAGCGTCTGATTGCTCCTACTCCTGCGCTTCACCTTCTTTTTAACCCCTTACTGCCATTGGACAGAATAGTACGTCCGATGGCAGTATCCCCCGCTTTGATGTGGGCTCCGGCATTGAGCCTGCATCAAAACTGGGACATGTCAGCTATTTTGAACAGTGACATTTAACAAGTGCTTCCGGCCATCTGGCTGGAAATGTGCGCACTGGTGACCCATGATCACATGATTGTGGGTTATCGGTGCATCGGCATGACAACCAGAGGTCTCCTTGGTTGTTGATGCCGGATTGCTATGAGCGTCACCATATTATCGGCGCTCATAGCAAGTCTGTAATTCTGCTGCATAGAGGCGATCTGAGCATCGCCTCTATGTAGCAGAGCCGATCAAGTTGTGACAGCTTCTAGCCTCCCATGGAGACTATTGAGCATGCCAAAAGTTAAAAAAAAAGTTTTTAAAAATATGAAAAAATTAAAAATTCGAAAAGTTCCGATCACTCCTCTTTCGCCCCATTCAAAATAAAGCAATAAAAAAAAAAAATCAAACCTACACATATTTGGTATCAAGAGAAAGCAACCACAGCCAATATAGGATAGTCCAAGAAAATCTACCAAGCAGGGATAAGATATAAAAATGCCTTTATTGTATATAGTTGGCAAATATTAAATAGAAATAATAAAATGTCAACAAATGTGCGCACAACAGGACAATATTTTTTATAAGTAAAACCAATATCAACAATGGTACAGGCTGACCCTTAAAAAATAAATTATATTTAAATAACAGGCTCATACAACCCCCCAAGAAGATATATATGAATAGCTGGAATTATATGTGACATATAGCACAAAATTTGTATATGCTCAAAGTATACACCCCTTGATGTGCAAAATGTAGCAAAAGTAGTAACTATGTGTGCAATACAGCAATATAAAGTGCAAAGAAAGGGGGAAAACTTGATATAAAAAGAAAATATAATCAATATAATATGCTTAAGATGTGTCAAGCCACAAAAAAGTGCAATGTACAAAGATTGTAAAAAAATGTGGAGACTATAAAAACCGCAAAAAATGCATAAAACATGCGGGTACTGCTGTTATAAGTAGTGTTAAACTGAACCACAGTGTGCAAGAAAACGCCTATGAGGAAATCGATTTAATTGGGCAGTGTATAGTTAAATAGTGCAAATATTACGTGCTAATAATAATTATAACCTGCCACTATATTATCTAGAGCCAGATACAGCTAGATTGCCACTATCCAGTGCAGATACAGTCTAGATCCCGAAATAGGGACCAGATACCAATCCAGCCAGTATGGCACAATGCAGGGGGGATGCATAAGATATTTTAATATACCTGTGAAAGTGGGGTCAGCCGAATCCCGATAAGGCGCACCCCAAAAAATTCTAAAAGTTCCGATCACTCCTCTTTAGCCCCATTCAAAATAAAGCAATAGAAAAAAAAAAATCAAACCTACACATATTTGGTATCGCCCGATCTATCAATAAAAAAAGGATTAGCCTGATTACTAAATGGTGTATATACAGTGGGGCAAAAAAGTATTTAGTCAGTCAGCAATAGTGCAAGTTCCACCACTTAAAAAGATGAGAGGCGTCTGTAATTTACATCATAGGTAACTATGGGAGACAAACTGAGAAAAAAAAATCCAGAAAATCACATTGTCTGTTTTTTTAACATTTTATTTGCATATTATGGTGGAAAATAAGTATTTGGTCAGAAACAAACAATCAAGATTTCTGGCTCTCACAGACCTGTAACTTCTTCTTTAAGAGTCTCCTCTTTCCTCCACTCATTACCTGTAGTAATGGCACCTGTTTAAACTTGTTATTAGTATAAAAAGACACCTGTGCACACCCTCAAACAGTCTGACTCCAAACTCCACTATGGTGAAGACCAAAGAGCTGTCAAAGGACACCAGAAACAAAATTGTAGCCTTGCACCAGGCTGGGAAGACTGAATCTGCAATAGCCAACCAGCTTGGAGTGAAAAAATCAACAGTGGGAGCAATAATTAGAAAATGGAAGACATACAAGACCACTGATAATCTCCCTCGATCTGGGGCTCCACGCAAAATCCCACCCCGTGGGGTCAGAATGATCACAAGAACGGTGAGCAAAAATCCCAGAACCACGCGGGGGGACCTAGTGAATGAACTGCAGAGAGCTGGGACCAATGTAACAAGGCCTACCATAAGTAACACACTACGCCACCATGGACTCAGATCCTGCAGTGCCAGACGTGTCCCACTGCTTAAGCCAGTACATGTCCGGGCCCGTCTGAAGTTTGCTAGAGAGCATTTGGATGATCCAGAGGAGTTTTGGGAGAATGTCCTATGGTCTGATGAAACCAAACTGGAACTGTTTGGTAGAAACACAACTTGTCGTGTTTGGAGGAAAAAGAATACTGAGTTGCATCCATCAAACACCATACCTACTGTAAAGCATGGTGGTGGAAACATCATGCTTTGGGGCTGTTTCTCTGCAAAGGGGCCAGGATGACTGATCCGGGTACATGAAAGAATGAATGGGGCCATGTATCGTGAGATTTTGAGTGCAAACCTCCTTCCATCAGCAAGGGCATTGAAGATGAAACGTGGCTGGGTCTTTCAACATGACAATGATCCAAAGCACACCGCCAGGGCAACGAAGGAGTGGCTTCGTAAGAAGCATTTCAAGGTCCTGGAGTGGCCTAGCCAGTCTCCAGATCTCAACCCTATAGAAAATCTTTGGAGGGAGTTGAAAGTCCGTGTTGCCAAGCGAAAAGCCAAAAACATCACTGCTCTAGAGGAGATCTGCATGGAGGAATGGGCCAACATACCAACAACAGTGTGTGGCAACCTTGTGAAGACTTACAGAAAACGTTTGACCTCTGTCATTGCCAACAAAGGATATATTACAAAGTATTGAGATGAAATTTTGTTTCTGACCAAATACTTATTTTCCACCATAATATGCAAATAAAATGTTAAAAAAACAGACAAGGTGATTTTCTGGATTTTTTTTTCTCAGTTTGTCTCCCATAGTTGAGGTCTACCTATGATGTAAATTACAGACGCCTCTCATCTTTTTAAGTGGTGGAATTTGCACTATCGCTGACTGACTAAATACTTTTTTGCCCCACTGTATATAAAAAAGTCAAAATGCCAGAATTACTTTTTTTGGTCGCTGTGACATTGCATTAAAATTAAATAACGGGCAATCAAAAGAACGAATCTGCACCAAAATGGTATAATTAAAAACGTCAGCTCAGCACACAAAAAATAAGCCCTCACCCAACCTCAGATCACGAAAAATGGAGATGCTGCAGGTATCGGAAAATTGCGCAATTGTTTTTTTTTTTTAGCAAAGTTTGGAATTTTTTTCACTACCTAGATAAAAAAGAACCTAGACATGTTTGATGTCTATGAACTCATAATGACCTGGAGAATTATAATGGCAGTTTTAGCACTAGTGCACCTAGCAAAAAAGCCAAACAAAACACAAGTGTGGGATTGCACTTTTTTTGCAATTTCACTGCACTTGGAATTTTTATCCTATTTTCTAGTACATGACATGGACACTACCGAAAAACGCCTTCACAAAAAGACCAAAAAATAAAAGGCATATATGACCTTTATTGAAATACTGTGTTTTTCCTGCACCAGTGGCTACTGCCCTATTGTCCATGTTTTTAATGTGTATTTCAATAAAGATTATATATGCCTTTTATTTTTTGGTCTTTTTGTGAAGGCGTTTTTCGGTAGTGTCTATGGTTTCCTTCATGACCCTGTTAGGGATATTATTTGGTGTTTCTAGTACATGACATGGTAAAACCAATGATGTCATTAAAAAGTACAACGCGTTCTGCAAAAAATAAGCCCTCACATGGCCATATTGATGGAAAAATAAAAAAGTTATGGCTCTGGGAAGGAGGGGAGCGAAAAACGAAAAAACAAAACCGAAAAAAGCTCTGGATTAAGGGGTTAAATGGTGTTTATTTCTTTTGGCAGAACAGGGGTTAATCGTCCATTTTGGGGGCTCTGGGAGTCTCAGCTGAGCTTAGTTAGCCAGTCCTATCCCCTTTATAATCTGGTTCCTGACTGAAACACATCGTCAGAGCTAGCTTATGCTGCATGGCTTGGAGGAGAGGTGTTTTGGTGTTTATTTCAGAAGGAGTTTGGAGGAATTATCTGTAACTGTTGCATGGATTTGTCAGTGTGATAATTCCCTTTCTTCCTCTTACTTTGGTTTTTCCCTGTCCTCCACTCGCCAGTGCATTCCTCTGTTATAGGTGAGTGAAGATTTGCATGCCTGGTATTTTCAGTTACCCTTGTTCGTGTTGCTTTGTTCGGCGGGTTGGTGTACTGCGGTGCACGGCAGCGCCCCTCTTCCCTGGGTACGGGAAGAGAACAGACGGAGGGCTGATTCAGGAGATAAGGCAAGGGTGGAGGCCCTGGTATCTTCACCTTCAGAAATATCCAGGGTAATAAGGTGAGTTAGGGCGGCCCCTAGTGTTAGGGACAGGGAAGGAGTCCCTGGGTCACCAGACGGCTGAGCACAATAAAATATTTATTTATATATATATATACATATATATATATATATATATATATATATATATATATATATATACTGTATATATGCAAATATATATATATATACTGTATATATATGTATATATATATATATATATATATATATATCTGTGGTCTGTGTGTGTATTTGTATATACAGTCATGGCTGAAAGTGTTGGCACCCTTGAAATTGTTCCATAAAACAAAGTATTTCTCCCAGAACATTGTTGCAGTTACACATGTTTATATATCCTATTTATCCAGATCTTCACAAATCTGCAGCATGACTTAAGAATGTATGACTAACCGACCTTCTACACATAACCATCTGAACCCCCTTATTCCCAATTAAGTATAAATAAAAGACCACACTGCGTGACAATGGATATAAAGGCCTCAGCAGCCTCATTTATTAACTAACATGTAAACATAAATAACATTAAACAATATAAATTTCTTGTCTCTGAAAAGGAGGAGAGGAATTGAAGACTCAAGCCATGCCACAACCGGCCCAGGGGGACCCAGCTGAATGTTTTCCATACTTCAACCATTTTGAGAAAAAATGCAACAAAACAGCTCCACCATGCCACCCCCGACCGCACTACAACCAGCCCAGGGGGACCCAGCTGACTGTTGCCCATACCAAAATGTCCAACTGAGACCTCTGTCAGCAAGGACCCATTTTATTTCAAACACCCGCTTAAGGCTCCTTTCACACTAGCGTCGGAATCTCCCCGTCGCAATGCGTCGGGGAGAGATTCCGACGCTAGCGTTTGCTGCATTGCACAATGGAAGCAGCAGATGCATTTTTCCAGCGCATCCGCTGCCCCATTGTAAGGTGCGGGGAGGTGGGGGCGGAGTTCCGGCCGCGCATGTGCGGTCGGAAAAAGCGGTCCGTCGGGAGAAAAAAAACGTTACATGTAGGGTTTTTTTCTCCCGACGGTCCGCCAAAGCACGACGCATCCGTCGCAAGACGGATGCGAAGTGTGCCAATCCGTCGCAAATGCGTCGTCAATAGAAGTCTATGGGGAAAAAACGCATCCTGCAAGCACTTTTGCAGGATGCGTTTTTTCTGCAAAACGACGCATTGTGACGGATTTAAAAAAACGCTAGTGTGAAAGTAGCCTAACACTGATGGGAGTCACCCGACCCTGCAATGGGCTCCCCCGACCTCCTTTGGTGTAAGCAACCTCCTTCAAAATCCACCTCCTTTTCCGCAAACCGCTGTGACAGGTGCAATAAATCAAACATATAGTAGCAAATCAAGTAGGGCGGGACATTCAGGTGAGCTATCCCAACTGAACTACCCCCTCTGCCCCTCACCTTATACACCCCTCACTGGATACCTCCCACTAGCCAATCACAAAACCCACCTAATTCCCCTGACCCTATACTCCTCCACCTTAAATTCGCTCCCAAACTCTATACCTCACCTTAACCCCTTACCACCCAAAGTTAAGGCTTGGCAACCTCCTTAGTCATGCAGTCCTCTCTTTAAGCCCCCTATAGGGCCATACTTTTCATCCTCCGTTATTAGGTACTGGCTCTGTACAGAACGAGTTCTGTTGATTTGTATTCTGGGACTTGAAGGTTTTTTATTTTTCACCAGGCATTACATACTTAGAGTTGTAATATAGAAGGTGAGAATTCCTCCATGTTGTCTTGCATTACAAGAACTCATCTCCATTGTTTGGAGTGTGTCGCCTGTCAACACAATGTAGATAGATTTCAGTTGCAGCCAAATGGCTTGTGATCTGTAAGAGATGACACCGTTCATTAATGATAAGTGATAAGTTAAATGTCAAGTTGTAGACTGTAAAATCTAAAGGTAAATCTACAATTTAAAAAGCTTTTCGAGTATTTTAAGTAACATTTATCTTCAGGGGTGAAGGTAGAGGTTCTGCATGGAGGTGTGGTGGGGCAAAGCACATTAAAGCTGGCCGCTAACTGGGGTAACAATGTTTACAAGAATGGAAGCTCAGTGCAATTATAGTCAGTATAGGGAACATCTCAGCAATTGACAATGATATTACTGAACAGAAATCATTAATCATGGATTTAGACCAGTATCGCGACTATAAAGTGACCACATAGTGGCAGAAGCCAGTTCTGTAGAATCTATAAAACATGTATAAAAACATAAAAAAGAATGCAGTATTTACAAGTGATATTATTTTTGATCTGTCATCACTTCACTTTTCCAGTTTGTTTGTTTTTCATTTGACCTCAGATTGGCAAAATTAATTTTTCCAACGTTGCCTCTTCTGCAGAGTTTAAAACCAAGACAAATTTCACTTCTCACATTTCTGGGGACTATACCCACCAAAGCCCAGTACTGAGCATGTTGCTGTCCTATTTGTCCCTTTAGGCCGGGGTCACACTTGCGAGTGTGATGTGAGAAACTCGCATCAATACGCGGCACTGCCGCTGCCATGTATTTCTATGCAGCCGCACACTCCGGTCCCGAGTGCCAGTGGCAATGCTGGGCATTGATGTGTCTGTAGTGTGGCATGGTAACTGTACCTCTATAGTGCCCCAATAAATAAAAATGCACACCTCTGTGCACTTTAATTGTTAAATTGTGCCATATAACATATGACTGGGACGCATTAAAGAAACAGTCTCAGCCACGAACCGGAAGTGACGCTTCCAAGATGGCGCGGGCACTTCCGGTTTCGCCTGCACGCTCGGACATGAGCTGTACACGAGCCCTGAGGGATGCTGGGGGTAAGGAGCTTGCGTTCCATTGCAGGAACACAGCGTGATGCGTGGGGAAGCAATGTCGGAAGTACCAGGTGACCAGGGGTGATAATGACATCACACGCCGGGGGGAGGAGTTCCCTTTTTCTAAAAGGTTTATATGGAGATAGTTGGTGCCATATACAGAGGACTCACAAATAGTGACACACGGTCACACATGATCGCTTACTTCTGGGACAACTTAGCCACTGCTAATACCCGATATCTATGGACATTTGAGCTAAGATTTAGGCCTTCTGGCTATTGAAAATTTCCCTGATGAATCTCTGGGATTGGAGAGGAAACGCGTAGGGAGGCGTCTGTATTTCTTATCCTTGTTGGGGGTGTCCATAGTAGGGCTCACTTGGGGCCTGTCCTTGTGAGGACAGGAGCTACTGCTGGGGCACGACAGGGGTTTAGGGAAAGGTTCCCATATCCTCTACCCCACCCTGCCTTCTTGGACCCTCGATGGACCCCGTATAACCAGTGTGGATACCCATTCGTCCATAATTGGTGAGATCAAGCCAAATTTTTTTTACTAGAGCACAGTTTTAGGCATAAGCACCTTTTTTTCGTTTATTGTATGTGTTTAGTTTGTCCATTTTAATCTAACTAGTAAAAGTTATGTTTTAATAATTGGGAAAAACTCTTCTAGCTGCTATATACTTTTTACCTTGAGAGTTGTGCAACGGTTTGGCTATTCCAAGCTGTGGTTGATTATCGTGTTTATAGACTTCTAGGCCTGTTGCTGGGTGTCACTGGTGATACTGTCCCCTGTCAATAAATGTCACCATTCTTCAAATGCCAATTTAATTGAAAAAAAAAACAATGGCAACACTGGTTGGAGGAGGAAAGTATCACCGGTGATCCCCAGCAGCAGGCTGGGAGTCTATAAACATCCAGGTCCGGGCATGTCAATTAGAGCTGGAGAAAGGTTGCACTTGGTCAAAGAGTCAGAAGAGTTAAGAAGGTGTCTGTAAAACCAAACACGGAGACATTGCAGCTAGATGCAATGCGACTGTCTCCCACTTCTGACATACCCATGACACCAAAGATCCTGAAGAGTACATTGGCCCACCTGCACTGGATCGCTCTAGTCCACTGCATGTACCGGCCATTCTGTAATCTGCAGATCTAAAGTGACTTGGGTCCTACAAAGCGAAGAGTGGAAGGGGAAGGAGTTGATGGTTCTCTGTTGCACTGCTGGGTTTAACTGTATCAGCAATCAATGCACACTGATTCAGAATGGTGGCTACTCAGGCTGAGCCCCACTGAGTGACTTGGCTCAAGATATGTACCTTTTTACCCTGTCACCCCTGTAGTTAAGCTATTGTTTGTGTTGAAATCCAACATTGTGATGCAGTGCCCCAGAGACCTGGTCGTTGCAGTACGGCCCCAAGGCGAGTAGCGGTACGTCCGATGGCACTAAAGAGTTCTCCTGACCAGGTATCACCAGAACACATTACACTTCACACTCCGGCCACTAGGGGGAGAAAAAGGCTTTATTTATTGGGCCACTCCTCACACTGGTAAAACTAGGGGCTGGGGAGGAAGTTAGTGAGAAGCTGACTGGGTTGGAACCAGGCAACATCCCGTGGCAGGGGGTGTTGCGGGGAGAAGACACAGGGGGGTCCCTGTCAGGCGTGGGAACCTGGCAGGTGCCTAGCGACAGAACAGAACGTTACGGAACCGCGCCTGCACGCCTTGCGGCGGTATCCTAAGGAAGAGACAAGAGGGGAAGAATATTGTGGAACAGTGTAAACGAGATCAGCACAAAGGAGAGCCAGTAAGAGTCGTGCCGAGAGAGGAAGGCAACATCTTACTGAGGTGCGTAGTCGGTGGCCGGATCACCGTAGGAGTAACTGACTTCAGGCCTTACTTCAAATTCTGCTGGACAGTTGATTATAGGTTGCCTGTCTACCTTTTACACCTACGAAGACATAGGGGGCAACATTGGGAGAGGGGCGTCTCTAGGGTCCCGGAAGACCTCCAAGCCTTCCCGTCAAACGGGTGGCGTCCTAGCCATAACATATCTGGGGGACGTTAGAAACTAGCAACATCTGGAACCAAAGAACGAGAGAGAGAGAGCTGTAGAGAACGAACGAAGAGAAACAGCAGTTGTGAGGACTATTCTGAATGCTCAGCAGGGTAGGATTACAACACACAGGCGCTATTGGTAGGCAACGATTTCCATCTGCAAGGGAAACTCTGGATGTGCCCATCGGACCGGCCGGTCTCTGATAGCCCGGTTGAACGTGCTCTGGACTGAGTGTACTGAAGCCTTCAGCAAAAGGTAAAGAGACTGCAACCCTGTGTCCTCGTTATTGCCTGCACCTCACACCATTTCCATCCACACTACTGGGAAGCTCTGGGGACATACTTCACCTGTGGGAAGGTATACCATCCGGCTGCTATTCCATCACCCCAGCGGACCCCACAACGCGTCGGTCACCCTGACCGAACACCACAGGTGGCGTCACGAACCCCTGACAGACTGTACTACCACTTTCATTGGACGCCCCTTAGCAGGGTCACGACCGGGTCCAGCCACCGTGACAACCGCATAACTGAGCAGAAAGGACCGGTACCGAGTGACTTGTGGCCCTGTGTCTGGGGGCGCTCCAGTGACCCTTCTTTCCCTAAAATCTGCTATCAGGAAATAACCATCCACATTAGATCCATTGACCTGCCTCTTCAAAACAACAAGTCCTTCCAACATTTATGTAATATTTATGGCCACCTATGCTGGTTGTGCAGTAGCATTACAACTGTATAGTGCAGTCAATGGAGTGCTGTCAAAGGGAAATACAGTGCCTTGCGAAAGTATTTGGCTCCCTAGAACTTTTCTTCAACCTTTTCCCACATATCATGCTTCAAACATAAAGATGCCAAATGTAAATTTTTGGCGAAGAATCAACAACAGGTGGAACACATTTGTGAAGTTGAATGAAATGTATTTTTTTTTACATTTTTGTGGAAATTCAAAATCTGAAAAGTGGGGCGTGCAATATTGTTCGGCCACTTTACTTTTAGTGCAGCAAACTCACTCCAGAAGTTCATTGTGGATCTCTGAATGATCCATTCTGGAAGAAAACCTGTTGGAGTCTGCAAACGACCTGAGACTGGGACGGAGATTTGTCTTCCAACAAGACAATGATCCCAAACATAAAGCAAAATCTACAATGGAATGGTTCACAAATAAACGTATCCTGGTGTTAGAATGGCCAAGTCAAAGTCCAGACCTCAATCCAATTGAGAATCTGTGGAAAGAGCTGAAAGCTGCTGTTCATAAACGATCTCCATCAAACCTCACTGAGCTCGAGCTGTTTGCCAAGGAAGAATGGGCAAGAATTTCAGTCTCTCGATGTACAAAACTGATAGAGACATACCCCAAGCGACTTTCAGCTGTAATTGCAGCAAAAGGTGGCAAAACAAAGTATTAAGTTGAAGGGGCCGAATAATATTGCATGCCACACATTTCACTTTTTGAATTTCCACAAAAATTTAAAATAACCAATACATTTTGTTCAGCTTCACAATTGTGTTCCACTTGTTGTTGATTCTTCACCAAAAATTTACATTTGGTATCTTTATGTTTGAAGCAAGACATGTGGGAAAAGATTCCAGGGGGCAAATACTTTCGCAAGGCACTGCATATAGGGTCTCACTGGGCACCATAGTTGCCTCAATAATAAAGTGTGATACACAGTTTTAGAATATCAGTCGTATATGTACATACATATACAACATGCAGAATTGTAAAAATGTGCTAAGAATTAATATATACTTAATATTAAAGGGGTGTTTCTATTTCCAAAATCGAATGTTACGCAGTGAACAAGGTATAGCGTACTAATTGCTGGGGTGTATGACCTCTGGGAAACCAGCAATCCTGAGAAGGCGGTTCTGCAGAGCTGCATCTGAATAGAGTGAAGGTCAAGTATGTGCACCTCCCTCCTAATTCATTATTTCGGGGACTGCCAGAGATAGAGGAGATCTGAACTCGCTTTCTCCAGCAGTCCCATATAAAGTGAAAGAACAGGAGGTGTGTATGCTCAATCTCGCTTTATTCAGATGGGCCAATCAGTGTCGATAGGGAACAACAATCAATCTTGGAAAATTGAAAAATAAGTAAAAAAAATTGAATGAATGTGGTTAATGAAGTAGTTACTTTTAAGAAATTAGTGACACTAGAATAGTAAAATGACTAAATTCTTAATGCAATTTTCATTCACTTAACTATTGTACCACTACAGATTAGTAATAGCGATGAGTGAATATACTCATTACCTGAGATTTCTCGAGCACGCTCAGGGGTCCTTCGAGTATTTTTTAGTGCTCGGATATTGTTTTTCTTGCCGCAGCTGAAATTTCCGTGGCAATTCTGCAATGTGTGCACTTAGCCTTATGTTTTGAGGTGGCTCAGTTAAAGCCCAGACCTTAATCCAATTGAGAGTCTGTGGCCAGAATTGAAGATTGCTGTTCACCAGAGGAAATCCTCTAACTTGAAGGGGCTGAAGCAGTTGTCCCTTATGGAATGGATAATAATTAGGGGGATTCTCTAGCAACCAGGTAACCCCCACATGTACTTATGCTGGCTAACAGATGTAAATCATTCAGCTGCGGCAAGAAAAACTAAGTCTCCGAGCACTAAAAAATACTCGGAGGACCCCTGAGCATGCTCGAGAAATCTCGAGTAACGAGTATATTCGCTCATCACTAATTAGTAACCTCCAACCACTGCCCTTCTATAATATCTTGCAAGCAGACATTGAGCAATCTGTAATTTGGGGTAAATGTCTAAATATCAAATCCAACGTTATTGCTGATCAACATGAGCCGGGGTACACATCTAAGCAGTAAGAGGAATTTTGATCGCATCCTAGGTGACTACCTTTGACCTTGCAGTATTTTACTCTTGTAATAGATATTCTACATGTTACTGCACAGTTGTTGAGTGTAAAGGATAGAGTAGGAGTTTGAGAGAGACACATGGGGGATGAAGACAAATAAATTCTGTTTCCAACAGATAAGATGTTCTGTTTTGAGACACCAAAGTCAACAAGTGTACACATAATGTCACCATATGGCACATTGAAAGGTCAGTGGAAGATCAATTAATATTTAGTTATCTGTAGCCACCTAAAAATGCCGGTCCAACTACAGGTAACAGCAATATTCCTCTAATTATTACACCTGCAGACATTCAGAAGCCTTAAAGATGTTATTTAGGACTATTTAATTTCTTTACTACTAGGTAAGAAGGCCTCCTGTGTGATGTCTTCAGCCTAAGCTGGTATATTGGAGGCTATCCAGCCTGAGTGTCCTAGATTGTCACTAAAATGCAGTTATTGAACGGAAATGGTTCCTGTGATACCACATTCTGCTGTCAAGTAATTTGCATCTCCACTTTGGTGTTAAAAGTATGGGCAGTGTTCCCAGGGAACACGTCACTAAAGTGCCGTTATATGAACTGTATACTTTGTTTTACCTACACTGAAAGGCCATTTATTTATTTTATTTATTAACTAAAAAAATGCAAAATTAGGGAATTTTTATTTTTATATTGATCCCACATCACACAGTTTCACTATTCTGTAAAGTCTCCTTGTTTTACCTCTTTATCCTTACAGTAGAATACTTTTAGTGATACAGTACCAGCAGGGAGTTTAGCGAGGTTGTATGGAGCAGATCAATGTGTAGAGATGGTAACAGAACCCAAATCTTCAGGGATGGGAGATCACACAGGCTGTACGCACATCACAGTTTTGTTAAGAGACTCTGCAGTGAAAAGGATAAAATCATACAGGCTGTGTATCTGTAGAAAGAAGATGGTACCCACATCAAATGAAGTATTACTCAGCACCAGTGTCGAGTGAGTGAAGGCACAGCTTTAGCATTGGGAAGGACGCAGTCTCTTAATGGGATTCTATTGGCAGGTTTTTACTATGCAATCTGCCAGCAGCATGAGGTAGGGACAGAGAATTCCAGCAATGCATCACTTAGTTGACAGGGTGCGGCAGTTATGATAGAAACACAGTTTTATCAGATGCAGACTTAGCAGAGCTCAGATACGGAGCCCTGTATAGCCCTGTCCACACCTCTGATTGGCAGCTTTCTGTATAATCCGTGCCGGGGAAGAGGTTGGACAAGGAGGCACCAGGCCTGTTGCCCTGTACTGATAATATCCTGCTGGTAAAACACTGGTTGTTTTGAAACAGCAAAAGACAGTAAGTGAAAAATCCCTGTAATCTGGGTCTTTGCCCCTACATCATTCTGCTCTCAAATTACATAACAAAAAACCTGATGACATATTTCCCTTAAGAAACCTATAAAACTAGGGCTCATTGCAAACTGAACATCAGGGTGTTTGAAGATGGGAGGAAATTTAGATCATAGACTGAAACTTACAGCATCTTTTTTTTAACTCATAGTAACCGCTAAAAAATCATACACAGTATATAGCCAGGAGAGGGAAAAGATTCAGCACTTAACCAAAACTTCTCAAGACGTTCCTACATGTGCAATGAAAACACACTTAGTACTATACCACAGCGATCAACATTTTGCTGTACATGAAACTTTACTGTCTCCTTTGGCCCTATAGACGTTGAATTAAGCCGCAAGTCATATGTTTAACTGCTGTTTCTTTCAAACACCTTCTTATTGGGTCTCCTGTTTGACCTGATTCCCATTTATGTAGCTTTTGTTCCCCTCTGGCGTGGCAGGAAAATGATGCTGGAACAAATCTCATTCTTTGCTATGGGTTCATTCACATTTATGGTACCGGATGACGGATGATATTTTGATATCACTTGTCATCAGTTGAGGCACAAGAAGTTGATGTAGATGGCCCAGATATATGGAAAGCTTGCCCTTTAGTGATCATGAGGGGCCTAAAGACAGAGCCCCCAGCAATCAGCCACTTATCGCCTTTCCTGTGAATAGATGAGAAATGTCCATTGTGGAATAGATTTTTTTTAATTTTTTATACAAAACATTTTGTCTTATGGCACTCAAGGGGGTTGTCTCATCTCAAATGGTTAACTTTACAATTACCTTATTAGTAATCTCCGTTCTGAAGAGCAGAAAGATTTTTTTATTTTATACTTTAGTGCTCATTGCCTAGATTACCGACCTGCAGCCTTTAAGTCAGTCTTCCCCAACTCCGGTCCTCAAGAGCCACCAACAGGTCATGTTTTCAGGATTTCCTTAGTATTGCACAGGTGATGCAATTGTTGCCTGTGAAGGTGATGCTATTATCACCTGTGCAATACTAAGGAGATCCTGAAAACATGACCTGTTGGTGGCTCTTGAGGAACGGAGTTGGGGAACACTGCTTTAAGTTGTGTCTGGTTTCCTAGGAAGGGAACAGGGCGCTTGCAAATTTTTTGCTGTACATATTACAAACACTGTTCTGATTATGGCCAAATTGCCAGATCTAACCTACTTCAGTACCCCTGCAGTGACCCCTCTTAATGAAACGAAAGCCTAGATTCTGGGGAGCAGTGCACGAGAACACCACTTTCATAGTGTTTAGTCATATGTCAATCATATCTAGTAATATGTATAGTAGTCACTTAGATTGCTGTGCCAGTCAAAGGAAGTCCTTGCTTGATGTGAGAATTTTGGTTTTGCTTATTCTTATACTCTTAAATTATACTATTGTAGTAATAATGACTAGGGTTGAGCGAAACGGGTCGAACATTTTCAAAAGTCGCCGACTTTTGGCTAAGTCGGGGTTTCATGAAACCCGATCCGACCCCTGTGCGGGGTCGGCCATGCGGTACGCGACTTTCGCGCCAAAGTCGCGTTTCAATGACGCGAAAAGCGCCATTTCTCAGCCAATGAAGGTAAACGCAGAGTGTGGGCAGCGTGATGACATAGGTCCTGGTCCCCACCATCTTAGAGAAGGGCATTGCAGTGATTGGCTTGCTGTCTGCGACGTCACAGGGGCTATAAAGAGGCGTTCCCGCCGACCGCCATCTTACTGCTGCTGATCTGAGCTTAGGGAGAGGTTGCTGCCGCTTTGTCAGAAGCAGGGATAGCGTTAGGCAGGGTCCATTAACCACAAAACCGCTTGTGCTGCAGCGATTTGCACTGTCCAACACCACCCTCGGTGTGCAGGGACAGTGGAAGTTTTTTTTTTTTTTTTTTTCCCCTCAGCGCTGTAGCTCATTGGGCTGCCCTAGAAGGCTCCCTGATAGCTGCATTGCTGTGTGTACGCCGCTGTGCAAACCAACTGCTTTTTTCAAAGCACAAATCCTCTTGTTCCTTCCTTTCTGCACAGCTATCTTTTTTGTTTGTCCACACTTTTTATTTCATTTGTGCATCAGTCCACTCCTTATTGCTGCCTGCCATACCTGGCTGAGATTACTGCAGGCAGGGAGATAGTAGCTGCCTGCCATACCTGGCTGAGATTACTGCAGGCAGGGAGATAGTAATTGTAGGACATTCCCTGTTTTTTTTTTTTTTTTTTTTTTGGTGGGAGATTAAGATTGGCAATTTGGCATTTCTGCTAGAGTGCCATCCCTGTGTGTGCCATCTCTCTCACATAGTGGGCCATAGAAAGCCTTTTCATTTTTCTGTATTTTTTTTTGTGGGGTGTATAAATTCTCCCTGATAAAAATACAGTGGGAGATTAATATTGGCCTTTGGGCTTGTGTGCCAGTCCTGAGTGTGCCATCTCTCTCACAAATAGTGGGCCATAGAAAGCCTATTTATTTTTTTTTTTGGTTTTATAAATTCTCCCTGAAAAAAAGGGAGATTAATATTGGCCTCTGGGCTTGTGTGCCAGTCCTGAGCGTGCCATCTGTGCCAGCCCTGAGCGTGCCATCTCTCTCACAAATAGTGGGCCATAGAAAGCCTATTTAATTTTTTTTTTTGTTTTATAAATTTTCCCTGAAAAAAGGGAGATTAATATTGGCCTCTGGGCTTGTGTGCCAGTTGTGAGCGTGCCATCTGTGCCAGTCCTGAGCGTGCCATCTCTCTCACAAATAGTGGGCCATAGAAAGCCTATTTAAATATTTTTTTGGTTTTATAAATTCTCCCAGAAAAAAAGGGAGATTAATATTGGCCTCTGGGCTTGTGTGCCAGTCCTGAGCGTGCCATCTGTGCCAGCCAGCCCTGAGCGTGCCATCTCTCTCACAAATAGTGGGCCATAGAAAGCCTATTTAATTTTTTTTTTTGTTTTATCAATTTTCCCTGAAAAAAGGGAGATTAATATTGGCCTCTGGGCTTGTGTGCCAGTTGTGAGCGTGCCATCTGTGCCAGTCCTGAGCGTGCCATCTCTCTCACAAATAGTGGGCCATAGAAAGCCTATTTAAATATTTTTTTGGTTTTATAAATTCTCCCAGAAAAAAAGGGAGATTAATATTGGCCTCTGGGCTTGTGTGCCAGTCCTGAGCGTGCCATCTGTGCCAGCCAGCCCTGAGCGTGCCATCTCTCTCACAAATAGTGGGCCATAGAAAGCCTATTTAATTTTTTTTTTTGTTTTATCAATTTTCCCTGAAAAAAGGGAGATTAATATTGGCCTCTGGGCTTGTGTGCCAGTTGTGAGCGTGCCATCTGTGCCAGTCCTGAGCGTGCCATCTCTCTCACAAATAGTGGGCCATAGAAAGCCTATTTAAATTTTTTTTGGTTTTATAAATTCTCCCAGAAAAAAAGGGAGATTAATATTGGCCTCTGGGCTTCTGTGCCAGTCCTGAGCGTGCCATCTGTGCCAGTCCTGAGCGTCCCATCTCTCTCACAAATAGTGGGCCATAGAAAGCCTATTTTATTTTTTTTTGGGGTTTTAGAAATTCTCCCTGAAAAAAGGGAGATTAATATTGGCCTCTGGGCTTGTGTGCCAGTTGTGAGCGTGCCATCTGTGCCAGTCCTGAGCGTGCCATCTCTCTCACAAATAGTGGGCCATAGAAAGCCTATTTAAATATTTTTTTGGTTTTATAAATTCTCCCAGAAAAAAAGGGAGATTAATATTGGCCTCTGGGCTTCTGTGCCAGTCCTGAGCGTGCCATCTGTGCCAGTCCTGAGCGTCCCATCTCTCTCACAAATAGTGGGCCATAGAAAGCCTATTTTATTTTTTTTTTGGGTTTCAGAAATTCTCCCTGGAAAAAAAAAGGGAGATTAATATTGCCCTTTGGGCTTGTGTGCCAGTACTAAGCGTTCCATCTCTCTCTCTCTCTCAGTCAGTGGGCCATAGAACGCATATTTTTGGTTTTATTTGTTTTCTAAATTCTCCCTGAAAAAATCATTTTATTTTATTTGGTTTCTAAATTCTTCCTGATAAAATCATATTTTTTTTATTATTTTTATTTCTAAAGTCTCCCTGAAAAAAAAAAAAAAAAAACAACCAAAAAAACAGTGGGAGATTAATATTGGCCTTTCTGCTTGTGTGCCAGTCTTGACTCCTGGGTGTGCCATCTCTCTCTCTCTCTCTCTCTCTCTCTCTCTCTCTCCAATTGTGGTCCATAGAAAGCCTATATTTTTTTTCCTTGATTTGGGTTCTAAAATCTACCAGAGAAAATAACTACATCAATCATTGGTAGAAAAATATTGGCCTCTGGGTTTGTGTGCCACTCCTGACTCCTGTGTGCGTCATCTCTCAGTCAGTGGGCCATAGAACGCCTATTTTTGGTTTTATTTGTTTTCTAAATTCTCCCTGAAAAAATCATTTTATTTTATTTGGTTTCTAAATTCTTCCTGATAAAATCATATTTTTTTTATTATTTTTTTTTCTAAAGTCTCCCTGAAAAAAAAAAAAAAAAACAGTGGGAGATTAATATTGGCCTTTCTGCTTGTGTGCCAGTCTTGACTCCTGGGTGCGTCATCTCTCAGTCAGTGGGCCATAGAACGCCTATTTTTGGTTTTATTTGTTTTATAAATTCTCCCTGAAAAAATCATTTTATTTTATTTGGTTTCTAAATTCTTCCTGATAAAATCATATTTTTTTTATTATTTTTTTTTCTAAAGTCTCCCTGAAAAAAAAAAAAAAAAAACAACCAAAAAAAACAGTGGGAGATTAATATTGGCCTTTCTGCTTGTGTGCCAGTCTTGACTCCTGGGTGCGTCATCTCTCAGTCAGTGGGCCATAGAACGCCTATTTTTGGTTTTATTTGTTTTATAAATTCTCCCTGAAAAAATCATTTTATTTTATTTGGTTTCTAAATTCTTCCTGATAAAATCATATTTTTTTTATTATTTTTTTTTCTAAAGTCTCCCTGAAAAAAAAAAAAAAAAAAACAACCAAAAAAAACAGTGGGAGATTAATATTGGCCTTTCTGCTTGTGTGCCAGTCTTGACTCCTGGGTGTGCCATCTCTCTCTCTCTCTCTCTCTCTCTCTCTCTCTCTCTCTCTCTCTCTCCAATTGTGGTCCATAGAAAGCCTATATTTTTTTTCCTTGATTTGGGTTCTAAAATCTACCAGAGAAAATAACTACATCAATCATTGGTAGAAAAATATTGGCCTCTGGGTTTGTGTGCCACTCCTGACTCCTGTGTGCGTCATCTCTCAGTCAGTGGGCCATAGAACGCCTATTTTTGTTTTTATTTGTTTTATAAATTCTCCCTGAAAAAATCATTTTATTTTATTTGGTTTCTAAATTCTTCCTGATAAAATCATATTTTTTTTATTATTTTTTTTTCTAAAGTCTCCCTGAAAAAAAAAAAAAAAAAAAAAAACAAAAAAAAAACAGTGGGAGATTAATATTGGCCTTTCTGCTTGTGTGCCAGTCTTGACTCCTGGGTGTGCCATCTCTCTCTCTCTCTCTCTCCAATTGTGGTCCATAGAAAGCCTACATTTTTTTTCCTTGATTTGGGTTCCAAAATCTACCAGAGAAAATAACTCCATCAATCATTGGTAGAAAAATATTGGCCTCTGGGCTTGTGTGCCACTCCTGATTCCTGTGTGCGTCATCTCTCACTCAGTGGCCCATAGAAAGCATATAGTTTGTTACATTTGTTTTCTAAATTCTCCCTGCAAAAATCTATTTTTTTTTTTTTGGGGGGTTTCTAAAGTGTTCCTGAAAAAAATAAAAATAAAAAAAAAATAATAGTGTGACATTAATATTAACATTTGTGCTTCAGTGACAGTCCTGCGTGTGGGGCATCTCTCTAATTTGCAGCCACCAAAAAAAGAGTGTGTAACATTGGGCCTGATTTTCGCTGTGGTCTCACCAACCTGTAAAGGGGTAGCTAAATCATACTGAAGTTATAGCTCACCGTGTAAGTTGTGTGACTGCAACAAATAACGTTAGTTTGGTTACGTTTTTAAAACAATGAGGAAGTCTAGTGGAAGAGGTCGTGGCCGGGGGCGTTCATTGTCAGCTGGTAATGAGGGTAGTGGTAGTGGTGGAGCATCAGGTGGTCGTGGGGGAAAAAATATTGCACCTAAGTCTGGAGCTGTGGAGCCAGGTTCGTCGTCCGGCTACACAAGGCCTCGAACGCTCCCTTTTCTGGGATTAGGAAAACCGCTTTTAAAGCCGGAGCAGCAAGAGCAAGTTTTGGCTTATCTTGCTGACTCAGCCTCTAGCTCTTTTGCCTCATCTCGTGAAACTGGTAAAAGTAAAAGCAGCGCGTCGTTAGTGGATGTTCACGGTCAGGGACAAGTCACTTCCTTGTCCTCTTCAGCAAAAACAACAACAGAGAAGAATGCAGCAGGCGACACAACGGGTTACTCCATGGAGCTCTTTACACATACCGTCCCTGGCTTAGAAAGTGAAGCAGTTAACAGTCCATGCCCATTACAAATTGAATCTGACATGGAGTGCACTGACGCACAGCCACAGCCAGACTACTATGCTGGTCCTTTGACTCAGACCACAACATTGCCCTCGCAGTGTGCTGATCAAGAATCAGACCCTGATGAGACTATGTTGCCCCATCACGAACGCTATACCACCGAACGACACGGTGACACAGACGAAGTTGCGCAGGAGGTACAAGAAGAGTTATTAGATGACCCAGTTCTTGACCCCGATTGGCAGCCATTGGGGGAACAGGGTGCAGGCGGCAGCAGTTCTGAAGCAGAGGAGGAGGAGGGGCCGCAGCAGGCATCAACATCGCCACAGGTTCCATCTGCCGGGCCTGTATCTTGCCCAAAACGCGTGGCAAAGCCAAAACCTGGTGGAGGACAGCGTGGCCATCCGGTTAAAGCTCAGTCTGCAATGCCTGAAAAGGTATCCGATGCTAGAAAGAGTGCAGTCTGGCATTTTTTTAAACAACATCCAATTGATCAGCGCAAAGTCATCTGTCAAAAATGTTCTACTTCCTTAAGCAGAGGTCAGAATCTGAAAAGTCTCAATACTAGTTGCATGCATAGACATTTAACCACCATGCATTTGAAAGCTTGGACTAACTACCAAACGTCCCTTAAGGTTGTTGCACCCTCGGCCAATGAAGCTAGTCATCAACGCAACATCCCTTCCGGCAGTGTAGGACCACCATTTAGCGCACCACCTGCTGTATCTGTGCAGGTATCTTTGCCAGGCCAAAGCAGTCAGGGTCAGGGAATCACCAGTTTCGTAGTAGGAAACACTGCATCTAGGGCACCGGCGGCAACAATACCATCTCCCACCGTCTCTCAGTCTGCCATGTCCACCGGCACCCCCGCTAGTTCCACGATCTCCAGCTCTCCAGTCCAGCTCACCCTACATGAGACTATGGTTAGAAAAAGGAAATACTTAGCCTCGCATCCGCGTACACAGGGTTTGAACGCCCACATAGCTAGACTAATCTCGTTAGAGATGATGCCCTACCGGTTAGTTGAAAGCGAAGCTTTCAAAGACCTGATGGACTACGCTGTACCACGCTACGAGCTACCCAGTCGACACTTTTTTTCCAGAAAAGCCATCCCAGCCCTCCACCAGCATGTTAAAGAGCGCATCGTCCATGCACTCAGGCAATCTGTGAGCA
This sequence comes from Ranitomeya imitator, assembly GCF_032444005.1. Taxonomy (NCBI): domain Eukaryota; kingdom Metazoa; phylum Chordata; class Amphibia; order Anura; family Dendrobatidae; genus Ranitomeya; species Ranitomeya imitator. The sequence goes on along the minus strand of NC_091282.1, from coordinate 715,409,137 downwards.
CAAAGGTGCACCTGACAACAGATGCATGGACCAGTAGGCATGGCCAGGGACGTTACGTGTCCATCACGGCACACTGGGTAAATGTGGTGGATTCAGGGTCCACAGGGGACAGCAAGTTTGGGACAGTTCTGCCTAGCCCACGGTCTAGTAAACAGTTGTCTGTAGCCGTTCGCACCCCCTCCTCCTCCTCCTCCTCGTCCTCCTGCAGAAGCAAGAGCTCGTCCACAGACCGCAGTCGCACAAACACTCCATCCGCACCTGCCACTGTTGCACACCAGGTCTCCCATTATGGGGCAGCTACTGGCATACGTCAGCAGGCTGTATTGGCTATGAAGTGTTTGGGCGACAATAGACACACCGCGGAAGTTCTGTCCGAGTTCTTGCAGCAAGAAACGCAGTCGTGGCTGGGCACTGTAGATCTTGAGGCAGGCAAGGTAGTGAGTGATAACGGAAGGAATTTCATGGCTGCCATCTCCCTTTCCCAACTGAAACACATTCCTTGCCTGGCTCACACCTTAAACCTGGTGGTGCAGTGCTTCCTGAAAAGTTATCCGGGGTTATCCGACCTGCTCCTCAAAGTGCGTGGACTTTGCGCACATATCCGCCGTTCGCCTGTACACTCCAGCCGTATGCAGACCTATCAGCGTTCTTTGAACCTTCCCCAGCATCGCCTAATCATAGACGTTGCAACAAGGTGGAACTCAACACTGCACATGCTTCAGAGACTGTGCGAACAGAGGCGGGCTGTTATGTTTTTGTGGGAGGATACACATACACGGGCAGGCAGTAGGATGGCAGACATGGAGTTGTCAGGTGTGCAGTGGTCGAAGATTCAAGACATGTGTCAAGTCCTTCAGTGTTTTGAGGAATGCACACGGCTGGTTAGTGCAGACAACGCCATAATAAGCATGAGCATCCCCCTAATGCGTCTGCTGATGCAAAGTTTGACGCACATAAAGGATCAGGCGTCTGCACCAGAGGAAGAGGAAAGCCTTGATGACAGTCAGCGATTGTCTGGTCAGGGCAGTGTACATGACGAGGTACCGGGCGAAGAGGAGGTGGAGGATGAGGAGGATGATGGGGATGAGTATATTTTTAATGAGGAAGCTTTCCCGGGGGCACGGGAAATTGGTGGCGTGGCAAGGCCGGGTTCTGGTTTTTTGAGGGACACAAGTGACGTAGATTTGCCTGCAACTGCCCCTCAACCAAGCACAACCGCAGATTTGACAACGGGAACTTTGGCCCACATGGCGGATTATGCCTTGCGTATCCTCAAAAGGGACACACGCATTACAAAAATGATGAACGATGACGATTACTGGTTGGCCTGCCTCCTTGATCCTCGCTATAAAGGCAAATTGCAAAATATTATGCCACATGAGAACTTGGAACTAATATTAGCAACAAAACAATCAACTCTTGTTGACCGTTTGCTTCTGGCATTCCCTGCACACAGCGCCCGTGATCGTTCTCACACGAGCTCCAGGGGCCAGCAGACCAGAGGTGTTAGAGGGGCAGAAATCAGAAGTGGCGTTGGACAGAGGGGTTTTCTGACCAGGTTGTGGAGTGATTTTTCTATGACCGCAGACAGGACAGGTACTGCAGCATCAATTCAAAGTGACAGGAGACAACATTTGTCCAGTATGGTTACAAACTATTTTTCATCCCTTATCGACGTTCTCCCTCAACCGTCATTCCCATTTGATTACTGGGCATCCAAATTAGACACCTGGCCAGAATTGGCAGAATATGCATTGCAGGAGCTTGCTTGCCCGGCAGCTAGTGTCCTATCAGAAAGAGTATTCAGTGCTGCAGGTTCAATACTAACAGAAAAAAGGACTCGTCTGGCTACCCAAAATGTAGATGATCTAACCTTCATTAAAATGAACCACAACTGGATTTCAAAATCTTTTGCCCCACCCTGCCCGGCTGACACCTAGCTTTCCTATGAAAAGGTCTTGCCTGTGGACTATTCTGAATGACTTTTCCAATCTCGTAATTTTCTTCACCTGATTGTCCAGCATGCGACATGTTTCCACCTCACGAAATGGCCAAACTCCCCACACGGGGCCGTGCTATCGCCACTTTGCGCTTGGACCCTTGAGAGTGCTGTTTGTCTGAAGAGGTGGGTGTGGCCGCTTTTGGTCGACGGCACTGCCACTGGGTCCCTCATAGTACAATAAAGTGTCTCTGGCGGTGGTGGTGCGCACCCAACGTCAGACACACCGTTGTAATATGAGGGGCCCTGTGCCTGTACCGCCGGCCACAAGACAGTTCCCCCCCCCAGCTCAAACAGTGCTCTACCACTAGCAAAATTATCTCTCACAGCTTCACCAATGTGTAGTCTAGCCGCTGACATCCTTCAATGCCTGGCACTGACAATACCATTGTTTTGACATTTTTGTTATGTTAGGCCTTCGAAGCCTGTCTGCGGTCCCTTCTTTCTACAACTACTACACTGACCAGGCCACTGCTGGCCGTGTTACCCTGGAACCAATTTAAAAGTGCCTACAGTCAGCCCAATTTTGTTATGTTAGGCCTTCGAAGACTGTCTGCCGTCACTCCTTCCACTAGACTTCCACTGACCATACACTGCTGCCCATGTACCCCTGGAACCAATTTAAAGTGCCTACAGCCAGCCCAATTTTGTTATGTTAGGCCTTCGAAGCCTGTCTGCGGTCACTCCTTCCACTAGACTTCCACTGACCAGACCACTGCTGCCCGTGTACCCCTGGAACCAATTTAAAAGTGCCTACAGCCAGCCCAAGTTTGTTATGTTAGGCCTTGGAAGCCTGTCTGCGGTCACTCCTTCCACTAGACTTCCACTGACCAGACCACTGCTGCCCGTGTACCCCTGGAACCAATTTAAAAGTGCCTACAGCCAGCCCAAGTTTGTTATGTTAGGCCTTGGAAGCCTGTCTGCGGTCACTCCTTCCACTAGACTTCCACTGACCAGACCACTGCTGCCCGTGTACCCCTGGAACCAATTTAAAAGTGCCTACAGCCAGCCCAAGTTTGTTATGTTAGGCCTTGGAAGCCTGTCTGCGGTCACTCCTTCCACTAGACTTTCACTGACCAGACCACTGCTGCCCGTGTACCCCTGGAACCAATTTAAAAGTGCCTACAGCCAGCCCAAGTTTGTTATGTTAGGCCTTGGAAGCCTGTCTGCGGTCACTCCTTCCACTAGACTTCCACTGACCAGACCACTGCTGCCCGTGTACCCCTGGAACCAATTTAAAAGTGCCTACAGCCAGCCCAAGTTTGTTATGTTAGGCCTTCTAAGCCTGTCTGCGGTCCATTCTTTCAACTACTACTACACTGACCAGGTCACTGCTGCCCGTGTACCCCTGGAACCAATTTAAAATTGCCTACAGCCAGCCCAATTTTTTTATTTTAGGCCTTCGATGCCTGTCTGCGGTCCATTCTTTCAACTACTACTACACTGACCAGGTCACTGCTGTCCGTGTACCCCTGGAACCAATTTAAAATTGCCTACAGCCATGTGTTATTATTTTAGGCCTTCGATGCCTGTCTGCGGTCACTCCTTCCACTAGGCCTCCACTGACCACACCACTGCTGTCCGTGTACCCCTGGAACCAATTTAAAATTGCCTACAGCCAGCCCAATTTTTTTATTTTAGGCCTTCGATGCCTGTCTGCGGTCCATTCTTTCAACTACTACTACACTGACCAGGTCACTGCTGTCCGTGTACCCCTGTAACCAATTTAAAATTGCCTACAGCCATGTGTTATTATTTTAGGCATTCGATGCCTGTCTGCGGTCCATTTTTTCAACTACTACTACACTGACCAGGTCACTGCTGCCCGTGTACCCCTGGAACCAATTTAAAATTGCCTACAGCCATGTGTTATTATTTTAGGCCTTCGATGCCTGTCTGCGGTCACTCCTTCCACTAGGCCTCCACTGACCACACCACTGCTGCCCGTGTACCCCTGGAACCAATTTAAAATTGCCTACAGCCAGCCCAATTTTTTTATTTTAGGCCTTCGATGCCTGTCTGCGGTCCATTCTTTCAACTACTACTACACTGACCAGGTCACTGCTGCCCGTGTACCCCTGGAACCAATTTAAAATTGCCTACAGCCATGTGTTATTATTTTAGGCCTTCGATGCCTGTCTGCGGTCACTCCTTCCACTAGGCCTCCACTGACCACACCACTGCTGTCCGTGTACCCCTGGAACCAATTTAAAATTGCCTACAGCCATGTGTTATTATTTTAGGCCTTCGATGCCTGTCTGCGGTCCATTCTTTCAACTACTACTACACTGACCAGGGCACTGCTGGCCGTGTACCCCTGGAACCAACATCAGAAAATATAAAAATAAGTATTTTGCTTATAAAAAAGAAAATACTGGTGAGATATCAAATGCAGACATTTTAACATTAAAAACAAACACACAACTCTAATCTGGTACAGTACTAAAAATGGCCACCAGCTACAATTACTTTCTCCTGCAAGTAGTTAACTGAAAGTTTTTTTAAATTGAAAACACACATATGGCATCCACCGAGTGTTGTCCTGTCGCGTCTTCTTTATATTATTGCCGAGAAGATGCAAAATAATGAAAATAATAAAATCATTAATTACCAAAATAATAGAGAAAGTCAACACCACATTGCAAATAAACATTCATTCCAAATAAAGAAGCAGGGCGCGTCCGAGGGTGAGTATATACCTAATAAGAATATAATCACCCTCGGACGCGCAATGCTTATTTCCAACAGCCTTCCTTCCTAAGAATCAGCCCTTCCGTCGTGTAGAGAGACGTTGTGTTACACTCCAAGGTGTTCCCCAGGTTGCCTTTCCTGAGCTTCGATCTTCCGGCTCTCGTTTAGTAGTTCTTGGAAACTACTCTGCATTAGGCCTTCAAATTGGGTATGGGGTGTAGAGAGATGGTGTGTTCCACTCCAAGGTGTTCCCCAGGTTGCCTTTCCTGAGCTTCGATCTTCCGGCTCTCGTTTAGTAGTTGTTGGAAACTACGCTGCATTAGGCCTTCAAATTGGGTATGGGGTGTAGCGAGAGGGTGTGTTACACTCCAAGGTGTTCCCCAGGTTGCCTTTCCTGAGCTTCGATCTTCCGGCTCTCGTTTAGTAGTTCTTGGAAACTACACTGCATTAGGCCTTCAAATTGGGTATGGGGTGTAGAGAGAGGGTGTGTTACACTCCAAGGTGTTCCCCAGGTTGCCTTTCCTGAGCTTCGATATTCCGGCTCTCGTTTAGTAGTTGTCGGAAACTACGCTGCATTAGGCCTACAAATTGGGTATGGGGCGTAGAGAGAGGGTGTGTTACACTCCAAGGTGTTCCCCAGGTTGCCTTTCCTGAGCTTCGATATTCCGGCTCTCGTTTAGTAGTTGTCGGAAACTACGCTGCATTAGGCCTACAAATTGGGTATGGGGTGTAGAGAGAGGGTGTGTTACACTCCAAGGTGTTCCCCAGGTTGCCTTTCCTGAGCTTCGATCTTCATGCTCTCGTTTAGTAGTTGTCGGAAACTACGCTGCATTAGGCCTACAAATTGGGTATGGGGTGTAGAGAGAGGGTTTGTTACACTCCAAGGTGTTCCCCAGGTTGCCTTTCCTGAGCTTCGATCTTCCGGCTCTCGTTTAGTAGTTGTTGGAAACTACGCTGCATTAGGCCTTCAAATTGGGTATGGGGTGTAGCGAGAGGGTGTGTTACACTCCAAGGTGTTCCCCAGGTTGCCTTTCCTGAGCTTCGATCTTCCGGCTCTCGTTTAGTAGTTCTTGGAAACTACACTGCATTAGGCCTTCAAATTGGGTATGGGGTGTAGAGAGAGGGTGTGTTACACTCTAAGGTGTTCCCCAGGTTTCCTTGCCATTGCTTCGGTCTTCCGACTCTCGTTTAGTAGTTGTAGAAAAGTACACTGCATTAGGCCATACAAAATGGGTATGGGGTGGAGAGAGATGGTGTGTTACACTCCAAGGTGTTCCCCAGGTTGCCTTTCCTGAGCTTCTATCTTCAGGCTCTCATTAAATTGTGGTTAAATGGAACAACTGCATTTGGCGTACTAGTTGGTTTGGGGCCTACTATCGGTGTCTGCCACTCCTTGCTGTTCTCCTCCACTGAACAAAGCTGTGCCGCCTGTTTACTACGGTTGCCAATTTTGAACTGCATTTCGACTACTTACTGATTTGGCCCTACTCTCTGTGTCAGCCTCTCATTCCAGTTGTCCTCCACTGCAATGCCCCCTGGTTATTCCTGTGTTACCAATTTTGAACTGCATTTAGCCCACTTTCTTCTTTGGGCCTATATCTGTGTTTCCACTTCATCGTGCCCATTGCCCAGCCAGTGATAGATGAGTCTGCTGGTACATTGACCCATAACGCAACATTCCCCGTGCACGCTACACAACAACATTGTGACCCTGCTGAAAGTCAGGTTGCTCTTCCCGCATACCATACCACCTTACACGGGGACAAAGAGGAAGGTGCAGATGAAAGTGCAGGTTCCTTCATCAGGTGGGGGGAGGAATACTAGTTGGCGACGTCACTGGCACAGGGCCTCTCATAGTACGCAAAAGTGTTGCTGCCGGTGGGAGGCGCCCCCGCCGTGCAAACACACCGCTGTACTTTGAGGGGCCCTGTGCCAGTGCCAATGCCAACGAGTGGGCCCCCCCTGCTTGCTCAGGTTCACAGCACTTGCAAAGTTGAAATACTTACCTCTCCCTGCTCCACTGCCGTGACGTGGTCCAGATTTCCTGGGCCCACTAATTACTTGAACCAGCCCTACCCCCCACAACTTTAGCCAAATGACCCCCAATTTCAAATGCCTTCCAATTATTATAAGGTAAATTACGCTTGACAAGCTTCATTAAGAAGAATGGATGGTTTTGACATTAAAATGGCCACTCTAGGTGTTTTCCTGGCCCCCACTCACTGCCGACTATGCTGCCCCATTGACTTGCATTGGGTTTCGTGTTTCGGTCGATCCCGACTTTACGTCATAATCGGCCGATTTCACTCGACCCGACTTTGGACATAGTCGGGTTTCGCAAAACCCGGCTCGACTCTAAAAAGGTCAAGGTCGCTCAACTCTAATAATGACGATTAAGAAAAAATATTGGCGTAAACATTAATTTAGGGGTTGATGAGCATGGTGGCACGTCCAGTTCTGCCTACTTTGTCAAAGCTGGGCAAAAATGGCATGAAAACACCAAAAGTAGCCAAATTTTTACGTAGTCTTGCATTGTGCAAAAATGTTGTGACTTTTCAAAGCTTTTTATGCCAAAATTCTGGCGTAAAAGCTTTGATGAATCAGGGCCAATGTGCGCAACGTAATGGGACATATTTGTCAGGCAAAATGCAGCCTTGTTCTTTGTTATTTCTAAACACTAGGGAAAATGAGATAAACTCAAAGTGCACAAATTGCAGTGTGTGACCCGACGGCACAAGTAGTTATATTGGAAAGAAGTGCATTCTTTTGTGACATAAGAAAAATTCTCTTTGTCTGTGTACTCTTGTCACGACTCTTATTAATCTAGTTTTTGTGTTTTCTCCCAACAGTATGTTCCTCCTGACCTTTGCATATGTAATTTTGTGCTGGAGCAGTCCCTTTCTGTCAGGGCCCTTCAAGAAATGCTGGCAAACACTCCAGCAAATGGCCAAGAAGGGGTAAGTCTTTTATGTCACTTTTCAAACCTCCCAATTAACTGACCAAACCTCTTGAAACTTCCTTTTTTTACATTATCTTTACAAGTTGTCTGTGTTAGGGTATGTTTACATGTCACAAACAAAATCTGTATGGACTCTGTTGTGAATGGCGTTGCAGATTAGATGTTTGATTTCACCCTAGATAGATCTATGTAGATGTGGGCATAAAAAAATTAGAAAAATAGATAAATGTTTACTATTTTTTCTTTACATTTTCTTATTATATCAAATATACTGTATATACATACAAATGACATAAAACAAAGCCCTCATGTATCATAGGAAAAAAGAGCCAAAAACAAATTACTATCCGAATGAGAATTTTTTTTAAAACTGCTAAAAGCTCATGTATGATAAAACCCGAAAAATTTTCTTTGTCAGGAACAAGGTAAAATGAACCAATTGAGAGTTGGTTAATATATTCTAATATGTAAAACCATAGAATTCAGGGATTTGGGCCCTTAGTTGTTCTAATGACTGCATTTATAAATGTTCTGTGCTTCGGAACAATGTTTATCACCAAATAAAATCTTGCAAATCCTGGATGCAATACGTAAAACAAAGCTTTTTAGGCTTGTTTTTTTTTTTTGCTATCATAGCTGATTTCACTTTACAAAAAAATACCAGTCTAAATCTAAACTTTTTTCATATTTTCGCATAATTTACATCATCATGTTTAGGAACCTCCAGAGGACGTCTCCAGATCATGCTCATCTTCTCTGCCCTGTAATGTCGTCACTCCATCGCTGATCGACACGGATTATGTTTTTTACTTTATCCACACAAGCCAGCAAAGCTTCCCGACACAGGTTCTCTGCATAAGTGAGGCTTCGCCAACACTGTGGTTGACCTATTCCTTGTCAAACATAAGTGGTGAGGCAGCAGTAAAGACAGAGAGGAGGCTGAGCATTATCTGGAGACCCTCGTCACTCACTAGAATACTGCGCAGGACAACTTCAAAGCTTTTTTTTACATGGTATGCAATGGTTCTAGAGTGACATTAAGGGCTTTTTTAAAAATATTTGTGACGCCCAGGAGACCGGGGTACCCAGCACCGGACCAATGGGGTCTGTCTCTTGAGGGAGATGTCACCGTTGGCTTGACCCGGTGCTGTGGCCTCAGGCAATGCACAGTGTAAGGGGTATCGTGAGGGAACAGGCACTTACTTGATCAGCAACAGGTTCTCCCAGCGGTGATGATCCTGATCCTGGATAGATAGCTATTGTCCAAATGAAAGTCTGAGGCACTGAAACGTTTAACCAGTTTACTTTAACATAAAAGGATTTACAACCAGTCCTGTCACCGGAGTCTGTATGGGAACTCTGAGTTACTTTGACCCTGCCGGGGTCTTCGCCTCTTATTGTACGCAATTTCTGTGTGGCCCTGCTGCTGTATGTGAACTGGCTGCCGGCCCAATCTGTCCCCTCCGGGTCCTGGTTCGACGGGCAACCCGAGTCCTTTTATCGGCTTACCCCCTCCAGGAGTACCGCTGAACTCTGTGTCTGTTGCTGCGTCCGGCCCTAGTGAAGCTGATATCACCTCACGTTTTTCCGGTTGCAGTATTATATATAATGAATACAGCCACGGATCCGGTATCCGTCTTTGCGCCTGTTCTGGGTAGTGATTAATGCTACCCGGTTCTCACAATGTCCTTTTTCTCTATCCCTTTTCTCCTCAGGCCGGTGATTTGGGCCTGGAAACCGTCATAGGACTGTTAGAAATTCAGTTGTATGACCTCTCACTTTCAGCTCCTTAGCCCAACTGCCAGTTTTTCTCTCAGACCAGAATGGATCAAGGGGAGTCTCTGGAGCTCCCCCTTCTGGCCGGAGGTGGTAGTGCAGTTTTGCTATCTTAGTACCTGTATTTAGTGTCAGTAACTATTTTTGTGGCAAATACCCCTAGGGGTGCCACATTCCCCCTTAGTTAAGAACAGTACTCCAGGACTGTGGGACGATAACATTTTGAAATAACAATTAATATGTACAGAGTCTTAAAAATGAAAAGTTACAAAAACCACTCAAGGAAACAAAAATAGAGTTCTGTAAAAAGTCACTTCAAATAGCGTCCATTAATACAGTTCTATCCTTGAAGGTACTAGGAAAGGCACTGCACTTTGTGTTCAAGAATTTAGTTCCATTTTTCCAACGGAGTTACCAATATAAAGTCTACAGAAAGTTCAAAAAGAGCAAAAAGCAAAGTTCAAAAAGCAGTCTTTCCGGAGCTTTGATTTAGTGCCTCCGGGCTGATAAAAAGTTCAAGAATATGCAATAAGTTCATACAGACAAGTCTCTGTAGGCACTGGGCTTAAACGTTGCAGACTGATAACAATGACTATACTACATTTTCTGTTTAACTATATACGGCATAACATATATACAATTCACATTATGAGCTTTATAGTTGGTAATCTGCATACCTGGCCGGTAATTGACCCTGGGTACTACGCTGTGATCTACGTAATAGCGGTGTCTCTTCATGTGGTGTACTACTGTCTACTGCGGATGTAGTATCTGCCCGCTCTGCTAAAGATAATTCCACGACTATGGAGTTGGCAAGTCCACCGGGAATGGGATCACTCTGATCAGGAATCTGTTCTTCCTGGCCTGGAATCTCCTGTAGTACGGGGTCAGCCTCTTCCTGTCTTGGGACTTCTGGTATTGGGTTCGGTGTTGGGTAAAAGGCCACCATGGGAACCACTACTGCACCATGGTATGTTAGTAGGGTTTTGGGAAAGTCTCCTATACAGGTGTGATACATTTCCTCTTCTTTTTCCTTTACTGGTTGGACCTGCATGGGTTGAATTACTTCTGGTTCTGGCTGGACAACTTCTGTCTCTTTCAATGCTTCCGGACATAATTTAAGATTGTCTCTTGACACTAGTACAGATGATAAGCCCCCGTTTTTGCTAATGAGACACATTTTAGGATTATCCATTCTTGTTGGTAAAACTGTGTAGGGTACGGCTTCCCACTGATTGTCTAGTTTATTGGTTCGACGATTTCTCTTGAGCACTTGGTCACCCGGTCTTAATGGGGTCGCTAGAGCATTCTGGTTGAAAGTTCGCTTTTGTCTTTCTCTAGTTTGCTGAAGGCTTCTTTCCACACTCTCTTGCACTTGGCGATACTGCTTTTGCCATATGATATCCCAATTGGAGTCTTGGACTTCTGCGTCTGGTTTCAGAATTCCCATTTCTAGATCGATTGGTAATTGGCCGGGTCTTGCACGCATAAGGTAAGCTGGGGTGCAATTGGTGGAGCTCACCGGGACATGATTATACAGATCCACCAAGTCAGGCAATTTCTCTGGCCATTGATTCCTTTCTGTCTCAGGTAAAGTCTTTAGTAGGTCTATTACAATATGGTTCATCTTCTCGCATAAGCCGTTTGTTTGTGGATGATAAGCCGTCGTCCGGATCTTTTTGCAACCATACATATTACAGAATTCTCTGAAGATCTCTGATTCAAAGGCTGTACCTTGGTCGGTGAGAACCTGTTCCGGATATCCATGGGGTCTACAAAAGTACGTTTGGAACGCTTTGGCTGCTGTTTTTGCTGTCAGATCTTTTACGGGTACTACTACCAAGAAGCGTGAATAATGGTCCACGATTGTCAAGGCATAGACATAGCCAGACCGGCTTGGTGTCAACTTCACATGGTCCATGGCTACAAGTTCAAGTGGTTGTTTGGTGATTATGGGCTGCAGTGGTGCTCTTTGGTTCTTTTGATCGTTTCTTCTGAGGTTACACGGGCCACAATTTCTGCACCACTGTTCGATTGATTTTCTCATCCCGACCCAATAAAATCTTTCTCTTAGAAGTACTTCTAACTTTTTCCAACCGAAGTGACCAGCACCATTATGGTAAGCTTCGAGGACCATCTTGACATCTTGTTTAGGCACGATAATTTGCCAAACCAATTCATGTGTTTTCGGATTGGTGTACCTTCTACAGAGCTTCCCTTGATACAGGAACATTTTGCCTCTCTCTTTCCAGAGTTGATGCGTCTCTTCTGGGGCATCCCCATCGGGATATGCACTTTGCTCAGTCAGCAGTTCCTTCACCAACTTCACAGCCGGATTGCTGTCTTGGGTGTCAGCCCATCTATGGTGTGCTAACGGATTAAAATTCACCTCTTGTTGTTTCTGATAGGTACTTGACTGATGATGTTTTGCCTTGGGATGATGGAAGGCTGGTAATTCAATTTCTTCAAGCTCCCCCGTTTCCTCTTCTACATCTCTCAAGTGTGGCATCCGGGATAGGGCATCGGCATTTCCATTCTTGCGACCTGCTCGATACTTGATTATGAAGTTGTAATTAGATAACCGGGCTATCCATCGCTGTTCTAACGCACCTAATTTGGCTGTGTCCAGGTGGGTCAACGGATTGTTGTCAGTATAGACAATAAATTCTGCAGCGGCCAGATAGTGTTTGAAACGTTCAGTCACAGCCCAAACTACTGCCAGTAGTTCCAATTTGAAGGAGCTGTAATTTTCTGAATTTCTTTCAGTAGGCCGGAGCTTTCTACTTGCAAAGGCGATTACTTTCTCCCGACCTTCTTGCTTTTGTGACAGCACCGCTCCTAGTCCCACATTACTGGCATCGGTGTAGAGAATGAAAGGTTGATGGTAATCTGGGTATGCCAGAACCTCTTCTCCGGTTAGTGCCTTCTTTAGTTGTTCAAAGGAGTCTTCCCTTTCGTCGTTCCACTGAAAAGGAGGGTTTCGGTTTGAAGGTTTCTTCGTCTGCCCTACCAAGGTGTCTTGCAAGGGTGCTGCCAACTTGGTAAATCCTTTTATAAATCTGCGATAGTAACCCACCAATCCCAGGAATTGTCTCACTTCTTTTGCGCTGGTAGGTCTTGGCCAATCCCTTATGGCGCTTATTTTCTCGGGATCTGGTGCTACTCCATCCGAACTCACGATGTGTCCCAGGTACTGTACCTTTGGCTTGAGAAGGTGACATTTGGATGGCTTGACTTTCATGCCATACCTGGATAAGGCTTCGAACACTTCTGCCAGGTTTATTAAGTGTTGTTCGTAAGTCTTTGAGTAGACGATAACATCATCTAGGTACAGGAGGACGGTCTCGAAGTTCTTGTGTCCGAGGCAGCATTCCATCAGCCGCTGGAAGGTACCGGATGCGTTGCAGAGTCCGAACGGCATGCGATTAAATTCACATAGACCCATTGGTGTGGTGAATGCCGTCTTTTCCTTATCTCTCTCAGCCACAGGGACTTGCCAATACCCGCTTGTTAAGTCTAAGGTGGAAAAATAATTAGCAGATTTCAAAGCAGTCAAGGACTCTTCTATCCTAGGCAAGGGGTAGGCATCTTTATGGGTGATGTTATTAATCCGCCGGTAGTCTACACACATTCTCATGGTTCCGTCCTTCTTTTTGACAATCACTAGAGGGGCCGCCCAGGGGCTACAGCTGTCTCTTATTACCCCGGCCTGTTTCATCTCCCTCAGCATATCTTTTGCACATTGATAGTGAGCAGGCGGTATGGGTCTATATCTTTCTTTTATTGGGGGATGGTCACCGGTGGGGATTGTGTGTTCTACCCCTTCTATCCGTCCGAAGCCCAATGGGTGTTTACTGAAGACTTGTTCATATTCCGTCACTAGCCTATACACCCCTTGTTTTTGATGGGTAGGTGTTGAATTTATGCCCACGTGTAGCTGTTGGCACCAATCCTCCAATTCTCCATCTGAGCCGTTGACTTCCACCTGACAGGTTGGTTCTAAGGGCTTAATGGTTGTGATGGCATTGTTGTCAACAGTAAATAGCTTTGCCACTGTAGCATACCTTGGCAAAGTGACCTCTTCCTCTCCACAGTTCAAAAGTCGTACCGGCACTCGTCCCCGGTGTACCTCGACTACCCCTCGTGCTGTGAGTATAGTGGGCCTGCTGTCGGTGTACACTGGTTCTATTAAGGCTTGATAATCTCGTCCCTTAGTACCAATGGCTGCTCTACACCATACCAGCATTTCTGTTTTTGGTGGGATTACAATAGACGTTGGATCACTTACCCTCACACTGCCGATTTCTCCACCTACAACTTCTACCTGTTGCCTTAACATCAATACTTTTATTTCCCTCCGGAGAACTCTCTGCTGGTAGGATTGGGCAGTTTCAGCAATTTGCTGTAAGACAGAAATAACTTCGGAAAAGCAGTTCTCTAACACATTCATTCCTATCAATACAGTGGGTTCACAGTTCCACCGGTCAATATCAACAACAATTATACCCTGTTTCTTCAATTCTACTTTACCAATCTTTATGGTCATCTCCCTGAATCCTAGTTTCGGTACCAACTTACCATTATTGGCCCATATATCTAGATCAACATCAGAGGGCCCTTTATCAATATCTGCATCAGCCCAGTACCTCTTATAAAGAATATACGGTATAGATGAAATCTGGGAACCTGTGTCCAGCAAAGCGTTGAGGGGAATTCCGTCCAGCACGATAGGGATAATGGGTCGTCCTCCGATGTACCTGTCGTGCCAGGGTGTTGGGCCTTGAAAGTTCATTCCTGCGAAGCGGCCCGCATTCCCAGGGGATTCCCATTTAAATCACAATCTCGTGCAAAGTGGCCTGGCGCTGGCAACGGCGGCAAATGGGCTGTCCATCCGGTTGGTAGCGGTCGCGGGGTCGTCCTCTCCATGTCGGGTATCTCCGGGGTCTCATCCATGGAACATCCTCTCTACAGTTTGCCAACTCCATCTTGTGTCCTCTCATCTCCTGCATGGTTTTAGCCATTGAAGCAACAACATCAGCTAAAGAGTCAAGCTTTTGTTGAAGAGCCTCATTAGTACTGGGCCCCAGGGGCTTAGCAATGGCCCCAGACATAGCTGATGTCACTGGCACTCCCTGTTGTTGAGGTGCCTCTGCCATGGGTTGCGCAGGATCCTGATCCCGAGGTGCCTCTGCCAGCTGGAGACGTATAGCGCTCTCCTTTAATTGGGCAAATGTCAATTCAGGGTTCTTAAAAACAAGCATGCTCACATGCCCCCGGTGAGAAGGGGTGTAGAGTCCCTCAATAAATTGATCTCTTAGCAGTTTATCCGCTCCGGTGTTAAAAATGGGTTCAGCCAGTGTAAGTGATTTAAGGGCTTCCTGCAGGTTTAAGGCAAAGTCTCTCACGCCCTCATTAGCTTTTTGTTTGCAATTAAAGAATCGTATTTTAGCTTTGCTGCTGGCCGTGGTTTCAAATGTAGCTTTTAATCCAGCAAATATGCGTTCAACAGTGCCTTTTAGATCAGCTGCCCATGCTGTGACTTCTCGCTTAGCATGGCCACTTAACTGCATCATCAGGAGACTAACACGCTGAACTTCACCCACAGGGAACATGTCAAAATGGGCCAGCATCTTTTCTCTGAAATCGTCAAGGGTATTAGGCTCACCTTCATACATTGGAAGCCATGGGCCACCTGGGGTAAATGGCATCAGCACCGGCATGATGGGCGCCACTCCTTGCACTGCTGCGCTACCGGACTCTCTATTGACACTCTGTCTTTCAGCTGCATTAGCGTTGCCGGGTGCTGCGGCGTCTCCGTGCTGCGACATACTGTGCCCCCTTAGTTAATTCGGACCCTTCCGGTCCTCCGCTTCCGTCGGGATAGTGTAGATTAGTTACGCTGCGCAGCAGGATTGGTTTTTCCCTTGCTCTGACGTCAGAGCGCTCAGCTAGGTGCCGCCCACAATGACACGCCCCCTGCTGCTCCCGCCCGCCACGCGCTCTGTAATGGCGGATTCGGAAGTTTTTCAGTCAGACTGGGGCTCAGGTAATGGCATAGCTCAATTAACAGTCTCGTGCCTAACGGTTATGAGGTGATGGCAGCCATCTTTACTCCATTATAACCAATGGGGAAAAGTCACTTTCAATAGTTTTTAATGGGAAATGGAATTTTCTTTAATAAAGTCAATTTTCAAGATTTTTCATCCAAGTTTTCACAGTTTTGGGCTCCAAACACGGCACACAATACCCGGTATACGGGCTGGCTGAATCCTGTTCGTGACGCCAATTGTGACGCCCAGGAGACCGGGGTACCCAGCACCGGACCAATGGGGTCTGTCTCTTGAGGGAGATGTCACGGTTGGCTTGACCCGGTGCTGTGGCCTCAGGCAATGCACAGTGTAAGGGGTATCGTGAGGGAACAGGCACTTACTTGATCAGCAACAGGTTCTCCCAGCGGTGATGATCCTGATCCTGGATAGATAGCTATTGTCCAAATGAAAGTCTGAGGCACTGAAACGTTTAACCAGTTTACTTTAACATAAAAGGATTTACAACCAGTCCTGTCACCGGAGTCTGTATGGGAACTCTGAGTTACTTTGACCCTGCCGGGGTCTTCGCCTCTTATTGTACGCAATTTCTGTGTGACCCTGCTGCTGTATGTGAACTGGCTGCCGGCCCAATCTGTCCCCTCCGGGTCCTGGTTCGACGGGCAACCCGAGTCCTTTTATCGGCTTACCCCCTCCAGGAGTACCGCTGAACTCTGTGTCTGTTGCTGCGTCCGGCCCTAGTGAAGCTGATATCACCTCACGTTTTTCCGGTTGCAGTATTATATATAATGAATACAGCCACGGATCCGGTATCCGTCTTTGCGCCTGTTCTGGGTAGTGATTAATGCTACCCGGTTCTCACAATGTCCTTTTTCTCTATCCCTTTTCTCCTCAGGCCGGTGATTTGGGCCTGGAAACCGTCATAGGACTGTTAGAAATTCAGTTGTATGACCTCTCACTTTCAGCTCCTTAGCACAACTGCCAGTTTTTCTCTCAGACCAGAATGGATCAAGGGGAGTCTCTGGAGCTCCCCCTTCTGGCCGGAGGTGGTAGTGCAGTTTTGCTATCTTAGTACCTGTATTTAGTGTCAGTAACTATTTTTGTGGCAAATACCCCTAGGGGTGCCACATATTCGTAAAAGGTTGCACAACATGATGGCAGTGGCCTTTTACAGACAAAAAAATCTCACTTAAAATATCTAAAATGAATAAAGGTTCCTAAAATGCAGTCCACAGCATGAAGTTACTAGAAATAGAATAGACGTGTATCAATCGTGATGTCCTCACGAAAAGCTCAGAATGCGTCTCCTATATTTAGAGCACCACTGGTGCAATATGTGCCAGACTTCCAGTGAATCATAGATAGAATTGTAGCAGTGTTTGATTTTTTTCAACATATTCATGGTGCCACAGCTAGATCCCTTGCAGGACAGCTAATCTTGTGAACAGTTTAATTACGGGTTCTCTGTCACAAGGTATTACATTTTTTGATGAGACTATATAATTAGCTAATCTAGAATCATGTATTTAACACTACAGTTCTTAAGGGACACACAAAAAGTAATTTCATTCAACCAATTTTTATTTATCTGGTTTATACAGTCCAGAATAAAAGTCAATGAAATAGTTTTAGTGGTAAATATTGTTTAATATAATTAATGAGTTATATCACTATGTCATGTTTACTCTCTTATCATGATGCTACTTAGGGGTCATGGAGCAATGCTGAAAATGCAAATAAAAGAAAAATCATGTTTCTGAAACTAAAAGTCAAAATTTAAGATTAAAAGATTAGAATCTAAACCATTAATACTTAGCCGCCTACCTCAGTCCTGTGTTGGATCATATGTGGAAATGATCTATCAATAGGTCACATGTAATTGTAGAAATTGTAAATTGTGGGAATGATAATTGGTCAAAATGGTCTAAATCAGACTTTTTTTTGTTGGCATTTTTATCTATTAGGTAGAGCAAGGCTAGTTAAATCACAATGCCAACATTTTAAGTAAGGCTACTTTCACACTGGCGTTTTTTGGAATACGTCGCAATGCGTCGTTTAGGGGAAAAAACGCATCCTGCAAAGTTGTTTGCAGGATGCGTTTTTGCCCCATAGAGTAACATTACCGACGCATTGCGACGTATTGTCACACGTCGCAACCGTCGTGCGAGGGTTGCGCCGTGTTGTGGCGGACCGCCGGGGGCAAAAAACGTTAAATGTAACGTTTTTTGCTGCCGACGGACTGCTTTTTCCGACCGCGCATGCTCGGCCGGAACTCCGCCCCCACCTCCCCGCACCTCACAATGGGGCAGCGGATGCGCCAGAGAAATGCATCCGCTGCACCCGTTGTGCAGTGCATCCAACGCTAGCGTCGGAATCTCGGTCCGATGCACTGCGACGGGCCGAATCCGACGCTAGTGTGAAAGTAGCCTTACTCAAAATCCTGCCATTTTTTTTTTATAAAATATTTTATTTCCATCTTTAAAACTGATGGCACATTACTATAGCACATTACTAAGATATCACTGTGTGATGTTGATTTAAATTTGAATTTCATGAAAATACACATTAAGATTTGCAACTTTATGATATCAGAGAAATTTGCTTCTACCTCCTGGATTGAGCTTTCAATCTCAGTATGTAAAATCTGTCATCAGTGAATACAGAATTTCTCATTACTGATGTAGATGATAGTTGGTGCTTTAAAAAGCTGGGAGGAGCAGGAGGCAGACACATACATTCTGCTGCAAGTTCTCCTGAAACAACAGTTACAGTTCTCCATAGAACTTAAAGGGGTATTCCCATCTCCAAGGTCCTATCCCAATATGTAGTAGGTGTAATAATTATAATATTAGCAAATACCTCCAATTAGAAATGTAGTATAACGCAGCGCACTGCGTTTTACTTGCGGATTTACCGCGGATTTCACCTGCGGATTCCGATAAAGGAACAGGTGTAAAACGCTGCGGAATCCACTCAAAGAATTGACATGCTGCATAAAATTCAATGCAGCGTTTCCGTGCTGTATTTTCAGCACCATAGGCACTGCGGATTTTGGTTTCCATAGGTTTACATGGTACTGTACAACACATGGAAAACTGCTGCGAATCCGCAGCGGCCAAATCCGCAACGTGTGAACATAGCCTTAGCGTGGAAGACATTGATGTACTGTTTACAACTTGGTCACATTACTATATAATTTTAACCACTTCTCTACATCTGCTGTTTAACCACTTAAAGAAGGTATCCGGGACAATTGGACAATTTTTTTTTCACTATGGGCCTAAAAACTAACCTACCCTTTGCCAACTCAGAGCAGTCACCGACCACTCCTGCTGACAATTCATTTGCTCCATGTCCATAGTCTTCCGGGCTGCTCTGTTGACAGAACATGACTGCCACCATCATGATGATCGACAACCGGCGTCCTGCGGTTAGGCAACTGGGAGTCTGCAGACAATCCACATGATAATCAACAGAGCAGAGCACAGAGAGCAAAGCAGAAGAGAAGCCGCTACTCTGTCGACGTGATGTCAACAGAAGCCCCGGAATCACTAGCAGGAGTGGTTTGTCAATTACTCTGTGCCAGCGAAGATTGGCGCGCGGAACAACAGGCTTGTAGCTAGCAACTACCTGCTTGATAGGTCTTATGCCCATAGTAAAAAAGAAATTAAATAGTCCCAGATAACTCCTTTAAATGCCATTATCAATCTAGTAAGAAAGTCTGCTAGAAGAGTAGAGGCTTATAGAGAAGCAGGGAGAAGAAAATTTCTATGTAAATGCCCAGGATTTTGATAAGTAGAATTATATTATTTGAATTGAGGAAGCGAGAAAATTAAGCCAAATATTTTTAAAAAATATGTTGAAAGTTGTAGATTTGGGGACTACACAGTGTCACAAATTATTCCGACATGAGCATCATTCTGTCCTCTACCATGCATAAAGTGTTTTGCAATAATAAAATAAAAATATCCAATGAAATAATAGGCTATTTTAAGTTTAGCACTGTATGTTTGCTCTTGCACATTTCATGCTAAGATAATATGTAATGTATGATGTGGAGAAAATAACGTACTGAGTTCTTGAATTCATTCGATATGCCTAGCTGAGGAGCAGATTCATTTTACATACAGTTTTTTTTCACCAGCTGTCCAAGCTGAATCTCAGAAGCTGTTATCAAATTTTCATTTTGAATGATCCTTTCAAGAGCAGCCAAACCAAGAAAATGGGAATTTTCTGGAAGTTTCCCATCGATTTATGCTCGTGCTGACAGAATGTGGAGAGGATACAGTATCTGACTTGTAACTTCCTGTGTTATTTTGCCAGTTCCTCCTACTCACATATTGGTAGAAATGTGTCTGGTGACAGAATAACCAATGATTGGCCTTTCACAGATGTAGATGGTTTAATTTATTTTGTTTTCTTTTCCTTTTTTTTTTTTTACTCAGACCTTCCTTTGTTTTGTTTTTCCTTAAAGTACGGTAAATGTTTTGTAGATGTTTCTCAGGGTGGTGAGAAAGAGGAAGCTTTCCAATGAGACCCGAACCTATTCCAAAAAATAAATCTCAAGTGAAACCAAGGCTTACTTTAAATATTGACAATATGCTATAATTTTAGGTCCAAATATAAGTTATAACTACATTAAGATAAAACTTTGCCAAATGTGCTGATTTTGGTGGGATTGAATGACTAACGTTACGTTAACATAAGCATCTTTTCAGTTCAAGTTGTGTCCGTTTAGAAAGTAGACCACCCACGGACCATTGATATTCATTGTTTTAGTTTACATAAAAAAAATTCTACGTGGATTGTCTTTGTGGAAAAAAATCCCTGCATGCACTTGTCCGAACTTTTTTGCAAATTAAATTCGCATACGTACAGTGGTATTTTAAAGTATGGGCACCCCTGGTCAAAATCACTGTTATCGTGAACAGTTGAGCAAGGTGAAGATGAAATCATCTCTAAAATGCCTAAAGTTAAAGATTTCCTTTGTATTTTAGACATTTTACATACACTTGTGTGAATTTAGCATTAAAGATATAAGAACCTTCTGACTCTTTACCATCAGGAAGAATCGGCATCTTGTATTTATATGCCTATTCTCCTTCTCCAATGAAAATATCATGCTTGCTTGATTTAAAGGGGAACCTGTCACCATGAAAATGCAGTCCAATTTGCAGCCACTGTGTCATACAGCAGGAGGAGCTGAGTAGATTGATTATGTAGTTTTATGAGGAAAAAATATAAATCAGTACAGCCTGTGTTTGCTGCTTTAATTCTCTGCTCTTTCTGGGATTTTAAGGCTGGTGGGTAGTCCGATCAGTGACTGACAACTTTATTTGTTTAAGTTTGCATACAGAGACAGCTGTCAGTCACTGACAGGACCGCCCACTGGACCCAAAATCCTAGAGAGAGCAGAGAATTAAATGATGAAAATACAGGTTTTTCTGAATCGAAATAAATCTATTTATCAATCTGCTCAGCTCCTCCTGCTCTATAACATGCTACCTAAAGATTAAACTACGTTTTGAGAGTGACGGGTTCCCTTTAACCCCTTAATCCCATATGACGTACTATCCCGTCCAGGTGACCTGGGACTTAATTCCCATGGACGGGATAGTACGTCATATGCGATCGGCCGCGCTCACGGGGGGAGCGCGGCCGATCGCGGCCGGGTGTCAGCTGCCTATCGCAGCTGACATCCGGCACTATGTGCCAGGAGCGGTCACGGACCGCTCCCGGCACATTAACCCCCGGCACACCGCGATCAAAGATGATCGCGGTGTGCCGGCGGTGCAGGGAAGCATCGCGCAGGGAGGGGGCTCCCTGCGGGCTTCCCTGAGACGATCGGTACACGGTGATGTGCTCACCGTGTACCGAGCGTCTTCTCCCTGCAGTCCCCGGATCCAAAATGGCCGCCGGGCTGCATCCGGGTCCTGCAGGGAGCACTTCCGGGTCAGGATCAGGCTGCAGCTGCAGCTCTAATCCTGCCCGGCTGTATGTCAGATCACCGATCTGATAGAGTGCTGTGCACACTGTCAGATCGGTGATCTGTGATGTCCCCCCCTGGGACAAAGTGAAAAAGTAAAAAAAAAAATTTCCACACTTGTAAAAAAAAAATAAAAAAAAAATTCCTAAATAAAGCAGAAAAAAAAAAATATTATTCCCATAAATACATTTCTTTACATAAAAAAAAAACAAAAAAAACAATAAAAGTACACATATTTAGTATCGCCGCGTCCGTAACGACCCGACCTATAAAACTGGCCCACTAGTTAACCCCTTCAGTGAACACCGTAAGAAAAAAAAAAAAAAAACGAGCCAAAAAACAACGCTTTATTATCATAACGCCGAACAAAAAGTGGAATAACACGCGATCAAAAAGACGGATATAAATAACCATGGTACCTCTGAAAACGTCATCTTGTCCCGCAAAAAACGAGCCGCCATATAGCATCATAACCAAAAAAATAAAAAAGTTATAGTCCTGAGAATAAAGCGATGCCAAAATAATTATTTTTTCTATAAAATAGCTTTTATCGTATAAAAGCGCCAAAACATAAAAAAAATGATATAAATGAGGTATCGCTGTAATCGTACTGACCCGAAGAATAAAACTGCTTCATCAATTTTACCAAAAGCGGAACGGTATAAACGCCTCCCCCAAAAGAAATTCATGAATAGCTGGTTTTTGGTCATTCTGCCTCACAAAAAATCGGAATAAAAAGCGATCAAAAACTGTCACATGTCCGAAAATGTAACCGATAAAAACGTCAACTCGTCCCGCAAAAAACAAGACCTCACATGACTCTGTGGACCAAAATATGGAAAAATTATAGGTCTCAAAATGTGGAGACGCAAAAACTTTTTTGCTATAAAAAGCGTCTTTTAGTGTGTGACGGCTGCCAATCATAAAAATCCGATATAAAAAACTCGCTATAAAAGTAAATCAAACCCCCCTTCATCACCCCCTTAGTTAGGCTAGGTTCACATTGCGTTAATGGGTTAACGCTAACGGACAGCGTTGCACGGCGAAAATGTCACAATTAACGCCGTGCAACGGGTCCGTTAGCACAACCATTGACAGCAATGTGATTTTCGGGTGTAGCGCATCGCTAGAGCGTGCCATTTTCGGCCCGCGCTAGCAAGGTGCCGTTCCTTTGTGGCGCGCCTCAGACGCTGCTTGCAGCGTCCGCGGCGCGCCCGAGGTCCGATCCCCGATCTTCCAGAGCGGGGACGTTAACGCGACCACTAAACACGACACCTAAAAAGACATTGCGTTAGCGCAATCCGCTAGTGCTAAACGGATTTCCCTAATGCAATGTGAACCTAGCCTTAGGGAAAAATAATAAAATTAAAAAAAATGTATTTATTTCCATTTTCCCATTAGGGTTAGGGTTAGGGCTAGGGTTAGGGCTAGGGTTAGGGTTAGTATTACATTTACGGTTGGGATTAGGGTTGGGATTAGAATTAGGGGTGTGTCAGGGTTAGGTGTGTGGTTAGGGTTACAGTTGGGATTAGGGTTAGGGGTGCGTTTGGATTAGGGTTTCAGTTATAATTGGGGGTTTCCACTGTTTAGACACAACAGGGGCTCTCCAAACGCGACATGGCGTCCGATCTCAATTCCAGCCAATTCTGCATTGAAAAAGTAAAACAGTGCTCCTTCACTTCCGAGCTCTCCCGTGCGCCCAAACAGGGGTTTACCCCAACATATGGGGTATCATCGTACTCGAGACAAATTGGACAACAACTTTATGGGTCCAAGTTCTCTTGTTATCCTTGGGAAAATAAAAATTTGGGGGGCTAAAAATCATTTTTGTGGGAAAAAAAAGGATTTTTTATTTTCACGGCTCTGCGTTGTAAACTGTAGTGAAACACTTGGGGGTTCAAAGTTTTCACAACACATCTAGATAAGTTCCTTGGGAGGTCTAGTTTCTAATATGGGGTCACTTGTGGGGGGTTTGTACTGTTTGGGTACATCAGGGGCTCTGCAAATGCAACGTGACTCCTGCAGACCAATCCATCTAAGTCTGCATTCCAAATGGCGCTCCTTCCCTTCCGAGCTCTGCCATGCGCCCAAACAGTGGTTCCCCCCCACATATGGGGTATCAGCGTACTCAGGACAAATTGGACAACAACTTTTGGGGTCCAATTTATTATGTTACCCTTGTGAAAATACAAAACTGGGGGCTAAAAAATAATTTTTGTGAAAAAAAAAAATAAATTATTTTAACGGCTCTGCGTTATAAACTGTAGTGAAACATTTGGGGGTTCAAAGCTCTCAAAACACATCTAGATAAGTTCCTTATGGGGTCTAGTTTCCAAAATGGTGTCACTTGTGGGGGGTTTTAATGTTTAGGCACATCAGGGGCTCTCCAAACCAACATGGCGTCCCAACTTAATTCCAGTCAATTTTGCATTGAAAAGTCAAATGGCGCTCCTTCCCTTCCGAGCTCTGCTATGCACCCAAAAAGTGGTTTACCCCCACATATGGGGTATCGTCGCACTCAGGACAAATTGCACAACAACTTTTGTGGTCTAATTTCTTCTCTTACCCTTGGGAAAATAAAAAATTGGGGGCGAAAAGATCATTTTTGTGAAAAAATAAGATTTTTTATTTTTACGGCTCTGCATTATAAACTTCTGTGAAGCACTTGTTGGGTCAAAGTGCTCACCACACATCTAGATAAGTTCCTTAAGGGGTCTACTTTTCAAAATGGTGTCACTTGTGAGGGGTTCCAATGTTTAGGCACATCAGGGGCTCTCCAAACGCAACATGGCGTCCCATCTCAATTCCAGTCAATTTTGCATTGAAAAGTCAAATGGCGCTCCTTCCCTTCCGAGCTCTGCCATACGCCCAAACAATGGTTTACACCCATATATGGGGTATCAGCGTACTCAGGACAAATTGGCCAACAATTTTTGAGGTCCAATTTCTTCTCTTACTCTTGGGAAAATAAAAAATTGGGGGCGAAAAGATCATTTTTGTGAAAAAATATGATTTTTTATTTTTACGGCTCTGCATTATAAACTTCTGTGAAGCAATTGGTGGGTCAAAGTGGTCACCACACATCTAGATAAGTTCCTTAGGGTGTCTACTTTCCAAAATGGTGTCACTTGTGGGGGGGTTTCAATGTTTAGGCACATCAGTGGCTCTCCAAACGCAACATGGTGTCCCATCTCAATTCCTGTCAATTTTGCATTTAAAAGTCAAATGGCGCTCCTTCCCTTCCGAGCTCTGCCATGCGCCCAAACAGTGGTTTACTCCCACATATGGGCTATCAGCGTACTCAGGACAAATTGGACAACAACTTTTGGGGTCCATTTTATCCTGTTACCCTTGGTAAAATAAAACAAATTGGAGCTGAAATAAATTTTGTGTGAAAAAAAGTTAAATATTCATTCTTATTTAAACATTCCAAAAATTCCTGTGAAACCCCTGAAGGGTTAATAAACTTCTTGAATGTGGTTTTGAGCACCTTGAGGGGTGCAGTTTTTAGAATGGTCTCACACTTGGGTATTTTCTATCATATAGACCCCTCAAAATGACATCAAATGAGATGTGGTCCCTAAAAAAAAATGGTGTTGTAAAAATGAGAAATTGCTGGTCAACTTTTAACCCTTATAACTCCCTAACAAAAAAAAATTTTGGTTCCAAAATTGTGCTGATGTAAAGTAGACATGTGGGAAATGTTACTTATTAAGTATTTTGCGTGAGATATCTCTGTGATTTAAGGGCATAAAAATTTAAAGTTGGAAAATTGCGAAACTTTCTAAATTTTCGCCAAATTTCCGTTTTTTTCACAAATAAACGCAAGTTATATCGAATAAATGTTACTACTAAAATGAAGTACAATATGTCACGAGAAAACAATGTCAGAATCGCCAAGATCCGTTGAAGCGTTCCAGAGTTATAACCTCATAAAGGGACAGTGGTCAGAATTGTAAAAATTGGCCCGGTCATTAACGTGCAAACCACCCTCGGGGCTTAAGGGGTTAAGTGTGCATGTTCATGGTAATGTTGGACAGAATAGCATTTTCCCAGCAGTTATCTAATCTGTATGATCTAAAGGGGATGACGTTTTTAGCTTACCATATGTTAGGGTTGGCGGAACGCACCAAATATATTGTTTATTAAAAGGAATTGGTGCGTTCGCAACCCGGGATCCACCGTGCAGGAAAGTACCTGCTGCTAAATAATGGTGGCTCTATATGGCGGTATATACTAACTCTGTTAGCTTCACAGAGTAACCGCGAGAGGTGAGCTCTGTGCCCTGTTAGACTTTCACAGAGGCACAGGCCAACTACCCAGATGTGAGCAGTGAGTGGTCATGCATGCATACTCAATCTCCTCGCCGGAGGAGCCAGCATTCTAGGGGCTTATTTCAGCCGGGTCCCTGAACACATTTATACACAATCTCCTCGCCGGAGGTGCCAGCATTCTAGGGGCTTATTTCAGCCGGGTCCCTGAACACATACAAACACATGACCACATTGGCGCAAAGCATATAGCAAAAGACGATACTAGCGCATGGCCGTGCGGTCATGCGCAGTTTATATAGTTGCAGCACAGGAAGCTGCTACTGAAGTTTTTGCCCTTTCAGGACCTTCCAGAAGGACCAATGGAAAGTGCTGCAGTACCTGAGCATGTTTTGCCCTTTCAGGACCTTCCAGAAGGACCAATGGAATGTACTGCAGCACCTGAGCATGTGACTGAACATGTGGCCCTCGACCTCCAATGGGAGACCCTGCCCTGGGCATGCTCAGTGTGAGTAAACAAGGACTTAGTCCCAGAGAGGCTCGCTCGCCGCAGATCAGTGCAGGGTACCATAGGAAAGCCAGAAAAGGCAGTAGTGACCCTATGCACCGATTCAGCCCCAGCGAGACGCTGGGAGCGACGTCTCCGCTGAGCAGAGCCCACTGCGGCCGATACCGAATGGGAGACCGCAGCAGACACAGATCGAGATTCCCCCTGTGCAGCAGAGGAAACTCGACTCCTAACATTACCCCCCCTCCTAGGGCCCCCCCCTCCTTGAGCCTCACTATGCTCAAAAGCTGCGATAAGCAGCGGAGCCCGAATGTGCTCCACAGGCTCCCAGGTTCTATCCTCTGGGCCGTGACCCTTCCAGTCCACCAGATAAAATTTCTTGCCACGTACCACCTTGCACCCCACAATAGCATTCACCTCAAACTCATCCGTGGATGAACCCGATGTCCCAGCAGATGACTCGGAAAACCGGGACAAATGAACGGGCTTTAAGAGGGAAACGTGGAAAGTATCGGTGATACCAAGGCGTGGAGGAATAGCCAAACGGTAGACCACAGGGTTGACCTGTTCCAGAACCTTAAACGGGCCAATGTAGCGAGGAGCAAACTTAGTGGACTCAACTCGCAGCCTGATGTTACGGGCGGAGAGCCACACTAAGTCGCCAGGAGCAAAGACCAGAGCGGGGCGCCGGTGTGTATCAGCCGAAACCCTCATTCTCTCCTTGGAGGCCCGGATGGCATCCTGTGTGCGGTCCCAGATGTCACGTGCCTCCACCGCCCAGTCTGCCACCCTAGAATCGGTGGATGACACGGGCATGGGCACAGGGACACGCGGATGCTGGCCGTAATTAAGGAGAAAAGGAGTTTGACCAGTGGAATCGGCTACGGCGTTGTTCAGGGCAAATTCCGCCCAAGGTAGCAAAGATGCCCAGTCATCCTGCCTAGCAGAGACGAAATGTCGCAAATATGTCACCAGAGTCTGGTTGGTTCTCTCCACCAACCCA
The DNA here is from genome assembly GCF_032444005.1 of Ranitomeya imitator. Lineage (NCBI taxonomy): Eukaryota > Metazoa > Chordata > Amphibia > Anura > Dendrobatidae > Ranitomeya > Ranitomeya imitator. The sequence goes on along the minus strand of NC_091282.1, from coordinate 715,381,897 downwards.
TTCGTCTCGGGATGGTATGCAGAGGAGAGGTTTAACTCTATGCTGAGTAAACGGCAGAGCTCTCTCCAAAACCGAGATGCGAACTGGGGACCCCGATCGCTGACAATCTTATCAGGCATACCATGCAAACGAAAAACGTGTTTAATGAACAACACCGCCAAGGCCCGTGCTGAGGGTAACCGAGGAAGCGGCACCAAATGCACCATCTTGGAGAAGTGGTCGGTGACAACCCAAATAATGGAGCAGCCACGCGACTTGGGTAGACCCACCACAAAGTCCATCCCGACCATCTCCCAGGGCCTGTCTGCCACCGGTAGAGGGTAAAGCAACCCAGCAGGCCGTTGCCGAGGAGACCGATTCTGGGTGCAAGAAACGCACGCCTGAATATAGTCCTTGACATCTCGGGCCATATGCGGCCACCAGTATGTTCTCGCCAGAAGCTCAGATGTCCTCTTGGTCCCAAAATGCCCACCCACTCAGGAGGAGTGAGCCCAAGAGAGAACCTCCGGTCGCAAGTTAGCTGGTATGAAAGTCTTGCCCGGGGGCACAGACTCTAGCGAAACCGGAGCTACAGTTCTCAGGCTCTCAGAAGGGACAATAAGCCGAGGCTCCTCCTCCTCCGATGACACCACGGAGCGGGAGAGAGCGTCAGCACGAACGTTCTTCTCCCCGGAGAGGAAATGGAGAGTAAAATGGAACCGGGAGAAGAACAGGGACCATCTAGCCTGGCGAGAATTCAGCCGCTGGGCCGTTTGCAGATACACCAAGTTCTTGTGGTCAGTGAAGACTTGGAAGGGAAAGCGAGCTCCCTCCAAGAGATGTCTCCACTCCGAAAAAGCCAACTTCATGGCCAGCAACTCCCTGTCCCCAATGGAATAATTCCTCTCCGCTGGTGTGAAGGTCTTGGAGAAGAAGAAGCAAGGATGCTTCCGACCTTGAGCATCCTTTTGGAAAAGGACTGCTCCAGCACCAACGGATGAGGCATCCACCTCCAAGATAAATGGCTTATCAACATCGGGGCAATGTAGGATGGGAGCGCTAGCGAAGTGTGAGTTGATCGAGAGAAAGGCTTTGGAGACCTCCTCTGACCACAACTTGGGATTTGCTCCCTTCTTGGTGAGGGCAACCAAGGGAGCTACCAAAGTTGAGAAGTGTGGAATGAACTGGCGATAGTAATTAATGAACCCCATAAATCGCTGCACCGCTTTAAGAGAATGGGGTTCTTGCCAGTCCATTACAGCCTGTAGCTTGGCAGGATCCATAGCCAAACCCTGGGCAGAGATGATATAACCAAGGAAAGGCAAGGACTCCTGCTCAAACACACACTTCTCCAACTTGGCGTAGAGGGAGTTTGCCCGTAAGAGGTCGAAGACTTTGCGAACATCTCTCCGATGGGAGTCAATATCTGGAGAGAAGATGAGAATATCATCCAGATAGACTACGACCGAGGTGGTGAGCATATCCCGGAAGATGTCGTTCACAAAGTCTTCGAAAACGGCTGGGGCATTACAGAGCCCAAAGGGCATCACCAGATATTCATAGTGCCCATCCCTGGTGTTAAAAGCCATCTTCCATTCATCCCCCTCACGGATGCGAATCAGGTTGTAAGCACCCCGCAGATCTAACTTTGTAAATACCCTTGCTCCCCGTAGCCTATCAAACAGCTCAGATATCAGGGGTAAAGGGTACTTGTTCTTAACGGTGATGGCGTTAAGACCCCTGTAGTCTATGCATGGACGTAAGTCTCCAGTCTTCTTCTGTACGAAGAAGAACCCTGCCCCTGCCAGTGACACTGACTTCCTAATGAATCCTCTTGCCAGATTCTCCTGGATGTACTGGGACATTGCCTCCGTCTCCGGGAGAGATAACGGATAGACTCGACCCCGGGGAGGCTCAGCACCAGGCAAGAGGTCAATAGGACAGTCATAGGGGCGGTGAGGCGGAAGGGTCTCCGCAGCTCTTTTGGAGAACACGTCTGCATAGGGCCAATAGTGCTTGGGGAGAGAGGAAAGATCTGCGGGTACCTGTGTAGTAGCAACCTGAACGCACTCCCTCAGACATCTACCCTCGCAAGATTTACTCCAACCCAAAATTCTCCCAGAGGACCACTCAATATGAGGAGAATGGTAGCGAAGCCATGGTATCCCCAACAGGACCTCATCAATTCCCTCAGGAATGACTAATAGGGAGATTATCTCCTGATGTGATGGAGACACAGATAGCGTGAAAGGAATGGTTTGGTGGGTAATCTGTGAAGGTAGTGTTGACCCATTTACCACTCGGACGGTTACCGGCTTGGCGAGCATCACCAAGGGTATTGCGTGACGCTGGGCAAAAGCGGAAGACATAAAGTTACCCTCTGCCCCAGAATCCACGCATAGCTCGACCATAAGAGTGGATGGGCCTATGGTAATTGTCCCCTTGAAGGACAACTTTGAGGCAAACGTCGCCGTGTCTAGTGTACCTCCTCCAACTGCCACTAGACACTGACGTTTCCCCGACCGCTGAGGACCCTTGGAGGCAAGGTGTCCTGACTGCTGGCAAACATGACGGACCTTATGTGCACGGGCAGACTGAGACTTGGATCCCGCTCGTGTCACCTCTAAGGCCTCATGTGACTCGGATGCCTGGACTGGAGATTCCAAAGGTTTGGCGAAGGTGGGAGCCAGCCAAAACCTCTGCCTACACTGGGCTCGCTCCAACCTCCGCTCGTTAAAACGGAGGTCAATACGAGTAGATACGGCTATGAGCTCCTCCAGTGTGGCGGGAATCTCCCTAGTGGCCAAAGCGTCCTTCACATGGTCAGCCAGCCCCCTCCAAAATACGGGAATGAGGGTTTTATCTGGCCATTCCAACTCAGACGCTAATGTCCGGAAGTGAACAGCAAAATGGCTGACCATGGTTGAACCCTGAGTCAAAGCCAGCAGTTGGAGCGCTGTATCATGGGTGACTTGAGGTCCTAAAAAGACCTGTTTCAGAGTGTCCAGAAACCTAGGAACACTCCGCACCACATGATCGTTGCGCTCCCACAGCGGCGTAGCCCACTCCAACGCTCTGTCCGACAGGAGAGAGATTATGAATCCCACCTTTGCCCGCTCAGTAGGGAAACGTGCAGCCAGAAGCTCGAGGTGTATACCACATTGGCTCACGAAACCCCTACAGGACTTACTGTCCCCAGAGTATCTCTCAGGCAAAGGAAGGTGAGATAGGGTCGGAACAGAGGTGGCAGTGGGTAAAGCTGCTGCAGCCACGCTAGCAGCCTGAACAGCTATTGCGGTAACATCCACCGCCGAGGTTGCACACTCAAGAGACGCCAACCGGCCCTCCAGCAGCTGGATGTACCCCTGCAATCGCTGTTCATCCGCCATTACTTAGCCAGATCCTGGCACTAGTATACTGTTAGGGTTGGCGGAACGCACCAAATATATTGTTTATTAAAAGGAATTGGTGCGTTCGCAACCCGGGATCCACCGTGCAGGAAAGTACCTGCTGCTAAATAATGGCGGCTCTATATGGCGGTATATACTAACTCTGTTAGCTTCACAGAGTAACCGCGAGAGGTGAGCTCTGTGCCCTGTTAGACTTTCACAGAGGCACAGGCCAACTACCCAGATGTGAGCAGTGAGTGGTCATGCATGCATACTCAATCTCCTCGCCGGAGGAGCCAGCATTCTAGGGGCTTATTTCAGCTGGGTCCCTGAACACATTTATACACAATCTCCTCGCCGGAGGTGCCAGCATTCTAGGGGCTTATTTCAGCCGGGTCCCTGAACACATACAAACACATGACCACATTGGCGCAAAGCATATAGCAAAAGACGATACTAGCGCATGGCCGTGCGGTCATGCGCAGTTTATATAGTTGCAGCACAGGAAGCTGCTACTGAAGTTTTTGCCCTTTCAGGACCTTCCAGAAGGACCAATGGAAAGTGCTGCAGTACCTGAGCATGTTTTGCTCTTTCAGGACCTTCCAGAAGGACCAATGGAATGTACTGCAGCACCTGAGCATGTGACTGAACATGTGGCCCTCGACCTCCAATGGGAGACCCTGCCCTGGGCATGCTCAGTGTGAGTAAACAAGGACTTAGTCCCAGAGAGGCTCGCTCGCCGCAGATCAGTGCAGGGTACCATAGGAAAGCCAGAAAAGGCAGTAGTGACCCTATGCACCGATTCAGCCCCAGCGAGACGCTGGGAGCGACGTCTCCGCTGAGCAGAGCCCACTGCGGCCGATACCGAATGGGAGACCGCAGCAGACACAGATCGAGATTCCCCCTGTGCAGCAGAGGAAACTCGACTCCTAACACCATATTAGAATGTTAGTTATTTTTTTTAACTGTAAAGTTACCATAAGCAATCTCCAGCCTGTCTATAGATTAGGACATGATGAGAGTTGTCATTTTGCTAAAGCTGTGAAGCCACAGGGTTGAGATCACTGACCTTCAGTGATTTTCTGTGTCCAGTGGCTTGCGAAAGTATTCGGCTCCCTGGAACTTTTGAACCTTTTCCCACATGTCATGCTTCAAACATAAAGCTACCAAATGTAAATTTTTGGTGAAGAATCAATAACAAGTGGAACACAATTGTGAAGTTGAATGAAATTTATTGGTTATTTTAAATATTTGTAGAAATTCAAAAACTGAAAAGTGGGGCGTGCTTTCGCAAGGCACTGTAGTTTTTCGATGAATGGAAGACTGCTTTAAAGACATGAGTTTATTTCAAGTAACTACATTTTTTAATACATAACATACAAAACCCAGCACTCCGGATAGAGTGTAGTGAACTCGGGTGAGATTTAATCACTTTTGTGCATGAGTGATTATCCCCTTTCTGCCATCGGATGGAGTAGTACGACCGATGGCAGAACCCCCGCTTTGATGTGGGCTCCGGCGGTGAGCCCACATCAAAACCGGGACATGTCAGCTGTTTTTAACAGGTGACATGTGCCCGCAATAGGCGTGGGCAGAATCGCATTCCACCCACACCTATTAACTAGTTAAATGCCGCTGTCAAACTCTGACAGCGGCATTTAACTAGCGCTTCCAGCCATCCTGCCGGAAATGCGCACATCGGTGACCCCGTCACATGATCGAGGGTCAACGGTGCATTGGCATAACAACCAGAGGTCTTCTGCAGACCTCTATGGTTGTTGATGCCAGATTGCTGTGAGCGCCACCCAGTGGTAGGTGCTCATAGCAGTGCAGTAAATCTGCTACATAGGAGCGATCTGAGCATCGCTCCTATGTAGCAGAGCCGATCAGGTTATGCCACCTTCTAGACTCCCAAGGGGGCTATTAAAGCATGGCAAAAGTTAAAAAAAAGTTTTTAAAAATATGAAAAAAATAAAAAAATATAAAAGTTCAAATCACCCCCCTTTCACCCCATTTAAAATAAAACAATAAAACAAATTCAAACCTACACATATTTGGTATTGCCGCATTCAGACTCGCCTGATCTATCAATAAAAAAAAAAGAATTAGCCTGATCACTGAACGGCATAGCGAGAAATTCAAAATTGTGTTTTTTTGGTCGCCGCAACATTGCATTAAGGGCGATCAGAAGAAGGTATCTGCACCGAAATGGTACCATTAAAAACATCAGCTCGGCACGCAAAAAATAAGCTTTCACCCAACCCGAGATCACAAAAAATGGAGACGCTACGAGTCTCGGAAAATTGCGCACTTTTTTTTTTTAGCAAAGTTTGGAATTTTTTTTTACCACTTAGATAAAACATAACCTAGACATGTTTTGTGTCTATAAACTTGTAATGACTTGTATAATAATAATCTTTATTTTTATATAGAGCTAACATAGTCCCCGATGGGGCTCACAATCTAAATTCCCTATCAGTAGGTCTTTGGTACGTGGAAGGAAACCGGAGTACCCGGTGGAAACCCACGCAAACATGGGGAGAACATACAAACTCCTTGCAGATGTTGTCCAAGGTGGGATTAGAACACAGGACCCCAGCGCTGCAAGGCTGCAGTGCTATCTACTGAGCCACCATGCTGCCCCGCAATCATACTGGCAGGTCAGTTTTAGCATTTAGTGAAGCCACCAAAAAAGCCAAAAAAAGAACAAGTATGGGATTGAACTTTTTTTTGCAATTTCACCGCACTTGGAATTTGTTTCCCGTTTCTAGTACACTACATTGTAAATCTCGTCCCACAAAAAATAAACCCTCACGTAGCCATATTGACAGAAAAATAAAAAAGTTATGGCTCCGGGAAAGAGGGGAGCGAAAAACAAAAATGCAAAACCGAAAAAAGCTTTGGGGGTTAAGGGGTTAAAACTCACTTGATTTCTCCACAATTTGTAGTACTGTTATTTTTTTGTATTTATATAAAGGACTAGATGGTGGCCCGATTCTAACGCATCGGGTATTCTAGAATGTAGTTTATTTATGAAGTTTTCAGAATAATGCACTTTATACACAGGATTCAGCCAGCCGGCCGCGACCAATTTGCGAAGCGTGGTTCAAATTCCACACCAATTTGCGGGCGGACTGCGCCTGTCGCTGATTGGTCATGCCCGGCTGTGAACAATCAGTGAAGCCTGGGCCGGCTCCAGGTTTTTGAGGACCCGGGCGAAAGAAGTCTCAGTGGGCCCCCCTCTTTAACACATACCACGATTCATGATGCACAGATACAGCAGAGAAATACAGAACAGCCAAGTAGCATATAACACAGCTCACGTAGTATATAACACAGCCCACTTAGTATATAGCACAGCCCACTTAGTATATAGCACAGCCACGTAGTATATAACACAGCCCACGTAGTATATCACACAGCCCACGTAGTATATAACACAGCCCACGTAGTATATAGCACAGCCACGTAGTATATAACACAGCCACGTAGTATATAGCACAGCCACGTAGTATATTGCCCAGCCATGTAGTATATAGCACAGACACGTAGTATATTGCCCAGCCACGTAGTATATTGCCCAGCCATGTAGTATATTGCCCACCCATGTAGTATATAGCACAGACACGTAGTATATAGCACAGCCACGTAGTATATTGCCCAGCCATGTAGTATATAGCACAGACACGTAGTATATTGACCAGCCATGTAGTATATAGCACAGACATGTAGTATATTGCCCAGCCATGTAGTATATTGCTCAGCCACATAGTATATTGCCCAGCCATGTAGTATATAGCACAGACACGTAGTATATAGCACAGACACGTAGTATATTGCCCAGCCATGTAGTATATAGCACAGACATAGTATATTGCCCAGCCACATAGTATATTGCCCAGACACGTAGTATATAGCACAGACACGTAGTATATAGCACAGCTACTTAGTATATAGCACAGAGACGTAGTATATAACACTGCCCATGCAGTGTATAACACAGGCCACGTAGTATAGAGCACAGCGATGTAGTATATTGCCCAGCCACATAATATATACCACAGCCATGTAGTATATAGCACAGCCTATATAGTATATAGCACAGAGATGTAGTATATAACACAGCCCATGCAGTATCTAACACAGCCCTCGTAGTAAATAGCAATGTGGGCACCATATCCCTGTTAAAAAAAGAATTAAAATAAAAAAATTGTTATAAACTCACCCTCCTTCGGCCCCCCGGATCCAGCCGAGGCGTTTACTGATGCTCCTCGCGACGCTCCAGTCCAAAGAGTGCATTGCGGTCTCGCGAGATGATAACGTAGCGGTCTCTCGAGACCGCTACGTCATCATCTCATGAGACCGCAATGCATGGACCAGTCACCGGACCGTCGCGAGGAGCGAGAAAGGCCTCAGCTGGATCTGGGGGGTCAACGGAGGGTGAGTATATAATGATTTTTTTTATTATTTTTAACATTAGATCTTTTTACTATTGATGCTGCATAGGCAGCATCAATAGTAAAAAGTTGGTCACACAGGGTTAATAGCAGCGTTAACGGAGTGCATTACACCGCGGCATAATGCGGTCCGTTAACACTGCCATTAACCCTGTGTGAGCGCTGACTGGAGGGAAGTATGGAGCGGGCACTGACTACAGGGGAGTAGGGAGCGGCCATTTTGCCGCCGGACTGTGCCCGTCTCTGATTGGTCATGGCTGTTTTGCCACGACCAATCGGCGACTTGGGATTTCCGTTACAGACAGAAAGACAGAAGTGACCCTTAGGCAATTATATAGTAGATTGTTCGATCTCACTCTGTGACTGCAGACTGCAGTGTCATTATTGTGTGGATGGTCTCATGACCGCATGTATACAATTTGCATACTTTTGGCTCTATGGCAAATACATTTAGGCTATGTGCACACGTTGCGGTTAGGCTTAGGAATTTCTGGTGCGGATTCTGTGCGAAATTTTGTGAATCCGCAGCGTTTTTGTGCGTTTTTGCTGCGGTTTTCTTGCGGATTTGCTGCGGTTTTTACCCCTGCGGTTTTCTATAATCGAATGGGTACAAAAACGCTGCACATTCACAAAAAAGGAATGACATGCTACTTCTTTTAAACCGCAGCGTTTCCGCAGAGGATTTTCCGCAAAGTGTGCACAACGTTTTTTTTTTCTCATTGATTTACATTGTACTGTAAATCAATTGCGGATCTGCAGCATTTCTACACCTCAAAAAACGCTGCGGATCCGCAGAGAATCCGCAACGTGTGCACATACCCTTAACTGGTTCCTCTCAATAGAAGAAAATTGAGAGAAGTACTGGAGTCTCATCTGTACATGTTTTCAGGTTTGAAAATCACAAAAATGCATTCATATACAGTGGGGCAAAAAAGTATTTAGTCAGTCAGCAATAGTGCAAGTTCCACCACTTAAAAAGATGAGAGGCGTCTGTAATTTACATCATAGGTAGACCTCAACTATGGGAGACAAACTGAGAAAAAAAAATCCAGAAAATCACATTGTCTGTTTTTTTTATCATTTTTTTTGCATATTATGGTGGAAAATAAGTATTTGGTCAGAAACAAACAATGAAGATTTCTGGCTCTCACAGACCTGTAACTTCTTCTTTAAGAGTCTCCTCTTTCCTCCACTCATTACCTGTAGTAATGGCACCTGTTTAAACTTGTTATCAGTATAAAAAGACACCTGTGCACACCCTCAAACAGTCTGACTCCAAACTCCACTATGGTGAAGTCCAAAGAGCTGTCAAAGGACACCAGAAACAAAATTGTAGCCCTGCACCAGGCTGGGAAGACTGAATCTGCAATAGCCAACCAGCTTGGAGTGAAGAAATCAACAGTGGGAGCAATAATTAGAAAATGGAAGACATACAAGACCACTGATAATCTCCCTCGATCTGGGGCTCCACGCAAAAGACCCCTTCCCGTGGGGTCAGAATGATCACAAGAACGGTGAGCAAAAATCCCAGAACCACGCGGGGGGACCTAGTGAATGAACTGCAGAGAGCTGGGACCAATGTAACAAGGCCTACCATAAGTAACACACTACGCCACCATGGACTCAGATCCTGCAGTGCCAGACGAGTCCCACTGCTTAAGCCAGTACATGTCCGAGCCCGTCTGAAGTTTGCTAGAGAGCATTTGGATGATCCAGAGGAGTTTTGGGAGAATGTCCTATGGTCTGATGAAACCAAACTGGAACTGTTTGGTAGAAACACAACTTGTCGTGTTTGGAGGAAAAAGAATACTGAGTTGCATCCATCAAACACCATACCTACTGTAAAGCATGGTGGTGGAAACATCATGCTTTGGGGCTGTTTCTCTGCAAAGGGGCAAGGACGACTGATCCGGGTACATGAAAGAATGAATGGGGCCATGTATCGTGAGATTTTGAGTGCAAACCTCCTTCCATCAGCAAGGGCATTGAAGATGAAACGTGGCTGGGTCTTTCAACATGACAATGATCCAAAGCACACCGCCAGGGCAACGAAGGAGTGGCTTCGTAAGAAGCATTTCAAGGTCCTGGAGTGGCCTAGCCAGTCTCCAGATCTCAACCCTATAGAAAACCTTTGGAGGGAGTTGAAAGTCCGTGTTGCCAAGTGAAAAGCCAAAAACATCACTGCTCTAGAGGAGATCTGCATGGAGGAATGGGCCAACATACCAACAACAGTGTGTGGCAACCTTGTGATGACTTACAGAAAACGTTTGACCTCTGTCATTGCCAACAAAGGATATATTACAAAGTATTGAGATGAAATTTTGTTTCTGACCAAATACTTATTTTCCACCATAATATGCAAATAAAATGTTAAAAAACAGACAATGTGATTTTCTGGATTTTTTTTTCTCAGTTTGTCTCCCATAGTTGAGGTCTACCTATGATGTAAATTACAGACGCCTCTCATCTTTTTAAGTGGTGGAACTTGCACTATTGCTGACTGACTAAATACTTTTTTGCCCCACTGTAATTCCACACCCACATGGGTAATACAGTGGAATCATGGCTGCATGCACACCACACACTATGTGACTGCATACTGCTGAAACATGTCAGAGTGACTGAAGACATATGAGACCGAACAACCCTTTTAACTGAGAATATATTGCCTGTATCCTTTGGCTTGCACTTCACACTCAGTTTGTATGATGCTATTATTTATATAAATTTTATTCAGTTTCTCGTTTTAAAAATGTGACAAAACTTTACCTTTTGCATTTTTTAATTAATCTTGAGTATTTTTTATAATTGATGAATAGTTTAGACTATATTGACACCAAATAACAATTTTGAACTGTACAATAAAGAACTGTTCTTAGCAGCTAAATGTATGTAATTTAGTAAAATATGAAAATGAGATTTTCGCAGAATGAGGTATCCAAAAACTTTAGGTAAGTGAGCTGTGTAAACAAAGCTCATGGTAGTCACTACTTAAAGGTACTGTCACATTTAGCGACGCTGCAGCAATCTAGACAACGATGCCGATCGCTGCAGCGTCGCTGTGTGGTCGCTGAAGAGCTGTCACACAGACAGCTCTCCAGCGACCAACGATGCCGAAGTCCCCGGGTAACCAGGGTAAACATCGGGTTACTAAGCGCAGGGCCGCGCTTAGTAACCCGATGTTTACCCTGGTTACCAGTGTAAATGTAAAATAAATAAAAAAACACTACATACTTATATTCCGGTGTCTGTCGCGTCCCCCGGCGTTCTGCTTCCCTGCACTGTAAGCGCCGGCCGTAAAGCACAGCGGTGACGTCACCACTGTGCTATGCTTTATGGCCGGCCGGCGCTCACAGTGCAGGGAAGCAGAACGCCGGGGGATGCGACAGACACCGGAACGTAAGTATGTAGTGTTTTTTTTTTTTTTACATTTACACTGGTAACCAGGGTAAATATCGGGTTACTAAGCACGGCCCTGCGCTTAGTAACCCGATGTTTACCCTGGTTACCAGTGAAGACATCGTTGAATCGGTGTCACACACACCCATTCAGCGATGTCTGCGGGCAATCCAGCAACGAAATAAAGTTCTGGCCTTTCTGCTCCGACCAACGATGTCACAGCAGGATCCAGATCGCTTCTGCGTGTCAAACACAACGATATCGCTATCCAGGACGCTGCAACGTCACGGATCGCTAGCGATATCGTTGTTAAGTTGGTCAGTGTGAAGGTACCTTTAGCCATACTACACAACTCAATTAAAAAAAAGTTGGTATGCTGTGTAAAATTTAAAGAAACAAAGAATGCAGTTATTTGGAAATCTTATACAGCCATATTTTATTCACAACAGAACATAGAAGTTTCTGAAATTGCTCCACATTTTTTTAGACGCAGTTCACAGATTAGTGAACCTCTAACCATCTTTGCTTCCGAGAGACTCTGCCTCTCTAACATGCTCTTGTTATACATACTGTAGTCATTTGACTTGTTTTTCTTTAGTGCCACTTAGTTTTACAGCTTTTTGTTAACCCTGTCCAAACTTTTTTCTGATGTGTTTCTGTTGTTGTAAATTAATTATTTTTGGAAAAATGTCGAACTTTCATCTTTTTATCTGTTTTATGTTATGTTGTGAATAAAAAGATTTCCAATGCATTGGTTTCATGTTTTTTTTTTGCATTGTACACAGTGTTCTAACTTTTTAGGAATTGAGGTTGTTAATGTCTGTGGTTTTTTTCATCAAGTGAAGTGAACAAAATGATTGTCATACCATTATCGAAAGTGCTATCTTTGTGTTAGATATCTTTAATAATTTATTGTTTTCGGCTTGTGTATATTTTTATAATTTGGTAAAATGTTTTTATTGTGATTTTTAAAAATAGGTTCTAAAACTATTACTCTTAAACCTTCATCTTCTTTGAGAAATTTTTCATTACTTACCATAACATTTACAATCCTTTTTTTCTTCAGCATCATGGAACAGAAACTTGACTTGTTTTCCTATTTTTATTGTGTAAATTGTAAAGGCTTCTTAAAAACATATTAGAGCTTTAATTACTGTGTATTGGGTCTGTACTTTTATTTGCCAAGTTTTTTCTATGAACAGCAAAATGCATTGCAATTGCTCATATGTGTGATGCCTTTATTAAACAGATTTCCATTTTTTTTTAAATAGGGTATAATCATGCTGTAATTCAGCTTCTTGATGCAAACCATAGTGTTTCCTTTCACTGACAGTAGGTTGAGATATTGGAAATGGTTAGGACCCCATTCAAAATGAAAAAAAAAAATTCACTTACTATTTAAATTTTATCCTGTTCCCTTATGCCATGATCTTGGATTTTCTGCAGAGTGATGACTAGGCAATGTGGTAAATCAGGGGTGGGGAATCATTATTAGAAGTATTCTGCCATTAACCCCTTTACCCCCAAGGGTGGTTTGCACGTTAATGACCGGGCCAATTTTTACAATTCTGACCTCTGTCCCTTTAAGAGGTTATAACTCTGGAAGACTTCAACGGATTCTAATGATTATGACCCTGTTTTCTCATGACATATTGTACTTCATGATAGTTGTAAAATGTCTTTGATATTACTTGCGTTTATTTGTAGAAAAAAAAGGAAATTTGGCGAAAATTTTGAAAATTTCGCAATTTTTATGCCCTTAAATCACAGAGTTATGTCACACAAAATACTTAATAAGTAACATTTCCCACAAGTCTACTTTACATCAGCACAATTTTGGAACCAACATTTTTTTTTGTTAGGGAGTTATAAGGGTTAAAAGTTGACCAGCAATTTTTCATTTTTGCAACACCATTTTTTTTAGGGACTACGTCACATTTGAAGTCACTTTGAGGGGTCTATATGATAGAAAATACCCAAGTGTGACACCATTCTAAAACCTGCACCCCTCAATGTGCTCAAAACCACATTCTAGAAGATTATTAACCTTTCAGGTGTTTCACAGGAATTTTTGGAATGTTTAAAAAAAAGGAACATTTAATTTTTTTCACAAAAAATTTACTTCAGCTCCAATTTGTTGTATTTTACCAAGGGTAACAGGAGAAATTGGACCCCAAAAGTTGTTGTGCAATTTGTCCTGAGTACGCTGATATCCTATATGTAGGGGTAAACCACTGTTTGGGCACACAGCAGAGCTCAGAAGGGAAGGAGCGCTATTTGATTTTTCAATGCAAAATTGACTGGAATTGAGATAGGACGCCATGTCGCGTTTGCCCCTGATGTGCCTAAACATTGAAACCCCCCACAAGTGTCACCATTTTGGAAAGAAGGCCCACTAAGGAACTTATCTAGATGTGTGGTAAGCACTTTTACCCACCAAGTGCTTCACAGAAATGTATAACACAGAGCCATAAAAATAAAAAATAAAAAAATTTTCCACAAAAATTATTTTTTAACCCTTAGTTTTGTATTTTCCCAAGGGTAACAGGAGAAATTGGACCCAAACGTTTGGGCGCATAGCAAAGCTCGGAAGGGAAGGAGTGCCGTTTGGAATGCAGACTTGGATTGGTCTGCAAGCGTCACGTTGCATTTGCAGAGCCCCTGATGTACCTAAACAGTAGAAACCCCCCATAATTGATCCCATATTGGAAACTAGACCCCCCAAGGAACTTATATAGATGTGTTGTGAGAACTTTGAACCCCAAATGTTTCACTACAGTTAATAACGCAGAGCCGTGAAAATGAAAAATCTTTTTTTCCATAAAAATTATATTTTAACCCCCAGTTTTGTATTTTCCCAAGGGTAACAGGAGAAATTGGACCCAATAAGTTGTTGTCCAATGTGTCCTGAGTACGCTGATACCCCATATGTTGGAGTAAACCCGTGTTTGGGCGCACGGGAGAGCTTGGAAGGGAAGGAGCACTGTTTTACTTTTTCAACGCAGAATTGGCTGGAATTGAGATGCAACGCCATGTCGCATTTAGAGAGCCCCTGATGTGCCTAAACAGTGGAAACCCCCAATTCTAACTGAAACCCTAATCCAAACACACCCCTAACCCTAATCCCAACGATAACCCTAACCACACTCCTAACCCTGACACACCCCTAACCCTAATCCCAACCCTAATCCCAACCGTAAATGTAATCCTAACCCTAACTTTAGCCCCAACCCTAACCCTAGCTTTAGCCCCAACCCTAACTGTAGCCCTAACCCTAGCCCTAGCCCTAGTCCCAACCCTAGCCCCAACCCTAACCCTATCCCTAGCCCCAACCCTAACTTTAGCCCCAACACTAACCCTAGCCCTAACCCTAACCCTAATGGGAAAATGGAAATACATACATGTTTTTTATTTTATTATTTTTCCATAACTAAGGGGATGATGAAGGGGGGTTTGATTTTCTTTTATAGCCATTTTTTAGCGGATTTTTATGATTGCCAGCTGTCACACACTAAAAGTTGCTTTTTATTGCAAAAAATAGTTTTTGCGTCTCCACATTTTGAGAGCTATAATTTTTCCATATTTTTGCCTACAGAGTCATGTGAGGTCTTGTTTTTTGCGGGATGAGTTGACGTTTATATTGGAACTATTTTTGGGCACGTGCCATTTTTTGATCACTTTTTATTCCATTTTTTGTGAGGCGGAATGACCAAAGACCAGCTATTCATGAATTTCTTTTTTTTGGGGGGGGGCGTTTATACCATTCCGCGTTTGGTAAAATTGATAAAGCAGTTTTATTCTTCAGGTCAGTACAATTACAGCGATATCTCATATAGCTTTTTTTTGTTTTGGCGCTTTTATACGATAAAAACTATTTTATATAAAAAATAATTATTTTTGCATCGCTTTATTCTGAGGACTATAACTTTTTTATTTTTTCGCTGATGATGCTGTATGGTGGCTCATTTTTTGCGGGAGAAGATGATGTTTTCAGCGGTACCATGGATATTTATATCCTTTCTTTTGGTCGCATGTTACCCCACTTTTTCTTCAGTGGCATGATAATAATGCGTTATTTTTTGCCTGTTTTTTTGTGACTGTGTTCACTGAAGGGGTTAACTAGTGGGACAGTTTTATAGGTTGGGTCGTTACGGACGCGGCAATACTAAATATGCGTACTTTTATTGTTTTTTTTTTATTTACATAAAGAAATGTATTTATTGGAACAATATTTTTTTTATTTATTTAGGTTTTTTTTGGTTTTGTTTTTTACACATGTAAATATATATTTTTTTTTCCTTTTTTACATTGCTCCGGGGAGGACATCACATTATAGTGTCAGATCGCTGATCTCACACTTTGCAGAGCACTGTGTTAAATCAGCGATCTGACAGGCAGTGCTCCTGGCTTACCAGCGCTTGCTCTGAGCAGACACTTGTAAGCCACCTCCCTGCTGGACGGAAGAACCCCCACGGCCCTTTTGGATCCGGAGCCTGCAGGGAGAAGGTGGTAGGAGACCCTCGGAGCAACGCAATCACATTGCGTTGCTCCGAGGGTCTCAGGGAAGCACGCAGGGAGCCCCCTCCCTGCACGATACTTCCCTATGCTGCCGGAACGCTGCGATCATGTTTGATCACAGTGTCAGGGGTTAATGTGCCGTGTCCATGACCACTCCTGGCACATAGTGTCGAATGTCAGCTGTGATAGTCAGCTGACACCCGGCCGCGCTCCCCCCGTGAGCGCCGCTGATCGCATATGACGTACTATCCCGTCGATGGTCAGATAGGCCCAGGTCACCTCAATGGGATAGTACGTCTAAGGTCAGAGAGGGGTTAAACAGAAACCATTCCAATAGTATCAATATTTTAGGACATTTACAGTCACATTATTCATCAGCACAATACAATGGAACTTTAAGTTAATAAAGTCAGTCATTCCTAAACAAAATGGGAAAATATCTGTAAAATAAAAAACTAAAAAATATATACTATTAAAACAAATGAACATTGACACATTATGACAAACATTACAGTTTTCATTTTTCTAAAGCATCTTGGAAATAAAAGCAACATTTTAATTTGTTTATATCAGCAATTGCATCTACAGTGGGGAAATAAAGTATTTAGTCAGCCACCAATTGTGCAAGTTCTCCCACTTAAAAAGATGAGAGAGGCCTGTAATTGACATCATAGGTAGACCACAACTATGAGAGTCAAAATGAGAAATCAAATCCAGAAAATCTCCTTATGATATAATAGGATAAGTAGGACGCGAGGTATGGTGGTACAAATATAGTGGTACAAATATAAGAATGATATGAAAAAAGAGGCTTTTTCATGTCATTTTTCATATCATTCTATATTTGTACCTCTATATTTGTACCACCATACCTCGCGTCCTATTTATCCTATTATATAGGACTTGACTAGCCTATTGCTTTCATGCAAGTTTGATTATTTATCTCAATCACTGTGACAAGAATAATCCATATTATTGAACAATAATGCACTGCTACTTTTGTGGATTTTTTTCTTTTTTCATTTTACCATTTATGTTTCATTGCTAAGTTTTTTTTGTACATATATACTGATACATATATGTAATTCTCTGTTTCTTTGTTCTATCCCAGTCTGATGAAGGTCTGATTGTAAGACCAAAACGTTACACATGAATCTGTGGTTGCTTTACCTGAATAAATTAATTGCAAATTTAAAGAGTGCCAGATTTTTTATATTTATGAGAAATAGCAGTGGTATCCTTCTCTGAGCACCTTTTTTCAAGTGTACAGAATGACGTGTATCCTATTCTTGTGCACTTTAAGGCTGGGTTCCCATTGCATTATGGGACCGCGTTTAACGGACAGCGTTGCACGGCGAAATTAACGCCGTGCAACGCGTCCGTTAACGCGCCCATTGAAGGCAATGGGAACGCGCTTCATTAGCGCGTGCCATGTTCGGTACGCGCTAGCGACGCGCCGGTGTTTCCTGGCGCGCCGCGGACGCTGCAAGCAGCGTCCGAGGCGCGCCCGCGGTCCGTTCCCCGCTCTCGCAGATCGGGGATCTGCGAGAGCGGGGATGTTACCGCGACCCCGACCGCAGCCCCATAGAAAACATTGCGTTAGCGCAATCCGCTAGCGCTAAACGGATTGCACTAACGCAATGTGACCCTAGCCTAAGGGTATGTGTCCACGTTCAGGATTGCATCGGGATTTGGTCAGGATTTTACACAGGTAAAATCCTGATCAAATCTGCCCCTGAGGTCACTGGCAGGTCACCTGCGCTGTCCTTGCGTTGTTTCAGCATTGTAAGGACCTGCTGCGTTCTTAAAAGACTCGCCACATGTGCGTTTTCGCTGCTATGCCGCATGCTTTTTTAATGCATAGTGGAGACGGGATTTCATGAAATCCCCTCCACTATGCTGTAACATCTGGACACTGCGTGTTTGACGCTGTGGCTCTACGCAGCGTCAAACACGCGTTTCCTGAACGTGGAAACATACCTTCCTTAAGTCTTGTTTGTCAGAGGGATCAAATAGTTATTTCTCACTGCAAAATGCAAATAATTTTATATAATTTTTGCAATGTGATTTTCTGGATATTATTTTTGATTTTCTATCTCTCAATGTTAAAATTACCTTACTCTTAAAATGATAGACTGTTTATGTCTTTGTCAGTGGGAAAACTTACAAAATAAGCAAGGGAGCAAATAATTATTTCATTCACTGTATGTATACTGCACAAATCTTAGTACAGCGATCAATTGTAATGTCAGGTCAGCCCCATATATAATTGTATTTCTTGAACCTACAATTCCCAGTATGTCCTTAACAATAATAAGCAGATGCTAGGAGTTGTTGTTACCAGCCATCATCAGACTGCAGACTATACAAGAACCACAGTTCTGATGAGACACCTGCAGTTTCACAAATAAACATTTGCATCCAGGTATCTTATATGTGATATCTTCTGATTCAAGTCATTCCCATCCCTTCTGTTTCCATGTAGTATATGATGAGATTTCAAGCCCAGAGCTAAACTCTGCAGACTTCCCTCTTGTCCATCAGCAGCAGCACTCCTTGACAGAATTAAAAAAAAAAAAGTCGGGCGGCAGACATGCTTCGCTGAGCTCCATTACCCGACCAGCCAGTTCTTCCCCGTTCAGCGCTAACTCCACGGCGAAACTACCTCCAGCGGATTCTTCACACCTCCAGAAGTCCCGGGGCCTGGAATGCCGAAGAAAGAAGGCATAGCACAGCCGGTAAGCCGCTCAATTACCGAACTCCTGGGGAGCGGTAATAACCCCAAGATGGCCGCCGCAGCTATTCCCTCTCCTGCCTCTGCACCACAATCAGACAGCGGCACAGACCCTGAAGCCTCTGCACCCCGTGGGGACACGATTATATCCACAGCAGCGCTTACTAAATCCCTCCAAGAGAATTTTCGCTCTGAACTCGCTGCAGCTATGCAGAATATCTCCTCACAGCTGCAGGACATTGTGCAACATACCTCTGACTTAGAGGAGAAAATGGATGCAGTGGCTGATGCTTTAGAGGAGGATCGTGAAACCTTAAAAACCCATACAGAGCGCATCCAGGAGCTTGAATTAAAATGCGAAGACTATGAAAACAGATCCCGTAGAGGAAATGTGCGCATGCGTGGCCTTCCTGAAAACATTCTAGCCCTCAAAGATAAGGCCACTGCACTATTCACGGCTTTATTACCAGATACGGATCCATACTTGCTACGTATCACCAGGATCCATAGGGCCCTTGGTAAACCGAGATTCAATGACCTCCCCAGAGATGTGGTTTTAAAGTTGCATCACAAAGAATTTAGGGATTTAATCCTTACAGCTGCTCGGGATATGGCTAATCTACCTGGGCTACCGAATTCAGTCCGCCTCTTTGCAGACATTTCTCCAGCCACACTCTTTAGACGGAGAACCCTGAGACCAGTCACTGCCGCTTTGCAAGCTATGCAGATTAAATATCGCTGGGGTTTCACCTTTGCGCTCTTTTTCTCCCATAATAATAAATCCTATACATGCCGTTCTCTGGAAGAAGGTTAACAAGCAATTGAGCAAGCCGGAATCCCAATCTTAGATGCTACAGCACCCTTGCCTCAACGCAAGACACGACCATCACGGGACTGGAAGACCAATCCTAGGGCAAGGAGCCAGAATGCACGCGTTACTTGATTGATCACCGATTGGACTCCTGCTTCCCATTGCCCCAGTAAAGATGTCAGATCTACGTCATATGCAGATGCTTATAACTCTTATCGGTGCTGGGTTGTCGGATTTCAATTGAAACATCTTTTTTTTTCCCCCAAAGGGAAGAAGGGGGGTCAGAGGAAAATAAGGAAAAAAGGACATAAAGGAGAAATAAAAGTCCCCCCCCCCCTTTTTTTTTTTTTCCTCTCTTGCTCCCTCTCCTCTCTCTCATCCCGGATATACTGATTCAGCATTACTATTTGCTATTCCTGATGACCTCACTAGAGCTTGTTGTGATCTAACCAGTTGCTAGCCCTTACTTGGTCGGGATAACTGGTCCCGGTCTCTATGTCACACGATTGGAGAGGGGGGGGTGAGGAGGGAGAAGGGGGAGGGGCTTCCCCCCCTTTTTTTTTCTTTTTTTTTCTTCTCGCTCTCCATCTCTATCCCTTTTCTACCCTCTAATGGCAGGGAGCATGTTAACGAGCATCGCCTGATGGAATAAGTTGTATATATTAGGGGATTGGCGCTCGGGTTCGAATACATGCTGCCCACCTGTAGTGACCCTTGGACTTCCTCATATTATGGAACTCCAGTTCACTATACACTTAGGGCTTTCAGCCCATTTAGTTTTGTGTAGTGTTATTTCTTTTCTGTTAAGTGTCTTCGTCTTCCCCCATCTGTCTCTTACCTATTATTTTTCCACAGAGTCGGTCACCCTCGCCCACGTCATATGTGCAATACTTACAACCCTGGTATAAAAGTCCACTGGAAGGTAACTTGGGCAAAGCTAATTATCAGCAGTAAACATACATTTTACTATGTGTAAAGTCATATCCCACAATGTGCGGGAGTTTAATTTGCCCCTAAAGCGTAAAAAAGCTTTTATTGATTATCACAAACAGAACCCTGATATAATCTGCCTTCAGTAGACTCATTTCTCCACTTCCTCCCATCCCAAATATTTTGACTCCAACTGTTCACAGATATTCTTATCGTCCTGGGAACACAAAACAAGAGGAGTTCCTGTCTTCATCAGGAATAGATTCCCCTTTCAGTTAGTCAATAAGTACTCAGATCTAGAGGGTAGATTTCTCATAGTCCAGGGTTCCTTACAGGGCCAGAATATTTGCATAATTAATAGCTATCTACCAGCGTCTTCTCAGATATCTGTTTTCAAATTAATATTATCTAAACTCCCCTCTCTCTCGTTTCACCACTTGATTTGGTGTGGTGACTTCAACTTCACCGTAGATCCGGGTTTGGATAGCACCTCATTGAGACGCTCAGACATTACTAAAGCTGACAGAAAAAATGTCCTCCACCTCATGAGAGAATATCACCTGGTGGACTTATGGAGGGAGGTAAATGGGACTAAAAGGGGATACATATATTCCTCCCCAGCCCATAAATCATATTCCAGAATAGATCTTCACCTCACCATTGCTAATTCACTCCCAGCTTCTCTGTACTCGCGTCATATTCCATCATCTTGGTCTGACCATGATGCTGTGCTATCCATATTCAAGTTTAATATCATCACATCTAGACTCTTCAGATGGAGGCTAAATGAGTCGCTGCTCACAGATCCTACTGTATCCACTCAACTCAAAGAGGAACTGAATTTTTTTTTCCAAACCAATACCACAGATGACTCATCCCCTGGATCCATTTGGATGGCACACAAAAAATGTATTACGGACTCCCTAATTAAACTAGCATCAAACAAAAACAAAAATAGGACTGAGCTGCAATCTAAATTAGAAGACAAACTCTTGAAACTTGAACAGGCTAACCAGCTTTCTACATCTCTCTACCTAATCAAACAAATTCGAGACACTAAACTTCAATTGGACGCTATTCTTGCCAGTCGGACAGAAAGAGCCATGACTTGGACCAATGCCACCTTTTACAGCAAGCTAACAAACCTAGCCGAATGTTGGAGCGTAAACTCAGGCTGAGAGAACTTTTAAATAGCATCCCTTTTATTAAAGATAATAAAGGTCAAGTCACGGGACATCCTGATAAAATATATGAGACATTCCACGATTACTACCAGAAACTATATTCTTCTCCACAACCCTCCCCTCCACCGCTTGTAAAATCCTTCTTAGATGATCTCTCGCTTCCTAAAATCACTGAGTCTTTAGCCCAACAACTCCAATCAGATATCACGGATGACGATATAAATTTGGTAATCAAAAATTTAAAGAAAGAAAAGGCCCCTGGTCCTGACGGCCTTAGGGCACTTTATTATAAATAATTTAGTGACTTACTGATACCTCATATAAAGAAATTTTGTAATTCTTTATTAAACGGTTCCCGGATGCCACCTGAGTTCTATGTAGCTCATGTGACCGTGATTCCTAAGCCAAAAAAAGACCATTTATTGCCTAAAAACTATAGACCCATTTCACTATTTAATGTAGACCTTAAAATTTTTACTTCAATTATCACCGATAGACTTAATAGAATATTACCCTGCCTTATTCACTGGGACCAGGTTGGCTTTATACCCATGAGACAAGGCCCGGACAATATTAGAAAGAATCTGAACATTATCCAATCAGCAAATCATTTCCGAAAACCTCTTTTAATGTTAGCTTTGGATATTGAAAAAGTTTTCGATTCTCTAGCTTGGCCCTATCTTTTTGTGGTGCTGTCCAGGTTCGGCATTTCTTCTAAGCTCATTTCCTGCCTTCTATTAATATATGACAACCCCATGGCCTATCTAAAGCTCCCTTCAACCCATCCCACACCTATAAATATTAAACGTGGGACAAGACAAGGCTGCCCACTATCTCCAGCTTTGTTCGCATTGGCTATGGAACCGTTAGTGGAAGCTATAAGTAACAACCCCAACATACTGGGACCCACTGACCCTGGGGACCAATAAGTCACATTATTCGCTGATGACCTCCTTCTGGCCCTGACCAGTCCTCTTACCACGCTTCCTAATTTATTCTCCCTCCTTCGTGACTTTGAATCAGTATCTGGCCTCAAAATCAACAGCGATAAATCTGAAGCATTATTTATTAACCCCCCTAGAGAGTCGCAAATCCATATAGCCTCCCAATTTGGATTTACGACGAAGGAACACTTTTTAACTTATCTAGGAATTAACCTTACGTCTAACAAGGCAACCCTTTTCAAATTGAACTACTCCCCATTAATAAGGAATTTCCAAACTGACTTAACTAGATGGTCTTCTATGACACTGCCTTTTTAGGCAGACTTCATACCATTAAGATGATAGCATTACCTCGCTTTTTATATTTGTTTCGCTCGCTCCCCATTGCGATACCATCCAAGGTATTTCATAATATTCATACTATGATCTCTAGGTTTCTCTGGCTAGGTAAGAGGCCCAGAATCTCTCAAAAAAACATGTTTTTACATAGAAGGTTTGGGGGACTTTCATTACCTAATTTTGCACTACACTTCAAATCTGCTCAAATGGCTCAATTGACTAACATCTGCTCACGAACTAATGAGCCTAGATGGGCCACACTGGAGTCCTTTCTAATGAGATCATTCTCATTATCAGGCCTGCTGTGGACCTTAGAGAAACTCACACAAAATCTTTCTATCTCTACTCCCTTCTCTGCACACTCACTAATCCTTTGGAGGAAGGAGATATTTAAGTTTAGCTTACAATCTAAACCCTCCTTGCTGACTTCACTATTTCATAACCCAATGTTCACGCCTGGTATTGACCCTCGCCACTTTTCGTGGTGGGTTCAGAGAGGAATTTCCACGCTAAACCATCTCTGTTCCCCATTTAACATACTGTTTACCAAACAGGAATTCATTCAGAAATATGAACCTCCAGCCAAAGAGGCCTTACGTCTTAACCAAATTTTCCACTTCGCTAAACAAGTTTTACCACATAAAACTACCCACCACATCACTAACTTTGAACAAAAATGCCTACATGATCCCCTAGGAAGAGGAACAATCTCTCTACTATATTCCTCTATTAACGCCCGACCCGGGGAAGAAAACTAAAATATATGAGGCAATAGGAAGAGGACTTGGGGATTTCGATGTCTGTAGAAGACTGGCGGAGATGCTGTGTTGCTCTGTCTGAGGACAGCCATCAAACCTCACTGGTAGAAACGTCTCTTAAAGTCTTACACAGGACATATCACGTCCCGATGAAACTTCACATTATCTACCCAAATGTATCTGACAGATGCTTCAGAGGATATAATCTCCCTGGGGATATGAAACACATCTGGTGGAGCTGCCCGGTAGTGTCCGATTTGTGGCAAAAGGTTAAGCTTATAGTTGAGAATATGTTTGGTAAAGCTATCCGACTGGACCCTTCTGTTTTCTTATTTGGGGCAAAATGCCCGGGATTCTCCAATAGCTTGCATAGGCTAACGTGTCTACTATGCATGGCCACTAAAATTCACATAGCTTCAAAATGGAAATCCCCATCACTCTCCATATCTCTAGTCCGTGATAGAATGAACGTAATTCTAATATATGAGCGCATACTAGCCACTAGGGATGATACATGGACTACTTTCTTTCAGGTGTAGTCTCCTTGGCTTGACTTGGATCCCGATGCTCAAATGAATCAAGTTCTCACCTTGTCTCCATGACAGTTCTAGACATGGCGATAAACACCCCTACTTTTGCCTTCCCATAATGGAACTACAAATCCTTTTTTGTTGACGTGGATGTAAAGTGCTAACCTACTCAAGTTCTAATTAAAAAATTTGTGAGTTATGTATCTGTCTCCTCCTTTGTTGCTGCCCCTTTGTCTTTGTCCTGTCTACCCTTATGTGAGTTTGTTATACCATATTAATTTTCATTACCTTTTTTACAAGTTGTATTTCTCCTCTGCGAAGGAGACTTTTCCTGAACAGTTATAAACTGTTAAGTTATAAATTTTCACTTCAAACATTTAAATAAAATGTATTGAAACTAAAAAAAAATCATTATACTGCCCCATAAATAAAAATATCTCCCATGCTGCATCACTGAATAAATATTTTCCACTCACTTTGCCTCCTGCACAAAATACCCCCTCACACTGCCCCTCTCCATAGTATCCCCCATACTACCCAGCTCCATAATGTACCCCAACTCACTGCCCCTCTCCATAATGTTCCACCACACTGCCCCTTTCCATAATGCCCCCCACACTACCCCTCTCCATAATGTCCCCCAACACTGTCCTTTATGATATTACACACACACATACACACACACACACACACACACCTCCTTTCCATAATATCCCTTACACACAGCCCTTCTTCATGATGTTCCCTCACACTGGCCCTCTCCATAATTACCCCCACACACTGCCCCTGCTATAATATCCCCCTCACACTGCCTCTCTGCATAAAGTCCCCCCATCGAAAATTATAATTTGCCCCCTTTCACAATCCCCCTTAATGTCCCAAATTGCCCCATAGTGTCCCCCATAACTCTATGATGTCCCCCTTCATTGTCCCATGATGTTCCCTATTGCCATGTAATGGCCCCCATAATGTCCCTCATTACCCCATGATTTTTCCCATTATCCCATAATGACCCCCATAGTATCCCCCATTATCCCATAATGACCCCCATAGTATCCCCCATTACCCCATAATACCCCCCATAGTGTACCTCATTGCCCTATAATGGCCCCTTAGTTTACCTCATTTCTCCATAATGGTCCATGGAAAGTAACACCAAACCAAAAACTAACAAACTTCATATTCGGCTCCTCCTGGACCTCTCATCGGTGTCCCCCGTGTCCTTGCCGCCTCTGCGTCCCAGCGCCAGCAGCAGTGCGAATAGGTCAGCAGCATGCTGACTTTATTATACCCAAGCATGTCGGGGCCAGGAGGAAGTGGCGTCTCCCGGGCAGCTCCACGGGCCGCACAACATCTCTTGGTGGGTCCCATGTGGCCTGCTGGTCGTGTGTGGTGCAGACCTGAGTTAAGGTGACCCACTGCCAGTCTGTGCATTGCGGTGACTGCTTGATTAGGCTGACGGCTCCCAGAAACAGATTACATTTGACAGACAGTGGTTGCAAATTGACCAAAGGGAGACACCTAGCAGCTGACACTTTGGAGTAATTTTTTGGGGGCTGACAATGTAATTTTAAGTAAATAAAATACTTGTTAATCGTTGTATTTTCTGATATGCCTAACTTTATTGAAAGAGTCCTCTGACTGTTAGAAAGATTCTCCATCTATTCCAATAAAACTTTTATATTGTATTAGGGGTTTGTTGATTTAATTGGCTTTATAAAAATATAGTTTCAGAAATGGAACTTAAAGGGGCCCCACAATACTGTAAATACAATTAAATATGCTTTGTTTTAAAATTCTGCCTATGATAGTGGCTGAAAAATATAACCTGCAGCTGTCCGAGTGACTGCAGATATGTCCTTGTGAGCTGCCATATGGATCAGCTGGTTTCAGTGTACAACTCAAGGGAACCAGGCAGTTCCTAACCTGAGACAGAGCTGCTGCCACTCTGACCGCTCCCGGCTTCCAACCGGATGGTGTAGCTGCTTGCAAGGGTTGAATTTTAAACTTGATGAGCTAATATTTTGTAACATATATTAACATTAGTACTGAACCTCTTTAAGTCATCATATTCTTTGTTGGATTCCGCTACACAGTGATTACATGGGAAATTGCGCTCTAAACTGAGCTAAATGCATAAATTGTGTAATAGTAAAGTGATATATGAAGTCAAGTAACATTAACTCTTCATTTTGTTTTCAACCTTGATAGACTAGAGACCTGTCCAGATGGGTATGTTTTTTCTCTCTCCTAGCACTCTCTTTTTTTTTTGCATGGGGATTGTGATGATTTGATCATTTTCACTTGGGAGCCCAGCACGACTTCCATTTCTTCATCTTATAGATGTCATTTATATTTAATGGAAAATGTAAATGTAGCCATCTGTCTGCGTGGTAATTATAACATAACATAGTAACATAACATAGTTAGTAAGGCCGAAAAAAGACATTTGTCCATCCAGTTCAGCCTATATTCCATCATAATAAATCCCCAGATTTACGTCCTTCTACAGAACCTAATAATTGTATGATACAATATTGTTGTGCTCCAGGAAGACATCCAGGCCTCTCTTGAACCCCTCGACTGAGTTCGCCATCACCACCTCCTCAGGCAAGCAATTCCAGATTCTCACTGCCCTAACAGTAAAGAATCCTCTTCTATGTTGGTGGAAAAACCTTCTCTCCTCCAGACGCAAAGAATGCCCCCTTGTGCCCGTCACCTTCCTTGGTATAAACAGATCCTCAGCGAGATATTTGTATTGTCCCCTTATATACTTATACATGGTTATTAGATCGCCCCTCAGTCGTCTTTTTTCTAGATTTCTTATTATAGATAAATAGTCTGTCATTTCTGACGCACGGCTGATGTTTAATATGTTATGATTTATAATAATAGTGTACTTGCCATAGAAATAACAGTGGTCTAGTTTAGAATGGGCCGGAGAAGAAGTGGCACAGCTCTTTGCTAGTAGCCCTGCCACTTTATTTTACTGTACGAGTCAGGAGTGGGTGAGTAACAGTAGTCTGTTCCTCACCAATCAAACACGAGTGTCATATAGTAGCAAAACACCAAAATGGTCTATGACATTTCAGTGGTTATGTGTCTTCTTTATGCAATATTAAGTATTGAAGGTATGAATTACTGGATAAAAATGGCAAATTTGTAATTTTTAAGTAATAAAAAACTGGGCGGCAACTTCTATGAGAGGCCATATTTGTGTTCTGCATTAATTGTGAGAACACAATAACTTTAGTTGATTTTTCAAAATACTTTCTGTTCATGACTAGTGATGAGCGAGTGTACTCGTTGCTCTGGTGGTCTCCGAGTATTTGTAACTGCTCGGAGATTTAGTTTTTGTTGCCTTGGCTGCATGATTTACAGCTGATAGAGAGCTTGAATACATGTGGGGATTCCCTAGCAACCAGGCAACCCCCACATGTACTCAGGCTGGCTAGCAGCTGTAAATCTTGCAGCTGAGTCAACAAAAACTAAATTTCTGAGCAGTTACAAATACTCGGAGATCACCCGAGCGTGCTCGGGAAAACCTGAGCAACGAGTATACTCGCTCATCACTATTCATGACCTTTAGTAAGGGCTTATTCAGACATCTTTTTTTTTCACGTATGAGGAAAAATGGACTGAGTTTCATCAGTGATTTTTTCATCAGTATCTAAAGATTTTCATCAGTGTTTAGTCAGAGTTTCATCAAGCTTTTTCACTAATTAAAAAAATAAAGTTTCTGCACCTTCTCCTATCAGTCAGTGAAAAACCGACAGAACACAGATAGCATCCAGGTGCTGTTTGACTTTTTCACTGTCCCATAGACTTGCATTGCTGATTTTGATTTGACACTTTGCTCAAAGTCGAGCATTTCTCCATGATGGAAAAACATAGGGATGAGTGCTATCCATCAAAATGACGAATAGCATTCATCCGATTTTTATGGCCCTAAGGGTGTGCAGGCTCTAAACCGTGAAAACACAAGGATGCATAGACCATCAGTACATTTTCTTATTGGCACATATATTGTTGTTTTTTTTTTGTTTTTTTTTTAATATGTTTTAGTTCCTGCTTTTTATTGCTTTTTTGTAGCATTGTTTTCTGAAGTTATGTGATTCATAGATTAGGTAATTCAAAGATTCTGCTTAAATTCTCATGATTTCTATTATTAAAAAAACGCTACCATAATAACACAAGACGCTTGCAAAATATTCGCATTCAAGATTGGTAAATATGAGAGGGTAATTCCCACAATTTCATCTTGTCTGGTAGGAAGGGTGAATTGAACTAAGGAGCTCCAAAGTGAAAATGATTGCTCATCAATCTGCGCAGTATGGTTTTCTTCCTTTTTTCCCTCCATTTCTTTTTCTTTGCTCGTTTAGGTTTTCAGATGGATCTGTGTGCTGACTGCTCGATCTGTGATAATCTTATTCTAACCAGTTTTAAACAATTTTTTTTATAGCGGGACTTAAATGTCAACAGGTTTACTTACCTTCAATGGCCTGACTCTAAGTTCTGTACAATTACCTGTTAGACCCAGTCTGGCGCTGCATGAAAAAATCTGCAACAGACAGGAAATCTGCAGCATGACTGTAAAAAAAGGATTGTACAAGGATGACAATTGAGAAAAAAATTGTATTGTGAGTTTTCTGACGATTTTATAAACGCTCATGTGAACTCAGCCTTACACTGTGCATTTATTGCAGACATTCAGTGCAAGATTCACATTAAGAATTTATAGTTAGAGAGAACCTGTCATTAGAATCATGCATGTTAAACTAAAGATACGAGAAAAAAGGTGCTGTCATACTGATTTCAGATGTACCTTCAGTGTAGAAATCCGCAGCCTACATGTTGTTTAAATTATTGGGCGTTTTGGTGCAATGAGCATTTCGTGTATCGGGGCAGGACTTTCTCTGGTGTCCATATCTTCTTTTTGTTTTATATTTTGCATTGGTGCCATCTTAACCACAGGTGGCGCTTGTGCAGTTTGATCTTGCTGCCAGTGTCAACACGTGCACATTCACCTCCTGGCAGACTTCAATAAAATGGCAACCATGGTGGTGCATGCGCAGAATGAGAGCTCAGCTCTCGGGACTGGTGCCATTTTTCCTGAAGCCCACCGCCCATGGATAGAACTGCACCACCGCAAAATGTAAAGCAATAAGAAGATACGGACACCAGAGGCAGTGGAGGGGACTTGGAAAAGTCAAATAACTCACCTACCGTCCCTTCCAAACAGAACAGGTGCATACTAAGAGTAACCATCTCCATATATAACTAAACAAATAAAGTTGCACTCTGTAATGTTATAGCTTGAGAACATGAAAAATATCACATTGGAATTGCTTTAGTGCTTTCATGCTTTGCACGAAATATATGAAACTACTAGAGCATTACTGCTCTAGAAAATTTGAAAAAATAAAGAGGAATCACATTAGGCTAGGTTCCCAGGAAAGAGGAACTCCCCCCCCCCCCCCCCATCTAGACTACTGGACATACATGAATTGGCGAATTTATACGTTAATTATCTTAGTCTTCTCCTTTTTCCTTGAGCAGTTATTCATTTCCGATTTCATATTTTGCATGTTTGCATGTTAAAGCATTGCAGAGTTCAACTTCATTTGTTAGTTATATATGGAGATGGCTAATCTCAATATACACCATTTCTGTTTGGAAGTAACGGTCAGCTTTTGAGATATATATACTGTATACATATATATATATATATATATATATATATATATATATATATATACAGTATGTATATATATATATATATATATATACCCACAGTCCTGCCTCTATGCATGAACTGCTTATTGCACCAAATCTTCTAATGATATTATGATAATTAAGTAACCTTTAGTTTCATATGCATGATCCCGATGACAGCTCTCTGTAAGTGCTAAGGTTTTACAAAACTCAGTCATCTGCTGCAGAAAATATTTGATGAAGATTGTAGCCATGCTGAAGATTTGTTGTCTGTTGCTGGGTTTTCCTGCAGTACCGGACTGGGTCTAATTGGTGATTGTATACTAGAACAATGTAATCTTATAACACAACCTGACCACAGATACTTTTTTTTGGACTGATATATAATAACTATGCCTTCCATGTACAAGACAGAAAAATATTTATAGAATGATGCCACAGTCTTACAGTCAGACCATTGTTTTTAATGAACCATTGACATGAGAACATAGATATACAATGGTTCATATTACGAGTGACTTTTTCATGTCTAACCAATATATTTTAGCAATTGTTCCTCTTGGCTGATAAAGATGTCAGCCAAGACATACATGTAATTTAACACATTTTAACACAATAAACTTAAACATCACTGACTTGTTAAAATGCAAAAAATGACTTGATAATGCTAATGAATTTACAGATTTTTTCAAATTATAAAGATCCAAATTATAATTTAAATTCTACATTATTTCACCAGGGCCTTCAATATTTAGTTGCTTACACCATCTTTTACCTAACTCTGTAGTGAAGGCTGCAAACTTTGGCTAACAGCTGTGATTTTATCTAGGTTTTGTAAATGACTGTATTGTGAGTACTTACATATTTCATAATCTACAGTGATACTTGAAAGTGTGTACCCTTTTCAGAATTTTACATATTTTTGCATAACTTTTACCTAAAACTACATCAGATTTTCACATAAGTTTCAAAAGTAGGTAAAGAGAACAAATAATCAAGCTAATGAATAAGATATTTTTTTATTTAGGAAAATAATGCAATATCACATTTCTGAGAGGGTCAGAAGTATGTGAATCTTTGCTTTCAGTATCTGGTGAAAACACCTTGAGCAGCAATAACTACATCTGAACATTTCTGGTAATAGCGGATTTGTTGTGCACATCAGTTTAGAGGAATTTTAGCCCATTCCTCCCTACAGAACAGTTTCAGCTTTGTTATGTTGGTGGGTTTCTGCCCATGAACTGCTCGCATCAGGTCCTTCCACAACATTTCTACAGGATTAAAGTCAGGACTTTGACTTGGCCATCGCTAAACTTGAACTTTATTCTCTTATCTATTCTTTGTGGAATGGCTTCTGTACTTTGGGTCATTGTCTTATTGAATGACCTGATTTCCCTCAAGATGCAGTTCATGAACAGGTGTTCTGACAATTTGCTTTAGAATTTTCTGGTATACTTCAGAGTTTTTTTTTTCCATCAATGATGATAAACTGTCTTGCGAAAATGCAAAAAAACAAGCCCAGTATATGAGACAATATAATGCAGTGTTTTTCTTTCTCCAAACATACCACTTCTCCTTTGTACCCAAAAGTTCTCTTTTGCTCTCATCGTCCACAAAACTTTGGGGCCAATTTCCAAAGACTGGTGTTTTGCATTCCAGTTTTCATAAAGGGCTCAATTTAATATAATTTGCTGAATTCATTGAGATGCAATACGCCTTTGTACAACTTTCCAGAAATGCTACTCTAGTCATCGAGTAGAGTAGCATTTCTGGTGTAATAAATGTTGGCACTTTTGGCGAGTTATATGAACTTTAGTTACTTAAAGGTTACCTTGGGCTCGTTTATGACCTCAGACGATTATATTCTTTGAAATATAGAAAGGACAGCGCCACACCAGGAAGTGACAGACAGTAACTTTCTTTATTCTGCCTCCTGTGGCGACGTTTCGGTCCGTGGACCTTTTTCAAGCACTGGCGCTGTCCTTTCTATATTTCGATTGTGCACTCTTTTGCTGGGACGGACCCCCTGGTGTGGACGAGCGCCCTGATGTCCATGGAGACGGTGTCAGTATTGGGTGCGGTCTAACACATTTGTTGGATACTTGGATTATATTCTTTGGTCTTGTAGTGATCTTTGTTGGTCGACCACTCCTGAGGAGGTTAAAAATGGTCTGGAATTTCCTCCATTCGTGTACAATTTGTCTGACTGGATTGGTGGAGTCTAAACACCTAAGAGAAATGTTTTTACCCTAACTCTCCTTCTGAGGCCCCCTAAAATCTCCTTTGTGTTTTAAAGGTCAGATTTTGATAGATCCCTTTTCTTTAAATAAAGCAGGTCATCCATTTCTTACCTGATTATCATCTCATTGATAAGAAAGACCAGACTCTAATTTCACCTTCAAGTTAACTGGTAATCTTAAGGGTATGTGCACACGTATCTTTGAGGGTTGCGGATTTTTCCGCAGCGGATTTGAAAAATCCGCAGTGCAAAACCGCTGCGGTTTTTACTGCGGATTTATCGCGGTTTCTATTGCTGATTCCGCTGCGGGTTTACACCTGCAGTTTTCTATTGGAGCAGGTCTAAAACCGCTGCGGAATCCGCACAAAGAATTGACATGCTGCGGAATGTAAACAACTGTGTTTCTGCATGTTTGCACTATGCACTGCGGATTTCGTTTCCCATAGGTTTATATTATACCAGAGGCGTAGCTAGGGTTTCAGCTTAGGGGGGCGAAAAATCTGAGTGGGCCCCTAACGAGGTACCCCTGACTACAGCTACATGGTGCACCCTAATTGTGAGCATAGGGGAACATCAGCAGATGACCGCACTGTGACTGAAAATACATCTATATACAAAACTAAACACTGATACTACTATATGAGGACCATATATTGGTAGATACCAGTCATACAGACCATATAAGAGATCACAGCACAGTTATAGATAATAACTTACAGATGACGTTCTTTATGATGGAATCGTTCACCTTTCTCGTCTGTTCCATCTGGCCCAGCCCAACAAGACAACTACTCCACCAGGACTCGTCTGCAGAAATTATGATGACACATCAGACTTCTCACATTTCCAGCCCCGTCCCCATCTATCCCCAACCTGCACAAACTCCTCATTCTGCTGATACCCCAATACTGAGCCGCTGCTGCCGTATGTGTCCCTATTTCTGCACCTGATACCCCAATACTGAGCCGCTGTTGCCGTATGTGTCCCTATTACTGCACCTGATACCCCAATACTGAGCCGCTGCTGCCGTATGTGTCCCTATTACTGCACCTGATACCCCAATACTGAGCTGCTGTTGCCGTATGTGTCCCTATTACTGCACCTGATACCCCAATACTGAGCCGCTGCTGCCGTATGTGTCCCTATTACTGCACCTGATACCCCAATACTGAGCCGCTGCTGCCATATGTGTCTCTATTACTGCACCTGATACCCCAATACTGAGCCTCTGCTGCCGTATGTGTCCCTATTACTGCACCTGATACCCCAATACTGAGCCGCTGTTGCCGTATGTGTCCCTATTACTGCACCTGATACCCCAATACTGTGCCGCTGCTGCTGTATATGTCCCTATTACTGCACCTGATACCCCAATACTGAGCCACTGCTGCCATGTGTCCCTATTACTGCACCTGATACCCCAATACTGAGCTTCTGCTGCCGTATGTGTCCCTATTACTGCCCCTGATACCCCAATACTGAGCCACTGCTGCCGTATGTGTCCCTATTACTGCACCTGATACCCCAATACTGAGCCGCTGCTACCGTATGTGTCCCTATTACTGCACCTGATACCCCAATACTGAGCCGCTGCTGCCATATGTGTCTCTATTACTGCACCTGATACCCCAATACTGAGCCTCTGCTGCCGTATGTGTCCCTATTACTGCACCTGATACCCCAATACTGAGCCGCTGTTGCCGTATGTGTCCCTATTACTGCACCTGATACCCCAATACTGTGCCGCTGCTGCTGTATATGTCCCTATTACTGCACCTGATACCCCAATACTGAGCCACTGCTGCCATGTGTCCCTATTACTGCACCTGATACCCCAATACTGAGCTTCTGCTGCCGTATGTGTCCCTATTACTGCCCCTGATACCCCAATACTGAGCCACTGCTGCCGTATGTGTCCCTATTACTGCACCTGATACCCCAATACTGAGCCGCTGCTACCGTATGTGACCCTATTACTGCACCTAATACCCCGATACTGAGCCTCTGCTGCCGTATGTGTCCCTATTACTGCACCTGATACCCCAATACTGAGCCTCTGCTGCCGTATGTGTCCCTATTACTGCACCTGATACCCCAATACTGAGCCTCTGCTGCCGTATGTGTCCCTATTACTGCCCCTGATACCCCAATACTGAGCCGCTGCTGCCGTATGTGTCCCCATTACTGCACCTGATACCCCAATACTGAGCCTCTGCTGCCATATGTGTCCCTATTACTGCCCCTGATACCCCAATACTGAGCCGCTGCTGCCGTATGTGTCCCCATTACTGCACCTGATACCCCAATACTGAGCCGCTGTTGCCGTATGTGTCCTACAGCACCTGCTGTGTGGTACAATAATGGTGCCGCCCCACATAGCAATGCCACCACTGTGCCCCTTACATAGTAATAATGACACTTTTGTGCTCTCTAGATAATAAAATTCACCCCTAGAAAACATTAATGCCCTGTGCTAGTGCCCTCCACATTTTGTCCCTAAAAAGTAAAAATACCACACATTAAATTTTGATGGTCTCAGTACTGAGTGCCCATATAACAATAATGTTTAAGTTCCCACTTAACATTTAATAATGTCCCCTAAGTAGCCTCCATGTACAGCTTGACTATACACAGTATGGTGGGCCCACAGCTTTCCTATGCACAGTATAATGCCCCCACAGCTCCCCTATACACAATATTTTGAACCCACTGCCCCCATACACAGTATGATGTCCCCACAGCTCCCGTATACACAGTATGATGGGCCCACAGCTCATACATACATTATGATGTCCATTAGAGTTCCCCTATACATAGAATGATGTCCTCAATGAGCCCCCAAAACACAGTATAATAGTTAATAGTGTTCTGACACTGTGTCTCTTGCATTGAGGGTCCCACTGCCAAGAGGAAATTAGCTTTATTCCTCACTGCAGCCTCGGGGGCGGCGCTAGCACGGTTTCAGTCACTGCTCTGAGTATAGAGCAGCAGCTGTAACTGCGCCTCTTAGGGCATGTGCACACATTGCGGATTCCCCACAGATTTACTGCGGATTTTGTTGGTTTTGTGTGGATTTCGCCTGCGTTTTTACACCTGCGGATTCCTATTACGGAATAGGTGTAAAATGCTGCAGAGTCCTCACAAAGAATTGACATGCTGCTAAAAATAAAATTTTTTCCACGCGGAATTTTCCGCAGCATGTGCACTGCGGATTTTGGTTTCCATAGGTTCACATGGTACTGTACAACGCATGGAAAAGTGCTGCAGATCCACAGCAAAATCCACAATGTGTGCACATACCCTTGACGCGCCATTCCAGCAGTCAAATTAAAAAAAATGCTGGAGTGATGCTTAAGGGAATGTGCACACGTCAGGATTTCTTGCAGAAATTTTCCTGACAAAAACCGGACATTTCTGCCAGAAATCTGCATGTTTTTTTCGCTTTTTTTTTTACGCGTTTTTGTGCGTTTTTTCCCAAATGCATAGAATTGCGGGAAAAACGCAGAAAATCCGCAAAAATAATGACCATGCTCATTTTTTTACCCCGATGCGTTTTTTTCGTGGAAAAAAACGCATCCATGTGCACAAAACATGCAGAATGCATTCTAAATGATAGAATGCATAATGTATGCGTTGTTAATGAGTTTTTATAGCGTTTTTAGCGTGAAAATAACGCGAAAAAACCTGAACGTGTGCACATAGCCTAAATGTGATGTAGCTTATGGCTTACCCAGCTGGTTAGTATAATATGCCCCTACCTCCCCATCCCAGAGAACAACTATTACATGTGATGGAGGGCATATAATCTGGTAACCATCTAATAATCAGCCCCCCAGTGCCTGTCGCCACTCACCCACCTCAGCCCTCACAATACCCTTATCTTCTCACATTCACGCCTCAGTGCCCTGTCCCCCTCCCCCACCTAGGCCCCCACAACACTCCCATCCTCTCACATTTACCCCCCAGGGACTATGACATGCCTATTGATCTTATCCCCACTTACTAATAAAGATTGCAGCAGGACCAGGAAATAGCTGAATAAAATGCAGGCGGGCACTAGGACCCAGCGTGCCTGCCCTGAGCCAGTCCCAGCGTGCACAGGGAGAGAAGAAACCTGCAGCCCAGGAGAAGCTCCTGAGGTCGGTCAGCACAATACAGTGCAGGAGGGAGACTTGTAACTGGTCACTGTGCTGCCAGCGTGCAGAATCTCCTTCCGGAGAGCAGGCTGTATTGTGCCTCAGCACAGAAGTGGCAGTGCCGGCTCCCAGTGGGCCCCTTCATGTGACAGGGCCCGGGGCGAAGGCACCCTCTGCCCCCCCAGTAGCTACGCTACTGATTATACTGTAAATGCATGGGATCCGCAGCAAAATCCGCAGCGTGTGCACATACCCTAAAGGTTCACATACTTTTGACAGTCACAGACATGTGATATTTGTCATTTGTTTTCTTGAGGAAAATGTTCCAAGTCTAATATTTTTATCTCATTTGTTTGATTTTGTTCTCCCGATCTACTTTTAGGACCAGTCTAAAAATCTGATGGAGTTTTAAGTAAAATTTATGCAGAAATATGGAAAATGTTGAAGGGTTCAAAAACCTTTAAGCACCACTGTATTAGACAATGTGTTACCTTGTTACAAACAAACCATAATGGAGAATGCTGTAACTACACCCTTAAAGAGGTTGTCCAGGCATCTTATATTGATTACCTATATTTAGGATAGTTCATCTATATCAGTTCAGTGAAGGTCTGACACCCTCCACTTTCACAATCATCTGTTTTTAGCTAAATTTGAGGCTAGATATAAATATTGAATGGCACTGAACAGGAAATCTCTCTTCAGGGTGCAGTCGGCTCTGATGAGATCTTCTCATCAGTTTCTAGTCTCATTAAATAATGTTTACATCTGGCCACTGCCAAGTATGGAAGGTTGGCTCACTTAGCTGCTTCTCGAGGTAGACACAGGACCACGTTTGGTTAAAGTCTCTGGGTGGGACATAAACCAAAAACCCAAACTTGTAACAGAAAAACAGCCTTTCTGGCTCAAAAGAAAGTAAACAGTTCATACAAAGTCCTGCCCAGCTCTTCTGGGACACCACATATAGCAGCTTCCGCAGGAACTCCAGTATGGAGGCTTCCTTTCCTCCACACACACAGACAGGGAAAAAAAAACTGGCTGGACATCTAACTCCCCCCAGCAACACCCTGGAGGTGGAGATGTGGTTCGTAGGTGTTCTGCCCATCTCAGACCCTCCCACCATGAAAGCCAGGCCCATATAGCAACTGGATTGCTCTCAGCACATACTGTATCATGCTGGAGAAAACACTTATGGCTTTCACATCTCACAAGAAAGCAACCTTTGCAACACATATCTCCCCTCATGTACGGCACCAGTGACACAAGATAAACCCGTTTCTGCCATCGGACGGAATAGTACATCTGATGGCAGAACCCCCGCTTTGATGCGGGCTCCGGCGGTGAGCTGTTTTGAACAGCTGACATGTGCCCGCAATTGGCACGGGTGGAATCGCGATCTGCCCACGCCTATTAACTAGTTAAATACCACTGTCAAACTCTGACAGCAGCATTTAGCAAGTGCTTCAGGCCATCAGGTCGGAAATGCGCTCATCGCTGACCCCTCTCACTCGATCAGGGGTCAGCGATGCATTGGCATGACAACCAGAGGTCTCCTGAAGACCTCTATGGTTGTTGATGCCAGATTGCTGTGAGCGCCACCCTGTGGTCGGCACTCAAAGCAATGCTGTGATTCAACTACATAGGAGCGATCTGAGCATCGCTCCTATGTAGCAGAGCCGATCAGGCTATGCCAGCTTCTAGCCTCCTATGGAGACTATTGAAGCATGGCAAAAGTTAAAAAAAAAAAAGTTTTAAAAAATATGAAAAAAATAAAAATTATATAAAAGTTCAAATCACCCCCCTTTTGCACCAAGTCAAAATAAAACAATTAAAAAAACAACAACAAAAATACACATATTTGGTATCGCCAGGTTCAGAATCGCCCGATCTATCAATAAAAGAAAAGGATTAACCTGATAGCTAATTGGCATAGCGAGAAAAAAATTAAAAACTCTAGAATTATGTTTTTTTTGCATTAAAATGCAATTACGGGCGATCAAAAGGACATATCTGCACCAAATTGGTATCATTAAAAACATCAGCTCGGCACGCAAAAAATAAGCCCTCACCCGACCTGAGATCACGAAAAATGGAGACGCTACGGGTCTTGGAAAATTGCAGATTTTTTTTTTTAGCAAAGTTTAGAATTTCACTTAGATAAGAAATAACGTAGACATGTTTTTTGTCTATGAACTCATAATGACCTGGAGAATCATAATGGCAGGTCACTTTTAGTATTTAGTGAACCTAGCAAAAAAAAAAAAGCCAAACAAAAAACAAGTGTGGGATTGCACTTGTTTTGCAATTTCACCGCACGTGGAATTTTTTTCCTGTTTTCTAGAACACGACATGGTAAAACCAATGGTGTCGTTCAAAAGTACAATGGAAAAACAAAAAAGTTACGGCTCTAGGAAGGAGGGGAGCAAAAGATGAAAACACAAAACTGAAAAAAGCTCCTGGGTTAAGGGGTTAAAGAGAAACTGTCAGCAATATTTAGGACAATAAAGTAAAGCCACGGCCATAATGGCACTGTGATGCTGATTAATCTGATAACTGCTCTGAAGGAATCCGATCTGTGGTTTTTGAATAATCATCCTCTAAAGCTTTGTTCTAATGATGTCTTCTGTTCATCAGTGTGCATCAATCGGGGCGGGCTTAGGGGGTAGGGTCGTCTTCTGCTTCTCCACCCCTCCATTAACCTCCCTTGTTTCTTTCACATTCCACTGATTATTCAGTGATCTGATTCCTTTTTGAAATTCCACGCTGTCGCCATTATTCCCGTGGGTGGCGTGTGCGCAGTGTGATTTTAAGATCGTTCTTCAATAAAATGGTGCATTCTATTGATTTCTTCTTAAGCCGTAATCTCGATCTACGCATACACCGCCTCCGGTGCCATTTTATTGAAGACCTGAAGACTGGCTGTAGAATCACACTGCACACCTCAATGATGACGGCGGCGAAGACTTTTAAAAAGGAAGCAGTTAACTGAATAATCAATGACCTGTAAAACAAACAGAAGAGGCTGGTGGAGGGGCAGAGAAGCAGAAAAAGATCCTACCCCCTAGACCCGTCCCAATGCACAGATGACATCATTGGAGCAAAACTTTACATGATGGTTATTCAACAACCACAGATCAGATTTCCACCACAGCAAGTATAGGATTAATCTGCATCATATTGTCTTTACGGCCATGTCTTTACTTTATAGTCCTAAATCCTGC
The DNA here is from genome assembly GCF_032444005.1 of Ranitomeya imitator. Lineage (NCBI taxonomy): Eukaryota > Metazoa > Chordata > Amphibia > Anura > Dendrobatidae > Ranitomeya > Ranitomeya imitator. Next base: position 715,342,614 of record NC_091282.1, on the reverse strand, counting down.
TGACAGGTTCTCTTTAATAACAGCTGATCAGTGGCGGTGCTGATTGAAGGACCCCCACCTATTTCATATTGGTGGTCTAGCCTAAGAGTAGGCCCTCAGCATTAGATGTCTGGCTATCCCCTTTAACAAAGCAAAAGACATCGGACATGTAAAGTTGCACGTTTCTGCATAAGGATATCTTACTGCATAAGTATAAGTATGTGTTTCATGTTAGATAATGGTATATTTATATATATAGAGCTCTATTTTGTAGATACTTTCTAGAATTAGTTTTTTTTACATTGTTTAATGTAATAATAACATTAATAACTATTTCATTTCCTCCAGAAGTCATGTTGCAAAGGGTTCAAGTAATGGAACCCCCCTCAATGTGTTTGTGTTCTGCGTGTTTGTGTTCTGTGTGTGTGTGTGTGTGTGTGTGTGCGTGTGTGTGTGTTTGTGTTCCGTGTGTGTGTGTGTGTTTGTTCTGTCTGCAGGTGCCAAAGGACTAGTATACAAGAGTGCTATGTCATAAGTAATGAATGATGGGTCTTTAAACTCCTAATGAGCACCGAATTTCCTTTTTATGTTGGTAAATTAAATGGGCTTATTCAACAGCCTTGTTTTTACAACACTGTATATTAAACACTTGTGTTCAGGTCCACTGGCAGCCTAGATTAAAGCAATGCAATTCCAGTCATTTAACCCTTTGATCAACGCGGTCAAGAGTAACTGTGGCATGATCAGAGAGGATTCCCGACTTTCATCGAATCAGGGGATTACCAGTGAAACGACTGGGGACTGTGAAATTCCTATGCAGTCAGCCCAAGGGACTTAGAAATAACCCCATGCACTGTCAGCCTGCTATAGAGCACAATGCAAACAAAGACAATGCTTACTTCACACTGTGCCGAAATGACACACATGATGTAATAGCCTACAGAAGTATGCTAATAGAAAAGGATGAATATGAAATGCAATAAAAGGTGTAGAAAAAGTATTGAAAAACGTGGTGAAAAACATGAATTTATTGCACATGCATTCCTAAACATACACATATTATGGTTGCATACAACTGTCATAAGCTAAATAATTCATCAACAAGGTTATTTAGGGTGGAATGTGAATGGTTTCAGAAACATACCTTTTAATGATGCAGTCATTTTTTTTCCGTTTTTGCTTATCTTCTTTGTAGCAACGATAACATTTACGGTATTCCCTCATTTATGTGGCTGTATAAGATTTTTGTGTTGCTGTGTCAGCATATACCTGACCAGACAAATGATCAATCAGTAAGTTTGCGCTCCTGTCGAATTCATTAGGATATGTAAATGGCAGATGTATAATAAGTTCTGCTCACCTGCCAATGTGGAAGTGAGCATCTCCAGTCTTCCTTTTAAAAACTAAAAGAAGGTTGGTTACTAAAACAATAGAAATACAACCCGTCACAAAGAACAAGCTTAAGTATGTTTGCACTAAATGGAACCGATCATTGAATTTATGCTGCCTGTAGTGTGCCGACTGTACAATTGCAGTCAGGTACATTTTAATATGAAACGCCTCGGCTTTTCAGAGAAAACATACTTTGAAAAATTGGACGGGGACTATACGGAGAGAAAAGACTAGTTGAGGGCTGCTCCTAGCTGGCTCATCCCTACAGTGCTCCTGGCTGGCTCATCCCTACACTGCTCCTGGCTGGCTCATCCCTACACTGCTCCTGGCTGGCTCATCCCTACACTGCTCCTGGCTGGCTCATCCCTACACTGCTCCTGGCTGGCTCATCCCTACACTGCTCCTGGCTGGCTCATCCATACACTGCTCCTGGCTGGCTCATCCATACACTGCTCCTGGCTAGCTCATCCCTACACTGCTCCTGGCTGGCTCATCCCTACACTGCTCCTGGCTGGCTCATCCATACACTGCTCCTGGCTGGCTCATCCATACACTGCTCCTGGCTGGCTCATCCCTACACTGCTCCTGGCTGGCTCATCCATACACTGCTCCTGGCTGGCTCATCCCAACACTGCTCCTGGCTGGCTCATCCCTACACTGCTCCAGGCTGGCTCATCCCTACACTGCTCCTAGCTGGCTCATCCCTACACTGCTCCTGGCTGGCTCATCCCTACACTGCTCCTGGCTGGCTCATCCCTACACTGCTCCTGGCTGGCTCATCCCTACACTGCTCCTGGCTGGCTCATCCCTACACTGCTCCTGGCTGGCTCATCCCTACACTGCTCCTGGCTGGCTCATCCATACACTGCTCCTGGCTGGCTCATCCATACACTGCTCCTGGCTAGCTCATCCCTACACTGCTCCTGGCTGGCTCATCCCTACACTGCTCCTGGCTGGCTCATCCATACACTGCTCCTGGCTGGCTCATCCATACACTGCTCCTGGCTGGCTCATCCCTACACTGCTCCTGGCTGGCTCATCCATACACTGCTCCTGGCTGGCTCATCCCAACACTGCTCCTGGCTGGCTCATCCCTACACTGCTCCAGGCTGGCTCATCCCTACACTGCTCCTGGCTGGCTCATCCCTACACTGCTCCTGGCTGGCTCATCCCTACACTGCTCCTGGCTGGCTCATCCCAACACTGCTCCTGGCTGGCTCATCCATACACTGCTCCTGGCTGGCTCATCCATACACTGCTCCTGGCTGGCTCATCCCTACACTGCTCCTGGCGGGCTCATCCATACACTGCTCCTGGCTGGCTCATCCCTACACTGCTCCTGGCTGGCTCATCCATACACTGCTCCTGGCTGGCTCATCCCAACACTGCTCCTGGCTGGCTCATCCCTACACTGCTCCTGGCTGGCTCATCCCTACACTGCTCCTGGCTGGCTCATCCCTATGCTGTTCCATGTGCTTGACAGGTTCCTTTGTATCCGCAGCCAGATCGGTGCCAGGGGGTGGCACAAGCATAGTCTCGTCTTTTCCTATGGTCTCTGTCCAGAACTATTGTTTTCTCTGAAATGATGGAGAATTTCAGAGAAAAATATACCTGACTGCAATCGTGCACCCATGCTCTGATTCATGCTGCCCGTGGCAGGATCCCTTTAATGGACAATTTAAGATATGGCTTTTGAAATACTTGAAAAATAAAACTCACTGCATCATTAAGGAGCTTGCTTGAGGGGTTACTTACAGGAAAATGGCTTTAATGATGAAAAATATCTATGAAAATCAAAGTGAGCCCAAAAATATCTGACCTCATAGGTGATTCAGTGGGTCGCAGTATTGGGTACACTGAAATGTCCGCTGTGCTCACTGGACTAATCTGTGTACTTGTGAAGAAGAGACAAATACATGACTTAAGACATGTTAATATATAAAAGCTGTTCTACCCTGTATGCACACATGGATTTTTCCTCTCTGAACCCTGTTCACACAGGTAATATACAGATGATCAGGTTTTTAAATACATCAGATAGGGATTGCATACATTAGTTAGGACTGCTCTGATAAGGGTATACCGTGAAGTTTGGTAGAGCAGCTTAGTATACATTTTTTGCAAAAAACGTATCAACCAAATACCCTGTTTTTTACATCTTTTACTAGCACTTGCGGATTACTGCAATTTTTTTCAAACTGAGTGTTTTTGGTTTTACTATTCTCTTTTGTGTCTTCTAATATATAAAATAGTAATATTATTCAGGTGCCCAGTGACAGCATCGCTGTAATTCAATTCTACGATTATACGGTAGATTATAAATAGGAAAATTAAAACTAAATTGAAAATTAAAATTTTGCATCTGTGATTTTCAGTACTATACTAGATATTGTCCCTCATGCTTTTTTTCAAGAAACACAGCCTGCATGAACGAGCCCCGATTTCTACACAACCCATAGCGCATAGATGTTACTGTCAGCCATTTTGTACATTTTTGAAACACTTTCCCTGGTACTCACTGGAGCTGAGCTGTCAGAATGAAAGTGGTAAAGTGGTGATGCAGCCTTTTTTTTATCTGTGCCTTAATTGGTGTGTTTCAGGGCTAGTGGCAGAGAAAAGGCCCTTGGGACAGTGTGAAGCATGGACGTTTGCTCATTTGAGTGTGTTGGCTGCAGAGATGAGACACTCCTGCTGACTGTGCACAGATGAGATCTCTCTAGTGTTGGCAGGATTGCATCCTATTAACTCTCTTACTCCCGTGATCAATCACAACACATTCCCTTTAGGTGAATGTATAACACCCAGAATTACTTTACTGTTTGATTTTCCTGTGCTTCTTGAAAATGTTACTTAAAACTGACATTATTGAATTCAGTCAAATTCACAGTGTTGGATATATTGAGTGAACAGATTTACCCTGAAGTCTTTAACTCTGGTCACAAATTTAAAAATTTGACACATCCTGAGAATGTGCCCAAAACATTCATAAAGTGTCTCTTTAACACTTTTTGGCATAAAACTACCCACTCTTTAGTGATCTGATTTGTCCACAGAATAAAGTTGACATGTTGTATATACAGTATGCATCTCCAAAAATAGTCCCACAAAATACTGAAACCCATTAATGATAAGATTGACAGAAATCTTTAAAAGTTGGATCTAAGAATACGGTGATGAAAAATGTAAAAATTGTTGCATCCTAAAGGTGAAAATGTACCATTACATAGTTTATGGTAAGAAGCAACGTAACTATGCTGCCTGAATGATGGCAGCATGTATCAGACTGGTTCCCTCATTACATCTTAAGTTTAATCTGTACACTGCGGTGCTTAAAGGGGTTGTCTTAGAGTAAAAATACAATGGGTACAGAAAGTATTCAGACCCCTTTACATTTTTCACTCTTTGTTTCATTGCAGCCATTTGGTAAATTCAAAAAAATTAATTTTTTTTCTCATTAATGTACACTCTGCTCCCCATCTTGACTGAAAAAAACTGAAAAAATACATTGTTAGGTGTCGAGTTCCCGCCGCTGCACAGGGGGAATCTCGAACTATGTCTGCTGCGGTCTCCCATTCTTCTCCAGCCACAGTGGAACCTGCTCAGCGGAGACGTCGGTCCCAGCATCCAGCTCAGCCTGATACCGTGCGAATGGTTACTGTTGCTTTTCCAGGCTCTGCTCTTGTAGCCAGCACTGGTCAGTGGCGAGCAGGCTTTTCTGGGACTAAGTCCTGCTTTTCACGCACTGAGCATGCCCGCGGGAGGACCTCTCATTGGAGGTCAGGGGTCAAACGCTCAGGCCCTGTTGCAGCTCCTATTGGTCCACCAGGAAGGTCCTGTAGAGCTGTAACTATGAAAAGTTTGCATGGCCGCACGGCCATGCGTTAGTATCACATGTGTTTGACTTATGCCAGTGGATACTATACCACTCTTTACATATTTGGTTTGAGGCTGTAGCTTTGGAGCTGTACATTCAGGCAGGCAGCTAGCATCAGTGGGGGCAATTAGCCTTGGCTTAGCATCTGATTCCTTCTGGTGTGCGGTTAGCACAGAAGAGTTCCAGAGCAAGCACAACCCTTAGCTAGGGTAATAGTTTTGTGTACAGCACGACTCTGTGAGTCAAGAGATCGCTTCCAGTTCACACGGGGTGAAATTTAACCCACGTGTGAGCTCAGAGGTTATCCGCTGTTACTTTGCAGCAGATATCTCTGCACGGTGGACCCCGGGCTGCGACGCACCTCGTAGCTACCTGTCTATACTCGGTGCGTTACAATAGCCCTAACACACATGGTCACAAGTATTCAGGCCCTTTGCTCAGTATTAAGTAGAGGCACCCATTTGTCCTAGTACAGCCATGAGTCTCCTTGGGAATGATGCAACAAGTTTTTCACACCTGGATTTGGGGATCCTCTGCCTTTCTTCCTTGCAGATCCTCTCCAGTTCCGTCAGGTTGAATGGTGAACGTTGGTGGACAGCCATTTTCAGGTCTCTCCAGAGATGCTCAATTGGGTTTAGGTCAGGGCTCTGGCTGGGCCAGTCAAGAATGGTCACAGAGTTGTTCTGAAGCCATTCCTTTGTTATTTTAGCTGTGTGCTTAGGGTCATTGTCTTGTTGAAAGGTGAACCGTTGTCCAAATCTAAGGTCTATAGCACTCTGGAAGAGGTTTTCATCCAGGACATCTCTGTACTTGGCCGCTTTCATGTTTCCATCAAATAGCAACCAGTCATCCTGTCCCTGTAGCTGAAAAATACCCCCATAGCATGATGCTGCCGCCACCATATTTCACTGTTGGGATTGTATTGGGCAGGTGATGAGCAGTGCCTGGTTTTCTCAACACATACTGCTTAGGATTGTCACCAAAAAGGTCTATATTCGTCTCATCAGACCAGAGAATCTTATTTCTCATAGTCTGGGAGTCCTTCATGTGTTTTTAGCAAACTCTATGTGGGCTTTCATATCTCTTGCACTGAGCAGAGGCTTCCGTCGGGCCACTCTGCCATAAAGGCTTGACTGGTGATAGCAGACTGCAGTGATAGCTGACTTTGTGGAACTATCTCCCATCTCCCTACTGCATCTCTGGAGCGCAGCCAAAGTCATCTTGGGGTTCTTCTTTACCTCTCTCACCAAGGTTCTTCTCCCACGATTGCTCAGTTTGGCTGGACGGCCAGGTCTAGGAAGACAACTGGTGGTGCCAAACTTCTTCCTTTTGAGGATTATGGAGGCGACTGTGCTCTTAGGAACCTTGAGTACTGCAGAAATTCTGTTGTAACCTTGGCCAGATCTGTTCCTTGCCACAATTCTGTCTCTGAGCTCCTTGGCCAGTTCCTTTGACCTCATGATTCTCATTTGGTCTGACATGCACTCTGAGCTGTGAGGTCTTATATAGACAGGTGTGTGCCTTTCCAAATCAAGTCCTATCAGTTTAATCAAGCACAGATGGACTCCAATGAAGGCGTAAAGCCATCTCAAGGAGGATCACAAGGAAATGGACAGCATGTGATTTAAATAAGTGTCTGAGCAAAGGGTCTGTTAGGGCTGGCGGAACGCACCGAGTAAATATAATGATCGTAAAGGTACATTCGCAGCCTGGGGTCCACCGTACAGCAGTGGTACCTGCTGCTAGTTAATGGCGGCACCATATGGCGGTACTTCGCCAGAATAGACACGGGTTCTGTCACCCGGTCTGTATAGGAGCGAACTCTGTTGCTTCACAGAGTCACAGGGAATAGAGGTAACGCTGTGCCCTGTTAGCAGTCATAGGGTTCAGCAAATGGATACTAGTGGGATCCCTGCAATTCACCCCAACTATGCTGGTGATTGATCCCGCTCTGACCCTTGGTGGCTTTTAAGCCTGCGCCTGAAGACGCCCTGAGTCAGATGCTGGGATAAAGCGGGAGTTCCCACCCTACACTGACGGATTGTCAGGAGAAACTGGAGATAGCCACACCGAGTGTATACAGCACCGCACTGGCGGTCAATGCTGCTTAGACGCATTATAGATTGTGCCTGGTGTTGGATGGCACTATCTGGCGCTAGACAGCTCCAACATTCACGAACATTCATCAACTCTAGGGATGGGAATGATTCGGAGCTTTCACCAGAACGGGCATACATCCACACAATTACTGATTTATACTAGTACATGGCCATGTAAACCTTTTATAGGGGAAGCTCTCGGGACCTTCCTAGTGGTCCAATAGGAGCTGCTACAGGACCTGAGTATGTGACCCCCGACCTCCAATGAGAGGTCGTCCCTTGGGCATGCTCAGTAGAGGAAAAGCAGGACTTAGTCCCAGGAGCGCCTGCTCGCCGCTGATCAGTGCTGGTTACAATGGCTGAGCCTGGAAGATCAGCAGTAACCAAGCGCACAGTATCTGCCTGAGCCAGGCGCAGGGACCGACGTCTCTGCTGAGCAGGCTCCACTGCGGCTGGAGAAGACTGGGAGACCGCAGCGGAGGTGGTTCGAGATTCCCCCTGTGCCGAGGCAAGAACTCGACACCTAACAAAGTCTGAATACTTATGACCATGTGATATTTCAGTTTTTCTTTTTTATTAAATTTCCTAACATTTCTACATTTCCATTTTTTTTTCAGTCAAGATGAGGTGCAGAGTGTACATTAATGTGAAAAAATTAACTTTTTGGAATTTACCAAATGGCTGCAATGAAACAAAGAGTGAAAGGGGTCTGAATACTTTCCATACCTACTGTAAGTTAATAAGTTCCAAAATTAGATGTTAAAAAATGTTCCTGTCCCAAGATAATCTTATAAATATGCCCCTGTGTAATGGCTGCGTCTGACCGTGCATCAACATGGTCATATATACTTCATCGCCTGGGTAGGGGAGGAAGCAAGAGTATATATAAACAGGACAACATGGGATCGCAGCTGATCCTTTCTGGGAGGTAAAACAAGTTTTTAAACAGATATGGAAATGTTTTTCCTTACAGAAATCAGCAGCAGTGACCCCATTCTGTCCTGTCTATATACTCTGTTTTGCTTCCTCACCTACCCAGGAGATTTGGTACAGTATTTGCCGACCATGTTCCTGCACGGTCAGACACAGCCATTACACAGTACATAGCAGGGGCACATTTATAAGATTATCTTAGCATAGGACCTATTTTTTTAACACATCCAATTGTGGAACTTATTTTTGTTCCAAGATCTATTGATTAAAGTGTAATTTGTATGTGGGACAACCCCTTTAAGAGAAAACATAGTTGAATCCGGGGACAGGGTGACCTGGAAGACCAGTCAAAAAGGCCAGTCCCTGATGAGTTATTCACTCCCTGCTCAGCTAGACTGATATGTCTCTCCCTATATACATTACATGTAGATAGCAACCTGTCAATCAAGCATAAACTGACTGGAGAAACAGCAATGACTGGCCTCTCTGACTTGTCTTCCAGGTCACTGTTTCCCTGGTCTCCAGATGCAATTATGTTTTCTCCTAAAAGGAATCTGACAGGAGATTCATGTTGCCTGAACAACGAGCTACATTAATTAGACAATTGCTGCATTATTTCAGCTGTGTAAGTTTCATAGGATACACTCTCTGAAAAGCCTGCTGGGGAATATGCAGCTTCTCTCTGCCCTGCTCATCTATTCTGACAGATATATGTGTGTATATATATATATATATATATATATATATATATATATATATACAGCAAGGACCAAGAATTTGGACACACCTTCTCATTTATAGATTTTTCTGTATTTTCGTGACTATGAAAATTGTACATTCACACTGAAGGCATCAAAACTATGAATTAACGCATGTGGAATTATATACTTAACAAAAAAGTGTGAAACAACTGAAATTGTGTCTTATATTCTAGGTTCTTCAAAGTAGCCACCTTTTGCTTTGATGACTGCTTTTCACACTCTTGGCATTCTCTTGAAGAGCTTCAAGAGGTAGTCACCGGGAATGGTCTTCCAACAATCTTGAAGGAGTTCCCAGAGATGCTTAGCACTTGTTGGCCCTTTTGCCTTCACTCTGCGATCCAGCTCACTCCAAACCATCTTGATTGGGTTCAGGTCTGGTGACTGTGGAGGCCAGGTCATCTGGCGTAGCACCTCATCACTCTCCTTGGTCAAATAGCCCTTACACAGCCTGGAAGTGTGTTTGGGGTCATTGTCCTATTGAAAAATAAATGATGGTCCAACTAAACGCAGACCGGATGGAATAGCATGCCGCTGCAAGATGCTGTGGTAGCCATGCTGGTTCAGTATGCCTTCAATTTTGAATAAATCCCCAACAGTGTCACCAGCAAAGCACCCCCACACCTCCTCCTCCATGCTTCACGGTGGGAACCAGGCATGTAGAGTCCATCCGTTCACCTTTTCTGCATCGCACAAAGACACGGTGGTTGGAACCAAAGATCTCAAATTTGGACTCATAAGATCAAAGCACAGATTTCCACTGGTCTAATGTCCATTCATTGTGTTCTTTAGCCCAAACAAGTCTCTTCTGCTTGTTGCCTGTCCTTAGCAGTGGTTTCCTAGCAGCTATTTTACCACGAAGGCCTGCTGCACAAAGTCTCCTCTTAACAGTTGTTGTAGAGATGTGTCTGCTGCTAGAACTTTGTGTGGCATTGACCTGGTCTGTAATCTGAGCTGCTGTTTCTGAGGCTGGTGACTCAGATAAACTTATCCTCAGAAGCAGAGGTGACTCTTGGTCTTCCTTTCCTGGGGCGGTCCTCATGTGAGCCAGTTTCTTTGTAGCGCTTGATGGTTTTTGCCACTGCACTTGGGGACACTTTAAAAGTTTTCCCAATTTTTCGGACTGACTGACCTTCATTTCTTAAAGTAATGATGGCCACTCGTTTTTCTTTACTTAGCTGCTTTTTTCTTGCCATATTACAAATTCTAACAGTCTATTCAATAGGACTATCAGCTGTGTATCCACCAGACTTCTGCACAACACAACTGATGGTCCCATCCCCATTTATAAGGCAAGAAATCGCACCTGACAGGGCACACTTGTGAATTGAAAACCATTCCCGGTGACTACCTCTTGAAGCTCATCAAGAGAATGCTAAGAGTGTGCAAAGCAGTCATCAAAGCAAAAGGTGGCTACTTTGAAGAACCTAAAATATAAGACATAATTTCAGTTGTTTCACACTTTTTTGTTAAGTATATAATTACACATGTGTTAATTCATAATTTTGATGCCTTCAGTGTGAATTTACAATTTCCATAGTCATGAAAATACAGAAAAATCTTTAAATGATAAGGTGTGTCCATACTTTTAGTCTTTACTGTATATATACATCTGTCAGAAAATAGTGGAGTAAGACAGAGAGAAGCCGACTGCCTATGACTAGCTATACAGTATATAGACTTTATTGACACAATGGACTTAAACAAAGGGTGCAATACAGGTGCATCTCACAGAATTAGAATATCATCAGAAAGTTAATGTATTTTAGTTCTTCAATATGAAAAGTGAAACTCATATATTATATAGAGTCATTACAAACAGAGTGAAGTTTCCACAATCAGTGATGGTTTGGGGAGCCATGTCATCTGCTGGTGTAGGTCCACTGTGTTTTATCAAGACCAAAGTCAGCGCATCCGTCTACCAGGAAATTTTAGACCACTTCATGCTTCTTTCTGCCAACAAGCTTTTTGGAGATGGAAACTTCATTCTCCAGCAGGACTTGGCACCTGTCCACATGCCAAAAGTACCAATACCTGGTTTAAAAATAACAGTATCACTGTGCTTGATTGGCCAGCAAACTCGCCTGACCTTAAGCCCATTGGTATTGTCAAGAGAAAGATGAGAGACACCAGACCCAACAATGCAGACAAGCTGAAGGCTGCTATCAAAGCAACCTGGGCTTCCATAACAACTCAGCAGGGCCACATGCTGATCGTCTCCATGCCATGCCGCATTGATGCAGTAATTGATGCAAAAAGAGCCCCAACCAAGTATTCAGTGCATTTTCTGAGCATATATTTCAGTAGGCCAAAATTTCAGATTTTAAAATAATTTTTCAAGCTGGTTTTATAAAGTATTCTAATTTACTGAGATAATGACTTTGGGGTTTTCATTGGCTGTAAGCCATAATCATCAACATTAACAGAAATAAACACTTGAAATAGATCAGTCTGTTTGTAATGACTCCACCTAATATGAGTTTCACTTTTTGTATTGAAGAACTGAAATAAATTAACTTTTTGATGATATTCTAATTTTCTGAGATGCACCTGTACATGTTTGGCAGTGAGGGAGCTGGCACTTTGGTTAGGGCAGCATGAATTACTTCACAGGTTCCATTTAATGGGGGTGTCCAATTTTTATCATCAGATTTTTATAGCAATCTGAGCTCCAATTTCCTATACAAGGCTCCAAATCGCTTTATTAAGACAAACAAAAGGTAAACCTCCGGTTGCTTCCAGCAATTAAGACAAAGGAGCTGGCGATATACTGATTCTGTAATAAACTCATTGACAAACCATGCACGAAGTTGCTTTTCTTCACTCACATGGTGACTGCAAGCAGCCCAAAACGTATATAGGGCATTTGAGCTTTATCAGAAAAACAAAGTTCTGATTGTCATGAAAATATATTGTGAAATTAGTTAACACAGAAAATGGTATTAAAGATGGACATTCCCCTATATTGCATATATTATGAGTGGTATGTGTTCTCCCCATTACCTCTCAGAATATATTGATTATAATATTTTATAATACGTTTACTTTGCTGTATGACGGCAGGACAGCACTGTTACAGTGTCTGTGTGGGTTTCACTTTAGTGGTTGTCTTGATCATGACAGTGATTACTTATCTTGCTCCACTTCCTTTCAATATATGCTTTCCATCAATAATTTGTGATAGTTTAATAATAGCTATATTAGATCTGACCCAATTGTTTGCTCTTTATGGCACAACTATTCTATTCAAATTATTGTGACATTTTTGACTTGCAAATCCTTGTTTTATTTATAAGGAAAGCCCCTATTTACAAGTATCCATCAGGTTGGGGTTATTCGGCAACTTTGGCTGTGTTACTAGTTACGCGGCTAAAGATCGCTATGCGCCATTGTTACATCTCCGAATAATGCAAATGAATGGGGACACTCCGCGACTCCTAGGGTACTGTGACCGTGCCAAGCAAGTCTCAGAAATTTGCTTTTTATGTCATCTTTGTTGCGGTTCCATAGGGATTGCAATGCGACCTTATTTCACCTGCATTATGTTTTGATGTAACAACTGTGAAAATCGGTGTTTACCCCCAGCCAATATCATACATTGGCTGTATAACAGAAAAATACAGCTAGAAATTATTTCCTGTGCCGTCATAGCTGAATGTTAGAACTCTATACTGTTTTGTATCTGTTTAGGACAATGTGGTAGCATCACAAAAAGGTAATGAGAACCTTCTTGTTTTGTTAAAGAAAAGTTGACGTGTTGATCTGCAGATGTTATGTTATAGGGCAGGAGAAGCTGAGCAGATTAATATATTTGTGTTAGAAGATGTGTTCATTTTTATTCCCAGAATTTCTATGCTTAGTTTCCAGTGGTCAGTCTGGACTTAGTGAAGTGTAGCCCTCTGTGGATGACACTGTGTACAGACGTAGCTGTCACTCAATAAGTAAGAACGCCTCCCTGGACTCGTAAGCATAGAAAGACAGGGAATTAAAATGAACAAGATGCAAGTTATGCCCTATTTTTTCCCCACAAAACTCTATATCTACTTGTTGTTCTCCACCTGCCCTGTAACATGCTGCTTACCGATTTGACAGGCTTCTTTTGATGTTACGCAAGAACATGTTGAGCTTCTGTTTAGTCGTCATTTTCTGGTAGGGTTCTGATGACACAGAAGGGGAAACCCTTAAATAAAGAAATCTTTTAGTAAATGGTACTCTCTCTGTATTTGCTTCTTTATTCACTTATATTTTTTCTAAATGCTCCCAAGAAGTTTACAAGGAAGGTAAGAGAAACTAGAACAGAACGGAGCCCGTGACTGACCCAGAATGCGTCCTTCAAGGCTACATATCAAGCTGATCAGACCCTGATGACAATGAAACCAGTCATAGCTAGAAATGCAAAATGAATTGCTTACAAATATGAAGATGATGTACAATAACAAATTGTATTGTGGTACCAAATATGAAGAAATTCACATTAAATATTGCTCCGTGTTCTATGTTTTCTTTGTTCCTCTTAATTGCCATATCTTGATATGTAGCCTGTTTGTCCCAAGACTGCCGCATGTCTTACTGGCTGTCAGTGTGTTCTGTATTGTACTAGTAAAACAAGACCTTATTTTTTGGTTAGAGGGACCCTGTCAGCATATTTTTACATATGGAAGTAATGGTTTGGCCATATAGGTGCTTATCACTAAGAAAAATAACGCCTTCTTTGCAGAGATCCAGGGGGGCAGCTGTGGGAAATGTAATGTAGAAGCCATATGCAAATCAGTCAGGAAGTGCATTGGGGGGTGTCAGTGCACTTGGAAACTGTAATCCAAATGTACTGACATGCATCCAGGGTATTTCCAGCCTGATTTGCATATAGCTTCTATGATCGCTTTCTCACAACTTGCACATTGGATAACTACAAAGAAAGCATCATTTTTATGGGAGTCAAATGCCAACTATAATTCCATATATACAAATGTGCTGACAGCTTCACTTTAAATTTACTTCATATGTCTAATATTCCGATATTCCGAGAAAAACAGAACTACAAATCCAGATATTTCTATACAAAATCCAGATATTTGGCAAATGTTATACATATGAAGCATCTCTCTCTCTCTTATTATACCATCCATATAGAGTTTCATGATCATTTATGGATGTGTATCCTCCTTCCAGGTCTGCAATCTTCTGTCAGCTGAGTAATTATTTTTCTCCATTGCACTACAGGCATCACAAGGAGGCGGTCATAGAACATTACTCTATGGCCATGCAATCTTGTTGCGACATTCGTTCAGTGGTATGGTAAGTATCAAAATGTTGTGGCTTATTGTGGTAATCGTTGTTCACTTATGGCATTATTGACTGGGGACACGTTGGTCTTATTCAATGTTTTACATAGCTCAAATATTCCAGTTTTTCATAGTAATATGCTCTACATAGGCTGCTACAGGGGAAAGTAATGGCCACCTATGCAATACATGGGCAGAATAGATCAGCCAGAGCAGGAGCTGCATTTACTGTACATGGCTCCTTACAATTCTGTCTTATTGGGAGGTTTTCCAGAGGAGCTTCTCTTCTCTTCCATATTCCCTAAAACTCCAATGGCACCACCAAATTATGATCCAAACAGTATTCATCATACCACACATCTCTGAAATCGGTGTCTCTGCCCTGACATGATGTTATTCATCTCAGATTGCATAACAAATAGCTGGGAAAGATTCCCTTTAATGTGTTATAGTCCAGACGATATACTGAACTGGAAAATGTTTGATTCCGAACACTTGCCATGCAACCTACAATATTTGAGATACAGACTGCTGAAATACAGCTGATAGCTACTGAAAGGTGTGCATGTGATGTAGTTCTGTAGAGCATTGCTTCATCTGAATAGCTTATTCATACCGTTTTGTTCTTGACTCAGTTTTGTAGTTTCTTTTAACTGGTTATCATGTTTATTTAGTTATAATTTCCATGCTAGGTATGGATAATTTTATCTGTTCTTATTCTAATTCACAGTACTTGACATGTCTGACAACATCCAGATCCTTTACAGATAAACTTGCTTTTGATGTTGGACTGCAAGACACTGCAACAGGTAATATAAGAGCTTCTGCAAGGTAAAAGATGGGAATGTTGATTATCGACTTTTATATATTATTTCACCCAAAAAGTACATGTACATATAATTTGCTTTTTCTTGTAGGAGAGGCTTGCTGGTGGACAATACATCCGGCATCCAAGCAAAGATCAGAAGGCGAGAAAGTTCGTATTGGAGATGATCTGATTTTAGTTAGTGTGTCCTCTGAAAGATATCTAGTAAGTGATGTATATTTGTGTGCAATCTACTATGGTGTTTGCCTCTCTACCCTTTTGTTGAGGGTCCTATGTGTCCTAATATAATTGTGTAGAAGTATATCGTGCTTCATAATATACACTGCTCAAAAAAATAAAGGGAACACTAAAAAACACCTCACTGCATGAAATATTCCAGTTGCAAATCTTTATTCATTATATAGTGGAATGCCTTGAGAACAATAAAACAAAAAAATGATCACTGTAAATCAAAATGAATATCCTGTGGTGGTCTGGGTGGAAAATCAAATTAAAGGCTGATCCAACTAAAGTGGAAATGTCTCAAGACAAGGAAATGAAGCTCAGTAGTGTGAGTGGCCTCCACGTGCCTATATGACCTCCATACAATGCCTGGGCATGCTCCAGATGAGCCAGCGGTTGTTCTCCTGAGAGATCTCCCAGACCTGGATTAAAGCATCAGTCAACTCCTGGACAGTCTGTGGTGCAATGTGACATTGGTGGATGGAACAGGACATGATGTCCCAGATGTGCTTAATTGGATTCAGGTCTGGGGAACGGGCGGGCCAATCCATAGCATCAATGCGTTCATCATGCAGAAACTACTGACACACTCCAGCCACATGAGGTCTGGCATTATCCTGCATTAGGGGGAACCCAGGGCCAACCGCACCAGCATATGATCTCACAAGGGGTCTGAGGATCTCATCTCGGTACCTAATGGCAGTCAGGCTACCTCTGGCGAGCACATGGAGGGCTGTGTGGCCCTCCAAAAAATGCCACCCCACACCATTACTGACCTACTGCCAAACCGGTCATGCTGGAGGATGTTGCAGGCAGCAGAACATTCTCCATGGCGCTTCCAGACTCTGTCACATGTGCTCAGTGTGAACCTGCTTTCATCTGTGAAGAGCACAAGGTGCCAATGTCCAATCTGCCAATCTTAGTGTTAATAATAATAATAATAATAATAGAACTTCTTGCCCAGCCGATTTCAGGCAAGTACATACAGTGGGGCAAAAAAGTATTTAGTCAGTCAGCAATAGTGCAAGTTCCACCACTTAAAAAGATGAGAGGCGTCTGTAATTTACATCATAGGTAGACCTCAACTATGGGAGACAAACTGAGAAAAAAAAATCCAGAAAATCACATTGTCTGTTTTTTTAACATTTTATTTGCATATTACGGTGGAAAATAAGTATTTGGTCAGAAACAAACAATCAAGATTTCTGGCTCTCACAGCCCTTTAACTTCTTCTTTAAGAGTCTCCTCTTTCCTCCACTCATTACCTGTAGTAATGGCACCTGTTTAAACTTGTTATCAGTATAAAAAGACACCTGTGCACACCCTCAAACAGTCTGACTCCAAACTCCACTATGGTGAAGACCAAAGAGCTGTCAAAGGACACCAGAAACAAAATTGTAGCCCTGCACCAGGCTGGGAAGACTGAATCTGCAATAGCCAACCAGCTTGGAGTGAAGAAATCAACAGTGGGAGCAATAATTAGAAAATGGAAGACATACAAGACCACTGATAATCTCCCTCGATCTGGGGCTCCACGCAAAATCCCACCCCGTGGGGTCAGAATGATCACAAGAACGGTGAGCAAAAATCCCAGAACCACGCGGGGGGACGTAGTGAATGAACTGCAGAGAGCTGGGACCAATGTAACAAGGCCTACCATAAGTAACACACTACGCCACCATGGACTCAGATCCTGCAGTGCCAGACGTGTCCCACTGCTTAAGCCAGTACATGTCCGGGCCCGTCTGAAGTTTGCTAGAGAGCATTTGGATGATCCAGAGGAGTTTTGGGAGAATGTCCTATGGTCTGATGAAACCAAACTGGAACTGTTTGGTAGAAACACAACTTGTCGTGTTTGGAGGAAAAAGAATATTGAGTTGCATCCATCAAACACCATACCTACTGTAAAGCATGGTGGTGGAAACATCATGCTTTGGGGCTGTTTCTCTGCAAAGGGGCCAGGACGACTGATCCGGGTACATGAAAGAATGAATGGGGCCATGTATCGTGAGATTTTGAGTGCAAACCTCCTTCCATCAGCAAGGGCATTGAAGATGAAACGTGGCTGGGTCTTTCAACATGACAATGATCCAAAGCACACCACCAGGGCAACGAAGGAGTGGCTTCATAAGAAGCATTTCAAGGTCCTGGAGTGGCCTAGCCAGTCTCCAGATCTCAACCCTATAGAAAACCTTTGGAGGGAGTTGAAAGTCCGTGTTGCCAAGCGAAAAGCCAAAAACATCACTGCTCTAGAGGAGATCTGCATGGAGGAATGGGCCAACATACCAACAACAATGTGTGGCAACCTTGTGAAGACTTACAGAAAACGTTTGACCTCTGTCATTGCCAACAAAGGATATATTACAAAGTATTGAGATGAAATTTTGTTTCTGACCAAATACTTATTTTCCACCATAATATGCAAATAAAATGTTAAAAAAACAGACAATGTGATTTTCTGGCTTTTTTTTTTCTCAGTTTGTCTCCCATAGTTGAGGTCTGCCTATGATGTAAATTACAGACGCCTCTCATCTTTTTAAGTGGTGGAACTTGCACTATTGCTGACTGACTAAATACTTTTTTGCCCCACTGTATAAAATATTTGCTACATAAGTGGAAGTAGAATAAAAGTAAAACTTTACCTGTTTTGACTTCAGCATCAAAACTGAAGATATACCGTATATACTCGAGTATAAGCCGAGATTTTCAGCCCAAATTTTTGGGCTGAAAGTGCCCCTCTCGGCTTATACTCGAGTCAAGGTGGGTGGCAGGGTCGGCGGGTGAGGGGGAGACGGCGCTGAGGCATGCTTACCTGCTTCCAGCGATCCTGGCGCTCCCTGCCGTCCTACGATCTTCGGTGCTGCAGTTCTTCCACTACTGTTCAGCGGTCACGTGGGACCGCTCATTAGAGAAATGAATAAGCGGCTCCACCTCCCATAGGGGTGGAGCCGCCTATTCATTTCTCTAATCAGCGGTGCCGGTGACCTGATAGAGGAAGAAGCTGCGGCACCGAAGACCAGCTGTACGGGGGAAGGAGTCGGACGCCGGGACCAGGTAAGTATCACATATTTACCTGTCCACGTTCCAGCCGCCGGGCGCCGCTCCATCTTCCCGGCGTCTATCTGCACTGACTGTTCAGGTCAGAGGGCGCGATGACGCATATAGTGTGCGCGCCGCCCTCTGCCTGATCAGTCAGTGCGGAGAGACGCCGGGACCGGATGCCGGGAGCTGCAAGCAAGAAAGGTGAGTATGGCATTTTTTTTTTTTTATTGCAGCAGCAGCAGCAGCAATGGCAGAGATTTATGTGGAGCATCTATGGGGAAATATGAACGGTGCAGAGCACTATATGGGGCACAGCTATGGGGAAATATGAACGGTGCAGAGCACTATATGGCAGAGCTATGGGGCAATATGAACGGTGCAGAGCACTATGTGGCAGAGCTATGGGGCAATATGAACGGTGCAGAGCACTATATGGCAGAGCTATGGGGCAATACTGAACGGCGCAGAGCACTATATGGCACAGCTATGGGGCAATATGAACGGTGCAGAACACTATATGGCACAGCTATGGGGCAATATGAACGTGCAGAGCACTATATGGCACAGCTATGGGGCAATAATGAACGGTGCAGAGCACTATATGGCAGAGCTATGGGGAAATATGAACGGTGCAGAGCACTATATGGCAGAGCTATGGGGCAATATGAACGGTGCAGAGCACTATATGGCACAGCTATGGGGCAATATGAACAGTGCAGAGCACTATATGGCACAGCTATGGGGAAATATGAACGGTGCAGAGCACTATATGGCACAACTATGGGGAAATATGAACGGTGCAGAGCACTATGTGGCACAGCTATGGGGAAATATGAACGGTTCAGAGCACTATATGGCAGAGCTATTGGGCAATATGAACGGTGCAGAGCACTATATGGCACAACTATGGGGCAACAATGAACGGTACAGAGCACTATATGGCAGAGCTATGGGGAAATATGAACGGTGCAGAGCACTATATGGCAGAGCTATGGGGAAATATGAACGGTGCAGAGCACTATATGGCAGAGCTATGGGGAAATATGAACGGTGCAGAGCACTATATGGCACAGCTATGGGGCAATATGAACGGTGCAGAGCACTATATGGCGGAGCTATGGGGAAATATGAACGGTGCAGAGCACTATATGGCAACCAGAGCTATGGTGAAATATGAACGGTGCAGAGCACTATATGGCGAAGCTATGGGGAAATATGAACGGTGCCGAGCACTATATGGCACAGCTATGGGGAAATATGAACGGTGCAGAGCACTATATGGCAGAGCTATGGGGCAATATGAACGGTGCAGAGCACTATATGGCACAGCTATGGGGCAATATGAACGGTGCAGAGCACTATATGGCACAGCTATGGGGAAATATGAACGGTGCAGAGCACTATATGGCAGAGCTATGGGGAAATATGAACGGTGCAGAGCACTATATGGCAGAGCTATGGGGAAATATGAACGGTGCAGAGCACTATATGGCACAGCTATGGGGAAATAATGAACGGTGCAGAGCACTATATGGCACAGCTATGGGGCAATATGAACGGTGCAGAGCACTATATGGCGGAGCTATGGGGAAATATGAACGGTGCAGAGCACTATATGGCAACCAGAGCTATGGTGAAATATGAACGGTGCAGAGCACTATATGGCGGAGCTATGGGGAAATATGAACGGTGCCGAGCACTATATGGCACAGCTATGGGGCAATAATGAACGGTGCAGAGCACTATATGGCACAGCTATGGGGCAATAATGAACGGTGCAGAGCACTATATGGCACAGCTATGGGGCAAGAATGATCTATTTTTATTTTTGAAATTCACCGGTAAATGCTGCATTTCCACCCTAGGCTTATACTCGAGTCAATAAGTTTTCCCAGTTTTTTGTGGCAAAATTAGGGGGGTCGGCTTATACTCGGGTCGGCTTATACTCGAGTATATACGGTAAATGAATGCAGCCTAAAAGGGACCGGACAGGTTCTGAACCATCAGATTTTCCATATTATTGGACAGTCATTGAAAAGTCTATCTTCCTTCTAAGGTTGCTGCTTATTGGCCTGGAGTCACCTCCTGGTTTCAAGTAAAAAACTGCAGCGTTGACATTTCTCAGTCTGTACATTGTTTCCCGATGGAAGAGATTGGTGGAAACAACCTTGGAAAAATTGAAAAATAAAATCCAACTGTAGGGAAAAAAAAGGTAAAGAAAAGGGAAAAAAAGGTCAAATAATCTGCAGACGTTACTTTTTTTTTTAAAGGGATATTCCCAATTATTATACAATGGTGCAAATACGCTCAGTTATGGGGTCAATTCTCATCATTTTTACTGTCAAAGTGGCACTGCTGTACAGGGAGCTGCTCCGTTCACATACATAGGGCTGTGTTGCACTTCCCTACACTGCAGATAGATGGCAGTGCTGCTGTGGAGGGGAAAAAAATGCTGCTGCCCCTGTTCTTTTGCAAGGTCCTAACAATCAGACCCCTTCTGATCAGTAAGTAACATACCGTTATGTTTAATGTTGGGGGATCTCCTTTATGCTGGAGTCGCACACAAAGTATAAAAAATCGGTCCGTTTTATATGGATGAGAATCGCAGAAATGTTCCCTGAACAGTGATCCGTATGTCATCCGTATGCAGTGCGAGGATGCGATTTTCTCGCATGTAAGCATCCGTGTGACATCTGTATGACAAGATTTTCTCGCCGACTTGCAAAATGGACATATAATGGATCCATGGGCTCAAATATTTGTGACTACATATATACAGGCCATTTCAGGAAAATCAAGCTCGTCAAATGTAAATGTATTTAATGAGATGATGAACACAGAGAGGTATGTGTCTCACTGACATATATATATATATATATATATATATATATATATATATATATATATATACAGTACAGACCAAAAGTTTGGACACACCTTCTCATTTATTAAAGATTTTTCTGTATTTTCATGACTATAAAATTTGTACATTCACACTGAAGGCATCAAAACTGTGAATTAACACATGTGGAATTATATACTTAACAAAAAAGTGTGTAACAACTGAAAATATGTCTTATATTCTAGTTTCTTCAAAGTAGCCACCTTTTTCTTTGATGACTGCTTTGCACACTCTTGGCATTCTCTTGATGAGCTTCAAGAGGTAGTCTAAATTTTTGGTCTGTACTGTATACTGTATGTCAGTGAGACACATACCTCTCTGTGTGCATCATCTCATTAAATACATTTACATTTGACAAACTTGAGATTTTCCTGAAATGGCCTGTGCCCCCGACAACCAATGTGCAAAATTTTTGCACGGGCCAACTAGTAATAATAATAATAATCTTTATTTATATAGCGCCAGCCAACATATTCCGCAGCGCTTTACAGTTTAACAGTTTCAAACACAAGTCATAAGTAACAACGTTAACAATACAATAATTAAAGAAAAATTGGTGTTCTCTGGCAAATGCCAAATGCCCTGCATGGTGTTGGGCTGTAAGCACAACACCCACTTGTGGATGTCAGGCCCTCATACCACCCTCATAGAATATGTTTCTGACAGTTTGATTAGACAGATGGATGTTGGTGGCCTGCTGGAGGTCATTTTGCAGGACTCTGGCACTGTTCCTCCTGTTCCTCCTTGCACAAAGGAGGAGATGGCGGTCCTGCTGCTGGGTTGTTGCCCTCCTACGGCTCCCTCCACATCTCCTGGTGTACTGGCCTGTCTCCTGGTATCTGCTTTATGCTCTGGATACTGTTCTACTATAGGGCAAAAAATGGAAACACAAAGCGCAAAATAGGGTCTTATCCTATAGATAACCCAGAGAGCTTTCTTAGAATTGCTCACCTGATTTTATTGGATGAAGAGCATGTTGCGATTTCGGCTGCTGTAGATCCACAAGCCGATCAACGGCCGTATGACAATATAAACTGTGCAGGAGGTGTGGGTTAAATCCTGTTGTATGTTGTATGTGGAATTTCCTGAAGAAGAGGTCACACTGACCTTGAAATGCATTGAATAAACCACCATCTAAACTTATTATCCTTGGAACTTCATAATTAAGGCAGTGCGGATTTAACCCACACCTCCTGCACAGTTTATACTGGACACTGTTCTGAGACACACCGTTACTCTTCTTGCCACGGCTCCCATTGATGTGCCATCTTGGATGACCTGCACTACCTGAGCAACTTCTGTGAGTTGTAGACACTGCCTCATGCTACTGTACTTCTAGGGTTGAGAGCAATGTCAAAATACAAAAGTGACCAAAACAGCCAAAAAGGATGAGAACAGAGAAATGGTCTGTGGTCACCCCTGCAGAACCACTTATTAATAAGGGTTTTCTTGCTAATTGCCTATCATTTCTTCCTGTTGTCTGTTCCATTTGCACAACAGCAGGAGAAATTGATTCACACTCAGTGTTGCTTCATAATTGTACAGGTTGATTTTACAGAAGTGTTTTTGACTTGGAGTTACATTGTGTTGTTCCCTTTATTTTTTGAGCAGTGTAAATGAATCCTCTGAAACATTGCATTTTTTTTGTAATTTCTTCACAGCATCTGTTTATAAATATTTGACTTCTCAAATATTAAACTGTTGGATTTGTTTTCCTCAGCAGTGATACACGTGATTGCATATTTGTCATATGTATTCATTGTACTGTGAGGCAGAGTCACTTTTTAAAAAAATACTGTACATTTGCACCAGTTTTTTACCAATTTGAAAATAGCTTATTCTCACTTTTTTTTAAAGATCAGCTGTCATTTTAATTAAGCATTTTATAAATTGATAGTGCACATAAAATAATCAACTTTGCAATATATCTTATCAGAGAAATGTGGTTCCTTCTTCTCCTGGACTTATCTTTGACTCTTAGTTCCCATGTAACATCTGTATTCAGTGAAGACAGAATATTTCCATTACTGAGATAGGAGATGGCAGATGGTGGTTTTGAAATTCTATGGAGAGATGAAGAGCTAAAATCAGACACAGACTTTCTGCTGCAAGTTCTCCTGAAACCAAAGTTAAAGTTCTCCATAGAACTTTTTGAGCACCGTCTGTCAATCTCCTATCTCAAGTCTGTGTTCACTGAAGATGGATTTGAATTGAGAATTGAGAATATTGAGAATGATTTATCAGTCCAGGAGAATAAAAAGTGGATTTCTCTGATAAGATTCAATACAAAGTTTATTATTTTCATGTGTGCTTCATTATTGATATTGATTTATGGGGGACAAAAATAAAACAATGGTTACTCTTCAAAGCTGGGGATGCACCATTACTTTTAGTCATGCACAATTTATACTTTTTTGAAGAGCAAAATTACAGTATTTATGGTAATTGTTCTATTTGATGGTTTGAGCAGGACTGTAAGTTGCCATGTAGCCCTAGTCTAAAACAAGACTGTATTACATTTCCTTGCATTAGTAAAAACATTTAACATATTTAAGGGGCACCTTTTACCATATTTTTCAAGTTGAGCTGGACACACTTAATAGTGGCTGCAGAGACTAAAAAAAACCCATTTTTTCTTTCTTTTTTAATTTTGCCTTTCCATTACGGAGATATTAGCAATCAAAGCATTTGACACCTAATGAGTTGACTTTTGTTCAGTCCAAGTGGGTGTTATCAGATAGCGACTCATACCTGGAGAAGTATCTTCCCAGTGAAAACGCCCACTTGACTTATCTAAAGTTAACTCATCAGATGCCAAATACTTTGGTTGCTAACATCTCTGCAACAGAGATGCAAAATAAAATAAACAAAAAAATCACTCTGCAGCCACTATTACATCATGTGTCCAACTCAACATGAAAAGTGTGGTGAAAAGTCCTGTTTAATAATACTGTGCCATAGCATAACATTATCTCAACTTTATCTGACAGCATCTATCCATATCCAATGGGATGGGAAACATCCAGGTGGATGCGTCTTTTATGCAGACCCTCTGGAATGTCCATCCAACGTGCTCTGGGAGCAGTGTGGAAGAAGGTGAGGTCCATACTTATATAACGGGGGTACATACTCATCATTAGCCCTGGACTATGCCACGGTTATGTAAAGTCAAATCAGTTGTCCACTTCAGCCATACTTCATCTTTATTGGCTTCCTTGGGACTTCTCTTCCAATGTCTAGAAAATGTTTCTGTAGTTTGATAGAAGCCTCAGTGGCTTGTAGAGTAATTTTTTTTTTACATTCTAGGAAAAATGTTACATTCTGTGAGGACTTGTAGAATTTTTTTAAAAAGTTAAGTCACCAGCTTAACTATATCGGGAACTCAGGGTTGTTGATGTACCTGGGCCTTGAAGTCTGGGGGCCCAAAAGGTTTCTCTTCCTCATGTAAAAAGAATTATGCTACAATTAATTTTATAGGGGCCCAGGAGCTTAAACGAGTTGTCCAAGATCTTACTTAAATGTCCAGAAAGCAGGAGATGCATTAAAGCAGTGTTCCCCAACTCCAGTCCTCAAGAGCCACCAATAGATCTCATTTTCAGGATTTCCTTAGTATTGTCCGGGTGATAATTCCATCACCTGGGCAATACTAAGGAAATCCTGAAAACCAGGTCTGTTGGTGGCTCTTGAGGACTGGAGATGGGGAACACTGCATTAAAGTATACTCACATAGTAAATTCCCGGCTGCTCTTGTGGTCCTGTTGGTCTTTTAAGTATCCTTGCTGTTAAGATGTTCTAAATATCCTCTGGTGATCTCTAATTCCAGTCAATTGCCTCAGTGGTCAACTGACAACTATGCTACCATTATTTTGTTGAGGTCAGTGATTGGCTGTAGTGGTCACCTTACAAAGAGCTATGAAAGACCGTTGGGCTATTAGAGTGGTGGCTCTGAAGCAGCGAATGCTTCATCCGATAAGTATACAGTCGCTTGGTATTTTATTGCATCCTGTCTTTCTGAACATCTGTAAAATCTGACAGCTCTTTAAATGTGGATATCCGCTTCATGCTGTGTTGGGGATAAGTGCTACCAGTGACAGAAAGACCCCACACACCTGCCAAGATGCATGCACGATCTGCAGGTATGATGTCCTGTTCTCTAGAATAGAACATGTGCCCGGTGTCTGTCGATCGTGCCCGCATCTCAGCAGGTGCATGAAGTTATAGCTTCATTGGTACCGATCACCTCAAAGGCAGAAGCAAGCTGAGTTGGATAACCCCTTAAGGTTACACCTTAAAAAAACTTATGGGGAAAAAATCACCTTGTAGGATGCTGCTAAAGCGTTAACCTTTCTCTGATTAGATTTTAAATTAAAAATAGTAGAGATTTGCAAGTTAATAGAAGAGCTTTTAATGGAAGTCTAGAAATAAAATAACTCCATCTTTCTGTCCATCTCACAGTCTTGGTTCTGCAGCCCCAGAGATACAGTGTGATTACAGTTCTCTGTTCTTCGGTTGTGAGACTCGAAGGGTTCGTCTGAACCACCGTCTCTGTTAAATGGCCTGAAACGCCAAATCTACCATTAACATTGAAATTGACAGGAGCAGCAGAATCCCTCTGTTTTCATCCTTATCATGTCGAGCTCAATGCCCTAAGGAACCGGCTGTGACGCACATTGATACGTGTCACATCTATGTAACCTTTTTTAAACTCTGCTGTTCCTCTCTCATTTGATTTGCGGTCAGTAAATGTCACGATTTCATTCTTACACAAATTATTAAATATCTTGATCACAATGCTTTCAGAAATATAAGCAATAGAAGCCTGCTTACTGTATGGAAAGGAAACATGGTTCTTAAGGGTTTTTTTGTTTTGTTTTTATTTTTTTTTTACTTATTTTAGATTTCCAAAAACCCAATTTGGATATTGTTTTGTAGCTGAAGTTTAACCATTTCTGTAAATGCTTCGTGAGATTCCTTGTTGGCATAGCTGCAGTGGTAATGTCCCACTGCCTAGTCACGACCACTGAGGTCAATGATTGGCTGCAGCATTCACATAGATTGAAAGTTCCGCTGCGGCCTGACAACAAAGAAAGTTGCAGTCACATTATAACTTCTCAATTGTCACTGTGTTCAATGCGCACGCTGTCATGATTCCCCTGTGTGCTTCTTGCAATCAGGTGGTCATATGATCTCATTTATGGAATTTGTATACTGGCAGTGACTTGCTGACTAGTCTCAGCCAGCTTTTCTCAATTTTCTTCTGTTGATTGAAGCTGAATAATGGTAGCTGGTATGTGACAATAAGTTTGTAAATCACATCCCATACCATGCACTCACATGACCATCCACCTGCATAGGGCACACATCGCACATTCTCTCGATTCTGCAGTCACATTCAGTGCTTTTTAGACTGGACATCCCCTTTAAAGGGACACTGTCACCTGAATTTGGAGGGAACAATCTTCAGCCATGGAGGCGGGGTTTGGGGGTTTTTGATTCATCCTTTCCTTACCCGCTGGCTGCATGCTGGCTGCAATATTGGATTGAAGTTCATTCTCTGTTCTCCGTAGTACATGCTTGCGCAAGGCAGTCTTGAATCAAAAACCCGAAAACCCCGTCTCCATGGCTGAAGATTGTTCCCGCCAAATTCAGGTGACAGTGTCCCTTTAAGGAAGTTTGCACTGAAGAAGACTTGAGTGAGTGGGTTTAGTTTCTGAGTTGCACAGCTATACAGTTTACAGAAAATAATGATATGGATGTCTGCTTTTAAGGAGAAGTGGAAAGCTCAGCTGCAACTGTTCTTGCAGTTATACTAACCCTGAGTACAACATTAGGCATAACTTAAAGGGGTATTCCCATCTTCAAGCTCTTATCCCAATATGTAGTAGCTTTAGTAGTAATAATAATAATAATAATAATGTTAGCAAATAGCTCCCATTAGAAATGTATTACAGTTCTTCTGAACTAACCTACTCACTGTCACTATTAGCATGGATACTAATGCAATGCCCTGCACAGGAAGTGGCATAGTGAATCAGAAGAACTATACTACATTTCTAATTGGAGGTATTTGCCAATATTATTATTACACTTACTACATATTGGGATAGGATTTTGGAGATAAGAATAGCCCTTTAATGAATGATATGAGTTTGCCACAGGTTACATAATATGCGTTTTGATTTAATTTTCTGTTTTAAATTTATTGTATTCTCTTATTTATTTTAGGATATCTTCTCGGTGGACACGTGGTCCGTTTTTTCCATGGCCATGATGAATGTTTGACAATCCCATCTACTGACCCAGCCGAAGCTCAACATAGGTTAGATTAAGGGAAAAATGGATTTAGTGGGATAAAAAAATTCATAAAACATAAGAAATAGTGTCACGATCATGCCGTACACAAGATAACCAGCAATAACCTCCGTGCAGTGACTTTATAGAATATAAAATATATATATACGTTTTCACTTGAAGAATATGTCAGTTCGCCATTGAAATGTGTAGTGCTAATGAACCTTTAATTCTGTTAAATAACGAGAATTTCATTCCAGCACTGCGGCCCATTTCAACGTGTTTTGCGCACCCTGGTCAAATTCAGTTCTACGACATCTCTGTATATGAAATTCACAGTTTTACTATGTTTTTTATTATATATTTTTTCATAAACCTATGTATGTGCTTTTATTTTGCTAGGAAAGTTAATTATGAAGCAGGAGGAGCTGGTATTCGTGCCAGGTCTTTATGGAGAGTGGAACCCCTTAGAATAAGGTGCCCATATATATTTTCTATCTTGCTTTTTGCACTCTTTCTGATGGAATCCCTTTTTAATGCCCTTTTCTCTCTGCAGTTGGAGTGGCAGTCACATCAAATGGGGGCAGACATTCCGCCTACGGCATATTACAACTGGGCAGTATTTGGCACTGACAGAGGACCAAGGATTAGTGCTACAAGACCGAGCAAAGTCTGACACCAAGTCTTCAGCATTCTGTTTCAGAGCATCAAAGGTAAATAAATAGTGATTACTGTTAAAACCTGCAAGGAATAAAAAAAAAACACATAGTCATGAAAATTTGTACATTTTTATAATTTTTGACTTCTGTGACATACAGGATGAATAACCGCATGCAGGCACTATATTAATACAAGTAGAATCTGTCTGGTGCCGGTGATAAGTCCCACAACAAATCCAGCACCGTGGTTTCCATGGAGCAATATTTTTATTAAAATACACAATTGCAATGTAAAAAGAATAAGAAAAAGGCTAAGGAATGTAAAATAATAGAATAACAATAGCGATGAAGGAGCAATGTGCATGTTGCTGGATGGAGCCTAAATTTTACCTTAAACTTGTAGGAATGATTCTTATATCTGTTGGATATATTTACCCATAGTGTATGATTCCGGCCGCAAAGAGCTTTTTTGGAAAATTGTGGAGCCTTATTAAGCCTGAGTGCAAAATGATTTCAGCTCGGAGTGCTTAATTTAGATTTTTCTAATATTTTGCAATTTTCCTTCGGGAGGCAAAACTGGTGTTTAACATTCATAATATTTTGGTTTTTATTACAAACCCAATCCTCAAGAACTGAGTCTTCCAACCGTACCTGCTGCACATTGTGCAAAGCTGACAAGGATATTGAAATAGCCAAAGCTACTTTTTTTTATTTATTTTACCTTTCTGCTGCATCTAAAATCAATATTTGGGTTGTCGGTGATAAAGCCTAATATAATGATAATAGATAATGCCTGAAGTATAGAGGAGAACGAAATAGAAAGACTGAAGGCTGTTCATGGCCCAATGCCTGTACTTGTTTTTAAAGAAACTCCGTCAGCACAGAATGACTGTTCAAACCAAGCGCAGGCACTCGGTGCTTCATATACACCTTCCTACCTGCTTGGTTTTAATCCATCTCCCCCATTTCTGGCTCTATGAATCCAGAACTGTCAATCAAAGAATAGGAGGGAGGAGATTCAGTAAAAACAAGCAGGTGGGAAGGTGGATATAAATGATCACGACTTGGTGTACCTAGCGACGATACTTAGTTGGAACAGTCATTCTGTCCTGACGGACCTCATTAAAGTTTTTTTTTCACTTGCCAGAAATTGGTTTGGGAGCGATGGAATAAATAGCTGAAAATTTCGATATTGTCATGGAATCATTCACAGTCTTTAACTTGCTCACCTGGAGTAACCATGCACTGCTGGAGTCTGCATACTATAATAGTGAGCTGTTATTACATCATTTAGCACTTTTTTAAGCCACTTCTCTATCTTAATTTTGGTAACGCACTGCAGGCTTTTGGCATTTACTAATAAAACATTAAGGAGGAGTTTAACTCTGTATAATTAACATGTTCCTGTAAAGGTCACAGTCTTTGTCTTTGCTGGCCTGCATTATCTGAACAACTTTGTAGCAAAGAATGAGTCACAGACCAGCAATTTATTCAGTGTCTTAATGGGACTACGGTATATTTATACAGCTAGAGTCAAATCAGCAAACTTTGGATATCCTTGCAAATTCTGTGTGCCTTCACAACATACCCACTGGGGTTTATTAGAAGTGTGGTACAAAAATACACATTGTGTAGGACAGGTACATAACTGCTTCTGATGATCACTAATTAGCTTTGCCATTTGTACTTATTTTTCATAAGTATTTTTAATTACAAATGTTCACATTTTGTTGATATGTTACTTTTCACCAAATTAAATTCACGTTAACATAAAACATCCACAAATAAATGGTTTTGGATAATGTTTACTGGCCTTTTGTTCTTAATGCAGGAAAAGTTGGACTCTGGCCCAAAGCGAGACATTGATGGAATGGGTGTTGCCGAGATTAAGTATGGGGATTCCATTTGCTTCATTCAGCATGTACACAGCGGCCTATGGCTGACCTATAAAGCCCAAGATGCCAAGACTGCACGACTGGGACCACTAAAAAGAAGAGTAAGTATACAGAAATATTTTATGGTATCTATTTGTTAAAATAAGGAATAAATACGGTAATTAAGCACCATACTCTCAAATAAAAGACCAGAATTGCAGCATTTTCATATGCAGTTTACTAGTTTGAGCTTCTTGAATGATCTTATTAAAGGGACTATGCGGGACTATATTATTTTCTTACTGTAGGTCTAAAAACTAACAGGCAGGTATATAAAGTGGCCACGAAGGGTAATTATGACCGAGTTGCTGTCCTGTTAAGCTCTGGCACTTTACAGGAAAATAGTGTCCCTATGTGCTGTCAGGTGTGGGGTGCATCACACTCACTTGCAGGCCACAGATCTTCGTTGTCTCCAGACTTCCATCCTCAGGAGCCGCCACACACAATTCATGGGACACCAAGTTCATTGCAACAAGCAAACATTTACTGGTCAGTTCAAGTCTTTTGGAAAATGGGGGATTGGGCACAACACTTAATATTTCTTACTTCCTTAGTTCAACACATCTTCAGACTTACCACTTGTTTGTCCTGGACTATCCCTAAGCCCAATGTCTCTTTCAGCCTCAAAAATTTCCTGTCCACTTCAGCAGTGCACCCGGGACCAGCCACCTGCCCTTCACGCGGTTGCACATCCCTCTTTCCCATCTTCATTCCAAGACGTCCTCTTCTGATCTTCAGCCACGGCTCTGGCGCAGGCGTACTTTGTCTGCCCTGTTGAGGGCAGAGCAAAGTACTGCAGTGCGCAGGTGCCGGGCCTCTCTGACCTTTCTGGTGCCTGCGCACTGCAGTACTTTGTTCTGCCCTCAACAGGGCAGACAAAGTACGCCTGCGCCGGAGCCGTGGCTGAAGATCAGAAGAGGACGTCTTGGAATGAAGATGGGAGGTGCCGCAGCGGACAATAGACACCCATCTGACCGGACCAGCAGCGGGACCGCCCCTGGGTGAGTATAATCTAATCTCTTTTTCTCCTCTTTCAGGTAACATCGGGGGCTTATCTACAGCATTACAGAATGCTGTAGATAAGCCCCTGATGCCGGTGGGCTTACCTCACCCGCGATTTTCGGGGTGACAGGTTCCCTTTAAGGGATTTTCCAGAAGAGATATGGGGAGAGAGAATTTCCCCCTAATATATTTCCTTAGTTCTAAAAAGTTACATATTTCCTCTTTTGGAAGGTTGTACGATAGATTCAATGATAGAAAATGAATGATTGAATCTTTTTTAGGTCCGTTAAATAAGGCCCAACAATTAGTTACACCATTCTTTTTCCATTTATCTATAGGGAAGTCTGGAAGGGCAGGGCAGAATATAAATAAAGTTTTTCTAATGGGTAACTAATTTGACTGCTGTAAGAAATGTTCTATAATTTCCTCCAGGTCATAATTGCAGATTTTATTAGTATATTCTCTGGTAGAAGGAGGGATTGGTCTAGTTAATTCGCAATAATAACAGCATCTAAGGGAGAATTCCCATTGTAAGACTTTTCCATTTCTGCCCAGCTGGTTTTGGCTTCATCTATAAGCCATTTCCTGCTCCTCATTATGATATTAGCCTCGGAGTAGGCCTGTAGATTTGGTAAACCAATGCCTCCATTTCTTTTGTTCTTATACAGTAATGATTTGGCTACGATTGGTGATTTTTTATTCCAAATAAATATTGACATTTGCTTATGGAAGTTCTTAATCCATATATCTGGAATCTGAATTGGAACAGTTCTAAAGATATATTGAAGTTTTGGTAGGATTATCATTTTATATAAAACAATCCTACCAAGCCATGAAGTATTTGTTTTATCAAAATTCTCAATTTTTTTAAATCTGTTTTTGTAGGAGATTCAGATTTTTATCTGGTAGCTTACGTAAAGAATTGGTAATTATAATTCCTAAATATGGGATATGATGTTTTTCCCAATTATAGGAAAATTATTTTTCTATCAATTTTTTTGGTTATGTAGTCTATGAAAAAGCCTAAAATTTTAGATTTTTTATAAGTCTCTTATAGTAGAAGTAATAATTCTCAATGCATTGGTAGAGTCAGTGGTAAAGATTAGCGCATCATCCGCGAATAGACTTATTTTATGTTGCCTAAAGTTAAATGGTTTTCCCTTTATTAAGTAATTTGTTCTAATGGTTTTGACAAAAGGTTCCATGATTAGGTCGAATAAGAGTGGGGATAATAGGCAACCTTCCCATGTTCTGTTATAGATAGAAAATGAGTTAGATAATATATTATTCTCTTGGACTTTTATGCAAAGGGACAAGAGTATAAGGCCATAATAGATTTCAAGATTTGTCCATGAATTCCAAATTTTTTTAGAGTGCCTACCATATAATCCCAATTAATTCGATCAAATGCCTTTTCAGCACCAAGAGAGAGAAATACAGAAGGAATTTTTTGCTTTTCTACGTGTGAAATTAAATTTAGTACTCTTCTTGTGCTGTCAGAGGCTTACCTCCCTTTAATAAATCCAACTTTGTCTGAATGTATTAAGAAGGGCATTATTTTGAATAACCTTTCTGAGATTATTTTAGCGTAAATCTTGATGTCTGAACTTAAGAGGGATGTAGGCCTATAATTTGGGATTAACTCTGGATCTTTATTCGATTTTGGAATAACCACTACAGTGGCCTGTAAGGTTTCCTTTGGGAATTTACCTTCATTGATGGCTGTATTAAACATACACGTTAGGAGATCTAAAAAATGTTGACTAAACATTTTATAAGGTGTACCATCTGGTCCAGGTGATTTACTTTAATGCTTCTATAGGCTTTGTCAGTTTGGGCTATTGAAATCCGGATGTTTAGCAATGATAATTGATCTGTATTCAGTGTTGTGAATTCTGCTCTTGGGTTCCCTCCAGTGGTTGTTGGTGGGAATGCAGTTATCTCTGACTCGCAGTCCTGGCCAGGTGTATCGGATAATTACAATTCTCACTGGGATATTTAGGTGTGCAGGATTCTTTAGCCCTTGCCAGTTGTCAATGTTTCTTTGGAAGTATTGGATCTCTGCCTGGCCTCTCCTGCTTATCTGCCAGTTCAGCAAAGATAAGTGTCTTTTTCTTTCCCTGTGGCACACTTGCAGTGTGCTTATTTTCAGTACTGTTCGTTTGTTTGTCTTTTGTCCAGATTAGACTGTTGTATGTGTTTTCTCAGTCTGGTTGGTTTCACTGGAGTTGCAGATATATCTTAGTTGGATGTAGGAAGTTTTTTGTATATTCTGCTGTGGATTTTTTGAAGGGTTTTAATACTGACCGCACAGAACTCTGTCCTATCCTGTCCTATCTAGCTAGAGTGACCTCCTGTGCTAAATCCTGTTTTTTCTGCCTGTGTATGTTTTTTCCTCTCCGACTCACCGCCAATATTTGTGGGGGGCTGTCTATCCTTTGGGGATTTTCTCTGAGGCTAGACAGTATTCCAATTTCCATCTTTAGGGGTATTTAGTCCTCCGGCTGTGATGAGGTGTCTAGGTGTGTTAGGTACACTCCACGGCTACTTCTAGTTGCGATGTTAAGTTCAGGTTTGCTGTCAGTATAGTGGCCACTTTCTCCAGTGAAAGTTCTCATGCAGCTCCAAGGTCACTGGATCATAACAATTCAGGTGTGGGAGATTAATATTTAGAAAGAAATTTGTTTATTTCTATAGTTTTGGTTGTATTGTATCTCTATCATTCTTTAAATTATATAAGTAAAACCCCGGAAATTTTTCAGCAATTTCTTGCGGATATGCATATTTAACTCCATCATTCTTAATAGAAGAGACTCTAGTTTTCATACATTGTTTTTTTACCTTGTTGGGTTGGGTTTTTCCACACAAAGCAGTTATTTCCTTTCCATGCCTTTCCGAGACCAACAGCCTACCTTGTTGCTAATAAGGCACAGGTAAGTACTACACAAATTCCTATCACCCAGTAGGACCAATTAAGGCTGAATCCCTTCTCTTCCATGGCAAGGGCTATGCCAATGGTACTGTTGTAGCAGGCAGTAAACGAAAATTCCTTGCACCAAATAAATAATTGCTCCACATCATGGAACATAATGCCAAATTATTCTGCATCTATGGCAGTGTGAACGACCATTCTTCAAAATTAGCGTTTTCTGCTACAATTAAAGCATTGTGTTCCACTTAAATTTCAGCTAGCACTCAAAACTTAAGCAGTGTGTGTGTGTGTGTGTGTGTGTGTGTTTGTGTCTGTGTGTGTGAAGATTGTCAATGATACCCTAAGCAGCTCAGTTTTCAAAGTTTGGCATTGTCAGACAAGCTGCTCCCTAAATCTAATTAGGAGTTATATTTTACATCTGCCTCTTTCTGAACAGGCAATCCTGCACCAGGAAGGCCATATGGATGATGGCGTCACATTACAGAAGTGTCAGCATGAAGAGTCCCAAGCTGCTAGAATCATTCGTAACACCACAGGCCTGTTTAGCCAGTTTATCAGGTACAGTTCGGTCAGCAGTGTCTAATTTTTGCCACACATTTCACAAACCGTTAAGTTCCTCTATCTATTGATAGCTTCTGAAAAGGACACAAGAATCTAGTTCTCCTTATGAGTTAGCATAGCATTCCACACCAGCCCCCATCATTTATTTTTGTTTCCAATCCACAGTACTGTACAAATAATTTAAAGACTGATACAAAGATTGAAAGTTTGCTGATGCTTGTGTAGAATTTGAAGCAGTATTTGCAAATCACCAAGAGGAGTCACTAAAATATTAATCCGATCTGTTGGGAGTTGTTTGCTGACGCAGATATTTTTTTTTTATTATAAGTGACCTGGATTCTCTGACGGGAAACAACCGGACGGTAACGACCCCCATCGCCCTGCCTATTGAGGAGGTAGTTCAAACCCTGCAAGACTTGATCACTTATTTCCAGCCTCCCGAGGAAGAACTAGAACATGAAGATAAACAAAATAAGCTCCGCTCACTCAAGAACAGGCAGAACCTTTTCAAAGAGGAGGTATAACCCAGGGATCTCAGTTGTACTTCTTCTGTCATGAGTAGAGTTGATATATAAGAAGTTTTATCATTGTTATTATATTATCAACTTGTTACATTTATGTTTTTTTTATTGCGCAATATTATTTTCTATATTATTTGCACCTTTATTTTAATTTTTCACCTAAGCATAAATATTAAAGCAAGTATTTTCAAGCTTTCTGTTCTATGCCTGTAAATTGTACTGTAACAGGTAATCCTTGTGAAGACTGCCATGTCAGTGTAAAGAGACATATATGCCATGCAATACTCCTCTGGGAATTTAAATATGCATATCGCTTCTTCAAAAAGGAAGAAGACAAGAACTCTAGTGCCATCAAATGGAAGTAGAAATCATAAAAGTTCATATCGACCCATCAAAAGGCCTTACCACATGACTTAGAATAAGAAGCCGAAGCAGCAACTCCATTTGCAAATACGTGTGTTCGGTTGTTTGCTCTTCATCTGTGCAAAGCAAAAACGAAGAAAAAACCGAAACAAAGTCCAAAAATGCAGTATAAATTATAATATTTATTAAAATATATATAATATAGTGTAACAGTGGGAAAAAAACCCATAAAAAGCACAACACCAGGGACATGTAAATGGCAGCACTAAAAATAAGTTAATATATAACCAGTGTACGAACAACATATATGTGCATACCTGTGTCAATAAGCCATAGAATATATAGCAAGCAGATTTACCAAATGAATATTATAAAGTGCATGTGCAAATTTAATTAATTGGTGGCAAAAAGGAGACCGAATAGAGATGCTGATAATAAATATTGGTGCAATCTATTGGCGCTAAATCCGGCCGGTTTCATTTTTTTCTTCGTTTTTTCTATGTTTTCCCGATTTGTCCGATACACCTTCCATTGGTGCACATTGGTGGTTATAGATATATATATATATTCTCTCCTCCCATGTACAATTGCTATGTGCACCGTGCCTTGAGATATATTTATCTGTGCAAAGCAGGAGAACTGATTTTACTTATCATCCAGCCAAATCAGTTCTCATGCTTTGCACTTTTAAGGGGCAAACACCCCAAAATGTGTCTTCAAATGGAGTTTTTGGTTTGGCTTCTTATTGTAAGTCATGTGGCAAGGCCTTTTAAAGGGTCAATATTGACTTTTAGGATGGTTACTTCCAATAGGTGGCACTAAAGTTTCTGTCCTCTTGCTCTCTGAAGAGGCTATTTGCATATGTAATTCTTGAAATTTTTATCTGAGCTTTGTAATTTCAGCAGCAGTGTAATTTAAAGCTCCTGATTTTAATTAAAAACTCTGAAAAAGGGTCTTAATCTATAATCTGCCATTTGTAAAACTGGAGTAATTTATATGGCAGCAGGGACTTTGGACCCCCACAGCTGCCAAGACTGGATGGATCCTCCATCTAAGCACCCTCTAAAAGGTTATGTCCTTGCATCACATCCTAGAGTATAAGAATAAAATATACTGTATTAAAAAACTTAGAGGGGCAGTTAAGTACTCATGTTGCTCAATACAAAATCAATGGGGTGCTACACATCAAATTCCCATTGATCCGTTGTGTATAGTGCTGCTGCTGGCCAAATGTGATTGGTTTTGGAGCTGCGCTGTACATCTCCACCAGTTGTTTAGTGACTGTAGCAGCATAGCAGGGTATTGCAAATTCAGCCCTATCCTAAGAATAGGCCATCAATGTAAAAGTACCAGAAAAC
Source organism: Ranitomeya imitator (assembly GCF_032444005.1). Taxonomy (NCBI): domain Eukaryota; kingdom Metazoa; phylum Chordata; class Amphibia; order Anura; family Dendrobatidae; genus Ranitomeya; species Ranitomeya imitator. The sequence continues at coordinate 715,305,684 of NC_091282.1, read as the reverse complement.
CCCTACAAGGTGCAATTGTCACCTATCGGGGTTCAAAAGTCTTTGCACTTTTTAGCACCATTTTTATAACCAAATTTACAATGTCATCTGCCTCTGCTGCTAAGGGGACCTTAGATTAGAAGTATCACTCCAGCGCTGAAAAAAAAGAACCAAAACACTTGAGTGGGGCTTTAACAAAACACATAGAATACAAAGGAATCAAAGAAAATTATTTTGATGTAAAAATGGAGTTCTTAGATGTGAAAGGCTGCCAAACCCATACAAGGTTTTGGGTTCACTAACGATAAATTAATATTTTGCACTTGGACCAATATTTATTAATTTTCTGCTCGGAGATCTTCCATAAGTGCTGAATTGCAGTGGTATTTTATTACAAGTTTTCATAACAAGTAAATGCTTTTAGGATTTGATCACATCAATGCGTATGCTGGACGAGTCGTTGGAACCAGGGATTCTCAGCCATTCTCCCATTCTGGTACTCAACAGGCCTCAAAAGATGTAACTTCTGCAGTCCGATGAGGGTAGGCACATTCAGTTTAGCATATCAGTCAACAGCCTGCCCTTGTTGTGTCGCAGAAGTCATGCAGATTGAGGCCTTTTCACAGATACCTCCCCTAGAAAAAGCTACCCTCGAAACACCTGATAGGTGTTGTGACTGTCAGGTGAGCGTACCTATAATATCTTATACCACTTTGCTATTAGATAATACCCTGTTTGCACTTTTTGTCTATCCAGCTTTACCGATTGTTTTTTGGACAGCTAAACAGGGGTGAGGGAGCCCTAGACTTTTGATGAATCTGGGTTCCAGATATGGTCACACAGTGCTGTGTATGTGCTTGCCTAGCTCTGTTTTGAGTAGTTTGAAATTTTTCTTCCCTCTGACATGGAAACTACTGCATAAAGAAGGTTGGGGTTTGCACAAAATGAAATGACAAACTGCATGTGGCCTCCAGGCCGCATTTTATGGACCTTTGCTCTAGACCAGGGGTCCCCAACTCCAGTCCTCAAGGCCCACCAACAGGTCATGTTTTCAGGATTTCCTTTGCATTGCACAGGTGATGCAATTATTACCTGGGCAAGACTAAGGAAATCCTGAAAAAATGACATGTTGGTGGACCTTGAGGACTGGAGTTGGGGACCCCTGCTCTAGACAGTTGCACTCCTCATGGTCGACTATCCTTGCCAAATGTGACAAAAGAAAGCTCAAATGTGGGCAATGGCCAAAAAAAAATGTACCATTACTTTAATTGACCAGGAGCATTTCCCAATGTATAAACTGAACATAATCCCAGATTGTCATGTAAAATGAGTATCACCCTGACACAAGAACAGTCATGCATCGATGCAGTAGCTCTACGTGCTCCTGTAAGAGTGTACAATTAATATGCACAATTTCTTCAGTTGAATTTCTCCATGAATCATCTGAAAACTGAAATACTAATAATAAATATATCTACGGTAAATACTGTGTAATTGATTTCCTGGGGAACAGCCTTCCTGCTCTGAGTGTACAATAAACCCACTTGATTGTCCAACTATTAACACTTCCTCTCCCCGTGCAGGGAATGCTGGCTCTGGTGCTAAACTGTATTGACCGTCTAAATGTATACATCAGTGCCGCACACTTTGCAGAATTTATCGGGGAGAAAGCTGGACCAGCATGGAAGGAAATCCTGAACCTTCTCTATGAATTACTAGGTAAATGGACAATCAATCATCTTTATCAACTCCTATTACATTGTTGTCAAGAAAAAATTGAAAGAATAAAAGCAAAAATAATAATGTTTATGTCTCCTGTAAAACTGAATGATGACTAAACTCAATGTATGGCATCAAATACAGTCAATGGCCTCATAAGAAAATAATAATACCATAGTTGGTTGACCCCATTAGATATATATCTGTAAAATCATTAATCTCAGAAATATCCATAGACTGCTCCCTACAAACACAGGTAAAGTATGGCTAATTTGTCATAATTATCGTATAGAACGTGATATCTCTGAGCAAGAACATATCCATAACCGTGGTATTCATTTCTCTTAGTAGCGTTTATTATAAGCTACTGGATAGTGGAGAAATGGTTATGGCTTTTATAGCAGTATTTTCCTTTATGACCCCATACAGCTACATTACACTTCCATATGGTATTGTGTTGTGCCTTTTTAGACTCGATGTCTCTTTAGAAGATAATATTAATGATCAGGCATTTCTAAATCCAACCATGCCAAATCACTTTTTTCTACCAATATCAGCTGTCATGAAACAGTTCAGGAACCCTCCAGAAAATAAGTGTCTGATACCTCTGAACTTTCTGGAAGCTAGCCATCTGAATCACAAAGAAATATCAACATATTTCCTTTTTTTCCCCTTTATTCTGTTTTGTTTTCTAGCTGCTCTAATTCGCGGAAATAGAAGCAACTGTGCGCAATTTTCCAATAACTTGGATTGGCTTATAAGTAAACTGGAGCGTCTTGAATCATCTTCAGGTATTTCACAATGTTCTGTCCTTTTCAGAAGAACAGTATCTACTCTTGCCATATTACGATACAGCAGGAGATATCACATCTATTTGTAGTGATGATTTTCTTATCTGTTTTCTGGTAGGAATACTGGAGGTTCTACACTGCATATTGATTGAAAGCCCCGAGGCTTTAAATTTAATAGAAAAGGGACATATACGGTCAATAATTTCTCTTTTGGACAAACATGGGCGAAACCACAAGGTATGTAGAAATAGGTACTTTTCTGATGGGGACAATAATAATAAATTATTATTAATGATGTATTTTAAAGTTAATTCCAGGCCACTCTACATACAAAAATAGGGTCTGTTATACCTAACATTAAAGGGGTTGTCCAGTATGATTTTGTATTTTTTTTTACTATGGGCCTATAAACTAACACGCAGGTAGTTGCTAACAAAGTCAGCTACCTGCCTTTTCTACCCAACGCCGACTCAGAGCCGCCACCGACCGCTCCTGCCAGTGATTTGGCTCCTCAACATCAACACAGCAGCTCTTCTTCTTCCGGACTGCTCTGTCGGAGTGACGTGACTGCTAACATCATGCTGATTGACACCTGACTTACCACAGTTAAGCAGTGGGGAGTCAGCTGTCAATCTGTATAATGTTGGCCGACTCACCCAATCTCTGCCTAAGGCTGCCGTCACACTAGCAGTATTTGGTCAGTATTTTCCATCAGTATTTGTAAGCCAAAACCAGGAGTGGAACAATTAGAGGAAAAGTATAATGGAAACATATGCACCACTTCTGCATTTATCACCCACTCCTGGTTTTGGCTACAAATACTGATGTAAAATACTGACCAAATACTGCTAAGTGTGACGGCAGCCTAATCTTATTACAATACTTCTGTGAACGCTATGTATTGCACAAGCAATCGGATCACAGCTTCAAGTCTCCTAAAGGGACTGTTAAAGAAATTAAAAAGTCAAAAGAATAAGGTTAAAAAAAGCCCAAACGTTCAAATCACCTCCCTTTTGCCCTATTGAAAATAAAACAATTAAAAATACACATATTTGGTATCGCTGTGCTCAGTAATGTATGATTGATCAAAATCTAAAATAACTTAATTTGATTGAAAAACAGCATTGCGAAAAAAAAATCAAAACATCAGAATTCCATTTTTTTTGTCCGTAACAGCATTATAATAAAATGCAAGAGCCGATCATTTCATCGTATCTACCCCAAAATGGTATCAATAAAAATGTTGGCTCAGGACAAAAAAAAATAAGCCTTCACCCAGCCCCAGATCTCAAAAGGGGTTAATGAATCGGGCTCCTGTTATGCCACCATTTACTGTTGTGTAAATGGGGGAGGGGGACATTAACTGCATATAGGAAATGTGATTTACTAAATGTCTTGTTTTTAGGTTCTGGATGTCCTGTGCTCTCTGTGTGTATGTAATGGGGTTGCAGTCCGTACTAACCAGAATCTAATTTGTGACAACCTGCTGCCCAGGAGAGATTTGTTATTACAAACCCGTTTGGTTAATGATGTCACCAGGTATACTTTCATTTATTAAGTCATATATTTTTACTTAAAGAAGTTGCATATTTGTGTAAGACATGAAATGACTGCCCTTGTCCTTAATGATTGTGCTGCATAGAGGCTAATATATTTATAAAGTATCAATTCTACAAAACTGCAGCTTCACTGGTGGACACAGAGAGGAGAGAAAGAACAATAAATAAGCCATTTGCAGTCCAATACCTCGTCATAATGAACAAGTTCACCAGTTTTGGACATAGAAGTGGCCCCCTTACCACATGGGCCCCTATGCGGTTTCACAGGTTGTCCCACTGATATGTCTTTATGATATGCTTACTTTTTGGGAAAATAGCTTTCTGCTGCTTAGTCCAGCAGTATTGTGGTATAGTCCTGCTGAGATTATCAGATGGCAATGAATAAATTAAAGGGGTATTCCCATCTTCAAGATCCTATCCCAATATGTAGTAGATGTAATAATAATAATATTAGCAAATACGTCCAACTAGAAATGTAGAATAGTTTTTCTGATTCGCTATTCCTCTCTCCTTATGTGCCCGCATTGTAGGACATTAGGTATCCATGGTTACGACCACTAGCAGCTAGCTAACTAAGGCTGTAGTCCTACCAGCGTATGGCATCGGATGCGATATGCTAATAACCCTCGGCTCCTGCTCTGCTGCGAGCGGCAGCCGAGTGTCATGCTACTGTGCGCCTATCCTCTGCAATAAAGAACATCAGAGCACAGCTGTGGTGGAGGCGGAGAAATTAAATTGCGTATATCGCACCACACTTGGGTGATATCCGAGTGTTGTGCATTGTCACTCACACCCATAGTTTTATATGGGTGCGAGTGAGCTGAGTCTCACTGCCAATCGCAACATGCTGCGACTGTTTTAGCATGCCGATTCGGCATGAGAAAATAATTGCAGATCTGAAGTGCTATGCGATGTTTTATGAAATAGCACTCGGCCGCCATGTTGTACAGTAGTGTGACTCCAGCCTGTCAGTATATCAGTGGTCATAACCATGGATACCTACGGTCCTGCAGTTCTTGTACATGAGGAGAGAGACATAGCAAATCAGAAAAACTATACTACATTTCTAATTGGAGTTATTTGCAAATATTATTATTACACATATTACATATTGAGTTAGGATCTTGGAGATGGGACTTTGACTTTGTGGAACTTTCATCCATTTCCCTACTGCATCTCTGGAGCTCAGCCACATTGATCTTGGGGTTCTTCTTTACCACTCTCACCAAGGCTGTTCCCCATGATTGCTCAGTTTGGCTGAACAGCCAGGTCTAAATTTAATTACGGTAAACACAGCTGGACCCCAATGAAGGGGAAGAACCATCTCAAGGAGGATCACAAGGAAATGGACAGCATGTGACTTAAATATGAGTGTCTGAGCAAAGGGTCTGAATACTTATGACCATGTGATATTTCAGTTTTTCTTTTTTATTAAATTTGCAAAAATGTCTACATTTCTGTTTTTTTCAATCAAGATGGGGTGCAAAGTGTACATTAATGTAAAAAAAAAATGAAGTTTTTTGAATTTACCAAATGGCTGCAATGAAACAAAGAGTGAAACATTTAAAGGGGTCTGAATACTTTCTGTACCCACTGTATGATCGATGGGGGGTCTAAGAGTCCGTACCACCACATATCATGAGATATGTATATAAGATATACCCTCCAATGTGAATGGAGTGGTAGTGATCATGTGGGAACACCACCCCATTCACTGTCTATTGGAGTGGTGGGAGTGACAGCAAACTTCTTACCGCTGCATTCACTTAGGAATGCAGCAGTTGTACCATTATCACCAACCCCGTGGCTGAATGGTAAATAATTTTCATGGCAAAACACTTTTTAATAAGTATTCCTTTGTATAATATTATTATTGTCATTATTACATGATTGTTTGACCCTTGTATATCTGACCTGTTCCTCTATAAAAATTTTAAGTAAAGCCAAGTTGTGAGACTTTGTTGTTGTGTTTGCCTTTGCTAAATCTTAATAAAATCTCGGTAAAATGGGGTTTCCATATACAAAGTACTGTAACTGTTTCAACATGAGGACATATTTTGAACTTGAAAAGAGTTACTGTATTTTGTATTTCCTCGGTGCAATAAGCTCAGCTATCTTTTACATTTTTGTGTTCTTTTTCAGCATGAGACCAAATATCTTCCTGGGTGTAGCTGAGGGCTCAGCACAGTACAAAAAGTGGTACTTTGAGATGTATATCGATCAGGTGGATCCATTTCTAACTCCAGAACCTACTCACCTACGTGTAGGTTGGGCCTCCACCTCTGGTTATGCTCCTTATCCAGGGGGAGGTGAAGGATGGGGAGGCAATGGTGTAGGGGATGATCTTTTCTCCTACGGCTTTGATGGTCTTCACTTATGGTCCGGTAAGTTCATTTTGAAAATATCTCATATTTTGCTGTTACTTGGAGTTTTTAATTTACTATTAAGCCTACTTCACAATAGCTTTTAATTGTGGCAATCAAGTTAATTCTGTATCCTTCTATTTCCATCATCGACAATGGAACTAGTATAAAATGGAACTGGAAACATAGTTTCAAAGCTTGACAAATACAAAAACGATGTTTTCCCCTAAAAAATGGCTTTCTTATAGGATTAAGGTTTTTAAGAGCATTGTCCAAAGTAAAAAAAAAAGTCATATAATCTGACTCTTGCTTTAATTTAAAGCTAACCTACTGTCAATCTACGGGCAGCATTTATAAGGCCATGGCTGTATGATTTCAGTCATGTATGTTTGACTCTAAAGCACTGTGGTCTATCAGGGAAAAGCATGTTTTAAAGGCTGCCAGCCGGGGACCGAGCTGCACTGGAGACTGGAAGGATAGACGAGTCCCCTGTGACTTCTCCCTACCTTCTTCCCTGCAATGACAAGTTTCTGACTTTACATGCACATGCAAAGAGACCTGGCACTAAAGGGGGGCAGACTGGAAGTTGCCACTAGGAACCCACCTGTCTGACTAGTTCCAGTTGGCTTTTAAAGTATGTTTTTCAATCTTTCTCTGAAACACCACAGTTTTTCACAGTCAGATATATCTAGTTGAAATCATGCAGCCAGTGTCTGAAACCTTCTGCCCATGGATCTGTAGCATTTCAGTTTGCACTTGTTTGCCTGAAGTTATTGGCTCAAGCTAAATATTTTGCTTACTACGAGCAAAAAAGAGAACAGCTGACCGCACCACCGCCACTACCACCTACAACATGAAACTCACAGATGCCAGCCGGACAGAAGACCTGAGGTGCTGTAGCCAGAAAGACGACCATCAACGATGCAGCAATACGAAAGAAAACGTGGCTAAATAAAGTACCTGTTTTAGAAGAATGGTGAGTGCTGCCACGTTTTCTTTCGTATTGCTAAATATTTTGCTTAGTCTGCATAATATTGCTTCCCTGTGGGTATACATTAAATGAACTCACCACTGAATCCTAGGCTTAACGCGATTTGGGAGCTTGGAAGAAAACCCAGTCATACGTTTGCCAGTTGGAGGGATTTCGGCAGAGTGCTCTGTTCATAATACAACAAAAGATCATTTCCTTTCTATAATCCACTGTCTTTAACTATAACAGCTGTGTATAACTGGACAGCAGTAATTCCTCACGCTGTGAAATGACTGAGGTCTCCTGTCACCAGACTGAACAACGCATAAGAAAGAAAGGAAACCTCCACCAGGAACGTGATTCACTTCCACTGTTCAGTGCCAAGTTATTGCAGTGGCCCGTCTAGTCTTGGCATGTAGCCGTCTTAAAATACTGATTGTTGAGCAAAAGTGGACACATGTTTGAAATAACAAACTATGGTATTTATTTCCTCACGCTTGATTTGGCGTAATCCGTTATAGCCACAAATTAAGAATACATTTTTAATTCCTATCTTGCCTTATTGTCGATTAAGTTTAATGTGGTCTCAGTAGAGGAATCCTTCCCAAAAATGAGGGCTTGCAGCTCCTAATACCTAACTTTTTTCATAGGAACATTTTTTTATTGGCCGCGTGGCTACTGCATGATTTTTTTTTTAATAATAATAATTTTATTTCTATAGCGCTGATATATTCCACAGCACTTTACATTTTAGAGGGGACTTGTACATACAATAGACATTACAGCATAGCAATAAAAAAAGAAAAAAAGATCAAAACAGATACCAAGAGGAATGAGGGCCCTGCTCGGAAGCATACAATCTATGAGGAAAAGGGGAGGCACAAATGAAACGTTGAATGGTTGTAATTAGTATTTTTAACACATTTTTATCAGTATTTGGTCCATGTGTCCTTTTTTACCATCAGTGTGTCTTATATTTTTTCTTCTATGCAAAAAACCCCAACAAACTGATGATAAGCTCATAAGCTTCTCATAACAAAGAGTCAGTGAAAAACAAACAGCACGTGGATATGTGACAGAAAATCATTGATAGTAAAAATGAACGCCCTGATTAAACACGAATGACAATGTCTTCCAGGACACAGATGGAAATCGCTCCTCTTTTTTATGTACAATAAAAAAAAACTGTCTAAATGGTACCTCCCATGAATTTTTCTATCTTGTAAAGTAATGGCAGACTGCTATCATGTTCTAATCATTAAGGTTGGATTGCTAAAACTCCCACTGATTTTGAAAACAAAGGAGTGCGACAATGCTGGTTGGGAATAAAACAGTTGCATGGCCTCCATACAAAAGCTTTTCCATGCACATTGACGCTCCCAGCCATGGGATGTGGCAGTCTCAAACATATGTATGTATCACAATCTGTTTTATATGTCCACCTTCCTGGTATATATGTCCCCCATCCTGGATCCATTCCTATTGTCCTCCATCTTGGGCCCCTTTGTCACGTCTCTGTTGTCGTAGCGAGGGGTTCCTTCCATGTCCCCAGTACTAGGAGGTACCCTAGCTATCCCTGCTCCCCAGATTACTTCCAATGATGAAGATGCCAGGTCTACGTACCTTGCTGAGATCCTGATTTCTCCCTAAGTCTGTTACCTCCCCCCACCCAGGCAAGAGAGAAGTTTTAGTGTATGGAAATACACCAGCCAGACTAACAAGGGAATACATACTGGGATAAAGTAAAATACCAATTATACAAATATGCTGTCACAAATAAAAGTGGGAAAGACGGGGAGTGAAGGAAGGGAAAAATCAAAGTAGGAGAAGGAGAGGATTTGCAAACAACTAAAACCAAGCAACAATCTTTAGATAAATGCACCAAGCACCTCCTCAAACAACAAAACTCCTCCTGTTCCTGAACCATGCAGCATGAAGCTAACTTTGGCAATGCCTGCTTGCCAGAGGCCAGTATATATTGGAGAGGGGACTGACCAACTCTGAACAGGTGAGAGCATCAAATCAAGTAAACTTCCAGGAGTTCTCAGCTGAACAGATTATCCCCTTCACTGCTAGAAGAAACCTGCACTGCTTAATATGAAGGTGAAGTGCTTCTAATCAGTGCAGAAGTAGGAGAAATCAGACAGCGTGGTCATCAAGCTCTTCTCTAGTGATAAGCCCATGACACTCTTCCTGGTATATATGTCCTCCATCCTAGTATACCTGTACCTCATCCTTTTATATATGTCCTCTACCCTGGTATATACTGTATGTCCTCCATCCTGAGCCCTTTACTATTATTTATGTCGCCCATTCTGGTATATATATACCCCCACCCTTGTATACAGTCTAGGTCTCCCATCCTGGTATATATTTTCCCCACCCTTGTAAACATATCCCCCTTTTTGGTATATAAGTCCCCTATCCTCAAATGCATGTCCCCCTTCCTGGTTTATATGTCACTTATACTGCTATATATGTCTCGGTTCTGCCTCTGCGTAAACAAAAAAATGAATCTCCCCTTCCTCTTATGCCATAACATGTAGCGTCCTCTGCTGTAGCTGACGCAGAGGCTGGTAGCTGACATCAGCGTGCCTGCTATGGTGATGAAGACGTCACTGCCATGCCACTCCAATGCATTGCACACTGACTGCTGGGTTCAGATTAGCCGGCGGCATCTATTGCACCGCAGTGCATTTCAGCTAAAGAAGGTGCTGAGGTCGGTGGCCTTCCTCCCTCATGGGCCCGTCGTGGTTGCACCCTCTGCAATCACGATTGTTACACTCCTGACAGCTGATAATCATCCAACTAGAATTATCGGAGGCAGATATCTTTGAAGAAAGGGATGTTTATTTTGTGAGCTTTTCCCTTTAAGGCTATAGTTCTCTAAATTTCCTATCTGGTCTGTTTTTAGACATTGGCCCAATTACCTAAAATAGAACATGCGGTGTTGTGAATAGTCCCTCAGCAGTTTGCGTAGAAGAGAAAATAGTGATATTATCTTTGTGAAGTTCAGACACAGCTTTTGGTCCTCAATTCACAAGATCTCATTCTATTCTCGCTGTGACTCATTCCATGACGCTGTTTTCATTGACGTATAAGGCAGAAATTAAGCTTAGTGCTTTGTATTTGACTCTTAGTAGAGCAAGATAATTAGGATGCTATCTTGAGTCAAATTTCTTTGTTGCTTTTTCCTTCAGCTGCCATTGTAGTATTTTTGCAGATGACTAAGATAAATGTTTTATGTGATCCCCTTACTACCTACTATCTTATTACTTTATATAGGGAGGGTACCGAGGGCCGTGGCTTCAACAAACCAGCATTTATTGGCATCCGATGATGTGGTCAGCTGCTGCCTGGACTTGGGAGTGCCTAGTATTTCTTTTCGTATTAATGGGCAGCCTGTCCAAGGCATGTTTGAGAACTTTAATACTGAAGGTCTCTTTTTCCCAGTTGTCAGCTTTTCTGCTGGTGTCAAGTAAGTGGTTTTCACTGCGTCACTTCATCTCGAGTCTTTGACTTTTAGAACATGGAGCAGAGATTTCTGCAAATTCAACTAATATCTTAAAGGGTCTCCTTCTTTGAAAGTAATTTTTAACAAAATTCAATGTGGTATAATCTTAAATCACTGTCACCCGAAAATCTGATTATCCCTAGCCTCCCATACTCATGCATGCTTGGTTTTTTGAGCTTGCATGTGTTAGTGAAAAGCCGAATAAACCTCTGCCAAACACCTCTGGCAGCATCTTATGGAACTGAAGATTTGGCTGATTTAAAATCAATATGCAAACTTTTTCTTTTCACAATATCATGTGTCAAAGTAGGTTTAGGAGACCCCCAAACACATTAGAGACATTTACGGGTTGAGCAAACTTTTGCTAATGTGTTTGGAGGTCTTTAGAGACATGTTAAGTTGTGACCAGGGAAACAGTTATGAGACCCCTCAAACAAGAGCTATAAAACTTAAAGGGGGAACCAAAACAAAAGGGACATAACTGCATAGCATTACAGCCCATATTCCAACTCTTGAGCGTCTATGCACAGTAACTCCTTCTGATTTCTGACATGTCTTTATCAAATCTAAAATCTGTAGACATTTTACATTTAGTACTATACTTGATTGACATTTAATCTAGTTATAATTGAACTTTGCCCTTTTAGCCACACCTTGTTGTAAAAGTTCCCATTTTTTTCTCTATATATTACAAATTCTGGGCAAAAATACTATTTGTTTGATCACTTAGTTACATAGTGATAGATTTTGAGAAAAGACGAAAAGACAAAGATTCATCAAGTTCAACCTTTATTCAACAATTATACTTTATCACGAGATTATTTATAACCCACAAACTGTATGTTATGAGAAGGCATCCAACCGTTTAAGGTTTTGTTATAGTGTCCGCCATTGCTGCCTCTTGCGTAGGTGTCCCATAGTCTAACTGCACTAACTGTAAAAAATCCTTTTCTATTTTGATGTCGACATCAACTTTTCTCCATCCCTGTTTCTTTGTAAGGTCCTTGTGAAGAAAAAAACCATATGCCGCAAATGTATTTATACAGAAAATCAAGTATCTGAGTGCCTATTTTCTAACCTAAACAAGTCCAATTTATCTAGCTTTCACAAGAGACCATACCATTTAATAATGTTGCTGCCCATCTCTGAGTCCACTGTAGCTTCCCAAAACACTTCCTAGAATGTGGAGCCAAAAATTGTATTCTATGATCAAGATGAAACTACGCACAGGATTTACAGAGGAGTAATACTAAATTGGAATCACAGGCTTATGGCTCTCTTTTTATAACCCCTAAAAGGAACCTGTCACAGCAAAAACACCATTAAAGGGAACCTATCACCCCCTCCAGGGCCAATTAAAGTAAAAGAGCCACCTTCAGCAGCACTAAGACTGCATTCTGTGAAGGTGGCTCTTATGTTAATAATCCCTAGAAATGCTGAAATAATGACTATTATAAATTTCCCTCCATACCTCTATTGAGTCAGGGAGGTATATTTTCCCCCACTGACTCAACCGCCTCGCAGCCGTCCATCATCCCCTTCTGGCCTCTGGGCGCCGCCTCCTCTCTTTCTCATGATGTCACCAGCACCTGCGCTCTGCAATCAGTTATCGGGCATGCGACGTGAGCATTGCCCGGGAACTTACATAAGGTGATGTAAGTATATCATGCCTGTGTGTAGCGGAGGCTCCAGATCCCGCCCCGCAGTATGTTATGATGTATTCACACTGCAGGGCTGGGAATCTTGCGCCTGCACAGTGAGGATCTCTACGCCTGTCCCCAGCTCCCTTCCCCTCATTCCTCCAGAGATCCTCACTGTGCAAGCGCCAGATTCCCAGCCCCGAAATGTGAATACATCATAACACACTGCGAGGCGGGATCTGGGACCTCCGCTACATGTAGGCGCGATATCCTTACATCACCTGATGCAAGTTCCTTGGGCAGGCCGCATGGCACATGCCCAAGAACTGATTGCAGAGTGCAGGCGCCGGTGACATCACGAGAAAGAGAGGAGGCGGTGCCCAGAGGCCAGAGGGGGATGATGGATGGCTGCGAGGCGGTCGAGTCAGGGGGAGAAAACATACCTCCCTGACTCAATAGAGGTATGGCAGGAAAATTATAAAAGTTATTATCTCAGCATTCCTAAGGATATAAACATAAGAGCCACCTTCACAGAATGCAGTCTTAGTGCTGCTGAAAGTGGCTCTTTTACTTTAATAGGCCCTGGGGGGTGACAGGTTCCCTTTAACCTGCAGATATAAGGTTAATTTACAGGTTAATAGCGTTACTAACCTGCCCGGCGCCTTCACATAGCCAAATGCTGCAGGGAACGCTGAAATAAACTTTATTCCCCCAACAGCATTTTGATTTTTGACTGCTATTGGCTCTGTATTAGGGTCGGCTGTCAGTCACGGCCAGGGGGTTTGGTTACAGAAGCCACTCTCTATGCTGAGAGCAGTGACTGAACGAGCATCGGCACCACCCCGTGACTAAACCAGAATGTTGGTAGCAGGAATAAAGTTCATTTTCTCCCCTCAACGTTTGGCTAAGTACGGGCGCCAGACCGTATTGCATAATCCTGTAGAATGTAAGCCCGCAAGGGCAGGGTCCTCTTCCCTCTATACTAGTCTGTCATTGTTAGTTTTCTTTACTGTAAGTGATATTTTGATGTAACCCCTTCTCATGTACAGCACCATGGAATTAATGGTGCTATATAAATAAATAATAATAATAATAATTGTAACGCCATTAACCTGCAGATTAAGCCCATATCTACAGGTTAATAATGTTTTTTCTGGTTACCGGTTCCCTTTAAAATATTTTTTTGCTCTTGCAACCATTGCCTGACATTGAGTTCTGATGCTTAGGGTTCTCGTAACCTGAATTCCCAAGTCCTTCTGTTCTGTAAACCCTGGTACATATCAGTGCAAGTATAAATGTGATGTTACATACATACTGAAAAGTTCCTGAAAACATTATTTCTGATCTTTTAGGGTCCGATTTCTTCTTGGTGGACGCCATGGAGAATTCAAGTTCTTACCCCCAGCTGGCTATGCTCCATGCTATGAGGCCTTGTTGCCAAAAGAGAAGATGAGAGTAGAGCCTGTAAAAGAGTACAAAAGAGATTGTGAAGGAGTTCGGGATTTGTTGGGTACAACACACTTCCTGTCTCAAGCCTCATTCATTCCTTGTCCCATTGATACCAGCCAGGTAAGCCTTCTTCTACTCTTAACTCTGCTTCAGTGCTTTAAAGTATATCTGTATTTTTTAGCCAAACCATGTGAATTTCCCAACATCTGTTTGCTTGCTAAGAATAAATAGTATTTGTACCCTTTCATAGATTGTTTTACCTCCTCATCTTGAGAAGATTCGAGACAAATTAGCAGAAAACATCCATGAACTTTGGGGCATGAACAAAATTGAACTTGGTTGGATCTATGGCAAGGTATATCATTTTTATAATTTATGTATTCGAAGATTATATGAGATAACTGTTCGTTTTACAAATCCCTTTTAGAACATACAGTACAGACCAAAAGTTTGGACACACCTTCTCATTTAAAGATTTTTCTGTATTTTCATGAATATGAAAATTGTACATTCACACTGAAGGCATCAAAACTATGAATTAGCACATGTGGAATTATATACTTAACAAAAAAAGTGTGAAACAACTGAAATTATGTCTTATAATCTAGGTTCTTCAAAGTAGCCACCTTTTGCTTTGATGACTGCTTTGCACACTCATGGCATTCTCTTGATGAGCTTCAAGAGGTAGTCACCGGGAATGGTCTTCCAACAATCTTGAAGGAGTTCCCAGAGATGCTTAGCACTTGTTGGCCCTTTTGCCTTCACTCTGCGGTCCAGCTCACCCCAAACCATCTCGATTGGGTTCAGGTCTTGTAACTGTGGAGGCCAGGTCATCTGGCGTAGTACCCCATCATTCTCCTTCTTGGTCAAATAGCCCTTACACAGCCTGGAAGTGTGTTTTGGGTCATTGTCCTGCTGAAAAATAAATGATGGTCCAACTAAACGCAAACCGGATGGAATAGCGCCGCTGCAAGATGCTGTGGTAGCCATGCTGGTTCAGTATGCCTTCAATTTTGAATAAATCCCCAACAGTGTCACCAGCAAAGCACTCCCACACCTCCTCCTCCATACTTCATGATGGAAACCAGGTATGTAGAGTCCATCTTTTCTGCGTTGCACAAAGTCACGGTGGTTGGAACCAAAGATCTCAAATTTGGACTCATCAGACCAAAGCACAGATTTCCACTGGTCTAATGTCCATTCCTTGTGTTTTTTAGCCCAAACAAGTCTCTTCTGCTTGTTGCCTGTCCTTAGCAGTGGTTTCCTAGCAGCTATTTTACCATGAAAGTCTGCTGCACAAAGTCTCCTCTTAACAGTTGTTGTAGAGATGTGTCTGCTGCTAGAACTCTGTGTGGCATTGACCTGGTCTCTAATCTGAGCTGCTGTTAACCTGTGATTTCTGAGGCTGGTGACTCGGATAAACTTATCTTCAGAAGCAGAGGTGACTCTTGGTCCTCCTTTCCTGGGGCGGTCCTCATGTGAGCCAGTTTCTTTGTAGTACTTGATCGTTTTTGCCACTGCACTTGGGGACACTTTCAAAGTTTTCTCAATTTTTCAGACTGACTGGCCTTCATTTCTTAAAGTAACGATGGCCACTCATTTTTCTTCACGTAGCTGCTTTTTTCTTGCCATAATACAAATTCTAACAGTCTATTCAGTAGGACTATCAGCTGTGTATCCACAAGACTTCTGCACAACACAACTGATGGTCCCAACCCCATTTATAAGGCAAGAAATCCCACTTATTAAACCTGACAGGGCACACACGTGAAGTGAAAACCATTCCAAGTGACTACCTCTTGAAGCTCATCAAGAGAAAGCCAAGAGTGTGCAAAGCAGTCATCAAAGCAAAAGGTAGATACTTTGAAGAACCTAGACATAATTTCAGTTGTTTCACACTTTTTTGTTATGTATATAATTCCACGTGTGTTAATTCATAGTTTTGATGCCTTCAGTGTGAATGTACAATTTTCATAGTCATGAAAATACAGAAAAATCTTTAAATGAGAAGGTGTGTCCAAACTTTTGGTCTGTACTGTATATGAACAAATAATTGTGTAGTTTTTATAAATATATCCTTTATTTTTGCTCTGTATAATCTACAGTACATGGAAATTAACCAAGTGGTGTATTCCACATGCTAGGTTCTACTATGAAGTTTTGAGTCTTTGAATATTGTGAAAATGTCAACAATTATCATGCTTATCTGCTTTCTTAATTTAAGGTAGTACAGAAGTTATAGCATTATTCTAGAGAAGACTGTATCGATAGCACATTCTATAGCTAAATACAATCATGCTCTATGCTAGTGGGTGCTAGTGAGTTCAGACAGAAACGTATGAGCCAACATATAGAGTAAAAAGAATTCCCATGTATATTTTTAAGATTTATTCTTAAGCACAATATTACTTGGCATTATATACATAATTTGTTTATGAGAAGAGCTTTGTCTTCATGGAAGCTTTGAAGTCTTTACTATTTTTCCATCTGACTTTTATAAAAGTTCACCTGTAAGAAACACTGCATTCAGGACTATTATCCCTATAACTGAAAATAAGGAATTAAGTGTTAGGTTAAGTTCAATTTACAGTTTTTAACATAGTTTTTTTATTCTGATGCATTTACAAATAATTGTAGAGAAATGACCCACAGTCCTAATGATTACAATTGGTGGTGGGGCTTTCTAGGGTTAAAAAATAGCAAAAAGAAAATATCAATTCAGTTCACCACTCTTGTGTTGGAGATTAGTATCCCAGGAAACTTACAATAACTTCCAGCCCTTAATAGTATAGTATGAAATAAAAATTGACAGAATGTCGAAAAACGCTTAATCATAGCTGACAGCTCATTTATTTTCTGTATTTTGACCAATCTGTTAAAAAAACTGACAAAAATTAATCTTTACAATGACTGCAGATCTCATATGTGTAACATTAATGTTCTTTTTTTAGGTGCGAGATGATAATAAACGTCAGCATCCTTGTTTGGTAGAATTTTCCAAACTTCCAGAAACTGAAAAAAATTATAACCTGCAGATGTCCACAGAGACTCTCAAGTGAGCTTTATCTAATCTTGTGGGGTTTTCTCTATTTCATAAAAGATGAGCCTTCCTATTTCAATGTTAAACACTTGACCACTAAAATATTCATCTTAACTGGCTTACTGCTTTTTGAGACCCTTCCTCAAATTACCCACCTGTATACATACTATATCGTGTTGTGCCCAGTGCCTTACTTTAACACTGATGGCCTTAGGATAGGTCATCAATGTTTGATCGGTGGGAAGTGCAAAACCCAGCGCAGTTCCGTGTACTGTATAGTGGCCCAGGCTGGGTACTACACATCTGCCCCTGGGCACATGTGTAGTGCCCAGCTCCGACCACTATACAGTAGACAGAGCTGCACTGTGCAGCTCCGTAACTAGTCAGTTCAGGCTGACACTGAGACCAGCAGATTGGCAGGAATGTAGGGTGTTGCACCCCTACCAATCAAACATTGATGACCTATACTAATGATAGGCCATCAATGTTAAAGTTGTGGCAACCTCTTTAGTACCCATTCTGTGCACTGTATGCGTACTAGACCCTTATACACATTATGATGCCCATAGGCCCCACTGTAAACTATATGATTGTCTATAGCTCCTATATTCAGTGGAATGGCCCCCGCAGCACATTCGATCATATAATGACCTTTCCCCTGACATCATTATAATGATAGGAAAGGCTAATACCCTATCCTTGTCCCCTGTTCACTGCAGCCTCTGTCACCTCATCCGGTTTATCTAGCTGTTTACCAGCGTTGATAGTGCAGTTCATTGATGACATCGTGCCACCCAATGTCTCCTGTGTGCTTTCAGCCGCCAACATACCTCAGGCTGAAAGTAGTCTGCGGTCTTCTGGAGTAATTGCTGAAGCAGGGAGCCAATGGCTTTCTACTCTGCCACAAGTGTTAACAGTATCAGCGTTTTGTTGATGCCAATACTGTTAAAAGTTTTGCACTCCAGCCCATCTGGCATTTGCTAGTAGAACTAGGGAGACTTCTGGAATGGCTGAGCTAGGTAAGCGGGGGTGGTTGAATAGGAGAGAAATTACTATTTTGTTATTTCCCACCCATAACCTGTCTTTCAGAAGTTCCCACCAATTTAGAACAAAAATTAAATTGTTCAAGTCTGTTTATTTTTACCACATTCTTTTTATATCATTCATTGAGATTATTGTATTTTCTTTTGTAGGACTTTGTTGGCTCTTGGATGTCTCATTGTTCACTCAAATCAAACCGCTGAAGAAAATTTGAAAAAAGTTAAACTTCCAAAAAAGTAAGCAGATCAGACACTGTATTCCTATTAATATATGTAAAAGAAGTGAGCAACATGAATGACAACAAATTAGTCATGTATCTATGATTCAGAAGGTATTTAATGCACAGATTATAGAGTGATCCATTTCAAGTGTTTTTTTCTGTTAATTGTTCATGATTATGGCTTACAGCCAATGAAGATCTCAAAGTCGTTATCTCAGTAAATTAGAATAAATAGCAAAAAAACACTGCAATGCCTTCCTTAAGGTACCTTCACACATAACGATATTGTTAACGATATCGTTGCTTTTTGTGACGTAGCAACGATATCGTTAATGAAATCGTTATGTGTGACAGCGACCAACGATCAGGCCCCTGCTGGGAGATCGTTGGTCGCTGAATAAAGTCCAGAACTTTATTTCGTCGCTGGACTCCCTGGAGACATCGCTGGATCGGCGTGTGTGACACCGATCCAGCGATGTCTTCACTGGTAACCAGGGTAAACATCGGGTAACTAAGCGCAGGGCCGCGCTTAGTAACCCGATGTTTACCCTGGTTACCATGCTAAAAGTAAAAAAAAACAAACACTAGATACTTACCTACCGCTGTCTGTCCTCCAGCGCTGTGCTCTGCACTCCTCCTGTACTGTCTGTGAGCCGGAAAGCAGAGTGGTGACGTCACCGCTCTGCTTTCCGGCTCCCAGACAGTACAGGAGGAGAGCAGAGAAGCAGAGCGCAGCGCTGGAGGACAGACAGCGGTAGGTAAGTATCTAGTGTTTGTTTTTTTTTACTTTTAGCATGGTAACCAGGGTAAACATCGGGTTACTAAGCGCGGCCCTGCGCTTAGTTACCCGATGTTTACCCTGGTTACCAGTGAAGACATCGCTGGCCCTGCGCTTAGTTACCCGATGTTTACCCTGGTTACCGGCATCGTTGGTCGCTGGAGAGCGGTCTGTGTGACAGCTCTCCAGCGACCAAACAGCGACGCTGCAGCGATCCGGATCGTTGTCGGTATCGCTGCAGCGTCGCTAAATGTGAAGGGGCCTTAAGTGTTTAAAAAGGTCCCTTAGTTTGTTTCAGTAGGCTCCACAATAACGGGAAAGACTGCTGACTTGACAGATGTTCAGAAGGCAGTCATTGGCACACTCCTCAAGGAGGGTAAGCCACAAAAGGCCATTGCTAAAGAAGGTGGCTGGTCACAGACTGCTGTATCCAAGCATATTAATGGAAAGTTGAGTGGAAGGAACAAATGTGGTAGAAAAATGTGCCCAAGCAATCGGGATAACTGCAGCCTTAAAAGGATTGTTAGGAAAAGGCCATTCAAAAATTTGGGGGGGATTCACAAGGAGTGGATGCTGCTGGAGTCATTGCTTCAAGAGCCACCACACATAAATGTATCCAGGACATGGGCTACAAGTGTCGCATTCCTTGTGTCAAGCCACTCATGACCAATAGACATCGCCAGAAGCGTCTTACCTGGGCCAAAGAGATAAAGAACTGGACTGTTGCTTAGTGGTCCAAGGTGTTTTCAAATTAAAGTAAATTTTGCATTTCATTTGGAAATCAAGGTCCCAGAGTCTGGAGGAAGAGTGGAGAGGCCACAATCCAAGCTGCCTGAGGTCTAGTGTGAAGTTTCCACAATGAGTGATGGTTTGGGGAGCCATGTCATCTGCTGGCCTATGTCCACTGTGTTTTATCAAGACCAAAGTCAGGACAGCCGTCTACCAGAAAATTTTAAGGCACTTCATGCTTCCCTCTGCTGACAAGCTTTTTGGAGATGGAAATTTCATTCTCCAGCAGGACTTGGCACCTGTCCACACTGCCAAAAGTACCAATACCTGGTTTAAAGACAACAGTATTACTGTGCTTGATGGGTCAGCAAACTCGCCTGACCTTAACCCCATAGAAAATCTGTTGGGTATTGTCAAGAGGAAGATGAAAGACACCAGACCCAGCAAGGCAGACAAGATGAAGGCTGTTATCAAAGCAACCAGGGCTTCCATAACACCTCAGCAGTGACACAGGCCGATCACATCCATGCCACTTCACATTGATACAGTAATTGATGCAAAAGGAGCCCTGACCAAGTACTTAGTGCATTTACTAAATTAATAAAGTTGACAAATCCAGCAAGCCCGGACGGGATACACCACTGTGTGCTGCATGAATTAAGTACATTCATTGATAGACCATTATTTTTTATCTTTAAAGATTCCATAATAACTGGGGGGTCTGCAATACCAAGACAGGTTATTACATTTGGGGTTATTTAGTTTGGAAAAACAAAGGCTTAGGGGTGATTTTATTACAATGTATAAATATATGAGGGGACAGAACAAAGACCTTTCTAATGATCTTTTTACTCTTAGACCTGAGACAGGTACAAGGGGGCATCCTCTACGTCTGGAGGAAAGAAGGTTTAATCATAATAACAGACGCGGATTCTTTACTGTAAGGGTATGTTTCCAGTGTCCGGATTACATAAGGATTTGCTGCGGATTGGATTTTATGAAATCCCATTTCCACTATGCGTGCAGGGCTGCATCCGGCGGCCCTGCGTAATCGGACATGCGGCACGTCTTTATAGACCACAGCATGTTTATTTATCTTGCGGAGACGCTCCGTCTCCACAAGATAAATAACCCGGTCTATGAATACGATGCTGTGATTCCGCATGTGTTCAATGAGCACATCTGAATCACCGCGCGTACAACAGGGGGCGGCGCTTTGAGTGGGGCGGGGTATCCGCTGCATCCAAAGCGCAGAGCTTCCTGACCGTGGAAACATACCCTAAGAGCAGTGAGACTATGGAACTCTCTGCCGTATGACGTTGTAATGACTGATTCCCTACTAATATTTAAGAGGAGACTGGATATCTTTTTGAAAAGTATAATGTTACAGGGTATATACACTGATTGCCGTATGTGGAGTCGGGAAGGAATTTTTTTCCCCAATGTGGAGCTTAGTGTTTGCCGAATGGTTTTTTTTTTGCCTTCCTCTGGATAAACATGTCAGGCTATGGGTTTAACTAGATGGCCAACATTTCGGATTTTAACCCCTTCCCGACCTTTGACGCATACGCTGCGTCATGAAAGTCGGTGCCATTCCGACCCATGACGCAGCATATGCGTCATGGAAAGATCGCGTCCCTGCAGATCGGGTGAAAGGGTTAACTCCCATTTCACCCGATCTGCAGGGACAGGGGGAGTGGTAGTTTAGCCCAGGGGGGGTGGCTTCACCCCCTCGTGGCTACGATCGCTCTGATTGGCTGTTGAAAGTGAAACTGCCAATCAGAGCGATTTGTAATATTTCACCTAAAAAAATGGTGAAATATTACAATCCAGCCATGGCCGATGCTGCAATATCATCGGCCATGGCTGGACACACTAATGTGCACCCACCCCACCCCTCCGATCGCCCCCTCAGCCCCCCGATCTGTGGTCTGCTCCCCTCGGTCCTGTGCTCCGCTCCCCCGTCCTCCTGCCTGCTCCCCCCGTGCTCCAATCACACCCCCCGTGCTCCAATCAAACCCCCCCGCACTCCGATCCCCCCCGCACAGCGATCGCCCCCGCCCGCACAGCGATCCCCCCCCGTGCTCCGATCCACCCGCCCGCACAGCGATCCCCCACTCCGTGCTCCAATCCACCCCCCCCGTGTTCCGATCCATCCCCCCGTGCTCCGACGCCCCCCCCGTGCCCTGATCTCCCCCCCCTTATACTTACCTGGCCTCCCGGGGACCGTCCGTCTTCTTTCCTGGGCGCCGCCATCTTCCAAAATGGCGGGCGCATGTGCAGTTCGCCCGCCGGATCTGCCGGCCGGCAGATTCGTTCCAGAGTGAATTTTGATCACTGAGATAGGTTATATCTCAGTGATCAAAATAAAAAAAAAAAGTAAATGACCCCCCCCCCCTTTGTCACCCCCATAGGTAGGGACAATAAAAAAAATATATATTTTTTTTTTTCCACTAAGGTTTGGGTAAGAACTAGGGTTAGGGTTAGGGTTAGGGGTAGGGTTAGGGTTAGGGGTAGGGTTAGGGTTTCGGTATGTGCACACGTATTCTGGTCCTCTGCGGATTTTTCCGCTGCGGATTTGATAAATCCGCAGTGCTAAACCGCTGCGGATTTATGGCGGATTTACCATGTTTTTTCTGCGCATTTCAATGCGGTTTTACAACAGCGATTTTCTATTTGAGCAGTTGTAAAACCGCTGCGGAATCCGCAGAAAGAAGTGACATGCTGCGGAATGTAAACCGCTGCGTTTCCGTGCAGTTTTTCTGCAGCATGTGTACAGCGATTTTTGTTTCCCATAGGTTTGCATTGAACTGTAAACTCATGGGAAACTGCTGCGGATCCGCAGCGTTTTCCGCAGCGTGTGCACATACCTTTAGAATTAGGCTATGTGCACACGGTGCGGATTGGCTGCTGCGGATCCGCAGCAGAGTTCCATCAGGTTTACAGTACCATGTAAACATATGGAAAGCCAAATCCGCTGTGCCCATGGTGCGGAAAATACTGCGCGGGAACGCTGCGTTGTATTTTCCGCAGCATGTCAATTCTTTGTGCGGATTCCGCAGCGTTTTACACCTGTTCCTCAATAGGAATCCGCAGGTGAAATCCGGACAAAAAACACTGGAAATCCGCGGTAAATCCGCAGGTAAAACGCAGTGCCTTTTACCCGTGGATTTTTCAAAAATGGTGCTGAAAAATCTCATACGAATCCGCAACGTTGGCACATAGCCTTAGGGCTAGAATTGGGTTGGAATTCGGGTTGTGGTTAGGGTTAGGGGTGTGTTGGGGTTACGGGTGTGTTGGGGTTAGGGTTGTGATTAGGGTTACGGCTACAGTTGGGATAAGGGTTAGGGGTGTGTTGGAGTTAGAATTGAGGGGTTTCCACTGTTTAGGCACATCAGGGGGTCTCCAAACGCAACATGGCGCCACCATTGATTCCAGCCAATCTTGTATTCAAAAAGTCAAATGGTGCTCCCTCACTTCCGAGCCCCGACGTGCACCCAAACAGTGGTTTACCCCCACATATGGGGTACCAGCATACTCAGGACAAACTGCGCAACAATTACTGGGGTCCCATTTCTCCTGTTACCCTTGAGAAAATAAAAAATTGCTTGCTAAAACATCATTTTTGAGGAAAGAAAAATGATTTTTTATTTTCACGGCTCTGCGTTGTAAACGTCTGTGAAGCACTTGGGGGTTCAAAGTGCTCACCACATATCTAGATAAGTTCCTTTGGGGGTCTAGTTTCCAAAATGGGGTCACTTGTGGGGGGTTTCTACTGTTTAGGCACACCAGGGGCTCTGCAAACGCAACATGACGTCCGCAGACCATTCCATCAAAGTCTGCATTTCAAAAGTCACTACTTCCCTTCTGAGCCCCGACGTGTGCCCAAACAGTGGTTTACCCCCACACATGGGGTATCAGCGTACTCAGGAGAAACTGGACAACAACTTTTGGGGTCCAATTTCTCCTGTAACCCTTGGGAAAATAAAAAATTCTGGGCTAAAAAATTATTTTTGAGGAAAGAAAACGTATTTATTATTTTCACGGCTCTGTGTTATAAACTTCTGTAAAGCACTTGGAGGTTGAAAGTGCTCACCACACATCTAGATAAGTTCCTTTCGGGGTCTAGTTTCCAAAATGGGGTCACTTGTGGGGGGTTTCTACTGTTTAGCCACATCAGGGGCTCTGCAAACGCAACGTGACGCCCGAAGAGCATTCCATCAAAGTCTGCATTTCAAAACGTCACTACTTCACTTCCGAGCCCCAGCATGTGCCTAAACAGTGGTTTACCCCCACATATTGGGTATCAGCGTACTCAGGAGAAACTGGACAACAACTTTTGGGGTCAAATTTCTCCTGTTACCCTTGGAAAAATAAAAAATTGCGGGCTAAAAAATCATTTTTGAGAAAAGAATTTTTTTTTTATTTTCATGGCTCTGCGTTATAAACTTCTGTGAAGCACTTGAGGGTTCAAAGTGCTCATCACACATCTAGATTAGTTCCTTTGGGGGTCTAGTTTCCAAAATGGGGTCATTTGTGGGGGATCTCTAATGTTTAGGCACACAGGGGCTCTCCAAACGCGACATGGTGTCCGCTAATGATTGGAGCTAATTTTCCATTTAAAAAGCCAAATGGCGTGCCTTCCCTTCTGAGCCCTGCCGTGCGCCCAAACAGTGGTTTACCCCCACATATGGGGTATCAGCGTACTCAGGACAAACTGGACAACAACATTTGGAGTCCAATTTCTCCTATTACCATTGGAAAAATAGGAAATTCCAGGCTAAAAAATCATTTTTGAGAAAAGAAAAATTATTTTTTATTTTCATGGCCCTGCATTATAAACTTCTGTGAAGCACCTGGGGGTTTAAAGTGCTCAGTATGCATCTAGATAAGTTCCTTGGGGGGTCTAGTTTCCAAAATGGGGTCACTTGTGGGGGAGCTCCATAGCATAGGCACACAGGGGCTCTCCAAATGCGACATGGTGTCCGCTAACAAATGGAGCTAATTTTCCATTCAAAAAGTCAAAAGGCGCGCCTTCCCTTCCGAGCCCTGCCGTGTGCCCAAACAGTGGTTTACCCCCACATATGAGGTATCGGCGTACTCGGGAGAAATTGCTCAACAAATTTTAGGATCCATTTTATCCTATTGCCCATGTGAAAATGAAAAAATTGAGGCGAAAAGAAATTTTTTGTGAAAAAAAAGTACTTTTTCATTTTTACGGATCAATTTGTGAAGCACCTGAGGGTTTAAAGTGCTCACTAGGCATCTAGATAAGTTCCTTGGGGGGTCCAGTTTCCAAAATGGGGTCACTTGTGGGGGAGCTCCAATGTTTAAGCACACAGGGTCTCTCCAAACGCGACATGGTGTCCGCTAAAGAGTGCAGCCAATTTTTCATTCAAAAAGTCAAATGGCGCTCCTTCCCTTCCAAGCCCTGCCGTGCGCCCAAACAGTGGTTTACCCCCACATATGAGGTATCAGCGTACTCAGGACAAATCGGACAACAACTTTCGTGGTTCAGTTTGTCCTTTTACCATTGGGAAAATACAAAAATTGTTGCTGAAAAATCATTTTTGTGACTAAAAAGTTAAATGTTCATTTTTTCCTTCCATGTTGCTTCTGCTACTGTGAAGCACCTGAAGGGTTAATAAACTTCTTGAATGTGGTTTTGTGCACCTTGAGGGGTGCAGTTTTTAGAATGGTGTCACTTTTGGGTATTTTCAGCCATATAGACCCCTCAAACTGACTTCAAATGTGAGGTGGTCCCTAAAAAAAATGGTTTTGTAAATTTCGTTGTAAAAATGAGAAATCGCTGGTCAAATTTTAACCCTTATAACTTCCTAGCAAAAAAAAATTTTGTTTCCAAAATTGTGCTGATGTAAAGTAGACGTGTGGGAAATGTTATTTATTAACTATTTTGTGTCACATACCTCTCTGGTTTAACAGAATAAAAATTCAAAATGTGAAAATTGCGAAATTTTCAACATTTTCGCCAAATTTCCGTTTTTATCACAAATAAACACAGAATTTATTGACCTAAATTTACCACTAACATGAAGCCCAATATGTCACGAAAAAACTATCTCAGAACCGCTAGGATCCATTGAAGCGTTCCTGAGTTATTACCTCATAAAGGGACACTGGTCAGAATTGCAAAAAACGGCAAGGTCTTTAAGGTCAAAATAGGCTGGGTCATGAAGGGGTTAAAATCATTTTTCAAGCTGGTGTCCTAAAGTATTCTAATTTACTGAAATGATGACTTTTTGGGTTTTCATTGGCTGTAAGCCATAATCATCAACATTAACATAAATAAATACTTGAAATAGATCACTCTGTTTGTAATGACTCTATATAATATATGAGATCCACTTTTTGTATTGAAGAACTGAAATAAATGAACTTTTTCATGATATTCTAATTTAGTGAGAAGCTCCTGTATGGCACTTGTATGGCAAAGTGTTCTGTTTTTCTGATGTAGATGTCGCCACCTACTGGTGATTACATGGACACTGAAATAAAAGGAAATTGTTTCACGTTGTTTTTGTCATTTTGAGTAGCATTGTAACAATTATATATGTTTAAAATTTCCAGTTGTTGCTTTTCTTTAATTTTGCTCTAACTTTATCTATGTTAATGGAAGAAACAATAGAATTCAGTTCCATGCATGTTAGGAGTCCCTTCTATTACTTTTAATGATTGCATCATTATTATTGTTTTCACCATGTACTGCATTGGATTGGTTAGGTTGTGGTAATGACTACAGTTTCTCTCGGCAAACATTCCTATTTTTAGAATCTGAAAACTCAATTGAAATTCAGCCGAGAGCATTTTGATGTCTGAACTCCCCTGTTGGGAACAGTCAGTTTTTAATTAATTAAGCAGCGCTGCAGGAATTCTACTTCCCTTATTCATAGAGGGACAGCAATCAGACCAATGTTAGCAGCATTCACTTATAAGTTCCAGCTCTGCTAATTGGAAAACATGTATTGCCCTATTACAGCTACATGATGTCCAATGGCTACAAACCTGCTCCTTTGGACCTCTCCGATGTAAAATTATTACCAGCCCAAGAAGTTCTAGTTGATAAACTTGCCGAGAATGCGCATAACGTCTGGGCAAAAGACAGAATCAAACAAGGATGGACCTATGGCATTCAACAGGTAAGCACCACCTAATGCTTATGTTTATACATGTAGTGCTTGGTTCTAAGATTCCTATCCCACACAATTTAGGTTAAAAGGGTATTCCCATCTCCAAGATCCTACCCCAATATGTAGTAGGCGTAATAATAATATTAGCAAATACCTCCAATTAGAAATGTAGCATAGTTTTTTCTGATTTGCTGTCTTTTTCCTTGCGTGCAGGCATTGCAGGACCTCAGGTATCCATGGTTACGACCACTGATATAGTGACAGTTAGCTAGTTGCTAGTCATCATATCCATGGATACCTAAGGTCCTGCAATGCCTGCACATGTGAAAACCACATAGCAAATCAGAAAAAATGTAGAATATTTCTAATTGGAGGTATTTGCTAATATAATTATTATTGACCCTACTACATATTGAGGTAGGATATTGGAAATGGGAATAGCCCTTTAACCCCTTCATGAACTTGGGATTTTTCATTTTTCCGTGTTCGTTTTTCACTCCCCTTCTTCCCAGAGCCAAAACTTTTTTATTTTTCCGTGAATTTGGCCATGTGAGGGCTTATTTTTTGCGGGACGAGTTTTACTTTTGAACGACATCATTAGTTTTAGCATGTCATGTACTAGAAAACGGGAAAAAAATTCCAAGTGCGGTGAAATTGCAAAAAAAAGTGCAATCCCACACTTGTTTGGCTTTTCTGCTAGGTTCACTAAATGCTAAAACTGACCTGCCATTGTGATTCTCCAGGTCAGTACGAGTTCATAGACACCTAATATGACTAGGTTATTTTTTATCTAAGTGGTGAAAAAAAATTCCAAACGTTGCCAAAAAAAAAAAAAAAAAATTGCACCATTTTCCGATACTCGTAGCGTCTCCATTTTTCGTGATCTGGGGTCGGTTGAGGGCTTATTTTTTTGCGTGACGAGATGACGTTTTTAATGATAGCATTTTGGTGCAGATACGTTCTTTTGATCGCCCGTTATTGCATTTTAATGCAATGTCACGGCAACCTAAAAAACGTAATTCTGGTGTTTCGAATTTTTTTCTCGCTATGCCGTTTAGCGATCAGGTTAATGCTTTTTTTTAATTGATAGATCGGGGGCGATTCTGAGCGCGACGATATCAAATATGTGTAGATTTGATTTTTTTTTTAATTGATTTATTTTGATTGGGGCGAAAGGGGGGTGATTTAAACTTTTATATTTTTTTTATTTTTTTCACATTTTTTTAACTTTTTTTTTTTTACTTTTGCCATGCTTCAATAGCCTCCATGGGAGGCTAGAAGCAGGCACAGCACGATCGGCTCTGCTACATAGCAGCGATCTGCTGATCGCTGCTATGTAGCAGAAATGGAGGTGTGCTGTGAGCGCCGACCACAGGGTGGCGCTCACAGCCACCGGTCATCAGTAACCATAGAGGTCTCTAGGACCTCTAAGGTTACCATCCTGATGCATCGACGACCCCCGATCATGTGACGGGGTCGGCGATGATGTCATTTCCGGCCGCCCGGCCGGAAGCGGTAGTTAAATGCCGCTGTCTGCGTTTGACAGCGGCATTTAACTAGTTAATAGGTGCGGGCAGATCGCAATTCTGCCCGCGCCTATTACGGGCACATGTCAGCTGTTCAAAACAGCTGGCATGTCCCGGCTTTGATGCGGGCTCACTGCGGAGCCCTGCATCAAAGCAGGGGATCTGACCTCGGACGTACTATCCCGTCCGAGGTCAGATAGGGGTTAAGTTTAAAGTATGGTATTGTATGGTACCTGAACGAGGTAGTCATGGGCGAGTTGCTGCTTCTGCTCACTCTTGCACCCAGTTCTGGTGTGCTGCTCTGTGTGTGCACTTACTTTTAAGCCTCCACTGGCTACATGCTTTCATCTCCCAGAACCTACACAGCACACAGTCCAGAGGACACTGAAATCTTTAAAGCAGTCAAACTTTTACTTGTCAGCTTAAGGTCATTACAATCATATAGGATAGAGCACAACGGGTTATAATCTTTCCTTACAGGTACCGGATTTAACTTCAGCCCTAGTTCTCAGTCTGGGTAGAGCATCACTCTTGCTATCTCCTTTAGCACTAGGAATTCTTCTCCACCATAGGCAGTGCACCCGGATTCCATCATCTCCCACCTCTAAGGCCGGCGTCACACACAGCGTAAAACAATACGGTCCGTATATTACGGCCGTAATACGCTGAAAAGTCCCGAAAAAAGTGGTCCGTAGCTCCTCCGTAGGCAGGGTGTGTCAGCGTTTTTTGCGCATGGCATCCTCCGTATGTAATCCGTATGGCATCCGTACTGCGTGGTTTTCTCGCAGGCTAGCAAAACCAACATACCGCTATAGAAGTGATCCATGTGTCCCAAAAAGAAAAGAAAATATATATATACTGTCTATATATATATATATATATATATATATATATATATGTGTGTGTGTCAGTAGACACATATATTAGAGAGAAAAGCCGGTAATTCAGTGCGGTGTACAGTAAAATCACACTGACAGCTTACAGTAGAATAGGTAGAATAAATGTGTACACATAGAATAGGTATATATATATATATATGTCAGTGAGACACATATATGTATATATATTAATATTTATTCCAGCGCTAGACAGCTTGAAAGCCGGTAATTCAATTACCGGCTTTTTCCTTCTCCTTCCTAAAACCCGACATGATTTGAGACATGGTTTACATACAGTAAACCATGTCTTCTCTCCATTTTTTTTGCAGATTCCACACTACTAATGTCAGTAGTGTGTATCTGCAAAATTTGGCCGTTCTAGCTCTTAAAATAAAGGGTTAAATGGCGGAAAAAATTGGCGTGGGCTCCCGCGCAATTTTCTCCGCCAGAGTAGTAAAGCCAGTGACTGAGGGCAGATATTAATAGCCTGGAGAGGGTCCACGGTTATTGGCCCCCCCCTGGCTAAAAATATCTGCCCCCAGCCACCCCAGAAAAGGCACATCTGGAAGATGCGCCTATTCTGGCACAATAGCAAGGTGGCATTAACCCTTCATTACCCCATATCCCACCGCTACACGGGAATGGGAAGAGAGTGGCCAAGTGCCAGAATAGGCGCATCTTCCAGATGTGCCTTTTCTGGGGTGGCTGGGGGCAGATATTTTCAGCCAGGGGGGGGCCAATAACCGTGGACCCTCTCCAGGCTATTAATATCTGCCCTCAGTCACTGGCTTTACTACTCTGGCGGAGAAAATTGCGCGGGAGCCCACGCCAATTTTTTCCGCCATTTAACCCTTTATTTTAAGAGCTAGAACGGCCAAATTTTGCAGATACACACTACTGACATTAGTAGTGTGGAATCTGCAAAAAAAATGGAGAGAAGACATGGTTTACTGTATGTAAACCATGTCTCAAATCATGTCGGGTTTTAGGAAGGAGAAGGAAAAAGCCGGTAATTGAATTACCGGCTTTCAAGCTGTCTAGCGCTGGAATAAATATTAATATATATACATATATGTGTCTCACTGACATATATATATATATATACCTATTCTATGTGTACACATTTATTCTACCTATTCTACTGTAAGCTGTCAGTGTGATTTTACTGTACACCGCACTGAATTACCGGCTTTTCTCTCTAACAGCGCTGCATATTTCTCGCAAGTCACACTGCTTGTCCGTGTGTAATCCGTATTTTTCACGCTTCCATAGACTTTCATTGGCGTATTTCTTGCGCAGTACGGTGACAAACGCAGCATGCTGCGATTTTGTACGGCCGTAGAAAGCCGTATAATACCGATCAGTAAAATACGGCAAATAGGAGCAGGGGCATAGAGAATAATTGTGCCGTATTTTTTGCGAGTTTTACGGACGTAGATTCTGCGCTCTTACGTCCATAAAACTCGCATGTGTGACGGCGGCCTAAGAGTTTGTGTTCATCTTTCATTGCAACTCTACTGACTTAGTGCGACCAAAGGCCCAGATATCCATCTCGGGATTCCCAGGCCGACAGATGGATTAGCACAGAAGGGTTCATTGGCAATCTACTGCACCGAGTAACTGGCTCACGTGTCCCTAACAGCCTATTGCCTATGACCATTGCTGTCACTTCACCACACTTTCTCTAACTGAACTTGACACTTCCTTCACTTGGCACTAACTCTCAGCTTCCCCTCCCTAATCTGGGGTAATTCTTCTGTTTTGACTTTTATTTTTTTCACTAAGCCATTTACCGATCTGATAATTTTTTTTATAACTTGATAGATTGGGCGATTCTGAATGCGGCAATGCTAAATATGTGTATTAATTTTTTTAATTGTTTTATTTTGAATGGGGCAAAGGAGGGGTGATTTTAACTCCTTAATCCCATATGACGTACTATCCCGTTGAGGTGACCTTGAACTTAATTCCCAGTGACAGGATAGTACGTCATATGCGATGGGCATAGCGGCCGATCGCAGTCGGGTGTCAGCAGACTATCGCAGCTGACACTCGGCACTATGTGCCAAGAGTGGTCACGGACTGCCCCTGGCACATTAACCCCCAGAACACTGCGATCAAACATGATCACTGCATTCCGGCGGTACAGGGAGGCATTGCGCAGGGAGTGGGCTCCCTGCATGCTTCCCTGAGACCCTCGGTACAAGGCGATGTGCTCACCTTGTACCTAGTGTCTCCTCCCTGCAGGCCCCGGATCCAAAATGGCCGCGGGGCTACTTCCGGGTCCTGCAGGGAGGTGGCTTACAAGCGCCTGCTCAGAGCAAGCGCCTGTAAGCCTGAAGCCCTGCATGTCAGATCGCTGATCTGACACAGTGCTCTGCAATGTGTCAGATCAGCGATCTGACCCTATAACATGATGCCTTCCCGGGGCAATGTTATGAAGTAAAAAAAAAAATATTCACATGTGTAAAAAATAAAAAAAATAAATTCCTAAATAAAGAAAAAAAAATATATTGTTCCCATAAATACGGTAAATTTCTTTATCTAAATAATGAAAAAACAATAAAAGTACACATATTTAGTATCGCTGCGTTCGTAACAACCCCACCAATAAAACTGTCCCGCTAGTTAACCCCTTCAGTGAACGCGGTAAAAAAAAAAAACGAGGCAAAAAACGCTTTATTATCACACCACCGAACAAAAAGAGGAATAACACGCGATCAAAAAGACGGATATACATAACCATGGTAACGCTGAAAACGTCATCTTGTCCCGCAAAAAATGAGCCACAATACAGCATCATCAGCGAAAAAAAAAAAAAATAGAATCCTCAGAATAAAGCGATGCAAAAATAATAATTTTTTCTATAAAATAGTTTTTATCGTATAAAAGCTCCAAAACATATAAAAAGATATAAATGAAGTATCGCTGTAATCGTACTGACCGAAAGAATAAAACTGCTTTATCAATTTTACCAAAAGTGGAACGGTATAAACCCCCCCCACCTCTCCCCCTCCAAAAAGAAATTCATGAATAGCTGGTTTTTGGTAATTCTGCCTCACAAAAATCGGAATAAAAAGTGATCCAAAAATGCCACGTGCCCAAAAATGGTACCAATAAAAACGTCAACTCGTGCCGCAAGAAAACAAGACCTCACATGACTCTCTGGACCGAAATATGGAAAAATTATAGCTCTCAAAATGTGGAGACGCAAAAACTATTTTTTGCAATAAAAAGCGTCTTTTAGTCTGTGACGGCTGTCAATCATAAAAATCCGCTAAAAACATGCTATAAATGGTAAATCAAACCCCCCTTCATCACCCCCTTAGTTAGGGAAAAATAATAAAATTAAAAAAAATTATTTTTTTTCATTTTCCCATTAGGGTTAGGGCTAGGGTTAGGGCTAGGATTAGGGCTAAGGTTAGGATTAGGATTAGGGTTAGGGCTAGGTTTAGGGCTAGGGTTATGGTTAGGGGTAGAGGGTAGGGTTATGGTTAGAGATAGGGCTAGAGCTAGGGTTAGGGCTGGGGCTAGGGTTAGGGCTAGGGTTGGGGCTAGGGTTAGGGTTTCAGTTAGAATTGGGGGTTTCCACTGTTTAGGCACATCAGGGGCTCTCCAAACCCGACATGGCGTCCGATCTCAATTCCAGCCATTTCTGCATTGAAAAAGTAAAACAGTGCTGCTTCCCTTCTGAGCTCTCACGTGCGTCCAAACAGGGGTTTACCCCAACATATGGGGTATCAGTGGACAAATTGGACAACAACTTTTGGGGTCCAATTTCTCTTGTTACCCTTGGGAAAATAAAAATTTGGGGGGCTAAAAAAATGATTTTTTATTTTCATGGCTCTGCATTATAACCTGTAGTGAAACACTTGGGGGTTCAAAGTTCTCACAACACATCTAGATGAGTTCCCTGGGGGGTCTAGTTTCCAAAATGGTGTCACTTGTGGGGGGTTTCTACTGTTTAGGTACATTAGGGGCTCTGCAAACGCAATGTGACGCCTGCCATTCCATCTAAGTCTGCATTCCAAATGGCGCTCCTTCTCTTCCGAGCTCTGCCATGCGCCCAAACGGTGGTTCCCCCCCCCATATATGGGGTAACAGCATACTCAAAATAAATTGGACAACAACATTTGGGGTCCAATTACTCCGGTTACCCTTGGGAAAATACAAAACTGGGGGCAAAAAAATATTTTTTGTGGGAAAAAAAATAATTTTTATTTTCACGGCTTTGCGTTATAAACTGTAGTGAAACACTTGGGGGTTCAAAGCTATCACAACACATCTAAATAAGTTCATTAGGGGGTCTACTTTCCAAAATTGTGTCACTTTTAGGGGGCTTCAATGTTTAGGCACATCAATGGCTCTCCAAACACAACATGGCGTCCCATCTCAATTCCAGTCAATTTTGCATTGAAAAGTCAAACGCGCTACTTCCCTTCCGAGCTCTGCCATGCGCCCAAACAGTGGTTTATCCCCACATATGGGGTATCAGCGTACTCAGGACAAATTGCACAACAACTTTTGGGGTCCAATTTCTTCTCTTACTTCTGGGAAAATAAAAAATTGGGGGGCGAAAAGTTCATTTTTGTGAAAAAATATGATTTTTTATTTTTACGGCTCTGCATTATAAACTTCTGTGAAGCATTTGGTGGGTCAAAGTGCTCACCACACATCTAGATAAGTTCCTTAGGGGGTCTACTTTCCAAAATGGTGTCACTTGTGGGGGGTTTCAATGTTTAGGCATATCAGTGGCTCTCCAAACGCAACATGGCGTCCCATCTCAATTCCTGTCAATTTTGCATTGAAAAGTCAAACGGCGCTCCTTCCCTTCCGAGCTCTGCCATGCACCCAAACAGTGGTTTACCCCCACATACGGGGTATCAGCATACTCAGGACAAATTGTACAACAAATTTTGGGGTCCATTTTCTCCTGTTACCCTTGGTAAAATAAAACAAATTGGAGCTGAAGTAAATTTTGTGTGAAAAAAAGTTAAATGTTTAATTTTATTTACACATTCCAAAAATTCCTGTGAAACACCTGAAGGGTTAATAAACTTCTTGAATGTGGTTTTGAGCACTTTGAGGGGTGAAGTTTTTAGAATGATGTCACACTTGGTTCTTTTCTATAATATAGACCCCTCAAAATGACTTCAAATGAGATGTGGTCCCAAAAAAAAAATGGTGGAGCA
Organism: Ranitomeya imitator; assembly: GCF_032444005.1. Taxonomy (NCBI): domain Eukaryota; kingdom Metazoa; phylum Chordata; class Amphibia; order Anura; family Dendrobatidae; genus Ranitomeya; species Ranitomeya imitator. The sequence continues at coordinate 715,271,148 of NC_091282.1, read as the reverse complement.
AAAATGAGAAATTGCTGGTCAACTTTTAACCCTTACAACTCCCTAACAAAAAAAAATGTTGGTTCCAAAATTGTGCTGATGTAAAGTAGACTTGTGGGAAATGTTACTTATTAAGTATTTTGTGTGACATATCTCTGTGATTTAAGGGCATAAAAATGCAAAGTTGGAAAATTGCAAAATTTTCAAAATTTTCGCCAAATTTCCATTTTTTTCACAAATAAATGCAAGTCTTATTGAAGAAATTTTATCACTATCATGTAGTACAATATGTCACGAGAAAACAGTGTCAGAATCATCAGGATCTTTTGAAGCGTTCCAGAGTTATAACCTCATAAAGGGAAAGTGGTCAGAATTGTAAAAATTGGCCCGGTCTTTAACAAGCAAACTACCCTTGGGGCTTAAGGGGTTAACTTTTAAAGCATTTTTTAAAAAACATTTTGCTACTTCCTTCAATAGTCTCCATGGGAGACTAGAAGCTGCGATGATCGCTTGTGCTGCATAGAGCATGGCTTCAACCCTGTTCTATGTAGCAGAAATGCTCCCTTGCTAAGACCACCGATGGGTGGGTTTAGTGATGCGCTTCCGGCGCGATCACATTAAATGCCGCTGTCAGTAATTGACAGCAACATTTAACAGATGAACAGCCGTGGGTGGATCGCGATTCCACCTTTGGCTGTTAATGGCACATGTCAGGTGTTAAAATCAGCTGACATGTGCCAGGAAAGATGTGGGCTCAGCGCCTGAGACCACATCAAAGGGAGAGACACGACATGCTCAGTATATGTACAGCGTATGTCGTGAAGGGGTTAAAAGAAGAGTTAGTGCATTTATCATGAAATGGTGTAAAAACATTTGACTGAAAACTTCTTTGACATCTTCTCCTCTTTAGTGGACACCTGGCCCTTCTCGAGTAAGGACCCAGAGCAGTAATTGACAGTTGAATATTCTGGACCACCTGTCTCGCTGTGGCCCTGCTTCCTTCGGTTGGCCCCTGCTTTATGGGACTCAACCCTTCAGCTCACGCCTCCTACCTGATCATGCAGTTTAACCATTTCACGGCCCTCCTGGCGATCCTTATGGGCCTCTTCTGGCCTTTTCAGAGATTCTTTAGAAGTCATCCTCTTTTCATCAAAGGGGTCACTGATCTTCGAAGTTTGCACAAATCCTACAGAGGCCTCTTTGGCCCACTTCTGCCAGGCTCTCAGCCACAGTACTTTTCGGTCCCCCTCCCTCACATCATCATTGGTGTGAGGAAGTACCACGACCATCGCTTTCCAGCCCCTTTGGCACTCACATTTGATGAACTCCACGATCTTGCCCAGATACAGACTGTGGAGTCGGGAAGGAAAGTACTTTCGCTATACCACATCACTGCTCACACAGACCTCGTGCCCAGTCCACTCCTCTTCTAGGAACCAAAACCCCTTCTTGATGTCGAACTCTATTACATGACCTCTGGACAGGGCATTTTCTACTGCCTCATGTCAGGCACTGTTAGGCCCCTCCAGCCACCTCTTCAAGTAAAAATCGGTCCACTTACTATGGGACAGCAAGTTGACCATCTCGGGTGAATGTTCAGTCACCCACCTCAGTCTTTAGAGGGGCTGTCAGTCAGCGGGGAGTTGAGGAAGTCCTGCTCTAACTCCTGCCAGGTAATATGAGGGAACTTCCTCTGATGTCAGGCCCAACCTCTGTCATCTCCTCCACAGGAACTGAGCTGAGGCCGGAACGGGGACCAGCCATGTTGGGGCGTGTTCGCCCTCTCCAGGGAGGGAGGTTCCCAAGCTGGTGGTCTTCTCTCCCTCAGCTGAGGGAACCTCTTCTTCTGGCAGCCGGCTCTAACTAAACATGACACTTCCTGAGCTTGGCACTAACATTTAGCTCCCCTCCCTAATCTGGACCTGCCATCAGGGCTGGTTTTAGACAAAGTGATGCCAAGGGTCCTTGTTTCCCGGCATCTTTACTCTGGCTGAGGAAGAATTATGGGTACAATAGACAGATACAGTATAATGCAGGTCCCATATTGTACATATAGTATAATGCAGTCCCCATGGTTCTTGATAAAATATAATACAGCCCCCTCAGAGTATAATGCAGCCCCCCACGCACAGTATAATGCAGCCCCCCACACACAGTATAATGCAGCCCTCCTACACACAATATAATGCAGCCCCACAAACACACATTATAATGCAGCCCCCACACACAGTATAATGCAGCCGCCCTCACTCAGTGTAATGCAGACCCACAAACACAGTATAATAGTGCAGCCTCCCCATACACAGTATATTGCAGGCCCCACACATAGTATAGTGCAGTCTCCCCGCACACAGTATAGTGCAGCCCACACACACAGAATAATGCAGCCCCCCCACACAGTATAATGCAGCTCCCCACTCAGTATAATGCAGCCCCCACAAACAGCATAGTGCATTCCTCCACACACAGTATAGTGCAGCCTCCCCACACACATATATAGTGCAGCCTCCCCATACGCAGTATAGTACAGCCTCCAAACACACAGTATAATGCAGCCCCCCAATAGCACAGTATGATGCAACCCCTCCACTCACAGTATAATCCAGCTCCCACAAACACAGTATAATAGTGCAGCCCTCACACACAGTGTAGTGCAGCCTCCCCAAACACAGTGTAATGCAGTCCCCACACAAAGTATAATGCAGCCCCCACCTACACACAGTATAATGCTGCCCCCCACTCACAGTATAATCCAGCCCCCACAAACACAGCATAGTGCATCCCCCACAGACAGTATAGTGCAGCCTCCCACACACAGTATAGTGCAGGCTCCCCACACACGGTATAGTGCAGCCTCCCCACACACATTATATTTCAGCCCCACACACACAGTATAGTGCAGCCCCCACACACAGTATAGTGCAGCCCCTACACAGTATTGTGCAGCCCCCACACAAAGTATAGTGCAGCCTCACCACACACAGTATAGTTCAGCCTCCCCACACACAGTATAGTGCAGCCTTCCCACACACAGTATAGTGCAGATACAAATACACATACACATACCCACAATACTTAACTCTACTACTCATTCCCCCATGTCTCTAGCTTCTGCAGCGCATCTCATTAGCTCCGCTGCTGACACACGCTGAGTCAAAAGCAGAGGAGGAGTGATGGGAGATGGAGCATCATCTGACGCTCTCTCCTCCATCACTGCTTTCAACTTAATTCCAAAAGGCTGAATGTGGGGGACCGGCATCAGGCCCCTTAGCGGCCACTGGCTGGGGCCCCTGGAGGAGTGGGGACCCTAGGCATCTGCCTGGTCTGCCTGCCCCTAACACCGACCCCGCCTGCTATTACAGTTAACCTTGTTTAGGTTAAACTGTAGCCCCAGAGGGTTTTCCCTATTGGATTATGTATATTAATATAAACACATTTAACCACTTGGGGTGTCAGAGTGTAGAACCCCATCTCCATCACTCCTATAGTATGATAATTATGCTGCTTCCATAGACAGACTTCTGAAAATGTTTACCATTAATCTGTCTTTCTGAATAGAACTCTTAGCAGTTGTGTGTCATTTACCCTACAAGAGATAGAAATTCCAGAAGTGCCCAGCTCCCATTACATTAACCCCTTCATGACCAGAGCTTTTCTTGGTTTTGCGTTTTCATTTTTCCCTTCCCTTCTTCCCAGAGCTATAACTTGTTTATTTTTCCATCAGTATGGCTATTTTTTGCGGGACGAGTTGTGCTTTTGAATGACACCATTGGTTTTACCATGTTGTGTACTAGAAAACGGGAAAAAAATCCAAGTTCAGTGAAATTGCAAAAAAAGTGCAATCCCACACTTGTTTTTTGTTTGACTTTTTTGCTAGGTTCACTAAATGCTAAAACTGACCTGCCATTATGATTCTCCAGGTCATTACGAGTTCATTGACAGCAAACGTGTTTAGGTTCTTTTTAATATACCGTAAGTGGTGAAAAAAAATTCCAAACTTTGCTAAAAAAATAAATAGAAAAATGCTCCATTTTCCAATACCTGTAGCGTCTCCACTTTTTGTGATCTCTGGTTGGGTGAGGGCTTATTTTTTGCATGCCAAGCTGACGTTTTTAATGATACGATCTTTTGGTCACCCGTTATTGCATTTTAATGCAATGTTGCGGCAACCAAAAAAAATGTAATTCTGGGGTTTTGATTTTTTTCTAACTATGCCATTTAGCGATCAGGTTAACCCTTTTTTTATATTGATAGATCTGGTGATTCTGAACACGGCGATACCAAATATGTGTATGTTTGATTTTATTTTTATTGTTTTATTTTGAATGGGGGTGAAGGGGGGGTGATTTGAACTTTTATTTTTTTTAATTTTTTTATATTTTTAAACACATTTTTTGTTTTAGTTTAGCCATGCTTCAATAGTCTCCATAGGAGACTAGAAGCTGGCACAACTCGATCGGCTCTGCTACATAGAGGCGATGGTCAGATCGCCTATATGTAGTAGAATTGCTGACTTGCTATGTGTGCCGACTACTTGGTGGTGCTCACAGCAATCTAGCAGTGACAGAGGCCTCCAGGAGACCTCGGGTTGTCATGCTGACACACCGGTGACCCGCGATCACATGACGCAGGTCACCGGTGTGCGTATTTCCGGAGTGATTGCCGGAAGCGCCATTTAAATGCTGCTGTCAGAGTTTGACAGCGGCATTTAACTAGTTAATAGCAGCAGGTGGATCGCGATTCCACCCTCGGCTATTGCGGGCACATGTCAGTGGTTTAAAACAACTGACATGTCCCGGAAAAGATGTGGGCTTACGTCCGGAGCCCACATCAAATTGAAGGATAACAACATCTGCATACTATTACGCCCAAAGTCGGAAAAGGGTTAAAGGACATCACTGTTATAAGAGGCCGTTTCAGATATGCAATTCTTTGTCATGCCAATTGCAAAAAAAATCATAAGTCTATTCTCACGAAATACAAACATTATTTATTCCTCACAGTGAACAATATTAAAAAGGGAAAATTAACAGAGGGCGCTCCATGATTCCTCTTTTTTATTTTTAGCTATGGGCCTCGGAATGAAACAAGACAAAATAAAAGATAGAGGAATAAAAATACCAGAATATAGAAGTTTTTTCGAATTGTCAACTTTATTGTACAGTTCATACAAGAACAACGTGTTATGTACACCGCTTGATATACCGTACTCAGCAAATCAAACTCAAAAAACAGTGTGAAATTGCTATTTTTTTCTAGCCTCCCTAAGAAAAAAAACTAAATTATAATGTATAATCTACTATATAATTGTCTAAGGGTCACTTCCGTTTGTCTGTCTGTCTGTCTGTCTTTCTGTTTGTCTGTCTTTCTGTCACGGATATTCATTGGTCGCGGCCTCTGTCTGTCATGGCAATCCAAGTCACTGATTGATCGCGTCAAAACAGCCACGACCAATCAGCGACGGGCACAGTCTGGAATAAAATGTCCGCTCCTTAATCCCCACAGTCAGTGCCTGGCGCCCGCATACTCCCCTCCGGTCACCGCTCACACAGGGTTAATCCCGGCGGTAACAGACCGAGTTATGCCGCGGGTAACGTTACCGCTGCTATTAAACCTGTGTGTCCTCAACTTTTTACTATTGATGCTGTCTATGCGGCATCAATAGTAAAAAAAATGTAATGTTAAAAATAATAAAAAAAACAAAAAACCTGTTATACTCACCCTCCGTTGTTCGCCGAGCTGCTCGCGCCGGCTGCCATCTTCCGTTCCCGGCGATGCATTGCGAAATTACCCAGAAGACTTAGCGGTCTCGCGAGACCGCTAAGTCATCTGGGTAATTTCGCAATGCATCCTGCTAACTATTTTTTTTATTATTTTTTTAACAGGGTTATGGCGCTATATACTGCGTGGGCTGTGTTATATACTACGTTACTGCTATATACTGCGTGGGCAGTGTTATATACTACGTGGCTGCTATATACTGTGTGGACAGTGTTATATACTACGTGGCTGCTATATACTGCGTGGGCTGTGTTATATACTATGTGGCTGCTATACACTGCGTGGGCTGTGTTATATACTACGTTACTGCTATATACTGCGTGGGCAGTGTTATATACTACGTGGCTGCTATATACTGCGTGGGCTGTGTTATATACTACGTGGCTGCTATATACTGCGTGGGCTGTGTTATATACTACGTGGCTGCTATATACTGCGTGGGCTGTGTTATATACTACGTGGCTGCTATATACTGCGTGGGCTCTGTTATATACTACGTGGCTGTTATATACTGTGTGGACAGTGTTATATACTACGTGGCTGCTATATACTGCGTGGGCTGTGTTATATACTATGTGGCTGCTATATACTGCGTGGGCTGTGTTATATACTACGTTACTGCTATATACTGCGTGGGCAGTGTTATATACTACGTGGCTGCTATATACTGCGTGGGCAGTGTTCTATACTACGTGGCTGCTATATACTGCGTGGGCTGTGTTATATACTATGTGGCTGCTATATACTGCGTGGGCTGTGTTATATACTACGTTACTGCTATATACTGCGTGGGCAGTGTTATATACTACGTGGCTGCTATATACTGCGTGGGCTGTGTTATATAGTATGTGGCTGCTATATACTGCGTGGGCTCTGTTATATACTACGTGGCTGCTATATACTGCGTGGGCTGTGTTATATACTACGTGGCTGCTATATACTGCGTGGGCAGTGTTATATACTACGTGGCTGCTATATACTGTGTGGGCAGTGTTATATACTACGTGGCTGCTATATACTGCGTGGGCTGTTATATACTACATGGCTGCTATATACTGCATGGGCAGTGTTATATACTGCGTGGCTGCTATATACTGCGTGGGCTGTGCTATATATTACGTGGCCAGTGTTATTTACTGCGTCGCCTGTGTTATATACTACGTCGCCTGTGTTATATACTGCGTGGCTGCTATATACTGTGTGGGCTGTGTTATATACTACGTGGTCACTGTTATATATTGCGTCGCCTGTATTAACGCATCGGGTATTCTACAATATGTGTGTATATAGCAGCCACATAGTATATAGCACAGGCCACGTAGTATTTGTATGCTATATACTACATGGCTCCTATTTACTACGTGGCCTGTGCTATATACTATGTGGCTGCTATATACATACATAAATACATATTCCACTTTTGTGCGCAGTTAGACAAGAGCTGTTGCCTACTGAGTGGCACACTATTCAAGTGTCTATTAAGCGATTGATGGCAATCTCAGGACCCAGCTTTGGAGTCCAGGTCCTAACACTCCCACCAATCTGCAGCCTCTTAAAGTGCCTGCTAAATATAAAAATAAAACTGGAAGAAAATTTAGTTACTGTACTCTTTAATCAAATAGCACAGATACATAAGATATAGTGAAAGTTAAAATAGTAACATTAACTAATAAAAACAAATCAAATTTCTCTTAGTAGTAGTACATTATTAGTACCAATTCGTGGTGTTTTGGCAGTCGCTTATCTCATTCTGTGCCTCTGAAAACAAAACCCATTGAATCCCCTCGATATATTTGTATAAGTTGTGTGAAACCACAGAGGGATTGCAAGCCTAATATTCCCTATATCTGATAATGCTTTCGAATTCTAGTTTTTAATAGACCTGAGGTGCATGTGGCATATGGGATATTACACAATGAATGAGTTAGCCCTGACTCAACGGACTATTACCTTAGTGTGGGAAATGTTCTCAGCTCCTGCCCTTCCCACATAATTCCCATCCCTAGATTTGACCTGACTAAGATTCAGGTTGCCACTACCACCTCAGCTTCCAGTGCCCCTTCCATCATGGCTGACACAGTCAACAACATAGCTAGGCAATTGAAATGTGTCTTACATTTCCTCCGATGCCAAATCATCTGAGTGCATAGGTTTAGAGTTCACCACTTCCAATAAATGAACACAAACAAGGTTTTGTGAAGTATCTTACTAAGCCCCTCGAGGGCTGCGGCTTAAGGGACTATGGGTCTGAACAGCAGAGGTGCCATTGACTGCATTGTAAAAGATTTACTGTTACTGTGGAAGAGGAGACTAAAAATGCAGAACACTGTCTCAAACTGACAATGTCGCTGCCAGGGGTAGCATCACCCAGCTGTGAATAAGATAAGTGATGTGATATCTATTGCGTTTCAACCTCCTATTCCTCCCCACTAATACACAGTCCGAAGGCAAAGAAGGCCAAATAGAACCTGGTGGCAGTGGTGTGCATTCTTAACCATGGTGCTCCCCCGTTCATTGCCATTGCCACTTTTTATTTTACCATGCATTTTGTACAACACTCAGATTAACCTTTCACTTACCGTACCTTTGAACATTTTTCCACCCCTTTTATTAAACTCTTGCTGAAAAGATCTGAACAAGAAACGCTAGATAGGTTCACATATGTAAAGCAAAATGAGTCAGTGAGTCGCAGTAAAGCTGTGGCATGTAGGGTTGTCTATTTGAACCAGTAAAATAGGTGTGCAAAAACAAACCCACCTTCCCAAAAGGGATGTAAGAAGAAATGCTCGGTAGGTGCATGGCAAAAAAGCCTGCACCTGCATCTAAGCTATGTATTGGTGTGACGTGTAAGAAAGTACAATTTGACTAGTAAAACAGGCATGCAAAAAAAAAACGGTTTGTGACACTTATGTGATATAGACATTTAAATGTCTGGATCTTCGGGAATTTTTTTATGCATTAAAAAAAACTATTGTTGACCCTTCACAAAAAGGATTGTATGAAAATGGAAAAACTCAGTACAGTCACTTGTAACAAGCAAGCACATCTCTAATTGTCTGAGTGACACTGATTTCAGATTTTTTTTCTGTGAAATACATTATTCTGGTTTCTGCTGCTTTTCTAGTGCATTAAGAATGCAGAAATAAAGAGTAATTTCATTGCAGCAGGACAAATGCCAGCTACACAATATCACTGATCAATCACACGAAGTCTGTTGGTGCTAGCTGGCACCTCTCCTATCTCTCTCTCTACCCTATCAATTGAATATTTGTACTATTCGCAGACTATTATATTTATCTTTTTCATTATTTGACCAATGTTTCAAGACTTTCTCCCTATATCTTGAGTTGCCCAAAAACGCCTCCTGCATTCCCTGCCTTGGCTTTTACAGGCTCTGATAGTATCTTCTCATTGTCTGTGTTACACCATGTGATATGATAGTTACAAGGCATTATGGGAAAATCCACATGATTGCACCTGAGATCACGTGAGCTTTTTGTGACTGACGCAGTCTTCTGCAATATGTTAAATGGAGGCAGACTTTTTTTTATATTCATGCAAATTAAATTGAAAATTGTTCGAATTCACCAAATTTCATAAAATTTAATATAAATTTGATTTGCATTGAATCAATTTGATCATCTATAATAATTGATAGTCAACTGAAGTTATCACAAATTATTTTGTTTCCTCAATGTAATGATTGTATGCTTCAAGATTACAAGATAATATTCAATCTTGAGAGATACTGAAGTATAGGAAACATCACGTTAATTAGAAAAAATGTACCGTAGCTGCCATTTGTTAGAATGTAACATTTCTAGCGTGTTTGCTATCTCTTATGATAGACTGTTTATTTTTTTACTAAAGATTGTAATAAGTTATCTACTTATGATCCCAAACAATTTTAATGGCCAATGCCAGCCACTATGAGTTGCATTGTGGAAAGAAAAATCTTACATATTTCTGGGAGATAAATAAAGCTTTAAATCACAGTCTTACGGGCCAATAATGATGTCATAATACAATTACTGGCTCATTTTATTTCTCAGGATTCTTACGTTAACTTCCTTCAATAATACTTTGTCTAAAATGAGGTTAAACATAGTTGCTGAATTCTTTGTCAGCCATCTCTAAATTTCCGTATTATTTAAAGAGAACATGTCACTTGCTTAAAAAAATGACTTAAATACCTTCTAAAAATCCAAGACCTCTCCTGATTCTTTCACTGATTTCTATTTTACCCTGCAAATTGTTTCTTCAGAGAGGAAGAGGACTAGAACTGCAATGCCACCTATAGGAAGTAGCAATCCTAAAAGTCAATATCAACTCTCCAACGAGCCTTGACTCACATGACTTAGGATAAAAGCCAAAGCCTGAATTTCAATATGCAGACACTGTGTTTTGGGTACAGCCCCTCATCATTTTTTCGGGTACAGCCCTTCAGTGCAAAGTGTGAGTTCTGTTTTGCTTTTATCCTAAGTCATTTGACATAGCTTGTTAGAGCGTAGACTTTTAGGATTGCTACTTCCTATAGGTGGCACTAGAGTTCTAGTCCTCTTCCTCTCTGAAGATAAAATTTGCATATTTCCCAGAGGAGCATTGCGGCTTAAAAGTCTCTTCATCTCGGAATGTCAGCCTTGACATGTCACTTTCTGCAAAGAGAAACATTACCCCTATTTTGCCCTGTATCACTACATACATTGTAGTATGAGAAAACTTTTCTGGTAGACCAACTTAACGTTTTTTCAGAGTCTTCTCTGGGGGCATGTGCTTTCACTCCTCCCTTCCAGACACTGCCATTCACATCTTGGCAGCTGGTCTAGCTGTCTATCAAGCTCAGATGCTGCTGAGCTGTGATTGGAAGCGTCTGCAGGAGTGGAAGAAAGCACACACATCAGATAAGTCTCTGAAGAAACGCCCTATTGGCCTGCAAAGCAGAGATTCCACATGCTGTGCTCCAGAAGAAACAAATGTGAATATCTTTGCAATGGAGTGATGCACTAAAAATATGAAAATACCAGCAGAATTAGGTAAACTTGGGGTGGGGGGGGTTACAAGGTATGCAAGTCAATTTATTTGAGCAAGTGACACGTCCTTTTAAAGATTTTTAAGTTAAGATTCCTGTATAATATAAAATCCACAATTACCACTTTGCAACCTTTGTCTAGCGCACACCACAGATCAGGATTATTTCTAAGATCATGTAAAGCTATACTCTCTAGTTTATTCCGGTGAGTTCAAACAGGTAACAAGGAATCACCAAAGGCAACCAATACATATTCACCAGTTTACTGAAATCAGCCTTAAAAAAATTTCGATGTCAGCCATAAAATAATAAAGAAATGCAAAAAAACTAAAGAAAACAAATTTGTGATCCTTATTACTCAAAATAAACTGATTATTAAGGGCTTAGGGAGAAAGAAGGCAAGAAGTGAAAGGCAAAGGCGTTTCTTAAGATTACACCAGAGAGTTGGTTTCCAAATCTCTTTTTTTAACCAAAATACTTTAAAAAAAATATCCGAATGTTTCTAAAACTTATGTCTGATTTGTTTAGGATCTTAAGAACAAACGAAACCCTCGCTTGGTGCCATATGCTTTACTTGATGAACGGACTAAGAAATCAAATCGAGACAGTTTACGTGAAGCTGTCAGAACATTTATTGGATATGGCTATAACATCGAGCCACCTGACCAAGAAATTAGTAAGTTCATAACATAAAAGTCATTTAACTAAGGACCAAAAGTAAAATGTATGAATGATTAGTTAGAAGAGATAAAAGTCAAATCATCCACAAAATCTTTTGGTTTTGGGGGAGATTTGTAAAAATACTTTACTTTGAGAAGGAAAGATGATTTCTCTTTAAAGTCAAATGCACCAGTCTGTTATAAAGATGTGTGTGAGGCCTCTATCAAACATCCATTTTTCATGTGCATATTCCATAGTTTTCACGGATAGAATACATCCATGCAAAAAATCATGGACAAATGTCTTCTTTTTTTTTTACTGGCATCACGGATAAAAAGTACCAACACAAGCCTATGGGTCTGTGAAAATAACTGGCAGTCCGCAGTCTGTGTGCTGTCTGTGATTAACATTGAAATAGATAAGAGAAGCGTTTTAATTTATGTATCCCTACGTGAAAAACACGGAAAGTAATAACTGACCAAAGACTGATCAAATTCAGATCCAAAACAGTGATGACACTTAACATTTTCTGCATATGCGAACAATCATGGACGTCTGAATGAGGCCTAAGGGTGATTCCACGCAAGAACCTATGCATGCCACATACTCCAAAACCCTAAAGTCTAATGTCTCAATGCATTTCCCGAATAAGCAACTGTTTATCAGGGAACCAACAGATGGGTATCAAAAAACATTATTCAGCCAACTACATACTGTGATAAAAGCATCACAATATGTAGTTGGCTGAAGAATGAGTTAAAGTAGCACTCCCATCAAAGTTTTTATCCACTTAAAATATTGCAATCATCATATTATTTGACACCATGTTCTTACAATTACTCAATTTGCTTTTCTACCAATTATTTCTTCTCTTCTCCATTAGGTCTATGACACCAGGTAATTAATAACTGACTAGCCGAATCCTTCTAAGTCATAAGTCACGGCAAAAGTCCTTGACAGGGGGAGGAGGGAGTAGTTGAGTCAGGAGCTGAAGAGGGGGATGATAAATGTAGGGCAGCATCAATAATAAAAAGTTGGTCACACTTGTCAAAATGGGCCCCCCGTCTCTCTAGGGCCCCGGCACTTGCCTGGGTGCTCCGGGTGCTGACACCAGCCCTGCTTCAGTGTATGATGGGCCCCATATATATTGCTCCAAACATTAAAAAAAAGAAATACACACCTCTCGTCGCTGGCTGCTGGTCTGGTCTGGACTCCTCAGCATTGTCGTCTTCCGGCTCTCAGCACTGTGACTGTTCAGGCAGAGGGTGCATAGATGTGACGTCATCGCGCCCTCTGACCTGAACATAACATGCAGAAGATGCGGAAGATGCTGCAGTGGTGCAGCGAGGAGAAGTATCGTAAGTGCCGGGGCCCTAAGCAACTTGCAGGGGGCCCACTCGCGGGCGCTGGCACAGACATCGGGCCCCCATAGCGCGCCGGTGTCCCTGACTGCAAGTAGGACCTTCCGCCTGCTCAGGGTTCTGGTACTTGCCCGGGTGCTGACGCCAGTCCTGGCTGGAGGTTGGATGTGCGAAATGGTACACAATTTTATATTAAACCCTATTTAAAAAAAGATTTTTAATTAAAAAAAACACATGCATTTAAATATAAAAAAGGCCCCAACATCATCCATGCTACAAATGAACAGAAACATTTCTTTACTTTATTTACAAATTCCTTTGCGACTATCACCATTTTGGTTCTTCTGAGAAGCAGTGCCAATTAACTCCTTCCCGAGATGCGCCATACATGTACTGCTGTGTGGGAGCTGCGTTCCTGCAAACAGCAGTACATGTATGGCAGCACGATCGCACGGCTTCATGCTGAGGGCCACGGTGATCAGGTGCGGGTCTCAGCTCTGTGTGAGAGCTGACACCTTGGAGCACTGCCCATGATCGGTGCTAGCACCGATCGCAGGCATGTAACCCTTTCAACGCTGCGGTCAGTAGTGACAGCGACATATGCTAGCACCGATCGCAGGCATTTAACCCTTTCAACGCTGCGGTCAGTAGTGACAGCGACATAAAGGAGAGTCACGCAGGGAATGATTTCCCTGCACGCTCCCATCAGGACCCCCAGCCACAATATGGCCGCTGGGTCCTTCAGGGAAGGTGGTGTGTCAGTGCCTGCTCCTGTAGTAAAACAATGTAAGAAAAAATCTCAGCCAAGTATACTGCACTCATGTACAACTATGAACAAAAAAATTATAATATGAAGTGCCTGCCACATGACCTTTTAGGAGTACTGTCCAGAGAACTAATAGCAGTGACATCAAGAGAACCACCATAATTACAGTGATGGTCATAAAGCTACAGTAAATACATTATTGAATACAAAAATAAAGTATATGATGGATGTTGTCTCTGGGTGAAAGAAAGTAACCTTTGTGATTGCGGACTTGTGGATAGAGGCAGAAAAAGCACAATCGGTACCACTGTACTCTGGTGGCACAAACACTGCACAGTCTCCCCTTCTCAACACTCTACCAAAAATTTAATGATGCAGCAGGTGCCAGAAAAAAATTCACATGTGTATTTTTTGGCTCTTGTTACCATCGATTCAACACCCATGGAATATGGATCCTTGACTTCCAAGTGATAATTTGATGACAGCAAGGTGCTTCCTTTCTCATAGCGCTTAATAAAAAACCCTTATCAATATTAGAATCGACAATTAACTGTGAGATACATATTTTACCTTATAATGGAATTTGGCATTTTTCACAATCATATTTGCTGACGTTTTTCTTAATTTATATTCTGCTCTGCAGCTGACCAAATGATGGAGAGAGTCAGCATTGATAAGATTCGCTTCTTTAGGGTGGAACAGACCTATGCTGTGAAGTCCGGAAAATGGTATTTTGAGTTTGAGGTAGTGACCGGAGGCGATATGCGCGTAGGCTGGGCCAGACCCTGCTGCAGACCAGATATCGAACTTGGAGCTGACGATCGAGCATTTGTATTTGAAGGAAGCAGAGTAAGTGACCTCACTATTCAGCACACTGTACAACATGTGACATTGCCTTTAAGCTACTTAGTTCATACTGAGGTTTACATCACATAATACCCCAAATAAAGAGGTTTTAATTTATACTGTGATAGTTTATCTATTGCTAGTGTAACCTTCCCCAAAAAATGATCAATTACAAAAAAAAATCAATTTCTTACCTTACAGAAACTTTGTGGATGAAGGTGTGTAAATTATTCTATATTCCAACCAAGGGGCAATATTGTCTGTCCGTGCCCAAGTGTTGTCTGCCCGTGCCCAAGTGTCTTCAGGATAAAAAAAAAGTCTTTAGTAGTAGAAAAATGTGAGGAGGGTAAAAAGTAATAAACTATACATATATCATAGAAGGCAACTTGTATTATACTATTGACAGGGCCACTGTTGGAACATGGGAAGCTCATTCTTTGGTCGAAACTGGCAGCCCGGAGATGTGGTGGGATCCATGATTAATTTGGAAGACAAATCAATGATTTTCACTTTAAATGGAGAACTTCTCATCACTAATCAAGGGTCTGAGCTGGCATTTGCTGACTTTGAAATTGAGAATGGTAAGTATGACTAAGACTCTTTTGGATATTGTGAGCACTTGCACTCCACTGTCATAGGTAGCAACAAGCTTATTAGTGTGGTTTTGGAGTGTAGGTAGAAATTACCACACAAACGTGATGAAAACATAAAGGCTCCACGCAGATGATTTTGGGCACAGGATGATGCAATCGATTGTAAAAGCTATTTGGTTTTGCAGCATCTTCTCCAATTCCTGCTTTGTAATAAGTTAGAAGAAAAAAGCACAAGTTAGGAAATAAGCCTCACCATGTGATGAATGGATGGTTGCTTCTTAAAAATGCAGCCAGAATCCAGGTCCGTTGACCATTGGAAACAGTTAGGACAAAAAAGGGAAAAATGATGCATGAGCTGAATATGAATAAAATTAGATTTTTATTTCATTCCATTAGAAGGGAATGGTTTTGTCCAGACAAGTTAAAAAGAATCCAACATCCTAACACGTTTCTGGCCGTAGCCCTTAGTCATATAAAATATTAAATGCGATACAGAAAAAAAATCTAAATGGCAAAATCTTTGTTTTTTGTTGTTGCTTCACATCCCTAAAAAGTGTAATTAAAAAAGCAGGAAAGAAATATATCTTGGTGCCGTGTTAGCCAGTAGATAGAAAAATATTTAGAATTGAGAGTAGAATATTAGAATATTTAGAATTGAGAGTCTCGAAAGCTTGCAATTTGTTACCATCTTTTCAGTTAGCCATTAAAAGGTATCAACCACTGAGGACTCTCAGTTCTAAATATTTTTCTAATTAAAAAAGCAGTAATTTGAATGGACACCAAAAGGTTATCAATAAAAACTATAGCAGCCCAGCAAAAAAAAAAAAAAACAAGCCCATACAGTGGCAAAGTTTGGGCACCCCTGGTCAAAATTACTATTATTGTGAACAGTTATCCCCTTCCCAACTTTTCATATGCCCAGTACCTCATGGTTGGGAAGTGCTTCCAGACATTGGACGTACTAGGTACATCATGGCGATCCCCACCAGATGATCAGCTGATGCTGATACTCTGCTCTCACTGCCAGGAGCGGTGCCCACACTGCTTCAAGCAGTTTAACTCCCTAAATGCTATGATCGATATCGATCGCATCATTTAGAAAGCAGACAGAGGGTGGGAGCCCCCTCTACCATCTAATCGGCGCCTTTGTGATGTCATCGCAGAGGGCCGGTCATAGCCATGGTGACCTGGTTTCGCCCCTTAGACTATGAGCAGAACATGGTCTAATTGGCTTGTGTCAAGGCAGCACTCACAGCTATAAACCATTGCAATAACAATGATGAGGCTGCTGAAAGTCAAAGCCCTGTAAATCTGAAATGTGTGATTCAGGCAGAACCTCAGATGGAAGATTCCCCATAATGAGGCAGATGTAGGCACTGTGGACTCTGTTTGGCCTGTGATCTGGTGCTATCCATCTTTTTAGGCTTGAATAAAAGCGAAGGGTGTCTGCCATAGTTTTGTGGACTTTGAGGCCATACTCAGAGATTTAGATTGAAACCCCAAAGTAAGTGCTCAGCATAGAGCGCCAGATAAATGTGATCCCAAATGTTGTGTAAAATGTTCCCAACAAAAGCTGCAAATTAACCCCTTTCTGACATTAGATGTACTATCCCGTCGAGGTGGTATGGGCCCATATGACCACTGACGGGATAGTACGTCTGACGCGATCAGCCACACTCACAGGGGGAGCACGGCCGATCGCGGCCGGGTGTCAGCTGACTATGACAGCTGACATCCGCCACCATGTGCCAGGAGTGGTCACGGACTGCTCCAGGCACATTAACCTCCAGAGCACTACGATCAAACATGATCACAGCGTTCCGGCGGCATAGGGAAGCATCGCGCAGGAAGGGGGCTCCCTGCGTGCTTCCTTGAGACCCTTGGATCAACGCGATGTGATCGCGTTGCTCCGAGCGTCTCCTCCATCCTCCTCCCTGCAGGCCCCGGATCCAAGATGGGCGCGGGGCTCCTTTTGGGTCCTGCAGGGAGGTGGCTTGCAAGCGCCTGCTCAGACCAGGTGCCAGCAAGCCTCCTGCAGTGCCTGTCAGATCACTGATCTGACACTATGCATTGCAAAGTGTCAGATCAGCGATCTGACACTTTACCATGATGTCCCGCACTGGGATAAAGTAAGAAAGTTAAAAAAAAAATATTTACATGTGTAAAAAAAAAAAAAAAATCTTAAATAAGTTAAAAATATATATATATCGTTCCAATAAATTTATTTCTTTATGTATGGTAAATAAAAAAAACAATAAAAGTACGGTACACATATTTAGTATCACCTCGTCCGTAACGACCCGACCTATAAAACTGTCCCACTAGTTAACCCCCGTTAACCCCTTCAGTGAACACCATAAAAAAAAAAAATAGGCAAAAAACAATGCTTTATCATCATAATGCCGAACAAAAAGTGTAATAAAACGCGATCAAAAAGATGGATATAAATAAACATTGTACTGCCAAAAACATCATCTTGTCTTGCAAAAAACAAGCTGCCATACAGCGTCCTCAGCGAAAAAATAAAAAAATTATAGCCCTCAGAATAAAGCGATGCAAAAATAATTTTTTCTATAAAATAGTTTTTATTGTATAAAAGCGCCTAAACATAAAAAAATTATATAAAAGAGGAATCACTGTAATCATACTGACCCGAAGAATAAAACTGCTTTATCAATTTTACTAAACGTGGAACGGTATAAACGCCCCCCAAAATAAATTCACAAATTGCTGGTTTTTGTTCTTTCTGCCTCCCAAAAAAGGAATAAAAAGCGATAAAAAAAGTCATGTGCCCGAAAAATATACCAATAAAAACGTCAACTCGTCCCGCAAAAAACAAGACCTCAAATGACTCTGTGGACCAAAATATGGACAAATTATAGCTCTCAGAATGTGGTAACACAAAAAATATTTTTTGCAACAAAAAGCATCTTTTAGTGTGTGACAGCTACCAAACATAAAAACCCGCTATTAATAGTACGAGTAAATCAAACCTCCCTTTATCACCGCCTTAGTTAGGGAAAATAATAAAATTAAAAATGTATTTATTTCCATTTTCCCATTAGGGTTAGGGTTGGGGCTAAAGTTAGGGTTAGGGTTGGGGCTAAAGTTAGGGTTGGGGCTAAAGTTAGGTTTGGGGTCAGAGTTGGGGTTAGGGTTAGAGTTGAGGTTAAGGTTTGGATTACGTTTACGGTTGGGTTAGGGGTGTGTCAGGGTTAGGGGTATGGTTAGAGTTGGGATTAGGGTTAGGGGTGTGGTTAGGTTGGGATTAGGGTTGGGTGTGTGTTGGGGATAGGGTTGGAGTTAGAATTGGGAGGTTTCCACTGTTTAAGCATACCAGGGGCACTGCAAATGCAACATGACGTCCTATCTCAATCCATACAATTATGCATTGAAAAAGTAAAATGGTGCTCCTTCCCTTCCGAGCTCTGCCGTGCACCCAAACAGTGGTTTACCCCCATATATGTGGTATCAGCATACTCAGGACAAATTGGACAACAACTTTTGGGGTCCATTTTCTCCTGTTACCCTTGGGAAAATTCAAAACTGGGGGGCTAAAAAATCATTTTTGTGGAAAAAAAGGATTTTTTATTTTCACAACTCTGCGTTATAAACTTTAGTGAAACACTTGGGGGGTTCAAAGTGCTCACCACACATCTAGATAAGTTCCTAGGGGGGCCTAGTTTCCAAAATGGGGTCAGTTATGGGGGGTTTCTACTGTTTAGGTACATCAGGAGCTTTGCAAATGCAACATGACGCATGCAGACCATTCAATCAAAGTCTGCATTCCAAAACAACACTTCTTCCCTTCCGAGCTCTTCCATGCGCCCAAACAGTACTTTTCTCCCTCATATGGTGTATCAGCGTACTCAGTACAAATTGACCAACAACATTTGGGATCCAATTTCTCCAGATACCCTTGGGAAAATACAAAATTGGGGGCTAAAAGATCATTTTTGTGGAAAAAAAATATTTTTTATTTTTACGGCTCTACATTATAAACATCTGTGAAGCACTTGGAGGTTCAAAGTGCTCACCACACATCTAGATAAGTTTCTTAAGGGGTCTACTTTTCAAAATGGTGTCACTTGTGGGGGATTTCAATGTTTAGGCACATCAGTGGCTCTCCAAACGAGACATGGTGTCCTATCTCAATTCCAACCAATTTTGCATTGAAAAGTCAAATGGCGCTTCTTCCCTTCTGAGCTCTGCCATGTGCCCAAACAGTGGTTTACCCCCACATATGGGGTATCAGCGTACTCAGGACAAATTGCACAACAATGATTGTGGTCCAATTTCTCCTGTTACTCTTGGGAAAATAAAAAATTAGGGGCGAAAAATCATTTTTGTGAAAAAAATAAGATTTTTTATTTTTACGGCTCTACATTATACACTTCTGTGAAGTACTTGGGGGTTCAAAGTGCTCACTACACATCTAGATAAGTTCCTTAGGGGGTCGACTTTCCAAAATGGTGTCACTTTTGGGGGTTTCCACTGGTTAGGGACATCAGGGGCTCTTCAAACGCGACATGGCGTCCTATCTCAATTCCAAAAATTGAGAAATTGCTCGTCAACTTTTAACCCTTATAACTCCCCCCAAAAAAATGTTGGTTCCAAAATTGTGCTGATGTAAAGTAGACATGTGGGAAATGTTACTTATTAAGTATTTTGTGTAACATATCTCTGCGATTTAAGGGCATGAAAATTCAAAGTTAGAAAATTGCAAAATTTTCAAAATTTTCACCAAATTTCAGGTTTTTTCACAAATACATTTTACCACTAACATGAAGTACAATATGTCATGAGAAAACAGTGTCAGAATCACCAGGATCCGTTGAAGCGTTCCAGAGTTATAACTTCATAAAGGGACAGTGGTCAGAATTGTAAAAATTGTCCCGGTCATTAACATGCAAACCACCCTTGGGGGTACAGGGGTTAATTCACAAAAAAAGCAAGTACCCACTCAGGTCTGTAATCTGTTAACATGTTAGCATCCATATGTTTGGCATTTCTGTAGCGATGAGAGCTTGCCTAGTTTACGGGTGCATGTTTCCAGAAACACAAGCTTGGCATAACCTACTGGGCACTACAACGTACTGGGCACTACAACGACTGTTTGCAATTTACTCCGCAACATCCACTGCTTGTTGCTTTTGGAAAACACCCATGAACTCAAAGTTGTTACTATCCCTATGGATAAATTCCCAAAGGGTATAATTTCCAAAATAAGGTGTGAGGCAGTGACCAGTGTTACATGTAGTTGTCGCTGTTGTTCCCCACAGGATGCATACAGAGGTGTATTGAGGCCATGGGAGTGCACTGCAATCACAGGTGTAGCTGTTATTGCAATGCAGAATAAAGCCGGGGTCACACTTGCAAGTGTGATATGAGAAACTCGCGCTGGTATTTCTATGCAGCCGTACGCTCTGGTCCGAGTGCCAGCGGCAGTGCCGGGTATTGATGCGGGAAACTCGCATCACACTTGCAAGTGTGACCCCGGCCTAAAAGTGAGTATTAGTCCTGGGCATGCTATGTGTCCACGGCACATTTAAGAAAACCTGCTCTGGGCTTTTGTGCTTTGAATCAGACTGCAGAATAGTAGTGGTGCAGTCTGTTTCATTCCTGGCTGGATTTTCCATGTGGCTGAAGGCCAAAGATTCTAGTTAAAAATCCTGCAGTAATGGGTTTGGGTGTGTCGGGTTCAGTGTCACTGTCAGTCTGGTGTTGGCAGGAGTACAGAGCAGGAGGCTCTGCAGAACTCCATCTGTGTGAGGCAGCACAGGCAAGCAGAGCCAAACAGCCAAGGCAGCTGAAAGGACTGGCACCCACACCATACACAGCAGTGCAGTCGCCCACAGCAACTGGTCTCGGTGGTGGACTGGCGTGTTTATCGGCTGCAAACTGGAGGATATGGTTCCGGCTGCGATCCGGAGGATCTCTATCATGTACTGTGAAGTGCTGTGAGTTGAACATTTATACGGCGATGCAGTCGCCCACTGCAACAAGTCATTAAGGTGAACTGGACTGGGGTGTTTATTGGCTGTAATCCAGAGGATATGGTTCCCGGCTGCGATCCGAAGGCGTTTTGCTTTGATCTTTGCTGGGTCACTGCCTCATCAGTACACAGGGTTCTACCGCTGCACTACAAGGGTCACTCGAGGGGGTATTCTACTTTTTTAGCATTTAGGGGCCCTGAATATGAAGACCGAAGACTAATCTCGGAAAATCTGTGATCCAGGAGGCAAATAGCATTCTGTCTCTCCTGAGTCTCGCCGTATGGCTAAGCATTACTTTATAGCCACATATGGGGTATTTCTGCATTCAGCAGAAATTGTGGGACACAGTTTGATGCCATTTTTACCCATTTCTCCTTGTGAAAATAAAAAATCTGGGGCTAAAACAAAATTTTGGTGGTAAAAATGAAATAATTTTTTCTTCACTTTCCAATGGTATAAAATTATGTGACACACCAGTGGTGTCAATATGATCACTGCCCCCTAGATGAATTAATTGAGAGGTGTAGTGTGTAAAAAGGGTCATTTAGGGGGGGGGGGTTCTGCTTTTCTGGCACCTCGGGCCCTCCAGTGGGTCATGGCACCCACAAGCTGTAACAGTAAAATCTGCAAATATGGAGCTACTTCCCTTCTGGGCTTTGCACTGTGCCTCAAAATTTGTTCCAGATTACATGTAGGATAATGGCATACTCAGGAGAAATCTTTACAACAAATTGAGGTCCATTTTTTCCTATTAGCCCTTGGAATAATTAAAAACTTTGGGCTAAAACAATGTTTTAGTGCTAAAAATTTAATTATTCTTTCTTCATCACCCAATGGTTTAAAATTCTTTGAGTCACATCTAGTGTCAATATGATCACTGCATGTCTAGATGTGACATAGCACTCTGATTTATTAAGGGCATACAAATTAAAAGCTTGAAAATTGATAAATTTTTGCCAAATTTCTTATTTTTTCACAAATAAACTCAAGTCATATCGAAGAAATTTTACCACAATAATTAAGTGCAATATGTCATGAGAAATCAATCTCAGAATCAGTGGGATCCGTTTAAGCATTCCAAAATTATTACCACATAAAGTGACAATGGTCAGAACTGTAAAACTTGGCTTGGTCATGAAGGTGAAATCCACTTGTGCAGTCATCAAAGCAAAAGGTGGCTACTTTGAAGAACCTAGAATATAATACATTTTCAGTTGTTTCACACTTTTTTGTTAAGTATATAATTCTACATGTGTTAATTCATAGTTTTGATGCCTTCAGTGTCAATTTACAATTTTCATAGTCATGAAAATACAGAAAAATCTTTAAATGAGAAGGTGTGTCCAAACTTTTGGTCTGTACTGTATATTGCCTAAAATACAAAGGAAATGTGTCTTCTTTAACATTAGCCCTTTTAGAGATCATTTCATCTTCAACTTGCTTAACTGTTCACAAAAACAGTCATTTTGACCGGAACATAAAAAATATGGTGACCAACTGTATTTTTCTTGTTACCCTTTAAGGATTGGTCCTAATTTGGCCTTAAAGGGACACTGTCACCCCCTCCAGCCGTTATAAACTAAAAGAGCCACCTTGTGCAGCAGTAATGCTGCATTCTAACAAGGTGGCTCTTTTAGTTTTTGCTTCTGTTATTCCCTCAATAAAGCGTTTTATAATTTTCCCCAAATACCTATCTTTGTACCTGGAGGCACGTCTGAAGCCTCCTCTTTGAAGTGCCCAACTGCCATCACTCATCTCTTCTGGGGCAATTGTCACCGCCCCCTCATCGCTGTTACCGTCCGAAATCCGGCGCCTGCGCTCTGCTCTTCTGCCTGGAGCAGGCGCATATGGCCGTCCTAGCTCTGATGCCGGGTTCCGGTCTGCGCCTGTGCTGGCAGTGCGGCCACCCTGTTACTGAATCCCCGCACTGTGTTATGTGTTATGCATTATGCACAGTGCGGGGCTGGGATTCCTGGGCATGCGCACTGCGCTTGTCAGGCGCCCCCCCAGGTCCCCCGCCTTATAGCGTGCAGCTGATCCATCCTTGCAGGAATATACAAGTATCCTTACCGGCGATTGGAAGGAGGATGGATCAGCTGCACAGACCGACGCTGGAAGGCGGGGGACCTGGGGGAGCGTCTGACAAGCGCAGTGCGCATGCCCAGGAATCCCAGCCCCGCACTGTGCATAATGCATAACACAGTGCGGGGATTCAGTAACAGGGTGGCCGCACTGCCCGCACAGGCGCAGACCGGAACCCGGCATCAGAGCTAGGACGGCCAATGCTCTATGCGCCTGCTCCAGGCAGAAGAGCAGAGCGCAGGCGCCGGATTTCGGACGGTAACAGCGCTGAGGGGGCGGCAACAATCGCCCCAGAAGAGATGAGTGACGGCAGTTGGGTGCTTCAAAGAGGAGGCTTCAGACCTGCCTCCAGGTACAAAGATAGGTATTTGGGGAAAATTATAAAACGCTTTAATGAGGGAATAACAGAAGCAAAAACTAAAAGAGCCACCTTGTTAGAATGCAGCATTACTGCTGCACAAGGTGGCTCTTTTAGTTTATAACGGCTGGAGAGGGGTGACAGTGGCCCTTTAATCCTTTCACGATGTATAACATATTTATGTCACAGGTTGGGTTGCTTTGTATGGAGCGGGCACATGAGCTGAGCCTGCACAATACCATGAAGATGCCAATTATATTACACTGCTGACATCTTCCTGAAATAGAGTATATTAAACCATCAAATCAAATTTATTAAATCTTTTAAGCATTAAAAATTATATTCCAAATCAGAGTATAACTAACCAAGCAGAAAAAATGTAAGGGGATAATAAACATGAGTATAACCAATGGCACAAAAAAAATAATTACGGTAATATGTATCAGAGCACAGTTCATAAAAGGTTAAAATTTGTGCAAAAGCAAAGCAGCATTTGAAGGGTGTAAGATAAACACCAAAAAAAGTCCTAGCGAAATCCAATCTTTTACTCCAAGTGTCCTATATAGGGTACTATGCTCATGTGAGAAGGAGATTTTGAGTTGAATGGTTTTTCAGGAAATGCTACTAAAAGCTGAGGTGCTTGCTGTGCAAAGAGGCAAAAAGTAATGAAAAAGTGCATGTGCCTGGCTGTTACTTACATGATAATTTAAGGAGTAGACACCAACCTGCCGCCTCTACGCGTGTTTCACCATGTCTTTATCAGGAGTTGCTCTGATTAGGTATTCATCTGTATGGCTCCTGCCTCCTATTTTACATGAATATATATATTATGATAACTTCTTCAGGCAGGCGGCAGCACCTGTTCTGCAGCATAATCGCATGTATAATATGCACTTAATTATTTTATTTGATGCTATAAATAAATTCATTAAAAAAAATCTGTCTCATAATGAATCCAGCCGCACCTGCGCAGTAGCAGCTATTAGATCGCCTATAGATGCTACTGCGTAGGTGCCAGCGGCGCCACCTTGCTAGAAAAAAAATTGTCTCTACTAAGATGGCGCTGGCCATGCCTAAGCAGTAGTATCTATCAGCAATCCAGTAGCTGCCATTGCGCTGGCATGGACAGCGTCATTATGAGACAGAATTTTTTTTAAATTAATTTATTCATAGCATCAAATAAAAGAAATAAATGCACATTATACATGCGATCATGCTGCAGCTCAGGCGCCTGCCTGCTGCAAGTGATTTTTAAAAAAATGTATATATAATATTATGTAAAATCGGGGGCAGGTCACTGAGGGATCAGTGACCTGTCAGCATTCTTCATTATGAAGTGCTAAGCAGAGCACCACATAAAGGCCCCTCACTGAAGCATGAGCATATTATTAACTCAAAACTGAAAATAAAGATTAAACAACAACCACAAGACAGATTTCATCACCCCAGATCAGAGGCATAGCTGGGGTTTTGGTTCAGGGGGCGAAGCTTCTGAGTGGGCCCCTACCCAGGTAACCTTCATTACAATTCGGTGATGCCCCCTAATAGTGGAGGAGAATCTCAGCAGATGACCACGCTATTACTGAAGATAATCTCTATATAACGACCAACATGGATATTACCACCATATGGTCAGTGGTAAATACCAGCCCTGCAGAACATATAAGAGATCACAGCACAGTTACAGATAATGTCTTACCGCTGATGTTCTCTGATGGAATCGTTCACTTTTCCCGTCTTTTCCATCTGGTCCAGACCGACATGACAACTTCTTCCAGCCAGGACTCGTCTGCAGAGAATACAACACAGACACATTTCACTTCTCACATTCCAGCCATCACCATCTATTCCCAACCTACACAAACCCCTTATCCTGCTAATATCCCAATACTGAGCTGCTGCTGCCGTATGTGTCCCTATTACTGCACCTGATACCCCAATACTGAGCCGCTGCTGCTATATGTGTCCCTATTACTGTACCTGCTGTGCAGTTCTCTGTGCCTTCTAAATTCTAAAGCAACCCTCTAGAATATAGTAATGCCGGGTGCAAGTGCCCTAGAAAACAGTGCCCACATTTTTCTCCATAGAAAGTAATGTTGTCATGTGTGCCCCTTTGATAGTCACAGTAACCTGAGATCCCCTATAACAAGAAGTGCCCACTTTACATTTAATAATGCCCCGGGTCTCCCCCCTGTACAGCTCCCCTATACAGTACAATGCCCCCTCACTGTATAGTACCATCCACACAGTATACTGACCCCTTAGTAGCCCCCAAACTGTTTGATGGCTCCAACACTGTATGATGACCCCTTCACTGTAATCTTCACACTGTATGATGGCCCACCAGATGGCCTCCATATAGTATAATGCACCAGATCATCCTAAATATAGTAAAATGCAATCCCCATAGGTCTCCATATAGTATAATGCACTCCCCATAAGCCTCCATATAGTATAATGCACTCCCCATAGGCAGACTCTATAGCACAAGACAGCACCCTTATAGGCAGACCCAGTAATATAAGACAGCACCCCATAGGCAGACCCTGTACTATAAGGCAGCACCCCATAGGCAGATTCTAAAATATAAGGCAACACCCATATGGGCAGACCCTGTAGTATAAGGCAGCCCCCCATTTGCAGACTCTAGTAAAAGGCAGCACCCCATAGGCAGACCCTGTAGTATAAGGCAGCACCCCATAGGCAGGCCCTGTAGTAAAAGACAGTACCCCCATAGGCAGATTCTGAAGTTTATGCAGCACCCATATAGGCAGATCCTGAAATATAAGGCAGCCCCCTATAGGCAGATCCTGAAGTATAAGGCGGCCCCCCATAGGCAGATCCTGAAGTATAAGGATGTTAGGACTGGTGGAACGCACCAAGAAAGATGTAATAGATGCGTTCGCAGTCCGGGGTCCACCGTGCAGGTAAAAACCTGCTGCTAGTAAATGGCAGCGTAATATGGCGGTGGAAGCGAACCCGGTAAAACCACAGGTCCGCAATACCGCACTAAAGAGTGCAAGCAAGGAGTCAGCGAACACAACCCCAAGACACAGGATTGAAGTCCGATTAGACCACTTGCTGACACAACACCGCAACAGGGTGTGTTAGGCAACTCTTATAATTAGAGCACCGAAGTGCGAACTGTGCCGTGCTGGCAGGCACCACTAAGCACCCAGACGTGGGTCAGGAAGCGCACTACTGGCGCGTAGCGCCGCACTGGCGGTCACAGCAATAGACGCTGATACGTGTGTGACACGTTGAGTGATTAGTCGGGCCCTAGATAGCAGCCATACTCCATACGCGAACAGTCATACAATAGGGTAGGGGTATTTAATGAACGACTTGCACTCACAACAAACACACGTATTCAATTGTAAGACAATACTAGCGCATGGCCGTGCGGTCATGCGCAGTTTATATAGCAGCAGCACAGGAAGTGGCTACAGTACCTTTGCCCTTCCAAGACCTGCCAAAAGGACCAATGGAATGTGCTGCAGAGCCTGAGCACATGACCCTCGATCTCCAACGGGAGATCTTACCCTGGACATGCTCAGTACGTGCAGACAAGGACTTAGTCCCAGAGAAGTCCGCTCGCTGCTGACCAGCACTGACTTTAATGGCAGAGACTGGAGAAGCAGCAGTAACTCTCAGAACAGAGTGAGAATGAGCAAGACGCTGGGACCGACGTCTTTGCTGAGCAGACTCCACTGCGGCTGGACAAGAATGGGAGACTGCAGCGGAGGTGGCTCGAGATTCCCCCTGTGCAGAAGTGGGAACTCGACCCCTAACATTACCCCCCCTCCTAGGGCCCCCCCCTCCTTGGGCCTCGCTACGTTCGAAGGCAGCAATGAGCTGCGGAGCCTGAATGTGCTCAGCAGGCTCCCAGGATCTATCCTCAGGACCGTAACCCCTCCAATCCACCAAATAAAATTTTTTGCCACGAACCACCTTGTACCCCAAGATAGCGTTCACCTCGTAATCGTCCGTAGACGAACCCGACATCCCAGTAGATGACTCAGAAAACCGGGACATGTAGACGGGCTTAAGGAGGGACACGTGAAAGGTGTCGGTGATACCTAGGCGTGGAGGAAGGGCCAGACGGTAAACCACAGGATTAACCTGTTCGAGGACCTTAAAAGGACCTAAGTAGCGAGGTGCAAACTTGGTAGACTCAACTCGCAGCCTGATGTTACGGGCGGAGAGCCACACTAAGTCGCCAGGAGCAAAGGTTGGAGCGGGGCGCCGATGTGCGTCGGCGGAGGACCTCATTCGCTCCTTGGAAGCCTGAATGGCATCCTGAGTGCGATCCCAAATGTCCCGTGCCTCCACAGCCCTGTCTGCCACCCTGGAATCGGCGGAAGACACGGGCATGGGCACAGGTACCCGCGGATGCTGACCATAGTTAAGGAGGAATGGAGTCTGTCCAGTGGAATCAGCGACGGCATTGTTAAGAGCAAACTCCGCCCACGGTAGCAAAGATGCCCAGTCATCCTGCTTAGCCAAAACAAAATGTCGCAGATATGTGACCAAGGTCTGGTTGGCTCTCTCTACCAACCCATTCGTCTCGGGATGATAAGCCGAAGAGAGATTCAACTCGATACTGAGAAGACGACAAAGCTCTCTCCAGAATCGAGACGCAAACTGGGGACCTCGGTCACTGACAATTTTGTCTGGCATACCGTGAAGACGAAAGATGTGTTTGACAAACAACGCTGCCAAGGCCCGTGCAGAAGGTAACCAGGGAAGCAGCACCAAATGCACCATTTTAGAAAAATGGTCGGTGATTACCAAATAATGGTACAGCCACGAGACTTGGGCAGACCCACAACAAAATCCATCCCGACCATCTCCCAGGGCCTGTCTGCCACCGGCAGAGGGTATAACAAACCAGCTGGCCGTTGTCGGGAAGACTTATTCTTGGCACAAGAGACACATGCCTGAACGTAGTCTCCGACGTCACGAACCATATGTGGCCACCAGTACGTCCTCGCCAGTAGCTCAGATGTCCTTTTTGCCCCAAAGTGTCCACCCACTCTGGATGAATGAGCCCAAGCGAGAACCTCCGGACGCAAATTGATGGGAACAAAAGTCTTGCCCGGGGGCACAGACTCCAGCGAAAGCGGAGCTACAGTTCTCAGACTCTCCGAAGGGACAATGAGCCGAGGCTCGTCCTCCTCCTCCTCAGCTGACACGAAGGAGCGAGAGAGAGCGTCAGCACGAATGTTCTTCTCCCCGGTGAGATAATGTAGGGTAAAGTGGAACCGGGAGAAAAACAAGGACCATCTGGCCTGACGAGAATTCAGCCGCTGGGCTGTTTGTAAATAGACCAAATTCTTGTGATCCGTGAAAACTTGGAATGGGAACCGAGCACCCTCCAAGAGATGTCTCCACTCCGAAAAGGCCAACTTCATTGCCAGCAACTCTCTATCCCCGATGGAGTAATTTCTCTCCGCTGGTGTGAAGGTCTTTGAGAAAAAGAAGCATGGGTGCTTCCAACCCTGAGCATCCTTTTGATAGAGGACTGCTCCAGCACCAACGGATGAGGCATCCACTTCCAAAAGGAATGGCTTACCCACATCGGGACGATGTAAGATAGGAGCACTGGCAAAATGGGACTTTATAGAAGAGAAGGCCTTGGAGACCCCTTCGGACCACGATTTGGGATTCGCTCCCTTCTTGGTGAGGGATACCAAGGGAGCTACCAAAGTTGAGAAGTGGGGAATGAACTGGCGATAGTAATTTATGAACCCCATAAAGCGCTGCACCGCTTTAAGAGAATGGGGTTCCTGCCAGTCCATCACTGCTTGTAGTTTGGCAGGATCCATAGCCAATCCCTGGGCTGAGATGATATAGCCCAGGAAAGGCAAGGACTCCTGTTCAAACACACACTTCTCCAACTTTGCATATAAGGAATTCGCCCGTAAGAGTTCGAAGACTCTGCCAACATCTCTCCGGTGGGAGTCAATATCTGGAGAGAAGATGAGAATATCATCCAGATAGACTACAACCGAGGTGGAAAGCATATCCCGGAAGATATCGTTGACAAAGTCCTGAAAAACGGCTGGGGCATTACAGAGCCCGAAGGGCATCACCAGGTACTCATAGTGCCCATCCCTGGTATTGAAAGCCGTTTTCCATTCGTCCCCCTCACGGATGCGAATTAAGTTGTAGGCACCCCGCAGATCTAGTTTGGTGAATATCTTTGCTCCCCTTAGCCTGTCAAAGAGCTCCGATATCAGGGGCAACGGGTACTTATTTTTAATGGTGATAGCATTGAGACCCCTGTAATCAATGCAAGGACGTAATTCCCCGTTCTTCTTCTGTACGAAGAAGAATCCCGCCCCTGCAGGAGACACTGACTTCCTAATGAATCCTCTTGCCAAATTCTCCTGGATGTATTGAGACATAGCCTCCGTCTCAGGGAGAGAGAGGGGATATACCCTTCCCCGAGGAGGTTCAGCTCCAGGCAAGAGGTCAATAGGACAGTCATAGGGGCGATGAGGCGGTAGAGTCTCTGCTGCCTTTTTAGAGAATACATCTGCATAGCACCAATAGTACCTTGGAAGAGATGAAAGGTCTGCGGGTACCTCGGTAGTAGAGACCTGTACACACTCACTCACACACCTGCCCATACAAGACTTACTCCAACCCAATATTCTCCCAGAGGACCACTCAATATGTGGGGAGTGGTAACGGAGCCAGGGTATTCCCAGTAAAATCTCATCCATTCCCTCGGGTAGGACTAGAAGGGAAATAATCTCCTGGTGGGAAGGGGACATGGACAACGAGAATGGAATCGTCTGGTGTGTGATTTGTTGTGGAAGTGTCGACCCATTCACAACTCTAACAGTTACAGGTTTGGTGAGCATAACAAGTGGTACAGCGTGGCGCAGAGCAAAAGCAGAGGACATGAAATTTCCCTCTGCTCCTGAATCCACACAAAGCTCGACTGGTAGAGTGGATGAGTCAAACAGGATTGTCCCTTTAAAGGACAGTTTGGAGGAAAAAGCCGCTGTGTCTAGTGAACCTCCCCCTAAAGTTACTAGACGCGATCGTTTTCCCGACCGCCGTGGACATTTATTAGTGTAATGTCCTCGTTGGTGACAATTTTTACAAACCATGGGTACTCGAGCGGCCTGAGACTTAGGTCCCGCTCGAGAAACCTCCATGGGCTCATGGGAGTCGGACGCCAAAACGGAAGATTCAAGAGGTCTGGCGAAGGTGGGAGCCAGTTTAAACCTCTGCCTACACTGGGTCTGCTCTAACCTTCGTTCGTGAAAACGGAGGTCGATGCGGGTAGATAGAGAAATAAGCTCCTCCAGTGTGGCGGGTATCTCCCTGGTGGCTAAGGCGTCCTTCACGTGGTCTGCCAGTCCCCTCCAGAACACCGGAATTAGAACTTTATCCGACCACTCTAACTCCGAGGCTAGAGTCCGGAACTGGATGGCAAACTGACTGACCACGGACGAACCCTGAGTGATTGTCAATAACTGGAGCGCGGTATCGTGTGTAATACGGGGTCCCAAAAAGACCTGCTTCAGAGCGTCCAGAAAGAGCGGAGCACTCTGTACCACACGGTCATCACGCTCCCAAAGTGGCGTTGCCCACTCCAACGCCCTGCCCGACGAGAGATAAAATAAATCCCACTTTCGCCCGTTCCGTAGGGAAACGCGCCGCCAGGAGCTCAAGGTGTATGGAGCACTGGCTTACGAATCCGCGACATTGTTTACTGTCACCAGCAAACTTGTCAGGAAGCGGGAGACGGGATAAAGTCGGGGCAGAGGTGGCAGCGGACAAACTGGCTGCGGCTACACTTGCAGCCTGAACAGCGACAGCAGTGACATCCACAGCTGAGGTTGAACGCTCTAGAGCCGCCAACCTTCCCTCCAGCTGCTGGATGTACCGCTGTAAACGCTGATCGTCTGCCATTTACTAGCCAGACCCTGGCGCTAGTATTGTGTTAGGACTGGCGGAACGCACCAAGAAAGATGTAATAGATGCGTTCGCAGTCCGGGGTCCACCGTGCAGGTAAAAACCTGCTGCTAGTAAATGGCAGCGTAATATGGCGGTGGAAGCGAACCCGGTAAAACCACAGGTCCGCAATACCGCACTAAAGAGTGCAAGCAAGGAGTCAGCGAACACAACCCCAAGACACAGGATTGAAGTCCGATTAGACCACTTGCTGACACAACACCGCAACAGGGTGTGTTAGGCAACTCTTATAATTAGAGCACCGAAGTGCGAACTGTGCCGTGCTGGCAGGCACCACTAAGCACCCAGACGTGGGTCAGGAAGCGCACTACTGGCGCGTAGCGCCGCACTGGCGGTCACAGCAATAGACGCTGATACGTGTGTGACACGTTGAGTGATTAGTCGGGCGCTAGATAGCAGCCATACTCCATACGCGAACAGTCATACAATAGGGTAGGGGTATTTAATGAACGACTTGCACTCACAACAAACACACGTATTCAATTGTAAGACAATACTAGCGCCTGGCCGTGCGGTCATGCGCAGTTTATATAGCAGCAGCACAGGAAGTGGCTACAGTACCTTTGCCCTTCCAATACCTGCCAAAAGGACCAATGGAATGTGCTGCAGAGCCTGAGCACATGACCCTCGATCTCCAACGGGAGATCTTACCCTGGACATGCTCAGTACGTGCAGGCAAGGACTTAGTCCCAGAGAAGTCCGCTCGCTGCTGACCAGCACTGACTTTAATGGTAGAGACTGGAGAAGCAGCAGTAACTCTCAGAACAGAGTGAGAATGAGCAAGACGCTGGGACCGACGTCTTTGCTGAGCAGACTCCACTGCGGCTGGACAAGAATGGGAGACCGCAGCGGAGGTGGCTCGAGATTCCCCCTGTGCAGAAGCGGGAACTCGACCCCTAACAAAGGCAGCCCCCCTATAGGCAGATCCTGAAGTAAAAAGCAGCCCCCCTATAGGCAGATCCTGAGGTATAAGGCAGCACCCCTATAGGC
Source organism: Ranitomeya imitator (assembly GCF_032444005.1). Classification (NCBI taxonomy): domain Eukaryota; kingdom Metazoa; phylum Chordata; class Amphibia; order Anura; family Dendrobatidae; genus Ranitomeya; species Ranitomeya imitator. The sequence goes on along the minus strand of NC_091282.1, from coordinate 715,238,712 downwards.
AGATCCTGAAGTATAAGGCAGCCCCCCATAGTCAGACCCTGTAGTATAAAGCAGCACCCCATAGGCAGACCCTGTAGTAAAAGGCAGCCCCCTATAGGCAGATCCTGAAGTATAAGGCAGCCCACTTATAGGCAGATCCTGAAGTGTAAGACAGCCCCCCTATAGGCAGATCCTGAAGTATAAGGCAGCCCCCCATAGGCAGATCCTGAAGTGTAAGACAGCCCCTCTATAGGCAGATCCTGAAGTATAAAGCAGCCCTACTATAGGCAGATCCTGAGGTATAAGGCAGCACCCCTATAGGCAGATCCTGAAGTATAAGGCGGCACCCCTATAGGCAGATCCTGAAGTATAAGGCAGCCCCCGATAGGCAGATCCAGAAGTATAAGGCAGCCCCCCTATAGGCAGATCCTGAAGTATAAGGCAGCACCCCCATATGCAGATCCTGAAGTATAAGGCAGCCGCCTATAGGCATATCCTGAAGTATAAGGCAGCCTCTATAGGCAGATCCTGAAGTATAAGGCAGCCCCTATAGGCAGATCCTGAAGTATAAGGCAGCCTCCTATAGGCAGGTCCTGAAGTATAAGGCAGCCCCCTATAGGCAGATTCTGAAGTATAAGGCAGCCCCCTATAGGCAGATCCTGAAGTATAAGGCAGCACCCCTATAGGCAGATCCTGAAGTATAAGGCAGCCTCTATAGGCAGATCCTGAAGTATAAGGCAGCCCCTATAGGCAGATCCTGAAGTATAAGGCAGCCTCCTATAAGCAGATCCTGAAGTATAAGGCAGCCCCCTATAGGCAGATCCTGAAGTATAAGGCAACACCCCCATATTCAGATTCTGAAGTATAAGGCAGCCCCCTATAGGCAGATCCTGAAGTATAAGGCAGCACCCCTATAGGCAGATCTTGAAGTATAAGGCAGCCCCCTATAGGCAGATCCTGCCTCGGTGATGCCAGACGCTGACAGGGGGATAATGAAAGAAGGAGCCCAGCGCTCCTTCCCTCATCAGTGCGGTGACGGGAGGGGGGCCCACTACTGGCACCAGGCCCCCTCGGCCTGCTCAGGGGTCCCATAACGGGCGCAGAGCAGGGAGATCGATTCTCCCTGCTCTGCCGCAGAAGGTAACTGTATCGGCGCTACTACAGTAGGCCCCTCTGTGCACCGGGCCTGGGGCAATGGCCCCCTCTGCTTCCCCGGTAGCTACGCTACTGCCCCAGGTATAATTTTAATCAGTATAACGGCGCCGACCTGACACTGTAGGTTACCGTGCACAATCCTGCTGACAGGTTCCCTTCAAATGGAACCTGACAGCTGATATATGATGCCCAAACCAATGGCAGACATTGGCTGCATGAGTTCAGCTCTATATCGAACTCTGAAATGCTGCATACGTGTATACCTGTCAGTCACTGGCAGCAGATGGGGTAATCCACCTGTCTAACTAGTCTCTCTTGTGGCTCAGTCCCCGGTGGCTATTATAAACTATATTTTTCTCTGAAACACTGCAGAGTTTATAAATAAAGACTTCCCATTTGTAAAATATACTGAAAGGCATATATATCGCTCCTGAGTAAACTGCTAAATGCAAATGTGTATAATATGCTACAAGAAAGAGGATAAAATTAATAATATCCATGAACTGTCCAAGTCATTTCAAGTATTTGTGCTCTCAAACTTCATGAAAGTACTTGTGTGTTGACTTATGCCAGGTTTGACAATACTTTAGTCCGATAATTAAATTCTATTAATTAGTCATCTGGTAAAGGTTTGTGGTATACATTTGCATATTGTCAGATGCATTTACAATTATTTTGTGTTTCCAGTTCTGCATTTGATCAGAAGCCAATGGATTAATTACTGCTGAGAAGGATGAAAGTCTGCATTGTTGGACAATATTATGTTTTTTAATGGATATCTCTAATACTAATTCATCCTTGGCGACCATCAAATTCCCATAATGACTCACATCTTGGCATTCACGACTCACAATAAATTAGCTTTATTTGACATTCAAGTACTTTAAGCTTTTGTTTATTTTTTTTTACTTTGTAAATTGGTTCAAATAGCCCACATATAAGCACATCGTATAGCAGAAAATAGTATAGCAATTATTACCATGATATTGACAGAATAGTATTTTATTATTTGACATTGTGTAATATACTCACAAATTTTCGTAAATTTCTGATATATATTCAGCCAGTGGGAAATCACATTTTCGGTAGGACCCTGTACTGCATTTTACACAAGCTGAACATGATGTCTTAGAAACAGATTGTTATACATCTTACCTGGAGAGCTTGCATCTGTCCACTCCTTATTTCACCCAGAGTTTATTTCCCGTACATGTGTTCTGCAGGTTTTGTTCCGGTCTGCTCCCTTGGGTTGTCCCAGATCGGTCGTATGAATTTTGGTAAAGATGCCAGCACTTTCAAATACTATACAATGTGTGGCCTACAGGAGGGCTTCCAACCGTTTGCTGTCAACATGAACAGAGATGTAGCCATGTGGTTCAGCAAGCGCTTACCAACCTTTGTCAACGTGCCAAAAGATCATCCTCACATTGAGGTAGTTTTCCCCATTATACCCCGCTTTATCTTCTTATTTATGTAATATGTTACCTTTACTTGATATTCATTTACAGAATGTTTTCGGTTGAGACATTTTTTTCAATAGTGTCAACAGAATGTGTTTTCTACAGTTTTTATCGGGCTTTTCCGAACTCCTAATATAAAAATGTTTCCATCCATTATAATACTGGCTAACTATGATCTGCTGATTAAAAGCTTGGGAAAAAGAGGACTAGACACAAATAGACAATTTAAAGGAGTTGTCACACTATTTCAACTTATCGGTTCCCACGATCCATAGCTGCTGCAAACAGAGGAGTGTCAATGGGAGTTTCGGTAACAGTCAAGCAAGCATGCGGCTATACCCTAACGACATGCATTAGCATTGTCATTAACCCCTCTATATGGTAAAGAATTGTCTGTTTTCCTTACAAAATGTTTTAACGTTTACTTTGTAACGTTTAGGTAACGAGGAAAGATGGAACTGTAGAAGCCCCTCCATGCTTAAAGGTTACACACAAAACCTTTGGCACCCAGAATAGCAATGAAGATATGATATATTGCAGGCTGAGTATGCCCGTGGAGTTCCACTCTGCCTTCAGCAATGAGGAGAACTTCCAGAAGAGGTATTTTGTTTTATCGCCCATACGTCAAAATTAACTATGACTTCACCAATTACAAGAAAAAAAAAACTCTGCCTAACATATGTTGTGCATATTCTTGGCAAGGCATGGCAGGTATTTTAAAGTTCTTAATGCCAACTATAGGATTACGGTACTAACACGGGATTAAAAAAATAAAATAAAATAGCATCCTAAAGGGGTCCTCTGAGGATACATCTATTAAGCTCAATGAACCTCTTCAAATTTTATTTACCATATATACTCGTGTATAAGTTGACCCGAGTATAACCCGAGGCACCTAATTTTGCCACCAAACACAGGGAAAACTTATTGACTCAAATATAAGCCGGGTATGCATTTTCCCCTCGTCCCTATCCTGGTATGCATAGCTCCCCATGCCTGTCCTTGTATGCATGACTCCTCATCCCTGTCCTTGTATGCATGGCTCCTCATCCCTATCCTTGTATGCATGGCTCCCAAATCTTGTCCTTATATGCAGGTCTCCCCATCCTTGTCCTTGTATGCAGGTCTCCCCATCCCTGTCCTTGTATGCAGATCTCCCCATCCCTGTCCTTGTATGCAGATCTCCCCATCCCGGTCCCTTTATGCATGGATCCCCGTCCCTGTATGCATGGCTCCATGTCCCCGTCCTTGTATGCATGGCTCCTATAAAAAAAATCCTACTTACCTTCCCTGCGCGTCTTCACTGTATCTGGTTCTGATGCCAGCAGCTCTTCCGGCCAAGCGGTCACATGTCCCCGCTCATTAAGGTAATGAATATTCACTCCATGCCCATGGGAGTGGAGAGGGGTGAATATTCATTACCTTAATGAGCGGGCACCTGTGCTAGGCGGCCGCTGCAGGAAGGCTGCAGCTGTAACTGTGTTCACTATAAGAGAAATGAATATTCACTGCCAGTGCAGTGAATATTAATTTCTCTTTAGCAACAGGCACAGGCGTTAGCTGCAGCCACAGGCTCCTGCCTCTGTGACCTGCTGCTCTGCCACTCCCCCTCTTTGTTTCTGGGACAATGACTCATCTATAAGCTGAGGGGGCATTTTCAGCACACAAAAAAAAATGTGTATTATGTGTTCCTAAGTGAGGACCCGAGGGTTCCTGACTTTTATGGATCCAGAATGTCTGTGCATTACATAAACAGGGTATTTACTTTGATGGGATCTGTGTAATACTTCACTTTCTCTGCGGTGTGGCTGCAGATGAAATGAACACAGTGACCATGATGCAATAATTTCACGAGAATTCTGGCTTAAATTTCTTTGAAAAGTCGCAAAATTTTGATGCAACCCAGAGTTGTCAAAAACTGTGCCACTTTTTGGTATTTTCAGGTCAGTTTTTCACAGCTCCATAAAAACGTGCAGACCATGGACTTGACGGAAGTGCTGCGAAGGCGTGATGTCATGGCTAGTCTACTTCAGGACAAGCTGTGGCATTCCTTACACCAAAAATCTTACTCCAGTTATTCACATGTCACTCTGTCACTCATCAGACACATCTGATTCCTCTTCCTGAATCAGGAGCGTTCGACTCCTCCACACCCCTTCATCAAGACTGGCGAAAATCAACGGTCTTGATGGATTTACATTTAATGTTAAAGATAAAACCTAAATCTTTTTTAAATAAAATTCCAACTTTGTTTCTGCTTTGATTTCAGAAATGCTCTTCAAGAAGGATCTCACACAACATCAGTAAGTTATGATTTTTGGTTATTAATTTTACAGGGGTTTAATATGCTTCTTGAAAACATTATACCGTATATACTCGAGAATAAGCCAACCCAAGTTTAGGCCGAGACCCCTAACTTTGCCACAAAAAACTGGGAAAACTTAACCCCTTCATGACCTTGGGATTTTTCGTTTTTCCGTGTTCATTTTTCACTCCCCTCCTTCCCAGAGCCATAACTTTTTTATTTTTCTGTCAATTTGGCCATGTGAGGGCTTATTTTTTGCGGGACGAGTTGTACTTTTGAACGACATCATTGGTTTTAGCATATCGTGTACTAGAAAACGGGAAAAAAATTCCAAGTGCGGTGAAATTGCAAAAAAGTGCAATCCCACACTTGTTTTTTGTTTGGCTTTTTTGCTAGGTTCACTAAATGCTAAAACTAACCTGCCATTATGATTCTCCAGGTCAGTACGAGTTCACAGACACCTAACATGACTAGGTTATTTTTTATCTAAGTGGTGAAAAAAAATTCCAAACTTTGCTAAAAAAAAAAAAAAATTGCGCCATTTTCCGATACTCATAGCGTCTCCATTTTTCGTGATCTGGGGTCGGTTGAGGGCTTATTTTTTATGTGCCGAGCTGGCGTTTTTAATGATAGCATTTTGGTGCAGATACGTTCTTTTGATCGCCCGTTATTGCATTTTAATGCAATGTCGCGGCGACCTAAAAAACGTAATTCTGCAGTTTCTAATTTTTATCTCGCTACGCCGTTTAGCGATCAGGTTAATGCTTTTTTTTTTAATTGATAGATCGGGTGATTCTGAGCGCGGCGATACCAAATATGTGTAGATTTGATTTTTTTTTTATTGATTTATTTTGATTGGGGCGAAAGGAGGGTGATTTAAACTTTTATATTTTTTTATTTTTTTTCACATTTTTTTTAACTTTTTTTTTTAACTTTTGCCATGCTTCAATAGCCTCCGTGGGAGGCTAGAAGCAGGCACAACGCGATCGGCTCTGCTACATAGCAGCGATCTGCTGATCGCTGCTATGTAGCAGAAATGGAGGTGTGCTGTGAGCGCCGACCACAGAGTGGCGCTCACAGCCACCGGTCATCAGTAACCATAGAGGTCTCTAGGACCTCTATGGTCACCATCCTGACGCATCGCCGACCCCCGATCATGTGACGGGGGTCGGCGATGACGTCATTTCCGGCCGCCCGGCCGGAAGCGGTAGTTAAATGCCGCTGTCTGCGATTGACAGCGGCATTTAACTAGTTAATAGGTGCGGGCAGATCGCGATTCTGCCCGCGCCTATTACGGGCACATGTCAGCTGTTCAAAACAGCTGACATGTCCCGGCTTTGATGCGGGCTCACCGCTGAGCCCTGCATCAAAGCAGGGGATCTGACCTCGGACGTACTATCCCGTCCGATGTCAGATAGGGGTTAATGAATCGAGTATAAGCCTAGAGTGGAAAATGCAGCAGCTACTGGTAAATTTCAAAAATAAAAATAGATACCAATAAAAGTAAAATTAATTGAGATATCAGTAGTTTAAGGGTTTTTGAATATCCATATTGAATCAGGAGCCCCATATAATGCTCCATACAGTTCATGATGGGCCCCATAAGATGCTCCATGCAAAATACACCCCATATAGTGCTGCATAAAGGTTAATAAGGGCCCAATAAAATGCTCTATAGAGACATTTGTCCCATATAATGCTGCACAAATGCTCATTATGGCCCCATAAGATGCTCCATAGAGATATTTGCCCCATATAATGCTGCACAAATGCTGATTATGGCCCCATAAGATGCTCCATAGAGATATTTGCCCCATACAATGCTGCACAAATGCTGATTATGGCCCCATAAGATGCTCCATAGAGATATTTGCCCCATACAATGCTGCACAAATGCTGGTTATGGCCCCATAAGATGCTCCATAGGGATATTTGCCCCATATAATGCTGCACAAATGTTGATTATAGCCCCATACGATGCTCCATAGAGATATTTGCCCCATATAATGCTGCACAAATGCTGATTATGGCCCCATAAGATGATCCATAGAGATATTTGCCCCATATAATGCTGCACAAATGTTGAATATGGCCCCATAAGATGCTCCATAGAGATATTTGCCCCATATACTGCTGCACAAATGCTGATTATGACCCCATAAGATGCTCCATACAAAATACGCCCCATATAATGCTGCACAAATGCTGATTATGGCTCCATAAGATGCTCCATAGAGATATTTGCCCCATACAATGCTGCACAAATGCTGGTTATGGCCCCATAAGATGCTCCATAGAGATATTTGCCCCATATAATGCTGCACATATGTTGATTATGGCCCCATAAGATGCTCCATAGAGATATTTGCCCCATACAATGCTGCACAAATGTTGAATATGGCCCCATAAGATGCTCCATAGAGATATTTGCCCCATATACTGCTGCACAAATGCTGATTATGACCCCATAAGATGCTCCATACAAAATACGCCCCATATAATGCTGCACAAATGCTGATTATGGCTCCATAAGATGCTCCATAGAGATATTTGCCCCATACAATGCTGCACAAATGCTGGTTATGGCCCCATAAGATGCTCCATAGAGATATTTGCCCCATATAATGCTGCACATATGTTGATTATGGCCCCATAAGATGCTCCATAGAGATATTTGCCCCATATAATGCTGCACAAATGCTGATTATGGCCCCATAAGATGCTCCATAGAGATATTTGCCCCATACAATGCTGCACAAATGTTGAATATGGCCCCATAAGATGCTCCATAGAGATATTTGCCCCATATACTGCTGCACAAATGCTGATTATGACCCCATAAGATGCTCCATACAAAATACGCCCCATATAATGCTGCACAAATGCTGATTATGGCTCCATAAGATGCTCCATAGAGATATTTGCCCCATACAATGCTGCACAAATGGTGATTATGGCCCCATAAAATGCTCCATAGAGATATTTGCCCCATATGCTGTTGCTGCGATTAAAAAAAAAAATGACATACTCACCTCTCGTCGCTCAAGCCCCCGGCACTTGCAATATTCACCTGTCCTCGTTCCACCTCCGGGCTCCGTCTTCAACGTCTGACGCACTAACCACGTCATCGCGCCCTCTGACCTGAGCGTCACAGCAGAGGACGCGGAAGATGGAGCCCGGCGGTGGAACCAGGAGAGGTGAATATCGCGCAATCCTGCTCACCCTCCCCATTATACTCACCTGCTCCCGGCGCGGTCCCTGGCAGCTTCCCTGATGGTCTTCTCTGGACGCTGACAGCTTCTTCCAGCGTTTAGCGATCAGCAGTACCGCTCATTACAGTAATGAATATGTGGCTCCACCCCTATGGGAGTGGAGTCGGGTCCATATTCATTACTATGCCCCCGCTGACCCCCCTGGGACAATGACTCGAGTATAAGCCGAGAGGGGTATAAAAAATGGGCTGAAAATCTCGGCTTATACTCGAGTAAATACGGTATTTGTTTTAAATCATCTCTTAACATAAATCTATATTTACATCACCAGTAGCCATTCTGGTATCTTTCATCAAAGACTACTATTGTCCACAGCACTTTTCTCTCCTTGAAGGATACTGGAATACCCTTAGATCATAATAAAGTTGATGGGGTCTATCAGAGTTTGTTAGTATGTGTCAGAAAAGCTGAAGACATGTTGATAGTTTGAACAGATCCTAAGATAATTAGTTTACTGGACCATGGTAATTCTTGCACATTTGCTGTCCTCTTAATTTGGCATCAAGTGTTAAGAATGAAGTTATCATACTAAATTTGATTCTTTTAGCAGTATAGCTTAAAACAGATATTTCACCATATTTTTCTTGTTGAATTGGGCACAGGATGCCATAGTAGCTGCAGTGCAGAATAAAAAGTATTGTTTTGTTTTGTTTTATTTTATTCTCTGTTGCATAAATATTAGCAATTAAAGTATTTGACACCTGATGAGTTAACTTTTGTTGGGTGTTATCAGATAGTTTTCACTCGCAGTGTGTACTTCTTTTCCCTCAATGAGAATGATCATTCATAAACAGGCAGCAACATTTAGGAGAAAAAACATACCCCCATTACAGCAAAGAGGAGATTTCTCTGTGTGTCAGATGTATGAGACAGCCCTGATCTTCTGATCTAACCTCCTGCATGATTAAAAAGTGCTGCAAATAGAGCACAGATGACTAACGGCTTTAAGATAAGCGAATATACTCGTTGCTTGTGTTTTCCAGAGCACGCTCGGGTGATCTCCGAGTATTTGTTATTGTTTTTATCCGCTCAGTTGCATGATTTACGGCTGCCAGATACACTGAATACATGTGGGAATTCCCTAACAAACAGCCATTCCTCACATGTATTCAGCGTATCTGGCAGCTGTAAATCATGCAACTGAGGGGATGAAAACTATATCTCCGAGCAATAACAAATACTCGGAGATCACCCGAGTGTACTCTGGAAAACATGAGCAACAAGTACACTCGCTCATCACTAATAAGGTCCTGACAATCAGTGTTGGAGGGGAGTGGCAGTACAGCAGCATTTAGCAGTGTCACATTTTAAACCCTTCTATCAGCTCTCCTCCACTTACAGCACTATCACCTCTTCTGTACTGCTTTTCCCTCCACACTGCCTGTCCGGAGATGTGTCAGTAATCACATTTACCTATGTTTTGCTCAGGGCAACTTGTAATCTCTCTGTAGTGAGCATAGAGCAGGCTGTCATTATATCTCACACAGGAGTATCCTGCCTTTTCTGGGCTATGCGTCTATGAGACATAATGATACTCTGGTCTGCTCTAACTTCAAAGCAAGTACAAGTTGCTTGAGGACAACATACATAAGTGTGATTACATCTCACACACTGATAAACCTGTTCTAGAGTATGGTGGAGGTATGTTCTTTTTTTTCTCCAGTATGTTGCTACATGCTTATGATTGGTTACCATTATACAGGGGGGGAAAAGTACACGCCCTTAGTGAAAACTCTCTTTTAACACCCACTTTGACGTATCAAAAATTAACTCATTAGTTGATAAATACTTTGATATCTAATATCTCTGCAGCGGAGGGGCGAAATAAAATATAAAAAGTGTTATTCCGCTCTGCAGCCTTTATATATATATATATATATATATATATATATATATATATATATACTTTCATTTCAGAACAATAACATTTAGTTAACTTGGAAAGATCAAGAAGGACAAATATTTCCAAACTAACTAGTGACAACGGTGGCATTCTTTATTATTGCTAGTTTGAGCTTTGCTCTTCAGTACGGCCAATAATGCTAACAATGTTTCACTGTGGTGACCGCTTTGAGCTTCATTTTATTCCGTTTTCAGTATCCTGGAACATCTGAACTCAATAAATATGAGATCTTTTGTCATGACAGTATATAGCTTGTAGTTCTATATGCGGCTGAGCCCATGGCACCATGCGTAGTTTATAGCTATTTGCCGCTTTGCACCTGTACTTGCCAATAGTTTCAAATTGAAAGCACAGTTGGAGGAAGGCAATTAGTTTTAAACATGCAATAACACTGGCTAGCCATGAAAGTGTAATAACACCCTCAATGGTAAAATTACCTATATGGGCAGCAATATAGGGAAGAGAATCCAGATTTGCCAATAAAGGATATGATGAAAGTGGGTGGTTAAAGGGAACCGGTCATGCTGTTAACCTGTAGACATAGGGTTAATAGTTTTACAATTCTCTTCCTAACTTACTGAAAATTAACTTTTTTCCTCCCAGGAGCCACTGAATTTCACTCATAGAGGTGTGCACAGAGGTGATTTAGTCACCACTCAGTAGGCAGTGAACAGCGATTGTTGGGACACTCTTCAAAAATGTATTTTTTATCATTGCATGAGTTTTGCTTATTTTTCTTTTTCTTTCCAGTTGTATTACTACTCTGTCCGGATATTTGCTGGACAAGATCCATCCTCAGTGTGGGTAGGATGGGTGACTCCTGACTACCACTTCTATAGTGAAAATTTTGACTTAAGCAAAAATTGCACCGTGACTGTCACTTTAGGAGATGAAAGGGGCAGAGTACATGAAAGGTAAGATCTGGCTTCGGCTAATGTACACAGTATGCTCTTGGACTAGTTTGTCTGCAGACTAAGTGCACCAAACATACAGAGCAACCTCAGTATTTAAAAATTAACAAAACCTTTGTAACTTTTTTTACATTTCAGTACCTTTTTATTGCAAGCAAATCCATGAAAGTCAAGGTCTAGAGAAATCAACCATCATGCAATCCTCCTCCATTACCGTAGAGATGTGCAGCTCAGGTGGCAAGAGTGCCCAGCTGCTGCTTGCAGGATGTACTCAGCGTGGAATACTGATTCAAGAGAAAGTATAGACTTAACCTATGCTTTTGGTTGAATCTGTACCCCGTTATGTGTTGCCTGATCTGTGCACCTCTTGAGGGTGTTTTTTAGTCATCTGTGGTTGTCTTATTACACCAGTTTACTTACAATTAAAAGGGCACTCAAATATAAAAGTTGAAACATTTTACTTATTCTGTAAGTAACAGAAGCATACAAGTTAGTTACGTATTAGCAATTCAACCTCTGTTCATTTATCCTCCACTATCTTCTTCTTTTTTCCATACTTTCAGTGTGAAACGGAGCAATTGTTACATGGTGTGGGGAGGTGACCTCGCTACCGGCTCACAAAGGTCTAGCCGCAACAATGTAGATATTGATATTGGATGCCTTGTTGATCTGGCCACCGGGCTGCTCTCATTTACAGCCAATGGAAAAGATCTGGGGACCTGCTACCAGGTACTTTTATCGAACTTATTTTCAGTCATTTTGTTACAAGCTGGCTCAGGGATAGGAAACAAAGGGTGGTTATTAATGGAGCACACTCGGACTGGGTCGCGGTTAGCAGTGGGGTACCACAGGGGTCAGTATTGGGCCCTCTTCTTTTAAACATATTTATTAATGACCTTGTAGGGGGCATTCATAGCAGAATTTCAATATTTGCAGATGACACTAAACTCTGCAGGGTAATCAATACAGAGGAGGACAATTTTATATTACGGGATGATTTATGTAAACTAGAAGCTTGGGCTGATAAATGGCAAATGAGCTTTAATGGGGATAAATGTAAGGTCATGCACTTGGGTAGAAGTAATAAGATGTATAACTATGCGCTTAATTCTAAAACTCTGGGCAAAACCGTCAATGAAAAAGACCTGGGTGTATGGGTGGATGACAAACTCATGTTCAGTGGCCAGTGTCAGGCAGCTGCTACAAAGGCAAATAAAATAATGGGATGCATTAAAAGAGGCATAGATGCTCATGAGGAGAACATAATTTTACCTCTATACAAGTCACTAGTTCGACCACACTTAGAATACTGTGCACAGTTCTGGTCTCCGGTGTATAAGAAAGACATAGCTGAACTGGAGCGGGTGCAGAGAAGAGCTACCAAGGTTATTAGAGGACTGGGGGGTCTGCAATACCAAGATAGGCTATTACACTTGGGGCTATTTAGTTTGGAAAAATGAAGACTAAGGGGTGATCTTATTTTAATGTATAAATATATGATGTTGTAATGAGTGATTCATTACTTAAATTTAAGAGGGGACTGGATACATTTCTGGAAAAGTATAATGTTACAGGGTATATATACTAGATTCCTTGATAGGGCGTTGATCCAGGGAACTAGTCTGATTGCCGTATGTGGAGTCGGGAAGGAATTTTTTTCCCCAAAGTGGAGCTTACTATCTGCCACATGGTTTTTTTTTGCCTTCCTCTGGATCAACATGTTAGGGCATGTTAGGTTAGGCTATGGGTTGAACTAGATGGACTTAAAGTCTTCCTTCAACCTTAATAACTATGTTACTATGTTAATATGTTACAAGGTATCTGATGCACATTGTTTTAAATTAGAGGGGTTGTCCCACAAACTAAGTTTATTTTATTCAATAGATCTTGGAATAAAAATAAGTTCCACAGTTGGATGTGTTTAAAAAATATGTTCCTGTGCTGAGATAATCTTATAAATGTGCCCCTACTGTGTACTGTGTAATGGCTGTGTCTCACTATGTAGTGTGATGCAGTGACTCATGCTGAAGCTAAGTGGCGCTGTATGTGCTCCTCAGGATACGCATGGAGGCGCAACTGTAATGGTGATAATGAGATAGTGACTGGCATTATTGTAAATGGCCAGTATGTGTCGCAGAGGAAGTCTGCGCTGTAAGCCAGTAATGTTGTTGTTCTGGGACCTGTAGTCCTACAAGTATTTGTATAGTTTGTAAAGGGAGGCTTGTAGGGTTAGTTAGAGAGCTGGGCAGGTCTGAATAACCACATACACACACACACACACCACCCATCTATGGTAGTGGTTACAGGTACATAATGTGACCATGGTGTGGTCACATGGTCTCTGTGATAGTGAGTGTGTAGGTCCTGGACAGCTTGTGTGATGGGAGGTCCTGTGTGTGGACCGGATCCCTGAATAGCGCACTGAGAGGCCATCGATCTGAAGACTTGTGTGTTAGGAGATTCTGGGAGTAGGAACAGATCCCTGAATAGCGCACTGAGAGGCCGTGGACCTGAAGACTTGTGTGTTGGGAGATCCTGGGAGTAGGATCGGATCCCTGAATAGCGCACTGAGAGATTTGTCTGTTGAGAGATCCTGGGAATAGGATCGGATCCCTGAATAGTGCACTGAGATCCTGGGAGTAGGACTTCCTGAAGAGCACATGGAAAAGCATGTATGCAGAGTCTGTGATGGCACTGCATTGGGGGAGCTACAGCCCGTCTGAGGATCTGGACTGTCAGGTGGCCTGGTGAGCAAGGCATTGTCCGGGACGGTGATCCTAGGTTGGCAGCTTCCCTGGGAGAGAGAGTACTGACAGCAGTCAGTGTGTGGAGAGGAGCTCCTGGAAGGTAACCCACAGTATGAGGAACTGTGTGCACTGACGGGGGGTCAGTTAATGAACTGTGCATTTCCCATAGTAACTGGACGGAGTATGGTCCAGCATGTGTAGTACCTGCAACCTAATGTCATGTTATGAAGTATCTGAGTCAAAACTGAATAGTTATGAAGTGCTATGAACTTTATGAGGTCTGTGATGTGTAACATGGCCTACAGCGGTTTATGAAGTGTAAATAAACCGTATAGACTGTTTAAGTGAAAAAAAGTGCCTGTCTACGTTTATCACTCCGTTGTCAAGCGAGTGTCCCCCAACACACTCAGTAAGCTCCATCTTACAGTAGGGACATGGTCTGATCATAGCACAGCTCCTGGGCAAGGGAGGACGCAAAAGCGTATACAGACAGGAGAACATGGGATTGCAAATGATTCTTTCTTTGAGGTAAACATTATTTAAAAACAGGAAGTGAAATGTGTTCCTTCACAAAACGAATCTGCTGCGAGCCTATGCTGCACTGTCTGTATAGTCTTTTGTATCCCCCCTGCCCAGGAGCTGTGGTATGATCAGACAACGTTCCTGCTCAGTCAGACACGGCCATTACACATTACATAGCAGGGGCACATTTATAAGATTATCCCAACAAAGGAAGATTTTTTTAAAACCCATCCAATTTTGGAACTTATGTTTATTCCTAGTTTCCATTGATTAAAATGAACTAAAGGGGCAACTCCTTTACCTATTATAACTTGTCTGGTCTATATAGATTTACTGCAGCAATGTTTGCCATTACCACAAAATTGAAAACCTAGAGACAAATTTGCTAGGGAACTAACTATTGCACCTCTTAGTTATAAAAGGATTCAGTAATCTAGATCTTGCTATGGTTAATGTCTAAATCAAAAGTGACTGTTTGTCTACTGGCAATAGCTTCATCAGTTTTAAAAGTGACAAAAAAAAACCCTTCAAGCATTTACCCTTCGATGGATAATTCTTAGTTGTTATCCCTTTAGAGTTTATGCACACAAGCATTATTTGGATCTGTGCATTGGCCACATCTGAACTTGCCCATTAGATTAGCAAAGGTTCTCATATGGGCCTAGGTTCTAATATATTAACAGACCCAAAGGCCAAAAGAAAATAGCTGACATGGCTTAAAACTAGTTGATATTTTCCATTTCTTATTTGTTAATTTACAAATAACATTTTGGATCAGGTTAATGAGCTTGTGTGTACAATACACTGGGGAACACAATTTTTTAAGAGTTAGGTTAGACAACTGTTCTTAATTAATTTTTGGATGCTGAATCCAGAAATGATCTCAGTTTTTCTCTATCACGTCAAGTTTTTGAACTATAGGATTTTTGTCTTCTCAAAACTATGTAAACTACTGTACCTAAAAAGTGTTGTTGCTTTTTTAAATAGTACAAATATGAACAAAAAATGAAATATATAAGAAATAGGCATGACAAAGTTGTGACTACTCTTACAAGTTGCCACGTAGCTCTATATGAGTCGAATTGTAATCAGATAACAAGTCTTATTACAGATATCAGTGCAATTGTGCTTCTCTGGCAGGTAAGTTGTGTAGGAAAAACTTGACGTGCTAGGAAAAAACTGACTACATTTTTGGAATCAGCATGCCAATTTTAGTATAAATCAGCTCAAAAACCTAACTCAACAGAAAAAAATTTTCAAATTGTTCCCAATAGCACTAAAGTTTATTATACTATTTTTTTTTGATGATCTGAGGTTTTGGATTAGAATAATCACCTAGGCAGGTTAACAATGCAACTATTTTTATTCCTTACGTACTAGGTCTTACAGCAATTCTGGATAGATGGCCAAAATACAATGCCCTCCACAAGTTCCCAACTCGTGATCGGTAGTTCCACTGTCCTCATACCAGATGATACTCACTGTCTCCCAATATGGTATCTCCTGTTGGCACAGTCTGCAGTCACAGCCTATATTCCTCCAGAAAAATATCATGACCGTAGCACATGTATACCCCTCCAGCCAGCAACAACAGTCCTTAGGATAGTTCCTCACATCCAGACGATAGATATCACGACCCTAGCACGTGTATCAAGCTCCAGCTGGTAATCACATATAGTACAGTCCCAACTGGGGTTCTCCAAACATCTTTGTGGGTTCAGTGATGGGCAAAGGAGCAGACCTGTATTTCACCAGAGGGATTCATGGTTCCTTGGGTTGTTCCTGAAGTGGGTCTGTTTGCAGAAGGAGACAGAAACTTTTTATATCCACATCTCTGATTTTATAGCCATGTAGATTCCACACTACACTTTAACATGTGTAGTAATTTATTCATCCATATTTAAGACTTTTAGTAGTGTGTAGTTGTAAGTTGTCATATTTCTAAACTCTATTATGGCAATTGAGCAGACATTATTGACAAATTACTACTACGCAACAGATATAATGGCTTCCAGCTTGAATAATCTGACGCTCCTGTTGTGATTGAATAATGCTTCACTTAGAGGGAATTACTAGGTTGTGTTAGATGATGGTTTTTACTGAAATAAATCCATTTTCCCTTGTTAGGTTGAACCAAACACCAAGCTGTTCCCAGCAGTTTTTCTGCAGCCGACTAGCACTAATCTCTTCCAGTTTGAACTTGGAAAGTTAAAGGTATTGTTTTCTGTTTGCATTAACCTT
The DNA here is from genome assembly GCF_032444005.1 of Ranitomeya imitator. Classification (NCBI taxonomy): domain Eukaryota; kingdom Metazoa; phylum Chordata; class Amphibia; order Anura; family Dendrobatidae; genus Ranitomeya; species Ranitomeya imitator. The sequence goes on along the minus strand of NC_091282.1, from coordinate 715,222,217 downwards.
TCACCTGCCACGGAGCAGTGTTTATTCTGTATCACATTATTAAGAGCAACTTGATTATTTTGAGAACAACTACTTGTATTGCTGGTTGCATAGTTCCCTTGAAAAATCAGCTGTTTCAGAAACCAGTGCCGCAATGTCTCAGGGGAGAGAGATCATCTGAAATGAGATAACCCCTTTAGGTACAAGGCACTTAAGGAGATAATCTAGTTACAACAAATTGCTACAGACTGGCTGGAAAGGTAATGACTGCTAGATCGGTGGAAGACTACACCCAAGACCCCACAAAAAAAAAACAAATCTTACGTGTTCTTCATCCTTGGAATGAAGTGGTGATTGTACATCCTCACTCCATTCAGTCTGTATGGATCTGAAGGACGTAAGAGCAGGGTGCAACCTGTTACCATTAATGCAATCAGTGAAGACATACAGGGGCCCAAGAGGTAAAGTGGGAGTAACTTCTGTTAGGAGTCGAGTTCCCGCCGCTGCACAGGGGGAATCTCGAGCCATGTCTGCTGCGGTCTCCCATTCTGCATCGGCTGCAGTGGAGCCTGCTCAGCGGAGACGTTGGTCCCAGCGTCTCATTGAATCTGATACTGTGCAAAGGGTTACTGCTGCCTCTCCAGGCTCTGCTATTGTACCCTGCACTGGTATGCGGCGAGCAGGCTTTTCTGGTCCTGCTTTGCACACACTGAGCATGCCCAGGGTAAGATCTCTCAGTGGAGGTTTAGGGTCACATGCTCAGGTACTGCAGCAACTTCCATTGGTCCTCCAGGAAGGCCCTGTACCTGATCAAGTTCTATGGCAGCCTTCCATTGGTCCTTCTAGGAAGGTCCTGAAGTTGCTGCAGCTATAAAAGGTTCTCATGACCGCACGGCCATGCGCTAGTATCAAATATGTACGAGCTCAGCGCCAGTGTGGTCGTGTGTGTGGTCAGGGACCCGGCTGAAATAAGCCCCTAGAATGCTGGCACCTTCGATGAGGAGTTTTTGTGTGTATGCAGTCAGGGACCCGGCTGAAATAAGCCCCTAGAATGCTGGCACCTCCGGCAAGGAGTTTCTCATGAGTGAATTCAGGGCTGGCTAATAGCCATTAGAATTCCGGCTCCACCGGAGAGGAGCAGCGTGTTTGGTTGGGACGGCATGACCACTGTTGGCTCTACTCAGTAGCTGTGTTCCCTGTGAGCTAAACAGGGCACAACGTTCTCTTTACTATGGGCTTTGTGAAGTAACAGAGTTTGTTTATACTAATGTACTTCACCGCCTTACTTAGCAGCAGGTTCTTTCCTGCACGGTGGATCCCGGGTTGCGAACGCACCTATCTCATCTAATAAACATATTTGGTGCGTTCCGCCAACCCTAACAACTTCTACTTACCAAAGATATCAGGGATTCTCAAACAAAATATCATCAAGCAGGAAGTTGGTGAAAAATAATACATAAATAAAGCAGTTGGGTAGCATAGAGAGGAAATGGTAGGGACATTTTTAATTGAAGTGTATTAGAATAAAAATTTAGGATTAAAATCATTATTAGTTTCGCACCACCCCTTTAACAAAGACTACTTTGCCAACAGCTAGATGTACACTGTACCATGCAATGTTATGCCTATTGTTAGACGCCCAATATTTGATATTATTTTTTCCTTGTTTTTAATTTCATCAATGTTAATAATACGGTACCCATTTTTAATATGTTGGGGTTTACAGAACACGATGCCCCTTTCAGCTGCAATATTCAAGAGTGAAGAGAAAAACCCTGTGCCACAATGCCCACCTCGTTTGGATGTACAGACTATCACACCTGTTCTCTGGAGCCGTATGCCAATTATTTTCCTCAAGGTGGAAACAGAACGCGTGAGCGAGCGTCATGGGTGGGTGGTGCAGTGTTTGGAACCATTGCAGATGATGGCACTGCATATACCTGAGGAGAACAGGTAATTATTAATATCAATACATAGTAAAATACTGATCTAAAAAATGCTGTTTCTGGAAATATAAAACAGAGCAGGGTGCGATAAAAAAGGAACACCAAAGAAATTCCCTACATGTTGTAGAAAGCATGTCCTAACGGGATATTTAGAACCAAACAGAGCAAAACAGGAGATATAACCAAAATAATATATCTCTTATAGTACTTTATTATTATACATGATGGTACAAAAACTGATAATGGTTGTAAAAATTATAATTCATGCCACATGCGTTTTTTTTATATGATCAGGGACAATTTATATGATTATTAAATCCAAATGTAACCACAGTATCCTTTATATAATTTACTTAAATTTAGACAACCTCATTATCTTTAAGCTTATGGTAATAAACTTTGATTAGATCATTATATATCTCTCATACAATATTATGGTATTTTACACTTTACTTCTTAGAGGTTTATTTATTTACTTATATTAGCTACTTTACTGGTAACTATTTTTCATGTTTTTCATGATTGTATAATTCGCGTGTATGTACTGCGCGTTGAGGTCCTATCTAGGATTGGGGAGATTTTGGTATCCACTATTTATGTTATGACCACAGGTATTATACTCTAAATTCTTCTCACCTAACGTCCTTACTGCACCTAGGAATTCTACTTCTACAGTATCTTCTACCTATCATTATAACTCTGCATGTATGAATTCCAGCCAGCAGTATCTTTATTAACTTCTCTTGTCATATTATATAAATTACCGTAATATCTATTTCTCAGAAATACCATTTTCTGTGACTTCACTTGTTTATTTTATTGATATTAGTGTTTGCTAGCACTTTGTATATGCTATTTGGATTGCCATAATTTTTTAACTATACTCTCCATTCCCTGAGTGTCTCTTTTGCATTTTTGGTTTTATTTACACATACGGTATATTGTAATTATCTCTCCTCTCCTTTTTTCACCTATTTTTTTTTTTTTTACTTTTACAATCATTATCATTTTCTGTGCCATCACATATAATAAAGTACTATAATTCCTATAATATTTTGGCTTTCTCTCCTGTTTTTCCTCTATTTGCTGCTATAATATGGGAGTCCATCAGCTCAAACAGACAGTATAGCACATAGCCATTGTAGCATAGCTGTGAAGGACAGGGTTAAATCCCAGCTCCTCAGGTTCTTGATTAGATGTCCATATTATAGGGTATTGCTAAGGAGCAGGATGTAGCTTCATGGAGTGGCAGTCTCCTGAGAGAGTGTCAGTCTGCTGAATGTTGAGCAGAGTTGAGTGTGCTGCTGGTGAGTGGCCAGCCAAAATGTGAGCTGTAGCTGAGAGACACATGCTGGGGTCTCTCTCTGAATGGAGATTGCACTAGAGATTTTGATAGGGGATACTCCCTTACATGACCATAGGGTCAGTTTATATTGTCAGTTTGTCTCAACAGACTCATATTAACCCCTTCATGACCCAGCCTATTTTGACCTTAAAGACCTTGCCGTTTTATGCAATTCTGACCAGTGTCCCTTTATGAGGTAATAACTCAGGAACGCTTCAACGGATCCTAGCGGTTCTGAGATTGTTTTTTCGTGACATATTGGGCTTCATGTTAGTGGTAAATTTAGGTCAATAAATTCTCCGTTTATTTGTGATAAAAACGGAAATTTGGCGAAAATTTTGAAAATTTCGCAATTTTCACATTTTGAATTTTTATTCTGTTAAACCAGAGAGATATGTGACACAAAATAGTTAATAAATAACATTTCCCACATGTTTACTTTACATCAGCACAATTTTGTAAACAAAATTTTTTTTTGTTAGGAAGTTATAAGGGTTAAAATTTGACCAGCGATTTGTCATTTTTACAACGAAATTTACAAAACCATTTTTTTTAGGGACCACCTCACATTTGAAGTCAGTTTGAGGGGTCTATATGGCTGAAAATACCCAAAAGTGACACCATTCTAAAAACTGCACCCCTCAACGTACTCAAAACCACATTCAAGAAGTTTATTAACCCTTCAGGTGATTCACAGCAGCAGAAGCAACATGGAAGGAAAAAATGAACATTTAACTTTTTAGTCACAAAAATTATCTTTTAGCAACAATTTTTTTATTTTCCCAATGGTAAAAGGAGAAACTGAACCACGAAAGTTGTTGTCCGATTTGTCCTGAGTACGCTGATACCTCATATGTGGGGGTAAACCACTGTTTGGGCGCACGGCAGGGCTTGGAAGGGAAGGAGCGCCATTTGACTTTTTGAATCAAAAATTGGCTCCACTCTTTAGCGGACACCATGTCACGTTTGGAGAGCCCCCGTGTGCCTAAAAATTGGAGCTCCCCCACAAGTGACCCCATTTTGGAAACTAGACGCCCCAAGGAACTTATCTAGATGCATAGTGAGCACTTTGAACCCCCAGGTGCTTCACAAATTGATCCGTAAAAATGAAAAAGTACTTTTTTTTCACAAAAAAATTCTTTTAGCCTCAATTTTTTCATTTTCACATGGGCAACAGGATAAAATGGATCCTAAAATGTGTTGGGCAATTTCTCCTGAGTACGCCGATACCTCATATGTGGGGGTAAACCACTGTTTGGGCACATGGTAAGGCTCGGAAGGGAAGGAGCGCCATTTGACTTTTTGAATGAAAAATTATTTCCATCGTTAGCGGACACCATGTCGCGTTTGGAGAGCTCCTGTGTGCCTAAACATTGGCGCTCCCCCACAAGTGACCCCATTTTGGAAACTAGACCCCCCAAGGAACTTATTTAGATGCCTAGTGAGCACTTTAAACCCTCAGGTGCTTCACAAATTGATCTGTAAAAATGAAAAAGTACTTTTTTTTCACAAAAAAATTCTTTTCGCCTCAATTTTTTCATTTTCACATGGGCAGTAGGATAAAATGGATCCTAAAATTTGTTGGGCAATTTCCCCCAGTACGCCGATACCTCATATGTGGGGGTAAACCACTGTTTGGGCACACGGCAGGGCTCGGAAGGGAAGGCGCGCCATTTGACTTTTAGAATGGAAAATTAGCTCCAATTGTTAGCGGACACCATGTCGCGTTTGGAGAGCCCCTGTGTGCCTATGCATTGGAGCTCCCCCACAAGTGACCCCATTTTGGAAACTAGACCCCCCAAGGAACTTATCTAGATGCATATTGAGCACTTTAAACCCCCAGGTGCTTCACAGAAGTTTATAACGCAGAGCCATGAAAATAAAAAATAATTTTTCTTTCCTCAAAAATGATTTTTTAGCCTGGAATTTCCTATTTTGCCAAGGATAATAGGAGAAATTGGACCCGAAATATTGTTGTCCAGTTTGTCCTGAGTACGCGGATACCCCATATGTGGGGGTAAACCACTGTTTGGGCGCACGGCAGGGCTCGGAAGGGATGGCACGCCATTTGGCTTTTTAAATGGAAAATTAGCTCCAATCATTAGCGGACACCATGTCACGTTTGGAGAGCCCCTGTGTGCCTAAACATTGGAGATCCCCCAGAAATGACCCCATTTTGGAAACTAGACCCCCAAAGGAACTAATCTAGATGTGTGGTGAGGACTTTGAACCCCCAAGTGCTTCACAGAAGTTTATAACGCAGAGCCATGAAAATTAAAAAAAAAAATTATTTTCTCAAAAATGATCTTTAAGCCTGCAATTTTTTATTTTACAAAGGGTAACAGGAGAAATTTGACCCCAAAAGTTGTTGTCCAGTTTCTCCTGAGTACGCTGATACCCCATATGTGGGGGTAAACCACTGTTTGGGCACATGCCGGGGCTCGGAAGTGAAGTAGTGACATTTTGAAATGCAGACTTTGATGGAATGCTCTGTGGGCGTCACGTTGCGTTTGCAAAGCCCCTGATGTGGCTTAACAGTAGAAACCCCCCACAAGTGACCCCATTTTGGAAACTAGACCCCGAAAGGAACTTATCTAGATGTGTGGTGAGCACTTTGAACCCCCAAGTGCTTCATAGAAGTTTATAATGCAGAGCCGTGAAAATAATAAATACGTTTTCTTTCCTCAAAAATAATTATTTAGCCCAGAATTTTTTAATTTTCCCAAGGGTAACAGGAGAAATTTGACCCCAATATTTGTTGTCCAGTTTCTCCTGAGTACGGTGATACCCCATATGTGGGGGTAAACTACTGTTTGGGCACATGCCGGGGCTCGGAATTGAAGTAGTGACGTTTTGAAATGCAGACTTTGATGGAATGCTCTGCGAGCGTCACGTTGCGTTTGCAGAGCCCCTGGTGTGCCTGAACAGTAGAAACCCCCCACAAGTGACCCCATTTTGGAAACTAGACCCCGAAAGGAACTTATCTAGATGTGTGGTGAGCACTTTGAACCCCCAAGTGCTTCATAGAAGTTTATAATGCAGAGCCGTGAAAATAATAAATACGTTTTCTTTCCTCAAAAATAATTATTTAGCCCAGAATTTTTTATTTTCCCAAGGGTTACAGGAGAAATTGGACCCCAAAAGTTGTTGTCCAGTTTCTCCTGAGTACGCTGATACCCCATGTGTGGGGGTAAACCACTGTTTGGGCACACGTCGGGGCTCAGAAGGGAAGTAGTGACTTTTGAAATGCAGACTTTGATGGAATGGTCTGCGGGCGTCACATTGCATTTGCAGAGCCCCTGGTGTGCCTAAACAGTAGAAACCCCCCACAAGTGACCCCATTTTAGAAACTAGACCCCCCCAAGGAACTTATCTAGATATGTGGTGAGCACTTTGAACCCCCAAGTGCTTCACAGACGTTTACAACGCAGAGCCGTGAAAATAAAAAATCATTTTTCTTTCCTCAAAAATGATGTTTTAGCAAGCATTTCTTTATTTTCACAAGGGTAACAGGAGAACTTGGACCCCAGTAATTGTTGCGCAGTTTGTCCTGAGTATGCTGGTACCCCATATGTGGGGGTAAACCACTGTTTGGGTGCACGTCGGGGCTCGGAAGTGAGGGAGCACCATTTGACTTTTTGAATACAAGATTGGCTGGAATTAATGGTGGCGCCATGTTGCGTTTGGAGACCCCCTGATGTGCCTAAACAGTGGAAACCCCTCAATTCTAACTCCAACACACCCCTAACCCTTATCCCAACTGTAGCCGTAACCCTAATCACTACCCTAACCCCAACACACCCGTAACCCCAACACACCCCTAACCCTAACCACAACCCTAATTCCAACCCAACCCTAGCCCTAAGGCTATGTGCCAACGTTGCGGATTCGTATGAGATTTTTCAGCACCATTTTTTAAAAATCCGCGGGTAAAAGGCACTGCGTTTTACCTGCGGATTTACCGCGGATTTCCAGTGTTTTTTGTCCAGATTTCACCTGCGGATTCCTATTGAGGAACAGGTGTAAAACGCTGCGGAATCCGCACAAAGAATTGACATGCTGCGGAAAATACAACGCAGCGTTCCCGCGCGGTATTTTCCGCACCATGGGCACAGCGGATTTGGCTTTCCATATGTTTACATGGTACTGTAAACCTGATGGAACTCTGCTGCGGATTCGCAGCGGCCAATCCGCACCGTGTGCACATAGCCTAATTCTAAAGGTATGTGCACATGCTGCGGAAAACGCTGCGGATCCGCAGCAGTTTCCCATGAGTTTACAGTTCAATGCAAACCTATGGGAAACAAAAATCGCTGTACACATGCTGCGGAAAAACTGCACGGAAACGCAGCGGTTTACATTCCGCAGCATGTCACTTCTTTCTGCGGATTCCGCAGCGGTTTTACAACTGCTCAAATAGAAAATCGCTGTTGTAAAACTGCATTGAAATGCGCAGAAAAAACATGGTAAATCTGCCAGAGGAACAGAATACGTGTGCACATACCGAAACCCTAACCCTACCCCTAACCCTACCCCTACCCCTAACCATAACCCTACTTCTTACCCCAACCTTAGTGGAAAAAAATATATATATATTTTTTTTATTGTCCCTACCTATGGGGGTGACAAAGGGAGGGGGGGTCATTTACTTTTTTTTTTTTATTTTGATCACTGAGATATAACCTATCTCAGTGATCAAAATTCACTCTGTAACGAATCTGCCGGCCGGCAGATTCGGCGGGCGCACTGCACATGCGCCTGCCATTTTGGAAGATGGCGGCGCCCAGGAAAGAAGACGGACGGTCCCCGGGAGGCCAGGTAAGTATAAGGGGGGGGAGATCAGGGCACGGGGGGGGCGTCGGAGCACGGGGGGTGGGGTGGACCGGAGCACGGAGTGGGGGATCGCTGTGCGGGCGGGTGGATCGGAGCACGGGGGGGGGGGAAATCACTGTGCGGGGGGGGATCGCTGTGCGGGGGGTGGGGATCGCTGTGCGGGGGGGTTTGATTGGAGCACAGGGGGTGTGATTGGAGCACGGGGGGAGCGGGCAGGAGGACGGGGGAGCGGAGCACAGGACCAAGGGGAGCAGACCGCAGATCGGGGGGCTGGGGGGCGATCGGAGGAGTGGAGTGGGTGCACATTAGTGTGTCCAGCCATGGCCGATGATATTGCAGCATCGGCCATGGCTGGATTGTAATATTTCACCATTTTTTTAGGTGAAATATTACAAATCGCTCTGATTGGCAGTTTCACTTTCAACAGCCAATCAGAGCGATCGTAGCCACGAGGGGGTGAAGCCACCCCCCCTGGGCTAAACTACCACTCCCCCTGTCCCTGCAGATCGGGTGAAATGGGAGTTAACCCTTTCACCCGATCTGCAGGGACGCGATCTTTCCATGACGCATATGCTGCGTCATGGGTCGGAATGGCACCGACTTTCATGACGCAGCGTATGCGTCAAAGGTCGGGAAGGGGTTAAAATTTAACATAACATGGTATATCACTCATTTTTTTATACCCATTCTCATGTTTTTTCATTTCATTTGTACAATGTGAGATGTATCATTGACTGGGTGAGATAAAGTATTTCTGAATCAAACTCTTACTAGACCCTAGTGACGTGATCAATTTCAATGTGTTTGTCTTCTGCTAGACTTTTGGATCAATGGCTCTGATAAGCATTGGACCATAGGCTTTATTCCCTATAACATTTTCAGGACTATGTAGAGCTTCCCAATTCGAAGCCAAGCTATAATTTCAGTACAATGAAATTTTAATTTTTGAATAGAATTGCAGTAAAAAACAACTTTGTTTCATAGGTTGAAAAAAATGGTCCATGCAGCTTAACACTTTTCAATAAAATATTGATTGCTATATTAATTTTAACCCTCAATGACATTTTACTAATATCTAGGATGTAACTCTTTTTAAGTGCTGATATAGTAGCAGCTACTTACTACCTTTTGTGGTGGGCAATTTCATAGTTTGGTGGGCCATTTCGTAGTTTGACTACTTTAACTGTAAACAACCCTTTTCTATTTTGATGCCTTAATCAGCCTTCCCCCACATGTAAAGAGTGTCCTCAGGTCCTTTGTAAGGTCCTTGGACAGTATAAATGATTGGTCAGTTTTTCGTACTGTCCGCACATACATTTATACTTTTTAGAAACGAGATCACTTCCTAAGATTTCTTTATACATGCTGAACAAGAATGATTTGGCCAGCCTCTCATTTTTAGAGAGATCTCCCATCCCATTGAATAATCTAGTATCCAATCTGTCTACCTTTGAATCTTCTGGTGCTTTTTTTTACAGTATGTAGTGCAAAATTGAATCCAGTATTCAAGATGTTGTCTTGCATGAATTGTTTGGAGAGGAACATTTGTTTCTCCCATTACCCCTTCTTTTCACTTAAAGGAACCTCTAAGCTGACTTAGCCTCGTAAACCGCCCCTATTTCTGTATTGAACCCTTTTCCTGCAGTCTAACAAGCCCATTGTTGCTGCTTTGTGATTGCTGCATAAATGTAGTTGTAATTTTCAGTCCTGCACTTACGTTATGTAAATCAGTGGGTGACTAATTTGGGGGGTTTTATTTCTTCGGACTAATCCTTTCTCTCAAGCATGTCTCTGTGGGTATGAGTGACAAAATTTCTAAGAGTGACGTCACCACCAGCAATTTGCTAATTTCTCTGCTGGTTGGGATCTTCTTCGTTACCACCTTACTGGTCATATGCAATACACCGATGAAGCAGAGAAGCTTATACTCAACTTTATAGAGCATTCCCTTGGAAACCAAATGTTTCACCTTTGCGCTAGATTTACTAATGGCCGGAGGTGACATTTCTCTTACAAATCATGTCACTGACACCCACAGGGATCTGCTTGCATGATGGGGGGGAGGGAGGATAAGTCCTGGGAAACCAATGTTCCCACAACTAGTCACCCACTGATTTACATAACATTAATAAGGTATCTGCTGACAGCGCTGTAAAATGTTTTTTATTTTTTATTGGAATGTAAAAACATGACTAGATATTGGTTATACATCAATAATCATGAGACTGTGTACCTTCTATGAATAAAGCAAATATTCTATGATTTTCTATTACATGCATATCTCTTTGTAAATTATTTTTATTTTTTTCTATATTTTATCAGGTGTATTGACATTTTAGAGCTTTCTGAGCAGGAAGACTTGATGAAATTTCAATATCACACCCTGAAATTGTATTGTGCTGTTTGTGCTCTGGGTAACAATCGTGTTGCCCATGCCTTATGCAGCCATGTGGATCAGTCCCAACTTCTATATACCATTGATAACCAATACCTGCCTGGTCTCTTGAGATCTGGTTTTTATAATCTCCTCATCAGCATCTACCTGGAGTCTGCAAAGGAGGGAAAACTAATGATGAACAATGAGTTTATTATTCCAATAACGGATGAGACCAGGCAAATCAGACTGTTCCCCGATGAATCGAAAAGACACGGCTTACCTGGGGTAGGTCGTAGTACCTGCCTGAAATCCGATCTTCATTTCACTATACCTTGCTTTGTATTGACTGGAGAAGACAGGCAACAAAATGGCCCAGAGATTCCCTTTGACATCCTTAAGTCTAAAGCTATCAGCATGCTAACGGAGGCAGTACAAAGCAGTGGAGACCATATCAGAGATCCGGTCGGAGGCAAAGTGGAATTCCAGTTTGTGCCAGTGCTAAAGCTCATTGCCACTCTTCTCATAATGGGGGTTTTTGAGGATGAGGATGTCCGCCAAATTCTGCTTCTTATTGATCCAAATGTTTTTGGTGACCATAAAGAAGATGATACAGAAGAGAACTGTGAAAAGGAAGAAGTGGCACAAGATGAGGAAAAAGATGTGGAAGCTGGAGAGAAGGCAACAAAGGAAGCCAAGGCTCCTGCGAAAGGTCTTCTGCAGACTCGACTACCAGAATCTGTCAAACTTCAGGTAACTTATGTTCCATAAGGTTGGTTTTGTGAAACAAACATCCATTGAATTACTACCTTATTGTATATGGAATGATGAATTACATTTTATATGCAGGGTACTATTCTCACTTTTATCATCGTTTTTGCCTCTACTTTCACATGACTCGAGCCCTTCTTGCTATGTGTTAATATGTTTTGGTCTTTGTCATGCAATTTAATTCCCTTTGTCCTCCTCTAATATTCATGTTTTAAAAATATTTCTACAGAAAATATTATTATTTGTCTAAAATTCTTTCAGTTCAGTTGCAAGTAATAAAAGCCTTTAAAGCGAATCTGTCAGAATGTTTAGTGTAACCAAACTGAATACATCATTTTGCCTGGAAATGTGACAAAAGTTTTTTGTTTCTCTATCAATTTCTGTTGGTCAACACCATAACAGTGTACCTTGGTTAGAACCCAGTGTTAAATTCAATGGCTGAGGTTTGATTTAATCCAGGTTGGAAACAGATGATGCATTCCATGTTTGCTGGTCCTAATAGACTGTAATCAGTTTCCAATAGTTCGTTCCAATATGATTGTTACGGATAATTGCATACAAGGTTAATTCTTAAAAGTAATCTGTTTGAATAATTGGTAAACTGAATCTATGGCTGTGAAGGACATTGAAATACCACTTCATGCGCACTTTTATAGCCCAAAAGCAATGTGCCAACACAGAGAATACTTGGCTAAAGTGAATATGCAAATTAGCATGCAAGTGCATCAGCCAGACAAGACATGCTCAGTGTGCATTAACACAGCTCGGTATTACCCACCAGATTGACAGCTCTTTTCCAGTGCTATATAATGCAGGTATCGGATTCGCATGTGAAATCTCCTACATGCTTGTTTGTTCCTGGGCAGCATCGCTCATGTGCTGTATCAGTCACTAATAAAGCACAATACTTCAGATTCCAGGCTCATTTGCAAATACTTTCTAAATGGGTTTTCTGTACACTGGCACTTTGCTTTGTGGCAGTGCATAAACTGGTATTTCTATGATCTACATGGCCATGCAATTGATTTAGTTGCACTAATCATTTCTTTAAAGGCGTTATAGGGAACTAATTTTTTTTTTTACTACAGGCCTAAGAACTAGCAGGTAGGTAATTGCTGCCTACTTGCCTGTTGTGCCCAACGCCGATTTCTGTCAGTACAAAATGGTCACAGACAACTTTTGTTAGTTATTCAGCAGCATCTGCTAATGTCACGTCGACAAAGCAGTTGCTTCTCTTCCACTCTGCTCTATTGACGGGCATCATTGCTGACATGCTGATTGATAGCCATCTGTCTGCTGCCTAACTGTGGGAAGCTGGCTGTCAATCAGCATTATGCTGGCAGTCACACTCTATCGACAGCAGTCCTGAAGAAGAAAAGCTACTCTGTTGATGTGGAGCAACTGAATCACTGGCAGGACAGGTCAATGACCACTCTGAGCCGACACCAGGCAACACAATCAGGTGGTTATCAACTACCTGCCTGTTAGTTTTTAAGCCCATAGTAAGAAAAAAAATATTCTTGGATAAAGCCTGTAAAGAGAACCTGTCACCCCCAAAATCGATGGTGAGGTAAGCTCACCGTCATCAGGGGCTTATCTACAGCATTCTGTAATGCTGTAGATAAGCTGCCGATGTTACCTGAAAGAAGAGAAAAAGATGTTAGATTATACTCACCCAGGGGCGGTCCTGCTCCGATGGGTGTCTCAGGTCCGGAACAGCGCCTCCCATCTTCATTCCATGATGTCCTTTTCTGATCTTCATGCTGCGGCTCTGGCGCAGGCGTACTTTGTCTGCCCTGTTGAGGGCAGAGCAAAGTACTGCAGTGCGCAGGCACCGGGCCTCTCTGACCTATCTGGCACCTGCGCACTGCAGTACTTTCCTCTGCCCTCAACAGGGCAGACAAAGTACGTCTGCACCAGAGCCGTAGCGTGAAGACCAGAAGAGGACAGCATGGAATGAAGATGGGAGGCGCCAGTGCGGACCTGAGACACCCATTTGACCAGACCGCAGCGGGACCGCCCCTGGGTGAGTATAATCTAACGTCTTTTTCCTCCTCTTTCAGGATACATCGGGGGCTTATCTACAGCATTATAGAATGCTGTAGATAAGCCCCTGATGATGGTGAGCTTACCTCACCATCAATTTTGGGGGTGACAGGTTCTCTTTCAGGCTTAAAGGGACTCTGTCACCTGAATTTGGAGGGAACAATTTTCAGCCACAGGGGCGGGGTTTTTGGGTGTTTGATTCACCCTTTCCTTACCCGCGGGCTGCATGCTGGCTGCAATATTGGATTGAAGCTCATTCTCTGTCCTCCGTAGTACATGCCTGCACAAGGCAATCTTGCCTTGCACTGGCGTGTACTATGGAGGACAGAGAATGAACTTCAATCCAATATTGCAGCCAGCATGCAGCCAGCGGGTAAGGAAAGGGTGAATCAAACACCCAAAAACCCCGCCCCTGTGGCTGAAAATTGTTCCCTCCAAATTCAGATGACAGAGTCCCTTTAAGCTTAATGGAGATTATCTGTATCATTCATATAGTGCTATTAAAATTTGATACATTCCAAACATGGAACCAATTTATAGTAAACCAAACCTTTCCCATGTGATTAAATGGCACCTGATAGCTGACATTTGCTGCATGATCCACGGGCAGCATGTATCAGACACTGACTGTATGATTTCAGCCATGTATATTCAGCCATGCTTTGGCATTTCAGAGAAGAAAATGTACTTTGAGAGGCAACCAGGGAAAAAGCTGCACTGAAGACTTTTTGGATAAGTGAATTCTTGGCGGTTTCCCCACCACCGCTATATACACACCCATAAGGAGGTCTGTGAGTCACTGGTAGCTTTATAGTAGAAGTAGATAGATAGCTTTTTTGCGCTGCTGTCAATATTCCACAACGAATAACGGTGAAATAATAAAATAAAAACATTTGTTTATTCTGTGGTGTGGATCTATGCGTTTCGAGGTACTTCTACCTCGTCCTCAGGAAATACCACATTTCTGTATCCAACATCTTGTTGTGAGGAACTTGTGCACAGGGACGAGGAAGGAAAGGATAGACACAAAGAGCAACTGGTCTGAGAGTCTACATAAAGCCTGGCAGCTGGCTGAAGTCATAAGAAGCCGGTTGGTGGTCCTGTGCTGATGGCTTAGCACCGTTCCATGCCCGAAGTGACATCTGTAGAAGCATTTTTACAATCTCTGCCTGCCATCACAGATGCATTAAAGAAGATACTGCCTTATTCCAATGCATCTATAAGTGCAGGTCTGCTGCATCAGCATCCCCAGGCAGTATTTGGACCTCAGTCCACTATCTGTTTATCCCTGCCCTTTACGCTTTCGTTTGGTGGTTCAATTCATGAAAAAATTATATTAAACATCTCAAATGTAGATCTAGAAATGTTTCCATCCCATATAGAGGAATTCAATCAAAGGTTCATATGGACCACATAATGTGGGGTTGAGTTACTTTCTCTTGTTTATTTTTTTTAGATGTGTGAGCTACTTCATTACTTCTGTGATTGTGAGCTGAAGCATCGCGTGGAGTCCATTGTTTCCTTCTCCGATAACTTTGTGTCAAAGCTTCAGTACAATCAGAAGTTTCGTTACAATGAACTGATGCAGGCACTAAACATGTCTGCTGCCCTGACGGCCAAGAAGACAAGGGAGTTCCGCTCTCCTCCACAGGAACAGGTACTAATATGGAAGAAAATATATATTTTTTTCTTTTCACTTTAATAGCAGATAAAAATCACTATATATTTTTTTTATTATTTTCAGATTAACATGCTTCTAAATTTCCAACTACATGAAGATAGCCCTTGTCCTGAAGATATACGGGATGAACTGTATGAGTTCCATGAGGATCTTCTAATGCACTGTGGTAAAGATATATATATTTTAAAATATATACAGTGTATATATATATATATATATATATATATATATATATATGTATATATGTTTTAAAGGGGTTGTCCATTATTCAGATAACCCATTTTGAATCTCAATATTTCCCCTCAGTAAAAATAACAAACACTTATACCCACCTCCAGTGCAGGGTGGCACCGTTCCAGCGGTGTTGACATTGGCTCTCACTGGGATCACATGACTTTATGTCATGCGATCCCTGCAGCCATTCAGTGCTGCCTCCTATGGACGAATCACGACATCCGAAGAAAGTAAGAGGTCAGCAGCAGCTCTCACTTCCACTGGTTGGCAATTTTGTCTGAACGAGTGGAGAGTGAAGCCAGCACTAGCACTGACTGGCCACTGGGATCACATGACATAACAATGTCACGCAATCCCCAGGAGATCCAGGGATGACATCACTGGAACAGTGCCACCCGACACATAGGTGAGTATAAGTGTAATTATTTTACAGGAGGTAAACATGGGGATTCAGAAGGATTTGTCCAAGTAGTGCACAAGCCGTATGAAATGTCCCTCTGGACTATGCAGAATCTGCAGTTGAATGGTAATCATGCAGCTTCAGGAAAGGGATGCTGGCCATCAGAATCTGTTTTCTCTATGTGTCGGCATAGTGGAAGCAGAAATGTTTGTGTTGCCTTTTTTCCCCATGCCTACCTTCCTGACCACTGTATACATGGCACTCAAGGATTCCCACATGTATGCAGTTCATGAAATGTTGTTGATGCTACTTATTCCTGTAGCCTGAAAAAAATTCATAAAAATAAAGCCTCATATATCATGAAAAAAATTGAATAACTGAGAGGAAAAATCAACATTACAGCTTTTAAAGTTTATGTATTACATTGATTAATACTGAACTTTTTAAATAAAGGAATTCCACTTGAAGAAGAAGAAGAGGAGGAAGAAGATACATCATGGACAGGTCGTCTTCGGTCACTGGTGTACAAAATCAAAGGGAGGCCAAAGACGGAGGAGCAGGATCCAGCAGAGGAGGAGGAGAAATCTCCTAGTAAGTAGTAAATCCATTTGATAGTAGAATCGATGGCACAAAAAGAAAGTGCAAAAAATATGACAGGTTTGATAATATATTACATTGT
The DNA here is from genome assembly GCF_032444005.1 of Ranitomeya imitator. Classification (NCBI taxonomy): domain Eukaryota; kingdom Metazoa; phylum Chordata; class Amphibia; order Anura; family Dendrobatidae; genus Ranitomeya; species Ranitomeya imitator. Next base: position 715,205,929 of record NC_091282.1, on the reverse strand, counting down.
AACCAGAGAGAGTTAATAAGGTGGAAGGTGATGAGAGGGCTGAAAGCCCCTTCACATATCATCTCCTAATGCCGGAGATTATTGACGCTATGTCCCTGGATGCAGCAGGTTTTGAAGACATCTGATGCAGCAAGTTAATCCTTTACAATCTCTGCTAATATCTGATGGTAAACTGAAATTAAAATGATAGGATCTTATTAGAGTGACGGAACGCTTTCCCTAACTCAGACCTCCCCAGATCATGGTCAAGAGTCAGCTACCAGGACTAATTTTAAGTGCGGTCAGAGGCATCAGATTTCAATAACGTTAGACATTCAGTGAGAAAAAATAACCACTTGTTTATAGCTGAGGAGGGGATGGTACCACCTGTCTGTACCCCTGAAGCATCTGCACACTGAGATGACTCGGATTCCTTGGGCCCACCACACATATGTGGGGTCATATAATTCACATGCTCATAGTTATTTCTTCCTGAAGAAGTTGTGCTGGTGTAAGCAAAATGCTACTGGACATCGATACTGCTGCAGATTCTGTAAGCTGTCGTAAATCTTTACTATCACCATATCAAATTTTTTAGCTTGATGGACATATGGAAAAGTTGTCTGCCATCCAAATACCCTTTCCAACCTGACAACTTTCTTTGAACTTCTCACCTGTGGCTATTTCCAGATATGCACAGTAATATTATCCTATTGCTTGACAGCTAGCTGATTGGGACGGAAGAATCATTATCTCCATCGTTCTCTATATGTGGACAGGAGAACATTTATTTTCTGAGATCTCATCTACAAAAGAACTACAGTGAATATGAGAAGTGTTCATATTTGTTAGTTTACTACGTGTAGGACTTATAAGATCCATTTTTACACTCTGACACTTTACTCACCCATCTTCTCCTAAAAATCCACTTGCTTTATATTTTTTCTAATTCTGATGAATTATTCTCCTATAGACAACCACCCACAATCTCGATCCCCCGGTATTGTGACAAGGTAGATGCTGACATCTAGTGGCATTCAGCTTTGTCTACACTCAGGATTCAATTATACCAATAAATCAAACGTAGCTTGTAGAGCGCTCAAGGACCACCATCAGTAATGTGGAATCTGCAGATCACCTGTGTATAAAGGTGAACGATCATACTAGGAGATTACATATTTTCTAAAATCCATGTAAATACATTTATGCTTAAAAAATAAAAGTATTGTAGGAGTGATACCTTTATTGGCTTACCAGAAAAATTACACTGGGGAACAATTTGAAAAAAAAATTCTGTTGAGTTAGGTTTTTGAGCTGATTTATACTAAAATTGGCATGCTGATTCCAAAAATGTAGTCAGTTTTTTTCTAGCACGTCAAGTTTTTCCTCCACAACTTACCTGCCAGAGAAGCACAATTGCACTGATATCTGTATTAATACTTGTTATCTGATTACAATTCGACTCATATAGAGCTACGTGGCAACTTGTAAGAGTAGTCACAACTGAGACAGTGTGGTGAGAGGTGTGTGCAGCTCCCAATACGTCATAATTATCAATATCTTTACACAAAAAAATTATCATAGTAGGAATAAATAGGATTTGTGATAGCTTTTCTCTTTACATTGGGCGCTTAGTTGTCATTTATATATCTTTTATGATTTTTTTCTTTGTTAGTTTTCAAAGCTTGTAACTTTCCATCTCAGTGTTTTCTTTACATAAGTACATATTTCCTTTGTTTCAGATCATGTCTTCTCCTTCTTCCTCTCGTCGTAAATGCCTATTTGTACTATTTAAAAAAAAAACACTTTTTAGGTACAGTAGTTTACATATTTTTGAGAAGACAAAAATCCTATAGTTCAAAAACTTGACGTGATAGAGAAAAACTGAGATCATCTCTTGATTCAGCATCCAAAAATTAGTTAAAACAGTTGTCTGACCTAACTCCTAAAAAATTGTGTTCCCCAGTGTTATATTTGCAAGCTTTCAGAATACAGGGGCTAAATCATCAGGCAGATTTACAAGTGTTAAGAGCACAATATTTAAGCGATGCTACAACTAGACATTTTTGCATGAGGACGATGGTTTGGTGCCTCCTAAAAATAAGCCAAGGTAATCCAAAATAAGGTTTTTATTACAAATGGAGAGGTAGCTTGCAAATGTCATTTTTGAGTTAGCCAATAAAGGAATCAAAACCTAGAATGGTTTTGTCTTTTTGGGGGCATAAAAGTATTTACATCGATTTTTCTGACTAACACAATGTTAGGGGTCGAGTTCCCGCCTCTGCACAGGGGGAATCTCGGGCCATCTCCGCTGCGGTCTCCCATTCCTCTCCTGCCGCAGTTGAGCCTGCTCAGCGGAGACGTCAGTCCAAGCGTCTTGCTCAGTCCCACTCTGTACAAAGAGTTACTGCTGCCTTTCCTGCTTCTGCCATTGAAGTCAGTGCTGGGCAGCGGCGAGCAAACGCTTCTGCGACTAAGTCCTGCTTTTCTCATTCTGAGCATGCCCTGAGTAAGATCTCTCAGTGGAGATCGAGGGTCACATGGTAGGAAGGTCCTATAGCTGCTAGGACTAACTCCTGCTTTTCACACACTGAGCATGCCCAAGGTAAGATCTCTCAGTGGAGATCTAGGGTCACATGCTCAGGTATGGCAGTCTCTCATTGGTCCTTCTAGGAAGGTCTTTTACTTGCTGCAGCTATATAAGGCTCGCATGGCCGCACGACCATGCGCTAGTATCAATGCATGACATGAGTTTTGCGCCAGTGTGGTCACGCTTGTGTGTATTCAGGGACCCGGCTGAAATAAGCCACTAGAATACCGGCACCTCCGGTGAGTAGATTGTGTGTTTGGTTACAGGGCCCCGGCTGAAATAAGCCACTAGAATACCGGCTCCTCCGGTGAGGAGATTGTATGTTTGCCTCCTGGACTGCGTGACCACAAGCTGCTATCTGCTCAGCAGTTACTGTGTATTCCAGTGGAGTTTAACAGGACACAGTCCTTTCCTTATAGCGACTCTGTGATGCAACAGAGTTCGCTTCTACCGCCATATTGTGCCGCTGTTTGCCAGCAGCAGGTTCTTTTCCTGCACGGTGGACCCCGGGCTGCGAACGCACCAAATAACATCTCTATATTTACTCGGTGCATTCCGCCAGCCCTAACACACAATGCCACAATATAATTTTAATTGTACATTTACTGTACTTACATTTATCACTTTTACATTCGCATTTTACATTATACTTATTACTGTATTTACATTTATTGTACGTTGTATTTTCTTAAAAGGAATATATCATACATTTCTGCAGTTTTATTGGAAACAATAAAAATGATACAAAAATAAATTTATATCTGAGAAAATATATTTCAGATATTCTGACTTCATAACTAGGCTGGGAGTGTAGGGTTCTCCATACACTGTTTCTTTGGATGTTTGTATGTACCATTACTCACACAAAGTGATTTCATCAGATAGCTTAACTCGACTGCAGAGGCAAATATGAACATATAGGTAAAAAGATTATTCTGAACTAGAACTGTATAGATATGAAAAATACTGACTGTGGAAGAAGGAAGAAGTAAGGGGTTACTGAAATCCGAGCTGGGAAGGCAGACAGGGAGAGAAAGAGGACAAACTTTTTAAAAGCATAGAAGTGAAACAGCAACAATTCAATGACAATATAATACTGTATGATTCCCAAGTCATGGGATATGAAATCACAGTTTTGCATTGTGACAAAAGCCCTGGATAAAACCATATTTGCCATCAGTCCTAATTTTGTCAGGACAGTCACCAGAACCAGGGAATGTGTTACTAAATAACCTTACCGGAGTCTGGATAAACTTTGTGACCTGTCACTTAATATATTAACGTTTGGTTTCTTTACTTCCATCCAGCCACACTTAAAGAGCTCATCTCACAGACTATGGTGCGGTGGGCTCAGGAGGACCACATTCAAGATCCTGAACTTGTGCGTATAATGTTCAGCCTCCTGCGCAGGCAGTATGACAGCATTGGGGAGTTGTTGCAGGCCATGAGGAAAACCTATACAATCAGTGCTGCCTCTGTGGAAGATACTATAAACCTGCTGGCATCTCTGGGACAGATTCGCTCACTGCTAAGTGTGAGAATGGGCAAAGAAGAGGAGATGCTTATGATTGATGGATTAGGGTAGGTGTTTTGCAAATATAAGAGTTATCCATCTTTTATCATCATAATTCTAGGTGAACTTCTACACAAATGGCAGTCCTACTTAATTTCTGAGTAAATCTTTTTCCTTACAGTTTCAATTTTCTAAAACACATGTTGAAATTCCCTGCATGGACATAGATTTAAAGGGGTATTCTCAATTTTGGAAGTTACCCCCTATCCATGAGATATGTAATAACTTCCCAATCACTTGGAATCTGACCACTGGAACTCCCACCAATCCTGAAAACTGGGGCTCTGAGGAGCCTCATGAGAATTCTCATGTAAGTGATGAAGACCAGCCAAGCACAGTTTTCTACCATCTCCGGCTTTTCAATTAAGAATAAATGGAGTGGCATTGCTCATGATAGACGACCTCTCCTTTAATGCAGGGAATCTCAGCATCAGTATGGGTCCCGGTAGTCAGACCCCCAGCAATCAGTATATTAATCCTTAGCCAAAGGATAGGGGATAACTTCCAAACTTGACTATACCTCTTTACCTCTTTAAAAGGAACCTATCACTAGGATCAACCCTCCTAAGTTGTCTACATGGGCAGGCAGGTCATAGAAAGTTGAATAAAATGATGCCTTGATATCTGCAATCCGATGTCTTATCCCAGGGAAATACACATTTTATTTCTTATTATGTAAATGAGCTGTTAAGATCTATATCTTCCTACGAATTTGCCTCCAGAGCTGATTATAAATGAAAGGTGTGCTACCAGTGTGAGACATTTAATGACTGACAGGCTGCTCTCCTCATCTACATGTCTCTCACTTGTAACGCCTCCTTTCATTTAATATACCGTATATACTCGAGTATAAGCCAAGATTTTCAGCCCATTTTTTGGGGCTGAAAGTCCCCCTCTTGGCTTACAGTATACTCGAGTCATACCCAGGGGTCGGTGTTATGTTTGCTAATGACAGGTGTTATGAAGGCAATCCAGAAACACAGTGTGCTTAGCGATCAGAGCGCACACAGTGATCTGACAAATACCCAAAAATACAAGAACGAGCTCTGAGACGTGGAAACTCTGTAGACTGCACACCTGATCCTATCCTAAACACAACTAAAAGCGGCTGTGGATTGCGCCTAACAACTACCTAGGCAACTCGGCACAGCCTAAGAAACTAGCTAGCCTGAAGATAGAAAAATAGGCCTGACTTGCCCCAGAGAAATTCCCCAAAGGAAAAGACAAAACGTAGGGATAAAATAGATTCAGCAAAGTGGGGCCCGATATTCTAGGACAGAGCGAGGACAGTAAAGCGAACTTTGCAGTCTACAAAAAACCCTAAAGCTAAACCACGCAAAGGGGGCAAAAAAAAAACCCACCGTGCCGAACTAACGGCACGGCGGTACACCCTTTGCGTCTCAGAGCTTCCAGCAAAACAAAAGACAAGCTGGACAGAAAAAAAGCAACAAAAAAGCAAAAAGCACTTAGCTATACAGAGCAGCAGGTCACAGGAACAATCAGGAGAAGCTCAGATCCAACACTGAAACATTGACAAGGAGCAAGGATAGCAGCATCAGGCGGAGTTAAGTAATGAAGCAGTTAACGAGCTCACCAGAACACCTGAGGGAGGAAGCTCAGAAGCTGCAGTACCACTTGTGACCACAGGAGTGAATTCAGCCACAGAATTCACAACAGGTCGGCAGGGGAGGGGGAGCGGGGGCTGTCTAATTATACTCACCTGCTCCTGGCGCGGTCGCTGCAGGTCCCTGAGTCACCGGCGCCCCAGCTTCTTCCTGTACTGAGCGGTCACATGGTACCGCTCATTACAGTAATGAATATGCTGCTCCACCTCCCATAGGGTTGGAGCCGCATATTCATTACTGTAATGAGCGGTAACGGTGACCGCTCAGTACAGGAAGACGCTGCGGCACCGGGGAAGCAGGGACTGCACCGTGCCAGGAGCAGGTGAGTATAATGGGGAGGGGAGCGCTGCACTGCGCGATATTCACCTGCTCCTCATTCTGGCGCCGCTCCGTTTTCAGCGTCTTCTGCAGTGACGCTCAGGTCAGAGGGCGCGATGACGTGGTTAGTGCGCACCCTCTGCCTGAACGTCCGTGCAGAAGACGCTGAAGATGTAGCGGCGCCAGAACGAAGTCAGGTGAATATTGAAAGTGCCGGGGGCCTGAGCGATGAGAGGTGAGTAAATGATTTTTTTTTTATCGCAGCAACATCAAATGGGGCAAGTGTCTGTATGGAGCATCTTATGGGGTCATAACGCTTGTGCAGCACTATATGGGGCAAGTGTCTGTGTGGAGCATCTTATGGGGCCATAATCAACGTTTGTGCAGCACTATATGGGGCAAATATCTTTAAGGAGCATCTTATGGGGCCATAATTAACGTTTGTGCAGCATTGTATGGGGCAAATGTCTGTATGGAGTATCTTATGGGGCCATAACATTTGTGCAGCAAGATATGGGGCAAATATCTTTATGGAGCACCTTATGGGGCCATAATTAACGTTTGTGCAGCATTGTATGGGGCAAATGTGTCTATGGAGCATCTTATGGGGCCATTATTAACCTTTATGCAGCAATATAATGGGGCATATTTTAATATGGAGCATCTTATGGGGCCATCATAAACTTCATGGAGCATTATATGGGGCTCCTGATTCAATATGGATATTCAAAAACACTTAGCCTTCTGATGTCTCAACTAATTTTACTTTTATTGGTATCTATTTTTACTTTTGACATTTACCGGTAGCTGCTGCATTTCCCACCCTAGGCTTATACTCGAGTCATTAAGTTTTCCCAGTTTTTTGTGGCAAAATTAGGGGGGTCGGCTTAAACTCGGGTCGGCTTATACTCGAGTATATACGGTAATCTCTGGAGTCAGATTTTCTGGGAGATCTATGTCTGGCCTATAGATTTTAACAGCTCACATGCACAATAAGAAAAATATGGATTTCTCTAGAATAAGACATCAGATTTCCGATATCAAGGTATCATTTTATTCAACTTTTTTATAACTTATATACCCATATAGACAGCTTAGGAGGGTGGATCCTACTGACAGATTTCCGTTAATGGATGACATACATCCCGTCTGCAGCTGCCACTGGGGGAAGCTCCCTGCGTACTATTTTATTACTTAGTTCATTATATTAGGCATAAGCTCTTATGGTTCCTCTAGTGGTGCCTGTCGGTATGCTTGTTTCCCATTGTGTTATGTTACTAATCTGAAGCTCTGTATCATTAAAAAAAAGAGCTTCACAACTATAAACACATATTAAAATGAATCATAGCAACATTTTGAAACTCTGTTGATCAGACAAAAAACGTCCTTAATAAACTTTAAAAAAGGTTTTTCATAAAGCTCTCAATAGTGCAAGCTTCATTCCCCGATTTTGATAGCGATGTAAGGGCTCTGATTGTATGTTCTAAGCATTTCTATTCCTTTTAGTGATATCATGAACAACAAAGTTTTCTATCAGCATCCGAACCTGATGCGAGTTCTAGGGATGCATGAAACTGTTATGGAAGTCATGGTCAATGTCCTCGGAGGAGACAAATCTCAGGTAGGTCAGTCGTTGTGTGTGTGTGTGTGTGTGTGTGTACACATTTTCTAAGTTGTCTGAAAACCTGATAAAACAGATTAAATATTTTTGTTTTCTATATTATTACAGCAGATTGCGTTCCCAAAGATGGTGGCAAGTTGCTGTAGGTTCCTTTGCTATTTCTGCAGAATCAGTCGACAAAATCAAAAAGCCATGTTTGAGCATCTCGGCTACTTATTGGAAAACAGCAGTGTTGGATTAGGTTAGTATTTGCAAAAAACAGGCATGCATGGAGTCATTTCTACAGGAAATTGGTGAAATCCCTTATCTGCTTATAGTGTGAGCTGCTTCATTACAAAGCAAATAGATATAAATTATAAACACACAGATAGTCTGTATTTTTCTGCAGACCCGTATGTCCACAAAAATGTCAATGAGACGCATCTCTGTTTTTGATCAGATAAAAGACTATGGGTCGTTGAAAAATCATGAACAGCACATATTGCTACATGTGTACCATCCGTTTTTAACATTGTAGTGACTAGTAAAAGCTTTGCAAGTTTTTTTTTTTTCATATGAGAAAATCACTGATGAAATATGGACAGTAAAGACTGTCACACGAGCCACACAGTCGTAAAAATCTGATCAAAGACAATGATGAAGAACCTTCTGTATTTTTATGTGCAAGAAAAATCATGAACATCTGAATGAGGCTTTAAACGTTTGTGTCTAATGATGTGGTCCCCTTTACAACCTAATGTGCAATCTAGCAATGTATTCAGTTACGGTTGAGGAAGCCAGTTGGATACGAACCCCATCAATTAGTTTCCTAGATAGGTCCTGTAAGAGTCTTACCCACTGCTACATTCTTTACCAACAAGCACAATATAGGATGGTCTGAGATATAGATCCAATATACCTTTTCCAAAAAGGTCCCAGATATACACAATACCAGAACATTCACTACTCAGAAAAAGTTTGGGATAGTTGACTTTCTGGAGAAATTTATGGAAAATGTAAAAACTTCATTCGACAGTGATATTTTATCATGAAAGTAGGGCATTTAAGTAGAAGTATGCAATAGTGATTTCCTCATCTCAAACAATTTATTGAAACAAAAGCCAACAACAGTGGTGGGTATAGCCCAACAAAAAATGTCAATGTCTCAATAACTTGTCATGTGGCTTTGAGCATCAATTACAGCTTGACAACAACATATCTCATGCTGTTCACAAGTCGAGTTATGGTCTGCTGAGGCATGGAATCCCACTCTTCCTGAAGGGCGACCCTCAGGTCATTGAGGTTCTGGGGTTCATAGTTACGAGCCTCTACATGGTAACCCAGATGATCCCAAAGGTTTTCTATGGGATTCAGGCCTAGAGAAAGTGCAGGCCACTCGATTTCTGGTACCCCAGGCCCCAGCATCTCCCTAATTCAACCACAATTAGCTGGAGCATTGTCATCCATGAAGATGAAATTAGGGCTGTGTGGTTTTTCAGTGGCACAATGACTGGATTAATGATGTTATTCAAGTAGTAGAGGCTTGACACTGTACCATTCACAAAGTGTAGGGCAGTTCTGTATTGGCTAGACACATCTGCTCAAACTATAACACCACCACCACTAAAGGCTCGTCTGCTGACAACAGTGGTTGATGCATAGCACTTTTCCTGATATCTATAATATCGTTAGCGAGCATAATTTCTGCTGAGCATGAATCGACTTTAATGAGTGAACAGCACTAAGGACCACTGGTACCTCATGCAGCTTAGATGCTCCCTGACCCATGCAAGATGATGATGTGGTTTGATGTGACACTTGGGTGCCTCTCACCTCCCTTAAATATGCCTGAAATTGTGTGGCATGCATCATCTGGTTCACAATGAAGCGATATCAGTGTGGGATGTGGCCAAAAGACATCCACTTAGCTGCCTTTTGTGACTCTTTCTGTATCTCTGATGACACTGTAAGCCGTGGACTAGGGAGGGCTCCTCAGAATACAGCGAAGCAGTGGACAAGGAAAGCAGTGTACGCTAAACTTGCCAAGCAAACTATTACTGTTAAACTCAGAGAGCATTTCCGGCAACCAACACAATGAAACAAGATAATTCACACACACCCATTCAGGACCGACTGGGACCAATGTGCTGCATCAATCAGTAGGACTGGAAATGTTGACTACAATGCTATAATTTGCCTAGTCGTGCACCCGCCTAGTATGGTTATCCAGCATTTACCTGGAACAATCAAATGAATGTCAGGGGTGGCCTATTGGTGATGCAGCTCACAAACTTAACAAAATAACTCTAAACCCACTAGTTAGACCTCTGTTACTGAATTATACATCATTGTGTTCACTTTAAGGACGGTGTGAGTGCAATGGGCCCCTCCTCAGAACACTCCTGTATACTTTGGTAGATGACGCTTTAATGCTGTAGTCTCTAAAATAAGGCACTAGTGGATCAGAAAGCTGAGTCTGCTGGACACTGATGCCTTCAAGTGCCTGTGTCTGCCTGACTGAAGTTGGCACCAAACTAACTGTGTGCACATGCATACTTCCTCTGTAATCCCTGCGATGGGCCTGAGCTCAGGATTTGCTGACCTGTGTCTCGTCGCTATGCCACTGCAGAGTGTCCACCTGGATGATGGCTGTGTGACCAAGGGATGGCGAGTCTCTAACCGGTGCGTGGTACCACAGCTGGCTTGCTGGAGGGCCCTCTGGATGAGTCTCTTATATCGAATCCCTTGAAGGTCAACTCCGTTCCTTCCTGTGGACGTCATCACTTCAATCTTCTCCCCTGCCAGTGGAACTGGAGAATGATGGTATCCTCTACTACCTGGTGTGGTTTTAGTCCCTCTGGGACACACGGGTCCGCAGATGGTGCTAGATGGAGATGCAACATGTCCTCCTCCTTTCTGCTATCACTTTCCTCTCATAAGATGACCACTGAACAAACCCCTTCTGGGGATGCACTTCCTGTTAATTACTTGCACCAACCCCCACCCAAGCCTGGGGTTCCGTCTTATTCTGTCCACAATGCAGTTCAAACCAGCAGAAGACTCCATTTAACATAACACAAGTCTCTGCCAATAAATTTTCTGCACGCAAGGTTCTGCCTGAGTCAGAGTAGTTAGAGGAGAAACAGTAGCTTCTTGAGGCCGGTGGTTAGTACTCCAGGCAACAATGTTCTCAATGGCCATGTACATTACTATTGAAACAGAACAGCAGCTGCAAATTACATGCAAATGGTTTATGGTGGGTGAAGGTTAACTTCACAATGGCGAGGTACTGTTAATCAAGTGTCATCTCATGATGTTAAAATGTGAACAACATGATGTGAAGGACTGTGTACCAATTGTAATTGAATCCTGAGATTTATTGGACAATTCATCAAACACCTGTTGCCATTAAGCCCCTCTTAAGAACAACAAGTTGTGCAAAAAGTACTGAAACATTGAACGGCTGGACATGTACATTCAAAAGTTTAAATAAGGTCACATGAAGTTCACCACAAAAAATTAGAGTGTATTTTAGGTCCATCCTGAAAGCCAAATATCCCTAACTTTTTGTGAGTTGTGTGTGCAAGAATCACATCTTCAATTTAACATCTTGGGTAGTTGGAGTCAGCCCGGAGACAAAGCGTAGCTGGGGACTTTATAAACTTGATTCAAAAGGAATAAAAAACGGCATAGATTTTCCTGAATTTTATGGCCGGGCATAGCTATATGCAGCCCCTCCCTGACTCCTCAACTTTGCCCGTTTTGGTGGAGCTGCTTCAAACTGTAAACGCTAAAAGTCACAAAGTTACGTGTCATACAAAAATTTTCAAAGCCTTTTACGCCAGTTTTTTGGCATATAATTTTACAATTGGAAAATAGTGTATTTTTCTATCTACCAAAAAGTAATAGATTTTAACCAATAAGTTATCTGTTTCCCAAAGTTACTGATCTCATAATGCAGTTATGCATAAATAACAAAATACAGAAACAAATACCACTACCTGGTATGTTATGGGGATTAAAGTTTTTTGGTTTTTTTTATATTTTACTGTTTAGTCGTTGTATTAGGGTTTCAAGATTTATTTAAGTAACAACTAGAAACCCTACTACTTTCTGTGTGTATTTTCCATTGGTGTATGGATAAGACATGACTACATTTCGCTCTTTACAGCATCTCCCTCCATGAGAGGATCTACACCTCTAGATGTCGCTGCTGCATCTGTGATGGATAACAACGAACTGGCTTTGGCTTTGCAAGAACCAGATCTGGAGAAGGTAATTATGTGTGAAGGATTGCAGAATTGATGAGCCATTATTATGTCAGAAAGCATAATAGCTCAGATAAGTGAAAATTGCACACATCCCAATAACAACAGATCACTTAATGGAGAAATGCAGATAGCACATACAAAGGGAGTGATCTTCTTTTAGTAAGTTATACATATAGGGGGAGATGTGTCAGAAATAGAGGAAATAGTTGGTAGGAAAAATAAAATATGATGGTGATGCGCATATTTTATCTCTTATTATGTCCAGAAATCACAATCCATAAGATTGCATACACATTTTTTGACATATTTTTTCAAATAAAATCATAGAAAAAAAAACCAACGCAACAGTGGATTCAGCGCTAAGTTATCTCTGTCAGTCCTTATGACCTGCACGGACAAACAGAAATATATTGACATTTATTACAAAATGTATTAAAAAGTTGTAAAATTCAACATATTCTGCAGTGAAACCTAAGCAAACACAAGCACTCCAAGAAGATGTTGCCCTTTGTAGATTTTGAATCTAGGCTTGCAAGGCAACACTGCTAACCACTGAGCCACCATGCTGTCCGTCAGCTACCAATGTGATTAAAGGGATTGTCTGGTACTTTTTATATTGATGGTCAATGTACTTAACTGCATTTTGGGTCTGAGTTTGATGTGACAAAACATTGGATCGCACTCCCAATGTTAGTCTGTGCACGTGTCAGATTTTTTTTGCTGAGTTTCGCACCCCCACCGATCTGGTATTGATGACCTACACCTAAAGATATGCCATCGTTGTTAATGTACCAGGCAATCCCTTTAAGAATTAAGTATAAATGTTTATAGACTGGCTGCAGCTCTGCCATACAAAATCAGCAAATATTTTGAAGCATTAAGCCTCTGGGATGGAAGGATGGCGCACTGTTGGTTGGTTTCTGACAGGTCTATCAGACATCTGAACACACTTCCCTCTAAAGCCTCCACTAAGTTAAAAAGCACTCTCATTTTTAAAGCTGTCAGCAGCTTAAGTTGATCCAGACATGCGAACAAAGGAAAACCATTTCGACAGAAAACAACTAGAGAGTGTTTCTGTCACTCAGTTGTGTCCTCTCAGGGCTGCTATTCTAACTTGTTGGATCGTCACTTTAGAGACTTGTCTGCTTTTCCACAGGTTGTGACATACTTGGCAGGTTGTGGGCTACAGAGCTGTCCAATGTTAATATCCAAAGGATATCCAGATATTGGATGGAATCCCATTGAGGGCGAGCGCTACCTGTCGTTCTTGCGTTTTGCGGTCTTTGTGAACTGTAAGTATAATTTTTCAGGGCATAGCTACTGGGAATTTTAATTAAAAAAAAAAAAAGATTGGAAATGTTTTACAAGAAATGCACTGAACAACAAAAAATAATATAATTAAAATGAAAAATCATAGCATAAAAAAGCTCAATCTAGCACCTCAAGTTACGATTTTTAAATAATGAGCAAACTGTAGATAAGCATTAACCCCTTTACCCCCAAGGGTGGTTTGCACGTTAATGACCAGGCCAATTTTTACAATTCTGACCACTGTCCCTTTATGAGGTTATAACTCCGAAACGCTTCAACGGATCCTGGTGATTCTGACATTGTTTTCTCATGACATATTGTACTTCATGATAGTGGTAAAATTTCTTTGATAGTACCTGCGTTTATTTGTGAAAAAAACGGAAATTTGGCGAAAATTTTGAAAATTTCGCAATTTTCAAACTTTGAATTTTTATGCAATTAAATCACAGAGATATGTCACACAAAATACTTAATAAGTAACATTTCCCACATGTCTCCTTTACATCAGCATAATTTTGGAACCAATTTTTTTTTTTGTTAGGGAGTTATAAGGGTTAAAAGTTGACCAGCAATTTCTCATTTTTACAACACCATTTTTTTTTAGGGACCACGTCTCATTTGAAGTCATTTTGAGGGGTCTATATGATAGAAAATGCCCAAGTGTGACACCATTCTAAAAACTGCACCCCTCAAGGTGCTCAAAACCACATTCAAGAAGTTTATTAACCCTTCAGGTGTTTAATAGGAATTTTTGGAATGTTTAAATAAAAATGAACATTTAACTTTTTTACACAAAAAATTTACTTCAGCTCCAATTTGTTTTATTTTACCAAGGGAGAAATTGGACCCAAAAAGTTGTTGTCCAATTTGTCCTGAGTACGCTGATACCCCATATGTGGCAGTAAACCACTGTTTGGGCGCATGGGAGAGCTCGGAAGGGAAGGAGCACAGTTTGACTTTTCAATGCAAAATTGACAGAAATTGAGATGGGACGCCATGTTGCGTTTGGAGAGCCACTGATGTGCCTAAACATTGAAACCCCCCACAAGTGACACCATTTTGGAAAGTAGACCCCCTAAGGAACTTATCTGGATGTGTGGTGAGCACTTTGACCCACCAAGTGCTTCACAGAAGTTTATAATGCAGAACCGTAAAAATAAAAAATCATATTTTTTCACAAAAATTATATTTTTGCCCCCAATTTTTTATTTTTCCAAGGGTAAGAGAAGAAATTGGACCTCAAAAGTTGTTGTCCAATTTGTCCCGAGTACGCTGATACCCCATATGTGGCAGTAAACCACTGTTTGGGCGCATGGGAGAGCTCGGAAGGGAAGGAGCGCCGTTTGACTTTTCAATGCAAAATTGACAGGAATTGAGATGGGACGCCATGTTGCGTTTGGAGAGCCACTGATGTGCCTAAACATTGAAACCCCCCACAAGTGACACCATTTTGGAAAGTAGACCCCCTAAGGAACTTATCTGGATGTGTGGTGAGCACTTTGACCCACCAAGGGCTTCACAGAAGTTTATAATGCAGAGCCATAAAAATAAAACAAAATTTTTTTCCCACAAAAATTATTTTTTAGCCCCCAGTTTTGTATTTTCCCTAGGGTAACAGGAGAATTTGGACCCCAAAAGTTGTTGTCCAATTTGTCCTGAGTACGCTGATACCCCATATGTGGGGGGGAACCACCGTTTGGGCGCATGGGAGGGTTCGGAAGGGAAGGAGCGCCATTTGGAATGCAGACTTAGATGGAATGGTCTGCAGGCGTCACATTGCGTTTGCAGAGCCCCTAATGTACCTAAACAGTAGAAACCCCCCACAAGTGACACCATTTTGGAAAGTAGACCCCCTAAGGAACTCATCTTGATGTGTTGTGAGAGCTTTGAACCCCCAAGTATTTCACTACAGTTTATAACGCAGAGCCATGCAAATAAAAAATATTTTTTTTTCCACAAAAATTATATTTTAGCCCCCAGTTTTGTATTTTTCCAAGGTTAGCAGGAGAAATTGGACCCTAAATGTTGTTGTCCAATTTGTCCTGAGTACGCTGATACCCGATATGTGGGGGGGAACCACCGTTTGGGCGCATGGGAGGGCTCGGAAGGGAAGGAGCATCATTTGGAATGCAGACTTAGATGGATTGGTCTGCAGGCGTCACATTGCGTTTGCAGAGCCCCTAATGTACCTAAACAGTAGAAACCCCACACAAGTGACCCCATATTGGAAACTAGACCCCTCAATGAACTTATCTAGATGTGTTGTGAGAACTTTGAACCCCCAAGTGTTTCACTACAGTTTATAACGCAGAGCCGTGAAAATAAAAAATCTTTTTGTTTTCCCACAAAAATTATTTTTTAGCCCCCAGTTTTGTATTTTCCCAAGGGTAACAGGAGAAATTGGTCCACAAAAGTTGTTGTCCAATTTGTCCTGAGTACGCTGATACCCCATATGTTGGGGTAAACCCCTGTTTGGGCACACAGGAGAGCTCGGAAGGGAAGGAGCACTGTTTTACTTTTTCAACGCAGAATTGGCTGGAATTGAGATCGGACGCCATGTCGTGTTTGGAGAGCCCCTGATGTGCCGAAACAGTGGAAACCCCCCAATTATAACTGAAACCCTAATCTAAACACACCCCTAACCCTAATTCCAACGGTAACCCTAACCACACCTCTAACCCTTACACACCCCTAACCCTAATCCCAACCCTATTCCCAACTGTAAATGTAATCTAAACCCTAACCCTAACTTTAGCCCCAACCCTAACTGTAGCCCCAACCCTAACCCTAACCCTAGCCCTAACCCTAGCCCTAACCCTAGCCCTAACCCTAGCCCTAACCCTAACCCTAGCCCTAACCCTAGCCCTAACCCTAACCCTAACCCTAGCCCTAACCCTAGCCCTAACCCTAACCCTAGCCCTAACCCTAGCCCTAACCCTAGCCCTAACCCTAACCCTAACCCTAACCCTAGCCCTAACCCTAGCCCTAACCCTAGCCCTAACCCTAACCCTAGCCCTAACCCTAGCCCTAACCCTAGCCCTAACCCTAGCCCTAACCCTAGCCCTAACCCTAACCCTAATCCTAGCCCTAACCCTAGCCCTAATGGGAAAATGGAAATAAATACATTTTTTTTTATTTTTCCCTAACTAAGGGGGTGATGAAGGGGGGTTTGATTTACTTTTATAGCGAGTTTTTTAGCGGATTTTTATGATTGGCAGCCGTCACACACTGAAAGACCCTTTTTATTGCAAAAAATATTTTTTGCAATACCACATTTTGAGAGCTATAATTTTTCCATATTTTGGTCCACAGAGTCATGTGAGGTCTTGTTTTTTGCGGGACGAGTTGACGTTTTTATTGAAAACATTTTTGGGCACGTGACATTTTTTTATCGCTTTTTATTCCGATTTTTGTGAGGAAGAATGACCAAAAGCCAGCTATTCATGAATTTCTATTGGGGGAGGCGTTTATACCGTTCCGCGTTTGGTAAAATTGATAAATCAGTTTTATTCTTCGGGTCAGTATGATTACAGCGATACCTCATTTATATCATTTTTTTATGGTTTGGTGCTTTTATACGATAAAAACTATTTTACAGAAAAAATAATTATTTTTGCATCACTTTATTCTCAGGACTATAACTTTTTTATTTTTTTGCTGATGATGCTGTATGGCGGCTCTTTTTTTGCGGGACAATATGACGCTTTCAGCGGTACCATGGTTATTTATATCTGTCCTTTTGATCGCGTGTTATTCCACTTTTTGTTCGGCGGTATGATAATAAAGCGTTGTTTTTTGCCTCGTTTTTTTTTTTTTTTCTTACGGTGTTTACTGAAGGGGTTAACTAGTGGGACAGTTTTATAGGTCGGGTCGTTACGGACGCGGCGATACTAAATATGTGTACTTTTATTGGTTTTTTTTTTTTATTTAGATGAAGAAATGTATTTATGGGAATAATATTTTTTTTTTTTTTTTCATTATTTTGGAATATTTTTTTTTATTTTTTTTACACATTTGGAAAATTTTTTTTTTACTTTTTTACTTTGTCCCAGGGGGGGACATCACAGATCAGTGATCTGACAGTTTGCACAGCACTCTGTCAGATCACTGATCTGACATGCAGCGCTGCAGCCTTCACAGTGCCTGCTCTGAGCAGGCTCTGTGAAGCCACCTCCCTCCCTGCAGGACCCGGATCCGCGGCCATCTTGGATCCGGGGCTCGAGCAGGGAGGGAGGTGAGGAGACCCTCGCAGCAACGCGATCACATCGCGTTGCTGCGGGGGGCTCAGGGAAGCCCCCAGGGAGCCCCCTCCCTGCGCGGTGCTTCCCTGCACCGCCGGCACATCGCGGTCATCTTTGATCGCGGTGTGCCAGGGGTTAATTTGCCGGGGGCGGTCCGTGACCGCTCCTGGCACATAGTGCCGGATGTCAGCTGCGATAAGCAGCTGACACCCGGCCGCGATCGGCCGCGCTCCCCCCGTGAGCGCGGCCGATCGGCTATGACGTACTATCCCGTCCAGGGTCAGATAAGCCCAGGGCACCTCGACGGGATAGTACGTCTAAGGTCACAGAGGGGTTAAGCTGGATTTACACTGGCCAATTATCGTGAACAGTTGTTCCTAGGAACGTATATTTTTAGATAATCTGGCAGTGTAAAGGGGTTGCCAATCACCCGATGAATGTGGAAGAAACGATCCTAGGGTGAAATTATTTTTGAGTAGACTTAAAAATCATCATTCTTGGCAGCATATCATCAGGTGTAAAGAAAGCATGTGCTGTCGATAATGGTGGCAATCTAAGTGCACCAAACAATCTGTTACTAATCATTCTGTATACATAGGAAATGCAGTCATAGTTACGTAGGTTGAAGAAAGACCTAGGTCCATCAACTGTTACCATCTAAAACAAGCTTCCAAATATTTAAAGCCTACTTGGTTAGCAAGATCTTAAATGCGGGGTATAGAGCCCAGGGATGGTGCAGCGGGAGCCATTTTAAAATTGATTTTGACAATGAGATCCATCAGGTTTCAATTTTGTATCCGTATTTTTAATGCAACAAAAAGCGCAGTATGAAGAGCAGAAAACAGAAACCAGGTCCAATTATAGCCAATAAGGTCTTTCTGCTTGAATATGGATATATTTTGCAACAATCCATTTTCCTAATTACCGCATTTATTTTTCTCAGTTTACCCATAGAAAATCACCTATGCTAAAAGTGTTAAATGAAAATGCGTTATAAACAGTTCTTTGTTCTTAGTGTTCACTCTACACTATGATTATTATTTTGCCTAACCTGAAAATCTTCATTACAAAAAAAATTATCATAACTGGATCTTTAAACTTGTCTGATGGTTATCTGAACAATGTGTTCCTGCCGGTTAAATATTCCCCACTCACCTTTCAGACAGGCATCAGAATAAAACCGAAAAGCCCAGCTGGCCTTTATCTGACAAAATATGGAGAATAACTGCTAGTAATAATTGCTTTAGTTAGAGAAAGGCTTGTATTGAAACAGCAAACGAGATGTTAATGTATTCAGAGGTGACATTCACCAAATAATGTCAATTACTTTATTATGAGCTTCTGATGAGACCATTAATTATTGGTCATTTTGAACAGGGAAAAATCAAAATATAACTACGGTATGTATACAACCTAATGTGTATATAAAGATCATTCAAATTGTCTGTACATTTTAAGCTTTTGATCTGTTTTTCTTTATTTTTTTGTAGACACTTTAGTTACCTACTAGTGATGAGCGAATATACTCGTTACTCGAGATTCCTCGAGCACGCTCGGGTGTCCTCCGAGTATTTTTTAGTGCTCGGAGATTTTGTTTTCATCGCCGCAGCTGAATGATTTACATCTCTTAGCCAGCTTGATTACATGTGGGGATTCCCTAGCAACCAAGCAACCCCCACATGTACTTATGCTGGCTAACAGATGTAAATCATTCAGCTGCGGCGATGAAAACTAAATCTCCGAGAACTAAAAAATGCTCGGAGGACACCCGAGCGTGCTCGGGGAATCTCGAGTAACGAGTATATTCGCTCATCACTAGTAGGTAACTAAAGTGTCTACAAAAAAATAAAGAAAAACAGATCAAAAGCTTACAATGTACAGAAAATTAGAATGATCTTTATATACACATTAGGTTGTATACATAGTTATATTTTGATTTTTCCCTGTTCAAAATGAACACCCGAGCATGCTCGGGAAATCTCGAGTAACGAGTATATTCACTCATCACTATTACCTACCTACAGCTATATGAAAAGGTTTGGGCACCGCTATTAATCTTAAGCTTAATGTTTTATAAAAATTGTTTTTTTTGCAACAGCTATTTCAGTTTCATATATCTAATAACTGTTGGACACAGTTTCTGCCTTGAAATGAGGTTTATTGTACTAACAGAAAATGTGCAATCTGCATTCAAACAAAATTTGACAGGTGCATAAGTATGTGCACCCTTATCATTTTCTTGTTTCAAATACTCCTACCTACTTTTTACTGACTTACTAAAGCACTTTTTTTGGTTTTCTAACCTCATTGAGCTTTGAACTTCATAGCCAGGTGTATGCAATCATGAGAAAAGATACTTAAAGTGGCCACTGGCAAGTTGTTCTCTTGTTTGAATCTCCTCTGAAGAGTGGCATCATGGGCTCCTCAAAACAACTGTCTAATGATCTGAAAACAAAGATTATTCAACATAGTTGTTCAGGGGAAGGATACAAAAAGCTGTCTCAGAGATTTAACCTGTCAATTTCCACTGTGAGGAACATAGTAAGGAAATGGAAGAACACAGGTACAGTTCTTGTTAAGGCCAGAAGTGGCAGGCCAAGAAAAACATCAGAAAGGCAGAGAAGAAGAATGGTGAGATCAGTCAAGGACAATCCTCAGACCACCTCCAGAGAGCTGCAGCATCAACCTGCTGCAGATGGTGTCACTGTGCATCGGTCAACTATACAACGCACTTTGCACAAGGAGAAGCTGTACGGGAGAGTGATGCGAAAGAAGCCGTTTCTGCAAGCACGCCACAAACAGTCGGCTGAGGTATGCAAAAGCACATTTGGAGAAGCCAATTTCTTTTTGGAAGAAGGTCCTGTGGACTGATGAAACCAAGATTGAGTTGTTTGGTCATACAAAAAGGCGTTATGCATGGCGGCCAAAAAACACAGCATTCCAAGAAAAACACTTTCTACCCACAGTAAAATTTGGTGGAGGTTCCATCATGCTTTGGGGCTGTGTGGCCAATGCCGGCACCAGGAATCTTGTTAAAGTTGAGGGACGCATGGATTCCTTTAAGTATCAGCAGATTCTTGACAATAATGTTCATGAATCAGTGACAAAGTTGAAGTTACGCAGGGGATGGATCTTTCAGCAAGACAATGATCCAAAACACTGCTCCAAATCTACTCAGGCATTCATGCAGAGGAACAATTACACTGTTCTGGAATGGCCATCCCAGTCCCCAGACCTGAATATCATTGAACATCTGTGGGATCATTTGAAGAGGGCTGTCTATGTTCGGTGACCATCAAACTTAAGTGAACTGGAATTGTTTTGTAAAGAGGAATGGTCAAAAATACCTTCATCCAGGATTCAGGAACTCATTAAAAGCTACAGGAAGCGACTAGAGGCTGTTATTTTTGCAAAAGGAGGATCTACTAAATATTAATGTCACTTTTCTGGTGGGGTGCCCATACTTATGCACCTGTCAAATTTTGTTTGAATGCAGATTGCACATTTTCTGTTAGTACAATAAACCTCATTTCAAGGCAGAAACATTACTGTGTCCAACAGTTATTAGATATATGAAACTGAAATAGCTGTTGCAAAAAAACAATTTTTATAAAACATTAAGCTTAAGATTAATAGGGGTGCCCAAACTTTTTCATATAACTGTATGTCTCTTTTAAAGCAAGTGGTGTGATATGTATGTCTAGTAGGGAACTGCAATTTAGATACACAGCAGGTGAAGTAGTATTAAACACGTCACCAATGTTCTAATTGAATATATTTCTAAAGGTGATATTGACAGGAAATTATCACCAGATGTTAGTAACTACCCATCCAATCCACTCAAGCAAAGAAATCAAACCACAGATGTACATAAATTAAGTTATATGTAACAATGATAAATGACCCAGGGAAAAAAAGTATTGAACACATGAAGAAATAGAGGTGCCAAAAGCCATGGAAAGTCATGGCACAAACTGAAATCTATCAGTACGGTATTTAGAAAGCTATCCTGCCAACTAATGACACATAATATCAGTTTTTTCAACTGATGGCCCATTACCAAGGTGCCACTCAGGAAACATCAGGGAGCTGTCTCAAGATATCATTGCAACCTTATTGTTGCAGAAGTTTCTGAAGAATATCTAAATTACTGTAGGTTCCAGTGAGTATTCTTGGGGCCATAGTCTGAAAGTGGAAACAAAATCATTTCACCATAAACCATTGACAACCATCTGCTCCATGCAAGATTTAATTTAAGAGTTGTCCAAGAGCCAAGGAAAGACCTGGAATCAGCAGTTACAATTGTTTCAAATAAAACAATAAGTAATGCAATCAACCTCCATGGCCTGTATCCATGCTCATCACACAATACTCCATTGCTGAACAAAAAGCATGTTCAAGTGAGTTTAAGGTTTGCTCAACAACATTTGGACAAGTGAAATACTGAGAGAATATAGACTGGACAGATGAGACCAAAATTGAACTCTTTGGATGCAATTGTGTACACCATATTTGGTGGCCAAAAAGCACTGCATACCACCACAAAACACCATACCAACAGAGAAGTTTGGAGGTGGGATCATGGTGTGGGGCTGTTTTTCTGCATATGGCACTGGAAAGTTTTATATAATTGAAGGAAGGACAAATGTTCAAATGTACCAAGACATTCTTGATAAAATCTGCTGCCATCTACCAGGATGATGAAGATGAGACAAGGGTGGACATTTCAGCAAGATAATGATCCCAAACACACAGCCAATGACACTCTCAATAACCAAGCTAACCTGAATGCAATAGAAAATTTATGGAAGGAACTAGAGCTCAGAGTTCATAGAAGGAGCCCATGGAACCTTCGGGAATTGAAGAGTGTTTGTGTAGAAAAATGGGCCAAAATCACACCTGAGCAATGCATGCGACTATTTTCTCAATACAAGAGGAGTCTTGAATCTGTCATCATCAGTAGAGTTGAGTGAATTTGCTCGAGTCCCTGCTTATTCAGTAAGCTATAACGCTTACCGAATAAGCTGCAGAAGGAACCCGACTTCCTGGATCGCTCTGGTTGATCAGCTGTTCGGCTCCGCAGCTGCATGTGTTGTGGCTGTGTCACAGTCATGACTAGTGTTGAGCGATACCTTCCGATATTGGAAAGTATCGGTATCGGTTTGGATCGGCCGATATTCAAAAAATATCGGATATCGCCAATACCGATACCCGATCCCAATGCAAGTCAATGGGACCAAAATATCGGAATTAAAATAAACCCTTTCTTTCCTTGTAGGTTCATTCTACATGAAGGAAAACAACTAAGAATAATGTAGGATGTATGGGGGAGGTGGCGGAGAAATTAAAGGCAATGAGGATTAGTCCAATCAAATAGAATAGCATGATTTTTTTTTTTTTTAAAGACGTTCGGATTGAAAAAGATATTGACTATGTAAATTTTTTTTTATTTTGTCAGATATTGATGTTTCACTATTCCACGACCTTCCCCTTCTTTTTTTTCCTTTTCCCACACTTTCATCTTCATCATCATCAGCATCTTTGACATCAACTTCTTCACCTTATTCATCTTCTTCTTCATCTTCTACCTATTTTTTTTTTTTTATTACATTCTTCATATTCATTTTCTTCAACTATTATTATTCTTCCTATTCTACATATTCTTTTTATTCCACTGTTATTATTCTTCCTATTCTACTTCTTCATCATATTCTCATTTGTGACAGGCATTCCCGTAGTTGTTATCTATAAAAGTTGGAAGATTACACCTTCCGTTCTGCCAGTCACAAAAGTTACATTTGTCCGCGTTCAGTTTGGCCTGCAGCATCAGGCTTTATCCAGGGGCACCACGAGGAGGAACGGACTCACCCCCATACACTGCTTAGTCTTCTTCTGCATATAATTTAGATAATATCTTTTGCTCTGATATTAAGTGTTATGCTTAATGTTCTTCTGCTCTTTGTTCTGCAGCCTCTTGTTCTTCTGCTTCTCGGTATTCCATGTCGTCGTCTCCAGGGTCGTCGTCTTCAGTGTCGTCATCTCCGCCGTCGTCGTCTCCGCCGTCGTCGTCTCCGCCGTCGTCGTCTCCGTCGTCGTCTCCGCCGTCGTCGTCGTCGTCATCGGGGTGGTCTTCCGGGTCGTCGTCGTCGTCGTCGTCATCGGGGTGGTCTTCCGGGTCGTCGACTTTAGGGTCTTCAACTTGGAAATGTAGCAGAAGGTACAAGAAGGCTGAGAAAATGCCAAGAACCAGCTGATGGAACTGGAACTCGGATGGCTACCCGAAGGTTCAAGAGCCTATGGAACTACCGAGGACCAGCTGATGTTACTGGAACCCGGTTACTAAGCAGGAGGTACCCGTGCTAAAAAGCACTACCAAGGACCGCCTGACGTTGGCGGTACTCGGATACCCAGAAGGAGGCACCTAAGCCAAAGGCTCTGCCCGGAACCAGCTGACGTTACTGGAACCAGGATGGGGAGCAGAAGGTACAAGAGCAAAAGACACTGCCGAGAACCAGCTGACGGTACTGGAACCCGGATGGGTAGCCGAAGGTCCAAGAGCCAATGGAACTACCGAGGACCAGCTGACGTTACTGGAACCCGGTTACTAAGCAGGAGGTACCCGTGCCTGAAAGCACTACCAAGGACCACCTGACGTTGGTGGAACTTGGATACCCAGAAGGAGGCACCTAAGCCAAAGGCTCTGCCCGGAACCAGCTGACGTTACTGGAACCAGGATGGGGAGCAGAAGGTACAAGAGCAAAAGACACTGCCGAGAACCAGCTGACGGTACTGGAACCCGGATGGGTAGCCGAAGGTCCAAGAGCCAATGGAACTACCGAGGACCAGCTGACGTTACTGGAACCCGGTTACTAAGCAGGAGGTACCCGTGCCTGAAAGCACTACCAAGGACCACCTGACGTTGGTGGAACTTGGATACCCAGAAGGAGGCACCTAAGCCAAAGGCTCTGCCCGGAACCAGCTGACGTTACTGGAATCAGGATGGGGAGCAGAAGGTACAAGAGCAAAAGACACTGCCTAGAACCAGCTGACGGTGCTGGAACCAGGTGGTGGACCCCAAGGCCCACAGGAGAGGAGAGAACAGCTAGGCCGCGAGGCAGCCGCAGTTACCGAACCCCAACAGTCCTACAGGGGGAGCTGGGCCTACTGGCACTACAGAACCAGCCTTGACTACCAGTTCACGCAGCCCACATAGGAAGCTCCTAAACTGGAGGCACCCTGGAGTTGGCTAACTCGACCGCACCACGACGGGGCAAGCATAGGCGTCTCAGTGAAGTTAACACAACCCGGAAACAGCTGACGGTGCTGAAACCAGGCTTGGCACGAGGGAGTACCTGTGACAAGAACACTGCCGAGAACCAGCTGGCGGTGCTGGAACCCGGATGCGTTGCCCCAGTGTGCAAGAGCCAATGGCACGACCGAGGACCAGCTGACGGTGCTGGAACCCGGTTACTAAGCTGTAGGTGCCCGCGCTTAAAAGCACTACCAAGGACCGCGTGGCGTTGGCGGAACTCGGATACCCAGGAGGAGGCACCTAAGCCAAAGGCTCGGCCCGGAACCAGCTGACGGTGCTGGAACCAGGTGGTGGACCCGAAGGCCCACAGGAGAGGAGAGAACAGCTAGGCCGCGAGGCAGCCGCAGTTACCGAACCCCAACAGTCCTACAGGGGGAGCTGGGCCTACTGGCACTACAGAACCAGCCTTGACTACCAGTTCACGCAGCCCACATAGGAAGCTCCTAAACTGGAGGCACCCTGGAGTTGGCTAACTCGACCGCACCACGACGGGGCAAGCATAGGCGTCTCAGTGAAGTTGACACAACCCGGAAACAGCTGACGGTGCTGAAACCAGGCTTGGCACGAGGGAGTACCTGTGACAAGAACACTGCCGAGAACCAGCTGGCGGTGCTGGAACCCGGATGCGTTGCCCCAGTGTGCAAGAGCCAATGGCACGACCGAGGACCAGCTGACGGTGCTGGAACCCGGTTACTAAGCTGTAGGTGCCCGCGCTTAAAAGCACTACCAAGGACCGCGTGGCGTTGGCGGAACTCGGATACCCAGGAGGAGGCACCTAAGCCAAAGGCTCGGCCCGGAACCAGCTGACGGTGCTGGAACCAGGTGGTGGACCCCAAGGCCCACAGGAGAGGAGAGAACAGCTAGGCCGCGAGGCAGCCGCAGTTACCGAACCCCAACAGTTCTACAGGGGGAGCTGGGCCTACTGGCACTACAGAACCAGCCTTGACTACCAGTTCACGCAGCCCACATAGGAAGCTCCTAAACTGGAGGCACCCTGGAGTTGGCTAACTCGACCGCACCACGACGGGGCAAGCATAGGCGTCTCAGTGAAGTTGACACAACCCGGAAACAGCTGACGGTGCTGAAACCAGGCTTGGCACGAGGGAGTACCTGTGACAAGAACACTGCCGAGAACCAGCTGGCGGTGCTGGAACCCGGATGCGTTGCCCCAGTGTGCAAGAGCCAATGGCACGACCGAGGACCAGCTGACGGTGCTGGAACCCGGTTACTAAGCTGTAGGTGCCCGCGCTTAAAAGCACTACCAAGGACCGCCTGGCGTTGGCGGAACTCGGATACCCAGGAGGAGGCACCTAAGCCAAAGGCTCGGCCCGGAACCAGCTGACGGTGCTGGAACCAGGTGGTGGACCCCAAGGCCCACAGGAGAGGAGAGAACAGCTAGGCCGCGAGGCAGCCGCAGTTACCGAACCCCAACAGTCCTACAGGGGGAGCTGGGCCTACTGGCACTACAGAACCAGCCTTGACTACCAGTTCACGCAGCCCACATAGGAAGCTCCTAAACTGGAGGCACCCTGGAGTTGGCTAACTCGACCGCACCACGACGGGGCAAGCATAGGCGTCTCAGTGAAGTTGACACAACCCGGAAACAGCTGACGGTGCTGAAACCAGGCTTGGCATGAGGGAGTACCTGTGACAAGAACACTGCCGAGAACCAGCTGGCGGTGCTGGAACACGGATGCGTTGCCCCAGTGTGCAAGAGCCAATGGCACGACCGAGGACCAGCTGACGGTGCTGGAACCCGGTTACTAAGCTGTAGGTGCCCGCGCTTAAAAGCACTACCAAGGACCGCCTGGCGTTGGCGGAACTCGGATACCCAGGAGGAGGCACCTAAGCCAAAGGCTCGGCCCGGAACCAGCTGACGGTGCTGGAACCAGGTGGTGGACCCGAAGGTCCACAGGAGAGGAGAGAACAGCTAGGCCGCGAGGCAGCCGCAGTTACCGAACCCCAACAGTCCTACAGGGGGAGCTGGGCCTACTGGCACTACAGAACCAGCCTTGACTACCAGTTCACGCAGCCCACATAGGAAGCTCCTAAACTGGAGGCACCCTGGAGTTGGCTAACTCGACCGCACCACGACGGGGCAAGCATAGGCGTCTCAGTGAAGTTGACACAACCCGGAAACAGCTGACGGTGCTGAAACCAGGCTTGGCATGAGGGAGTACCTGTGACAAGAACACTGCCGAGAACCAGCTGGCGGTGCTGGAACCCGGATGCGTTGCCCCAGTGTGCAAGAGCCAATGGCACGACCGAGGACCAGCTGACGGTGCTGGAACCCGGTTACTAAGCTGTAGGTGCCCGCGCTTAAAAGCACTACCAAGGACCGCCTGGCGTTGGCGGAACTCGGATACCCAGGAGGAGGCACCTAAGCCAAAGGCTCGGCCCGGAACCAGCTGACGGTGCTGGAACCAGGTGGTGGACCCCAAGGCCCACAGGAGAGGAGAGAACAGCTAGGCCGCGAGGCAGCCGCAGTTACCGAACCCCAACAGTCCTACAAGGGGAGCTGGGCCTACTGGCACTACAGAACCAGCCTTGACTACCAGTTCACGCAGCCCACATAGGAAGCTCCTAAACTGGAGGCACCCTGGAGTTGGCTAACCCGACCGCACCACGACGAGGCAAGCATAGGTGTCTCAGTGAGCTTGACACAACCCGGAAACAGCTGACGGTGCTGAAACCAGGCTTGGCACGAGGGAGTACCTGTGACAAAAACACTGCCGAGAACCAGCTGGCGGTGCTGGAACCCGGATGCGTTGCCCCAGTGTGCAAGAGCCAATGGCACGACCGAGGACCAGCTGACGGTGCTGGAACCCGGTTACTAAGCTGTAGGTGCCCGCGCTTAAAAGCACTACCAAGGACCGCCTGGCGTTGGCGGAACTCGGATACCCAGGAGGAGGCACCTAAGCCAAAGGCTCGGCCCGGAACCAGCTGACGGTGCTGGAACCAGGTGGTGGACCCCAAGGCCCACAGGAGAGGAGAGAACAGCTAGGCCGCGAGGCAGTCGCAGTTACCGAACCCCAACAGTCCTACAGGGGGAGCTGGGCCTACTGGCACTACAGAACCAGCCTTGACTACCAGTTCACGCAGCCCACATAGGAAGCTCCTAAACTGGAGGCACCCTGGAGTTGGCTAACCCGACCGCAACACGACGGGGCAAGCATAGGCGTCTCAGTGAAGTTGACACAACCCGGAAACAGCTGACGGTGCTGAAACCAGGCTTGGCACGAGGGAGTACCTGTGACAAGAACACTGCCGAGAACCAGCTGGCGGTGCTGGAACCCAGATGCGTTGCCTTGCCTATTAAAGATTGTCTTCCTAGAGCCCCAACTAGCGGTGTTGGAGCAAAGGGTAAGCAGGGGGAGATGAGTGTAGGCCGAAGCCTGCACTGGAGGCAGCTTTGTGTCTGCGTTGCGTTTGCAGGACACTTTGCCGGCTACACACTGGGGGAACAGCTGGCGTTGCTGAACCCCACTAACACAATGGCGTGTGTTTTTCTCTGTGCAGCTAGCACTTGCGGGCAAAAACTAGCGATGTTAGAGCCCGTGTTGAAGCAGGAGGAGGAGGAGAGGAGCAGAGTGTAGGCCGAAGCCTAGTTGAACCAATTTCAAAGGAAACCTTTAACCCCCCCCTCAGGTGTTACAAAGTACAAGAGACACACCTTGTGCAGTATTAATGCTGCACAAGTGAAAGGTTGCTCTATTAATTTGTCTACTTGCACACGCTGAATGAAAGACATACACAATTTACCCCATTCTACAGTCAAACTGTAGTGGATGCGTGACTTGGTTTTTTGATGAGACGCAGCACAGGTGTCCAAAATAACGCCTTGGTGCTTGGCGCAGCTTCCTGAGCGTTGTTATTTGCTGTACAGGAGTCTGCGCTCTTGTGTTATCCCTTGGCAATGCCCTGTTAGCGCTGCCCATCTTATGACATCATTTCATGTTGGCCGGTGCGGTTAACGATGGCCATAAATCCCAGACCCACAGTGTCTTTTCATAAAGCCACACTGCGATGCTGGGATTCGTGGCCTTGAGCAGTAAATATTTTGGCCGCTCACACACGTCCTTACACCTGCTTCAGACTGGGCGGCCTCTGCTGATCCCTTCTCGCATGCCGCGGCCATGAGGCTGCACAGTCTGAAGAAGGCGGAAGGAGATGAGTTAAGACAGGCGAAGATATGCACTGCTCGTGCCCATCAATCACACCCTCGCAGTCAAAATAATTAAGACAACGAGGAGCATTTTATTCAGGCAGGGCGGACGAACAGGCGCAAGTAGCCAACCAATGATGTCAGAAGACGGGAAGCGCTACCAAGGGGGGTGCTGCGTATCATTAGAAAGGAAAGTCACACCTCAGGGACAGTGGAATGGTCTCAAAGAGACACATTTTGTACGTGTTGAGTTCCACGTGGGCAAGGAGAAAACATCAGCCACCTTGTACAAATGCAGCAGTACTGCTGTACAAGGTGGCTGTTATACATAGAAACACCTGGGGGTGGGGGCCAGGCTCCCTTCAATTTCAGTTCATGTGCCTGCGTGGCGTTTGCAGGTCACGTTGCAAGCTGCACAGCAGGGGAACAGCTGGCGGTGCTGAACCCCACTAACACATTGGCTGGTGTTTTTCTCTGTGCAGCTAGCATTTCCGGGCAAAAACTAGCGGTGTTTGAGCCCAGGGTCAGCAGGAGGAGGAGGAGAGGAGCAAAGTGTAGGCCGAAGCCTGCACTGGTGGCAGCTTTTGGTCGGTTGTGCCAGCGTGGCTTGTGCTGGACACGATGCCGGCTACACAGCGGGGGAACAGCTGGCGGTGCTGAACCCCACTAACACATTGGCTGGTGTTTTTCTCTGTGCAGCTAGCATTTCCGGGCAAAAACTAGCGGTGTTTGAGCCCAGGGTCAGCAGGAGGAGGAGGAGAGGAGCAAAGTGTAGGCCGAAGCCTGCACTGGTGGCAGCTTTTGGTCGGTTGTGCCAGCGTGGCTTGTGCTGGACACGATGCCGGCTACACAGCGGGGGAACAGCTGGCGTTGCTGAACCCCACTAACACATTGGCTGGTGTTTTTCTCTGTGCAGCTAGCATTTCCGGGCAAAAACTAGCGTTGTTAGAGCCCAGGGTCAGCAGGAGGAGGAGAGGAGCAGAGTGTAGGCCGAAGCCTAGTTGAACCAATTTCAAAGGTTACCTTTAACCCCCCCTCAGGTGTCACAAAGTACAAGAGCCACTCCTTCTGCAGCATTAATGCTGCACAAGTAAAAGGTTGCTCTATTAATTTGTCTACTTGCACAAGCTGAATGCAACACGTAGACTATTTAGCCCATTATACTGTTAATCAGTAGTGGAGGCGTGACTTGTCTTTTTAAAGAAAAGCAGCACAGGTGTCGAAAACAACACCTTTTTGCATGGGCACAGCTTCCTGAGCGTTGTTAGTTGCTGTACAGGAGTCTGCGCTCTTGTGATCCTTTGGCCATGCGCTGTGAGCGCTTCCTGTCTTATGACCTCATTTCATGTTGGCCGTTGCGGTTAGCGATGGACATGAATCCCAGACCCACAGTGTGTTTTTAAAAAATCACACTGCGGTGCTGGGATTCGTGCCCTGGTGCAGTAAATATGTTTGCCGCTCACACATGTCCTTACACCTGCTTCAGACTGGGCGGCCTCATCTGATCCCTTATCGCCTGCCGCGGCCATGAGGACACCCAGTCTGAAGAAGGCGGAAGGAGATGAGTGAACACAGGCAAACATATGCACTGCACATGCCCATCAATCACACCCTCGCTGTCCAAAAAAATAAGACACCGAGGGGCGTTGTTTCGAGCAGGGGAGATGCACAGGCGCAGCCAGCTAACCAATGATGTCAAAAGACGGGCAGCGCTAACAAGGGTGGTGCTGCGTGTCATTACAAAGGAAAGTCACACCTCAGGGACATTGTAATGGTCTCTAATGAGACACATTTTGTACGTGTTGAGTTCCACGTGGGCAAGGAGAAAAAGTCAGCCACCTTGTACAAATGCAGCAGTACTGCTGTACAAGGTGGCTGTTATACATAGAAACACCTGTGGGTGGGGGGCAGGCTCCCTTCAATTTCAGTTCATGTGCCTGCGTGGCGTTTGCTGGTCACGTTGCAAGCTACACAGCAGGGGAACAGCTGGCGTTGCTGAACCCCACTGACACATTGACTGGTGTTTTTCTCTGTGCAGATTGCATGTCCGGGCAAAAACTAGCGGTGTTAGAGCCCAGGGTCAGCAGGAGGAGGAGGAGAGGAGCAAAGTGTAGGCCGAAGCCTGCACTGGTGGCAGCTTTTGGTCGGTTGTGCCAGCGTGGCTTGTGCTGGACACGATGCCGGCTACACAGCGGGGGAACAGCTGGCGTTGCTGAACCCCACTAACACATTGGCTGGTGTTTTTCTCTGTGCAGCTAGCATTTCCGGGCAAAAACTAGTGTTGTTAGAGCCCAGGGTCAGCAGGAGGAGGAGAGGAGCAGAGTGTAGGCCGAAGCCTAGTTGAACCAATTTCAAAGGTTACCTTTAACCCCCCCTCAGGTGTTACAAAGTACAAGATCCACTCCTTCTGCAGCATTAATGCTGCACAAGTAAAAGGTTGCTCTATTAATTTGTCTACTTGCACAAGCTGAATGCAACACGTACACTATTTAGCCCATTATACTGTTAAACAGTAGTGGAGGCGTGACTTGTCTTTTTAAAGAAAAGCAGCACAGGTGTCGAAAACAACACCTTTTTGCATGGGCGAAGCTTCCTGAGCGTTGTTAGTTGCTGTACAGGAGTCTGCGCTCTTGTGATCCTTTGGCCATGCGCTGTGAGCGCTTCCTGTCTTATGACCTCATTTCATGTTGGCCGTTGCGGTTAGCGATGGACATGAATCCCAGACCCACAGTGTGTTTTTAAAAAATCACACTGCGGTGCTGGGATTCGTGCCCTGGTGCAGTAAATATGTTTGCCGCTCACACATGTCCTTACACCTGCTTCAGACTGGGCGGCCTCATCTGATCCCTTATCGCCTGCCGCGGCCATGAGGACACCCAGTCTGAAGAAGGCGGAAGGAGATGAGTGAACACAGGCAAACATATGCACTGCACATGCCCATCAATCACACCCTCGCTGTCCAAAAAAATAAGACACCGAGGGGCGTTGTTTCGAGCAGGGGAGATGCACAGGCGCAGCCAGCTAACCAATGATGTCAAAAGACGGGCAGCGCTAACAAGGGTGGTGCTGCGTGTCATTACAAAGGAAAGTCACACCTCAGGGACATTGTAATGGTCTCTAATGAGACACATTTTGTACGTGTTGAGTTCCACGTGGGCAAGGAGAAAAAGTCAGCCACCTTGTACAAATGCAGCAGTACTGCTGTACAAGGTGGCTGTTATACATAGAAACACCTGGGGGTGGGGGGCAGGCTCCCTTCAATTTCAGTTCATGTGCCTGCGTGGCGTTTGCTGGTCACGTTGCAAGCTACACAGCAGGGGAACAGCTGGCGTTGCTGAACCCCACTGACACATTGACTGGTGTTTTTCTCTGTGCAGATTGCATGTCCGGGCAAAAACTAGCGGTGTTAGAGCCCAGGGTCAGCAGGAGGAGGAGGAGAGGAGCAAAGTGTAGGCCGAAGCCTGCACTGGTGGCAGCTTTTGGTCGGTTGTGCCAGCGTGGCTTGTGCTGGACACGATGCCGGCTACACAGCGGGGGAACAGCTGGCGTTGCTGAACCCCACTAACACATTGGCTGGTGTTTTTCTCTGTGCAGCTAGCATTTCCGGGCAAAAACTAGCGTTGTTAGAGCCCAGGGTCAGCAGGAGGAGGAGAGGAGCAGAGTGTAGGCCGAAGCCTAGTTGAACCAATTTCAAAGGTTACCTTTAACCCCCCCTCAGGTGTTACAAAGTACAAGAGCCCAGGGACAGCAGGAGGAGCAGATTGGAGGTATTGCCGCACACACAGCTGGGGATCAGCTGACGTTACTGAACCCCAATAACAGAGGAGCGACTGTTGACTGTGCACACAGCACTTCCAGGCACCAACTGGCGGTGTTAGAGCCCAGGGACAGCAGAAGGAGCAGAGGAACAGAGTGTAGGCCGAAGCCTGATTGGAGCAAGTTGAAAGGAAACCTTTAACCCCCCCCCCCAAGACGTTTGTAGCTGAAAGAGCCATGTTGTGCAGCACTAAGGATGCAAAAGGAAAAGGTTGCTCTTTTAATTATGCTCCTTGCAAACACCGAAGTAAACACTAAAAATGTGTCCCTTTATACCGTTAAACCGTTCCGGAGGTGCGAATTTCCTTCGTAATGGGACACAGCACAGCTGTCATTCCTATCCCCTTGATGCCGTGCGCTGCCTCCTCAGCGTTGTTTTAAGCTGTCACGGAGCCTGCGCTGTTCTGTTAGCCCTTGGCCATGCCCAATTAGCGCTGCCTGTCTTCTGACATAATTTGGTGTCAGGCTGTCAGTGCCTGTGCGTCCACGCTGCTCCAGATCCCACCTCGCAGTCTCATCTAACGTAATCCCACTGCGGGCCTTGGAACCATGGGCATGCACAGTGCATAACCTCGACTCTCACTCCCCTCCTTCCCTCTTCTTCAGACTGTGCGGTGTCACGGCCGTGGCATGCTAGGGATCAGCTGACGGCGCACAGTCTAAAGAAGGCGGAGGGAAATGAGCGAGAGCCCGAGGGGAAGATATGCACTGCGCATGCCCATGGATCCCAGGCCCGCAGTGTGACTCAATCAGAAGACACTGCGAGGCGGGATCTCGGGCACCGCGGCCGCACAGGCGCAGCCAGCCTGACACCAAATTATGTCAGAAGGCAGGCAGCGCAAATAGGGCATGCCCAAGGGATAACAGAACAGCGCAGGCTCCGTGACAGCTTAAAACAACGCTGAGGAGGCAGCGCATGGCACCAAGGGGGTAGGAATGACGGCTGTGCTGCGTCACATTACGAAGGAAAGTCCCAGCTCCGGGACGGTATAACGGTATCAGTGAACACATTTTATAAGTGTTAAGTTCTGCGTGTGCAAAGAGCTAAAAAAAAAGAGCTACCTTTTCCTTGTGCAGCATTACTGCTGCACAAGATGGCTCTTTCAGTAACAAACGACGGGGGTGGGGGGGACAGGTTCCCTTACATTTAGGTTGTTGTGCCAGCGTGGCGGTCGCAGGACACATTGCCGGCTACACAGCTGGGGATCAGCTGACGTTACTGAAACCCAATAACACTGGGTCGTATGTTTTTACTGTGCAGCCTGCACTTCTGAGCCACAACTGGCGGTGTTGGAGCCCAGGAATAGCAGTTCAGGTGGTAGAAAGATGAACACAGCAGGAGACCTGGATGACACCCAATTACTTAATCAGGCAGAGGAGTGGCAAATTCCTGCGAGATCCAGGCCTGGTTCATTTTCAGGAAAGTAAGCCGGTCAACGTTATCGGAGGATAGTCGCATGCGACGGTCTGTTAGTACACCACCTGCGGCACTAAAGACACGTTCCGATAAGACACTAGCCGCAGGGCAAGCCAGCACCTCCAATGCATACTGGCTTAGCTCTGGCCATGTATCCAGCTTAGAGACCCAAAACTTGAACGGGGAAGAGCCGTCTGGGAGTACAGTAAGAGGGCAAGCCATGTAGTCTGTCACCATCTGACGGAACCGTTGCCTCCTGCTGACTGGAGCCGCCGGTGATGGTGTAGACATTTGGGGCGGGCACACAAAAGTGTGCCAGAGTTGTGCCATACTGGGCTTGCCTTGGGCAGAGGCACTGCTTCTGCTCCCTCTTTGGGCAGAGCCTCCCCCACTGCCTCGACGCACTGAGCTGCTTTGTAAAGCACTAGCAGCACTCCTCTCAGTTGGACAGGAGAAGATGATGGAATTCACCAGTGTGTCGTGGTACTCCCGCAATTTACGCTCCCGGGTCAACGCAGGGATGAGGTTTTGGACGTTGTCCCGGTAGCGAGGATCGAGGAGGGTGAACACCCAATAATCAGGCATGTTGAGAATGTGGTCGATGCGGCGGTCGTTTCTCAGGCACTGCAGCATGAAATCCACCATGTGCTGCAGAGTGCCAACTGGCCCAGAAACGCTGTCCCCTGCTTGAGACATGATCTCTGCCCGCTCGTCATCACCCCACCCTCGCTGTACACACTGACCACTGGACAATTGTGTCGCTCCCTCCTCTGGACGGAGCTCTTCCTCCTCCATTGACTCCTCCTCATCCTCCTCACAAATTGGCCCCTGCGTACCCCTTTGTGAGGAACCACGTGGCGCTGACTCTCCAGAAGCTGATGGAAAAGGTGACTCCTCATCCTCCACCTCTTCCACCACATCATCCCTTAACCCGCTGCACGGCCAGCTCTACCCTCACCTACTGTATCCTCACCCATCCCTTGTAGATTGTGAGCCCTCGCGGGCAGGGTCCTCTCTCCTCCTGTACCAGTTGTGACTTGTATTTTTCAAGATTATTGTACTTGTTTTATTATGTATACCCCTCCTCACATGTAAAGCGCCATGGAATAAATGGCGCTATAATAATAAATAATAATAATAATAATAATAACCCTTGCAAAGTTTGCTGAAGCAGGCAGATAAGGGGGACAGTCATGCTGACTAGTGCATCATCTGCACTTGCCATCCGCGTGGAATAATCAAAAGGACGCAAAACCTGGCAGACGTCCTTCATAGTGGCCCACTCTGTGGTTGTGAAGTCTGATCGGCGCTGACTGCGACTTCTTTGCGCCTGATGCAGCTGGTACTCCATAACTGCTTGCTGCTGCTCACACAACCGCTCCAACATATGTAACGTGGAATTCCACCGGGTAGGTAGGTCACATATGATGCGGTGTTCCGGAAGGCGGAATCGGCGCTGCAGAGCAGCAATGCGGGATCTGGCCAAGCTGGAACGCCGCAAGTGAGCACACTCTAGGCGGACCTTGTGCAGCAGGGCATCAAGATCCGGATAGTCCCTCAGAAAACTCTGCACAACCAAATTGAGCACATGTGCCAGACATGGGATGTGAGTGAGGTTCCCAAGGGCCAAAGCTGCCACCAGATTTCGGCCATTGTCACACACTACCATGCCTGGCTGGAGATTCGCTGGCAGTAACCACACATCGCTCTCCTGCTTTATGGCATTCCAGAGCTCCTGCGCTGTGTGGCTTCGATGCCCCAATGAAACTAGTTTCAAGACGGCCTGCTGACGTTTGGCCACGGCTGTGCTCATGTCGGTCATAGGTAAACGTTCACGGGTCCATGTGGGGGTGGACTGTGACGGATCCTGCAGAGAGGAATCAGAGGAACTGGTGTAAGAGGAGGAGTCGATGCGTACAGACTGGATTCCTGCAATCCTTGGAGTGGGCAGGACACGTCCTGCGCCACTCGCACGATCTGTACCTGGCTCAACAACATTAACCCAATGGGCAGTGAGGGAAACATATCGCCCCTGTCCATGCTGACTGGTCCACGCATCGGTGGTGAGGTGGACCTTGCTACTGACGGCGTTCAGTAGCGCATGTTTTATGTTTGCCTCAACATGCCTGTGCAGGGCAGGGACAGCCTGCCTGCTGAAGTAAAAGCGGCTGGGCACCTTGTACTGTGGGACTGCCAATGCCATCAAGTCACGGAAGCTGTCAGTCTCCACCAGCCTGAACGAGAGCATTTCCAGGGACAACAGTTTGGCAATGCCTGCATTCAGAGCCTGTGCTCGGGGGTGGTTGGCCGAGAATGCCCGCCTTTTCTCCCATGCCTGTACTACCGATGGCTGTAGAGTAGACTGGGAGTGTGAGGATGACTGGGAAGGTGGTGCTGTGGGTGGAATTACACAAGGTCTCTGGGAGGAAGCCAAACCAGCTGTGCGTGAGCTGGAGGAAGAGGCAACACGAGCTGAAGAGGTGGTAGCTGCCGCTGTTGGTTGGCCTACATCTTCAGTGTGTTTCTGTAACTCCACCGCGTGCCTGGTCCGCACATGTTTCCACATATTTGTGGTATTGAGGTTGCTGACATTTTTCCCTCTTTTTACTTTATGATGACACAGCTTGCATTTGACAAAACAAATGTCATCTGCAACTGTGTCAAAAAAGGACCAGGCACTGCAAGTCTTGGGAGCGCCCTTTTTGGCTTTGGAAAGAGACAGGCTCCTAACGGGTGCCAAAGTGGAGGCTACAGGCTCCGCAGTCTTCCCCCTCCCTCTCCCTCTTTGGCCCGTAAGAGGAAGCTCTTCCTCTGAGCTGCTCCCACCACCTTCCTGTTCCTCACGCCACGATGGGTCAAGGACCTCATCATCTCCACTACCCTCTGCCACCAACTGCTCCTCCTGGGTAGTCTCAGCAGCACAGTACGCACGAGAAAGCGGCACCTGAGTTTCATCATCAGATGCGTACTGCGCTGTGGTCACCGGAGGCACTGGCCCACCTGCCTCTTCAGAGTCAGAGAGAAAAAGGTGTTGGGCATCACTGCACACTGCCTCTTCTTCCATTTCTCCAATGCTGCTTGGCTGGCCCCCTGTTTCCAAGCCAAGAGATTCAGAGAACAGAAGTAGAGACGGCTCCTGTCCTGGGCTCTCTGACTGCCTGGCCAATTTGGCAGGTGGTGAAGAGACAGATGGCTGCTCTCCAGTGCTCTGTGCCTGAGAGGATGTGGCACTAACTGAAGTCGATGCCGAGGCGTTAGCTGCCATCCACCCGACAACGGCTTCAATTTGGTCTTCACGCAGCAGCGGTGCACGGCGCTCTCCGACAAAGCTGCGCATGAAGGACTGTTCCCTGCTGAAACTGAGTGACGACGAGTCACCGGCGCCCGCAGCAGGCACAGAATCACCACGTCCTCTCCCTGCTCCTCTCCCTGCTCCGCGCCCACGCCCACGTGCCTTACTCCCTGCCCTCTTCATCTTGGTTGACAGATAAAGATAAGCAGAAAAGTACTAAGGCCTTAGTGTGCTTATTCCTGTAATGCTCCTCCTAACAGGTGTAAGAAACACTAATGTTGTAAATTGTGGACTAAACTTTATTATTTTTCAAATGTGGCCTACACAAGTGTTAAGTTGTGTTTGGTGAACTTAACTTTTTTTTTGGTGCAGATTGGGCTACAGAGCTAGTTTAAATCACACGGAGACCGTGCAGACAGCCGTAAACGGCGCTGCAAGGCCAAAAAACCCTCCTCTAGGTTATCCTATATAGTGTTTTTCCACTATTTAGCTGGATACAAGTGGAAAGACACTAATAGGAATTTTTTTTTTCAAATTTTAAACTGGCTGCACTATTTGAAAAAAAGGAAATTGTTTTTCAAGGTATGAGGCAGTAACGCACCCTGAGCTGAATCCAACCGGCTATGGCTGCACACAGACTACAGGGCGAGCTGCGCTCACACAGAGACCGTGCAGACAGCCGTAAACGGCGCTGCAAGGCCCCAAAAAAACCCTCTAGGTTATCCTATGTAGTGTTTTTCCACAATTGAGCTGGAGACTGGTGGAAAGACACTAATAGGAATTTTTTTTTTTTTCAAATTTTAAACAGGCTGCACTATTTCAAAAAAAGGAAAATTTTTCTCAAGGTATGAGCCAGTAACGAACCCTGAGCTGAATCCAACCGGCTATGGCTGCACACAGACTACAGGGCGAGCTGGGCTCACACGGAGACCGTGCAGACAGCCGTAAACGGCGCTGCAAGGCCAAAAAACCCTCCTCTAGGTTATCCTATATAGTGTTTTTCCACTATTTAGCTGGATACGAGTGGAAAGACACTTATAGGATTTTTTTTTTTCAAATTTTAAACAGGCTGCACTATTTGAAAAAAAAGGAAAATTTTTCGCAAGGTATGAGCCAGTAACGAACCCTGAGCTGAATCCAACCGGCTATGGCTGCACACAGACTACAGGGCGAGCTGGGCTCACACGGAGACCGTGCAGACAGCCGTAAACGGCGCTGCAAGGCCAAAAAACCCTCCTCTAGGTTATCCTATATAGTGTTTTTCCACTATTTAGCTGGATACGAGTGGAAAGACACTTATAGGATTTTTTTTTTTCAAATTTTAAACAGGCTGCACTATTTGAAAAAAAAGGAAAATTTTTCGCAAGGTATGAGCCAGTAACGAACCCTGAGCTGAATCCAACCGGCTATGGCTGCACACAGACTACAGGGCGAGCTGGGCTCACACGGAGACCGTGCAGACAGCCGTAAACGGCGCTGCAAGGCCAAAAAACCCTCCTCTAGGTTATCCTATATAGTGTTTTTCCACTATTTAGCTGGATACGAGTGGAAAGACACTAATAGGAATTTTTTTTTTCAAATTTTAAACAGGCTGCACTATTTGAAAAAAAGGAAAATTTTTCTCAAGGTATGAGCCAGTAACGAACCCTGAGCTGAATCCAACCGGCTATGGCTGCACACAGACTACAGGGCGAGCTGGGCTCACACGGAGACCGTGCAGACAGCCGTAAACGGCGCTGCAAGGCCCAAAAACCCCCCTCTAGGTTATCCTATGTAGTGTTTTTCCACAATAGAGCTGGAGACTGGTGGAAAAACACTAATAGGAAATTTGAGAAAAAATGTGCAGCAGGCTGCACTAAGAGCAAAAAAGAACAACTGTGTGAGGCAGTGTGAACCCCCCCTGAGCTGAATACAACCGGGTATATGGCTGCACACAGACTACAGAGTGAGCTGCACACACACACACACACAGAGACCTTGCAGAACGCTGTTAAAACAGCGCTGCAAGGCAAGAGCAAGGTGAACAGTGAAGAACACACAGCGTTTTGCTAAATTAGCCTTTGGAAAGGAAAATAAAGCAATTAGCAAGCTCAACTGGCCCTCAGTTAGAACACAGCGTCCTGTCCCTAACTGAAATCACAGCAGAGTGAGCGCAAAATGGCGGCAGCGCTTTTTTATAGTGCAGAGTGACATCATTTCAGCAGCCAATCCCAGCCTTGCCAGTACTTACATGCCCACCATGCTAAACAGGATGTGCCCACACTTTCATTCATTCCTCATTGGCTGCTGCGTTCAATTTGAATTCTGGGAACTTCCGATTCCGGTATCTGATACGCGGGAAGTATCGGAATTCAGTATCGGAATTCCGATACCGCAAATATCGGCCGATACCCGATACTTGCGGTATCGGAATGCTCAACACTAGTCATGACACATGCATGGAGAGCCTTTTTGTTGGGCGCTCCATGCATGTGTCGTGACTAGGGTTGAGCGAAACGGGTCGAAATTTTTCAAAAGTCGCCGACTTTTGGCAAGGTCGGGTTTCATGAAACCCGACCCGACCCCTGTGTGGGGTCGGCCATGAAGTCGGCGATCTTTTGAATCTAGAATCGGAATTCCGATACCGATTCCCGATATGTTTATATCGGGAATTGGTATTGGAATTCAGATTTAAGTGTAAAATAAAGAATTAAAATAAAAAATATCGCAATACTTACCCTCTGAAGTGCCCTGGTACTAACCGGGAACCTTCCTTCCTTAGAATCAGCCTTCCAGGACCTTGCGGTGACGTCGCGGCTTGTGATTGGCCGCGCGGCCGCCCATGTGACCGCTCGCGCGACCAATCACAAGCCGCGACGTCACCGCGACGTCACCGAAGGTCCTGGAAGGGCTGATTCTTAGGAAGGAAGGCTGCCGGAAAGAAGCAGGGCGCGTCCGAGGGTGAGTATATACCTAATAGGAATATACTCACCCTCGGACGCGCCCTGCTTCTTTCCGGCAGCCTTCCTTCCTAAGAATCAGCCCTTCCAGGACCTTCGGTGACGTCGCGGCTTGTGATTGGTCGCGCGAGCGGTCACATGGGCGGCCGCGCGGCCAATCACAAGCCGCGACGTCACCGCAAGGTCCTGGAAGGCTGATTCTAAGGAAGGAAGGTTCCCGGTTAGTACCAGGGCGCGTCAGAGGGTAAGTATTGTGATATTTTTTATTTTAATTCTTTATTTTACACTAAAATATGGATCGCAGGGCCTGAAGGAGAGTTTCCGCTCCTTCAGACCCTGGGAACCATGGAAACCCAATGCACTGCATTGGGTTTCGAGTTTCGGCCGACCCCGACCCCGACTTTTTTATAGGAACGGCCGATTTCACTCGACCCGACTTTTGAAAAAGTCGGGTTTCGTGAAACCCGACCCGATCCTATAAAAGTAAAGGTCGCTCAACCCTAGTTGTGACTGTCATGCAGCTGCGACACAAGCAGCTGTGGAGTCGAACAGCTGATCAGCCAGAACGATCCAGGAAGCCGGGTTATTCGGTAAGCGCTATAGCTTGCCGAATAAGCAGGGACCCGATCAAATTCGCTCAACTGTATTCATCAGCAAAGGCTTGTGTATGAGGTATTGCATAGATTTCAGTAAGCGTGCTCAATACTTTTTCCCTGTTTCAGTTCCCATTATTACACATAACTTATTTTATGGACATTTACAGTGATTTATTTTCCTGTGTGGATTAGATGGCTTTTTACCGACATCTGGTGAGACTTTCATGTCAAGGGCGCCTTTAGAAATATATTTACTTAGAAAATTGGTGTTCAACAATTATTTATCCGCTGTATATATTCCTTATTTGAAAAATAGAAATGGGGATATCATAATGAGGAAACCATTTTTTCCCTCTTACTTTATAATGTGATTTAAAGGGGTTGTCCTTTTTCAGAAAACTTTTTCTGATATGCATAGTTCATTGAAAATAAACAAATAACCTGTGTTTACTTATCCTCCTGGGGTCCATAAAACTGTTGTGAGATTCATGGAGCTCAGGTGAGGTGGATCCTGTAAGTCTAAGGTCCAAGTGGGCACATGGGCCACTAGTAATGGTGCAGGAGGTTGGTGAGTAGAGGGACATGAAAGCCTAGGTGGACAGGTGGAATGCAGGAAACCGCAGGTGGCCGGGGAATATCAGTAAATCGCATGCAAGCAGGTGGAGTGAAGGGAACTGCAGGCAGGTGGAGGATGTCAGCAAGCGCAGGCAGGTAGTGCAGGGAACCACAGGTTGGCAGAGGACGTCAGGTAACCGAAGGCAGGTAGAAATGGAAACCACAGGCAAGCAGGTGGAGTGCAGGAAACCACAGGAAGGTAGCAGATAACACTCTGGAGTATCGGCAAAGTCAGCAACAAAGGAAGCTGCCTACAAGCATGAAGACATCCTGAATACTGCAGGTGTATACAGAGAAGAGGTCTGAAGACCCAGGGACAGGTAGTCATCAGAACTTCAGAGTCACTACAAGACGCAGACAAGTGGGAAGAGGCATTCCCGAAGTGTATCATAACGGAAAAGTCGGCACAAAGGAAGTCACTGACTGGCAGGAAGACATCCTGAAAACTGCAGGAGGACACAGAGACAAGATCCAGGAGACCTGGGGACAAGTAGCCGAAAGAACTCCAGAGTCACTAGAAGCTGCAGATGAGTCGCCCTACTAGGGCCTGGGTTACTCGGTATCGGGTACGGTCGCACTTAAAGGGGATATCATGGTGGCTGAAACCCAGTCCATGGCCCTGGGCACTCAAGTTAAGGGGAAAGGTCTTTTTGGAATAAAGTTTATTCATGACGCCACCTGTGGTTCTCGGTCAGAAGGACCAATGCTGCTTAAAGGGGTGCTCTGGGGTGATGTTGTTGCAGCACGATGGTGACGCTTCCCACAGGTGAAGCGGGGTCCCCAGGGCTCCCAAGGTGTATGGGCAAGGATGGTGTATGCCGACAAATAAGTGGAAGACACAGAGTTGTAAAGTCTTAACTTGGTTTACTGGCAGTAGCAGTCTACAGTCCAGGGTACCAGGGACAGGTGGTTAAATGGTCCGGCCGGCCTGGAGGCAATAGTGGATCCCTCTCCCAGGTGAGGTTCTTAAGCCTTCCTACTCGTCCTAGTATGCAAGGTCCCTGCTGCCTGTAGCTTGCTGGCAAAGTCCTCTCCCTCCTGTCCTGAGACAGGTACCTGTATGGTGGGCAGCTTGAGCCATTTTATAGGGTCTCTATCATGACCCGGTCTCTTGAGATGCTGCTTCACCTCCAGGCATGGTGTGGGCAAATAACATACAGTCCTATGCCCTCCGGTACTACTATGTGTCCTGGAGTACAACACAGCCTCGGGCTCTTGGTGCCCGGTTCCTGCGCCTCGGCTCTGAGGGTGCCTGATCACCGTTTCCCTCTGAGCCCCTTTCCTCCTTCTGTGCTCCTTTCCTTAGTAGCTTCACTACATTCAACCCCTCGGGTTCACATCCTTCCTGGAGCTACAGCTCAGTCCTGGCTGCATGGCTCCGCTGTCTACTCTCCACTCCTCTCCCTTCACTGTCTCTCCAGACTAATGTGACTCCTCCTCCAGACCAGAACACTTAAAGCTGGGGAAGCTCCCCTGAATCCAGGTTCAGAGCTCCCCTTTTGACCTGGATTCAGAATGTGTTGTATGTAGGTGCGTTGCCTGGTAAAGGGAATTCTCCTTGCCTCCAAGCATGATATCGCCCTTCCCGAAAGGAAGGCAACATCACTGTAACAACCGGTTACCTGGGGTGTTACACAGACAAATTCGAAGAGGCACTAGAAACTGCAGGTCTTCATGAGGCTGCCTGCAGAAGGGTGCTTGTTATGATCTGGTGGCCTTGGAGCAGCATGAGACGTACCCTGGAGAAGGTGGAACCTGTACTGACCGCAAACCCTGAACTTAACAGCGCAACTAGAAGTAGCCGTGGGGGGTACCTAACACAGCCTAAGAACTAACTACCCCTAAAGACAGAAACAGGAAACCTATCTTGCCTCAGAGAAAATCCCCAAAGGATAGACAGCCTCCCACAAATATTGACTGTGAGAGGAGAGGGAAATAACATACGCAGAAATGAAATCAGGATTTAGCATAGGAGGCCATACTAGCTAAAAAGAAAGAATAGAACAGAGTACTATGCGGTCAGCATAAAACACTAGAAAAATATCCACCACAGAAAATACAAAACACCACATCTGACTAAAGACATGGAGGGTATATCTGCATCTCCAGAGAAATAGCTAGGCTGCAAAAAATCCTTCACAGACTAAGCTGGACAAGACAAAAACATGAAAATGCACAGAACTATAAGGCCCACAGCAGGTGGACAGCAAAAACAAAGCCAGGACTTATCTTTGAAGAAAAGCACAGCAAACAGGAGAGACCAGAAGGGATGTGAATCCTCCAAAAACAATGGACAACTGGCACTGACTAAAGGATCAAGCAAGGCTATATAGCCCAGCCCAAATTGCAAAAAATAGATACACCTGATAAATGCTGCGATCCAACTACCGCAACACTACCACTCATAACCACCGGAGGGAGCCCAAGAGCAGAATTCACAACAGTACCCCCCCCCCCTTGAGGAGGGATCACCGAACCCTCACCAGAGCCCCCAGGCCGATCAGGACGAGCCAAATGAAAGGCACGAACCAAATCGTCAGCATGAACATCGAAGGCAACAACCCAAGAATTATCCTCCTGGCCATAACCCTTCCATTTGACCAGATACTGAAGCCTCCGCCTCGAAAAACGAGAATCCAAAATCTTCTCAACCACATACTCCAACTCCCCATCAATCAACACCGGGGCCGGAGGATCAACAGAGGGAACAACGGGCACTACATACTTCCGCAACAAAGATCTATGGAACACATTATGGATGGAAAAAGAGTCTGGAAGGGCCAAACGAAAAGACACTGGATTGATAATCCCAGAAATCCTATAAGGACCAATAAACCGAGGCTTGAACTTAGGGGAAGAAACCTTCATAGGAACATGACGGGAAGACAACCAGACCAAATCCCCAACCCGAAGCCAGGAACCAACACACCGACGACGGTTAGCAAAACGTTGAGCCTCCTCCTGAGACAACACCAAATTGTCCACCACATGAGCCCAAATCTGCTGCAGCCTGTCAACCACAGAATCCACACCAGGACAATCAGAAGGCTCAACCTGCCCTGAAGAAAAACGAGGATGAAAACCAAAATTACAAAAAAAAGGCGAAACCAAGGTAGCAGAACTAGCCCGATTATTAAGGGCAAACTCGGCCAATGGCAAGAAAGCCACCCAATCATCCTGATCAGCAGACAGAAAGCATCTCAAATAAGTTTCCAAATTCTGATTAGTTCGCTCGGTCTGGCCATTTGTCTGAGGATGAAATGCGGAAGAAA
The DNA here is from genome assembly GCF_032444005.1 of Ranitomeya imitator. Classification (NCBI taxonomy): domain Eukaryota; kingdom Metazoa; phylum Chordata; class Amphibia; order Anura; family Dendrobatidae; genus Ranitomeya; species Ranitomeya imitator. The sequence goes on along the minus strand of NC_091282.1, from coordinate 715,160,997 downwards.
AAGACAAATCAGTGCCCAGCCTAGCACAAAAGGCCCGCCAAAACCTAGAAACAAACTGGGAACCTCTATCGGACACAATATTCTCCGGAATGCCATGCAAACGAACCACATGCTGAAAAAACAACGGAACCAAATCAGAAGAGGAAGGCAATTTAGGCAAAGGTACCAAATGAACCATCTTAGAAAACCGGTCACAAACCACCCAGATAACCGACATCCTCTGGGAAACCGGAAGATCTGAAATAAAATCCATATCAATATGCGTCCAAGGTCTCTCAGGGACCAGCAAAGGCAAAAGCAACCCACTAGCGTGGGAACAGCAAGGCTTAGCCCGCGCACAAATCCCACAGGACTGCACAAAAGAACGCACATCCCGCAACAAAGAAGGCCACCAAAAGGACCTACCAACCAAATCTCTGGTACCAAAAATCCCAGGATGGCCAGCCAACACAGAACAATGAACCTCAGAAATCACTTTACTAGTCCATCTATCAGGAACAAACAGTTTCCCCACTGGACAGCGGTCAGGTTTATCAGCCTGAAACTCCTGAAGAACCCGTCGTAAATCAGGGGAGATGGCAGAAAGAATCACCCCTTCCTTCAGAATGCCGACCGGCTCAAGAATCCCAGGGGAACCAGGAAAAAAACTCCTAGAGAGGGCATCCGCCTTAACATTCTTAGTACCAGGAATGTACGAGACCACAAAATCAAAACGGGAGAAAAACAGGGACCATCGAGCCTGTCTAGGATTCAGCCGTTTGGCAGACTCGAGGTAAATCAGATTCTTATGATCGGTCAGGACCACAATACGGTGCTTGGCCCCCTCAAGCCAATGTCGCCACTCCTCAAATGCCCACTTCATAGCCAACAACTCCCGATTGCCGACATCATAATTGCGTTCCGCAGACGAAAACTTCTGAGAAAAGAAGGCACATGGTTTCATCAAGGAACCATCAGAATTCCTCTGAGACAAAACGGCCCCTGCCCCAATCTCAGACGCGTCAACCTCAACCTGAAATGGAAGAGAAACATCTGGCTGACGCAACACAGGGGCAGAAGTAAATCGGCGTTTAAGCTCCTGAAAGGCAGAAACAGCCGCAGAGGACCAATTCTTCACATCAGCGCCTTTCTTTGTCAAATCGGTCAGAGGTTTAACCACACTGGAGAAGTTGGCAATGAAACGACGATAAAAATTAGCAAAGCCCAAGAATTTCTGAAGGCTCTTCACAGATGTGGGCTGAATCCAATCATGAATGGCCTGAACCTTAACCGGATCCATTTCTATAGATGCGGGAGAAAAAATGAAGCCCAAAAAAGAAACCTTCTGCACTCCAAAGAGGCACTTTGACCCCTTCACAAATAAAGCATTATTACAGAGGATCTGAAATACCATCCCAGTCATCGGAAAAAATCAAAATATCATCCAAATATACAACCATGAATTTATCAAGATAACTCCGAAAGATATCATGCATGAAGGATTGGAACACAGATGGAGCATTAGAGAGTCCGAATGGCATCACAAGGTATTGAAAATGGCCTTCGGGCGTATTAAATGCAGTTTTCCATTCGTCACCCTGCTTAATACGAATAAGATTATATGCCCCTCGGAGGTCAATCTTAGTAAACCAGCTAGCCCCCTTAATCCTAGCAAACAAATCAGTAAGCAAAGCCAACGGGTATTGAAATTTGACCGTGATCTTATTCAAGAGGCGATTATCAATACAGGGTCTCAAGGAGCCATCCTTCTTGGCAACAAAAAAAAAACCTGCTCCCAATGGTGAAGAAGATGGCCGAATATGCCCCTTCTCCAAAGACTCCTTAATATAGCTCCGCATGGCGGCATGTTCTGGCACAGACAGGTTGAAAAGTCGGCCCTTAGGGAACTTACAACCTGGAATCAAGTCAATAGCACAATCACAGTCCCTATGTGGTGGAAGGGAACTGGATTTGGGCTCATCAAATACATCCTGGAAATCTGACAAAAACTCAGGAATTTCTGAAGAGGGGGAAGAGGAAATTGACATCAAAGGAACGTGACAATGAACCCCCTGACAACCCCAACTAGTCACAGACATAGATTTCCAATCTAACACCGGATTATGTAGCTGTAACCATGGAAAACCCAGCACAATATCATCATGCAAATTATGCAACACCAGAAAACGACAATCTTCCTGATGGGCTGGCGCCATGCGCATGGTCAGCTGTGTCCAAAACTGAGATTTATTTTTAGCCAACGGTGTAGCATCAATGCCCCTTAAAGTAATAGGGTTCTGCAAAGGCTGCAAGGGGAATCCACAACGTCTGGCAAATTCTAAGTCCATTAAGTTCAGAGCGGCGCCTGAATCCACAAATGCCATAACAGAAAATGATGATAATGAGCAGATCAAGGTCACAGATAACAGAAATTTAGGTTGTACAGTACTGATGGTAACAGAACTAGCGATTCTCTTTGTACGCTTAGGGCAATCAGAAATAATATGAGCAGAATCGCCGCAGTAAAAACACAACCTATTCTGACGCCTGAATCTTTGACGTTCAGCTTTAGACAAAATCCTATCACACTGCATAGGCTCAGGGCTCCGCTCAGAGGACAACGCCACAGTGTGCACAACTCTGCGCTCGCGCAAGCGCCGATCAATCTGAGTGGCCAGAGACATAGAATCACTCAGACCAGCAGGCGTGGGGAACCCCACCATAACATCTTTAACGGATTCAGAAAGACCCTTTCTGAAAATTGCCGCCAAGGCATCCTCATTCCATTTAGTCAGTACAGACCATTTTCTAAATTTCTGGCAATACGATTCTGCCGCTTCTTGACCTTGACACAGGTCCAGCAAGATTTTCTCAGCTTGATCCACAGAATTAGGCTCATCATACAATAACCCCAATGCTTGAAAGAAATAATCAACATTAAGCAAAGCAGGATTGCCAGTTTCCAGGGAAAATGCCCAATCCTGTGGGTCACCCCGCAGCAGGGATATGATGATTTTAACCTGCTGAATGGGATCACCAGAAGACCGGGGTCTCAATGCAAAAAACAGTTTACAGTTATTTTTGAAACTCAAAAATTTGGATCTGTCACCAAAGAATAAATCAGGAGTGGGAATCCTAGGTTCTAAGGCAGGAGTCTGAACAATATAATCTGAAATACCCTATACCCTAGCAGCAAGCTGATACACACGAGAAACTAACTCCTGAACACTCATGTTATTACTAGGTTCCGCAGCCACCCAGAGATTAAGAGGGAGGAACAGACCAAATAGGCTAAGGAAAAAAAAATGGCTCAAAATCTTTCCTCCCTTCTTCTGAGATGCAATTAACTCATTGTTGGCCAGTTGTACTGTTATGATCTGGTGGCCTTGGAGCAGCATGAGACGTACTCTGGAGAAGGTGGAACCTGTACTGACCGCAAACCCTGAACTTAACAGCGCAACTAGAAGTAGCCGTGGGGGGTACCTAACACTCCCTAGACCCCTCGACACAGCCTAAGAACTAACTACCCCTAAAGACAGAAACAGGAAACCTATCTTGCCTCAGAGAAAATCCCCAAAGGATAGACAGCCCCCCACAAATATTGATTGTGAGAGGAGAGGGAAATAACATACGCAGAAATGAATTCAGGATTTAGCATAGGAGGCCATACTAGCTAAAAAGAAAGAATAGAACAGAGTACTATGCGGTCAGCATAAAACACTAGAAAAATATCCACCACAGAAAATACAAAACACCACATCTGACTAAAGACATGGAGGGTACATCTGCATCTCCAGAGAAATAGCTAGGCTGCAAAAAATCCTTCACAGACTAAGCTGGACAAGACAAAAACATGAAAATGCACAGAACTATAAGGTCCACAGCAGGTGGACAGCAAAAACAAAGCCAGGACTTATCTGGCCAGACCAGACCAGAAGGGATGTGAATCCTCCAAAAACAATGGACAACTGGCACTGACTAAAGGATCAAGCAAGGCTATATATCCCAGCCCAAATTGCAAAAAATAGATACACCTGATAAATGCTGCGATCCAACTACCGCAGCACTACCACTCATAACCACCGGAGGGAGCCCAAGAGCAGAATTCACAACAGGTGCTGTGCTCACACAAACTGCAATTCAGTCACAGATTCAATGCAAAGCATGTGTGTGTGTGTGTGTGTGTGTGTGTGTGTGTGTCTTGGATGCCTTTAAAAAGGCCCAGGCAGTTCATCACATGGGCGCACACCTATCCACCTGCAAAGCCCAATGTGGAGCACAAGAAAGTTGTACAGACTGGGGCAGATGCAGCAATGCCCTAAACCAGGAACTGGTGCATAACAATAGCAATGTCCATATCATCACCCCAGTCTCCAATTTTTGGTTGCAGTGTTGTTGTCACATCAGTATGGCTGTCACTAATCACGGAGCTCAGCATCTCATTCCACTCATCCATTGGCTACAAGGATGTGAACATAACCACTGCAGCCAAACAAAACTGACTAAGGCAGCGGTAAGCAGAGCACAGTTTGTTTCTTTACAACGTACTGTGCATATAGGGAAAAGTTTTCTGAAAAGGAACAACCCCTTTAGTTATAACAGTAAAAATGTTTCAATAAAGAGATTAAACGAATATAAGATGGGAATCTCAGTTTAGACGAATGTGAGGCACATATACGGAGTAGAGGTCTCATTCTTCATCTTTGCACTGAAATTTATGACATTACCTCTATGCTCTGTATGTGTATAATTGTGTTACTCATCATTCATTGAACCTACTCTGCATAGCCCTATGGTATACTGCTCTGTATATCCGCTTTCCACTTAAGTCTGAAGGCCTTATCCACAGGGATATGAGCCTTCGCTTTCATGTGCTTCTGATGTATCCCTACAGACTTTAGGCAGGTAACCAAGAGCTGCCTTTTGTTTCCTTTGTTGTCCAGGTGAAAGCGTTGAAGAAAACGCCAGTGTGGTAGTGAAGCTTCTAATCCGACGCCCTGAGTGTTTTGGACCTTCCCTTAGAGGAGAGGGGGGAAATGGTTTGCTGGCGGCAATGCAAGAGGCTATTAACATCTCTGAGAACCCAGCTCTGGACCTTCCTTCTCAGGGGTATCAGAGGGAAGTGTAAGTATATTTTTAACCAATATTCTGAAAAGCAAGAGATTATGTTTAGAAATAGCTTTCTTAAACACGTTTCTTTAGATGGTATATGCAGTGGATTAATAATAACATTTAAGTGTAAATGTTAATGTTTTTTGCTTTATTACGAATAGAATTAATCACAAAAATTGTATTAAATGCCATAAATATTATATGACCATGCATTAAAAATCAAACACAACAGCCTACAAAAAGATACATCTCCAAAACCATTGAAAATATAAATATTCTCTGTTTTAAGCAATGATAAAAACATGATATGGTGAATGAAAGGGGAATGTAGCCACATACACCATGTTCCAAATTATTATGCAAATTGGATTTAAGTGTCATGAAGATTTAATTGCTTTCTTTTCAAATAAACTCGTGGAAGGTATTGTGTCTCAGGGCTCAATGGTTCACTGAAATCAATCTTAAACACATGTGATAATTACCGTATTTTCTGGTGTATAAGACGAATGGGCGTATAAGGCGACCCCCAACTTTTCCATATAAAATATGGAGTTTGGGATATACTTGCCGTATAAGACGGGGGTCATCTTATACACCCAATCGTCTTATGCAGCGTGTGCGGTGCGGATGGTTTCCAGGGTCTGGAGGAGAGGAAACTCTCCTTCAGGCCCTGGGATCCATATTCATGTAAAAAAAAAGAATAAAAATAAAAAATATGGATATACTTACCCCCCGACGGCCCCCGGCTTTCAGCGGTGCAAGCGGCGGCCTCCGTTCCTAAGGATGCATTGAGCGTAGGCCGCCGCTTGCACCGCTGAGAGCCGGGGTCTGCACATCAAAACAGCAGCTCTGGGAGGCTATTCTGACTTCATGCAAAGAAATACAAGCAGAAACTCTCCAAAAACTCACAAGTTCAATGGATGCAAGAATTGTGAAGGTGATATCAAAGAAGGGTTCCTATGGTAACACGTAACTTGGCCTGTTAGGATGTTTTGGAGTTAAATAGTTTTTTTTTTTTTGTACAGTGAATGTGACCCCCTAATGCTGTAAATTCCACAAATGAGCATTTTCAGTTCTTTAAAATATATCAAATGTTTAGAAATTCTACTGTGCCTAATAATTTGGAACAGTGCATTTTGAGTTTTTATTCATTTTGGAGATTATACTGTTATCATTGGGAGGTTTCTTCAATAAAATTCGATGTATACTCTAACGGGTGATGACTTTTATTAGACTGACTGTCATTTGCACCGACCATTTAGGAAAACCCGAGAAAAATGTCATCTGCATAATAATTTGCAACATGGTGTAAGGGTAAATAATGCACTATGAGCATATTATTATTACAGCAGTATAATGAAAGACATTATATCAAGTAGGAAACATACTTTACACCAAGAGCATGGTCCCGATGCACGTTTCGCTGGTGGCTTTAACGAGGGAAGAGACTTATATTCACTATATATTGTATTAATATAAGTATATTATATTAATGTAAATTCTAATTATGTTTATGTTATGTGTTAATGTAGGGTCGAGGAAGATGAGGAAGAAGAAGAGATCGTACACATGGGAAATGCTATAATGTCTTTTTATTCCGCCCTTATTGACCTTCTAGGACGCTGTGCACCAGAACCACATGTATGTGACATTCATGAACATACAGAAACACATACAATTTAGAAGCAAAATAGAGCCATGCAAATATTTCAGACATTTTTTTTAATTCAACATGAATAGAATACAAAAACTTCTGAATTATATATTATGCTAGACTAGCAGATAGACATCAATGCCCTGTCGTGCGATCTCGTTGGCCCTTATAGGCTAGTATGGCCGCAAGTCTGCTATAAGCATCTGTCCATTAGGCCATTATTGCTGATAAGTAGTAATCTACTATATAATTGTCTAAGGGGTAATTCCGTCTCTCTGTCTGTCTGTCCCAGAAATCCCGCGTCGCTGATTGGCACAGTCCGGCCGAGAATTAGTCCATCCCTACTTCCGTCCAGTCAGTGCCCGGCGCCCGCTCCATACTCTTCTCCAGTCAGCGCTGACACAGGGTTAATGGCAGCGTTAACGGACCGCGTTATGCCGCGGGTAACGCACTCCGTTAACACTGCTATTAAAACTTTGTGACCACCTTTTTACTATTGATGCTGCCTATGCTGCATCAATAGTAAAAAGATCTAATGTTAAAAATAATAAAAAAACAAAAAACATGCTATTCTCACCTTCCGTCGTCCGCCAATGCGCTAGCGGCTGCCGCCAGCTTCCGTTCCCAGAGATGCATTGCGAAATTACCCAGAAGACTTAACGGTCTTGCTATATACTACATGGGCTGTGTTATATACTGCGTGACTGCTATGTACTACGTGGGCAGTGTTATATACTGTGTGGGCTGTGTTATATACTACGTGGCCAGTGTTATATTCTGCGTGGGCTGTGTTATATACTATGTGGCCTGTGTGATATACTGCGTGGGCTGTGTTATATACTGCATGGGCTGTGCTATATATTACATGGGCTGTGTTATTTACTGCGTGGGCTGTGCTATATACTAGGTGGGCAGTGTTATATACTGCGTGGGCTGTTATATATATATGTACTACATGGCTCCTATATACTACGTGGCTTGTGCTATATACTATGTGGCTGCTATATACATACATATTCTAGAATACCCAATGCGTTAGAATCGGGCCACCATCTAGTTGTATACAATATGTATTTATTTTTTATGCATTATTAAAGTGATCAAATGATCGTTGCTTCAAGTAGGAGGAAAAGAAAATAGTATTGAGTTTAAATGGTTTTGTGGTCTTAACCCCTGTCCCTAGGCTCATATTTACTCACCCTCCTTGGGTCCATCACTGAGTCGCCACCACTGCTCTCAGTGTCTACTATTGTCCGCAGCACAGAGGCCAAAAAAACATGGTCGTTTGTGGCGATTTTACAGTATATGTCAGGAATAGCTCCCGACCCATGCTGTAGGCAAGCTGCAACGACCCATTGTTCATCTTGCCTATTTTATTGTTTATCCTATATTCCACATAGCGTTAAAAAATGCACAATCTCTTTTTTCCATTTTCCCTTCAAAATATATAAGAACTACAGTATAACCTGTTCCTCCAAAAAAGAAGTCCTCCAGTTAAAAATTAATAAAATAGTTATGGCTTTGCCAGACCATGAAACATATTTCATATCATGATGGAATAAAAACTATAAAAAATTTGCTTGGTCCACATACAGTGTTATTGGTTAAAGTAATTAAGTGCATTTAACCCATTCTTTGTTAAATATTTAAAAGACCTAGGTAGCTGGCACTTGTAATTGATATAAATACAAGCGGGGGTCATAAATAGTCTTACTTTCCAGCATGTAGACACAATAGAAGCTGTAATTACTCTTTCATTTAATAGATGCTTAATTATAAATATTGTGTGAAAGTACATACCTATGTGCTTCCATGTTAAGTCCTGATTCCTGTTGTGTCTGTAGTTGATCCAAGCTGGTAAAGGTGAAGCTATAAGAATTCGATCTATCCTCCGATCCCTGGTGCCCACAGAAGATCTTGTTGGGATTATTAGTATCCCCTTAAAACTGCCTGCTTTTAACAAAGGTAAAGTGTGATAGCACCTAATATAATTGTATCTTAGTCATTTCTATCAACAGGATGAACAACTGTCTAGTCCATTTTGATTTACTGTAGGGTTAACATGATTTTAGTGGACAAACCCTTCAAACATATGCATTTTGATGGATGCCATATAGTGTCACCAATATGCTCTCATGTTTAAAGGGAACCTGTCAGCAGGATTGTGCACAGTAACCTACAGACAGTGTCAGGTCGGCGCCTTTATACAGATTACAATGATGTCTTGGGTGATGAAATCCTTCTTATGATTCTCTTTAAAAAGTTTTTTTACTTTTGGCATCTTTGTGTGGAAAATGTTGTCTACTACACTTTTCTGTACTATATTTGATACTATTTGGCATTACACTGAAATTTATGGGCTTGCCAGATACCAACAAGACATTATTTTGGCATATATATATGGCATGTGCGTAAGGCGCTTTCTGATCATACCCACTAAACATAGATAGGAAACTTGATGTCAGCATTGTCCCAATCACATATATTTTTCAATAAATTAAAGAAGCACTCTCATTAAAGTTTTTATCCTCTTAAGATATTGCAGTCATCATATTTTATAGCTCTGTGTACTTACAGTTGCTCATTTTGCCTTTCTACCCAGTTAATTCTTCTCTTTTCTATTAGGCCTATTACATGACACGATGGGATTAAAAGCAGACGAACTGAATCCTTCTAAGCTCTATGTAGAAATAGAAAGTCGCTTTTCACTGCATGAGTCATCACTGCAAAGTGCAGAGCTGCTGGGACAAGAGTTGAAGAGGGGGATGACTCATACAGGGAAAAGAGTCTTCCTGTTTCTACATAGAGCTTAGAAGGATTCAGATAGTCAGTTCTTAATCACATGATGTCATAGATCTAATGGTAAAGAGAAGAATTAGCTGGGTAGAAGGACAAAATGAGCAATTGTAAGTACACAGTACTATATAATATGATGACTGCAATATAGTAAAAGAAGAAAAATTTTGATGGGAATGCTTTTTTTGTTAATCGAAGATGAATCAGATGTTTTAATTTATTTGGAAATGGCTTTTAAGAAAATATAAAGTGCACGTTTGCTTTCATTAATAGAAATATCATGTTTACGTGCAGCAAACCTTTGGTGAAGCAGTGCCAAGCTGATGTATGGGATACATTTTTTTTTCTCCTTAATTAATTTTGCATTTATATATCTGTCTACTTGTAAGAAATATGAATATAGTACAGCAGAAGAAGAGACTTGTATTTCCTTTTTTACAGATGGCACAGTGTTTGAACCTGACATGTCAGCCAGCTTCTGCCCTGATCACAAGGCTCCCATGGTGCTTTTCCTGGATCGTGTCTACGGTATTAAGGACCAAAGTGTCCTCCTCCATTTACTGGAGGTGGCCTTCTTACCTGATCTTCGAGCATCAGCGTCTCTTGACACAGTAAGTGGTCTAAGTTCTTCTTACACCTTGCTCCAGCAAATCCCTCCTACTGGAGCAGTCTGTTGTCATTCATCAGTATCTAAGCATCATATAATACAAATTCTGCAAATCTGGATTCAACGTAATTGTGTCAGCAGAGACTGCTAGAACACATTTTGGACTGAACTCAAATATGTGTTTCTTTTTTTCTATTTAATCTAAGGCTAGGTTCACATAGCGTTAGGAGCAGAAAACAAAAATAATAGACAGCTGAATCTATCACACAATGGATACCAATGGTGCCCAACAAACCCAATAGTTTTATAATGAGGTCTATCAGGGCCTGTTCTCCATCATCTTGAAAAGAAGATTATGCTGTCGTTCTTCTCAAATATGGAGCCTTTGACTCAGATGGAAACAGAGCTGTAGGCCCCCCATACACCTTAGCTGGCTCTCGGCCAAACAATGGTTTGGCCATCAATTATCTCAGTCCTGTTCTCCCATGTACGAGAGCACTGTCTCACTCCCAGAGCTGCAGTCACTATTTAGATGTTAAATCATACCTTATACTGCAGTCCCTTGCGGAGCTGCAGTCACTATTCTGCTGTTACATGATGTCTCATTATTATTATCATTATTAATAATAATAATAATAATAATAACAATGCACCATTGATCCCAGTGTGCTGTATTTGTGAAGAGTGTTTACATACATATAAAACATATATAAATATAGTAAACTCACAATGTCATACTGATACAGATGGGGAGTGGATCCTGCTCTCTTGGGCTTATAATCTACAGGGTATTAGGGAAGGAGACATTAGGTCGGGGGGTTAAGTAGCTCCGGTGTTATTGAGGTGGCAGCAGGGTTATTGCAGGGTATTAACTTTTCTGAAGAGATGTCTCATCCTCCACTCATATCCAAAGCTGCATTCATCAGTCTACTGTTACATCACAGCTTTTACTTCCTTCACATGCAGAGCTTCAGTAACAACATCTATATTCACAGTATACCTCACAATGAAGGCATCATCCCAACGTGAAATCTAATATATCGATTTTTTTTTTTATCCTTTCCATTATATGGCAGGTGTGACATTAATGCGTGGTTTTTAAAAAGGACACGGTTTATGTTCATAAAAAATTTGGCACTGTGTGTGATTTTTGATTCAATTGTCTAGAAAATAATGTAAGAGTAGATTATAATCCCTGCAGATCTCCTGTCATAAAGCCTGACATATTCAAAGTAGTTGTTTGCTTTTCTCCCAAAACATAATTGAAACACTATAGATTTTATATCTGTTGGGGCTGACAAATTTTGGTGCAAGGTTCTCCAGGTTGTTTTTCTTCTCTCATTTATCCTTTAGTGCAGGGGTGGGCAATTAATGAGATACTGTGACTGTTGAGAAGGGCCAAAGCTTTAGGCTGAAGCTAATTCTGCTGAATATTAATATTAACATTAGTTAAAATTATTATGAGTATGAGGCTCACATTGCCTCCTATATACAGTATGAACTCCCACATAGCCTCCTATATACAGTATGAGCCCCCACATAGCCTCCTCTATACAGTATGAGGCTCACATTGCCTCCTATATACAGTATGAGCCCCAGATAGCCTCCTATATACAGTATGAGCCCTCACATAGCCTCCTCTATACAGTATGAGGCCCACATTGCCTCCTAAATGCAGTATGAGCTCACAAATAGCCTCCCATATACAGTATGAGTCCGCACATTGCCTCCTATATACAGTATGAGCCCCCACATAGCCCCTTATGTACACTATGAGCTCCCACATAGCCCCTGTATATATATAGTATGTGACCCCATATATCCCTCTATGCACAGTATTACACCCCACATAGCACCCTATATATTAAGTGTGAGGCCCCACATAGCCTCCTATATACACTATGTGCTCCCATATAGCCCCTTTTATATAGTATGAACCCCCACATAGCTTCCTAAATATAGTATGAGCCCCCACATAGCCTCCTATACACATGCAAAAATCCCATAAAACAACACATGCTCACCTCGCTCCTGTTCTCCCGGCGCTCTGCTCCAGTCTCCGGTTCACTAACTCTTTGTACAGCAAATGTGATGTAATGACGTCATCTTGTCTGCTGTCTCACACGCTGATTGGTGGAACGAGAAGTTGACAGTCCCTTCCTCCACCGATGAATTCACCGCTGTCTGCATCCTAAGGATGTGGGCGGTGGCGGACGGGCTGCGGGTGAGGGAAAGTGCAGCCTGTGCACCACTGTTTTCAGCCCCGTACCTGCCTCGGTCCACACTTTGCCCAGTTCTGCTCTATTGTGTCTCTGATAAAACTCACCAGAAATGTGTTTTTTTTCATCCCATTACTGCCTTCACACCCTTTTCCTGACCTGTTTGCATATACAGTCGGAGGTCTTTCTTCTTAGTAGTGTGGTTGTGGGATCAAGAAAATCAAATTACTGATCAGATGTAAGTTTCTAATCATGGGCAGCAAAAGCAACAACGATTTCTGAACAGTAATGTTTTGGTGAAAATTAAGTCATAGCCTTGTAGAACTGTCATGGTTCTCTTGTCCCAAATCTGCATTAATCCTTTTCTTATTTCTTTTCATTCCACCTAACAGTTTCTCATTATAGCACATATTTTATTTAAATTTTGTCTGAAGTACCCTAAATCCCCCTAGCCTACCTATATTGCTATGCTTGTATGTACTAATGCTTCCCTTTTCTTCTATTTTTTAGGCTTCCCTGAGTGTCACAGAGATGGCTCTTGCCTTAAATCGCTATATTTGCTCAGCAGTACTCCCATTGCTCACTCGCTGTGCTCCCCTCTTTTCTGGGACTGAGCACTATGCAGCACTAATTGATTCCACTCTGCATACAATTTACAGACTGTCCAAGGGGCGCTCTCTAACCAAAGCTCAGAGAGACACAATTGAAGAATGTCTGCTTTCAATATGCCAGTAAGATATTAATTTATTGTCATTTTATTACTGCACAACACAGTCAGGTCATATAGCAAAAATATATGTGTGAAAAGGATCTCAAAAGATGTATTTTTAGACATATACCAACATTTTGAAAGGTCCAGTAAAACCATTGAACAAAATAGCAGAAAATAAATGATTAAAAGAGTATTCTTATGTTCTTATACTGTTTTATTTAGTAAAGATCCATTTTCATGGACCGACTGGCGGCATGATATATCGTCTAAATTCCTGTGTACACTGGCAGCCCAAAGTAAAAGATATGCAATGAATGATCTATACTAGATCACTCAGTGCTCATTGGCTCCCACAGGTCTCAGAAGTGTAAGTCTTGTTTACACAGGGTGTTGAACTGGAGATTAAATTATTTTTGGTGCTACACAAAAAAAATCATTTTGTCAAATGAATGCGCATTTTGAACGAGTGACTGGTTTACACAACAAGATAATTGTGAACTGAGCATTTTTAACAACGCTCATTCACAAATACCTTGCAATGTAAATGCCTCTTTACATAGCATGAAAATAAGCAAGTTTCCAAATAAATACTTTTTCTATCTGCTGTGAGATCTTTTATCTTACATAGTGTACAGCTTGTTTCCATGGAACTCAGCCAGTAGAGCCTGGCCCAGTGAGCTACAGTAGTTGCATTCCAGGAGAGAAGTTACAGTAACTCCTAACATCCAGCCAGCACACTCTAGTTAGCTGCTCACCTCACTCCCTCTCCCTTTCAGCTTTTGACAGGGTTTTTATCAGTCCTGCATAATCACAATCCCTCAGCCCCAGCATTGGCAGTTTCCATAGCAGTTCTCCTAATCATGTCTCTCTCTTTCCTGAGCCTTGTGCTTGTTCAAATGCCCTGTTATGTCTATGTGTAGATTTAGTCATAATACTGTAGACTCAGAACAAACACCGATAGACCAATAATGTTTAATAGCAGGACGGAGCTCCTGACCAAAACTGTCACTCAAGGAGAAGTGCATGCCTCCCAGGCAACCTAGAAAGAAGGACACTGCAGACCTGTGAGCTGCTCAAGACACAACTTGAGAAATACTCCTTTAAAATGGACAGGGGATATCCAATTCAATATATCAAAACATACTAAAAGGATTCACTCGTTTCCTGGCAGCGCTTAAGGTATTTAAAGGCAATGTTGTAGCTAAATTTTATTGTTGCTGTAAACTCTGGACAAAACAGAGCATCCTTTTCTCAGCATAAAAAGAAAAAATAAACAGTTAACATAACACAGGCTCGCCCATTTAGATAACAATCCTGCTCTCACTGCCTCTGGCAGAGCGTGTTCAACTGACAAGCTGGCCTTTCCACCTCCACAAATGGACAATTTTCGAGGAAGATCAGTTGCCTTAAATAGGCTCTTCAAAATCCTGAAGTTGAGATATTAGAAATGCCAGTCCCACCCAACTCTTCTGGCCTTTTCAAAAACCCAGACCCAAAATCTGTGACCATTAAAAACAACTCTCAGCAACTAACTGTGCTTGAGTCTTCTTTTTCGGGTCTCACATCATTGGGGCTAACCACCTCGATGACAGATACCTCCTATCAAAGACATTGCCAGCTGCTTCTCTACAATACCTATAGTAAATAGTGCAAAAATAGTCTCTTATGGAGCAAGTCCTCGAAGAGAAGTCACAATAAATGTTGTGCCGCTCCAAACAAAAGATACGGTAATTCGGATATCGGTATCCACACACAACCACAGTCAGATTTTCTTACATTCTGTTCAGGGATCTCGTAAGACAGATATCTTTATTGAAACCACCATGTATCAGTGTCCGCTTCCAAAATACACAGCATTCTGTGTAAAAATCCACCAGTTCTATTTCTATGGGACAGATTTCCATCCATAGTGTAAAACTATAAGGATTTATTATTAGGTCCAAAAAGAGCAGAAAAAGAAGAGCTGGAAAGGTCAGCGATTCGGTGAGAATTATTTGATGTTTTAGAGTAGTACATACAGTAGGTCAGATGTTTATAAGTCAGGAACTGCCTGTACACAATGTATGGAGCTTAGTCCTATTCTTTATATCAACGTCTTTTGTACTCCATGATCTTAAAACTTTTTGCTCTGATGTGAAGTGAAGAAAATGAAGTGGTTTGTTGCTGCTTATGTCCACTCTTCCTTTTTTTACCATACAATTGTATAAAAAAAAAGGGAATTTTTTATATCCTGGAAATTATATGA
This sequence comes from Ranitomeya imitator, assembly GCF_032444005.1. Lineage (NCBI taxonomy): Eukaryota > Metazoa > Chordata > Amphibia > Anura > Dendrobatidae > Ranitomeya > Ranitomeya imitator. The sequence goes on along the minus strand of NC_091282.1, from coordinate 715,145,673 downwards.
ACAAAGCCAGGTTTTGCTGGCATTAATGCATATCCATTTTTGGTTTGTGTATTTTAAACCTGCTAATGCTTTATGCCTACCATGTATCTGCTTTTTTTTCTGTACATTGTAAACTTTACAACTGATGTAGTTTTGTTTACACAACAACTTTCCAAAGTTCCAAATCTTCTGTCTTTTGTGTTTCTTCTTTATGTATAGGTAAAATGAAATATTGTATATGGATATTCTCATAAGTGCAAAACGGCAAGGTCTATCCATTAAACCAGCAGTTTGAATAATAGCAATGTGTCATTTTTCCAGATCCCTCTGGAAACCTGACACTATGCTAGTATGAGAATGTTAATATAAGAACGCATACTAATAATATAATGCTTTTATATGAAAAAAAAACACAAAATGTTATCCCAATCTTACAAATATTCACCTTTTTTTTTTGCAGTCATATGCGGCCTTCCATGCTTCAGCAGCTCCTGCGACGTCTGGTTTTTGATGTCCCATTGCTCAATGAATACTGCAAAATGCCTCTGAAGGTAGCTGATAATTGTAATTTATAATACCTTGTAAACAAAGTAGCTTTCATTATCGTATCTTATGTTCTAAAATACACGCCAACTTCTGTATATATGATATAAAAACCGATATATGCATTAAGAACAGTATGTCCCATTCAAATATCATAGGTGCCTGGTCCTTCCTTTAATGTTCCAGTCATAAAACCTCACTATATTTTCTCCCATTGCCAGTCCATTATACTTGTCATAAAGTACTACCGATAAAAGGAGGTAAAGGAGCAAGAACTCTCACTAATATGGGGCGATATTGTGGCCTTCTGGAATAGCATGGTTTTGCTGGCAGTCAAGGATTTTCTCATTGCATACATGACCCCTGAGGGGTCTGTATTGAATGGGTTGAAATGGGTTTTCCAGAATCGAAAAAGAATGGTCTTTTGTTTTCGCAAGGCGCACCACCATTCTTGTACTTTGTGTCTGGTATTTGTACACAGACCATGAACAAGAGAACATTCCATTGCACAGTATATACAACATAACATTATGATGTAAATTGTGCCTTTCTCCTCCACTTAATAGCATCCATCATATGCCTAAATCACATACATCTGGAGGAAGTGAGGGCTACTGCTCTCACTTTTTCCGGATGTAGGTGATGCGTCCAAAGGCAGAGAGCAAAGCTGGTTTTAGACAAATGCAGGACCGTGGGAAAAAGTTTAAAGTGGCGACCCAAATGTTAACATATTCCACTATCACAAAGAAACATTTAGGTTGCATTTTCATGACCTGAATTCCGGCAGTTAAATAATCAATATCGCAGTTGTTTGGCGTTTGTTTATTAACCTCTTTACACAAGCTTACGAAAAAATGATGGGCACAGAACCATCATTAGTAGATCAGTCTCTCCTCAGCACATACATACAGATACATGCTTACACAGAGCACTTACATACAGATACATGTACACAGAGCAGGTACATACAGATACATGTATGTAAAGAGAGATCAGAGTGCTTTACTTTTATGGAAATATTTTCAGGATTTCTTTTAAAAAAAAAAAAAAAAAACATGCGTTGGGTCTTGTCCAGTCTCATGCAATATTCTAACAAAATGGGTAAGCACTTTATTTAGAAACCTTGATGATTTTCATGGGCTCATTCTTGGACTACGTTCTATTGCAGCAGTTGGATGAGGAATCAATACTAACCTTCTGACACAGATGACATATTTTCTAACCCTCTTCTTTGCCGTGATGTTAATACCCCTTTACTGTATACTCTACGTATGCACCATATGCACCATAGCCAATGACTTTTATAGCAGAATATTCGTTGTATTGACAATATAGTAAGTGATCTTTGATCCATTTATTAGTTCTACACAATTTTGTGATTTATATATTCTTGATTGTGATTGATTATATTATATATATATATTATTATTATTATTGATTATATTATATATATATTCTTGATTATGATCAGTTATGGTGCATTATTTCTAATGAATGCTTGCCCCTCAGTTATGCGATTACAGTGATATTTCATAATCAATTTTTTGCACGATACTAGGACTAATTTTGGTCATCCTTTTAAACTTATGCCATTACTTCTGTGATGATTTTTTGTACTTTAATCCTGAAATTTTTTCAATAAAATTGACAGTAAAATACTCCATTCTCTCTTTTTAGTGTGATATGTCATAGGAGTTTATGATTAATAGTGGGAAAATGTCACTAGAAAAATGAATAAATGAGAGACTATATGTTTTGACTAACAATATGCTCTTAACCTATCTTTCGTGTATCAGTCCAGTGGACTTGATATTACTTATATGTATACAAAGAGGACATGGATACACGGAGCAGCTATATACTGACCCATGCATTTACGGAACACCTACATACAGACACATACAAGCATTGAGCAAATATATATATAGAATACTTACCTATCTGTCTCCTCTTCTTTAGTTCTTCTAGTACAGGACCTGTGATGCCATCACCACGGTCAAATAACTGTGATGTTGGCAAAAATCGCTAAGCTGTCTCAACAACTGAAATAACATTGATTATGCCTAGCTTTTATCAATGTACATGCTGGGGCCCCCTGAAGAAGTGGAGGCATTAGGCAATTACCCAGCATGCCACCTCTAATGCCACCCATAGCGGGTAGAGTGAAGCCAGCACTCATTGTCCTCTGGGATTGCTAGACGTAACTATGTCATGTGATCCCCGGGAGCTGATGCCATCACTGCTGGAACTGAGGAGAGTATAAGTGTTATTATTTTACAATAGGGAAACATAAGGTTTGATAAATGGTTGTCCGAGTACTGGACAACCTCTTTAGACACCTGGTGAATGACCTCGGTTTTTTCAGCTGGTGTTGGCAAATGAAAGTCCCATAAGTAAGGCCATGTGGTTTACTGAAATGACTGTGTAGTTCGCCTACGTTTCTTCCAGTTTTTGGAAATTGAATGGTTTAGAGTTGTACCTGGATGTTACATCACTATAAGCAGGGCCGTGGAGCCAGTGTTCATTTTGGTGGAGTCGATATAAAATGGAACGACTCCTAAAATACATAATAAATTGGGTAAAATAATTCAATTCATTATGTGCTGAATATTGTTTCATAAAAGTTTGGGAGAGTTATGAAATGTCCTATAAATGTCTGTTCTATCCCTGATGTTAAGGATCCAGGCTTTTAGTTTAGATGAATCTGTTGTTCACTTTATGTACATGATCAGTAGCGCAGTATGTATGAGGGAGTTGGAGTCAGGGAAATTGAGGAGTCTGTGTCGGAGGTTTGGCTTACCAACTCCACAGCCCTGGCTATAAGAAAAAGACAACAGTAAAAAATGATTTCATGAGAATAGTAACCATGATAATGCTTATTAAATGATATGAGACATACAAGGTTATCATAGTGATTGCTGATAGAACCAAGTTGCTCTCTCTTTTTAAAGAACAAAAATATTAAGGACAACTTGTTAAAAAAGGAATATTAGTGCCATAGCCTCAGCCAAGTAAAGTAGTGAGTGGTAGATCAGTCTTAGCTTTGTGGATATTGAATAAAAAATGCAAATATTAAAACGCTCTATTTAAAAGCATATATTGTTTGTTTTCTATACTGAAATATTCAATAACACGCAATAGAATTTACCGCAGAGTAAGTAGCACATAATGTGTAAGCAATACAACTAATACAATGTACTGACCCGATGTAGATTATTTTAGCACAAACTGAAGAAAAAACTAGGAGCAAATAGGATCTTACCTGAGTAAAAGAAATAAATAGTTGAATAAGGTTATGCTAACCTGGTATGGTTGTGATCACACCTCCATGTAAATGCATAGAAGACAAGGCTGCTGTTTTTATTGTTTTTTTGTCAACGCTTTTCAATGTTATTCCAAACTTCTTCAGTAGACAACCATATGGTCATCTGGATTTATATTACCGACCAGCAGCATGAAAATCCACAAATTCATTCCATTTAGTATAAATTAATCATATAGCCTTGTACAGAATACAACCCTTATAAAAATTGCACTTTTAGCATTGTAATTGCTACCTGCATTATTCAGAAAATTAAGTTTAATCAAATATGCTAATTAAGGTGCTCAGTGCACCCTTGGTGTGGCTAAACAAGCTCACTGCATTGTTCTACTCAATGGTTTTGCATGCCTGGCCTCCCTCCCTGATGACTGACAGCATGGACTTGCTTAACTTGCTCCAGGCTAGCCAACGCTGTCAATCACCAATGAAGGAGGCGACAACATGCAAATCCAAAAATTGGAATGGTGCTTTGATCTTCTTGACCACATCAAGTGTACACTAAACTACCTAATTATCATATCTGAGTAAAATTCTGCTTCTGCAGGACAAAGTTAGTAATTAAAACACTAAAAGAGCCATTTTTATAAGAGCTTTATCCCATGTAAGATTATGTGCTTAGTCTATACTGTCAGTTTGGGCCAACAGAATCCCTTTAATGATGTTCTTTGTCTCCTTGCTGGAGGCACTGAATGATTTTTGGGACTGCTGGTAATCATGATATTCAAAATGACTCAAAATGCATGCCAGTCTACTCCAGCACTGAACTCCTCTGCAACCAGCATCTCAGGAGCAATGAAGCTTGGTGTCCCAATGTATTTGGTGGATGTCCTGTCTCCATAGATGTTCTCAAGTGCAAGGCCAAATTCATCATAATCAACAGCCTCATGAATTGCATTCACCAAGAAATTTGAAAGCTTGAGATCTCGGTGAAGAAAAATAAATATTTATTCTTAACAGTGTTCACTCTATAACTGTCAGTGTATAATTTTCTGTTTTATTATTACCATGACTGGTGACAGAAGAATTTGTGCTTCTTCACACGTTATGTTTTAGCCTTGGTTTTCTTGTGTGTTTTTGAAGTGGAAAAAAATGCAGCATTTTGTTGTCCCAGCAAAGTGATTGAGATGTCTGAAATCTCTGGCACATGCTGCTTATCTGTTTTATTGCAGATTTGTGCCATTAAAGCATTTTTTAAAATCTGCAATATGTCAATTATTTCATGTTTTTTTGCAGCATTTTTCACCCATTCAAATGATTGGGCAAAATGCGCAAATAAAATGCATTAAAAATGTGCATATTTTATGCAGTGTGAGACAAAGTCACTGGCAATGTAATAGAGGGGAGATATGTGTCACTGCACTTAATGTTGTCAGTGATATGAAACCAGAGTATTTTTCCTCCAGCACACTACGTATTGTAAGGGTTAAGTAGTTAAAGTTGCATAATGGGCTAGTTTTAGTGGACTTTCATAGAGTGGGAGGGAGGAGGTCCACCATATCTCCACATGCAGATACGACAGGACCTATGTGATGTCATAATCATGTGGGCAGTCACATGACAGAGAGAGTCACATGGTCTTGGGTTTAAATAACTGGGCTCTAGAGGCAGTCTTTGGTCAGCAAGACTGGAGAGAGGATTCTGCAGTGGTTTTGTGTCTTGTGGAAGAAAGACTCTACCTTTGTTGCTCCAGAGTGGGATGTTAGCCACATAAGTATGGACTGTGTTGCAGCTTTTTTGTTTTTGTTTTTCTTTGTTCTTTTCCGGTTTTAGCCAGAAAGACTGTGTTCATTTCCTCCTCTTGTTGGTTTATGCGGCATAATAATATACCAACCGAGGATTTAGAAAAGAATTCCAATAGGCATTATTGGTGGTGCAAAAAGTTACTTGGTATCTAATAACATTTGTCAAATTACATGCACCACCCATGCATGGACAATACGGAGAACTGCCAACACATAATACAACTAGGAACACCAAACTACCCCTGCTTCCTGGTTCGGTGTCCCCTGCGCTGGTCCAGGTCCATGTTATCAGGTGATATGTATATTGCGCTTGCGTTACATATTTGTGGCCATACTACTGCCTACTTTCGAGGTGTATTATAGAGACTTATATCGGTGCCACTATTTATTTGTCACCAAGTTGCTCTGACATGTTAACTGTTATATAATATTTATGTGTTGTACCTGGATCTACAGCAGGGCATGCCGTTCCTTGGGCTACTATCTTTCATGGTGCTTCTGGCACTTTATACCATCTGCTAGCCCTACTGCACACTGTTGGTTTGGTTCCTTGTTTTTATTGACAATTTTGTTATCATATCAATAAAGAGTGTTTTTATCGGATACTAAGGGTACCGTCACACTATACGATTTACCTACGATCACGACCAGCGATATGACCTGGCCGTGATCGTAGGTAAATCGTAGTGTGGTCGCTGGGGAGCTGTCACACAGACAGCTCTCCAGCGACCAACTATGCCGAGGTCCCTGGGTAACCAGGGTAAACATCGGGTAACTAAGCGCAGGACCGCGCTTAGTTACCCGATGTTTACCCTGGTTACAAGCGTTAAACTAAAAAAAAACAAACAGCACATACTTACATTCTGGTGTCCGTCAGGTCCCTTCCCGCATTCACTGACTGCCGGCCGTAAAGTGAAAGTGAAAGCACAGCCGCTGTGCTCTGCTTTCACTTTACGGCCGGCAGTCACAGTGCTGGAAGCAGACGGCAAGGGACCTGACGGACACCAGAATGTAAGTATGTGCTGTTTGTTTTTTTTTAGTTTAACGCTTGTAACCAGGGTAAACATCGGGTAACTAAGCGCGGTCCTGCGCTTAGTTACCCGATGTTTACCCTGGTTACAAGCGAACGCATCGCTGGATCGCATCGCTAGATCGCTAGATCGGTGTCACACACCGATCTAGCGATGACAGCGGGAGATCCAGCGATGAAAGAAAGTTCTAAACGATCTGCTACGACGTACGATTCTCAGCAGGATCCCTGATCGCTGCTGCGTGTCAGACACAGCGATATCGTAACGATATCGCTGGAACGTCACGAATCGTACCGTCGTAGCGATCGAAATGTTATAGTGTGACGGTACCCTTAGACTGCATTTGTCCTCGTTCCTAGTTGTATTATGTGTCAACCGAGGATTTAAAGATTCAGTGTTCCTATTTTCTACCTCAATGTGCCGCCATGTGAGTTGAACTACCACAAGTGTTATTTCTGAAAACAAAATCTGCTGCACATACCCATAGATACGTCACTTGGAATGGCATGTTTCCAGGACCACACCTTAGCTGCTGCTGTCAGAGATTGACAGTAACATTTCAAGTGTTCACAGAAGTAATTGGAATCTATTTCCAGATGCTTCTGTAATATTCAAATGCCAGCTTTGTAACACAGCCAGCATTTGCTGGGTACAGTACATGCTCAGCTCTTGAGCCTGATACATGCACCCACACTCGCTGCACAATGTAATGCTACACAGTGTATCCAGATGGAGTTAAGTTTCTTCTGGCTGCTGTAAAAAGAAATGATCGTGAACATGATCAATATCGAATGACCAAGATATTGAACAATAACAACATAAATAAATATTAATATAATACTGCAATATAACAGACAAATATCACGAGGCCATAAAAAAAACATTACCAGCATAAACCTTAGTCATAGGGTTGAGCAACTTTTACTTTTTCAGGATCGAGTCGGGTTTTGCGAAACCCGACTTTGTTAAAAGTCGGGTCGGGTGAAATCGGCCGATTATTGCGAAAAGTCGGGGATCGACCGAAACACGAAACCCAATGCAAAGTCAGTGGGATTTTTTTTTTCTCTCTCTCCCCCTCTCTCTCCCTCCATCCGTCCGTCCCTGCACAGAAAAGCTGGTTTTACACATTGAAAATCGCTACAGCACACAAGCAAAAAAAAATGGCGATAGATGTGCACGCCCCTGAGACCTATGTCATCACTCTGCCCACGCGCCTTCATTGGCTGAAAAAATGGCGCTAAACGCGTCATACGAAACGCGACTTTGGCGACAAGATCGCCGACCGCATGGCCGATCCCACACTAGGATCGGGTCGGGTTTCATGAAACCCGACTTTGCCGAAAGTCGGCGACTTTTGAATTTGTCCGATCCGTTTCGCTCAAGCCTACTTAGTGATAATACCACCAAACTTATCATTAATCACAATCTCTGCACTAGGACTGATATTAGCAATATATGAGCAAAAGATACTGGTAATATTTGTTTTATGCCGCTGCTCTGCAGACCATATACAGTATGTGTATACCATACAGGTTCTCACCAGTGATGTTCTAAATGATCGAAGTTATTCATTTTCCCTGTTACAGAACCCCCCAGCACCAAGAATGTTATGCAGTATATGTATGTATAATAGTTTCCATGTGAAATGCATCAGTCCACAGGCTGCGCCCCTGGACAAGATATTCTCTTTCTGACCTCCCCCCACCTTTGTAATTCCCACAGTAAATAGCGGCAGGCTCCGGCCCCCTGCGGCTATTGTAATGTATGTCTGGCCAGCTGTTTTCCTATTGGCCTGTCCTGTGTATCTGTGTTATATATTCTGTGTGCTGAAAATAAAGTGTGTTCTTTTAGACTGGAAATACGTGGGGTAGCAGTCAGCTTTTATATGCTCTCACGTAACCAAGGAATTCCAGCCAGCATCCTTCATTCAGAATCCAGCAAAAGCAGCGTGGACCTCCTGAAACACGGGGTGGTACTGAAAGAAGTACCCCAGCTTGTTAGACCCCGTTACACTGGTGGCAGCAGTGGGATCTGATACCCCTTCTACAGGAGGAAAGGAATTAATGGAAGACAACTACCAGAAGTTAAAGAGGACTACATTAAAAGATCTGGTGGAAGCCCGAGGGTTAATCACCAGCAACAAAACAAAAGCGGATTTGATAGCAGCCATCATGGAACACGACAGTGCAGCGCCCCCCAATGTGAACGTGGAGGAGACTGAATTCCAGAGGGAGGTAAAGAACAGACTGGCATTCTATGGCCAAAACCCTGCATCAGAGATCATACGAGAGATGATGGCTGATGTGCGTACTGATCTGAAGGAAAAGATGGCCGAGCGGACCAGGATAGAGCTGGCCAAGATGGAGATGGCAGAACAGACCAAAGTGGAATTGGCCAAGATGGAGATGGCAGAGAGGAGAGTCAGCGAGCAGGGGGAGCTCTGGCTTCCGCCCAGGTACCTTCAACAGTAAGCCACAAAAAGATCCAGTATAATGCCTTCCGACAGTTGGGGGAGGCAGAGGAAGACATTGATGGCTTTCTGCAGGACTTTGAGCAGCAGTGTGCCCTTCATCAAGTGAAGCCGGAGGAATGGGTTCAGATTCTGGCCAGCAAGTTGACAGGCCGGGCAGCGGACGCCTATCGCATGGTACCTGATGAGGACTGTATGGACTATGAGATTAAAGAAGTGATCTTGGCCTGGTGTGCGCTGACACCAGAGGCATACCGCCAAAAGTTCTGCGGACTTATAAAACGAGTAACCGATACCCACGCTGAATAGGCCTGTAAATTACGGCGGTCACTGCTACAGTGGGTACAAGGGTGCCAAGCAACCACTAAGGAGGACATCCTCGAGCTCTTCTTGTTAGAACGATTCTTTAATGGACTAAACCCCGAGACACAGGAATGGCTTCGGGACAGGCGGCCAATGACTCTTGAGGAAGCCGCTCGTCTGGCCGATGAACATCATGACGCAAGGAGGCCTCAGTTGTCAGGATCAAAGATGGTCACTAGGGACCACTCCATGGACCTGGAGGGCACCAAACCACCGAAGATTGTAGGGGGACCAGCTAGAAACCCGGCCTACCACAGTTCCCCTGGGGCGCGATGCCACACCTGCCGTCAGCTGGGCCACCTGCAAAGACAATGTCCCAACCGGACTCAGCATACCCAGTGGCCAAAGGCGGGAACAGATACTTTCTGCCGGGCCGCTGTACACTGCTACCAAGGCGAAGCTGACCCGGCATTGGGGGCTACAACTAACCAATGGGTGGAAGACATGGAGGAAGTGCTGCATGAAGTAGACCCCGTGCAGGCAGCCCGGGCAGATAATCGACAACAGCATCGACAGGTCATGTGGGTTAATGGGAAACGCATGCAGGGACTAAGAGATTCCGGAGCAACTTTGACCCTTGTGAAGCCTCATCTCATCCGGGACCAAGAGAAGACAGACCGGACAGTGGCAGTTTCACCTGAACTGGGGAGTTGGGGATGGCCTTGTTGAGGTCGGCTTGATGGAGGATTTGCCTGCAAACATTTTGCTGGGAAATGACTTGGGGCCCATGTTGTCTGCCTTCTCGGTTGCCCCTCTGGCTGAGACATATCCTGTGACCACCCGGAGACAAGCTCGAGCTGCGGAGGCGGAATCACACTCAGAGGAGGCCCAGGTAAGACATCCCAGCCCTACACGTATTCCCATAGCCAGACACATTTCTTGGGCCACTCCAGATGAATTTAAGAGGGAGTTACTTGAGGATCCTTCATTGGAGGGATATCGTGGGAAGGCACAGGAGGGGAGAGGGGTACTGGAAGGGGAACAGTTTATATGGAAGCAGGGACTCCTCTACCGGATCACAGAGCAGCACCACACAGGGACGAGCCCCACTATAAAACGACAGCTGGTAGTTCCCAAGAAGAATAGGCAGGAGTTACTGCGAATCTCTCATGACATACCCTTGGCCGGGCACTTCGGCGTCAGTCGCACCAGGCATCGTCTGACACAAAACTTCTTTTGGCCGGGGGTAACCTATGATGTTCGTCAATACTGCCAGACCTGTGACAGTTGCCAGCACATTGGCAAGAGGGGAGATCGATGCAAGGCCAAATTACGCCCCCTCCCCATTGTGGAGGAACCATTTAGCCGAGTAGCGGTCGATCTGATCGGGCCGTTAGCCAAACCCAGTCTGTCAGGGAAAAGGTATATATTGACAGTGGTAGATTATGCCACACGGTATCCAGAGGCGGTTGCGTTACCTAACATACTGGCAGAGATGGTGGCAGCTGCCTTGCTCCAGGTTTTCTCACGGGTTGGATTTCCCCGGGAGATTATCTCAGACCAGGGTACCCAGTTTACAGCAGAGGTGACCAACCAACTGTGGAAGCTGTGCGGCGTAAAGTCCATTAGAAGCGCCCCGTACCACCCGCAAACCAATGGGTTGTGTGAACGCTTTAACAGGACGTTAAAAAAACAACTCATTGGGACTTTTACCAGGACCTACAGGGACTGGGAGAAATTCTTGCCTCACCTCCTGTTTGCCTATCGAGAGGTGCCCCAAGAATCCATGGGGTTCTCCCCATTCGAATTGGTAGACGGGTAAGGGGACCCCTAGACTTAGTGCTAGAACACTGGGAAGGGGAGGGCACCATAGAAGGGGTACCTATTGTACCCTATGTGCTGGAATTCCGGGACCACCTACAGGAGCTGACCCAGGCTGTACGTGGGAACATGCAGGTGGCCCAGCGGCGCCAGCGCGTATGGTACGATCGGAGGGCCAGAGAGCGCACCTTGGAAATAGGGCAGAAGGTCCTGGTATTAGAGCCCACTAGGCAGAACAAGTTCCAAGCTGCATGGCAGGGGCCCTACCAGGTAGTGGGGAAAATAGCCGACACCACCTATAATGTCGCCGATTGTGATGACCCCAGGGTTATCCGCATGTTCCACGTGAATATGCTGAAGCCCTATCGGGAGCGCCCTGAAGAGGTAGTGGCCATCTGTGCACCTGAAGCAGAGGATTTAGCCGGACTTCCCTTGCCTGATGTCTTAGGGGAGAGGACTCAGTCTAAAACATGGGACCAGGTACACTGGGGTGAAGACTTAGGTCCCCGGGAGAGGCAGCAGGCGGAGGAGTTGTTGAGGCAGCGACAGAAGATATTTTCGGGGAAACCCGGGCACATTCACCTGGCACAACACAAGGTTGAGACCCAGGATCAGACCCCCCTGCGACAACCCCCCTTCCGCGTCCCTGAGTCTGTACGAGAAGGGATGCGACAAGAGATACAAGAAATGTTGCGTTTAGGGGTCATTGAAGAGTCAGATAGTCCCTGGGCATCCCCCGTAGTGTTAGTGCCCAAGAAGGATGGGACTACACGGTTTTGTGTAGACTATCGTATGCTCAATGAGAAAACAGTGACGGATGCGTATCCCATGCCGCGTGTGGATGACTTGTTAGACCGGCTGGCATGGGCAAAGTATTTGACCACCATCGATCTATGCAAAGGCTACTGGCAGATTCCCCTTAGTCCTGATGCTTTTCCCAAGTCGGCATTTGTCACCCCGTTTGGCTTATTCCAGTTTCGACTTATGCCATTCGGGATGAAGACTGCCCCAGTGACCTTCCAGAGGCTGGCTGACCGGCTTCTGGATGGTCTCCAGGACTATGCGTGTGCCTACCTGGATGACATAGCGCGACATGGGAAGAGCATCTAAATCACCTAGAGACAGTATTGGACAGGATCCACAAGGCCGGAATCACCCTGAACCCAAACAAGTGTCACGTGGGCAAAGCAGAGGTTCAGTATTTAGGGCATTGGGTGGGAAGTGGTAAACAGAGACCAGAACCAGCCAAGATTGAGGCCATAGCCAAATGGCCCACCCCACGCACTAAAACCCAGCTCATGGCGTTTCTAGGGACAGCTGGGTATTACAGGAAATTTGTTCCCAATTACAGCAGCATAGCCAAGCCCCTCACTGATCTGACCCATAAGAACCAACCCTGCCAGGTAACCTGGACCCCAGAGTGTGAGGAAGCCTTCCGCCAGCTAAAGGACGCCCTCACCAATACCCCTGTATTGGCCGCACCCGATCCAACTAAACGTTTCCTGGTCCACACAGACGCTTCTATGTTTGGATTGGGGGCAGTCGGGCCGGACGGCCAAGAACACCCGGTAGCTTACCTGAGTCAGAAACTACTGCCCCGTGAAGTGAGCTATGCGGCCATCGAGAAGGAGTGCCTGGCAATAGTATGGGCACTCAAAAAGTTACAACCATATTTGTATGGACGACAGTTTTCCCTCCTAACGGACCATAATCCCCTAGTCTGGCTTAATCGGGTCTCCGGAGACAACGCCAGATTACTGCGGTGGAGTTTAGCCCTACAACCTCTGGACTTCACCATCCACTACAGACCCGGCAAACAAAACAGTAACGCCGATGGACTAAGTCTACAAACGGAACTCGTGCCAACCCCATAAACTTCGGTCATCCCCAAACCGATCCGTTAAGGATCAGACTGTGTATGCCGATCGCGTCGCTGAAAAGGGGAGCCGTGTTACAGAACCCCCCAGCACCAAGAATGTTATGCAGTATATGTATGTATAATAGTTTCCATGTGAAATGCATCAGTACACAGGCGGTGCCCCTGGACAAGATATTCTCTTTCTGACCTCCCCACAGCTTTGTAATTCCCACAGTAAATAGCGGCAGGCTCCGGCCCCCTGTGGCTATTGTAATGTATGTCTGGCCAGCTGTTTTCCTATTGGCCTGTCCTGTGTATCTGTGTTATATATTCTGTGTGCTGAAAATAAAGTGTGTTCTTTTAGACTGGAAATACGTGGGGTAGCAGTCAGCTTTTATATGCTCTCACGTAACCAAGGAATTCCAGCCAGCATTCTTCATTCAGAATCCAGCAAAAGCAGCGTGGACCTCCTGAAACACGGGGTGGTACTGAAAGAGGTAACCCAGCTTGTTAGACCCTGTTACATTCCCTTTTCTTTTCCATTCGTCCTAGACTGCCACGATCAATTTGTACATCCATACCTTGTTCCTGCAAAATGTAGCAGACATCGTTTTATAATACTGCATCACCAACACCTTCTTGAAATCCCCCACCTTTACACACACCATATTATGCCATACCCACTGCTCTAAACAGTAATAATGCCCCACATAGCTGGCATAAGCTTGTGGTTGCATGATGTCACAGACCTGGCAGTGTATTAATCATCTTGTCATCTCTCCTCATGAACAGGTCTGATATGATTGGGCCAGAGAAAAGGCGCCAAAATGTAAACTATAAAAGTGCACCATGACTTTACGGACACACTGTATAAAGCATTTCAGCCACAATAATAACATTGTGAAATATATTTATAGATATCACTAAGCACATTTTACCTTTATAGCAACTAGAAGTCATGTTGTTCTACAGTGTTTCTTTCTACGAGCCAGGTGTAGAACACATCATATAAAAGCATGGACTTTGCTATCTCCAGTTGTCAATTTATTATATTACTGTATGTTCTCAGTAAATGATGTGCACTCACCATTACCTCAAGCATCATGGTCTGTATCAAATGCCAAAGAACAGATTCAAAGGGAGGAAAACATATTGCTTTCTTTGAATCCACATTATTGTTTTTAATTTAAGAATAAAGTCTATAAGATAAATCACATTATCTAAGTAATTACCAACTTTGTTGTTTTACAGTCGCACTATACCTACCCGTATTTTCCGGCGTATAAGACGACTGGGCGTATAAGACGACCCCCAACTTTTCCAGTTAAAATATAAAATCTTCTCAAAAGTCAGGGGTTGTCTTATATGCCGGGTGTCGTCTTATAGGGTGGGTGCGAAGCAATCTGCGGTCGACGTATATAGTGGGGGGGAGTGGTCCCGATGACGAGGTGAGGGAGCGCCTCACCAGGAAGGTGTAAGTGAAGCAAACTGTCAGCGTCTGGGATGCCAGGGGTATGCAAAAAATAGAGAGAGCTGTGCTGTGCCTAGAAAAACACTCCTCTTTCACTCATCTGGCTCGCCCTTGTATCCTATTATCTCCTTCTCTGCCTCTGCTTCACTTACACCTTCCCGGTGAGGCGCCCCCTCACGTCGTCATTGGGACCGCTCCCCCCACAATATGCGGCGACCGCAGATTACTCCGCATCTGCCCTATAAGACGACACCTGACGTATAAGACGACACCCGACTTTTGAGAAGATTTTCAGGGGTTAAAAAGTAGTCTTATACGCCAGAAAATACAGTATATCCTTACCTCTAAGTCATGTGTAGTTAATGTAAGATATGTATATTATCTTTCTTTACAACATTGCTGCTTCAAGACCAGGATTATCTGGAAATTACAGAGAGCCTTTTAACAATCAGGTAGAGAGAAATCTATCTAGCTTAGGACAATATTGCTACTCTCTTAGCTGCCTTCAACTTTTTAATGAAAATCAGTTATTCAGTAAAATGCCTATGTGCCAAGGTACCCCCATTATACCTTTGTAAATATCCAATCCAATTGCATAACTTCTTCTAGGAATTATTTATTTGTTTTTTGGTGGTAGGTGTTATGAAAAATTTTAATATCCTGCTCATGGTGATGAATTGTGTGTTTTGCATTTTCTTATGCCAACTTCTTTGATATTTAAACTATGGTTCCAAAGTTTAGGGTCAACCAGACAATTTTGTGTTTTCCATGAAAACTCATACTTTTATTAATCAAATGAGTTGCCAAATTAATTGAAAATCAAGTCCAGACATTGACATGGTTCGAAAAAAAGATTTTTATTTGAAATAATAATTTTCGCCTTTGCTTTCGTCAAAGAATGCTCCCTTTGCAGCAATTACAGCATTTCAGACCTTTGGCATTCTAGCAGTTAATTTGCTGAGGTAATCTAGAGAAATGTCACTCCATGTTTCCAGAAGCCCCTCCCACGAGTTGGTTTGGCTTGATGGGCATTTTTTGCATACCGTACGGTCAAGCTGCTCCCACAACAGCTCAATGGGGTTGAGATCTGGTGACTGCGCTGGCCACTCCATTACAGATAGAATACCAGCTGCCTGCTTCTTCCCTAAATAGTTCTTGCATAATTTGGAGATGTGCTTTGGATCATTATCCTGTTGCAGTATGAAATTGGCTCCAATCAAGCGCTGTCCACAGGGTATGGCATGGCATTGCAAAATGGAGTGATAGCCTTTCTTATTTAAAATCCCTTTTACCTTGTACAAATCTCCCACTTTACCAGCACCAAAGCAACTCCAGACTATCACATTACCTCCACCATGCTTGACAGATGGCATCATGCACTCTTCCAGCATCTTTTCAGTTGTTCTGCGTCTCACAAATGTTCTTCTGTGTGATCCAAACACCTCAAACTTCTATTCGTCTGTCCTTAACACTATTTTCCAATCTTCCTCTGTCCAATGTCTGTGTTCTTTTGCCCATATTAATCTTTTCCTTTTATTAGCCAGTCTCAGATACGGCTTTTTCTTTGCCACTCTTCTCTGAAGGCCAGCATCCTGGAGTCGCCTCTTCACTGTAGATGTTGACACTGTCATTTTGCGTGTACTATTTAATGAAGCTGCCAGTTGAGGACCTGTGAAGCGTCGATTTCTCCAACTACAGACTCTAATGTACTTGTCTTGTTGCTCAGTTGTGCAGCGGCGCCTCCCACTTCTCTTTCTACTCTGTTTGTGCTCTCCTCTGAAGTGAGTAGTACACACCGTTGTAGGAAATCTTCAGTTTCTTGGCAATTTCTCACATGGAATAGCCCTCATTTCTAAGAACAAGAATAGATTGTCGAGTTTCACATGAAAGTTCTTTTTTCTGGCCATTTTGAGAGTTTAATGGAACCAACAAATGTAATGCTCCAGATTCTCAACTAGCTCAATTGAAGGTCAGGTTTATAGGTTCTCTAATCAGCCAATCTGTTTTCAACTGTGCTAACATACTTGCACAAGGGTTTTCAAGGGTATTCTAACCATCCATTAGCCTTCTTACACTGTTAGCAAACACAAAGTACCATAAGAACACTGGAGTGATGGTTGTTGGAATAGGGCCTCTATACTCCTATGAAGATATTGCATTACAAACCAGACGTTTGCTGCTAGAATAGTCATTTACCACATTAACAATGTACAGAATGTAGTTCTGAATCATTTAATGTTAGCTTCATTGGAAAAAAACTGTGCTTTTCTTTCAAAAATGAGGACAATTCTAAATTAACCTAAACTTTGGAGCGGTAGTATATAGTCTGAAGTATGGGATTTTCCATAGAATACATATCCTAATGTTGCAAAACTAAATTATTTACTAGTAATGGTTGATCTTGTAAGCCTTTAAAATGTGCCTAAGGTTTACTTGCTATCCTTTGGTAAATCATAGCTTATGCTTCGTGATAGAACTGAATATTAATGAATTCAGCTTTGTCAAATCTGCAGGTATTTTAAATTCAACTCTTTGTAACATAGTTGGAGTAGAGTTGTTATACTGTGAGTCTGTTATGTTTTCTTAACCAGATATGGACCAAGTGCCATAAATTTACGACACTTTGTTCTGGGCTTTAAGTCTGCGTAAATTTATCAGACAAAACCAGGGGCCCCTGGAAGAAGACATAAGTGGTGTTTTACCACTTCTATATTCTTTTATTTCAGTGTCATAGCGCTCAGTCAGCACTATGTAGCGAACACAATCATTGGCACTGACAATTACACAATTCTTGGTTCTCTGCCAGTATAGACCAAAATCAGCTCTGCTAATAAGGCCAGGCACAACAGAGGGCTATTTTCCCCTGTAACTGTGGCTCCTATGGCTATCCTAGTTACAGTGGAACATATGAACAATGAAAGAAAAATAAATGTTCCACAGAGGTTTTTATGATGTCTCATGTGTAAAACATCTGCAAAAATATATAAAGTTCCCATGATAGAAAATACAAAACAAACCTCATTTTCTTTATAAAATATATATTTTATATACATAATTAAAAGAGGTTATCCGATACAATTTTGACTGCCATTTACTAAGGGTACCGTCACACAGTGCCATTTTGATCGCTACGACGGTACGATTCATGACGTTCCAGCGATATCCATACGATATCGCTGTGTCTGACACGCAGCAGCGATCAGGGATCCTGCTGAGAATCGTACGCCGTAGCAGATCGTTTGGAACATTCTTTCGTCGCTGGATCTCCCGCTGTCATCGCTAGATCGGTGTGTGTGACACCGATCTAGCGATGCGTTCGCTTGTAACCAGGGTAAACATCGGGTTACTAAGCGCAGGGCCGCGCTTAGTAACCCAATGTTTACCCTGGTTACCAGCGTAAATGTAAAAAAAAAACAAACAGCACATACTTACATTGCAGTGTCCGTCAGGTCCCTTGCCGTCTGCTTCCCGCACTCACTGACTGCCGGCCGTAAAGTGAAAGCAGAGCACAGCGGTGACGTCACCGCTGTGCTGTGCTTTCACTTTACGGCCGGCAGTCAGTGAGTGCGGGAAGCAGACGGCAAGGGACAGACACCGGAATGTAAGTATGTAGTGTTTGTTTTTTTTTACGCTGGTAACCAGGGTAAACATCGGGTTACTAAGCGCGGCCCTGCGCTTAGTAACCCGATGTTTACCCTGGTTACCCGGGGACCTCGTGATCGTTGGTCGCTGGAGAGCTGTCTGTGTGACAGCTCTCCAGTGACCACACTACGACTTACCAACGATCACGGCCAGGTCGTATCGCTGGTCGTGATCGTTGGTAAATCGTATAGTGTGACGGTACCCTAAAGTGTCTGTTACACGCTTCATATGAATCATGCATTTTAGTTCTTAAAATATCTGGTTTGGAATCTGCCTTAAGCTATGTTCACACGTTGCATTTTTGCTGCATTTTTTACTGCCTCATTTTTTTTCAGCAGGCAAAACCTGCTCTCTTGGTAATAAAGTAGCTGCTTACAAAAAGCAGAGTTTACTTCATTTTTGCTGCTGTTTTGTTACGTACGTTTTTGCTGCGTTATTTTCTGCATTTTTTCGTTACGGATTATATGTGTCATTTGTCTACAGTACATGTCTAATAAAGTTAGATTAACCCCTTACCGATATCGGGCGTAATAGTACGCGATCCAGCCGCGGCTTTTAACCCTTTAAATGCCGCTGTCAAACTCTGACAGCGGCATTTAAATCGCGCTTCCGGCCATTGGGCTGAAAATGCGCGCATCGGTGACCCCGTCACGTGATTGGGGTCATCGGTTCATTGGCATGACAACCAGAGGTCTCGTTGTCAGCAATTCAGCTACATAGAAGCAAACTGATCATTGCCTCTATGTAGCAGGCCGATTGAGTTGTGCCAGCGTCTAGTCTCCTATGGAGACTATTGAAGCATGCCAAAAGTAAAAAAAAAAAGTTTTTAAAAATATTAAAAAAATATTAAAGTTCACATCACCCCCCTTTTGCCCCATTCAAAATAAAATAGAAAAAAATCAAACCTACACATATTTGGAATCGCTGTGTTCAAAATCTACTGATCAATAAATAAAGGATTAACCTGATCGCTAAGCGGTGTAGCGATAAAAAAGTCAAAACGCCACAATTACTTTTTTTGGTCGCCGTGACATTGCATTAAAATGCAATAACTTGCGATCAAAAGAACGAATCTGAACAAAGGTGGTATCATTAAAAACGTCAGCTCAGCATGCAAAAAAATAAGCCCCCACCCAACCCGAGATCACGAAAATTGTAGACGCTACGGGTATCGGAAAATTGTGCAATTTTTTCCAACCACTTAGATAAAAAAGGAACCTAGACATGTTTGGTGTCTATGAACTCAGAATGACCTGGAGAATCATAATGGCAGGTCAGTTTTAGCATTTAGTGAACCTAGCAAAAAAAGCTAAATAAAAAACAAGTGTGGGATTGTACTTTTTTTTGCAATTTCACCGCAGTTGGAATTTTTTTTCCATTTTACAAGACATGGTAAAACCAATGATGTTGTTCAAAAGTACAACTTCTCCCACAAAAATAAGCCCTCACGTGGCCATATTGACTGAAAAATTAAAAAGTTATGGCTCTGGGAAGGAGAGGAGTGAAAAACGAAAATGCAAAAAACGGAAAAAGCTCTGGCAGTGAATGGGTTAATTCACACACAAAAACCCCCCAGCAAAAACGCATGGTTGCATTTTTCTGCATTGTTCTTCTACATTCTCATTGCTTTCTATGGTGAAAAAACGCTGCAAAAGAAGTAATTCACATGCTGCCCTTTACACAAATGCAGCAGCCAGGAAAACAATTGTGTGCATGAGATTTCTGAAATCTTAGAGCTTTTGCTGGTTCTGTAAAAAGCTATTTTTAATTTATATAAAAAAAAACAAACAAACCCCAGCAATATGGCAACTTGTGAACATAGCCTTACTGTATGCTGCAAAACCATATAAATAAAATATCTTTAGAATCTATAATAGTAGAGGAGTAAGAAATAAATCACATTGTCACAACTTGTGGAAGTAAAATAATTCCCATTATCTGTTACTTTTTCTTTGATCCTTGCAGCTCCTGACAAACCATTATGAGCAGAGCTGGAAATATTATTGTCTCCCTTCTGGATGGGGGAGCTTTGGTTTGGCATCGGAGGAGGAATTACACTTGACTGAGAAGTTGTTCTGGGGGATTTTTGACTCTCTTTCTCATAAGGTATTTCCACTTTCTTATATACTGTGTAACATTACCTACGGAGGATTTGTACTTGACTTTGTATGCGACTGTGTCATGTACGGCTGCTGTTTATCAACTCCGGACCAAGCCATTTTCCTGTAGTAAAATTGCAGCCAAAGATTTTCATTAAATTCACTGAAGCCAAACAGAAAAAAAAGAGAAAAAAGATTACTCCTTAATATTGGAAGCATTAAGGCTTACATTTCTGGCAGTGATAATAAAACACAAACAGCTAGAGTGGCTTCACTATCCTGGAGGCTATGGTGAACAGAATAGTACGTAAACAATAGAAAAAATTGAAAGGTAGCCCATAGCGGTGGGACAAAACGTCATCTACGAACATTTCATTGCCTTCATATTTGAGCATTGTAAGCCGTTCTTGCTGCGCAACCATTTTTTCTTCTTGAATTCTGCAAACTGATGTATTTTATCCAGTCCGTTAAAAGCGTGTTTGACGCCTAAACAAAATTGCAAATTTTTAAAATGTGCATGAAATATGTCATTTTCCGAGTCTTGTCACAGATGAGTCATCTTCATGACCAGATATGACGATGTGATGGAGTGACAGACATTCTGATGGTGGATCAGAATAACATACATCCTTCGTCCTTGCCCGCTGTGCTCACGATGACTTTGGTGTCCTCCACGTAAATGAAACTGTTAATATTTAATTCCTTTTCATAATGCCCAGTTTTATTGCTGGGATCTTGCTCAGAGACATATTTACTTGAGCTGCGCAGTCCTCAATGGAATTCTCTGGCATGGATCGTTGACAGGAGATAATGAAATCATTATTCTCTGTGTTCAGTTATTTTTAAGAAGAAAAAAAAAAACATAGTTTGCTCCGGTAAGACATCCACCATCTCTTGGAATAATTGAACACGGTTTGGTTGTCTGTAGTGAGTCACAGACTGCCTTTAGGGAGAAGATTAGGATAAATTGCTGCTGTAATACCAGAATTTTTACAGCTCCCAAAATAACACGGCGACTTCCCTCAGAGGAACACATGGAAATGTATTGGTGCATGATTTCTTTGTTTGTGCTGTGTCTTTCTAACAGCATGGAGATCTATATCTCAACTTAGCTTTTTCTATTAATTGTATTATACCCTGATAAATAAGAAGTTACATTGGCATGAAAGAGTTCCATTTTATTGTGATCACTCTAAAGAAGCACTCCTATGAAGTTGGTTTTTTTTTGGCTAAACATGTGTTTGTACTGTAGTGTCAGTGTGTTAATATTCTCAGGAAAGAGAAGGAGATCCAGCTCAACGAAATAGGTTGATTAAGGATGATTAAGGGTGCTTAGTCACCGGAAACGCGTTGACCTTGGTTTTAATTTTTTTGTATGCTGATGTTTTGTCCTTTCACTATATTTTAAGTGAAATAAATTATGGATTTTTCACTATTTCGTTGAGCTGGATCTCCTTCTCTTTCCTGTTCGTCCACGCCCTGACACAGCGGTTCCGTGCTCCGAGCTCTTGGGAATGTCGGTATGGTGAGCTGGATTTTGTTTTTTCCTGTTAATATTCTCACCTACTGCTGTCTTCTCCAGTATCTAGAGGCGCTGTGGGCCTCATCTGAGGGACGTCACCACACTTTAGACTATCCAGGTCACACTACACTCTATGCGTGAACCGGAAGTCTCTTTTACAATGTCTTGTTCTGACCCTCTATAGATTTACATTATGAAAGTAATTTCTGGGTAACACAAAGCGTAAACTCTGAAGAGTGGTGACATCACTGATAAGTAGAGTAGAAAGGCACTGGATCCCGGAGAAGGCAGCAGTAAGCAAGTATGTTAACACAGTGACACTACATCACATGTTTATGGAGTAAAGTTAATAGGAGGGCTTCTTTAAAGGGTTTGTCTCCCTTTCCTCAAAAGACAACTGCCCTTAGTGCTCACTCCCGTAACCCTCAAAAATTATCTATGTATATGGGTAGCTCCTCGTGGCCAAATGAAGCTGTTTCTCCTAGTGAAATTCAATGTATGGATATGCTAGGTCTTGCTCATAGGGTTGGTTCTAAGCCAGGTGTAAAGCATTCTTTATGGTGTTTTAAAATTCATTTTTAGAAATATTGAAGAGTGTTGTCTATATCAAGTCATTAAGTCATTTGTATTTAAGCGATATTTATTGCCATTTGTCACACGTTCTTTTTCTACTTTTGTCTGACTAGCAATCTCCATCAGTTCCATAGAGAGTAAAAAGAAAGGTGGTGCATGTGCAGCCACAACTTTATTTCAGTTTGGCATTTGCAGTTTGTTGTTCCACCTTTCTATCCACTTACATACATTATAATTTATTTTTTAGAGCACCATTGAGTCCATGTTGCTGAACATGTGTAAAGGGTTACATACAAAATACAAATTTGAATTACAATGAATAAACTTACAATGACAGACTGGTACAGAACATAGAGGGTCTTTGTGGGCTTACAGTCTGTAAGCTAATGGGCAAGGAGGCAGTAGGTTGGGGAGGTTGCAGCAGCTGCAGTGGTGGTGAGATGGCAGTGGGGTCATTGCAGGCTGTAAGCCGAGTTTTCAAGTTCTGTCTAAAAGTTCTGAATATCAGGAATAATTGGATCGATTGAGGCACAGAATTCCAGAGGGTAGACTCGGAAAAAGTCTTCGAGGTGAATGGGTGAGGAACGCACGTGTGTGGCTGAGAGAAGGAGGTCTTAGAAGTTATATGGAGACAGAATATGGAACAGCTTCGTAGGTTAATAATAGCAATTTAACCTGGATATGTTGGGGAAATGGGAGCCAAGAAAGAGATTTACCAAGGGGAGAAGCGGAGGAGTAGCTAGGGGGAGGTAGATTAGTCAGGCAGCAAAGTTCAGGATGGACCGGAGAGGTGTGAGACTGCTAGCTAGGAGGTCACAGGTAAGGATATTATGGGAGATCATTAGTGTGTGCACTAACATTTTAGTAGAGTCTGGGTTGAGGAAAAGACGTATTCTGGAAACATTTTTGAGTTGGAGGTGGCAGGAGGTGACAAGAGCTTGGATGTGCGGTATGTTGAACAGGACAGAGTCGATTGTTACTCCGATTCTGTGGACTTCCAAAAAAGGGGAAAGCGAGATGTAATTTATTGTCATAGATCGGGTAGGGACGTTCGGTGAGATGAAGGAAAGATGAGGCTTTCGCTTTTGTCCACATTGAGCTTTAGGAAGGAAGAGGAGAAGGGGGAGGATAGACACTCTGGGATTCTGCACAGCAGAGAGGTGGTCTGGGCAAGGGAGGTAGCTCTGAGTATCATCAGCTTTTAGGTGGTACTGGAATCCATGGGACATGCATATATGCAAGAGGTTTTTTATTATTTATAATCAAAATGTAGGCCCCTAATATATTAAAACAGCTACAAAGATAATCACCAAAAAATACATCCTTAGCCCATAGAGGAGGATTTTATTTGCATAGATTTTTTTAATTACAGTAACTGTCTCCAACCTGTAGTTATCCAACTGGGGCAACATATCAACTCAAAGCCAAACCCTATAAAAATTG
Organism: Ranitomeya imitator; assembly: GCF_032444005.1. Lineage (NCBI taxonomy): Eukaryota > Metazoa > Chordata > Amphibia > Anura > Dendrobatidae > Ranitomeya > Ranitomeya imitator. The sequence goes on along the minus strand of NC_091282.1, from coordinate 715,121,854 downwards.
GTTTGCCATAGGTTGGAGTCCACTGAGTAATGATACAATCTTACTATTATTTCTAACAATTTTAATTTTACATAATTGACAATATATTGTACATGTTACCTGGTTTTACATTTTTCGAAATAAATTTTAAATACATTACAAGTTAGGAAAGAAAGTAGCTAAAATGCATGGAAATGAAATGTTTCTGTTACGAAGTTTCCTTCTGCTTTGTTAACAAATGCATTCTTGTACATTGATTGTTTAGAAAACTGAAATACTACAATGTTGAATTTATGATGCATGAATTGGCAGTAGTAGAGACTTGAAGTGCAATCTATGTGGTCTTGTAATTTGACTAATTGTCTTCTCCCTTTGCTGCTGTTGCCTGGTGCCTGGCTGTGTTGCGGTCACTAACGATTTTGCATGTTTTTCTGTGGGACTTTCCAACCAGTTCCTATCTCTCCTGCAGAAGTATGAGGCTGAGCTCTTCAAAATGTCTATGCCATGTCTCAGTGCAATAGCTGGTGCTTTGCCTCCCGATTATGTTGACACAAGAATTAAAGCAACACCTGAGAAGCAAATGTCAGTAGATGCTGAAGGAAATTTTGACCCAAAGCCGATCAATACAGCTAAGTAAGTAACGGTAACTCACTAGAGAGGATGAACAGGACAGCTCTGGACTGTTATATTACCATGGGACTGACAAGATGGCTGCCTCCAGCATTCCCATAGAAGCGAAAAGAGTGGTGGGGGTGGTTAAACAAGAATACATTTCATTTTTACTAACCGCTAGTTGAAATTTGACATGTCTTCAGTTTATGAAAGTGCGCAGCATACCACAGTAGTATAGTTGCAGGCAGCTAAGAACATAGTTTACGCCGTTCACCGCTCATTGGGAGTACTATGTTGTAAAGATGGGTAAAATACCTCCTACGTTTGAAAAGAAATTGGAAACCTTTATCGAATTACTGTTCTTGCACTCTTCCTTCAAAGTGTTGTCTGCTATTTGGCCATCCCCTTCTTAAATAAAACAAGGGCCCATTTGGGTTTCCTGTCGTCTAGAAATTCCAGGACAGTCCTTAAAAACAGGGCTCTTTTTGCTCTGTATAGAAATAAAAAATATAATAAAGAAAAAAGATGTGGCACTCACCCAGTTTGCGGTAGAATCAATGTCTTTTATTTACCATACTCCGGTTACAGACATTTGCTTGGAAGCGGCAGGTGAGCGTGAGGGACCTCTCTTCACTCCCCGCACCCTCACGCTCACCTGCTGCTTCCAAGCAAATGTCTGTAACCGGAGTATGGTAAATAAAAGACATTGATTCTACCGCAAACTGGGTGAGTGCCACATCTTTTTTTTCTTTATTACCAATGGACACTCTCTTGGCTGTTTTATGCTGTGCACCTTTTCCCAGTGGCAATTAGCAACCGTGTTTCATATGTCCATAAGGATCGAACCTTGTATATTTTTTTGATTTGACTCAACTCCTGGTGCCATTCATTTCTCTTTCTTAAACAAGCAATAAAAAATGTAAGACATTCTGATTTTTTTTAGAAACTGAAGAAACTTATATAGATTATTTTGACTGTAGTTGTCATCATTTTACAGTTTACAGTGAAAGCAGTGGAGGTCTTCATATTAGCATGGACATGTATCACTTTTAACCATAATGAGTTATTATGGCTTTCCATTGTGACCTTAGCAAATGTTGTTTGTTTGTGATTTTTTGATGAGCTGTCCAGAAATAAAGTCAAGTTAGCTACTCTGGGGCACAAAAACAATAAAAACACCATATACTCTCCTCCCGGGCTGGTGCATTTCCAGCCATATCAGCGCTGTGTCTGCCAGGCACTCATGTGACTTTGGTCCAGGAGGTGAGCATATAGTGTTTTTGTATTCAATGGGGTCCTGATTCATTTAAAGGGAACCTGTCACCTGAATTTGGCGGGACTGGTTTTGGGTCATATGGGCGGAGTTTTCTGGTGTTTGATTCACCCTTTCCTTACCCGCTGGCTGCATGCTGGCTGCAATATTGGATTGAAGTTCATTCTCTGTCCTCCATAGTACACGCCTGCGCAAGGCAAGATTGTCTTGTGCAGGTGTGTACTATGGAGGACAGAGAATGAACTTCAATCCAATATTGCAGCCAGCATGCAGCCAGCAGGTAAGGAAAGGGTGAATCAAACACCTGGAAACTCCGCCCATATGACCCAAAACCAGTCCCGCCAAATTCAGGTGACAGAGTCCCTTTAAGAAGGGGTTGTCCAAGTAGTGCACAACCATTTTACATGTCTTTAAATGCATTCTTCAATGTCAATACAATAGGTTTAGAGTTAGACGTCATATAGATATAGAAAAAGCAGATAATAGTTTTTTCTATCTTTAATTATCACTAAAGGAGGTGAAGAATTTATTAAATAATACTTCATCTAGCTCAGAGACAGTATCCACAACTTTTATACTTAAGTTAGCAATATAAGTTAATTGGGGGTCTCATTGACTCCATCACAACTCCATAAACATTAAGGCCTCATTCAGACGTCCTATTTTTTGTATACAAATCCTTCAATGCTTTTAACAGCTATCACTCCTACCTTTAATAGTCTATGGGGCCATTCACATGACAGTGAAAATCACGGAAACATGTCCACTTTTGATCTAAGGGTCGGATCAAAATCAGCAATGCAAGTCAATGGGTCCATGAAAAAATCAGGGCGCTCTCAGATTACATCCAAGTGTAGTCCGATTTTCACGGACTGTCAGAACGAAGAAGGTGGAGAATTTTTTGTTGTGTTTTTTATTTCTCCATATATGAGAAAAACTGATGGCACTCAGACCAAACTCTGATTAAAGTCTGATCAGATTAATCGGTCAGTTTTTCTCATACGTGGAAAAATCGGACTTGGGAATGAGCCTGTAATGTCCCTTCTTGGATACTTGATCGGCTCTTATTGCGTATTGAGATAACACCTGATCAGCAGGAGCTTAGGACCCCCAAGATGTTATATTGTTGAGCTGTCCTCAGGATAGGTCATCAGTGTGGGAGTTGTGGATAATCTTTTTGATGTATAAACAGTATGCAATAATCTCCTACGTGCCCTTTATTACTGGTTACAGGAATTTGGAGCTCTGTAATAGAAATATGTATGAAATAATAAGAAAATAATCAGCACGTAATGCTAGATTTACATAGGTTAAACAAAATTAAAAATGTATTCTGCCATGCAGTGCCTCCTGAAGAGGTTAACGGGCGGGATTGTTGTGTCCCTGGATGTCTTATAGGATTACATGATGAAATAAAATGATGTTATGCTAATCTTGAGTTCAGGAAAAGATAGCAATCAGGCTGAAGCAGCTTTTTCATTTCCGGCCGACAAAAGAGATAATTTTTTGTTTTACAGCTTGACATTGCCTGAAAAGCTGGAATATATTGTCAATAAGAACGCGGAGCACTCCCATGATAAATGGGCCTATGACAAGGTACAAAGTGTGGCCTGCTTGTGTGTATTTTATCTTCAATCAGTGGAATACAAAATGCTCACAATAATACTACTTGGGCTTCTTAGAAACCGCTTAACCCCAATGTTAAAATGTGCACATTGGAACTAGAAAGTAGTAAATTAATACCCTGCAAATCTGGCTTCCTTGTGCAGCTCCACACCACTTATCACAGCTACATGCATAGCTCTCTAGGACTGGGTGCTGGAGGGATATGATATATATTTTAGATTGCAGCCATTTGGGCTACTGTCACATCATTTACCCTCAGAAAAATCTACAAATGTGTACAGTACTGACATAATGTCTTCACATTTGGAATAGGCACTATTGCAAGAAAAATAAAGTGTATAATAAACAAATATTCATTATTCTCTCCCATCATATAAATTCCAGTTTCATTCTTTGGCTGATGTAATAGTGGTTGGTAACTGGGTGTCCTTGTTCCTATCACAAAGACTGTTGCTCCACTGTATCTTGTGGTCACAATAAAATCAAATGAAAAAGGGTGGAATTTGTGGGATTTCTCGGTGATTTCTGCACTTTTACCAGGTTGTGCTCTGACAGCAGGTTTTGCAGTGCTCTAAATTTCATGGATTTGCTAGGAGAAACACCTTTTTCTTACTTTCACTATTATTCATGAATACATAGGTCCCAAATAACCTAGAATAGTTCATGATTAGTTTTCTATTTGACAGTGCATACTTGCATAGCTGACAAGATAACCAGATAAGTCCACATTGTTGATTTTATATGTCATTATTAGTATTGACTTTTCTTTCTTTTCCATTTCCCTTGGTGTTTTTTTAGCTGCATAGTGGTTGGAAGTATGGAGCGACACTTGATGAGAATGCAAAGGCACATCCTCTACTGAGACCCTTCAAGACACTATCTGAAAAGGTGCCATAATTAAAAATATCTGCTAAAAGATTGATGACGCCTTGTATGTCAGTGACCTTGTTAAATGGATTTTTGAGCTTCTTTAGTTTATTACATCATTCAAAAATCCAGAATAAAAGTTACTGTTGCATTATGGTTCTTGTAAAGTTGTCATTGTGAAAGTGGACCTTTCATGATGACTATTCCAATAGTGCCAAAATGCTGCAAATGTCCAGTATCGTGTTTCTGAAAGAAATGCCCTTCATTATATCTGAATCACATTACCTTATGTATCGTAGGTCTGCTGATCCCTGTCACTTTTATAAAGTTAACTTCATCTGCAAAACTAGGTTTGATGCTAAACTGGTCCTATCCTCAAATGCCCCATTAAATCATCTAATATATAATTGATAATATATAATATATATAGAATACTACTTCCTGCAATTTGTGCCAACTTCCGTGGCTTTGTCCGGAGCTAATGTCCGGAGCTAATGTCCGGAGATAAGTGACGTCAACAGTGTCCAGTGTCTGATTGGTTGCCGCCTGCTGCGAGCGACCAATCAGAAACGTGCCGTACTGTGACACACTCCGCCCGCCATTTTGGTGTGATTTTTGAATTTTTACCTCACAGCAAGTTTCTACTGCGTGGAGGCGGGCCCAGTGACGTTGCTCTTCAAGCTCCTGCCGAATTTCGTCAAAAAAATGATAATACCATTTACCAAAACTATATATATTTAGTTGTGAAGTGGTTCAGTGACATTTTCACACCAATTTTGAACTTTTGTTTGGTGTTTTCTCCATATACTGCCTATTATTTTTGTTCTTTCTTACTATTATTTATTAATTGTATTATTCTTACATTTGAATAAATAAAGTATATATGGATTCTAGACTCCCGATTCTTTAGAATCGGGCTGCCATCTAGTATTATCATATTTACATATATACAGCATCAAATGGAAGAATCTAGTCCTTTAAAAACTTTGGTCTATGCTTTTTGGGTTATATCTTACAATAGAATTAGCAGGATTGTCTGTAATTGCAAAAAATAGAGCTATTTCTTATTGCACTATAAAATATTTGCCAATATAGACAAGTGCTTAATCCTCCAAGAATATGTCTAATTCACCACCTTAGCAGTGAAGAGCAGTGATCCAGTATGTAACGATCAGGGGTCAATGTGCCCCGATTTAAATGGAATCTGTACATTTAACAAACTTTGCAAAAATCAGCAGTCCAAGTGAATATAAGAAACTTTGTAATATATCTCATCAGATAATATTGAGTCTTTCTCCACATATGAGCCACATTTTCTACACCACCCTGCATCCCGAACCCATCTTCACACTTAACAACTGCAGGGTGTGCAATGTGCTATAGTGTGTCCCTGGTGATAACCTCTGTGTAATAACCATTAGTAATGTCTGACGTATAGGTAGACAGCTGACACCAAAAATACAGTACCAAGGCTGAAGATGTAAATCAGGGGTGTCAAACTGCATTCCTCGAGGGCTGCAACCAGGTCATGTTTTCAGTATTTCCTTGTACTGCACAGGTGATAATTTAATCACCTACACACATAATGATTACAGCACCTTGTGCAATGCTAAGGAAATCTTGAAAACACGCATGGTTTGCGGCCCTCGAGGGCCTGATGTAAATTATGGTCGGGTAGCCAAAGGTCATGGCAAGGTGGTGTTCTTAGCAGTGGTTGACAAGTAATAAGTGAGTCCACAGCAGGATGGGTAAACCTAATGAGTAGTGAAGAGTGAGCGTGCTTGGATAAGGTGTTATCCCAGCATGTTTCTGTGTTAACAGTGTCTTCTACTATGTTCGACTCGCCATGGCTGCATGGCTCGTGGCTATTCGACAGCCGCAACACATACAGGCATTGTCTAACAAACAGGCAATCCCTACATGTGTTGCGGCTGTCGAACAGCTGCGAGATATGCAGCCACGGGGGACTCGAACATAGTATACTGTTTTACAGCATCTTCGGAGTGTTCGATACTGTATACAATTATATAGCTGGATCAAAGTAAACAGACATAGAACCTATAAATACATTTGAGCAGTACAGGACACTGATTCACTGTGCTAAGGCCCAGAGCAAAGGGCAGAGTCAGAAATAAAGGTGGAATGGAAGGGTGATAAAGGCTTTTGGCACTACCAGCACACTAAGAGGCCTGAAGACGCTCATGGAGGCTGGCAGGCGACTATGATGTAATGTTTAATCACGTATAGGATGCCCTATATATTGAACCCATATGTATCATAGGGTAAATGCACCAGTAAATAAACAATGATTCACTATATTGGTGACCACAAGTCAATAATGATCCCCCAAATTTTTTGGTACTATAATAAATAATTTTATTGTTGTAGTTTCAAAATATATGCTTAAATTTTTTTTTAGAACAACAGTAGAAAAAGGTGGTGGATTCAATTGTAAACGGGGATCGTTATGCCTTGGGGAAAACTAATTGTGCATGACGGCCAAACAACAACAAGATTAAAACACAATAACGTGATCCATTCAATACACAAGGAAATTCAATCCAAAAAGGCTACAAAAACATGTGTGCCTACACTAAAGGGAAATGTCCAATCCACAGTGCAACATTGAATGTCTCCCTATGCGTTAAGCCTGTGATAGTAGTCATGGAATAATAATATGTATTGTATTGGGATAGAAGTTCTCCCTCTTAATCCAAGTATCATCAATATCAATGACTATATAACACTAGATCTAGCAATAAGGTATGTTACCTGTATGGCCGTATGTTAATCCCCTGGCGTCCCTCGCCCCGAAGAAGCACAGCGAAACGCGTAGGGAGACATTTAATGTTGCACTGTGGATTGGACATTTATCTTTAGTGTAGGCACACATGTTTTTATAGCCTTTTTGGATTGAATTTCCTTGTGTATTGAATGGATCACGTTATTGTGTTTTAATCTTGTTGTTGTTTGGCCGTCATGCACAATTAGTTTTCCCCATGGCATAACGATCCCCGTTTACAATTGAATCCAGCACCTTTTTCTACTGTTGTTATAATACGGTAATTTTTGAAGCATTTATTTTAAAGCTACAACAATAAAATTATTTTAGTACCAAAAAATTTGGGGGATCATTATTGACTTGTGGTCACCAATATGATGTAATGATGTAGGTCTGCTCAGCATTGTCTGCTCTATGATATCTTTCTTCACCTGCAAAACCTATTTTGTAGATAAGGGTGCATTCGCACAACTATGTTTTATAGTCCATGTTTGTGCTGCGGGTATCCTTACCTGAACTAACAGCACCATATATATTCCTGTGAGGCAGTAAGTTCAGGTCAGGACACTCGCTGTCAGATCGCATATTGCAGCCCGAACATGGACCGTAAAGTTCAGTTGTGTGAATGCACGGTATCAGAGTTAACAACTGACCTGCTTCAGAGTACTGAGATCGAGGGGTGTAAACCAGCACCAGGAGAGTGGACTAGAGGCCTTGCCCACACAATTAGGTAATATGCTTTATAATAATAGCTTTGCTCTTGAAAGGATACAGACTAAATAGAAACAAGTTTGGGGTTTATATATAAAATTATATAGTTGTATTAGATTTATTATTTACCGCTAGGTATGTCGCTCCATGGTCAAAAATCGAACTGGATAGAGAATGCAGAGCCTCCTATAAGGTCTGCACTGTTGTATAGAGCGCTGAGGTTAACGAGATGTGACAGGCCTTTATGCAATGGGAAAATAAAATATTCGCTGTGCAAGTAAGCACTTTAGCAAAAACATTTTTATGTGTTTCAGGTACAAAAAAACTGAATTCCCTGGGCAATATTGCTTTGTGAGCAGTTTAAGATCAATATCATGTGTGCAGACTTGTATTCTATTTGTTCCTCTTTATTCTTCCATATCAAAGGAAAATGTTACACTAGAAAGATTGTAAACCTTTTTTTCCTCCTTGTGAAATCTATAACCATTTTTAATATTACCCAGAAGAAAGGCTCACAAGAAGTGATTTAATATATAGTAAAATACCCTTTGTTGACATTACAACTAGAGAAGTCTTTTATTTCAAATAAAACAAAACATTTTTACTTTTTTATTTAAAAAATAACTACTCACCTAACACCTAATTCCACTGAATCCCTTCTCTCCTGTAATAAAACTAAAATAAAAAACAACAATATTCCTCATTAGGGTTGAGCGAAACGGGTCGTTCATTTTCAAAAGTCGCCGACTTTTGGCAAAGTCGGGTTTCATGAAACCCGATCCGACCCCTGTGCGGGGTCGGCCATGCGGTACGCGACTTTCGCGCCAAAGTCGCGTTTCAATGACGCGAAAAGCGCCATTTCTCAGCCAATGAAGGTAAACACAGAGTGTGGGCAGCGTGATGACATAGGTCCTGGTCCCCACCATCTTAGAGAAGGGCATTGCAGTGATTTGCTTGCTGTCTGCGGCGTCACAGGGGCTATAAAGGGGCGTTCCCGCCGACCGCCATGTTACTGCTGCTGATCTGAGCTTAGGGAGAGGTTGCTGCCGCTTCGTCAGAAGCAGGGATAGCGTTAGGCAGGGTCCATTAACCACCAAACCGCTTGTGCTGTAGCGATTTCCACTGCCCAACACCACCTTCGGTGTGCAGGGACAGTGGAAGCTACATTTTTTTTTCCCCCTCAGCGCTGTAGCTCATTGGGCTGCCCTAGAAGGCTCCCTGATAGCTGCATTGCTGTGTGTACGCCGCTGTGCAAACCAACTGCTTTTTTCAAAGCACAAATCCTCTTGTTCCTTCCTTTCTGCACAGCTATCTTTTTTGTTTGTCCACACTTTTTATTTAATTTGTGCATCAGTCCACTCCTTATTGCTGCCTGCCATACCTGGCTGAGATTACTGCAGGGAGATAGTAATTGTTGGACACTCCCTGTTGTTTTTTTTTTTTTTTTTTTTGTGGGAGATTAAGATTGACATTTCTGCTAGAGTGCCATCCCTGTGTGTGCCATCTCTCACTCAGTGGGCCATAGAAAGCCTATTTATTTTTTTGCTTGATTTGGGTTATAAAATCTACCTGAAAAAATCACTACATCAATCAGTGGGAGAAAAATATTGGCCTCAGGGCTTGTGTGCCACTCTTGACTCCTGTGTGTGCCACCTCTCAGTCAGTGGGCCATAGAAAGCCTATTTATTTTTTTGCTTGATTTGGGTTCTAAAATCTACCTGAAAAAATCACTACATCAATCAGTGGGAGAAAAATATTGGCCTCAGGGCTTGTGTGCCACTCCTGACTCCTGTGTGCATCATCACTCACTCAGTGGGCCATAGAAAGCCTATTTTTTTTTTTTTTTCTTTATTTGGGTTCTAAATTCTACCTGAAAAAATCAATAAATCAATCAGTGGGAGATTAATATTGGCCTTTGGGCTTGTGTGCCAGTCCTAAGCGTGCCATCTCTCTCTCAGATAGTGGGCCATAGAAAGCCTATTTATTATTTTTTTTATTGGGTTTATAAATTTTCCCTGGAAAAAAAAAAAAAGTGGGAGATTAATATTGGCCTCTGGGCTTGTGTGCCAGTCCTGAGCGTGCCATCTCTCTCACAAATAGTGGGCCATAGAAAGCCTATTTTTTTTTTTTTTTTTGGTTTTATAAATTCATCCTGAAAAAAAAAAGGGAGATTAATATTGGCCTTTGGGCTTGTGTGCCAGTCCTAAGCGTGCCATCTCTCTCTCAGATAGTGGGCCATAGAAAGCCTATTTATTATTTTTTTTTATTGGGTTTATAAATTTTCCCTGGAAAAAAAAAAAAGTGGGAGATTAATATTGGCCTCTGGGCTTCTGTGCCAGTCCTGAGCGTGCCATCTCTCTCACAAATAGTGGGCCATAGAAAGCCTATTTATTTTTTTTTTTTTGGTTTTATAAATTCTCCCTGAAAAAAAAAAGGGAGATTAATATTGGCCTCAGGGCTTGTGTGCCACTCCTGACTCCTGTGTGCATCATCACTCACTCAGTGGGCCATAGAAAGCCTATTTTTTTTTTTTTTTCTTTATTTGGGTTCTAAATTCTACCTGAAAAAATCAATAAATCAATCAGTGGGAGATTAATATTGGCCTTTGGGCTTGTGTGCCAGTCCTAAGCGTGCCATCTCTCTCTCAGATAGTGGGCCATAGAAAGCCTATTTATTATTTTTTTTATTGGGTTTATAAATTTTCCCTGGAAAAAAAAAAAAAGTGGGAGATTAATATTGGCCTCTGGGCTTGTGTGCCAGTCCTGAGCGTGCCATCTCTCTCACAAATAGTGGGCCATAGAAAGCCTATTTTTTTTTTTTTTTTTTGGTTTTATAAATTCATCCTGAAAAAAAAAAGGGAGATTAATATTGGCCTTTGGGCTTGTGTGCCAGTCCTAAGCGTGCCATCTCTCTCTCAGATAGTGGGCCATAGAAAGCCTATTTATTATTTTTTTCATTGGGTTTATAAATTTTCCCTGGAAAAAAAAAAAAGTGGGAGATTAATATTGGCCTCTGGGCTTCTGTGCCAGTCCTGAGCGTGCCATCTCTCTCACAAATAGTGGGCCATAGAAAGCCTATTTATTTTTTTTTTTTTGGTTTTATAAATTCTCCCTGAAAAAAAAAAGGGAGATTAATATTGGCCTTTGGGCTTGTGTGCCAGTCCTAAGCGTGCCATCTCTCTCTCTCAGATAGTGGGCCATAGAAAGCCTATTTATTATTTTTTTTATTGGGTTTATAAATTTTCCCTGAAAAAAAAAAAAAAGTGGGAGATTAATATTGGCCTCTGGGCTTGTGTGCCAGTCCTGAGCGTGCCATCTCTCTCACAAATCGTGGGCCATAGAAAGCCTATTTATTTTTTTGGTTGATTTGGGTTCTAAATTCTACCTGAAAAAATCAATAAATCAATCAGTGGGAGATAAATATTGGCCTCTGGGCTTGTGTGCCACTCCTGACTCCTGTGTGCGTCATCTCTCACTCAGTGGGCCATAGAAAGCCTATTTTTTGTTTTATTTGTTTTATAAATTCTCCCTGAAAAAATCATTTTATTTTATTTGGTTTCTAAATTCTTCCTGAAAAAATCATTTTTTTTTATTATTTTTTTTTCTAAAGTCTCCCTGGAAAAAAAAAAAAAATCAAATCAGTGGGAGATTAATATTGCCCTTTCTGCTTGTGTGCCAGTCTTGACTCCTGGGTGTGCCATCTCTCTCTCTCTCTCCAATTGTGGGCCATAGAAAGCCTATTATTTTTTTAGCTTGATTTGGGTTCCAAAATCTACCTGAAAAAATCACTACATCAATCATTGGGAGAACAATATTGGCCTCTGGGCTTGTGTGCCACTCCTGACTCCTGTGTGCGTCATCTCTCACTCCGTGGGCCATAGAAAGCCTATTTTTTCTTTTATTTGTTTTCTAAATTCTCCCTGAAAAATCATTTTATTTTATTTGGTTTCTAAATTCTCCCTGAAAAAATCATTTTATTTTATTTGGTTTCTAAATTCTTCCTGAAAAAATCATTTTATTCTATTAATTTTTTTTCCTAAAGTCTCCCTGAAAAAAAAAAAAAATCAAATCAGTGGGAGATTAATATTTACATTTGTGCTTCAGTGACAGTCCTGCGTGTTTGGCATCTCTCTCATTTGTTGCCACCAACAACAGAGTGTGTAACATTGTGCCTGATTTTCGTTGTGGTCTCACTCACCTGTAAAGGGGTAGCTAAATCATACTGAAGTTATAGCTCACCGTGTAAGTTGTGTGACAGCAACAAATACCGTTAGTTTGGTTACGTTTTTAAAACAATGAGGAAGTCTGGTGGAAGAGGTCGTGGCCGGGGGCGTTCATTGTCAGCTGGTAATGAGGGTAGTGGTAGTGGTGGAGCATCAGCTGGTCGTGGGAAAAAAAATATTGCACCTAAGTCTGGAGCTGTGGAGCCAGGTTCGTCGTCCGGCTACACAAAGCCTCGAACGCTCCCTTTTCTGGGAGTAGGAAAACCGCTTTTAAAGCCGGAGCAGCAAGAGCAAGTTTTGGCTTATCTTGCTGACTCAGCCTCTAGCTCTTTTGCCTCCTCTCGTGAAACTGGTAAATGTCAAAGCAGCGCGTCGTTAGTGGATGTTCACGGTCAGGGACAAGTCGCTTCCTTGTCCTCTTCAGCAAAAACAACAACAGAGAAGAATGCAGCAGGCGACACAACGGGTTACTCCATGGAGCTCTTTACACATACCGTCCCTGGCTTAGAAAGTGAAGCAGTTAACAGTCCATGCCCATTACAAGTTGAATCTGACATGGAGTGCACTGATGCACAGCCACAGCCGCCAGACTACTATGCTGGTCCTTTGACTCAGACCACAACATTGCCCTCGCAGGGTAATGATCAAGAATCAGACCCTGATGAGACTATGTTGCCCCATCACAAACGCTATACCACCGACCGACACGGTGACACAGACGAAGTTGCACACGAGCTACAAGAAGAGGTAATAGATGACCCAGTTCTTGACCCTGATTGGCAGCCATTGGGGGAACAGGGTGCAGGCGGCAGCAGTTCTGAAGCGGAGGAGGAGGGGCCGCAGCAGGCATCAACATCGCAACAGGTTCCATCTGCCGGGCCCGTATCTTGCCCAAAACGCGTGGCAAAGCCAAAACCTGTTGGAGGACAGCGTGGCCATCCGGTTAAAGCTCAGTCTGCAATGCCTGAAAAGGTATCCGATGCTAGAAAGAGTGCAGTCTGGCATTTTTTTAAACAACATCCAATTGATCAGCGCAAAGTCATCTGTCAAAAATGTTCAACTACCTTAAGCAGAGGACAGAATCTGAAAAGTCTCAATACAAGTTGCATGCATAGACATTTAACCACCATGCATTTGCAAGCCTGGACTAACTACCAAACGTCCCTTAAGGTTGTAGCACCCTCGGCCAATGAAGCTAGTCAGCAACGCAACATCCCTTCCGGCAGTGTAGGGCCACCATTTTCCGCACCACCTGCAGTATCTGTGCAGGTTTCTTTGCCAGGCCAAAGCAGTCAGGGTCAGGGAATCACCAGTTTCGTAGTAGGAAACACTGCATCTAGGGCACCGGCGGCAACAATACCATCTCCCACCGTCTCTCAGTCTGCCATGTCCACCGGCACCCCCGCTAGTTCCACGATCTCCAGCTCTCCAGTCCAGCTCACCCTACATGAGACTATGGTTAGAAAAAGGAAGTACTTAGCCTCGCATCCGCGTACACAGGGTTTGAACGCCCACATAGCTAGACTAATCTCGTTAGAGATGATGCCCTACCGGTTAGTTGAAAGCGAAGCTTTCAAAGCCCTGATGGACTACGCTGTACCACGCTACGAGCTATTCAGTCGACACTTTTTTTTCCAGAAAAGCCATCCCAGCCCTCCACCAGCATGTTAAAGAGCGCATCGTCCATGCACTCAGGCAATCTGTGAGCACAAAGGTGCACCTGACAACAGATGCATGGACCAGTAGGCATGGCCAGGGACGTTACGTGTCCATCACGGCACACTGGGTAAATGTGGTGGATGCAGGGTCCACAGGGGACAGCAAGTTTGGGACAGTTCTGCCTAGCCCACGGTCTAGGAAACAGTTGGCTGTAGCCGTTCGCACCCCCTCCTCCTCCTCTTCGTCCTCCTGCAGAAGCGAGAGCTCGTCCACAGACCGCAGTCGCACAACCACTCCATCCGCAGCTGCCACTGTTGCACACCAGGTCTCCCATTATGGGGCAGCTACTGGCAAACGTCAGCAGGCTGTATTGGCTATGAAGTGTTTGGGCGACAACAGACACACCGCGGAAGTTCTGTCCGAGTTCTTGCAGAAAGAAACGCAGTCGTGGCTGGGCACTGTAGATCTTGAGGCAGGCAAGGTAGTGAGTGATAACGGAAGGAATTTCATGGCTGCCATCTCCCTTTCCCAACTGAAACACATTCCTTGCCTGGCTCACACCTTAAACCTGGTGGTGCAGTGCTTCCTGAAAAGTTATCCGGGGTTATCCGACCTGCTCCTCAAAGTGCGTGGACTTTGCTCACATATCCGCCGTTCGCCCGTACACTCCAGCCGTATGCAGACCTATCAGCGTTCTTTGAACCTTCCCCAGCATCGCCTAATCATAGACGTTGCAACAAGGTGGAACTCAACACTGCACATGCTTCAGAGACTGTGCGAACAGAGGCGGGCTGTTATGTTTTTGTGGGAGGATACACATACACGGGCAGGCAGTAGGATGGCAGACATGGAGTTGTCAGGTGTGCAGTGGTCGAAGATTCAAGACATGTGTCAAGTCCTTCAGTGTTTTGAGGAATGCACACGGCTGGTTAGTGCAGACAACGCCATAATAAGCATGAGCATCCCCCTAATGCGTCTGCTGATGCAAAGTTTGACGCACATAAAGGATCAGGCGTCTGCAGCTGAGGAAGAGGAAAGCCTTGATGACAGTCAGCCATTGTCTGGCCAGGGCAGTGTACAGGACGAGTTAGTGGGCGAAGAGGAGGAGGAGGACGAGGAGGATGATGGGGATGATTATATTTTTAATGAGGAAGCTTTTCCGGGGCCACTGGAAATTGGTGGCGCGGCAAGGCCGGGTTCTGGTTTTTGGAGGGACACAAGTGACGTGGATTTGCCTGAAACTGCCCCTCAACCAAGCACAACCGGAGATTTGAGAACTGGAACTTTGGCCCACATGGCGGATTATGCCTTACGTATCCTCAAAAGGGACACACGCATAACTAAAATGATGAACGATGACGATTACTGGTTGGCCTGCCTCCTTGATCCTCGCTATAAAGGCAAATTGCAAAATATAATGCCACATGAGAACTTGGAACTAATATTAGCAACCAAACAATCAACTCTTGTTGACCGTTTGCTTCTGGCATTCCCTGCACACAGCGCCCGTGATCGTTCTCACACGAGCTGCAGGGGCCAGCAGACCAGAGGAGTTAGAGGGGCAGAAATCAGAAGTGGCATTGGCCAGAGGGGTTTTCTGACCAGGTTGTGGAGTGATTTTGCTATGACCGCAGACAGGACAGGTACTGCAGCATCAATTCAAAGTGACAGGAGACAACATTTGTCCAGTATGGTTACAAACTATTTTTCATCCCTTATCGATGTTCTCCCTCAACCGTCATTCCCATTTGATTACTGGGCATCAAAATTAGACACCTGGCCAGAATTGGCAGAATATGCATTGCAGGAGCTTGCTTGCCCGGCAGCTAGTGTCCTATCAGAAAGAGTATTCAGTGCTGCAGGTTCAATACTAACAGAAAAAAGGACTCATCTGGCTACCCAAAATGTAGATGATCTAACCTTCATTAAAATGAACCACAACTGGATTTCAAAATCTTTTGCCCCACCTTGCCCGGCTGACACCTAGCTTTCCTATGAAAAGGTCTTGCCTGTGGACTATTCTGAATGACTTTTCCAATCTCGTAATTTTCTGCACCTGATTGTCCAGCATACGACATGTTTACACCTCACTAAATGGCCAAACTCCCACACGGGGCCGTGGTATCGACACTTGGCGCCAGCACCCGTGAGAGTGCTGTTTGTCTGAAGAGGTGGGTGTGCCCGCTTTTGGTCGACGGCACTGCCACTGGGTCCCTCCTAGTACAATAAAGTGTCTCTGGCGGTGGTGGTGCGCACCCAACGTCAGACACACCGTTGTAATATGAGGGGCCCTGGGCCTGTACCGCCGGCCACAAGACAGTTCCCCCCCCCAGCTCAAACAGTGCTCTACCACTTGCAAAATTATCTCACAGCTCCACCAATGTTTAGTCTATGCGCTGACATCCTTCAATGCCTGCCACTGACAATACCATTGTATTGACATTTTTGTTATGTTAGGCCTTCGAAGCCTGTCTGCGGTCACTCCATCCACTATGCCTCCACTGACCACACCACTGCTGCCCGTGTACCCCTGGAACCAATTTAAAATTGCCTACAGCCATGTGTTATTATTTTAGGCCTTCGATGCCTGTCTGCGGTCAATCCTTACAATATGCCTCCACTGACCACACCACTGCTGCCCGTGTACCCCTGGAACCAATTTAAAATTGTGTTGTGAATTCTGTGGCTGAATTCACTCCTGTGGTCACAAGTGGTACTGCAGCTTCTGAGCTTCCTCCCTCAGGTGTTCTGGTGAGCTCGTTGGCTGCTGTGTTATTTAACTCCACCTGATTCTGTCTTCCTTGCTCCTTGTCAATGTTCCAGTGTTGGATCTGAGCTTTGGATCTTTCCTGTGGCCTGCTGCTCTGCTTAGATAAGTGCTTCTTTGCTTTTGTTGCTATTTTGTCTGTCCAGCTTGTCTATTCGTTTTGCTGGAAGCTCTGAGACGCAAAGGGTGTACCGCCGTGCCGTTAGTTCGGCACGGTGGGTCTTTTTGCCCCCTTTGCGTGGTTTTTGCTTTAGGGTTTTTTTGTAGATTGCAAAGTTCTCTTTGCTATCCTCGCTCTATCTAGAATATCGGGCCTCACTTTGCTGAATCTATTTCATCCCTACGTTTTGTCTTTTCCTCTTGCTAACAGTCATTATATGTGGGGGGCTGCCTTTTCCTTTGGGGTATTTCTCTGAGGCAAGCCAGGCTTGTATTTCTATCTTCAGGCTAGTCAGTTCCTCAGGCTGTGCCGAGTTGCATAGGTAGTGTCAGGCGCAATCCACAGCTGCCTTTAGTTGTGTTTAGGATAGGTTCAGGTATTGCGGTCTACAGAGATTCCACGTCTCAGAGCTCGTTCTATTGTTTTTGGGTTATTGTCAGATCACTGTATGTGCTCTGATTGCTGGCACACTGTGTCACTGGATTGCCATCATAACAAAATTGCCTACAGCCAGCCCAATTTTTTTATTTTAGGCCTTTGATGCCTGTCTGCGGTCCGTTCTTTCTACTACTACTACACTGACCAGGCCACTGCTGCCCGTGTTCCCCTGGAACCAATTTAAAATTGCCTACAGCCATGTGTTATTATTTTAGGCCTTCGATGCCTGTCTGCGGTCACTCCTTCCACTAGGCCTCCACTGACCACACCACTGCTGCCCGTGTACCCCTGGAACCAATTTAAAATTGCCTACAGCCAGCCCAATTTTTTTATTTTAGGCCTTCGATGCCTGTCTGCGGTCCGTTCTTTCTACTACTACTACACTGACCAGGCCACTGCTGCCCGTGTTCCCCTGGAACCAATTTAAAATTGCCTACAGCCATGTGTTATTATTTTAGGCCTTCGATGCCTGTCTGTGGTCACTCCTTCCACTAGGCCTCCACTGACCACACCACTGCTGCCCGTGTACCCCTGGAACCAATTTAAAATTGCCTACAGCCAGCCCAATTTTTTTATTTTAGGCCTTCGATGCCTATCTGCGGTCCGTTCTTTCTACTACTACTACACTGACCAGGCCACTGCTGCCCGTGTTCCCCTGGAACCAATTTAAAATTGCCTACAGCCATGTGTTATTATTTTAGGCCTTCGATGCCTGTCTGCGGTCACTCCTTCCACTAGGCGTCCACTGACCACACCACTGCTGCCCGTGTACCCCTGGAACCAATTTAAAATTGCCTACAGCCAGCCCAATTTTTTTATTTTAGGCCTTCGATGCCTGTCTGCGGTCCGTTCTTTCTACTACTACTACACTGACCAGGCCACTGCTGCCCGTGTTCCCCTGGAACCAATTTAAAATTGCCTACAGCCATGTGTTATTATTTTAGGCCTTCGATGCCTGTCTGCGGTCACTCCTTCCACTAGGCCTCCACTGACCACACCACTGCTGCCCGTGTACCCCTGGAACCAATTTAAAATTGCCTACAGCCAGCCCAATTTTTTTATTTTAGGCCTTCGATGCCTGTCTGCGGTCCGTTCTTTCTACTACTACTACACTGACCAGGCCACTGCTGCCCGTGTACCCCTGGAACCAATTTAAAATTGCCTACAGCCATGTGTTATTATTTTAGGCCTTCGATGCCTGTCTGCGGTCACTCCTTCCACTAGGCCTCCACTGACCACACCACTGCTGCCCGTGTACCCTGGAACCAATTTAAAATTGCCTACAGCCATGTGTTATTATTTTAGGCCTTCGATGCCTGTCTGCAGTCACTCCTTCCACTAGGCCTCCACTGACCACACCACTGCTGCCCGTGTACCCCTGGAACCAATTTAAAATTGCCTACAGCCAGCCCAATTTTTTTATTTTAGGCCTTCGATGCCTGTCTGCGGTCCGTTATTTCTACTACTACTACACTGACCAGGCCACTGCTGCCCGTGTTCCCCTGGAACCAATTTAAAATTGCCTACAGCCATGTGTTATTATTTTAGGCCTTCGATGCCTGTCTGCGGTCACTCCTTCCACTAGGCCTCCACTGACCACACCACTGCTGCCCGTGTACCCCTGGAACCAATTTAAAATTGCCTACAGCCAGCCCAATTTTTTTATTTTAGGCCTTCGATGCCTGTCTGCGGTCCGTTCTTTCTACTACTACTACACTGACCAGGCCACTGCTGCCCGTGTTCCCCTGGAACCAATTTAAAATTGCCTACAGCCATGTGTTATTATTTTAGGCCTTCGATGCCTGTCTGCGGTCACTCCTTCCACTAGGTCTCCACTGACCACACCACTGCTGCCCGTGTACCCCTGGAACCTATTTATAATTGCATAGAGCATCCTTTTTTTAATAGTAGGCGTACAAAGTCTGTCTGCGGTTCACTATTGAAATTGTCCTCCACTGCCCAGAGCACTGCAGCTTGTGTACCCCTGTAACTTTTTTCTGCTGCAGTGAGCCACATTTTTGGTTTGAGTCCTACTACCTGTGTCTGTCTGGGCCACTCAATTCAGCTGTGTTCCTTTGAAAAAAGCTGAGCGTCAATAGTCTTGTTTTCAGCCTCTAGGAATTTTAAAACTTCATTGGGTGTACATCTTTGGTAGGGTCTACTAACGGTGTCTGCCTCCCCAAGGTGTTCCCCAGGTTTCCTCTCCATTGCTTTGATCTTCATGCTCTCGTTTAGTAGTTGTTGGAAACTACGCTGCATTAGGCCTACAAATTGGGTATGGGGTGTAGAGAGATGGTGTGTTCCACTCCAAGGTGTTCTCCAGGTTGCCTTTCCTGAGCTTCGATCTTCATGCTCTCGTTTAGTAGTTGTTGGAAACTACGCTGCATTAGGCCTACAAATTGGGTATGGGGTGTAGAGAGATGGTGTGTTCCACTCCACGGTGTTCCCCAGGTTTCCTCTCCATTGCTTCGATCTTCATGCTCTCGTTTAGTAGTTGTAGAAAACTACACTGCATTAGGCCTACAAATTGGGTATGGGGTGTAGAGAGATGGTGTGTTCCACTCCAAGATGTTCCCCAGGTTTCCTCGCCATTGCTTCGATCTTCATGCTCTCGTTTAGTAGTTGTTGGAAACTACGCTGCATTAGGCCTACAAATTGGGTATGGGGTGTAGAGAGATGGTGTGTTCCACTCCAAGGTGTTCTCCAGGTTGCCTTTCCTGAGCTTCGATCTTCATGCTCTCGTTTAGTAGTTGTTGGAAACTACGCTGCATTAGGCCTACAAATTGGGTATGGGGTGTAGAGAGATGGTGTGTTCCACTCCAAGGTGTTCTCCAGGTTGCCTTTCCTGAGCTTCAATCTTCATGCTCTCGTTTAGTAGTTGTTGGAAACTACGCTGCATTAGGCCTACAAATTGGGTATGGGGTGTAGAGAGATGGTGTGTTCCACTCCAAGGTGTTCCCCAGGTTTCATCGCCATTGCTTCGATCTTCATGCTCTCGTTTAGTAGTTGTTGGAAACTACGCTGCATTAGGCCTACAAATTGGGTATGGGGTGTAGAGAGATGGTGTGTTCCACTCCAAGGTGTTCCCCAGGTTTCCTCTCCATTGCTTCGATCTTCATGCTCTCGTTTAGTAGTTGTAGAAAACTACACTGCATTAGGCCTACAAATTGGGTATGGGGTGTAGAGAGATGGTGTGTTCCACTCCAAGGTGTTCCCCAGGTTTCGTCCACATTGCTTCGGTCTTCCGACTCTCGTTTAGTAGTTGTAGAAAACTACACTGCATTAGGCCTACAAATTGGGTATGGGGTGTAGAGAGACGGTGTGTTACACTCCAAGGTGTTCCCCAGGTTTCGTCCACATTGCTTCGATCTTCCGACTCTCGTTTAGTAGTTGTTGAAAACTACACTGCATTAGGCCTACAAATTGGGTATGGGGTGTAGAGAGATGGTGTGTTCCACTCCAAGGTGTTCTCCAGGTTGCCTTTCCTGAGCTTCGATCTTCATGCTCTCGTTTAGTAGTTGTTGGAAACTACGCTGCATTAGGCCTACAAATTGGGTATGGGGTGTAGAGAGATGGTGTGTTCCACTCCAAGGTGTTCCCCAGGTTTCCTCTCCATTGCTTCGATCTTCATGCTCTCGTTTAGTAGTTGTAGAAAACTACACTGCATTAGGCCTACAAATTGGGTATGGGGTGTAGAGAGATGTTCCACTCCAAGGTGTTCCCCAGGTTTCCTCGCCATTGCTTCGATCTTCATGCTCTTGTTTAGTAGTTGTTGGAAACTACGCTGCATTAGGCCTACAAATTGGGTATGGGGTGTAGAGAGATGGTGTGTTCCACTCCAAGGTGTTCTCCAGGTTGCCTTTCCTGAGCTTCGATCTTCATGCTCTCGTTTAGTAGTTGTTGGAAACTACGCTGCATTAGGCCTACAAATTGGGTATGGAGTGTAGAGAGATGGTGTGTTCCACTCCAAGGTGTTCTCCAGGTTGCCTTTCCTGAGCTTCAATCTTCATGCCCTCGTTTAGTAGTTGTTGGAAACTACGCTGCATTAGGCCTACAAATTGGGTATGGGGTGTAGAGAGATGGTGTGTTCCACTCCAAGGTGTTCCCCAGGTTTCATCGCCATTGCTTCGATCTTCATGCTCTCGTTTAGTAGTTGTTGGAAACTACGCTGCATTAGGCCTACAAATTGGGTATGGGGTGTAGAGAGATGGTGTGTTCCACTCCAAGGTGTTCCCCAGGTTTCCTCTCCATTGCTTCGATCTTCATGCTCTCGTTTAGTAGTTGTTGGAAACTATGCTGCATTAGGCCTATAAATTGGGTATGGGGTGAAGAGAGATGGTGTGTTCCACTCCAAGGTGTTCTCCAGGTTGCCTTTCCTGAGCTTCGATCTTCATGCTCTCGTTTAGTAGTTGTTGGAAACTACGCTGCATTAGGCCTACAAATTGGGTATGGGGTGTAGAGAGATGGTGCGTTCCACTCCAAGGTGTTCCCCACGTTTCCTCTCCATTGCTTCGATCTTCATGCTCTCATTTAGTAGTTGTAGAAAACTACACTGCATTAGGCCTACAAATTGGGTATGGGGTGTAGAGAGATGGTGTGTTCCACTCCAAGGTGTTCCCCAGGTTTCGTCCACATTGCTTCGGTCTTCCGACTCTCGTTTAGTAGTTGTAGAAAACTACACTGCATTAGGCCTACAAATTGGGTATGGGGTGTAGAGAGACGGTGTGTTACACTCCAAGGTGTTCCCCACGTTTCGTCCACATTGCTTCGATCTTCCAACTCTCGTTTAGTAGTTGTTGAAAACTACACTGCATTAGGCCTACAAATTGGGTATGGAGTGTAGAGAGATGGTGTGTTCCACTCCAAGGTGTTCTCCAGGTTGCCTTTCCTGAGCTTCAATCTTCATGCTCTCGTTTAGTAGTTGTTGGAAACTACGCTGCATTAGGCCTACAAATTGGGTATGGGGTGTAGAGAGATGGTGTGTTCCACTCCAAGGTGTTCCCCAGGTTTCATCGCCATTGCTTCGATCTTCATGCTCTCGTTTAGTAGTTGTTGGAAACTACGCTGCATTAGGCCTACAAATTGGGTATGGGGTGTAGAGAGATGGTGTGTTCCACTCCAAGGTGCTCTCCAGGTTGCCTTTCCTGAGCTTCGATCTTCATGCTCTCGTTTAGTAGTTGTTGGAAACTACGCTGCATTAGGCCTACAAATTGGGTATGGGGTGTAGAGAGATGGTGTGTTCCACTCCAAGGTGTTCCCCAGGTTTCCTCTCCATTGCTTCGATCTTCATGCTCTCGTTTAGTAGTTGTAGAAAACTACACTACATTAGGCCTACAAATTGGGTATGGGGTGTAGAGAGACGGTGTGTTACACTCCAAGGTGTTCCCCAGGTTTCGTCCACATTGCTTCGATCTTCCGACTCTCGTTTAGTAGTTGTTGAAAACTACACTGCATTAGGCCTACAAATTGGGCATGGGGTGTAGAGAGATGGTGTGTTCCACTCCAAGGTGTTCTCCAGGTTGCCTTTCCTGAGCTTCGATCTTCATGCTCTCGTTTAGTAGTTGTTGGAAACTACGCTGCATTAGGCCTACAAATTGGGTATGGGGTGTAGAGAGATGGTGTGTTCCACTCCAAGGTGTTCCCCAGGTTTCCTCTCCATTGCTTCGATCTTCATGCTCTCGTTTAGTAGTTGTTGGAAACTACGCTGCATTAGGCCTACAAATTGGGTATGGGGTGTAGAGAGATGGTGTGTTCCACTCCAAGGTGTTCCCCAGGTTTCCTCTCCATTGCTTCGATCTTCATGCTCTCGTTTAGTAGTTGTAGAAAACTACACTGCATTAGGCCTACAAATTGGGTATGGGGTGTAGAGAGATGGTGTGTTCCACTCCAAGGTGTTCTCCAGGTTGCCTTTCCTGAGCTTCGATCTTCATGCTCTCGTTTAGTAGTTGTTGGAAACTACGCTGCATTAGGCCTATAAATTGGGTATGGGGTGTAGAGAGATGGTGTGTTCCACTCCAAGGTGTTCTCCAGGTTGCCTTTCCTGAGCTTCGATCTTCATGCTCTCGTTTAGTAGTTGTTGGAAACTACGCTGCGTTAGGCCTACAAATTGGGTATGGGGTGTAGAGAGATGGTGTGTTCCACTCCAAGGTGTTCCCCAGGTTTCCTCTCCATTGCTTCGATCTTCCAACTCTCGTTTAGTAGTTGTTGAAAACTACACTGCATTAGGCCTACAAATTGGGTATGGAGTGTAGAGAGATGGTGTGTTCCACTCCAAGGTGTTCTCCAGGTTGCCTTTCCTGAGCTTCAATCTTCATGCTCTCGTTCAGTAGTTGTTGGAAACTACGCTGCATTAGGCCTACAAATTGGGTATGGGGTGTAGAGAGATGGTGTGTTCCACTCCAAGGTGTTCCCCAGGTTTCATCGCCATTGCTTCGATCTTCATGCTCTCGTTTAGTAGTTGTTGGAAACTACGCTGCATTAGGCCTACAAATTGGGTATGGGGTGTAGAGAGATGGTGTGTTCCACTCCAAGGTGTTCTCCAGGTTGCCTTTCCTGAGCTTCGATCTTCATGCTCTCGTTTAGTAGTTGTTGGAAACTACGCTGCATTAGGCCTACAAATTGGGTATGGGGTGTAGAGAGATGGTGTGTTCCACTCCAAGGTGTTCCCCAGGTTTCCTCTCCATTGCTTCGATCTTCATGCTCTCGTTTAGTAGTTGTAGAAAACTACACTACATTAGGCCTACAAATTGGGTATGGGGTGTAGAGAGACGGTGTGTTACACTCCAAGGTGTTCCCCAGGTTTCGTCCACATTGCTTCGATCTTCCGACTCTCGTTTAGTAGTTGTTGAAAACTACACTGCATTAGGCCTACAAATTGGGTATGGGGTGTAGAGAGATGGTGTGTTCCACTCCAAGGTGTTCTCCAGGTTGCCTTTCCTGAGCTTCAATCTTCATGCTCTCGTTTAGTAGTTGTTGGAAACTACGCTGCATTAGGCCTACAAATTGGGTATGGGGTGTAGAGAGATGGTGTGTTCCACTCCAAGGTGTTCCCCAGGTTTCCTCGCCATTGCTTCGATCTTCATGCTCTCGTTTAGTAGTTGTTGGAAACTACGCTGCATTAGGCCTACAAATTGGGTATGGGGTGTAGAGAGATGGTGTGTTCCACTCCAAGGTGTTCCCCAGGTTTCCTCTCCATTGCTTCGATCTTCATGCTCTCGTTTAGTAGTTGTTGGAAACTACGCTGCATTAGGCCTACAAATTGGGTATGGGGTGTAGAGAGATGGTGTGTTCCACTCCAAGGTGTTCCCCAGGTTTCCTCTCCATTGCTTCGATCTTCATGCTCTCGTTTAGTAGTTGTAGAAAAATACACTGCATTAGGCCTACAAATTGGGTATGGGGTGTAGAGAGATGGTGTGTTCCACTCCAAGGTGTTCTCCAGGTTGCCTTTCCTGAGCTTCGATCTTCATGCTCTCGTTTAGTAGTTGTTGGAAACTACGCTGCATTAGGCCTATAAATTGGGTATGGGGTGTAGAGAGATGGTGTGTTCCACTCCAAGGTGTTCTCCAGGTTGCCTTTCCTGAGCTTCGATCTTCATGCTCTCGTTTAGTAGTTGTTGGAAACTACGCTGCGTTAGGCCTACAAATTGGGTATGGGGTGTAGAGAGATGGTGTGTTCCACTCCAAGGTGTTCCCCAGGTTTCCTCTCCATTGCTTCGATCTTCATGCTCTCGTTTAGTAGTTGTTGGAAACTACGCTGCATTAGGCCTATAAATTGGGTATGGGGTGTAGAGAGATGGTGTGTTCCACTCCAAGGTGTTCTCCAGGTTGCCTTTCCTGAGCTTCGATCTTCATGCTCTCGTTTAGTAGTTGTTGGAAACTACGCTGCGTTAGGCCTACAAATTGGGTATGGGGTGTAGAGAGATGGTGTGTTCCACTCCAAGGTGTTCTCCAGGTTGCCTTTCCTGAGCTTCGATCTTCATGCTCTCGTTTAGTAGTTGTTGGAAACTACGCTGCATTAGGCCTACAAATTGGGTATGGGGTGTAGAGAGATGGTGTGTTCCACTCCAAGGTGTTCCCCAGGTTTCCTCTCCATTGCTTCGATCTTCATGCTCTCGTTTAGTAGTTGTAGAAAACTACACTGCATTAGGCCTACAAATTGGGTATGGGGTGTAGAGAGATGGTGTGTTCCACTCCAAGGTGTTCCCCAGGTTTCGTCCACATTGCTTCGGTCTTCCGACTCTCGTTTAGTAGTTGTAGAAAACTACACTGCATTAGGCCTACAAATTGCGTATGGGGTGTAGAGAGACGGTGTGTTACACTCCAAGGTGTTCCCCACGTTTCGTCCACATTGCTTCGATCTTCCGACTCTCGTTTAGTAGTTGTTGAAAACTACACTGCATTAGGCCTACAAATTGGGTATGGGGTGTAGAGAGATGGTGTGTTCCACTCCAAGGTGTTCTCCAGGTTGCCTTTCCTGAGCTTCGATCTTCATGCTCTCGTTTAGTAGTTGTTGGAAACTTCGCTGCATTAGGCCTACAAATTGGGTATGGGGTGTAGAGAGATGGTGTGTTCCACTCCAAGGTGTTCCCCAGGTTTCCTCGCCATTGCTTCGATCTTCATGCTCTCGTTTAGTAGTTGTTGGAAACTACGCTGCATTAGGCCTAGAAATTGGGTATGGGGTGTAGAGAGATGGTGTGTTCCACTCCAAGGTGTTCCCCAGGTTTCCTCTCCATTGCTTCGATCTTCATGCTCTCGTTTAGTAGTTGTTGGAAACTACGCTGCATTAGGCCTACAAATTGGGTGTGGGGTGTAGAGAGATGGTGTGTTCCACTCCAAGGTGTTCCCCAGGTTTCCTCTCCATTGCTTCGATCTTCATGCTCTCGTTTAGTAGTTGTAGAAAACTACACTGCATTAGGCCTACAAATTGGGTATGGGGTGTAGAGAGATGGTGTGTTCCACTCCAAGGTGTTCCCCAGGTTTCGTCCACATTGCTTCGGTCTTCCGACTCTCGTTTAGTAGTTGTAGAAAACTACACTGCATTAGGCCTACAAATTGCGTATGGGGTGTAGAGAGACGGTGTGTTACACTCCAAGGTGTTCCCCACGTTTCGTCCACATTGCTTCGATCTTCCGACTCTCGTTTAGTAGTTGTTGAAAACTACACTGCATTAGGCCTACAAATTGGGTATGGGGTGTAGAGAGATGGTGTGTTCCACTCCAAGGTGTTCTCCAGGTTGCCTTTCCTGAGCTTCGATCTTCATGCTCTCGTTTAGTAGTTGTTGGAAACTTCGCTGCATTAGGCCTACAAATTGGGTATGGGGTGTAGAGAGATGGTGTGTTCCACTCCAAGGTGTTCCCCAGGTTTCCTCGCCATTGCTTCGATCTTCATGCTCTCGTTTAGTAGTTGTTGGAAACTACGCTGCATTAGGCCTAGAAATTGGGTATGGGGTGTAGAGAGATGGTGTGTTCCACTCCAAGGTGTTCCCCAGGTTTCCTCTCCATTGCTTCGATCTTCATGCTCTCGTTTAGTAGTTGTTGGAAACTACGCTGCATTAGGCCTACAAATTGGGTGTGGGGTGTAGAGAGATGGTGTGTTCCACTCCAAGGTGTTCCCCAGGTTTCCTCTCCATTGCTTCGATCTTCATGCTCTCGTTTAGTAGTTGTAGAAAACTACACTGCATTAGGCCTACAAATTGGGTATGGGGTGTAGAGAGATGGTGTGTTCCACTCCAAGGTGTTCCCCAGGTTTCCTCTCCATTGCTTCGATCTTCATGCTCTCGTTTAGTAGTTGTTGGAAACTACGCTGCATTAGGCCTATAAATTGGGTATGGGGTGTAGAGAGATGGTGTGTTCCACTCCAAGGTGTTCTCCAGGTTGCCTTTCCTGAGCTTCGATCTTCATGCTCTCGTTTAGTAGTTGTTGGAAACTACGCTGCGTTAGGCCTACAAATTGGGTATGGGGTGTAGAGAGATGGTGTGTTCCACTCCAAGGTGTTCCCCAGGTTTCGTCCACATTGCTTCGGTCTTCCGACTCTCGTTTAGTAGTTGTAGAAAACTACACTGCATTAGGCCTACAAATTGCGTATGGGGTGTAGAGAGACGGTGTGTTACACTCCAAGGTGTTCCCCACATTTCGTCCACATTGCTTCGATCTTCCGACTCTCGTTTAGTAGTTGTTGAAAACTACACTGCATTAGGCCTACAAATTGGGTATGGGGTGTAGAGAGATGGTGTGTTCCACTCCAAGGTGTTCCCCAGGTTTCCTCGCCATTGCTTCGATCTTCATGCTCTCGTTTAGTAGTTGTTGGAAACTACGCTGCATTAGGCCTAGAAATTGGGTATGGGGTGTAGAGAGATGGTGTGTTCCACTCCAAGGTGTTCCCCAGGTTTCCTCTCCATTGCTTCGATCTTCATGCTCTCGTTTAGTAGTTGTTGGAAACTACGCTGCATTAGGCCTACAAATTGGGTGTGGGGTGTAGAGAGATGGTGTGTTCCACTCCAAGGTGTTCCCCAGGTTTCCTCTCCATTGCTTCGATCTTCATGCTCTCGTTTAGTAGTTGTAGAAAACTACACTGCATTAGGCCTACAAATTGGGTATGGGGTGTAGAGAGATGGTGTGTTCCACTCCAAGGTGTTCCCCAGGTTTCCTCTCCATTGCTTCGATCTTCATGCTCTCGTTTAGTAGTTGTTGGAAACTACGCTGCATTAGGCCTATAAATTGGGTATGGGGTGTAGAGAGATGGTGTGTTCCACTCCAAGGTGTTCTCCAGGTTGCCTTTCCTGAGCTTCGATCTTCATGCTCTCGTTTAGTAGTTGTTGGAAACTACGCTGCATTAGGCCTACAAATTGGGTATGGAGTGTAGAGAGATGGTGTGTTCCACTCCAAGGTGTTCTCCAGGTTGCCTTTCCTGAGCTTCAATCTTCATGCTCTCGTTTAGTAGTTGTTGGAAACTACGCTGCATTAGGCCTACAAATTGGGTATGGGGTGTAGAGAGATGGTGTGTTCCACTCCAAGGTGTTCCCCAGGTTTCATCGCCATTGCTTCGATCTTCATGCTCTCGTTTAGTAGTTGTTGGAAACTACGCTGCATTAGGCCTACAAATTGGGTATGGGGTGTAGAGAGATGGTGTGTTCCACTCCAAGGTGTTCCCCAGGTTTCCTCTCCATTGCTTCGATCTTCATGCTCTCGTTTAGTAGTTGTTGGAAACTACGCTGCATTAGGCCTATAAGTTGGGTATGGGGTGTAGAGAGATGGTGTGTTTCACTCCAAGGTGTTCTCCAGGTTGCCTTTCCTGAGCTTCGATCTTCATGCTCTCGTTTAGTAGTTGTTGGAAACTACGCTGCGTTAGGCCTACAAATTGGGTATGGGGTGTAGAGAGATGGTGTGTTACACTCCAAGGTGTTCCCCACGTTTCGTCCACATTGCTTCGATCTTCCAACTCTCGTTTAGTAGTTGTTGAAAACTACATTGCATTAGGCCTACAAATTGGG
This sequence comes from Ranitomeya imitator, assembly GCF_032444005.1. Lineage (NCBI taxonomy): Eukaryota > Metazoa > Chordata > Amphibia > Anura > Dendrobatidae > Ranitomeya > Ranitomeya imitator. The sequence goes on along the minus strand of NC_091282.1, from coordinate 715,093,271 downwards.
TATGGAGTGTAGAGAGATGGTGTGTTCCACTCCAAGGTGTTCTCCAGGTTGCCTTTCCTGAGCTTCAATCTTCATGCTCTCGTTTAGTAGTTGTTGGAAACTACGCTGCATTAGGCCTACAAATTGGGTATGGGGTGTAGAGAGATGGTGTGTTCCACTCCAAGGTGTTCCCCAGGTTTCATCGCCATTGCTTCGATCTTCATGCTCTCGTTTAGTAGTTGTTGGAAACTACGCTGCATTAGGCCTACAAATTGGGTATGGGGTGTAGAGAGATGGTGTGTTCCACTCCAAGGTGCTCTCCAGGTTGCCTTTCCTGAGCTTCAATCTTCATGCTCTCGTTTAGTAGTTGTTGGAAACTACGCTGCATTAGGCCTACAAATTGGGTATGGGGTGTAGAGAGATGGTGTGTTCCACTCCAAGGTTTCCCCAGGTTTCCTCTCCATTGCTTCGATCTTCATGCTCTCGTTTAGTAGTTGTAGAAAACTACACTACATTAGGCCTACAAATTGGGTATGGGGTGTAGAGAGACGGTGTTTTACACTCCAAGGTGTTCCCCAGGTTTCGTCCACATTGCTTCGATCTTCCGACTCTCGTTTAGTAGTTGTTGAAAACTACACTGCATTAGGCCTACAAATTGGGCATGGGGTGTAGAGAGATGGTGTGTTCCACTCCAAGGTGTTCTCCAGGTTGCCTTTCCTGAGCTTCGATCTTCATGCTCTCGTTTAGTAGTTGTTGGAAACTACGCTGCATTAGGCCTACAAATTGGGTATGGGGTGTAGAGAGATGGTGTGTTCCACTCCAAGGTGTTCCCCAGGTTTCCTCGCCATTGCTTCGATCTTCATGCTCTCGTTTAGTAGTTGTTGGAAACTACACTGCATTAGGCCTACAAATTGGGTATGGGGTGTAGAGAGATGGTGTGTTCCACTCCAAGGTGTTCCCCAGGTTTCCTCTCCATTGCTTCGATCTTCATGCTCTCGTTTAGTAGTTGTTGGAAACTACGCTGCATTAGGCCTACAAATTGGGTATGGGGTGTAGAGAGATGGTGTGTTCCACTCCAAGGTGTTCCCCAGGTTTCCTCTCCATTGCTTCGATCTTCATGCTCTCGTTTAGTAGTTGTTGGAAACTACGCTGCATTAGGCCTACAAATTGGGTATGGGGTGTAGAGAGATGGTGTGTTCCACTCCAAGGTGTTCCCCAGGTTTCCTCTCCATTGCTTCGATCTTCATGCTCTCGTTTAGTAGTTGTAGAAAACTACACTGCATTAGGCCTACAAATTGGGTATGGGGTGTAGAGAGATGGTGTGTTCCACTCCAAGGTGTTCTCCAGGTTGCCTTTCCTGAGCTTCGATCTTCATGCTCTCGTTTAGTAGTTGTTGGAAACTACGCTGCATTAGGCCTATAAATTGGGTATGGGGTGTAGAGAGATGGTGTGTTCCACTCCAAGGTGTTCTCCAGGTTGCCTTTCCTGAGCTTCGATCTTCATGCTCTCGTTTAGTAGTTGTTGGAAACTACGCTGCGTTAGGCCTACAAATTGGGTATGGGGTGTAGAGAGATGGTGTGTTCCACTCCAAGGTGTTCCCCAGGTTTCCTCTCCATTGCTTCGATCTTCCAACTCTCGTTTAGTAGTTGTTGAAAACTACACTGCATTAGGCCTACAAATTGGGTATGGAGTGTAGAGAGATGGTGTGTTCCACTCCAAGGTGTTCTCCAGGTTGCCTTTCCTGAGCTTCAATCTTCATGCTCTCGTTTAGTAGTTGTTGGAAACTACGCTGCATTAGGCCTACAAATTGGGTATGGGGTGTAGAGAGATGGTGTGTTCCACTCCAAGGTGTTCCCCAGGTTTCATCGCCATTGCTTCGATCTTCATGCTCTCGTTTAGTAGTTGTTGGAAACTACGCTGCATTAGGCCTACAAATTGGGTATGGGGTGTAGAGAGATGGTGTGTTCCACTCCAAGGTGTTCTCCAGGTTGCCTTTCCTGAGCTTCGATCTTAATGCTCTCGTTTAGTAGTTGTTGGAAACTACGCTGCATTAGGCCTACAAATTGGGTATGGGGTGTAGAGAGAGTGTGTGTTCCACTCCAAGGTGTTCCCCAGGTTTCCTCTACATTGCTTCGATCTTCATGCTCTCGTTTAGTAGTTGTAGAAAACTACACTACATTAGGCCTACAAATTGGGTATGGGGTGTAGAGAGACGGTGTGTTACACTCCAAGGTGTTCCCCAGGTTTCGTCCACATTGCTTCGATCTTCCGACTCTCGTTTAGTAGTTGTTGAAAACTACACTGCATTAGGCCTACAAATTGGGTATGGGGTGTAGAGAGATGGTGTGTTCCACTCCAAGGTGTTCTCCAGGTTGCCTTTCCTGAGCTTCGATCTTCATGCTCTCGTTTAGTAGTTGTTGGAAACTACGCTGCATTAGGCCTACAAATTGGGTATGGGGTGTAGAGAGATGGTGTGTTCCACTCCAAGGTGTTCCCCAGGTTTCCTCGCCATTGCTTCGATCTTCATGCTCTCGTTTAGTAGTTGTTGGAAACTACGCTGCATTAGGCCTACAAATTGGGTATGGGGTGTAGAGAGATGGTGTGTTCCACTCCAAGGTGTTCCCCAGGTTTCCTCTCCATTGCTTCGATCTTCATGCTCTCGTTTAGTAGTTGTTGGAAACTACGCTGCATTAGGCCTACAAATTGGGTATGGGGTGTAGAGAGATGGTGTGTTCCACTCCAAGGTGTTCCCCAGGTTTCCTCTCCATTGCTTCGATCTTCATGCTCTCGTTTAGTAGTTGTAGAAAACTACACTGCATTAGGCCTACAAATTGGGTATGGGGTGTAGAGAGATGGTGTGTTCCACTCCAAGGTGTTCTCCAGGTTGCCTTTCCTGAGCTTCGATCTTCATGCTCTCGTTTAGTAGTTGTTGGAAACTACGCTGCATTAGGCCTATAAATTGGGTATGGGGTGTAGAGAGATGGTGTGTTCCACTCCAAGGTGTTCTCCAGGTTGCCTTTCCTGAGCTTCGATCTTCATGCTCTCGTTTAGTAGTTGTTGGAAACTACGCTGCGTTAGGCCTACAAATTGGGTATGGGGTGTAGAGAGATGGTGTGTTCCACTCCAAGGTGTTCCCCAGGTTTCCTCTCCATTGCTTCGATCTTCATGCTCTCGTTTAGTAGTTGTTGGAAACTACGCTGCATTAGGCCTACAAATTGGGTATGGGGTGTAGAGAGATGGTGTGTTCCACTCCAAGGTGTTCTACAGGTTGCCTTTCCTGAGCTTCGATCTTCATGCTCTCGTTTAGTAGTTGTTGGAAACTACGCTGCGTTAGGCCTACAAATTGGGTATGGGGTGTAGAGAGATGGTGTGTTCCACTCCAAGGTGTTCTCCAGGTTGCCTTTCCTGAGCTTCGATCTTCATGCTCTCGTTTAGTAGTTGTTGGAAACTACGCTGCATTAGGCCTACAAATTGGGTATGGGGTGTAGAGAGATGGTGTGTTCCACTCCAAGGTGTTCCCCAGGTTTCCTCTCCATTGCTTCGATCTTCATGCTCTCGTTTAGTAGTTGTAGAAAACTACACTACATTAGGCCTACAAATTGGGTATGGGGTGTAGAGAGACGGTGTGTTACACTCCAAGGTGTTCCCCAGGTTTCGTCCACATTGCTTCGATCTTCCGACTCTCGTTTAGTAGTTGTTGAAAACTACACTGCATTAGGCCTACAAATTGGGTATGGGGTGTAGAGAGATGGTGTGTTCCACTCCAAGGTGTTCTCCAGGTTGCCTTTCCTGAGCTTCGATCTTCATGCTCTCGTTTAGTAGTTGTTGGAAACTACGCTGCATTAGGCCTACAAATTGGGTATGGGGTGTAGAGAGATGGTGTGTTCCACTCCAAGGTGTTCCCCAGGTTTCCTCGCCATTGCTTCGATCTTCATGCTCTCGTTTAGTAGTTGTTGGAAACTACGCTGCATTAGGCCTACAAATTGGGTATGGGGTGTAGAGAGATGGTGTGTTCCACTCCAAGGTGTTCCCCAGGTTTCCTCTCCATTGCTTCGATCTTCATGCTCTCGTTTAGTAGTTGTTGGAAACTACGCTGCATTAGGCCTACAAATTGGGTATCGGGTGTAGAGAGATGGTGTGTTCCACTCCAAGGTGTTCCCCAGGTTTCCTCTCCATTGCTTCGATCTTCATGCTCTCGTTTAGTAGTTGTAGAAAACTACACTGCATTAGGCCTACAAATTGGGTATGGGGTGTAGAGAGATGGTGTGTTCCACTCCAAGGTGTTCTCCAGGTTGCCTTTCCTGAGCTTCGATCTTCATGCTCTCGTTTAGTAGTTGTTGGAAACTACGCTGCATTAGGCCTATAAATTGGGTATGGGGTGTAGAGAGATGGTGTGTTCCACTCCAAGGTGTTCTCCAGGTTGCCTTTCCTGAGCTTCGATCTTCATGCTCTCGTTTAGTAGTTGTTGGAAACTACGCTGCGTTAGGCCTACAAATTGGGTATGGGGTGTAGAGAGATGGTGTGTTCCACTCCAAGGTGTTCCCCAGGTTTCCTCTCCATTGCTTCGATCTTCATGCTCTCGTTTAGTAGTTGTTGGAAACTACGCTGCATTAGGCCTACAAATTGGGTATGGGGTGTAGAGAGATGGTGTGTTCCACTCCAAGGTGTTCTACAGGTTGCCTTTCCTGAGCTTCGATCTTCATGCTCTCGTTTAGTAGTTGTTGGAAACTACGCTGCATTAGGCCTACAAATTGGGTATGGGGTGTAGAGAGATGGTGTGTTCCACTCCAAGGTGTTCCCCAGGTTTCGTCCACATTGCTTCGGTCTTCCGACTCTCGTTTAGTAGTTGTAGAAAACTACACTGCATTAGGCCTACAAATTGCGTATGGGGTGTAGAGAGACGGTGTGTTACAATCCAAGGTGTTCCCCACGTTTCGTCCACATTGCTTCGATCTTCCGACTCTCGTTTAGTAGTTGTTGAAAACTACACTGCATTAGGCCTACAAATTGGGTATGGGGTGTAGAGAGATGGTGTGTTCCACTCCAAGGTGTTCTCCAGGTTGCCTTTCCTGAGCTTCGATCTTCATGCTCTCGTTTAGTAGTTGTTGGAAACTTCGCTGCATTAGGCCTACAAATTGGGTATGGGGTGTAGAGAGATGGTGTGTTCCACTCCAAGGTGTTCCCCAGGTTTCCTCGCCATTGCTTCGATCTTCATGCTCTCGTTTAGTAGTTGTTGGAAACTACGCTGCATTAGGCCTAGAAATTGGGTATGGGGTGTAGAGAGATGGTGTGTTCCACTCCAAGGTGTTCCCCAGGTTTCCTCTCCATTGCTTCGATCTTCATGCTCTCGTTTAGTAGTTGTTGGAAACTACGCTGCATTAGGCCTACAAATTGGGTGTGGGGTGTAGAGAGATGGTGTGTTCCACTCCAAGGTGTTCCCCAGGTTTCCTCTCCATTGCTTCGATCTTCATGCTCTCGTTTAGTAGTTGTAGAAAACTACACTGCATTAGGCCTACAAATTGGGTATGGGGTGTAGAGAGATGGTGTGTTCCACTCCAAGGTGTTCCCCAGGTTTCCTCTCCATTGCTTCGATCTTCATGCTCTCGTTTAGTAGTTGTTGGAAACTACGCTGCATTAGGCCTATAAATTGGGTATGGGGTGTAGAGAGATGGTGTGTTCCACTCCAAGGTGTTCTCCAGGTTGCCTTTCCTGAGCTTCGATCTTCATGCTCTCGTTTAGTAGTTGTTGGAAACTACGCTGCGTTAGGCCTACAAATTGGGTATGGGGTGTAGAGAGATGGTGTGTTCCACTCCAAGGTGTTCCCCAGGTTTCGTCCACATTGCTTCGGTCTTCCGACTCTCGTTTAGTAGTTGTAGAAAACTACACTGCATTAGGCCTACAAATTGCGTATGGGGTGTAGAGAGACGGTGTGTTACACTCCAAGGTGTTCCCCACGTTTCGTCCACATTGCTTCGATCTTCCGACTCTCGTTTAGTAGTTGTTGAAAACTACACTGCATTAGGCCTACAAATTGGGTATGGGGTGTAGAGAGATGGTGTGTTCCACTCCAAGGTGTTCCCCAGGTTTCCTCGCCATTGCTTCGATCTTCATGCTCTCGTTTAGTAGTTGTTGGAAACTACGCTGCATTAGGCCTAGAAATTGGGTATGGGGTGTAGAGAGATGGTGTGTTCCACTCCAAGGTGTTCCCCAGGTTTCCTCTCCATTGCTTCGATCTTCATGCTCTCGTTTAGTAGTTGTTGGAAACTACGCTGCATTAGGCCTACAAATTGGGTGTGGGGTGTAGAGAGATGGTGTGTTCCACTCCAAGGTGTTCCCCAGGTTTCCTCTCCATTGCTTCGATCTTCATGCTCTCGTTTAGTAGTTGTAGAAAACTACACTGCATTAGGCCTACAAATTGGGTATGGGGTGTAGAGAGATGGTGTGTTCCACTCCAAGGTGTTCCCCAGGTTTCCTCTCCATTGCTTCGATCTTCATGCTCTCGTTTAGTAGTTGTTGGAAACTACGCTGCATTAGGCCTATAAATTGGGTATGGGGTGTAGAGAGATGGTGTGTTCCACTCCAAGGTGTTCTCCAGGTTGCCTTTCCTGAGCTTCGATCTTCATGCTCTCGTTTAGTAGTTGTTGGAAACTACGCTGCATTAGGCCTACAAATTGGGTATGGAGTGTAGAGAGATGGTGTGTTCCACTCCAAGGTGTTCTCCAGGTTGCCTTTCCTGAGCTTCAATCTTCATGCTCTCGTTTAGTAGTTGTTGGAAACTACGCTGCATTAGGCCTACAAATTGGGTATGGGGTGTAGAGAGATGGTGTGTTCCACTCCAAGGTGTTCCCCAGGTTTCATCGCCATTGCTTCGATCTTCATGCTCTCGTTTAGTAGTTGTTGGAAACTACGCTGCATTAGGCCTACAAATTGGGTATGGGGTGTAGAGAGATGGTGTGTTCCACTCCAAGGTGTTCCCCAGGTTTCCTCTCCATTGCTTCGATCTTCATGCTCTCGTTTAGTAGTTGTTGGAAACTACGCTGCATTAGGCCTATAAGTTGGGTATGGGGTGTAGAGAGATGGTGTGTTTCACTCCAAGGTGTTCTCCAGGTTGCCTTTCCTGAGCTTCGATCTTCATGCTCTCGTTTAGTAGTTGTTGGAAACTACGCTGCGTTAGGCCTACAAATTGGGTATGGGGTGTAGAGAGATGGTGTGTTACACTCCAAGGTGTTCCCCACGTTTCGTCCACATTGCTTCGATCTTCCAACTCTCGTTTAGTAGTTGTTGAAAACTACATTGCATTAGGCCTACAAATTGGGTATGGAGTGTAGAGAGATGGTGTGTTCCACTCCAAGGTGTTCTCCAGGTTGCCTTTCCTGAGCTTCAATCTTCATGCTCTCGTTTAGTAGTTGTTGGAAACTACGCTGCATTAGGCCTACAAATTGGGTATGGGGTGTAGAGAGATGGTGTGTTCCACTCCAAGGTGTTCCCCAGGTTTCATCGCCATTGCTTCAATCTTCATGCTCTCGTTTAGTAGTTGTTGGAAACTACGCTGCATTAGGCCTACAAATTGGGTATGGGGTGTAGAGAGATGGTGTGTTCCACTCCAAGGTGCTCTCCAGGTTGCCTTTCCTGAGCTTCAATCTTCATGCTCTCGTTTAGTAGTTGTTGGAAACTACGCTGCATTAGGCCTACAAATTGGGTATGGGGTGTAGAGAGATGGTGTGTTCCACTCCAAGGTGTTCCCCAGGTTTCCTCTCCATTGCTTCGATCTTCATGCTCTCGTTTAGTAGTTGTAGAAAACTACACTACATTAGGCCTACAAATTGGGTATGGGGTGTAGAGAGACGGTGTTTTACACTCCAAGGTGTTCCCCAGGTTTCGTCCACATTGCTTCGATCTTCCGACTCTCGTTTAGTAGTTGTTGAAAACTACACTGCATTAGGCCTACAAATTGGGCATGGGGTGTAGAGAGATGGTGTGTTCCACTCCAAGGTGTTCTCCAGGTTGCCTTTCCTGAGCTTCGATCTTCATGCTCTCGTTTAGTAGTTGTTGGAAACTACGCTGCATTAGGCCTACAAATTGGGTATGGGGTGTAGAGAGATGGTGTGTTCCACTCCAAGGTGTTCCCCAGGTTTCCTCGCCATTGCTTCGATCTTCATGCTCTCGTTTAGTAGTTGTTGGAAACTACGCTGCATTAGGCCTACAAATTGGGTATGGGGTGTAGAGAGATGGTGTGTTCCACTCCAAGGTGTTCCCCAGGTTTCCTCTCCATTGCTTCGATCTTCATGCTCTCGTTTAGTAGTTGTTGGAAACTACGCTGCATTAGGCCTACAAATTGGGTATGGGGTGTAGAGAGATGGTGTGTTCCACTCCAAGGTGTTCCCCAGGTTTCCTCTCCATTGCTTCGATCTTCATGCTCTCGTTTAGTAGTTGTTGGAAACTACGCTGCATTAGGCCTACAAATTGGGTATGGGGTGTAGAGAGATGGTGTGTTCCACTCCAAGGTGTTCCCCAGGTTTCCTCTACATTGCTTCGATCTTCATGCTCTCGTTTAGTAGTTGTAGAAAACTACACTGCATTAGGCCTACAAATTGGGTATGGGGTGTAGAGAGATGGTGTGTTCCACTCCAAGGTGTTCTCCAGGTTGCCTTTCCTGAGCTTCGATCTTCATGCTCTCGTTTAGTAGTTGTTGGAAACTACGCTGCATTAGGCCTATAAATTGGGTATGGGGTGTAGAGAGATGGTGTGTTCCACTCCAAGGTGTTCTCCAGGTTGCCTTTCCTGAGCTTCGATCTTCATGCTCTCGTTTAGTAGTTGTTGGAAACTACGCTGCGTTAGGCCTACAAATTGGGTATGGGGTGTAGAGAGATGGTGTGTTCCACTCCAAGGTGTTCCCCAGGTTTCCTCTCCATTGCTTCGATCTTCCAACTCTCGTTTAGTAGTTGTTGAAAACTACACTGCATTAGGCCTACAAATTGGGTATGGAGTGTAGAGAGATGGTGTGTTCCACTCCAAGGTGTTCTCCAGGTTGCCTTTCCTGAGCTTCAATCTTCATGCTCTCGTTTAGTAGTTGTTGGAAACTACGCTGCATTAGGCCTACAAATTGGGTATGGGGTGTAGAGAGATGGTGTGTTCCACTCCAAGGTGTTCCCCAGGTTTCATCGCCATTGCTTCGATCTTCATGCTCTCGTTTAGTAGTTGTTGGAAACTACGCTGCATTAGGCCTACAAATTGGGTATGGGGTGTAGAGAGATGGTGTGTTCCACTCCAAGGTGTTCTCCAGGTTGCCTTTCCTGAGCTTCGATCTTCATGCTCTCGTTTAGTAGTTGTTGGAAACTACGCTGCATTAGGCCTACAAATTGGGTATGGGGTGTAGAGAGAGTGTGTGTTCCACTCCAAGGTGTTCCCCAGGTTTCCTCTACATTGCTTCGATCTTCATGCTCTCGTTTAGTAGTTGTAGAAAACTACACTACATTAGGCCTACAAATTGGGTATGGGGTGTAGAGAGACGGTGTGTTACACTCCAAGGTGTTCCCCAGGTTTCGTCCACATTGCTTCGATCTTCCGACTCTCGTTTAGTAGTTGTTGAAAACTACACTGCATTAGGCCTACAAATTGGGTATGGGGTGTAGAGAGATGGTGTGTTCCACTCCAAGGTGTTCTCCAGGTTGCCTTTCCTGAGCTTCGATCTTCATGCTCTCGTTTAGTAGTTGTTGGAAACTACGCTGCATTAGGCCTACAAATTGGGTATGGGGTGTAGAGAGATGGTGTGTTCCACTCCAAGGTGTTCCCCAGGTTTCCTCGCCATTGCTTCGATCTTCATGCTCTCGTTTAGTAGTTGTTGGAAACTACGCTGCATTAGGCCTACAAATTGGGTATGGGGTGTAGAGAGATGGTGTGTTCCACTCCAAGGTGTTCCCCAGGTTTCCTCTCCATTGCTTCGATCTTCATGCTCTCGTTTAGTAGTTGTTGGAAACTACGCTGCATTAGGCCTACAAATTGGGTATGGAGTGTAGAGAGATGGTGTGTTCCACTCCAAGGTGTTCCCCAGGTTTCCTCTCCATTGCTTCGATCTTCATGCTCTCGTTTAGTAGTTGTAGAAAACTACACTGCATTAGGCCTACAAATTGGGTATGGGGTGTAGAGAGATGGTGTGTTCCACTCCAAGGTGTTCTCCAGGTTGCCTTTCCTGAGCTTCGATCTTCATGCTCTCGTTTAGTAGTTGTTGGAAACTACGCTGCATTAGGCCTACAAATTGGGTATGGGGTGTAGAGAGATGGTGTGTTCCACTCCAACGTGTTCTCCAGGTTGCCTTTCCTGAGCTTCGATCTTCATGCTCTCGTTTAGTAGTTGTTGGAAACTACGCTGCGTTAGGCCTACAAATTGGGTATGGGGTGTAGAGAGATGGTGTGTTCCACTCCAAGGTGTTCCCCAGGTTTCCTCTCCATTGCTTCGATCTTCATGCTCTCGTTTAGTAGTTGTAGAAAACTACACTGCATTAGGCCTACAAATTGGGTATGGGGTGTAGAGAGATGGTGTGTTCCACTCCAAGGTGTTCCCCAGGTTTCGTCCACATTGCTTCGGTCTTCCGACTCTCGTTTAGTAGTTGTAGAAAACTACACTGCATTAGGCCTACAAATTGGGTATGGGGTGTAGAGAGACGGTGTGTTACACTCCAAGGTGTTCCCCAGGTTTCGTCCACATTGCTTCGATCTTCCGACTCTCGTTTAGTAGTTGTTGAAAACTACACTGCATTAGGCCTACAAATTGGGTATGGGGTGTAGAGAGATGGTGTGTTCCACTCCAAGGTGTTCTACAGGTTGCCTTTCCTGAGCTTCGATCTTCATGCTCTCGTTTAGTAGTTGTTGGAAACTACGCTGCGTTAGGCCTACAAATTGGGTATGGGGTGTAGAGAGATGGTGTGTTCCACTCCAAGGTGTTCTCCAGGTTGCCTTTCCTGAGCTTCGATCTTCATGCTCTCGTTTAGTAGTTGTAGAAAACTACACTACATTAGGCCTACAAATTGGGTATGGGGTGTAGAGAGACGGTGTGTTACACTCCAAGGTGTTCCCCAGGTTTCGTCCACATTGCTTCGATCTTCCGACTCTCGTTTAGTAGTTGTTGAAAACTACACTGCATTAGGCCTACAAATTGGGTATGGGGTGTAGAGAGATGGTGTGTTCCACTCCAAGGTGTTCCCCAGGTTTCCTCTCCATTGCTTCGATCTTCATGCTCTCGTTTAGTAGTTGTTGGAAACTACGCTGCATTAGGCCTACAAATTGGGTATGGGGTGTAGAGAGATGGTGTGTTCCACTCCAAGGTGTTCCCCAGGTTTCCTCTCCATTGCTTCGATCTTCATGCTCTCGTTTAGTAGTTGTAGAAAACTACACTGCATTAGGCCTACAAATTGGGTATGGGGTGTAGAGAGATGGTGTGTTCCACTCCAAGGTGTTCTCCAGGTTGCCTTTCCTGAGCTTCGATCTTCATGCTCTCGTTTAGTAGTTGTTGGAAACTACGCTGCATTAGGCCTATAAATTGGGTATGGGGTGTAGAGAGATGGTGTGTTCCACTCCAAGGTGTTCTCCAGGTTGCCTTTCCTGAGCTTCGATCTTCATGCTCTCGTTTAGTAGTTGTTGGAAACTACGCTGCGTTAGGCCTACAAATTGGGTATGGGGTGTAGAGAGATGGTGTGTTCCACTCCAAGGTGTTCCCCAGGTTTCCTCTCCATTGCTTCGATCTTCATGCTCTCGTTTAGTAGTTGTTGGAAACTACGCTGCATTAGGCCTACAAATTGGGTATGGGGTGTAGAGAGATGGTGTGTTCCACTCCAAGGTGTTCTACAGGTTGCCTTTCCTGAGCTTCGATCTTCATGCTCTCGTTTAGTAGTTGTTGGAAACTACGCTGCGTTAGGCCTACAAATTGGGTATGGGGTGTAGAGAGATGGTGTGTTCCACTCCAAGGTGTTCTCCAGGTTGCCTTTCCTGAGCTTCGATCTTCATGCTCTCGTTTAGTAGTTGTTGGAAACTACGCTGCATTAGGCCTACAAATTGGGTATGGGGTGTAGAGAGATGGTGTGTTCCACTCCAAGGTGTTCCCCAGGTTTCCTCTCCATTGCTTCGATCTTCATGCTCTCGTTTAGTAGTTGTAGAAAACTACACTACATTAGGCCTACAAATTGGGTATGGGGTGTAGAGAGACGGTGTGTTACACTCCAAGGTGTTCCCCAGGTTTCGTCCACATTGCTTCGATCTTCCGACTCTCGTTTAGTAGTTGTTGAAAACTACACTGCATTAGGCCTACAAATTGGGTATGGGGTGTAGAGAGATGGTGTGTTCCACTCCAAGGTGTTCTCCAGGTTGCCTTTCCTGAGCTTCGATCTTCATGCTCTCGTTTAGTAGTTGTTGGAAACTACGCTGCATTAGGCCTACAAATTGGGTATGGGGTGTAGAGAGATGGTGTGTTCCACTCCAAGGTGTTCCCCAGGTTTCCTCGCCATTGCTTCGATCTTCATGCTCTCGTTTAGTAGTTGTTGGAAACTACGCTGCATTAGGCCTACAAATTGGGTATGGGGTGTAGAGAGATGGTGTGTTCCACTCCAAGGTGTTCCCCAGGTTTCCTCTCCATTGCTTCGATCTTCATGCTCTCGTTTAGTAGTTGTTGGAAACTACGCTGCATTAGGCCTACAAATTGGGTATGGGGTGTAGAGAGATGGTGTGTTCCACTCCAAGGTGTTCCCCAGGTTTCCTCTCCATTGCTTCGATCTTCATGCTCTCGTTTAGTAGTTGTAGAAAACTACACTGCATTAGGCCTACAAATTGGGTATGGGGTGTAGAGAGATGGTGTGTTCCACTCCAAGGTGTTCCCCAGGTTTCGTCCACATTGCTTCGGTCTTCCGACTCTCGTTTAGTAGTTGTAGAAAACTACACTGCATTAGGCCTACAAATTGGGTATGGGGTGTAGAGAGATGGTGTGTTCCACTCCAAGGTGTTCTCCAGGTTGCCTTTCCTGAGCTTCGATCTTCATGCTCTCGTTTAGTAGTTGTTGGAAACTACGCTGCATTAGGCCTATAAATTGGGTATGGGGTGTAGAGAGATGGTGTGTTCCACTCCAAGGTGTTCTCCAGGTTGCCTTTCCTGAGCTTCGATCTTCATGCTCTCGTTTAGTAGTTGTTGGAAACTACGCTGCGTTAGGCCTACAAATTGGGTATGGGGTGTAGAGAGATGGTGTGTTCCACTCCAAGGTGTTCCCCAGGTTTCCTCTCCATTGCTTCGATCTTCATGCTCTCGTTTAGTAGTTGTTGGAAACTACGCTGCATTAGGCCTACAAATTGGGTATGGGGTGTAGAGAGATGGTGTGTTCCACTCCAAGGTGTTCTACAGGTTGCCTTTCCTGAGCTTCGATCTTCATGCTCTCGTTTAGTAGTTGTTGGAAACTACGCTGCATTAGGCCTACAAATTGGGTATGGGGTGTAGAGAGATGGTGTGTTCCACTCCAAGGTGTTCCCCAGGTTTCCTCTCCATTGCTTCGATCTTCATGCTCTCGTTTAGTAGTTGTAGAAAACTACACTGCATTAGGCCTACAAATTGGGTATGGGGTGTAGAGAGATGGTGTGTTCCACTCCAAGGTGTTCCCCAGGTTTCGTCCACATTGCTTCGGTCTTCCGACTCTCGTTTAGTAGTTGTAGAAAACTACACTGCATTACGCCTACAAATTGCGTATGGGGTGTAGAGAGACGGTGTGTTACACTCCAAGGTGTTCCCCACGTTTCGTCCACATTGCTTCGATCTTCCGACTCTCGTTTAGTAGTTGTTGAAAACTACACTGCATTAGGCCTACAAATTGGGTATGGGGTGTAGAGAGATGGTGTGTTCCACTCCAAGGTGTTCTCCAGGTTGCCTTTCCTGAGCTTCGATCTTCATGCTCTCGTTTAGTAGTTGTTGGAAACTACGCTGCATTAGGCCTACAAATTGGGTATGGGGTGTAGAGAGATGGTGTGTTCCACTCCAAGGTGTTCCCCAGGTTTCCTCTCCATTGCTTCGATCTTCATGCTCTCGTTTAGTAGTTGTTGGAAACTACGCTGCATTAGGCCTACAAATTGGGTATGGGGTGTAGAGAGATGGTGTGTTCCACTCCAAGGTGTTCCCCAGGTTTCCTCTCCATTGCTTCGATCTTCATGCTCTCGTTTAGTAGTTGTAGAAAACTACACTGCATTAGGCCTACAAATTGGGTATGGGGTGTAGAGAGATGGTGTGTTCCACTCCAAGGTGTTCTCCAGGTTGCCTTTCCTGAGCTTCGATCTTCATGCTCTCGTTTAGTAGTTGTTGGAAACTACGCTGCGTTAGGCCTACAAATTGGGTATGGGGTGTAGAGAGATGGTGTGTTCCACTCCAAGGTGTTCCCCAGGTTTCCTCTCCATTGCTTCGATCTTCATGCTCTCGTTTAGTAGTTGTAGAAAACTACACTGCATTAGGCCTACAAATTGGGTATGGGGTGTAGAGAGATGGTGTGTTCCACTCCAAGGTGTTCCCCACGTTTCGTCCACATTGCTTCGATCTTCCGACTCTCGTTTAGTAGTTGTTGAAAACTACACTGCATTAGGCCTACAAATTGGGTATGGGGTGTAGAGAGATGGTGTGTTACACTCCAAGGTGTTCCCCACGTTTCGTCCACATTGCTTCGATCTTCCGACTCTCGTTTAGTAGTTGTTGAAAACTACACTGCATTAGGCCTACAAATTGGGTATGGGGTGTAGAGAGATAGTGTGTTCCACTCCAAGGTGTTCTCCAGGTTGCCTTTCCTGAGCTTCAATCTTCATGCTCTCGTTTAGTAGTTGTTGGAAACTACGCTGCATTAGGCCTACAAATTGGGTATGGGGTGTAGAGAGATGGTGTGTTCCACTCCAAGGTGTTCCCCAGGTTTCATCGCCATTGCTTCGATCTTCATGCTCTCGTTTAGTAGTTGTTGGAAACTACGCTGCATTAGGCCTACAAATTGGGTATGGGGTGTAGAGAGATGGTGTGTTCCACTCCAAGGTGTTCTCCAGGTTGCCTTTCCTGAGCTTCGATCTTCATGCTCTCGTTTAGTAGTTGTTGGAAACTACGCTGCATTAGGCCTACAAATTGGGTATGGGGTGTAGAGAGATGGTGTGTTGCTCTCCAAGGTGTTCCCCAGGTTTCCTCTCCATTGCTTCGATCTTCATGCTCTCGTTTAGTAGTTGTTGAAAACTACACTGCATTAGGCCTACAAATTGGGTATGGGGTGTAGAGAGATGGTGTGTTCCACTCCAAGGTGTTCCCCAGGTTTCGTCCACATTGCTTCGGTCTTCCGACTCTCGTTTAGTAGTTGTAGAAAACTACACTGCATTAGGCCTACAAATTGGGTATGGGGTGTAGAGAGACGGTGTGTTACACTCCAAGGTGTTCCCCAGGTTTCGTCCACATTGCTTCGATCTTCCGACTCTCGTTTAGTAGTTGTTGAAAACTACGCTGCATTAGGCCTACAAATTGGGTATGGGGTGTAGAGAGATGGTGTGTTCCACTCCAAGGTGTTCTCCAGGTTGCCTTTCCTGAGCTTCGATCTTCATGCTCTCGTTTAGTAGTTGTTGGAAACTACGCTGCATTAGGCCTACAAATTGGGTATGGGGTGTAGAGAGATGGTGTGTTCCACTCCAAGGTGTTCCCCAGGTTTCCTCGCCATTGCTTCGATCTTCATGCTCTCGTTTAGTAGTTGTTGGAAACTACGCTGCATTAGGCCTACAAATTGGGTATGGGGTGTAGAGAGATGGTGTGTTCCACTCCAAGGTGTTCCCCAGGTTTCCTCTCCATTGCTTCGATCTTCATGCTCTCGTTTAGTAGTTGTTGGAAACTACGCTGCATTAGGCCTACAAATTGGGTATGGGGTGTAGAGAGATGGTGTGTTCCACTCCAAGGTGTTCCCCAGGTTTCCTCTCCATTGCTTCGATCTTCATGCTCTCGTTTAGTAGTTGTTGGAAACTACGCTGCATTAGGCCTACAAATTGGGTATGGGGTGTAGAGAGATGGTGTGTTCCACTCCAAGGTGTTCCCCAGGTTTCCTCTCCATTGCTTCGATCTTCATGCTCTTGTTTAGTAGTTGTTGGAAACTACGCTGCATTAGGCCTACAAATTGGGTATGGGGTGTAGAGAGATGGTGTGTTCCACTCCAAGGTGTTCCCCAGGTTTCTTCTCCATTGCTTCGATCTTCATGCTCTCGTTTAGTAGTTGTTGGAAACTACGCTGCATTAGGCCTACAAATTGGGTATGGGGTGTAGAGAGATGGTGTGTTCCACTCCAACGTGTTCTCCAGGTTGCCTTTCCTGAGCTTCGATCTTCATGCTCTCGTTTAGTAGTTGTTGGAAACTACGCTGCATTAGGCCTACAAATTGGGTATGGGGTGTAGAGAGATGGTGTGTTCCACTCCAAGGTGTTCCCCAGGTTTCCTCTCCATTGCTTCGATCTTCATGCTCTCGTTTAGTAGTTGTAGAAAACTACACTGCATTAGGCCTACAAATTGGGTATGGGGTGTAGAGAGATGGTGTGTTCCACTCCAAGGTGTTCCCCAGGTTTCGTCCACATTACTTCGGTCTTCCGACTCTCGTTTAGTAGTTGTAGAAAACTACACTGCATTAGGCCTACAAATTGGGTATGGGGTGTAGAGAGACGGTGTGTTACACTCCAAGGTGTTCCCCACGTTTCGTCCACATTGCTTCGATCTTCCGACTCTCGTTTAGTAGTTGTTGAAAACTACACTGCATTAGGCCTACAAATTGGGTATGGGGTGTAGAGAGATGGTGTGTTCCACTCCAAGGTGTTCTCCAGGTTGCCTTTCCTGAACTTCTATCTTCAGGCTCTCATTAAATTGTAGTTAAATGGAACAACTGCATTTGGCGTACTAGTTGGTTTGGGGCCTACTATCGGTGTCTGCCACTCCTTGCTGTTCTCCTGGTTTCCTGTCCTGAAATTCCATTTTCAGGCTCTCGTTAAGTAGTTGTTAATGTTAGACTGCATTTGGCCTACTAGTTGGGTTGGGGCCTACTATCGGTGTCTGCCACTCCTTGCTGTTCTCCTCAACTGAACAAAGCTGGGCCGCCTGTTTACTACGGTTGCCAATTTTGAACTGCATGTCGACTACTTACTGATTTGGGCCTACTCTCTGTGTCAGCCTCTCATTCCAGTTGTCCTCCACTGCAATGCCCCCTGGTTAGTCCCGTGTTACCAATTTTGAACTGCATTTAGCCCACTTTATTCTTTGGGCCTATATCTGTGTTTCCTCCTCATCCTGCCCATTGCCCAGCCAGTGATAGATGAGTCTGCTGGTACATTGACCCATAACGCAAAATTCCCCGTGCACGCTACACAGCAAGATTGTGACCCTGCTGAAAGTCAGGTTCCTCTTCCCGCATACCATACCACCTTACACGGGGACAAAGAGGAAGGTGCAGATGAAAGTGCAGGTTCCTTCATCAGGTGGGGGGAGGAATACTAGTTGGCGACGTCACTGGCACAGGGCCTCTCATAGTACGCAAAAGTGTTGCTGCCGGTGGGAGGCGCCCCCGCCATGCAAACACACCGCTGTACTTTGAGGGGCCCTGTGCCAGTGCCAATGCCAACGAGTGGGCCCCCCCTGCTTGCTCAGGATCACAGCACTTGCAAAGTTGAAATACTTACCTCTCCCTGCTCCACTGCCGTGACGTGGTCCAGATTTACTGGGCCCACTAATTACTTGAACCAGCCCTACCCCCCACAACTTTAGCCAAATGACCCCCAATTTCAAATGCCTTCCAATTATTATAAGGTAAATTACGATTGACAAGCTTCTTTAACAAGAATGGATGTTTTTGCCATTAAAATGGGCAGTGTAGGTGTTTTCCTGGCCTCCACTCACTGCCGACTATGCTCCCCCATTGACTTGCATTGGGTTTCGTGTTTCGGGCGATACCCGACTTTTCGCGATAATCGGCCGATTCCACTCGACTCGACTTCTAAGATAGTCG
This sequence comes from Ranitomeya imitator, assembly GCF_032444005.1. NCBI lineage: Eukaryota > Metazoa > Chordata > Amphibia > Anura > Dendrobatidae > Ranitomeya > Ranitomeya imitator. The sequence goes on along the minus strand of NC_091282.1, from coordinate 715,075,282 downwards.
GGTTTCGCGAAACACGACTCGACTCTAAAAAGGTCAAGGTCGCTCAACCCTATTCCTCATCTGTCCATTGTTCTGTTCTACGCCGTACTCTATGTCTTTGTGATACACAGTTTTCAACCTATATGGTGCCAAGGTGCGACCGTCCAGGCTGAGAACCACTGGAAAATGAGATCGCAGCATCAGTGACTAGCAGTGACGTTGTAATGGGGCCCAGGGGGGTAGTCTTGGCTGAGGATGGCAGCAATAGCACACCCTGGCCTTCCGTCACATAAACACAATGTCCCTTCTGTTGTGCACTGGTGATTCACTTACTTGGTCTGCTGCGGCTTTCTTCCTTTGAATATCACGCAATGACAGTCAGAGCACATCCAGTTTCATCACAAAGGCAGCACAAGATTCTCCACAGAGTATAACTTTTCCTTTCCCTGTGCTGTCCCTCACTCCTCCAGGAATATCGCAAGGTCGTACCGTCACCTTCGGTACCGCAGCTTCATGACTGGCCAGTCCAACCTGCTTCAGGAATCCCCTGTCCGTTTCGCACCGGACATTTGGGATCATTCCCCCGAAGTTAGGCGCTACCATCCTGATGCTGCCCTATTTTCCGCCATTACCAAGTGACCTTCAGCTCCTAGGCCATGGACGGCCGGGCTCCTTGCTTAAATGTTGTGGCACACAACTGCCCTGCCTGCCTACTAACTCAACTCAGGAAACTCTCTCACTTACTCCCAGTTGGCCCCTCCTAACTAATCATATTGGTCGATCTAATTTCTCACTTATTCTACTTTTATACAATACAAAGAATATATATATATATATATATATATATAAATATGTATATATATATATATACATACATTTGCAACACATTACACAGTATAGCAATATTATAATACCCATACCACATAACGGACATACACCATATAGCAGCATTATAGGATATATTACAAGTACCAGCTTCTCAGGGACGTAGAAAAACTAGCGAGGGGAGTGGGGCACAAACCAGTCCTTGTACACCCCTTACAACATCATCAAGGTTACTGCCGGTCATTGAGGATGCGTTTTCAGCCAGGCTGAACTGCGGTGACCTCAGTGAGATCCCATGCTAATTTCAGTGGACTCCAAAATATATGTATGCTGTCCAACAGCAACAAGTTATATACCAAGTATCATCCTTACATGCATGAAGATTCAGTTGAATGAGACTAAACTCTAATACCAGACACAGACTAAAAAAAAAGTGCTATTTTTGGAAGAAATTGTGAGTTAGATTTTTTTTTTTAGAAATTAACAAGATGTAATGGAGTTATTTGTAAAGAAGAAAAATATGAATGCTCCAGTGATGAAAAGGTAGGTATAAAAATTCATTTTTATTGCAGTGATTTAAAAAATTGTGATTGACATATCACAAAGTTCAGGAAAGCCTTAATCATGACTAAGGTTGGAACGTCAAAATGCATCGATATGCTCTAACCACTGTGATATGTCAGTAACAATGTTTTTAATTTCTGCAATAAAAGTGATGTTTTATATCTTTTCATCACTGAATAATTACTATATTTCCTATTTATATTTTATTTCTTTATTTTACTGACTTATATAGCACCATTAATTTTGCAGCGCTTTACAGACTCCATCATCACTGCCCTGCCCACATCGGGGCTCACAATCTAGATTCCATACCAGTTTGTCTTTGGACTGTGGGAGGAAACTGGAGAACCCGAAAGACAAACATGAGGAAAATATACAAACTCCTTGCAGATGTTGTCCTTGGTGGGATATGAACCAGCCACTGAGCCATCCTGCTTCTATAACTATCCCTTAATAGAACTTGACTAGTAGTAAACCTCATTGACCCTTGTGTTTCATATAAAATAACACGAAAGAAAAATACTTTAATCTTCTTCTTACTATTAAATGTCTAGAACCTCAGAAAGTTTTAAAATTTGGAGAAGTTTGACATTTATCCAGTATAAATGAGACAGGAGTAAGAAGTGAATATTTGTGGTCTTGCAGGATTTTACACTACATTTACACTTTTCTCCTCTATCTATCTCCGGCCTTAGAATCTTTGAAGAAGGAATATAGATGAAATAAGCACTTATGAAATTAGTGTTTTTTCCCTCAGAAATAAGTCAACTGCCAGCTAAAGGAATTCAATGCAAAGCTATCTTTCTAGCTCTTGCCACTTTGATTAGGTTTGCTACATTGTTTCGGATATCTTAAGTACAACTAGACTGTTAAGTAAAATAAGGGATTTACAAGTGAATGGTAAAAAATGACAAGGAGTGGAAGAAAATGTACAAACATCACCCACATTAATCAGGTAGATTGCCAGAGACCGACTTTGTCTCGCGAAATACCACCTGACAAAGGAATTCTTTATCAAATCCTTATATGCTTTGATTGACTGCTGGTCTAAAGAAAGTTATATCTAATTAATTTCATCCTCATTTATGCTGTGTGAGTAGTGCTGCATAGACAAGGTTTCAAGAAAGCAGGGAATTCTTTTAGGTAATTCCAAAATTAATAGGGGAGCGTCTGAAGCAAAGGCCATTTGCGAAGTGCTAGAGATTAGCATGGGAAGTATGAATCCTGATAAACAGTCTGGTAAAACAGCCAGCCTGGGCAAGGATGAACAGGGAATAGCCCAATTTGTAGAATTCAAGAATGTATGCTAAACGGGAGAGCGTACTCAGGGGGTTTTTTTAGATTTGATCTTGGAACAAACTGTCAGCACCTTGCTAAATAATCAAAACATACAGGAACACTACACTATTGTCATATGTATGTTTTGTAGACATTGGAACCAGAACAACATCATTGGAGACAATTATGGAGCTTAAATACAAATTATATGAAATCACATAAGATTGTGTTCAGTTCTTTCTATCGCCATTTTCATCTTAGGTGGATTTTTTCAAGTGGTAATTGTAGTAATTTATCGTAAATCCAATTTAGATACTCAAGAAAAGGGTTCTATAAGAGTAAGTGAAACTTGGTTCTTTAGCTCTTAGAAAAGGATATCCTTAGGCCTCCTTCTCATGTCCTTGTAGCATATATTTTTTTCACAGATACTGCACGTACCCGTTATAACCCAGCGTGATCTCTTATGTCCGCGTTTTCATACGGTCCGTGTGCACCACGTGGAGACATGTTAGTGGTATCTATGTGCTATTCGTGTTTAACATTGCAAGTATAGGTGAAGCTTCATAATTTCATTCCTTCTTTGTCGGTACCGTACGGAAAAAACATGGATAACACATTGATGGCACACTGATGGAAAGCACTGATGACACCGGTACTGTTTTTTTCACTTATGCATTTTATATGCACATGTGAAGAGGGCCTTAGGTTGTATGTGGCACTGCAGCTTGGCCCCATTCACTTGAATGAGACAGAGACACAATACTTTACACTTGTCACTCTCGTTCCAGTTGAATTCTGGTTATTTCCATCTTCATAGACAGGTATTAATGGATAGTGCTTGTAAAAACAAACACTTTTGTAATGTACTATTTGTTAAAATTTGTAGCTGTATTTGAGACAGTAACACTTTTCTATTGTGTACAGCTCATTGCCTAGGTGACCGACCACCACTGCTGTCTAGCAGCAATGGCCAAACATGCACAGTGCTTACAATCTATTTTTCATTGTGCATGTAATATGTACAGTGCTTACAAACTCTTTTTATTAAGCTTGAAAGCTCTGCTTTGACGTTATGTAGGACTGCTAGAGCTCTCTGTTATCCTAAGCAACGGGCTGTAAACCAAAGAAAAGTCTTTATATGTCAAGAATGGCTACAAATTTTAATAAACCGTAACAGTAACATCTTGATGGAAAAGAAAAAAATATTTCTCCACCAAGTTGATGCCGCCCACACCTGTGCAGTAGCAGCTCTTGGAGATAGCCTGACTAATTCCTGGCCTCACCTCCTGCATCCGGTATTTAAATGACGGGTGACTGTTTTAGGTAAAAGGAAATTATGTGGAATAAATACAGTTTGGAACAGACATAGTGGGCATCTCACTGGTGGTAGTGGAGATTGTTATCACAAGAGAAAAAAAAATGTATATTGCTAAAGTTGTAATACTGTGAACTCTATTCTGCTAGCAACCTGCCTTCTATTTCACAGAAAATAAATTACCAGAAACTGAACATAAAGAGCATGTAAATGACAGAACTAGAGTCCATGATCTTCAGTTAAACAACTAAAGTTATCCCATGTCAGTTTTGCTGTATATTGGTGATGTTGTACGTTACTGTTACTACATCTTTTGAAACCCACCTGACCTCCCTCTGTCACATTTTGCTGTCTGATGTCTCTGTAGTTTGATCTGTACATAATTAATTGTAATTAACTTATTTTAATCCTTTAATAGGAGAAAGAAATTTATCGCTGGCCAGTAAGGGAATCTGTGAAAACTATGTTGGCAATGGGCTGGAGTGTAGAAAGAACTAAAGAAGGAGAAGCTTTAGCACTGCATCGGGAAAACGAAAAGATGCGTAGCATTTCCCAAAATAACCAGGTAAATTAGCAGAGTTATATACAGAAGCTTCTTCTTCATACAGTGAGGGAAATAAGTATTTGATCCCATGCTGATTTTGTAAGTTTGCCCACTGACAAAGACATGAACAGTCTATAATTTTAAGGGTAAGTTAATTTTAGCATCGAGAAATAGAATATTAAAAATAAAATCCAGAAAATACCATTGTATAAATTATATAAATTTATTTGCATTTTGCAGTGAGAAATAAGTATTTGATCCCCTACCAACTATTAAGAGTTCTGGCTCCTACAGACCAGTTAGACGGTTCTAATCAACTCGTTAACTTCATTAAAGACAACTGTCTTACATAGTCACCTTTATAAAAGACTCCTGTCCACAGACTCAATTAATCAGTCAGACTCTAACCCCTACAACATGGGCAAGACCAAAGAACTTTATAAGGATGTCAGGGACAAGATCATAGACCTGCACAAAGCTGGAATGGGCTACAAAACCATAAGTAAGACGCTGGGTGAGAAGGAGACAACTGTTGGTGCCATAGTAAGAAAATGGAATAAATATAAAATGACAGTCAATCGACATCGATCTGGGGCACCATTCAAATTCTCACCTCGTTGGGTATCCTTGATCATGAGGAAGGTGAGTGATCAGCCTAAAACTACACAGGGGGAACTTGTTAATGATCTCATGTCTGGGACCACAGTCACCAAGAAAACCATTAGTAACACATTATGCCGTAAAGATCTAAAATCCTGCAGTGCCCGCAAGGTCCTCCTGTTCAGTAAGGCACATGTGCAGGCCCGTCTGAAGTTCGCCAATGAACACCTGGATGATTCTGTGAGTGATTGGGAGAAGGTGCTGTGGTCAGATGAGACAAAAATTGAGGTCTTTGGCATTAACTCAACTCACCGTGTTTGGAGGAAGAGAAATGCTGCCTATGACCCAAAGAACACTGCCCCCACTGTCAAGCATGGAAGGGGAAACATTATGTTTTGGGGGTGTTTCTCTACTAAGGGCACAGGACTACTTCACTGCATCAGTGGGAGAATGGATTGAGCCATGTACCATAAAATTTGAGTCAAAACCTCCTTCCCTCCGCCAGGACATTAAAAATGGGTTGTGGCTGGGTCTTCCACCAAGACAATGACCCAAAATCTACAGCCAATGCAACATAGGAGTGGCTCAAAAAGAAGCACATTAAGGTCATGTCGTGGCCTAGGTCTCCAGACCTTAATCCCATAGAAAACTTGTGGAGGGAGTTGAAGCTCCGAGTTGCCAAGCGACAGCCTCAAAATCTTAATGATTTAGAGATGATCTGCAAAGAGGAGTGGACCAAAATTCCTCCTGACATTTGTGCAAACCTCATCGTCAACTACAAAAAAAGTCTGACTGCTGTGCTTGCCAACAAGGATTTTGCCACTAAGTATTAAGTTGTGTTTGCCAGAGGGATCAAATACTTATTTTGCACTGCAAAATGCATATAAATGTATATAATTTATACAATGTGACTTTCTGGATTTTATTTTTGATATTCTATTGTTAAAGTTAAATGTTAAGATTAACCTACCCTTAAAATTATAGACTGTTCATGTCTTTGTCAGTGGGCAAACTTACAAAATCAGCAAGGGATCAAATACTTATACATGGTCACTATGTGATCTTACCACATTAAAAGTGCCTTGACTACCCCATATATAAGCATTTTATTTTCATTTAAGTGATTTTTCTGTAAGTGATTATGTGGCTGTACATAGCAGAGGGGCTTGGTGGCAGCTACTATTCGAAACATCACGGATCTGTGACTGTACTCAGATGGCTGATTTGCACCAACCAGGAATTATTGGCTGAATTATGGAACCTTATTCTCCTATAATGTCAGTTATGCCACTGTGAAATTGTGTAATCATGGAATGTAGGGTGTCCACACCAATTATTTAGCTTAAACAATGAGTGTGGCAGTGTCATCGGCTGAAAAACTGATGTATGACTTTGAAGTCCTACCTGAATAATTAATGGCAATTTGCTGATTCTCTCCAACTTTGTGCGTCAGTGGCACAGAGAAGTTGCACTTTGATGACACTAACATTTCCTTTGGGATTGAAGGGGTTGTCAACTGAGGACACAGTCAGACAGACGGCTGTATAAATTGGACAGAGATCGGAATGCAGTGCATGGACTGGCCGGCAGCTCTCCTGACCTGGGCATGACAGCTTCATATATTTCTATGCTGATGGGTTGCTAAGGTAGGGAGAGCCACTGGCCAGTCTAAATAATTCCAATCTTATTCCAATTTCTATGGCCATCTGTGTCCTAATACTTATGAATTTTCCCAATATTTTCAAAAAATTAAAAAAGCATACTTAACCCCCTGGATGGCGTGAGTCCTGCTCTCTGAGCTCTGTGTCCTCCGGTGGTGACTTGACATTGTTTACAGATCTGTCTGAATGGAAATTCAAGTACCTGACAGCAGCCATGATATTGTCAACAGGGTTGCCAACCATCAAGAAATCCCAGGACAGTCTGTAAAAATAGGGCACTTTTTTTCGCTGCCCATGAAAAGAAATGAAGGTGTCCGTAATTTTTTTTTTTAACTGAAGAAACTTATACCTATTATTTTGACTGTAATTATCATTTTACAGTTCACAGTGAATGCAGCTGATGATGCATTATCAAAATTATGGGCGGTAGACATGGATCACTTATAATCATAGTGATTTATTCTGCTTTTCCAAACGTGTCTGTAAAAAATTTTGTCTGTCCATGTTTTTTTGATAAGCTGTCCAGAAAAAAAAAGTAAAGTTGGCAACCCTAATCATTGACTGTTGTCAATATACCGTTGATTATAACAAGAATAGGCCCATCAAAGTCACTTCAAAATTGAATTGGTCCTTAAAAAAATGTAATAATATTTCAAATAGTTACAAACAACAACACAACACAAATTGACCTAAATTTTCCACTAACAAAGTATAAAGCATGCCCCAACGTTATTTTGACTTTGAGGTGTTAATGTAATGTTAAAAAGTGTTCCCTTACTTTTTTAAGCGTGTATAAATATATATATATATATACACATCATATTGAGTAGAAGTTATGTAACTATTATTGTGTTCTACAACTAATACTCATCAATAATTAATATTTACAGGGCAACGGCTATAGTCCCACCCCAATTGATCTGAGCAATGTTGTCCTTTCCAGAGAGCTCCAGGTTTGTACTTATCTTTATGTATAATTGTATTTTTGATCTATAAAGCAGTTTTTTTAAACCTTGAACCTTGTGATATTGACCTAATAAGACCAGATTACTAACTGCATGTCAAAAATGCAGTATTTATCAGATCACTTCCCAGATACTGTAGATAAGAATTTGCTGATTACTCAGGATCCCACCACTGGTTCCCCCATAATCATAAGAATGGGTGTTCGGGGTCCCCCCAAATAAATGGTGGTTGTGCATGCATACTGCCACTCAAAGTCTATGGGATTTCCAGAGATAGCCGAGCCCTGTAGCTTTCGGTCTTATTTTAGATTGGTGCATTTTATGTGATATGTGATATGCTTGAGCCCTAACATGAAATTGCTACTTTTCATTAGGGTATTATGACTACAGCAGAGCTAACTTGGTTTATTTTTAGTCAGTTTTTATTTTAAATGTGTCCCGCATCTTGGTTTACTGATTCTACACCGTTATATGCACAAACATTTTGGTCCTATAAGGTGCATCCGAAGTTACAGTTGAGAGATTCATAAAGAGTCTAAAATAATAAGAAGATAAATTCCCTTGTTATGCAGTCAAATTATGGTGCCGCTAGATCTGATTGAAAGGTCTCTCTCAGGTGTACATAGTTAGAACCTATCAATCAGCTAGAGCGGTGCTAGGTGAATCAATCTTGTATGTCTTGTATGGTGGCGGTGCAAGACTAGATTGCCATTGTCCCCAGCTGGATCTTCAAACAATATTTTCTCCGAAACACCAACGAAAGCATACCCATGCAGTCATACAGCCATATACTGACTCATGCTATGCTCTCTGTGGTTTGGGCAATGTCACTGTATAGGATACATTTCTCAAAATATTGTAATCACTGAGAAGGGATTATTATAAAACGTACTCTTTATTTAAATAATCTAAATGATTACTACAAAAATGGGGACTAAAGTAATTTGAAATCCAGGTAGATGATACAACAAGTGAGTGTTATTTAAGAAGCTAGTCTCACACTAGAACAGTATCATTCATTAGAGAGATCCCCTCTACACACAAGTAGGTCTCACAAACTTAGCTAAATTGTCTCAGCTCCATTGTCTCAAGGCGTTTCTTTGTCCTTATATTTATGACGACTCATCAGGAGAAATCATAAGGTTTAATAATAGACTGAGCACATTAGAAAAATATGTGTGTCCAACACCAATGGTCAACACTACTGTAGGAATCATCCTGCTCTGATGTCATTCTAAATATCAGTGACTGTAGTTGATAAAACCTACTATAAAAAGCTAATGACACTATAAGGCCGGGGTCACACCTAACGTATAAAAAAATACGGTCCGTTTTCTTACGGCCGAGATACGCAGAAAATTTCCTGAACTATGGTCCGTATTCAATGCGAGGATGCAATTTTTTCTCCAAAAAGTATCCATGTGTCATCCGTATGGCATATATCAGTGAGACACATATATATATATATTTCATACAGAGATAGATAGTATAAAAGCCAGTAATTCAATTGCCGGTTTTTGCTAAGTCCTTAAAGAACCCAACAGGATATGAGACATGGTTTACATAGAGTAAACCATGGCATATCCATTAGATTTGCACATATCCCTCACTACTAATGTTAGTAGTGTTTGTGTGCAAAATCTGGGAGCTCTAGGTGTTAAAATAAATGGTTAAATCACTGAAAAAAACTGGCGTGGGCTCCCGCACAATTTTCTCCACCAGAGTGGGAAAGCCAGAGACTGAGGGCAGATATTAATAGCCCAGAGAGGGACCATGGTTATTGTCCCCCCCCCCCCCGGCTAAAAATATCTGCCCCCAGCCACCCCAGAAAGGGCACATCTGTAAGATACGCCTATTCTGTCACTTAGCCTCTCTTTTCCCACTCCCCTGTAGCGGTGGGATATGGGGTAATAAGGGGTTAATGTCACCTTGCTATTGTAAGGTGCCATTAAGCCTGGGTAATAATGGAGAGGGGGTCAATAAGAGACATATCCATTATTAAGCCACTAGTCTGAAAGGGTTAAAAAAAACCACACACATTAAGAATAAAGTATAAGAAAGAAAGAAAGAGAGTGAAATAAAGAAAGAGAGAAAGAAAGAAAGAAAGACACAGGTTTTTATTATCTTTATTGTACGCTCACCGAAGCTGCGCCCCCTGGTGGCATAAACTCATATGAAGTGTAGCATGGGAATTTTTCTGAATATTTTCTCACTCTACAGATCATATGAGTTTATGCCACCAGGGGGCGCAGCTTTGGTGACCTGTTCTTGACTGTACCAAATGGATCCAATTATACTATGAAGCATTTTATGGACTTTGCTTTTTTAGCTTATGCCTATATACATATTATCATAACTTTGTTAATTGGACCAAATAATTGAGAATCTGTATTTTCAATATCTTATTTGTGACTTTGGAAGCATAGAATGATTGTTTAGCCCCCACAACTGTTACCATGCACCAGGACTGCTCCGTCATGTACGCAGGGACAGCTCTGTTCATGTGCGCAAGCGCGCGGTCTTTCCATGTACATTGCACGCTGCTGTCGCTTTCCCACATACCTGGTTGCGTGGTGGCGGCTAGGCGCCAGCCATCCCACGTGACCTGGTCTACGTGGGTGGCACTGGTGTGCAGCGGTTTGCGGCTTGGCAACCGCGCGCCTGCGCAATAAGCTCATCCCTATTGGTCCCCTCTGATCAGGTGATCAGAGAGGCCGGATACATAAAAAAATTTTTTACCAAACCGTGCATCGGGGAGTGAGTCCCTGGACACATGCATGGCACCATGACGGGTAATTACATTCAATGCTTGTGATATTGCTGTTTTCATCACTGCAGTGTAAAGGGATGGTATTTTAGAGCCACCATACTAGGGTTTTGTTTTTGGAATAATGTGCATGTCAGTGGTTATAGTACCTACATAGGCATTTATTTAGTTGTGACCCTGATGGATCCATAACATCCCTCGACCTAACTAACCACTAACTGCCCTAACATGACACTTTGTCTATTACAGCAACTATCACTTAATGTTTGCCCTCTGTGCTTTGATATTGTGACCGGCACTCATCTATTTGGATTATCTGTCACTAACCCATAGTTCACTTGTTTATACATCAGTTGCTCTGTATATTGCTTTTTTTAACAAAATGTTAAATATTTTATGTGTGATTAATTGATTTAAATAAATTTTTTCATATGTTTGACAATTAGCTTTGACTCATTTTCCTCTTATAATGCAATATACTTTATATATATATATATATATATATATGTGTGTGTCTCACTGACCTATATATATATATATATATATATATATATATATATATATACCTATACTATGTATAGACATTTATACTATCTATTCTATTTTTAACCTGCAAGGCAGACGTGTGGATCGTGTGTAATCCGTATTTTTCTCGGCCCCATAGACTTGCATTGGCTTATTTTTAGAGGACAACAATACGCTGACAATCGCAGCATGCTGCAATTTTCTCAGCCCGTTAAATATGGTCGATAAATATACGGCTGATGGAAGCTTCCCCATAGAGTAATATTGGTCCGAGTGCAATGCATTGTTTTTGCGCCTCACTCGTCCGTATTTCTCTCTAGTGTGACCCTGGCCTAAGGCTATCCCTCCATCTAACCTCACTATACAAAAAATCCTGTGGGACAGTCCGAGCCTGACTGTACCTATTATCCACTTTCTTGCATTGTCTCAAATAGCTGTAAATGTGCAACCATTTGAATTGTTAAGCACATATTTAATGAGCGCTACTGCCTAATGTCTCTATTCTTTTGCACTATGCCTTTATAGTTGTCAGTATTGTCCATTTTAGAGAGGTTTGGGCTGCATGAATCAATTGACTGATTCCCTTTAATGATATGCATATATGCATATGATGAAATAATGGGAAAAAAAATTTCAAAACATCTTGAATCAAGTAGGAGTGCCTCGTTCACAAATAAATGCCTACACACGACTTGGCTGTTATCATTGAGGTTATTACTGGTTATCTGAGAAATGAAGGCCTAGATGTGCTCCATGGGAAACAAGTCTGGAGATGTTGCAACACATAGTCGCACACTTAGTCCATGTAGGGTGCTCATAGAAGAATGAATAATATGCTGCCTTGCATTGTGTTATTGAAAAACTGCTCCTGGTTAACTTTCACATTGCCTTTGTAGTCTTCAGACCAATCTCTAGCTATCAAGACAAAAGTGAAACTCATTCCTGAAGAGGATAGACCTCCATTCTAGCCTCCTGATATTTACCATAATAACATCTGAGAGCATTGACGTTAATTCAGTGGACACTTGTTCCTGGACATCTGGCTCATAGTCCAATGATGTGCAAACACCCTCTGATGGTTTATGTAGACAAAGCTTGATGCCCCATTCTTTGAAGCTGATGAGACTACGTGGGAAATGCCATGAGAAGGCCTTCAAGAGGGAATGTCACACTGGTCCTACTCCCGGGATTATGGTGTGGGCTGGCATAATTTTCCATAGTTGCATGCCTCCAGTCTTCATTCTAGGGGCACTAACAGCTCGGTGTTATATTGATTTGGTCATGGAACAGCTATTTGTCCAAACTGCCCCTGGAGCCATTTTTCTACACCACAACACCAAGACGCATGTAGCTTATGCTACTGTGAGCAGTCTACCATGGCTTGCAGTGTCTTTGGACTTGCCTCCCATCAACTCTTCTGAGACATAATTGGTCAGCTGCTGATGATTTGCCCAAGTACATTCAGCATGGTAGAACAGAGAACACTGTCTTTTTCCCTTGCAATTATATATAAAGATTACAAATTACCTGAAGGATGAACTTCAATGTCTCAACATAGCATTGATGCTGAAAAATTAATTATTGTTTATAGGCAGATTTGGATTTAGAGCAAACTAAGTGCCAGGCTTTATAATTAGCCCAAGTAAGAAAGTGAGAGAAGAGATGTGACCGATTGATGTCAATCTCTGGATCCAATTGTCATATGATATCACAGAACTGACAGAAACACCCGAGTTGCAATTGTGAAGCCTTTCACTTGGGAGCCTGTAGATTGAACTGCTCTTAATAAGGGAAGTGTCAAATGGCTGTATAACTCAGATGAGGAACGCAACGCAATACTCTGACTGGCCGTCGTCTCTTCAGGACCCTATTGTCACAGCATGTATTACTATGTAGCCGTCGCACTCGGGTCAGGCCAGTCTGACCATTGCGAGCAATGCGCTGAGGTCCTCGTCCAAGTTGTACAGTCATCTGGATCTTCCCTTATGAGAATCAATTTGCCCATGATTTTCTTTCATTCGCTAAAACTGAACCCTAAAGTAATTTTCCAATACATCCTAAAGCCAAAGTTGGGAAAAGCCAAATCAGGTGAAAACATTATATTTTTTTCCTTTATCCTCTAGTATTGTTTGATGGATAGTTTTGATTTGATTTTGTACAGGGGATGGTAGAAGTGATGGCGGAAAACTACCATAACATCTGGGCTAAAAAGAAGAAGATCGAGTTGGAAAGTAAAGGTATGTGATATGGAGATAGAATTGACTTGTGTTTACTCACTTCAAGATGTTAGTGACAATACCAAAAACAAGGGCCATCACAACTATTAGAATACATGGAATATTTAGGTGCACATGTACATGTGGCAAAAAAGTTCCACAATTGTTGTTTTTTTTGTTTTTTTTGAGGGGGGGCGGTTTTTTAATATGTTCACTCTACTGTAGAGCTGACCTGGCAATATGATTCCCCAGGTGTGTTAGATTATGTAGGTACTAGTGATGAGCGAATATACTCGTTACTCAATATTTCCCGAGCACGCTCAGGTGTCCTCTGAGTATTTTTTAGTGCTCGGAAAATTTAGTTTTTATTGCCGCAGCTGAATGTTTTACATCTGTTAGCCAGCATAAGTACATGTGGGGGTTGCCTGGTTGCTAGGGAATCCCCACATGTACTTATGCTGGCTAACAGATGTAAATCATTCAGCTGCGGCAATAAAAACTAAATCTCCGAGCACTAAAAAAATACTCAGAGGACACCCGAGCATGCTTGAGAAATCTCGAGTAACGAGTATATTCGCTCATCACTAGTGGGTACCAAAAATGTATTATTATGGGGGTTTAAGTGGTGAAAAAAAATGGAAATGTATAAAAAATATTTATATTTTTCTTGTGTCCCATGTAACGTTTTTACTTTTTGGTCAATGGAGCTCTGTGAGTGTTTTTTTTTTCCATACTGAGACTGAGCTTACATTTCATGTAGATGCAATGTTTTGATTGTTATTATTGTTTTTTATTGCAGTGTTGCAGCCGGCGAAAAAACGTACTTCTGGCATTTTGATTTTTTCTCATTACGATTGGATTAATTTATTTTATGTTTTGATAGATTGTACATTTACAGATATAGCGATACCAAATATATTTTATTTCTTTATTTTTATTGGGGGGGAAAAAGGGGGCTGATTTGAACTTTTATGTTTTTGTTTTTTTTTTCAAAACGTTTTTCTCACTTTTTATTGTATTTGTTAGTCTCCTATGGGGACTTGAACCTGCGCCCACCTGATTGCTTCTGCTATATACAGCAGTGTAACATTATTGCTGTGCATATCGAAAATGGTCTTCTATGAGTGCCAGCTACAGGCTGGCTTTCTCAGGAGTACCTTCATGACCAGCATGGAGGTCTTCTGCAGAGCTTCGGCTGTCATAGCAACTCATTAGTGCCCGGCAATCATGTCACATGCGTGCCGATGGGTGCATAGAATCAAGCGCCCCTGCTGGAGCACATCAAATGCTGCTGTTAGATATTGACAGTAGTATTTAACAGGTTAACAGCCGTGGGTGAAGCAGAACTGATAGAGACAGATGATGGTTTGAGAGATTTGATAAAGATAGGGACCATCCTAATTATTTACATCTTCTTGTGGTGGGATGGCTTTTACGCTTTTTTGATAAAAAAAAAAGTAAACCAAGTACCCTATATTTTTACATGTGTTGCTATGTATTTACTTACTGCAGTGCTTCTACTCATTGTTTTTATTCTAGGTTTTATTTCTTAGTGATAATATCCTGCAGGATACACTACTTAGTTCCGCAATATAAGGTTAAAAAAATTGACATGAACAACTGCATGCTAATAAACATTTTCTGCAGGTGCTGGCAGTCATCCATTGTTGGTGCCTTATGACACACTAACAGCAAAAGAAAAAGCCCGGGATCGTGAGAAAGCTCAAGAACTCTTCAAATTCTTACAAGTGAATGGATATGCGATATCCAGGTAAAACATCATTCCCAGATAACAGAATATACAGCTCTGGCAAAAATTAAGAGACCACCAAATCAAATCAAATCCCTGTCATGGGCAGCCCAATCTCCAGACCTGAACCCCATTGAAAACCTCTGGAATGTAATCAATGATGGATAGTCACAAGCCATCAAACAAAGAAGAACTGCTTAAATATTTGCGCCAGAAGCAGTGTGAAAGACTGGTGGAAAGCATGCCAAGACGCATGAAAGCTGTGATGAAAAATCATGGTTATTCCACAAAATATTGATTTCTGAACTCTTCCTGAATTGAAACATTAGTATTGTTGTTTCTAAATGATTATGAACTTGCTTTCTTTGCATTATCTGAGGTCTGAAAGCACTGGCTATTTTTTTTAATTTTGACCATTTCTCCTTTTCGGAAAAAAAATACAAAGTTTATTGATTGTAAATTTGGAGACATGTTGTCAGAGGTTTATAGAATAAATGAACAATTTACATTTTACTCAAAAATATACCTATGAAGAGAAAAATCAGAAAAACTGAACATTTTGCAATGGTCTCTTAATTTTGCCAGAGCTGCATATGTTTGTAATGCTGTCAGCTTGAGAAAAAGCTGGATCTGCACATCCTATAAAAATGTTGAATATTTTATTTTTATTCTCTCTCTCTCTCTCTCTATATATATAGAGAGAGAGCGAGAGAGAGACATGTATATGATGTGATGCCATTTTCCTGGTGATGAATTGAAAGTGCATGAAGTTGTCATCATGCAAGACTTAAGATTTAGCCAAAATGCTTTAGAATATAGCATTAGAGAACTTTCTGACTGACTGACTTAGGATCATTGTCTTGCTGGAATTTCCAGCCCCCGCCTACTCTTGCTTTACAATGTGGCACCATTATGTTCTCCAGTATATCCTTGTACATAATAGCATTCATATTTCCATCAATTCTATGCAGAAGGCCAATGGCAGATACAGAAAGCAGCCCCATATAATGACATTGCCACCACCATGCTTCACTGTATGTGTTTGGTACCTTACATCAATACGTTTTCCAATTGGGCAGTTTATTTAGCGCTTGCCATCCCTACCAAACAGATTGAACTTGGATTCATCCGACTACAACACCTTAGACCAATCTGTCTCTTTTCCATTGGCTGTGTTTTTTAGTAAACTCAAGTCGGACCTTCCTGTTCTTTGCTGAGATGAAAGGCTTCTTGACTGGAACTTGTGTTCATAGCCTTAGCACCACAGTTTGGCGACTCACTTTGACCTCATATTCTTTGTTCATTTCATGCGAAATGTGTACAGCACTTTTATGGACATCAGATACTGACTTTTACGTAACAATGTGATCATCTTTGGATGAAGTTTTCCATGGTTGTCCACTTCTAGGTTTGTCAGCTGTTCCATAACTTTCTTTTTCTTTAATCATTATATGTGACACTTGACTATAAGAGCCGTTGACTTCCATAGCTGCCTCTTTTTGGCTTTTGCCTGACCTTACTCTCAGAATAATAAGCTTCCCAGCATCTGGGGATAAATTTGTCTTTGTCTTTGACATGTTTTAACCGAAAAACACGCAACCAAAAAAATAAATAAAAGTTTTAGGCAAACTTCAACTACCCATATCAAAATATGCAAAACATTTGGCCCAATAAATGTTTAAAATTAACACATAAAAGGATAAAACAATGTAAAATATAATTTTCATCCTTATAGCTGCCAACCGTTTGATTCCGGTTTATTAAAATCACCAGGAAATGGCATCACAACAACCAGACAGAAGTATTCACACTTTTTAAAAAAAAATTCAATACTTTTGGTCCCTACTGTATAGATAGATATATATATATATATACTAGATGGTGGCCCAATTCTAACACATCGGGTATTCTAGAATATGTTCAGTAGTATATAGCACAGCCCACGCAGTATATAACACAGCCCACGCTGTATATAATGCAGCCCACGTAGTATATAACACAGACCACGTAGTATATAACACAGACCATGTAGTATATAACACAGCCCACGTAGTATATAACACAGCCCACGTAGTGTATTGAGATGTGGGATTTCCGTGACAGACAAACAGACGGAAGTGACCCTTAGATGATTATATATGTACTAGATTGTGGCCCGATTCTAACGCATCGGGTATTCTAGAATATGCATGTCCCCGTAGTATATGGACAATGATGATTCCAGAATTCGCGGCAGACTGTGCCCGTCGCTGATTGGTCGAGGCAACCTTTATGCCATCATCGTCGCCATGGCAACCATTTTGACATCTACGTCGATACTGTGCCCGTCGCTGATTGGTCGAGGCGAATTCGCGGCAGACTGTGCCTGTCGCTGATTGGTCGAGGCAACCTTTATGACATCATCGTCGCCATGCTGTGCCCGTCGCTGATTGGTCGAGGCCTGGCGGCCTCGACCAATCAGAGACACGGGATTTCCAGAACAGACAGACAGAAAAACCCTTAGACAATTATATATATAGATATATATATATATACTGTATACTAGACTGTGGCCCGATTCTAACGCATCGGGTATTCTAGAATATGCATGTCCCCGTAGTATATGGACAATGATGATTCCAGAATTCGCGGCAGACTGTGCCCGTCGCTGATTGGTCGAGGCAACCTTAATGACATCATTGTCGCCATGGCAACCATTATGACATCTACGTCGATACTGTGCCAATCAGAGACGTGGGATTTCTACGTCGATACTGTGCCCGTCACTGATTGGTCGAGGCCTGGCGGCCTCGACCAATCAGAGGCGCGGTATTTCCAGGACAGACAGACAGACAGACAGACGGAAAAACCCTTAGACAATTATATATATAGATATGTATATACTGAACACATCACTAAAATTTATAAATACAAATAAAATATATGTTTATACGTATATATGGACTGTTGTATAGCTATCTTCAGGAGAATCCATGTAAACATGCCCTTATGCATGTATAAGTTAATTCAGATGGGCTGATGAGCATTGATCGACTATATACAAGTCGAATCGTTCTCATTTAGTATCCTGTCTGCACAGGCTGACGAGTTCTGATGGGAACAGAACAGTCATTAATATGATGATTCCATCCACATACATCTGTATATTTATGCCAGCATAAACAATCCAATCACACAATGAACAGGCGTTTTGCTCTTTCATGATTGCACAATCCAATATCTGTGAATGTTTAATCACAGAACCCCCACCCTTGTAACCCTTGAACCAGAACCCACAGGGTGATATGGCCACATCATCTTTTTTTTAATATGGCTCAATCACTTTATGTGTGTGTTCTTTCAGAAATGTATAAAATAATTATGTGGGATCCGCTTTTATGGAGCCACCCGCTGATTTACTGATTTGATCAGAGCGGAGAGCAGACACAACCTCTCTCTTTGGACCCAACATGTTAATTATCGTAATTACATAAAAAAGTCCTTTTCCCTCCTGGACACTGTGCATTGCTTCATATTCCCTGACATGGCACTTCATGGTAATGAACTCTTTCTGCTGGGTCAAAAGTAACAACCGATTAATTAGGGAACACTTCAAACAACACTGGAATGTCCAAAGTATACAAAAAATATGGTAAAAAAAATCTATATATAGGAAATAACAATTCCTTAATATAATGTTTTTAGAAATGTTGCTTTTATCTTTGAAAATGCTCTGATAATAACCAGCACACTGGAGAGAACTGCACTTTTCCTTTAGACAGATTGCAAACACAGGATCCAATAAAATCCATCAGCAAATTTTTATTAATGTAGAAAAATGAAAGGTCACAATGTCATTTTACCTGATTTATTAATAAAATATTTTTTATTGAAATTTTCTTAACTTAATCATGAAGGTAACATTTTTTTTCTTTTGTTCAGAGGCTTAAAAGATATGGAACTAGATGCATCTTCTATGGAGAAAAGATTTGCCTTTAAGTTTCTGAAGAAAGTTCTGCATTATGTGGATTCTGCACAGGAATTTATTGCACATTTAGGTAAAGTTAGAATAATTAATATAAATGTTAAATCATAGGTAATGCTTCAAAATTAGTTTATTTCTACGTGTTCTAGGTATATTGTTATTGCTGAGACACGTTGACTGCATTCATTCATGTCTTTTTACTTATATATTAATACAAAAAAGACCAATACAAATATGATGTCTACAGATTTCATTCACAATATAAACTACGTACATTATTAAATTGATCCCTTTGACCTGATTGGACTGTTGTAATTAAGGGAAAAAATAAGATATTATTGCAGAGAATAACTTTAAACTTTTAAAAATAATTTTATAGCCATTCTGGCACAGATTTCCAAAGTAAGTACTCTGGGCTCATCAGCTCTTAAGAAATCTCTTTACTAATGTATGCAGCTTACATTGTGAAATCTGGTGACAGGTTATCTTTAAATGGAGTTACTATTTTTTACAAAAAGCATATATTGGTATAAGGTTAGATTTTTGATTCATTTGATTCTTTGTAATTAATTTGAAGTGTTCCCCTATAGCTTCTCTGTAACTGGACAGTGATTCTATTGATAGGACAATTTAGTAACATAGTAGGGTCAAACAAAACCCACCTACATCACCCATCACATAATCCTGCATTATTGCTGTGGGGAAAAGCATAACATTTCCTAGTGGTGGACGCCAATTGCATCTTTTAGTTAAAAAAAAATACATCACCACTCCAAATATGGCAAATACAGGTTTGGCCATTTATATGGATACACCTAAATAAAATGGGAATTGTTTCAGATGCTGCACATCTTGTATTGTAAGGCAATTGTCTATGCTGTGAAAATGCGAGGTGTGCAGCATCTGAAACAACGGATACTGGAAGTCTGTGCTAGCATTTCTTCTGTGGTGTTGCTGTTATGGAACTGCAACACAGGGCTAGGGTAGAAGGGGGAAAACTGACCCTGCACTAAGACTAGGCTGGTACCCTACGATGGAGTGGGCGACCAATTCCTTGCGAATAGACCCACCGACGATCCTAGGTTATTCTCAAGAGAAGACCTATAGATCAGGGAAAGGGGTTCCCTAAAAGATCTAAGGGCTGGGTACAAAAACGGGTTACCTCCTAATAGAAATACACTGAAAAGGCTGCAGATACAAACAGAAACTGAGACTAGCAGAACCAGTGCTCCCAGTACTGCACAAATTATACACACAGAAGACAAAGCCAAGCACCAAGCCAGAACTAAAGCAGATTAACACTGTTGTCCAGCAAGGACTGCATGGCAGGTGCTGGTTAATAAAGAGTGATACAATCACCTGACCCAAGACAAACCCAGCACCAGAGGGAAAAGGTCAGCAGCCAGAACACCACAAGAAAATGGTGGATAGTAACAAACTAAACTGATTCTAACAGTACCTCCCCTTTAACGAGGATCTACCGGATCCTCTAGGCCGGGCCTTCTTCGGAAATCTCCTGTGAAAAGCCTTAATTAACCTTGAGGCTGAGATGTCCACAGCTTTCACCCGTGAATTGTCCTCAGGACCGAAACTCTTTCAGGACACAAGATACTGTAACCCTCCTCTGTGCCACGTGGAATCAAGAATGAGTGAAATCTCAAACTCGCAGTCATCATCAATTGGAGGAGCAGACGGCATAGCTACCTTATCTGGCTTGTCAACTTTCTTCAGCAAAGATACATGAAAAACAATTAAATTTCCAGGGCGAAGGAATGTCTAATCTCACCGCTGCAGAGTTGACAATCTGAACCACTTTGAAGAGTCCTACAAACTTAGGCCCCAACTTTTTAGAAGGAATCTTCAAATGCAGATTCCTAGAGGACAACCAAACCATGTCCCCAACAACAAACCTTGCCTCCCTTCTTCTCTTGTCAAAATATTTCTTACACCTCTTATTAGCCTGTTTAAGATTATGGCGCACACTCGGCCAAACCTTTTCCAAATTTCCAGAAAAACTCTCCTCAAGCACCGCCACCCAAATCCTAGAAAAAGGACCGAAAGATGGATTCTTCCCAGTACAACAAAAAAAGGAGAACACCCAGCCGAAGAAGATGTAAGATTATTGAGAGCAAATTCAGATATTCCGACCACATCTCCTGATTGTCCGCTACAAAACATCTCAAAAACTTCTCAACGTCCTGGTTCTTCCTCTCGGTCTGTCTATTGGACTCAGGATGATAACCCGACGAAAATGACAAATGAACCTTAAGTCTGTCACAAAAAGCACACCAAAAGCAAGCTACAAACTGTGGTCCCCTATCGGAGACAATGTCCGTGGGAACACCATGGAGCCTGACAATCTCTTTCACAAATGCCCTGGCAAGTGTCTTAGTGCAGGGTAATTTATTGAACAGGACCAGATGAAACATCTTACTAAACCGGTCCACAACAACCCAGATGACAGAAAAACCCTCAGAGACTGGCAGGTCGGTGATAAAATCCATTGAAAGATGTGTCCACAGAGAACTAGGAACCTCTAACGGGCAAAGCAATCCTGCCGTTGGAGCATGAGAAGCCTTAGACCTAGCGCACACGGTACATTGACACACCCACTTTACAATTTCTCTTAGCCACTCTGGCCACTAGAAACTCCGACCAATCAACTTTCTTGTTTCGGCAATCCCTGGATGACCTGTCAAACGAGACTCATGACATTCCGTAAACAAAGCTCTCCTCAGGGCTTTGGCAAAAATAATTTCCCATACGGAGTGTTAGTTGGTGCCGCATCCTGGGCTTTAAAAATGCTATTTTCCAACTCAGAACCTAATGCTGCTACCACCACCACTCTCTGCAGTATAGATTCCTCCTTTTCCGTATTAACCGCTGGGGAGAAACTACGAGACAAAGCATCTGCTTTAACATTCTTTGTCCCAGGGATATATGTCACAGACAAATAGAACCGGGCAAAAAAAATGCCCACCTAGCTTGACGGGCATTCAAACAGCAGCATCCGGGTAGTTCAGATTCTTATGATCAGTAAAGACTTGTATAGGATGTCTGGCGCCCTCTAAAAAATGTCGCCAATGCCCAAACGCAAACTTAATTGCCAGCAATTCTTGGTTCCCAACATCGTAGTTGAGCTCCACCTCCAAAAGTTTCTTAGAAAAGAACGCACAGGGATGCACCCCATCCTCTCCTTCCTGTGAAAGAACAGCCCTCACTCCTACTAATGAGGCATTCACCTCTACCAGAAAGGGCTTAGTCTCATCTGTCTGGATCAAAACAGGAGCAGAGCTAAACATCTCCTTGAGATGCTCAAAAGCCTTGACAGCCTCAAGGGACCATTGGACACTATGGGAAATCCTCTTAGTCAGATCATTAAGAGGTTTTGTGATAACAGAAAAATTCTTTATGAATTTTCTATAATAATTAGCAAACCCCAAGAATCTCTGCATCGACTTTAAGCATTCAGGTCAAGGCCATTCCAATACCGCCTGAACCTTAACCGGGCCATCTCAAAACCATCACTAGATATAAAGTACCCCCAAAAAATAATTTTCTGTACCGCAAACTTGCATTTCTCCAGTTTAGCAAAGAGTGTGTTGTCTCTCACAATCTGCAGAACCTCGCGGACTCTATGCCAATGCAACTCCAGATCGGGCGAGTAGATGAAAATATCATCCAAATAAACAATAACACTCCTACAGATCAACGGCCTCAGTATGTCGTTAATGAAATTTTGAAAGAACGCCAGAGCATTTGTAAGGCCAAAAGACATTACTAGACACTCACGGAGATCGATCTTAGAGAACCATTTTGCTCCAACTAATTGGTTAAACAAATCTGGAATTAGCGGCAAGGGGTAAGGATTGCGCACAGTGATCTTATTAATCTCCCTAAACTCCAGACATGGCCTAAGACCCCCATCTTTTTTTTTTTTTAAAAAGAATCTCACAGCCACAGGGGATTTAGCGGGTCTTATATGACCTACAGCAAGACTAGTCTGCAAGTATTGCTTTATGTCCTCCCTCTCTGGAATTGTCAGATTAAATAAACGACTCTTAGGGAGAGTAGCACCTGGAACAAACTCAATGGCGCAATCGTAATCTCTATGAGATGGTAGAGCTTGTGACTCCACCTCTTAAAATACTTTCCAGAATTCCTGAATGGCTTCAGGTAGCTCATTTTTCACAACAGCAGCAATGTGTACATCACAACATTTTCCATAACACTCCTGACCCCAGGATCTTATCGCACTTGATGACCAGTCCAGTACAGGATTGTGCATCTCTAACCGAGGTAACCCCAGAACAACTGGAAAAGGCAATTTATCAAGTACAAACAAATCTAGAGATTTCTGGTGTTCCATATTCACAGTGAGTGGAAACCCGGTGACCTTTCAAGAAATGCACCCATGCTCTAGAGCAGGGGTCCCCAACTCCAGGCCTCGAGGGCCGCCAACAGTGCAGGTTTTCAGGATTTCTTTAGTATTGCATCGGTGGTAATGTGATCATCTGCACAGGTGATGATTCCAACCCCTGTGCAATACTAAGGAAATCCTGAAAACCTGCACTGTTGGCGGCCCTCGAAGCCTGGAGTTGGGGACCACTGCTCTAGAGGAATGTTGTCAATCGCCACTACAGGAAAAGGGCATGTTAAAGGTACAGAATCAATCTTATACTTGTCTACAAATTGTTGATCAATTAAATTAAGTGCAGAACCACAGTCCACCATCACTTGAAAATCAATCAAATGACCGCGACAGGTAGAACTACCAGAAAAAGAAACTCCTGCTGACAGTAAAAATGCAATGCGAATGGGAGGGATACTCTGATTAACCTTTTTTTTCTTATGCGAACCTCTCATTGCTTAATAAAATGGTCAGCCTTACCACAATACAAGCATAGCTCCAGCGAGAACCTCCTCTCCCTCTCCTGGGAACGAGAGGACATCGCCCCAAGTTTCATCGGTTCCCCGCTGTCAATTGGGCTATCCTGAGAGTCTGAGTCCAGCATTATAAGAGCCTTCTCTTCATTCCGCCTGTCTCTCAATCTTCTATCCACATGGATAGCTAACTGCATAGCAGTTTCCAAAGTTTCAGGTGCAGGATATGCAATGAGCAAATCTTTAACTCTTTCACTCAAACCTGCTAAAAACTGACTCTTAAGCACTGGGTCATTCCACCTGACCTCTGCGGACCATCGTTTGAACTGGGTCAATACCTCTCAACATCAGCAGAACCCTGTTTAAGCCATCTGAGCTCTGCCTCAGCTGATGTGATCCGATCAGGATCATCATATAACAACCCCATAGCAGTAAAAAAATGCTT
Source organism: Ranitomeya imitator (assembly GCF_032444005.1). Taxonomy (NCBI): domain Eukaryota; kingdom Metazoa; phylum Chordata; class Amphibia; order Anura; family Dendrobatidae; genus Ranitomeya; species Ranitomeya imitator. Next base: position 715,051,000 of record NC_091282.1, on the reverse strand, counting down.
CTACTAATGCGTCAAACAAGGATCATCAGGATGTAATGAAAATGCCCAGATTTGGGGTTCACCTCGCAATAAAGACATAATAATCCCCACACGCTGTAATTCACTCCCTGAAGATCTGGGTCTAAGCCGATAATATAGTAAACATGCATTTTTAAACGTAAAAAATTCCTGCCGTTTGCCAGAACTCAGGTAATCCTATCTTTGGTTCTTCAGAGCGTGCTCCATGGTAATAAGTCACGTGCTGTTGCAGGTTAGCTACTTCCAAAGTTAACCCTTGCAAGCGTTGAGCAAGTCCTTGGACGCTGCTCATATTAAAGGAATCCGGGAGAGGATTTTTTTTTTCATGTGTGGCTGGACAAACTGTTACGGAACTGCAACACTGGGCTAGGGTAGAAGGGGGAAAACTGACCCTGCACTATGACTAGGCTGGTACCCTACGATGGAATGGGTGACCAATTCCTTGCGAATAGACCCACCGACGATCCTAGGTTAATCTCAAGTGAAGACCTATAGATTGGGGAAGGGGAAAAGATCTAAGGACTGGGTACAAAAATGGGTCACCTCCTGATAGAAAAACACAGAGAAGGCTGCAGATACAAACAGAAACTGAGACTAGCAGAACCAGAGCTCCCAGTACTGCACAATTTATACACACAGAAGACAAAGCAAACCAAGCCAGAACTAAAGCAGATTAACACTGTTGTCCAGCAAGGACTGGGAGGCAGGTGCAGGTTAATAAAGAGTGATACAAGACAAACCCAGCACTAGAGGGAAAAGACCAGCAGCCAGAACATCACAAGAAAATGGCGGATAGTAACAAACTAAACTGATTCTAACAGTTGCTATCAGTGTGTCAAGAGTTGGAGAATGGGCAGCACTTTGAACACATTTTATAAGTGGTCATAAACTTGTAAATAACTCATGAAAGAATAAAGTTACGTTGAAACAAAGGACACCATTGTTTTTCTTGGGGAATTCTCAAACAAGTTCAATGTATCTCCTATTGAAAAAAATAAAGTTGGATCCAAAATGGCTGACTTCAAAATGGCCGCCATGGTCACCATCCATCTTGAAAAGTTTTCACCCTCCCATATACTAATGTGCCACAAAAAGGAAGTTGATATCACCAACCATTCCCATTTTATTTAGGTGTATCCATATAAATCGCCCACCCTGTAGAATGAATGAATCTTTAGCAATTTAACACATATAATTTATTATACTTCTTCTTCTTGGAGAAAATATGAATGCTGCAGCTGATCAGTAGCCACTGATTGCCTGCAGCATTCACCAGACGCACTGCCAGATGTTCATCGCAGCAGACCACCAGCTTTGACGGCGGAGCTGACTACAAAGGAGCAGTGCTGGTCTGGGAGGTGAGTACAGTTTTTATTTTTTATTTTCACCTCCCTGGACCCATTAATATAGGGTTGTCTAGAAATAAATAGAGATGCCCTAAAGGGTAAAATTTAAAAATAGTTAAAAGTTACTAATGCACAAGTCTGTCTTGTCTGGAATGGGATGGATAAGTGCATAGTACATTTTGATATCTTGAGGTTTCTCATTTTTTAATTAATGTTTCCTGCTGTACAGAGGCTGTTGTGGGCAGTGGAAAATCAGAGAGGTCACCACATGAGCAGGAAATCAAGTTTTTTGCTAAAGTAAGTTCCACCAAAGAATTTAATGTGTATTTTATTAGAGTTTCGTTATATTGTATAGTTTCTTATTTAATGTGCCAGGTATGTAGAACTTATAGTGCATACAAAACACACAAAAAAAAATGGCTACCATATTAGTATTTTTTTTCTTCATTTACTGCACTGATTTTTTAATTAATTTAATGGGAACCTTTTAGAAAGATTTTGCCCCTCTAAACCAATACCTGACTGCCCTGCTCTTTTATAATCAAACTAGATGGTGGCCCGATTCTAACGCATCGGGTATTCTAGAATATGTATGTAGTTTATTTATGAAGTTTTAAGAATAATGTATATACACAGGATTCGGCTGGCTGGGCACGACCAATTAGCGAAGCGTTGTTCAAATTTCGTGCCAATTTGCGCTGGACTGCGCCTGTCGCTGATTGTTTGCGGCCGGGCGTGACCAATCAGTGAAGCCAGGGCCGGCTCCAGGTTTTTGAGGGCCCCGGGCGAAAGAGTCTCAGTGGGCCCCCCTCTTTAACACATACCACAATTCATGATGCAAAGATACAGCAGAGAAATATACCACAGCCAAGTAGCATATAACACAGCCCACGTAGCATAGAGCACAGCCACGTAGCATATAGCACAGGCCACGTAGTATATAGCACAGGCCACATAGTATATAACACAGCCCACGTAGCATATAGCACAGCCCACGTAGCATATAGCACAGCCCACATAGTATATAGCATAGCCCACGTAGTATATAGCACAGCCCAAGTAGTATATAGCACAGCCACGTAGCATATAGCACAGCCACATAGTATATAGCACAGCCATGTAGTATATAGCACTGACATGTAGTATATAGCACAGCCCACTTAGTATATAGCACAGCCCATGCAGTATATAGCACAGCCCACACAGTATATAGCACAGCCCACGCAGTGTATAACACAGCCCACGTAGTATATAGCACAGCCTACATAGAATATAACACAGCCCACGCAGTGTATAACAGCCCATGTAGTATATAGCACAGCCCATGCAGTGTATAACACAGCCCACGCAGTATATAGCACAGCCCACGTAGCATATAACACAGCCCACGTAGTATATTATTATTATTATTTATTATTATAGCGCCATTTATTCCATGGCGCTTTACATGTGAGGAGGGGTATACATAATAAAAACAAGTACAATAATCTTAAACAATACAAGTCATAACTGGTACAGGAGGAGAGAGAACCCTGCCCGCAAAGACTCACAATCTACAAGGGATGGGTGAGAATACAGTAGGCAAGGATAAAGCTGGTCATGCAGCGGTTTGGTCAATCGGTGGTTACTGCAGGTTGTAGGCTTGTCGGAAGAGGTGGGTCTTCAGTGTCTTTTTGAAGGTTTCAATGGTAGGCGAGAGTCTGATGTGTTGTGGTAGAGGGTTCCAGAGTAGGGGTGATACGCGAGGGAAATCTTGTATACGATTGTGGGAAGAGGAGATAAGAGGGGAGTAGATAAGGAGATCTTGTGAGGATCGGAGGGTGCGAGTAGGTAAGTACTAGGAGATGAGGTCACAGATGTATGGGGGAGACAGGGTGTGGATGGCTTTGTACATCATGGTTAGGGTTTTGTACTGGAGTCTCTGGGCAATGGGGAGCCAGTGAAGGGATTGGCAGAGGGGAGAGGCTGGGGAATAGCAGGGGGACAGGTTGATTAGTCGGGCAGCAGAATTTAGAATAGATTGGAGGGGTGCGAGAGTGTTAGAGGGGAGGCTACAGAGCAGGAGGTTGCAGTAGTCAAGGCAAGAGATGATGAGGGCATGCTCTAGGGTTTTTGCGGATTCTTGGTTGAGGAATGTACGGATTTGTGAAATATTTTTGAGTTGAAGTCAGCAGGAAGTGGAAAGGGCTTGGATATGTGGTTTGAAGGAGAGATCAGCGTCAAGGATTACCCTGAGGCAGCGAGCTTGTGGGACTGGGGAGAGTGGGCAGCCATTTACTGTATATAACACAGGCCATGTAGTATACAACACAGCCCACGTATTGTATAGCACAGCCCACGTAGTGTATAGCACAGCCCATGCAGTGTATAACACAGCCCACGTAGTATATAGCACAGCCCACGTAGTATATAACACAGCCCACGCAGTGTATAACACAGCCCACGCAGTGTATAACACAGCCCATGCAATATATAGCACAGCCCACGTAGTATATAGCACAGCCCACGCAGTGTATAGCACAGCCCACGCAGTGTATAGCACAGCCCACGCAGTGTATAACACAGCTACGTAGTATATAACACAGCCACGTAGTATATAGCACAGCCCAAGTAGTATATAACACAGGCCACGTAGTATATAACACAGCCACATAGTATATAGCACAGCCACGTAGTATATTGCCCAGCCATGTATATTGCACATCTACGTAGTATGTAGCACAGCCCACGTAGAATATAACACAGCCACGTAGTATATAGCACAGCCCACGCAGTATATAACACAGCCGCGTAGTATTTAACACAGCCACATAGTATATAACACAGCCCATGTAGTATATAGCACAGCTCACGTAGTATATAACACAGCCATGTTGTATATTGCCCAGCCACGTAATATATTGCACAGCTTCGTAGTATATAGCACAGCCCACGTAGTATATTTCAATGTGGGCACCATATCCCTGTTAAAAAAAAAAGAATTAAAATAAAAAACAGTTATATACTCACCTTCCGGCGGCCCCCGGTTCCAGGCGAGGCGTTTAGCGATGCTCCTCGTGATGCTCCGGTCCCAAGAATGTATTGCGGTCTCGCAAGATGATGACGTAGCGGTCTCGCGAGACCGCTACATCATCATCTCGCGAGACCGTAATGCATGGCCTGGAGCGTTGCTAGGAGCTGAAAAGGCGCCGGAAGGTGAGTGTATGATTTTTTATTTTTTTTATTATTTTTAACATTAGAGAGGAAGAGGAACTAGAACTCTAGTGCCACCTATTGGAAGTAGCAATATTATCCTAAGACATGTGACAAGGCTCCTTAAAGAGTCGACATTGACTGTTAGGATTGCTACTTCCAATAGGTGGCACTAGAGTTCTAGTCCTCTTCCTCTCTGAAGAGACAATTTGCATATTTCCCAGAGGAGCATTGCGACTTTAAGTCTCCTCACCTCGACATGCTTATCATGTCACTCTCCGCAAGGGTAAACGATACTTCTTGGACTCAAGGATCATGAAAAGGGTTGCAGGGGTAAACGTACACCACGCCCTTCTACCCTGTTTGGCAAATTGGGCATTTAAAATATGACTAATTTAAATTCCCTTTTTTCTTTTTTTTTTTGTTTGGTGTTGACCTGTTTACTATCTACTCCATTGCTAATGATTTAAAGTTGCTTGTGTTTTATGTTGCAGGTTCTCTTACCTCTGGTTGACCAGTACTTTAAAAATCACTGCCTGTACTTTCTGTCTTCCCCAATTAAAACTCTGAGCAGTAGTGGGTATGCATCCAACAAAGAGAAAGAGATGGTGGCAAGGTAAGTAGGAAGCATTTCGGTTTTATTCCAGATACATTTTAATTACAAAACAAAATGTATGTTCATCTCGTATTGGAATATATATTTTTATGAGTGCTCTTGGTTATTGCCAAAGTATTATCAACCTAAAGTCAAGTCAGATTGCTATTGTTTCTCTGTATGAAAATGTATTAATTTATTCACATAGTTTATCATGTTTTCAACAATTTTATTTGACATGTTTGTGAATTCTATGTGTAAGCCACCATTTTACTCATTCTCATTAAAGGCCTTCTGGAGCAAATCACAAGTTGTTTGCATACAGCTGTCTTGCTAAATCTTTCATAGTTCCATGTCTTACTGTATGACAGTTTCCGTTAAGTGATAATAAATGCAGTACTATGTGGTATCTGTATGTACGTATGGCTTTAACACGTCTGTGTCTTACCAATTTCAGTATTATTCTTTGCATCTTTTTCCTAACTTGTTACCATTTTTTTCTCATTTCCTCTGTACTTCTCCCTGTCACTTCAGTCTGTTCTGCAAACTGGCAGCTCTTGTAAGACATAGGATATCACTGTTTGGTAAGTCAACCTCAGTTAGGCTAGGAAAGGAATTGCAAGCAAGGGTACCATTAAATAATGCATGGAAATGGCACGTAACCTGACTTCTGTGTTGTGTGAAATAACACATGGAAATCTTAAAAAATGTATGTAAACAAACACAAGTTCACATAATTTTACGTACAATATTATCTATAAAGGAAACTCAAAAAATTATATACGAAAATGGTTTAAGAGAATCACCACCTTTTATTATCATCACATCCTGTTTAGGTCCAAAATTCTGTGCTAATTAAATTCATAATATTCCTTTATGGGGAAAAGCGACCCATTTTTTATACAAAACTTTCAAACTCCCTGCATAAACAGAAATTTAAAGGGAATCTGTCAGCAGGTTTTTGACAGCAGCATGAAGTTTTGATTGAATCCCTGTTTTCTCTTATGTAGATGTAGCAGTGGTCTGAATTCTGAGCTGTGTATAACCCGCCCACACACCTGATTGGCAGATTCCTGTGTAAACTGTACATTGTCACCCAGCTGCCAATAGGTGTTGGGGGTGTGGTTACACAGATTAGCATCATTGGCCAGTACTTGAGACCGAGTCCTATAGTGATAATCTCCTGCTGAAAAAACACTGATTGTATTGAAACTACAGTACAGAGCCTAGTAATTGAAATATCGCTGGAATAAGACTCCCTGCCCCTACAGTATGCTATTCCCAGATTAAATAGCAAAAAACCAACTGACAGATTCCCTTTAAAAACATGACATTCTGACTTTTTGCAGACTCCATTAGAGGGAGCTTTTATTATCGTGACCAATTTATAAATTTTATGCGAGAAACTCCTGTGCTCCCCCTAGTGGTGAGTGTGGGTGGTAAGAATGCTATGTTTGAAATGTATGCATATGCCAAGGATTTAAAACTCTTTATCAGAAAAAATAACAGAAATCTGAATGCTAAACAAATATATAATAACAATTAGCACAGAGTTTTAAAACCTCTTTTAATTAATGGAAAAAAGTAGTATTGAAGTGGAAATATTCTTTAAAGGGAACCTGTCACCCCAAAAATTGAAGATGAGCTGCGGCCACCGGCATCAGGGGTTATCTACAGCATTCTGTAATGCTGTAGATAAGCCCCCGATGTAACCTGAAAGGTGAGAAAAAGAGGTTAGATTATACTCACCCAGGGGCGTTCCCGCTGTGGTCCAGGTCCGATGGGCGTCACAGTCCGGTCTAGGGCCTCCCAACTTCTTACGATGACGTCCTCTTCTTGTCTTCATGCTGCGGCGCAGGCTCAGGCGTACTTTGTGTGCCCTGTTGAGGGCAGAGCAAAGTACTGCAGTGCACAGGCGCCGAAAAGGTCAGAGAGGCCCGGCGCCTGCGCACTGCAGTACTTTGCTCTGCCCTCAACAGGGCAGACAAAGTACGCCTGCGCCAGAGCCGCAGCGTGAAGACCAGAAGAGGACGTCATCGTAAGAAGATGGGAGGCCCCGAACCAGACCGCGACTCCCATCGTACCGGTGCGCAGCGGGAACGCCCCTGGGTGAGTATAATCTAACCTCTTTTTCTCATCTTTCAGGTTACACCGGGGGCATATCTACAACATTACAGAATGCTGTAGATAAGCCCCTGATGCCGGTAGCCGCAGCTCATCTTTGATTTTTGTGGTGACAGGTTCCCTTTAAAGTGTAGGTTTTCCCAGAACAGACTTAGAATAAGTTTTTACGGAACTGCTTAAGGGGGCTTCTGTCTTTCCCCTGACAGATGATGTTGGGACAAAAGACGGATAAGGCACGTAGGCAGCTTACTCACTGTTTCCACATAAAACAAGCTCTCACAGTTTAAACACTAAGCTCCGTACCTGCAGTTCTAAAAATAAGATGTCAAAACATTTCTATGGCCATTTCTCTATTTATTTTTGTAACTATATTCCCATTTTAGTAAATCTCAAACAACCAGGTTAACCAGGGGCATAACTATAATGGATGCAGAGGTTGCAATCGCACCCAGGCCCTTGATACTAGAGGGGGCTCAAAAGGTCCCCTTGCCCCATATGAAAGGGCTAATAATGTTAAAGACCTGTAAGGCCGGCGTCACACTAGGCGTATGAAAATACGGTCCTTTTTTTACGGCCGTAATATGCAGAAGTGTTCCCAAAATAGTGATCCGTATTTCATCCGTAGGCAGGGTGTGCCAGCGTATTTTGCGTATGTCATCCTCCGTATGTAATCCGTATGGCATCCGTACAGCGAGATTTTCTCGCCGGCTTGAAAAAATGGACATAGTATACAATGGATCCATGGGCTCAAATATTCGTTAAAACATATATACAGTCTATATATATATATATATATATATATATATATATATATATATATATATACAGTTAGGGCCAGAAATATTTGGACAGTGACACAAGTTTTGTTATTTTAGCTGTTTACAAAAACATGTTCAGAAATACAATTATATATATAATATGGGCTGAAAGTGCACACTCCCAGCTGCAATATGATAGTTTCCACATCCAAATCGGAGAAAGGGTTTAGGAATCATAGCTCTGTAATGCATAGCGTCCTCTTTTTCAAGGGACTAAAAGTAATTGGACAATGGACTCTAAGGGCTGCAATTAACTCTGAAGGCGTCTCCCTCGTTAACCTATAATCAATGAAGTAGTTAAAAGGTCAGGGGTGGATTCCAGGTGTGTGGTTTTGCATTTGGAAGCTGTTGCTGTGAGCAGACAACATGCGGTCAAAGGAACTCTCAATTGAGGTGAAGCAGAACATCCTGAGGCTGAAAAAAAAGAAAAAATCCATCAGAGAGATAGCAGACATGCTTGGAGTAGCAAAATCAACAGTTGGGTACATTCTGAGAAAAAAGGAATTGACTGGTGAGCTTGGGAACTCAAAAAGGCCTGGGCGTCCACGGATGACAACAGTGGTGGATGATCGCCGCATACTTAATTTGGTGAAGAAGAACCCGTTCACAACATCAACTGAAGTCCAGAACACTCTCAGTGAAGTAGGTGTATCTGTCTCTAAGTCAACAGTAAAGAGAAGACTCCATGACAGTAAATACAAAGGGTTCACATCTAGATGCAAACCATTCATCAATACCAAAAATAGACAGGCCAGAGTTAAATTTGCAGAAAAACACCTCAAGAAGCCAGCTCAGTTCTGGAAAAGTATTCTATGGACAGATGAGACAAAGATCAACCTGTACCAGAATGATGGGAAGAAAAAAGTTTGGAGAAGAAAGGGAACGGCACATGATCCAAGGCACACCACATCCTCTGTGAAACATGGTGGAGGCAACGTGATGGCATGGGCATGCATGGCTTTCAATGGCACTGGGTCACTTGTGTTTATTGATGACATAAGAGCAGACAAGAGTAGCCGGATGAATTCTGAAGTGTACCGGGATATACTTTCAGCCCAGATTCAGCCAAATGCTGCAAAGTTGATTGGACGGCGCTTCATAGTACAGATGGACAATGACCCCAAGCATACATCCAAAGCTACCCAGGAGTTCATGAGTGCCAAAAAGTGGAACATTCTGCAATGGCCAAGTCAATCTCCAGATCTAAACCCAATTGAGCATGCATTTCACTTGCTCAAATCCAGACTTAAGACGGAAAGACCCACAAACAAGCAAGACCTGAAGGCTGCGGCTGTAAAGGCCTGGCAAAGCATTATGAAGGAGGAAACCCAGCGTTTGGTGATGTCCATGGGTTCCAGACTTAAGGCAGTGATTGCCTCCAAAGGATTTGCAACAAAATATTGAAAATAAAAATATTTTGTTTGGGTTATGTTTATTTGTCCAATTACTTTTGACCTCCTAAAATGTGGAGTGTTTGTAAAGAAATGTGTACAATTCCTACATTTTCTATCAGATATTTTTGTTCAACCCTTCAAATTAAACGTTACAATCTGCACTTGAATTCTGTTGTAGGTTTCATTTCAAATCCAATGTGGTGGCATGCAGAGCCCAACTCGCGAAAATTGTGTCACTGTCCAAATATTTCTGGCCCTAACTGTATATATATATATATATATATATATATATATGTCAGTGAGACACATATATACATATATGTATATTTCATACAGCGCTAGATAGCAGAAAAGCCGGTAATTCAATTGCCGGCTTTTGCTATCTCCTTCCCAAACCCAACAGGATATGAGACATGATTTACATGCAGAAAACCTTTTCATATCCCTTTTTTTTTACATATTCCTCACTACTAATATTAGAAGTGTATGTGTGCAAAATTTGGAGCCGCTAGCTGTTAAAATAAAGGGTTAAATCGCTGAAAAAACTGGCGTGGGCTCCCCCGCAATTTTCTCCGCCAGAGTGGTAAAGCCAGTGACTGAGGGCAGATATTAATAGCCTAGAGAGGGAGCATGGTTATAGGACCCCCCTGGCTAAAAACATCTGCCCCCCGCCACCCCAGAAGAGGCACATCTGGAAGATGCACCTATTCTGGCGCTTGGCCACTCTCTTCCCACTCCCATGTAGTGGTGGGATATGGGGTAATAAAGGGTTAATGTCACCTTGCTATTGTAAGCTGACATTAAGCCAGGTTAATAATGGAGAGGTGTCAATAAGACACCTATCCATTATTAATCCAATAGTAGTAAATGGTTAATAAAACACACACATTAGGAAAAAGTATTTTAATGAAATAAAGACACAGGCTGTTGTAATAGTTTATTATACTCTCAATCCAATTGAAGACCCTTGTCACCTGAAACAAAGTTAAAATAAAAAAACAACAATACCCCATACCTTCCGTCGTTCAGTCTTGTCCCACGCTGTAAATCCATCTGAAGGGGTTAAATAATTTTACAAGCAGAAGCCTGCTAATGCAGCCGCCCTTGCCTGTAAAAACCCGGGGAATGAATGGAAAGCAGGGGAACGTAGCTACCTAGACTTGCGGTGCTGCGCCCCCTGCTGGCATAACCTCAGATGAACTCGAGCGTGAGAAAATATTCAGAAAAATTCCCACGCTCGAGTTCAACTGAGGTTATGCCAGCAGGGGGCGCAGCACCGCAAGTCTAGGTAGCTATGTTCCCCTGCTTTCCATTCATTCCCCGGGTTTTCACATTAGTAGTGAGGAATATGTAAAAAAATAAGGGATATGAAAAGGTTTACTGTATGTAAACCATGTCTCATATCCTGTCGGGTTTGGAAAGGAGATAGCAAAAGCAGGCAATTGAATTACCGGCTTTTAAGCTATCTAGCGCTGTATTAAATATAAATATATACATATGTGTCTCACTGACACATATATATATATATATATATATTTATTTATACCAAATAGCAAAAAGAAGGCAGCACTCCAGACGTTTCAGATGAAAAAAAGTGAAGTTTTAATCGACCCACATCACTGCGCGACGTTTCGGCTCACTGAGCCTTTTTCAAACTGTTCCATTTTTCCCCATATATTTATTTATATATATATATATATATATATATATATATATATATATATATATATTTTCTATAGAACACCGCTGCGTATTTCTCGCAAGTCACTGTTGGTCCGGGTGTAATCCGTATTTTTCTCGCCCTCCTTGACTTTCATTGGCGGATTTTTTGCGCAATACGCTGACAAACGTAGCATGCTGCGATTTTTTTACGGCCGTACAAGACTACATAATACAGATGCGTAAAATACGGCAGATAGGAGCTGGGCCATAGAGAATCATTGTACCATATGCAATGCATATTTTCTGTGCCTCTCATACGTCCGTAAAACTTGCTAGTGTGACGCCGGCCTAATAGTTGAGACCTTTGTTGGAGATTTTGCATTGGGCCCATATGCTTCAAGTTATGGTACTGCCCTTAGAGGGATTTTGTCACCAGGTTTTTTCTACCTCGTCTAAGAGCAGCATAGTGTAGGAAAAGAGACCCTTATTCTAGCAATGTGCCACAGAGTTTTTAGATGTAGCATGTAGCAGAGCTCTGAAACCTGAAGTCGACCACACCACAGCTTTCTGTATACATTGTCTTTTGGGAGTGATCTGCTTATCACTAGTGTTAGGCGATACCGTCCGATACTTGAAAGTATCGGTATCGGATAGTATCGGCCGATACCCGAAAAATATCGGATATCGCCGATACCGATATCCGATACCAATACAAGTCAATGGGACACCAAGTATCGGAAGGTATCCTGATGGATCCCAGGATCTGAAGGAGAGGAAACTCTCCTTCAGGCCCTGGGATCCATAGTGAGGTGTAAAATAAAGAATTAAAATAAAAAATATTGTTATATTCACCTCTCCGGCGGCCCCTGGAACATCACCGCGAGGAACCGGAGTCCGGCAGGCTTCTTTGTTCAAAATGAGCGCCTTTAGGACCTGCGGAATGACGTCGCGGCTTCTGATTGGTCGCGTGCCGCCCATGTGACCGCCACGCGACCAATCAGAAGCCGCGACGTCATTCCACAGGTCCTAAAGGCGCTCATTCTAGGAATTTATCTGTGGAATGACGTCGCGGCTTCTGATTGGTCGCGTGGCGGTCACATGGGCGGCACGCGACCAATCAGAAGCCGCGACGTCATTCCACAGGTCCTAAAGGCGCTCATTTTGAACAAAGAAGCCTGCCGGACGCCGGTGACTCGCGGTGATGTTCCAGGGGCCGCCGGAGAGGTGAATATAACAATATTTTTTATTTTAATTCTTTATTTTACACCTCCGATACCGATACCCGATACCACAAAAATATCGGATCTCGGTATCGGAATTCCGATACCGCAAGTATCGGCCAATACCCGATACTTGCGGTATCGGAACGCTCAACACTACTTATCACAGTAGGAGGTGTAGTTGGACCAGGGCTCACAGGAGCATCAGTGCAGGCAGTGATAATCTCCTTCTGATAAAGCACTCACTGTATTGAACCAACAGCCCACAGCTTAATAAGTGACACATCTCTGGAATCAGTGTCTCAACCCTTACCTCATGCTGCCCTCAGATTAAATAACGTAAACCTGCTGACAGATTCATTTTAACTGTTTAAGAGGTTTTCAATTATTGTCACCTCTTTAAACCATTTTACATTATGTAATCCTAAAGAACTGCATCACGTGCAACTGAAGTCAATAGACGTGAAAGATTAATTCAGTTAGTGTCCCGCGATGCCATGCTTTCTTTCAGATCCTAACTGATCATAGGAGAAAGACATCTCACTCTTTTATCTTGGCTCAGGAGGTCCCACAGTTTAAAAATGGGGTTTCCAAAAGGGATAACTCATTAATGCACCTTTTTTAAGTCGTTTTGTTTCTTTACATCTTTTCAGTTCCCGGCATGCTTAGCTTTTTGTTCTCAGCAATAAAGGTCACAGTTGCCCAAAATCTAGATTTGATAGGTTCCTCTAAATCGCGAGATTAGAATTGTACTTTGTTTACTTCTAGTTTTGAGCAATCACAGCTAGTAAGTTAGTAAGTAATAAGTAGAGACCTGTCCTGTAGGTACCATACCGTAGTACATCATCACTGTTGTGTATGTTTCATATCCTTTCTAATACTGCATGTCACCAGTGCGCCATTGTCACGTGTACCAAATGCAAGATTGACACAGTAGCCAGTGCAAACACATGTAATTAACATGGTCTATTGACGTCTATGTGTGCCCTAATATGTTTACTCTCATCCCTTTACTGCAGGAAGTGACTCTGCCACCATGGTGAGCTGTCTGCACATTCTGGCTCAGACACTCGACACACGGTACTTTTATGACTTTTTATTCCAGTTTGTTGTGACTTTATATTCTGTTTCATCTCTGACAATGAGCAGCATAGGTTACATGAAAATGATCCTGTTTTCCAGCACACACTGGTAGAAGTGTACACTAGATAAAGATTCTCATACTTTTAGGCATGGATTAATTTAAAGGTAATACATGGATGTATACTCATCTTTCAGTGCCCCCACGGATCCAACGCTGTTCGCTCTGGAGGTCTCTGCTTCCTCTGAAAGTAGGGTGTGCAGCATTGGATATGCCTCCTATTATTATTTTAATCAATTGATGCCTAAAAAATTTTTAATTACTCTTGGACAACAGCTTTAAAATAAGAGCATCAGTGTAAAAGTCTGATAGAGGTTACATTACAGTAGTGTTTAAAAGTACACCAACAAAACTGTTCCCAAGTAATAGTAAAAAAATTTTTTTAGTACTGTAGCCATGCGCTTTCTAATACCCTGAACGTGCAGATTAACTCTACATCTGCACACTAATAGCATTATCTGACATGACAGGTTTCCTTGAAGAGAAACAGTAAGTTCCTTATTTGCAGTTCCTATGTTTGCTTCTTTCGGGCTTTATTAAGTGTGGGTCCAATTGTTTAACACTTGGGAGTTCACTCTATGAACCTCACCGGAGATCTGCTGATTTTATAGGTAGCTGGTCATTTGAATGTAATATTACATTTCCCCTGCATCAGCCGTTGCAGGGGAAAAAGCCTGATTAGCTGTACTTTCGGCTTGCAAAACTAGCTGTTTGCAAAGGGCATCTGATTTTAAAAGGTTATCACAGAAAAAACAACCACTTTAAAGAAAACATATTTGCTGCTAACCTGAGTATACTGGTTTTTTATAGGACTGTGCTTAAAGAAGCACGCTCATCAAAGTTTTTATCTTCTTAATATATCGCAGTCATCATATTATACAGCACTGTGTACTTACAATTGCTCATTTTGCCTTTCTTCACAGATAATTCTTCACTTTCCTCTGCTCTATCTAGAAACAGGAAGTCTCTTGTCCCTGCATTTATCATCCCCCTCTGACTTGTGCAGAGACAATTTACCTCCTATTCCTACATAGATCAGGATACAACTACTAATTTTTTATCACATGAAGCGATAGACCTAATGGAAAACAGAAGAATTAGCTGAGTAGAAAGGCAAAATGAGCAATTGTAAGTACGCAGTGTTGTATGTAAGTACACAGTGACGTACAGTATATATATATATATATATATATATATATATATATTATGATGGCTCAATATAGTAAGAGGATAATAACTTTGATGGGAGCTATTCTTTAATTCTGAAGTCTCAACGTTTTTCCCCCAAAAATTTTTTGCACTTTTCACCTAGCATTATAATATTACTAGCTATTGAACCCGTTCTACGCCCAGGTGGCTAGCATCTATATTGGTATATGGTCTCCATCCTGGTATGTGCTGCTCCATCCTGCGTCCCCATCCTGTCATGAGCTGCTCCATCCTGCGTCCCCATCCTGACATGTGCTGCACCCATCCTGCACCCCCATTCTGACATGTGCTGCTCCCATCCTGCACCCCCATTCTGACATGTGCTGCTCCATCCTGCGTCCCTATCCTGTCATGTGCTGCACCCATCCTGCGCCCCCATCCTGCCATGTGTTGCACCCATCTTGCGCCCCCATTCTGTCATGTGTTGCACCCATCCTGCGCCCCCATTCTGTCATGTGCTGCTTCCATCCTGCGCCCCCATTCTGACATGTTCTGCACCCATCCTGCGCCTCCATTCTGACATGTTCTGCACCCATCTTGCGCCCCCATTCTGTCATGTGTTGCACCCATCCTGCGCCCCCATTCTGTCATGTGCTGCTCCCATCCTGTCATGTGCTGCTCCCATCCTGTGCCCCCGTTCTGTCATGTGCTGCTCCCATCCTGTGCCCCCGTTCTGTCATGTGCTGCTGCCATCCTGCACCCCCGTTCTGTCATGTGCTGCTCCCATCCTGCGCCCGTTTTGTCATGTGCTGCTGCCATCGTGCGCCCGTTCTGTCATGTGCTGCTCCCATCCTGCGCCCGTTCTGTCATGTGCTGCTCCCATCCTGTGCCCCCGTTCTGTCATGTGCTGTTCCCATCCTGCGCCCCCGTTCTGTCATGTGCTGCTCCCATCCTGCGCCCCCGTTCTGTCATGTGCTGCTGCCATCCTGCGCCCCCGTTCTGTCATGTGCTGCTCCCATCCTGTGCCCCTGTTCTGTCATGTGCTGCTCCCATCCTGCGCCCGTTCTGTCATGTGCTGCTGCCATCCTGTGCCCCCGTTCTGTCATGTGCTGCTCCCATCTTGCGCCCCCATTCTGTCATGTGCTGCTCCCATCCTGCGCCCCTGTTCTGTCATGTGCTGCTGCCATCCTGCGCCCCCGTTCTGTCATGTGCTGCTACCATCCTGCGCCCGTTCTGTCATGTGCTGCTGTCATCCTGCGCCCGTTCTGTCATGTGCTGCTCCCATCCTGCGCCCCCGTTCTGTCATGTGCTGCTACCATCCTGCGCCCGTTCTGTCATGTGCTGCTGCCATCCTGCGCCCGTTCTGTCATGTGCTGCTGCCATCCTGCGCCCGTTCTGTCATGTGCTGCTCCCATCCTGCGCCACCATTGTATTATATGCCCCCCATAAGATGCTCCATTATATATGCCCCGTATGCTGCTGCCATATATTAAAAAAAAAAATACCATACTCACCTATCGTCGCTGGGCGCTGAGTGCTGGGGGCCTGAGCAGGCGGGGACACCGGCGCGCTGTGGGGGTCAGGTGCCGGAGTCACCGCTAGCTCAGGCCCCCAGCACTTGCTATAGTCACCTGTCTGTCCCGTTCCAGCGCTGCGCGCCGCCATTTTCCGGCTCCTCTGGCTGTGACTGTTCAGTCAGAGGGCGGCGCCGGCGCGCATTAAGCGCGTCATCGCGCCCTCTGAACGTCACAGCAGAGGACCCGGGAGACGGAGCCGCACGCAGCGCTGCAACGGGGGACAGGTGAATATACTTACCCTCCTGGCGGTCCCTGACTCTCCGGTGGAGATCGCTGTGTGCGTTCAGTGTTTACGCATACCGCGATCTCCTGGGAGCGTCACTCTGTGAGGCCCAGACCGCGCCGGCGCTTGCGCTTGCGCAGTCTATAAAGGCTTCGGACGGAGTGACGCTCCCAGCGTTATATTATAGATACAATCGACTTGAAAGACGGTTATGTTGCTATTTGTTTGTTTTGTCTTGTATAGAAAAACCTATTTTAAACAACCTTGTAAAATGTAATGATTAAAGCGAACCTATCACCAGAAAAAAACACTATTAACCTGCAGCTATGGGGTTACCCTGCAGGTTAATAGTGTTACTAACCTGCCTGGTATCTGCATTTAGCCAAACACTGCAGGGAGAAAATGAACTTTATTTTCCCCCGCAGCGTTCCGGATTCAGTCACTGGGGACGTTGCCAGCCCTGGTTCAGTCAGCGCTCTATTTATGCAGAGCAACGGCTGTAACTTCCAATGGGAATGGGGAGTCACCGCTTTGAGTATAGACAGCGTTGGCTATAACCGCGTCCCTGGCCCTGAGTAACATTGGCTCTGCAGTAGGGCTATCTATCAATCGGGGCCATGGGTGCGGTTGCAGCCGCTGCTCGGTATACTCAAAGCGGTGACTAACCCCGCTCCAGCGCCACCTCTGTGACTGACCCGTGACTGAAACCGGAACGCTGCCAGGGGGAATAAAGTTTATTTTCAACCCACAGTGTTCGGCTACGTGCGCGCGCTGGGCAGGTTATTAACACTATTAACCTGCAGATTATCCCCACGTCTGTAGGTTAGTAGAGTTTAAAGGTTCCCTTTAATGTAGACACACTGTATAACTCTCTATAACCTTTCAGCCAACAGATACGTCACCCATTAGCCTTAGACACGCTGTAAAATTAGCTTACCCTATGAATTACCCTATGTTTACGAGCAATGACCTGTGTCAATGGTGCTAAAATGTTCCTGATTGAATGTTTTTTTTCTTCTTCTCACGTCTCTCAATATTATTGATAAGCAATATGAGAACATTTATTGAGCTTGTTTATAAGCAGTTTTTGGTCTCTACAAGCTCATTGTTGAATAACAATTGGCCACGATTTTCCTACATATAATGGTGTCCTTCCTTTCCTGTTAGGATTAGCAGTTTGTAAAAACAAGCCATGTTTTGCGATACTCTGTCACAAGATGTTTATTCTCTAGAGTTTACATGTGAAGGATATTGCATTATGTCAAGAGATGACTAGCTAATTGCAGTAATATATTTCATTAGATTTTTAAGAAATTAGAGTCCTTACCAAATTCTACAAAGGTAAGGTTGAATTTATCTGTAAGGCAATGTAAATGTTATGTATTACTGTATAATGTTCACGTGGTTATACGGTATAATCAATCAATAGTAGAAAATAAGCAACTTTATAATATATCTTAAAAGGGAAAATAGCTTATTTCACATCCCAGACTGATAAGTTATTCTCAGTTCTGGTGTAAGATCTGTTTTTTGTGAAGATAGAAGTTTACATTACTGAGATAGGAGATGACAGTTGGTGCTTTTAAAGTTCTATGGAGACATAGACATTCTGCTGCAAGTTCTCCTGGAATGGCAGTTACAGTTGTTCATGGAATTTTATGAGCACCAACTGTCATCTCCTATCTCATTAATGGGGAAATCTGTTTTCACTGAAGACAGATTTTGCCCTTGAATTGAGAATTTAAATTTTAAGAATGAAAGATTAGTCCAGAAGGAGAAAGAAGTGGATTTCTTTAGTAAGATGTATTAAAAGTTTCTTATTTTTGCATGTATTATTAATTTATTTACAAAATTAAAATAAAACAGCCTTTACACATTAACTGGATAATTTTATGCAGAAAGTGTGCCACTTTCTCACTGTCTGTGTTTTGTGTCTGATGTTGCAGATTAATTGCATTAGTATCAATGTAGCTGAGCTACAATACCAGATACCGCCCACCAATAAGAGTGGCACTATTTCTTGTTAAAAAAAAACAAAACTTAAATATATCTTGAGCATGAATTGAATGGCTTGTTAATTGTACTTAAAAATTCTGTGTTTTAAATGGAGCGTGCCTCTTTGTTCCCATTTAGCACAGTGATGAAGTCTGGTTCTGAGCTGGTAAAAGCTGGCGTAAGAGCTTTCTTTGAAAATGCAGCTGAAGATTTAGAAAAGACCTTGGAAAATTTAAAGCTTGGAAAATTCACTCATTCAAGAACCCAGATGAAGGGTGTCTCTCAAAATATAAACTACACGACAGTGGCTCTTCTTCCAATCCTGACCTCCATTTTTGAACACGTGGCTCGTCATCAATTTGGTGTTGATTTGTTGTGTAAGTTTTTTACCATCAAGATTTCTGCAAGGTCAGAAAAAAAATGGAGATTAAATGGGTTCTCTGAGAGAGAAAAGAAAAAATTAAGTAGCTAAAGAAAATGACATAACAAAATTCCTAAATACCTTTATTTAGCATGGTTGTCCATGAAGGTAATCACTATGAATTTTAAATGGCCGCCATTTTGTTACTTCAATAGAAACCTATCCTAGAATGTTAGTAGGACCGGCATCTGTTAGCATGTGCAGTGGGAAATTCTTCTCCTGTAACCAGGAGAAGAGCTACACCACATACTGTCAAGCTATCATCAGCTCACAGCAGATCAGCATTCAAAAAGACATGGTAGACTGCATTGTTAGCGGCCTCTTCTTACCTCAGCACCAGTGTATGTCCAATAATAGATCAGATAGACAGGGTGGACAGCTGTGTGAGCAGCCTCTTCTTACCTCTGCACCCCAGGTATCTCCAGTATTAGATCAGATAGACAGGGTGGACAGCAGTGTGAGCAGCCTCTTCTTACCTCAGCACCCCAGGTATCTCCAGTATTAGATCAGATAGACAGGGTGGACAGCAGTGTGAGCAGCCTCTTACCTCAGCACCTCTGATATCTCCAATATTAGATCAGATAGACAGGTTGGACAGCTGTGTGAGCAGCCTCTTCTTACCTCAGCATCCCTGGTATCTCCAGTATTATATCAGATAGGCATGATGGACAGCAATGCGAGCAGCCTCTTCTTATCTCAGCACCCCAAGTATCTCCAGTATTAGATCAAATAGACAGGGTGGAAAGCAGTGTGAGCAGCCTCTTACCTCAGCACCTCTGGTATCTCCAATATTAGATCAGATAGGCAGGTTACAGCTGTGTGAGCATCCTCTTCTTACCTCAGCATCCCTGGTATCTCCAGTATTAGATCAGATAGACAGGGTGCACAGCAGTGTGAGCACTGAGCAGCCTCTTACCTCAGCACCTCTGGTATCTCCAATATTAGATCAGATAGACAGGTTGGACAGCAGTGTGAGCATCTTCTTCTTACCTCAGCACCTCTGGTATCTCCAATATTAGATCAGATAGACAGGGTGGATAGCAGTGTGAGCAGCCTCTTCTTACCTCAGCATCCCTGGTATCTCCAGTATTAGATCGGATAGACCACAGTGTGAGCATCCCCTTTTACCTCAGCATCCCGGGTAGCTCTAATATTAGATTTGATAGACAAGGTGGACAGCAGAGTGAACAGTCCCTACTTACCTCAGCACTCCTGGTATCTCCAGTATTAGATCAGAAAGACAGGGTGGACAGCAGTGCGAGCAGCCTCTTCTTACCTCAGCACTCCTGATATATCCAGTATTAGATCAGATAGGGTGGGCAGCAGTGTGAGCAGCCTCTTCTTACCTCAGCATCCCTGGTATCTCCAGTATTTCTATAGTGATTATCTACTATAAGTGACATTTCCTTTTAGAAGGTTTTTAGTTATTTATTTTTAATTATATTGCCTTTCAGTTATTTTAAGACCCAGAGAACCCGTTTAAAGTTTACCATATTAGCTGGATGTCTAATCTTGAGAATAAAGGTATTCAGATGTTTTACATGTGCCATCATCTTACAGTATAATCTATGATTAATACCTCTGGCAATAATGGGGATTGGGCACCTTCATTATTGGGACTTTGGGGATCCTGTGTAAGCATTTTAAAAATACTTTGTTGGAAACCCACTTTCAACTTTTTTTAAATTTTCCTAATGACTATCCCCTTTTAATTACTAAAGTAGTCACTCAGTCACATAGATTAGTTATTCTCTTCACTGACCCGCATTGACAAACAGCCACACTTTTTTTTTTAAAGAAAATCATGTGCCCATTGGCCACCATGAGTGGGCTGAGTTTTGTCTGCATCAGTGACGCTGCTACTATGAGGCAATTTGAGCTCTTTGGCTCAGGCGGCAGAAGAGAGGGGGCGGCAGATTCTGTAGTAACTGGATTTGCGCTGCTAGATTTTTTTTTTTTATAAAACTCCGGGGTCAAGTGCCCGCCCCCCTCCTCCCTCCCTCCTCCGATAAGTCCCTCCCTATTCCCCTGCAGTCAATGCCCGCTCCATACTCCCCGCAGTCACCGCTCACCACACAGGGTTAATGCCAGTGGTAACGGACCGCGTTATGCCGCGGGTAACTCACTCCGTTACCGCCGGTATTATCCCTGTGTGACCAAGTTTTTACTATTGACGCTGCCTATGCAGCATCAATAGTAAAAGGATCTAATGTTAAAAATAATTAAAAATTATTATATACTCACCTTTCCCGCTCCTCTCGACGCTCCGGTGACCTCTCCATGGAAGCGGCAGGTTCCGATGCCAACGATGGTATGGGAGAAGGACCTGCCATGACGTCACGGTCATGTGACCGTGACGTCATCACAGGCCCTGTGCGCCTGCGCGAGAAGGACCTGCCATGATGTCACGGTCATGTGACCGTCACATCATGGCAGGTCCTTCTCGCACAGGCGCGAAGAAGCTGCGGTACCATGGGACAGGCAGGGACAGCGTCAGGAGCGCCAGGAGCAGGTGAGTATTTCATATTCACCTGTCCGCGGTCCATCCGCCAGGCGCCGCTCCGTCTTCCTGTCCTCTTGCAGTGACTGTGCAGGTCAGAGGGCACAATGACGTATTAGTGTGCGTGCCGCCCTTTGCCTGAACAGTCAGTGCAAAGAGACGGGACGCTGAGGAGCAGCGACGAGAGGTGAGTATGTCATTTTTTTTTTTTTATTGCAGCAGCATTACATGCGGCACAATGATGTATGGAGCATCTATGGGGCCATAAAGAACTGCATGGAGCATTTAATGGGGCATCTATGGGGCCATAACTGCATGTAGCGTTATATGGGGCATCTATGGGGCCATAACTTCATGGACCATTATATGGGGCATCTATGGGGCCATAACTGCATGGAGCATTATATGGGGCATCTATGGGGCCATAATTGCATGGAGCATTATATGGAGCATCTATGGGGCCATAACTGCATGGAGCATTATATGGGGCATCTATGGGGCCATAACTGCATGGAGCATTATACTATGTGACTGGGCAAAATACTACGTGACTGGGCAATATACTACGTGACTGGGCAATATACTATGTGGACATGCATATTCTAGAATACCCGATGCGTTAGAATCGGGCCACCATCTAGTACTGTATAATGGCCACACATGATACTCCATACTGTATAATGGTCACACATGATGCTCCATACTGTATAATGGACACAGTGCTCCATACTGTATAATGGCCACACAGTGCTCCAAACTGTATAATGGCTACACATGATGCTCCATACTGTATAATGGACACACATGATGCTCCATACTGTATAATGGCCACACATGATGCTCCATACTGTATAATGGCCACACATGATGCTCCATGCTGTATAATGGCCACACATGATGCTCCATACTGTATAATGGCCACACATGATGCTCCATACTGTATAATGGCCACACATGATTCTCCATACTGTTTAATGGCCCCACATGATGCTCCATACTGTATAATGGCCACACATAATGCTCCATACTGTATAATGGCCACAGTGCTCCATACTGCATAATGGCCACACATGATGCTCCATACTGTATAATGGCCACACATGATGCTCCATACTGTATAATGGCCACACATGATGCTCCATACTGTATAATGGCCACACATGATGCTCCATACTGTATAATGGCCACACATGATGCACCATACTGTATAATGGCCACACATAATGCTCCATACTGTATAATGGCCACACATGACGCTCCATACTGTATAATGGCCACACAGTGCTCCATACCGTATAATGGGCACACATAATGCTCCATACTGTATAATGGTCACACATGATGCACCATACTGTATAATGGCCTCACATGATGCTCCATACTGTATAATGGGCCCACATGATGCTCCATACTGTATAATGGCCACACATAGTTACTCCTACACACGCGGCTGCGCTCCGAACACCTTGCACACACGACTCCACTCTGTACTCACACGGCTCTGCTCCATACACCTCATACACACCTGGCTCCGCTCCATACACCTCATACACATGCAACTTGCTCCGTATACTGAATACACACCCGGCTCTGCTCCATACACCTCATACACCGCAGCTCCGTTCCGTACACCTCGTACACATTCCGCTCCGCTCCGCTCCATACACCTCGTACACACACGGTTCCGCTCTGTACACCTCGTACACACATGGCTCCGCTCCATACACCTCATACACACACGGCTCTGCTCCGTACACCTCATACACACACGGCTCTGCTCCGTACACCTCATACACACATGGCTCCGCTCTGTGCATCTCATACACACACCGCTCCACTCCACAGACCTTATACACACACTTACCATTGCAACCAGCACAGCAGAGTCCTGCAATCCATGGAGGTCCCGATCATGTGACCCATGACTCCTTCCCTCCTGTGACCTCATCACAGGTCCTGTTTGCACAGAGCAGCCAATATGTGGTGTGCTGCTCTGCGGGTGCAGGGATGACTGGCTGATATTGCACATCATGGGTTGTGCAGGGGAGCGCGCACCGCGCTAGTGACAGCAAATGCCAGTGATTACGGAGAGTCGGCACCAGGTGCTCTGACCGCCGCTCTGCCGCCCTCTGTCTTTCAGTGAGAACTGCCACTTGAAGCAAAGGGCTCAACTTGCCCCATGATAGCGGCACCCCTGGTTTTATGCTTTAAAATGTGCCCACCAAGAGGCATAAAGTCAGAGGGCTGAATCTGCTGCAGGGCACTGGCTGTTTTCATGTTGTCCCCATGTTCATTTATCTGAACCTCGCATGCAGAAAAATAACACTTCATTGGTATCCAAGAAAGTCCCATGACTTAAATCGCTTCTTTAGTGTTGTACTATTGCTTTCTGCATGCCCCGTAGCAAGAAAAGTGAGCAAAGTGAGTGGAGTAATACATGTCTGCAAGATCAGACTAAATTATTAAATTTGTGCCCTGTAAACATGGAGACATAATTTACATTGTAGCTGTATACCCCCAATTTCTTTTTTTTTATCAAAGCTGTTTCTTAATATTGCATTGGATCAGTAAAATTGTTAAAAATGCGCTTGGCTATTAAAGAAGAAAAGTTGATAATAAAAGCCCTGTTGTTTTTTTTGTAAATGCCAGTCTGGCTTTGCTATTATGTCCAGCTGTGCTCCTCATCATGACAATGGTTTCATGTCACGACTGTCCTTCTGTATAAAAAGCTTGATCCACATTATTGTCCATATCTTAAAATCATCTATTAGTTACCTAGGATATAGAGATTAATATGAATTATTAATGTATTCTGCACATGGTCCCCTGTTATTTCAGTGAAACCACAATTTGGACATCTTGCAAAATATTATTAATAATAAATGTATACTTAAATAATATTAGATGAATTAAAAACTAAATATCTCACAGAAATAAATATATCATTTTTTGCAGCATAAATTGAATATATCTATACTAGAGCGTAGGTTGCTAGATCAAACTGCTGGCGTCTGCAATGTCATTTATAGAAAAGTGCGTATTCTTGAATAGTGCTGCAAGCTATCTCCGGGTGGCCAGCAGTATGTATCAGATTTATAATTGATCATATATCATTGCTAGAGGCACGCTCAAAGTGGCCATTACTATTATCAGTGCATTCCAAAGGCATGCTTAATACAAGAAAGGCAAGATGGAATTTTTGACTTGTTCATTATTCTTTTTTTTTTTAATTTTGCCTTATTCTGCAGTAATGATATTAAATGTGTCTTCTATATTTAGCTGGTTAGCTGGATATTGTAGAAGGAAGCTTATTAAAGAAAATGACAGTGTTTCCAATCTTAAACGCTAATTGTTTTTCCACAAGCCTCTTATGTTTTATAAGTCAGTGCCTCAAAGTGGATAAGTTCACGACAATCACAACTCCAAAATCCTCCATACGTATTAGAATAAAGTCAGACAATTTCAAGGAGACCCACTGACCTTTGATGTATATTTAGGATCTCACAACTCTTCCGTGATGGATGATGTTGAGGTAGAGAAGGTTCCAGATCTATAAATTTAAGGGACCAATCCTCGTGCTATCCCTATCCCCTAGTATTTTACATCAGTATTTTACATCAGTAAAACCAGGAGTGTGTGATAATACAGAAGTGGTGACGTGTTTCTATTATACTGTTCCACTCCTGGTTTTGGCTTACAAATACTGATGTAAAATACTGACCAAATACTGCTAGTGTAACCTCGGCCTAAGTCAGAGGCAGAAAATAAATTGCCAGTCACACATTTGGTATGATAATGCTAATCATAGTGCAGAGTACCAGGTGTAGAATTAGCAATAATTCCTATAGAATATGAAGTTTATAGCCTACAATCTTCTGCTATAACCAGAAAATATTTCAAGAACCAAAAGCCAAGGGAAGGTCTGCTCACCTGGGGATGAAAGATCCAAATTGCAGAAAATGGAACTGATGGAGTTTACCGGGGTTTTTTCGTATCATATTGTGAGAAATATGAGCCAAGTAGTAGGTCCAAACATTTCTACTACACTTTTAAGGGCACAGCTAAAAGTGTCCACTGTATCTAATAATAATAATAATAATAATAATAATTTTATTTATATAGCGCCAACATATTCCGCAGCGCTTTACAAATTATAGAGGGGACTTGTACAGACAATAAACATTACATCATAACAGAAATACAGTTCAAAACAGATACCAGGAGGAGTGAGGGCCCTGCTCGCAAGCTTACAAACTATGGGGTATCTATACGGTTCCTCTAATTTATACATCACAGAAATTCTTTTGTCATTTCTGCATTTGTCCACAGTTATATATATATAATTGCAATTATGTTAAAAATATTAAAAATTTCTTTTACTTTTTCAGTGGATGATGTTCAAGTTTCCTGTTATCG
This sequence comes from Ranitomeya imitator, assembly GCF_032444005.1. Taxonomy (NCBI): domain Eukaryota; kingdom Metazoa; phylum Chordata; class Amphibia; order Anura; family Dendrobatidae; genus Ranitomeya; species Ranitomeya imitator. The sequence goes on along the minus strand of NC_091282.1, from coordinate 715,025,209 downwards.
GATCCTATGCAGTCTGTATTCCCTTGGGACTGGAAAAAACATCTACGTTGAAAGGTTTTATTATTATAACTTTCTTTTCATTGATCTGTTAAAGGGAACCTGTCACCAGAAAAAGCGCTATTATCCTACAGATATGGGGTTAATCTGCAAGTTAATAGTGTTGTTAACCTGCCTGGCGTCTGCATTTAGCCAAACACTGCAGGGAGAAAATGAACTTTATTTTCCCCCGCAGCGTTCCGTATTCAGTCACTGGGGACGTTTCCAGCCCTGGTTCAGTCAGCGCTCTGTTTATGCAGAGCAACGGCTGTAACTTCCAATGGGAAGAGGGTCATGTGACACATCAGCCAATTATCTATGCTGTGAAGATACGAGATGTGCAGCATCTGAAACAACGGATACAGGAAGCCTGTGCTAGCATTTCTTCTGCGGTGTTGCTATCAGTGTGTCACGAGTGGGAGAAGAGGGTTGCATTGACAATCCAACACAATGAGCAGCACTTAGAACACATTTTATAAGTGGTCATAAACTTGTAAATAACTCATGAAAGAACAAAGTTAAACCAAGCACACCATTGTTTTTCTTGTGAAATTCTCAATAAGTTTGATGTGTCACATGACCCTCTTCCCATTGGAAAAAATAAAGTTGGATGCAAAATGGCCGACTTCAAAATGGCCGCCATGGTCACCACTCATCTTGAAAAGTTTTCCCCCTCCCATATACTAATGTGCCACAAACAGGAAGTTGATATCACCAACCACTCCCATTTTATTTAGGTGTATCCATATAAATGGCCCAGCCTGTATAGTGAAAGCTCCTTAAAATATCTATGGCTGTAAGGATGATAAACAAACAAAAAAAGGCTAGTCATCTGCCTGTGTTATGGTTGTGTATAGAGAGGTAGAAGAGTGATGAACTGGGCATGGATGCTGTATAAAGGGGCTGAGGAGTGATTTACTACAGATTGAGCTGTGTATACAGGGGATGAGGAGTGATGTATTGCCAATGGATGCTGTGAATACGGTGGCTGAGGATTGATGTTTTGTAGATGGAGGCTGATGAGTGGTGTACTGCAGATAGAGGCTGTGATTAAGGTCTGAGGAGTGATGTACTGCAGATAGAGGCTGTGATTAAGGGCTGAGGAGTGATGTACTCCAGATGGGGCTGTGATTAAGGTCTGAGGAGTGATGTACTCCAGATGGGGCTGTGTATTCAGGGCTGAGGAGTGATGTACTGCAGATAGAGGCTGTGATTAAGGGCTGAGGAGTGATGTACTCCAGATGGGGCTGTGATTAAGGGCTGAGGAGTGATGTACTCCAGATGGGGCTGTGATTAAGGGCTGAGGAGTGATGTACTCCAGATGGGGCTGTGATTAAGGTCTGAGTGATGTACTCCAGATGGGGCTGTGTATTCAGGGATAGAGAAACAGTGCACTGCAGATGGAGGTTGTGTATAAAGGGACTAAGGAGCGATGTACTGCTGATGCAGGCTATGTATAACAGAAATGCAGAGTTATCTACTGCAGATGGAGGCTGTGTATAGAGAGACTGCGGAGTGATGCATTTTAAAGGGAGGCTGGACTGCAGATAGAGGATATGTATAAAGGGGTGAATAGCAATCTACTGCAGATGGAGGCTGTATATAGATGGGCTGAAGAGTGATTTGCTGTAGATGTAGGCTTTGTATGGAGAACCTGAGGAGCGATGTACTGTGTGTATAGGGGTCTGAAGATCGATGTACTACAGAGGGGCGCTGTGTATATAGGAACTAAGGAACAATGTACTCCATATTTAGACTTGATATAGAGGGGCTGAAAGGAGTAATGTAGTGCAGATGGAGGCTGTATATAGATGGGCTGAAGAGTGATTTGCTGTAGATGTAGGCTTTGTATGGAGAACCTGGGGAGCGATGTACTGTGTGTATAGGGGTCTGAAGATCGATGTACTACAGAGGGACGCTGTGTATATAGGAACTAAGGAACAATGTACTCCATATTTAGACTTGATATAGAGGGGCTGAAAGGAGTAATGTAGTGCAGATGGAGGCTGTGTCTACAGAGGCTGAGAAACAATTTATTGCAGATGTAGGCTGAATATGGAAGGGGCTGATGGTGTAGGTTGAGTATAGAAGGGGCCGATGATGAAAGCTGTGTATAGAGGGAATTAAACAAATATGTTCTGTCAATGGGGGGCTATGTATAGGGGCTAAGGATTAACGGGACTAAATATAAAGGTTCTAAGGCATGACATACAGCAGATCGAAGCTGTGCACTGAGGGCCTAAGAGCAATGCTCTGCATATGTGGGGCTGTGAACATAGGGGGTTGAGGCATGATAAGGCTGTATGTAGAGGGGCTGATGAGCAATGTACTGTGGGAAAAGGCTGTATAAGAGAGGTTGAATTGTCATATACTGCAATAGGGGGCATTACATAGAGAGAGGCTGAGGAGCAATGCACTGCATGGGGGATTGCATATATAGGGAGATGTAAGGACTAAGGAGTAAATTTGTAGCTACATCACAATCTTAAAGATGTGCTCACACAGCAGGACACCCCTTCATGCCTCCTGCATATGAGCATTGTTGTTCTTGTGGGCTGGGGAATGCCATTGTCCATGGATGGCTGTGGCACTAAGTGAGATTGATCACACATAACAGTAGTACCCAGGTTGTTGGGCTCTGCGGTCAGTGTGCCACCGGTTTGTGTGCATCTGGTTATGTAGTGGCAGTGCCCAACTGGTTACATTTTTAATGTAGCAAAGTGACACCGTAGTGCTTTGGACCTTCTGGGTGGGGGAATGGCAATTTATTTTAGTGGAATGAATACATTTATACAATAGGTGCATTATGTGGAATATTATATTCTGTGGTTAGTTGTGAGTAAAGGGTTATTCCCCCAAAATTAAGCTATTCTTTTAACAGGGGATAACTTGCTGATTGCTAGGGGTCTGACCATTGGGACACCCAGAGACCCTGAATGTGGGGTTCGCCAAGAATGGTGCTCTGCAGGACTGTGCTGAATGGAGTGAAGGTGCGCATTCTTGACCTCTGCTCTATTCATTGTCTTTAGGATTCCTGGAAATAACCATTCACTGTACTCGGCAATCCCATAGACAACGCAACGAGCAGAAGCTGTATACAATGCCTTGCGAAAGTATTCAGCTTCCTGGAACTTTTCAACCTTTTCCCACATATCATGCTCCAAACATAAAGATACCAAATGTAAATTTTTGGTGAAGAATCAACAACAAATGGAACATAATTGTGAAGTTGAATGAAATTTATTGTTTATTTTACATTTTTGTGGAAATTCAAAAATTGAAGAGTGGGATGTGCAATATTATTCGGCCCCTTTAACTTAATACTTTGTTGCACCACCTTTTGCTGCGATTACAGCTGCAAGTCGCTTGGGGTATGTCTCTATCAGTTTTGTACATCGAGAGACTGAAATTCTTGCTCATTGTTCCTTGGCAAACAGCTCGAGCTCAGTGAGCTTTGATGGAGATCGTTTGTGAACAGCAGTTTTCAGCTCTTTCCACAGATTCTCGATTGGATTGAGGTCTGGACTTTGACTTGGCCATTCTAACACCTGGATACGTCTATTTGTGAACCATTCCATTGTAAATATTGCTTTATGTTTGGGATCATTATCTTGTTAGAAGACAAATCTCTGTCCCAGTCTCAGGTCTTTTACACACTCCAACAAGTTTTCTTCAAGAATGGTCCTGTATTTAGCTCCATCCATCTTCCCATCAATTTTAACCATCTTCCCTTTCCCTGCTGAAGAAAAGCAGGCCCAAACCATGATGCTGCCACCACCATGGTTGAAAGTGGGGATGGTGTGTTCAGGGTGATGAGCTGTGTTGCTTGTGTTGTGTTCCTTGGTCTTCATGTTGCTATCTGTGCTTCATACAGAACCCTGAGAATATCACAGAGCAGGTGCATTTATGTGGAGACTTGATTACACACAGGTGGATTATATTTATCATCATTAGGCATTTAGGACAACCTTGGATCATTCAGAGATCCACAATGAACTTCTGGAGTGAGTTTGCTGCACTGAAAGTAAAGGGGCCGAATAATATTGCATGCCCCACTTTTCAGTTTTTGAATTTCCACAAAAATTTAAAATAATCAATAAATTTCGTTGAACTTCACAATTGTGTTCCACTTGTTGTTGATTCTTCACCAAAAATTTACATTTGGTATCTTTATGTTTGAAGCATGATATGTGGGAAAAGGTTGAAAAGTTCCAGTGGGCCAAATACTTCACAAGGCACTGTAGGTGCTGTAGTGCAGCGGTATCCACACGGTGCAGTGATGAAGCAGTGATCCAGAAAAGTTAAAAGCAAAACGTGTTTTAATGTCCAACTCACACCAATACACAGCACACAGTATCCTTCGGATCGCAGCCGGGGACCATATCCTCTGGGTCACTGTTGATAAACAGGCCAGTCCACCTCCGAGACCTGTTGCTATGGGTGACTGCACCGTCGTGTACGCTGTGGGTGCCAGGTCTTTCAGCTCCGCTTGCCTGTGTTGCCTCACCCAGGTGGAGCTCTGCAGAGCTTACTGCTCTGCACACTTGCAAAACCAAACTGACACACCCAACCCTCTGCTTCAAAGTTTTTCACAAGGAACCTGTGGCCGTAGGCCACATGGAAAACCCAGCCAGGAAGGAAATGGACGGCCCCACTACCATCCTGTAGTCTGTTTAAAAAATAAAAGCCCAGAACAGGTTTTCTTAAATCTGCCTTGGACAAATAGTTTGCCCAAGACCCACACTCGCTTTTATTTTGCATTGCAATCACTGCGATGCCTGTGACTGCAATGCACTCCCATGGCCTGAGTGTGCCTCTGTGCGCATCCTGGGGGGACACATAGCAACCCTTGCATGTGACACCAGTCACTGACTCGCATACCCCCCCCTCTGTTCAAATCTGCGGGGTTGAACACTTGTCACCACATGGGGAACATGACAGGGCATCCGCATGTCCCTGTGACCTCCCTGCCCAAAACTCTACTGAGAAACTGAAGTTCTAACCATCGATTGATGTGAGCATTCCTCTCCTTTGTGTTTATCCTCCACACTTTGTTACATGACCACCCACCTCCCCTTTTCCGTTGCAGAAGACATGCCCACTTTCCTGACTAACAGATTTTGGCCCATTTTAGGTGGTTTTGACCTTGTTTATTTGGGGTTCAATAACCCTGCAGCTCATCCCATAACCTAAGTACCTGCCTTCTGGCACATGGTACTATTTCCTCCGTACCCTTACCCGTGCCTTGGTGACTCTCATGCTGGATCACAGAAGTCCACCCGGCAACTTTGGGCATATATCCGTATTATATCGCACCCGAACTCGAGCCTCTCGTAGCTGCTGATTATCGAGAGCTCTATTCATTTTAACCTGACCCCAGCTACATCCTTGGCTGGTGCCAGAGGGTTCCTTGTGGGTAAGACCGTAATCACCTCCGTGACCCCACCTTCCTGATTCCTCCAGGCTTTCTTTCTATACGTGAGTCTCTCCATGGGACCCTGGAACTGAGGTGTCCCGAACTCGCCAGGTGACATTTCCAGCTCGTTGTTCGGTGGGGTCTCCATGACCTCTCGTGCCCAAACCTCTAGGGGAAACCTATCGGGGTTACACTCTGTCCCTAGGTTGGCAACCCCTATGGCAGGTATCCCTGACTCGGGATCTTCGGGTTCTTTCTTTCTTTCAATAATCTTTTTATTGAGGGAAAAGTATAACAGACGAACAGGAAAGGAAAAACCATTATATCCAATAGACATGAAGGGAGAAAACATTATGAGGAATCACACCTAATTAGTTATTGTTAACAAAACTCTAAAACAGGACCTCAACAGGGAAGCCTTAGTAAGGCCAAATACGATAAACCAAGAGGAGTGTTAGGTGACTCGCGTATGATCGCTAGGTCAAGATCTTCAGAAGGAATGAGAGTGGGTAGAGAAAAAGAGAGAGATAGGAGGAAAGCGTAGGGAAGGGAAAACAAGAGGGGGAGAGAAAGAGAGAGGATCTGGTAAAAGCAAGGATCCGGTGAAGAGCCATCTGGGAAAAAGAATGATTATTGAATAGGTATATTTATTAGACGCCTCCAGTGTTTGAAATTTCAAGTAGAAACCCAGGACTGGATCGGAATTGGATCCACGGTTCCCATATATTCTGAAAGGAATTGAGTGATTCTTGTGTGCTGGCTACCAATTCTGCTATATGATATAGCAAGTCGGTTTTCTCAAGAACTTGTTTTTTAGTGGGGGTGTAAGTAGTTTTCCACAGAGTGGGGATTAGGAACTTGCTGGCAGCGATTATATTACTCGCCATTTTTGAAGCCAGTGGATTCTCTGGCCATAGAGGTAAATTAAGTAAAGTGGACAGGGGTTGTAATACAGGGACTTTGCCCAACACATCAGAGATTATTTCTGTCACCAATTGCCAAAAGGGTATAATTTTCGGACAAGACCACCAAATGTGTAGATAGGATCCTGGATCTACACAGCATCTCCAACATACATCAGAGGTGGAGGGATGCCACTGGTGCAACTGAGACGGAGTACGATACAATCAGGATAACACTTTATAAGAATTTTCTTGAATTTTTACACGTTGAGAGGGGCCATGTGAACTATTATAAATAGAGATAGTCTGTTCTTTAGTGAAGAGAATATTGAGGTCCCTCTCCCAAAGTCCTATAAAGGCCCTTTTGGTATCGGCCTTTTCCATAATCGGAAAATTATAAATTTTAGATAAAACTTTTTTCGGTGGGCTATGTTGAGCACAGAGTTTTTCAAAGAGTGTGATTGGGCGAAGCAAGTGAGACTGTCTTTTATATTTGTGACAGTAGTCTTTAATCCTTTTATAATGGAAAAAATAAATATTAAGGTGTGGTTTAAAATACTTGTGTTCCGAAAGGGTCATCAGGGAGCTGTCTATGAATAGATCGCCTATTGGGATTAGCGGATTAGTCAAATTTCTTGACGTGTTGGTAGGATCTTTAGGCAGTGTAGAGGAGATAGGACCCATAAAATCTTGTATTGGTAGAATTGGGGATAGGGGGGGTTACTCTGAGAAATTCAGACCTCCATATTTTAAGAATAGCTATTGTAATCTCGTTAGTTATTAATTGGTTCACGTTAGTGTAATCACATAATTTAACCATAGATCTTAAGGGGGCTGGAGCTAGGTGTTTCTCGATAGGTAGCCATATTTTTTCCGGGGGTCTTCTGATCCAGTCCAAAACTCTGGTGAGCATGGCAGCCTTGTAGTATTTGAAGATATCAGGGGTTCTGCACCCAGGACAACATTTACTTTGGGAGGGTTAACCCTGGTCTCCCACAGGGACCAGAAGAGGGGCAAGTCTCTTCCCAACACAGTGCCATATGGAAGAGACTTCACCACTCCCACCAGATGTTTGAAGTCTCCACACCGTGTGGAAAAATTAACCTCCGTGGTCGGGTAATCCCTGAGTTCTCCATGTATACCCATCACCTCCACTTTTTGTCCTGTGGGGTTGTCCCCGGCAACAAGGGACCCATGGACCAAAGTCACCAAGCTCCCAGAGTCCGGGAGAGCCTCTGTTTGGTACCCATTCACAAGTACCTGGCACAGCTGGGGTTCATGGTCGGCAGTGCCTCTGTTGGCAGTACAGACTGACTGGGCATTCATAGACACACGGCGAGTATACACCCGCAGTTCATAGGTTCAGACATCAGGGGGCAGTTGGCAGCCACATGCCTGGGCCCATGGCAACATCAACACTTAATCGCTGCTACATGACTACCTTGGAGCTACTTTAGGGGAAACGGGACTTTTGTCACCGTCAATTCGTTTTTTCCGCGTCATCACAGGCTCAGTCCTGGTTAGCTCCAACAGTGGTTTGTGGACTTTCCCATGCGCCTGTACAAAGTTCTGAGTGGCTGTATACCGCTCAATGAATCCTATCAGCTGGTCCACAGTGCCTGGGTCTCCTTGCCCCACCCCACACTGTATGGCTGCTGACAGAGCCCTCATCAGCCGGTCGACCACCACCCTTTCTACCATCTGGCCCAGGGTCAAGGTCTCTGGCTGGAGCCATTCCTTAACCAACTGCAATAAGTCATAGGCCTGAGACCTGGCAGGGCGAGACTCTGCAAAGGACCATTGGCACACCCGCTGATCGCCCCTCACCTTAAGGGTCTCCTCTTTACACCGCTGATCGCCCTTTACATTAGGGGTCTCCTCTTTACACCGCTGATTGCCCCTCACCTTAGGGGTCTCCTCTCGCAGGGCCACAACCTGCTGAAAAATGAGCTCACTCGTTTTCTGCTGCTGCTGATACAGTAGCTCCTGCTGCTGCCGCTGCAACTGCAGGACCTCTTGCTGCTGCTGCTGAATGAGGACCAACCGCTTCAAAAACTCCTCCATTTCCAGCAGGCTTGAGCTGTAGAATTGCAGTCTTGCTCCCTGACATGCAGCATGCTTTGGAGTATGCCTCAGTTCACACTGCCCGCATTCTCTAACCATATGTAGTGCAACGGTATCCACACTTTGCAGTGATGAGGCAGTGACCCAGCAAAGTTCAAAGCAAACGTGTTTTAATGTCAAACTCACAGCAATGCACAGCACACAATATCCTCCGGATCGCAGCTGGGAATCATATCTTCCAGGTCGCAGACGGTAAACACGCCAGTCCACCTCCGAGATCGGTTGCCGTGGGTGACTGCACCACCGTGTATGCTTTGGGTGCCAGGCCTTTCAGCTCCGATTACCTGTGTTGCCTCACCCAGGTGGAGCTCTGCAGAGCTTACTACTCTGCACACTTGCAAAACCAAACTGACACACCCAACTTTCTGTTTCAGATTTTTTTTTATAAGGAACCTGTGGCCATAGGCCACATGGAAAACCCGGTTGGGAAGGAAACAAACTGCCCCACTACCATCCTGCAGGTTTTCTTAAATCTGCCTTGGACAAATAGCATGCCCAAGACTCACATTCACTTTTATTTTGCATTGCAATCACAGCTATGCCTGTGACTGCAATGCACTCCTGTTGTGAATTCCGCTCTTGGGCTCCCTCCGGTGGTTGTAAGTGGCACTTTTGTGAGTTCTGCTCTTGGGCTCCCTCTTGTGGTTTCAAGTGCTATGGCTGCTCCTTAGTTAGCTGTCTTCAGCTGCCTCCACTTATCTTCTCTTCTTGATGTGACATTACACTGACACCACGTTGCTAATGCTATTGCTATTAAATATATTTTCTTTTGGGAGGTATTGTTTTCTTGTTATTTTAAGGCAGATTTTGCGTTGTCAAGCTCAAGAATGGAAAAAAAACAAAAGAAAACAAATGAGGTTGAATAAGATATATATATAGTCTCCAAAAATTCTATTTTACTCAATATTTTCTTAGCTTTGAGAAGAATAAAGATTAGAGAATGACAATGATTCACGACTGAAAGATGCTCAGGAGAGTATGACAATGATGTGTAGTTAGGGGAGATTCTGCAGACTTGCAATTAACCTCCGTTACCTTGCGGGGGTGCAACTTATTAGCAAAGCATCACACAAGAGAGTGCAATTTTTCTGTAGCGCATCCTGTCTGTACACTTGGGAGAAGACACAGAAAATATTTACACTCGAAATTTCACCTGATAATGCCTTCATTTTATTATTCTGTCTTGTCTATTGTTGTTGTGAGAAAAGAGATTGAATTTGCGAAGAATTGCTTTCCTGATGAAATGACTCATTGTTAAATTGGTCTTTAAACAATTTCCTGCGATACAAAAGCTGACTGCACGCCTGTGCTCTAAAGGGAATACCTTAGAAATGTGTATTTCTTCTTCACTTAGACATTTCTAATAAGTAAATGGCAGTGGCGCACGCCGAGGGTGGTGACCCTGCGCATCATTCTGACTTTCGGTATAATGTAGAATGAGTTGCTTGCTTGCACTCAGCAGTGATGCGTCTGTTGTCCACACCGCAACCCAGTTTCTGAGTATACAGGGCTAGCATTTTCTGGTCCGGTGCCTTGCATCACTTCTGTCTGCTTCATTATATTTAAGATGGCTGTATCTGTCAATGATCCCTAAAGCTACCATTTCTTAGGAAGAGGTTACAGCAAAGTGGCCATTAAAACCTTTGCTGACAAGTGGACGAGGCATGCCGCTAGTCTTAAGGTACCGTTACACTAAACGACTTACCAACGATCACGACCAGCGATACGACCTGGCCGTGATCGTTGGTAAGTTGTTGTGTGGTCGCTGGGGAGCTGTCACACAGACAGCTCTCTCCAGTGACCAACGATCAGGGGAACGACTTCGGCATCATTGAAACTGTCTTCAAGGATGCCGAAGTCCCCGGGTAACCAGGGTAAACATCGGGTTACTAAGTGCAGGGCCGCACTTAGTAACCCGATATTTACCCTGGTTACCATTGTAAAAGTAAAAAAAAAAAACAATACATACTCACATTCCGATGTCTGTCACGTCGCCCGCCGTCAGCTTCCCACACTGACTGTGTCAGCGCCGGCCGTAAAGCAGAGCACAGCGGTGACATCACCGCTGTGCTCTGCTTTATGGCCGGCGCTGACAGTCAGTGCAGGGAAGCTGACAGCGGGGAACGAGACAGACATCGGAATGTGAGTATGTACTGGTTTTTTTTTTTAACTTTTACAATGGTAACCAGGGTAAATATCGGGTTACTAAGCATGGCCCTGCGCTTAGTAACCCGATATTTACCCTGGTTACAAGTGAACACATCACTGGATCGGCGTCACACACGCCGATCCAGCGATGACAGCGGGTGATCAGCGACCAAAAAAAGGTCCTGATCATTCCCCAGCGACCAACGATCTCCCAGCAGGGGCCTGATCGTTGGTCGCTGTCACACACAATGAAATCGTTAGCGGGATCGTTGCTACGTCACAAAAAGCGTGACATTGCAACGATATCGTTAACGAAATCGTTATGTGTGAAGGTAACTTTATTTCTAAACATCAAAGGATGCCATGCATTCACCCTGAACCCTTTAACTCCATTGTCTGTGCTTCTACATAAGTTACAAAAGCTGTAACATTACGCTTTCTGCCACTTACCCACAGACTGCGCGGCGGTGAGGAAAATTCCACCTGGATAAATTGCTTGTCTGTAGAAATGTCAGTCGTCTGAATGTTTATTTTTTTTCCTTTTATTGAGGCCGACATGTAGCAACTAAATTGCCTGTCAAAAAGAACAGACAGCAAGCTGTGAGATAGCCAATCAATGCTACATTCCAGCAGCTTAATTCAGGCAGCGGGAAAGAAAGCCAGCGGGAACAGAACATAAATAAATACCTCGAGTTGATTAATTGGGTTTTCTATCTCTGTATCATTCAAACCACATGGACAAAATCAAAGATTTTACTTCAGAGCTGCTGATGAAATAAGTTAACAATAAGTACCGCTATCCACTGTTTAATCAATTAGGATGTCAATCGTAAACGCATATAAGTGTTATAACAAGAGAAGGGTGCTGGAATTTATTACATCGGCATATTTTGCTGTCCTAACATGCATGTTTATCTGTTATCTCAGTCTATCAACCTATATTTCCATTTATTTGCTAAAATGGTTTTGGGCCTCTAGGGTGCACTAGCAAAACAAAACACAAATAAATAAATATATATTCCATTCCTCAACAACTTGTGTCCCATGAAGCACATTTGGGATATCATTGGTCAGCAATTTTCAATGGGAGCTGCCAGCAGCGGATCATGATGATTTGGCCAAATGCGTTCACCGCAGCAGAACATTCCTCAGATAACCAATGAATAACCTCATTTACAACAGCCAGGTCTTATAAGTGTGGAGATTTCTGCATGTAATAATAATAACAATCTTTATTTTTATATAGCGCTAACATATTCCGCAGCGTTTTACAGTTTGCACACATTACCATGTGGCACTCATACTCCATACTGAACAAATTGAGATGTTTTAAGCTGCTGCTGACAGATTTCCCTTAACATGTCTATACAGTCAGCAATTTCCATAATTCCATATATTTTTTTTTCTTATTATTTTATCGGAGACGCTTTTTTCACAAACCCTTTGATTTCAGGGAGCAAGTGTGAATACAGGTGGACTAATTACTTTACTGCATAACTCCCCAAAAAACTGACTCTAATGGCATCTTCCCGCCACAATCATAATAAATGGTACAATAATAGAGTGCAGACTCAGACAGCGGCAATGTAGAGCAAACTAATAGTACAGGAATAATTCTATGTCCAAGAAACAATTTATTACTTCAAGAAAGATGATAGCTAAAGTATCGTCTAAGACATGAAAATGTGACATATTTTTAAATCAATAACATTTGTCAGGATCTTGACAGTGATAGTGACATTTTACTAAAATGGTGACGGCTCTGGCACACGGTCACATCTTACTGTAACATTACACTAACACCACGTTGCTAATGTCATTATTACTATTACATTTATTTTCTTTCGGGAAGTATTGTTGTCTTGTGGTGTTAAGGCAGATTTTGTGTTCCCTGGTGAAGGAATGAAAAAAAAAAAGAGATTGAATAAGACACAAAGTTATTAATATGATGCTGTAGTGTAAAATAAGAGTTTTCCTTGTAGATGACAAATGAATCTGCACCGAGCTGAGTGATGTATGATTGTTGAGAAATATGTATTGCTATTCTGTAGGGCAGGAGTTTGCTCATTTTGTATAGTTTTAGACAATATTATCCATCAATAACTACGTGTGTGAATATTATGCGTCACAGCATCTTGCTTGCTTTAACGCGCACTTTGATCTTACACAAGTCTTATTGTGAATGAATAAACATTGGCCTTTAAGGCTGGTTTCACACTTGCGTTTTTGAACGCATGCGTTTTTTAAAAAAAAAACGCATGGTGCAAAAGCGCATGTAAACGCTGCGTTTTTTTGACGCACGCGTTTACCGCATGCATAAAAAAAACGCAGCGTTTACACGCGTTTACATGCGTTTTTGCATGCGTTTGCATTTTTTTGAGCATTTAAAAAAAAAAAATACAAAAAAAAGGTTACCAGACACAACCAATGGGAATAGAGAGGGCATATATGATTGTCTCTCAATATATAGACCCTAGGGGTACAGAAATTTTCAGAGCTTGCTACTGTTTCCGGTGTCATGATGGATCTTTCAATGGAGAACTTTTATTTCAAACTGGAGTTCAGCTTCAAGATTTTCCTTGCCTGTGTTTTTGCTTGGGAGCAAGACCGAAACCGCCAAAGATGGAGAAGGAGACAGCGTCGGCGTTTTTGGAGGCACCCCATCATTGAAGTGCGTGAGAGCCGTGGAGCATATCACACGCTCTATGCGGAGCTGAATGGCAACCCGGAGAAATTCCAGGATTACACGAGAATGTCTCAAAATTCTTTCCGGGATTTACTGTCTCGTGTCGAAGGATCCATACGGCGACAGAACACACGGCTACGTAGAGCGATTCCACCTGAGGAACGTCTGTTAGTGACATTACGGTACGTTACAAAACTAAACCAATGACCGTCAAATTTTTTGTTATGACATGTTTTTTATGTTGTTTTTTTCTTTTTCTTTTTTTAAAACACACCATTAAAAGAGCCGATTTTAATTTTTTTTTTTTTCTTTTTCTTTTAGATTTCTTGCCACAGGAGAGAGTTTATCTTCCCTCCACTTCCAATACCGGCTTGGAATCTCAACCCTGTCCGGAATTGTTGTGGACACTTGTCGTGCGTTATGGAATGTACTCCGTGAGGAGTTTATACCAGTACCCACCGTGGACATGTGGCGGGAAATTTCTGAAAAATTTGTGAACGTGTGTGATTTCCCCAACTGTATAGGGGCGGTGGATGGAAAGCACATCCGCATTATAAAACCTGCCAGAACCGGATCTGAGTTTTTTAACTACAAAAAATATTTTTCGGTAGTTCTCATGGCAATAGCGGATGCGGAGTGTCGCTTCATCGCCGTGGACATTGGAGCTTTTGGCCGTGACAATGATTCCCAGACTTTTAAGAGCTCGGATATGGGCCGTCGTGTGTATGGCAACAATTTTAATTTTCCCCCTCCACAGCCTCTCCCCAACACTCAAGGCCCACCGCTGCCATTTGTTATGGTTGGGGATGAGGCCTTCCAGATGTGTGAAAATCTCCTGAAGCCATATTCTAGTAGGGACTTGGACCACACTAGAAGAATATTCAACTACAGACTGACCAGGGCCAGAAGAACCGTAGAGTGCGCCTTTGGCATTCTGGTTGCTAAATGGCGCATTCTTGCAACAGCCATCAATCTAAAAGTTGAAACAGTGGACGAGGTGGTCAAAGCCTGTGTGTTTCTACACAATTACCTCATTGCTAAGGAGCGACCCCACATTGAACTTGATGAACCAGTTTCACAACCATTGCTTGATTTTCAGCATCACCAGATGCGGTCAACTGCAGCCGTTGGTCTTATGTGGGACCAATTTGCGGCCCATTTTGTGTCTGATATTGGACGGGTGTCATGGCAGGACAATGTTGTTTAAATGTCCTGTTGTATGTTTATCTTTACCAATTATTAAATACTGATAGAAATTTTAAAAATTAATAAACTTGAGTGTTGGTTGTGTTGACCATGTCTCCTATCTTTTTCCTCTCTAAACAAAGGTTGACCAAAGATGGGCAGTAGATATGTATATCATATTTTGTAATCCAAAACCAGGAGTGGGTGATAGATGATGAGGTAATATATTTTTTTTTTTTTATCATAATTGACCTCTTATATTGTTGCACTCCCTATTTTGGTTTACAAATAATGATATAAAACACAGGCCGCATACTTATAATAATGCAAAAAAATGTTGATTTATTGGTAATCTTCTTGACATCATTGCGTCAAGACTGTCACGCTCTCTATACCCATCAAGTCAAGTGTAAGAAATAATGAATTCATGATAAACATATACATGCTCATGAATTCACAATTTCTTACACCTGGCCAGGTGAGCATAGATATGTAGTGTGTGACAACCATTGTCCCATTAGTTTGACAACCATTGTCACATAATGTGCTATATAAATAAGAGAATATGGTGAATATACAAGGCAGTAATCAACTAAATAGGTCAGGTGTCTATTTTGACATCTGACCGGTTTAGTTGAGTACTGAACTTGATTTCCACCATTTTCTCTTTGTACAGTGACACTACACTAGGTACAAAAATAAGAGTATGGAAATAACTAATATTTTTTTGGCCAACTCATATCTGTATACTGAAGAAACACATATAGATGTAGTCTTGTATTTTATACTACTGGAGATATGTTTTGGCCAAAAGAATAAGTGTGTGGCGAAGTTTATTGGTGTGTACTGAGAGCGGTGAAAGACACAATAAACCAAGCATAATTGTTGCAAATAAACTTTTTTTTATTGAGTTAACAAACAAATTTATTTTTTTGTACCGCGACGGGTTGTACCGCGACGGCTTGGGGTAGAGTGACGTAACCGGGGGGTGTTGAGAACTGAAGCCTGGCTCACCGTGGAGGAGGCAGAGGGGGCAGGAGAAGGGGCAATAAAACTGGAAGGGTCTGGAAGTTCGGGGATGGGGCTTAAAACATGAGAGGCTTGAGACGCACTGGAAGGGTGAGACACAACAGACAATACAGACACATCGGTAGGTGATGGGGGAGGAATAATCAGAGTTTTTTGTTTTTTGTGTGTTTTGGGGGTTTTCCTTTGGGTTTTTTTGGTAGGGGGATGTCTTCTTTGGCTAATTGGATGTTGAGTGTTGGCGGGAGACACGTCATGATCCGGCTCCACAATAACACAGTCCGTCTCCATTGTGGAGCGCTCGGCAACGTCAGAGTCCAACTGCATCGTTGGGGGGGGAACATAAGCCCATACCAGGGTCCTGGTGCCTCGTCGGGGGGGAACATAAAACCCTCCCAGGGTCCTGGTGCATTGTTGGGGGGGGAACATAAGCCCATACCAGGGTCCTGGTGCATCGTTGGGGGGGGACCTAAACCCCTCCCAGGGTCCTGCTGCATTGCTGGTGGGGGGGAACATAAAGCCCTGGCAGGGTCCTGTTGCATCGGGGTGGGTCCTGCCCGGAAAGCCATGGCTTGGTCCTGCTGCATCATGGGGGGGCCGGTGCGATACGCCATGCCTGGGTCCTGCTGCATGGGGGGGGCGTCCTATACGCCTGGCCTGGGTCCTGCTGCATCGGGGGGTGTCCTGCCCGGAAAGCAATGCCTCGGTCCTGCTGCATCGGGGGGGGCCGGTCCGATATGCCATGCCTGGGTCCTGCTGCATCGGGAGCGGGCCGGGCCGATAAGCCACGCCAGGGTCCTGCGTCATCGTGGTGTCAGCGGAGGAGGACCAAGCCGGAGCAGCGGTTGTCATGGTGGTGGCGGTGGGATGTCCAACAGCACTCGTCATTGTGTTGGCGCTGTAGTGGAGTACACCTGTGGAGGGAATAGAGGTGGCCGTGCAGTGGTATGCAGCAGATGTAGGAATGGTGGTTAATCGTGACAGTGACGGCACAGTTGGATATGCCGCCACATTACGACTCTGACTCTGCTGCATAGCCTGCACAAAAGCAACATTGCAGGCCTGCATCACACTCAGCTGGAGATCAGGGCTAAGGTGTTCCGACATGCCCTGTTGTATTTGATTAAAAAAAATGATGAGCTGGCTTCTGGAGGTCGGCTTTAACTTGATCAACGCTTTTGGCGACATCCTGGATGCGGCAATGTAAGAGATTATGGGACACATCCATTCTGTCACCTAAAGCCTTGATTGCTTTGTGTAAAACTGAGCTCAAGTGCAAAAACTCGGGCATGAGGGACCTATCCGAAGCCCTCTGTCACTGCCGGGATGAGCCCGCAAAAATGGGTGCAGTGAAAGAGGACTACAAAAGGGGAAGACCTGATGGGCCAGCCCCCTGGTCTCCAGTGAGTGTGGAAGACCCACCTGCTGCTGCGCTGCTGGATGGCTGGGACGGGTCCGTGGCTGCCGGCTGAAGGACCGCTCCAGAACCTGTTGCGACAGTCGTGCAGTGTGTGCTGTGAAAAAAGAACACAGAAAATTAATACCAAAATATAACAAGACGATACATCCTGTGGAATTTAAAATGACAGATTATGTCAATGCAACACAACCGGAAGCATGTGAGAAATAGTTACGTTCTCATGAGAAGGACCGGTCTTAAAAAGGCCAGCACACGGTGATATTTGTACAGCCGGTGCCTTGCTCCGGAACCACTAGCTGCACGATTCTCTGCACGAAGGTCCTTGTTGAAGCGGTCCTTCATGGAACGCCAACGTGTTCTTATTTTGTCCACCGTGAAATAACAAAAACATATAATGGTCAGAAAAAGTACTTTTGGCTGTGCTCTCTTGACTGTGTGTGATGACAGAAACTCCAGAAAGTTTCTTTCATCACACACAGTCCAGAGAGCCCGGCCAAGGTCTCTGCTGCTTCACACTGCAGTGCAATACTTACCAAATGCATTACGGACCCGTGGCGGGGCATTCTCCCAGCCATCCCACAACGCTTGGGCCACCTCACTCCACAACCGACGTAGCGTACTATTGACTGCATGCTGTGGATCCCGGCCGTCCCACAACGGGACTCGCTCCTGGACCAGGGTGATCAGGAGGTCATTATCGATCCGGTCGTCGTCCCGTTGTGAAACCTAAAAGTAAAAGAAAATCATATAAGTTTGCTCAATCACATTGGGAAAAAAGAAAAAAAAGAAGAAGATGAGAAAGGGCAGGAATATGAAAGTCAACTTTCAGAAAAGGATCATACAACAAAAATGAAAAGAAAATCAAGGGTACAGAAAGGAAAATTCAAGAATATTACAATGAGGACAGTCTGCCTTGTATACATACCCGCTGACGTCTTCCCACCGGACCTTGACTCCGCTGCTCCGTCCCTCTCTGTCCCTCAGTTGAAGTGCTCTATAAAAAAAAAAAAAAAAATTGTCTCATGTGTCGATGTGACAGTCAATACTTACCAAGCTGAAGGACAAAAAACTAACCTCACTGACATGATCCACTTCTGACTGACGTGGCTCAAACTCCTCATCAGATGAAGACTCCGCAGAAGACATTCTGATGCATGTTGAAATAAAAAAAAAAGAAGAAATTAGGACATGTAGATCCAAAAAATTAAAAATAAATGTATTGGCTAGGATATACTCACATTGCTCTGGGTCTTGTCCACCAATGCGTCCGAGCAGGGTCTTGTCTTCTTTAGAGTCTGATGAGAAGTGACCAGAAACTTCCCCCAACCTTCCTTTTATAACCCTGCTGCTATGGGGGAGGCTTATCAGTGTCTAGACAACCTTATCTACAGTCTATTCAGCCTTTGTTAAAAGCAAACGCATGTACAAAAAAACGCATGCGTCCCCATTGACGCCAATGTATTTTTGGTCCCCAAAAAAACGCATGAAAACGCATGCGTTTTTTTGTGTCCAAAAAAACGCCTCTCAAAATACTACAAGTTGCATTTTTGAAAATGAACGCATGCGATTGAAAACGCGACCAAACGTGTACACAAAAGAACGCATGCGTTTTCAATGTTAAGTATAGGAAAAAAACGCATGCGTTTTTTTTGCGCAAAAAACGCTGCAGACAAAAACGCAAGTGTGAAACCAGCCTTAGTGCAGCCTAACTAATAATTATTGATAGTGTAGTTTTATGTGTTAATTGTGTTTGCAGTGTCCGTTTCTTTTTCACAAACATTTAGGTATGTCAGAAGCTTTAATTCAAAATGATGCTATGGTTCCATAATCATATTATTTTCAATGTAGATTTTGAGTTGGAGCAAATCAATTTGTACATCCCGTTCCATGTGCTATGATAGCGGTCTTTGGTCGGTGCACAGTAGTGCGACTAGCACTTCTTACATCCCGCCTCTTCCTTTGATTAGCCAGCTTGTCAAATGTGCATCATGTCACACCAATGACATCCTACCAGGCCGGATCATTTTAAAAAATGAGCCACGAATGACATTTGGTAAGAGGCTATATTTCAGCTTACATGTATTGGGCTATGAAATGGGACATACAAATAAATTCGCACCCAGTAGACTTTGAATATTCTCATTGCTTTAATAAAAAATGAGTTTTGGGGATTTTTTCTCATTTAGGAAGTTGGCATTGGTTCTGGTTGAAAAATAGTAAACAATGGAATGCTGATATAACATTGTACACAGGTCTATGTACAGTAGCTTGGAAGTGTTGTGTAAAAGACTTGCCACAATGAGACAACCCTTTAATATCCCTATTTAAAGGGACACTGTCACCTGAATTTGGAGGGAACAATCTTCAGCCATGGAGTACACGCCTGCGCAAGGCAAGATTGCACCTTGTGCAGGCATGTACTACGGAGGACAGAGAATGAACTTCAATCCAATATTGCAGCCAGCATGCAGCCAGCGGGTAAGGAAAGGGTGAATTAAAAAACCCCAAACCCCGCCTCCATGGCTGAAGATTGTTCCCTCCAAATTCAGGTGACAGTGTCCATTTAAGGCATATCATACTGATAAAGAAGGGTTGCTAACAAGCCATAACTTTAGCACTGACTAACGTAACCTGCACTGCTTGACCATTCCGTTGAATGGCTTGTATGTAATAATGCATTTATACATAAACAACCACAATCTTCCTGAGGTATTAGCTGTTCATAGGAGGTGGAGGCACCAACTTGATCTGGTTTTTTTTTTTTTTGATAGTTTATCTAAAAATCATGGACTGACTATTTTTTACAACACATTGTAAAACCATAATAAATCATTAAGATTGTAAGTGATACA
Organism: Ranitomeya imitator; assembly: GCF_032444005.1. Lineage (NCBI taxonomy): Eukaryota > Metazoa > Chordata > Amphibia > Anura > Dendrobatidae > Ranitomeya > Ranitomeya imitator. Next base: position 715,005,414 of record NC_091282.1, on the reverse strand, counting down.
TGTCTAAAGCCGATAAATCTGATAAGAAGACATTGGCGGCATCCACTGTAAGCTATATAATGATGATAATTACAGTCAAAATACTCTGTATACGTTTCTTGAGCCTCAAAAAATCATGGATGCCTTAAATTTTTTTGCGAACAGAGCAAAAAAGTGATTATTTTTATGGACTGTGCATACATTTCTGGACGATAAGCAACCCTGGAGAGGCGCAGAAGATTAGCTGTTGCTGCAAGTCTATTACCCCGGCTCCTTCCTTTAGAAAACACTTAACTTTAAATAAAGCTTTTTTTTTTAACTGATTTTTGTATTAATTTTGTATTTTTGCCATATGGCTACTGATTTATTATTAAAAATGTAAAACAATTCTAGGCATCTCCATAGAAATATTTATGATTCCATCATATGTGAAGAATATTTCATTTCAAAGTCATACCATTTATACATTAATCGTATGATTTCTTGTTATTAGCTGCATTTTTGTGTCGAATCTTACCTACATAGTCACACTGCAAATCAGCGAAAAAATTGTATTCACCCTCCAATTGAATTAATGAAGAAAAAGGAGATCCATTAGGCTGGGTTCACATTGCGTTGAACCCGTCCGTTAGACGGACTACGTTACACTGCGGCATAATGCAGTGTAACGTAGTCCGTTAATGCCGCCATTGAATCCAATGTCGGACGCATCGCTAGCGCACGCCCACAATGGGCGTGCGCTAGCCATGTGCCGTCATTGAGTGACGGACCCCGAGACGCGGGCTGCAGCTTTTCCGGGTCCCACACCGCTAGTGCAGATAGAGCTAGCAGACGCTCTATCTGCGCTAGCATGCTGCCATACTGGCACTTGCATTTACAGCAGCCCGTTACCGTATGTATTGCTGTAAACGCGATGTGAACCCAGCCTAAGAATTGCAAAATAGGAACTCCTGAGGTATCGAACTTGTGTGGTCAGGGTATGTTGGCGGGATTGTAGGAAACACCCTGGACTGGTTTCCAGGTCAAAATGAAAAGGAAATCCATTAGAAACAGAAAACCATAAAAAACTAAATTAAAAGATAACTTTTATTCTATGCAACAGAAATATGATGAAAGTGGGAGAAAGTTTTAAAAAGATTAGGATCTTTGAGCTTATGCGTTTTGGGTTAAAAATAAGCTCTGAATAAGGGTTATTTTTGACCCGAAACACATAAGCTTATGGATCCTAATATATATATTTTTTTAACTTTCATGTACTTTCATCATAACCTTTACTCTGTGCAATAAAACTGTTTTCATTTTTTGAGATTTTTGGGGGGCTGGAGTTTTCTTTTCTAAAGGACTTTCTTTTCAAATTGCAAGTTGAGCAAATTGGTTTACTTATGTTTTAAAATGTTTACTCTGATCACGTCCTTTGAGACAAATATACGTTCATTTTACAGGCAGAGACCAGCCTTGGGAGAATGCCTGGCAGCACTGGCGGGAGCCATTCCTGTAGCTTTCCTTGAGCCATCCCTAAATCACAACAACTCTCTCTCAGTTTTTAACACCAAATCACCCAGAGAGAGGGCCAGTAAGTATTTTTCCTTTGTTTTTAAACAGGGGATATAGAAATGTAGCTTGTAGCATGCAGATATCTGTATAGTGCACTGCTCATTGAACGTGAATGAGAATATTATGCTAGTAACGTTGTTCTGCAGCCTTCATGTCGGTGGCTGCTACTTCTGTATGTCTAAATCATTAGTCGTATGTTTTTGCTGTAGACCCATCAAGGATTTTAATGGTGATTTATGGATTGAAGTTCTAGGAATGCCAGACAGTGTTGAAGAAATGTGCCCAGAAATGCCTCATTTGGAAGGTTTGATGAAAGAAATTAATGATCTGGCCGAGTCTGGAGCCAGGTATACAGAGATGCCGCATGTTATTGAGGTGGTACTGCCAATGTTGTGCAACTACCTTTCCTACTGGTGGGAGAGGGGAACAGAAAATGTACCAGAAAATGCCAGACCGTGTTGTACTCAAGTGACCTCGGAACATCTAAGTGTAATCTTGGGCAACATCCTGAAAATCATTAACAACAATCTGGGAATAGATGAAGCTTCATGGATGAAGAGAATTGCAGGTAATCCCACATGTAAAGATCTATACATTCATGTCCCTAAACATTCTCCATCACTGGCCAGAAATTTTTTTCAATGAAATTATGTGCAAATCCACTTGACATTTATCCTGTCACTGACCGAGATTTTACTTTATGTAAGGCATACTTAGTCTTGAGCAAAAGGAGAAAAAAAACGTTGAGTTCTGTCGCCTAAAAAGCATTAACAGTTCTTTCATCAGCCTCTGCCAGGTCTTGGTGTCTTTTTATTGATATAGATGCACTACATTAGCCTCTTTTATGATACTTGATCACAGAATTCTAAAAATGTTGTTTGCTTAGTTATATTAATCATGTAATTCTTTATCTGAACCTCCTTTTCTGCATTTTTATCCATAATCCATTTTATTATGGATTTGTCCGTGTTGCAAAAACAACAGTAGGATAACAATAGTTCACGTAGTGCAAAACGACCAAATAATAAAAAAAATTATTTTATAGACCTCTTGCTACATGATAACCCTTTCTGTCCTGTGATCTGGAAGAACAGTATAATAGCTTACAACTAATTCTGGCCATATACAATTAAAATAACCCTTTAATGACGCAGCCTATTTCTGACATGGGGACGCAATCCTATTTTTCAAATCTGCAATATGCCACTTTACGTAACTATTGAGTGCTTTTATGTATCCCTGTGTTTCTATGATTATTTTTTTTTAGTGGTACATTGTACTTTATGTTAATAATAAATTTATGAATTGAGTTACTTTGTTTATGTATTATACAATGGAATTATTATGTCATTTATGTTACTTGAAGGAGGGAAAATTTGTATTTTGAATTTTTCAACAAAAATTATTTTAGTAAAAATAAATAAGTTTAAGTCGGTAAAGTTAAGAATTTATATAAAAAAAACCCTGCTCTAAGTATAAATAAAAAATAGTTACTAAAGATTGAGTACTGTAGGACTAGGGTCAACTAAGATTAATTAATCATACATCATTTGTTCTGCATGCGCACATTATGCACATTTCTTATGCATTTTTCATACTTTACTTATGCAGTCAACTGGTTAAAAAACGCAGAAAAACTGCTTAATAATTAACTCGCTGTGATTAAAAAAACCCGCAGCTCTAGAAACACAAGGAAAAAAATGCACCGTGTGAATGAGATTTTAGAAATCACATTTATTTTGCTACTGTAATAAACTTGTGAACAAGCCTTAGGCTCGACACCTAAACATCCAGCTAAAAAAAATATAGTCCTATATACTTTATTACAGCTACTTAAAAGAATACTAAAGGTAAAAATAAACAATATACCGTATATACTCGAGTATAAGCCAACCCGAATATAAGCCGACCCCCCCCCCCTAATTTAGCAACAAAAAACTGGGAAAACTTATTGACTCGAGTATAAGCCTAGGGTGGAAAATGCAGCAGCTACCGTTAAATGTCAAAAATAAAAATAGATACCAATAAAAGTAAAATTATTTGAGACATCAGTAGGTTAAGTGTTTTTGAATATCCATATTGAATCAGAAGCCCCATATAATGCTCCATATTGTTCATTATGGCCCCATAAGATGCTCCATATAAAAATATGCCCCATATAATGCTCCATACAGTTTATGATGGGCTCCATAAGATGCTCCATACAAAATAGGCCCCATATAATGCTCCATACAGTTCATTATGGCCCCATAAGATGCTCCATATACAAATATGCCCCATATAATGCTCCATGCAGTTCTTTATGGCCCCATAGATGCTCCATATAATGCTCCATGCAGTTCTTTGTGGCCCCATATAATTCCCCATATAATGCTCCATGCAGTTCTTTATGGCCCCGTAAGATGCCCCATATAATGCTCCATTCAGTTCTTTATGGCCCCATAAACACTCCATATAGCCACATGTAATGCTGCTGCTGCACTAAAAAACAAAAATGACATACTCCCCTCTCGATGCTGCTCCTCAGCGTCCCGTCTCTCCGCACTGACTGTCCAGGCAGAGGGCGACGCGCACACTAATACGTCATTGCGCGCCCTGACCTGAACAGTTAGTGCAGACGACGCGAAAGACGGGGGGGGGGGACGGTGGAACACGGAAAGGTGAATATGAAATACTCACCTGCTCCCGGCGCTCCTGACGCGGTCCCCGCATGTCCCACGCCTCCGGGAGTGGCAGCTTCTTCCTGTAGTGAGCGGTCACGTGGCACCGCTCATTACAGTAATGAATATGCAGCTCCACCCCTATGGGAGTGGAGTCCATATTCATAACTTTAATGAGCGGTACCAGTGACCGCTGAACAGGGGAAGAAGCTGTAGCGCCCGAAGACCGTGGGACATGCGGGGACCGCGTCAGGAGCGCTGGGAGCAGGTGAGTATTTGACAGGCGTCACTCCCCCTCACCCGCCGACCCCCCCTGCCTTCCATGACTCGAGTATAAGCCGAGAAGGGCACTTTCAGCCCATTTTTTTGGGCTGAAAATCTCGGCCTATATTCGAGTATATACGGTATATGTAACTGTTAACCTAAAGTAACATTATAGCTTTTTTTCCACATCATTTTAGAGTTACGGTATTTCCCTTTTTACTCCAAGTAGATTGAATGGGTCTCACAAGATTTTATTTGATCAGATTATATTCACACATAACTATACATGGGGTCTGACTTTTTAGAGACACGTTTCTCCTTTTTTTTATCTAGCATAATCCCCAGAGATTTATCCAAGCACCCTCTGCTTGACCTTTAAGTGAAATAAACTTGTGAGGCCGTGCGATAATACATAGCAGCTTCCAACTGCACTGTATTGATGAGGACACAGTAGAGAACGGTCTTTTAAGGGTTTTCTTTTGCTGCATGTTATGTATAAAGGGTTCAGAATGAAGGAGACAGTAGAAAGATTCAGTAGAAAGTGAGTTACTAGCACAGACAATTTGTTCTAAATCCCCAAATAAATTCTAGAATTGAATTTTTCTACAGTTATAGCATCTTAAATGATATTGAATATTGAACAAATGAAACCTCTGTATTGGGGCTGTTTTTATATTGAATGGTAACTTGTAATTTTTAAAAGCAATTTTCCTTCATGTATTGTGATGGCAGATTTTCAGGATGTGCCAGCCCATAATGTTATGAGTTCCCCTCAATGAAAGTCAGTGAAGGCCAATTCACTGTAGTTGGATCCTCATGTTTCAGTAAGACATGGTGTATCCTAGCGTACTTTTATGAGAGAAAATACTTTCATTTGGAATATCCTCCTAAATAGTATTGTTATTTCCCTAATACTTATGCCATTTAATAATTTCTTATGAGTTCAAGGCTTTACTTTCAATCATGGTTACCAGACAGGATGGACAAAAGTTTGGGAAGGTCCCCAATGAAAGCATTCTCAACAATGTCCAACTAATTGCATTGTATTGGCGCAATATACTATGAGGAACCTAAATCATACCAAGAACCGAGTCTACACAATTTCCAGTTAAAGTGGATCTGTCACCAGGTTTTTGCTATTGTATTAAATACCTTTATTGAAACTGAAACAGCAGTGTAGGAGGCTTAAAGGGAATCTATGACCATTTTTACCACCTAATCTGAGAGCACCATGATGTAGGGACAGAGACCTTGATTCCAGTGATGTATCACTTACTGAGCTGTGGGTTGCTGTTTCAATAAAATCAGCAAGAGATTATATCTAGAGCACTAGGTGTCTCGTGCCTCCTAGTCAAACAACGTCCCTGCACTGATTAGCCATTTTCTTTCAATATACTTTGTATACAGAAGTCTGCCAATCAGTGGTGTGGGCGGGGTTACACATAGCTCAGCATTTGAGCTCTGCTAGATCTGCAGCAGAGAAAACTGTAATTTTGTCAGAACAACTGCACCCAGTAAACTAAGTGATACATCCCTGGAATCAGGGTATATGTCCCTGCATTATGCTGCTGTCAGATTAATTCGCAAAAACCTGCTGACATGATACTTAATCATCAGAGACATGTGACTGCTTTAAATCATCCTGTAGATGATGGTGGAGGCCTCAGGGAATAAGCCCCTTTTTCCCACCCATTGCCCATTCAATTACAATGAAACACAAATAATACAAACATGATAAAAGAGGTTGTCAATAGAAGATCAAACAATTTTGTGGAATTGCAGACACAGATGATCATAAGTTATTGAGTATATAGCAAATTATGTGCTGTATAATAGACCATACAAAGACGGTAATAGAGGATTTATCAAACCATAATGGGGATTCGGTGTCACAATGAATGAATAAGACATACACCTAGTTACCAGCCTAATGTGCGTCCAAGGTTATGATGAGTAGTCACTTAATCGCACATGGGGCAAAGAACTGTCAATCCACAACAGCAGTAAATCATATAAAGTGCTTACCCATAATAAAGTACCTTTCCAATTCCAGTAAATGTCCTCAACGCGCTTTTCGCAGGAGCTTTTTCAAGGGATCTCATCCATTGTTTTTCCATCTTGAAGTAGCAATAACCTTAAATAACGGAGATTTGGATGTTTCTCGATAAGTCAGAACTACCTTAAAGATCTAATAATGTACTTTATTCTAGCAGTGGAGACTTGCTTAATCTGCAGAGCTTGGTACCCATTTCTGCTGACAGTGATGTGCATGCGCTACTGGAAACTGCTCTGAAGACTCATACTTTTAGTTACTAATCTAACTGTTGATGTTCATTTGCAGTTTATGCTCAGCCAATTATCAGCAAGGCTCAACCTGACCTGCTGAAGAGCCATTTCATCCCCACGCTGGAGAAACTGAAGAAGAAAGCAATTAAGATTGTGCAAGAGGAGGAGCAGTTGAAGGCCGACAGCAAGGCTGACACTCAGGAGGCAGAGCTGCTTATTCTGGATGAGTTTGCTATTTTATGCAGGGACCTGTATGCCTTCTACCCAATGTTAATTCGATATGTAGATAACAACAGGTACTAAGATTTGAGCAGACCACACTTTTATACTTTATTCTTTTTCCGTCATATTCAATTTTCTTTTTTTCTTTTTTTTTTTGCCAGATCCAATTGGCTCAAAAAACCAGATATAGACTCCGATGAGCTGTTCAGAATGGTGGCTGAAGTGTTCATTCTTTGGTGCAAATCACATGTAAGGAATAGCTATTGGTCTGCCTATGTTTACTCATTTTGAACTGAATATTATTTAGTGTGAATCAACTAAATTATTTTATGAGGCAATTGCACCATAAGCAGTTTCCTCAAATAATATGACTAGCATTATTCCCTTAAAGGGAACCCGTCACCCCCCCCAACTTTTTACTATTGATGATGCATATGCAGCATCAATAGTAAAAAGATCTATTGTTACAAATAATAATAATAAAAAAATTATTCTCACTCTCCGACGTGTCGCACTGTCCTTGGCAGTGCAAGCGGCAGGTTACGGTGCCAAGAATGCTATGCGAGAAGGACCTTCCATGATGTCACGGTCATGTGACCGCGACGTCATCACAGGTCCTGCGCTCATACCAACCCTGGGTCCAGAAGCTGCCGCGTGCACCGCACACAGGCAACAGGACTACAATTGGCCTTCGGAAGGTGAGTATATGTTTATTTTTTATTTTAAGTCTTTTTTAACCACGCATATAGTGCCGACATTGCTATATACTACGGGGGCTGTGTTATATACTGCGTGGGCTGCGTTATATACTACATGGCTGCTATGTACTATGTGGGCTATATTATATACTGCGTGGGCTGCGTTATATACTACATGGCTGCTATATACTATGTGGGCAGTGTTATATACTATGTGGGCAATGTTATATACTGCGTGGGCTGCATTATATACTACATGGCTGCTATATACTACGTGGGCAGTGTTATATACTGTGTGGGCTGCGTTATATACTACATGGCTGCTATATACTACGTGGCCAGTGTTATATACTGTGTGGGCTGCGTTATATACTACATGACTGCTATGTACTACGTGGGCAGTGTTATTTACTATGTGGGCAATGTTATATACTGTGTGGGCTGCGTTATATACTGCATGGCTGCTATATACTGCGTGGCCAGTGTTATATACTATGTGGGCAATGTTATATACTGCGTGGACTGTGTTATATACTGTTTGGCCACTGGTATATACTGCATGGCCTGTATTAACGCATCGGGTATTCAGGATTATGTCGTGGCCTGTGCTATATACTATGTGGCTGCTATATACATACATATTCTAGAATACCCGATGCGTTACAATCGGGCCACCATCTAGTTACCTCATAAAGAGACAGTGGTCAGAATTGTTAAAATTGGCCTGGTCATTAAGGTCAAAATTGGCTCAATCACTAAGGGGTTAAACATCACTCCATTCTTGAGAACAGTGAGGATTTTTATTTAATAGGTAAGTTAGTTATTTTTATAAAAGCACTTTAAAAGTTTAACCATTTATGATATTGAGAAATCCCTAAAAATTAAACTGTAAAATTATGTCTCAAGGTAAAAATATACAATTAATTGACAGAATGGTCTTTCTTGATCTTTGTGTACAAAAAAAAATTGTTAAAGTCAACTCTTCTATATTTAAAAGTGTTTCAAATGTGTACTTATTAGTTTGTTGAATTTTTTTTTTGTTTTTGCTCTTTCAATGCTATTTTCCCCTTTTTGTTCTCCGGTTTAGAACTTTAAGAGAGAAGAACAGAATTTTGTGATTCAAAATGAAATCAACAATCTGGCATTTCTAACTGGAAACAACAAGAGTAAGATGTCAAAAGTAAGTCTATTAGCACCAAGCTGCAGACATTTAAATGGCAAATGGATTTGGTCTGGCATCTGCAGGTTTCTGGCTGAAATAACAAATCTGTGCTATACTCAGTCATGCAGTTGCTTAGCTATGAAGGGGGAAAAGTTATGGATGCAATTGTGTTCTGATTCATGAGGATGTTCGAAGACTCCTCTGTCACCGTGTCATGCTACTAGTAGCGCTAGGTGACTAGATGGTATACAGTTGCGTGTACCCGCACAGCTTATATGTCTTTGTGGGATCCCCCTATATTTCTTAAGTATATGCTTTTCAAAATATTAAAAAAAGCACATGCCATCACCTATTGCCCAGTGTGTATTAAGAGGGACCCTGTTTTGGCATAAGATAAGCCATATTCATGATGTAGGTGAACATTTGTAGAACTTGGAAATTAGGAATTACATTCATAGTATGATCAGTCGGCTGCTATTATTAAAGCTGTACTTTAATTATGGGCAGCAGCAAATTAAGATATATAGCAATATTAGGGTTATGTTTTGTTTGATGCAGAAAATGTATTGAAAAACTTTTACCTTCATTTATTATGTTGTAAACATGTGTATATATACAAAAAAAACTGCATTTAAAGACTATTACTCAGACTTCGGTATAGCAAAGTTATGTTATGATGTTTTCTTAACTGGCGTTTTAACATTCATTTTTAAAAGCCCCACAGTCTGGTAAGCATGGGATGTGATCCAATTATTTTCTTTGCAAGACTGGTCTGTTTTGGCATCTGACTAAAGAAAGAGATAACAAAGCTCAGATACAATGTTCTTTTATTAATTGGTTGTGTTATAACAGAGACTGGTAGAAATATTTGTTTAGATCCTCATTTTAATCAACTCTGTTTACTGCCTTATCATCTCACAAAGTAATTAAGGAATATATGGTTCATTTTCCATCTGTTTTACTTACTTGTCTCCTACATTTTTCTTTCACACAGCCCATACAAGTAAAGGTACAGCATGCATGACCTGTCTATGTATTAGCTAGCCTGGCTCCATCCATTCATACTGTATGTTCCATAAGTCTAGCAGTGGCGTCACCAAGGGCAGACATATTTCATGGCATTCAGATAGGTTAGAGCTTGAATATTTGGTGCAGTGAATGAATTTTATGATGACAACATTGTCAATAGGCAATCTTTCTGGTTGACCAAATTTCACTGTTGGAGAGGACATTGCTAGGTTAGTTATATGGAGTGTCTGTGTTTTTGACTTACATTAGGTATGGAAAGTATTCAGACCCCTTTAAATTTTTCACTCTTTATTTCATTGCAGCCGTTTGGTAAATTCAAAAAAGTTATTTTTTTTTCTCATTAATGTACACTCTGCACCCCATCTTGACTGAAAAAACCCAGAAATGTAGAAATTTTTGCAGATTTACAAAAAATAAAAACTGAAATGTCACATGGTCATAAGTATTCAGACCCTTTGCTCAGTATTGAGTAGAAGCCCCCTTTTGAGCTAGTATAGCCATGAGTCTTCTTGGGAATGATGCAACAAGTTTTTCACACCTGGATTTGGGAATCCTCTGCCATTCTTCCTTGCAGATCCTCTCCAGTTCCATCAGGTTAGATGGTGAACGTTGGTGGACAGCCATTTTCAGGTCTCTCCAGAGATGCTTAATTGGGTTTAGGTCAGGGCTCTGGCTGGGCCAGTCAAGAATGGTCACAGAGTTGTTCTGAAGCCACTGCTATGTTATTTTAGCTGTGTGCTTAGGATCATTGTCTTGTTGGAAGGTGAACCTTCGGCCAAGTCTGAGGTCCCGAGCACTGTGGAAGAGGTTTTCATCCAGGATATCTCTGTACTTGGCCGCATTCATGTTTCCTTCAAATAGCAACCAGTCATCCTGTCCCTGTAGCTGAAAAATACCCCCATAGCATGATGCTGCTGCCACCATATTTCACTGTTGGGATTGTATTGTGCAGGTGATGAGCAGTGCCTGGTTTTCTCAATACATACTGCTTAGAATTGTCACCAAAAAGGTCTATATTCGTCTCATTAGACCAGAGAATCTTATTTCTCATAGTCTAGGAGTCCTTCATATGTTTTTAGCAAACTCTATGTGGGCTTTCATATCTCTTGCACTGAGGAGAGGCTTCCGTCGGGCCACTCTGCCATAAAGGCCTGACTGGTGATAGCAGACTGCAGTGATAGTTGACTTTGTGGAACTTTCTCCCATCTCCCTACTGCATCTCTGGCGCTCAGCCACAGTGATCTTGGGATTTTTAATTACTTCTCTCACCATGGCTCTTCTCCCACGATTGCTCAGTTTCGCTGGACGGCCAGGTCTAGGAAGACTTCTGGTGGTCCCAAACTTCTTCCATTTAAGGATTATGGAGGCCACTGTGCTCTTAGGAACCTTGAGTACTGCAGAAATTCTTTTGTAACCATGGGCAGATCTGTGCCTTGCCACAATTCTGTCTCTGAGCTTCTTGGCCAGTTCCTTTGACCTCATGATTCTCATTTGGTCTGACATGCACTGTGAGCTGTGAGGTCTTATATAGACAGGTGTGTGCCTTTCCAAATCAAGTCCTAGCAGTTTAACTAAAAACAGCGAGACTCGAATAAAGGAGTAGAACCATCTCAAGGAGGATCACAAGGAAATGGACAGCATGTGACTTAAATATGAGTGTCTGAGCAAAGAGTCTGAATACTTATGACCATGTGATATTTCAGTTTTTTTTTTTTATTAAATATGCAAACATTTCTACATTTATGTTTTTATTCAGTCAAGATGGGGTGCAGAGTATATAATAATGAGAAAAAAAAGAACTTTTCTGAATTTACCAAATGGCTGCGATGAAACAAACAATGAAATTTAAAGTGGTCTGAATACTTTCCATACCCACTGTAGATATCAGTAGCATATCTGAAAACAAGAAAAAATAGGCCACGGAATATACATAGAGGAACTATATTTTCTTAATACACGTGAGCTCATCTGCCATTTACTGATACATGCACAAGTTAAAGGGTCAACCATTAATAGGATGTGTTCTGCAACTGGTAGTGCCAGCAAACCTTCCATCCACATTGAAAAGTAATTTCATACTGTTAAAGATTACTTTATCTTACCAAGGATATTCAGTATATACTGTATATATATTGTAGATCACCCATAGCTTCTTTAGCTCGGGTTAAATATGTGTGTATCATAGAATTTACCTTTAGGGTTATTACATGGACCCCCTCATAGAAACACCCTTGTGACGCCACTGATGTTATACGTAGTTTGTCATTTACATGGGTACCGTTACTGTGTTACCCTACTTTGGTGCTATTCATAGATCAGTGTTGCAGAAACCTGTTGAAGGCACAATGTAAGCAAAGCTTTGATGCCCAGCAAGTTATTTTACTTCTTACCCCAAGGCACTTCATTTGGACATGGGTGCTGTAAAGGGAGGTTTTTTTCCTGACCATCACTAAGTGTCCAGATAGCTGGAACAGGAGCAGCCATGTCTAAAACACTACAACAGAAGGGTAGCCATGCTTGAAGTAGTTTAATAATGGCATCACTTGGCAGTACTTCACAACTGTATGAGTATTTAAAGAGTTTCTCCGGTATTTTTACATTGATGTCCTGTTCTTGGAGTTGGACATCAATATCTGATCGGTGGCGGTGTGACAATCAGCACCCCCAACGATCATCTTTTCCCTATGTCTGGGGTGACTAGAAGTTATTAGTTGTGAGCTGCATATCATAGCTTTGCCAACTGTATAGTGGTTATGGCTGGGTGTTGCATATCCACCCTCTATTTAAATCAATAGGGGAGGTTGTGAAATACCCAGCCACAGCTACTATAAAGTTGTGCTGTGCAACTCAGCAACTGGACCCTTTCCCCCAGGAACAGCTGATCATTGGGGATGCTGGGTGTCACACCCCCACCAATCAGACATTGATGACCTATCCTAAGGCTAGGGTCACGCGAGTTTATGTTCTCTCATCTGAGAGAATCGGGTCAATTATGGAGATCACACTCCTATCAAACTCTGATCAGAGTGGGACTATAGTGTGATTTCATTCATTGAGGTAAGAAAATATCTCTTACCTCAATTGTGTCAGTTCCTGGAAATCAGACTCAGATGTTATCCGAGTGCGGTACAATGTTTTCCATGGATTTATTGACTTGCAGGGCCAAGTGCGAATATCGGATCAAACTCGGGAAAATCGGACATGTGAACGGCACCGTAGATTATCATTGATCCGAGTGCGACCCAATGTTTTGAACGAATCGCACTTGGACCGATAATATGGTTGTGTGCACAAGGCCCAAGCATAAGCCATCAATGTAAAAGTTCCAGACATCCCTTTTAAAAATACTTGTGATTAGGTCGCCATTACTGATCAAGTCATATATTTCAAAATGAAGTGTGCCTAATATAACAATATTAAAAGAAAATAATAATCATGTCATAGTTCTTTTTGGGGCACTTTTTTGATGGCTGAGTTTTTATTTTCTAGAAGCACATTTTTAAGGGAAATATTTGAGATGAAAACTGAATGATTACACACAGACCTATTGTTCTCCTAATATGTATTTGTACGCTAGTTGTCAGGTGAGATAGAGTGATGATCAGATAACATTTCCATTTACATTTGATAATTAATCATGTTAATGCATAGTAAAAAAAAAAAGAAAAAACAATACGTTTCCAAGAAATCTACTTTTTTTGACCAAGTTTTGCTATAGCAAAGTTTATAAATGGCCAGCACATGCTTGTGTAGCTCAGAGCTTTGACTTGCAGTCTTAAAGTACCAGTCACTCTGCCCTTATTGTTCTCCATTATCTCTTGGTTTATTCTGTATATTTTTTTCATTACTTCGATTAATTTAGTAATATCATTTAAGTTTTATCAGCCTTAAAAAAGACAACCCAAAATGTCACTCACTAAATCATCTTTAGCCTTATACCCTTAAGAACTGTTTTCATAGCCAAGCCCTAATACCCTCCTTATAGGACTATTGTCTGTTTGTTTATTTTAGTTTCCATTTTTCTTTTTTTGTCCCTTACAGAGGAACTGTTGCTTTAAGACTCAGTTTTCTACTTTGATGTGCCTTATTCATTATTACTTGAAGTACAATATGTTTCACTTGGTGTCAAACCCGTGGTTCCATTTAGTCTAGTCTCTATTCTGTATTGTCTCTTGTGTATTAGAGTGGTGATTGTCATTGCAGGCTTTGTTTTCTATATTTTTATTCTATGCTATATATCTATATGTAATAAATACTTTGAAGTAGAGTATGTCATTCTTCATGAACATTTACTGGTATTAGTCCAATAAGGTGTGAGCTTGGTGACAAACATATTCTATGGCAATCGACATTTTCCATAATTAAATATATATATAGACATAATTATGGAAATTGTGCATTCCATGTGACTAATGCAATACAGACAAAGCACGAACCAGAAAAATAGTTTAAAGGGGTTTTCCTATGTCAGAAAAAAAAACATGTTCATTAGTTTGCAAATGGAAAAATAAAAAAAATTACTAATTGTCTCGCTATAAATCAGTTTTATAACTTCCCAATTGGCCTGATTTAATCCTCGGTCATTGTTTCGAAAGTTGTTCTACAACTGTGACCCATCGTCACAGCCAGAGATGATTAAGAGCTTCCATTTCACTCTGTTGGTGATGTGTATTAACGAGGGTGGCTGTGTAGCCTCATCTAAGTCATCTCTCTTAATGTAGATATAACCATGATAGAGAAGATGCCTGGCTTAGCAAATGAACTGAGCTATGAATCTGAGTCACTTCTCATGAACAAGCCGTGAGGTGGGGAAGTCAAAGAGTCCGAGTTCAAATGCTAGGAGAGTAAGTCAAAGAGAAAAAGGATAAGGCAGACAAATCGTCAAAGGCAAAGTCCGGGGTCAGGCAACTTAGGTCAGAGTACGTCAAAGGCAAAAGAGGTAATTCAAATGAGTAGTCAAATGGCAAAATCCAAGGTCTTGCAACAAAGATCAGAATATCCGAACACAGAGAAAACACACCACCGAGAAAAGCTATGGCTGGCAGTGGTCTGACCATTGGCAAACAGCTAAATACCCAGGCAATCATTCTGAATGGGAAACACCTGGAGGAAACCCCTCAGGCCCGGCAGCTGAGCAGTCACTCACAATACTGACAGCCCAGCATGCCCCTGATCCTATAGGGCAGCTGAGCTGTCACTCACAACGTCATTATAGCACTGTTAGTGGTAGAATTGTGACATGAGCTCAATTTCTGTTATTTTAACGTTTTCAAACCACAGGACATGCTGTTCTGGCATTGAAGAACCCCTTTAACCATATCTGACATAAAAGAACACCTGATACATAGGATACATTATTGTAGACTCACATGTGACATTTTAACTAGTTTCTAAGGTGAGAAATAGTTTTATAAGACGTTATTGTTTATCTCTAGCCTGTTTGTCTTGATTATGTGATCTGTCCTGAGTATTTGAACTTTTTCTTATTTAGCAGAATTTGCAATTGTTTTGTAAAAAGGCCTAACATGGGTTTACTGAATATACCTTTACCCATTTCAAATTATTCTTGAGTTGTTCTGAGGCAGCAGTTTGCCTAAAACACCACCTTACCGTGTTAAGGTTAATAGATGTAATTGCTGCCCATCCTTTATAGTACAAGCCCATTTTTATACAGCTGTGTGCTCTCTTGCAGTGAGTATGTAAAGGGCTGTCCCCTTTCAGTAAATGAATGCTATATGGAAACAAACCGTGCTATATTCAGTTTATCCTGGTCCACCGGCGGGTCTCCACAGCTGCTCCCGTTGTCTGGCATTGGCTGTGGCCGGCACTGATGTCACATCGACAGCACAGCAGCCAAGCAAATGAGCTCAGCAGCTCTAACTAGGGCTTCCATTTACACTGGAAGAGCCATAGCCATTAACTTTACTTATTGGCTGCCACGCTGTCGACGTCACACTAGCGCCACAGCCAATAGCAGACACCGGAAGCAGCAGCGGAGACTTGGGGAAGAGGAGTACAGCGCACTTTGATTCTTTATGATAACCTGCCACTGAATACATTCT
Source organism: Ranitomeya imitator (assembly GCF_032444005.1). Taxonomy (NCBI): domain Eukaryota; kingdom Metazoa; phylum Chordata; class Amphibia; order Anura; family Dendrobatidae; genus Ranitomeya; species Ranitomeya imitator. The sequence continues at coordinate 714,989,498 of NC_091282.1, read as the reverse complement.
TTATTTGAATGGGAACAGCACCTCTAAATGCCAGCACTAAGCACCTGAAAGCAGATGATAGCACAGAGCTTTATGTCACACTAGTGGATGAATGGGCAGCAATAACACTAAGGTTCAGGTGCTATAGCCAATGCTTGCAGAGCACATAGTGAAGGGAGAAGATTTGGTTTTGGTAACTACTGCTGCTACTTCATTCAGAAAACACACAACAGAAAAGGCAACAATATATACCTTCCCAGGTCACAGAAACTAATGCGCTAGCACAGTGTTCCTCAAGTCCGGTCCTCAAGAGCCACCAACAGGTCATGTTTTCAGGATTTCCTTAGCATTGCACAGGTGATAATTGCATCACCTTCACAGACAATAATTCCATCACCTGTGAAATACTAAGGAAATCCTGAAAACATGACCTGTTGGTGGCTCTTGAGGACTGGATTTGGGGAACACTGCGCTAGCAGGATGCAGCAACCCCCCTATATGAAGGTGGAGGCAATGCAGGTGAAAAATGCTGATGAGACAACCACTCACAATTCAAGAGGGGATCATTGCTTAGTATTGAGATTGCACATAGAAAAGACTTATATTGGGGCAGCATGCTGGCTCAGTGGTTAGCACTGTTGCTTTGCAGCGATGGGGTCCTGGGTTCTAATCCCGCCAAGGACAACATCTGCAAGGAGTTTGTATGTTCTCCGCGTGTTTGCATGAGTTTCCTCTCACAGACACACTGATAGGGAATCTAGATTGTGAGCCCCAATGGGGACAGTTTCAATTATGGTTGTAAAGTGCTGCGGAATATGATGGCACTATATAAGTGAGTAAAATAAATATAGGGCACTGGTCACACACATTATTATTGATGGCCATGCTATTAGATCAGATGGAATGCTCAGCACTATATAAGTGCACCCCACCGGGACAGACACCCTAGTTTACAAGGCAAACATTGATGGCCCGGTTATATGGTGCTGAGCAGCCCATCTGATCTAATAGTATGGGCGTCATTAATGGGCTCTAAGCCAGACAGTGTGCAGTACATGTGTGTGACCAGTGCCCTATACAAGCCTTATTTGTGCGCAATCTCAATAGTAAGACATCACCCCTTGCAGGAATTTTGAGTGGTTGTCTCATCAGTATTTTGCAACTGTATTGCCTCTACCTAATTTTACTGGAATTAAACCTAAAACATGGGAAAAAGGAAAGTTTGAGTAACCCATGTGGATCCACTTCACCGTTAAGCAAAGCAGCTGTGCTTACAATTTCAGATATGTTGGTTGTATTTAAGATGCAGTCAGTGATTTTTTGCGACAAGGTATTTATAGGTTTTTAGCTCATCCACTATTGGTAAGCTCTGAGTTCTGGTTCTCATTGTCCTAAGTTCAGGAAATGCATAAGAATATTTAAGATAAGTATTCACTTACAGATCATAAAGCTGACCAATGATCATGGTGTGTTCATCTGCATTTATACGTTAGTAACAGGCCGTGCTATTTACTGAAGCTCAGGAGGACACCATTGTCATTTATGAAAACTGACGGAAACAGAAAATGGTAATACAAACCTCAGTGACAGTAATTCACCTATTTCTAAGCCCAGATTTGGAGAAAATGTGATTAAATAATTGGTATAGGATGCAATATTCACATTCCATGTGTCAGTTTTCATAAATGCCCTGAATTCAAAGCTAAATATTTGTCCTTGTAGACAGTGGGAAAAGTCCTGGCTGTGTTGTATTAAGGATACAGAAGTGAGATTTCTGCTTTCTTTCCTAAAACGATTCATCTCAAATTTTAGCATTTTCCTAAAAGTCTCAGTTAACAGTCCGTCTCAACCCTTGGTATGTGTAATGCAGAACCTAACCATGCCATGATGGTATCACTGTTCTAGTCTGGAGGGCAAGATCAAGAAAGGAAGAGAACCAAACGCAGAGGAGACCTCTACTCCATACAGACATCCCTAATTGTGGCTGCCCTGAAGAAGATGTTACCCATTGGGCTGAATATGTGCACCCCCGGGGACCAGGAACTGATATCACTGGCAAAGAGCAGATACAGTCTTGTAAGTAACACGACATAGACATTTCTCCATATCCCTCACATCAATGATGTTAGATCATGGCTGCCAATGTGTGCAATAAAAAAACCTTTGTATTCCACTTCATTCATTTATATACTAATGAACTCCTTGAATTGTTGATGACTTCATATAAATGCCATTATCATTTGGATGTGCATGGACTACAAGCGTCACATTAGCACTGCTATCTGTACGTAGGGATAATTCTCTCTTAATATTCCCATACTGCAGATTTTAAATAGAGACATTGTGTTGTGGTTTTATTCTGACAGCTACTCATTTTAGGACTTATATACATAGCCTATGTAACATAGGGACGCTTTTAATAACCGACTTTGTCGAATAAATAGGTCCTTTTGTATTGTATAATTAAACATTTATTTCTGTTACTTTATTATCCCAGAGATGGATTTTTTTAATGGATCTAGTTAAATAAGCTGAATGGAAAAGTCGAAGAATTAACAGGCTGCCTTGTAATATCAGTGTGACAAAGCTGATTGAGAGCGGTTGCTCTGGTTACACAGATTCCTCAATGATTGGACTTTATTCTGGTTAAACTTCTCATCGATTATTTTTTCTTTAGTTTAGTAGAAAAACGATGTGAAATACCGTATGTCTTGAGTACCTATTCAGGACCATGGACAGTTCCTGCTGAAAATTTGTGTTCGTACTGTGTGAATGACCTGAAATGAAACCATTTGTGCCCAGTTAAAATGGTTGTCTGTCCGACCTTAGGGTACAAGTCTGCATTCACTGTATGTGACTGCAGACTTGCTCGCTGAGTATTCTCCGGTGCCGGAGTCGGGAATCAGGCTGTCCTCTAACTGCAAACGTACGATTTGCATACTCCTGTCTACATTCTGACTAGACGTGTCCAGCCTCTCTCAATACATGTATGCAGGCCACATACTTGCAGTCACGTCCATTCCATCCCCAAAGAATCCTCACAGCACACAGTGAACCCGATGTGAGAACTGCAGACATGTAGCCTAAGGTCAGACAACCCCTATAATATAGGATGGGTCCTTTTGGACCTCCTAGACTCCAGGGCTCGAGTGTGATTGCAACTCCTGCACCTTTTATAATTATTTATGCCCCTGGTGACAGATCGGGAATATCTTATTGATCACTAGGGTTTGACAGTGACCTACAGGGCGGTAAATAGAGTGGAGATTGGACATGCACACTACCTCTCCATTCATTGTCTACAGGATTGCCATTAATAGCCGAGTTCTATTCTTATTAATTTGGTACAAACCCTTTAAAAATGTCTGGAATTAGAAGAAAATCTCTGGGTTCTTTTTCCATTTCCTCCAGAAAAAAACAGTACCACTATTGGCCATAGAATGTGTTTGGTAGTATTCCATTCTTGTAAATGTGGATACCATTAGACAGCCCCTGGATACAAATTGCCTTCTTTCTGTATCAAAATCTGCAGACTTTTTTTGTAATTCTGGACAGACCCTTTAGTAGATTTTCACACATTGCACATGTAATGTGAATTTTCTGGGCAGATTTGGGTACAGAAAATCCACGGTATAATGCTATACGAGGTAAACTGAAGAGATTACAAGAAATCTCATCTAAATTTTTGCCCTGGAATTGGCATGAGCAGAATTTAAAACCTACAGACTGTCAATTGTTTGTCCAGCATTCAGCTTAGTTTTGACTCTTTTGGAATGGAAAGGATGACATTTCCGAGAAATTAGTAATAAATCCGCATGTAATACGTGTGGAGTTGACTGTAAACTTTACTATTGAAAAGCTGCAGACTGCAGAGAAACCTACACAAGTTACACAACATGTGAACTTAACCTTATGGTATGCTCACCCGTTGCATATTTCTTAGAAATTTTGTTGCAGAAAGTTCCGAAATAATCCGATTCAGATGAATGAAACAGATTTTTAATCACCTTTAGGCCACATTCTCACATTCACTATTTGGTCAGTATTTTACATCAGTATTTGTAAGCCAAAACCAGGAGTGGAGGAAAAGTATAATAGAAACATTTCACCACTTCTGAATTTTACAAGCCACCAAAATCATTCAAGGGATCAGCGTAGGTTATCAACATATTATTTACAAGTTGCCAAAGGCAAATAATTCCTAACTGAAGATTCGAAAACGTAAAACGTAACTTTTAATAATTGCTTTTAATAAATATATATGGAAAATGTGTGCAATTAAAATCACAAATAACGTGATGGCCTTATTTCTTTTAAGTGGAGATCCATATTATATGGTAACATAACCATTCAGAAAATTACACAAATTTGAGAAGGGCAGCTAGTAATATGTATGACCTCTCTATACTCCACACAAGATTCAGTTATTTCAAGTCTGAAATGCTTTTCATATGACCTATTCAGGTTCTCAGCATTATATAACTGAATGTAATGTTATATAGCAGTAGCAGCTAACCCTTATAAATAATATATTTTATTTTATGAAGATAGGTGGTTATGAAACCCAGGGATTATCTAAATTGACATTCAAGTCCACTGCTACCTAATTCAATAACTACCTAACTAATCATATGCTGTTCCTTCTATTAGAGGATCTCTTACTAATAATCGTAACTAATCTGAGCCAGACATTGCTTGCGGATCACATATTATTGCTCATTGAAACAAAAAAAAAACAGCTGCCTCCCCAACATGTTTCACCATTACTGGCGTCCTCAGTGGTAATGAGGCTGCAATGGCTACTGGGTGCGTCGCCTGAACTTATAAAGGGTTGGTTGTGATGTCACTAAGTTTATCCAATCACTGCATGTTATACAACTCCCAATCCTATAGGTTATTAGATAAGCCAAAGGCACTGATAGGTTTCTGTACAACATTGATTCCCATAGGTGCCAGTGTCCACAGCATTTAACTCTATCCATCTAATAAAGTCCCTTATAATACTAGAGCTTACCAATCAAAAACTCCATCTGAGTCATCCATTTGGATCTCATATTAATATTTTTCTCAAGGACCAATTGCCAGTAAATCAACAATTAACATCGCTCTCAAGAATGATTCAAATAATCATTAAACTCTATACATAAAAGGAGAGAAAGGAGCGTGTGTCATATCCTAACAGGACCTGCGAGGTTACATGACAGGAAGTGACACGGGCACTAGTTAAGGCGGTAACACAAAAGGACCTGTGGAATGCACACAGGAATATTGCAACAGGACCTTCCAAGGTCATGTGACCAGAATTGACCTCACCTTCCGAGGTCATGTGACCATGAATCGCAACAGGACCTTCAGAGGTCAAGTAACTGGAACTGACATCACTTTCTCTGGTCATGTGACTGGAACTGCCATCAGAATAGGACCTTCCCAGCCAGCTAATTTATAAAAGGACCTGGGCGCCTACTAACTATCCTAACAGGGCCTTCCAATATCTTGCGCTTCTGCTCATATCACTAACTCCAATCAGCATGGATGGATTGCGCTATTGCACATGTCACTAGCCACACTGTGGACTCAGAGAGTACATTAATACTGCTATCACTACATACAAAAAAAATGACTTAACCAACTGATTTTATTCTTAATGGCTGTTATTTTAATGTTTCTTTGGGGTTATTGATGAAATCTCTAACATGATGAATATAGGAAAAAATGCAGGCACCACTCCATAGCTTAAAGGTGAAAAAATGTGGTTTTATTTCAAACCTATATGCTGTGGCAATGTTTCAGCTCAAATGAGCCTTTTTCAAGACGCTTGAAAAAGGCTCATTTGAGCCGAAACGTTGCCACAGCATATGGGTCTGAAATAAAACCACATTTTTTTCACCTTTAAGCTATGGAGTGCTGCCTGTATTTTTTTCCTATGTCTGGATTGAGGCAAGTCTTGGATATTTTGTCCGGGAGGTGTGCACCCACCTGTTGGTAAAGTGCTATTCCAATTTTCTGTGTTAAACATGATGAATATATATATATATATATATATATATATATATACTGTATGTGAAATACTGACCAAATACCGATAGTGTGAACGTAGCCTTATCGTCCAAACAGTGATTGGTGTATAATGATGTGGTTTGGTAGATTTAGTTTTATATAACCACAATTTAGGCTGCAATATTGTAATCATAGGTCACTGTAGAAATACAAGGTTATTTAATTATTAAGGCTTTAAATCAAGGATTTTATCATTTAATTACAGAAAGATACAGATGAAGAAGTTAAAGAACACCTGCGCAATAACCTCCACTTGCAGGAAAAAGTAAGTACCATAAAAATGGATAAAGTGACAGCATTTCCATAATATTGGTTAAAACCATACGTAAAACAAATTGAGTGGCACCGCTGGAGACTGGAGAGGAACTAAGTCAATCAAGTCTGTCTTGAATATTACTTTTCCATTACTGTTGATGAGTCAGTCGAATTGGACCACATGCCAGAAGAAGATTGTGGCTGGGTCTTCTATTACTGTGGTCGGCAGGCGGCTGGCAGGACAGGTCAGGAGGACGAAGGGCAGTGCAAATGGTTGATAAGCGCAGGAGAAGCCTGGCGCTTACCACTGATTGACTCAGGGCCAGGCTGACTCAGTGGCGACGTCTCCTGTCCTCCCTCCTCCAGCCAGACCAGGAAACCAGGAGAACGTATGCGTGCATCTTGTGCATGCGCAGTACTAAATTTCGCCGGAAAAAAATCAAGAACGGTGCTTTTTTTCGGCCAGATACTACAGATGGCAGAAAAAAGCACCTGATTTTTATGGACTGTCCATAAATTTACAGACTGTTGGCAACTGTGGTCCAGGGATAACATATAGACCCAGGAGAAAAGGGTCCGCTGCCACATTCTCTAAGAGTGCCATCGAATGTTTTATAATGGATTTAGAGATGAAAGAATAAATGGAGACCTACACAATGGCTAAATTTAATAATAGTTTACTAAGTTAATGCTAAATACATATAAAACATACGTACAAGATATTAAACGTTAGACTAGTCAAAAGATATCAACAGTTACATACAAGACAATAAAAATGTATTATATTTAGCCTTTACAGCTGGAGCAGTTCCTGCTCTGCAACAGACCAAGATTAAAGAGTGAAGTCTTCCTCCTGCATTATGCCATTTCATCTCATCTCATTTCACACTCGGATCTGTGATTTTCATAGATGTGTGAAAAGATCCATTCACATCTATGGGTCCTTGTGTCGTCTGATGAACAAAAATCAAACAGCACACAGACATTTCACACTAATGTGTGGTGTGAATGTAGCCTAATCCTAATGTTTATGACCCACTAGAGTTCAAAGCAGCCCTATGGACTACAAATACATAAACCTCCAAAGAGACCTGTTTGGCCACCTGATTTCATTAGGAATGGGGCCATGTGTCCTTCCTTATACCTGGAAAGCCAATGAGTCATAAATGGAAAATAATTAAATGATTTTTTTCCAATACACAGGCACATGTTGCCATACACTAAGAAAACTAATGAAATTAACTATATTATCTAAAAAATGTTAGCTATCAGCACGATCTCTTGCCATTTACCGTAGTTATTTTGCATTGAGGGTGAAAAGGCAGGAGAAGCTATGAGGTGTCCTCACTACATTTTGTGAGTGGAGTGATCCTGAGCCATCCAGCTCTATATCTTTTTATAGAATTGTTACCGTATATCACAACTTTGCTGTTTATTTCGTCTTGAACCATAACCGCCCATCAATCCATGGTATGATGCTGGAGTCACATTAGCAAAGACATAGCACAAGTCAGAGCTCCAATATTTTTTAACCACCACGGCTAATGGGGTGTACTCAAGTTTGAAAGTTATCTCCTCTCTATTTATTCTAATGGGAGCGCCAAAGGTCAGCCGAGGGCGGCGCTCGGCAATCTCCAATGCTCCCATTAACAATGAATGGAGCAGCTGTGGGGCCCTTCCGTTCTCCGTATCGGAGGGCATCTTGCTGATTGGACTACCAGCGATTGGAAAGTTGTCCCCAATCCTGTTTATAAGGGATAACTTTTAAACTTGAAATCACCCCGATTTAATAAGAATAAGTGAATTAAGGTTAAGAAGATTTAGTGGTTCTGTCTGGATCTTATCAGTGCCCTCCACTAGGTATAACACAATGGATCAATTTTGGTTGGAATATTTATTTTCACATTTGTTTATCATATTTGTATTCACTATTTAGGTTCTCCTCTAGTCTGTCTAAGCACTTCTTGGCATTGCTGTGTTAGTTGAGCATCAGTCTTTCATCATGTCTGCCAACGTTTATTATAGAGCTCCACTTGAATGAGCTTCAGAGATGATTAAACACTTTGTAATCATTCATTTACATGATTTTTTTTCCTTTCACTGTGACTCTATGACCTGTGCCGGGTGCTGTTTGAGTGCTGATCACTTTAGCAGCTCTGATTTTAAATGTCTTTTTTGACACACACCTGGATCCAACTAATTTGCTCCCCCCTCAACAAATTATCCGTGAATTCCTTCATTTATAGCTAATTTGTGTTAGCAAATTTGTAGATAAGATGAGCTAAGCAGCCTTCTCTTGTCCTACGCTTTTGAATACTGACCTTGTCTTTGTTTTCTCTCTGCCAGTCCGAAGACCCCGCAGTCAAATGGCAGCTGAATCTTTACAAGGATATATTGAAAAGTGAAGATAGCGATTCTGAACAAACTGTGGAACGTGTGCAGAAAATCTCTGCAGCTGTCTTCCATCTTGAACAGGTAAAAGGGTTTGGTCTGAGTGTCCGAAAACAACACAGGGAAACCATGTAGTCAATTGAATGAAACCGTCCACAGAGATATAGCCGTATTGTAATTCCCTACATTATTCTCTGTCTGATGTTTGCACATGTACTACAGGTGGAGCAGCCCTTGAGGTCTAAGAAGGCTGTCTGGCACAAGCTGCTATCGAAACAGAGAAAAAGGGCTGTTGTGGCGTGCTTTCGCATGGCTCCCTTGTACAATCTGCCAAGGTTAGACCCCAGAGATGTGTCCTATTTCTTTCTTTGTCATTACTGTTGAGCCTGAAGCTTACTAGGAGATCTGGGTGTCCTTCTGTGAATGGTCTTCGCTACAGAATAACCTGACATGCAGCTCTCTGCTTTGTATCTATGCTATGTTGTGGTAATGTTGCAATTTGCATTTTTACAATGTTGAGAACTTGTTCATGCCTAAAGCCATGTTATTTCAACACTTGATAAACTTATATACATAGCTGACTTGTCAAACACATATACACAAGTTCTTAGATAATGCAGTTTGTCACAAACGTTGAAACAACAAAAAAAAGAAACCGAATCCGCTAGTACCGTCTTTTCTTAGAGCAGGCTTTTACAATGGTTTTTGATCCGAAGTCCACATTGTTAATATTCCATAACCCTAAATGTAAAGTGCAGCCACCCCCTTTAAGGACTCTTTTACAATATTCTAATAAGATAGATATGTGGAAGTCCCTAATCCTCTCTTCAAAGTACAAAAAATAACTTTTCTTATACCCCCATACGGTGCAGTTTGGTCTAATTGGTGTTGCTGGCCTTGCTACGGTGCCTCTTCTATTGTCACAAGCACTGTCCTCCTGCCCTGCTTCATGCACACAGTGTCCCCCAATCGCACCCCTGTACAGGTACACTTCGCTGTTCCCTGCTGAGAGCAGAGATAAGTGCTGTAATGTGCATGTGCCAACTTTACTTTCGGGCCATCGGCGCTCTTTGACCTCTCCCGGCACATTAGCATTACAGTACTTTTCTCTGGCCTCAGCAGGGCAAAGTACACCTGCGCGGGAGCATGATGGGGGACACTGTGTGGATGGCGTAGGATGCGTCATCCATATGAAGCAGGGCAGGAAAACGGCACATGGGTCGAGAGAGGAGTCGCCAAATCGAGACCGCACCGTATAGGGGGATAATAAAAGGTATTTTTTGTACTATGCAGAGGAGATTGGGGACTTACATACAACTTATTAGAATAGTGTAAAAGAGGCCTTAAAGGTGGTGAATTCTTTATATTGGGAAATCCTAGTGACAAGTTCCCTTTAAGGGTATGTTTTACAAGTAACGTATGTGTTGCACATTTTCTGTTCAGATATGCAGCCATTAAAAAAAAAAACGTTTATTACATCGGTAGAAAAGTGAATGATAATTTTCTAAATCTTATCCACACCCCGCAAAACAATAAAAAATTGTAGCGAAAACTGAGCTGCAGTATGGGTGTGAGCATTTCAATTCATATAGCTGATTTTCACTTCAAAATTCAACGTATGCAATGCAAAATACCTACATTTTTGCTACTACAATTGACTGTTCACCTTTAGACAGCAAGATTCGCCTTCAATGCAAAGCAGTAGGTGACATTATCAGACAGACACAATGTGCAACATGTCTGTTCTTCAATGTCATTGTGGACTATTCACTGCAGCAACATTATATATAGCTTTATTCATATTTACATTACTTCTACTATTTAGTTACAAGAATATATATCAATATATATCAAGGACAGAAAAATAAATAATTACTTTTCTACCTGAACTATATTTCCATTTAGCATAATTGTATACATAAAGTACCAGAACATGTGACTTATTGCAAAGAATCTGTATACAGTGGTATATAGATATTTTCATCAGTGACAGGACTACAGGTAATTGCTTGTCACAGGCAGGGAAAGGATACAGTATGTGGCAATGACTTAAGTTTTTCAACACTGCTTTACATGTGTATGTCTGATATATGCATGAAAGGCATACATGAATCTATGCATAAGTGATGCATGCATCATGTATGCGGATGATGTGAATTCATGCATAAATTTACTTGCACATGCATATAGACTGCAGACATGGATTAATGGAATAAACATAATAGTCTGATATGATCCTGGCTGTATTACAATATAATATAACCCTATTATGCCTTTCTGTACTGTCAAAATAGTATGCAGATTATGTAGCATAAATGTAAAACTGTAAATTCTGCTAAACAAGGCCAAACTATCATTTGTAGCTTAGAAAGTAAAATATCGCAAATGTAATGTCTTTATATGATACATATTATATATATTCATAAAGATTGTGGAATCCATCATACTGTAGATTTTCTAAAGTGATAGCTTAATATATTACTTTGTACTCTGTATCTTGTAATTGGTTGTTTGCACTTACGTGCAATGTTAAAGAGTACCTTAGCATGTAGTCTAATATTTTAGCCCCCCAAAATGTTAGTCTCAACATTGACGTTCTACGGCTCCGTTCCTTTCAATATGGGGAATAATAGGAAAAGACTTAAAGAACTGCAGTCGTTTACGCCCCACTGAGAAATTGAATATCTTAACCATACGGGGAATTTCAAGCTCTCTGTAGGGTGCTCAGGTATGCACATGTATCACGACTGCTCGAGTGATATGACGAGTCCCCGCTGCCTCATGTTTTGCGGCTGTTAGAGAACCATAAAACATGCAGGGATTGTTCGTGTTTGTCAAGCAATCCCCTGTTTTGTGGCTGTCTAACAGCTGCGAAAAGAGCGGACACGTGCACTCCAACATGTCACTCGGACACCCGCAATACTTTGTGCATACCCGAGCACCCTCGGCAAACTCGAGTAATGAGCACTTTCACTCATAATAATGGTGCTGTTGTATTCAAAAAAAATATTTCACCAAATAGATATAATTCTGTGGATCAGTGTATACTATATATGAAAGTCTTGACCGATATTTACTAATTAAAAATGTATATTTTATTAGGTATTCATTAATAGACCAATTAGGTAATGAAACGAAAAATATTGAAAAACACACATAACCAAAAAGGGTTCTACGCTATCAGGGTAGGATATAAAGGTAATTGACAACACCTGTGATAATGAATATTGCCATAAAATATAACCCTCTGGGACATGTTCAGTATTTTGTCAGTATTGTACATCAGTATTTGTAAGCCAAAACCAGAAGTGAGTGAAAATGTAGAAGTGCGCAATTCTCATAGGAATTGTTCTCTAATGGAAAACTGAGAACGTTGCTACATCACGTTGCTAAATTGCATGGACTCCATAGATGACTCAGGTTTTGACATACTGTCCACTTGTTTATTAATGGAACCCTGATTTCCACTCCCGTTGAACCTTCAAAAGGGGAAATGAGTCCAGTGGAAGTGTATTAATCTCAGATACCTCATATGAACTATTGGTTTATATGCCTTATATATACATTTATTCTTTAATATGTTTTGCGAGAATCAGTTTCTTTTTCCCCTTATTTGTACTTATATATGGAAACAAGACTGTAACAGGAGTGGAGGAACCAATGTGCCGTGGTTCGAGGAGAGCCTGGAGGGACCTGAGTAGGTGAGCACCTGACATTTCACTAGAGCCCCTGATGGTGTGGTTAGGCCTGGCTCCCAATGAACACGAGGTGCTACTCCAGGACAGACCACGGACACACAGCAGCTGACTCCCAAGGGACTGGTAGTTGGAAAGTCCTGGAAGGAGAAGACATCTAATACTAGCAGGTGCGGACTGCTACGACTGGTATACAGATTGGCACTGCAAGTGCAGGCGGGTCCGGCTGATATACAGACTGACACGGCAGGTGCAGGCGGGTAGAGCTGATATACAGACTGGCACAGTAGGTGCTGGTGGGTCCGGCTGTTATGCAGACTGTCACGACAGGTGCAGGCGGATCCTGGTGTAATACAGACTAACAAGGCAAGTACTAGCAAGGAGGTTAGGGATAGACAGACTCTAGCGGACATGAACCTGAGAACTATCAAGCATGTTTGGGAACAGACTAACAATGTTACACAAGCACCTCCATGCAGGTGGAGGTGCCTTAAATAATAAGTGTCTCCTAACCATTGGCTGATGACACTTTAGGATGGCATGCACAGCCCCTTTAAAAAGGAGGGTGTGTGCATATATCCTAAGCGAAAGACCCAGGGATCTGCACGTTGTGCGCACACCCCGGCAGTAGGAGACAAGGAAGGAGGTGGAAGAGTGGGACATGGGCTGCGGTGGTGAGTGAGTCCGTGTCCCTGCATGGGAAGAGGGGCAGCATGCAGGGATGACGGAGCTACAAATACCATAGCCTTATAGGGTTGACTAGGGCACATTAATTTAGGACCAGTCCTCATTGAGCTGGGTGCCATTTCCATTTATAGGGTGCCAACCTCCACGGTCACGCACGCCCCAAAATGGGGTGCAATAGTAATTTTTAGGGTATCCTAGCCATTCACTCTAGGTGTTATACCCCTCAGGTAACCGTGCTTTTCATATACTCTCACTATGCCTATCGTACTTTTTTAATTGGTTATATTTGATGGCAATATTCATTATAATAGGTGTTGTCTACTACCTTTATATCCTATCCTGACAGGAAAGAGCCCTTTCTGGTTGTATGTGTCTTTTGATATTTTTTCTGTTCATTGGTCATTTAATGAATACCTAATAAAAATGTATTTTTTAATTCACATACTGAAATATTCAACATTTTTCCTTACCCACAATGGAAAATCCACTGCATATTTGATGGAAGTGAATATGTCTTCAGCGTAATTTGTAACATGACAGGTTTAAAAGGAGAGGCCACACATTGGTACTTATCATAAGGATCTAAAAACACTAAAGGATCCCCCCAGAGGTACGCTTTAAGCCAAAAAGATAGTAAAACAAATTGTGCCAAAATGTAATGTAAGGACAGCACACATGAGCCTGCACTAGTGTAGGTAGTCTCTTGGCAGTGAATTTTAGGGTGATAGAGGGTTATACTCCAGTCTGGCTGCCAGTGCAAAGTAATATGCATGTGCAATACATTTTTACGCATAAAATGCACCTACATTTTTTGTTTACATTGGACAATTCTTATCCTTTATAATTGTTGGATAAGAATACAGGTTATTTTAGTCCTGTCCAATACCAATTAGGTTCGTAGTTATATATTTTTTTTTTGCTTTAGAATGTCATTTAATATTTTGTGAATTTGTCCTTGTGTTGCTGGCGCTTGAATTAAAAAACCTGTATGCTTTTCTTCAGACACAAAATTAACAATTTCTTCCTGAGCTCCTACCAACGTATTTGGCTGGAAAAAGTACATGAGAACTCAGACTATGACAGTCTAATACTCGTGTTAACGGTAATGTAACTTGTGGCTACACCCGTCTTTGTGCACACAAGTACTCCACCCAGCCATGTTGTGATGTTTTCATTGGTTTGTGCAATTTTGCTGAGAGATTCTGATTGGTCGGATTTCTAGCACCCAACAGCTCTTGGGAATGAAAGATGGAGTAAAAAAAAAGTCATAATAATTTTCTTATATAAAATAAATAGTACATAAAATAAAATTGATAGTAAGATGCAGTGATGTAGAAGAAGAAAACCGAATCAATTATGTTTTTGTGCTGAAAATAGTTCTGACCAATCAGGAGATCCCAAATTGTACAAGAATCCAAACCCTACTAATCATGAGTCACCTGAACATTTATATTTTATGTTCTTTTGTACCCCTCTTGATCCCACTTTCACCCCCTGCCAGGCACCGTTCTATTAACCTCTTCCTCCATGGTTATCTGAAATTTTGGATAGAAACAGAGGAAAATTCCTTTGAGGAGAAACTAATTCAAGATTTGGCTGTAAGTACGGGCTTAGACGGAGTTTGGCTTAAAGCGCAAATTAAATAATTACTACAGCTTACTGATTCTGAAAAGAATTATGGGTGCATCTTACACAGCTTTTAAACAGAGCCTATCCTTAACTATATGTTCTAGTGATGTCTGTCTACCATGACAAATAACCCTGATTAATTGAATTAGGCATTCTAAATCCTACAATAAGTGTTATTTCTCATGTCCTTTAGCCAATTTTCACATTCATACGTTGTTTTTTTCCTTGCCATCTTCCAAGACCCATACTATTTTTTTATTTTTCATTGACCTGGCTGTGTATGAAGCCTTGTTTTTTGCAGGACAAGTTGTAGCTTTAAATGACATCATTCATTTTACCATACAATGTACTGAAAAAGGGTAAACATTTGTGCGCCACTTTTTGGGGGGTATTTTTTCATGACGTTCATTGTATGGTAAAACTGATTGGATAGCATGGTTTTCCAGGTCACTATGATAACAGTGATATCAAACTTGCATAGAAGGGTAAAAGACGATGACTCAAATTTTACATTCTTTTACTTTTTTTATTTTTGAAAAACCTTTTTTCATAGTTTTTTCCATTATAGACCCTTGTAGAGAACTTAAATCTGTGATCATCCAATCGATTATGGTATGTATCGGAGTAGTCAAATCTCTTCACAGGACTACTAATATGGCATTGATTAAGGTCTTCCGCAGACCCATTATTCCCCCGTCATCCAATCTGCGTGGGTCAGTGCGCACAAGCACTAGCGAGCATTCCATTTAAACTCTTATCAGAGATTGGCAGCGGCATTTCATTTTTTGAATAAGAGAAAAAACAGCTCGCCCAACTGGCTAACAGCAGTGGACGGAGCTCAGCTCTGCTTTTAAACACAGATGCTGGCTAAATTACATAGCCAGGATCTATCATGTGTGGATTTAAGGGGTTAAAATAATTGATAAATATTTTAGAACTGCTGAAACATTTGCAGCGCCCCAGAGTCCTGGTCGTTGCAGTAATGTCGCTCTGCCACTAAGGGGAGCGATGTTATGTCTGATTGCACTAAAGGAGTTCACTTGACGAGGTATCACACTCACACATTACACTTCACACTCCGGCCACCAGGGGGAGCAAAAGGCACTATGTACTAGGCCACTCCTCACACTGGTAAAACTGGGGGTTGGATAGGAAGTTAGGTCAGAACGCAGCCTGGGAGAGCTCCAGGGAGGACCTGTCAGAACTGGAAATCTGGCAGGTACCTAGCAGAAGGACAGATTGTTACGGGACCGCGCCTGCACTACCTTGCTGCAGTATCTCAAGGAAGGACACTAAGAGAAGGATATTGTGGAGAAGTGAGAAGTGGGATCATAGTACGAAGGCGATAGAACCAGAAGGAGTCGTGCCCCGAGATTGGCAACATCCTTCTGAGGCGCGTAGCCGGTGGCCGGAGCACCGAGGAAGTAACAGACTCCACACATTACTTCGAACAGCGGCAGGACAGTTAATTACAGGTTGGCTGTCTACCATATATCACTTAAGAAGACATAGGAGGCAATCGTGGGAGAGGGGTGTCTCTAGGGTCCCAGAATAACTCCAGGCCTACCTGTCATACGGGTGCGTCCTAGCCATAACAAACATGGGGGACGGAGAGAGAGAAAGAACGGATACGACAATTGTGAGGACTATCCCGTGGTGCTCAGCAGGGAAGGACTACAACACACAGGCGCTAGAAGGTAGACACTGATTCCCACCTGCAAATGGAACTCTGGATGTGCCTTCGGACCGGCCGGTCTCAGCCAGCCCCGTTAGCAGTGCTCTGGACTGCGGATCCCGAAGCCTTCAGTAAAGGTAAAGAGACTACAATCTTGTGTCCTCGTTATTCGTCGCACCTTGCACCACGCACCATCACCTTTCATTGGACGCCCCTTAGCAGGGTCACGGACCGGGTCTAGCCACCGTGACAACCCCAGCACCGAGACAGAGAGGACCGGTACCGAGAACCTGTGGCCCTGTGTCTGGGGGCGCTCCACATTAATTAAAACATATAGGAATGATTATGTTCATTATTCATTCTTGAAGGCAATTTTTCCATTCATTGCTGGATACGGTGACCTTCCATTTTACCTGGATTGCATGGAACATGTACAGTGGCATTTATATTATTGTTATTATTTATTTATATAGCAACATTAATTCCACGGTGCTGTACATGTGAAAGGGGTTACATACAGAGTTATAGATATCGTTAACAGTAAACAAATTTACAATGACAGACTGGTACAGAGGGGAGAGGACCCTGTATATATATATATATATTATACATTTGTTTGCCTACAATACAATGGAAATGTGTCACTTTTAACTTTAGCCCTTTTAGAGATCATTTCATCTTCAACTTGCTTAACTGTTAACAGTAACAGTAATTTTGACCAAGGGTGCCCAAACTTTTACATGCCACTGTAGCTTTAGTCTAGCGTGTTACACATTATTGTAATAAAATTGGAATACATATAGAATAGTGACAAAGACCAATGTTTTCATAAGCCACTAGTGGAATAAAGAAAATAATTGACAGGCAGTCTTGGAATATGTTGACCTTTTAGTCATCTCAGATTTAACGATTTAACATACCATACCATTATTACAGGATCTGGAATTTTTAGTAGTGGACTTAATATTCCAAAAATGTTGTGCCAATTGGCAATCATTGACTATTTTGTGCAATTAGCCCTGTTAAAATGCTTCAAATCTATTCCCTGATCAGGGTGTGGGTGTTTCTGAACAGACACCTTGGCTCCTTCATTGGTGATCAAGCATATTGTGCTAAACCCAATCAAAGTTCGAATAGTACAGCTGTTCAGGTACAGCCAGACTCTGGTCTCTACATTGCAGAGAAGGAAGTGAAAGTCATGCACAAGGACAATGCTGGAGTTACAAAGCCAAGACTGATCATTTTAAAGGGAATTTGTCAATATGATCAAGGAACAGCACAATATAGACTAGGAGAAGCTGAGCAGAATGATATGTAGGTTTGTTTTATTAATTGAAATCTTTGGTGATTTACGTAAATATAACAGTCAAGTTGGCGGTTCTTTTAGTGATTGACAGCTAGCTCTGCAAACACAGTCATGCAGTCAGTCAATGATCAGGACCACCCACTGTACTCATGTATATCCAGACACCAGGGATTTCAATGAACACAATGCAAGTTTTACTGATACATTTCCCTGCAGATCACATATCATTATTAACATGACAGGTTCCCTTTAAATGTTTTATTACTGCACACCTTCAGAGATGCTGATATTAAGAGGGTTGTCCCATGGATAAAGTATATTTTAATCACTAGATCAGGGAATAAAAATAAGTTCCACAATTGGATGTGTAAAAAAAAAAGTCCCTGTGCTGAGATAATCTTATAAATGTGCCCCTGCTGTGTACTGTGTAATGGCTGTGTCTGACCATGCAGGTACAGCCATTGCACAGTACATAGCAGTGGCACATTTATAAGATTATCTCAGCACAGAGACATTTTATTTATACATCCATTAGTTAGATGCTCAGTGATATATTACATTAATGCCTTCATGTGCAGAAAAAGACTAAAAGTCAGCTAGGTGAACAACATGCATGAACGTACATAATTTATATAGTTGTTCTTTTTATATAGATAGATACTGCTCTGCTATGGGAATGCAGAAATCAGGATAATCACTACTGCAATGCAAGCTATGTACCATATTAATAACTATAAATCTTTGCTATAACATTTTACAATAATTAAATTGTGCTGTAAGGTAAAATGACAATTATTTTATCTGTAAAAAGAAAAGCTATATATTATTTTTCATGTTTATATATACACTTCCCACATAAAAAGGCTTGGATTGGCCCACAGGGGAACAGATGACTCCTCCAGTGGGCTACTACGCAGGAGTGATGAACCCACCCCTCTACAATGCACAATACACCTGACTCACTATGTACATACAAGGGCAACATTTCATCATTCCTTTAAAAAAACTACCCAGTTTATTATATATAACAAAAGCAAAATTGTGAGTGAGAGTAATGTAATATTTTCATGTAATTGAGTAGGGGGCCCTCAAGGTCAATACTGCTGGTGGGCCTTGGCACCTCAGTCCGACTGCACACCTCTGTATAGGAATAATCCGTTTTAACATGATACACAAATGAGGGCATACATTCTCAAGATCAATGCAGCAATAGGGCCCGTGCATACAGTGAACTGGTGCACATTTAGTATTTTACTTGGCACAATTGTATGCCTCTGCCTTGAGTTTGCAGAACAAAGTCCTGTGGTGCATGCTGCAATTTTTTCCTACATGTGAATTATAATATTGACTGTTCTCCTCATGGCAGTCTGTGTTCACAAATAGCAAACTATCAAAATTGGTTGTGTGAATATGCTGAAAGATGGGTGGGTATATTTGTTTTATTTTTTATCTTCATGAACAGTGGGCAATGAGCAATGCTCTTTGTCCAGGTAAACGTCCCTAAAAACACTGTTGTGTGGTTAGCTTGCCTCAGACACATAGTCCTATCAGGTGTAAGTAAGTCTTGTGTTCAGTCTGTGTGTTGAAGGTAGCCTTTCCTCTAACCCTCTTGTCAGCTTTTGTAACTACCTTGAAAGAACCCTTGATTAAATCTGAATCTATAACTTTCTTGTAGATGTAGCTAATCGTTAAAGTAGTAAATTGTGAGGAAGCCCAAAATGTACACCAACGTAACTTAGAATCTATTTTTTTGACTCCTTCCCCCTACTAATTTTTTCATGGGATCTTAAAGCCGCATGATTTATTGTGAAGTCTTCTAATTATTCCTGCTTTCTAAAGAAGGAGGACAAAAGTGGTTGTAACATGTGAAGGTCGTCTCTTTGTACAGTCATATTACCGATGTGGTTGTACAAAGTACCGTAGATTCTTCTGCACGCTACAACCCCTAGGGTTGTAATCCCGTGCAGTGGCTTTAACAGATGTTGAACTGTAGTGAATTTATTATTCTTTTTTAATGTACAATTGAAAACGTAATTGCTTTTAAGGCGTGCTGCATTTTTTAATTAAATTATGTCATATTGTCAACTATATTGTCACATTTAGTATGACACATTTTGTTCAAGTTTTAATTATTGACTCCAAAACAACAAATGATTTCCAGTCTTGTGCCCATTTTCCTTTGTGATATCAGAACTGAATAGCTGTATAGAGTTCTAACGTTCTTTCTCTTGTATGATATTGCTAGAAGCTAAAAGAATGTGTGCATGACATCTTTTTCTGGCGGATTCCACCTGAAAAAGTGTTGTGAAAGCGGCACAAAAAATAAACATCGTGCACAGCAATGTCAAAATGACATTCCTGTGCACATTCTCTGTCTTACGTCACTTCTTTGAATATTTCAGGAACATTGAAGCAGGTAAAAGAAGTAACATGTTCATTCTTTGTGCAGCTTCATTCGGAGTACACCCACTTTTTATACTAGAAAGTAAAGAGCAAAGAGGCCGGTGACCGAGCCATGGCAAAGGTTACAATAAAGCCAACGGCAAAGCAGCTTCAGGAGAAAGAACTGCTGGCTTTTTCCTGAAGCTGTTTTCCTTGGAAAAGTCATTGGTTCTGTCAGGGTCCACATACCCGCAGTAGGTTTTTTGATTGCTGATTTGGGAGTGGGTGGACAGAAGCACAGCCCTTACAAGTGCCACTATTGTATGCTGTATGTATGAAATTTGTACAGTTGAGTTTTCCTTTAAAAGTTGTGTAAGATGCAAACTATTGTTCTATATTAAACTTGCTTAAAGACTTAATACAACTGATGCCATTTTCTATCTTATTTTGACCCTTGATGCAACCTCTGACCAGTAATTCTTTTTCTTTTCCTCCTTTTCATTTTCTCAATTCTGTTTTGTTCTATTTCAGCGCAGCCAGTGCGACTGGTTCCCTCTATGTATCTTGACCAGTTGAAATTGCCCCAGGCTTGTTTAGCCCTGACAAGGTTATATTGACACTCAGGGCTAAAGCCAATTATTTTTCTTAATACCAAGTACATTGCTGTTCACCTCCTCAAACTATGGGCAATGCCCTCTCCATCACCCATTCCTATCTACTCCATACATGTTCACCACCCTGCATGCCCTGCATGTCCTCAAACATACCCGTCCTTAATGGTGTTTTTCCAAAATGAAAACATTCAGGAAGTTGGTTTCAGTTCCTCTATAAATGAGTGTTTTATTTTATGTTTGTAAAAAGTTGACAGTCTTCAGCTGGACAGCCACATACTGCAAGTATCAGGACAAAGAGAGATTGACTTGAAATGCCGTTCAGACATCTTTCTGCCGGACAAGCAGTGTTTTCATCTTTGTCCATCATGCATCTCTCTTACATTAAAATAGCACACAATGAAGTTACAAGGAATTTAGTTTAGATGTAGCAACATTAGAGTCAAAGGGACGAAAAATGATCTGTGATCTGCACTGCCCAATGCTTTGAGCAATAATATAGGGCCATTTACTTAAAGGTACATTCTACTTTTAATTAAAATGTAATATTTTATGCCCTGCATCATAAATAGATAAATAATTATACTTCACCTGTTATATCCCTTGTTGCTCCAGCATTGATGCTCCAATTGTTCTCGACTGTTTTATTTTATTTTACTAGAACAATGATGTCCTTTACATCCTTGTGACTCTTGATGCCTTTCACTACAGTACCTTGATAAAACTAGTTTGTGCAGCTCAAAATTGCTGACATTATTAATAATAATAATAATAATAATCTTTATATAGCATCAAAATATTCTGCAATATTCTACAATTCAACAGTTCATATACAAGTCATAAGTAACAACGTTAAAGATAATACAATAATTAAAGCAAAATAATGATGACCCTTCTTGTAAGAGCTTCCAATCTACAATTCGGTGAGAGGAGACACAAAGTACAGGTGCTTATTTACAATGATGGTTCAGCCATCTTGAGGGAAAGGAGGATAGATAAAGGGTGCATGAGTTAGTCACCAGCCAATATTTGTGGTGCCTTTGGGTGCGGTGGTCAAGGTGGGAGAGGATCAGGGCAACAGTGAGGGTTTTTGTTGCTCCATGGTGAGAAAGTGGTTGGCTGCAGCAGTTGTCTTGTGACTGTAATTTGATATCCAGGGCTAGGGGCTCCTTCACTGACCATAAAGCTAGGGATGCCCTCGCTATCCCTGCTCCCCAGATTACTTCTAATGGTGAAGATGACGGGGCCACGTGCATTGCCGAGCTCCTGAATCTGCTCTTGTCTGAATCTGCCTTTAAACTAGACTAACAAAGGAAGACGTACAGGAACATGAAAATACCATTCATACAAATATGCACTCACAAACAACAGAGTGGAACACCTTGAAGTAAAAGGAAGGATCAACAAAATTGGAGAGGATGAGGATGTGCAAACAGACAAATCACCAAGCAACAGTCTTTAGAACAACACTCCAAATGCCTCCTCAACAAACACCTCCAACTCCAGAAGCAGGCAGTATAAAACTAACACTGACAATCCCTGTTTGCCAGAGGCAAGTATATATAGCAGTTTTGGAGTTGCTGAGCTCCTGAATAAGCCCTTATCTGTCCTCTCCCCCCACCCAGGGAAGTGGAGAGTACTTTTATATAAGAATATGCAAACTAGACTAACAAGGGAAGATGCATGATTGAAGAGCTAAGGGATCTTTTTAAACGCTTAGGAAGCCTTTAAGGGACCTTTTTAAATGCTTAGGAAGCCGTTGCAGGCGTTTTTTGTGAATTATTCTAATTTACTGAGATAATGACTTTTGGGTTTTCATTGGCTGTAAGCCATAATCATCAACATTAACAGAAATAAACAATTCAAATAGATCACTCTGTTTGTAATGACTTTACATAATAAATGAGTTTCACTTCTTGTGTTGAAGAACTGAAATAAAATAACTTTTTGATGACATTCTAATTTAGTGAGAAGCTCCTGTAATGATCATAACAAAGGTCAGCAGAGTGGTTCATTGCACTGCAGCCTTTCAACCCTGGGGTCCTGGGTTAAATTTCCACCAAGGACATCTGCAAGGAGTTTGCATGTTCTCCCCTTATTTGTTTGGGTTTCCTCCGGGTTCTCGGGTCTCTCCCACAGTCCAAAAAAGTAAATACTGTAAGCCTCAATGGGGACTGTGATTATAATGTCTGTAAAGTGCTGCGGAATGAATGGTGCTATATAAGTGAGTAAAAGTCATGGTCTCTGTCCCTACCTCACGGTGCTGTCAGATTACATAGCAAAATCCTGCTGCCATATTCCCTTTAATCAGCTGAGAGGGGCTCAGAAGAGGAAAGATAAGAGTACATGCCACAATTTCTTCTCTCTTGTATTCTGCATGAATCTATGACACAAGGAAAGCTGTATATGTCCATGTATGAAATCAAAAGCACAAAAAGTTACAGTATAGTGATAGCGATAATGCAGATCTAAACAACATGGATCTAGAAAAGTCCCAATGTTCACATACTCTTCATATTAAAAAGGAGCATGGGGGCTCAGTGGTTAGCACAGCAGCCTTGCAGCGCTGGGGTCCTGGGTTCAAATCCCACCCAGGACAACATCTGCAAAGAGTTTGTATGTTCTCTCCGTGTTTGCTTGGGTTTCCTCCAATTTCCCCCCACACTCCAGAGACCTACTGATAGGGAATGTAGATTGTGAGCCCCAATGGGGACAGCAATGATAATGTATGTAAAGCGCTATGGAATATGATAGTGCTATGTAAAAATAAAATAAAGATTATTATTATTATTATTATTATTATTATTATTATTATTAAAACATAAACAACCCCCAGAAAATATAACAAATATTATAATTCTATTATGTCCCACATCACAGCTTCTTTGATCTCAGACAAAAAAACCTTCATCACACAAAAAGGTAGAGTTGTTGAGCATAGTTAGCTTTTCATTAGCTTGTACAAATGAAATAATGTATGCAAAACTTACATCCGGTATAGTAGACATGATAACTGAAAGAGAGGTACATGATGGCCTGAAATCTGCTGTCAAGATGGTAGAAGCACGTTACCATCCATTGGGAAATTCTGATATTATCATGTCTGAGCATTCATGGAAAATGGTTCACAGAATGGAAGCATCAGAACAGAGTAACCAGCCATGTTGCTTTTTATTATTGGAACATAATAAATGAAAGCAAATGTCTGGATATTGTGAGCCCCTCTGTATTTCTGTACACCATGCTTCATACTGATCTCACATGAGTGATCTCAATCTACTTTACTTTCATGAGCTGCATGATCAATATATGAAAACATTACCAATTTGCTGCAGATTAAGCTAGATAAATTGTTTTCCCCCAGTAGCTCAACTCTTTCTTTTTAGATTGGTGTTCACATATCTTTTTCTTTACTCGTGCGAATTTACCAGTCAGCAGCGGAATAGCGCTGATAGCTTCAAGGTTGTGCTTATAAGCACTATGCAGATTGCCTGAGCGCCTGCACGAACGTTAACTAGAAGATACTAAGTGAAAGATGCCAACATTCACTCAACCTTGATTTCAATCCAGGAAAGGCTAGGGAGATGCACAACGCGATGGGTTTTGTACTGCAGAATTCATCCATGGTAATAAACTTCTGAAATATTCTTCATGTGTCTCAGAATCCTAAGAAGAATGAAGAAGAGGAGGAGGAAGAGACAGAGAAAAAACCTGATCCTCTTCATCAGATTATTTTACACTTCAGTCGCAATGCCCTTACAGAGAGGAGGTACCATACTTTTAGCTATTTGCGTGAAGGAGGTTGTCTCTGACTATATGCGTCGCATAGGATATGGACTCATGTTTTTTGTATCTCCCATTAAATATAAAAATATTAAAATTCTACTTGACCTCCTAGATGTTTATACGTGTCTCTAGAACAACTACTGTTATAGTTCTTCCCAGTTGTAACCTTCAAAAATAGAAAATACTATAGCAAAGAAACACCTATACAAAATACTCGGTGTTCCTCCAGTTACACAGAAAAACTGTTATAGGCTGCCGTCACACTATCAGTATTTGGTCAGTATTTTACATCAGTATTTGTAGCCAAAACCAGGAGTGGGTGATAAATGCAGAAGTGGTGCATATGTTTCTATTATACTTTTCCTCTAATTGTTCCACTCCTGGTTTTGGCTTACAAATACTGATGTAAAATACTGACCAAATACTGATAGTGTGACGGCAGCCTAATAGTTTATCTAAATTGCTTGCATTAGTGATTTTTTTCCCAGGCTGGCACAAAATACAGTCAGACTGTGTTGCTGCATCCATACTGGTCCATGCTCTTATTGACGGTAAAATAGCTTATGAAAGTGATGTAAAATAAATAATATAATGCAGACACCTGAACTCTAATAGTTTTATTATATATCTGGAGGTACACAAACAACTGTAAGAGAAGAGATTCAGAAAACCTCCTAAATATAATAAAAGGCACATTCTGATCTAATAATTGTAGATGTATTGCTAGAATTTTACATAGCATTAAAGAGAATCTGTAAGTAGGATCAACCCTCCTAAGTCATCTATTTTGGCATGTGGGTCATAGAATGCTGAATCCAATGTCTAATTTCAGAAAATTTAAATATGTAAATGAGGTGTTAAGATCTATGGGCCGGACATAGATCTCCCTGAGAATCCGCCTCCAGGGCTTATAAATGGTGTTACCAGTGTGAGACATGTAATGACTGACAGTTTGCTCCCCTGTTCTACATTTCTCACACCGGTAACGCCTCCTTTCATTTAAAATAAGGCAGATTCATAGGGAGATCTGTGTCCGGCCCATAGATCTTAACAGATAATTTACATATAAGAAAAACATGGATTTCTCTGGAATAAGACATCGGATCGCAGATATCAAGGTATCATTTTCCTCAGCATCCTACACTCTGCATGTCCATATAAACGGCTTAATAAGGTTGATCCTACTGACAGAGTTCCGTTTAAAACCAGATTGGAAGTACGGACCACAATGCATGAACTGGCTGGGGGTCTCCTGAGCAGAACGTGACAGCCTCATATATGCTTATCAGACTGTTGAGTTCAGGTAAGAAGAGGCTGGTCCTTGCATCATGGATGTGTGAATGCTGCCTTATGTCGGTTGTGGTCCAGGATCTGCATTTTATAGAATGAAGATACCGACCCCTTCCATTTTTTTTCCCTAATCAACTGTGCCCTCCGCCACCCACTCTGAAGGAAGTAGTAATGTCTGTGCTTGGTATTGGAGCTTTGTCTGAAGCACAGGCCCAACTAACAGTTCCCTAAGGAGCAATTGTTACAATGAAAAGAACATGGTACCCTGAGGCTTCTTCAGAATTCTGAACAGCAGGGGTGCCGAGAGCCGGACACCCCTAAACTAATATTGATGATCTGTCTTTAGAATAGGCCCTAAATATTGTATTCCCAGAGCTTAATAATAATTGTGTATTACAGCTGCTACCTGTCTTACAGCCAGATAAAGTTTTCTATTATATTTCCAAAACGAGTCAAAATAGTATAAAAATAAACAAGGTGATAAAGGATGAGTCGCTGGGATACTTTTTTTGTGCATTTTCTATATCTAGGGTCCCAGGAACCTAATAGAAGTTTTGTATTCTATAGATAATATTGTTATTTATTAACTTTATTTTCTTCACAGCAAGCTCGAGGATGACCCCTTGTATACAGCATATGCAGCTATGATGGCTAAGGTAAGCCAGCCTCTGACTTTTACTTATATATGTATATACAATCAATGCATATATTCTGCACAACTGGGAGAGTTTTTTTTACATGGTTAATGATGTTATATAAAAAATTATTTTAAAAAGGGATCCTTATCTGTTCATTTATGTAATCTGTTTTTCTGCTGTACTTTTGCAAC
Organism: Ranitomeya imitator; assembly: GCF_032444005.1. NCBI lineage: Eukaryota > Metazoa > Chordata > Amphibia > Anura > Dendrobatidae > Ranitomeya > Ranitomeya imitator. The sequence continues at coordinate 714,962,926 of NC_091282.1, read as the reverse complement.
CTTCCATTTGCTTGTATTTCATGCAGTTATTTATATAGTTATACTATTTTTTAGACATTTATTCTCATTTTACAATACAATGCTGTTTTCCAAAGTCACTTGTTGACCACTTCTTAACATGTCTATAATGCTTACTTCATAATATCAAGATTTCTAAACTTTACTGTGTGCCTCATACGGCTGGCATTATATATGTCACAGTGGTTATCACTCACTATCGTACAGTTGTCAAAAGCACATCTGCCTAATTATAGCTATATAGGAGCGTGGGATGTTCCTCTGCATTCAGCAGACAAGGAAAGCTGAGTGTCAAATGAAGTAATTGTTGCCATGTGTCAAAAAGGTTAGTTATAAGAATCCAGTAAGATTCCTATAAATAAAGTAAAACAACAGAAAGCGGACGGCGCCTTGTGTAATACGTTATACAGATTTGTATACAAAGCAGAGATACCAAATAGGGGGTGCTCACCTTTTAAAGGGAAGCTATAATCAAAGAATCTTTAATTGCTAAAAGGTTTTTGTGTTAAATGAATTAAAAAAAATAGCATTTATTTTACATATTATAGTCTGTATGCAAAATGAAAAATAGGACTCTGAAAAATTTCACACTGGTCACAGAGGCTTTTTTTAGACTTTTAATTTCCTAATGTTCCAGGAAACAACACATGTTTGATAGCCACAATGGGCAGATCCCAACCAAGTTTTTGTATTGATGTGTCTAGTGAGCATGTGCAGAGTTCATTGTTAAGGGAGATGGCGAAGGGTCAGCTGTGATATATCACCTTTCATGAATGGCGGATCTTGTGTCATCAGCTGTGTATAGAGGTGTTATCAGTCATTCTAATCTTACCTTTATTGTTAAGAAAACTCCTTATCATTTCTGATTAATTTATAAAAACTTGGTTTTAATCTTAGCATATTGTTAAGATCGCAGGTGGCACACGTGGTTTGTAGACCCACTGGGCCAGGGTTGCCTAGGAGGGACATAGCTAAGCGGCTAACTGATGTTCACTGGAGCTCCCGATGGTGGAGTCAGATTTGAGCTGCAGTTAGCCTCTACTTACCACTCCTAGTCAGTATCCAGTACTATATCTGCTGACCCCAGGGGTCATGTACGCAGGCACGGATAGGACTCGGGCTCCGTTCAGACTACTAGGTTTTGGATCCACTGCAGAGCAGTTACTGACATGTCATGGACTCGGGCTCCGTTCAGACTACTAGTTTCAGAAACCATTCATAGAATGGTTACTGACACGGAGTCTCAGACAGGACTGATTTAGAGACTGATCGGACAGTCTGAATACACGGAATACTCGGATAAGCACAAGTTCAGACACACTGGTCTAGCATAATGATTCAGGAACTAATCACACACAGACCAGGCGACGAGATTCAGGCACTGGCCACTCAAGGGCTGGGGGTTCAAATTTCTGATGCACACGGACCAGGAGATGAGGTTGGGACTTGACTGCACTAGAAGCAGGGTTTATGGGTTCAGGACACTGGCCACACCAGGACCAGGGGACCTAACAACTCACTAGTTACATAGTAACATAATCTAGAAAGCTGTGACCACCAATCAAATATAATGTGAAAAGCAGGGTGTGATTATTTAGTTAAAAATTAACTTTTAATAAACTCATTTAAAATAAGATGCCAATAGGACAAACAGTATATCACCTTTCAGGAAGAGAAAAGCGAAAATACAAAAATACCAATGAACCGGACTGCTACAGACCTCCCAATCATGAGATTCCTGTAAACGGACCTGCCGCAGGCCTCAAAATGTATGGTCCTAGACCTCTTAGCAGTATGGAAAATAAACTTTCACCTCAAAAGTCATTTACACTAAACCACATATGTCCTATGGATAAACAAATATTGCTGGCTTAGGTAAAAAAAAAAAATGACCACTTAGACGATGCGTGAAAGAAAAACAGAGAACTGCACAATCTCACCCTGTTGTCATAATGGGTAAGATAATAACCGTTTTTTCATCTGGTGTTATAATTGGGGAGATGGCACATGCCTGTCCATACTAATCCCCCATTGCTAAATATCACCAGTATCTATACTAGACCCCACAACAGTAGATACGAAAAAGGTATACTTCCCTACGCGTTTCGTGTCCTTATACTCATCAGGGGAAGGTTCCTGTATCCCTCCATCTGTGTGGGAGGTTCATCCGACAAGACTGGGTGCTGTGGAGGTTAAGGATCCACTGCAGAGCAGTTACTGACATGTCATGGACTCGGGCTCCGTTCAGACTACTAGTTTCAGAATCCATTCATAGAATGGTTACTGACACGGAGTCTCAGACAGGACTGATTTGGAGACTGATCGGACAGTCTGAATACACGGAATACTCGGATAAGCACAAGTTCAGACACACTGGTCTAGCATAATGATTCAGGAACTAATCACACACGGACCAGGCGACGAGATTCAGGCACTGGCCACTCAAGGGCTGGGGGTTCAAATTTCAGACGCACACGGACCAGGAGATGAGGTTGGGACTTGATTGCACTAGAACCAGGGTTTATGGGTTCAGGACACTGGCCACACCAGGACCAGGGGACCTAACAACTCACTAGTTACATAGTAACATAACATAGTTAGCATGGCCGAAAAAATACATTTGTCCTTCCAGTTCAGCCTATATTCAGTCAAAATAAATCCCCAGATCTACGTCCTTCTAAAGATCCTAATCACTGTTAGATACAATATTGTTATGCTCCAGGAAGACATCCAGGCCTCTCTTGAACCCCTCAACTGAGTTCGCCATAACCACCTTCTCAGGCAAGGAAATCCAGATTCTCACTGTCCTAACAGTAAAGAATCCTCTTCTGTGTTGGTGGAAAAACCATATCCCCTCTAGAAGCAGAGAATGCCCCTTTGTGATCATCACCTTCCTTGGTATAAACAGATCCTTTGAGACATATTTGTATCGTCCCCTTATATACTTACTAGCTATTGAACCCATTCTACGCCCGGGTGGTGAGCATTTATATTGGTATATGGTCTCTATCCTGGTATGTGCTGCTCTATCCTGCGCCCCCATCCTGTCATGTGCTGCTCCATCCTGCGCCCCCATCCTGTCATGTGCTGCTCCCATCCTGCGTCCCCATCCTGTCATGCGCTGCTCCCATCCTGCGTCCCCATCCTGTCATGCGCTGCTCCCATCCTGCATCCACATCCTGTCATGCGCTGCTCCCATCCTGCGTCCCCATCCTGTCATGCGCTGCTCCCATCCTGCGTCCCCATCCTGTCATGCGCTGCTCCCATCCTGCGTCCCCATCCTGTCATGCGCTGCTCCCATCCTGCGTCCCCATCCTGTCATGCGCTGCTCCCATCCTGCGTCCCCATCCTGTCATGTGCTGCTCCCATCCTGCATCCCCATCCTGTCATGTGCTGCTCCCATCCTGCATCCCCATCCTGTCATGTGCTGCTCCCATCCTGCGTCCCCATCCTGTCATGCGCTGCTCCCATCCTGCGTCCCCATCCTGTCATGTGCTGCACCCATCCTGCATCCCCATCCTGTCATGCGCTGCTCCCTGTTGTGAATTCCGCTCTTGGGCTCCCTCCGGTGGTTGTAAGTGGCACTTTTGTGAGTTCTGCTCTTGGGCTCCCTCTTGTGGTTTCAAGTGGTATGGCTGCTCCTTGGAGTTAGCTGTCTTCAGCTGCCTCCACTTATCGTCTCTTCTGCTCGGCTATTTAGGTCTGGCTCTTTCTTCAGCCAGTGCCACTTGTAAATGGTTCCTGGTTGGATTCACATCTCTTTGGATTTCCCGGTTATCCTGACCAGTTCAGCAAAGCTAAGTTTTTTGCTTGCGCTTTTCTGTTCACAGATTGTGGACTTATCCGTTCAGTGCTTTCTATGTTTGTCCGGCGTTATCAGTATGAATTAATTCTGTCTTGCTGGAAGCTCTGGGAAGCAGATTTACCCTCCACACCTTTAGTCAGGTGTGGAGATTTTTGTAAACTCTGCGTGGATTTTTGTAGTGTTTTATACTGACTGCACAGTATTCCATCCTGTCCTATCTATCAAGTTAGACTGGCCTCCTGTGCTCATCCTGGTTTCATTCTGTGTATGTCTTTTCCCTCTCCACTCACAGTCATTATTTGTGGGGGGCTAATCTATCCTTTGGGGATTTTCTCTGAGGCAAGATAGTTTTCCTGCTTCTGTCTTTAGGGGTAGTTAGCTCTTAGGCTGTGACGAGATGCCTAGGGAGAGATAGGAGCATTCCATGGCTACTTCTAGTGTTGTGTTGAGCTTAGGGACTGCGGTCAGTACAGTTACCACTTCCTTCAGAGCTTGTTCCATGTTGCTCCTAGACCACCGCATCATAACAGCTCCCATCCTGCGTCCCCATCCTGTCATGTGCTGCTCCCATCCTGCGTCCCCATCCTGTCATGCGCTGCGTCCATCCTGCGTCCCCATCCTGTCATGCACTGCTCCCATCCTGCGTCCCCATCCTGTCATGCGCTGCTCCATCCTGCATCCCCATCCTGTCATGCGCTGCTCCCATCCTGCGTCCCCATCCTGTCATGCGCTGCTCCATCCTGCGTCCCCATCCTGTCATGTGCTACTCCCATCCTGCGTCCCCATCCTGTCATGTGCTGCTCCCATCCTGCGTCCCCATCCTGTCATGTAATGCTCCCATCCTGCGTCCCCATCCTGTCATGTGCTGCTCCATCCTGCGTCCCCATCCTGTCATGTGCTGCTCCATCCTGCGTCCCCATCCTGTCATGTGCTGCTCCATCCTGCGTCCCCATCCTGTCATGCGCTGCTCCCATCCTGCGCCCCCATTCTGTCATGTGCTGCTCCCATCCTGCGTCCCCATCCTGTCATGTGCTGCTCCCATCCTGCGCCCCCATTCTGACATGGGCTGCTCCCATCCTGCCACATTCAGCTCTGCTACATCTGCCACACTCTGCTCTACTACTTCTGCCACACTCAGCTCTGCTACATCTGCCACATTCTGCTCTGCTACATCTGCCACACTCTGCTCTGCTACATTTGCCACACTCTGCTCTGCTACATCTGCCACACTCTGCTCTGCTACATCTGCCACACTCTGCTCTGCTACATCTGCCACACTCTGCTCTGACCCGCTCGGCCCCACTGCCTCTGACCCGCTCGGCCCCGCTGCCTCTGACCCGCTCGGCACCGAGTGCTGGGGGGCCTGAGCAGGCGGGGACACCGGCGCGCTGTGGGGGTCAGGTGCCGGTATCGCCGCCAGCTCAGGACCCCCAGCACTTACTATATTCACCTGTCCTCTGTTTCACCGCTGGGCGCCGCCATCTTCCCGTTCCTCTGGCTGTGACTGGTCAGTCAGAGGGCGGCGCCGGCGAGCATTAAGCGCGTCATCGCGCCCTCTGAACTGAAGGTCACAGGCCAAGGACCGGGAAGATGGCGGCACACAGCGGTGGAACAGAGGACAGGTGAATATAGCCGATACTCACCCTCCTGGCGGTCCCTGCTTCTCTGTTGGAGATCGCGGTGTGCGTTCAGTGTTAACGCATACCGCGATCTCCCGGGAGCATCACTCTGTGAGGCCCAGACTGCGCCGGCGCTTGCGCTTGCGCAGTCTATAAAGGCTTCGGACAGAGTGACGCTCCCAGCGTTATATTATAGATACATGGTTATTAGATCGCCCCTCAGACATCTTTTTTCTAGATTAAATAATCCTAATTTTGCTATTCTCTCTGGGTATTGTAGTTCCCCCATCCCCTTTATTAATTTTGTTGCCCTCCTTTGTACTCGCTCTAGTTCCATTATATCCTTCCTGAGCACCGGTGCCCAAAACTGTACACAGTACTCCATGTTGGGTCTAACCAGGGATTTGTACAGAGGCTGTATAATGATCTCATCATGTGTATCCAGACCTCTTTTAATGCACCCCATGATCATGTTTGCCTTGGCAGTCGCTGCCTGGCACTGGCTGATCCAGGTAAGTTTATCGTTAACTAGGATACCCAAGTCCTTTTCCATGTCAGATTTACCCAGTGGTTTCCTATTCAGTGTGTAATGGTGATATTGATTCCTTCTTCCCATGTGTATAACCTTATATTTATCATTGTTAAACCGCATCTGCCACCTTTCAGTCCAAGTTTCCAACTTATCCAAATCCATCTGTAGCAGAATACTATCTTCTCTTGTATTGACTGCTTTACATAGTTATGTATCATCTGAAATATTGATATTTTACTGTGTAAACCTTCTACCAGATCATTAATAAATATGTTGAAGAGATTAGGTCCCAACACCAACCCCTGCGGTACCTCACTGGTCACAGCGACCCAGTTAGATAATATATCATTTATAACCACCCTCTGCTTTCTATCACGAAGCCAGGTACTTACCCATTTACACACATTTTTCCCCAGACCCAGCATTCTCATTTTGTGTACCAACCTCTTGTGTGGCACAGTATCAAACGCTTTGGAAAAATCGAGATATACCACGTCCAATGACTCACCGTGGTCCAGCCTATAGCTTACCTCTTCATAAAAACTGATTAGATTGGTTTGACAGGAGCGATTTCTCATAAACCCATGCTGATATGGAGTTAAACAGTTATTCTCATTGAGATAATCCAGAATAACATCCCTCAGAAACCTTTCAAATATTTTACCAACAATACAGGTTGGACTTACTGGCCTATAATTTCCAGGTTCACTTTTAGAGCCCTTTTTGAATATTGGCACCACATTTGCTATGCGCCAATCCTGCGGAACAGACCCTGTCGCTATAGAATCCCTAAATATAAGAAATAATGGTTTGTCTATTACATTACTTAGTTCTCTTGGTACTCGTGGGTGTATGCCATCCAGACCCGGAGATTTACCTGGGTTAGATTGGTGACCCTTAATATAGGATTTTCTTTGTCTCTCGGCATTCACCTAGCATTTCATTTTCCACTGTGAATATCATGGAGAAGAAGGTGTTTAATATATTAGATTTTTCCTCATCATCTACAACTATTCTTTCCTCACAATTTTTTAAGGGGCCTACACTTTCACTTATGATTTTTTTACTATTGTTATAGTTGAAGAACAGTTTGGGATTAGTTTTACTCTCCTTAGCAATGTACTTCTCTGTTTCCTTTTTGACAGCTTTAATTAGTTTTTTAGATAAAGTCTTTTTCTCCCAATAGTTTTTTAGAGCTTTAACTATGCCATCCTGCTTTAGTAGTGCAAATGCTTTCTTTTTACTGTTAATTGCCCCTCTTAGCTCTTCGTTTAGCCACATTGGATTTTTCCTATTTCTTGTCCTTTTATTCCCACAAGGTATAAACCGCTTCCAGTGCCTGTTTAGGATGTTCTTAAACATTTCCCATTTATTATCTGTGTTCTTATTTCTGAGGACATTGTCCCAGTCAACCAAACTAAGGGCATCACTATCCAGTAAAGAAACTTGTTGCTTTGGCCCCTCCCAATTAGGAAGGGTGTCTTTTAAACAAGATGCCTCCCAGATATTGGCAGGCAAGCACTAGGCGTGCTGCAGGAAACCGTTAACAAGGGCAGGAAGCAAGGAAGACTGTATACAGTACAGACCAAAAGTTTGGACACACCTTCTCATTTAAAGATTTTTCTGTATTTTCATGACTATGAAAATTGTACATTCACACTGAAGGCATCAAAACTATGAATTAACACATGCAGAATTTTAAACTTAACAAAAAAGTGTGAAACAACTGAAATTATGTCTTATATTCTTGGTTCTTCAAAGTAGCCACCTTTTGCTTTGATGACTGCTTTGCACACTCTTGGCATTCTCTTGATGAGCTTCAAGAGGTAGTCACCGGGAATGGTTTTCACTTCACAAGTGTGCCCTGTCAGATTTAATAAGTGGGATTTCTTGCCTTATAAATGGGGTTGGGACCATCAGTTGTGTTGTGCAGATGTCTGGTGGATACACAGCTGATAGTCCTACTGAACAGACTGTTAAAATTTGTATTATGGCAAGAAAAAGGCAGCTAAGTAAAGAAAAACGAGTGGCTATCATTACTTTATGAAATGAAGGTCAGTCAGTCCGTAAAATTGGGAAAACTTTGAAAGTGTCCCCAAGTGCAGTGGCAAAAACCATCAAGTGCTATAAAGAAACTGGCTCACATGAGGACCGCCCCAGGAAAGGAAGACCAAGAGTCACCTCTGCTTCTGAGGATAAGTTTATCCGAGTCACCAGCCTCAGAAATCGCAGGTTGACAGCAGCTCAGATTAGAGACCAAGTCACCCAGAGTTATAGCAGCAGACACATCTCTACAACAACTGTTAAGAGTCTGCATGGTAAAATAGCTGCTAGGAAACCATTGCTAAGGACAGGCAACAAACAGAAGAGACTTGTTTGGGCTAAAGAACACAAGGAATGGACATTAGACCAGTGGAAATCTGTGCTTTGGTCTGATGAGTACAAAATTGAGATCTTTGGTTCCAACCACTGTGTCTTTGTGCGACGCAGAAAAGGTGAACAGATGGACTGTACATGCCTGGTTCCCACCTTGAAGCATGGAGGAGGTGTGATGGTGTGGGGGTGCTTTGCTGGTGACACTGTTGGGGATTTATTCAAAATTGAAGGCATACTGAACCAGCATGGCTACCCCAGCATCTTGCAGCGGCATGCTATTCCATCCGGTTTGCGTTTAGTTGGACCATCATTTATTTTTCAACAGGACAATGACCTCACACACACCTCCAGGCTGTGTAAGGGCTATTTGACCAAGAAGGAGAGTGATGGGGTGCTACGCCAGATGACCTGGCCTCCACAGTCACCAGACCTGAACCCAATCTAGATCGTTTGGGGTGAGCTGGACCACAGAGTGAAGGCAAAAGGGCCAACAAGTGCTAAGCATCTCTGGGAACTCCTTCAAGATTGTTGGAAGATCATTCCCAGTGACTGCCTCTTGAAGCTCATCAAGAGAATGTCAAGAGTGTGCAAAGCAGTCATCAAAGCAAAAGGTGGCTACTTTGAAGAACCTAAAATATAAGACATAATTTCAGTTGTTTCACACTTTTTTGTAAAGTATATAATTCCACATGTGTTAATTCATAGTTTTGAGGCCTTCAGTGTGAATGTACAATTTTCATAGTCCTGAAAATACAGAAAAATCTTTAAATGAGAAGGTGTGTACTGTATATTATTAAGAATTGTGAACTATAAATGAAATATGCTTTATGTACCATATATACTCGAGTATAAGCCGCCCCGAGTATAAGCTGAAACCCCTAATTTTGCAACAAAAAACTGGGAAATCTTATTGACTTGAGTATAAGCCCATGGTGGAAAATGCAGCAGCTACCGGTAAATGTCAAAAATAAAAATCGATACCAATAAAAGTAAAATTAATTGAGACATCAGTAGGTTAAGTGTTTTTGAATATCCATATTGAATCAGGAGCCCCATATAATGCTCCATACAGTTCATGATGGGCCCCATAAGATGCTCCATACAAAATACGCCCCATATAATGCTCCATAAAATTTATGATGGGCCCCATAAGATGCTCCATATTAAAATATGCCCCATATAATGCTGCACAAATGTTGATTATGGCCCCATATGATGCTCCATATAACAATGTGCCGCATATAATGCTCCATACAGTTCATTATGGTCCCATAAGATTCTCCATATAAAAATGTAATGCTGCTGCTGCTGCAATAAAAAAAAAAATTACATACTCACCTCTCGTCGCTGCCAGCTGATCCTCAGTGTCCCGTCTCTCTGCTGTGACTGTTCAGGCAGAGGGCGGCGTGTACACTAATACGTAATCGCGCCCTCTGACCTGAACAGTCACTGCAGAGGACACGGAAGACGGAGCGGCAGCTTCTCCAGGACAGTTGGTCTCCGGCGCCGGCAGCTTCTTCCTCTGTTCAGCGGTCACTGGTACCGCTCATTACAGTAATGAATATGCAGCTCCACCCCTATGGGAGTGAAGTCCATATTCATTACTTTAATGAGCGGTACCACGTGACCGCTGAACAGAGGAAGAGCTGCGGGCACTTGAGACCATGGGAGATGCAGGGACCGTGCCGGGAGCACCAGGAGCAGGTGAGTATGTGACAGTTGTCGCTCCCCCTCACCTGCCGACCCCCCCCCGCCGACCATGACTCAAGTATAAGCCGAGAGGGGCACTTACAGCCCAAAAAAATGGGCTGAAAATCTCGGCTTATACTCGAGTATATACGGTAATTATTAAAGAGTAATTTCATTAAAGAGTAATTTCATAAAAATGCAAGATTGTCAAAATGAGCCTGGTATGTTGTCTGCATAAATAGTATGAAGCTCACAGAAGAAATCAATGTCTAATGTTGGAAAGCACGCTATTGTCTACAGAATATAAGCAGCAATACAAAAAAGTCTAGGTGGAAAGTGATACTATTGAGATGGCTTAATTGGCCATTTTAAGGGCTAGGTTTTTTTGTGATGATCTGAATATGGGGTGGGAGGTTATTCGCCATATCTCCACAGTAGGCTGAAGTTCAGAAGGTAAATAGTCAGCCTTCTGAGTCATTCAGTGATCGGTGTGCCTGGAGGCAAGAGCTCCAGAGCTTTATGTGAAACTGAGCTGAGCTCTGTTGTTCCTGAGCAGGGAATACCTGCAACCACATGGACTGTACTATATGCTATATTTTCTTTTCCCGTTATGCCAGAAAGGCTGTGTTCATATTAATGAACTTTGCATTAGTTTATGCCGTACTTTATTAAACCAACAGAAGATTCAAATGTGAAATGTTCCTGTGTCTACCTCTGTGAGCAGCCAAGTGAGAGAGTGTACCACAGTTGATGCTAGAAGTGCGGTCAAGATCCCTAGGAAGCAGGTGTGACGGCTGTGGACAAACTGTATGTCCTGGGTGAAGGCTGCTATAAGCATGGAACAGCAGTCATACAAAATGGAGGAGCTGATCAAGAACCTGATCCTAAGACAGCAGCAGCTCCAGCAGCATCAGCAAGCCCGTAAGGAGACAATTAAACTCCTGATGCAGCAGATCCAGCTCCAAGAATGGCAGATGGAACTCCTGGCAGGGGATGTGCTTGAAAGGGTAACAGAGCGGAGGAAGCTGCTGCCAGAGCAGTGGGCGGAGGTGCTCTCCCCCTAACAAACTGGTGAGCCCCAAAAGGCTTATGACCTGGCCTTAGTGGACGCACAAAAGTATGCCAAGCTAAGAAGTTAAATATTGGCACACTCAGGGGCGACTATGTCTGTCAGGGAACAAAGGGTATTCCACTGGGCATATTCCGGTCACAAACCCCCTTGATCCCAAATGTTTGACCTGCTACACCTTGAACAGAAATGGTTGCAACCGGAGTCCTCCACCCCAGCTCACATGATCAAGATTGTTGTTATGGACAGGTTTATCCACTCCCTTCCCAGGCTGGTGTAGACTTTGGTTGCCCAGGGAGACCCCTGGAAATCGGATGACCTGGTTGGCCTAGTGGAAAGGTGCCAGGTGTTTGAGAAGTCCTTAATGAAACCGGGCTTTGTTATATCCCCATACTAGAGTACCCAGAAGGAGTTTGAATCTCAAAATGGGGTTGTAGAGCCACAACTGGAGGGAACCCCTAGATCCAAGCGGCTGCTGGTAAGGACTTAATGTGTTGGAGGTGTCACAGCCCTGGCCATATAGCCGCCTGTTGTTCTATGTCCACTGAACCAATGGACTGCAGTATAGGGAGGAGCTGTTCGTATTATGCTTATCCAGGCTGCAGTGTAGACTATCAGCCAGGTGAGGGACCACAGCATGTCCCGTGACAATGAATGGGGTAATGGTGTCGGGACTCTAGGACTCTCAGAAAACACATGGGTGTCCGCTGTATTGACAGGATGTCCGCAGGTTGTTGAGCATGATATCCTGATGGAACCACATGTGTGGGTGAACCAAGAGCCATTTCAAATTCCCGAAGCTCGCTGTGAGGTGATTTTGAAGGAGGTGAGGAGAATGTTGAGCCTGGGCGTTATCAAGGAATCAAAGAGCAGCTGGTCCAGCTCCATTGTCCTGGTGCTGAAACCTGATGGAGAATAGAGTTTCTGTAACGATTACAGGAAGATAAATGAGCTGTCCAAATTTGCCACATATCCGATACCCTACGTCGATGAATTCATTGAGAGGCTAGGGTCAGACAGTCACCGTAGACCTAACGAAAGTGTCCTGGAAATTCTCCTGTCCTAAAGTGCCAAGGACAAGACGGCCTCCTCTACATCTGCCTATTGTTTCCAGTATACCACGATGCCATTCGGGCTGCAAGATGCCCCAACTACCTTCTAGAGGGCCGTGGACCGGATTCTAGCCCCTCACAAAAAGTATGCTGCAGCTTACCTGGAGGATAATGGGAATTCATCCCAGATTGGGGAAGTCCTCTGCAGAATGTCCAGGCCTTACTGGATGCACTGAGGAAGGCAGGATTTACCATAAACCCAAAGAAGTGTGACATGGGGAGAGAAAAGGTGAAATACTTGGCCAATATCATCGTAAGAGGCAAAATAAAGCCACAAGTGAATAAGGTAGAGGCCATCCAAAATTGGCCACAACCAATCTCCAAGGAACTAGTTAGGGCGTTTCTGGGAATTGTGGGATACTATAGGCAATTTATCCTGAATTTCACCATGATAGCCGCACCCCTAACTGACCTTCTTAAAAGCATGAAGATGTTGATGGCCAATTGATCTACTGAAGTGGAGATGGCGTTCCTGGAGTTGAAGCTCGCCCTATGCAAACAACCAAACTTGGTTGCACCCGATTTAAGTAAAGAGTTCTTCATTCAGATGGATACCATTGAGGTTGGCTTGGGAGCTGTGTTGTCCCAGAAAATAAAAGGGGATGAACATCCAGTACTATCCCTGAGTAGGATACTCTCCTCCTGTGAGAAGAATTATACTATTGTAGACAAAGAATTCTTGGTCAATGGGTAACTGACATGCTGAAGTACTACCTGATAGGCCGGAAGTTCAGGCTAGTGTCTGATTATGCTCCCCTGAGATGGATGAGGGAAAGGAAGGGGAAGAATGCCCTGGTGACAAGGTGGTTTCCAGCACTCCAGGACTTTATCTTTCATGTAGAGCACAGGCCCAAGAAATTACATGGTAACACTGATGCTGTGTCCAGACTTCCCTATTTAGTGGGTAAAGGTTACACGCCCCCTGGATTTGGACAGGGGGGAATATGTGACAAAGTCAGTGGTAAAGTACTGAATGGAAGATATGTATCACTGAAGTTGTAGGCTTCAGTGACATGAACCTATAGAAAATGCTGCAGCACACTAGGTGTTGAGAAGGGATAATCAGCCATTTTAGTTTTTTTTGTGAACAGCTGAAGAGTGGGTGGGAGGCTGTTCACCATTGCTCCACTCTAGGGATTGGTTTAGGAAGTAAATAATCCGCCTTCTGAGTCATTCATTGTTCGATGTGACCAGAAGCAAGAGCTTCAGAACTTTCTTATGCTAAACTGAGCTGAACGCTGTTGTTGTTCTTTAGCGGGCGTATACCTGCAATCACATGGCCTGTGCTATACATTATCTTTTGTTTTCCTGTTAGGCCAGAAAGGCCGTATTTATTTTGATGAACTTTGTATTGGTTTATGCCATACTTTAATAAACCAGCAGAAGATTCAAACGAGAAACATTCCTGGGTCTACCTCTGTGAGCAGTCAAGTGGGTGAGTCTACCACAGTAGGTAAAAATATTGTAAGATTCCATAACCCAAAAAATAACAGTGGGCACCACCCAGAAAATACAAAATGATGGGATCATATCACCAGAAGATACAAATACAAAGGTTTTTTATTAAATCATGGACAACATATGGGAAAACAAAGTTAAAAGCATCTAAAAAAACAGTGACGGCTAACAAGAATCACACACCAATAACAGCCTATTGTATAGCCATTGTTGATCCCAAAAATTTGTATAACGTAGGTGCCCCTATGCACATAGAATGCCATCCATAGTGGGAGTGGAACACCACTAGAAGTGTCTTCCTCAGGGGTAATTTGTTAATTTGTGATAAGAAGGGGCTGTCCCCCATACTCTTATATGTCCAAAATAATCAACAAAAATAATTACCAGCCGATGGAAGCATCTGCATGGCGTTTCACAAGCAACGTGCGTGTGTCCATGATCCCAATGCGCATGCGCGGTCATGGGCGTAAGGGAAAGAGGATTTAATTCCATAGGTATCTGAGGATACAGTGCACAACACCAAAGGTTCGGGGTGCTTATGCGTTGCAGCCATAATGACTGGAAGCCAGTGGCACACACAGCCGTGCATTCCCTACAGTCACTGGAAATGTGCGACACAAAATGGCCCCCTTCGGAATGGAGTAGGGTGGAAACAAAGATTCACAATGTAGAAGCAGCTTTTGCAGCCACAAGTGGAAGAATCCATAGGCGCATATGCTATGGTCCACAAAAGAAGGTAACAACATTTAGTAAATTCAACAATAAAAATGCACGAATATGAAAGAAAAAGATATACAGTGGGTACCGAAAGTATTCAAACCACTTTAACCCCATTCTGACATATGACGTATTATCCCGTCGAGGTGGTATGGGCCCGTATGACCACCGACGAGATAGTACGTCATCACCGATCAGCCGTGCTCACAGGGGGAGCGCGGCCGATCGGGGCCGGGTGTCAGCAAAACATGTGCCAAACATGATCGCAGCGTTCCGGCGGCATAGGGAAGCATCGCGCAGGGAGGGATCGCGTTGCTCAGAGGGTCTCCTACCTCCTCCTCCCTGCAGGCCCCGGATCCAAAATGGCCGTGGGGCTCCTTCCAGGTCCTGCAGGGAGGTGGCTTGCAAGCGCCTGCTCAGAGCAGGCGCCAGCAAGCCTCCCTGCAGTGCCTTTCAGATCGCTGATCTGACATAGTGCACTGCAAAGTGTCAGATCAGCAATCTGACACTATATAGTCATGTCCCCCCTGGGACAAAGTAAACATGTAAAAAATATATATTTACATGTGTAAAAAAAAAATCCTAAATAAAGAAAAAAAATATATGTATTGTTCCAATAAATACATTTCATTATCTAAATAAAACTATAAAAGTACACATATTTATATCGCCGTGTCCATAACGACCCGACCTATAAAACTGTCCCACTAATTAACCCCTTCAGTGAATACTGTAAAAAAAAGAGGCAAAAAACAATTCTTTATTATCATACCGCCGAACAATATGTGGAATAACACGCGATCAAAAAGAGGGATGTAAAAACACATGGTACCGCTGAAAACGTCATCTTGTCCCGCAAAAAACGAGCCACCATACAGCTTCATCAATGAAAAAATAAAAAAGTTATAGTCCTCAGAACAAGGCGATGCAAAAAGAATTATTTTTTATATAAAATAGTTTTTATCGTATAAAGGCGCCAAAACATAAAAAAATGATCTAAATGAGGTATCACTGTAATCGTACTGACCCGAAAAGTAAAACTACTTTTACTACTACCAAACATGGAACATTATAAACGCCCTCCCTCCTTCCCCCCCCAAAAAAAAAGAAATTCATGAATTGCTGGTTTTTGGTCATTCTGCCACACAAAAATCGGAATATAAAGCGATTAAAAAATATCACATGCCCGAAAATGGTACCAATAAAAATGTCAACTCGTCCTGCAAAAAACAAGACCTCACATGACTCCATGGACCAAAATATGGAAAAATGATAGCTCTCAAAATGTGGAGATGCAAAAATCATTTTTTGCAATAAAAAGCGTCTTTTAGTGTGTGTCAGCTGCCAATCATAAATATCTGCTAAAAAACCTATAAATAGTAAATCAAACCCCCCTTCATCACCCCCTTAGTTAGGGAAAAATAATAAAATTAAAAAAAGTATTTATTTCCATTTTCCCATTAGGGTTAGGGTTAGGGTTGAGGCTAAAGTTAGGGTT
The DNA here is from genome assembly GCF_032444005.1 of Ranitomeya imitator. Taxonomy (NCBI): domain Eukaryota; kingdom Metazoa; phylum Chordata; class Amphibia; order Anura; family Dendrobatidae; genus Ranitomeya; species Ranitomeya imitator. Next base: position 714,947,033 of record NC_091282.1, on the reverse strand, counting down.
GGGGTTAGGGTTGGGGCTAAAGTTAGGGTTAGGGTTGGGGCTAAAGTTAGGGTTAGGGCTAAAGTTAGGGTTAGGGTTGGGGCTAAAGTTAGGGTTAGGGTTGGGACTAAAGTTAGGGATGGGGCTAAAGTTAGGGATACATTTACGGTTGGGATTAGGGTTAGGGTTGTGTCAGGGTTAGGGGTGTGGTTAAGGTTATGGTTGGGATTAGGTTTAGGGGTGTGTTGTAGTTAGGGGTGTGGTTAGGGTTGGGATTTGGGTTAGGGGTGTGTTGGGGTTAGGGGTATGGTTGGGATTAGGGTTAGGGGCATGTTCGGGTTAGGGGTATGGTCAGGGTTATGGTTAGGGGTGGGGTTAGGGGTGTGTTTGGGTTAGGGTTTCAGTTAGAATTGGGGGGTTTCCACTGTTTGGGCACATCAGGGGCCCTCCAAACGTGACATGGTGTCCAATCTCAATTCCAGTCAATTTTGCATTGAAAAGTCAAATGGCGCTCCTTCTCTTCCGAGCTCTGCCATGCGCCCAAACAGTGGTTTACCCCCACATATGGGGTATCAGCGTACTCAGGACAAATTGCACAACAACTTTTGGGGTCCAATTTCTCCTGTTACCCTTGGGAAAATAAAACAAATTGGAGCTGAAGTAAATTTTTTGTGAAGAAAAGTTAAATGTTCATTTTTTGTTAAACATTCCAAAAATTCCTGTGAAACACCTGAAGGGTTAATAAAGTTCTTGAATGTGGTTTTGAGCACCTTGAGGGGTGCAGGTTCTAGAATGGTGTCACACTTTATATCAAACAGACCCCTCAAAGTGACTTCAAATGTGATGTGGTCCCTAAAAAAAATGGTGTTGTAAAAATGAGAAATTGCTCGTCAACTTTTAACCCTTATAACTCCCTAACAAAAAAATTTTTGGTTCCAAAATTGTGCTGATGTAAAGAAGACATGTTGGAAATGTTACTTATTAAGTATTTTGTGTGATATATCTTTGTGATTTAAGGGCATAAAAATTCAAATTTGAAAAATTGTGAAATTTTCAAAATTTTTGCCAAATTTACGTTTTTTTCACAAATAAATGCAGGTAATATCAAAGAAATTTTACCACTATCATGAAGTACAATATGTCATGAGAAAACTTTGTCAGAATCATCAGGATCCGTTGAAGCGTTCCAGAGTTATAACCTCATAAATGGATAGTGGTCAGAATTGTAAAAATTGGCCCGGTCGTTAACGTGCAAACCACCCTTGGGGGTAAAGGGGTTAAAATTTTCACTCTTTGTTTCATTGCAGACATTTGGTAAATTCATAAAAGTTTTTTTTTCACATTAATGTACACTCTTCACCCCATCTTGACTGAAAAAAAAACAGAAATGTAGTAATTTTTGCAAATTTAATAAAAAATAAAAACTGAAATATCACATGATCATAAGTATTCAGACCCTTTGCTCAGACACTCATATTTAAGTCACATGCTGTCCATTTTCTTGTGACCCTCCTTGAGATGGTTCTACTTCTTCATTGGAGTCTAGCTGTGTGTAATTAAACTGATAGGACTTGATTTGGAAAGGCACACACCTGTCTATATAAGAGCTCACAGTGCCAGACCAAATGAGAATCATGAGGTCAAAGGAACTGGCCAAAGAACTCAGAGACAGAATTGTGGCAAGGCACAGATCTGGCCAAGGTTACAACAGAATTTCCGTAGTACTCAAGGTTCCTAAGAGCACAGTGGCCTCCATAATCCTTAAATGGAAGAAGTTTGGGACTACCAGAAGTCTTCCTAGACCTAACCGTCCAGCCAAACTGAGCAATCGTAGAAGAGCCATGGTGAGAGAAGTAAAGAAGAACCCCAAGATCACTATGGCTGAGCTCCAGAGGTGCAGTAGGACGATGGGAGAAAGTTCCACAAATTCAACTATCACTGCAACCCTCCACCAGTCGGGCCTGTATGGCAGAGCGGCCCAACGGATGCCTCTCCTCAGTGCAAGATATATGAAAGCCCGCATAGAGTTTGCTAAAAAACACATGAAGGACTCCCAGACTATGAGAAATAAGATTCTCTGGTCTGATGAGACGAAGATAGAACTTTTTAGTGATAATTCAAGGAGGATCACAAGGAAATAGACAGCATATGACTTAAATATGAGTGTCTGAGCAAAGGGTCTGAATACTTATGACCATGTGATATTTTTCTTTTTTAATAAATTTGCAAACATTACTACATTTCTGTTTTTTTCAGTCAAGATGGGGTGCAGAGTGTAGAATAAGGAGAAAAAAATGACCTTTTTTGAATTTACCAAATGGCTGTAATTAAATAGTGAAAAACTTAAAGGGGTATGAATACTTTCCGTACCTACTGTATATGTACATCCAGACCATATTTTAGGCAAGAATCCAGGTTTTTAACATATAGATAAGGCATCAACAATGGATATATACATATCCAGGTCACAATGAAAGCAGGAGTCCACTGTTTTTCCAATGAGTAAGGCATGAATAAACCAGTGGAATCAGCAATTCCCACACAAATAATATAAATTGGTAAGTATTAGTTGGCCCGTGCCAAATTTTCGCACATTGGTTGTCGGGGGCGCAGGCAATTTCCGAAAAATTAAGCTAGTCAAATGTAAATGTATTTAATGAGATGATGAACACACAGAGGTATGGGTGTCACTGACATATATATAAATGTTTTCACAAATATTTGAGCCCATGGATCCATTACATGTCCATTTTGCAAGCCGGCGAGAAAATGTCGCCATACAGATGTCATACGGATGTTAGACGGCTGCTTACATGCGAGAAAATCGCATCCTCGCACTGCACACAGATAACATAAGGATCACTGTTCTGAGAACATTTCTGCGATTCTCATGTGTAAAACGGAACGATTTTTTTATACGATGTATGTGACTCCAGCCTAAAGGAGATCCCCCAACATTAAAATTAATGGTATTTTACTTACTATCAGAAGGGGTCTGATTGTCAGGACCTTGCAAAAGAACAGGGGCAGCAGCATTTTTTCCCCTCCACAGCAGCACTGCCATCTATCTGCAGTGTAGGGAAGTGCAACACAGCCCTATGTATGTGAACGGAGCAGCTCCCTGTACAGCAGCGCCACTTTTACAGTAAAAATTATGAAGGAGAATTGACCCCATAACTGAGCGTATTTACACCATTGTATAATAATTGGGAATATCCCTTTAAATAAAAAAAAGTAATATCTGCAGATTATTTTACCTTTTTTCTCCTTACGGTTGGATTTTTTTTTCAATTTTTGCAAGGTAGTTTCCACCAATCTCTCCCATCGAGAAACAATGTACAGTCTGAGTTATGTCAACGCTGCAGTTTTTTACTTGGAACCAGAGGTGACTCCAGGTCACCAATAAGCTGCAACCTTAGAACCTTAGAAGGATGATAGACTTTTCAATGACTGTCCAATAATACGGAACATCTGATGGTTCAGAACCTGTCCAATCCCTTTTAGGCATTCATTTATATCTTCAGTTTTAAAGCTGAAGTCTAAAACAGGTAAAGTTTTACTTTTATTTTACTTTATATGTACCTGACTGAAATCGGCTGGGCAAGGAGTTCGGCAAGCTGGAAAGCCCCAAGGCAAATGTTAGGATTTGTTTCAGCTTTGAGGCAGTATGATTTTGGGGTAGTGTGGTGCCACCTGCAGGTCATTTTTTCTTGCTACAGGTTTATGAAAATTAATGTTTAAAGTGTATTTTGTGATCACATCGTGGACGTGTGGTTTGTTTGGCTATTTTCTTGCTGAAGGGGGCAAGTTTACCTTTCAAATGGTGTATCATTTGTGTGTGTGGGTGCAGTATGAACAGAGATACAAAGGACCAAAAAAGAGTGTTTTGAAATAATATAGAAGGATTTTCAATTAAACTCCTGTTTATTTATATATAAAAAGATATCCCTAAATATGAAAGTTGCAAAGGGACATTCACAATTATAGCTCATATTCCTGGGTTTAAACGACGCAAAGAAGCCATCAATATCCACAAGAGCATAAAGAGTCAATATATCCCTCCGATTATACTCAAAAGATGTTCAGTTATATGCATGCTCATCTTATAAATTATTACATGAATAGAGGACCATCACATGTAAAAAATAGGTGCACTCAGATTGTAGTGCGGACCTGCTCAAGGGAAATAAATCAATATGTACATATGTCAATATTATAATAAAATGGCTATTATTAAATAGGGTTTTGCAGAATGTTAATACCTCCATAAATACCTATCTTTGCGCACATTGAATACTTGGCACTACTCCCCTTTATTCTCCATGTTTACATGCTTTGCCCCTATCTTTGCCTATCATCTATTTTTATGGGATCCACAATCCATAATATAGGCTGTTGTTGGTGTGTGGACCTTGTTAGCCATGACTGTTTTTTTTTTTAGATGTTTTTAACTTTGTTTTCCCATATGTTGTCCATGATTTAACCCCTTAACGGGGTTAACATAACATAATATGCTTTGCTTTCAACCCTTTCCATTGTAGCTCTGGCAGTATGTTTAGGGTTGTTGTCCTGCTGTAAAATGAACCTAGGCCATAGTCTCAAGTCTTTTGCAGCCTCTAACAGGTTTTCCTCCAGGATTGCCCTGCATTTACATTCATCTTCCCATCAACTCTGACCAACTTTCCTGTACCTGCTGAGAAAAAGCATTCCAACATTTGACAGTGGGGATGGTGTTTTCAAGGTGATGTTCTGTTTTCCACCACAAATAACGTTTTGCATTTAGCCTAAAGCGTTCTGTTGGTCTCATCTGACCAGAGAACCTTCTTCCACTTGCTAGCTGTGTTCCTTATACACCCAATAGTTGTCCCAGATTCTCCCACCTGAACTGCTGATCTCTGTAACTCCTCAGGAGTGACCATGGGCCTTTTGGCTACTTCTCTAATTAGTGCTCTCTTTGCTTGAAATGTCAATTTAGATGAACGGCCATGTCTTGGTAGGGTTGCTGTTTTTCAATACTCCTTTCATTTTTGGATGATGGCTTGAACAATGCTCCATAACATGTTCAGAGCTTGGGCTATTTTTTTTTATAACCTAACCATAGTTTACTCCACCCTGCAACTTTATCCCTGACCTGTTTGGACATATTCTTGTGTTTGCATGATGGTGTTTGATCTCCAGTGTTCTCAAATAAAACTATGAGGCCTTCATGGAACAAATATGGTTATCCTGAGAATAAATTACACACAGGTAGTCTCCATTTACTAATTAGGTGACAAATGCATGTCATAATTTTCAGATTTATATTTTTAAAATATTTTTAAAACCATGTATCATTGTCTTTACACTTCACAAGTATTTGCTACTTTGTGTTCATATATCACATAACATCCAAATAAAATACATTTAACCTTCGTCCGGCTGAGTAGGTATAATTGTAACTATTCCGTTTTAAAATTGCAATAACTTTTTTTTTCGAAAAGCCGTAGAGGGCTGAAATTTCGTGACATCTCTGTACCTCTGCAGCCTGTTAACGTTGTAAAATTATGCAGCCTGACGAAGGTTAAGTATGTGGGTATGTAGCCTGTACAATCTGTGTGCCCTGAAAGAACCCTATAACAAAAAGTGATATATTTAAATCTATTGTATTAAGGCCTGTTACCTATAGTTACTTAAAAACATACTCCTGTCTTTCCTTTTTTTGGAATGCCACCTTCTTCTTTCTCAAAATAATAACAGAAGGTATCAAAGCAAGCCGAAAACTCTCGGAAATTTTGTCCCTTTTATTCATCCAATCTCTGCTTTATACAGTTAGGTCCATATATATTTGGACAGAGACAACATTTTTCTAATTTTGGTTATAGAAATTACCACAATGAATTTTAAACAAAACAATTCAGATGCAGTTGAAGTTCAGACTTTCAGCTTTCATTTGAGGGTATCCACATTAAAATTGGATGAAAGGTTTAGGAGCTTCAGCTCCTTAACCCCTTCCCGACCCATGACGCCACGTAGGCGTCATGAAAGTCGGTGCCATTCCGACCCATGACGCCTATGCGGCGTCATGGAAAGATCGCGTCCCTGCAGACCGGGTGAAAGGGTTAACTCCCATTTCACCCGATCTGCAGGGACAGGGGGAGTGGTAGTTTAGCCCAGGGGGGGTGGCTTCACCCCCTCGTGGCTACGATCGCTCTGATTGGCTGTTGAAAGTGAAACTGCCAATCAGAGCGATTTGTAATATTTCACCCATTATAACGGGTGAAATATTACAATCCAGCCATGGCCGATGCTGAAATATCATCGGCCATGGCTGGAAATACTAGTGTGCCCCCACCCCACCCCTCCGATCGCCCCCCCACCCCCCCCGATCTGGCCGGTACACTGCTCCGGCTCCCCTCCGTCCAGTGCTCCGCTCCCCCCCGTGCTCGTGCCCGCTCCCCCCGTGCTCCAATCACCCCCCCGTGCTCCAATCACCCCCCCTGCACTCCGATCCACCCCCCCCCGTGCTCCGTTCCACCCCCCCGTGCTCCATTCCAGCCCCCCCGTGCTCCGTTCCACGCCCCCCGCGCTCCGTTCCACCCCTCCCGCGCCCCGATTCCCCCCCCCCGTGCTCCGATCCCCCCCCCCGTGGTCCCCCCCCACCCTATCATACTTACCGATCCAGCCGTGGTCCCGTCCGTCTTCTCCCGGGCGCCGCCATCTTCCAAAATGGCGGGCGCATGCGCAGTGCGCCCGCCGAATCTGCCGGCCGGCAGATTCGTTCCAAAGTGCATTTTGATCACTGAGATATAATCTATCTCAGTGATCAAAATAAAAAAAATAATAAATGACCCCCCCCCCTTTGTCACCCCCATAGGTAGGGACAATAAAAAAATAAAGAATTTTTTTTTTTTCCACTGTTAGAATAGGGTTAGGGTTAGGGGTAGGGGTAGGGTTAGGGGTAGGGGTAGGGTTAGGGGTAGGGTTAGGGGTAGGGTTAGGGGTAGGGTTAGGGGTAGGGGTAGGGTTAGGGGTAGGGTTAGGGGTAGGGTTAGGGTTAGGGCTAGGGTTAGGGCTAGGGTTAGGGTTAGGAATGTGCACACGTATTCTGGTCCTCTGCGGATTTTTCCGCTGCGGATTTGATAAATCCGCAGTGCTAAACCGCTGCGGATTTATGGCGGATTTACCGCGTTTTTTTCTGCGCATTTCACTGCGGTTTTACAATTGCGATTTTCTATTGGAGCAGTTGTAAAACCGCTGCGGAATCCGCACAAAGAAGTGACATGCTGCGGAATGTAAACCGCTGCGTTTCCGTGCAGTTTTTCCGCAGCATGTGTACAGCGATTTTTGTTTCCCATAGGTTTACATTGAACTGTAAACTCATGGGAAACTGCTGCGGATCCGCAGCGTTTTCCGCAGCGTGTGCACATACCTTTAGAATTAGGCTATGTGCACACGGTGCGGATTTGGCTGCGGATTCGCAGCAGTGTTCCATCAGGTTTACAGTACCATGTAAACATATGAAAAACCAAATCCGCTGTGCCCATGGTGCAGAAAATACCACGCGGAAACGCTGCGTTGTATTTTCCGCAGCATGTCAATTCTTTGTGCGGATTCCGCAGCGTTTTACACCTGTTCCTCAATAGGAATCCGCAGGTGAAATCCGCACAAAAAACACTGGAAATCCGCGGAAAATCCGCAGGTAAAACACAGTGCCTTTTACCCGCAGATTTTTCAAAAATGGTGCGGAAATATCTCACACGAATCCGCAACGTGGGCACATAGCCTTAGGGTTAGGGTTGGAATTAGGGTTGTGGTTAGGGTTAGGGGTGTGTTGGGGTTAGTGTTGTGGTTAGGGGTGTGTTGGGGTTAGGGTTGTGATTAGGATTATGGCTACAGTTGGGATTAGGGTTAGGGGTGTGTTGGGGTTAGTGTTGGAGGTAGAATTGAGGGGTTACCACTGTTTAGGCACATCAGGGGTCTCCAAACGCAACATGGCGCCACCATTGATTCCAGCCAATCTCGTATTCAAAAAGTCAAATGGTGCTCCCTCACTTCCGAGCCCTGACGTGTGCCCAAACAGTGGTTTACCCCCACATATGGGGTACCAGCATACTCAGGACAAACTGCGCAACAATTACTGGGGTCCAATTTCTCCTGTTACCCTTGTGAATCTAAAAAAATGCTTGCTAAAACATAATTTTTGAGGAAAGAAAAATGATTTTTTATTTTCACGGCTCTGCGTTGTAAACGTCTGTGAAGCACTTGGGGGTTCAAAGTGCTCACCACATATCTAGATAAGTTCCTTGGGGGGTCTAGTTTCTAAAATGGGGTCACTTGTGGGGGGTTTCTACTGTTTAGGCACACCAGGGGCTCTGCAAACGCAACGTGACACCCGCAGACCATTCCATCAAAGTCTGCATTTCAAAAGTCACTACTTCCCTTCTGAGCCCCGACGTGTGCCCAAACAGTGGTTTACCCCCACATATGGGGTATCAGCGTACTCAGGAGAAACTGGACAACAACTTTTGGGGTCCAATTTCTCCTGTAACCCTTGGGAAAATAAAAAATTCTGGGCTAAATAATTATTTTTGAGGAAAGAAAACGTATTTATTATTTTCACGGCTCTGCATTATAAACTTCTATGAAGCACTTGGGGGTTCAAAGTGCTCACCACACATCTAGATAAGTTCCTTTCAGGGTCTAGTTTCCAAAATGGGGTCACTTGTGGGGGGTTTCTACTGTTTAGGCACATCAGTGGCTCTGCAAACGCAACGTGACGCCCGCAGAGCATTCCATCAAAGTCTGCATTTCAAAACGTCACTACTTCAATTCCAAGCCCCGGCATGTGCCCAAACAGTAGTTTACCCCCACATATGGGGTATCACCGTACTCAGGAGAAACTGGACAACAAATATTGGGGTCAAATTTCTCCTGTTACCCTTGGGAAAATTAAAAAATTCTGGGCTAAATAATTATTTTTGAGGAAAGAAAACGTATTTATTATTTTCACGGCTCTGCATTATAAACTTCTATGAAGCACTTGGGGGTTCAAAGTGCTCACCACACATCTAGATAAGTTCCTTTGGGGGTCTAGTTTCCAAAATGGGGTCACTTGTGGGGGGTTTCTACTGTTAAGCCACATCAGGGGCTCTGCAAACGCAACGTGACGCCCACAGAGCATTCCATCAAAGTCTGCATTTCAAAACGTCACTACTTCACTTCCGAGCCCCGGCATGTGCCCAAACAGTGATTTACCCCCACATATGGGGTATCAGCGTACTCAGGAGAAACTGGACAACAACTTTTGGGGTCAAATTTCTCCTGTTACCCTTGGGAAAATAAAAAATTGCAGGCTAAAAGATCATTTTTGAGAAAATAATTTTTTTTTTTTTTTTCATGGCTCTGCGTTATAAACTTCTGTGAAGCACTTGGGGGTTCAAAGTCCTCACCACACATCTAGATTAGTTCCTTTGGGGGTCTAGTTTCTAAAATGGTGTCATTTCTGGGGGATCTCCAATGTTTAGGCACACAGGGGCTCTCCAAACGTGACATGGTGTCCGCTAATGATTGGAGCTAATTTTCCATTTAAAAAGCCAAATGGCGTGCCATCCCTTCCGAGCCCTGCCGTGCGCCCAAACAGTGGTTTACCCCCACATATGGGGTATCAGCGTACTCAGGACAAACTGGACAACAATATTTGGGGTCCAATTTCTCCTATTATCCTTGGCAAAATAGGAAATTCCAGGCTAAAAAATCATTTTTGAGGAAAGAAAAATTATTTTTTATTTTCATGGCTCTGCGTTATAAACTTCTGTGAAGCACCTGGGGGTTTAAAGTGCTCAATATGCATCTAGATAAGTTCCTTGGGGGGTCTAGTTTCCAAAATGGGGTCACTTGTGGGGGAGCTCCAATGTTTAGGCACACAGGGGCTCTCCAAACGCGACATGGTGTCCGCTAACAATTGGAGCTAATTTTCCATTCAAAAAGTCAAATGGCACGCCTTCTCTTCCGAGCCCTGCCGAGTGCCCAAACAGTGGTTTACCCCCACATATGAGGTATCGGCGTACTCGGGAGAAATTGCCCAACAAATTTTATGATCCATTTTATCCTACTGCCCATGTGAAAATGAGAAAATTGAGGCGAAAAGAATTTTTTTGTGAAAAAAAATTACTTTTTCATTTTTACAGATCAATTTGTGAAGCACCTGAGGGTTTAAAGTGCTCACTAGGCATCTAAATTAGTTCCTTGGGGGGTCTAGTTTCCAAAATGGGGTCACTTGTGGGGGAGCGCCAATGTTTAGGCACACAGGAGCTCTCCAAACGCGACATGGTGTCCGCTAACGATGGAAATAATTTTTCATTCAAAAAGTCAAATGGCGCTCCTTCCCTTCCGAGCCTTACCATGTGCCCAAACAGTGGTTTACCTCCACATGTGAGGTATTGGTGTACTCAGGAGAAATTGCCCAACACATTTTAGGATCCATTTTATCCTATTGCCCATGTGAAAATTAAAAAATTGAGGCTAAAAGAATTTTTTTGTGAAAAAAAAGTACTTTTTCATTTTTACGGATCAATTTGTGAAGCACCTGGGGGTTCAAAGTGCTCACTATGCATCTAGATAAGTTCCTTGGGGCGTCTAGTTTCCAAAATGGGGTCACTTGTGGGGGAGCTCCAATTTTTAGGCACACGGGGGCTCTCCAAACGTGACATGGTGTCCGCTAAAGAGTGGAGCCAATTTTTGATTCAAAAAGTCAAATGGCGCTCCTTCCCTTCCAAGCCCTGCCGTGCGCCAAAACAGTGGTTTACCCCCACATATGAGGTATCAGCGTACTCAGGACAAATTGGACAACAACGTTCGTGGTTCAGTTTCTCCTTTTACCATTGGGAAAATAAAAAAATTGTTGCTAAAAGATAATTTTTGTGACTAAAAAGTTAAATGTTCATTTTTTCCTTCCATGTTGCTTCTGCTGCTGTGAAGCACCTGAAGGGTTAATAAACTTCTTGAATGTGGTTTTGAGTACCTTGAGGGGTGCAGTTTTTAGAATGGTGTCACTTTTGGGTATTTTCAGCCATATAGACCCCTCAAACTGACTTCAAATGTGAGGTGGTCCCTAAAAAAAATGGTTTTGTAAATTTCGTTGTAAAAATGACAAATCGCTGGTCGAATTTTAACCCTTATAACTTCGTAACAAAAAAAAATTTTGTTTCCAAAATTGTGCTGATGTAAAGTAAACATGTGGGAAATGTTATTTATTAACTATTTTGTGTCACATATCTCTCTGGTTTAACAGAATAAAAATTCAAAATGTGAAAATTGCGAAATTTTCAAAATTTTCGCCAAATTTCCGTGTTTATCACAAATAAATGCAGAATTTATTGACCTAAATTTACCACTAACATGAAGCCCAATATGTCACGAAAAAACAATCTCAGAACCGCTAGGATCCGTTGAAGCGTTCCTGAGTTATTACCTCATAAAGGGACACTGGTCAGAATTGCAAAAAACGGCAAGGTCTTTAAGGTCAAAATAGGCTGGGTCTTGAAGGGGTTAACATGTGCCACCCTGTTTTTAAAGGGACCAAAAGTAATTGGACAATTGACTCCAAGGCTATTTCATGGACAGGTGTGAGCAATCCCTTCGTTATATCATTCTCAATTAAGCAGATAAAAGACCTGGAGTTGATTTGAGGTGTGGTTCTTGCATTTGGAAGGTTTTGCTGTGAAGTAAACATGCGGTGAGAGGAGCTCTCTATGCAGGTGAAACAAGCCATCCTTAAGCTGCGAAAACAGAAAAAAACCCATCCGAGAAATTGGTACAATATTAGGAGTGGCAAAATCTACAGTTTCGTACATCCTGAGAAAGAAAGAAAGCACTGGTGAACTCATCAATGCAAAAAGACCTGGGCACCCACGGAAGACAACAGTGGTAGATGATCGCAGAATAATCTCCATGGTGAAGAGAAACCCCTTCACAACAGGCAACCAAGTGAACAACTCTCTCCAGGAGGTCGGCGTATCAATATCCAAATCTACTATAAAGAGAAGACTGCATGAAAGTAAACATAGAGGGTTCACTGCATGGTGCAAACCAGTCATAAGCATCAAGAAGAAAAAGGCTAGACTGGACTTTGCTAAAAAGCATCTAAAAAAGCCAGCACAGTTCTGGAAGAACATTCTTTGGACAGATGAAACCAAGATCAACCTCTACCAGAATGATGGAAAGAGAAAAGTATAGCGAAGGCGTGGTACAGCTCATGATCCAAAGCATACCACATCATCTGTAAAACATGGCGGAGGCCGTGTGATGGCTTGGGCATGCATGGCTGCCAGTGGCACTGGGTCACTAGTATTTATTGATGATGTGACACAGGACAGACGCAGCCGAATGAATTCTGAGGTATTCAGAGCCATAATGTGTGCTCAGATCCAGCCAAATGCAGCCAAACTGATTGGTCGTCGTTTCTTACTGCAGATGGACAATGACCCAAAACATAAAGCCAAAGCAACCCAGGAGTTTATTAAAGCAAAGAAGTGGAATATTCTTGAATGGCCAAGTCAGTCATCTGATCTCAACCCAATTGAGCATGCATTTCACTTGTTAAAGACTAAACTTCAGACAGAAAGGCCCACAAACAAACAGCAACTGAAAACCACCTCAGTGAAGGCCTGGCAGAGCATCAAAAAGGAGGAAACACAGCGTCTGATGATGTCCATGAGTTCAAGACTTCAGGCAGTCATTGCCAACAAAGGGTTTTCAACAAAGTACTAGAAATGAACATTTTATTTAAAATTATTGAATCTGTCCAATTACTTTTGGTCCCTTTACCAACAGGGTTGCACATGTTAAGAAGCTAAAACTCCTAAACCCTTCATCCAATTTTAATGTGGATACCCTCAAATGAAAGCTGAAAGTCTGAACTTCAACTGCATCTGAATTGTTTTGTTTAAAATTCAATGTGGTAATATCTATAACCAAAATTAGAAAAATGTTGTCTCTGTCCAAATATATATGGACCTAACTGTAACTGCTAGGCTCAATAAAAAATAATGCATTTCTATATATTACAGTGTGAGGAGGTTAAGCTACGTGAGAGTCGTGTTGTGATATTGTCATACACGGTATTTGTTTTGTGTTTTCCGATGTTTCAGTGAAGGTTATTCACTTGTTCGCTTTGTGATGTTATTTCTATGAGCACTGTCTTCATCTTTTTAAAGAATGTGAATGAGAATTGAGTTTACTTGTGTCACTGTTTCCTGCGTCATAGATTGCTTTGATGTCTCTGCTTTTAAAACACAGTTTTCACCAATAACTTTACATTAAATCCTAAAGTACTTTACAATTACAAAATGCTATTGATGCTGTCTACTCTGGGCAAAGTAAGACTACAATATCGAAATGTACCAGTGGTTAGTTTTTAAGTGGATATGCTGATTAAATTGCAACCTTCTTACATGTTCAGGATCGGCTGAAGAGCAGATGTTTTGTGAAAAGTGTCTGAGTCTATCAGAATACTTACATCTAGTTAAGTATAAATTAATTCCATCCAAAATATGTGGTTGAGGCATGAGTGGTACAATGAATTTCATTATATTTTCAGGTTGTTCATAATCCGAAGACAGACATTAAAGTTGGTTTTTGGTCGAGTTCCATTAACTTTGGAGTTTTGTCTCTTAAAGGGAGTGTATAATCCAAAAATTGTCTATTGTTTAAATTAGGTTTTTGTGTTACAGGTATATATTTAAAAAATAGCTATTTTTTTTTATTACTATCTTTAGTAATACAAAATAGCTAAAATAAATCTTAGCACACACTAATTAAACTCTTCAATACAAAAGATAAGTCCAAGATCTGACCATTGAGGCTAATGTACTGTATATATGTTTGTTCCTCAAACAATAGGAAGTTAAAGTCTATAAAATGCCCAGTGTGAAAATTGCAAGATATCTCTTTATTATCTTTTTTTTAATGAAGATTGTGACATGTAAAATAACATTGCCAAAAAAATAAAATATACACAAAGCCCTATTTAAACAATGGCTCATTTTCTGATGACTGTGGCCATTGCCAGGCACATGTCTTCTGAGTGTGTACTTGCGACAGAGGGCACAGATTCAGTCTGGACTGAGCCTAAGCCAAAATGAAAATGTTCCAAATTTATTACTGTGGCTCATACTGGATTATAAATTTGATGCATCAGTAGGCAACCTCTCACTAGGCATATTTTGCACCTAAATTTTGACACAAATTGTCACATTTTGAACCATGCTCTTTCCAAGGTCACACCCAGAGTGCACAATCGTGAATCTGCTCCAATCTCTCCATTTTTCCTAGTGTGTGCCTCTAATAACAGAGCCAGGGCTGCCACTAGGAATTTCATGGCACCATACTGGCGAAATTTTCGGGGCCCACTTGAAATTCCACCCAGGCTCCACCCTAGCCCTGCCTCCACCCCTCGAACCTTTCACAGTCCCACCACCTTCTCTTGGAAAGACTCCACTTCTGCACCACATCCTCACCAATCACGCATAACAGTTACCATCACAATATCACATACATAGCCAGCAGCTTTTGTTTTGGCCAAAAGATTTTTTAATCCACCAGTACGACAAGGTAGACTCTTTTGGCCGGGCTCTACTCTACTCTAACTTATTAAACGTTTGTTAAAATATCCAGTGACATTTTAGGTATATTTTTATTATTCAATTTTTAAAATTACCAATAATATCATATACAAGGGACAAATATCACCGCACCATCACCAGGCCACTTATTACCATCACATGGTGACCAATAATACCACATACAAGGAACAAATATCACCACACCATTACTAGAACACATATTACTACCACAGTGACCAAATAATAGCACAAACAAGGAACAAATACCGCCACATCATGACCAGATCACATATTACCACCACATAGTGACCGAATACTACAATACTGATCATAAATAAAAAAACACAATACTAATGCCATTATACCCAGGAGATCTGTACTTTGTATACAGTGTCCATGTACAGGTAATACAGTGATCACCAATGACATAATATACAGGAGCTCTGTATATGGCATATACTGTATAGTGTCAGTGTACAGGTGATACAGGGATCACCAGTGACATTACAGTATACACACGAATGCTGTATATAGTGTACAGGTAATAAAGTGATCACCAGTGACATTATACACAGGAGGTCTGTATATAGTATCAGTGTACAGGTAATACAGTGATCACTAGTGACATGATACACAGGAGTTCTGTATATATTATATAGTATATAGTGTAAGTGTACACTGACTCACTGGTGACGTCTCTAGCTGAAGCCTTTCATCTTCGCTTTTCTTCTTCATCCAGTTCAGACCGCCATCACTTCTTCCAGCCAGGATTAGTCTCTGTAGAAAATGACACAGTTATCTAGAGCACATTCCCCAATTTTTCCTCTACACTACACCAGATGAAAAAAGCGACCGTGTCGCCCTGCATAGTAACAGGACCTCTCCTCCCCCACACTGAAAACAGTATCCTCAAAAATAATATCCTTTAATTAGCCCCAGTAACAGTAATAATATCCCACATTCTGGACCCCATGTGTCCTCCCATTCTGGACCCCACGTGTCCACCCATTCTGCCTCATGTCTCTCCATATTGCCCCCATAGTCATCCATAATAGTATAATGCCTCCCATAGTCATATATAGTAGTATAATGCAGCCCCATAGTAGTATAATGCAGCCCCATAGTGGTATAATACAGCCCCACAGTAGTATAGTATAATACACTCCAAAATATAATGCACCCTCATAGGGGTATAATGCACCACCATAGTATAATGCAGCCCCATAGTAGTATAATTCACCTCATAGTATAATGCAGCCCCATAACAGTATAATTCACCCCAATAGTAGTAAAATGCAGCCCCATAGTATAGTGCAGCCCCATAGTAGTAGAATGCAGCCCCATAGTAATATAATGCACTCCATCGTATAATGCAGCAACATAGCAGTATATTGCTGCCCTATAGTAGTATAATATGCCCCATACCGCAGCTTTACAAAAAATAAAAAAGTTTCTCCTTCCCTGGCCGAGATCGAGCGATGTCCTCCACACAGTGACGTCATACGCCGGCGACGTGCCTGCTGACGTCTGCTGCCGGCCTGGGATTGGCTGGCAGCTGTTAACTGTTGCCGAGCAGGAGAAATCTCCTGCTGCTGGGGCCCAGTGAGCAGAACAGAGGGGGCCCGCTGCTTATCGGTCCCCATATGCCAGTAAGGGCAGCAATGTCTGATGGTGGCCCTGAACAGAGCACGTACAGTATGTACATAACATATGGTTTGCTAAGATTGCCCCACACAGGCTGAGATTTCGGAAGCGGTTATTGCCAGGACTGCTTTGCACTTAAATGTAGCGTATGGTGAAGTTTGTATCACTAGGCGATTAAATTATCGTGTTATATTTTATCACTGAGAATGACAAAGAAAACTGAAATGAATTAAACTGCCTATGCTTTCTTTTAATGATGTTGGCATCCTGCCTAATAATAGTGTTATTGACAAATCCTAGCACATATGCTACCGTCGTGAGATAGGAATCCCTGACCTGATGGCCTTTTGCTCAGCTTTATAAGAAATTAATTTTGGTTGCTCCTTCAGACAGCAATGACAAAGGAATGTCCCAATAGAGTTTTCATTTGGATCTTATAACAATGCACAAGGTACTCACTGCATGGTTTTAGCTGGGGAAATGTATCACCACCAGAACATCTTAAAGAAAAGGTAACCACAAATTCTAGCATGGGAATTTAAAGAGACAGTGATTTTTCATGGCGCAGATTATAATGATGCGAGATCACACAGTCTTAGGATCATATGGGACTGTTCTGTGCCCTGATGTTGAAGACGGTTTCTCCAAGACCCAGCAGTTGCCACTTTTGTTACACACATGTTCTAAGCAGAGAGATCAGAGTGTTTGTCAGCGCATGCACCCCTCACAAGGCTTATTAGACTTGGCATTCGCTGCTGGAGAATGTCCAGTGAGCCATAGAGAGGACCCTTGAGGTACAAAATGACAAGGAAGCCAAATGATGTAAGCTGGCAGTGTAGCACATTTGCTTTTACAACCATCCTGAAACATCAGAGCACCTTAGGATCTACAGGCAATTATAGGGCATAGCTGGATGAGCATTGGACATATCTGATTCTGCTTGCTGCCCCTAGATGCCATCTGGCTGCATTTCAGCTGCGGGAAACCACTACCGTAATAGATCAGTCCATTTGACTCACATAGAAAATATCACTTGTAATGTATTTTTTTCAGTTTGGTACCTGTTATCAAAATATGTTGTATGCATTTATTAAGGCAATATATAACATATATAGATCGTTCAAAATTGTTTAGAAAATGTAACTTGTTCATTAAGCTCTTCGGTATAAATCTACCATAAAAAATTGGCATTCATCTGTTTGAACATGAATAAGGCAGTTGCATAGTAGGCAAATGCTTTCAACCGAAATGACTGTGTTTCCCCTACAGCACACATGTGAATCTCTGGCCCCCGGGGCAATTATATTTGGCCTGCAACACCAAAACCCCACACATGGGCAAATACCCCTATGGTTCCAGAGATATCTGCTTTTTTATTTAATGTTATTTTTGATTATCTTTACTAGGGAGCGACACAGCATAATTATGCGGAGGAAACTAAAGACTCTTCCCAATAAAAAAAGACCCATATCTCTGGAAAGTATGGCGATTTTTATTTAAAAAAAAAAAACAATACTCAGGGAATAAAGCAAAACTGTCAATTTATGACGAGGTGATCGGTTCTCCTTAAGGACTTGTTAAAGCAGTGTTCTTATTATATTTCTCGTATTATTTGTGCCCAGTTCTAATTTTTGTTTTAAAAAAGTTAAATTATGCCGTGTGCAACCTGTTTCTTGAATCCAGTCCAAACAGGATCAAGGATTGAAACATGGAGGTAGAGAAGATGATAGTGGTGGACAACATCTTGGGACAAGCTCAGCTCTTGTGACAATATGGTCTTTTCTATGTATGAGTGCTGGCTCCTGTTTAGCTTCAGGTTCCCCCACAAACTTAATCATAACGATGGCAGCATGATGGCATAAT
The DNA here is from genome assembly GCF_032444005.1 of Ranitomeya imitator. NCBI lineage: Eukaryota > Metazoa > Chordata > Amphibia > Anura > Dendrobatidae > Ranitomeya > Ranitomeya imitator. The sequence goes on along the minus strand of NC_091282.1, from coordinate 714,928,947 downwards.
GACCAGGGTTGCCAACCGTCCAGAAATTCCAGGACAGTCTGTAGAAATAAGGCTTTTTTTGCATTGTCCATATAAAAAAAAACAAATTAAGACATATGTGATTTTTTTTTAAAGCTTAATAAACTTCTACAAATTGTTTTATTTCTGATTATTATAATTTTACAGTTTACAGAGAATGCAGACAATGTCTACATTTCAGAATTGTGTGCTGTAGACATGTATCACTTGCATCTATGATTTATTATGATTTTTCAGCGTGTCTGTAAAATCTATTGTCTGTCCTCAATTTTTTGATAAGCTGTCCAGAAAAAAAAAGAAGTCAAGTTGGCAGCATTGGTCGGGACCCAATGTGGGGTCCGGAGCTAAAGAGAAGCCTGGGAGTGAGAATGGAAAGAATTATTGAGCATTATCTATTGGTTATATTGAGTAACCAGCAACCAACTTAAGTTAAAACATATATATTTAGTGTATAGGAGGGCAATTTTCTTCTAAATATGTCGCTGTCTTGTAGGATTTCCTACTTGTGGCAGTTACCAATGTAAAAGTATTATTATTTATTATTACAGCGCCATTTATTCCATGGCGCCTTACATGTGAGGAGGGGTATACATAATAAAAACAGGTACAATAATCTTGAACAATACAAGTCACAACTGGTACAGGAGGAGAGAGGACCCTGCCCGCGAGGGCTCACAATCTACAAGGGATGGGTGAGAATACAGTAGGTGAGGATAGAGCTGGTCATGCAGCGGTTTGGTCGATCGGTGGTTACTGCAGGTTGTAGGCTTGTCGGAAGAGGTAGGTCTTCAGGTTCTTTTTGAAGGTTTCGATGGTAGGTGAGAGTCTGATATGTTGTGGTAGAGAGTTCCAGAGTAGAGGTGATACGCGAGAGAAATCTTGTATACGATTGTGGGAAGAGGAGATAAGAGGGGAGTAGAGAAGGAAATCTTGGGAGGATCGGAGGTTGCGTGTAGGTAAGTACCGGGAGACGAGGTCACAGATGTATGGAGGAGACAGGTTGTGGATGGCTTTGTATGTCATGATAAGGGTTTTGTACTGGAGTCTCTGGGTAATGGGGAGCCAGTGAAGGGAGTACTAGTACTAGAAGTACTAGTTTTAAGAAAATCCTTTTGGTAGTGTACTTTTAATTTGTGAAACGCTAGCATATACTTGAAACATCTGCCTACATTGAGGATATAATTTATTTACATAGTTCTTATAACCATGACAAAACTGCCAAACAAAATCAGCCAACTAAGACTCGAACAAGCACTGAAGTGGTTTTTGGATATTTTGGGTAGGGTAAGCTGAGCCCTGTGTAATTTGATAATCATGAGGTCACGCTGTACATGTGTGTAATTTTCTGACCACAATAAAACAGGCCGGCATTTTGAGGCCGCTTGCTCTGGCGTTTGTCTACATCTGATTGGATTACTTTTCAACACCCGCACTAGAGATAAGCCGCTTTAAGCTTATCCGAGCTTTTCATGTTTTGTGGTCAGCATTTTTTTTTACTACATTGATTGCTGTTTTCGTAATTATTGTGATTGAAAAACTAAAAATGTCTTTGTCTCTTTGGGTATTTCTTTTTTTTTTATCTATTCCTAACAGGCTACCGTTTAATCTGTGAAAATATAAAGTGTATTATAGAGACAATGATTTTCTTCACTGGTAATTTGCTGATAAAGAGCGCTGTGGATGTTTAGATTGAAAGATGTCAGTGTTATTATGCAGTTTTCAAGCAAGCGGTTTGGTTTTTCAGAGATAGAAACTTAAATACGCAAAGGATTTCTTCAGCACAGGTGGGAGACTCACAGTTCTGAGAAACACTGAAATTTCGAGATAGACATTTCAAACCATCATGACAAATCAAGAAGCTCCTGTGGGTGGCAAGTTGAAAGTCAGTATAAAGGCATGAATAGAAGTAAATTGATGGAAACATACTCCCAGGAGATGATTTATATATAGAAAGAAATTAATGTATTTGGATTAACATAAACAGTACTGAGAAAATTAACCCAGGGACTTAATCTGTGCTCCCTCTTGCTTGACCTGGTCTCCAAAGAACATGACCTTTAGATTATTATCCTGGAAATGTGCAAAAAAAGAATCGTTATTGGGAATCAGATGTAACTACCAGCGGACCTAGCCTTTCTTTATGTGGGGAAATTATTTTGTCAAGACAGAGAGATTTTTTGGTGCCCCATTGATAGCCACCCCCTGAGGGATACAATTCTGCCCGAAAAAGAGCCATGTAAATGTGCACTAAAACAGTGGAGTTGAGTTGATGTGTTATTGGAGGTTTATACAAATTGTCTGTTCAGAGAGGAACAGGACTAGAACTGTTGTGCCACCTACTGAAATTGGCAACCAAAAAAGTCAGTTTCTACCTTTTAATGAGCTTTGCCAAATCACTTAAGACAAAAGTCAAACCAAAATCTCAATTTGCACACACGTGGTTCAGGGAGCTGCCCCTCATCAGTGTAAAGCAGGTGATTTGAATTGGCTGTATGCTAGGCCTCTGACTGGGATCTAGAGGGTAACATTTCTCCTTTTGGAAAGCGGCATTCTGGGCATACCAGGGTAAGGATACTTATAGGCAGTGCAATGCTCCTCTGGGAAATTAAATATGCAAGTTATCTTTTCAGAGAGGACAATGACTTGAACTCTAGTGACACCTATTGGATGTAGCAATCCTAAAAGTCAAAATCGACCCTTTAAGGAGCCTTGTCACATTACATATGATAAAAGCCGAACCAGAAACTCCATTTGTAGACATGTATTAGGCTTCTTTTACACTTGCCGTGTTTTTGCGGCCTCTGACTGATAGATTTACCTGAAGTCCCATGTAAAACCTCAGTCAGAGGCCGCAAAAACACGGCAAGTGTAAAAGAAGCCTAATACATGTCTGCAAATGCTTGTGGGACTGCACGTCCCAGAAAAACCTTACTCTGGGCTTACAGCGCAGACTCCCTCTGCAACACATACCGGCCATTTACAATCCTGCCAGTCACTGTTTCAGCATCAAAATCACAGATATACCTGCATGCGCATCCCAAGGAGCACATACAGCACCCCCTAGCTGCAGCAGGGGTCACTGCACCACAGAAGATGAAATTATCATTAAAGCACGTACAGTATGTGCACTGACATAAGTACGTTGTTCACCTAAAGTCTTATGGAAAGCATAGATATCACATGTAACACTTTTTGGCATTAGCATGAGTACTGCTTATATTTCATTGCAAATCGTTGCTCCCTAGGAGTCCTATAACATATCTGTGTTGGTTTTTTTCCTGTAGCTCTTAGCAAAAGATCTATGCTAGCATTGCTATAAGGAATGCAAATTTCACTCAGTGGGGACCTTAATTTACACCGTTTATCTATCATTGCTCAAATCTGACCCAGTATGTATTAACATTCATTGCAAACAGTAGCACAGCATTGCATCTAGTTCAATTAGACCTAAACAAGCTTTGCCACAGCATTAGTCTAATATGGTCACTTAGTACACTTTATGGATGTAACCTTGGACTGGGGCTTCTTAGGCTGTTCGGACAGACGGACAGTCCAGCCATGGTTGGCATGACACAACACTACAGGTATGGATGAATCAAACTATTCTGTAACAAGTAGAAGACATAAAGAAATTGTAATAGAATTTAAAAATCTACATTTTAGCTTTTGGCATAGTATCCTCACCGCATTAGGACAAATGGGCAACTATCCATATGGGAGACGGGATTATCCCATATGTTTACATGTAGTCCAGGGTAAAACCTCTGATAAGCAGTCAAGTGGCCAAAATGAATGTACCAAGTGGCAAATTCTGCTGCTGACAAACTTGTCTATAGAACCTTTGTACCTCACATGGATTAGGCTTTCATTTTACCTTCTTTTGGATAAACACAGTATAAAAGTTATATGGATCCTTGGATATTTCCATCTTTAATAGTCGAGCAATGCTAATAAAAATTTAAACGGTATATGTAACCAGATTTGCTTCATCTGAGAACAGCATGATGTAGGAGCAGAGACCCTGGATCCAGTCATCATTTTCGCTTGCTGGGCTGCCTGCTGCAGGTTTGATCATTAATCTGCTGCAGATCTACCAGTTCTGCAAGCCACCCACACCTTTGATTGGCAGCTTTATGTATATTCTGTGCATAAGCAGAAAGCTGCCAAACAGTGTTGAGGGCGGGATTAAAGAAAGCTTATGTTTACTAGTTATTTAGGAATACGGTAATCTCCTGCTGATAAAACAGTAACTTTATCAAATCTACAGCAATCAGTCCAGTAAGTGACACATCACTGGAATCAGCGTCTCTGCCCCTACATTATGCTTCTCTTAGATTAGGTGGCAAAAACTTGGTGACAGATTCAATTCAAAGACTAATTACCGTTAGCCAACACTATTTTCTCTGCCTTGTTCCCTATCTTTGGCCCCCATCCTTTCAGGGCATAAATTGGATTGGCACTGAACTGATATTTTGGATATCATCTATATACTACAGCATACTGTTAAAGTAACCTCTTTTCCCTGGTTTAAAATTAGGTTACGTTTTCTCTGAAAGTTCTAGCTGTCATTAATTATGGATCAACCAAAAGTACGTGACCCCCATCCTTTGCTGTAGCCAATGTTCACTTTCTGCTCCTTCCAATTGCAGAGCTGTCAAAATGAAGAGGAAGATGAGGAAAAAGAGAAGACGTTTGAAGTAAGATACTTATGTCTTTTCCTGTTCATTTTGACCTCTGTGTTGTGTACTGTTTAAGTCTAATGCTATTCCTTCTGTCGGATAATGACAGTAATGTTTCATCGCCGCTGCACAATCCCCAGCAGATACAGTTACATAGTATGCAAAATTATCCATAGGTCTCCCTGGATGTAGCAAGGAGAACATATTCACTTCACCTTTCCCCTGTCTGTTTATAGGAGAAAGAAATGGAAAAACAAAAAACCTTGTACCAGCAGGCTCGTCTTCACGAAAGGGGGGCTGCTGAGATGGTTCTGCAGATGATCAGTGCAAGTAAAGGTAATACTTCTTTCTTCTTCTCGTTCTTCTGTCCTAAACATTGGGTTTATTATCTATATAGGTGGTGTATGCTGAATCATTTCTTAATGTGACTTAATAGTGGTAAGAAGTGAACTCCATTTGTTTTGTATATTTGCTCCAAGTTTCCTGCATAGACATAATCTGTCAGTCGATTAATGCTGCCCAAGCTATTTGCAACATGAATCAAAGCCTAAGTACACCATTGCAGCCAGATGTATTTTTCTCCGAAATCCTCTGGCGCTTCAGAGAAAATATAGTTTGAACATTGAACCATGGATGAGACTAGTCTGGTGCTATCCCCAGAAAAATGGAACTTAGATTGGGGTAGTAATCGGCCGTGCACTATAGGTGATGATATCAGCCACGGTTGGTGTTGGCACCGACCAAGGCCAATTAGCCCCACAGATGTTGCTGTAAATGGTGACTATGGCATCTAGATGGATAACAGAGTGTGGGGCTCCCTTTTTAACCCCATCGGCATCCAGATCATGATTGTGTGGTCCTGATGGTTGCCACGGCAATTCATGACCAAATAAAGGCCATAGAGTCCGCTGGCTATTCAGATTGGAAGAAACCTTCTAGTGGTAAAAATACAATTTTTCATGCCACATTAACCCCTTACCGGCATCGGACGTACTATACCGTCCGATGCCGGCTCCCCTGCTTTGATGCAGGGCTCCGCGGTGAGCCCGCACCAAAGCCGGGACATGTCAGCTGTTTTGAACAGCTGACATGTGCCCGTAATAGGCGCGGGCAGAATCGCGATCTGCCCGCACCTATTAACTAGTTAAATGCCGCTGTCAAACGCAGACAGCGGCATTTAACTACCGCTTCCGGCCGGGCGGCCGGAAATGACATCATCGCCGACCCCCGTCACATGATCGGGGGTCGGCGATGCTTGTGAATGGTAACCATAGAGGTCCTTGAGACCTCTATGGTTACTGATTGCCCGTCGCTGTGAGCGCCACCCTGTGGTCGGCGCTCACAGCACACGTGCAATTCTGCTACATAGCAGCGATCAGCAGATCGCTGCTATGTAGCAGAGCCGATCGTGCTATGCCTGCTTCTAGCCTCTCATGGAGGCTATTGAAGCATGGCAAAAGTTTAAAAAAAAAGTTTAAAAAAATGTGAAAAAAATAAAAAAAAACATAAAAGTTTAAATCACCCCCCTTTCGCCCCAATCAAAATAAATCAATAAAAAAAATATCAAATCTACGCATATTTGGTATCGCTGTGCTCAGAATCGCCCGATCTATCAATTAAAAAAAAGTATTAACCTGATCGCTAAACAGCGTAGCGGGAAAAAAATTTGAAACGCCAGAATTACGTTTTTTTGGTCGCCGCGACATTGCATTAAAATGCAATAACGGGCGATCAAAAGAACGTATCTGCACTGAAATGCTATCATTAAAAACATCATCTCGGCACGCAAAAAATAAGCCCTCAACCGACCCCAGATGATGAAAAATGGAGACGCTACGAGTATCGGAAAATGGCGCAATTTTTTTTTTTTTTTTTTAGCAAAGTTTGGAATTTTTTTTCACCACTTAGATAAAAAATAACCTAGTCATGTTTGGTGTCTATGAACTCGTAATGACCTGGAGAATCATAATGGCAGGTCAGTTTTAGCATTTAGTGAACCTAGCAAAAAAGCCAAACAAAAAACCAATGTTGGATTGCACTTTTTTTGCAATTTCACCGCACTTGGAATTTTTTTCCCGTTTTCTAGTACACGACATGCTAAAACCAATGATGTCGTTCAAAAGTACAACTCGTCCCGCAAAAAATAAGCCCTCACATGGCCAAATTGACAGAAAAATAAAAAAGTTATGGCTCTGGGAAGGAGGGGAGCGAAAAACGAACACGGAAAAACCAAAAATCCCCCGGTCATGAAGGGGTTAATTCCTGAAAAGCACCTAAAGAGTTAATAAACCACCTGACAGCAGTTTGAAATATGTTGAAGGGTGCAGTTAAAATTATATCACTTTTTTTTTTGGGGGGGGGGAAAGATAAATAGATCCCCAAAGTCACTTCAAAACCGAATGCATCCGTAAAAAATAAGCTTTGTCCATTTCCTTGAAAAAAGGAAAGAAAAATTGCTGCTATATTGTTAAACCTTCTAGCGTCCTAACAAAATAAAATTACTTGTGACAAATGGTGCTGATATAAGGCAGACAAAAAGCAAATGTTATTTATTAAGTATGTTACGTAGTAGGACTATCTGAATTAAAGGGATAATCATTCAAAGTTTGTAAACTGCTAATGTATTGATTTTTTTTCAAATTTCTGACATGTTTTGCCTTTATTAATAAAAAATATCTACCTAAATTTACCATTTAGGGCAACAATGTGGCTCAGTGATCAGCACTCTAGCCTTGCAGTGCTGGGGTCCTGGGTTCAAATCCCACCAAGGAAAACATCTGCAAGGAGTTTGTATGTTCTCTCCGTGTTTGAGTGCGTTTCCTCCAGGTTCTCCGGTTTCCTCCCACACTCCAAAGACCATACTGATAGGGAATTTAGATTGTGAGCTCCGATGGGGACAGCAATGATAAGGTCTGTAATGTGATGCAGAATATGAGGATATATAAACAAAGCATAATAAATAGTGATGAGCGAATATACTCGTTACTCGAGATTTCCCAAGCATGCTCGGGGGTCCTCCGAGTATTTTTTTAGTGCTCGGAGATTTATTTTTTCTTGCCGCAGCTGAATGATGTACATCTGTTAGCCAGCTTGATTACATGTGGGGATTCCCTAGCAACCAGGCAACCCCCACATGTACTCATGCTGGCTAAGAGATGTAAATCATTCAGCTGCGGCAAGAAAAACTAAATCTCCGAGCACTAAAAAAATACTCGGAGGACCCCTGAGCATGCTCGAGAAATCTCGAGTAACGAGCATATTCGCTCATCACTAATAATAAATAACCATTAACATAAAGTGCACTGTGTCATGCTAAAAAGCAACAAATCTCAAAATCACTAGGCTGTGTGAAAATATTCCAGAGTTCTTGCCACGTAAAGTGACATGTCAGATTTGAATAATTTGGCTTTGTCAATAAGTGTGCGCACATATAATCCCTTAAAACTTTACTTTTTTTTCCGCTAAATATAAAACCCAGACCCAATATAAAACCTATGGATACCACAAATATAGAAATAAGTCACCAAATACAATTACCTATTATGGTCCTAAATATACCTACCTTACTGTGGAGGTTGGCACCCTAAGAAGCGATTTTTTGGCGCCCCCACTCAGCGTTGGCTATCCCTTTCTCCCCTACAATATCCCTCACACTACAGGTGGGAAAACAATATAGCTTAAGAGCAGTGGTGAAAAACAGACAAATAACTAAATAAACAGATGAATAATCAGTTAGACCTACAGTATATAGGTACCTCCACATAATATTACAACGTTCCCAACACAACGCACATAATGCGCATATAATACCATGTAATATCAAAAAGGTATTCCAATCAGGTAATAGCCGCCATGGTCCTAAAACCGTCAGCGATACATAGTCAATTCAATCAAATCAATAACCAGACGGCAACTAAAGGCCCGATATATGCCAGAAAAAGATTTCTCTTAATAAATTAGGGTAAGTTAGCGTGTGTCGGTGTCTCCCCGACGCGTTTCCCCGCTCTCATGGTTCATCAGGAGGAAGCGATATTCATGATGCCGGATGCTCTATAGATGTAAGGCATCAATAAGGGATGAAAAGAATAGCACAGAATCCTGTGTCCAAAAACAACATGACTAGAAAAGGGTAGGAAATTACTTTGAAGGCAAATCAAATCTGAAGCAAAATGAAAGTACTGTGAAAATGCTAGTCTTCTCTGTATGTGTAGAACGGGTTTATTTGAAATTGTCACCCAACTACATTTTTTGCCTTTTTGCTTACATTTATTGTATTAATTATGCGGTTTCTCTTTTGTACATTATTATAAAAAAATATGTGGCAATCACTTTACATTTGTATACCATTGTGGGATTTGTTTTTTTAAGTCACAACAGGAAGAAAGTATGGTATTTAGTTTTATTGACACCATCACCCTAAGGGCTTGTTTTCACTTGCGAGATATACGTCCGCGTCTCGCATGTGGAAACAAAGCTCTGGTGCCGGCACTCCGGAGCGGAGCGTGCGGCTGCATGTGTTGCTATGCGGCCGCACGCTCCGCTCCACAGTGCCAGAGCTTCGTTTCCACATGCGAGACACGGACGTACAGTGGGGCAAAAAAGTATTTAGTCAGTCAGCAATAGTGCAAGTTCCACCACTTAAAAAGATGAGAGGCGTCTGTAATTTACATCATAGGTAGACCTCAACTATGGGAGACAAACTGAGAAAAAAAAATCCAGAAAATCACATTGTCTGTTTTTTTATCATTTTTTTTGCATATTATGGTGGAAAATAAGTATTTGGTCAGAAACAAACAATCAAGATTTCTGGCTCTCACAGACCTCTAACTTCTTCTTTAAGAGTCTCCTCTTTCCTCCACTCATTACCCGTAGTAATGGCACCTGTTTAAACTTGTTATCAGTATAAAAAGACACCTGTGCACACCCTCAAACAGTCTGACTCCAAACTCCACTATGGTGAAGACCAAAGAGCTGTCAAAGGACACCAGAAACAAAATTGTAGCCCTGCACCAGGCTGGGAAGACTGAATCTGCAATAGCCAACCAGCTTGGAGTGAAGAAATCAACAGTGGGAGCAATAATTAGAAAATGGAAGACATACAAGACCACTGATAATCTCCCTCCATCTGGGGCTCCACGCAAAATCCCACCCCGTGGGGTCAGAATGATCGCAAGAATGGTGAGCAAAAATCCCAGAACCACGCGGGGGGACCTAGTGAATGAACTGCAGAGAGCTGGGACCAATGTAACAAGGCCTACCATAAGTAACACACTACGCCACCATGGACTCAGACCCTGCAGTGCCAGACGTGTCCCACTGCTTAAGCCAGTACATGTCCGGGCCCGTCTGAAGTTTGCTAGAGAGCATTTGGATGATCCAGAGGAGTTTTGGGAGAATGTCCTATGGTCTGATGAAACCAAACTGGAACTGTTTGGTAGAAACACAACTTGTCGTGTTTGGAGGAAAAAGAATACTGAGTTGCATCCATCAAACACCATACCTACTGTAAAGCATGGTGGTGGAAACATCATGCTTTGGGGCTGTTTCTCTGCAAAGGGGCCAGGACGACTGATCCGGGTACATGAAAGAATGAATGGGGCCATGTATCGTGAGATTTTGAGTGCAAACCTCCTTCCATCAGCAAAGGCATTGAAGATGAAACGTGGCTGGGTCTTTCAACATGACAATGATCCAAAGCACACCGCCAGGGCAACGAAGGAGTGGCTTCGTAAGAAGCATTTCAAGGTCCTGGAGTGGCCTAGCCAGTCTCCAGATCTCAACCCTATAGAAAACCTTTGGAGGGAGTTGAAAGTCTGTGTTGCCAAGCGAAAAGCCAAAAACATCACTGCTCTAGAGGAGATCTGCATGGAGGAATGGGCCAACATACCAACAACAGTGTGTGGCCACCATGTGAAGACTTACAGAAAACGTTTGACCTCTGTCATTGCCAACAAAGGATATATTACAAAGTATTGAGATGAAATTTTGTTTCTGACCAAATACTTATTTTCCACCATAATATGCAAATAAAATGTTAAAAAATCAGACAATGTGATTTTCTGGATTTTTTTTTTCTCAGTTTGTCTCCCATAGTTGAGGTCTACCTATGATGTAAATTACAGACGCCTCTCATCTTTTTAAGTGGTGGAACTTGCACTATTGCTGACTGACTAAATACTTTTTTGCCCCACTGTATATCTCGCAAGTGGAAACAAGCCCTTAAAAATCAATACTGTAATTAAGAGGAAGACGTTTTTGTAATGAGTGGGCATGATTAAAAAGGGTGTATTATGGTGCTCACTGCAGTCATGGCTGGATGGAAGTGTGGCGAAATGTTTAGGCACTGTCTCTTACATACAAGACTTACAGAAAACGTTTGACCTCTGTCATTGCCAACAAAGGATATATTACAAAGTATTGAGATGAAATTTTGTTTCTGACCAAATACTTATTTTCCACCATAATATGCAAATAAAATGATAAAAAAAACAGACAATGTGATTTTCTGGATTTTTTTTTCTCAGTTTGTCTCCCATAGTTGAGGTCTACCTATGATGTAAATTACAGACGCCTCTCATCTTTTTAAGTGGTGGAACTTGCACTATTGCTGACTGACTAAATACTTTTTTGCCCCACTGTATGTTCATATATACTTTAAGAAAGCCTTCATATTTCACTGTCTTGATCAATTAGATCTCATTTCCTATACAGGTGAAATGGGTCCGATGGTTGTAGAGACGCTAAAACTTGGAATTGCAATTCTGAATGGTGGAAATACTGTTGTACAACAGGTAATAAACTCATTGCGTTTCCTACTATTTTAGTTAAATGAGTGCCTTGTGAGTAGATTGTGCAATCTTGTGCTTTTTTAATGGTATGAAAGAGAGCTGGCCATGAGAAAGCGCCAAACATATGTTCTATCTCTTTTAAACCCGTCTGTCACACTGTAATCACATAATCAGTGATAGGTGAAGAGAAAAAAGCACAAAAAAGGATTAAATTCCAATCTAATAATAGTTTATTCAGTAATCAAATTACAAATACTTATAATTTAAACCTGGCAACCTCAGATGTGGAGGACACGTATGGCTACTCTCTCCTTAAATACATTCTGCTGTACGCAAGTATTCAAAATTCCAGATTATGCATCCAATAAAAATCCATACACAATGATTCCCTAACAAATATCTGTGCCTCTGCTGAGGTAGGGTTATGTAAATTAAAGAAGATATCCAAAATGATATATAATACAACATTAATATGTCCTCATGCAGCTGAATAATTAAATAGGGTCAAACCTATGAGTATAGAAACACATAATCTAAGAACGAAGTTTCAAAGTTATACTTCCTAAATGTAATGAGAAGGTGCTGTGTCCCTCCACCCCATGTATTGATTTAGGCACATGATAAATACGGTAAGCTGTTTGGATCTGATTGTGATTTAATATGTTCTAACTTGTCAGGTTTTCCTATCTGTGGGGTATTGTGCTTAAACTGTGGAAAACATTGGTTTTCCCCAGTTATTTCATTGTCACACCCGAAAAAGATAGCCAGATAAATGTAAACAAGGTAATCTGTGAAAGCTTGTGTAATTTTGTAAAAAAAAAAAAGAAAGGGAAGCCAGGACATTGTGGATAAATGGAGTCTAGTGTGTGCACAACAACATTCTGTTCATACGTGTGTGTATACAAGGTAGCAAAAAGGGCGTTCCAGCTTCTAGTAACATTTTTATTTCATAATTGATGTGAATACTTTTCTGCCCAGTGATGACAAAAGTATTCTCGGAGAGGCGCCGGGCCTCTCTGACCTTTCCGGCGCCTGCGCACTGCAGTACTTTGTTCTGCCCTCAACAGGGCAGACAAAGTACGCCTGCGCCAGAGCCGTGGCTGAAGATCAGAAGAGGACGTCTTGGAATGAAGACCAGAGACACCCATCCGACACCCATCCGACACCCATCCGCAGCGGACCAGAGACACCCATCCGACTGGACCAGCAGCGGGACCGCCCCTGGGTGAGTATAATCTAACGTCTTTTTCTCCTCTTTCAGGTAACATCGGAGGCTTATCTACAGCATTACAGAATGCTGCAGGTAAGCCCCTGATGCCGGTGGGCTTACCTCACCCGCGATTTTTAGGGTGACAGGTTCCCTTTAAGGACGCCTCTCCATTTGTAACAAAATGCCTAACTTGATTTCATTGGCTTATCTTTAGGAGGCATCACACCTCCCACCTCATGAGCAAATGTCCTACTGTAATATCCCTTAAATATTGTGCTTTTTTCTTATTAATCTATCTGTAATCTTGCCTGAAGAAGGAGCCGCTGTGCTCTGAAAGCTTGGAAACATATTATTTTCTGGTTAGCCAATAAAGGTACCAATCCAAGAGTACTTTTGTCATCATTGGGCAGAAAATTATTCACATCGATTTTTCTGGCTAACACGGTACTACAATATAATTTGTTATTGCACATCATTATTTCATTATTAAAATTCCATTCTAAAGGAAACAAAAAAAAAAAAGCAGGTTGTGGAGGAAGAAGTGACACATTTTGAAAGCAATCCCATATTCTTTTTCATTCACCCCCTTTTTTGTTTCTTTTGAAATGGAATTTTAATGATGATGAAATAACAATTGTATATTTTACCTGAAGCTGGAATGGCCTATTTGCCACTTTATAATTTTGTCAAAAGCATAAATAATCTGTTTGTGAATTTCTAAGGTGCAGAACACTAATGTCCCACTTTTTACAGAAAATGTTAGATTACCTAAAAGAGAAAAAGGATGCTGGATTTTTCCAAAGCTTGTCTGGCCTAATGATGTCATGCAGGTAATTACATTCCTATGATTTCTGTATAGATACTTTTGCTTTGTCCTTGAGAAGTGTAATACTGTTATTGTCAATTGCTAAACAAAAAAAAAGCCATAAAGCTGTGTTGTTGCTGAAATGCTACCATGTTTCTGTTAGTGACATTACATGACTCAACTTGAACCCACGCTCTTACAGTACATGGCTTAGCAAGAGCAAGGTCATCGCTATAGTCTATATAGTCAATAAGGATCATTCTCATTTGTTTTGCCTTTTTTTATTCAGTGTTCTTGACTTGAATGCATTTGAAAGACAGAATAAAGCAGAAGGCCTTGGAATGGTCACGGAAGAAGGAACACGTAAGTGTAATTTCCGGAACACATTTAATTGTCAAACCAATGTTAAGCATTTTTTAGGCCTCTTCATTTTGACAGAACTTTAAGATTGCGTGCCCACAACCAGGAACAGCAACGTTTTGGACACCGCGCATTTGTGCTGCTTTCAAATAGCATCATTCTACATTACAAGCACAGTGTATGGGATTTATAGAAATCCCATGGCCACTGTGCTGCTATTTAATGCAACGTAAACTCACCGGCGGTGCGGCTTTACGAGACGTAGCATGTTAATTTCGGTAGGAGAGATGCTAGTCTCCGCTGCATAGTTTCTCCCATAGTCATTCATTAGATACATTAAATCCACAAAGTTCACTAAAAACATGCAGATTTAACCTCGTGATTACAATGTCCAAAGTGCTGCTATATCTGATCGTGGGCCCATTGCATTAAAAACTTCATTTTCAGATAAATCATTCCCTTCTGTGAAAAAAGGTGTCATCCCTTCTCCGGATTTTTTTCTATTTTTGGCAATTTGTCACATATAAATGTTTTCAGATCATCCAACAAATTTTAATATAAGATAAAGACAACACAAATAAAGACGAAATGCAGCTTCTAAAAAGATCGTCCCATTTATTGCGGATAAAGATTTATTCAGTCTTATCAAGTCCTCTAATGTCATTTTAATGGTTTTTCTCATAACTTCTTTAACTGAGACAACAGAGGCCTTTAGTTCTTTATATGTTTCATTGAGCTCTTGGTGAAATTTTGTTAGGTCGGCCACTATTGGGAAGGTTCACCACTGTTCTTCATTTTTGGTTAATGGTTCTCACTACTGTTCGCTTGAATAGCAATGTTTTAGTAATGCGATAGAAGATATATTTAAAGGGGTTTTCTCATCTTATTAAATGGGTGAATTTGCAAATGGCTTGTAAAAACAAGCAACTTTGCAATTTACTTCCTATTAAAAATTCTCTTCATTCTCAAGAGCTGACAGCTCATTTCCAAGATTACCAGAAGAGGTAGCTGGTCTCCTAGGAAAGGGGTGCCTGTTCGCAAGCTGTCTCCTGTATAATTTGAGAATGCTGCTGTAATGAGGGTCATATTGTTGGATCCAGACCACCACAGTGTCCCTGTACTCTTTTCATGCTGCTGAGGTAAAACTGCTTCTGCTAGCAGCATGAGAGAGCATATAGCTTTGGGCAGTAGCCCAGCCATGCCACCAACAGAAACTGTCAAACTTTAAGAGCGCATTGGCCTCAACGAGCAAGGAGACAGCAAAGTGGTGCACTCCTGAAGACAAAACTTGAGACATCCCTTTTAATTGTTTAGGTTCAACAGATCTGGCAACAATCATGGCTGTGTGGGGCTAGTAAAATTGTACCGAATTATCAACTGAAGTTGATTAACTGGTTGATTCATTAGCTAAGGGGGAATTCATTTTTCACAAAAGGCCAAGTAAGGCTGAAGATAATTTTCCCTCTAACAAATAAAATAATTTATAAAAAGCACTATTTGTTTAGTTGGGTTATCAGTATATAATATTAAAAGTAATTAATTGATGTGAAATATTCAAGTGTGACAAAAATGCAAAAATGGAAGAGATTAGGAAAGGGGCAAATACTGTTTTATGGCACTTTAGAATTGATTTGCACAATTGCGCTCAAACTTTTTCTAGCCAGACAACCACTTAATTGCTTTATACACTGATGTAAAGTCCTAGCCAGTTTTACTGCAATTGCATAATCCATAGTGATGTCAAATCTGCGCTGCAGTTGGCCACACTGGCCCAGGGACTTCTCATCACTGGGGGGGAAAAATGTGAATTAACCAAAAATCACACACTGTACAACATAATGCCTTTGTATAGGCTTTACCAATTATAGACACCCCTAAGAATATAGATTAAAATACTTCACTAAATAGTGGGTCGCCATGTTGAGGACACACTGTGATAAAACCATACTGACGTGAAGATTGGCACCATTTTCAAATTGACTACAGATAAAAGCAGCTTCATTTTTCATGGTACAGGATGATGCAGCTAATTTACCAATCAAACAGCTTTTAGGTGAAGTTAAGTTGCAAACTGTGTCATCCGATATTAATTCCAGACTTTTTGTCATTTTCTAAAATATCATAGAAGTGTTACTCCATAATAAAACTCCACCAGAAATCAAACAGATGTATATAAACAATAAATATTTTATTGAGGTAAAAAATTATGCAATCAAAATTAAAAGTTAACAATTAAAATCAAGAAGCAGTGAAAGCAAGGGGAGGCAAATGAGAGACACAAAATATGAAGACAATCCAAGGGGTAGCCACTGGATGGCAGAACACTACGAAGGAATGATGACAACTGGTATGTTTATGCACACATGTATATCCACTGTAACAATATTGCTGGGGGCCCCTGCATGGTTATCCTTCACACTCTATGCAGGGATGCCACCATACTCAATGCCTCAGCTATGTGGCATGGTCCCCGGCGTGCTCCCCATCTCCAGTTGTGTGCTCGCCACAGCTCCTGGCATCACGTCCAGCCAGGGCTGCCACTAGAAATTTTGGGGCCCCATACTGGCAAAATTTTCGGGGCCCCCTTTAAACTCCGCCCAGGTTCCACCCCAGTCCCGCCTCCAGGCTCCACCCCACAAACTGTCCACAGTCCCACCGCTCTCTCTTGGAAAATCTCCACTTCTCACCTATCACACATTGACAGTTCCCATCACCAGATCACACATATAGCCGGCAGCTTTTGTTTTGGCCAAAAGATTTTTTAAGCCGCCACCATAACACGGTAGACACTTTTGGCCGGGCCCTACTCTGCTGTAACCTATTAAATATTTGTTAAAATATGCAATACAATTTAGGTATATTTTTATTTATTTTTCAATTTTTAAAATGACCTATAATACTACATACAAGGAACAAATACCACAGCACTATGACCAGATGACATATTACCACCACAGTGATCGAATAATATAAAATACAAGGAACAAATACCGCTACACCATGACCAGACCGCATATTACCACCAATGACTGAATACTACAATACTGATCAGTAATAAAAAAA
Organism: Ranitomeya imitator; assembly: GCF_032444005.1. NCBI lineage: Eukaryota > Metazoa > Chordata > Amphibia > Anura > Dendrobatidae > Ranitomeya > Ranitomeya imitator. Next base: position 714,912,024 of record NC_091282.1, on the reverse strand, counting down.
AACCCCCACAATACTGTCACCATCAGTGCCATTATGCACAGGAGATCTGTAATTAGTAAGCAGTGTCTGTGTACAGGTAATACAGTGATCACCGGTGACATTACACACAGGAGCTCTGTATATAATGTATAGGTAATACAGTGATCACTGGTGACATTGTACACAGGACCTCTGTATATAGTATACAGTGTATAGTGTCAGTGTATAGGTAATACTGACTCACCAGTGACGTCTCTAGGTGAAGTCCTTCATCTTTCATCCAGCACAGACCGCCATCACTTCATCCAGCCAGGACTCGTCTCTGCAGGAAATAAAACAGTTATCTCGAGTTCCGCTTGTAGAACACATTACTTAATTTTCCCAACTTCTACATTACACCACATGAAGAAGGCAACATAGTATCACTCTACACAGTAACAGGACCGCCCCCCACCCATTTAAAACAGTATACTCAAAAAATAAAATAAATACATCACTGCAATAATAATATCCCTTAATTAGCCCCTATGGTAATATTCGCCATCCTGGCCCCCGTGTGTCTCATTCCTGGTGTCAGCCATATGGTCTCCCATCCTGCCCTCATGAGTATCCATTCTGCCCCATATGATCTCCCCATCCTGCCCCATCTGTCTCCATCGTATCCATCCTGCCCCATCTGTTTCCAATCCTGCCCCATCTGTGTCCAGCACTCTGCCCCATCTGTGTACAGCACTCTGCCCCATCTGTGCTCAGCACTCTGCCCCATCTGTGTCCAGCACTCTGCCCCATCTGTGTCCAATCCTGCCCCATCTGTGTCCAGCACTCTGCCCCATCTGTGTCCAATCCTGCCCCATCTGTGTCCAGCACTCTGCCCCATCTGTGTCCAGCACTCTGCCCCATCTGTGTCCAGCACTCTGCCCCATCTGTGTCCAATCCTGCCCCATCTGTGTCCAGCACTCTGCCCCGTCTGTGTCCAATCCTGCCCCATCTGTGTCCAGTACTCTGCCCCGTCTGTGTCCAATCCTGCCCCATCTGTGTCCAGCACTCTGCCCCATCTGTTTCCAATCCTTCCTCATCTGTGTCCAGCACTCTGCCCCATCTCTGTCCAGCACTCTGCCCCATCTCTGTCCAGCACTCTGCCCCATCTCTGTCCAGCACTCTGCCCCATCTCTGTCCAGCACTCTGCCCCATCTCTGTCCAGCACTCTGCCCTATCTCTGTCCAGCACTCTGCCCCATCTGTGTCCAATCCTGCCCCATCTGTGTCCAGCACTCTGCCCCATCTGTGTCCAGCACTCTGCCCCATCTGTGTCCAATCCTGCCCCATCTGTGTTCAGCACTCTGCCTCGTCTGTGTCCAATCCTGCCCCATCTGTGTCCAGCACTGACTGCCCCATCTGTGTCCAGCACTCTGCCCCATCTGTGTCCAGCACTCTGCCCCATCTGTGTCCAGCACTCTGCCCCATCTGTGTCCAATCCTGCCCCATCTGTGTCCAGCACTCTGTCCCGTCTGTGTCCAATCCTGCCCCATCTGTGTCCAGCACTCTGCCCCATCTGTGTCCAGCACTCTGTCCCATCTGTTTCCAATCCTGCCTCATCTGTGTCCAGCACTCTGCCCCATCTGTGTCCAGCACTCTGCCCCATCTGTGTCCAGCACTCTGCCCCCCGTGTCCAGCTTTCTGCCCCCCCTTGTGTCCAGCTTTCTGCCCCCCTGTCCAGCTTTCTGCCCCCTGAGTCCAGCTTTCTGCCCCCCCCCGTGTCCAGCTTTCTGCCCCCCCCGTGTCCAGCTTTCTGCCCCCCCCCCGTGTCCAGCTTTCTGCCCCCCCGTGTCCAGCTTTCTGCCCCCCCCGTGTCCAGCTTTCTGCCCCTGTGTCCAGCTTTCTGCCCCCCCTGTGTCCAGCTTTCCGCCCCCCCCAGTGTCCAGCTTTCCGCCCCCCCCTGTGTCCAGCTTTCCGCCCCCCCGTGTCCAGCTTTCTGCCCCCCCCATCTGTGTCCAATCCTGCCCCATCTGTGTCCAATCCTGCCCCATCTGTGTCCAGCACTCTGCCCCATCTGTGTCCAGCACTCTGCCCCATCTGTGTCCAGCACTCTGCCCCATCTGTGTCCAATCCTGCCCCATCTGTGTCCAGCACTCTGCCCCATCTGTGTCCAATCCTGCCCCATCTGTGTCCAGTACTCTGCCCCGTCTGTGTCAAATCCTGCCCCATCTGTGTCCAGCAATCTGCCCCATCTGTTTCCAATTCTGCCTCATCTGTGTCCAGCACTCTGCCCCATCTCTGTCCAGCACTCTGCCCCACCTCTGTCCAGCACTCTGCCCCATCTTTGTCCAGCACTCTGCCCCATCTCTGTCCAGCACTCTGCCCCATCTCTGTCCAGCACTCTGCCCCATCTCTGTCCAGCACTCTGCCCCATCTCTGTCCAGCACTCTGCCCCATCTGTGCTCAGCACTCTGCCCCATCTGTGTCCAATCCTGCCCCATCTGTGTCCAGCACTCTGCCCCGTCTGTGTCCAATCCTGCCCGATCTGTGTCCAGTACTCTGCCCCGTCTGTGTCCAATCCTGCCCCATATGTGTCCAGCACTTTGCCCCATCTGTTTCCAATCCTGCCCCATCTCTGTCCAGCAATCTGCCCCATCTCTGTCCAGCACTCTGCCCCATCTCTGTCCAGCACTCTGCCCCATCTCTGTCCAGCACTCTGCCCCATCTCTGTCCAGCACTCTGCCCCATCTCTGTCCAGCACTCTGCCCCATCTGTGTCCAATCCTGCCCCATCTGTGTCCAGCACTCTGCCCCATCTGTGTCCAGCACTCTGCCCCATCTGTGTCCAGCACTCTGCCCCATCTGTGTCCAATCCTGCCCCATCTGTGTCCAGCACTGACTGCCGCATCTGTGTCCAGCGCTCTGCCCCATCTGTGTCCAGCACTCTGCCCCATCTGTGTCCAATCCTGCCCCATCTGTGTCCAGCACTCTGTCCCATCTGTGTCCAGCACTCTGTCCCATCTGTTTCCAATCCTGCCTCATCTGTGTCCAGCACTCTGCCCCATCTGTGTCCAGCACTCTGCCTCATCTGTGTCCAGCACTCTGCCCCCCGTGTCCAGCTTTCTGCCCCCCCTTGTGTCCAGCTTTCTGCCCCCCTGTCCAGCTTTCTGCCCCCTGAGTCCAGCTTTCTGCCCCCCCCCCGTGTCCAGCTTTCTGCCCCCCCCCGTGTCCAGCTTTCTGCCCCCCCGTGTCCAGCTTTCTGCCCCCCGTGTCCAGCTTTCTGCCCCTGTGTCCAGCTTTCTGCCCCCCCTGTGTCCAGCTTTCCGCCCCCCCCCCTGTGTCCAGCTTTCCGCCCCCCCCCCCGTGTCCAGCTTTCCGCCCCCCCCCGTGTCCAGCTTTCTGCCCCCCCATCTGTGTCCAATCCTGCCCCATCTGTGTCCAATCCTGCCCCATCTGTGTCCAGCACTCTGCCCCATCTGTGTCCAGCACTCTGCCCCATCTGTGTCCAGCACTCTGCCCCATCTGTGTCCAATCCTGCCCCATCTGTGTCCAGCACTCTGCCCCGTCTGTGTCCAATCCTGCCCCATCTGTGTCCAGTACTCTGCCCCGTCTGTGTCGAATCCTGCCCCATCTGTGTCCAGCAATCTGCCCCATCTGTTTCCAATCCTGCCTCATCTGTGTCCAGCACTCTGCCCCATCTCTGTCCAGCACTCTGCCCCACCTCTGTCCAGCACTCTGCCCCATCTTTGTCCAGCACTCTGCCCCATCTCTGTCCAGCACTCTGCCCCATCTCTGTCCAGCACTCTGCCCCATCTCTGTCCAGCACTCTGCCCCATCTGTGCTCAGCACTCTGCCCCATCTGTGTCCAATCCTGCCCCATCTGTGTCCAGCACTCTGCCCCGTCTGTGTCCAATCCTGCCTGATCTGTGTCCAGTACTCTGCCCCGTCTGTGTCCAATCCTGCCCCATCTGTGTCCAGCACTCTGCCCCATCTGTTTCCAATCCTGCCCCATCTCTGTCCAGCACTCTGCCCCATCTCTGTCCAGCACTCTGCCCCATCTCTGTCCAGCACTCTGCCCCATCTCTGTCCAGCACTCTGCCCCATCTCTGTCCAGCACTCTGCCCCATCTCTGTCCAGCACTCTGCCCCATCTCTGTCCAGCACTCTGCCCCATCTGTGTCCAATCCTGCCCCATCTGTGTCCAGCACTCTGCCCCATCTGTGTCCAGCACTCTGCCCCATCTGTGTCCAGCACTCTGCCCCATCTGTGTCCAATCCTGCCCCATCTGTGTCCAGCACTGACTGCCCCATCTGTGTCCAGCACTCTGCCCCATCTGTGTCCAGCACTCTGCCCTGTCTGTGTCCAATCCTGCCCCATCTGTGTCCAGCACTCTGCCCCATCTGTTTCCAATCCTGCCTCATCTGTGTCCAGCACTCTGCCCGATCTGTGTCCAGCACTCTGCCCGATCTGTGTCCAGCACTCTGCCCCATCTGTGTCCAGCACTCTGCCCCATCTGTGTCCAGCACTCTGCCCCATCTGTGTCCAGCACTCTGCCCCCCGTGTCCAGCTTTCTGCCCCCCGTGTCCAGCTTTCTGCCCCCCTGTGTCCAGCTTTCTGCCCCCCCCCCCCGTGTTCAGCCTTCTGCCCCCCCCCCCCCCCCGTGTCCAGCCTTCTGCCCCCCCATGTCCAGCTTTCTGCACCCCCCCGTGTCCAGCTTTCTGCCCCTGTGTCTAGCTCTCTGCCCCCCCGTGTCCGGCTTTCTGCCCCCCCTGTATCCAGCTTTCTGCCCCCTCTGTGTCCAGCTTTCTGCCCCCACGTGTCCAGCTTTCTGCCCCCCCCCCTGTGTCCAGCTTTCTGCCACCTAACACACACATAGTTAAATGTCCTCAGCCAATGGTTAGAAGGCCTTTAGTATTAGTGTGCACCTGCAAGATGGCTCCAAGCCAATAGCTGGGAGGCATCATTTTTAAAAGGCACCCTCTTCAATAGGGAGGTGCCAAGCAACACAGTGAATCATTAGTGAGTGAGATGGTCTAGTGAAGTTATGAGTTTCCCTGGCCCTGGTGTGGCCAGTGTCCTGAACCCATAGTCCCCTGGTCCTGGTGTGAACAGTGCCTAAACCTTGTACCCTGGTTTGTGTGTGGCCAGTCGCTGAATCAGTATCGGAGACCTGTGTGTCTGAATGTTGCCTATCTGAGTACCCCATATATCCGAACTGCTGCAACCAGTCTCCGAAACAGCGCTGTCTGAGCCTCTGTGTCAGTGTCAGTAACCGTTCTGCAGAGGATTCTGGACTTAGTAGTCTGAATGGAGCCAGAGTCCATGTCTGTGTCAGTAACAGTTTTACAGAGGATCCAGCACTTAGTAGTCTAAACTGAGTCCTAGTCCTACCCGTACCTGCATACCTGACCCCTGGGGTCATCAGTTGCATCGGGACTGCCTAGGAGTGGTACTTGCATAATATTCACAAAGTTAATTACAATGCAATTGTGAAAGTCAGATCTACATAGGTTTAGTGCAATGTAATGCACACAAATAGTGCAATGTAATACACAAAATGAAATCAATAGTAAAGAGATAAAGAATCATCATTGTCAGACCTACCAGAAAATAAAAAATAGAATGTGTGACCTCATCTGCCTTCACCTCAGACCCCGACACGCGTGTTGGCGCTACTTCATCTGTCCCCGAGAGACTCGCTTAGGATTTCACCTTGCTAACCATTATTATAACTTATTATGACACAATTTACTATAAGACTTAAGTTCTAGAAGAAATTAGTTAGTCAGAAGGAGATGGATCCCTGACATCAGGTTAATGAACCACTTTATTGTAGGCAGCGATCATGTACCAGTTTGTACCAAATTGTTTTGGGACAGATTCTGGTTGTTCTTTCACATCACAGGGCATGTAAAGAATACATTATAATTTACTTTGTGCTTTTCACTGACTTCTCAAAACGTAACCCTCTATTTCTCCCTTTTTTTTATCCTTCTGATTTGCAGTCATTGTCCGGGAACGAGGTATGTAAAATTTCAACTTCATATAAATGGTTTCTTAATTACTTTTGATCCCAGACATTTGTTACAATATATAGGACGTGCTGATGGATGCATGCTTGCACTAGATAAAGTAGTAGGCTAAGGCTACTTTCACACTTGAGTTTTTCAGCTTCCGTCACAATCCGTCGATTTTTGAGAATGCAGGATCCTGCAAAAAAATTTGCAGGATCCTTCATTTTCCCATAAACTTGTGTTAGCGACCAATTGTGTCGGATGGCCATCCATTTCATCCGTCGTGCACTGGATCCGTCGGAAAATAGCTGTCCATCGTGCGGAGAAAACGTTCATAGGAACGTTTTTTCTGCACGTCGGAAAATCGTTCAGCGACGCATCCTGCGCTGCCCGTCGTCGTCTATAATGGAAGCCTATGGACGCAGGATGCGTCGCTGACCGTCACACACTGGAATCCAGCGACGGATCCCGTTTTTCTCCTCTGAGCATACCCGGAAGGATTTTCAAATCTCTCTCTCTCTTTCTCTCTCTCTCTCTCTCGTCCCCGAACATTTGATTCCCGGAATTTATGGACGACGCATCCGTCATTACACTGGATGTGTCATACACGTTTTCCCCTATTTTCATGACGCCCGTCGATACGTCATTTTGCTACACAACGACGTGCAGCACAAAACGCAAGTGTGAAAGCAGCCTAACTCATCTTATCAGCATACGCCTGCAGACATTAATTAGTTATCTGATCATCTGTAATTATTCACTTCTTACCTTTTGCCATATATTCTGCTGCATTACTGTCTTCATGTAGATTACCGTAGTTACATCACCTCTCTTAGGGAATGTAATTGTAAAAAAAAAATCAGCTCATGTAGTGGCCCTAGACATAAAATATTTATTTTTATTGCCACTATAAAAAGTAGGAATGTAGCTCATGTAATTCGTACAATGTAGGATACATTCCCACATACTGTATGTCACTCACCTAATAACAATATTTAGATATTCTCTGTTCTGCTGTGATCTGTTCAGTTTGAAAGTGTAGTCCTAAGACAGAATTTGTCTCAAATATTATTCAATTACTTAAAGAGGTTGTCCAGTACTTTATCATTGATGACCTATTGTTAGGACAGGTCATCAATGTCTGATCTGTCAGGAGCTAACACCTGGAACCTCTGCTGCTCAGATGCTTTCCTTGTCTTTTTCGGTAGCCGACAGTCAGAAATGCTCAATTGCGGAGCTGCTTTGTCTGCTAATAATTGTTGGGTACTGCACATCCGCTTCCTATTCAAATCAATAGGAGGCAAATGTGCAGTATCCAGTTGTGGTCACTATCGCAGATGGATGAGCTCTGCTATTGAGCATTTCCAGCTGTCAGCAACCAACACCGAGAACAGCTGATCGTCAGTGATGCAGGGTGTCGACCCCGACCGATCAGACATTAATGACCTATCCTAAGGACAAGTCATCAATAACAAAGTAGTGGACAACCTCTTTACATGCATGTAATTCAGGATAAACCTAAATTTTGCAATTACCGTATTTTTTGGACTATAAGATGCACAGGACCATAAGACGCACCTAGGTTTTAGAGGAGGAAATTAGAAAAAAAAATAGAATAAAAAATGTGGTCAATTCTGTATTAATATCCCCTATCCTGGTAGGCATTGCCCCCTCATCCCTGTCCTGGTAGGCATAGCCTCTTCATCCCTATCCTGGTAGGCATGGACTCCTTATCCCTATCCTGGTAGGCATGGCCCCCTCATCCCTATTCTGGTAGGCATGGCCCCCTCATCCATATCCTGGTAGGCAAGGCCCCAATCTCTGTCCTGGTATGCATGCCCCAATCAGAAAAACATTAAAAAAACATAAACCATCCTAATTACCTTCCTGTGCTCCCTCACAGCTTCCTGTTGTCAGCAGCTGATTTATGCTTGTAGGTAATGCATGACAGCGCTGCCTACAAGCAGAGGACCTCTCCAGAGTACTCGCTGTTCCCCACATCGAGACTATCGGCATGTGGAGCAGTGAATTTTTACTGATCTTTAATAGTAGGCACAGTGTTAGCCGCAGCCTCCGGCTTCATGCAGCTGCTGGGCGTTCATGTGTGCTCGCTACTAAAGGGAATGAATATTGACTGAGAGCAGTGAATATTCCTTATTTTTAATAGCGGGCATACGTGATCGCCTGGCAGCTGCAGGAGCCAGCGGCTGCTGCTCCTGTGCCCACTAAGGCTATGTTCACATTTGCGGTGTGTCGGGCGCAACTGCGGCGATGCATGCGCCATGCGCCCCTTTATTTAACATGGGGAGCGCATGGACATGCGTTTTGTGACGCATGCGTTTTTTGGGCGCAAGCGTCAAGGCGCAGAGGAGGCAGCTTGTTGCATTTTTTGCGCTATAAAAATGAACGCATGCGTTTTGCGTTCGTTGTGTGTTGCGTCGCTGACGCAGCACACAACAACGCAAAAGTGAACGTAGCCTAATAAAAATCAATGAATATTCCATGCTCTCCATGCTTATGGGAGTGGAGAGCAGTGAATATTTATTCCCTTAAGTAGCGGCACACGTGAAAGCTCGACAGTTACATGAAGCCGGCCGCTGCGGCTAACAGCATGTCCACTATTAAAGAGAAATTAATATTCCCTGATCTTCAATCCCATGGGTGTGGAAAGCAGTGAAATTTCATCTCTTTTTAGCAGTGGGCACAGGAGATAACTGCAGCAACCGGCTCCTGCCTCCTGTGACCCGCTGCTCTGTAGCTGCCGCTCCCCAACCTCCCATCCACAGATGGAGCAGATGCATCTGGACTATAATACGCACCCCTCCATTTTCCTCCACATTTTTGAAGGAAAAGGGTGCATCTTATAGTCCAAAAAATATGGTAGGTTTCATTAAAAATGTAGCAGTTTGCCTTCTATAGCCTCTGTGTTGCACTGTTAATTGCTGGCTGAAGAATGAGTTCCACAGCAACTGTCTGGTGGGGAGTTTGTAATTCTTTGGTCTTTTGTCGGAGCTCCACTCAGCTAATTCATGACCACATCACAGATAACTTTTTAAGGAAACCCAATTGGAAAATGATTTTTAGCCCCAAATACATGCATTTCACTATACAGTACAGACCAAAAGTTTGGACACACCTTCTCGTTCAAAGATTTTTCTGTATTTTCATGACTATCTAAATTGTACATTCACACTAAAGACATCAAAACTAGGAATTAACACATGTGGAATTATATACTTAACAAAAAAGTGTGAAACAACTGAAAATATGTCTTATATTCTAGGTTCTTCAAAGTAGCCACCTTTTGCTTTGATTACTGCTTTGCACACTCTTGGCACTCTCTTGTTGAGCTTCAAGAGGTAGTCACCGGGAATGGTCTTCCAACAATCTTGAAGGAGTTCCCAGATATGCTTAGCACTTGTTGGCCCTTTTGCCTTCACTCTGCGGTCCAGCTAACCCCAAACCATCTTGATTAGGTTCAGGTGACTGTGGAGGCCAGGTCATCTGGCGTAGCACCCCATCACTCTCCTTCTTGGTCAAATAGCCCTTACACAGCCTGGAGTATGCCTTCAATTTTGAATAAATCCTCAACAGTGTCATCAGCAAAGCACCCCCACACCATCACACCTCCTCCTCCATGCTTCACGGTGGGAACCAGGCATGTAGAGTCCATCCGTTCACCTTTTCTGCGTCACACAAAGACACGGTGGTTGGAACCAAAGATCTAAAATTTGGACTCATCAGACCAAAGCACAGATTTCCACTGGTCTAATGTCCATTCCTTTGGTTCTTAAGCCCAAACAAGAAGGCATACTGAACCAGCATGGCTACCACAGCATCTTGCAGCAGCATGCTATTCCATCCGGTTTGCGTTTAATTGGACCATCATTTATTTTTCAACAGGACAATGACCCCAAACACACCTCCAGGCTGTGTAAGGGCTATTTGACCAAGAAGGAGAGTGATAGGGTGCTACGCCAGATGACCTGGCCTCCACAGTCACCAGACCTGAACCCAATCGAGATGGTTTGGGGTGAGCTGGACTGCAGAGTGAAGGCAAAAGGGCCAACAAGTGCTAAGAATCTCTGGGAACTCCTTCAAGATTGTTGGAAGACCATTTCCAGTGACTACCTCTTGAAGCTCATCAAGAGAATGCCAAGAGTGTGCAAAGCAGTCATCAAAGCAAAAGGTGGCTACTTTGAAGAACCTAGAATATAAGACATATTTTCAGTTGTTTCACACTTTTGTGCTAAGTATATAATTCCACATGTGTTAATTCATAGTGATGCCTTCAGTGTGAATGTACAATTTTCATTCATGAAAATACAGAAAAATCTTTGGATGAGAAGGTGTGTCCAAACTTTTGGTCTGTACTGTACATTAATAAAACTAAAGATTTACGTATATGTGTGTATATTTATTTAAACACAGACACATGGATATTTGTTGTCACCAAAGGTGGACATCTGCTTTAATATAAAAATGTCTATAAAATAATGGCCAATGTAACAGTCAGGATTATCTTTTTCAATGTTCTATAATCTTACAAATGATGCTGACTATGGTGTCCGGATATTGGTATTTGTAATTCAATGCTTCTGAGCACTCGATGCAAGAAGGTAAAATAACTACATGATGAAATTGATTGTCTTCTCAAGGTGAAAAGGTTTTACAGAATGATGAATTTACAAGAGACCTCTTCAGGTTCCTGCAACTACTGTGTGAAGGACACAACAACGGTGAGATAAGCCCAAAATTTCCTGTAATGCCAAGAGTATTTTGATAGCCATTGATTCTGATAAGAGACTAGTGAAATAATCCAAAGCTCCAGGGACCTAACGCTAAATTTGTGATGAGAGATCTACCTACCATGTGCTATTTAGTTATATTTGGTGGATCTTCTAATGTAGTCAGAAGCTCAGGGTCTCAGCGCAAATGTTTCTTCTGCCCTGCCTAAAGCTAGGACCCTAGCAGAAACAAAGACTTGTATTATATACAAAATATGCAAGATTTCTGAGAGTATTGCACATTAGTTATCATTTTTTTCTTCTGACTAAATGCTCTTTTCTTGTTATCTCAAACTACAAAATAAAATCTGTTTTCCCTTCAGACTTTCAGAACTTCCTGAGAACCCAAATGGGTAATACGACAACAGTGAACATCATCATTAGCACGGTGGATTACCTTCTACGGCTGCAGGTAACTAGAAGTATTTTTTTTTTTTAGAAGACTTTAGTATATTTTTTAATTTTGGAAAGCTTCCTTCTAGGGACCTGATGGTAACACTGAGTCCCATGTTATGCAGATGTCCAGCAGACCATGAAAAATCTGCCTTTATATGGTTCCTTTATGCAGTCACGGAGCAATGTGTACACTCTTAACCTGCGGCTGATAACAGTGTGTGCCACAAACAGGCTTCATATAACCTTAGGATTAAATGCAAAATATATTACAGGCTTTTACTGAGAAAAAGAGAGAAAAAGTCAAAGCTGGCAGAAAATAGAACAAATGTGAGCGAGCGGAGAAATCTCCGGTAAAGCTGCAGTGCTCCAGTATGTTTAATCAACAGGTTTATTGTGGTTTGGCCTCAGCTCATACAATGGGAATTTGATTCCCTGTATAATGCATGGGGAATATTTTACATCTGCTACTGTTTAGCATCAGAAATGTGATCTTGTTTTCAGTTAACCCTATAATGAGTGGATTTGATGAAGTAAATACGGATAAAAATGTACTTCCAGAATAGGTCAAGGGGAGCAGCAATGAAAAGCAGACACAAAAACAGCGACAAGTCAACTTTATAATGATTTTTCTCTTTCTACATCTTGGTCTACGAATCTCAAACATAAGGCATGCCGCTTATAATCATACAGACCCATTTTAAAACAGAGAATTTTGCTAAATTGTTGTTCTATATGTGCTCTTTTCTTCCACATTTGTATAACACTATTAAAAATAAGAAATTCCATTTGGACAAAACTAATGTAATATTATGTAATTGCCCTTCTTTAGGCCTACTTAAATCTTAAAGTTGTAGACGGATCGGTAGATCGATCCCACCAATGTCCAATTATGTTATAGTTGCATTTATAGGTGTACTCATCACAATGTCTTAGTCATTAGGCCCAGTGTTCAAAATTGATGGGAAATTGAGTCTCCAGTGATTTCCCATTATGGCTGTCTTGGGAGTATTTCTTCAGGCTGCAATCACCAGCAAAGATTCAACACAAAATCAATTAAATGTAAAAAGGAAAATAGAAATTAAGGTTACAGCCAGAGGTTGACTATGGTTTTCAAGTAAACTTCACCATTGAATACTAGTTGAGTGAATATAAAATATTGTTCTGAATTATTTCTTGAAACAGCTATCCAAATGATAGGTTATAAGTCTCTATTAGCCTCACCGACAATGAAACCTTGATAAAAATAGTGGAGTACAGTGCTCCGCTATCTCTGTCAGGCTCATAGCTCTAGAGTGTACATACTCAACCATCGTTCTAATGAAAGGGGAGACTCAGTACCCCTGCTGCTGCGTCCACTGGGGGTTCCAGCAGTGTGAGCCTAGTCCTGTAGATTTGCTAGGTGATCTACAGGACTACATGAAGTGAGCTTCATCTAAGAATGGCGGAAGGCATCCAAAATATTTATGCAGAAGATTAGGAGCATTGTGTTAGAAAAAAAGCTCTACCTACTATAAAATGACATTAAGCAAGTGGCGGACATACGATTTGGGCCCACTTCCATCTCCACAGACACATAAAAGGGAGCATTATGATGAAATATTGGACTGCAAAGGGCCCATATACCGTTCTTGCACAGGGGCACTCTTCTTGTCTGTGCGTTAAGCAATCAGCACCGAATTTTTTACCTAAAAATTACATGCCGCTAAAAGTTCTGCTTTCCAAATATTGAAAAGCAATTGTTGGAGTGTGAATTAATAGTCCAACATATCTATTCAGCCTGTGGAGGGGTCTACTAGCTAATACAATATATTAGCTGAACCCCGGGACCTTCTCTGATTTAGGAATTATTGAATAGACTGTACAATCTGTTACTGCATCGTGATTGTTTCCTTTCTCTGAACACTAGTAATATTATTAAGTATTATCATACAATAACTCCTTTGCCTCAGGTGTATGGGTTTCTTATGCTCAGCTAATCTGCTTTCTCTGCAGGAATCTATCAGTGACTTCTACTGGTACTACTCAGGGAAAGAAGTGATTGATGAATCTGGGCAGCACAACTTTTCAAAGTCTCTGGCTGTGACCAAACAAATATTTAATTCACTCACAGAATACATTCAGGTAAGGCTAAAGCCGCCAGGTTTTTTTTTGCAAATAGTACACAAGTCACTTCGTTTTCTTATTAAACCAGTGACCTGAAACAAACAGCGTGTTCAATGCCAAGTAGAACTGAGCAGCAGCGGCCATGAGCCTAAATGAACACTGAGATTGGCACAAGCTGTTAATGGTTTAGTTGCTGGTACATCGGGCATTTACTGTGCATGTTTTCCAACTGAATAGAAGGTTCAAGCTTTTTACAAGAATATCTATTTACTTATTGTCATGGCAAGCATGACTCACGTGTATTTAGAATCTGAACTAGGAGGAACGTGCTACATCAAGGCTGATCTAGTCAAGAGATGTCCATAGACACGTCACATTGGTGAATTCCGTGATCGACATGCCACTGATGTCTACAATTACAGTGCAATAGAGGGATCAAATTTCACATTATCATAAAAGCTAATTTATATGTCCTTGGATTCTGCCTATATGTTGTCCATGTGAATGATGGTCCACATATGGACAGCACACGGACCAGCTATAGCCAATATGGTGTTACATATAGGCATTTTTACACACAGTTCCATGGCATGAGTGGAATAGTGTATGCAATCAAATGTAGCTCCTACCCCCATCCGGGACACGGACAAGCAAACAGAGTACACTGAGCCAATCACATTGCCATTTTGAAGGCATGACTGACCCAGTTTTTGATGCAGCCCAGTGGACCTTGTCTTATGAAAAATCTCAATTAATGCTGCAGGTTTTGCTTAGTAATGGCAAATGGGTTAAATTTCAAAGTACTTGTAAAACAAACAATGCCCTTCTCATTAAAAATCCTCTCTACACTCAAGAACAAAGGGATTTTTAATTCTATAGTGTCCAGCTCAGTTGCCAAGGTTACCAGCCACTTTGCAGTCTCTGAGAGGCTGGTTACCTAGGTAAGCTGCATGACCAGGATATCGCTTCTGTGTTTGAGAATTTGGTACATGGATCTGACCAGCCTCAGTCCACCTGCACTCCTCACATGATGCAGAGACAAAACTGCCTCTGTTTGCAACAAGGGAGAATGCTCAGGTCGTGCCAGTGGCCTGACCATGCTGCCAGCCTGAAATATTCAGGAGTGCACTGCCCCTGCAAAACAGAAAGCCAGGGGCTGAGAGCAGTGTGCTCCTGACATAAAGAAAATAACCCTTTAAGCTCTACAGACCTCTTTCATTCTGGATATCAGTGGTGGTCTTGGATCACTAATTTTACCAATGCAATGTCTAATTAGAAATCCATTTTTTAGCCAGAACAAAAGATGCAACTTTTACATTCCCGCTGACTTTTCCTTTAACCCCTTCCCGACCTGTGACACAGCGTATGCGTCATGAAAGTCGGTGCCAATCCGACCTGTGATGCATATGCTGTGTCACAGAATGATTGCATCCCTGCAGATCGGGTGAAAGGGTTAACTCCCATTTCACCCGATCTGCAGGGACAGGGGGAGTGGTAGAACAGCCCAGGGGGGGTGGCTTCACCCCCCGTGGCTACGATCGCTCTGATTGGCTGTTGAAAGTGAAACTGCCAATCAGAGCGATTTGTAATATTTCACCTATTAAAACTGGTGAAATATTACAATCCAGCCATGGCCGATGCTGCAATATCATCGGCCATGGCTGGAAACACTGGTCTGCACCCACCCCCCACCGCCACCGATCCCCCCCCCCAGTCCTCCGATCAGTCCGGTACACAGCTCCGCTCCCCTCCGTCCTCCTGTCCGCTCCCCCCGTGCTCTTGTCCGCTCACCCCCGTGC
Organism: Ranitomeya imitator; assembly: GCF_032444005.1. Taxonomy (NCBI): domain Eukaryota; kingdom Metazoa; phylum Chordata; class Amphibia; order Anura; family Dendrobatidae; genus Ranitomeya; species Ranitomeya imitator. The sequence goes on along the minus strand of NC_091282.1, from coordinate 714,896,973 downwards.
TCCAATCCCACCCCCATGCTCCAACCACCCCCCCTGCACTCCGATCCACCCCCCTGCTCTCCGATCCACCCCCCGTGCTCCGATCCACCCCCCCGTGCTCCGATCCACCCCGTGCTCTGATCCACCCCCCGTGCTCCGATCCACCCCCCCATGCTCCGATCCACCCCCTTTGTGCTCCCCCCCACCCCATCATACTTACCGAGCCTCCCGTGGTCCGTCCGTCTTCTTTCCTGGGCGCCGCCATCTTCCAAAATGGCGGGCGCATGCACAGTACGCCCGCCGAATCTGCCGGCCGGCAGATTTGTTTCAAGTGCATTTTGATCACTGTGACCTATCACAGTGATCAAAATAAAAAAAATACTAAATGACCCCCCGCCTTTGTCACCCCCATAGATAGGGACAATAATAAAATAAAGAATTTTTTTTTATTCCACTAAGGTTGGGGTAAGAACTAGGGTTAGGGTTAGGGTTAGGGTTTCGGTATGTGCACACGTATTCTGGTCCTCTGCGGATTTTTCCGCAGCCGATTTGATAAATCCGCAGTGCTAAACCGCTGCGGATTTATGGCGGATTTACCGCGGTTTATCTGTGCATTTCACTGCGGTTTTACAACTGCAGTTTACTATTGGAGCAGTTGTAAAACCGCTGCGGAATCCGCAGAAAGAAGTGACATGCTGCGGAATGTAAACCGCTGCGTTTCCGTGCAGTTTTTCTGCAGCATGTGTACAGCGATTTTTGTTTCCCATAGGTTTACATTGAACTGTAAACTCATGGGAAACTGCTGCGGATCCGCAGCGTTTTCCGCAGTGTGTGCACATACCTTTAGAATTAGGCTTTGTGCACACTGTGCGGATTTGGCTGCGGATCCGCAGCGGATTGGCCGCTGCGGATTCGTGGCAGTTTTCCATCAGGTTTACAGTACCAAGTAAACTTATGGAAAACCAAATCCGCTGTGCCCATGGTGCGGAAAATACAGCGCGGAAACGCTGCGTTGTATTTTCCGCAGCATGTCAATTCTTTGTGCGGATTCCGCAGCGATTTACACCTGTTCCTCAATAGGAATCCGCAGGTGAAATCCGCACAAAAAACATTGGAAATCCACGCTAAATCCGCAGGTAAAACGCAGTGCCTTTTAACTGCAGATTTTTCAAAAATGGTGCTGAAAAATCTCACACGAATCCGCAACGTGGGCACATAGCCTTAGGGTTAGGGTTGGAATTAGGGTTGTGGTTAGGGTTGTGATTAGGGTTAGGATTAGGGTTGGGATTATGGTTACGATTACGGTTAGGGTTGGGATTAGGGTTGTGATTAGGGTTATGGCTACAGTTGGGATTAGGGTTAGGCCGCCGTCACACATGCGAGTTTTACGGACGTAAGAGCGCAGAATCTACGTCCGTAAAACTCGCAAAAAATACGGCACAATTATTCTCTATGCCCCTGCTCCTATTTGCCGTATTTTACTGATCAGTATTATACGGCTTTCTACGGCCGTACAAAATCGCAGCATGCTGCGTTTGTCACCGTACTGCGCAAGAAATACGCCAATGAAAGTCTATGGAAGCGTGAAAAATACGGATTACACACGGACAAGCAGTGTGACTTGCGAGAAATACGCAGCGCTGTTAGAGAGAAAAGCCGGTAATTCAGTGCGGTGTACAGTAAAATCACACTGACAGCTTACAGTAGAATAGGTAGAATAAATGTGTACACATAGAATAGGTATATATATATATATATATGTCAGTGAGACACATATATGTATATATATTAATATTTATTCCAGCGCTAGACAGCTTGAAAGCCGGTAATTCAATTACCGGCTTTTTCCTTCTCCTTCCTAAAACCCGACATGATTTGAGACATGGTTTACATACAGTAAACCATGTCTTCTCTCCATTTTTTTTGCAGATTCCACACTACTAATGTCAGTAGTGTGTATCTGCAAAATTTGGCCGTTCTAGCTCTTAAAATAAAGGGTTAAATGGCGGAAAAAATTGGCGTGGGCTCCCGCGCAATTTTCTCCGCCAGAGTAGTAAAGCCAGTGACTGAGGGCAGATATTAATAGCCTGGAGAGGGTCCACGGTTATTGGCCCCCCCCTGGCTAAAAATATCTGCCCCCAGCCACCCCAGAAAAGGCACATCTGGAAGATGCGCCTATTCTGGCACTTGGCCACTCTCTTCCCATTCCCGTGTAGCGGTGGGATATGGGGTAATGAAGGGTTAATGTCACCTTGCTATTGTAAGGTGACATTAAGCCTAATTAATAATGGAGAGGCGTCAATTAGCCAGGGAGCTTTCTAGGTAATTTCCCACGATCTATGAACAGCCAGCAGAGGGCGCCTCACCGCAAATAAAGCTAAATATAGATCATTGATCTATTTTTAGCCTCATTCCCTGGGGTTTTGCAGCGAGGAGCAGCCTGCATTAGCACAGCTCCTTGCTGCAAAATGTTTTAACCCCTTCAGAAGGATTTACATCGTTGGACGTTACAGATCTGCGGAGGGTAAGTATATTGTTGGTTTATTATGTTTTTTTACTCACAGAACGAGGGTCTTCAGTGACTGGATTGGGCGTTGAATAAAATACTGCAACAACCATTGTTTTTATTTCATTAAAATAATTTTAAATAATGTGTTTGTGTTTTATTTAACCCTTCACTACAATTGGATTAATAATGGATAGGTGTCATAATTGACGCCTCTCCATTATTAATTAGGCTTAATGTCACCTTACAATAGCAAGGTGACATTAACCCTTCATTACCCCATATCCCACCGCTACACGGGAATGGGAAGAGAGTGGCCAAGTGCCAGAATAGGCGCATCTTCCAGATGTGCCTTTTCTGGGGTGGCTGGGGGCAGATATTTTTAGCCAGGGGGGGGCCAATAACCGTGGACCCTCTCCAGGCTATTAATATCTGCCCTCAGTCACTGGCTTTACTACTCTGGCGGAGAAAATTGCGCGGGAGCCCACGCCAATTTTTTCCGCCATTTAACCCTTTATTTTAAGAGCTAGAACGGCCAAATTTTGCAGATACACACTACTGACATTAGTAGTGTGGAATCTGCAAAAAAAATGGAGAGAAGACATGGTTTACTGTATGTAAACCATGTCTCAAATCATGTCGGGTTTTAGGAAGGAGAAGGAAAAAGCCGGTAATTGAATTACCGGCTTTCAAGCTGTCTAGCGCTGGAATAAATATTAATATATATACATATATGTGTCTCACTGACATATATATATATATATATACCTATTCTATGTGTACACATTTATTCTACCTATTCTACTGTAAGCTGTCAGTGTGATTTTACTGTACACCGCACTGAATTACCGGCTTTTCTCTCTAATATATGTGTCTACTGACATATATATATATATATATATATATATATATATATATATATATAGACAGTATATATATATTTTCTTTTCTTTTTGGGACACATGGATCACTTCTATAGCGGTATGTTGGTTTTGCTAGCCTGCGAGAAAACCACGCAGTACGGATGCCATACGGATTACATACGGAGGATTGCATGCGCAAAAAACGCTGACACACCCTGCCTACGGAGGAGCTACGGACCACTTTTTTCGGGACTTTTCAGCGTATTACGGCCGTAATATACGGACCGTATTGTTTTACGCTGTGTGTGACGCCGGCCTTAGGGGTGTGTTGGGGTTACTGTTGGAGGTAGAATTGAGGGGTTTCCACTGTTTAGGAGCATCAGGGGTCTCCAAACGCAACATGGCGCCACCATTGATTACAGCCAATCTTGTATTCAAAAAGTCAAATGGTGCTCCCTCACTTCTGAACCCCCGACGTGCGTCCAAACAGTGGTTTACCCCCACATATGGGGTACCAGCATACTCAGGACAAACTGCACAACAATTATTGGGGTCCAATTTCTCCAGTTACCCTTGTGAAAATAAAAAATTGCTTGCTAAAACATCATTTTTGAGGAAAGAAAAATGATTTTTTATTTTCACGGCTCTGCGTTGTAAACGTCTGTGAAGCACTTGGGGGTTCAAAGTGCTCACCACATATCTAGATCAGTTCCTTGGGGGGTCTAGTTTCCAAAATGGGGTCACTTGTGTGGGGTTTCTACTGTTTAGGCACACCAGGGGCTCTGCAAACGCAATGTGACGCCCACAGACCATTCCATTAAAGTCTGCATTTCAAAAGTCACTACATCCCTTCTGAGCCCCGACGTCAGGGCTGCCACTAGAAATTTTGGGGCCCCATACTGGCAAAATTTTCAGGGCCCCCTTGAGACTCCGTCCCAGGTTCTACCCCAGCCCCTCCTCCAGGCTCCACCCGTCGAACTGTCCACAGTCCCACTGCTCTCTCTTGGAAAATCTCCACTTCTCACCTATCACACATTGACAGTTCCCATCACCAGATCACACATATAGCCGGCAGCTTTTGTTTTGGCCAAAAGATTTTTTAAGCCGCCACCATAACACGGTAGACACTTTTGGCCGGGCCCTACTCTGCTGTAACCTATTAAATATTTGTTAAAATATGCAATACAATTTAGGTATAGTTTTAATTTATTTTTCAATTTTTAAAATGACCTATAATACTACATACAAGGAACATATTACCACCACAGTGATCGAATAATATAAAATACAAGGAACAAATACCGCTACATCATGACCAGACCACATATTACCACCACATAGTGACTGAATACTACAATACTGATCAGTAATAAAAAAAACCCCACAATACTATCACCATCAGTGCCATTATACACAGGAGATCTGTAATGAGTAAGCAGTGTCTGTGTACAGATAATACAGTGATCACCGGTGACATTATACACAGGAGCTCTGTATATAATGTATAGGTAATACAGTGATCACTGGTGACATTGTACACAGGACCTCTGTATGTAGTATACAGTGTATAGTGTCAGTGTATAGGTAACACTGACTCACCAGTGACGTCTCTAGGTGAAGTCCTTCATCTTTCATCCAGCACAGACCGCCATCACTTCATCCAGCCAGGACTCGTCTCTGCAGGAAATAACACAGTTATCTCGAGTTCCGCTTGTAGAACACATTACTTAATTTTCCCAGCCTCTACATTACACCACATGAAGAAGGCGACATAGTATCACTCTACACAGTAACAGGACCGCCCCCCATTTAAAACAGTATACTCAAAAAATAAAATAAATACATCACTGCAATAATAATATCCCTTAATTAGCCCCTATGGTAATATTCGCCATCCTAGCCCCCGTGTGTCTCATTCCAGGCTCCAGCCATATGTTCTCCCATCCTGCCCCATATGATCTCCCCATCCTGCCCCATCTGTCTCCATCGTATCCATCCTGCCCCATCTGTCTTCAATCCTGCCCCATCTGTCTCCATTCTGCCCCATCTGTTTCCAATCCTGCCCCATCTGTGTCCAGCACTCTGCCCCATCAGTTTCCAATCCTGCCCCATCTGTGTCCAGCACTCTGCCCCATCTGTTTCCAATCCTGCCCCATCTGTGTCCAGCACTCAGCCCCATCTGTTTCCAATCCTGCCCCATCTGTGTCCAATCCTGCTCCATCTGTGTCCAGCACTCTGCCCCATCTGTTTCCAATCCTGCCCCATCTGTGTCCAGCACTCTGCCCCATCTGTGTCCAGCACTCTGCCCCATCTGTGTCCAGCACTCTGCCCCATCTGTTTCCAATCCTGCCCCATCTGTGTCCAGCACTCTGCCCCATCTGTTTCCAATCCTGCCCCATCTGTGTCCAGCACTCTGCCCCATCTGTTTCCAATCCTGCCCCATCTGTGTCCAGCACTCTGCCCCATCTGTTTCCAATCCTGCCTCATCTATGTCCAGCACTCTGCCCCATCTGTTTCCAATCCTGCCCCATCTGTGTCCAGCACTCTGCCCCATCTGTGTCCAATCCTGCCTCATCTGTGTCCAGCACTCTGCCCCATCTGTTTCCAATCCTGCCCTTATCTGTGTCCAGCACTCTGCCCCATCTGTGTCCAATCCTGCCCCATCTGTTTCCAATCCTGCCCCATCTGTGTCCAGCACTCTGCCCCATCTGTGTCCAATCCTGCCCCATCTGTGTCCAGCACTCTGCCCCATCTGTTTCCAATCCTCCCCCAATCTGTGTCCAGCACTCTGCCCCATCTGTGTCCAGCACTCTGCCCCATCTGTGTCCAGCACTCTGCCCCATCTGTGTCCAGCACTCTGCCCCATCTGTGTCCAGCACTCTGCCCCATCTGTGTCCAGCACTCTGCCCCATCTGTGTCCAGCACTCTGCCCCATCTGTGTCCAATCCTGCCCAATCTGTGTCCAGCACTCTGCCCCATCTGTGTCCACTCCTGCCCCATCTGTGTCCAGCACTCTGCCCCATCTGTTTCCAATCCTGCCTCATCTGTGTCCAGCACTCTGCCCCATCTGTGTCCAGCACTCTGCCCCATCTGTGTCCAGCACTCTGCCCCATCTGTGTCCAGCACTCTGCCCCATCTGTGTCCAATCCTGCCCCATCTCTGTCCGGCACTCTGCCCCATCTCTGTCCGGCACTCTGCCCCATCTCTGTCCGGCACTCTGCCCCATCTCTGTCCGGCACTCTGCCCCATCTGTGTCCAGCACTCTGCCCCATCTGTTTCCAATCCTGCCCCATCTGTGTCCAGCACTCTGCCCCATCTGTGTCCAGCACTCTGCCCCATCTGTGTCCAATCCTGCCCCATCTGTGTCCAGCACTCTGCCCCATCTGTTTCCAATCCTCCCCCAATCTGTGTCCAGCACTCTGCCCCATCTGTGTCCAGCACTCTGCCCCATCTGTGTCCAGCACTCTGCCCCATCTGTGTCCAGCACTCTGCCCCATCTGTGTCCAGCACTCTGCCCCATCTGTGTCCAGCACTCTGCCCCATCTGTGTCCATTACTCTGCCCCATCTGTGTCCAGCACTCTGCCCCATCTGTTTCCAATCCTGCCCCATCTGTGTCCAGCACTCTGCCCCATCTGTTTCCAATCCTGCCCCATCTGTTTCCAATCCTGCCCCATCTGTGTCCAGCACTCTGCCCCATCTGTGTCCACTCCTGCCCCATCTGTGTCCAGCACTCTGCCCCATCTGTTTCCAATCCTGCCTCATCTGTGTCCAGCACTCTGCCCCATCTGTGTCCAGCACTCTGCCCCATCTGTGTCCAGCACTCTGCCCCATCTGTGTCCAGCACTCTGCCCCATCTGTGTCCAATCCTGCCCAATCTGTGTCCTGCACTCTGCCCCATCTGTGTCCACTCCTGCCCCATCTGTGTCCAGCACTCTGCCCCATCTGTTTCCAATCCTGCCTCATCTGTGTCCAGCACTCTGCCCCATCTGTGTCCAGCACTCTGCCCCATCTGTGTCCAGCACTCTGCCCCATCTGTGTCCAGCACTCTGCCCCATCTGTGTCCAGCACTCTGCCCCATCTGTGTCCAATCCTGCCCCATCTCTGTCCGGCACTCTGCCCCATCTCTGTCCGGCACTCTGCCCCATCTCTGTCCGGCACTCTGCCCCATCTCTGTCCGGCACTCTGCCCCATCTGTGTCCAGCACTCTGCCCCATCTGTTTCCTATCCTGCCCCATCTGTGTCCAGCACTCTGCCCCACCTGTGTCCAGCACTCTGCCCCATCTGTGTCCAGCACTCTGCCCCATCTGTGTCCAATCCTGCCCCATCTGTGTCCAGCACTCTGCCCCATCTGTTTCCAATCCTCCCCCAATCTGTGTCCAGCACTCTGCCCCATCTGTGTCCAGCACTCTGCCCCATCTGTGTCCAGCACTCTGCCCCATCTGTGTCCAGCACTCTGCCCCATCTGTGTCCAGCACTCTGCCCCATCTGTGTCCAGCACTCTGCCCCATCTGTGTCCAGCACTCTGCCCCATCTGTGTCCAGCACTCTGCCCCATCTGTGTCCAGCACTCTGCCCCATCTGTGTCCAGCACTCTGCCCCATCTGTTTCCAATCCTGCCCCATCTGTGTCCAGCACTCTGCCCCATCTGTTTCCAATCCTGCCCCATCTGTTTCCAATCCTGCCCCATCTGTGTCCAGCACTCTGCCCCATCTGTGTCCACTCCTGCCCCATCTGTGTCCAGCACTCTGCCCCATCTGTTTCCAATCCTGCCTCATCTGTGTCCAGCACTCTGCCCCATCTGTGTCCAGCACTCTGCCCCAACTGTGTCCAGCACTCTGACCCATCTGTGTCCAGCACTCTGACCCATCTGTGTCCAGCACTCTGACCCATCTGTGTCCAGCACTCTGCCCCATCTGTGTCCAGCACTCTGACCCATCTGTGTCCAGCACTCTGCCCCATCTGTGTCCAGCACTCTGCCCCATCTGTGTCCAATCCTGCCCCATCTCTGTCCGGCACTCTGCCCCATCTCTGTCCGGCACTCTGCCCCATCTCTGTCCGGCACTCTGCCCCATCTCTGTCCAGCACTCTGCCCCATCTCTGTCCGGCACTCTGCCCCATCTGTGTCCAGCACTCTGCCCCATCTGTTTCCAATCCTGCCCCATCTGTGTCCAGCACTCTGCCCCATCTGTGTCCAGCACTCTGCCTCATCTGTGTCCAGCACTCTGCCCCATCTGTGTCCAGCACTCTGCCCCATCTGTTTCCAATCCTGCCCCATCTGTGTCCAGCACTCTGCCCCATCTGTTTCCAATCCTGCCCCATCTGTTTCCAATCCTGCCCCATCTGTGTCCAGCACTCTGCCCCATCTGTGTCCACTCCTGCCCCATCTGTGTCCAGCACTCTGCCCCATCTGTTTCCAATCCTGCCTCATCTGTGTCCAGCACTCTGCCCCATCTGTGTCCAGCACTCTGCCCCAACTGTGTCCAGCACTCTGCCCCATCTGTGTCCAGCACTCTGACCCATCTGTGTCCAGCACTCTGACCCATCTGTGTCCAGCACTCTGCCCCATCTGTGTCCAATCCTGCCCCATCTGTGTCCAGCACTCTGCCCCATCTGTGTCCAGCACTCTGCCCCATCTGTGTCCAGCACTCTGCCCCATCTGTGTCCAATCCTGCCCCATCTGTGTCCAGCACTCTGCCCCATCTGTGTCCAGCACTCTGACCCATCTGTGTCCAGCACTCTGCCCCATCTGTGTCCAGCACTCTGCCCCATCTGTGTCCAGCATTCTGCCCCATCTGTGTCCAGCACTCTGCCCCATCTGTGTCCAGCACTCTGCCCCATCTGTGTCCAATCCTGCCCCATCTCTGTCCGGCACTCTGCCCCATCTCTGTCCGGCACTCTGCCCCATCTCTGTCCGGCACTCTGCCCCATCTCTGTCCGGCACTCTGCCCCATCTGTGTCCAGCACTCTGCCCCATCTGTTTCCAATCCTGCCCCATCTGTGTCCAGCACTCTGCCCCATCTGTGTCCAGCTCTCTGCCCCATCTGTGTCCAGCACTCTGCCCCATCTGTTTCCAATCCTGCCCCATCTGTGTCCAGCACTCTGCCCCATCTGTTTCCAATCCTGCCCCATCTGTGTCCAGCACTCTGCCCCATCTGTGTCCACTCCTGCCCCATCTGTGTCCAGCACTCTGCCCCATCTGTTTCCAATCCTGCCTCATCTGTGTCCAGCACTCTGCCCCATCTGTGTCCAGCACTCTGCCCCATCTGTGTCCAGCACTCTGCCCCATCTGTGTCCAGCACTCTGCCCCATCTGTGTCCAGCACTCTGCCCCATCTGTGTCCAATCCTGCCCCATCTCTGTCCGACCCTCTGCCCCATCTCTGTTCGGCACTCTGCCCCATCTCTGTCCGGCACTCTGCCCCATCTGTGTCCGGCACTCTGCCCCATCTGTGTCCGGCACTCTGCCCCATCTGTTTCCAATCCTGCCCCATCTGTGTCCAGCACTCTGCCCCATCTGTGTCCAGCACTCTGCCCCATCTGTGTCCAGCACTCTGCCCCATCTGTTTCCAATCCTGCCCCATCTGTTTCCAATCCTGCCCCATCTGTGTCCAGCACTCTGCCCCCTCTCTTTCCGGCACTCTGCCCCATCTCTTTCCGGTACTCTGCCCAATCTCTGTCCGGCACTCTGCCCCATCTCTGTCCGGCACTCTGCCCCATCTCTGTCCGGCACTCTGCACCATCTCTGTCCGTCACTCTGCCCCATCTCTGTCCAGCACTCTGCCCCATCTGTGTCCAGCTTTTTGCCTCTGTGTCCAGCGTTCTTCCCTGGGCCCCCCGGATCGCCGCTCTCAAGAAAAAAAAAAAGTTCTTCTTACCTGCCGCGCTCCTGCGGCAGGCGATGTTCTCTGTCTCCACGCAGCTGCAGCATGCAATCGCCGGCGACTGACAATGATGTCAGACGCCGGCGACATGCACGCACGCTGCGGCTGACGTCAATAGCTTTAAACAGCTGCAGTGTCGGCGCTAAGGGCCCGGTTAGCCTGCGGCTGCCGGTAGGGGCCCGGTGAGCAGATGAGACGGGGCCCAATGCGGGCCCCCTCTGCCCACCGGGCCCCATACGCCAGTCACGGCTGTCATGCACTGATGGCGGCCCTGCCCGACGTGTGCCCAAACAGTGGTTTACCTCCACACATGGGGTATCGGCGTACTCAGGAGAAACTGGACAACAACTTTTGGGGTCCAATTTCTCCTGTTACCCTTGGGAAAATAAAAAATTCTGGGCTAAAAAATTATATTTGAGGAAAGAAAACGTATTTATTATTTTCACGGCTCTGCGTTATAAACTTCTGTGAAGCACTTGGGGGTTCAAAGTGCTCACCACACATCTAGATAAGTTCCTTTCAGGGTCTAGTTTCTAAAATGGGGTCACTTGTGGGGGGTTTCTACTGTTTAGCCACATCAGCGGCTCTGCAAAAGCAATGTGACGCCCGCAGAGCATTCCATCAAAGTCTGTATTTCAAAACATCACTACTTCACTTCCAAACCCCGACATGTGCCCAAACAGTGGTTTACCCCCACATATGGGGTATCACCGTACTCCGGAGAAACTGGACAACAACTTTTGGGGTCAAATTTCTCCTGTTACCCTTGGGAAAATAAAAAGTTGCGGGCTAAAAAATCATTTTTGAGAAAAGAAATATTTTTTTTATTTTCATGGTTCTGCGTTATAAACTTCTGTGAAGCACTTGGGGGTTCAAACTGCTCACCACACATCTAGATTAGTTCCTTTGGGGGTCTAGTTTCCAAAATGGGGTTATTTGTGGGGGATCTGCAATGTTTATGCACAGAGGGGCTCTCCAAACGCGACATGGTGTCCGCTAATGATTGGAGCTAATTTTCCATTTAAAAAGCCAAATGGCGTGCCTTCCCTTTTGAGCCCTGCCGTGCGCCCAAACAGTGGTTTACCCCCACATATCGGGTATCAGCGTACTCAGGACAAACTGGACCACAAAATTTGGGGTCCAATTTCTCCTATTACCTTTGGCAAAATAGGAAATTCCAGGCTAAAAAATAATTTTTGATGAAAGAAAAATTATTTTTTATTTTCATGGCTCTGCGTTATAAACTTCTGTGAAGCACCTGGGGGTTTAAAGTGCTCAATATGCATCTACATAAGTTCCTTGGGGGGTCTAGTCTCCAAAATGTGGTCACTTGTGGGGGAGCTCCAATGTTTAGGCACACAGGGGCTCTCCAAACGCGACATGGTGTCCGCTAACAATTGGAGCTAATTTTCCATTCAAAGCGCCTTCCCTTCCGAGCCCTGCCGTGTGCCCAAACAGTGGTTTACCCCCACATATGAGGTATCGGCGTACTCAGGAGAAATTGTCCAAGAAATTTTTTGGATTCATTTTATCCTATTGCCCATGTAAAAATGAAAAAATTGAGGCGAAAAAATTTTTTTGTGAAAAAAAGTACTTTTTCATTTTTACGGATCAATTTGTGAAGCACCTGAGGGTTTAAAGTGCTCACTAGGCATCTAGATAAGTTTCTTGGGGGGTCCAGTTTCCAAAATGGGGTCCCTTGTGGGGGAGCTCCAATGTTTAGGCACACAGGGGCTCTCCAAACGCGACATGGTGTCCGCTAACGATGGAGATAATTTTTCATTCAAAAAGTCAAATGGCGCTCCTTCCCTTCCGAGCCTTACCATGTGCCCAAACAGTGGTTTACCCACACATGTGAGGTATCGGTGTACTCAGGAGAAATTGCCCAACAAATTTTAGGAACCATTTTATCATGTTGCCCATGCGAAAATGAAAAAATTGAGGCTAAAAGAATTTTTTTGTGAAAAAAAAGTACTTTTTCATTTTTACGGATCAATTTGTGAAGTACCTGAGGGTTTAAAGTGCTCACTGTGCATCTAGATAAGTTCCTTGGGGCGTCTAGTTTCCAAAATGGGGTCACTTGTGGGGGAGCTCCAATTTTTAGGCACACGGGGGCTCTCCAAACGCAACATGGTGTCCGCTAAAGAGTGGAACCAATTTTTCATTCAAAAAGTCAAATGGCGCTCCTTCCCTTCCAAGCCCTGCCGTGCGCCCAAACAGTGGTTTACCCCCACATATAAGGTATCAGCGTAATTCGGACAAATTGGACAACAACTTTCGTCATTCAGTTTCTCCTTTTACCATTGGGAAAATAAAAAATTTGTTTCTAAAAGATCATTTTTGTGACTAAAAAGTTAAATGTTCATTTTTTCCTTCCATGTTGCTTTTGCTGCTGTGAAGCACTTGAAGGGTTAATAAACTTCTTGAATGTGGTTTTGTGCACCTTGAGGGGTGCAGTTTTTAGAATGGTGTCACTTTTGGGTATTTTCAGCCATATAGACCACTCAAACTAACTTCAAATGTGAGGTGGTCCCTAAAAAAATGGTTTTGTAAATTTCGTTGTAAAAATGAGAAATTGCTGGTCAAATTTTAACCCTTATAACTTCCTAGCAAAAAAAAAATTTTGTTTCCAAAATTGTGCTGATGTAAAGTAGACATGTGGGAAATGTTATTTATTAACTATTTTGTGTCACATAACTCTCTGGTTTAACAGAATAAAAATTAAAAATGTGAAAATTGCGAAATTTTCCAAATTTTCGCCACATTTCCGTTTTTATCACAAATAAATGCAGAATTTATTGACCTAAATTTACCACTACCATGAAGCCCAATATGTCACGAAAAAACAGTCTCAGAACCGCTAGGATCTGTTGAAGCGTTCCTGAGTTATTACCTCATAAAGGGACACTGGTCAGAATTGCAAAAAACGGCCAGGTCATGAAGGGGTTAATAAAAATGTGCTCTTAGTAAATATTCCCCCCAACCAGTTAAAAGGAATCAGTCAGTAGGATCATCCCTGCTAAGCAGTCTATATGGGCATTCAGGTAATAGGAAGCAGAATAAAATAATACTGTGATATTTGCAGGATAATGTCTTATTCCAGAGAAATCCACGTTTTTCTTAATATGTAAATGAGCTGTTAAGATCTATGGACTGGACAGCTCCCTGAGAATCTGACTTCATATTTTATTTTATATGAAAGAGGGGGCCACCATTGTGAGACATGCAATGACTGACAATCTGCTCTCCTGATCTACAGTGGGGAGAATAAGTATTTGATACACTGCAGATTTTGAACGTTTTACCACCTACTGAGAATGGAGAGGTCTGTCATTTCTATTGTAAGTACACTTGAACTGTATGAGACAGAATCTAAAAATAAAACCAGAAAATCACATGGTATGATTTTTAAATAACTAAATTGCATTTTATTGCATAAAATTTGTATATTATCACCTACCAACCAGCAAGAATTCTGTCTCTTACAGTTAGTTTTTCTTTAAGAAGCCCTCCTACTCTGTTGCACTCATTAGCTGTATTAATTGCGCCTGTTTGAACTCGTTACCTGTATGAAAGACACCTGTCCACACACTCAATCAATAACACTCCAACCTCTCCACCATGACCAAAGAGCTGTCTAAGGACACCAGGGACAAAATTGTAGACCTGCACAAGGCTGGGATGGGCTATAGGACAATAGATATGCAGCTTGATGAGAAGGCACTATTAGAAAATGGAAGAAATACGAGATGACTGTCAATCTTCCTCAGTCTGGAGCTCCATGATGATCCAGATGAAGCATGATAGAAGGTCATGTGGTCAGATGAGACCAAAATAGAACTTTTTGGTGTCAACTCCACTCGCCGTGTTTGGAGGCAAAAGAAGGATGAGTAGTGCCCCAAGAATACCATCCCAACCATGAAGCATGGTAGGGGAAACATCATACATTGTGGGTGCCTTTTTGCAAAGGGGACAGGAAGACTGCATCACATTGAAGGGAGGATGGATGAGATCTTGCATCAGGAGATTTTGGCCAACAGCCTCCTTCCCTCAGTAAGAGAATTGAAGATGGGTCACGGCCGGGTCTTCCAGCATGACAATGACCCAAAGCACACAGCCAGGGCAACTAGGGAGTGGCACCGTAAGAAGCATTTCAAGGTCCTGGAGTGGCCTAGCCAGTCTGCAGACCTGAACTCAATAGAAATTCTTTGGAGGGAGCTGAAACTCAATGTTGCCCAGCGACAGCCCCAAAACCTGGAAGATCTGGAGAAGATCTGTATAGCGGAGTGGGCCAAAACTCCCTGCTGCAGTGTGTGAAAACTTGGTCAAGAACTACAGGAAACCTCTGTAATTGCAAACAAAAGTTATATATCAAGGTATAATTTTATTAATCTTTCTATGACCTACTTGCCCATATACGTGGCTTAGGAGTGTAGATTCTACTGACAGATTCCCTTTAAAACTGCTTGACAGTTTTGTTGGACACAGGTCAATACTGTCTGTGTTTAGGTGATTAGAGTAATGTGTGTTTTATATTACTTACTAGAATACTCTGGTATTTGGATAGTATGATGCCCCAACTTACAGGAGCCCAGATCCCACCATCCTAAAACCTTATGTATTAGAAGTGAGTTGGAAGGATAGGGTTAATTGCAGTGAAGCCGGGATTTTAACGTTTTCAGCAGAGTAAGATTTAATTCACCACAGCTCATTTATTCCTGTTTCATTCGCTTTGTCCAAATCTCTCCAGGGTTCATTATCCTCGGTTGACATTTTGGTATTTTTATGTTACTTATTCGAAAGAAGATTTGTCAGTTTTCTGCTTTCCAAATAACGATGCTAACATTATTTAAGACAGCTGGGAATTAAATTCTTTCTGACAGTGAGGGAATCAATAGAGAATGACAGCAAACAATGCAAGCTGACATATTTATTTATTTAATTTTTTACATATGAGCACAAGTACATCAGTGATAAATCATAACATTCACAACCTTCTAATATAAGGTATAGCTTGGGGTATATTATCATCCATGATTTCAAAGAAGACTTTTCAAACCAAACTTGTACAACGCCCACTGATTTCTGTGTCTGCCACTAGGGTACACATTCATCTTGGCAAAAGAATGCGGTGGGTGCGATACTTACGGTAAATTAGGTTTTGCATTTGATAAATTTTATCCTGCCAAGGCGATGGGTAGGCAGCTTTCTAGGCTATAATTTATCAATTTAAAAAAACACTTTGCTTTCAAGGGCTCAAGTGGGGATACACTTTGGCCAAAGATCTCCCGTTGTTACTACATCATCTCATAATGCAAGTGAATGAGGTCGAATTACAACACCTAATATACCATGACAAGCAATGTGAAGAACGTCTATATGGCCGAAAAGTTTCATGTATCTTTTGTATGTGGTGGCCAATAAAGAGATCCTTTGGAGGAGAACGTCTGGCACCTTGAACTTTTTCATTTTTAAGCACCAACACAAGCAAGTCACTAAAAATCTAACTGGATTCGATTTTTGGGGAATTGCTTGGTGCAATACCCTAATGGTTGCAATGTGACCTCATTCACCTGCATTATGCTGATATGTAGCAGCAACATACAACGATGTTTGCTCATGCAACCTGTCACGGTCAAGGTCGCCATATAGCCCCTACCTAAATTTATTCCTACAACCATTTGGACGCCTAGTGGATTTTAATCTGATAACACAATGATACTGTACAGAGATGTATGGACTTTACACATACAGACGACAAGATGTTGCAGATGTTGGGACACATATTGAAGCCCCTGCCTTAGGCTCCAAGTCCTCCCTTGTCTTGTCCTTGTCACCCTATATAAAAAATGGTCCTATCCTTTAAAATGGCCTTAATCCTGTAACTATTTTGCCTTTCTATGATCATGCTTTCTCAGATCAGTCATGTGTGTGTTTATACCAGTAAAGAGGTAGACCATACCTTTAAATCCAGCAAGCATGGCTGATACTTGTTTCTGTGGACACCTGCACTTGGTGAACAGTTTGGAGTCCCCCATATATATATAAAATTTTCAGTTTATGGGCAACGTTAGCCCCTGTTCACATAATGCATTCACAATTCAATTTTTTTTGCAGCAATTTTTTTAAAAAATGCAGCTACTTTCCTATGTTCACGGAAAACTGCAGTGAAAAAAAAAAACATAGGAAGTGCATCTTTTGAATTCAACCCAAGAATAATTCTCAGTACAGATAAGCAGGCTAAATAGTTTTTGATCTAAATAATTTAGGCTCATTCTATGGTGAACAAAATGCAATTACGGAGAATTTTGGACCTTATTCCATCACTTTAGTATCATAATTAAAACATAAAAACTTCATGAATGAATTTAACTATTAACCTTGTGGGTGAAGACATCCGCTCTGTTTTTTCTCAGCAGCCAGCAGACCTGGCATACACTTGGAGTATGGTTTTGCCTGCCAGAAATTTGCTTTCATGGAATTCTTTAACAGATCTTTCCTTGATGTCCACAATCTGCATAGGAGCAGCAGTCCATTTGCTTATGCTGAGCTGCAGGTTAACCACTGCTCATTGCACATCATAGCGGATCCTTTTTCCGTGCAGCCACAAAGCCTCTCAGAATGCTGAGTCTCAGTTTTTGTCAGATAAGGCAGGTTGGAGAAATCAAAGTATGTTATATTGCCATGAAAGTTTTTCATAAAAATACGATTTCAGAGATACATTTTAGAGTATACATTATGACTACCGGTATATTGCTTTTTTTCTAAGCATATTTTAAGCAAAACGCATACAGCATAAAAGCTATAATAATAAAAATTCTCTATAATAATTTAAAAGAGATTATTGGAAATGAGCCATTATGCAGTCTATTGTCTCAATTAATATGCACATCAATATGCAGTAAAGACAGCACTCTTCCAGATTACAAAAATGCAAAAAATATTTTATTACTCCATGCAAGTACTTAATAACAGAGTTTCAGCCTTGATAAAGACCAGATAGGTCGAAAAGTTGCTACATTTCAATCCCTTAATAAAGGTCAGCAACGTTTCGAGCTATCTGGTCTTTATTAAGGGCTTGATAAGTAGCAAAGTCTTGACCTATCTTGTTTTTATCAAGGGTTTGATAATGACCATATAGCCACCCACACTAACGCTTTTTTGGATTGGTTACAAAATTATTTTTATTTATCATAACAATAGAACACCACATACGTTTATAAAAATACATAAAATGGAGAGAAAGACAAATACAAGAAAAAGAAAGGGTGGGTATGGCTTTTAAAGTGGCATAGTGTAAATCAAGCACGAAAAGAGCTACAGCAAACAATAACCAAAACAATCTATAATATAACGGTGGGAACGTCACTCTGTCCGAAGCCTTTATAGACTGCGCAAGCGCGACGCACCGTACCTGCGCAGTCTGGACAAGAGTGACGCAGCCGAACTTACTTATCCCCCCAAGTGTACCGGCCATGGGGGCTCCACACACCCTTGTATCCCCCATAATATAGCGGCCATGGGGGCTCCGTGCTCTGCAGCTCCGGTCAGGGTAGATGTAGAGCCCAGCGGAGCTCCAGGACCTTTGATGATGTCACCAGCATGTGACCAGTGACGCGAATGGGCGGAGTCAGCCCTCGCTGTGCTGGCTGCAGGGGTGCTGTATCCATTATAGCCAGCGCCGCACTCAGGCAGTAAGTACAGCCACACTCACGCAGTACAGCCACACTCGACCGCACTCACACAGTACAGCCATACTCAGCCACACTCGCACAGTTCAGCCACACTCAGCGACACTCACACAGTACAGCCACACTCAGCCACACTGACACAGTATGGCCACACTCAGCCACACTCACACAGTACAGCCACACTCAGCCACACTCACACAGTACAGCCACACTCACACACACACTCACAGTACAGCCACACTCACGCAGTACAGCCACACTCACAGTACAGCCACACTCACGCAGTACAGCCGCACTCACGCAGCACAGCCGCGCTCAGTATAGCTGCACTCCGCGGCTGTACTGTCTGAGTGCAGCTATACTGAGCGCGGCTGTACTGTCTCTCAGTATAGCTGCACTCAGACAGCACACCCGCACTCAGGAAGCACAGCCGCACTCAGCACAGCCGCACTCCGCACAGCCGCACTCGGACAGCACAGCTGGAGAGAGAAAGATGGGAGCAACATATGGCAGAATGGAAACAGGAACAGGCAGGATGGGTGCAGCTCATTACAACAGAATGGGGGCACAGGATGGGAGCAGAACATGACAGAATGGTTGCGCAGGATGGGAGCACCACATGACAAAATGGGGACGCAGAATGGGAACAGCACATGACAGAATGGTTGCGCACGATGGGAGCACTACATGACAGGATGGGGGCAGGATGGGAGCAGCACATGACAAGACGGGGGCGCAGGATGGGAGCACATGACAGGATGGGGACGCAGGATGGAGCAGCACATGACAGGATGGGGATGCAGGTTGGAACAGCACATGACAGGATGGGGGCGCAGGGTGGAGCAGCTCATGACAGGATGGGGACGCAGGATGGAGCAGCACATGACAGGATGGGGACGCAGGATGGAGAAGCACATGACAGGATGGGGGCGCAGGATGGAGCAGCACATGACAGGATGGGGACGCAGGATGGAGCAGCACATGACAGGATGGGGGAGCAAGATGGGAGCAGCACATACCAGGATGGAGACCATATAACAATATAAATGCTCGCCACCCGGGTGTAGAACGGGTTCAATAGCTAGTTAGATATATACATATATAACCAACCTAAATAGGTGTACACACATGTATTATATAAGTATAATCCATCAGCTCAATCTGCTAGCAATAGGGACCAAGCACCATATAATATAAAGTGCATAATCATGCTAATATAAATATATATTGTGCATACAAAAATAAGTAAGGTGCCAGGGCGCTACCGCGAGCAGGGCAGGCATGTACAGCATAGATAAAACAAGCCCAGAAAAAAACATGTAATGATATGAATTACCTTGTATAACCCAGCAGCCAGGGACCCACCACACCTGACGCACGTTTCGCTATGGAACAAAGCTATTTTTTGTATTTTTGGAATCTCCTGGAAATGCAATGTCTTTATTGCATATTTTTGTGGATTCTGATGAACTGTCACTCCTGGTGACTCTGGGTGTTCTGCAAGAACACAGATGGTATTATTCATGTGCATATCAGTCAAGCTAGAGATGCACCAATGTAAGGCCAAAAATTGCGATGTTACCAATGTGACACAATGGCTGAAGAGTATCGCCTTACTTTGATCGTTCACCTCTAGGGTGGTTTCACACATTGCTTAAAAAAAGTTCAACTTTAAAAAAAAAAAAAAAAAAAAGCTTTTTTTTTTCTTTTCATTTAATACATTTATTAATAGGAAATTAATGCTGATGTTGACTGTGAGTCCATCAAATACAAAATGCACTACAAAGTGTGTTACATTCATGGTATTTTTTTCTTCACACTTTTGGTGTGTTGTTTTGGTTCTTGGCTCTTTTCTCAAATGCTGCATGTTCTAGGTGTGGCCTGTTTTTCTTTCATTTTTAAATAGACTTCTCTTTTGGAAAATAAATACATGAAGAAATGAATGTGTGCATACAATAACACCAAAAAAGCTAATGAAAATCATGACAAGTTTTTAAAAGCCAAAGGAAAGAAAGATACGAAAAAAATTGTGAGACTGAAGTGAAGCCTGAAACACATTTTTGGGCCAAAATGTTTATGCTGATTTAATTTCAGATTACGGTATATCTTTATAGTGATCACAGCACTATTTTTCTTATACAATAGCACCAAAATCACTGCATAGACAAAGAAAAATGCAAAAATTCTTGCTGTCTGCAACTGCCAATATGGAAAGCTTAGAAGATTTTTTTTGTATATTTTCTTATAATCACGATAAGTGCATAAAGTATGTAAGTAAAGCTCTACGAGGATCCAAAACCAGATCATTTGACTCTATCTACGCGAGGAATTTTTGAAATCTATATCGGCTAAATAAAACTTCAACAACTATAATGCCTATTAATAATTCAGCCCCAAACATTTTAGATTAAATTTTATATGAAAAGAAAAAAAATATTGTTCAAGGGTGGATATACATTTTAAAAGTAAACAAAGTAAAAGTTTGTATATACACGTATATATAATATGTGGTTCAATAGTTTTTAGAAAAACATAAATAAAACAAGTTTAAAAATTATCATTCTCTGCAGCGTATTGTGCTGCCTACTCCTGTGTTCCTCTTTCAGATGTTGGAAGGAAAAATTGTCTAGAGATCTAGAAATGCAAATATCTAGAGAAACACTTGTGATTATCCAGGGCTGTGGCACATCAGCAGTAGATCCAGGAGAAATTAAAAAATAATCACAGTCTTTGCCAAGTTTAATATAAATTATTTGTAAAGGGGGTCACTTAAATTTTAAAAAAAAAACTTTTTTATTTGCAGAACAGAATAATATACAATAAAGTTTATACACCGATCAGAAAATATGTCACTGATTTTCTGTGTAAAGTGTCTGTAATCGGGATGAGTTTCTGGCGATAAGTAAAAAAGCGCTATACTGCAATTCACTAGAGAGAGTTACCCGATAGGGTAGAGCACAGCATCAATTAATGGTTATTTCCACTTTTACTCAATTGAATCCTACTCTTTTTTTTTGTTCACAGGGTCCGTGTATAGGTAACCAGCAGAGTTTGGCACACAGCAGACTATGGGATGCAGTGGTCGGTTTCCTACATGTTTTTGCCAACATGCAGATGAAGCTGTCACAGGTAAAGAGACTGTTTGCAGTAAATACTATAATTGTGTTTAAAGCGAGTGTTTCTCAAACTCATGTAGTGTAGATCTATAGGAAGGGATGTCCAAAGATATTACGAAGCAGTTATCAATTGACTCTTGTTCGGGGACGGAAAATGATAATTTCCTATGAAAAGTGAAATATATCCATGATCAATTACCAAACTCAATAAATTTAGTGTAGCGTGTCAACCTTCATAGATATTATGCTCAATTCCTTCCCTTCTGGATTGTCTGGCTGTCTTATGGCATGTTGCAAAAACTACAACCTATCTGATACCAAACTAAGATCTGAAACCATCGGTAGATCTAAGTGGTAGCTGCACAAGGTACACACATTGTGAGGACTCCTGTTTAGCTATTGTGACAAGCTATCCATGCAACCTCCAGGATATATCCTCTTCATAAAGAAACAGGACTTCAACTCTAACGCTACCTATTGGCTATAGCAATCCCGACAGTCAGTATCGATCTTTTAACAAGCCTTGCCACATGACTTGGAATATGAAGCCAAACCAGAAACTGCATGTGCAAACATGTATTTTTGAGTGTTTGCCCCTCCTCAGAGCAAAACAGGAGCTCTAATTTTGGCTAGGCAAAAAGCCTCTGATGGGGGTCTGAGGTGGATCATTTCTCCCAATCAGACGCCTCTAACGTAGCCAGGCTGTTTGCCTCCAGGAAAAGCACATAAGTGCCATGACGCTTTCATGCTATTGCTGCAACTATAATACATTCCAGAAATTGTTGGGTGTCACTAATCGAACAATTGTGGCATATCATCGAGATATAGAGCCCAGTTCATCAAAGCTTTTCCACAGAATTTTGGTGTAAAAAGCTTTGAAAAGTCAAACCATTTTGTCAGGCAGCATTAAAAATGTGTGACTTTTGGCGTTCTCACCACTTTGTTCGAGCTACGGTGGGATGAGGGCATGTCAAATCCATGAAGAGCAGCTGCGTTCCTTATGCCACAAATTTTACTACAGTCCTCCTAATGGATTAAGATTTGTGGTAAGGTGCACATGGGGGCCCACATCTCTTCTCAGAGGATTCATTAAGAGCCTACCTCCCGTTAAGACTGGTGATAAAAATGCTGATTTCGATGAATCAGTGCCATAATGACTATTATGAGACATTTCAGTAACTTAAATTAATTGCCACCTCTGATCCAGATCTACCCAATACAACATATTGGTTTGCTTATTATTCAGACTTGAGGAATTTCTAGGTGAAACGAGTCAAGAATACATAAGATATTATAAATCATGAAAAAATGGAATGCATTTTCTTCACCTAATCTTTAAAGGTAGTGAGCTGTAAGATTCACCTGGAGAGGGGCTTCTTAGTGACTCATGGAATAATTTGCTAATTGGAACCTGTATATCTGAAACGTGGAATAATTGCAGTGCAAGGGAAAACTGCACTTTGGTTCAAGTCTTTTGCAAAACATTAATGACCCCCCTGGATAAAACTCATCAACTAGAGTTTCCCATGGGGTTTCACGTTCCCTGTATTGTCCTGTCATGTTTACTCAGTTCTGTGGTGTGCTACTGACATGACCCATTAAGACAACAAGTTCATAGACTTCTGCAATACTGGCGAAAATATGCTTTCTTCATGTTTGTTGTCAAATGTATATATGGGTTTGATAACTTGTCTTTACATTGCTTTTCATTCATTAACCCAATTATTTACAGAATAAACAGTATAAGACACAGCGTGTCAAATAGAGGGTCAATACTAAGTGTGTTTGACTTTTATTCATGTTGACTTACATAACACTTGAAGAGAACATGTTATCAGGTCCTAAGCTGCTCCCCCGATCTGTATCTCTTTTTTTATTTAAACATCAAAAATTCCTTTGTAAGCTAATTTGTTTGTTGTTGTTTTTTCTTCCTTTTTTTGTTGTTAATCCTCCATACGGTTCAAGAGATATGGACCTAAGAGGGAGGTGCTCACTGGGTGATAATGCATATCATCTTAAAGACATGTCCCAGATACTCCTGTGAGCCACGCCCTATTGTTAAACACCATAAAAAGGCCCATATCTCTGGTACCGTATGGCGAAATAAAAAAAACAAAACAAGCAGTGGGAATAAAATATTAAGAAAACTTAGCCACTACTGACCTGGTGACACGTCCACTTTAATTAGGATTTTACACTTACATTAAAGAGAATCTGTCAGCAGGATCAACCCTCCTAAGCTGTCTATATGGGCATGTAGGATAAAGAAAGATGAATGAAATGATACCTTGATATATGTGATCTGATGTCTTATTCCACAGAAATCCACATGTTTCTTAATATATAAATGAGCTGTTAAGATCTATGGGCCAGACATAGATCTCCCTGAGAATCTGCCTGATAGGGGACATTGCCAGTGTGAGACAAGTAATGACTGACATGGAAAATATCTAACAAAATAACAAGAGTGTAAGTGCCATAAAATGTATAATTTTATTAAGTACATATCATTCAAAATAGAATTAAAAAACACATAAAAATGTCAGAGGCTGCAATGCCAAATAGAAGGATGCAGGAGATCCTGCTTAATATTGGACAACAGTAGAGCAACAGGCAAGTTTATGTAGATGTAAGTACTAGGGTTAAATCTTCCTTGCTAAAGTGCATAAAGTATAAGGTGCTGCAAAAAAACGTGCATATCAATATAGGAGGCAAGTCAGGAGGAAGTCATCTCACAAAACGTGCGTTGGGGCGGTGGGAGAATCCTCATTATACGCTATTCAGCTCATGTAAGTCATTATTATTATTTTGCCTCCTATATTGATATGCACGCTTTTTTGCAGCAGCTTATACTTTATGCACTTTAGCAAGGATGATTTAACCCTAGTACCTACATCTGCATAAAATTGCTCGTTGCTCTACTGTTGTCTAATATTAACCCCTTCATGATCGGGGGATTTTTCGTTTTTCCGTGTTCGTTTTTCGCTCCCCTCCTTCCCAGAGCCATAACTTTTTTATTTTTCTGTCAATTTGGCCATGTGAGGGCTTATTTTTTGTGGGACGAGTTGTACTTTTGAACGACATCATTGGTTTTAGCATGTCATGTACTAGAAAACGGGAAAAAAATTCCAAGTGCGGCGAAATTGCAAAAAAAGTGCAATCCCACATTGGTTTTTTGTTTGGCTTTTTTGCTAGGTTCACTAAATGCTAAAACTG
Organism: Ranitomeya imitator; assembly: GCF_032444005.1. NCBI lineage: Eukaryota > Metazoa > Chordata > Amphibia > Anura > Dendrobatidae > Ranitomeya > Ranitomeya imitator. The sequence continues at coordinate 714,872,723 of NC_091282.1, read as the reverse complement.
ACCTGCCATTATGATTCTCCAGGTCATTACGAGTTCATAGACACCTAACATGACTAGGTTATTTTTTATCTAAGTGGTGAAAAAAAAATTCCAAACTTTGCTAAAAAAAAAAAAAAAAAAATTGCACCATTTTCCGATACTCGTAGCGTCTCCATTTTTCATCATCTGGGGTCAGTTGAGGGCTTATTTTTTGCGTGCCGAGATGACGTTTTTAATGATAGCATTTCGGTGCAGATACGTTCTTTTGATCGCCCGTTATTGCATTTTAATGCAATGTTGCGGCGACCAAAAAAACGTAATTCTGGCGTTTCGAATTTTTTTCCCGCTACGCTGTTTAGCGATCAGGTTAATACTTTTTTTTAATTGATAGATCGGGCGATTCTGAGCGCGGCGATACCAAATATGCGTAGATTTGATATTTTTTTTATTGATTTATTTTGATTGGGGCGAAAGGGGGGTGATTTAAACTTTTATGTTTTTTTCATTTTTTTCACATTTTTTTAAACTTTTTTTTTAACTTTTGCCATGCTTCAATAGCCTCCATGAGAGGCTAGAAGCAGGCACAGCACGATCGGCTCTGCTACATAGCAGCGATCTGCTGATCGCTGCTATGTAGCAGAATTGCACGTGTGCTGTGAGCGCCGACCACAGGGTGGCGCTAACAGCGACGGGCAATCAGTAACCATAGAGGTCTCAAGGACCTCTATGGTTACCATTCACAAGCATCGCCGACCCCCGATCATGTGACGGGGGTCGGCGATGACGTCATTTCCGGCCGCCCGGCCGGAAGCGGTAGTTAAATGCCGCTGTCTGCGTTTGACAGCGGCATTTAACTAGTTAATAGGTGCGGGCAGATCGCGATTCTGCCCGCGCCTATTACGGGCACATGTCAGCTGTTCAAAACAGCTGACATGTCCCGGCTTTGGTGCGGGCTCACCGCGGAGCCCTGCATCAAAGCAGGGGAGCCGGCATCGGACAGTATAGTACGTCCGATGCCGGTAAGGGGTTAAACAGGATCCCCTGCACCTTGTATTTGGCATTGCAGCCTCTGACATTTTCTATGCATTTTTAATTCTGTTTTTAACTACGGTATATATACTTAATAAAAATATAATTTTTATGGCACATACACTCTTATTCTTTTGTTAGATATTTTCCGTCTAGTTACTCAGAGTTGTGCTGACTTTCATCTTTTTCCAAATTTTGGGTGCTTATTGTTACTTTTATGTAATGACTTATAGTCTGCTCTCTTGATCTATATATCACACTGGTAACCCTCCCTTTCATCTATATATATATATAATTGTCTAAGGGGTACTTCCGTCTTTCTGTCCCGGAAATCCCGCGTCGCTGATTGGTCTCGGCAGCTGCCTGTCATGGCTGCTGCAACCAATCAGCGATGGGCACAGTCCAATTAGTCCCTCCCCTGCAGTCAGTGCCCGGTGCCCGGCTTCCACTCCAGAATCCCCTCCAGTCACCGCTCACACACGCAGCGGTAACGGGCCATGGTGTAACACACTCCGTTACCGCTGCTATTAACCCTGTGTGTCCCCAACTATTTACTATTGATGCTGCCTATGCAGCATCAATAGTAAAAATATGTCATGTTAAAAATAATAAAAAAAACAAAAAACCTGCTATACTCACCATCCGCCGCCTTTCCCGCTCCTCGGGACGCTCCGGTGACCGCTCCATGCAAGCGGCAGGTTCTGGTGGCAAGGATTGTATGCGACAAGGACCTGCCATGACGTCATGATCATGTGACCGCGACGTCATCACAGGTCCTGCGCTCATACCAGCCCTGGGACCGGAAGCTGCCGCTTGCAATGGAGCGGTCATATATATATGTTTATTTTTTATTTTAAGTCTCTATACTACGTGGTTCTGTGCTGTATACTCCGTCGCTGTGCAATATACTACGTGACTGGGCAATATACTACGTGACAGGGCAATATACTACGTGACTGGGCAATATACTACGTGGCTGGGCAATATACTACGTGGCTGGCCAATATACTACGTGGCTGGGTAATATACTACGTGGCTGTGCAATATACTACATGACTGGGCAATATTCTACGTGGCTGGCCAATATACTACGTGGCTGGCCAATATACTATGTGGCTGAGCAATATACTAAGTGACTGGGCAATATACTACGTGACTGGGCAATATACTACATGGACATGCATATTCTAGAATACCCGATGCGTTAGAATCGGGCCACTATCTAGTCTACTATATAATTGTCTAAGGGTCACTTCCGTCTTTCTGTCTGTCCTTCTCTCTGTCTGTCATGGAAATCCCAAGTCGTGGCAAAACAGCCACAACCAATCAGCGACGGGCACAGTCCGGCGGCAAAATGGCCGCTCCTTCCTCCCCGCAGTCAGTGCCCGCTCCATAATCCCCTCCAGTCAGCGCTCACACAGGGTTAATGGCAGTGTTAACGGACCGCGTTATGCCGCGGTGTAACGCACTCCGTTAACGCTGCTATTAACCCTGTGTGACCAAATTTTTACTATTGATGCTGCCTATGCAGCATCAATAGTAAAAAGATCTAATGTTAAAAATAATAAAAAAAAAAAAAATACTTATATACTCACCATCCGTCGGCCCCCCGGATCCAGAACAGGCCTTTCCCGCTCCTCACGACGCCCCGTTGACCGCTCCATGCATTGCGGTCTCGCGAGACCGCTACGTCATCATTTCGCGAGACCGCAATGCTCCCTTGGGACCGAAGCGTGCGAGGAGCATTGGTAAACACTTCGCCTGGATTCGGGGGCTCCGGAAGGTGAGTATATCACTATTTTTTATTTTAATTCTTTTTTATAACAGGGATATGATGCCCACATTGCTATATACTACGTGGGCTGTGCAATATACTACGTGGGCTGTGCATTATACTACGTGGGCTGTGCAATATACTATGTGGCTGTGCTATATACTATGGGGCTGTGCTATATACTCCGTGGGATGTGCAATATACTACGTGGCTGTGGAGTATATTACGTGGCTGTGCAATATACTACGTGTCTGTGCTATATACTACGTGGGCTGTGCTATATACTACGTGGCTGTGTTATACACTACATGGGCTGTTATATACTACGTGGGCTGTGCTATATACTACGTGGGCTGTGCAATATACTACGTGGGCTGTGCAATATACTGCGTGGCTGTGCAATATACTACGTGGCTGTGCAATATACTACGTGGCTGTGCTATATACTACGTGAATGTGTTATACACTACATGGGCTGGGCTATATATTACGTGGGCTGTGCTATATACTACGTGGGCTGTGCTATATACTACGTGGGCTGTGTTATACACTACGTGGGCTGTTATATACTACGTGGGCTGTGTTTTACACTGTTATACACTATGTGGGCTGTGTTATACACTATGTGGGCTGTGTTATACACTACGTGAGCTGTGTTATACACTACGTGGGCTGTTATACACTACGTGGGCTGTGTTATATACTGTGTGCGTGGGCTGTTATATACTACGTGAGCTGTGTTATATGCTATGTGGGCTGTTATACACTCCGTGGGCTGTGCTATATACTCCGTGGGGTGTACTATATACTCCATGGGCTGTGTTATATACTACGTGGCTGTGCTATATACTCCGTGGGCTGTTATATACTACGTGGGCTGTGCAATATACTGCGTGGCTGTGCAATATACTACGTGGCTGTGCAATATACTACGTGGCTGTGCTATATACTACGTGAATGTGTTATACACTACATGGGCTGGGCTATATATTACGTGGGCTGTGCTATATACTACGTGGGCTGTGCTATATACTACGTGGGCTGTGTTATACACTACGTGGGCTGTTATATACTACGTGGGCTGTGTTTTACACTGTTATACACTATGTGGGCTGTGTTATACACTATGTGGGCTGTGTTATACACTACGTGAGCTGTGTTATACACTACGTGGGCTGTTATACACTACGTGGGCTGTGTTATATACTGTGTGCGTGGGCTGTTATATACTACGTGAGCTGTGTTATATGCTATGTGGGCTGTTATACACTCCGTGGGCTGTGCTATATACTCCGTGGGGTGTACTATATACTCCATGGGCTGTGTTATATACTACGTGGCTGTGCTATATACTCCGTGGGCTGTTATATACTACGTGGCTGTGCTATATACTCCATGGGCTGTGTTATATACTACGTAGCTGTGCTATATACTACGTGGCTGTGCTATATACTACGTGGCTGTGCAATATACTACGTGGCTGTGCTATTTAATACGTGGGCTGTTATATACCACGTGGTGGGCCGCGAACAATCAGCGACAGGCGCAGTCCTGCCGCGAATTGGCGCGGGATTTGAACCACGCTTCGCTAATTGGTCGCGGTTGGCCGAATCCTGTGTATTCAATGTATTATTCTAAAATCTTCATAAATAAACTACATACATATTCTAGAATACCCGATGCGTTAGAATCGGGCTACCATCTAGTTTAAAATAATGTCTGGAGGCAGATGCTCTATGTCTGGCTCATAGATCTTAACAGCCAATTTATATGTTAGAAAAAAACATGGATTTTTCTGGAAAAAAACATCCGATCATAGTTATTAAGGTATTATTTTATTCATCTCACTATGACCTGTGTGCACATATGGATGACAAAGGATGATTGATTCCACTGACAGATTCCCTTTAAGGTGAGCAGTGGTCTTAGAATTATAAAGTTGTTCATTATAAACTGCTTTCTTTTTCTTTCAGGATTCAAGCCAGATTGAACTCCTTAAAGAACTTCTGGATCTCCTTCAAGACATGGTTGTGATGCTGCTTTCCCTTCTAGAAGGTAGGGTTGTATTATATTATTATTACATCTTTAGCTTTCCACTGGATTTGTTAAACAAGCTACAGACATAGCAGTATATCCGGCCATATTGTGGACAGTTCAGGAGATTATATCCTACTTTCAGGTTCCCTTTTGCAGGTTTTTCCTTTCCCGGTTACTCCCACTGATGGCTCACATTCAATCCAGCTCAGAGATAGTTGAGCAAGAAAAAAAAAGCTACACCATTTATGCATGCATAGATTATTTTGTTTGTGTCTTATGACAGTGTAAGCTAGATGGCACAGGTAGATTAAAAGGAACCTGCCTCATTGGAAAACGATATTTACCCACAGATGTGGGATTAATCTGTAGGTAGGGTACAAAATGCTGCCCTGCCACCTTATTTAAAGTACAACTATTGGAAGAAAATGAACTTCTATATTCCCACGAGCCACCAGCTTTCAGTCATGGGGGGCGGGCATGGAGGGTATACAGTCACCACTCAGAGCACTCCTTGCTATACTTTGATCAGCAGCTGAAAGTAGCCTGGCATTTTGAAAGTTTGCACTGCCGTGTATCTGTGCAGAACGAGCTGTCAATTAAAGTGCTTGAGCATGCTTACAGCCTCAACTGACCGTATAGTGACTGGTACTGTTAGCGGTAACTGTAGCCTCTCCATGCCCACCCACACGATTGAAAGCTGGCAGTTCCCATGAGGAGATAACTTAATTTTCTCCAGATAGACGCACTGTTTGTAAGGCAGCCAGGCAACATCTGAAGATATATAGCATTTTATGGGGTGATAGTTTCCTTTAAGTGATGAAGAGTTGAGCAATAAATCTGCGGGATAGCTTTAGAATGGTTTTCATGTGTAAACAGATAAGAAATGGTATAACCTTCAGGCTTGTTGTGCTATTTGTACACACTTCCACAGTGGATCTGTTATGTGTTCTTCATAATGCCTCTATTGCTGGCAGTTGCTTGTCATAACTCAATTCCCTCAAATCCAATAACACATAAGATGCTGAACACCAAATTATGGATTTAAGGCCAGCTGTCTTTTCTGTGGAAGATGAATAAAAATCCTTCCTTATTAGCATTATGCTAACTATATTTGCATATGCTTTGCATTTTAATTTCTTTTCCCCTCTGAAAAAATATAAGTAGAAAAAAAAAAAAGAAATTAAGCAGAAAAAAAAAATGAATAGACTGATTTGGAAAGACATTTCATGTATCTGATACATAGAAAAGATGGGGTTATCCAAAATTTAAAAGAATAAAACAAGATGTCTGATTCCTATTGGTGCCATTTACATTGAACTGGTACAGCCTTTGATTAGCAACTGTGTGTTCACCTTACTGCTCAAAAAGTGAGCTACAGAAAAAAAAACTATGATAGATACCTGTGTATGAACTGGTGGAAGATGTTTCACAAAACATCATAAGAATATTTAAAAATGGTAATGGAGCCTACATGGGATTGATGATTGACGTATAATAATAGTAGTTCAGAAAGAGTCCCCCAATTACAAAGAGTGTGTCTCTCATTCTGGAGGACCTCCATGGTTTCAGTTTAACAAGTGTAATACTTTTTTTTTACCCTTTGGCAGTGCTGCAACGTAATTGAACACTTCTGCTAGGTTCAGATCAGAAGGACAACCTGAAAGTAGGTTTTCTTTGACGGAACCTCTAAAAAAAAAAAAGGCATTGTCAAACCAGGATAAGAAAAAGGAATGCAATTGTGTGTTGAGTTGTAGGCAATCAATTATTTATTTTTTTATTTTATTGGTTTTTATTTATGTTACAGGCAATGTAGTAAATGGGACTATTGGAAAACAAATGGTTGACACTTTAGTGGAGTCATCTAGCAATGTTGAAATGATACTGAAATTCTTTGATATGTTCCTGAAGTTGAAGGATCTAACCAGCTCTGATGCATTTAAGGAATATGACCCAGAAGGAAAGGGTATTATTTCAAAAAAAGAGTTCCAAAAAGCCATGGAGGGACAAAAACAATATGCGCAGTCAGAAATTGAGTTTCTACTCTCTTGTGCGGAAGCAGATGAAAATGACATGTTTAACTATGTGGAATTTGTAGACCGATTCCATGAACCAGCTAAAGATATTGGTTTCAATGTGGCTGTTTTGTTGACCAATCTCTCGGAGCACATGCCAAATGACTCTCGGCTCCAGTGTTTGTTAGACCCTGCAAACAGTGTTCTGAACTACTTCTCTCCATATTTGGGACGTATAGAAATAATGGGTGGTGCAAAAAGAATAGAGAGAGTATATTTTGAGATCAGCGAGTCAAGCCGAACACAGTGGGAGAAACCTCAAGTCAAGGAGTCTAAGAGACAATTTATATTTGATGTTGTAAATGAAGGTGGAGAACAGGAAAAGATGGAACTATTTGTTAACTTTTGTGAGGATACAATTTTTGAGATGCAGCTGGCATCTCAGATATCCGAATCAGATGCAGCTGAAAGACCTGAAGAAGAGGAAGAAGAAGAACCGCACCATATGATTGAAGTTGGTGAAGAGGATGAAGAAGAGCAGTCTCTAGAATCATCATCTGCTTTTATTGTAGCTTGTACAGCGCTGAGGAAAAATATGTCCAATTTCTTCAAAATGTTAACCTTGAAGAACATTGGTAAACAGTTTCGGAAAGTGAAAAAGATGACTGTCAAGGAATTAGTCAAAGTCTTCTTTTCCTTTTTTTGGACGCTGTTTGTTGGTTTGTTCCAATTTGTGTTTACGATAGTATGGGGAATATTCCAAATTCTTTGGAGCACAGTATTTGGAGGTGGCTTAGTCGAAGGGGCCAAAAACATTAAAGTAACCAAAATATTAGGAGACATGCCCGATCCTACACAATTTGGAATCCACGATGATGTCTTGGAAGCTGAAAAAGCAGATTCATCCGAACACTCGTCATCTGCAGAACTAGCACAGCTTGTTAAAGGAGACAAGGGAGATATGGATATGCCCGATATTTTTGGCATTTCTGCTAAGAAAGAAGGTTCTAAGCATGGTGTAGAAATTGGTCTTGGTGACTTCACAGAACATGTAAGCACAGAGAATACAACCAGTCTGGAGAGTGCTGTACACAAGAAGAGAAAAGCTCTTGTAAGTAGCTTCATTTTTCCTATTTCTCTGACTTATTTCCATGCGTATGCCACTTTGGGCAATCAATTTATTGATTTACATAATTGTTAGTGTTAAGTAGAGGTAATATATATATATAACTTGATAGTACAGCAGTATGTCCATGAGTATTGTACATTATTTTTAGGGGTCGAAATACCTTTTTGGAAATACAAACAGAAATTACATCTGAATTTTAAAAACATCGTATTTCTTATAATCTTTCTCATATGCCATGGTGCGGTAAATGTAGCTAAAAAAAATGAAGTCCTCTCAGCTATGGAGGACTTGAGGTGTCCACTCAAACCAACAGACGTATATTGATTTGCTGCCTTATGGCGACTGCATTGGGGACAGCTAACGTGGAATGGATTGGAGTATAACTTTGTATCCCATTTCTGTCATCTTCTGATAACCTCTTAGCACTTTTTACCAAGTTCACCATGACTTTTACTAAACTTGTAAAGATTTTAGTATGAGTGGATATGTCAGTAAATCTTTTACTGCTCTCATTAAATTATCTCCTAACTTCCTTAGTTCTTCTCCCTGGTGCAATATCAAGGGAAAAATACAAAAATCTAATAAGGCAGCGTCCCTAGAAAATAACAGTTTTGCGCATTTCATAAGCGTCTTGGATGTTGCATTAAAGTTGGAATTCACAGTCTTTCCTCCTCCCCATTGTCTAGAAGAATTAATGAAGCAAGCCTTGCTAGTTAGTTATGCATGTTAGTTGGCAGATGCTCTGTTGTGCTGCCTGAAGGCAACAGTTAATGTCTATTTTAATTTTAATATCCACATTCCTGATCTGACGTTTAACAGTTAAGAGCGTTATCATGATGATGCTTGATAGTGCGGGGAGAGATTGGAGACTAGATATATTGTATCAGAAGGGACATGCCACTGTAAAGGCCAGAGAATTCAGAAGACCCTGCTTTCTATTTATTAATTAATGTTTCAGCTTTGGGGGAACATTATCAATCAAGCAATTTGCTGGCTATAACAAGCATTAAGAAATTGGGCCAAGGTCACACAGTATAATTATAATAGCATTGGGTAGTTATCTGATGTGGAACTGCAATGCTCATTTTGTGTTAGATAATGCCAGCAATTAATGCTCAGACAGAGCAGGCTTTATGCAATTATGGGACATGATGCTGAATTGTTGCAGCAGTTGTACATTGGATTCTTCTGCTAGTTGCACCCGGGACTGTAAAAGTGATCATTCTTATACATGGCAGAATTCTTCATTTTATGTGTTGGTGAAAAAATACATAAAGTTGTTTGTCAGTAGCAAGGAAATAAGTAACTTTGAGCAATAGTTTTGGCTACTGATCACAAAATTTAGAGATAAGCAAATCGATTCACAGTGACCATATCAGTTGTCCATGACCACCTAAAAGGAGCCTTGAGAACCGACTCCTACCTGCCGGCATCCCTGTCGCTCCCATGCGTGCATCAAGCTGCAATGATGATGTCATGCCGGTCCTATAAATCAGAAAAAGTGTTGGGAATTACAGCAGATGAGAAGCAATTTGAAGGGCTCCTATCTGACTACCACGAACTGTTGACATGGTCCGTTAATCAGGGTCCTGTGAATCGATTCGCTCACCTATAAGCAAAACCTATAGATCCTAGTTTTGATCTATAATATTCCAACATCTTGCGTGGCACATATGACCGTTATTTATAAAGCATGCGCATGGAGCCCACATAGTGAGTCCAATACAGTACTGTATTATAGAACCATAGGCGCTTCATGTGCTGCTCTATGGGGCCTCCATATAACACCAAGTTCTTCTATAGCTCAATTTTTACTCATGGATTAAAAACCTTTTATGTAATGTACTGTATGAAATATTAGTGGGCTGTGTAAAAAAATAAGGCACCAGTGGGAGCTGATGGACAGAGGATTACTCGTTTCAGTCTGGTACTGTTGGTTTCTTGTTTTTTTCCACATTGCAATAGCCTATTGTAACAGCTGCATCTGAGCAAAACTAGTAGAAGGAAAATGCCTGCACACAAGCTTATGTACAGAGTTGTCTGTTTTATGCACCTCTCCATAGGAGAACGGTTCAGCTTATGACTACTTATTCTACTATAAACCTGTGAAGCACCACCTTGTTTGCTTCTTTTTCCCAAACTCCAGTCCTCCCGGACCCCAACAGGTCATATTTTCAGGATTTCCTTAGTATTGCACAGGTGATGGAAGTATCAAGAGTTCTCCCACTTGTGCAGCACTATGGAAATCCTGAAGAACTGCCTACAACTTGACGGCATCCGCAGAACTTCTTTCAATTAGCCGGCCTAGCAAGGAGTCAAATGTTCATCATGCCGCAACAATGATGATGTGTCAGACCAACTAATCAAAAGAAGAGCAGCGAGTGCCAAAAGGTAGGAGATGGTTTTCAGGGCTCTTGTTAGGAAATCTCACATATCAGCTCACATACATCCTGGAGTATAGGAGCTCAAACGCTCTCTTCTTCTGCCCATATACTGCAGATTACTGGGGGCTTTCCATGCATTCCTTAGAAATGAGGATGGGGCATGATAGATTTGAACATGGTAGACCCTTTTGTATTACCAGGAGGAGTTAAGCTGGTGTCAGGGTGAAAAAAAATGTGGAAATGATGTAGTAGCAAACTGGTTACTAGTGTTAACAAGGCATCACATTTTGCACAAATTGTAGATGAAGCACAAAAATCTATTTCATTCAGGTCATAACACATCTAGTTGTGTATTTGACAGCTGGTTCACAGCGAGCGTTGTCAAATGTAGATTGTATATTATAGACCCAATCATTTTCACACAATAAATCTGCAGAAATCCTTGAATTACCTCATTCCTACTGCTCAGAATATACGGTACCACAGAAATGCCAGCGTAAATGCCTCCAGTGGCGATCAATACTTGAATATTTTATGCGGAACAAATATAATAGGATTTTTGCTTGAAAACATTTGTATCAATACGTGGGTGGGCAGATTGAACAATAATTGATTTTGTTATAACTCTAATATAATATTCATTTGCGTGCTATTAGGACCTGATTATGCTCTGCATGCAAAAACTAATGGGTATTATGCGTCTTGTATAGTGGCGGTAGCTTTTAGGTTCTATAAAGGCACGACTTTGGTGTTAGCATAATTATGATTCCCTGTGTGAAAGACTTTAGTGTAACAGATTGGCCTGAGTTCCCATTTGCAGTTACCTAATGTTAGTTATTTAACTTTTTTTTTCACATTTATTTTTTTTAGAGGCATTTTACTTTTCTATATTAACTGTAATGGATTAAGTTAGTATAGTACATTTTGTGATGTTAACATATCATTAGTCTGAAGGCAGAGGTATTTTAAGTTCAAAGCCTTAAAGGGAGCCTGTCACCTCAAAACGCTAATTAAACCAATAGTATGTGGTGGATTTAGCCCTTATAAAAAATCATGCCTGCAGTATATGCAGCGCCCCATGGTCCTGGTCGTTGCAGTAATATCATTCTCCTCTAGGGGGGAGTGATGTTGCGTTTGAAGGCAATAAAGGAGATCTCTTTACCGGGTATCACAAACATGCAACACATTTCACACTCCAGTCCACCAGGGGGAGCTATGCTCCTATTTATTAGGACACTCTTTACAATTAGGTAAAACTGGTGGCCTGGATAGGAAGTTAGTCAGTTCCTGTCAGGCAGACAGAGAGGAAGGAGGAACATCAAGTAGTTGCTGACAGAGATGGTCCCTGACAGGGGTGGGATCCTGTCAGAGGCCTAGACAGAAGGCCACGGAGCTGCGCCTGCCCCACGTGCGGCAGCATCCTAAGAAAGAGACACGAACAGAGAATTGTATTGTAGAGGGTGAGAAACAATGTCTTAGCAAAAGGAGAGGAAACCAGAAGGGGTTCTGCCCTGCAAAGGCTGCCTCCTTCTGAGGCGCAGGATCCGGTAGCTGGAACTCCGAGGGAGCAACAGTCCTTTATGCCTTGCTCCAGAGACCGGCAGGACAGCTAATTCCAAGATACTGATCCGCCCTTTACCCAGGAGGCACGGTGGCAACTTATGGGGGCCGGGGCATGCTAGAGTTCCTGTAAAAAGCTTCAGGCCATCAGTCATACGGGTTTGTTCCTATCCATGTGGGGGACAAAGAGAAAGACATAACATCTATGACATCTACAACAGTTGTGAGGACCTTATGAGAGGCTCAGCAGTAAGGTACTACAACACGCAGGCGCTAGAGGAAGGCTACTTATTTCCACCTGGATAATAAGACTCTGGATTTGCCTCCAAACCGGCCGGACTCTGCCTGCCCTGTGATCTGGTGCTCTGTACTGTGGACGCTGAAGCCTTCAGTAAAGGTAAAGAGACTGCAACCTTGTGTCCTTGTTCTTCGCTGCGCCTCACATCATCCACCATCTACACTCTGGGAAGCCCTGAGGACACACTTCATCTGTGGGAAGGTATACCATCTAGCTGCCATAACTTCACCCCAGCGGACCCCTAAGCAGCATCAGTCACCCTGACCGAATACCACAGGTGGCGTCACGAACATTTCCCCTTTAAAGACCTTTCTGTTTTACAACGGACCTCCCAAGGGCCACGGACCAGGTCAGCCACCGTGACATCCCCCGTGAGAACCGAAGGACCCGGTACCGAGTACCCCACTGCCCTACGGGGGCGATCCATATACATTTTAGTGGTTTAGTTGCCAGATATTATTTTGTATACAGACGAGGGGACTTCAGTGCACCCTTGATGTGGCTAAGGGCTCAGTGCACCATTACGCCCCCAGAATATACATTCTGAGCTTATTTTCACATTTTGCTCTTAAGGGAGTGAAGCCGGAACTCAATCGGTGTCTCTGGACCCCTCTCCAGCCATGCTCAGCCTCAGTGCTCTCTCATCATGGGCTCCTGTCTACAGTATAGTACCGAGTTGCATCTACAGACAGGAGTCAGCAATGAGATCACATACTGACACTGTGTGAATGGCACGTGGCTGGACTCCTGGGCCTCCTAATTGGCATGCAAAATAAATAGTTTATTTTTCTGGCAACTAAAATCTACACTACAGGTATGATTTTCACTAGGGCTTCATACATGTATAAGTGGCTTACTTAGCGTTTAACGGGTGACAGACTTCCTTTAAGGCCGGAGTCACACTTGCCTGTGCAATGCGAGAAACTCACACGAGTTTTTCGCATCAATACCCGACACTGCCGCCGGCACTTGGGACCGGAGCGTTCAGCTGCATGTATTTCTATGCAGTAGCACGCTCTGGTCCCGAGTGCTGCCGGGTATTGATGCGAAAGACTCGTGTGAGTTTCTTGCATTGCACACGCAAGTGTGACCCCGGCCAAATACTTTTTTAGAATGTGACTGGACTTTGGTTTAGGTAATTTTGTTTCCTATAGGACTGCATTGAATTGTACATAAATACAATAGGCCACAAATTTATCAAACAAAATACACCAGCAAGGCAGAAAAATGGATTACAAAAATAATGAGGTGCATGAAATTCATGTATAATTTTCAATTCAGTACTTTAACATGTACAATTGGCTTCTGATGGTTGCATTATATTATAGATTTAGGCTCCGATTTATCAAGACTGGCAATTTTCTCACCAGTCTTGATGAGTGGGCGTGCTGGAGTCAGACGCTCTTGATTCATTAAAAGGCACAAACCTCTTAATGAATCAGGAGCGTCTGATGACTGGCTTGTGCTTCACCACAAATCTTACTGTACTCGGGCAGTGTAGTAAAATTTGTCATAAATTTGACAAGCGGGGTTTCCACACCCCTATCTTGCACCAGCGCCACCCACTTTATTGGAGCTGAGCAAAAATATCATGAGAATGCCTATAGCATCTGATTTTTACTGATACTTTGCAGTGCTTTAATATGGGAAACTGTATTTGGTCTTGTAAATTTTAGTAACTGCTGATGTATAAAGACAGATGCCATAAGGATTGCATATGGATCATAATGGATGAGAATACGGATCATGCGCTTTTTCTTGATGAAAATCAGACACTTTATACTCCCGTGGGAACTCAGCTTCAGATTTATTTTTTATTTCAACAATATTGTTGGCTTGCTTCTGTCCGCGGAATAAAAAATAAACTGTGTGTAATTGAAAGCCAACAGCACCAGCTCTGTTTTTATGGCTTTCTATCCCTGTGACATCCTCTCACCATGCTGATAGGCAAATTGTTCTAAGTTGACAGGTTCAGTGTATTCCAGAAAAATCAACTCAGATTCAAGTTGATTCTTTTATATTTAATGGTTCATGATATCCAGTGACTTTTAAGAATGACAGCAATATTACAGCTAAACCTGCAGACTTGGGGCACAATCTAGAGAAATACAAATTTCTTTCAATGTTGCACATATGTGGCGTACAAATTATTGACATTTTTACAGTCTAAATCATTATAAAAGCCCAATAGCCAACATTCCTATCTCAGCAGCAGCCACACAACACTGATGGTAATTCAGTTCTATTCAATAACTCAGAGACCGGAGAAAGTAGGTAATGATGTAAACTCGGATGGAAATGTAACGGGAATAGGATCTGCATGTCTCTGCTCGCTAGTCATTAAAGCTCAGCTTATGTATCACAGTGTGTGATGCATGTGTCAAGCAGTACAGGCTTTGCCTTGTTTTTCCATCTAATATACAGTTACAGTTAGGTCCATATATATTTGGACAGAGACAACAGTTTTCTAATTTTGGTTATAGACATTACCACAATGAATTTTAAACAAAACAATTCAGATGCAGTTGAAGTTCAGACTTTCTGCTTTCATTTGAGGGTATCCACATTACAATTGGATGAAGGGTTTAGGAGTTTCAGCTTCTTAACATGTGCCACCCTGTTTTTAAAGGGACCAAAAGTAATTGGACAAGTGACTTCAAGGCTATTTCATGGACAGATGTGGGCAATCCCTTCGTTATGTCATTCTCAATTAAGCAGATAAAAGGCCTGAAGTTGATTTGAGGTGTGGTGCTTGCATTTGGAAGGTTTTGTTGTGAAGTAAACATGCGGTCAAAGGAGCTCTCCATGCAGGTGAAACAAGCCATCCTTAAACTGCGAAAACAGAAAAAATCCATCCAAGAAATTGCTACAATATTAGGAGTGGCAAAATCTACAATTTGGTACATCCTGAGAAAGAAAGAAAGCACTGGTGAACTCATCAATGCAAAAAGACCTGGGCACCCACGGAAGACAACAGTGATGGATGATCCCAGAATAATCTCCATGGTGAAGAGAAACCACTTCACAACAGATAACCAAGTGAACAACACTCTCCAGGAGGTAGGCGTATCAATATCCAAATCTACCATAAAGAGAAGACTGCATGAAAGTAAATACAGAGGGTTCACTGCATGGTGCAAGCCACTCATAAGCATCAAGAATAAAAAGGCTAGACTGGACTTTGCTAAAAAAAACATCTAAAAAAGCCAGCACAGTTCTGGAATAACATTCTTTGGACAGATGAAACCAAGATCAACCTCTACCAGAATGATGGAAAGAGAAAAGTATGGCGAAGGCGTGGTACAGCTCATGATCTAAAGCACACCACATCATCTGTAAAACACGGCGGAGACAGGGTGATGGCTTGGGCATGCATGGCTGCCAGTGGCACTGGGTCACTAGTGTTTATTGATGATGTGACACAGGACAGAAGCAGCCGAATGAATTCTGAGGTATTCAGAGACATACTGTGTGCTCAGATCCAGCCAAATGCAGCAAACCGATTGGTCGTCGTTTCATACTACAGATGGACAATGACCCAAATCATAAAGCCAAAGCAACCCAGGAGTTTATTAAAGCAAAGAAGTGGAATATTCTTGAATGGCCAAGTCAGTCACCTGATCTCAACCCAATTGAGCATGCATTTCACTTGTTAAAGACTAAACTTAAGACAGAAAGGCCCAAAACAAACAGCAACTGAAAACCACCGCAGTGAAGGCCTGGCAGAGCATCAAAAAGGAGGAAACACAGCGTCTGGTGATGTCCATGAGTTCAAGACTTCAGGCAGTCATTGCCAACAAAGGGTTTTCAACCAAGTACTAGAAATTAACATTTTATTTAAAATTATTGAATCTGTCCAATTACTTTTGGACCCTTTAAAAACAGGGTGGCACATGTTAAGGAGCTGAAACTCCTAAACCCTTCATCCAATTTTAATGTGGATGCCCTCAAATGAAAGCTGAAAGTCTGAACTTCATCTGCATCTGAATTGTTTTGTTTAAAATTCATTGTGGTAATGTCCATAACCAAAATTAGAAAAATGTTGGCTCTGTCCAAATATATATGGACCTAACTGTATATGAAAAAGTTTGGGCACCTCTATTAATCTTAAGCTTAATGTTTTATAAAAATTGTTTTTTTTGCAACAGCTTTTTCAGTTTCTTATATCTAAGAACTGTTGGACACAGTAATGTTTCTGCCTTGAAATGAAGTTTATTGTACTAACAGAAAATGTGCAATCTGCATTCAAACAAAATTTGACAGGTGCATAAGTATGGGCACCCCACCAGAAAAGTGACATTAATATTTAGTAGATCCTCCTTTTGCAAAAATAACAGCCTCTAGTCGCTTCCTGTAGCTTTTAATGAGTTCCTGGATCCTGGATGAAGGTATTTTTGACCATTCCTCTTTACAAAACAATTCCAGTTCAGTTAAGGTTGATGGTCGCCGAGCATGGACAGCCCTCTTCAAATGATCCCACAGATGTTCAATGATATTCAGGTCTGGGGACTGGGATGGCCATTCCAGAACAGTGTAATTGTTCCTCTGCATGAATGCCTGAGTAGATTTGGAGTGGTGTTTTGGATCATTTTCTTGCTCAAAGATCCATCCCCTGCGTAACTTCAACTTTGTCACTGATTCATAAACATTATGTTAGGGGTCGAGTTCCTGCCTCTGCACAGGGGGAATCTCGGGCCATCTCCGCTGCAGTCTCCCATTCTTCTCCTGCCGCAATGGAGCCTGCTCAGCAGAGACATTGATCCCAGCATCTCGCTCAGGTACATACTATACACAGGGGAGATGACACACAGGTATATACTATATACAGGAGCAGATGACACACAGGCATATACTATATACAGGAGGAGATGACTTACAGGTATATACTATATGCAGGAGGAGATGACATACAGGTATATACTACTGTATATACAGGAGGAGATGACTTACAGGTATTAACTATATACAGAAGGAGATGACATACAGGTATATACTATATATAAGATGAGATGACACACAGGTAAATACTATATACAGGAGGAGATGACATACAGGTATATACTATATACAGGAGGAGATGACATACAGGTATATACTATATAAAAGAGGAGATGACACAGGAGGAGGAGATGACATACAGTAAGTAGGTACATACTATATACAGGAGAGATGACATACAGGTATATACTATATATAGGAGGAGATGACATACAGGTATATACTATATACAGAAGAGATGACATACAGGTATATACTATATACAGGAGGAGTTGACACATAGGTATATACAATATACAGGAGGAGATGACATACAGCAGGTATATACTATATACAGGGGAGATGACATACAGGTATATACTATATACAGGGGAGATGACATACAGGTATATACTATATAAAGGAGATGACATACAGGTGTTTACTATATATAAGGGAGATGACAAACATGTATATACGGAGGGGAAAATGAGAGGTGTGAGGTGAAAATGAGAGGTGTGAGGTGAAAATGAAAAGGTGTGAGTGCAAAATGAGAGGAATGAGGGAAAATAGTGGAGCGATTGGAAAATGACAGATGTGAGGTCGAAATGACAAGTGTTAGGGGGGAATGTGTTGTGAATTCTGTTGTCAAGCTCCCTCCTGTGGTCATGAATGGTACTTCGGCTGGTTCTGTCCATGGAATTCCTCTGGTGGCTGTGGGTGTTTCTGAGTTTCCTTCCACAGGTGACGAGGTTAATTCGTTAGCTGGCTGCTCTATTTAACTCCACTTAAATCTTTGCTCCATGCCACCTCTCAATGTTCCAGTATTGGTCTTGTTCTCTCCTGGATCGTTCTTGTGACCTGTCTTCCCAGCAGAAGCTAAGTTGCCTGCTTGTTTTTCTCTGGTTTGCTATTTTTCTGTCCAGCTTGCTATTTTGTTTATTGTCTCGCTTGCTGGAAGCTCTGGGACGCAGAGGGAGTGCCTCCGCACCGTGAGTCGGTGCGGAGGGTCTTTTTGCGCCCTCTGCGTGGTCTTTTGCAGGTTTTTGTGCTGACCGCAAAGCTACCTTTCCTATGCTCTGTCTGTTCAGTAAGTCGGGCCTCACTTTGCTAAATCTATTTCATCTCTGTGTTTGTATTTTCATCTTTACTTACAGTCATTATATGTGGGGGGCTGCCTTTTCCTTTGGGGAATTTCTCTGAGGCAAGGTAGGCTTATTTTTCTATCTTCAGGGCTAGCTAGTTCCTTAGGCTGTGCCGAGTTGCATAGGGAGCGTTAGGAGCAATCCACGGCTATTTCTAGTGTGGTTGATAGGATTAGGGATTGCGGTCAGCAGAGTTCCCACGTCCCAGAGCTCGTCCTATATTATCAGTAACTATCAGGTCATTCCGTGTGCTCTTATCCACCAGGTCCATTATTGTCCTGACCACCAGGTCATAACAGGAATGAGAGGAGTGAGGGGGAAAATGAGAGGTGTGAGGGGGAAAATGAGAGGTGTGAGGGGGAAAATGAGAGGCGTGATGGAAAAATAGGAGAAGTGAGGTGTTATAACTAACCACAGATATTTACTATGCCCAGACAACGCCGGACTCTTCAGCTAGTAAATCATATATTGTATTCCAACAGAGATGGGCAATTATCTCTATTCTGAACTCTCTGAGGCCAAACATAAGGTCCACAGGCCATGACGTCTTCTTCCCATTTTGCAAAAAAAACAGTGTTTACATATAAATATAAGATAAAAACTACATTCTTTTACTACTTCACTGCATTCATCACACTGTACACACTATATCAGGCGGACACATTAGTGGTGCCCACTCCCACCTCCAATGCAGCACATAATCAGGGCCGGTTTTAGGCAAAGTGGGGCCCTGGGCAAAAGTTTAAAATGGGGCCCCAAATGCTAAGAAATTGCACCATCACACAGAAACATTTCGGTTGTAGTTACATGCGCCAATTTCAGGCCACTAAACGAGTGTGATTAACAATACTGAAGTCATTCGCCACTTGTTTCCGGCCACTTTACACCATTAGTATAATACACTCCCCATAGTCCTCCATAGAGTATAATACACTCCCATAGTCCTCCATAGAGTATAATGCAGTCCCCATATAGTATATAATTCTGACCTCATATAGTATATTATGCAACCCCCCATAGCATATAATGCAGCCCCCCATAGAATATAATGCAGTCCCCAACAGAATATAATACTGTGTGTTTGTAATAAACATATATATGCGTTACACCGTACATACATACACAGATACACATACATATACTGTACATGCAAACACACTCATACTGTACATACATACACACAGATACACATACATATACCGTACATACATACACACAGATACGCATACATATACCGTACATGCAAACACACACATATACCACAAATACATATACATACACACAGATACACATACTGTCATACATACACATACTGTACATACACACATGCATATACTGAACATACACACATATACCGTATATACAAACACACACATATAGTATACATACACACAGATACACATACATATACCGTCATACATACACGTACTATACATACACACACGCATATACCGTACATACAGACACACCATACATACATATACCGCATATACAAACACACATATGTCATACATACACACAGATACACATACATATACCATCATACATACATATACTATACATATACACATATACCGTACATACACATAGATACACATACATATACCGTACATGCATACACACATATACCGTACAAACATACAGATACACATACTCGTACCGTACATACATATACACACATACCGTACATGCACACACATATACCGTATATACATACACATATACTGTGCATACACACAGTTATATACACATATAGTATACACATACCGTACACACATATACATACACATATACTGTACATACAGTACAGACCAAAAGTTTGGACACACCTTCTCATTTAAAGATTTTTCTGTATTTTCAGGACTATGAAAATTGTAAATTTACACTGAAGGCATCAAAACTATGAATTAACACATGTGGAATTATGTATTTAACAAAAAAGTGTGAAGCAACTGAAAATATGTCATATTCCAAATTCTTCAAAGCAGCCACCTGTTGCTTTGATGACTGCTTTGCACACTCATGGCATTCTCTTGATGAGCTTCAAGAGGTAGTCACCGGGAATGGTCTTCCAACAATCTTGGTCTTCCAACATCCCAGAGATGTTTAGCACTTGTTGGCCCTTTTGCCTACACTCTGTGGTCCAGCTCACCACAAACCATCTAGTTTGGGTTCAGGTCTGGTGACTGTGGAGGCCAGGTCATCTGGTGTAGCACCAATCACTCTCCTTCTTGGTCAAATAGCCCTTACACTGCCTGGAGGTGTGTTTGGGGTCATTGACCTGTTGAAAAATAAATAATGGTCCAACTAAACGCAAACCGGATGGAATAGTATGCTGCTGAAAGATGCTGTGGTAGCCATGCTGGTTCAGTATGCCTTCAATTTTGAATAAATCCCCAACACTGTCACCAACAAAGCACCCCCACATCATCACACCTCCTCCTCCATGCTTCACAGTGGGATCCAGGCATGTAGAGTCCATCTGTTCACCTTTTCTGCGTCGCACAAAGACACGGTGGTTGGAACCAAAGATCTCAAATTTGGACTCCTCAGACCAAAGCACAGATTTCCACTGGTCTAATGTCCATTCCTTTTGTTTTTTAGCCCAAACAAGTCTCTTCTGCTTGTTGCCTGTCCTTAGCCAGTTTCCTAGCAGCTATTTTACCATGAAGGCCTGCTGCACAAAGTTTTCTCTTAACAGTTGTTGTAGAGAAGTGTCTGCTGCTAGAACTCTGTGTGGCTTTGACCTGGTCTCTAATCTGAGCTGCTGTTAACCTGCGATTTCTGAGGCTGGTAACTCGGATAAACTTATCCTCAGAAGCAGAGGTGACTCTTGGTCTTCCTTTCCTGGGGCGGTCACATGTGAGCCAGTTTCTTTGTAGCGCTTGATGGTTTTTGCAACTGCACTTTCAAAGTTTTCCCAATTTTTCGGACTGACTGACCTTCATTTCTTAAAGTAATGATAGCCACTCGTTTTTCTTTACTTAGCTGCTTTTTTCTTGCCATAATACAAATTCTAACAGTCTATTCAGTAGGACTATCAGCTGTGTATCCACCAGACTTCTGCACAACACAACTGATGGTCCCAACACCATTTATAAGGCAAGAAATCCCATTTATTAAACCTGACAGGGCACACCTGTGAAGTGAAAACCATTCCCAGCGACTACCCCTTGAAGCTCATCAAGAGAATGACAAGAGTGTGCAAAGCAGTCATCAAACCAAAAGGTGGCTACTTTGAAGAATCTAGAATATAAGACATATTTTCAGTTGTTTCTTACTTTTTTGTAAAGTATATAATTCCATATGTGTTAATTCACAGTTTTGATGCCTTCAGTGTGAATGTGCAATTTTCATAGTCATGAAAATACAGAAAAATCTTTAAATGAGAAGGTGTGTCCAAACTTTTGGTCTGTACTGTACATGCACATAAACATACATATATACATACAAATATATCGCATATACACAGATACACACATATTATTTACACAGACTTAAACATATACTGTACATGTGCAGCGCCCCAGATGTTATGATCAGGTAATTCAGTAGCACAATGGACATAGAAGTCAGAGCACATACAGTGACCTGACAGTAACCCAAAAACATAGAACGAGCTCAGAGACGTGGGAACTCTGCTGACCGCAATCCCTAATCCTCTCCAACCACACTAGAAGCAGCCGTGGATTGCGCCTAACGCTCCCTATGCAACTCGGCACAGCCTGAGAAACTAGCTAGCCTGAAGATAGAAAATAAGCCTACCTTGCCTCAGAGAAATACCCCAAAGGAAAAGGCAGCCCCCACATATAATGACTGTGAGATAAGATGAAAAGACAAACGTAGAGATGAAATAGATTTAGCAAAGTGAGGCCCGACTTTCTGAACAGAGCGAGGATAGGAAAGGTAACTTTGCGGTCAACACAAAACCCTACAAATAACCACGCAAAGGGGGCAAAAAGACCCTCCGTACCGACTAACGGCACGGAGGTACACCCTCTGCGTCCCAGAGCTACCAGTAAGCAAGAAAAAACAAACAAGCAAGCTGGACAGAAAAAAAACAGCAAACAAAAATAACAAAAGCGGAACTTAGCTATGTAGAGCAGCAGGCCACAGGAACGATCCAGGAGGAAGCAAGTCCTATACTAGAACATTGACTGGAGGCCAGGATCAAAGCACTAGGTGGAGTTAAATAGAGCAGCACCTAACGACTTCACCACATCACCTGAGGAAGGAAACTCAGAAGCCGCAGTACCACTCTCCTCCACCAACGGAAGCTCATAGAGAGAATCAGCCGAAGTACCACTTGTGACCACAGGAGGGAGCTCTGCCACAGAATTCACAACAGTACCCCCCCCTTGAAGAGGAGTCACCGAACCCTCACCAGAGCCCCCAGGACAACCAGGATGAGCCATATGAAAGGCACGAACAAGATCGGGAGCATGGACATCAGAGGCAAAGACCCAGGAATTATCTTCCTGAGCATAACCCTTCCATTTAACCAGATACTGGAGTTTCCGTCTTGAAACACGAGAATCCAAAATCTTCTCCACAATATACTCCAACTCCCCCTCCACCAAAACCGGGGCAGGAGGATCAACAGATGGAACCATAGGTGCCACGTATCTCCGCAACAATGACCTATGGAATACGTTATGGATGGAGAAAGAGTCTGGAAGGGTCAAACGAAAAGACACAGGATTAAGAACCTCAGAAATCCTATACGGACCAATGAAACGAGGTTTAAACTTAGGAGAGGAAACCTTCATAGGAATATGACGAGAAGACAACCAAACCAAATCCCCAACACGAAGTCGGGGACCCACACAGCGTCTGCGATTAGCGAAACGTTGAGCCTTCTCCTGGGACAAGGTCAAATTGTCCACTACATGAGTCCAAATCTGCTGCAACCTGTCCACCACAGTATCCACACCAGGACAGTCCGAAGACTCAACCTGCCCTGAAGAGAAACGAGGATGGAACCCAGAGTTGCAGAAAAACGGCGAAACCAAGGTAGCCGAGCTGGCCCGATTATTAAGAGCGAACTCAGCCAAAGGCAAAAAGGACACCCAGTCATCCTGATCAGCAGAAACAAAGCATCTCAGATATGTTTCCAAGGTCTGATTGGTTCGTTCGGTCTGGCCATTAGTCTGAGGATGGAAAGCCGAGGAAAAAGACAAGTCAATGCCCATCCTAGCACAAAAGGCTCGACAAAACCTCGAAACAAACTGGGAACCTCTGTCAGAAACGATATTCTCTGGAATGCCATGTAAACAAACCACATGCTGGAAGAACAATGGCACCAAATCAGAGGAGGAAGGTAATTTAGACAAGGGTACCAAATGGACCATCTTAGAGAAGCGATCACAAACCACCCAAATGACTGACATTTTTTGAGAGACGGGAAGATCAGAAATAAAATCCATAGAGATATGTGTCCAAGGCCTCTTCGGGATCGGCAAGGGCAAAAGCAACCCACTGGCACGAGAACAACAGGGCTTAGCCCGAGCACAAATCCCACAGGACTGCACAAAAGAACGCACATCCCGTGACAGAGATGGCCACCAAAAGGATCTAGCCACTAACTCTCTGGTACCAAAGATTCCAGGATGACCAGCCAACACCGAACAATGAACCTCAGAGATAACTTTATTCGTCCACCTATCAGGGATAAACAGTTTCTCCGCTGGGCAACGATCAGGTTTATTAGCCTGAAATTTTTGCAGCACCCGCCGCAAATCAGGGGAGATGGCAGACACAATTACTCCCTCTTTGAGAATACCCGCCGGCTCAGATAAACCCGGAGAGTCGGGCACAAAACTCCTAGAAAGGGCATCCGCCTTCACATTTTTAGAGCCCGGAAGGTACAAAACCACAAAGTCAAAACGGGCAAAAAACAGCGACCAACGAGCCTGTCTAGGATTCAATCACTTGGCAGACTCGAGATAAGTCAAGTTCTTATGATCAGTCAAGACCACCACGCGATGCTTAGCTCCTTCAAGCCAATAACGCCACTCCTCGAATGCCCACTTCATGGCCAGCAACTCTCGATTGCCAACATCATAATTTCGCTCAGCAGGCGAAAACTTCCTGGAAAAGAAGGCGCATGGTTTCATCACCAAGCGACCAGAACTTCTCTGCGACAAAACAGCCCCTGCTCCAATCTCAGAAGCATCAACCTCGACCTGGAATGGAAGCAAAACATCTGGTTGACACAACACAGGGGCAGAAGCAAAACGACGCTTCAACTCTTGAAAAGCTTCCACAGCAACAGAAGACCAATTGACCACATCAGCACCCTTCTTGGTCAAATCGGTCAATGGTTTAGCAATACTAGAAAAATTGCAGATGAAGCGACGATAAAAATTAGCAAAGCCCAGGAACTTTTGCAGACTTTTCAGAGATGTCGGCTGAGTCAAATCATGGATGGCTTGGACCTTAACAGGGTCCATCTCGATAGTAGAAGGGGAAAAAATGAACCCCAAAAATGAAACCTTCTGAACACCAAAGAGACACTTTGATCCCTTCACAAACAAAGAATTAGCACGCAGGACCTGAAACACCGTTCTGACCTGTTTCACATGCGACTCCCAATCATCCGAGAAGACCAAAATATCATCCAAGTATACAATCAGGAATTTATCCAGGTACTCTCGGAAGATGTCATGCATAAAGGACTGAAACACTGATGGAGCATTGGCAAGTCCGAATGGCATTACTAGGTACTCAAAATGGCCCTCGGGCGTATTAAATGCAGTTTTCCATTCATCGCCTCGCTTAATACGCACTAGATTATACGCACCACGAAGATCTATCTTGGTGAACCAACTAGCCCCCTTAATCCGAGCAAACAAATCAGATAACAGCGGCAAGGGGTACTGAAATTTAACCGTGATCTTATTTAAAATCGATAGCACAATCACAATTCCTATGCGGAGGTAGGGTATCGGACTTGGGCTCATCAAATACATCCCGGTAATCAGACAAGAACTCTGGGACCTCAGAAGGGGTGGATGACGAAATAGACAGAAATGGGACATCACCATGTACCCCCTG
Organism: Ranitomeya imitator; assembly: GCF_032444005.1. Lineage (NCBI taxonomy): Eukaryota > Metazoa > Chordata > Amphibia > Anura > Dendrobatidae > Ranitomeya > Ranitomeya imitator. Next base: position 714,847,343 of record NC_091282.1, on the reverse strand, counting down.
ACAACCCCAGCAGGACACAGACATGGATTTCCAATCTAATACTGGATTATGGACTTGTAGCCATGGCAACCCCAACACGACCACATCATGCAGATTATGCAACACCAGAAAGCGAATAACCTCCTGATGTGCAGGAGCCATGCACATGGTCAGCTGGGTCCAATACTGAGGTTTATTCTTGACCAAAGGCGTAGCATCAATTCCTCTCAATGGAATAGGACACTGCAAGGGCTCCAAGAAAAACCCACAACGTCTAGCATACTCCAAGTCCATCAAATTAAGGGCAGCGCCTGAATCCACAAATGCCATGACAGAATAAGATGACAAAGAGCAGATCAAGGTTACGGACAAAAGAAATTTTGACTGTACCGTACCAATGGTGGCAGACCTAGCGAACCGCTTAGTGCGCTTAGGACAATCAGAGATAGCATGAGTGGAATCACCACAGTAGAAACACAGCCCATTCTGACGTCTGTGTTCTTGCCATTCAACTCTGGTCAAAGTCCTATTGCACTGCATAGGCTCAGGTTTATGCTCAGATAATACCGCCAAATGGTGCACAGATTTACGCTCACGCAAGCATCGACCGATCTGAATGGCCAAAGACATAGACTCATTCAGACCAGCAGGCATAGGAAATCCCACCATGACATCCTTAAGGGCTTCAGAGAGACTCTTTCTGAAAATAGCTGCGAGCGCACCTTCATTCCATTGAGTGAGTACGGACCACTTTCTAAATTTCTGACAATATACCTCTATCTCATCCTGACCCTGACACAGAGCCAGCAAATTTTTCTCTGCCTGATCCACTGAATTAGGTTCATCGTACAGCAATCCGAGCGCCAGGAAAAACGCATCAATATTACTTAATGCAGGATCTCCTGGCGCAAGAGAAAATGCCCAGTCCTGAGGGTCGCCACGTAAAAAAGAAATAACGATCCTAACTTGTTGAACTGGGTCACCAGAGGAGCGAGGTTTCAAAGCCAGAAATAGTTTACAATTATTTTTGAAACTCAGAAATTTAGTTCTATCTCCAAAAAACAACTCAGGAATAGGAATTCTTGGTTCTAACATAGAATTCTGAACCACAAAGTCTTGAATATTTTGTACTCTTGCCGTGAGCTGATCCACACATGAAGACAGACCTTTAATGTCCATCGCTACACCTGTGTCCTGAACCACCCAAATGTCTAGGGGAAAAAAAAGGCAAAACACAGTGCAGAGAAAAAAAAATGGTCTCAGAACTTCTTTTTTCCCTCTATTGAGAATCATTAGTACTTTGGGCCTCCAGTACTGTTATGATCAGGTAATTCAGTACCACAATGGACATAGAAGTCAGAGCACATACAGTGACCTGACAGTAACCCAAAAACATAGAACGAGCTCAGAGACGTGGGAACTCTGCTGACCGCAATCCCTAATCCTCTCCAACCACACTAGAAGCAGCCGTGGATTGCGCCTAACGCTCCCTATGCAACTCGGCACAGCCTGAGAAACTAGCTAGCCTGAAAATAGAAAATAAGCCTACCTTGCCTCAGAGAAATACCCCAAAGGAAAAGGCAGCCCCCACATATAATGACTGTGAGATAAGATGAAAAGACAAACGTAGAGATGAAATAGATTTAGCAAAGTGAGGCCCGACTTTCTGAACAGAGCGAGGATAGGAAAGGTAACTTTGCGGTCAACACAAAACCCTACAAATAACCATGCAAAGGGGGCAAAAAGACCCTCCGTACCGACTAACGGCACGGAGGTACACCCTCTGCGTCCCAGAGCTACCAGTAAGCAAGAAAAAACAAACAAGCAAGCTGGACAGAAAAAAAACAACAAACAAAAATAACAAAAGCGGAACTTAGCTATGTAGAGCAGCAGGCCACAGGAACGATCCAGGAGGAAGCAAGTCCTATACTAGAACATTGACTGGAGGCCAGGATCAAAGCACTAGGTAGAGTTAAATAGAGCAGCACCTAACGACTTCACCACATCACCTGAGGAAGGAAACTCAGAAGCCGCAGTACCACTCTCCTCCACCAACGGAAGCTCATAGAGAGAATCAGCCGAAGTACCACTTGTGACCACAGGAGGGAGCTCTGCCACAGAATTCACAACACCCAGAGTTGTGGTCGTTGCAGTGATGTTGTTCTTCCACCAAGGGGGAGCGATGTTACGTCTGATGGCACCAAAGGAGTTCACCCTGCCAGGTATCACAGCTACACACACACTTCACACGCCGGCCAGCAGGGGGAGCAAAAGGTTCTATCTATTAGGCCACTCCTCACACTTGGGTAAAACTGGGGGTTTGGTTAGAAAGTGAGGTCAGTTGGAGTTGGAGGAGAAGCTGACTGGAGGGAGAAGGAGATAGTCAGAGGGAGAGGAGAGGAGCAGATTGGGTTCGGCCCAGGAAGGGAAGAAGGATACGGAGCTGCGCCTTCAACCCATGCAGCAGCCTCCTAAGAAAGGACAAGAAAGGAAGTGTGCCGTAGTGAATGAGCACCAAAGTCGTAGCAACAGGAGTAAAACACCAGTGGGACACCAGCTAGAAGCAGGCTGCCTCCCACTGAGCGCAGATCCGGTAGCCGAACACCGAGGGAGTAATAGACTCTACGCTTTACTTCAGGGATCGGCAGGACAGTCATCTCCAAGTTGGCTGCCCGACCTAAGAACTTAAGCAGACAAGGTGGCAACGCAGAGGAGGGGCGACACTAGGGTCCCTATAAAATAGCCTCAGGCCACCACCGTCATACGGGTTTGTCCTATCCATCTGGGGGACAGAGAGAGAAGAGTAACAAGAGTGAGGACGCTATGGGAGCTAATGCACGTAGGGACCTACTACGTTACTGTGCGCAAGGGGAAGGCTACTGATTTCCACCTGGATAAGGGCACTCTGGAATTGCCATCAGACCGGCCGGACTCTGCCTACCCTGTCATCCGGTACCCTGGACTGTGGATGCTGAAGCCTTCAGTAAAGGTAAAGAGACTGCACCCATTGTGTCCTCATTATTCACTGCGCCTTGCACCATCCACCATCACCATCTACACTTCTGGGAAGCCCTGAGGATATACTTCACCTGTGGGAAGGTATACCATCTAGCTGCCATTCCATCACCCCAGCGGACCCCTAAGCAGCGTCGGTCATCCTGACCGAATACCACAGGTGGCGTCACGAACACTACCATTATCTACAAACTCTAACCCCTTTTATTGGGCGCCCCTCATAGGGCCACGGTCCGGGTCGGGCCACCGTGACATCCCAGCTGAGGGAACTGAAGGACCCGGTATCAAGTGCCCCATTGCCCTTACGTTGGGGCGATCCACATGCATACACATAGATACACAAACACACACTGTACATACACAGATGCACATACATACATCTACAAGCATATACATACACACATACTAATCTTGTATATCAGATGAGCCCTGGAGGAGGTCAATTCAGTTGGAGAGGGTTGCAGACCTGTGGGGGATGGGGCACAGAGCAGACAGGACTGATATAAGCCACCTGGTGCTGCCTTGCTGTCCTGTGCAGTGAGCCTCCTCCCCATCTCTTCACAGTGAGGAGATGCTGTAGCCTGCTGGGAACAGAAAAGTGGAGGGAGCAGATATACAACTTAAGTTCTGCTCTTCCTCCACTGCTGCCCCTGACTCCCTGTGTGCTGTGCGGTGAAGCCCCTGAATGTAGGTGAACACTCACCAGTCTCCATTGGGACGCGCCATGCAGGAGAACAGAGAGACAGCAGCCAATGAGCGCTCTCCTCAGTCTGGTGAGGAAAGCGTTCATTGGCCAGCATCTCTCCCTGCATGACACGCCCCCCTTTTGAACTCCTGCACTCCGCGCACCGCTCTCTCCCTGGCACTGGGTGTTAGCATGATTACAAGAGGGAGTGAGAGGGGCCCGATGCTCCATGATACGGGGCCTGCCTGCAGAGACCACCCTCCACCTCTCGGCCCCAGAGCAGTGGCACCAGCAGTATGTCCGCCCCTGGCTGGGGGCCCCTAGGGCAGTGGGGGCCCTAGGCAGATGCCTAGTCTGCCTGCCCCTAACGCCGGCCCTGCACATAATGTGGTGCAGTATGATTAACTATTGTACTATAAATGGCCCGCATACTATTCTTACACAGAGGCCTCCTGTACTACATAATGTAATTGGAATGTCTTACTACATACTATTCTGCCTTGTGTCACCCCATGGTTGTCATACAGGTTTCACAGTCCTATGTACACATCCCAATGCGCATCTCATTGGTTAATTCGGCGTCTCCCTACAATGCCGTTGCATTGTTCACAGCACTTTGCACCTATTGTGAAGTTGTCTCGCAATCGCAGATAGAGATTAGCAGATTGATTAGTGGAGGACCGAGTTTGAGTCAAATTTCCTGAAATTTGCGGTTTCAATGAATTAGAATTTATTCACAAAAAAAACCACCAAAATATTGTCAGGCACCATTTCCCACACTGCTGAAGCATCAGAGAACCCACTAGCACCCTTTTGAGTTGTGTAGCGAGCCTTACAGATTATTTTACAGATTATCATACTTGTACGGTGTTCCCGGGCAAAAACAGAGTTTGTGCCGCAGGCGTTTTGCATTTCCAGAATCATGAGGTAAATCTCAGAGTGTAAGCTCTTATGTTCAGCGGGGTTCTCTCTTTCTCCTCTCCTGAACAATGTAAACTGTAAAGCTGGGTTCACATTGCATTAAAGCAGCCCGTTCAACACATGCGTTAAACAGGCTGCGTTAACGCAAGTGCCGACATGTCATATCGCTAGCGCAGATAGAGCTAACCGATGCTCTATCTGCACTAGCAGTGACAGTGGAAACTCAATGACGGCACATCGCTAGCGCATGCCCATTTTGGGTGTGCGCTAGCGCTGCGCCTGAAATAGAGCTTAATGGCAGCGTTAACGGACTGCGTTACACCGCGTTATGCCGCGGTGTAACACAGTCCGTCTAACGGACTTTAAAAACGTAATTTGAACCCAGCCTTATGGTCAGTCCTCTTTTTCTTTCGACCACGTGCATTTTCAAAATAATTACAAGATTTCCAGATTTGTGATTTGCACCAATTTATTTGCCGCAAATCACGTATTGATGTCAAATTTGTTAAATTCGTATCTCAAAAGATCAACTCATCCTAATCACCAGGGATGTAATAACCGCTGTTACAGTGCCCAACAGGTCAGAGTCCCGCCGACCCCAACAGAAATTTCAACTGAATATGCATCCTCAGACTCACATCTAGCTAAACAGTATTGCACCGCACAGACCCATCAGGTCCGTTTGCGGCAATACATGCTGCCGGCCAATTAGAAGCCAGCAGCTGACGTTGGCATGCATGTAACCAGGGGCATATGGCAGTGACTTTTTGTGCGCCCATTGCACGATGAAGCCAGCTGCTGGCTTCAGAAGAGGACGCCATGCGGTGAAGGTGTGCAAAGAAGGGTCTGTATTTATTAATTTCTTTTTAAAATCAGTGGCTATACTACTACATGTATGATTATGGCCTGTGCATGATACATTATGGATGACTGAGGTACATTATGCTTTATGGAGAATTATGGGCTGCGCATTATACTTTATGGATGACTATGGGCCATGCATTCTACTTTATGGATGACTATGGGATGTGCATTATACTACATGGATGACTATGGGCTGTACATTATACTTTTTGCAGAACTATAGGCTGTGCATTATACTTTTTGCAGGACTATGGGCTGCAAAATTACTATGGGCTGCAAATTACACTTTGTGGATGACTATGGGCCATGCATTATACTTTATGGATGACTATGAGCTGTACATACTTTTTATGGATGACTATGGGCCGTGCATTATACTTTATGGATGACTATGGGCCGTGCATTATACTTTATGCAGGACTATGGACTGTGTACTATACTTTTTGGATGACTATGGGCCGTGCATTATACTTTATGGATGACTATGAGCTGTGCATTACACTTTATGGATGACTATGGGCCGTGCATTATACTTTATGGATGACTATGAGCTGTACATACTTTTTATGGATGACTATGGGTCGTGCATTATACTTTATGGATGACTATGGGATGTGCTTTATACTTTATGCAGGACTATGGACTGTGTATACCTTTTGGATGACTATGGGCCGTGCATTATACTTTATGGATGATTGAGCTGTGCATTACACTTTATGGATAACTATGGGCCGTGCATTATACGGTACTTTATGGATGATTTTGAGCTGTGCATTACACGTTATGGATGACTATGGGCCATGCATTATACTTTATGGATGACTATGGGATGTGCTTTATACTACATGGATGACTGTGGCATATTCTGTCCATTACACTATAGCACCCAAAGGGAGTGAACAGAAATGCACAACTTCAAAATAATCATAAAATTGTATTTTATTAAATTTTAAAATAAACCAATTAGAACAAAATAAACAAAAAACAAAAGGTAACCTCAGATGTAAGAGACACATCAGGATACAGGTCCCATTAAACACACCAATAACAATGTACAATGGATGACAAAAAAAAGAGTGCAGGGGACAGTCTATGATGAATGAATAATCTTGGGAACAATGTGCACCTGAATTATACCTCACAGCTTAGCCTGGCAATATCCATAGCTCCTAATGCTGAACACACCCAGGTGCCAGTAATCCTTGTACACCGAAGCAAAAACTTGCTCCATAATGAATGTGAATATAAAGACTCAAAACCTCAGCAAATATACTCACAGTGTGTGGAGCCTGTGCCTTGTCCCTCCATTATACTTTATGGATAACTATGAGATGTGCATTATACTTTATGGATGACTATGTGCTGTGCCTTATACTTTATGCAGGACTATGGGCTGTGCATTATACTTTATGGATGACTATGAGCTGTGCATTATACTTTATGGATGACTATGATGTGCATTAGACTTTATGGATGACTATGGGCTGTGCATTATACTTTATGGATGACTATGATGTGCATTATACTTCATGGATGACTACAAGCTGTACATTACACTTTATGGATGACTATGGGTTGTACATTATACTTTATGGAGGACCATGGGTTGTGCATTATACTTTATGCTGGACTATGGGCTGTGCATTATATTTTATGCAGGACTATGGGCTGTGCCTTATACTTTATGCAGGAATATGGGCTGTGCATTATACTTTATGGATGACTATGATGTGCATAATACTTTATGGATGACTATGAGCTGTGCATTACACTTTATGAATGACTATGGGCTGTGCATTATACTTTACACTCCCTGACAGAAGTTATGTCGCTTATCAATGTTATGTAAATAAATGCTTATAACCTGAAGTAAAATTCAACCATTGGTTGTATAAATTATTCTTTTGAAAGCTGACATCCTCCAAAATGTGGTTTAGGTTAAGAAAATAAATTGGCATCAATGCAGAAATATTGATTAGTTAATGGACACAGAATGGTCAGATTTTGGCAAGACAAAAGTATTGTTGCCCACAGAAAGTAATGTGATATTCAAACAAATAATTATCTTAAAATACAAATATGTGTTGCATAACATTGGTGAATGAAGTTGTGGTGCTATTAGAGTCATATTTAATATTTTGTGTGAAGCTTGAAGGACTGCATCCATGCGGTTCAACAATGATTCATATAATTTATTAATGAAGTCATCAGGAATAGCAAAGATGCTCCCAGAGTTCATCTAGATTCTTTGGTTTTGTTTTTCCAAGCTTCCTCTTTCATCCTACCCAAACATTCTCAATGATGTTCATTTCTGGTGAACACCTTGAGCACCTTGATCTTTTTTGTCTGGAGGAACTTTGTTGTAGAGATGGATGTATGAGATGGAGCATCATCCTGCTGCAGAATTTGACCCCTTTTATGGAATATAAGAGGTAGCCTATACTTCTTGATATTTTAGGCTATTGATATTGCCTTCCACCTTGCAAATGTTTCGCACACCAAATTCCACAACCAAATTTAACTGTTTTCTGTGTGTATTTTGGATCCATACTGGCTCCAGTAGGTCTCCTGTAGTATTTGCGGGGGTTGTGATGTAATTCTACGGAAGATTCATCAGAGAAATCCACCTTCTGCCACTTTTCCAGTGTCCATCTGTTTAGCAGGCTGTGGGACTTTGCAAATGCCACACTTTTTTTATTTGCCTTTTATTTAGTGTTGGCTGGGCACTGATTTGACCATTTCGAGACAGAATCCTACAAACTGTTCTAGTTGACACAGGGACTTGAGGTGACCAGGCCTGTTGGAGCTCTGCTGCAGTAGAAGAGGGGCTTGCTTTGGATTTTCTAACCAACAAACGTTCCTCCTGAGCAGTTGTCTTGCGGGGTCTGCTGGTCCTGGACTTGTCAAACACATCTCCAGTCATTTCAAATCTTTATTTTAATTCTTTGTACTTGACGCTAAGACACATCAAAGGTGCCAGCCACCTCTGCAGTGGATCTGGTCTTCAGCCTCTTGATACTCCAGGCTTTGATCGCAGGGTGGATTTTTGGCATGTTGTCAGAGCTCAAGTTGCAGTTCAAGTAAAGTGGGGTACTGTGTTTCTTTTTATACACACACACTATCTAACCGATCATTTACTGAGCACAAGTGAGGATGTAAACTAGGATTGGGTGCATTATATGACCAGGTGACAAAACTTTTGTCATGCCAAAATCTGACCATTCTGTGTCCATTAACTGATCAATATTTCTGCATTGATGCCAGTTTATTTTCTAACCTAAACCACATTTCGGAGGGTTTCAGCTTTCAAAAGAATAATTTTTACAACCAATGGATGAATTTAACATCGGCTTTTATTTACATAAAATGGATAAGCAACATAACTTGTGTCAGGGAGTGTCTTGTTTCATTATCTTTGTTTTTTTTTAAATAATTCATCTTTAGGTAGAACTTGTTGGAGATTTTCCTGCAAAAAAATGATTGCAACTCAATTGCTAACTGAGCGAGCATGCTAGGATAAGGTGTTATCTGAGCATGCTCGTGCGCTAACAGAGTACAACAGTGAGTCAACAGTGTGATGCAGCAGCAAAAAAGTAAACACAGTTCTAGAATGTATTAAGAGAAGCATAGAGTCTAGATCACGTGAAGTAATTATCCACCACTACTCCTCCTTGGTCAGGCCATATCTGGAATACTGTGTCCAGTTCTGGGCACCACATTTTAAAGAATATATTGAAAAACTGGAGCAAGTTCAGAGAAGAGCTAAGAAGGCTAAGAGGAGACTTAATAGCTGCCTACAAATATCTGAAGGGATGTCACAGTGTAGAGGGATCATCATAATTCTCATTTGCACATGGAAATACAAGAGGCAATGGAATGAAACTGAAAGGGAGAAGATACAGATTAGATATTAGAAAAAACTTTTTGACAGTTAGGGTGATCAATGAGTGGAACAGGCTGCCACGAGAGGTGGTGAGTTCTCCTTCAATGGAAGTCTTCAAACAGAGGCTGGACAGACATCTGTCTGAGATGGTTTAGAATCCTGCATTGAGCAGGGGGCTGGACACGATGACTCTCTTCCAACTCAAACATTCTGTGATTCTGTGAGTATCTTCATCGTGCTCAAATACTATGTTTGAGTCCGTGTGGCTGCATGTCTTGCAGCTGTTCGAGGCACCGCAACACATGCAGGGATTGCCACGAGGCATGCAGCCACAGTGACTTGAACATAGTATTCAAGCACACCGAAGATACTCTATTAACTCGAGCGTGTTCGGATAACGCCTTATCTGAGCATGCTCGCTCATCACTACTAACTATAAGGCAACAACTACATTCTGGTTTGCAATGTATTGACTGGTATATGAGGGAACAATTAGCTGGGGGTACTCAAGTCCTGCTGAATGAATGTCTCTACTATGGCCCTAAGATGATTAATCTGGTTTGATGAAGATGTCTTATTCTTGATTCATTCTATATGTGGAAATGTTACAGTTCAGCTTTGGACCTGATGCACTGAGGAGGTGGATGGGTATGTTGAGAATTGGATTATAATTTTAAAATTATTCGTTATGTTCATTGCTGGAAGGTATCTGTAAATAAGAGGCCGGGGGTATATTGTGGTATACCACAATAGATATCAGACTAACGTTTATGGAACCTGCTGAAATTGATAGGTTCAGCTGACAAACTAATGTGCATGGGAGCCCTGACAGATGATCCGCCATGTCCGATTTTGGACTGTTGATCCTTTTGTTCTTTGAAAGATAAGCCGCCTTTAAAAGAACACAGGAGTGTTTGGTAGAAAAGGACCCTCCTATGTACAGGAGAGGTGAGAAATATAGCTGCCAGTACAAATAATCAACCAAAGCATTGTTTGGTCAACAGCTAAGGGGTATGGGAGGTATTAGATCAAATAAAATAAATTAAATATATATGCAGCTCTGGCAAAAATTAAGAGACCACTGCAAAATGTTCAGTTTGTCTGATTTTTCTCTTTATAGGTATATTTTTGAGTAAAATGTAAATTGTTCTTTTAGTCAATTCACTTCTGACAACGTCTCTGAAATTTCCAAACAATAAATAATCCATGATAAAAACTATATTTTTATTTAAACCCTGACGTGTTTCGCTGCCAGCTTCTTCCGGGTGAAGCTGGCGGCGAAACGCGTGTCTGGGTGAGGGGACGCTGAGGTGACCTCCATCAGCGGAGCTTCCACAGCCTCTCTACATTCAGGTAATAAAACGGCATAAAAGCACCTTATTATTGTTAATATTAACCGTGTCTCTTCTATGGTAGAATACTGAAACACATAAACTTTATCTGTCTGTGTGATCAACATATGGGCCTGTCTTCATTTTTTGACTCGCTCACAGTGCTGCAAGAACATATTATAAATGATAGTGTTGAGGGAGGATCTGAAGTGACCCTTCACGGTTGACAAATTGATCCACAGAGCGTTGCCGGCAACTCAAAATGACCAGACGGAGATGTGTGTCTCTGGGGGGATCGAGCAGATCTCTGAGCCCCCATTTATTGTGTCGTACTTTTCATAATCTTAGAAGTTATACGTCAACCAATCAACATAAGAACACGCTCACAATTCTTAACCTGTAAAAATGCAGGAACAGCCTGCATGTCAAGGTCTTCATAGAACAATATACCCTGAGTCTCATGCCTTGTTCAGGTTGAAACAATCAAGGTCTCATAACATCTATGAACTTTTACCTAGTAACAAAATTTATCTCAAAACAGCAAGATGGAGTCGAAAAGCACAACATGAAGCCTGCTTTAATTTTCCTTTGTTTAACCCTTCACATTCCCCCCTAGATAAATTTTGTTAACTAATATGCAGTAGCAGAGGTACTATCCCGAGCTATAAGCTCGAGTGGTACGGTCTTCACATGACTGGTGCCATGTTACCAGCCATGGCTGTTGCGGCGCACCCGTCCCCCCTGTATGCTGCAATTTACGGATAACAATTTTTGATAACAGTGGAGGAGGTCTTTTGAAGGTAGCCATGCGTTTGGCTTCAACATCTTCATCAGGTAACTTTGTGAAATCAGTGTGAAGAAGAGCAGGGGTGGCAACGCTTTTGGTATCATCATTAGTTGTCCTAGTGCAGAATTTCCTAATGCATACAGAAATACACCAAAGAACAAGTTTTAGTATTACATACATGACAAGGATAAAGGCAGCGATGTGTAACAAACTTTGCAAGATTCCAGCTATCCAGCCCCCAAGTCCCTTAAACCAATTGGCTGGATTAAAGGCCCCTTCACATTAAGCGACGCTGCAGCGATACCGACAACGATCCGGATCGCTGCAGCGTCGCTGTTTGGTCGCTGGAGAGCTGTCACACAGACCGCTCTCCAGCGACCAACGATGCCGGTAACCAGGGTAAACATCGGGTAACTAAGCGCAGGGCCGCGCTTAGTAACCCGATGTTTACCCTGGTTACCATGCTAAAAGTTAAAAAAAACAAACACTACATACTTACCTACCGCTGTCTGTCCTCCACCGCTGCGCTCTGCTTCTCTGCTCTCCTCCTGTACTGGCTGTGAGCCGGAAAGCAGAGCGGTGACGTCACCGCTCTGCTTTCCGGCTCACAGCCAGTACAGGAGGAGTGCAGAGAAGCACAGCGCTGGAGGACAGACGGCTGTAGGTAAGTATGTAGTGTTTGTTTTTTTTAACTTTTAGCATGGTAACCAGGGTAAACATCGGGTTACTAAGCGCGGCCCTGCGCTTAGTTACCCGATGTTTACCCTGGTTACCAGTGAAGACATCGCTGGATCGGTGTCACACACGCCGATCCAGCGATGTCTCCAGGGAGTCCAGCGACGAAATAAAGTTCTGGACTTTATTCAGCGACCAACGATCTCCCAGCAGGGGCCTGATCGTTGGTCGCTGTCACACATAACGATTTCATTAACGATATCGTTGCTACGTCACAAATAGCAACGATATCGTTAACAATATCGTTATGTGTGAAGGTACCTTAAGAAACGAGAAGATATCTGCCCACCAACTGTCCTTATTACGATCATTGTCTTTTTCATATTGATCTCTGAGTTTTTGAATGTCCTCTAACTTTAACTATCTGGTCTGGAATCTGCCAATCTCATCAGCATATCTTGAACCATCCGTGTAGAACACCAGATCAGGATGTGGAAGTGGATTTTCGCTGACATTTGATGGAGTAGCTGTTTCTTCAGTCAGGAGTTGGGAACAGTCATGTTGGAGGTAATCCTCATCACTGCCATCCTTCTTGGGGACCAGCAGTAAAGTAGCAGGGTTGATAGTAGTACAGCGATGCAACTTGACATAGTCAGGCAAAAGGAGTGAACACTGCAGCCGCAAGTGTCGTAGTACAGTCTAATGTCTTGGCTGTTGGAGTGTCAGTATTGCCGCAATATCATGCGGGGGCAAAAATGTGCGTCTCATGTCCAAGAATTATGTTTTAGAAAAACGGAGTTCCATACATAGAGTATTAAAATTGGTGTGCTTTATTACAAATATCAAAAATTACATATAAATAGCAAAATTGTAACAAAAAGAAAAAGACAAAAACCCTAGTAAGGAAAATGCTGCATCCCTGGCACGAAAATTAGATCCAAATATACCCCAGACATGGTAATGATCTAGCGCTACATAACTAATCCAGACTCTTGCAGTACTGATATGCCTAACATAAGTATGAGGCAATATCCAACCTCTATGAGAGCGTGCATACCCCAAGTGTTGTCATAGTGACATAAACTCCATATGGGGAGACAAAAGTACAAGATAGCAGAGTTAAATGTAAAATTCCTTACCCATGCTGGAAGGCCGGGATGCATCCGGTATCCACTGACGACAATAAGTACATAGTCCAAGAAAACACTGGAGTTCAATTTCATCTTTCGGAAGGAAGGGAGCTGACGGCTATTTTTCTTTCTTTGATGAGGTGTCTGACACCCTGAAGGAGACCGTGACCCAAAAATATCACTTGATCAAGGCAGAAATGAAGTTTTGAAGCCGAAACCCGACAATTCAGATCTGCCAGATACTTGAGGAGGGTAACAGTGGCAGCAATGGCTTCTTGCTCTGTTCGTGCACACAACAAAAGATCATCCACATACTGAAGCAGTGTGACATAGGGGTAATCTAACTGCCAGGGTAAAAGACACTTGCCCATATTTTTTGCAAACTGATTGGGACTGTTTTGGGCCCCTTGTGGCATAACTGTCCATGTCAATTGTCGTCCCTGATATGTGAATGCAAACAGAAACTGTCACGCCGGGGCTGGGGAGTGAGATTCCCAGACATAGGGTTAAAAGTGATATTGGAGCAGGGAACTGAATTTGTGTACAGGAGGAGGGCAGGAGCTGAAGTCTGCTGCTGCGCAGGCCACTGATAAGGAAGCTGCGTCCTTGTAGCTGGGGTGGGGGCTGAGGTTGGAGCAGGAATCGCTGTGGCTACTGGTTTAACCTTTAATTTCCCTGCTGATGCAGAGCAGGCTAAATTCTTCTGAAAACATTTTACTATTTTCAATGCATCATCCGGAGTGGAAGTCTCGATATCAGGTCTGACTGACATTATTGCCTCTTTCAATTCAGATTTAAGGCCGGAGATTAAAGCTGCCACAAAAAGGTGTGTATGGGCTTTATTATACAGTGAGAATCCCAAATCTTTAAATACTACCATAAGACGCCCATAAAACTTCTCGGCAGTTCAGGATATATTGGTGCCTTGGGATTAAGGGGCATAGGGCTTACAGTCGGAAGAAGAGGCTTAATTTCCTGGGGAGGGACCATATTATCTAGCAGGGAGACCCCCTGTCCCAGGTCATTATTTTTAATTATTCATTTTTCTAGGACATTACCCTCAATCACTTCCTCAATTCCTTCCTGCACCACAAAACATCCAGTCTTTGTCATAGTAGTAGACAGCTTTCCTTTTTCAACGTAACAATAACAGAAACAATCGGAACTCACTTCTTCTGTTGATCCTCAATTTGCTATATATCAATCACTCAACTTGAAGCAGGTGAATCTTTTACCAGTCTTTCAATCACACTGATAACCAAACAATCACTTACAAGTTTCCTTCTAAAACTAGGCACATTTTACTTTCAACTTCAACTTACAATATTTCTTTCTACTTCAATACAGTACTGTTGCTTTAAACAAAACACAGATTTCCCAGTGCGCACTACACCAAGAACAGAATATACAGAGAATCTTGAGCGCAGCTACATACCCCCTCCCATCCAAGACTTCAGCAGAGATAAGTAAAAAAGGCAGCACACTGCAGCGCTAAAACATGCAAACTTGAAAACACGAAATTTGAACTGCATTACTGCACTAGAAATATGAAAAATGAGAGCTTTTAGCGCATAAAAATGGCCAATTTTATGTGTACCTGGTAGCCCCTTTACGGCATCTCTCTTATACCAGGTCCTACGCTTGCCTTACCTCGCTGAGAATAAACGTCTCCATCTGAATGGGTACATGTGAAACCTCTTCTTAGACTAAAATTCTCTCTCTCTGTGGAGGGGTATTGGACCTGCTGTAATTAAAACACCTGAAGCTAGGAGGCGGAGTGCACAATCAGAAGGCTAGAGAATACATTTCAAAAACCTGACCTGCACATCCAAACATAGACTCAGTGTGAACAGGTGCTGAACCTAGAGTCGCCAACTCGTCTATAGTTAAGTAAATAAGGCAGCGCTAAAACATGCAAACTTGAAAACACGAAATTTGAACTGCATTACTGCACTAGAAATATGAAAAATGAGAGCTTTTAGCGCATAAAAATGGCCAATTTTATGTGTACCTGGTAGCCCCTTTACGGCATCTGTCTTATACCAGGTACACATAGAGATGCCGTAAAGGGGCTACCAGGTACACATAAAATTGGCCATTTTTATGCGCTAAAAGCTCTCATTTTTCATATTTCTAGTGCAGTAATGCAGTTCAAATTTCGTGTTTTCAAGTTTGCATGTTTTAGCGCTGCAGTGTGCTGCCTTATTTACTTAACTATATACGAGTTGGCGACTCTAGGTTCAGCACCTGTTCACACTGAGTCTATGTTTGGATGTGCAGGTCAGGTTTTTGAAATGTATTCTCTAGCCTTCTGATTGTGCACTCCGCCTCCTAGCTTCAGGTGTTTTAATTACAGCAGGTCCAATACCCCTCCACAGAGAGAGAGAATTTTAGTCTAAGAAGAGGTTTCACATGTACCCATTCAGATGGAGATGTTTATTCTCAGCGAGGTAAGGCAAGCGTAGGACCTGGTATAAGAGAGATGCCGTAAGGGGGCTACCAGGTACACATAAAATTGGCCATTTTTATGCGCTAAAAGCTCTCATTTTTCATATTTCTAGTGCAGTAATGCAGTTCAAATTTCGTGTTTTCAAGTTTGCATGTTTTAGCGCTGCAGTGTGCTGCCTTATTTACTTAACTATATACGAGTTGGCAACTCTAGGTTCAGCACCTGTTCACACTGAGTCTATGTTTGGATGTGCAGGTCAGGTTTTGGAAATGTATTCAGCAGAGATAAGAACTCACAGCATCTCTGAACACAGAAAGGAGAAAGCAATTGCGCAGCTGCTTAGACTGCCCCTCCCATCAGATTTTAGAAATTTCACACAGAAACAGAATGCAGCAGTTCTCAGACTTAATTAATTTCTACAAAACCTTCATCCCATAGCGTAGGCTGTAGCCTCCCACCCTTAGGAAAACCCATGATTGAGAATATTTTTCCTGCATTCCTGACAGATTTCTTTCCCCGTATTTAAATCATGAGACTAATAGTATCAGTTTCATCACACAAATTCAAATTCTTCTTTTTCTTCCGTGGAAACATGATTCTCCTTTAGAGCTAAATATCCTTACTTCAGTTGTGCACAGTACTGGAGCGGCCGTTCAGTCTGTTCCACCGGGTCTGTCTGTCCCCAACTGGGACAACCCAAAATTCAACGCGGTACTCAGTGAAAGGAGGAGGGCATCTCAGACTAACCCTCCGGACACCCCTGGACATATATCTATATATTCCTGAGTTACGTATCCTACCCAATCTTCGAACATCTCACCGCGCCTGATTCTAACAGTGATCAGGATTTCAGGATATTTTGACTAAAAAGATAATTACATTACGGGTCAATCCGGGGTGTCAGTCCCTTATGAGGTACGCTTTGAGTACTACGCCCCTAACGGAACTACACCTCTATATGATTCCACCCAAAAATCACCCCACCATCGGGGACAACCTCAGATCCTCTTTGCAGCAACAAACACAGGAAAACCACACCAAATACTCAGTCTGAACAGTATAACTGCCAACTTACCGTGGTTGTTGTGGGGGATGATCAGTCCCAATTTTCCAGTGCCTGTGTCCAGTCCGAGGGTCCTTTGTCTTGTTGTCCTCCGGGGGGCAGAAGCATTCCTGTTTGGGGGCCCCACGTTCGGGCGCCAAGCTGTTAAGGGAGAATCTGAAGTGACCCTTCACGGTTGACTCAGTGTTTTTCAAATTGATCCACAGAGCATTGCAGGCAACTGAAAATGACCAGACGGAAACGTGTGTCTCTGTTTGGGGGGATCGAGCAGATCTCTGAGCCCCTGTTTATTGTGTCGCACTTTTCATAATCTTAGAAGTTATACTTCAACCAATCAACATAAGAACACGCTCACAATTTTTTAACCTATAAGAATGCAGGAACAGCCTGTACATCAAGGTCTTCGTAGAACAATACACCCTCAGTCTCATGCCTTGTTCAGGTTGAAACAATCAAGGTATCATAACAACTATGAACTTTTACCTAGTAACAAAATTTATCTCAAAACAGCAAGATGGAGTCGAAAAGCACAAAATGAAGCCTGCTTTAATTTTTCTTAGTTTAACGCTTCACAATAGTACCTATCCCAATACCTATGTCACAGCACCAGTTTTAAGACCCCTTTTTTCTGCCCAAGTTACTATAAATATGAAAAAAGAAAAAATAACACTAGTATTTATTTATTGTACATTATTTGTATTATTTACAGCTCTGCAAAGAGACCACTGCAAAATTTTCAGTTTGCCTGATTTTTCATTTTATAGGTATATTTTTGAGTAAAATGTAAATTCTTTTATTCTATAAACTTCTGACATGTCTCCGAATTTCCAAGCAATAAATTTTGTATTTTTTTCTGAAAAGGAGAAATAGTCAAAATAATAAAAAAAAAAAAACAGTGCTTTCAGACCTCGAATAATGCAAAGAAAACAAGTTCATAATCATTCAGGGGTCCTCCGAGTATTTTTTAGTGCTTGGAGATTTAGTTTTTCTTGCCGCAGCTGAATGATTTACATCTGTTAGCCAGCATAAGTACATGTGTGGATTCCCTAGCAACCAGGCAACCCCCACATGTATATTCTCAACACCACTGTGCCCAAGGATTTAGCAGCAGCCATTGTTATCACCTTCCTCCTATGAAGCCTTCTTGTTATTAATACGGATTCACTTTGATGACATGTAACTGCAATAATCATTCTTTATAACCCTTTTTCATGTTTTTTGGGCCTAGTTTTCAAGCACTGACATAGGATGCCCTTAATCTGGTAGACTGGGACAATATCCTCAGAAATGAGAATACAGATAATAAATGGGAAATGTTTAAGAACATCCTAAATAGGCAGTGTAAGCGGTTTATACCTTGTGGGAATAAAAGGACTAGAAATAGGAAAAACCCAATGTGGCTAAACAAAGAAGTAAGACAGGCAATTAACAGTAAAAAGAAAGCATTTGTACTACTAAAGCAGGATGGCACCATTGAAGCTCTAAAAAACTATAGGGAGAAAAATACTTTATCTAAAAAACTAATTAAAGCTGCCAAAAAGGAAACAGAGAAGCACATTGCTAAGGAGAGTAAAACTAATCCCAAACTGTTCTTCAACTATATCAATAGTAAAAGAATAAAAACTGAAAATGTAGGCCCCTTAAAAAATAGTGAGGAAAGAATGGTTGTAGATGACGAGGAAAAAGCTAACATATTAAACACCTTCTTCTCCACGGTATTCACGGTGGAAAATGAAATGCTAGGTGAAATCCCAAGAAACAATGAAAACCCTATATTAAGGGTCACCAATCTAACCCAAGAAGAGGTGCGAAACCGGCTAAATAAGATTAAAATAGATAAATCTCCGGGTCCGGATGGCATACACCCACGAGTACTAAGAGAACTAAGTAATGTAATAGATAAACCATTATTTCTTATTTTTAGGGACTCTATAGAGACAGGGTCTGTTCCGCAGGATTGGCGCATAGCAAATGTGGTGCCAATATTCAAAAAGGGCTCTAAAAGTGAACCTGGAAATTATAGGCCAGTAAGTCTAACCTCTATTGTTGGTAAAATATTTGAAGGGTTTCTGAGGGATGTTATTCTGGATTATCTCAATGAGAATAACTGTTTAACTCCATATCAGCATGGGTTTATGAGAAATCGCTCCTGTCAAACCAATCTAATCAGTTTTTATGAAGAGGTAAGCTATAGACTGGACCACGGTGAGTCATTGGACGTGGTATATCTCGATTTTTCCAAAGCGTTTGATACCGTGCCGCACAAGAGGTTGGTACACAAAATGAGAATGCTTGGTCTGGGGGAAAATGTGTGTAAATGGGTTAGTAACTGGCTTAGTGATAGAAAGCAGAGGGTGGTTATAAATGGTATAGTCTCTAACTGGGTCGCTGTGACCAGTGGGGTACCGCAGGGGTCAGTATTGGGACCTGTTCTCTTCAACATATTCATTAATGATCTGGTAGAAGGTTTACACAGTAAAATATCGATATTTGCAGATGATACAAAACTATGTAAAGCAGTTAATACAAGAGAAGATAGTATTCTGCTACAGATGGATCTGGATAAGTTGGAAACTTGGGCTGAAAGGTGGCAGATGAGGTTTAACAATGATAAATGTAAGGTTATACACATGGGAAGAGGGAATCAATATCACCATTACACACTGAACGGGAAACCACTGGGTAAATCTGACAGGGAGAAGGACTTGGGGATCCTAGTTAATGATAAACTTACCTGGAGCAGCCAGTGCCAGGCAGCAGCTGCCAAGGCAAACAGGATCATGGGGTGCATTAAAAGAGGTCTGGATACACATGATGAGAGCATTATACTGCCTCTGTACAAATCCCTAGTTAGACCGCACATGGAGTACTGTGTCCAGTTTTGGGCACCGGTGCTCAGGAAGGATATAATGGAACTAGAGAGAGTACAAAGGAGGGCAACAAAATTAATAAAGGGGATGGGAGAACTACAATACCCAGATAGATTAGCGAAATTAGGATTATTTAGTCTAGAAAAAAGACGACTGAGGGGCGATCTAATAACCATGTATAAGTATATAAGGGGACAATACAAATATCTCGCTGAGGATCTGTTTATACCAAGGAAGGTGACGGGCACAAGGGGGCATTCTTTGCGTCTGGAGGAGAGAAGGTTTTTCCACCAACATAGAAGAGGATTCTTTACTGTTAGGGCAGTGAGAATCTGGAATTGCTTGCCTGAGGAGGTGGTGATGGCGAACTCAGTCGAGGGGTTCAAGAGAGGCCTGGATGTCTTCCTGGAGCAGAACAATATTGTATCATACAATTATTAGGTTCTGTAGAAGGACGTAGATCTGGGTATTTATTATGATGGAATATGGGCTGAACTGGATGGACAAATGTCTTTTTTCGGCCTTACTAACTATGTTACTATGTTACTATGTTACTATGATTGTACCTGTCGTGTCTGAATATAAATGACCTTGGAACGTTCCCGGTTTCTTTTTATTTATATATTCTTCACTCCACCTGACAATAACACGTATAATTCACAAGCAGAGCTATGACTCATTACAGCATCTTTAAAGTAGTTAGAAAGCTGCAGAAGAGACTTCACTGTAGAATTTAATAAGAATGTAGCCACAGATAAATGAAGATGCTGATGTATAACATATTGTGTTTCTTGTTGCATTATGAATATAGGTAAAGATTTTCTACCATTTAACCCCTTTCTGCCATTAGACGTACTATTGCGTCCATGTGGGGTGGGCTTTACTTCCCAAGGACGCAATAGTACGTCATATGCGATCGGCAGCGCTCACGGGGGGAGCGCCGCCGATCGCGGCCGGGTGTCAGCTGTTTATCGCAGCTGACATCCGGCACTATGTGCCAGGAGCGGTCACGGACCGCCCCCGGCACATTAACCCCCGGCACACCGCGATCAAAGATGATCGCGATGTGCCGGCGGTACAGGGAAGCACCGCGCAGGGAGGGGGCTCCCTGCGGGCTTCCCTGAGCCCCCCGCAGCAACGCGATGTGATCGCGTTGCTGCGAGGGTCTCACCTCCCTCCCTGCTCCCTCCAGCCCCGGATCCAAGATGGCCGCGGATCCGGGTCCTGCAGGGAGGGAGGTGGCTTCACAGAGCCTGCTCAGAGCAGGCACTGTGAAGGCTGCAGCGCTGCATGTCAGATCAGTGATCTGACAGAGTGCTGTGCAAACTGTCAGATCACTGATCTGTGATGTCCCCCCCTGGGACAAAGTAAAAAAGTAAAAAAAAAAAATTTCAAATGTGTAAAAAAAAATAAAAAAAAATATTCCAAAATAATGAAAAAAAAAAAAAATATTATTCCCATAAATACATTTCTTTATCTAAATAAAAAAAAAAAAACAATAAAAGTACACATATTTAGTATCGCCGCGTCCGTAACGGCCCGACCTATAAAACTGGCCCACTAGTTAACCCCTTCAGTAAACACCGTAAGAAAAAAAAAAAAAAAACGAGGCAAAAAACAACGCTTTATTATCATACCGCCGAACAAAAAGTGGAATAACACGCGATCAAAAAGACAGATATAACTAACCATGGTACCGCTGAAAGCGTCATATTGTCCCGCAAAAAACTAGCCGCCATACAGCATCATCAGCAAAAAAATAAAAAAGTTATAGTCCTGAGAATAAAGCGATGCAAAAATAATTATTTTTTCTATAAAATAGTTTTTATCGTATAAAAGCGCCAAAACATAAAAAAATGATATAAATGAGGTATCGCTGTAATCGTACTGACCCGAAGAATAAAACTGCTTCATCAATTTTACCAAACGCGGAACGGTATAAACGCCTCCCCCAAAAGAAATTCATGAATAGCTGGTTTTTGGTCATTCTGCCTCACAAAAATCGGAATAAAAAGCGATCAAAAAATGTCACGTGCCCGAAAATGTTACCAATAAAAACATCAACTCGTCCCGCAAAAAACAAGACCTCACATGACTCTGTGGACCAAAATATAGAAAAATTATAGCTCTCAAAATGTGGTAACGCGAAAAATATTTTTTGCAATAAAAAGCGTCTTTCAGTGTGTGACGGCTGCCAATCATAAAAATCCGCTAAAAAACCCGCTATAAAAGTAAATCAAACCCCCCTTCATCACCCCCTTAGTTAGGGAAAAATTAAAAAAATGTATTTATTTCCATTTTCCCATTAGGGCTAGGGTTAGGGTTAGGGCTAGGGTTAGGGCTAGGGTTAGGGCTAGGGTTAGGGTTAGGGTTAGGGCTAGGGTTAGGGCTAGGGTTAGGGTTAGGGCTAGGGTTAGGGTTAGGGCTAGGGTTAGGGCTAGGGTTAGGGCTAGGGCTAGGGATAGGGTTAGGGCTAGGGTTAGGATTAGGGTTAGGGCTAGGGTTAGGGCTAGGGCTACAGTTTGGGTTGGGGCTAAAGTTACAGTTAGGGTTTAGATTACATTTACGGTTGGGAATAGGGTTGGGATTAGGGTTAGGGGTGTGTCAGGGTTAGAGGTGTGGTTAGGGTTACTGTTGGGATTAGGGTTAGGGATGTGTTTGGATTAGGGTTTCAGTTATAATTGGGGGGTTTCCACTGTTTAGGCACATCAGGGGCTCTCCAAACGCGACATGGAGTCCGATCTCAATTCCAGCCAATTCTGCGTTGAAAAAGTAAAACAGTGCTTCTTCCCTTCCGAGCTCTCCCGTGTGCCCAAACAGGGGTGTACCCCAACATATGGGGTATCAGCGTACTCAGGACAAATAGGACAACAACTTTTGGGGTCCAATTTCTCCTGCTACCCTTGGGAAAATACAAAACTCGGGGCTAAAACATATTTTTTGTGGGAAAAAAAAAGATTTTTTATTTTCACGGCTCTGCGTTATAAACTGTAGTGAAACACTTGGGGGTTCAAAGTTCTCACAACACATCTAGATTAGTTCCCTGGGGGGTCTAGTTTCCAATATGGGGTCACTTGTGGGGGGTTTCTACTGTTTAGGTACATTAGGGGTTCTGCAAACGCAATGTGACGTCTGCAGACCATTCCATCTAAGTCTGCATTCCAAATGGCGCTCCTTCCCTTCCGAGCTCTGCCATGCGCTCAAACGGTGGTTTCCCCCAACATACGGGGTATCAGCGTACTCAGGACAAATTGGACAACAACTTTTGGGGTCGAATTTCTCCTCTTACCCTCGGGAAAATACAAAACTGGGGGCTAAAAAATAATTTTGGGGGGAAAGATTTTTTTTTTTAATTTTCACGGCTCTGCGTTACAAACTGTAGTGAAACACTTGGGGGTTCAAAGCTATCACAACACATCTAGATGAGTTCCTTAGGGGGTCTAGTTTCCAAAATGGTGTCACTTGTGGGAGGTTTCTACTGTTTAGGTACATTAGGGGCTCTGCAAATGCAATGTGACACCTGCAGACCATTCCATCTAAGTCCTCATTCCAAATGGAGCTCCTTCCCTTCCGAGCCCTCCCATGCGCCCAAACAGTGGTTCCCCCCACATATGGGGTATCAGCGCACTCAGGACAAATTGGACAACAAATTGTGGGGTCGAATTTCTCCTGTTACCCTCGGGAAAATACAAAACTGGGGGCTAAAAAATAATTTTTGTGGGAAAAAATTTTTGTTTTATTTTTACGGCTCTCCATTATAAACTTCTGTGAAGCCCTTGGTGGGTCAAAGCGCTCAGCACACATCTAGATAAGTTCCTAAGGGGGTCTACTTTCCAAAATGGTGTCACTTGTGGGGGGTTTCTACTGTTTAGGTACATTAGGGGCTCTGCAAACGCAATGTGACACCTGCAGACCATTCCATCTAAGTCTGCATTCAAATGGCACTCCTTCCCTTCTGAGCCCTCCCATGTGCCCAAACAGTGGTTCCCCCCACATATGGTGTATCATCGCACTCAGGACAAATTGGGCAACAAATTTTGGGGTCCAATTTCTCCTGTTACCCTCAGGAAAATACAAAACTGGGGGCTAAAAAAATAATTTTTGTGGGAAAAAAATTTTGTTTTATTTTTACGGCTCTGCATTATAAACTTCTGTGAAGCACTTGGTGGGTCAAAGTGCTCACCACACCTCTAGATAAGTTCCTTAGGGGGTCTACTTTCCAAAATGGTGTCACTTGTGGGGGGTTTCAATGTTTAGGCACATCAGTGGCTCTTCAAACGCAACATGACGTCCCATCTCAATTCCTGTCAATTTTGCATTGAAAAGTCAAACGGCGCTCCTTCCCTTCTGAGCTCTCCCATCCGCCCAAACAGTGGTTTACCCCCACATATGGGCTATCAGCGTACTCAGGACAAATTGTACAACAACTTTTGGGGTCCAATTTCTTCTCTTACCCTTGGGAAAATAAAAAATTGGGGGCAAAAAGATAATTTTTGTGAAAAAATATGATTTTTTATTTTTACGGTTCTACATTATAAACTTCTGTGAAGCACTTGGTGGGTCAAAGTGCTCACCACACCTCTAGATAAGTTCCTTAGGGGGTCTACTTTCCAAAATGGTGTCACTTGTGGGGGGTTTCAATGTTTAGCCACATCAGGGGCTCTCCAAACGAAACATGGCGTCCCATCTCAATTCCAGTCAATTTTGCATTGAAAAGTCAAATGGCACTCCTTCGCTTCCGAGCTCTGCCATGCGCCCAAACAGTGGTTTACCCCCACATGTGGGGTATTGGCATAATCAGGACAAATTGTACAACAATGTTTGGGGTCCATTTTCTCCTGTTACCCTTGGTAAAATAAAACAAATTGGAGCTGAATTAAATTTTTTGTGAAAAAAAGTGAAATGTTCATTTTTATTTAAACATTCAAAAAATTCCTGTGAAGCACCAGAAGGGTTAATAAACTTCTTGAATATGGTTTTGAGCACCTTGAGGGGTGTAGTTTTTAGAATGGTGTCACACTTGGGTATTTTCTATCATATAGACCCCTCAAAATGACTTCAAATGAGATGTGGTCCCTAAAATAAAATGGTGTTGTAGAAATGAGAAATTGCTGGTCAACTTTTAACCCTTATAACTCCCTAACAAAAAAAAATTTTGGTTCCAAAATTGTGCTGATGTAAAGTAGACATGTGGGAAATGTTACTTATTAAGTATTTTGTGTGACATATCTCTGTGATTTAATTGCATAAAAATTCAAAGTTGGAAAATTGCAAAATTTTCATAATTTTCGCCAAATTTCCGTTTTTTTCACAAATAAACGCAGGTACTATCAAATAATTTTTACCATTGTCATGAAGTACAATATGTCATGAGAAAACAATGTCAGAATCACCAGGATCCATTGAAGCGTTCCAGAGTTATAACCTCATAAAGGGACAGTGGTCAGAATTGTAAAAATTGGCCCGGTCATTAACGTGCAAACCACCCTTGGGGGTAAAGGGGTTAATAGACAATCCTCTGATTGCATATATTGTAAACTTTACTCATTTTCTGAAATACTCAGACAACACAAGGTGAGGTAAAAAAAAGTGTTGCAATACTTTATTGAACCACAAACAGGCAAATAACACATAGAACAGTCCTAGCCAAATACCCAAGATGGTGCCCAATTACAGAGTCTCTCCCTTCCACTGACTTGCTAGTATAAGAGCAGCTATGACTTCAGAGCTTCTAGGGCCGACTACCCCACCTGTGGCACACACACCAAAAGGAGGTAATAACACACTTAGGAAGATGACAGTCCATTGAGGTAGAAGGCCAGTTGACTGGAGGGTCACAACTTTGCTTTTACAAACATCTCCATGGAGCCAGGCGACCAGTGGACCCAAATCCTGACTACCCCAAACGTATCCATGGTTCAGCAATTGTCAGTCGAGCAGATCTGTATTCTTACAACCTGGTCCATGGTCCCCTAAGCTGGCATCCTGTAGAATGACAAATCTATGTTCTTCGTGATAGAGCCATGTTGTCTTGGCTGCTGTCCTGTAGAGGGTCTCTAATTCTTTGGATGTCTTGGCTGAATCCTGACTCATGTTGGAGGCATATAAACCTGTTTTATAGTTTACAACTGTCTTTCTTCCAGTATTCACAGCTAATGGGGAAGAATGGTGATAAGACCAACTCACATTGTTTTATTATGTAATGTATTTGCATCATTTTTCCTTCCTATTTTGCAAGTCAACAAACTGGCTGGCCTGGACAATGTGTAATCATCATATCAGCAAAATCTCTGGTCCATGACCCTGTATCACTAGTCATCCATGATAACGGCACAATATGTTAGAACAAATTGTCAACTTACAAGTCTTTATTACAAGCTCTCATGAACAAAGTCTGTTTTCTTGACCAACCAGAAAGAAACACAAATGTAAAGTCAACATATAAATAACATCTATTTTCAGCAAGTCAGGAAGAATAGACTATTCAGCTAATTGAGATAAAATGAGATTGAGATAAAATGCGGTGTCATCACACCCTCTCTCCCAGATACTACTAATCTCAATCAGAGATCTACAGTGTCTGAGACTGATAGACTGCTAAATCAACTGCCAAGATGTAAAATAGCTGGCATCTGCCCAGTATCATGCGGACTAAAGTCCTGAGCCTGCTCCAATCCCCTGTGTAGGACATTTAAGTAAAACTGTGGAAGATAAAATTAAATTTCTAGAGGTGCATCTAAAGGGCCCACCCCACATTGATTGCTAGAATGGGTTCCCCAAATCATCTGTCACTCCACACTACCTTTTTCGAATTGAAAATGAGTTTCGTACATTGAAGGTTGTATAGTAACAGCTGAGAGCTCTAATTGGTGTTGATAAGTAGGGATGACAAGCTGGGATCTCCTAATTTTGAGATTGATGGGAGTTCCAGAATGCAGACCCTTCCTAATAGAACAGGAGGTTATTGATAAATGTTATCAGCTGGAATCCCACTTTTAGGACTCATGTAGATGTCTGTGCGATACGGTTTGAACATGAAAAGCAGTGCAAGTTCTGGCCGCAGATCTTCTGACCTTATCGTCACATCCTCATAGAATTATATGAAGCCTTCACACACTTGTGGTCTGTGCTCGGACGATGTTCCAGGGACGTCTGCATGAGCCCTTAAGATAATAGGATAGCAGATCAACCAATAAAAAGGCACAAAGTCATTTGTGTCATACCCTTTATTGTTTCACTGGGAAGTAATTTGATTAACGCAAACAATTGAACATATTCATATTGAATGATTATATTCATATGTGGATCGTCAAACATTTTTTACTTGGTTGATCTGGCAGAGCCAACCACAGGTCCAGTTGCAGTGTAGCTAATCTTTAAATAGTTCTGAGAAAATTCCTTATCACTTAAGATGAAGCGTAAAAGAAATTACCAGAGGGAACAACTGAAGAAAAGGTTTCTGGTATCACTTGCACAATCTTGTCTTGTTTAATTAGTTTAGCTGCAAAACTATTTTAGTCTGTATGAGTAAAGCAGGCGAAGGATCTGGAATATGCACAGATAACCCTGCTAATTGAATTCTTTTAATGGTAATAAAATAATGCAATTCACCCTACAATGAATGTCTTACCTTGTTATTGCAGGCTGCGGAAATTTCAAAAGAAAATGAGGAGAACTCAAAAGCAGAATCTGAGAAGGCTGAGTAAGTACCCTGAAATGACATCTCACATAGTAGCATGGCAATGGAGACCCCACAAGCAAATGGCACACTGAAGTATGCGACACCTTGTGCCGTTATGTGTACTCATCAGTAACCCTATTACCTCTCATATCCTCCTTGTTTTCGTTAATATTTTTAAAGCTTGTTTGATTTAATAACTTATGAGACCGTTATAAAAATAGTGAGCCGACCAGACTAGCACCAATATTATCATATTACAATTGGAGTCCCTTAGTATGTCAACTTTACTTAACCCTATAAGGACCAAATATTTTTTGATTGTTCATCTTTTCCCTACCTTCTGTCAAACGCAATAACTTTTATGAGGATTTGTTTTACCAATGCATTTAGTTTTTTGGGTTTTGTTTTTTTACGGCATTCATTGCCTGGTAAAAATGACCCGTTAACCCCCAAAAAATAATTTAATATTGTAAAACTTTTTTTTGCTGCTTTGTATCTCCATTTTGTGATACCCATAACACTTTTTAAATCGGTTGATAGAGCTGAGTGAGGCTTGTATTTTGCATAGTGAGCTGACATTTTTATTGATACCAATTTCTTGTATGGTGCTTTGGTTGCCTATTATTATTTTTTTTTAGGGAGGTGAAGTGATAAAGTGCAATTCTGGCATTTTGATTTTTTTTACAGTGCTCACTGTAGGGGATAAAGGGAATCTGTCAGCAGAATTTTATACTTCATACTATTTATATGCGCATGTAGCTTTTTCAAAGACACTTCCAGCAATATTTCAGTCCGTTCCTCTATTACTGTGAAAATCAGTGTTTGAATTGATTTGCAAATAAGCATGTAAATCTGAAGCTTCTGTCACTCCATCTCTACTCAGCGCTGTCTCCTTCTGCTTGACTGACGGCTCCTTTACCTGGAGGCTGTTAGTCAATCAGGAGAATTGTCCCCTACTTCTTTCCAAGCTGCAAGACTAGAGCCAGAAGGAGTCGAATGGCAGTCACGCATCCATCCTGCCTTTCCATTTAAGTTTATGACACTAACAAAGATAGCCTAGTGCAGTACTTGGCCATCCTCACGTATCTTCATTGTCATCCACTTAAATGGAGTAGCAGAACACGTGTGTGACTTGCCCGTTAACTCATTGATGGTGGATACAAGCCCCTCTGTCCTGACAATAGTTGCATGACCAGTTATCACCTATGCAGTGAAAAAACTGTTTCAGGATGCCCTATTTTAAATGAGCCGTGAATCTGTTAAATATTCAATATTAACATATTACATTAATATTTCCCTCTATCAACATTTATCATTTACTCATGGGAACAGGAAAAGTGATAAATGTTAAGTTCCTACGACCCCCAGCCATCATTTGTTTTGAGGATGTTCCAGAATACCTGGAGGGAACGGTATAAGAGTGTCCGCTCTATACACTTCTAAAGTAAAAATCTAACATTCATCACCCACACTGTATTTAATGCTAAATGTTCTTGTTGGGAAAGCCTCCTTCATTCTTTTATCGCTATTGGACAAGTATAATATAAGATCACATGGATACATACAAAGTAATTGCCACTATTCAACTCTTAGGCCGGCGTCACACTCAGCGTATGCAAATAGGGTCCATATATTACGGCCGTAATACGCTGAAAAGTCCCGAAAATAGTGGTCCGTAGCTCCTCCGTAGGCAGGGTGTGTCACCGTTTTTTGCGCATGGCATCCTCCGTATGTAATCCGTATGGTAGCCGTACTGCGTGTTTTTATCGCAGGCTTGCAAAACCAACATACGGCTATACAAGGGATCCATGTGTAAAAAAAAAAAAAAAACATATATACTGTCTATATATATATATATATATATATATATATGTCAGGGAGACATATATATGTATATATATTCTTACTTCATACAGCCGCGATATAGCAGAAAGCTGGTAATTCAATTACCGGCTTTTGCTTTCTCCTTCCTAAAACCCGACATGATATGAGACATGGTTTACATACAGTAAACCATCTCATATCACCATTTTTTTTTGCATAATCCACACTACTAACGTTAGTAGTGTGTATCTGCAAAATTTGGTCGTTCTAGCTCTTAAAATAAAGGGTTAAATGGCGGAAAAAATTGGCGTGGGCTCCCGCGCAATTTTCTCCGCCAGAGTAGTAAAGCCAGTGACTGAGGGCAGATATTAATAGCCTGGAGAGGGTCCATAGTTATTGCCCCCCCCCCCCTGGCTAAAAACACCTGCCCCCAGCCACCCCAGAACAGGCACATCTGGAAGATGCGCCTATTCTGGCACTTGGCCACTCTCTTCCCATTCCCGTGTAGCGGTGGGATATGGGGTAATGAAGGGTTAATGCCACCTTGCTATTGCAAGGTGACATTAAGCCTAATTAATAATGGAGAGGCGTCAATTATGACACCTATCCATTATTAATCCAATTGAATGAAAGGGTTAAAAAAAAACACACACACATTATTAAAAATTATTTTAATGAAATAAAAACAAAGGTTGTTGTAATATTTTATTTAACGCCCAATCCAATCACTGAAGACCCTCGTTCTGTAAAAGAAAAAACATAATAAACCAACAATATACTTACCTTCCGCAGATCTGTAAAGTCCAACGATGTAAATCCTTCTGAAGGGGTTAAAACATTTTGCAGCAAGGAGTTCCGCTAATGCAGGCTGCTCCTTGCTGCAAAACCCCGGGGAATGAGCTAAATATAGGTCAATGATCTATATTTAGCTTCATTTGCGGTGAGGCGCCCTCTGCTGGCTGTTCATAGATCGTGGGAACTTACCTAGAAAGCCTGGGAGCTAGAACGGCCAAATTTTGCAGATGCACACTACTAACATTAGTAGTGTGGATTATGCAAAAAAAATGGTGATATGAGATGGTTTACTGTATGTAAACCAGGTCTCATATCATGTCGGGTTTTAGGAAGGAGAAAGCAAAAGCCGGTAATTGAATTACCGGCTTTTTGCTATATCGCGGCTGTATGAAGTAAGAATATATATACATATATGTATCTCACTGACATATATATATATATATATATACCTATTCTATGTGTACATATTTATTCTACCTATTCTACTGGTGACGGGCACAAGGGGGCATTCTTTGCGTCTGGAGGAGAGAAGGTTTTTCCACCAACATAGAAGAGGATTCTTTACTGTTAGGGCAGTGAGAATCTGGAATTGCTTGCCTGAGGAGGTGGTGATGGCGAACTCAGTCGAGGGGTTCAAGAGAGGCCTGGATGTCTTCCTGGAGCAGAACAATATTGTATCATACAATTATTAGGTTCTGTAGAAGGACGTAGATCTGGGTATTTATTATGATGGAATATAGGCTGAACTGGATGGACAAATGTCTTTTTTCGGCCTTACTAACTATGTTACTATGTTACTATGTTACTGTAAGCTGTCAGTGTGATTTTACTGTACACCGCACTGAATTACCGGCTTTTCTCTCTAACACCGCTGCGTATTCCTCGCAAGTCACACTGCTGGTCCGTGTGTAATCCGTATTTTTGGGGCTTCCATAGACTTTCATTGGCGTTTTATTTGCGCAATACGGTGACAAACGCAGCATGCTGCGATTTTCTACGGCCGTAGAAAGCCGTATAATACTGATCAGTAAAATACGGCAGATAGGAGCAGGGGCATAGAGAATAATTGTGCCGTATTTTTTGCGAGTTTTATGGACGTAGTTTCTGCGCTCTTACGTCCGTAAAACTCGCAAGTGTGACGCCGGCCTTAAGGGGTAGTGATTCGTGAGTGACCTTCATGCTAAATATGTTCAAATAAAATATTATTTCCACACTTCATTAAGTAACAATGAACTAAAAAAGTGAAAACTACATAGATCTGTGTATATATATATATATATATATATATATATATATATATATATGTACATGTACATATATATATATATATATATATATATATATATATATATACAGTGGGGCAAAAAAGTATTTAGTCAGTCAGCAATAGTGCAAGTTCCACCACTTAAAAAGATGAGAGGCGTTTGTAATTTACATCATAGGTAGACCTCAACTATGGGAGACAAACTGAGAAAAAAAAATCCAGAAAATCACATTGTCTGTTTTTTTAACATTTTATTTGCATATTATGGTGGAAAATAAGTATTTGGTCAGAAACAAACAATCAAGATTTCTGGCTCTCACAGACCTGTAACTTCTTCTTTAAGAGTCTCCTCTTTCCTCCACTCATTACCTGTAGTAATGGCACCTGTTTAAACTTGTTATCAGTATAAAAAGACACCTGTGCACACCCTCAAACAGTCTGACTCCAAACTCCACTATGGTGAAGACCAAAGAGCTGTCAAAGGACACCAGAAACAAAATTGTAGCCCTGCACCAGGCTGGGAAGACTGAATCTGCAATAGCCAACCAGCTTGGAGTGAAGAAATCAACAGTGGGAGCAATAATTAGAAAATGGAAGACATACAAGACCACTGATAATCTCCCTCGATCTGGGGCTCCACGCAAAATCCCACCCCCTGGGGTCAGAATGATCACAAGAACGGTGAGCAAAAATCCCAGAACCACGCGGGGGGACCTAGTGAATGAACTGCAGAGAGCTGGGACCAATGTAACAAGGCCTACCATAAGTAACACACTACGCCACCATGGACTCAGATCCTGCAGTGCCAGACGTGTCCCACTGCTTAAGCCAGTACATGTCCGGGCCCGTCTGAAGTTTGCTAGAGAGCATTTTGATGATCCAGAGGAGTTCTGGGAGAATGTCCTATGGTCTGATGAAACCAAACTGGAACTGTTTGGTAGAAACACAACTTGTCGTGTTTGGAAAAAAAAGAATACTGAGTTGCATCCATCAAACACCATACCTACTGTAAAGCATGGTGGTGGAACCATCATGATTTGGGGCTGTTTCTCTGCAAAGGGGCCAGGACGACTGATCCGGGTACATGAAAGAATGAATGGGGCCATGTATCGTGAGATTTTGAGTGCAAACCTCCTTCCATCAGCAAGGGCATTGAAGATGAAACGTGGCTGGGTCTTTCAACATGACAATGATCCAAAGCACACCGCCAGGGCAACGAAGGAGTGGCTTCGTAAGAAGCATTTCAAGGTCCTGGAGTGGCCTAGCCAGTCTCCAGATCTCAACCCTATAGAAAACCTTTGGAGGGAGTTGAAAGTCCGTGTTGCCAAGCGAAAAGCCAAAAACATCACTGCTCTAGAGGAGATCTGCATGGAGGAATGGGCCAACATACCAACAACAGTGTGTGGCAACCTTGTGAAGACTTACAGAAAACGTTTGACCTCTGTCATTGCCAACAAAGGATATATTACAAAGTATTGAGATGAAATTTTGTTTCTGACCAAATACTTATTTTCCACCATAATATGCAAATAAAATGTTAAAAAAACAGACAATGTGATTTTCTGGATTTTTTTTTCTCAGTTTGTCTCCCATAGTTGAGGTCTACCTATGATGTAAATTACAGACGCCTCTCATCTTTTTAAGTGGTGGAACTTGCACTATTGCTGACTGACTAAATACTTTTTTGCCCCACTGTATATACTGACAGTTGACAATACAGTCAATGTTATGTTATCATTTAAAGGTAATGTTTCATTAGAAAGTGACCCATTGTTTAAATCAGGTATTCTGTATTAAATCTGTTAAACCTTTCAATTTTCACACTGGCCACTAGGTTTTTCTAGACTCCTGTTGTTTCAGGAAATTGACTGATTGTACATTGGCAGCAATAGACTTAAGGTACATTCACACTGACCAACTTCACAACGATATCGCTAGCGATCCGTGACGTTGCAGCGTCCTGGATAGCGATATCGTTGTGTTTGACACGCAGCAGCGATCTGGATCCTGCTGTGACATCGTTGGTCGGAGCAGAAAGTCCAGAACTTTA
The DNA here is from genome assembly GCF_032444005.1 of Ranitomeya imitator. Lineage (NCBI taxonomy): Eukaryota > Metazoa > Chordata > Amphibia > Anura > Dendrobatidae > Ranitomeya > Ranitomeya imitator. Next base: position 714,814,077 of record NC_091282.1, on the reverse strand, counting down.
TTTCGTCGCTGGATCTCTCGCAGACATCGCTGAATCGGCGTGTGTGACGCCGATTCAGCGATGTCTTCACTGGTAACCAGGGTAAACATCGGGTTACTAAGCGCAGGGCTGCGCTTAGTAACCCGATGTTTACCCTGGTTGCCAGTGTAAATGTAAAAAAAACCCAAACACTTCATACTTACATTCCGGTGTCTGTCGCGTCCCTCGGCGTTTTGCTTCCCTGCAATGTCAGCGCCGGCCAGCCATAAAGCAGATTACAGCGGTGACGTCACCGCTCTGCTTTACGGCCAGCCGGCGCTCACAGTCAGTGCAGGAAAGCACAGCGCCGGGGGACAGACACCGGAATGTAAGTATGTAGTGTTTGTTTTTTTTTTACATTAGCATTGGTAACCAGGGTAAACATCGGGTTACTAAGCGTGGCCCTGCGCTTAGTAACCCGATGTTTACCCTGGTTACCAGGTGACTTCGCATACTTCGTCGCTGGAGAGCTGTCTGTGTGACAGCTCTCCAGCGACCACACAGCGACGCTGCAGCGATCGGGATCGTTGTCTAGATCGCTGCAGCATCGCTAAATGTGACGGTACCTTAACTAGAACCCTAACGTTTGTATTTAAGCATCCAATTAGCGTGTGCCATGATCGCTGTGAAGTGGGTTTGGGCGCAGGGTCAGCTGTGACATCGCCTGTTGTGATTGGTGAATCTTGTGTTATCAGTTGCATATAGAGGTGATATTATCAATCATTGTAATCCTGCCACTGATGATAATGAGCCTGCTCAAAACGTTTTCTAAAGACAGGAGGGCGTCTTTACACAGCGCCAATGACCAGTGTTAAAATTGTAACATTTCTCATTTTATTGTTTTATAAAGATCATGATATCTCATGCTATTAACCTGCAGAAATTGGATTAATCTGCAGGTAAGTAGCGGATAAATAATGTGTAGCTGGCTTACTGGAGCAGTGGCTACAGAGAGAACATTTTTAATCTCCATGGAACCACTTTCTCCAAATCACTGGGCCAGTGCAGGGAGGGTTTACTGTTACCGCTCATTGTACAAATAAAAGCATACAGCAGCACTCTGTAAGAGCCAAAATGTCTGCAAACATTGAATATATGAAATTTGAACTGAATTACTGCTATAAAGAATATACTTATTAAAATGAAGGGACCATACTTAGAACATAAATTGGCCAATTCATGTGAGTCCATCAACCAAGATAAGGCAACTTTTCTTTGATAGGATCCTATTTGTAAAACATGCCTCTCCCAGGCTAAATGTCTACAAATTTAAAGGGCAGATAGGATCCAGCACTAATTAAAAACCAACTAAAGGTACCTTCACACTGAACAACTTAACAACGATATCGCTAGCGATCCGTGACGTTGCAGCGTCCTGGATAGCGATATCATTGTGTTTGACACGCAGCAGCGATCTGGATCCTGCTGTGACATCGTTGGTCGGAGCAGAAAGGCCAGAACTTTATTTCGTCGCTGGATCTCCCGCAGACATCGCTGAATCGGCGTGTGTGACGCCGATTCAGCGATGTCTTCACTGGTAACCAGGGTAAACATCTGGTTACTAAGCGCAGGGCCGCGCTTAGTAACCCGATATTTACCCTGGTTACTAGTGTAAATTTAAAAAAACCAAACACTACATTATAACCTTATTTCTCAGCGCCGTTAAAAAGAGGTGCTGAGGAATAAGTACCCTTAACTGCTGCCGTTAAAAGTCGGCATGTTTACCCTGGTTACCAGTGTAAATGTAAAAAAAAACAAATACTATATACATTACATTCTGGTGTCTGTAGCGTCCCCCGGCATTCTGCTTCCCTGCACTGTGTCAGCGCCGGCCGGCCGTAAAGCAGAGCACAGCGGTGACGTCACTGCTGTGCTTTACGGCCGGCTCTTACACAGTGCAGGGAAGCAGAACGCCGGGGGACGTGACAGACACCGGAATGTAAGTATGTAGTATTTGGTTTTTTTACATTTACACTGGTAACCAGGGTAAACATGCCGACTTTTAACGGCAGCAGTTAAGGGTACTTATTCCTCAGCACCTCTTTTTAACGGCGCTGAGAAATAAGGTTATAGTGCCCCCCAGCATCAGAAATTCGCCAGGGTCTCGGCTAGCTGAGACCATGCAGAACATGATTCGGGTAGGTTTTTACCAACCCCAGTGTTGTGATCACCGTTATTCACGGAATAACTGCGACCGCAAAAAAGTCTGATTTCCCATTTAATTTCTCTCTCCTCTGATATGATTTAGCACATCAGAGGAGAGAGAAATGGGGTCCCCCGAACCCGCCCCCCTTCCCGGTATCTCCAGTGTCCCTGGACCCTCCTGCATCCCTCTGGTCCTGTCCCCGTCCATGCACAGTGCGCCCACTGAGATCTGCTGGCAGGCACCCGGCAACAATAGGACATTTTTCCTACTGGTTCATTTTGATCGTAGATCAAAAAAAAAATGTAAATCAAACCTTCCTTTATCACCCCCTTACTTAGATAAAAATAATAAAATATAAAAAGTGTTGATTTCTATTTTTCTGTTAGGGTTGGGTTAAGGTTGGGCTAGGTTTAGGGTTGGGCTAAGGTTAGGGTTGGGCTAGGGTTAGGGTTGGGCTAGGTTTGCAGCTAGGGTTGGGGTTAGGGGTGTGTTAGGGTTAGAGTTGTGGTTAGGATTAGGGTAGGGATGTGTTGGGGTTTGGGTTGCCGTTAGGATTATTGTTGGGATTAGGGATAGGGGTGTGTTGGGTTTAGGGTTGGAGTTAGAATTGTGGGGTTCCACTGTTTAGGCACATCAGGGGGTCTCCGAACGAGACATGGTGACCACCATTGATTCGAGTTCTGATTTAAGGATACAAAAAAAAAAAATTGCTAAAAATTTCCGTTTTTTCATAAATAAATGCAAGTTACTGTATATCGAAGAAATTTTACCACTAGCATGAAGTACAATATCTCATGAAAAACAATTCTGAGAATCAATGGGATACACTGAAGCATTCCAGAGCTATAACTTCATAAAGTTACAGTGGTCAGAATTGTAAAAATTGGCTTGGTCATTAGGTACCAAATTGTCTCTGTCACTAATGGGTTAAAATAAGCACCATCCGCCCCGGAGCCTGGAAGAGGTCACTTATATAAAGTGATAAAACAGCATTTCTCAGCAACAACACAGCTGATATGAGGCACGCAGGGAGGACTGTTCCCAGCATTTTATAACCTGTATACCTACTGTATATAATATTTTAGATCGGTCAAATGTGTTGACAGATTTCCGTTAACCCCTTTCTGACATTAGACGTACTATCCCGTCGAGGTGGGGTGGGCCCGTATGCCCACTGACGGGATAGTACGTCATAGCGATCGGTCGCGCTCACGGGGGGAGCGCAGCTGATCATGGCCGGGTGTCAGCTGACTATCGCAGCTTACATCCGGCACTATGTGCCAGGAGCGGTCATGGACCGCGATGCGTTGCTCCGAGGGTCTCCTACCTCCTCCTTCCTGCAGGCCCTGGATCCAAAATGGCCACGGGGCTGCATCCGGGTCCTGCAGGGAGGTGGCTTACCAAGCGCCTGCTCAGAGCAAGCGCTGGTAAACTGCAGGAGTGCATGTCAGATCGCTGATCTGACACAGTGCACAGCAAAGTGTCAGATCAGCGATTTTACACTATAACATGATTCCCCCCACCCCCTCCCTGGTGCAATGTTATAGTGTAAAAAAAATATTCACATGTGTAAAAAAAAATACTAAAAAAAAAAAAATATATATATATATATTGTTCCCATAAATACATTTCTTTATATAAATAAAAAAATAAAAGTACACATATTTAGTATCGCCGCGTCCGTAACGACCCGACCTATAAAACTGTCCCACTAGTTAACCCCTTCAGTGAATACCATGAAAAAAAGAAAAAAAAACAAGGCAAAAAACAATGCTTTATTATCATACCGCCAAACAAAAATTGGAATAACACACAATCAAAAAGACTGATATAAATAGCCATGGTACCGCTGAAAACGTCATCTTGTCCCGCAAAAAACAAGCCGCTATACAGCATCATCAGCGAAAAAATAAAAAAGTTATAGTCCTCAGAATAAAGCAATGCAAAAATAATTATTTTTTCTATAAAATAGTTTTTATGGTATAAAAGCGCCAAAACATAAAAAAATGATATAAATGAGGTATCGCTGTAATCGTACTGAAACGAAGAATAAAACTTCTTTATCCATTTTACCAAACGCGGAACGGTATAAGCGCCCCCCCAAAAGAAATTCAGCTGGTTTTTTGTCATTCTGCCTTAAAAATCAGAATAAAAAGTGGTAAAAAAATGTCACATGCCCAAAAATGTTACCAATCAAAACGTCAACTCGTCCTGCAAAAAACAAGACCTAATATGAATCTGTGGACCAAAATATGAAAAAATTATAGCTCTCAAAATGTGGTAAAGCAAAAAATATTTTTTGCATTAAAAAGCGTCTTTTAGTGTGTGACAGCTGCCAATCATAAAAATCTGCTTAAAAAAACGCTATAAAAGTAAATCAAACCCCCCTTCATCACCCCCTTAGTTAGGGAAAAATAAAAAAAAATAAAAAAAATGTATTTCCATTTTCCCATTAGGGTTAGGGCTAGGGTTAGGGTTGGGGCTAGGGTTAAGGCTACAGTTAGGGTTGGGGCTAAAGTTAGGGTTAGGATTACATTTACGGTTGGGAATAGAGTTGGGATTAGGGTTAGGGGTGTGGTTAGGGTTACCGTTAGGGTTAGGGGTGTGTTTGGATTAGGGTTTCAGTTATAATTGGGGGTGTCCACTGTTTAGGCACATCAGGGGCTTTCCAAACGCGACATGGCGTCCGATGTCAATTCCAACCAGTTCTGCGTTGAAAAAGTAAAACAGTGCTCCTTCCCTTCCGAACTCTCCCGTGCACCCAAACAACGGTTTTCCCCAACATTTGGAGTATCGGCGTACTCAGGACACATTGGACAACAACTTTTGGGGTCCAATTTCTCCTGTTACCCTTGGGAAAATACAAAACTGGGGGCTTAAAAATAAGTTTTGTGGGAAAAAAATAATTTTTATTTTTACGGCTCTGCGTTATAAACTGTAGTGAAACACTTGGGGGTTCAAAGCTCTCACAACACATGTAGATGAGTTCCTTAGGGGGTCTACTTTCCAAAATGTTGTCACTTGTGGGGGGTTTCAATGTTTAGGTACATCAGTGGCTCTCTAAACGCAACATGGCGTCCCATCTCAATTCCAGTTAATTTTGCATTGAAAAGTCAAATGGCGTTCCTTCCCTTCTGAGCTCTGCCATGCGCTCAAACAGTGGTTTACTCCCACATATGGGGTATTAGCTTACTCAGGATAAATTGTACAACAACTTTTGGGGTCTTCTCTTACCCTTGGGAAATAAAAAATTGGGGGCGAAAAGATCATTTTTGTGAAAAAATATGATTTTTTATTTTTACGGCTCTGCATTATAAACTTCTGTGATGCACTTGGTGGGTCAAAGTGCTCACCACACATCTAGATAAGTTCCTTAGGGGGTCTACTTTCCAAAATGGTGTCACTTGTGGGGGTTTCAATGTTTAGGCACATCAGTGGTTCTCCAAACGCAACATGGCGTCCCATCTCAATTCCTGTCAATTTTGCATTGAAAAGTCAAACGGTGCTCCTTCCCTTCCGAGCTCTCCCATGCGCCCAAACAGAGGTTTACCCCCACATATGGGGTATCAGCGTACTCAGGACAAATTTTACAACAACATTTGGGGTCCAATTTCTTCTCTTACCCTTGGGAAAATAAAAAATTGGGGGCGAACAGATCATTTTTGTGAAAAAATATTTTTTTATTTTTACGGCTCTGCATTATAAACTTCTGTGAATCACTTAATGGGTCAAAGTGCTCATCACACATCTAGATAAGTTCCTTAGGGGGTCTACTTTCTAAAATGGTGTCACTTGTGAGGGGTTTCAATGTTTAGGCACATCAAGGGCTCTCCAAACGCAACATGGCGACCCATCTCAATTCCAGTTAATTTTGCATTGAAAAGTCAAATGGCGCTCCTTCCCTTCCGAGCTCTGCCATGCGCCCAAACAGTGGTTTACACCCACATATGGGGTATCAGCGTACTCAGGACAAATTTTACAACAACATTTGGGGTCCAATTTCTTCTCTTACCCTTGGGAAAATAAAAAATTGGGGGCGAACAGATCATTTTTGTGAAAAAATATTTTTTTATTTTTACGGCTCTGCATTATAAACTTCTGTGAATCACTTAATGGGTCAAAGTGCTCATCACACATCTAGATAAGTTCCTTAGGGGGTCTACTTTCTAAAATGGTGTCACTTGTGAGGGGTTTCAATGTTTAGGCACATCAAGGGCTCTCCAAACGCAACATGGCGACCCATCTCAATTCCAGTTAATTTTGCATTGAAAAGTCAAATGGCGCTCCTTCCCTTCCGAGCTCTGCCATGCGCCCAAACAGTGGTACACCCACATATGGGGTATCGGCGTACTCAGGACAAATTGTACAACAACTTTTGGGGTCCATTTTCTCCTGTTACCCTTGGTAAAATAAAACAAATTGGAGCTGAAGTAAATTTTTTGTGAAAAAAAGTTAAATGTTCATTCTTATTTAAACATTCCATAAATTCCTGTGAAACACCTGAAGGGATAATAAACTTCTTGAATGTGGTTTTGAGCACCTTGAGGGGTGCAATTTTTAGAATGGTGTGACACTTGGTTATTTTCTATCATATAGACCCCTTAAAATGACTTCAAATGAGATGTGGTCCCTAAAACAAAAATGGTGTTGAAAAAATGAGAAATTGCTGGTCAACTTTTAACCCTTATAACTCCCTAACAAAAAAAAAATTGGTTCCAAAATTGTGCTGATGTAAAGTAGACATGTGGGAAATGTTACTTATTAAGTATTTTGTGTGACATATCTCTGTGATTTAATTGCATAAATATTCAAAGTTGGAAAATTGCAAAATTTTCAAAATTTTTGCCAAATTCCGTTTTTTTTTCACAAATGAACGCAGGTAATATCAAAGAAATTTTACCACTATCATGAAGTACAATATGTCTCGAGAAAACAGTGTCAGAATCACCGGTATCAGTTGAAGCGTTCCAGAGTTATAACCTCATAAAGGGACAGTGGTCAGAATTGTAAAAATTGGCCTGGTCATTAACGTGCAAACCACCCTTGGGGGTGAAGGGGTTAAAGATGTACATGATATTTACAATATTAATGATTGTAGGTTGTATAACTAATTTTACCAGTGATATTTTATAGAACAAACTTTCTGCTGTGTTCAACCAGACTGCATACAAATGCTTCATTGCTGCTATACACATAGCTGAGAGCATTTCATAGTGTATACTTTGCACTGTATGCACCTATTTATGAGGCAGACTGTGCTCTTTTGGTCTATATTTGGATTATTTTACTGCCTAGGCATTCATCCAGACTGTAGCTGTATACTTTTTTGAGTATATATATGGCCACACTACACTGGCCACAAATGCAGTGTGCACTAGTCTAAAATTCATGAATATTTAGGGTTTTAGGGCAGAATATGGATAAACATCATGTTAAATAGATAATGAGGTGAGAATCTTATTAGTAAATTGATGACAATCTTTCTAGTCACTAAGAATAGTCATTGGTCATTTTTTAGCATGGAAGATGGTGAGAAAAAAGACAAAGCTAAAGCAGAAGAACAATCTGAATTCTTGGAAAGCAAAGAGGGGCAAAGAAGAAAGAGAAGACGAGGCCAGAAAAAAGAAGAGCCTGAAGCGTTTATGGCTAATTTTCTCGCAGGACTGGAAATTTACCAGACCAAAATGCTGGTAAGAGATACACTTAGCTTTACTGCTAAAATATGCAGGCGAGACTTAATGTTGACATATATAAGCTATGAGGAATAGATCATTTCAAATGACTTTTATGCGTAAACAAATTTTAAAGTCTTAAAAGGTATTGACAAATTAGAAATGAATCCTCGATCCATGATAGGAAATAACTTACTGACCAATGGAACCCGCATCAATCCCAAGAACTAGGGCTCTGAAGAGCACCGTGTACATGGAGCAGTGGTCAATAATGTGCACTGGTGCTCCATTTGTGACATGGTTGGCTGGTCTTCGGTACTCCAATAAGAATGAATGGAGTAACAGTGTGCATAATCGACCTTCGCTCCATTGACATGATTCCTGGTTTTCGGGATCAATGTAAGTTCCCAATGTTTGACAAGTTACCGTATTCCCCATCTCAGGTGTAGGAGTTAACTTTGAAACTTGACAATACTCTTAAGTGTTGCCTGTTTCAGAATTGCATAGTTTAACGTACAGCAGCTTTTAGCATATAAAGGAGTTTGCAAGAGGGAAGCATGAAGAATATTCAGTGTAGTGGGGGCATAAGGGGCATTCTGTGTAAGAAAGATGGGGGTCCATGGGGAACAGCCTGTAACACAAAAAGCCAAGTAGAGCAGTCTTTGTAACAGAACATCATAGGGAGCAGTCTGTCAGAGATATGGGCATAAAAAGCAATCCGAGAGAGTAGCAAACCTGGGGAGCTATATGTGTAATGCACGGGGTCATAAGAAGCTGTCTGTTATTGGTAAACAGTCTATGTGAAGGGAGCAATAATGGGAGTAGTCTATGAGAGGACAACCATGGGGAACATTGTGTTCATCAGTCGGGCAACCACAGAGAACAAAATGTGTAACAGACGGTTTATGGGTAGCAGTGTGAAGCTTGGCGGGGTGAGTAACCCCATTGAACACCAGGTATGCAATATTACCCTTTTTCTGCCCTATTTAACACTGTTAACGACAACATTAACCTCTTTGTTGCTATAGACCTAGTGGATATTACCATAAACCCATTATCGATCTTAGCTATTTGGGGAACATTATTCAGTGATATCCAGCAATATTTATTTCATACTATATTGCAATAGATTTACTCAATTTAGAAGGAACATTGCACGCTGGAGAGCTACATATAGGCTTATAGGGAACATCCCTGCTGGACTTCATGGCGGAAACTAGTAAATCTTGATATTTGGTCACTTTGCCTTTTGCTGTCTTCAACAAAATTGCTTACTGGTGAGTCTAATATGGACTTGTGACCAGAGTTGGTAGCCGTTGTATGAAACTGACGGCTAGCACAGAGTGAAGGTGCTTCATGGATAGGAATAAAGAAGCCATATATTTAGCAAAAAAGTACAGTATCTGTGACCTCCATCAATGTTATGTGGTAACTGATACTTCTGCTGTAGAGCTTCCAATGGCTTTGTCCCTGGAATACTATAGGAGATAGTGTTACACATCTTGCAATGCGCGCTCACTATGGACAGACCAGGGGTTTTCTTAGGATGCATTTACACTGGATGATTATTGGAAACAAGTGTTTCCCAGTGATCTACCTGTATAAAGAGGCTGCCAGTCACCTGCAAAACGAGCTAAACGCTCGTCTGTTGGGTGAATGGTTTGTAGAGCTTGCTCTTGGCATCACATCATCCTGTGTAAAGAGAACATGTGCTGCCAACAATGATAAACTGTACACACGGCGCGATCGCATGAACAATAGTTCTCTGTGCATGAAAGTGCGGTCGGCCTGTCTAAACAGGCTATTAAATGGCTGCAAATCGCCAGTGGATTAATGGCTGCAGGTCAGAAAGTATGAACTCACCCTCAGAAATGTAGATATCAGGCACAAGATGAATGAAATGAAGCCGGTTTCTACATTTGCTGCTCAGCTCTGCACCGGTCACAATCCCACCAAGGAAACTTTGATAGCAGTCAAATGGTTTTAAATAGTACAAAAAAAAATTAGGCGATACATTCTGTAAAAGAAAAACGTAAGTAGGTACGAGTTGAATAGCTAGTGAATGATGAAAGGTTCAAAGGATGAGCCTGGGGCAACCCGCAAGGATATAGTCATACTGACCCATTTTTCCTTCACATCCCATGCATGATTTTATAGTACCGACCATGGAGTATTGTTCCTGCACTCTGCATTGCCCTACTTGTGCAATGTCGCACTGTTTCTGAAATGATTTAGACTGCTTTAACTTACTGTGTTGTGCCTCACAAAGAAAAGTTACTTGGCCAAGAGAGAGGTAGGAATTAATTTTTGCATTTGATAATTATTTCAATATTTAAACCAAATGACCAGAATTGAAAATGATCAAATCTGCATGGAGAGACGACCGTGAAATACATAGGATTCTTTAGAACCAAATCTAGATCTTAGATGTGTTGGAAATGCTTTAATCCTTATTTTTCTTCTGTCTCTTTTCAGAATTACCTCGCCAGAAATTTCTACAATCTACGATTCCTCGCTCTGTTTGTGGCATTTGCGATTAACTTTATTCTGTTGTTTTACAAGGTAATGCCTTTTGTATGATACCATTTTCTGCTCTTTATCATACAGGGTCTTTTGTCGATGTGCTTTACTAATAGAAGTTTTCTCACACTATTGGATCTATTGTCCTCTTATGAGGAAGACTTTCTTTGAAGACAAACTCTCAGTGTCTCCTCTCAAGACAAGCTTTCATCGTCAGTATCTGACTGCTGCCTTGAGCGCACAAGCTCCTCATTATGTTGCTCTGCTGCCGTCTATGCGTTAGGAAGGTTAAACAGTGAATAGAGAATGTATTTAAGGCTTCTATGTATCGTAGGTTTGTACAGATTTTGTCTGGAAATCATAGGAAATAGATGAAAGCCTCTGGAAATGTTAGTATAAGAAACTTTTAATTTGCCTACTTAGGACGTTGACAGTGTAAACCTTGATATACAGCACTTTATGTATCAGAACCATCGTATGGCTAGCTTAATAATGTACTTACAGATACTTCAGATCACACAGCGATTAAATACCACTTTACTTCATGTGTATTTCTAGGTCAACCAACAGCGCTCAGCTGTAGATAAGGATAATGATGCCAACATATGGAACACATATCAAGAAGATGAGGATGACGTAGAAGAAGGAGCCGTTTATTTTGTCTTACAGGAGAACACCGGTTATATGGCTCCAACATTGCGCATATTGGCTATTATTCACACCATCATCTCGTTCCTTTGTGTTATTGGATACTACTGTCTTAAGGTACTGAGCACTTAGAGTGGGTCACCAAAATCTTTTTTTTTTTCCACTGCCCCATAGAAGTTTTTAAACTTTTTACATAAAAAACAGTCTGGATCATCAAGCAGTATCACAAAATAATGGTTAGCGGCAGGAACCTGCCCACGGACACAGTCACGTCCATAATGTGTGAAGGTGCGTGACCCGAAAATCGGTCTAACAAATTTTGTCTGTCCCAATGTGCTAATTCCTGAGAGAGATCATATTCCACAAGTAATTGTAAGCAAGGGAGATCATTAGCACAGTGCCTGGCATGCAATTAATTACAAAGTAAAGAGTTGTTATTTTCTTCCTATGGTTATAAGGGGCCCCCATGCCTCTGCATATTTGGTGCGTCTGTCTCTTTAGCTACCATTCGCATAGATCAGTTTTCCTTTGCATTTTCTCGGCCACAATTATCCTCACATAGCACTTGCACGTATAGTATATTGCACTTTATGATCTATTTATCAAAGATTAGAAATCTAATTACCATATATACCTTGATTAGACTGGATGAGAATTGGGACATGTGGGTGAGATGGAGCAACCACTAAAGACAATATTGCTTTTTAATTTTTGCATCCATTGTGTCGCTTACTGCAAGTGCACCTTTTTCCGGTATAAAAGAGAAGACTAATGTTCAATACTGCTGCTTCTACACAAACATAATCCCTAAAGAGAAAGTGTTCTTTCCTTAAATCCGAAGAAGAGACTTGATTATTAATGTGTGAATGCCAGCACATATATAACTAAGAGACATTTTCTTTGGGATTCAGTTGCAATCAAATGTGTTTATTCCTCTAGGGAATATAAAAATAATATGCACAGAAAAAAAAACCATTTTGCACGTATCATACATACTGTGAAGTCACTATAGTGATAGACAGATCCCTTCATTCCTATCTGTTCCTCTTAAAAGGTGCGAATTGATAATGGAGTTACCTGGATGTTGTTCGTGCTCATCCTTCTGTCCTCTCCCCATAGGTTCCTCTGGTGGTATTTAAACGGGAGAAAGAAATTGCTCGCAATGTAGAATTTGATGGTCTGTATATCACAGAGCAACCCTCAGATGATGACATCAAAGGGCAATGGGATCGGCTTGTTATAAATACCCCGTAAGAAATCCAGGTTTTCTTCTTCTATTATCTGTGCTGTCTATGGCTTTACTTTGACAATGCGGCAGTTGTACTATGTACACAAAGTGTTAGTTTAGGTTATCTGCAGAGAAACTAATTAAAAGGGTTTTCCAATATATACAGAATTATTTTCCTTCAAAAGTGCCCCACACCTGCCAACGGGTTGTGTTTGGGAATGCAGCTTGCTTCTATGTAAGCGTACAGGGTTGGGCCGCAGTGCTATACACAAACTATAGAACAGTTTTTACAGTAAAGTTTATTCTGTATCACCCATGTACAGATTACGTGATTAACTGAATTTTATTTTCTGTAGCATTGTAGAATGTATTGCAATGTGGTGCTCCATTGAGCTATCAGCAATCTTAGCTGAAAAACGCCTGAAAAAAATCTACAAGGTTCATTTATACACCAGTTTTTCTCATACATGTGGTTGTCAGTGTTTTTTTTTTCCTGACAGCACACTCACCATTGTTTAGGACTCCCAATTATTACTAGAACAAGAGTGCTTATACGTGTGCACTACCACTCCATTCACTGTCTATAGACATGACAGAGATAGTGGAGTTTAAAGGAGTTTCCTTTTAAAGGGAACCTGTCACCTGAAGATTGCCTGGCGCATGCGTGTACTACGGAGGACAGAGAATGAACTTCAATCTAGTATTGCGGCCAGCATGCAGCCAGCGGGTAAGGAAAGGGTGAATCAAACACCTGAAAACTCCGCCCATATGACCGAAAACCGGTCCCGCCAAATTCAGGTGACAGGTTCCCTTTAACCAAGTACAGGCACTCAGTATATCTTTGGCATATCCAAAAAGTTCTTCCCACCTACTGGTATTTCATCCATCTCTGCTCTACTTTGACTCTAAAAAAGCCAGATATGTCAATCAAAGAAGTGGGGGAGGTGGAGCAGAATTAGTCATTCTGTTCTGAAACCCCCTTTAAAGAGTAAAGGTATTGTCACAGTAAGCGACGCTGCAGCGATACCGACAACGATCCGGATCGCTGCAGCGTCGCTGTTTGGTCGCTGGAGAGCTGTCACACAGACAGCTCTCCAGCGACCAACGATCCCGAGGTCCCCGGTAACCAGGGTAAACATCGGGTTACTAAGCGCAGGGCCGCGCTTAGTAACCTGATGTTTACCCTGGTTACCAGCGTAAAAGTAAAAAAAAAACAACCACTACATACTTACCTACCGCTGTCTGTCCCCGGCGCTCTGCTTCTCTGCCCTGTGTAAGCACAGCGGCCGGAAAGCACAGCGGTGACGTCACCGCTCTGCTTTCCGGCTGCCCGGCGCTCACAGCCAGAGCAGAGAAGCAGAGCGCCGGGGACAGACAGCGGTAGGTAAGTATGTAGTGGTTGTTTTTTTTTACTTTAACGATGGTAACCAGGGTAAACATCGGGTTACTAAGCGCGGCCCTGCGCTTAGTAACCCGATGTTTACCCTGGTTACCAGCGAAGACATCGCTGAATCGGTGTTACACACGCCGATTCAGCGATGTCAGCGGGAGAGCCAGCGACGAAATAAAGTCCTGGCCTTTCTGCCCCGACCAGCGATATCACAGCAGGGGCCTGATCGCTGCTGCATGTCACACTGGACGATATCGCTAGCCAGGACGCTGCAACGTCACGGATCGCTAGCGATATCGTCCAGTGTGACAGTACCTTAACTGTCACCAGGTTTTTCCATATAAAGTAGGGCCAGCACCTGTATGCCCTGTTACAGCATTGTAGAAAGCCGTACATATGTTCCCAATTCGATCTGCATAACACAAAATATAGGTTTTATTATACTTGCCTATGGCACAGTCCAGTCTGATGGGTGTCTCTGGTCTTGATCCGGTGCCTCTTCCAAGTAGGATGGGTCATCCACACGAAGCAAGAAGGAGGACAGCGATCACAAGAAGAGAGGCGGCAGTGGATCAAGACCAGCGACGTCCAACAGACCAGACCACATTATAGGTGAGTATAGTCAAAGCTATTTTGGGTGTTATTCAGAACGCATTGGGGATATAAATATATATATATATCATTCTACTATGCTGTAACTGAGGCTTACAGGTGCTGCCCCTACTTGATATGGAGGAAAACCTGGTGACGGGTTTCTCTTTAAGGCACTGGTCCCCAACATTTCTAAGCTTGAGAGCCACTTTTAGGACTGAGAGAGGGTTGCGAGCAACATCCAGAGCCCTCCGAGCAGTGACATCTAGCTCCTGTCTCACAACTTCTGCCCCAATAGTGACACCCAAAGCTCTAATACGGGTGTAATGACAGCCAAAGCTACCGCATGGAAATCACAATGAGGTAGTAGACTTACAGTGCCTTGCGAAAGTATTCGTCCCCCTGGAACTTTTCAACCTTTTCCCACATATCATGCTTTAAACATAAAGATACCACATATAAATTTTGGATGAAGAATCAACAACAAGTGGAACACAATTGTGAAGTTGAACGAAATTTATTGGTTATTTTAAATTTTTGTGGAAATTCAAATTTACATTTGGTATCTTTATGTTTGAAGCAAGATATGTGGGAAAAGGTTGAAACGTTCCAGGGAGCCGAATACTTTCGCAAGGCACTGTACATCCAGGGATTCCCACCTTACCCCGTTAGGAATTGTTATATCAAGTAACCCCACCACACTATCGCATCCAGCTTCAAGCAACCCTCTAACTGGAAATATTATCCTATGTTCAGCTTACCATATTTATATCTCCAACCTGAAGGCCAGTGTATGAACATCCTGATCTGCTCTTCTGTAACAGGTCTATGCAAAAGTCACCAACGGTAGGCCTGCTCATTATAGCTTTTTGTTAGACCTAGTGCTAATGCACCAAGCTAGCACACAGTGGTGAGCCAGACACCATGGGCCAAGCCACATGTAGGTCCAAAGCCACAGCTTGAGGAGCTGTCCTTTAAGGAGATACTAAATGTGAAGACAACAGGCTAAACAGAGCTGCTACCATTCCTTTTTTGAAGTTTCCCAGCATTAGATTTATGCACGATGAAATGTTATCATAGTGGTAGACTGCTGGACCAGTCATTAATAATTGAAAACACAGCAGTCTTCCACTCCCCAGCCAGAAGTCACTGATTACAGGTTCAGGAAACAATATACAGTAGTTCACTCAACTGTACAGTAGATAGAGAAGACAAGATATAAAGCTTTTCTATAGGTTTTACAGCTGCAGGTTCATTTCTTACACATGGAGTAAATCCCATTTATAAAAGCGCATAATTTGCCTGTGATCTGTCCTGATTTCAAGTCGATTGACACTAATTTACTTACTTTTACTGGTTACAAAAATCTTGTAGACCCTTCATTTAATTTTTCATAAGAGGATACAATCGGTGATTCCCCAGTTTCCATTATTGGTGTCATATCACACAATTGGATTTGCTGTTGACGATTTTTATGGCCACATAGAAGATTTATTTATTGTACTTGCTTATATGGCGCCATTAATTCCACAGCTCTTTACAGACATAATCATCACTGTCCCCATTGGGGCTCACAATCTAGATTCCCTATCAGTATGTCTTTGGAGTGTGGGAGGAAACCGGAGTACCCGGAGGAAACCCACGCAAACACGGGGAGAACATACAAACTCCTTGCATATGTTGTCCTTGGTGGGGTTTGAATCCAGGACCCCAAAGCAAAAGTGCTAACCACTGAGCCACCGTGCTGCTTACTAAATGATCAAACGACAATTGAGCCAATTATTATTTGTGATTCGATCACAGGATGTGTATACATTGGACAATGATGGGGAAGTAACATTCACACAAGTGGTCATCAGCCCCAGAAGAGATGCTGCCACTTCTTTTATACAGTTAGGAATATGCAGCAAATTAGACATTTCTCATACTGG
The DNA here is from genome assembly GCF_032444005.1 of Ranitomeya imitator. Taxonomy (NCBI): domain Eukaryota; kingdom Metazoa; phylum Chordata; class Amphibia; order Anura; family Dendrobatidae; genus Ranitomeya; species Ranitomeya imitator. The sequence continues at coordinate 714,797,933 of NC_091282.1, read as the reverse complement.
ACATTAATCTTTAATATGTTCTTTAGCCTTTTATCTCAGAGGACAGCATAGACAGATAGACTTTTTTTTAGAGATTGGGAATGTGAACTTGAAAATATTGTAACCACCATAAGATACGGTAATTAAAGTGTTTGGCTCCCATATATAGTTATGTTGGATTGGTGAAAATTGACATAATGATGCTTCTACCCAGTTCATGCAGCTGTCGTACATTACTGCAGCACCCAGACATTGCATTGTGACGAGTGCCTAGAATATCGCTGTCTCCTGGGACCTGCAGCTGTCACCGAGCTGTCTGGCCTTTAAATACACATCACGTGGATCCATTTTATGATTTCATCTTGCTGCTGTGCTACAGGTGGTAGCGTGAATAATGTGACATGTTATTATTCTGTTTGTAGGTCTTTTCCTAATAATTACTGGGATAAATTTGTTAAGAGGAAGGTAAGCTTTTAATCCTGCGCACACCTGTGCTGGGAATCCATTTTTGCTTCATTATGTGATCATAGGTGTAAATAACAAGTATAATATTCTGCACGTAACGACCGGCAATGCTGCTGCTGTGCTAACATTATTTCCGCGTATTTGTTCCTTTTCTCTTCTGAATAACGTTACTCCAAGTACAATAAACCTCACACTATACGCATTGTGCTGGGACTTAAGACGAGGCGCTTGCTGGATTTTAGGCATGCCAGCTTATATTCTGCTTTCAGTTGCCTGAGCAATTCCACATTTTAATCACAGTATAACATCCAGTAGCTAAGTTTCCATGGATATTAAGTCTTATGGAAGAGATGTTAAGTCCCAGCTGAGCGCTAGGTGAATTCACTGTACGAAAAGCTGCCTGCAATATGCACTTCAGTGTTAGACAACAGCTGGACAGAAAGAACATACACTGTAGGAAAGTTGGTTAATAAATTTCTCTCTTTATAAAAGAGGCCATGTCACCAGGTTTTTGCTATTTTAAATAATGTAGAGATAGACACCCTATTTCCAGTGATGTGTCACTCGCTGGGCTGCTTGCTCTAGTTTTTATTAAATGACTGTTTTGTCAGCAGGAGAGTATCACTAGAAAAAAAGACCTGTAGTCCTCCATATTCATGAGCTCTGTATCACCCCGCCACTGAGTGGCAGCTTACTGCCTATGCACAGTGTACACAGACAGCTAACAATTAGTGGTGTGTTGGCGGGGTTATACAGGGCTCAGCATTCAGAGAACTGCGAGATCTGCAGCAGAGAAGGCAGGGATTTTTTCAAAACTGCAGCTAGCAGTCAGTAAGTGATACATTGCTGGAATCATGCTGCCCTCACATGGGGGCCACAAAAACTCATTGACAGATTTAGAATGAAGGTTGAAGATGGAAAATGTTTACATAGCAATTACAGTTGTGCTCAAAAGTTTACATACCCCAGCAGAATTTTTGCTTTCTTGGCCTTTTTTCAGAGAATATGAATGATAACACCAAAACTTTTTCTCCACTCATGGTTAGTGGTAGGGTGAAGCCACTTATTGTCATAGTTTTCTCTTTTTAAATCATAATGATACCCAAAACATCCAAATGACCCTGATCAAAAGTTTACATACCCCATTTCTTAATACCGTGTATTACCCCCTCTAACATCAAGGACAGCTTGAAATCTTTTGTGGTAGTTGTTGATGAGGTTCTCCATTTTCTCAGATGGTAAAGCTGCAGCCTCCAGCACCTGTAAATTCCTGGGCTGTCTAGCATGAACTGCGTGCTTGTGGTCTCTCCAGAGTGGCTCAATGATATTGAGGTCAGGAGGCTGAGATGGCCACTCCAGAACCTTCAACTTGGCCTTGTGTTTTGGATCGTTGTCATGTTGCAATGTCCAAGTACGTCCCATGCGCAGCTTCCAGACTGATTATTGCCAATTTGCCTCCAGTATTTGCTGATAACGTGCTGCATTCATCTTTCCTTTAACTTTGACCAAGTTTCCTATGCCTTTGTGGCTCACACATCCCCAAAACATCAGCGATCCACCTCCGTGCTTTACAGTAGGAATGGTGTTCCTCTCATCACTCCAATTTACCTTGTTCCAGAAGTTTTGAGGCTTGGCCTTTTTCTGTTTTGCGTATTGTAGGCGAGATACTTTGTGGCATTTGCGCAGTATTGGCCTTCTTCTGGCGACTCAACCATGCAGCCCATTTTTCTTCAAGTGCCTCTTTATTGTACATCTTGAAATAGCCACACCACTAATTTTCAGAGAGTTCAGTATTTCAGCTGATGTTATTTCTGGGTTTTTCTTTGCATCCTAAACAATTTTCCTGGCAGTTGTGGACGACATTTTTGTTGGTCTACCTGACCGTGGTTTTGTTTTTACAGAGCCCCTGATTTTCCATTTGTTAATCACAGTTTGAACGCTGCTGACTGGCATTATCAATTCCATGGATATCTTTTTGTATCCCTTTCCTGTTTTATACAGTTCAACTACCTTTTCCCGTAGTTCCATTGACAATTCTTTTGCTTTCCCCATGACTCACAATCCAGAAACGTCAGTGGCTGGATGAAAGATGCAAGAGTCTGTCTGGATCCCAGAAACTCACTCAGCTTTTATGCACACACACTGATTACAAGCAAACAGGTCACAGGTGAGGATGTCACCTTTAGTAGCCATTCAAACCCATTTGTGTCAACTTATGCGCTTGTTATCGGGCCAAAATCACCAGGGTATGTGAGCTTTTGATCAGGGTAATTTGGATGTTTTGGGTTGTTATTATGATTTAAAAAGAGAAAACACAGTAGTTTGACAATAAATGGCTTCACCCAACCACTAACCATGAGTGGAGAAAAGGTTTTGGTGTTATCATTCACAATCTCTGAAAAGCCAAAATTCTGCCAGGGTATGTAAACTTTTGAGCACAACTGTACCAATTTATATGGGATCTATGGAAAGGCCGGTATTTCTATCCATCTGCATTTTACATTCCAGTGTATAATGTTCGGGATGATTCTCTGTATTGACATGAGCATGTTTCTTTACCAGTTGCTTATATTGTAGGCTTTTCCTATTAAAGTAAGAATTGCTTGTTTATCCAAATACTGCCAATTAGACCTATAATTCCATTTTCAGAGATCTTATTGTGCATATTCACAGATTATACAGATTGGATGCAGACATTTGTTAACCTGTCTCAATTATCTGAATGAGTCTTTCAGAAATCCATGCACTTGCTTGGTTGCAGAAACAACTCCATTCACATGTATGGAATAGAATAGATTTTTCAGTTCAGTTGCAGAGACTCCTTCATCGGTTCTCCCGAGTGTGAATATACAGTACCTTTTCAGCTCTAAGCTGCAAGGGTACTGAAGATTTTACATGGGGACACAGACATAGCAACTATTCCCACTGGTCTCTGTAATTTTAACTTCTCGATTCAAGTAAAAGGCTGTAGTCACATGTTTTTATATTATTTTATTATGTATTAGGCTGGTTTCACATTTGCGGATGGAGGTTCTGCGGAGGGCTGCGCACGTTCTCCATGAAGCTCCGTCCACCGCCGCACCTCCTCCGGTCAGTTCTGCCTACGTCGGCATGCAACGTGCGCACCCTATCTTTACCATTAGGTACGCAGGCAATGCCTATGTATGCGGATGCCTCCGCATGCGTCGTTTAGATGGTGCGGCGACTGCACCAAATTGCAACTCATTGCGTTCGCCGCAGGTCACCGCACCGTCAAACGACACATGCGGAGGCATCCGCATACATCGGCATGGCCTGCATACCTAATAGTAAAGATAGGGTACACACGTCGACGTAGGTGGAGCTGACCGGAGGAGGTGCGGCGGTGGGCGGAGCTTCACGGACGACATACGCAGCCCTCCATCTGCAAATGTGAAACCAGCCTTAAACAGCTGTGACTGGCATATATGTGTGACACTGCTGCATTTCACATTCTGTCAAGGGTTTTTGGTATTTTTATGGCAGTCTGGAGGGATATTCCTACGTGAAAAATACTATAAACCCCCCATTATATGTTAATGGGATCCTTCATTATTTGTTAAGATCTGTCATAGCTCCATTAGGAATGTAAGCCATGACCTTATTATGAATGTTCCTGATCATAAACTTTGTTTTATGTTTTCAAAGGGCAATTACTATATAAATGAAATGTTTTCTCTGGATTATTAAAATTGTTTGTGCAATTAGAGCTATCTTCTAAGCACTGCCATGAAGATCTTCACTTCTACTCTCTTCCTTTGTAATTTAGCTGAATGTTTGCTTTACATGGTGTCATTGTTGTAACTGCTCTTCCGTAAATCCCTGTAGTCTTTCTGTGTACTGTCTTTTAAGCTAATAACGCACGCCATCATCCCTAATAAGCTTTCATCTCATTTAGAGCTTCACTTGTGAAGTAGTGACTGTAATATATTACATTTTAATTGTTTCTCTTCAGATTCTGTATTTTTCCACTCTTGTTCAGTTGTCACTGTGGATGAACACCCTATAGTTACTTATATTCTCCGTATCATGACATATATTACAGTCAAGTAATTGGCAGAACTGATTAAAAAATGACAGTTTTCACAAGTTTGGGAATTTTGTAAATTCTGGAATCCCCTTAAAAGCATGAGGCAAGACCACTCTACCTTAAGCTTTGTAGTAAAATCTGTAAAGTTTCTGCCACCCTACCACCTCTGAATCCTCCTCGGGAGCCAGAAACTGTTCCATTCTATAAAGTCCATGCAATAGTGAGCAGGACGGTTTATAACCACATTCCACAGAGCACTTTATAATTATACTAGTCTTAAGGTACCGTCACACTTAGCGACGCTGCAGCGATACCGACAACGATCCGGATCGCTGCAGCGTCGCTGTTTGGTCGCTGGAGAGCTGTCACACAGACAGCTCTCCAGCGACCAACGATCCCGAGGTCCCCGGTAACCAGGGTAAACATCGGGTAACTAAGCGCAGGGCCGCGCTTAGTAACCCGATGTTTACCCTGGTTACCAGCGTAAAAAAACAAACAGTACATACTTACATTCAGCTGTCTGTCCCTTGCCGTCTGGTTCCTGCACTGACTGCTGGCCGTAAAGTGAAAGTGAAAGCACAGCACAGCGGTGAGTCACACAGCGGTGACTCACCGCTGTGGCTGTGCTCTGCTTTCACTTTACGGCCAGCAGTCAGTGCAGGAACCAGACGGCAAGGGACAGACAGCTGAATGTAAGTATGTACTGTTTGTTTTTTTACGCTGGTAACCAGGGTAAACATCGGGTTACTAAGCGCGGCCCTGCACTTAGTTACCCGATGTTTACCCTGGTTACCAGTGAAGACATCGCTGAATCGGTGTCACACACGCCGATTCAGCGATGTCTACGGGGAGTCCAGCGACGAAATAAAGTTCTGGACTTTCTTCCCCGACCAGCGATCTCCCAGCAGGGGCCTGATCGCTGCTGCCTGTCACACTGGACGATATCGCTAGCGAGGACGCTGCAACGTCACGGATCGCTAGCGATATCGTCTAGTGTGACAGTACCTTTACTCTCAAATGTTTGGGATAATGTTTGTGCCTGTGATCTGTGGGAAGAAATGGACTTCATTGGGGAAGGTAAGACGTAAACATCTGCACAAAGTCAAATGTTAGCCAAAGCCACCTATTGCAACAGATTTCTTCAAACATAACGTTCATTGCTGCTGGTGTCATTTTCAGAAGGGATTTATATGGTGTATTTTTCGCTTTCAGAAGGGATTTATATGGTGTATTTTTTTTTTTACTAGGTTATCAATAAATATGGAGACTTGTATGGAGCTGACAGAATTGCAGAACTCCTGGGACTCGACAAAAATGCCTTAGACTTCAGCCCAGTGGAAAAGACCAAAATAGAAGAGGGATCATTGGTATCATGGTGAGTTCTACAGAACAGAATCTTTTTTCTGATTAATCTTTTACCACTAGCTTCAAATAAGTGCTGCATCTTCTTTATGTTGCACCATGTTTGTCATTTCTATATATTATTTGACACAAATCTTTATTGGTCATTAGTTGATGGCTGTGGAGCAAGCAACTGTAGCTCCTCATACATATTGGCTGCTGTCAAAGTCCATCCAGCTTACAATGTACTTATACCTCTAATTTACATATAGTCATTAGCCTTGGGATCAGACACATTTAAATGGTTTGCATAATGTTGACCTTGAGGTGACATTCTAGAAAGAAATCTCCATATCATTGAGAAGTGAACTTTTCATCTGTTGAAGTGAGCTGGCTTTTATTTTTGTTCCCCTGTCTCCTGCAGTGATCATAATGATTACAGACATCAAGGAAAACTAAAACCTAATTATGAATACCTGTAAGAAAATACTCCAGGCACATAATATGATAATCAATGTCTGAATCACAAGTCTTTTGTTAGGTATAATATCTGAGCTACCATTATTTTAGCAAAACATCACAAGGAGGACAATAAGCAAATATTCAGCCATTCCACCATTCCCAAGGGCCAACAAGTCTGCATTAACCAAAGCTAAAGGGAATCTGTCAGCAGCTTTTTGCTACCTCATCTGAGAATAGCATAATGTAGGAATTGAGACTGATTCCTGCAATGTGTCTCTTAGGCTGCTTTCACACATCAGGTTTTTTGCCGGATGCCGGATGCGGCGTCGCGCCGCATCGCCGGATCCGGCTTTTTAAAAATAAACCGGAGGCAACCGGATGAGCCGGATCCGGTTTTTTTAGCCGGATCTGCTGTCCGGATCCGGCGAAAAACCGGATTCGGATCCTCTGGTTCGTCCGGTTTTCTTTCCGTTTTTTTACGGATCCGGCTTTAAAAAACGCCCCCTGAAAGGCTAAAAAGGTGATTGGCCGGCTGAAAACTATACATACAGTGTTCTTAACATCTGTGACGGGTTGGAGAGGAGCAAGATACAGAGCAAGATGGATGGCATTATTGCAAAGATTCTGCAGAACAACGTGGATTTCATCACAGAGGCGAATCGATTAAAAGCTATTGTAATTGAGAAAGAGGAAGAGAGACAGCGTGTCATGCGTCTGCGACGACGCCGTTTGTGGATCCACCCCATCACGGCACAGAGAATGACCCGGGGAGTCTTTTCAACGTTGTATATGGAGCTTCGAGGTGACCCTGAAAAGTTTTTCAGCTATGTTCGGATGAAAGCGGAGAACTTTGATATATTGGTGGAGCGGGTTCAACATCTGATAAGAAGGAGTGATACCTATTGCCGATTCTCCATTACCCCGGCTGAGCATCTGATGGTCACTCTTTGGTAAGCATTCTTTTTGGATCCACTTTTGTTGTGGACTCTTTATTTGATATTTTGATTTTGTAGTAATTTCTGCCTTCCTTTTCTTCATAGATTCCTAGCAACCGGTGAATCCCTGTCTTCCCTACATTTTCAATTCAGACTGGGCATTTCCACAATATCAGGAATAGTGAGGCACACTTGCCGTGCACTGTGGGACTGTCTGCATGAAGAATACATTCCACATCCCACAATGCAGACATGGTTGGAAGTAGCTGACAGATTCCTGGAAGTGTGCCAGTTTCCCAATTGCTTGGGTGCGGTGGACGGGAAACACATCCGTATCGTGAAACCGGCTGGTTCTGGATCTCAGTATTTCAACTACAAGAAGTACTTTTCCATCGTGCTGATGGCCATCGCCGATGCGGATTACAAATTTGTAGCGGTGGACATTGGGGCGTATGGCCGTTCTAATGATTCGCAAGTTTTCAAACTGTCTTCTATGGGGCGGCATTTATATGGACAAACCTTTCAATTTCCCCCCCCAAAACCACTGCCTCAAACCTCTGAGCCACCAATGCCATTTGTATGTGTTGGGGATGAAGCTTTTCAGCTTTCAGAGCATCTTTTGAAACCCTACTCCAGCCGTGGTTTAACCAATACTAAAAGAATTTTCAACTACAGACTCACACGTGCAAGGAGAATGGTGGAGTGTGCGTATGGGATCCTAACCGCCAAATGGAGAGTTCTCTTGACATCCATAAACTTAAAGACAGACACTGTGGATGAGGTGGTGAAAGCGTGTGTTGTCCTACACAATTATGTTATATCCAAGGAACAGCTTTCCATTGAGGACCACTCTGCCGAAACCACCTTGATGGATTATAGCAACCAGACATACAGAAGTTCTGCCACAGTTTCCAGAATACGGGATCACTTTGCAGAATATTTTATTTCACCCCAAGGAAGAATACACTGGCAGGATGATAGAGTTTAAACATGTTGTATGTACCTAGTAATTACTTTAACCTTTACCCATGTTGTGTACCTGTTGTTTTTACCTTACCCATGTTGTGTACCAGTTTGGTTTTTACCCTCATGTTGTGTACCTGTTTGGGTTTACCTTTTACCCATGTTGCGTACCTGTTGTTTTTACCTTTACCCATGTTGTGTACAAGTTAGGTTTTCACCCTCATGTTGCGTACCTGTTTGTGTTTACCTTTTACCCATGTTGGGTACCTGTTTGAGTTTATTTTTAAACCAAGATTTGCATCTTTTTTGGTTTTACCCAAAGTACTACTGTTACCAATAAACCTTTTCTAACAAAAGTCTTATTTGTGCCTAATGAATAAATACAAGAGAGTTTTCAACCAAAAAATTTTATTAACATAATGTAACAACACGCCAGAAAATGGGATACTAAATGTTTTCATACGTCGGGGTGGAGATAATATCGGAGGGACTGTCTGATAGTGACACTTCGACAGTGGGAGTGTGGAGAGAGGAATGTGATGGTGGTGAAGATTGTTCAACAGTTAGGGGTGAAGGAGTGGAGAAAGCTATTGAGCGGGTGGACAAGAAAGTGGGATTCGGGTTAGAAATTTGGTAGGATGGAGGGGTGTAGGAAATGTTTTGTGAGGATTGGGTGGCAGAATGAGTGATGTGTGTAGAAGATGTTTGGGAAGAGGGTGATAGAGTCTGTTGGAAGTGGGCAGGGAGAGGAGGCGAGGATGAAGTAGATGGGAAGTTGTATGGGTCGGGATCATCATATGGGTGGGAAGTGGCACGGGCGGGAGGCTGGTAGTGTGGATGGTGGGAAGGGGCACGGGGCTGGTGGTGTGGCTGGTGGGAAGGGGCATGGGAACGCTGATAGTGTTTTGGCTGTTGTGACGGGGCACGATGTGGATGATGGCGAGTTGGGCGGGATGGGGCAAGGTCAGTTTGGCGATACGGGTCCATAGACATACATTGTTGTAAAAAGCCGGAAAGGCCGAATACGGCCTTTCCGCCGGAGACAAAAAACGTTACAGTAGACGTTTTTTCCAAACGCCGGAATCGACTTGACGCCGGATCCGGCATCAGACCGGAAGGAACGCTGGGCCATCCGGCGCCATCCGGCACCAATAATATTCAATGGGGGAAATGCCGGATCCGGTTTCTCCGGTTTTCTATTCCGTTTTTTATCGGAAGAGCCGGAATTCGCCTGAAACAAAAAACCTGATGTGTGAAAGCAGCCTTAGGCTATGTGCACACAGTGTGTTTTTGATGCGTTTTTGCAGCTTTTTTTCAACGCGGAAATGGGTCGAAAACGCTATGGAATCCTTATGCAAGCTAATTCAATGACAATCCTGAAGTGTTGTGCGCATGATCAGTAAATTTCCTTCGAGTATTTGCAATGCGCTTTTTTTCTGCAGCATGTCAATTCTTTGTGCATTTCTGCAGCGTTTTTCACTTATTGACTTCAATTGAGTCAGTCAAATCTGCAGCAAAAACGCAGGTATAAAAAATGTTTGCGTATTTGCTGAGCTTTTGTCTTGCATTTAACCAGCTTCCTATGGTGTTTCCCACGCTGGCAAGCCATCGGTCAGAGCGCTGCGGGATCATGCTGTCTTATCTCAGCGTGACCCTGCAGCTGTGACTGTCCCCCACCTTAACACTACCGCAGACTGTCGGTCAGAGCGCTGCGGGATCATGCTGTCAGATGTCAGCATGACCCCACAGCTGTGACTGCGACCTGTGGTAATGCTACCGCCGATACTGTCAGTCAGAGTGTTGCGGGGTCATGCTGTTAGATGTCAGTATGACCCCGAAGCTGTGACTGTGACCTGCGCTAAAAAGCTTACCACAGGTCTCCAGGCGTGGGCTGAAGAGACTACTGCTCCCATCGAGCTACATCTGCTGTCACTGATAACAGTGACAGCAGGTGCCACTGTTGGGAGACGTAGTATCATCTGTCGGCCCCTGTGCTCACAGTTGGAAAAAAAAGTTAAATAATTACATACACATTCAAATAAAGATAAAAAGCCATTATATTCACCTAATACCAAATTCCAGACGACCTTGTCTCCTATAAATAATGTAAAATAATAAACCAACATATACTCACCTGTCTGCCGTAGTCCATGTATTCCTGAGTGTCCCACAGCGACCTCACGTGTAGAACAGTCACATCGGGAGAATTGACTACTCTACCTGGCCGGCGGCAATACATTGACAGGAGGTAATAACTCCCGCAGTGTATCACTGATCTGCCGTGAGAGTTCACCGGAGTTAGGCTGTGTTCACATGTTGCGGTTTTCTCGCGGTTTTTCCCGATAAAAACGCTATAAAACCGCAAAAAAAAACGCATACAATAAGCATCCCATCATTTAGAATGAATTCCGCATGTTTTGTGCACATGATGCGTTTTTTTCCGCGAAAAAAACGCATCGCGGCAAAAAACACAGCATGTTCATTAATTTTCCGGTTTTTTTGCGGATTTCCCACTCCAAAATGCATTGGGAAGTGTCCGGAAAAAAACACGGCAAAAACGCGTCAAAACCGCGGCAAAATCGCGGCAAAATCGCATGTGGTTTTCTTGCGGATTTCTTGCAGAAAATGTCCGGAATTCTCAGGAATTTTCTGCAAGAAATCCTGAACGTGTGCACATAGCTTTACTCAGCTCCGGTGCTCTCACTTATGGCACCGCTGCGTGAGAACTGTCTTTTCAAAATGATCAGGATCGATGTGGGACATTATGGATTACCTTCTCTGCGGACTGGTGAGGAACATTGTAGTTTTTGTTGCAGGAGATGTTGGCTTTGGTGCATTAGGCATTCGGTAAGTATGGTTAATTAAGATTCACTAATGGAGTCTGTGTCATTATTTCAAATAAAAGACTTTCTGGGTGTCTGTATTTTTATACAATACCACTATGGGGTTACTAATGGATAGGTGTCTTATATACGCCTCTCCAGTACTAACATGTGAACTTGATGTTTAGCTTGGGGGCCAGTATACAGTTGTGCTCAAAAGTTTACATACCTCGGCAGAATTTTTGCTTTCTTGGTCTTTTTTATGAATGACAACACCAAAACTTTTTCTCCACTCATGGTTAGTGGTTGGGTGAAGGCATTTATTGTCAAACTACTGTGCTTTCTCTTTTTAAATCATAATGACAACCCAAAACATCCAAATGACCCTGATCAAAAGTTCACATACCCTAGTGATTTTGGCCTGATAACATGCACAGAAGTTGACACAAATGGGTTTGAATGGCTACAAGAGGTAACATCCTCACCCTGTGACCTGTTTGCTTGTAATCAGTGTGTGCATAAAAGCGGAGTGAGTTTCTGGGATGCAGACAGATTCTTGCATCTTTCATACAACCACTGACATTTTTGGATTGTGAGTCATGGGGAAAGCAAAAGAATTGTTAATTGATCTACGGGAAAAGGTAGTTGAACTGTATAAAACAGGAAAGGGATACAAAAAGATATCCAAGGAATTGATAATGCCAGCCAGCAGCGTTCAAACTGTGATTAACAAATGGAAAATCTGGGGCTCTGTAAAAACAAAACCCCGGTCAGGTAGACCAACATGTCATATAACCTGCCAGGAAAATTGTTTGGGATGCAAAGAAAAACCCACAAATAACATCAGCTGAAGTACTGGACTCTCTGAAAACTAGTGATGTGGCTGTTTCAAAATGCGCAATAGGGAGACACTTAAAGAAAAATCGGCTGCATGGTCAAATCACCAGAAGAAAGCCATTGCTGCGCAAATGCCACAAAGTATCTCGCCTACAATATGCAAAACAGCACAGAGACAAGCCTCAACATTTCTGGAACAAGGTAATTTGGAGTGATGAGACCAAAATTTAACATTTTGGCCACAACCATAAACGATACATTTGGAGAGAGGTCAACCAGGCCAATGATGAAAGGAACATTAATTCTACTGTAAAGCACGGAGGTGGATCGCTGATGTTTTGGGGATGTGTGAGCTACAAAGGCACAGGAAACTTGGTCAAAGTTGAAGGAAAGATGAATTCAACACGTTATGAGCAAATACTGGAGGCAAATTTTCACTCATCAGCCCAGAAGCTGAGCATGGGACGTACTTGGACGTTTCAACATGACAACGATCCAAAACACAAGGCTAAGGCAACTTGTCATTGGCTACAGCTGAGCAAAGTGAAGGTTCTGGAGTGGTGAGATGTGGGAGATATGTCAGGATGGTTGAATTCTAACTCCTCTAGAGTCCGAATTATGAGTGCATAAAATATCTTGTAAGTACCTGTATCTTGTAAGTAGTAAATGGGTTAGTAACTGGCTTAGTGATAGAAAGCAGAGGGTGGTTATAAATGGTATAGTCTCTAACTGGGTCGCTGTGACCAGTGGGGTACCGCAGGGGTCAGTATTGGGACCTGTTCTCTTCAACATATTCATTAATGATCTGGTAGAAGGTTTACACAGTAAAATATCGATATTTGCAGATGATACAAAACTATGTAAAGCAGTTAATACAAGAGAAGATAGTATTCTGCTACAGATGGATCTGGATAAGTTGGAAACTTGGGCTGAAAGGTGGCAGATGAGGTTTAACAATGATAAATGTAAGGTTATACACATGGGAAGAGGGAATCAATATCACCATTACACACTGAACGGGTAACCACTGGGTAAATCTGACAGGGAGAAGGACTTGGGGATCCTAGTTAATGATAAACTTACCTGGAGCAGCCAGTGCCAGGCAGCAGCTGCCAAGGCAAACAGGATCATGGGGTGCATTAAAAGAGGTCTGGATACACATGATGAGAGCATTATACTGCCTCTGTACAAATCCCTAGTTAGACCGCACATGGAGTACTGTGTCCAGTTTTGGGCACCGGTGCTCAGGAAGGATATAATGGAACTAGAGAGAGTACAAAGGAGGGCAACAAAATTAATAAAGGGGATGGGAGAACTACAATACCCAGATAGATTAGCGAAATTAGGATTATTTAGTCTAGAAAAAAGACGACTGAGGGGCGATCTAATAACCATGTATAAGTATATAAGGGGACAATACAAATATCTCGCTGAGGATCTGTTTATACCAAGGAAGGTGACAGGCACAAGGGGGCATTCTTTGCGTCTGGAGGAGAGAAGGTTTTTCCACCAACATAGAAGAGGATTCTTTACTGTTAGGGCAGTGAGAATCTGGAATTGCTTGCCTGAGGAGGTGGTGATGGCGAACTCAGTCGAGGGGTTCAAGAGAGGCCTGGATGTCTTCCTGGAGCAGAACAATATTGTATCATACAATTATTAGGTTCTGTAGAAGGACGTAGATCTGGGTATTTATTATGATGGAATATAGGCTGAACTGGATGGACAAATGTCTTTTTTCGGCCTTACTAACTATGTTACTATGTTACTATGTTACCTCTGGGTGATGTGTAGGAATATTATGGAATAATTCAATGGATTTGTACATTATTTCTGGGATTATGTATCAGAAGAGTAGCCGTGATTGGTCTAATGTTTCAAGTGCTCTGATATGTCAATCCTAAACTGTCTCTGGTTGATGACATCACATCAGATCTTTCAAAAGATCTAGTTACCCATGTGCTCACTGAGTCTAGCCTCATATCCTGATGAAGCCACTTTAGCTGGTTTGCATCTCGGCTTTGGAAAAATGGCCGCCGCGATCTCTTGTGCGCACGCGCGGCATCCCGCGGCCATTTTCCTGAAGCCCCGTGCAGCAGAGCACTCCATCTGCGCACGCGCGGCCCCAGGAAGATGGCCGCCCCCACCGATGAAAGGGATGGCAGCGCAGATCGCGTGCTGTGTCTTCACGTGGGCGCAGGGAATTCGGACCTTGGACATGCGCACACCACTACGCCACCAACGGAAAGCTGGGGAAGAAAAGAGCGCTGTGAACACGCCCACCTGACCAGACCAGCCTGATTGACAGGCGAAAACGGCGACTTTGGTAATGTATTTCTCAGCATACATGGGGAATCAGGGTACACTACATACACTATAGTAACGCACAGCGCAGGCCCTATTTAACAGTATTTATAGCTCAATCTGAAAAAACGGGGTGACAGGTTCCCTTTAAGGTGCAGGCTATTTTCCAGCCATAACTTTCCTTTACAATACTTTTTTTTTTCAAAGAACAATTTAACATCTAATAATTCTAAAACATATTCTCTCAATAACAATAATTCATGTTAATTATCTTCAGGTTGAGCTCCATTGATATGAAGTATCACATCTGGAAGCTTGGAGTGGTATTTACCGACAATGTATGTATGATATCTTTATTATACTGTATGATGAGAGATACGCACTGGATATACATTATAATGTAACCTAAGCCTTGTTCTATCTTGTTCAGTCCTTCCTTTACCTCGCCTGGTATACAACCATGTCAATTCTCGGACATTATAACAACTTCTTCTTTGCTGCTCACCTCTTGGACATTGCAATGGGCTTCAAGACATTGAGGACAATTCTGTCGTCAGTCACTCACAATGGAAAACAAGTAAGCCTGCCCGGTGTCTGCTGTGTGGTCTTTAGCTTTTAATAAATTGGAGATGAGCAATTTATCTGCTATTATTAAACAGATTACAAGACGGTTTCTAAAATAAAGCGTGCGATTAAAAAAAGATGAAAGCCTGGGCTGCAGCATGCATGGTGTATGACTCATTGAATCCACTAATACACTCACATTACTCATGGCAGAGAGCGCTGTGCGGCTGCAGACAGCTCAATGAAGTGCTGCTCATTTCACCGCTCAAACTCTGGCATGAGCACTTAAACCAGCCAAGCCTCTCCACCGTGCTATAGACTATGCTGGCCTAGAAATGGAGAGTTGGAAAACCTGGCAGCTGTTGGCAATGGCACCAGATCAGTCAGTAATTATGGCCACTTATACAGCTACTTGTACTATGGTCCTGCCGAGAGAGCTCAGCTTTTACAAGAGTGAATGCAGAAATTACTACAGACTTTGTAGAGAGGTCACATCGATTCCACAAGCCTGAGAACATTTAGCTCCCTCCCGGAATATCAAGAGCCCCGCTCTCCCCTACTCTCTTCTGGCCGCTTCTAGTTACTGATGTTTGTTGTGGTCGCTCATGAATTATTGAAACCAAGCTGCTGCTTTAAACACTCACAGCATGCACTATTAATTCTTACCTGCTGGATATTACTCACATCAGCTTAAAGTGGCCGTTGTCTAGATACATCTCTTTAAATTAAATCTGAATTTTGATTAATCGTTCAGGATAATTTAGAGGAATGCCTTAATATCAATTCCCTAATAGAATTGTATTTTTGGAGTTGCTGTTCTTGGCTTGGAATCAACTTTGGGGTCAAATTGAAAATAATATCAAAATGCTATCAACATCCTCACAGTACAGTTTAGAAGAACAAAGTTGAATTTTGAATGTCAGGGTAACACCCAAAATTGTGTGAATGTGGTTTTGATTTTATATAACTGCTATTTAAAATAATAGAAGCCTAACTAAGGTTAAGTTCACACCTTGCTTTCTTGCTGCGTTTTTGTTTCCAACAGGCAAAACCTACTCTCTTGGCAGTAAAGAATCTGCTTACAAAAAGCAGGTTTTGCTATGTTTTTGTTGTCTCTTGTGCATGTTGATAAAAGTTTAGTGCCCCCCCAAAAAAGCAAGATTTAACTTCCTTAGGCTAGGTTCCCATTGCGTTAATGGAACCGCGCTAACGGACAGCGTTGCACGGCGAAATTAACGCCGTGCAATGCGTCCGTTAACGCGCCCATTAACAGCAATGGGGATGCGCATCACTAGCGCGTGCCATTTTCGGAACGCGCTAGCGATATGCCGGTTTTTTTGGCGCGTCACGGACGCTGCTTGCAGCGTCCGAGGCGCGCCCGAGGTCCGTTCGCCGCTCTCGCAGATCGGAGATCTGAGAGAGCGGGGACTTTTAACGCGACCCCTTTTACAACATTGCGTTAGCGCAATCCGCTAGCGCTAGGTGCTAAACGGATTGCTCTAATGCAATGTGAACCTAGCCTTAGGCTTTTGCCCCAAAAGCACAGCAAAAATTGATACCTATGATTTTTGCTGCATTTTTGCACTTACCCATTGTTTCCTATGGATGAAAAAAGCTGCAAATACGCTGAAAGAAAACTGACTGACGTGCTGCAGTTCACAAAAACGCAGCAGTTTTCCAAATCGGTCAGAAAAAAAACAAACACTGTGTGCATGAGATTCCAGAAAAGTTATAGACTTTGCTGGTACTGTGAAATGCAGCTTAAAATTTGCACACACAAAAAAAGCGCTGCAAAAACGCAGTGTGTAAACATAGCCTAAAGTGTACTTGTAGCGAAGAAAAAGAAAGGAGGGCACTCACCGGTCAGAAGCTTGACTTGACTTTATTAGAAATCCATTAAAATGTCATGGCCGGGAGAGTGAACAAGGAGCTCATGTGTGCAGTGTAACGATGACGGCCGTTTCGCGCACTCTCTGCGCTTCCACGGGTCTGTATGTGGAAAGACGCTGGGAGGGAGGATCATATGCCCCAGTCACAGCATGTCCCTCCCATTCTCGGTTCCTCCCACCTGGCCATGAAATACAAATCACAAAAACATTTAAAACATAATTAAAACTATATAAAGAATCCACAAACCATATCAGTTGAACAATTAAAGTAGCACAATTAACAGGAACAACAATTATTAAACTATAAACTGCCCTAATGGTTACCCCCAGTCCTGAGGGTCCGCTCACCAGCGCGGGGCGGAGATTGGCATAAGCCCCTCCTCAGACGCGAGTCGGAGTGGATAATGTGTACCAACGCTATGGGGCCGACAGGGTTCAACGACAAGTTGGACATGTCGGTCTTTTTGTAATTATTGAAGGAGAGCCGGTTGCGACAGCATTAGACATGGTTAGCAGAGTGGCATTCTCCTTCATGCTAGCCGATTACTTGCAGGACTGGGGGTAACCATTAGGGCAGTTTATAGTTTAATAATTGTTGTTCCTGTTATTGTGCTACTTTAATTTTTCAACTGATATGGTTTATGGATGCTTTATATAGTTTTAATTATGTTTTAAATGTTTTTGTGATTTGTATCTCATGGCCAGGTGGGAGGAACCGGGAATGGGAGGGACATGCCGTGGCTGGGGCATATGATCCTCCCTCCCAGCGTCTTCCCACATACAGACCCGTGGAAGCGCAGAGAGTGCGCGAAACAGCCGTCGTCGTTACACTGCTCACATGAGCTCCTTGTTCACTCTCCCGGCCATGACATTTTAATGGATTTCTAATAAAGTCAAGTCAAGCTTCTGACCGGTGAGTGCCCTCTTTTCTTTTTCTTTGCTACAAGATGATTTTCATGTGATTTTTTTGGAGGAGCACCCGCTGGCTTGAGGTGAAATTGGAACTGCTGGTTTGAAAGCACTAAATGTGCACAGGAGTCGAAGGTCTTAATGTGGAGGGTAGTGCTGTCCCTTTTTCTTGTTTCTATTCTTTTTTTATACCATAGCCTAAAGTGTACGCAGCACTAATAAAACTAGGTAATATAGCAAAAAAGCAATCTTTATATATTACATGCCATTGCAACACTAAATTATGGGTGGAGATAACCCATGGTGCTCACAGGGCAGGGTGAGAATGTGAGGTTTCTTGGGATCCTACAAGGCTTGTTTTATATGGACTGCCAACTCTCAAATATCAGGATTCTGATGTAGCCATTATCTCCTCTTTATGAACTCATGCTAATATCTTAAATGGGAGCAGTTGGATTGGTTTTAGTGCAGGTTTACTTTGAATTACTTGCAGCTTGCATCTCTTGGCAAATGTTTCACATTGATTTCACAGTCTCAGTTTAATGCAAATGCAGGAAAAGCTCAGAACAGAAAAGTGTCAGGTGATCCATGCAGCCAAACCATGAATCGGGGGGCAAGTTTCCCCATTGCAGACATTCATGTGTTACTGCTCTCACTACCCACTCAGCTAGGTTAACAGGTCTCTTCATATTTGGGAAGAGATTGGTCAATCTAACGGAGCCAGGTGGGGGGAAGCCATCAGGAACCCACCTATCCATATTCGTGGTGTTTTCAAATCATGTTTTTGCTAAAACACTACAGTATTTCACTGTAAAATTCAGATGTCTGCAATGAGGGAGACTGATTGTTTTATGCATCCCATGGTCCAGGGAGCATGAATCCCCTGACATGCTTTCATCACAACTACAGGTCCTTCTCAAATAATTAGCATATGGTGTTAAATTTCATTATTTACCATAATGTAATGATTACAATTAAACTTTCATATATTATAGATTCATTATCCACCAACTGAAATTTGTCAGGTCTTTTATTGTTTAAATACTGATGATTTTGGCATACAACTCCTGATAACCCAAAAAACCTGTCTCAATAAATTAGCATATCAAGAAAAGGTTCTCTAAACGACCTATTACCTTAATCTTCTGAATCAACTAATTAACTCTAAACACATGCAAAAGATACCTGAGGCTTTTATAAACTCCCTGCCTGGTTCATTACTCAAAACCCCCATCATGGGTAAAGATACCGTCACACTTAGCGACGCTGCAGCGATACCGACAACGATCCGGATCGCTGCAGCGTCGCTGTTTGGTCGCTGGAGAGCTGTCACACAGACCGCTCTCCAGCGACCAACGATCCCGAGGTCCCCGGTAACCAGGGTAAACATCGGGTAACTAAGCGCAGGGCCGCGCTTAGTAACCCGATGTTTACCCTGGTTACCATCGTAAAAAAACAAACAGTACATACTTACATTCAGCTGTCTGTCCCTTGCCGTCTGCTTCCTGCACTGACTGCTGGCCGTAAAGTGAAAGCAGAGCACAGCCACAGCGGTGAGTCACCGCTGTGTGACTCACCGCTGTGCTGTGCTTTCACTTTCACTTTACGGCCACCAGTCAGTGCAGGAAGCAGACGGCAAGGGACAGACAGCTGAATGTAAGTATGTACTGTTTGTTTTTTTACGATGGTAACCAGGGTAAACATCGGGTTACTAAGCGCGGCCCTGCGCTTAGTTAACCGATGTTTAACCTGGTTACCAGTGAAGACATCGCTGAATCGGTGTCACACACACCGATTCAGCGATGTCTGCGGGGAGTCCAGCAACGAAATAAAGTTCTGGACTTTCTTCCCCGACCAGCGACAGCACAGCAGGGGCCTGATCGCTGCTGCCTGTCACACTGGACGATATCGCTAGCGAGGACGCTGCAACGTCACGGATCGCTAGCGATATCGTCTAGTGTGACGGTACCTTAAGACTAGCGACCTGACAGATGTCAAGAAGGCCATCATTGACACCCTCAAGCAAGAGGGTAAGACCCAGAAAGAAATTTCTCAACAAATAGGCTGTTCCCAGAGTGCTGTATCAAGGCACCTCAATGGTAAGTCTGTTGGAAGGAAACAATGTGGCAGAAAACGCTGTACAACGAGAAGAGGAGACCGGACCCTGAGGAAGATTGTGGAGAAGGACCGATTCCAGACCTTGGAGAACCTGAGGAAGCAGTGGACTGAGTCTGGTGTGGAAACATCCAGAGCCACCGTGCACAGGCGTGTGCAGGAAATGGGCTACAGGTGCCGCATTCCCCAGGTAAAGCCACTTTTGAACCATAAACAGCGGCAGAGGCGCCTGACCTGGGCTACAGAGAAGCAGCACTGGACTGTTGCTAAGTGGTCCCAAGTACTTTTTTCTGATGAAAGCAAATTTTGCATGTCATTCGGAAATCAAGGTGCCAGAGTCTGGAGGAAGACTGGGGAGAAGGAAATGCCAAATGCCTGAAGTCCAGTGTCAAGTACCCACAGTCAGTGATGGTGTGGGGTGCCATGTTAGCTGCTGGTGTTGGTCCACTGTGTTTCATCAAGGGCAGGGTCAATGCAGCTAGCTATCAGGAGATTTTGGAGCACTTCATGCTTCCATCGGCTGAAATGCTTTATGGAGATGAAGATTTAATTTTTCAGCACGACCTGGCACCTGCTCACAGTGCCAAAACCACTGGTAAATGGTTTACTGACCATGGTATTACTGTGCTCAATTGGCCTGCCAACTCTCCTGACCTGAACCCCATAGAGAATCTGTGGGATATTGTGAAGAGAAAGTTGAGAGACGCAAGACCCAACACTCTGGATGAGCTTAAGGCCGCTATTGAAGCATCCTGGACCTCCATAACATCTCAGCAGTGTCACAGGCTGATTGCCTCCATGCCACGCCGCATTGAAGCAGTCATTTCTGCCAAAGGATTCCCGACCAAGTATTGAGTGCATAACTGAACATTATTATTTGATGTTTTTTTTGTTTGTTATTAAAAAACACTTTTATTTGATTGGATGGGTGAAATATGCTAATTTATTGAGACAGGTTTTTTGGGTTATCAGGAGTTGTATGCCAAAATCATCAGTATTTAAACAATAAAAGACCTGACAAATTTCAGTTGGTGGATAATGAATCTATAATATATGAAAGTTTAATTGTAATCATTACATTATGGTAAATAATGAAATTTAACACTATATGCTAATTTTTTGAGAAGGACCTGTACTATTTAAAGTGAACCTGTCACCAGGTTTGGCCGATATAACATACGGCCACCGCCTTTCAGGGATTATCTGTAGATTGCATTCTGTAATGCTGTAGATAATCCCCTGATCCGACCTGAAGGATAAGAAAAATAAGTTTTATTATTCTCACTCGGGGGTGGTCTGGTCTGAGGGGTGTCGCAGGTCCTGGTCTGCTGCCTCCCATCTTCTTATGATTGCTGCCCTCCTGCGTGCTTGATGGCTCCCCGGCATCCCGCTCCTGCACAGGCATACTATCTGCCCTGTTGAGGACAGAGCAAAGCACTGCAGTGCGCAGGCACCGGGAAAGGTCAGAGAGGCCCAGCACCTGCGCACTGCAGTACTTTGCTCTGCCCTCAACAGGGCAGATAAGTATGCCTGCGCATGAGCACAATGCCAGGGAGCGATGAAGAAAGCAGAGGAGGGCGGCGATCATAAGATTGGAGGTGCCGGACCTGGACCTGCGACACCTATCGGACCGGATCGCCCCCCCCTCGCCTGTTACCCTTTGGAGGAACCTCCGTGTAATAGTAATACATCCATCGTATTCCTGCAATCTTCTAGAACAGATGTAGACCTTGCTGGGAGTTATGACTAATGCCTTATTCACACATAAGATTTTTTTATCAGTATATTATCAGACTTTGTAAGCCAAATGAGTGGTTCCAAAACACAGAGCTGGTGTGAATCATTGTTTTTCTCTTTGTAGTTGCCACTCCTGATGTTTGTCTTGCAAATGCTGATGAAATAGCGATAAAAAAAACTTGATATGTGAATAATTCAGAATAAGACAAGCCCTGAATCATAGGATGACCTGCAGTAATGGCTTCAAACGTTGTATGATCAATTCATTAAGCCAAAAAATAACTTTTTTTTCTCCTCCCTCAGTTGGTGTTAACTGTTGGTCTCCTGGCGGTTGTTGTCTATCTTTACACTGTTGTGGCATTTAACTTTTTCCGGAAGTTTTACAACAAGAGTGAGGATGAAGATGATCCAGATATGAAGTGTGATGATATGATGACGGTATGTGCAGGTAGCAAATACAGGAACATGGGAGTAATACAAGAGGATGCAGAATACTAAATTTAACTCAAAAAGTTCTAATAGACTATTTATAGAGTCAAAATAATTAGTTATTGTTCGATAAAGATTTATAAATGATATGTAAGTCAATACCCAAAGTCATAAGATAATGTAAGTAATGTAAGTGCATTCTATAATTTTATACATCAGGGAATAAAAACAAAGAAGTGGTTCTTAGAAGGTGTTCAGTAGAGATGAGCGAATTTGATCCCTGCTTATTCGGCAAGCTATAGCAATTGGTGAATAAGCTGCTGAGGGAACTGAGATACATGGAGCGCACCAGCTGATCAGCTGTCCGCTGCCGCAGCTGAATGTGTCGCTGATTTGTCCCTGTCAGAGCACTTGCATGGAGAGCCCAACACACAGGCTCTCCATGCATATGTTCAGCCAGTGACACCTCAGCGACATTCAGCTGCGGCGCTGGACTGCTGATGCACTCCATGTATCCAGGTTCCCTCAGCAGCTTATTCACCAAGCGCTATAGCTTGCCAAATAAGCAGAGACCCGATCAAATTCAAGCAACTCTAGTCTTCAGTAAATCCAACTTTGACTAAGGTGTTTTCTGAGTGCCTGTGCTTGTTTGAGGAGTCACTGTGCTGCCAGACTATGTAACATGTAACAGCCATTATACATTTTTATCTATATACAGTAATTTATACTGGAAATAGCTGCTGACCAGTAGGGGCTTGAGTCCTAAAGACCCTCCTACCCACCGGTCTCTGTAAAAACCGCATTGAAGTGCTCTGCTTTGTATGTGGTCAGTGCACTATACAAGCTCACTACTAACTCTATAGATCCATATTAGAGATAGGAAAATCAAATCACAAAACTGCAGTCCAGTGGCCCGGTCAATAATCTGTTACCAGTAAACAGGAGCTCTGAAAATTGCCGTTTGCCGGCTGTTATCCCCGAGTCTTGTTTAGCCAAACTAGCATGACAAATGTTTTGGCATGATGAACATACAACATTGCGAAGGCTATTCAAAAGAAGAGGCAAATGATGATGGCAGGTAAGCAGTGATTCGCAGGGTTTCCATGCAGTGGTTAATCTGACCTCTCCGATGTACCAGGATTCTGGCAATAGATTCTGCCATCTGTAGTCCATACACCACTTTGTGGATGTGGAGTAAGGACCCATTAGTATTTAGCCTATACACCTCTATGCGTGCCCGCTGCATACAAGAGAAGTATTTAGTGATCAACATAGGTCTCAAGACTGAGACCCCCTTTCTCCGATCAGTAGCTATTTGCATTATATACATATAAAATAACGTAAAATAACAACATTCCCTCGTCAAAGCTCAAGCGAAACGCGCGTCGGGCAGGTCCAGGCTCTCACAGGCTCCCATACTGGTTGGTATTCCACTTTATCTCATTTATGGCACTATGACACTTTCTTAGAACATTTTCTTATACTTATTATTTATTTAAGGGTGTTATTATTTATATATTTATTGTGTAGACAGCACTTTTTATATATTATTATATCTACTAATTTATTACCCTGTATGCCATTACCCTATCAGAGGTTGGGGATTATGCAATGTGGTTACCCAACTATTTGGGCTGTATTATCCACAAAATCTTGTAATTTATACACTTGTTATTTGCTATTATATATTAAATGGTACTCTACTTATACCCTGTGATACCCTGTATTTTATCTACCTTAGGCTACGTTCACATTTGCGTTTTGCGACGCATGCGTCGTTTTTTTGCCGAAATTTGGACGCAAGAAAAATGCAACTTGTTGCGTTTTCTGCGCCCGACGCTTGCGGCAAAAAAAACGCATGTGTCGCACAACGCAGCACAACGCATGTCCATGCGTCCCCCATGTTAAATATAGGGGCGCATGACGCATGCGTCGCCGCTGCGTCGCCCGACGCAAACACGCAAAACGCTAATGTGAACGTAGCCTTATTGTTATCCCCTGGATTATTCAATTTTATTATTTTTCTTTAATAAAATCATGATTTTCTATACGTATTGAGTCGTGCATCATATTTATAGGTTATGTAACGTAAAATAACAGTTACACTTTTATCAAAGCAGAATTTTTAACCTGCTTAGATAAAAAAAGTTAGTTAATGGTAGTCACTTTAGGATCTCGAAAGTACATTACATATCATAGTTGTGCCTAGATGACAACATATGACTGTGTAAAGCATCAGGTTACAGAACAGAGGCACAGAATGTAATGAACGTAGATTTTGAACTAGTGTTCATATAAAAAGCAACAGTTTGGGCTCTCAGTTCATTACTGTGGGTCACTGCATTAAGAATGGAATTAAGATGCATTTATGGCAAATTACTTGCATGACATTACCTTTTAGATCTGCTTTGTAATTCTTCCCAGTTGGGTGCTTTGGGCTACATGATGATGGAAACCAGACTAATTAAAATGTGGCTCTCCACAGTGTTATCTGTTCCACATGTACGTTGGGGTGAGAGCTGGAGGTGGCATTGGAGATGAGATTGAGGACCCCGCTGGTGACCCTTATGAGATGTATCGTATTGTATTTGACATCACCTTCTTCTTCTTTGTCATCGTCATTCTTCTTGCCATTATTCAAGGTAAGTAAGTTCATTTTTCTTGAACACCATGCCCCTCAGCTGTCATCTAGCAAGAAGATTAACAGGCATCCCTTCTATCACTAGCATGCAATAAGGCTTTCACTTTTTTTTAGTACTGCCATAAAGTACATAGCATGTTAGATGGTAGAGAAAAACTTTACTATAGAATCTGATCCACAATAAAATCTAACACGACAACTGCCACCAATATTATGATGTAATGGATATGAAATGTCACACTTCTTTTCTATTCTCAAACAGGTTTGATTATTGATGCTTTTGGGGAACTGAGAGATCAACAGGAACAAGTCAGAGAAGATATGGAGGTATGATGAAAATCTTCCTACAGCATGTCAGGTGTGTGACATCCTGATCTCTGATCATGTACTATTCTTATCTATCCAGACAAAATGTTTCATTTGTGGAATTGGAAATGATTACTTTGATACGACGCCGCATGGCTTTGAAACACATACTTTACAAGAACACAACCTAGCTAACTATCTGTAAGTATTTAGTTGTTTGTATATGAAAATTTACTGTGATGTTGGGGTGTGGTTATTATACTTCTAAACAGAACATTTATAGAAAATATTAACCTATTTAGTAGAGATGATCAAATTGATCAACTGCAAATTGACTTAGAGTAGAATTTATTGAAATTTGCTGGTTCCGGACAATCCAAAGAATTTCCAAAAATGCACATTTCCAAAGTCTGCATTAACCAGACAGGAGAGAGATGCCTAAAACAGTTGAGAATTACTATAAACTGAGTGTGGTGCACTACTGCAGTGCTAAAGACCACATAAGATGGAATAAAATGAATAATCGTGCCAAGAGATGGGCAAGTGCTGGCGCGGTAGAATATGTGTGACTGCATTGATCTGTAATATACTCCAGTATGACAAATTTTCCTGCTACCTCTGAATTTAATTGAACCAATTTTTAAAATCATAAAGTACAAAAGCCATACAAAGGGCGAGTTGCTGCTGTGCATCAAGCAGCCAATCTCACACTGGATGGCTCTTCGCCAAGCATGGCATGCTGCCGTAGCATAACTAGTGCCTGGACCCTGATGCAAAATTTAGACCTACCGACCCCCCCCCCCCCCACACCCACCCCTGCATATTGGTCAGATGTTTGGGCATACGGGCCTTTGTAGTGTCCTAAATAATATAAGGAAATAGATTTTGCCCCTCCCCATTAAGGTATCCTCCATCCTGGTATATATGACCCCATCCTGAGCTCCTTTTTGTTATTATGTCTCTGTTCTCTAGTGAATAAAATAAAATAAAAAAAAAACCAAAACATTCTACTCACCTTCCCCCACTCCCCCATCGCACAAGGTCCTTGTCTCTAGCAGGTGCAGAGGCAGGAAGACGACATCGGAGTATTAGCTATGGGTGACGTATGCGCTGCATGCTGACGTCAGCTGCTAGCCCCTGGTTGACTGGTGGCATGTATTGTGGTGCAGGGAGTCACGGGTCTCCACGCCGCATTACCCTTCAGCTTAATGTACATCCTCTGATGCAGATCCAGCTGAAATAGCTGCTGGCCCCCTTCCCACACTTACCCGATAGTGGTTACATCCTCTGTGACCGCGATCATTATGCCCCTGGCAAGTTGTATGCTGGAATGCTTGTGAGACAACAGACATATAATCATCAAGCACAGGGATGTATTAAATCAAAATGGGGGAATTTTTTTACCTGCTTCCGAAAGGGAGTCCAAGTTGGCATATTACTAGGATAAACCATGTCCTTGCTTGGACGCATGCCAAACCCACGACTGACCAGAAGACCCCTCTCGGATCCCAAAATAGGAATAATGTGCAACTTGTTAAGAAACTATTGGTTCTTCTCTATCTAAACAGCAGGTGATGATGATCCCAAAATAGAGAATTTTTGATGACTTGTGAAAAAGCGATCAAGAAATCTTTAGATACTCCCAAAACAGGGTCACGTTGACATTTCTAAAGCTATGTTTGCATTAAAGAGCTCGAAACGGGTTAACTAAAGTCCCAAGAGACCTCAGTGTTACACAACTTTTCTGGTCAATTGAAGATCACTTTGAACCAAATTTTGGGGGGAAAAATTGGTGAAGCAAGTGAATTTAAATTTTACACGATTCAAACATCTCTAGCTGTCTTTTCGTAGTTTGGGTTTTAGCTGTAGCTTTTTTTGTGTGCGCTACACTAAAGAGCATTTCTCTGTGTGTACTCTGTATTGTCAGACATAGAATCCAGTCTGCTACCACAAGCTCAGAGAAAACTGAATACTAGGGATGTATCCTGAAGTTTTCCTCATTGCAAGCTCTAAGTCAAAAAATCGACAAAACTAGTGTTATTCTTCATGTACGAGCAGAACAACTTAGTCCAACAACAAGTCCACAGTGGTATACTATTAAGAGCAGCAGCCCGCTCCGTCATCCTGTGTGTGAAAGGGGAATCATACTTTGTGGAGGGCTGTGGAGAGATCATACTGTAGACGGAATCTCTGTGGGGGCATCATACTGCGATGTGGAGGCCTCATCATGTGTGTGGGGGAACTGTGGGGATGTCAAACTGACTGTGTAGGGGGGTATTATAGGGGAGAATTCACTATGAAAGAGTCATACTATGTGTGGGAGGCATTTTTTGTTGGTATCATAGTCATTGGAGGCCATAAAAGGGGTACTGAAGTGGGTGAGACCACTAAGGGGTTTCAGTAGGGGCAAGATTACTGTGTAAGTGCCACAATATATGTCGTTTTTTGCTTTGAAGCCCCATAATTTCTATATACACTCCAGCAGGTACACTTTAATAAAGCCAAAATTGACCTCTGGTTACCATAAGCTTCTTCTTCATACTAATTACAACTTTAGTTTTAACCATAATATTTCTATCCCACTCTGTAAATCAATAAAGGGAGAAAGGAGGACGATGAGAATAAATCAAGTGCAGATTGCAGATGGAAAAGAATGTAAATCTCCTCTAAGCATTTCACTTGCAGACTACAACAAAAGTGGAAGCTTTCACCCACATTGACCTTTTCAGAGTGAAGCTGTGTGGCCACAGGTGTCAGATGTTAATTCCTACAGGATATCTACAAATATCTCAAGGATTGAGCTTACTTTCTTATTTTTTTTTACTGCAGCTAGATACAGCCATTACATGTTACTGGTCCAAAAGGCTCTCTGAGGGGCATGAGCTGTCACCGCTCCTGTCGTCTGGTGGAAAACATATCAGTTTGGATATCAAGAAAAAAAAAACTTATTGTGTTTCCAGCAACTATTCCTTTACTCCCTGTCCTCTCACCTACGGGAATGATTGTTTGTAAGATCTCCCTGATCCTAATAGCCTGCATTAACACTAAATGAAGGCTTCTTAGAAACATTTTACACTTTCCCAAGTATTCAAAAAGAAAGTTTAAATAGGAGAAAATGGAGTAATCTCATTAAGGCATATTTATCAATACTGTCTAACACTTAAACAGTGCAAAGTTAAATCTGTCCAGTTCATCAGTGGTTGTTGTGGTTTGATCAATTTGCCGCTTTTTTAGACTTTCTAAAATAAGTTTGCACCACCTCTCAGTTGACTGATCTTATTGTAGACAGTTTATTTGTGGTCCAATTGTATCAGAATTTTGGGTAATTTGGCATGATAAATCTCCTCCGTGGTCTTTACATTTTAACCCCAATTATGAGAACCCAATATCTCTGTATAATTCTCGTTTGTCCAGTAAAGAGGATTTGTATTAAACCATAGTAAAGTGTACTCCCCTTACCTGCCTTATCTACAATAAATGCTCATTAGTAGTAAGGACAGGCAGTGCTCATTAATCCACATCTTATCTTCTCAATTCATATGATTGTTTCTGTGCTTGTTACAGGTTCTTCCTCATGTATATCATTAATAAGGATGAGACAGAACACACTGGCCAGGTTGGTATATTACATTACTCTTTTAGATAAAGTTGCATACACTCCATTTAATTGTATAAATTAATTCCTTGTCTACGTCAAACCATATGTACAGCTACATGAAATGACTAAAATATGTATTGTTAAAATTGACCTTAAATAGTTAATAGATGCACTTTCCTTCCAGGGCAAAAAGCTTGCCCACAGATAATAGCAATTCTCTTTTATATACAAATCAATATGTTTAGGTAAGACTAGAGGACTACTGGTAAAAATGAGAGTAATGAAGTGAAAAAGGTGACCTTGTGCAACAATTATACACTATCCTACAGTGTTGTGGTTAAAGGGACCCTGTCACCAGGTTTGCCCCATATGAGGCAAGGCCAGTACCTGATCTACAGCATTCTAATATGCTCTATATATGCCCCCAATCCGGCCTACAAGACAAGAAAAAGAGCTTTAATAATACTCACCTACGGGGCTCTCCGGTTCGATGAACATCACTGTCTTGGTCCGGTGCCTTCTCTCTTTTTGCGATGCTGTCCTCCTTCTGTGCTTCGAGTAGATGACGCGTCCTACGTCATCCACACAGTGTCCCCGGAATTGCACTCCCACACAGGCGTACTTCTCTCTGTCCTGTGGAGGTAAGAGGAAAATACTGTAGTGCGCATACACAGGGAAAGGCCAAAGAAGTAGGCCTGCGCAGGAGCGCGATGCCGGGGACACTGTGTGGAAGACGTAGGATGCTTCATCCACAAAATGCAAGGAGACCAGCATTACAAGAAGAGAGGCGGCACTGGACCAAGACAGCAACGCCCATTGGGTGAGTATAAAAGCGCTTTTTCTTCTCTTGCAGGCCAGCGTGGGGGCAGATATACAGAATTATAGAATGCTATATATCAGCGCTGAAAGGTGGTGGCCTTACCTCATATGGGGCAAACCCGGTGATCTATTAGCAATCTAATAAGGACAGTTTTTGGTGGTTTGATCTGTATATCTATGTATTCTTGTTAGCCGGAGTATTACCACAGCAGCGCGTGTTACTTCATATAAGCAGCAGAATCCAACGTAAGGCAAACTGTGTTTAATATATGCAGCTTGAACTGGAACAAAATAAGAAAGCTTTGACAGTAACTACCGATATAATCTAGTCCATGTAACACATGTCTCTCTGTGAAGGAAACAGCAGCAGAATGATGCAATCAGTGAGAGTCCTCTGACCTTTTTGTACAAACTTTAACAATCACAGCATAGCTGACAAATGAACACTCATAGACATTCAATGCAGACTACAACAGGAATGGAGTTGTTGCATTTAAACTTATTCCAACACCCCCACTCAACAACTGCTTATCCTGTTAGTCCCATTGCAGTTCTGAATTCTTCAAACTTGGCTCTTGACAATGGCTTTGTCAAAACATCTGCTAACATCTTGTCAGATTCACAGTAAACAAACTTTAGAACTTCACGCTCTACTAAGTCACGCAAGTGATGATGTTTAACATCAATGTGCTTTGTTCTTGCACTTATCCTTTCACTGCTGGCGAGCTTGATACATCCTTGGTTGTCCTCATAGATAACAGTTGGTTCAGCTAGTGGTTTGCCGAATTCTTCCAAAAGTTGCTTCAACCAAATTAACTCTTGACTTGCATGAGCAGCTGATGTATATTCTGCTTCTGTAGAAGACAATGCAACTGACACTTGTTTTCTACTGGACCATGAGATTGAAGTGTGTCCTAACTTGAACAAGTAACCACTTGTTGATCTTCGATCACTTGAGTCTCCAGCCCAATCTGCATCTACATATCCTCTGAGAATTAGATCTCCTGATGCAGAAATCTTTAGACTTAACTCTTGGGTTGCCTTAAGATACTGAAGAAGTCTCTTAATTGCATTCCAATCTCTTTGGCGTGGCTTGCTTACACGTCGGCAGAGAATTCCCACTGTGGCTGAGATATCTGGACGGGTTGTGGTTGCTATGTATAGAAGTGCCCCCACTGCTTGTCTGTAACTGTCATTTGTGGGTAGCAGATCTTCTTCTCCTTCCAATTTTAGGTAAGATGGATCCATTGGAGTTGATATGCCTTTGGCTTCTGACATTCCAAACTGGTTTAGAACTGTGGAGATTTTAGAATTTTGATTAAGAAGAAAACTTCCATCTTCCTCTCTCTGGATTTGGATTCCCAAATAGTATGTCACATCTCCAAGGTCCTTGGTCTCGAAATGCTTGTTCAGAATTTGACCTAGTTTTGAAATTTCTCTCTCTTCTTGATGCGCTACTATTACATCATCCACATATAGAATAACATACATCCAATCTTGTGATACACCTTTTGTATACAAACATGGATCCGCTTGAGACCTTTTAAATCCTTCGTCGATTAACACTTTGTTCATCTTAGTGTTCCATGCTCTTGCTGATTGCTTAAGGCCGTAGAGAGATTTTTGCATTCTGCAAACAAGGTTCTCTTTACCCCTTTTAACATAGCCTTCTGGTTGAGTCATGTACAGCTCTTCTTCAATGTCTCCATGTAGAAAGGCTGTTTTGATGTCAAAATGTCTTACTTTCATCTGCTGAACAGCAGCTATGGATAATAAAGTTCTGAATGTAGTTTGCTTGGCAACTGGAGCAAAAGTAGCATCATAATCTTCACCATATTTTTGTGAATATCCTTTTGCGACCAATCTTGCTTTAAAACGGTGAACATTACCTTCGGAGTCATATTTGTTCTTAAAGACCCACTTACATCCAATTGCTTTCTTGCCTTGAGGTAGCTCTGTGAGCTCCCATGTTTTGAGCTTATGAAGGGATTCCATTTCTTCATCAGCAGCTTTTATCCATTTTTGCTTCTTATGAATAGGCAGTTTTTGCATTTCCTGCCATGACTGTGGCTCTTCTTCTGGAATTGATCTGACCATATAAGAAAGGCGTTTAGCTGGAATTCCTTTATTTGATCTTTCTGATCTTCTGATCTCCTGAGGTTGGCTTGGTTCTTCTGTTTCTTTTTCAGTACTTTCAGAGCATATCCAGACTTCAGTATTTTCTTTGAGATTCTCTTCAATGTCTGGAATCACTGACTGAAATTCTTGTTCCTTAGGTTGAATTATTTGCGTAACCTCATGAAATTTGAGCGATACTGAGTTTTCATCAATCACTACATCTCTGCTGATTGTTACTGTGTTGGTCTGTGGGTGCAGGATTCTGTATCCTTTCTGAGTTTCACTGTACCCCACAAGAACTCCTTCCTTTGCATGAGATTCCCACTTAGAACGTTTTTCTTTGGGAACATGCACAAAAGTTTTGCTTCCGAATATCCTGAGATGCTTCAGGTTGGGCTTCTCACAGTTCCATAGCTCATATGGAGTTTTACTTGTAGCTTTACTTGGCAGTCGATTTTGAAGATAGGTAGCAGTCATGATGGCTTCTCCCCAATATGTTGTAGGTAGGTTTCCATCAAATAGCATACTTCTTCCACTTTCACAAAGAGTTCGGTTCTTTCTCTCTGCTGTCCCATTCTGCTCTGGGTTGTATGGAACGGTTGTCTGGAACACGATTCCATTCTTTTTCAGGATGGTTTGCACTTTACCACTTGTATATTCAGTTCCATTATCTGCTCGCAGTACCTTTGGTATTCTTCCAAATTTGTTAAGAACTGCAGCAAGATATTCTTCAAGTTTCTGTGGAACTTCATCTTTACTTTGAAGTAGGTAAGTAACAGTATATCTGGAATAATCATCAATGAATGTGAGAAAATATCTCTTCTTGCTGGGAGTAAGAACACTCATTGGACCACACACATCTGTATGTATCAAATCCAGTATCTGTGCAGATTTAGTAGTGCTTACTTTAGGAAACGATTTTCTGGACATTTTCCCTTTTAGGCAACTTGTGCACTTCATTGTTTGATTACACTGGTTGATTGCAATACCATTTGCAAGTTGAGCTAGTTTCTTTACTGCTTCTGGATCTCTGTGGCCTAGGCGTCTGTGCCACACATGAATACAGTCCTTATGAAAATCTTGTCTAGCACTGTAAACAGTTTCATTGCATTTCAGCTGATAAAGTTCATCTTTGATTTTTCCTTCGGCAAGGGTATG
Source organism: Ranitomeya imitator (assembly GCF_032444005.1). Classification (NCBI taxonomy): domain Eukaryota; kingdom Metazoa; phylum Chordata; class Amphibia; order Anura; family Dendrobatidae; genus Ranitomeya; species Ranitomeya imitator. Next base: position 714,765,497 of record NC_091282.1, on the reverse strand, counting down.
ACCCTTCTTTGAAATGATGCATCTGTCATCCTTAAATGTAACTATATTTCCCTGTTGTGCAAGCTTCTTTACAGATAAAAGGTTACTTTCAAGTTTGGGAACATACAGCACGTCTTTAACTGGGATTTTTCTGACTTGTGCTGAGGATTGAACTTGACAATGGAGATAACCATCTCCTATTCCTTCTGATGTCATATAGTGACCATTAGCTAAAATTACCTTTTCAGACTTGCTTTCATCTAGATTAATGAAGAAATCTTTATCACGTGTCATGTGAGCAGTCGCTCCAGAGTCAATACACCAAACATGGTTTGCATATGGGCTTGTGCTGACCCCAAATGCAGTCGCAATACATGCATCTTCCTTCTTTACAGCTGTTTTAACCTTTTGATGACTGTCCTGCTTTTTAAACTGATTCATTCTTGCTTTCCACACTCTGCAGTCTGCTTTAAGGTGACCAGGCTTTTTACAGACAAAACATTCACGAGTTTCCTTTAAATGACTCTGAGCTTTAGAAAAGTACTGTGTCTTTAATGCTGCTTCTGCTTTGCATATATTATTGCTAATAGTCTCTGACTTTCTCTTGTATTCATCTGCAAGTTTCCCTTTCACATATTCTAGTGTGAGTTCATCATCTGGTCTGGCATCTAATGCAGTCACAAGCGTGTCATAACTTTCTGGAAGACCACTTAATAGTAATGCAGCAACATGAAAATCTTTAATTTCTTCACCAATACCCCTTAGGCGCTCCACAATCTCTAGGGTGTTTCTGATATAGTCCTGCATATGCTGGCCATCACTTAATTTAGACTGATACAGCTTTCTCATAAGATATAGCTTATTGCTGAGATTTGACCTTTCATGCACTTTCTGTAATTCTTCCCACATTTTCTTTGCAGTATCACATTTGCATACATGTACAATCTGGTTATCATCTATGCTGAGGGAAATAGTGCTTTGTGCTTTCTGATCAGTCTCTAGCCAATCACCCGGTACTGGGTCAGGCACAGGCTGTTCAATACATTTCCATGTACCCTCTCTTATAAGTAACATCTTTACCTTGAATTTCCAGGAGCTGTAATTGTGATTTGTGAGACTTGGCACTGTGTACTTCACTGCATTCCTTTCTGTAGACATTCTTGTCTCTTGTACCTTTTTTTTTTTTTGTTTGTTACTGGCCCTTTAAGCTGCGCTGTCCGGTGCTCTGTACACTGCGGTACCTTTGCGTTCCGGTGTCCTTGTATTCCGGGGGTTCCTCTGTGCTGTCTGCGCTTGGCTCGCTGCTTATTCCGGTGACTGGGCTTTTTACCATTTACTTTCCGGTGGCTGGGCCCATAACCTGTTAGCCGGAGTATTACCACAGCAGCGCGTGTTACTTCATATAAGCAGCAGAATCCAACGTAAGGCAAACTGTGTTTAATATATGCAGCTTGAACTGGAACAAAATAAGAAAGCTTTGACAGTAACTACCGATATAATCTAGTCCATGTAACACATGTCTCTCTGTGAAGGAAACAGCAGCAGAATGATGCAATCAGTGAGAGTCCTCTGACCTTTTTGTACAAACTTTAACAATCACAGCATAGCTGACAAATGAACACTCATAGACATTCAATGCAGACTACAACAGGAATGGAGTTGTTGCATTTAAACTTATTCCAACAATTCTATGTGTATATATCTATTCCAACCTGTCAGTATGATGTTACTGTACGTGGCACATCAATTGCCAGCTTTTCAAAGGGTCTAGGGGTATGGTTCTACAGGAAATAGTTTTTTTTTCTCTGGGGGCACTCAATTTTATTAGCATGCACAAAGAGACACAAGACATGTGTTTTTGTCACAGCTTCTTTGCTGCCAAGCAACCAGGTTTTGCTGCAGGAAAAAAACACAGCAAAAACTCCCAGTGTGAACATACCCTGAGGGTATGTGCACACGTAGAAAGCTCCTCTGTGGATTTTTCCGCAGCAGATTTGATAAATCCGCAGTGCAAAACCGCTGTGTTTTTTCCTGCGGATGTATCGCAGTTTCTATTGCGGATTCCGCTGCGGTTTTACATCTGCAGTTTTCTATTGGAGCAGGTGTAAAAACGCTGCGGATTCCACACAAAGAATTGACATGCTGCGGAAATTAAAACGCCGCGTTTCCGCACGTTTTTTTCCGCAGCATGTGCACTGCGGATTTCGTTTCCCATAGGTTTACATTGTACTGTAAACTCATGGGAAACTGCTGCGGATCCGCAGCAAAATCCGCATCGTGTGCACATACCCTAATTCACTAAGTGGTGTGCGTTTCTTAATCATATTCCTACATGCCACTCATTAAGACTGATAGTGTGCATATCGCCACTCAGAGGCTGTGTGCACACATTGCAGACTTGGTGCTTTTTTTCCTTGCAGATTTTTTAGATAAACCTGAAGCAATTCTGATGCCAGCAAAGTGAATGAGAAACCTGAAGTGTCATGCACACATTGAGTATTTTTGACTTGCAGATAATAATCTGCAGTGCGTCAATTCTCTGTGCGTTTTTAACCATTCACTCAAATCAGTCAAAAACGTCAGGAATTAGCATTTTTTCTGCCAAGAGCTACAGAATTGATGCAGAAATTTTACTCAATGTGTGCACATAGCCTTAGCGAGTTGGACCCCATGTTTTTTCGGAAATGCTGGCAGCATTTCAGAGTAATACATTATTCTTGGCTGCAGTTGTGCAGCCAATGTCTGATTCATGCTGCCTGTGGTTCAGGCAGCATGAATATAAAGACAGATTTCTTCTAAGTTTTAACCAGTTATGAGTAAGTATTCAGGTCACTTAAATAGAAGATTGAAATTTGTAGATAAAAAGGAAAGCTCTCTTACTTACCGTATAGCTATGCAGTCTTATAAATGGCAAAAAAGACTGCTTAGAATACAGATGTCCCATAGTTGGCCTTTCCAGTAAACCTGTGTTCTAACATCACATGCTGCAGTAATAGTACAACTGGGTAAACTGATACATATTAAGGTAGGAATTCATTAAGACTGGCATTTTGTTCTGGTAGAGTAAGATGCGCACATCTCTTAATGATTTTTGTATATTTCAATCAAAATTCTTCTCCTGCTCTGAACTGGAGTAGATTCTGATATAATTTATGCCACTTTCATTTGATGTAAGTGATAATGAAGCTAACAGGTCAATCTACAAAGTGCACCCACTTTTTAGAAAAGTGGCAGGTCTGGTGAATACCAGAAAATGTGGCAAGATGTTTGTGCAATTATGCATGGCACTAATATTTACTATTCCCTACAACTGGTATAAAATAATGAAACGTAGCCCATGAATGTATGGGCCCACAGCCGGTCCATGAACGTTCATTTGCCAAAAATATGAGTAGATTGACAATACGTGCAAATATACTTTGTATGTTAACTCTGCTCCATTGTCTTTAGTTCACATGTTCCCTTATAGTTTAGGAAGCACTACAGAAGAAAGGGGATGACTTAGCTAATGAACTGAGCCAGGCAGCTAGCATCAATTGAGCATATCACTGACATGTGGAGAGGAGGGCGGCCTGTCTGACTGTATTGGATGAGCAGTGAAAGTAGAGCTTTCTGAACAGGGAGGGGGCGTCTGAAATTGGGACATCCGTGCAGATTTCATGTATAAATATTATTAGTAATTCTTGCTTATGTTTTTAAAATGAATATTAATAACATATCTCTAGTAGCCCATCTCTTTCCTCTTGCCTCAGAATGGAGGGCTTGTGCGTCAGTAAGGTGGAGACCCTCTAATTACACCTCATTGAATTACAGGGCTTTTAACCAATTACTTTACAGACCATCCAGGCTCTTTTTGCATTTTATTCTCTGAGAAATCTCTCGAGTTGGATTAAATTGCATAAAAATAATAGACTTGTATCGTTCTAATACTTGTACATTCAGTTAACATCAGTGCTTGATATAAAAAGATGACTGTGATACGTTCTAATAGAATCATTTATAGTATTGCAAATTTTTTTATTCTCTAACTTACCCAATCAGCCTAGGGGTCTTCTCTGAAGAATATCATACGGATATCTTATCCATACAAAAGGCTCAGGACTTATAGAAAGTAAATAATAATCATCATCAGAAAAGTTAAAAAGGGTATTTCAAGCTCTATGATCCTATCCCAATATGTAGAAGGTTTAATAATTATTAGCAAATACCTCCAATTAGAAATGTAGTATAGTTTTTCTGATTTGCTATATCGCTTGTCCCCATGTAAGGAATTGCAGTAGCTTAGGTATCCATGGTTACGACCACTAATAACTTACTGTCACTATATCAGTGGTCGTAACCTTGGATATTTACGCTACTGGAATGATCTGCACATGGGGAAAGTGACATAGTGAATCAAACGAGCTATACTAAATTTCTAATTGGATGTATTTGATAATATTATTATTACTATACATACTAAATTATGGGAAATGATTTTGAAGATGGGAACACCCCTTTTAAAGCGATGAAAATAGTTATTTACTTTTGTAGCACAGCCACTTGGGCACCTGCAATCTTCCATCACCAGTGCAACAGACAAGAACATTAGTTGCACAGCACAAAATATAAGAGTTCATAATTCATTATACGATTTCTATTTACTGCAGGAATCTTACGTTTGGAAGATGTATCAAGAGAGATGTTGGGACTTCTTCCCAGCTGGTGACTGTTTCCGCAAGCAATATGAAGACCAGCTTGGATAATAACCTGGTATTATCCCATCAGTCAGATTCACTGGACATGTACTCAACCTGAAACAATACTCACCCAGTGGGACACATTTATGGAAAGACCAGCTCTGCCCAACCAAGACCTCAATCTTCTCATTTGGATTCATGTAATTTCTTTAAAACCAACGACTCGTACAACAAAACACAGATCTATAGCAAATGTGCAATGAAATATCAAATTTATAGATCAAAAAATTACTAATAATCACCCACCACCACCACAGTACATCAATAAACTGATGATCTGACATGCTCAATTAGCCATAGTGCATTTGTTAAGTTACTAAAATGTGTAATGAGTAGAAAACTCAATGTTATTTAGAGGCTACCAGATAGGACCTTATACAAAACGTTTACAACTCAAATAATGGTATTCAGCCTGATTGCACCCATCCCAGCATCTCTTGATTTTCACACTGATGGGCAGAGTTCTTTTAACTGAAAAGCCACAAGTCTGGCTGCCCGAGAATTAAAGGGCTAACTAATATACATCCAGTGCACAATATTTATCTTCACAGCAACTGCTCAGCTCTCTCTGTAGCAGCGAAATTCAGTTCAGTTTGACCCCACAAAACCTGGCAGACACATCCATTCTGTAGAATGGGACTTTGTGTCTGGAGAAGCATGCAATTTTTCTTTTTTTTTCATTTTGATATTGAGGCTTTTGATTATGTCACAAATCTGATGCTAGTCACAGACACCAAATCAAAGTTTGCTGCATCTGTTTTGGAGAATGTTTGTGCTCTGGAGCCTGAACAAAGTCAACTGGACATAAACAATACTGAAAACATCTTTGGCCTTTGGTATTACTGGTTAGCTTCTGGGTACATCTGTTTCTCAGAGCTTTACGTTTACTTGTGTAAAATAAGCCTAGTCTATGAAAGGTGATAATAGTATTTAGCTTTATTTTGTGGAACTTCAGGCAGTTGATGGTAAAGTTGGAAGGGGAAAAGTTACTTCTTAACACTTTTTCGACCCTGAACTTAATCGATTAAGTGCCTTAACCGTCTGTAGACGTAGCTATGCAAGATATTTTTTCCATGTTAGTATTAGATTGACAAAATACACAAAAGTTGTGCTGTTCGTTGTCTTACTGTACGAAATGAGAAACTGCATTCAGTTGCTATTTAGTTTTTCTTTCAATGACAGTTTGCTGTTATTTGAAGAAACTGGAATGTATCTTAAAATTATATTCTCTTAAATGGAAATCTTATGCCAAATCCAAAGCACTGCTTTCTGGTCATTGGTAAGTGCTGTAGTGAAGCTGCTAACTTTATGCATTTTTCTTCAAATACAATAAAGTGCCCATCGCAATAAATAAATGATAAACCAGCTGAGCTGTTTGTCTTACTGCGCAGACGCAAGATGCAGGACAATATTAATAAGACCAAGGATTAGCACTGCTCTTCTACATAAAGGGGCAAAGAATCACGCAGACACAATTTTCCACTAAGTATATATTTATCGGAAAACATTGACCTTGTTTTGTAGAGAAATGCAATAGATTGTACCTACAACATTCAGTATTATGGCAGGAGAGGCATAAGCTGCCATATACTAGTGATTTCTGCCACCCATAATGAAAGATTTTGACCACTAATTATCATTGAGCAGATTTTTTTATGACGCAAAAGACAATGAGACACGGAACATAGGCAGATGTAAACGTCTATCTGATGGGTTGGATATTTCTTTTATAGTTTAAACATGAAGCCATTGACAACACTTATGAAGTCATTTGTGCCAAAGCTCATGTGTGTTCTCCATCAATAAAAGCCCAGATTTTCATTTTCTCATGCAGCGTGCCTCCCCACGTTCTGGATGATGAGAGGGCGCGCGCTCCTGCTTGAGTAACAGGTCAGGCCAGCAGCATGGCCTGAACTGTAGGCGCTCCCATAACAATATATGGGGCACCGTTTTCTCTGCAGCACTGGAAGCACAGTGGGGCTGGAGAGAGGTGGCCAGGATTGCAATGTAGTGCATGCAAACTCAGCAGGAAAGCACTTGTAAACCCTGAGGATGTACAGCCACTGCTCCTACAGCGCAGCGGTGGCTGGTCCCATAGACAACCACATGTAAACCATAAGAGGAAAATATAGATATCAGTACTGTGAACCAAATAGAAACATCATGTAAATGGCAAAATAACATTTTTACGACGACTACCTAAATGTGCACAGTCAAGCAGATGGAAATAACCCTTTAAGACAGAAATCAGTCATTAACTTCTAGGATCAGCCAGAGCTACAAATTTCTTAAGGCATCCATGAACCACGAATGGTTCAGAAAATGACTGTCTGATATATCTAGTGTATAACCAGATTTAAAAAAAGTAAAACGATTCCCAAAAAGCATGAGTCTTTATTGCATCTTAACCACATATTTACAGGTACAAGAAGACATTAGGAGATCATACTGTCCAGCCAGTCCTCCAGATCCTCTGAGGTCATAGCCTTGGGAGTCTCCTCAGTGGCAACAGAAGGCTCATCTTTCATGGGAGAGGTTGCTGAAACAGAAAGAAGATAAAGATGTAAAATGTTGGCACGCATTCACATCCAAACAACTACCTCAGCGCATTTCTACTATACAGAGAAATGCTGTGAACATTTAGAGTATGTGCACACGTTGCAAATATTGCTGTGGATCCGCAGCGTTTCCGCAGCAGTTTCCCATGAGTTTACAGTACAATGTAAACCTATGGGAAATGAAATCTGCAGTGCACATGCTGCGGAAAAAACGCGCGGAAACACAGCGTTTTATTTTCCACAGCATGTCAATTCTTTATGCGGAATCCGCAGCGTTTTTACACCTGCTCGCTCCAATAGAAAACTGCAGATGTAAAACCGCAGCGGAATCCGCAATAGAAACTGCGATAAATCCGCAGGAAAAACCGCAGCGGTTTTGTACTGCGGGTTTATCAAATCCGCTGCGGAAAAATCCGCAGAGGAGCCTTCTACGTGTGCACATACCCTTAGGGAGCACAGGCCTCAGACAAACAGGATGACATGATGCGATCTCTGGAAGATCAATCAATGAAAGCATAGTTTTGATATAATACCAGTGTTAATAGAATTGCTCATCCCAGGACCTGTAAAACCTTTTGTGTAGTCCTCTCTTTGGCTTTTATGTGCGACTCATCAGCTGCTATCTACATGAGACTATCTCCGACAAATAACCTAGAGAAATGGCTGCAATAACCTCTCCTAGTCCTTACAATCATTTTTTTTTTCATTAAAGTAGTTACAACATTGTTTACTGACACATTTATAACATCTAGTCAAATGTACCCTTGACTAAAACAAATTGGGTTCCAGTAATTGTCAATTAAATGGTTTTGAGAAGTAAATTCACCGATATCACAGGTTCCCCATCCCTCCGAGGTCATCTGCTCTCTGTCTTCTGAGAGATGCTTCCAGCCTGGGTAAACAGAGCTGCTTGGCACTACTACTATTGTCTTGGCACTACTTTAGTGGTTAATGTAGCATTCAACTAGACTCTGAATAATGCACACTGAGAGAGGCTCATCAATCATGCATGTGGGAATGCAGTGCGAGTTTTCTATATAACAGGAGACGATCTGGCAGCTATTAAAATCCAGTCTTGTTTAATGGGTAAAGCAGCACACCGCCTGACAGCAGAAGCTGCCTTTAACACAAAAGAACATATAAATCTCGACTGGGCACGAGGCAGACAGGAGAATCTCAAGAGGGTATTAGGTGTGGGCACGTTCTTATATAGCTATTCAAGGAAACAATCCGGTAGCCTCAGTATTGCACACTGACTTGGAAGCACAGATGGGACATATCCATTATTATAGTTGCTGATTTTGTTACACAACAATTTTTTAAGTCATCGCTAACTGTGCCACTGTGTGTGCACTGAGCCCTTACCACGTTGCTCACAAGACCATTGTTGGTCAGGCGCTCTGATCCCATCAGGACACGTGGCAGCTTTCTCTGTGACAGGAGACTTCAAGCTGAGCAGGAAATCAAGCTCCTCGTCATATGCCGGTAGAGAGGGGTCTGGAGAAGCCTTGGTCTCTGATGGAAAGGCGACATTTTCTGAAGACACAGAAGCTCCACTTCCTTCCTGAACAGTAAAAACTGGCACGTTTGATATGCCCTTTCCTACAAATGGAGGAAGCTCCTGCGGCAGCTCTTCCTACCAGAAAGAAATAATTATGTGTTTGTTACATTCTGCCATCAATTATTCAGTAGTCAATTCATTCCGCTGTCAGTGCCTCAGCATTATTTAATTTTTCCAAATGACAGGGTCTCTTATTTGTGTGTGAAGATGCAGTGATTTGCAAAACTCATAATTTAATTTTCTTACAAAGTTTACAATGACATTTTACATGTTATTTTTCTCACACATTTGACAGCGGCACATATTACGATATATTTGAGAAACTTTTTCAGTTTGAAATACTACATGCAAAATAAATATCCAGCTATCACCTTTTTGCTATCTACATAACTGGCTGATGATGCAAATGGAGGAAAATCTGAACTGATGAGAAGGCAAGCAAAGTATGACTTCTGTAAGAATGTTTTTTTTCTTTACATGACTTTAAAGCACCACTCCAGCAAGGTTTTTATTTACTGCAGGAGCGGTGCTTTATTGTTTTCATACTTAAAGTGCTTCACTATCATACAATGTTTTAAGACGGTTAAGAATTTTATGAAAAAATTACAAAAAAAGCACAGCTTTTTTTTTTTCTAGTGGCTGTATGTGACAATGTTGGCCCCTAGACCCAAGGTTTGTCTATGGGCTTTTACCATACAAATAGTATACATTATTAAATCGATTTCATAAACCTGATAAGATTGGTGTGCTTACTATGGAAATCCATGTCTGAATGGCTGCATAGAGTGCAGCTTTAGAATGAAATAGCACATGAATGACAACTGCAGGGATGAGGGACACTGAGGAGCTGTCAATCAGGCTAGGTCGGCGGGATTCATTTAAAAAAATTAGACATTCTGACCAAGAAAACGCAGCATCCTTATTGCAAAATGACACCAGCCAGAGAAAAACAAAACCTGACAGTGGCATTTGAATAAAAGTCATGTTTTCACAAATATATTAAGATAAAGTTGCATATCTGCCCCTGTGATCTTATTGGTTGGATAGTGAACTTGCAAAATATTCAGAAGAGGAAATGGCATGCTGAGGATCCAATACAGAGGCAAGTGGTATAAAACTGGCTAATAATTGTAAGATCTGAAGATAACACATTATCGATGTCACAGCCTCCAGCTTCACATATGACGTGTTAATAAAAATGCTTTTATTCAAATCAAATAACACTGCATTTTCTTCAATTAAGTGTCTGGGGCTGCTGGTAGCTCAGGAATTGGTTATTATAAGATGAATAAGATCTACCATAATCTAATCTTGGAAATGATTGCACATTAATGAATATCTTCTTACCTTTGCTCAGAATAAAGTGGGAGTTACCTGAACAAGATCAGCTTCCACATTCAGTCGCAGATGAAGAGGCAGGTTATGCAGAGCGCTCACTAGAGACTGGGGATCCAAATAAAGATAGGAATCCTGTATGGGGAGATGATGGCAGGAGTTACACACATGTAGCGACACCACACATTCGTGTGCAGGTCTAGTCAGTGATGAATAAGAGTATGGATGGCAATCCAAGGTTAAATGATACTTCAGAGACAACTATTTATTTTAATTATGTCATATAGTTAAGGATAGGGTGACACAGCGTGGTCGCAGCAACACCCATCATGTGACCAAGGATGGTACATCGAAGTGCAATACAACTGAAAGAACTCGCATTGCAACCCTGAGATTACTGCGACAAGCAAGTCGCAAAACATCCAACGAGGTCTGACTTCTTGTGACTTTCTTGTCGAGGTAACCTCAGGGCTGCAACAAAACACATTTACTGTGAATAGCAGTGAACTATGGTCTTGTGACAGGTGTCGTGGCCAAGGTCATCATGTAGCCATAGAATGAAGAAATCACTGCACTCGTATGTTGAAGTTGCTTGAACAAGTGTAAAGTTTTATTCACAAGTGAAAGTTCATGTTGAAGCGATAGGCAAAATAACGTTTCGGCCAACTCGTGGCCTTGTTCACAATATCAGTAAAAACAAGTAAGGCAGGTAGGGCGGAGGTAGAAAACAAAACAAAGTATGCCGACGGATAAGAACAATGAACATACCCAGAGAATATACTTGTGGTGAATTGTTTAGAGTACTGGATGGCTAGGATAATTTTGGTTCTTATCCGTCGGCATACTTTGTTTTGTTTTCTACCTCCGCCCTACCTGCCTTACTTGTTTTTACCTTTGCCCAATATGCCTCATTGGGACCACAGGGTTTAGTTACCCTCCTCTTGCTTTATTGGTGGAATTCAGTCTATGTTTTTATCTTTTTGATCGGACCTCTTCAACATAACTCCATTGACATGCATTCGCCCAAATGTGTATATACTCTTGTTATTTGTACATATGTATATTTGTATATTGTCTGATTTTTGCTTCTCTTTTTTTTTGTTTAACCGCAGCGATATTGTGAACAAGGCCACGAGTTGGCCGAAACGTTATTTTGCCTATCGCTTCAACATGAACTTTCACTTGTGAATAAAACTTTACACTTGTTCAAGCAACTTCAACATACGAGTGCAGTGATTTCTTCATTCTATGGTTTATGGGACTTTTATGACCCGTTCACTAGCACCGTGACTCACTACTGTCGAGTGCTAGCTTTCGTCATTTACATCATGTAGCCATAGTCTAAAGGGAACCTCACAGAGGATTGATCATACTGCTCAAACCTGGCTGCACCAGGTATATTATTCTCTGAAACGATACGCTGTTCCAGAGACAATATACTATGAAGGTCTTCCCAGAGCCACTGCAGGTCTCTTCCTTGCGAGTACATAGGGAGAGACTTGTCAATCACCTCTAGTAGCACTGGGTAGAACCGTCCAAGAGAGGAGCGGGACAAGTTTACTGTCCGAATATGGCCAGATCTTCAAAGTATAATTTATGTGAAACACCAAAGCATTTCATGGAATTATATACCGGCAATCATGTAGCAATGCATGAGCAGCATGAATAACCTGACAAGTTTAATGGGTAATCTGGTAAAAAAATAAATAAATTAATAGAGGTGGCCCATCTGTTAGGAACTCTTAATTATTAATAAGAGTAAAAACCAACACAAAGAGTGTTTCAGGGCCTGGAATACCATGTACACTGTACAGTAAATCTATACATATGGGATACACAGGTAGCAGTCACTTGATGCTTCAGAGGGCTCCAAAGTCCCTTTGCTACAAAAAACAGCACCCACATTATACATAGTGCAAAGCATGGGGAGGCTGTTAAACATGCACTGGAGCTAAGGAGCTTCTTAACACCAAATACTACTAAATATGCCTTGTTGTGACAATGCAAAGGGACAGAAACCACTTTTATGATACTTGTCATTACAGCTCACTGTGATCCCCATGCAAAATGCAGCATTGTTTGTGAATTTTTATGTATTTTGTGGTGATTTTACAATAGTCTAGATGTGAATAAATCCCTAAAGTCATTAAATATTAATGATAGTCCACTCTACATGGTACTAGTACCATTATGTTCACTGACACCCACATTAAACCTTAAAGTGAATGTCTAAATTTCTTTCTGCAAGAGCTTGCCTCTTCTGACCCTCAGCTACGTGCTTGCCAGGGGGACAGTGAACACCTGAAGATTGACAGTTCAGATCTACGACAAGGTGGCACCGCTGTTGTGAACTGTGCATCAGAGGAGTGCATGGGAACTGAAGCTGGCCAAATTCAGTTTTTTGACCAGTTTCATGGAAAAGCTTGACAGACAAAACAGATTACTTGCAAGTGTGCGCTCCTTGTTTAGAAAACCGTACACATCTGATAGACTGGCAAAAGGAACTAAACCAGCAGTGAGCTGTAAAGTCTAAAAAAAATCACTCTGTAGAGAATTTTTAATAAGATAGAAATTGCAACATTGCTTGTTTATACACAAAAATATTGCATTTTTACCCATTTAAGAAATTGTGCCAACCCTCTTTAAAGTTCTGCAACATGTTAGGGTAATGTGAACAACTGACAAAATGAAACAACAAATATCAATTACAGGTGCTTCTCACAAAAATAAGATTATCATCAAAAAGTGAATATATTTCAGTTCTTCAATACAAAAAGTGAAACTCATATATTATAAAGAGTCATTACAAACAAAGTAATCTATTTCAAGTGTTTATTTCTGGTAATGTTGACGATTATGGCTTACAGCCAATGAAAACCCAAAAGTCATTACCTCAGTAAGTTATAATACTTTGTAACACCAGCTTGGAAAATGAATCTAAAATAAGAAATGTTGGCCTACTGAAATGTATGTTCAGTAATTGCACTCAATACTTGGTCAGGGCTTCTTTTGCATCAATTACTGCATCAATGCGGTGTGGAAAGGAGGCGATCAGCTTGTGGCACTGCTGAGGTGATATGGAAGCCCAGGTTGCTTTGATAACAGCCTTCAGCTCATCTGCATTGTTGGGTCTAGTGTCTCTCATCTTCCTCTTGACAATATCCCATAGATTCTCTATGGGGTTAAGGTCAGGCGAGTTTGCTGGCCAATCAAGCACAGTGATACTGTTGTTTTTAAACCATTTTAAACCAGGTATTGGTTCTTTTGGCAGTGTGGACAGGTGCCAAGTACTGCTGGAGAATGAAATTTCCATCTCCACAAAGCTTGCCAGCAGAGGGAAGCTTGAAGCACTCTAAAATTTCCTGGTAGACGGCTGCGCTGACTTTGATCTTGATAAGACACAGTGGCCCTACACCAGCAGATGACATGGCTCCCCAAACCATCACTGATTGTGGAAACTTCACACTAGACCTAAAGCAACTTGGATTGTGTGCCTCTCCACTCTTCCTCCAGACTCTGGGACCTTGATTTCCAAATGAAATGCAAAATTTACTTTCATCTGAAAACACCACCTTGGACCACTGAGCAACAGTCCAGTTCTTTTTCTCCTTGGCCCAGGTAAGACGCTTCTGGCTTTGTCTATTGGTTATGACTGGCTTGACACAAGGAATGCAACACTTGTAGCCCATGTCCTCTTGGATACGTCTGTGTATGGTGGCTCTTGAAGCAATGACTCCAGCAGCAGTATACTACTTGTGAATCTGAACCAATTTTTTGAATGGCCTTTTCTTAATCCTTTCAAGACTGCAGTTATCCCGGTTGCTTGTGCACCTTTTTCTACCACATTTTTTCCTTTAACTAAACTTTCCATTAATATACTTGCAAACAGCAGCCAACTTCTTTAGCAATGACCTTTTGTGGCTCCTCCTCTTTGTGGAGTGTGTCAATGACTGCCTTCTGGACATCGGTCAAGTCAGCAGTCTTCCCCATGATTGCGGAGCCTACTGAAACAAACTAAGTGTTAAGGACCGGCGGAACGCTCCAAGTATAGATGATATGAAACTAGGTGCGTTCGCAGTCCGAGGTCCACTGTCATGATTCCAATGGCAGGGAATCACAAAAGGACAAGCACCAACGAGCTCTAGGGTGATGGAACCTGAGCTGACCGCGACCCTAAACCTGAACACACAAATAACAATAGCCGGGGAACGTGCCTACGTTGATCCTAGACGTCTCGCACCAGCCGAAGATCTAACTTCCCCTATTAGAAGAAACACAGACCTCTCTTGCCTCCAGAGAAATACCCCACAGAAATAGCAGCCCCCCACATATAATGACGGTGAAATGAGAGGAAGGCACATACACAGTATGAAAACAGATTCAGCAAAATGAGGCCCGCTAAAACTAGATAGCAGAGGATACAAAAGTAAACTGCGTGGTCAGCAAAAAACCCTTCAAAAAACCATCCTGTAATTACTTGAACTCATGTTCCAACTCATGGAACATGAGGAGCAATTACAGCCCACTAAAGCAACCAGCAGCAAAGAGACAACTATATGCAAGCTGGACAAGACAAAAATAAAGCAAATCGTGGAACAAGAAAATCAAAACTTAGCTTTTCCTGAAGATTACTGAAGCCAGAAGCTGAGGTAACAAAAAACACTCTGATAACCTTGATAGCCGGCGGGGAAATGACAAGAAAGCCTGGTTAAATAGGAAACTCCCAAATCCTAATAGAACAGGTGGACACCAGAGACAGCAGAACACAAATCACCCAGTACCATCAGTAACCACCAGAGGGAGCCAAAAACAGAACTCACAACAGTACCCCCCCTTGAGGAGGGGTCACCGAACCCTCACGAGAACCACCAGGGCGACCAGGATGAGCCCTATGAAAAGCGCGGACCAAATCATCAGCATGAACATCAGAGGCAACCACCCAAGAATTATCCTCCTGACCATAACCCTTCCACTTGACCAAATATTGGAGTTTCCGTCTGGAAACACGAGAATCCAAGATCTTCTCCACAACATACTCCAATTCTCCCTCCACCAGCACCGGAGCAGGAGGCTCAAGCGAAGGAACAACAGGTACCTCATACCTCCGCAACAACGACCGATGGAACACTTTATGAATAGCAAACGATGTCGGGAGATCCAAACGAAACGACACAGGGTTAAGAATTTCCAAGATCCTATAAGGACCGATGAACCGAGGCTTGAACTTAGGAGAAGAGACCTTCATAGGAACAAAACGAGAAGACAACCACACCAAGTCCCCAACACGAAGTCGAGGACCCACGCGGCGACGGCGATTAGCAAACTGCTGAGCCTTCTCCTGGGACAACTTCAAATTGTCCACCACATGACTCCAAATTCGATGCAACCCATCTACCACCATGTCCACTCCAGGATAATCAGAAGGCTCCACCTGACCAGAGGAAAAACGAGGATGAAACCCCGAATTACAAAAGAAAGGAGAAACCAAGGTAGCAGAACTAGCCCGATTATTAAGGGCAAACTCGGCCAGCGGCAAAAAGGTAACCCAGTCATCCTGATCAGCAGAAACAAAACACCTCAAATAAGTTTCCAAGGTCTGATTAGTTCGCTCCGTCTGGCCATTCGTCTGAGGATGGAATGCAGACGAAAAGGACAAATCAATGCCCATCTTAGCACAGAACGTCCGCCAAAATCTAGACACAAACTGGGATCCCCTGTCAGAAACGATGTTCTCCGGAATCCCATGCAAACGAACCACATTCTGGAAAAACAGAGGGACCAACTCAGAGGAGGAAGGCAACTTAGGCAAGGGTACAAGATGAACCATTTTAGAAAAGCGGTCACACACAACCCAGATGACAGACATTTTTTGAGAGACAGGGAGATCCGAAATAAAGTCCATGGAAATGTGCGTCCAAGGCCTCTTCGGGATAGGCAAAGGTGACAACAATCCACTGGCTCGAGAACAGCAAGGCTTAGCCCGAGCACAAACCCCACAAGACTGCACAAAAGAACGCACATCCCTCGACAAGGAAGGCCACCAAAAAGACCTGGCCACCAAGTCTCTAGTACCAAATATTCCAGGATGACCTGCCAACGCAGAAGAATGGACCTCAGAGATGACTCTACTGGTCCAACTATCCGGAACAAACAGTCTCTCAGGCGGACAACGATCAGGTTTACCCGCCTGAAACTCCTGCAAAGCACGTCGCAAGTCTGGGAAGACGGCCGACAAAATCACCCCATCCCTAAGGATACCAGTGGGCTCAGAATTTCCAGGGGAGTCAGGCACAAAACTCCTAGAAAGAGCATCCGCCTTCACATTCTTTGAACCTGGCAGGTATGAAACCACAAAATTGAAACGAGAGAAAAACAGTGACCAACGAGCCTGTCTAGGATTCAGACGCCTGGCAGACTCAAGGTAAATCAGATTTTTGTGATCAGTCAAGACCACCACACGATGTCTAGCACCCTCCAGCCAATGACGCCACTCCTCAAATGCCCACTTCATGGCCAAAAGTTCCCGATTACCCACATCATAATTCCGCTCAGCGGGCGAAAATTTTCTAGAAAAGAACGCATATGGCTTCATCACCGAGCAATCGGAGCTTCTCTGTGACAAAACCGCCCCCGCTCCAATCTCAGAAGCATCAACCTCAACTTGGAAAGGAAGCGAAGCATCAGGCTGACGCAACACAGGAGCAGAAGAAAACCGGCGTTTAAGTTCCCGAAAGGCCTCCACAACCGCAGGAGACCAATCAGCAACATCAGCACCCTTCTTAGTCAAATCCGTCAAAGGCTTAACAACACTAGAAAAATTAGTTATAAAACGACGATAGAAATTAGCAAAGCCTAAGAACTTCTGCAGACTCTTAAGAGATGCAGGCTGCGTCCAGTCACAAATAGCCCGAACCTTGACGGGATCCATCTCAATAGTAGAAGGGGAAAAAATATACCCCAAGAAAGAAATCTTCTGGACTCCAAAGAGACACTTTGAGCCCTTTACAAACAAGGAATTAGCCCGCAGGACCTGAAACACCTTACTGACCTGCTGAACATGAGACTCCCAGTCATCAGAAAAAACCAAAATATCATCCAAATACACAATCATAAATTTATCCAGATATTCACGGAAAATATAGTGCATAAAGGACTGGAAGACTGAAGGAGCATTAGAAAGTCCGAAAGGCATTACCAAATACTCAAAATGGCCCTCAGGCGTATTAAATGCGGTTTTCCACTCATCACCTTGCTTTATTCGTATAAGATTATACGCACCCCGAAGATCAATCTTAGTGAACCATTTAGCCCCCTTAATGCGAGCAAACAAATCAGTCAACAAAGGCAAAGGATACTGATATTTTACGGTAATCTTATTCAAAAGACGATAATCTATACAAGGCCTCAAGGACCCATCTTTTTTGGCCACGAAAAAAAAACCTGCTCCCAAAGGGGACGAAGATGGACGGATATGTCCCTTTTCCAAGGACTCCTTAACATAATCCCGCATAGCAGTATGCTCTGGCACTGACAGATTGAACAAACGACCTTTAGGAAATTTACTACCAGGAATTAAATCTATAGCACAATCGCAATCCCTGTGAGGAGGAAGCGAACTGAGCTTAGGCTCCTCAAAAACATCCCTATAATCAGACAAAAATACAGGAACCTCAGAAGGAGTAGATGAAGCGATAGAAATCGGAGGTGCATCATCATGAACCCCCTGACATCCCCAGCTTAACACAGACATTGTTTTCCAGTCAAGGACTGGATTATGAGTTTGTAACCATGGCAGACCAAGTACTAGAACATCATGTAAATTATACAATACCAGGAAGCGAATCACCTCCTGATGAACGGGAGTCATACGCATGGTCACTTGTGTCCAGTACTGAGGTTTATTCATAGCTAAAGGTGTAGAGTCAATTCCCTTCAAAGGAATAGGGACTTCCAGAGGCTCAAGACTAAACCCACATCGCTTGGCAAATGACCAATCCATAAGACTCAGGGCAGCGCCTGAATCTACATAGGCATCGACGGAAATGGATGATAATGAGCAAATCAGAGTCACAGACAGAATGAACTTAGACTGTAACGTACTAATGGCAACAGACTTATCAACCTTTTTTGTGCGTTTAGAGCATGCTGATATAACATGAGCTGAATCACCACAATAAAAGCACAACCCATTTTTCCGCCTATAGTTTTGCCGTTCACTTCTAGACTGAACTCTATCACATTGCATTGTCTCAAGTGCCTGTTCAGAAGACACCGCCAAATGGTGCACAGGTTTGCGCTCCCGTAAACGCCGATCAATCTGAATAGCCATAGTCATAGACTCATTCAGACCCGTAGGCGCAGGGAACCCCACCATAACATCTTTAATGGCCTCAGAAAGGCCATCTCTGAACTTTGCAGCCAGGGCGCACTCATTCCACTGAGTAAGCACTGACCATTTCCGAAATTTTTGACAATATATTTCTGCTTCATCTTGCCCCTGAGAGAGAGCTAATAAAGCTTTTTCAGCCTGAATCTCCTGGTTAGGTTCCTCATAGAGCAAACCCAATGCCAGAAAAAACGCATCCACATTAAGCAACGTAGGATCCCCTGGTGCCAATGCAAATGCCCAATTTTGAGGGTCACCCCGCAGGAAAGATATAATAATCTTAACCTGCTGAGCAGGGTCTCCAGAAGAGCGAGATTTCAAAGAAAGGAACAGCTTGCAATTGTTCCTAAAATTCAGAAAACTAGATCTATCTCCAGCAAAGAACTCTGGAATAGGAATTCTAGGTTCAGACATAGGAGCATGTACAACAAAATCTTGTATATTTTGAACCTTAGCAGCAAGATTATTCAAGCTGGAAGCTAAACTCTGGACGTCCATGATAAACAGCTAAGGTCAGAGCCATTCAAGGATTAAGAGGAGGAAAAAAAAAAATCAGCCTGGCTGCAATTAAGGCTAGGCAGCAACCTCAGAGGAGAGAAAAAAAAAAAAAACTTCCTCAGACTACTTTTCCTCCTACTTCAGCCCAAACATTTTGGCTGGCTATACTGTCATGATTCCAATGGCAGGGAATCACAAAAGGACAAGCACCAACGAGCTCTAGGGTGATGGAACCTGAGCTGACCACGACCCTAAACCTGAACACACAAATAACAATAGCCGGGGAACGTGCCTACGTTGATCCTAGACGTCTCGCACCAGCCGAAGATCTAACTTCCCCTATTAGAAGAAACACAGACCTCTCTTGCCTCCAGAGAAATACCCCACAGAAATAGCAGCCCCCCACATATAATGACGGTGAAATGAGAGGAAGGCACATACACAGTATGAAAACAGATTCAGCAAAATGAGGCCCGCTAAAACTAGATAGCAGAGGATACAAAAGTAAACTGCGCGGTCAGCAAAAAACCCTTCAAAAAACCATCCTGTAATTACTTGAACTCATGTTCCAACTCATGGAACATGAGGAGCAATTACAGCCCACTAAAGCAACCAGCAGCAAAGATACAATTATATGCAAGCTGGACAAGACAAAAATAAAGCAAAACGTGGAACAAGAAAATCAAAACTTAGCTTGTCCTGAAGATTACTGAAGCCAGAAGCTGAGGTAACAAAAAACACTCTGATAACCTTGATAGCCGGCGGGGAAATGACAAGAAAGCCCGGTTAAATAGGAAACTCCCAAATCCTAATAGAACAGGTGGACACCAGAGACAGCAGAACACAAATCACCCAGTACCATCAGTAACCACCAGAGGGAGCCCAAAAACAGAACTCACAACAGTCCACCGTGCAGGAAAAGACCCTGCTGCTAGTAAGACGGACTATATGGCGGTACTAAGTATACACACATGGGTTAACTTCACCCTGCGTGAAGGAAGCGATCCTGTTGCGTCACAGGACCGCAGTACCGCACATAGAGCGCAAGCAAGAAGGCAGCGAACTCAACCCCTACTCAGGATTGAAGTCCGATTAGACACTTGCTGGCACAACACCGCAACTGGGTGTGTAAGGAAACTAATAAATAGAAAATAAAGGCACGAGAGGGCGTGCGGTGCCGCACTGACGGATGCCACTAACCACCCAGGCTTGGGTAGGGAAGGCACAGAGGTAGCGCACGGCGCCGCACTGGCGGACACAGCAACTGGATGCTGTGATGTGTGTTACGTGCAGATGGCTAGTCGGGCGCTAGATAGCTACCAACATCCGCGAGCAGTCAACAACACTAGGGAGGGATACTTAGGAGCTTTCATCCATCGACATACATCCATCTACACACACACATTATCAAGACAATACTAGCGCATGGCCGTGCGGTCATGCGCAGTTTATATAGTTGCAGCACAGGAAGCAGCTACAGAAGTTTTGCCCTTTCAGGACCTGCCAAGAGGACCAATGGGATGTGCTGCAGTGCCTGAGCATGTGACCCTCGATCTCCAACGGGAGATCTTGCCCTGGGCATGCTCAGTGTGTGCAAATAAGGACTTAGTCCCAGAGAAGCCCGCTCACCGCAGATCAGTGCAGGGTACAACAGGAGAGCCAGAAAAGGCAGCAGTAACCCCCTGCACAGAATCAGTCCCAGCAAGACGCTGGGAGCGGCGCCTCCGCTGAGCAGAGCCCACTGCGGCCGAAGCAGAATGGGAGACCGCAGCAGACACGGATCGAGATTCCCCCTGTGCAGCAGAGGAAACTCGACTCCTAACACTAAGGGATCTTTTTAAATCCTTACGAAGTCTTTGCAGGTGTTTTTTGTTAATTATTCTAATTTACTGAGATAATGACTTTTGGGTATTCATTGGCTGTAAGCCATAGCCATCAAGATTAACAGAAATAAACACTGTAATGATTCTATATAATATATGAGTTTCACTTTTTGTATTGAAGAACTGAAATAAATTCACTTTTTGATGATATTTTAATTTTGTGAGAAGCACCTGTAAATTGGTGTAAACATAATATAATTAGTAGTTTAAAGTGCCACTCTTTCGTTTTTTTCCATTATTTTACTGTTGGAGTGGTGTCACTAAGTTCCCTGCCCATAATATTATACTTTCCATCTGCGTATCGTTCCACTGTTTGATAGGTGAGTTGGAAGTCACAACTCAATAAAAGTCTATGACCGATGAAATGATAACAGAACAAGGCTCTCAAAGACTTGCATTCAGACCCTGAGACCTTTACTTTTGACTTCCGATCAGTCAGAAGCGGTGATCACAAGATGGCAGATTGGCGCAGGGAAGAACTTAAAAGTATATTACTAGGGCAAGGGATCATGGATTAGTGCCACCACTCCACCACTGAAATAAAAAAAGAAATGCTGGGGTGGTGCTTTTATGAATGTCATAACACTGATTTCACATTGATGATTGTCTGTAAAGTAAAAACTTCTACCAAATACTGAAATAAAAGTATAAAAGTTATAAACAAGTACAGAAATCTAAAAGGGTTATGAACTGCTGGGTCATTAAAGGACTGTATGAGGTCTGAAAACACCTCTATAGATTCAGCAATACCGTAATAATTGGAAAGAGAAGGCTTCAATCTTCAGTTCTTGAAGGTTGGGAAAAATCCAACCTGTGTGTTCTTTTATGGTCAGGGGTGGGGAACCTTTTTTATGCCAAAGTCCATTTGAATATTTATACCATCATTTGAGGGCCATACAAAATTATCAACTTAAAAATTATTCCATTATATTTGGTCAAAATGTCATTAACTTAACCCTAATGTGATGGATGGAGCTGCTTCTCATTGACAAGACTGTTGTATGCATAAGATATGAGAGACACCGAAACTGCTGTATATACATCACATAGCAGACTCAGACAGTGGTATATACATCACATAGGAGACACAGACTGCTGTATACACCACATAGGAGCCACTGAGACTATTGTATACATAACAAAGGATACAATGAGGCTGGAATATATACATAACATAGGAGACTGGAGCTGGTGTTTACACATCACATAAGAGACAGACTGGTGTACATTCATTCCACAGGAGCAGGACCCAAGCACAGTTACTCCCCCTACAAAGAACATCCTGATGCTGGAACTAGCCAGCATCATGATGTAATCCAGGAATATGTGAGCCATGGCGTTCAGTAGTGAATATTACATGTATGTGCCCACACTCTTGGATTAAATTAAAGCATCAGCAGCCCAAGCATTTTGGCCCATTGGAAAGCTGCCTGAGGGCCAAAGCAAATGATGCCACAGGCTGCAAACAGCCTGGAGCCCAGAGGCTCCCTACCTCTGCTCTATGTATTCCAATAATAATGACCACAAACATTCCAATTGCTATGAAGACGAGGAAGAATAAAAACTTGGGTTGTGCAAATCTAGTAATGTCCCTAAATAGTTATCACTTAAAAGCAAGATATGTAATTAATAAATCAATTGTAAATAATTCTTACTGGATGAAATATGAAAAATAAAAAATGTTCAAACTTCAAACCCACCTGCTGTGATAATGTAAGAATTGTTTTTATATTTATAAATAATTCATTAAATGTAAGTTTTATGTTAAAATACAGTTCATTAGATCTTAAGAAATCTAAGCTATAGCATGTAAGTAAATACAAATACTGTACATTAGAGATGGACACAGACAAAAGAGGGCCCCTGTGCGAGAACAATAAATGGGATCTTTGCAGACCAATAATGTGTATGTGACAGAAGCTGCTTGTTGCTTTGGAAGTGGGCCCTATACCTCTTGAGACCCAGTGTGGCTGCCATGCCTACCCCTGAAATATGTGGGATTAATGAAAACTGCTTCAGTAAAATGGCTCTGTAGAGATTACTACAGTAACGGATACACTTAGTGCTATGTTCTAAGGGAAATTATGCAGGTTTTTCATCCCGATTACTGGATGGAAAATCCACAGAGGAATACAATAGCAGGAAAGGAGGGATTTTAACACATTCTTGGCTTGTTGCACAGAGGTGGATTCAACTCGTCAGATACTCCGGATTCATCAAGAGGTGTGCTTGACTCCCCTATGCCCCGTCATCAAGATCGGCAATAAAATTGCTGGTCTTGATGAATTGGGGCCTCTGTGTCATCTTACTGCTACTAAAATAATCCAATAAATAGTAAAATAGGACAACATTTTGGTGCAAAATAATATTATAGATTTATAATAGACACTCTAAAAATTTGTGAAAAGCATGAATCACATTTTTTTGGTGTGTCTCAATTTGCACTGTCTAGAAGTTCACCGCTTTTAGTAAATTTCCCTCAATTAAACACAAGCCAGCCACGCCAATTTTTGAGCAAAAAAAAAGGCAAAAGTGTCTAATTTTTAGTGCAATCCTACAGTAAAAGTGGTGAAAATTTGAATTTGTGGCGCATTTTACTATTAGAATCTGTTGTAAATGCAATGGTAATACGCTAAATGTAATTTTGTTTAACCCCTTAGTGACAGAGCCAATTTGGTACTTAATGACCGAGCCAATTTTTACAATTCTGACCACTGTCCCTTTATGAGGTTATAACTCTGGAACGTTTTAAAGGGACTCTGTCACCTGAATTTGGCGGGACTGGTTTTGGGTCATATGGGCGGAGTTTACGGGTGTTTGATTCACCCTTTCCTTACCCGGCTGCATGCTGGCTGCAATATTGGATTGAAGTTCATTCTCTGTCCTCCATAGTACACGCCTGCGCAAAGCAATCTTGCCTTGTGCAGGCGTGTACTATGGAGGACAGAGAATGAACTTAAATCCAATATTGCAGCCAGCATGCAGCCAGCGGGTAAGGAAAGGGTGAATCAAACACCCGAAAACTCCGCCCATATGACCCAAAACCAGTCCCGCCAAATTCAGGTGACAGGTTCCCTTTAAAGGATCCCGCTGATTCTGAGATTGTTTTTTTGTGACATATTGTACTTCATGATAGTGGTAAAATTTCTTCGATATTACTTGCCATTATTTATGAAAAAAAACGGACATATGGCGAAAATTTTTAAAATTTTGCAATTTTCAAACTTTGTATTTTTATGTCTTTAAATCAGAGAGACCCCGGAGAAAATCGGACTCTGGGGGGCGCTATTTACTTTTTCAACAGCGCCGTTAATTAATGGTGCTGTGGTTTAAGTACCCTTAACCGCCGCCGTTAAAAGGCGTATCGGCGGTCGTTAAGCGGTTAAAGGGGTTGTCCACTATTGAACAACTTGTTATGAACAGTTAAAGTGTTCATCATAAAATAAAAAAATAAACAAACATATACTTACCAGCAACGTTCCACTTATGTCAGTTTGTCATGGGACTACTTGGATCTTGGACCGCTGCAGCCAATAAACAACAGGTAATCAGTTGCCATCTTTACTAGTTCATCAGAGTGATCTTCTGCTCTGATGAAGTACTAAAAGCTGCAGCCAACTGGGAACCAGCCAGGTGATTAAAGCTGCCCACCCCACAGGCACAATCTCCTGCATAACAAACTTGTATATCACAGATTTTCAGAGAAAGGCATAGTCTAAAGCACGGCCGGGGATGAGATGAGTAATCCAAGTGGCATGTACCTGCCTGCTTAGCTACATTGTCAGGTCTTTCCTCATGTGTGTATAGGGAGAAACCTTTTAGTCTAGTTGAGTTGGTGGGGAGGAAACATATATGTTTGATTCTTGCTACCCAAGGATGTCGAGTTTGGGTCAGGAGACCGATGGCCGGTCAGTGCACTGCAGTCCATACTCTGATCACAAAGCACGGATGTGTGAATCCGGCCTAAAGGGAAGCTGTGTATCAGAAAGAAAGTCAGGAATTAAACAGTTTAAAAAATTCAAGTTGTAATAGAAGGAGCTTAGGAGTTTAATGACAAAAAGTTTAAAAAGACAAAAAAGCAATCCTTATTGTTATTAGCCCATTTAATTGCAAATTTGTATTTTTGCTATAAGATTTTTAGAACGTTTTTGTCCCAAAAAACATATACTATGATCACTTAACTTGTTCCTATACAGCAGAGTAACAGCATTGCAATAACAGGGGAATATGTTTATCTGTGTTCTTTTGTCAGTAAATTCCACTGTATCGGCTAAATCAGAGCACGGTCACCATGCCTGACTTGGCCACCCTTATGTGGTTGGAACAGAACACAAAAGGAACTCTCAAAACTTTTACCGATTCCAGAAGTGTGATGCACATTGGTCACACGTCGGGCGTCAGTAAATGAGAAGGCTCTAGAGCTGAGCCCACGACACACATGGTTGATTCTGGCTTTATTATACATGTATGTTTAGTTATTACCTTATTCCGCTCCTAGCAAAGCATTAACATTTATATTAACAGTGGGAGGATTAATTCTTAATTAAGGATGCAGAAATCTACTATTAGTACAGTATATGCATATACTTTCAGCTTATCCAGCATTATCTTTGGCCCCCAAACAGTTCATATAATAATTTCTATTAAAATACAATAGTAAGATTTAAATGGACACAGATAAAGCACTAGGAATTATACGAGGAGCCAGTTTCACACATCTATGAAACACAAACTGTGGTCACATCCAAAAACCAAACCTGACCACTGGGTCTGTGTATACCTTAGTAGTTAGGCAGCTGGGCCACGTATTCTGATCAGAGTGCGGTCTGTGGACACAAATCGTGTGAAAGCAGCCTGAAGCCACATTTATATATCCAGGTGTCCGTACCATAAACCAGCCTTACTTGAACGCAACAGACTCATATGTGGCCTTTTAGTTCAGGTTAGAAGATCCAAGGCTGTGTAAACAGGTATGGGGATGCTCGCAATCAGCTTGTCTCTAACACTTCATCCACGGGGCCTAGCCCCCTATACTCACCATTAGTTTTCTTGGTGATTTGAGCCGTTACATCCTGCAGAGTGTTTAATAGGCTGCAGTCTCTCTGACTGAAGAGTCGAATGCGCGGATTACCCAAATTGGTCGTGTCGCGGTGCATGTCCTCTAAGATCTTGATCACCTTATCTACAGTATCACAGTCTCTGGGTTCTCTGAACATGACAATCTCTAAAGCCTCTCTATCCAACGTCAGCAAGGTTATCTCTGCGTTGGGCAGGTGTCATGAGGTGCATTTGTAACAAACCCTTTAGATGTTCGACCCAGTCCCACATCAGTAAATTGTCACCCTATGCTTTGGTCTGTTGCGGAGCATAGCTCCGAAGGAGGAAGAAGTTCCCTGTGGCCTCGGTTACTGACTGATATGCCATCTCTGCACTGGAATTTTGCATCCTGCCAACTACTCCAAGTGTAAACAGGAACAGGGATACAACAGTGCAGAGAATGTAGACTCAGTGGTAACTCCGAACAACAAGAATTTATTCAATAACAGAAACCAGTGCGGTGCCTAGGTCACAATGCCCAAAGGGAAAGGCACAATGGAAAGACCAAGTTATTTTACAATGGAAATAGAACAATTCACTTATACAGGGTTTTTCTCACAACTGAAATCACATTCTTCTACACTTCTACTTTGAATAAACAACTGTAATAGTCAATCATGTATTGGTCCTAATGTACTAGGCTACAGTACATCTCCGTTAGCTTCGGGCTGGTCACTGTGGTCACCCTTTCTCTCACTCTTTCTACAGTACCAAATGCTGTGCTGGCCCTAACGGGGGTCACGGATGCTACCCCTTTAGGCCGCAAGTCCCTGGCCGATAACTTGTTCAAATCACCCGTCACACAGACCGCCTCGGTTCCCTGAAGTGTGGGGTCCTGGTCATCTCTGTACTGGAAGTCCACACCTTGCATAGCAGCTCACACAATTCTCCCTGTCCTGTTATACTCTCATATGGTTTAAGGTCCACACACTTGTTTTAGGCCCCAGTCGCTCATCTCTGGCTCCATTCTCTTGCTTCGGCTCTCTTAGTTATGGGTACTCGGCTCTGGTGCTGGCCAATCATCTCTGGTTCGCTTGCCTCATGCTTTGCAGTACCAATGATGGCCATAAGCCAACTCAACTACTTCACACATCTGTCCTGTTACAGGTTCAGCTAATGACTCTGCCCCTCTCCTGCCCTCCTGGGCCTTTTAAAATACCTAACTGTGACACAGCTATCAACTGACCTGGTGTTGCCTCTCATCCCTCCCTATCAGAACCACATGCTGGCCTCTACCGTTCCTGTTGGTGCAATTCTCTGTGCTTGCCCTTTTCTTATGATCTTTGACCAGCAGATAGCGGATTTCGCTTGCAGACACTGTTATACATTAATTGTGCAGTGTTCTCACTTTTCCATCTCCTCACAGCTGGTCCATGCGTCACGAACCACATCACATAGACATGTGAATGCAGCCTTAGGGCAAGGCCAGCCATCTAGAAACACATGAATGGAACAGGCAACTATCTCCTAAATATCTAAAAGAGAGAAAAGTGATTTAAGCATTCTAACCACTGCTTTATGGCTTGTCCACCATTGAGGACAATTTTTTAAATTTATTACTTAAATGCATGTATTTAGAGATAAAAATATTTTTTCCAATTGGATTTCATTAAAATGTTGTACTGTTTGCATTGTATAGACTCTGCATTGCACTGGAGGTCCCTTCCAACTCTACCATTCATAATTCTATGATTCTTATAGGTCTTTTTCTGAGCTCCTCTCAAAATGAGTTACAGTCACAAACCACATCAAGGTTGAATAAGTGGAGAAACAAAAAGTCCAAACATCTCAAACAAGTTGTTAGAGTATCTGGAATAAAGACTAGAGGGTCTGGATCCAGGTAAAAAGAAAACCAAAACAACAACGGCAGAACTTTATTCTGAAGTTGTAGAGTTTTTTTTGCTTTTAAAAAATCCAGAACAAATTGTGTTTGGTGATGCAACTAAAAAAAACATCAACTTTGGAGTTTCTCCCTCCCCGGTATTTACTGTAGGGCTAAATAATTTTGTAAGTCAGGGAGGAAAGTGAATAGCGGCACCAGTGTTAAAACATGTAATCCTTTGTACAGAGAAGTTGAGCTGGATTATAGAGCCTTTATCAGCATAAATGTCCAATTTGGAGCTTAGCATACAGCTCTGGCAAAAATTAAGAGACCACCACATCAAAACCCTGTCATGGGCGGCCCAATCTCCAGACCTGAAACCCACTGAAAACCTCTGGAATGTAATCAAGAGGATGATGGATAGTCACAAGCCATCAAACAAAGAAGAACTGCTTACATTTTTGCGCCAGAAGCAGTGTGAAAGACTGGTGGCAAGCATGCCAAGACGCATGAAATCTGTGATTTAAAATCATGGTTATTCCACAAAATATTGATTTCTGAACACTTCCTGAGTTAAAACATTAGTATCGTTGTCTCTAAATGATTCTGAACTCGTTTTCTTTGCATTATTTGAGGTCTGAAAGCCCTGTTTTGTTTTGTTTTTATTTTGACCACCCCCCCTTCGTCAGGGGGACTTAGATCCGAAACGCGCGTCGGGGTGCGCATCACGGGACCTGGCTGACCCTCTCATTAAGGTATATTGTGTGCATACCCCTTGCTGTCTTATACCGTGTACCTCTTTGCCTACTTTGCTGCGGGACTCCTGTTGCATCTTCTGTGGAGCACGCTATACATTGTATTACACTGCACAATTAAGGCACTTGTGGACATCAGGTGTTGCGGTATTGGCATCAGATCTTGGCTTTTTCTCATATATATTGACAGCTTCTGCTTTTGCGATATTTGCACAAAATATGTGGAATTTGGCGTTGAGGTATCGGTATTAGATCTGGGCTTTTCTACATACATATTGGTAGCCTTTACTTTTGCTATATTTGCTATATTTGCACAGTATAGGTTTTTTTCACTATTGCATATCCAGCCTTGAGATATTGGCACTAGATCTAGGCTTCGTTACATATATATTGGTAGCTTTCAATTTTGCCATATTTGCACAGTATTGGTTTTAGAATTTAGTTCATTACACCAGTTCGTAGTATTTGGCATTTGCACTTATTGCACTTTATATTGGTTCATTATATATTTTAGCATCCAATTTTTTTGCACATTTTTTATAGGTGATACATGTTTTTAGGCTTAGGCTTATATACACCAGTATTTCCTTGCCTTTTGTCACTTTGCACTTTATTTTTTACCTTATATATTACGTACACCATAGATTGAGGCATACTGTGAGGCATATCACGACCTACATTATATGAGGTCGATATATAATAGTGGCCTTTAATACCTGATACCCCGCACTTTACATATTGCAAATTGCACATTTTTACCATCTTGATGATAAATACTGCCAAGTTTTTTTGAATTTCTATTGTTATATAGTTTTATTTTTCTTGGGGCTGCACTAACCTAGAATTTGAATCTATATATATAATTGGGTCAGTCCTTATTTTCTTTTCTTTTTAAAAATTGTAATCAATTATGTAATTATATTTCCTGTCTTGTTATGCGCACAAATTGTTATATTATTTTACCTGCCAATCAGATATAATAAAGGCATTTTTTTCATATCCTTGTCGTGGTCACTTTCTCTGGGTGTGTCTATATATTGGCTGTGGTTGTTCTGTTTCATAGCTTCCATATAGTATAATGCACCAGATAGTTCTCACTATAGTATAATGCACTCCACATAGGCCTTTATGTAGCATAATGCACTCCCCCCATAGGTCTACTCTATATTGTATAATGCACCCCATAGGCAGACTCTATGGCATAAGGCAGCCCCCATACGCAGACTCTATAGCATAAGGCAGCCCCCATAGGCAAACTCTATAGCACAAGGCAGCCCCCATAGGCAGACTCTATAGCACAAGCTAGCCCCCATAAGCAGACTCTATAGCATAAGGCAGCCACATAGGCAGACTCTATAGCACAAGGCAGCACCCATAAGCAGACTCTGTAGTATAAGGAAGCCTTCCATAGGCAGACTCTTTAGTATAAGGTAGCCCCCCATAGGCAGACTTTGTAGCATAAGGCAGCACCCCATAGGCAGACTGTAGTATAAGGCAGACCCCCCATAGGCTGACTGTAGTATAAGGCAGACACCCCATAGGCAGACTCTGTAGTATAAGGCAGAACCCCATAGGCAGACTGTAGTATAAGGCATACCCCCCATAGGCAGACTCTGTAGTATAAGGCAGACACCCCATAGGCAGACTCTGTAGTATAAGGCAAACCCCAGGTAGTATAAGGCACTGGGTAGTGATGTCATCGCACCCGCTGTCAGTGTCTGAGTCAGACACTCATAGGAGGATGATGGAAGAGGGAGTGTAACACTCCTCTCATCAATGCGGTCAGCTGTATCGGCATGTAGCCGATACAGCTGAACCTGCGATGACAGGCAGGGCCCCACTGCTGGCACCGGGCCCCCCCCAGCCTGCTCAGGGGCCCCATAGCGGCCGGGCAGAAGAGCAGGGAGATCGATTCTCCCTGCTCTGCCGCAGAGTGTAACTGTATCGGCGCGCTGTGCACACGCCAATACAGTTGTGCAGCTCTGGGTGGGCCCCCTGAGAGCGTGGGGCCCGGGACGATCTTACGATTGCCTTGTGCAGGCATGTACTACGGCAGACAGAGAATGAACTTCAATCCAATATTGCAGCCAGCATGCAGCCAGCGGGTAAGGAAAGGGTGAATCAAACACCCGAAAACCCCACCCCTATGGCTGAAGATTGTTCCCTCCAAATTCAGGTGACAGAGTCCATTTAAACACATCCAATTGTGGAAATTATTATTATTCCACGATCTATTGATTAAAATCAACTTTTGTTTGGGGGAAAACCCCTTTAATGAATCTAGAGCATCTGACTCCATCATGCCCGCTCATCAAGACCGACATAAACAAAGTCAGTCTTGACATACTGTATTGTGGCCCATATTGACACATTAGGAACATACAGTATACACATTGGTCAAATATTAAACATGTACAGCGCATAACCAGGTCACGGACAAATACCGCACACATAACGCTTACACATTAGACAAATACAGCACAAGCATACCACTTAAATAAGACACGTCACATTTTGCATATCAGCTGAACAAATCATATACATCACTGCCTGCATACATCTTCACTTTTGGGGCAGCAAGCTGAATGCGAACCTAAGGCCGGAGAAAACGAGAAAACATCGCATAGCACTCGGACCAGTGTTAATCTATAGAGCAACTCACATCAGCGTTTATTTTCTCAGTTGAATTCAACGTGCGTGTAAAATCGCAGCATGCTGCGATTGTCACCGAGACTCACCAATGCAAGCCTATGGGTGCGAGCAAAAAAAAAAAAAATCACACAGCACTGGGACCATGCGAGTGCTGTCCGATTTTTATGCATCGGGGTCCTTTGAAAAGCGGTGTATAGTAAAATCACTGACAGATTAGAATAGAATAGAATAGATAGAATAGATATAGACACATAGAATACATAGATATATAAATGTCAGTGACACACACACATATATACACTGTGTGCAGAATTATTAGGCAAGTTGTATTTTCGAGGATTATTTTTATTAATTGATCAACAACTATGTTCTCAATTAATCCAAAAGACTCATAAATATCAAAGCTTAATATTTTTGGAAGTTGGAGTGGTTTTTTTTCAATTTGGCCATCTTAGGAGGATATCTATTTGTGCAGGTAACTATTACTGTGCAGAATTATTAGGCAACTTAATAAAAACCAAATACATTCCCATCTCACTTGTTTATTTTCACAAGGTAAACCAATATAACTGCACAAAATTTAGAAACAAACATTTCTGACATGCAAAAACAAAACCCCCAAAATGAGTGACCAATATAGCCACCTTTCTCTATGATGACACTCAACAGCTTGCCATCCATAGATTCTGTCAGTTGCTTGATCTGTTTACGATCAACATTGCGTGCAGCAGCCACCACAGCCTCCCAGACACTGTTCCGAGAGGTGTACTGTTTTCCCTCCCTGTAGATCTCACATTTTATGAGGGACCACAGGTTCTCTATGAGGTTCAGATCAGGTGAACAAGGGGGCCATATCATTATGTTTTCTTCTTTGAGACCTTTTACTGGCCAACCACGCTGTGGAGAAGTTGGAGGCATGTGATGGAGCACTGTCCTGCATGAAAATCATGTTTTTCTTGAACGATACCGACTTCTTCTTGTACCACTGCTTGAAGAAGTTGTCTTCCAGAAACTGGCAGTAGGTCTGGCAGTTGAGCTTCACTCCATCCTCAACCCGAAAAGGTCCCACAAGTTCATCTTTGATGATACCAGCCCATACCAGTACCCCACCTCCACCTTGCTGGGGTCTGAGTCGGAGTGGAGCTCTCTGCCCTGTACTGATCCAGCCTCTTGCCCATCAATCTGTCCCATCAAGAGTCACTCTCATTTAATCAGTCCATAAAACCTTTGAAAAGTCAGTCTTAAGATATTTCTTGGCCCAGTCTTGACGTTATATCTTCTGTATCTTGTTCAAAGGTGGTCGTTTTTCAGCCTCTCTTACCTTGGCTATGTCCCTGAGTATTGCACACCTTGTGCTTTTTGTTACTCCAGTTGCAGCTCTGAAATATGGCAAAACTGGTGGCAACTTCAAGCTTGATTTTCCTCAATTCATGAGCAGTTATTTTGCACCTTTTTTGCCCAACATGCTTCTTGCGACTCTGTTGGCTATTTGCCATGAAACGCTTGATTGTTCGGTGATCACACTTCAAAAGTTTGGCAATTTCAAGACTGCTGCATCCCTCTGCAAGACATCTCACAATTTTGGACTTTTCAGAGCCTGTCAAATCTCTTCTGACCCATTTTGCCAAAGGAAAGGAAGTTGCCTAATAATTGAGCACACCTTTATATAGGGTTTTCATGTCATTAGACAACACCCCTCCTTATTACAGAGATGCTAATCACCCGATTTACTTAATTGGTAGTTTGCTCTGATGCCTGAACAGATTGGAGTAGGACAACATGTATGATAAGTATCATGTGATCAAAATACAACTGGCCTAATAAATCTGCACACAGTGTACAATTGTGCTCAAAAGTTTATATACCCCGGCAGAATTTTTGTTTTCTTGGCCTTTTTTCAGAGAATATGAATGATAACACCAAAACTTTTTCTCCACTCATAGTTAGTGGTTGGGTGAAGCCATTTATTGGTAGTTACTGAGTTTTCTCTTTTTAACCCCTTAATGACAGCCAATACGCCTTTTAACTGACCTGAGATATAAGATAATAGCATCCCCATACAGGTGACAATCCAGCAGCTGTCGGCTGTACACTATAGCTGACAACTTGCTGCATTAACCACGATCAGTGTTTGCACTGTCCATATCTCTTTAACCCCTTAGATGCTGCTGTCAATAGTGACTACATCATTATAAATGGTTAACAGAGTGTGGGGGCTTCCTCTTTATCCCAATTGGTGCCTTCAGATCATGATTGTGTGGTCCTGATGTTTGCGATGGCAATTCATGACCAAATAGCGGCCTTAGAGTCGGCCGGCTGTTGTAATCTGTTCAGAAGTTAGCGGCATTTAGGTGGTAAACATACACTTTTTCATTTCTGTCATGCCACTTTGCATTATTTCCTGAAAATCACCAGAAGGGTTAATAAACTACCTGACAGCAGTTTTCAATATGTCAGGGAGTGCTGTTTTTAAAATGGTATCACGTTTGGGAGTTCCCAATATATGAGACCCCTAAAGGCACTTCAAACCTGGATAGTCCCCTAAAAAAATAAATGTTATAAATTTCCTTGAAAAAATGAAAAATTGCTGCTACATTTTTAAACCTCCTAAAATGCTAACAAAATACAATAATATTTTACAAATGATGCTGATGTAAAGCAGACATGAGGGAAATGTTATTTATTAATGGTTTGCTGTGGTATGACCATCTGGATTAAAGGGATAATCATTCAAATTTTGAAAATTGCAAATTTTTTAACATTTTTCTCAAATTATTGATATTTTTTATAAATAAACACAAAGCATATTGACCTAAATTTACCATTATCATAAAGTGTAATGTGTCACAAAAAACAATCTCAAAATCACTGAGATTTGTTGAAGTGTTGCAAAGTTATTACCACATAAAGTTACACTGGTCAGATTTCAAAAATTTGGCTCCGTCACTAAGGGGTTAAATCATAATGACAACCCAAAAGATCCAAACGACCCTGTTCAAAAGTTTACATACCCTGGTGATTTTGGCCTGATAACATGCACGGAATTTGACACAAATGGGCTTGAATGGCTACTAAAGGTGACATCCTCACCTGTGACCTGTTTACTTGTAATCAGTGTATGTGCATAAAAGCCGAGTGAGTTTCTGGGATCCAGACAGACTCTTGCATCTTTCATCCAGCCTCTGACATTTCTGGATTGTGAGTCAAGGGGAAAGCAAAAGAATTGTCAGCAGATCTACGGGAAAAGGTAGTTAAACTGTATAAAACAGGAAAGGGATACAAAAAGATATCCAAAGAATTGATAATGCCAGTCAGCAATGTTCAAATCGTGATTAAAAAATGGAAAATCAGGGGCTCTGTAAAAACAAAACCATGGTCAGGTAGACCAACAAAAATGTCGCCCACAACTGCCAGAAAAATTGTTCGGGATGCAAAGAAAAACCCACAAATAACATCAGCTGAAATGCAGGACTCTGAAAACTAGCGGTGTGGCTTTTTCAAGATGCACAATAAGGAGGCACTTGAAGAAAAATGGGCTGCATGGTCGAGTCACCAGAAGAAAGCCATTGTTGCACAAATACCACCAAGTATCTCACCTACAATACGCAAAACGGCACAGAGACAAGCCTCAAAACTTCTTGAACAAGGTAATTTGGAGTGATGAGACCAAAATTGAACTTTTTGGCCACAACCATAAACGTTACATTCGGAGAGAGATCAACAAGGCCTATGATAAAAAGAACTCCATTCCTACTGTAAAACACGGAGGTGGATCGCTGATGTTTTGGGGATGTGTGAGCTACAAAGGCACAGGAAACTTGGTCAAAGTTGAAGGAAAGATGAATGCAGCTCGTCATCAACAAATAAGCAAATTTGCATTCATCAGCCCGGAAGCTGCGCATGGGACGTACTTGGACGTTTCAACATGAAAACGATCCAAAACACAAGGCCAAGTCGACCTGTTATTGGCTACAGCAGAACAAAGTGAAGGTTCTCGAGTGGCCATCTCAGTCTGCTGACCTCAAAATCATTGAGCCACTCTGGGGAGATCTCAAGCGCGCAGTTCATGCTAGACAGCCCAGGCATTTACAGGAACTTGAAGGTTTTTGCCAAGAGGGATGGGCAGCTTTACCATCAGAGAAAATAAAGAACCTCATCCACAACTACCATAAAAGACTTCAGGCTGTCATTGATGTTAGAGGGGGCAATACACGGTAATAAGAAATGGGGTATGTGAACTTTTGATCAGGGTCATTTGGATGTTTTGGGTTGTCATTATGATTTAAAAAGAGAAAACACAGTAGTTTGACAATAAATGGCTTCACCCAACCATTTACCATGAGTGGATAAAAAGTTTTGTTGTTATCATTCATATTCTCTGAAAAAAGGCCAAAAAAGCAAACATTCTGCAGGGGTATATAAACTTTTGAGCACAACTGTATATGTATATATATTACATAGATAGATATAAGAAAAGGCGGCAATTCAGCAGCAGCGTAGTGTAAAATCATGGCAAGAACCGACATGATAGAAGAGATGGATTACATACAGCAAATTCATATAGAATAGGTAGATATACAGATGTCTGTGACAAATACAATTCGTGCAGTATGTGTGCAGCTTACTGTACATGTATTTAATTCATAAAAGATAATTTTTCTGAAAAAAATGGCATGGACACCCGCGTAAATTTTCGTAACCAGCAGAGGGAAAGCCGACGGCTGGAGGGACGATGCTTATAGCCTGGGAAAGGGGTAAAATACCCATGGAGCTTCCCAGGCTATTAATATCAGCTCACAACTGTATACTTAGCCTTTACTGGCTATTAAAATGGGGGACCCTAAAAAAAAATGACGTAGGGTTCCTCTATAATTAATAACCAGCAAAGGCTATGCAAACAGCTGCGGGCTGATATTAATAGCCTAGGAAGGGGCCATGGATACTGTCCCCTCTTCCCCAGGCTAAAAACCATCAGCTCTCAGTCACCCCAGAAAAAGCGCATCACTAAGAGTCTCATTATCAGAGGGGCACGGACTGTTTCATGAGCTGCAGTCAGATTATCAGAGGGGCAGGGACTGTCTCATGACCTGCAGACACATTATCAGAGGGGCAGGGACTGTCTCATGAGCATCAGGCACATTATCAGAGGGGCAGGGACTGTCTCAGCTGCAGGACATATCAGAGAAGCAGGGACTGACTCATGAGCTGCAGTCACATTATCAGAGGGGCAGGGACTGTCTCATCAGCTGCAGTCATATCAGAGAAGCAGGGACTGTCTCATGAGCTGCAGTCACATTATCAGAGGGGCAGGGACTGTCTCATCAGCTGTAGTCATATTTTCAGAGAAGCAGGGACTGTCTCATGAGCTGCAGTCACATTATCAGAGGGGCAGGGACTGTCTCATGAGCTGCAGTCACATTATCAGAGGCGCAGGGACTGTCTCATCAGCTGCAGTCACATTATCAGAGGCGCAGGGACTGTCTCATCAGCTGCAGTCATATTTTCAGAGAAGCAGGGACTGTCTCATGAGCTGCAGTCACATTATCAGAGGGGCAGGGACTGTCTCATGAGCTGCAGGCACATTATCAGAGGGGCAGGGACTGTTTCATGCCTAAGTCATCAGCTGCGCTCCACCTTAGGCCCATGGTTATAGGATTAGAGAACAGGAATAAAGAGAAAATGTAATAATTAAACTGAACAACATCTATGTCGGTCATAATGAACCACATGCGTCTGGTGTAATAATATGAAGACACCAGTACACAGCCCCCAGTCACCAGTACACGCCCGCTGTCATCAGTACACGGCCCGCGTCACCAGTACACAGCTATCTGGCGTATATGAGACTTTGTACAGTTGCAGTGTCTGTATGTCAGAGCACATAATATCGTAATCAGGAGAAAAGTACCTCCGCAATTATCCGTATAACTCATTTTTAACTGCAAACACAGTTTTTCCAGAATATCACAGAAGAAATTACAAGAAATTCACATCCTTACTTACTTACTAAGCATTTCTCTCTATTTGGGAATAATGTGGTGCATTTTTAATTTGCTGCACATCCGTATGTGAAGCCACCTGAAATGTTCTGAGGTAAAGTTGTGCTGTGCAAAGCTTCACCTGAGGGGAATCACATGCAGCACCAAGCACAGGCTCAGTGATACATCCCATCACTTCTGTCAGATGGTGTTTAGAAGGCCGACGCCGGTGCCCAGCAGCTGCTGCTAGGAAATGCGTCATCAGAATTACATTATACATACATGTATGCACCCAAATTCCTAACATTTTTGGGCACACCACTGTGTGTGAGGGGTGGAGTGTGAGGCAACAGTATGGGTAAAATGGGAAAAAAATGTATGGTAAAAATTATTCAGAATCATGATTCTATGGGTTATTATGATTTTAGCGATTTCAAACTAATGTAAATTTATTTTCATTTAAGAGTAGAAAAAAAAATTCTGAAAAAAAGAATTAATTCTTGTTTCCGAGACCCATACAATTTTTATTGTCCCATGAACTGAGCTGTGGGGCCTTCTTTTTTGCATGACAAGCTAAAGGTTTAAACAATACCATTTTGGGGTCATATCACATTTTATCTGTTATTAATGCAAATGCATTTTTTTAGGGAGGATTGATAAAAACATCACAATTCTGGAGTTTTGTTTTTATTTTCTCGTTACGGCGTTTTCCTTTTTAACCCCTTAATGACAGCCAATACGTTTTTTAACTGACCTGAGATATAAGAGAATATTCTCCCCATACAGGTGACAATCCCGCAGCTGTCGGCTGTACACTATAGCTGACAACTTGCTGTATCAGCCACGATCAGTGTTTGCCCCGTCCAAATCTGTCTGCTGCTGTGAATAGTGACTACATCATTGTAAATGGTTAACAGAGTGTGAGGGCTTTCACTTTATCCAAATTGGTGCCCTCAGATCATGATTTTGTGGTCCTGATGTTTGCGATGGCAATTCACGACCAAATAGCGGCCTTACAATCTGCTGGCTGTAGTATTCTGTTCAGAAGTTAGAGGAATTTAGGTGGTAATTAAACAGATTTTTATTTCTGTCATACCACTTTGCATTAATTCCTGTAAAGCACCTGAAGGGTTAATGGAGCGCCCCCAGACACAGGGCCACGAGTTCTCGGTACCGGGCCTCTCTGGTTCGGTTCTGAGGCTGTCACGGTGGCTAGACCCGGTCCGCGACCCTGCTAAGGGGCGTCCAATAAAGGTGGTACAGTCTGTCAGGGATTCGTGACGCCACCTGTGGTGTTCGGTCAGGGTGACGGACGCTGCTGTGGGGTCCGCTGGGGTGATGGAATAGTAGCTGGATGGTAGTCTCTTTACCTCTTTACTGAAGACTTCAGGATCCTCAATCCAGAGCACGCTTAACAGGGCTTTCTGAGACCGGCCGGTCCGATGGGCACATCCAGAGTTCCCTTTGCAGGTGGAAATCAGTGCCTACCACTAGCGCCTGTGTGTTGTAGTGCTACCCTGCTGAGCATTCGGAATAGTCCTCACAACTTCTGTTCTCGTTCGTTCGTTCTTTCTAATTCTCTCTCGCTTGTTCCAGAAGTTACTAGTTTCTCGTCCCCCAGGTATGTTATGGCTAGGACGCACCCGTATGACGGGAAGGCTCGGAGCTCTTCCGGGACCCTAGAGACGCCCCTCTCCACGTGTTGCCCCCTATGTCTTCATAGGAAATTTAAGGTAGACAGCCAACCTATAATTAACTGTCCTGTGGAGTTCGAAGTAAGGCCTAGAGTCAGTTACTCCCGCGGTGTTCCGGCCACCGACTACGTGCCTCAGTAGGATGTTGCCTCGGTCTCACGGCACGACTCCTACTGGTTCTCCTTTGTGCTTGATCTCGTTTCTCACTGTTCCACAATATCCTTCCGTGTCACTTTCTTAGGATACCGCCGCGGGGTGTGCAGGCGCGGTTCCGTAACGTTCTGCTCTGTTCGCTAGGCACCTGCCAGGTTCCCACGCCTGACAGGGACCCCCCTGTGTCTCCTCCCTGCAACACCCCCTGCCACGGGATGTTGCCTGAATCCAACCCAATCAGCTTCTGACTAACTTCCTATCCAATCCCTAGTTTTACCAGTGTGAGGAGTGGCCCAATAAATAAAGCCTTTTTCTCCCCCTAGTGGCCGGAGTGTGAAGTGTAATGTGTGCTGGTGATACCTGGTCAGTAGAATTCCTTCAGTGCCATCAGACGTACCATCACTCCCCTTAGTGGCAGAGTGTCATACTGCAACGACCAGATCTCTGGGGCGCTGCACTCCCATCCCCCCCCCCCCCCCGGTTAAATCCAGTACTCCTGGACTGGGGAGAAGAACAACAATACATTTCAGCAAAAGACATACAAAATTTTTGAAATGCTTAAAACAAGTAAATAGAACAATGCTTCACTTTATGGGAGTTGAGGACACTTGAACGTTACAAACAAAACAAGGTTAAATATTTTTAAATAACATCCTATTCAACATACTATAAATAACTCTTATTACCCAGCCGGGTATTCTACTAAGTGCAAATTCTGAACAATAATTTAACTTTTCCTTTAAGGGCGTATAAGCTGATCCCACTAAAGGCCTACTATAAAATACTATAAAAATAACTCAACTTTTCTTTCCTTTCTAGCTTCACCAATGCAGGACCGCCTAGCTCCTGGGCCGGGCCTACTGTCATTGTCTCTCTTTCAGCAACCAACTGTCATTCTACGGTTCTCAGGAGGACTCTCTCTCTAACCCCTACGGGTTCACTTTCAATCTTTCCTGTCCTCAATCTCTATTAACATTATCAAACATTTCTAAATCACAACATTATCAACATTTCAACTTTTCTTAAGGTAACATGTGAACATTCCCTTTAAGAGGGAACCAAGTCTCTATGAGGTAGTGCAGATTCTCTCTGTCTGCAAGTCCAATGAAAGCAAGACCTTCTGCATCATGTCCAAAAACAATCTCTTCGCAAAGTCTTCTTTCTTTTGTAAAACCAGTAGGGATCACCTTTAAGAAGGTGCAAACTATGTACAAAACAGTTTTGGAATCATTCACTGTTCATGATCCGGCAGTCTTTCAAACAATGATGAACTTGTGCAAAAGAAAATATGAAACAATAGGGATCCCGGATAAACAAAGGGATCCCTTTAAGAGTTAACCCTAGACGGGTTTAACCCCTTCATGACCCAGCCTATTTTGACCTTAAAGACCTTGCCGTTTTTTGCAATTCTGACCAGTGTCCCTTTATGAGGTAATAACTCAGGAACGCTTCAACGGATCCTAGCGGTTCTGAGATTGTTTTTTCGAGACATATTGGGCTTCATGTTAGTGGTAAATTTAGGTCAATAAATTCTGCGTTTATTTGTGATAAAAACGGAAATTTGGCGAAAATTTTGCAATTTTCACATTTTGAATTTTTATTCTGTTAAACCAGAGAGATATGTGACACAAAATAGTTAATAAATAACATTTCCCACATGTATACTTTACATCAGCACAATTTTGGAAACAAAATTTTTTTTTGCTAGGAAGTTATAAGGGTTAAAATTTGACCAGCGATTTCTCATTTTTACAACGAAATTTACAAAACCATTTTTTTTAGGGACCACCTCACATTTGAAGTCAGTTTGAGGGGTCTATATGGCTGAAAATACCCAAAAGTGACACCATTCTAAAAACTGCACCCCTCAAGGTACTCAAAACCACATTCAAGAAGTTTATTAACCCTTCAGGTACTTCACAGCAGCAGAAGCAACATGGAAGGAAAAAATGAACATTTAACTTTATAGTCACAAAAATTATCTTTTAGCAACAATTTTTTTATTTTCCCAATGGTAAAAGGAGAAACTGAACCACGAAAGTTGTTGTCCAATTTGTCCTGAGTACGCTGATACCTCATATGTGGGGGTAAACCACTGTTTGGGCGCACGGCAGGGCTTGGAAGGGAAGGAGCGCCATTTGACTTTTTGAATGAAAAATTGGCTCCACTCTTTAGCGGACACCATGTCACGTTTGGAGAGCCCCCGCGTGCCTAAAAATTGGAGCTCCCCCACAAGTGACCCCATTTTGGAAACTAGACGCCCCAAGGAACTTATCTGGATGCATAGTGAGCACTTTGAACCCCCAGGTGCTTCACAAATTGATCCGTAAAAATGAAAAAGTACTTTTTTTTCACAAAAAAATTCTTTTAGCCTCAATTTTTTCATTTTCACATGGGCAACAGGATAAAATGGATCCTAAAATTTGTTGGGCAATTTCTCCTGAGTACACCAATACCTCACATGTGGGGGTAAACCACTGTTTTGGCACATGGTAAAGCTCGGAAGGGAAGGAGCGCCATTTGACTTTTTGAATGAAAAATTATCTCCATCGTTAGCGGACACCATGTCGCGTTTGGAGAGCCCCTGTGTGCCTAAACTTTGGCGCTCCCCCACAAGTGACCCCATTTTGGAAACTAGACCCCCTAAGGAACTTATCTAGATGCCTAGTGAGCACTTTAAACCCTCAGGTGCTTCACAAATTGATCTGTAAACATGAAAAAGTACTTTTTTTTTTCACAAAAAAATTATTTTCGCCTCAATTTTTTCATTTTCACATGGGCAATAGGATAAAATGGATCATAAAATTTGTTGGGCAATTTCTCCCGAGTACGCCGATACCTCATATGTGGGGGTAAACCACTGTTTGGGCACACGGCAGGGCTCGGAAGGGAAGGCGCGCCATTTAACTTTTTGAATGGAAAATTAGCTCCAATTGTTAGCGGACACCATGTCGCGTTTGGAGAGCCCCTGTGTGCCTAAAAATTGGAGCTCCCCCACAAGTGACCCCATTTTGGAAACTAGACCCCCCAAGGAACTTATCTAGATGCATAGTGAGCACTTTGAACCCCCAGGTGCTTCACAAATTTATCCGTAAAAATGAAAAAGTACTTTTTTTTCACAAAAAAATTCTTTTAGCCTCAATTTTTTCATTTTCACATGGGCAACAGGATAAAATGGATCCTAAAATTTGTTGGGCAATTTCTCCTGAGTACACCAATACCTCACATGTGGGGGTAAACCACTGTTTTGGCACATGGTAAAGCACGGAAGGGAAGGAGCGCCATTTGACTTTTTGAATGAAAAATTATCTCCATCGTTAGCGGACACCATGTCGCGTTTGGAGAGCCCCTGTGTGCCTAAACTTTGGCGCTCCCCCACAAGTGACCCCATTTTGGAAACTAGACCCCCTAAGGAACTTATCTAGATGCCTAGTGAGCACTTTAAACCCTCAGGTGTTTCACAAATTGATCTGTAAACATGAAAAAGTACTTTTTTTTCACAAAAAAATTATTTTCGCCTCAATTTTTTCATTTTTACATAGGCAATAGGATAAAATGGATCATAAAATTTGTTGGGCAATTTCTCCCGAGTACGCCGATACCTCATATGTGGGGGTAAACCACTGTTTGGGCACACGGCAGGGCTCGGAAGGGAAGGCGCGCCATTTGACTTTTTGAATGGAAAATTAGCTCCAATTGTTAGCGGACACCATGTCGCGTTTGGAGAGCCCCTGTGTGCCTAAACATTGGAGCTCCCCCACAAGTGACCCCATTTTGGAAACTAGACCCCCAAGGAACTTATCTAGATGCATATTGAGCACTTTAAACCCCCAGGTGCTTCACAGAAGTTTATAACGCAGAGCCATGAAAATAAAAAATAATTTTTCTTTCCTCAAAAATGATTTTTTTAGCCTGGAATTTCCTATTTTGCCAAGGGTAATAAGAGAAATTGGACCCCAAATGTTGTTGTCCAGTTAGTCCTGAGTACGCTGATACCCCATATGTGGGGGTAAACCACTGTTTGGGCGCATGGCAGGGCTCGGAAGGGAACGCACGCCATTTGGCTTTTTAAATGGAAAATTAGCTCCAATCATTAGCAGACACCATGTCACGTTTGGAGATCCCCTGTGTGCCTAAACATTGGAGATCCCCCACAAATGACCCCATTTTGGAAACTAGACCCCCAAAGGAACTAATCTAGATGTGTGGTGAGGACTTTGAACCCCCAAGTGCTTCACAGAAGTTTATAACGCAGAGCCATGAAAATAAAAAAAAAAATTATTTTTTCAAAAATGATCATTTAGCCTGCAATTTTTTATTTTCCCAAGAGTAACAGGAGAAATTTGACCCCAAAAGTTGTTGTCCAGTTTCTCCTGAGTATGCTGATACCCCATATGTGGGGGTAAACCACTGTTTGGGCACATGCCGGGGCTCGGAAGTGAAGTAGTGACGTTTTGAAATGCAGACTTTGATGGAATGCTCTGTGGGCGTCACGTTGCGTTTGCAGAGCCCCTGATGTGGCTAAACAGTAGAAACCCCCTACAAGTGACCCCATTTTGGAAACTAGACCCCGAAAGGAACTTATCTAGATGTGTGGTGAGCACTTTGAACCCCCAAGTGCTTCACAGAAGTTTATAATGCAGAGCCGTGAAAATAATAAATACGTTTTCTTTCCTCAAAAATAATTATTTAGCCCAGAATTTTTTAATTTTCCTAAGGGTAACAGGAGAAATTTGACCCCAATATTTCTTGTCCAGTTTTTCCTGAGTACGGTGATACCCCATATGTGGGGGTAAACTACTGTTTGGGCACATGCCGGGGCTCGGAATTGAAGTAGTGACGTTTTAAAATGCAGACTTTGATGGAATGCTCTGTGGGCGTCACGTTGCGTTTGCAGAGCCCCTGATGTGGCTAAACAGTAGAAACCCCCCACAAGTGACCCCATTTTGGAAACTAGACCCCGAAAGGAACTTATCTAGATGTGTGGTGAGCACTTTGAACCCACAAGTGCTTCATAGAAGTTTATAATGCAGAGCCGTGAAAATAATAAATACGTTTTCTTTCCTCAAAAATAATTTTTTAGCCCAGAATTTTTTATTTTCCCAAGGGTTACAGGAGAAATTGGACCGCAAAAGTTGTTGTCCAGTTTCTCCTGAGTACGCTGATACCCCAAGTGTGGGGGTAAACCACTGTTTGGGCACACGTCGGGG
This sequence comes from Ranitomeya imitator, assembly GCF_032444005.1. NCBI lineage: Eukaryota > Metazoa > Chordata > Amphibia > Anura > Dendrobatidae > Ranitomeya > Ranitomeya imitator. The sequence goes on along the minus strand of NC_091282.1, from coordinate 714,721,197 downwards.
CTCAGAAGGGAAGTAGTGACTTTTGAAATGCAGACTTTGATGGAATGGTCTGCGGGCGTCACGTTGCGTTTGCAGAGCCCTTGGTGTGCCTAAACAGTAGAAACCCCCCACAAGTGACCCCATTTTAGAAACTAGACCCCCCAAGGAACTTATGTAGATATGTGGTGAGCACTTTGAACCCCCAAGTGCTTCACAGACGTTTACAACGCAGAGCCGTGAAAATAAAAAATCATTTTTCTTTCCTCAAAAATTATGTTTTAGCAAGCATTTTTTTATTTTCACAAGGGTAACAAGAGAATTTGGACCCCAGTAATTGTTGCGCAGTTTATCCTGAGTATGCTGGTGCCCCATATGTGGGGGTAAACCACTGTTTGGGCACACGTCGGGGCTCGGAATTGAGGAAGCACCATTTGACTTTTTGAATACAAGATTGGCTGGAATCAATGGTGGCGCCATGTTGCGTTTGGAGACCCCTGATGTGCCTAAACAGTGGAAACCCCTCAATTCTACCTCCAACACTAACCCCCCCACACCCCTAACCCTAATCCCAACTGTAGCCATAACCCTAATCACAACCCTAACCCCAACACACCCCTAACCACAACCCAATCCTCAACACACCCCTAACCCTAATTCCAACCCTAACCCTAAGGCTATGTGCCCAAGTTGCGGATTCGTGTGAGATTTTTCAGCATCATTTTTGAAAAATCCGCAGGTAAAAGGCACTGCGTTTTACCTGCGGATTTCCAGTGTTTTTTGTGCGGATTTCACCTGCGGATTCCTATTGAGGAGGAGAAATAATGGTATGCACTCAGATCGGAGATACTCAAGGTGCTGGTAAGACAGACCCGAAGGCCCGAACAGTCATATCAAAAAAATACCGCACTCAGACTTGGTGTGATGCAAAAAGGTTTTTCAATACATTTATTGTAGCCAAAAAAAGAAAAAGGTAATCATAGAAATACAAGAACAGACGTGTTCAAATCAGACCAAACCCAACGTTTCGACCCACCTGGGTCTTACTCATGGGGTTGCTTGGTTTCCAGTGATAAGCACATATATGGCAACTAAAGGAAGCAGAAGGGCAACTTCTCTAGTACGAGTCCTGTCTCTGTACCGTCTAGGGAGGGCGCTCCAGTGTCGAGGTATTCGACTGTACAGCGTTGAAGTAAGTGGTAAGAAGATTATAGGTCTAAGGGAACTTAGTCTTACACAACGTGGTCCTAAGGTATTCTGTAGCAGTGATGCCCGAAACAGTCCAAGAGGGTATACGGGAGATGGTAGATCTACATGCCCTGTTAAATATAGCCGGACTGAGCGTACTGAATAGTCCTGTACAGACGGCGCACTAGTGCCAAGAAGGTTAAGCCTCAAAAGAATGATGGTGGATGGTGGATAGTTGAATCCTAAAGTTCCTGTAGAGCCTGGAGTACTGGACCTGAGAGGTCCTGGGTACGCAGTGTGAAGAAGAGGTGGAGCGGCACACTGCCCTGAGCTAGGCACGGGAGTGCCGCTCCACCTCTTCTTCACACTGCGTACCCAGGACCTCTCAGGTCCAGTACTCCAGGCTCTACAGGAACTTTAGGATTCAACTATCCACCATCCACCATCATTCTTTTGAGGCTTAACCTTCTTGGCACTAGTGCGCCGTCTGTACAGGACTATTCAGTACGCTCAGTCCGGCTATATTTAACAGGGCATGTAGATCTACCATCTCCCGTATACCCTCTTGGACTGTTTCGGGCATCACTGCTACAGAATACCTTAGGACCACGTTGTGTAAGACTAAGTTCCCTTAGACCTATAATCTTCTTACCACTTACTTCAACGCTGTACAGTCGAATACCTCGACACTGGAGCGCCCTCCCTAGACGGTACAGAGACAGGACTCGTACTAGAGAAGTTGCCCTTCTGCTTCCTTTAGTTGCCATATATGTGCTTATCACTGGAAACCGAGCAACCCCATGAGTAAGACCCAGGTGGGTCGAAACGTTGGGTTTGGTCTGATTTGAACACGTCTGTTCTTGTATTTCTATGATTACCTTTTTCTTTTTTTGGCTACAATAAATGTGTTGAAAAACCTTTTTGCATCACACCAAGTCTGAGTGCGGTATTTTTTTGATATGATTCCTATTGAGGAACAGGTGTAAAATGCTGCGGAATCCGCACAAAGAATTGACATGCTGCGGAAAATACAACGCAGCGTTTCCGCGCGGTATTTTCCGCACCATGGGCACAGCGGATTTGGTTTTCCATATGTTTACATGGAACTGTAAACCTGATGGAACAATGCTGCGAATCCGCAGCGGCCAATCCGCTGCGGATCCGCAGCCAAATCCGCACCGTGTGCACATAGCCTAATTCTAAAGGTATGTGCACACGCTGCGGAAAACGCTGCGGATCCGCAGCAGTTTCCCATGAGTTTACAGTTCAATGTAAACCTATGGGAAACAAAAATCGCTGTACACATGCTGCAGAAAAATTGCACGGAAACGCAGCGGTTTACATTCTGCAGCATGTCACTTCTTTCTGCGGATTCCACAGCGGTTTTACAACTGCTCCAATAGAAAATCGCAGTTGTAAAACCGCAGTGAAATGCGCAGAAAAAACGCGGTAAATCCGCCACAAATCCGCAGCGGTTTAGCACTGCGGATTTATCAAATCCGCAGCGGAAAAATCCGCAGAGGACCAGAATACGTGTGCACATACCGAAACCCTAACCCTAACCCTAGCCCTAACCCTAACCCTAGCCCTAACCCTAACCCTATTCTAACATTAGTGGAAAAAAAAAATTCTTTATTTTTTTATTGTCCCTACCTATGGGGGTGACAAAGGGGGTGGGGGTCATTTATTATTTTTTTTATTTTGATCACTGTGATAGATTATATCTCAGTGATCAAAATGCACTTTGGAACGAATCTGCCGGCCGGCAGATTCGGCGGGCGCACTGCGCATGCGCCCGCCATTTTTGAAGATGGTGGCGCCCAGGGAGAAGACGGACTGACCGCGGCAGGATCGGTAAGTATGATGGGGTGGGGGAGAGCACGGGGGGGGGATCGGAGCATGGGGGGTGGATCGGAGTGCGGGGGGTGGAACGGAGCACGGGGGGGTGAAACGGAGCACGGGGGGTGGATCGGAGTGCAGGGGGGGGGGGTGATTGGAGCACGGGGGGAGCGGACAAGACCACGGGGGGAGCGGAGCACAGGACGGAGGGGAGCCGGAGCAGTGTACCAGACAGATCGGAGGGCTGGGGGGGGGCGATCGGTGGGGTGGGGGCACATTAGTGTTTCCAGCCATGGCCGATGATATTGCAGCATCGGCCATGGCTGGATTGTAATATTTCACCAGTTTTTTAGGTGAAATATTACAAATCGCTCTGATTGGCAGTTTCACTTTCAACAGCCAATCAGAGCGATCGTAGCCACGGGGGGGGGGGGGGGAAGCCACCCCCCTGGGCTAAACTACCACTCCCCCTGTCCCTGCAGATCGGGTGAAATTGGAGTTAACCCTTTCACCCGATCTGCAGGGACGCGATCTTTCCATGACGCCACATAGGCGTCATGGGTTGGATTGGCACCGACTTGCATGACGCCTACGTGGCGTCATGGGTCGGGAAGGGGTTAAAGCAGCAAAACAGGAAACAGTTAACTATTTACATCTGTCGGGGTTTCGAGGTTGGTTACTGTAAGTCAGGGGGTAGCACCGGTCGGAGTAGCCCAGCTGGATACTGGCGGCTACCATGTGCCACATAAGGGGCCCCCTCACTCCAGAAGGGGGTCTTATGGCTTTGCATATCTCTTTTCTCATCCAATGCGGTATCAATGTCACTAATCGGTTTCTCCGGTATAGTCAAGTCGTTAGGGATCGGTGCTCGAATGTCAGTTTTGGTGGTAGGTACAGTAGCAGAAATGATGCACACAGTGGTAGTAGTGCTGGGACTCGTCAGTTCAGAGGTAGTCTTAGTCAGGGCAGCAGGTGGCACCGCGACGGGGCTCACCCGCAGGTCTTCTGTCACTGGGGCAGGGTCGTTCTTCATACCTGCTTCAGATGTGGTCCCTCCGGTGCTGATCTGCTCCGTCTCCGCTGGGATCTGGAACGCTGACTGCGGGGCCTTGCGCTGCGGCGTTGTCATCTCTGTTTGCAGCATCTCGCTTTCCGGCAGGGCCTTGCTTTCTGGCTTCGGAGCGCTGGAACTTCTTTCTTGCTCCGGACCAGATGAGGCTGCCGAGAGACGTCTGGTGAGGCCCCTGATGACGGTCTCCTTCCACCCGGCCTCAGTGCTCAGCTACGTCCGCCGGAGTTGATCGCTGAGCTCGTCCACTCCGGCCTACAGGAAGTCGGGGCCAACAGGTGACGCCTGGCCACGGTATCTCTCTGGGTAGCTGGGGGAGTCCTCTGCTCCGACCCCACGCTCCGATCCCGGTCGGCTGGCCATGGCGTCTCCCACGTGGTTCACTTCTTCTCCCTCCTTGTCCTTTTCCCACTCTCTCCTTCGTGGGCGGTTTTGTTTTCTTTGTCTCCGCCCTCCACTGAGGATCAGGAGGCAGATCTCGGCTGCTGACGGACACGTCCTCAAAGTACAGAAATATTTAGACTGGGCGGCCATTACTTTTCGCGCTCTTCAGCTTGCTCATGCCCACTTCCATGCCCTTCTTCTTCTCCTGCGCTCCTTGTGGCGCGGCAATGGCGGCGGCTTTTGGCGGGAATCTTGCAGCAGATAGCAACACAGTCTTTGCAATAAATCACAGTTCAAACACGTTTCGATCACAGTTCCAAGGCACACATGACCTGATTCTTCAGGCTTAAGTACATCCTGTTTGTGACGCCAAGTTGGAGCGCCCCCAGACACAGGGCCACGAGTTCTCGGTACCGGGCCTCTCTGGTTCGGTTCTGAGGCTGTCACGGTGGCTAGACCCGGTCCGCGACCCTGCTAAGGGGCGTCCAATAAAGGTGGTACAGTCTGTAAGGGATTCGTGACGCCACCTGTGGTGTTCGGTCAGGGTGACCGACGCTGCTGTGGGGTCCGCTGGGGTGATGGAATGGCAGCTGGATGGTATACCTTCCCACAGGTGAAGTATGTCCCCAGGGCTTCCCAGTAAGGTAGATGGTGATGGTGTGAGGTGCAGTCAATAACGAGGACACAAGGTTGCAGTCTCTTTACCTCTTTACTGAAGACTTCAGGATCCTCAATCCAGAGCACGCTTAACAGGGCTTTCTGAGACCGGCCGGTCCGATGGGCACATCCAGAGGTCCCTTTGCAGGTGGAAATCAGTGCCTACCACTAGCGCCTGTGTGTTGTAGTGCTACCCTGCTGAGCATTCGGAATAGTCCTCATAACTTCTGTTCTCGTTCGTTTGTTCTTTCTAATTCTCTCTCGCTTGTTCCAGATGTTACTAGTTTCTCGTCCCCCAGGTATGTTATGGCTAGGACGCACCCGTATGACGGGAAGGCTCGGAGCTCTTCCGGGACCCTAGAGACGCCCCTCTCCACGTGTTGCCCCCTATGTCTTCATAGGAAATTTAAGGTAAACAGCCAACCTATAATTAACTGTCCTGTGGAGTTCGAAGTAAGGCCTAGAGTCAGTTACTCCCGCGGTGTTCCGGCCACCGGCTACGTGCCTCAGTAGGATGTTGCCTCAGTCTCACGGCACGACTCCTACTGGTTCTCCTTTGTGCTTGATCTCGTTTCTCACTGTTCCACAATATCCTTCCCTTCGTGTCACTTTCTTAGGATACCGCCGCGGGGTGTGCAGGCGTGGTTCCGTAACATTCTGCTCTGTTCGCTAGGTACCTGCAAGGTTCCCACACCTGACAGGGACCCCCCCTGTGTCTTCTCCCTGCAACACCCCCTGCCACGGGATGTTGCCTGAATCCAACCCAGTCAGCTTCTGACTAACTTCCTATCCAACCCCTAGTTTTACCAGTGTGAGGAGTGGCCCAATAAATAAAGCCTTTTTCTCCCCCTAGTGGCCGGAGTGTGAAGTGTAATGTGTGCTGGTGATACCTGGTCAGCAGAATTCCTTCAGTGCCATCAGACGTACCATCACTCCCCTTAGTGGCAGAGTGTCATACTGCAACGACCAGATCTCTGGGGTGCTGCACTAATAAACTACCTGACGGCAGTTTTCAATATGTCAGGGGGTGCTGTTTTTTAAAATGGTATCATGTTTGGAGGTTTCCCAATATATGAGACCCCTAAAGTCACTTCAAACATGGATAAGTCCCTAAAAAAAAATTTTTTGTAAATTTCCTTGAAAAAATGAAAAATTGGTGCTACATTTTTAAACCTCCTAAAATGCTAACAAAATAAAATAACATTTTACAAATGGTGCTGATGTAAAGCTGACATGTGGGAAACGCTATTTATTAATGGTTTGCTGTGGTATGACCATCTGGATTAAAGGGATAAAAATTAAAATTTTGAAAATTGCTAATTTTTTAACATTTTTCTCAAATGTTTGATATTTTTTATAAATAAACACAAAACATATTGACCTAAATTTACCATTATCATAAAGTATAATGTGTCCCGAAAAAACAAACTCAAAATCACTGGGATTTGTTGAAGCATTGCAGAGTTATTACCACATAAAGTGACACTACCGTATTTTCTGGTGTATAAGACGACTGGGCGTATAAGACGACCCCCAACTTTTCCATATAAAATATGGAATTTGGGATATGCCCGCTGTATAAGACGGGGATCATTTACACCCAGTCATCTTATATGGCATGTGGTTCCCAGGGTCTGGAGGAGAGGAAACTCTCCTTCAGGCCCTGGGATCCATATTCATGTAAAAAATAAAGAATAAAAATAAAAAACATGGATATACTCACCCTCGGACGGCCCCTGGCTCACAGCGCTGCTAGCATCTGCCTCTGTTCCTTAGGAATGCAGTGAGTGAAGGACCTTCAATGACGTCGCGGTCACATGAGCGGTCAGGTGACCGGTCACCTGACCGCGAAGTCATCGAAGGTCCTTCACTCACTGCATTCCTAAGGAACAGAGGCAGACGCTAGCAGCGCCGTGAGCCAGGGCCCGTCCGAGGGTGAGTATATCGATGTTTTTTATTTTTATTCTTTATTTTTTACATGAATATGGATCCCAGGGCTTGAAGGAGAGTCTCCTCTCCTCCAGACCCTGGGAACCACACGCCGACATGCAGGATCGCTCCCTGCACACGCTGTACCCGGCGTATAAGACGACCCCCGACTTTTGGGACAATTTTTAGGGGTCAAAAAGTCGTCTTATATGCCGCGAAATACGGTAGTCAGATTTCAAAAATTTGGCTCCGTCACTAAGGGGTTAATGAGAGAAAAGGGAGGTGGTTTGAATTTAATTTATTGCGACACATTGCGACGCTTTGCCACACGTCGCAACCGTCGTGCGACGGTTGCGCCGTGTTGTGGCGGACCGTCGGCAGCAAAAAATGTTACATGTAACGTTTTTTGCTGCGTTGTCTCCGCCATTTCCGACCGCGCATGCGCGGCCGGAACTCCGCCCCCACCTCCCCGCAACTCACAATGGGGCAGCGGATGCGCTGGAAAAATGCATCCGCTGCCCCCATTGTGCGGCGCTTGCACAGTATGCGTCGGTACGTCGGGCCGACGCAGCGCGACGGCCCCGTACCGACGCTAATGTGAAAGTAGCCTAAGGGGTGGGGAACTTCAGGCCCGCAGGCCGTTTAAGGCCCTGGATGACCTCTTATCCAGCCTCGGGCAGATTCCCGGGCACTACAGAGCTTGGGCCAACAGCTGTATTTTGAAGGTCACTTTAATTTGTTCTTGCTCTGTGAGCAGTCTCACGAAGTGTTCCCTACTGAAAGCTGAGGCACGTGCAATGTAAGATTATGTCCTGACACCAGTACCCACGTCAGGACGTACTTTATAGGTGAACTTAGCACATGTATTGTACCGCCCCCTGAAAGATGATATAAATATCCAAATGGCCCTTAACAGACTAAAGTTTCCCCACCCCTGCCTTAGAGGACTGAACCAAAAACCATTTGATTGTTTATACCAAGGGTGCACAACATTTTTTGGTCCTAAGGCCGCAATGCCATACTGAACCAATTCACTTACATCGCTGTGGGGCCACTTGAACCCCTCCAACTTAATGCGATCTGATACTGTAGATGATGCAAACTAGGCCATGTTTGATCTCTATGTAACGGTAAAATCATGATAAGAAATATGACATCAATATATATTGCCTGGAACCTTCGAGGACAAAATATCCTGTAATTTGGGGATCTCATAAAATTCTTCAAGGTCGAGCACATCCCACAAACAGCCCCCACATGAGCTCATCAATGGGAGCTATGCAGGCTTAACCCTGAGCTAATAAAAAGCAGTGTTTGGGTCTCAGTCTTTTGTCAGTCCTTGGAAGACATAGTTTGCTGTGGGGTCCATTTTCCCAATCTGAGTGCTTCCCTCCACTAAGCTTGCAGCCATTTCCATGACTAGGTTTAGTAGTTTTCTTTTGCTATTCCTTTTTATTCTATATAATTGTTTATACTGTATTGTTTTCATATTGTAACACCTTTGTATATTTTTATAAATATTACCTACCTTACTGGATTAAACATAAAAAATGTAATAGCTCTGTTCCTCTTTCTTTGTAAACCGCAACCCTGAAGCCATATGCTACCTGTAAAGGGTGTCCACTCAGCATGTATAAATGATTGCTGGTGGCATCTAGTAATTCTTTTGTCATTGTGAAGCTGGCAATGACCATACGGGGGACATTTACATACATTGGAATCGGAGGTGTATATACCATATGCTCACTGTTAGTACCCCAATAATCAGCCTAGCATTGGAAGCAGCCACGGCCTCTTCCATCACTTGTTAGCCAATTGCGTAATTGTCCTGACGATTGGAGGCAGCGGATTTAAGTTCCCGAGACATACTGATGTCAGCGGTGGGCTCTGTGTGATCTCTCTGGTGTCAAAGTGGTAACAGTGCTGGGTTCAGCGTGACCCTTCCTCCCAAGCTGTGTATCCTTGACACCCCATAATGTCCCAAATTGTCACATTATGTGCCCTCATAGTAACACAACCCTTCCTTCCCCTGGCTGTTCATCTAAAATAACATGACATTTAATCACTGGCTTCTCCATGGAGCGCTTACCATCACCCAAAATCTCCTCTGCCTGTGCAGGGCTGACAGCAGTGTGATGACGTCAGCAACGAGCTGACCTCATTTTGCCGCAGCATGTCGGGTAGAGGGCTGACATGCTCTTTTTTTTTCCCGGCGCCGCAGTGTTTAAATGTATGTGCGTCGTGAATACATTTGAATATGGGAAGAAGGGGATCCTGGACAGGGGAGATCGTTGGTCGCTGGGGAAAGTCCAGCACTTTATTTTGTCGCTGGATCTCCCGCTGACATCGCTGGATCGGCGTGTGTGACACCGATCCAGCGATGTCTTCACTGGTAACCAGGGTAAATATCGGGTTACTAAGCGCAGGGCCGCGCTTAGTAACCCGATGTTTACACTGGTTACCGTTGTAAATGTAAAAAAACAAACACTACATACTTACATTCCCGGTGTCTGGTCATGTCCCCCGCCGTCACCTTCCCGCACTGACTGGTGAGCACCGGCCGGCTGTAAAGCACGCTGTGCAGCGGTGACGTCACCGCTGTACTTTACGGTCGGCACTCAGTCAGTGCGGGAAGCTGAAGGCGAGGGACATGACCAGACACCGGGAATGTAAGTATGTAGTGTTTTTTTTTTTACATTTACAACGGTAACCAGGGTAAATATCGGGTTACTAAGCGCAGGGCCGCGCTTAGTAACCCGATGTTTACCCTGGTTACTCGGGGACTTCAGCATCGTTGGTCGCTGGAGAGCTGTCTGTGTGACAGCTCTCCAGCGACCAAACAGCGATGCTGCAGCGATCGACATCGTTGTCAGTATCGCTGCAGCGTCGCTTAGTGTGACGGTACCTTTAGAGACAGACACCAACTAATTGATATAGCTGATATCTGTTGCATGTGGAGAGGGCTTAGCTTCTGAGCCCTGAAAAACACGATCACCCCCGCACTCACGTACATGTACGTGATATTGAGCAAAGGTCTTAAAAAATTATTCCAATGGAAAGCAGACAAGTTATTTACTAACTATTCTGTGTAATATAATAACAATCTGTTTTAACACCATACAAATCGAAAGTTTAAAAATTGCTAATATTTCTACATTTTTGGAAAATTTCAGGTATTTTCATAAATATACACAAAATACCTACATTTACCAAAATCACTGGGATATGTGGAAGCATTCCAAAGCTATTACCACGTAAAATGACATGTCAAATTTTTTAAAAATTGGTCTGAAATCGCAAAAACTATCTGTGACGGGAAATTTAAATGATTAATGACAGCAAACAAGAGTGGCACTATACCTTTTTATCTCCTAACTGTATTAGCATTTGATTACTTTTCTACCCATTAACTTCTACTGATTTCAGCACAAAGCAGAAAAGGAGGGTTAGTATCTAATTATGACAAACAGCCAGGGATGTTTTTTTTTTTTTTTAACTAAAACAAAGATATTTCTTAAACATTGTTTATTTAAATTTTTTTTAACACTGACCTACATGTAATTAATGAAACTTAAATTAAATACATGGCACAACTCACAATAACCAAAATCAACACTGACAGCTGCCGTATTTTACCTACTGTTTATCAGGGTTGGCACATAACCTGTCCTGTGCATGGGTGAAAAATATTTATCAGTGTTATCATCACTGGGTATTTTAGCAACCAGGGGTATTTGGAAACCCCGTTTTTGAGAAGTGTTCATATGCATGCATCCCCACTACTCCAGTCACCGTGTATGGAAGCAGCGGTTACAAATGTGCTTTATATCTCCCATAAACCATAGAAGTGAATGGAGAAGTGGTCACCCATGCCCACTACCACTCCATTCACACAGGAGACAATGGGACTCAAATTTTCATGATCATTAGGGGTTCTCATCTCTTGGTCCCTCGGAAATCATACATTTATCCAGTGCAGGGGTGATAAATATTATTTATGCAACAATCCAAAATAAATTTAGTGCTAGATCTTTGTAAATACTTTTATGCCCAAAAAAGACAAAAGTATTCTAAGAGTGATAACCTTATTGGCCAACTAGAAAAAAATATACCGTATATGTAAGCTTTGAGATCACAGAGGCTCCTTCACCAGGTAGGTGCATATATACTTACAACACATCGTGAAGCTATTAAAGTAGAAATCATTGCCCATAAAACACATATTGAGGGACATGGCAACTTTCCCATCTCCAGTTATAAGTGTGGATATCTGACTATTGAAGCATCTCATATTTCATCAGACACTTAACGACCGATCTGATTAGTTCAGAACGGTTCTGTTATCTAAACAATGCAATTCTCACAATACGGGGACAAACAGTCCTACCTACAATAACATATCTTTCACCCTCGCCGGTCACGAACAGTACAGACTCGGTGCAGCGGCGGAAGATCAGCACCTCAGCGACTGTGCGCTAATGATTCTGCCTTGGTCCTCAGCATCATGGCTCACCTCTTAACTCCCTGCCAGCCTCCGCTCCACAAATGCTCAACTTCGCAACCCAACAGAGCAGAAAAACATTATCTCTGTTTGGCATGTAAATGCAAATAAATGGTGTAAATGGAAACATTTTCTGTTTGTGCTCCTGTCTGATTAATGATATGTTAATGGGAGCGCTGAGGCGGCTTGCAACACAGCTTGGAGATTCTGCTAATATGTAAATATATAATAAATCACACTGGGAGATGAATAAATAAAACTTAAAAACAGACATTCATAAGGGCGACCAACTGTAAAGATTGCTCTTTATAGAATGATAAACACATGGTGGCTCCTCATTGTGCGCAGAGGGTAACACCATGAGGCCTTTGTGTAGGGTATGACAATGGGAAATCATCTTTTTGGAAAAGCTTAAAGCACCACTCCAACATTTAGTTTTTTTTTCAGAGTGCAACTTTAAATTTAAATCCCCTGCTCTCGGTCTTATACTTACCCTACCTTCTGTGTCTTTAATTTTTTCGGTGCCGCTCCGGTCCCCTGCATCATGTTGTGAGCGCAGATTCTGATTGGCTGCAAGTCACAAGTTACATGACAAGAGCGCAATGAAAATATATGAGAGCCAGAACAAGGCCAGAATACAATTGTATTGTAAAGTGACCTACACGCTAATCTATGAAACACTGGAGCTGCAATAAGGCAGATGAAATCGCTGGAAGACGAGTATTAGACAGGGAACTTACATTTCAAGCACCACTCCTATGGTGTAATAAAAAAAAACCACTGGAGTGGTGCTTTAAGTTTACTCATAACTTAAGTGGTCTCCTTTGGTTTTCTGCACTACACAGTAGTTTAATTTATGGGATCTATTTTCTCATCATTGGAAAAGCAATAGACCAGACTGGACAATACACTAGTTACTTTAAGGCCACATTCAGTACTTGGTCAGTATTTTACATCAGTATTTGTAAGTCACAACCAGGAGTGGGGTGAAAAATGCAGAAGTGGCGCATACTGTATGTTTCTATTATACTTTTCCTCTTGATTGTTACAATCATGATTTTGACTTACAAATACTGATGAAAAATACTGATCAATTATGTAAAATACTGACCAAATACTGAAAGTGTGAAGATGGACTAAAAAGTTTTTTGCCATCTAGTATGAGCACAGGACAAAGTTGGAGCAAAGACCCTGATTCCAGCGATATGTCACTTGGAAAAAGTGGCTTGTGGAAAATCAGGTACAACCACTTATAACAATTTTACAATCTTCTTTATTCAGTATCCATTAAAAAGGCTTCTGGTAGTTACAAAGATTGACAGCAGCATTTAACTAGTTCAAAACAGCTGACATGTCCCGGCTTTGATGCGGGCTCACCGCCGGAGCCCGCATCAAAGCGGTAGTTCTGACCTCGTACGTACTATACCGTCCGAGGTCAGAAATGGGTTAATACTGTTTATTTACGATTCTGATTGAGATTAATATATACTGCTGCGGTTTACAGACATTGTGAGCCCCACAAGGCATGGAGACTGATGGCAATCTAAATTCCCCATCAGTATGTCTTTGGCGTGTTGGTCATCATTGCACTGGAAAATGAATACAATATCCAGCTGAAATGCTATTTTTACTATAACTACGGTATATCAATAATCGTCCACTACCAACCACAACGTGATTACATTTTTAAAATAAACCAGTCCTTTTCTTATTGTCTTATATTAAACCAAACCTGTTGTCGGGATTTTGCTAAGTAAACTACAGGAATTGTCAGGTTGGCGCCGTTACATTGATTAAAATGATACCTGGGGTGATGAAATCCGTCTTCAAGCTGTATGCATGGTGCTGTAGTAAAGCACTCAAAAAAGTGCATAGAGTGCACACATGACTCTGACTATCTCGAAAGTCAAAACAGAGATATTTTTTATTTTGAGTTCTGTACAAAAATATACTTCTAGCTAACAGTATCTTTGTTGTACGGACCAGCAGGGACTTGGTGAGCTCTACAGCGTGTATACGATAATAGTCAGGATCGAAGGTTGAATGGTTAGGTCAAAGAAGTAGCTAAGTGCATACTAGAAAAATAGACAATATATGAAAGGAAGTGTCGCTAAATTCATGAGCTTCCTGCACAGACCTTTAACAGCTGTGGGATATGCTGTAACACAGGTCAATAGCGTTTCCTCTATGCTTAGCACATACAGATGGTCAAAGTTAATAGAGTTTACTTAGGTAACAGTAGTGTTAAGCCTTGTCAATGAGACTGCAGAGAAAGATTGTAAAGGCTTCATATGGAACTCAAATGGCAAAGATTATTATGCAAGTGCCGCAAATGACCAGCAATCTTACCTAAAGGAGCAAGGGTGCACATAGAAATAATGGAGCCCAATAGCAGAAGTTCTACTTGGGTCTATTATGGGCACCACGTAGTCCTCCATACAGTATTATGTGCACCACAGGGTCCTCCACACAGTATTATGGGCACCACATGGTCCTCCATACAATATTACAGGTACTACATTGTCCTCCACACAGTATTATGGACACCACATAGACCTCCATAGAGTACTTTGGGCACCACATAGTCCTCCATACAATATTATGGGCACCACATAGTCCTCCATACAGTGTTACGAGCACCACATAATTATCCATAAATTATTATGGGCACCACATAGTCCTGCATACAGTATTATGGACACCACACTGTCCTCTATACAGTATTATGGGCACTACAAAGTTCTTCATAAAGTATTATGGGCACCACATAGTCCTCCATACAGTATTATGGGCACCACATTGTCCTCTATACAGTATTATGAGCACCACAAAGTCCTTCTTAAAGTATTATGGGCACCACATAGTCCTCCATACAGCATTATGGGCATCACATAGTCCTCCATACAGTATTATAGGTACTACATAGTCCTCCCTACAGTATTATGGGGACCACATAATTATCCATAAATTATTATGGGTACCACATTCTCCTCCATACAGTATCAATGGGCGCCACATAATATTTTATGGAGGATTATGGGCACCACATATTGCTCAATACAGAATAATGGGCACCACATAGTGGTTCATACAGTATTATGGGCACCACATAGTCCTCCATACAGTATTATGGGCACCACATTGTCCTCTAAACAATATTATGGGCACCACAAAGTCCTTCATAAAGTATTATGGGCACCACATAGTCCTGCATACAGTATAATAGTTACTACATAGTCCTCCACGCAGTATTATGGGCACCACATCGTCATCACAACAGTATTATGGGCACCACATAGTCCTCCAAATAACTATTATAGGTACCACATAGTTTCTCCATACAGTATTATAGACACCACATTGTCCTCCATACAGAATTATGGGCACTATGTAGTGTTCCATACAGTATAATTGTCCCCACTAGGGATGAGCGACCTTGACCTTTTTAGAGTGGAGCCGTGTTTCGCGAAACCCGACTATCTTAGAAGTCGAGTCGAGTGGAATCGGCCGATTATCGCGAAAAGTCGGGTATCGCCCGAAACACGAAACCCAATGCAAGTCAATGGGGGAGCATAGTCGGCAGTGAGTGGAGGCCAGGAAAACACCTACACTGCCCATTTTAATGGCAAAAACATCCATTCTTGTTAAAGAAGCTTGTCAATCGTAATTTACCTTATAATAATTGGAAGGCATTTGAAATTGGGGGTCATTTGGCTAAAGTTGTGGGGGGTAGGGCTGGTTCAAGTAATTAGTGGGCCCAGTAAATCTGGACCACGTCACGGCAGTGGAGCAGGGAGAGGTAAGTATTTCAACTTTGCAAGTGCTGTGATCCTGAGCAAGCAGGGGGGGCCCACTCGTTGGCATTGGCACTGGCACAGGGCCCCTCAAAGTACAGCGGTGTGTTTGCATGGCGGGGGCGCCTCCCACCGGCAGCAACACTTTTGCGTACTATGAGAGGCCCTGTGCCAGTGACGTCAACTATGATGAAGGAACCTGCACTTTCATCTGCACCTTCCTCTTTGTCCCCGTGTAAGGTGGTATGGTATGCGGGAAGAGGAACCTGACTTTCAGCAGGGTCACAATCTTGCTGTGTAGCGTGCACGGGGAATTTTGCGTTATGGGTCAATGTACCAGCAGACTCATCTATCACTGGCTGGGCAATGGGCAGGATGAGGAGGAAACACAGATATAGGCCCAAAGAATAAAGTTGGCTAAATGCAGTTCCAAATTGGTAACACAGGACTAACCAGGGGGCATTGCAGTGGAGGACAACTGGAATGAGAGGCTGACACAGAGAGTAGGCCCAAATCAGTAAGTAGTCGAAATGCAGTTCAAAATTGGCAACCGTAGTAAACAGGCGGCACAGCTTTGTTCAGTGGAGGAGAACAGCAAGGAGTGGCAGACACCGATAGTAGGCCCCAACCCAACTAGTAGGCCAAATGCAGTCTAACATTAACAACTACTTAACGAGAGCCTGAAAATGGAATTTCAGGACAGGAAACCAGGAGAACAGCAAGGAGTGGCAGACACCGATAGTAGGCCCCAAACCAACTAGTACGCCAAATGCAGTTGTTCCGTTTAACCACAATTTAATGAGAGCCTGAAGATAGAAGTTCAGGAAAGGCAACCTGGAGAACACCTTGGAGTGTAACACACCATCTCTCTACACCCCATACCCAATTTGTAGGCCTAATGCAGCGTAGTTTCCAACAACTACTAAACGAGAGCCGGAAGATCGAAGCTCAGGAAAGGCAACCTGGAGAACACCTTGGAGTGGAACACACCATCTCTCTACACCTCATACCCAATCTGTAGGCCTAATGCAGTGTAGTTTCCAACAACTACTAAACGAGAGCATGAAGATCGAAGCATTGGCGAGGAAACCTGGGGAACACCTTGGAGTGGAACACACCATCTCTCTACACCCCATACCCAATTTGTAGGCCTAATGCAGCGTAGTTTCCAACAACTACTAAGGCAACCTGGAGAACACCTTGGAGTGGAACACACCATCTCTCTACACCCCATACCCAATTTGTAGGCCTAATGCAGTGTAGTTTCCAAGAACTACTAAACGAGAGCCGGAAGATCGAAGCTCAGGAAAGGCAACCTGGAGAACACCTTGGAGTGGAACACACCATCTCTCTACACCCCATACCCAATTTGTAGGCCTAATGCAGTGTAGTTTCCAAGAACTACTAAACGAGAGCCGGAAGATCGAAGCTCAGGAAAGGCAACCTGGAGAACACCTTGGAGTGGAACACACCATCTCTCTACACCCCATACCCAATTTGTAGGCCTAATGCAGTGTAGTTTCCAACAACTACTAAACGAGAGCATGAAGATCAAAGCATTGGCGAGGAAACCTGGGGAACACCTTGGAGTGGAACACACCATCTCTCTACACCCCATACCCAATTTGTAGGCCTAATGCAGTGTAGTTTCCAAGAACTACTAAACGAGAGCCGGAAGATCGAAGCTCAGGAAAGGCAACCTGGAGAACACCTTGGAGTGGAACACACCATCTCTCTACACCCCATACCCAATTTGTAGGCCTAATGCAGTGAAGTTTCCAAGAACTACTAGACGAGAGCCGGAAGATCGAAGCTCAGGAAAGGCAACCTGGAGAACACCTTGGAGTGGAACACACCATCTCTCTACACCCCATACCCAATTTGTAGGCCTAATGCAGTGTAGTTTCCAAGAACTACTAAACGAGAGCCGGAAGATCGGAGCTCAGGAAAGGTAACCTGGAGAACACCTTGGAGTGGAACACACCATCTCTCTACACCCCATACCCAATTTGTAGGCCTAATGCAGTGTAGTTTCCAACAACTACTAAACGAGAGCATTAAGATCGAAGCAATGGCGAGGAAACCTGGGGCACACCTTGGGGAGGCAGACACCGTTAGTAGGCCCTACCAAAGTTGTACCCCCAATGCAGTTTTAAAATTCCTAGAGGCTGAAAACAAGACTATTGACGCTCAGCTTTTTTCAAAGGAACACAGCTGAATTGAGTGGCGCAGACAGACACAGGTAGTAGGACTTAACCCAAAAATGTGGCTCACTGCAGCTTAAAAAAGTTACAGGGGTACACAAGCAGCAGTGCTCTGGGCAGTGGAGGACAATTTCAATAGTGGACCGCAGACAGACTTTGTACGCCTACTATTAAAAAAAGGATGCTCTATGCAATTAAAAATAGGTTCCAGGGGTCCACGGGCAGCAGTGGTGTGGTCAGTGGACGAGTATTGAAAGGAGGGACTGCAGACAGGCGTAGTAGGCCTAACATAACAAAATTAGGCTGTAGACACTGTAAAATTGGTTCCAGGGGTACACGGGCAGCAGTGGTGTGGTCAGCGGAGGAAAATTGGAATTAGGGACTGCAGACAGACTTTGTAGGCTGTCCCCTGTGGACCATGCATCCAACACATTAACCCAGTGCGCCGTAATGGACACGTAACTTTTTATGGACATGCCTACTGGTCCATGCGTCTCTTGTCAGGTGCACCTTTCTACTGTTTGATTGTCTGAGTGCTATGACAATGCAGACTTTTTCATGCCGGTGGAGGGCTGGGATGGCTTTTCTCGCAAAAGAAATGTCGACTGGGTAGCTTGAACCGTTGCACAGCGTAGTTCATCTGGGCTTTCTAAATATAAAACAAAGAAAAAAAGGAGGCTACATGCACTTTCAGTTGGGTTCCAGGGGTACACGGCCAGCATTGGTCTGGTCAGTGGAGAACTATTGGAAGGAGTGACCGCAAACAGGCATCGAAGGCCTAACATAATAACACATTGCTGTTGGCAATTTTAAATTGGTTCTAGGGGAACACGGGCAGCAGTGGCCTGGTCAGTGTAGTAGTAGTAGAAAGAACGGACCGCAGACAGGCATCGAAGGCCTAAAATAAAAAAATTGGGCTGGCTGTAGGCAATTTTAAATTGGTTCCAGGGGTACACGGGCAGCAGTGGTGTGGTCAGTGGAGGCCTAGTGGAAGGAGTGACCGCAGACAGGCATCGAAGGCCTAAAATAATAACACATGGCTGTAGGCAATTTTAAATTGGTTCCAGGGGTACACGGGCAGCAGTGGTGTGGTCAGTGGAGGCCTAGTGGAAGGAGTGACCGCAGACAGGCATCGAAGGCCTAAAATAATAACACATGGCTGTAGGCAATTTTAAATTGGTTCCAGGGGTACACGGGCAGCAGTGGTGTGGTCAGTGGAGGCCTAGTGGAAGGAGTGACCGCAGACAGGCATCGAAGGCCTAAAATAATAACACATGGCTGTAGGCAATTTTAAATTGGTTCCAGGGGTACACGGGCAGCAGTGGTGTGGTCAGTGGAGGCCTAGTGGAAGGAGTGACCGCAGACAGGCATCGAAGGCCTAAAATAATAACACATGGCTGTAGGCAATTTTAAATTGGTTCCAGGGGTACACGGGCAGCAGTGGCCTGGTCAGTGTAGTAGTAGTAGAAAGAACGGACCGCAGACAGGCATCGAAGGCCTAAAATAAAAAAATTGGGCTGGCTGTAGGCAATTTTAAATTGGTTCCAGGGGTACACGGGCAGCAGTGGTGTGGTCAGTGGAGGCCTAGTGGAAGGAGTGACCGCAGACAGGCATCGAAGGCCTAAAATAAAAAAATTGGGCTGGCTGTAGGCAATTTTAAATTGGTTCCAGGGGTACACGGGCAGCAGTGGTGTGGTCAGTGGAGGCCTAGTGGAAGCAGTGACCGCAGACAGGCATCGAAGGCCTAACATAATAACACATGGCTGTAGGCAATTTTAAATTGGTTCCAGGGGTACAAGGGCAGCAGTGGCCTGGTCAGTGTAGTAGTAGTAGAAAGAACGGACCGCAGACAGGCATCGAAGGCCTAAAATAAAAAAATTGGGCTGGCTGTAGGCAATTTTAAATTGGTTCCAGGGGTACACGGGCAGCAGTGGTGTGGTCAGTGGAGGCATATTGTAAGGAGTGACCGCAGACAGGCATCAAAGGCCTAAAATAATAACACATGGCTGTAGGCAATTTTAAATTGGTTCCAGGGGTACACGGGCAGCAGTGGCCTGGTCAGTGTAGTAGTAGTAGAAAGAACGGACCGCAGACAGGCATCGAAGGCCTAAAATAAAAAAATTGGGCTGGCTGTAGGCAATTTTAAATTGGTTCCAGGGGTACACGGGCAGCAGTGGTGTGGTCAGTGGAGGCATATTGTAAGGAGTGACCGCAGACAGGCATCGAAGGCCTAAAATAATAACACATGGCTGTAGGCAATTTTAAATTGGTTCCAGGGGTACACGGGCAGCAGTGGCCTGGTCAGTGTAGTAGTAGTAGAAAGAACGGACCGCAGACAGGCATCGAAGGCCTAAAATAAAAAAATTGGGCTGGCTGTAGGCAATTTTAAATTGGTTCCAGGGGTACACGGGCAGCAGTGGTGTGGTCAGTGGAGGCCTAGTGGAAGGAGTGACTGCAGACAGGCATCGAAGGCCTAAAATAAAAAAATTGGGCTGGCTGTAGGCAATTTTAAATTGGTTCCAGGGGTACACGGGCAGCAGTGGTGTGGTCAGTGGAGGCCTAGTGGAAGCAGTGACCGCAGACAGGCATCGAAGGCCTAACATAATAACACATGGCTGTAGGCAATTTTAAATAGGTTCCAGGGGTACACGGGCAGCAGTGGCCTGGTCAGTGTAGTAGTAGTAGAAAGAACGGACCGCAGACATGCATCGAAGGCCTAAAATAAAAAAATTGGGCTGGCTGTAGGCAATTTTAAATTGGTTCCAGGGGTACACGGGCAGCAGTGGTGTGGTCAGTGGAGGCATATTGTAAGGAGTGACCGCAGACAGGCATCAAAGGCCTAAAATAATAACACATGGCTGTAGGCAATTTTAAATTGGTTCCAGGGGTACACGGGCAGCAGTGGCCTGGTCAGTGTAGCAGTAGTAGAAAGAACGGACCGCAGACAGGCATCGAAGGCCTAAAATAAAAAAATTGGGCTGGCTGTAGGCAATTTTAAATTGGTTCCAGGGGTACACGGGCAGCAGTGGTGTGGTCAGTGGAGGCATATTGTAAGGAGTGACCGCAGACAGGCATCGAAGGCCTAAAATAATAACACATGGCTGTAGGCAATTTTAAATTGGTTCCAGGGGTACACGGGCAGCAGTGGTGTGGTCAGTGGAGGCCTAGTGGAAGGAGTGACTGCAGACAGGCATCGAAGGCCTAAAATAAAAAAATTGGGCTGGCTGTAGGCAATTTTAAATTGGTTCCAGGGGTACACGGGCAGCAGTGGTGTGGTCAGTGGAGGCATATTGTAAGGAGTGACCGCAGACAGGCATCGAAGGCCTAAAATAATAACACATGGCTGTAGGCAATTTTAAATTGGTTCCAGGGGTACACGGGCAGCAGTGGTGTGGTCAGTGGAGGCCTAGTGGAAGGAGTGACCGCAGACAGGCATCGAAGGCCTAAAATAAAAAAATTGGGCTGGCTGTAGGCAATTTTAAATTGGTTCCAGGGGTACACGGGCAGCAGTGGTGTGGTCAGTGGAGGCCTAGTGGAAGGAGTGACCGCAGACAGGCATCGAAGGCCTAAAATAATAACACATGGCTGTAGGCATTTTTAAATTGGTTCCAGGGGTACACGGGCAGCAGTGGCCTGGTCAGTGTAGTAGTAGTAGAAAGAATGGACCGCAGACAGGCATCGAAAGCCTAAAATAAAAAAATTGGGCTGGCTGTAGGCAATTTTAAATTGGTTCCAGGGGTACACGGGCAGCAGTGGTGTGGTCAGTGGAGGCATAGTGGAAGGAGTGACCGCAGACAGGCTTCGAAGGCCTAACATAACAAAAATGTCAATACAATGGTATTGTCAGTGGCAGGCATTGAAGGATGTCAGCGCATAGACTAAACATTGGTGGAGCTGTGAGATAATTTTGCAAGTGGTAGAGCACTGTTTGAGCTGGGGGGGGGGGAACTGTCTTGTGGCCGGCGGTACAGGCCCAGGGCCCCTCATATTACAACGGTGTGTCTGACGTTGGGTGCGCACCACCACCGCCAGAGACACTTTATTGTACTAGGAGGGACCCAGTGGCAGTGCCATCGACCAAAAGCGGGCACACCCACCTCTTCAGACAAACAGCACTCTCACGGGTGCTGTCGCCAAGTGTCGATACCACGGCCCCGTGTGGGGAGTTTGGCCATTTAGTGAGGTGTAAACATGTCGTATGCTGGACAATCAGGTGCAGAAAATTACGAGATTGGAAAAGGCATTCAGAATAGTCCACAGGCAAGACCTTTTCATAGGAAAGCTAGGTGTCAGCCGGGCAAGGTGGGGCAAAAGATTTCGAAATCCAGTTGTGGTTCATTTTAATGAAGGTTAGATCATCTACATTTTGGGTAGCCAGACGAGTCCTTTTTTCTGTTAGTATTGAACCTGCAGCACTGAATACTCTTTCTGATAGGACACTAGCTGCCGGGCAAGCAAGCTCCTGCAATGCATATTCTGCCAATTCTGGCCAGGTGTCTAATTTTGATGCCCAGTAATCAAATGGGAATGATGGTTGAGGGAGAACATCGATAAGGGATGAAAAATAGTTTGTAACCATACTGGACAAATGTTGTCTCCTGTCACTTTGAATTGATGCTGCAGTACCTGTCCTGTCTGCGGTCATAGCAAAATCACTCCACAACCTGGTCAGAAAACCCCTCTGGCCAACGGCACTTCTGATTTCTGCCCCTCTAACTCCTCTGGTCTGCTGGCCCCTGCAGCTTGTGTGAGAACGATCACGGGCGCTGTGTGCAGGGAATGCCAGAAGCAAACGGTCAACAAGAGTTGATTGTTTGGTTGCTAATATTAGTTCCAAGTTCTCATGTGGCATTATATTTTGCAATTTGCCTTTATAGCGAGGATCAAGGAGGCAGGCCAACCAGTAATCGTCATCGTTCATCATTTTAGTTATGCGTGTGTCCATTTTGAGGATACGTAAGGCATAATCCGCCATGTGGGCCAAAGTTCCAGTTCTCAAATCTGCGGTTGTGCTTGGTTGAGGGGCAGTTTCAGGCAAATCCACGTCACTTGTGTCCCTCCAAAAACCAGAACCCGGCCTTGCCGCGCCACCAATTTCCAGTGGCCCTGGAAAAGCTTCCTCATTAAAAATATAATCATCCCCATCATCCTCCTCGTCCTCCTCCTCCTCTTCGCCCGCTAACTCGTCCTGTACACTGCCCTGGCCAGACAATGGCTGACTGTCATCAAGGCTTTCCTCTTCCTCAGCTGCAGACGCCTGATCCTTTATGTGCGTCAAACTTTGCATCAGCAGACGCATTAGGGGGATGCTCATGCTTATTATGGCGTTGTCTGCACTAACCAGCCGTGTGCATTCCTCAAAACACTGAAGGACTTGACACATGTCTTGAATCTTCGACCACTGCACACCTGACAACTCCATGTCTGCCATCCTACTGCCTGCCCGTGTATGTGTATCCTCAAACAAAAACATAACAGCCCGCCTCTGTTCGCACAGTCTCTGAAGCATGTGCAGTGTTGAGTTCCACCTTGTTGCAACGTCTATGATTAGGCGATGCTGGGGAAGGTTCAAAGAACGCTGATAGGTCTGCATACGGCTGGAGTGTACGGGCGAACGGCGGATATGTGAGCAAAGTCCAAGCACTTTGAGGAGCAGGTCGGATAACCCCGGATAACTTTTCAGGAAGCACTGCACCACCAGGTTTAAGGTGTGAGCCAGGCAAGGAATGTGTTTCAGTTGGGAAAGGGAGATGGCAGCCATGAAATTCCTTCCGTTATCACTCACTACCTTGCCTGCCTCAAGATCTACAGTGCCCAGCCACGACTGCATTTCTTTCTGCAAGAACTCGGACAGAACTTCCGCGGTGTGTCTGTTGTCGCCCAAACACTTCATAGCCAATACAGCCTGCTGACGTTTGCCAGTAGCTGCCCCATAATGGGAGACCTGGTGTGCAACAGTGGCAGCTGCGGATGGAGTGGTTGTGCGACTGCGGTCTGTGGACGAGCTCTCGCTTCTGCAGGAGGACGAAGAGGAGGAGGAGGAGGGGGTGCGAATGGCTACAGCCAACTGTTTCCTAGACCGTGGGCTAGGCAGAACTGTCCCAAACTTGCTGTCCCCTGTGGACCCTGCATCCACAACATTCACCCAGTGTGCCGTGATGGACACGTAACGTCCCTGGCCATGCCTACTGGTCCATGCATCTGTTGTCAGGTGCACCTTTGTGCTCACAGATTGCCTGAGTGCATGGACGATGCGCTCTTTAACATGCTGGTGGAGGGCTGGGATGGCTTTTCTGGAAAAAAGTGTCGACTGGGTAGCTCGTAGCGTGGTACAGCGTAGTCCATCAGGGCTTTGAAAGCTTCGCTTTCAACTAACCGGTAGGGCATCATCTCTAACGAGATTAGTCTAGCTATGTGGGCGTTCAAACCCTGTGTACGCGGATGCGAGGCTAAGTACTTCCTTTTTCTAACCATAGTCTCATGTAGGGTGAGCTGGACTGGAGAGCTGGAGATCGTGGAACTAGCGGGGGTGCCGGTGGACATGGCAGACTGAGAGACGGTGGGAGATGGTATTGTTGCCGCCGGTGCCCTAGATGCAGTGTTTCCTACTACGAAACTGGTGATTCCCTGACCCTGACTGCTTTGGCCTGGCAAAGAAACCTGCACAGATACTGCAGGTGGTGCGGAAAATGGTGGCCCTACACTGCCGGAAGGGATGTTGCGTTGCTGACTAGCTTCATTGGCCGAGGGTGCTACAACCTTAAGGGACGTTTGGTAGTTAGTCCAGGCTTGCAAATGCATGGTGGTTAAATGTCTATGCATGCAACTTGTATTGAGACTTTTCAGATTCTGTCCTCTGCTTAAGGTAGTTGAACATTTTTGACAGATGACTTAGCGCTGATCAATTGGATGTTGTTTAAAAAAATGCCAGACTGCACTCTTTCTAGCATCGGATACCTTTTCAGGCATTGCAGACTGAGCTTTAACCGGATGGCCACGCTGTCCTCCAACAGGTTTTGGCTTTGCCACGCGTTTTGGGCAAGATACGGGCCCGGCAGATGGAACCTGTTGCGATGTTGATGCCTGCTGCGGCCCCTCCTCCTCCGCTTCAGAACTGCTGCTGCCTGCACCCTGTTCCCCCAATGGCTGCCAATCGGGGTCAAGAACTGGGTCATCTATTACCTCTTCTTGTAGCTCGTGTGCAACTTCGTCTGTGTCACCGTGTCGGTCGGTGGGCAAGCGTTCGTGATGGGGCAACATAGTCTCATCAGGGTCTGATTCTTGATCATTACCCTGCGAGGGCAATGTTGTGGTCTGAGTCAAAGGACCAGCATAGTAGTCTGGCTGTGGCTGTGCATCAGTGCACTCCATGTCAGATTCAACTTGTAATGGGCATGGACTGTTAACTGCTTCACTTTCTAAGCCAGGGACGGTATGTGTAAAGAGCTCCATGGAGTAACCCGTTGTGTCGCCTGCTGCATTCTTCTCTGTTGTTGTTTTTGCTGAAGAGGACAAGGAAGCGACTTGTCCCTGACCGTGAACATCCACTAACGACGCGCTGCTTTGACATTTACCAGTTTCACGAGAGGAGGCAAAAGAGCTAGAGGCTGAGTCAGCAAGATAAGCCAAAACTTGCTCTTGCTGCTCCGGCTTTAAAAGCGGTTTTCCTACTCCAAGAAAAGGGAGCGTTCGAGGCCTTGTGTAGCCAGACGACGATCCTGGCTCCACAGCTCCAGACTTAGGTGCAATATTTTTTTTCCCACGACCAGCTGATGCTCCACCACTACCACTACCCTCATTACCAGCTGACAATGAACGCCCCCGGCCACGACCTCTTCCACCAGACTTCCTCATTGTTTTAAAAACGTAAACAAACTAACGGTATTTGTTGCTGTCACACAACTTACACGGTGAGCTATAACTTCAGTATGATTTAGCTACCCCTTTACAGGTGAGTGAGACCACAACGAAAATCAGGCACAATGTTACACACTCTGTTGTTGGTGGCAACAAATGAGAGAGATGCCACACACGCAGGACTGTCACTGAAGCACAAATGTAAATATTAATCTCCCACTAATTTGTTTTTGTTTTTTTCAGGGAGACTTTAGGAAAAAAAAATAATAGAATAAAATGATTTTTTCAGGAAGAATTTAGAAACCTAATAAAATAAAATGATTTTTTTCAGGGAGAATTTAGAAAACAAATAAAACAAAAAAAGGCTTTCTATGGCCCACTGAGTGAGAGATGACGCACACAGGAGTCAGGAGTGGCACACAAGCCCAGAGGCCAATATTTATCTCCCACTGATTGATGTAGTGATTTTTTCAGGTAGATTTTGGAACCCAAATCAAGCTAAAAAAATAATAGGCTTTCTATGGCCCACAATTGGAGAGAGAGAGAGAGATGGCACACCCAGGAGTCAAGACTGGCACACAAGCAGAAAGGGCAATATTAATCTCCCACTGATTTGTTTTTTTTTTTTTTTTCAGGGAGACTTTAGGAAAAAAAAATAATAGAATAAAATGATTTTTTCAGGAAGAATTTAGAAACCAAATAAAATAAAATGATTTTTTCAGGGAGAATTTAGAAAACAAATAAAACAAAAAAAGGCTTTCTATGGCCCACTGAGTGAGAGATGACGCACACAGGAGTCAGGAGTGGCACACAAGCCCAGAGGCCAATATTTATCTCCCACTGATTGATGTAGTGATTTTTTCAAGTAGATTTTGGAACCCAAATCAAGCTAAAAAAATAATAGGCTTTCTATGGCCCACAATTGGAGAGAGAGAGAGAGATGGCACACCCAGGAGTCAAGACTGGCACACAAGCAGAAAGGGCAATTTTAATCTCCCACTGATTTGTTTTTTTTTTTTTTTCAGGGAGACTTTAGGAAAAAAAAATAATAGAATAAAATGATTTTTTCAGGAAGAATTTAGAAACCAAATAAAATAAAATGATTTTTTCAGGGAGAATTTAGAAAACAAATAAAACAAAAAAAGGCTTTCTATGGCCCACTGAGTGAGAGATGACGCACACAGGAGTCAGGAGCGGCACACAAGCCCAGAGGCCAATATTTATCTCCCACTGATTGATTTATTGATTTTTTCAGGTAGAATTTAGAACCCAAATCAACCAAAAACATAAATAGGCTTTCTATGGCCCACTATTTGTGAGAGAGATGGCACGCTCAGGACTGGCACACAAGCCCAAAGGCCAATATTAATCTCCCTTTTTTTTTTCAGGGAGAATTTATAAAACCAAAAAAAAAAAAATAAATAGGCTTTCTATGGCCCACTATTTGTGAGAGAGATGGCACGCTCAGGACTGGCACACAAGCCCAGAGGCCAATATTAATCTCCCACTTTTTTTTTTTTGTTCCAGGGAAAATTTATAAACCCAATAAAAAAAATAATAAATAGGCTTTCTATGGCCCACTATCTGAGAGAGAGAGATGGCACGCTTAGGACTGGCACACAAGCCCAAAGGCCAATATTAATCTCCCTTTTTTTTTTCAGGGAGAATTTATAAAACCAAAAAAAAAAAAATAAATAGGCTTTCTATGGCCCACTATTTGTGAGAGAGATGGCACGCTCAGGACTGGCACACAAGCCCAGAGGCCAATATTAATCTCCCGCTTTTTTTTTTTTTGTTCCAGGGAAAATTTATAAACCAATAAAAAAAATAATAAATAGGCTTTCTATGGCCCACTATCTGAGAGAGAGAGATGGCACGCTTAGGACTGGCACACAAGCCCAAAGGCCAATATTAATCTCCCACTGATTGATTTATTGATTTTTTCAGGTAGAATTTAGAACCCAAATAAAGCAAAAAAAAAAAAAAGGGCTTTCTATGGCCCACTGAGTGAGTGATGATGCACACAGGAGTCAGGAGTGGCACACAAGCCCTGAGGCCAATATTTTTCTCCCACTGATTGATGTAGTGATTTTTTCAGGTAGATTTTAGAACCCAAATCAAGCAAAAAAATAAATAGGCTTTCTATGGCCCACTGAGTGAGAGATGGCACAGACAGGGATGGCACTCTAGCAGAAATGCCAATCTTAATCTCCCACAAAAAAAAAAAAAAAAAAAAAAGGAACTGTCCTTCAATTACTATCTCCCTGCAGTAATCTCAGCCAGGTATGGCAGGCAGCAATAAGGAGTGGACTGATGCACAAATTAAATAAAAAGTGTGGACAAACAAAAAAGATAGCTGTGCAGAAAGGAAGGAACAAGAGGATTTGTGCTTTGAAAAAAGCAGTTGGTTTGCACAGCGGCGTACACACAGCAATGCAGCTATCAGGGAGCCTTCTAGGGCAGCCCAATGAGCTACAGCGCTGAGGGGAAAAAAAAAAAAATGTAGCTTCCACTGTCCCTGCACACCGAAGGTGGTGTTGGGCAGTGGAAATCGCTACAGCACAAGCGGTTTGGTGGTTAATGGACCCTGCCTAACGCTATCCCTGCTTCTGACGAAGCGGCAGCAACCTCTCCCTAAGCTCAGATCAGCAGCAGTAACATGGCGGTCGGCGGGAACGCCCCTTTATAGTTCCTGTGACGCCGCAGACAGCAAGCCAATCACTGCAATGGCCTTCTCTAAGATGGTGGGGACCAGGACCTATGTCATCACGCTGCCCACACTTTGCGTTTACCTTCATTGGCTGAGAAATGGCGCTTTTCGCGTCATTGAAACGCGACTTTGGCGCGAAAGTCGCGTACCGCATGGCCGACCCCGCACAGGGGTCGGATCGGGTTTCATGAAACCCGACTTTGCCAAAAGTCGGGGACTTTTGAAAATGAACGACCCGTTTCGCTCAACCCTAGTCCCCACGTTTTGCTCCATACAGTATAATGGGCCCCACACAGTGCTTCAAACAATATGATGGGCCCCATATATTGCTTTATAAAGTGTGATGGGCCAACTATAT
The DNA here is from genome assembly GCF_032444005.1 of Ranitomeya imitator. Classification (NCBI taxonomy): domain Eukaryota; kingdom Metazoa; phylum Chordata; class Amphibia; order Anura; family Dendrobatidae; genus Ranitomeya; species Ranitomeya imitator. Next base: position 714,692,731 of record NC_091282.1, on the reverse strand, counting down.
TGCTTCATACAGTATGATGGGTCCCCCTATAATACTCCATACAGAAAAAAAAAATCAAATACTCACCTCTCCCAGTACCCCCACTGCTTCGGTCTTTGCAGCGCATCTTCTGACTCTCTGCACTGCTAAGCACACAGGGCACACTGTAGTGACTCCTTTGTGCCCTCTGCACTGAGACGTCACAGAGCTTAGACACAGAGGGGGAGTGATGGAGGAGGGAGCGTCAGCGGAAGCTCCCTTTCCCATCATTGTTTTCAACTGTATCGGCATCTACGCGGTACGCTACTGTACAGGAGTCTTCTGTAATTTTGGGTGCTTTTTCCTTTAGGGGACTCAGAAATTACCAGCAGGTAGTGGCTCACTACCTGCCTGTTCTGTGCGACGATCTCTCCTGACTCAGGCTGTAATTCTCCTGCTTCATTTGATGTTATGTCCACAGAGCGGGTCTTCCTCATCCTCTATGCTCGGTCAATGGGGTGTCACTGCCGAGATCATTCTGATTGACAGGTGGCTCACTGCAGTTATGGAGCCAGCTGTCAATCAGCATGACATCGGCATTGATGCTCTGCTGACAGAGCAGAATGGAAAAGAAGAAGCTGCTCTGTTGACGTGACGTCGCAGGAAGTAAAATGGCCTCTGAGCTGGAAGAGATCATTGCAGGGCAGAACAGGAAGATTAGGTAGCAACTACATATGAAGTTCTTAGCTACGTAGTGGACAAATACCCATCACAGATAACCTCTCTTCATAGCACAAAATGTCACGGTAGTTCAGTTAATGATTTGGTACTCAACTAAATAAATCAATAAAGCCTATACTAAAATGTATTTTCATATGTAATGACACCTCTCTTAGCCTATGCAAGTCTTCTGCACTAAATGACTGTAAAGAGCTACAAAAAGGACATAGTACAGTGCCTGTATTTAAATACGAAGTTCTGAAGAAACCATTTTATCCTGTGGGTCACAGATGCAATCAGTGAATGGTGTCATCGGTCACAGGTCCGAGTAGAGATCTGTGTAAAGAACAGCTAGATACAGAATTATGTCTAGTGTTCTTGGTTATATTATGGAATCCATAAAATATGGATCTGTAATAAAATAGCACTTATAGATAGTTATAGACATACAAATTTATATGTAACCTGTAAGGAAAAAAATACACTTGTGTGCAGATTCCCTCCATCTGGCAGCAGCACAATGGAAGGGCAGAATCCCTGATTACAATGATGTATCACTTACTCGGCTGCTTGTTGTAGTTTTGACAAAATCCCTGTTTTATCTGCTGCAGATCTAGCAGTTCTCTGAATGCTGAGCTCCATATAACCCCGTCCACACCACTGATTGGCAGCTTTCTGTTTACACTAAGCATAGGCAGAATCTACTAATCAATGATGACAGAATTCATGAACATTGCAACAGGTTTATTAGTCCTCTAGTAATAATCTCCTGCTGATAAAACTGTGATTTTATTAAAACTACAGCAAACAGCCAAGTAAATGACATCACCGGAATCAGGGTCTCAATCTCTACATTTTGCTGCTCTCATATTAGCTGGCAAAAACCTGGTGACAGATTCCTTCAAAAGGAATTTTTCTCTAGAAGACTTTGTAACACAAAGTTCTAGATTTACAGTTAGAGAATTAAATAGTTACAACAAGTGTATAATCTTAAGACAAGTTATTTCAGAAATAAACTCAAGATAAAACATACTTTAAAAGAAGGAAACAATATTCTTCTACTGAGATACAAATTAATCTCCTATTTTTTTATTATTATTGTTATTATTACCATTATTCCTTTTGTGTTTTTACCATTTAACGTGTTTGTTCAGAGGAATTCAGCCTTGAATTCAGTTACATTAAACGACTAATCATGGAAATATTTGAAAAGTGAAATTTCTTCCCTTTACAGCACACAGATACTACAGCCAGATGTACAACACACCATTCTTAAAGAACTAGAAGACAACTAGAAGAACACTGAAGATAAATAAAATATCTAACCAATGAGAATAGCAGATGGCTGTCAAAGTGATTTTTTCCAACAGGTTAAAGATCATTTATACAGATGGTCCTGTGGGGCAGGTACTATGAATACACTCTGAGGGTAGTGGACATTAACCCCTTAAGGACGTGGCCTAGTTTGGGACTTGGGGATGCAGCAATTTATTTTAAGTTTTCTCAACTCTGCATTTTGAAAGCCGTAACTTTTTCTATTTTTCCTTTGAAACAATCATACGAATGCTTGTTTTTGTAATGGGACAAGATGTCTTTTTTTATGGTTAAATTTTGGAGTATATACATTTTTTTGTTAGGGAGTAGAAAAACACACACATTTAACCACTGAGTTTTTTGGATTTTTTTTTTCTTATGGATTTCCCCATAAGGTAAAAATGTCAACTTCTTAAAATTTCCAAATATATAATCGGCACTCACAAACCTTCCAGGACTACTGGAACACACAGCGAGATACGGCCGAGTCTCGCAGGTTAAAACCAAGCTCTGGCACCGGCACTCCGGAGCGGAGCGTGCGGCCGCATAGCACATGGAGCTGCACGCTCCGCTCTGGAGTGCCGGTGCCAGAGCTTGGTTTTAACCTGCGAGACTCGGCCGTATCTCGCCATGTGTGATCCCAGCCTTACTTAGGATCAGGCTTGGACTGGCCCACCGGAGAATCCTCAGGTGGGCCCCTTTGTGCAGGAGTGGGCCACCACCCTCTTATACGAGCAGTACTTGGCTTGCTATACTTGAATCACTATGTACAGACAATGGCAGCATCTTCTTCACTTAACCCCTTAAAGGACAGGGGTATTTCAGTTTTTGAATTTCCAGTTTTTGCTCTCCTTCTTCCCAGAGCCATAACTTTATGTCTTAGTCAATTTGGCCATGTGAGGACTTGTTTTTTGCAGGACAAATTGTACTTTTGAACGACCCCATTGGTTTTAACATATTGTGTATTGGAAAACGAGAAGGAAATTCCAAATGCAATGAAATTGCAAAAAAAGTACAATTCCACATTTGTTTTTTTTTTCTTTACCATGTTCATTAAATGCTAAAACTGACCTGCCATTATGATTCTCCAGGTCATTATGAGTTCACAGACACCAAACATGTAAGGGTTCTTTTTTATTTAAATGGTGAAAAAAATCCCCAAATTTGTTAAAAAATAAAAAAAGGCACCATTTTCAAAAGACCTGTGGGGGCTTGTTTATTGCGAGCCGATTGATACCATTTTGGTGTAGATACAATCTTTTGATCACCCGTTATTGCATTATATTGTAATGTAGCGTTGACCAAAAAAGTTAATTCTGGGGTTTTGAATTTTTTCTCTCTACACCATTTAGCAATCGGGTTAATTATTTTTTTTATATTGATTGGGTGATTCTGAACGTGGCGACACCAGATATATGTATATTTGTTTTTTATTGTTTTATTTTGAATGGGGTGAAAGGGGGTGATTTGAACTTATAGATTTTTTTATTTCTTCATATCTTTAAAAACTTTTTTTTTACTTTCTGCATGCTTGAAGTCTCCATGGGAGACTAGAAGCTGCAATACTGTGATCGTTTCTGCTACACACAGGCAATGATCAGATCTCCAGTGTGTAGCAAAAATCCTCACTTGCTATGAGCGGCGACATCAGGGTAGCGCTCATACTGTAGTAATCTGGCAATGACAACCATAGAGGTCTGCTGCAGACCTCTGGTTGTTATGCTGCGATCATGTGAAAGGGTCACCGATGGGCGGGATTACACCTTGCTTCTGCTATGCGCAAATTAAATGCCGCTATTAGAAATTGACAGCAGCATTTAACTAGGTAACAGCTGCAGGTGGATTGCAATTCCACCTGAGGCTATTATGACACACTAGATGGTAGCCCGAATCTAACGCATCGGGTATTCTAGAATATGTATGTAATAATAATAATAATAATATTTTTTATTTATATAGCGCCAACATATTCCGCAGCGCTTTACAAATTATAGAGGGGACTTGTACAGACAATAGACATTACAGCATAACAGAGATCACAGTTCAAAATAGATACCAAGAGGAATGAGGGCCCTGCTCGCAAGATGACAAACTATGAGGAAAAGGGGAGACACGAGAGGTGGATGGTAACAATTGCTTTAGTTATTCAGACCAGCCATAGTGTAAGGCTCGGGTGTTCATGTAAAGCTGCATGAACCAGTTAACTGCCTAAGTATGTAGCAGTACAGACACAGAGGGCTATTAACTGCATAAAGTGAAGTTTATTTATGTAGTTTATTTATGAAGATTTTAGAATAATACATTGAATACACAGGACTGCGCCTGTTGCTGATTGTTCGCGGCCGCCCACGTAGTAAATAGCACAGCCACGTAGTATATTGCACAGCCACGTAGTATATAGCAGAGCCACGTAGTATATAGCACAGCCACGTAGTATATAGCACAGCCCACAGAGTATATAGCACAGCCCACGGAGTATATAGCACAGCCCATGGAGTATATAGCACAGCCACGTAGAATATAACACAGCCCACGGAGTATATAGCACAGCCCATGGAGTGTATAACAGCCCACACAGCATATAACACAGTCACGTAGTTTATAACAGCCCACGTAGCATATAACACAGCTCACGTAGTATATAACAGCCCACGCACGCGTAGTGTATAACACAGGCCACGTAGTGTATAACACAGGCCACATAGTGTATAACACAGACCACGTAGTGTATAACACAGGCCACGTAGTGTATAACACAGGCCACGTAGTGTACAGCACAGGCCACGTGGTACATAGCACAGCCACGTAGTACATTGCACAGATCCGTTGGCCCCCGGATCCAGGTGAAGCGTTTACCGATGCTCCTCACGCGCTCCGGTCTCAAGAGTGCATTGTGGTCTCGCGAGATGATGACATAGCGGTCTCGAAAGACGCATGGAGCGGTCACCGGAGCGTTGCAAGGAGCGGGAAAGGCCTGTTCTGGATCCGAGGGGCTGACGGACGTTGATTATATAACTATTTTTTATTTTTTTAAATTATTTTTAACATCAGATCTTTTTACTATTGATGCTGCATAAGCAGCATCAATAGTAAAAAGTTGGTCACACAGGGTTAATAGCAGTGTTAACGGAGTGCGTTACACCGCGGCATAACGCGGTCCGTTAACGCTGCCATTAACCCTGTGTGAGCGCTGACTGGAGGGGAGTATGGAGCGGGCACTGACTGCGGAGAGTAAGGAGCGGCCATTTTGCCGCCGGACTGTGCCCGTCGCTGATTGGTCGTGGCTATTTTGCCGCGACCAATCAGCGACTTGGGATTTCCATTAAAGATAGACAGAAAGACAGACAGACAGACAGAAAGACGGAAGTGACCCTTAGACAATTATATAGTAAATGTAAACTGTATAGATCAGCTGTCATGTGCCCGGCAAGGTATGGGCTCCGGCGCTAAACAAGGGTAGACTGGCATGGGTGTACTATTATGCCCAATGTCGGGAAGTGGTTAACAATCTAATGGTTTATTGTTCTATAAATTTGTTATTGAGGATAATGTCACATTAGCATGTAGTTGAAAAGTGGAGCCCAGGATTGGGCTACTGGTTGGCCCTTTTCACCCCAGTCCGACACTGCTTGGGATCATTGTCCTGTCAGAAGGCTTAATGACACCCAAGCTTAAGCTTCATCATAAAAGACATTACACTTTTTCCTAGGATTTCCTGATACATGATTGTGGTTTTGTGCTTGTGGGGTGGTGCAGTCATGGGGACTCGGTCTTGCAGCATGAGTGCTGTGAAGCACCAGGTCGCCTGCCCTGCTGAAGCATTATCTCTGGGACAGTGGTTAGTGCACAACGCTGCTCCTTTAAGGCAATAAATTAGGACCCACTGAGAGGTTCGCCGTGATGTGGCAGTGGGCTTCATACAGTCTGATCAGAATGTTAAACTAAGAACCTCATGTTCAGCAATATATATTTTTGCCAAAAGGTATTAGATCAATGTATGATTTATTGGAGGTGTGGTCCATTCTCTTTTTTAGATTGCATCCATCTTTCCCTTCAAATGCTGCTAACTTCCAGTGCAAGAAGTAGCAAAACAACAACAGAGCATCAGCGAGCCATCACCATGCTTCACTGAAGGCAGGGTGTTCTTTTCAGTATTTCCTTCCCTGTCCCTGACATTACGGGGCACCCTAGCTCGCCCTATTCCCCAGGTTATTTCTGAAGGTGAAGATGCCGGGGCCGCCAACCTTGCCTTATCTCCTGTATTCGGCCTATGTCTGTTTCCTTCCTTCACCCAGGGAAGAGGGGAGCAACCGTGCACCGCAGTACACCAGACGAATAAGGCAACATGAACAAGGGCAACTGTTAAATGTGAGTGAATATTTGTATGCCTGGTATTTTCAGAGGAATGCATCGGTGAGCGGAGGATTCGGAGAAACCAAAAAAAGAGGAAAGGGAGTTATCACACTTACAAACCCATGCAACAGTCACAGATACATCCACCAAACACCTTCTCATAGAAAAACTAAACAAGTCTCCTCCCAGCCATGCATCATAAGCTAGCTCTGACAAGTGTTTCAGTCAGGATCCAGATTATATAGGGGATAGGAGAGGCTAACTGAGCTCAGCTAAGAGCTCAGACTCCTAGAGCTCCCAACATGGCCGATTAACCCCTGTTCTGCCAAAAGAAATTAACACCATTTAAAAAGAAGATTAAGTGCTTCTTTTCAGCACAGGATTAGGAGCAATCAGATGCTGTGGTCTTCTGGCTCCTCTCAGTTGTGGTAACCCAGTGACAGCTGTACTATAAAATGACTTATAGGTGAAGAGAAAAACACAAATTATCTTGTGAAGCTAAAAGAAAAAAGTCAGTTATTAAAAAGATTGGCAAGCACAAGGACAACATTTTTATAGCTAGATGACTGGGCAAGAACATCTCCAAGACGACACATAACTAGAGATGAGTGAACCCCAACTTAAAAGTTTGGGGTTCATACCGGACACTGATCATCCGATGCTAAACATTGAATATAGACTTCTCTTGGAAGTCTGTATTAATGTTCGGACTTCCGGGGAAGTGCAGACGTACGAGAGAAATAGAGAGAATTATCTTGCTCCAATATTGGGATTCTCGTTGTTCTCAATGGGGATCGGGTTCTGGTTCAAGTTCGGATACAGTTCTGGTACCCGAATCAATCTTTGAATTACATTTCAGGTCAGGTACCAGAAACCGAACTTCCAATGCCGATCATCTATACACATAATAGTATTGAAGCAAGCATGTTAAATATATATAGAAGGATGTAAAATTTGCCACAGTAGAGATATAAAATAGCAAACATGCATAGAGGACTTATAGAGACCAGCTGCCAACAATTGTAGTGGTTTTTAATGTTGCTTAATAAAGTTTACATTTTATGGGACTATATGGCTACTTATTCTTCTTCTTTTTTGGCTTTTTATCTATACACATAACTATCAAAAGTGGACCAAGGAAGCCAGGAGGCTCACTGATGTGAGAACAGCTACTGTGGCACAAATGACTGAAAAAAGATGCTGGCTATGTTAACAAGGTGTCAGAACACAGTTTATCTCAGCATGGAAACTTAAATCCCAGCATTTATGTGCAGGTTACTTTGACATATACAAAGAACAAACATTGACATTCCTTAATTGCAGACGCCTCGTTCACCTGGTCACATAATTTGTATAGGTTTCTTCAGCTTCCAAAAAAATTACGGACGCCTTAAAAACATTGTTACGGGCAAGAATGTACTCCATTTTTATGATCTGTCCTGGGATTTCTGAACGGTTGGCAACCGAGGTTCCTAAGCTCCACGGCCAGGGTCAGGGTGAAGGTCAGGGTTCCTGCCCTCCTGGCTGAAGCACTGCAGCTCGCTTTCAGTTTTTCTTTGCACAGTGACGCTCCAGACTGGCCCCCTGTGCAGGAAACTGCCCCAATCACTACAACAGGGACGTGCGAGACGTCCCTGTACCTCAGCTAGTCGAAAGCATCGCAATGCAGTAGAAAACAGAAAAGCTTTCTTCTTAGGATCGATCATATGCCATAACATGATTAGATGAAATTACAGAAAAGTACAGAAATGTGATGCTGTGAGATGGAGAAAGACTATTAGAGGTCATGGACCAGGTTTCTTCTCGTCTCCCTTATTTACCAAATTACTTCAGGTCTCATAAAACCCTACCTGGTCTGTGCCATCCATACCGTGGCTCCAGGTTTTAGATGCACCTGTTTGCTTCATTTACTGAGTGAAAAGTGTAAAGCATGACTGTTGTCATGGAAACAATTTACACTCGGCTGCAGGGGAATGTAATGTGCGGCAGACCCCTCTGCTTTGTAACAATTTCAGAAGCATTTAACTCTCAGCACCGGGTGTATGGAGAGAAGCCTTGCCACAATACGCCAATTTATAGAAAATCCAGTGATTTTCAATATTTGTCAGTAAAATGACGTGTCACATTGGAACGTAGATGTGTTCAGGAGAACAGTCCCATGGTGTAATGTGAAAGGGGCTTTATTGGGCTTTACAAATTGTAGGCAGTTTATAATAACATCTGCCGAGGTAATACTTCAGTTCAGGTTATTGCTGTGTTTTATAATCAAGATGTCTTTTTGTCATATACCGTACAGTTGCTAAGGTGGGGCCTCGACATGGGATACTCACCACACACGGGGATATGAACACACACAAAATGCGCCACACACTACCACGTGCTTGAACACATATACCACCCTTAGCACACATTTCACCACACATACACCAACCTCGCCACATAAAAGTCAAAACACAAAAGTCGCCACTCAAAACTTGCCACATGCACAAAAGTTGCAACACATGCAAAAGTTGCCTCACACAAAACTTGCACATACTCAAAAGGCACCACACATAATACTCGCAACGCGCAAAACTCGCCATTCGCAAAACTTGCTGAACAACTTGCTACACTAACCTGTCACATGCAACTCGACACACAAAAAGTTGCTACACGCATGTTGCTACACAAAACTCATCTCACAAAAGTCGCTACATGCATGTCGCCACACGCAACTCAACACACACAACTTGACAAACGAAACTCGCCCTAAAACACACACAAGTCTGGTATTATCCTTCAAAAATAAAAATCTGATTAATAAGCAGACAAACTACAACAATTGCACCATATAGGAAATGCGGCAGCTGTCAGTCACATGACCTGTCTATTATGTGTATGTGTGAGCTAATATATACTGCCAGGGGGAGGGCTTCCTGTTGGCTGGGGATTTATCAGGCTGCCAATTTAGCTTACAAATACTGAGGTAAAAATACTGAACAAATAACGTGTGAACAAGGTCTAATACAGGAGGAGATGACACACAGGTATATACTATATACAGGGGAGATGACACACAGATATATACTATATACAGGAGAGATGACACACAGGTATATACTATATAGAAGAGGAGATGACATATAGGTACATATATATATATACAGGAGGAGATGACATACAGGTATATACTATATACAGGAGGAGATGACATACAGGTATATGCTATATATAGAAGATGACATGCAGGTATATACTATATGCAGGAGGAGATGACACTCAGATATATACTATATACAGGGGAGATGACACACAGGTATATACTATATACAGGAGGAGATGACATACAGGTATATGCTATATATAGAAGATGACATGCAGGTATATACTATATGCAGGAGGAGATGACACTCAGATATATACTATATACAGGGGAGATGACACACAGGTATATACTATATACAGGAGGAGATGACATACAGGTATATACTAAATATAGAAGGAGATGACATTCAGGTATATACTATATATATGGGAGATGACACACAGCAGGTATATACTATATACAGGGAAGATGACATACAGGTATATACTATATACAGGAGATGACATACAGATGTATACTATATATAAGGGAGATGACAAACATGTATATACTGAGGTGATGAGGTGAAAATGAGAGGTGTGAGGTGAAAATGAAAAGGTGTGAGTGCAAAATGAGAGGAGTGAGGAAAAATAGTGGAGTGATCAGAAAATGACAGATGTGAGGTTGAAATGACAAGTGTTAGGGGGAAATGAGAGGAGTGAGGGAGAAAATGAGAGGTGTGAGGGAGAAAATGAGAGATGTGAGGGGGAAAATGAAAGATGTGATTGGGAAAATGAGAGGCGTGATGGGAAAATAAGAGAAGTGAGGTGCTATAACTAACCACAGATATTTACTATGCCCAGGCAACGCCGGGCTCTTCAGCTAGTATAATATATATATATATATATATATATATATATATATATATATATATATATATATATATATATATATACAGTGGGGCAAAAAAGTATTTAGTCAGTCAGCAATAGTGCAAGTTCCACCACTTAAAAAGATGAGAGGCATCTGTAATTTACATCATAGGTAGACCTCAACTATGGGAGACAAACTGAGAAAAAAAATTCAGAAAATCACATTGTCTGTTTTTTTAACATTTTATTTGCATATTATGGTGGAAAATAAGTATTTGGTCAGAAACAAACAATCAAGATTTCTGGCTCTCACAGACCTGTAACTTCTTCTTTAAGAGTCTCCTCTTTCCTCCACTCATTACCTGTAGTAATGGCACCTGTTTAAACTTGTTATCAGTATAAAAAGACACCTGTGCACACCCTCAAACAGTCTGACTCTAAACTCCACTATGGTGAAGACCAAAGAGCTGTCAAAGGACACCAGAAACAAAATTGTAGCCCTGCACCAGGCTGGGAAGACTGAATCTGCAATAGCCAAACAGTTTGGAGTGAAGAAATCAACAGTGGGAGCAATAATTAGAAAATGGAAGACATACAAGACCACTGATAATGTCCCTCGATCTGGGGCTCCACGCAAAATCCCACCCCGTGGGGTCAGAATGATTACAAGAACGGTGAGCAAAAATCCCAGAACCACGCGGGGGGACCTAGTGAATGAACTGCAGAGAGCTGGGACCAATGTAACAAGGCCTACCATAAGTAACACACTACGCCACCATGGACTCAGATCCTGCAGTGCCAGACTTGTCCCACTGCTTAAGCCAGTACGTGTCCGGGCCCGTCTGAAGTTTGCTAGAGAGCATTTGGATGATCCAGAGGAGTTTTGGGAGAATGTCCTATGGTCTGATGAAACCAAACTGGAACTGTTTGGTAGAAACACAACTTGTCGTGTTTGGAGGAAAAAGAATACTGAGTTGCATCCATCAAATACCATACCTACTGTAAAGCATGGTGGTGGAAACATCATGCTTTGGGGCTGTTTCTCTGCAAAGGGGCCAGGACGACTGATCCGGGTACAAGAAAGAATGAATGGGGCCATGTATCGTGAGATTTTGAGTGCAAACCTCCTTCCATCAGCAAGGGCATTGAAGATGAAACGTGGCTGGGTCTTTCAACATGACAATGATCCAAAGCACACCGCCAGGGCAACGAAGGAGTGGCTTCGTAAGAAGCATTTCAAGGTCCTGGAGTGGCCTAGCCAGTCTCCAGATCTCAACCCTATAGAAAACCTTTGGAGGGAGTTGAAAGTCCGTGTTGCCAAGCAAAAAGCCAAAAACATCACTGCTCTAGAGGAGATCTGCATGGAGGAATGGGCCAACATACCAACAACAGTGTGTGGCAACCTTGTGAAGACTTACAGAAAACGTTTGACCTCTGTCATTGCCAACAAAGGATATATTACAAAGTATTGAGATGAAATTTTGTTTCTGACCAAATACTTATTTTCCACCATAATATGCAAATAAAATGTTAAAAAAACAGACAATGTGATTTTCTGGATTTTTTTTTCTCAGTTTGTCTCCCATAGTTGAGGTCTACCTATGATGTAAATTACAGACGCCTCTCATCTTTTTAAGTGGTGGAACTTGCACTATTGCTGACTGACTAAATACTTTTTTGCCCCACTGTATATATATTGTGGTGCAGTGACCAGTGTTACAGCCAGGGGGCGCTGTGTGTGTGCTTCAAGATGCGCTTGGAGGCATAAATGTGATGAAACAGTGACTGGCAGAATTGTAGATGGCCGGAATGTGTGTCGCAGAGGAGGACACTCTGCGCTGTCAATCTAAAGTTATGTTGTGGTCTGGGACCTGTAGTCCCACATGTTAATGTGTAAGTTCTAATGGGAGATTGGCAGGGCTAGTCAAGAGAGATGAGAGGGTCAGGCTAGCCACACACCCACACTCCCACCCAGGGGAGTGGTTACGGGTATGTAATGTGACCAGGGTGTGGGTCACATGTTCCTGTGTGTTTCCTGTGTTTGGATCTGAATGGTCCAAGTGCAAGGCCCTGGAAGCCTGTGTTGGAAATCCTGGGAATTCCTGAATAGCACATGGTTGGGCTTTGGCACTGAGTAGCCTGTGTGCTGTAGGTCCTGCACGGTCAGTGTTGGAGGCTCCTGGGAGTGGAGTCGTCCTGGAAGCACTGTGAGACCGTCGACCTGGACGGTCAGGGTTGGAGGCTCCAGGGAGTGGAGTCGTCCTGGAAGCACTGTGAGACCATCGACCTGGATGGTCAGTGTTGGAGGCTCCTGGGAGTGGAGTCGTCCTGGAAGCACTGTGAGATCGTCGACCTGGACGGTCAGGGTTGGAGGCTCCTGGGAGTGGAGTCGTCCTGGAAGCACTGTGAGACCGTCGACCTGGATGGTCAGTGTTGGAGGCTCCTTGGAGTGGAGTCGTCTTGGAAGCACTGTGAGATCGTCGACCTGGACGGTCAGGGTTGGAGGCTCCTGGGAGTGGAGTCGTCCTGGAAGCACTGTGAGACCGTCGACCTGGATGGTCAGTGTTGGAGGCTCCTGGGAGTGGAGTCGTCCTGGAAGCACTGTGAGACCGTCAACCTGGACGGTCAGTGTTGTGGACCTTGGAATGACGTGGAGTCCACCTGTGGAGCAGGAGCTCCTAAGAGGTAACCCCTGGTATGGGGAAAAGAACTGTGTGCGCTAACATAGGACAGTTGCTGAACTGTGCAGTCACCCGGTGACTGGAGAGATACCAGTGTGACCACTGAAGGTTTTGTAAAGCTGTATATGATGAACTAAAGGACTATGTGAGGTCTGTGATATGTAACATGGCCTACAGTGGTTTATGCTGAAAGTATAATAAACCACATGGACTGTTTATCTGGAAAAAACGTGCCTGTCTATGATTATTCTGCTGCCAAGCGAGTGTCCCCCAAGACACGCAGTGGGTGAAACCCTACTATATATATACAGTGGGGCAAAAAAGTATTTAGTCAGTCAGCAATAGTGCAAGTTCCACCACTTAAAAAGATGAGAGGCGTCTGTAATTTACATCATAGGTAGACCTCAACTATGGGAGACAAACTGAGAAAAAAAAATCCAGAAAATCACATTGTCTGTTTTTTTAACATTTTATTTGCATATTATGGTGGAAAATAAGTATTTGGTCAGAAACAAAATTTCATCTCAATACTTTGTAATATATCCTTTGTTGGCAATGACAGAGGTCAAACGTTTTCTGTAAGTCTTCACAAGGTTGCCACACACTGTTGTTGGTATGTTGGCCCATTCCTCCATGCAGATCTCCTCTAGAGCAGTGATGTTTTTGGCTTTTCGCTTGGCAACACGGACTTTCAACTCCCTCCAAAGGTTTTCTATAGGGTTGAGATCTGGAGACTGGCTAGGCCACTCCAGGACCTTGAAATGCTTCTTACGAAGCCACTCCTTCATTGCCCTGGCGGTGTGCTTTGGATCATTGTCATGTTGAAAGACCCAGCCACGTTTCATCTTCAATGCCCTTGCTGATGGAAGGAGGTTTGCACTCAAAATCTCACGATACATGGCCCCATTCAATCTTTCATGTACCCGGATCAGTCGTCCTGGCCCCTTTGCAGAGAAACAGCCCCAAAGCATGATGTTTCCATCACCATGCTTTACAGTAGGTATGGTGTTTGATGGATGCAACTCAGTATTCTTTTTCCTCCAAACACGACAAGTTGTGTTTCTACCAAACAGTTCCAGTTTGGTTTCATCAGACCATAGGACATTCTCCCAAAACTCTTCTGGATCATCCAAATGCACTCTAGCAAACTTCAGACGGGCCCAGACATGTACTGGCTTAAGCAGTGGGACACGTCTGGCACTGCAGGATCTGAGTCCATGGTGGCGTAGTGTGTTACTTATGGTAGGCCTTGTTACATTGGTCCCAGTTCTCTGCAGTTCATTCACTAGGTCCCCCCGCGTGGTTCTGGGATTTTTGCTCACCATTCTTGTGATCATTCTGACCCCACGGGGTGGGATTTTGCGTGGAGCCCCAGATCGAGGGAGATTATCAGTGGTCTTGTATGTCTTCCATTTTCTAATTATTGCTCCCACTGTTGATTTCTTCACTCCAAGCTGGTTGGCTATTGCAGATTCAGTCTTCCCAGCCTGGTTCAGGGCTACAATTTTGTTTCTGGTGTCCTTTGACAGCACTTTGGTCTTCACCATAGTGGAGTTTGGAGTCAGACTGTTTGAGGGTGTGCACAGGTGTCTTTTTATACTGATAACAAGTTTAAACAGGTGCCATTACTACAGGTAATGAGTGGAGGAAAGAGGAGACTCTTAAAGAAGAAGTTACAGGTCTGTGAGAGCCAGAAATCTTGATTGTTTGTTTCAGACCAAATACTTATTTTCCACCATAATATGCAAATAAAATGTTAAAAAAACAGACAATGTGATTTTCTGGATTTTTTTTTCTCAGTTTGTCTCCCATAGTTGAGGTCTACCTATGATGTAAATTACAGACGCCTCTCATCTTTTTAAGTGGTGGAACTTGCACTATTGCTGACTGACTAAATACTTTTTTGCCCCACTGTATATATATATATATATATATGTATATATATATATATATATATATACACTAGATGGTGGCCCGATTCGAACGCATCGGGTATTCTAGAATATGTATGTACAGTCATGGTCAAAAATATTGACACCCCTGTCAGATAATACTCATTTTCTTCCTGGAAATGATTGCAAACACAAATTCTTTGGTATTATTATCTTCATTTAATTTGTCTTAAATGAAAAAACACAAAAGAGAATGAAGCAAAAAGCAAAACATTGATCATTTCACACAAAACTCCAAAAATGGGCCAGACAAAAGTATTGGCACCCTCAGCCTAATACTTGGTTGCACAACCTTTAGCCAAAATAACTGCGACCAACCACTTCCGGTAACCATCAATTAGTTTCTTACAATGCTCTGCTGGAATTGTAGACCATTCTTCTTTGGCAAACTACTCCAGGTCCCTGATATTTGAATGGTGCCTTCTCCAAACTGCCATTTTTAGATTTCTCCACAGGTTTTCTATGGCATTCAGGTCTGGACTCATTGCTGGCCACCTTAGAAGTCTCCAGTGCTTTCTCTCAAACCATTTTCTAGTGCTTTTTGAAGTGTGTTGTGGGTCATTGTCCTGCTGGAAGACCCATGACCTCTGAGGGAGACCCAGCTTTCTCACACTGTGCCCTACATTATGCTGCAAAATTTGTTGGTAGTCTTCAGACTTCATAATGCCATGCACACGGTAAAGCAGTCCAGTGCCAGAGGCAGCAAAGCAACCCCAAAACATCAGGAAACCTCTGCCATGTTTGACTGTAGGGACCATGCTCTTTTCTTTGAATGCCTCTTTTTTTCTCCTGTAAACTCTATGTTGATGCCTTTGCCCAAAAAGCTCAACTTTTGTCTCATCTGACCAGAGAACATTCTTCCAAAATGTTTTAGGCTTTTTTAGGTAAGTTTTGGCAAACTCCAGCCTGGCTTTTTTATGTCTCAGGGTAAGAAGTGAGGTCTTCCTGGGTCTCCTACCATACAGTCCCTTTTCATTCAGACGCCGACGGATAGTACAGGTTTACACTGTTGTACCCTCGGACTGCAGGGCAGCTTGAACTTGTTTGGATGTTAGTCGAGGTTCTTTATCCAACATCCACACAATCTTGCGTTGAAATCTCTTGTCAATTTTTCTTTTCCGTCCACATCTAGGGAGGTTAGCCACAGTGCCATGGGCTTTAAACTTCTTGATGACACTGCGCATGGTAGACACAGGAACATTCAGGTCTTTGGAGATGGACTTGTAACCTTAAGATTGCTCATGCTTCCTCACAATTTGGTTTCTCAAGTTCTCAGACAGTTCTTTGGTCTTCTTTCTTTTCTCCATGCTCAATGTGGTACATGCAAGGACACAGGACAGAGGTTGAGTTTTTGAACAGTGCCAATACTTTTGTCCACCCCCTTTTTCTGTTTGGTGTGGAATTATATCCAATTTGGCTTTAGGACAATTCTTTTTGTGTTTTTTCATTTAAGACAAATTAAATGAAGATAATAATACCAAATAATTTGTGTTTGCAATCATTTTCAGGAAGAAAATGAGTATTATCTGACAGAATTGCAGGGGTGTCAATACTTTTGGCCATGACTGTAGTTTATTTATGAAGCTTTCAGAATAATGCAATTTATACACAGGATTCGGCCGGCCAGCCACGACCAATTAGCGAAGCATGGTTCGAATTCCGCGCCAATTCGCGGGCAGACTGCGTCTGTTGCTGATTGTTCGCGGCCGGGCGTGACCAATCAGTGAAGCCAGGGCTGGCTCCAGGTTTTTGAGGGCCCCGGGTGAAAGAAGCCTCAGTGGGCCCCCCTCTTTAACACACACCACGATTCATGATGCACAGATACAGCAGAGAAATATAGCACAGGCAAGTAGCGTATAACACAGCCCATGTAGTATATAACACAGCCCACGTAGTATATAGCACAGCCACGTAGTATATAACACAGCCACATAGTATATAGCACAGCCATGTAGTATATAACACAGCCCACACAGTATATAACAGCCCACGTAGTATATAGCAGCCATGCAGTATATAACACAGCCCACGTAATATATAGCACAGCCCACGTAGTATATTGCCCAGCCATGTAGTATATAGCACAGCCCACGTAGTATATGGCACAGCCCATGTAGTATATTGCCCAGCCACGTAGTATATTGCCCAGCCACGTAGTATATAGCAGACACGTAGTATATTGCCCAGCCACGTAGTATATTGCCCAGGCACGTAGTATATAGCACAGACACGTAGTATGTTGCCCAGCCATGTAGTATATAGTACAGACACGTAGTATATTGTACATACACGTAGTATATTGCCCAGCCATGTAGTATATTGCTCAGCCACGTAGTATATAGCACAGACACGTAGTATATTGCCTAGCCACATAATATATTGCCCAGCCAAGTAATATATTGCACAGCCAGGTAGTAATTGCACAGCCACGTAATATATAGCACAGCCACGTAGTATATAGCACAGAGACGTAGTATCTAACACAGCCCACAGAGTATAGAGCACAGCGATGTAGTATATTGCCCAGCCAAGTAATATACTGTATACCACAGCCACGCAGTACATAGCACAGCCCACATAATATATAGCACAGAGATGTAACATATAACACAGCCCACGCAGTATCTAACACAGCCCACGTAGTATATAGCAATGTGGGCACCATATCCCTGTTAAAAAAATAATTAAAATAAAAAATAGTTATATACTCACCTTCCGTCGGCCCCCCCGGATCCAGCTGAGGCGTTTACCGATGCTCCTCACGACGCTCCGGTCCCAAGAGAGCATTGCGGTCTCGCGAGATGATGACGTAGCGGTCTAGCGAGACCGCTACGTCATCATCTCGCGAGACCGCGATGCATGGACCGGTCACCGGAGCGTCGCGAGGAGCGGGAAAGGCCTCGGCTGGATCTGGGGGGCCTATGGAGGGTGAGTATATAATGATTTTTTTTTTGTTATTATTTTTAACATTAGATCTTTTTACTACTGATGCTGCATAGGTAGCATCAATAGTAAAAAGTTGGTCACACTGGATTGATAGCAGCGTTAACGGAGTGCGTTACACCGCGGCATAACGTGGTCCATTAACGCTGCCATTAACTCTGTGTGAGCGCTGACTGGAGGGGAGTATGGAGTGGGCACTGGCTGCAGGGGAGTAGGGAGCGGCCATTTTGCCGCCGGACTGTGCCCGTCACTGATTGGTCATGGCCGTTTTGCCGCGACCAATCAGCGACTTGGGATTTCCATTACAGAAAGAAAGACAGACAGACAGAAAGACAGAGTGACAGAAAGGCGGAAGTGACCCTTAGACAAATATATATATATATATATATATATATATATATATATCTAATATATAAAGCTGAATGTGTGTGTGTGTGTGTTTGTGTATGTGTGTATGTCCGGGATTGGCATCTGCACCGTCGCAGCTACAGCCACAAAATTTTGCACAGTCACACGTCTGGACCCCGAGAGCGTCATAGGCTATATTGTGAGGCGAAATTTTAACCCCGCGCGTTCCAATTCACCAAACAATTTTGCCCCTATCTACATAATGGGGAAAAAAGTGAAAGGAAAAGTGTTGGAAGCGTCGCAGCTACAGCAACAAAATTTTGCACAGTCACACGTCTGGACCCTGAGAGCGTCATAGGCTACGTTGTGAGGTGAAATTTTAACCCCGCGCTTTCCAATTCACCAAACAATTTTGCCCCTATCTACATAATGGGGAAAAAAGTGAAAGGAAAAGTGTTGGAGGCGTCGCAGCTACAGAAACAAAATTTTGCACAGTCACACGTCTGGACCCTGAGAGCGTCATAGGCTATGTTGTGAGGTGAAATTTTAACTCCGCGCTTTCCAATTCACCAAACTTTTTTCCCCCTATCTACATAATGGGGAAAAGTGAAAGGAAAAGTGTTGGAGGCAAATTGACAGCTGCCAGATGTGGACAAGGGGGACTTAAAGAGTGAGAGCGATGGCGCCAAAGAGTATATACCGTACAGTTGCTAAGGTGGGTCCCCGACATGGGATACTCACCACACACGGGGATATGAACACACACAAAATGCGCCACACACTACCACGTGCTTGAACACATATACCACCCTCAGCACACATTTCACCACACATACACCAACCTCGCCACATAAAAGTCGAAACACAAAAGTCGCCGCTCAAAACTCACCACGCGCAAAACTCACCACATGCAAAAAATAGGCTCACGCAAAACTCGCCACAAGTGCAAAACTCACCTCATGGAAAACTCGCCACACGCAAAACTTGCACATGCGGAAAATTTGCCACATGCACAAAATTTGCAACACATGCAAAAGTTGCCTCACACAAAACTTGCACATACTCAAAAGGCACCAGACATAAAACTCACCACGCGCAAAACTCGCCATGCGCAAAACTTGCTGCACACAACTTGCTACACTAACCTGTCACATGCAACTCGACACACAAAAAGTTGCTACACGCATGTTGCCACACAAAACTCATCTCACAAAAGTCGCTACATGCATGTCGCCACACACAACTCAACACACACAACTTGACAAACGAAACTCGCCCTAAAACACACACAAGTCTGGTATTAGCCTTCAAAAATAAAAATCTAATTAATAAGCAGACAAACTACAAGAGCAACAAATGTACCATATAGGAAATACGGCAGCTGCCAGTCACATGACCTGTCTATTATGTGTATGTGTGAGCTAATATATACTGCCAGGGGGAGGGCTTCCTGTTGGCTGGGGATTTATCAGGCTGCCAATTTATCTTACAAATACTGAGGTAAAAATACTGAGCAAATAACGTGTTAACGAGGTCTAATACAGGAGATCACACAGGTATATACTATATACAGGGGAGATGACACACAGATATATACTATATACAGGAGAGATGACACACAGGTATATACTATATAAAGGAGGAGATGACATACAGGTACATACTATATACAGGAGGAGATGACATACAGGTATATACTATATACAGGAGGAGATGACACACAGGTATATACTATATACAGGAGCATATTACCTACAGGTATATACTATATACAGGAGGAGATGACATACAGGTATATGCTATATATAGAAGATGACATACAGGTATATACTATATACAGGAGGAGATGACACACAGATATATACTATATACAGGGGAGATGACACACAGGTATATACTATATACAGGAGGAGATGACATACAGGTATATACTATATATAGAAGGAGATGACATACAGGTATATACTATATATAGGAGGAGATGACATACAGGTATATACTATATATAGGAGGAGATGACATACAGGTATATACTATATATAGGAGATGACATACAGGTATATACTATATACAGAGGAGATAACACACAGCAGGTATATACTATATACAGGGGAGATGACATACAGGTATATACTATGTACAGGAGATGACATACAGGTGTATACTATATATAAGGGAGATGACAAACATGTATATACTGAGGTGAAAATGAGAGGTGTGAGGTGAAAATGAAAAGGTGTGAGTGCAAAATGAGAGGAGTGAGGGAAAATAGTGTAGTGATCGGAAAATGACAGATGTGAGGTCGAAATGACAAGTGTTAGGCGGGAATGAGAGGAGTGAGGGAGAAAATGAGAGGTGTGAGGGAGAAAATGAGAGATGTGAGGGGGAAAATTAAAGATGTGATTGGGAAAATGAGAGGCGTGATGGGAAAATAAGAGAAGTGACGTGCTATAACTAACCACAGATATTTACTATGCCCAGGCAACGCCGGGCTCTTCAGCTAGTATATATATATATAGATTTATATATATATATATATATATATGATAATAGTGTCCAAACCACAACATGTTTCGGAGATATCTGCTCCATTTGGGGGCCAAATGCAGTATTCAGGGTGCGCCCACATCTTTATGGAAGTACACACAGTTTTCCACACATACAAAGCTCCTTTGTCAATGGCGTTCTATTTAACATCATGGTGCACGCGTATAATCGTGCTTACTTGTATTGTCCTTGGTTTCTATGTGCCATATCCCATCGTGCACACATGCAGCGGCATCTTTGGTTACCTGACAGTGGGCTAATAATGCGCAGGCGCCAGTGATGTTAGGCGCTAACAAGTGGCTGAAGCCTTAGTGTCCGGAGCTGCCTAGCTAACATTTCTCTCCGGGCAGAATTAAAATGTAATCAAGGATTCCCAGAAATTGGGATACATATTTGCTTATCAGCAAATTCCCTTACTATTTTTGATAGCCTGATGTTTAATAAATAATGTTTGTCTGAATAGTATGAACTGCATTATGAAAATGTATCCTTTTCCAATATTGTAACTATTACTTTTAAAGACCTGGGTGCATCCTGAATACCGTATTTGGCATCCTTTACGGTTGCATTTGAACCGCTCACTGTATGTGTTATCATATAGAATTGTAATTTGAGAAAGAAGCAGAAGGCTCCAAAAAAAGCCGTGCTTTAGACTATATTGTAGAAACTTTTGATTTTTTAATAGAACATTCATCTTCTTTTTGACCAACAGAAGGCAGCAGATGTGTTTTTTTAGTGGGCCCTTTTGGAAGTTTTATACATTTCAACAGAAATTCACAACATTTCTTATACAGCCCAGGCCAGCTTTGCGGCTACATCAGGTGTCGGAATGCAGACTATCTGGCAGGACAAAAAAAAAAAAATAAACTTTCATTAGCAC
Organism: Ranitomeya imitator; assembly: GCF_032444005.1. Lineage (NCBI taxonomy): Eukaryota > Metazoa > Chordata > Amphibia > Anura > Dendrobatidae > Ranitomeya > Ranitomeya imitator. The sequence goes on along the minus strand of NC_091282.1, from coordinate 714,671,099 downwards.
TGTGCCTACTTTAGCACAACCTATTAAAGTGGGGCTTTTTAACTTATCAGTATTTATTTATTTTGCCTACAAACTCACCCGATGAGAATTTTTCCTTTTGCTTCCCTTTGGTTCTTGCCCGCCCTGTAATTGGCTATCTGACTGGTGTTAGTAATGTAAGAGACAATAATTCCTAGTACGACTAATTATTATAATTCTTCTCTTCAATAGTGTAGAAGTGTAGCCAAGTAAAAAATACTGGTATCATACCGCATTTTTGGCCTCCGTAGTACACAAACTGTGTAGCGCAGCAGCATCCAGCCATTTTTAAAAGTATACCTCTGGTGGCCAGGCCCTAGAAGAAGTTATTCCATGAAAGGAAAAGATGAGAATATCTGTAAGTGGATTCGATTAAAGATTAAATTACTGAACCTCTCACCAAAACATATCCAGTGATCGGATAGGTCACGAAAAGATATTTGAGAGCTCAAAATGTACCTGTTAAACAAGAGGCATCCATCAGCCATAGACGAACATGGTAACCATTTATGAGATAATAGATGGTGGTCCGATTCTAACGCATCGGGAATACTAGAATATGTATGCAGTTTATTTATGAAGAATTTAGAATAATGCAATGAATACATAGGATTTGGCCGGAAGCGTGGTTCAAATCCTGCGGCAATTCGCGGCCGGACTGCGCCTGTTGCTGATTTTTTGCCAGGGCCGGCTCCATGTTTTTGAGGGCCCCGGGTGAAAGAGTCTCACAGCTCACATAGCATATAACACAGCCCACTAAGTATATAGCACAGCCACGTAGTATATAGCACAGCCACGTAGTATATAGCACAGCTACGTAGTATATAGCACAGCTACGTAGTATATAACACAGCTACGTAGTATATAACACAGCCACGTAGTATATAGCAGCCACGTATTATATAGCACAGCCACGTAGTTTATAGCACAGGCACATAGTATATTGCACAGCCACATAGTATATAGCACAGGCACGTAGTATATAGCACAGCTACGTAGTATATAACACAGCCACGTAGTATATAGCACAGCCACGTAGTATATTGCAGAGCCACGTAATATATAGCACAGCCCATGCATTATATAACACCGCCCATGTAGTATATAGCACCGTCCACGTAGTATATAACACAGCCCACGTAGTATATAACACAGCTCGCGTAGTATATAACACAGCCCGCGTAGTATATAACACAGCCCGCGTAGTATATAACACAGCCCGCGTAGTATAGAACACAGCCACGTAGTATATAGCACAGCCACGTAGTATATAGCACAGCCCATGTAGTATATAGCACAGCCCACGTAGTATATAACAGCCCATGCAGTACATAACACAGCCCATGCAGTATGTAACACAGCCCACGTAGTATATAACACAGCCCACGTAGTCTATAGCAATGTGGGCACAATATCGCTGTTAAAAAAAGAATTACCGTATATGTTTTTACTATTGATGCTGCATAGGCAGCATCAATAGTAAAAAGTTGGTCATACTTACTGCTAAAACGCTATGTGGGCGCTGACTGGAGGGGAGTAGGGAGGGGGCACTGACTGGAGGGTAGTAGGGAGGGGCCAATTCACGGCCGGACTGTGCCTGTCGCTGATTGGTCGCGCCCAGTCGGCCGCGACCAATCTACGATGCGGGACTTCCGTGACAGACAATCAGACGGAAGTGGAAAACAGACAAACAGACGGAAGTGGACCTTAGATGATTATAAGATATATTTTCAGGATCTTATCCATGTAAGTACTGTAGCCCTCTACATTCTTACATACTTCAGACAGAAGCCAAGATGATACTTTTAGTCTCCCTCTGTTTAATGGAAACATTTCAAGTGTGTCTTAAGAGCTTTCAAAACATATACACTATATGTAAGAGAAAAATACATATGCCTTGGATAGAACAAAATCATTTCAATCACTTAATAGTTCTTACAACATCACATCATTTATCAATTGCGATAAACAATATGTCGTTTATTGCATCTGCTGCCTGTCTTGTCAGATCCAATACATTGGATGCACTATTCGCAAACTTAAAAAGAGGATAGCGGAACATTTACGGTACCTAATATCTACAATAAAAACGCAGCATATTCTGGAGCCTCTAAACCAGTGTTCCCCAAGTCCGGTCCTCAAGAGCCACCAACAGGTCATGTTTTCAGGATTTCCTTAGTATTTCCCAGGTGATAATTGCTTCACCTGCACAGGCAATAATTCCATCACCTGTGCAATACTAAGGAAATCCTGAAAACATGACCTGTTGGTGGCTCTTGAGGGCTGGAGTTGGGGAACACTGCTCTAAACACTTTGTTAATATTCACAAGGGGGATGATTCCCTATTTGCCTTTTATGGTTTTGAGGAATGATTTATTCTGTATTTATTAATGTGTTTCCTTATGTGCATGTGTTTTTTTTTTTTAAGATATCTGTCCATTGTTTCAGGTATTTGCGCTTGCAACACCGTATGCATATTAACGTAATTGCCTACACATTATTGATTGTTTTTTCCTGCTTATTTAATGTTTGACCCATTTTGCTACACCTATCCTATGACAAAGGGTGCAGTTAACGCGACTGAGAGGCGTCAGGTGTTTCTTCATGTTTTTAATCATGGCTAACATGCTTTAAATAAAGTTGCTGCTATTTTACTTACCGGGTTGGAGTGCCACTTCTATTCCTCCTTCTTCTCTAAGAGAAAAATAGAGAGAGTGCACCCAACCTAACATAAAAATTAATTATTAATTGTATTTAATTCTTTCTTTTATTAACCCCTACGTGACCAAGCCAAATTTTTCAAATTTGACATGTGTCACTTTATGTGACAATAACTCTGGAATCAAAGATAAACAAAATAAACAAATAGTTAGTAAGTAAATGAATAAATAGTACTCATATATGTAAAAAACACAAAGATACTTAGTTAATACTGTTATGATAAAAAAAAAAGCGTAAAAGCCATCCCACCGTGACAAGGTATACTCAGTCGGGATGGTACCTAACTTTGTAATTCACCTAATGAACTACACCTATGTGTCAGCAGTTGTCACAATAGATAAAGGCAAAGCAGGAGTGGGTCCCAACTGTTCAGACACATTCTCATGGAAAGCTATATAAAGAAAATGATCAGCCCAAAAAGTACCTACAAACTACAAGAGCTCTGGAGTGTTTCAACATATCCCCCTGATAATGAGGCTGTTTTTTTCATGACATATTATCCATTATGCTAATGGTAAATTTAGGTCAATATGTTTTGCGTTTACGTAGAGTATAAACATATCAGAAATTTGACAAACATTTCAAAAATTTTGCAATTTTCAGATTTTGAATGATTATCCCTTTAATCCAGGTCATTCAAAAAGTAAACAAATAACATTTTCCTTATGCGTACTGTAAGGCAGTGGCTTTCTCGTCCGTGTGATAATTAGGCAGTGATCCAAGAAAGTTCAACATAAACGTCTTTATTTTCAAACTCGCAAAATAAATCCAGAACGTCTATCCTCCAGCCATAATGTGTATATCAGTCTGTTACTGTGGGCGACTGCATCACCGTATCACTCATAGGTGCGTCAGTGGCTTTGTTTTCTCTGGCTCTGGCCTGTGTTCAATTTCACACAGACCTGTCCTACACAGAGCTCCAGCTCTGATGCTTGCAAAATAAAAACTGACACACCCATACCTTAACCCCTTAGTGACAGAGCCAATTTGGTACTTAATGACCAAGCCAATTTTTACAATTCTGACCACTGTCACTTTATGAAGTTATAGCTCTAGACGGCTTCAACGTATCCCACTGATTTAGAAGGTTTTTTGTGACATATTGTACTTCATGTTAGTGGTAAAATTTCTTCTATATAACTTGCGTTTATTTATTTAAAAAATGGTAATTTGGCAAAAATGTTGAAAATTTTTGTACCCTTAAATCACAAAGTGGTGTCACACAAAATGGTTAATAAATAACATTTCCCACATCTCTACTTTACATCAGCACAATTTTGGAAACATTTTTTTTTTGTTAGGACGTTAGAAGGGTTAAAAGTTGACCAGCGATTTCTCATTTTTCCAACAAAATTTACAAAACCATTTTTTTTTAGGGACCACCTCACATTTGAAGTGAAACTCCACCCCTCAAAGTGCGCAGAACACATTCAAGAAGTTTATTAACCCTTCGGGTGCTTCACGAGAACTAAAGCAATGTGGAAGGAAAAAATGAACATTTTACTTTTTTCACAAAAAATTTACTTTGGAACCAATTTTTTTATTTTCACAACGGTAGCAGGAGAAAATTTGTTGTGCCATTTCTTCTGAGTACGCCAATACCCTGTATGTGGGGGAAAGACTCTGTTTGGGCACATGGCAGGGCTCAGAAAGGAGGGAGCACCGGTTGACTTTTTGAACTCAAAATTGGCTGAAATCAATGGTGGCGTCATGTCACGTCTGGAATGCCCCTGATGTACCTAAACAGTGGAACCCCCCAATTCTAACTCCAACCCTAACCCCAACACACTTCTAACTCTAATCCCAACCTTAACCATAACCCTAACCACAACCTTAACACCAACACCCCCGAACCCTAGTCCCAACCCTAACCATAACCCTAACCACAAACCTAACCCTAACACACCCCTAACTCTAATCCTAACCATAATCCCAACCATAATCACTTTAGCCCAATCCAACCCTAGCCCCAACCCTAACTTTAGACCAACCCTAACTTTAGCCCAACCATAACCCTAGCCCCAACCCTAACTTTAGCCCAACCATAACCCTAGCCCCAACCCTAACCCTAGCCCCAACCCTAACCCAAGCTCCAACCCTAGCCCAACCCTAACTTTATCCCAACCCTAACTTTAGCCCAACCCCAATGAAAAAATGGAAATAAATACTTTTTTTAATTTAAATTATTTTTACCTAACTAAGGGGGGTAAAAAAGAGAGTTTGATTTACTTTTATTTTTTATTTTAACCCCTTTCTGCCATTAGACGTACTATTCCGTCCATATGGGGTGGGCTTTACTTCCCAAGGACGGAATAGTACGTCATAGGCGATCGGCCGCGCTCACGGGGGGAGCGCGGCCGATCGCGGCCGGGTGTCAGCTGCTTATTGCAGCTGACATCCGGCACTATGTGCCAGGAGCGGTCACGGACCGCCCCCGGCACATTAACCCCCGGCACACCGCGATCAAACATGATCACGATGTGCCGGCGGTGCAGGGAAGCATCGCGCAGGGAGGGGCCTCCCTGCGGGCTTCCCTGAGACCCCCGCAGCAACGAGATGTGATCGCGTTGCTTCGGGGATCTCCTACCTTCCCCCCTGCAGCAAGTCCCGGATCCAAGATGGCCGCGGATCCGGGTCCTGCAGGGAGGGAGGTGCCTTACCAAGTGCCTGCTCAGAGCAGGCACTTGGTAACGCTGCAGCACTCTGAGACAGATCGGTGATCTGTCAGAGTGCTGTGCAAACTGTCAGATCACCGATCTGTATTGTCCCCCCCTGGGACAAAGTAAAAAAGTTCAAAAATTTTTTTACAAGTGTGTAAAAAAAATTTAAAAAAAAATCCTAAATAATGAAAAAAATAAATAAATATTATTCCAATAAATACATTTCTTAATCTAAATAAAAAAAAACAATAAAAGTACACATATTTAGTATCGCCGCGTCCGTAACGACCCGACCTGCAAAACGGTCCCACTAGTTAACCCCTTCAGTAAACACCGTAAGAAAAAAAAAAAAACGAGACAAAAAACGCTTTATTATCATACCGCCGTACAAAAAGTGGAATAACACGCGATCAAAAAGACGGATATAAATAACCATGGTACCGCTGAAAGCGTCATCTTGTCCCGCAAAAAACGAGCCACCATACAGCAACATAAGCAAAAAAATAAAAAAGTTATAGTCCTCAGAATAAAGCGATGCAAAAATAATTATTTTTTCTATAAAATAGTTTTTATCGTATAAAAGCGCCAACACATAAAAAAATGATATAAATGAGGTGTCGCTGTAATCGTACTGACCCGAAGAATAAAACTGCTTTATCAATTTTACCAAACGCGGAACGGTATAAACGCCTCCCCCAAAAGAAATTCATGAATAGCTTGTTTTTGGTAATTCTGCCTCACAAAAATCGGAATAAAAAGCGATCAAAAAATGTCACGTGCCCGAAAATGTTACCAATAAAAACGTCAACTCGTCCCGCAAAAAACAAGACCTCACATGACTCTGTGGACTCAAATCTGGAAAAATTATAGCTCTCAAAATGTGGTAACGCAAAAAATATTTTTTGCAATAAAAAGCGTCTTTCAGTGTGTGACGGCTGCCAATCATAAAAATCCGCTAAAAAAAGCTATAAATAGTAAATAAAACCCCCCTTCATCACCCCCTTAGTTAGGGAAAAATAAAAAAAATAAAAAAATGTATTTATTTCCATTTTCCGGCTAGGGTTAGGGCTAGGGCTAGGGCTAGGGCTAGGGTTAAGGCTACAGTTAGGGTGAAGGCTACAGTTAGGGTTAAGGCTACAGTTAGGGTTGGGGCTAAAGTTAGGGTTAGGGTTTGGATTACATTTGCGGTTGGGAATAGGGTTGGGATTAGGGTTAGGGGTGTGTCTGGGTTAGAGGTGTGGTTAGGGTTACCGTTGGAATTAGGGTTAGGGGTGTGTTTGGATTAGCGTTTCAGTTATAATTGGGGGGTTTCAACTGTTTAGACATCAGGGGCTCTCCAAACGCAATATGGCGTCCGATCTCAATTCCAGCCAATTCTGCGTTGAAAAATTAAAACAGTGCTCCTTCCCTTCCGAGCTCTCCCGTGTGCCCAAACAGGAGTTTACCCCAACATATGGGGTCTCAGCGTACTCAGGACAAATTGGACAACAACTTTTGGGGTCCAATTTCTCCTGTTACCCTTGGAAAATACAAAACTGGGGGCTAAAAAACAATTTTTGTGGGGAAAAAAAAGATTTTTTATTTTCACGGCTCTGCGTTATAAACTGTAGTGAAACACTTGGGGGCTCAAAGTTCTCACAACACATCTAGATAAGTTTATGGGGGGGGTCTAGTTTCCAATATGGGGTCACTTGTGGGGGGTTTCTACTGTTCAGGTACATTAGGGGCTCTGCAAACGCAATGTGACGCCTGCAGACCATTCCATCTAAGTCTGTATTCCAAATGGCGCTCCTTCCCTTCCGAGCCCTCCCATGCGCCCAAACGGTGGTTCCCCCCCACATATGGGGTATCAGCGCACTCAGGACAAATTGCACAACAACTTTTGGGGTCCAATTTCTCCTGTTACCCTCGGGAAAATACAAAACTGGGAGCTAAAAAATAATTTTTGTGGGAAAAAATTTTGTTTTATTTTTACGGCTCTGCATTATAAACTTCTGTGAAGCTCTTGGTGGGTCAAAGTGCTCACCACACATCTAGATAAGTTCCTTAGGGGGTCTACTTTCCAAAATGGTGTCACTTGTGGGGGGTTTCAATGTTTAGGTACATCAGTGGCTCTCCAAACGCAACATGGCGTCTCATCTCAATTCCTGTGAATTTTGCATTGAAAAGTCAAACGGCGCTTCTTCCCTTCCGAGCTCTCCCATGCGCCCAAACAGTGGTTTACCCCCACATATGGGGTATCAGCGTACTCAGGACAAATTGTACAACAACTTTTTGGTTCCAATTTCTTCTCTTACCATTGGGAAAATAAAAAATTGGGGGCGAAAAGATAATTTTTGTGAAAAAAAAATGATTTTTTATTTTTACAGTTCTGCATTATAAACTTCTGTGAAGCACTTGGTGGGTCAAAGTGCTCACCACACCTCTAGATAAGTTCCTTAGGGGGTCTACTTTCCAAAATGGTGTCACTTGTGGGGGGTTTCAATGTTTAGGCACATCAGTGGCTCTCCAAACGCAACATGGCGTCCCATCTCAATTCCAGTCAATTTTGCATTGAAAAGTCAAATAGCGCTCCTTCGCTTCCAAGCTCTGTCATGCGCCCAAACAGTGGTTTACCTCCACTTATGGGGTATTGGCGTACTCAGGACAAATTGTACAACAAGGTTTGGGGTCCATTTTCTCCTGTAACCCTTGGTAAAATAAAACAAATTGGAGCTGAAGTAAATTTTTTGTGAAAAAAAGTTAAATGTTAATTTTTATTTAAACATTCCAAAAATTCCTGTGAAACACCTGAAGGGTTAATAAACTTCTTGAATGTGGCTTTGAGAACCTTGAGGGGTGCAGTTTTTAGAATGGTGTCACACTTGGGTATTTTCTATCATATAGACCCCTCAAAATGACTTCAAATGAGATGTGGTCCCTAAAATAAAATGGTGTTGTAAAAATGAGAAATTGCTGGTCAACTTTTAACCCTTATAACTCCCTAACAAAAAAAAATTTTGGTTCCAAAATTGTGCTGATGTAAAGTAGACATGTGGGAAATGTTACTTATTAAGTATTTTGTGTGACATATCTCTGTGATTTAATTGCATAAAAATTCAAAGTTGGAAAATTGCGAAATTTTCAAAATTTTCGCCATATTTCCATTTTTTTCACAAATAAACGCAGGTAATATCAAAGAAATTTTAACACTATCATGAAGTACAATATGTCACGAGAAAACAATGTCAGAATCACCGGGATCCGTTGAAGCATTCCAGAGTTATAACCTCATAAAGGGACAGTGGTCAGAATTGTAAAAATTGGCCCGGTCCATAATGTGCAAACCACCCTTGGGGGTAAAGGGGTTAATCACTGTGGTAGGGTGTATCACAGTGATCAAAATGAACCAATAGGAAAAACTTCCTATTGTTGCCGGGTGCCGCCCGACATATCTCGGCGGGTGCACTGCGCATGCGCCCGCCATTTTCTTCAACGGAGGATACAGTCACATCGGAGGTACCTGGGGGATCGGGGGACCCCATTTCTCTCTCCTCTGATGTGCGATCACATTAGAGGAGAGAGAAATTAAATGGGAAATTGGACTTTTTTTTCGCGGTTGCGGTTATATCATTAATAACAGCGATCACATCTCTGGAGTTGGTAAAAACTGACCCGAATCATGTTCTCTGGGGACTCAGCTACCCCCCAGTAGCCGAGACCCCAGAGAAATTCCGATGCTGGGGGCGCTATACACTTATTTCTCAGCGCCGTTAAAAAATGGCGCTGAGGAATAAGTACCTTTAATTGCTGCCGTTAAAGAGTTAACTGAAAGTTTAAATGGGAATCATGAACATGGGCAACTCCCAAGACCCAGAGAGGAGAGAGAGATTTGTCCCACTACCAACCTGTATGTCTTTAAAAATAAAAACCCATATCAGGTTTTCTTAAATCTAACTTGGTCAAATAGTTTGACCAAATCCACACTCTTGTTTTGCATTGTAACCACAGCTGTGGCTGTAATTACGGTCCTCTCCAGTGGGTTTAGTATGTTTCTATGCACATTCTGGGGGACACATAAGGACTAGAGTTGAGCGAGTTTGATCGGGTCCCAATAAAATTCACTCAACTCTAATAACGACCCTTGTATACGATTCCCCTCACTGCCTCACATTACTCCCTCTTCTGTTCAAACTTGGAGGGATTAAACATCTTTTACCATATAGGGTGCCCATGACAGGTCATCCGCATTTCCTTGCATCTTCCGAGCCTGATGTTACACCAAGAAACTACAGTTTTGCAAAGACAGAAACCATCTGGTGACTCAAGCATTCCTCTCCTTGATATTAATCATCCAGACCAAGGGTGAATGGTACGTTACCAAGTGAAAGTGTCACACAAGTAAATAATAGCGTAGGGATTCCAAGGTCCACTTAATGGCCAAGCACGCCTTCTCCACTACGTTATTTTTCTCTATCGGGGTAAGCTTCCTACCCAAGTTTACCTTGTGACAAAACTGCTCCTAGGTCTACCTCAGAGGCATGCATTTGCACAATAAAGTTTTTCTTGAATCTGGGACTGGTGAGGACTGGCTGTCCACACAACGCCAACTTCATGGGCTGGAATGTTTCCTGAGGGGTTCCACAGAATCATAACCGATTTCCTTCTCTTTAAGAGCTCAGTCAAAGGTGCTGATCTCCTGGCAAAATTAGGTATATTTCATTGGTAATACCAAATGATGCAGAGTAACGCTCTTACCTGTTTTGTAGTAAGAAGCCAGTTTTCAATGGCCTCGATTTTGTTTGCTTGGGGTGTAATCACCCCACGGTCAAACACATAGAGGGCTTCCTCGAGACATATTGCACATTTTTGGGGGGTTCGCTGTCAAACCTGTGGCTCTGAGTGAATCCACTTGCACCTGACAATATTCAAATATGCTGACGCATACTTCAGATGGGGCTCTAAAACTATGTCCATCAGCCTCAAGAACATGATTGGGGCCCCATGTATCCCAAAAGGCAAGACAACATAGTGAGAGAGACCCTCCGATGTAATGAAGGAGGTCAATTCTTTCATCGACTCAGTCAGAGGCACCTGCCAGTAACCCTTAGTCAGATCAAGCGTTGTGAAGTACTAAACCTGACCCTGTCTCTCAATCAGCTTGTCCACCCAGGGCATTGGATAAAAGGTCAAATTTTGACACATAGTTACATAGTTATTAAGGTTGAAGGAAGACTATAAGTCCATCTAGTTCAACCCATAGCCTACCCTAACATGCCCTAACATGTTGATCCAGAGGAAGGCAAAAAAAAACCATGTGGCAAAGAGTAAGCTCCACCTTGGGGAAAAAAATTCCTTCCTGACTCCACATATGGCAATCAGACTAGTTCCCTGGATCAACGCCCTATAATGGAATCTAGTGTATATACCCTATAACATTATACTTTTCCAGAAATGTATCCAGTCCCCTCTTAAATTTATGTAATGAATCACTCATTACAACATCATACGGCAGAGAGTTCCATAGTCTCACTGCTCTTACAGTAAAGAATCCGCATCTGTTATTATGCTTAAACCTTTTTCCTCCAGACGTAGAGGATGCCCGCTTGTCCCTGTTTCAGGTCTATGATTAAAAAGATCATCAGAAAGGTCTTTGTACTGTCCCCTCATATATTTATACATTAAAATAAAATCACCCCTCAGTCTTCGTTTATCCAAACTAAATAGCCCCAAGTGTAATAACCTATCTTGGTATTGCAGACCCCCCAGTCCTCTAATAACCTTGTTCGCTCTTCTCTGCACCCGCTCCAGTTCAGCTATGTCTTTCTTATACACCGGAGACCAGAACTGTGCACAGTATTCTAAGTATGGTCGAACTAGTGACTTGTATAGAGGTAAAATTATGTTCTCCTCATGAACATCTAAGCCTCTTTTAATCCATCCCATTATTTTATTTGCCTTTGTAGCAGCTGCCCGACACTGGCCACTGAATATGAGTTTGTCATCCACCCATACTCCCAGGTCTTTTTCATTGACGGTTTTGCCCAGAGTTTTAGAATTAAGCACATAATTATACATCTTATTACTTTTACCCAAGTGCAGGACCTTACATTTATCCCCCATTAAAGCTCATTTGCCATTTATCAGCCCAAGCTTCTAGTTTACATAAATCATCCTGTAATATAAAATTGTCCTCCCCTGTATTGATTACCCTGCAGAGTTTAGTGTCATCTGCAAATATTGAAATTCTGCTCTGAATGCCCCCTACAAGGTCATTAATAAATATGTTAAAAAGAAGAGGGCCCAATACTGACCCCTGTGGTACCACACTGCTAACCGCTACCCAGTCCGAGTGTGCTCCATTAATAACCACCCTTTATTTCCTATCCCTGAGCCAGCTCTCAACCCACTTACACATATTTTCCCCTATCCCCATTATTCTCATTTTATGTATCAACCTTTTGTGTGGCACCGTATCAAAAGCTTTTGAAAAGTCCATATACACTACATCTACTGGGTTCCCTTGGTCCAATCCGGAACTAACCTCTTCATAGAAGCTGATCAGATTAGTCTGACATGAACGGTCCCTAGTAAACCCGTGCTGATACTGGGTCATGAGGTTATTCCTCTTCAGATACTCCAGTATAGCATCCCTTAGAATGCCCTCCAGGATTTTACCCACAGTAGAGGTTAAGCTTACTGGCCTATAATTACCGAGTTCAGTTTTTGTCCCCTTTTTGAATATTGGCACCACATTTGCTATACGCCAGTCCTGTGGTACAGACCCTGTTATTATTGAGTCTTTAAAGATTAAAAATAATGGTCTATCAATGACTGTACTTAATTCCTGCAGTACTTTGGGGTGTATCCCATCCGGGCCCGGGGATTTGTCAATTTTAGTGATTTTTAGACGCCGTCGCACTTCCTGCTTGGTTAAGCAGGTGACATTTAATTGGGAATTTTTATCACTAGTCATTTTGTCTGCCATGGGATTTTTTTTTGTAAATACTGATGAAAAAAAGTCATTTAGCATATTGGCTTTTTCCTCATCCTCATCCACCATTTCACCCAGACTATTTTTAAGGGGGCCAACACTATCATTTTTTAGTTTCTTACTATTTATGTAGTTAAAGAATATTTTGGGATTATTTTTACTCTCTCTGGCAATGAGTCTCTCTGTCTCATTCTTTGCTGCCTTGATTTGCTTTTTACAGAATTAATTTAATTTTTTGTATTTATTTAATGCCTCCTCACTACCTACTTCCTTTAATTCTCTAAATGCTTTCTTTTTGTCACTTATTGCGCCCCTTACAGCTCTATTTAGCCATATTGGTTTCCTCCTATTTCTAGTATGTTTATTCCCATACGGTATATACTGTGCACAGATCCTATCCAGGATGCTAATAAACGTCTCCCATTTTCTTTTTGTATTTTTGTGTCTCAGGATATCGTCCCAGTTAATTGCACCAAGATCCTCTCTCATCCGTTGGAAATTTGCCCTCCTGAAGTTTAGTGTCCTTGTAACCCCTCTACTATACATCTTATTAATGGATACATGAAAACTTATTATTTTGTGATCACTATTCCCCAAGTGACACCCAACCCTTATATTTGATATGCGGTCTGGCCTGTTGGTTAATATTAGGTCTAGCAGTGCCCGTCTTCTTGTTGGGTCCTGAACCAGTTGTGAATGGTAATTGTCTCTCAGAGTTGTCAAAAACCGATTACCTTTGCTGGAACTGCAGGTTTCTGTTCCCCAATATATTTCAGGGTAGTTGAAGTCCCCCATAATAATGACTTCCCCTTGAGTCGCAGCTTCATCTATTTGCTTTACAAGGATATTCTCCATTGCTTCCATTATTTTTGGAGATTTATAACAAACCCCTATCAGTAATTTATCATGTTTTCCCCCTCCCCTTATCTCCACCCACAGGGATTCTATATTTTCATTAAATTCACCTATATTATTACGCAGGATGGGTTTTAAGGACGATTTTACATATAGACACACCCCACTCCCTCGCTTATCTGTACGGTCATTTCTGAATAGACTATAACCCTGCAAGTTAACAGCTCAGTCATGGCTCTCATCCAGCCAAGTTTCAGATATCCCCACCATGTCACAATTATGCTCCAACAACATTAGTTCTAATTCGTCCATATTGTTGGCGAGGCTTCTGGCATTAGTATACATGCACTTGATGTTCCTCTCTGTACCTCTATTCTTTCTTAAATTATTAACTGTTCTAACCCCACCCCGCATGCCACCGCCACCCCCAACTTCCTTATTTGTGCCCAGGTCTGTCTGCACTATCTTTCCCTCCTATAAATTGAATACCCTCCCCCCCATCCCTAGTTTAAACACTCCTCCAACCTTCTAGCCATTTTCTCCCCAAGCACAGCTGCACCTTCCCCATTGAGGTGCAGCCCATCCCTAGCGTAGAGCCTGTAGCCAACTGAGAAGTCGGCCCAGTTCTGCAGGAACCCAAACCCCTCCTTCCTACACCAATTCTTGAGCCACTTATTAACCTCCCTAATCTACTGTTGCTTCTCTGGCGTGGCACGTGGTACAGGCAGTATTTCGGAAAATACCACGTTGGAGATCCTTGCTTTCAGCTTGCAGCCTAATGCCCTGAAATCATCTTTAAGGACCTTCCACCTACCTCTAACTTTGTCATTTGTGCCAATGTGCACCATGACCGCTGGGTCCTCACCAGCCCCTCCCAGTAATCTGTCCACCCGATCAGTGATGTGTCGGACTCGAGCGCCAGGTAGGCAGTACACCGCTCGATGATCCCTGTCTTTTTAACAGATTGCCCTATCTGTTCCCCTAATAATTGAGTCACCCACTACCAGCATCTGTCTGGCCTGCCCTGCTCTCCTATTTCCCTCCTTACTGGAGCAGTCACTCCTCCGGCTTTCAGAGGACATGCCTGGCTGCAGCAGTGCTACCCATATACTGGCACCCCCCTCATCTGCCAACTTAGCAAAGTTATTGGGGTGTGCCAGATCAGGACTAGCCTCCCTGGCACTCTTCCTTCTACCCCGCTTCCTTCTTTCCCAAACTCGGCTTTGGGAAAATGGCCGCCGCGATCTCTTGTGCGCACGCGCGGCATCCCGCGGCCATTTTCCTGAAGCCCCGTGCAGCAGAGCACTCAATCTGCGCACGCGCGGCCCCAGGAAGATGGCCGCCCCCACCGATGAAAGGGATGACAGCGCAGATCGCGCGCTGTGTCTTCACAAGGGCGCAGGGAATTCGGACCTTGGACATGCGCACACCACTACGCCACCAACGGAAAGCTGGGGAAGAAAAGAGCGCTGTGAACACGCCCACCCGACCTGACCAGCCTGATTGACAGGCGAAAACGGCGACTTTGGTAATGTATTTCTCAGCATACATGGAGAATCAGGGTACACTACATACACTATAGTAACGCACAGATCAGGCCCTATTTAACAGTATTTATAGCTCAATCTGAAAAAACGGGGTGACAGGTTCCCTTTAACAATAGTGGAGCACATTTCCTAATGGGGATTGCACTAGACAGAAAAGTTAAATTAAAAAAATAAAAAATAAATATAAAGTATTAATAAAAAATAGACAGCAATTCCTCCCTTGGAAACTCCCTGAATCCAAAGTCACTGAATCACAAGTCACACTTACCGCCGTTCACACTTACGCTCAGCTCACACTCGCTATGCTGAAGATTTATAGATTTTTTTTCTCTAGTTCCCCTCAACAGCAATCCACCTTGCTGTTCAAATGCACTTCCAAAAAGGACTTGAGCCCCAAACAGCTGCCCCTTATAAACCCTTAATTATGAGCCCCCCACCCTAAGTTAACCCCTTATGAATATAGCTACTCCCAATTCAGCAACTCACACCAATTCACACAGGTATTTGTTAAAGGCTTTCCAAATACCTCTTCACTGAATCACAAGTCACACTTACCGCCGTTCACACTTACGCCCACGTCATACTCAGCTTGCTCACACTCGCTAAGCTGGAGATTTAAAGATTTTTTTTTCTCTAGTTCCCCTCCTCAGCAATCCACCTTGTTGTTCAAATGCACTTCCAAAAAAGGCACTTCATTCAATGTTAGGACATTGTTACAAAATCTTAACTATTCATCCTGCTCTGGAATCAGGACAATGGGGCTAGCCCACTCATTCCTTGACTCCTCAATAACTCCTAGCTGAAGCATTTGTTTCACCTCAGCCGCGATGGCTTGTCTCCAGGCCTCTGGCAGACGGTACGGTTTCATTAGTATGTATACCTGGGGCTGTGTGATAATGTTATGTTGGATTACAGCTGTTAGACTGAGACAGAGAATATGTGCACATTTTGCTGCACTAATTTCCATGCGTACTGTTGCTGCTGTTTAGACAGAGCGTCATTTATCTTCACCTTTCTCCCGCCCTCCACCCGGGCTGATATTGGAGGGTCCACAGACATTACAACTGTAGTCGTATCCATAATCATACATTAGGGTCTTTCCATGCTTTTAGCAGATTTACATGACATAATTGTTCAGATTTCCTCTTCCCTGATATACTTTGATATACTCACCTTTTCCCAGTCATTATATGGCCCTTGCCACTTGGTCATGAACTTACTTTCTGCGGAGGGCACTAAGACTAATATCCAATCCCCGTTTATAAAGGACCTGACTGTGAACTTTTTATTATATGCTCGGCTCTGCGCTGCCTGGGCATCCAGAAGGTCTTTCTTTAATATAGGCATCACCATCGCGATCTGGTCCTGCATACTCATCATGTAATCTATTAAGCTTTTATTGGGAGTAGGCTCCTGTTCCCATGTCTCTTTGGCTACATCCAGCAGGTCCCAGGGATGTCTACACCGTATTAAAGCTCAAATGGAGATAACCCTGTTGAATACTGCGGTACCTCTCGGCCGCAAACATTAAATAGGACAGTAACATATCTCAATCCCTTCTGTCTTTGGAGATCACTTTTTATTTAGCATAGATTTAAGGGTTTTGTGTATGGTACACCGAAGTGCGCAATTGTTTAATCTGGAGCAGCTTGCACAGTTCCTTTGTCACTATGGACATAAAAAGAGTCCCCTGATCCATATGGATCTTCTTAGGTAGCACAAGGTGGCAGAACATGGCAAACAGCTCCTGGGCAATAAGTTTAGCTAAAGTTTGATGAAGCGGAATTGTTTCTGTGTAACAAGAAGCATAGTCTGCTACCACTAATATATGTTGATGGCCACAAGCTGACTTTGCAATGGGCCCTACCAGATCCATAGCAATCCGTTCAAAAGGTACAACTATAATAGGCAGAGAAACCAATGGACTACAAAAACTTGCAGTGGGTGTAATCAGCTGACACTCTGGGAAAGACTCCCAAAACCTCTGCACCTCTGAATAAATTTCAGGCCAAAAGAACGGCTGCAGAATCCGCTTTTGCATCTTTACAACTCAAGCTCTGCCCGACAGTAAAACTGGGGCACTACCAGCGGTTCCACTACTTTGTCAACCCGATGTAACAACTCCTGGTTAACCGCCATTCACGGAAAAACCGCCTCTGCCCCAGGTTGCTGAGCCACCCCATTTATCTCTATCACCCTTTCCCGTGTCCAGGTCAGTGTGGGATCCTGGAGCTGAGTATCCAAAACATTCCCCTGGATACTTCCAGCGCTGGGATTGATAGGGTTTACTCGTCCTCTCATGCCAACACCTCTAGGGGAAACCTATGAGGTTTACACTCTTTCCCTAAGAGGGTGACTCCTACAGCAGGTGTCCCTGACCTTTATCCTCGGAAGGTTGATTTTACTCTCCCACAAGGACCAGAACAGTGGCAAATCTCTTCCCAACACTGTCCCGGAAGGAAGGATCTTTACTACTCCCACCACATGTTTAACTGAACGGAGTGGAAAAGGCAACCTCCACCATCGGATACTCGCGGAGATTGCGGCGTATACGAACTACCTCGATTTTACCCCAGTGGGCTCTAACCTGGAGTTGAGTGACACATGGACGAGTGTCACTAAGCACCTTGAGTCAAAAAGAGCCTCCGCCCGGTGTCCATTGATGCGCATCTGGCACAGATGGGGTTCACAAAAGCAGGGCCGAAGGCATCCGGTGTCTTGATGGTCTCAGTATACAGTACATCAACAACGGGCGAGTAAACCCGCAGTCCATGGGTTCAGCAGTCAGCAGCTACATATCCTGGCTATTGACACTGCCAGTACCTGATAGTGGTGGCACCGCTAGTCCACGACACCAGTTTAGTAGTAAATGGTCTCCTGCCAACCTCACTCTGAAGTACCCCCTCAGTACGGGCTTGGTTCTGACTGACCCCAGCAGATAGTAGTGTCCCTTTTCCAGACTCCTGGGCTTTCAGGGGTCGGAGTGATACCTGCAATGGGGAAGAGTCTCGTACTGAATCCTTGGTGACAATATAACGCTCGATGAGGCTAACCACCAGATCTACAGTATGTTGCCCGGGTCCCATTGCCTCACCTAGCGCTAAATGGCTGCTGGCAAAGTTCACACCAACCAGTCATCTACTACCCTCTCTTTCATTTAGGCTAGGCTCAAGGTCTCAGGAAGGAGCCATTTATTGGCTAACTGCAACAAGCCATACGCCTTGAGACCTACAAAAGACCATTGGTACACTCGTTGTGCCCTTACATAAGTATTAAACCACTGTTTGGGTAAGGATCTCACCTTTCAGTTTCTCATAGTTGTGGGCATCCTCCTGGCTGAGGTAAATGTAAGCCTTCTGGTTGTCTCCCATTTTAGCCCACTGCGAAATTTGCAAACTCTCCCGCTCTTTTGTGCATTTAAACAATGTGAGGAAAGCTTCCCTGTCATCCTCTGGACTCACCTTCCTCAGTGCTGACCTAACTTTTTCCCGGGCCTCAGGATGAACCAGGGTCGGCGGTGGAGGTGTCTCTTGCAGGTCTGCAATCTGTTGCATCATGTTGTTAGTCTGCTGCTGCTGGAACATCTCCTGCTGTTGCCGCTGAGGCTGAAACGGCAGTTGTTGCTGTTTGGTGAGGACCAACTGCTTCAGTAGCTCCCCCATATGGTCCACGGGCCTGACGTGTAACTTTACAAGTTTAATCGCAAACATGCATCTTTTTTTGGGGTATGCCTCAGTTCACACTGACAGCATTATCCATCATATGAAAGGCAGCAGCTTTCTAGTCCATGTGGTAATTAGGCAGTGACCCAAGAAAGTTCAACATAAACATCTTTATTTTCAAGCTCACAGAATAAATCCCAATCTTTTATCCCCTTAACGTCCATATCAGTCCATTGCCATGGGCGAGTGCACCACAGTGTCACTCGTGTGTACGTCAGTGGCTTTACTTTCTTTACGGTCTCTGGCTCTGGCCTGTGTTCAATGTTACACAGACCTGTCCTACACAGAGATTCAGGCTCTGATGCTTGCAAAACAAAAACTGACACACCAAAAATTTTACTAAAAGTTCAAATGGGAATCGTGGACATGGGCCACTCTCAAGACCCAGAGTGGAGGGAGAGATCCATCCCACTACCAACCTACAGATCTCTTAAAAAATCAAAGCCCAAGTCAGGTTTTCTTAAATCTGACTTGGTCAAATAGTTTGAGCAAATCCACACTCTTATGTTGCATTGTAACCACAGCTGTGGTTACAGATTAGCATTGGGGGATGCCAATCTCTTACATCTTAGGTCAGTAAAAAGACATATTGGTACCCACTAAGGGTTTAAGAAGTCCTCTGGTTATTCAGTTCTTAGTAGTCTAGTAGTAGGTCCTACTTAATGAGTGCTATTGATTGCCTTCCGCGTGAACATACAAAGGCATCTGCCAATCACTGAGGAGGTCCCTAACAGACTAGTTTAAAGAGAATCAGTTACCAGGTTTTTGCTATGTAATCTGAGAGCACCATGATGTAGGGTCAGAGAGCCTGATTCTAGAGATGTGTCACTTGCTCAGCAACTTGCATTAGTTTCAACACAATCAGTATTTTAAGCAGCAGAAGATTATCACTACATGACTAGATGTTTGGTGTTGGGTAATACAGCTAATCTGTGAAACTCCACCAGCACCACTGATTGGCAGCTTTATGAAAATATGCACAGGAAGCTGCTAACCAGTGGTATGGGTGGGGTTATGCACACCTCAGCATTCTGAGCACTGCTACAGCAGAAAAAACAGGGATGGTATCAAAGGTGCACCAAGAAGCCAAGTAACTGATACATCACTGGAATCAGGGTCTCTGCCCCTATATCATGCTGCTCTCAGATTGCATAGTAAAATCAGCAGAAATATTAACTTTAGTGTCTTAAACATCCAAGAAATGGCATTAATATACAAGGAGGCAAGTAACCAATAAAATAAAAGGTGGAAACAGAGAACAAACAAAGGTAGGATTTTTAGCGTGAAACCCTATGAACGAGACCAGTCTTCTGTTATCATGGTAGAGCTGATCTCAATTTCCCTTATTTCTGCTATTATCCGCCATCAGGGATGTGTTTTTAACGGCATAATAGAAAGGAAAATGTGAGAAGCGTAATTGTCTGAATGATAGATGGTTGTTTTTTTTACCATTACTAAAAGTAGTGGTTATTATGTGAGGGCTTTTATTTGTTCCAGTTGCAGTAGATATGTGGGCATTATGGATGGGATTATGTTGGCAAATACCTGGTATTATAAATGCATTATGGCCATCAAAATACATAGGTTTTATTGCTGGTATCATATAGACAATATGACAAAACCAAACCATTCTCTAAGGCTACTTTCACACTAGCGTGGGTACGGGGCCGTCGCGCTGCATCGGCCCGACTTACCAACGCATAATGTACAAGCACCGCACAATGGGGGCAGCGGATGCATTTTTCCAGCGCATCCGCTGCCCCATTGTGAGTTGTGGGGAGGTGGGGGCGGAGTTAAGGTCGCACATGCGCGGTCAGAAATGGCGGACACAACGCAGCAAAAAACGTTACATGTAACGTTTTTTGCTGCCGAGGGTCCACCACAACACGACGCAACGTCGCACGACGGTTGCGACGTGTGGCAAAGCGTCGCAATGCGTCGCTAATGTTAGTCAATGGAGAAAAAACGCATCCTGCAAGCAATTTTGCAGGATGCGTTTTTTCTCCTAAACGATGCATTGCGACGTGCAGTGCACGACGCTAGTGTGAAAGTAGCCTAAGGCTACTTTCACACTTGCATTTTTTTTTAATCCGTCACAATCCGTAGTTTTTTGAGAATGCAGGATCCTGCATTTTCCCATAGACTTGTATTAGCGACGGATTGTGACGGATGGCCATCCGTTTCATCCGTCATGCACTGGATCCGTCGGAAAATAGCTGTCCATCGTGCGAAGAAAACGTTCATAGGAACGTTTTTTCTGCACGTCGGAAAATTGGTCAGCGACACATCCTGTGCTGTCCATCGACGGATATAATGGAAGTCTATGGACGCAGGATCCGTCGCTGACCGTCACACACTGGAATCCAGCGACGGATCCCGTTTTTCCCCTCTGAGCATGCCCGGAAGGATTTTCAGATCTCTCTCTCTCTCTCGTCCCCGGATATTTAATTCCCGGAATTTGTGTACGACGCATCCGTCATTACACTGAATCCGTCGCACACGTTTTTTCCTATTTTTGTGACGTCCGTCGATACGTCATTTTGCTACACAACGACGGACAGCAGAAAACGCAAGTGTGAAAGTAGCCTAAGGCTGTTACTATTATGTTTGCATTTTTAAGGCCACTAAATGCATCTTCTATAGCTATGGTGGGTAGCTGTACTTCAACAAGCACCGAACATGGTCACATTACAAAAATACAAACAAGGCTATCCTGGAGGAGAGGATTTGATTTCTATGAGGAAGTAATAGTCAGGATCCCAGAACTAATAACTTAGAAATTTAGAAAAATAATCTTATCCAATTTCCAAAAATGTATTCATGTTCGAAATGTTGTAGAAAATTAATAGCTCCAGTAAACTATACTAGATCTACAAGAGTATCCAGAGTTTCAATAGTGTTGTAAGGAATCTATTCAAAAGAATCCCTATATATATAAAAAGAGAATACCGTAATTCTCCAGTTGTATTTCATTGCTAGTGAACTGGTACAAGAAGACCATTCCAAAAGTATGGAAGCGGAGGAAAGTTTGGTATAACTAAATGAAGAGACAGCTCCAGAGCTGAAATCTGTCATCTAATACAACACTGAATGAGAAATTACTTTTTGTTGGGAGAAATATCTCCTGTACCTGCATGGCTTCACTTCTATAAATCAATTTATCTTTTCACTGTATCAAACAAAAAGGATACAAGGAAGGAATCTGAGCATAGCGCTGGTTTAAATAATGCAATTGAGAAGCATAAAAGGTCTACACAGTATTAGAAAGCAATATCTGTCTAATGAATACATCCACATTCTGCCCAAATCCAAATATTAATATTTATAGAGAGGGCCCCGCCTCAGCTTATATTGGAAACGTACTGCACAGTCAGAGAGAGCTGCCCATCAACCTTCAGCATTTCTAAAATCATCACTGACATCTTATTAGTATGCAGCAGTATCATGAAGGGAAATGCTAAGTAATGCAGACAGAACCTCTGGGATTAAAGGCGACAGCTAGCCGTCCCTCAGCTGCGCTTTTAAAGTTCACTGCGACTCGGGCAAGAATTAAAGCTCGTGATACACGCGGCTGCTTATCCACAACTGCTTCTCGAAGACCTGGACATTCCTAGAAGTCTGTAACGCAGACCCCACAGTCACCAAAGTCATCGAGATTTGACTGCCGGCAGCGCAGGCTCAACGGAAAGGCAGCTGCTAATGACTGCAGTTTAGAGATCACATCTAATTTCTCCAACCATCGCTTGAGTCGCTGCCACTTGGCTGTCATACCGCCTTATCTCCTGGCAGACAGCTCCGAACACACCTGGCTTCTTGCTACATTACACTTCACAGGGATGCTTTTAAAAGGCTCCGTAATTCCCTCTTTCCCAAATAGTTCAGAGAAGGTGAGCGCTCCGGTAATCAAAATGCGCAAGGGTCGTAATGGAAACAGAAATGAGATTGGGTTTGTCCTCACCAGGAGAAGAAATATACGACGCCATTGTGTGAACATAAAACAGGATTTCAAAGATAGGAATACATAGTGAGCTTATCAACGTGTGGAAGTGGGAAAAGTAGAAATATTGTCCAAATGAACATCAGAATTTGGTGCAGAACATGCTTTCTTGATAACCAAGTCTGGAGTTTCAGACAGGGCCCCATCACCCTTGACACCCAACGTTCACTATTTTTGTAAGCTGTATAATCATTAAATTAATTGCCTGCTTTCACTACAGTCTCTAGTGTTCATTATACGTGAGAAAATCACTACAGTGCCAATTCATTAATGAAAAACGACAAGTTTCATCCCTCCCCCGATACAATGCCACTTTCTCCACATCACTGATCGTACCTACCAATTTTACAAAACATAATAGAATTTTGCAACATTTCATCAAAGAAAGTATGTAGGACAGCAAAGACATCATCAGATCACAATTGCCATACATCCATATACTCCTGGGCAGTTTCTAAAATAGAATAAATTCCCCTGTCTGTAAAATGATGTATCCGTGATTTTTTTTAAAGCTGGAAAACTTGTTCAGATTTTTATGACTGTAATTGTCATCATTAGGGTTGAGCGACTTTTACTTTTTATAGGATCGGGTCAGGTTTCACGAAACCCGACTTTCTCAAAAGTCGGGTCGAGTGAAATCGGCCGATCCTATAGAAAAGTCGGGGTCGGCCGAAACACGAAACCCAATGCAGTGCAATGGGATACTATGGTTCCCAGAGTCTGAAGGAGAGGAAACTCTCCTTCAGGCCCTGGGATCCATATTTAAATGTAAAATAAAGAATTAAAATAAAAAATATTGCTATACTTACCCTCTGACGTGCCCTGGTACTAACCGGCAGCCTTCCTTCCTTAGAATCAGCACTTGAAGGACCTTCGGTGATGTCGCGGCTTGTGATTGGTCGCGTGAGCGGTCACATGGGCGGTCGCGCGACCAATCATAAGCCGCGACGTCATCTAAGGTCCTTTACGCGCTGATTCTAAGGAAGGAAGGCTGCCGGTTAGTACCAGGGCGCGTCAGAAGGTAAGTATAGCAATATTTTTTATTTTAATTCTTTATTTTACACTTAAATATGGATTCCGATACCGATTTCCGATATTGCAAACATATCGGAACTCGGTATCGGAATTCCGATACCAGATTCAGAAGATCGCCGACCTCATGGCCGACCCCACACAGGGGTCGGGTCGGGTTTCATGAAACTCGACTTTGCCAAAAGTCGGCGACTTCTGAAAATGGCCGACCCGTTTCGCTCAACCCTAGTCATCATTTTACATTTCATATTTATGGCTGTAGACATATATCACTTAAAACGTTAATGGTTGTTTGTTGTTGTTTATGGTTTTCTAATTGTCTGTAAAAAAAAAACGTTAGCTGTCCATTACTTTTTTTTTATGGACAGCTTATAAAAAAAATAAAATAAAAATCAAGTTGGCAACTCCAGAGTAGACTGATATTGACCTGTCACAGACAAGCTGCAGATAAGAAACTTGGCACTCAGATACTGCTGTCGTACCATAGCGCTGTGTCCTTAGACTAAGCAGTTTTCCTGGGCAATCCATGTACTGGCGACGGTCTGCTGTATAGGCCGAAAAATTTAACAACCTGGTTTGCTGTTACCCATTAAAGTTTCCATCTTTCATGATATCTAAATGCCAAGATTCTTATCTACTATATTATTGGACAAGGTCCTACTTGAGCGCCTACCTACCAGAAGTACCGAGCTTTTCCCTACTACAGATAAACTGCTTGCATCTTCTCCTTAGAAGTGCTATTGTTATACCCATCAATAGCAAAGATTGACTCAGCAAAGAAACACCACCAGAAGATGCCAATAGAGCACTTGCATCAATACCTACCACCGCCATATCTCAAACTAATAAACTGATCTATGCTACTGCCTCAGAAATCATGGAAATGCTTGGCTAGACAACTAGCAAGAACAACAGAAATACGTACCCCATTGGAAAAGAAGTCTGGAGACAAAAATCAAGGTGACAAGAAGGGAAGTCAGACAACTAACAGGACTACAGAAGGGTGTAATGATCAAGAATAAGACCAAGCTGGACAAGTACAAAGGCCTTAAAGGGAACCTGTCACCAGTTTTTTTGCCTATCAACTAAAAATATCATCTAATAGAGTGTGAGCTATATATTCCCCAACTACTTGTGAAACCCCCCGACTCTCCATGAATCCCCCATAAGAACCTTTTATATTTCTCCCACGCTGTATGGAAATATCCTCGGTCCGGTCTGATGGGCGTTGGTTCTGCCCCTTTCCCCACCCCAAATCGGCGTGCTGTACGCATTCCGTTCTGTGAATAGCGTTGTTCGCATACAGGTCCCGCGCGTGCACCTTCAAATTGCCTTCTGCGAGTGGGCAGTATGCTTTGCCCAACTGCGGACAAAGCCGGACAGCATTAGTACGCATGCACCGGTAAACTACGTCCCGGAACACAGCGAAAGACTTCAGGGACATAATACTGCCGGAGCATGATTTAGGGACAGCGGCCAGAAGTCCCAACTTGCGGTTATATATACAGATTATATATACATATACACACAGTAGGTTATACACAGCTCTGGCAAAAATTAAGAGACCACCACATCAAATCCCTGTCATGGCCAGACCAATCTCCAGACCTGAACCCCATTGCAAACCTCTGGAATGTAATCAAGAGGATGATGGATAGTCACAAGCCATCAAACAAAGAAGAACTGCTTACATTTTTTAGCCAGAAGAAGTGTGAAAGACTGGTGGAAAGCATGCCAAGACGCATGAAAACTGTGATTAAAAATCATGGTTATTCCACAAAATATTGATTTCTGAACTCTTTCTGAGTTAAAACATTAGTATTGTTTCTAAATGATTATGAACTTGTTTTCTTTGACGTCTGAAAGCCCTGTTCTTTTTTATTTTGACCATTTTTCTTTGTCAGAAAAAAGTACAAAAATTATTGCTTGGAAATTTGGACAGAAAAATCAGACAAACTGAACATTTTGCAGTGGTCTCCTAATTTTTTCCAGAGCTGTATATAGCGTGGTTAATCTACCATGTGTAATTTTAGTATGGTAATCTTGAACTGGGCTTTACGGCTAAGGCTTCTTTTACACTTGCCGTGTGTTTGGGCCCGTTTTTTCGGCCCCAATACATTTCTATGGGGCCGCAAAAACGGGCTGCAAAAAATAATCGGAGCGCCACATGCCGTACGGCCGTGAGGGCTGTAATTACGGCCGTGAAAAAATATCGAGTCTTCTTGATATTTTCCACGGCTTACGGACACTGCCCCCATTGAAAATCAATGGGGCCAGAAAAACAACGGAAAGCCGTTTTTTTGGTTTCAATACTTTTTCCCTAGTATTCAAAACCAGAAAAACGTCAATCCGCAAGATTTTTGAGGCCTGTTTTTGCGGGAGACCGTGAAAATTGCAACAATACGGCCCGCAAAAACGGTCGGCAAAAATCACGGCAAGTGTAAAAGAAGCCTAAGGGTAAAATGGTCAGTTGAGAATTTTAAGTAATACGGTGACAGATCTGGTAGCTAGAAAAAACCCTCCTTTAAGGTAATATTTAAAATTGGTTATTTGTTATGCGTTTGTTCATAAATGGCCACTTTGGCCAATTTAATCCAAAAAAAGATTCTTTGTATGCTTTATGGGAACATTTTCTTTTTTTTTTTTTTTTACTAACAGGTTCTAATATATAAGAGTAATAGAACATAGTCTACCATAACCGGTGATAGCAGTAGCTGTGTCCTGTACATACATTATCACTTCTGATACATATACACAAGTTCCTACCTGCGTACTACCCAGATTCTCAGCAGCCCAGCCTTTTTCATCAGCAAACCGGAACTGAGTGAAGGAATCCCCTAGAAAATAGAAGAAACATATGTTTAAAATATTATGGTTCTTAGGACCTCAGAGCAACACCCTGGAATGGGCGGATCTGCAGTACCAGGTACAACTACATCTGTACAAACCCTGTTCTGCCAGGTACTGTAAAGAAAGAGAACACAGTGCTCCAGTGAGTGACATTGTCCTTTAGTTCTGCTAATCCATGAGGATTTCCTATGTCTATCCTATGCAAAATGCCTCAATACTATTGAACTTCATTTCTATAGTCCATTTCTGTGTGCCATAAAAAAATCTGTTAATTTAGGCTACACAGGGATTCAAAGGGTGAATACATTTATTTAAAAGAGGGTTTAAGGGAAAGATTTTGTATATCCATCAACTTGTAATCACTGAAAATATAGAATCAACAGTTACTCAGCCTCTTCTGCTCTAGAGATGCTTCTCTGCTGCTGCTCTGGTCTTTGTTGACAAGCTGAAGTGTTGATGTCATAACCACGGCGCATGTAACTGCTGCAGCTAATCACTGGACTGCAGCAGTCACGTGCACTGTATTTGTGACAACAAAGACCTGAGCAGTGAGATAGATAGATGCATTGTTGGAGCAGGGGAGGCTGAGTAACTGCCATGCTTGATGTTTTTCATAAGCACCAGTCGATGAACATGTAAAAAAACAAAAAACTTTCCCCGAAATCCCCATTAAATTGATCTGAGGCTGAGTGCTAACTAATTTCCAAATATATTTCTTTAGATTGGTAACAGGCTATTCTTTTTCTAATTATGGTAAATATGTTTTAAAATTCTCAATAAAAATTACGGTTTAGAAATAAATGAATCAGTACAGAATTTTGAAGCTATTGAAATAAACAAAATGGTGATCAAGGATGGACATTCTGTATAACTAAATGGAAGAACATTTTTGGAAATGTTTTAAAAGAGGGATATGGGTTGAGCTGTATATTTTTACTGGTTGGACTGGGATTCTTGAATTAAAACACACATTTATTTAAAGGATGTGAAATGAACGCAACTAGCCAGAGACAGAAGTACCCCTGAACCAGTGTACGAGTATTTAATTCAGTCTAATCTTATCTGAAAAAAGGGTAATGAATGGATTAAATGCTTCCATGTCTCTGCATAGTAAGCACCAGCAGGCTCTTTCGCGTATGCAATCATATTTTTTCACAATCATTTACAGCGTAAAAACAGTTTTCCGCAAATCAAGCCTCGGAGCATTAGATTTAAGCTTAGTGCTTTAAAATTAATTTCTTAGCAAATAAGATATTAATAAACATACAATATCTACAGAAAGTCCATCCCATCATGTCTGAAAAATACAATCTTTTACACACAAATTAGCTAAGTTTTATGCTAGAAACTCTGAAGTTTTTTTTTTTCAATAAATACAGTGCTGATGAAAATTTAATCTGCCGAGGAACAGAAGGCGATATATTATAACCAAGGATTTACAGGTTAGGAATAATTTATATTTGTGTTAATCCTAAAGTTCAGAGAGAAAACCTGATCAAGCTATGGATACAGTAAATTAAAGTTTCTAATGGTCTCCCAATATGTAACGTATTCCAGCAAAGATATTGTACCCAGTAATTCATCTTGTTGTGCATAACTTGAACCCCAAACGTGGACAACCCCTTTATGTGACTGTAGACTGTCTGAGCACTGTCAGTATTCTCGGGTGTCGGTACCGAGAGCAGGCGGTCATGTGATCGCAAATATGCAATCTGCATTCCGACTAGACGTGTCCATCCTATCTCAAATCACTTGTATTGAGTGAGGCCAACACATGTCTAGTCGGCACTTGACGGCATATAGTATACTAGCAGTCACACGTCCGCCTGCTTCCAGTGTTGGAGAAACCTGACAGTGCGCAGTATGCACACTGGGAGGATTCATAAATCTGCAGTCACATAGAGTGACTGCAGACTTGAACCCCAAACCTGGACAACACCTTTAACAATCATTCTGGGCACACAAAATCCAACCTGTATAAACAATAATATAGGAAAGACCCCAACACCGCTAAGTTGCAGTGAAGAAAAATATATTTATTGATGTGTCAACAACTCAATATATAATGGTCAGGGGCACCACACATTAACAAGATGGCTCATCTATTTATTTTACTCAATTGTAAGCGCCATTAATTCCAGAGCACTTTATAGACATTATCATCACTGTCGCCATTGGGAATCACAAGCTAGATCAGTGTTTCTTTGGAGTGTGAGAGCAAACCGGAGAACCAAGAGAAAACCCACGCAAACATGAGGAGAATATACAAACTCCATGCAGATGTTGTCCTTGGTGGGAAATTAACCCAGGACCCCGGCGCTGCAAATTAACAGTGCTAACCACTGAGCTACCATGCTGCCCTGGGTAAAGCCCTGGCTAACGTTTTTGTCCTCCATGACCTCGTCAAGTTGAACAAGGGACAACTTTCCAATCACTCGTAGTCTGACAGTCATGGCCCCCATCGATCCCGAACTCTGAAGAGCCTGGCTGAATTGTTTGGAGGTTGATCATGTGCATTGCCTCTCCTTTCATTCTAATAGGAGTGCCGAAGATCAGCTAAGTGAAGAGCTTAGCAATCTCCAACACTCACATTAAGAATATATGGAGTTGTAGTGTGCATGTTGATCATCCTCCGATCCATTCAGCCGAGCTCTTCAGATCAGTGGGGTTTACGGCATTCAGATATAGAAAGTTATCTCCAATCTCCTGGACAAATGATAACTTTTAAACTTGAGAATACCCCTTTATAAACTCCAATGTAAAGAAGAACAAAAAGTAGTGGAAGTAATGATATGGCACCCACAGAGACCTAATCTGAACAAAATTAAGTTTGTCTGGAATTACATGAAGAGAAAGAAGGATTTGATCAAGCAACATCCACAGAAGATCTCCAAGATGTTTGGAATAAATTCGCCACCGAGTTCCTTCAAAAACTGTGTGCAAGTACAAGTGTATTTAGAAGAATGGATGGTGATTTAAAGGGAACCTGACACCCCCAAAATCGAAGGTGAGCTAAGCACACCAGCATCAGGGGCTTATCTACAGCATTCTGGAATGCTGTAGATAAGTCCCTGATGTATCCTAAAAGATGAGTAAAAGAGATTAGATTATACTCACCCAGGGGCGGTTCCCATCTTCTTACGATGACGTCCTCTTCTTGTCTTCACGCTGCGGCGCAGGCGTACCTTGTCTGTCCTGTTGAGGGCAAAGTACGGCAGCGCGCAGCCACCGTGAAAGGTCAGAGAAGCCCGTCACCTGCGCACTGCAGTACTTTGCTCTGCCCTCTAGGCACACAAAGTACGCCTTCACCGGAGCCGCAGCATGAAGACAAGAAGAGGACGTCATCTGATAAAGATAGGAGGCGCCGGACCAGACCGCAACACCCATCGGACTGGACCGCAGCATTCCAGAATGCTGTAGATAAGCCCCTGATGCTGGTGGGCTTAGCTCACCTTCGATTTTGGGGGTGACAGGATCCCTTTAAAGGCAAAGGGCGGTCACACCAAATGTTGATCTGATTTAGATTTTTCTTTTATTCGTTCACTTTTCATTGTGTCAATTGATAAACTATAAACACTTCTATTTTAAAAGAATTCTTACGCTGCGGCATTTTATTCACACCTGCCAAAAACTTATATCACTAAAATTACTCGTTACAGTTACCTACACTATATGAAGGAGGAAATAGAGAGACAACTGCCTTCCAAAGAGCCACATTGCCCTGGATCATCACAAGCTGGAGAATCCTTATAATTTCTGAGTAAATATAATTAATAAAAATTGCCAAAAAGTAGGAAGAGCTTCAAAAACTGTGTGTCAAACATTGAAATATGCAAGTAGAGAATACAGTTTGGGAAAAGGTTAATAAAAAGGAACAGAAACGATCAAATAAGGATGAGAAATATTTTTTTTTCTTTAGTTTTCTTTTTTTTTTAAAGCTAAGAGAAAACAGACACAGGTCTATTGGTGGAGATTTTACCATTTCTACTCTCCGAATGTCAGTCTTCATTATAGCTTTGTGCAGTCTTAAAGCCCTGTGTCTACATGCTGACAGTTCTTCTGATGCATTATTCAAAGAAATAAACTTACAGCAATAAGACGCTGATATGAAAAAAGAAGAACATATGGTACAACAAACCGAGGTCACTGATCAGTGCCTCCCAGGTATGGGTAAGCTCGGAGAATGCTATTTTGCCCTTCAAGAAGAAGAATAGAATATCATGTGCCAGTTTATAAATAGAGTAACCAATATGTACCACTGGTACTCTCCTTATGTGTTTCTGACCTTGAAAGGTTGAACGATCACCAAATCCTTAGAGATATACAGAATTTGAGCTACTCAGTAATCAGAATTTGAGGCCTTATTACCCTTGCTCATCACTGGGGTCACAAGTTATTGTTGACACTTTTTGACTGCCTGTTTTTAACTACTACCAGAGCCAAGATAATCCAATAACCAGGCCATGCAGGAGGAGCAAATACAGCACATCTAAATTCCAAGCTATGTTACTGATCCTAATCTTTTCTTAGGGTGAATGGAATGAATGGTGATGATTTGGCACAATTAGACAAAATAGGCTAAATCCTTAACTTTCTATAGTTTAACTCAAATGCTGAGAAGCCATATGTACTGGTAAAGTGACTAAAGACCCCTTTAAAGGGAACCTATCACCAGGTTTGGCTGATAAGAGATACAGCCATCACCTTTCAGGGCTCATATACAGCATTCTATAATGAATGAGGTAGCCAATATTCTAGGTAAGAAACTTGTTGTTTCAAATTCCTTGATTTACATCTTGCAAACGCTGCTCTGACTGGCCAACTTCAATCCCCTCCTGCGCTCCATCAGTGCTGCAGAAGTAAAACTGCCGCTTCTCGCATCATGGGAGACTGCACAGTTTGGACCATCGACACAACAATGCTGCCAGCCTAAACTGTCAACCATCACAAGTGCACAGCTTCTCGGCATGCAGGAAAGCAGAGGGAGTGGTGCAGTCCTGAACAAAGTACATGAGATAATTCCTTAAGAGCTGTATCCCCACAACAACTTATCCTAGAGTATATGCACACAGAGTCTTTTTCTCGCAGATTGCTGCTGAAAAATTGCCAAAAAAGCACCCCATAAAATGAACACAGTGCACAAGGCCATGTAATGCAAATTTCCCAGCTTTATAAAAAACCAGCGTCCTTGAACCTTGTGTCAAAAAACAGCAACCATGGGCTTTACTAAGCAGCTGCCTAGCACTCTAAAAAATAAAAATGGTGGAGGTTCACAAAGCAGGAGAAGGCGAAAAGAAGATAGCAAAGCATTTTCAAGTTGCCGTTTCCCCAGTTTGAACTGTAATTCAGTAATGGTAGTTAACAGGAACAGTGGAGGTCAAGGTAAGGTCTGGAAGAGAGCTGCTCGAAGGATCACTAGAGAGGCAAATAAGAAGCGACGCTTGACGGCAAAAGACCTTCAAAAAGATTTAGCAGACTCTGGAGTTGAGCTACATCAGAGACACCTGCCTTTCATGCAAGAGTCATCAGAAGAAAACCTCTCCTGCATACTCACCATAAAATTCAGCATCAGAAGTATGCAAAATAACATCTAAATAAATCTAAAAAAAGAAAAAGAATATCTGCGCTGGGAAAAACACACACATTAGAGGACCATAAAAACTATTAAGAAAATACGTGAATCTCACAAAAAAATAAAAAACTGAAACCGTGTTGAAGGTAGGAATAAAATAAAATAAAACCGGCACCGCAAGCAATTGGGAAAACCACCCAGTACCGCCAGATTTATAAAAAACAAATAATAAACACTGTTGTGTCACTACCTGACAAAGTTGTCCGAGGAGGGTAAGGATAGATGCGATATGGTTAGTTGGAATATCCCAGTATAGAATAAAACAAAAGTCCGTGCCTGATGGCAAATATGTAGGAAGCGGTGGAGCGGCTTGTTCCGTGATAGTCACGTGATAGGCTACAGGGAGAGCTTAGGACCAATTCCTACGCGTTTCGGAGACAAAAGATCTCCTTCCTCAGGGATCCCTGAGGAAGGAGATCGTTTTGTCTCCGAAACGCGTAGGAATTGGTCCTAAGCCTATCACGTGACTCCCCACGTGATTGTGACGTCACATTAGGTCCTGCGATAGCAGTACACCTAACGGCTCTATCTAGTAGCACGGACGCGCCACTTGGTACGTAGGCGAGCGCTGCCACCGGCCGGGGCAGTGCCTGCAATCGTGATTCATATCGGACCATCTGCGATACTCGTCTCACCTGATTTTCTCCGGGCACCGCAAGTATCTAAGGACATCGGAACAAGCCGCTCCACCGCTTCCTACATATTTGCCATCAGGCACGGACTTTTGTTTTATTCTATACTGGGATATTCCAACTAACCATATCGCATCTATCCTTACCCTCCTCGGACAACTTTGTCAGGTAGTGACACAACAGTGTTTATTATTTGTTTTTTATAAATCTGGCGGTACTGGGTGGTTTTCCCAATTGCTTGCGGTGCCGGTTTTATTTTATTCCTACCTTCAACACGGTTTCAGTTTTTTTTTTGTTTTTTTTTTGTGAGATTCACGTATTTTCTTAATAGGTTTTATGGTCCTCAAATGTGTGTGTTTTTCCCAGCGCAGATATTCTTTTTCTTTTTTTAGATTTATCTATTTTTTGCGGGTGGGTGGTTCCGCGATACTATCTGCTGCAGGTTTTGTTTAAGTGTGAGCGCTACAGGTGCCGTCTTTGTGTTTTGATTAACATCTAAATAAGGCTGCTGCATTTTGGGAGCAAGTCTTGTGGACCGACGAAGTTAAAATAGAACTCTCTGGCCACATTTCGTCAACCATTAAGAATGAAGGTGGATCAATCATGCTTTGGGGTTGTGCTACAGCCAATGGCACGAGGAACATTTCACGGGTAGAGGGAAGAGTGGATTCAATGAAATTTCAACAAATTAATGATGATCATAAACACACATCAAAATACACAATAGACTACCTCAAAGGCAGAAGCTGAAAGTTTTCACAATGGCCCTCACAGTCCTCTGATCTGAACCTCACTGAAAATCTGTGGCTAGACCTCAAAATAGCAGTGCATGCAAGACGACTCAAGAATCTCACAGAACTCGGAGAATATTCCAAGGAATAATGGTTGAAAATCCATGAAACAAGAATTGAAGACTCTTGGATGGCTCCAAAAAGCATTGGTACTAACCATGCAAGGTGCCCAAACTTTTGGGTAAGTCCATTTTCCTTTTTGTAATTTTAAAGTAATTTTTAAAATGTAAAAGATGAATATATATATGTACTAGATGGTGGCATTGGGTATTCTAGAACATGTATGTATGTATATAGCAGCCATATAGTATATAGCACAGGCCACGTAGTATATAGCAAATATTATGTGGCCTGTGCTATATACTATGTGCCTGCTATATACATACATACATATTCTAGAATACCCGGGCCACCATCTAGTACATATATATTCATATAGGCCTTTCATTTCATGGACTCTTCAAATGGTATGTGCGAACTGTCTCCGAATGTGAACTAGCCACTGAACCCTCTGAATCCCCTGTACTTTTATCCCTCTTATAACTGCTGGTATGTTGCTGCTTTTTCCCTAACTTTAATTCCATGTATCATACTTCAAGCTTGCTGAATGCATATTGATATGCACATTTTCCTCACACCTACCTCTATCCTCCCATCTTATCGTTTCCTTCACCAACCTTAATGCTAATCAAATGTACTATTAACCACAACCTGTGAATTACTCCCTGCTGTGAACTTCTCCCTCTTCCTCCCTCACCTGGCTTCATTTCATGGACTCTTCAAATGGTATAAGTTGTTTGCTGTGGGTCAGATATGGTCTTGGTCAGATGTGCCATCATTTGAAGAGACATCTTTAAAGTGGCATCAGAAATATAGCAGAAATAGTCCAGAAATCGGCCAGACAGTAAGACGAAACACTAACTTCAAAAATTAACTTGCCTTTCTTTTCCTCCCCTGCTCTTTAACCATGCTCACATTTCCCTCACCGTTTTTGCTCCACTAATCATCACTTTCCTTCACCCACCTGTTTCCCTTTCTCAGCTCATTCTCACTGCTGGCGACACATCCCCCAATCCTGCCCCCCCCCACTTCCTACATTACCAACCCTCACCCTATCCTTCTCACACTATGAGAAACTTTTGCAACCCGTCACACTTAAAACCTGTGCCACTGACCCCCACCCCTCTGCTTCCCCTCTCTGGGGCACTTTGGAATGCCCGCTCTGTCTGCAACAAGCTCCACATAGTCCATGATCTCTTCACTTCCCGCAACCTTTCCTTCATGGCCGTCACTGAGACCTGGCTGATGGCCCCTGACACGGCCTCGCCTGCAGCAGTTACGGTGGCCTCCAATTTACCCACACTCCTCGCTCTGGCAACAGACATGGTGGAGGAGTGGGTATCCTTCTTTCTAAAAACTGTTCCTTCTACCCTATCCAAGCCCCACCCTCCCTTATCCTCCCTTCTTTCGAGGTTCACTCTGTCCGTATTTACGCTCCCTCCAATCTCCAAATGGCTGTCATATACCGACCACCTGGCTCAGCCACTGCCTTTATCGACCAATTCTCCACCTGGCTCCTTCACTTTCTCTCTGCCGACATCCCCACCATCATCATGGGCGACTTTAATATCCCTACTGACACCCACCAGCCAGCAGCCTCCAAACTACTGTCCCTTACTTCATCCTTTGGACTCACTCAGTGGTCCCCAACAGCCACCCACACAGACGGACACACGCTAGACCTCATCTTCACCCGCCTCTGTTCCTTATCTAATCTCACAATCTCTCCCTTCCCCATATCTGACCACCATCTACTCACCTTCTCATCCTTGTCCTCCTCACCTGCCCCCCAAGTCCAGCCACTACCACATCCTCGCAAAAACCTCACAAACCTAGACATTCACAGACTCTCAGACTCTCTCCTACCCGTCCTCCATATCTTCACTCCACAACACGGACAGCGCCACCGCTTTCTATAACTCCACCCTCACATAAGCCATAGACTCAGTCGCCCCTCTCATGCATGGCATGGAGTGCGACAAACCAATAGGCAACCCTGGCATAACAATCTCACAAAAAACTTCGACAAACATCCAGGGTCGCGGAGCGGTGTTGGAAGAAAACACGCCTGCCAGACGACTTCACTGCTTTCAAACAAGCTACACTTGACTTCAAATCAGCCCTCACCTCTGCTAAACAGACCTATTTCACCAACCTTGTATCTTCACTATCCTACAACCCAAAACAACTGTTCAGCACATTCAACTCTCTCCTCCGCCCACCACTGCCACCTCCAACTCCCTTCATCTCTTCCGGGTACTTTGCCACCTACTTCAAAAACAAGATCGACAAAATAAGGCAAACCTTTACTTGTCCACCACTCCAACCACTCCATATACCAGACCTCTGCCCTTCCCCAATAACTTCCCTCTCCAACATCACTGAAGGAGAGCTTACTCGCCTCTTTTCCAAATCACACCTCACCACCTGTGCACTTGACCCCATCCCTTCCCACCTGCTCCCCAACCTCACTAACACGCTCATTCCAGCTCTAACCCATCTCTTCAACCTATCGCTCTCTTCTGGTACCTTCCCCTCTGCCTTCAAACATGCCACCATCACACCCATCCTCAAAAAAACTAACCTTGACCCAACTGCTATGCCCAGCTATCGCCCCATATCACTGCTCCCGTTTGCTTCAAAACTCCTTGAGCAACATGTCCATGCTCAACTTTCCTCCCACCTCTCATCTAACTCTCTTCTTGACAACCTCCAATCTGGCTTCCGCCCCCACCACTCCACTGAAACTGCCCTGACAAAAATTACTAATGACTTAGTCACAGCCAAAGCTAACAGACAGTTCTCCATCCTCCTCCTTCTTGACCTGTCCTCTGCTTTCGACACAGTCGATCACTGCCTACTGCTACAGATTCTCTCTTCCCTTGGCATCAAAGACCGTGCCCTATCCTGGATTGCCTCATACCTAT
This sequence comes from Ranitomeya imitator, assembly GCF_032444005.1. Lineage (NCBI taxonomy): Eukaryota > Metazoa > Chordata > Amphibia > Anura > Dendrobatidae > Ranitomeya > Ranitomeya imitator. The sequence continues at coordinate 714,634,682 of NC_091282.1, read as the reverse complement.
CCAACTGCACATTTAGCGTTTCCCACTCCCACACTACCTCCTCATCCCGCCCTCTCTCTGTTGAAGTCCCTCAAGGCTCTGTCCCAGGGCCCATACTTTTTTCCATCTATACCCTTGGCCTAGGACAATGTTGTGAATTCTGTGGCAGAGCTCCCTCCTGTGGTCACAAGTGGTACTTCGGCTGATTCTCTCTGTGAGCTTCTGTTGGTGGAGGGAAGTGGTACTGCGGCTTCTGAGTTTCCTCCCTCAGGTGATCTGGTGAGGTCGTTAGGTGCTTCTCTACTTAACTCCACCTAATGCTTTGATCCTGGCTTCCTGTCAATGTTCCAGTGTTGGACTTGCTTTTCCCTGGATCATTCCTGTGGCCTGCTGCTCTGCATAGCTAAGTTCTTCTTTGCTATTTGTTTGCTATTTTTTCTGTCCAGCTTGTCTAATTTGTTGCTGGAAGCTCTGGGACGCAAAGGGTGTACCTCCGTGCCGTTAGTTCGGTACGGAGGGTCTTTTTGCCCCCTTTGCGTGGTTTTCTTTAGGGTTTTGTGTAGACCGCAAAGTTGCCTTTTCTATCCTCGCTCTGTTAAGAAAGTCGGGCCTCACTTTGCTGAATCTATTTCATCTCTACATTTGTCTTTTCATCTTAACTCACAGTCATTATATGTGGGGGGCTGCCTTTTCCTTTGGGGTATTTCTCTGAGGCAAGGTAGGCTTATTTTCTATCTTCAGGCTAGTTAGTTTCTCAGGCTGTGCCGAGTTGCATAGGCAGAGTTAGGCGCAATCCACGGCTGCCTCTAGTGTTGTTTGGAGAGGATTAGGGATTGCGGTCTGCAGAGTTCCCACGTCTCAGAGCTCGTTCTATGATTTTGGGTTATTGTCAGATCACTGTATGAGCTCTGACCGCTATGTCCATTGTGGTACTGAATTGCCTTTCATAACAGTACAGGAAACCAAAAGTACTAATGATTCTCAATAGAGGGAAAGGAGAAGTTCTGAGACCATTTTTTTTTCTTTGCACTGTGTTTTGCCTTTTTTTCCCCTAGACATTTGGGTGGTTCAGTACACAGGTGTAGCGATGGACATTAGAAGTCTGCCTTCATTTGTGGATCAGCTCTCGGCAAGAGTACAAAAGATTCAAGACACTATTGATCAGAAATCTATGTTAGAACCAAGAATTCCTATTCCTGATTTGTTTTTTGGAGATAGAACTAAGTTTCTGAGTTTCAAAAATAATTGTAAATAATTTCTGGCCTTGAAACCTCGCTCCTCTGGTGATCCAGTTCAACAAGTTTTGATTGTTATTTCTTTTTTGCGCGGCGACCCTCAGGACTGGGCATTTTCTCTTGCGTCAGGAGATCCTGCATTGAGTAATATCAATGCGTTTTTCCTGGTGCTCGGATTGCTGTACGATGAACCTAATTCAGTGGATCAGGCAGAGAAAAATTTGCTGGCTCTTTGTCAGGGTCAGGATGAGATAGAGGTATATTGTCAGAAATTTAGAAAGTGGTCCGTGCTCACTCAATGGAATGAATCTGCGCTGGCAGCTATGTTCAGAAAGGGTCTCTCTGAAGCCCTTAAGGATGTCATGGTGGGATTTCCTATGCCTGCTGGTTTGAATGAGTCTATGTCTTTGGCCATTCAGATCGGTCGACGCTTGCGTGAGCGTAAATCTGTGCACCATTTGGCGGTATTACCTAAGCTTAAACCTGAGCCTATGCAGTGCGATAGGACTTTGACCAGAGTTGAACGGCAAGAACACAGACGTCTGAATGCGCTGTGTTTCTACTGTGGTGATTCCACTCATGCCATCTCTGATTGTCCTAAGCGCACTAAGCGGTTCGCTAGGTCTGCCACCATTGGTACGGTACAGTCAAAATTTCTTCTGTCCGTTACCTTGATCTGTTCTTTGTCATCGTATTCTGTCATGGCATTTGTGGATTCAGGCGCTGCCCTGAATTTGATGGACTTGGAGTATGCTAAGCGTTGTGGGTTTCTCTTAGAGCCATTGCAGTGTCCTATTCCATTGAGAGGAATTGATGCCACGCCTTTGGCCAAGAATAAGCCTCAATACTGGACCCAGCTGACCATGTGCATGGCTCCTGCACATCAGGAGGTTATTCGCTTTCTGGTGTTGCATAATCTGCATGATGTGGTCGTGTTGGGGTTGCCATGGCTACAAGCCCACAATCCAGTATTAGATTGGAAATCCATGTCGGTGTCCAGCTGGGGTTGTCAGGGGGTACATGGTGATGTTCCATTTCTGTCAATTTCGTCATCCACCCCTTCTGAGGTTCCAGAGTTCTTGTCTGATTACCGGGATGTATTTGATGAGCCCAAGTCCGATGCCCTACCTCCGCATAGGGATTGTGATTGTGCTATCAATTTGATTCCTGGTAGTAAATTCCCAAAAGGTCGACTGTTTAATTTATCCGTGCCTGAGCACGCCGCTATGCGCAGTTATGTGAAGGAATCCCTGGAGAAGGGGCATATTCGCCCGTCATCGTCACCATTAGGAGCAGGGTTCTTTTTTGTAGCCAAGAAGGATGGTTCGCTGAGACCTTGTATAGATTACCGCCTTCTAAATAAGATCACGGTTAAATTTCAGTACCCCTTGCCATTGTTATCTGATTTGTTTGCTCGGATTAAGGGGGCTAGTTGGTTCACCAAGATAGATCTTCGTGGTGCGTATAATCTGGTGCGAATCAGGCAAGGAGATGAATGGAAAACTGCATTTAATACGCCCGAGGGTCATTTTGAGTATCTAGTGATGCCATTCGGACTTGCCAATGCTCCATCAGTGTTTCAGTCCTTTATGCATGACATCTTCCGAGAGTACCTGGATAAATTCCTGATTGTGTACTTGGATGACATTTTGGTCTTCTCGGATGATTGGGAGTCTCATGTGAAGCAGGTCAGAACAGTTTTTCAGGTCCTGCGTGCTAATTCTTTGTTTGTGAAGGGATCAAAGTGTCTCTTTGGTGTGCAGAAGGTTTCATTTTTGGGGTTCATCTTTTCCCCTTCTACTATCGAGATGGATCCTGTTAAGGTCCAAGCCATCCATGATTGGACTCAGCCGACATCTCTGAAAAGTCTGCAAAAGTTCCTGGGCTTTGCTAATTTTTATCGTCGCTTCATCTGCAATTTTTCTAGTATTGCCAAACCATTGACCGATTTGACCAAGAAGGGTGCTGATTTGGTCAATTGGTCTTCTGCTGCTGTGGAAGCTTTTCAAGAGTTGAAGCGTCGTTTTTCTTCTGCCCCTGTGTTGTGTCAACCAGATGTTTCTCTTCCGTTCCAGGTCGAGGTTGATGCTTCTGAGATAGGAGCAGGGGCTGTTTTGTCGCAGAGAGGTTCTGATTGCTCAGTGATGAAACCATGCGCTTTTTTTTCCAGGAAGTTTTCGCCTGCTGAGCGAAATTATGATGTGGGCAACCGAGAGTTGCTGGCCATGAAGTGGGCATTCGAGGAGTGGAGTCATTGGCTTGAAGGAGCTAAGCATCGCGTGGTGGTATTGACTGATCATAAGAACTTGACTTATCTTGAGTCTGCTAAGCGGTTGAATCCTAGACAGGCTCGTTGGTCGCTGTTTTTTGCCCGTTTTGACTTTGTGATTTCGTACCTTCCGGGCTCTAAAAATGTGAAGGCGGATGCTCTGTCTAGGAGTTTTGTGCCCGACTCTCCGGGTTTGTCTGAGCCGGCGGGTATCCTCAAGGAAGGAGTCATTGTGTCTGCCATCTCCCCTGATTTGCGGCGGGTGCTGCAAAAATTTCAGGCTAATAAACCTGATCGTTGTCCAGCGGAGAGACTGTTTGTCCCTGATAGGTGGACCAATAAAGTTATCTCTGAGGTTCATTGTTCGGTGTTGGCTGGTCATCCTGGAATCTTTGGTACCAGAGAGTTAGTGGCTAGATCCTTTTGGTGGCCGTCTCTGTCGCGGGATGTGCGTGCTTTTGTGCAGTCCTGTGGGATTTGTGCTCGGGCTAAGCCCTGCTGTTCTCGTGCCAGTGGGTTGCTTTTGCCCTTGCCGGTCCCGAAGAGGCCTTGGACACATATCTCTATGGATTTTATTTCTGATCTTCCCGTTTCTCAAAAGATGTCATTCATTTGGGTGGTCTGTGATCGCTTTTCTAAGATGGTCCATCTGGTACCCTTGTCTAAATTGCCTTACTCCTCTGATTTGGTGCCATTGTTCTTCCAGCATGTGGTTCGTTTACATGGGATTCCAGAGAATATCGTTTCTGACAGAGGTTCCCAGTTTGTTTCAAGGTTTTGGCGAGCCTTTTGTGGTAGGATGGGCATTGACTTGTCTTTTTCCTCGGCTTTCCATCCTCAGACTAATGGCCAGACCGAACGAACCAATCAGACCTTGGAAACATATCTGAGATGCTTTGTTTCTGCCGATCAGGATGACTGGGTGTCCTTTTTGCCTTTGGCTGAGTTCGCCCTTAATAATCGGGCCAGCTCGGCTACCTTGGTTTCGCCATTTTTCTGCAATTCTGGGTTCCATCCTCGTTTCTCTTCAGGACAGGTTGAGTCTTCGGACTGTCCTGGTGTGGATACTGTGGTGGACAGGTTGCAGCAGATTTGGACTCATGTAGTGGACAATTTGACCTTGTCCCAGGAGAAGGCTCAACGTTTCGCTAATCGCAGACGCCGTGTGGGTCCCCGACTTCGTGTTGGGGATCTGGTTTGGTTATCTTCTCGTCATATTCCTATGAAGGTTTCCTCTCCTAAGTTTAAACCTCGTTTCATTGGTCCGTATAGGATTTCTGAGGTTCTTAATCCTGTGTCTTTTCGTCTGACCCTTCCAGATTCTTTTTCCATACATAACGTATTCCATAGGTCATTGTTGCGGAGATACGTGGCACCTATGGTTCCATCTGTTGATCCTCCTGCCCCGGTTTTGGTGGAGGGGGAATTGGAGTATATTGTGGAGAAGATTTTGGATTCTCGTGTTTCAAGACGGAAACTCCAGTATCTGGTTAAATGGAAGGGTTATGCTCAGGAAGATAATTCCTGGGTTTTTGCCTCTGATGTCCATGCTCCCGATCTTGTTCGTGCCTTTCATGTGGCTCATCCTGGTCGGCCTGGGGGCTCTGGTGAGGGTTCGGTGACCCCTCCTCAAGGGGGGGGTACTGTTGTGAATTCTGTGGCAGAGCTCCCTCCTGTGGTCACAAGTGGTACTTCGGCTGATTCTCTCTGTGAGCTTCTGTTGGTGGAGGGAAGTGGTACTGCGGCTTCTGAGTTTCCTCCCTCAGGTGATTTGGTGAGGTCGTTAGGTGCTTCTCTACTTAACTCCACCTAATGCTTTGATCCTGGCTTCCTGTCAATGTTCCAGTGTTGGACTTGCTTTTCCCTGGATCATTCCTGTGGCCTGCTGCTCTGCATAGCTAAGTTCTTCTTTGCTATTTGTTTGCTATTTTTTCTGTCCAGCTTGTCTAATTTGTTGCTGGAAGCTCTGGGACGCAAAGGGTGTACCTCCGTGCCGTTAGTTCGGTACGGAGGGTCTTTTTGCCCCCTTTGCGTGGTTTTCTTTAGGGTTTTGTGTAGACCGCAAAGTTGCCTTTTCTATCCTCGCTCTGTTAAGAAAGTCGGGCCTCACTTTGCTGAATCTATTTCATCTCTACGTTTGTCTTTTCATCTTAACTCACAGTCATTATATGTGGGGGGCTGCCTTTTCCTTTGGGGTATTTCTCTGAGGCAAGGTAGGCTTATTTTCTATCTTCAGGCTAGTTAGTTTCTCAGGCTGTGCCGAGTTGCATAGGCAGAGTTAGGCGCAATCCACGGCTGCCTCTAGTGTTGTTTGGAGAGGATTAGGGATTGCGGTCTGCAGAGTTCCCACGTCTCAGAGCTCGTTCTATGATTTTGGGTTATTGTCAGATCACTGTATGTGCTCTGACCGCTATGTCCATTGTGGTACTGAATTGCCTTTCATAACAGGACAACTCATAAAGTCCCATGGCTTCCAGTACCACCTGTATGCGGACGACACTCAGATCTACCTCTCTTGCCCAGATGTCGCCTCTCTGCTGTCCAGAATCCCAAAATGTCTGTCTGCCATATCCTCCTTCTTCACCTCTCGCTTCCTTAAACTCAATGTAGACAAAACCGAATTTATCATCTTTCCCCCACCTCACGTATCCCCCCTACCTGATCTATCTATTATGGTAAACGGCATCACGCTCTCTCCTGCACCTGAAATCCGCTGCCTCGGGGTAACTCTCGACTCTGCCCTGTCCTTCAAACCGCACATCCAAACTCTTGCCACCTCCTGTTGCCTCCAACTCAAAAATATTGCTAGAATGCGTTCCTTCCTCAGCCCACAATCTACCAAAACTCTTGCGCATGCTCTCATCATCTCCCGCCTCGATTACTGCAACACCCTCCTCTGTGGCCTCCCAGCTAACTCTCTTGCACCACTCCAGTCTGTCCTCAACTCTGCTGCCCGGCTAGTCCACCTCTCTCCTCGCTACTCCCCTGCTTCTCCCCTCTGCAAATCCCTCCACTGGCTCCCAATTCCCCAACGAATCCAGTTCAAACTACTAACACTGATCTACAAAGCCATTCACAACCTGTCCCCTCCCTATATCTCTGAACTAATCTCCCAATATCTTCCTTCACATAATCTCCGATCCTCCCAAGACCTCCTTCTCTCCTCCACACTTATTCGTTCCTCACACAACCGACTCCAAGATTTCTCCCGAATATCCCCCATCCTCTGGAATTCCATGCCTCAACACGTCCGATTATCCACCACCCTCGGATCCTTCAGACGGAACCTGAAAACCCATCTCTTCAGGAAAGCCTACAGCCTATAATAACCAAGCCGCCACCTCACCACCGCCAGAGCCGCCGCCTCACCGCAGCCAGAACCGCCGCCTCACTGCCGCCAGAGCCGCCGCCTCACCGCCTCCAGAGCCGCCGCCAGAGATGCCGCCTCACCGCCGCCAGAGCTGCCGCCTCACCGCCGCCAGAGCCACTGCCTCACCGCCGCCAGAGCCGCCGCCTCACCCCTACCTTCTGTCTCTTCCCCACTATCCCATAGAATGTAAGTCCGCAAGGACAGGGTCCTCTCCCCCCTGTACCAGTCTGTCACTGTAATCCTGTTTACTGTAAACGATATCTATAACCCTGTATGTAACCCTTTCTCATGTACAGCACCATGGAAATAATGGTGCTATATAAATAAATAATAATAATTCATCTTTTACATTTTAAAAATTACTTTAAAATTACAAAAAGGAAAATGGACTTACGCAAAAGTTTGGGCACCCTGCATGGTTAGTACCTAGTAGCACCTCCTTTTGTAAATGCTTTTTGTAGCCATCCAAGAGTCTTCAATTCTTGTTTCATGGATTTTCAACCATAAAGGCCATACGTCGCAATGCGTCACTAATGCAAGTCTATGGAGAAAAAATGCATCCTGCGGGCACATTTGCAGGATGCGTTTTTGCTTCAAAATGACACATTGCGACGTACGTCACACAACACAAGTGTGAAAGTAGCCTAATGGAACAAGACAAGGTACAAGAACAAAGACACAGGGACCAGGATATTCTGCCTCCTGGAGGATGGACAAACAAGTACAAAGCAAGGCTAGAACAAAGATACTGAGACCAGGATATACAGCCTCCTGGAGGGCAAACAAACAAGATCAAGGCAAAGCGAAAAACCTCCAGAGAAGGCAAAACACAGAGCAAGGCCTGGCAGCTCAGAAGCAAGACACTAACTGAGTTTACACATTGCACAGGCCAGTTCCACGCGGTGGAGCTGCCCTAAATACTAGAGGCCTCTTGGTAATTGGTCAGGAATACATTAGACAGGTGCACCCTGATTCCATAAGAACCAGAGAGTTTTGGTGACGTCCCGTTATGCACACTGCCAGGAAGCATGCAGAGAGCAGAGGCATGTGATAGTTGGAGGCATGTGATGGAGCATTGTCCTGCATGAAAATCATGTTTTTCTTGAACGATCCCAACTTCTTCCTGTACCACTGCTTGAAGAAGTTGTCTTCCAGAAACTGGCAGTAGGTCTGGGAGTTGAGCTTCACTCCATCCTCAACCCGAAAAGGTCCCACAAATTCATCTTTGATTATACCAGCCCATACCAGTACCCCACCTCCACCTTGCTTGCGTCTGAGTCGGAGTGAAGCTCTCTGCCCTTTACTGATCCAGCCTCTGGCCCATCAAGAGTCACTCTCATTTCATCAGTCCATAAAACCTTTGAAAAGTCAGTCTTAAGATATTTCTTGGCCCAGTCTTGACGGTTTATCTTATGTTTCTTATTCATAGGTGGTCGTTTTTCAGCCTTCCTTACCTTGTCCCTGAGTATCGCACAACTTGTGCTTTTTGTTACTCCAGTAACGTTGCAGCTCTGAAATATGGCAAAACTGGTGGCAAATGGCATCTTGGCAGCTTCTCTCTTGATTTTCCTCAATTCATGGGCAGTTATTTTGCACCTTTTTTGCCCAACACGCTTCTTGCGACCCTGTTGGCTATTTGCCATGAAATGCTTAATTGTTCGGTGATCACGCTTCAAAAGTTTGGCAATTTCAACACTGCTGCATCCCTCTGCAAAACATCTCACAATTTTGGACTTTTCAGAGCCCTTAAAATCTCTCTTCTGACCCATTTTGCCAAAGGAAAGGAAGTTGCCTAACAATTAAGCACACCTTATATAGGGTTTTGATGTCATTAGACAATACCCCTCCTCATTACAGAGATGCACATCACCTGATTTACTTAATTGGTAGTTGGCTCTCAAGCCTGAACAGCTTGGAGTAGGAGAACATGTATAAAAAGTATCATGTGATCAAAATACAACTTGAAAAATAATTCTACACGCAGTGTACAACACAGACACAAAATAGAGATATGAGTAACAATATAAAAAATTTCCAAAAGAAGAAAATCTTTGCAATTATAAGTAGGGAACAAAACCCTTAAATATGACCTTTGTGAGCAATATTACCGTTACTATTGTTAGAGCTGCAATGTTCTCCAAATATGTGGTCTGCAGCCGGCAAATTTGACTGAATAACTCCTTGTTTGAGCAGCTGTGGCATCAATCAGAATTATGGAGGAAAATTGGACTTTGATTTATTTACAAAAGATAAAAAGTTCTCCTGCAGACCCATACAAAAGCTTTCAGTAGGCCCTTGTACTACATGTATTCTCTTCCCCTACCCGTATTATATTGCTTTTGTAAATTTTCTGCATTCATTTCCTATATAATTTTGTAAAAAAAATATAAACAGTCCATGGACTAGAGAGCCTGTGAGAAGAGATTAGCATCTATAGACTTAATATGGTACTGTGCAACGACAAAGTCCTGCACAAGAAAAATGAAAACCAAAGGTTTGCAGCGCTGGACTCCTGGGTCTAAATCCAACCAAGGACAACATCTGCAGGGAATTTGCATGTTTTCCCCGTGTTTGCGTGGATTTCCTTTGGGTGTATGGTTTCCTCACAAACCCCAAAGACATACGGATAGGGAGTTTCGATTGTGAGCCTCAATGAGGACAGTGATGATTATGTCTTTAAATCGCTGTGGAAATTAATGAAATGGAAATTATAAGCTAGTAAAATAATAATACTCCAGCATTATTCTACACAAAGCGAGCCAGTAAAAAGAATGATGTTAGCCTTCAACTTAGCTTTAGTTTCAACATATGGTTGCAAAGGAAATGGTGGTACTTGTACAGATTTATAAAGGCAGCGATTGTGCGAATAGATATATTATTAGGGAGTTGTATAAATGCAATTTGCTAATATAAAAAAGTTTAAGTGAAAATTCACCAAGATGACCTTTCCCTTTGAAATACAATGTTGCATTAATAAAATAAACACATAAATTGTAGGTTATTTTGGGAAAGGGAAATGTGCTGGAATTTGAGCTCAGCCGTTGCATCTGTTGATATTCAGGTGCAAAGAAATGTACTTCAAAGATGGAATGCCAGGAAAAAAGAGGAAGGAAAAAAAATCAGAAGGACCCGTTCTTTTGGAAGGCCCAACATGTAATTATCTGTCCGGCTTTCATTCAACACACAGCAACCTTCTCCAATGCTCATTTTACCCTATCTTACCTAAACAGTTTCCCCTGCAGAATTCAAAAGAAAACAGATGAAAGCGCAAAGCAAAATTTTTCATTCTCTCTGATGCACTTTGGTCGATATAACCAGTGGGGAAGATAAAATATCCACACGTAGCCAGAGTGTCCTTGGGTTCATGAATTTATCGAATGCAAAGCAACCGTTGTGGACATCATGCAATGCAGAATGATGAATGCATCACAGTGGACTTTAAAATGTCCACCATCTAATGTATTACCGTATATTGCTCTGTTAGCACACACAAAGAAGAAAGGTTCTGTGTTATTTAGATTACTTGGAGAAATGGAATCGATGCATTATTCAACCGGTAGATAGTAAAAAAAAAAAAGTTTAACACGAATTATTACATTTTATACACCTTAGAAAACTTGATGGGGAAACTAAAACACATCAAATACTCTTTATATGGTCAGTCAAAAATTGGTTTAATCTAAACGGTTTTGTCTTTTTCCCGGGAAAAGAGGATCAAAATTGGAACCAATAACGTGTCTAATCGGAAAAGTGCCTTTTCTTTCACTATTACCCGCCAAAGCCCATTTTTACTTTCCTGACACAGCCCCATTTTTCAAATCTGAAGTATCACTTTTAGGCTAGGTGCAGACAGCCATAGATTCTCTCATACAAGAGAATCGGTCTGATTATACATTTCACACTCTGATCAAACTCAGTTCAGAGTGTAATCATAATGTGATCCGATTCTCCATCATTTCTCCATATTCTACATAATGCAAGTCTGTAGAAATTGGACTAAACCCTGATGACATCCAAGTACAGTCTGATGTTTTCCACAGACTTATTGACTTGCACGGCTGAGTGTGATCTGAATATCAGATGAAATTCAGACATGCAGTGATTTTCTCTGCAGACCGACTGTCCGAGGAAAATAAACCGGCCATGTGCATGGCTATATAGCATAACATTGGTCTGGATGTTGGAAATGACATTTCAGCAGCATCATTTTTTAAACGCCCTTTTTATTTTGTTAGAATGTTGAAAGCGTTAACGTTTAGCAACAAGTTTTTGTTTTGTTTTTAACAGAATTTACAACATTGTTATTTTTTACAGCTTTGAAGGGTCTTTCATAAATCCATATTTCAAAACCGTATTCAGGACGTTTTGTTAACTCCTCAGGTAGTTCACATAATTGAATTCAAAGTGAAATTAAAAAAATTAAAATTGATATTCTTTCAGCTAAAATGTTGCTTTACCATCAAATTATTCATTTTCACAAACTGTATCGAGCAATAAAATGCATAAATACTTTGTTAAGCAATTTCTTCAGAGCGCATGGATACCAGAATCTACCGTTTGGGCACACGGCATGGCACAGAAGGGAAGGAGCACGTTTTGACTTTTGCTTTTAATTGTGGATGCCATGTCACATTTACAGAGCCCCCAAAGTGCTAATACAGTCGAAAGCCACCAAAAGTGACCCCTCAAGGAATTTATCTAGGGTTGAAGGGACCTTTTTGAACTCCCAGGTGCTTCATAAAAGTTTATAAACATTAGGATGTGAATATGAAAAATTATGCATTTTCGACTAAAATGTTATTTTAGTTCCAAATTTTTCATTTTCAGAAAGGAAACAGGAAAAAATGAACTGCACAGTTTTTAAAGCAATTGCTCCTGAGTATGCCAATACTCAGTATGTGATGGGCACATAGCAGGGGTGTGATTTCTTTACTATTGAGCTGTATGACATTTAAAAATAAGATGTGATACAATAATAAGTAGATTCAGAACAAAATGTTTAATCTTTATTATGACTAATAAGAAAAAAAACCCTGTGAATTATTACACTATTTTTCCCCAAATTCGGCAATACCCTGTAAATAGTCATGCATTTATTTTGGGCACACAGCAGGACTCAGAAGAAGAAAAAGCACCATTTGGCATTAAAGGCACAGATTACTGGAGTGGCTTGTGGACACCATTTGCAGAACTGTTAAAAGGGCTAAACTAGTAGAAATAAATAAAAAAAAAGTGACTCCATTCTGCAAACTACATTTAGGGAATCATACAGGTGTAGTGACTATATGGGAATTTTCCCAAAATTAGCATGCAGTGGATGTTGCAGAGAAAAAATAGAAAGTATGCCATTTTTGTGCCCAATACTTAGTGCCCATCTTGTGCTTGTGTAGACAGGTGTGCCATAAATTTTTCAATATGACATGGGTGGGAGTCCAACACCTTCACTGATTAGCTGAAAACTGTCAAAGCAGTGGTCTAAAAGCAAAGATATACAGGCGGAATACAGCAGCCGCCATTCTGTACTTGGTGGCCACTGCCAAGTATTGCAGTCCACTCACTTGAATGGGAGAGAAAGTGCAGTACTGTGGCCACTAAGCAATGCATGGTACTGCTGTGTTCTACCCATACATCACTTTGCTCCAGCTGCTGCAGCAGTTTTCAGCTGATTGGTGGGTGTGCTAGGTGTCGGACGTCTCACCAATCTCATATTGATGAGCTACCCAGCGGACAGGTCAATAAATTAACCCCTCTGCAGCCATACATGTTGAAGTTAGCTTTGTTTTGGGCACGTTGTGGGACTTAACAGTGTGTGGGGGAATTTGGCTTTGGGAGAGTGAGTTTTACTTGATTGTTTTTAGGAGCACTGATGCTCTTCTAGTCCCTTTGATCTACCAGTAACATGGAAAACCTCGCTTTTTGCATTGATAGATGACAGATCTGAGTAGGAACTTGTTTTTGGCTGAGTTGAAATTTTTATTGGTGCCATTTGTGGGTACATGACATTTTTAATCGCTTTTTATTCCTATTTTTTGAGACAAAGAACAAAAACAACAAAATCAAGGATTAACTAATTTTTTTACGCTGTTCAATGTGCAGTAAAAGTGATAAAACAACTTTATTTTTTAGGTCAGTATGATTACACGTTTATAAAGTGTGTTTTGTTTTTATATTTTGCATGTGAAAAACAGTTTTATATAAAGATGTATTTGTTTTCACTATATGCCGAGAGTTACAAGTTTTTTATTTTGCTGCCGAATTATTACTATGAGGGGTCTTATGTTGGTACCAGTTTTGGACTATATAACATTTTTTGATTGCTCTTTTTATAGAATTTGGTAGGCAGAGTGAATAATAAAACAGCAATTCATGAATTTTTGCTGTTTTTATGTTGCTCACTATGTGTTAAAAGTGATAAACTTTTTTTCTTCTGGTCAGTGCAATCACATTGATCGCATATTTAAATAGTCTTTAATGTTTTGCTACTTTTTCACACTTTGCATTGCCATATTCTAACTGCTTTTAATTTTTTTTTTCACCGACAGAGCAAAACAAGACTTTGTTTTATTGAGGGGTGAGGGTTCTCCGTATTACCAGTTTTCCTTACATATAACTTTCCGATTTTGTGTTCATATGATGAAAAATCCATAATCAAAAGGATAGGCGATAAATGTATGATAGCTGTAGATACGCCTGGGTCATTAGAACCGGAGTTCCAGACCTACCATCAATCCTTAATGCATGACCAGAGTGAGAAGGAGTTTAAATAAGCAGTGGAGCGCTTTTACATTCATGGTCATTGAGGACAATGGAAACAGCCAAGTTCAAAGTTGGGAAATAACATACATTTAATAAAATATAAAGTAAAAATATAATTTTAATTATCACTATGCATATAGTACAGTATATGTATGTTTGTACATACACAACCTTAGTATGAAACGAATATAAGCCATCTACTATTCATCTGATGCGTTGAAGATCGCGCCACATGACATTCTATTGCACTGCCATTTATTCTCATTCAAATTAATCTTTTAGAAATGGCTCAGTGAGATCTATGCTCATTGCTTTCTGACATTAAAGGGCCACTGTCACCCCCCTCCAGCCGTTATAAACTAAAAGAGCCACCTTGTGCAGCAGTAATGCTGCATTCTGACAAGGTGGCTCTTTTAGTTTTTGTTATTCCCACAATAAATGTATTTATAATTCTGCTGAAATACCTATCTTTGTCCATGGAGGCGGGACTGAAGCCTCCTCTTAGAAGCGCCCAACTGCCGTCACTCATCTCTTGAGTAGATTTTCGCCGCCCCCTGAGCGCTGTTATTGTGTGAATTCTGGCGCTTGCGCTCTGCTCTTCTGCCTTGCGCAGGCGCATAGAGCATTATCTGTCCGAGCGCTGGTGCCGGGTTCCTTTCTGCGCCTGTGCGGTCAGTGCGGCCAGCCTGTTACTGAATCCCCGCCCCGCACTGTGTTATGCAGTATGCACAGTGCGGGGCTGGGATTCCTGGGCATGCGCACTGCACTTGTCAGACGCTCCACAGGTCCCCCGCCTTCCAGCGTTGTTCTGTGCGGCTGTTCCAAACGCCGGCAAGGATACCTGTATATTCCAGCAATGCTGAAAGGCAGGGGACCTGGGGAGCGTCTGAGAAGCGCAGTGCGCATGCCCATGAATCCCAGCCCCGCACTGTGCATAATGCATAACACAGTGCGGGGCGGGGATTCAGTAACAGGGTGGCCGCACTGCCCGCACAGGCGCAGAACGGAACCCGGCACCAGCGCTAGGACGGCAAATGCTCTATGCGCCTACGCAAGGCAGAAGAGCAGAGCGCAGGCGCCGGAATTCACACAATAACAGTGCTGAGGGGGCGGCGAAAATCTACACAAGAGATGAGTGACGGCAGTTGGGCGCTTCTAAGAGGAGGCTTCAGACCCGCCTCCATGGACAAAGACAGGTATTTCAGCAGAATTATAAATACATTTATTGTGGAAATAACAGAAACAAAAACTAAAAGAGCCACCTTGTCAGAATGCAGCATTACTGCTGCACAAGGTGGCTCTTTTAGTTTATAACGGCTGGAGGGGGGGTGACAGTGGCCCTTTAAGGTCTTAAGTACAATAAGAGTTAATCAAGCTACTGCTTTTTGCTCCCATCACTCCCCCAAGGTTGGAAGTAGAAGTTCTTTCTCATAGGCCTTGAAACAACTACAGATAAGATCCGTCACTGGGGCCATTGTGTCTATTGTGCTGGGAGAATTACAGTTGCATGCCGGTTTTAGTAAGCGGTGACGATATTAATAGAGCCTGAACTGTAAGGTTTGCTCTCAGAACAGTACATCCTTATCATTATTGGTTCTCCTTTTGTGCCAGAAAAACACAGAATGCTTCTGTGTACTTATCACCAACATCAACATTGGTACTCAAAATATGACAAGCATCTGCTGACTGAGGCAGACTACAGTTTTGAAAATATTAATAATTATATGAAGAAAAAAAAGGAGAAAATCAACAAATATTTAAAACATGAAATACTTGTACGGTAAATTTTCAGGACACAGTTCAACTAATACTCCAAGCCAAAAACTTAAAAACAGCTGTTATGGTCTCACATAGTGAGGTTGATTCTCTAGGTAGTAGGTCTGGATGAGCAACATGGGCCAGAGAGGATGGTTGGTCTTGAAAGTCAACATGTGGATCAGCAAGGACTAGGACATTGGGATATGCAGGACAGCAAACAAGAAGAGCAGGTAGCACAGATGAAGCAGAGCCAGGTGTGAGGATACACACAAAAACAGTAAGGCTATGTGCACACGTTCAGGTTTTTTTTGCTTTTTTTCCCGCGTTCTTTCACGCTAAAAACGCTATAAAAACTCATTAAAAACGCATGCATTATGCATTCTATCATTTAGAATGCATTCTGCATGTTTTGTGCACATTGATGCGTTTTTTTTCCGCAAAAAACGCATCGCGGTAAAAAAAGCATCATGTTCATTAATTTTGCGGATTTTCTGCGTTTTTCACGCTATTCTATGCATTTGGGAAAAACGCACAAAAAACGCATCAAAAATGCATGAAAAAACGTGAAAAAAAACGCATGCGGATTTCTGGCAGAAATGTCCTGTTTTTGTCAGGAAAATTTCTGCAAGAAATCCTGACGTGTGCACATACCCTGAATGTATGAAAATCTGGTATCTTCAATCAGGGAAGCAGTTATTCACAGGAATCTAAGATGATGCTGACAGACGAGTTCTCTGGGTTACCTGACTTCAAGTCATTACTACTTCAAAGGAAGGCGACCATAGAAGAACTGAGTCAGGCCTGGCTGGCACTTGCCCTGGGACAAGCGAGTAACTGGAGCTAGAGGGTTAGAAAAACATGACAGATTTCTTTAAAAAATAATTACACACTTGTCCAGGGTTGTGTTGCATTGCAGCTCAACCCCTTTTTTTTAAAGGGAATCTGTCACCCCAAAATTGGCCTATAAACTAAGGCCACCGGCATCAGGGGCTTATCTATAACATTCTGTAATGCTGTACATAAGCCCCAGATGTATCCTGAAAGATAAGAAAAAAAGGTTATATTATACTCACCCAGGGGAGGTCCTGCTGCGGTCCGGTCCGATGGGCGTCGCAGTCCAGGTCCGGCGCCTCCCATCTTCATACGATGACGTCCTCTTGTCTTCCTGCCGCGGCTCCTGTGGAGGCGTACTATGTCTGCCCTGTTGAGGACAGAGCAAAGTACTGTAGTGTGCAGGCACCGGACCTCTCTCACCTTTCACAACGCTTGCGCACTGCAGTACTTTGCTCTGCCCTCAACAGGGCAGACATAGTACGCCTCCACAGGAGCCGCGGCAGGAAGACAAGAAAAGGACGTCATCGTATGAAGATGGGAGGCGCTGAACCCGGACCGCGACGCCCATTGGACCGGACCAAAGCAGGACCGCCCCTGGGTGAGTATAATATAACCTTTTTTTCTTATCTTTCAGGATACATCGGGGGCTTATCTACAGCATTACAGAATGCTGTAGATAAACCCTAATGCCAGTGGCCTTAGTTTATAGGCCAATTTGGGGGTGACAGATTCCCTTTAATTGCACAAATTGCAAAACAAGACACAATCTTCACACTAAAAACACAGCTATAAATAAAGTGGCACACAAAGCATTTTGGTTACGGTCACTCTAGAAGGCACAATTTGCTTCATAGATTCAACTGTTAAGAGGAGTATTTCTTGATCATTGCAGAATAAACACAGAACATTCCTCTTACTCAGGTCTCTGTGGCTTCCACAAAGGTAACAAAGTGCTGGTGTACTCTAAGGGTACGTGCACACGTCAGGATTTCTGGCAGAAATTTTCCTGACAAAAACCTGACATTTCTGCAAGAAATCTGCATTTTTTTCGCGTTTTTCGCTCTGTTTTGATGCGTTTTTTCTTGCGTTTTTTCCAAATGCATAGACTAGTAGGAAAAACGCAAAAAACCCCACAAAATTAATGAACATGCTGCTTTTTTTTTACCGCGATGCGTTTTTTTTCGCGGAAAAAAATGCATCATGTGCACAAAAATTGCAGAATGCATTCTAAATGATAGGATGCATATGTCTGCAGTATGTAATGCGAAAAAACGCAAAAAAACCTGAACGTGTGCACATACCCTAAGGCTATGTGCACACTTTCAGGATTTCTCGCAGAAAATTCCTGTGAATTCCGGACATTTTCTGCAAGAAATCCGCAAGAAAACCGCATGCGTTTTTGCCGCGGTTTTGCCGCGTTTTTTTCCGGACACTTCCCAATGCATTTTGGAGTGGGAAATCCGCAAAAAAAAACGGAAAATTAATGAACATGCTGCGTTTTTTGCCGCGATGCGTTTTTTTCGCGGAAAAAAAAGCATCATGTGCACAAAACATGCGGAATTCATTCTAAATGATGGGATGCGTTTTTTTTTTGTGGTTTTATAGCGTTTTTATCGGGAAAAAACGCGAAAAAAAACGCAACATGTGCACACAGCCTAACAGTCCCACAACCTGTCAGACGTCAGTCTCCCATACAGGGCCTAATCTCTATGAGGGTGCCTCTTTAACCCAGATTTAGCTCTCAAAAGTCCGGTCTTTCTCTTTGCTCTGTTACCTTTGTCTTTATAGTTTGGTGTTCCTGTCACAGTTACTGAAGTCTCCCACATGTGATCTCCTAATTATGGGCAGTAGGCTCACTACAGGTCACTCAGATAACATTCCAGGTTCTTTCTGAAATCAGTCATCCTGACACTTGGTTGGTTGGTTGCTCTTAAAACTTGATGGATGATACTATATCACCACTTTTAAAGTCCATTCATTGCAGTCCTAATTGTAGCACATCACTATCCAGCCACTGGTTCCCTCACACAGAACCCCAGTAGACTCCACACTGATAACCATTCAGGCCAACAATACACTTTAGTCATTACCACTTAGGTGGCAACTAACAAATAACACTTTAATATCCATCTGTTACATGGCTCAACTCTTTAGAATTGAGAGTCCTCAGTGGTTGATACATTTTAATGGCTAACTGAAAAGATGGTAACAAATTGCAAGCTTTCCAGACTACATACGTCTCTTCTTCAGGCAAAGACAGTAAGAAGATATATTTCTTTCCTGTATCAAAATGGCTCAACTCTATCAGTCATAGACCTCTACTGGTCACTTTGCTAGATCTCATGCCTCGTGAAACACTTGTAAGCCCCCCAATGGTATAGCAACCATACGGCTCCCAGCCCTAATATCGGCTTACTCCTTTGCAGGAGACCTCTCCATGTAGCGCCTCATATCACAAGCCTCTCTATTACATCTCTTAAGGTACCGTTACACTATACGACTTACTAACGATTACGACCAGCGATACGACCTGCTCGTGATCGTTGGTAAGTTGTTGTGTGGTCGCTGGGGAGCTGTCACACAGACAGCTCTCTCCAGCGACCAACGATCAGGGGAAAGACTTCGGCATCGTTGAAACTGTCTTCAACGATGCCGAAGTCCCGGGTAACTAGGGTAAACATCGGGTTACTAAGCGCAGGGCCACGCTTAGTAACCCGATATTTACCCTGGTTACCATTGATGTCACTGCTGTGCTATGCTTTACGGCCAGCGCTGACAGTCAGTGCAGGGAAGCTGACGGCAGGTGACGTGACAGACATCGGAATGTGAGTATGTACTGGTTTTTTTTTTTTACTTTTACAATGGTAACCAGGGTAAATATCGGGTTACTAAGCGCGGCCCTGCGCTTAGTAACCCGATATTTACCCTGGTTACAAGTGAACACACGCCGATCCAACGATGACAGCGGGTGATCAGTGACCAAAAAAAGGTCCTGATCATTCCCCAGCGACCAACGATCTCCCAGCAGGGGCCTGATCGTTGGTCGCTGTCACACATAACGAGATCGTTAGCGGGATCGTTGCTACGTCACAAAAAGCGTGACGTTTCAACGAAATCGTTATGTGTGAAGGTACCTTTACAAACCTGCACCTCTAAAACACATAATAGATAAGGAAAAATGCCATGATAGTCAGGTATGTCAGGGTAATCTATATGATGCCACAAAACGGAGGGACATCTGTCTTCTACATGACAGTACTAATAATGAACAGAGATGATTATTCTGTCAGTCATTTTTATGGTATTGTAGGGCAGGAATATTTTTAGCTAGTCTGATAAAGATCTCATTTATCTTCATTATTGGAATGCTCTATGGAGCAAGGTATACACACAGACTTTTTCATTTAATAAAAAAAATTCCTAAGATTATCACCTGGGTTCTTTTAATCATCTGGACCACTACTCAATAAAAAAAAATTTTTTACGCTATTACTCTCACAAAGTTATACTCATCATAAACCAATTACCAACAAAATCCAGAATTCTAATTTTACAGGGAACTTGTCACTCAATTCTTGCCGCCCAGACCACAGACAGCATGAAGCAGAGCCTCTCGGAAACACTGCAGCGTTTGAATTATAACGTATAATTGGTGGAGAAAGGTTGAACTCTATGGACCTAGGTCTTATTTCAACCTATGTAACTATATGTAATAGCTAGCCGCGGACCTTAGTAAAAGTTGTGATTAGTCCGACGACGCCCCAGGCTGGCTTCTACTTGCACCGCTCTAGTTGACGGACAGGTCTGTCCCATGTATGTACATAGGGAAAACACAGTTATTCAACTAAAGTGGTGCGTAGAGAAGCTGGCCGAGGGTGCTTCTGGACTAATCACATCTGTTCCTGGGGTCCCTGTCTGGCTCTTCAAACTATGTTTTCCCTGAAATGCCAGATGATTTCAGAGAAAAACATATCTGGCTGCAATTGTGCAGTCCGACTATGATTCATGCTGTCTGTGGTCTGGGTAGCATGAATGGAGCGACAGGTTTCTATGAAAGAAGCACTCCAGCAGAAACACAACTTTCCATCATTGTCTCTGTACATGATGCTGCTTGGATTTGTTTTAAAAAAAAGGTTGTCAGGAGCAAAACTGCAGGGTCGAGAAGATGAAAAAGGAAAATGTGCATCTTTTAACAACTGCTACAATGCTAGGTAGCATTTCAGCCCAGTTATAGGCACACTTTACTTTTAACTTTACCTGCGTAAGAACAACAAGCCACAAACAATAACCTATTTGGGTCATTTTACAATTGAGGTTATATTAGTAATAGCAAGCTCAAACGAATAATAGTAGGGATGAGCAAACCCATCGCTGTTCAGGTTCACCGGATTCGGCTGGACTCAAAATTGACCCTGGACCCCAAACCCCATATAAGTCAATGGGGACCCGAACTTCAGTGCTGTAAAATGGCGGCAAAATCGTCAGAATCAGGGCTAGGGGGATGCAAAAGGAAGCAACATGGGGGTAAGGGAAGGATAATTGCCCTGTAAAAAATGTGGATAGGGAAATGACTTAAAGGTGTTCTGTCACCATAGCAATCATGGCAAAATAGGAAGTTTAGTATATCACAAAAGTGAGTACACCACTAATATTTTTCTAAATATTTTATTATATCTTTTCATGGGACAACACTGAATATAAGGCACTTTGATACAATGTATAGCAGTCAGCAGTGTACAGCTTATATAACAGTGTAAATTTGGTGTCCTCTAAATACACAGCCATTAATGTCTAAACTGCTGGCATGAGAATGCCTCATCTATTGATCATCTAATCACCTCATCTAATCATCTAATTAGCCATTTACCCTTCCCGGTGTCATGTGACTTAAGGTACCTTCACACAAAGCGACGCTGCAGCGATACCGACAACGATGTCGATCGCTGCAGCATCGCTGTTTGGTCGCTGGAGAGCTGTCACACAGACAGCTCTCCAGCGACCAACGATGCCGGTAACCACGGTAAACATCGGGTTACTAAGCGCAGGGCCGCGCTTAGTAACCCGATGTTTACCATGGTTACCATCGTAAAAGTAAAAAAAACAAACACTACATACTTACCTTCCGCTGTCTGTCCCCGGCACTCTGCTTTCCTGCACTGACTGTGAGCACAGCGGCCGGAAAGCAGAGCGGTGACGTCACCGCTCTGCTTTCCGGCTGGCCGACGCTGACACAGGATGCAGGAGGAGTGCAGAGAAGCACAGCGCCGGGGACAGACAGCAGAAGGTAAGTATGTAGTGTTTGTTTTTTTTACTTTTACGATGGTAACCAGGGTAAACATCGGGCTACTAAGCGCGGCCCTGCGCTTAGTAACCCGATATTTACCCTGGTTACCAGGGAAGACATCGCTGAATCGGCATCACACACGCCGATTCAGTGATGTCTGCAGGGAGTCCAGCGACGAAATAAAGTTCTGGACTTTCTGCAGCGACCAACGACATCACAGCAGGATCCTGATCGCTGCTGCGTGTCAAACACAACGATATCGCTAGCCAGGACGCTGCAACATCACGGATCGCTAGCGATATCGTTGTGAAGTTGTTTAGTGTGAAGGTACCTTTAGTGTTACAAGGTCTCTGGTGTGACTGGGGCAAGTGTGTAAAATTTGGTGTGATTGCTCTCACACTCTTTCATACTGGTCACTGGAAGTTTAACATTGCGCCTCATGGCGAAAAACGCTCTGTGGATCTGAAACAAAGAATTATTGCTCTACATAAAGATGGCCTAAGCTATAAGGCGATTGCTAGCACCCTGACACCCTGATGGCCTAGACCATCCAGTGGTTTAACAAGACAGGTTCCACTCAGAACAGGTCTCGCCATGGTCAACCAAAGAACTCGAGTGTACGTGCTCAGCATCATATCAAGAGGTTGTCTTTTCAAAATAGATGTATGAGTGCTGCCAGCATTACTTTAGAGGTTAAAGGGGTGGGTGGTCAGCCTGTTAGTGCTCAGACCATACACAACACACTGCATCAATTTGGTCTGCATGGTGTCGTCCCAGAAGGAAGCCTCTTCTAAAGATGATGCTCAAGAAAACTTGAAGTTTGCTGAAGACAAGCAGACTAAGGACATGGCTTACTGGAACCATGTCCTGTGGTCTGATGAAACCAAGATAACCTTATTTGGTTCAGATGATGTCAAATGTATGTGGAGGCAACCAGATGAGGAGTACAAAGACAAGGGTGTTTTGCCTGTAGTCAAGCATGGTGGTTGGAGTGTCATGGTTTGGAGCTTCATGAGTGCTGCCAGCTGCAGGGAGTATGGTAAAGTCACTGGCAAAGTACTGGAGGGAAGATATGTATCACTGAGGTTATTAGCTTCAGTGATATAAACCTAGAAAAATGCTCCAGCACACCAAATGCTGAGAGTGATTAATTGGCCATGTTTGGGGCTAGGTTTAGTGAACATCTAAAGAGTGGGTGGGAGGCTGTTCACCATATCTCCACCCCAGGGTGGAGTCCAGCGGATAAATACACAGCCTTCTGGCTCATTCAGTGTTGGGTGTGCCTGGAAATTGGAGGTCCAGAGCTGGGTGCGAGGATAAGGAAAGTTGAACCTTTTTTTCTTCTTGTTTCCTGACCAGGCGAATCGCCACAGCAAAACGGACTGTGCTCTTTGTTTTGTTTTAATTTTAGGACATAATGGCCATGTTTATTTTGCCAATTTTAGGCCAAAATGGCCATGTTTATGTTGCTAACCCTGCCCTGGTCTATGCTGCACCTCAAAAAAACAATGGAAAATGTAAAGAGACAGCATTCCTGTGTACCTCTATGAGCAGCCAAGTGAGCCGATCTACCATAGGACAGTTCACTGAGGGAACCATGAATGCCAACCTGTACTGTGACATACTGAGCCAGATCATGATACTCTCCTACAGATGCAGCTTACAAATGTCTCCCACAGAGCATGTTTTCACACTTCCCCCACAGCTCCCAAATTTCAGCTCAGGTAGCGTACATGACAAATGCAGCTGATGAAAAGCAGTTAGTATGATCTTGGATCAAGCTGGCGGTCCGCCGCGAGGCTTGCTACCAGCAGTGCAGATAAAAATTTCACCCACACAGTACCCCCACAGAAGATGATAACAAATTTCACCCACAGAGCATGTTTTCACATTTCTCCCCACACAAGTGAATAACAAATTTCCCCCACAGCGCATGGGGCACAATACCCCTATGGAAGTGGATTACAAGTTTCACCCACAGAGCATGTTTTCACATTTCCCCACAGTTCCAAAATTTTCGCTCCAGTAGTGTACTTTATAACTGCCACCAATGAAAAGCTGGTAGTATGATCTTGGATCGAGCTGAAGGTCCACTGCGCGGCTTGCTACCGGCAGTCCAGTTAAAAATTTCACCCACATGGGGCACAGTATCCCCACAGAAGCCGATAAATTTTACCCACACAGCATGTTTTAACATTTCCCCTATAGAAGAGGATAACAAATTTCACCTACAGAGCACAGGGAACAGTACTCCCACAGATACTGATTACAAGTTTCACCCACAGAGCATGTTTTCACATTTTCCCCACAGCTCCAAATTTCAGTTTCAGTATTGTACATTACAACTGCAGCTGATGAAAAGCTGTTAGCATGATCTTGGATTGGGCTGGTAGTCCACTGGGAGCAGTGCTACCGGCAGTCCACAGAGCTGGCATTTCACCCACATTGCATGTTTTCTGTCACGATTCCTCCGTTCAGTGAGTGACTATTTTGCTGCTCTATGGAATTTAGATCATGCGGAGTTGTCAGTGTATGACTAACAGCTTGGCTGTCCAATCTTGTTATAGGCGTGCTAAGCTTTTGGTACTTTGACAGATCGACAGTCCAATCTGTAACTGGAAGGTGTGTTACTTCCTCCAGGTGTTCTCTGTTCTGGAGATTGCCCAACTACTTAACTGAGCATCTGGCTCTGATCCCTGCCAAAGTTTGTGATTCCTGGTGAGTGTTTGCCTGTTTCTGCTGCGCTGAATTCTGATCTACCACTGTCTGACCCTTTAGTTAGAAATCAATATGTGCATATGCACTTTATGTATTGCGTTCTGACCATAAGCAGTGCTGGCTTATCCCCTCTTTTGCACGGTCTGACCCTTTGTAGCGTGTTCTGACTATCCCTTTGTCATGTCGTGTTGCTTATTCCACTATAACCTGGTATTTCGAACTCGAACCATGACTTGACTTACATCTTCGTCTTTCCTCATGGTATTCTAAGTGCTCTCATTACTGACCCCGAAATGTCTGACTTCTCTGCCTCGTGGCCCGGTCACAGCGGTACGGTAAAATTTTCTTTTTTAGGTCCACTACTCATACATACACGGCTGCAGAGTACACAGAGGCTTTTGGGCACAATACTTCCACAGACAGGGGTGCAGAATACACACAGGTAGCAGACAATCAAAGTTCTATTACAGAATGGCAGTCTGATAAACGGTAACACATCCATGGAAGGCAGCAGTCAAGCAAATTAACCACTCCTCAACGGAGTCAGCAGTTGATGTAGCGAGATAAAATATCCATCCATGACAATTTATGACAATTTAGAGGCTAATTGGAATCAGTAGTTAAATCCTTTAATCAGAATCTGTTGGAGGGCAAATCAGGTAACAGCAGCCACGGTAATTCCAGCTCTAGTAGTGTACACTTAAGTCTCCCATCACATCACTACTGTGCACACAATGAAAGTAACAATGAAACTAGAATTAACAAAACTAAAACTAGCAATCTAGAACCAGGATGAGTAGGTCCAAGTGGTGGAAGATGTGGAAGTGGTGGTACGGGTAAAAGAGGCAAGGAAGGAGCAATCCAACATTTTTTTTTTTCGCGAACTGACTTCAAAAAACATACAATGAAGCTAAAACAAACTAACAAGCTACAACCAGGGGTGGAGGTCAATCTGGAGTGGGAGGTGGATGTGTAGGCGGAGGAGGAGCTAGCCAACACAGATTTTAGGGTTTCCTATTTGGGGAGGAGGCAACCAAATTAAACAAATGGCAAACAGAGTTGAAGACTGGCTGGGTGAGGCTGTTATAGTTGTCTAGTCAGGCAAAAGGTATGGAAAAGTTATGTGGAATCCACGCCTGGTTCATTTTAATGAATGTTAGCTTGCTCATGTTGGATGTGAACAGGCGAATGTGCCTGTCTGTGATGACACCCTCAGGCATGCTAAACACATGTTCTGACAGTACAATTGCCGTAGGGTAGGCCAGCACCTCAAAGGCATAAAGAGCCAGCTCAGGCCATGTGTCCAATTTGGAGACACAGAATTTAAATGGGGCAGATGCATCAGTTAGCACGTGGAGACGTGTGGACAGGTACTCTTCCATCATGTTGTTGTAATGCTTGCTCCTGTTAATATGACCACTATTACATGGTAAGCTGGATGATGAGGTGCGCTCATAAAGTTTTGCGACATTTCGACCATGCTAACTCTGCCTTCCGAGGTGCTGTGGGGACCAACCTGCATTGGTGACTTTCTCTTCCACCTTCTTGTTCCACTAAGCCCCAGCTGTCAGATGGGAAAGCTATCGCACACCACCAGGCCAGGCTTGAGGTTGACTAGCACCAACCACTCATCTGTCTGCTGTATGATCCCAGTCCACTGCTCCTTGGTGTTGTGGGCTTTATCCCACAGAGGAGTTTAAGAACAACCCACTGTTGTTTCTTCCTGAGTGTGCTGAAGTTGGTGGTGCAGGTCTTCATGTGACTAGATTAGGAGGAGATGGAGGAAAAAAGTAGAAGAAAAAGGCAACCTGGACAGATAAACATTAAAACCTACAAGAGAAAAAAGTAAATGAAAACCCTGATATAACTAAGTAAAAAAGCAAAAATGCATTTAAATAACACAGAGTTTTTAGTAATACTGTTTTTTGATCAAAAAATAGCACAAAAGCCATCCCACCTCGTCACGGTAACTCTGATCGGGACAGTCCTAAACTATCTAATATTAAAACCTTACCATGAGTCAATGTTGACCTCAGTGTGAATAAGGGCAGATGAAAGGACTGAGCCCAAAAAGTGAAACACTAGACTAGGGAAGCCTTATATAGTTTCTAGCTCAGAAACAGGGAGGCCACACCCCGGATTGCACAGAATGCAACAATACACAGAAAAAAAAAAACACAAAATTGAGCTTAACTTAAGATGGTATACATGCAGAGGTAAAACGCATGTTCAAAATGGCCACAAAACATTAAAACCTACAAGAGAAAAAAGTAAATGAAAACCCTGATATAACTAAGTAAAAAAGCAAAAATGCATTTAAATAACACAGAGTTTTTAGTAATACTGTTTTTTGATCAAAAAATAGCACAAAAGCCATCCCACCTCGTCACGGTAACTCTGATCGGGACAGTCCTAAACTATCTAATATTAAAACCTTACCATGAGTCAATGTTGACCTCAGTGTGAATAAGGGCAGATGAAAGGACTGAGCCCAAAAAGTGAAACACTAGACTAGGGAAGCCTTATATAGTTTCTAGCTCAGAAACAGGGAGGCCACACCCCGGATTGCACAGAATGCAACAATACACAGAAAAAAAAAAAACACAAAATTGAGCTTAACTTAAGATGGTATACATGCAGAGGTAAAACGCATGTTCAAAATGGCCACAAAACATTAAAACCTACAAGAGAAAAAAGTAAATGAAAACCCTGATATAACTAAGTAAAAAAGCAAAAATGCATTTAAATAACACAGAGTTTTTAGTAATACTGTTTTTTGATCAAAAAATAGCACAAAAGCCATCCCACCTCGTCACGGTAACTCTGATCGGGACAGTCCTAAACTATCTAATATTAAAACCTTACCATGAGTCAATGTTGACCTCAGTGTGAATAAGGGCAGATGAAAGGACTGAGCCCAAAAAGTGAAACACTAGACTAGGGAAGCCTTATATAGTTTCTAGCTCAGAAACAGGGAGGCCACACCCCGGATTGCACAGAATGCAACAATACACAGAAAAAAAAAAAACACAAAATTGAGCTTAACTTAAGATGGTATACATGCAGAGGTAAAACGCATGTTCAAAATGGCCACAAAACATTAAAACCTACAAGAGAAAGATAAAGAGACAGATAAACGTCCAGCAAAAAGAGTGTCTAGCTGAATTTTTTCTTCTGTTCTAGAAAGGGACACATGACAAAACCCAGACTAACCCCATAATAGTCATTGAAGTCCCTCAGCTTCTGTTTGCATGGATTATGCAACAGATTGGTTTTGTTACCGTAATTCTGTTCCTAAAAACGGAACATACAGAATGTTGGTGTAAATTTAGCTTGAGTGTGTTTTTGTTTTGTTTTTTTTATTTTGACTTTTTGAGATTACTTGGTTTTCTTCACTTCTTTTTTACTAACCACTCCTGAACAGTTTACATGAGAGGATGTGCCACTGATAATTGATAGTTTATAAGACATTAGAAAAGAATTGATCAATGAACAAGTGAATATTCACTGATATCACTGTAGTGGACATTGCTTGTAAACTTCTACACAATATAATGACATTTATATGATAATCATCCCTTATAAAAGGGATGTATGTTTTCATATACATCAACAATTGTCCATCTTTGCTCGGATTCACTACACCATTCATTCACAAAGAATAGTGCACATTATGCCGATTCACTGAGGTGAACTTGACAGTGTGGGAAAATGTTCAGAAACTTTGCCACGTTAACGAGTTCATGTCTGATCAGGCGGGGAGGCTGCGCAGGCAGGTTTTCATTTATTACTCCATGGTTTACAGCCCAGCCGATAGCATTAGCACCGCTCCCAGTTGTAAACTATTTAACCCTTTGAAATGGATTGCAGCGTGAGACTTGACTGAATGGCGGACAGGTATAGGATATTGTAGCTTTTCTTATTTTGGATTTTTTACATTAGAACGAGGGCTTCGCATGGATTGAGAGTGTAATAAAGATGGCAAACCTGTGCGTTTAATTATTTCATTAAAAGAGTTCATTCTTAATGTGTGTGTATTTTTTTAACCCATTCATACTATTGGATTAATAATGGATAGGTGTTTTATTGACACCTCTCCATTATTAACCAGGCTTAATGTCACCTTAAAATAGCAGGGGGACATTAACCTCTTATTACCCCACTAGATTGTGGCCCGATTCTAACGCATCGGGTATTCTAGAATATGCATGTCCCCGTAGTATATGGACAATGATGATTCCAGAATTCACGGCACACTGTGCCCGTCGCTGATTGGTCGAGGCAACCTTTATGACATCATCGTCGCCATGGCAACCATTATGACATCTACGTCGATACTGTGCCTGTCGCTGAATCAGAAACGTGAGATGTCTACGTCCTTTATGACATCATCGTCTCTGTGCCCGTTGCTGATTGGTCGAGGCCTGGCGGCCTCGACCAATCAGAGACGCGGGATTTCTACGTCGATGCTGTGCCGGTCTCTGATTGGTCGAGGCCGCCAGGCCTCGACCAATCAGAGAGCCGGGATTTCCAGGACAGACAGACAGACAGACAGACAGAAAGACAGACAGACAGACGGAAAAACCCTTAGACAATTATATATATAGATATGCCACCACTACAGGGCAGTGGAAAGAGAGAGGCTAAGCGCCGGAATAGGTGCATCTTACAGATGCGCCTTTTCTGGGGTGGCTGGGGGCAGATGGTTTTAGCCGGGGAGGGGGGAGCAATAACCATGGTCCCTCTCTAGACTATTAATATCTGCCCTCAGTCACTGGCTTTCCCTCTCTGGCGGAGAAAATTGCGCGGGAGCCCACGCTAGTTTTTTCCGTAAATTAAGGCTGGTTTCACACTTGCGTTTTTAAATGCATGCGTTTGGAAAAAAAACGCATGGTGAAAAAACGCAGGTAAACGCATGCACAAAAAAACGCATGCGTTTTTATATTAAAAAAACAGAAAACACACTGATATGCCACCCTCCACCATAAAGGTGATAAAGGGGATCCTAAACCTAACCCTAAAGGGATCCTAACCCTAAAGAGATCCTAACCCTAACCCTAAATGGAACCTAACCCTAACCCTAAAGGGATCCTAACCCTAACCCTACCCCTAACCCTACCCCTAATCCCTTTATGGTTAGGGTTAGGATCCCTTTAGGGTTAGGATCCCTTTAGGGTTAGGGTTAGGATCCCTTTAGGGTTAGGGTTAGGATCCCTTTAGGGTTAGGGTTAGGATCCCTTTAGGGTTAGGGTTAGGATCCCTTTAGGGTTAGGGTTAGGATCCCTTTAGGGTTAGGGTTAGGATCCCTTTAGGGTTAGGGGTAGGGTTAGGATCCCTTTAGGGTTAGGGTTAGGGGTTGGGTTAAGATCCCTGTAAGGTTAGGATCCCTTTAGGGTTAGGGTTAGGATCCCCTTTATCACCTTTATGGTGGAGGGTGGCATATCAGTGTGTTTCTGGTTTTTTAATATAAAAACGCATGCGTTTTTAACGCAAACAAATGCATGCACAAAAAAACGCATGCGTTTCCATTGACTCCAATGTATTTTTTGGCCCAAAAAAACGCATGAAAACGCATGCGTTTTTATGTGTCCAAAAAACACCCCTCAAAAATACTACAAGTTGCATTTTTGAAAATGAACGCATGCAGTAAAAAAACGCATGCGTTCAAAAATGCATGCAAACGCATGCACAAAAAAAGCATGCGTTTTCAATGTTAAATATAGGGAAAAAAACGCATGCGTTTTTTTGTGCAAAAAACGCTGCAGACAAAAACGCAAGTGTGAAACCACCCTAACCCTTTAATTTAACACCTACAGCTCCAAAATTTTAAACACACACACTACTAACATTATTAATGAGGGACATATAAAAATCTAACGGATATGCAATGGTTTACTGTATGTAAACCATGTCTCATATCCTGTAATGATTTTACAGAACCCGACAATTGAATTATCGGCTACCCACAAATATTTGAAGCCATGGATCCATTACATGTCCATTTTGGAAGCTGGCGAGAAAATCTCGCCATACAGATGTCATACGGATGTCACAAGAATAGTTTATTGAGAAAAAATCGCATCCTCACTTTGCAAACGGAAGACATACAGATCACTGTTCGGAAACATTTCTGCAAATCTCGACCGTGAAAAACGGACTGATTTTTTATACATTATGTGTGACTCTAGCCTTATACAGATCAATTGCTTTTATAAAAATATTGCCGCCTTCTTGCTTCTTCATCGCTCCCCGGCATCGCGCTCCTGCATAGGCATACTTATCTGCCCTGTTGAGGGCAGAGCCAAGTACTGCAGTGCGCAGGCGCCGGGAAAGGTCAGAGGGGCCCAGCACCTGAGAACTGCAGTTCTTTGCTCTGCCCTCAACAGGGCAGATAAGTACGCCTGCACAGGAGCACGATGTCGGGGAGCGATGAAGCAAGCAGGAGGTTGGCATCGCAAGAAGATGGGAGGCGCCGGATGCAGACCTGCTACACCCATCGGACTGGACTGCACCAGACCGCCCCCCGGGGGGTATAATAAAACTTATTTTACTTCAGTTGCAGGTTGGACCAGGGGCTTATTTACAGCATTATAGAATGCTGTAGATAAATCCTGAAAGGCTGTGGCGGTGTCTTATAGTGGCCAAAACAGGTGACAGGTTACCTTTAAGTGTTACTCTATTAATTGTATTTTGCCTTATCATTTACTGCAATTTATAAAGACAATGATTTCTCTTGTATCTAAATTCTCTATACAGCAACGTTAGAAAAATGGGCATGGATGGGGTTAAAAGGGGCATCAGCAGTGTATCTTATACCATACCTTCAGTTGTATTTAGGGCTACTTCACACAATATTGTTGCGTATGTTTGTTAAGGGAGGGGGGTATGCCTCTTTTACGGTCACATTTCTTGGTCTTTGGATCTTGTGACCTGAACTATCAGCATCATAGGCATATAGTTCAGATAGTGACACCAAAGATTGGGTTGGGATGGGTTTCTGTAATATGGCTGAGAAAATATGGGTGAAATACAATCACAGGAACCTTACCCTTTAAAGGAAGCATGAAGGTTACTACAATTAGGCAGAATAAAGCTATGCATTCACAGAGATGAAACATTATTGATAAGTTCTTAACGCGCATTATTGGTAATGAGAAAGGCATTTATGATCCTTAATCACTGGTATATCGCAGTATGTCTACTTGACTGCAGCAAACAATGATCTTTAATCCTGCTTTTAATGACTCTTCACAGTACGATACTATTGCTGAATGACATCAGCCACTCTGTAAATTAGACAACAATTCCCAGAAAACAGAAAATTACATTTTGGGAAAAAAAAAAAAGTATTGATCGCTCTCACATCCAAATGCTAATTTTCCAATGTCAGTGGTTCGTGAAGGTGGGTGGGTTTTCACCAGAAGATATCTCAAACTGTTTAAAATATCCTTTAAGATCTCAGGCATTGAAGTAGGACTCATTGCGAAAAGGGAGGGTGTAGTGGTATTAGTAT
This sequence comes from Ranitomeya imitator, assembly GCF_032444005.1. Taxonomy (NCBI): domain Eukaryota; kingdom Metazoa; phylum Chordata; class Amphibia; order Anura; family Dendrobatidae; genus Ranitomeya; species Ranitomeya imitator. Next base: position 714,602,966 of record NC_091282.1, on the reverse strand, counting down.
GTTATATGGAGCCTCAAGTTATCACTGATGTAACACAGAATTAGAGCATTTGCTGCCAGAGCAATAATAAGCTGATCTAAAAAAACAAACAAAAGACTAATCCCTTGTCTTATGTGAATAAAGTTAACAGATGAGCTGTTGTAATAAGGGCAATATTTAATGTTCATGCAGCAAGTCAAAACACAGGTTTACACCACAACTTGCAGTGTTAAACGACAACTGATCAACTTTGTGAAGAAGCCAATTTTAACCTTAATTTTTGAAATGTGACCAGTAGGGTTGAGCGAAACGGATCGTTCATTTTCAAAAGTCGCCGACTTTTGGCAAAGTCGGGTTTCATGAAACCCGACCCGATCCCTGTGTGGGGTCTGTGTGGGGTCGGCCATGCGGTACGCGACTTTCGCGCCAAAGTCGCGTTTCGTATGACGCGCTTGGCGCCATTTTTTTCAGCCAATGAAGAGGCGTGGGCAGAGTGATGACATAGGTCTTAGGGGCGTGGACGCCTATCGCCATGTTGTCACTTGTGCGCTGTAGCGATTTGCACTGTGTAACACCAGCTTTTCAGTTCAGGGACGGACGGAGGGGGGAGAGAGAGAGAGAGAGAGAGAGAGTGAGAGAGTGAGAGAGTGAGAGAGAGAGAGGGAGAGAGAGAGAGAGAAAAAAAAAAAATATCCCATTGGCTTTGCATTGGGTTTCGTGTTTCGGTCGATCCTCGACTTTTCGCCATAATCGGCCGATTTCACTCGACTCGACTTTTGAGATAGTCGGGTTTCGCGAAACCCGGCTCGACCCTAAAAAAGTCAAGGTCGCTCAACCCTAGTGACCAGTGTCACCTCATGCAGCAATTACTCCAGAATTCTTCAACATATCCCAGGGATTTGGAGATTGTTTTTTTTTTTTGTGACACATTATACTTTGTTAGTGGTAAATTTAGGTCAATATGTTTTGCATTTATTTGTGAAAATATCAGAATTTTGGTGAAAATTTAAAAAAATTATCAACTTTCAAACTTTCAATCTTTATATCCTAAAACCAGTTAGCTATGCTGAATAAAAAATTAATAAACATTTCTCATATATCTACCTTACATTTGAATCATTTTTCAAACGTGATTTTATTTTGTTAGGATGTTTAAATGGTTAAAAGTTTAGTAACAATTTCTCAAGAAATTTACGAAACCTGCATTTTTTTTAGGGACCAATTCAGATTTGAATGGACTTTGTGGGGCCTATATATTGGACACTCCTCAAAAGTTATACCATTTTAGAAACCTCACCACTCAAATACTTCAAAACTGTGGTCAGGAAATGTTTTAACCTTTCAGGGGTTACACAAAAATTAATGCAAAGTTTAATGCAAAAAAAATAAATTGTAATTTTTACTCTTTAATGTTCCTTTAGAACCATTTTTTCATTTTTACAAGGAATATCACCAGCAAACGGACCCCACAATTACCTAGATTCTTACGAGCGCACTAATACCCCACTTGTGGCCAGAAACCTCTGTTTGGACAAACAACAGGGATCGGAAAGGAAGGAGTTTTGTTATGCTACAATTATCTCTCTCCTTTTACAGTTACAAACCCAATTGATACAGCATATCATGATTTAAAAAAATAGCTTTTTTATACTCTTGCGATGGGGTCCGTTGCCTTTTCTAATTATCGGGGATCTTAATAATGTATGTGACGACTTTTGGGATAAAAATAAAAATAAAAATTCTCAAAATAGGACAGTGGGACACATTACCACGTTTGGGACTTATATTCGAGAAGTGGGTATGATTGATCTATGGAGAGTTAGGCACGTTGGGGAGAGGGAATATTCATGCTACTCAACGGCTCATGCTACTTTGTCCAGGATTGATCTGGCACTGGGTAATCGTTTGTTGGATACAATGGTGGAGGGTGTGAGATATCTACCTAGGGCCCTTCCGGACCATAGTTCAGTCAAAGTGGAGTTCCGACCGATGGGGACACGGACTTGGAAGTGGAAGATTCACCCTAATTGGCTACACAGTGTAGAATTTTTTGAGATAAATGAGGGAAGTGTGGATGCTCTTACCGTGTGGGAACCCATGAAGGCGTACTTAAGAGGGCTGCTGTTTAGGGATATTAGCAGATGTAAGCGGAAATCGAGAGAGGCAGAGAGGTTATCGATTGATGGGTTGAGAATAGCTGAAGACGAGATGGTAATACTGGGTACTCCGGAAGCTGGGAGGAGGTTGAAGGCTGCTCAGAGTCTACTGGAAAAAGTTTTATTGGGTAAGGCTGAAAGGAAGAGGGAATTTATGAATCTGGCCTATTATCAGGAGGGTAAATCTGTGGGTCATATGCTGTCGCTGGTGGCTTCTGCTCAGAGAAATTCTTCTTTTGTTCATTCTTTGATGTCCGGGAGTGGTGTGAGTGTTTCCGAGACGCCAGAGATTTTAGAGGTCTTTGCGGATTTTTACGCAGACCTATATTCCTCTCGGGTGGACGGATCGGTGGGAAATGTGGGGCATTCCTTGAGGGACTGGAGCTCCCGAGGCTGAGTGACACAGATAGAGAGGACTTGGAGGCCCCCATCACGGAGGAGGAGCTGGGTCGGGCATTGCAATCTATGGCTAATGGAAAGGCGCCTGGTGTAGATGGATTTCCTGCCGAGATTTATAAAAATATGGGGGAAGTGCTGATTCCTAGATTAAAGACAGTCTTGGAAGAGGCTAGGAATGGAGGGAGTCTGCCGGCATCCATGCGAGAGGCTGTAATAGTAGTGATTCCTAAGGAGGGGAAAGACCTGAAACAGCCAGAATCATACTGGCCAATCTCCTTACTCACTATAGATGTCAAACTCCTGGCTAAGGTGTTGGCGATGAGGTTGACGAGTGTCATTTCCGGCCTGGTGCACTCGGATCAGTCTGGCTTTATGCCTGATAGGTCCACTGCAATTTACCTACGGAGGCTATTTATGAATATGCAGCTCAAATCCGACAACTGTGGCCAGAGAGTTATTGCATCCTTAGACGCCCATAAGGCGTTCGATAGTGTGGAGTGGGGATATCTCTGGCAGGTGTTGCGGAGTATGGGGTTTGGCCCGCAGTTCGTGTCTTGGATTCGGTTGATGTACTCGAGGCCGATGGCCAGGGTTAGGGTGAACGGGGAGTTATCACGGACCATACACTTAGCTAGAGGGACAAGGCAGGGATGTCCGCTCTCTCTTTTGTTTGCCCTGGCTGTAGAGCTACTGGCTGCTAAGCTTAGACGGTCTGATGAGATGTCTGGATTTAAATATGGGATGATTGAAGAAAGGGTGGCGTTGTATGCGGATGACATTCTGCTATTTCTGGCTGACCCGGCTACTTCCTTGTAGGGAGCCATTGCGATTATCGAACGATTTGGCTCAGTGTCAGGACTAACGATAAACTGGAGTAAGTCTATCTTGTTTAAAGTGGATGATGCTGGGGAGGAAGGGAGTGAACCAATGGAGGAGGGGCGATTGAAGGTGGCGAGTCAATTTAAATATCTTGGGATATAGGTGTCTATGCCTGTTATGGATTACATACATAGAAATCTGACCCCGGTCTTAGGTATACTTAAAGCAAAAGTAGATGCATGGCTTAAGCTGCATTTATCTGTGGTGGGTAGGGTTAATCTTATCAAAATGGTTTTGATGACGAAAATATTATACATTCTTCATAATGCGCCAGTCTGGATACCGTGCGGGAAGTTTAGGCAGATTAACTCACTGTTTAGGAATTTGATATGGGGAGACAACATCCGCGTATCAAACTGGAGACACTTCAGCGTCCAAAGGAAGATGGGGGATTGGCACTGCCTAACCCAGAAATATATTTTCTTGCAGCCCAAAGTCAACATCTAAAGGGGTCATCTGGGGCGGTACAGACTTTAATGGAAATGGTGACAGAGAGAAGGCCGGTAGTACAATGTCTGGAGGATGGGTCTCTGGGGGCTCTGGGGAGGTTGTACCCGACTGTGTTGTTGATATGCAAGTTGTGGGGGAGGTTGAAACATATACGTGGGATTACGGGCTTGACTAGATTCTCCCCGCTATGGCATAACAATAATTTACAGGAGTTTGAGGTGTTGGGGGTTCTAACAGAATGGCAAGGTAAAGGGATTCAGTATGTGTACCAGATAATTGAACGGGATGAGTTGAAGTCCTTTTCCCAATTGCAGGCGGAGTTTGATCTCGGGCCGGTGGGAGAGTACCAGTATTTGTGGATGAGGCATGCTTTTGGAGCTCAGAATAGACTCGGAGGTATTAGAGTTCATAGGGATATAGTGCTAGAGTATGTGTGTAATGAAGGGACTACTGGGGGGGGTTATTTCTACTCTGTATAGAGATCTGTTGCATACTTTCCTCTTAGGGTACCCAATAATGGCGAGAGATAAGTGGGAGAGGGATCTGGGCCCAATAAAGAACGAGACTTGGGAGTCGGTGCTAGAATGGGTCCCACGTCTGTCGCTGAGCGAACCGTATAGGCTATCACAGCTTTATGTGATACACAGAGTTTATAGATCTCCGAAAGTGTTATATAAGGCAGGCTTGCGGGATGACTCTGAGCGCCCGAGGTGTAGGTCAGCAGATGCTGATATTTTTCATATGATGTGGTCGTATCCGAGACTGGCTGCTTTTTGGTTGGTAGTTTTGAGTCGTATGGAAAGTGCGTATGAGTGTGTGGTGCCAAGAGACCCTATAGTGTGCCTACTGGGGTGTGTGGATGAAATTGGAGTGGATAACAACCTGAAGATAGCTATTGCCAGATTGCTGTACATGGCCAGGAAAGTAATAGCACAAAATTGGATCACGGAGGAACCGCCTTCAAGAAGAGAATTCCTTCAGTATGTGAAGCAAGGCCTGGTACTGGAAAAGGGGTTTTATAGGAAAAAAGGGAAAACTGAAACGTTCAATAAAATGTGGTCTCCATGGATTGCTATGGGATAGGGGTATCATAGGCATTGAGTGAATTGAAGTTCCAAATTTATGAAAATGTGACATGTGGTTTACAGTCTTAACTGAGGGAATAATCACTCTATAGCTTTAACGATAGAGGTATTATGCATGACGAGCTGTTTTGTTGGGAGGGGGAGGTTGGGACTGAGGGGGGTTGTTTAAAGGGGGAAAATTTTGTATTGGAAATAAGAAAAGGAATGTAATATGTCAATTACAATGTTAATCTTAATAAAAATCTATTTGAATAAAAAAAAACTAAATCTTCTCTTATCGGCTCTATGTACCAACAGGAAGTCTCTTGTCCCTGCATTTATCATTTCCCTCTTCAACTCCTGACCCAGCTGCTCCCTCCTCCCCATGCCAGGGACTTTTGCTGTAACTCATGACTCAAACAGGGAAGAGAGACTTCCTGTTTCTACATAGAGCTTCATAGGATTTAGCTAGTCGTTTTTTAATCAGGTGATGCTATATACCTAATGGAAAGGAGAAGAATTAGCTGTGTAGAAAGGTAAAATTAGCAATTGTAAGTACACAGTGCTATATATTATGATGATTGCAATATATTAAGGGGATAACATTTTAAGGGAGTGCTTTTTTAACTGTTTAATGGGTAGGAGATCTGGAAAACATTTTAGCACAAGAAAAACTTTTGAAAATAACTTGTGTTTGCTTGTTTTTTCCCAAATGCAAAAAAATCCCAGAAAGTTGCATGAGACCTTACCTAATTTGTTTTCAAGACTTAAAATTATGGCTCATGACTCAACTAACTAGCCCAAGATCTACAACAGAAGGATGAAGGACATGTCCTATGTAAGTCCTGTAAAATTTAGGCTAGTGTTTAGAAGAAAGCTGAAAATAGGACAATCTAAGGTCACAGTTATCCTCTCACTCGGATTGAAAGCTCAGGCGTATTCCTCTCAAATGAAGCCTTATTGATTGTACATGACATTTTATAATGACATTGTCACTTTGCAGTGACCAGAGAAGGGAGACAATTACTGTTGCATCATCTATATAATCAGCCATACTTCTGAAGGAACTGGTTGTGAATCTTCTATATATTCCAATAAAAGAGAGAAAAGAAAAGAACAAGGATGACAGTCAAACAAAAGCTCGCTGTGTATTTGGTGAACTTTTCACCTGATTAGGTAGAACTATGCATTATATAGGTCCTCACGCTGATCCATATGAGCACAGCTCTGCTACAGTGTCTCTTTCCATTTCAATGCCCTATATACAGTGCAGCTCGACTAAGACGCAGCAGACGTCATTAGCACATCCTATCGGAAACCTCTGCATTCATTAATTTCTTCTGTCACCCAGCCAACACAACAGAGCACACCCAATTAGTGCTGATCCTTGCCTGTGAATTACCAAAATGCCAAAAGTGGAACAATTAACAGAGTCCATCATTAATTAGCCATGTTTCTCATAATGCCTAAGCTTCAGCAAGGGACTTGTAACATATTTGACCCTAAAACATATGAAAATTAGGCTAGAAAGGATTGCGTAAGACGGTCTAAAGATTCAGAGTACAATAAAAATCTATGGGCACAATTCTTGTGCAGTGTACTACAGTGTAAAAAAAAACAGCTTGATATTCAAGTTTTATGTAATAAATATGCATAAAGAATGGATTGATGCTGATATTTTAGGAGACAATGATAATACCTTAGTAATGTGGTAGGTTAAAGCATAGAGGTGCAATCAAAATTCTTCAACGCCCATTCAAGATTTGGTTTATTAAATTTTGCTAATAAACCCATCAAACAAGAACATCTGAAATTGCTCAACACAAAAAAAAGACAAAAGTGGCTTCTCCAAATCCTACATGAAATGCCATATGTAACAACTACTGCAGCCTCATAAGTATTCAACCCCTTTATTAAAAGCATCTTTAGAATTTAGTATAGCATCTTTGGCTAATATGACCTGCTGCAACTATTCCAACTATTGCTAAGAACATTCTATGCTTTTGTAGTCTTTTTTGTATCATTTCCCTTGTTTGTGCAAGACAAAGATATCTTCTTTTAACTCTCCACTCTCTTGACAATGAAAGTGAACTGGAGGCCACTATCCATGAAAAATGGGGTAAGATTCTAAGGAATGCAGCAAGAAGCTAGTATATGGATAAGTAAAGCGTTTGCTGCTAGTCGTAACAAAAGTGCTCTACTATGTACATTGGTCAGTGTGAAAATTGCTGTGTATTTGTTTATATATATATATATATATATATACATATATATATACATACTGTATATCCTTCCTCTAGTGTTAGGGTCGTGACCGACCCGTTTTAGGTTTTAAATGCATACAAATTCTACATACATTTGTTTATTGCATCAAGACTTTTTGACTTTTTCAGGAACTTATTGTTAAACAAAATACAATAAAATAAAACTATTTTACTAAATTGTAAAAGGCTCTTATTAAAATTATAACATTTGTGTTGTTGGGGTCAATTTCGACCCAGGTCTAATATAAGAGTAAAAAAACAATAATAAGTCCCAAAACTGAACTCATGAACACAATATAAACCAACAGCCCACAGCCAGCTCTACCTCCAACAACTTGAGTTAGGGACATGTCCAGGCATGTATGGCCAAATCAGCTTAGAGTTGGTACTTTGCAGAGTATAGTTTATATTATTCTCTTCAGGTTCATTTGACAATATTTTATATTGAAAATGAAGGGTATGCTCGCAAATGAAAGGCCCAGGGGGCCACAACAAAAATATTAAAATCAATCCTTCCATGGATGAGAAACCCTAATGTTGTGAATTCTGTGGCTGAATTCACTCCTGTGGTCACAAGTGGTACTGCAGCTTCTGAGCTTCCTCTCTCAGGTGTTCTGGTGAGCTCGTTAACTGCTTCATTACTTAACTCCGCCTGATGCTGCTATCCTTGCTCCTTGTCAATGTTTCAGTGTTGGATCTGAGCTTCTCCTGATTGTTCCTGTGACCTGCTGCTCTGTATAGCTAAGTGCTTTTTGCTTTTTTGTTGCTTTTTTTCTGTCCAGCTTGTCTTTTGTTTTGCTGGAAGCTCTGAGACGCAAAGGGTGTACCGCCGTGCCGTTAGTTCGGCACGGTGGGTTTTTTTGCCCCCTTTGCGTGGTTTTGCTTTAGGGTTTTTTGTAGACTGCAAAGTTCGCTTTACTGTCCTCGCTCTGTCCTAGAATATCGGGCCCCACTTTGCTGAATCTATTTCATCCCTACGTTTTGTCTTTTCATCTTACTCACAGTCATTATATGTGGGGGGCTGCCTTTTCCTTTGGGGAATTTCTCTGGGGCAAGTCAGGCCTATTTTTCTATCTTCAGGCTAGCTAGTTTCTTAGGCTGTGCCGAGTTGCCTAGGTAGTTGTTAGGCGCAATCCACAGCCGCTTTTAGTTGTTTTTAGGATAGGATCAGGTGTGCAGTCTACAGAGTTTCCACGTCTCAGAGCTCGTTCTTGTATTTTTGGGTATTTGTCAGATCACTGTGTGCGCTCTGATCTCTAAGCACACTGTGTTTCTGGATTGCCTTCATAACACCTGTCATTAGCAAACATAACAGTACAAGGAGCCACACTAATGATTCTCAATAGAGGGAAAGAAAAAGTTCTGACATCATTTTTTTTTTTTTTTTCTGCTCTGTGTTCACCTTTTTTTTTTCCCCTAGACATTTGGGTGATTCTGGACACAGGTGTGGACATGGATATTCAGGGTCTGTGCTCTTCAATGGATAATCTCGTTATAAATGTACAAAAAATTCAAGATACTATTGATCAGAAATCTATGTTAGAACCAAGAATTCCTATTCCTGATTTGTTTTTTGGAGATAGAACTAAGTTTCTAAGTTTCAAAAATAATTGTAAGCCATTTCTGGCCTTGAAACCTCATTCTTCTGGTAATCCTATTCAACAGGTTTTGATTATTATTTCTTTTTTGCGCGGCGACCCTCAAGACTGGGCATTTTCTCTTGCGCCAGGAGACCCTGCATTGAGTAGTGTCGATGCGTTTTTCCTGGCGCTCGGATTGCTGTACGATGAGCCTAATTCAGTGGATCAGGCTGAGAAAAATTTGCTGGCTTTGTGCCAGGGTCAGGATGATATAGAAGTATATTGTCAGAAATTTAGGAAATGGTCAGTACTCACTCAGTGGAATGAATCTGCGCTGGCAGCTTTGTTCAGAAAGGGTCTCTCTGAGGCTCTTAAGGATGTCATGGTGGGATTTCCTATGCCTGCTGGTTTGAATGAGTCTTTGTCTTTGGCCATTCAGATCGGTCGACGCTTGCGCGAGCGTAAATCTGTGCACCATTTGGCGGTACTGCCTGAGGTTAAACCTGAGCCTATGCAGTGCGATAGGACTATGACTAGAGTTGAACGGCAGGAATACAGACGTCTGAATGGTCTGTGTTTCTACTGTGGTGATTCCACTCATGCTATTTCTGATTGTCCTAAGCGCACTAAGCGGTCCGCTAGGTCTGCCGTCATTGGTACTGTACAGTCCAAATTCCTTCTGTCCATTACCTTGATATGCTCTTTGTCGTCGTTTTCTGTCATGGCGTTTGTGGATTTGGGCGCTGCCCTGAATCTGATGGATTTGGATTATGCTAAACGTTGTGGGTTTTTCTTGGAGCCTTTGCGGTGTGCTATTCCATTGAGAGGAATTGATGCTACACCTTTGGCCAAGAATAAACCTCAATACTGGGCCCAGCTGACCATGTGCATGGCTCCTGCACATCAGGAAGTTATTCGCTTTCTGGTGTTGCATACTCTGCATGATGTGGTCGTGTTGGGGTTGCCATGGCTACAAACCCATAATCCAGTATTGGATTGGAATTCCATGTCGGTATCCAGCTGGGGTTGTCAGGGGGTACATGGTGATGTTCCATTTTTGTCGATTTCGTCATCCACCCCTTCTGAGGTCCCAGAGTTCGTCTGATTATCAGGATGTATTTGAAGAGCCCAAGTCCGATGCTCTACCTCCGCATAGGGATTGTGATTGTGCTATCAATTTGATTCCTGGTAGTAAATTCCCTAAAGGTCGATTATTTAATTTATCCGTGCCCGAACACGCCGCTATGCGCAGTTATGTGAAGGAATCCCTGGAGAAGGGACATATTCGCCCATCGTCATCACCACTGGGAGCAGGGTTCTTCTTTGTAGCCAAGAAGGATGGTTCGCTGAGACCGTGTATTGATTACCGCCTTCTTAATAAGATCACTGTTAAATTTCAGTATCCCTTGCCATTGTTATCTGATTTGTTTGCTCGGATTAAGGGGGCTAGTTGGTTCACTAAGATAGATCTTCGTGGTGCGTATAATCTGGTGAGAATCAGGCAAGGAGATGAATGGAAAACTGCATTCAATACGCCCGAGGGTCATTTTGAGTATCTAGTGATGCCGTTCGGACTTGCCAATGCTCCATCTGTGTTTCAGTCTTTTATGCATGACATCTTCCGTGAGTATCTGGATAAATTCCTGATTGTTTACTTGGATGACATTTTGATCTTCTCAGATGATTGGGAGTCTCATGTGAAGCAGGTCAGAATGGTTTTTCAGGTCCTGCGTGCTAACTCTTTGTTTGTGAAGGGATCAAAGTGTCTCTTCGGTGTGCAGAAAGTTTCATTTTTGGGGTTCATCTTTACCCCTTCTACTATTGAGATGGATCCAGTTAAGGTCCAAGCCATCCAGGATTGGATTCAGCCGACATCTCTGAAAAGTCTGCAAAAGTTCCTGGGCTTTGCTAATTTTTATCGTCGCTTCATCTGTAATTTTTCTAGCATTGCCAAACCATTGACCGATTTGACCAAGAAGGGTGCTGATTTGGTTAATTGGTCTTCTGCTGCTGTGGAAGCTTTTCAGGAGTTGAAGCATCGTTTTTGTTCTGCCCCTGTGTTGTGTCAGCCAGATGTTTCTCTTCCGTTCCAGGTCGAGGTTGATGCTTCTGAGATTGGAGCAGGGGCGGTTTTGTCACAGAGAGGTTCTGATTGCTCAGTGATGAAACCATGTGCTTTCTTTTCCAGGAAGTTTTCGCCCGCTGAGCGTAATTATGATGTGGGCAATCGAGAGTTGCTGGCCATGAAGTGGGCATTCGAGGAGTGGCGTCATTGGCTTGAAGGAGCTAAGCATCGCGTGGTGGTATTGACTGATCATAAGAACTTGACTTATCTCGAGTCTGCCAAGCGCTTGAATCCTAGACAGGCCCGTTGGTCGTTATTTTTTGCCCGCTTCGACTTTGTGATTTCGTACCTTCCGGGCTCTAAAAATGTGAAGGCGGATGCTCTGTCTAGGAGTTTTGTGCCCGACTCTCCGGGTTTATCTGAGCCAGCGGGTATCCTCAAGGAAGGAGTCATTGTGTCTGCCATCTCCCCTGATTTGCGGCGGGTGCTGCAAAAATTTCAGGCGAATAAACCTGATCGTTGTCCAGCAGAGAAACTGTTCGTCCCTGATAGGTGGACTAATAAACTTATCTCTGAACTTCATTGTTCGGTGTTGGCTGGTCATCCTGGAATCTTTGGTACCAGAGAGTTAGTGGCTAGATCCTTCTGGTGGCCATCTCTGTCACGGGATGTACGTACTTTTGTGCAGTCCTGTGGGATTTGTGCTAGGGCTAAGCCCTGCTGTTCTCGTGCCAGTGGGTTGCTTTTGCCCTTGCCGGTCCCAAAGAGGCCTTGGACACATATTTCGATGGATTTCATTTCTGACCTTCCCGTTTCTCAAAAGATGTCAGTCATTTGGGTGGTCTGTGATCGCTTTTCTAAAATGGTCCATCTGGTGCCCTTGGCTAAATTGCCTTCCTCCTCTGATTTGGTACCTTTGTTCTTTCAGCATGTGGTTCGGTTGCATGGCATTCCTGAGAATATTGTTTCTGACAGAGGTTCCCAGTTTGTTTCAAGGTTTTGGCGAGCCTTTTGTGGTAGGATGGGCATTGACCTATCCTTTTCCTCGGCTTTCCATCCTCAGACTAATGGCCAGACCGAACGAACCAATCAGACCTTGGAAACATATCTGAGATGTTTTGTTTCTGCAGACCAGGATGATTGGGTGTCCTTTTTGCCGTTGGCTGAGTTCGCCCTTAATAATCGGGCCAGCTCGGCTACCTTGGTTTCTCCATTTTTTTGCAATTCTGGGTTCCATCCTCGTTTCTCTTCAGGACAGGTTGAGTCTTCGGACTGTCCTGGTGTGGATTCTGTGGTGGATAGGTTGCAGCAGATCTGGACTCAGGTAGTGGACAATTTGATCTTGTCCCAGGAGAAAGCTCAACTTTTCGCTAATCGCAGACGCCGTGTGGGTCCCCGACTTCGTGTTGGGGATCTGGTTTGGTTATCTTCTCGTCATATTCCTATGAAGGTTTCCTCTCCTAAATTTAAACCTCGTTTTATTGGTCCGTATAGGATTTCTGAGGTTCTCAATCCTGTGTCTTTTCGTTTGACCCTCCCAGACTCCTTTTCCATACATAATGTATTCCATAGGTCGTTGTTGCGGAGATACGTGGCACCTATGGTTCCATCTGTTGAGCCTCCTGTCCCGGTTTTGGTGGAGGGGGAATTGGAGTATATTGTGGAGAAGATTTTGGATTCTCGTGTTTCTAGACGGAAACTCCAGTATCTGGTTAAATGGAAGGGTTATGCTCAGGAAGATAATTCCTGGGTTTTTGCCTCTGATGTTCATGCTTCCGATCTTGTTCGTGCCTTTCATGCGGCTCATCCTGGTCGGCCTGGGGGCTCTGGTGAGGGTTCGGTGACCCCTCCTCAAGGGGGGGGTACTGTTGTGAATTCTGTGGCTGAATTCACTCCTGTGGTCACAAGTGGTACTGCAGCTTCTGAGCTTCCTCCCTCAGGTGTTCTGGTGAGCTCGTTAACTGCTTCATTACTTAACTCCGCCTGATGCTGCTATCCTTGCTCCTTGTCAATGTTTCAGTGTTGGATCTGAGCTTCTCCTGATTGTTCCTGTGACCTGCTGCTCTGTATAGCTAAGTGCTTTTTGCTTTTTTGTTGCTTTTTTTCTGTCCAGCTTGTCTTTTGTTTTGCTGGAAGCTCTGAGACGCAAAGGGTGTACCGCCGTGCCGTTAGTTCGGCACGGTGGTTTTTTTTTGCCCCCTTTGCGTGGTTTTGCTTTAGGGTTTTTTGTAGACTGCAAAGTTCGCTTTACTGTCCTCGCTCTGTCCTAGAATATCGGGCCCCACTTTGCTGAATCTATTTCATCCCTACGTTTTGTCTTTTCATCTTACTCACAGTCATTATATGTGGGGGGCTGCCTTTTCCTTTGGGGAATTTCTCTGGGGCAAGTCAGGCCTATTTTTCTATCTTCAGGCTAGCTAGTTTCTTAGGCTGTGCCGAGTTGCCTAGGTAGTTGTTAGGCGCAATCCACAGCCGCTTTTAGTTGTTTTTAGGATAGGATCAGGTGTGCAGTCTACAGAGTTTCCACGTCTCAGAGCTCGTTCTTGTATTTTTGGGTATTTGTCAGATCACTGTGTGCGCTCTGATCTCTAAGCACACTGTGTTTCTGGATTGCCTTCATAACACCTGTCATTAGCAAACATAACACCCTAACAAGGTAACTAAGAGGTAAGAAACAAATTGGATCATAAATAACTGTTTTTAGGGTATCCTAGGGGTGATTTAAGACACGGGTCAAAACCGACCTGTTAACATAAGAAAGAGTAACAGAAAGCTAACACTAGTGGAAGGTTAAATAAATATATATATATATTATATATATATATATATACATATATATATATATATATATATATGTATATATATATATATATACAGACACACGGTCAAAATTGTTGGCACCCCTCATTTAATGACAGAAGAACCCACAATGGTCACAGAAATAACTTGAATCTGACAAAAGTAATAATAGATAAAAAATCTATGAAAATGAAGACATGAAAGTCAGACATTGCTTTTCAACCATGCTTCCACAGAATTAAAAAAATAAATAAAACTCATGAAATAGGCCTGGACAGAAATTATGGTACCCCCGAAAATACTGTGACAAAATGGACATGTTAAATCAAGGTGTGTCCACTAACTAGGATCACAGGTGTCTACAATCTTGGAATCAGTGAGTGGGCCTGTATATAAGGCTACAGATACTCACTGTGCTCTTTGGTGACATGGTGTGTATCACACTCAACATGCACCAGAGGAAGTGAAGGAAAGAGTTGTTTCAGGAAATTAGAAAGAAAATTATAGACAAACATGTTAAAGGTAAAAGTTATAAGACCATCTCCAAGCAGCTTGATGTTGTGGTCACTACAAGTTGCACATATTATTCAGAAATTTAAGATCCATGGGACTGTAGCTAACCTCCCTGGACGTGGCTGCAGGAGGAAATACGAATGGCAACAAAAGAGCTCAGAAAAACTTCTAAACAGATTAATGGTGAACTTCAAGCTCAAGGAACACCAGTGTCAGATGGCACCCTCCATCGTTGTATGAGTCAAAGTGGACTTCATGGGAGATGACCATGGAGGATACCATTGTTGAAAAAAATCATAAAAAAGCCAGACTGGACTTTTCCAAACTACATGTTGACAAGCCACAAAGCATCTGGGAGAATGTCCAATGGACAGATGAGACAAAAATAGAACTTTTTGACAAGGCACATCAGCTCTATGTTCACAGATGGAAAAATGAAGCAAATCAAGAAAAGAACACTGTTCCTACTGTGAAATATGGAGGAGGCTGTTATGTTCTGGGGCTGCTTTGCTGCATCTCGCACAGGGCGTCTATAATCTGTGCAGGGTACAATGAAATCTCAAGACTACCAAGGGATTCTAGAGAGAAATGTGCTGCCCAGTGTCAGAAAGCTTGGTCTCAGTCGCAGGTCATGGGTTTTGCAAAATGATAATGACCCAAAATACACAGCAAAAAATACCCAAGAATGCCTAAGAGGAAAACATTGGACTATTCTGAAGTGGCCTTCTATGAGCCCTGACCTAAATCCTATTGACTATCTTTGGAAAGAGCTGAAACATGCCATCTGGAAAAGGCAACCTTCAAACACGAGACAACTGGAGCAGTTTGCTCTTGAGGAGTGGACCAAAATACCTGTCGAGAGGTGCAGAAGTCTCATTGACAGTTACAGGAATTGTTTCATTGCAGTGATTGCTTCAAAGGGTTGTGCAACAAAATATTAAGTTAAAGGTACCATCATTTCTGTCCAGGCCTATTTCATGAGTTTTATTTATTTATTTTTTTAATTCTATGGAAGCATGGTTAAAAAGCAATATCTGACTTTCATTTATTCATTTTCAAACATTTTTTAATTATTACATTTGTCAGTTTCAAGTTATTTCTGTGACCATTGTGGGATTTTCTGTCATCAAATGAGGGGTACCAACAATTTTGACCACGTGTACACAGTATATAGAATACATATGTAAAATTATGTTAATGATAAAATTAATGTGTCATATGAAAATTACCTGCTGTTTAAAGATTTAAAGTTTTAGATTAGATTTTTACTTCTTTTTAAGTTCATGTCGCACATTTTAGCCATTTTGATAGCAACACTTATGTAACTGGTAATAAAACCTATAATGATGCTATTTATGCTCAGTATAATAAATGATAATGAAGCCATCATAGACCTGTATGCAATATACAAAATACACTAACAAGTAATTAAATGCTGCCTGAGGCTGGTTTCATACAGATGTATATCACAGATTTATATTATAGCTGCGTCGCCACTAATCCAGACTTAGATTACCACTGAACCCTATCTAACCCCAAACTAAATGTTCCAAAATATTTTGAAATTTTTTGTAGGATACGGGAAAAAATAATTTCCTACGACCCACTTGTAGAATAATACACTGCATCAGCAACAATTATTTTTCTTGCATGAAAAATAAAAACAGTCCTGTTTTGACCAAATTAAGCAACACCAAGCATATAGCAAATAAGTATGGAAAATCATCCAAAAATGTCTTGACATTTTAACTCAACTGTTAAAATAGCACAATATCCCCTTAAAAAGGAAAAAAAATCACCAGTGGATATAAATCATTGATAAATGACCGGTTACTGATTGGTATGCAGATCAAAGAGTTTCTTGTATGAAGAACTGTGAGGGGGCAATGAACTAATGACATAGACTTCTTACAGAGAGACATAAGAAGATCTAAAATAGACCCACTCGCTTTGGTTGCACTTTCTTCTCACAGAGCTGCTCCTTCAAAAACTGGAATTTAACACAATACTCCGGAGTCCAGTTTAAGAAATCTTCTAATTTAAAGAGGCCTAGAGAAAAGTAAGGCTTCACTGCGACTTTTTATTACGCAGTTTTCAATTTTTCCATGACAATTGCAACACATAGGAGTACAGTTAGTTGCATGCAAATGAACAAATTCCTCTGGATGAGAATGTAAAATGATTACTACAAGAAGTTGCAATAAGGTCCTTACTAGTGATGAGCGAATATACTCGAAACTCGAGATTTCTCGAGCACGCTCGGGTCTTCTCCGAGTATTTTTTAGTGCTCGGAGTTTTAGTTTTCAGCGCCGCAGCTGAATGATTTATATCTGATAGCCAGCAAAAGTACATGTGGGGATTCCCTAGCAACCAGGCAACCCCCACATGTACTTATGCTGGCTATCAGATATAAATCATTCAGCTGCGGCAAGAAAAACTAAAACTCCGAGCACTAAAAAATACTCGGAGAACACCCGAGCGTGCTCGAGAAATCTCGAGTAACGAGTATATTCGCTCATCAATAGTCCTTACCTAAGGCTGAAAGCGAAGGCTGTAGCATTTGCATTGATAGCCTTGTGAGACTCACTATAAGGGCTTGTTTCCACTTGCAAGATATACGTCCGAGTCTCGCATGTGGAAACGAAGCTCTGGCGCCAGCACTCCGTAGCGGAGCGTGCGGCTGCATGTGTTGCTATGCGGCCGAACGCTCCGCTCCGGAGTGCCGACACCAGAGCTTCATTTCCACATGCGAGACACGGGCGTATATCTCGCAAATGGAAACAAGCCCTAAAATGGTACATGGTAGGTGGGGCCCCTGTTATGCAGTTTACATTGAGGCCTATTTGCTGTAAGTTAAAACTCTGATAAGAGACCTCGTTCGTAAAAATACGGATGCAAGGGTTCTTGAAATTTGTTTCTCAAAACTAAAATACTGAAGCTGCCTATGGTAAAGTTGTGATTTAAAAACGGTAAATAATGGCCGCCAGGTTTTGTTCTTAGTTTATTCTCACTGCTCCCCTTAGATTTTTTTTTTCTAAACCCTTAACCCCTGAAGCTTTTTTGTTTTTCCTCCCCTACTTTCCAGAGGTATAAGCTTTTTTGTTTTTCCTCCCCTACTTTCCAGAGGTATAAGTTTTTCATTTTTCTGTCAATATGGCCATGTGACGGCTTATTTTTTGCAGGACGAGTTGTACTTTTGAACGATACCATTGGCTTTACCAGGTCATGTAACAGAAAACGGGAAAAAATTCCAAGTATGATGAAATTGCAAAAAAAGTGCAACCCCACACGTATTTTGTTTGGCTTTTTTGCTAGATTCACTAAATGCTAAAACTAACCTGCCATTATGATTCTCCAGCTCATTACGAGCTCATAGACACCAAAAATGTCTAGGTTCTCTTTTATCTAAGTAGTAAAAAAAAATTCCCAAATTTGCTAAAAAAAAAAACAACAAAATTGCGCAATTCTCTGGTTGTGATGGCAATGCACCGATGGGGGTGATCACGTGACGGCATTATGATTTTTTGGTGGGGCACTAAACTTTTTCAGCATGCACAAAAGACAACAAAAACGCAGCAAAAACTAAGTAAAGGAACAGCAAAACCTGCTTTTATTGGTAGCAGCTTCGAGTAGGTTTTGCCTGCAGAAAAAAAACAATGTGCGAACATAGCCGAATGGGTATAAGTTTGGAATTTTTTTTTTTGCATGTGAGGAAAAACAGATACAACACTGGTGGTAAAAGACGTATAAGAGGACTAAGGGACAATGAGAATTCTATCTAGCACCCTGATAAGAGTCGATACGTTTCTTTTATTCATGTATGAGAAACAAATTTGGATGCTTGACTGAGACGCTTATAAACTGCAGAAAAAGTTTAAAGGAAAAAAATTGTGATTAGCATTTGTAGTGTTGTACAAAGTCATGGTATGTTTAAATATACATTTGTCCAAATATGCCTTGAATTCTTCTTCCTATCATTATTATTGATTTATGCAGTTATTTCAATTTACTCCTGATTTCAAGATTGGAGGTCTAGTCCCCACAATATCTGGCAAATGCGGTCTTTACACAATGAAGTGTGCACTTCTTTTAACTCTGATTTCCAAGCATTTATTTTCTTCGTTGCAATTCTCCCCCAACCCCCGAAACATCCACTATATATCTATATATATATATATCCACTAAATAACCTCAGATGCTTGGTTATCAAACTATCACAATAAGCAAAGCAGGAAATCCTGAGCAGGCAGAACACAAGGATTGTAGAAGTGTTATCAGCAGAGTGAAAGTTCTTAGTAAGGTTAATCCTGAAGCAAGATTGGAAAAAAAGGAGAGAGCTCAATTTCAGCAGCCTGCTATAAAAGTGATAGGGGGCATCCGGAAAACACTTAGTTGTAGAGGACTTACAAGATATTAAAAGAAAATACTGAAAAAAAAGTCAACTAAAAAGTTCCAGGCAGCTAGTCAAATCATCGAGAGCTTAAAACGGCACTCAAGGTAGAGCTTATTTGCAGCAGATCTTTACACCTAAATCCTTTATGAAATAGCAGTCCTGATTTTTATCACAGATCTGGTTGCAGATTTGCAATGGATGGGAATTGATACATTGCAAAGGCTGAAATCCAGTGGAAAATTCCACAAGAAACAATGACATTCTGTGGCTTTAAAATCTACACCGCATGTCAGTTTCTGTGCTGATTTTTTTTGTTCCCCATGGTATTGGACTTGTCCGACTTGCAGAACTCAAGTGCTTGTTGCAGAAACAATACTATTCACATGAATGGAAATGATCAGAATCTTCCATGTGTAAATTCACCCTAAAATGAGTTGTTTTGTTACATTGCAGGTGCCCTAGAGGTAAGATAACTGTGGGTTCCTGTGATCATCTGCTCTCGGCATGGACGGTGAAGATGCACCTGGTCATTTTCCCAGCGGCAGGTCACTGATTTGATTGCACAGTGCCAGTCCATGAACAGTGCTGGACATAAATCCAACAGAAGGGGGGTCCTGAATGTGGCGCACCCATCTATCATCTCAGCGGCATAGAGTCGCTAAATCACAATGCATTTTGGAAACTTGGTATAAAAGCGAACTAGGCAGCAGTAATTCCTCCACCAATATATATAACCCTGTAATGACCTTCCAATGAGATTGGGTGACTATTTTTGAGCAATATACTCATTTACCATATGATACACAAATATACATGTGTAGATTAATGATCAGCTCCACTGTTCCCTGCAATCTTTCAGCTCTTTGCTTCTCCATCGATCTCTTTCTCTTCGTCCGCATTGTACTCTCTATATTTAGGGCTTCTCAATGTCAGGTTTCCATTTCACTCACTCAGCCTTTGCACACCCATTTATGTGAACACAGTGCATGGATTTCTCAAGGTCTTCCTTCTCCTTCACCGCTTTATAAAGATGTACATATAAGGTGTACAGATAAGCCTTTAAAACTTGGTCATTAACGTAGACATTTCCTCACAATACACATGTCCTTATTTGGAAAAATTGTGTCCCTTGGAAAAATATTTGGAAGAAAATAACTATATTAGCAGTGGATTTCTGGGTATCTTAAGAAATCCGTATTCTAGGAAATGGAAGAATATGTGCCAAAGAATGAAAGAGAATATAATTTGGAAATGTCAGTCCTGTAATTAATCAGGAAGTGAATGTGTGGTGGTTAGGGACGGGACAAAATCACAGTCAAAAGGCAATCTCAACGAAAGATTAATATGATAAAAATCTTCCCACTCGTTAATAATACTCCAGCAAATTGTACCTGCTGGTGCGGGACCGTTTCTGTAATATCTCCTGGGATAGGTGACCTCAATTTCACTGCTTGGAGGATATTTGGATCACTACATAATGCTCCACAAATGTGTTTATATTAATTGTATCAGGATTTTCTATTTATCCCCTTAGCGACCGCCGATACGCCTTTTAACGGCGGCCGCTAAGGGTACTTAAACCACAGCGCCGTTAATTAACGGCGCTGTGGAAAAAGTCCATAGCGCCCGC
Organism: Ranitomeya imitator; assembly: GCF_032444005.1. Taxonomy (NCBI): domain Eukaryota; kingdom Metazoa; phylum Chordata; class Amphibia; order Anura; family Dendrobatidae; genus Ranitomeya; species Ranitomeya imitator. The sequence goes on along the minus strand of NC_091282.1, from coordinate 714,582,795 downwards.
CAGAGGCCGATTTTCTCCGGGGTCTCGGCTGCCGAGGGTAGCCGAGACCCCAGAGAACATGATTCGGGGGTTTTTAACCCACCCCGCATTTGCGATCGCCGGTAATTAACCGTTTACCGGCGATCGCAAAAAAAAAAAAAAGCGATCTCTTTTTAATTTCTCTGTCCTCCGATGTGATCGCACATCGGAGGACAGAGAAAAGGGGTCCCAGGTGGCCCCCCAATACTCACCTAGCTCCCCCGATGCTCCTCGTGTCTCCCGGTGGGCGCCGCCATCTTCAAAATGGCGGGCGCATGTGCAGTGCGCCCGCCGGCCGGCACCGGGAGAATCTTTGGGGTCTCGGCTGCCGGGGGTAGCCGAGACCCCAAAGAGCATGATCGGGGTCGGTATTACCGACCCCTGTTTTGCGATCGCCGGTAATTAACTGTTTACCGGCGACCGCAAAAAAAAAAAAAAAAAGTAAAGTGTAATTCTCTGTCCTCTGATGTGATCACACATCAGAGGACAGAGAAATAGGGGGATTCAGGGACCCTAGCATACTCACCTAGGTCCCTGGATCCTCTTGCTACTCCTCCTGGCCGCCGGCAGAAGAACATGGCGGACACATGCCCAGTGCGCCCGCCATCTGTCTCCATCTGCCGGCCGGCAGGAGAACAGCAGTTGGGGCTAAAATTAGGGTTAGGGGTAGGGTTAGGGGTAGGGTTAGGGGTAGGGTTAGGGGTAGGGTTAGGGGTAGGGCTAGGGGTAGGGTTAGGGGTAGGGTTAGGGCTAGGGGTAGGGCTAGGGGTAGGGTTAGGGCTAGGGTTGGGGCTAAATTTAGGGTTAGGGCTAAATTTAGGGTTAGGCTTCTTTCACACTTACGTCGGTACGGGGCCGTCGCAATGCGTCGGCCCGACATACCGACGCACGTTGTGAAAATTGTGCACAACATGGGCAGCAGCTGTAGTTTTTCAACGCATCCGCTGCCCAATCTATGTCCTGGGGAGGAGGGGGCGGAGTTACGGCCACGCAGGCGCGGTCAGAAATGGCGGATGCGACGTACAAAAAAAAGTTTCATTGAACTTTTTTTGTGCCGACGCTCCGCCAAAACACAACTGATCCAGTGCACGACGGACGCGACGTGTGGCCATCCGTCACGATCCGTCGGCAATACAAGTCTATGGGCAAAAAACGCATCCTGCGGGCACATTTGCAGGATCCGTTTCTTGTCCAAAACGACAGATTGCGACGGAATGCCAAACGACGCAAGTGTGAAAGTAGCCTTAGGGCTAGGGTTAGGGTTGGGGCTAAAGTTAGGGCTAGGGTTGGGGCTAAAGTTAGGGTTAGAGCTGGGATTAGGGTTAGGGTTTGGATTAGGGTTGGTATTAGGGTTAGGGTTGGCATTAGGGTTATGCTTGGGATTAGGGTTAGGTTTGGGATTAGGGTTAAGGTTAGGGTTGTGATTAGGGGTGTATTGGGATTAGGGTTAGGTTTGAGGTTAGGGTTGAGATTAGGATTAGGGGTGTGTTGGATTTAGGGTTTTGATTAGGGTTATGGTTAGGGTTGACATTAGGGTTGTTTTGGGGTAAGGGTTGTGATTATGGTTAGGGTTAGTGATTAGGATTATGGATCAGGTTGGGATTAGGGTTAGGGGTGTGTTGGGGTTAGGGTTGGAGCTAGAATTGGGGGGTTTCCACTGTTTAGTTACATCAGGGGGTCTCCAAACACGACAGCCAATTTTGCGCTCAAAAAGTCAAATGGTGCTCCCTCCCTTCTGAGGTCTGCCGTGCGCCCAAACAGTGGGTTACCCCCACATATGGGGTATCAGCGTACTCGGGATAAATTGGACAACAACTTCTGGGGTCCAATTTCTCTTGTTACCCTTGTGAAAATAAAAACTTGGGGGCTACAATATCTTTTTTGTGAAAAAAAAAATATTTTTTATTTTCACGACTCTGCATTCTAAACTTCTGTGAAGCACTTGGGCATTCAAAGTTCTCACCACACATCTAGATAAGTTCCTTGGGGGGTCTAGTTTCCAAAATGGGGTCACTTGTGGGGGGTTACTACAGTTTAGGTACATCAGGGGCATTGCAATCGCAACATAATGCCCACAGACCATTCTATCAAAGTCTGCATTCCAAAAAGGCGCTCCTTCCCTTCCGAGCTCTGCCGTGCGCCCAAACAGTGGTTTACCCCCACATATGGGGCATCAGCGTACTCGGGATAAATTGGACAACAACTTCTGGCGTCCAATTTCTCTTGTTACCCTTGTGAAAATAAAAACTTGGGGGCTACAATATCTTTTTTGTGAAAAAAAAATATTTTTTATTTTCACGACTCTGCATTCTAAACTTCTGTGAAGCACTTGGGCATTCAAAGTTCTCACCACACATCTAGATAAGTTCCTTGGGGGGGTCTAGTTTCCAAAATGGGGTCACTTGTGGGGGTTACTACAGTTTAGGTACATCAGGGGCTCTGCAATCGCAACATAATGCCCACAGACCATTCTATCAAAGTCTGCATTCCAAAAAGGCGCTCCTTCCCTTCCGAGCTCTGCCGTGCGCCCAAACAGTGGTTTACCCCCACATATGGCGCATCAGCGTACTCGGGATAAATTGGACAACAACTATTGCAGTCCAATTTCTCCTGTTACCCTTGTGAAAATAAAAACTTGGGGGCTACAATATCTTTTTTGTGGAAAAAAAAAATTTTTTTATTTTCACGACTCTGCATTATAAACTTCTGTGAAGCACTTGGGCATTCAAAGTTCTCACCACTAATCTAGATAAGTTCCTTGGGGGGTCTAGTTTCCAAAATGGGGTCACTTGTGGGGGTTTCCACTGTTTATGCACATCAGGGGCTCTCCAAACGCGACATGGCGTCCGATCTCAATTCCAGCCAATTCTACATTGAAAAAGTAAAACGGCACTCTTTCTCTTCCAAGCTCTGCGGTGCGCCCAAACAGTGGTTTATCCCCACATATTGGGTATCGATGTACTCAGGAGAAATTGCACAACAACTTTAGTGGTCTAATTTCTCCTGTTACCCTTGTGAAAATAAAAATTTGTGGGCAAAAATATCATTTTTGTAGAAAAAATGCAATTTTTTTTTTTCACGGCTCTACATTATAAACTTCTGTGAAGCACATGGGGGTTCAAAGTGCTCGCCACACATCTAGATAAGTTCCTTAAGGGGTCTAGTTTCCAAAATGGTGTCACTTGTGGGGGGTTTCCACTGTTTAGGCACATCAGGGGCTCTCCAAACGCGACATGGCGTCCAATCTCAATTCCAGCCAATTCAACATTGAAAAAGTAAAACGGCGCTCCTTCACTTCCAAGCTCTGCGGTGCGCCCAAACAGTGGTTTACCCTCACATATGGGGTATCGACGTATTCAGGAGAAATCGCACAACAACTTTTGTGGTCTAATTTCTCCTGTTACCCTTGTGAAAATAAGAATTTGTGGGCGAAAAGATCATTTTTGTGTAAACAAAAGCGATTTTTTATTTTCACGGCTCTACGTTATAAACTTCTGTGAAGCACTTGGGGGTTCAAAGTGCTCACCACACATCTAGATAAGTTCCTTAAGGGGTCTAGTTTCCAAAATGGTGTCACTTGTGGGGAGTTTCCACTGTTTAGGCACATCAGGGGCTCTCTAAACGTGACATGGCGTCCGATCTCAATTCCAGCCAATTCTGCATTGAAAAAGTCAAACGGCGCTCCTTCACTTCTAAGTTCTGCGGTGCGCCCTACCAGTGGTTTACCCCCACATATGGGGTATTGGTGTATTCAGGAGAAATTGCATGACAAAATTTATGGTTACATTTCTGTTTTTACACTTGTGAAAATAAAAAAAATGGTTCTGAATTAAGATGTTTGCAAAAAAAAGTTAAATGTTCATTTTTTCCTTCCACATTGTTTCAGTTCCTGTGAAGCACGTAAAGGGTTAATAAACTTCTTGAATGTGGTTTTGAGAACCTTGAGGGGTGTAGTTTTTAGAATGGTGTCACACTTCATTATTTTCTATCATATAGACCCCTCAAAATGACTTCAAATGTGATGTGGTCCCTAAAAAAAAATGGTGTTGTAAAAATGAGAAATTGCTGGTCAACTTTTAACCCTTATAACTCCCTAACAAAAAAAAATTTTGTTTCCAAAATTGTGCTGATGTAAAGTAGACATGTGGGAAATGTTATTTATTAACTATTTTTCGTGACATATCTCTCTGATTTAAGGGCATAAAAATACAAAGTTTGAAAATTGCAAAATTTTAAAAATTTTCGCCATATTTCCGTTTTTTTCATAAATAATCGCAAGTAATATCGAAGAAATGTTACCACTAACATGAAGTACAATATGTCACGAAAAAACAATTTCAGAATCAGCGGGATCCGTTGAAGCGTTCCAGAGTTATAACCTCATAAAGTGACAGTGGTCAGAATTGCAAAAATTGGCCTGGTCATTAAGTACCAAATTGGCTCTGTCACTAAGGGGTTATATTCGTACATTCGATTGAGAGTGTGAAACTTTAAGGGAAAGCGAAAGTATGGTGAAAAAAGTGACGATTCACTTGTAATCGGGGGAAAACAAAGTGTAGAGAAACGTTAAAGGTACCGTCACACATAACGATATCGTTAACGATATCGTTGCTTTTTGTGACGTAGCAATGATATCGTTAACGAAATCGTTATGCGTGACAGCGACCAACGATCAGGCCCCTGCTGGGAGATCGTTGGTTGCTGGGGAATGGTCAGGACTTTATTTCGTCGCTGGATCACCCGCTGACATCGCTGAATCGGCGTGTGTGACGCCGATTCAGCGATGTCTTCACTGGTAACCAGGGTAAACATCGGGTTACTAAGCGCAGGGCCGCGCTTAGTAACCCGATGTTTACCCTGGTTACCATTGTAAAAGTAAAAAGAAAACACTACATACTTACATTCCTGTCGCGTTCCCCAGCGTCAGCTTCCCTGCGTCCCCCAGTGTCAGCGCCGGCTTTAAGAGCACAGCGGTGACGTCACCGCTCTGCTTTCCGGCCAGCGCTTACACAGTGCAGGGAAGCTGACGCTGGGGGACGCGACAGGAATGTAAGTATGTAGTGTTTTTTTTTTACTTTTACAATGGTAACCAGGGTAAACATCGGGTTACTAAGCGCGGCCCTGCGCTTAGTAACCCGATGTTTACCCTGGTTACCCGGGGACTTCGGCATCGTTGGTCGCTGGAGAGCTGTCTGTGGGACAGCTCTCCAGCGACCACACAAGGACTTACCAACGATCACGGCCGGGTCGTATCGCTGGTCGTGATCGTTGGTAAATCGTTAAGTGTAACGGTACCTTAACGGCAGATTCTTGCACTTTGTACAAGGTTAGGCAAATACATAAACTCATCAACTTGAGGACTCACAACCTTGTAATACCAGACAGCCACGATCTCTAGGAAAATAAACAGTGAATAACAATAGAGCCTTAGAATTAAGTTAATCTCCAGGTCCGGATGGCATACACCCACGAGTACTAAGAGAACTAAGTAATGTAATAGATAAACCATTATTTCTTATTTTTAGTGACTATAGCGACAGGGTCTGTTCCGCAGGACTGGCGCATAGCAAATGTGGTGCCAATATTCAAAAAGGGCTCTAAAAGTGAACCTGGAAATTATAGGCCAGTAAGTCTAACCTCTATTGTTGGTAAAATATTTGAAGGGTTTCTGAGGGATGTTATTCTGGATTATCTCAATGAGAATAACTGTTTAACTCCATATCAGCATGGGTTTATGAGAAATCGCTCCTGTCAAACCAATCTAATCAGTTTTTATGAAGAGGTAAGCTATAGACTGGACCACGGTGAGTCATTGGACGTGGTATATCTCGATTTTTCCAAAGCGTTTGATACCGTGCCGCACAAGAGGTTGGTACACAAAATGAGAATGCTTGGTCTGGGGGAAAATGTGTGTAAATGGGTTAGTAACTGGCTTAGTGATAGAAAGCAGAGGGTGGTTATAAATGGTATAGTCTCTAACTGGGTCGCTGTGACCAGTGGGGTACCGCAGGGGTCAGTATTGGGACCTGTTCTCTTCAACATATTAATTAATGATCTGGTAGAAGGTTTACACAGTAAAATATCGATATTTGCAGATGATACAAAACTATGTAAAGCAGTTAATACAAGAGAAGATAGTATTCTGCTACAGATGGATCTGGATAAGTTGGAAACTTGGGCTGAAAGGTGGCAGATGAGGTTTAACAATGATAAATGTAAGGTTATACACATGGGAAGAGGGAATCAATATCACCATTACACACTGAATGGGAAACCACTGGGTAAATCTGACAGGGAGAAGGACTTGGGGATCCTAGTTAATGATAAACTTACCTGGAGCAGCCAGTGCCAGGCAGCAGCTGCCAAGGCAAACAGGATCATGGGGTGCATTAAAAGAGGTCTGGATACACATGATGAGAGCATTATACTGCCTCTGTACAAATCCCTAGTTAGACCGCACATGGAGTACTGTGTCCAGTTTTGGGCACCGGTGCTCAGGAAGGATATAATGGAACTAGAGAGAGTACAAAGGAGGGCAACAAAATTAATAAAGGGGATGGGAGAACTACAATACCCAGATAGATTAGCGAAATTAGGATTATTTAGTCTAGAAAAAAGACGACTGAGGGGCGATCTAATAACCATGTATAAGTATATAAGGGGACAATACAAATATCTCGCTGAGGATCTGTTTATACCAAGGAAGGTGACGGGCACAAGGGGGCATTCTTTGCGTCTGGAGGAGAGAAGGTTTTTCCACCAACATAGAAGAGGATTCTTTACTGTTAGGGCAGTGAGAATCTGGAATTGCTTGCCTGAGGAGGTGGTGATGGCGAACTCAGTCGAGGGGTTCAAGAGAGGCCTGGATGTCTTCCTGGAGCAGAACAATATTGTATCATACAATTATTAGGTTCTGTAGAAGGACGTAGATTTGGGGATTTATTATGATGGAATATAGGCTGAACTGGATGGACAAATGTCTTTTTTCGGCCTTACTAACTATGTTACTATGTTACTATGTTTTTATTAGGAAGGAAAATGTAATTATATCAGCATCAGTTTTATAGAGTCGATGAGTAAAAAGGTTAGCGACCCTTCACAGGCTCCCACGTGTATTATACAGAGCTAGCTGTGAATCAGCATGACGTTCACAGTGACAGAGCAAAAGAGAAGGAACTGCTCTGTCGACGTGACATCACAAGAAGTAGAAGAATCACTATCAAAAGCAGTCCGTGACTGATTTGAGCCGAGAGAGATCATGACACAACAGAACAGGCAGGTGATTTGCAATTAACCACCAATAAGTGCTTAGCAACATAGAAAAAAAAATCTATATTAGGTCCTGGATAACTCCTTTAAAAACAACATTTAAAATTGCACAAAAAAATATTAGAATCAGCTCTAGTTGCTCCTAGATGTCAATCAAGGTGGCATGGGTGTGATAAAAGCTTTGATTTCACGACTCAAAGCTTCCCGCCAACAAGACTCCCACCACCAACGCCCCCACGACTTCCGCCACCAACACCCCCATGATTCCCGCCACCAACACCACCATGACTCCTGCCACCATGAGTCCCCCCCGCCACCACTACTCTAGGTATGCGATTGACACACAGTACATACGGAAACTAAAGATATTTCTCTGCTAGAATATCAAACTGAAGTTTTTAAGGAGGGCATGTAAGGAATGTTGTTTACAAGCACTACAGCACAATGCCTCTTGGTTACGCACTACAAATTTGATGACAGGTTCCGTTTAATTTTTTTCTTTAACACAGGAACAGAACATTATTCTAGCTGTCAGAAGAGCAACACATGCAGGCTCTGATGCCAATGTGTTAGTTTGTTTTATTTTTTCTCTTTGTATTTTCAGGAATAACTTATTAGAAATATATGTACTGGAGTGAGAAGAGCAGTACATTTGTCTAAGCTTTTCTACACAGAAAAGTAAATTGTTTAATCAGTACTTAGCTGGATCTGAAGTACCTTAATTAATTCTTAGTAGTAAAATCCTGCTCAAATACGAACCACTACAGGTGACATGGCGGCTTGAAGGAAATTCTAATAAAATTATAGGTATACTCAAATGCTATGTCAATAGCTCTTAATCCAAGAAGTCCACAGTGTCAAAATCACCCAACTGCTAAGATACCTGTTAACTACGGCATGGTAAGTGATTCTTGAGAGCTATGGAAAAAGCAATAATTTCCATAAATGAGATTCTTATTTCACATTTGTAAATCACACGGCCATGAGCAGTATGTACACCGTCTTCTGTTGGAGCCACATCTATACAGCTCTCTACCAGACATACATTACCTGCACACTACAAACTGCTAATCACTTTTAATGGACAACTCCGTGCCTTAAAGATGCAGATGAATTATTGAACAGTAGACAGAATAGAAATATAGAGCAATAACTCAGAGGCCACACTGGCACCTGGGTATTATTTAATAAGCAGTTCATCAACATCATGGCAGAAATCTATGAAGAGCTGCAAGTGCTGAGTAGACAAGGGATCAATTTATTGTATTGGAAGACCAAATTAGAAAAGATGAATTATATGTTGTGTCACTTCAAGAGAGCAAAAAAAAAAATCAAATTAAGCCAAATGGGTAAAGAAAAATAAATGTGTGAATTGAGCCAGCACCTAAAATATACAGTCATGTATCAAGACATCGCTAGAGCATTCTCAAATCCTAATGCCCCACAAAAGCGATTTGCTGATTCACATATTTCACGTCTCTCTTTTTAACCATTCAATTTTTATTGAGAAAACAGAGTACAATTAAAATGCAACATGGGAAGGAAAAAGGGGGAGGAAGGGGGAGGGGAAGAGGCAGACATAAATGTAAATATCCACGATCAAGAATGAAACAAAAAAAAATTACAATACATGGGCGCATACATAGCTATGATATCAAACAATTGAGTCAGCTGGCAGAAGAAGGGGGATGGTGGTCAGGCGAGGAAATAAAGGGTGAGGAGACCCAAGGGTCCCACCACGTAAGGACCTTATTCTTTTTTGCAAGACAGTCCGCAGTTATCGACTCATAACTAAAGTGCAGATTAATTTTGGATATCAATTCAGGTCTGGAGGGAATATTAGAAGATTTCCAATGCTTTGCAATACATTGTCGGGCCGCCACAAGAATATTAGAAATAATGGGTTGAAGGGAAGATGGGAAGTCCAAGAGAGATATACCCAATATTGCTAAAGGGCCAGTTAGGTTGATAGGAAGATGGGTCACCTCTGAAAGAATCGCTTCAACCTGACGCCAAAATATTTGCACACTAGGGCAACTCCACCATACATGAGCCAGCGAACCAGAAACACCACAATTTTTCCAGCATAATGGGGAAGAGGAGGGATAAAATTTAGCTAATTTAACAGGAGTGAAGTACCATAGGAGCTGAATTTTTTTGCTTTGTTCGAGGTGACCAAGACACGAAGAGAATTTGGAAGGATGCAGCATAGCCATGCTCCAATCCTCCGGGGAAGCCTCGAATGCAAGGGCACCCTCCCAAGTGGACATAAATGGGAGTCTCTCAGAGAAATCATGGGAGAGGAGGGATTTATAAATGATGGAAATGCCATGATCAATCCACGTGTTTGGTCTGAAAAATCTGTGGATTGGGGTCTCCATACCCAGGGGGGACACGGCCACACCGAAGGAGTTACAATGTTTAAGGAGGCTACGAATTTGGAAATACTGAAAAAAAGCCCTAGGAGGCAAGTTATAGCGAGCAGTGAGGTCCGCAAATGATCTCAGGCCCGACTCATTATAGAGATCATTCACTCGGTGTATTCCGCAGTCCCCCCAGGCAGAGAGAGACAAACCATCTATTGCGTATTCTAATGCTTGAATAGAGACGTAGTCAAATATAAAAGGGAGGTAAGTAGGGCAGAGACTTGTCCAGACCTTATTGGCGGAGCAAATTGTTTTAAGAGGGGAGCTCCGACTGGGCGGCTGGAGCAAACAGATCTCCAGCAAAAGTTTGAGGGAACCCCTAGGGGCAAAGCACGACTCAATATGGAACCACTGGAGGGAGGAGTTCCCCTCCCACCAAATCTTAAGGGGGTCTAGGACAGCAGCTTTGTGGTAAAGGTGGATATTAGGGGCACCAAGACCTCCCCTGGCATATGGGAGAGACATTAGAGAGCGTTTTATTCTATGTGGCTTGTTATTCCAAATAAAACGGTCAATAATTGCTTGAAAAGCAGAGAGGTACTTAGAGGGGATAGCGAAGGGGAGGCATCTAAAAAGATATATAAGTTTAGGGAGAATTAACATCTTAGACGTTTGTATCCTAGCCATCCAGGATAGATGAGAGCAGGCAAGCTGGTCAATTTCTTTTTTAATTTCGTGGAGGGTTGAATCACAGTTAAGGCGAACAATGTTTTTAATATGGGTAATTTGAATACCTAGATAAGTGAATCCGAGCGGAGACCATATAAAAGGGTAAATATTTTGGATTTGAAGTTGGAGAGAGGAAGAGATAAATAGGGGAAAAATTGTGGACTTGGACAGATTTAGCTTATAATAGGAGGCTTCAGCAAATTGGGTAAGAATGGAAGACACTGCAGATAGTGACTGTAGAGGAGCAGAGCAAGACAACACCACATCGTCGGCGTAGAGGCCAATTTTGTGTTCCTGACTTCCCACCATTACCCCCCTAATGTCAGGGCATTGCCTCACCGCAGCCGCCAGGGGCTCCATGACTAAAGCAAAGATGATGGGGGAGAGGGGGCAACCCTGCCGGGTCCCATTTGAAATAGAAAATATACGGGATTTAAAGCCGGCTGAGCGAACTGAGGCACAAGGTTTGGAATACAAAGCCATAATAGATGAAAAAATCTGGCCAGTAAGACCAAATTTGTGCAATGTAGATGCTATATAGCCCCAGTGCACCCGATCGAACGCCTTTTCCGCGTCGAGAGATAGGAACACACTGGGGAGGCTCCGCCTCTCCACCACATCCAGCAGGTCGATCAAGCGTCTCGTACCATCTCTAGTTTGCCTACCCGGGACAAACCCAACCTGGTCCGAATGAACCAAGGATGGGAGCACCGACAATAACCTATTGGCCCAGACCTTAGCATATATTTTTACATCGCAATTTAAAAGGGCGATGGGACGAAAATTGCCAGGAGAGGTCATAGGTTTCCCAGGTTTAGGAAGTGTTGAAATACAAGCCTCCAGACCCTCTCTCTCAATAGTACCCATAGAGCGCCAGTAGTTAAATAAACGAATGAGAAAAGGAGAGAGGATAGTGAGAAAATGAGAGTAGTATGAGAAGGAAAAGCCGTCTGGACCCGGGGCAGAGCGTTTTTTGGCCTCTTTGATTATTTGGGAGATTTCAATTGCTTCTATAGGGCCGTTAAGCAGCGACAACTGCTCCGGATTAACAGTGGGAAGATTCGCTTTATTCAAAAAAGCGTTGAGTCCTGAGAAGGTTGAGGAGTATTTACGTCAGAATCTAGGTTATATAATGAGGAGTAGTATGAGGCAAATTCTTCAGCAATATGAATTGGGTTGTAAATCCGAGAACCATCTGACTTAAGAAGATAAGCAATTTTGGTTTGGGCTTCTTTTTTTTTAACGCGTTTAGCTAGTAAGGCGCCTGCCCTGTCACCCATGGAGTAGAATTTGGCTTTCGATTTCCTGAGCGAATTTTCTGCTCTATGGAGGAGGAGCTGGCGAAGGCGCAGGCGTGCATCAGAAAGATTGGAAAATAATTGAGGGGAGGGGCAGGTTTTGTGGCAAGACTCCAGCCGGGCCACTTCAGCCAAGGCAGATTGAAGATTTAAGTTATACTTGCGTTTAGCTGTCGCAGCCATCTTAATGAAAAGGCCACGAGCCACTGCCTTGTGAGCGAACCAGAGGGAGTCCTCACGCACATCCGCCGAGTCATTAAAGGCAAAGAATTCCTGCAAAGAGATTTCAATTAGTGTAAAGTTCGCTTGCTCAGAGAGAAGGTGGTCATTAAGGCGCCAGTGTGAAGGGGGTCTGATTGCAAGAGGGTCTTCTAGGGAGACTGACACAGGAGCATGATCAGACCAAGTGATATTACCTATATTTGCAGACATGCAGTGGGGGAGAGCGACATCATCTACTAAAATATAATCAATTCTACTGTAAGAACCGTGACGAGGGGACCAAAATGTGTAGTCTCTCTCATTACAATGGAGATATCTCCAGATATCGTGTAAATTGTAGGAGCTAATCAGCTGGGCCGCATCACCCCTGGCCACGGCCGACGATGAACAGTCCAGATTCTTGGATACTGGAATGTTGAAGTCTCCGGCAACTAATTTATGACCATGCTGATAATTACCTAAGATTTGAAATAAATTATTTAGAAATTTAACCTGACCAAAATTTGGGCCATACACAGAGGCAATGGTGTAAAGGGTATTGTTGATTAAACATAAAATTATAATGTATCTGCCCGCAGGGTCGGCTGTAGAACTAATTAGCTGGAAAGAGTTAGCCTTGCTAAAAAAAATTGCCACCCCAGCCTTTTTGGTCTTCCCATTCGCAAAAAATTGGTGGGGGTATAGATTCGAATACATTTTTATATTGTCCCGTTCTAGTAAATGAGTCTCCTGTAAGCATATAATATCGTGTTTGGATTTAGCGAGCTGACGCCAGACAATCGATCTCTTACCAGGGGAGTTGAGGCCGTTAACATTAATAGAATATAAAGAAACACTCATTGTAATATGTTACACAATTTGCTGAAGAAGATATGCAAAGCCATTACCCACAAAAAAAGCATAAACATGTCGTGGGATACCTCGCAAACTCCATCTGCGATGAGGGGGGGGGGGAGAGGGAAAGGAGGGGGGAGAGGGAAAGGAGGGGGGAGAGGGAGGGAAGGGGGAGAAGGGAAAAACAAACATACAAAATCCAAACATTTAAACAAGGGAACATCCAGGGAAATCCTGAGTCCGAGGTGAAAATAGAAAACAGTTCACCAATGGGGCAATATGCTGAGCGGAGTCCTGCCAGGAACCAGCCTCGGCAAAAAACTCAGCAAGCAAAAAGAAGAGAAAAAAAAACAAAAAACCGAGAACTAGAACTGAGTGGGAAAAAGGAAAAAATAAATTCTTCCAGCCAGGAAATGGTTAAAATAGACACTTCAGGCGACCTTCCAGTCAGGGGTAATACGGCGTCTCCGGGGACCAGATCCTCCAGGTTTGGTGGAAGCAGAGGCAGGAGTGGGCGCAGGAGGGTCAAAACCCCATTGGGACAGGGTCTTGGCTGCTTGCGACGGGGATAGGCACGTGGTAAATGAACCGTCTTTACGAATGCAAAGTTTGGTGGGGAAACCCCAGCGGTATAATATACCCTTTTCCCTCAGGATTGAGGTGTATGGTGCAAAAGCCCTGCGGAGGGCTAGAGTTCCTGGAGACAGATCAGGGAAAACTGCAATGGTAGCAAATCGTTCAGGTAGCGACGGCTTCGATCTTAGTGCTTGCAGAAATTCCTCCTTCATAATGTGACGCCCAGGAGACCGGGATACCCAGCACCGGACCAATGGAGTCTGTCTCTTGAGGGGGATGTCACGGGTGGCTTGACCCGGTGCTGTGGCCTCAGGCAATGCACAGTGTAAGGGGTATCATGAGGGGACAGGCACTTACTTGATCAGCAGCAGATTCTCCCAACGGTGACGATCCCGATCCTGGATAGATGGCTATTGTCCAAATGAAAGACTGAGGCACTGAAACGTTTAACCAGTTTACTTTAACATAAAAGGATTTACAACCAGTCCTTTCACCGGAGTCTGTATGGGAACTCTGAGTTACTTTGACCCTGCCGGGGTCTTCGCCTCTTATTGTGCGCAATTTCTGTGTGGCCCTGCTGCTGTATGTGAACTGGCTGCCAGCCCAATCTGTCCCCTCCGGGTCCTGGTTCGACGGGCAACCCGAGTCCTTTTATCGGTTTACCCCCTCTGGGAGTACCGCTGAACTCTGTGTCTGTTGCTGCGTCCGGCCCTAGTGAAGCTGATATCACCTCACGTTTTTCCGGTTGCTGTATTATATATAATGAATACAGCCACGGATCCGGTATCCGTCTTTGCGCCTGTTCTGGGTAGTGATTAATGCTACCCGGTTCTCACAATGTCCTTTTTCTCTATCCCTCTTCTCCTCAGGCCGGTGATTTAGGCCTGGTAACAGTCACAGGGCTGTTAGAGATTTAACTGTATGACCTCTCACTTTCAGCTCCTTAGCCCAACTGCCATTTCTTCTCTCAGACCAGAATGGATCAAGGGGAGTCTCTGGAGCTCCCCCTTCTGGCCGGAGGTGGTAGTGCAGTCTTGCTATTTTAGTATTTGTACTTACTGTCAGTAACTATTTTTGTGGCAAATACCCCTAGGGGTGCCACATTCCCCCTTAGTTAAGAACAGTACTCCGGGACTGTGGGACAATAACATTTTGAAATAACAATTAATATGTACAGAGTCTTAAAAATGAAAAGTTACAAAAACCACTCAAGGAAACAAAAATAGAGTTCTGTAAAAAAGTCACTTCAAATAGCGTCCATTAATACAGTTCTATCCTTGAAGGTATTAGGAAAGGCACTGTACTTAGTGTCCAGGAATTTAGTTCCATTTTTCCAACGGAGTTATCAATATAAAGTCTAAAGAAAGTTCAAAAAGAGCAAAAAGCAAAGTTCAAAAAGCAGTCTTTCCGGAGCTTTGATTTAGTGCCTCCGGGCTGATAAAAAGTTCAAGAATATGCAATAAGTTCATACAGACAAGTCTCTGTAGGCACTGGGCTTAAACGTTGCAGACTGACAACAATGACTATACTACATTTTCTGTTTAACTATATACGGCATAACATATATACAATTCACATTATGAGCTTTATAGTTGGTAATCTGCATACCTGGCCGGTAATTGACCCTGGGTACTACGCTGTGATCTACGTAATAGCGGTGTCTCTTCATGTGGTGTACTACTGTCTACTGCGGATGTAGTATCTGCCCGCTCTGCTAAAGATAATTCCACGACTATGGAGTTGGCAAGTCCACCGTGAATGGGATTACTCTGACCAGGAATCTGTTCTTCCTGGCCTGGAACCTCCTGTAGTACGGGGTCAGCCTCTTCCTGTCTTGGGACTTCTGGTATTGGGTTCGGTGTTGGGTAAAAGGCCACCATGGGAACCACTACTGCACCATGGTATGTTAGTAGGGTTTTGGGAAAGTCTCCTATACAGGTGTGATACACTTCCTCTTCTTTTTCCTTTACTGGTTGAACCTGTATGGGTTGAATAACTTCTGGTTCTGGCTGGACAACGTCTGGCTCTTTCAATGCTTCCGGACACAATTTAAAATTGTCTCTTGACACTAGTACAGATGTTAAGCCTCCGTTTTTGCTAATGAGACACATTTTAGGATTATCCACTCTTGTTGGTAAAACTGTGTAGGGTACGGCTTCCCACTGATTGTCCAGTTTATTGGTTCGACGATTTCTCTTGAGCACTTGGTCACCCGGTCTTAATGGGGTCGCTAGAGCATTCTGGTTGAAAGTTCGCTCTTGTCTTTCTCTAGTTTGCTGAAGGCTTCTTTCCACACTCTCTTGCACTTGGCGATACTGCTTTTGCCGTATGATATCCCAATTGGAGTCTTGAACTTCTGCGTCTGGTTTCAGAATTCCCATTTCTAGATCGATTGGTAATTGGCCGGGTCTTGCACGCATAAGGTAAGCTGGGGTGCAGTTGGTGGAGCTCACCGGGACATGATTATACAGATCCACCAAGTCAGGCAATTTCTCTGGCCATTGATTCCTTTCTGTCTCAGGTAAAGTCTTTAGTAGGTCTATTACAATATGGTTCATCTTCTCGCATAAGCCGTTTGTTTGTGGATGATAGGCCGTCGTCCGGATCTTTTTGCAAGCATACATATTACAGAATTCTCTGAAGATCTCTGATTCAAAGGCTGTACCTTGGTCGGTGAGAACCTGTTCCGGATATCCATGGGGTCTACAAAAGTACGTTTGGAAAGCTTTGGCTGCTGTTTTTGCTGTCAGATCTTTTACGGGTACTACTACCAAGAAACGTGAATAATGGTCCACGATGGTCAAGGCATAGACATAGCCGGACCGGCTTGGTGTCAACTTCACGTGGTCCATGGCTACAAGTTCAAGTGGTTGTTTGGTGATTATGGGCTGCAGTGGTGCTCTTTGGTTCTTTTGATCGTTTCTTCTGAGGTTGCACGGGCCACAATTTCTGCACCACTGTTCGATTGATTTTCTCATCCCGACCCAATAAAATCTTTCTCTTAGAAGTACTTCTAACTTTTTCCAACCGAAGTGACCAGCACCATTATGGTAAGCTTCGAGGACCATCTTCACATCTTGTTTAGGCACAATAATCTGCCAAACCAATTCATGTGTTTTCGGATTGGTGTATCTTCTACAGAGCTTCCCTTGATACAGGAACATTTTGCCTCTCTCTTTCCAGAGTTGATGCGTCTCTTCTGGGGCATCCTCATCGGGATATGCACTTTGCTCAGTCAACAGTTCCTTCACCAACTTCACAGCCGGATTGCTGTCTTGGGTGTCAGCCCATCTATGGTGTGCTAACGGATTAAAATTCACCTCTTGTTGTTTCTGATAGGTACTTGACTGATGATGTTTTGCCTTGGGACGATGGAAGGCTGGTAGTTCAATTTCTTCAAGCTCCCCTGTTTCCTCTTCTACATCTCTCAAGTGTGGCATCCGGGATAGGGCATCGGCATTTCCATTCTTGCGACCTGCTCGATACTTGATTATGAAGTTGTAATTAGATAACCGGGCTATCCATCGCTGTTCTAACGCACCTAATTTGGCTGTGTCCAGGTGGGTCAACGGATTGTTGTCAGTATAGACAATAAATTCTGCAGCGGCCAGATAGTGTTTGAAACGCTCCGTCACAGCCCAAACTACTGCCAGTAGTTCCAATTTGAAGGAGCTGTAATTTTCTGAATTTCTTTCAGTAGGCCGGAGCTTTCTACTTGCAAAGGCGATGACTTTCTCCCAACCTTCTTGCTTTTGTGACAGCACCGCTCCTAGTCCCACATTACTGGCATCGGTGTAGAGGATGAAAGGTTGATGGTAATCTGGGTATGCCAGAACCTCTTCTCCGGTTAGTGCCTTCTTTAGTTGTTCAAAGGAGTCTTCCCTTTCGTCGTTCCACTGAAAAGGAGGGTTTCGGTTTGAAGGTTTCTTCGTCTGCCCTACCAAGGTGTCTTGCAAGGGTGCTGCCAACTTGGTAAATCCTTTTATAAATCTGCGATAGTAACCCACCAATCCCAGGAATTGTCTCACTTCTTTTGCGCTGGTAGGTCTTGGCCAATCCCTTATGGCGCTTATTTTCTCGGGATCTGGTGCTACTCCCTCCGAACTCACGATGTGTCCCAGGTACTGTACCTTTGGCTTGAGAAGGTGACATTTGGATGGCTTGACTTTCATGCCATACCTGGATAAGGCTTCGAACACTTCTGCCAGGTCTATTAAGTGTTGTTCGTAAGTCTTTGAGTAGACGATCACATCATCTAGGTACAAGAGGACGGTCTCGAAGTTCTTGTGTCCGAGGCAGCATTCCATCAGCCGCTGGAAGGTACCGGATGCGTTGCAGAGTCCGAACGGCATGCGATTAAATTCACATAGACCCATTGGTGTGGTGAATGCCGTCTTTTCCTTATCTCTCTCAGCCACAGGGACTTGCCAATACCCGCTTGTTAAGTCTAAGGTGGAAAAATAATTAGCAGATTTCAAAGCAGTTAAGGACTCTTCTATCCTAGGCAAGGGGTAGGTGTCTTTATGGGTGATGTTATTAATCTTCCGGTAGTCTACGCACATTCTCATGGTTCCGTCCTTTTTTTGGACAATCACTAGAGGGGCCGCCCAGGGGCTACAGCTGTCTCTTATTACCCCGGCCTGTTTCATTTCCCTCAGCATATCTTTTGCACATTGATAGTGAGCGGGCGGTATGGGTCTATATCTTTCTTTTATTGGGGGATGGTCACCTGTGGGGATTGTGTGTTCTACCCCTTCTATCCGTCCGAAGTCCAATGGGTGTTTACTGAAGACTTGTTCATATTCCGTCACTAGCCTATACACCCCTTGTTTTTGATGGGTAGTTGTTGAATTTATGCCCACGTGTAGCTGTTGGCACCAATCCTCCATTTCTCCATCTGAGCCATTACCTTCCACCTGACAGGTTGGTTCTAAGGGCTCAATGGTTGTGATGGCATTGTTGTCAACAGTATATAGCTTTGCCATTGTAGCATACCTTGGCAAAGTGACCTCTTCCTCTCCACAGTTCAAAAGTCGTACCGGCACTCGTCCCCGGTGTACCTCGACTATCCCTCGTGCTGTGAGTATAGTGGGCCTGCTGTCGGTGTACACTGGTTCTATTAAGGCTTGATAATCTCGTCCCTTAGTACCAATGGCTGCTCTACACCATACCAGCATTTCTGTTTTTGGTGGGATTACAATAGACGTTGGATCACTTACCCTCACACTGCCGATTTCTCCACCTGCAACTTCTACCTGTTGCCTTAACATCAATACTTTTATTTCCCTCCGGAGAACTCTCTGCTGGCAGGATTGGGCAGTTTCAGCAATTTGCTGTAAGACAGAAATGACTTCGGAAAAGCAGTTCTCTAACACATTCATTCCTATCAATACAGTTGGTTCACAGTTCCGCCGGTCAACATCAACAACAATTATACCCTGTTTCTTCAGTTCTACTTTACCAATCTTTATGGTCATCTCCCTGAATCCTAGTTTCGGTACCAACTTACCATTACTGGCCCATATATCTAGTTCAACATCAGAGGGCCCTTTATCAATATCTGCATCAGCCCAGTACCTCTTATAAAGGATATACAGTATAGATGAAATCTGGGAACCTGTGTCCAGCAAAGCGTTGAGGGGAATTCCGTCCAGCACGATAGGGATAATGGGTCGTCCTCCGATGTACCTGTCGTGCCAGGGTGTTGGGCCTTGAAAGTTCATTCCTGCGAAGCGGCCCGCATTCCCAGGGGATTCCCGTTTAAATCACAATCTCGTGCAAAGTGGCCCGGCTGCTGGCAACGGCGGCAAATGGGCTGTCCATCCGGTTGGTAGCGGTCGCGGGGTCGTCCTCTCCATGTCGGGTATCTCCGGGGTCTCATCCATGGAACATCCTCTCTACAGTTTGCCAACTCCATCTTGTGTCCTCTCATCTCCTGCATGGTTTTAGCCATTGAAGCAACAACATCAGCTAAAGAGTCAAGCTTTTGTTGAAGAGCCTCATTAGTACTGGGCCCCAGGGGCTTAGCAATGGCCCCAGACATAGCTGATGTCACTGGCACTCCCTGTTGTTGAGGTGCCTCTGCCATGGGTTGCGCAGGATCCTGATCCCGAGGTGCCTCTGCCAGCTGGAGACGTATAGCGCTCTCCTTTAATTGGGCAAATGTCAATTCAGGGTTCTTAAAAACAAGCATGCTCACATGCCCCCGGTGAGAAGGGGTGTAGAGTCCCTCAATAAATTGATCTCTTAGCAGTTTATCCGCTCCGGTGTTAAAAATGGGTTCAGCCAGTGTAAGTGATTTAAGGGCTTCCTGCAGGTTTAAGGCAAAGTCTCTCACGCCCTCATTAGCTTTTTGTTTGCAATTAAAGAATCGTATTTTAGCTTTGCTGCTGGCCGTGGTTTCAAATGTAGCTTTTAATCCAGCAAATATGCGTTCAACAGTGCCTTTTAGATCAGCTGCCCATGCTGTGACTTCTCGCTTAGCATGGCCACTTAACTGCATCATCAGGAGACTAACACGCTGAACTTCACCCACAGGGAACATGTCAAAATGGGCCAGCATCTTTTCTCTGAAATCGTCAAGGGTATTAGGCTCACCTTCATACATTGGAAGCCATGGGCCACCTGGGGTAAATGGCATCAGCACCGGCATGATGGGCGCCACTCCTTGCACTGCTGCGCTGCCAGACTCTCTATTGACACTCTGTCTTTTAGCTGCATTAGCGTTGCCGGGTGCTGCGGCGTCTCCGTGCTGCGACATACTGTGCCCCCTTAGTTAATCCGGACCCTTCCGGTCCTCCGCTTCCGTCGGGATAGTGTAGATTCGTTCCGCTGTGCAGCAGGATCGATTTTCCCCTTGCTCTGATGTCAGAGCGCTCAGCTTGGTGCCGCCCACAATGACACGCCCCCTGCTGCTCCCACCCACCGCGCTCTGTAATGGCGGATTCTGAAGTTTTTCAGTTAGACTGGGGCTCAGGTGATGGCGTAGCTCAATTAACAGTCTCGTGCCTAACGGTTATGAAGTGATTACCTCAGGGGATGGCGGCCATCTTTACTCCATTATAACCAATGGGGAAAAGTCACTTTCAATAGTTTTCAATGGGGAATGGATTTTTCTTTAATAAAGTCAATTTTCAAAATTTTTCATCCCAGTTTTCACAGTTTTGGGCTCCAATCACGGCACACAATACCCGGTATACGGGCTGGCTAGATCCTGTTCGTGACGCCAATTGTGACGCCCAGGAGACCGGGATACCCAGCACCGGACCAATGGAGTCTGTCTCTTGAGGGGGATGTCACGGGTGGCTTGACCCGGTGCTGTGGCCTCAGGCAATGCACAGTGTAAGGGGTATCATGAGGGGACAGGCACTTACTTGATCAGCAGCAGATTCTCCCAGCGGTGACGATCCCGATCCTGGATAGATGGCTATTGTCCAAATGAAAGACTGAGGCACTGAAACGTTTAACCAGTTTACTTTAACATAAAAGGATTTACAACCAGTCCTGTCACCGGAGTCTGTATGGGAACTCTGAGTTACTTTGACCCTGCCGGGGTCTTCGCCTCTTATTGTGCGCAATTTCTGTGTGGCCCTGCTGCTGTATGTGAACTGGCTGCCGGCCCAATCTGTCCCCTCCGGGTCCTGGTTCGACGGGCAACCCGAGTCCTTTTATCGGTTTACCCCCTCTGGGAGTACCGCTGAACTCTGTGTCTGTTGCTGCGTCCGGCCCTAGTGAAGCTGATATCACCTCACGTTTTTCCGGTTGCTGTATTATATATAATGAATACAGCCACGGATCCGGTATCCGTCTTTGCGCCTGTTCTGGGTAGTGATTAATGCTACCCGGTTCTCACAATGTCCTTTTTCTCTATCCCTCTTCTCCTCAGGCCGGTGATTTAGGCCTGGTAACAGTCACAGGGCTGTTAGAGATTCAACTGTATGACCTCTCACTTTTAGCTCCTTAGCCCAACTGCCATTTCTTCTCTCAGACCAGAATGGATCAAGGGGAGTCTCTGGAGCTCCCCCTTCTGGCCGGAGGTGGTAGTGCAGTCTTGCTATTTTAGTATTTGTACTTACTGTCAGTAACTATTTTTGTGGCAAATACCCCTAGGGGTGCCACAATAACAAAAAAATGGATGCGAGCTAGTACATCTCTGGGTACCGCAGGGTCAAGGCCTGAGGGTTTAGGGATCCGATGAATACGGTCGATCACAACGTCATCTTTGGAATAATGTGGGAGAACAGATATGACAAAGTCTTGTAGAAAGGCTCTGAGATCATCAGCCCCAATTGATTCAGCAATGCCTCTTAGTTTCACATTATTTCTCCTGGATCTGTCTTCCAAATCCAGGGTTTTAGCATGAGTTTTGGTAACAAGCAGCTGCAGGTTATCATGAGCTTCCCACAAATCATTGTGAGAAGCTACCAGTTCGGACATTTTATTTTCAAGATGATCCGTGCGGCCTCCCAGCTCCTCCACCTCCCCCCTGAGCTCTGCCATCATGGAGCGCATATCCTCCTGCAGGGAGGTACGGAGGTCACCAAGCATGTCTCTGAGCAGCGTTGCTGTAACTGGAGCCTCTGAGAGATCAGCTGCTGCTGTGCTTGAGGCAGAAGACTGAGAGCCTCGGCGTGCAGCTCTGGAGGATCTAGGAGAAAGCGGCGCCATCTTGGGCCTCTGAGGCTGCTGAGGGGTGGCTGCAAAGAAGTCCACAATGCGCCTGGAAGGGTCCCCTGCGCCGGCTTTAGATTTCCCCATACACTCACCGAACGGTAAGGAGCAGGAGTGGGGAGTTCTGGAGGAGAAAGCACCGTCTGTGCACTGCTGTGTGCCGCTTTATGAGTCCTGGGAATGGAGCTCCCACACTATGCAACCTGCACCATCAGAAGTCAGGCCACGCCCCCATATTTCACGTCTCTCTTGCATTGTTGGGATTAATTGAAAACTGGAATGAGGGCCATAAATATTGCAATCATACCCAATGCTACTTTAACCCTTTAAGGACAAAAGAATTTTTCGTTTTCGCACTTTAATTTTTTTTTCTTCCCTTCTTCCAAAGTCATAACTTTTTTATTTTTTTGACAAACAAATGAAGTTTTTTTTTTTTTTTTTTGCAAGACAAGTTGAATGGCACTCTTCATTTTACCATATAATGTGCTGAAACACAGGGAAAATATTTCAAGTAGGATGAAATGGTGAAGGAAAATGCGATTCAGCCATTGTTTTTTGGCTTTTGTTCTTACCTTTATCTCTATCAGATGAAAAGGTGGGTGATTTCAACTTTTTTCTATATTTCTTTTAAATTTTCAAAACTTTATTTTATACTCTATTAGTCCCATTGGGGGACTTGAGCCTGTGACCATTTGATCGCTTATAATATATACTAGACTACCACTGTATTGCAGAATATAGTGAAAATCTTGGTCTCCCGTAGAGCTCATGAAATGGCTGAGCTTCACAAGGGGACTGAGGTAACAGTGACCGGGATCTACAGCAGCCTCCCGGTTACATAGCAACCCATCAATCCCCAGGGATTGAGTAACAATGGTCCGATGGCAGCCAACCTGCATCTATTAGAATGCTACTTTTAGAGGTTGATAGCAGCACTTAAATGGCTAACAGTCGCTGCAAGAGGTCGGCTCCTGCCGCGGCTACTAGAAACAGTTGCCGGATATATGTAATAAAGCCGGCACCAGCCGCATCTAAAGGGAGATCATATCACGAACCCCCTCCACACCTGCGGATGCCCTCCCAGAATGATAATTCATGTCCTAATGTGGGAAGGGGCTAAAGAGTAATTAAAGTTTTGACACGGTATAGTCACCGATCAGTAGTTTTAATCAGTAGGGGTTTACGTCTTGAGATCCCCCAAAAGCCACTTAAGGATACAGATTCATTCAGCTGATCCTTGGAGCGTGAGACGAAGTGTGTAGAGACCCATAGAAATTCTATCTTAGGTCTCATTTAGACATCTGAAATTCTAGCAAAGTTCTGAACAAGTTAGTCAGACTTCAAATCTACAAACTTGAACTATCAGCATCAAAATGTCCCTAATAGTAGTTCAGATCATAAAACCGCCAGTAAGGCGGAGAAAGGCAGACATAATAGAAGTAAATATGCACATCCATTACAACTGTCTGAATGAGGCCTAATGATCCCCATAATCAGTCGATTAACGTCTGCGTAACCCGCTGATAACGAAGGATTCAGATGACCGTCTAATGTGTATTGGGGTAACCAGACACATGATTGTCGGATGAGATAAAGATGATTTCAGACTGCCAATCCTTTGGTTCTCCCGGAGATCAGCCACCCAAAACATTTTTGGTATTTCTTATAGAGAACACAGGAGAGAGAATGCTTCTGTGGGAGAGACAGGTGCTCACCGATCCATCGGCCAAACCATTGTATGGCAGAGAGTGATCTAATGTTTATGGGGGGCTTATAAAACACGCATCATCAATCCTAAATAGTGAGAGATGCCCTTTAACCATTCTTCAGGAGGATGATCTAATCTGACAGGTACAGTTCAATTAGCTTCATTTCTCTCTCCTCTCCAAATTATCAGAAAATCTCCCCCCTAGCCATAATTTCCTGTCTTTACATGCTCTTTGAAACCTGATCTCACAGTATTACAGCAAACCTTCTGGAGAGCAGTTCTGACCTTTGCGGCTTCTCAGGCTCACTGTGCCCAAACTTGTATTACGTTTGAAGGTTAGTATTTTCTCTTTTTATTCATCACAATTGTTTATTTAGCTTGTTTTCTGAATGAATAATGCAACGTTTGTGGAAATAACTAGAGTTTTCTTAGAAAAAAAGAGGGTGGCCTCTAAGCACTTTGCGCCCTAACATGTACTCACTCTCTCTCTTGCTTCAGATTCTTGGCTGAAATAGCCAGTAAAATGTATGATTTATCTAATCTCCTTTCATGTTGAAGAAATTAAGAACCTGCTTTTAAATGATGATGAGGAAGACCCAACACTGAGTGAAGATTGAGGCCATGTGCACACGTTCAGTATTTTTCGCGTTTTTTTCGCGTTTTTTCGCTATAAAACGTGATAAAAACGCGAAAAAAAACACTAACATATGCCTCCTATTAATTACAGTGTATTCCGCATTTCTAGTGCAAATGTTGCTTTTTTTCCGCAAAAAAATCGCATTGCGGAAAAAAAAGCAACATGTTCATTAAAAATGCGGAATTGCGGGGATTTCGCACACCTAGGAATGCATTGATCTGCTTACTTTCCGCATGGGGCTGTGCACACCATGCGGGAAGTAATCAGATTATGTGCGGTTGGTACCCAGGGTGGAGGAGAGGAGACTCTCCTCCACGGACTGGGCACCATATAATTAGTAAAAAAAAAGAATTAAAATAAAAAATAGTCATATACTTACCCTCTGATGGCCCCGGTGTCTTCCCGCCTCTCAGCGGTGCATGCTGCCGCTTCTGTTCCTATAGATGGTTTGTGTGAAGGACCTGCGATGACGTCGCGGTCCTGTGATTGGTCGAGCGACCGCTCACGTGACCGCGACGTCATCGAAGGTCCTGCACACACACACACCATTTATAGGAATGGACGCCGCTGAGGAGATCGGCTGTCTGCAGGGTGAGTATAACCATTTTTTTAATTTTTTTTATTATTTTTAAACATTCTATCTTTTACTATAGATGCGGCATAGGCTGCATCTATAGTAAAAAGTTGGTCACACTTGTCAAACACTATGTTTGACAAGTGTGACCAACCTGTCAGTCAGTTTTCCAAGTGATGCTACAGATCGCTTGGAAAACTTTAGCATTCTGCAAGCTAATTACGCTTGCAAAATGCTAAAAAAAGCGAAAAAAAATGCAAAAAAAAATGCGGATTTCTTGCAGAAAATTTCCGGTTTTCTTCAGGAAATTTCTGCAAGAAATCCTGACGTGTGCATATACCCTTAGGGGAAGAGAGTGACCTTTCATCTCAAGATGAGGTGGAAGAATGTAAACTGATTCAGGAACAGAGCATGATGGTGAGGAGATTGATACAGATGAACAAGATACAGATAACACCTATTATTTTGGCAAAGCTAGAAAGACCAAGTGGAGCAAGAAGTCGCTTACCAGTTGAATTTGGTAAATTTGCGGTTTCCTGCAAATTGGAACATTTCGAGTTTTGATTTGTGGTTCACAAAAAAATTATAAAACATGTCTGGCACACTGCTGAAGCATCAGAGAGCAGACTAACATAATTTTGAGTTGCAGTGCAGGCATCCCCATAATGCCCTGCAGCTAGGACATCTAGCGGATTATCATACCTTGTACAGTGGTGGTCAGTACCGGGGCCATCGCTGATTAGGGGTTCTTAGCAGGACACAGTTTGTAAGGCAGAGTCGTTTTTCATCTCGAGTCACTGTTCTTATGACCAGCAGGGTCCTCTCTCCTGTAGACTGTAAGCTCTTATAGTCAGGGGCGTCCTTTCTCTCTCCTGGGGAGTCCAAGCTGTTATGGTCAGCAGGGTCCTATATCTCTTCTGTAGAGTGTAAGCTTTTACGGTAAGTAGGGTCCTCTCTCTCTTGTAGAGTGTAAGCTCTTATGGTCAGAGGGGTCCTCTCTCTTCTGTAGAGTGTAAGTGTCACGGCTGCTCCTTCTGCGGCCGTACCTGCTGCCGGGACCACCGCTGCTCTCTCCGCTCATACTTGCCTGTCGCGGAGCGCTCCTCCTGTAGCTTTTGCTGCCGGGTCCGCCGCCATCTCCGCTCATACTTACCCGCGGTGGCGCGCTTCTCCTGCAGGCGCGCATCCTCTCCTTCAGTCTTCTCCGCTCCCTCGTTTTCGCTGGGTGCACACCGCTCACTCCAGAACTCCACGCGCACTTCCTCTTTCTGATTTACTGGTGCTCTGTATCTCCTCTTTGTGATCCTGGAGAACTGTGATCCGGTAGTCCTTCTGCACGCCATGTATTTAAGGTGATCCTCTGCTCCTTGCCTGTCTGTTATTTGTTCTTCTCTGACTTAGGTCCACTTTTGTCTTTGCGCTGCCTGTTCTTAGTCTCTGCTCTGTTCAGTCAGTTCAGCTTCTCTGCCTTTCCCAGGCTTCCTTGCCTCCTCGTCCAGTCTAGCCTTCCCAGTGTCCTCTCCGTACCCTGTCAGTCTGGTGTCTCTGTCCTTTTCCGCTTCCTTGTGTCTTCCCCTTCCCAGTGCTCCTCTGGTCTCTCCGGAACACAGCTCATACCAAACCATACTCCATCTTACCCTGTTCTGTCCGTCCTACGCCCAGCTTCTCTATTCAGTATCACCTACGACCTGTCTCTGGGTTCCAGCTTCTGCAGCCATAGTTTCCCTTGGGCCTGCCCCTAACGCTTCCTGTATAGGGGGTGGTCTACCTGGTCAGCTCACCCTTGGGAGGTTCGTTGTCGTGGTTCTGCGGGTCCACTCCAGGAGTTCCGAAAGGTCAGTGCGGTCCTCTCTCTTCCGTAGAGTGTAAGCTCTTATACTCAGCGGGGTCCTCTCTCTCTCCTGGAGAGTTCAAGCTGTTATTGTCAGCAGGGTCCTATATCTCTACTGTGGAGTGTAAGCTCCTACGGTCAGTAGGGTCCTCTCTCTCTCTTGTAGAGTGTAAGCTCTTATGGTCAGTTTGGTCCTCTCTCTTCCGTAGAGTGTAAGCTCTTATACTCAGCGGGGTCGTCTCTCTCTCCTGGAGAGTCCAAGCTGTTATAGTCACCAAGGTACTATATCTCTTCTGTAGAGTATAAGCTCCTACGGTAAGTAGGGTCCTCTCTCTCTCTCGTAGAGTGTAAGCTATTATGGTCAGTGGGGTCCTCTCTCTCATAGAGTGTGAGATCATATGATCAGCAGGGTTCTGTCTCACCTGTAGAATGTAAGCTCTTGTGGTCTGCGGGGTCCTCTCTCTCCTGTAGAATGTAAGCTCTTATGATCACAAGGATTATTTTGCTTTCTCCCCTATGTGTATTTTTCAAGCAATTACAAGCTTTCCAGTATTGAGATTCGTGCAAATTTATTCCCTGCAAATCTGATTTTGGGAAAAAATTTGGAGACATTGTTCAATTTGAATTTCAAAAGATCTGCTCATCTCTAATCAGAAGTATTGCTGCACCCTCTGCCTGCGTACCTGCCAGCAATTCTACCTGGAGACTTTTAAATAGCAATGTTTTGAGCTTTGAGAAAATTATTGGACAAGTTCCTAATTGATAAACTCTGTGATTGCAGTAAGCAATTAGAGCGCTGAATGAACAGATGGATGGAAAGATATTCTTTAATAGGGCTACAAATGCTAATTGACTCAGTTGTAACAAGTCTTTAAAACAACGAAGAGCCAAAAATGGATACAGAATGCCAGACTTAAAATAACAATGACATTTTACATACCTTAAGCTCATAAACTATATATTAAACACTTTTCACAAAATAGTTTCCAAAAAAATATTTTTACATGTTACAAGAATATTTCACAATATTTACACCACTTATTCTTGGCAAAAGACAATCAAAGTGAATTTAATGAAGTGAGTTTTATTTCAGTTTGGTTACTTACACAGTACTGAACCAAAATCTTTTTAAAGAAACCAGTCAGCCAATTCACGCTGCCTGGAATACGGGAAGCATTAAGTCTAGACAAGCTTCCAATGTTTTACGATGAAACATTGCCAGGCACAGGGAGAAAAGTCTGCTGGGTGCCTCTAATCTATTATAATAGATGAATGTGGATAAAATTCGCGCTGCTGCGACAAATGATGGATCCAGATATAGTTATAGGATGTATGGGTGGTTTATTCAACGCGTTTCGAAGCTCATGGCTTCTTCTTCAGGAAGTTTCCACAGAAAGATATGACAGATGGTAGTAATAGTATGCGTCATATTATTCTGTGGAAACGTCCTGAAGAAGAAGCCATGAGCTTCGAAACGCGTTGCATAAACCACCTGAACATCTTATAACTATATCTGGATCCATAATTTGTCGCAGCAGCGCGGATTTTATCCACATTCATCTATTATAAAGGTTCTGAGAGGTCGCAGCGCCGACCTGTGGATCTGCAGCAGCTGACAACTACACGCTTTTACTGTGTACCACCAGGTGAGCAGTTCTCTCATAATTGATTGGAAAAAATCCTGGGGATAAGACCCCATTTGCGGTTTTTTTGTCTCCTACCTTTCTATACTATTAATCTAAGCAGAGAGAACCAAAACAGCCTGTTGAGAACTCATGCTGCC
Source organism: Ranitomeya imitator (assembly GCF_032444005.1). NCBI lineage: Eukaryota > Metazoa > Chordata > Amphibia > Anura > Dendrobatidae > Ranitomeya > Ranitomeya imitator. The sequence goes on along the minus strand of NC_091282.1, from coordinate 714,554,280 downwards.
ATAGTTCAGGAATAATAAAATGCCAGACAGATTATCTTCAGGCTGCGTTCACAAGTGTGATTTTCGATGTCAGAAATACTGCTAGGTTTTCTTGCGTTTTTGAAAATCATGGCAAAATGCTTCAACATTGCAGCCGCAATGCTGTTTATGCTACAATGTGTGATCGCAACCTTAGGATTAAAAAAAAAATTACTTTAATGCAGAGTTGCAGCAGTCATGAAGCTTAAGCAGTCTTTTGCTACACATACTGGAATCTCCAATGAGGATAGTGGACATCTACACATGGTCAGCATATCATCACTGTAGGAAAGTGAACAAAGTTCAGTGTGGGTACTGGGGGATTTATCGATTGAGTACAAGTAATTTTTTTTTGTTCCATTCTCTGCTTTAAAAGTGTTATTCCAAGCTTTGGAAGTTACTACCTTTACATGAGATCTCTTGGTGATGGCGAATATTGTGACAACAGGGTTCAGAAATCAGGTGGCACTGCTTCATCATTGTCCACGGCCATGCCAGAGATAGCCTAGTACAGTGCTCAGAAAAACAATAATCATGAGTCATAGCGTGCATTTACAGCTACAGCATCATTCCTAAGGGGCATTAGTAGGGGAATCCTGTATATAGGTAATAACTTCCAATGTTGGAAATAACCCTTTAAAGCATTTTTTTAAAATTATGCATAACTCCTTTAACCCCTTAGTGACAGAGCCAATTTGGTACTTAATGACCAGGCCAATTTTTGCAATTCTGACCACTGTCACTTTATGAGGTTATAACTCTGGAACGCTTCAACGGATCCCGCTGATTCTGAGATTGTTTTTTCGTCACATATTCTACTTCATGGTAGTGGTAACATTTCTTCGATATTACTTGCGATTATTTATGAAAAAAACGGAAATATGGCGAAAATTTTTAAAATTATGCAATTTTCAAACTTTGTATTTTTATGCCCTTAAATCAGAGAGATATGTCACGAAAAATAGTTAATAAATAACATTTCCCACATGTCTACTTTACATCAGCACAATTTTGGAAACAAATTTTTTTTTTGTTAGGGAGTTATAAGGGTTAAAAGTTGACCAGCAATTTCTCATTTTTACAACACCATTTTTTTTTAGGGACCACATCACATTTGAAGTCATTTTGAGGGGTCTATATGATAGAAAATAACCAAGTGTGACACCATTCTAAAAACTACACCCCTCAAGGTTCTCAAAACCACATTCAAGAAGTTTATTAACCCTTTACGTGCTTCACAGGAACTGAAACAATGTGGAAGGAAAAAATGAACATTTAACTTTTTTTTGCAAACATCTTAATTCAGAACCATTTTTTTTATTTTCACAAGTGTAAAAACAGAAATGTAACCATAAATTTTGTTATGCAATTTCTCCTGAATACGCCAATACCTCATATGTGGGGGTAAACCACTTTTTGGGCGCACCGTAGAACTTAGAAGTGAAGGAGCGCCGTTTGACTTTTTCAATGCAGAATTGGCTGGAATTGAGATCGGACGCCATGTCACGTTTAGAGAGCCCCTGATGTGCCTAAACAGTGGAAACTCCCCACAAGTGACACCATTTTGGAAACTAGACCCCTTAAGGAACATATCTAGATGTGTGGTGAGCACTTTGAACCCCCAAGTGCTTCACAGAAGTTTATAACGTAGAGCCGTGAAAATAAAAAATCGCTTTTGTTTATACAAAAATGATTTTTCGCCCACAAATTCTTATTTTCTCAAGGGTAACAGGAGAAATTAGACCACAAAAGTTGTTGTGCGATTTCTCCTGAATACGTCGATACCCCATTTGTGGGGGTAAACCACTGTTTGGGCGCACCGCAGAGCTTGGAAGTGAAGGAGCGCCGTTTTACTTTTTCAATGTAGAATTGGCTGGAATTGAGATTGGACGCCATGTCGCGTTTGGAGAGCCTCTGATGTGCCTAAACAGTGGAAACCCCCCACAAGTGACCCCATTTTGGAAACTAGACCCCTTAAGGAACATATCTAGATGTGTGGTGAGCACTTTGAACCCCCATGTGCTCCACAGAAGTTTATAATGTAGAGCCGTGAAAAAAAAAAATTGCATTTTTTCTACAAAAATGATCTTTTTGCCCACAAATGTTTATTTTCACAAGGGTAACAGGAGAAATTAGACCACAAAAGGTGTTGTGCAATTTCTCCTGAGTACGCTGATACCCAATATGTGGGGGTAAACCACTGTTAGGGTGCACCGCAGACCTTGGAAGAGAAGGAGTGCCGTTTTACTTTTTCAATGTAGAATTGGCTGGAATTGAGATTGGACGCCATGTCGCGTTTGGAGAGCCCCTGATGTGCCTAAACAGTGGAAACCCCCACAAGTGACACCATTTTGGAAACTAGACCCCTTAAGGAACTTATCTAGATGTGTGACGAGCACTTTGAACCCCCATGTGCTTCACAGAAGTTTATAACGTAGAGCCGTGAAAAAAAATTGCATTTTTTCTACAAAAATGATCTTTTTGCCCACAAATTTTTATTTTCACAAGGGTAACAGGAGAAATTAGACCACTAAAGTTGTTGTGCAATTTCTCCTGAGTACGTCGATACCCAATATGTGGGGGTAAACCACTGTTTGGGCGCACCGCAGAGCTTGGAAGAGAAAGAGTGCCGTTTTACTTTTTCAATGTAGAATTGGCTGGAATTGAGATCGGACGCCATGTCGCGTTTGGAGAGCCCCTGATGTGCCTAAACAGTAGAAATCCCCCACAAGTGACCCCATTTTGGAAACTAGACCCCCCATGGAACTTATCTAGATGTGTGGTGAGAACCTTGAATGCCCAAGTGCTTCACAGAAGTTTATAATGCAGAGCCGTGAAAATAAAAAATATTTTTTTTTTTCCACAAAAAAGATTTTTTAGCCCCCAAGTTTTCATTTTCACAAGGGTAACAGGAGAAATTGGACCCCAAAAGTTGTTGTCCAATTTGTCCTGAGTATGCTAATACCCCATATGTGGGGGTAAACCACTGTTTGGGCGCACGGCAGAGCTCGGAAGGAAGGAGCGCCGTTTTGGAATGCAGACTTTGATAGAATGGTCTGCGGGTATTATGTTGCGTTTGCAGAGCCCCTGATGTACCTAACCAGTAGAAACCCTCCACAAGTGACCCCATTTTGGAAACTAGACCCCCCAAGGAACTTATCTAGATGTGTGGTGAGAACTTTGAATGCCCAAGTGCTTCACAGAAGTTTAGAATGCAGAGTCGTGAAAATAAAAAATATTTCTTTTCCACAAAAAAGATATTGTAGCCCCCAAGTTTTTATTTTCACAAGGGTAACAGGAGAAATTGGACTGCAATAGTTGTTGTCCAATTTATCCCGAGTACGCTAATGCGCCATATGTGGGGGTAAACCACTGTTTGGGCGCACGGCAGAGCTCGGAAGGGAAGGAGCGCCTTTTTGGAATGCAGACTTTGATAGAATGGTCTGTGGGCATTATGTTGCGATTGCAGAGCCCCTGATGTACCTAAACTGTAGTAACCCCCCACAAGTGACCCCATTTTGGAAACTAGACCCCCCAAGGAACTTATCTAGATGTGTGGTGAGAACTTTGAATGCCCAAGTGCTTCACAGAAGTTTAGAATGCAGAGTCGTGAAAATAAAAAATATTTTTTTTTTTTTTACAAAAAAGATATTGTAGCCCCCAAGTTTTTATTTTCACAAGGGTAACAAGAGAAATTGGACCCCAGAAGTTGTTGTCCAATTTATCCCGAGTACGCTGATGCCCCATATGTGGGGGTAACCCACTGTTTGGGCGCACGGCAGAGCTCAGAAGGGAGGGAGCACCATTTGACTTTTTGAGCGCAAAATTGGCTGTCGTGTTTGGAGACCCCCTGATGTACCTAAACAGTGGAAACCCCCCAATTCTAGCTCCAACCCTAACCCCAACACACCCCTAATCCTAATCCCAACCTGATCCATAATCCTAATCACTAACCCTAACGATAATCCCAACCCTTACCCCAAAACAACCCTAATGTCAACCCTAACCATAACCCTAATCAAAACCCTAAATCCAACACACCCCTAATCCTAATCTCAACACTAACCTCAAACCTAACCCTAATCCCAATACACCCCTAATCACAACCCTAACCTTAACCCTAATCCCAAACCTAACCCTAATCCCAAGCGTAACCCTAATGCCAACCCTAACCCTAATACCAACCCTAATCCAAACCCTAACCCTAATCCCAGCTCTAACCCTAACTTTAGCCCCAACCCTAGCCCTAACTTTAGCCCCAACCCTAACCCTAGCCCTAAGGCTACTTTCACACTTGCGTCGTTTGGCATCCGTCGCAATCCGTCGTTTTGGACAAGAAACGGATCCTGCAAATGTGCCCGCAGGATGCGTTTTTTGCCCATAGACTTGTATTGCCGACGGATCGTGATGGATGGCCACACGTCGCGTCCGTCGTGCACTGGATCAGTTGTGTTTTGGCGGACCGTCGGCACAAAAAAACGTTCAATGAAACGTTTTTTGTACGTCGCATCCGCCATTTCTGACCGCGCATGCGTAGCCGTAACTCCGCCCCCTCCTCCCCAGGACATAGATTGGGCAGCAGATGCGTTGAAAAACTACAGCTGCTGCCCACGTTGTGCACAATTTTCACAACGTGCGTCGGTATGTCGGGCCGACGCATTGCGACGGCCCCTTACCGACGTAAGTGTGAAAGAAGCCTAACCCTAAATTTAGCCCCAACCCTAACCCTAAATTTAGCCCCAACCCTAACCCTAAATTTAGCCCCAACCCTAGCCCTAACCCTACCCCTAACCCTACCCTTACCCCTAACCCTACCCCTAACCCTACCCCTAACCCTAATATTAGCCCCAACTGCTGTTCTCCTGCCGACCGGCAGATGGAGACAGATGGCGGGCGCACTGCGCATGCGCCCGCCATTTTCTTCTGCCGGCGGCCAGGAGGAGCAGCAAGAGGATCCAGGGACACAGGTGAGTATTGTAGGGTCCCCGAATCCCCCTATTTCTCTGTCCTCTGATGTGCAATCACATCAGAGGACAGAGAATTACACTTTACTTTTTTTTTTTTTTTTTTGCGGTCGCCGGTAAACAGTTAATTACTGGCGATCGCAAAACAGGGGTCGGTAAAACCGACCCCGATCATGCTCTTTGGGGTCTCGGCTGCCCGCGGGGCCGGCCGGCGGGCGCACTGCGCATGCACCCGCCATTTTTAAGATGGCGGCGCCCACCGGGAGCCACGAGGAGCATCGGGGGAGCTAGGTGAGTATTGGGGGGCCACCTGGGACCCCTTTTCTCTGTCCTCCGATGTGCGATCACATCGGAGGACAGAGAAATTAAAAAGAGATCGCGTTTTTTGTTTTTTTTTGCGATCGCCGGTAAACGGTTAATTACCGGCGATCGCAAATGCGGGGTGGGTTAAAAAAAACCCGAATCATGTTCTCTGGGGTCTCGGCTACCCCCGGCAGCCGAGACCCCGGAGAAAATCGGCCTCAGGGGGGCGCTATTCACTTTTTCCACAGCGCCGTTAATTAACGGCGCTGTGGTTTAAGTACCCTTAGCGGCCGCCATTAAAAGGCGTATCGGCGGTCGCTAAGGGGTTAAGTCCTGTTAGTACAACAAAACATTTATAAAGGTGATAAATACTGCAAAAAGAAATTTGATCCATGGCCATGTCATTATGCTGATCAAATGGGTTCTATTAATTCTGTTACACACCTGTCCCGGGTATACTGGGCTCTGTTTCCTTCTCCTCTGTCTGCTGCCCTCTGCTGTGCTCCACATCGGGTTTTCCAAGATGCACTGAGTGTATCAATGACATTGTCTCCCTAGACCCTTTTAAAGCCTATTTAGACACTTGTGCCTTAGGATTGAGACTCTAGACTTCTATGCACAGAGGATGGAGAACACTACACATACAGTGGGTCAAAAAAGTATTTAGTCAGTCAGCAATAGTGCAAGTTCCACCACTTAAAAAGATGAGAGGCGTCTGTAATTTACATCATAGGTACACCTCAACTATGGGAGACAAACTGAGAAAAAAAAATCCAGAAAATCACATTGTCTGTTTTTTTAACATTTTATTTGCATATTATGGTGGAAAATAAGTATTTGGTCAGAAACAAAATTTCATCTCAATACTTTGTAATATATCCTTTGTTGGCAATGACAGAGGTCAAACGTTTTCTGTAAGTCTTCACAAGGTTGCCACACACTGTTGTTGGTATGTTGGCCCATTCCTCCATGCAGATCTCCTCTAGAGCAGTGATGTTTTTGGCTTTTCGCTTGGCAACACGGACTTTCAACTCCCTCCAAAGGTTTTCTATAGGGTTGAGATCTGGAGACTGGCTAGGCCACTCCAGGACCTTGAAATGCTTCTTACGAAGCCACTCCTTCGTTGCCCTGGCGGTGTGCTTTGGATCATTGTCATGTTGAAAGACCCAGCCACGTTTCATCTTCAATGCCCTTGCTGATGGAAGGAGGTTTGCACTCAAAATCTCACGATACATGGCCCCATTCATTCTTTCATGTACTCGGATCAGTCGTCCTGGCCCCTTTGCAGAGAAACAGCCCCAAAGCATGATGTTTCCACCACCATGCTTTACAGTAGGTATGGTGTTTGATGGATGCAGCTCAGTATTCTTTTTCCTCCAAACACGACAAGTTGTGTTTCTACCAAACAGTTCCAGTTTGGTTTCATCAGACCATAGGACATTCTCCCAAAACTCCTCTGGATCATCCAAATGCTCTCTAGCAAACTTCAGACGGGCCCGGACATGTACTGGCTTAAGCAGTGGGACACGTCTGGCACTGCAGGATCTGAGTCCAAGGTGGCGTAGTGTGTTACTTATGGTAGGCCTTGTTACATTGGTCCCAGCTCTCTGCAGTTCATTCACTAGGTCCCCCCGCGTGGTTCTGGGATTTTTGCTCACCGTTCTTGTGATCATTCTGACCCCATGGGGTGGGATTTTGCGTGGAGCCCCAGATCGAGGGAGATTATCAGTGGTCTTGTATGTCTTCCATTTTCTAATTATTGCTCCCACTGTTGATTTCTTCACTCCAAGCTGGTTGGCTATTGCAGATTCAGTCTTCCCAGCCTGGTGCAGGGCTACAATTTTGTTTCTGGTGTCCTTTGACAGCTCTTTGGTCTTCACCATAGTGGAGTTTGGAGTCAGACTGTTTGAGGGTGTGCACAGGTGTCTTTTTATACTGATAACAAGTTTAAACAGGTGCCATTACTACAGGTAATGAGTGGAGGAAAGAGGAGACTCTTAAAGAAGAAGTTACAGGTCTGTGAGAGCTAGAAATCTTGATTGTTTGTTTCTGACCAAATACTTATTTTCCACCATAATATGCAAATAAAATGTTAAAAAAACAGACAATGTTATTTTCTGGATTTTTTTTCCCAGTTTGTCTCCCATAGTTGAGGTCTACCTATGATGTAAATTACAGACGCCTCTCATCTTTTTAAGTGGTGGAACTTGCACTATTGCTGACTGACTAAATACTTTTTTGCCCCACTGTACTATGCTTTAACTTGCTTTCATCCCTACTGGGTTCCACTTCATCCATCCACCTGTTCCTAAGATTCCTGTGTGTGCCAAGTCCTCGATGTCCACATGCCTTCCTGCTTGCTGCATCAACACTCTGTGTCCATGCGCCCACCCAGATCTCACCTGGTGAGCATAACATATTCATTAAAAAAAAGCCACCAATATATTACTTTTGGTAACCCTTTTCCAATATATATTTTGTTTATGAGACGGTAGATTACACACGGAACCATGCTGATGCACGGACTATAATCTATGCAGATGTCCAAGTCTGTAGTAAATTTTCAACTTGCCTGGTGGCATTCATATGGACCCTGTCCTAAGAAAACCACAAGTTAATATCCAGTTAATAAACCTGAGCCGTTTCATTGCCTCCTTTGGGGAAAATTATCTGCAAATTCTGCATAGATATAAATTACCTAAGAGCTCATGGTCAAACACTCTGTGGAGACTTTGTCCTTACTTTGTGCGTCAGAAACCCTTCATTAAAATAACGCCTACGTAATTCCATAATCTCTTGCAGCTAATGGGCCATTAAATAACTAGATACAAACCCACTCTCTAACAGCTATACAAATAGCAATACTCTTCTAATATCATAATATCAGGTTGCGGTTTCCAAGATGCCATTATAAACCTATTCACAGTGGTCCATCAAGGAGAGACCATATAGCTTCTGTTTTATTTTTGACTAACGAAAGATACTGATGGTATATCACTAGGAAGCCAAATGTAACTCTTATCTCTCTTCTCCTAAACGATCGTCAAAGCTGAATCAAATCATAGTGTAACTGATACAAATGGTACTACATCTGACATTTCAGTTTCACTACTCTCCTCCACTTCGGTTATCTACAAATCCCTTCATTGGCTTCCATTTCTCCAACAAATCCACTTGTAACTACTAACACTGACCTACAAAGCCGTCCAGATGCGGTCTCCTCTGTATAGTGGCGGAAATAAGTATTTGATCCCTTACTGATTTTATACGTTTGCCCTCTAACAAAGACATGAACAGTCTATAATTTTAAGGGTAGGTTAATTGTAACATTGATAGAATATCATAAATAAAATCAGATGTATAAATTATATAAATTTATTTGCATTTTGCAGTGAGAAATAAGTGTTTGGTCTCCTATAGACCAGTTAGATGCTCCGAATCAACTCGTTACCTGTATTAAAGACAGCTGACTTACAAAGTCACCTTTATTAAAGACTCCTGTGCACAGACTCAATTAATCAGTCAGACTCTAACCTCTACAACATGGGCAAGACCAAAGAGCTTTATAAGGATGTCAGGGACAATTCCTCAATTCCTACCTAATCTCTCAATACCTTCCCACATGCAATCTCCAGTTCTTCCAATATCTTCTCTCCTCCACACTCCTATATTCCAAGACTTTTCCCAAGTATCCCCATCCTCTGAAATTCTGTGCTCCAAAACGTCCAATTATTATCCACCACATTTGAAACTTTCAGACGGAACTTGAAAACCCATCTCTTCAAGAAAGCTTACAGTCACAATCCCCAACCTACTGTCTCCTTCCTGTACATTGTAAGCCCACAAAGGCAAGGTTCTCTCCAGTCTGTCATTGTTAGTTTGATCATTTTAATTTATATTTTGTATGTAAACTCCTCTTCACATGTACAGCACTATGGTGCTCTAAAAATAATAACCGTGATAATGTAAAAAGACAAAACATTCATATGCATTATCAGTTTAACACAATTCTTAGCCGACTGGAAATGAACACCTTAACGAGAATTCCATCAATTTTTTTTTAAAGCACCACTCCAGTGGGTTGGTTTCAGCACTGGAGTGGTGCTTTACATATAAGTCTCCTGCTCCCGTTCTTATACTCACCTTCTGTCGGCTTCACCATTTAGCAACGCTGCTCCGATCCCGTAATTTCTGACTTACAGGAAGTCTGAATTTACATCACAAGATCTCAATGCAAGTCTAGGAGAACCAGAACAAGGCTCTCATAGAGATGTATTGAAAAGTGACATACAGCGTGCTGCTTGAAACACTGGAGCTGTCGGCAGGTTACTTTTCGCCGAAGACCGACGGGAGCAATGCTGGAAAAGGAAGAAGGGAACGACGCTGGAAAAGGATGCAGGTGACAGCAGGTGAGTAAGAGCCAGGAGGTCAGGGGGATTACGTTTAAAGCTCCACTCCAGTGGTGTAATAAAAAACAAACACTGGAGTGGTGCTTTAAATATGTTCTTTGCTACAGGCGCTGCCGTCCCTCTGCACGTGCACAGAACAATGCACAAGCTTAAAGACTTTCTATTGAGCACCAATGACGCTCTCTGCGTGCTCTCATGCATGAGCTTAGTGCCATTGCCTGCTGAGCATCGCAATTTAGAGCAATTTTTGAGCTATCAGTGGGGGTCTTAAAACCTAGTTCCCACCAATCTGTAGAAATTAATAAACCATGTTATTTAAAAAAAAAAAGTTCAATATTGTTTCTATATAAACACTCTAGGTTGAGAACAGATTTAGTAATCCAAATTGTAATTTTCTCTGCAATACAATTCTAGCTACCCTGCTTGGTGAGGAAACCAATGAATTGCAAACTAACTGCAGGATCAAACGACACATAGTTTGCAGTCTATCATCATGTCAGAGATAAAAAAGAGCAATGTAGGAGCTCTAGACAAAGTAGGATAAACATGCAATGGTGCCATTACAGGCACATAGTTCTCCAACAACTAATTAGAAAGTTCTCACAACTGTCCTTCTGTAATGTCATTGAACACTAAACAGAATTTATTATCCCAGTGGGGACGTCACAAATATTAGCCATGCACACTCATGTCCACATCTCCTTGAAAGGGAAATCAATTGGTGAATTGATTTTGTAACAAAATGCATATGTACATTGGGTGAATTCATTATACTGTAATCAAATCCCATTTTCCTTGATCTGTGTGCTGACATGTTCCAATGGGGTACAGGATCGAGTCCATTCAGCAGTTTTATGTCCTTTGCCCTCAATGTTACAGAATGACTTCACAAAACAATGTCATAAACTGGAACTTGCAGGGTTAAATAAGGGTAAAAGGTAAATGAAAGGCACACAAGGTCAGCCTTATGGGTGTGCGATCTGTGCCGTCACACAGGGTGCAACTCATAGCTAAAGGGGGCATCACAGCGTAGGCATCTGAAACGTAAGCACAATTTTCACACTGGCCACTAGAGCTATTTCTTTTTTTTTTAGACTAACTTCCTGTTGTTTCAGGAAACAACACATGTACATAGCCACAACAGTCAGACCCTGATCATCTTGTATTGAAGCTTCTAATGAACATCGGCAAGGGTCTTTGGGAAGAGAGATGGAGTAGGGTCAGCTGTGACATCATCTGTTGTAATTGGTGAATCCTGTGTTACCAGCTTTGTATAGAGGTGTTATCATAACATGCCTGTGATAAGGACACTGCTCTAAACTCTTCCTGAAAGGATGCAATAGAAATAATGTTAGATAGATAATTTGCGCTGGTTTCAGGTATAACACCTTCTCCTTATTTTAGTATTGTAAGTGTGACATTTCATCATTCATTGCTATACGAGATCTAAAGTGGCAAACAAAAGCAAAGTGAACTTTACAAGACGCCGGAGTCGGATCCAGACAATTCAGGCAACTCTGATTTAACACACAGACCATTGAATGCATGCACGCAATCATCTTGAGCATCAGGATTCCACATTGCGTTGGAAGGATATCCACTCTATGCTCAGAGGCACCTTTGTCACAAAGACTTTTTCACCAGCAACTCAAGTAAAAGTTTGCTTTGCTTTGATTTGCCACTTTAGATCTCTTATAGCAATGAATGATGAAATGTGTTATACCGGAAACCAGCGCAAATTAACTATATAACATGATTTAAACAATGGGTCATTTTCTATTGGTAGATGATGTTGTTTGCACACTTAGTAACTATTTTATTTTGGTACAATTTGGTATAACATAACTGGGGGATCAAGAGGAGGTTCTGCACGGGCTCCATCCATTAGAAGGCCGATTCGGCCATTGTATGACCACTGCACTTAGTACAGCATATTATCACTGCTGTAACCAGAAACCAGCCAGAGCAGCACCCATGTACATGATCTTTATTTTTGTTAGTTTAGACTACATGTAGCTGCTGACTGTATATTTATGCCTACAATCGTTGCATTAAATGTAGCACAAACTAAATCTACTACCAAGTTAGTTATCCATTTTGGCAAGAGAGAACACTTGACAAAAAATGTGTGCAATTTAGTTGCACAGTTATTGCACCTTAAAAATGTTGTCTTTGGCAAGTACAACTGAGTAAACGTGGTTTCAGATAGTCTAAGTAATAGAAACACTACAAAGACAACTGCACAACTGAATACCCCAAGTTACTCCCCCAAAAAACACTTTACCAATTGTCTACCAAGTAACATATATAAAACATACCACTGACCAACATATGTTGGACACATACAGCGGCACTTGTATTTTACAGGCTCTCAGACCGATGGAAGACCTGATTCAACTTTTGGAAGAGGATCCACATAATGGATTGTTAAACAACTCCCTATCCGGGGGCGTGTCCTAGCTGGCCATGTGAGTGGAAGCAGGGAAGAGTGCTCCTGCTGCCAGAAGGACAAAAATCCTGCTTTAACCCCGATTTTCGGGTAAACTCACCTAAATCCGGCTGGCTGAAGGTCCGGAGAGTGCAGAGGTGCGGAGCGGCGGGTCCGGAGTCGGCAGCGATGACCAGGAGGCGGCAGAAAGACGCTGGCACCAGCGATGCAGGAGCCGGCCAAGATGGTGCCGATGCTAGGGAGGATGCCGAGAAGGAGAACGCCGCATGTCAGCGGCGCATGGAGGTGGCTGCAAAGCTGCAGCAGTATGCCAGAGTGGAGGCTGCTGAGGAGGCAGAACCAGGATCTGGAGCTGGAGCTGACCAGGAGGAGGAGGAAGCAAGCACAGCCAAGCAGCATGAGGTACAGAGGGGGAAGGAGAGAGGCAGCATGGCTGGGGCTAGTGGGGGACCTGAAGCCATATCACAGGGAGAGGAGCCGACTCTTAGAGATGTTATCACACTGATCTCCTCATGCCAGCAATCCCTGAATTCCTTGGCCCAGCAGATGCAGGAAGTTAAAGGGGACACGGCACAGATTAATGCGGCTCTGCAGAAAATGGACAAACGTATAGGAGTGGTGGAGGAGAGGGTGAGCACGGCAGAAGATCACATAGTTAAGCTACAAAAAGCTGAAAAGAAGTTCGCCCAAGCAATAGCCGAGCTCGCTGCCAAAAATGAGGATCTGGAAAATAGATCCAGAAGAAATAATATACGTATAGTGGAGCTGCCTGAAAAGACTGAGGGGAGAAATCCCACAGAATTTGTTGAAAACTGGCTGCTGGAGAAGATTGGGAGCACAGTGTTGACAAAAGTTTTTGCTGTTGAACGGGCTCATAGGGTCCCACCGCAGCCCCCTGCCCCAGGAGCAAATCCCCGTACCATGCTTGCTAAAATACTCAACTACAGGGACAGAGACATTATCCTCAGAAAGGCTAGAGAGATGCAGGATCTGACGGCTGGAGGTCAAAAAATCGCCATTTATCCGGATTATTCCGCTGCGGTTCAGAAGCAGCGGATGAAGTTTACTGGAGTCAAGCGACGACTGAGGGAGCTGGGAGTGCAGTACTCAGGGATGTTTCCCGCCAAGCTGAGACTGGTGGCTTTTAATAAGATCCACTTTTTCCTGACACCGGAGGACGCTACCCAGTGGCTTGATACTCATGAGAAAAAACTTAAGGGAATGGGCGACTGACATTTCGGCGAGATCTGGCTGGAAATTATTTTCTCTGTTGTTGGCGGAGAGTTTTGCGCTTGTTAGCGTCGGTTAAATAGTTGAGCAACTGCTGGGGGCTTTGCTAGGCCTTGTTGAGGACTGGCCGAAGGGGACAGTACCGTCTACTAAATGTGGGGGAGGAGGGTTATGCTGGGTACTGTGAACTGGTTTGGTACTTTTCTTATATGTTATATAAGTGCAATGTTAAGTTATAATAAAGTGGAAAGTTGGGGGAAATTATGTTTGATATGGCAGCGGGACGCGAATGGAGAGGGTTAAGTGAGGGAGAGTGTTCGCAGTGGGCAGTGGAGCCCCACTCTTGCTGAGAGGAAGAATGTGTTACACTGGGGGGGATAGGGGGGTGAGTTGGGAGGGGGTAGGGGGGACGGGAGGGGTGGGGCAGCTCATACTTGGGAAATTGGATATTATGAGAAATGATGAGCCACAGGGGGGGAGAGTGTATTAAAATATTGAGTTGGAATGTGAGCGGTCTGGCGGATAAAACACGGCGAGCGGCAAGTTTGCAGTATGTCCGAGAACAGAAGGTCTCAATGATATGTCTGCTGGAGACGCATTTAGTGCGGGAGAGGGTGAACGTATTGAATAGGCGCTGGATACAGAGGGCGTATCATTCTACTTTCTCGACGTATTCTAGGGGTGTGTCTGTGTTGATTCCTGCGGGGGTGCAATATGAGGAGGTAGCGGTAAGGGAAGATGTGGATGGTCAGTATGTGGTGGTGAAATGTAAAATGAATGGAGTATTGATGTGTATAGCAGCAATGTATATTCCGCCCCATACTCAAGCAAGAAGATAAGAGAGGTGCTGGAGAGGGTAGAGCGTTGGGGACCGTTACCATTACTAATTATCGGCGACCTTAATAATATAGGCGACGACTTTTGGGATAAGAACAAAAACCCCCAGAATAGGACGGCGGGACATATCACTACGTTTGGGACTTATGTCCGGGAAGTGGGCATGGTTGATTTATGGAGAGTTAGGCATATCGGGGAAAGGGCGTATTCATGCTACTCACCAGCTCATGGTACGTTGTCTAGGATTGATCTGGCACTGGGTAACCGATTACTGGATACGATGGTAAGGGACGTGAGATATTTGCCTAGGGCTCTCTCAGACCATAGTCCAGTTGAAGTGGAATTTCGACCGGTGGGGACACGGACCGGGAGCAGGAGGGAGTGGAAAATTCACCCTAATTGGCTACACAGTATGGACTTGGAGAAGATTAAGAAGGAGTTGGTGGAATTTTTTTAGATAAATGAGGGAAGTGTAGACGTGCTTACTGTCTGGGAAGCCATGAAAGCGTACTTGAGAGGACTGTTGTTCAGGGATATTAGTAGGTGTAAGGCTACGTTCACATTAGCGTCATGCAACGCAGCGTCGCCGACGCACGACAACGCATGCGTCATGCGCCCCTATCTTTATCATTGGGGACGCATGCGTTGCGTTGTCGTGCGTTTTCGGTAAAACGCACAACGCATGCGTCGTTTCACCGCACATGGGTGGCGTCGGAGACGCTACCATGTTGCATTTTTGTAGCATCCAAAAAACGCGCGAGTCGCACTTGCGTCGCACTTGCGTCGTCAATGCGTTACAATTTCCCATTGAAACGTATTGACAACGCACTTGCGTCGCGGGTGTGCGTCGTGCGTGCGTTGTACGACGCATGCGTCGTTAGATAAAATGAAACAAAAAAGTGTCTAGACAGTGTCTAGACAGTGCAAACAGTGAGAAAAACATCCCCCATATATAAAGAAAATGTTGGATTGTTTGTCACTTCTGCTGCAGCATCTTGAGGCAAGACACCAGAGGCACATCTCCAGAACATCTAGAGGCATCACACCAGAACCCCAGACGACTTCTACTATTCATCCGCTGTCCAGAGATGTAAGTATAGAATGATTCTGTGCATTTTCTCCATGTTTTTTTTAATTATTTTTGCAATTTGTGTATTATATTCTGCACTGTGGTTAAAGATATTGTGGTATTTTTAGTCTGGTTGTGATGTATGGCGTTGTATAGGATGGCGTTTCATTGTCTGCGGCCTTGATTATTGTTCTTTCCAGGAGAGATTTTTTGTTTCCATTTTTTGGTTTGGTGGTGTTTTTTGTATTCAGTTGTGATGTTTTATTCTTGCGTTACATGATGGCGTTTAATAGTCTCCGGCCCTGTCGGTTTTATTGTTAAGTATGGTAGTATAGAATGATTCTGCGCCCTTTTATTACATTTATTAATTTTTTATTGCAAGTTGTGTATTATGTTCAGCACTGTGGTTGTGAGACATCGTTGTATGTTTATGGTTGTGATGTATGGCGTTGTATGGCCTTTTATTGTCTCCGGCCCTGTCGGTTTTATTGTTAAGTATGGTAGTATAGAATGATTCTGCGCCCTTTTATTAAATGTAATAATTTATATTGCAAGTTGTGTATTATGTTCAGCACTGTGGTTGTGTAAAGACATCGTTGTATGTTTATGGTTGTGATGTATGGCGTTGTATGGCCCTTTTATTGTCTCCGTCCCTGTCGGTTTTATTGTAAAGTATGGTGTGTTATTAATGTTTCTGCCCTTAATTTTTGGGGGTTGTTAAATTTTAACTTTCAAAAAAATATTGTGTTTTTTGTGTTGCTCCGTGCATACTGTACTTTTAAAAAAAAAAAAAACCTTTTGGGATTACTACATAGGGTCTGTTGTAGATTAGTTTTCTTATCTTTAGGCTTTTGTACTCTGGCATTGGGTTGTCTCTGCCATTGTTTCTTTAATTTAATCAATGTGGCAGTGTTGTTTGCTCAGCGTTAGTTCAGTTGGAGTGCAATGTTCTTTGTGGTTTAAATGACTTTTTTTTTTTATTATTTATATATTGCTGGATTGTGCATAGGAGCATAGGATCAATGTTATTTTGTTCTTTATTTCAGAATTGCATTAGTCATGGCCAGCGGCAGCGATTCCAGCCACACCCCACCGCTGAGGAGTCCGGTGAGTACATGATCTACTATTGCTTACTATATTCGCTGTCATTTGTAGTTGGTTCACTCAACTTTTTGGTAAACTATTTTGCAGGCTTCTTCAAGTGAGGAGGAGAACCAGGAGGAAGAGAGGGAGCAGCAGCAGGGACGACGGGGCCAAGCTGTAGTTGCAGGACGGAGAGTAAGTATTTATTTCAAACCTATTCATTTTTTTTGTTTAATTTTTTGGTTTTTGCGGTTATGGGGGGTGGTGGGAGGTTGTGGTGTTGTGTGTAGTAGGTGGCGGTGGAGGAGGTAGGGACAATTTTTTTTATCTTTCAAACATTAATATTTTCTATTTTTTCTAGGTTTCACAACAGGCCCTGGATGAACCACTCGATATTGACATGATGGTGGCATCCATTGAAGCACGGGGCCCGTTGTGGGACAGCCGTGACCCCCGGCACGCGGACCAGGGCATATTGCGGCGTCTGTGGAAAGAGGTGGCACAATCGCTGTGGGATGGCTTCGACAGCGCTTCACCCAAGGCCAAAGCTAGTTTCCGTAAGTATTTACAAAATGCTGTTGTGACCCATCATGCCAGGATTACACAACCGTCTGTGATGTCTTCTATTGGGATTGCACACGGTTGCGTAATCGTTTTCAATATATTATCTAAAACCTTTTTTATTTTTTCAATTTATACACAGTTAAACAATTGAAGACCAGATGGCGCTCCATGAAGGACCGCTTCAGGAGGGGCCTGAAAAAGGAGGGACAGACTCGTAGTGGTGCTGCCGCTTCAAGGACCTCGGTGTACAAGTACAACTGTATACTGCAGTTCTTGCGACCGGTCCTTGAAAGCAGAAAGTATAGTACCTATGCACACACCTAGTTTTTACAACATGCATATTCACATACTACATTCCAGCCACGTAGCTTATTGCCCAGCCATTTATTTTGGCAAGTACCAAGTATAGAAAGGAAGAAAAAAAGGCAAGTTCACCGAGGTGTGAAAAGGAAAAAATACATACTTTTATCCTCTTCAATCATAAGCAGAGGATGAAACATCAGCACAATACAATAGACACTATCTACGCGTTTCAGGAGACAGGGAACATCAGACCTGAAATGCGTAGATAGTGTTTTTATTGTATTGTGCAGATGTTTCATCCTCTGCTTCTGATTGAAGTGAATAAAGTATTTTGTTTTTACTTTTCATGCCTTGTTGACCTAGAATTTTTTATTCATTTCTGGTCTTCTCACACTTGACACAGCGGCTCCGTGCTCCGAGCCTTCTGGGATTACTACAATGTTGAGCTTGACTTACTAGCAATTTCACTGAAATCTGAA
The DNA here is from genome assembly GCF_032444005.1 of Ranitomeya imitator. Taxonomy (NCBI): domain Eukaryota; kingdom Metazoa; phylum Chordata; class Amphibia; order Anura; family Dendrobatidae; genus Ranitomeya; species Ranitomeya imitator. The sequence continues at coordinate 714,536,572 of NC_091282.1, read as the reverse complement.
GTATACAGAACACAGAAAAATAGTAGATTGGCCATGCCCAGCCAATATTTAATAGTGTAGTAGTATAGTGGCTATCCAGGTGTATCCCCGATTTTTTATACACAAAAAAGTAAAATATAATAGATACGGCATACATTCCACTGCAAAGCAGGTTATGTTCCCATGGTTGCTCAGCTCGCAGGACCTGTGATGACGTCTCGGTCACATGACCGTGATGTCATTGCAGTTCCAACATAAGCATAATTGTCTGGCGTTGCAAACCACAACCATGGGTGACTATTGTGAATTAAATAAATACCTTTTTTTTTAATATTGATGTGCATATGCAGTGTCAATATTAAAAATAGGTTAATATTAATGGCGGCAATGGATACCTGGCGGTAAAGTTAATTAATGACGCATGTGAAATGTGATATTTAGTATACTAATGGTTTCCTTATGTTTTCACAGAACACACAGCAGCACCCGCGAGACTGTCCGACCCTCTGGAGCGGTCCTTTGTGAAGCGCCATCTGAACAGTCGCAGCCATCCCACAGCGAGAGCAGGTCTGCACCACCACAATCTGGCGAACTGGCAGCCGGTCAGTCAGATGTTCCCCTGGCCGAGGCCTCTGTCGCTCCTTCCTTTGGGTCTTCCCGACAGCGTCAGCGGGCCTCGGACAGGGCACCCATGCCCGAATTTTTACATCTGAGCACCGTATTTCAGAATGGTTTCAAGGCGCTGTGCGATAAAATGTGCAATATCGAACGGCGTCCTGAGAAACATCGAAACGGATCTCTCGAGGCCGGCCAAACATTTTTTTACTGCCATTCACAACGGCATGGTTGAACATCTTACGCCGGAACTCCAGATTTCGGTCATGCAGGGCTGCAACAATGTATATGTCAGTGCTCTGCAGCAGGCTCGGGTCTTGCAGTCAGCGACAAATATGCCCGCAGTACCATCGCTGGCTGCCATGACTCCGACTCCTGCTGCAGAGCACCACCACAGAGCTCCGCGTGCCGAGGGCCACCGCCACCGCCACCGCCACCACAGAACAGAGCCCCAAAGTTCAGAGCCTGACAGGCCTTCAAGGGGACACAGACGGGAAGCCGACCCACACCCAGAGGGAGAGAGGAGGAAAAAGAAGAAGAAGACGACGACAAGTACTACGACCTTGGCTATGGCTGCTCCCAAAAGTACCACCAGAAGACACCCCGGGTCGACCCGGAGCACACCAAGTACCCAGGCTGGGTCTACACGGAGTACACCCAGTACCCAGCCTGGGTCTACAAGGAGTACACCATCACAGCCTGGGTCTACCCGGAGCCGGAGTAGCCAGCCAAGGACACTGGTCGTCCCTCCTCCTCCCTCACCTCCTGCTTTGCTAGTCACGCCACCATCCACTGGCTGGATTGATGTCGGCATCCCGTCTAGTGTCATAGAGTATGCTGCTTCCTCCCCCTCGTCCTCCTCCTCGGTCTCAACACCCCCAAAAAGTGTGGGATATCAATCCCCTTTAATTGCGGATGTTGGTACCCCCTAATAACATTTCCCAATTTTTTTTTTTTGTACCCTAAATAAATGTTATTTTTTTTTTAAAAATTAGTTTTTATTGTCTCAAATAAAGTTTGCACCAAATCACACCTTGCGCCGTATACACAAATCTTGTCTTTGTAACACCTGATGTGCAATGTCTGACAATATTTATCAATTTGTTTTTTTCATTGTTTTATAGGGCTGTCGCTCATTGTAGTCAGATGTTACAAACACAAACAGCATTGCTCAATATGTCAAGTTTACAATGTACCATCACACAACAATTTCAGTATAGATAAAGTTGGTTTTTGTGTGTAACCAACGTTATCTTTTCTGAAATCGTAAAACGATTGAGCCCCTGCTGTGAGTTTTTTGGTGTCAGCGAATGATTTGGAATTTTTTTTGGGTAACTGATCAGACGCTGTCATTGTTGGGTCGGCGAGTTTAGACCGATCCAGCGATGTCTTTGTTTTAAACAAGGGAATATTGAGTGACTAGCGCACTGTTTTAAACACTCAAATAAAAAGTGAACAATACCCCACAAATATAAAAAGGTGTCTACCACGTCCCTCGCCGTCATCTTTCCGCACTGACACTGTGATTCCCGCCCGTAAAGCTGAGCACACCGTTGACTTAATAATAAACGCTGTGCTGTGCTTTAGGGCTGGCACAGTACGGGAAGTTGACGGCGATGGACGTTTCACACACCGGAGTGTAAGGGTTTTTTGTATTTTTTAAAATTACATTTACAATGGTAAACATCGTGAGTGTGGCAAAGCGCTTCATAACATTACCCAGATTACACGGGACTTGCTCTTTTTTGGTCGCTGGAGAGCTGTCTGTGTGACAGCTCTCCAGCAACCACGCGACAACAAAACAACGATCTCGGTCCAGTCGTATCACTGGTCGGTATCGTTGGATAATAGTTTTATTAATGTACCTTAAGATTATTGGTCAGGTGAGGTGGAAGCAATGTTCACAGTGTCGCCACTATTTGACTCTGGACGAATTCTAGCATCCTGAGTACAATAGTGTTAACTCTGTATAGTTTTGCAAACATGATCGTCTCCCTCCTTGTCAAGCCTGGTTCCATATGCAAATAGTCTGCAGGATTAAAAATGGTTGACAAGGTGGGAGCCGATTATGTTATACGTCAAAACTATGGAACACACAAATTTTGTGTGACACACATTACTTTCAATAAAATTGGATTTTACAATTCTATTACTATGGAAAAACGTATGGTGAGATTTGTTTGGTGAAAACAGAAAGGCACAAGAACTTTATTTCAAAACACAACGTATTATACAATCAGGGGACATTTTAACAATAACCATACATAGTATGGTTAAATGACATGGACTCCACAGTGTTTACATGACATCATAATAACACGAAGAATTAAACCATTTGATCTTGCCATGAAACACGGCCAACATCAGAAACAAAGTATGCAGCAAATTGGTCCCTCATATGAGCAATCTCCAAAGTTGTCCGCAGAGGATGAGCTTGATAATCAGGCAATGGATTTGGTATGGGTTCATCGAGTTCCACGTTGACTCTCTCTTTATCAATAATAAAATTGTGGAGAACCACACACGCCTTCACCACCTCATCCACTGTCTCAATTTTCAAATTTATGGCGGATCCTAAGATACGCCATTTGGAGACCAGGATGCCAAAGGCGCACTCCACAGTTCTTCTGGCCCTGGACAGTCTATAATTAAATATAGTTTTGGTGCGGTCCAACCCACGACTTGAGTACGGTTTAAGTAGGTTGCCACTCATTTGAAAAGCCTCATCCCCAACCACAACAAATGGCAGGGCCGGGCTGTCGGTGTTGGGAAGAGGTCGTGGATGGGGGAAATTAAAATTGTTATTGTACAATCTTCGGCCCATATCAGACTCCTTAAATGTCCGTGAATCATTAGCACGACCAAACGCTCCAATGTCCACAGTGAGAAACCTGCAGTCCGCACCTGCAATTGCCATCAGCACGGTGGAAAAGTATTTTTTATAATTAAAAAAAAGAGATCCACTTCTTGAAGGCTTGGTAATCCTAATGTGCTTCCCATCCACCGCTCCAATACAGTTAGGGAAAGAACACACTTGTTCAAATTTTTGGGTGTTGGCAAGCCATATTTCTCTTGTAGGGATGGGTAAAAATTCCTCCCGGAGGTTGTCCCACAATGCGCGGCATGTGTCGGCAATAATACCCGACAGTGTTGAGACTCCAATCCGAAACTGGAAATGCAGTGATCTCAATGTCTCTCCGGTAGCCAGGAAACTGACAAGAAGAAAAATAAATAAATATAATTAATAAAATTGTTATGAAAGAATTTTTCATTTTTAATAACAATCCCCCCACCCCACAAAACAAAAACACGTTACTTTAAAAAATGGCAAGAACATATAAATCCTTCACATTCCATTACGTACCGTAGAGTCACCAGCAGACGTTCCTCAGGGGAAATCGATTTACGGAGCTGCGTGTCCTGCCTGGAAATGGTTCCTTCCACCAGACGCAGCAGATATCGGAAGCTGTCTTTTGACATCCTGGTGTATTCAAAGTACTTGTCCTGGTTCTCATTTAATTCGCCAAACAGACAATGGTAGGCTCCACGACTCTCTCGGACTTCCACTATAGGGTGTAGCCAAAAACGCCGACGACTCCTTCTCCGTAGTTTGTCTCTTTTCCTCTGTTCATGACAGGCAATAGCATAAGCAATAGCAAGGGCTAATTCCAGCTGAAAATTGAGGTAGATACTCTCCATGGGACGATCCATCTTGATGCTCTATGGTTGGAAATAATCTATGCCGGGGTATATATACCACTATTACATTAATACCCACCCCCATCTACCCATTGGTGGCATTATCGATTGTCTAGACACTAGACCCACCCTCTTCTATTCATTTGTGGTGTTATCTAGTGTCTAGACACTAAATTGTGTGTAAAGATCTAATCAGTGTTTGACAACGCATGCGTCGTAAAACGCTGCGTTTTTTGTAAAAACGCAACAAAAACGCACCAAAAACGCTGCGTTTTACGACGCATCCGTCCGACGCTTGCGTCAAAAAAGGTGCATTTTTGCGTGCGTTTCCGATGCGTCGTGCGTTGCGTCGGCGACGCTGCGTCGCATGACGCTAATGTGAACGTAGCCTAAGCGGAAATCGAGAGAGGCAGAGAGGTTGGCGATTGATGGGCTGAGGGTGGCGGAGGATGAGATGGTAATAACGGGTACTCTGGAGGCTGGGAGGAGGTTAAAGGCAGCTCAGAGTCAGTTGGAGGCGGTCTTGCTGAGTAAGGCTGAAAGGAAGAGGGAATTCATGAATCTGGCCTACTACCAGGAGGGTGAATCAGTGGGTCATTTGCTTTCGCTGGTGGCATCTGCCCAGAGAAATACTTCCTTTGTTCACTCTTTGGTGTCTGGGAGTGGTGTTGCTGTTTCTGAGACTTCAGAGATTTTGGAGATTTTTGCAGAATTCTATGCAGACTTATACTCCTCTCGGGTAGATGGGTCAATGGAGGACACGGTGGCGTTCCTTGAGGAATTGGAGCTCCCGAGGCTGAGTGATACAGATAGGGAGGATTTGGAGGCTCCCATTACGGAGGAGGAATTGGGACGGGCATTGCAGTCGATGGCTAATGGGAAGGCGCCTGGCGTAGACGGATTTCCTGCCGAAATTTATAAAAGCTTGGGGGAAGTGTTGATCCCTAAATTGAAGGCGGTCTTGGAGGAGGCTAGGAATGGTGGAAGGCTACCGGCATCTATGCGGGAGGCCACAATAGTGGTGATTCCAAAGGAGGGGAAAGACCCGACACAGCCGTACTCATATCGGCCAATTTCTTTGCTTACTATCGACGTTAAACTCCTGGCTAAGGTGTTGGCGATGAGGTTGACAAGTGTTATTTCTGGCCTGATACACTCAGACCAGTCTGGCTTTATGCCTGATAGGTCAACTGCGATTAATTTACGAAGGCTGTATATGAACTTGCAACTCAAAGCCGATAACTGTGGCCAGAGAGTTATTGCATCTTTAGACGCTCACAAGGCGTTCGATAGTGTGGAGTGGGGGTATCTCTGGCAGGTGTTGCGAAAAATGGGGTTTGGGCCGCAGTTCATATCCTGGATTCAACTAATGTATTCGATGCCGATGGCCAGGGTTAGGGTAAACGGGGAGTTGTCACGGACCATACAATTGGCTAGAGGGACGAGACAGGGGTGTCCGCTTTCCCCCCTTCTGTTTGCTCTGGCTGTGGAACCGCTGGCCGCTACACTTCGACGGTCTGATGAGATGACGGGGTTTAAATATGGGGTGATTGAAGAAAGGGTGGCGTTGTATGCGGATGACATTTTGTTGTTTCTGGCTGATCCAGTTTCATCCTCGGAGGGAGCCATAGGGATTATTGGACGATTCGGATCAGTGTCGGGGCTTAGGATAAATTGGAGTAAGTCTATCTTTTTTAAGGTGGACGATGAGGGTGGGGAACCATTGGAGGATGGACGACTGGAGGTGACGAGTAAATTTAAATACCTTGGAATATGGGTATCTATGCCGGTCACTGAGTATATACATGAGAATCTGACTCCAATCTTGGGTGCCCTCAAGGCAAAGGCGGATGCTTGGCTTAAGCTGCATTTATCAGTGGTAGGTAGGGTGAATCTTATCAAAATGATTCTGCTGCCGAAATTACTGTATATTCTCCACAATGCACCGGTTTGGATACCACGCGGGAAGTTTAGACAGATCAACTCTCTGTTTAGGAATTTGATATGGGGGAGGCAGCATCCGCGTATCAAACTGGAGACACTTCAGCGACCCAAGGATGATGGGGGTCTGGCATTGCCTAACCCGGAATTGTACTTTCTTGCAGCCCAGAGTCAGCATCTAAGGGGCTGGGCGCATGAGGGGTCATCTGGGGCGGTACAGCGGTTGATGGAGGTGGTGACAAAAAGAAGGCCAGTGGTGCAATGTTTGGAGGATGGATCCTTGGAGAGTCTGGGGAAGTTATATCCGACTTTGCTGTTGATACGCAAGCTGTGGAGTAGATTGAGGCATATACGTGGGATCACGGACTTGACTAGATACTCGCCGCTATGGCATAATAACAATCTGAAAGAATTTGAGGCATTGGGGGTACTGATAGAGTGGTTGGGCAAAGGGATTCAGTACGTATACCAAATAATTGAGCAAGGTGAACTGAATTAATTTTCCCAACTGCAGGCGGAATTTGGTATCGGGACTGCAGGGGAGTATCAGTATTTGCAGATGAGGCATGCTTTTGGAGCTCAGAGTAGGAACGGAGGTATTAGGATTCAAAGGGATATAGTACTGGAGTATGTGTGTAATGATGGGACGACTGGAGGAGTCATATCCACGCTGTATAGGGATCTGTTGCACACTTTCCTATTGGGGTATCCAATAATGGCGAGAGCTAAATGGGAAAGGGATCTGGGTCCAATGGATAATTAGACTTGGGAGTCGGTGTTGGAATGGGTCCCAAGACTGTCACTGAGCGAACCGTATAGGCTATCACAGCTTTATGTGATACACAGAGTTTATAAGTTTCCAATGGTGCTATATAAGGCAGGATTGCGTAATGACTCTGAATGTCCGAGGTGTAGGTCTACGGATGCAGATATTTTCCATATGATGTGGACATGTCCGAGGTTGGCTGCCTTCTGGGTGGTAGTTTTCAGTCGTATGGAAGGTGTGTATGGATGCCAAGGGATCCAGTTGTATGTTTGTTGGGATGCGTGGATGAGATTGGAGTGGATAAACACCTAAAGATAGCTATAGCCAGATTGCTATACATGGCTAGGAAGGTGGTAGCTCGAAATTGGATTAGGGAAGAGCTGCCGTCAAGAGGAGAGTTCCTCCAGTATGTGAAGCAAGGCCTGACACTGGAAAAGGGGATTTATAAGAAGAGAGGGAAAATTGAAACGTTCAATAAAATGTGGTCTTCATGGATAGCTATGGGATAGTAATGTGTGGCTTATACGATAGGTTGAGGGATTAGATACTCTATTGTCTTAATGATGGAAGTAATTAACAAGATGAGCTGCTTTGTGGGGTAGGGGTGGGGGGGGCTTTGGGATTGAAGGGGGTTGTTTGGAGGGGGAGGGGGGGGAAATACTCTGCATTGAAAATGTAAATGTAACATGTTAATTGTCTTGTTATTCTTAATAAAAATTTATTTGAACGAAAAAAAACAACAACTCCCTATCCAATATCACTGAAGGGGGGCTTAATTGTCTCCTCTCCAAATCGCACCTCACCACCTGTGCGCTCGAGCCCATCCCATACCACCTCCTCCCCAACCTCACCACCACTCTAAATCCCATCCCTAACCCACCTCTTCAACCTATCACTAACTTCTGGCACCTTCCCTTCTGCTTTCAAACATGCCACAATCATGCCTATCCTTAAAAAGCCAATCCTCGATCCAACTGCTGTCCAGCTATCGCCCAATATTGCTGCTCCCATTCACTTCCAAGCTCCTGCAGCAGCACGTCCACGCTGAACTTTCCTCCCACCTCTCATCTAAGGCTACTTTCACACTAGCGTTAACTGCAATCCGTCACAATGCGTCGTTTTGCAGAAAAAACGCATCCTGCAAAAGTGCTTGCAGGATGCGTTTTTTCCCCACAGACTTGTATTGACAACGCATTGCGACGGATTGCCACACGTCGCATCCGTCGTGCGACGGATGCGTCGTGCTTTGGCGGACCATCGGGAGCAAAAAACGCTACATGTAATGTTTTTTGCTCCTGACGGACCGCTTTTTCCGACCGCGCATGCGCGGTCGGAACTCCGCCCCCACCTCACAATGGGGCAGCGGATGCGCCGGAGAAATGCATCCGCTGCCTCCGTTGTGCAGTGCGTTAAACGCTAGCGTCGGAATCTCTGCCCGACGCATTGCGACGGGGAGATTCCGACGCTAGTGTGAAAGTAGCCTAACTTGCTCTTTGACAATCTACAATCTGGTTTCCGCCCCATCACTCAACTGAGACAGCCCTGACCAAAATCACTAGCGACCTACTTACAGCCAAAGCTAACAATACTCTTTACTCCTCCTTCTAGACCTGTCCTCTGCTTTTGACACAGTTGACCACTGCCTCCTACTACATATCCTCTTTGGCATCAAAGACCTCACTATATAATGGATCTCCTCATACCTTTCCAACCGCACATTTAGCGTCTCCCACTCCCACACTACCCCCTCATCCCACCTCTCTCTGTTTGAGCCCCCAAGGCTCTGTTCTAGTACCACCTTTATGCTGATGACACTCAGATCTACCTTTCTGGCCCAGACGTCACCTCTCTGCTGTCCAGAATCCCGTATTGTCTATCAGCCATATCCTCCTTCTTCTCCTCTCGCTTCCTCAAACTCAATGTGGACAAATCTGAACTCATCATCTTTCCTCCATCTCATAGATCTTCCTTACTTGATCTATTGCAATTAAAGACATCACGCTTTCCCCTGTACCGGAAGTCCGCTGCCTCGGAGTAACCCTTGACTCTGCCCTGTCCTTCAAACCGCACATCCAAGCTCTTTCCACCTCCTGTTGGCTCCAGCTCAAAAATATCTCCAGAATCCGTTCTTTCTTCAACCGTCAATTTACTAAAATGCTTGTGCATGCCCTCATCATCTCCCGCCTTGACTACTGCAACATCCTTTTCTGTGGCCTCCCTGCTAACACCCTTGCACCTCTCCAGTCCATCCTTAACTCTGCTGCATGACTAATTCATCTGTCTCTTCGCTACTCCTCCGCTTCCCCCTTCTGCAAATCTCTTCAATGGCTTCCATTCCCTCAGCGTATCCAGTTCAAATTACTAATACTAACCTACAAAGCCATACATAACTTGTCTCCTCCATATATCTCTGAACTAATCTCCCGATATCTTCACTCACGTAATCTACGGTCCTCCCAAGACCTCCTTCTCTCTTCCACACTTATTCGCTCCTCACCCAACCGCCTCCAAGACTTCTCCCAAATATCCCCCATCCTCTGGAATTCTTTGCCCCAACACGTCCGACTATCAACCACATTCGGATCCTTCAGATGGAACCTGAAAACCCAACTCTTCAGGAAAGCCTACAGCCTGCACTGACCCCGCTGCCTCCTCACCACTACTGAAGCTACCACCTCACCAACAGAGCTCCTGCAACCCTCAACCTATTGTCTCCTTCCCCACCATCCCCCACCATCCTGTAGAATGTAAGCTCGCAAGGGCAGGGTCCTCGCCCCTCTGTGTCAGTCTGTAATTTGTTAGTTTGCTTACTGTACGTGATATCTGTAATGTGGATGTAACCCCTTCTCATGTACAGCACCATGGAATCAATGGTGCTATATAAATAAATAATAATAATAAACAACTAAAATTAAATATTTCCCGAATGCGGAATTAATAAAAAATAAAACGTATGATAAAAATGGTTCCTTCTTTCATGGGCTTTAGAAGCTGTGCTTATAAGTGCTTGAATGAATAGGAGAAACAGATTACAGCAAGATGTTATCACAGATTCACTCAATGTGCACATCGGATTCTCATTTTATACGTTACAAAAAAAAATCTCAGTGACAATGGTGTGACATCACTACAGATAAAGAACGATTGATTCGTCAAGTAAAACACAGCAAAGGTGAAAATCTTAAATTATTTCTCCTAATACACTAATAAAAAATGAATAAAAGGACTAAAGCAGAGAGAAATATTTCATCATACAGTCCTCTATCTGAAGACAATAACCTAAGTTATACTGCTGTTAAAATCGCTCAAGACTCATTGTAACAGACAGAAATGGCTACTTTGTACACATTTATTATTCATTCAGGTGTTTATCAATTGAACTATTTCAGTCAAAGTTTTAGTAACAATAAATTTCTTCTGTTCTTTCATATCTGGATCATACAGCGGAGTAATATGTTGAACTAGTCTAACAATTGGATGCAAAGTTATTACGGCATTATTTTAGGCTACGTTTACATTTGCGGTGCGTCGGGCGCAACCGCGGCGACGCATGCGCCATGCGCCCCTATATTTAACATGGGGGGGCGCATGGACATGCGTTTCGTTGCATTTTGTGACGCATGCGTTTTTTGGGCGCAAGCGTCAGGGTGCAGAGGACGCTGCTTGTTGCATTTTTTTTGCGCTATAAAAATGAACGCATGCGTCACAAAACGCAGTGTTTTGCTGCGTTTTGCATGCGTTTTTGCGTGCGCTGTGCGTTGCGTCGCCGACGCAGCACACAACAACGCAATTGTGAACGTAGCCTTAGGAGTTGGAGTTCGGTCTACTATGCAACTTGGAACCTTTGTCAGTTGCGTACCAATTTACGGCAAAAATGGTTACTCTTGATGTTGAAATGTCAGAACCTTGATGGATCCCATAATAGGTCAACGGGGTCTGTCGTCTGATAGATCTGTTACAATGTCGTGACTTACATAATGAATGCACGGGACTTATTTAATGAATGCAAGTCTTAACACAGATGTGAACAGAGTCTTATAGATCAAACACTCTAGTCCATTACATGAAGAGATACTAACTAGAAACTTTTAAAACAGAATATTTTATTAACGATAATATAAAAGACAAAATTAAAAAGATGAGCCTCCAAAGATGGAGGGGAACACCGCAAATTCAATTAAATAACATAGTGAAGCATGGAAAAAGTTATACTATGTAGTTTATCATAATAAAAAAAGGAGAGTATATACAGATGTATAACATAGAATAATATTGCAGAACCAAGCAGGTTTTAATCAATAAAGTGCAAATACAAAGTCAGTCATCATTTACACACCCGTCCTCAGAAGAAACAAATTCTCAATGCAATAGGGGTAAGGTGGTGGAGAGATGACCAAGACACTAAAAGAATGAGGTAATAATCATAGCGATCCTTATAACCAATAACAGAATTATATCCAGTGTCTCCATCATTCTCCCTTAGACATCAAATCCAAAGAAAAAGAAGAGAAAGGAGCATCCTTGACATTAAACCAGCAAAGTTGCATCAATGCAAATCTATGGTGTATTACCTTAAAGTAAGGCACGTCAGCAATACAGACAGGAGGCTGTCTGCACCCCACACTCTGTTTGTTAGACAATCCCTGAATGTGTTGCAGCTGTCTAACAGCCGTGAGACATGCAGCTGTGGGGACTCGAATATATTCTTCGGGCACATCAGAGACACTCAGTTAGCACCCAAGCATGCTCGGATAACGCCTTATCAAAGCATGTTCGCTCATCACTACTGAACATGCGTCCAGAAAAAAAATACTAATAATGGAGACATGTCTATTTTTAATTGGAGTCTTTTCTTAAAATGATCGATGCGAGTCTATGACCCAATGAAAATCATTGTCATTTATTTTTTCATATGGTCTGATGAAACCAAAGTAGAACTGTTTGGTAGGAACAAAACTCGTCGTGTTTGGAGGAGACAGAATGCTGACTTGCATCCAAATAACACAATACCTACAGTGAAGCATGGGGGTGGCAACATGATGCTTTGGGGCTGTTTCTCTGCAAAGGGACCAGGACGACTGATCTGTGTACATGAAAGAATGAGGTCATGAATCGTGAGATTTTGAGTGCAAACCTCCTTCCATTAGCAAGGGCATTGAAGATGAAACGTGGATGGGTCTTTCAGCATGATAATGATCCCAAGCACATCGCCAGGGCAACGGAGTGGCTTCATAAGAAGCATATGAAGGTCTAGCCAGTCTCCTGATCTCAACCCCATAGAAAACCTTTGGAGGGATTTGAAAGTCAATGTTGCCAATGACAGGCCCAAAACATCACTGCTCTAGAGGAGATCTGCATGGAGTAATGGGTCAACATACCACCAATAGTGATGAGCGAATATATTCGTTACTAGAGATTTCCAGAGCACGCTTGGGTGTCCTCTGAGTATTTTTTAGTGTTCGGAGATTTAGTTTTCATCACCTCAGCTGAATGATTTACATCTCTTAGCCAGCAAAAGTACATGTGGGGATTCCCTAGCAACCAGGCAACCCCCACATGTACTTATGCTGGCTAACAGATGTAAATCATTCAGCTGCCATGATAAAAACTAAATCTCCGAGCACTAAAAAATACTCGGAGGACACCCGAGCGTGCTCGGGAAATCTCGAGTAACGAGTATATTCGTCCACCACTAACCACAGTGTGTGCCAAACTTATGAAGACTTACAGAAAAAATTTGACCTCTGTCACTGCCAACAAAAGATATATAAAAAAATATTGAGATTAACTATTATTGACCAAATACTTATTTTCCACCATAATTTGGAAAATAATCTTGCCAAATCATACAAGGTGATTTTCTGGATTTGTTTTCTTATTTTGACTCTCATAGTTCTGGTCTACCTATGATGTCAATTACAGGCCTCTCTCATCTTTTTAAGTGGGAAATCTTGACAATTGGTGGCTGACTAAATACTTTTTTTTCCCACTGTATATCCATCCCTGATGTTATGGCTGAAACAGATTACTTTGGTCAAATTTTAAAATCAATGCAGCTAAGTCAGAGGCCCTCAGTGTTTCCCTCCCCAAATCCACACAGGATTCCATCCAGTCCAATTTTCCCTTTGCCTGGCCCTCACAGGGCATTAAATACTTAGGAATTTGTATTCATAGAGACCTCTCCCGACTATTTGATCTTAATTTTGGGCCCTTTATTGAACAATTCCATAGAGATCTTAATTCTTAGACGGTGAAAGATTTTTCCTGGTTCGCCAGAATAAATATACTAAAAATTAACGTCCTACCTAAACTCATATCTCTTTCAAACCATCCCCTTGGCAATCCCCTACAAGTTTTGGAAAAGGTTGCGCAGTAGCTTTTGTAGATTTATTTGTTCAAATGGGCATCCATGTATTTGGGGAGACGTTCTGATCAAACAACTAAAGGGGGGCCTTAGCCTTCCGGATTGTAGAAGGTATTACATGGCAGCAGTACACACTAGAGTCCTGGACTTCTTACATCATTTGGAGGGGAAATTATGTGTCAAAATAGCTCAATCCATTTGTCACAAAGCTCTTACCTCTCTCCCATGGTGCGCCAATTTAACTGTTCCCTCTCCTGGCCTCATGTCATATAGTACCTATGCCACTGTTCTGGCTTTGAGATCCCATAAAAAAAGCTAATCCTTAATCAACTCCCAGGACCCTTTACTCCCGATTTCAGATAATCCGGATTTCCCACCAGGCCTATCTGCAAATAGATTTCTTGGTTCAAACAAATCCCATTCGATATTCTTTTCTCATGTCATCTCCAATACGTCGCTGCTCCCCCTCAATGACTTTCTACAGGGAAGAGCTGCTTTCCCGACAGTTAATTTTGAATATAGCCAGTTACATCACTTCTATTCAACTATGAAGAAGCGCACATATCTGCATAGAGATCTCACAAAGTTTAAAAAACACTGCCCATCATTGTCACCCCCTACACACTATATCTCCCTACTTTAGATTTTCCTCATTACCCAGGTAACTGACAATATGCCTGCATTTTGCAATGCATGGGAACCGGAACTGGGGAAATCCTTCTCTGACTCACAATGGTATAAGTGTTTCTTCCTAATACATAAAAACTCAACAGGGTCAAAATCTCAGGAAACTTCCTTCAAAATTATCTCTAGATGGTACCAGGTACAGGTGGTCCTTCATAGATGGTGCCCAATGGTCTTAGACAGATGTTGGAGGTGTGGGGAGGGGACAATGTCACACATATGGTGGGAATGCCCCATCATAAATACATTTTGGACAAAGGTGGTTCCCTTGATTGAGAAAATACAGTGGGGCAAAAAAGTATTTAGTCAGTCAGCAATAGTGCAAGTTCCACCACTTAAAAAGATGAGAGGTGTCTGTAATATACATCATAGGTAGACCTCAACTATGGGAGACAAACTGAGAAAAAAAAATCCAGAAAATCACATTGTCTGTTTTTTTTTATCATTTTTTTTTGCATATTATGGTGGAAAATAAGTATTTGGTCAGAAACAAACAATCAAGATTTCTGGCTCTCACAGACCTGTAACTTCTTCTTTAAGAGTCTCCTCTTTCCTCCACTCATTACCTGTAGTAATGGCACCTGTTTAAACTTGTTATCAGTATAAAAAGACACCTGTGCACACCCTCAAACAGTCTGACTCCAAACTCCACTATGGTGAAGACCAAAGAGCTGTCAAATGACACCTGAAACAAAATTGTAGCCCTGCACCAGGCTGGGAAGACTGAATCTGCAATAGCCAACCAGCTTGGAGTGAAGAAATCAACAGTGGGAGCAATAATTAGAAAAAGGAAGACATACAAGACCACTGATAATCTCCCTCGATCTGGGGCTCCACGCAAAATCCCACCCCGTGGGGTCAGAATGATCACAAGAATGGTGAGCAAAAATCCCAGAACCACGCGGGGGGACCTAGTGAATGAACTGCAGAGAGCTGGGACCAATGTAACAAGGCCTACCATAAGTAACACACTACGCCACCATGGACTCAGATCCTGCAGTGCCAGACGTGTCCCACTGCTTAAGCCAGTACATGTCCGGGCCCGTCTGAAGTTTGCTAGAGAGCATTTGGATGATCCAGAGGAGTTTTGGGAGAATGTCCTATGGTCTGATGAAACCAAACTGGAACTGTTTGGTAGAAACACAACTTGTCGTGTTTGGAGGAAAAAGAATACTGAGTTGCATCCATCAAACACCATACCTACTGTAAAGCATGGTGGTGGAAACATCATGCTTTGGGGCTGTTTCTCTGCAAAGGGACCAGGACGACTGATCCGGGTACATGAAAGAATGAATGGGGCCATGTATCGTGAGATTTTGAGTGTAAACCTTCCGTCAGCAAGGGCATTGAAGATGAAACGTGGATGGGTCTTTCAACATGACAATGATCCAAAGCACACCGCCAGGGCAACGAAGGAGTGGCTTCGTAAGAAGCATTTCAAGGTCCTGGAGTGGCCTAGCCAGTCTCCAGATCTCAACCCTATGGAGGGAGTTGAAAGTCCGTGTTGCCAAGCGAAAAGCCAAAAACATCACTGGTCTAGAGGAGATCTGCATGGAGGAATGGGCCAACATACCAACAACAGTGTGTGGCAACCTTGTGAAGATTTACAGAAAACGTTTGACCTCTGTCATTGCCAACAAAGGATATATTACAAAGTATTGAGATGAAATTTTGTTTCTGACCAAATACTTATTTTCCACCATAATATGCAAATAAAATGTTAAAAAAACAGATAATGTGATTTTCTGGATTTTTTTTTCTCAGTTTGTCTCCCATAGTTGAGGTCTACCTATGATGTAAATTACAGACGCCTCTCATCTTTTTAAGTGGTGGAACTTGCACTATTGCTGACTGACTAAATACTTTTTTCCCCACTGTATCTGGTCTGACTACCCCCAAAACGCCGGAAGCCCTCCTTATCAATGTCACCAATAAGTAAACGCATGTATAAAAGGTCATCAATAGGCTACCTAATACAGGCGGCTAAGAATGTCATTTCACGGCATTGGAAAAGAACTACTCCACCCACTGTGGAGGAATGGTTTGCGGAGATCTCTCTCCTTAATAGGATGAAGCATCTAATTGCCCTCTCACCGCATGATGTTGATTGATACTGTGTGATTTGGAGGGATTGGATGGATTTCCAAAACTCTGACACCTACCATCTAGCCCCAACTAAGATTATCCAGGATATCATCACAACAATGTTCACAATAACACTCTATTGATTGGTGGTCTGTCGTGGTCCGCTCCCTCTCTCGTTCTATCTTTCATATGGAAAAACGCAATCTTGATCGGGATATTGATGGAAAACCTTCCCCATACCCCCAATGTTCTGTAGTCATGCATAGATTTATAGCTATATTTTACCCCTTTTACTATTTGTATTGTATTTTCTTGTACTTTCTAAGAACAAAAATAAAAAACTTGAATTTGGAAAAAAAGACACTGAACAAACGCTGCCGAAACTCGGAACCAAGACACTGATGATACTTACAATATTTTACGTATGTGAACAAACAGTGGTGTCTGAATGAGGCCTTACTGGAAGTTATTATTTATCAAGAGATAAAGAAACACTGGAGCAGCAGTTAGAAAAACATTTTTTCTGCTTCCAAAGGAAATGAAGTTGTCCTAATGGTCAGATTTCTTTTGCTGGATATAGCTTCTCTCTTGGTTACCTCAATATGATTTCATTTCCCACTGCAGAGCCCCTCTCGCTCCCATGTATCTCCTCCAATGTGCACCATTCCTCTGACTTCTACAGCAAAATGTCAATAAGATGCTGTAGCGGATAACAGACTCATTACCTCCCTTTATTCCCACATTTCTACTTAAAAGACATAATAAAAATGGACCATGGCTGTGCTATGCCTGAAGATTATCTCTACTAGAGATTGCGGTGACCCCCCAAAAAATGCAATTTTGAATTCTTGTCTATTTATGGTGTTTACTGATTGGGTTAAATAAATATTTAACTTTTATTTATTATCTTTATTTTTAATGGGAGAAAAGTGGGGTGATTTGAACTTATGGTTTTTTTTTTAGCTTACTCTATTAGTCTTTTAGAAAACATGAGCCTAAATCGCTTGTACTATATACAGCAATGCCAGATCATTGCTGCATATAGTAAAAATCAGTCTCCTTTGAAGCCTGACCACAGACTGGGTTTCAAATGAGCTCCAGCAATGACAGGCACGGATGTCTTCAACATAACCAGTGGCTGTTAAAGCGACCCACAATCACGTCACGGGGGTGCAAAAAATTACATGCCCCCATGCTGGTGTGCTTTTAATGCCGCTATCAGAGTTAAATTGTCATGGCTCAGGATGGGATTTCATTCCCCGTCTTGGGCTTGTTGGGGTTAACTCTGTTTGGCCTCCTTTTGGTTATGGGAGGGCTATTTTAAAAATTGAGAACAATTGAACCTGAAGGTCTGGGTAACCCAGACCTAGACGTTTTTCGACACCTTGGAGGACGGGGAGCAAGAAGGGCAGTCCTTTCTCCAGTGTCCCGGAGCCCCACAGTAGAAACAAAGTTTGTTTGCCTTGCGGCATCTCCTTTCTCTTTAAACGAAACTGATCCAACTTCCATGGGTCAACATCTGCTGTGGAATCTTTTTTGGCATTAAAGAACTGCTTTATGTCTGCTCCGGTGTTGGTGCAACCGGATCCGTCCAGACCGTTTGTCATAGAGGTGGACGCTTCTGAGGTGGGGGTGAGGGCAGTGTTGTCACAGGGACACTCTTACCAATCTTAGAACATGCACCTTCTTTTCCAAAAAGTTCTCTCCAGCCAAGAGAAATTATGATGTGGGCAATAGAGAGCTTCTTGTGGTTAAACTGGCTTTTGAGGAGTGGAGGCATTTTTTGGAGGGTGCGCCTCATCCCATTACTGTTATTACCGATCATAAAAACTTAGCTTACATCGAGTCCGCCCAAAAGATTAAGTCCTAGGCAGGCTTGGTGGTCACTTTTTTTCCCAGTTTAAGTTTTCCATTACGTTTTGTCCCGGGTCTAAAAATGTTAAGGCTGATGCTTTATCCCAGAGATTGGATCCAGTGTCCCCTGCCGAGCCTCCATCCTCCATTCTTCAACCTGGGGTGGTTGTGGCTGATATTTCATCTGAGCTGGAAAGAGAGATCATTGAGGCCCAGTCACTTGCTCATAGGTCCAAACTGGTTGGTAAATTGTTGGTCCCTGTACAATTTCGCCTAAGGCTCCTTCGTGAGTTCCATGACTCTATGTTGAGTGGACATCCTGGGATTTCGGCCACTGGTGGGGCCGTGACTAGGTTATTTTGGTGGCCCTCACTGATTGCTGATGTTAGAAAGTTTGCGTCTGCGTGTAGAGTTTGTGCTCATACCAAGAGCTCTCATAGCCGGCTGGCAAGGGAATTGGTGCCTTTGCCAATTCCTGAAAGACCATGGACTCACCTGTCCATGGATTTTATCACCAATCTCCCCCCATCCAGGGGTAATACTGTTGTGTGGGTGGTGGTGGACATATTCTCTAAGCAAGCCCATTTTGTACCTTTATCTGCGTTACCCTCTGCAGAGACCTTGTCCAGGCTGTTTGTGCAACATGTTGGGCGTTTGCATGGTGTGTGTTGTGAATCCTGCTCTTGGGCTCCCTCCGATGGTTATGAGTGGTAGTGCTGCTGTCTTTGGATCGCAGCATTTATCAGGTGTGTCCAGTTATTGCAATTTGGGCTGGGCTATATAGTCTTGCTTGATCCTTTAGTCAGTGCCAGTTGTCCATTGTTTTTGGAGGATTCACATCCATACCTGGTCTCTCCTGTTTTGCTGTTCATTTCAACAAAGATAAGTTCTGGCTTTGTTTTTGCTGTCCACATGCTGTGGATCTTATAGTTCAGTGCATTTTCATGTTTTGTCTTGTCCAGCTTTGTCTGTGAAGGATTTTTTGCAGCCAAGCTGTGTCTCTGGAGATGCAGATATACCCTCCATGTCTTTAGTCAGATGTGGAGATTTGTATTTTCTGTGGTGGATATTTTCTAGTGTTTTAATACTGACCGCATAGTACTCTGTCCTATTCTTTCTTTTTAGCTAGAATGGCCTCCTTTGCTAAATCCTGATTTCAGTCTCCGTGTGTCATTTCCCTCTCCTCTCACAGTCAATATTTGTGGGGGGCTGTCTATCCTTTGGGGATTTTCTCTGAGGCAAGATAGTTTTCCCGTTTCTATCTTTAGGGGAAGTTAGTTCTAAGGCTGTGTCGAGGTGTCTAGGGAGCGTTTGGTACATCCCACGGCTACTTCTAGTTGCGGTGCTAAGTTCAGGTTTGAGGTCAGTACAGGTACCACCTTCTCCAGAGTACGTCTCATGCTGCTCCTCGACCACCAGATCATAACAGTACAACTGGCCAACAATGAGTTAAACGCATCTCAGAAGAAGGGAAGGAAAGTGCTGAGCCATTTTTTTTCTGTAGTCTGTTTTGTCTTTCCTTCCCTCTTTACCTCTGGGTGGCTCAGGAGTTGGGCACTGGCATGGAGGTTCAGGAATTGGTTTCTCGTGTGGACCAACTTGCTGCTAGAGTACAGGGTATTTCCGATTATATCGTTCAGACTTTGGCTTTAGAGCCTAGAATTCCAACTCCTGATTTGTTTTTTGGGGACAGATCCAAAGTTTTGAGCTTTAAAAGTAACTGTAAACTGTTTTTTGCTCTGAAACCCCGTTCTTCTGGTGATCCCATTCAGCAGGTTAAAATTGTTATTTCCCTGTTGCGTGGTAATCCTCAGGATTGGGCATTTTCCCTGGAATCTGGGAATCCTGCTTTGCTTAATGTAGACACCTTTTTTCAGGCGCTAGGGTTATTGTATGATTAACCTAATTTTGTGGATCATGCAGAGAAGACCTTGTTGGCCCTTTGTCAGGGTCAAGAAGCGGCAGAATCGTATTGCCAGAAATTTAGAAAATAGTCTGTGTTGACTAAATGGAATGAGGATGCCTTGGCGGCAATTTTCAGAAAGGGTCTTTCTGAATCCGTTAAAGATGTTATGGTGGGGTTCCCCACGCCTTCTGGTCTGAGTGATTCTATGTCTCTGGCCATTCAGATTGATCGGCGCTTGCGCGAGCGCAGAGTTGTGCACACTGTGGCGTTGTCCTCCGAGCGGATCCCTGAGCCTATGCAGTGTGATAGGATTTTGTCTAGAGCTGAACGACAAAGATTCAGGCGTCAGAATAGGTTGTGTTTTTACTGCGGCGATTCTGCTCATGTTATTTCTGATTGCCCTAAGCGTACAAAGAGAATCTCTAGTTCTGTTACCATCAGTACTGTACAACCTAAATTTCTGTTATCTGTTACTTTGATCTGCTCATTATCGTAATTTTCTGTCATGGCATTTGTGGATTCAGGCGCTGCTCTGAACTTAATGGACTTGGAATTTGCCAGACGTTGTGGTTTCCTCTTGCAGCCTTTGCAGAACCCTATTCCTTTAAGGGGGATTGATGCTACACCGTTAGCTATAAATAAACCTCAGTTTTGGACACAGCTGACCATGCGCATGGCGCCAGCCCATCAGGAAGATTGTCGTTTTCTGGTGTTGCATAATTCGCATGATGATATTGTGCTGGGTTTTCCATGGTTACAGGTACATGTGTTAGATTGGAAATCTATGTCTGTGACTAGTTGGGGTTGTCAGGGGGTTCATAATGATGTTCCTTTGATGTTAATTTCCTCTTCCCCCTCTTCTGAAATTCCTGAGTTTTTGTCAGATTTCCAGGATGTATTCGATGAGCCCAAATCCAGTTCCCTTCCACCGCATAGGGACTGTGATTGTGCTATTGACTTGATTCCAGGTTGTAAGTTTCCTAAGGGCCGACTTTTCAACCTGTCTGTGCCAGAACATGCCGCCATGCGGAGTTATATTAAGGAGTCTTTGGAGAAGGGGCATATTTGGCCATCTTCTTCACCATTGGGAGCAGGTTTTTTTTTTGTTGCCAAGAAGGATGGCTCCTTGAGACCCTGTATTGATTATCGCCTCTTGAATAAGATCACGGTCAAATTTCAATATCCTTTGCCTTTGCTTACTGATTTGTTTGCTAGGATTAAGGGGGCTAGTTGGTTTACTAAGATTGACCTTCGAGGGGCATATAATCTTATTCGTATTAAGCAGGGTGATGAATGGAAAACTGCATTTAATACGCCCGAAGGCCATTTTGAATACCTTGTGATGCCATTCGGACTCTCTAATGCCCCATCTGTGTTTCAGTCCTTCATGCATGATATCTTTCGGAGTTATCTTGATAAATTTATGGTTGTATATTTGGATGATATTTTGATTTTTTCCGATGATTGGGAGTCTCATGTGAAACAGGTCAGGATGGTATTTCAGATCCTCCGTAATAATGCTTTATTTGTGAAGGGGTCGAAGTGCCACTTTGGAGTGCAGAAGGTTTCTTTTTTTGGGCTTCATTTTTTCTCCCTCATCTATAGAAATGGATCCTGTTAAGGTTCATGCCATTCATGATTGAATTCAGCCCACATCTGTGAAGAGCCTTCAGAAATTCTTGGGCTTTGCTAACTTTTATCGTCGTTTCATTGCCAACTTCTCCAGTGTGGTTAAACCTCTGACCGATTTGACGAAGAAAGGCGCTAATGTGACGAATTGGTCCTCCGCGGCTGTTTCTGCCTTTCAGGAGCTTAAACGCCGATTTACTTCTGCCCCTGTGTTGCGTCAGCCGGATGTTTCTCTTCCATTTCAGGTTGAGGTTGACACGTCTGAGATTGGGGCAGGGGCCGTTTTGTCACAGAGGAATTCTGATGGTTCCTTGATGAAACCGTGCGCCTTCTTTTCTCGGAAGTTTTCGCCTGCGGAACGCAATTATGATGTCGGCAATCGGGAGTTGTTGGCTATGAAGTGGGCATTTGAGGAGTGGCGTCATTGGCTTGAGGGGGTCAAGCACCGTATTGTGGTCCTGACCGATCATAAGAATCTGATTTACCTTGAGTCTGCCAAACGACTGAATCCTAGACAGGCTCAATGGTCCCTGTTTTTCTCCCGTTTTGATTTTGTGGTCTCGTATCTTCCGGGTTCTAATAATGTTAAGGCTGATGCCCTCTCTAGGAGTTTTTTTCCTGATTCCCCTGGGGTTCTTGAGCCGGTCGGCATTCTGAAGGAAGGGGTGATTCTTTCTGCCATCTCCCCTGATTTACGACGGGTTCTTCAGGAATTTCAGTCTAATAAACCTGACCGCTGTCCAGTGGGGAAACTACTAGTCCATCTGTCAGGAACAAAGTGATTTCTGAGGTTCATTGTTCTGTGTTGGCTGGCCATCCTGGGATTTTTGGTACCAGAGATTTGGTTGGTAGGTCCTTTTCGTGGCCTTCTTTGTCGCGGGATGTGCGTTCTTTTGTGCAGTCCTGTGGGATTTGTGCGCGGGCTAAGCCTTGCTGTTCCCGCGCTAGTGGGTTGCTTCTGCCTTTGCCGGTCCCTGAGAGACCTTGGACGCATATTTCTATGGATTTTATTTCAGATCTTCCGGTTTCCCAGAGGATGTCAGTTATCTGGGTGGTTTGTGACCGGTTTTCTAAAATGGTTCATTTGGTACCTTTGCCTAAATTGCCTTCCTCTTCTGATTTGGTTCCGTTGTTTTTTCAGCATGTGGTTCGTTTGCATGGCATTCCGGAGAATATTGTGTCCGATAGAGGTTCCCAGTTTGTTTCTAGGTTTTGGCGGGCCTTTTGTGCTAGGCTGGGCATTGATTTATCTTTTTCTTCCGCATTTCATCCTCAAACAAATGGCCAAACCGAGCGAACTAATCAGACTTTGGAAACTTATTTGAGATGCTTTGTCTCTGCTGATCAGGATGATTGGGTGGCTTTCTTGCCATTGGCCAAGATTGCCCTTAATAATCGGGCTAGTTCTGCTACCTTGGTTTCGCCTTTTTTTTGTAATTTTGGTTTTCATCCTCGTTTTTCTTCAGGGCAGGTTGAGCCTTCTGATTGTCCTGGTGTGGATTCTGTGGTTGACAGGCTGCAGCAAATTTGGGCTCATGTGGTGGACAATTTGGTGTTGTCTCAGGAGGAGGCTCAGCGTTTTGCTAACCGTCGTCAGTGTGTTGGTTCCCGACTTCGGGTTGGGGATTTGGTCTGGTTGTCTTCCCGTCATGTTCCTATGAGGGTTTCTTCCCCTAAGTTCAAGCCTCGGTTTATTGGTCCTTATAGGATTTCTGAGATTATCAATCCAGTGTCTTTTCGTTTGGTCCTTCCTGCCTCTTTTTCCATCCATAATGTTTTCCATAGATCTTTGTTGCAGAAGTATGTGGTGCCCGTTGTTCCCTCTGTTGATCCTCCGGCCCCGGTGTTGATTGATGGAGAGTTGGAGTATGTGGTTGAGAAGATTTTGGATTCTCGTTTTTCGAGGCGGAAGCTTCAGTATCTGGTCAAATGGAAGGGTTATGGCCAGGAGGATAATTCTTGGGTTGTTGCCTCTGATGTTCATGCTGATTTGGTTCGTGCCTTTCATTTGGCTCATCCTGATCGGCCTGGGGGCTCTGGTGAGGGTTCGGTGACCCTTCCTCAAGGGGGGGTACTGTTGTGAATTCTGCTCTTGGGCTCCCTCCGGTGGTTATGAGTGGTAGTGCTGCTGTCTTTGGATCACAGCATTTATCAGGTGTGTCCACTTATTGCAATTTGGGCTGGGCTATATAGTCTTGCTTGATCCTCTAGTCAGTGCCAGTTGTCCATTGTTTTGGAGGATTCACATCCATACCTGGTCTCTCCTGTTTTGCTGTTCATTTCAAGAAATATAAGTTCTGGCTTTGTTTTTGCTGTCCACATGCTGTGGATCTTATAGTTCGGTGCATTTTCATGTTTTGTCTTGTCCAGCTTTGTCTGTGAAGGATTTTTTGCAGCCAAGCTGTGTCTCTGGAGATGCAGATATACCCTCCATGTCTTTAGTCAGATGTGGAGATTTGTATTTTCTGTGGTGGATATTTTCTAGTGTTTTAATACTGACCGCATAGTACTCTGTCCTATTCTTTCTTTTTAGCTAGAATGGCCTCCTTTGCTAAATCCTGATTTCAGTCTGCGTGTGTCATTTCCCTCTCCTCTCACAGTCAATATTTGTGGGGGGCTGTCTATCCTTTGGGGATTTTCTCTGAGGCAAGATAGTTTTCCCGTTTCTATCTTTAGGGGAAGTTAGTTCTAAGGCTGTGTCAAGGTGTCTAGGGAGCGTTAGGTACATCCCACGGCTACTTCTAGTTGCGGTGCTAAGTTCAGGTTTGAGGTCAGTACAGGTACCACCTTCTCCAGAGTACGTCTTATGCTGCTCCTCGGCCACCAGATCATAACAGGTGTGACATTGAATGTGGTGTCTGACAGGGGTGTTCAATTCGTCGCTAAGTTCTGGAGGGCGTTTTGTAAAAAATTAGGTGTTACACTGTCCTTTTCTTCTGCATATCACCCGAAGTCGAATGGTCAGACCGAACGTACGAACCCGTCTTTGGAACAGATTCTGCCATGTTTATCCTCTTCTAGACAGGACGATTGGTGTGATGCCTTGCCTCTGGCTGAGTTTGCTTTTTAGAATGGGGTTAGTCAGACCACTGGTATGTCACTCTTTCTTACCAATTATGGGTTTAATCCACATTTTGGAGAGTTTTCACGCTTCTACTCTGTCTGTCCTGGGGCTTTGCAGTGTTTGAAGGAGTTATGGACTGAGGTGTGTCAAAACATTACCATGGCTCAAAAGAGTTATAAGTTGTTTGCAGATAAGAAGCAAATGTCAGGCCCAACTTTCCTGGTAGGGGAGAAGCTGTGGTTGTCCACTCAAAACATTAAACTTAAGGTTCCCCCTGCTAAATTGGGGCCTAAGTTTATCGGTCCATATGAAATTGTTGAGATTATCAATCCAATCACCATTAGGTTACGTCTTCCAGCCTCTTTTAAGATTTCCAATGTTTTTCAAAAATCTCTTCTGAAGCCTTTGGGAACAGTGGATGAGGGTTCTTTATCTGTTGTGCCCCGGTCTTGGTGGATGGTCATATGGAGTACGAGGTGGGGCGCAACGTTTATTCTCGGTGGGTGCATGGTACCTTGCAGTATCTTGTACACTGGAGGGGGTATGGTCCGGAGGACCAATGATGGGTTCCGGTTCATTCCGTACATGCTGATCATCTACTCTGGGCGTTTCATGCCTGGCATCCTGGGAAACCTGGGGGTCTGGTGGGTCCCTGTTAAGATGTGGGTACTGTCATGGCTCAGGACGGGATTTCCTTCCCATCCCGAGATTGTTGGGGTTAGCTCTGTTAGGCCTCTTTTTGGTTATGGGATGGCTATTTTAACCCGGTCTGTTGTCAGGTTCTCTGTCAGTGATACATCCGTTCTCGGCTGAGTAGCTGACCTAGGTGACCCTACTGTATACCGCTTGTTCCTCTGTGTGCTTATTCTGTGTGCTTGTTCTGTGTATGATTCGGGTTGTCCCTCGGTTTGTGTCTGCATTTTGATTCTGTACTTCTTAGGATTCTCCGGTTCTGACCATCGGCTAAGTACTCTGACTTCCCTACTGTCTATGCCCCTGGCTTCTGCATCTCCTCTCTGGTTTCTGACTACGGCTTGTACCATACCATTATTCTGCCTAATTCCTAGAACACTGTGTTACTCTCTGGTTACTGAAGTCGGCTTGTCTGATCTCACTTCCAGCGCCACCGGCTCCCACTTTCATGTTCTCTCCTGTACGGGAGTTCCCCTCTAGCCACTCCCCCGGAGGTCACGTGTCTCAGGTCCTGATCCCATGCAGCTCTCTTCTGGAGGTCATGTGTCGCAGGTCCTGCTCCCGTGCAGCTCTCCTCTGGAGGTCACGTGTCTCAGGACCTACTCTCTTGCGGCTTGCACTCTGCCGCAGCCGCACGCTCCAACATGAGATTGCTGCCTCCCTCCATACTCCCCCCTGGTGTTCATTACACAAATGTTGCAGAAGAAGCGATGCTCTCTGCTGGCTCTTTGCAAACCTTGCGCATGTGTGCAACCTTCATCCTTTTATATCAGCGTGCAGTAAAGCCGGGTGTCCATTCCCCAGCTTCATAGGCCCATCTGTGCCTGCAGTGTCCTCCTTCAGGGTATTGTCTTTGCTGAATGGCAGATTACATTATCATGATGTAAACCTATAAGAGCACACTAGGTTGTGGGATAAGATAAAGATGAGAAAATACAAAACCCATCGAAACTGTAAATATGTCCTAAAATCCACAACCAAGCGGTAGAGGTATCAAAAACAATTTTAATAATTATTATCATGGTGTACCTCTCAGCGCGCCTAAAACGCAGAGGAACATACACTCTGCTTCATTGCACAATGACATAAAAGAACGAAAGTGGTGCATGCGCCAGATCAGCAAAGAGCCGGCTTTGATGCCAGCTTTTGCAAATCATGCTCTCACGCTCACAGGGGCAGTATTAACATGGGACAATTAGTCTGGGGAAACCAACGCTCTTTTGTCTAGTCTGAGGCTAACAAGCATATCACAAACACATTGTTGCCATCTAGAGTAATCAAATGTACAATGCAAAGGGCTCATTAACATAAATCTAAATATATAGTGGCGGTCAATAAAGACAAATACCACAACAGTTGCTAATAGCACTTCTCTGTACCAGCATTTGTGTGTGGCATGTCATAAAATTCCCTTTCCAATTGTGCAAAAATGGAGGTTCACCGACATTACAAAAATAAATAATTACCCAAATTGCCTACAAGAAATAAAATCTAATTGGTTTATGCTACGTCTGTGTATGATCCACTATATTACTATACCCCATTGACTTTAACTAGAATTGTGTGTGAAGGTCAAAGTGTCAGGTTATTCACAAGTAGACATGTTCACCACAGAAGGAACAAGCAGTTGTTGACGGTTTACATCTTACAAGAATGATTATTTACACCGTAGAAATGGCATGTGACCTTATACAATGCCCTGCTGCATCTAAGGTTCTGTTCACACGTCGGGTGAAAATTCAACATCTATTTCGACACCTGAAATCCCAGGGTAGCCCATCTATTTCTGCCACAGATGTGCACTTGGTTTAACCTAATTGTCATTGAGAAGGGCTAATATTATACGTTTCTGCTTAAATAGGCAAGATGCTATTTATTTCTGGAGTGGATGATTTATTTATTTATTTTTTGCCATGCAGCAAGAATGTACATGCAAATTTTTTATCTTAAGTTATTGGGGTTGCAGAATCCCCCTTCACGTGCATGAGATGGGGTTTAACCCCTTAGTGACCGAGCCAAATTTTTGAAATCTGACCAGTGTCACTTTATGTGGTAATAACTCTGCAACGCTTCAACAAATCCCAGTGATTTTGAGATTGTTTTTTCGTGACACATTATACTTTATGATAATGGTAAATTTAGTTCAACATTTTTTGTGTTTATTTATAAAAAATATAAAAAATTTGAGAAAAATGTTAAAAAATTAGCAATTTTCTAAATTTGAATGATTATCCCTTTAATCCAGATAGTCATACAACAGCAAACCATTAATAAATAACATTTCCCACATGTCTGCTTTACATCAGCACCATTTGTAACATGTTATTTTATTTTGTTAGCATTTTAGGAGGTTTAAAAATGTAGCAGCAATTTTTCATTTTTTCAAAGAAATTTACCACATTTATTTTTTTAGGGACTTATCCATGTTTGAAGTGACTTTAGGGGTCTCATATATTGGGAAACCCCCAAACGTGATACCATTTTAAAAACAGCACCCCCTGACATATTGAAAACTGCTGTCAGGTAGTTTATTAACCCTTCAGGTGCTTTACAGGAATTAATGCAAAGTGGCATGACAGAAATGAAAATGTGTATTTTTACCACCTAAATGTTGCTAACTTCTAAACAGATTACTACAGCCGTCAGACTCTGAGGCCGCTATTTGGTCATGAATTGCCATCGCAAACATCAGGACAACAAAATCATGATCTGAGGGCACCAATTGGGATAAAGAAGAAGCCCCCACACTCTGTTAACCATTTACAATGATGTAGTCACTTTTGACAGCAGCATCTAAGGGGTTAAACAGATTTGGACGGTGCAAACACTGATCGTGGATGATACAGCAAGTTGTCAGCTATAGTGTACAACCAACAGATGCTGGATTGTCATCTGTATGGGGAGGCTATTCTCTTATATCTCAGGTCAGTTAAAAGACGTATTGGCGGTCATTAAGGGAAGAGTTTGATGAAAAATTTGGCAATGAATCATACATCAGTATTTTTCTTTCTAAGTTCTACAGCTGGCTTTGGCATACAAATACTTATGAAAACACACTGACGTGTGAATGAGGCCTTGGGCCATTTTACATAGGTGTATAATTATTAACCCATAATAAGGTACACAATATGAACATTCAATTAAAGGGGTTGATCGCCCTGGGGTACAAGTCTGTAGTCTTTGGGCAGAGACAGACTGCCGTATTTATTGTGCGAGAATCGCATCGTAAACCTCATACTGGCTGTTGGCTCTCCTGACCTGATCTTGACAGCTGCATAGTAATCCATCACGCTGTCATGCTCGGGTCAGGAGAGGTGCCGGCCAGTCCGTGCAGTGCAATGCGATCTCACGAGAAATACGTGAGTCTCTGCCCTTTATGTCACGCACACTGTGCGCTGTGAGAACTGTCCGTTGTCAGGTGCTGGCAGTCATGTGAGCGCAAGTATGTGATTTGCATACTTTCAGCCACATTCTGACCTGGCATATCCAGCCTCGCTCAATACACGTCTTGTCGGCAAGTGCAAATCTCATCCTTACGGTCACACAACTGCTGCTCCCAGCACTGGAGAATCCTGACAGTGCACAGTGTGCGCAATGTGAGGATTCACAAGTCTGCAGTCACACAGAGTGACAGCAGACTTGTACCCTAATGCCAGACAACAACTTTAAACCGGATGCATCTATATTACATCCATATTTGTATTCATCGCTACTGCTTTTTTATAGTGCAAAAAACTGATCTGTGTTTGATGATCCATAGAAAATAATAACAAAAGGGTACAATCTGGATGCAAAAACTGATCCAATACAGATAAAGTACTGATGCAATAATGCAAAGGTATCCACTCCCCATAAACTCTAATGGATGTGCATGCACATGCTGCTTTAAAAACAATAAAAACGAATATTTGTGTTATTAGCAGATCCATAGAAATGTGTACATGTGTCTGTTCAGGGCAAACTATGGGTATGTTTACACAGGTTTTTTGCACAGATTGCAAGCCAAAATCCAAATCAGAGATCACTTCAAATCTGCTTTTAACATAAAGAGAAAACATACCTATGATGTAAATGTTGTGCCAAGTCAATTCTTTGCTGCAGTTTTTATATCAATTTTCTATTTTTTGGTGAGGTTTTTGTAGAGAAAATGTGCCCAAACAGACCCACCCTATTGCTATTTATGGTATAACTAGAAATGCAGAAAAAAATAAATTACACTGAAAAATGCGCCAAACACAGCATCAAAAGACGCATTTTGTCCAAAAAACGCACCAAACCAAAATCATGAGTTATGTATTCTAGACGTGGATTTTTCAACTAAAAAAATCCATGTTTACAAACCCTTAGAGCCTAAATCGGACAGCACCAACGTCACTAGCACATCTTTGGATTCTACTTAAAGCTAGTTGTAAGCAAATTAATTGTATTATCGATTAAGTTAAAAATACACTTTGTTGAGTCACAAGAATCCATGTTACCTGGAAACAGAAAATACATTACAAATGCTTCACTGACTGCAACAAAAGCCATAGTAAGAAGAGGAGACTAAACATGGAGTGTGGTGAAGGTTCAATGTATACAGAGCCCATTACGCCAAGAAATGGGGAAAGGAAGCGTACTTTCTTCCCAACAGAAACACACGTACGACTCAATAGCTTTAAAGTGCCATGAGACAGCCAAGAGCATCATGTGAAAAAAAAAATAATGGATACATAACAGTACCTTTATGTGTACTATGAAGTTCACCCTCTGTTTGCAGGATTGTTTAGTGCCTGCCATCATTATACAGAGATCATATACAGTGGACATAAAAAGTCTACACACCTCTATTAAAAGGCCTGGTTTTTGTTATATTAAAAAAAATCATATTAAGAAGAATCATTTCAGATTTTTCCCCACCTTTAATTGCACCCATTATCTGTACAAATCCATTGGGAAACAAACTGCAATTATAGTGAGAGGAGAAGTCAAAATAACAAAACTAAAATATTGTGGTTAAAGAACGGAAAGCATGTTGGTGATCTTCAATGAGTTTCATATACAGACTCTTCACATCTTACAGTATTCATTGGACATAGCGCTTATACTTTATTGAATGAAACAATTACTAACATACTGCACAACTGTCGTGTCGAGTCTACATAGCGTCACATGATTGCACTTAGGGGCATAAAGATTGAAGTCGCGACCGGGCCATGCAGGTGAGGGGCCCACCGACACCAGCGCAAGCATCAACTGGATATACGTTCTCGGGCACTCATTCATCTGAAGTGTATTGCAGTGCACAGATTGTGCTGCTGGCCAATCAGAGGCTGGCAGCTTACGTCAGCATGCACATGACTGGGGGAGCATGGCAGTGCACACTGAAGTCAGCTGCCAGCTTTAGAAGGGGACACCAAACAGCGTGGGAGAGGAGGGAAGGTGAGTAGAATCTTTTTTTATTTCTTTTTTTCTTTGCATTAAATAACAGCGGCAAAACGTGGAATTTATATACAAGGATGGGATCTATATATATATATATATATATATATATATATATATATATATATATATATATATATATATATATACACACCAGGATGGGGAACATACTGTATACACCAGAATGGGGGATATATATACCAGGATAGGCCTAGGACGGGGAACATACATTCCAGGATGAGGAACATATATACCAGGATGGAGGACATATACATGTACACCAGGATGGGGAACACATAAACCAGGATGGAGGACATATGCATGTACACCAGGATGGGGGATATATACTGTATATACCAGGAAGGAGCCCAAGATGGGGGCATTACTACATAATGGAGGAGGAGGTGCAACTTGTAAGTTCTTATAGGATTTAGAAAGCTTCAACATCCCATACATGTAACCAACATGCAGGGGAAGCCAAGACCAAATCTTGCACCAGGGTCCATCAGACTATAGTTACACTACTGACTGCTCTCAATAACCCCTACAATGAATGGTACATTACACTATACCATAGGTCAGTTAAAGCTGATCTGTCATCAGATTTCACAATATATACTGGATACATTATTAAATTGTTCCCTTAGAAATGGTGGGACTGGTATATTTACTTTGGAAATTTATGCCAGAATAGTAGGACAATCCTATATGAAAGGTTAACTCAA
Organism: Ranitomeya imitator; assembly: GCF_032444005.1. NCBI lineage: Eukaryota > Metazoa > Chordata > Amphibia > Anura > Dendrobatidae > Ranitomeya > Ranitomeya imitator. Next base: position 714,505,147 of record NC_091282.1, on the reverse strand, counting down.
TTTTTGCCCACCCAACCTGGCTGAGAGCTCCTCAGAGTCTCTCCTGCTGCTGGGATCTCACACTACTCAGTACAAGTGGCAGCTGGCATTCAGGCTGGGTGGGCAGAGACAGAATATACTTGCACTCATGGGCATGCTCACGCCATATCTGGATAAAAGTCATCTTAATACCAGGATTAGGATATACAGTCATGGCCAAAAGCATTGACACCCCTGCATTTCTGTCAGATAATACTCATTTTCTTCCTGAAAATGATTGCAAACACAAATTCTTTGGTATTATTATCTTCATTTAATTTGTCTTAAATGAAAAAACACAAAAGAGAATGAAGCAAAAAGCAAAACATTGATCATTTCACACAAAACTCCAAAAAAGGGCCAGACAAAAGTATTGGCACCCTCAGCCTAATACTTGGTTGCACAACCTTTAGCCAAAATAACTGCGACCAACCGATTCCGGTAACCATCAATGAGTTACTTACAATGCTCTGCTGGAATTTTAGACCATTCTTCTTTGGCAAACTGCTCCAGGTCCCTGATATTTGAAGGGTGCCTTCTCCAAACTGCCATTTTTAGATCTCTCCACAGGTGTTCTATGAGATTCAGGTCTGGACTCATTGCTGGCCACCTTAGAAGTCTCCAATGCTTTCTCTCAAAACATTTTCTAGTGCTTTTTGAAGTGTGTTTTGGGTCATTATCCTGCTGGAAGACCCATGACCTCTGAGGGAGACCCAGCTTTCTCACACTGGGCCCTACATTATGCTGCAAAATTTGTTGGTAGTCTTCAGACTTCATAATGCCATGCACACGGTCAAGCAGTCCAGTGCCAGAGGCAGCAAAGCAACCCCAAAACATCAGGGAACCTCCGCCATGTTTGACTGTAGGGACCGTGTTCTTTTCTTTTAATGCCTCTTTTTTTCTCCTGCAAACTCTATGTTGATGCCTTTGCCCAAAAAGCTCTACTTTTGTCTCATCTGACCAGAGAACATCCTTCCAAAACGTTTTAGGCTTTTTCAGTTACGTTTTGGCAAACTCCAGCCTGGCTTTTTTATGTCTCAGGGTAAGAAGTGGGGTCTTCCTGGGTCTCCTACCATACAGTCTCTTTTCATTCAGATGCCGACGGATAGTACGGGTTGACACTGTTGTACCCTCGGACTGCAGGGCAGCTTGAACTTGTTTGGATGTTAGTCGAGGTTCTTTATCCAACATCCGCACAATCTTGCGTTGAAATCTCTTGTCAATTTTTCTTTTCCGTCCACATCTAGGGAGGTTAGCCACAGTGCCATGGGCTTTAAACTTCTTGATGACACTGCGCACGATAGACACAGGAACATTCAGGTCTTTGGAGATGGACTTGTAGCCTTGAGATTGCTCATGCTTCCTCACAATTTGGTTTCTCAAGTCCTCAGACAGTTCTCAATGCTCAATGTGATACACACAAGGACACAGGACAGAGGTTGAATCAACTTAAACCCATGTCAACTGGCTGCAAGTGTGATTTAGTTATTGCCAACACCTGTTAGGTGCCACAGGTAAGTTACAGGTGCTGTTAATTACACAAATTAGAGAAGCATCACATGATTTTTCGAACAGTGCCAATACTTTTGTCCACCCCCTTTTTTATGTTTGGTGTGGAATTATATCCAATTTGGATTTAGAAGAATTCTTTTTGTGCTTTTTCATTTAAGACAAATTTAATGAAGAGAATAATACCAAATAATTTGTGTTTGCAATCATTTTCAGGAAGAAAATGAGCATTATATGACAGAATTGCAGGGGTGTCAATACTTTTGGCCATGACTGTAGATTTTCACAATACACCAGCCTTATTAGGTCAAATAGATCCATTTCATAATGTAAGCAGTTTGTATTGTGAAATCTGGCAACAGATCTGATTTAATGTTAACAGTTGGTGATCACATACAGTGTGTAATTCATAATGAAAGACAAGAGAAACCAACAGGAGATTCATATTGAATGACCCACTTATCAGAACAAATCAAAACTTACTTATAAACGCTGCTCGGGGGACCAGGCATCTAACATAAGTGAATCAAGAGGCAGGTCCCTGGCGGCTTCTCCACGCCCCACAGCCCATGAATGGCAGGTCTCTCTTTGTGTGTCTGGACAGTGACCTGTTATTCTAGATGGTGGTTCTCTGGTGGTTTCTCCTGGCCCAAAACACTAGACTAAGGCTAGGTTCCCATTGCGTTAATGTGTGCACGCTGACTGCGTTGCACGGCGAAAATATCGCAATTAACGCCGTGCAACGGGTCCGTTAGTGCACCCATTGACAGCAATATTATTTTTAGCTGAAGCGCATCGCTAGCGCATGTCATTTTCGGCACGTGCTAGCGATGTGCCGTTCTTTTGTGATGGACCTCGGACGCTGCGTGCGTTCCTCGCTAGCGCAGATCGGGGATCTGCGCTAGCGGGGAGGGAGAACGCCGACCCTATAGAAGCATTGCGTTAGCGCAATCCGCTAGCGCTTAACGGATTGCCCTAATGCAATGAGAACCTAGCCTAAGACATGCACATGATACTCAATGGGCATCAGATAGCTGTACTGTCTCTTCACACCTAATGTCAAATCGAAAAAAGAGCTGCACAACCCCTCCAAGGGCGAGGCCACATAGTGCAACTGGCTGCTGTGCCAAAACGCCATTCAAAGTAAGCCAATGGTCACATTACTATGAAACATAATTGTGCGCTCATTGGCCAACCATGTAGCCGCACTTTAATTCTGACAAAGAATTTTCACTTAATGCCCTCATAGATTTCTCATCTAATAGCCCAAGGATGCATTTTTGGATGTTGGTAGTGTAGGCAAGAAACAAACCATTCAGATCTAAATAGGCTACCAGCTGCTTGAACATTTACTGCTTTCCACTTGACCATGTAGCGTAAGCAAACAGATAAATGAAGACCTAACACCATGGGCAGATTTGCAGCAGGTCTTTCTTGCCTGTTAACAGGAATAAATGCAATTTACCTGTATTTAATAACAGCAAACACCTCAGTTCCTGACAGATTAGGTGAAGTTTCACAGCATCATAATTGCATCAAAGCCGAGACACATTTTGATTCCTCAGGAGAAGCAGCTGATTACATTTGCTTATGAAGTTTGAAAATTACGGCAGATGCATGAAAATAATAGAGCGCATTGTCGAATTATTTTATACAGCTAAAAAAGAAAAAAAATCAATGAATGTACTAAGAAAATGTCCTTCTTGTATCAATTAACTAGGGGCTGAGTTCTTTCTCTAGCAATTACACATGTGAAAAATTAAAGAGGTTCTCCAGGGGAAATAAGTTATCAGTTATCCCTAGGACGGGTGATAATCTGCCAAATCGGTGGGTGTCCAATCACTGGGACCAATACAAATTGACAGAACAGGGCAGGTTTATCCCAAATAGAAGACGGCAGACAAGTCAGATGCCCGACTGCTGCACCATTTATTCTGTAAGGGAGTACTGGGAAAAAACCCACTCAGCAACCCCATATGAATGGGATGCTGGATAAGATAACCAGTTTTCACTGTACAACAATTGTCCTTTAAAAGGAGTTATCTCACCATTTTGGATCCCCAACAGATGTTTGGGATCCATCTGTCGGACCACCTATGATCCATAGACTGAACAACATAAGCCATGCACCAAAAACCTCCGCACAGTTATTCTGCACATTGATGCTTCCCAACACCCGCTAAGCAGTAAACTATATTTAAGACCATTTGAGTGAGTTGGAAAGTGATACAATACTTTGCACAATGGGTGACTTGTATGTAGGAGCACCACACATCATATGCCCACTAATCACTATATTGTGGCAAAAAGGCATAATATTTTAAGGTGGGCATTAACCCCATGGCCTGGCTCCCCTTCCTTAAAAATAAAGATGTAAGAGTGTCAGGTGCCATGTTGCCTAAGGTCAGTTGCATACAACCTTATTTTCAGTCCAAGAGTGAGCCGACAAAACATCGGATCACACTCAGATCATTGTCTTGCTGGAAGACCCAGCCACAACCCATTTTTAATGTTCTGGTGGAGGGAAGGAGGATTTTACGTTACATGGCTCCATCCATTCTCCTATTGACCGTCCCCACTGTCCCCATGCTTGTCAGTGGGGACGGTGTTCTTTCGGTCATAGGCAGCATTTCTCTTCCTCCAAACACGGCGAGTTGAATTAATGCCATAGACCTCAATTTTTGTCTCATCTGACCACAGAACCTTCTCCCAATCACTCACAGAATCATCCAGGTATTCATTGGCAATCTTCAGATGGGCCTGCACTTGTGTCTTCTTGAGCAGGGGACCTTGCGGGCACTGCAGGATTTTAAACCTTTACGGCGTAATGTGTTACCAATGTTTTTCTTGGTGACTGTGGTCCCAGCTGCCTTGAGATCATTAACAAGTTCCCCCCTTGTAGTTTTAGGCTGATCTCTCACCTTCCTCATGATCAAGGATACCCCATTAGGTGAGATTTTGCATGGTGCCCCAGATCGATGTCGATTTGACAGTCATTTTGTGCTTCTTCCATTTTCTTACTATTGTACCAACAGTTGTCTCCTTCTCACCCAGCGACTTACGTATGGTTTTGTATCCCATTCCAGCTTTTTGCAGGTCTATGATCTTGACCATGACATCATTAGAAAGCTCTTTGGTCTTGCCCATGTTGTAGACGTTAGAGTCTGACTAATTAATTGAGTCTGTGGACAAGAGTGTTTTAGAAAGGTGACTATGTAAGACAGCTGTCTTTAATGCAGGTAACGAGTTGATTAGGAGCGTCTAACTGGTCTGTAGACGCCAGATCTGTTAATGGTTGGTAGGGGATCAAATATTTATTTCTCACTGCAAAATGCAAATAAATTTATACAATTTATACAATGTGATTTTCTGGATTTTATTTTTGATATTCTATCTCAATGTTAACATGTTACCCTTAAAATTATAGACTGTTCATGTCTTTGTCAGTGGGCAAACTTACAAAATTAGCAAGGGATCAAATACTTATTTCCTTCATTGTATCAATGTGTAGACATGGATGTAGTTCTAGTCTATAAATTCAGAAATTGTTCGGAATGCTTACCTCTAGCACGTCCCTAAAGGCTTACTCACACAAGTGTAAAAAGAATAATTCACTTTAAGAAAGTGCTAGAGGTAAACATTCCGAATAATGTCAGAATGTATAGACTCGCTTGTTTTACCCAACCAAAGAAATGTTTCTTTGGAAATGTAAAGTCTGAATTGTCACAGATGGATTGTGTGTAACGAGTAAATGTAGGAAACAGCGCTCGGAATAAAGAACGCCATTCTGCCTGCATTATGATTGTCTCCGTTATTAGACATGTTCTGTTTATGTAAATACTCCCACACTCCGGGGGCCTGTCACAAATATCACATCTTATTTTTACAGTTTAAAGAACGGAGGAATGACAGATAAGGATCACAACTCTGAAAACAGCTGAGCCAAGACTTCTACAATCAGGCATGTGGATTTCACAAAACGTGCACTGATCTTACAAAGCAAAGTTCCTCAGGGAGTCGCGCCAATAAAAGTCTTTGACTTCAGCCTTTTCCTTCAAGAGTTAAATAACATTAGTGTACTTTCTAATTTATTCATAGACTATGAATATTGTATTTCTGGCAGCATACAGACAGCATCAGGCAAATAAATAGTGGGATATTTAAACAACCAACGCCAAAACTAAAGGAACAGGAAAACTTAATTTTATTGCCTGTGGATTTGGAATAGATGGATACAAGAAAAAGTTGGTTCCCCATTTGCATTTATAATGGGCTCCACTTTTCAGGGTGTTTTTGCTGAATTAAAGGGAACCTGTCAGCAGGTGGGTGTCCCCCAAACTATTTATATGCACATGGAGCTCTTTTAAAGGGACACTGTCACCTGAATTTGGAGGGAACAATCTTCAGCCATGGAGGCGGGGTTTTTGGGTGTTTGATTCACCCTTTCCTTACCCGCTGGCTGCATGTTGGCTGCAATATTGGATTGAAGTTCATTCTCTCTCCTCCGTAATACATGCCTGCACAGTGCAATCTTGCCTTGCGCAGGCGTGTACTATGGAGGACAGAGAATGAACTTCAATCCAATATTGCAGCCAGCGGGTAAGGAAAGGGTGAATCAAACACCCAAAAACCCCACCTCCATGGTGAAGATTGTTCCCTCCAAATTCAGATGACAGTGTCCCTTTAAAGACAAGTCCAGCAATACTTTTACATAGCCAGTCCCTGAGAAATCAGCATTTGAATTGATATGCCAATGAGCTATAGCTTCCTCCTTAAAGGGTTTTCCCCGCAAACAAAAGATAATTTTAATTAATAGATCTTGGAATAATAATAACTTCCACAATTGGATGCGTTTGAAAAAAATGTTCCTGTGCTGAGATAATCTTATACATGAGCCCCTGCTGTGCACTGTGTAATGGCCGTGTCTGACCGTTCAGGGAAGGACATGATCTGATAATACCATAACTCCTGGACAAGGAAAGACGCAAAAGAGTATACAGACAGAACAACATGGGATTGTAAATGAGTCTTTCTTTGAGGTTTTATTTGGGAAGGGAATGAGGACTCTCTACAACAGTTTTTAACGGATATAAATAAAAATGAGTTTTATCTAGAATTTTCGGCTACAATAAGTAGGGAGAATGTACACTTTTTAGACTTGAATATTTCTATTTCTGAAGGCAAAATAAAGACATGCACCTATATAAAACCAACAGATGCTAACAGCTTCATATCGGTAAATAGTTGCCAACTTCCAAGATGGCTACTCAATGTGCCTCGTAGTCAGTTTGTCAGGTCACATCGTAATTGCACAAGCATTTCAGATTATTCCAGAGAAACAGATGTCTTGATTAAAAAATTCCTGAACAAAGGCTATGATCATAAACTCTTAATTGAAACAGGAAATAGCGTGAGGGAGATATCGAGGGAAGAACTCCTATGGGATAGGAATAATAAGATAGACGATATAATCCCACCCAAACAACAGGATCAAATTACTATACCAATTATTACCGGGTACAACTCAAATACCCAACTGCTGAAAAAAATTGTACGTAAACATTGGGACCTCCAAAAGGAGGATAAAATAATCGAGGACAAAGCACCAATACGACCGAATTTTGTTTTCAGAAAAGCACGGAATCTAGGACTAACTATTGCACCTACAGTAAGGAACCCTAAACAACAAAATAACATAATGGGACCTTTCAAACAGACATTTAAGGGTTTCTTTTCGCGTAAAAAATGCAAAATGAGCAAAACATTAGGACTAAGCCATTCGTGCTATCCCATAATGGCACACAAATTGATATTACGGACTTCATAACGTGCACAACACAAGGGGTAATTTATGTCATCGAGTGCCCATGTAAAAAAACAGTACGTAGGGCGCACTAAACGACCCCTATGTAAAAGAATTAACGAGCACCTACGTTATATACGTAATAAATACGACCTACACCCTTTGTCTAAACATTTCTTAAAATACCACAAGGGATCAGTACAAGGAGTAAAGATAACGGGCATGAAAGTGGTCCAAAAGGATTGGAGAAATGGGGACTTTACAAAACTCATGTCCCGTGACGAAACCCGATTCATTTTCGAGCTGGACACTTTAAGACTGAAAGGTCTGAATAATGAGATGGAGCTGTTTGCGTTTGAATAAATTATGCAAAACGAGCTGCATGTATTTAAGATCAACCAGCGCAGGGGGAGCCAACCCTGATGAAGGAATCCGATTTAATTGTGAAACGCATAGGTTATTGGCTCCCGCTACGATCCGTACCTCACAGCAAGGGGCACAACGTGACTGCTGATCACATGACCTGAATAACGTGAAGGTCCTTCTGAACAGTCTGCAAGGATCCTCAACCATGCGAATGCACGTCACCGGCCGGGACGGTGCACGCAGAAGATCTACAGCTACCGTCAAATGAATACTTGTGCAACAGATAAGTAGCCTTGTTTCATAAACCACTGCCTCGTAATCACTGTTTAGGATCCACGGACTTTGTGTGACTAATATTGTCTTATATTACAGGTACAAAGCACTCCTATTGCTCTGCCACTATTATTGCTTTGCCACCATTCTTGTAAATTTATCTACGTATCTATTGAGATATAAAGGTCCCTTTTTCAGGTTAGCATCTGAGCACATTCCCTCCTCACGTATGAGACACTCTTAGAAGCACAAATCAGATTATTTTTCACTACTGTGAAGTGATGTCACACATGTATATATATACAGTGGGGCAAAAAAGTATTTAGTCAGTCAGCAATAGTGCAAGTTCCACCACTTAAAAAGATGAGAGGCGTCTGTAATTTACATCATAAGTAGACCTCAACTATGGGAGACAAACTGAGAAAAAAAAATCCAGAAAATCACATTGTCTGTTTTTTTAACATTTTATTTGCATATTATGGTGGAAAATAAGTATTTGGTCAGAAACAAAATTTCATCTCAATACTTTGTAATATATCCTTTGTTGGCAATGACAGAGGTCAAACGTTTTCTGTAAGTCTTCACAAGGTTGCCACACACTGTTGTTGGTATGTTGGCCCATTCCTCCATGCAGATCTCCTCTAGAGCAGTGATGTTTTTGGCTTTTCGCTTGGCAACACGGACTTTCAACTCCCTCCAAAGGTTTTCTATAGGGTTGAGATCTGGAGACTGGCTAGGCCACTCCAGGACCTTGAAATGATTCTTACGAAGCCACTCCTTCGTTGCCCTGGTGGTGTGCTTTGGATCATTATCATGTTGAAAGACCCAGCCACGTTTCATCTTCAATACCCTTGCTGATGGAAGGAGGTTTGCACTCAAAATCTCACGATACATGGCCCCATTCATTCTTTCATGTACCCGGATCAGTCGTCCTGGCCCCTTTGCAGAGAAACAGCCCCAAAGCATGATGTTTCCACCACCATGCTTTACAGTAGGTATGGTGTTTGATGGATGCAACTCGGTATTCTTTTTCCTCCAAACACGACAAGTTGTGTTTCTACCAAACAGTTCCAGTTTGGTTTCATCAGACCATAGGACATTCTCCCAAAACTCCTCTGGATCATCCAAATGCTCTCTAGCAAACTTCAGACGGGCCCGGACATGTACTGGCTTAAGCAGTGGGACACGTCTGGCACTGCAGGATCTGAGTCCATGATGCCGTAGTGTGTTACTTATGGTAGGCCTTGTTACATTGGTCCCAGCTCTCTGCAGTTCATTCACTAGGTCCCCCCGCATGGTTCTGGGATTTTTGCTCACCGTTCTTGTGATCATTCTGACCCCACGGGGTGGGATTTTGCGTGGAGCCCCAGATCGAGGGAGATTATCAGTGGTCTTGTATGTCTTCCATTTTCTAATTATTGCTCCCACTGTTGATTTCTTCACTCCAAGCTGGTTGGCTATTGCAGATTCAGTCTTCCAAGCCTGGTGCAGGGCTACAATTTTGTTTCTGGTGTCCTTTGACAGCTCTTTGGTCTTCACCATAGTGGAGTTTGGAGTCAGACTGTTTGAGGGTGTGCACAGGTGTCTTTTTATACTGATAACAAGTTTAAACAGGTGCCATTACTACAGGTAATGAGTGGAGGAAAGGGGAGACTCTTAAAGAAGAAGTTACAGGTCTGTGAGAGCCCGAAATCTTGATTGTTTGTTTCTGACCAAATACTTATTTTCCACCATAATATGCAAAAAAAATGATAAAAAAACAGACAATGTGATTTTCTGGATTTTTTTTTCTCAGTTTGTCTCCCATAGTTGAGGTCTACCTATGATGTAAATTACAGACGCCTCTCATATTTTTAAGTGGTGGAACTTGCACTATTGCTGACTGACTAAATACTTTTTTGCCCCACTGTATATATATATATATATATATATATATATATATATATATATACACATACTTAAGTACAATATTTGAACACAGATATAACAAATATCCCTCTCTCTTTTCAATAGAATTTGCTCCTACACTTTCCTTGATCTGGCTTACTTCAATACAAAACAACTTGGGCACCCTGCTTAACAAACAGGTAGTTTATATCAGTAGTGGTTATTCAATGTAACATAGGACATAGCGCGGGTGCATATACCTTTTGTTTTTGTAGTCCTCTATTCCCTATTAGTGATATAGGGTTTCACCTGCTGCTGTCCGCGCTCCACAACGAAACAGTGCCGCTATTCCACACCCCCTTTTCTTTGGGGTAAACATTATTTAAAAAACAGGAAGTGAAATGTGTTCCTTCACAAAAAGAATCTGCTGCAATCCTATGCTGTAAAGTCTGTATAGTCTTTTGCTTCCTCCCCTGCCCAGTAGCTGTGGTATGATCAGACCATGTCCCTGCACGGTCAGACACAGCATTACACAGCACACAGCAGGGGCACATTTATAAGATTATCTCAGCACAGAGACATTTTGTTAAACACATCTAATTGTAGCAGTTATTATTATTCAAAGATCTATTAATTAAAATCATGTTTTGGTCTTGGGAAAACCCCTTTAAGGCAATAGAGCAGTCAGTTTAGCAGAAGAAGGTGATAAAGGGTGGGAATAGAGCTGGTGACCGAGGATTCAGACCTACAGCTGATTTGCATATCAGTTCAGACTCTGATTTCTCTTTAATGGTGGAACAGACTGGCCATGTAGAGGCACATAAACTGACTGTAGACTTTTCTTCTGAGACCAGAGCACCCCTTTAAGTAAGCTGAATAAATATGTACACACGTTGAGTATTTACAGGAGTGGTGTAAAATATGAGCGTTTTTTATGCTTTTCTGGTTGCATTTTTTTCCCCTATTTATTTCAATGGATAAGAATGCTGCAAAAAAACACTGAAAGTATTGACATGCTGCAGATTTGAAATAACACTGAGGCTATGTTCCCATGATGAGCTGTTGGTGAGTTTTTGAACATGTAGAATTTCTGCGACTATTATATCGTTTCTCCTTGCGAACAGTGACATGTTAAGCATGTCGAGATGAGGAGACTTAAAGCCGCAATGCTCCTCTGGGAAATATGCAAATTGTCTCTTCAGAGAGAAAGAGGACTAGAACTCTAGTGCCACCAATAGGTGGCACTAGAGTTCTAGTCCTCTTCCTCTCTGAAGAGACAGTTTGCGACTATTATATAAACTAGATGGTGGCCCGATTCTAACGCATCGGGTATTCTAGAATATGTACAGGTCCTTCTCAAAAAATTAGCATATAGTGTTAAATTTCATTATTTACCATAATGTAATGATTACAATTAAACTTTCATATATTATAGATTCATTATCCACCAACTGAAATTTGTCAGGTCTTTTATAGTTTTAATACTGATGATTTTGGCATACAACTCCTGATAACCCAAAAAACCTGTCTCAATAAATTAGCATATCAAGAAAAGGTTCTCTAAACGACCTATTACCCTAATCTTCTGAATCAACTAATTAACTCTAAACACATGCAAAAGATACCTGAGGCTTTTATAAACTCCCTGCCTGGTTCATTACTCAAAACCCCCATCATGGGTAAGACTAGCGAGCTGACAGATGTCAAGAAGGCCATCATTGACACCCTCAAGCAAGAGGGTAAGACCCAGAAAGAAATTTCTCAACAAATAGGCTGTTCCCAGAGTGCTGTATCAAGGCACCTCAATGGTAAGTCTGTTGGAAGGAAACAATGTGGCAGAAAACGCTGTACAACGAGAAGAGGAGACCGGACCCTGAGGAAGATTGTGGAGAAGGACCGATTCCAGACCTTGGGGAACCTGAGGAAGCAGTGGACTGAGTCTGGTGTGGAAACATCCAGAGCCACCGTGCACAGGCGTGTGCAGGAAATGGGCTACAGGTGCCGCATTCCCCAGGTAAAGCCACTTTTGAGCTACAGAGAAGCAGCACTGGACTGTTGCTAAGTGGTCCCAAGTACTTTTTTCTGATGAAAGCAAATTTTGCATGTCATTCGGAAATCAAGGTGCCAGAGTCTGGAGGAAGACTGGGGAGAAGGAAATGCCAAAATGCCTGAAGTCCAGTGTCAAGTACCCACAGTCAGTGATGGTGTGGGGTGCCATGTCAGCTGCTGGTGTTGGTCCACTGTGTTTCATCAAGGGCAGGGTCAATGCAGCTAGCTATCAGGAGATTTTGGAGCACTTCATGCTTCCATCGGCTGAAATGCTTTATGGAGATGAAGATTTCATTTTTCAGCACGACCTGGCACCTGCTCACAGTGCCAAAACCACTGGTAAATGGTTTACTGACCATGGTATTACTGTGCTCAATTGGCCTGCCAACTCTCCTGACCTGAACCCCATAGAGAATCTGTGGGATATTGTGAAGAGAAAGTTGAGAGACGCAAGACCCAACACTCTGGATGAGCTTAAGGCCGCTATTGAAGCATCCTGGGCCTCCATAACATCTCAGCAGTGTCACAGGCTGATTGCCTCCATGCCACGCCGCATTGAAGCAGTCATTTCTGCCAAAGGATTCCCGACCAAGTATTGAGTGCATAACTGAACATTATTATTTGTTGGTTTTTTTGTTTGTTATTAAAAAACACTTCTATTTGATTGGATGGGTGAAATATGCTAATTTATTGAGACAGGTTTTTTGGGTTATCAGGAGTTGTATGCCAAAATCATCAGTATTAAAACAATAAAAGACGTGACAAATTTCAGTTGGTGGATAATGAATCTATAATATATGAAAGTTTAATTGTAATCATTACATTATGGTAAATAATGAAATTTAACACTATATGCTAATTTTTTGAGAAGGACCTGTATGTAGTTTATTTATGAAGTTTTCAGAATAATGCAATTTATACACAGGATTCAGTTGGCCGGGCGCGACCAATTAGCGAAGCGTGGTTCAAATTCCACGCCAATTCACGGCCGGACTGTGCCTGTCGCTAATTGGTCACTCCCGGCCGACCGTGACCAATCAGTGAAGCCAGGGCCGGCTCCAGGTTTTTGAGGGCTCCGGGCAAAAGAGTCTCAGTAGGCCCCCCCTCTTTAACAAATACCATGATTCATGATGCACAGATACAGCAGAGAAATATACCACAGCCAAGTAGCATATAACACAGCCCATGTAGCATATAACACCGCACACGTAGCATATAGCACAGCCCACGTAGCATATAGCACAGCCACGTAGCATATAACAGTCACGTAGCATATAGCACAGCCACGTATATAGCATAGCCCACGTAGCATATAGCACAGCCCACGTAGTATATAGCATAGCCCACACAGTATACAGCACAGCCCAGGCAGTGTATAACACAGCCCACGTAGTATATAACACAGGCCACGTAGTATATAACACAGCCCACGTAGTATATAACACAGCCACGTAGTATATTGCCCAGCCATGTATATTGCACAGCTACGTAGTATATAACACAGCCACGTAGTATATAGCACAGCTCACATAGTATACAACACAGCTCACGCAGTATATAACACAGCCACATAGTATATTGCCCACCCACGTAATATATTGCACAGCTACATAGTATATAACACAGCTCACGTAGTATATAGCACAGCTCACGCAGTATATAACACAGCCACGTAGTATATTGCCCAGCCACGTAATATATTTCAAGCCCATAGTATATAGCACAGCGATGTAGAATATAGCACAGCCCACGTAGTATATAGCACAGAGACGTAGTATATGACACAGCCCACGCAGTATATAACACAGCCCACGTAGTATATAACACAACCCACGTATTATATAGCAATGTGGGCACCATATCTGTTAAAAAAAAAGAATTAAAATAAAAAATTGTTATATACTCACCTTCCGCCGGCCCCTGGATCCAGGCGAGGCGTTTAGCGATGCTCTTTGCGATGCTCCAGTCCCAAGAATGCATAAAAGTCTCGCGAGATGATGACATAGCAGTCTCGCAAGACCGCTACGTCATCATCTCACGAGACCGCAATGCATGGCCCGGAGCGTCGCGAGGAGTGGGAAAGGCGCCAGAAGGTGAGTATATAATGATTTTTTATTTTTTTTATTATTTTTAACATTAGATCTTTTTACTATTGACGCTGCATAGGCGAGAGAGTAGGAAGGGGCGAATTCGTGCCCGGACTGTGCCCGTCGCCCGGCCTGCCAGCCGCGACCAATCAGCGAATCGGGATTTTCGTGACAGACAGACAAACAGACAGACAAACAGAAGGAAGTGCCCCTTAGACGGTTATATATATATAGATTAGGTTACCAGCAGTTTTTCATTGTGTTTTGGTGTTCGTTTCTATTGCATTTTTGATCCCTTTTTGTCTCTTTTTTGCTGTGTCATGATTAAATAAAGAAGCTTTTTTTCTTATATTTCCTGGTATTTGGCTTTGACAAAACTTGACTGACATTTTTTAGTGTTGATGACGTGCATTTTTAGTGAGTACCTGCAGCGGAAACGCATCAAAAACAAGTCTATGGGGATAATTCACACAGAAATCTCTGCGCACCCACAAGAGAATCTCATATGCTGCAGATTTGAAAAACTGCACCGATCACAGATTGGTTTGCATGGAGTAAAAAAAAATTCCATCCACCGAAGGTTTTGCATTACTTTTTGCTGCGCCTTTACTTAGGTTTTGTTCTTTTTTTTGTGCATTTTTTACAGTGTTTTTGTCAGGGTACATTTACCTCTTGTGAATGCTGATAAAGTTTAGTGCACAAAAAAAAAACATCTTATCAACTTCATCAGGTTTCGGCACCAAAAACACAGAAAAACCCGACACCTGCATTTTTTGCTTAGTTTTTGCACTACCAAACCAATGGGTGAAAAACGCTGAAAGAAGTAACATGCTGCATTTTGCAAAAACCAAGGTCTTCTGATAAAACAGTCAGGGAAAAAAAACACTGGTACTGTGAAACCCAGCTCAAAATTTGCATTAAAAAAATCTGGATAAAAAAAAACGCAGCAAAAACGCAAGGTGTGAACATAACCTAAGATGCGGCCTTTTTTTAGCAAAAATTAGTAGCGTAACAAATGCGCCAACAGCTCATTGTGGGATCGTTCATGTACGTACGATAAAGATAAGCAGCGTGTGCATGAGATTCCAGATATCTCATTCACTTTGCTGCTACGGTACATTGCAGGTTTTTTTTTCACCCTTGAAAGTTGCGCAGAAATAATAACCGCAACGAAAATGCAGCATATGAACAAGCCCTAATAGATAATTCAACTACAGATTGCTACAACATAATAGAAGAAACCAGAAAAATACTAATGAGAAAAAAATATTGAATTATAAAGAAACTTTTTATAAAAAAAAAAAAGATGAATTATTTAAATATTAATGTCCTGTGTACCGGTGAAATCCCATCATTCTGCAAAATTATGCTCTAACTCATTGTTCTGGTTTTGCACTGAATTAGGCAATAAAATATATATTTTCTTTCAGAATAATCTTTTTTTTCTTTAGATATATCTCAATGCGTTGGTGTAAAACTGTATGAATGTAAGACAAGGTCCCCTATGGGTAGGAAATACAGTCAAGCAGTCAATTATCCCCTATGGTCACTGTCTTGTTCTATATACTTGCTTCAGTGTTTAGAAGAAACCCTGTCTTACCCAACACAAAGCTCCATATTTATATGGTGGAAACCACCAGAAGTCTTGCCGGGTATCTCCGCCAGCAAACGGTGAATTACTTTTACACAATGAGTACCGTAATTACCTTGTGTGCAGAGATCGTTATCTTACTGCCGTGAAGTCCGCAGTCAATTATATTTACTAAAATAATCATGTCACAATTGATTACCGATACAGAGAAGGTGATATATCAACTGTTCAAACATTATTTAATTGCTTCATGTAAAATGTTCACATTGACTCTACCCAGTACATGAGACATCAATATGCCTTTGTAGCATGTTCACAGCTCAGCCCTAATTATGAAGCTGTCCATTTCATGGTTACAGGTTGGTACCGAAACTACTTAAACAGATCCCACTGGACTGGATCTTTGCTCAAAGAGACACTCCATGTAATTCCATGAATTTACGGATAATAATCACATAAAGTCAACATTTTGGCAGGAGTAATATACTTATTTTTCATTATTGGGCAGTATAATGGCTCAGTGGTTAACACCATTACTTTGCAGCAATGGGGTCCGAGGTTCAAATCCAGCCAAGAATGAAGGTGGAAAAAGTCTGGCCAGTAAGACGGCCCTACTGGACACACCACTCAAGAACAAAGTCTACCCAGTATTGAATAAAGTGCCTCACCCGTAGAAGTATCTATCTGAAGGAGGTCCAAATTAATATTCTAATGGCAAGGAAGGTGTCCACTGGGTGTTGATCAACCAGAGAAAAGGCCTGATATTTCAGCTCTAAACCCTTCCCAAAATCCTTGCCGATGCTCCTGACGGACCTTTCCAGTGGTTTCTAGCTATATCCAGCAAATGCACCGTGCAGTAAAGAGATAATGTGATTTGAGAGAGAGGACTAGACACCTGAAACAACAGCAGAGAGGAGGGTTTATAGGCCAGAACCTCGGAACCTTCCCTTGTTCCCAATAGGCACTTGACTTCGCATTAGTGGAGTATATGATGCATGGGTTATGCTAGCTGTGCGACTGGCAATATGGAGATGTCTACACTTGTTTTCCATCACTTATATAGAAATGTTCACAGTTTGGTGGAGTAAAAACGGTTGACCAATTATCTTTAACAAGTAACCAGAAAAAAATCTGAATATAGAAAATTTTAAGAAGGTCCAAATTGCTTCCTATCACTCAGACATATTTTATCAACTCACTATATTGCATTAGTATCTTTCTAAGAGGGACATATAGTAATTTAAGTAATGAGGGATAGAAGGATTACGGTCAAGAGTAAGGATAGTCCCCATAAAAGAGAAGGTCAAAAATTCCTGTCACCTGTCTATTTACATAAAATTATGGTACCATGGGTCAGCTGGTGGCATCACCAGCATGCGCGTTGTGCCAATTCTGTCACCTCCACCACTCCTTGTCCGATAAGGCCAATATCATAGTAAAAGCCTAAAAAATGCTCTTAAAAGAGATTGCTTATTTTTGTTGGTAATTTGTTGGGGTTTTTAATTTATTTTTTTCTATTTTAACTGAGTAAAATGCTTAAAAATAAAAATAGAATGTATACGTACCTTATCAATCCCCCATTTCTCTTCTCCCAGTGCTACCCAGGTCCTCCACTGATCTCTGTGATGCATCTTCTGACCAGATGCAGATGGGCACGTGATCACTGCAGTCAATCACTGGCAGCAGCGGTTACATTGCCCGCATGGCGGGAACAGAATGTACAGTATTTTTATTAAGAAAAAAAATCAATCAAATCAGAGAGGACAACCTCTTTAACCTGTAGTATGTGTGTGTTTGTATTCCTGTAAATGTGAATTTTTAAATTATATTTACTGCAATGCAATATTTGGTTGCCCTAAATTACTATTCCTACAATGACCTGCTGGGAATCTGCAGCTACTTGCATCATAGTAACATAGTAACATAGTAACATAGTTAGTAAGGCCGAAAAAAGACATTTGTCCATCCAGTTCAGCCTATATTCCATCATAATAAATCCCCAGATCTACGTCCTTCTACAGAACCTAATAATTGTATGATACAATATTGTTCTGCTCCAGGAAGACATCCAGGCCTCTCTTGAACCCCTCGACTGAGTTCGCCATCACCACCTCCTCAGGCAAGCAATTCCAGATTCTCACTGCCCTAACAGTAAAGAATCCTCTTCTATGTTGGTGGAAAAACCTTCTCTCCTCCAGACGCAAAGAATGCCCCCTTGTGCCCGTCACCTTCCTTGGTATAAACAGATCCTCAGCGAGATATTTGTATTGTCCCCTTATATACTTATACATGGTTATTAGATCGCCCCTCAGTCGTCTTTTTTCTAGACTAAATAATCCTAATTTCGCTAATCTATCTGGGTATTGTAGTTCTCCCATCCCCTTTATTAATTTTGTTGCCCTTCTTTGTACTCTCTCTAGTTCCATTATATCCTTCCTGAGCACCGGTGCCCAAAACTGGACACAGTACTCCATGTGCGGTCTAACTAGGGATTTGTACAGAGGCAGTATAATGCTCTCATCATGTGTATCCAGACCTCTTTTAATGCACCCCATGATCCTGTTTGCCTTGGCAGCTGCTGCCTGGCACTGGCTGCTCCAGGTAAGTTTATCATTAACTAGGATCCCCAAGTCCTTCTCCCTGTCAGATTTACCCAGTGGTTTCCCGTTCAGTGTGTAATGGTGATATTGATTCCCTCTTCCCATGTGTATAACCTTACATTTATCATTGTTAAACCTCATCTGCCACCTTTCAGCCCAAGTTTCCAACTTATCCAGATCCATCTGTAGCAGAATACTATCTTCTCTTGTATTAACTGCTTTACATAGTTTTGTATCATCTGCAAATATCGATATTTTACTGTGTAAACCTTCTACCAGATCATTAATGAATATGTTGAAGAGAACAGGTCCCAATACTGACCCCTGCGGTACCCCACTGGTCACAACGACCCAGTTAGAGACTATACCATTTATAACCACCCTCTGCTTTCTATCACTAAGCCAGTTACTAACCCATTTACACACATTTTCCCCCAGACCAAGCATTCTCATTTTGTGTACCAACCTCTTGTGCGGCACGGTATCAAACGCTTTGGAAAAATCGAGATATACCACGTCCAATGACTCACCGTGGTCCAGTCTATAGCTTACCTCTTCATAAAAACTGATTAGATTGGTTTGACAGGAGCGATTTCTCATAAACCCATGCTGATATGGAGTTAAACAGTTATTCTCATTGAGATAATCCAGAATAACATCCCTCAGAAACCCTTCAAATATTTTACCAACAATAGAGGTTAGACTTACTGGCCTATAATTTCCAGGTTCACTTTTAGAGCCCTTTTTGAATATTGGCACCACATTTGCTATGCGCCAGTCCTGCGGAACAGACCCTGTCGCTATAGAGTCACTAAAAATAAGAAATAATGGTTTATCTATTACATTACTTAGTTCTCTTAGTACTCGTGGGTGTATGCCATCCGGACCTGGAGATTTATCTATTTTAATCTTATTTAGCCGGTTTCGCACCTCTTCTTGGGTTATATTGGTGACTCTTAATATAGGGTTTTCATTGTTTCTTGGGATTTCACCTAGCATTTCATTTTCCACCGTAATCCATCGTAAATGGATTAATCCTGCTGGTAAACCCTAAAGTCCTAAAGTTAGTAGCCTGGTCAATTCCACAGATATAAGAAGAGGTTCAACAGTTTTTTTGCTATTTTATTAAGAAACTGGCACCTAAATCTCAGAAAGTGGGTCCAAAAGTTTCCAGCTGCTATCTAAGCAATCCCTTTTTATTTCACATAGAATGGCTCCAGCAACAGAGCCGCACTTATACTATCAAGCCGTACGCATTAGTATATAGTCTATAATTCATTTCAGAATGTAAAATACGGGAATCGGTGGTCAGTCTTCGTTCCTCCAAGGTATTTTTTGCTAGCAATTAATTGATGGTAGATAACACTTGGCGGGGAATGTCTTCGCATTGAACTCATATGGTAAATAAAAAATGCAGAAACCATAAAGGGCTGGTAGAATCGAAGAAAGCCCAGTGGAAAACCACTATACAAACAGACTGGGTAATGTTGAGAGACAGCAGGTCTATCCTGGGCACCATCCCCGGTCTATTCTGAAACAAACGATAAGTCAAACAAGTGCCGGCCATAATCAATATGGCTGCGTGTTCTTTCTAAGTAGTAATTTAGCAGGGAGGAAAACAACATATTGCATGTCCAAATCACTTTTTAGCGTGACTGTCCTTCTTCTAGAAACGCATCGCTGCAGTAAGAAAGCATAAAGGCGAAATTAAATTAATTTTCCCCAGTGATTATTTGTGTCTGCAGAGTGACATGCAGATGACGTGCCTGTTCTGCTGGTTTGGAGAGAAACCGCTGCTAATGGATAGCACTATACATCCAGTGGGAGGCTTGAATAACAGGAGAGAGTGCAGCGTTCCTGCTCTCATTGTCACAGAGCGATGTCTCTTATAGGTCAGGGACGATCCAGCTCGTTTTATTTCTACATACTGGAAACGTGTCCATTCAATGAATATTACATACATAACATCACCTCTAGAGAGGACGTTTATTGTACGCAGCAACAAAGTCTAGAAATGTTCCCGTTTACTGGCTTTGTATTTTATGTATTATCTATAGTGTTTTATAGAGTAAGTCTAGATTCATTTCACAGGCATCATATTCACACATGGACCTAACTCAGGATATGTCATAATGCTGCAGGACCATGCTATGTTCTGAGTTTAAAAATTAAAAAAAAAAAAAGTAAATTCAGCTGTGTTAGAGATTAATATTCCAGGAAGCTTCCAGAGTAGATAGTCTGTGGTCTGAGCAGGGTCGGACTGGCCATCTGGCAATTCGGGCAAATGCCAGGAGGGCCTGTCTGGTTGTGGGCTACTGTTATGAACTGGTGGTTTAGGAGCAACATGGGACGAGCTCTGAAGGAGGTGGTACCTGTACTGACCGCAGTCCCTAAGCTCAACACAACACTAGAAGTAGCCGTGGGATGCTCCTGTCACTCCCTAGGCACCTCGTCACAGCCTGAGAACTAACTACCCTAAAGATAGAAACAGGAAAACTATCTTGCCTCAGAGAAAATCCCCAAAGGATAGATAGCCCCCCACAAGTAATGACTGTGAGTGGAGAGGGAAAAGACATACACAGAATGAAACCAGAATGTAGCACAGGAGGCCAGTCTAGCTAGATAGATAAGACAGGATAGAATACGGTGCGATCAGTATTAAAAACTACAAAAATCCACACAGAGTTTACAAAAATCTCCACACCTGACTAAAGGTGTGGAGGGTAAATCTGCTTCCCAGAGCTTCCAGCTTAACAGAATTAATCCATACAAACAAGCTGGACAAAACATAGAATGCACAGAACAAATAAGTCCACAACATGTGGACAGAAAAGAGCAAAGCAAGGACTTAATTTTGCTGAACTGGTCAGGATATCAGGGAAATCCAAGAGAGATGTGAATCCAACCAGGAACCATTGACAAGTGGCCCTGGCTGAAGGGAAGAGCCAGGCATAAATAGCCGAGCAGAAAGACAATCAGTGGAAGCAGCTGCAGACTGCTAAATCCAAGGAGCAGCCATACCACTTAAAACCACCGAAGGGAGCCCAAGAGCAGAACCCACAAAAGTGCCACTTACAACCACCGGAGGGAGCCCAAGAGCGGAATTCACAACAGGCTACCTTGTCTGCAACCGTTAAGAGTTGTGATGGTGCACAAAGTTGCTGACTCCGTCACTCCAGCAGGCCACGGGTATCATAAATATTGGTCTTGTAGTAAATCTTCCTTTCCTCCCTCCAGGGTAATATTAGTAATATATCCCATCTGGTTCATGGGGACAATATGGGCCTGTGTAATTTCAAATGCCAGGGCTGAATTTCAGCCCCAGTCCGTACCTGGGTCCGGGTGTGGTGTATGGAGTGTTCACTGGTTTGTCTTCCAGGTCAAATAGCTCTCAATGGTCCAAAAAGGGGATGTTCTCCAGCACCAAAGGAGTTAAAACTTAGCTGTTACTCATATACTATAAATACATTGGCAGAATGTACACATATTAAAAAAATATAATGCTTATGCGTTTTGGGTAGAAAAACCCTTAATCATAGCTATAGTTAAGGATTTTGCTACTCGAAATACAGAAGCGTTAGGAAGTTTTTTAATATTTGAACATTCTGCCAAATTTTATACTATTTTTGGACTATGTTCTGAGTTCTGTTCATTTTATTTTCCTACCATATTACATATTAACATAGTTATTAAGGTTGAAGGAAGACTTTAAGTCCATCTAGTTCAACCCGTAGCCTAACCTAACATGCCCTAACATGTTGATCCAGAGGAAGCTCCACATTGGGGAAAAAAATACCTTCCCGACTCCACATACGGCAATCAGACTAATATTGCAGTTACTTAAAAAATTAAATAAGAACGAAAATATGCTGATATAAATATTAGGAAACTGTGTATATTTTAAGAAATGGAGAATCAAAAGCCAGCTCAGACAGCCATATTTAACAGTCCGTATACAGACCACGATTTCTCAACTGTGCATCTCTTCACCTGAACCCTCAACTTCATATATGCTTATGAGGCTGCAAGGTCCTGTAGGGAGACCTGCTGTCAGTCCAAGCACTGCAGTAAATATACGGACCATGAAATAGGTTACGTACAGCTATCTGAACCAAGCCTAAGATACCATGTAGTGAAGAAAAGAACAACTGCAAGTACAGCTTCACTAAAGAGTAAAAATCATTTTAAGTTTGATTTCACAAATCATTACTACATGTGAATACATATGAAAAAAGCAACTTTGTAATAAATCTTATGAGAGAAATCGGCTTCTTTCTCCTCCTTCAATCTCAATTCAGGGGTAAAATCTGTATTCAATGAAGACAGACCTTTTTAAAACACAGTTTCAAACTATAATAACTATAATGTCAGGAGAACTTGTAACTGTGTCTTCCTCTGCTCCTCCTCTCCATAGAATCTTATAAGCACCAACTGTCATCTCCTATCTCAGTAATGGGAACATTTGCCTTCACTGAATACAGATTATAGACATGAGTTGAGATTGAAAGATCAGTCCATGAGGAGAAAGAAGCAAATTTATATGAAAAAATGATTTATGACAAAGCAAAATTAAAAAGATGGTTACCCTAATTTTCATTTATCTGGGTAAACAAAAGTCACATAGGTTGACTAACAGTATTGTCTTCGGAATATGATCAGTGTGATCAGCCCAGGTTAGTGCTTCCATGCACCCAGGTCGTACATTTTTTAACCAAGTCAAGTTTTAGAGAGGATTTCACCAGAGACTGTAATACATTACTAATTATCACATCGTATGTGTTAGGCTCCTTTCACACTAGCGTCGGAATCTCCCCGTCGCAATGCGTCGGGGAGAGATTCCGACGCTAGCGTTTGCTGCATTGCACAATGGAGGCAGCGGATGCATTTTTCCGGCGCATCCGCTGACCCATTGTAAGGTCCGGGGAGGTGGGGGCGGTCCGTCAGGAGAAAAAAACGTTACATGTAGCGTTTTTTTCTCCCGACGGTCCGCAAAAGCATGACGCATCCGTCGCTCGATGGATGCGATATGTGGCAATCCGTCGCAAATGCGTCGTCAATGCAAGTCTATGGGGAAAAAACGCATCCTGCAAGCACTTTTGCAGGATGCGTTTTTTCTGCAAAACGACGCATTGTGACGGATTACAGAAAACGCTAGTGTGAAAGTAGCCTAAGGCTGTGGCTACATACTCCCAACAGCAATTCTCAGATGAGTTGCGCCATTTTAGAGCGGTGATTCTGCTATTAAAAAATGGCCAAATCGTGGTTAAGAAAATCCAACACGTTTGGAAACATTTGTGACTTGTAGGAGGTCACAGTGTGACACCATATGAAGTCCTTAGAAACAATGTCGTAATGTGACTCTGCGATTTCGTTATTGTGCGACACATGTCCCTGTGCAGCATTACTCATAACATTTCACGTAAAGAAAGTGGATGTAGTAATGAAATGAAAGGACCAGTATAAACAATAAAGCAATTATTATCTATTGCAGCCAGTGTTTATCTAAGATACCACTATTCAGTTGTACTAATGACATAAGGCAGGGTTCTGGTAACTATTCAGTTATTTTTATTGCTAGGAGACAGATTTGCAGGCAGCCTTGGTAGCACAGTGTTTTCCATCAGTTGATGTCCTCTGCATCCCCTATACATCTTGCCCTACAGACTTGCATATTAACCAGGCTGCAACACATTACCAAAGTAGTTAGAAACAAGCAGGGCTGGACTGGACATCTGGCAATTCTGGCAAATACCAGATGGGCCGGACCCTATCAGCTGTTAACAGGCGCCATTTCATTAACACAGTAACAGTATAACTAACATACGTGCTAGACACAGATGTATGAAAATGGATCATATACGAATGTCACATGGATGTAAAATATCAACAGATGGATGGAAAATCAGATGGAAATTAGTTGAAAAATTGCCTGATTTAACTGGATGAAACTGGGACGATTTTTCATGAGCTCATCTGCAGCCAGCGTCGGACTGACGCACCTTGGGCCCACCAGAGAAAATCATTCTTCGGGCCCACTATGTAGCTACATAGAAACAGATACAAGACCACCAATTGTGCGGTAAAAAGCGCTAATATCAGGGTATAATGTACAGTAGTTCACGTCTTAATTATGTAGCAAGGGTTGGGGTAGCCCCCTCATAAAATATAAATCAGTCCCCTCTCATAGAATATAATGCAGCACCCCACAAAATATAATGCAACCCCCTCAGGTATAACGCAGTCCCCACCATAGAATATAATATAGCACCCTCATAGGGTATAATGCAGCCCCTCTCATATAGTATAATGCAGCCCACCACAGAATATAATGTAGTCCTCTGAGAGAATGCAGCCCAGCCACAGAATATAATGCAGCCCCTCCATAGAGTATACTGTAGCCCCCTCATATAGTATGATGTAGCCCCACATAATATAATGTAGTCCCCCCACAGAATTTAATGTAGCCCCATCATAAAGTATAATGCAGCCCCTCTCCACCCCCATCATTGTCCTCATCACCACCTCCATCATTGCCTTCTCCTCCTCCACCCCTATCATTCTCCCCCACCACCTCCATCACTGCCCATTCCACCACCTGCATCATTGCCTCCTCCCCCACCATCATTGTCCATTTCATCACCTCCATCATTGCCTCCCACCACCACCATTGCCCATCACCTCCATCATTGCCTCCCCACCATCAATTGCCTATCACCTCCATCATTGCCTCCCCCACCACCATCATTGCCTCCCCACCATCATTGCCTATCACCTCCATTGCCTATCACCTCCATCATTGCCCATCACCTCCATCATTGCCTCCCCCACCACCATCATTGTCCATCACCTCCATCATTGCCCATCACCTCCATCATTGCCTCCCCCACCATCATTGCCCATCACCTCCATCATTCCCTTGCTCACCAACATTGCCCATCACCTCCATCATTGTCTCCCCTACCATCATTGCCCATCACTTGCATCATTGCCTCCCCTCACCTCCATCATTGCATCACCACCACCATCATTGCCCATCACCTCCATCATTGTCTTCCACCCCACCATCATTGCCCATCATCTCCATCATTGTCTCCCCCCCACGACCATCATTGTTTCCCTCCACCACCATCATTGCCCATCACCTCCATCATTGTCTCCCCCCCACCACCATCATTGTTTCCCCCCACCTCCATCATTGTCTCACCCCACCAATATCATTGTCCTTCACCACCACACACCTCACCGCAGCTTATCACACACACACACACTCACACACACACACGCAGGCACACACACAAGCAGGCACGCAGGCACACACATGCAAGCACACACACACGCAGGCACACACACACGCAGGCACACCACACAGCACAGCTCACCTCCCTGCAGAAGCAGCTCATCCCAGCAGCCTCTTCCTCGCTGGAAGCTTTCTGTCTGAGACAGCACGCTGGATGATGACGTCATCCAGCTGGGCTGTCTCAGACAGGAAGCAGGACGCCGGAAGGTAAGCTGCTCTGTGAGTCTGTGTGCCTGCATGTGTGTGTATGTGTGTGGTGCTGTGTGTGTGTGTGGTGGTGGGGCTTTACATGCGGGCAGTGTTAACTGCAGCTAATGCTGCCCGCTATTAGGCTATGTGCACACGTAAGAAAAGAGGTGCAGAATTTTCTGCACAAAATCCGCATCTCCTGGCAGAATCCGCAGCCGTGGATTTGCCGCGATTTTTATGCGGATTTTCTGCGGTTTTTGCCACTGCGGATTTTTAACATGGAGGGGTGCAGAAACGCTGCAGATCCGCACAAAAGAAGTGACATGCACTTCTTTGAAATCCGCAGCAATTCCGCACTGACTTTTTCACACCATCTGCACAGCTTTTTTTTCCCGTTGAATAACATTGTACTATACATCACAGTGCGGATCTGCAGCGTTTCTGCACGGAAAAATCCGCTGCGGATCCGCAGCAAATCCGCATCATGTGCACATACCCTTAAAGAGAAATGGTATTCACGCCTCTCCACGCCCATAGGGGCATGGGGAAGCGTGAATATTCATTTTGCTTTAGCAGCGGGGAAAGGATCCTGTCTCCAGCTGCTGTTACAGGCACAGGGCGGGCCCCCTTGACTCAGGGGCCCCATAGCCACTGGCGGAGGGCCCCTGGAGCAGTGGGGACCTAGGCAGCTGCTGGCCAGTATGCCAGCAGGTGTCAGTGCCTGGGCCCACTGGAGAATCCTCCGGTTCTCCGGTGGACCAGTCCGAGCCTGTCTGCAGCTGACGTTACTTGAACTCTACACCTATAGCGATATTTTATGAGACCTGAGGAAGGTTGTTCACAGCCAAAATGCATTCTGGTTTAAAATTTTTAATCCTTTATAGATTTATTTTAACATATTTTTCAATTTCCCTTGAAATTTTTTTTTTGACGTTTGTTCAGGAGCGCCCAGCACCTGGATCTCTGACCTCTATTTGTTTTCTTTTGAACTCTAACCTGGATGATTTCCTACAGCAAACCAGGTCGGCTGCATGATCTGTTGCTTCCATCATAAATAGAGTAGTGCCTTATCTGCACAACTCCATCAGGTGAGATATTCTACTCGCCATTATTACTTTGCTTTCATACTTACGACACTAAGGAAGCGTTTCCTTTTTTCCCTTTCCCGCAAAGTTATCCATGTATGAAATTACAAATTGTAAAGTGTTTTTTTTATTTCCTTACACACCTACATTTATCCTTGTCTTCACTATTAGACTTAATCTATATTAAAAATTGAAATCTTTCACCTTGGAATTTTTTTTATTTATTTTTTTTAAAAATTTTACCTTCCTGGTGTTTCAGGAAATTTACATTCACATTAGCTGCAATTACCAGTCTCCGACTTTCTTTTGTATAGAAGAGTCTAATGATCGTGTGCAAAGGTCGTTGTGATATTACCTATTGTAGTTGGTGGATCCTGTGTTATCAGCTGAGTTCCGAGATTTTACCTGTCACTTAAATCCTGCCTCTGTTGATAAAGAAACTGATGTAAACTCTTCCTGAAAGGACATCAAGTGTGAGTCTATAATAGCTCCATTGACCAGTGTAAACATTGCAAGATTACTCTTTTTTAACAAGCTAGTGATAAGAAACAAAACATTTTTTTTTTAAAACATATAACACAAAAATCTGATTTAAACAATAGGCTCTGCTTAAAGGAAAGATGTGGTCAGAAAATTACCTAATAGTAAAAGGCAAGTTGCAGGAGGGAAGGAGGAATGCTGCATTTTGCAAAAACGCACCTCTTTGACAAACTAGTCAGGAAAAAAAAAAAACAAGTTGTGTGCTTGTGATTCCTGTAGCATGAAAGTAACAGATCTATCACATGGTCGCACAGCACATTAGATTTTTATCGTTTTTTATGAACATTTGAAAGTAATTTGTTTTATTGAGAAACGACATCAGGCATTAAATTCATGGATACATCATGCTGTGCCTAAAAAAAACGTAAAGTGGGGAAGTCAGAAAGACGTGCTCAGACTCTTAGTGGAGCAGCTTGTACTTGCACCTTTCCTAGCAAGGGAGGACTGTTGTGAATTCTGTTGTCAAGCTCCCTCCTGTGGTCATGAATGGTACTTCGGCTGGTTCTGTCCATGGACTTCCTCTGGTGGGTGTTTCTGAGTTTCACAGGTGACGAGGTTAATTCGTTAGCTGCTGCTCTATTTAACTCCACTTAGATCTTTGCTCCATGCCACCTGTCAATGTTCCAGTATTGGTCTGTTCACTCCTGGATCGTTCTTGTGACCTGTCTTCCCATCAGAAGCTAAGTTCCAGCTTGTATTTCTTTGGTTTGCTATTTTTCTGTCCAGCTTGCTATTTAATTTGTTGTCTTGCTTGCTGGAAGCTCTGGGACGCAGAGGGAGCGCCTCCGCACCGTGAGTCGGTGCGGAGGGTCTTTTTGCGCCCTCTGCGTGGTCTTTTTGTAGGTTTTTGTGCTGACCGCAAAGTAACCTTTGCTATCCTCGGTCTGTTCAGTAAGTCGGGCCTCACTTTGCTGAATCTGTTTCATCTCTGTGTTTGTATTTTCATCTTTGCTCACAGTCATTATATGTGGGGGGCTGCCTTTTCCTTTGGGGAATTTCTCTGAGGCAAGGTAGGCTTTATTTTTCTATCTTCAGGGCTAGCTAGTTTCTTAGGCTGTGCCGAGTTGCATAGGGAGCGTTAGGCGCAATCCACGGCTATTTCTAGTGTGTTTGATAGGTTTAGGGATTGCGGTCAGCAGAGTTCCCACGTCCCAGAGCTCGTCCTTATTATCAGTAACTATCAGGTCATTCCATGTGCTCTTAACCACCAGGTCCATTATTGTCCTGACCACCAGGTCATAACAGAGGACATGATCTCCTTGCTCTATACTGCCCCAATTTCAGGGGGATATCAGGCATACGAGTCAGATTTAGACCCTCTTTTTGCACCACAGTTTATTTTCCTGATGCCGAGCTAATAGAACCTGACAACATTTGTGTGGTTGCATATAATGTGTGCACAACACAAGACTGATTACTGCGGTCACAATCCTTGGCAATTCTAGCAGGAACTTTTAAACATTCAATTTAGCCATTACTCATACTCTGATGTGTGTTTGTTTCCATTTTTCATTTCCATTTTCAAGGTTGAAAGAATTGTTTGCACTCTGACAGGACACGCTGTGACTGGATAACACATAGAGACGCTACTTAAAAGACACTCATGTAATACAGAGGAGATAATAAAGCGTTTAAGCGTTTTCAGTCTGCTTTTTTTCATTTGAACTGGAAAAGCTTGCCAGATGGGTGAGCAAAAATCCGCTAGGGGACGGATCAAGGTAAAAGTGGTCAGAGGAACGAGCGCCGGAATCATTGCATGTGTGTTACTTTAACATTAAACACATCGCCGATTAATTAAAAGAATCAGCGATGCTGAAACACAAGTGTATCTGAGGAGCGCAAGTGAATTGAGGAGGGGAACGGTAACGATGTAGTCGCTATTGTAGTTTAGTGGCGCAAGTCATTGGAGAATGCCATGTATACACACATGAGAGTAACTACCGGAGAAGCAGGCGGAGTGGGTGCCGTGGGCCCAACAACTAAGGCGGCCCATTTTCTAAAGTAATCATGGAGCAGTTAGTGAGGGCTACAGAAGAAGGAACATTTCATGTGGCCCTCCGTCCTAATTTTCACTATGTAGCCCAGGATTACCGCTGGTGTGTGCGTCTTACCTTCCCTACCAACAACAAGAAAAAGATGATTAACGGTCAAAAGAGTATCATCCAAAAATATAAACTTTATTGATCTTAAAATACAACAAGTGTATGGAAGGTGACACAAAGAATGGCGCCACAGAACTAGACGCTGCAGTCCACAAATGTATAATGATCACATATTGCCAGTATCTATGGACATAATCCAGAAAAAATAAGCAAAATGATGTAAATTAACCTAAAAAATAAGCATACTAAAATAAATATGGCTATACGTGAAATAATCCATTGGAGTGGGAGGCCAGACTACCTGCGGCGATCAGAACAAATCACCGCAGGCCACAGTCCTAGAGATACTAATAAATTGGCAGTGCAAAGTAAAAGATATAATTCACATAGGACTGCCGATCTGCTCAATCAATAATAGATACTATGAAACAGCTAAACAGCAAAAGTCACCGCCGAATGGTACCCACCGCAATGTGGACTGAAGATCCTGGGAACGCACCTCCGCCCCAACGCGCGTTTTGGTGCGACAACCTTCGTCAGGGGGCATGGGGGTAGACTTAAGATAGCAGACCAATTCAAACATCTTGGGATATTTTATCTCTTTGCCGATTACAAATAAGTTGCATAAGAATCTGACACCGGTACTGGAAACTCTTAAGGCTAAGGTAGGGGCTTGGTCTAAGCTGCATTTGTCTGTTGTGGGTCGAGTTAACCTTATCAAAATGATTCTGATGCCTAAAATATTGTATGTTCTTCATAATTCACCTATCTGGGTACCACGTGGGAAATTCAAACTGATTAATTCATTATTTAGAAGTCTGGTGACAGCACCCATGAATTAGGTTGGAGACGCTTCAGCGGCCTAAAGACATGGGGGGTCTGTCCTTACCTAATTCTGAGATATATTTCCTTGCGGCCCAATGTCAACATTTAAAGGGCTGGGAGCAGGTGACGTCCGCCAACAGGGTACAACTCTTAACAGAAAAGATTGCCAAAACAAGTCCGGCGGTACAGTGTTTAGAGGATGGCTCCCTTGGGATGCTTGGGAAAATATACCCAACATTGCTTTTGATATATAAAATATGGGGAAGAGTCAAACATATTCGTGGGGTCACTTGTCTTACCAGGTTTTCTCCACTATGGTTTAATAATAATTTACCAGAATTTTTGGCAATGGGATGTATATCAGGATGGCAGGCTAAAGGGATTCGATATGTTTATCAGATTTTAGAGCGGCGGGAGTTGAAGTCCTTTTCCCAGCTGCAGTCTGAGTATGGCCTCGAGACATCCGGGGGTTATTAATATGCACAAGTGCGACATGCCTTTTTGGCTCAGAATAGGGGGGATTGCCTCAAAATCCAAAGTGACTTAGTATTGGAATATATCTGCGGTGCGGGAACATCGAGGGGTGTTATCTCTTCCCTATATAATGACTTACTCCATACAACTTATTGGGATATCCGTTTGGGGCGAGGGCTAAATGGGAAAGAGAGTTGGGTCGCTTGGAGGATGAAACATGGGAATCTGTTTTAGAATGGGTACCGAAGCTATCAATGAATGAGCCGTATAGACTTTCTCAGCTTTACGTTATACACAGAGTATACAGGTCTTCGGATGTTCTATATAGAGCTGGGTTGAGACCTGATTCGGAATGCCCCAGGTGTAGGAATGATAATGCTGGAATGTTCCACATGCTCTGGTCGTGTCCGAGGTTGACTGTTTTTTGGTTAGTGGTTCTCAGCCGGATAGAAGGGGGTGTATAGATGTGTAATTCCAAGGGAACCAGTGGTGTGCGTGCTGGGATATGTGGATGAGATAATTGTAGATAACACATTGAAAATAGCAATCGCTAGACTGTTATACATGGCTCGGAAGGTCATAGCAAGAAACTGGATGAAAGAGGAGCCTCCCTCGAGGGAAGAATACATCAAGTATGCGGGGAAGGTCATAGCCTTAGAAAAGGGAGTATATCAGAAAAGAGGGAAAATGGTTCTGTAGGACAAATTGTGGACACCTTGGTTGGAATTGGGTTAGGAGGAGATTAAGTGAAAATAGGCCTGAGGAGGTTTTGCCTATAAAATAATGGTATATAAATTCTTAGTGAAGGACATTCTTTGCGTCTGGAGGAGAGAAGGTTTTTCCACCAACATAGAAGAGGATTCTTTACTGTTAGGGCGGTAAGAATCTGGAATTGCTTGCCTGAGGAGGTGGTGATGGCGAACTCAGTCGAGGGGTTCAAGAGAGGCCTGGATGTCTTCCTGGAGCAGAACAATATTGTATCATACAATTATTAGGTTCTGTAGAAGGACGTAGATCTGGGGATTTATTATGATGGAATATAGGCTGAACTGGATGGACAAATGTCTTTTTTCGGCCTAACTATGTTACTATGACATTATATTATACTAAAGTATATAATGCTACAAGACATGTTAAAAGAAGGACGTGAGCTGTCTAAGTGGGAAGGGGGGGGATGGGGATGAAGGGGGGTGGGATGGGGATGAAGGGGGGTTAATGCTGAGGGGGGGGAATTGAAAAACACACGTGTTATTGTTAAATGTTTATTGCATTTTATAAATCAATAAAAAATCTATTTGATTAAAAAAAACAAAAAAAAACAAAGATTTTTTTTAATTTTATTATGGGCCTAAAAATTAATAGGAAGGCAGGTGCTTCCTGCCTGCCTGTTGTGCCCGGGGCCGATCTGTCAGAGACCGCGCTCCTGAAGGCGATTCAGAAGCTTCTGTTGACATCATGTCAGCAGAGCAAAGTCTTCTTTTATGTTCTGATCTATCGAAAGGGCATGACAGCCGACGTCATGCTGATTGACAGCTGGCTTCCCTCTGCTCAACTGAAAGTAGCTGAATATCAATCTGCATGACATTAACAGAGAAGTTCAGAAGAAGAGTGGTCTGTTGACATTGAGCAGCTGAATCGCAGGCAGGAGCAGTCAACGACTGCTCTGTGCCAGCGGCAGGTAGAACAGGCAGGTAGTTTGCAACTATCTGTCTTTTAGGTTTTAAAGGGAACCTGTCACCCCCAAAATGGAAGTTGAGCTAAGCCCACCAGCATCAGGGGCTTATCTACAGCATTCTGTAATGCTGTAGATAAGCCCCCAATGTATCCTGAAAGATCAGAAAAAGAGGTTAGATTATACTCACCTGGGCTGGCGGTCCGATTCGATGGGCGTCGTGGTCCGGTCCTGGGGCTTCCATCTTTTTACGATGATGTCCTCTTCTTGTATTCACGCTGCGGGTCCGGCGTACTTTGTCTGCCCTGTTGAGGGCAGAGCAAAGTACTGCAGTGCGCAGGTGCCGGGAAAGTTCAGAGAGGCCCAGCGCCTGCACACTGCAGTACTTTGCTCTGCCCTCAACAGGGCAGACAAAGTACACCGGAGCCGAAGCCGCAGGGTGAAGACAAGAAGAGGACGTCATCCTATGAAGATGGGAGGCCCCCGGACCACGACGCCCATCGGACCGGACCGCAGCGGCAACGCCCTTGGGTGAGTATAATATAACCTCTTTGTCTCATCTTTCAGGCTACATCGGGGGCTTATCTACAGCAGAGGTCCCCAACTCCAGTCCTCAAGGCCCACCAACATGTCATGTTTTCAGGATTTCCTTAGCCTTGCCCAGGTAATAATTGCATCACCTGTGCAATGCAAAGGAAATCCTGAAAACATGACCTGTTGGTGGGCCTTGAGGACTGGAGTTGGGGACCTCTGATCTACAGCATTACAGAATGCTGTAGATAAGCCCCTGTTGCCGATGGGCTTAGCTCAACTTCCATATTGGGGGTGACAGGTTCCCTTTAAGTAAAAATAAAAAGTCCTGGATAAATCCTTTAAGTGTATTCATAGGACTCAATCAGATGTCCTTTTTCACATACATTTTTTATTCCTGTTTTCATTTCACATGTCCATGTTTTCTTGTGGACTGAGTGGTCAACAAAAAAAATAAAATAAAATTCACACAAACATGTTTTGATCGGCATCACAATCAAAATCATCCGTACAAGTCTATAGGTTGGTGAAAATCATGAATAGCACATGAACGGCATCTGGTTTTTATCACTGTAATGCCTTTATCACTGTAAAGCTTTGCAACTTTTTGGGGGGCATATAAGAAAATTAAAGTTGAAACTAATGATAAAACCTGTAAATTTGTGATAAAAGATTCAGTAAATCTGTATTTATTTATTGGAATCCGTGGTGTTTGTATGCAGATGAGCTCAGTGGGTGGTCCTACTCTATGCATGCAAAGATAGCTGTCAATCACTGTTATACAGGGAAGACAATCATTGCGAAGGACCGCCCACTGGACTCATGTATACAAACACCAGGGATCTCAATTAATAAGATGCAACTTTTATTGAAAATTTTACTACAAAATTACAAATAAATCTGGGGTACAGGAGTACATCAAACAAATGTGTATATAATTCATTACATATGCGATCATGCTGCAGCGCCTGCAGAATGTTTTTTTTTCCCAAGATATGTAGAATATTCAATGTGTAAGGGATCAGTAATCTGTCAGAAGCCATACTGATGAATACATAATTAGAGAATCACATGAAGACCCCCCCTTCCCACAGGCCGCCCCAAAGCACAAACATATCATAATCTGAAAACTGAAAATAAAGATTAAACAACAACCACAAGACAGATTTCATCACCAGGTATCATTGTAATCAGTATAACGGCGCCGACCTGACACTGTCTGTAGGTTACTGTGCACAATCCTGTTGGTTCCCTTTAAAGGATCTCAATGCCAACCTGACAAGAAACACAACTGATGCACAGGAGTAGTATGTAATGGGTCATTGTTTTATACAAGTTAAAATTAATCAATGTGAGACATTGAACATATTTTGATATAGCAATATGTGAACACACTAAATTCATTAAACCGCATGTACGGTAAGTCTTTCAAACACAGTCAATATGAGCAATTGCCACCGCCATATACAGCGGACATATAAATAAAAGTGTTCAACAGCTGCTCTTCAATGGGGATTTTCAATAAATCATGAGTGTCTCAAGATTGCTGACCGTCCTTCACAGATCTCTCCATGCTATGGAGGTTGCTCTTAGAGATTCAAGCTCTACACCGGGTATAAGATAGCTGCTCAGTGAGAACTTGAAACGCTTCAGGTGTAATTTTCTTGAGGCGGATGTTATGATCGAGGGAGAGATGAAGGCTGAGCTGTAGACAGCTGGAGATCAGCATTCACGAATGTTTGCAAAGAACAAACTGAATATATTCATTTGTTAAAAGGGGTTTCCCAACAAATTTCCTTTCAATATCAAAGATTAGGTGGACAGTGAATGAATAAATTAGTTACAGTAAATAAAGACACTTTCCATTTTCTTCTAAAGAAGTTATACTATAGCAACTAGAAGATGGGACTTTAATATGGGAAAATAAAAATATAAATTGTAAAGGGTTATTCCCATCTACTGTTATGACATTGGTGAGGAGTCTGATTTATAGGATCCCGACTGACCCAGTAATCGGGAATGAAACTGAGACGTTCAGCAATTCTCTAGGGAACCTATCAGCCATTGGTTGTGCAGATAACTCCAGCATAGGTCCATTTAAAGGAGGTCTGCAACCAAAATGTATACTTCAAATTAATCATATACACTTGTAAGGGCTCGTGTACACGTTCGATCTCCTTAGGACGAGTGCTATTCGTGACTAAAGAGTGGTCAGCGGAAAAAAATCGGAGGCATGTCCAATTTTGATCCGTATGTCAGATCGAAATTGGCAATGCAAGTGCATGGGTTTTGAAAAAAAAAAAAAATCAGACTACACTGCTGACATCCAAGTGCGGTCCCATTTTCACGGACTAACAGATTGTAGAGAAAGAGAAAACTGTCGTATGACTCTACCCTAAAGGTACCGTCACACTTAAGGTACCGTCACACTAGACGATATCGCTAGTGTGACGGTACCTTTAGCGACGCTGCAGCGATACCGACAACGCTCCGGATCGCTGCAGCGTCGCTGTTTGGTCGCTGGAGAGCTGTCACTCAGACCGCTCTCCAGCGACCAACGATGCTGGTAACCAGGGTAAACATCGGGTAATAAGCGCAGGGCCGCGCTTAGTAACCGGATGTTTACCCTGGTTACCATCCTAAAAGTAAAAAAAACAAACACTACATACTTACCTACAGCCGTCTGTCCTCCAGCGCTGTGCTCTGCACTCCTCCTGTACTGTCTGTGTGAGCACAGCGGCCGGAAAGCAGAGCGGTGACGTCACCGCTCTGCTTTCCGGCTGACCGACGCTCACAGCCAGAGCAGGAGGAGAGCAGAGCACAGCGCTGGAGGACAGACGGCTGTAGGTAAGTATGTAGTGTTTGTTTTTTTTACTTTTAGGATGGTAACCAGGGTAAACATCGGGTTACTAAGCGCGGCCCTGCGCTTAGTTACCCGATGTTTACCCTGGTTACCAGTGAAGACATCGCTGAATCGGTGTCACACACGTCGATTCAGCGATGTCTGCGGGGAGTCCAGCGACGAAATAAAGTTCTGGACTTTCTTCCCCGACCAGCGACAGCACAGCAGGGGCCTGATCGCTGCTGCCTGTCACACTGGACGATATCGCTAGCGAGGACGCTGCAACGTCACGGATCGCTAGCGATATCGTCTAGTGTGACGGTACCTTAAGATAGCAACAATAAAAAATCATTCTTAAATCTGTTCCTCCATTGCTTCAAAAACCAATGCTGCCTGGAGATAAATCTTAGTTATATGTGCATTGTGCAGCAGCGAGAAGACACATCACTCTCTCCTCTCTGCTGACATTGCTCGACACCTATAGCATCACATCACTGAATGAGCGAGCATACACATCACTCTCTCCTCTCTGCTGACATTGCTCGACACCTATAGCATTACATCACTGAAGGAGAGAAAGGAGGGAGCATACACATCACACTGTCCTCTCTGCTGACATCGCTCATCACCTATAGCATCACATCACTGAAGGAGTGAGCACACACATCATTCTCTCCTCTCTGCCGACATTGCTCGACACCTATAGCATAACATCACTGAAGGAGAGAAAGGAGGGCGCATACACATCACACTGTCCTCTCTGCTGACATCGCTCATCACCTATAGCATCACATCACTGAAGGAGTGAGCACACACATCATTCTCTCCTCTCTGCCGACATTGCTCGACACCTATAGCATAACATCACTGAAGGAGAGAAAGGAGGGCGCATACACATCACACTGTCCTCTCTGCTGACATCGCTCATCACCTATAGCATCACATCACTGAAGGAGTGAGCACACACATCATTCTCTCCTCTCTGCCGACATCGCTCGACACCTATAGCATTACATCACTGAAGGAGAGAAAGGAGGGCGCATACACATCACACTGTCCTCTCTGCTGACATCGCTCATCACCTATAGCATCACATCACTGAAGGAGTGAGCACACACATCATTCTCTCCTCTCTGTCGACATCGCTGTACACCCATTGCATCACATCACTGAAGGAGTGAGCACACACATCATTCTCTCCCCTCTGCCGACATCGCTCGACACCTATAGCATTACATCACTGAAGGAGAGAAAGGAGGGCGCATACACATCACACTGTCCTCTCTGCTGACATCGCTCATCACCTATAGCATCACATCACTGAAGGAGTGAGCACACACATCATTCTCTCCTCTCTGCCGACATCGCTCGACACCTATAGCATTACATCACTGAAGGAGAGAAAGGAGGGAGCATACACATCACACTGTCCTCTCTGCTGACATCGCTCATCACCTATAGCATCACATCACTGAAGGAGTGAACACACACATCATTCTCTCCTCTCTGCCGACATCGCTCGACACCTATAGCATTACATCACTGAAGGAGAGAAAGGAGGGCGCATACACATCACACTGTCCTCTCTGCTGACATCGCTCATCACCTATAGCATCACATCACTGAAGGAGTGAGCACACACATCATTCTCTCCTCTCTGCCGACATCGCTCGACACCTATAGCATTACATCACTGAAGGAGAGAAAGGAGGGCGCATACACATCACACTGTCCTCTCTGCTGACATCGCTCATCACCTATAGCATCACATCACTGAAGGAGTGAGCACACACATCATTCTCTCCTCTCTGCCGACATCGCTCGACACCTATAGCATTACATCACTGAAGGAGAGAAAGGAGGGAGCATACACATCACTCTCTCCTCTCTGCTGACATCACTCGACACCTATAGCATTACATCACTGAAGGAGAGAAAGGAGGGAGCATACACATCACACTGTCCTCTCTGCTGACATCGCTCATCCCCTACCTATAGCATCACATCACTGAAGGAGTGAGCACACACATCTTTCTCTCCTCTCTGCCGACATCACTGTACACCCATTGCATCACATCACTGAATGAGTGAGCACACACATCACTCTCTCCTTGCTGCTGTCATAGCTATCACTCGGGTATAGCAGTGCAGTGAGTGGAGTCAGCTGTGATGACAGCACGATTTGGGTTCTCACTCCTGCACTGAAATGATCACGGCGGAATCAGTGGAATGATGTCAGCAGCGGAGAGAGTGATGTGCCGTCTGCTCCTGCACTGGGACAATGCGAACATAAACAAGGTTTATTTTCAGAAAGGGCTGGCTCTAGGAAATAGTCAACACAGAAGGAGTGGCTGTAATTTAGATGGGTGTAAAGGTGCATCAAGACATTTAGCCACACTATGGATATGTTTCCACGGTCAGTAAACACTGCGAACTGGATGCTGTGGCCAGATGTTGCAGAATAGTGGATGGGATTTTATGAAATCTCATCTCCACTATGCGTGCAGGGACACCTCCGGCTTCCCTGCGTAACCGGACATGCGGCGCATCTTTCTAGATCGCAGCATGTCTATTTATCTTGCAGAGACGCTCAGTCTCCGCAAGATAAATATCACAGTCAAATGTATAGCATGCAGTGATTCCACATGGTTCAATGAAGACATATGGAATCACCGCGCGTACAAAAGCCAGCAGTGCTTTGGACGGAGCAGACATGTGGTGCGTCCAAAGCACTGCCGGTTTGTGCCCATGGAAACATACCCTAAGGATTCACTACGCACTCTCATTTACATATTACAATGAAAACATTAGGGGGGATGTAGGAGTAGAGTGATGTCAGCAGAGAGGAGAGAGTGATGTGTCTTCTAGCTCCTGCACAATGTACATATAACAAAGATGCATCTTCAGACAGGTGTGTTTTTTTGAGCAATGGAGCAACAGATAAAAACAAATCAAAACAAACAAAATACGATAGCTATTGTTGCTCCATCTCCTACATGGTTATGTGGTTAATTTAAAGTGTAAATTTGGGGTTACAGACTCCCTTTAAGTTAATGTAGCTGTGCTGCAGTTACTCACGTAGCGAGAAGATAAAAGGGTTACTATTAGTGATGAGCGAGTATGCTCGTTGCTTGGGTGTTCTCCGAGTATTTGTTAGTGCACGGAGATTTAGTTTTTGTCAACAGCAGCTGCATGATTTACGGCTGCTAGACAGCTTGAATACATGTGGGGATTCCCTAGCAACCAGGCAACCCCCACATGTGATCAGGCTGGCTAGCAGCCATAAATCATACAGCTGCATCAACAAAAGCTAAATCTCCGAGCACTAACAAATACTCAGAGACCAAACCCGAGCAACGAGTATACTCGCTCATCACTAGTTACTATACATGGAAACACTGAGAAGGATCCACAGTGCTTGACAGACAGACCCCCAAATAATCAAGAAGTGATACAAGTGACAGGTCATGGCATCCTAAAGTGACCAGACACGTTCCTGTACTAAATCTAACATTATAAAATAGTATATGCAATATTATGCTGTGACCGCAGAAATTTATGAATTACGGTATACACAAAAAGGTCAGTAAATGATAAAAAACACATTATTAAGAATACTAAATGTTGGATGGCTGTGATCTATTGCATGAGTAAAATAATAAATCCAAAATCGATGCAAGAGCAAACCGTTAAAATCAATTCCCCTGATTTATAATTTCATCAAAACCTGAATTTGCTTGTGGTTCTCAGTCGGAAATAAGGTCATTTTATGCAATGTAATGAAGCGTGCCAAACCTCTCTTACCTATTACACTGCAGCTGCCTATTAATTTAGGATCCCTCCAAACACTGAAGACTGTAATGCTGGAACAACATTGTATTTATTAGGTGGATCAAGCTGTCCTAGTCGGAATCAAGCTCTGTAAGGCATACAAAAATTCCTGCCCTTACACACTCCTATAATAACCTCATAGAGCATCCGGAAAACTGTGAAGAACCCGCATATATACACGTGTTCCCCAGGGACAAAGAAGAAGCGTCTGTCCTATTAATATTGTTCAATTATTCATCTTATACCAGTGTCAAAATGCTTGCAACAGAGATACGCTTACAGAATAGTTTATAATCCAACATAAATTTCTTACTTTAACAAAAATGGTCTCATGGCAAACTCATGTTTTAGTAAAAAGTAACATTATACAAATGTAAAAACAAAAAAAATAGAGAAAACGATTTACTAATTTATAGGGGTTTTCCACTACACTGATATTGATGACCTATCAATACCTATCCATTGCATTTAGTCATCAATATGAGTGTAGTGGAATGCCCCCTTCCATAGGAGAGGTCATCAATGTGAGTGTAGTGGAATGCCCCCTTCCATAGGATAGGTCATCAATATGTGTGTAGTGGAATGCCCCCTTCCATAGGATAGGTCATCAATATGTGTGTAGTGGAATGCCCCCTTCCATAGGATAGGTCATCAATATGTTTGTAGTGTAATGCTGCCTTCTATAGGAGAGGTCATCAATATGTGTGTAGTGGAATGCCCCTTCCATAGGAAAGGTCATCAATATGTGTGTAGTGGAATGCCCCCTTCCATAGGATAGGTCATCAATATGTGTGTAGTGGAATGCCCCCTTCCATAGGATAGGTCATCAATATGTTTGTAGTGTAATGCTGCCTTCTATAGGATACGTCATCAATATGTGTGTAGTGGAATGCCCCCTTCCATAGGATAGGTCATCAATATGTGTGCAGTGGAATGCTGCCTTCCATAGGATAGGTCATCAATATGAGTGTAGTGGAATGCCCCCTTCCATAGGATAGGTCATCAATATGTGTGTAGTAGAATGCCCCCTTCCATAGGAGAGGTCATCAATATGAGTGTAGTGGAATGCCCCTTCCATAGGATAGGTCATCAATATGTGTGTAGTGGAATACCCCCTTCCATAGGATAGGTCATCAATATGAGTGTAGTGGAATGCCCCCTTCCATAGGATAGGTCATCAATATGAGTGTAGTGGAATGCCCCCTTCCATAGGATAGGTCATCAATATGAGTGTAGTGGAATGCCCCCTTCGATAGGATAGGTCATCAATATGAGTGTAGTGGAATGCTGCCTTCCATAGGAGAGGTCATCAATATGAGTGTAGTGGAATGCCCCCTTTCATAGGATAGCTCATCAATATGTGTGTAGTGGAATACCCCCTTCCATAGGATACGTCATTAATATGTGTGTAGTGGAATGCTGCCTTCCATAGGAGAGGTCATCAATATGAGTGAAGTGGAATGCCCCCTTCCATAGGATAGGTCATCAATATGAGTGTAGTGGAATGCCCCCTTCCATAGGATAGGTCATCAATATGTGTGTAGTAGAATGCCGCCTTCCATAGGAGAGGTCATCAATATAAGTGTAGTGGAATACCCCCTTCCATACGAGAGGTCATCAATATGAGTGTAGTGGAATGCCCCCTTCCATAGGATAGGTAATCAATATGTGTGTAGTGGAATGCTGCCTTCCATAGGATAGGTCATCTATATGTGTGTTTTTAGTGGAATGCCTTCTTCCATAGGAGAGATCATCAATATGTGTGTAGTAGAATGCCGCCTTCCATACGAGAGGTCATCAATATGAGTGTAGTGGAATGCCCCCTTCCGTAGGAGAGGTCATCAATATGTGTGTAGTAGAATGCCCCCTTCCATAGGAGAGGTCATCAATATGAGTGTAGTGGAATGCCCCCTTCCATAGGATAGGTCATCAATATGTGTGTAGTAGAATACCCCCTTCCATAGGAGAGGTCATCAATATGAGTGTAGTGGAATGCCCCCTTCCATAGGATAGGTCATCAATATGAGTGTAGTGGAATATCCCTTTCCATAGGATAGATCATCAATATGAGTGTAGTGGAATGCCCCCTTCCATAGGATAGGTCATCAATATGAGTGTAGTGGAATGCCCCCTTCGATAGGATAGGTCATCAATATGAGTGTAGTGGAATGCCCCCTTCGATAGGATAGGTCATCAATATGAGTGTAGTGGAATGCTGCCTTCCATAGGAGAGGTCATCAATATGAGTGTAGTGGAATGCCCCCTTTCATAGGATAGCTCATCAATATGTGTGTAGTGGAATACCCCCTTCCATAGGATACGTCATTAATATGTGTGTAGTGGAATGCTGCCTTCCATAGGAGAGATCATCAATATGAGTGAAGTGGAATGCCCCCTTCCATAGGATAGGTCATCAATATGAGTGTAGTGGAATGCCCCCTTCCATAGGATAGGTAATCAATATGTGTGTAGTGGAATGCTGCCTTCCATAGGATAGGTCATCTATATGTGTGTTTTTAGTGGAATGCCTTCTTCCATAGGAGAGATCATCAATATGTGTGTAGTAGAATGCCGCCTTCCATACGAGAGGTCATCAATATGAGTGTAGTGGAATGCCCCCTTCCATAGGAGAGGTCATCAATATGTGTGTAGTAGAATGCCCCCTTCCATAGGAGAGGTCATCAATATGAGTGTAGTGGAATGCCCCCTTCCATAGGATAGGTCATCAATATGTGTGTAGTAGAATGCCGCCTTCCATAGGAGAGGTCATTAATATCAGTATAGTGGAATGCCCCCTTCCATAGCATAGGTCATCAATATGTGTGTAGTAGAATGCCCCCTTCCATAGGAGAGGTCATCAATATGAGTGTAGTGGAATACTCCCTTCCATAGGATAGGTCATCAATATGAGTGTAGTGGAATGCTGCCTTCCATAGGATAGATCATCAATATGAGTGTAGTGGAATACCCCCTTCCATAGGATAGGTCATCAATATATGTGTAGTAGAATGCCCCCTTCCATAGGATAGGTCATCAATATGAGTGTAGTGGAATGCCGCCTTCCATAGGATAGATCATCAATATCAGTGTAGTGGAATACCCCCTTCCACAGGAGAGGTCATCAATATGTGTGTAGTGGAATGCCCCCTTACATAGGATAGGTCATCAATATGTGTGTAGTAGAATGCCGCCTTCCATAGGAGAGGTCATCAATATGAGTGTAGTGGAATACCCCCTTCCATAGGATAGGTCATCAATATGTGTGTAGTAGAATGCCCCCTTCCATAGGAGAGGTCATCAATATGAGTGTAGTGGATTGCTGCCTTCCATAGGATAGGTCATCAATATGAGTGTAGTGGAATACCCCTTTCCACAGGATAGGTCATCAATATGTGTGTAGTAGAATGCCGCCTTCCATAGGATAGGTCATCAATATGAGTGTAGTGGAATACCCCCTTCCACAGGAGAGGTCATCAATATGTGTGTAGTGGAATGCTGCCTTCCATAGGATAGGTCATCAATATGTGTGTAGTAGAATACCCCCTTCCATAGGAGAGGTCATCAATATGAGTGTAGTGGAATGCCCCCTTCCATAGGATAGGTCATCAATATGTGTGTAGTAGAATACCCCCTTCCATAGGAGAGGTCATCAATATGAGTGTAGTGGAATGCCCCCTTCCATAGGATAGGTCATCAATATGAGTGTAGTGGAATATCCCCTTCCATAGGATAGATCATCAATATGAGTGTAGTGGAATGCCCCCTTCCACAGGATAGGTCATCAATATGTGTGTAGTAGAATGTAGCAAACATAACACCATCTGTAAAAAACTGAAGTTGAAAGAAAATGGCTTCTACAAATGGATAATGATCCTAAGCACACGTCGAAATCCACAATAGACTACCTCAAAAGATACAAGCTGAAGGTTTTACACTGGCCCTCACAGTCCCCTGATCTGACCATCATTGAAAATCTGCGCCTAGACCTCAAAATAGCAGTGCATACAAGACGACCCGAGAATCTCACAGCACAGGAAGAATTTTCCAAGAAAGAAAGAATAAAAATCCCTCAAACAAAAATTGAAAGACTCTTGACTGGCTACAAAAAAAATTTGCAAGCTGGGATACTTGCAAAAGGGGGTGCTGCTAGGTAATAACCATGCAGGGTGCCCAAACTTTTGCATTGGCCAGTTTTCCTTCTTTGTAATTTTTAAAATATAAAAGATGAATATCTATCTATATAATCGTCTAAGGGGTACTTCCATCTGTTTGTCTGTCTGTAACGGAAATCCCTCGACCAATCAGAGACAGGCTTAGTCCGGCCACGAATTGGCCCCTCCCTACTCTCAAGTCAGTGCCCCCTCTCTACTCCCCTCCAGTCAGTGCCATTGTGTCACCCCATCCTGAACCAACTTTTTACTATTGATGCTGCCTATGCCCAGGCAGCATCAATAGTAAAAAGATATAATGTTAAAAATAATAATA
This sequence comes from Ranitomeya imitator, assembly GCF_032444005.1. Classification (NCBI taxonomy): domain Eukaryota; kingdom Metazoa; phylum Chordata; class Amphibia; order Anura; family Dendrobatidae; genus Ranitomeya; species Ranitomeya imitator. The sequence goes on along the minus strand of NC_091282.1, from coordinate 714,461,091 downwards.
AAAAAAAAAATTGTGCTATTCTCACCTTCCGATGTCCACCGATGCGCGCGATGCTGCCGCCAGCTTCCGTTCCCAGTGATGCATTGCGAAATTACCCAGATGAATTAGCGGTCTCTGGAGACCGCTAAGTCATCTGGGTAATTTCGCAATGCATCACTGGGAAAGGAAGCTGGCGGCAGCATCGCACGCATCGGGACAGCATCGGTGGACGCTGGAGGGTGAGTATATAACAATTTTTTATTTTATTTTTTTAACAGGGATATGGTGCCCACACTGCTATATACTACGTGGGCTGTGTTATATACTGCGAGAGCTGCATTATATACTGCATGGGCTGTGTTATATATTGCGTGGCCTGTGTTATATATACTACGTGGGCTGTGTTATATACTGCGTGGGCTGTGCTATGTTTTACGTGGGCTGTGTTATATACTGCGTGGGTTATATATTACATGGGCTGTGCTATATATTATGTTACGTGGGCTGTGTTATATATTACGTGGGCTGTGTTATATACTGCCTGGCTGCTATATTGTTATGATCCGGTGACCTTGGAGCTGCATGAGAACTTTTACTGGAGAAGGTGGCCCCTATACTGACTGCAATCCTGAACTTAACACCGCAACTAGAAGTAGCCGTGGAGTGTACCTAACACACCTAGACACCTCGTCACAGCCGGAGGACTAAATACCCCTAAAGATGGAAATAGGAATACTATGTTGCCTCAGAGAAAATCCCCAAAGGATAGACAGCCCCCCACAAATATTAGCGGTGAGTCTGAGAGGAAAAAACATACACAGGCAGAAAAACAGAATTTAGCACAGGAGGCCACTCTAGCTAGATAGGACAGGATAGGACAGAGTTCTGTGCGGTCAGTACTAAAACCCTTCAAAACATCCACAGCAGAATATACAAAAAACTTCCTACATCTAACTAAAAGATGTAGGAGCGTAAATCTGCAACTCCAGTGAATCCTACAATCAGAGCAGGAATAAAACTGAAACAAGCACACAGCAGTGTGCCACAGATACAAAAACCAAACACTTATCTTTGCTGAATTTGGCAGCAAGCAGGGGAAGCCAGAAAGTGATCTAACACTTCACAAGGAACATTGACAACTGGCAAGGGCTAAAGGATCCTGCACACCTAAATATCCCAGTCAGAATTGTAATCATCCAATACACCTGGCCAGGACTGCGAGTCAGAGACAACTGCATTCCCACCTACAACCACTGGAGGGAACCCAAGAGCAGAATTCACAACATATATACTGCGTGGGCTGTGTTATATACTGCGTGGGCTGTGTTATATACTGCGTGGGCTGTGTTATATACTACATGGCCTGTGTTATATACTGCGTGGGCTGTGCTATATATTACGTGGGCTGTGCTATATAGTATGTGGCTGCTATATACTATGTGGCTGTGCTATATACCACGTGGCTGTGCTATATACTATGTGGCTGTGCTAAGCGCGACGTACATACATATTCTAGAATACCTGATGTGTTAGAATCGGGCCACCATCTAGTATATATATATATTTGGCATAACATACCAAGGTAATGTGTCACCCTTAACTTTTGCCCTTTTAGAGATCATTTAATCTTCAACTTGCTTAACTGTTCACAATAACAGCAATTTAGATTAGGGGTGCCAAGACTTTTGCATGCCACTGTATGTAAGAATTATATAATATGTAAGAATTATAAAATGTAAAGTTTTACTTGCATTATGACAAGGCAAAAATCAAGCAGCATTGTTTGGTCTTCTACTGCAAACACTTGGTGTTAGAACTTCTGGTCTTGGCAAACTTTTATAAGGAATTACTGTATCTGAGTTTATTGCCTTTCAGTCATGGTCAGTGTACAAATTCCGCCTCTCCAAGCCTCAGGTAATCTGCAGTACGTGGAGTGTGTACACATCCTTCAGTCTGGAGTTCTGGAATGACTGAGAATGAATGATATAAATGCTGCCAATTACAACATTATTGTCAGCAGAACGTTCCATTACTGGTCAGCCGCAGGCTTCTGATTGACTGGATCTGTTAATTAGTTCTTCACACAGATTGTGCACGTTACATGTGCTAACGTTTGAGTGTCATTAGGGCTGGAAACAAAAATCGGTCAAACAATATAGCTGACCTTTCTAAAAAATATTTATAAGGTATAAGCTCTTCACCCCAGTTATCTAACATTTCAGCACAGTATATGTTTTTATTAGCATCGATTCCCATTCTGTTTAGTACAGTGTAAAATATTTTAGATGTATGCCATAGTTCACATAGTTACCAATGTAAAACTAAATCAATAAATGATAATTGTATACTGCACAGTGAAAGGGTTTTTCGGAACTGCTTCAATATAAATTAGGAGAGCTAACTTTTTTTTTTTTTTTAACAAGAAGCAAATCTGTTACTAGATTTCTGATAAAGCCGGTGATCGCAGTTTGAAAATCATATCTAAAATAGTTGTAAAACGGTGTTCAAGAGTTTAAACTTGATATCTACAACCACACTGACTGACATATCCTCAGTGACCCTCTTCCTTGCTAACTGAATAATTCTCACACGGCTCACTACAAGCTGCATCTGACAGGCTGGGTGAATGGAGACTGAATACACTTGGACTCAGGAGCTCTTGGCTATGTGCACACGTTGTGGATTAGCCTTAGGAATTTCTGGTGCGGATTCTGCCTCTCCTGGCAGAAAACACACCTGCAGATTTGTCGCGTTTTTTGTGCGGTTCCGCAGCGTTTTTTTGTGCTTTTTTTCTGCGGTTTTCTTGCGGATTTGCTGCGGTTTTTACCCCTGCGGTTTTCTATAATTGAATGGGTACAAAAACGCTACAGATCCGCAAAAAAGAAGTGACATGCTGCTTCTTTTAAACCGCAGCGTTTCCGCAGCGGATTTTCCGCAAAGTGTGCACAGCATTTTTTTTTCTCATTGATTTACATTGTACTGTAAATCAACTGCGGATCTGCAGCGTTTCTGCACCTCAAAAAAACGCTGCAGATCCGCAGAGAATCCGCAACGTGTGCACATACCCTCAGACTCATAAAATGCCCATTTTAAGATTGGCATTTTACACAGTAGTGACATAGACCTTCAAAGTAACTACACCAGCCTCATCAAGTCTATTATCTATTTAACAATTTATGTAGTTTGTATGGTGAAACCAGGTTACAGAGACACTTTAAAGGGCCACTGTCACCCCCTGCAGCCGTTATAAACTAAAAGAGCCACCTTGTGCAGCAGTAATGCTGCATTCCAACAAGGTGGCTCTTTTAGTTTTGTGTTCAGGTATTATTAAAATAAAGCGTTTTGAAACTCTGCAGAAATACCTGTCTTTGTCCACGGAGGCGGGTCTGAAGCCTCCTCTGTGAAGTGCCCAACAGCCGTCACTCACATCTTCTGGGGCGATGGTCGCCGCCCCCTGGGTGTTGTTTTCTTTTCAAATCCAACGCCGGCCCTGTGTAAATATTTGTGGGGCAGGCGCAGTAAGCTCTGGCTGTCTGACGTCACAGCCAGGCTTGCAGACTGCGCCTGTGCTGGCAGTGCGGCCACCCACCTCGGGAATCCCTGCCCCGCAATGTGTTATGCATTATGCACAGTGCGGGGCTAGGATTCCTGGGCATGCGCACTGCATGTCTCAGACTCTCACCCACGTCCCCCGCCTTCCAGCCTCTGGCTATTCAGCTGAGCTCATCCTGCCGCCTCCTCCTTCTGCTCATAGCAATCGCCGGGAAAGAAACAACCTACGAAACTTGCCTGCTAGCTGGCTGGAAGGCGGGGGGCGGGGGACGTGGGTGAGAGTTGGATTTGAAAAGCAAACAGCGCGCAGGGGGCGGCGACCATCGCCCCAGAAGATGTGAGTGACGGCTGTTGGGCACTTCACAGAGGAGGCTTCAGACCCGCCTCCGTGGACAAAGACAGGTATTTCTGCAGAGTTTCAAAACGCTTTATTTTAATAATACCTGAACACAAAACTAAAAGAGCCACCTTGTTAGAATGCAGCATTACTGCTGCACAAGGTGGCTCTTTTAGTTTATAACGGCTGCAGGGGGTGACAGTGGCCCTTTAAATACTTGTATTTTTTGTCTGATAAAGGGGTTGTGCAGTATTAGCCATTTTTCTCTATTTTTTTTCCAGAAACACTGGCACCCCCTCACTATGGGTATTGCAACTTAGCGCCATTGAAATAAAGGGAACTGAGCTTCAGTACCATATACAACTCATGCTAAAAGTGTGGTGCTAGTTTTTAAAGAAAGTAGCCATGGTTTTCCAATCCTGAACAACACCCTTAGGGCTCATACTCACATGCGAAAAACTCGGATGGGTCTCGCACGTCAATACCAGTCACTGCACCCGGCACTCATATCGGAACGTGCGGCCGTGTAGGAATACATGCAGCCGCACGCTCCGCTCCTGAGTGCCGGGTATTGACGTGCGAGACTCATCTGAGTTTCTCGCATGAGAGTATGAGCTCTTAAAGAGAGTCTATCACCAGGATTTTGTCACCTAGTCTGAAAGCAGTATAATATAGAGACAGAGACCCTGATTCCAGCGATGTGTCACGTGACTGTTTGCTGCAAGTTTATAAATCACTGTTTTATCAGCAGGAAATTATTATCACTGGAGGACTAGTAAACCTGCTGACAGGTAGTCTTCCATATACATAAGTTTTCTCATATTCACAGTTTTCTGTGCTGCAGATTTAGCAGAGATCTGATTGCGGAGCCCTGTATAACCCCATCCACACCACTGATGATTGGCAGCCTTTTATGCACATGATGCATATGCAAAAAACTGCCAATCAGTGGTGGGGGCGGGGTTTTATACAGAGCTCATTAATCAAGGCTCTGCTAGATCTCCATCAGAGAAAATAGTGATTTTATCAAAACTGCAGCAAGAAGCCTAGTAAGTGACATATTACTGGAATCAGGGTGTCACATCTCCCAGGTATACTGCTGCAGGGAGAGCTGCGCACCGCAGCGAGGGAACTGAGAGCAGAGCGGCGGGGAACTCACCAGGTAGCAAACAGGACCTGAATCACGTGACAAGGAAGTAGGTGGTCGAGGGCAGCGTCAGACGCCGGGGTGCAGAGGAGATGATATAGACTGGAGAGTAGTTAAACGTGCCAAGATAAAACCAGGAGATAACAAGGTAAACGAGGGGTGAGGCAGAGGGATAGTCAGAAAGGGAGCCAAAGGTCAGAAAGCCAGCAGAACAAACAAGCACGGAGAGTAAAACAAACAAATGCAAACCGAGCACACACTCAAGGGGTCAGACACACAGACTAAACAAAAGTATAGCTGACAGGGAATCCTAGTCTGGAGTGTGTATAAATACCCCTCCCAGATCCAAAGAGAGGCCAGCAATATTAACCCTGAGAGAGCAAGACATGAACCATGTCCTATACCATGACACAGGGTCTCTACCCCAACATCATGCTGCTTTCGAATGGGGTAGCAAAGTCTTGGTGACAGATTCTCTAAGATTCATGCTGCAGCTAGCATTTTACTGTGAAATATACCGTATATACTCGAGTATAAGCCGACCCGAGTATAAGCCGACCCCCCTAATTTCACCACAAAAAACTGGGAAAACTTAATGACTCGAGTATAAGCCTAAGGTGGGAAATGCAGCAGCTACCGGTAAATGTCATAAGTAAAAATAGATACCAATAAAAGTAAAATTAATTGAGACATCAGTAGGTTAAGTGTTTTTGAATATCCATATTGAATCAGGAGCCCCATATAATGCTCCATACAGTTTATGATGGGCCCCATAAGATGCTCCATATTAAAATATGCCCCATATAATCCTGCATAAAAGTTAATAATGGCCCCATAAGATGCTCCATAGACACATTTGCCCAATATACTGCTGCACAAACCTTGATTATGGCCCTATAAGATGCTCCATACAGACACTTGCCCCATATACCGTAATGCTCCACAAAAGTTAATTATGGCCCCATACAGACACTTGCCCCATATAGTGCTGCACAAACGTTATGGCCCCATATAGTGCTGCACAAATGTTATGGCCCCATATAGTGCTGCACAAATGTTATGGCCCCATACAGTGCAGCACAAACGTTATGGCCCCATATAGTGCTGCACAAACGTTATGGCCCCATACAGTGCTGCACAAATGTTATGGCCCCATATAGTGCTGCACAAACCTTATGGCCCCATATAGTGCTGCACAAATGTTATGGCCCCATATAGTGCTGCACAACTGTTATGGCCCCATATAGTGCTGCACAAACGTTATGACCCCATATAGTGCTGCACAAATGTTATGGCCCCATATAGTGCTGCACAAACCTTATGGCCCCATATAGTGCTGCACAAATGTTATGGCCCCATATAGTGCTGCACAAACCTTATGGCCCCATATAGTGCTGCACAAATGTTATGGACCCATATAGTGCTGCACAAATGTTATGGCCCCATATAGTGCTGCACAAATGTTATGGCCCCATATAGTGCTGCACAAATGTTATGGCCCCATATAGTGCTGCACAAACGTTATGACCCCATATAGTGCTGCACAAATGTTATGGCCCCATATAGTGCTGCACAAACCTTATGGCCCCATATAGTGCTGCACAAATGTTATGGCCCCATATAGTGCTGCACAAACCTTATGGCCCCATAGATGCTCCATACAGACACTTGCCCCATTTGCTGGGATAAAAATAAATAAATCACATACTCACCTCTCCGTCACACAGGCCCCCGGCACTTTCAATAATTACCTGCTCCTTGTTCCGGTGCGGCTCCATCTTCTGCACTGACGTTCAGCAGAGGGCGCTCACTAACCACATCACCGCGCCCTCTGACCTGAGTGTCATTGCTGAAGACAGAGCCCGGAATGAGGAAAGGCGACTATCGCGCAGCGCAGCGCTCCCCCTCCCCGTATACTCACCTGGTACTGGCATGGTGCAGTCCCTGCTTCCCCGACGCCGCAGCTTCATCCTGTACTGAGCGGTCACCGTTACCGCTCATTACAGTAATGAATATGCGGCTCCACCTCTATGGGAGGTGGAGCCGCATATTCATTACTGTAATGAGCGGTACCATGTGACCGCTCAGTACAGGAAAAATCTGCTGTTGCTGCTGGCGCCGGAGAAGCGAGGGACCTGCAGGGACCGTGCCAGGAGTAGGTGAGTATAATTTCACAGCCCCCGCTCCCTCCCCTGCCGACCCCTGTGTATGACTCCAGTATAAGCCGAGAGGGGGACTTTCAGCCCAAAAAAGTGGGCTGAAAATCTTGGCTTATACTCGAGTATATACGGTAGTATGTAGAAGGCACAAAATTTGCAATGACACCCTGCTGCAAAAATGCATTCTTTTACCCAAAATATGAATCGAGAAAAAAAGTTTTTAAAAAAGCCCCTAAAAAGGTGTCTATATTCTTAAAAAAAAGTACACTAGCATACTCTATCAATGGTGTCCACGTTATGTGTATGCACCAAAGTGCAATAAGAATGCATCCTTATACACTTTTTGGGAAGTAGAAACCTATCTACAGTGCATGTAGACCACATATAAAGGCTTTATGTCACATTTAGTTATGAAAAGATTGCGTTGCACAACCCTGGTCCATGGTCAAGGTCAGTAGTCTCTGGCCGTGGACATGAGCTGCAAGAGTTTCCGTACCCTCTGAGTTCGTAGATTCGACTTGTGATTAGTCGGGCAAATTGACCATATTTAGTATTAGTTGAGCAAAACTATAAGGCTAAGTTCACACCAGGTATTTTGCAGGTTTTTTAATGCTTTGTTATGCAAATTTTCAGCCGAGTTTTACAGTACCAGCAAAGTCTGAGATTTCAGAAATCTCTTGCGCACAGCTTGTCTTTTTGTCATCTGGATTGTGTGCTTTGCATGTTTTTGCACAATGGAGCATGTCAGCTGACATATACACTTAATCAGCTTTATTTTCTGCTCCTCAGATGCGCATATTGGGGGGATGTTATTGATAATTATTTTCTCATACTTTATTCGTGACATGAAATTTTACTCTATGGTGACAGGTTTCCTTTAACAAGAGGGAAATATATTAAAATATAAGTTTTTGAGACTCTCATTGGAAAATGGATATAAAAATAAGCTACTCAATCTCTGAAGAGTGACTCATGGCTCTGCTGTTTAAATTGCAGTTTAATTATGTGAATTTCATTGCCCATTAATATTTCTACACTTGGCAGCTTTGACATTCTTGGGTATGTTTGCCATAGTCTTAGATTTTAGTATGTGGGGGATGAGTATATGCCAAAAAAAAAATAGTCAGGGGCATGTAAAAGCTGTTTTTCCAGTTTTAGAAAAGTAGACCCCAAACCATTTCTGTAATATGAATTCAAATAGTACGCAACCTTCCAGGTTCAAGTGCTGGCTCTCCACGAGGTGTTATTAGATGGAACCCCAATAGATTCACACTGCCGTAATTACTCTACCCTCCTGGACCCGAATACTAGAGGACAGAACATCAGAAGAAGCCTACAGCACACAATGAATGAACAAAGACCCTTTCTGCAAAGATAAGGTTCTTTTCACACTTGTCTCAATGGGTTTCATCAAGAATTCGGTCAACCAGTCTGAATGCTTATACAAAAAAAAAGAAAACAAAAGTGTCATCTCTAACGCAGGAGTGGTGAGTTGAATTAAGTATCCCGGGTCCATGTGCGGCGCACGGAATATGCACTGATCTGGCTTTGAGGTCAAATAGCTCTCAATAGTCCAAAAGGAGATGTTCTCCAGCACCAAAGGAAAGTAGTTGAAACGTAGCCTTTAACCATATAGGATAAAAAAATTAGCAGAATGAGCACATAATAAAAAATTACATATCATTCTTACGCGTCTCCAACAGTAAAACTCTTAATCATACCTTATAATCATAATTAAGGGTTTTTCTACCTGAAATGCGTAAGCTTTTTTTTTTTTTTTTTTTAAATACGTGCACATTCTGCCAATTTTTTTTTGTATCCTATACAACTAAAGGCTAAGTTTTAACTATTTTCCTTTGGTGTTGGAGAACATCTCTAAGAAGAATACTGGTGATGTAATTTCATGTCAATCATTTGTATCCTATTTGGCATGGTTATTCTAAAACCACCTTGAGCCAGCTAAGCTCAGAACAAAAGGCTTGCTTTCAAAATCGATACCATGTGGTCTAACTGCTTTGCTGAGTCAGCTATGATTTCATAAGGAGAATATGGACTTATCGTACATCCTGGTCACAAACAGGTTAAATTTTCGAGATTTCTGGACAGGACCGAACGCCTTCCAGAGTCTTGACCCTTTCTGGTATCACAAGGTGGGGAGATACGTAGATTGGCTAGTAGGAGCCAGGTAGCAAAGCTACATTTGGTATCAACGCGTGGCAGGGACCCAGCCAGATCTGATGGTGCCAAAACCTCCTCCCAGGCAGTCCATTAGGGAGTTATGACCCATCTTAAGTTTTGGCATTTTTAGCTGCTAGAGGCAAGGTGAGGGGGTTTAAACTCAGCCCAGAGGGTAGGAGGGGAGTGACCCAAAGGGGATAAAGGCTAGTGTAAGGCCATGTGGTCTCTCAGTTATGCTTGTGGTCCACTTTGAAAGTGGGGATGACGTTGAGTAATGTGCTCTGAAGGAAATATGAACCAGCTGGCAGCCCATGCCCCCTGCGGCCCAGCACAGGCACATAGTCGAATATCAACCTGGTAATTGACATGATTCATTTGCTTACATATTTTATCCTACCACTACTATTTGTATTTGCATATCTGACTACTGTATATTTATAACCATTGTGTGTATAGTGTATTGTATAGTGTGCCCTTAAGGCGGTTAAACATATTATTTAACCTTGGGCTGCTCTTATCTCGATCCACGAATCCACACATAATTTTCTCAGCTTAACTTTCCATGCTACTGTGGTTAGTTTCTGGCCTGATATAATGCTGTTAACTGTCAAGGATTATATCTAACAAGGAACTGGTGGCAGTCATACAGGGCTGATCGGGTGCTGTTTCACTGGTACTAATGAAAGGAGCCTCTCAGCCTGTCAGGGTTGTGGGTGAGTATGGTGCCATGTCAGTGACTGTGTCGGCCACATCCTCTCACTCTCCGTGCCTCCCTGGGCCCGTGTGGACTGGGAGTATCTGTGTAAAACTAACTTAACGTGTCCCCAGGGGGTGCAGAACGTCACATCTGATAGTGGGGAGATCGCACAAAGTGATCCTTCTGATGTAATAGTGACCTGGTGGCAAGGTGCGGGTTCATCACAATCCCACTGATGTGTAAAAAGATGGACCTACTGCCCATGTTCCCCATTGAAGACCCAAGTACTGTTACGATGCATGTGAAGTAGGGGACAACGGATGGGTCACTCAGAATCCCACCACTGCCACCAATTTTTCAAAGATCGCAGCCAGGGGGGTCGGATCCACCTGCTACTATCTTTGGAGCATACAGCTCTTTGCTACCCCCTATTGTACGAAAAATTACAAGATTGACCGACGATCAATGGAGGAGGTCGCATACTATTTCCACTAAAAGGCCAGTTATCTGGAAGCTAATAGTGAAAGTATGGTATATACACCTTCGATTCCAAGGAATATACGTATATACCCCCGACACAGTCATGGCGAACTCCACAATAACCCCAGACTATTAGCTGCCACCACTGGTCGTTTTTTCACAGGCTGACTGGAGGCCTGATTTCTGGTAGCGTATGGCTTTCAGGGGTGTGGTTTGCAGAACAAAAGCTGAAGTAGAGCACTTCCATTGAGGACATTCAGTGAATGGGATTCATGCATACACAATGTGTACCTATCTGCAGGAACCAAGATCATAATTTGTCTTGACCTTTTGTCAGTACCTGAGTTACACCAACATAACCTGTTATGATCAGGTGGCCTTGGAGCAGCATGAAATGACCTTCGCTGGAGCAGTGGTAACTCCACTGACCGCAATCCCTGATCCTATCACCGCAACTAGAAGTAGCCGTGGGGTGTGCCCAACCAGACCTAGACACCTCAACACAACCTATGGACTAAATATCCCTAAAGATGGAAATAGGAAAACTCTCTTGCCTCAGAGCAGACCCCCAAAGGATAGGCAGCCCCCTACAAATAATGACTGTGAGTAGGAGAGGAAAAGACACACTCAGACAGAAAACAGGGATAAGCAAAGGAGGCCACTTCTACCTAGATAGGAAAGGATAGTACAGGATACTATGCGGTCAGCATAAAACACTACAAAATATCCACGGCAGAAAAATACAAAAACTCCGCCACCTAACTAAAGATGTGGAGAGTATATCTGCGACTCCAGCGAATCCAACTAGACTGAGAAAAACATCAGGCACAGTCTAGCAGGAACAAAATAGAAACAAGATAAGCACAGAAAATAAACACACAGCAGTGTGTCTAAAAAAATGAAGAAAACACTTATCTTAGCTGAATTGGCAGCAAGCAGGAGGGGCCAGGCAGAGGACCAACACTTCCAAAGGAACATTGACTACTGGCAAGGACTAATGAGTTCTGCACAGCTAAATACCCCAGTCCGAACTGCAATTAGCAGAAACACCTGTCCAAGACTGCTGCTCAGGAATAACTGCATTACCATCAACAACCACCAGAGGGAGCCCAAGAGCAGAATTCATAGTAACATAGTAACATAGTAACATAGTTAGTAAGGCCGAAAAAAGACATTTGTCCATCCAGTTCAGCCTATATTCCATCATAATAAATACCCAGATCTACGTCCTTCTACAGAACCTAATAATTGTATGATACAATATTGTTCTGCTCCAGGAAGACATCCAGGCCTCTCTTGAACCCCTCGACTGAGTTCGCCATCACCACCTCCTCAGGCAAGCAATTCCAGATTCTCACTGCCCTAACAGTAAAGAATCCTCTTCTATGTTGGTGGAAAAACCTTCTCTCCTCCAGACGCAAAGAATGCCCCCTTGTGCCCGTCACCTTCCTTGGTATAAACAGATCCTCAGCGAGATATTTGTATTGTCCCCTTATATACTTATACATGGTTATTAGATCGCCCCTTAATTTCGCTAATCTATCTGGGTATTGTAGTTCTCCCATCCCCTTTACTAATTTTGTTGCCCTCCTTTGTACTCTCTCTAGTTCCATTATATCCTTCCTGAGCACCGGTGCCCAAAACTGGACACAGTACTCCATGTGCGGTCTAACTAGGGATTTGTACAGAGGCAGTATAATGCTCTCATCATGTGTATCCAGACCTCTTTTAATGCACCCCATGATCCTGTTTGCCTTGGCAGCTGCTGCCTGGCACTGGCTGCTCCAGGTAAGTTTATCATTAACTAGGATCCCCAAGTCCTTCTCCCTGTCAGATTTACCCAGTGGTTTCCCGTTCAGTGTGTAATGGTGATATTGATTCCCTCTTCCCATGTGTATAACCTTACATTTATCATTGTTAAACCTCCTCTGCCACCTTTCAGCCCAAGTTTCCAACTTATCCAGATCCATCTGTAGCAGAATACTATCTTCTCTTGTATTAACTGCTTTACATAGTTTTGTATCATCTGCAAATATCGATATTTTACTGTGTAAACCTTCTACCAGATCATTAATGAATATGTTGAAGAGAACAGGTCCCAATACTGACCCCTGCGGTACCCCACTGGTCACAGCGACCCAGTTAGAGACTATACCATTTATAACCACCCTCTGCTTTCTATCACTTAGCCAGTTACTAACCCATTTACACACATTTTCCCCCAGACCAAGCATTCTCATTTTGTGTACCAACCTCTTGTGCGGCACGGTATCAAACGCTTTGGAAAAATCGAGATATACCACGTCCAATGACTCACCGTGGTCCAGCCTATAGCTTACCTCTTCATAAAAACTGATTAGATTGGTTTGACAGGAGCGATTTCTCATAAACCCATGCTGATATGGAGTTAAACAGTTATTCTCATTGAGATAATCCAGAATAACATCCCTCAGAAACCCTTCAAATATTTTACCAACAATAGAGGTTAGACTTACTGGCCTATAATTTCCAGGTTCACTTTTAGAGCCCTTTTTGAATATTGGCACCACATTTGCTATGCGCCAGTCCTGCGGAACAGACCCTGTCGCTATAGAGTCACTAAAAATAAGAAATAATGGTTTATCTATTACATTACTTAGTTCTCTTAGTACTCGTGGGTGTATGCCATCCGGACCCGGAGATTTATCTATTTTAATCTTATTTAGCCGGTTTCGCACCTCTTCTTGGGTTAGATTGGTGACCCTTAATATAGGGTTTTCATTGTTTCTTGGGATTTCACCTAGCATTTCATTTTCCACCGTGAATACCGTGGAGAAGAAGGTGTTTAATATGTTAGCTTTTTCCTCGTAATCTACAACCATTCTTTCCTCACTATTTTTTAAGGGGCCTACATTTTCAGTTTTTATTCTTTTACTATTGATATAGTTGAAGAACAGTTTGGGATTAGTTTTACTCTCCTTAGCAATGTGCTTCTCTGTTTCCTTTTTGGCAGCTTTAATTAGTTTTTTAGATAAAGTATTTTTCTCCCTATAGTTTTTTAGAGCTTCAATGGTGCCATCCTGCTTTAGTAGTGCAAATGCTTTCTTTTTACTGTTAATTGCCTGTCTTACTTCTTTGTTTAGCCACATTGGGTTTTTCCTATTTCTAGTCCTTTTATTCCCACAAGGTATAAACCGCTTACACTGCCTATTTAGGATGTTCTTAAACATTTCCCATTTATTATCTGTATTCTCATTTCTGAGGATATTGTCCCAGTCTACCAGATTAAGGGCATCTCTAAGCTGTTCAAACTTTGCCTTCCTAAAGTTCAATGTTTTTGTGACTCCCTGACAAGTCCCCCTAGTGAAAGACAGGTGAAACTGCACAATATTGTGGTCGCTATTTCCTAAATGCCCAACCACCTGCAGATTTGTTATTCTGTCAGGTCTATTAGATAGTATTAGGTCTAAAAGTGCTGCTCCTCTGGTTGGATTCTGCACCAATTGTGAAAGATAATTTTTCTTGGTTATTAGCAGAAACCTGTTGCCTTTATGGGTTTCACAGGTTTCTGTTTCCCAGTTAATATCCGGGTAGTTAAAGTCCCCCATAACCAGGACCTCATTATGGGTTGCAGCTTCATCTATCTGCTTTAGAAGTAGACTTTCCATGCTTTCTGTTATATTTGGGGGTTTGTAACAGACCCCAATGAGAATTTTGTTACCATTTTTCCCTCCATGAATTTCAACCCATATGGACTCGACATCCTCATTCCCTTCGCTAATATCCTCTCTTAAAGTGGACTTTAGACAAGACTTTACATAGAGACAAACCCCTCCTCCTCTCCGATTTTTACGATCCTTTCTAAACAGACTGTAACCCTGTAAGTTAACTGCCCAGTCATAGCTTTCATCTAACCATGTCTCGGTTATTCCCACTATGTCAAAGTTACCTGTAGATATTTCTGCTTCTAGTTCTTCCATCTTGTTTGTCAGGCTTCTGGCGTTTGCGAGCATGCAGTTTAGAGGATTTTGTTTTGTTCCAATCTCCTCACTGTGGATTGTTTTAGAAATGTTCTTACCTCCCTTCTGAGTATGTTTTCCTGGGTCGTCTTTGTTCGAGTCTAATGTTTTTCTTCCCGTCCCCTCTTCTTCTAGTTTAACGCCCTCCTGATGAGTGTAGCGAGTCTTCTGGCGAATGTGTGTTTCCCAGCTTTGTTGAGGTGTAGTCCGTCTCTGGCGAGGAGTCCATCATACCAGTAATTCACACCGTGGTCCAGGAATCCGAATCCTTGTTGTCTGCACCATCGTCTTAGCCAGTTGTTTGCATCAAGGATCCTGTTCCATCTCCTGGTGCCATGCCCGTCTACTGGAAGGATAGAAGAAAAAACTACCTGTGCATCCAGTTCCTTTACTTTCTTCCCCAACTCTTCAAAGTCCTTGCAGATTGTCGGTAGGTCCTTCCTTGCCGTGTCATTGGTGCCAACATGTATCAAAAGAAATGGGTGGACGTCCTTGGAGCTGAAGAGCTTTGGTATCCTATCGGTCACATCCTTGATCATCGCACCTGGAAGGCAGCATACTTCTCTTGCAGTTATGTCCGGTCTGCAGATGGCTGCTTCTGTGCCTCTCAGTAGTGAGTCTCCCACCACCACCACTCTTCGTTGCTTCTTGGCTGTACTTTTTGCTGTCACTTGTTGCTGTGTGCCCTTTTCTTTTTTGCTTGCTGGTATTGCTTCATTCTTAGGTGTGCCATCTTCGTCCTCTACAAAGATTTGATATCGGTTCTTCAGTTGTGTGGTTGGTGATTTCTCCATGGTCTTCTTGCTTCTTTTGGTCACATGCTTCCACTCATCTGCTTTTGGAGGTTCTCTGACACTTTTTGCACCTTCTGTGACCAGTAGAGATGCTTCTGTTCTGTCTAGAAAGTCTTCATTCTCTTTGATAAGTTTCAAAGTTGCTATTCTTTCTTCCAGACCCCGCACCTTTTCTTCTAAAAGGGCCACTAGTCTACACTTCTGACAGGTGAAATTTGATTCTTCTTCTGGTCGATCTGTGAACATGTAGCACATGCTGCAGCTCACCATGTAGGTTGTCACATCTGCCATGTTGCTCCTAGATCCTGCTGACTTGCTGTGTGTTTTCCTTCTTGTGTAATCTACTCAGCCAAGCTCTCTTGCAATAATGTCCTACAGGCGCGCGGTTTGGTGATGCTTTCGAAGCAGCTGGTCCCGGCTGTACCCAACGATCTTCTAGCTTAGGGAGACTTCGCTTCTCCCAGAAGGCACCTGGAATATGCAAATTAGCCTCCTGAAGCTTGAATCCCTGGTTTGGTGATGCTTTCGAAGCAGCTGGTCCCGGCTGTACCCAACGATCTTCTAGCTTAGGGAGACTTCGCTTCCCCCAGAAGGCACCTGGAATATGCAAATTAGCCTCCTGAAGCTTGAATCCCTGGTTTGGTGATGCTTTCGAAGCAGCTGGTCCCGGCTGTACCCAACGATCTTCTAGCTTAGGGAGACTTCGCTTCTCCCAGAAGGCACCTGGAATATGCAAATTAGCCTCCTGAAGCTTGAATCCCTGGTTTGGTGATGCTTTCGAAGCAGCTGGTCCCGGCTGTACCCAACGATCTTCTAGCTTAGGGAGACTTCGCTTCTCCCAGAAGGCACCTGGAATATGCAAATTAGCCTCCTGAAGCTTGAATCCCTGGTTTGGTGATGCTTTCGAAGCAGCTGGTCCCGGCTGTACCCAACGATCTTCTAGCTTAGGGAGACTTCGCTTCTCCCAGAAGGCACCTGGAATATGCAAATTAGCCTCCTGAAGCTTGAATCCCTGGTTTGGTGATGCTTTCGAAGCAGCTGGTCCCGGCTGTACCCAACGATCTTCTAGCTTAGGGAGACTTCGCTTCTCCCAGAAGGCACCTGGAATATGCAAATTAGCCTCCTGAAGCTTGAATCCCTGGTTTGGTGATGCTTTCGAAGCAGCTGGTCCCGGCTGTACCCAACGATCTTCTAGCTTAGGGAGACTTCGCTTCTCCCAGAAGGCACCTGGAATATGCAAATTAGCCTCCTGAAGCTTGAATCCCTGGTTTGGTGATGCTTTCGAAGCAGCTGGTCCCGGCTGTACCCAACGATCTTCTAGCTTAGGGAGACTTCGCTTCTCCCAGAAGGCACCTGGAATATGCAAATTAGCCTCCTGAAGCTTGAATCCCTGGTTTGGTGATGCTTTCGAAGCAGCTGGTCCCGGCTGTACCCAACGATCTTCTAGCTTAGGGAGACTTCGCTTCTCCCAGAAGGCACCTGGAATATGCAAATTAGCCTCCTGAAGCTTGAATCCCTGGTTTGGTGATGCTTTCGAAGCAGCTGGTCCCGGCTGTACCCAACGATCTTCTAGCTTAGGGAGACTTCGCTTCTCCCAGAAGGCACCTGGAATATGCAAATTAGCCTCCTGAAGCTTGAATCCCTGGTTTGGTGATGCTTTCGAAGCAGCTGGTCCCGGCTGTACCCAACGATCTTCTAGCTTAGGGAGACTTCGCTTCTCCCAGAAGGCACCTGGAATATGCAAATTAGCCTCCTGAAGCTTGAATCCCTGGTTCACAACAATTCACAACAATAACCCCCTTGATGACCTCAGGTGGGCCAGGTTGTGGGTTATTTTCAGCCTCTCAAGATTTTATGAACTTCTCAACTTATGCAATAACTTCTTTCCAGATGATCGCAGAAGTTAGATATCCCCGCCAAATTATTTTATTGGGATTTTACAAGCGATCAAACATGACATGGCTGGTTTCAGTTACCTGGCCACTATTGATTTCGGGCTAATAGGCAGGTGTCGCAGTTATGAAGAAATATACATATGTCAAGCTCAGGTGGTAGAGCGGAGGACTGTAGTCACCATTACACACTGAACAGGAATTGGTAACATGCAGTCTGCAAGGACATATTGCCCCATAAACACAAGTCCACACATCCAGACAAGACCTCCACCTTCATGTAGCGTGTCAGGGCGTAAGTTCCGAGTAACACGCCCACGACTGTTGCCCCACACCACGTTACAACAATCTGCAGTCTTATTTATTCTTAGCCGAGACTGGGGCGCTATGCGGTGACTTTGGCTGCAAGACCTATGTCATGGCCGAGGATCACTCTTTTAAGATGCTACATCACAGCATAATTGCAGATGAATGAGGTCACATTGCAACCCCTAGGATTCTGCAACAGACAAGTCAGAAAAGTCAGGACCAGCGGATTTTTTTCCACTTGCTTGTTACATTCATGGTACTACATTGACCTGCATTACACTGTGATTTAACAGCTACACAAAGTGATCTTTGGTGCATGACTTGTGCTGTAGCCAAAGTCACCAAGTAGACCCATTTTAAAACACCACTCCAGCATTTGTTTTTATTTCAGTACTGGAGAGGTGCAATTAATGTAAGGTCCTTGACCCTAGTATTACACTAACCAGCTGCTGCATTCGTCTTATCCGCATCACTCCGGTCCCGCGCCGCCATCTTCTGACACACAACTTCTAACTGACGAAGTCAGGGCTAATGGTCACAAGCTCTGAGTGTAAGTGTATGAGAGCCTTGTTCTAGAATCATTCTGTCTCTCATAGACTTATATTGAGTAATGGCCTCCGGCTCATCCAGCAAGTACTGGAGCGATCCGCCAGCTCACAACCTGCAGAAGACCGAACAGAGTGAACATGGCGGCTGGTAAGTTTAAGACTAAGGATAAGGAATTTAGATTAGAAGCACCACGCCAATAAAAAATTTGGTAGCGGTGCTTTAAAAGTAAGTAATAAATATCCACTAATATTCAAATGGATCTCTTGGAATAGATCTATCACTTGAACGGGATCTATATAAGTAAGGGAATGTCTGTTAGAGGAGATTTTGATTGAGAAAATCTAATTTCACACACCCTTACACTAACCCAGAATTATAGAATAATGCCAGCTATAGCTCAACATATTTTAAAAATGTATTGTCCTTCCATTTTTGCGGCAAGCATTTTTATCAGTTTTTCTTTTCAGATCCGGTTATTCACAGCATTACACACAGGACTGTTAGTCTCTTGTGCTGCACGTTTTTCATGTACGCTAAACCTCAATTAGTTTATGAAGTTTGGATTGTATTTTTGGCCAAACTGTGTTACTGCGCTTATGAAGTCTCCGCTGCTGATATGCAGAGGACATTCTACGTGAACCCCAGACACATTCAGCCTCCAAATGCATTCCTAAATGTAACATCTCACTTATTACATTTCCTCTTATTTTGGCATCACACACCACGTCTCTGTTGAATTCTCCACATGCTCTCTTCTGCGTCCTCATTTTTCTCAATGTACCGCTGTCACTTGCTGCACCGTCCCCCCCACCCCCCATTGACTTTCAGGATCACTAATAGCTCTGGCAGACATTCCCTTTTCACTGTCAAACAAAAGCTAGTCCTAAAAAACCCTCTGAAAATCTCTCCTAGGTACCTATAGTGCAAAGTTCTATTCTATGTACAGCAATCTATTCAAGGAGGATTTTTGTGCAATCTCCACTGTGATTTAGACTTACAGATGATTTACTAAGGAATGAAATGACCAAATTCAGCTGATGCAAATCAAAGTGATCCAGACAGTCCTCAGTTTGGTTTAGGAAATACATGTTCTTATGAAATAACAGTTCTCCAGCATCGCTTCTTAAAACCGTGCAACGTACCATTACTCCCAGAAACACATGAACACATTCACAACTAGCGGTTACCATTTGGCATATACATACAGCCCAAGAGCGTTAGATTGTGTAAGGAACAACCCAATTGACAAGAGGGATGATAATGCACAGCTGTCAATTTACAGCAAGAAAAGCTGCAGATATGTATGTAACCCCTATTCACATGTACAGCACCATGGAATTAATGGTGCTATATAAATAAATAATAATAATATTCCAAAATTATTACAATATGACCAGCGACAGTATTTACGTAAAAAAACACTTTGGAAGAACTGTCAATTTCTGTTTAAAGGGAATCCATCAGCTGTTTTTTTTGCTATGTAATCTGAGAGCAGCATGATGTAGGGGCAGAGATCCTGATACCAGCAATGTTTCACTTACTAGGCTATGTGTTGCTGTTTCAATAAAATTGGTGTTTAATCAGAAGGAGATTATCACTACAAGACTAGATGTCTCATGCCTCCTAGTCAACTGCTCTGCATAACTCCGCCTCCACCACTGAGCCACTGGGGACGATAATGCTGCAAGAGGAGGCAGCGCCCGGCGCGCACAGGCCCGGAGTGACGGCCGTGCTGCGTCTGACTAGGAAGGATAGTCCCGCCCCTGGGATGGTTTCACGGAATGTGGGGGGCACATTTTATAAACAATTATTTCAGCGTGTGCAGGCATTATAACTGAAAGAGCCACCTTGTCAGAATGCTGCATTAGTGCTACACAAGATGGCTCTTTTAGTTACAAGCACCTGAGGGGGTGACAGGTTCCCTTTAATCCAGATGGTCATACCAGAGCAAAACAGTAATAAACAGCATTTCTCTCATGTCTGCTTTACATCGGCATCAATTGTAAAATGTTATTTTATTTTGTTAGCCTTCTAGGAGGTTTAAAAATGCAGCAGTAATTTTTCATTTTTTCAAGGAAATTTACAAAATAAATTTTTGTAGGGACCTATCTATGTTTGAAGTGCCTTTAAGGGTCTCATATATTGGGATACCCCCAAACGTTATACCATTTTAAAAACAGCAACCCCTGAGATGTTGAAAACTGCAGTCAGGTAGTTTATTAACCCTTCAGCTGATTTTCAGGAATTAATGCAAAATGGCATGACAGAAATGAAAATGTGTATTATTACCACCTGAATGCCGCTAACTTCTAAACAGGTTACAACAACCGTCAGACTCTAAAGGTACCTTCACACATAACGATATTGTTAACGATATCGTTGCTATTTGTGACGTAGCAACGATATCGTTAATGAAATCGTTATGTGTGACAGCGACCAACGATCAGGCCCCTGCTGGGAGATCGTTGGTCGCTGAATAAAGTCCAGAACTTTATTTCGTCGCTGGACTCCCTGGAGACATCTCTGGATCGGCGTGTGTGACACCGATCCAGCGATGTCTTCACTGGTAACCAGGGTAAACATCGGGTAACTAAGCGCAGGGCCGCGCTTAGTAACCCGATGTTTACCCTGGTTACCATGCTAAAAGTAAAAAAAAACAAACAGTACATACTTACCTACAGCTGTCTGTCCTCCAGCGCTGCGCTCTGCACTCCTCCTGTACTGGCTGTGAGCCGGAAAGCAGAGCGGTGACGTCACCGCTCTGCTTTCCGGCTCCCAGACAGTACAGGAGGAGAGCAGAGCGCAGCGCTGGAGGACACACGGCTGTAGGTAAGTATGTACTGTTTGTTTTTTTTTACTTTTAGCATGGTAACCAGGGTAAACATCGGGTTACTAAGCGCGGCCCTGCGCTTAGTTACCCGATGTTTACCCTGGTTACCGGCATCGTTGGTCGCTGGAGAGCGGTCTGTGTGACAGCTCTCCAGCGACCAAACAGCGACGCTGCAGCGATTCGGATCGTTGTCGGTATCGCTGCAGCGTCGCTAAATGTGAAGGGGCCTTAAGGCCGCTATTTGGTCATGATTTGCCATGGCAAACATCAGGACCACACAATCATGATCTAAGAACACCAATTGGGATAAAGAGGAAGCCCCCACACTCTGTTAACCATTTATATCATATAGTCACTATTGACAGCATCATCTAAGGGGTTAAACAGATTCGGACGGTGCAAACACTGATCGTGGGTGATACAGCAAGTTGTCAGCTACAGTGTACAGCCGACAGCTGCTGGATTGTCACCTGTATGGGGATGCTATTCTCTTATATGTCAGGTAAGTTAAAAGACGTATTGGCAGTCATTAAGGGGTTAAAACATTTACAATGAAATACCCTATGTGCATTATGTGTTACTATTTATGCCAAATGGCATGAGATTTTTTTAAGAACCATGATAGGACCCAACGCCTCTCGCTAGACATTGAGGAGGAAGGATTTTGGTGGATCTGCTAGAAAAAAAGATACAAAGAACTGGGGTAGGGACTGTTCACAGATCTTAAATCAACAAGTGGGAGAATTCCAGCTGTGACTGAGGTCCCTAGTATAGATATTCTCACTAAGGTAGTGACTGATGATGTAAAGAAATTGAGCTCATCTATGGGGAGACATGAGTCTAATCTATCGATGACATAAAGAAAGACCCTAAAATCCTTGGCCCAAAATGAGAACATCATTCTGAAGGCAGCATACAAGGAAGGAAAATTATTCTTGACATCCCCTCAGGACCCTTTTCATCGATGAGTTTTTTGTGTCCACAGGATTCCATTTGGATGGATATTTCTAGGGAGAATAGTCTAAAATTCACCTTTTATTCAGAGTGTAATTTATTTCTAATTAATATTTCTTTCATTTAAGTAATCCCACCGATCCTGTCTGACCATGTTATTATGGGCACATTTCACAAACTGGTACCATTCACACTGACACTTCATACCTGAAATACCATAAATCACAACATACATTAGTATAACTATGTTTTTTTTTAAAGCAGTGGTTGTAATTCTCTGTTCACAGACTGATGGCAAGTTGATATTTTGACCTCTAAGACCGAAGTGGTTAATGTAGGAGGTAAATCCTCAGAGGCCACAGACAAAGAATGGAATTGAATTTAGTGCGAACTGCAATAAAAATGCTCATTGTGCCAGAGGCAGAAGGCATCAGGGTGACGAATCAGTTCTAAGGTTTTCATCAGACATAAATCAAAAAAATGCTTGAGAAAACGTGCAACCAGAGGGGCTACACGGAAGGAGGAGGCTGACTGCAGTCATCATCATCTTGGAAGATTGGGTGAGGGAGAGTAAAGAAAATGCGAGACAACATTTTTCTAATTTTGGTTATAGAAATTACCAAAATGAATTTTAAACAAAACAATTCAGATGCAGTTGAAGTTCAGACTTTCACTTTTCATTTGAGGGTATCCACATTAAAATTGGATGAAAGGTTTAGGAGTTTCAGCTCCTTAACATGTGCCACCCTGTTTTTAAAGAGACCAAAAGTAATTGGACAGTTGACTCCAAGGCTATTTCATGGACCGGGGTGGGCAATCCCTTCCTTATGTCATTCTCAAATAAGCAGACAAAAGGCCTGGAGTTGATTTGAGGTGTGGTGCTTGCATTTGGAAGGTTTTGCTGTGAAGTAAACATGCGGTCAAAGGAGCTCTCCATGCAGGTGAAACAAGCCATCCTTAAGCTGCGAAAAGAGAAAAAACCCATCCGAGAAATTGCTACAATATTAGGAGTGGCAAAATCTACAGTTTGGTACATCCTGAGAAAGAAAGAAAGCACTGGTGAACTCATCAATGCAAAAAGACCTGGGCGCCCACGGAAGGCAACAGTGGTGGATGATCGCAGAATAATCTCCATGGTGAAGAGAAACTCCTTCACAACAGCCAACCAAGTGAACAACACTCTCCAGGAGGTCGGCGTATCAATATCCAAATCTACCATAAAGAGAAGACTGCATGAAAGTAAATACAGAGGGTTCACTGCACGGTGCAAGCCACTCATAAGCATCAAGAATAAAAAGTGACAAAACAAAGAATATAGACGGCACCAGGCTCAAAATGCACCCAATCTTTGACGCAAAGCAGCACAATGTCTGCGCAGGATTCGTGTAGCAAGCACAGATAAAGCAGACTACGGCGGTGCTCCACATAGAAAAATCAAGTCCATTCCATATAGTAAAAAAGAAGAATATGTGGCACTCACCCAGAAAAGCTGCTGAATTAAAGTCCTTTATTCATGATGCGATAAAACAGAACACTTTTGGAGAGGCGGCTGGGATCGGGAGATGGTGCTGGGAGGAGGAGAGGTGGACGACGATCGTTTCGCGCAAATGCGCTTCAACGGGTCCAGGTGCACAATTAAAAACGTCATATCCTTTATAGAGGACCAGCTGACGTATCATTAACAGGTGTGTGAGATAAAAACACGTAGGGTTAAGTGCAAAACACTATTAACAAGCACATGTAAATTACAACATTATAAGACATATATGAAAAAATCATGTCTAACTTTACAAAAAAATCATGTCTAACCTTACAAAAAAAAGATCATGTCTAACCTTACAAAAAAATCGACATGTCTAATTTATCATTAAGGCCGATGGGGCCCTGAGCATTAGTATCCATTATCCACTTTGCCTCCCGCTGCAGTAAGATTTTATTGCGATCTCCGCCTTGCACGGGACATTTAACTATTTCTAAGCCAGCGAACCGTAACACATTAGGGTTCGCATTATGATAATCCTGCATATGTTTAATAAACCGAGGGCACCCTTTACCGGATAACACTGAATTATAATGCTCTTTGAATCTAGTGACCATCGGCCGTATTGTTTTGCCGATGTAGTAAAAAAGACATGGGCAGAGAATTAAATAGACAACATATTGGGTTTTGCATGTAATTAAATGCCGAACAGAATGGCAAACAGGACCTACACGAATTGGATTGTCTAGGAGTCTTAAGTGACAAAACTTACAGTTGCCGCATCTGTGGTTACCTGTTGGTTGTGACCGCGTAAGCCAATTGTTACCCGTCGAAGATAATCTATTGTTGACTAGCAAATCCCCCAAATTTCTCGTCCGCTTATAACCGAATCTTGGACGACTCATGGCTATTGCTGCCAAATCCCGGTCGTTTTGCAAAATATGCCAATTTTTATTTATGGCTGCATAAATATTTTTATCGATAGGGCTATGCGTAAAAGTAAACGTAAATCTTTTTTGTTGCTCGTCGACTTTGCGAGGGACCTGTTTTTTGCGTTTACAGGTTTTTAGTAATTCATTTTGGGTGAGCTGTTTAACGCGTTGTTCTGCTGTTACTAAAATCTGGGGAGGATAATTTCTTTTTAAGAAGTCATTTTTTAATTCCATTAACTGGTGTTCGAAGCTTGTCTCGTTGTTATTAATTTTCCTGTAACGTACCATTTGACTATATGGGAGACTATTTTTAGTGTGTTGCGGGTGCGCACTAGAAAAATGCAACAAACTGTTTGTTGCAGTTGATTTTTTATGGACTTGCGTATTCAATCTCCCATCTGTAATATTAAGTTTAACGTCCAGAAATTCAAGGGTATTACCGCCGTAACAGGCTGTGAATTGCATGTTCTCATTATTCACTTCATTCAGATACTCAACGAACAAGTCAAAATCATTATGAGACCCATCCCAGACGATAAAAATATCGTCTGCGAATCTAAGAAATAAACGAATAAATTTCAAAAAAGGGTTCGTGATAGAGGTAATATACTTTTCTTCAAACGCAGCCAAAAATAAGTTGGCAAAAACGCAAGCCACGGGCGTACCCATTGCGGTACCGGTGCGTTGTAGGAACCACTTTTCGCCAAATTTAAAAGCATTATGGGACAAGATGAACCGTAAACTTTCAACAATAAACGCAACGAAATCCTGATCCTTGTTCGTATTTGAAAGAATGGTTTCAATAGCCGCAATGCCTTTCTCCTGCGGAATCCTCGTATAAAGGCTAACAACGTCAATAGAGGTTAATACATAAGATGGTTGCCAGTTAATAGATTGCAGAGCCACCAAAAAGTCCCCTGAATCCTTTACAAACGAGGGGATTTTATGCAGCAATGGTTTAAGGAGCCAGTCGAGAAATTGGGACAAGGGTTCCGTCAGTGACCCAATCCCGGAGATTATCGGGCGACCTGGAGGATGAGTAGCGTTCTTGTGCACTTTAGGCAGACTATACCAATGCGGTGTAGAGGGATGGATGGGAAATAATTTTTCAGCTCTGCTTTTTAGCAAAGTGCCCTTAGACACATATTTATTTAATAAACATCTTAATTTTTCTTTGTACTTCTCTGTTGGATTGTGGTCCAAAGAAATATAGGTATTTTTGTCGTTTAGTTGGGACATAGCTTCATTGACATAATAACTTTTGTCAAGCAGGACTATGTTGCCCCCCTTGTCCGCTTTTCTAATAATGACATCCTCCCACTGCTGCATTTCCCGTATTGCGGATTCCTCCATATGTGACAGATTCTTTATTGGCTTACGATATAAAATGGCCTCAACATCTTTGATTACTAGGTCCTGGAACAAATCAATCATATTGCCCGGAGAAACGGGGGGCATAAACGTGGACTGTAGGCCACCTTTAAAAGGCTCAACACCTAAATCTATGTCCTCAGCAGCTGTAGGTCCAATGCTGTTCTGCGAAGATTCGTCAAGATTGGCCAACATCCATGCGTCTTCCAGGTCCTGTGGATCAGCGGGAGGAAACGCAATGAAGCCCAAAGTTCCAATAGTGGCCGGATTTTCCGTTGACGTGGTATGCGGCTTATTGCTCCGGTTTTTAGAGCCAGCGAAATATTTTTGTAAATGTAATTTTCGTGTAGCCTTAAAAAGATCGATTTTAAAGTTAGTTAGATTAAATTCGTCCGGAATGCAAAAATTAAGGCCTAAAGATAGCACAGTCTTCTGTGTGGGAGATAGAATCTTATTAGACAAGTTTATTATCTGGAGTTCATTAGACGTTATTTCCTCCATGAAACCTGCTTGCGCTTTTTCTGCGCATTTTTTTCTGCCACCCCGTCTGATCTTTTTTCTAAAGGGCCCTTCGCTCCCACCGATGTAGTGACGGGGGTAATCTCATTTACGTGATCTTCGACACCACTAGAATCCGAGTCCGTGATCCACCCGTCTTTGTATGGCTTGCGTTTGTTGAATTTTTTAGGATGACGCTGTCTTTGAAAATTCCTTCTTTTGTTTTTATTCCAAGTAAAAACTTGGCCAGTTTCGAAGTCCTTCTTATCCCTCAAAAATTTATCTTTCTTTTGTTGTTTTGTCTCAATTTGGATTAGTACTAATTTCTTCTCCAGTTTTTTGAGGAACAGTTTATACAGATTATCCGTCAAACGAGATTTTAATTCCTGCTTGGCTTTGTCTAATTGTTCGCAAAGAATAGTATATTCCTTCTCATTTTGTGCGATGACCAATGCTAATAAATTTCGAGAGCATTGCAAGTGTATTTCATCCCATGCTTGCTGAAATGCCGGATCTTCAGCAAATTGGGAAATTTCTTTAAAAACACGTAGTCCTCTTGGAACTCTTCCGCACTCTGTATAGGAATTTAGAGATTTAATTGTCCAATACATCCTAATTTCTCTCTCTGCCAGAGAATAAATTTTAGTTTCCAGTAATTTCGTGCTTATTAATAACAAATCTTCCTTATGGTTACAATCCATAAAGAACTCCTCCGCACCCTCCCGTCCAGCCAATAAGCCACACTCCTCTGAAGTGCTTGCCTCTGAATCCATAACATCCTCTTGATTGATGTTCATTGCAGTAAAAAAAAAAAAAAAAAAAAAAAAAAAAAAAAAACACCTTTCGTGCAAATTATCACAGCCTGTGCTCAGTCTCAACACTGGTAGAGCATATAAAATTGACAAAACAAAGAATATAGACGGCACCAGGCTCAAAATGCACCCAATCTTTGACGCAAAGCAGCACAATGTCTGCGCAGGATTCGTGTAGCAAGCACAGATAAAGCAGACTACGGCGGTGCTCCACATAGAAAAATCAAGTCCATTCCATATAGTAAAAAAGAAGAATATGTGGCACTCACCCAGAAAAGCTGCTGAATTAAAGTCCTTTATTCATGATGCGATAAAACAGAACACTTTTGGAGAGGCGGCTGGGATCGGGAGATGGTGCTGGGAGGAGGAGAGGTGGACGACGATCGTTTCGCGCAAATGCGCTTCAACGGGTCCAGGTGCACAATTAAAAACGTCATATCCTTTATAGAGGACCAGCTGACGTATCATTAACAGGTGTGTGAGATAAAAACACGTAGGGTTAAGTGCAAAACACTATTAACAAGCACATGTAAATTACAACATTATAAGACATATATGAAAAAATCATGTCTAACTTTACAAAAAAATCATGTCTAACCTTACAAAAAAAAGATCATGTCTAACCTTACAAAAAAATCGACATGTCTAATTTATCATTAAGGCCGATGGGGCCCTGAGCATTAGTATCCATTATCCACTTTGCCTCCCGCTGCAGTAAGATTTTATTGCGATCTCCGCCTTGCACGGGACATTTAACTATTTCTAAGCCAGCGAACCGTAACACATTAGGGTTCGCATTATGATAATCCTGCATATGTTTAATAAACCGAGGGCACCCTTTACCGGATAACACTGAATTATAATGCTCTATAATGGTACGTTACAGGAAAATTAATAACAACGAGACAAGCTTCGAACACCAGTTAATGGAATTAAAAAATGACTTCTTAAAAAGAAATTATCCTCCCCAGATTTTAGTAACAGCAGAACAACGCGTTAAACAGCTCACCCAAAATGAATTACTAAAAACCTGTAAACGCAAAAAACAGGTCCCTCGCAAAGTCGACGAGCAACAAAAAAGATTTACGTTTACTTTTACGCATAGCCCTATCGATAAAAATATTTATGCAGCCATAAATAAAAATTGGCATATTTTGCAAAACGACCGGGATTTGGCAGCAATAGCCATGAGTCGTCCAAGATTCGGTTATAAGCGGACGAGAAATTTGGGGGATTTGCTAGTCAACAATAGATTATCTTCGACGGGTAACAATTGGCTTACGCGGTCACAACCAACAGGTAACCACAGATGCGGCAACTGTAAGTTTTGTCACTTAAGACTCCTAGACAATCCAATTCGTGTAGGTCCTGTTTGCCATTCTGTTCGGCATTTAATTACATGCAAAACCCAATATGTTGTCTATTTAATTCTCTGCCCATGTCTTTTTTACTACATCGGCAAAACAATACGGCCGATGGTCACTAGATTCAAAGAGCATTATAATTCAGTGTTATCCGGTAAAGGGTGCCCTCGGTTTATTAAACATATGCAGGATTATCATAATGCGAACCCTAATGTGTTACGGTTCGCTGGCTTAGAAATAGTTAAATGTCCCGTGCAAGGCGGAGATCGCAATAAAATCTTACTGCAGCGGGAGGCAAAGTGGATAATGGATACTAATGCTCAGGGCCCCATCGGCCTTAATGATAAATTAGACATGTCGATTTTTTTGTAAGGTTAGACATGATCTTTTTTTTGTAAGGTTAGACATGATTTTTTTGTAAAGTTAGACATGATTTTTTCATATATGTCTTATAATGTTGTAATTTACATGTGCTTGTTAATAGTGTTTTGCACTTAACCCTACGTGTTTTTATCTCACACACCTGTTAATGATACGTCAGCTGGTCCTCTATAAAGGATATGACGTTTTTAATTGTGCACCTGGACCCGTTGAAGCGCATTTGCGCGAAACGATCGTCGTCCACCTCTCCTCCTCCCAGCACCATCTCCCGATCCCAGCCGCCTCTCCAAAAGTGTTCTGTTTTATCGCATCATGAATAAAGGACTTTAATTCAGCAGCTTTTCTGGGTGAGTGCCACATATTCTTCTTTTTTACTATCAAGAATAAAAAGGCTAGACTGAACTTTGCTAAAAAACATCTAAAAAAGCCAGCACAGTTCTGGAAGAACATTCTTTGGACAGATAAAACCAATTTCAACCTCTACCAGAATGATGGAAAGAGAAAAGTATGGCGAAGGTTTGGTACAGCTCATGATCCAAAGCATACCACATCATCTGTAAAACACGGGGGAGACAGTGTGATGGCTTGGGCATGCATGGCTGCCAGTGGCACTGGGTCACTAGTGTTTATTGATGACGTGACACAGGACAGAAGCAGCCGAATGAATTCTGAGGTATTCAGAGCCATACTGTGTGCTCAGATCCAGCCAAATGCAGCAAAACTGATTGGTCGTCGTTTCATACTACAGATGGACAGTGACCCAAAACATAAAGCCAAAGCAACCCAGGAGTTTATTAAAGCAAAGAAGTGGAATATTCTTGAATGGCCAAGTCAATCACCTGATCTCAACCCAACAGAGCAGCATTTCACTTGTTAAAGACTAAACTTCAGACAGAAAGGCCCACAAACAAACAGCAACTGAAACCCACCGCAGTGAAGGCCTGGCAGAGCATCAAAAAGGAGGAAACACAGAGTCTGGTGATGTCCATGAGTTCAAGACTTCAGGCAGTCATTGCCAACAAAGGGTTTTCAACCAAGTACTAGAAATGAACATTTTATTTAAAATGATTTAATCTGTCCAATTACTTTTGGTCCCTTTACCAACAGGGTTGCACATGTTAAGGAGCTAAAACTCCTAAACCCTGCATCCAATTTTAATGTGGATACCCTCAAATGAAAGCTGAAAGTCTGAACTTCAACTGCATCTGAATTGTTTTGTTTAAAATTCAATGTGGTCATGTCTATAACCAAAATTAGAAAAATGTTGTCTCTGTCCAAATATATATGGACCTAACTGTATGTGTGACAGGACATAACTGATATACAAATAAACCAAAGAGACGCCTGTGACATTACAGCATGGAATTAACCAATTCTTTACACCACAAATATTCTAAATGAAGATGAAGATTGATGTAGCAACGAGAAGATGGGGAGTCTATCAGACTGCAAAGAAACAACGGCAAGGAATTCACACAATACAATGTTCTCAACAGTAGGGCAATGTTGGATTGTAACATAACAGGGGTAGTTCTTATTGATTAGATCCTCATGCTAAAAGGTTGGGCTACTTTCTCTGGTGAGTGCAGCTTTCTTGACAAACGGACCTGCACTTATGTCTATACAACGACTGCTAATGGAGGAGCATGTGACCAGGCCAGTCGCCTCTATACAATGACTGCTGATGGGGGAGTATGTGACCAGGCCAGTCGCCTCTATACAATGACTGCTGATGGAGGAGTATGTGACCAGGCCAGTCGCCTCTATACAATGACTGCTGATGGAGGAGTATGTGACCAGGCCAGTCGCCTCTATACAATGACTGCTGATGGGGGAGTATGTGACCAGGCCAGTCGCCTCTATACAATGACTGCTGATGGGGTAGCATGTGACCAGGCCAGTGGCCTGTATACAATGACTGCTGATGGAGGAGTATGTGACCAGGCCAGTCGCCTCTATACAATGACTGCTGATGGGGTAGCATGTGACCAGGCCAGTGGCCTGTATACAATGACTGCTGATGGAGGAGTATGTGACCAGGCCAGTCGCCTCTATACAATGACTGCTGATGGGGGAGCATGTGACCAAGCCAGTCGCCTCTATACAATGACTGCTGATGGAGGAGCATGTGACCAGGCCAGTCGCCTGTATACATTGACTGCTGATGGAGGAGTATGTGACCAGGCCAGTCGCCTCTATACAATGACTGCTGATGGAGGAGTATGTGACCAGGCCAGTCGCCTCTATACAATGACTGCTGATGGAGGAGCATGTGACCAGGCCAGTTGCCTGTATACATTGACTGCTGATGGAGGAGTATGTGACCAGGCCAGTCGCCTCTATACAATGACTGCTGATGGAGGAGTATGTGACCAGGCCAGTCGCCTCTATACAATGACTGCTGATGGAGGAGTATGTGACCAGGCCAGTCGCCTCTATACAATGACTGCTGATGGAGGAGTATGTGACCAGGCCAGTCGCCTCTATACAATGACTGCTGATGGGGGAGCATGTGACCAGGCCAGTCGCCTCTATACAATGACTGCTGATGGGGGAGTATGTGACCAGGCCAGTCGCCTCTATACAAAGACTGCTGATGGGGGAGCATGTGACCAGGCCAGTGGCCTGTATACAATGACTGCTGATGGAGGAGTATGTGACCAGGCCAGTCGCCTCTATACAATGACTGCTGATGGGGGAGCATGTGACCAAGCCAGTCGCCTCTATACAATGACTGCTGATGGAGGAGCATGTGACCAGGCCAGTCGCCTGTATACATTGACTGCTGATGGAGGAGTATGTGACCAGGCCAGTCGCCTCTATACAATGACTGCTGATGGGGGAGCATGTGACCAGGCCAGTGGCCTCTATACAATGACTGCTGATGGAGGAGCATGTGACCAGGCAAGTCGCCTCTATACATTGACTGCTGATGGAGGAGTATGTGACCAGGCCAGTCGCCTCTATACAATGACTGCTGATGGAGGAGTATGTGACCAGGCCAGTCGCCTCTATACATTGACTGCTGATGGGGGAGTATGTGCCCAGGCCAGTAGCCTCTATACAATGACTGCTGATGGGGGAGTATGTGACCAGGCCAGTCGCCTCTATACATTGACTGCTGATGGAGGAGTATGTGACCAGGCCAGTCGCCTCTATACAATGACTGCTCATGGGGGAGTATGTGACCAGGCCAGTTGCCTCTATACAATGACTGCTCATGGGGGAGTATGTGACCAGGCCAGTCACCTCTATACAATGACTGCTGATGGAGGAGTATGTGACCAGGCCAGTCGCCTCTATACAATGACTGCTGATGGAGGAGTATGTGACCAGGCCAGTGGCCTGTATACAATGACTGCTGATGGAGGAGTATGTGACCAGGCCAGTCGCCTCTATACAATGACTGCTGATGGGGGAGTATGTGACCAGGCCAGTCGCCTCTATACAATGACTGCTGATGGGGGAGCATGTGACCAGGCCAGTGGCCTGTATACAATGACTGCTGATGGAGGAGTATGTGACCAGGCCAGTCGCCTCTATACAATGACTGCTGATGGGGGAGTATGTGACCAGGCCAGTCGCCTCTATACAATGACTGCTGATGGAGGAGCATGTGACCAGGCCAGTCGCCTCTATACATTGACTGCTGATGGAGGAGTATGTGACCAGGCCAGTCGCCTCTATACAATGACTGCTGATGGAGGAGTATGTGACCAGGCCAGTGGCCTCTATACAATGACTGCTGATGGCGGAGTATGTGACCAGGCCAGTCGCCTCTATACAATGACTGCTGATGGAGGAGTATGTGACCAGACCAGTCGCCTCTATACAATGACTGCTGATGGGGGAGCATGTGACCAGGCCAGTCGCCTCTATACAATGACTGCTGATGGAGGAGTATGTGACCAGGCCAGTCGCCTCTATACATTGACTGCTGATGGGGGAGTATGTGCCCAGGCCAGTAGCCTCTATACAATGACTGCTGATGGGGGAGTATGTGACCAGGCCAGTCGCCTCTATACATTGACTGCTGATGGAGGAGTATGTGACCAGGCCAGTCACCTCTATACAATGACTGCTGATGGAGGAGTATGTGACCAGGCCAGTCGCCTCTATACAATGACTGCTGATGGAGGAGTATGTGACCAGGCCAGTGGCCTGTATACAATGACTGCTGATGGAGGAGTATGTGACCAGGCCAGTCGCCTCTATACAATGACTGCTGATGGGGGAGTATGTGACCAGGCCAGTCGCGTCTATACAATGACTGCTGATGGGGGAGCATGTGACCAGGCCAGTGGCCTGTATACAATGACTGCTGATGGAGGAGTATGTGACCAGGCCAGTCGCCTCTATACAATGACTGCTGATGGGGGAGCATGTGACCAGGCCAGTCGCCTCTATGCAATGACTGCTGATGGAGGAGCATGTGACCAGGCCAGTCGCCTGTATACATTGACTGCTGATGGAGGAGTATGTGACCAGGCCAGTCGCCTCTATACAATGACTGCTGATGGGGGAGCATGTGACCAGGCCAGTCGCCTCTATACAATGACTGCTGATGGAGGAGCATGTGACCAGGCCAGTCGCCTCTATACATTGACTGCTGATGGAGGAGTATGTGACCAGGCCAGTCGCCTCTATACAATGACTGCTGATGGAGGAGTATGTGACCAGGCCAGTGGCCTCTATACAATGACTGCTGATGGAGGAGTATGTGACCAGGCCAGTCGCCTCTATACAATGACTGCTGATGGGGGAGCATGTGACCAGGCCAGTCGCCTCTATACAATGACTGCTGATGGAGGAGCATGTGACCAGGCCAGTCGCCTGTATACATTGACTGCTGATGGAGGAGTATGTGACCAGGCCAGTCGCCTCTATACAATGACTGCTGATGGGGGAGCATGTGACCAGGCCAGTCGCCTCTATACAATGACTGCTGATGGAGGAGCATGTGACCAGGCCAGTGGCCTCTATACAATGACTGCTGATGGGGGAGTATGTGACCAAGCCAATCACCTCTATATAATGACTGCTGATGGGGGAGTATGTGACCAGGCCAGTGGCCTCTATACAATGACTGCTAATGGAGGAGCATGTGACCAGGCCAGTCGCCTCTATACAATGACTGCTGATGGAGGAGTATGTGACCAGGCCAGTCGCCTGTATACAATGACTGCTGATGGAGGAGTATGTGACCAGGCCAGTGGCCTCTATATAATGACTGCTGATGGGGGAGTATGTGACCAGGCCAGTGGCCTCTATACAATGACTGCTGATGGGGGAGTATGTGACCAGGCCAGTCGTCTCTATACAATGACTGCTGATGGGGGAGTATGTGACCAGGCCAGTCGCCTGTATACAATGACTGCTGATGGAGGAGTATGTGACCAGGCCAGTCGCCTCTATACAATGACTGCTGATGGGGGAGTATGTGACCAGGCCAGTCGCCTCTATACAATGACTCCTGATGGTGGAGTATGTGACCAGGCCAGTCGCCTGTATACAATGACTGCTGATGGGGGAGTATGTGACCAGGCCAGTGGCCTGTATACAATGACTGCTGATGGAGGAGCATGTGACCAGGCCAGTTGCCTCTATACAATGACTGCTGATGGGGGAGTATGTGACCAGGCCAGTCGCCTCTATACAATGACTGCTGATGGAGGAGTATGTGACCAGGCCAGTGGCCTGTATACAATGACTGCTGATGGAGGAGTATGTGACCAGGCCAGTTGCCTCTATACAATGACTGCTCATGGGGGAGTATGTGACAAGGCCAGTCGCCTCTATACAATGACTGCTGATGGAGGAGTATGTGACCAGGCCAGTCGCCAATATACAATGACTGCTGATGGAGGAGTATGTGACCAGGCCAGTCGCCTCTATACAATGACTGCTGATGGGGGAGTATGTGACCAGGCCAGTCGCCTCTATACAATGACTGCTGATGGAGGAGTATGTGACCAGGCCAGTCGCCAATATACAATGACTGCTGATGGAGGAGTATGTGACCAGGCCAGTGGCCTCTATACAATGACTGCTGATGGGGGAGTATGTGACCAGGCCAGTGGCCTCTATACAATGACTGCTGATGGGGGAGTATGTGACCAGGCCAGTCGCCTCTATACAATGACTGCTGATGGAGGAGTATGTGACCAGGCCAGTCGCCTCTATGCAATGACTGCTGATGGGGGAGTATGTGACCAGGCCAGTCGCCTCTATACAATGACTGCTGATGGAGGAGTATGTGACCAGGCCAGTCGCCTCTATACAATGACTGCTGATGGGGGAGTATGTGACCAGGCCAGTCGCCTCTATACAATGACTGCTGATGGAGGAGTATGTGACCAGGCCAGTCGCCTCTATACAATGACTGCTGATGGAGGAGCATGTGACCAGGCCAGTTGCCTCTATACAATGACTCCTGATGGTGGACTATGTGACCAGGTCAGTGGCCTCTATACAATGACTGCTGATGGGGGAGTATGTGACCAGGCCAGTGGCCTCTATACAATGACTGCTGATGGGGGAGTATGTGACCAGGCCAGTGGCCTCTATACAATGACTGCTGATGGGGGAGTATGTGACCAGGCCAGTGGCCTCTATATAATGACTGCTGATGGGGGAGTATGTGACCAGGCCAGTGGCCTCAATACAATGACTGCTGATGGGGGAGTATGTGACCAGGCCAGTTGCCTGTATACAATGACTGCTGATGGGGGAGTATGTGCCCAGGCCAGTGGCCTCTATACAATGACTGCTGATGGAGGAGCATGTGACCAGGCCAGTCGCCTCTATACAATGACTCCTGATGGAGGAGTATGTGACCAGCCCAGTGGCCTCCATACAATGACTGCTGATGGAGGAGTATGTGACCAGGCCAGTCGCCTCTATACAATGACTGCTGATGGGGGAGTATGTGACCAGGCCAGTCGCCTGTATACAATGACTGCTGATGGAGGAGTATGTGACCAGGCCAGTCGCTTCTATACAATGACTGCTGATGGGGGAGTATGTGACCAGGCCAGTCGCCTCTATACAATGACTCCTGATGGTGGAGTATGTGACCAGGCCAGTCGCCTGTATACAATGACTGCTGATGGGGGAGTATGTGACCAGGCCAGTGGCCTGTATACAATGACTGCTGATGGAGGAGCATGTGACCAAGCCAGTTGCCTCTATACAATGACTGCTGATGGGGGAGTATGTGACCAGGCCAGTCGCCTCTATACAATGACTGCTGATGGAGGAGTATGTGACCAGGCCAGTGGCCTGTATACAATGACTGCTGATGGAGGAGTATGTGACCAGGCCAGTTGCCTCTATACAATGACTGCTCATGGGGGAGTATGTGACCAGGCCAGTCGCCTCTATACAATGACTGCTGATGGAGGAGTATGTGACCAGGCCAGTGGCCTCTATACAATGACTGCTGATGGGGGAGCATGTGACCAGCCCAGTCGCCTCTATACAATGACTGCTGATGGGGGAGTATGTGACCAGGCCAGTTGCCTCTATACAATGACTGCTGATGGAGGAGAATGTGACCAGCCCAGTGGCCTCTATACAATGACTGCTGATGGAGGAGTATGTGACCAGGCCAGTCGCCTCTATACAATGACTGCTGATGGAGGAGTATGTGACCAGGCCAGTCGCCTCTATACAATGACTGCTGATGGGGGAGTATGTGACCAGGCCAGTCGCCTCTATACAATGACTGCTGATGGGGGAGTATGTGACAAGGCCAGTCGCCTCTATACAATGACTGCTGATGGAGGAGTATGTGACCAGGCCAGTCGCCTCTATACAATGACTGCTGATGGGGGAGTATGTGACCAGGCCAGTGGCCTCTATACAATGACTGCTGATGGGGGAGTATGTGACCAGGCCAGTGGCCTCTATACAATGACTGCTGATGGGGGAGTATGTGACCAAGCCAGTCGCCTCTATACAATGACTGCTGATGGGGGAGTATGTGACCAGGCCAGTGGCCTCTATACAATGACTGCTGATGGGGGAGTATGTGACCAGGCCAGTGGCCTCTATACAATGACTGCTGATGGAGGAGTATGTGACCAGGCCAGTCGCCTCTATGCAATGACTGCTGATGGGGGAGTATGTGACCAGGCCAGTCGCCTCTATACAATGACTGCTGATGGAGGAGTATGTGACCAGGCCAGTCGCCTCTATACAATGACTGCTGATGGGGGAGTATGTGACCAGGCCAGTCGCCTCTATACAATGACTGCTGATGGAGGAGTATGTGACCAGGCCAGTCACCTCTATACAATGACTGCTGATGGAGGAGCATGTGACCAGGCCAGTTGCCTCTATACAATGACTCCTGATGGTGGACTATGTGACCAGGCCAGTGGCCTCTATACAATGACTGCTGATGGGGGAGTATGTGACCAGGCCAGTGGCCTCTATACAATGACTGCTGATGGGGGAGTATGTGACCAGGCCAGTGGCCTCTATACAATGACTGCTGATGGGGGAGTATGTGACCAGGCCAGTGGCCTCTATATAATGACTGCTGATGGGGGAGTATGTGACCAGGCCAGTGGCCTCAATACAATGACTGCTGATGGGGGAGTATGTGACCAGGCCAGTTGCCTGTATACAATGACTGCTGATGGGGGAGTATGTGCCCAGGCCAGTGGCCTCTATACAATGACTGCTGATGGAGGAGCATGTGACCAGGCCAG
Source organism: Ranitomeya imitator (assembly GCF_032444005.1). Taxonomy (NCBI): domain Eukaryota; kingdom Metazoa; phylum Chordata; class Amphibia; order Anura; family Dendrobatidae; genus Ranitomeya; species Ranitomeya imitator. The sequence goes on along the minus strand of NC_091282.1, from coordinate 714,423,681 downwards.
TCGCCTCTATACAATGACTCCTGATGGAGGAGTATTTGACCAGCCCAGTGGCCTCCATACAATGACTGCTGATGGAGGAGTATGTGACCAGGCCAGTCGCCTCTATACAATGACTGCTGATGGAGGAGTATGTGACCAGGCCAGTCGCCTGTATACATTGACTGCTGATGGGGGAGTATGTGACCAGGTCAGTGGGCTCTATACAATGACTGCTGATGGGGGAGTATGTGACCAGGCCAGTTGCCTCTATACAATGACTGCTGATGGGGGAGTATGTGACCAGGCCAGTGGCCTCTATACAATGACTGCTGATGGAGGAGTATGTGACCAGGCCAGTCGCCTGTATACATTGACTGCTGATGGGTGAGTATGTGACCAGGCCAGTCGCCTGTATACATTGACTGCTGATGGGGGAGTAAGTGACCAGGCCAGTGGCCTCTACACAATGACTGCTGATGGGGGAGTATGTGACCAGGCCAGTTGCCTCTATACAATGACTGCTGATGGGGGAGTATGTGACCAGGCCAGTGGCCTCTATACAATGACTGCTGATGGGGGAGTATGTGACCAGGCCAGTCGCCTGTATACATTGACTGCTGATGGGGGAGTATGTGACCAGGCCAGTCACCTCTATATAATGACTGCTGATGGGGGAGTATGTGACCAGGCCAGTGGCCTCTATACCATGACTGCTGATGGGGGAGTATGTGACCAGGCCAGTGGCCTGTATACAATGACTGCTGATGGGGGAGTATGTGACCAGGCCAGTTGCCTCTATACAACGACTGCTGATGGGGGAGCATGTGACCAGGCCAGTCGCACGATTGGGGACCATAAACGGAGACATGACTAGTCTGTCTGCCCTCTGGCAGGCTTCTCCCAGCACCGCTCCAGGTGATTGTCAGGTCTCACTATTTACACATAAGGGAGAAACCTGTCAATCAACTAGAGTGAAGCAAGTTGAACCCGTCCAATGGTGGCACTGGACTAGTCTAGTCTCTGCCTTTGGTTCCCAGGCCTTCAAGCCATATTTTCAATGACACTTCAGAGTATTTCAGATAAAAATATACCTAGCTATACCTAATCATGCAGCCCGGTTCTAATTCATGCTGCCCATAGTTCTTTTAAGGGGAGGTGCAGGTGACTGTATTTTTGGACAAATTGTGTTCTGACAAAACATCAGTTTGCGCTTGGACCAATGTTAATTTAAAGGGCAGTGTACATGTCCGATTTTTTGCTCTGAAAAAACCTGTCTGGGAAAAAAAAAATCACAGCATGCCCAAGTTTGATCAGAAATTTGGATTGCACTTAGCCATTCAAATCAATGAGTCCATGGATGACATCTGAGTGCAGTCAGAGTTTCATGAGCTGACAGAATGGAGAAAAAGGGGACATTTTTTACTCCATCTCTTCATCTGAGAATTGGATCACACTCTGGTTAGCAAAATCTCCTGATTTTCTCCAATTATTCAATACACTGTCATCTGCACTTGCCCTTAGAGAAATGTATTATGAGGGTAAGTAGCATCTAGTTACAATGAAGCTTATGAATCAATCAGGACAAAAGGTTTTGGATGTGTATCATATCAGAAACTGTAATAATCAAATGTCTTCTGGAGGTAGAAGATAATAAACTGTAGAGTCTTTAAAGGGGACCTGTCACCCCCAAAATGGAAGATGAGCTAAGCCCACCAACATCAGGGGCTTATCTAGAGCATTCTGTAATGCGGTAGATAAGCCCCGATGTATCCTGGAAGATGAGAAAAAGAGGTTAGATTATACTCACCTGGGAGCGGTCCCGCTGCGGTTCTGGTCTGATGGGCGTTGCGGTCCAGGGCCTCCCATCTTCTTACGATGACGTCCTCTTCTTGTCTTCACGCTGCGGCTCCGGCGCAGGCGTACTTTGTCTGCCCTGTTGAGGGAAGAGCAAAGTACTTGCAGTGCGCAGGTGCCGGGGAACGTCAGAGAGGCTCAGCGCACTGCAGTAATCTGTACGCCTGCGCAGGAGCCATGGCAGGAAGACAAGAAGAGGACGACATCCTATGAAGATGAGAGGCCCCGGACCGGACCGCGACCCCATCGGATCGGATCGCCCCCCCCAGGTGAGTATAATCCAACCTCTTTTTCTCATCTTTCAGGATACATCGGGGGCTTATCTACAGCATTACAGAATGCTATAGATAAGCCCCTGATGCCAGTGGGCTTAGCTCATCTTCCATTTTGGAGGTGACAGTTTCCCTTTAAATATTTTAGAATGTTATTAGATACACACTGAGAATGTTTTAAAACTTACCGTATATGAAATGAAACACACAAAATGTTAAAATGGGCAGACAAAGTGCCTTCTTCTGTTTCAATAATGAGAAGGATCCATGAAAGAAGGCACAAATCTCTTGTTAGGATCCTCTCCTGACAGTTTTCGTTTGAGCTTTCATGGCCAGAATAAAAGTCTGCTGCACTACACTATCAAGTAGAAATAGTAAACCAAAAAACATTAGGTCCAAGTCAATATGATCCATCGGTATCTGTTACTAAGCAAACAAGTTACAATGCCAGTGTTTTCTGTAGTCACAGACAAATTTATACACACAAATTGCCAAGGCAAATAAAGATCCCTCATTAAAGACCCTAATAAAACATAACTTTTATTTTTAGCACTAAACGTAAATCAAAATCTTTAAAAATACAGTACTACGGAGGGGTATTATGATTCAAGTAATTCCTGTTGGCAGCTATGTAAAGTGTTTAGGCTTCCTTAACCCCTTCATGACCCAGCCTATTTTGACCTTAAAGACCTTGCCGTTTTTTGCAATTCTGACCAGTGTCCCTTTATGAGGTAATAACTCAGGAACGCTTCAACGGATCCTAGCGGTTCTGAGATTGTTTTTTCGTGACATATTGGGCTTCATGTTAGTGGTAAATTTAGGTCAATAAATTCTGCGTTTATTTGTGATAAAAACGGAAATTTGGCGAAAATTTTGAAAATTTCGCAATTTTCACATTTTGAATTTTTATTCTGTTAAACCAGAGAGATATGTGACACAAAATAGTTAATAAATAACATTTCCCACATGTTTACTTTACATCAGCACAATTTTGGAAACAAAATTTTTTTTTGTTAGGAAGTTATAAGGGTTAAAATTTGACCAGCGATTTGTCATTTTTACAACGAAATTTACAAAACCATTTTTTTTAGGGACCACCTCACATTTGAAGTCAGTTTGAGGGGTCTATATGGCTGAAAATACCCAAAAGTGACACCATTCCAAAAACTGCACTCAAGGTACTCAAAACCACATTCAAGAAGTTTATTAACCCTTCAGGTGCTTCACAGCAGCAGAAGCAACATGGAAGGAAAAAATGAACATTTAACTTTTTAGTCACAAAAATTATCTTTTAGCAACAATTTTTTTATTTTCCCAATGGTAAAAGGAGAAACTGAACCACGAAAGTTGTTGTGCAATTTGTCCTGAGTACGCTGATACCTCATATGTGGGGGTAAACCACTGTTTGGGCGCACGGCAGGGCTTGGAAGGGAAGGAGCGCCATTTGACTTTTTGAATCAAAAATTGGCTCCACTCTTTAGCGGACACCATGTCACGTTTGGAGAGCCCCCGTGTGCCTAAAAATTGGAGCTCCCCCACAAGTGACCCCATTTTGGAAACTAGACGCCCCAAGGAACTTATCTACATGCATAGTGAGCACTTTGAACTCCCAGGTGCTTCACAAATTGATCCGTAAAAATGAAAAAGTACTTTTTTTTCACAAAAAAATTCTTTTAGCCTCAATTTTTTCATTTTCACATGGGCAACAGGATAAAATGGATCCTAAAATGTGTTGGGCAATTTCTCCTGAGTACGCCGATACCTCACATGTGGGGGTAAACCACTGTTTGGGCACATGGTAAGGCTCGGAAGGGAAGGAGCGCCATTTGACTTTTTGAATGAAAAATTATTTCCATCGTTAGCGGACACCATGTCGCGTTTGGAGAGTTCCTGTGTGCCTAAACATTGGCGCTCCCCCACAAGTGACCCCATTTTGGAAACTAGACCCCCCAAGGAACTTATTTAGATGCCTAGTGAGCACTTTAAACCCTCAGGTGCTTCACAAATTGATCTGTAAAAATGAAAAAGTACTTTTTTTTCACAAAAAAATTCTTTTCGCCTCAATTTTTTCATTTTCACATGGGCAGTAGGATAAAATGGATCATAAAATTTGTTGGGCAATTTCTCCTGAGTACGCCGATACCTCATATGTGGGGGTAAACCACTGTTTGGGCACACGGCAGGGCTCGGAAGGGAAGGCGCGCCATTTGACTTTTTGAATGGAAAATTAGCTCCAATTGTTAGCGGACACCATGTCGCGTTTGGAGAGCCCCTGTGTGCCTATGCATTGGAGCTCCCCCACAAGTGACCCCATTTTGGAAACTAGACCCCCCAAGGAACTTATCTAGATGCATATTGAGCACTTTAAACCCCCAGGTGCTTTACAGAAGTTTATAACGCAGAGCCATGAAAATAAAAAATAATTTTTCTTTCCTCAAAAATGATTTTTTAGCCTGGAATTTCCTATTTTGCCAAGGATAATAGGAGAAATTGGACCACAAATATTGTTGTCCAGTTTGTCCTGAGTATGCTGATACCCCATATGTGGGGGTAAACCACTGTTTGGGCGCACGGCAGGGCTCGGAAGGGATGGCACGCCATTTGGCTTTTTAAATGGAAAATTAGCTCCAATCATTAGCGGACACCATGTCACGTTTGGAGAGCCCCTGTGTGCCTAAACATTGGAGATACCCCAGAAATGACCCCATTTTGGAAACTAGACCCCCAAAGGAACTAATCTAGATGTGTGGTGAGGACTTTGAACCCCCAAGTGCTTCACAGAAGTTTATAACGCAGAGCCATGAAAATAAAAAAAAAAAATTATTTTCTCAAAAATGATCTTTTAGCCTGCAATTTTTTATTTTACAAAGGGTAACAGGAGAAATTTGACCCCAAAAGTTGTTGTCCAGTTTCTCCTGAGTACAATGATACCCCATATGTGGGGTTAAACCACTGTTTGGGCACATGCCGGGGCTCGGAAGTGAAGTAGTGACATTTTGAAATGCAGACTTTGATGGAATGCTCTGTGGGCGTCACGTTGCGTTTGCAGAGCCCCTGATGTGGCTTAACAGTAGAAACCCCCCACAAGTGACCCCATTTTGGAAACTAGACCCCGAAAGGAACTTATCTAGATGTGAGGTGAGCACTTTGAACCCCCAAGTGCTTCATAGAAGTTTATAATGCAGAGCCGTGAAAATAATAAATACGTTTTCTTTCCTCAAAAATAATTATTTAGCCCAGAATTTTTTATTTTCCCAAGGGTAACAGGAGAAATTGGATCCCAAAAGTTGTTGTCCAGTTTCTCCTGAGTACGCTGATACCCCATATGTGGGGGTAAACCACTGTTTGGGCACATGCCGAGGCTCGGAAGTGAAGTAGTGACGCTTTGAAATGCAGACTTTGATGGAATGCTCTGTGGGCGTCACGTTGCGTTTGCAGAGCCCCTGATGTGGCTTAACAGTAGAAGCCCCCACAAGTGACCCCATTTTGGAAACTAGACCCCGAAAGGAACTTATCTAGATGTGTGGTGAGCACTTTGAACCCCCAAGTGCTTCATAGAAGTTTATAATGCAGAGCCGTGAAAATAATAAATACGTTTTCTTTCCTCAAAAATAATTATTTAGCCCAGAATTTTTTAATTTTCCCAAGGGTAACAGGAGAAATTTGACCCCAATATTTGTTGTCCAGTTTCTCCTGAGTACGGTGATACCCCATATGTGGGGGTAAACTACTGTTTGGGCACATGCCGGGGCTCAGAATTGAAGTAGTGACGTTTTGAAATGCAGACTTTGATGGAATGCTCTGCGGGCGTCACGTTGCGTTTGCAGAGCCCCTGATGTGCCTAAACAGTAGAAACCCCCCACAAGTGACCCCATTTTGGAAACTAGACCCCGAAAGGAACTTATCTAGATGTGTGGTGAGCACTTTGAACCCCCAAGTGCTTCATAGAAGTTTATAATGCAGAGCCGTGAAAATAATAAATACGTTTTCTTTCCTCAAAAATAATTATTTAGCCCAGAATTTTTTATTTTCCCAAGGGTTACAGGAGAAATTGGACCCCAAAAGATGTTGTCCAGTTTCTCCTGAGTACGCTGATACCCCATGTGTGGGGGTAAACCACTGTTTGGGCACACGTCGGGGCTCAGAAGGGAAGTAGTGACTTTTGAAATGCAGACTTTGATGGAATGGTCTGCGGGCGTCACATTGCGTTTGCAGAGCCCCTGGTGTGCCTAAACAGTAGAAACCCCCCACAAGTGACCCCATTTTAGAAACTAGACCCCCCAAGGAACTTATCTAGATATGTGGTGAGCACTTTGAACCCCCAAGTGCTTCACAGACGTTTACAACGCAGAGCCGTGAAAATAAAAAATCATTTTTCTTTCCTCAAAAATGATGTTTTAGCAAGCATTTTTTTAGGTTCACAAGGGTAACAGGAGAAATTGGACCCCAGTAATTGTTGCGCAGTTTATCCTGAGTACACTGATACCCCATATGTGGGGGTAAACCACTGTTTGGGCACACTTCAGGGCTCGGAAGTGTGCACCATTTGACTTTTTGAATACGAGATTGGCTGGAATCAATGGTGGCGCCATGTTGCGTTTGGAGACCCCTGATGTGCCTAAACAGTGGTAACCCCTCAATTCTACCTCCAACACTAACCCCCCCACACCCCTAACCCTAATCCCAACTGTAGCCATAACCCTAATCACAACCCTAACCACAACCCTAATTCCAACCCTAACCCTAAGGCTATGTGCCCACGTTGCGGATTCGTGTGAGATATTTCCGCACCATTTTTGAAAAATCCGCGGGTAAAAGGCACTGCGTTTTACCTGCGGATTTTCCGCGGATTTCCAGTGTTTTTTGTCCGGATTTCACCTGCGGATTCCTATTGAGGAACAGGTGTAAAAAGCCGCGGAATCAGCACAAAGAATTGACATGCTGCGGAAAATACAACGCAGCGTTTCCGCGCGGTATTTTCTGCACCATGGGCACAGCGGATTTGGTTTTTCATATGTTTACATGGTACTGTAAACCTGATGGAATACTGCTGCGAATCCGCAGCGGCCAATCCGCAGCCAAATCCGCACCGTGTGAACATAGCCTAATTCTAAAGGTATGTGCACACGCTGCGGAAAACGCTGCAGATCCGCAGCAGTTTCCCATGAGTTTACAGTTCAATGTAAACCTACGGGAAACAAAAATCGCTGTACACACGCTGCGGAAAAACTGCACGGAAACGCAGCGGTTTACATTCCGCAGCATGTCACTTCTTTGTGCGGATTCCGCAGCGGTTTTACAACTGCTCAAATAGAAAATCGCAGTTGTAAAACCGCAGTGAAATGCGCAGAAAAAAACGCGGTAAATCCGCCATAAATCCGCAGCGGTTTAGCACTGCGGATTTATCAAATCCGCAGCGGAAAAATCCGCAGAGGACCAGAATACGTGTGCACATATTGAAACCCTAACCCTACCCCTAACCCTACCCCTAGCCCTACCCCTAACCCTAGCCCTAACCCTAGCCCTAACCCTAGCCCTAACCCTAACCCTAGCCCTAACCCTACCCCTAACCCTACCCCTAGCCCTACCCCTAGCCCTACCCCTATTCTAACATTAGTGGAAAAAAAAAATTTCTTTATTTTTTTATTGTCCCTACCTATGGGGGTGACAAAGGGGGGGGGGTCATGTATTATTTTTTTTATTTTGATCACTGAGATATAATCTATCTCAGTGATCAAAATGCACTTTGGAACGAATCTGCCGGCCGGCAGATTCGGCGGGCGCACTGCGCATGCGCCCGCCATTTTGGAAGATGGCGGCGCCCAGGGAGAAGACGGACGGGACCCCGGCTGGATCGGTAAGTATGATGGGGTGGGGGGGACCGCGGGGGGGGGGATCGGAGCACGGGGGGGGAATCGGAGCGCGGCAGGCGTGGAACGGAGCACGGGGGGCGTGGAACGGAGCACGGGGGGCCTGGAACGGAGCACGGGGGGGTGGATCTGAATGCAGGGGGGGGTGATTGGAGCACGGGGGGATGATTGGAGCACGGGGGGAGCGGACAAGAGCACGGGGGGAGCGGAGCACTGGATGGAGGGGAGCCGGAGCAGTGTACCGGCCAGATCGGGGGGCTGGGGGGGCGATCGGTGGGGTGGGGGCACACTAGTAGTTCCAGCCATGGCCGATGATATTGCAGCATCGGCCATGGCTGGATTGTAATATTTCACCCGTTATAATGGGTGAAATATTACAAATCGCTCTGATTGGCAGTTTCACTTTCAACAGCCAATCAGAGCGATCGTAGCCACGAGGGGGTGAAGCCACCCCCCCTGGGCTAAACTACCACTCCCCCTGTCCCTGCAGATCGGGTGAAATGGGAGTTAACCCTTTCACCCGATCTGCAGGGACGCGATCTTTCTGTGACACAGCATATGCGTCACAGGTCGGATTGGCACCGACTTTCATGACGCATACGCTGTGTCACAGGTCGGGAAGGGGTTAAATGATAAACAGGGATACCTGCTCACTATATATGACAGAACGTGTAATTTGGGCTCTAGCATTCCCCTTATCACTTGTACATTCAAGTTCATAGCATCCTCCAACTTCTTATTTCATTGTAGGCCGACTCATGCTGCCTAGTCGCATCTATATATATAATTGTCTAAGGGGTACTTTCATCTGCCTGTCTGTCTGTCTTTCTGTCGGCAACTTCCGTCACGGAAATCCCGCGTCGCTGATTGGTCGCGACAGCCATGACAGGCAGCTGGCGAGACCAATCAGCAACAGGCACAGTCCGATTAGTCCCTCCCTACTCCCCTGCAGTCAGTGCCCAGCGCCCGCATACTCCCCTCCACTCACCGCTCACACAGGGTTAATACCAGCGGTAACGGACCGCGTTATGCCGCGGGTAACGCACTCCGTAACCGCTGCTATTAACCCTGTGTGACCAAGTTTTTACTATTGATAGCAGCATCAACAATAAAAAGATCTAATGTTAAAAATAATTAAAAAAACAAAAAAACCTGCTATGCTCACTTTCCGTAGTCAGACGATGCGCTCGCGGCTGCCGCCAGCTTCCGTTCCTAGAGATGCTTTGCGAAATTACCCAGAAGACTTAGCGGTCTCGCTTCACTGGATCCCAGCGGGTGAGTATATAACTATTTTTTATTTTAATTATCTTTTTTTAACACGGATATGTGCCCACACTGCTATATACTACGTGGGCAGTGTTATATAGCGCGTGGGCTGCGTTATATACAGTGTGGCTGCTATATACTACCTGGCCAGTGTTATATATTACGTGGGCAGTGTTATATACCGCGTGGGCTGCGTTATATACCGCGTGGGCTGTGTTATATACCGCATGGCTGCTATATACTACGCGGCCAGTGTTAGATACTATGTGAGCAGTGTTATATACCGCGTGGGCAGTGTTATATACCGCGTGGCTGCTATATACTACGTGGCCAGTGTTAGATACTATGTGGGCTGTGCTATATATTACGTGACCACTGTTATATACTGCAGGGCCTGTGTTATATACTACATCGCCTGTGTTATATACTGCGTGGCTGCTATATACTGCATGGGCTGTGTTATATACTGCGTGGCCACTGTTATATATGCGTGGCCTGTATTAACGCATCGGGTATTCTACAAAATGTATGTATGTATATAGCAGCCACATAGAATATAGCACAGGCCATGTAGAATTTGTCTGCTATATACTACATGGCTCCTATACACTACGTGGCCTGTGCTATATACTATGTGGCTGCTATATACATACATACATATTCTAGAATACCCGATGCGTTAGAATCGGGCCACCATCTAGTCTATCTGTATAATCGTCTAAGGGGTACTTCTGTCTATTTGTCTGTTTCCAAGGCCTCTTTCACACTTCCGTCTTTTCAGATCCATTACAATGCGTTGTTTTGGGCAATAAACGCATCCTGCAAATTTGCCCGCAGGATGCGTTTTTTTCCCATAGACTTGTATTAGCGACGAATCGCAACGTATGGCCACATGTTTTGTCCGTCGTGCACTGGATCCGTCGGAATTTGGTGGACCGTCATCTGGAAAAAATGTTCAATGTAACGTTTTTTGTCTGCGTTGGAAAAACGTGTCGCGACGGATCCTGCGGCATACGTCGTTGGCTAGAATGGAAGCCTATGGATGCAGGATCCGTCGTGGCACGTCGTATGACAGAATCCAGCACTGGAATAGGTATTTTTACACTGAGCATGCTCAGAATCAGGATTTTGTAGGCAATTCACCAGACAGCCCCAAATCTATATAAACCTGGCCTGGGGCGTCACCCTCAAATGTGCCAGGCTGCTGCCTCCTTTTCCCAAACTATTACTGCCACCCTATTGGTCTCAAAAATAACATCAGAACATATGGTCGCAATCTTCACAAGCACTCCTTCCATCTCTGCCACTTTCTCTAAACCCTGTCAAAGATGGGGTGTAAAAACAGTCAATATATGGTTTCCCTTATTTTCCAGTAGCCAATCACATTTGGGAGACTCCCATTTTTAGGCATGGAAAACGGATCCATAAAAAAAACGGATGAAACGGATGGTAAAAACGGACAAGACGGATGCAACGGATCCAGTTTGTCGACGGAACCGTCTAGCGGATTTGTCGAAATACTGTATGCGTTGCATCCGTTTTTCACTATTTTTGACGCATCGGTCGATACGTCGCGCCGACGCATTGTGACGGCCACCAGACGACGCAAGTGTGAAAGAAGCCTAACGGAAACCCTGCGTCGCTGGTTGCAACAGGCTTAGTCCGGCCGCGAATTGGCCCCTCCCTACTCTCCTCAAGTCAGTGCCCCCTCCCTACTCCCCTCCAGTCAGCGCCAGTGTGTCGCCCCATCCCGGACCAACTTTTTACTATTGATGCTGCATATGCAGCATTAATAGTAAAAAGATATGTTAAAAATAATAAAAAAAAAAATAAAAATAAAAAAAATAAAAATTGTGCTATTCTCACCTTCTGCCGTCCACCGATGCGCGCGATGCTGCCACCAGCTTCCGTTCCCAGTGATGGATTGCAAAATTACCCAGATGACTTAGCGGTCTCGCGAGACCGCTATGTCTTCTGGGTAATTTAGCAATGCATCACTGGGAACGGAAGCTGGCGGCAGCATCGCGCGCAACGGGACAGCTTCGGTGCACGCCAGAGGGTGAGTATATAACTATTTTTTATTTAAATTTTTTTTTTAAGAGGGATATGGTGCCCACACTGCTATATACTACGTGGGTTGTTATGTAGTGCGTGGGCTGTATTATGTACTGCGTGGGCTATATTACATACTGCGTGGCCTGTGTTATATACTACGTGGGCTGTGCTATATATTACATGGGCTGTGTTATATACTATGAAGGCTGTGTTATATACTGTTTTGACTGTTGTATACTATGTTGGCTGTTATATACTGCGTGGTCTGTGTTATATACTACGTTGGCTGTGCTATATATTACGTGGGCTGTGTTATATACTGCCTGGCTGCTATATACTACGTGGCAGTTATATAATACGTGGGCTGTGTTATATACTACGTGGCCTGTGTGATATACTGCGTGGGCTGTGCTATATTTAACGTGTGCTGTGTTATATACTATGTGGCTGCTATATACTATGTGGCTGTGCTATATACTACGTGGCTGCTATATACTATGTGGCTGTGCTAAATACTACGTGGCTGTGCTATATACTATGTGGCTGTCTGTGTTATATACTACGTAGCTGTGTTATATACTACATGGCTGTGTTATAAACTATGTGGTTGTGCTATATACTACGTGGCTGTGCTAAGTGCGACGTACACACATACATACATATTCTAAAATACCCAATGCGTTAGAATCGGGCCACCATCTAGTATATCTATAAGGTGCTTGATCATTTATTGCACACTACCCACAATGCAGCATGTTGTCACTCTTATATTAGCTTATATCAGGAACAGGCCTAGCTCTCGATATTACTTCTTGCAACAGTCTTACTGAACTCTCCTCCCATAGGGTTGGCTCCCTTCTTATTCAATGGGTCCCAATTCAGGCTAACTTGCTAATATACAGTACAGACCAAAAGTTTGGACACACCTTCTCATTTAAAGATTTTTGTGTAGTTTCATGACTATGAAAATTGTACATTCACACTGGAGGCATCAAAACTATGAATTAACACATGTGGAGTTATATACTTAACAAAAAAGTGTGAAACAACTGAAAATATGCCTTATATTCTAGGTTCTTCAAAGTAGCCACCTTTTGCTTTGATGACTGCTTTGCACACTCTTAGCATTCTCTTGATAAGCTTCAAAAGGTAGTCACCGGGAATGGTCTTCCAACAATCTTGAAGGAGTTCCCAGAGATGCTTAGCACTTGTTGGCCCTTTTGCCTTCACTCTGCGGTCCAGCTCACCCCAAACCATCTCGATTGGGTTCAGGTCTGGTGACTGTGGAGGCCAGGTCATCTGACGTAGCACCCGATCACTCTCCTTCTTGGTCAAATAGCCCTTACACAGCCTGGAGGTGTGTTTGGGGTCATTGTCCTGTTGAAAAAAAATGATGGTCCAACTAAACGCAAACCGGATGGAATAGCATGCCGCTGCAAGATGCTGTGGTAGCCATGCTGGTTCAGTATGCCTTCAATTTTGAATAAATCCCGAAGAGTGTCACCAGCAAACCACCCCCACACCATCACACCTCCTCCTCCTCCATGCTTCGCACAAAGACATGGTGGTTAGAACCAAAGATCTCAAATTGGACACTTTCAAAGTTTTCCCAATTTTTCAAACTGACTGACCTTAATTTCTTAAAGTAATGATGGCCACTCGTTTTCTTTACTTAGCTGCATTTTTCTTGCCATAATACAAATTCTAACAGTCTATTCAGTAGGACTATCAGCTGTGTATCCACCAGACTTCTGCTCAACACAACTGATGGTCCCAACACCATTTATAAGGCAAGAAATCCAACTTATTAAACCTGACAGGGCACACCTGTGAAGTGAAAACCATTCCCGTGACTACCTCTTGAAGCTCATCAAGAGAATGCCAAGAGTGTGCAAAGCGATTATCCTGCGATTTCTGAGGCTGGTGACTCGGCTAAACATCCTCAGAAGCAGAGGTGACTCTTGGTCTTCCTTTCCTGGGGCAGTCCTCATGTGAGTCAGTTTCTTTGTAGCGCTTGAAGGTATTGGCAACTGCACTTGGGGACACTTTCAAAGTTTTCCCAATTTTTCGGACTGTCTGACCTTCATTTCTTAAAGTAATGATGGCCACTCGTTTTTCTTTACTTAGCTGCTTTTTTCTTGCCATAATAGAAATTCTAACAGTCTATTCAGTAGGACTATCAGCTGTGTATCCACCAGATGGTCCCAACCCCATTTATAAGGCAAGAAATCCCACTTATTAATCCTGACAGGGCACACCTCTGAAGTGAAAACCATTTCCAGTGACTACCTCTTGAAGCTCATCAAGAGAATGCCAAGAGTGTGCAAAGCAGTCAACAAAGCAAAAGGTGGCTACTTTGAAGAACCTAGAATATAAGACATATTTTCAGTTGTTTCACACTTTTTTGTTAAGTATAAAATTCCACGTGTTAATTCATAGTTTTGATGCCTTCAGTGTGAATTTACAATTTTCATAGTAATGAAAATACAGAAAAATCTTTAAATGAGAAGGTGTGTCCAAACTTTTGGTCTGTACTGTAGTTATTCCTATTCATATATCCGGCTTTCCTGCCTAACCATTCATTATTACCCTACCTAGCACATGCTGTTAATAACTAAGCAGCCATTAGCCCCCCACATGTTTCACCCGAAGGACTCATAGGGGGAATCAAGCTATAGTAGGCTGGCAACCCAACAGTCAATTTTTGCACAATTTACTTAGACAAATGTTGTTACAGCTGTTCCAGCTACTATTAGCAGGAAGCATTGCGGCTGGATGCAGATTTAACCCTGCAATATTCTTTATAAGGAAAATGTAGCATTATATGGCTAGATTCAAATGAATGAGTTGCTGTTCCTTAAAGGTGTTATTCGGGAATAAACAAAAAATAAATAAGTAAAGGAAATGTAAATTATAAATACATTCCTAAATATCGGTAATTAGAAAATCACACACTCTTTGTCTGGGGATGTAAATCACAATAGAATTAAAATGATCGCTACCTTGTTATATATGTTCTAGAATGTTAACAGAACAGGTGCCTGTGAGCATGTACATTTGGAAGCATCACCTTCATCAAGTGTAAGAAAACGTGTTCCAGTAGATATTCAAATCGAATACTGGAGATAACAGAAGAAGTGCTGAGGTAAGAAGAGGCTGCTCACCCTGCTGTCCACCCTGTCTATCTGATCTAATCCTGGAGATACCAGGGAGGCTGAGGTAAGAGGAGGCTGCTCACACTGCTGTCCACCCTGTCTATCTGATCTAATACTGGAGAAACCAGGGGTGCTGAAATAAGAAGAGGCTGATCACACTGTGGTCCATCCTGTCTATCCAATCTAATACTGGAACTACCAGGGGTGCTGAAATAAGAACAGGCTGCTCACACTGCTATCCACCCTGTCTATCTGATCTAAAACTGGAGAAACCAGGGGTGCTGAGGTAAGAAGAGACTGCTCATATTGTGGTCCACCCTATTTGATCTAATACTGGAGATACCAGGAGAATGGGGTAAGAAGAGGCTGCTCACACTGCTGTTCATCATGTCTATCTGATCTAATACTGGAGATACAAGGAGTGAAGAGGTAAGAACAGGCTGCTCACACTGGGGTGCTGAAATAAGAACAGGCTGCTCACACTGCTATCCACCCTGTCTATCTGATCTAAAACTGGAGAAACCAGGGGTGCTGAGGTAAGAAGAGACTGCTCTTACTGTGGTCCACCCTACATGTAACAAGAAGACAGCTACTGCAATTCTACAGTGATTACCTCTCTAGAAATGAAAAAAAACATGATTTGCTAATTAAACGCAATTAGGAAATTATTTATAACTAGATGGTGGCCCGATTCTAACGCATTGGGTATTCTAGAATATGTATGTCCACGTAGTATATTGCCCAGCCACGTAGTATATTGCCCAGTCACGTAGTAAATTGCCCAGCCACGTAGTATATTGCCCAGTCACGTAGTATATTGACCAGTCACGTAGTATATTGCCCAGCCACATAGTATATTGCCCAGCCACATAGTATATTGCCCAGCCACGTAGTATATTGCCCAGCCACGTAGTATATTGCCCAGCCACGTAGTATATTGCCCAGCCACACAGTATATTGCCCAGTCACATAGTATATTGCCCAGCCACGTAGTATATTGCCCAAGCACGTAGTATATTGTCCAGCCACGTCGTTCACATAGTATATTGCCCAGTCACATAGTATATTGCCCAGCTACGCACAGAGCCACATAGTATACAGCACAGAGCCACGAAGTATACAGCACAGAGCCACGAAGTATACAGCACAGAGCCACGTAGTATACAGCACAGAGCCACGTAGTATACTGCCCAATCACGTAGTATACTGCCCAGTCACGTAGTATACAGCACAGAGCCACGTAGTATACAGCACAGAGCCACGTAGTATACAGCACAGAGCCACGTAGTATATTGCCCAGTCACGTAGTATACAGCACAGTCACGTAGTATATTGGCCAGTCTCACGTAGTATGCACCATGTCCCTGTTAAAAAAAAGAATTTAAATAAAAAATAGTTACATACTCACCTCCTGGAGCCTCCGGATCGAAGCGGCCGGTTCCCGATGCTTGGCGCGCGGTCCGGTCTGAAGATTGCATTGCGGTCTCGCGCAATGATGACGTAGCGGTCTCGCGAGACCGTATGTCATCATCTCGCGAGACCACAATGCATGCAGCGGTCACCGGGGCGTCGCGCGGAGCGGAAAAGGCCGGTTCCTGATCCGGGGGGGCCACCGGAGGGTGAGTATGTAACCAATTTTTTATTTTTTTATTATTTTTAACATTAGATATTTTTACTATTCATGCTGCATAGGCAGCATGAATAGTAAAAAGGTGGTCACACAGGGTTAATAGCAGCGTTAACCGAGTGCATTACACCGCGGTCAACACTGCCATTAACCCTGTGTGAGCGCTGACCGGAGGGGAGTATGCGGACGCCGGGCACTGACTGCGGGGAGGAAGGAGTGGCCATTTTTTTCTGGACTGTGGCGATCGCTGATTGTTCGCGGCAGCTATGACAGGCAGCTGCCGAGACCAATCAGCGAATGAATAACCGTGACAGAAGGACAGACAGACAGACGGAAGTGACCCTTAGACAATTATATAGTAGATGATATTTCTTAAACTTACTCATTATTTTCAATTTTCATGTGACCCTCTTACATATTTATTAGCCCTAAAAGCCAATAGATGTGGTTTATTTTCTTAAACAATCTCTTTAATTATTTTGCTGACTTGTTTTCCTATCTTCAGTCTTGTTAAAAAAAATATACATAAAAAATTGTTTCTGTTTGGTAACTGAAGAAGATTCATGATTTTAGTCAGGAAACCACTTACGGTATTTTTTTCTTTTTTTAATTTCCTTGCTACTCATGTTTAACTAAAAAAAAAGCTGTTGCCACCCATTGAAGATCCTTTGGCACTTTGCTGAGTTATCTGACTCTGTATAAGCAACTTGCGCATTAGGCTAAAAACATTTAATAACCATTATATTTTAAGAGAAAAAAAATCAATTAACCTTACTTGTGAACATTATCGTTTGCTAAAAATCAATATTTTTATAGCTGCAGCCAGGACAAACATGGGGAAAAGATGCCATTTTGCTTTCACAACACAAAGGTTTTTTTTTGCGATTCTCGGATTCACGGTTTATAAATGATCTTATTTTCAATAGCATACACTTGGAATAGCGGCAGTCAATGTTACATTTTCTAGTTTACCTGTAAGGTTTCCATTAGACTTCTTCAGAGATAAGATTACAATATTTAAAACAAAGTTCCTTTGTAATTCTTAAGAAAAAATGAAATATATATTTTGGCAAGAAGAAAAATGATTTGCAGGGATAAATAGCATATGATCCACTTGCCTTTAGGAGAGCATGTTGCAAATCTAGCAAAGACAGCTCATAACCAGTAAAGAGCGGAGGAGATGGATGATAAGACTGAGAGGGCAGCGGGAGGACATTTAATCCTCATTAGGGGAAACCTCATCTACGGCTTAAGGAAGAAGATGCCATGATTTTCTGTTCTTTCCAAGAAATTATTCTCTGAGCAAAATCTTATTATACCATTTTGATGACTAACCTTTAAAGACAGCTTATATAAAGGATTGCTCATCTAGGGCAAATTGGAGGGTGCACATTGGGTAGCGACATTTTGGCTCATGGGACTTTGCCACCTGCTCTACGGATCCTCCCCAAGGTGACACAGAGCACACGTCCATCTCTTCACATTTCCATTCTCCATCAATCACTACTCACTTCCAAAAGGAGAAGTCCGACTTTCCTGTGAGCAAAACAAGCTGAATCAATTCAGAGGCATGAAATAAGCCTCTTATCTCTGGCTGTGCAGCACAGTCGCTGCATGGCGAGCCATAACCCTCCCTAACAACGGAATTATTCAGACTTCATTCCACTTCACTACTCGGTACACTATGGCATAACATCTCATGGGATGGACTTGACCCAAGTATGACAATACATGCCGGATCTCAGAATATCCATCAAACAAATAATTTGAAAGATTACCAATAGCATGAAGAGGAGCGAAGAGAAAATTCAGGCACATCTTTAAGAGTGATCTTTCGTGACCTCTCTAAATTAGGGTATTGTGACAAAGTCACTGGTAAAGTACTGGAGGGCAGATATGTGTCACTACGTTTAATTTTGTCAGTGACGTGAAACCTATAGTATTTTCCTCCAGCACACTAAGTGCCATGAGGGGTTAAGCTAATTTTGATAATGAGCTGGCTTTTATGTGGACATCTATAGAGCGGGTGGGAGGATGTCCACCTTATCTTCACTCTAGGGTGTGGTCTGCGGCTTAAATAGCTGAGCTCCAGAGGCAGTTTGGGTTCAGCAAGGCTGGGGAGAGGATCTCCAGTGGTTTTGTGTCTTATGGAGGAAAGACTGAACCAGCGTTGCTCCAGAGCAGGCTGCTACCCGCAAAAGTATGGACAGTGTTAAAGCATTTTGTATTCTTTTTTTGTTTTCCTGGTTTTGCCTGAAGGACTTTGTTTATTTTCTCCTTCCTGTTGGTTTATGCCGCCAAATAATCTTCCTACTGAAGATTTAAAGATACAGTGTTCCTGTTTTCTACCTCCGTGTACCGCCGAGTAAGTTGCACTACCACAGTACCCATTATGTGACCTAAATAAAATAAGCCATGGGTGCAGTAGTAAATCAATATTATAGATGTAATCCCTCTTGGTTGGGATGGACAGTATGTAACGGACCCCCATTTTCTTGTAACATATGCTCTCCTTTTACTTTACAGAGGTTTATAACCATGACAAATCCGCTTTACTTGATTGCAACACTTATGTTTAGAACTTAAAGTGGAAATCGAAGAGAAAATTATTCTGTATTCTTTTCAATTAAATTCAAAATAATTTCAAGTTCATCCTATGGCCCATGGTAAAACTTTGGGTCATCTATAGTGCCTAATGAACAATTTATAAAATTAGATTAATTATCTCTCCTTAGATTAATTAAAATTTACCAAAATATTTTTATAGGTCATGCAGAAGATACTATAACTCCTTTTGCATAGACTTTTAAGTATTTTTAAGTATTGAAGGGTCATTTTTTTTAAACTTCGTGAAAAGTGCAAGACGATAATTTTTGTCATAACCATACAAATTAGACAAATGTTTCTATTAGATGTTTAATCAGCAGTAATTTGCCAGATGTCCAAAAAAGAACTGGGTATGTTCAATTTTATCATCATTTCAAATAACTTTATTCTCAAGAGAGTTAAGCAGCCGCCAGATAATCCCAGTCAAAAACATAAAAAGCTGAATCCCCTCAAGTGGCTCCTCTCTGCTGCTCCTTCCCAACTGTGGTTTACGGGGCTACAGCTGTCATGTCCTATTAACAACGCCTGACTGCTGCAGTCAATTACTGGACTCAACAATCTTGTGCTGTCTACATTGGTATGAGTGCTAAGGCAAGTGATTGGCTGCAGTGGTCACATGTTGTAGCTGGGATGTTATTGTAGCCCTGTCATTTTAAGGAGAATCACAGTGGAATTGGCTGGTAAGTATGGCTTATTTATTTTTCAAGCATAAACAGAGCTGACCCTAAGCTTTTATCAAATTTGACAACCCATTTTAGAGAGGGGGAGAACAGGAGGAATTTCAGTTGAACGCATTCTTCCACATTCTATTAAAAACAATTAAAAAAGGAAAAATTGGCCAATTGTGGTAAATGGATAAAAGAGAAATCAGCTCACCACATTGTCATGATGCAGTATCCCAAAGAAAATGACCACTTAGATACAGATAGGGAACACTTCCAAAATACCACAGAACCGAAAAAAAGGGAAGTACATAATCCCAATAAAATCATACATTTTTATTGATATAAATAGATTAAAATATTATAAAAAAATATATATATGTCATGTGCAATTCAAGGGGAGATAACTAAACAGAGTGACAGCTGAGCAGCTAAATCTCACTAATAACCAAGTGGTAACAGGTATAGTGATGTTGTACTTTAAATTAAACACATGGACTAAAATCCATATCCCTATGACACAATAGGATAAAATGCTAGTGCATGTGGACCACTAAGTAATGATGACCATAAATACAGAGCATATCATAAATCCAGAATATCAAAAGTGACAGTGCACAGAGTTACAAAGAAAATGATACTGAGATACGATTTGTGATCCCACATATAATCCTACATAAAAAATGCCCTACTGGTATAAAAAGAGTCTAGGCAACACAACAAGTTTTAGCCTGAATTAGGCAAGTAAAACATTGTACCCGGGAAAGGTTGAAACAAATAAACACATGCTATACCGGTATTTGGACTGCTCAGTCAGAAAACACGCCCCGAAGCGCGTTTCGCAGTTGCTTCTTCAACCACTGACCCCTTACTGAAGAAGCGATTGCATTGCTTAGACTCTTTTAAACCACTAGGGCATGTATTTAATTTAAAGTACATCACTGTACCTGAAAACAGAATCGGGGTCAGATTGTATAGAAGACATTATATATGAAACAGAAATATGAAAGCAGTACATTGGGCACATACTGTATATATTATATATACAACGACACATACATTGGCCAAATGCATAAAGCATAGGATATGGAACCAACAAAGCACTAAACCACAAAGTGACAAGAGCATATATCAATCAATAATGCACCAATCCAGCAGGCTCCCTGCATCCAGATGTACTTTATAATCGGAGAAGGCTCACAGTGAAAAAATATTAGGTACTTAAATTCTTCTTCAGTCATTCTTCTCCTGAACCAAACCTCAATGAGGAACTATTGTTAAATGGAGTTTCACCCCTTGGCATGCTCAGGGGGTGAGAAAGATTAAAAGTACAGATAAAAAGAATCAAAAGAGAAATGAATGAGTAGGATAGGTTGCTTAAATAATAAGATGTGGGAATACTGCCTAAAATTGGATTGGACATTTAGGCTAGGGCCAAATGACAGACTTTTCTCTCACCGGAGAGAATCAGGCAGATTATGCTAATCACACTCTGATCAAACTCTTATCAGAATTTGATCAGGGTGTGAGCTTTGATTTTCTCGTATGAGGAGAAGATGAAGAAAATAAATTTCTCTGTTCTGTCAGTTCATGGAAATCGGACTGCACTTGGATGAGATCTGAATGCAGTCTGATGTTGTCCACTGACTTGCATGGCTGACTGCGATCTAATAATCAGATTGGGCACAATGCGATTTTTTTTCACTGCGAATCGGACATGTGCATGGCCCCATACAGGGTCGGCGTCAGCACCCGACGCACCCGGGCAAGTGCCTGAGCCCTGACGAGATGGGGGCCCACTCACGCTGTCTGGGATACATCTGGCCGCTGGCTCACTGTTTTTTCTGCCGCCGGCCCTCTAAATCTGCGGGCACGGCGGTTTTACAGGTGCGGGCAGCGGGAGCTGGCACAAGCATATCAGTCAACGCAGGCAGACACATAGGTTAAGAACGCAGCGTGACCTTCTTTGTGGGCGGAGAGAGCACGTTCTCCTGCTCTGCTCTCCCGCCCCTGGCTGCAGCGCAGAACGTATCAGGCAGATTCCTGAGGAGCTTCCTACCCGTGCGCGCCTGAGTGCAATATTGCTGTATTCTGACTGTCTGGGTGAGCTGGCCCAGCCCAGGCCCCCAGCACCTGTCCTGAATATGTATATACTGTGCCTAGGCAGCACAGGTGCTGGGGGGCAGGGCGGCTGTTGAAGTATATACAGGTGCTGGGGGCCTGGGCGGCTGCTGACATATATACAGGTGCAGGGGGGCCTGCGCTGGGCGGCTGCTGACATATCTACAGGTGATGGGGGCCTGGGCGGCTGCAGATATAAATACAGGTGATGGGGGCCTGGGCGGCTGCTGATATATATACATACAGGTGTTGGGGGCCTGGGCTGGGTGGCTGCTGACATATATACAGGTGCTGAGGGCCTGGGCTGGGCGGCTGCTGACATATATACAGGTGCTGGGGGCCTGGGCTGGGCGGCTGCTGATGTATATACAGGTGCTGGGGGCCTGGGCTGGGCGGCTGCTGACATATATACAGGTGATGGGGGCCTGGGCAGCTGCTGATATATATACAGGTGCTGGGGGCCTGGGCTGGGTGGCTGCTGACATATATACACGTGCTGAGGGCCTGGGCTGGGCGGCTGCCGACATATATACAGGTGCTGGGGGCCTGGGCTGGGCGGCTGTTGACATATATACAGGTGCTGGGGGCCTGGGCTGGGCGGCTGCTGATGTATATACAGGTGCTGGGGGCCTGGGCTGGGCGGCTGCTGACGTATATACAGGTGCTGGGGGCCTGGGCTGGGCGGCTGCTGAAGAATATACAGGTGCTGGGGGCCTGGGCAGCTGCTGACGTATATACACTGCACAGTATCACTCCTCCTGTATATATACACTGCACAGTACCACTCCTCCTGTATATGTACACTGCACAGTACCACTCCTCCTGTCCTGCATATATACACTGCACAGTACCACTATGGACGTTTCGGGTGATGGAATGCAAGGCTCGTGCATCGCTCTTGCATAACAGGCATATAAGGGGTTGACTTATATAAAGCCCCTCTTCTGTATGGTATTGTAGATTTTACAATAGCTATCACTCATGTAAGAAGTGAAATCTGGCATTGAACTATATATTTCCCTGCTGTATCTGTGCATCATGAATCGTGGTACGTGTTAAAGGTGGGGCCCACTGAGATTCTTTCGCCCGGGGCCCTCAAAAAACTGGAGCCGGCCCTGGGCCCCCATAGAATAACAATGGTCTGACTGTGATGAGAGGTTTTGTCAAATGTATGGTATAGAACTAGTTGTAGAAAAATATCCAGCTTGTTGCCAAAATGATAAATCGGGTGGAAAAACTGGCCCCCAGGCACCTCAATGCTCGTGTCAGCGATCGCGTTTTGACAGTTGCCAGTCCCATAAACGCTGTGGTGCATGCAAAAGATAACATCCTGACACTGACTAGTGCCATCATCTGGACATATATTGTAAGTGGAGTTAGCCCAAGATGTGCTCCTGTCCCACAGATGAAGATAGCATCGACAGCTTCAGGGTCTCCAGTGATGTATGCACCAGCCCCAATTTCTCCTGTGAAGTACGTGCTGCAGCCCAAGCATCTCCTGTGATGTATATGGCCTGGCTCCACTGTCTCCTACTGTAAATAGTCCAACCCCATTGTCTCTTGTGATGTACATGTTCTAGCCCCAAATATTTCCTATTAAATATACTCCAGAATCAGCGTCTGTGTGCTGTATATGCTGCAGCAGCAGAATTTGCTATGTGATGTATATGCTCCTGCCCTACAGTCTCCTATGTGCTGTGTATGCCCCAGTCCTAAAGTCTTCTATGTGATGTATATGTTCATGCTCTAGCATCACCTATGTGCTGTATATGCTGCAGCGTTTCCTATGTGATGTATAAGTTACAGCCCAATTATCTATGTGCTGTATATGCTGCAGCCCCAGTGTCTACTATATGATGTGTATGCTCCAGCCCCAGGGTCTACCATATGGTGTGTGTGCTCCAGCCCCAGTGTCAGACTATATGGTGTGCATGCTCCAGCCCCAGTGTCTACTATATGATGTGTATGCTCCAGCCCCAGTGTCTACTGTATGATGTGTATGCTCCAGCCCCAGTGTCTACTATATGATGTGTATGCTCCAGCCCCAGTGTCTACTATATGATGTGTATGCTCCAGCCCCAGTGTCTACTATATGATGTGTATGCTCCAGTCCTAGTGTCTACTATATGATGTGTATGCTCCAGCCCCAGTGTCTACTATATGATGTGTATGCTCCAGCCCCAGTGTCTACTATATGTGGTCTATGCTCCAGCCCCAGTGTCTACTATATGATGTGCATGCTCCAGCCCCAGTGTCTACTATATGATGTGTATGCTCCAGCCCCAGTGTCTACTATATGATGTGTATGCTCCAGCCCCAGTGTCTACTATATGATGTGTATGCTCCAGCCCCCGTGTCTACTATATGATGTCTATGCTCCAGCCCCAGTGTCTACTACATGTGGTCTATGCTCCAGCCCCAGTGTCTACTATATGGTGTGTATGCTCTAGTCCTAGTGTCTACTATTTGGTGTGTATGCTCCAGCCCCAGTGTCTACTATATGATGTGCATGCTCCAGCCCCAGTGTCTACTATATGATGTGTATGCTCCAGCCTCAGTGTCTACTATATGGTGTGTATGCTCCAGCCCCAGTGTCTACTATATGATGTGTATGCTCCAGCCCCAGTGTCTACTATATGATGTGTATGCTCCAGCCCCAGTGTCTACTATATGATGTCTATGCTCCAGTCCCAGTGTCTACTATATGGTGGGTATGCTCCAGCCCCAGTGTCTACTATATGGTGTGTATGCTCCAGTCCTAGTGTCTACTATATGGTGTGTATGCTCTAGTCCTAGTGTCTACTATATGGTGTGTATGCTCCAGTCCTAGTGTTTACTATATGGTGTGTATGCTCCAGTCCTAGTGTCTACTATATGATGTGTATGCTCCAGCCCCAGTGTCTACTATATGATGTGTATGCTCCAGCCCCCGTGTCTACTATATGATGTCTATGCTCCAGCCCCAGTGTCTACTATATGGTGTGTATGCTCTAGTCCTAGTGTCTACTATTTGGTGTGTATGCTCCAGCCCCAGAGTCTACTATATGATGTGCATGCTCCAGCCCCAGTGTCTACTATATGATGTGCATGCTCCAGTCCTAGTGTCTACTATATGATGTGTATGCTCCAGCCCCAGTGTCTACTATATGGTGTGTATGCTCTAGTCCTAGTGTCTACTATTTGGTGTGTATGCTCCAGCCCCAGTGTCTACTATATGATGTGCATGCTCCAGCCCCAGTGTCTACTATATGATGTGCATGCTCCAGTCCTAGTGTCTACTATATGATGTGTATGCTCCAGCCCCAGTGTCTACTATATGGTGTGTATGCTCTAGTCCCAGTGTCTACTATTTGGTGTGTATGCTCCAGCCCCAGTGTATACTATATGATGTGTATGCTCCAGCCCCAGTGTCTACTATATGATGTGTATGCTCCAGCCCCAGTGTCTACTATATGGTGTGTATGCTCCAGCCCCAGTGTCTACTATATGATGTGTATGCTCCAGCCCCAGTGTCTACTATATGATGTGTATGCTCCAGCCCCAGTGTCTACTATATGATGTCTATGCTCCAGTCCCAGTGTCTACTATATGGTGTGTATGCTCCAGCCCCAGTGTCTACTATATGGTGTGTATGCTCCAGTCCTAGTGTCTACTATATGGTGTGTATGCTCCAGCCCCAGTGTCTACTATATGATGTGTAGGCTCCAGTCCTAGTGTCTACTATATGATGTGTATGCTCCAGCCCCCGTGTCTACTATATGATGTCTATGCTCCAGCCCCAGTGTCTACTATATGTGGTCTATGCTCCAGCCCCAGTGTCTACTATATGGTGTGTATGCTCTAGTCCTAGTGTCTACTATATGGTGTGTATGCTCCAGCCCCAGTGTCTACTATATGATGTGCATGCTCCAGCCCCAGTGTCTACTATATGGTGTGTATGCTCCAGCCCCAGTGTCTACTATATGGTGTGTGTGCTCCAGCCCCAGTGTCTACTATATGATGTGTATGCTCCAGCCCCAGTGTCTACTATATGGTGTGTATGCTCCAGTCCCAGTGTCTACTATATGATGTGTATGTTCCAGCCCCAGTGTCTACTATATGGTGTGTATGCTCCAGCCCCAGTGTCTACTATATGATGCGTATGCTCCAGCCCCAGTGTCTACTATATGATGTGCATGCTCCAGCCCCAGTGTCTACTATATGGTGTGTATGCTCCAGCCCCAGTGTCTACTATATGGTGTGTGTGCTCCAGCCCCAGTGTCTACTATATGATGTGTATGCTCCAGCCCCAGTGTGTACTATATGATGTGCATGCTCCAGCCCCAGTGTCTACTATATGGTGTGTGTGCTCCAGCCCCAGTGTCTACTATATGATGTGTATGCTCCAGCCCCAGTGTCTACTATATGGTGTGTGTGCTCCAGCCCCAGTGTCTACTATATGATGTGTATGCTCCAGCCCCAGTGTCTACTATATGGTGTGTATGCTCCAGCCCCAGTGTCTACTATATGGTGTGTATGCTCCAGTCCCAGTGTCTACTATATGGTGTGGGTGCTCCAGCCCCAGTGTCTACTATATGGTGTGTATGCTCCAGCCCCAGTGTCAGACTATATGATGTGTATGCTTCAGCCACAGTATGTCCAATATATGATGTGTATGCTTCAGCCCCAGTGTGTCCTATATAATGTTTATGCTTCAGCACCAGCGTCTCCTATGTGATGTAGGTGGTTCAGCCCCAGTGTCTCCTATGTGATATACATGAATTTCTCACCGTCAGTTGTGTTGTATACATCCGTGTTCAGAACAACTTACTGATGCAAGTTCTTTACAAGACTTATCACAAAGAGTAGCCTTCGCTCCAGACCGATACAAACCTGGAAAAGCAGTTGTGAGCAGTAACATGCTAAATACCACCTAACATCACAGCTGCACCAAAAAGAAGCAGCTCCACGTGTTACATTAGGGGCGAGTTAATGAATTTCTATATAAAGGTAAAATCAACCAAAAAACGTTGCTTCTTATATTTCTTATTCTTTTTTCATATTCTTTAATGAATTGCATGTATAAAAAATGCTAACTTGTGCAAGTTCTCAACCTGCACTTATTCAGTTAATCTTTAGGAGTGGAAATGAGGTGCTTCTTCGCTTGCGGTCATTTACATGGTAGCATTTAGAAATATATTTGTATTGGCTTGCGATGATGCCATGTGATCTGTTCTATAAACAACATCTGTAATAGATAAGGTCTGCGTAATGATCACGGAGGGTGGGGTAGGAAACAGCCCATATTGCTTCCGTTATTAATTGGATTAAGATGTTCAGAGTCGCAGAGAAACGAAGATCTAATGGTAAACAGACTTTTTTCACATGGATCAGTGTTTGAAAAATAAGCGAAGACCTGTCAGCTGCTTCCTCTGTGCAATAAGGAATTACTCAAAATAACCCCTCATAAAAAGAATATACTAAGATGACAATATTCATGCCAGAGTGTCTGCATGATCAACATACAGAGACATGTACCAGATTATCATCATCAGAGCCGTGCAAACAGCAGTCTCTGACATGTTGACGCACTTAGGTCAGTAAAATGATGTACAAAAATTCATATGCTTAATGCTAAAGTCAAATGCTCAGATGTGACAGAATATATGCTGATTTTGAAAGCTGATGTGATATCATCATATAAGATTACCTCACTGGCTCCGATTCAACAAGACTGACACTGCAGTAAGCTTAGGTTTTCAAGGTTGCGACCATTCATATAATGAAAGTTAGCTGGTTAGTGGTCGTAAGCATGGATACCTAGGCTGCTGAAATGCCATGCACAAGGGGTGAGACATAGCAAATCAGAATAACTATTCTATATTTCAAATTGGAAGTATTTGCTAATATTATTACACCTACTACATATTGCTGCTCTTCTCCATTTACACTTTTGGCCTGGGACCGCTCATAGAATCTCATGGCTTTCAGTATCACCTCTATGCTGATAACACACAGATCTATATCTCTGGACCAGATATCACCTCCCTACTAACCGGAATCCCACAATGTCTGTCCGCTGTTTCATCCTTCTTTGCAAGATTTCTCAAACTTAATATGGACAAAACAGAATTCATCATCTTTCCCCCATCTCACTCGACCCCCCAACGAACCTATCCATTAAAGTAAATGGCTGCCCTTTCTCCTCAGCCCCACAAGCTCGCTGCCTCAGGATAATCCTCTGATCTCTCTTTCAAGCTACATATCCAAGCCCTTTCCACTTCCTGCCGACTTCAACTCAAAAATATTTCCCGGATCCGTACATTCCTCAACCTAGAATCTGCAAAAACCCTGGTCCATGTCCTCATCATCTCCCGTCTTGACTACTGCAACCTCCTGCTCTGTGGCCTCCCCTCGAACACTCTCGCACCCCTCCAATCTATTCTAAACTCTGCTACCTGACTAATCCACCTGTCCCCCCACTATATCCTGGCCTCTCCCCTCTGTCAATCCCTGCAATGGTTCCCCATTATCCAAAGAATCCAGTTCAAAACCCTAACCATGACATACAAAGCCATCCACAACCTGTCTCCTACATACATCTGTGACCTCGTTTCCCGGTACTTTCATGCACGCAACCTCCGATCCTCACAAGATCTCCTTCTCTACTCCCCTCTTATCTCCTCTTCCCACAATCGTATACAAGATTTCTCTCGCGCATCACCCCTATTCTGTAACTCTCTACCACAACATATCAGACTCTCACCTACCATCGAAACCTTCAAAAAGAACCTGAAGACCCACCTCTTCCGACAAGCCTACAACCTGCAGTAACAACCAAACGACCAAGCTGCTGCACGACCAGCCCTGCCCTCACCTACTGTATTCTCACCCATCCCTTGTAGATTGTGAGCCCTCGCGGGCAGGGACCTCTCTCCTTCTTTGCCAGTGGTGACTCGTATTGTCTATGATTGCTGTACTTGTTTTTATTATGTATACCCCCTCCTCACACGTAAAGCGCCATGGAATAAATGGCGCTATAATAATAAATAATAATAATATTGCCATAGGATCTTGGAGATGGGAATACCCCTTTAACTTATTAAAAATATAAGTAACACTTTTCCAGAGACAATAAAGGTTTCGCCTATATCAGTTTATTACGTCTCCATACCAGCCTTGAGTTGTATAGAGCCATAATATAGTGACTTCTATTAGGTCAAACTGAGTTTGAACAGTTAGAATATTACTCAAGACAGTGGTCGTTACACTGATTTCGAGGCGGACATCTCTTTTCAATGGAAACAGGTGCCTGCGAAGCAGAGAAAAACCATAAGTTATCTGGAGCTAGCCAAAATGCTGGTAAACATTGCCATCAATTATGGATGTAATTCAATGATTTTGCTATGTCTCCAAATGTCTTATAAACAAAGCAAAAAAAAATATATACACGTGACTATATTAAGTCTACACACTCCTGATAAAATCCCAGGGTTTTGGCATGCAAAAAAAAAATCATACAAGAAGAATCATTTCTGAACTTTTTCCACCTTTAACCCACTGGGGATCACAATTTTTTAAGAGTTAGGTCAGACAACTGTTCTTAATTAATTTTTGGATGCTGAATCCAGAAATGATCTCAGTTTTTCTCTATCACGTCAAGTTTTTGAACTATAGGATTTTTGTCTTCTCAAAACCATGTAAACTACTGTACCTAAAAAGTGTTTTGTTTTTTTTAAATAGTACAAATATGAACAAAAAATGAAATATATAAGAAATAGGCATGACAAAGTTGTGACTACTCTTACAAGTTGCCACGTAGCTCTATATGAGTCGACTTGTAATCAGATAACACGTCTTATTACAGATACCAGTGCAATTGTGCTTCTCTGGCAGGTAAGTTGTGTAGGAAAAACTTGACGTGCTAGAAAAAAACTAACTACATTTTTGGAATCAGCATGCCAATTTTAGTATAAATCAGCTCAAAAACCTAACTCAACAGAAATTTTTTTTCAAATTGTTCCCCTGTGAATCTGTACAAATCCACTGAGAAGCAAACTCAAATCATTTTCAAGGGGAAATTGAAAATAACAAAACTAAAATAATTTGAACACCCGATTATAATTGGGGATGTGTTCATGTTCACAATTATCCAATAACATTTAAATTCATGGAAAACAGTAGCCAGTATACATCTGCCATCATTTACAGAGATTCTGATTAACCGCATATAAATTTTAGCTGTTCTAATAAGATTTTCTTACTTACAAAAGCCATCGTCTGTAAACAGAATACAACACAGCAAAGGGATCTCATTGTTGAAAGTTATCAGTCAGGAGAAGGGCACAAAAAATCTCCAAGGCATCAGATATGCCATGAAACACTGAAGATGTTATCAAGAAGTGGCCTAAATTTGACACAACTGTGAACAGTGACATTACCTAAAACTGGACGTCCCTCAAAAATTGATGAAAAGACAGGAAGAAAATTTGTACAGAAATCTACCAAGAGGCTTTTTTCTTATTTCGTTAAGGCTTGTATTACAGTTGTGTTCAGAAGTTTACCTACCCTGGCAGAATTTTTGCTTTCTTGGCCTTTTTTCAGAGAACACAAATTTTTCTCCACTCATGGTTAGTGGTTGGGTGAAGCCATTTATTGTCAAACTACTGTGTTTTCTCTTTTTAAATCTTTTTTTAGTGTCTCTCTCTCTCGTCCCTGAACTGAAAAGCTAGTGTTACACAGTGCAAATCGCTACAGCGCACATGCGACAACATGGCGATAGGCGTCCACGCCCCTAAGACCTATGTCATCACTCTGCCCACGCCCCTTCATTGGCTGAAAAAAATGGCGCCAAGCGCATCATACGAAACGCGACTTTGGCGCGAAAGTCGCGTACCGCATGGCCGACCCCACACAGGGATCGGGTCGGGTTTCATGAAACCCGACTTTGCCAAAAGTCGGCGACTTTTGAAAATGAACGATCCGTTTCGCTCAACCCTACTTAATAGCAGTCTACAAATATCTCAAGAAAGGTTGTTTATTCAACGTGTTTCAAAGTCTAAGCGACTTCTTCATCAGGATATACCACACGAATATGGCATGCGTGAATAAACACATTGAATAAACCCCCTTTCTTTATGTGAAATACGTCTGGACCTACATTTATTCAGCAGCGCAGATTATATTCACATTAACCCGTTCATTCATCTACAGCATGGTCACTTGCTGACCCGTGGATCTGCTACAGTGGATAACTTTATATGCTTTATCAAAAGCTCCATCTGGTGAGTAGAATTTGATTACATCAATTCGCTTTGCATTGCATAAGACCCTATTTGCGCTGATCTCTCCAATAGCATTCCTTACAAATATCTCAAGTGATGTCACAGTGTAGAGGGATCATCCTTAATCTTATTTGCACATGGAAACACATGAAGCAATGGAAGGAAACTGAAAAGGAGGAGACACAGATTATACATTAGAAAAAAACTTTTGACAGTGAGGGTGACCAATGAGTGGGACAGTCGGCCACAATAGGTGGTGAGTTCTCCTTCAATGGAAGACTTCAAACAGAGGCTTGACAGACCTCTGTCTGAGATGGTTTAGTGAATCCTGCATTGAGCAGGGGGTTGGACATGATGACCCTTGAGGCACCTTCCAATTCTAACATTATATGAAGGGGGTCCAGAATGGATGTAAAGAGGGGACAGCTTGAAATGGAATCACAATATGGAGTGGGGTTAACATTTTGGGGGGACAGTTTTGAGATATAGAAAGTGTATTGGAAAATTAGAGAGGGGACAGCCATGGTATAAGCCGTGATTCATAAGGGTTGAAGGTGTTACGGCTATCTATCTATATAATTGCCTTGTAATGTTTTAATTTTCTGTTCAGTCTAGATGTCACCGTATCCCAGAATTCCAAGCGGAGGAAGTTCACCGACAGCCATATTGGGACACCCAAGAGATGGGTGTCTCAATATGGAAACTGCTGCTGGTACCAACCTATTGCGCAGTACCACCAGCAGAACACCGTCACACCACACACACTCTATATGCTGTACGCACCACACACACACACTCACACATACACTCACACAGCCTCTTGCGCAGTACCATCAGCGGAACACCGTCGCGAACATGCCGCCTGGATGAGTCGAATGATTCACTGACTGCCACCATCTTTGTACAGGAGGAGTGCATGCACGGTTTTAATGTGGCCGCCGCTATCTGTCTTCACAAAGATGGCGCGGTCTGATTTACTGCGCCTGCTCGAATTACGCACAGGTGCAGTGAATCATTCAGCTGATCCCGGTGGCAGATGCGCGACGTCTCTACAGGTAGAGGAAGCCGGTCACATTAAAGGGGTTTTCCCACGAAAGAAAGTTCATTTTAAAAATTGTGTCTGACTGTGTACGGAGCATACCACATCTCCTGGGCAGGGGAGGAAGCAAAAGACAATACTGACATTAGAGCAGGGGATCACAGTCGATTCACTTTGTGAGGTCAAATATTTCACTGACTGTTTTTAAAAAATATTTTACCTCACAAAATGTATCCTCTGCGATCTCCTGCTGTAATGTCAGTATTGTCTTTGAGGGGAGAACACAGCACAGGAAGGAGAGAGACGGGGGGATAGCACATGGGGTAGACAGGTCAAAGAAGAGAGCACAGATGAGAGAAGTCAGCACATGGGGAAAGAGAGAGTGGATAGGTGGGTGAGCACATGGGGGAGAGATTCTCAACGCTGCAAAGCCTGCCCCAATCATGACATTACCGCCCTCCCGATGCGATATCATCGGGCCTCCATCTAGTAGCTAATAATGGTAGACAGTGTGGTGGGTGCAGCTCATTAAGACGGACACTATGAAATCCATATACTATCGGAGGCTTAGTTTGGATAAGGCTACTTTCACACTAGCGTCAGAATCTCCCCGTTGCAATGCGTCGGGGAGAGATTCCGACGCTAGCGTTTGCTGCATTGCACAATGGGTGCAGCGGATGCATTTTTCCGGCGAATCCGCTGCCCCATTGTAAGGTGCGGGGAGGTGGGGGCAGAGTCCGTTACATGTAGCGTTTTTTGCTCCCGACGGTCCGCCAAAGCATGACGCATCCGTCGCACGACGGATGCGACGTGTGGCAATCCGTCCCAAATGCGTCGTCAATACAAGTCTATGGGAAAAAAAACGCATCAGAAGAGGACGTCAAGGAAAGAAGATAGGAGGCGCCGCAGCGGACCGGAGACGCCCATCCGACCTGACCAGCAGCGGGACCGCCCCTGGGTGAGTATAATATAACGTCTTTTTCTCCTTTTTCAGGTAACATCGGGGGCTTATCTACAGCATTACAGAATGCTGTAGATAAGCCCCTGATGCCGGTGGGATTACCTCACCCGTGATTTTCGGGGTGACAGGTTCCCTTTAAGAGCACCTTCCCACCCATTTGTTTCCCCCTCTATCTCCACCCCACCATCCCGTTTTTGATTGACAGCTTTGACTTTATAGAGCCAGAGAAGGGAGGAGATAAATGCAAAATAAGAAGATGGGATTGAGCACTTAAATGTTTTGGCCACGCCAAGGATGCACAGAGGACCTGTGCTTGGTTTGAACAGTCATTCCATGCTTACAGTGTCACTTTAAATCTTACTAGCATATACTATGATCCTTTTCTAAAATCTGTCCTCCCCAAGAGATCTGTAGTCACTTTTACTAGGGCCCCTAAGCTAAAGTACATATGTGCTGTATGGTATTAGTAATTACATGCAAAACTCTTCCAACATATCTGTACAGCTAGACATGTGGGGCTGCAAGATGCTTCTCCTGTCGTTGCATCATCCATAACAGAACGACCCATTTATTCCAAAGATGTCCTATATTCTCTATATTTTACATATACATTTCTGTAGAGAATGCACTGCTCTTAGTGTCATTTTTCAGTCGACATGACAGCGTGTACAGTCTCCATGACAACATATATAAATATACATATACATCAGCATTCCCTCTGCTTATAATAAACAAATTACTTATTTTTACACCTTATTTCAAGTATCCTTTTACTAACTTTGTGTATCATGATCCTATTATGTGGACTTATTTTACAGAGACTTTGTTGATGTACATTAGCAATCTTCAACTACTGCATTGAATCCTGATTCCACAAGCAATGGAAAAGAGATTTTTTTTCTTAAAGGGATAAACTAATATTTTTACTAATATACCGTACTTTAATTAAAAAGTCACTACCATTCCCACTCTATAATAATAATAATTTTATTTCTATAGCGCCAAAATATTCCGCAGCACTTTACATTATAGAGGGGATTTGTACAGACAATAAAAGACATGACAGCGGAACAATAAACACATAGATCAAAACAGATACCAAGAGGAGCGAGGCCCTGCTCGCAAGCTTACAATCTATGAGGAAATAAGGGAGACACAAGAGGTGGAGGGTAACAATTGCTTTCATTGTTCGAACCAGCCATAATATAAGAAATTGGGTGTTCATGTAATGCTGCATGAACCGGTTACCAACCAACGGTGACGTCACCGCTGTGCTTTCACTTTACGGCCGGCAGTCAGTGAGTGCGGGAAGCAGACGGCAAGGGACAGACACTGGAATGTAAGTATTTACTGTTTGTTTTTTTTTACGCTGGTAACCAGGGTAAACATCGGGTTACTAAGCGCGGTCCTGCGCTTAGTAACCCGATGTTTACCCTGGTTACCCGGGGACTTCGGCATCGTTGGTCGCTGGAGAGCTGTCTGTGTGACAGCTCTCCAGCGACCACACTACGACTTACCAACGATCACGGCCAGGTCGTATCGCTGGTCGTGATCGTTGGTAAATCGTATAGTGTGACGGTACCCTAAGAGTTTTTGCAAAGTTGAAAGTAAGAAAAGGTTGATTTCTAGGAATGTTTTTGATGTGTAGATAACAATAGCGAGCCAGTGATCGGATGTGGGGGGGTGAATGAAAGCTCGGAATCAAATAGAACCACATACAGAAATGGTAATATCGGACATTGGTAGGTTAGTGGAGGGAGGAAACACAAGGAGTTTGTTTTTTGACGGGTTCAGTTTCAGATTGAGGGAGGACATGTTTCAAGACAGCAGTAAGACAACTCGCTAACTGCTTCTTTTTTTTTACCACGTACTCTTTGACGGCGCTTTGTTTGAGAATTCCAGTAATCCCAGTGTATGCTGTGACAGTCCAAGGAGACATCATCAGGGGCAGACGCTGTAGTCACTGCCACACCTTCTGCCCCCACTCTGAAATGAGGCATCATCAGAGAACAGCCGCAGTCTTGCAAATGGCGTTATTGTTTGCTCGTTCTCTCTTAACAATGTGCACTGAAAGTCTCTGCCCCGGTGACAAATCATTTGAGTATCCCAGCAAACACACAGGAAGTAGTAAAAAAAACATACATAAATAAAGCAGAGAGAGTAGTGAGGAAACAGTAGGGACGTTTAACTTAAGGTATATTAGAAAAAATTACAGTAGATTATGACATTAAATAGATAGAGATGAAGGATTAAAATACATTTTAGCTCCAGACAACCCCTTTAACTGTATATTCCGATGTTCTGAACACCCATAGAGAATGGACTAAGTTTAGGAAACAGCTCCTATATGTATACAGATCTTCAGGAACATTGCAAAACTACAGGCTAGAATGATCCTTTATTTTACTGTACTTTAATTTTGGTTTTACGTGATGCCAGTTGACACATAAAAGGACCATCACAGTCATCAAACCCATAACTAGTCCAGGTAGTTGATGCATTTTATCCACACACCTGATGCAATATTGAAATCCCCTGCTTAGTTGCATCACTCTATATAAGACTCTAATTAACCCCTTCCCGACCCATGACGCCACGTAGGCGTCATGAAAGTCGGTGCCAATCCGACCCATGACGCCTATGTGGCGTCATGGTAAGATCGCGTCCCTGCAGATCGGGTGAAAGGGTAAACTCCCATTTCACACGATCTGCAGGGACAGGGGGAGTGGTAGTTTAGCCCAGGGGGGGGTGGCTTCACCCCCCCGTGGCTACGATCGCTCTGATTGGCTGTTGAAAGTGAAACTGCCAATCAGAGCGATTTGTAATATTTCACCAATTATAACTGGTGAAATATTACAATCCAGCCATGGCCGATGCTGCAATATCATTGGCCATGGCTGGAAACACTAATGTGCCCCCACCCCACCCCACCGATCACTCCCCAGCCCTCCGATCTGTCTGGTACACTGCTCCGGCTCCCCTCCGTCCTGTGCTCCGCTCCCCCCGTGCTCTTGTCCGCTCCCCCCCGTGCTCCAATCACCCCCCCTGCACTCCGATCCACCCCCCCGTGCTCCATTCCACCCCCCCGTGCTCCGTTCCACCCCCCCGTGCTCCTTTCCACCCCTCCCGCGCTCCGATTCACCCCCCCATGCTCCGATCCCCCCCCCGTGCTCCCCCCACCCCATCATACTTACCGATCCTGCCGGGGTCCGTCCGTCTTCTCCCCGGGCGCCGCCATCTTCCAAAATAGCGGGCACATGCGCAGTGCGCCCGCCGAATCTGCCGGCCGGCAGATTCGTTCCAAAGTGCATTTTGATCACTGAGATAGATTATATCTCAGTGATCAAAATAAAAAAAAAAATAAATGACCCTCCCCCCCCCTTTGTCACCCCCATAGGTAGGGACAATAAAAAAATAAAGAATTTTTTTTTTCCACTAATGTTAGAATAGGGTTAGGGTTAGGGGTAGGGTTAGGGCTAGGGTTAGGGGTAGGGTTAGGGGTAGGGCTAGGGTTAGGGGTAGGGTTAGGGGTAGGGTTAGGGGTAGGGTTAGGGGTAGGGTTAGGGTTAGGGGTAGGGTTAGGGCTAGGGTTAGGTCTAGGGATAGGGTTAGGGCTAGGGTTAGGGGTAGGGCTAGGGCTAGGGTTAGGGTTTCGGTATGTGCACACGTATTCTGGTCCTCTGCGGATTTTTCCACTGCGGATTTGATAAATCCGCAGTGCTAAACCGCTGCAGATTTATGGCAGATTTACCGCGTTTTTTCTGCGCATTTCACTGCGGTTTTACAACTGCGATTTTCTATTTGAGCAGTTGTAAAACCGCTGCGGAATCCGCACAAAGAAGTGACTGCGGAATGTAAACCGCTGCGTTTCCGTGCAGTTTTTCTGCAGCATGTGTACAGCGATTTTTGTTTCCCATATGTTTACATTGAACTGTAAACTCATGGGAAACTGCTGCGGATCCGCAGCGTTTTCCGCAGCGTGTGCACATACCTTTAGAATTAGGCTATGTGCACACGGTGCGGATTTGGCTGCGGATCCGCAGCAGTGTTCCATCAGGTTTACAGTACCATGTAAATATATCGAAACCAAATCCGCTGTGCCCATGGTGCGGAAAATACCGCGCGGAAACGCTGCGTTGTATTTTCCGCAGCATGTCAATTCTTTGTGCGGATTCCGCAGTGTTTTACACCTGTTCCTCAATAGGAATTCGCAGGTGAAATCCGCACAAAAAACACTGGAAATCCGCGGAAAATCCGCAGGCAAAACGCAGTGCCTTTTACCCGCGGATTTTTCAAAAATGATGCTGAAAAATCTCACACGAACCCGCAACGTGGGCACATGGCCTTAGGGTTAGGGTTGGAATTAGGGTTGTGGTTAGGGTTGGAATTAGGGTTATGGCTACAGTTGGGATTAGAGTTAGTGGTGTGTTGGGGTTAGTGTTGGAGGTAGAATTGAGGGGTTACCACTGTTTAGGCACATGAGGGGTCTCCAAACGCAACATGGCGCCACCATTGATTCCAGCCAATCTTCTTTTCAAAAAGTCAAATGGTGCTCCCTCACTTCCGAGCCCCGACGTGTGCCCAAACAGTGGTTTACCCCCACATATGGGGTACCCGCATACTCAGGACAAACTGCGCAACAATTACTGGGGTCCAATTTCTCCTGTTACCCTTGTGAAAATAAAAAAATGCTTGCTAAAACATCATTTTTGAGGAAAGAAAAATGATTTTTTATTTTCAAGTGTGAAGCACTTGGGGGTTCAAAGTGCTCATCACATATCTAGATAAGTTCCTTGGGGGGTCTAGTTTCTAAAATGGGGTCACTTGTGGGGGGTTTCTACTGTTTAGGCACACCAGGGGCTCTGCAAACGCAACGTGATGCCCGCAGACCATTCCATCAAAGTCTGCATTTCAAAAGTCACTACTTCCCTTCTGAGCCCCGACGTGTGCCCAAACAGTGGTTTACCCCCACACATGGGGTATCAGCGTACTCAGGACAAACTGGACAACAACTTTTGGGGTCCAATTTCTCCTGTAACCCTTGGCAAAATAGGAAATTCCAGGCTAAAAAATCATTTTTGAGGAAAGAAAAATTATTTTTTATTTTCATGGCTCTGCGTTATAAACTTCTATGAAGCACTTGGGGGTTCAAAGTGCTCACCACACATCTAGATAAGTTCCTTTCGGGGTCTAGTTTCCAAAATGGGGTCACTTGTGGGGGAGCTCCAATGTTTAGGCACACAGGGGCTCTCCAAACGTGACATGGTGTCCGCTAATGATTGGAGCTAATTTTCCATTTAATAAGCCAAATGGCGTGCCTTCCCTTCCGAGCCCTGCCGTGCGCCCAAACAGTGGTTTACCCCCACATATGGGGTATCAGCATACTCAGGACAAACTGGACAACAACATTTGGGGTCCAATTTCTCCTATTACCCTTGGCAAAATAGGAAATTCCAGGCTAAAAAATCATTTTTGAGGAAAGAAAAATTATTTTTTATTTTCATGGCTCTGCGTTATAAACTCCTGTGAAGCACCTGGGGGTTTAAAGTGCTCAATATGCATCTAGATAAGTTCCTTGGGGGGTCTAGTTTCCAAAATGGGGTCACTTGTGGGGGAGCTCCAATGTTTAGGCACACAGGGGCTCTCCAAACGCGACATGGTGTCCGCTAACAATTGGAGCTAATTTTCCATTCAAAAAGTCAAATGGCGCGCCTTCCCTTCCGAGCCCTGCCGAGTACCCAAACAGTGGTTTACCCCCACATATGAGGTATCGGCGTACTCGGGAGAAATTGCCCAACAAATTTTATGATCCATTTTATCCTATTGCCCATGTGAAAATGAAAAAATTGAGGCGAAAAGAATTTTTTTGTGAAAAAAAAGTACTTTTTCATTTTTACAGATCAATTTGTGAAGCACCTGAGGGTTTAAAGTGCTCACTAGGCATCTAAATAAGTTCCTTGGGGGGTCTAGTTTCCAAAATGGGGTCACTTGTGGGGGAGCGCCAATGTTTAGGCACACAGGAGCTCTCCAAACGCGACATGGTGTCCGCTAACGATGGAGATAATTTTTCATTCAAAAAGTCAAATGGCGCTCCTTCCCTTCCGAGCCTTACCATGTGCCCAAACAGTGGTTTACCCCAACATATGAGGTATCAGTGTACTCAGGAGAAATTGCCCAACAAATTTTAGGATCCATTTTATCCTGTTGCCCATGTGAAAATGAAAAAATTGAGGCTAAAAGAATTTTTTTGTGAAAAAAAAGTACTTTTTCATTTTTACGGATCAATTTGTGAAGCACCTGGGGGTTCAAAGTGCTCACTATGCATCTAGATTAGTTCTTTGGGGCGTCTAGTTTCCAAAATGGGGTCACTTGTGGGGGAGCTCCAATTTTTAGGCACACGGGGGCTCTCCAAACGTGACATGATGTCCGCTAAAGAGTGGAGCCAATTTTTGATTCAAAGAGTCAAATGGCGCTCCTTCCCTTCCAAGCCCTGCCGTGCGCCCAAACAGTGGTTTACCCCCACATATGAGGTATCAGCGTACTCAGGACAAATTGGACAACAACTTTCGTGGTTCAGTTTCTCCTTTTACCATTGGGAAAATAAAAAAATTGTTGCCAAAATATAATTTTTGTGACTAAAAAGTTAAATGTTCATTTTTTCCTTCCATGTTGCTTCTGCTGCTGTAAAGCACCTGAAGGGTTAATAAACTTCTTGAATGTGGTTTTGAGTACCTTGAGGGGTGCAGTTTTTAGAATGGTGTCACTTTTGGGTATTTTCAGCCATATAGACCCCTCAAACTGACTTCAAATGTGAGGTGGTCCCTAAAAAAAAAAAAGGTTTTGTAAATTTCGTTGTAAAAATGACAAATCGCTGGTCAAATTTTAACCCTTATAACTTCCTAGCAAAAAAAAATTTTGTTTCCAAAATTGTGCTGATGTAAAGTAAACATGTGGGAAATGTTATTTATTAACTATTTTGTGTCACATAATTCTCTGGTTTTACAGAATAAAAATTCAAAATGTGAAAATTGCGAAATTTTCAAAATTTTCGCCAAATTTCCGTTTTTATCACAAATAAACGCAGAATTTATTGACCTAAATTTACCACTAACATGAAGCCCAATATGTCACGAAAAAACAATCTCAGAACCGCTAGGATCCGTTGAAGCGTTCCTCAGTTATTACCTCATAAAGGGACACTGGTCAGAATTGCAAAAAACGGCCAGGTCTTTAAGGTCAAAATAGGCTGGGTCATGAAGGGGTTAAACGGCGGAATGATTCTAAAGTGATGTTCACAAGTTCTTTTATTATTTTCTGTTGCTTGCTTTTAGAACAGATAAACGACAAATAGAAATAGCATCCTGTGCAGTGTGTTTCAAATGGAAGCAGAGAGGCCCCAGTGATTTATACAAAATCCGTCTGCTTTGAGTTTTGTTGCTGATTTTATTTTTTTAACCAAAGAAAAGTTTCTGCCTGTCTCCTTTTTATTCAAATGAAACCAAGAGAAGGAAAAGACTTCTTTTACTTAAAGGATATTTTTCACCTGTTTTTTTGCTATCCCAAAACCTTGATCTCAGTGATGCATCACTTACTGAGCTGCTTGCTGTCATTCTGATAAAATCCCCATGTTATCTGCTGCAGATCTACCACTCCTCTAAATTCTGACCTCCGTATAACCCCCGCCCACACCACTGATTGGCAGCTTTCTCTGTATGCTGTGAATAGGCAGAAAGCTGCCAATCAGTGATGGGGGCGGGGTTGGACTACTTGGCAGCAGGATTACTAGTCCTTTAATGATAATTTCCTGCAGACAAAACAGCAATTTTATCAAAACTACAGCAAGCAGTCCAGTAAGTGACATTGCTGGAATCATGTAAAAATTGGAAAATGTGTCTTTTGGATCTGCGCTGTGAAGTGATGAAGACATGTCAAATGCCAGAGAGAATGTAAAAAATAAAAGGTTTTTTTTAAATTTTTTTACGTTTCGAAGTGAAGCCCGAAGTGTAGCCCACATAGAAATTTCCCCCTTTTTTTTTTTTTTTTAAACACATTTCTCTGGTGAAATCACCCATGGATCTGCAGCAGCCATACATACATAGGGAATTACTATCAAAAAAGACCCTATTCTATGTGATTTTGTTCTCCTCAGCCGTTTACATAGCTGGAATCAGGGTGTTTGCCTCTTCATCATGCTGCTTTCAGATTAGCTGATAAGAACCCATTTAATGAACATTTTGACAATATTGCTTTGTGGTTTAGTACACGTTACTGCTATGCACAACGCTTTCAAGCAGACTTGCGATAACAATTAGCTCTGCCATTCCAGCCAGTCATTTCTAGAACACTAGTCTACGTGACAAAATAGGCCGGGGAGACCCATGGCCAGACAGCAGCAGCAATCTTCACAGTGATGGAAGAGCTTGTGGCCTGCCAGCCTGTGCCAGCAGCTCGGAGCAGATAAGCTTCAGAGGATAATGCCGGATTACACTTGTGCATCAGTGTGTGAGTGGCAACTTCAAGTTGGATTGGATGTTTCGCATTGTAAAAGGCGTCTGATCATTTGAAGCAATTGCTGTGTGCTTCCACGAGACAAACACACTGTGCTCTGAGTGAAGTACTGGAAAGTCCACTTCAATCATCTCCTGCAGAAATCGGAGCGTTGACAAGAAATTGATGCATTTCGTGGCTTCTGAAGTCCCGCACGTCTGAAAGCAGAATGAGGATATATTCTTCTGTGATAAAATAGATCCGTGCTTACAAAGACACAAAGCATCCCACCAGACCCTCATTCCAACTCTTACTTATAGCGCAGGGTCACACGATGGTTTCCTCTATATCCGAGAAAAACTGTCGGAGAATGTGGAGAAAAAAAAAATAATAACAGAGGTTCTTCAATGTATCCGTTCTGACAGTCCGTAAAAAAAATCAGACTGAACTCGGATATAATCAGATGTGGTCCGATTTGTTTTGTGGACCCATAGACTTGCACTGCATCAGAAACTCAAAATTGGTCAAGTCCCAAAGGAACACTTGATTCGAGGAAAAAGATTGGACATATGCACAGCCCCATAGACGATCATGGGTACAAGTGCTATCAGTGAAAACCACGTATAGCACTCGTCCGTGAAAATCGGCTGTGTGCACAAGACCATGCGGAAAAGAGGAAAAAAAAAGCAACAATGAATGAGCTGAAAAGTGTATACTTTGTGACAAGACCTGACCGTGTCATCATCTAGTGCACAACATAGGATGGACAGGGCGACACCGCAGTGCTTTTAGGTTTAATTACACCACAGCGTGCAGCTACGGCCTCCAGCAAGGAACCATCGCAGCACCAATATGAAGCTCAGGGGGACGCTCTCGGATCCGGTAACTGAACACAATGAAAGACCTTTTACTATCACAATGATTGCACGTGATACATTTTCCATGTTCGGTTAACCTTTTCATTACAAATGCTACCTGACACTTTGGTTTCTAAAAGATTTGTTAGATAAAGACATATGTGCAAGGCTTAAAAATTAATAAATACTGGGCTCCTTTTACAATAATACTAAGGGCTCGCTCGCACTAGCGTATAACACGGCTGAGTGCTATGCGATGTTTTATCGATTAGCATTTGGACCAATGTGATACGATGGGTGCAGTGCAGATCAGTGGTTCATTTCTTATGAAAACAATCGCAGAGTGCTGAGAGTCTCAAATCGCACTCACCCATACAAGACTCAGTCTGCGTGACACATCGGACTGCACTCAGATGACACCAGAGGGAGGACCGATGTTCTCGTACAGTCGATAGAGAAATTAAGTTCTCCGCCTTCTCCGCACCTGTGCTGCGATTCTCATGAGAATTGGACCACACCAAGATGGCACACGGATCAAACACCGACAGAGTGTGATCTGAGTGTCATTAGCATAATCGACCCAATTGTCTCACAAGAGAGAATCCACGCCAGTGTGAGCGGACCCTTTACATCATCTCTGATTATGATTTCCCATTAGATTTGATTGGTAGCAAAGATACATGATGGGGGGTACATGTGCCAAGGCTGCCATGTGCTAATCCTACAGAAATGCGCATGTGTTCTATTAATTAGAATGATGCCCATGAATGGCACTCTCTGGGTACATATTGGGTCTCCCAGCATGTAGTAGCATCATTCCACACTAATGTCACACAGGTCACAAGATCATCAGTGGACAATTTAAATCCCATCTACTACACAATGTCTTCCCTAAATCCCTCCTCTGTGCTCACATCCTTTTTCCGAATAGGATTTTCCCAGGACATGCATTCAATGTCTGATCAAATGTCTAATCATTATTTGTGGGTCTCCTGAACAAGAAATATGAGAATATGAGAATGTCGAAATGTGTCAAAAATGAATTACGCTGTTCCCTTCTACACCACGTTTTTTATGAGGACACACAACCCATAGCGCAGGACGGTTACCCACATCTCCTACTACTTTAATCAATGTCTCATCAGCAGGATTTACATCACTGGTGGAAAAAGATGGCAGTACTGCTAAAGAAGCTATGTGCCACTTTGTTTCCTTGGTGGCTTGATCTCCAGGGAGAGAATAAAGCAGGCTCACCATAACTGGTAAAGTACAGGGAGGTTACAGTAGTTAGAAGCCGGACTATTGGACAGAGATGGTATATCTTCATCTGGAGAGTTCATTTATTTTGCCTTGACGCATCATCCAAACAATGCACAAGAAAAGACAGTTTGGGGTATTGCTCCCAATTATCATAAAACAGGTCAAGTTATGATTCCACTAATCTTTTTTTTTCCTTCACAGAAGTTGCAGGTTTGGTACCAACAACATCACTGAATACCATAAGACAAAAAAAAAAAAACAGAACAGTAAAGTGACTTCAATAAATCACAGATGATAATTTGCGGCTTCTGCAATTAGCGAATGCAGAACCAAAAACTGATCCTAACGAATAAAGTTATAATTTTGTTTTGTAACATTTATTGCTGCGGATTTGTCTTTGCAATTGTGGCACATATGTGGCAAACAGAATTCATGCTGCTACTCACACAATCCCGAGGTTACTATTGTGTAATAGCATTCCACATCACAACGGGCAGGTCTGCACCGCATAAAAGTCTGCATACTGTACTCCGCTCAAAGAGCTTCCAGCCTTCAGATCAGAAATGAGAACATTGGATTATATAGCCGCGCTGCCTTCTTAAAAGTCTTCAAAGTTTCTTCGACGCTATTCATAACCATATAAAAGGAATGCTAATTGTGA
Organism: Ranitomeya imitator; assembly: GCF_032444005.1. NCBI lineage: Eukaryota > Metazoa > Chordata > Amphibia > Anura > Dendrobatidae > Ranitomeya > Ranitomeya imitator. Next base: position 714,379,685 of record NC_091282.1, on the reverse strand, counting down.
TGTCCCCTTACTACCTTATTACTGGGATTTGACATTGTTTTGGCAAGCATCAAAACCTAATTAGTAACACTTTGTGAAGATGTTAATTTTACAACTGTCAATGTAGGATGCAAAGAAGCTGGAAAGCTGAACCCACATGATGGCATTTTAATAGAAAAATACAAATGGAAATTCTCTTCAAATCGAATGAAGGCCTGATGCATTGTTATAATGATTTCCCCATACCATTGATGCATCTGAGAAGTTTAGAACAACTAACACGTTAGCCTCGAAAACGAAAAGTAGTGTTTAGCTTCTTTTTTTTTTTCAATAGCACCAGAGGTGAACAGAGGAGACAAAAAAGAAATTTCAGGGGTATTTTTATTGGCTTGAAAACAAAAGATCTCCTCAGTGGGAACAAAAAACGTATGGAATGAGGATGCCTCACGAGAATACAATAAAGAAACAGTAACTTTCTTATGGATGGTAAAATTCATATAGATGTGCAAGGAGGGTTTCCTACAAGATACACTATGTGGGCAAAATGTATCAGGACACACATCTTAATCGCTTGATGTTTTGTGACAGATTGGCTGGTGGTGAAGATCTTACTGATACCAGTGCGGTTCTGTAATAGAAGGATGTAACAAGTCAGGCTGTTCTGACATTTCTTCCCTCAGAAATATTCCACAAACTGTGAGTGATATTACTGAAAAATGGAAGTGGTTAGGACCTGCGGCAATTCAACTGCAAAGTAGTAGACCATGTAAGTTACAGAGCGGGGTCTTCAATGTCTCAGCAATTATTAAGTCCGCAGAGCATAGGTGACTTCTTTAACCTCAGCAATGAGCTACAGTGGCTTGCGTTTGTATTCACCTCTTGGCTTTTTACCGGTGTTTAAATATTTTTGCAATCCGATTTGTGTGGGAGGCAATTCTGGTCTCATTCTGATGTGGAGTATCTGAGCTTCAAAATAGTCTTTGTCGCAGTACTCCAGGCTGATCCCCGATTCCTGAGCCCTACTGGGGAGCTGACCGGCTGCAGGGACAGGAGAGACGACCTGCGATCTCCTCCTGTCTCTGTGTAACAATAGTTGCGTTTGACACTAGCAAAGCAAAAACAAAACATTTAGTAGATAAAAAAAAAGAATAAATATGGTCTTTTTTTCTTTCATGTCCTTTACTATTGAATAACGAAAACAAAAGTACACCTATTTGGCATTAAAGCATCTGTAACCACCCAAACTATAAAACTAACTTCACTTAGCTCTTCTAGTAAAAACTACCGTAACCCAGAACAACAAAAAACTATAGAATGAAGATGCTATTTTTCGCACCCAACAAACACCATAAAAAATGCCAGAATTGCAGTTTTATGATCACTTCACGTAAAAAAAAATCACTACAAAAGTCTCACAATACCTCACATGGCACCAATAAATAATATAATACATCAGGTAAAAAATAAGTCATCACACAGGTACGCTGAAAAAAAAAATGAAAAGGTTACAGCTTTTCCAATATGCTAAACACTTTTTTTCCTTCCAAATTGGATTTTATTATATAAAAAGTGATAAAATAAGTACACTATACATATTCAGTATCATTGTGTCTATAACGATCCAATCTATCAAATGAGCATGCCATTTATTTCAACCAGTGAACACCATATTAATAAAAACCCCACGATGTTATAATAGCTCTTTTATGTAATTTGGTCTAATGATAAATGGAATAAAGTAATCAAAAAGTCAAATATATCCCAAAATGGCACCAATAAAACCAAACATATAAAGTTATGTCTCCCTGAATATGGCAACACAGAAAGATGTTGTATTTTTTCTTTTGTGGTACTTGGGAGACATTGAGTAATAAACTACAGGATACATTTTTTTTTATTATTACCCTTTGTAGAAATTAAATATGTTGGGCTAAACCTGAATAATGTAAGAAACAGAATATTTCATTAATCACAGGCAAATGGTAAAGAAATCTTTGATATCGCTTTAGGGTAAAAAAAAAAATGTTCACTCTACCCCTAAAAGACTTCCTTAAAGGGTGTAGTTTCCGAGATTTTGTTACTTCCTTTGGGTTTCCTTTGTACATTAAAGGTATGTGTCCACGTTCCGGATTGCATCAGGATTTGGTCAGGATTTTATGTCAGTATTTGGAAGCCAAAACCAGGAGTGGAACAATTAGAGGAAAAGTATAATAGAAACATATGCACCACTTCTGCATTTATCACCCACTCCTGGTTTTGGCTTACAAATACTGACATAAAATCCTGACCAAATCCTGAGGCAATCCTGAACGTGGACACATACCCTAAAGGTCTCTGCAAATGCAATATGGTGAACAGAATCCAATTGAGCAAAATCTGCATTCCAAAAGCCAAATGGCGCACCTGCTCTTCTGAGACGTGTGCCAAAAGGGTAGAATACAACCACATGTAGAGTACTGCTGCATGTACCAGTATCATAGAATGTTAGAGTTGCAAAGGACCTTCAGGGTTAATCATGTCAAACCCCCTGGTCAATTCAGGAATCACTAAACCATCTCAGACAGATGTCTGTCCAGCCTCTGCTTAAAGACTTCCATTGAAGGAGAACTCACCACCTTTTGTGGCCAACTGTCTCACTCACTGATCACTCTCACTATCAAAAAGTTTATTTCTACGCAATAGATGGTTTGTCTCTCTCGGCCTGGGGGGACTGCGGAATACACCGAGTGAATGATCTCTATATTGAGTCGGGCCTGAGATCATTTGCGGACCTCACTGCTCGCTATAACTTGCCTCCTAGGGCTTTTTTTCAGTATTTCCAAATTCGTAGCCTCCTTAAACATTGTAACTCCTTCGGTGTGGCCGTCTCCCCCTCGGTATGGAGACCCCAATCCACAGATTTTTCAGACCAAACACGTGGATTGATCATGGCATTTCCATCATTTATAAATCCCTCCTCTCCCATGATTTCTCTGAGAGACTCCCATTTATGTCCACTTGGGAGGGTGCCCTTGCATTCGAGGCTTCCCCGGATGATTGGAGCATGGCTATGCTGCATCCTTCCAAATTCTCTTCGTGTCTTGGTCACCTCGAACAAAGCAAAAAAATTCAGCTCCTATGGTACTTCACTCCTGTTAAATTAGCTAAATTTTATCCCTCCTCTTCCCCATTATGCTGGAAAAATGGTGGTGTTTCTGGTTCGCTGGCTCATGTATGGTGGAGTTGCCCTAGTGTGCAAATATTTTGGCGTCAGGTTGAAGCGATTCTTTCAGAGGTGACCCATCTTCCTATCAACCTAACTGGCCCTTTAGCAATATTGGGTATATCTCTCTTGGACTTCCCATCTTCCCTTCAACCCATTATTTCTAATATTCTTGTGGCAGCCCGACAATGTATTGCAAAGCATTGGAAATCTTCTAATATTCCCTCCAGACCTGAATTGATATCCAAAATTAATCTGCACTTTAGTTATGAGTCGATTACTGCGGACTGTCTTGCAAAAAAGAATAAGGTCCTTACGTGGTGGGATCCTTGGGTCTCCTCACCCTTTATTTCCTCGCCTGACCACCATCCCCCTTCTTCTGCCAGCTGACTCAATTGTTTGTTATCATAGATATGTATGCGCCCATGTATTGTAATTTTTTTTTGTTTCATTCTTGATCGTGGATATTTACATTTATGTCTGCCTCTTCCCCTCCCCCTTCCTCCCCCTTTTTCCATTCCTTGTTGCATTTTAATTGTACTCTGTTTTCTCAATAAAAATTGAATGGTTAAAAAAAAAAAAGTTTATTTCTAATGTCTAATCTGTATCTTCTCCCTTTCAGTTTCATCCCATTGCTTCTAGTCTTTCCATGTGCAAATGAGAATAATGATGTTCCCTCTACACTGTGACAGCCCTTCAGATATTTGTAGACAGCTATTAGGTCTCCTCTTAGCCTTCGTTTTTGCAAGCTAAACATTCTCAGATGCTTTAATCGTTCCTAATAGGACATACTTTGCAGTCTGCTCACCATTCTGGTAGATCTTCTCTGAACTTGTTTCAGTTTTTCAATGTCTTTTTTTAAAATGTGGTGCCCAGAACTGGACAGATTACTTCACGTGATCTATATTTTATGCTCCTCGTAATATGTCCTAGAACTGTGTTTACCTTTTTTGCTGCTGCATCAAACTGATGACTCATGTGCAGTCTGTGATCTATTAGTATACCCAAGTCTTTTTCACACATGCTGCCAAGTTCTATTCCTCTCATTCTATAGATGTAATTTTCATTTGGCTAGACCAGATGTAGAATCTTGCATTTCTCCCTATTAAATACCATTCTATTAGTCGCTGTCCATTGTACAAGCTTATCTACATTCTTTTGAATCCTTTTTCTGTCTTCTCTAGTGTTTGCTATCCCTCCTAGCTTTGCATCATCTGCAAATATTATTAGTTAGCCTTCAGAAATTAGTTAACACATTATGGGGTGTTCTTGTCTCCAATTACTTCTTGTTAAAATTACAAATTTGCGGTTAAAGTTACATTTTAATGGGATTTTTCATTATCTCTTTCCAATACATGTTAGTTGATATGAAGCACCTGAATGGTTAAACTTCCTAAATACTATTTTGAATGCTATAAAAGGGATTTACTTTTTAAAATGGGGACATCTGTGTTGGGCAACTAATATGTTGGCTCCTCAAAGGCACTTGAGAACGGAGCTGACCCCTGTAAAAAAAAAAAAAAAAAAAAAGATTTCTGAAAGTTTCTTGAAAACGAAAAAATAAAAAGTCTTGCTCATTCTGATGATTTTATAATGTTATATCTTATGCAGACATATAGGTGGCATGTATTTAGTCTACATGTCGACCATTTCAAGAGTGGTGTGGTGTATATAATTAGCCATTTGGAAATTATATACTGTATTTTACGCTTTTATTAACAATTTCACTTTGACACAAAATTGCATGAAGATGTGTGAATAAAAAGCGATTATAAAATGCCACTAAGCACAGTAATGTGTCTACTTTTATATTTTTGGCGGTTTAATGTAATTTTTTTTATTTTACAGTGAACAGCGTAAAGGAATCAGTTAACACATTAAATGTTGAAACCGACCAAGCTTGGGCTTTTGGTACACCATCTTGATGTGGCCGAGACGTTCTATGCATCTTTGCATACAGTGGGGCAAAAAAGTATTTAGTCAGTCAGCAATAGTGCAAGTTCCACCACTTAAAAAGATGAGAGGCGTCTGTAATTTACATCATAGGTAGACCTCAACTATGGGAGACAAACTGAGAAAAAAAAATCCAGAAAATCACATTGTCTGTTTTTTTAACAATTTATTTGCATATTATGGTGGAAAATAAGTATTTGGTCAGAAACAAACAATCAAGATTTCTGGCTCTCACAGACCTGTAACTTCTTCTTTAAGAGTCTCCTCTTTCCTCCACTCATTACCTGTAGTAATGGCACCTGTTTAAACTTGTTATCAGTATAAAAAGACACCTGTGCACACCCTCAAACAGTCTGACTCCAAACTCCACTATGGTGAAGACCAAAGAGCTGTCAAAGGACACCAGAAACAAAATTGTAGCCCTGCACCAGGCTGGGAAGACTGAATCTGCAATAGCCAACCAGCTTGGAGTGAAGAAATCAACAGTGGGAGCAATAATTAGAAAATGGAAGACATACAAGACCACTGATAATCTCCCTCGATCTGGGGCTCCACGCAAAATCCCACCCCGTGGGGTCAGAATGATCACAAGAACGGTGAGCAAAAATCCCAGAACCACGCGGGGGGACCTAGTGAATGAACTGCAGAGAGCTGGGACCAATGTAACAAGGCCTACCATAAGTAACACACTACGCCACCATGGACTCAGATCCTGCAGTGCCAGACGTGTCCCACTGCTTAAGCCAGTACATGTCCGGGCCCGTCTGAAGTTTGCTAGAGAGCATTTGGATGATCCAGAGGAGTTTTGGGAGAATGTCCTATGGTCTGATGAAACCAAACTGGAACTGTTTGGTAGAAACACAACTTGTCGTGTTTGGAGGAAAAAGAATACTGAGTTGCATCCATCAAACACCATACCTACTGTAAAGCAAGGTGGTGGAAACATCATGCTTTGGGGCTGTTTCTCTGCAAAGGGGCCAGGACGACTGATCCGGGTACATGAAAGAATGAATGGGGCCATGTATCGTGAGATTTTGAGTGCAAACCTCCTTCCATCAGCTAGGGCATTGAAGATGAAACGTGGCTGGGTCTTTCAACATGACAATGATCCAAAGCACACCGCCAGGGCAACGAAGAAGTGGCTTCGTAAGAAGCATTTCATGGTCCTGGAGTGGCCTAGCCAGTCTCCAGATCTCAACCCTATAGAAAACCTTTGGAGGGAGTTGAAAGTCCGTGTTGCCAAGCGAAAAGCCAAAAACATCACTGCTCTAGAGGAGATCTGCATGGAGGAATGGGCCAACATACCAACAACAGTGTGTGGCAACCTTGTGAAGACTTACAGAAAACGTTTGACCTCTGTCATTGCCAACAAAGGATATATTACAATACAAGTATTGAGATGAAATTTTGTTTCTGACCAAATACTTATTTTCCACCATAATATGCAAATAAAATGTTAAAAAAACAGACAATGTGATTTTCTGGATTTTTTTTTCTCAGTTTGTCTCCCATAGTTGAGGTCTACCTATGATGTAAATTACAGACGCCTCTCATCTTTTTAAGTGGTGGAACTTGCACTATTGCTGACTAAATACTTTTTTGCCCCACTGTATATCGCAGCTCTATTCTTCCATTGACAACTATGGCCTTTTAGGAGCAAGAGTTGGGCAAAGATACAGTAGATGGAAAACAAGTACGTGGGAAGGTGTGCTGAACTTTTGGCACACCAAGGGTGCACCGAGTGACAGTGCTTGGTTTGAATACTCATTTAATGTTGACTTGAAGTCTATCAGGGAACCGTCTAACAGAGTTATAACTTTCATGGCTTTTTCAACGATGGAATCCATGCCACATAATGGTCAGTAATGATCCAGCTATTCGAGAATACCAAGGTAAATTGATTTATGAAGACCATAAGAGATTCAATGCCATCAGATTCTGACAATGTAGTCACAAAACTTCATTGGGTAGGAAGACAATCTGTTCTTACCTTTAATACTCTGGGGAGAAGATAACACAAAATGCTGTCAATTTATCTGGCACATATCTCTCTAAATTCCCCCATAAATACACATACTCAGAGGAGGCAAAACATCAGTGCTCATTTCTGAAGGGAAAGCAGGATAAGCAGAAACTAGACAAATGAGGCAGCAGTCATCTCCCATTGGAGAAAGGATTGAGTATGTTGATATGTCATATATCTGATTCCTTCCCTCACCGGGGACAGATTGCAGCTCTGTTCATATTTCTTTAATGCCGATTACACACCAAGCTATAGAGATATATGTAAAGTCTGCTAAGAATTTTTATTTTTATTTTTTGACTGGGGTTTGATTTATATATTTGCTCTTTTTCCACCAAGAATTACAGTTTACTATACAAACTATCAATACACAAACTTCCTCTAGTGCCGAATGAAAAATGAATGCGGGAGGATTCTGTGTCGTTTCGCACTGCAGATAGAGTTTCACTTTTCATTAGTCTTCTGACTTTTTTTTTTTCTAATCCCCTATGCTCCCAACACATAACATCAAAAAACAAAACTATTTACTATAAATTAAAAGCAGGGCTATATAAAACAGACTAAACATTGCCTGGACACTCAGAGCTTAAAACAAATATCGTAGCTCTAAATGGTCCAAAAGGGGATGTTCTCCAGTTCTTAGTCAATCCCCTTTTGGACAAGTTAGAGCTATTTGACCTGGAAGCCAGACCAGTACATACACCATAAACCACAATCATACCACAGATTTTAGCGCAAAAAAACGGAGTAGAAACGTCCACAACAACATACCGTAATTAGATATAAAAATACATAAATTTTTATTAATTATATCAATACAAAAATGTCATAAATCTGCATATACGTGCTGTAGATATCAGAAGGTAGCAAGGAGGAAACATGACGGTAACCAAATTAGGGAGGGGACCTTACAATACATCCTTCAGCCATAAGCTTGGACCAGTACCAAGTCTATAAGAGGTCCTGTGGATCTTCTATAACGTGAGCCAAAGTGTATTAACCTCTTTAACCCCAAGGGTGGTTTGCACGTTAATGACCGGGCCAATTTTTACAATTCTGACCACTGTCCCTTTATGAGGTTATAACTCTGGAACGCTTCAACGGATCCCAGTGATTCTGACATTGTTTTCTCGTGACATATTGTACTTCATGATAGTGGTAAAATTACCAGCGATTTTTTTTTTGTGAAAAAAATGGAAATTTGAGGAAAATTTTGAAAATTTTGCAATTTTCCAACTTTAAATTTTTATGCAATTAAATCACAGAGATATGTCACACAAAATACTTAATAAGTAGCATTTCCCATATGTCTACATTGCATCAGCACAATTTTGGAACAACAATTTTTTTTGCTAGGGAGTTATAAGGGTTAAAAGTTGACCAGCAATTTCTCATTTTTACAACAACTGCACCCCTCAAGGTACTCCAAACCACATTCAAGAAGTTTATTAACCCTTCAGATGTTTCACAGGAAATTTTGGAATGTTTAAATAAAAATGAATATTTAACATTTTTTCACAAAAAATTTACTCCAGTTCCAATTTGTTTTATTTTACCAAGGGTAACAGGACAAATTGTACAACAACTTTTGGGGTCCATTTTATCCTGAGTACGCCGATACCCCATATATGGGGGTAAACCACTGTTTGGGCACATGGCAGAGCTCGAAAGCGAAGGAGCGCCATTTGACTTTTCAATGCAAAATTGACTGGAATCGAGATGGGACGCCATGTTACATTTGGAGAGCCCCTGATGTACCTAACAATTGAAACCCCCACAAGTGACATCATTTTGGAAAGCAGACCCCCTAAAGAACTTACCTAGATGTGTTGAGCACTTTGACCCACCAAGTGCTTTACAGAAGTTTATAAGGCAGAGCCGTAAAAATAAAAATCATTTTTTCACAAAAATTATCTTTTCGCCCCCACTTTTTTTTCCCAAGGGTAAGAGAAGAAATTGGACCCCAAAAGTTGTTGTGCAATTTATCCTGAGTACACGGATACCCCATATGTGGGGGTAAACCACTGTTTGGGCGCATGGCAGAGCTCGGAAGGGAAGGAGCGCCATTTGACTTTTCAATGCAAAATTTACTGGAATTGAGATGGGACCCCATGTTGCGTTTAGAGAGCCAACAATGTGCCTAAACATTGAAACCCCCCACAAGTGACACCATTTTGGACAGTAGTCCCCCTAAGGAACTCATCTAGATGTGTTGTGAGAGCTTTGAACCCCCAAGTGTTTCACTACAGTTTATAACGCAGAGCCGTGAAAATAAAAATTCCTTTTTTTTTTTTTTCACAAAAATTATTTTTTAGCCCCCCAATTTTGTATTTTCCCAAGGGTAACAGGAGAAATTGAACCCAAAAGTTGTTGTCCAATTTGTTTTGAGCACGCTGATACCACATATGTGGGGGGGAACCACCGCTTGGGCGCATGGGAGGGCTCGGAAGGGAAGGAGCGCCATTTGGAATGCAGACTTGGATGGAATGGTCTGCAGGCGTCACATTACGTTTGCAGAGCCCCTAATGTACCTAAACAGTAGAAACCCCCCACAAGTGACCCCATATTGGAAACTAGATCTCCCAAGGAACTTATCTAGATGTGTTGTGAGAACTTTGAACCCCCAAGTGTTTCACTACAGTTTATAACGCAGAGCCGTAAAAATAAAACATATTTTTCCAAAAAAATTATTTTTTAGCCCCCAGTTTTGTATTTTTCCAAGGGTAACAGGAGAAATTGGACCCCAAAAGTTGTTGTCCAATGTGTCCTGAGCACGCTGATACCCCATATGTTGGGGTAAACCCCTGTTTAGGTGCACGGGAGAGCTCAGAAGGGAAGGAGCACTGTTTTACTTTTTTAACGCAGAATTGGCTGGAATTGAGATTGGACGCCATGTCGCGTTTGCAGAGCCACACCCCTAACCCTGACACACCCCTAACCCTAATCCCAACCCTATTCGCAACCGTAAATGTAATCCCAACCCTAACCCTAACTTTAGCCCCAACCCTAACTGTAGCCTTAACACTAGCCCCAACCCTTACCTTAGCCCTTACCCTAGCCCTAACCCTAATCCTAGACCTAACCCTAGCCCTAACCCTAATGGGAAAATGGAAATAAATACATTTTTTTTATTTTTCCCTAACTAAGGGGGTGATGAAGGGGGGTTTGATTTACTTTAATAGTGGGTTTTTTAGCGGATTTTTATGATTGGCAGCCGTCACACACTAAAAGACGCTTTTTATTGCAAAAAATATTTTTTGCGTTACATTTTGAGAGCTATAATTTTTTCATATTTGGGTCCACAGAGTCATGTGAGGTCTTGTTTTTTGCGGGACGAGTTAACGTTTTTATTGGTAACATTTTCGGGCACGTGACATTTTTTGATCGCTTTTTATTCCGATTTTTGTGAGGCAGAATGACCAAAAACCAGCTATTCATGAATTTCTTTTGGGGGAGGCGTTAATACCGTTCCGCGTTTGGTAAAATTGATAAAGCAGTTTTATTCTTCGGGTCAGTACCATTACAGCGATACCTCATTTATATCATTTTTTTATGTTTTGGCGCTTTTATACGAGAAAAACTATTTTATAGAAAAAATAATTATTTTTGCATCACTTTATTCTGAGGACTATAACTTTTGTATTTTATTTTGATGGTGCTGCATGGCGGCTCATTTTTTGCGGGACAAGATGACGTTTCCAGCGGTACCATGGCTATTTATATCCATCTTTTTGATCACGTGTTATTCCACTTTTTGTTTGGCGATATGATAATAAAGCGTTGTTTTTTGCCTCTTTTTTTTTTTTTTTTTTAAACGGTGTTCACTGAAGGGGTTAACTAGTGGGACAGTTTTATAGGTCCGGTCGTTACGGACGCGGCGATACTAAATATGTGTACTTTTATTGTTTTTTTTTATTTAGATAAAGAAATGTATTTATAGGAACAATATATATTTTTTTTTTAGGAATTTTTTTTAGGAATTTTTTTTTTTTTTTTTACACATGTGAATATTTTTTTTTTTACACTATAACATTGCCCCAGGGAGGGCATCATGTTATAGTGTAAGATTGCTGATCTGACACTTTGCTGTGCACTGTGTCAGATCAGCGATCTGACGTGCACTTCTGCAGGCTTACCAGGGCTTGTTCTGAGCAGGCGCTGGTAAGCCACCTCCCTGCAGGACCTGAGTGCAGCCCCGCAGCCATTTTGGATCCGGACCTGCTGCAGGGAGGAGGAGGTAAGAGACCCTCACAGCAACGCGATCACATCGCGTTGCTACGGGGGTCTCAGGGAAGCTTCCCTATACCACCGGAACACTGTGATCATGTTTGATCGCAGTGTGCCGGGGGTTAATGTGCCGGGGGCGATCCGTGACCGCTCCTGGCACATAGTGCTGGATGTCAGCTGCGATAGTCAGCTGACACCCGGCCGCAATCGGCCGCGCTCCCCCCGTGAGCGCGGTCGATCGCTATGACGTACTATCCCGTCGTTGGTCATACGGGCCCACCCCAACTCGACGGGATAGTACATCTAATGTCAGAAAGGGGTTAATCATGTGTGGCCACATATATAACATCTTATAATTTCAAAGATCCATGCTTACCAATTTGCAATCATCAGGGAAGAGTACCCCCACCTCAATCGGCGCCCCTGAACGCGTGTTTCGCGTTAGCTTTTTCAACAGTGTTCATACCACAGATTGTCTACCCTGGAAATTTCCTGGGATATTTATCTCTAACAAAAGGGAGAAGGAGAGGACCACTCCAAAATACCGCACACCACTGATATATATAATATGTAAAAAGGCAAACTTTTATTGATGCAGAAATTTAAAAACATGTAAAAACATCCCCACAAAACCCCAGAAGATCCCGCCAACCACGAAAAAAGGTCAAAAGAATACATATATCAGGTAAACATTCAATGATATAACGAAGTGTAGTACAAAATACAATATATGACATGACCTCTTATATAATAACCTAAGTAACTGGTAGGCACCCTGGGGGTAAAAAGGTAGACAACCACTATATGTGCAAAAAGATGAGTAAAAACCTGTCTGGAAGATGGAACACCCACCACAATAATAAATATTGTGATGTGAACTGCTGTACCTGTATGCCAAAAATATATATATATATACCAAAATGTATGAGAAGGCAGAAACAATGGCACACATCAAATCAACGTAAAGCCACAATTTGTAGGCAAAATAGCCACACTCCAGCAGTAAAAACCACAAACCTATGCCCAATAATGTGCAGAGGAACATTATGCCATGGTCTTGAAGCACGAGCATACCCTCAGTGGGACATGAATGGAAGCCTGAGTCCAGCCATGTGTGGAACCCGAATCAAAGACAGGTAATCACTGGGGAAAGGAGAGGAGGCAGGATCAGCGTGGGTCCTGAACGTGTACACATACCCGGAGAGCCACATTCAGCTCTGACAGAGGGTCGTGACTCGTGAGTCACATCCAGTCTTGAGAGAGGGTCGCGAGCCACATTCAGCTCCCACCCCCTCACAGTAGTGGCAACTAAAGCCCCCATTACAGGCATAATGGTAACCAAAGCTTTTCCACAAAAATCAACCACCCCAAAGTAATATACGGTACAAAGATCCAGGGGTTCCTGCAATACCCCCCATTCAGTATTCTCCTATCAAGCACTCCCCAGTCACTGTCACATCCAGCTTCAAACACCTCCTCTGACACGTGGTGTCATCTTGTCTCCAGTGTACCATACTTAATTCATCTCAAAACCCCTAAGACCAGTTCATGTGCATCCAGATCTGCTCTTCTGTGCAGGGCTGCTCACAAAATTCACCATTTCCAGATGTGCTCTTCATACCTGTTTGCTATAACTGGAGCTAATGCACTAAGCTAACAGACAGCCGCAAGCCACAATTCATGGGACCGCGAGCCACATGTGGCTCCCGAGCTACAGGTTGGGGATCCCTGCTGTAACGCAATAGAGGTGAGGTGAGCTCATTTGACAATTTATCTATTTTTTACTGATAACAAATACGTAACAACCTCATATGGGTATGTTCACGCAAGGATTTGAACTTAAAAAAATAAATTAATGCCTCAAATACTCTTTAAATGACCCCCATTGCTTTCAATTGAATAAAAGTCTACAATGCTTTTTCCGCACATAGAAAAAGAAGCAATAAGTCAATTCTTGAAACTTTTCTACATGTAAAAAAATATGTGACTATGAAACTCATTCAAATCTGCAAAGCAAAAATAAGGCAGCGTGTGCATGAGACTTCAGGAATCGCATTCACTTTGCTGGTACCAGGAAATGCTTTGTTTTTTGTGACAAAACTGTGCGGGGAAAAAACAAAAACACAACAAATACTTAACATGTGTACATACCCAACAAGAACACCAAAAAGGTGCTTCAACATCCATCTCAAAAACTGCCTCAAATACTCTTTTTGGAAGATCCACTTCAAAAGCCAAATAAAAAAATCTCTGTGAGCACATACCCTAAGGCTATGTGCACACGATGTAGATTCTCAGCGTTTTTTTCAGCGCAGAAACGCTGCAGATCCGCAAAGTGATTTACAGTACACTGTAAATCAATAGGAAAAAAATGCTGTGCTGATGGTGCGGAAAATTCCGCATGAAAACCGCTGCGGATCAAAAGAAGTAGCATGTCACTTCTTTCGTGCTGATCTGCAGCGTTTCTGCACCCTTCCATTATAGAAATCCGCAGGGGTCAGAAACGCATGAAATCCGAACAAAATCCGCATAAAAAAGTCTCAAATCTGCACCTGCGTTTTCTGGCAGGAGATGCGGATTTTGTGCAGAAAATTCTGCACCCCAATCCGCAACATGTGCACATAGCCTAAAGGTACCGTCACACTTAGCGACGCTGCAGCGATACCGACAACGATTCGGATCGCTGCAGCGTCGCTGTTTGGTCGCTGGAGAGCTGTCACACAGACCGCTCTCCAGCGACCAACGATGCCGGTAACCAAGGTAAACATCGGGTAACTAAGCGCAGGGCCGCGCTTAGTAACCCGATGTTTACCCTGGTTACCATCCTAAAAGTAAAAAAAACAAACCGTACATACTTACCTACCGCTGTCTGTCCTCCAGCGCTGTGCTCTGCACTCCTCCTGTACTGGCTGTGAGCACAGCGGCCGGAAAGCAGAGCGGTGACGTCACCGCTCTGCTTTCCGGCTGTCCGACGCTCACAGCCAGTACAGGAGGAGAGCAGAGCACAGCGCTGGAGGACAGACAGCGGTAGGTAAGTATGTACTGTTTGTTTTTTTTACTTTTAGGATGGTAACCAGGGTAAACATCGGGTTACTAAGCGCGGCCCTGCGCTTAGTTACCCGATGTTTACCCTGGTTACCAGTGAAGACATCGCTGAATCGGTGTCACACACGCCGATTCAGCGATGTCTGCGGGGAGTCCAGCGACCAAATAAAGTTCTGGACTTTCTTCCCCGACCAGCGACAGCACAGCAGGATCCTGATCGCTGCTGCCTGTCACACTGGACGATATCGCTAGCGAGGACGCTGCAACGTCACGGATCGCTAGCGATATCGTCTAGTGTGACGGTACCTTAACAGTATATAACATGATGGTAAAACGTAAGCAAGGGAGTTCTGACTGGTTAATCAGCGCTGATGATGGTGGGAATGATTGCTATCCTAGGAGAATAGACAGTGCCTCATATGTGAGAAGACTGACACCTTTGTCTGTTCTCTTTGTGAAGAATGGATTCCTGCAGCTTGGAGCATTTTCCCACAAAAGCTATCGATTGTAACCGGCACATGATGAAAATAGAGAACGACATAATACCAAATAGTGCAAATACATGATCTATGAAGAACAAACGGTACCTGTCCGGGAGACAACAAATCATGATAACACAAAGGAATATTATATGCTGGGTCTTAGGGGGAACCATTTTTTACCAAAGAACAGAAAGAAATGTAGTGACATATCACATATTACGGAATCACGGCTAGAACATAAGCACACGCACATCAGGGGACAGCAAGATGTAGACGGGGCAATGAAACCCTACTGTTCTCAAACAAAGCAAGGTCTTTATGACAATTATACAACCCAAGCATAAAATAAAAAATCGCACAATGCTAAATCAAGTAACACATTTTGACGCGCAGTTGAAACATTGATTGAATAAATAGGAAAATTATGTACTTCATCCAAAGCTAAACATAAACTCAACACATCATTTATTCCTATGGCGCAGAATAATTACATAATACATTTCCAAAATGTTTTTTTTTTTCGTGAAGTTTATTTTCTGAAATGATGAGACTTAAAGCTAACTGAAGTAAAAACCATAAGTAACTAGAAGGGTCATATTGCCTTACACTTTGGACTACCGTATGTATGAAAACTACTGTGCTAATCAATCACATGTGGTGGGCTTCAACATCAGTCACGGGCCATGGAGAAGGCAGACACCTTCTTCTAAGCGAAGACGATCCCTCCATGCGCCACAAAGACTTGTCACCAAACAATGAAAAACATCAACATCGATAATGGCAAAGTGCTTTTAAAAACAAGAAACATCACTATTTTAAAAGGGGTGGTCAAATACCAAAAATGTTCTTTATAAATATCAAATTTCTTACACAATAAGCACTTTTGTCATTTACTTTATTATAAAACACTCTACACTTCCTAGAATGTGGCTAATCCCTAAATAGGTTTGTTTGAGTGGAGTCTCAAATGGGACAACACAGGAGGCTGGGGCTGCACTCACTTCTCCGCAAAGTCTATAACTCCTCCTGGAACATAATGTCATCAGAGGGCGGCACAATTGTCACAGTTTTTTTCACTGCTGCCTTCTGAAGAAGTCCGGAATTCATGGCACTGCCAAAAGCTGTAACAGAAGTGATCGAAGAGCTGGCATTCTGCTGCTGTATCCACGATGGCTCTTTAGTGTCAAACAAGACGTCATCAGGGGGTGGCGATAGAAGCAGCGTGAGTGACAGCAGAACCGTTACAAAGCTTTCCTAACAGCCCTTCAAACAAATCATCATAAAGGAGTGGTGATAGAAGCAGGAGGAGTAGTAGCAGGGCAGCTATACAACTTCTATCAATGCCCTCAAAAAATTGTCTATAGGGGTAGGTGCCAGTGTCAACCACCCTGACTGTATCACCACCCCAAGATGACTGGGGTGATCTGTTCCACAAGGAGCGATAGAAGCTGAGAGGAAGCAAGTGCAGCCCCAGCCTCGTTGATGTCTTGTATGAGACTCCCAAACGTCACAGGAAGAGCAGTAAAACACACATTTAGGAATTATAAGGATAGGGAGAAGGGTAATGTATTTTATAATAAAGCAAATGACAAAAGTGCGTAGGCATGAGAAAACAATGGCAGCATGCTGTGAATGCATCAGATCAGATCACATGCACCCATATAAGTCTGGTGCGCATGTGAAGCAAAGGACTGCACTTGGATGTCATCAGAGTGCAGTCTGATGTAGTTGTCTGTATCGACACAATTACATTGAAAATGACAAAAAAATGGATAGTGTAGAACAAAATACAAAAAAACACCCAGACCTACAAATATAAAGTAGATGAAAGTAGCAGCATTACACATGTAAAGTGCCAGTGCTTCATATTTTTCCTACCCAGTTCACAGTGTGCCTCAATTATCTAACGCCACAACAGGCAAATGTGCAAGTCCTGAGTCCAAACTCAATAGTAGCAATTCAGCCATAACTGTAACTACAGACATTGCAATAAAGGTCTTACCCATAGTCTCCCAGGGTCTGGTGCTGGCAGCCCCAACATGTGTTTCACGAGGCAGACCAGCGAAACACGAGTTGGGGCTGCCAGCACAAGACCCTGTGTGGAGACTATTGGTAAGACCTTTATTGCAATGTCTGTAGTTACAGTTATGGCTTGACTTCCGATGTTTTCTCTATCCGTGACCACTAATGGTAGCCTCTGAATTAATACTATTGAGTTTGGACTCTGGATTTGCACATTTGCCTATTGTGGCTTTAGATAATTGAGGCACACTGTGAACTGGGTAGGAATGATATGAAGCACTGGCACTTTACATGTAATGCTGATAATTTCATTGGTCTCCCATCTACTATATATTTGTAGGTCTGGATGATTTTTGCACTTTGTTCCACACTATCCATTTTTTTGCCATTTTCAATGTAATTGTGTTTATACACTGCTGTTTTAAACTATGTGTTTAATAAAATTGGTTACTTTTTATCCTGGACTATTCCTCTTTTTTCTCCTTTCTGTGTTCACAGGAAACATTTAGATATTTGTTATTTCTTCCTTTTTATTTTATAACGGTTTTGCATATGTGTGTCATTTTACCTTTTTATATAATTTTATTGTAAGCACAGTATATTTTTAAATTAAAACTTAAAATCTTCAAGTTTGATCCTTGTGTTATCTAAAATAACTATAGCCTTTGAGAGTGTGACCTTTTGATTGATTTTTATTTTTGGGACTCACCACCCCGCGTGCTTGATAACTGGTGGCCGCTAGTGATGAGCTAACATTCTCAGATAATGTGCTATCGGAGCAAGTTCGGGTGTAATATGAGCATCTGGGAGTGTTCATATATTATGTTCAGGTCCCTGCAGCTACATGATTTACGGCTGTTAGACAGTCTTGACACATGTGGGGATTGCCTAACTTGAAAATATGATTGAAAATAAATATTTAAGATTACATAGGCACAGGCACACGCTAATGGATTGGGACAGATTTCCTGATGAAGGGGTCATCAGTAGGGTTGAGCGAAACGGATCATTCATTTTCAAAAGTTGCCGACTTTTGGCAAAGTCGGGTTTCATGAAACCCGATCCGATCCCTGTGTGGGGTCGGCCACGCGGTACGCGACTTTCGCGCCAAAGTCGCGTTTCGTATGACGCGCTTGGCGCCATTTTTTCAGCCAATGAAGGAGCGTGGGCAGAGTGATGACATAGGTCTTAGGGGCGTGGACGCCTATCGTCATCTTGTCGCTTGTGCGCTGTAGCGATTTGAAATGTGTAACACCAGCTTTTCGGGAGGGAGGGAGAGAGAGAGAGAGAGAGAGAGAGAGAGAAAAATTCCCATTGACTTTGCATTGGGTTTCGTGTTTCGGTCGATCCCCGACTTTTTGCCATAATCGGCCGATTTCACTCAACTCAACTTTAGAGATAGTCGGGTTTCGCAAAACCTGACTCGACCCTAAAAAAGTAAAAGTCGCTCAACCCTAGTCATCAGTATGTAGCCAAGGGGTAAGATAAAAAACAGCCAAGTCAAAAGAATAGCTGCAGGATGGGCTGGGTTAGCCAACCAAAAAGCCATATGACACCTTGGAAGGTAGGCTAGCACAATGTGTAGCACACAGAGGAGCCAAGGAAGGTACCTAGCACCACAGAACACTTAGTTGTAGAGTAAAACTTGTTGCTAGTGCCATAACGCCAAAAGTAAAATGGTGAGGTCACTGCATACTGGGAGCCTAATGGTGGACTGTGGTTGTGCATACATCTCACATGAACATATTTAATAAAAGTCTGATATAGTGCAATCCAGTTGAGACTAGGACTTGCCTCTTCATCAGAAAACGTGATCACTATTCACTTGCAAGGACAGCTCGGTTGCATGTGCTGATCACCCACGTGTCATTCATGCTTACCATCATGCTTTCAATCCTGACCCAACGACTGACAAACACCGTTCATACAGCAACAATACAGTATCACATATGAGTCATGGTGAGCTCAGGCTTAAGACTCCAAGCAACAAAGAAAATTGGTGTAAAGAATATCAGGACTGAGGTTTCTGAGTTTTATTTTATTCCATAGAGAATTACAAGAAACCAGAATACACTAGGTTTAATAAACAGGCTTTTGGGGGTGATGGAATATTTAATGAATCTGCTAAATAATAGCAGATAGACTGTCTATCTTATCCAAGTAACTGAAGGAAACAAGTATGTTATGTGCCATTTATTAAAAATATATATTACTAGCTGAAGAGCCCGGCGTTGCCTGGGCATAGTAAATATCTGTGGTTAGTTATAGCACCTCACTTCTCTTATTTTCCCATCACTCCTCTCATTCCCCCCTAACACTTGTCATTTCGACCTCACATCTGTCATTTTCTGATCACTCCACTATTTTTTCCTCACTCCTCTCATTTTGCACTCACACCTTTTCATTTTCACCTCACACCTCTCATTTTACAACTCAAAGTCCCATGGATTCCAGTACCACCTCTATGCTGATGACACTCAGATCTACCTCTCTGGCCCAGGCGTCACCGCTCTGCTGTCCAGAATCCCAGAGTGTCTATCAGCCATATCCTCCTTCTTCTCCTCTCGCTTCTTCAAACTCAATGTGGACAAATCTGAACTCATCATCTTTCCTCCATCCCATAGATCTTCCTTACCTGACCTATTTATCGCAATCAACGACATCACGCTTTCCCCCATACCGAAGTCCGCTGCCTCGGAGTAACCTTTGACTCTGCCCTGTCCTTCAAACCACACATCCAAGCTCTTTCCACCTCCTGTCACCTCCAGCTCAAAAATATCTCCAGAATCCATCCTCTCCTCAACCGTTAATCTAATAAAATGCTTGTGCATGCGCTCATCATCTCACGCCTTGACTACTGCAACATCCTTTTCTGCAGCCTCCCTGCTAACACCTTTGCACCTCTCCAATCCATCCTTAACTCTGCTGCCCGACTAATTCATCTCTCTCCTCGCTACTCCTCCGCTTCCCCCCTCTGCAAATGTCTTCTCTGGCTACCATTTCCTCAATGTATCCAGTTCAAATTACTAATACTGACCTACAAAGCCATCCATAACCTGACTCCTCCATATATCTCTGAACTAATCCCCGATATCTTCCCTCACGTAATCTCCGGTCCTCCAAAGACCTCCTTCTCTCCTCTAAATGATTTTCTAAATCTCCGAGCACATCCAAATACTTGGAGGACACCCCAGCATGCTCCGGAAAACCCGAGTAACGAGTATACTCGCTCATCACTAATCACAACCCATTTGGCAGCATACTCGAATAGAAAATAAAGGAACATCTAAAAACATTAATCCCAAATTACTGATTTGTGGATGGATCTTTTTAATGTGTTCTACATTGTAAAAAAAAACTATAATAAAGATGAAGGAAATATAAAAAAAAAAAAAAAACAACAACAAAACACTAAAGATCACGTGTTTATAAGGCTACGTTCACATTTGCGGCTTTCGACCCAGCGTTGTGGACTCATTGCACGACGCACGAAAGACGCAAGTAGAACGCATGCATTTTTGACGCATGCGTTCAACCCTTTTTTACTATATAGGGTCTTTTCATTTTTTTTTTTTTTTTTAAAGTAAAGAACGCATGCGTCCTACAACGCACAACGACGCAAGTACTTGCGTCTTCTGCGTTGCCAATACACTTCAATTTGCTTCGACTACGCAAATACAACGCAAGTGCGACGCAAGCGTCTTTTAAAAATTTTGGACGCAGAAAAAATGCAACATGTTGCGTTTGCAACGCACTGCCAGGTGCGTCGAAAGGACGCATGCGTCGCAAAACGCACCGAAACGCATGAAAACGAACGCACATGCGTCCCCAATGTTAAAGATAGGGAAGCATGACGCGTGCGTTGTTTTGCGGCAACGCCGCTGCGTCCAAAGCCGCAAATGTGAACGTAGCCTAAGACAATGACCGTGACAAAGTTCTACATAACCAGTGAATCTATGTAGAACCATAGATTTAAGGTCCATTGCATTTGTCAAAAACTTTCTGGATGTACCATTATATCACGGTTCTGTTCACACTACGGCACGATGGTAACATTCTCACAGCTTCACAAGAAGTAAACAAATTTCAAAAATATTGTATGAAAAACATTTGCATACATTATGGAACAAAATGCTCTATAATATTGGCTTTAAATGATGGCACATAATTACAGTGTTATTATGATTGGAAACCAGTAATTTTCCTGTATTTACATCATTACATGTCACATTAGCAAGATGTATTTTTATACACTTAAAGTGACAGATTCTCCAGACGATGTAGTGGATTTTCCTTAATCTGGAATGACATTTCAGGAGCTTCAAAACAAATGAACGGTATTTTATCATCTTTTATTTTTATGCTAGGATATTTTAGTTTACATTTAACAATATAATCTAATTATAAGGCATTACTGACAGCGGCTTTTCCAGAAGTGTCTTTGACGCAAAAAACCCAGCGAGTACGCCGGTGTATAACAGACGTCGTGTGTATGTACACCTATTGTCCAAGTTCACATGCAGCATTTTTGCAGAGCTTTTTTTTCTGCAGCCAAAAACTCAAATCACAGGTTTTGCTGCTATTTTGTGCTCATTTACATGTGTGATTTGTGTACAGTATATGTTTAATAAAGTTAGTTTTATTAATCAAAAATGCCATAAAACCTATGTGCTGTATTTTTTGCACTCACTGTTTCTACGGGTGAAAAAAAAAACTACAAAAACAAGAAGAATTGACATGCTACAGATTTTTTAAAATGCTGCTGTTCTCAAACACATGCAGGAGAAAAAAAATTCACTTTCTGAAATCCCATAGCTTTTGCTGGAACTGTAAAAGCACTGCAAAAATGCTGCGTGTGAACTTCGCCTTAGGCCGGTTTCGCACGTTAGTGGCTCCGGTACGTTCAGTGACAGTTTTCTCACGTACCAGAGACGCTGACACATGTACACCCATTCAAGTGAATGGGTCTATGCAGCGATCTGACAATATATAAGTAAAAATGTTAAAAAACAAATCATGTGTAAAAATATTTTTTTTAAATTCCTAAATAAAGAAAACAAAATAAATAAATATTGTTTCAATAAATAAATTTATTTGAGTAATAAAAACATAAAAACAAAAAAACAATAAAACTACACATATTTAGTATTGCCGCATCCGTAACGACCCGTTCTATAAAGCTGTCCCACTAGTTAACCCCTTCAGTGAACACCGTAAAAAAAAAGCGAGGCAAAAACAATGCTTTATCATCATACCGCCAAACAAAAAGTGGAATAACACGCGATCAAAAAGACGGATATAAATAAACATGGTACCGCTGAAAACGTCATCTTGTCTTGCAAAAAACAAGCCACCATATATCGTCATCAGCAAAAAATTTAAAAAGTTATAGCCCTCAGAATAAAGCGATGCAAAAACAATAATTTTTTATATAAAATAGTTTTTATTGTATAAAAGCGCCAAATCATAAAAAAGATATAAATGAGATATCGCTATAATCGTACTAACCCAAAGAATAAAACTGCTTTATCAATTTTACCACACGCGGAACAGTATAAACGCCCCACCCTAAAGAAATTCATGAATTGCTAGTTTTTGTTCATTCTGCCTCCCAAAAATCGGAATAATAAGCGATCAAAAAATGTCATGTGCCCGAAAATGGTACCAATAAAAACGTCAACTAGTCCCGCAAAACCAAATATGGAAAAATTATAAAATTATAACTATTTTTTGCAACAAACAGCGTATTTTAGCGTGTGACAGCTGCCAAACAAAAACCTGCTAAAAAAAACCAGCCATAAATAGTAAATCAACCCCCCTTCATAACCCCCTTAGTTAGGGAAAAATAATAAAAATAAAAAAATGTATTTATTTCTATTTTCCCATTAGGGTTAGGGCTAGGGCTATGGCTAGGGTTGGGGCTAAAGTTAGGGTTAGGGTTGGGGCTAAAGTTAGGGTTGGGGCTAAAGTTAGGGTTGGGGCTAAGGTTAGGGTTGGGGCTAGAGATGGGGTTAGGGTTTGGATTACGTTTACGGTAGGGATTACGGTTGGCATTAAGGGTGTGTGATGGTGTGATATGTTATGTGGGTATCATTTTGTGTATATTTATATTTTTCTGATTATCACGGTGTTCTCTTGTAGGATGAGTTATTTGCCAATTGATGAATTGCTGTTATTTGCCATCTGATATCAGCCCCCACAGTCCTGCACTGTTATCTCTCCACAGGGTCAGTGAATAATGTTGTTTGCTAATATGCTAATGACATATTGAACTAGCTTGTTGAAACAATGTGCCCCTGTGACCCACCCCCTTAATCTGTGAATGAGAGGGACTTGTAAATATCAGTGAGGTGACACACAGATCAGTCTTGTGTGGACTGATGATGTGAACACAGCACATCAGAAAGAAGGGGAAGAATATGGACCATTTTTTATCCTCTGTCTGCTGGATTATTGGACTCATCTCCTTGGACATTTATCCGGTTACTGAACTGCATTCGGCTTCTGGACTGTCTTATCCTTTGTGTGGTGGATCGTATATAGACCTTTTGTGTTTTTGCCTAAATAAAGCTTTTGGAATTGTTCATTATTCTCTTGCTCTGTTGATTGTGTGGTATCAGAGAAGGACCCCGTGACAGGGTGTGTTAGGGTTAAGGGTGTAGTTAGCGTTAGGGTTGGGATTAGGGTTAAGGGTGTGTTGGGATTAGAGGTGTGTTGGGCTTAGAGGTGTGGTTAGGGTTATGGTTGGGGTTGGGATTAGGGTTAGGGGTGTGTTCGGGTTAGGGTTGGAGTGAGAATTGGGGGATTTCCACTGTTTAGACACATCAGGGGCTCTACAAATGCGACATGGCTTCCGATCTCAACTCCAGCCAATTCTGCGTTGAAAAAGTAAAACTGTACTCCTTCCCTTCCGAGCTCTGCCATGCGCC
Organism: Ranitomeya imitator; assembly: GCF_032444005.1. NCBI lineage: Eukaryota > Metazoa > Chordata > Amphibia > Anura > Dendrobatidae > Ranitomeya > Ranitomeya imitator. The sequence continues at coordinate 714,355,823 of NC_091282.1, read as the reverse complement.
CAAACAGTGGTTTACCTCCACATATGGGGTATCAGCGTACTCAGGACAAATTGGACAACAACTTTTGTGGTCCAATTTCTCCTTTTACCCTTGGGAAAATTCAAAACTGGAGGTTAAAAATCATTTTCGTGGAAAAAAAAGAGATTTTTTTTCTCGGCTCTGCTTTATAAACTGTAGTGAAACACTTGGGGGTTCAACATTCTTACAACACATCTAGATACGTTCCTTGGGGGGTCTAGTTTCCAATATGGGGTCACCTCTGGGGGGTTTCTACTGTTTAGGTACATCAGGGGCTCTGCAAACGCAATGTGATGCCCGCAGACCATTCCATCTAAGTCTGCATTCCAGACGACGCTCTTTCCCTTCCGAGCTCTGCCATGCGCCTAAACGGTGGTTCCCCCCACATATGGGGTATCAGCGTACTCAGGATAAATTGGACAACATCTTTTGGGGTCCAATTTCTCCTGTTACCCTTGGGAAAATTCAAAACTGGAGGCTAAAAATCATTTTTGTGGAAACAAAAATATTTTTTATTTTCACGGCTCTGCGTTATAAACTGTAGTGAAACACTTGGGGGTTCAACGTTCTTACAACACATCTAGATAAGTTCTTTGGGGGGGTCTAGTTTCCAATATGTCACTTATGGGGAATTTACACTGTTTAGGCACATCAGGGGCTCTCCAAACGCGACATGGCGTCCTATCTCAATTCCAGTCAATTTTGCATTGAAAAGTCAAACGGCGCTCCTTCCTTTCCGAGCTCTGCCATGCGCCCAAACAGAGGTTCACCCCCACATATGGGGGTATCTACGTACTCAGGAGAAATTGGACCCCAAAAGTTGCACAACAACTTTCGTGGTCCAATTTCTCCTGTTACCGTTGGGAAAATAAAAAATTATGGGCTAAAATATGATTTTTGTGAAAAAATATGTTTTTTTATTTTTATGGCTCTACATTATAATCTTCTGTGAAGCACTTGGGGGTTCAAAGTGCTCACCACACATCTGGATAAATTCCTTAGGAGGTCTACTTTCCAAAATGGTGTCACTTGTGGGGGGTTTCCACTGTTTAGGCACATCAGGGGCTCTCCAATCGCAACATGGCGTACTATCTCAGTTCCAGCCAATTTTGCATTGAAAAGTCAAACTGAGCTCCTTCCCTTCCGAGCTCTGCCATGCGCCCAAACAGAGGTTCACCCCCACATATGGGGGTATCTACGTACTCAGGAGAAATTGGACCCCAAAAGTTGTTGTACAATTTGTCCTGTTACCCTTGGTAAAATAAAACAAATTGGATCTGAATTAAATTTTATTGTGAAAAACAGTTAAATGTTCATTTTTTTTAAACATTCCAAAAATTCCTGTGAAGCACCTGAAGGGTTAATAAACTTCTTGAATGTGGTTTTGAGCACCTTGAAGGGGTGCAGTTTTAGAATAGTGTCACTTTTGGTCATTTTCTATCATATAGACCCCTTAAAAGCGACTTCAAATGTGATGTGGTCCCTAAAAAAAATGGTGTTGCAAAAATGAGAAATTGCTGGTCAAATTTTAAGCCTTATAAAATTGTGCTGATGTAAATACAACATATAAGTATTTTGTGTGACATATCTCTGTGATTTATGGGCATGAAAACTCAAAGTTGGAAAATTGCGAAATTTTCAACATTTTCGCCAAATTTCCATTTTTTCACAAATAAACGTAACTAATATCAAGGAAATTTTACCACTATTACGAAGTACAATATGTCACGAGAAAACAGTGTCACAATCACTGGGATACGTTGAAGCGTTCCAGAGTTATAACCTCATAAAGGGACAGTGGTCAGAATTGTAAAAATTGGCCTGGTCATTAATGTGCAAACCACCCTGGGGGGTAAAGAGGTTAAAATTAGGCAAATTTTAACGTTCTCACGTTATTTTCGCCTAGCTCCTTTTAATATACTACTGGTGAAATAATGCGACATTACAATGAGGTATGGTACTCAATTAAAGTGGGATTCTAGGAGTTATAATTTATTTTTTCCTTTCTAAGCTGATTTTTTTTTAATGCATTGTTCCATTTTTGGTGGCAATTTGTTGCAAGCTTTTTAATGTTTTTTTTTTATTGTTTATCTATTCAGAAACAGTGTGTTTCTGCATTTAAAAAAATTAACTGTGTCAGATATTTTCATCAGGCTAACCATAAGGTCCTACAGGTCTTAAAATGCCAAAACGCCTGGTGAGCATGAGTTTTCATGAAATTACATCCATTTTGCTTTAACTGTTTAACGCAGGATATTTGTACGAAAAAAATGATTAGCAAAAAAATGAATCATTTACGCTACATGGGTAATTGGACGAGAGGAGATTTTCACCTGTATAAAGAAGATTCACAGAGTGTGTTTGCTTTTTTTGCAGTTTACATGCTCCCAAATGCTCCCAGACTGCTGATCTTATCATTGGAAAACTTTCAGTATTGAGGCTTGTCATTATTTAATAGTTCAGCTCAAAACTAGACCTCCCATTGATCCCAAATGTGCCTTTTCCTTTCTCAGTTTAGTCTAGGCGCTTCCCAGACTCTAGTCATCATGGTCTCCAATGCGTCATGTTTTCAGGATTTCCTTAGTAATACACAGGTGGTGTATCATCAAGGCACCAGCAATTCTCTCACCTGTGCAACACTATGGAAATCCTGAAAACATGACATGTGGTAGGCCATAAGGACTGGAGTTTGGGAAACACTGGTTTAGTCCCACCTGCACATGCACATTCACAGGTGCAGTACGGTACATTATATATCACGTAGGCCTCCGTACTTTAGTTTTCAGACTTTTCAGGTGGAGAATTGTTTTCCACATGCATTCACTTTTCAGAACAATGCTGGACTTGGCCTATCCATCTAGTATTATCTATGACAACACTCATATAAAGTGAGGCTGCGAGCAAAGGAAAAGCACATTTTAATGTTATCCCAAGACTGTAATGGAGCTAAAAGAGAAACGTTGCCATCTACAGAACTGCAGACTGTAGGTCCAGAGGATAAAGATTTAAATAAAACATTAAAGAATAACCATCGCTCTAATTTTTTTCTTGCATAAATCAAAAGTACACAAAGAAATAAGAAACTTTGTAATATATCATATCTGAGAAATCTGCTTCTTTCCCCCCCCCCCCCCCGCGGACTGATAATTAATTCTCAATATTCTCAATTCACTGCTAAAATCTGTATTCAGTGAAGACAGAGATCTCCATTACGGAGATAGGAGATGACAGTTGGTGTTCATAAAGTTCTATGAAACTTGCAGCAGTGGGCGTGTTTGCCTCTAGCTCCTCCCTCTTCCACCATAGAATCTTATAAGCAATCACTTATCTCAGTAATGGGGAAAATCTGTCTTCACAGAATACAGATTTTACCTGTGACATGAGAATGAAGAAAAGAAGCAGCTTTATCTGATACATTATTACAAAGTTTATTATTTTTATATGTAATATTCATCTATGAAATGAAAAAGACGGATACTCTTTAAACAAGATAAGATTTAGCATCTGTAGCAGAATAAAGATAAAAAAGTCATAGAAGCCTATTTCACTTTTATCACTTGAAGAAATTTTTGCATTATTTACATTCAAGAAAAGTCACATACAAATTTGGCCATTTGGCCATCATCTTTCCCCCATCTCACTCTACCTCTCCACCAGACCTATCTATCAATGTCAATGGCTGCTCACTTTCCCCAGTCCCACATGCCCGGTGCCTAGGGGTTATCCTCGACTCTACCCTCTCTTTCAAGCCACATATCCAAGCCCTTGCCTCCTCCTGCCATCTCAAACTCAAAAATATATCCCGAATCCGCGCATTCCTTGGCCGCGACACCACAAAAACAGTAGTGCATGACCTTATCATCTCCCGCCTCGACAACTGCAACCGCCTACTCTCTGGCCTCCCCTCTGGCACCACTCCAATCCATCCTACATTCTGCTGCCTGACTAATCTACCTGCCTCTCCGCTATTCCCCAGCCTCTCTCCTATGCCAAGCCCTTCACTGGCTTCCAATCGCCCAGAGACTCCAGTTCAAAACCCTCACAATGACATACAAAGTCATCCACAACCTATCTCCTCTATACATCTGTGACATGGTCTCCCGGTACTTACCTACACGCAACCTCCAATCTGCTCAAGATCTCCTGCTCTACTCCTCTCTCATCTCTTCTTCCCACAACCGCATCCAAGACTTCTCCCGTTCTTCCCCTATACTCTGGAACTCTCTACCCCAACACATCAGGCTCTCGCCTGCCACGGAAACCTTCAAAAAGACTCTGAACTCACCTCTTCCAATAAGCCTACAGCCTGCAATGATCCTCAACCTACTAAACAGCTGCACAACCAGCTCTACCCTCTCCTAGTGTATCCTCCTCCATCCCCTGTAGACTGTGAGCCCTCGCGGGCAGGGTCCTCCCTCCTTATTTTCCTGTATGCCTTGTTTTTTGCTCATGTGTAATTGTATTTGTCTATATTTGCCCCCTTTTCCCATGTAAAGCGCCATCGAATAAATGGCGCTATAAAAATGTATTATATATATATATATATATATATATAGTAATATACACAATAATACAAGGCAGATGCACCAGAGCAGGAGCCATATAATACAAGGCAGATCCACCAGAGCAGGAGCCATATAATACAAGGCAGAACCACCAGAGCAGGAGCCTTAAAACAAGGAACATCCACCAGAGCAGGAGCCATATAATACAAGGCAGATCCACCAGAGCAGGATCCATATAATACGAGGTAGAACCACCAGAGCAGGAGATATATAGTACAAGGTAGAACCACCAGAGAAGGAGCCATATAATACAAGGCAGAACCACCAGAGCAGGAGCCATGTAATACAAGGCAGAACCACCAGACCAGGAGCCATATAATACAAGGCAGAACCACCAGACCAGGAGCCATATAATACAAGGCAGAACCAGCAGAGGAGGAGCCATATATTACAAGGCAGAACCAGCAGAGCAGGAGCCATATATTACAAGGCAGAACCACCAGAGAAGGAGCCATATAATATAAGGCAGATCCACCAGAGCAGGAGTCATATAATACAAGGCAGAACCACCAGAGCAGGAGCCATGTAATACAAGGCAGAACCACCAGAGCAGGAGCCATATAATACAAGGCAGAACCACCAGAGCAGGAGCCATATAATACAAGGCAGAACCAGCAGAGCAGGAGCTATATATTACAAGGCAGAACCACCAGAGAAGGAGCCATATAATATAAGGCAGAACCACCAGAGCAGGAGTCATATAGTACAAGGCAGATCCACCAGAGCAGGAGCCATATAATACAAGGCAGAACCACCAGAGCAGGAGCCATATAATACAAGGCAGAACCAGCAGAGCAGGAGCCAAATGATACAAGGCAGAACCACCAGAGCATTAGCTATAATAAAAGGCACAACCACCAGAGCAGGAGCCACATAATACAAGGTAGATCCACCACAGCAGGAGCCATGTAATACAAGGCAGATCCACCAGAGCAGGAGCCATATAATACAAGGCAGAACCAGCAGAGCAGGAGCCATATAATACAAGGCAGATCCACCAGAGCATTAGCTATAATAAAAGGCACAACCACCAGAGCAGGAGCCACATAATACAAGGTAGATCCACCACAGCAGGAGCCATGTAATACAAGGCAGATCCACCAGAGCAGGAGCCATATAATACAAGGCAGATCCACCACAGCAGGAGCCATAATGCAAGGCAGATCCAGCAGAGCAAGAGCCATAACACAAGGCAGATCCACCAGAGCAGGAGCCATAACACAAGGCAGATCCACCAGAGCAGGAGACATTATAGAAGGCAGATCCACCAGAGCATTAGCCATAATGCAAGGCAGAACTAACAGAGCAGGAGCCATATAATACAAGGCAGATCCATCAGAGCAGGAGCCATATAATAAATACAAGGCAGATCCACAAGAGCAGGAGCCATATAATACAAGGCAGATCCACCAGAGCAGGAGACATATAATATAAGGCAGATCCACCAGAGCAGGAGCCAAATAATAAAAGGCAGATCCACCAGAGCAGGAGCCAAATGATACAAGGCAGATCCACCAGAGCGGGAGCCAAATGATACAAGGCAGAACCACCAGACAAGGAGCCATAATACAAGGCAGAACCACCAGAGCAGAAGCCATATAATACAAGGCAGATCCACCAGAGCATTAGCCATAATACAAGGCAGAACTACCAGAGCAGGAGCCATATAATAAAAGGCAGATCCACCAGAGCAGAGGCCATATAATACAAGGCAGATCCACCAGTGCAGGAGTCATATAATACAAGGCAGATCCACAAGAGCAGGAGCCAAATAATACAAGGCAGATCCACCAGAGCAGGAGCCATATAATACAAGGCAGATCCACCAGAGCAGGAGACATATGATACAAGGCAGATCCACCAGAGCAGGAGCCATATAATACAAGGCAGATCCACCAGAGCAAGGTCCATATAATACAAGGCAGATCCACCAGAGCAGGAGCCATATAATACAAGGCAGATCCACAAGAGCAGGAGCCATATAATACAAGGCAGATCCACCAGAGCAGGAGCCGTATAATATAAGGCAGATCTACCAGAGCAGGAGCCATATAATACAAGGCAGATCCACCAGAGCAGGAGCCAAATGATACAAGGCAGAACCACCAGAGCAGGAGCCATAATACAAGGAATATCCACCAGAGCAGGAGCCATATAATACAAGGCAGAACCACCAGAGCAGGAGCCATATAATACAAGGCAGATCCACCAGGGCAGGAGCCATATAATAGAAGGCAGATCCACCAGAGCAGCAGCAAATAATACAAGGCAGAACTACCACAGCATGAGCCATATAATAAAAGGCAGATCCACCAGAGCAGGAGCCATATAATACAAGGCAGATCCACCAGAGCAGGAGCCATATAATACAAGGCAGAACCACCAGAGCAGGAGCCATAATACAAGGAATATCCACCAGAGCAGGAGCCATACAATACAAGGCAGAACCACCAGATCAGGAGCCATATAATACAAGGCAGATCCACCAGGGCAGGAGCAAATACTACAAGGCAGATCCACCAGAGCAGGAGCCATATAATACAAGGCAGATCCACCAGAGCAGGAGCCATAATACAAGGCAGATCCACCAGAGCAGAAGACATAATACAAGGCAGATCCACCAGAGCAAGAGTCATGCTTTCTTAGTGGCCTCCTATTTTAAGGCCTCATTTAGACATTTTTGTTATAGATAGAACATTAGTACAGTATAAAATAAAAAGTTAAAGGCCTCACATCCTGTAAGCCAAAATTATATTTGAGGGGCATGAACCCAGAAACAGATATCTACAAATGACTGTTTCTGCTTCTTGGATAAGACTTTGATTTGGCAAATATACATAGTCTTCATTCAGACAGTTTCCACAAACACGTACCCACTGTAATCTGTGAAGCTTTTCACTTTAGTGTTTTTTTTGATGGACTGAAAAATTGCAAAGACATTTCCAATTTTGTCACAGATCAAAATCATCCACACAATGTATGGCTCCCGGAAATTCATGAACAGGACACGATTGGCATCTATGTGCAATCCATGCACTGTTCGTTTTTAGGGTAGGAGAAGCATTGCAACTGTTATTATTATTATTTTTTTTAATTCAAAGAAAATTAATTGATCAATCACTGATGAAATTATTAGAAAAATTGGTCTGATTTCTTTTGGATACAAGAAAGATTAATGATGGCTGAAATCTCCTGGTGGACTTCTAATGGCATAACCACCTTGAGACAACTTTGCACGCCCTTACATACACTACTTACCCGACAAGAATTTATTCAAAAATTCACACCACCAGCCGAGGAGACACTGCGCATATGTCAAATTTTCCATTTCGCTAATCAGATCCTACAACATAAAGGTACCTTCACACATAACGATATCGTTACCGAAATCGTTGCAACGTCACGCTAACGATCTCGTTATGTGTGACAGCGACCAACGATCAGGCCCCTGCTGGGAGATCGTTGGTCGCTGGGGAATGATCAGGACCTTTTTTTGGTCGCTGATCACCCGCTGTCATCGCTGGATCGGCGTGTGTGACGCCAATCCAGCGATATGTTCACTTGTAACCAGGGTAAATATTGGGTTACTAAGCGCAGGGCCGCGCTTAGTAACCCGATATTTACCCTGGTTACCATTGTAAAAGTAAAAAAAAAAATCAGTACATACTCACATTCTGATGTCTGTCACGTCCCCCGGCGTCCACAGGGTTAAAAATGATTTCGGCAGGAGCGCTGCTAATGCATGTGCTCCGGCCGAGAGCTTCCCTGCACTGACTGTCAGCACCGGCAGTAAAGCAGAGCACAGCGGTGACGTCACCGCTGTGCTCTGCTTTGCGGCCAGCGCTGACACAGTCAGTGCGGGAAGCTGACGGCGGGGGACGTGACAGACATCGGAATGTGAGTATGTACTGTTTTTTTTTTTAACTTTTACAGTGGTAACCAGGGTAAATATCGGGTTACTAAGCGCGGCCCTGCACTTAGTAACCCAATGTTTACCCTGGTTACCCGGGGACTTCGGCATCGATGAAGACCGTTTCAACGATGCCGAAGTCGTTCCCCGGATCGTTGGTCGCTGGAGAGAGCTGTCTGTGTGACAGCTCCCTAGCGACCACACAACGACTTACCAACGATCACGGCCAGGTCGTATCGCTGGTCGTGATCATTGGTAAGTCGTTTAGTGTAACGGTACCTTACAGTCCCCCCACGCCCTACCAATTACGAACAGAGATGCTTGATTGATCCCCTGGGTAAAGGAACCATCTCCCTTATTTACTCATCTTTAAATAACACTCAGGGAGACGAAAAGCTCAAATTCATGGAGCAGTGGGAGGCAGATCTGAATATGTCGATGTCCCTGGAGGAATGGAGAAGAAGTTGCAATACACTCTCCAGGGGGAGGTATCAGTCCTCGTTAGTTGAGACATCCATTAAACTCTTATATAGGACCTGCCAAGTCCCGAGTAAACTGCATACCATATACCCGAATGTGTCGGATCGTTGCTTTAGAGGATGCGGGGCCCAGGGTAACTTGAAACATATTTGGTGGGAGTGCCCGGTGGTTTCAACTTTGTGGCGGAAGGTTCAATCCACTGTGGAGAAAATGGACGGCAAAACGGTCCTATTAAGCCCAGCCGTCTTCCTTTTGGGAGCTAAGGTACCAGGCTTCTCTAATAAGCTTCACAATTTAGTCAGCCAACTTTGCATGGCAGCAAAATTGCATATTGCGTCGAGGTGGAGGACTCCTTTTCTCTCAATGTCGTTAGTGGTGGACAGGATGAACACCATTTTACTCTACGAACGAATTCAAGCCACAAGGAACGACACATGGGACATCTTCTACCAGACCTGGTGACCTTGGATGGAATTGGACACTAATGTAAATCTAGGGAAGACCTTAATATTATCCTTGTGACTGTTATGTTTTTGTTCGCGTTCACTCATGTTACACAGTGTGAAATAGCTAATTGACCCCCCCTCATGTACTTCTCCCCTTTGTCTGTGTCTTACCGTTATTAAATGTTTACTCTGTTTAAGTTTAGTCGCCTTTCGACTTATGTTTATTCTCCATGATTTAAAATGTGTAATACTCCCTTGCACGGGAAGCTTACTGTTAAATTCTTTTTCAGTAAATAAAACTTATTGAAACTAATGATGGCTGAATGAGGCCTAATATTAGGGGAGCGGTTCTAAGCAAGGGACCCTCATCTTTGATGTCAAAATATCCTATCATTCTTGTAAAAAAAAATGTAATGAAATCCAGCACTGTATCCACAACTCATGTTAATAATTTTGTATTGCTACTTATGGTTCATAAAAAAATTGAATTATTATGCAAATCTCTGTTTAATTTGGCAGAGTAAAAACTATTCATTATGTGTGAATAAACAGGTTTCTTTTCGTATAATAGTCAGAAAGGAATTACTGGTATATTTTCAGAGTTAATCTTTTTAAATAGACTCTCTCAGAATAAATTAGTTATGTGATATTGAAAAATATGCCACCTTAGTGTTTAGGTAGCCCAAGCGTAAGAGAGCAATTCTAGGTGTACTATTCTTCTTATAAAAAGAAAAAAAACCTTTTTTTATTCAGTTTGTGAAAAAAAAAGAAATCTATTATATGTATTTATTGAGGTCTCATAGCAGCTAAACGCAATAAACATTTGTCAAAAATTGACGGAGCGATAGATTATGGCAATTTGTGAAATTAAGGAATTATAATTCAGTTGGAGCGGAGTGTCCCAAAAGTATTGGTGAGCAAAAAATATCTAATCTTACTTGTCAAAAGATAATTTGACTAGAACTTGCTCTAGATGCAAAAATTCATATTCTATTTTTTTCCCCCAACGGAGTTACTAATGGGGCGTAAAATTGGACTCTAAATTAATAGCACAAAAATATAATGCGCTGCCTCTGTGAACGGCGCCTTTGATATGACTGGCACAATCTTAACTATACATTCTTGGAAAGCAAGACGAAGGAATTATGGAATAGCGGTGTAGCAGTTAAACAAGTATTCAAGACAAGAAGTACTATTTCAAAGTACCCCTTTCTTTGGATGGATGGTTTCAGTATATAATATAATAATAATAATATAATATAATATAAATATTGAAAGCGCCGGCGTCCTGAGTGAAGAGAGGCGAGTATGTGATTTTTTTTTTATTGCAGCAGCAGCATTATATATTGCACAGCTTTATATGGAGCATCTATGGGGCCATAATGAACGGTGCAGAGCATTATATGTGGCACAGCTTTATATGGAGCCATAATGAACGGTGCAGAGCATTCTATATGGCACAGCTTTATATGGGGCCATAATGAACGGTGCAGAGCATTATATATGGCACAGCTTTATATGGGGCCATAATGAACGGTGCAGAGCATTATATATGGCACAGCTTTATATGGAGCATCTATGGGGCCATAATGAACGGTGCAGAGCATTATATATGGCACAGTTTTATATGGAGCATCTATGGGGCCATAATGAACGGTATAGAGCATTATATATGGCACAGTTTTATATGGAGCATCTATGGGGCAATAATCAACGGTATGGAGCATTATATGTGGCACAGCTTTATATGGAGCATCTATGGGGCTATAATGAACGGTATAGAGCATTATATATGGCACAGTTTTATATGGAGCATCTATGGGGCCATAATGAACGGTATAGAGCATTATATATGGCACAGTTTTATATGGAGCATCTATGGGGCAATAATCAACGGTATGGAGCATTATATGTGGCACAGCTTTATATGGAGCATCTATGGGGCTATAATGAACGGTATAGAGCATTATATATGGCACAGTTTTATATGGAGCATCTATGGGGCAATAATGAACGGTATGGAGCATCTATTTTTTATTTTTGAAATTCACCAGTAGCTGCTGCATTTCCTACCCTAGGCTTATACTCGAGTCATTAAGTTTTCCCAGTTTTTTGTGGCAAAATTAGGGGGGTTGGCTTATAATCGGGTCGCTTATACTCGCGTATATACGGTATTTATTAACAATAATAATCTAAACAGAATCAAAGCCTTGGTTAAGAAGAAGCTATTCTTTTTTTTCTAACTCATTGTGAAATGTCCAGTGCTACATGTAAATATCCACTGTAGCATAACAAAAGGATAAAAATCTCATTAGGACACATTTAAAGGTTGCGCTTTCATAGAGTATGCCAACATATTATTAAATCTTATTATTATTTCAAAGCCATTAAACAAGAAATACATGGCTATTTTATCAAACTATTCTTGCCATGATCTAGATAACATTATATTTAGAATTGAGAGTCCTCAGTGGTTGATACCTTTTAATGGCTAACTGAAAAGATGGTAACAAATTGTTACCATCTTTTCAGTTAGCCATTAAAAGGTATCAACCACTGAGGACTCTCAATTCTAAATATTTTTCTATCCACTGGCTAACACGGTACCAAGATATATTTCTTTCCTGTAGCTAGATAACATTAGACAGTTACAGAACATTAAAAGGTCTTGTGCGTGTTCTGTCGAATTTGGTTTTTCAATGGAGAACTGAGAAATCTGCAGAAATGTTATTCAATAAGAGGCACAGTTGTAATTCTTGTTAATGGACCTGTCCTGCTATGGATAAAAGAAAAACATTACATACACACACAGATCTATCTATTGTGGTAGAGCAGCTCACTCAGCTTGACACAGAGGTAGGAACAGAACACTGTCTCTTTAAGAACGTGCTTGGTTTATTAAAAACAGAATAAACCAAGCTGAGAAAATAAACATGGCCCTCTGAGCAAAACAGCAAAGCAACAAAGAAAACAAAAATGTTGTACACAGTCCACATGTTTGCGGGGACCTGCATGCTCTGCAGCACCACAGGTTCAGTCTTTCCTCCTCAGGACACAAACCTCATGCTGGAGAAATCCTCTCTCCAGCATGACCTATGGAGCCCAGCTATTTAAGCCCCAGACCATGTGACTCCTCCCCCATATGACTGATCACATGACTGTGACATCACACAGGTCCTGTCAGCACACAGCAGTTCAGGCTCTGCATGTGGAGATAAGGTGGATACCCTCCCACCCACTCTATAGATGTCCACATAAAAACTAGCCCATTATGCAACTTTGCTTAAACCTCACAGTGCGTAGTGTGCTGGAGGAAAAATATTCTGGGTTTTACATCACCGACACCATTAAGCGTAGTGACACATATCTCCCCTCCAGTGATACAAGTTTTGACAAAACATATTCAAGATACAATTGTATAGTTATCACGGGCTTAAAGTGCAGATTTTCAGCTCTAATTTGAGGGAAGTTGCGTCCTAATTGGAGTAAGGGTTTAAGAATTACAGTTCTTCAATATGTAACTGCCTCTTTTTAAAGGGACCAAAAGTAATTGGACAGTTATCTAAAAAGCTGTTTAAATGAGCCTCATGAGGGAACATGAATTAAACAGGTAAAAGGTCTGAAGCAGATTCCATGTGTGGCATTTGAACTTGGAAGCTATTGCTGTGAACCCACATCATGCGGTTAAAGGAATTCTCAATGGAAGAGAAACAGACCATCATTAGGCTGAAAAAGAAGAAATCCATCTGAAACACAGCAGAAATCTTAGGAGTGGCCAAATCAGTTTGGCACATTCTGCAAAAAACCCCCAAAACAACAGCTCACAGACGAGCATTGCAACTCAAAAAGGGCTGGACATCCACAGAAAGACAACAGTGGTGAATGATTTCAGAATACTTTCCATGGTGAAGAAAAACTACTTCATAACATCCATCCAAGTAAAGAACACTCTACAGGAAGTAGGTGTTTCAGAATCTAAGTCTACCATAAGTAGAAGACTTCATATAAGCAAATACAGAGGGTTCACCACAATGTGCAAACCATTATTCAGCTTTAAATAGAAACAGGTCAGATTAAATAATCAGCTCTGCTATGGAAAAGCATTCATTGGAAAGATGAAGCCAAGACGAACCAGTACCAGCATTATGAGAAGAAAAAAGTATGGAGAAGGCTTGTAACAACTCATGACCCACAGCACACCACATCCACTGTGTGGATGCAAAGTGAACACATGGGCATGTAAGGATTACATGTATTACATGGATTACATGATTAATAGTACTGGTCACTAGTGTTTATTGGTTATGTGACCGAAGACAGAAGCAGCCGGATGAATTTTGAAGTGTATAGGGCTATACTTCCTGCTCAGATTCAAGCAAATGCAGCAAGGTTCATTGGACAGCGCTTCACAGTACAGATGGACTGTACTGACGAAGCGGTACGATACGTGTGTTGGAGTTTGTGGAGGGGGATGTGGTGTACTATGAATTAAACTGTGATGGTGCTAAAAAGGTTAATATTCCAAAAATCAGCAAAAGCTTTGATGTCCTCCTCAGGTTGCTTTCTGAAACATTATGAATATAAAAACCAAAACGATTTCTGTAATAATTTAAAACCCACAAGCAATTTAAAATTAGCTTTGGTTTTACCCCAGACAGAACATTTCTCCTCTTCACAGAACTTAAAAACAAGCCATGATTGAAGGTATTCGGGCGTGAAATATCTTGTTTAATCACGGCTTGATGGCTTGGAAAAATCCAATTACAAATAAGTATGGAGAGACCCCCCCAAATACTATGAGGGTGCGAACACTAAATATTAGTAACAGTATAGAACTTACCCAAAGAGACCTGGAAGCACTGCTAGAGGTACAGGAACATACATGATAAAATGTGCACAGTTATATCTTTATTGTGGTTCATCAAAGGATCATGTGCTGTGTATTATCAGACGGTAAACTGAAGACAATTGCCCAAGTACACGATAACACACTAAGTACTATTCTCTTTTCTTACAACTTTATCACTTAATAATCATTCATAAATGAAATCAAAGCACTATTTTATATAATCCTCTGTGCACAGAGCGATGTCCACAGATCACGCATGATGTCAGCAGAGATGCTCCTAGGCATAAGAGAAGGTGCTGCTCTGTCGACATTGTGAGGCAGTGACCCCTGTTGCAGCTAGGGGACGCTGTGTGTTTTCCTCAGAATACGCACGGAGGTGTATTGAGGCTATAGGAGTGCATGACAGTCACTTGAGTAATGGTGATAGTGAGACAGTGACCGGCGTCATTGTAAATGGCCGGTATGTGTCGCAGAGGAGATCCTCTGCGCTCTAAGCCAGTAATGTTGCTCTGGGACCTGTAGTCCTACAAGTATTTGTTTAGTTTAAAGGGAGGCTTACAGGGTTAGTTGGAGAGCTGGGCGGGTCTAACCACACACACCTCCCACCTATGGGGGGTGGTTACAGCTACATAATGTGACCAGGGTTTGGGTAACATGGTTTCTGTGTTCAGAGTGTAAGGTCCTGGATGGCCTGTGTTGGAAGATCCTCGGAGTAGGATCGGATTCCTGGAAAAGCACACGGTGAAACCATGGACCTGAATGCCTGTGTGTTGGAAGGTCCAAGGAGTGGACTTCCTGAATAGCACATAGAGAGACCGTATGTGCAAAGTCTGTGACGGCACTGCATTGGGGAAGCTACCATTCCTTCTGCGGGTCTGGAATGTCGAGAGTGCCCTGGTCACAAGGATGGTGATCCCAGTAAGGCAGCTTTCCCCAGAGTTGGGGAACTGTGTGCACTGACGAGGGTCAGTTAATGAACTGTGCGGTCACCCATGGTAACTGCACGGAGTAAGGTCCAGCGTGTTTAGTGACTGCGAGTTAAAGCCGTATAATATGAAGTGCTATGGACTATGTGTTAGCTCTGTGCTGTGCAACATGGCCTACGGAGCAGTTTATGAGGTGTAAATAGACTGTTTTTGTGAGAAACCGTTCCTGTGTGCTTTAATCCCGTTGCCAAGCGAGTGCACCCCAATGCACTCAGGGAGCACTATCTCACAACATGATATCTCCAGAAGAAGGGGAATCGCCAATAGAAGTGGTCCGTGACCGCTCTTATCTAGTGAAGATCAGAATACAGACTAGGAGGGTTGTTCCCAACTACCTTCCTGCTATTTCTTAGACTCATAAGCAAAAGTAATACAAATCCTGGATGACCCCATTTAAAGCACCACGCAAGCATTTTTTTATTGCACCGCTGAAGTGGTGCAATACATCTCCTTCCTCCTGTCTCATACTCACCTGCTACCACCTTCATCCTTTTCTAGCGTCTCTCCTATCAGTATCTGGCAAAAAGTGACATGCCAGCAGCTCAAGTGTTTCATGGAGGGTGCCAGAGGTCACATTTCAATACATCTCTATGAGAGCCTCATTCTAGCTCTCTTAGGCATGCAATGAGCTCTTGTGACGTAACTTCTGAACAGTAAGAAGTTAAGAGCCCAAGATGGCACTGCAGGAACAGAGCGGCGTCGGTAAAAGGTGAAGCCACCCGAAGGGGAGTATAAGAACGGGGGGCAGGGGCTTATATTTTAAACACAACCCCAGAGCTGAAACCAAAATGCTGGAGTAGTTCTTCACACAGCTGAACATTCACATCCAATCTATGGTTACTGAAGATCAGCTTGGCTGTTCCAGCATTTTTTTTAAAGCATTTGAACAAGGAAGTGCATTTACAAGATTATAGGGGCTGAGTGACTAGTAACCTGATTGACAGAAATCTCCCTATTTGTGTTTCTATCAAGCAAAACACACAGGAAGAAGCTGCTTAGGAACTTCCTCGTTACTTTTTCCCTGCCTCAGCTTCTTCTTTTGCCAGTCGTTTGGGCAGCAGGAAGCTTTAGGAAGCTTTTGACATGTTTCCTTCAAGGTAGAGTTGAACCTCCACTTGGTGTCATTGGATAGTCAAAGGTCAGCACAACTACAAGGCTGGCTTACATGGAACTGAACAAGTTTTCACAGGGCTGTTTGGATAGTTATAAAGGGTTCTTAAATGAACATCCCCATAAAAGTTTTTATCCTGTTAATATATTGCAGTCATCACATTATATAGCTCTGTGTACTTACAATTGCTAATTTTGCCTTTCTACCCAGATAATTCTTCTCTTTTATCTGCTCTATGTAGAAACAGGAAGTCACTTGTCCCTGTATTTATCATTCCCCTCTTCAAATTCTGACCTAGCTGCTTCCTCCTCCCCCTGCCGTAGACTTTTGCAGTAACTCATGACTCATATAGGGAAAAGAGACTTCCTGTTTCTACATAAAGCTTAGAGGGATTCAGCTAGTCAATTCTTAAACACATGATGTCATAGATCTAATGGAAAAGAGAAGAATTAGCTATGTAGAAAGGCAAAATGAGCAATTGTAGGTACACAGTGTGATATACTATGATGACTGCAATATATTAACCCCTTCATGACCTTGGGATTTTTCGTTTTTCCGTGTTCGTTTTTCACTCCCCTCCTTCCCAGAGCCATAACTTTTTTATTTTTCCGTCAATTTGGCCATGTGAGGGCTTATTTTTTGCGGGACGAGTTGTACTTTTGAACGACATCATTGGTTTTAGCATGTCGTGTATTAGAAAACGGGAAAAAAATTTCCAAGTGCGGTGAAATTGCAAAAAAAGTGCAATCCCACACTTGTTTTTTGTTTGGCTTTTTTGCTAAGTTCACTAAATGCTAAAACTGACCTGCCATTATGATTCTCCAGGTCAGTACGAGTTCATAGACACCTAACATGACTAGGTTATTTTTTATCTTAGTGGTGAAAAAAAATTCCAAACTTTGCTAAAAAAAAAAAAATAAATTTGTGGCATTTTCCGATACTCGTAGCGTCTCCATTTTTCGTGATCTGGGGTCGGTTGAGGGCTTATTTTTTGCGTGCTGAGCTGTCGTTTTTAATGATAGCATTTTGGTGCAGATACATTCTTTTAATCGCCCGTTATTGCATTTTAATGCAATGTCGCGGCGACCTAAAAAACGTAATTCTGGCGTTTCAAATTTTTTTCTCGCTACGCCGTTTAGCGATCAGGTTAATGCTTTTTTTTAATTGATAGATCGGGCGATTCTGAGCGCGGCGATACCAAATATGTGTAAATTTGATTTTTTTTTTATTGATTTATTTTGATTGGGGCGAAAGGGGGGTGATTTAAACTTTTATATTTTTTTTATTTTTTTCACCTTTTTTTTAACTTTTTTTTTTTTTACTTTTGCCATGCTTCAATAGCCTCCATGGGAGGCTAGAGGCAGGCACAACTCGATCGCCTCTGCTACATAGCAGCGATCTGCTGATCGCTATGTAGCAGAAATGGAGGTGTGCTGTGAGCGCCGACCACAGGGTGGCGCTCACAGCCACCGGTGATCAGTAACCATAGAGGTCTCTAGGACCTCTATGGTTACCATCATGACGCATCGCCGACCCCCGATCATGTGACGGGGGTCGGCGATGACGTCATTTCCGGCCGCCCGGCCGGAAGCGGTAGTTAAATGCCGCTGTCTGCGTTTGACAGCGGCATTTAACTAGTTAATAGGTGCGGGCAGATCGCGATTCTGCCCGCGCCTATTACGGGCACATGTCAGCTGTTCAACACAGCTGACATGTCCCGGCTTTGATGCGGGCTCACAGCGGAGCCCTGCATCAAAGCAGGGGATCTGACCTCGGACGTACTATCCCGTCCGAGGTCAGATAGGGGTTAAGAGAATAAAAGTTTTGATGGGAGGAATGCTTCTTTAATAGTTTCTTTTTTATCACCCTCCCTCCCTCTCTTGATTAACAGTAATTTGTTATGCTTATTTTCTCATCTCTTTATCTTCATTGTTTATATCTTTTTTTGTACAGCCATTGTCATATGGCCTTTCTTGTTTGTGTCCCATCTTAAAGGGAACCTGTCAGCAGGATTGTGCACAGTAACCTAGAGACAGTGTCAGGTCGGCACTGTTATACTGATTAAAATGATACATTGGGTGATGAAATCAGTCCTGTCGTTGTTTAATCATTATTTTCAGTTTTGAGTTAATGTTATACTGGTGCTTCGGGGAGGCATGTGGGGGCGGTCTTCATGTGGTACTCTGATTTGGTATTCATCTGTATGGCTTCTGACAGACCACTGATCCCATGGTGACCTATATATATATATATATATATATATATATATATATATATATATATAACTTGGGGGGAAAAATCACCTTCTGCAGAAGAATCAGTGGTGTGTTAATGAGCCCTTAGGTTGAGCACTTCTGATCCTTCATTCTAGCAATCAGTGATGGTCTTAGCACATGTGAAGCTACACTTCAGTGACCAAATAAGTCCACCTTAAGATAATACCCATGTTCACAAGCTTCACGAGCCCAAAATACAGTGGGTACGGAAAGTATTCAGACCCCTTTACATTTCTCACTCTGTTTCATTACAGCCATTTGGTAAATTCAAAAAGGTTCATTTTTTTCTCATTAATGTATAGTCTGCATCCCATCTTGACTGAAAAAAAAACAGAAAGTAGACATTTCTGCAAATTTATTAAAAAGAAAAACAGAAATATCACATGGTCATAAGTATTCAGAGTCAGTAAAGACTCAGTATTGAGTACAAGCACCCTTTTGAGCTAGTACAGCCATGAGCCTTCTTGGGAATGATGCAACACACCTCAATTTGGGGATCCTCTGCCATTCTTCCCTGCAAATCCCCTCCAGTTCCGTCAAGTTGGATGGTGAACGTTGATGGACAGCCATTTTCAGGTCTCTGGCTGGGCCAGTCAAAAATGGTCACAGAGTTGTTCTGAAGCCACTCCTTTGTTATTTTAGCTGTGTGCTTAGAGTCATTGTCTTGTTGGAGGGTGAACCTTCGGCCAAGTCTGAGGTCCAGAGAACTCTGGAAGAGGTTTTCACCCAGGATATCTCTGTACTTGGCCACTTTCATGTTTCCTTCAATGGCAACCAGAAATCTTTGTGCATCTCTGTAAAGAGGAGGGGTGTTGTATAATGACATGAAAACACTATATAAGGTGTGCTTAATTATTAGGCAACTTCCTTTCCTTTGGCAAAATGGGTCAGAAGAGAGATTTGATGGGCTCTGAAAAGTCCAAAATTGTGACTTGCAGAGGGATGCAGCAGTCTTGAAATTGCCAAACTTTTGAAGCGTGATCACCGAACAATCAAGCATTTCATGGCAAATAGCCAACAGGGTCGCAAGAAGCGTGATGGGCAAAAAAGGTGCAAAATAACTGTCCATGAATTGAGGAAAATCAAGCGTGAAGCTGCCAAGATGCCATTTGCCACCAGTTTTGCCATATTTCAGAGCTGCAACGTTACTAGAGTAACAAAAAGCACAAGGTGTGCGATACTTAGGGACATGGCCAAGGTAAGGAAGGCTGAAAAACGACCACCTTTGAACCAGAAACATAAGATAAAACGTCAAGACTGAGCCAAGAAATATCTTAAGACTGACTTTTCAAAGGTTTTATGGACTGATGAAATGAGAGTGACTCTTGATGGGCCAGATGGATAGGCCAGAGGTTGGATCAGTAAATGGCAGAGAGCTCCACTCTGACTCAGACGCCAGCAAGGTGGAGATGGGTTACTGGTCTGGGCTGGTATAATCAAAGATGAACTTGTGGGACCTTTTCGGGTTGAGGATGGAGTGAAGTTCAACACCCAGACCTACTGTACTGCCAGTTTCTGGAAGACAACTTCTTCAAGCAGTGGTACAGGAAGAAGTCGGTATCGTTCAAGAAAAACATGATTTTCATGCAGGACAATGCTCCATCACATGCCTCCAACTACTCCACAGCGTGGCTGGCCAGTAAAGGTCTCAAAGGAGGAAAAATGACATGGCCCCTATGTTCACCTGATCTGGACCCCATAGAGAACCTGTGGTCCCTCATAAAATGTGAGATCTACAGGGAAGGAAAACAGTACACCTCTCGGAACAGTGTCTGGGAGGCTGTGGTGGCTGCTGCACGCAATGTTGATCGCAAACAGATCAAGCAACTGACAGACTCTATGGATGGAAGACTGTTGAGTGTCATCATAAAGAAAGGTGGCTATATTGGTCACTAATTTTTTGGGGTTTTGTTTTTGCATATCAGAAATGGTTATTTCTAAATTTTGTGCAGTTATATTGGTTTACCTGGTAAAAATAAACAAGTGAGATGGGAATATATTTGGTTTTTATTAAGTTGCCTAATAATTCCGCACAGTAATAGTTACCTGCACAAACAGATATCCTCCAGATAGCCAAATCTAAAAAAAAACCAAAACACTCCAACTTCCAAAAATCTTATGCTTTGATATTTATGAGTCCTTTGGGTTGATTGAGAACACAGTTATTGTTCAATAATAAAAATAATCCTCTAAAATACAACTTGTCTAATAATTCTTCACACAGTGTATATATGGTTCTGAGGGGCCAGGACATGATGCATTCATTGGCTCTATTATTCTTATATGAAGGTGTAGAGGGGACAATCAGAGATAAAATTTCAGGACACGACCTCTTTTTCATTTACAAATAGAACGAATTTTCAAAGCCAAATGTTCCAGTGGAGTCCTCAAAAAACCAAGCCTTTTCCATGATACTGTGAATGGAGAAACTATTATGATATATTAACTGCCAAGGCGCATAGAATTCATCTTCTCACTTCATGAACTCACTATAACAATGATTTCCTTGCAATTTAATCCACAAGAGCTTACAATGAGCAGGGTATTTCTCTTCACTTCCATTAAAATGCAAGTGCTTCCTATACAGCTGCATGCACACAAAGACACCTGGAAATCGTATAGCAGCTATTGAAAAATAGCGGCCTCATCCATCTCCGGGCTGAATGTTATTACTGATTAACTTGGCATAACACTCACAGGTCTGGGGGGTAAGGAAAGTTAATACAGGCAGGCTGTAATTGACGCAACAATGAATTTGATGGAGTGGTGTCATCTAGCCATAAAATGCTGTTCATGCAGTGTGACATTAATTAAAGAATAATGAGCATTATTGATTTGTCTGCAAGATCTCTACACAACTCCGATCAATACCGTATTCTAATTTTCCTTATACATCCATATGCACTCCACACCTCTAACCATTAGAAAATAGCTTATTACTAGTCTGACCTTTCTCTATATAGCCTCCATAACAGAGTACTCAGAGTGCCTAGGTAGGAACATGAAGGGATTATCTACTATATAAAGCTGAATGTGTGTGTGTGTGTGTATGTCCGGGATTGGCATCTGCACCGTCGCAGCTACAGCCACAAAATTTTGCACAGTCACACGTCTGGACCCCGAGAGCGTCATAGGCTATATTGTGAGGCGAAATTTTAACCCCGCGCGTTCCAATTCACCAAACAATTTTGCCCCTATCTACATAATGGGGAAAAAAATGAAAGGAAAAGTGTTGGAAGCGTCGCAGCTACAGAAACAAAATTTTGCACAGTCACACGTCTGGACCCTGAGAGCGTCATAGGCTATGTTGTGAGGTGAAACTTTAACTCCGCGCTTTCCAATTCACCAAACTATTTTTCCCCTATCTACATAATGGGGAAAAGTGAAAGGAAAAGTGTTGGAGGCAAATTGACAGCTGCCAGATGTGAACAAGGGGGACTTAAAGAGTGAGAGTGATGGCGCCAAAGAGTATATACCATACAGTTGCTAAGGTGGGACCCCGACATGGGATACTTACCACACACGGGGATATGAACACACACACAAAATGCGCCACACACTACCACGTGCTTGAACACATATACCACACTCAGCACACATTTCACCACACATACACCAACCTCGCCACATAAAAGTCGAAACACAAAAGTCGCCGCTCAAAACTCACCACGCGCAAAACTCGCCACATGCAAAAAATAGGCTCACGCAAAACTCGCCACAAGTGCAAAACTCACCTCATGGAAAACTCACCACACGCAAAACTTGCACATGCGGAAAAATTGCCACATGCACAAAATTTGCAACGCATGCAAAAGTTGCCTCACACAAAACTTGCACATACTCAAAAGGCACCAGACATAAAACTCACCACGCGCAAAACTCGCCATGCGCAAAACTTGCTGCACACAACTTGCTACACTAACCTGTCACATGCAACTCGACACACAAAAAGTTGCTACACGCAAGTTGCCACACAAAACTCATCTCACAAAAGTCGCTACATGCATGTCGCCACACACAACTCAACACACACAACTTGACAAACGAAACTCGCCCTAAAACACACACAAGTCTGGTATTAGCCTTCAAAAATAAAAATCTGATTAATAAGCAGACAAACTACAAGAGCAACAAATGTACCATATAGGAAATACGGCAGCTGTCAGTCACATGACCTGTCTATTATGTGTATGTGTGAGCTAATATATACTGCCAGGGGGAGGGCTTCCTGTTGGCTGGGGATTTATCAGGCTGCCAATTTATCTTACAAATACTGAGGTAAAAATACTGAGCAAATAACGTGTTAACGAGGTCTAATACAGGAGATCACACAGGTATATACTATATACAGGGGAGATGACACACAGATATATACTATATACAGGAGAGATGACACACAGGTATATACTATATAAAGGAGATGACATACAGGTACATACTATATACATGAGGAGATGACACACAGGTATATACTATATACAGGAGCAGATTACCTACAGGTATATACTATATACAGGAGGAGATGACATACAGGTATATGCTATATATAGAAGATGACATACAGGTATATACTATATACAAGAGGAGATGACACACACACATATATACTATATACAGGGGAGATGACACACAGGTATATACTATATACAGGAGGAGATGACATACAGGTATATACTATATATAGAAGGAGATGACATACAGGTATATACTATATATAGGAGGAGATGACATACAGGTATATACTATATACAGGAGATGACATACAAGTGTATACTATATATAAGGGAGATGACAAACATGTATATACTGAGGTGAAAATGAGAGGTGTGAGGTGAAAATGAAAAGGTGTGAGTGCAAAATGAGAGGAGTGAGGGAAAATAGTGTAGTGATCGGAAAATGACAGATGTGAGGTCGAAATGACAAGTGTTAGGCGGGAATGAGAGGAGTGAGGGAGAAAATGAGAGGTGTGAGGGAGAAAATGAGAGATGTGAGAGGGAAAATTAAAGATGTGATTGGGAAAATGAGAGGCGTGATGGGAAAATAAGAGAAGTGACGTGCTATAACTAACCACAGATATTTACTATGCCCAGGTAACGCCGGGCTCTTCAGCTAGTAGGAAATAATGGAGATTAAGTGTAAGGAGTCTTAACATTGAAAGAATATGAAGAATTAAAACCAACATGGCTACTAGTCCCCAACAATCAATGATCGGTGTGGCACCAAGCAGAGATGTTGTACATGGAATTAGTATCAAATAGGATGGGAAATGGCTTCCCACATTTTTTACTATGAAGACATTTAATAACAGGGTTGGTGTCAGTGTAGCAAGGCAGTGGCCATTTTAGGCTTCTTTCACACTTCAGTTGTTTGGCGTCAGTCTGCTCCGACATTGTGACGGATCGACGGATCCGTCACAATGGTTGAGAAAACGGTTCTAACGGATCCGTTTTTTTGACGCATCTGTGTATCTGGGAAAAGTATCTACTTTTTGGAGCATGCTCAATTGAAAAAGCAGATTGGGGTGACGGATCCGCCAATTGACGGTCGCGACGGATCCGTCGCCCATAGGCAGCCATTCTAGGAAATGGCGGACGCGACGGATCCGTCATGAACCGCCATTTCGGCGCAGACAAAAAACTTTGCAATGTCCGTCAATGTCTAGATGACGTCCGCCAAATTTCAACGGATCCGTCACATGGTGGATGGAATGGACGACCATCCGCCACAATCCGTTGCTAATGCAAGTCTATGGGAAAATAGCGGATCCGCCCCCCCAAAAAAATGGCGGATCTGCTATTTGATGAAAACGGCGGATTCAAACTGACGCCAAAAGACTGAAGTGTGAAAGAGGCCTAAGTGGACAGTTTGATTTCACAGAAGTTTGATTTACTTGGAGTTATATTCTGTTGTTTAAATGTTCCCTTTATTTTTTTGAGCAGTGTATATTAAATTATATGTTTCACAAGAGTGCTTCTGGAATACGCCTTCTGGTTTTTTTTTTTTCATTCTACATTGATTACCTCCGAATTACTGCTGATCCAGAGCGTTCATTATTAGCTGTACCCTTTTGCACACTGCAATGTGGTAGAAGGGACTTCAGTTATTTAATTCTATGGATTACTTCACACACAAAAAAAATAAATTATATATAAATTATCTAGAAATAATTTCTAAGAAGCCAAAAATATTTACAATGTGTCTACGAAGTTTTTGCACTTTTTTGTTTCGAGAGAGCAGAAATGTACAGAAATATGAATTTGTGGACGGTTGGACAACATTGTTATAAAACCTCAAATTTATACGTTATTCACCATAGAACAGTGCTGGAAGAAAACCAGATCATCCGGTAAATCCACAAAGTTCACAATGAACCGTCAAAAGCCTAGCTTGCCAGAGAGATGTGACCAATGATTAGAGGATTTTCCCCTATAAAGGCAATGTAAGAAGATGAAAGTTGATTAAATCATCACATAGCTTTCACAGGCCAGCACAGTTAAAGTTATACTATTGCATTTCCACGCTGCAGATAAAGAGGTTTCCATGTTTTGGGTTTATTGGTTATCTTTTTTTTCCAAAACATTATATAATCCAATCAAAAGCATATCAAGCATATCTAACAAAGAAATCCAAGGGTATATTTAGACTGAATTTGGCAAAACTTGAAATGAGCAATGCTTGGCACAGATAAAATGGACCCCAACAGAGCATCACTATTCCATGCCCTTTACTGATAATTTAGGAGCAAATAACCTTAAATCCTTTGCTGGTACCAGGTCACCTATTCAGGAATCTGCTCTCAGAGTTTAGCAGAATTTTGTCATTAATTCCTTTTTGTTTTTAACCCTTCCTATCACCTTATGTCCTATTTCACTCTCATCTTGCGCACATCAACGCATATTTTATGGTAAGGGTGATTTTGAAGAAAGTAGTCCCTTATCAAAACTCAAAGTAGAGGTTTTTCTATCATTTTTCTCAATTACACAGGCTAAATACATAAGATTTAAACAATAAGGCCATAAAATGTCCACATAATATTACATATCGAGACCACAGAAAATTTGTAAGTTACAGCAGGGGATACAAGGAGGACGGTTAACAATAACAACCAAATCATTCTCCCTAGTGTTGTGAATATTGCTGAAAATGCCTGACTACTGGAAGTCTTGCTCTACGGGTGTGCGTGTGTGGGGCAGTCTTCAGACTTGGGGTCCTAGGTAAATTGCTCATTTTGCCACCTCCTAACACTGGTCCTATCCAAAGGATACGTTGTACCATGACTATGACTTTGAAGATAATCTAAACAATTTGGGATGTAATGGTAGTATGTAGATTACGGCATCATGTTTCCAGGACACTTATCTGCCCAATCTTGTAGAAGCCCTATGAAAACACATGAGTGCAGACTTTTATTAGATTTCATAGGGTGTAGTTTGAAAGTTGCTGTACTTCTTATGCTGGCAGATTCACTTGTAAGAGGTAACTCCTGGAGTATTCCACAGGGCTCTGGCATATGGCACGCTAGAACATGTCATTTATTCTGGCTGTGACAATACAGGAGGGTGCAAAACCTGTCATTCAGACTGGCATCAGCAATGCATCCATAGTCATGGAAGGAAAATAAATAAATAAATAAGCTCGGAGTCTGAAATGCAAGGTTCTTTAAACAAAATCCAAAAAAAGGCTGCTTTCGAAAATTAGGGATGGATGACAGGTCTCCATCTTGTGTAAAAAGATAAATAAATAAAGCTCCCTGTAAATCATTGCATAATGAAGTAGTGTGCTAAGCGTACTGAATAATGTGTTTCAATATTTGCTTGCCGCCAATGATTGGGAGTCGGGACACCTCGGTTACACAAAGTCCGCACAGGGCTGTTACCTTCACTGATTTACTGTATAAACAGGAGGCTGACATCCCGGATTGTGACGTTCCTTCAACTCAAAAATTTAAAATCATTTGCACTTTGACTAACGAAAGAGATAGAAAGATGCAGAATATTGCATTAATTATAACATACCATCATTGGTCCTATGCGGGCATATTTGTAAAGGTTTGGGAGCAATTTTTTTCAATCATTTAGGGCTCATTCATGCACACGGCCGATTATATCGGACAAGTGCCAGACAGGATTATCACAGATAGTAGTCGTACCCATGATATACTATCCAAAGTACAGGGAGAGGGAGAGTCAGCTCACCAACAAGACACTAGTGGTGTTCACAATGTATATACCGCACGGAGCCGTGCAGGTCTAGGCGTAGCAATCAGCAGGGAAAGAAAGGAAATCCCCCAATGATGGCACAAGTTGTAGATTTCAAACTTCACATTTATTTCTGCATTAAAAAATGGTGGTGCCACCATCATGAGAACAAACCTACGTGTTTCAGCTACAAAGCCTAAATTATGGGTCAAGTATTGCTGAAAACACCAGCATTAAATAGCCCCACCCTTACCTACAGGGCGTATTCAAACCGAACCTAGACTGAACAGTCCATAAAAACAAAATTCTAATCAGAACACTTATTTAAAATAAATATAAAATAATGCGGGCAACTACAGTGCTCCCTGGAACTTTTCAACCTTTTCCCACATATCATGCTTCAAACATAAAGCTACCAAATGTAAATTTTTGGTGAAGAATCAACAAGTGGAACGCAATTGTGAAGTTGAACGAAATTTATTGGTTATTTTACATTGTTGTGGAAACTCAAAAACTGAGTGACTGAAAGCAATCGGCTACAGGGAGACTATAACGGTTTTCACGTAATAGCCGCTCTTCCAGTAAGGCAGGCAAAATTAGACTGGCCCACAGAGGGAGAGGGGAATCCTCTATTGGACCAGTCCAGGAGTGGTGAGCCCACCTGAACAGTAGTTGTCACTATACACCAGGGGTGTCAAACTGCATTCCTCGAGGGCTGCAAACAGGTCATATTTTCAGGATTTCCTTGTACTGCACAGGTGATAATTTAATCACCAACTCATTATTTGTGTAGGTGATTAAATTATCACCTGTGCAGTACAAGGAAATCCTGAAAACATGACCTGTTTGCAGCCCTCAAGGAATGCAGTTTGACACCCCTGCTATACACCACAGCATTTCATCATTTTTTAACTAACTACACAGTTTAATACTATATATAAGCAGAGGTATATTTGTGAACAAGGGTCGGGTAATACTGTATTTAGCGGTTAGAGCCAATAACACTGGTGGGATCATGCAACCCCTACCTGACGCTGTTCAAGTGCATACATAGGGTTAATCTGAAGGTAAATGGTGTTTCCAGACACGACAGGTTCAGTTTAAGAGTTTATATTTGGTTTGTAGGCATAGCAATGTAAAGTAATGATAAAGGTCCTTGTAATGGACAATGTTCAGTGATGGCAATGAAGATATCCTGAAGGCAAGAGAAGTCTAATTGGTTATTTAGGACCGGGGAGGTTTAGGTTGTACGTGGAATAAATCCCATCATTTCTGCATACCTCCAGTAGAATTTATGCAAACAAGCAACGCAATTTGAATAAATTGCA
The DNA here is from genome assembly GCF_032444005.1 of Ranitomeya imitator. Taxonomy (NCBI): domain Eukaryota; kingdom Metazoa; phylum Chordata; class Amphibia; order Anura; family Dendrobatidae; genus Ranitomeya; species Ranitomeya imitator. The sequence continues at coordinate 714,327,656 of NC_091282.1, read as the reverse complement.
ATGCAACACTGAATGAATCAAACGCCATCTGTCCATTTTAAGAGACTGGGAAATTCAGAGGAACATGACAATATAATATTTCAGTTGGACTGGGAGTAGTTTTGTCAAGAGGAGAACAATGAAAATGTTCAGTTTTGGAGAAGCCATATAAATACACGATAGAGATGCCCAACTAACAATTTCATCATATTACTGGTAGCTAAGTAATAGTGTCACGATTCACACCGTGACCGTCACCCCCACGTCACGGGTCGGGGTGACTTTAGGCCAACAGACGGCTATCACATGTGCAGGGGGGCTTATCTTAGTTATCCCTTCACTTCACAATGTGATAAAAAAACACACACAAGGCTATTGACCTCTTAGTTTACAGCAGGGGTTTATTTTAGGTATCCCACTGCTCTTCAATATACCACGAACTGCATGGATTTATGTATATCCCACTTACAGTTCTACTTGAAACTTGCATCTCTCTGGCGCCCCCTTACTCTCAGGTCAGATTAGGTATTGCACCTGGGGGAATTAGTCGCCAGAAAGGCTGCCTGCTATGTACTGGCTATTGGGCACGCTGCAGCGACGCGATTAACTACTCCCACTCAGGCAGGAACAATAATTATCAATGCAGTCGCTACAACAACTCCCAAAGGCACTGTACAAAGGTATGCTGCCACCAGCTTCGATTAAACGGGTCCGAAGCTAACCCAAAACAGTAGCGTAATTCCCTTCAGAAGACTTAGGGTACGTTTTAGAGCAGGAAGAACAAATCTAGTATTAAATATTATACTTCATCAAAGGTTTAAGGCAGTGATTATAAACAGTTATATAAAGATGTTACAATATGAGACAACTGAAAATATGTACAAGGTAATTATAAAAATAACAGGGGTTAAATGAGAAATCAACACTTACATGTGTTCAGAGCATTGCAGGCAACCAGGCTAGTTTCCATATGTCCCAATGCATCAGGCTAGCAGTCAGGGCTTCCCATGTAAAAAACTAACTGCTGGGGGTCTGTCAGAAACTTATAAACCGCAGCTCGTAACATCACCAACAGGGCTGGCTTACTCAGACCCTCCTATCTCTTCAGTCTTACTAGATGTAACACAAGTTTGTCTAATGCCTGTATCTCCGCTACAGAACATGTCAGGATCATAACACACCCAGCATTCATCTTGTATTAGGATATGTTCTCTATAGATACTAAATTCAGGCTAGTAGGGACACTCCATTCCAGAGAAATCCATACTCTGTCCCTGTTGGACCTGGAGACGCCTGCTTACAGTGATGGATAGATGCACCGATGGACGTTAGCAATATGTATTTATTATTCTCTTAGCCCAAGTCGGTGGCCCAGAATCTTATCATATTAGAACAAAGACCCTCATGGATTTTGGAGACTTCTATACCAGTTCTAGCTAGTACAGATGGGAGGGTGGACGAGTAACTTGCTTCGAGCCTGGAATTTATGGCCAGGGCAATAAAACCCTCTTCTACCATACATTCCGACACAAAGAAGCAAAGAGAGCCAGAGAGAGAAGGGGGGTTATAGCCCCCAGCATGGGCTGAAGGGCAAAGCTACAACATCATACTACATTTCATACAATATCGTGACAAATGGGGAATGCTAAATTCAGTATTAACACTATTATTGCCTTGTACCAGGGCTGTGGACTCAGAGTTGGAGTCATGGAGTCTGACTCAGTGTTCATTTTGGTGGAGTTGGAGTCAGTATAAAACAGACTACCTCAGACTCCTAAAATATATAACAAATTGGGTAAAGTAGCTCAATGCAGTTTTTGCAGTCAATTTTTTCTAAAGAATTTGGGAAAGTTATGAAATGTCCTATAAAAGTCTATTCTGTTCCTGATCTAAGCATCTGGGCTTTTAGTTGAGATGAATCTAGGCAGCACTTTATGTACATGCTCAGTAGTGACCAGTGCTGTGGAGTCATAGATGAGATGAATCTGTGCTGCACTTTATGTACATGCCCGTTAGTGACCAGTGCTGTGGAGTCGTAGATGAGATGAATCTGCTGCACTTTATATACATGCTCAGTAGTGACCTGTGCTGTGGAGTTATAGATGAGATGAATCTGCTGCACTTTATATACATGCTCAGTAGTGACCAGTGCTGTAGAGTCATAGATGAGATGAATCTGCTGCACTTTATGTACATGCTCAGTAGTGACCTGTGCTGTTGAGTTATAGATGAGATGAATCTGCTGCACTTTATATACATGCTCAGTAGTGACCAGTTCTGTGGAGTTGTAGATGAGATGAATCTGTGCTGCACTTTATGTACATGCTCAGTAGTGACCTGTGCTGTTGAGTTATAGATGAGATGAATCTGCTGCACTTTATATACATGCTCAGTAGTGGCCTGTGCTGTGGAGTCATAGATGAGATGAATCTGTGCTGCACTTTATGTACATGCTCAGTAGTGACCAGTGCTGTGGACTCATAGATGAGATGAATCTGTGCTGCACATTAATAATAATCTTTATTTTTATATAGCGCTAACATATTCCGCAGTGCTTTACAGTTTTCAGACATTATTATCGCTGTCCCTGATGAGGCTCACAATCTAAATTCCCTATCAGTATGTCTTTGGAATGTGGGAGGAAACCGGAGTACCCGGAGGAAACCCACGCAAACAAGGGGAAACATACAAACTCCTTGCAGATGTTGTCCTTGGTGGGATTTGAACCCAGGACTCCAGCGCTGCAAGGCTGCAGTGCTAACCACTGCACCACCGTGCGGCCCCATTATGTACATGCTCAGTAGTGACCAGTGCTGTGGAGTCATAGATGAGATGAATCTGTGCCGCACTTTATGCACATGCTCAGTAGTGACCAGTGCTGTGGGGTCGGAGTCGAGGAGTCGGGAGTCAGTGAAATTGAGGAGTCAGAGGTATGGCTTACCGACTCTACAGCCTTGACAGCACATCTGTTAACAGACTCTGGAGTATCAGACCTACTATAAACTGGCAACTGCTGCGATTTGCAATCCTGCTACTGAACAAAACACATTTTAACTAATTTCCTACTTCATTTTTATGCTAAATCTAAAAAATAATCCCATCTGGACAACCTTTTCTTACAACGAAGCAGCCCGGTGATGCACTTAAAAGAAGAATAAACTGTATGCATTTCATTTACTGTACACAGACTAAGTATAAAAAAAAAAAAAAAAGAAGCTAATAAGGCCAAACTAATTTATTTTACTCACTTATATGGCACAATTAATTCAACAGGCATCATTATCACTATCCCCATTGGGGCTCACAATCTAAATCCTCTATCAGTATGTCTTTGGAGTGTTGGAGGAAAACGTAGAATCCTGAGGAAACCCATACAAACTCTTTGCAGATGTTGTCCTTGGTGGGAAATGAACCGATGACCCCAGTGCTGTAAAGCAACAGTTCACTGTGGGATGCAGATAGGCCCCATTGGTATATAATGGATATAGTACAGGTTCAAAATATTGCTCAAGATCTATTCTCGCATCTATCATCCATGAAGGGGTGAGGGATATGAAGTTCTGGGAATGCACACAAGTAAAGTTTCTATAAGGGGCTGGCCAGGTTACATACAGTGCACCGTGCTGGCTACTGGTCATGCCTATGCTACTGAATTAGACAGGTTGTCCAGCATCTCTTTAATGAAGTCTCAAAATTCTTTCCCTAAACTCTCCTAATTATGTATGTTATGTAGCACAAAGCTATTAAAATACTTACCAATGGCCGTCTTTTCCAGGTTCCAGCACAACTCCAGCCATCTTCTGGCCCATGTGATCTAAAAGCAGAATAGCCGGCTCACACAAAGTTGCTTTCTCAGTGCATCTGTAAAGGGGACGACGAGACAGCAGGTACCTACGTGCCGGGTCCGGAACTAGAGAGGCTGCATCCACTGTTCCCAAGGGGAAGCATTAGTAAGGCGGACCTTCCCCTGCTGCCTGAGGGAAGCGCTAGTGAGGGGCTGCTTCCTGCTGACCGAGGGGGGCAGAGAAAGAGGAAAAAGAAGCGCACGCAGCAGAGCAATTTGGCGCAATACAGTACCGGCGCTGCGACAGGCCGTGCTGCAGCAGACCAAAAGAACAGGGACTGCTGTGTGGTGAGAAGCAGTGTGCCCAGCAGCAATCAAAAGATAGGGACCGCTGCAGAGTGTGCAGAGCCAGGAGTGTGCAGCAGCAGCCAGGAAGAGAAGTGCTCCGTCCCGGGAGCATCAGCATCACACAGGCCTGTGTCCACACAGCAGCCTCGCAGACAGCAGCGGGGACCAGAGAGCAAGAGGGACGTGCAGTGTGTCCCCGGTACCTAAGTGTCCGTGAGTACTGCACATGCCCAAACATAAGTGGGACCGCATACAAGACTGACACTTGCGCCCTGACTTTGATAGCAAATATTTGATCAGACACTTGTGACCTGACTTCACCTGGAATACAGTTGCAGAGCCACGTTGGGCTCTTACAGGACTGTGACCCTTACCTCTGTCAGCCACTGCAGCATACGGACTAGGCCCAGTGGAAGGTACCGGAGACTGACCGCTGCCGCCAGAACATTGCCGGCGCCATTGAGTCCTCAGCAGGAGTTACAGTTGGCGGAACTCCTGATACAAGTGCTTCACAAGAACTGCCGTTATCTGGACCGTCGTTCTTCTACTTACAATATCCTTTGCCATCTAAACTGTTGATTCCCTGTTTAACCCTTTGCCTCCCAACATCCTTTTCCCATTATTTTGTTTAACCCCTTACCTCCCTGCGTGGAGTATTCCACTTGTTAACCCTTGCTCTGCCTCCTGTCTGTCACTGCATCCTGCTCACACATCTATAGAGCTTTGTTTTGGTTCTCATAGTCTTAGATTGGAAGAAATGCTGTGCGGATTCAAAGCAGGTTTTCCTTGCGCTGCTGGCAGACAATTTTTATGGACTGGTTATAAAGTTGACACGTTTTGAATTTATCTAACTTCTTCTTCAGGACATAACCAAAGAATGGAAAGGAAGCACTACCCCACACAGTGTGAGCTGTCAAAATCTCAAGAGCAATCCTGCGAGCCAGGAGAAGACTGGGGAGCCACAGAAAACTGGGAAAAGCTGCGATTTTTAATTATATATCATAAATATATTTGTACCAGATTACATAGATAATTTGGAAAGGTTATGGATAAAAATAACAGACAACTTATTCAAAAGAAATCTGTCATTATGTTTTTACTACCCCATCTAAGAGCAGCATGACTTAGGGGCAGAAACCTTGATGCCAGTGATGTGTCACTTATTGGCAGATTGCCGCCATTTTGATAAAATCATGTTTTTCTCTGATGCAGATCTACCAGGTCTCTGAATGTTGAGTGCATTATGCTATATGGAGGCCTATGAGGAGTGCAGTATACTACTATGGGGTGCAATATACCATACGGAGACTATTTAGGGGCTATCATACAGTGTGGGGATTACATTGTGGGGGCCATCATACAGTGTGGGAGCCACACAGTTTGGCGGCTACTAATTTGTCAGTATACTGCGTGGGGTAATTATACTGTGTATAGGGGAGCTGTACAGGGGATAGGGGGGAAGACCCAAATCATTGTTAAATGTTAAGTTGGCACTTATTGTTATAGGGGAATGTGGAGACATATGGGGGGATGCGATTCCGCAGCGGAAAAATACGCAGCATTAGCACAGCATTGCGGAATCCCATTGAATTCAATGGGTTTTCACAGCTAAAAAACGTGGCAAAAACTCATACAATCCGCAACGTGTGCACATAGCTTTAGGGTGCGCCACCATAGTTGTAATCCAGGTTGCCTGGTTAGGGACCCAGAAGTTTCAACACTCCTGAAGTATTACCCTAGCTACGTCTCTGCCTCTACTAAAACTCAAAATGATGTACCACAAATGCATACTGAAACATCAATACATACTGTGCCTGACAAAGTGATAGTAACATATGGAACTATGTGTTCTTGTAACTACAGTTGTATTCAGGAAAAGTTGAACTGTTTGCATTCCATTGGGCAGTCAGCGATCGTACCGCCAAGTGCATGGGTTTTCTAGATAAATACACTCTTAACTATGTTACTATGTTAACACAATTTGATGAAACGCATAGGGAACGTTTTAAGACAGTCAGTTGGGAGATGCCTGGTTTTACAGCAAGAAAGCAAGAAAAAAAGAGCTAGTTGATTGCAAATGAAATAAAATATGGCTTTCATGATGATACATTGTTTATCTAAATTAGCTGAACAGAAAAAGACAAATAAATTGGGCTCAGATTTATAAAACAAGAAACACAATGCAACAAAAATGCCAAAGCGATTACTGTCAGGGTCATTACAATGCAAAATACGTGGAGAGAGCAGCAAAAGCAAATATTTCATAGCCTACTAAGCAGAAACAACGCTAATGTATGTGTGTGCAGTGCATGCCGCCACATTCACAAGCATTGAATGAAGCCGATGAATGGCAGGCGCACACTGTTTGCCTTAAGATTTTGGGAAAAAGAAAGACTCATCCCAGAAAACAGGTATTATAAAGCCCAGCACAAGGAGAGCTACATGGCAGAGTGCGCGTCATGCAGTTCGCTGCAAAACAATGGTGCCTATCCTGGTCACCGTGGAAACTGAGTCCCCGCCGTGACAAACAATGTGTGTGTCTGATCTGTGTACACATTAAAATATAGAAAATATGTAAATATTACAGTGTTCCCTCCGCATGGCGCTGGCCACCACATGACATTTTCCAGTAACACACTTTGTCTATATTAAGTCACGCTTGTGTCCAATTAACCCGACATTTCTTTGTGTCTGAAGGGTAGGAAAATATTTCACACCAAAGCAGAAGGGATAATCTCTCTACCGGAAGGGAAACATCTCCATCAAAATACTGTACAACCTACTCAATACTAGACATCCAATCTATCAAAAATCAGCTCGGTCAGTGACTGGATGAGCTAGAATACCCATACTATGAACAAAAAAGGGGAAAAAATGTACCATTTTCAGGCATGGGTAGGAATAAAATAACAAACAGAGGCATACTCGCCTCTTGTCACCCCTGTGGATTTAGCACAGGCTTCTCCAGTGATTGGCACCGCTTCTGTAAGTGAAGAATGCTCCGTCTAGAAGGCACAGGACCACTGAAGACTGCGATTGGCTACCGCGATCATGTGACTGAATCATGTCATCAGAGCGAAGCGCTGCTCCATTCAACTGACCGCTGCAGACAATCTCAGACTTTAGCGGAGCGGTCTGCCCCGGTTCCACAAGCAGTGACAGTATAGGAGTGTGCCGCCATGCGTTTGTTTTTCATTTTATAACAGACCAACACTAAAAAGCAAAAAAAAGCGAAATGCCGGACAACATCTTCATAGCCCAAACACACCACAAGGGCTATACATAGCCAGAAAACACCAAAATAACTTTTGAAAAAAGTATAAGCTCTATTACTCTAAGTTTACACAGTCGCTAAACTTAACGGACTGGTCTTAACGTGGATGTGACTGACCGTGTGCAGCTATGAGTGCTGTCCATAAAGCAGAAAGGGGTAGGATATGCCTGCAATTTACATGCAATATGGGCACTAATCAGGCCAGGCAATATTTTTCTTGTATGGTCCATGTAAGAAATAGCTCATGTGCACTAGCACATAGGTTAAAATTGGGTCTATGTGAGATACATTTTCCATACTAACAAAAAAAAAATGTATTTGCTGCGGACGATGGAAATATCCTGCGCTGCTGGATAAAAGACCAGCTACGATGGAGAATGAATTGTTGGTTTATTGTCATCGCATTTCAGAATCACTGTGACTCCTTCTTCAGGACAACCACAAATGCAAGCAGTGGCTAACATCTATGATGCTAATTACATGAAAAAAAAAAGAAAAAGAAAGGCACCAATTAATTTTTCTCCTGTATTTAACTAATTGGATGCTATTCACTGCTTTTATTTGTAGTTGCTCTGAATAAGGCGTGTGAATGAGTCTGAAATGCGTTGACCAATAATTCATTCTCCGTAATAGCTTGCCAGACAGGAGGACCAGGAAATGACACGGTCTTTGCCATCGAGAGAAATCAAGGTGCAGAAATTTCAGGTATTTGTAGGTATTATGTAAGTGACTAGTGATGAGCGAGTACTCGTTGATTGGGTTTTCCTGAGCACGCTCGGGTGATCTCCAAGTATTTGTTAGTGCTCGGAGATTTAGTTTTCATCGCCGCAGCTGAATGATTTACAGCTACTTGCCTGCTTGATTACATGTTGGGATTCCCTAGCAACCAGGCAACCCCCACATGTACTCAGCCTGGCTAGTAGCTGTAAATCATTCAGCTGCCGTGATGAAAACTAAATCTCTGAACACTAACAAATACTCAGAGATCACCCGAGCGTGCTCAGGAAAACCTAAGCAATGAGTATATTCGCTCATCACTAAAACTGACTCATCTTACATTGCTTAAAAAAAAAATCGCAAAAGTTTTTTCTTTTTTTTTCTTTTATAAAGAAGAGAAGTTAATTTATTAGGATAAATTTTAGTTTTCAGATGGGAATTTAATTAGATTGACATGTTTCTTACATATAGGTTAATTATTATCATAGTTGTTTTTTATACATTTTACATGTCATGTTTTTATATATTTAAAAGAACAATGTAGGATGAATCACTCTTCCTCTTTTGTCTCCCCTCCCTCTCTCACATGGGAAAGAGCTATACTGTATAAGAAAGAATAAATTCATTTTCTCCATACACCTGACCTGAAGAAGGCTGCAAACAGCGTTGTGTATATAGTTTTTATTTGTCTTGTCTTTTATCAGTTTGAATAAAATGTTACCTACAGGCAACCTGAAACCTTTTCAGTAGATTGCGGTATATCTTACTACGCTTAGATAGCGCCACATTTTTCTCCTTTAGGAACTTTAATACTATGTGAAACGCAATCCGCAGTGCTGCGGAAAAAACACGTGGAAATGCAGGAGTTTACATTCCGCAGCATGTCAATTCTTTGTGCGGAATACACAGCGGTTTTACACCTGCTCCATAATAGAAAACCGCAGGTGTAAAACCGCAGTGGAATCTGCACAAAAGCCGCAGTAAACCCGTAATAAATCCGCAGGAAAAACGCGCAGTTTTTGCCCTGTGGATTTATTAAATCTGCTGTGGAAAAATCCGCAGAGGATCATTCTACGTGTGCACATACCCTAAGAATTCTGCACAGATGAGGGGTACTAATGTGTACAAATCACAGGTATGATCAAAAATAGAAGAAATTAGGCTATGTGCACATGAAGATTATTTGCAGTAGATTTTTTTGCCCTGTAAACCAGAGGAAAAGCGTTACGTAAAATACGGGCGCGGTTATATGCATTTCTATTTGTGTCTTTTCCACCATTTATTTGAATGGATGAAAAACACTACAAAAATGCTGAAAGAATTGAGCAGAGCTGAAAAAAATGCTCTGAAGGTTCAAATCTGCACAGAAAAAATAAGCAAGGGGTGCAGGAGATATCACAAATCTCATTCAATTTGCTGGAATTGTAAAACGCTGTTTTTTTGTTAACCTTGAAAAAGTGCAGAAAAAAACACAAAGTGCGAACAAGCCTTAAGTTGCCAGTTTTGTGTAGCGCATGCGCACCATGCTTGCCCATAAACTATGGTCATCTTTGCCATGCAAAAGAAACCACACACCAAAATCCTAATGCTGTTCTCTTATGACTTGTTCACACCTATAGTATTACCTCAGAGATGAATAGCACCTTTTAATTAACTGACACAAAGTTAAGACACCTAATTCTCTCCCAAATTTACAGAGAAAGAATGCATTTTGCAACCAAGGACATACAGTGCTGTGGAAATTAATTGGGACAAAGCAACAAAAATAAAATGTTATAATGCACTGTTACATACTAATTCTGAAAATTACCTTTTTCCACTGGCTAGTTGACCAAGATTTATTTATTATATATTAAAACTGGCTTGAATTACTGACTGGTAACAAACTTACGATTTTACTTAAAAAATCCTTTGTCTCAATTAATTTGCACAGCACTGTATTTACACCAAAAAACACAATCATCATCAAAGATCCATCTGGTCTTTAACATAGCAAAAAATAATGCCACAAAATGACATCTATATACCGTATATACTCGAGTATAAGCTGAGATTTTCAGCCCAAATTTTTGGGCTGAAAGTGCCCCTCTCGGCTTATACTCGAGTCACGGTCGGCGGCAGGGTCGGCGGGTGAGGGGGAGAGGGCGCTGAGGCATACTTACCTGCTTCCGGGGCTCCTGGCGCTGTCCCTGCAGTCCCACGGTCTCCGGGTGCTGCAGCTCTTCCCCTGTACAGCGGTCACGTGGGACCGCTCATTAAACTTATGAATATGGACTCCACTCCCATAGGGGTGGAGCCGCATATTCATTTCTCTAATGAGCGGTAACGGTGACCGCTGATAGAGGAAGAGGCTGCGGCACCGAAGACCAGCTGTCCGGGATAAGGAGCCAGGGACGCCGGGAGCAGGTAAGTAGGTCATATTCACTTGTCCACGTTCCACCCGCTGGGCGCCGCTCTGTATTCGCGTCTTCTTGCAGTGACTGTTCAGGTCAGAGGGCGCGATGACGTACTGGTGTGCGTGCCACCCTCTGCCTGATCAGTCAGTGCGGAGAGACGCCGAGACGGGACGCTGAGGAGCTGCAAGCAAGAGAGGTGAGTATTGCATTTTTTTTTATTGCAGCAGCAGCAGCAATGGCACAGCTGTCTATGGTACATCTATGGGGCAATAATGAATGGTGCAGAGCACTATATGGCACAGCTATGGGGCAATAATGAACGGTGCAGAGCACTATATGGCACAGCTATGGGGCAATAATGAACGGTGCAGAGCACTATATGGCACAGCTATGGGGCAATAATGAACGGTGCAGAGCACTATATGGCACAGCTATGGGTCAATAATGAATGGTGCAGAGCACTATATGGCACAGCTATGGGGCAATAATGAACGGTGCAGAGCACTATATGGTACAGCTATGGGGCAATAATGAACGGTGCAGAGCACTATATGGCACAGCTATGGGGCAATAATGAACGGTGCAGAGCATTATATGGCACACCTATGGGGCAATAATGAACGGTGCAGAGCACTATATGGCACAGCTATGGGGCCATAATGAACGGTATGGAGCATCTATTTTTATTTTTGAAATTCACCGGTAGCTGCTGCATTTTCCACCCTAGGCTTATACTCGAGTCAATAAGTTTTCCCAGTTTTTTGTGGCAAAATTAGGGGGGTCGGCTTATACTCGGGTCGGCTTATACTCGAGTATGTAAGGTATACAAAATCCACACTTACGGATCTGAGGACAAGGGAGATACCGTGCACAGCAGGGTGCAGGGAGCATATGATGCTTCTTTTCAGAATTTAACACAGATTTTGGTGTATTCAGATGCTGCGACAGAGTCACAATAAATATTACCTGAAAAAAAAAATCATTGTGCCACTGGGGTCAAAAAGAACTTGTGTAAAAGGCTCATTTAGAAGTCTGTGAATTATGTAAGTGTACTGTCTGTGGTTTTCATGTAGCCATACATACATACCGTATATACTCGAGTATAAGCCGAGATTTTCAGCCCATTTTTTTAGGCTAAAAGTGCCCCTCTTGGCTTATACTCGAGTCATTGTCCCTGGAGGGTCGGCGGCGGAGGGGGAGTGGTGGCTGTGACATACTCACCTGCTCCTGGCATGATCCCGGCATCTCTGATGGCCTCTGGGCGCGGCAGCTCTTCCAGCTTTGAGCGGTCGTGTGGTACCGCTCATCACAGTAATGAATATGGACGTGACTCCATTCCCATAGGGGTGGAGCCGCATATTCATTACTGTAATGAGCGGTAGCAGTGACCGCTGAACAGAGGAAGAAGCTGCCGCGCCCGGAGAGTCCATCAGGGAAGCTGCCAGGGGAGGGGGAGCACGGAGATATTCACCTCTCCTTGTTCCACCACCGGACGCCGTCTTTCGCGTCATCTGCCTGTGACGCTCAGGTCAGAGGGCGCGATGATGTGGTTAGTGCGCACCCTCTGCCTGAGCGTCAGTGCGGAAGATGGGGAAGACACAGCGGGGCCCGGCAGTGGAACGGGGAAAGTTGAAGATAGCAAGTGTCGGGGGCCTGAGCGACGAGAGGCGAATATGTCTTTTTTTTTTTTAATCGCAGCAACAGCAAATGGGGCATAATAGTCTATGGAGCATATTATGGGGCCATAATCAGCATTTTATGGGGCAAATATCTCTATGGGGCATCTTATGGGGCCATAATCAGCATTTGTGCAGCATTATATGGGGCAAATGTGTCTATGGGGCATCTTATGGGGCCATAATCATCATTTGTGCAGCATTATACAGGGCAAATGTCTCTATGGAGCATCTTATGGGGCCATAATCAGCATTTGTACAGCATTATATGGGGTATATTTTAATATGGAGCATCTTATGGGCCCATCATGAACTGTATGGAGCATTACATGGGGCTCCTGATTCAATATGGATATTCAAAAACACTTAACCTACTGATATCTCAATTATTTTACTTTTATTGGTATCTATTTTTATTTTTTAAATTTACCGGTAGCTGCTGCATTTTCCACCTTAGGCTTATACTCAAGTCATTAAGTTTTCCCAGTTTTTTTGTGGCAAAATTAGGGGGGTCGGCTTATACTCGGGTATATACGGTAAACATGTTCCCATTATAACCTGTGAAACATATCTGTGTTTTTTTGGTGACCGTGTGTTAGCTAAAAATAAAAAATCACTTCCGTTTTTTATCTGCGTCATGGATCAAAATTACCCATACAAGTCTATGGGGCCATGAAAACCACAGAGAGCACATGGATGGCGTCAGTGTGCTGTCCATGACTAACATTGTAATGTATAAGAGAAGCCTTGTCATTTATCCATACATGAAAATCACTGATGGTAAAAAGTAAGCAAACATTGATGAAACTCAGATCCAAAACACTGACGACACGCGGACCGTTTTTTGTCTATGAGAAAAATCTCTGACATCTGAATGATACTATTTGCCTTTTAAACGCAAAGCACACAGACAAATTGGTTTATGGCGTTTCATGCCTATTTTTCATTTTCACTAAATTCTTCCTGAATTTTTTACTTTTTTGAAGTACCGTATGATATACGGTATGTGTTCGCCATTGTGGGTGTGTGTTTTTTTTCCTAGTTGTCTTTTTCTCTAAAAAAGGCACAAAAAAGTTCAAAAGACAAAATGAAAAGCATTTTTACTTTTGCACATAATTCAGTATGCACCTATTTTAAGTGACTTCAAAAATGCAAATAATGAATCAGGCACATAATCTTTAATCCAAACCAGTGTTTCAGTAAGGGCACATTCACACATTGGTTTTCGTTTTTTTTTCCCATCCATAAAAATGCTCAGTTTTCCTCCTTTTTATGTTAATTTTATTTTCACTAGTTTTTAAAAGCTGAACTTTTTTTTCCCATTGTCACTTCTATAGATATAAAACTGATTATATTTTTCATTCCTTATGACAGTACTCAAATAGAGGTGAATGGCTCATTCTGATTCACAGAAACAGATGAGGCGGATGTGTGAAAGATTACACTTAAAAGGGATTATCCAGGTTTTGTTTTTTTTTTTTTTACTGTGGGCCTAACAACTACCTGCCTCTTCTACCTGGTGCAAGCTCAGAGTGGTCACGGACTGCTCCTGCCAGCGATTCAGCTGCTTCACATCAACAGAGCAGCTCTTCCTGTTAGCTGACTCCCTGCAGTTAGGCAATGGGGAGCCAGCATGCAATCAGTATGACATCAGCCATTACCTAGTCGATGGAGCAGAGTGGAAGAAAAGCAACGGCTCTGTTGACGTGAGGTCAGCAGAAGCCACCAAATTGCCAGCAGTTGCAATTTGTGACCGTTCTGTGCTAGCAGTTTCAATGTTGGACAGAACAGGCAGGTATTTAGCAACACTGGATCTTTGTGAAAAAAAAAATGGAATAAGGAAAAGTCATGGATAAAGCCATTAGTGCTATAGGTACATGAACTATCTATTTTAACATCGATCAGCACCCTGTTCAAAAAACTGATATGCAACTCTGCCCTTATCGTGAACCTGATAACAGACTCTTGCTACGTGAACCACAGGCTGCACGAATCAGATGTAAGTTGTGATTTCAGTCAGGTATGTTTTACTACACAGTACTTTCTTCCTGCCATGCTCCCTTTGATTGTCAGGTCTCTTCTTATATGAATACACTAGATGGAGGTCCGATGCTATCGCATTGGGAAGGTGGTAATGTCACAATGGGGGCAGGCATGGCATCCTGTGATAATCTAATGACTTTTGCATCAGGGGACTCATGTGCTTGACGCCTACACTTGTATGCATTGTTTTCATCCCAGCGATGCTGTTTCTCTTCAAGAGTCTCATTTGCCCTTTGTTGTCTTCGAAGTTGTGCCTTTGCTGCTTTCCTTTCATCGTCATTGGTGTACTTTTTTGGCTTACAAATACTGATGTAAAATACTGACCAAATACTGCTAGTGTGACGGCAGCCTAATTGTAGCTCTGGCTGGAAAAACTGATCAGAAACATTATCGAAAACATCATATGTGATACCTGGCTTAGGCTATGCTCACACATCCACTTTTCCTGCCCATGTACCCAAAGACTCTCAAAGAACAATTCATGCATCAGAAAAACTGACCTGTGTATCCGGTCTGTGAAACTTTTCAATATGTTTTACTACAAATTTCTGGTGTTAACACTTTAATTAATCAGGGCCATATTATTTCCAGCAGTTTTCCATCCGTATTTCATCTGGTTAACTGATCCATTGCCCAGACTCAATGGATAAAGAGAAGAATGTCAGACAGCATGCCTTCTTCAGTTTTTAAAAAGAATGAAAAAAAAAGGATGCAACACGGATGTAAATGGTGACAAAAAGGATGACACATAGGAGAAAAATAGTCTGTTGTTGGATAATCTGAAAGGGATGTGTGAATATAGCCTTAACAGACAATTGAGGCGTTGCTCTGACATCCTTAATATTGGGTGCCAGATCAAAAGGGGCGTAACGATCACTGCTCCAGAGGGTGCAACCGCTTCAGGGCTTATGGGTGAGGGGGATCCGTCGAGGCCAGTCCAATTTGCAACTGGAGGTGCATCCTTGGACAAAAATTTTGCTCTGGAGCCAATGAGACTCTAGTTTCAGCACTGCAAATCAGCAAATGTGGCAGCTCAATCCCTCCTGTCCACTCAGCAACAAAAGAAGAGCAATGTGAACGGTCACTTCTCTGCAGAGAACACGGGTGACATGTGTGTGCTTTGTTATTCTACTTTTATCTACTAAACATCAAACAAAACTAATTACCTGATAAGTAAAAGTCACAACCGCCAGCGAGTATGATCCTCAAATTATTTACTCACCTACATTCAATAACGAGAAAATCATCCTGCTCACTAAATAAATTGCTTCTGTGTATATGAAAGGCCAGGACCACGGAGCGATTTGTAGAAGAGCTTGTATGTAGCACATTATCTCCCACAATAAATGCAGAACATTTCCAAGGTAACAAGGCCATGCTCACACTCTGCAAGCCCCATATCTGCTATAGAATCATTTCAATCAGTTGCCATTTTAACCTTTACTTTGTACTTAACCTCTGCTCACCCAAACACTACAAGCAAAATGCAAAGTGGAGTACAATAAAAAAATAAGCATTTTCTCATGGACTTATCGTATTAAAGCTAAAGAGATAAACACATTGTGAACTTATGCATTACAAGGATAGAAGTCTATAAGCACATATTGTAGCTCCATATTTCTCATACAGATACACAATTAACTTTGTGTCACTAACAAAATCCATAAAATAAAAAGCATTGGCATGGTGCACCGCAACCTGCTTGGTATTCTGAATTAGAAGCAATGCTTCCATACAGTGCACATAGCGGCCCTGTGTAATCCCAACTGCAAGAACGTGGCAGATACACAGGAGTCTTTTCACACTCCATTCAAGGCCCAGGTCATTGCTGCTAAAAATGCTATTTTACAACTATAAAAAAAAAAAAAAAAAAAAAAGAGTAGAACTGGTAGACTTTATTACGGTAATCATTCATTTTCCTCTAGCCTTCACCTATATTTATTATTTTTAAATTAACACAGTTCCGCAACTTTGTAAGGAGAATATTTATTATTTTTAAATTAACACAGTTCCGCAACTTTGTAAGGAGATGAACACATGAAAGAATTCCACAGTTTAAGGCCAGCCTAATAGAGTCTCGGCAAGCAGGCACCACCATCTGCTGGTCAGATGTTGTAGGACAAGAGAAAGTAGCGAGAACTGCATCAGCAGGAACTGTAAGACGAAGTACATGGTTCCTGAGGGGAAGAGTATGAAGGAGACAGCAAGTCAGGTGATATCTGTGGTACAGTTATTAATTGTAGAAGGCAGATGAGGGCAGGTAAGGGGAGGAGTGGGCGCCTGGACCTGTGTCAGGATGGACGTGCGGTGCAGCGGGAATGGGTTATATCCACCATTCCGACTAACCATATCCGAATGAGGAACCGAATGACCAGAACAGAGTAACCAGATCCTAATGAGGATCCGAGTGATCGGATCAAAGCGAGCAACAGAGTGATTGGATCGAAGTAACCATATTGGAGTAAGGAACCGAGTGACCAGAACTAAGTTACCAAATCCGAGTGAGGAACAAAGTGACCAGATCCGAGTGAGGAACAAAGTGACCAGATCCAAGTGAGGAACAAAGTGACCAGATCCGAGTGAGGAACAAAGTGACCAGATCCGAGTGAGGAACAAAGTGATCAGATCCGGGTGAGGAACAAAGTGACCAGATCCGAGTCAGGAACAAAGTGACCAGATCCGAGTGAGGAACAAAGTGACCAGATCCGAGTGAGGAACAAAGTGACCAGATCTGAGTAAAGCACAAAGTGACCAGATCCGAGTGAGGTACAAAGTGACCGGATCTGAGTGAGGAACAAAGTGACCAGATCCAAGTAAGGAACAGAGTGACCAGAACTAAATAAGGAACCGAGTGACCAGAAAAGAGTAGCTGGATCCGAGTGAAGATCAGAGTGATTAACCAAGTGACCAGAACCGAAGATGAGAGACCAGAGCTGGGAGACCCGAGCTAAGTGTGCACAGCCAGGGCAGAGGGCGAAGACTGGGCCGTCGAAGAGGGATGTCTGCATGAGCTGTAACTTCCGCTGTAGACAGCAGTACAAAGGGGACTATGGCTGTACAAACGGGACTATGGCGGCCAGCACAATGGATATGTAAAGTACGGTAATTGATTGATAAGGGACTTGTGGATTAACAGCGTAGTGTTGTAGACTCCATACTGCCTAAGGTAGATATAGAGTGTGACGACAGTGATGGGCCCAGTAGTACTATGACATACTTCTGGTTGAGGTATAGGTCCAAGAAACCCATGACGTTAATAGCCGTTCACTTCTTACAGAATAGTGCGTGAACAGAATTGTGTTAATACTCAGTACAGCCGAGTTGTTCTATTCTTATTGTATAATAATTTACTGTATTTCCATTGTTTGCCTTACCCTTTGATATTGTGCTGTAAGCACCACATATATCTGTGTTAATCAAATAAATATCTGTTGGTTAAGTTATTAGTCCTCATTCTCTGCGCTGTTGTAGCCACATATCTGTTTACAACGTCCCTCTCCTTCCTGCTATAGTAACATACACTTAAAGGCGTTATCCAGGACTGTTTTTTTGCTACCTGTCTCTTCTACATGCCACCAATCTTTGCCGGCACAGATGGGTCACAGACTGCTCCTGCAGGCAATTCTGCAGCTTCTGCTGATGTCACAGACAGAGCAGTGGCTTATCTTCTGCTTTGTTCTGTTCATGGGGTGTCACTGCTAACGTCATGCTGATTGACACCCGGCTCTCTGCTGCATAAATGCAGGAAGCCAGCTGTCAACCATCATGACACCGGCAGTCACACCCCGTCGACAAATCAGCCCAGAAGAGCTGCTCTGTTGACTTGAAGCAGCAGAAACATCGGCAGGAGCTGTCTGACCACTCTGAGCAGGGGCCTGGTAGACTAGGCAAGTAGTTAGCAACTAACTGCCTATTAGTTATTAGGCCCACAGAAAAAAAAGATAGTCCTGAAAATCCCCATACACATTAGACTAATGTCAGCCCTACCCAAAGATACTGTATCAACGAGTTAAGCCAATAATCTTGTACTGGGACGCCGACTAACTGTTGGGTGAGATGTCGATCGCACATGTCCAATTTTGGACTTGTTTTGTTCTTCCACAAATAAGAGATGTTTGTTGGCGGCTCTCATAGAGAACACAGGAGCGCTCTACTGAGCTAGTGCTCCTGTATATGGGAGAGTTGACTTAGATGGCTGCCAGCTGAATAATCGGCCAAAGCATCATTCAGGTGACAGCCATATAATGTGTATGAGAGGCTTAAGATTACATTCACATAGAGCAGATTTCTTGCAGAAATTTCTGAATATCAGTTCTATTTATCCCAATGCAACAGCAAGAAAATTAATTTGTTCAAGTACCATTTAGGTGAAAAGGACACTGGCAAACAAAATAAAATGGCAAGAGACAGACAGTATGATAATATAACAAATGGATTTATATTTTCTTGTAATAGCTCTACCGGGTTTTATTTACTTAGCTGCAGTGGTAATGTGCTGTATAAACACGTGACTGCATTAGTCAATCACTATCCTCACTGGTCTCATGTAGTACACCATTGAGGTTAGTGATTGGCTGTAGTGGTAATGTGCTGTATACACACGTGACTGCTTCAGCCAATCAATAGTCTCACTGGTATTGTGCAGTGCACAACTGAGGCTAGTGATTGACAGCAGTGGTAATGTGCTGTATATGCATGTGACTGCTGAGGCAAATCATTAGTCTCACTGTTCTCTTGCGGTACATCTGTTATACATCTGCCTCGTTTTGGCAGAATGTCATCAACTTTCAATCATCACCTTTGCAAGTGGCCCGGCGTGTTCCCAGGTGCCCATCTTCCCAGGCCAATATAAGGCCCACTAAGACACCCACTTAGTCTTGGTATTAAGATTCTTAGTTCTGTTTGTTTGACTGTGCACCATTACTTGCTCCTGAACAGGTTTCATGTTTCCTGTCTGCCTGCAGCCTCCAGTGTCCAAAGTCCTTGCTCCATGTATTCCGCCCTACTGCTGCATCAACACCCAGGATCTGTGTACCCATCTGGATCTGGGGTTTATAGTATCCACCTCACAAGGTGAACACTGTAACATTATTGAGGCCAGTGATTGGTTGCAGTGGTCACATTTGTAGACAGCACATCATTGCTGCAGCAAAGCAACCATAGACCAGTGGGGGTACAACACAGGGATGGAGTTGCACTGCCAAGGGATATAACAAGTACGTATTGATTTTTTTGTTATTTTATCACAATGTCTGCCCTATGCTATTTTATTATATGGATAACCCCTTTAAGGCTCTATTTTAGATTTCTCAATGTGGGGTTAGGATGTATTTCTGGTGCACTGCTCTCGTGAAAATACCAGATGCTCCTTTGTACGGCTAGAATAAACCACAGTCAGATCCATTGCAAATAAACCCAACCCAAGCGAGGTTATAGAGTTTTTTGTACAGCTAAGTTCATTTTACTTGAACACAGGACCAAAACCGGTCATTCAGTAAGGTAAACGCCATATACTTTGGCTGTAAATTTGAGGTGAAAATACTCTAAATAAGCCTAAAATATACCTTTGTAACAATATGTCTGCCAAAAGTAAATCCAGAGATCTTAGGAGTTAAGAGCACACAGCAATACATACGGTAACAACGATCTGAGATTTCTATAGTAAAGGTAAAGTGAAAATGCATGAAAAGAAAAAGATAAAAGGTATGGGTTACAGCAACTAACGTTACTGCAATTAAAAACCAAAATGTAACAGGACGAGATGGCGAGTTCATTAACATGACCTCAAAACTGTCAAGATAATTGACTAGCTACTCAATAGCTCTACCATTTTGCATTATGAATGATAGGCATAATAGAAAAACATCCTCTCTAAATGTCAGTGTCTACTGCTGAACTTCTCCTATGACCTTCACTGAAAAGAAAACGTAAATTAACACCAAGGACCCAACTACTATTACAAATACCTTACCTTTCTAGCAACGTTGCCCACCCCAACCACAGCAACAAAGCAGACATCTTTAGCACTACCCCAAAAATAAAAGCAAAGATTGAAACAAATTATTAATATCACCAATGCAGTCATTCCCCAGATGATTGTGTGTCCACAACATTGTTCTTCACAAGTGCCACGTTTCTAACACCAAAAAAACAGCCACTTCCAAGTCTCACTCCTGGTTTACACTACTGTCAGATGAATAAGAAAAAATCTGGCATAAAAAAGGCAATTTACTTCAGTAGAACAATCATTGACAGAAGAACGTTTCGGTCTTTGACTCAGACCTTCCTCAGACAGATTGTTACATAGACTTAGGACTCAAAAAGAAGGCAGCGCGATAAGGACTAGAGGAGAAACATCCCTGGAGATGCCAGTCAAGAGTGCAAGACTTTTTCTTACTTATGATTGTGAGTGGTACCCTTTTTCAGTGCACCAGCCACTGATCAGAGTGACATATAATTTTGCAAATTATTGTCAGATGAGTGACCCTCTTCCCCAAACCAGACACATCAAAATACTAAGCTTTGATTGATTGGGTGTCAGGAGGTGAGATCCAATGACTATAAAGACTGAGCAGAAGTGCTGTTTATCCAGCGGCCGGAGAAAACGGACCTAGTCGAAAAAACAGACATCAACGGATCCATCGCGTCCGTCGTTTGCTAGAATGGAAGCCTATGGCGCCGAATCCGTCAAATGACAGAATCTGGAGACGGATTCAGATTTTCTTTTTAACTGAGCATGCTCCGATTGTTTTAGGATCCTATTAGCTGTATCAGGTAGTCAGATCCAACAAAAAAAACTTTTTCACAATCTCCGACAGATCCGTTTTTTTCAACATTTGACGGATTGTGACTGATGGCAAAAACTGATGTGTGAAAGCAGCCTAATATTTGCATGTAGCCGAACAATGTGCACGTCTGGTCAATATAACTTGTGGGCCTTTGCACGCCAGTCCAACATTATGCAGAGGTCTCCTCCATCTTGACCCCCAACAAACAAAACTTCTGAGTTGTATCTGAATTTGCACTTACATGTTAAAGGGGTTGTCCTGTCCAAATTGCTAAATCTGCATTCACTCTGTGTGACTGCAGACTTAAGGTACCTTCACACTCAGCGACGCTGCAGCGATACCGACAACGATGTCGATCGCTGCAGCGTCGCTGTTTGGTCGCTGGAGAGCTGTCACACAGACAGCTCTCCAGCGACCAACGATCCCGAAGTCCCTGGGTAACCAGGGTAAACATCGGGTTACTAAGCGCAGGGCCGCGCTTAGTAACCCGATGTTTACCCTGATTAACAGCGTAAAAGTTAAAAAAAACAAACACTACATACTTACCTACCGCTGTCTGTCCCCGGCGCTCTGCTTCTCTGCACTCCTCCTGCACTGACTGTGAGCACAGCGGCCGGAAAGCAGAGCGGTGACGTCACCGCTCTGCTTTCCGGCTGGCCGGCGCTGACACAGGATGCAGGAGGAGTGCAGAGAAGCAGAGCGCCGGGGACAGACAGCGGTAGGTAAGTATGTAGTGTTTGTTTTTTTTACTTTTACGCTGGTAACCAGGGTAAACATCGGGTTACTAAGCGCGGCCCTGCGCTTAGTAACCCGATGTTTACCCTGGTTACCAGTGAAGACATCGCTGGATCGGTGTCACACACGCCGATCCAGCGATGTCTGCAGGGAGTCCAGCGACGAAATAAAGTTCTGGACTTTCCTCAGCGACCAACGATCTCCCAGCAGGGGCCTGATCGTTGGTCGCTGTCACACATAACGATTTCCTTAACGATATCGTTGCTATGTCACAAAAAGCAACGATATCGTTAACAATATCGTTATGTGTGAAGGTACCTTTAGGAATCCCCCCAGGGCATGTATTGTGCACTGCAGGGATTCACCAGTTTGTGACCCGGCCCAGGAAAATATGTAGGACTTATACATACTCCCGGGCAGTGGGTGCGGCCTTACTTCCATACACTTGTATTAAGCCACGTGGAGCCCCCTAGTTGGCCACGCCCACTGGATGGCAGCTTCACTATACAAGACGCAGCCTAGCTGAATACAAGTGTATGGTGATAGGCTGCGCTCACTGCCCGGGAATAAGTATAACTCATACATATCCTCGATCCCAGGTCAGCTACTGGTGAATCCTTGCAGTGTACAGTGCCTGCACTAGGGGGTGGGGGTTTAATAAGTCTGCAGTCACACAGAGTGACTACAGACTTATCAATTTGGACCAGACAACCCCTTTACGTACACACAGATACCATACTTTCTAGAAATGCAAGAAGATGCCGAAAAGGCTACTAGGGCAAAGCAAAAAGTCTACCCGCCTCAACTAACTAAAGTCATACTATATACAGTATATCAACTTTCATTAAGCAGAAAAAAAGAAGAAATCTGCAGGATTGGTTTAATGTGTGTTGATTTTTTGTGACTGTACAACAGCAACTATATTTATTTAATAATTTGATTTATTTAAACGTCTTTCTAGAAAAAACAATCATGTCAGAATTGTTCTAGTCAAAGTCACGCTTCTATATGAAACCCGTCCTCATCTATGCCCTTCTTCACATGCTATATTTTCAGCTTTTCCAATGAGTTTTCATTGTTATAATGGGATTTTTTTTTAACTACGGTAATAATTGTAAGTAAAAGGTACTATGGTGAAAAAGGGTGAATGTTAATTAGTGCTGCAATTCCCAAACAAAGTAGGGAGGCACTGTTTTTCACATCCTTAGTAAAAAAAAAAAAAAAAAAAAAAAACGTACAGTCCTGTAATATGCAGAAAACTCAACATTCTTCATAGTAATAAACTCCAATTTATGGAATAAATGTAGTCAGGTGTTGGAACTGCAGCGCTCGTTAATATTCCCAGTTTTTCTCCATACTACCTTGTAATTAGCCACGTTCACACATTCAGTATTTGGCCAGTATTTTACATCTGTAGCTGTAAGCCAAAAGCAGGAGTAGAACAATCAGAGGAAAAATATAATAGATAGATAATTGATACATATAGGAGTGTTGCATCAGGAAGCGTTCATTCTCTTTTATTCTATTTTGTTTCTTTTATAGATCAGATTTTTTCTTAGTATTTAAAACTTTTTTTTGTTAAAAAGTTATTTATAGAAACTTAAAAATATCGTTATATAAAAAATATAAAATGTGGTTATAAAAAATGCCGTATTCAAGCGTGCGGCATTAAAAAAAAATCACAACAATTGCTAAAACCAAGAGAACTACGCAAAATAAACTGGGACTGTGCCAAACTGCATGTGCAGGATCTGCACACCATTGAGACTAGCACTGACTCCGTAAGGCTACTTTCGCACTTCCGTCTTTTTTCCTCCATCGCAATCCATCGTTGTGGGCTAAAAATGGATCCTGCAAATGTGCTTGCAGGATGCGTTTTTTGCCCATAGACTTGTATTAGCGATGGATCGCGACGGATGGGCACACGTCGCATCCGTCATGCGACGGATCCGTCGTGTATTGGCGGACGCAACGCACACAAAAAGTTCAATGTAACTTTTTTGTGCGACGTGTCCACCATTTTCGACCGCGCATGTGCGGCCGAAACTCCACCCCCTCCTCCACGCTCATCACAATGGGCAGCGGATGCGTTGTAAAACTGCATCCGCTGCCCACATTGTACTAAATTCAGTCGGTACGTCGAGCCGACGGTTTGCGACGGCCCCGTACCGACGGAAGTGTGAAAGTAGCCTAACACGAGACAAACGCTTTTTGCAACTTTATTCCACAGGGACCTGATGTCTGAATGAAAATTACTCAGGTGCACAAGAACAATGACCGACAGTGGTTACTTAGTGCGCAGTTTGTGTACAGGCTAAAATCACACATGCAGTTTTTGTGGACCTTTCAGGTGACATTTCTACTGCAATTTTTTTGAGAAAATCAAAGTAAATCCACTGGGAAGGAGAAGAATAAATCATGGCTTTGGCTTGAAATTCTGCATCAAGAACTGAATGTATAATTCCGCCAACGTGAAAAAACCCAAACAATTTCACTCTCCAGTAACCTGATTTTTCAGAACCCACGAAAGCACCAGGAAAGAGCATCGCCCCCAAGCCAGGAAACCTGCAGGCATAAAAGTGAGACCCTCTCTACTGTTTCAGTGGTTAACAGAAAAAAAGAAAATGCCTGGTTAAGTCATACGTAAAAACATATTATGATTTTTTTTAATGTTTCAGCTCATGAACCATGGGCAATGAAGTACAGAATAACGGGAAGGAATGTAGAGAGTGCAGTCGTGGGTTCTGGGAAAATCAGATTATCAGTGAGTCCAATTATTTTTCCTTTTACCTCTGACAGCACCTTTGAGAGATTCATATAGGAAAACATCACTAGGTTGGAACCATCTTCCCTAGTGTGGTCATGGGTGAAAGTTCACAGGAAAAAAAAATCTCCAATAATGAATAATAAAACTTCACACCAATAACGTAGTCCAAGTAGAAAGGGTTAGTACCAGGACTAAAAAAAAAACATATTCTCCATTAACTAATGTGGTGCTCACCAGGATGCATAAAAAGGTCAAAGTCCAAGATAAAAAGAAAGAATGAATATGAGGCACTTACCTGTGTAAAAGAAAAAAAAATCAGCAGGATTTATTCCAAACAAGTAAAATTACAGCTTAGTAGCATGTGAAACACTACAGATCAAAGACAACAGCTGTTTCGCACCGAGCAGGAGCTTCTTCCTGGTCACTTGGGATCAGGAAGAAGTGCCTGCTTGGAGCGAAACCATTTTTGTCCCTGCTTTGTAGCATTTCACATGCTACCATGCTCTAACTTTAGCATGCCGTAACTTTACCATGCCGTATATTCACTCACACTCAATTATAGAGGTTCTCCAGTCAAAACAAGTTATCTGCAGAATAATCGGCAGAATGGGGAACTTTTATCCCAGTTACTGCACATGTGCCACCATTTCTATTCATTCTCAATGGGGTTGACAGAGAAAAGCTGATCACAGAACTCCACAGTACCGTAGAGAAAGAATGCTAAGGCGGTCGGGCAAGCGCACTGCCTCTTCATACAAACGGGGCTAAAAGTTCACTGTTCTGCCTAACGGTGCCGGTCTCAGAGTTCGGACTCAGACTGCTCAATAAGTTATTACCTGCCGTGTGCATAGGCAAAATCTTGTTTTCAATAGAGTAAGATCCCCTTTAATTAATTATGCACATTTATAGAACAGTCAACCAAAATAGCTTTTTGTCCCCTGACATATGTGCAATACCATTATACTCATAAGTGTCTAGGAATTTCTGCGAAGGTGAACACTTCCAGTACCAAACTATCTACAGACACCAGCAAGGGCTAATGACTGCTCAACAATTTCTGTAACTGAGAAAAGAAATGAAGGCACTTTGTTCTACATGTGGTAATTACCGCATTCCGGCTAGGCACAATGTGTGACCTTATGACGTTTTACACAAAGACTATGGTACAGATGAAGGTCTCTTACTTCACCCTAAAAGCTCGCTAAGCACATTTACAAACTCTGCAATTTTAATTGGCTGTTATCTGTGGTAAATATTCCAACTGATAAGGAAAATGTGGAAAAATTACATCAGAACTGGATGAAAAATTCACAAATGGAATTTAGATCCTCAGGATCAATCACTGTAGATAGTAACCTAATTAAAAATTATTACGTAAATGAAAACCGTGGAATGGTAAAGCGCTATGACTGGAACCGACCAACCGAGTCAACAGTCATTAAGAGTGGGTTCACACAATTGTGTGTCCTATTTTCCTGTCTATAGTAGTTACATTTCTAGACCATAGGTCTCGTTACCTGGACTGCACCATTGACATACAGTTAGGGCCAGAAATATTTGGACAGTGACACAAGTTTTGTTATTTTAGCTGTTTACAAAAACATGTTCAGAAATACAATTATATATATAATATGTGCTGAAAGTGCACACTCCCAGCTGCAATATGATAGTTTCCACATCCAAATCGGACAAAGGGTTTAGGAATCATAGCTCTGTAATGCATAGCGTCCTCTTTTTCTAGGGACCAAAAGTAATTGGACAATGGACTCTAAGGGCTGCAATTAACTCTGAAGGCGTCTCCCTCGTTAACCAAACCTGTAATCAATGAAGTAGTTAAAAGGTCAGGGGTGGATTCCAGGTGTGTGGTTTTGCATTTGGAAGCTGTTGCTGTGAGCAGACAACATGCGGTCAAAGGAACTCTCAATTGAGGTGAAGCAGAACATCCTGAGGCTGAAAAAAAAGAAAAAATCCATCAGAGAGATAGCAGACATGCTTGGAGTAGCAAAATCAACAGTTGGGTACATTCTGAGAAAAAAGGAATTGACTGGTGAGCTTGGGAACTCAAAAAGGCCTGGGCGTCCACGGATGACAACAGTGGTGGATGATCGCCGCATACTTAATTTGGTGAAGAAGAACCCGTTCACAACATCAACTGAAGTCCAGAACACTCTCAGTGAAGTAGGTGTATCTGTCTCTAAGTCAACAGTAAAGAGAAAACTCCATGACAGTAAATACAAAGGGTTCACATCTAGATGCAAACCATTCATCAATACCAAAAATAGACAGGCCAGAGTTAAATTTGCAGAAAAACACCTCAAGAAGCCAGCTCAGTTCTGGAAAAGTATTCTATGGACAGATGAGACAAAGATCAACCTGTACCAGAATGATGGGAAGAAAAAAGTTTGGAGAAGAAAGGGAACGGCACATGATCCAAGGCACACCACATCCTCTGTAAAACATGGTGGAGGCAACGTGATGGCATGGGCATGCATGGCTTTCAATGGCACTGGGTCACTTGTGTTTATTGATGACATAAGAGCAGACAAGAGTAGCCGGATGAATTCTGAAGTGTACCGGGATATACTTTCAGCCCAGATTCAGCCAAATGCTGCAAAGTTGATTGGACGGCGCTTCATAGTACAGATGGACAATGACCCCAATCATACATCCAAAACTACCCAGGAGTTCATGAGTGCCAAAAAGTGGAACATTCTGCAATGGCCAAGTCAATCTCCAGATTTAAACCCAATTGAGCATGCATTTCACTTGCTCAAATCCAGACTTAAGACGGAAAGACCCACAAACAAGCAAGACATGAAGGCTGCGGCTGTAAAGGCCTGGCAAAGCATTAAGAACGAGGAAACCCAGCGTTTGGTGATGTCCATGAGTTCCAGACTTAAGGTAGTGATTGCCTCCAAAGGATTTGCAACAAAATATTGAAAATAAAAATATTTTGTTTGGGTTATGTTTATTTGTCCAATTACTTTTGACCTCCTAAAATGTGGAGTGTTTGTAAAGAAATGTGTACAATTCCTACATTTTCTATCAGATATTTTTGTTCAACCCTTCAAATTAAACGTTACAATCTGCACTTGAATTCTGTTGTAGAGGTTTCATTTCAAATCCAATGTGGTGGCATGCAGAGCCCAACTCGCGAAAATTGTGTCACTGTCCAAATATTTCTGGCCCTAACTGTATATACAAAACAGTTAGCTCGAGCCATGAGACCTGCAGTTGGGCTACGTATTGTCAAAGTAGTAAGGACAAGAAGATAAACCACAATGCAGTCAAGTGAACCATCCTTAATTATGTGTGATCACTTTTTCCTAAGAACTGACTGTCAGGTAGATTCTAACTACCTGGCTGTTGTGCCCCACGCTGATCTCTGCCGGCTCAGAGCAATCACAGACCACTTCTCCAGGTGATTCTGCCATTTCATGCTAGCAGAGCAGCTCTTCCAGGCTGCTACATGATGGTGCGTAACTGATGATGTCATGCTGATTGACAGCCATCTCCCTGCAGTAAGGCAGCGGGGAGCCAACTGTCACTTGACAGGGCATGACTGCCAATGTCATGGTGATTGAGCAGAGCGGAGCAGAAGAGAAGTTGCTGCTCAGTAGAAGGGACATCATCGGAAGCCGAAGAATCACCGGCAGGAGTGGTTTGTGACCGTTCTTAGCTGACAGATATCAGCGTGGGGCACAACAGGCAAGTAGTTGCCAATGACCTTACTGTAAGTTTTGAAGGCCCATAAGGAAAAAAATAAAATTGTCCTGGATAACCCATTTAAAGAAGATAGGTGTGCTTTACTCACATGTAAATTTTAATTATTTCCATAGTGTGAAAACACTGGAAAATGGAACTTTTTCCACCTGAAAATGTAGGAAAAAAACAAACAATTAGGCATTAAAGGGAACTTGGTAGCATACTAGCCCAGCTACCACCTTGCATGTATAGCAACCTTTCCCTGAATTCTAATATGCCTCTTTATGTGGCTTAGTGATTGCTGAATTAGTATAAAATTAACTTTGAAGCAGCACTCATGCTACACAAATTAATATTTACACACAAGCAGAATGGAGTAAACCAAACTCGCCAAAGATATATTAACATGAAAACTACCGTATTCTAAAATGCGACACCCGGAAGCCCCACCGGTTAGCTATTATCGGCGGCCATAGCTTGGAAATGCTCAATTGCGGAGCTATAATGGCCACAGCAGGGTACTGCACTTCCGCTTCCTATTGATTTGAATAAGAGGCCACTGCCGACTTTCCCCAATTGATGGGGTGCCAGATGTCATACCCCGGCCAATCAGACATTGATGACCAATACGAAGGATAGGTCATCAATGATGAAGTAGTGGAAAACCTCTAAATGTTTTTACCCAAGAAGCTTATATAGGGCACAATTGTGTGTGGATAGATCGATTGTAAAAAGGTATTTTTTTTATAATTCTCTTGACACACAGCCTCTCTCTCTCTGTTCTTCCATTTCGTTTCAATTTTCCACCGTGTATCCCTTGTCTTCACCTCTACTTTTTACCTAAAACTAATAACCACTGCACACACAACTAGCCTTTATTACGTTTCCTTTTTGGAGCTCAGCATCTAGCTTTATAATGATTCCCAAGACCAGTGTTATTCTAAATCTCTGGGATTCTAGATATACTGGTGTAATTAGGTTCTTTTGAAGACACTGAAAAATTAACCATTTTAAAATCAGCAGGAAATAAAACTGGCTTAATATTATTACAAATTTACGATCTTCACCACATGGGCTGAACGATTAGAACACTTGAGGTTTTACACATTTTAGAAAAGCCAGAAATATCACAAATGTGTCTGCAGTAACGTAATGCTGTAAAAACATTTACTAGATCACACTGTAATTGATAATTAATAAGAAAAAAAAGTTAAGATAGATGTCCAGGGCACAATGCACAACATGCAAATACATTCACAGCCAGCCATTGCGAGACTAAAAGCCCCCATACACAATAGATGACTGTTGGGTAAACAATGGTTTATCCGATCGTTTGGCCGCCAGCTCTCTCTCTCCCAACTTCTCCATACACATGAGTGCTGGCTAGAAAGGCAAAATGAGCAATTGTAAGTACACAGTGCTAATTACGGTAATATGAAGACTGCAATATATTAACCACAGAGACAGCTTAGGAGATGCCCACTACTATCAGAAACCTGAGATGTGCTACAGGTCTGCTGAGGATTCCGCATTGATGAAACGCGTCGGGACGCACTAAGGGAGGGTGCAGGGCTTCCATTACAGGGGACATGTGGACTGCTCTTGTCAGGATGGGAGTTTGGGGAAGTAGGTTATGATTGCCCTATTAGGGTTGTACATGCCTAGACTTCTTTCCCAGCTGGCCTCAGTGGAACCATCAGGATTAGCAATTCCACAGACATGACTGATCCTCTATCGTGTGAGATCACTCCATTTATCTTCCCCTATTGAATGTTATGAGGTGTTGTATTGTCTCACCCTTATTTCATTTATATACACTTATCTACTGGATTTTTTTTATTTGCCATTATTATTGGGCTACAGGTTGGAAATAAATTGTTTCTGTGACCAGTGTCATTGTTTTTTTTACCTGTGGGATAAGATAGATGCCTCTATTCATACCTGTCCTATTTGGTCAGTAGATTCAGTCATTATTACTTGCAGAATTGGATTGCCTTGCCTTATTACTGCATAATATGTTGACACTTAGATCACACGGCCTGGTTGTCACTACGGTGTCCGCTATATACAGAAATATGTTTACCCCTATAGTCTGAACACCTTTTATGGTACATCTGACTATTTTATGGGAACTGGGCCTCGTGTGTTAGTTCTTTTTTCATTTTTTAAGCAGCGATCTTTTTATGATTAATTATTAAAAGTTACGTTTTATACCTCACCCCCTTGCTGTACACACAATGTATTGCGAGGACAAAAACTTTGATGGGAGTACTTCTTTAAGAATGGAGGAACCGGTCTCGAATAACACCGCTTGTAGTTTGGGAAGCAGGAATTCCCCTTAATAGTTTGCCAAATTTAATGAGTGTTCATTTAATTTTGCAGTAAGAATATACAGGGTGATCCAAAAGTAGGTGGACAGTATGTGCAATAGGGTTATGAAGGGAGAGATTTATCAAACATGGTGTAAAGTGAAACTGACTCAGTTGCCCTTAGCAACCAATCAGATTCCACTTTTCATTCTTCACAGACTCTTTGGAAAATGAAAGGTGGAATCTGATTGGTTGCTAAGGGCAACTGAGTCAGTTTTACAGATCCAGTTTTCACAAATAACTATCACCCAAATCTGTTTTCTTTTCAGATAATTCAGATAACCCATAATGGCAATTAATTTAAATACAGATCAAAGAAAATGGATTTTAAATGAGTATTTGAAATCTCAAAATGCTGAAACAGTTATAGCAAATTGGGTTGAAACATTTGGTACTCAAGGCCCAAAGAGACAAACCATTTACCGCATTCGTGACAAATTCGATGCCACTGGCTCAATCCTTAATGCTCCAAAAACTGGTCGACCCAACACAGCCTGTACAGAAAATAACAAACAACTTGTTGCTGAAACATTTGTTCAGGGTCCAAAAAAGTCCACCAGAAGAGTCTCTTTAGAATTGGGAATTTCACGAGCTTCCATCATGTGAATCCTGAAATCCATTGGGTGGAAAGCTTATTGTCCGCGTCTAATTCATGGTTTATTGGAGGATGGTCCAGACAGGTGGCTGCCATTTAGTGAGATTAAGCTTAACGAAATTGAAGAAAATCCAGTAATTTTAGATAACATTATGTGGAGTGATTATCTGGCCATATTAACAGACATAATTGTATTTACTGGTATAATGAGAACATGCATGTAACATTAGAGCAACAACTAAATGAGCCTGGTGTCAATGTTTGGGGTGGTATTTCAAGTTTTGGTGTTTTGGGACCATTTTTTTTTTATGGCACAGTCAAAGAGGAGAAGTATCTCGAAATTCTAATGAATCAAGCTGTTCCCCAGTTACAGCAACAGCATAATTCAAATGACCTTTATTTCCAACAAGATGGGGCCCCTCCACATTATTCAAGAGTAGTCTGCGAGTATCTTGATGAAACATTTCCTAATAAATGGATTGGCCGAGAAGGCCCACTTGATTGGCCGGCACGTTCACCAGACTTGACCCCAATGGATTTTTTTCTTTTGGGGAGTACTCAAGACAAAGTGCATAGTCAAAAAACAAAAAGTGTCAGTGATTTGAAAAATTACATAAGAGATGCATTTCAAGAAATTAATACCCAAAGAGACTTGTGTAAAAATGTTTGTCGAAGCGTAAGAGGCAGACTTCAGTGCTGTGCAAATTGTGATGGAAAACAGTTTGAGCACCTGCGTTGATAAATTTTATTCTGAACAATAATACAAAAGCCCTTAAATTTTAATTGTCAATGTTATGCTCGTGTTCGTAAATATAATTTTATATATAAATCAAAATAAATGTTATTTTCTGTCCACCTACTTTTGGACCACCTTGTATAAATACACTCCTCGACAATGAAACTGTTGAAAGAAAAATCGTGGAATTATGGAAATCACAGGATGAATAGACATGTTAATGATATGCAAATGATGACAAAAATACTAAAAACATTTTCGAAACATTGTGATTTATTCAGTATTGAGAATGAGCTCCACACGCAGAAATCCCTGGACTTACAGTTAGTGTACTAAAGGGGTCTGGATACCCTACATTATGTCATCCAATACCACAATCCTGGCAGTAGGACTGATGTGACCTTCCAACATGAAGGCCTCTTCATAGCGCTACCCATGTGGTCCCATTAGATTTGAAGAATGTTGCGTAGTGATCCATTCTGTACTGCAAGTGAAATTAGAAATCAGATACTGAGCCTAAAGGTACCTTCACACATAACGATTTCGTTAACGATATCGTTGCAATGTCACGCTTTTTGAGACGTAGCAACGATCCCGCTAAGGATCTCGTTATGTGTGACAGCGACCAACGATCAGGCCCCTGCTGGCAGATCGTTGGTCGCTGGGGAATGATCAGGACCTTTTTTGGTCGCTGATCACCCGTTGTCATCGCTGGATCGGCGTGTGTGACGCCGATCCAGCGATGTGTTCACTTGTAACCAGGGTAAATATTGGGTTACTAAGCGCAGGGCCGCGCTTAGTAACCCGATATTTACCCTGGTTACCATTGTAAACGTTATAAAAAAAAACCAGTACATACTCACATTCCGATGTCTGTCACGTCCCCCGCCGTCAGCTTCCCTGCACTGACTGTCAGCGCCGGCCGTAAAGCAGAGCACAGCGGTGACGTCACCGCTGTGCTCTGCTTCACGGCCGGTGCTGACACAGTCAGTGCGGGAAGCTGACGGCGGGGGACGTGACAGACATCGGAATGTGAGTATGTACTGTTTTTTTTTTTTTTTTTAAACTTTTACAATGGTAACCAGGGTAAATATCGGGTTACTAAGCGCGGCCCTGCACTTAGTAACCCGATGTTTACCCTGGTTACCCGGGGACTTCGGCATCGTTGAAGACAGTTTCAACGATGCCGAAGTCGTTCCCCTGATCGTTGGTCGCTGGAGAGAGCTGTCTATGTGACAGCTCCCCAGCGACCACTGTTATGAAAGGCAATTCAGTAACACAATGTACATAGCGATCAGAGCACATACAGTGATCTGACAATAACCCAAAATAATAGAACGAGCTCTGAGACGTGGAAACTCTGTAGACCGCAATTCCTGATCCTCTCCTAACACAACTAGAGGCAGCTATGGATTGCGCCTAACACTCCCTATGCAACTCGGCACAGCCTGAGAAACTAACTAGCCTGAAGATAGAAAAATAAGCCTACCTTGCCTCAGAGAAATACCCCAAAGGAAAAGGCAGCCCCCCACATATAATGACTGTGAGTAAGATGAAAAGACAAACGTAGGGATGAAATAGATTCAGCAAAGTGAGGCCCGATATTCTAGACAGAACGAGGATAGGAAAGATAACTTTGCGGTCTACACAAAACCCTAAAGAAAACCACGCAAAGGGGCAAAAAGACCCTCCGTACCGAACTAACGGCACGGAGGTACACCCTTTGCGTCCCAGAGCTTCCAGCAAAACAAATAGACAAGCTGGACAGAAAAAATAGCAACAAATAGCAAAGAAGCACTTAGCTATGCAGAGCAGCAGGCCACAGGAATGATCCAGAGAAACACAAGTCCAACACTGGAACATTGACAGGAAGCATGGATCAAAGCATCAGGTGGAGTTAAGTAGAGAAGCAGCTAACGACCTCACCAGATCACCTGAGGGAGGAAACTCAGAAGCTGCAGTACCACTTTCCTCCACAAACGGAAGCTCCCAGAGAGAATCAGCCGAAGTACCACTTGTGACCACAGGAGTGAACTCTGCCACAGAATTCACAACAGACCACACAACGACTTACCAACGATCACGGCCAGGTCGTATCGCTGGTCGTGATCGTTGGTAAGTCGTTTAGTGTAACAGGATCTTTAAGCGTCAAACAGTGTCTACACAAACCATCAAAAGATGTTTGAATGAAATTGAGCTACAAGCCAGACGTCCGTCTACAGGTGTTACATTAACCTCACGCCACCGCTCTCAAAGACTATTATGGTGCAGAGCAAGATGACAATGGAAGCTGTAATGGACATCTATTTTCTTCAGCGATGAATTCTGACTTTATCTCAGATGCAATGATAGCTGAAGGTTGATCTGGAGGCGATATTGGAACACAATAAAGAGGCCTTCACAAGAAAATGCAAGAGCATCCCTGGAGCCTGTTGCTCATGCTATCATGAACATTGAACAACCCGATCGACCTAAATTTGCTACCATGGCTTGCAGTGTCTCCAGACTTGTCTCCCATTGAGCACATCTGGTTGTCAATTGCAAACGGGACTGCCAGAAGCTGATCTTGATGATTTGCCCAAGTGCATTCAGCATGGCAGAACATCCCTCAGACAACTATTTGTAACCTCAATGATAGCTGCCAAGGCTGTAAGTGTGGGGATTTCTGTGTGGTGCTCATACTCTATACTGAATAAATCGAGATGTGAAGATTTTTAATATTTTGTTTCCAATTTTTCATAATTTGCATATCATTGACATATTTTTCCTTCCCTTGATTTTCATATTTACATGACTTCTTTGCTGATGTTTTAATTTCGATGTTGAAGAGTATATTTTATCCCCGTGTGCAGTCCTCGGCAGTTACACATTGAAGGCAGCTGTGCTGTAGAGAGCCATTCATTTACATTCGGCCACCACTGGAACAGATAACAACTGATCTGTAGAGTTGCCGGGTATCAGACCTCCACTGACTTGATAATAACTAGAGACAGGCAAGCATGTTTGGCACAGCTCGATACTTGATCGAGCAGTGTTGCTCGAGTCCACATAAGCCGCGAGCGGCACTGAAGTGGGGTATTCCCATTCTGGAAGTGCAGGGACTATTCTTTTGAGATAAATGTTTTTTTTTTCCCCACTTACATGAAATCTGAAAATGCTCGAGTTTCACATTCACTTCCATTATGCTTGCTACTCGAGTTGGGCACATCCAAACATCCAACGCATTGAATTCGAGTACCGAGCACTAGGCTTGAGCGAAACAGATCGGACAAATTCAAAAGTCGCCGACTTTTGGCAAAGTCGGGTTTCATGAAACCCGACATGATCCTAGTGTGGGATCGGCCATGCGGTCGGCGATCTTCGCGCCAAAGTCGCGTTTCGTATGACGCGTTTGGCTCCATTTTTTCAGCCATTGAAGGAGCGTGGGCAGAGTGATGACATAGGTCTTAGAGGCGTGGACGCCTATCGCCATCTTGTGGCTTGTGCGCTGTAGCGATTTGCAATGTGTAACACCAGCTTTTCTGTTCAGGGACGGAGGGGGAGAGAGAGAGAGAGAGAGAGAGAGAGAGAGAGAGAGAGAGGGAAAAAAAAAAAAGTTAGATTTCCCATTGACTTTGCATTGGGTTTCGTGTTTCGGGCGATCCCCGACTTTTCGCCATAGTCGGCCGATTTCACTCGACTCGACTTTTTAGGTAGTCGGGTTTCGCGAAACCCGTCTCGACCCTAAAAAAGTAAAAGTCGCTCAACCCTACCGAGCACTAGTAACCTGTCTATATGACTTACTAGACATAAGGACATCATAGATTGGGGTCCCTGTTGTAATATCCTCTTCAATAAAGGCATGAAGTTCTGAGGAATAATGGTTTTAAAAAAAACAGGAGTCTATTTATGTAATGAAATAGACCTATCTAAAAAAATATGATTTATAAGGCATGTTGAAATCTGCATTCCGGCCTGTTACATTAACCCTATTGTCTCCTTTAGTACAGGTCTTAGTGCACGTTTCCCCATCAGACGGCTTTAAAGGCCACTTTAATATTCTCTTCAGTTGCTAGACAGGCAAGCAATAAGTGACAGCAGAATGCAATTGCCGAAACACATAGACATTGGGGTTATAACATTTACAAGCAACAAATAGCAAATACACTGACAATTTCTACAGGCTTAAATAGTGAAATTCCATGAAGCGGCTGTGACATGCTTCCTCTGTGAGGGTTATAGGACATGCCAGCTATGACACTGGCCAACAATCTGTTTGTTTTTTGGCACTTGTTGCTCCAGATATGTCGGAGAACCTGACATATCTGAAAATTGTCTAACAAATATAATATAATCAATGCTTCTGACAAGCTGCTGCACTGTGCACTTTTTTTTTCTGCATCCTTTACTGTAGCAAACTCTTTCATCTAAGCTCCAGGCCCAATAAGGAAAACCATAATAGAGGATAAATTTACCATCTGCATCATATTAGAATTTCATAAACCTAATTTAAACAGCTTTAGTAGTGCCAGAGACAATCATGTTTTCAAGACGTAATGCCAATCCAGATAAAAGCTATTATTATCTGACTGATTAAGAATAAATACATAGTAGCTATGAAAATAAAATACTCGACAGAAAAGCAAACAAAAAGTATAAAGTGTGGGCTTTAGTTATGGAAGAAAAATAATTTTTAGAAATGAGTGTGTATCTGGGTTGGCTCACATTGTATTATGCAGATTGCAGGCTTCTGGACCTGCAAGCAGTGGGCATTCCCTGTTCATCATTAAAGTGGTTTACCACTGCTCTGACAACCCCTTCTTAAAGTCTATAGTCCCCAGTATTAAATGAAAATAACATATACTTGCCTCCCGTTCCAGTGGCATTGGGTGTCCCAGGCTTCTCATTAGGCCAGTCTCACACGTCCAGATAATTCCGGTACCGGAAAAAAATCGGTACCGGAATTATCCGTGTCCGTGTGCCCCTACGTTTCTGTGGCACATCAGTGTGGCACATGTGCGGCCGTGTGCCCACTGGGCCGTGTGCCCACCGTGCTAGGTACCACACGTACCAGCATCTGGTGCTGAAGCCCCATTCATATCTTCCCTGCAGCAGCGTTTGCTGTAGAGAAGATATGAATAATTGTGTTTAAAATAAAGATCTATGTGCCCCCCACCTGCTGTTCTGAAAATACTCACCCGGCTCGCTCCCTCGCCGGCGCTGCTTCCTGTTCTGGCCGCATCTTCTCCTGTATGCGGTCACGTGGGGCCGCTCATTAACAGTAATCGCCGATTACAGTCATGAATATGCGGCTCCACCTCCCATAGGGGTGGAGCCGCATATTCATGACTGTAATCGGCGATACATAGATCTTTATTTTAAACACAATTATTCATATCTTCTCTACAGCAAACGCTGCTGCAGGGAAGATATGAATCGCGGCTTCAGCACCAGTGGGGGGGACAGCGCTTAATGTAGCGCTGTCTCCTGCACGGCACACGGACTGCACACGGACAACATCCGTGTGCGGTACGTGTTTTACACGGACCCATTGACTTTAATGGGTCCGTGTAATACGTGCGCTCCCACGAACACTGACATGTCTCCGTGTTTGGCACACGGAGACACGGTCCGCAAAAAAATCAATGACATCTGAACAGATGCATTGATTTTAATGCGTCTACGTGTGTCAGTGGCTCCGGTACGTGAGGAAACTGTCACCTCACGTACCAGAGCCACTGACGTGTGAAACCGGAAGCACTGCAGCCAATCAGTGGTCATTTTATAGGCCGCTTCAATCACACTTCCTTTAGATAAACCTATGTTTAACTGCAGCAGGTTAGCGGCCGCTGACTGGCTGTTATGCCATGTGAACACTGACCTATCATGCAAATCCTTGGAGACACGGCGCCAACATCACTGGAACAGTGCCGATGCAGCACACAGATTTGGTAAGACATGTTGGCCATATAATGTACCTGGGGCTCTCCTGACAGATAATGGGGGAGAGGATAATGGAAAAACAGACTGAATTTGATCTCCAGATATTTTTCTTTTACAGCCTGACAATCCACTGCCACGGGCTGAGCCTTTCCTGTATTCCCTATGGGAGGACGTGGTAGAGACAGCTGTTCGGCTGATTGCAGTTACCTAAAATCTTTGCCACTTGGTCTAACAGGGGATGCCTCATAAAGGTAAATATTCATGCCTTGCCATATAATGTCCACCCTTAAAGAATAACAAAAGTTAAAAAACAACTTTTATAAGTCGTAGAGACATGTCAGAAGTTTTCTTCTCTGGTGGTGTGTGTTGAAAAAAGGAGGATATGACATTGCTCCTCTACTTTTTAAAACAAATTGGTACATCTCAGAGAATAAATTCAGGTGCATCAGACTTCTAAAATATGCCCCGATCCCCCTGCCTCTATAAATGTGATAATATTTGTTTAAAAAAAAGTCCAAGGTCCCGATTCTTCAAAGCTTTTTTTTTTACACCAAAAAGAGGTGTAACAAGGTTTAAAAAGTTGCAAAATTTTGGAGCAACTTCCGACTTTTGTTGTTTTCACGCCAAAGTCTCCCAGCTCTGCCAAAATGTGCAGAGATGTGGCAGGACGGTGATGCCGCCGGGGGTGTGACGTCCCAGCTCATCTAATTCATAAATCACATATATCATCACAACCCCTTCAAATTGTGGCGCCCCCGTGAGCTGTGACATTCTGTACGTCCGAAATATCACTGGAGTAAGCCTTCTGGTCTAGAACATGGAGGTGCACGCCACTCATCAGACGCCCCAGATTCATGAAGAGGTGTGCACCTCTTCATGAATCAGCAGCGCCTGACTCCACCATGTCCCCCCATCAAGACCGGTGAGAAGATCGCTGGTGATGATGAATAGGGGGTCTTTAAATCTTGATTTGCAATCATTTTAGTGCATCTTATATTCTTTACAATTGCAGATTAATACCATCTTCAATTAAAAATATAAAATGCTTTGGGAAATATATAAAAAAAACAAATATTAAAAATTGTAGTCCATCACCTAGCAGGAAAAAATCCATATGAATGAGCCCAGTAAACAAGCATGGAATCGAAAATCAGCTAGATATAATTGTCTCATTTTAATGTCTCCACGGAATATTTGAAAATGTTTTTTTTTTTATACTTTGTTCTCTAAGGATCTGTATCCAGTGAGAGGAGCTCCAGGCAGCTGATAATGAGCCTGACTTCTAAACAATAGAATTCCAAGAGGACAAACCAGGACATCTTAGTAGACGATGGTGAAGATCACAGAATAAAAGCTGGTTACCAGCAAAGCTAATAAAAAAAAACATAGAATTTGGGGAATTATCTGCATACAGGACATGTTAAAAAAACAACAACACAGATTTAATGTAAAGTATGCTACATTTACTCTTCTACTCCGTAGCTAAATTTAGCCTAAATCTCAAATTTAATCTTTAAATTACATTTCCCTAATCTGTAATTTAGAAAAAAAATCATTACTTGTAAAATGATACATTGCCAAACGATATTCTGCCAAGTGGTTTCCTAAGGCAAAATAATAACAAATAATATTACTATTTAATTGGTATTATAAGCACATGCATGCAAGTCCTTCCGGGCAGAGACTAAAAGCCATACTACTTGTATACATGAAATTAAAGTAAAAAGTTCTACGCGTTTTTCACATTTTTTTTTACATTATTTAAGTAATATACATCTAGGAAGAAGCGAAAATTATTCGGGCTTGTGCAAGTTAACGCATATGAAATCTACAGGGTTTGGCAGCACATATAGGAAGAACTTCAGCAATTACAGTCATCTGTCGCCCTCCGGCAAGCAAGGCAAGAGCTTGGAAGGGCAGAGGATGCGGAATTAAATAGACATCTAGTAAGCTTTACACCTCTTTAACTCATCAGCGCTAACAGAGGACGCAATGCTCAGTGAGGATGAACAATATCTATTACAGATTCACACTTTTGCTCCAAGATGATTTCCTGCGGTGATTCCCACCTTTGCAGTTATAGGTTTCTCAAATAAACCATTTACGGAAGACATACGGTAAATATAACATATAGTGATTATCTGGCATCTATGAAAACCGTAGCCATTTCCAGGATGAGTTGCATTTTTCATTGACACCATTTCCGGGTAGAAAAAATTCCAACTTCTGGCAACAATCCATAAAATATGAAAGTCCTTTATTAAACATTTGAATTTTAAAGTGTCTTTAATAAAGGATTTTCATATTTTTATGGATTGTTTTCTACTTGTCTCTATGCTTCACGTTTTGGT
The DNA here is from genome assembly GCF_032444005.1 of Ranitomeya imitator. Taxonomy (NCBI): domain Eukaryota; kingdom Metazoa; phylum Chordata; class Amphibia; order Anura; family Dendrobatidae; genus Ranitomeya; species Ranitomeya imitator. Next base: position 714,287,471 of record NC_091282.1, on the reverse strand, counting down.
CACAATGTCATTCCGTGCATACTGGACTACATACCGCAGGATGTGGTGAGCTGGTTCCAATTTTCCTTTTCACCATTTTTGGGTACACGTATCTTTTTTGCCTAACTTTTATTAAAAGGGAATCGGTCAACAGGTTTATGCTATGCAATTTGACAACATCATGATGTAGGGGCAGAGACCCTGATTCCAGGGATGTATCACTTAGCTTACTTGGTGCAGCAGTTGTGATACAATCACTGTTTTCTCTGCTGCAAATCTAGCAGTGTTCAGAATGCTGAGCCCTGTATAACTCCATCCACACCACTAATTGGCCGCTTTCTGCGTAAAATGTACGGTATATATCAACAGAAAGCGGCTAATCGGAGGTGGGGGGCGTGGCTGGACTAGGAGGCACGTGACACCTAGTCCTGAAGTTATAATCTCCTGGTGATAAAACACTGATTTTATTGAAACCGTAACACACAGCTTAGAAAGTGATACATCACTGGAATCAGGGTCTCTGGCCTTATATCATGCTGCTCTCGAATTACAGAGTAAAACCTGTTGACAGTTTCTCTTTAAAGGGGGTGTCCAAGTTCACTTGTTTCAACTTAAGAGCTGTGTGTGAAGACGATGGCTGACAATTTGAATTGCTACGCCAGCTCCCTCCCCAGCTCAGCTCCCTCCCCTCTGTCTATGCCACCTTCACATACATTGCCAAACACACAGGAAACTGCAAAAGTGGAGCTGTCGGCATCAAGGATTGGTGCCATAATGAATACATCCTACAAATCTACATATTTTCTCCTGCGGTTTGGCCAAAAATTCTATTCAGGCAGGGTATATCTGTTTACAAAAAGCTTTGCCATTCAGGACTCCAGAAAATCTGGTGGGAAGGTAATAGTAATGGTGACCACAATGGATTATTTTCAGCTTTCCCATAAACCAATTAGTATAAAAAAGAATGACAAATTGGAATTTTTAAAGGGTTTACCAGGACTATTTTATTTGTTTACTATGGGACTAAGAACCAACAGGCAGGTAGTTGATACCCATGTGCTTATTGTGCCTGGTGCCGATCTCTACTAGCTCACCGCTGGCAACTCTGCAGCTGCTATTGACATCCTGTTGACAGATCAATGGCTTCTCTTTTGCTCTACACTGCTGATAGCAGGGCGTGAGTGCTGACGTCATGCTGATTGACAACCCGCTCGCCACTGCCTAGACAACCCTTGTGAAAGAAATACTCACCTCCCTCACCGGCTCCATTCCAGGGACGTTGGCATTCCTGAGCTCATGTGACTTTGTTATATCATGTGAGACTGGCAGCAAATAAGAGGCCGCTACTGGACTGCTGCACACTCACTTTATTCTGATGGACATCAGACAAGAGAAAGAAGTGACAGCGCAGCAGCCCAACAGCAGAAGCTGATTGGTTGCAGCCAGGGCTCACATGGCATAGCAATAGAATGCAAACCTAGGTAGACACGGTACAGACAATGGTGGAGCAGCAGCCTTGGTGCATGAGGCAAGTATCTGGTTTTGTTAAAGAAAAAGTTGTCCACTAGTTGGACTCTATAAGGCTGCCGTCACACTATCAGTATTTGGTCAGTATTTTACATCAGTATTTGTAGCCAAAACCAGGAGTGGGTGATAAATACAGAAGTGGTGCATATGTTTCTATTATACTTTTCCTCTAATTGTTCCACTCCTGGTATTGGCTTACAAATACTGATGTAAAATACTGACCAAATACTGCTAGTGTGACCTCGGCCTAAGTTAGTGGAGCATTTTTCATTACTATATCTCAAAGGTGCAAGGTAGTATTACAGTATCAAATGTCGAGAATCTACTGCAGAGTGTAAATGAACACTGTTGTGAATCTGCCTTCAAAGTGCTATGTAAGTAACAGTGCATTTGGGTAGAAAATCTTATAACTCTGGAACGTTTTCTACATTTAGTCTCTTTATAGATCTATGCTTATGTAAGAACTACACAAGTACATAAGGAGCGGAGGGAGAGCGCTTCATGTGCAGAACCATTTGAAATAGACATGTTAGATGATAGATGGTGAGATATCAAACTCCCTTTCTGAGCTTGTGCTGGAGGCACAACACTCTTTGTAGCGTAGTTTGGGGGTAGCTGACAGAAGACTAAGGATAACAGGATGGAGGATACGTTTCCACAGCACTGGAGGCGCTTACTCACTGCTGACGCTGGTGGAATATACAACATCTGTTTCTTGATCAGTACAGACCATGACGAGGAATGAGGTCCAGATTCAAGAGCACCTTCTTTGGACACAATAAAATGGATCTTGCATACACCACCAGCAAAGAACCAATAATGGTACCTTGTAGTGAGGTAACTTGAAGCTTGTGGGCCCCAAAGCAAAGCCTCCATCGTGGCTCCCAACTATCACAGAGCTTTCAAACTGATGGTCTTTTCATATGGGCCAATGGAACCTTTTGGGCCTCCTTGGCTAAAGGGCCTGGGAGCGATTGCAACCCCTGAACCTATTATAGTAATGTCCCTGATACCTGGCACTGCTATGCATACATACACTTTCAAAATGTGCGTCACACAGGTCAGGAGAATATGGAAGCTATATTCTAACAAGGATCTGATCAACTCTGTGTCACGTGTTCCATCTATGACACTTAGTGATGAGGGAGCGTGCTCGGACATGGTGCCATCGGTCGCACCCGAGTAATATGTTCAAGTCCCTGCGGCTGCATGATTTGCAGATGTTAGACAGTCATAACACATGAAGGGATTGTCTAACAAACAGGCAGCCATAACACATGAAGGGATTGTTTAACAAACAGGCAATTCCCACAAGTGTTGTGGCTGTCTAACAGCCGCGAAACATTCAGACAGAGATATTCCCACACTACTCCAGCATGCCCAAGATACTCAGATAACGCCCATGCATGCTTGGATAACACGATATCAGAGCACGCTCGCTCATCAAAAATGACAATGTATCCCACCAGTGCACAAATAAACCATTGACTTCTAATTGTTCTCATTGTTTCCTTTTGTCCGTGGATCCATTGTTTTGACATAAAAATAGTGCTGAATGCAACATTTCTCTTTTTATTACATCTGATGGAGTTTGCAACACAGCCTCATATACAAATGTGACCACAGCTTAAGGACATCACTATAATTCATATTTTAGATACTGTGGGCAAAGATTCCCATTTCTCAACTTCATTTGTGCTTATGACTACAGATTTATTTAGTCATTAGTGTGAGATAAAAGTTGGCCAACCCGGCAATTCTGCAACATATTTTGGAGGGCAAGAGATTGAGCGTGTTGAATTCCAACATGCCTGATCCTTTGTTCCTGTGAGATAAGCCAATGCCAGAGATGGCAGTGCTTTATCCCCATCTTCTTACTGAGATAAACATGCCCATCTGATCAAGCCAGCACTATGTATGAAGCCTCCACAGTATTACATAATTTAGGAGTGAGGAAACAATGCAGCAACAGTGCACATCCCTGGAGTCAAATTTAGTTCTGCTACAATCATCACAAATAATAAAAAAAAATTCACATAATGTTCTGTGTGTATGAAAATGATCTGTTGAAACTCATACAATTGTTGAAAAAGTACCATTCACTCACTATAAATATGTTTTTTTCCCCTGGTCTAAGTGCAGTTATTATCCTAAATCTAGCATTGTTTCAATCCTTCTTCTGCTCTGAATGCAAATCTACTCTCATTAGCCATGGAGGCGTGATCCTCTTCAAGACACCCACAGAGAAGAGTTGAGGATCACGCCTCCTTGGCTAACAAGATTAGAGAAGAGTGGTCCATATCTCAGGAAAGCAGAGAAACAGGAAGGAAAGCAAAAACTAAAAGATAAACAGAAGCTATGTTGTACCTGGCCGCGGCCATTATTCCACTGACGAAGCGGTACTGTGCAGCTCCTTAACTGAGAAGTTCTTGCCACCGCCAAAGAGAACATCTAATTGTTGGGGGGTGCTGGGCGATGCATCCCCTTCGATCAGACATTGATGACCTATGCTAAGGATAGGCCATCATTGTTAAAGTTCTGGACAACCCTTTTAAAAAGCAAGAAAAAAGTTCTGGAACACTTTTTAGACTGGGGTAAATGACATCGTTCATAGCCAATTAGTCTTATTTGGTAAGTTGTCCATTGTATTGGCTTCTTGTCCAACTGTGGACACAGACACGGCTTTGTCTGCTAATGATTAAAGAGATGTTTCTAATAAACAGGAATGACACCAGCTAAAAACACATTATACCCATGCTAGCTAGTTACTTACTAATGAAGCTAAATAGTAAAGTTTAATTAAAGATGTTAGGATGGGCACTAATTAGGTGACAGCTGGACATGCATGCTGCTGAAAACTTCACCCTTGTGTCAAAACACTCCACAATTTCCTCTTCTCTTGTTTGATTTTATGGGTTTTTTTTTTTGTGATATTAAGCTTGTTGTCTTACTGAGCAATATGCTGTTTGCCGTCACGGGCCAGGACATATTCGGAATCTATATCAGTATATACCTCTAATGGCTCACTCACATAACAGTTTTTCACGTACAAGTTCCATTTGTGTTTTTTCCTTGATAGAGCTTGTACCTATTATTGTCTGTGGTGCTATTCTCAAGTCAGTGTATTTTTTTCAGACCAAGTGGTCTCACCAAATCATGGAGACATGACCAATTTTGATCTGAGTTACAGATCTAACTCGCCAATGAAAGACTATGAGTCCATGAAAAAAAATGACTGACTGCTAGGAAAAACTTGAGTAACCACCATCTGTTTTATTTTTTGCATATGAGAAAACTTGATTAAACTCTGATGGTTAAAACAGAGATGGACCAAACTGATGAAGATCTAATAAACGCTGGTGAAACTCTGACCGTTTTTTTCATAGGAGAAAAATCACTGATGTCTGAATGAGGCCCAAAATATACGTAGGGAGGGATATGGTGTTAGGTCCAGTGCGTCAACAATTGGGATCAAGAGGGAAAGACTAGCTCTTTTGGGATGGACTGTATTGTGGAGGTGCATGTGCCCCTTCCCTTTGGTCCTTTTCCATCCTTAGGTTAACTTGATGGACATTTGTTTGCTTTTCTTCAACTATACCATGTAACTTATTCAGTGCAGTTCATTCTCCCCTTGTTTTATTAAGGGAAAACTAGACCTAAAAATAAAAGAAGGAAGGCTAAAATTAGAAATAAATATGTTAAAATTAATCAAGAAAAATAGTGGACCTCACTGTTAGTCTATAATTTCCTGCATAATCATAAAACACTCAGTTTTGTAAAAATCTTATAGTGTACAAATGGGTTAATCTCCTGCTGATCAGTTCCATTTTTGGCTGGTGGCCAACTGAGCCAAAGGGGCCAAGCTTGGCTATTATCTGTGTGACAGAAGGTTTTTGCTGTAGCAAGTTGTTTGACAGCGACAGACAGAACAGTGAAGAGGAAGAAGAGGGACATGGATGATCTCTTGGGACACAAAGATTTCTTCACAGATTTCTTAGCTTTAATTGTAATATGAAACAATATAGGAGATTAGGAGAGGAATTGGTAGAGTATTTTTTTTTTAATTTTCCTGCATATTCTATTTTTAGTGTTTCTTTGGGTGGTCATACACATTACTTATCAGTAGGTTGATGGTGGAAAACATTTGATTGTCTAACAAACGATCATAACGATGATGTCGCCATACAGATTTTAGTCTATATTGGCCATAGACCCGGCACATGATGAAAGGTGTTTCCGGTATTGTTTTCTTCAATGAAAAATAATTTGTGGATAAAAAAAAAATTGTTAGTCAGCACAAAAAAATCTTTAATCCAATGCAGAGAATTTTTTTTTAAACATCACTAACTTGTCATCGGTCAACTAAAATGATTATTCACTACGTTGGACTGTCTCTCTTATGGGGAAGTTGGGGGTGTTAGTAATGTTCAATTTAAAAACTTCTCTGTTTCACCCACAAAGCTCTCCACAGTTCTGCACCGCCATACATCCCTCCCTCATCTCTGTCTATCACCCTACCCGTGCAATCCATTCTGCAACTGATCCAAGACTAACATCTGCATAATCCAAACCTCCCACTTCGGTCTCCAAGAATACTCTTGTGCTGCGATAGTTCTTTGGAATGCACTACCCCACACCATTTCATTAATATCTAGCCCTCACAATTTTCAAGTGTGCTTTAAAAACACGTCTCTTTAGACAGGCCTATCACCTCACTTCACTAATCTAACTCTCCCCTGTTCCTCCTTTCCAAACTTTCTTTGGAATCTGGTCTTCAAATCTTCCACGCACTCAATAGCTCTTGGATACTGATACTGGCTGATGACCAAATCATACAGTTTATATCATAATGCCCAGTTATTATAATGATAGCTAAACCATACAGGACAGGCACAATCTATATATTGTGTCCCCCTCTATTTTTCTTATAGATTATAAGCTTGAGAGCAGGACCCTCATTCCTCTGGTAACTGGTGAACTATGTGTCTTTATTGTCTGTACATGTCCCCGCTTAATTGCAAGCGCTGCGGAATATATTGGTGGTATAGAAATAAACTATTATTAATGTTTCTTGCATATTCTGAGATGAAGATTTGTTAATAGATTTCTTGTAATTAAGAATCTGGGTGTAAAGTATATTTTCCATTTGGAATGTCAAAATGATAGTATCAATATTAATGATTTTGCTTTTTATGTAACTCCTCGTTATTGTTTTGTTTTTCCGTTATTGTAACAAACAAAAAAATAAAAAGACTTCAATAAATACTATTTTAAAAGAAAAACAAAAAAATTATAATTTGGTGTTAAGTTCCACCCGACAATTATGTATCATGTTTGAAATCCTCCATTTTTATCGACTTACAGTTGTGCTCATCTAACGTTCACATACCCTATTTCTTAAGACAGTGTATTGCGCCCTCTAACATCAATGACAGCTTGAAGTCTTTTGTGGTCGCTATGGATAAGGTTCTTTATTTTCTCAGATGGTAAAGCTGCCCACTCTTCTTGACAAAAAACCTCCAGTTCCTGTAAATTCCTGGGCTGTCTAGCATGAACTGCACGCTTGAGATCTCCCCAGAGTGGCTCAATGATATTGAGGGCAGGAGACTGAGATGGCCACTCCAGAACCTTCACTTTGTTCTGCTGTAGCCAATGACAGGTCGACTTGGCCTTGTGTTTTGGATCGTTGCCTCCAGTATTTGCTGATAACATGCTGCATTCATCTTTCCTTCAACTTTGACCAAGTTTCCTGTGCCTTTTTAGCTCTCACATCCCCAAAATATGACGATCCACCTCCATGCTTTACAGTAGGAATGGTGTTCCTTTCATCATAGGCCTCGTTGACCTCTCTCCAAATGTAAAGTTTATAGTTGTGGCTCAAAAGTTCAATTTTGGTCTCATCACTCTAAATTACTTTGTTCCAGAAGTTTTGAGGCTTGTATCTGTGCTGTTTTGCGTAATGTAGGCGAGATACTTTGTGGCATTTGCGCAGAAATGGTTTTCTTCTGGCGACTCAACCATGCAGCCCATCTTTCTTCAAGTGCCTCCTTATTGTGCATCTTGAAACAGTCACATTGCTAGTTTTCAGAGAGTCCAGTACTTCAGCTGATGTTATTTTAGGGTTTTTCTTTGTATCCCAAACAAATTTCCTGGCAGTTGTGGACAACATTTTTGTTGGTCTACCTGACCGTGGTTTTGTTTTTACAGAGCCCCTGATTTTCCATTTGTTAATCACAGTTTGAACGCTGCTGACGGGCATTATTAATTCCTTGGATATCTTTTTGTATCCCTTTCCTGCTTTATATGGTGTAACTACCTTTTCCTGTAGATCCGTTGACAATTCTTTTGCTTTCCCCATGACTCACAATCCAGAAACATTAGTGGCTGGATGAAAGATGCAGGAGTCTGTCTGGATCCCAGAAACTGACTCAGCTTTTATGCACACACACTGATTACAAGCAAACAGGTCACAGGTAAGGAAGTTACCTTTAATAGCCATTCAAACCCATTTGTGTCAACTTCTGTGCATGTTATCAGGCCAAAATCACCACGGTATGTGAACTTATGATCAGGGTAATTTGGATGTTTTGGGTTGTCATTATGATTTAAAAAGAGAAAACACAGTAGTTTGACAATAAATGGCTTCACCCAACCACTAACCATGTGTGAAGAAAACATTTTGGTGTTATCATTCATATTCTCTGAAAAAAGGCCAAGAAAGCAAAAATTCTGCCGGGGTATGTAAACTTTTGAGCACAACTGTAACTCTAACTTATACGGACAATTTTAGGTAAATGTCACTGCTCCCCTCGTTTCTAGAATGCACAGATTCATTTCACATCAGGTGACTATGAAATATAAATTTGCTTTGTGCGCTCTGCCGTAAAAGTGGAACTTGGCTCGGCGAGAACACACCGATGATTAACAGTTGTCCCGATGGGGTCAGACATTACGAGTCAATACTGCAGGAAACAAGCACAACATTTAAGTGATCGGTCGATACGTAAGGAAATCTTTTTTTTTTTCTAATATTCCGTTTACACAAAGCAGCAATAAACGGATGCCGGGTTACGCTCTGGAGCAATACAGAAACCTATTATTTGTTTTTCCTTCCTTACAAAAGGAAGGAATAATTAAAGTGTGATATTTTCGGCTACCGATGGTCAATGGTTTCTGAACACGATTTTCCATCAACGTAGTAGTTATAATTATAGAACGGCTCTTTAGATAAAGCATAGGTGCCATAAATGAAGTACTTGCATCCTCTGAGAAACTGTGCGGCTGAGAAGCTGGAAATGGTTCAGTGTGAAATAAGCCTGCCTGTAACCCTCCCTCCACCTCCACCAACAAAAACACTCGAGTGGGTGTCAAAAATGACTTGTGCACAGTCTACCTGGTGGCATGGGAGAGCGGCAGCTTCGCGCAATGTTCACATCTCCACGGAAAGGCAGCTCAGTCACTGAGGACCTATCAGACATCATATCAGCAGCTCATTCCTGCAATGTTCCTAAGCTGCTGTCCGTCAGGAAAAGTAATTAGTGGCTTTATTATGTATGGAAGCGGCAGGCTGTCACAGGATCCTCACAGTGAATAGCTTGTCTCACACACTTGTCTGTGCCTTCTGCCTGTTATTGTCCACATGACTGTCAGCATCATTGCAGCTTTTCAGGGATTTGCCCACCTACACCTTCAAGAAAAAGAGAGCGAGAGAAAAGAGGAGCTGCGCCCACCTGGAAGAAACGACAAGAAGGAAAAAAAAGCTTGAAGAATGTGGGAAAAGTTTAAGAAGAACTGTGGCCGAACCTACGACAATGTGGGAAATCTTGTAACGGATGCGTCTTCCCCATATAACCCTTTCCTTGCTAGACCTGCAGCCTTTACAGTTTGATGCACCTTGAACTGGTTCCCACAGGTAAGGAGCGCGAGAGAAGGGGAGCCGGAGAATCCAGAAGCATTATGCAGGTGATCAAATTTTAATGTCTTCTGAAGATGATTATGTAGGGTCAGTGCTTCTCCCTTTATTACAAGCTCACATGCATTGCTGAGATTCCTCGGGAAGTACTATGGATTTAGTGCACTGCTGACAGCACAGAGGCTTTCGTTCATAGAATATCTTTTCGGAAACTCCAAGGAAAAGGAAAAAAAACCCCACAAAAGACAATTTATTCACAAGATCCTAAAAACAGAAAATATGTAAGTCCAAGGTGTGGGATGCTGAGGAGAAGGATAGAGAGTGATTGGACAGGAGCCATTGTGAGAACTCGCAGCCTACCTGCAACATCGCTGCCCCCGCTGTCAGGACCAAGACAAATGCACTGCAATCTGCATCCTTCAGGGTAAGTTTTTCCATCCCTGCTGGGTTTTTCTTTCACACGTTTGCTTCGCGAGAGGCTGGGGTAGTAGATATCAGAACCACTGCATTTGTAGGCAAAGTGTTATTTCACAAAGCAAATAAGGCATCAGCCGGCACATCTGGGTATGTGAATAGCTGCGAGCTTATTGGGTTTGCTAAACTGCACACAGAAGGCACGGACTCGGCTCCTTTAAGCACTTTCTGTTCAGGAAGGCAATATGATTTGTTTTTGATTTTTTTTCTGGAAACTTGTAAAATGTGAGTTGGACCATATTCTGTATTTGACTTTGCTTCTCATTGTCCATATATATAGTGTTTGGGTCAATCCAAGAACAGTCAGATTGGGTGACTGTGACCCTAAAGTTAAGTTCACATAAGCTTATTAAAAAAAATATTCAATTTTAGCAGATTTTTCCTCTGTATTTGCAGCCCTATAGTATTTGTTTCTATGGATCAAGAGTGAATAAAATTTTCAAGACCAAAATCAGTTTCATATGTTAATAACAACGTATCCGAAAAAAAATCGGATGCCATATAGATGATCAGCATGGGATCTGATATTTTTTGGTTCTAAATAGGTCTTATCAGAAATACAGAAGAGACTGGTGTATGTAGCGATTTATTTCAAGTGGACCATTGGTAGTGTACAAACATGGTCATCTGAATGTTCCTACTGAATGACATGTCTGAGTGCAGTCGGGGTAATGTCCATCCATCTTTTCCATGAACAGCACTCAAGACTGAAAATACGGTTGTGTGAACGTGGCCCAAGACGGACCAAGTGACTGAAGTCTTATTTTCCAGTTACAGATAGAGGGGACAGTATTGTGGTAATATAACATGGGATCCATTCACTTGTAATGCATCTAGGTGACAACATGACTACATCCTATTTATAATCCAGCAGAGACAATACTGGTTGGTATGGAACGCACTGGTTAATAGTTCACAGAGAAGGATTGGCCGGGTGGTTTTACCCCAAGCCAGAATACTGGAGAATACTGATATTGGCCGTCATTACGGAATAGTTACTAAGATTTAGGGCAGATCCAATTACATATAATTGGATCTGCTACAAGTTAGAGATCTGTGTAGTCTGTGCACCCAGAGAAAGAAGCTGCTGACAGAGAGCGGTCGGAAGAGTGCTCTTCCTATTGTGGAAGCCGGGGCTCTCAAGCTTTTTGGCTTGATAACTGGAGACTTTCCTTCCCCATTTAAATTTTTAATGAAGATGTTAAAAGCATGTAAGCAAGGGCTGGCAGCTGTGGGGTGATGCCATCCATACAGATGTGCAGCACTGCTCCCAGCAGAGATTACAGTCTGACCCCGGTGGATCTTCTCAGGAGAATATGCTCGTGACGTTACAGTGATCCGAATACCAGGCAACTCTGTGTGCATATCGTATGGCGAAGGTTTGACGTCCAATCATGCAGATAGTCTTCCAATGATGCACACATGCCAGGCTGCTTTACATCCCACGTTTTGCTTTTCACTCCATATATAAAGTGAATGTGACACTACATACTGGGATCCCGATAGAAGCCATTGAGTTTGCCTGCTGGGATTCACACATCGTAGGACTTGACTTGGTCAGATGTCGCATATTAGAATTTGCAATTTGGTGGATCTCATGTTAATATCATGATCACAGTTTGTTTGTTTTGCAGGCAAACCTATATAGGTTCACCCAGGGAGGGGGTATGAGGCAACCTCAAGGTTAAAAGACAAATTCAGCTCCAATACTATAGCACACTATAGGAGGGACTGTGGTTGTATCATGCATTCGAGCAGCAGGGCACAGTGGTACGTCTTGGGTGACAGATGGATCCTGGTAGTATCATCAATAGAAGGGGCACAGGTCACACTGGTCCTGCAAACACTGTGATCCTAGAAAGTCAGGCTTGGTTGCTCTTCAAATGTTCTCTTTTTTTTGTTAAAGAGATCATTATGGAAAATAATTGCTAGAACTGGGCTGTGGATGACAATAATGAGCAGATATGGATGGAGCTTCAAAAGCAAAATGCAAATTAATTAGAATTGTATGTACGTTACTGGCATGATAAAGCGAGCAGGGTTATATATTATTCCGATTATGTCTGGAGCTACTGTATATCACACACGTATGGATCGCTAGGTAACATTCTACAATAAGTAACTACAGAATGTGTCCAATGTTTTTGTGTTGTGTAAATTCTAAGGTTTACCTGCAGTCCTATGCAAAAGCAGGTGACATCATGATATGTTGTGCCAAATTGCGAACTCCACTGGAAAATAATAATAGAAAGAATCCCTAGCCTAGATGTTAGAAGTGAGGGCTCGTACTGATTTAGTTGGCAATTTCTCCTTCATAGATGACATTATCCCTTCCACGGCTGAGAAAGATTCATATTAAGCTCTCAATAATCAATGTCAAGTAGTAAAGGTTATGTCTGCTCTGTAGACATCTCTTTCCTCATGCGAAGAAAACCTGTTGCGGTGATGCTCTTTCCAGACAGTTGCCACAGATATTGGTTAGGAGGAGTTCATATAGGTTTGAAGCGATGTCACGTCTGTAACGTCCGGGATTTTTAATATATCCTATGTGAAAAGATAGAGGCTTGGTATTCTCTACATTACCAGGGGAAAAAAACAGCCTATCCACTTCTTGAGATGTCCATGGCTATACAAGCTTCCGCTCCACACTATCTCTATGTACTCAGATATCAAAAATTATTTTTTTCAAACTATTTCTTCTGAAAATGAAAATTGTCCAGAAATGCATCGATAAGTCCTTTAAAAGGTTGTTAATAATACATAGTAACATAGTAACATAGTAACATAGTTAGTAAGGCCGAAAAAAGACATTTGTCCATCCAGTTCAGCCTATATTCCATCATAATAAATCCCCAGATCTACGTCCTTCTACAGAACCTAATAATTGTATGATACAATATTGTTCTGCTCCAGGAAGACATCCAGGCCTCTCTTGAACCCCTCGACTGAGTTCGCCATCACCACCTCCTCAGGCAAGCAATTCCAGATTCTCACTGCCCTAACAGTAAAGAATCCTCTTCTATGTTGGTGGAAAAACCTTCTCTCCTCCAGACGCAAAGAATGCCCCCTTGTGCCCGTCACCTTCCTTGGTATAAACAGATCCTCAGCGAGATATTTGTATTGTCCCCTTATATACTTATACATGGTTATTAGATCGCCCCTCAGTCGTCTTTTTTCTAGACTAAATAATCCTAATTTCGCTAATCTATCTGGGTATTGTAGTTCTCCCATCCCCTTTATTAATTTTGTTGCCCTCCTTTGTACTCTCTCTAGTTCCATTATATCCTTCCTGAGCACCGGTGCCCAAAACTGGACACAGTACTCCATGTGCGGTCTAACTAGGGATTTGTACAGAGGCAGTATAATGCTCTCATCATGTGTATCCAGACCTCTTTTAATGCACCCCATGATCCTGTTTGCCTTGGCAGCTGCTGCCTGGCACTGGCTGCTCCAGGTAAGTTTATCATTAACTAGGATCCCCAAGTCCTTCTCCCTGTCAGATTTACCCAGTGGTTTCCCATTCAGTGTGTAATGGTGATATTGATTCCCTCTTCCCATGTGTATAACCTTACATTTATCATTGTTAAACCTCATCTGCCACCTTTCAGCCCAAGTTTCCAACTTATCCAGATCCATCTGTAGCAGAATACTATCTTCTCTTGTATTAACTGCTTTACATAGTTTTGTATCATCTGCAAATATCGATATTTTACTGTGTAAACCTTCTACCAGATCATTAATGAATATGTTGAAGAGAACAGGTCCCAATACTGACCCCTGCGGTACCCCACTGGTCACAGCGACCCAGTTAGAGACTATACCATTTATAACCACCCTCTGCTTTCTATCACTAAGCCAGTTACTAACCCATTTACACACATTTTCCCCCAGACCAAGCATTCTCATTTTGTGTACCAACCTCTTGTGCGGCACGGTATCAAACGCTTTGGAAAAATCGAGATATACCACGTCCAATGACTCACCGTGGTCCAGCCTATAGCTTACCTCTTCATAAAAACTGATTAGATTGGTTTGACAGGAGCGATTTCTCATAAACCCATGCTGATATGGAGTTAAACAGTTATTCTCATTGAGATAATCCAGAATAACATCCCTCAGAAACCCTTCAAATACATGGAGTAATGTCATTTTTTCGTAACCAGAGATTGAATGTAAGGCTCTGCGAGAGGTTCCCCCGACATATACCTGTGATGTGTGCCACAAACAGTGCCATGCATTGGCCATTGACTCAAGCAATAAAATTTAGCCTACACCTTTTACTATGTGCCTCCGTATAGGAAAGGGGGACAGACCCTTGTTTCTATACTGGATAGCAAATGTCACAGGGACTCTCCTTTGGTATATACCTGGTACATAGGGGCCTATTCTAACATGTGACTAGTGCATAGGGGGCCTATGGAAACATGTGGCTAGTGCATAGGTGACCTATGGAAACATGTGGCTAGTGCATAGGGGACCTATGGTAACATGGGGCTAGTTGATAGAGGGCCTATAGAAACATGTGGCTAGTGCATAGGGTCCTATGGGAACATTTGGCTCGTGCATAAGTGCCTATGGGAACATTTGACTAGTGCATAGGTGCCTATGGGAACATTTGGCTAGTGTATAGGGATCCTTTGGTAACATTTGAGTAGTGCATAGGGGCCAATAGAAACATTTAGCTAGTGCACAGAGGGCCTATGGAAGCATTTGGCTATTGCGTCTTGATTTTCCTGGCATAATACACCAAATATACAAGAAAAGCGAAATGTGAACAAAAGTTAATAAAAGGTCTAAAACTGCAAATGCCAAAACTAATAAATATTTAATTACCGGTACATAAAACGCAGTAATTCCTCTTTTCAGTCCCACACTGGAGCATGCTGGGTCCCTACTGGTCAGCTATGGGAATGGCTGCATGATGATAATTAAAGGGTTTGCCCTATATTACCAGTTATGATGAGAGCCATATAAAATAACTAAAATGGGCTTCTAGTCGCCCTCCCTGGCTCCAGCGATGCCTCTCTGCCGCTGCTCTGCACATCAGCAGAGCCTTTGATCTCAGTAATTGGCTGCAGTGCTGTTGACAGGACATCATCGCTACAGTCTATCAACAAAGACCAGAGCAGTGCCAGAGAGGAGGAGTCATTCATAAAACGGTCTGATAGAAAAGTCTGAGTGCAGTTTTCATTTTATTTCCTGCTCTAGAAACCATCACGGTCATCAGTTGCTATGGGCAGCACAGTCAGCTTATCTTCTAGACAGTTGTGAGTACGGTAATCTTCCTCATTATCTTTTCATTCTAGAGACTGGAAAATGCCTTGTTTTGTTGGTTTCCTCACGCTGACAACCAACAATACCACCAGCCATTATAGTGGAGATAGAGGGGTTGCCAAACAACTTTCTGCACTTTCTAAATGGTAAATAAGTGCAGCCGTAAAGGCAAGGACTCACATGCCTACATAACTAGAGAGCAGCACCATTCGGGAGGTGGGGACGAGACAACTCTTGTGAGCCACCATACTCATCCCCCTGAGGAAGCCGTAAATACTAGACGCGAAACACATTGGGGTTCTGTTCCTGCTGTCCTGGTGACTGCCATTTGGTCCTTTATGGGTAAGGGTGCAATATTAGTGATATGACTATTTGACTACACAGTGTACAGGTTGGGTGTGTGGTTCTTCTATCCATAAAGACATTTATAGTTCATAGGACGACGCACCTACTATGTATTGAATCATTTCAATCTGTGCCTTTCCTCATTAGGACCCATACTTTTTTTGTACTTACACAAAATGTAATGGTTTTGTCACCTATGAATTGGTTTCTGGTTGCCAGCCTTTCATTTTATGAATTTTTGATAAATAAAGCGGGTCTATTTCTGCCAAAAAAATCCCTTTGTCTAATTAATTTATTTATCCTCTTGGAGTGACAGTAGCATCCACCCCTATTTGTGAGATATAACTTACTTTAGGTGGATTTTGTAATTATGCACCTAATAAATCTATTGCTATTTAGCATGTGGTGGTCGTATAGTACTAAGCTAGCGTATACTGGTCCTACAATTCATAGGCAGGGTATGGTGGTCCTACAGTACACAAGCAGTGTATGGTGGTGACATAATACACAGGCAGTGTATGGTGGTTCTACAACACACCCGCAAGGTAAAAACATATGAGAAGAAATGTATTACATACTGGTGTTTCTCACGAAATTAGAATATCGTCAAAAAGTTAATTTATTTTAGTTCTTAAATATAAAAAAGTGAAACTCATATTTTATATAGAGTCATTACAAATATAGCGATCTATTTCAAGTGTTTATTTCTGTTAATGTTGATGATTATGGCTTACAGCCAATGAAAACCCCAAAGGCATTATCTCAGTAAATTAGAATAATTAACAAAAAACGCCTGCAAAGGCTTCCTAAGCGTTTAAAAAGGTCCCTTAGTCTGTTTCAGTAGGCTCCACAATCATGGGGAAGACTGCTGACTTGACAGACATCCAGAAAGCAAAAAAGTGGAAGGAAAACGTGTGGTAGAAAAAGGTGCACAAGTGATAGAGATAACCGCAGCCTTGAAAGGATTGTTAAAGGGAACCTGTCACCCCGAAAATCGCGGGTGAGGTAAGCCCACCGGCATCAGGGGCTTATCTACAGCATTCTGTAATGCTGTAGATAAACCCCCGATGTTACCTGAAAGAGGAGAAAAAGACATTATATTATACTCACCCAGGGCAGAGCAAAGTATTGCAGTGTACAGGCGCCAGGCCTCTCTGACCTTTCCGGTGCCTGCGCACTGCAGTACTTTGTTCTGCCCTCAACAGGGCAGACAAAGTACGCCTGCGCCGGAGCCGTGGCTGAAGATCAGAAGAGGACGTCTTGTAATGAAGATGAGAGGTGCCGCAGCGGACCAGAGACACCCATCCGACCGGACCAGCAGCGAGACCGCCCCTGGGTGAGTATAATATAATGTATTTTTCTCCTCTTTCAGGTAACATCGGGGGCTTATCTATAGCATTACAGAATGCAGTACATAAGCCCCTGATGCCGGAGGGCTTACCTCACCCGCGATTTTCGGGGTGACAGGTTCCCTTTAAGAAAAGGCCATTCAAAAGTTTGGGGGAGATTCACAAGGAGTGGACTGCTGCTGGAGTTATTGCTTCCAGAGCTGCCATACACAGATGTATCCAGGACATGGGCTACAAGTGTCATATTCCTTGTGTCAAGCTACTCATGATGACCAATAGACTACACCGAAAGCATTTTATCAGGGCAAAGGAGAAAAAGAACAGCACTCTTGCTCAGTGGTCTAAGGTTTTGTTTTCAGATTAAAGTAAATTTTGCATTTCATTTGGAAATCAAGGTCCCAGAGTCTGGAGGAAGAGTGGAGAGGACACAATTCAAGCTGCTTGAGGTCTAGTGTGAAATTTCCACAACCAGTGATTGTTTGTGGAGCCATGTCATCTGCTGGTGTAGGTCCACTGTGTCTTATCAAGACCAAAGTCAGCGCAGCCATCTACCAGGAAATGTTAGAGCACTTCATCCTTCCCTTTACCGACAAGATTTTTGGAGATGGAAATTTCATTCTCCAGCAGGACATGTCACCTGTCCACACTGTCCACACTGCCAAAAGTACCAATACCTGGTTTAAAAACAACAGTATCACTGTGCTTGATTGGCCAGCAAACTCGCCTGACCTTAACCCCATAGAGAATATATGGGATATTGCCAAGAGGAAGATGAGACACCAGACCCCATAATGCAGACGAGCTGAAGGCTGCGATCAAAGCAACCTGGGCTTCCATAACACCTCAGCAGTGCCACAGGCTGATCGCCTCCATGCCACGCCGCATTGATGCAGTAATTGATGCAAAAGCAGCCCTGATCAAGTATTGAGTGCATTTACTGAGCATACATTTCAGTAGGCCAAAATTTCGGATTTTAAAATCATTTTTCAAGCTGGTGTTATAAAGTATTCTAATTTACTGAGAAAATGACTTTTGGGTTTTCATTGGCTTTAAGCCATAATCATCAACATTAACAGAAATAAACACTTGAAATCGATCACTCTGTTTGCAATGACTCTATATAATGAGTTTCACTTTCTGTACTGAAGAAATGAAATAAATTAACTTTTTGATGATATTCTAAGTTTGTGAGAAGAACCTGTATATATTATATAAATACATACACATTTTATCTATATATACTGTGTGTATATATATATATATATATATACATATATATATATATATATATATATACACACAGTACAGTCCAAAAGTTTGGACACACCTTCTCATTTAAAGGGAACCTGTCACCTGAATTTGGGGGGACAGGTTTTGGGTCATATGGGTGGAGTTTTCGGGTGTTTGATTCTCTGTCCTCCGTAGTACATGCCTGCACAAGGCAAGATTGCCTTGCGCAGGCGTGTACTACGGTGGGCAGAGAATGAACTTCAATCCAATATTGCGGCCAGCATGCAGCCAGCGGGTAAGGAAAGGGTGAATCAAACACCCGAAAACTCCGCCCATTGGACCGAAACTAGTCCCGCCAAATTCAAGTGACAGGTTCCCTTTAAAGATTTTTCTGTATTTTCATGACTATAAAAATTGTACATTCACACTGAAGGCATAAAAACTATGAATTAACACGTGGAATTATATACTTAACAAAAAAGTGTGAAACAACTGAAATTATGTCTTATATTCTAGGTTCTTCAAAGTAGCCACCTTTTGATTTGATGACTGCTTTGCACACTCTTGGCATTCTCTTGATGAGCTTCAAGAGGTAGTCACCGCGAATGGTCTTCCAACAATCTTGAAGGATTTCCCAGAGATGCTTAGCACTTGTTGGCACTTTTGCTACGCCAGATGACCTGACCTCCACAGTCACCAGGCCTGAACCCAATCGAGATGGTTTGGGGTGAGCTGGACCGCAGAGTGAAGGCAAAAGTGCCAACAAGTGCTAAGCATCTCTGGGAACTCCTTCAAGATTGTTGGAAGACCATTCCCGGTGACTACCTCTTGAAGCTCATCAAGAGAATGCCAAGAGTGTGCAAAGCAGTAATCAAAGCAAAAAGGTGGCTACTTTGAAGAACCTAGAATATACAGTAAGACATAATTTCAGTTAATAATTCCACATGTGTTAATTCATAGTTTTGATGCCTTCAGTGTGAATGTACAATTTTCATAGTTTCATAGTCATGAAAATACAGAAAAATCTTTAAATGAGAAGGTGTGTCCAAACTTTTGGTCTGTACTGTGTATATATATATATATATATATATATATATATATATATATATATATATATATATATATGGTACAAGTAAACAACTGGGAATCTCAGTAGAGAAGACCAATAAATCAGACACGGCTCACAATCAATGGACATTTTCTATTTGTCTGGCCAAATAAGGCCAATCAGTACCCAGGATTAGTTATAGCCCAGCTTTCATTACTACAGACAGCTTGTTATTCATGGCCAGCGCTTTTATCAAGCAGTAAACATCTCTGTAGAAAAACAAAACTGCATCTTAATAGCTTTGCTGGAATCTTGTCGTAAGGGCTGAAGATATTGGTTATTTTCTTTATGTCCAGACTTCGATACGTTCAGACAGCGTGTCTCCTTATAACCAGGAAATCATTTACCGTCTCGGCTTTCTATTACAATGTATTATGAGATCACGTAAGCAGGCCCTACACGGAAATGATTATCTGACACGTTCTGTTAAGATCTACTCTTCATACTGATGTCCTGTATATAGATGATGTCCAATTGGGTCAACCTGCAAATTCCCAGGGTTACAACCTGTCACAAAGTCTAGGGACATCTTTCTGCACTGGAAAGAAAGTGTCTTCACTCATCGCTACACAGTACAAATTGATGCAAAGTAGAAAAAAAGAGCAGACATAGTAGGATCATAGCAAAGTGCCAGAGGTCCAAAGAGATTCTGCTCCCGGGGGTAAGAAACAAAATCTACATTGTATTGTCATATTACACAAGGCAAAAGTGGTGACATCTGAAATCAGTTTTAACATCAATCCCCTGGAGGTGCCATTATTTTCAGTAGGTGTTCCACTGACATTTCTGCGGCTGGCTTTCTCTGCCGGCATGCTGATGGCTGCATATTATGGGAACACAGACAAGGAACAAGTCACAAAACACAATTCATCTGAACTTTGCAATTGTCACATGCAATTTCCTGAGGTTGTAGAGAAGCTGGTGGATGAGTATGTAAGTTTGCTAGTCATTTACCTCTGCTGTCTGACAAACTGTCAGGATGATTCGGTCATTGCCTCTAGCTGCCAAGTAAAATCTAATATTACTATTGGAGCTAACACTTAGATGCAGAAGGGAAGAAATAAATATATTCATACATTCGGGGCTGTTTTTAAAGGGAATCTGTCACCAGATTTTTTTCTACCCCATTTGAGAACAGAATGCTCTAAGGCCAGAGATCCTGATTCCTGACATATATCACTTACTGGGCTGATTCTTTAGTTTTGATAAATCACGGTTTTATCTGCTGCAGATCTACCAGATCTTTGAATGTTGAGCTATGCATAACCCGTTCACACCTCTGGTTGTCAGCTTTCAGTGTACACTATAACTATAACTGTTTAACTCCATATCAGCATGGGTTTATGAGAAATCGCTCCTGTCAAACCAATCTAATCAGTTTTTATGAAGAGGTAAGCTATAGGCTGGACCACGGTGAGTCATTGGAAGTGGTATATCTCGATTTTTCCAAAGCGTTTGATACCGTGCCGCACAAGAGGTTGGTACACAAAATGAGAATGCTTGGTCTGGGGGAAAATGTGTGTAAATGGGTTAGTAACTGGCTTAGTGATAGAAAGCAGAGGGTGGTTATAAATGGTATAGTCTCTAACTGGGTCGCTGTGACCAGTGGGGTACCGCAGGGGCCAGTATTGGGACCTGTTCTCTTCAACATATTCATTAATGATCTGGTAGAAGGTTTACACAGTAAAATATCGATATTTGCAGATGATACAAAACTATGTAAAGCAGTTAATACAAGAGAAGATAGTATTCTGCTACAGATGGATCTGGATAAGTTGGAAACTTGGGCTGAAAGGTGGCAGATGAGGTTTAACAATGATAAATGTAAGGTTATACACATGGGAAGAAGGAATCAATGTCACCATTACACACTGAATGGGAAACCACTGGGTAAATCTGACAGGGAGAAGGACTTGGGGATCCTAGTTAATGATAAACTTACCTGGAGCAGCCAGTGCCAGGCAGCAGCTGCCAAGGCAAACAGGATCATGGGGTGCATTAAAAGAGGTCTGGATACACATGATGAGAGCATTATACTGCCTCTGTACAAATCCCTAGTTAGACCGCACATGGAGTACTGTGTCCAGTTTTGGGCACCGGTGCTCAGGAAGGATATAATGGAACTAGAGAGAGTACAAAGGAGGGCAACAAACTTAATAAAGGGGATGGGAGAACTACAATACCCAGATAGATTAGCGAAATTAGGATTATTTAGTCTAGAAAAAAGACGACTGAGGGGCGATCTAATAACCATGTATAAGTATATAAGGGGACAATACAAATATCTCGCTGAGGATCTGTTTATACCAAGGAAGGTGACGGGCACAAGGGGGCATTCTTTGCGTCTGGAGGAGAGAAGGTTTTTCCACCAACATAGAAGAGGATTCTTTACTGTTAGGGCAGTGAGAATCTGGAATTGCTTGCCTGAGGAGGTGGTGATGGCGAACTCAGTCGAGGGGTTCAAGAGAGGCCTGGATGTCTTCCTGGAGCAGAACAATATTGTATCATACAATTAGATCCTGTAGAAGGACGTAGATCTGGGAATTTATTATGATGGAATATAGGCTGAACTGGATGGACAAATGTCTTTTTTCGGCCTTACTAACTATGTTACTATGTTACTATGTTACTATGCATAGGCAGAAAGTTGCCAATCAGGAGGTGTGGGCGTGGTTAGATAACAGGTTTACTACTCCTCTAGTTATAATGCCTTGTCGATCAAACTTTGATTTTATCAAAACTACAGCAAGCAGCCCAGTAAGTGACACATCGCTGGAATTGGGGTCCCTACAAATATAGTTATTTGTTAGTTAACCCCTGAGGGTATTTTGAATGGTAGAGAGAACCTCACACCATAGCTGATATCAATTGGAGTCCCTACCCCTTTACTATGCTGCGCTCAGAATAGGTGGCAAAAACCTTAACACAGATTCCCTTTAACAGGCTGCCAAGCTGGAGAAAGTGAGCCCTTCTACAAGACAGTCCAATCAGCAAACTAACATCACCCTGTAGTATTCAGCGGGACCAATTTGTTTTTCAGTAGCACTATACAGGTCAAGCAGCAACATAACTCGTCCCGGATTTGCCCTGTCCTAGTTATTAAATATTCTATTTAGTTATTATGGGAGAGGGTCAGTTAGTTATAGAGTTTTACATAGTTTTATTTTCACTGACGATTCTGTGAAATTATAAATCTAATGAATTGTATACATTCATATTGCGGCACAAATGATTGAACCTTACCCTTTATCTCTGTGTATGGAGGTGATCACAGTATGGAAAGGGTATAGCTCAATCTTACACCACCGGTAAAATTATGGAGGACAGTGGGGAGCTGACTGCCATAAACAGCTGCAATGTTAAAAGGACAATATTCCATATTTAATATTTTACTTAGTTTTATATTATTTGCATCATCACTTTCTATAAAGTGCCGACAATAAGATAATACTCTACAGCTTTCCTTACGGTTACCAAAATCTAGGTGCCTCAAGGAGAGGCCACACAAAGATTAGTGCAGGCTTCCCTAAACAATTTTGAAGTCAAATCCAGGTGTGGATCATAAAGGGTAAAAAAAAAGGATACACAAATCAGCTATATGTATATACATATATATATATTAGATGGTGGCCCGATTCTAACGTATTGGGTATTCTAGAATATGTAGGTAGTATATGGAACAGGCTACGTACTATATTGCACAATGACGTAGTATATAACACAACCGACGTAGTATATAACATAGCTACGTAGTATATAACAGAGCTACGTAGTGTGTAACAGAGCATACGTAGTATATAGCTGAGCTATGTAGTATATAACACAAACACATAGTATATACCATAGCCACGTAGTGTATTGCACAGGTATGGAGTATATTGGTCAGCCACGTAGTATATAGCAGAGCCACGTAGTATATAGCAGAGCCACGTAGTATATAACATAGACACGTAGTATATTGTAGAGCCACGTAGTATATTGCACAGGCACGTAGTATATTGCACAAGCACATAGTATATTACACAGTCACGTAGTGTATTGCACAGCTACGTAGTGTATTGCACAGCTATGTAGTATATTGGTCAGTGAGGTAGTATATAGCAGAGCCACGTAGTATATGACATAGCCACGTAGTGTACTGCACAGGTATGGAGTATATTGGTCAGCCACGTAGTATATAGCAGAGCCACGTAGTATATAACATAGCCACGTAGTATATTGTAGAGCCACGTAGTATATTGCACAGGCACGTAGTATATTGCACAAGCATGTAGTATATTACACAGTCACGTAGTGTATTGCACAGCTACGTAGTGTATTGAACAGCTATGTAGTATATTGGTCAGCGAGGTAGTATATAGCAGAGCCACGTAGTATATAACATAGCCACGTAGTATATTGCATAGCTACGTAGTATACTGCACAGCCACGTAGTATATAACAGAGCCACGTAGTATATTGCACAGTCGACGTAGTATATAACAGAACCGACACAGCCACATAGTATATTGCACATCTACGTAGTATATTGCACACTCACGTTGTATATTGCCCAGCTACATAGTATATAGCACATAGATGCAGTATATAACAGAGCCCACACAGACCGTGACGTCATGGCAGGTTCTGCTCGCATAGCATCCTTGGCACCGGAACCTGCCTCTTGCAATGCAGAGGACAGCGCGCGACGTCGGAAGGTGAGAATAACCTTTTTTATTATTATTATTATTTGTAACATTACATCTTTTTACTATTGATGCTGCATAGGCAGCATCAATAGTAAAAACTTGGTCACACAGGGTTAATAGCAGCGGTAACGGAGTGAGTTACCCGCGGCATAACACGGTCGTTACCGCTGGCATTAACCCTGTGTGAGCGGTGACTGGAGGGGAGTATGGAGAGGGCGCAGGGCACTGACTGCAGGGGAGTAGGGAGGGACTAATCAGACTGTGCCCATCGCCGACTGGTCGCGGCAGCCATGACAGGCAGCTGGCGAGACCAATTAGCGACGCGGGATTTCCGTGACGGAAGTTGCCGACAGACAGACGGACGGAAGTACCCCTTAGACAATTATATATATATATATACACTTTTTTTGTAAAAAAAAAAGTGTGTTTTATCACGATAGAAGCAGTAACGTGTGAACGTAGGCTGGGTTTAAACAGCATAATCTTCTCTAAGTGTGCCGTCCGTGTACCAATAGTAAATAGTGTGCTTGTGCACACCAACGATTGTTCACAAACAAGGCATTCTTTTTTACTTCAGTGATCCTTTCGTGTTTCATCCATTTTTCACTGATCAATCGTTAAGAGTTTAAAATATGGATAGAAAAAAAAGTTGCAAAGCTGATGACATTCGGTATATAGACAAAAAAAATGGTTTGTT
This sequence comes from Ranitomeya imitator, assembly GCF_032444005.1. Lineage (NCBI taxonomy): Eukaryota > Metazoa > Chordata > Amphibia > Anura > Dendrobatidae > Ranitomeya > Ranitomeya imitator. The sequence goes on along the minus strand of NC_091282.1, from coordinate 714,262,888 downwards.
TCACCCAAATGTAAAAATAAAAATAGATGTGTGAATGTAGTTTTACTGAGTAGTGCAGATGTGAATCCAGCTCTGGGATGAGGTGAAAGACTTGTTAGAAAGCTTATCAGGATCTGTTTATATCTCCTTCTGCTCCTCAGAGAATTATAGGAGGGTATCCTGACACCTTACTGTGGGAGAAGTCAATCTTGTTTTGAGCAAAACCAAGTTAAGCTGTTTTTTGACCCCCCAGAGTTGATGGTGAGTTCAGGAGGCATTTGGGAGGGAAAAAAGTAGGAATTGAATAAAGAGGGAGATTTCCTTGATAAGATATATTACAAAGTTTAGTACACTATCCTGTACTATTGATTTAAGAATAGTTTTTAGAAAATGCTGTTCCCATTTAACTTATCAGTTTCTGACCACTGGGACTCCCATCAATCACTAGAATTGGGATCTCAAGTCCCGAATTCCTCCTTTCTGCAAAACAAGAATGAAGCGGTTCTGCTCAATTTAATGTCTATGGGACTGAGAGTGAAAGCTGATTACATCGGTTGTCTGTTTCCAATAACCCCAAAGAAAATGGAGAAAGTGAAGGCATGTGCTAGAGACCATGGTGCCATTTAAAGCTCTCCTCACAGGGTCTAGTACTAATTGGGTGGCCCAGCGGTATTGAGCCCCATCGATCTGAAATTTAGGTGGGAATGTGATAATTGTTCATTGTGTATCATCTATTTTTTACTTTTTATTGCTTTTTTTCTCTAGTCCATTTTAAAATAAATTTGATCTAAATGCATCAAATTTCTAAAATAATTATAAAGCTTTATCCTAAAGCAGTTTGCAGTGGCCACTTGTTATTCTTGACAATTAGATTTTTTTTTTTTTATTGGTTTATTAAAATTAAACTTTTCCCTAATTGAGATCTGTGTTATGTGAGGGTATCGGCAGGCTAGCCACTGGGGAGAAGATAATGCATGACATTTAAAGGATGTGCTTCTCATAATGAATGCAGATAATTTTATCTTCGCTCTCTGTACTTTGTGTGCTTAGTAATTTTATTTATTAAGAAGGTCCGGGTCTTTTATTATACCACTGAGGAATGATTAGTGAGAAGATCCAGCCGCACAAAGGCAGCTTCCTGACATTCCACATTGACCTCCTGCTTGATCCGGCTGCCAGACACAGTTATTACCAGCACTTGGCTGGAGTAGCAGGTATGAGAAATACAAGGCAATTTCCTACAGCGGTTGGAAAGAATGGGTGATGGTCAATATTCTCTATGGGTGTTTTCTTCTGCATCACAAAGAAAAGGAGACTAGATGAAGGGTTACTCATGCTAATCAGAGATGTAGTCAAAATCATGAGGGATGTCTTGTCGGTGGGACTTCCACCAATCTCCACAATTAAGGGATTTGTGGTTCCCCTTGTTCACATTTACAAGAAAAAAAATAAAACCAATGTGTAATCTAATCTTATGATTACTTGGAAGTACTGCGTTCCTACAGTGAACCACAGACATGTGCACTGTCCTAAAGAGGCATTTTCTGAATTCAGTGAAAAAGTCATCAAATCCAATAAACATCAAATAAAGACCCTGCTCACAAGATCACATGATAAGAGTTGGAGGCAGCACAGGTGCAATATCATGATAAACAGCTCCTACCATCCATAGGTGGATGGGTAGCTACTTATTATTATAGACGCACATGGATAAGGTTCCAGTCACACAGATATGTAAAGTCACAGCTGTTTGTTATTTTCCTGTATCTATGTAGTACGCTTGGTACTATTTTTATATATATATTAAAAAAAACTTGGTTTGGTTCCTGTATCTATGTAGTAACTGACAAATCATTGGTAAATGTGTTTCTAGGCATTGTTTGATTTATCAAGTCCACTCCATAGAGCTATACTATGGTGTAGTGGATTAGGAGATTTCAATTCGGGTTGGTGATGTTCCACATCTGAGACAGACAACTACGGTAATTATTTTATAAGGTTATTATGGTCTTAGGCCACTTTCACAAATCCATGAAACACACCATGTTCATTTCCATTACCCTTTCCGAAAGTTGGGCCTCCCTAACTCATCTAGTAGCTTCATATATGCCTATAAAGGAGTTGCCATATATACACAGTGCAATTATGAGAAATCAGCCTGTATAAAAGGGCGATTATTGTGCATAGCACAGAGGACCAGATTCTTTAGAGAAAATGATATTGCAAGTTGGCTAATGATCACCACAAGTTTTCTCTCACACCAAAGATGCTGCATTCGACATGGTTATGATTTTTGAAGCATGAGCTATTCATGTTCTGGCTGATGACGCCATTGATGTGTCAACAGAATAACAATTATCCTAAATTATTTGGGTAATTAATAATAATCATTTTTATGACCCGCTTTAAAAGGTTTGTACCAGCATCAAAAGGGTCGTAGTTGATTTTGTATTTGAATGTGATGAAAGATTTTTTGTATTATTCTTTTATTTAACCAATCCAAATGGATATTGAAACCTATCGGCAATGGAGTCACCAAAGACAAGATTACCGTAGTCTATTATTTCAAAGAAATCAGGAATCTTTCAATTCTACAACTTTCTTCAAGTTTGATCACTTTGCATGGCAGAACAAACAAGTTCTGGTTATACCTCTATGGACCCTGTGATGGATTACAAATAAAAAATAGAGACCTCCACTATAAAGTAACTGGAGTATGTATGCCACTTATATTCAGAGCAGGAGCAGCAATGTCTGAGGCTCTGGGAAGAACATCAACCTGTGAGCCATAAATCTTTAAAAAAGAAATGCCTCCAGTTTTTTTCATATTCAGGACACTCGGGGCAGAGATCAGGCACAGAGTTATGTCTCACACTCCTCCACATATATTATCCCCCTTAATTATTTAATTTACCTACATTTTTCCCTAAAACATTTATAATTGGTCACCTAAGACATCACTACGTTATAAAAGACAGAGAATTAACAGTAAATGATCCCTCCAGTGGTCCTGAGGAAATGCAATATTACGGTAGATTAACGGTAATATATATGATTGTTTCTTTCCAGACGAGGTTTACTGTTCAATAACCTGACAGACTGCTACAATCATTATGGAAATCTTCCAAAAGAATTATGCAAATTGCACAACAATGTAACTACTGTATCCATCTCTGTTCCATTCATTCTTAATTACAATCCTTTAGACCAGAGGTCCCCAACCGCCGGTCCGCGGACCAGGACCGGGCCGTTGGGGTTTTTCAGCCGGTCCGCGGCGCCGCTGACAGCTAGCTTCGTGGCCCTGCGCCTGGTCAGAGCACGCTCTGTGACAGCTCGCAGCTCCCGGCAGAGAACATTATGCAGGACGGGGCGGGGCGTCAGGCGGGTCTTAGTGACACAGCCCTCCTGCGCAGCATGGTGTGTTCCTGACGGGGTGGGGCGGCAGGCTCTCCTCACTGACACGCCCAGTGGCGTATCTAGGGGGGCGCAGCCGGCAGGGGGGGCGCAGTCGGGCCGCCTCATTCGGCGGTCCGCAGTGTCTCCCCCGGCGGCTGCATTCTGCCGCCCCCGGTCAGGGAGTCAGCTGTTCTCTGTGCCGACTGTCAAGCTGACAGCCGGCACAGAGAAGCTGCAGAGCGCCGGCTCCCAACAAGTGCAGAGCTGGAGGGGAGCCCCTGCAGGGTGGCTGTGACGGGCAGGGAGAAATCCCTGCAGCTCCACTGCCCAGCGATCTGTCTTCCTGCTTCCTCTCACACAGACGCGCCGCTGGATGACGTCATCATTCAGCGGCCGGCTGTGTCAGAGGAAGGCAATGAGATGCTGTGGGAGAGTGCGAGGAGAGGTGAGAGGGGTGTGTGAATGTGTGTGTGAGAATGTGTGTGTGAGAATGTGTGTGTGTGATTGTGTGTGTGAGAATGTGTGTGTGTGAGAATCACATTCTCATTATAAATGTCATAATTATATGATAAGTATGCACTAAGCTCCACCCCTCCATAACTCCACCCCCATATGACCAGAGCCCCGCCCCTGCCCCACCCCCACCCCACCGGGCCATGGAAAACTGGTCTTGCTTAAAGCCGGTCCCTGGTGCAAAAAAGGTTGGGGACCTCTGCTTTAGACAATTAATTCTAAAGATATCCTCAACCCAAAGGCGCGCTAAAAGGGAATCGGTCAGCAGGCTTTTGCGCCATAATCTGAGAGCATCATGATGGATTGGGCGTGACTATTACATGACTGTCACTATCAAAAGCCCTACCCATATACCCGAAAGCAGGGTCGGACTGGGGCACCGGGACACCGGAGAATCCTCCGGTGGGCCCCACCCCCAGCTCCTGCCTCCCTCATTTGTGCCTGCCTGCATCATGCTCATAGCGTGCAGTGCACCCAGCAGTGCGCATGTTATTGTATAGCCGACATCGGCTGGCAGACTGCACAGGTGATGGGAAGTGCAGGAGCAGCTCCTTCACATCACCTGCTGCCGCTGCCATTTCTCTGCCAGGAGAGCTGTGCTGTGTGTGCGGACCCTCACTTCAGCCAGCACAGTCAGAGGAACAGCTGACTGTGAGGCTGAGAGCAGACAGCACACACAGCTGACCCGCAGTCACCTGTCTCCTGTGCTCTGTCCTCTGCTCCTCTTCCACAAAGCCCTGGGCAGCAGTGTAAACGCTGATTGGCTGCAATTCAGCCAATCAGCGCTAGTTTTCATTGTGTGAGCTCTCACCACAGTTCAGGCAAGGAGCTGTGCTGTGATTGGCCAGCTGTCCTACCCAAGCAGCAGTGGAGCAGAGGGAGTCTGATGGCTGCAGTCAGTGTGACTGTAAGTAAATAACTATATACTATATGATGCCGGCACCCTGAGTAGATCTCCGGCAGAGGCAGTTAGGGGAGGGGGCCCCATGCATCCTAAAGGTGACACGGGTGGGGGCCCACAGTGATATTCTAATTTTCTTGTGGGGCCCCTCCCCCATTGTGTCAACCACCTCTATTTTAGGGTATGTGCACACGTATTCTGGGTCCACTGCGGATTTTTCTGCAGCGGATTTGATAAATCCACAGTGGAAAACCGCTGCGGATTTATAGCGGATTTACCGCGGTTTTTCTGCGTTTTCCACTGCGGTTTTACAACTGCAGTTTTCCATAAGGGCAGTTGTAAAACTGCTGCGGAGAACGCAGAAAGAAGTGACATGCTGCAAAATGTAAACCGCTGTGTTTCTGCGCATTTTTTTCCGCAGCATGGGCACAGCATTTTCTGTTTCCCATAGGTTTACATGGTACTGTAAACGCATGGGAAACTCCTGCTGACCCGCTGCTGCGGAAATGCTGCGGATCCGCAGCAAAATCCGCATCGTGTGCACATAGCCTTACTGTGGCTCCCCTTTCACTCTCTGAGCAGGCCCACAGGAAAATAGAGGTGAAATAGTGGGGGAGGGGGCCACAGGAAAATAGAGGTGAAACAGTGGAGGAGGGGGCCCATAGGATATTGGGTGACACAGTGGTAAAGGGGGTCCACAGGTGATTAACACCTTTACGACATCTGCCTTACATGTATGGCGCGTGTTAAATGCCAGTGTTAATCTCTGACGGCAGCATATAACACATGCCAGCATGCGTGCGTATCACTCTCTCACCCATTGGTGCCCATGAGGTGATCGTGGGTCGCCGATGGGTTTTAATGACAGCCAGGGGTCTTCTTCCTGTAGCCGAGCTTTAAAGGAGACCATAATTTCTTCTATATGCAGGGATGCTGTGGCATCACTGTATATAATAGCACATGCGATCGGATGATCGCATCTTCATGTCCTCAAGGCTATGTGCACATGTTACGGATTAGGCTTAGGAATTTCTGGTGCGGATTCTGCCTCTCCTGGCAGAAAACACACCTGCGGATTTGTTGGGTTTTTTGTGCGGTTCCGCTGCGGTTTTTGTGCGTTTTTGCTGCGGTTTTTACCCCTGTGGTTTTCTATAATGGAATGGGTACAAAAACGCTGCCGATTCACAAAAAAGAAGTGACATGCTACTTCTTTTAAACCGCAGCGTTTCCGCAGCGGATTTTCCGCAAAGTGGGCACAGCATTTTTTTTTCTCATTGATTTACATTGTACTGTAAATCAATTGCGGATCCGCAGAGAATCTGCAACATGTGCACATAACCAAGAAAAATGGTCCGCAAGGACCAAGAGAAAACGACCAAACAGTCAGTATAGATAAACGTAGAAAAACTTTATTAGCATTAAGATAATAAAAATGTGAGACAACAAAGAGACAGGTGGGAGCGAGTACCGCATGGTGTGCAAATCTGCCTCACCGATGCGTGAACCACCACAGGCACCCGGCACCATGTATAGCGACTAGTTTTCGTTACAGTTCTCCCCTTTTTTGGGGGGGGGGGCTCAGCATATAATTGGTACTACCATCTGCCATGTTTTATCACATATATGACTATATAATGCTGAGATTTGTCGTGCTTTCTGTTTAACATGTGCACATAGCCTAAGGGGGATAACTGTACCAGTGAAAGGTAAAAAGAAAATAAAAAAATTCCTAAAAGTTCAAATCACCCTTTTTATCCCATTGAAAATAAATATATGTTAAAAATAAAAAAACAACAAATATTTGGTATTGCTGGGTTCAGAAAAGTCCAATCGATCAAACTATAAAAACAATTAACTTGATCAGAAAACACCGTAAAAAGAAACAAATGTCAAATGCTCTCCTGTGTGGTGTAGTATATAGAGGATTTGTCAGCTCTCCCGTGCGGTGTAGTATATAGAGGATCTGTCAGCTCTCCCGTGTGGTGTGGTATATAGAGGATCTGTCGGCTCTCCCGTGTGGTGTAGTATATAGAGGATCTGTCAGCTCTCCTGTGTGGTGTAGTATATTGAGGATCTGTCAGCTCTCCCGTGTGGTGTAATATATAGAGGATCTGTCGGCTCTCCTGTGTGGTGTAGCATATAGAGGATCTGTCAGCTCTCCCGTGTGGTGTAGTATATAGAGGATCTGTCAGCTCTCCTGTGTGGTGTAGCATATAGAGGATCTGTCAGCTCTCCCGTGTGGTGTAGAATATTGAGGATCTGTCAGCTCTCCCGTGTGGTGTAGTATATAGAGGATCTGTCAGCTCTCCTGTGTGGTGTAGCATATAGAGGATCTGTCAGCTCTCCCGTGTGGTGTGGTATATAGAGGATCTGTCGGCTCTCCTGTGTGGTGTAGTATATAGAGGATCTGTCAGCTCTCCCGTGTGGTGTAGTATATAGAGGATCTGTCAGCTCTCCTGTGTGGTGTAGTATATAGAGGATCTGTCAGCTCTCCCGTGTGGTGTAGTATATAGAGGATCTGTCAGCTCTCCTGTGTGGTGTAGTATATAGAGGATCTGACTGCTCTCCTGTGTGGTGTAGTATATAGAGGATCTGACTGCTCTCCTGTGTGGTGTAGTATATAAATGATCTGTCAGCTCTCCTGTGTGGTGTAGTATATAGAGGATCTGTCAGCTCTCCTGTGTGGTGTAGTATATAGAGGATCTGTCAGCTCTCCTGTGTGGTGTATTATATAGAGGATCTGTCAGCTCTCCTGTGTGGTGTAGTATATAGATGATCTGTCAGCTCTCTTGTGTGGTGTAATATATAGAGAATCTGTCAGCTCTCCTGTGTGGTGTAGTATATAGAGGATCTGTCAGCTCTCCTGTGTGGTGTAGTATATAGAGGATCGGTCAGTTCTCCCGTGTGGTGTAGTATATAGAGGATCTGTCAGCTCTCCCGTGTGGTGTAGTATATAGAGGATCTGTCAGCTCTCCTGTGTGGTGTAGTATATAGAGGATCTGTCAGCTCTCCTGTGTGGTGTAGTATATAGAGGATCGGTCAGTTCTCCTGTGTGGTGTAGTATATAGAGGATCTGTCAGCTCTCCTGTGTGGTGTAGTATATAGAGGATCTGTCAGCTCTCCTGTGTGTTGTAGTATATAGAGGATCTGTCAGCTCTCCTGTGTGGTGTAGTATATAGAGGATCTGTCAGCTCTCCTGTGTGGTGTAGTATATAGAGGCCCAGTCAGCTCTCCTGTGTGGTGTAGTATATAGAGGATCTGTCAGCTCTCCTGTGTGGTGTAATATATAGAGGATCTGTCAGCTCTCCTGTGTGGTGTAGTATATAGAGGATCTGTCAGCTCTCCTGTGTGGTGTAATATATAGAGGATCTGTCAGCTCTCCTGTGTGGTGTAGTATATAGAGGATCTGTCAGCTCTCCTGTGTGGTGTAATATATAGAGGATCTGTCAGCTCTCCTGTGTGGTGTAGTATATAGAGGATCTGTCAGCTCTCCTGTGTGTTGTAGTATATAGAGGATCTGTCAGCTCTCCTGTGTGGTGTAATATATAGAGGATCTGTCAGCTCTCCTGTGTGGTGTAGTATATAGAGGATCTGTCAGCTCTCCTATGTGGTGTAGTATATAGAGGATCTGGCAGCTCTCCTGTGTGGTGCAGTATATAGAGGATCTGTCAGCTCTCCTGTGTGGTGTAGTATATAGAGGATCTGTCAGCTCTCCTGTGTGGTGTAGTATATAGAGGATCTGTCAGTTCTCCTATGTGGTGTAGTATATATAGGATCTGTCAGCTCTCGTGTGTGGTGTAGTATATAGAGGATCTGTCAGCTCTCCTGTGTGGTGTAGTATATAGAGGATCTGTCAGTTCTCCTATGTGGTGTAGTATATATAGGATCTGTCAGCTCTCGTGTGTGGTGTAGTATATAGAGGATCTGTCAGCTCTCCTGTGTGGTGTAGTATATAGAGGATCTGTCAGCTCTCCTGTGTGGTGTAGTATATAGAGGATCTGTCAGCTCTCCTGTGTGGTGTAGTATATAGAGGCCCTGTCAGCTCTCCTGTGTGGTGTAGCATATAGAGGCCCTGTCAGCTCTCCTGTGTGGTGTAGTATATAGAGGATCTGTCAGCTCTCCTGTGTGGTGTAGTATATAGAGGATCTGTCAGTTCTCCTGTGTGTTGTAGTATATAGAGGATCTGTCAGCTCTCCTGTGTGGTGTAGTATATAGAGGATCTGTCAGCTCTCCTGTGTGGTGTAGTATATAGAGGATCTGTCAGCTCTCCTGTGTGGTGTAGTATATAGAGGATCTGTCAGCTCTCCTGTGTGGTGTAGTATATAGAGGATCTGTCAGCTCTCCTGTGTGGTGTAGTATATAGAGGATCTGTCAGTTCTCCTATGTGGTGTAGTATATATAGGATCTGTCAGCTCTCGTGTGTGGTGTAGTATATAGAGGATCTGTCAGCTCTCCTGTGTGGTGTAGTATATAGAGGATCTGTCAGCTCTCCTGTGTGGTGTAGTATATAGAGGATCTGTCAGCTCTCCTGTGTGGTGTAGTATATAGAGGCCCTGTCAGCTCTCCTGTGTGGTGTAGCATATAGAGGCCCTGTCAGCTCTCCTGTGTGGTGTAGTATATAGAGGATCTGTCAGCTCTCCTGTGTGGTGTAGTATATAGAGGATCTGTCAGTTCTCCTGTGTGTTGTAGTATATAGAGGATCTGTCAGCTCTCCTGTGTGGTGTAGTATATAGAGGATCTGTCAGCTCTCCTGTGTGGTGTAGTATATAGAGTACCTGTTAGCTCTCCCGTGTGGTGTAGTATATAGAGGATGTGTCAGCTCTCCTGTGTGTAGTATATAGAGGATCTGTCAGCTCTCCTGTGTGGTGTAGTATATAGAGGATCTGTCAGCTCTTCTATGTGGTGTAGTATATAGAGGATCTGTCAGCTCTCCTGTGTGGTGTAGTATATAGAGTACCTGTTAGCTCTCCCGTGTGGTGTAGTATATAGAGGATGTGTCAGCTCTCCTGTGTGGTGTAGTATATAGAGGATCTGTCAGCTCTCCTGTGTGGTGTAGTATATAGAGGATCTGTCAGCTCTCCTGTGTGGTGTAGTATATAGAGGATCTGTCAGCTCTCCTGTGTGGTGTAGTATATAGAGGATCTGTCAGCTCTCCCGTGTGGTGTAGTATATAGAGGATCTGTCAGCTCTCCTGTGTGGTGTAGTATATAGGATCTATCCTGTGTGGTATTTTTAAACTGCATGGTGGGCCCCAAGAATGATTTTTCTCTGGTGGGCCCAAGGTACTCCAGTCCGACGCTGCCCGAAAGACAAGGTCTGCTAGGCCTTTGCCTAATGATAAAAAGGGCTTCTTCTGCGTGAATACTGGGTCTAAGACAGAGGTCCCCAACCTTTTTTGCACCAGGGACCGGCTTTAAGCAAGACCAATTTTCCATGGCCCGGTGGGGTGGGGGTGGGGCTCTGGTCATATGGGGGTGGGGTTATGGAGGGGTGGAGCTTAGTGCATACTTATGTAATTATGACATTTATAATGAGAATGTGATTCACACACACACATTCTCACACACACATTTACACACACACACACATTCACACACACATTCTCACACACACACACTCTCACACACACATTCTCACACATTCACACACACACACATTCACACACACATTCACACACACACACACACACACATTCTCACACACACACACATTCTCACACACACACATTCACACACACACACATTCACACACACACACATTCTCACACACACACATTCTCGCACACACATTCTCACACACACATTCACACACCCCTCTCACCTCTCCTCGCACTCTACCACAGCATCTCATTGCCTTCCTCTGACACAGCCGGCCGCTGAATGATGACGTCATCCAGCGGCACGTCTGTGTGAGAGGAAGCAGGAAGACAGATCGCTGGGCAGCGGAGCAGCCACCCTGCAGGGGCTCCCCTCCACCTCTGCACACATTGGGAACCGGCGCTCTGCAGCTTCTCTGTGCCGGCTGTCAGCTTGACAGTCGGCACAGAGAACAGCTGACTCCCTGACCGGGGGAGTCAGAATGCAGCCGCCGGGGGAGACACTGCGGACCGCCGAATGAGGCGGCCCGACTGCGCCCCTCCCTGCCGGCTGCGCCCTGGGCAAATGCCCCGGCTGCCCCCCCCCCCAGATACGCCACTGGGCGTGTCAGTGAGGAGAGCCTGCCGCCCCACCCCATCAGGAACACACCATGCTGCGCAGGAGGGCTGCGTCACTAGGACCCGCCTGACGCCCCGCCCCGTCCTGCATAATGTTCTCTGCCGGGAGCTGCGAGCTGTCACAGAGCGTGCTCTGACCAGGCGCAGGGCCGCGAAGCTAGCTGTCAGCGGCGCCGCGGACCGGCTGAAAAACCTCAACGGCCCGGTCCTGGTCCGCGGACCGGCGGTTGGGGACCTCTGGTCTAAGACATTAGGGGCAGTTTAGTATTGACAAATGACATGACAGGTTCCCGTGTTTTCATTCACCTTTTCCATTTTCTCACATGACATTAGGTTGGTTTATTACCTATAAAATCCTAAGAAAGTCCATACAGCTACAGTCAAACCAAGGAAACAAAAACGGTCATATGTTGATTCTTTGCAGCGCTTGTTTTTCAATGAATATTAAAGGCTGTTTTTTACAGTACCAGCTATGACATTTCAAACACCTCATGCACACGCTTGTTTTTTTTTTCCTGAAGATTTTGAGAACCCTCAATTCTTTTAGCGTTTTGCAACATTTTATCACACATAGAAAGTAATAAAAAAAGTGCAAAAGCACAACTAAGTATTTTGCATCATGTCTGGTGAATAAAACTAACTTTAGCGGACTTGTACTGTAGACAAAAGACAAGTAATCCGCACCAAAAAACTATACAAAAACGCTGAAAAAATGGTCATTTTACTGCCAAGGAGCACTATACAATCTATTAATAAGGTGGAAATTAGTGATGAGCGAACATGTTTGGATAAGGTGTTATCTGAGCATGCTCAAGTGCTAACCGACTGTCTTTGGTGTGCTCAAAAAATATGTTCGAATCCCCTCAGCTGCATGTCTCACCGCTGTTAGACATCCGCAACACAAGCAGGGATTTCCTGATTGTTAGACAATCCTTATATGTGTTGCAGCTGTCTACAAGCTGTGAGACATGCAGCCGCGGGGACTCAAACATATTTTTCGAGCACGTCGAAGACTCTTGGTTAGAAAAGGAACATCTTATCCGACCACATTCACTCATCATTAGCGGGAACTAATCAATGAATGCCAGAGCAAAATTAGAACATTTTGGTAGAATCTGTATCGGGGATTCAACCCCTTGAAAATGCATTAAACAGTCTTGATTATCGCTCCTTTAAGTTGCAGGCTGTGGAATTATGGGGCACATTGCACACAATTTCAATTGTCAATGCCAAATGTTAGAAAATATCTTTCATTTAATTTTAAAATTAGGTTACAGCCCCTGAGTTACTGCATTAAGAGGAATACGTAGGAAGAATTTAAACAGATTGGCAGGTGATACTTATCTTTCATAAAGAAAGTCAGAGGAACTTGGTGTTCTTTTACTAGGAAGAAGAATACGACTTTTGTAGCACAAGGTTAGATTGGGTCTGTAAGCAAAGAATTCATTAGGTGGTGATAGCATTTGTGATGAAGAGAAATTCCCATGGCGCATAGCCCCCACTGACACAGAGAGAGGGTACAAACATACAAAGATGTATGGTAATTATAGCAAACATGCACAATTTTGCATATGAATAGATTTTAGAAAAAAAAGCATAGTTACTTACCGATAACGGTATTTCTCAGAGCCCATGACAGCACTACCAGAGAGAGGGGATCCGCCCTTCAGGGACAGGAAACCTATAGGATAAAAGGGCGGTACCTCTCTCCTGCATCAGTTTGGTTTACAGAGCATTGGAGGACCTCCAGGTTAGTGACAAGAAAAATATACAATTTTAACATATTGCTTATCAGGTATACACCGTGTCTATATTAGAAAAACACACTTCGTTTAAATAAAAGTGCTCACCGCACACGTGATGAGGGGGGGAATAAGCAGGTGCTGTCATGGGCTCTGAGAAACACCGTTATCGGTAAGTAACTACGCTTTTCTCAGTCCCCCATGACAACACTACCAGAGAAAATTGCAGAGATCATTGCTTAGGGAGGGACCACAGCCTGTAAGACCCTTCTTCCGAAGGTTGTCAGATGAAGAGGCTAGGTCTAAGCGGTAGTGTCTAAAAAAGGTTGAAGGTGATGACCAGGTGGCCGCCTTACAGATTTGGTCTATTGATACCTCCGACCTTTCGGTCCAGGAGGTCACCATAGCTCTTGAAGAGTGCACTTTCAGCTCTTCGGGAACTAGGTTTCCTGTGGACGAGTATGCCAAGGCTATCGCATCTGTTATCCAGCGTGCTATAGTGCCTTTGGAGGCTTTGAGTCCTTTTTTGGGTCCCTGGAAACAGACAAAGAGAGACCCTTCCTTCCTATGCCGCAGGGTGGATTCTAAGTATTGAGCTAGACACCTTCTCACATCTAATGTGTGGAATTTTTCCTCTTTTTTTATTTTTAGGGTCTGGGCAGAAGGAAGGATTATCTCCTGGGACCTGTGAAATTTGGATGCAACCTTGGGTAGATTGGCAGGGTCTGTTCTCAGGATAAGCCTATCCTCCAGGATTTGTGTAAAGGGAGGCCTTGCAGATAGGGCCTGGAGATCACTTATTCTACGGGCAGATGTTAAGGCTGTTAGAAGGGCCGTTTTAAGTGATAGAGTTTTAAGGGGTATTGAATCTATAGGCTCAAAAGGGGGTTCAGTTAAAGCTGACAAGACTAGGTTTAAGTCCCAAGTTGGTAGTCTTTTTATGTTTATGGGTTTTGATCTTATAGCAGCTTTGATAAACCGTGTTACCCATGGATTAGCAGCTATGTTTTCACTGTATAATGCCCCAGGGCCGCTATTTGCACTTTCAGGGTGCTTACTGAGAGGCCCAGGTCTAAACCTTTTTGTAGAAATTCTAACACCTTAGGAATTTGGACCCCATCTTGTAATTTCACTCCAGAAGTGGATGGAAACTTTTTCCAAGTTTTGCCGTATATTTTAGTGGTTACCGTTTTCCTACTTTTTAACAGTGTGGAAACTAATTTATCCGAAAAGCCCCTTCCTTTTAGTAGTGACCTCTCAAGTTCCACGCTGTCAAGTGGAGACTCTCTGACTGAAAGTGGAGCACCGGTCCCTGTGATAGGAGGTCCGGAAGATCCGGAAGAACCCAGGGATCGGTGACCGATAGCATCCTTAGCCAGGAAAAGGGGGCTATTAGAATAAGTCTCGCCCTGTCCTGTCTGATTTTCCGCAGAACTGTCGGAATAAGTATAGGAGGGGGGAAAGCATATGCGAGACCCTGAGTCCAGGGAATCGTGAATGCATCCAGCGCCTGAGGGCCCCCCTGGGGTCTAGAGAACAAAATTCTTTTACTTTTCTGTTTTTTTACATCGGCAAAAAGGTCTATTACAGTGACCCCTTAAAGCTTTGTGATCTGATCGAAGATGCTTTGATCTAGAGTCCATTCCCCCTGTTTTAAATGGGTACGGCTTAAGAAGTCTGCTTTCTGATTTTCTACTCCTCTTATAAGTAGTGCAGAAAGGGATAGGAAGCTGTTCTCCGCTAAACTGAATATTTCGGAAGTGGCCTTCATAAGGGCATAAGATCTGGTCCCCCCTGGTGATTCAGGTAGGCTACCACTACCTGATTGTCCGAAAACACCCGGACATGATGCCCCTGTAGGTTGTGAAGGAAGGATAATAGAGCACGGCCCACCGCCCAGATTTTTTTGGTTTGAGGAAGCTTTGTGTTCTTGACCCCTCCAGATTCCCTGAGTGACACTGTTGCCCAGGTGAGCTCCCCACCCCGTGGGACTCGCATCTGTGGTGACTATTCGAGATACCTCTATTACCCAAGGGACCCCTTTGACAGGTTGTTGGGATCCAACCACCAAACTAGCGAGTGAATAGTGGTTGAATTTAGAGTGATGTGGTCTTCTAGACTTCCCCTTAGTGTATTCTGATTCCTCAGACTGTCCCACTGGAGGTTTATCGTGTGGAGTTGTGCCCACTGGACTGCTGGGAGGCAGGCAGAAAGGGACCCCAGCAATGATATTGTTCTTCTTAGGGTCATACGAGGGTTTGAGCGAGCTTTTGAAACAAGATTTAATTTTTTTTTTCTGGCCTGGAAGACGACATTACTGTGTTATTGAATCCAAGGTTAGGCCCAAAAACTCTTGAACTCTGGTCGGTTCTAGTTTTGATTTCTGAAGATTTATAAGCCACCCTAACTCTGTTAGAGTTTCTATCACTCTGTCGCATTGTTGACGGCACTGTTGGGTTGAATTGCTTACAATGAGAAAGTCGTCCAAGTATGGAATTATCAAAATGTCTTTTTCTCCCAGGTGGGCCATCATTTCCACAATCAATTTGGTAAATATGCGGGGTGCCACTGATATGACAAAGGGAAGAGCTTTGTATTGATATTCCCTTACTTCCCCTCCCATGACTACTGCTAGTCTGAAGTATTTCTGGGAGTTCTTGTGGATGGGGACTTGATAATACGCGTCGCTGAGATCCAACACTATCATGAAACAGTCCGGAAACAGGTTTTTTATTGTTGAATTTATTGACTCCATTTTGAACCTTTGGTTCTTTACATAACTGTTCAGCTTCCTCAAGTTTATTATCATGCGGAAGGATCCGTCCGGTTTTGGAACTAGGAATAACGGGGAATAAAAACCTGTTCCTTTTTCCCCTGTGGGAACTTCCTGGATGACGGCTTTGTTTATGAGCTTCATAATCTCCTGTTCTAACGCCTGTTGTTGTTGAGGTGAGGATTTTACCGGGGTGACCACAATTTTGGGGAGGAAGGGAAGTAAAGTCTATTTGAAGTCTTGATTTTATCAATTTCAATATCCAGACACTGGTTGAGATTTTTTCCCAGGCCGAGAGGAATTGAGATAATCTCCCTCCCACCCTGGGGGATGTGTCACTTAGTGGTCTATTTATCTCTTTAGGAATTACCGAAAAGGAAGCCCCTATCTCTCCTTTTCCCTTCATCCCATCTGTTCTGCTCTCTTGGTGGCCGTCTCTGGAAAAATTTCCTATTCCAAAAGGGCCGTTTAGAAAACGTTGCAGCCAGGAAGTGGAACCCTTATTTCTTGTCTCTTGCTTTTTGTAAAATATCATCCAGGGTCCCCCCAAACAAAAATTTTCCTTCACATGGGATTGAGCAAAGTTTCTGTTTGGTTTGTAGGTCGACTGGCCAGCTTTTTAACCATAAAGTCCTACGGGCTGCATTTGATAGGGCTGCTGATTTAAAAGTGAGTTTAACGGAGTCAGCTCATGAGTCTGCCAGAAAGGCTGCCGCCCCTCTAATCATGGGAATACATTCTATTACTTTATTTCTCGATACGCCATCTGTTGTGAATTCCGCTCTTGGGCTCCCTCCGGTGGTTGTAAGTAGCATTTTTGTGAGTTCTGCACTTGGGCTCCCTCCTGTGGTTTTGAGTGGTATAGCTGCTTCTTGGATTTAGCTTCAGCAGCTGTTTTCACTGATCGTCTTTCTGGCTCGGCTATATTAGTCTGGCCTTATCCCTCATTCAATACCAGTTGTCAATTGTTCCTGCCTGGAGTCATAGCTCTTAAGACTTTCCTGACACTCTGACCAGTTCATCAAAGCGAAGTCCTTGCTTGTCCTTTTGCGGTTCACTTGTTGTGGACTTTGTTATTCAGCACTTTCTTTGTTTTTGTTCATTTGTCCAGCTTTTCAGTATGGATCTATTCAGCTAAGCTGGAAGCTCTGGGCAGCAGAGTTTGCCCTCCCCACCTTTAGTCAGGTGTGGAGATTTTTGCATTTCTCTGCGGTGGACTTTTTCTAGTTTTTATTACTGACCGCACAGCGTTCTGTCCTGTACTATCTCTATCTAGCTAGAAGTGGCCTCCTTTGCTAAATCTTGTTTCATACTACGTATGTCATTTCCTTCTCCTCTCACAGTCATTATTTGTGGGGGGCTAATCTATCCTTTGGGGATTTTCTCTGAGGCAAGATAGTTTTCCTGCTTCTATCTTTAGGGTTAGTTAGCTCTTAGGCTGTGACGAGATGCCTAGGCAAAGTTAGGAGCATTCCACGGCTACTTCTAGTGTTGTGTTGAGCTTAGGGACTGCGGTCAGTATAGTTGCCACCTGCTCAGGGCTACGCATGTCGCTCCTTAATCACCAGATCATAACAGCCATCCCTTAGTTGTTTTTTCCAAATTATCAATCCAAATCATTAGGGATCTAGAAGTGCATGCGGCTGCTATTGCTGGCCTTAAGCATCCACCTGCCGACTCCCATGCCCCTTTAAGGAAGGTATCGTCTCTTTTGTCAAGGGGATCCTTCAGAGTTCCCATGTCCTCAAAGGGCAAAGCAAATTTTTTTGAGGCCATGGCTACTGCTACGTCAAGTTTAGGGGCCTTATCCCATGAAGTAGAAGCCTCTTCCTCGAAGGGGTATTTCCTTTTAAGGGATGGTACTGACGAGTTTTTTTCTCTCTGGTTTTTCCCACTCCCTTTTAATTAAGGCTTGGATGTTTTCATTAATAGGAAATACTCTGCGCTTTTTTTTACCTAATCCTCCAAACATTATGTCCTGTACTGTCTTGTCACCCCGGGGATCTGGGACGCCCATGGTCGATCTTACTGCTTTCACAAGTGCATCGACTTCATCTAAAGGAAAGCAGTGGCGACCTCCGCTCTCGTTATCCGAGTAAGAGGAGGAGGAATCCCGTCTATCTGAGTCTCCAATGTCAGAACTAGAGGAATCGGAGTGGGAATAGGGTATGGGTGTTTTCTCCTTAACAATTTCTCCTTTAGGGGATTTAAACGCTGTTTCTACCTCTGATTTTATTACTGATCGTAATTCAGAGGCGAAGTTTGGGGTTTCGTCACAGAGGACTTGTCCTATACAGGAATCACACAACTTCTTATCCCAGGACTGCGGTAAGGGTTTTTCACACAGTGGGCAGGTTCTGTGTTTAGTTTTCCCCATTCTTTTCCTTGCCTAAAATAAACGGAGAAGAGGGGACCCCATTATACTAGTGAACTTTCACAAAGATCACTCACCCATCTTGCGCAGCCACAGGTACCGGTTTTGGAGGAGGTGTTGGATCCTGTATCAGATTTGTAGGTGGTGGTGTCGGCTGGTTTACAACACTGGAGCCTTTGCTACGCTGTGTGAAATGGCTGCTGGACCGGGTATTGCGAGTGTCGGCAGAGGACCTCTTCCTTTGCACATCCGGCTTACGCTGGTGGTGGCGCTGCTGCTGCGGCTGTAGTGGCTGCGGCGGCTGGAGCTGCTGATCACTGTGCTCCATGGCTTTGGACGGCATGCAGCAATGAATTGCACATCATACCTCATTTTAAACATGGCGCCAATACCAGCCCCCTGCTCCAAGGCTGCGTCAGCGGCAAAGCGCTGAATCTCAATTTTTTTTTCCCTTCTGCGCATGCGCGCACTGCCCGGGACCCGGAAATGAAAAGGCACTATATCCGGGGCGGCGGCCATCTTGGTGTACCCTAAGCACACCATGCACACACGCTGCCCCGAAACCGGAATTGCCCATTCTGCGCGGTCTTCCTGGCATCCGGGTCCCTGAAGCCCCTACCTCCTATCCAGAGTGGCAGCTTTACTTCCCCCAGCGCACTCTGCAGACCCATCGGTCCCAGTAGTGATGGCATCGGACAACGCACCAGCCAGGACAGGGGCCTCCCCGCTGCCATAACCCGACTGGCCGGCTCCGGGTTATTCATATCTCAGGTACCTACTCCTAGAAAATTCCCAGTCAGGGACAGGAAACCAAACTGATGCAGGAGAGGTACCGCCCTTTTATCCTATAGGTTTCCTGTCCCTGAAGGGCGGATCCCCTCTCTCTGGTAGTGCTGTCATGGGCGACTGAGAAATTGTCATTTACTGAATAATAGAAATATTTAAGTAAATCTTTACCGGGGATTATGTAATCACTTAGAATAAAATCCAGGAGTAAATATAAATTTGCATTACTTTGCCAATGTTTTCAATTACTTTTCAGATCATTTTTTCCTATAAATCAGGGACGCGGAATCTTTTTTCTGCCAATGGCCATTTGGATATTTATACCATCCTTCGGGGGGCTGTACAAACTCCACCCACAAGGTACATCCTGACTCTGGCACTGGTGTCAGGATGTAATCTTTCATTGCATGCCCTTCAGTGTTCAATAGTGAACACCATCTGTGTGCAAACAGAGCAAGAAGAAATTAATTAATGAGCTGCTTGTAAGCAAAATACACTTCCCTGCCCAAGAATGCGGTCCCTGAGATTCTGCCGGGGGGCCTCATAAAAGGTCATCAAGGGCCGTAAATGGCCCTGGGGTCTGGGGTTCCTCACCCCTGCTATAAAGCATTAAAAATATTTTTGCTGCTAAAAACAAATTTTTCATAGCAGCTGCCGACAATTGTTTTCTTCTTTTTATTTAAAGTGAATCTGTCACCAAGTTTTTGTTATGTAATCTGAGAGCAGCATAATGTAGAGACCCTGATTCCAGTGATATCTCTCTTGCTGGTCTGCAAGTTGTCATTTTGATGCAATCATAGTTTCCTCAGTTGTAGATGAAGCAGTGCTCGGAATGCGGAGCCCTGTATAACCCCGCCCACTTCCATGATTGGCAGCTTTCTGTGTACACTGTGCACTGACAAGGCTTCTAATCAGCGGAGTTGATGGGTTTACACAGAGCAGTTGACTAGATGGATTACATAGAAAAAGTGTGCTGACAAAATCCATTTAGTATTACAATTATCTATGATCCCCAACTTGACTCACTAAGGATGGGGTCACATAATGCTGTAGCAAAGCCAGGTAGGATACGGTTAAGTCCTAGCTGTGGAGTATTTGATTAGATGCACCTGCCTAGCTTTTAATTAGAAGCAGGGCCTGTGCTCACTAGGTACATCCGTCTGCTGGATTAAGCTTAGTCAAGTGTGCTGGAGCTGGGGACTGACCAGCCAAGATGTGAGCTGTAACAGAGAGATATATGGCAGGTCAGCTAGGAAAGCTGTGCAGTCTGTGTGTGGAAGCTGCAGCCTGATCAGTGTGAACTGTGCATGGAGTTGAACATTTCTGATTGGCGTTGGAAGCTGCTGGAGCTCAGGCTGAAGGTGACACAGAGACTGGTAGGATTGTGAATTTCCTCCACTGAGAGCAGCATTATGTAGAGACAGAGACTCTGATTCCAGCAATGGGTCACTTACTAGGCTGCTTGTTGCAGTTTTGATAAAATCCCTCTTTTCTCTGCTGATCTAGCAGTTCTCTGAATGCTGAGCTCTGTATAACACCGCCCACATCACTGACATCGCATCTAGCTCATGTAAATAGAACTTTAAGGGGACCTGTCATCAGATTCATGCTGCATTTCAGAGTAACCAAAAAAGTCAAATTTTCAAAGCTTTTACGACACTTATGGTGCAAAAGTTTTGATGAATCTGCACATATGTGTTTTGGAAGAGTATTTCACTGGCCAGCAGCTTCTTGCCCCGCTCCAGTTGACTTACAATGTGAGCACATTCTGTGAAACCTATCAGTTACGTGGAACTGGGCTGGGAGAGGCTAGCTGGGGGCCTGGCTTGGACTAGTTAGCCAAGTTACATAGGGTCCAATTCATCAAAACTGGAAATAGTCACGATCTACGCCTCTTCATGAACCATGGGACGAGTGGCTTGTGCCCCGGCTTGCACCTTGCCACAAATCCTACTTCTGCCCCCTCGTGAAGTAAGATTTGTGCTGTAGCAAACTGCACCGCTCGTCATGAATTTGGTGGCAGTCGCTTCGCTCCAGTCTGGCCTCATCTCCACCCATTTCGGCAGAGATTGGAAATACTGGCGTAAAGACATCAGAAGTTGCAAAATTTTGGCTTAGCTCCGAGTTTCGCTTAAATTTTGTGACTTTTTAAAGTTTTTTATGCTAGAATTCTTGAGTAAAAGCTTTGATGAATGAGGCCTATAGTCCCCAATTGGCTTTTCTAAGTATGTTTACTCATAAGTGCAGCCATGTTTCAGTGTAATACATACTTGACTGCCAGTGTCATAAACATACCTGTCTGCAATTGCACAACCAGTGTCTGATTCACGCCACTGCCTGTGCAAGTTCCATTTAAAGGCTTTTTCCACCTTTGCAACCAATTTGATCCAATGCTTAGGAGAATCCAATAAGAGCCTATCGTTTTGCATCTAAACCCCTATGCAGACCTATACTGCAGTTTTCTGCCCCTGTAAGCAATAATTTGCGTAACTTTTGCAAAAGATAATTGATTTAACATTCTACATCAATAGATAGTTCTTTTACTCTTAGCTCCCAAGTGATAAAGAATAAAACCTCATTGTAGCAGTAAATGACTTTGTATAGAGTTTATCTGCCACAGGGATCAATACAATCTTTACTCAAATCACATTTATTACATTAGATCCATGTACTGAACTCCCTTCAGCGATGTCAGTGGAGGATTCTATGTGAATATTATATTCTGTCACCACCGGACCACCATTTTATTTTTTTATTTTTTTACACCAAAGTCTGACTCATCGTAGCTACAAGCCATCATTTTCCAGCAAAGTACAAAGAGCCTGTATAAAGGGGATTTCCAGCTGTTTTGAAGTAAATTTGATCCGACGCTGCAATCAGCGCTCTTTGAATGCAGTTGGATAAGATTTGCATAATGGATGCTGCTGTTATTATTGCTCAAATACGGATATCTAGCAAAATCTAATAATTCATATACAAGTTTACACACAAACAGATATCCTGCACTGTCATAAGTCCTTGAAAAATGTTGATATATGAACACTGACAGACCAGCTAAAAGTGAAGCTCCTTTTTAAAGGCGTTATCTAGGGGCTCAAGTGGTAAGTCATTCTATGTGACTGCAGACTTGTGAATCCTCACAGGGGGCACAGTGCGTGCTGTCAGGATTCTCCGATGACGGGCGGTCAAGTGACCGCAACTATGTCATTTGCATACTTCCGGTCACATTCCAGCTAGACGTGTCCTGCCTCGCTTAATTCCCTTGTACTGAGAGAGGCCACGCACAGCTAGTCAGCATGTGACCACATGTATGCAAATCACATACTTGCGATGAAACACCTGCCCTCTCTTACTACCGGCACCGGATACTCTGACAGCACACACGATGCGAGCTGTGAGGAGTAACAAGTCTGCAGTCACAGAGTGATGGCAGACTTTAACGCCAAGCTGAAACAACATCTTTAACTTGAGCTATTAGGCATGCAAACAAAATAAATTTAAAAAAATGTTGAATTACATAGTAACATAGTAACATAGTTAGTAAGGCCGAAAAAAGACATTTGTCCATCCAGTTCAGCCTATATTCCATCATAATAAATACCCAGATCTACGTCCTTCTACAGAACCTAATAATTGTATGATACAATATTGTTCTGCTCCAGGAAGACATCCAGGCCTCTCTTGAACCCCTCGACTGAGTTCGCCATCACCACCTCCTCAGGCAAGCAATTCCAGATTCTCACTGCCCTAACAGTAAAGAATCCTCTTCTATGTTGGTGGAAAAACCTTCTCTCCTCCAGACGCAAAGAATGCCCCCTTGTGCCCGTCACCTTCCTTGGTATAAACAGATCCTCAGCGAGATATTTGTATTGTCCCCTTATATACTTATACATGGTTATTAGATCGCCCCTCAGTCGTCTTTTTTCTAGACTAAATAATCCTAATTTCGCTAATCTATCTGGGTATTGTAGTTCTCCCATCCCCTTTATTAATTTTGTTGCCCTCCTTTGTACTCTCTCTAGTTCCATTATATCCTTCCTGAGCACCGGTGCCCAAAACTGGACACAGTACTCCATGTGCGGTCTAACTAGGGATTTGTACAGAGGCAGTATAATGCTCTCATCATGTGTATCCAGACCTCTTTTAATGCACCCCATGATCCTGTTTGCCTTGGCAGCTGCTGCCTGGCACTGGCTGCTCCAGGTAAGTTTATCATTAACTAGGATCCCCAAGTCCTTCTCCCTGTCAGATTTACCCAGTGGTTTCCCGTTCAGTGTGTAATGGTGATATTGATTCCCTCTTCCCATGTGTATAACCTTACATTTATCATTGTTAAACCTCATCTGCCACCTTTCAGCCCAAGTTTCCAACTTATCCAGATCCATCTGTAGCAGAATACTATCTTCTCTTGTATTAACTGCTTTACATAGTTTTGTATCATCTGCAAATATCGATATTTTACTGTGTAAACCTTCTACCAGATCATTAATGAATATGTTGAAGAGAACAGGTCCCAATACTGACCCCTGCGGTACCCCACTGGTCACAGCGACCCAGTTAGAGACTATACCATTTATAACCACCCTCTGCTTTCTATCACTAAGCCAGTTACTAACCCATTTACACACATTTTCCCCCAGACCAAGCATTCTCATTTTGTGTACCAACCTCCTGTGCGGCACGGTATCAAACGCTTTGGAAAAATCGAGATATACCACGTCCAATGACTCACCGTGGTCCAGTCTATAGCTTACCTCTTCATAAAAACTGATTAGATTGGTTTGACAGGAGCGATTTCTCATAAACCCATGCTGATATGGAGTTAAACAGTTATTCTCATTGAGATAATCCAGAATAACATCCCTCAGAAACCCTTCAAATATTTTACCAACAATAGAGGTTAGACTTACTGGCCTATAATTTCCAGGTTCACTTTTAGAGCCCTTTTTGAATATTGGCACCACATTTGCTATGCGCCAGTCCTGCGGAACAGACCCTGTCGCTATAGAGTCACTAAAAATAAGAAATAATGGTTTATCTATTACATTACTTAGTTCTCTTAGTACTCGTGGGTGTATGCCATCCGGACCCGGAGATTTATCTATTTTAATCTTATTTAGCCGGTTTCGCACCTCTTCTTGGGTTAGATTGGTGACCCTTAATATAGGGTTTTCATTGTTTCTTGGGATTTCACCTAGCATTTCATTTTCCACCGTGAATACCGTGGAGAAGAAGGTGTTTAATATATTAGCTTTTTCCTCGTCATCTACAACCATTCTTTCCTCACTATTTTTTAAGGGGCCTACATTTTCAGTTTTTATTCTTTTACTATTGATATAGTTGAAGAACAGTTTGGGATTAGTTTTACTCTCCTTAGCAATGTGCTTCTCTGTTTCCTTTTTGGCAGCTTTAATTAGTTTTTTAGATAAAGTATTTTTCTCCCTATAGTTTTTTAGAGCTTCAATGGTGCCATCCTGCTTTAGTAGTGCAAATGCTTTCTTTTTACTGTTAATTGCCTGTCTTACTTCTTTGTTTAGCCACATTGGGTTTTTCCTATTTCTAGTCCTTTTATTCCCACAAGGTATAAACCGCTTACACTGCCTATTTAGGATGTTCTTAAACATTTCCCATTTATTATCTGTATTCTCATTTCTGAGGATATTGTCCCAGTCTACCAGATTAAGGGCATCTCTAAGCTGGTCAAACTTTGCCTTCCTAAAGTTCAATGTTTTTGTGACTCCCTGACAAGTCCCCCTAGTGAAAGACAGGTGAAACTGCACAATATTGTGGTCGCTATTTCCTAAATGCCCAACCACCTGCAGATTTGTTATTCTGTCAGGTCTATTAGATAGTATTAGGTCTAAAAGTGCTGCTCCTCTGGTTGGATTCTGCACCAATTGTGAAAGATAATTTTTCTTGGTTATTAGCAGAAACCTGTTGCCTTTATGGGTTTCACAGGTTTCTGTTTCCCAGTTAATATCCGGGTAGTTAAAGTCCCCCATAACCAGGACCTCATTATGGGTTGCAGCTTCATCTATCTGCTTTAGAAGTAGACTTTCCATGCTTTCTGTTATATTTGGGGGTTTGTAACAGACCCCAATGAGAATTTTGTTACCATTTTTCCCTCCATGAATTTCAACCCATATGGACTCGACATCCTCATTCCCTTCGCTAATATCCTCCCTTAAAGTGGACTTTAGACAAGACTTTACATAGAGACAAACCCCTCCTCCTCCTCCCTCCTTGAGTATAAATGTCCAACATTCATGGTTCAAATGCCTAATGTGCAGCCAGCCAGAGGTCTAATGACCAGAACTCAAGAGTCATAAGCCCAGTCGGGACATTATGTAGTTGGATTATGAATCTTGGAAGTGTTAATGATGCTGTAGATTTTTCACTCATGTGAGTGGGTTTAGGGCAGGGGTCCCCAACCTGTGGCTTGAGAGCCACATGTGGCTAGCGGGCTCAAGATGTGAAGCTCGCGGTTGTCTGTTAGCTTGAGGAATTAGCGCCAGGTTTAGCATTTAGCTGTGAAAAAGAGGTCTCCAGATGCTGACTTTTATGTGTAGCCCTGCATAGAAAAGCAGATCTGAATGTGCATACACTTGCAGAGGGGAAGAGGGAGAGAAATAAAATCAGTAAGCTGAAGATAGGAGGATACTGAAACTGGATGCATTAGTGTGGAGGGTGTGCTTGATAGGAGAATATCACTTGGGAAGGCTTGGATGTACCGTAAATATTCTAACAGGGTGTGTGTGAAGTTTTGGTACTCATCATACCAGTAATGTGGGCTTTCAGTGTAACTACTGTGGAGTGGGCAGGCCTGGATGTGGCTGGTGATTATCTCTCAGACTACAATGTGGTTCACAACGTAAGAACGCTTGAGGAACACTGCATTAGGGTATGTTCGCATGATGTGATAATGCCGTCTTTAGCCACGATTTTCAGAATCTTTAATAAAAATATGGCAATTGTCTTTTAATCTCAGAAAATCAAAACAAAAAGAAAAATTGCATTATGTGAACCTAGATTAGAGACCATTTAAGCATGCCAATAAAAGGGACCGAACAATCCTCAGATTGCTCATTTTCCGATTATTGCGTCATCTAAACCAGCTTCCAATCATCGACGTTCGCAGGGTATTATAATAAGATTAGTAAACAAGCAATACTTCTCAACAGCACATAAAGGTGGTGTGCTGCCAATAACATGATGTTTTATGCACCCAGAAAAATCGGTCTTTGCACATAGAATTGAGGGTGGTTGGACTAAACAAGCTGCTAAACTACCACTGATCGGCTTACATGTAGCTGGTCGGAGGCCGTTTAAGGGCTGTGATCGGGCGGTGTACACGAACCCATACTCTTTCACAGATTCGCTTACTTGGCTGAATATATGAAACACTTAGAACTGCTGAAGGGATACTTACCCGCTACTAAATGCTCTACAGGCAGATTTAGTGCTAGAACTCTGATCTTGACCTGGTTTTAAAAGCAAGAACCCAGCCAGGGTTAGGGCACGAAGAAGTAGTAACAACATAAAGGAGGTGGGATAGCAAAGAACACACTGACTGCATGCCGGGAGAGGAGGACGCTCTGCAGATGTTTCACAGGTCAATCAGGCACACCAACAGTCAAAAATCAACTAAGTTTACTCAACGATAACTCTCTAGTCTCTTCAGATTAGTCTCTCCCACTCTGGGCTAGTTCCAACCATTAACTCTTACTTTCCCTACTGTCAAACAACACACATCATTAACGGATAGCACAATTCACATTGCATGATAATATAATATACTTGTTCTTTAAGATGGAAATGCAGGTATTATGTCCATTCCCTTATAGGATGAGGACTTGAAAATTGCCCATTCATCTGCCCTTAATTAGGCCATTTGTTAACTCCATGACTCAGATGACTATGAGCATTCCTGAATTGCAGCATTATAAAATTGCTAAGTTTAGCTAGTGCATTCCTGCAATTGTGGTATTTTTTGTAGCTTTATACACAATATGAGGTGATCTCTCTAACAAAAAAATGATGGTAGTATAAGAGCAGTTTCAGATGTGTAGCATTTATTATTTATAGATGATAACTACATTGCATGGCTTCTTTCTCAGAGTTTTTGAAAGCACAACCTGTAAAGGACTGTAGTACACATGAACTTTGCACAACTTGTTTAATTGATTTTACAGTTTTTATGTTAAACTTCTGCTTCTTTGTGACTTTTAGGTTCAAATGCTTTCATGCAATTACTAAATAAATCATTTCTCTGTCACAAAAGTTATTTGAGAATGGATAATTTTTTCCCCGATAAATATAAATATTGCAGGTTATAGGCATTAGATTCTGTGATGGGATGTTGATCCAGGGAACTACGGTAGTACGATTGCCCTATGTGTAGTTGGGAAGGAATTTTACACCTAAGGCCGGGATCACACATGCGAGAAACACGTCCGTGTCTCGCATGTGAAATCCAAGCTCTGGCGCCGGCACTGTGGAGCGGAGAGTGCGGCCGCATAGCAACACATGGAGCCGCACGCTCTGCTCTGGAGTGCCGGCGCCAGAGCTTGGATTTCAAATGCGAGACACGGACGTGTTTCTTGCATGTGTGATCCTGGCCTAATGGAGCTATTGGCATCTGCCCCATGGGATTTTTTTACCTTCCTCTGGATCAACATACAGGGAGGGAAATAAATATTTGATCCCTTGCTAATTTTGTAAGTTTGCCCACTGACAAAGACATGAACAATCTATAATTTTAAGAGTAGGTTAATTTTAACATTGAGAGATAGAATATCAAAAATAAAATCCAGAAAATCACATTGTATAAATTATATAAACTTATTTGCATTTTGCAGTGAGAAATAAGTATTTCATCCTCTACTAACCATTAAGAATTCTGGCTCCTACAGACCAGTTAGATGCTCCTAATCAACTCGTTACCTGCATTTAAGATAGATGTCTTACATAGTCACCTTTATAAAAGACTCCTGTACACAGATTCAATTAATCAGTCAGACTCTAACCTTTACAACATGGGCAAGACCAAAGAGCATTTTAAGGATGTCAGGGACAAGATCATAGACCTGCAAAAAGCTGGAATGGGATACAAAACCATACGTAAGACGCTGGGTGAGAAGGAGACAACTGTTGGTGCAATAGTAAGAAAATGGAAGAAGTACAAAATGACTGTAAATCGACATTGATCTGGGGCACCATGCAAAATCTCACCTCATGGGGTATCCTTGATCATGAGGAAGGTGAGCGATCAGCTTAAAACTACAAGGGGGAACTTGTTAATGATCTCAAGGCAGCTGGGACCACAGTCACCAAGAAAAACATTGGTAACACATTACATCATAAAAGTTTAAAATCCTGCAGTGCCTGCAAGGTCCCAATGCTCAAGAAGGCACATGTGCAGGCCAGTCTGAAGTTTGCCAATAAATACCTGGATGATTCTGTGAGTGATTGGGAGAAGATGCTGTGGTCAGATGAGACAAACATTGAGCTCTTTGGCATTAAATCAACTGGCCACGTTTGTAGGAAGATAAATGCTGCCTATGACCCAAAGAACACCATCCCCACTGTCAAGCATGCAGGTGTAAACATTATGTTTTGGGGGGTTCTCTGCTAGATGGAGCCATGTACCGTAAAATCCTGAGTGAAAACCTCTTTCCCTACGCCAGGACATTAAAAATGGGTCGCGGCTGGGTCTTCCAGCAAGACTGTTATGATCTGGTGGCCTAGGAGCAGCATGAGACGGACTCTGGAGAAGGTGGTCCCTGTACTGACCGCAAACCCTGAACCTAGCAGCGCTACTAGAAGTAGCCGTGGGGGGTACCTAACACTCCCTAGACCCCTCGGCACAGCCTAAGATCTAACTTCCCCTAAAGACAGAAACAGGAAACCTATCTTGCCTCAGAGAAAATCCCCAAAGGATAGATAGCCCCCCACAAATATTGACTGTGAGAGGAGAGGGAAATAACATACGCAGATATGAAATCAGATTTTAGCATAGGAGGCCATACTAGCTAAAAAGAAAGAATAGAACAGAGTACTATGCAGTCAGTATAAAAACACTAGAAAATATCCACCACATAAAATACAAAACACCACATCTGACTAAAGACATGGAGGGTATATCTGCATCTCCAGAGACACAGCTTGGCTGCAAAAAATCCTTCACAGACAAAGCTGGACAAGACAAAAACATGAATATGCACAGAACTATAAGGTCCACAGCAGGTGGACAGCAAAAACAAAGCCAGGACTTATCTTTGTAGAAAAGCACAGCAAACTGGAGAGACCAACATGGAAGTGAATCCTTCAAAAACAATGGACAACTGGCAGGGACTAAAGAGTCCTGCAAAGCTATATACCCCAGTCAGTTTTGCAATTAGTAGATACACCTGTCCACTCCTGCAGTCCAGGCACAACTGCATTACCATCTACAACCACCGGAGGGAGCCCAAAAGCTGAATTCACAACACAAGACAATGACCCAAAACATACAGCCAGGGCAACAAAGGAGTGGCTCAAAAAGAAGAACATTAAAGTCATGGAGTGGCCTAGCCAGTCTCCAGACCTTAATCACCATATAAAACTCATGGATGGAGTTGAAGCTCTGAGTTGCCAAGTGACAGCCTCAAAATCTTAATGATTTAGAGATGATCTGCAAAGACGAGTGGACCAAAATTCCTCCTGACGTGTGCAAACCTCATCATCAACTACAAAAAATGTCTGACTGGTGCGCTTGCCAACAAGGGTTTTGCCACCAAGTATCAAGTCTTGTTTGCCAGAGGGATCAAATATTTATTTCTCACTGCAAAATGCAAATAAATTTATATAATTTATACAATGTAATTTTCTGGATTTTATTTTTGATATTCTATCTCTCAATGTTAAAATTAACCTACCCTTAAAATTATAGACGGTTCATGTATTTGTCAGTGGGCAAACTTACAAAATCAGCAAGTGATCAAATACTTATTTTCCCCACTGTATTAGTCAATAGGTTGAACTTGATGGACATAAGTCTACCTTCAATCTTAAAAACTCTGAAATGGCTGTCAACAGCTTGACAAGGCAAAATGAAGTGTAATCTGCTTTTAGGAAATATATAGGGTTTAAGGATATGCACACAATGATTTCCGATGGCAGAAACACTCCAGAAAAAAAAGTGGTCTTTTTCCGCATTGGCTCTTTTGGTGGCTATATTATATATATATATATATATATATATATATATATATATATATATATATATATATATATATATATATATATATATATATAAAAAAAAATCAGCAAATGAAGGCAGCACTCCAAATCCTCATGAAGGTAAAAATGTGTCTTTTTATTGAACCCACATCTCTGTGCGACGTTTCGGCTCACACTGAGCCTTTTTCAAGGCTTGAAAAATGCTCAGTGTGAGCCGAAACGTCGCACAGAGATGTGGGTTCAATAAAAAGACACATTTTTACCTTCATGAGGATTTGGAGTGCTGCCTTCATTTGCTGATTTTTGTATTTATGTGGGCAGATGAGTGGACCATTCTGCCCGGGAGGCCAGGCACCCACCGGTGAGCATTGTGCTGTTCCAATTTTTTACGGTTTATATATATATATATATATATATATATATATATATATATATATATATATTATAATGGTGGAATACGTATTAAATATATTCATATGTTCAGCTCATGCCATGTTCATGTACAGGTGCAGCGCCGAAAATGTAAAGGAACCAAAGTGGATGAGTTGAGAATCTATCACTGCTCACATATCTGACCTAATGTCCTCGATATGTTTGTATTATCCCATTCTCCAGCTTTGAATAAAATTATAGCCCTCACTGTTCCTCCCATTCCCTACGCTGCACCATTCTCCTAAAGGATGCTGTTTCCAGCTGTGCCCTTGTGAATTGAGCTTTAATCTTTCATAAAAGAAAAGCTTTTGAAGAATGAGATCTTTGCACAAACCAGTCCTTTGGTCCCAAAATAGGACAAAAGACACCAGACTGCCTTTAAAATGTCATTCTTGGGGAATAAAAAAAAACAAAAAAAAAAAAAGTTTTCTACATTAAAGTAGGTCTTTTAGTTCACCCAAATAGTATGATGAGACCAATACTGTATTGCCAAGAACATACAGTATCACTACATATATGCAGAGGAATACATGCGTTTGGATTCTTTGACTCAGAGAGGATGGATGGAGCATTTTGTAGCCTCCTCCAGTAACAAACAATGCAAGTGTAGGAAAAGGAAATCCATTCTAGGTGGGAAAAGAGTGTAAGGTATTTTACTATTAAAGGGACTCTGTCACCCGAATTTGGAGGGAACAATTTTCAGCCATAGAGGTGGGGTTTTCGGGTGTTTGATTCACCCTTTCCTTACTCGCTGGCTGCATGCTGGCTGCAATATTGGATTGAAGTTCATTCTCTGTCCTCCATAGTACACGCTTGCGCAAGGCAAGATTGCCTTGCGCAAGGAAAGGGTAAGGAAAGGGTGAATCAAACACCCGAAAACCCCGCCTCTATGGCTGAAAATTGTTCCCTCCAAATTCAGGTGACAGAGTCCCTTTAAACACATGTATTAGTCCGAAAGATGAGCAAACTAATCTGCAAGACCCTGGATCAGTGGCCAGGTCAAGTACTCCTTGGCCATTGAACAGGAGCCCTGCAAACCATCTCCTACCTGCTGTCATCCGTGGCTACTCTTTCTGGTAGCTGGCCTGGCACAAGGTCATCAATACGGTGTGACGCATGCACACTGGGCTGGCTAATCAAAAGTGGACCTGGAAATGGAACCATGTAGGAGGCGGTTGTCAGGGATCCCATCTAGAGATAATGAAATAATGACTTGTAAATTGAGCAAGGTCTAGTTGGAATGTGGCCGGGAGTATGAATATCGCATATGTGTGGTCAGATGACTGCTGGGTCTCGCTGCCGACACTGTAAAATCCTTGCAGTGTGTGCAATGTAAGCGTTTACAGGTCTGCAATCACAAAGTGACTTTTCTGAATAGCCTGGACAACACCTTTAACCTCTTCCCGACCTGCACTGTACATATACTGCACTGCGGGAGGTGCGTTCCCACAAACAGCAGTATATCTACGGCGGCCTGACGCTGAGCGCCGCGGTGATCGCATGCGGGTGTCAGCTGCACGTGACAGCTGATACTCCACAGCAATGCCCACAATCAGTGCTAGCACCGATTGCGGGAATTTAACCCCTCTGATGCCGCTGTCAGCAGTGAAAGCAGCGCAGAGAAGCATCGCAAAGGGAGGGGACTCCTTGCGCGCTTCCATCAGACCAATGTGATGCGATCGCGTTGGCCTGATGGTCTCCAAGATGGCCACGAGGTCCTTCCGGACCCTAAATACATTTTATCCCAATAAATACATTTATTTATGTAAATAAAAAAAAAACAATAAAAGTACACATATTTCGTATCGCCGCGTCTGTAACGACACGCTCTATAAAACAGTCCCACAAGTTAACCTCTTCCATGCACATCGTAAAAAAAATTAATAAAAAACGAGGCAAAAGACAATGCTCTATCATACTGCCGAACAAAAAGTGCAATAAAACGCAATTAAAAAGATAGATATAAATAAAAAGGTTACTGCTGAAAACGTCATCTTGTACTGCAAAAAACAAGCTACCATACAGCGTCATCAGCAGAAAAATAAAAAAGTTATTGCTCTTAGAATAAAGCGATGCAAAAATTATTATTTTTTCTATAAAATAGTTTTTGTGTAAAAGCTCCTAAACATAAAAACTATATAAATGAGGTATTGCTGTAATCGTACTGACCCAAACAATAAAAAAAAGCTGTCTTACCAATTTTACTACACGCAGAACAGTATTAAAACAATAAAAAAAAAAACAATTCCTTAATTGCTGGTTTTTGTTCATTCTGTCTCCCAAAAATAAGAATAGAAAGTGATCAAAAAATATCATGTGCCCGAAAATGATACCAATAAAAATGTCAGTTCGTCCCGCAAAAAAAAGCCCTCACCTGACTCTATTGTCGGACGAAATATAAAAATATTATAGCCCTCAAATTATGGTGATGCAAAAACTAGTTTTCGCAATAAAAAGTGTCTTTTAGTGTGTGACCGCAGCCAAACATAAAAGCTCAATATAAATCTGGTATCGCTGTAATCGCACCGACCCGCCTAATCACTTACACTGCACGAGGAACGGCATAAAAATAAATAAAACCAATTCTTCATCTACTGTTGATTTTTTCATTCTGCCTCCCAAAGATTGCAGCAAGGCTTGGAGCACATTTATCCTGTGCTCTGCGCTGAGTGCTTACACTGGGGTCTCTGTGTAAATCTCTAAAATACATGATTCAGACAGAACCCCGGGGGGAAATTCCCTATAGTGAGGCAGATGGAGGCACTGTGGACAACATAGGACCTGTAATCCGGCGGTCAGTCTTTTTAGGATTGCACAGTTGGCCAGATGGAGTCCAGAGTAACTCTGCTGCCTCATTATAGCGAATGGATCGGTGGTTTCATCTGTCACGTCACTCGGAGATTTAGATGGAAACCCCAAAGCAAGAGCTCAACGTAGAGCGCCGGATAACGGTGATCCCAAACATTATGTAATATGTTCGCAATAAAAGCTTCAACTCAATCCACAAAAAAAGCAAGCCCCCACTCAGGTCCGTCACCCGTTAATGGAAATATTGGGGGCTTCCACATTACTGGTAGCACAAAGGTTATGGAAAAGCAAAATGGCTCCTCGCTCCCCAAAAGAAACTTAGCAAATGCTCCGCTCCCAAATCCAAATGCCCCCCTCCCTTCTGAGCCCCAATTTGCCTAAAAAACATTTGTGCCCACGTTAGCCATTTCTGCAATGATGAGAGCTCGCCTAATTTACAGGTGCATGTCTCCAGAAGCACGGGATAGGCTAAATATACTGGTCACTACAGCATACTGTTCACTACAACTGCAGTTTGCAATTTTCACTGGAAAACACCCGTGGCGTGAAAGTCGTCGCTAGATATGTAGATAAATTCCCAAAGGGTTATAATTTCCAAAATGGGGTCACTTGAGGTGGGATTCTGTTTTTCTAGCACTTAGGGGCTCTTTATATAATCTAGGAAAATTTGCGTTCCAGGAGGCAAATAGCGCTCCGTCCCTCCTGAGTCACTCTGCTAAGCTAAGGCTGGTTTCACACTTGCGTTTAAAAATGCATGCGTTTTAAAAAAAAAACGCATGGTGAAAAAACCATGTAAACGCGTGCAAATGCTGCGTTTTTTTGACGCATGCGTTTTTGCATGTGGTGAAAAAAACGCGGCGTTTTGATGCGTTTACATGCGTTTTTTCATGCGTATGCGTTTTTTAAACGCATGCAGATAAATGTGTGACAGCTGCCAATCATAAAAATAAAGTAAAAAACACACTATAAAGCTAGGGTTAGGGGTAGGGATCCTAACCCTACCCCTAACCCTACCCCTAACCCTAAAGGGATCCTAACCCTAACCTTACCCCTAACCCTACCCTTAAAGGGATTAGGGGTAGGGTTAGGGTAAGAGGTAGGGTTAGGGGTAGGGTTAGGATCCTTTTATCAATTTTATGGTGTGGGGTGGTTTATCAGTGTGTTGTTTTTTTTTTGTTTTTTTTTTAAACGCATGCAAACGCATGTAGTTAAAAACGCATACATAGACAGCAATGCATTTTTTTGCCACAAAAAAACGCATGCGTTTTTTTTTGCGGCAAAAAAAGCCGCTAAAAATACATGTTGCATTTCAGCAACACAACGCATGCAGAAAAAACGCGTCAAAACGCATACAAAAAAAACGCATGCGTTTTTAATGTTAAATATAGGGGAAAAAACGCATGCTTTTTTTGCATTTTTTACCACAAAAACGCAAAAAAAACCGCAAATGTGAAACCACCCTAAGTAGTACTGTACTGCCACATATGGGGTATTTCTATATTCAGCAGAAATTGTGGGACAAATTCCCACAATACCCATTTCCCAGTGTTAACATGTAAAACTTTGGGCTAACACACAATCTTGGTGGTAAAACTGAAAATTATTTTTTCTTCACTGCCCAATGGTATAAAAGTTTGTGACATACCTGTGGTGTCAATATAATCACTGCACCCCTAAATGAACTAATTGAGAGGTTTAATTGGAAAAATGGGGTCACTTATGGGGGATTCTG
Source organism: Ranitomeya imitator (assembly GCF_032444005.1). Lineage (NCBI taxonomy): Eukaryota > Metazoa > Chordata > Amphibia > Anura > Dendrobatidae > Ranitomeya > Ranitomeya imitator. The sequence continues at coordinate 714,228,018 of NC_091282.1, read as the reverse complement.
CTGTTCTGCCACCTCAGGGGCTCTGTCAATGTAACATGGCGCCCTCAAACAAGTGCAGCAAAATCTGCAGTGTAATATGGCGCTACTGCCTTTCTGAGCTTTGCACTGTGCCTCAAAAGAAGTTTTCGACCACATATGGGGTATCGGTGAACTCAGGAGAAATTGCACAACAAACTTTGGGGACCATTTTCTCCTTTTGCCTTTTTTTAATTTTCATGGCTTAACATTATAAACTTCTGCGAAGCACCTGGGGGTTCAAAGTGCTCAATACACATCTAGGTAAATCCCAAAGGGGTCCAGTTTCCAAAATGCTGTAATGTGTGGGAGGTTTCACTGTTTAGGCACATCAGGGGCTCTTCAAATGCTAATTATTCCATCAAATTTTGCATTCAAAAAGTCAAATGGTGCTCCTTCCCTTCCAAGTCCTGCTGTGTGCCCAAACAGTAGATTTTCCCCACAGATGGGCTATCGGCATGCTCACAAGAAATTGCATGACAAAATGTATGGTCCATTTTCTCCTGTTACCCTTGTAAGAGTAAAAAGTTTTAAGTACCTTGAGAGGTGCAGTTTTTGGAATGGTGTCATTTTGGTGTATTTACTGTCATATGGGCCCCTCAAATTCACTTCAAATGTGAGGTGGTCCCTAAAAAAATGGTTTGGAAAATGTTGATGTAAAAATGAGAAATCGCTTGTCAACTTTAAACCCTTATAACTTCCTAACAAAAAAAATTGTATTTCCAAAATTGTGCTGATGTAAAGTAGACATGTGGGAAATGTTATTTATTAACTATTTTGTGCAATATGACTCTCTGATTTAAGGGCATAAAAATTAAAAGTTTGAAAATTGCGAAATTTTCACAATTTTCTCCACATTTCCTTTTTTTTCACAAATAAACACAAGTCATATCAAAGAAATGTTACCACTACAATAAAGTACAATATGTCACGAGAAAACAGTGTCAGAATCATCAGGATCCGGTGAGGCGTTCCAGAGTTATTACCTCATAAAGTGACAGTGGTCAAAATTGGAAAAATTGGCCTGGTCACGAAGGTGAAAACAGGCTTCGGGGTGAAGGGGTTAAAATCTTTAAAATGTACAATATACTAGAACACATTAAGCCCTCCAAATGCATAATATACTTTTGGTATGTATGGGTAATGACCTAGGGGATGGCAGCTGCATACAATATAAATAGATAGATAGATAGATAGATAGATAGATAGATAATATATACAGATATATACTGTGTAATGATCATGATTATATGACGAGCTACATTATATTAAGCCCTCAATTCCCAAATTCGGCATAGGACACTGATGTAGAATAGTTTACGGTAGGTTCCATGGATTAATAGACTCATTTATACCGGTGATGATGGATGTGGTCAGCCTTTGCACCAGCAGCACATGACTAGAGCAAAGCTTCGTTACTGCATAATGAAAACATTAAGTTCAGCCAGTCATCGGAGCAGTAAAGGCGGAAAACAGTCCTTTATACTATAAATGAACGCACGCCGTGCTCATTTGTGGCTTTGACCAGCAGTTTATGCTGCCACTTTATGAAGAACGGCGTGACCGGGAACACTTTGGAATGCAAATATTGTCCAAATGCACAGCTAAAAAAAAAAATTCTATATTTGACACTTTTGAGGACTTTGTTATTGTCTCAGAATCCCCCTTGTGTATTAATTTTCTGTTTTATATGTTTTCTGCTAAGGAGAGGTACTAATGTCCTCATTGCTAGCGCACATATCTAGCATATCTATTCATCCTATTAAATGTCCCAGAATGTCAGTGAAAAATGTCAAAGCAACTAGTAATGTAGTTTCCAAAAAACACAACTAAAGAATACAGTATGTAAGAGATGGACATCGGTCTGGAGCAATGCATTATTAATGGCAGTTATTCTGGTATTTAACCTTTCCATATATTTGCCCAGCTGAGAAACAGCCCTAAACTGAGTGCTTGTGTAGCCGCTTCCCTTATGCCGTCTTATTTATCATCTAAGTTACAGGAGGGTCCGGGTACTGCTATATTATAGGATATTGTAGGAAATTTTTCCAATACAACTTGAGGGGAGTTGCTCTATGAGTGAACAACTGAGAGACCTGGTAAAAAGAAATGAACGACCTGGTCACTACAGAAGATCTAATATGGGGGTATATGTACGCGAATAGGAAAAAGCAGATTTTCAGATTAAGTTCTGTAAAAAGTCTACAATTATCCTTACATAAAGATTACAGAAAAGTCAGCATGGTCCTGCATTCAGGCATTTGTGGTTGGTATAAATGCAGTACTTTTGCTCTCTGGGTTTGGATGCTGGAATCTCTTGGAAATCTGTGCTACTGGAGAGATTGGTAAAATGTGTGCTTGCATAATTATTCAGCTTGTGCACGATATTTAGTAAAGTCTTATTTCTCGTTCCTCACCCTCCCCACAAACCTCAGTAGCCATAGCTTCTATTCAACACTTCACGGAACAACTCTCACTCTGTGATCCGTGGAGAGTGATGGACTCTGCAGCTAGAGACTACACATGTCACTCTCTTACGCACCAGTCCTTCTCCCTTATTGACTACTACTTCATCTCCACACAACTATTTCCCCAACATCATAATTCTCGCATCCACCCAATACTCATGATCATGCTCCCATTTAATTATCCTGGATTTTAAGAGACCCAAGCCCCAGACACGGCATTGGAGATTTCCATTCTACCTGGCAGAATCAGACAAGTTCAAAACCTTTCTAAAATTACACTGGAATGACAATGTCATCCATACTGACAATATCCCTCTACTCTGCACCACTTCTAAGGCTGTCATGAGAGGCTATATCATCGGTTATCCGTCATGTAGAAGGAAAATACATAGAAAGAAATTTGACGCCTTCCATGCCTTCCTCCTTCAGACTCAGACAACACTTGCCCTGTCTCCATCCCCTGATGCACAACAACCTTATCCAATGGCCAAACATCTCCTGGACTCTTTCATACATTCCCAATCACACTGGAAAATCCAATTAACCCAAAATAAATTTTACCGCTGGGGAAACAAGACGGACAAATTGCTAGCTACCCTAACTAAAAGCAAACAACCCTACAAACCAGTTATTAAACTGCAGAACCCCATAACAGGCTTGCAGACGACTGACCTTGAAGAGATCACACACATTTTCAGTGACTACTACGAGGACCTATACAGAGCCTCCCCTGCCAATCTCCCCACAATTAATTCCTTTTTGAACTTTATTAACTGTTAGACTCAAAGTTAACAGAGGACGACGTGAGACAAGCTATAGCAGACGCATCTAACGGTAAGACCCCAGGCCCTGATGGTCTCTCCGCTGAATACTATAAGATTTTCTTCCCTGATTTAGTGCCCATTTTGACTAACCTTTTTAACAAAGCTTTTCTTCAAGGAGCTTCTATCGACCAATTTACAGACTCACGCACCATAGTTATCCCTAAATCTAATAGAGACCCATTACTGCCACAATCTTACTGCCCAATCTCACTCCTCAACCACGATTATAAACTCTTTGCAAAGATCCTAGCAAACCGTCTGCAAACGTTGCTGACTGGCCTTCTATGTGAGGCTCAGACAGGCTTTACCTAGGGACGGATCAGTAGGCAAATATACGCATGGTGGTTGCACCCACACCCTGGCCCAAGATGCATCAAAACCACCTCCAATGTTGATGAGTCTGGATGCCGTAAAGGCTTTTGATAAAGTGGCATGGCCTTCCCTATATGAAGTCATGGGCAGTGAAAATATCGGCTTGAGGTTGCTACAGTATGTCCAATATATTCATACAAATGCAAATACCTGTGTGACGGTTAACGGATATAGTGCACCAACAATAGATCTCTTTTGGGGAGTCAAACAGGGATGCCCTTTGTCACCCCTCTTATTCAACCTCTCTATAGACCCCTTACTATGCCACCTTTGCAGACCCCTATTTCCCGCTAACAAAATGGCAGATCGAGGACTCCAGTTTGTCCTGCAACACCATTCTGAAAGCTCTAGATCAAGCCTATAAATTCCTCCCCTCAGCTCATTTCCTGGAAATGAGACTGAAAATCTGTCATAGATCCTAACTAACTCAGCAAAAGGGTCATAGAAAGGGGCTGTACATAACCTCCAAATGTTTCAAATGCCACTCCCAAGAGGTTAACTTGTTCCATTGCCTGTGGGCATGCCCAGTCATCACACCATTTTGGGAGAAAGAGGTTAACTTGTTCCATTGCCTGTGGGCATGCCCAGTCATCACACCATTTTGGGAGAAAGTACGACGATTCACCATCACACACCTTACAAACTTTGCTCCTGACAAATCTCTATGGGCCATTTTTGGATATTTAAAACCAGAAAAATACACCTGCTCTCCAGGGGTCCGTAAACTACTACATTCAGTGGTGGCAGCAGGTACTAAGGCCATTCTGCAGACATAATCTTTGTTTTTTTTATATAGCGCTAACATATTCCGCAGCGCTTTACATTTTGCACACATTATCATCACTGTCCCTGATGGGGCTCACAATCTAAATTCCCTATCAGTATGTCTTTAGAATGTGGGAGGAAACCGGAGTGCCCGGAGGAAACCCACGCAAACACGGAGAGAACTCTTTGCAGATGTTGTCCTGGGTGGGATTAGAACCCAGGACTCCAGCGCTGCAAGGCTGCTGTGCTAACCACTGCGCCACCGTGCCGCCCCTCCATGGATCCATGACTATGCCCCTCCTTTCAAGATCTTTATAGAAAAACTGTTGTTTCTGCTACAGATGGATTGAGTTGAGGCCTCCTTGCATAAAGAGTCCTTTTTTGAAACTTGGGAAAGCTTCCTCTCTGCCTCCACAACATATACAGGATCCCATTAAAACTTGTTTTCAACCAACAGTCTGGTATCAAGAACAGCTACTATTATGAGAGACACCTACAGTATACAGTGATATCTCTGGGGGAACCACTGCATGGAGCCACTTCTAGGTGTTAGGGGTCTACTTCGGTGTCGTTAGGTCCTTAGCTTTTAAGTTAAGCAGCCATGCTGGGAGTCCGATACGTAAATTTTTTTAACCTGTTGCTGACATCTTTTTCCCCCTCTTTCCCTCCCCTTTCCCGGTTTTTGTTTTGGCTTATTCTCCTGTTAACCAATGCAATTTCTGGAATAGATGTTTTGACATATATGCCTCAGGTAATGTTTGCATTGATGTATGTATGTAAGGAAAAAAATCTCTGTATTCAATAAAAACAAGGTTTCAAAAAAAAAATAATAATACAGTACTTTAGGCAGCAAACCAAGATGAAACTAATACAAATCATTTATTCTTCTGCACTAGAGCAGTGGTGTCCAAACTGGAGCTCCTGCTGTAATAATACTACAACACCTAGCGTGCTGGTAGTTCTAGTCTCAGAACAATTCAAGTGCCACAGGTTGGAGATCATTGCTCTATAGCAGGAATGTGAAACTCAAATACACAGATGGCCAAAATTAAAAGCTTAGACAAAGTCGTGGGCCAGCCTTGATATTTATAAAAAAAATTCTACAATTCAGGAAGGCTTTTTAGTTTTTTAGTAAATATAACGATTAACTTTTTCATTTGGAAACAAACTTAAAGGGGTTATCCCACGAACAAAGTACATTTTAATTAATAGATCTGAGAATAAAATATTGGAATATTATATGTTATGTAAGAGAAGTAAAACCCATATGGCCTGATAGCCACATTTAAATATGTAATAACAAAGAATACAAAAACTTGAATAATGCAGGTAATAAAGTATGATGCCAACATAGATGCCCATGAACACAGTATGATACCTCCTCATGCACGGTATGATAACCCTACTATACTCACCCTGAAGGCCAGATTTGGCCCACCGGCCAGAGAATGTCATATGTCCTCTATTGGTAGAAAAACAGTAAAGCCTACCTGTAAAAATGCATCAGTATGGCCTTAAAAGAAAGCAATCTACACATTTCAGGGCATAAAACCAGTATGAGAGCACTGAAGAAAGACTCATTAGGTCTCTTGGGGTGACATCTTGCATAATTTATGGATGTCTTGGGTGGTCCATTCCTTAAAGGGAAGGTACCGCGTTTGTAGGTCATTAATAAATCACTGTAATGTAGCATAACATGCTGCTATAAGCAAGTTTTAAATGCATGTGAAACAGATTTCATGTGTTATATGAGTTTAAAGAAGGCACTGGGGGCTGACATCTTGGTTTTGCAGCAGTAGCAGGGCCCTATCAGTGTCAGATTACGGCACCCCATGGACATAGGAGATAATAGACCGGCGAGGACCCTATCTGTAACATTGCAGCAGCATTAGCATTGAGCTGGGCACGCCTCTGTGGGCTGCACAACTCACTGCTGTAGGTGTGACTAGCTGCCATTTTATTATAGCCCTGTGCTCTCTATCGCAGGACAGAAGAAGCCCTCACTGCTCCTCTGTACTCCAAGCAGGCACATGTCCTCTGCTCCTCACACGCTGCCCTGTGTGCTTCTCCTGCTCTGTCTCCCCCTCCCCCTCACACACAGTCCCTGTGATCTCTGGTAAGCTGCACTCAGAGCCTGCAGAGAGGGAGGCAACACCTGGAGAGAGAGAGCAGGGCAGCTGACAGGACAGGGATTAAGGTGGGGGAAGGGGGATGGCAAGAATGTTATTCACAAAAAATGCTGCTGAGCCCACTGTGTTCTGCTCTTCTGTAAACAAGCTGTGCCTCTGATGCAGTAACTGCTGGTGATAGCAGGTCCCAGGGCAGTCACACACAAAATGGTGCTGCCCTGTGATGCTGCTCTTCATTCTTACTGTTGGTGCAGTAACTGCTGACATCACCATTTCCCTCCCCTTTTGGGTGGTCTAATATCCCTGGGGCAGAGCTGCTAAATCTTACTATAGCTGCTTGAGGTCTAAAACGGAAAATGCTCCCCCTAGTGGTAAATATGTATATTTGTAGAAAAATATATAATATTTTTCATATAGAAATGTTTGCAAACAGTGCAAACATTGCATTAATACATTTTAATTACTATTTTAAGCTTAATTTCACAAAAAAACAAAATACAAGAAAACTGGTGGCACCTTCCCTTTAAGAGGTGTGCGGCACTGGTATGCTTCCCTCTTCCTGTTGAAAATGTGCCCATTATTTAGTAGGAAGAGATGGCGGTTTGGTTAACAGTCAAGGTTCCAACCAGCCAGACATTCCAGGACAGTACGTAAAAATTGATCACTTTTTTTTGCAGTCTGTAAAAACAATTTGAGGTGTACTTAATTTTTTTTTAAGCTGAAGAAACTTAGACAAATTATTTTGACTGTAATTATCATTTTCCAGGTTACAGTGAATGTAGCTGATGTCTTCTTATCAGAATTCCGGGTTGGTAGATGTGGATCACTTATAATCTTAATAATCGTTAAAATCTGTGAAAAAAACAATGATTTTTTGATAAGCCGGCCATGAAACATAAAAAAAAGTCAAGTTGGCCACTCTGTTAAGAGACATCTAAGATGTATATGTCAAATTCTTTAATTATATATGTGTTAATTGCCTGGAGAAGAGTAAAGTGATGAAAACGAATAGGAAGACTGAGTTGTGGGTGACAGAAATAAAAACCTTACATTAAATATTTGAATAAAAAACAAAGATAGAGGTATTTTTGGTTTTGCATTTTCATTTTTTGCTCCCCTTCTTCCCAGAGCCATAACCTTTTTATTTTTTAGTCACTATGGCCATGTAGGGCTTGTTTTTTGCGGGACAAGCTGCACTTTTGAATGACACCATTGGATTTACCATGTCGTGTACTAGAAAACGGGAAAAAAATTACAAGTGCAATCCCACACTTGTTTTTTGTCTGGCTTTTTTACTAGGTGCACTAAATGGTAAAACTGACCTGCCATTATGATTCTCCAGGTCATTACGAGTTCATAGACACCAAACATGTCTAGGTTCTTTTCTATCTAAGTGGTGAAAAAACATTGCAAACTTTGTTTAAAAAAAAAAAAAAAAGTGCCATTTTCCGATACCCGTAGCGTCTCCACTTTTTGTGATCTTGGGTTGGGTGAGGGCTTATTTTTTGCGTGCCGAACTGAAGTTTTGAATTATAACATTTTAGTGCAGAATCGTTCTTTTAATTGCCCGTTATTGCATTTTAATGCAATTTTGCGGCGACCAAAAAATGAATTCTGGCGTTTTGACTTTTTTCTCGCTACGCTATTTAGCATTTTTCTGAATCCGTCACAATCCGTCGCTTTTTGAGAATGCAGGATCCTGCAAAAAATTTTGCAGGATCCTGCATTTTCCCATAGACTTGTATTAGCGACGGATTGTGACGGATGGTCATCCGTTTCATCCATCGTGCATTGGATCCGTCGGAAAATAGTGTTTATAGGAACCTTTTTTCTGCACGCCGGAAAATCGGTCAGCGACGCATCCTGTGCTGTCCGTCGATGGCTATAATGGAAGCCTATGGACGCAGGATCCGTCGCTGACCGTCACACACTGGAATCCAGCGACGGATCACGTTTTTCCCCTCTGAGCATGCCCGGAAGGAATTTAGAAATCCAGAAAAAGTCAGCCTCTCTTTCTCTCGTCCCTGGACATTTAATTCCTGGAACTTGTGTACGATGCATCTGTCATTACACTGGATCCGTAGCACATGTTTTTTTCTCTATTTTCGTGACATCCGTCGATACGTCATTTTGCTGCAACACGACGGACAGCAGAAAACGCAAGTGTGAAAGTAGCCTTAATCCTTTTTTTTTATTGAAAGATCGGGTGATTTTGAATGCGGTGATACCAAATATGTGTATGTTTGATTTTTTTATTGTTTTATTTTGAATGGGGCGAAAGGGGGGTGATTTGAACAGCTGACATGTCCCGGGAAAGACGCTGGCTCAGCGCCGGAGCCCACATGAAAGGGAGAGAATCCGACATCTGCGTAAATGTACACCCGATGTCGGAAAGGAGTTAAGTTATAGCCATCAGGTATACAGCAAATGTCTATCGTCTTCATTGTACATACAGATATCATGCTTTGCACTGAGGAGGGGCAACACCCTTAAACACGTCTGCAAATTGAGATTCAGGTTTGGCCGTATAAGTCATGTGGCAAGGCTCATTAAAAGGGACGATTAGAATTTTAGGATTGCGACTTCCATTAGGTGGCATTAGAGTTCCTTGACTCTTCCTCTCTGAGGAGGCAATCTGCATACCACATTGTACAGTAACATTTCAATAAAGTGGTCATGTATGAGAAGTACGCATGTATAAAGTAAAATGCACACAAGCTACACATGTACAACTTATACTGCTGGACACACGCGATACTCATCAGTAACGTGCTGTGCACATGTCACAAATGTGCCGATCACACACTGGACGCGTGTCACTCACACATCACTCACACCTAGAATACACGCCACACATTACACAGCGACCGGATGAGATTTGCTCATTGCTGACAGAATAATGTATACTGTATGTTGTTCACATCATCCACTGGGAATATTCGGGACAGATTCTGATAATAATGCCATGTTCGTTTCTTGAGGAGGATATAAGGCTGTGTGGTACTTGAAGGGGAAGAACAATGTAACATCCTCCAGGGCCAGCGACATGTAATAGTATGTTGATTAGTGTAGGCGATAAGAGGTTTGTAAACTGTAATGTCACACTTAAATAAGTCTTCATGTCTTTCGACTTTTGGAGGCAATTCCCACATCTGCATTTTTATCACTCTCTATTTTGGTGCTCATTACTGTAAATGGTATATTAACAGCACACCTGCTCCCTTCCTCAGTGTTGGACTGATATATCCCAGGGATGTCAAATTGCTCACATCTTTCACTGATTTTCCTCTTTAAATCTAGATCACTTTTATATTGCTGTAGGTCTTCATCCAAATGTCACCAGCCCAATCAATCAGATGCACCAAAGACGGCCATGTTATTTTTTACACCATATAGCAGCAAAATGTCAGTCATAGACCTTTTTGCTACATCCTACAAGAGGGGAAGAAAGCGACTCTTGAGCAGTATTAGGCCTCATTCAGACGTCTGTTCTTCACGCACAAATGCCATTTATGGTTTTCACGGATACCACTCGTACCTGTGATAGTCTATGGGGCCATTCACATGTCCGTGATTTTTTGTACATTGAGTGGTCCATGGAAAATCGCGGAGACATGTCTGGTTGTGAGCCAAGGGTCGGATGACATTCAAGCGCAAACTGATGTTCATGGATTGTCAGAATAGAGAAGGTGGAGAAACATTTATTTTTTCTTTCCTCTCCACGTATGAGGAAAAACTGATGACACTCAGATCGCACTCTGATCAGACTTCGATGAGCATTTGATCAAACAGTCGGTCTGTCTGAATGAGACCTTAGGATAGGAGCTGCACTATTTCCAAGGTGCTTGGTGGTAATGATAAAATTGTACCAATATATTCAAAGTCATTTCACTAAAACCCACACCATATTTAACACATTTTATCTTTTTTATCTCAAATTATCCGCAAACGCAAAAGATTTTTGCTTTTCTTCTTGAAAATAAATAGCGTGGAAATATAGTCATGTTATAAATACATACCGGTATATATAATCTTACTCCAACATTTATTTATGCCTCCAACAAAATCACATGCATAAAAACCAGATACAGGATGTCATATATGAAATGGTGCACATGATACAAACAGCAATGCTAACACATGGCTGCCAATACATAGTCATCCAAATAGTATATACAAATAACAAACATTTGGTTTGCAAGATATATAAAATGTAAATTAACAAGCAGATTTGTTATACACTGGTGTTTGAAAGTTTGTGAACCATTCAGAACTCTCCACATTTCTGCATAATTTTGACCTAAAACTGCATTCGATTTAGTACGAAAAGTAGGTAAATAACCAAATTAGGCAAATGAGTAAAAAAAAAATGTAAACTATTCTTTATGTCAGTTCTGTGTGTTGCCAAAACTCTACCCCCTTGTATCTACCCCCTTGTGTAGCAATAATTGCATCTAAACGTTTCCAATAACTTGGCAGGTTAACAATGCAACTATTTTTTATTCCTTACATCCATGATAGTGGAGACAAAAAGAAAAGGAAATCCGACACCATTCAACCTGTTTTTTTTTTTACCTTGTCCTTAAAGCAAACTTTGGACTGAACAATCAAGTCTGCAGGGACCGGGTGACCACATAATAACGTGCAAACATGTATATGAGAAGAAAAAATAGTGGCGCTCACAGGTCCTGTAAAATCCAATGTCTTTATTCAGAAAAACATGTTTAATACTGGCTGCAGTGAAGAAAAGAGCGCATTTGTGGGACAACTATCATTTCGCGCTCTCCTGGTCCTGAAACAGTTTTTTCAGGACCACTAGAAGAGCATGAGAGCGAGAAACGATCATCGCCCCACACGTGCTCCTTCCCTTACTGCAGCCAGTGTTAAACTTCTTTTTCTGAATTAGGCCTGTCCCACACGTCCAGACAATTCCGGTACCGGAAAAATCGGTACCGGAGTTATCCGTGTCCGTGTGCTCACGTAGGCCATCTGTGTGGCACACGTGAGGCACATGTGTGCCGCCCGTGTGCCGACTGGGTACCACACGGAGCGTGCAGGAGACAGCGCTAGAGATGAGCGCTGTCCCCTGCATCTGGTGCTGAAGCCGCCATTCATATCTTCTCTCCAGCAGCGTTCGCTGGAGAGAAGATATGAAAAATCCTTCTTTTTTTTTTTTCGTGTTTAAAATAAAGATCCCTGTCCCCTATGGGAGGTGGAGCCGCATATTCATGACTGTAATGGACGGCACCACGTGACCGCTCATACAGGAGAAGGTGCGGCGCGGTGAGGACGCTGCGAGGGAGCCGGGTGAGTATTTTATTAACAGCGGGCGGCCGCACAGGTGGTGGGGACAAGGATCTTTATTTTAAACACGAAAAAAAAAAAAGGATTTTTCATATCTTCTCTCCAGCGAACGCTGCTGGAGAGAAGATATGAATGGCGGCTTCAGCACCATGTGGGGGGGACAGCGCTTACTGTAGCGCTGTCTCCTGCACGGCACACGGACTGCACACGGACAGCGTCCGTGTGTGGTACATGTTTTACACGGACCCATTGATTTTAATGGGTCCGTGTAATCCGTGCGCTCCCATGAACACGGACATGTCTCCGTGTTTTGCACACGGACACACGGTCCGTGAAAACACGCTGACATGTTCAAAACAGCTGACATGTCCCGGCTTTGATGCGGGCTCACCGCCGCAGCCCGCATCAAAGCGGGGGTTCTCACCTCGGACGTACTATCCCGTCCGAGGTCAGAAAGGGGTTAAACTTGTAGAAATCCATGTGCACTAGGACAAAACAAATCCATGCTGACGTATAGAACAGATTTTTTTGCTGAAAATTTTGCAATAAGGTTGGGGCAATATGACATTTTTGACCACGACTCAGGTCCTAAGGCCAAATATCACTGTATGCCAAAGCAAAGAAACATTTTGCAACTTGCTTGCCATGCTCATGGTATATTGCGGGTCACAATCATACCCCATTCCACTATGCTTCAGTGTAGCAGCTGCTTACATTGATCTTTGGCAGCGTCATTTTTGTTGCAGTCAAAGTAGCAGTGTAGCCCCAGCTTAAAACATACTTCATAGTCCAATGAAGAGTGCACTATGAAAAACTCAAATAGTAAACAGAGAATCATAAAATGTAAAGGTTAAATTGCAGCTTCGAGACTGCCTTCATATATGGGCTTGTTCAGATATGATTTTTCTCATACAAAGAAAATAAAGGAACGATTTCCATTTAATTTTTTTGCATTAGTTTTTCATCATTGTTTGGTCTTCATTTTTTACGAAATGAAAAAAATAAATTAGAATAATAGTAAGCTGATAGGTGTTTTTCAAGCTTCTACTATCAAAGTTTAATTGAAAAACGGACAGCACATGAATGGAATCAGATTCATGGACTTTTTTTTTCCCACGGAACCATAGACTTGCATTGTCGAGTTTACGCTTTGACTCAAATTGGACAGGTCTGAGTGTTTTAGTTGCAGAACACTCGGTAAGCAGGGCTGTAGAGTCGGAGCACATTTTGGTGGATTCGGAGTCGGTGTCATGGAAACTGAGGAGTCGGAAGTTTGGCTTACGGACTCCACAGCCCTGTCGGTAAGCAAAAAAAATAAAAAATACTTGGATGTGTGAACAGCCCCACTGACTATAATAAATACAAGTTCTAACTGTGAAAAATACAAAAAGAACCTATATATGAAAAAAATAAAGAAATCTGAATGAGCTATAACAAGGAGTTGATTTCTGTCCATCAGCGAAAGAAAGAGGAGAATACAGTAAGGCAATGAAAAAAGTAATAAAATACGGTAGTAGATTTTACAATTGATGAAAGAGGTAAAAGGTGGAGGCTACTGATACATGACACCCAATATCTATACCATGTGGGTTATTCCAACCTTCAGGGATGCATTGGGAAATAGTGCATCATGCCATTTTACTGCTGAATCCATGAATAATAAATGAGCCTGACCTTTCAATTATTGAGGGATTTAAAATAAACAAAATTAAAGTTACCTTTGTGGCTGATACATGTGGACACAACAAAAACTGCATACATTTACAGAAGATGTACAGTTCAGAAAATCTATAATAGGGATGCAATGTATATATTATACACACACACACCTATAACATGCAGATACTAACTACTCAAATAAAGCCTACAAAGAATGGAATATGGAAGAAAGAGATACATCTGCACACGTACTCTCCATCCACCTTTCAAGGACATTGCTGCACAAGCAGGGTGAACAATGACCCCTAAATACATATTGGCACTTATTTCCAGATCATTCAATGAATAGGAAACAAAACAAAAACAACACAATCTTATTGAGATGCAGCTCAGGAAGGAGTCACAGCCGACTACCTAACACACTTTATATTCTTAATTATATTACAATCATTCATTACTACGGTAATTAATGGATCATTATGAATACAGATGGACACAAGGGATTCAATTCAGACAAATCCTTGCCTGACATATACAGTTTATGAAAAGTTGAGGTACAATACTCAGTTTGGCTGTTCATTTAGGCTACGTTCTCATGGAACATAGTTGCTGCGGACCTCCAACTGCAAAGGCCCCGCAGTGGTATATACAGATGCAGATATCACTGTCACAAAAATGTGAGGAAGCCGCACATTTCACCCTTTGCAAGGCAAAGAGTGAAACTCACACCTATATTCACAGCATAAATGGACATGCCGTGGTTTTCAAACCCACAGTTTACGCTATAGTGTATCCGTAAAGTCATGGTGCACTTTTGAGCAGTCACAGGATCTAGTTTATATTTTGGCGCCCTTTCTCTCTGGCACAATCATATCAGACCTGTTCAAGAGGAGAGATAACAAGAACCAATCAAACAACACAAACTCATTAAAGCTGTTGCTGAGACCCCAGTCAGATTAACCCCTGATAAACTGAACTCTGATTAATACATTGCCAGGTCTGTGACATCATGCAACCACAAGATTATGCCAGCTGTGAGGTTTTCCATGCCAGTTGAGATGTGGACAGTACAGAGGAAAGTTCAGTGTGTTCTATGGCTCGTTAAATTTGAATCCGTGACCAAAGTGCTACGTGAATATCGGCACGTTTATAACGAAGCACCACCACATAGGAATAGGGATAAGCAGTTGAATGAACCCGTCAGTTTGGTGGAGAAACCCTGTGATAGGCCCATTTTTTTTTCGTGGAGCGGTCTGTGATGGCAAACACGTATCTTAACATGTTGGAATTGTATGCAGTGCCACAATTTCCAGAAGGTGTCATCTTTCAACAGGACGGCGCTCCTCTATACTACGCCACCATTGTTCATGAGTTTCTGGATAGAACATTTCCCCGGTGGTGGATAGGCAGGGGTTCTGTCAAGCCTTGGCCACTACGATCCCCGGATCTGACGCCCTTAGACTTTTACTTTTGTGGTTACGTGAAGCAACATATGTACATTGAACGTATCAACAACATTAATCACTTAAAACAGATAATCACAGATGTTATTCACTCTGTTACACCAGACGTCCTTACCCGTGTTTGGCAAGAACTTCACTATCGTTTGGATGTGTGTAGGGCAACAAATGCAAGTTTATTGAGCAAGGCCGGACACGTGTAGTTGGAATATGCTCAGAAGCATGTAAATTGAATCCATAACTGTCCAATCCAGCGCCAGCATCGGAGAGGAGAGTCCTCTTAAGGAATCACAAGTCTGCAATCACATAGAGTGACTGCAGACTTATTACCTAAAGCCGGACAACCCCTTTAAAGGGGCTGTTCCACTAAAAAAAAAACTTGAACAATATTTGCAATTTACATGCTGGGAAATGATGATCCAGGGAAGAATTATTACTTTTTTTTACATAACATGGTAACATGGTGTCATCTGGTGTCTAGCAATGAGCAAGTCTGTAGGAGCCGAGTGCTGGTCACACATGCCCTGTCAGTCTCTATATAATTACATAGTTAAATAGGTTGAAAAATGACCTAGGTCCACCAAGTTCAACCTTGAACCATATCTCCACATAATAATTAACTGTTCATTGCAGCGAACATATTAAAAATAAACTTCTGCCTGCTTGTGTGGGAAGTCCAAATCTGCCCCTACTGTGATAAGCAGCTCACTGTCTATAAAGAACCTGGTGTGGGCAGGGTTAGCTTTCTCAGCTCTGCTGCATTACTAAATCTAAAAACTCTGTGTCAGAACTGCTGCACCCAGTAAATTAAGTGATACATTGTTGGATTCAGGGTCTCTTTGCCTACATCATGCAGCTCTCATATGAGGTAGCAAAAAAATGATGACAGATTCCCTTTAACAGCATTTCAGGACTTTAACTACTTCAATTTTTGTCTGCAGTACATTGATGAGAATGTCATCTACTTTGTTTGCAAGGCAAAATCCTAAAGTATTAGAAAATACAAGAAGGAAAATCTACCCATTGCGAACATACTGTGTAGCCAAGCCATGGGGTGACCCAAGGTCATATGTAAGGCATGGTGAGATGGTAGGTTTACCCCACAGGACGACTTTTTCCTATATAACTGTTCTTCCCTGACTATAGTTATAAATGCAGTCGGCACATAGGGTTACAGGGTCACTAGAAAAAGTATTTGTTTTAAAGGCAGAATCTATTGATTCTTACCATTCATATACTGGGCCTTATTACTGGAACAACCCAGGATCAGACATTAGCTGTGGATGTCAATGCTGATTTCTCATACAACAGACCCGCAGGGACATGAACATTCATATTCCAAGGTGTCTACGACAAGATGTCTCTTCTCCAATCTTCTACACACATCTATTTCAGTTACTACTCAAGTCATGCAGCGCTGATTGAGACCACTCTAGACTAGTTTATTAAATATTATTTTGCCACGGTAAGTTTTCTGCGTGGAGGAGATATGTACATACAAGCAGGGTGATCCATATACAATATATAGGGTGATGGGAAAGCATTACACTAGCTTTATTATGGTATTTACACTTTTAGAATTTCTGGAAGATTTGTAGTTATTTTAGTACACAAATATGTTTGTTTCTAAATTTAACAGGAAATTAATCGATTAAATTCCAGATTGATAAAACAGCCCCGTTCCACATGTCCTATTAAAACATATGGACATCATAGATGGGGCATTGAGGACCACCTGCTATAAACCAGAGCTGAGAGCACCTGGCACACCCAGCCTCAACACTGGCAAAACTCTGCACTCCAGTCACATAATTTATCCCTTCATGCTACACGTTCACATTAATCTTCAACTGATTGAGCACATTTGCTGGAAAGATAATCACCCTGTTGGGCATTCTGCCACAGTCTCTATTAAAAGTGGTATGAGGAGTATAAGTGTATTTGCTTGATCGCTATTTGTATTACAGCAGTGGATGAATTCAATTCTGTAGATGCCACCATGTGACTGCTTTGTTTTATCGGACAACTACAGAGATTGCATTTAAACCAAAAGTTCTAATTTGGTGAACTTACTCTAAAACATTAAGGAATTGTACACACAAAAACTCTGTAATATACCGATTACCTAGATCGCTGCCTTTGAAAGGGGGAGCAATTAAGAGACTAAGGGAGCTTCCCAGCAATGTAAAGCCTCAATGACCTGTACAGATTTCCATGACTCTGGAGATGTGCAAAAGGGTTCTTTTACATACAAAATTAAAGATGATAAAATAAGCAGCACTCCAAGAGAAATCCACAATTTTCTTAAAATGTAAATGAGATGTTAAGATCTATGGGTGGGACATAGATCTCCCTGAGAATCTGCCTCCAGAGCTTATTATAAATAAAAAGAGGTGTGAGAAATGTAATGACAGAGTCTGCTCTCCTGATTACATGTCTCACGCTGGTAAAATCCCCTTTCATTAAAAGTAAGCACTGGAGGCAGATTCTCAGGGAGATCCATGTCCGGTCCATAGATCTTAACAGCTCATTTACATATAAGAAAAATGTGCACTTCCCTTGAATACAAAATGAATCACAGATAACAAGTTATCATTTTATTGAGCTTTCTATGACTTGCATGCCCATAAAGACAGCTTGGTAGGGTTGATTGCCTGCAACTATGATTGGGAGGGAGTTCCACAATAACAAGCTTTGTGTAATCTAGTCAAAAGCTTTACATTTCTGTGGTCAGCACATGCCCTTGGTTGTGCCACCAACCAGCTTTCATTTTTATGGCAGCAGAAATAAGGCAATCGAGCGACAAACAAGCAATATGCGTTCAGACGCAAGCTAAGTTATGCTGATAGGAAATTTAGATTGTAAGCTCCAGTGGGTCAGTGATTATATCTGAAAAACATTGCAGAATTAATGGCGCTATATAAGCAAATAAAATAAATAAGTTTACACTAGAAAATGAATGGAAACATGATCATTGCTCAAGTAACTGGTTCCCAATATAGAAACTGCAGGTAACTGGTACTGCTGCTCAGTAGTCTTGAAATACATTTGGGCCACTACTCATTAAAGATAAAGGGCAAGAAAACTATTCATTAAGCAGTCTAAAGAGTTTCACCAATTGCAGATTTTAATGGATTGTCCCTTAAAAAACAGCAATCCGATAATTAGCACTTTAAGAATTTCAGGCTCAATTCTTCAAGCAGTATTAAAGTGATCTCACACTACCACAGCTGTAATAACTGCTGTCTGTGTCTATAATTATTCGTAACTCTATATTTTACATATTTCTATGTGAATTGTCAAATAGGTGTTATTTACCTTAACTGCTCCTGTCTGCTTCACAGTAGATAACATTATGACAAGAAATACAATCTGAAGTGGAGAATAAAAGCAAGTTCCATTATTGCACTGCTACCCACTCACCATCACAGAGGCGCCATAAAGTAGAGGGTTTATGTAGCTGCTAGCCTGTTTATCTCTTATTCCCTTTCAAAAAGAGATAATAGAAAGTGCATAAAAAATCAACTTCTGTGATCAGGACCAAGTCTTGGCTATAAACTCTTGGGATCCAAGAATATTTGGTGGCTGCAATGTATGAAATGCACCTAGAGATGCTGTATCAGTCAGGACCATCACACGCAAGAGTCAGGAATGCCTTTACATACGTGTTTTTCACCTTCATATATTCTTTTGAATATGTTTTTGTTACTAAAACACACACAGACACACACACACACATATATAGTGACAGGGTCAATGGTGCTATACTGTGGATGGTCAAGTCACATCGTCCTCATGCCGATGCCCGATGGAGAGTGGCGGTTTTGTAATGACTTCTGGAAGCTGGACGCTGAATGAGGTGTCCAGTTGTGATGCGTATTCGATGCTCATTGAGAGACTTGGAGTCGCGAGGTACATTACAACTCCACCTGATGAAGGGCTACTGGCATTTCCCCATGTCCCAGAGAGCCAAGGAGAAGACGGCCTTCTCAACATCTGATGGGTGTTTTCAATACACCAGAGTGTCCTTCAGACTGCACTAGCTCCGTATAAGAAGTATGTCGCAGCCTACCTTGATGACATTGTGGTCTCCAGCCCTGACTGGGTAGTCATCTACCAAAGTTACATGTGATTCTGGATGCTTTGAGAAAAGATGGGTTTACCATAAATCCCCAAAAATGTGCCAGGATATATTAGGTTCCTTTTCTATTACATTATACCAAGGTTGGTGATGCTCAATTTTGGTTGTTGCTAATACATCTGTGCCTTCAGGTGCTTTGCACATCTTTTGTTAATTAGTTCTCCAAGATAGTCTTGTCAGGCTGTTGTGGCTAATATCTATTGATTGTTATATGTATCTTTCTATGCTATGTTTATATACCCAGGCCCAAGTGGACACAGGGATGTTGTATTGTTGCTATCATGTTTTTAAATATTTTTACTCATAGTATGTTTTGTTTTGATGTCAATAAAATTAAGTTATTCACTCTTATCCAGTAGGTGAGTGCTCTGCATATGCAGTGGTCTTTCCCTTCCATTTTTGACTTCCATGCTCTCCATGCATGGTGCAGCACCCTGTTTGTTGTTTATATATACTGACATATTGGCTCCTGTAATAGTGCACCCTATTTTGCCATATATACCGGATAAGTTATGCCAGGCATACATTCTAGTCCTTGAAAGATGCACATTTCTAGCGTTAGTACATGGCAGTTGAAAGATGTGTCAAATTCATTAAATGGATACTCTCAACTTTAGAACCGTGGGATAGAGGATAAGTTCACGATTGTTGATGGTGTAACTGCTCTTTCCATGAACAATCTTCTCTGGAGAGCCTCGTGTGAATGCAAAGATGATCAAGCTGAGCACGCTGACACTCCTATAAGAATGAATGGAGCCGAAGACCAATCTAGTGCAGCCCATGGCTATCTCCGGATTAAGAATTAATGGATCAGAAGACCAACCAAGAGCAATCCTTGACTTTCTTCGGTGGTCCTATTAAGATTAAAGGAGCAGAAGACCAACTGAGAGCAGTCCTTGGCTATCTTCGTGGTCCTATTAAGAATGAATGGAGCAGAAGACCAACCGAGAGCAGCCCTTGGCTATCTCTGGCAGTCTTATTAAGAACGATTGAAATGGCAGTGCTCATGATTGATCACCGATCCAGTCACACAGGGCTTTCAAAGCACCAGCTCTTTAGCATCAGTGGAGTACCCAGTAGTTGGACCTACAGTGATTGAGAAGTTGTCCCCTTTCCAATGGATTGGAGGATAACTCTGAAACTCGAGAAAACACTTAGGCAAATACCTCTTAATAAATGTGAGCATGTCACACCGACACACACTAGATCAAGAAAGGAAAGTAAAAATGCTGGGGAATGGGCCCCTTAGTATTACGATTGTGACAATGCAGCATAACACGAAGTCCATGGATGTGACCAAACTGTGGCTATGTGAAACTGACCTTACTTTTTTCAAGTAGATTTTTACCACAACTAGAAAAATTGTCAAGATATGTAACTATGGAAACCACTATGACACAGTATGGTAGAGCTAAATGTTACCAAGCAGGGGGTGGGGGGTGAGCAGTTGAAATAAATTATAGACTAAAACTGCTCAAATATTACAATCTCTTACTGTTTAAAGAATGCTGAAGGGCATAAAGATGGAAATTTTCATTAGAAAAAAAAAAACGTTTCATGTTTGTGGCTTCATTAACGAAAGTCCTACATATCTGCCTTGAAATTATATTAAAAGGGCAATCTACTTTGACCATGGAATTATTTTCCCTCCTTTTGCCATTCATTTCAATATGACAGCTCCTCCACATGCGTCATGAACTGTGCACAATCACAATAACATGGTAAATGCAGCTTTTACATTAAATAATCAAGTAAACTGCATTAAAAAGAATGTGTGTAAGCATCAACAGATGTTTCACGTGCAATGGTTATTCCATCGAGGATAAACAATATATTTTTTTTATTAAAAGGGGCTGTCCAAATTATCTTCTCTTTTTTTAAAGGATGACAAAATGGCATCTCACCCACCCCCCTAAAACAATAATGGAAAAAATTCAAAAAATTCACACCTAACCAATCACTGGTTTATTTTTCCTTGACCTTTTCAACAAGCAGGAAATGACCGTTCAGCCAATCACTGGATAATACATATACCAACGTCAATCATTGGCTGAGCTGCCATTTGCTGTATGAGAAAAAGGATAAAGGAAGTTAGACCTGGGAGGACTTGGAAAGCATCAGAACTGGTAGCCTCTGGTCTATTATTCTTTTAACCCCTTAGTGACGGAGCCAATTTGGTACTTAATGACCATGGCCAATTTTTACAATTCTGACAACTGTCACTTTATGAGGTTATAACTCTGGAACGCTTTAATGGATCCCGCTGATTCTAAGACTGTTTTTCATGACATATTGTACACCATGTTAGAGGTAAAATTTCTTTGATATTACTTGCGTTTATTTATTAAAAAAGCAAAAATCTAGTGAAACCACTGTTTGGGCGCATGGAAGAGTTTGGAAGAGAAGGAGTGCCATTTGACTTTTTCAATGCAGAATTAGCTGGAATTGACAAAGGACACCATGTTGCGTTTGGAGAGCCTCTGATGTGCCTAAACAGTGCAAACCCCGCACAAGTGACACCATTTTGGAAACTAGACCCCTTAAGAAACTTATCTAGATGTGTGGTGTGCACTTTGAACCCTCAATTGCTTCACAGAAGTTTATAATGTAGAGCCGTGAAAATAAAAAATCTTTTTTTTTCCTCAAAAAATTATTTTTTTTAGCCCACAATTTTTTATTTTCACAAGGGTAACAGGAGAAATTGGACCATGAAAGTTGTGAGGGGACCACTTTTTGGGCGCATGGCAGAGCTCGGAAGGGAAGTAGTGATGTTTTGGAATACAGACTTTGATGGAATGGTCTGCAGGCGTCATGTTGCGTTTGCAGAGCCCCTGATGTACCTAAACAGTAGAAACCCCCCATAAGTGACCCATTTTGGAAACTAGACCCCCCCAAGATGCTTATCTAGATGTGTGGTGAGCACTTTGAGCGGAAAAGTGCTTCACAGAAATTTTTAACGCAGAGCCGTGAAAAGAAAAAATCTTTTTTCCCACAAAAAATTGTTTTTTAGCCCCAATTTTTTTTTATTTTCCCAAGGGTAGCAAGAGAAACTGGACACCTAAAGTTGTTGTCCAATTTGTCCTGAGTACGCTGAAGTCCCATATGTGGGTGTTTGGGTGCACAGCAGAGCTCAGAAGAGATGGAACACCATTTGACTTTTTCAACGCAAAATTGGCTGGAATCATTGGTGGAGCCATGTCGTGTTTGGAGACCCCCTGATGTACTTAAACAGTGGAAAACCCCAATTCTAACTCCAACCCTAACCCCAACACAGCCCTAACCCTAATCCCAACCCTAGCCATAATCCTAATGACAACCCTAACCCCAACACACCCCTAACCCTAACCCCAACACACCCCTAACCCTAACCACAAACCTAACTCTAATCCCAACACACCCATAAACTTAATCCCAACCCTAAGCATAACCCTAATCCCAAACCTAACCCTAATCCCAACCCATCCTAACCCCAATCCCATCACTAACCATAACCCTAATCCCAAACCTAATTCTAATCTCAAACCTAAGGCTTCTTTTACACTTACCAGGTTTTTTTGCGGCCCGTTATTGCAGGCCTTTTTTGCGGGCTGCATTGCCGCAATTTTCACGGTCTGCCGCAATAACTGACAGCAAAAAACTTGTCGATCGCCGTTTTTCAGGTTTGCAATACTATGGCAAAAGTATTGGAAAAACAAATGGTGGTCTGCAAAACCGGAAGTCACGGTGCACTGCAAAAACCGTTCGTTGTTTTTGCGGCCCCACTGAATTACAATGGGGGCATTGTCCGTAAGCCGTAAAAAAAATCGAACAGGCTCGATATTTTTTCACAGTCATAAATACGGCCCTCACGGCCATACGGCGCTCCGTGGAATTATTGCGGCCCGTTTTTGTGGCCCCATAGAAATCTATTGGGACCGCAAAAATGGGACGCAAAACCACGGTAAGTGTAAAAGAAGCCTTACCCTAATCCTAACCCTAGTTTTAGCCCCAACCCTAACACTAATTTTAGCCCCAACCCTAACTTTAGCCCCAACACTAACCCTAATTTTAGCCCCAACCCTAACCCTAACATTAGCCCAACTCTAACCCTAATGGGAAAATGGAAATAAATACATTTTCTTTAATTATTTTTCTCTAACTAAGGGGGTGATAAAGGCGGGGTTTATATATTATTTTTTTATTTTGATCAATGTGATAGAGTTTATCACAGTGACCAAAATGAACCAATAGGAAAAATCTTCCTATTGTTGCCGGGTGCCAGCCGGCAGATCTCGGCGGGCGCACTGCGCATGCGCCCACCAATTTTTTCCCTGATCAAGATGGTGGCGCCCACCGGAGGAAGCAGGAGGGCCGAGGAGCACCAGGAGACACTAATGAGTATGGGGGGAGATCGTGGACCCTATTTTCTCTCTCCTCTGATGTGCGATCACATCAGAGGAGAGAGAAATTAATTAACTGGCACATTGGATTTTTTTTTTGAGGCTGCTGCTACATGGTTAGTTACACGGCAGCTGAGACCCCGGAGAAAATCAGACTCTGGGGGGTACCAGCTGGCAGACCTCAGCAGGCACTCTACGCATAAACCTGCCATTTTTTTCCGGGAAAAAAATGGCGGCGCCCATGGGGGGGCAGGAGGGCAAAGGAGCATCGGGAGGTATGGGGGGGATCTCGGGGACCCTATTTCTCTCTACTCTGATGTGTGATCAGATCAGAGGAGAGAGAAATTAAATGGCACAACTTTTTTTTTTTTTACCGGTAAACTGTTAACACCGGCGATAGCAAAACCGGGGTCGGTAAAAAACGACCTGAATCATGTTCTCTAGGATCTCGGCTACCCCCAGCAGCCGAGCCCCCGGAGAAAGAATCGAACTAGAAAGCGATCAAAAAATGTCATGTGTCCGATAATGGTACCAATAAAAAGTCAACTCATCACATGACTCTTGTTGGCAGAAATAAGGAAAAATTATAGCTCTCAAAATATGAGGATGCTTTCTAAAAAGAAAAAAAGTGTCTTTTAGTGTGTGACAGCAGCCAAACATAAAAAAAAATATAAATCTAGTATTGCTGTAATCGAAGAATAAAGTCACCTAATCACTTATCCTGCATGAGGAACAGCGTAAAAAATAAATAAAACCAATTATTCACCTGGTGTTGATTTGTTAATTCTGTCTCCCATAGATCGCAGTAAGGATAGGCTCACATTTCTCCTCTGGCGGAAGATTCCCTATAATAAGGCAGATGGAGGCACTGTGGACATCGTATGACCTGTGATCCTGCAGTGTCCGTCTTTTGAACAGTGCACAAAAACACGGTCAACCACAGTTTTGTGAGGATGAAGTCCACAATAACTCTGCTGCCTCATTATAGTGAATGGATCCCTTGGGGGCTGGAACTGTTCCCTGCACAGCCCAGATAGATGAAAGCAAGCATCTGCAGGGAGGATATAATTTTATTTTCTTCTTGTAGCCACTGCTCCAGGAATCCAGGTAGCCAGGATTTAAACAGTTTTTACATGCAGATTAAGCCTATATCTGTAAGTGCATAGCAGTTTTTGGAGGTGACTGGATCCCTTTAAATGTACTTTCTAAATGTTGTTTCCTTTACTGGATTCATTATGAAATCTTCCAACATATAATTTTCTAGCTTTCCAAAAATGGTTATTACCCATCTGAAATGATGATCTCCCATAAAGACCAACGTTGAACTGTTCGACTGAAATATTTGCACTAAATGGGTTAATATGTTTATCTCCTAACTATACAATTTCTTCCGTGTTGATGTGCCAATTTTATTAGTCAGTAATAAATGAGCAGGGCATGTGGTTCTAGCACCACCAAGCTTTTCCTTCCTGCTATAAAAAGACTAAGTGAATGCAGGAGCACTGGCAGTATTGCTCCCTGAGGGGCGTTTATGTAGCAAGAATGGTGCTTTTATGGCTTCTGCTCTCTAGTCCAGAAAGACTATCCCTTATAAGATGTACAATAATATAGGCTGCATGTCTTGTAGAAGACATGCAGTCATATCTTTCCAAGCCCCCCCCTCCAAAAAAAAAAAAACAACTAAAGCTCCACATTTGTTCTGAAAAGAAGTATGGTACCCTAAAGAATCTGTATGAGGGCTTATCTTTATTAGGTTTTACCCTCTAGATACCCATAGATGTCTGCAGTATTACAAAAGCCAAGGCGGGGATCTTTCCTCGAGCTCACAGAGATCACAGATATTCTCATCAGGATAGAACATCAATGGAAAGAAAACAAGCAGAATTGTTATTGTATAGGATATTCCTGCCACCCTAAACTACAGTTGTATGTTATCATTACTCTTTTTAACATGAAATTGTTCCTTATGCAGTATAGATAGGTGATGGGACCCTAGTTCAACAAGTGCAGTGGAATGAACTCAGCAGGGAGCAAATGTAAATATGAGAAACTTAAAAGGGTTTATGTTATGAAAGGCAATTCAGTATCACAATGGACATGGAGGTCAGAGCACATACAGTGATCTGACAATAACCCAAAATCATAGAACGAGCTCTGAGACGTGGGAACTCTGCAGACCGCAATCCCTAATCCTCTCCAAACAACACTAGAGGCAGCCGTGGATTGCGCCTAACTCTACCTATGCAACTCGGCACAGCCTGAGAAACTAACTAGCCTGAAGATAGAAAATAAGCCTACCTTGCCTCAGAGAAATACCCCAAAGGAAAAGGCAGCCCCCCACATATAATGACTGTGAGTTAAGATGAAAAGACAAACGTAGGGATGAAATAGATTCAGCAAAGTGAGGCCCGACTTTCTTAACAGAGCGAGGATAGGAAAGATAACTTTGCGGTCTACACAAAACCCTAAAGAAAACCACGCAAAGGGGGCAAAAAGACCCTCCGTACCGAACTAACGGCACGGAGGTACACCCTTTGCGTCCCAGAGCTTCCAGCAAAACAATTAGACAAGCTGGACAGAAAAAATAGCAAACAAATAGCAAAGAAGAACTTAGCTATGCAGAGCAGCAGGCCACAGGAATGATCCAGGGAAAAACAAGTCCAACACTGGAACATTGACAGGAAGCATGGATCAAAGCATTAGGTGGAGTTAAGTAGAGAAGCACCTAACGACCTCACCAGATCACCTGAGGGAGGAAACTCAGAAACCGCAGTACCACTTTCCTCCACAAACGGAAGCTCCCAGAGAGAATCAGCCGAAGTACCACTTGTGACCACAGGAGGGAGCTCTGCCACAGAATTCACAACAGTACCCCCCTTCTTGAGGAGGGGTCACCGAACCCTCACCAGAGCCCCCAGGCCGACCAGGATGAGCCACATGAAAGGCACGAACAAGATCGGGAGCATGGACATCAGAGGCAAAAACCCAGGAATTATCTTCCTGAGCATAACCCTTCCATTTAACCAGATACTGGAGTTTCCGTCTTGAAACACGAGAATCCAAAATCTTCTCCACAATATACTCCAATTCCCCCTCCACCAAAACCGGGGCAGGAGGGTCAACAGATGAACCATAGGTGCCACGTATCTCCGCAACAATGACCTATGGAATACGTTATGTATGGAAAAAGAATCTGGGAGGGTCAGACGAAAAGACACAGGATTAAGAACCTCAGAAATCCTATACGGACCAGTGAAACGAGGTTTAAACTTAGGAGAGGAAACCTTCATAGGAATATGACGAGAAGATAACCAAACCAGATCCCCAACACGAAGTCGGGGACCCACGCGGCGTCTGCGATTAGCGAAACGTTGAGCCTTCTCCTGGGACAAGGTCAAATTGTCCACTACACGAGTCCAAATCTGCTGCAACCTGTCCACCACAGTATCCACACCAGGACAGTCCGAAGACTCAACCTGTCCTGAAGAGAAACGAGGATGGAACCCAGAATTGCAGAAAAATGGCGAAACCAAGGTAGCCGAGCTGGCCCGATTATTAAGGGCGAACTCAGCCAAAGGCAAAAAGGACACCCAGTCATCCTGATCGGCAGAAACAAAGCATCTCAGATAGGTTTCCAAGGTCTGATTGGTTCGTTCGGTCTGGCCATTAGTCTGAGGATGGAAAGCCGAGGAAAAAGACAAGTCAATGCCCATCCTACCACAAAAGGCTCGCCAAAACCTCGAAACAAACTGGGAACCTCTGTCAGAAACGATATTCTCTGGAATGCCATGCAAACGAACCACATGCTGGAAGAACAATGGCACCAAATCAGAGGAGGAAGGCAATTTAGACAAGGGTACCAGATGGACCATCTTAGAAAAGCGATCACAGACCACCCAAATGACTGACATCTTTTGAGAAACGGGAAGATCTGAAATAAAATCCATAGAGATATGTGTCCAAGGCCTCTTCGGGACCGGCAAGGGCAAAAGCAACCCACTGGCACGAGAACAGCAGGGCTTAGCCCGAGCACAAATCCCACAGGACTGCACAAAAGTACGCACATCCTGCGACAGAGATGGCCACCAAAAGGATCTAGCCACTAACTCTCTGGTACCAAAGATTCCAGGATGACCAGCCAACACCGAACAATGAACCTCAGAGATAACTTTATTTGTCCACCTATCCGGGACAAACAGTTTCTCCGCTGGACAACGATCAGGTTTATTAGCCTGAAATTTTTGCAGCACCCGCCGCAAATCAGGAGAGATGGCAGACACAATTACTCCTTCCTTGAGGATACTCGCCGGCTCAGATAAACCCGGAGAGTCGGGCACAAAACTCCTAGACAGAGCGTCCGCCTTCACATTTTTAGAGCCCGGAAGGTACGAAATCACAAAGTCAAAACGGGCGAAAAACAGCGACCAACGAGCCTGTCTGGGATTCAAACGCTTAGCAGACTCAAGATAAGTCAAGTTCTTATGATCAGTCAATACCACCACGCGATGCTTAGCTCCTTCAAGCCAATGACGCCACTCCTCGAATGCCCACTTCATGGCCAGCAACTCTCGGTTGCCCACATCATAATTTCGCTCAGCAGGCGAAAACTTCCTGGAAAAAAAAGCGCATGGTTTCATCACTGAGCAATCAGAACCTCTCTGCGACAAAACAGCCCCTGCTCCAATCTCAGAAGCATCAACCTCGACCTGGAACGGAAGCGAAACATCTGGTTGACACAACACAGGGGCAGAAGAAAAACGACGCTTCAAATCTTGAAAAGCTTCCACCGCAGCAGAAGACCAATTGACCAAATCAGCACCTTTCTTGGTCAAACCGGTCAATGGTTTGGCAATACTAGAAAAATTGCAGATGAAGCGACGATAAAAATTAGCAAAGCCCAGGAACTTTTGCAGACTTTTCAGAGATGTCAGCTGAGTCCAATCATGGATGGCTTGGACCTTAACAGGATCCATCTCGATAGTAGAAGGGGAAAAGATGAACCCCAAAAATGAAACCTTCTGCACACCAAAGAGACACTTTGATCCCTTCACAAACAAAGAATTAGCACGCAGGACCTGAAAAACCGTTCTGACCTGCTTCACATGAGACTCCCAATCATCCGAGAAGATCAAAATGTCATCCAAGTACACAATCAGGAATTTATCCAGGTACTCTCGGAAGATGTCATGCATAAAGGACTGAAATACTGATGGAGCATTGGCAAGTCCGAATGGCATCACTAGATACTCAAAATGACCCTCGGGCGTATTAAATGCAGTTTTCCATTCATCGCCTCGCCTGATTCGCACCAGATTATACGCACCACGAAGATCTATCTTGGTGAACCAACTAGCCACCTTAATCCGAGCAAACAAATCAGATAACAATGGCAAGGGGTACTGAAATTTAACAGTGATCTTATTAAGAAGGCGGTAATCTATACAAGGTCTCAGCGAACCATCCTTCTTGGCTACAAAAAAGAACCCTGCTCCTAATGGCGACGATGACGGGCGAATATGCCCCTTCTCCAGGGATTCCTTCACATAACTGCGCATAGCGGTGTGCTCAGGCACGGACAAATTAAACAGTCGACCTTTTGGGAATTTACTACCAGGAATCAAATTGATAGCACAATCACAATCCCTATGCGGAGGTAGGGCATCGGACTTGGGCTCATCAAATACATCCCGGTAATCAGACAAGAACTCTGGAACCTCAGAAGGGGTGGATGACGAAATTGACAGAAATGGAACATCACCATGTACCCCCTGACAACCCCAGCTGGACACCGACATGGATTTCCAATCCAATACTGGATTATGGGCTTGTATCCATGGCAACCCCAACACGACCACATCATGCAGATTATGCAACACCAGAAAGCGAATAACCTCCTGATGTGCAGGAGCCATGCACATGGTCAGCTGGGTCCAGTATTGAGGCTTATTCTTGGCCAAAGGCGTAGCATCAACTCCTCTCAATGGAATAGGACACTGCAAGGGCTCCAAGAAAAACCCACAACGCTTAGCATATTCCAAGTCCATCAAATTCAGGGCAGCGCCTGAATCCACAAACGCCATGACAGAATACGATGACAAAGAGCAGATCAAGGTAACGGACAGAAGAAATTTTGACTGTACCGTACCAATGGTGGCAGACCTAGCGAACCGCTTAGTGCGCTTAGGACAATCAGAGATAGCATGAGTGGAATCACCACAGTAGAAACACAGCCCATTCAGACGTCTGTGTTCTTGCCGTTTAACTCTGGTCAAAGTCCTATCGCACTGCATAGGCTCAGGTTTAAGCTCAGGTTATACCGCCAAATGGTGCACAGATTTACGCTCACGCAAGCGTCGACCGATCTGAATGGCCAAAGACATAGACTCATTCAAACCAGCAGGCATAGGAAATCCCACCATGACATCCTTAAGGGCTTCAGAGAGACCCTTTCTGAACATAGCTGCCAGCGCAGATTCATTCCAATGAGTGAGCACTGACCACTTTCTAAATTTCTGACAATATACCTCTATCTCATCCTGACCCTGACAAAGAGCCAGCAAATTCTTTTCTGCCTGATCCACTGAATTAGGCTCATCGTACAGCAATCCGAGCGCCAGGAAAAATGCATCGATATTACTTAATGCAGGATCTCCTGGCGCAAGAGAAAATGCCCTACCCTGAGGGTCGCCGCGCAAAAAAGAAATAATAATCAAAACCTGTTGAACTGGATCACCAGAGGAACGAGGTTTCAAGGCCAGAAATAGCTTACAATTATTTTTGAAACTCAGAAACTTAGTTCTATCTCCAAAAAACAAATCAGGAATAGGAATTCTTGGTTCTAACATAGATTTCTGATCAATAGTGTCTTGAATCTTTTGTACTCTTGCCGAGAGCTGATCCACAAATGAAGACAGACTTCTAATGTCCATCGCTACACCTGTGTACTGAACCACCCAAATGTCTAGGGGAAAAAAAAGGCAAAACACAGTGCAAAGAAAAAAAAATGGTCTCAGAACTTCTTTTTTCCCTCTATTGAGAATCATTAGTACTTTTGGCTTCCTGTACTGTTAAGAAAGGCAATTCAGTATCACAATGGACATGGAGGTCAGAGCACATACAGTGATCTGACAATAACCCAAAATCATAGAACGAGCTCTGAGACGTGGGAACTCTGCAGACCGCAATCCCTAATCCTCTCCAAACAACACTAGAGGCAGCCGTGGATTGCGCCTAACTCTACCTACAGTGGGGCAAAAAAGTATTTAGTCAGTCAGCAATAGTGCAAGTTCCACCACTTAAAAAGATGAGAGGCGTCTGTAATTTACATCATAGGTAGACCTCAACTATGGGAGACAAACTGAGAAAAAAAAATCCAGAAAATCACATTGTCTGTTTTTTTATCATTTTATTTGCATATTATGGTGGAAAATAAGTATTTGGTCAGAAACAAAATTTCATCTTAATACTTTGTAATATATCCTTTGTTGGCAATGACAGAGGTCAAACGTTTTCTGTAAGTCTTCACAAGGTTGCCACACACTGTTGTTGGTATGTTGGCCCATTCCTCCATGCAGATCTCCTCTAGAGCAGTGATGTTTTTGGCTTTTCGCTTGGCAACACGGATTTTCAACTCCCTCCAAAGGTTTTCTATAGGGTTGAGATCTGGAGACTGGCTAGGCCACTCCAGGACCTTGAAATGCTTCTTACGAAGCCACTCCTTCGTTGCCCTGGTGGTGTGCTTTGGATCATTGTCATGTTGAAAGACCCAGCCACGTTTCATCTTCAATGCCCTTGCTGATGGAAGGAGGTTTGCACTCAAAATCTCACGACACATGGCCCCATTCATTCTTTCATGTACCCGGATCAGTCGTCCTGGCCCCTTTGCAGAGAAACAGCCCCAAAGCATGATGTTTCCACCACCATGCTTTACAGTAGGTATGGTGTTTGATGGATGCAACTCAGTATTCTTTTTCCTCCAAACACGACAAGTTGTGTTTCTACCAAACAGTTCCAGTTTGGTTTCATCAGACCATAGGACATTCTCCCAAAACTCCTCTGGATCATCCAAATGCTCTCTAGCAAACCAGACGGGCCCGGACATGTACTGGCTTAAGCAGTGGGACACGTCTGGCACTGCAGGATCTGAGTCCATGGTGGCGTAGTGTGTTACTTATGGTAGGCCTTGTTACATTGGTCCCAGCTCTCTGCAGTTCATTCACTAGGTCCCCCCGCGTGGTTCTGGGATTTTTGCTCACCGTTCTTGTGATCATTCTGACCCCACGGGGTGGGATTTTGCGTGGAGCCCCAGATCGAGGGAGATTATCAGTGGTCTTGTATGTCTTCCATTTTCTAATTATTGCTCCCACTGTTGATTTCTTCACTCCAAGCTGGTTGGCTATTGCAGATTCAGTCTTCCCAGCCTGGTGCAGGGCTACAATTTTGTTTCTGGTGTCCTTTGACAGCTCTTTGGTCTTCACCATAGTGGAGTTTGGAGTCAGACTGTTTGAGGGTGTGCACAGGTGTCTTTTTATACTGATAACAAGTTTAAACAGGTGCCATTACTACAGGTAATGAGTGGAGGAAAGAGGAGACTCTTAAAGAAGTTGTTACAGGTCTGTGAGAGCCAGAAATCTTGATTGTTTGTTTCTGACCAAATACTTATTTTCCACCATAATATGCAAATAAAATGATAAAAAAACAGACAATGTGATTTTCTGGATTTTTTTTTCTCAGTTTGTCTCCCATAGTTGAGGTCTACCTATGATGTAAATTACAGACGCCTCTCATCTTTTTAAGTGGTGGAACTTGCACTATTGCTGACTGACTAAATACTTTTTTGCCCCACTGTATGCAACTCGGCACAGCCTGAGAAACTAACTAGCCTGAAGATAGAAAATAAGCCTACCTTGCTTCAGAGAAATACCCCAAAGGAAAAGGCAGCCCCCCACATATAATGACTGTGAGTTAAGATGAAAAGACAAACGTAGGGATGAAATAGATTCAGCAAAGTGAGGCCCGACTTTCTTAACAGAGCGAGGATAGGAAAGATAACTTTGCGGTCTACACAAAACCCTAAAGAAAACCACGCAAAGGGGGCAAAAAGACCCTCCGTACCGAACTAACGGCACGGAGGTACACCCTTTGCGTCCCAGAGCTTCCAGCAAAACAATTAGACAAGCTGGACAGAAAAAATAGCAAACAAATAGCAAAGAAGAACTTAGCTATGCAGAGCAGCAGGCCACAAGAATGATCCAGGGAAAAACAAGTCCAACACTGGAACATTGACAGGAAGCATGGATCAAAGCATTAGGTGGAGTTAAGTAGAGAAGCACCTAACGACCTCACCAGATCACCTGAGGGAGGAAACTCAGAAGCCGCAGTACCACTTTCCTCCACAAACGGAAGCTCCCAGAGAGAATCAGCCGAAGTACCACTTGTGACCACAGGAAGGAGCTCTGCCACAGAATTCACAACAGGTTTACCAGAACTTTTTTTTTTTTTACTATGGCCTTAAAAACTAACAGGAAGACAGTTGATAACCACCTTCCTGTTCTACCCGGCACCGACTCAGAGTGATCACTGACCACCCCTGCCGGTTATTCATTTGCTCAATGTAAACATAATAGCTTCCTCTCTCTGGCTGTTGTGTCGACGGGGCGTGACTGCCGACGTGATGCTGATTGACAGTTAGCTCCCCACAATTCGGCAGTGGGGAGCTGGATGTCAATCAGCATGACATCACCAGTCACGCCCTGTCAACAGAGCAAAGAAAAAAAGAAGCTGCTGAAATGTCGATGTGACATCAGAGGAAGCTGCCAAGTCGCCGGCAGAAGCACCAAACTACCATTTAAAAAAAAATTGTCTTGGATAAACCCTTTAAAGTGAACCTTTTGGGTATGGATTCACAATAAAAGCAGAGCATGTTGGAGGTGATAGTTATTACACAGAGCATGTGTCTGTCACAGGTAGCAGTCATCTGCTGTTTACTTGATTGACATCACACTTAGCACAATCACAGGTGAAGCGGGTCATCAATCAACTAACCGCAGTTAATGCTCAGTGCTACACCCTACGGTGACGACTGGAAAGGAACAGCACGATTATAACATTGCTTTGTCCCTTCACTGATAATACCTACCTGTAATAAATAACATCCAGGGCATGTTTCTATCACCTCCAACATACTCTGTGTTTTCTTACACAGGGAGTCTGGAACTGAAAGGTTCCCTGTAAAGAATCATTCCTACTTTAAAAAAAAAAAGTCTAGATGCGGAGACCTCACTGACAACTGAAACAAAAGGCGGAACTCCTCAGCAGGGCACTTCTCTAATCCGAGACTAAAGACAGGTATTACATTAAGTCAGTCTTTAGTCTCAGAGAACAGCGATCTACGGAGCAGAGTCTTTGTATCCGGACCCCTAACAATTGCCATAGGCTCAGTTAAATTTAAAAGCTCAAATTGTCCCTAACTTGCATTGCCCGGGATTTAAAAATTTTGGCTCCGTCACTAAGGGGCTAAAGTAACAGGTGTTTTAATTTTCTCATTTGTCAGCCCTATCACCTTTCGGGTTAAGGTACCGTCACATTAAGCGACCCTGCAGCGATATAGACAACGATGCCGATCGCTGCAGCATCGCTGTTTAGTCGTTGTGTGGTCGCTGGAGAGCTGTCACACAGACAGCTCTCCAGCGACCAACGATGCCGAAGTCCCCGGGTAACCAGGGTAAACATCGGGTTACTAAGCGCAGGGCCGCGCTTAGTAACCCGATGTTTACCCTGGTTACCATTGTAAATGTAAAAAAAAAAAAACACTACATACTTACATTCCAGTGTCTGTCGCGTCCCCCGGCGTCAGCTTCCCTGCACTGTGTAAGCGCCGGCCATAAAGCAGAGCGGTGACGTCACCGCTGTGCTCTGCTTTACGGCTGGCCGGCGCTGACACAGTGCAGGAAACTGACGCCGGGGGACGCGACAGACACCGGAATGTAAATATGTAGTGTTTTTTTTTTTTTACATTTAAAATGGTAACCAGGGTAAATATCGGGTTACTAAGCGCGGCCCTGCGCTTAGTAACCCGATGGTTACCCTGGTTACAAGTGATCACATCGCTAGATCGGCGTCACACACGCCGATTCAGCCATGTCAGCGGGTGATCCAGCGACAAAATAAAGTTCTGGCCTTCTAGCTCCGACCAGTGATGTCACAGCAGGATCCTGATCGCTGCTGCGTGTCAAACACAACGATATCGCTATCCAGGACGCTGCAACGTCACGGATCGCTATCGTTCTAAAGTTGCTCAGTGTGAAGGTACCTTTAGGCTTTATATCCTTTCCCCCTGCTGGTATTTCCTGCTGTGATAATCTCATTTGGATGTCCAGTCATACTGCTATAGTTTAAGCTAGTCAGTCAAAGACCAGCTAGGGTTTATCTCACTGCTGTTTATGTTCTTTACCCTGTCCCTATTTTATGTTTCTTTTTTAGCAATTAGGCTACATATTCTCTATCAGTACGTATCAGTTGCTAAATAAAGTAAGAGACTGAATTGTCCTGAAAAGGCTGCCAAGTGCGAGTAAAACGGTTTCTTTAATGTTTGCAGATTATTTGACCACAACACCTTAAACCATGTTATCTGACCAAGTTGTGGGCTCAGGTACTCGTGTAGTTTAAATAAGCGTTGGATTGTGAAATCAGATAGAAAGGGCATATAAAGTTAATTCATTTTAGGCTTAAAGGAGATGACCTGGCTCACGATAAGCAGGTGAAGCACATAGCACAGCTAATCTCACTGTGTAGTGGCCATTCCTGGACACTGCAGCTCAATTCTTATTCACAGTTCCAGGAGCTGAACTGCAGTTGTCTGCAGGGGCCACTACACTCTGAACGTGGTATGCCATTCCAGCTCCATTTATTATTTCCATTCATCCGCCACTGGAGCTACAAATGGGTGTTTGTTGCAGGTGCCATGTGACAGACCCCCACTAATCTGATATGGATGTGTGAAGGATGAGGGGGGATGTAATGGCACCTTACTATACTTCTGAAACATGAGAGGACCCCCGAGCATGCTCAAGAAATCTCGAGTAACGAGTATATTCGCTCATCACTTATCATAACACGTAATAATTTTATTTTTAAGAGTATTAGCAGGATTTTCTTTTGCCGCAGCCATTCTTAGAACATCAGCTTCTAGATGATTGCGTCCGAAAACATTTCTGAAGTGGTCTCCATGCACTTACAGAGTCAAAGTCTCGGCAAATTAATTTAAAAACTATTGCTGGGTATAAGTATAATCCTTATTAACTTTTAACCACTTATTTGATTTCTGGCCTTAACTGCCAACAATGCAGATCTGCCAGCATAGTTCTTGTTCCTTTATCAGCATCTTTTCAGCTCTACACTTTAGCACAAACATATTTCCTTATCTTGGACTTGCCAAGCAGTCCCCCTAGCCAGTACACGTCATGCAATAAGGACATCTATTGGTTTTATAAGATTTCTCTTGTTATTGGTCTATCATTAAAAACACAATATGGCACTTAATTAAACCAATGAAATCCTCAGGCCTCTATCCTCTATTTTGGATATGGCAGAAAAAAGTGCTGGAATGCTCGGATTCAAAGAGAGTTCTGCATGGTGGGACACAAATATGGTTTGATATCTGCATCTCAAGATTTAACCCCTTACCGGCATCGGACGTACTATACCGTCCGATGCCGGCTCCCCTGCTTTGATGCAGGGCTCCGCGGTGAGCCCGCACCAAAGCCGGGACATGTCAGCTGTTTTGAACAGCTGACATGTGCTGTAATAGGCGCGGGCAGAATCGCTATCTGCCCGCACCTATTAACTAGTTAAATGCCGCTGTCAAACGCAGACAGCGGCATTTAACTACCGCTTCCGGCCGGGCGGCCGGAAATGACGTCATCGCCGACCCCGTCACATGATCGGGGGTCGGCGATGCTTGTGAATGGTAACCATAGAGGTCCTTGAGACCTCTATGGTTACTGATTGCCCGTCGCTGTGAGCGCCACCCTGTGGTCGGCGCTCACAGCACACGTGCAATTCTGCTACATAGCAGCGATCAGCAGATCGCTGCTATGTAGCAGAGCCGATCGTGCTGTGCCTGCTTATAGCCTCTCATGGAGGCTATTGAAGCATGGCAAAAGTTAAAAAAAAAAAGTTTAAAAAAAATGTGAAAAAAATAAAAAAAACATAAAAGTTTAAATCACCCCCCTTTCGCCCCAATCAAAATAAATCAATAAAAAAAATATCAAATCTACGCATATTTGGTATCGCCGCGCTCAGAATCGCCCGATCTATCAATTAAAAAAAAGTATTAACCTGATCGCTAAACAGCGTAGCGGGAAAAAAATTCGAAACGCCAGAATTACGTTTTTTTGGTCGCCGCAACATTGCATTAAAATGCAATAACGGGCGATCAAAAGAACGTATCTGCATCGAAATGCTATCATTAAAAACGTCATCTCGGCACGCAAAAAATAAGCCCTCAACCGACCCCAGATGATGAAAAATGGAGACGCTACGAGTATCGGAAAATGGCGCAATTTTTTTTTTTTAGCAAAGTTTGGAATTTTTTTTCACCACTTACCGTATATACTCGAGTATAAGCCGAGATTTTCAGCCCAAATTTTTGGGCTGAAAGTGCCCCCCTCGGCTTATACTCGAGTCACGGTAGTGGTGGGGTCGGCGGGTGAGGGGGTGAGGGCGCTGAGGCATACTTACCTAGTCCCAGCGATCCTCGCGCTGTCCCTGCCGTCCCACGGGCTTCGGCGCTGCAGTTTCTTCCTCTCTTCAGCGGTCACGTGGGACCGCTCATTACAGAAATGAATAAGCGGCTCCACCTCCCATAGGGGCGGAGCCGCTTATTCATTTCTCTAATCAGCGGTGCCGGTGACCGCTGATAGAGAAAGAAGCTGCAGCACCGAAGACAGGAGGGGACAGCGCGAGGATCGCCAGGACTAGGTGAGTATAGCATATTCACCTGTCCTCGTTCCAGCCGCCGGGCGCCGATCCATCTTCCCGGCCGGCGCCTCCATCTTCCCGGCGTCTCTGCTCTCTGACTGTTCAGGCAGAGGGCGCGATGACGCATATAGTGTGCGCGGCGCCCTCTGCCTGATCAGTCAGAGCAGAGACGCCGGGAAGATGGAGGCGCCGGAACGAGACGCCGGGAGCTGCAATCAAGGGAGGTGAGTATGTGTTTTTTTTTCTTTATTGCGGCAGCGGCGGCACAAATTTATGTGGAACATCTATGGGGCACAGTGAACGGTGCAGAGCACCGTATATGGCACAGCACAGCTATGGGGCACAGTGAACGGTGCAGAGCACCGTATATGGCACAGCACAGCTATGGGGCACAGTGAACGGTGCAGAGCACCGTATATGGCACAGCACAGCTATGGGGCACAGTGAACGGTGCAGAGCACCGTATATGGCACAGCACAGCTATGTATGGGGCACAGTGAACGGTGCAGAGCACCGTATATGGCACAGCACAGCTATGGGGCACAGTGAACGGTGCAGAGCACCGTATATGGCACAGCTATGGGGCACAGTGAACGGTGCAGAGCACCGTATATGGCACATCTATGGGGCACAATGAACGGTGCAGAGCACTGTATATGGCACAGCTAGGGGGCACAATGAACGGTGCAGAGCACTATATGGTTCACACCTATGGGGAAATATGAACGGTGCAGAGCACTATATGGCACAGCTATGGGGAAATAATGATCTATTTTTATTTTTGAAATTCACCGGTAAATGCTGAATTTCCACCCTAGGCTTATACTCGAGTCAATAAGTTTTCCCAGTTTTTTGTGGCAAAATTAGGGGGGTCGGCTTATACTCGGGTCGGCTTATACTCGAGTATATACGGTAGATAAAAAATAACCTAGTCATGTTTGGTGTCTATGAACTCGTAATGACCTGGAGAATCATAATGGCAGGTCAGTTTTAGCATTTAGTGAACCTAGCAAAAAAGCCAAACAAAAAACCAATGTGGGATTGCACTTTTTTTGCAATTTCACCGCACTTGGAATTTTTTTCCCGTTTTCTAGTACACGACATGCTAAAACCAATGATGTCGTTCAAAAGTACAACTCGTCCCGCAAAAAATAAGCCTTCACATGGCCAAATTGACGGAAAAATAAAAAAGTTATGGCTCTGGGAAGGAGGGGAGCGAAAAACGAACACGGAAAAACGAAAAATCCCCTGGTCATGAAGGGGTTAATGATTCAACCACTCATACTTTTAAAAGTTGTAGGCCTTTGAATATTTTGTTTACGGCCTGCAATATAAAAGGTTACAATAATATTTTCTTACAATTCTTGCTTGAGAAATTCGTGCTCTTTTATTATACAAGTTAATGTGGTGCCCAAGGCTTCAGGTGATCAACGTGGTGATGAGAGAATCCCTGAAGCCTAAGCAGGTGTGTAACACAGATGTATAACACATGGTTGTCGATTTAGAGACAACCCCTATTGCAGAAACAGTATAATCAGCTTGGTGCCATGAGTCATTTTCCCATCAAACAGCCGATTTTGCAGCCATCCAAGCATTTTCTCTAAAATGGCCAGAGCGAGGAAGCCACATGTTCTTGTATTTCTGGTATTTCACCTGTCATTTTTTGTGGACCCATTACTCCAAGTTTTGTTATGGCTTTTAAGTGTTTTTAATGTTTTTTGTACTGTTCTCAAATAAAGATGGCTTTTATATTCCTATAATTGTTGTGGTGATCCCAATCTTTCTGCATACACTTTTTTTCTGTTCAAGTTGAATCCACATGTTCTTGAGACAACCACTTTAAATAATTGCTGTGACCCGGAGTTAGAGAAATTCGACTTGAAGTGAACAGTGATCAATATTCCAAACTCCCACATACACAAATTAGAGATATCCAAATCTGCCAAAATTTCAGCTGGGTTGGCAAAAGATCTAATGTATATATGGACCTCCTTAATCTACCGAGACAGAATTGGTTATCGGGTATTTGGAATTTATAAGTCCAGATCCCTTTTGTTCTTCCTAGTTTATACTCCTCCGCCTACACAGAGCATGTTACAAGCTTAGTCTAACCAAGTGTGTGTGTGCATGGGGAGGATATACCGGTCGAGCCAACAGTTATGTGATGTGTAATTCATCGCCATTTTTAGGACCTCTTACAGAGCTACATATTAAGGTTTTCAGCATCTGGGTTAATGTTGTAATTCACTGACAATAATAAAAACTTTCACAAAGTTATCCAATTAAAACAATCATTCATTCAATAAATACATAATAAAATAAATGTATAAATCTGGAGTCAAGGCTACTTAGCTTACAGAAGAGCTTCTCCAGTGAATACAAAAGAAAACTTTCAGCAGTGACTAAGAACAAGAATAATTCTTTTCATAGACAGGAAGCAGAGAAGAGTTGAATAATCGAAATAGAAAAGCATATAAAAAATTGCATAATTATTTATTATATTGTTGAATCTTAATATAATGTTTATGCTTCAGTTGCTAAAAACATACAACCCCCCCCCCCCCCCCAAAAAAAAAAAAAAAAGTTGGAACGCTGTAATGTAAAGAAACCAATAACGCAGGGATTTTGAAATCTCTTATAGTCATATTTTGTTCACAACTGGACACACACCCCACTGGGAGAGCCAATGAGGTGCCAGAACAGCAGAAGCCCCTCATAAGTGACCCCATTTTACAAACTACACCTCTTGATGAATTCATCTAGGGGTGCAGTGATCATATTGACACCATAGGTGTGTGATAATAATTACAATTTTTACCACCAAAATTTTGTTTTAGCCCCAGATTTTACATTTACACAATGGAAATGGTAAAAATGGCACCATAAAGTATTCCACATTTCTGCTGAACGAGGAAATACCCCATATGTGGCTGTACAGTACTGCTTAGCTATACAATGAGCCTATTTTCCTCCTGGAGCGCAGATTTTCCTAGAATAGTTTGTGCTCTCCATATGCTAGCAACGCCAGGATCACCAGAACCAGCTGATTGCTGCAATCTATGATGACAATGATCTCACCAATCAGAGCGCACAGACGTGGTGTCACCTGGCAGTGACCGCACTCTACTTCCTCATTCTAGCTGTGGATTTGTACAAGGCGGTTAGTCTGTCCTTCTGGTTGTCGTGCTGGGCCTTGTAGTGCCACAGAAGCCTGTGACATAACAATTGCTTCTAGTATCTGTGATCCTGCTCATGCTGAAAAGAAAGAAGAGTTCCTGATCCCTCCATAATCCTTTCCTGATATTTCCTAATCCACCCCAATCCCCCTCTCCACCTTCTGTCACCAAGCGCTGATCAATACTTGATCGCTGATCAACGTCCGTGCTCTGTTTTCCAGGACTTTTTTGTCCCTGTCTATTTTGGTCCCCTCTTACTGTGCACCACCTCCATGCATGCGTTCGTCCTACAGCAGCCATGCTGATGATCAGACTCGCACCGCTGTGCTCGCTTTTGGCAAGGACTTTTTTTTCTCCTAAATTTCTTTATACTCTTTCTGCACCACATCCGTGCGTGTGTCCTACAGCCATCGAGCGCTGGTCGGTGATGAACATCACTGAACAGCCTCCGGTTGTTTTTATTGATGAAAACAGAATGGAGGAAAAAATAATTTAGATTAGTTGATAGGATTAGATTAGGGACAGTAAAAATATACTGTACTAATCGTTATCTACTACAGCATTTCTTACTAAATTGAGTTAGAATTACTATCAGATAATAAAGAGTAAAAATATACAGTAGAAATCTTTGTCTACTATTGAGTTAGTTTCATTGAGGAAAAAAGAATCATCCGTGAGTCCTACAGGCATTGATCGCTGATCACTAACGCACATCAGTGAGAAACCTCAGGTTGTTTAGGTTTTTTTGTGAAAAGAGAATAAAAAAATTATTTAGATTCTACTATAGTATTTTTTACTGAAATTAGTGTCAGCGCGGAAAAAAAAAAATCCTCCGTGCGTCCATCCTACAGCCGTCGAGCACTGATCACTAACGCACATCAGTAATCAACCTCTGGTTGTTCCTTTTATTTCCTTTTATATTTTTCTTGCTTTTCGAAATTAAAAAAGCTTACATCAACCACTCATACACCTGAATAAAATTTGGTACTTACACAAACACCACATACGTAAAAAAAATGTCCCGCTTGTCCCAAAACTGGTATTCAGTGGAGGCATACACCTTCCTTGCCTCCGACACCGATAATGAGGGAGAGGATCCAACCTTCTCTTATTTTACTCCCTCCTCCTTTTCCTCAAGTGATGCTGAACCGCCAGGTAGAAGCCCCTCAGGGCAGAAACTAAACCAGCGCCCACCATTACTGACCC
The DNA here is from genome assembly GCF_032444005.1 of Ranitomeya imitator. Lineage (NCBI taxonomy): Eukaryota > Metazoa > Chordata > Amphibia > Anura > Dendrobatidae > Ranitomeya > Ranitomeya imitator. The sequence continues at coordinate 714,186,140 of NC_091282.1, read as the reverse complement.
TGTATGGACCTCAACGCCCAAAGATTATGAGCCACTGATTCCTGATTTTGTGGCGCAAATGGACTCTCAAAGTCTTTTTCTCTGAGGATTATGCAAATCTTATGGTGGCTCACACAAATTTGTAAACCCAGCCGTTTTTGGCACAAAACTGTCCTGCACAATGTTTTCCCCAAGATGACCCCAACTTTGACTGCCTTTTTAAAGTTCATCCGGTCATTGAGCACTTCAATAACAAGTTTGCTGAGGTCTACTTCCCCCAAAGGAACATCTGCATGGATAAGTCCCTAATCCATGTGAAGAGGAGGCTCAAATTCCAGCAATACCTGCCCAGTAAGAGGGATAGGTACGGAATTAAGCTGTACAAACTGTGTGAGAGTACCTCAGGGTACATCCACAAGTTTAGGGTTTATAGAGAGAAGGACTTCCGGATCGAACCCTCTTGAATGTGCCCCTGTCCAGGGAGTGAGTGGGAAAATTGTGTAGGATTTGGTGCACCCACTGCTGGATCAAGGTTATCACTTCTAAGTAGATAACTTTCATACCAGCGTCCCACTGTTCAAGTCCCTCTCTTTGTGAGCTACAGCAGCCTGTGGTACTGTCTGCAAAAATCAGAGCGGCCTCCCAAAGACAATAATTGGGCAGCTGCTCATAAAGGGTGAGAAAGGAGCCCACTGTAGCGCCAACATTCTGGTGATCAAGTACAAAGACAAGAGGGATATCCTTTTCTTGACCACCATAAATGGTAATGGCAAGACCCCCAGTGCTGAATGAGGTATCTGTACACAGGTCCACAAACCACACTGTGTACTGGGGTACAACTGCATGGGGGAGTTCATTCCTCTGATCAAGTCCTCCAGCCATACATGGCCATGAGAAAAGCCAACGTGTGGTACAAGAAGCTAGCCATGTAAATTGTACAGATAGCAATGCACAAAGCTTTGGTGGGATCACGATGTGCAGGCCAGAATGGTATGTTGCACCTTCAGTTCCAGGAGGTATTAATCAAGGCCCTAATCTTTGGAGATCAGGAAGGCGCAGGCCCCAGTTCTTCAAGAACTGAACGTGCTCATTTCATACCGGGCCAATATTTCCCTGGGCAGGTCCCTCCAAAGTACAAAAAAAGGAAGGTTGCCAAAGAGGTGCCGAGTGTGTTACAGAAGGGGGATATGCAAGCCTGTGTGTAAAAGAATGCTTCAGGCCATCCGTGGACTACTAAATTAATTTCTGACTTACGCAACTCACATATACCAACCTGACGAACACTACACTATTCACGAATACCAACCTCATGCACTCTACACAACTTACGTATGCAACTGTATTATAAAATTCACATACCAGGAAACAGCAGATCAGTACCAAAATTTTCAATAGTTAGGCATATCATTGACTCTGCAAATGCGACATGACGCCGTAGACCATTCCATCAAAGTCAGCATTCCAAAATGTCACTCCTTCATTAGCAAGCCCTAAGGTGTGCCTAAACAGTGCTTTTCTCCCACATAAGAGGTATCAGCGAACTCAGGAGACACAACAGATGTTGGGATCCATTTTCTTCTGTTACCCTAGTGAAAATAAAAAATTTGGGGCTAAAGGATCATTTTAGTGGAAAAAATGTTTTTTTTTTTTATTTTCACGACTCAACATTATAATTTTCTGTGAGGCACTTGGGGATTCATGTGCAACCCACATATCTAAAGCCACACGGGAGACTAGTCAGACAAGCGAGTCCCTCGGCGGCTTCTCCCCACCAGATGCCAGTGGCTGACAGGGCATTGGGTGGGAAGAAGCCGCCGGGGATCCACCTGTCCAACTAGTCTATAGCGCGATTTCAGTCCCTTTAAAAGTATGTTTCCAAATCAAACATACTTGACTGGAATCATCAAATAACAAAATCTGGTGGTTAATCTTTCAACCTGATTAGAAGCGAATCCAAAACAAATATAGAATAAAACAATGTACTTTTATTAATATACACAATTTATATAACCAATGAGAAAGACAGGGAAAGGGACGAAGAGAAGAAGAAAATACTCCATGACTGTTATTAAAAATGTAAGTAATAGTGTGGAGGTAAAGGGATGGAGAATAGGGATACTAGTATTGATGCAGTGCTGGTTCCATGGGGTGAGAAGATCAGAACGGGTTAAAATGCAATCCACTAATGGGCTCTGCAGCACTCTGCGATAGAGTGCAGTGTTACCCTCACAACCGACGAGCGCCATTTCGCTGCTCGCTTCCAGGGGCTGAAATCATGCAATCAGTGACACTGTTGTCTCTGGTATGGACAGCATGTATCCACAGTCAAGTTCCCTTTCCTTTAAAGGTACTGTCACACTCAGCGACGCTGCAGCTATATAGACAACGAGCCGATCGCTGCAGCGTCGCTGTTTAGGTCGCTGTAGAGACGTCAAACACAGCAGCACCAGAACGATGCAGGAGCGATCCAGTGACGTAAAGGCGATTCACTTCTCGTTCTCGCTGGTTGTTAGCTCCATGTAAAACATTGCTGGCATCGTTGCTTTTGCTGTCAAACACGACGATACACGCCGACCTGACGACCAAATAAAGTTCTGGACTTCTAGCTCCGACCAGCGATATCACAGCGAGATCCAGATCGCTGCTGCGTGTCAAACACAACGAGATCACTATCCAGGACGCTGCAACGTCACGTATCGTTGTCGTTCTCGTTGTAAAGTTGCTGAGTGTGAAGGTACCTTAAGAATGGTGTTTGCAGGATCTCTCACATTAAACCAACATCATACAAGACCTCAGGCGCTCATCAGGCGGAAAAAAGCTATCAATGTAGTACTTATCCTGGCATCAAAGCCCATTATGTTGAGCATCAGAGGCCCAGTTTGCATACTGCCATGTCGTCTGATATAGATGGAGTAGCTTGTTCTGTGCTCTTTGTTCACTGAATCTTCAAACTAGTTGTGACTGATATCTATGGTAAAGAGGATAAATGACAGAGATGGCTTGTGTCTATACAGCTTTCTTCTATACCCCTGTAACACACAGATCTGGAGGTGTTCAGAGTCTTGACTGTGGAACTATAGGTGTTCGACAGCAAAATAATGCCGCGAGTTACCAGCGGTAATGGCGGAAGACAATTGTTTCTTATGGCAACAAATCATATTCATTTAAAGTTGTCACCCTGTAAAAACTTCCAGGAACCTTCAGATCTTTCCATCACAATAAAAAACTTTCAACAGTGAGAAAAGCACCATGTTTCTCTTCCACTGTATCTTTGTAACAAACCCCTTTATGTGCTTCAATAATATATCTCTATGTGCAAAACGATCAAGGACATCAGAACATGTAAGGTATTACTGAATAGGGAATAAAAGCTGTGAATACTTCTCAAGCTTCCTTAGGAAGATTAATATGAATCTGTCACATTCAGACTCATCACAGCCCAGAGGGCTTTGGAATGAAAAATAGTCCTTGGAACGAATAAAGTATAACATGAAGCCATTTATCCCAGGGTTATGCACATAGGGAACAAAAGCAGAACAGGGAGGAAACAGGAGTGGGATGGTAAGAGCTTTAGGTTACTTTCCCATGATAAGTATTTGAAGACCTTTTGATGCTGCAGACTTTCTAAACTTATTAGCTTACATTTTTTAATTGCATTTTTCCTACAAGTGTAATTTTTTATGTTGAATTTTTAAAGCAGCTTTTTTTCTCTCGGTGTATCATGTTAGATTAAGATGCTTTGTTTTTGATACTTCCTGTTATTTGTTGGATTGTCGTGTGGACTACATATGTTTTAGTGCGTTTCAGCAGGATATGTGGGTTTTTTCATGTGGATATCCTGCCGCTTATGCAAGTTTATGGGGATAATCTGCACAGCAAACTAGTAATGGTTTTGCTACAATGTTGTCAAACAGCGGAATAAAGCATGCTACAGAAAAAGACATGGCTAAAAGTGTAGGCACCCTTGAAATTGTTCCAGAAAATTAAGTATATCTCACAGAAAACGATTGCAATTACACATGTTTTGCTATACATATTTGTTTATTGCAATATAAAGGCAAATTAGATATAATTTCACAAAAAAAAAATTATCCAGACAAAATTGTTGGCACCTTTCCAAAGTTGGGGGAAAACAACTTTGTTTCAAGCATGTGATGCTTGTTCTAACTCACCTGTGGCAAGTAATGGGTGTGGGCAATATAAAAATCACACCTAAAACCAGATAAAAGTGGAAAACTTTACACTTTGCATGGTTTGCCTCTGTGTGCAACACTAAGCATGAAGACCAGAAAGATGAGAAGAGGACTTGAGAACCAAAAATTGTTGAAAAATATCAGCAATCTCAAGGTTACAAGTCCATCTACAAAGATATTTATATTCCTTTGCCCATGGTGTGCAAAATAATCAAGAGGTTTATAACTCATAGAACTGTAGCTAATTTCCCTGGATGTGGACAGCAGAGAAAAAAAAAATGATGAAAGGTTACAACGCAGGATAGCCCGGATGGTGTATAAGTAGCCAAAATCAAGTTCCAAAGAAATTCAAGCTGTCCTGCAGGCTCAAAGTGCATCAGTGTCAAAAAAGTGTCAGTTGAAATTGAAATGCTATGACAGGAGACCCAGTAGGATCCAACTGCTGAAACAGTGATATAAAAAAAAGCTAGATGGCAGTTTTCCAAAATGTATGTGTGTAAGATAAAATCTTTCAGAAAAAGCATGTTGTGGACAGACGAGGCCAAGACAGAGGTGCTTGGTAAAGCATATTCTACTGTTTACCAAAAACAGAATGAGGACTACAAAAAAGAACACAGTACTTACAGTCAAATATGGTGGAGTTTCAAATATGTTTTGGGGTGGTCTTACTGCCTCTGGCACTGGTTGCCATGACTGTGTAATGAACACGTGTGGAGAGATCTTAAAATTGCTGTTGGAAGGAGGTGCCCTTCACATATAAGAAACCTGGAGAAGTTTCAAAATTCCAGTTGAGAGTTTTAAGAAGCTTCTGGATGGTTATAGGAAGTGATTGATTGCAGTTATTTATTCCAAAGGGCGTGCAACCAAATATTTAGTTGAGGGTGATAACAAGTTTATCTTGCCAATTTTTGGGGTTTAATATGAAATTAAGTCCAATTTGCCTTTTTTTCATTTTTTTGTGTGTTGTTCCAATATACGCAAAGGAGATAAACATGTGCATAACTAAACATGTGTAATTACAATAATTTTCTGGGAGAAATACTATATTTTCTGGAACAATTTCAAGTTTACCAACACTGTTTACCATGACTGTATCATCTGAACACAGCCTAAGGCAGGCCTTACCAGTGAGGTCCACACTAGTTATTGGTGGCACAAATTTTTCTAGGATAACAAAAACCGAGCTTAATTGTATAATACTACAGTGATCTAGATAAGATGGACGCATGGGTAAACACATAACATACGAATATTATTGTTATATTATTCCTTCCAAGGACCTTACAAAGGGTAGTCGTTACATATGTAAAAAAGGTGAATCTGGCAACTAAATAGGAAATGGTTCTTTACACTTAGGGTACCGTCACACTATACGATTTACCAACGATCACGACCAGCGATACGACCTGGCCGTGATCGTTGGTAAGTTGTAGTGTGGTCGCTGGAGAGCTGTCAGACAGACAGCTCTCCAGCGACCAACGATGCCGAAGTCCCCGGGTAACCAGGGTAAACATCGGGTTACTAAGCGCAGGACCGCGCTTAGTAACCCGATGTTTACCCTGGTTACCAGCGTAAAAAAAAAAAACGTACATACTTACATTCCGGTGTCTGTCCCTTGCCGTCTGCTTCCCGCACTCACTGACTGCCGGCCGTAAAGTGAAAGCACAGCACAGCGGTGATGTCACCGCTGTGCTCTGCATTCACTTTACGGCCAGCAGTCAGTGAGTGCGGGAAGCAGACGGCAAGGGACCTGACGGACACCGGAATGTAAGTATGTACTGTTTTTTTATTTTTTACATTTACGCTGGTAACCAGGGTAAACATCGGATTACTAAGCGCGGCCCTGCGCTTAGTAACCCGATGTTTACCCTGGTTACAAGCGAACGCATCGCTAGATCGGTGTCACACACACCGATCCAGCGATGACAGCGGGAGATCCAGCGACGAAAGAAAGTTCCAAACGATCTGCTACGACGTACGATTCTCAGCAGGATCCCTGATGGCTGCTGCGTGTCAGACACAGCGATATCGTATGGATATCGCTGTAACGTCACGAATCGTACCGTCGTAGCGACAAAAGTGCCACTGTGTGACGGTACCCTTAGAGTACTCAGACTGTGCAATGCCCAATCACAAGAGATAATAATGGCAGACACTGTCAGTAGTTATAAAAGAGGCTTTTCTCAAATGGCATTGCGTGTTATAAATAATGTAGTGATATAGAATGTATAACTGATGAATAAAAGTTGAACTTGATGGGCCTGTGTCTTTTTATCAACCTTAGCAACTATATACAGCATTTTTGACACAAGTGATACGTACTGGGGCGGGCTGGGCCATGGGGCAGGGGGGCAATTGCCCCCTGGGCTGGTCTCCTAGTTGCAGCTTTGGGCCGTTCAGCCAAATATTACTTTAGAAGCCGCACTGTCCCTTTATTTGCTCTTCCCAACAAGCAGCATCATGCTGATTGGTGGAGCAGAGGTCACTCAAGGGTGCAATGTCCTTCCAGCTCTCTGATTGGTGGAGAAGCCGTCCCTAGAGGCTGTACTGTATTTTTCCTGCTCCCTCAGTGTGTGCTCCCTTACCAATCGGAGAGCAGGAAGCAGACCGTGCAGCTCTGCTGAGGAGGCGCCGGCTGCCCCACACACCATGTGTAAAAACCTTCATGCAGAAGTGTGAGTAGCTGCAGGCAATCATGGAGGCTTCTGGGAAGGGGTCTCTTTGATTCTTAGTTGTTTGGGGGATGCATGATTGAAACTCAGCTCGAGGGGAGCTGTTGGGGTACATATCTGTGGGGCAGGCAGAAACAGGAGTGGAATTTTCTGTATGTCTCATTCTGTGTGATTAAATGCAGTCTCAAGTCCACAATTCAGTTTATTCCTTTGTATGTTTGTGTGCATGGTGACATGTGTATGTGTACATGCGTGTATATGTGGTAAAATGTGTGAGTATATGTGGTGATATGTGTACATTTGCGTCTGTGTGTGCGAACTGTGTATATTCGCAACCGTGTACGTGGTGATATGTGTGCGTGGTGACCTGTGTGGATGAGTGTGTACATAGTGACATGAGTGTGTATATGGTGATGTGGGTGTGAATGTGTACGTGGGGACGTATGTATGAGTGTGTACATGGTGACCTGTGTGTGTACATGGTGACCTGTGTGTGTATGAGTGGGTACGTGGTGACCTGTGTGTGTATGAGTGTATACGTTGTGACATGAGTATGAGTGTACGTGGTGACCTGAGCCATCACTCTGTATACTCAGAGCGGTGACTGAACCCGCGCCGGCGCTTCTCCCACCCTGTGACTGAAACCCGAACGCTGGAGGGGAAAAAAAATAATTTTCTCCCACACAGTGTTCGGCTGAGGCTACTTTCACACATCAGGTGTTTGCTTTCAGACACAATCCGTCAACTGTTGGAAAAAAATGGATCTGTCGCAAATTGTGAAAAACTGATGAGACAGATCTGGTTTTTTTTTGCCGGATCCTTCTAGGTGATCCGGCATCCTAAGCCATCCGTCGCAATCCATCGCTAATAAAAGTGTATGAGAAAAAAACTGATCCGGTGGCAATTGTTGCCAGATCCGTTTTTTTTTTCAAAATTCTCCGGATTGTGCCTGACGGCAAAAAACTTACCATATGTGTGAAAGTAGCCTAAGTGTGGGCACTGGGCAGATTAGTAACACTATTAATATGCAGATAATTCCCATAGCTGTAGGTTAAGAGTGTTTTTCTGCAGTCAGGCTATGTTTGCGCAGTCAGGAATCCCTGCCCGTTGGTCGCAGCGGGGACCCCACTCCACCCAATGCGCTGCCCACTGTTGTACGCACGGTAATTCCGGATGTGTTCATTGAACAAATGCGGAATCACCTCATCGTATTCATAGACTGTGTTATTTATCTTGCGGAGACTGAGCGTCTCCGCAAGATAAATAGACATGCTGCGGTCTATAAAGACGCGCCGCATGTCCGGTTATGCAGGGCCGCCGGATGCAGCCCTGCACGCATTCATAAAATCCCCTCCACTATGTTGTAACATCTGGACACTCCGGATTGGACGCTGCTGCTGTACGCAGCGTCCAATCCGCAGCAAAAACTGAAGAAATCTGGACAGTGGAAACATACCCTTAGAGATAGCTAGAGAGTAGTGATGAGCGAACATGCTCGGGTAGTCTCTGAGTATTTTGGGCATGCTCGTAGATTATGTTTGTGTCCACGTAGCTGCATTTTTTGCGGCTGCTAGACAGCCTGATTACATGTGGGGATTCCCTAACAAACAGGCAACCTCTGCATGTGTTTAGGTTGTCTAACAGCCGCAAATCATGCAGCTATGGGGACACAAACATAATCTATGAGCACGCCCAAGATACCATGCTCACTATATAATGCTCCATACAGTATAATGGGCACCACAGAGTGCTCCATACATAATGAGCCGCATATATTGCTCCATACGGAATTGACCCCGTATAATACTCCATACAGTATAGTGAGCCACATATAATTCTCCACACAGTATATGATGGGCCCCATCTATTGCTCCATATATAATGGGCCTCATATAATGCTCCATACAGTATATTATCGGCCCCATACAGTATACTGAGTCCCATATATTGCTCCATACAGAATGGTCCCATATAATACTCCTTACAAAAGGGTCCCATATAATACTCCATACAGAATAGGCCCATATAATGCTCCTTACAGAATGGGTCCCATATAATACTCCATACAGAATGGGTCCCATATAATGCTCCAAAAATAATTGGCCCCATATAATGCTCCATATATAATTGGCCATATAAAATGCTCCATATATAATTAGTCCCATAAGATGCTTCATATATTATTGGCCCCATATACTGCTCCATATTGAATTGGCCCCATATAATGCTCCCTATAGAATTGGCTTCATAAGATGCTCCCTATATTATTGGCCCCATAAGATGCTCTATATAGAATTAGCCACATATAATGCTCCATATATGGGTCCCTTCTGATGGTCCCCATATATTGCTCCAAATATAAAAAAAATGAAATACTCACCTCTCGTTGCTTGTCGCTGCTCTGCTCTGGACTCCTCAGCGTCGGCGTCTTCCTGCTCTCTGTGCAGCGACTGCTCAGGCAGAGGGCGCTCACTGGTGACGTCATTGCGCCCTCTGACCTGAACGTCAGTCACAGGATGGAAGACGCTGCAGCGCTGGAACCGGGAGAGGTAAGTATTGCAAGTGTCGGGGCCCGGAGCAGGCGGGGGGTCCACTCGCGGGGGCCGGCACTATAGCGCGCCAGTGTCCCCGACAGCGAGTGGGCCCCCTGCCTGTTCAGGGCCAGCCCTCCACAGTGGAACAACATATTCAGTTATTTCTACGCCCATTGGCTCCAATGACGGTCGGAGAATATTGCAAATACAATATTTGCCGCTGATCATAATCGGAACTGAATTTTGAAAAGTTCGCTCAACTCTACTAAAAAGGCCATTTAAGTTTAGTATGTATGAAATGGTTTCTTATCAGTAGCACCTCGGATGCGCAATACTCACGCTGAATGGTATGTGAGACCTTAGACTCCTTAACATAAAGATGGACCACCACTCCTGGGCCAGTGCTTTGTGTTTGCCCCCCAGGCTAAAATTTGCCAGTCAGCCCCTGGATACGTAGCACCTTTTTGTAGATTTACTAATTTCAGTTTTTGCATTTATATTCAGGAAATTGAAGGATAAAATAAGCAATATTTATAATTTTGCCACAGACCATAAATGTCAAGCACTAAAGGGCGCATTTAGATTTGCCAATAACCTGGAACGACGTTAGTTTCTCAATAATCAGACAATGTAAATAGGCTATCAGTCACCTGACATATCAGTAAAACACTTGTGCATCAAGTGAAATCATTTTTAAACTTACTTAAAAGTAATTGTGGAGACACGAGGGTTAGTGGGTGCTTTTGTCTGCTGGCCCGGCTGTCTTTAGAAACACTGCATGGACCAAGGCTTATCCCACCGAATGCCCGCTCTCTTTCCCCTTGGGCAGAATACTACTCAGACAACATAGGGCGAGTATAAAACAGTGTGGCAATATTTTCTTGAACCACTGATAGACAATAACGTGTAGTACAGTTCCAGCAAATACACAAGATCATGCAAATTACAGAGTCTCACCCTTCCTCTAGCTCATAGGGACTAGAGTTGCTGTGACTTCGGGCCTTCAATTGCCGACTACCCCACCAATGATACCCCGCTTTTGGTGGGCACCCACAGAGAGGAGATAACTACAAGCTTAGGAAGCTGACAATACATTGAGGTACATGACCAGGTGTCCTCATTTTCCCAACCTGGCGTCTCCGAATATCTCCATGGGACCGGATGGTCTCAATCTGATTATGTACTCAAACAATCTGCATAGTTTGTCTTTCACTGTTTGCAAGTTAAAAAGTTACATAGACTTATACGATGGGTAATCGACATATTAGCAAACATTGATTCTTCAAGGACCCTGTGTGTTATGAACAGGTGATTCAGAACCACAATGGACCTGGTAAATACGAGCACAGAAAATGACCTGATAGTTGCTAATCACATAGGACGAGCTCTGAGACGTGGGAACTCTGCTGACCGCAATCCCTAATCCTATCACACCACACTAGAGGTAGCCGTGGAGCGCTCCTGACCAGACCTAGGCGCCTCGGGCACAGCCTGAGAAACTAGCTAGCCCTGAAGATAGAAAAATAAGCCTACCTTGCCTCAGAGAAATTCCCCAAAGGAAAAGGCAGCCCCCACATATAATGACTGTGAGTAAAGATGAAAATACAAACACAGAGATGAAATAGATTTTAGCAAAGTGAGGCCCGACTTACTGAATAAAACGAGGATAGGAAAGATAGCTTTGCGGTCAGCACAAAAACCTACAAACAACCACGCAGAGGGCGCAAAAAGACCCTCCGCACCGACTAACGGTACGGAGGTGCTTCCTCTGCGTCCCAGAGCTTCCAGCAAGCAAGAAAAACCAATATAGCAAGCTGGACAGAAAAAAATAGCAAACAAAAGTAACACAAGCAGAACTTAGCTTATACAGGGCAGACAGGCCACAAGAACGATCCAGGAGAGAGCAAGACCAATACTGGAACATTGACTGGAGGCCAGGAACAAAGAACTAGGTGGAGTTAAATAGAGCAGCACCTAACAACTTAACCTCGTCACCTGAGGAAGGAAACTCAGAAGCCGCAGCCCCACTCACATCCACCAAAGGAAGCTCATGGACAGAACCAGCCGAAGTACCACTCATGACCACAGGAGGGAGCTTGACCACAGAATTCACAACACCTGTGCCTCTGTCCTCCAAGGATAGCAGCACAATAAACTGTAGGAGGGGATATAATAGGTAAACAACAGCCATTCAACAATTAATAAACATCAATTCAATCTATAACTAGAGTTAACGTTCAGACTGGTATGAACAAAGGCCTGAGTCTCTTCAGACACTGAAGAAAAAGATGTCTAATTAACCCCTTTTCCGCCAAGGGTGGTTTGCACGTTAATGACCGGGCCAATTTTTACATTTCTGACCACTGTCCTTTTATGAGGTTATAACTCTGGAATGCTTCAATGGATCCTGATGATTGTGATAATGTTTTCTCGTGACATATTGTACTTCATGATAGTGGTAAAATGTATTTGATATTACCCACGTTTATTTGTGAAAAAAACAGAAATTTGGCGAAAAATTTGAAAATTTCGCAATTTCCAAATTTGAATTTTTATGGCCTTAAATCACAGAGATATGTCACACAAAACACTTAATAAGTAACATTTCCCACATGTCTACTTTACATCAGCACAATTTTGGAACAAAAATTTTTTTTTGTTAGGGAGTTATAAGGGTTAAAAGTTGACCAGCAATATCTCATTTTTACAACACCATTTTTGTTTTGGGGACCACATCACATTTGAAGTCATTTTGAGGGGTCTATATGATAGAAAATACCCAAGTGTGACACCATTCTAAAAACTGCATCCCTCTAGGTGCTCAAAACCACATTCAAGAAGTTTATTAACCTTTCAGGTGTTTCACAGGAATTTTTGGAATGTTTAAAAAAAATTGAACATTTAATTTTTTTTCACAAAAAAAATTACTTCAGCTCCAATTTGTTTTATTTTACCAAGGGTAACAGGAGAAATTGGACCCCAAAAGCTGTTGTACAATTTGTCCTGAGTGCGCCGATACCCCATATGTGGGGGTAAACCACTGTTTGGGCGCATGGCAGAGCTCGAAAGGGAAGGAGCGCCATTTGACTTTTTTAATGCAAAATTGACTGGAATTGAGATGGGACGCCATGTTGCATTTGGAGAGCCCCTGATGTGCCTAAACATTGAAACCTCCCACAAGTGACACCATTTTGGAAAGTAAACCCCTGAGGAACTTATCTAGATGTGTGGTGAGCACTTTGACCCACAAAGTGCTTCACAAAAGTTTATAATGCAGAACCGTAAAAATAAAAAAATCATATTTTTTCACAAAAATGATCTTTTCGCCCCAATTTTTTATTTTCCCAAGAGTAAGAGAAGAAATTGGACCAATGCAAAATTGACTGGAATTGACATGGGACACCATGTTGCGTTTGGAGAGCCCCTGATGTGCCTAAACAGTGGAAACCCTCAATTCTAAGTGAAACCCTAACTCAAACACACCCCTATCCCTAATCCCAACCACACCTCTAACCCCAACCACACCTCTAACCAACACACCCCTAATCCTAATCCCAACCATAACCCTAACCACACCCCTAAACCTGACACACCCCTAACCCTAATCCCAACCGTAAATGTAATCCAAACCCTAGCCCCAACCCTAACCCCAACCCTAACCCTAGCCCCAACCCTAACCCTAATGGGAAAATGGAAATAAATACATTTTTTAAAATTTTTTAATTTTTCCCTAACTAAGGGGGTGATGAAGGGGGGTTTGATTTACTATTTATAGTGGGTTTTCTAGCTGATTTTTATGATTGGCAGCCGTTACACACTAAAAGACGCTTTTTATTGCAAAAAATATTTTTTTGCGTTACCACATTTTGAGAGCTATAATTTTTCCATATTTTGGTCCACAGAGTCATGTGAGGTCTTGTTTTTTTTGCAGGACGAGTTGATGTTTTTATTGGTAACATTTTCGGGCATGTGACATTTTTTGATCGCTTTTTATACCGATTTTTGTGAGGCAGAATGACCAACGCGTTTATACCATTCTGCGTTTGGTAAAATGTCTAAAGCAGTTTTATTCTTCAGGTCAGTACGTTTATAGCGATACCTCATTTATATCATTTTTTTATGTTTTGGCGCTTTTATACGATAAAAACTATTTTATAGAAAAACAATTATTTTTGCATCGCTTTATTCTGAGGACTATAACTTTTTTATTTTTTCGCTGATGATGCTGTATGGCAGCTCGTTTTTTGCGGGACAAGATGATGTTTTCAGGGGTAGCATGGTTATTTATATCCGTCTTTTATATCCGTCTTTTTGATTGCGTGTTATTCCACTTTTTGTTCGGCAGTATGATAATACAGCGTTCTTTTTTGCCTCTTTTTTTTTTTTATTTAAATGTGAATACAGCCTTAGGGCGCAGTCAGACGGATGTATTACTCAAACGAGGATTGCATCGCAATCCTCGGACTGCTAGTCGGCTCTCCTGACCTGAGCTTGAAAGCTGCATAGAAGTACATGCTGTCATGCTCAGGTCAGCAGTGCCGAGGACTAGTCCGAGTTTTGCGGTGCGATCCTCAAGTGAGCAATATGGCCACCTGACTGCACCCTTAGGATCCCTACTGCCTCAGGAACTACAAATGGTTTTCTTAAAATATACAGTACATTGAATATGCAGTCTGATCTGTCAGCAGCAAGTTACAGAACAGGAGGAGCTGATCAGTTTGTGAGGAAATGATTCAGTACACCTTGTATTTTATTCACTGAAATCCCTGCCCATTCTGGGTAGTAGTCAAGGGGGTGGTCCTTATATATGCACACGTATACAGGAAAGGCTGTCAGTCACTCAGTGGGATCGCCTACTGCTCTCCTAAGCCCAGAACGAGAAGAGATTTTAATGAATAAAATACAAGTTATACTGAAATATCAATTTGTTTAGATTTTCTGATTTTCCTTTTTATTAGTGAAAATTATTTTTTAACCATTTATAATAAAAAGGTTAAAACATACAGTTTTCATACTTTTTTTTAAATTAAAATGTTAAACATGATTCTGTATAAAATGGATATAAATATTATCTGTGCTTATTTAACCAACAAGCACTTTGCAAATAAAAAAAATACATGGAAGCCCCAGAGCTGCTAAAGGAGAAGGTTCTTAATAAGCAACTAATGGTTTTCAACTGTGTCTTTTGCTCATTGCTAGAGGTGTTTGTACTTTCCCCTTAGTACCACCAGAGAATACTCCGCCATTCCCACCGCAGGCGACACACTGCTCTGTCATGCACTCGCTTGGATGCCTTTGCTAGCGTACTACCAGATACATTTACCTCATGCTTCAAGCTCACAAGCAAGTGAAGCTTACACAACCACTTGCAGCCGCAGCTACTATTTTGGAAAGGGCTCATACTCACCTGCGAGAAACTCGGATGAGTCTCGCATGTTAATACCCGGCACTGCTGCCGGCACTCAGATCGGAGCGTGCGGCCGCATAGGAATACATGCAGCCACACGCACCGCTCCTGAGTGTCGGCAGCAGCGCCTGATATTGACGTGCGAGACTCATCCGAGTTTCTCGCAGGTGAGTATGAGCCCAAACACCGACCATTTTATTAGAAACACTTAGACATTGAGCTTGGAGATCTGAAAATACTCGATTGCTGAATAGAAGCAAAGGGGAAAAAAATTAAAAATAAATAAGAGCCTCTGGGCTGAGTGATGGTTTCATGCTATCATGAGCATATTGGAGTGCAAAAATTATACCAAGCAATGACTATTTGAGCAATTCTAGAATATAATTTGTAATATGGCTCGTGAACATGGCTTCATTACAGCTCTTTGCAACTTCTAAATTGTAGCAATCTGAAATATGGCAGCCAAATAAGGCCTCTTTCACACTTCTGTGTTTTTGTTTCTGTCAAAATCCGTCGTTTTGTGTAAAAAAGGATCCAGCAAATGTTTCTGCTGGATCCATTTTTTTCCCATAGACTTGTATTAGTGACGGATTGTGACGGATGGCCTTCCGTTTCATCCGTCGTACAACGGATCCGTCGTAAATTCTATGTCCGTCGGGCGGAGACAACGCACATAGAAACGTTTTTTGTGTACATCGTAAAATCACCCAGCGACGGATCCTGCACTGTCCGTCGTTGGCTATAATGGAAGCCTATGGACACAGGATCTGTCGCTGACTAGCAAAAAACGCAATCCAGCGACGGACTACATTTTTTGAAACTGAGCATGCCTGGAAGGATTTCCATTCACGGGAAAATATTCTCTCTCTCTCTCTCTCTCTCTAGAATTTTATTCCTTTAAATTCGGGCAGCACATAGCTTCGACAGATCCGTCAAAAAAACGGATCCAGTGCATCAGTTTTTTACAATCTGCACAGGATCCGTCTTTTCAACATTTTGACGGATTGTGACTGATTGTATAAAACGGAAGTGTGAAAGAGGCCTAAGTTTCTACGGAAATGCTATACTAGTATGCAGTACATCTCTGATGAATCAAGCAGGGAAAAAATTGTCCCATGCTCCATCAGATGAAATATTAAAAAATGAATTCCCCCTAGCAGTATTGCATCAAAGACGTGATAACCCTAGAATATGCCATCATACAGAAATCTATCCACATCATTTCTGTGCAATATATTTAAATAGATTCTGTCACTTTACATAATAAATTTGTATATTTTATCTTTGTAACATGATGCAGTTTTCCCTCTATCTTGCCTCTTGTTATTTTTTTTTAATCTCCAGGGCCTTTTTATTCCTGAGACTTCCTCCTTTTTTTTCTTTTTTTTTTCTTTTTTTTTAAGTAAATCGTGTCTTGCTAGTCAAATAGGTGTGATCTAAAACACTTCTCTGTGCTCATCTTCATCAGGTCCCTACCCCTGAGGAAGCCGCAGACTGGGTGAAGATACGATTGGAGTAATTTTTACCTTCATCTTACTTTTGCCTCTTTTCACAGATTCCATTTTTATTTATATTTATTTTGATCCTTTATGCACATATACTTTTTTTCTCTCTTGATTTCACTTGTGTTTATGGTTATAACTTTTTTTTTTGAGTCAGTATTTCATCTGATATTGCCATTATGTGAGGTATATGCATCCATACAACTTAGTTACCAGTTGAGCACTATCAAATTATACGGAGTTCTATATTTTGACCATATGGTATTGATATTAGCCTTTTGGGATATAGTTGTCCATGTACATGAGCATTTAATTTGATTGATAATTCAGTTCTTTGTGAATTGTTACTATTTAGGCAGATCGGGTTTGGCAGAAGCCTTATTGTAGACACACCTTGTCTATATGTGTATAGCCTGTTGACAATTATCTTAATAGGTGTGTGCCTTTATGTGTTCTTCATTTGATAATAAAATATATGACACTGCATGGCGATTCCTATGCATTTGCATACTTTCATTGTTTTCTTATTTATGGATTTTCGAAGTATTTGCTAGGTTGATCCCAACTTATTTGGTAGTGCCCACATACATATGCCTTTTTTTTACATCTTCATGAGGGTCACGCTTGGCTAGCAAGACAACTGTTAACTATAAGGAAGAGGCAAGCCACATGTCAGGAACAGAGAGAGGCAGTAACAAAAACTAAATAAGTTCATGTGAACAGCAGCAGTTAGACAAGAATAAACAATAACATATTAAATTGATGGAAAGCAGCACGTGCACTTTTATACAAATTATCCTTAAAGGGAATCTGTCACTCCATTTTAGGCCTATGAGCTAAGGCCACTGCCATCAGGGGCCTATCTACAGCATTCTATAATGCTGTAGATAAGCCACCCACCCCCAATGTACCCTGAAAGAGAAAAAAAACAAGTTATATTATACTCACCCAGGGGCGGTCCCGTTGCGGTCCGGCACCTCCCATCTTCATACGATGACGTCCTCTTCTTTGCTTCCTGTCGCGGCTCTGGCGCAGGTGTGCTTTGTCTGCCCTGTTGAGGACAGAGCAGAGTACTGCAGTGCGCAGGCGCTGGGCCTCTCTGACCTTTCCCAGCGCCTGGGTTCTAGGACCCTTAGGCTGGGTTCACATTGCGCTAGGGCAGTCCGTCTAATGGACACGTTTTTAAGTAGGCAAAACGCAATTTAAAGGACATTGTAACACACCCATAGACTTGCATTTGTATGACGCATCGTAACGCATGTCAAAATTGGCATGCGTTTGCAACATTCCGTTTTTTAATGACGCGCCCTGCAGCGTTTTCGGGTCCAGTCAAGCTAACACAAGAGTAACGGAAGCGTTAATTCTGCCATTGAAGTATATTGCTAACCCAGCCAGACGCAAATCAAGCAAAATGTCCAAATGAAACCATACGTTGTATTGCGTTAATGAGGCTAGTCCATGTGGTCATGTGACAGCAAATATGATTTCAGCCATTTTGGAGCATAGACTCTGCAAACACACTCTGAAAACGCCAGCAACAAAGTGTGTGTATCTTGTGAGCGATCAGAGGCAATGTAAGTACAATTCTATGTATATATTTTTCTGTGTACATCATTTGAGTGTGTAGTGGCATTGGATGTATGTGTACTAAATGTATTGTTTTGTTTGTACACAGATGTCGGATAGTGAGGGATCGAGCAGCAGCAGCGTGTCTGCAGTCTTCTCGTCGCAATCGGTATGCTTTCAATTTAAAAAGCCACAATAAATGTTGTGTGTCACTCGAGTGTATTGAGGTAATTATGTGTAATCATGTTTTTATTGCAAATAGGAATATTCTGATCCCAAACCTGCCAGGCCACCCTCCAAAAAAGTGTCCAAAGTGTCCAAGAAGGTACATGCCACAAATGATGTGTCTTTTTACACATAAATTAATTGATACAAGAATTGTAATTTGTTTTTTTACTACACTGTAGGTTGTTGAAAAAGGAAAAAAAAAAAATCAGCCTCGCCGTCATGCAAAATATACCTTTTTGAACAAAAATACTAAATTAGTTTGTTACTTTTTTTTAATAATAAATCATTAAACATACAAAACAAACATAACACAAGAAA
Source organism: Ranitomeya imitator (assembly GCF_032444005.1). Lineage (NCBI taxonomy): Eukaryota > Metazoa > Chordata > Amphibia > Anura > Dendrobatidae > Ranitomeya > Ranitomeya imitator. The sequence goes on along the minus strand of NC_091282.1, from coordinate 714,167,741 downwards.
CATATATATAACAGCGTTTAAAACCCTGGTTTAAAAAACTACATACTTGTCATAACATAAACCAAACAGTACAAGGACAACCAACAAAAATAAACGATTAAACATTGCAATATAATTTATAAAAAGTTAAAAAGTGTTAAAAAATTAGGATAAATGTCCTTAAAAATAATGTAGTTTTGGGGATGAGATAAGCAGCCCGCCAAAAAAAGAAGGAACATTGCGGTTGACGAAGAGCCCTTGGACAAAGAAAACGAGACACTAATAACACTAGTGGAAGCGAATCTGTCCATATGGGATCAAAGTGACAGCTCCCACAACGATATTATTAAAAACCAGAAGTTGTGGGAGAAAATAATATGCCAGTTGGAACCACGATATCTGGATAAGTCCGCATCCTCTAAGAAAAAAATTGGTAATTATTGCTGAACTTAAATTGCTAAAATGTAAAGATTGGAAGCTCTCAAATATTTTTTTGTTTGTTTTTTCTTTGAAGCCGATGCTGTCCATACCCGGTGGAGATCCATTAGAGATCGATTTGTACGGGACTTCCGCAGCAGCTAAAACACCCCCAGTGGATCTGGGGGCAAACGTGTAACTCCGTATGTTCATTATGAGCAATTGTTGTTTCTACAGAAAACGTTGTCCCAGCGCTCGTAAGTAAAAAGTTTACGGTGTGAGAGAGGACCAAGTATTTAATTAGAATCTCTGAAATAATATATATATATATATATATATATATATATATATATATATATATATATATATATATCTACTATATAAAGCTGAATGTGTGTATGTGTGTGTGTGTGTATGTGTGTGTGTGTGTGTGTATGTCCGGGATTGGCATCTGCACCGTCGCAGCTACAGCCACAAAATTTTGCACAGTCACACGTCTGGACCCGGAGAGCGTCATAGGCTACGTTGTGAGGTGAAATTTTAACCCCGCGCTTTCCAATTCACCAAACAATTTTGCCCCTATCTACATAATGGGGAAAAAGTGAAATGAAAAGTGTTGGAGGCGTCGCAGCTACAGCCACAAAATTTTGCACAGTCACACGTCTGGACCCCGAGAGTGTCATAGGCTATGTTGTGAGGTGAAATTTTAACTCCGCGCCTTCCAATTCACCAAACTATTTTTCCCCTATCTACATAATGGGGAAAAGTGAAAGGAAAAGTGCTGGAGGCAAATTGACAGCTGCCAGATGTGAACAAGGGGGACTTAAAGAATGAGAGCAATGGCGCAAAAGAGTATATACCGTACAGTTGCTAAGGTGGGGCCCCGACATGAGATACTCACCACACATGGGGATATGAACACACACACACAAAATGCGCCACACACTACCACGTGCTTGAACACATATTACCCTCAGCACACATTTCACCACACATACACCAACCTCGCCACATAAAAGTCGAAACACAAAAGTCGCCGCTCAAAACTCACCACGCGCAAAACTCACCACATGCAACTAGGCTCACGCAAAACTCGCAAGTGCAAAACTCACCTCATGGAAAACTCGCCACACGCAAAACTTGCACACGCGGAAAAATTGCCACATGCACAAAATTTGCAACACATGCAAAAAGTTGCCTCACACAAAACTTGCACATACTCAAAAGGCACCAGACATAAAACTCACCACGCGCAAAACTCGCCATGCCCAAAACTTGCTGCACACAACTTGCTACACTAACCTGTCACATGCAACTCGACACACAAAAAGTTGCTACACGCATGTTGCCACACAAAACTCATCTCACAAAAGTCGGTACATGCATGTCGCCACACACAACTCAACACACACAACTTGACAAACGAAACTCGCCCTAAAACACACACAAGTCTGGTATAAGCCTTCAAAAATAAAAATCTGATTAATAAGCAGACAAACTACAAGAGCAACAAATGTACCATATAGGAAATACAGCAGCTGTCAGTCACATGACCTGTCTATTATGTGTATGTGTGAGCTAATATATACTGCCAGGGGGAGGGCTTCCTGTTGGCTGGGGATTTATCAGGCTGCCAATTTATCTTACAAATACTTAGGTAAAAATACTGAGCAAATAACGTGTTAACGAGGTCTAATACAGGAGATCACACAGGTATATACTATATACAGGAGGAGATGACATACAGGTATATACTATATACAGGAAGAGATGACACAGGTATATACTATATACAGGGGAGATGACACACAGATATATACTATATACAGGAGAGATGACACACAGGTATATACTATATAGAGGAGGAGATGACATACAGGTACATACTATATACAGGAGGAGATGACATACAGGTACATAATATATACAGGAGGAGAAGACACATAGGTATATATATATACAGGAGCAGATTACCTACAGGTATATACTATATACAGGAGGAGATGACATACAGGTATATACTATATACAGGAGGAGATGACACACAGATATATACTATATACAGGGGAGATGACACACGTATATACTATATATATAGGAGGAGATGACATACAGGTATATACTATATATAGGAGGAGATGACATACAGGTACAGTGGTGCATAAAAGTATTTAGTCAGTCAGCAATAGTGCAAGTTCCACCACTTAAAAAGATGAGAGGCGTCTGTAATTTACATCATAGGTAGACCTCAACTATGGGAGACAAACTGAGAAAAAAAAATCCAGAAAATCACATTGTCTGTTTTTTTAACATTTTATTTGCATATTATGGTGGAAAATAAGTATTTGGTCAGAAACAAAATTTCATCTCAATACTTTGTAATATATCCTTTGTTGGCAATGACAGAGGTCAAACATTTTCTGTAAGTCTTCACAAGGTTGCCACACACTGTTGTTGGTATGTTGGCCCATTCCTCCATGCAGATCTCCTCTAGAGCAGTGATGTTTTTGGCTTTTCGCTTGGCAACACGGACTTTCAACTCCCTCCAAAGGTTTTCTATAGGGTTGAGATCTGGAGACTGGCTAGGCCACTCCAGGACCTTGAAATGCTTCTTACGAAGCCACTCCTTCGTTGCCCTGGCGGTATGCTTTGGATCATTGTCATGTTGAAAGACCCAGCCACGTTTCATCTTCAATGCCCTTGCTGATGGAAGGAGGTTTGCACTCAAAATCTCACGATACATGGCCCCATTCATTCTTTCATGTACCCGGATCAGTCGTCCTGGCCCCTTTGCAGAGAAACAGCCCCAAAGCATGATGTTTCCACCACCATGCTTTACAGTAGGTATGGTGTTTGATGGATGCAACTCAGTATTCTTTTTCCTCCAAACACGACAAGTTGTGTTTCTACCAAACAGTTCCAGTTTGGTTTCATCAGACCATAGGACATTCTCCCAAATCTCCTCTGGATCATCCAAATGCTCTCTAGCAAACTTCAGACGGGCCCGGACATGTACTGGCTTAAGCAGTGGGACACGTCTGGCACTGCAGGATCTGAGTCCATGGTGGCGTAGTGTGTTACTTATGGTAGGCCTTGTTACATTGGTCCCAGCTCTCTGCAGTTCATTCACTAGGTCCCCCCGCGTGGTTCTGGGATTTTTGCTCACCGTTCTTGTGATCATTCTGACCCCACGGGGTGGGATTTTGCGTGGAGCCCAAGATCGAGGGAGATTATCAGTGGTCTTATATGTCTTCCATTTTCTAATTATTGCTCCCACTGTTGATTTCTTCACTCCAAGCTGGTTGGCTATTGCAGATTCAGTCTTCCCAGCCTGGTGCAGGGCTACAATTTTGTTTCTGGTGTCCTTTGACAGCTCTTTGGTCTTCACCATAGTGGAGTTTGGAGTCAGACTGTTTGAGGGTGTGCACAGGTGTCTTTTTATACTGATAACAAGTTTAAACAGGTGCCATTACTACAGGTAATGAGTGGAGGAAAGAGGAGACTCTTAAAGAAGAAGTTACAGGTCTGTGAGAGCAAGAAATCTTGATTGTTTGTTTCTGACCAAATACTTATTTTCCACCATAATATGCAAATAAAATGTTAAAAAAACAGACAATGTGATTTTTTGGATTTTTTTTTCTCAGTTTGTCTCCCATAGTTGAGGTCTACCTATGATGTAAATTACAGACGCCTCTCATCTTTTTAAGTGGTGGAACTTGCACTATTGCTGACTGACTAAATACTTTTTTGCACCACTGTATATACTATATATAGGAGATGACTTACAGGTATATACTATATACAGGGGAGATGACACACAGCAGGTATATACTATATACAGGGGAGATGATATACAGGTATATAGTAAATACAGGAGATGACATACAGGTGTATACTATATATAAGGGAGATGACAAACATGTACTGTATATACTGAGGTGAAAATGAGAGATGTGAGGTGAAAATGAAAAGGTGTGAGTGCAAAATGAGAGGAGTGAGGGAAAATAGTGTAGTGATCGGAAAATGACAGATGTGAGGTCGAAATGACAAGTGTTAGGGGGGAATGAGAGGAGTGAGGGAGAAAATGAGAGATGTGAGGGGGAAAATTAAAGATGTGATTGGGAAAATGAGAGGCGTGATGGGAAAATAAGAGAAGTGACGTGCTATAACTAACCACAGATATTTACTATGCCCAGGCAACGCCGGGCTCTTCAGCTAGTATATATATATATATATATATATATATATATATATATATAATATATAAAGCTGAATGTGTGTATGTGTGTGTGTGTATGTGTGTATGTATGTCCGGGATTGGCATCTGCACCGTCGCAGCTACAGCCACAAAATTTTGCACAGTCACACGTCTGGACCCCGAGAGCGTCATAGGCTATATTGTGAGGCGAAATGTTAACCCCGCGCGTTCCAATTCACCAAACAATTTTGCCCCTATCTACATAATGGGGAAAAAAGTGAAAGTAAAAGTGTTGGAGGCGTTGAAGCTACAGCCACAAAATTTTGCACAGTCACACGTCTGGACCCCGAGAGCGTCATAGGCTATGTTGTGAGGCAAAATTTTAACCCCGCGCGTTCCAATTCACCAAACAATTTTGCCCCTATCTACATAATGGGGAAAAAAGTGAAAGGAAAAGTGTTGGAGGCGTCGAAACTACAGCCACCAAATCTTGCACAGTCACACGTCTGGACCCTGAGAGGGTCATAGGCTATGTTGTGAGGTGAAATTTTAACCCCGCGCTTTCCAATTCACCAAACAATTTTGCCCCTATCTACATAATGGGAAAAAATGAAAGGAAAAGTGTAGGAGGCAAATTGACAGCTGCCAGATGTGAACAAGGGGGACGTAAAGAGTGAGAGCGATGGCGCCAAAGAGTATATACTGTACAGTTGCTAAGGTGGGGCCCTGACATGGGATACTCACCACACACGGGGATATGAACACACACAAAATGCGCCACACACTACCACGTGCTTGAACACATATCACCCTCAGCACACATTTCACCACACATACGCCAACCTCGCCACATAAAAGTCGAAACACAAAAGTCGCCGCTCAAAACTCGCCACGCGCAGAACTCGCCACATGCAAAAACTGGGCTCTTGCAAAACTCGCCACAAGTGCAAAACTCACCTCATGGAAAACTCGCCACACGCAAAACTTGCACACGCGGAAAAATTGCCACATGCACAAAAGTTGCAACACATGCAAAATTTGCCTCACACAAAACTTGCCACGCGCAAAACTCACCATGTGCAAAACTTGCTGCACACAACTTGCTACACTAACCTGTCACATGCAACTCGACACACAAAAAGTTGCTACACGCATGTTGCCACACAAAACTCATCTCACAAAAGTCGCTACATGCATGTCGCCACACGCAACTCAACACACACAACTTGACAAACGAAACTCGCCCTAAAACACACACAAGTCTGGTATTATCCTTCAAAAATAAAAATCTGATTAATAAGCAGACAAACTACAACAAATGTACCATATAGGAAATACGGCAGCTGTCAGTCACATGACCTGTCTATTATGTGTATGTGTGAGCTAATATATACTGCCAGGAGGAGGGCTTCCTGTTGGCTGGGGATTTATCAGGCTGCCAATTTAGCTTACAAATACTGAGGTAAAAATACTGAGCAAATAACGTGTGAACGAGGTCTAATACAGGAGGAGATGACACACAGGTATATACTATATACAGGGGAGATGACACACAGATATATACTATATACAGGAGAGATGACACACAGGTATATACTATATAGAGGAGGAGATGACATGCAGATATATACTATATACAGGAGGAGATGACACACAGATATATACTATATACAGGGGAGATGACACACAGGTATATACTATATACAGGAGGAGATGACATACAGGTATATACTATATATAGAAGGAGATGACATTCAGGTATATACTATATATAGGGGAGATGACACACAGCAGGTATATAATATATACAGGGGAGATGACATACAGGTATATACTATGTACAGGAGATGACATACAGATGTATACTATATATAAGGGAGATGACAAACATGTATATACTGAGGTGATGAGGTGAAAATGAGAGGTGTGAGGTGAAAATGAAAAGGTGTGAGTGCAAAATGAGAGGAGTGAGGAAAAATAGTGGAGTGATCAGAAAATGACAGATGTGAGGTTGAAATGACAAGTGTTAGGGGGGAATGAGAGGAGTGAGGGAGAAAATGAGAGATGTGAGGGAGAAAATGAGAGATGTGAGGGGGAAAATGAAAGATGTGATTGGGAAAATGAGAGGCGTGATGGGAAAATAAGAGAAGTGAGGTGCTATAACTAACCACAGATATTTACTATGCCCAGGCAACGCCGGGCTCTTCAGCTAGTATATATATATATATATATATATATATATATATATTTGGTTATAGAACGATATGCAGTACCGCTGCGCCTCAAGAGGCAGAGGAACCGGAGCCATCTCGACAAGAAACAAGACAGCAGACGTGCACTGAAGATGTGTCTGGCCTGAGCAAGCCACGATCAATGGACAGTAGTACTGTGGCTCCTGTTGTCAGTGCCCATTTGCAAGCACACCGCGGACACAAGCGATCATCTGCCAAAGTTGAAGTCGATGCCATAATTGTCGATGGACTCCAACGGATAGAGGATCTGTGTCGCAGTGAACACAGAGATCTAAGGCGGGAAATTACGGAATTGCAATCCCGTGAATCAGTATATGCAGCCAATGAGTGGAAGCTCCTGTTTGTGTCATATGCGCCTGTAGCCCAAAAGATACCACCGCACAGAAATTTAATGTTTAGGCAAAGATTTCATGACCTATTTGAGGAATTTTTGGCCCCTCAGGAACCCACTTCCTCGAGACCAAGAACCATGGACATGCCTTCCTACAAACCACAATAGAGAGGCCAGGCTGAAAAGAGTATGGAAATGCAAAGGCAATGTAGCAGTCCAGCGTACAGTTGGGCAGACAATACGCCCGCGCAATATCACAGTCTGTAACTACTGTTAAAAAAATCACCAAACTTTGAAAATTACAGACTTTAAAATGTTTGTGTTAAATTTTTTAAAATTAATTGTGTATATTTTTGTTCATCCCTATGGGATCTCATATGTTAAAATGTCTACCAACAATCAGGTTGGACGAACAATGTCTTCAGAATATTTTTAGTACATTTTGCTGTTATTATAAACATTTCATATCCTTGTATGGATTGAACTTTTTAAAATTTATTAAGGTTATATAAACTAAAAAAAAACAAAAAATTAAGAAAGAATTGCCCCACACATTGCACCAATATAAACAGGCTTCGACATTTTCACATGTGTATGTCTTGCCATGGAACAAGACCTTCATGCATGAAGTAATATGCAAATTGATCACGAATCCTCATTATTTCAACTGTAGACCAAACAATAGTCGAATCAATGCTCATGAGGTTCGACTCACAGTCATCGGGGTCAACCACCTGGAGATTGCGTCAGAGTTGGAACGCCTCATGCACAACTAAAACATAGGGCAAACTTGGGCCTTCGGTCCCCGGAAGTGGTCGTGCTGAGGGTATGTTAAAGCTGTTGCTGTACAAACATTTCCCCATGTTGGACTCTTTGAAGACTCTGGAATAGTTCGTCCATCCATATGCACGGATATCCACAGCTACAAAGCGGTATCTAGCATCCGCAATAGCCATCAATACAATGGAAAAGTGTTTTTTACAGTTATAGTATAGGGATCCACTATGCGCTGGTTTCTGAATCCGAATGTGCTTGCTGTCCACCGCACCAATGCAACTGGGGAAATCAACCACATCCTCAAAATGTTTGGAAATCGATAGCCACATTTCTGTTGTCGGGGTTGGTAGCACAAATGGTTGTAAGTTGTTCCAAATGGCATCACAAGTTTCACAAACTAGTTAGCAAATGGTTGATTTCCCCAGTCGAAATTGAAAATGCAGTGACGCAAAAGATTCTCCGGTTGCCAGATATCTGTCGACAACCCAAAAAAATAAAAAAAGGACTATGGACATATTGTGAAGATTTTTAAGGACAACTAAAAAAAGAGAAGGTTAAAATGGAATAGGACAATTGCCAAAGTGTACATAATTAAAAGACATGCTCCACGATAAATTACATCCTGTCGTCAATACAACAATGTTTAAAAAAAAAGATAATTACCTCAGAGTCGCCACTAAACTTTGCTCCGCACAAATACTATCACGGAAAGTGCTGCGCTGATGATGTATCTCATCCTTCACTTGTGAGAGCAGAATATCAAAGGTTTCAATGGACATCTGAAGATAACGTTGAAATTTAAAGGGATGATCCCAAAGCTGAACATACAGGGTGTAAAAGGCACCATATGTATTCCGTAAAAAATTCACTTCATGGATCCAATGATCTAATCTCTCATTTGGGAAATACGCATTCTCTGACGAAGTCGCAACTGCATCAAGCAAAATCTAAGAAGCTCAGACACAAACATCTTGCTTGCAGAAGTTCACTCAATGCTTTCAAAATGTACAATGTTTATCCACACACACCCAACGCTGACAAAAGAGCAAAAGAAAAAAAAAAAAAGAGGACAACTTTATTGACAGTGCCTGAAGGCAGACAAACGGATGCTTCACGAACGGACATCAAAATGACATAACGCAGTCACGTGCGTTAACGCAAGCATTAACATGAAGCCAAATTTTCACCAAATTTGGCTAATTTCAGTACATGCTTTTAACGGATCCGTTAAACGGATTGTACTAAACGCAATGTGAACCTAGCCTTACTCTTCTCAATCTATACACTCGGCCTGGGAAAACTCATAAGGTCCTATGGCTTTCAGTACCATCTATATGCTGATGACACTCAGATCTACCTCTCTGGCCCAGATGTCACCTCTCTTCTCTCCAGAATCCCGGAGTGTCTAGCAGCCATATCCTCCTTCTCCTCTCGCTTCCTCATGCTCAATGTGGACAAATCTGAACTAATTATCTTTCCTCCATCTCAGATATTTTCCCTACCTGATCTGTCTATCAAAATAAATGAAATCACATTTTCTCCTGTCCCCAAAATCCGCTGCCTCGGAGTAACCCTTGACTCTGCCCTGTCCTTCAAACCACACAGCTCTTGCCACTTCCTGTCGCCTCCAGCTCAAAAATATTTCCAGAATCCATCCTTTGCTCAACCCTCACTCTACCAAAATGCTTGTGCATGCCCTAATCATCTCCCGCTTCAACTACTGCAACATCCTCCTTTGTGGCCTACCTTCTAACACTCTCGCACCCCTCCAGTCCTTAACTAGGCTGCCAGTCTAATTAATCTCTCTCCTCGCTACACTTCGGCTTCCACTCTTTGCAAATCCCTTCACTGGCTCCCAATTTCCCAGCGTATCCAGTTTAAACTACTAACACTGACATACAAAGCCATCTATAACCTTTCTCCTCCGTATATTTCCAAAGTAATCTATCCATATCTTCCCTCACGTAATCTCCGTTCCTCCCAAGACCTCCTTCTCTCCTCCACGCTTATTCACTCCTCACCCAATCGCCTCCAAGACTTCTCCCGAATATCACCCATCCTCTGGAATTCCTTGCCCCAACACGTCCGGTTATCCACCACATTTGGATCCTTCAAAGGAAACCTGAAAACCCACCTCTTCAAGAAAGCTTAAAACCTGTAATGACCACAAGGCCACCTCAACACCATCGGAGCTACTGCAACCCTCGACCTACTGTCTCCTTCCCCCATAATCCTGTAAAATGTACAGTAAGCCCGCAAGGGCAGGGTCCTCTTCCCTCTCTACCCTCAGTTACAAAAAAAAAACTACCGTTTATGTAAAGTCATCTTTACAAAAAAAAAGTAAAAATAACCATTCTTTCTTGTAGTCAAGTAAATCATACCGATAATCTGACAACCTGTAATTGTTCCATCCAGTTGGTAACCGACCACGGCTCACGTAATTAAGGTGTTTTACTGAAACTCTTTCCAACTATTGTAATCATTTTTTTGTGAATGGCATCAATAGTGTGCCCAGCATCACGTCATATGTGACCAATATTTCATTACATTTATTAGAAACTTTTCAGACTTCAAATGAAAGGAATTGATCTTTGAACTTCCAAATAAAAAGGAAATAACATTTTAATTGATGTAAAAACAAACAAAAAAAAACAAAGAATAGAACAGGTATTTATTAGACCAAATTAAAAACATTAATCCAACACAAAAATCCAAACTTGCAGTTTTAAAAAAATGTTGCTATCAACATACTCTGAACACCGCATGGGGGAACTATATCAATTTCAGCCTCTTCACAATTCGACAACTAAAAAAATCCACGCAAAAGCAATTTCAGTACATTAATCTCGATTAAGACAGCGACGCTTCATCATTATTAAGTGGCTCATGATGCAGAAAAAAAATGTGTCTTTCTGATCCATTTAAATAAAGATCAAGAATGGTCTTGCTTCAGCTTGCTGGTTAAAACCCCATTAATTGAGTGTGGAGTAATCACCGGCCTTCATAAATTAATTTAACTTATTAGCAACATGTTTACTGCATATGCTATAAAAATTTATTAAATATGCTATATATATATACACATACATATAAAGTGTGACATAATACCAGACAAAAACTTGCATGAAAAGGTGATCATTAATGTAGCCAATTTTTATTTTTCATAATGTACATTGTAGTAAAAAAATCAGATTTTTAGGTACATAATGAGACACAAATTACAGTATCTGGTCTGATATCAAGACATTGTCAGGCTTTGCCAAAAACTTCCAGTCAAGCAGACAAAATGAATGAAAATTGTTTTTCTACAGATGATTATGTGAGATGAACAGCCTAGAAAGTAACAAGGTGAACCATTAAACGGTAATAGTAACACTTTCACAATTCAGCAGCTAATAAGCCATTACTGTCAATCGGGTGCATACGATTCATAAACGACTTACAGAATGCAGCATACGCTGCACTGAAGATTATTTTAGAGAATTGCATACGCAGTGATTTCCTATTAAATTGGGTAATTGGGCTGCTGGGCTCTTACTATTTTCACTTCTCTGAGGTTTAGCCGAAGGCGTGAACCTCAAACTAACAGAAGAGAGAGCAGCAGCCCACAAGTGGCCATTACTTTGCTGCAAGGCTCATGTGGCATAATGTCACACGAGCCACCGGGAGACTTGGAGCAGACATCACTGGAGCAGCTCCAGAGTAGGAGGTGAGTGCATGCAGTTTTTATTATACAAGTGGGACTACTTCTGTTAAAATTGGACAACTCCTTTAAGAAACACATTTTCTTCACCATGACCATTTTCTCTACTGGCAAAGAGGTGTGACAAAGTCACCGGCAAAGTACTGGTGTGGAGATATGTGTCGCTGATGTTATTTGCTTCAGTGAATGATTACTGACGTTCACTGAGGCTCCGTTCCCAGCCGAACTGAACTGCGGTGACCTCGGTGAGATCCCCATTAGCATAGTGAGAAAGACTCACTGTGCAGCGCTGAGCGCAGAGAGTTCACTGTGAGAAATTTCTCACAGAGAACTCTCTGAGCTCAGCGCTGCACCATGAGACAAATTAAAATAAATAATTGAACAAAATGACATGGGTTCCCCTGTTTTTTCGATAACCAGCCAGGCAGAACTCACAGCTGGGGTTGCACCCTCAACTGTCAGCGTTGGCAAAGTTGGTTATGAAAAAATAGAGGGGTCCCCACGCCGTTTTTTTTAATTATTTAAATTAAAAACAAACTTAAAAAAAAACAAACACCATGTCGCCCCCCCCACCTATCCATTACTAATCATATAGTTATATTGCACTGGTCTACAAAAAAAATTTTTTCTAGCACGGACTTTAAGAACAGTTTTAGACTAATTTGAGGGTGCTGAATTCAAATCTGATCTTATAATTTCTCTATCACATCACGTTTTTGCGCTATAGGTATATAGCCCATTTTCAAGAATTCCATGATAAATATTAGTAGTGTATGAAAAGTGCCGGCTTATATGGTTCACTAAGGTCAATTTAGTTTTCATTTAGTCTCCCAATAAATAATTCCCATTTGTTATGATAACACTCTTGTTTTCTGTGCTACTGTGACAGTAGAGCTACAGCAGAGCATTGGGTGAAAACTGAATGGCCTCAGCAACAGAGTTTGGCATCTGGCGATAAGAATGTCATCCATGATCCTCTAGTGGATAGGAAGAACATTGTCTTTCCTCCCTTACACATAAAACTTGGATTGATGAAGCAGTTTGTCAAAGCTCTCAATTACAGTGGAGAATGCTTTAACTATATATGTTCAACTTTTCCTGGTCTTAGTGAAGAGAAGAAAAAGGCTGGAATATTTGATGGACCTCAAATAAGAACACTTATGAGTGACCCAAATTTTATCACATCAATGAATGAGACAGAAGAAAGAGCTTGGAATGCATTTTGTAATGTGGTGCAGAATTTTCTAGGGAATAAGTAAGCAGATAACTATGAAGAGATTGTGGAAGAGCTACTAATGAGTCTGCGAAATCTTGGATGTAGAATGAGTATCAAGATTCACTATGTACACTGCCATTTGACTTTTTTTCAGAGAACCTTGGGGATGTGAGCGAGGAACAAGGGGAGCGCTTTCATCAGAACATTAAAACAATGGAAGAACGGTATCAAGGCCGGTGGGACTCACATATGATGGCTGACTATTGCTGGAGCTTGATGAGAGACAACCCAGAAGCTGTACATCACAGATCAGCCAAGAAAAGAAAGTTCAAATAACCGCCATTTGTCATTCAACTGTGTGCCATATATATATATGTGTTTTTATATTTTGTAGTTTAATTTTGTAAGTATATTTGATTTGCTGTACATAGACTTTGTAATCTCTGTAATTCCTTGATTAAAAATATACAATGTAGCATTGAAAATCATGTGTTTTTATCATAAAACATTAGATAGGAGTAATTTTCATCAAAAATTGAAAATATCTCGAAAACCTGATGTGATAGCCAAAAACGGAGTTCATATTCGTAATCAGCAGCCAAAATTGACTTAAAATATGTTTTAAAACCTTTTGCCAGAAAAATTGCGTTGACCAGTGTTGTAAATAAACACACAGCCAGAAAAGTCATTTGACAGCGTGGGAACCATGGCTGTCTGACTGGCGTGATATACATGACAGCACAACAAACACCCAGTGTTCAGGGGGGCGAACCTGAACAGTAACACAGACTTCCGTGTTTGGTGTCCGTGCCCGAACTGTAGGTGCTCGGTACGGACGCTGAACTTTACTGTTCAGGTTCGCCCAACTCTAGTCTTGGGGCTTTATTATTAACTAGATGGTGGCCCGATTCTAACGCATCGGGTATTCTAGAATATGTATGTATATAGCAGCCACATACTATATAGTACAGGCCACGTAATATATAGAAGCCATGTAGTATATAGCATACAAATAGTACGTGGCCTGTGCTATATAGTATGTGGCTGCTATATACATATACATATTGTAGAATACCCGATCTGTTGTATATAACGCAGCCCACGCAGTATCTAACACAGCCCACGTGGTATACAGCAGCCATGTAGTATATAACACTGCCCACGTAGTATATAGCAGCCATGTAGTATATAGTACTGCCCACGTAGTATATAGCAGCCATGGAGTATATAATACTGCCCACGTAGTATATAGCAGCCATGGAGTATATAGTACTGCCCATGTAGTATATAGCAGCCATGTAGCCAACGCAGCCCACGCAGTTTTTAGCAGTGTGGGCACCTATCCCTGTAAAAAAAAAAAAAAGAATTAAAATAAAAAATAGTTACATGCTCACCCCCTGGGATCCAACGGCGCTATGTCTTCTGGGTAATTTTGCAATGCATCTCTGGGACCGGAAGCTGGCGGAAGGAGCGAGCGCATCCTCGGACTACGGAGGTTGAGTGTAGCGGGTTTTTTGTTTATTATTATTTTTAACATTAGATTTTTTTTTACTATTGACACTGCATAGGCAGACCATGGGGTGGCTCACATGTCACATTTTTTCTTAGACTGAATGGTCTGTGCAAAATCATGGACACATGTCCAATATTGATCCGAGTGTTGGATCAAACTTGGCAAAAACTATGGGTCTATGAAAAAAATCTGACAGCATTCGGATGCCATCCGTGTGCGGTCTGTTTTTCATCGACTTATAGGAGAAGGTGGAAAAACTTTTTTCTCATCAGTGAAAAAAAACTGATGAAAATCTGATCAAGCACTCATGAAACGTTCTGACCATACTGATGAAAATCTCTTTTGTTTTTCTTGCAAATAAAAAAAACCTGACGACTGAAAGAGGACTAAAATCACTGGGGATTCCACCACTGGGATGTGCATCAATAAATAAAAAAGGGGGACCCAGGTTCTCCACTTGAAGGCTGCGGTGTGACTGCTGCCCGTCCATTCAAAAGGTACTGATGGGACTGTGTTGTGAATTCGGTTGTCGGGCTCCCTCCTGTGGTCATGAATGGTACTTCGGCTGGTTCTGTCCATGGACTTCCTCTGGTGGGTGTTTCTGAGTTTCACAGGTGACGAGGTTAATTCGTTAGCTGCTGCTCTATTTAACTCCACTTAGATCTTTGCTCCATGCCACCTGTCAATGTTCCAGTATTGGTCTAGTTCACTCCTGGATCGTTCTTGTGACCTGTCTTCCCATCAGAAGCTAAGTTCCTGCTCGTATTTCTTTGGTTTGCTATTTTTCTGTCCAGTTTGCTATTTAATTTGTTGTCTTGCTTGCTGGAAGCTCTGAGACGCAGAGGGAGCGCCTCCGCACCGTGAGTCGGTGCGGAGGGTCTTTTTGCGCACTCTGCGTGGTCTTTTTGTAGGTTTTTGTGCTGACCGCAAAGTAACCTTTCCTATCCTCGGTCTGTTCAGTAAGTCGGGCCTCACTTTGCTAAATCTATTTAATCTCTGTGTTTGTATTTTCATCTTTACTCACAGTCATTATATGTGGGGGGCTGCCTTTTCCTTTGGGGAATTTCTCTGAGGCAAGGTAGGCTTTATTTTTCTATCTTCAGGGCTAGCTAGTTTCTTAGGCTGTGCCGAGTTGCATAGGGAGCGTTAGGCGCAATCCACGGCTATTTCTAGTGTGTTTGATAGGTTTAGGGATTGCGGTCAGCAGAGTTCCCATGTCCCAGAGCTCGTCCTTATTATCAGTAACTATCAGGTCATTCCGTGTGCTCTTAACCACCAGGTCCATTATTGTCCTGACCACCAGGTTATAACAGGACTGGCAGAGAAAGTGGAATACAAGGCTTGGCTGCCCCCGTCAGTCCATTACACTGTAAATAAAGAAGCAATGTGCATGTTTGACCACCACTCAGTTAAACAGGGGAACAATGTTCCTCCATCTATCGGACACTTATTACCTATCAACAATACAGGTGAAAAGTTTTAGTTATGGGAATTAATATTTAATATTCTTATGAGCCAAATATTATGCCTCAGGCTATGTGCACAAGTTCAGGATTTCTTGCAGAAATTTCCTGAACAAAACCCGGACATTTTCTGCAAGAAATCCGCATGCGTTTTTGATGCGTTTTTTTCCGGAACTTCACAATACATTAACCCCTTTACCCCCAAGGGTGGTTTGCACGTTAATGATGGGGCCAATTTTTACATTTCTGACCACTGTTCCTTTATAAAATTTCTTTGATATTACCTGCGTTTATTTGTGAAAAAAAACTGAAATTTTGCGAAAATTTTGAAAATTTCACAATTTTCCAACTTTGAATTTTTATAATAAGTAACATTTCCCATATGTCTACTTTACATCAGCACAATTTTGGAAACAACATTTTTTTTGTTAGGCAGATATAAGGGTTAAAAGTTAACCAGCAATTTCTCAATTTTACAACACCATTTTTTTTTTTAGGGACCACGTCACATTTGAAGTCATTTTGAGGGGTCTATATGATACAAAATAGCCAAGTGTGACACCATTCTAAAAACTGCACCTCTCGAGGTGCTCAAAACCACATTCAAGAAGTTTATTAACCCTTCAGGTGCTTCACAGGAATTTTTGGAATGTTTAAAAAAAAAAAAAAGAACATTTAATTTTCACAAAAAAATTACCGTATATACTCGAGTATAAGCCGACCCGAGTATAAGCCGACCCCCCTAATTTTGCCACAAAAAACTGGGAAAACTTATTGACTCGAGTATAAGCCTAGGGTGGAAATGCAGCATTTACCGGTGAATTTCAAAAATAAAAATAGATCATTATTTCCCCATAGCTGTGCCATATAGTGCTCTGCACCGTTCATATTTCCCCATAGGTGTGAACCATATAGTGCTCTGCACCGTTCATTGTGCCCCCTAGCTGTGCCATATACGGTGCTCTGCACCGTTCATTGTGCCCCATAGATGTGCCATATACGGTGCTCTGCACCGTTCACTGTGCCCCATAGCTGTGCCATATACGGTGCTCTGCACCGTTCACTGTGCCCCATAGCTGTGCTGTGCCATATACGGTGCTCTGCACCGTTCACTGTGCCCCATACATAGCTGTGCTGTGCCATATACGGTGCTCTGCACTGTTCACTGTGCCCCATAGCTGTGCTGTGCCATATACGGTGCTCTGCACCGTTCACTGTGCCCCATAGCTGTGCTGTGCCATATACGGTGCTCTGCACCGTTCACTGTGCCCCATAGCTGTGCTGTGCCATATACGGTGCTCTGCACCGTTCACTGTGCCCCATAGCTGTGCTGTGCCATATACGGTGCTCTGCACCGTTCACTGTGCCCCATAGCTGTGCTGTGCCATATACGGTGCTCTGCACCGTTCATTGTGCCCCATAGCTGTGCTGTGCCATATACGGTGCTCTGCACCGTTCACTGTGCCCCATAGCTGTGCTGTGCCATATACGGTGCTCTGCACCGTTCACTGTGCCCCATAGCTGTGCTGTGCCATATACGGTGCTCTGCACCGTTCACTGTGCCCCATACATAGCTGTGCTGTGCCATATACGGTGCTCTGCACCGTTCATTGTGCCCCATAGCTGTGCTGTGCCATATACGGTGCTCTGCACCGTTCACTGTGCCCCATAGCTGTGCTGTGCCATATACGGTGCTCTGCACCGTTCACTGTGCCCCATAGCTGTGCTGTGCCATATACGGTGCTCTGCACCGTTCACTGTGCCCCATAGATGTTCCACATAAATTTGTGCCGCCGCTGCCGCAATAAAGAAAAAAAAACACATACTCACCTCCCTTGATTGCAGCTCCCGGCGTCTCGTTCCGGCGCCTCCATCTTCCCGGCGTCTCTGCTCTGACTGATCAGGCAGAGGGCGCCGCGCACACTGTATGCGTCATCGCGCCCTCTGCCTGAACAGTCAGAGAGCAGAGACGCCGGGAAGATGGAGGCGCCGGCCGGGAAGATGGAGCGGCGCCCGGCGGCTGGAACGTGGACAGGTGAATATAACATACTCACCTAGTCCTGGCGATCCTCGCGCTGTCCCCTCCTGTCTTCGGTGCCGCAGCTTCTTTCTCTATCAGCGGTCACCGGCACCGCTGATTAGAGAAATGAATAAGCGGCTCCGCCCCTATGGGAGGTGGAGCCGCTTATTCATTTCTGTAATGAGCGGTCCCACGTGACCGCTGAAGAGAGGAAGAAGCTGCAGCGCCGAAGCCCGTGGGACGGCAGGGACAGCGCGAGGATCGCTGGGACTAGGTAAGTATACCCCAGCGCCCTCACCCCCTCACCTGCCGACCCCACCGCTACCGTGACTCGAGTATAAGCCGAGGGGGGCACTTTCAGCCCAAAAATTTGGGCTGAAAATCTCGGCTTATACTCGAGTATATACGGTACTTCAGCTCCAATTTGTTTTATTTTACCAAGGGTAAAAGGAGAAAATGGACCCCAAAAGTTGTTGTACAAAGGGGAAGAGAAGGGAAGAAGCGCCCTTTGACTTTTCAATGCAAAATTGGCTGGAATTCAGATGGGACGCCATGTTGCGTTTGGAGAGACCCTGATGTGCCTAAACATTGAAACCCCCCCACAAGTGACACCATTTTGGAAAGTAGACCCCCTAAGGATCTTATCTAGATGTGTGGTGAGAGCTTTGAACCCCCAAGTGTTTCACTACAGTTTATAATGCAGAGCCGTGAAAATAAAAATTCTTTTTTTTTCCACAAAAATTCTTTTTTAGCCCCCAGTTTTGTATTTTCCCAAGGGTAACAGGAGAAATTGGACCCCAAAAGTTGTTGTGCAATTTGTCCTGAGTACGCTGATACCCCATATGTTGGAGAGCTCGGAAGGGAAGGAGCAGTGTTTTACCTTTGCAACGCAGAATTGGCTGGAATTGAGATCGGACGCCATGTCGTGTTTGGAGCCCTGATGTGCCTAAACAGTGGAAACCCCAAATTCTAACTTAAACCCTAACCCAAACACACCCCTAACCCCAACCCTAACCACACCCCTAACTCTAACACACCCCTAACCCTAATCCCGACCATAAACCTAACCACACCCCTAACCCTGACACACCCCTAATCCTAATCCCAACCGTAAATGTAATCCAAACCCTAACCCTAGCCCCAACCCTAACCCTAGCCCCAACCCTAATGGGAAAATGGAAATAAATACATTTTTTAATTTTATTATTTTTGCCTAACTAAGGGGGTAATGAAGGGGGTTCGATTTACTTTTATAGGGGTTTTTTTAGCGGATTTTTATGATAGACAGCTGTCACACACTAAAAGACGCTTTTTATTGCAAAAAATATTTTTGTTTGCGTTACCACATTTTGAGAGCTTTAATTTTTCCATATTTTGGTCCACAGAGTCATGTGAGGTTTTGTTTTTTGCGGGACAAGTTGACGTTTTTATTGGTAACATTTTCAGGCACGTGACATTTTTTGATCGCTTTTTATTCCGATTTTTGTGAGGCAGTATGACCAAAAACCAGCTATTCAGGAATCTCTTTTGGGGGGGCGTTTATACCGTTCCGCGTTTGGTAAAATGGATAAAGCAGTTTTATTCTTCGGGTCAGTACGATTACAGCGATACCTCATTTATATCTTTTTTTTATGTTTTGGTGCTTTTATACGATAAAAACTATTTTATAGAAAAAATAATTATTTTTGCATCGCTTTATTCCGAGGACTATAACTTTTATTTTTTCACTGATGACGCTGTATGGCAGCTTGTTTTTTGCTGGACAAGATGACGTTTTCTGGGGTACCATTGTTATTTATATCTGCCTTTTTGATTGCGTGCTATTCCACTTTTTGTTCGGCGGTATGATAATAAAACGTTGTTTTTTGCCTCTTTTTTAAATTTTTCTTTTACGGTGTTCAATGAAGGGGTTAACTAGTGGGAGAGTTTTATAGGTGGGGTCGTTACGGACGAGGCGATACTAAATATGTGTACTTTTGTTTTTTTTATTTAGATAAAGGAATGTATTTATTGTAACAATATATATATATATATATATATATATATATATATATATATATATATATATATATATATATATATATATATATATATATATATTTACACATGGAAATAGTTTTTTAAAAACTTTTTTACTTTGCCCCGGGGGGACATCACAGTAAAGTGACAGATCGCTGATCTAACACTTTGCTGTGCACTGTCAGATCAGCGATCTGACGTGCACAGCTGGGAGTCTTCCTGTTGCCTGCTCTGAGCACTGTGAAGCCACCTCCCTGCAGGACCCCGATGCAGCCCTGCAGCCATTTTGGATTCGGGGCCTACAGGGAGAAGAAGGTAAGAGACCCTCGGATCAACGCTATCCGAGGTCTCAGGGAAGCCTGCAGGGAACCCCCTACCTGCGCGATGCTTCCTTATACCGCCGGAACACTGCGATCATGTTTTATCGCAGTGTGTCAGGGGGTTAATGTGCCGGGGGCGGTCCTTGACCGCTCCTGGCACATAGCTGACACCCGGCCGCGATCCCCCCGTGAGCGCGGCCGATCGCTATGACGTACTATCCCGTCGGTGGGCATACGGGCCCACCCCACCTCGACAGAACAGTACGTCTAATGTCAGAAAGGGGTTAAATAGCGGGAAAAATGCGAAAAATCCACAAAATTAATGAACATGCTGCGTTTTTTACCGCAATGTGTGCACAAAAATTGCAGAATGCATTCTAAATGATGGGATGCATAATGTATGCGTTTTTATAGCGAAAAAACGCAAAAAAAATCTGCAAAGTGTGCACATAGCCTCAAAGGTAAAACAATGCTGGTGGCAAAAGCAAATAAAGCTTCAAAAAGATTAGTGATTCAAGGGAAAATATAAGCTACTCAGGGAAAATCAGAAATTAAAGGCCCCGTCACACATAGCGACGCTTGAGCGATTCCGACAACGATACGACCTGTCAGGGATCGCTCAAGCGTCGCTATGTGGTTGCTGGTGAGATGTCAAACAGTGAGATCTCACCAACGACGCAGCAGCGATGCGGCGACCTGTAGCGACCTGTACAACGATGCTATTTCATGATGATTCAATGGGACGTCCTGTCAGCGAGGTCGTTGGTAAGGTGTCAAACACAGCGATGTGTGCTACCCAGCGGGACCTCAACGATCAAAAAATGGCCCAGGCCATTCCGACACGACCAGCGATCTCACAGCAGGGGCCTGGTCGCTGCTACGTGTCACACATAGCGAGATCGCTACTGAGATCGCTGTTGCGTCACAAAACTTGTGACTCAGCAGCGATCTCGCTAGCGATCTCGCTGTGTGTGACGGGGGCTTTAGACATTTCGCAAGTGAAGTGATTACTTACTTTTCATATGTAAATACAAGTCTTCGGATTTAAACACAAATAAGTCACAATCAAATCAGCCTAATTTTTGGCACTGTCAAATTTCTTCTAAGCTCCTCATTGTCACCTGGGTACAGGTGTGACAACTGTGCTGTGAGTGCTATAAAGTAAGGCCAATAACCGTTCTTATGCATCCTGACATTTAAATTAGAAAGCAAGGAGCCGATGGCTGAACAGGACAGCATGGACCCTATCCAGCGAGCTGACGGCACACCATGACTTTTACACTGCACTGTAACTGCTGCAAGCACTTGGCAATAAATGACCATGAAAAATGGAAACCCCTCAAGGAAGCAATTTCCGTTCCTTCGTTGCTGATCAACATAATTATTCAATAATATCCAATTAGAAGGGTGTAATTAAATAAAATATATATTTATCAGATCAGCAGATATAAAATTAATAGATTAAAGTAAACAACGAAAATAAAAATCCTTTTTTTAGGGTATAAAAGGTTTAAATATACAATTTTTTAGAACACTGAATGTGGGACAGTGATGTAAAACCTGTTCCGATTCTTCAAACGAAGAGTCTGGAGGAATCAATCCGCCCAAATTCCTTTGATGTCAGTGAAAGTTGCAATAAAACTAAAAGTGCAACATAAAAGTTTAGAAGAAAAAGTGGTGTTGCCTGCCGAGGATGCCTTGCTTTAAAAAAAAAAAGCTAAAAAAGGATTCTTACATAGTTATATAGATTGAAAAAAAGACTTTGGTCCATCACGTTCAACCTTTCTCCTCCAGTTATACCTTCTCTATCGCTAGATTATTTATAACCCTCAATGCCAAATGTTTCAGACATTTTTTAAAAACTGTTAAGTCTGACTGCTTTAACTGTAAAGAACCATTTCCTATTTAGTTGTCGGAATCGCCTTTCCTTCACGCATAGTGAGTGCTTCCTGGTCCTTTGTATATAGTCTTTGAAAGGAATAAATCATGTTTCCAAACTTTGCATTGATGACATATAAATGAGATCTCCTCAGACATTTTGTTTCCTAAGCTAAACAAGCCCAACTTTTCCAACCTCTCATCATATGAGAGGCCTTCAATCCCATGTAATTTTCTAATTGCTGCCTTCCAAATAGCCTTTTTAAAATGTGGGGTCCATTGTTGTAGTGGACACTACAAGAAAATTTGGCTGTGTTCTGGACTTGTACCATATATACTCGATTATAGGTTAACCCGAGTATAAGCGGAGGCACCTAATTTTGCCACGAAACACTGGGAAAACTTATTAACTCGAGTATAAGCCGGGTATGCATTGTCCCCTCATCCCTATCCTTGAATTTATGGCTCCCCATCCCTGTATGCATGGTTCCTTATCCCAGTCCTTGTATGCATGGCTCCTTATCCCCTATCCCTGTATGCATGGATGCATGGCTACTATAAAAAAAAAAAAAACACACATCGTACTTACCTGCCCTGTGTGCCCTCGCTGCATCTCGCTCCGCCACCAGCAGCTCTTCCGGCTGAGCGATCACATGTCCCCACTCATTAAAGTAATGAATATTCACTCCACGCCTAAGGGAGTGGAGAGGGGTGAATATTCATTATCTTAATGAGCGGGGACAAGTGATCACTTAGCCAGAAGACTGGCATTGGAAGAAGATGCAGTGAGGGAGCACAGGGAAGGTATGTAGGCTGCGACTAACTGTGCGCGCTACAAGAGAAATGAATATTCACTGCCAGGGCAGTGAATATTCATTTCTCTTCAGCAGCGGGCACAGTTACAGCCACCGGCTCCTGCCTCTGTGACCTGCTGCTCCACCGTTCCCCCTCCGTATTTCTGGGACAATGACTCGTGTATAAGCCGAGGGGGGCATTTTCAGCACAAAAAAAGTGCTGAAAAACTCGTCTTATACACAAGTATATATGGTAATTAAAGGATCAAAATCATAAAAAAAAAGTTGGAGTTAAGGACATGAATAAAAAATCTTACATCCACTTTAGTTGACATAACCAGATGAGGGCTTGTTTTTCTGTATGACTAGTTATTATCTCCTATCTCACCTGTCCAAGCAAGACATTGGTTTTTCGTCACATCTAGCAGCCCTTCACGATTGTGTGGCCAGAATATTACATCAGAGTTAAGATCCTCTCACTTGTGATATATTAGTACCTCATGGGTCGTGAACAACAAGAGTTTCCATTTAACCCCTGTAAGACTCATGCTGGTGTGGTAGTTGGAGGCAGGTATATCTCGCCCAGGTGTTTGTCCTATGTGAATTAGGCCACTCAGTATCTTCAGGGTGCTAATGGGTTAATGATTGCAGGAATAAAAAATGACCAGCTGGGGGTTTCCAGCGTCAGCCTGGGGCACACAGATTGCCTGCCTGTGTGTGACAAACGTGAGTGAGAGCTGTGCTCAAGATCTGTGTGATGTTAGGTGGGTGGGAGAAGCCCCCCAGTTGTTGAGATAGCAACGTATTTGTTTAGTTAGTGCCGGACAGGCTAGGATTTATTTTTATGTCTTGTTTTGTTCATGTTGCTTTCACGTTAATAAATCTGACCTGAGGTCAGCCTGCTCAGAAAACCTGCTGTACGCCTCAGATTCAATGCACAAACCACGTGACCTTTGACCCCAGCAAAGGCGATCCCAGAGTGTTTTGTCACATTGTGGTGGAGAACGCGGGCATACCGTGGCACAGGCGACAGCATGGAAGACGTGGTGAAAGCCTTAGTACAGTCCACTGCCGTACAGCAGCAGGCCACTGCCGCACAGCACGAAGCTAATCGCTTGATGGCCGCACAGCTGAAGGAGTTAGTGGACATGACGGTTGCAGACCGCCAACTTCTCCAACAGGTGGCGCAGCGCCTGGTGAGCATGCCTGACGCTGACCCGGAAGCAGAGTCCAGAAGGATCCATGTGAGTCAATACTGGCAAAAGCTGACTGCAGAAGATGACGTCGACGGCATTGAGAGAGAAGTGGCCGAAGGCACGATGGGCCGATTTGATTGCCCAGTTTCTCTCCGGCGAGGCCCAGAAAGCTTACCATGATTTGGACCCGGAGGTCGCTCAGGACTTTGAGAAGCTGAAAGCTGAGATCCTGGCCCGGCTGGGTGTGACGACGGCTGTCCGGGCACAGAGGGTACATCAGTGGACATACCAGCAAGATAAGCCGGCGCGGTCTCAGATGTTCGACCTGATCTACTTAACAAAGAAATGGCTGCAACCCGAGGTACTGACAATACCCGAAATAATCCAGCGGGTTGTCCTGGACAAGTACCTGAGAGTACTACCCCCAGCGCTGAAAAGGTGGGTAAGCCAAGGAAATCCCACGACAGCGGATCAACTTGTGGAGTTGGTCGAGCGTTATTCCGTGGCAGAAGGACTTCCCGACGACACCGCCAACCCCCGGTCTGTGCCTCCTCCTCGGGGAACCGGTAAGACTGTTCCAGGGACCACGGGTGAAGGAAAATCGCTTAAAACTGTGGGGGAGGAGCCCGGGATTGTTCGCACTCCGAGACCAAGAGTGTTGGACGGTGGTCTCAGAAGGGGACCTGTTAGGTGTTTCCGCTGCCATGAGAAGGGTCATGTTTCTGCGAACTGTCCTGTTACCGCTGAACCCATGCAGTGCGACGTTATAGACTCTAGAAAACGCATATCTTTGGTTACACAGCTAGTGAGTGTGAATGCGGGACAAAATGATATAGCGAAACACCTGTGTGAATTATCTGTTGATGGGAAAAATGTTGTGGCATTACTAGACTCTGGAAGTGTGGTGACTCTGGTGAAACCTAGTCTGGTGGCACTTCTGTCTGGTCCGTCTGACAAGTTTTCTGTGACGTGTGTGCATGGTGACACCCGCTCGTACTTAACAGCGGTCATATGGATTTCTACTCCCTATGGGTCAGTGCAGCACAAAGTGGGACTCGTTCCCGCATTGTTACAGGATGTAATCCTGGGCAGGGATTTTCCCTATTTCTGGCAGTTGTGGGAGAATCAGTTGCTCCTTCACGGTATCTGTACCCGTGAATCTTCTCCCATGCCATCTGGAGGTCCCGAGTCCCTAGAGGAGACCCCACAGGAAGATGTTGTTGGGGAGGTTAGTGAATCTAACCTTCAGTACCCCTTCTCCGTCATGGCGGGGGAAACGGAGGAAACTGAGGAACCTCAGCGAGAGGCAGAGGCAGACAGCCATCCGGCACCCTGCCTGCCAGATTTGGGAGTCCAGGTGGATGACTTCCACAGCGAGCAAATGAAAGATCCTACCCTGACTCCGGCTAGGAAAAATGTAAAAATGATAGATGGGGTACCCGTAGAACCTGACACTAGGCTAGCGTACCCATATATGGTTCTTGAAAATGATTTGCTCTACCAGGTAGAAAAAAAAGGGGAAGACCGTGCAACGGTTAGTAGTACCCAAACCTTATCGGCGGAAGGTACTGGATTTGGCCCACGGAAATATAATGGGGGGACATCTGGGAGTACAGAAAACCACAGAAAGGATATTGCATTGTTTTGTGTGGCCTGGAATACATTATGATGTGCGTAACTATTGTGAGTCCTGTCCAGAGTGCCAAATCGCGGCCCCTAAATATCAGTTCCGTAGCCCTTTGGTACCCCTTCCTATCATCGGGGTCCCTTTTGAGAGAATTGGGATGGATTTGGTTGGGCCCCTTCCCCGATCCGCACGAGGGCACCAACATATTCTCGTCATCGTGGACTATGCCACTCGTTACTCGGAAGCCGTCCCTTTTTCGTAACACAGCTACCAAGACGATCGCCAAGGAATTGGTACAAGTGTTTAGTCGGGTGGGAATTCCAAAACAGATACTCACCGACCAGGGGACTCCCTTTATGTCGAGGGTAATGAAGGAGCGCTGCAGGCTCTTACAAATAGACCCGTTGCGTACGTCTGTCTATCATCCTCAAACATATGGCCTGGTTGAGCGCTTCAACAAAACCTTAAAACAGATGCTCCGGAAGGCGATAGACAAAGATGGGAAGAACTGGGATTACTTGTTACCCTATTTGCTGTTTGCCATTAGGGAAGTTCCCCAGTCTTCCACAGGGTTTTCGCCTTTCGAACTGTTGTACGCCCGTCGTCCCCGGGGACTGCTGGACGTCGCAAAAGAAACCTGGGAAGGTCAAGTCACTCCCTTTAAAACGGTGATCGACCATGTAACACAAATGCAGGATCGTATTGCCGCTGTCATGCCCATTGTTAGGGACCATATGTTACAGGCCCAGGGAGCCCAGAGGCAAAGTTATGATAGAGGCGCTAAGGTCCATACATTTGCACCCGGCGATAGGGTGTTGGTCCTAATCCCTACGGTGGATAGTAAATTCCTGGCGAAATGGCAGGGCCCATTTGAGGTCCGAGAAAGAGTTGGTGAAGTGAACTATAAAGTGTACCAGCTGGGTAAGAGAAAACCGGAACAGATTTATCATGTGAATCTGATAAAATCCTGGAAAGACCGCTCTGCCCTAACGGCGGATCTGCCCCGTCCGGTTTGTTCACCTACTGTACCGGAGGTGCAGGTTGCCGAGACTCTCTCAGAACGACAAAAATCTGAGGTTAAGCAATTTTTGTTACAGAACCGACAGTTTTTCTCCGAAAAACCTGGCCGGACTAAGTTGGTGAAACATGAGATTGTCACAGAGCCTGGCGTCACTGTTCATGTGAAGCCCTACCGGATTCCGGAAGCCCGCCGTGAAGCCGTCTCCCGGGAAGTGATGGCAATGTTGGACTTAGGAGTCATTGAGGAGTCGCACAGCGCCTGGTCCAGTCCAATTGTGTTGATACCCAAACCGGATGGCTCCATCCGGTTTTGTAATGACTTTAGGAAACTGAATGCAGTTTCTAAATTTGATGCGTACCCTATGCCCCGGGTCGATGAGTTGATCGACCGGCTTGGTAAAGCCCGATACATTACGACCCTGGATTTAACAAAGGGGTACTGGCAGATTCCTCTGGCCGAGGCGGCCAGAGGGAAGACGGCATTTGCTACACCGGAAGGTCTGTTCCAGTATGTCTATATGCCGTTTGGACTTCACGGAGCTCCCGCAACGTTCCAGAGATTGATGGATCGAGTCTTGAGGCCTCACAGACAGTACGCTTCTGCCTACCTGGATGACATCGTAATTTACAGCATGGACTGGGAAACTCATCTCCAGAAGGTACAAGCGGTAATTGATGACCTGCGAGATGCAGGTTTAACGGCAAACCCCAAGAAATGCCACATCGGGCTTGAAGAAGCCCGATACTTGGGCTACGTGATTGGCCGAGGAGTGGTTAAACCCCAGATCGACAAAATACAGGCAATTCAGGGCTGGCCATAACCAGTGAACAAAAAACAAGTACAGGCTTTCCTGGGGATTGCCGGCTATTATCGCCGGTTCATACCCAATTTTGCAGCCATGGCTACTCCCTTGACGGATATTACCAAGGGGAAGGGTTCCGTCATGGTAAAATAGACCTCAGCTGCTGAAGAGGCCTTCCACAGCCTGAAACGGGCTTTGTGCTCTCAGCCCGTACTAGTGACTCCTGATTTCAGCAGCGAGTTTGTGGTACAAACTGATGCCTCTGATACTGGTGTCAGAGCTGTACTTTCCCAGGTGAGGGACGGAGTCGAACACCCGGTCCTCTATCTCAGTCGGAAACTGAATGTACATGAGCAGAGGTATGCGGTGGTTGAAAAAGAGTGCCTAGCCATTAAATGGGCTCTCGACTCCCTCAAGTATTACCTGGCCGGTAGGAAGTTTAGGCTGGTCACAGACCATGCCCCTCTCAAGTGGATGCACATCCACAAAGACCGTAATAGTCGGGTAACCCGGTGGTTCCTTGCCCTGCAGGCTTACTCTTTTACGGTGGAGCACCGACCTGGGGTGCAGATGGGGAACGCCGATGCCCTATCCCGAGTGCACTGTTTCAAGAGTGTTCTTGCTCGACCGGAGTGGTCTGAGCAAGGGGGGGGGGATATGTAAGACTCATGCTGGTGTGGTAGTTGGAGGCAGGTATATCTCGCCCAGGTGTTTGTCCTATGTGAATTAGGCCACTCAGTATCTTCAGGGTGCTAATGGGTTAATGATTGCAGGAATAAAAGATGACCAGCTGGGGGTTTCCAGCGTCAGCCTGGGGCACACAGATTGCCTGCCTGTGTGTGACAAACGTGAGTGAGAGCTGTGCTCAAGATCTGTGTGATGTTAGCTGGGTGGGAGAAGCCCCCCAGTTGTTGAGATAGCAACGTATTTGTTTAGTTAGTGCCGGACAGGCTAGGATTTATTTTTATGTCTTGTTTTGTTCATGTTGCTTTCACGTTAATAAATCTGACCTGAGGTCAGCCTGCTCAGAAAACCTGCTGTACGCCTCAGATTCAATGCACAAACCACGTGACCTTTGACCCCAGCAAAGGCGATCCCAGAGTGTTTTGTCACACCCCTTAAATGATTATTCCCATCTGCATAGATGGATAGTCAGATAATGTTTGCAAACACAAGCACCTAAGCAATTTACAGTTTATTAAAATTTGCAGTCGTTCTTGAGATATTTAACATTTCTGTTTCGTTTACAGCTCATTGCCTAAGAGACTGACTACTGCTATTTAGCTTGTAAGCACTGTGCTAGAGCAGGTTGGGATTAGAAGGTAACAACACGCTCAAGAAATCCTGACCATCTTCAAAGAAGTGCTTACAAGCTCAATAACAAAAAGGTTTGCAAGTACTGCACATATTCTACAGAAAAGAGCTTGCAAGTAACTGAACATGTAACAGCAACAAGCTGTAAACAAAAGAAAAAAGTGAATCGCTTCGTTTTGCCTCTGCTTTTCAACAGCCATAACTACAACCTTTTCATAGACGTGGCTTGTTTGTTTATTACTGCCGTGAGCATATCTAATCTGTGTATTTTTTTTATTCTTCATGATTTGTAATATATGTTTTTATATGAAAAAAAACTTTTTTTACATTTTTTTGCCGTGGGGACGCTTAGATTCTTCTTATTTTTTCTTATTCTTCTTATATTTTTTTTCCATATATAAAATATACACAGACATTTAGAGTACCAGTCAAAAGTTTGGACACACTTCTTCATACAATGGTTCTTCTTGTGCTTATTGAAATGTGCGCATACTAAATTCAGACTACAGGAAAGAAAACCACAAATAAACACACATGGAAACAAGAAATAAAGAAACACATGTAAAACAAACCAGATTATGCGTTAAATCTTAGAATCCTCAAAATATACCCATTTTAGTTCATCAATACTTCAAGACATGAAAGTCAGAGAACCTGGAAAATTGCTAGAACTTTGAAGGTATCCTCAAATTCAGTCCTGAAAACCATCAAATGATGAAACTGGCACTTATGAGTACCAAATAAACTCCTGACTAGGCATACCTGTTTATTGTATTTAATTCCAGATGATACATGATGAAGCTGCTTAAGATCATGCCAAGATTCTGTAAAGCTATCATCAGAGTAAAAGGTTGAGGGGGAGGGACTGTGAGGACTTAGTTTATGAAACTAAGATTTAACACTATTCTGGTTTCTTTCAAATGTGTTTCTTTGCATCTTGTTTCCATTAGTGTTTATTTCTGGTTTTGGTCCATTCAGCCTGATTCTACACATTCCAATAAGATGAAGGGAAGCTACTGCATGAATAGGGGTATCCAAACTTTTAATTGGTACAGTGTGTGTGTGTGTGTGTGTGTGTGTGTGTGTGTGTGTGTGTATATATATATATATATATATATATATATCTACTATATAATTGTCTAAGGGTCACTTCCGTCTTTCTGTCTGTCCTTCTGTCTGTCACGGATATTCATTGGTCGCGGCCTCTGTCTGTCATGGAATCCAAGTCGTTGATTGGTCTCGTCAGCTGCCTGTCATGGCTGCCGCGACCAATCAGCGACGCCCACAGTCCGATTAGTCCCTCCCTACTCCCCTGCAGTCAGCGCCCGGCGCCCGCTCCATACTCCCCGCAGTCACCGCTCACACAGGGTTAATGCCAGCGGTAACGGACCGCTTTATGCAGCGGGTAACTCACTCTGTTACCGCCGCTATTAACCCTGTGTGACCAAGTTTTTACTATTGATGCCTGCCTGCGCGAGAACGACCTGCCATGACGTCACGGTCATGTGACCGCGACGTCATCACAGGTCCTGCGCACCTGCGCGAGAAGGACCTGCCATGAAGTCACGGTTATGTGACCGAACTACAAGGGGCCCTCGGAAGGTGAGTATATGTTTATTTTTTATTTTTTAATATGTGACATACGTGGATCGGAAATATACTACGTAGCTGGGCAATATACTACGTGACTGGCCAATATACTACGTGGCTGGGCAATATACTACGTGGCTCTGTGCTGTATACTACGTCGCTGTGCAATATACTACGTGGCTCTGTGCTGTATACTACGTCACTGGGCAATATACTACGTAACTGGGCAATATACTACGTAACTGGGCAATATACTACGTGGCTGGGCAAAATACTACGTCACTGGGCAATATACTACGTAACTGGGCGATATACTACGTGGCTGGGCAATACACTACGTCACTGGGCAATATACTATGTGACTGGGCAGTATACGTGGCTGGGCAATATACTACGTGGCTGGGCAATATACTACGTGGCTGGGCAATATACTATGTGGCTGAGCAATATACTATGTGGCTGAGCAATATACTACGTGGGCTGTGCAATATACTACGTGGACAAGCATATTTTAGAATACCCGATGTGTTAGAATCGGGCCACCATCTAGTATATATTTCGCTTTGTAAGACGCTCCGGATTATAAGACGCACCCCAAATTTTGAGGAGAAAAATAGGAAAAAACTTTTTTTAATAAATTGGGGGGCTTCTTATAATCCATGCGTCTTATTGCTTACCAGGGGTTGTGGCTGCGGTGGATCAGGGTCCCAGGGTCGTTGCTGGAGGCAGGAGTGGAGCATTGCTGCAGGCTGGGATGAGGGGGTCTGCAGGGGGGCTCCTGTGCTGCAGGGGGGCTCCGGTGCTGCAGGGGGGCTAGGAAAAATAGTGAAAAACCAGCTCACCTATTAGGCATTTGTTGTGGGGAAGCCCTGATACCGTGCAGTCATCACGTGGAACGATAAGGCAAACAGGAAAAGAAATCCAGCTTCCAAAAATATCAAGATTTATTGAGGATAAAATCCAAAGTCCAATGACATGGTTCACAGGAGAATGAGTAGCAGCAGGCTACGCGTTTCGAACAATGAGTTCTTTTTCAAAGCTACAGGGGGGCTCCTGTGCTGAAGGCTGGGATGAGGGGGTCTGCAGGGGGGTTCCGATGCTGCAGGGGGGCTCCGGTGCTACAGGGGTGCTCGGGTGCTGCAGGGCTGTCTCCGGTGCTGCAGGGCTGTCTCCGGTGCTGCGGGGGGGCTCTGCCGACATTTTGTGAAAGGCCAGAGCCCCTGGCAGTTCGTCCATGCTTTCCTGTGCGGTGGACTTCGGGAAAATGGCCGCCGGGAGGCGGCGCATGCGCAGATGGAGATCTTGGGACCAAGATCTCGAGAGATGAGATCTCAGCCCTGAAATCTCATCTCCCGAGATTCCGACGGCCACTTTCCCGAAGTCAGTCATACAGGAAAGCGTGGACGAACTGCCGGGGTGCTCTGGTCTTTCACAAAATGTCGCCAGAACCCCCCGCAGCACCGGAGCCTCCAGCATCACCCAGGGCAGCAGCGGACAATCGCGGCAGCGGTGGCGGGCAGCAGCAAACAACCGCGGCAGCGGTGGCGGGCGGCAGCAGACAACTGCGGCAGCGGACACCCCCTCATCCCAGCCTGTAACGGTAAGTGGTATATCCGCTTTGTAAGATGCACCCCCAATTCCCCCCCAAATTTGAGGGAAATAAAGTGCGTCTTACAAAGCGGAAAATATGATGTATATATATATATATATATATATATATATATATATATATATATAGTGAGGCAGTAGGGGTCGCTGTGTGTTCTTCCCAGGTTGTGCATGGAGATGTATGAAGTCCGTAGGTGTGCATAGTAACATAGTTGTTAAGGTTGTATTCACTGGAGAAACTCTTCTGTAAGCTAAGTAGCCTTGACTCCTGATATATACATTTATTTTATTTTGTATTTATTGAATGAATGATTGTTTTAATTGGATAACTTTGTGAAAGTTTTTATTATAGTAACATAGTAACATAGTTATTAAGGTTGAAGGAAGACTTTAAGTCCATCTAGTTCAACCCATGGCCTAAACTAACATGCCCTAACATGCTGATCCAGAGGAAGGCAAAAAACCCCATGTGGCAAAGAGTAAGCTCCACGTTGGGGAAAAAAATTCCTTCCCGACTCCACATACAGCAATCAGACTAGTTCCCTAGATCAACGCCCTATCAAGGAATCTAGTATATATGACCTGTAATATTATACTTTTCAAGAAAGGCATCCAGTCCCCTCTTAAAGGGAACCTGTCACCTGAATTTGGCGGGACCAGTTTTCGGTCATATGGGCGGAGTTTTCAGGTGTTTGATTCACCCTTTCCTTACCCGCTGGCTGCATTCTGGCCGCAATATTGGATTGAAGTTCATTCTCTGTCCTCCGTAATACACGCCTGCGCAAGGCTACCCCTGTACTGGCAACTTAGCAAACTTATTGGGGTGTACCAGATCAGGACTAGCCTCCCTGGCACTCTTCCCTCTACCGCGCCTTCTAACTGTCACCCAGCTTGCTGCTTCACTGTCCAGCAGCTCCATCCTACCATTCCCCCCTCATTTATCCCATTGAGCATCTGCTCAGTGAGCAGAAAACTCTTTTCCATATTGTCTATGGATCTCAGTGTTGCCAGCTGCACATTTAGATTCAGAATCTGGTCTTCCAAATGTACATCTCGCACAGCAGACCGGCTGATCAAGGACTGCATACATGTGGCAAGATGCGCACTGGATGGCATTAACAATAGTGGAGCACATTTCCTAATGGGGATTGCACCAGACAGAAAAGTTAAATAAAAATAAATACAAAGTATTAATAAAATACAGATAGCAATTCAGTAATTCCTCCCTTGGAAACTCCCTGAATCCAAAGTCACTGAATCACAAGTCACACTTACCGCCGTTCACACTTACGCTCAGGTCACACTCATCTCGTTCACACTCGCTAAGCTGAAGATTTAAAGAGTTTTTTTTCTTTTTCCCCTCAGCAGCAATCCACCTTGCTGTTCAATGCACTTCCAAAAAGGGAATGGAAGTTACAGATTTCCTGTCCGGGTTTTCCATGTGGCTGGAAGCCACAGGTGTGTCTGGTAAAAAATCCTGCAGTAAGGGGTATGGGTGTGTCAGGTGCAATGTCAATGTCAGACTGGTGTGTGCTGTTGTGCAGAGCAGAGGCCTGCAGAGCACTGGCAGTGTGTTTGAAGCAGCAAAGGCCAGTGGAGTCAGCAGCTGTGGCAGCTGTATAGCCAGACACTCGCAGCATACACAGTAATGCAAGTCATCCATGGTAACTGGTCTCGGATGTGGACAGTGGACAGTCCTGTGCCCAGAGGTGAACTGGAAGTGGATGTCCTGTGCCCGAAAAGATTTGGATATGGACAGTCCTGTGCCTGGAGGTGTACCGGAGGTGGATGAACTGTGCACGAAAAGAGGACTAGCATGTGTAACAATTGCAAACAGGTGAATATGGTGCCCAGCTGCTATCCAGAGGATATCCTGGGCTGTGTATGGCTGTGTGAGTAAAGAGTCTGTGATACAGCGGTGCAGGACACCCACGGGAACTAGTCAGAGGAGGACTAGCATGTGTAGTGTCTGCAACATGTGAAGCTGTGTTTGGAGACTGTAATATGGTCGCCCCACGGATACTGGACAAGGAGAGGTCCGGCGTGTTTAGGGACTGCAATCTAAAAGCCATATGATGTGTAGAGCTATGAAACGGGCACTGAGACGAGATACACGAGATGTGTATTGAACTTTGAGGACGTGTACTATAAAATGCTATGCACCTTTATGTGTGAAGTAACACATTAAAGAGACTTCTGTGTTTCAACTTTGTGGGTCATTGCCTCTTCACTGCGTATGGTGCTACCGCAGCATTTCAACTATATATATATATATATATATATATATATATATATATATATATATATTTATATATATAATAATAATAATAATCTTTATTTTTATATAGCGCTAACATATTCCGCAGCGCTTTACATTTTTTGCACACATTATCATCACTGTCCCAGATGGGGCTCACAATCTAGATTCCCTATCAGTATGTCTTTGGAATGTGGGAGGAAACCGGAGTGCCCGGAGGAAACCCACGCAAACACGGAGAGAACATACAAACTCTTTGCAGATGTTGTCCTGGGTGGGATTAGAACCCAGGACCCCAGCGCTGCAAGGCTGCTGTGCTAACCACTGCGCCACCGTGCTGCCCACGTACACGTACACACACACACACACACACACAGTATATATATGTTATATATATATATATATATATATATATATATATATATATATACACACACACACATGCACAGACACACTTGAACAGTAGTAATGTAAATAAAATACCGCAAAGCGAGAATGCGTAAAAAAAAAAATTGTAGCGTTAAGGGATTTGTTCTCTTTCAGAAAGGTTTTTACAATTATGGTACTTTTCTTTGCATTTTGTCTATTAAAACATCTATTTCCGAAATTCTTACTTTGCAGCATTTTTCCACACCTGCCTCAAATGTTTGCATGGTACCGTATAAACACACAAACACACACACACACACACACACACAATACACACATTATTTATCAGAGGCAAGATTCCAAATAAAATTTTTCATTATTTACCAGCGAAAATGTTTTACCTGCTTGAAAAAAGGCTAACAGGGTGGAATGGTTATGGGGCTAAATATAGGAAGGCTTTGTTTGGAATGCTGCCTCCAATTCCTGTGTTTGGTTTGACTATAAGACCATTGGATCGGGTGCTAGTAAATGGCACCAATATCTTCATCGGTGTCCAGTGCTGTGGCTTTCCTTTACAAACATTATATATTATACAGTTTTAACCCTGTGACATAAATATACACTAGCACGGGGTTAAAAACCCAGAACCAAGCGCAATAAACTTATAGCGCTTTGTCATTAAAAAAGAAAACCCAAAAGAAAAACGGTAAAAAAAAACCCTAAAAGGCACCCCATCCAATGTCTTACATATAGATACAAAGTATTTCTGAAGGTATCGATCAGGTACAACCTTGCTCATTCATCTCATAAAAAGTAAATATGCCCTTATGAAAGTCTGATGTGTTTTTCCAGCTGATTAGAAGGCAATAATCTGCATAACCGCTAACAGAAAGAACTACCAAATCAGTAATGTACCTGCTTCCCATGAAATTACAATTTAAGAAGTACTAGACACACAGAGAATCCAGCAGGCACAGATTATCTGTAGGAAATGTTTGCTCAATATTGGATGGAAGAAGCAAACAAGTGTTATAAACTGGCAGTGCCTTTCCACATATGTTCTAATGAGGCTGTAAAGCCATAAGTCCCTGAAATATCTACATCAAAAAGTGTGATATACGAGATAGGCTGAATAATTGCCTTAATTATCCATGTAGTGTAAAGGTTTCGTCTGCCAGTAAAGCTATGGATAAGAAATCTCTGAAGCAATAGATACAACAAACACAGTAGCAAACAGATTGGAAACATTCTACAAAAACACAGAATTTTAATTTCCTAAAAGGAAATGTACAACCATATGAAAATAATGGTCACCATTTACCAATGTCAAATACGGCTATTACGCCTCTATATAAACGTTTATTGGGCACAATGTATATTTTTGTCCGGCAGCTAATTTATAAAACCATGACCAGTTCTAAAGCCATAATTATGCCGGCAACAAAGCATGCATATGTGTCGTAAGCAAGAATTAGGGGGTAAATAGCTTCTGGCACCGCATGGGTAGATGAGCTGTCGAGAAGGTAGCTGTTGAGCACATTGATAATGGGCCATATGGGCTTAGCTGCCAGAACGTGCAGGTGTTGCAGCTTTTACGCCAATGACACTAGAACAATACAACAGAAAGCAAAAAAACAGTCAGTTCCTTACATCCAACCAAAAACATTATTTTTCACCTAGATATGTCTAGGTCATAGGTCATATATTGATTTATTACTCAAGTAATGAACTAATAATAAAGGAGTATTTTCCCTGTATATCATTCAGGTATAACTAACAATTGTAACAAATGGAATTTAGAAGACCGCATCCTGGCTCCTGCCCCATTCTTAGTAATATGGGTGGCAGTCATGTAGCATCAACTAGTGGTTTAGCCTCCTGCACCCCGTCAGAGGTCACGGAGATGGCGTGATTACCATATGTGCTCCTAGTCTGGCAAAATTGTGGAGTGCTGCACCAAGTGAGGATACATGAAGCAGGACCTTTTTAATTTTTGAAGTCTTATCCCTAAAAAAAAACAAATCTCCTGCAGGAAGAAAGAGGAGGTTTATACGCTTCCACAGGAGAAATTATTGAAAAGAAGGGAAAGGGCCAGGGTACAAGCAATTAGGG
Source organism: Ranitomeya imitator (assembly GCF_032444005.1). Taxonomy (NCBI): domain Eukaryota; kingdom Metazoa; phylum Chordata; class Amphibia; order Anura; family Dendrobatidae; genus Ranitomeya; species Ranitomeya imitator. The sequence goes on along the minus strand of NC_091282.1, from coordinate 714,130,965 downwards.
AGAGAAGAAAAAGCAGTCAGCATGCGATTGGGGGTCTTGTTATCCACTTAGTGTTTATTTTCCCCTACTTGGGTGGACTCCATCTGTTTTCTAATGTCTGTGCACTCCAGAGAGGCGATGCAAGCGTTAAGTTGACCACAGAGTTTTCAGGCTGGTACTTAACAGGAGGAGAGGCTATCTGATTCCAGTGTGGCAAAATAAGGACTAAATGCTGATGTAGGGGCAGTTCTGTAGCACCGTTTCGACTTTGTTGTACCATTTAGAATAAGCCCCTCTGCCTGGTACGCATGACGGAGCTGGAGAGATTTATAAAAATCAGTATGATTTTAGACAAATATATTTACCAACAGACCTACAAATTAAGTACATTATACTATATTCATGAATAATCAGTAATCAAGGGTAGTCCGCCCTTGTCATCTGGCTTCTACCCGCACCGCCCTACGTGACCAACTCATCTCTCCCATGTGTGTCCATAGGAAGAGACACGTCAATCACCAGAAGCAGAGCAGGGAGAAGCCGGCTGGTAGCAAAGATTAGTCTCGTCTGTGGCTCAGGACCCAGGTCGGGCCTTCAAACTAGATTCTTTCTGAAACACTAGTGTTTTAGAAATAAATATATCTGGTGTTAGGGGTCGAGTTCCTGCCTCTGCACAGGGGGAATCTCGGGCCATCTCCGCTGCGGTCTCCCATTCTTCTCCTGCAGTGGAGCTTGCTCAGCAGAGATGTCGATCCCAGCGTCTCGCTCAGTCTGACTCTGTGCTTAGAGTTACTGCTGCGTTTCCTGCTTCTCCCATTGAAGTCAGTGCTGGGCAGCGGCGAGCGGACGTTTCTGGGGCTAAGTCCTGCTTTTTACATTCTGAGCATGCCCAGAGTAAGATCTCTCAGTGGAGATCGAGGGTCACATGATCAGATACTGCAGCTAAGGTCCTTGTAGCTGCTAGGACTAAATCCTGCTTTGCACTCTGAGCATGCCCAGGGCGAGATCTCTCAGTGGAGATCCAGGGTCACATGCTCAGGTGCTGCAGCACTCCATTGGTCCTTCTTTGGAAGGTCCTAAACATGCTGCAGCTATTTAAGCCTCGCATGGCCGCACGGCCATGCGCTAGTATTGTCTTGTAAATATGTGTGTGTGTTGTGAGTGAAAGTCGCTCTTTAACCCCTTTCTGACATCGGACGTACTATCCCGTCCATGTGGGGTGGGCCCCTATGACCATGGACGGGATAGTACGTCCAGCGCGATCGGGGGGAGCGCCGCCGATCGCGGCCGGGTGTCAGCTGCCTATCGCAGCTGACATCCGGCACTATGTGCCAGGAGCGGTCACGGACCGCCCCCGGCACATTAACCCCTGGCACACCGCGATCAAAGATGATCGCGATGTGCCGGCGGTGCAGGGAAGCATCGCGCAGGGAGGGGGCTCCCTGCGGGCTTCCCTGAGCCCCCCGCAGCAACGCGATGTGATCGCGTTGCTGCGAGGGTCTTACCTCCCTCCCTCCCTGCTCGAGCCCCGGATCCAAGATGGCCGTGGATCCGGGTCCTGCAGGGAGGGAGGTGGCTTCACAGAGCCTGCTCAGAGCAGGCACTGTGAAGCCTGCAGCGCTGCATGTCAGATCAGTGATCTGACAGAGTGCTGTGCAAACTGTCAGATCACTGATCTGTGATGTCCCCTCCTGGGACAAAGTAAAAAAAAAAAATTTCAAACGTGTAAAAAAAAATAAAAAAAAATATTCCAAAATAATAAAAAAAAAAAATCTATTATTCCCATAAATACATTTCTTTATCTAAATAAAAAAAACAAAACAATAAAAGTACACATATTTAGTATCGCCGCGTCCGTAACGGCCCGACCTATAAAACTGGCCCACTAGTTAACCCCTTCAGTAAACACCGTAAGAAAAAAAAAAAAAAACGAGGCAAAAAACAACGCTTTATTATCATACCGCCGAACAAAAAGTGGAATAACACGCGATCAAAAAGACAGATATAAATAACCATGGTACCGCTGAAAACGTCATCTTGTCCCGCAAAAAACGAGCCCCCATACAGCATCATCAGCAAAAAAATAAAAAAGTTATAGTCCTGAGAATAAAGCGATGCCAAAATAATTATTTTTTCTATAAAATAGTTTTTATCGTATAAAAGCGCCAAAACATAAAAAAATGATATAAATGAGGTGTCGCTGTAATCGTACTGACCCGAAGAATAAAACTGCTTTATCAATTTTACCAAACGCGGAACGGTATAAACGCCTCCCCCAAAAGAAATTCATGAATAGCTGGTTTTTGGTCATTCTGCCTCACAAAAATCGGAATAAAAAGCGATCAAAAAATGTCACATGCCCGAAAATGTTACCAATAAAAATGTCAACTCGTCCCGCAAAAAACAAGACCTCACATGACTCTGTGGACCAAAATATAGAAAAATTATAGCTCTCAAAATGTGGTAACGCAAAAAATATTTTTTGCAATAAAAAGCGTCTTTCAGTGTGTGACGGCTGCCAATCATAAAAATCCGCTAAAAAACCCGCTATAAAAGTAAATCAAACCCCCCTTCATCACCCCCTTAGTTAGGGAAAAATTAAAAAAATGTATTTATTTCCATTTTCCCATTAGGGCTAGGGCTAGGGTTAGGGCTAGGGTTAGGGCTAGGGTTAGCGCTAGGGTTAGGGTTAGGGCTAGGGTTAGGGCTAGGGTTAGGGCTAGGGTTAGGATTAGGGTTAGGGTTAGGGTTAGGGCTAGGGTTAGGATTAGGGTTAGGGCTAGGGTTAGGGCTAGGGTTAGGATTAGGGTTGGGTTGGGGCTAAAGTTACAGTTAGGGTTTAGATTACATTTACAGTTGGGAATAGGTTTGGGATTAGGGTAAGGGGTGTGTCTGGGTTAGAGGTGTGGTTAGGGTTACTGTTGGGATTAGGGTTAGGGGTGTGTTTGGATTAGGGTTTCAGTTATAATTGGGGGGTTTCCACTGTTTAGGCACATCAGGGGCTCTCCAAACGCGATATGGCGTCCGATCTCAATTCCAGCCAATTCTGCGTTGAAAAAGTAAAACAGTGCTTCTTCCCTTCCGAGCTCTCCCGTGTGCCCAAACAGGGGTTTACCCCAACATATGGGGTATCAGCGTACTCAGGACAAATAGGACAACAACTTTTGGGGTCCAATTTCTCCTGTTACCCTTGGGAAAATACAAAACTCGAGCTAAAACATATTTTTTGTGGGAAAAAAAAAGATTTTTTATTTTCACGGCTCTGCGTTATAAACTGTAGTGAAACACTTGGGGGTTCAAAGCTATCACAACACATCTAGATGAGTTCCTTAGGGGGTCTAGTTTCCAAAATGGTGTCACTTGTGGGAGGTTTCTACTGTTTAGGTACATTAGGGGCTCTGCAAATGCAATGTGACATCTGCAGACCATTCCATCTAAGTCCTCATTCCAAATGGAGCTCCTTCCCTTCCGAGCCCTCCCATGCGCCCAAACAGTGGTTCCCCCCCACATATGGGGTATCAGCGCACTCAGGACAAATTGGACAACAAATTGTGGGGTCGAATTTCTCCTGTTACCCTCGGGAAAATACAAAACTGGGGGCTAAAAAATAATTTTTGTGGGAAAAAATTTTTGTTTTATTTTTACGGCTCTCCATTATAAACTTCTGTGAAGCCCTTGGTGGGTCAAAGCGCTCAGCACACATCTAGATAAGTTCCTAAGGGGGTCTACTTTCCAAAATGGTGTCACTTGTGGGGGGTTTCTACTGTTTAGGTACATTAGGGGCTCTGCAAACGCAATGTGACACCTGCAGACCATTCCATCTAAGTCTGCATTCAAATGGCACTCCTTCCTTTCTGAGCCCTCCCATGTGCCCAAACAGTGGTTCCCCCCCACATATGGTGTATCATCGCACTCAGGACAAATTGGGCAACAAATTTTGGGGTCCAATTTCTCCTGTTACCCTCAGGAAAATACAAAACTGGGGGCTAAAAAAATAATTTTTGTGGGAAAAAAATTTTGTTTTATTTTTACGGCTCTGCATTATAAACTTCTGTGAAGCACTTGGTGGGTCAAAGTGCTCACCACACCTCTAGATAAGTTCCTTAGGGGGTCTACTTTCCAAAATGGTGTCATTTGTGGGGGGTTTCAACGTTTAGGCACATCAGTGGCTCTTCAAACGCAACATGGCGTTCTATCTCAATTCCTGTCAATTTTGCTTTGAAAAGTCAAACGGCGCTCCTTCCCTTCCGAGCTCTCCCATCCGCCCAAACAGTGGTTTACCCCCACATATGGGGTATCAGCGTACTCAGGACAAATTGTACAACAACTTTTGGGGTCCAATTTCTTCTCTTACCCTTGACAAAATAAAAAATTGGGGGCGAAAAGATAATTTTTGTGAAAAAATATGATTTTTTATTTTTACGGTTCTGCATTATAAACTTCTGTGTAGCACTTGGTGGGTCAAAGTGCTCACCACACCTCTAGATAAGTTCCTTAGGGGGTCTACTTTCCAAAATGGTGTCACTTGTGGGGGGTTTCAATGTTTAGGCACATCAGTGGCTCTTCAAACGCAACATGGCGTCCCATCTCAATTCCAGTCAATTTTGCATTGAAAAAACAAAAGGCACTCCTTCGCTTCCGAGCTCTGCCATGCGCCCAAACAGTGGTTTACCCCCACATGTGGGGTATTGGCATACTCAGGACAAATTGTACAACAATGTTTGGGGTCCATTTTCTCCTGTTACCCTTGGTAAAATAAAACAAATTGGAGCTGAATTAAATTTTTTGTGAAAAAAAGTTAAATGTTCATTTTTATTTAAACATTCAAAAAATTCCTGTGAAGCACCAGAAGGGATAATAAACTTCTTGAATATGGTTTTGAGCACCTTGAGGGGTGTAGTTTTTAGAATGGTGTCACACTTGGGTATTTTCTATCATATAGACCCCTCAAAATGACTTCAAATGAGATGTGGTCCCTAAAATAAAATGGTGTTGTAGAAATGAGAAATTGCTGGTCAACTTTTAACCCTTATAACTCCCTAACAAAAAAAAATTTTGGTTCCAAAATTGTGTTGATGTAAAGTAGACATGTGGGAAATGTTACTTATTAAGTATTTTGTGTGACATATCTCTGTGATTTAATTGCATAAAAATTCAAAGTTGGAAAATTGCGAAATTTTCATAATTTTCGCCAAATTTCCGTTTTTTTCACAAATAAACGCAGGTACTATCAAATAATTTTTACCATTGTCATGAAGTACAATATGTCACGAGAAAACAATGTCAGAATCACCAGGATCCATTGAAGCGTTCCAGAGTTATAACCTCATAAAGGGACAGTGGTCAGAATTGTAAAAATTGGCCCGGTCATTAACGTGCAAACCACCCTTGGGGGTAAAGGGGTTAAATAACCCTCCCTATTGAATGTCTGTTCGCGGAAGGTGTATGTTTGCTATCTAGCACCCGACTTATCCAACAGCACGAAACACACATTACAGCTACCAGTTGCTGTGTCCGCCAGTACGGCGCCATGCGCTTGCTCTGCGCTTTCCTGACCCAAGCCTGGGTGGTTAGTGGCGTCCGTCAGTGCGGCACCGCACGCACTCTTGTGCCTTTATATTACTATTTATGTTCCTCTGATACACCCAGTTGCGGTGTTGTGCCAGCAAGTGTCTAATCGGACTTCAATCCTGTGTAGGGGTTGAGTCCGCTGACTTCTTGCTCGCGCTTTATGTGCGGTACTGCGGTCCTGTGACGCAACAGGATCGCTTCCTTCACGCAGGGTGAAGTTAACCCATGTGTGTATACTTAGTACCGCCATATAGTCCGTCTTACTAGCAGCAGGGTCTTTTACCTGCACGGTGGACCTCGGACGGCGAACGCACCTAATACCATTACACCTTATACTTGGTGCGTTCCGCCAGTCCTAACACCTGGCTGTAACTGTTCTGCCAGGCTCGGATTCATGCAGCCTATGATTTGGGCAGCATGAATCAGCTGACAGGTAAAACATTATTATTGTTGTTTCTAAATGATTATGAACTTGTTTTATTTGCATTATTTTAGTTCTCAAAGCACTGGGTTTTTTAAACGTTTTGACAATTTTTCTTTGTCAGAAAAAAACAAAACAAAATGTATTGCTTGGAAATTCTGAGACATGTTGTCAGAAGTTTATAGACAAAGAACAATTTACATTTTACTCAAAAATATACCCCTAAAGAGAAAAATCAGACAAACTGAACATTTTGCAGTGGTCTCTTAATTTTTGCCACAGCTGTATATTGGGACTGATCCGAAAAGGCTTCAGTATATACAACACCTTCTGATAAGGTCAATGGGAAAAAAGTTTTAGTAAATCTGCTATAAAACCAGTGCATATAAAAAAATGCATTGAGCCCTTAACGTTTTTTATTGCATTTTAATACTTGGAAAGTTACCACCAAACTGCAACAGAAATAATAAAATTGAACATGGCCTTAATGGGGTTTCCAGGCTTATGATATTCATGTCCTATTATCAAAATCTGATTCGAGAGGGTCTCCGCCGATCAGCTGTTATCTCTTGCACAGGGCAGGATGAATGGAACCATTAAAGCACAGCTCCATTTACTATTTAGTGGCTGCTCCCGGGTACTGCAGCTCAGCTGCTATTCACATTAATCACAAAAGAGCTACAGCTTTTGAGAACGGCCTCTATATAGTGTATGGAGACACGCTGTTTAGCTCTGTTCACTGTTTAGTTCTAGCACTGGAGCTAATAATTGATTTTGCCTCATTCTTCAAGCAGAATATTAATAACATCAGAGAAGGCTTTGGCCTACCGTCCCCACAGCCCTTCCACATAACTACTCAGCCCTCCTCCTCTGCCATTACGGAAGATACACTTTACTCTCTACTTACCAGATCATAGCTCACTACGTGTGCACTTGACCAGATCCCGTTCCACCTCATCTCAAACCTTACCAGAGTCTTCATCCCAACTCTAAGCCATCTCTTCAACCTATCACGAACAACTGGTGTCATGCTTTAAACATACCTCGATCACACCCATCCTCAAAAAGCCCTTGCTTGACCCATCCTCTGTATTTAGTTATCACCCCATATCTCTTCTCCAGTCTCAAAACTGAGGGAGCAACACATCCATCTTGAATTGTCCTGTCACCTCTCATCCTGCTCCCATTTTGACAACTTTCAGTTTGGCTTCCGACTACATTATTCCACTGGAACTAGACTGACTAATGTCACCCACTAACTGCCAAATCCAAGTGACACTACTCTGTTCTGCTCCTGGACCTGTCCTCTGCCTTTGACACAGTGGACCATTCCCTCTTACTACAGATTCTCTTATCTCTTGGAATTACAGACCTAGTCCTATCTTGGATCTCATCATACCTAACAGACTGGACATATCCACCACTCCCCCATTACCTCCTCATCTCGTCCCCTATATGTCAGAGTCTCCCTATGTTCAGTCGTAGGACCCCTGCTCTTCTCTATCTACACATTCGAACTAGGACAGCACGTAGAGTCCCACATCTTTCAGTATCATCTGTATGCTGATGACAATATTACCTCCTTACTAATCAGAATCCCACAATGTCTGTTGGCTATTTCAACCTTCTCTGCTAGATTCCTAAAACTTAATCTGGATAAAACAGAATTAATTATCTTTTGCTAATCTCACCTCACCCCCCCCCCCCACAGACCTATCCATCTACCGTATATACTCGAGTATAAACCGACCCTAGTATAAACTGAGGCACCTAATTTTACCACAAAAAACTGGAAAAACTTATAGACTCGAGTATAAGCCTAAGGTGGGAAATGCAGCAGCTACTGGTAAATTTCAAAAATAAAAATAGATACCAATAAAATTACATTAATTGAGACATGGGCCCCATAAGATGCCCCATACAAAATACGACCCATATAATGCCCAATAAAGTTGATGATGACCCCATAAGCTGCTCCATACAAAAATATTCCCCATAAAGTTGTTAATGGCCCCATAAGATGCTCCAAACAAAAATACGCCCCAAATAATACTCTATAAAGATGATGGCCTCAGAAGATGCCCATATAGTGCTCAAATGCAGGTATGCTGCTCATATATCGTATATTGCTGCTGCTGCAATAAAAAAAAAAAAATTACATACTCACCTCTCGTCGCTGGCTCTCTGCAGTGACTGTTCAGACAGAGGGCGCTCACTAATCACATCATCGCACCCTCTGAACTGAACGTCACAGCCAGAGGACGCAGAAGACAGCGCAGCGATGGAACAGGGACAGGTGAATATCGCAAGTGCTGGGGGCCTGGGCAAGCGGCGGCACATGCCCTGGCCCCCATAGCGCGTCGGTGTACCCGCCTTCTCAGGACACCGGCACTTGCCCCAGTGCCAACACCGACCGCTGGCCCTGTCAGCAGCCACCGGAACACTTACCGAGGCTGCAGGGGAGCGCGGACATGTTCCGGAGACGCCGGGGACCACAGCACTCGGACCGTGACTCGTGTATAAGCCGAGGGGGGTCTTTTTCAGCCAAAAAAGGGGGCAGAAGAACTCAGCTTATACAATAGTATATACGGTAAATCAATCCCTGCTCACTCTCCCCAGTCCCTCAAGCTCGCTGCTTCGAGTTAACCTTGGACTCTGATCTCTCCTTTAAACCACATATCCAAGCCCTTTCTACATGCTGCTGACTTCAACTCAAAAATATTTCCAGGATCCGTACATCTCTAAATCGAGAATCTGCAAAAACACTAGTGCACGTCTTCCTCATCTCCCGCATTGACTACTGCTATCTCCTTCTCTGGGGCTTCCCTTCTAACACTCTCACACCCCTCCAATCTATCATAAACTCTGCTGCCCGATTAATCCAACAGTCCCCCCACTATTGCCTGGCCTCTGTCAATCCCTTCACTGGCTCCCCATTGCCCAGAAACTCTGGTTCAAAACCTTAACCATGGCATATAAAGCCATCCACAACCTTTCTCCTCCATACATCTGTGACCTAGTCTTACCTGCATGAAACCACCAAACACCACAAGATCTTCTCTACTCCCCTGTTATCTCCTCTTCCCACAATCACGTATAAGATTTCTCCCGCGCATCCCCCCTACTCTGAAATTCTCTATCCTATCTTACCAGACTCTTGCCTACCGTGGAAAACTTCAAAAAGGAATGTGAAGACCTAACTCTTCCGACAAGCCTAAAACTTGCAGTATCCCTTGTTCCATCATACTACTGCACGACCAGCTCTACCTTCCCCTACTGAATCCTCACAAGTGATGAGCAAACATGCTCAGATAAGGTGTTATCCAAGAATGCTCGGGTGCTAACCGAGTGTCTTCAGCATGCTCAAAAAATATGTTTGAGTCCCCGCACCTGCATGTCTCGCGGCGGTTCGACAGCCACAACACAAGCAGGAATTGGTGGGGCGCTAAATATCAGACCACCACTGATCTGATACTGATTATCTATTCTAAGGCTTAGATCAGACAGATGAATTTCATGGTCTGTATATAAACCAAAATGACTAGACTTACTGAAGGTCTACTGATCAGAAATTTACATCCTCATATATTCCTATAGGGTTGAAAGTCAGAGTTAGAAGACCCACAATGATTCCAGGCTTTGTGGTCCATATATAAACCGTAATTAACGCTAGTCTGAACCTGGTCTCAGAGTTAATCATAAATCATTTTCAGTCTAGAGTTTCCTAATTTTATCTAACTGTCCAGAGCTTTCAGCAGACAATTCTTCTATTCAGCAAATAGCAACCATTTCCATTTCTGAGTGCTATTCGGCCATGGAGGGTACTTGGGACGACCGCTAGTGTTGTGGGATCATAGAACGGGCCGCTGTGAAGCAAAATGGGAGAATATCTTTCCTTTGGTAGCTTATTGAAGATGGTAATTCAGGCAACAGTTGAACAGCCATCATCTTACTTCTATGTATGAGGTACAGACACCTTAACGGTATGTTTGCAACATCTACAGCATAACCTTAAAAAACTGCAAGTAATACTTCATTTAATTTCTTGAGTACTTGTTGGCCCGTGCAAAATTTTCGCACATTGGTTGTCAGGGGCGCAGGCAATTTCAGGAAAATTAAGCTGGTCAAATGTAAATGTATTTAATGAGATGATAAACACAGAGGTATGGGTGTCACTGACATATATATATATATATATATATATATATATATATGTTTTCACGAATATTTGAGCCCATGGATCCATTATACTATATGTCCATATGTCCATTTTGCAAGTCGGCGAGAAAATCTCACCATACGGATGTCATACAGATGTCATATGGATACTTACATGAGAGAAAATCGCATCCTCCCACTGCATACGTATGACATACGGATCACTGTTCAGGGAACATTTCTGCGATTCTCATCCGTATAAAACGGACCGATTTTTTATACTTTGTGTGCGACTCCAGCATAAAGGAGATCCCCCAACATTAAACATAATGGTATTTTACTTACTGATCAGAAGGGGTCTGATTGTCAGGACCTTGCAAAAGAACAGGGGCAGCAGCATTTTTTCCCCTCCACAGCAGCACTGCCATCTATCTGCAGTGTAGCGAAGTGCAACAAAGTCTTAGGTATGTGAACGGAGCAGCTCCCTGTACAGCAGTGCCACTTTGACAGTAAAAATGATGAAGGAGAATTGACCCCATAACTGAGCGTATTTACACCATTGTTTAATAATTCGGAATATCACTTTTAAAAAAAGTAACATCTGCAGATTATTTTACCCTTTTTTTCCCCCCTACGGTTGGATTTTTTTTTCTTCAATTTTTGCAAGGTAGTTTCCACCAATCTCTATCATCAGGAAACAATGTACAGCCTGAGTTATGTCAACGCTGCAGTTTTTTTACTTGGAACCAGAGGTGACTCCAGGTCACCAATAAGCTGCAACCTTAGAAGGAAGATAGACTTTCCAATAATACAGAAAATCTGATGGTTCAGAACCTGTCCGGTCCCTTTTAGGCTGCATTCATTTATATCTTCAGTTTTAAAGCTGAAGTCTTAAACAGGTAAAGTTTTACTTTTATTCTACTTCCACATATGTAGCAAATATTTTATATGTACCTGCCTGGAATCGGCTGGGCAAGGAGTTCGGCAAGCTAGAAAGCCTCCAAGGCAGATGTTAGGAATTGGTTCAGCCTTGTGGTAGTATGCTTTGGGGTATACTTACTGCAGGTTTATGAAAATTAATGTTTAACCCCTTAATGACCGCCAATACGTCTTTTAACTGACCTGAGATATAAGAGAATAGCCTCCCCATACAGATGACAATCCAGCATCTGTCGGTTGTACACTATAGCTGACAACTTGCTGTACCAGCCACGATCAGTATTTGCACCAACTAAATCTGTTTAACCCCTTAGATGCTGCTGTCAATAGTGACTACATCATTATAAATGGTTAACAGAGTGTGGGGGCTTCTTCTTTGTCACAATTGGTGCCCTCAGATCATGATTGTGTGGTCCTGATGTTTGCCATGGCAATTCATGACCAAATAGTGGCCTTAGAGTCTGACGGCTGTAGTAATCTGTTTAGAAGTTAGCAACATTTAGGTGGTAAAAATACACATTTTCATTTCTGTCATACCACTTTGCATTAATTCCTGTAAAGCACCTGAAGGGTTAATAAACTACCTGACAGCAGTTTTCAATATGTTTAGGGGTGCTGTTTTTAAAATGGTATCACGTTTGTGGGTTTCCCAATATATGGGACCCCTAAAGTCACTTCAAACATGGATAAGTCCCTAAAAAAATAAATTTTGTAAATTTCTTTGAAAAAATGAAAAATTGCTGCTACATTTTTAAACCTCTTAAAATGCTAACAAAATAAAATAACATTTTACAAATGGTGCTGATGTAAAGCCGACATGTGGGAAATGTTATTTATTAATGGTTTGCTGTTGTATGACTATCTGGATTAAAGGGATAATCATTCAAATTTAGAAAATTGCTAATTTTCTAACATTTTTCTCAAATTTTTGATATTTTTTATAAATAAACACAAAAAATGTTGAACAAAATTTACCATTATCATAAAGTATAATGTGTCACGAAAAAACAATCTCAAAATCACTGGGATTTGTAGAAGCGTTGCAGAGTTATTACCACATAAAGTGACCCTGGTCAGATTTCAAAAATTTGGCTCGGTCACTAAGGGGTTAAAGTGTATTTTGTGATCACATGGTGGATATGTGGTTTGTTTGGCTATTTTCTTGCTGAAGGGGGCAAGTTTACCTTTCAAATGGTGTATCATTTGTATGTGTGGGTGCAGCATGAACGGAGATACAAAGTAATCACCGAAAAAGAGTGTTTTGAAATAATATAGAAGCATCAGATAGAAAAGCAATAGGCTGACACATTTCTTCAGAAATCAGTTTCATTCTGTCTATAATCATATAAAGGTGCAGAACCAGCAAAAGCTTTTGAGTATCTTCTTCATCTCTATCTCTACTTCACTTTGCCAGGCAGGTCCTATTTAAGTGATTTCTTGATTAAGAAGAGGTGTGGCAGTAAATCAGGTCTGAGTTTGGCTAAGGAATTTTAGTGTGACAAGTTTGCAAAAGAATAGAAAATAGGGAAGGAGTAAACACTTTTTCAGACAACTATAAATGTGTATATATATATATATATATATATATATATATATATATATATATATATACACATACACACACACACACATATGTACACACAAACACACATCACTAATTTACAAAAAGAATCAGGTTAATTTGCAATGATTTCTACTTGGTCCAAATGTCTGAACTGCACATATAATAAACCCACAACCTGCCATGCCCGTATCTTTCTACGAAATGGAAATACATTAGGTACACTGCAATTTGGAATTGTAGAGAAAAACAACTTTTGTTTCTTCAGGAATATGTGCCTGGGGGTCTTCCTTCCTTCAGCCTAACAGAGGTGGAGAATAATAATAAGCCTATATAAAGTCAGGCTGTTCTGTTAGGGCAGAATTTTCACACCGTTCTTGTCCTTCAGACCTTGAAGCTCTGATTTATAAATCACTACAACCAGCTGCCAGGTTGAGATGCTACCTGCACTCTGCCTGAATCTTTGAACTGAAAATTGCCTCAAAATAGTCACATTTATTGTCCCTTTGCCAGACATAATTTTAGAGAACGTATTACCGTAAATTCTATGTGCTGCATTGTCTTTGCCGTGCAAGAGCAAATAACGTGGGGTGATCTTGTTAAATGATGCTACAAAATTTGGCATAGTACCTCGTAATAACCATGAAAGTGACATTCTGCTGAATGCTGATTATTTCTGCCTTAATTATGATTATACTTTTACCAGAACACTATTATATGCTGCATTATAAGAGGTTTTGAAATTTATACCGTCTGAATGTCATGCTGTGCAATGTAATGAGTCTGGGACCTTAATAAGCCATGACTGAACAGACAGCATAAGATGTGACGTGTACAATGGTAACAAAGATGCTTACTGCTTTTTGAAGTCGGCACAGAGGAGCTTTATTAAAGTTAAAACTCCAATAGCGAAATAACAACAGAACTGTTGTGTAATACGTCGCTCAGGAAGAGCATCCATTGACCTATGTAGTAGAAGTCAACCAGAGTCAGGAAAGGTGTGTGTTTGGAAGGTGCACCTCATTCGGATTGCGGATTGTGGCGCACAAACTGAACAACCCCTTTAAGGCTATGAGCACACGGAGTCTTTCTGCTGAGGTCTCAGAACCAAAACAGGCTACGTGCACATGAGGTTTAAACTCGAAGAGGAACCCAATTAGTTTTTAAAGCAAAAGACTCTTCATCTAACGCAATTTTTGTTTTTTCATTTATTTTTAGCAGTTACCTGAATGTTTTTCGGACGCTTTTTTTTCAGCTGGTGTTTTTTTGGACGGTTTTTCTATGTTTTTTTGCAGTGTTTTTTTTACTGTTATTTTCTGATGTGTTTTTTTCTTCACTCTGTTGATTAATGAAGAAACTGCTAGTGCTTTTTGGGGCGGTCGTCATGCGGATGTCTTTTGAGCTTTCTCATTGACTTGTATTGTAAAGTAGAGAGCATAATTCAAGTGGAAAACGCCATAAGAATTATCAGCTCACTCCTATTAACCCCTTCATGACCTTGGGATTTTCCACTTGTGTTTTCGCTTTTTGCTCCCCTTCTTCCCTGAGCCCTAACTTTTTTATTATTTTTCCATCAATACGGCCTTATGAGGGCTTGTTTTTTTTGCAAGACAAATTGTAGATTTGAATGACACTATTGATTTTTCCATATAGTGTAAATGGAAAAAAAAATTGTGCAGTGAAATTGCAAACAAAGTAAAATTTCACTTTTTTTTTTTAAATCATGTTCACAAAATGTGAACACTGACCTGCCATTTTGATTCTCCAGGTCGTCACGAGTTTGCGGATACCAAACATGTCTAGATTCTTTTTTATGTAAGTGGTGAGGAAAAAAAAAAAAGCAGCCATTTTCCGAGAACTGTACACTGTATTCCAAATTATTATGCAAATTTGATTTAAGTGTAATAAAGATTTAATTGTTTTGTTTTTCAAATAAACTCGTGGATGGTATTGTGTCTCAGGGCTCAATGGACCACTGAAATCAATCTTAAACACATGTGATAATTAGTTTTCCAGGTGATTCTAATTAAAGGAAAACTACTTAAAAATGATGCTCCACATTATTAAGCGTTAAATAGTGCAATGCCTTGGACAAGGTATGAAAACATTACATATTGCACGAAAACTTAAGAGTAATCATTATATTGTAAATAGATTTGTGACTGAAACAGAGGGCAGACAGAGTTCATGCAGATAAAGGCATAATGAGGAAGGTTTCTGCCAGACAAATTCATTGGATTAAGAGAGCAGCTGCCAAAATACCATTACAAAGCAGCAAACAGTTATTTGAAGCTATTGGGGCCTCTGGAGTAGCTTTTTTGTTCAGTGAATGTGACCCCCTAATGCTGCAAATTCCACAAATGAGCATTTTCAGTTCTTTAAAACATATCAAATGTTTAGAAATTCTAGTGTGCCTAATAATTTGGAACAGTGCATTTTGAGTTTTTATTCATTTTGGAGATTATACTGTTATCATTGGGAGGTTTCTTCAATAAAATTCGATGTATAATCTAACGGGTGATGACTTTTATTAGACCAACTGTCATTTGCACCGACCATTTAGGAAAATCCAAGAAAAAGTGTCTCTATTTTTCAGGCTCTGGCACTGGGTGAAGGCTTATTTTTTGCGCGTCAAGCTGACGTTTTTATTGAAACCATTTTGGGTAGATACAATGTTTTGATCGCCTGTTATTGCCTTTTATTGCATTGTTGGAGCAACAAAAGAACGTAATTCTGGAGCTTTAATTTTTTTTTTCTTGTTACACAATTAGCCAATTTACGTCACTTTCACACATAACTTTTTTGCCATCAGTCACAATCTGTTGGCTCGACGGATCCGACGCAGATTGTGAAAAACTGATGCGACTGATTCTTTTTTTGATGGAATTGACTAGCGGATTTGGCTAATTGGATCTTAAATAAATCGGAGCATGCTCAGTTAAAAAAACGGAATCCGTCACCGGATTCTGTCATTTGACCGGTCTGGCACCATAGGCTTCCATTCGAGCAAACGACATCTGTCACTGTCCGATTTTTCGGCGTACATAAAAAACGTTACTTTGTCCGTCGTCTCTGGCCACAGTACAAAATTTTCGACGGATCCGGTGAATGACGGATGAAACGTGAGGCCATCCGTCGCTAATACAAGACTATGAGAAAAAATGAACATCAGTCGCCGGATTCATTTTTCTCAAAATTCGACGGATTGCAACTGACAGCAAAACATGATGTGTGAAAGGGGCCTTAATCCGATTTACTGGACTAATAATATTTATAGATCGGGTGTTTCTAAACGTGGCGATAACAGATGTGTATTTTTTTTTTATTATTGTTTTATTTTGAATGGGGCAAGAGGGGAGGGATTTGAACTTTTGTATTTTTTACATATTTTTAACTCCTTCACGACATTCGCCGTACTAGCATGGCGCATGTCATGTCCCTCCCTTTGATGTTAACTTTTGAAGAGCTGTCATGTGCCCCTAACAGCCGCAAGTGGAATTGCGATCCACCCGCAGCTATTAACTCGTTAAATGCCGCTGTCAATCTCTGACAACGGCATTTAATGTTATTCAGCCGGAAGCGAGTCACTAATCCAACTAATCGGCGCCCATGTCATATGACCGCAGGTTGGCGATGGGATGTCATGACAATCGGGTTTCTAGTCTCCCATGCAGACTATTGAAGCATGCAAAAAGTGAAAAAGAAAAAAATAATTTTTTTAGAAATATAAAAAATTTAAAAAAAAAATATAAAAAAGTTCAATTAATCCAATTGGTAAATGGCGTACCGAAAAAAAAAAAAAGTTAAAAACTCAGAATTACATTTTTTTTATCCCCACAACATTGTATTAAAATGCAGTAACGGGCGATTAAAGATTTAACAAACTTTGAATTTTTTTTTTCACCATTTAAATAAAAAACAGCCTACACATGTTTGGCGTCTACGAACTCGTTACTAATGACCTGGAGAATCATAACGGCAAGTCAGTTTTAGCATTTGGTGAAAATGGTAAAAAAAAATCCAAAAAACATTTGTGGAATTGCACTTTTTTTGCAATTTCACCTCACTTGTATTTTTGAACGACACCATTGGTTTTACCATATTGCGTACTTGAAAAACGGGAAAAAAATTCCAACTCATCCCGCAAAAAACAAGCCCTCGCATCGCCATATTGACAGAAAAATAAAAAAGCTATGGCTCTGGGAAGAAGGGGAGCAAAAAACGAAAAAGCAAAAATGAAAAAGGACTGAGGCTTTGAAGGGGTTAAAACCTTTATGTTTTACTTTTCACTTGCTTCAATAGTACCCTTAGGAGACTAGAAGCTGCGATCTTCTGATGTATGTGTAGCAGAGTTGATCATCTGCTATGAACGCTGGCCACAGGGCGGCACTCATAGCAGATCAGCAATGACAACCACAAGGGTCTCCTGCAGACCACAGGTTGTCATGCTAACCCATCGGCACCCTGCAATTATGTGGCAGGGGCGCCGATGTGCGAAGCTAGTGACGTGAATGCGGTTTAACAGTTATATTCCACTACCAGAGATTGACAACAGCATCTAACATGTTAACAGCCGCGGGTGGATAGCGATTGCACCCGTGGCTGTTTGGGACACATAACAGCTGATCAGATCAAGTGCCTGAAAACATGTGGACTTTGGCGTTGAGCCCGCATCAAATACTGGGATACAACCCATGACGTAGCTATATGTCATAGGTCGTGAAGGGGTTAAACTTTTGGGGTTTTTTTTTTTGTTATTTTAGAAACATGAAGTAGTTAAAAGAAGTTAAAATGTCTGAAAACATATGAATAGAAAGTCATTTTTACACAGAAATACTTATGCTCATTCATTTGAAAGTTTTTGATAGTTTTTTTTAGGTGGTTTCAGGAAAGCCCCTTAAGGCCGGTGTCACACTTGCAACTGCAATGCGAGAAACTCGCACGAGTCTCTCGCCTCAATACCTGGCAATTCTTTCTGACCTCCCACTGTTTTTGGAAACCTGACGTGATTAAAACATGCTAGAAAACCTGAACATATGAACAGCAAAGTAGATCTACAATAGAAATGAATAGGAGGGCACTTTCTGAATGGCTTTTTTTTTCACATGGATTTTGGAAAGAACCTGAAAAAGCTGCCAAGCTCAGAATAAACAGGAGATTCAATCCAAATATTGAAAATTCGCCTTAAAAAGTGCTTAAAAAATCCTCATTCATTTCTGTTGTAAAAATGACTTTGCTGTTCACACGTTCAGGCTTTTGAGCGTCTTTTAACCACTTTAAGTTTCCGAAAACTCTGTAAATACTCAGCTCCTGCGGCTCTAACATGCTGTCCACAGGTTGCACAGCAATTCCAAGCTGACAGGTTCCCTATAATTTATAGTTGATCATTTTCCTCATTTACGCAGACAATTTATCTTTACAAGTGTTTAGCAACTAGCTAACCATAATGGTAATTTACTAGGTAAATGGGCTTTTACCAGGCATGAGTAGACATTTACTTGACACTTTCGTTATCCAAGCTTTGGCTTTCAGGCCTTAAGGTTCCTAGACAATCCTTGATCCTTATAGTTATTTATGATCTTATTTAAGTTTTCTATTTTTGTAGCACACATTTTTTTTCTATATCATCAGGAGTAGGATAAGGTTAGACTTATTAAATTAATCTATGGTTATACATAACGATGACGGGATCGATTAGCGAGATCTCCAGTCCAGCATCCAGGTTGTGGTACCTGTCGGCTAAGCGGGAGGACCGCAAATCTCTTACCATCTGGCGTTCCCCTCATGCCATTTGATTTGTCAGGGCTGGCACAACGACACCAGTGTGACGTGACACACAGATGACGTTGGGTCAGCCTTGGCTGATCAAAAGACTGATAATAATTTAATTGGTCTGAAAGATATTTTTATGCATCATCCTTATTTTTAAGTCAATATATTTCATGTTTTCATTGGTCACAAGTTTTCCCGAGACCTTGTTTTCTATTGTGGAAATATTACTGTGGTGTACAATTAAAATAATTCCCTGATGTTGACGAGATAGGTGCACAAACAAATGTCGCGCCGTATAGTTTAATCCTGAAAATGAAAGTGAGAGATTAAAAATGTATATGTTGAGAGGGAAAGAGATTGCTGCAACCACATAAAAATAATGTTTTTCCCTAAAGTTTTCCCCAACATCAGACGACTAGTGAGTGTAGGACAGATGATCAGACATTATTTGAATGTTTTATGCTACTTGTTCAGGGAAGGCAAAGTCAAGGTAATTCATATAAAGAGCGCAGTCTGATGGTTGTTGTGCCAGCTATATATTATTTATTGCATCACTGTATTCCTCCTATTGTGAATAATTCTTCACTGACACTTTGCTGTTTAATGTATCATTCACTAGATCATTTCCAAGATTAAGATTAGTAGAGGTACTACTTATAAAAAAGAGCAGTAATGATTGCTGAGGGTGTCGGGTCTGGTAACCGTATTAGACTATGTTCACAAATTTTGAGAGGATGCAGAGAAAATGTCTAACATACTTGTCTAAAGTGCCCCTAATGTTGCAATCGCTAGATTAATATATATGGCTCGAACGTTAATAGCGAGGAATTGTATAAAAGAGGAACCGCCTTCAAGAGGAGAATACCTTAAATATGTAAAGCATGGTCTTGCTCTGGAAAAAGGGGTTTACAAGAAAAAGGGGAAAATGGAGGTGTTTGACAAATTGTGGTCTCCTTGGCTGGAAATGGACTAGAAGGTGGATAAGAGGGGAAAGGCTTTGGGGGGCCTTTATCTGGAGGAAGTATTGTCTAAGTGGTTACGGTTGTGGATAATGGCTAATATGCATCTTTGGAGGATATATTAATGAAAGAGTGTGAGCTGTCTAAATGGGATGGGGGAGATAAGTTGGGGATGTTGGGGTCTGTTACTGTAAAAATCTAAAATGAAAGTATTATTGTACTATGAATACTGAGAAATTATTCTTAATAAAAATGTATTTGAGGTAAAATAAAAAAAAAGTGTCCCTAACGTTACATTAGTCCAACAGTGGCCAAAGGAGAACACTATTAGACTCTGTCAGTCTCATGTATGTTAGTATACCACCGGTAAAAAAAAAATAAACTAAAAGAAAAGAATGACAGATTAGTGTAGTATACAACAATAACAATATCCAGAAAAAAAAATTATATATCTATTTACCTAACACATTACATCTGCAAAACATGGACAATGCTCGGATCGCAATCTCCGGCCTCACCGGCAGATATTATGACCTGAGCTAATGCCTCATGTATGGCTCCGAGCATGATCAGAATTTCATGGACGTGTAAATTAGGACATAACAAGAGGCCAGTAACGTAATGTTATCAGAGTGTTAGACACACTACACTCATATGTGGTATCAAATTGCCACACATGAACAGGATTTAGCTACACATAAGGGCAGTCTCACACGTCCAGATAATTCCGGTACCGGAAAAATCGGTACCGGAATTATCTGTGTCCGTGTGTTTATGTGGCACATCAGTGTGGCACACGTGTGCCGACTGGGTACCACACGGAGCGTGCAGGAGACAGCGCTAGAGATAAGCGCTGTACCCTGCATCTGGTGCTGAAGCCGCCATTCATATCTTCTTTCCAGCAGCGTTCGCTGGAGAGAAGATATGAATAATCCATTTTTTGTTTGTTTTTCTCGTGTTTAAAATAAAGATCCCTGTCCCCAACCCCCTCCCACCCCTTGTGCGCCTGCCCGCTGTTAATAAAATACTCACCTGGCTCCCTCGCAGTGTCCTGTCCTCGCCGCAGCTTCTCCTGTATGCGGTCATGTGGGGCTGCCCATTACAGTAATGAATATGTGGCTCCACCCCTATGTGAGGTGGAGCCGCATATTCATGACTGTAATCGGCGGCCCCACGTGACCGCATACAGGAGAAGCTGCGGCGAGGACAGGACACTGCGAGGGAGCTGGGTGAGTATTTTATTAACAGCGGGCGGGCGCACAGGGGGTGGGGACAGGGATCTTTATTTTAAACACGAGAAAAACAAAAAAAAGGATTATTCATATCTTCTCTCCAGCGAACACTGCTGGAAAGAAGATATGAATCGTGGCTTCAGCACCATGTGGGGGGGACAGCGCTTACTGTAGCGCTGTCTCCTGCACGGCACATGGACTGTACACGGACAACGTCCGTGTGCGGTACGTGTTTTACATGGACCCATTGACTTTAATGGGTCCGTGTAATCCGTGCGCTCCCACGAACACTGACATGTCTCCGTGTTTTGCACACGGACACATGGTCCGTGAAAACACGCTGACATGTGCAGAAACACATTGATTTCAATGTGTCTACGTGAGTCAGTGTCTCCGGTACGTGAGGAAACTGTCACCTCACGTACCGGAGCCACTGACGTGTGAAACCGGCCTAAGGGTGTGTTCACACCGGCCGGGTTCACACTACGTTAACAGCAGCCCGTTCAACACATACATTAACGGGCTGCTGTTAACGCAAGTGCTGGTTTTGCAGCGCGCTAGCGCAGATAGAGCATCTGCTAGCTCTATCTGCGCTAGCGGTGACGGACCCGGAAACGCTACAGCCCGCGTCTCAGGGTCCGTCACTCAATAACGGCACATCGCTAACGCACGCCCATTGTGAGCGTGCGCTAGCGATGCGTCAGACATTGGATTCAATGGCGGCATTAACGGACTGCGTTACACCGCATTATGCCACGGTGTAACGTAGTCTGTCTAACGGACGGGTTCAACGCAATGTGAACCCAGCCTTACAGTTTTCCTGCTAAAAAAATGCACCGATTTACTGTCCCAGCAAAGTGAATGAGATTGCTGAAGTCCCATGCACATGCTGCGTATTTTATATTTGTAGATTTTTTCAGTTTTTCACATCTTCAAATAAATGGGAAAAAAAAATGTATTAAAAAAAATGTAACCAAAAAGGCGTTGATGAACTGCAGCATTACTGGGTTTACAGTGCAATAAGGCCTCATTCAGACATCCTTTTTCATATATCTGCTCTTGATTTTCATAGAACATGCACCCATTATAATTTATACAGCTGTTCACATGGCCAATGCTTTCTTTAGTGAACTTCATGCCCGTGCAACAATCACGCAAACATGTCCGTTTTTACCAACATTTTGGATGAAAAATGCCGATGGTAAGTCTATGAAATCAAAAACCGCACATGGATAGCATCGATTTACAGTTTATACGATTAATGTACAAGAGAAGCTTTGTAATATATTTATTTATCCCTACTTGAAAATCACTGATGGTAAAAAACAGACACATGGACCACATGCTTATGAAACTCAGACCATACTTTGCTTACGTGAAAAATCACTGACGTCTGAATGAGGTTTCCTATTTCAAGGCCGATCTGCTGCCGCTGCTGCGTGCCCGCACAGTTGTATTATTCAGGACTCCAGGAACAACAGTTCCTAAATTATTAACTCTCCCTCCCACCTGATCTTAAGCAATTTTAGATCCTCTTATTGCAACGTGATTCAGTCTCCTTTCCCAAGGTTACTTGTTTAGACCAAATGACATTGTTACAGTGAAGGCTATGTAATAATGTCACCTACAAAAGGATGTGCACGTGGCTGACACAGGTGCTGACCTACACTGCTTGCTGACAAAAGCTAAGGGCACACGGAAACGTCGCTTCACAATTGCAATTCTCTAATTAGTGAACGTACTTTACTCTGGGTGAGCATACATATTAACAAAAGTGAAATCACAGGAACATGAACAGTGAACCATAAATATATCTTTTTAGCATCATGAGAACAAAAAAAAACATAAAAAAAACTCTTCTACGTACAATAAGGGCCCCCATGGGCCTGATTCATGATTTGGTTTTTATTTGTTTTAGAAGGCTATTTTCTATTTTACCTCTGGTTTTCGCTGACATTTTTAACACCAAATCAATTAAAATAGCACATGCAATGCATAAATTTTGCACAAAGCACAAAATTGTACTTTTTTTTTGCCTTGGATAATTTTTAGACCCTTTTAGAGCAAAAAGAAAAAAAAAGTGCAAGTTGTGAAACATGTTGAAAAAAATCCATCCATAAAATCAATGTGGGAAGGAAGGACTGGAGTAGAGTTGAGCTTCATTTTACCACTTTGGACTAAGACATCTGGAAAAACCGCATTGACATAAAAATTAGAAAATAAACTAAACCACAAAAAAAATCACTTGAAAAAAAGGTGCAAATTGTTTGCTAAACTTGTCACAGTTAGTAAAGAGGTATTCAAGCCAATAAACTTGCAAAAATGCAATGCTGAATCAGGCACCGTACTTCCACAACACCTTCCTTAACCCCTTAATCCCATATGACGTACTATCCCGTCCAGGTGACCTGGGACTTAATTCCCATGGACGGGATAGTACGTCATATGCGATCGGCCGCGCTCACGGGGGGAGCGCGGCCGATCGCGGCCGGGTGTCAGCTGCCTATCGCAGCTGACATCCGGCACTATGTGCCAGGAGCGGTCACGGACCGCTCCCGGCACATTAACCCCCGGCACACCGCGATCAAAGATGATCGCGGTGTGCCGGCGGTGCAGGGAAGCATCGCGCAGGGAGGGGGCTCCCTGC
Organism: Ranitomeya imitator; assembly: GCF_032444005.1. Lineage (NCBI taxonomy): Eukaryota > Metazoa > Chordata > Amphibia > Anura > Dendrobatidae > Ranitomeya > Ranitomeya imitator. The sequence continues at coordinate 714,107,726 of NC_091282.1, read as the reverse complement.
GGGCTTCCCTGAGACGATCGGTACACGGTGATGTGCTCACCGTGTACCGAGCGTCTTCTCCCTGCAGTCCCCGGATCCAAAATGGCTGCCGGGCTGCATCCGGGTCCTGCAGGGAGCACTTCCGGGTCAGGATCAGGCTGCAGCTGCAGCTCTAATCCTGCCCGGCTGTATGTCAGATCACCGATCTGATAGAGTGCTGTGCACACTGTCAGATCGGTGATCTGTGATGTCCCCCCCTGGGACAAAGTGAAAAAGTAAAAAAAAAAATTTCCACACTTGTAAAAAAAAAAAAAAAAAAAAAATTCCTAAATAAAGCAGAAAAAAAAAATATTATTCCCATAAATACATTTCTTTACATAAAAAAAAAAACAAAAAAACAATAAAAGTACACATATTTAGTATCGCCGCGTCCGTAACGACCCGACCTATAAAACTGGCCCACTAGTTAACCCCTTCAGTGAACACCGTAAGAAAAAAAAAAAAAAAATGAGCCAAAAAACAACGCTTTATTATCATAACGCTGAACAAAGAGTGGAATAACACGCGATCAAAAAGACGGATATAAATAACCATGTTACCTCTGAAAACGTCATCTTGTCCCGCAAAAAACGAGCCGCCATATAGCATCATAACCAAAAAAATAAAAAAGTTATAGTCCTCTGAATAAAGCGATGCCAAAATAATTATTTTTTCTATAAAATAGTTTTTATCGTATAAAAGCGCCAAAACATAAAAAAAATGATATAAATGAGGTGTCGCTGTAATCGTACTGACCCGAAGAATAAAACTGCTTCATCAATTTTACCAAACGCGGAACGGTATAAACGCCTCCCCCAAAAGAAATTCATGAATAGCTGGTTTTTGGTCATTCTGCCTCACAAAAAAATCGGAATAAAAAGCGATCAAAAACTGTCACGTGTCCGAAAATGTAACCGATAAAAACGTCAACTCGTCCCGCAAAAAACAAGACCTCACATGACTCTGTGGACCAAAATATGGAAAAATTATAGGTCTCAAAATGTGGAGACGCAAAAACTTTTTTGCTATAAAAAGCGTCTTTTAGTGTGTGACGGCTGCCAATCATAAAAATCCGCTAAAAAACTCGCTATAAAAGTAAATCAAACCCCCCTTCATCACCCCCTTAGTTAGGCTAGGTTCACATTGCGTTAATGGGTTAACGCTAACGGACAGCGTTGCACGGCGAAAATGTCACAATTAACGCCGTGCAATGGGTCCGTTAGCACAACCATTGACAGCAATGTGATTTTCAGGTGTAGCGCATCGCTAGAGCGTGCCATTTTCGGCTCGCGCTAGCAAGGTGCCATTCTTTTGTGGCGCGCCTCAGACGCTGCTTGCAGCGTCCGCGGCGCGCCCGAGGTCCGATCCCCGATCTTCCAGAGCGGGGACGTTAACGCGACCACTAAACACGACACCTAAAAAGACATTGTGTTAGCGCAATCCGCTAGTGCTAAACGGATTTCCCTAACGCAATGTGAACCTAGCCTTAGGGAAAAATAATAAAATTAAAAAAAATGTATTTATTTCCATTTTCCGGTTAGGGTTAGGGTTAGGGTTAGGGCTAGGGTTGGGGCTAGGGTTAGGGTTTGGATTACATTTACGGTTGGGATTAGGGTTGGGATTAGAATTAGGGGTGTGTCTGGGTTAGGTGTGTGGTTAGGGTTACAGTTGGGATTAGGGTTAGTGGTGCGTTTGGATTAGGGTTTCATTTATAATTGGGGGTTTTCCACTGTTTAGACACATCAGGGGCTCTCCAAACGCGACATGGCGTCCGATCTCAATTCCAGCCAATTCTGCATTGAAAAAGTAAAACAGTGCTCCTTCACTTCCGAGCTCTCCCGTGCGCCCAAACAGGGGTTTACCCCAACATATGGGGTATCAGCGTACTCGAGACAAATTGGACAACAACTTTTTGGGTCCAAGTTCTCTTGTTATCCTTGGGAAAATAAAAATTTTGAGGGCTAAAAATCATTTTTGTGGGAAAAAAAAGGATTTTTATTTTCACGGCTCTGCGTTGTAAACTGTAGTGAAACACTTGGGGGTTCAAAGTTTTCACAACACATCTAGATAAGTTCCATGGGAGGTCTAGTTTCCAATATGGGGTCACTTGTGGGTGGTTTCTACTGTTTGGGTACATCAGGGGCTCTGCAAATGCAACGTGACGCCTGCAGACCAATCCATCTAAGTCTGCATTCCAAATGGCGCTCCTTCCCTTCCGAGCTCTGCCATGAGCCCAAACAGTGGTTCCCCCCCACATATGGGGTATCAGCGTACTCAGGACAAATTGAACAACAACTTTTGGGGTCCAATTTATTCTGTTACCCTTGTAAAAATACAAAGCTGGGGGCTAAAAAATCATTTTTGTGAAAAAAAAAAGAATTTTTATTTTCACGGGTCTGCGTTATAAACTGTAGTGAAACACTTAGGGGTTCAAAGTTCTCACAACACATCTAGATAAGTTCCATGGGAGGTCTAGTTTCTAATATGGGGTCACTTGTGGGGGGTTTGTACTGTTTGGGTACATCAGGGGCTCTGCAAATGCAACATGACTCCTGCAGACCAATCCATCTAAGTCTGCATTCCAAATGGCGCTCCTTCCCTTCCGAGCTCTGCCATGCGCCCAAACAGTGGTTCCCCCCCACATATGGGGTATCAGCGTACTCAGGACAAATTGGACAACAACTTTTGGGGTCCAATTTATTATGTTACCCTTGTGAAAATACAAAACTGGGGGCTAAAAAATTTTTGCGAAAAAAAAATAAATTTATTTTAACGGCTCTGCATTATAAACTGTAGTGAAACACTTGGGCGTTCAAAGCTCTCAAAACACATCTAGATAAGTTCCTTAGAGGGTCTAGTTTCCAAAATGGTGTCACTTGTGGGGGTTTTTAATGTTTAGGCACATCAGGGGCTCTCCAAACCAACATGGCGTCCCATCTTAATTCCAGTCAATTTTGCATTGAAAAGTCAAATGGCGCTCCTTCCCTTCCGAGCTCTGCTATGCACCCAAAAAGTGGTTTACCCCCACATATGGGGTATCGTCGCACTCAGGACAAATTGCACAACAACTTTTGTGGTCTAATTTCTTCTCTTACCCTTGGGAAAATAAAAAATTGGGGGCGAAAAGATCATTTTTGTGAAAAAATAAGATTTTTTATTTTTACGGCTCTGCATTATAAACTTCTGTGAAGCACTTGTTGGGTCAAAGTGCTCACCACACATCTAGATAAGTTCCTTAAGGGGTCTACTTTTCAAAATGGTGTCACTTGTGAGGGGTTCCAATGTTTAGGCACATCAGGGGCTCTCCAAACGCAACATGGCGTCCCATCTTAATTCCAGTCAATTTTGCATTGAAAAGTCAAATGGCGCTCCTTTCCTTCCGAGCTCTGCCATGCGCCCAAACAGTGGTTTACCCCCACATATGGGGTATCGTCGCACTCAGGACAAATTGCACAACAACTTTTGTGGTCTAATTTCTTCTCTTACCCTTGGGAAAATAAAAAATTGGTGGCGAAAAGATTATTTTTGTGAAAAAATATGATTTTTTATTTTTACGGCTCTGCATTATAAACTTCTGTGAAGCACTTGTTGGGTCAAAGTGCTCACCACACCTCTAGATAAGTTCCTTAAGGGGTCTACTTTCCAAAATGGTGTCACTTGTGGGGATTTCAATGTTTAGGCACATCAGGGGCTCTCCAAACGCAACATGGCATCCCATCTCAATTCCAGTCAATTTTGCATTGAAAAGTAAAATGGCGCTCCTTCCCTTCCGAGCTCTGCCATACGCCCAAACAATGGTTTACACCCATATACGGGGTATCAGCGTACTCAGGACAAATTGGCCAACAATTTTTGAGGTTCAATTTCTTCTCTTACTCTTGGGAAAATAAAAAATTGGGGGCGAAAAGATCATTTTTGTGAAAAAATATGATTTTTTATTTTTACGGCTCTGCATTATAAACTTCTGTGAAGCAATTGGTGGGTCAAAGTGGTCACCACACATCTAGATAAGTTCCTTAGGGTGTCTACTTTCCAAAATGGTGTCACTTGTGGGGGGTTTCAATGTTTAGGCACATCAGTGGCTCTCCAAACGCAACATGGTGTCCCATCTCAATTCCTGTCAATTTTGCATTTAAAAGTCAAATGGCGCTCCTTCCCTTCCGAGCTCTGCCATGCGCCCAAACAGTGGTTTACCCCCACATATGGGGTATCAGCGTACTCAGTACAGATTGTACAACAATGTTTGGCATCCATTTTATCCTGTTACCCTTGGTAAAATAAAACAAATTGGAGCTGAAATAAATTTTGTGTGAAAAAAAGTTAAATATTCATTTTTATTTAAACATTCCAAAAATTCCTGTGAAACCCCTGAAGGGTTAATAAACTTCTTGAATGTGGTTTTGAGCACCTTGAGGGGTGCAGTTTTTAGAATGGTGTCACACTTGGGTATTTTCTATCATATAGACCCCTCAAAATGACATCAAATGAGATGTGGTCCCTAAAAAAAAATGGTGTTGTAAAAATGAGAAATTGCTGGTCAACTTTGAACCCTTATAACTCCCTAACAAAAAAAAATTTTGGTTCCAAAATTGTGCTGATGTAAAGGAGACATGTGGGAAATGTTACTTATTAAGTATTTTGCGTGACATATCTCTGTGATTTAAGGGCATAAAAATTTAAAGTTGGAAAATTGCGAAATTTTCAAAATTTTCGCCAAATTTCCGTTTTTTTCACAAATAAACGCAAGTTATATCGAATAAATGTTACTACTAAAATGAAGTACAATATGTCACGAGAAAACAATGTCAGAATCGCCAAGATCCGTTGAAGCGTTCCAGAGTTATAACCTCATAAAGGGACAGTGGTCAGAATTGTAAAAATTGGCCCGGTCATTAACGTGCAAACCACCCTCGGGGCTTAAGGGGTTAAAGAGAATCTGTCACTAGGTCAAAAGTGGCCAGATTTTGTCCTTTTTTTCTTCTGCTTCCCTGATTATATTTTTTTAAAATATCTAAGCCTGCCAAATGGTTACAGACATCTAGGCCTTTTTATTCAGCACTCATTTTTAAGATCTTACAGGGAACCTGTCACCTGAATTTGGCGGGACCAGTTTTTGGTCATATGGGCGGAGTTTTCGGGTGTTTGATTCACCCTTTTCCTTACCCGCTGGCTGCATGCTGGGCGCAATATTGTATTGAAGTTCATTCTATGTCCTCCGTAGTACACGCCTGCGCAAGGCAATACCGACGCACGTTGTAAAATGTGTGCACGACGTGGGCAGCGGATGCAGTTTTTCGACGCATCTGCTGCCCATTCTGGAGTCCGGGGAGGAGGGGGCGGAGTTTCGGCCGTGCATGCGCGGTAGAAAATGGTGGACGCGACTGACAAAAAAAGTTCACTTGAACTTTTTTTGTGACGACAGTCCGCCAAAACACGATGGATCCATTGCACGACGGATGCGACGTGTGGCCATCGCTAATATAAGTCTATGGGCAAAAAACGCATCCTGCGAGCACATTTGCAGGATCCGTTTTTGCCCAAAACAACGGATTGCGACGGATGCCAAACGACAAAAGTGTGAAAGAGGCCATAGGAGGAGGGAGATGGGGGCAGGAGCCGGGCATGTACCAGCAACACAGGAGGCGGCGCACAGATGCAAGAGGGGGATGATGGACGGCTGGGAGACGGCTGAAACAGGGGGAGACACCATACCTCTGGGACTCAATCCAGGTATGGGGCGCAATTTATAAAAGTCAATATTTCAGTGTTACTAGGGATCAGAAACATAAGAGCCACCTTCACAGAATGCAGCCTTAGTGCTGCTGAAGGTGGCTCTTTTATTTAAAAACGCCCTGGTGTGGTGACAAATTCCTTTTAACCTCAAAATTTGTCACCATGGCAATGATTGGGCCCCCCAAAACCCCCCAGTGCCCCCCATAGGGACGATCTGAAGGCAAAGAAAGTTCCCTCCCTCTGCCTGCCTCTTTAATGTTGCAATCACTCTCGGTGTTGGCAACGTACCTAGCTGTTAGTACAGGAGCTCGGCCACTCGCAGCGCCGATCTCCTGCTCTGATCGGGTGGCAGGTGCTGATATTTCAGCACCTTCTATGCTATCATGCTGTGATCGGTCAGTCAGATTGACAGACTGATCACAGCGCCCTAAGTGCGGGGACTGATAGCAGGGGTCCCTGCACCTCTTCCCGTGCTGCTCAGTCATCAGCACGGAGATGTCACTGTGTGTTTACATACAGCAGTTATGTATATACAGTAGATATGCAGGACTGTTAATTTTAGAAACATGCAGAAAATCCTGCAGATTGAACATACTGGGCCAATTTTCCTTTTATCATTCAATTCTAAGTTTAGTTTTCCTTTTAATAGAAGGGCTGATCTGTTCAAGTTTTTGATGGTCGGCCTTTTTTTCTACAGCCAGCCTTGAATAGCACCTATTGCTGCAGATATGGCAGCTTCCCTCAAGCCTGACTCGCAAGGATTAGTTGACTCAATCTAAAAAGGGGGAGTCACTGTGAGATCAATATGTTTCTATAATGCATATGCAGACAGCATAAGCTTTTATTTTTGGTGGCAATAATACAGTTTTCTGCCCTAGCATGTATCCAAGACACAGTATTCTATAGACAATGCATATTCACTGCAATAACATGCCTTCTTTTAGTATGTATAGTAGATACGGTCATTAAAAGGTCACATTTCTGAAGATTAAGTTCTGATTAGTGATAAGAAATGAATGAATCCTTGCTGCACCACACTCCGTCAGTGATACACAATGGCAAGGAATTAGTAAGATTGCATTATTCAACACAATTCTCCTAGCCTGCCTGCACTCTACCTTGCATCTGTTGTCTGTCTAATTACTATTCAGACGGGAATTTGTTAAATGCAGTGCCTATGTTCACGAGCGCCAAGGGAATCGGCTTCTGGCTATGGTGACGCAACTGGCAGAGTCTAACAAACATTAAGATAAGATTAAGATGCTGACAAGAAAAGCAACCAATGTAAAAATAGACGAAGTCATGAAAAGCAGCGTGTAGGTGCAGCTATACATAGTAAAGCTCCATTTCTCTGGATAGTATTTTACCAGTTGAATCTCTGTACATTTGAAATATTCTGCAAAACTAATTGATAATTATGAGCGAACATGCTCAGATAAGGTGTTATCAGAGTATGCTCAACTACTAATAGAGCATTTTCGGCATGCTGCAATATGTTCGAGTCCCCACGGCTGCATGTCTCGTGGCTGTTTGACAGCCGCATCACATGTAGGCATTGCCTAACAAACAGGTATTTCCTTCATATGTTATGGCTGTAGAACAGTTGCGAGACATGCAGCCGCGGAGACTCAAACATAGTGTTAGAGCGTGCCGAAGATGCTCTATTAGCACTCAAGCGTCCTCAGATAGCAGCTTATCCAAGCATGCTCGCTCAGAACTACTACATAACTCTGTTTTGCAGGGAATCGTTGAGATCTACACATCCCAAATGAACTTGACACAGTCTTGTTCCACCATTGTAAAGGAGCCCATACACATTAGGGTGCTTTCACACTGCGTCCTTCCCCCATGTTCAGTGGACCCATAGGGGTTTCCGTCCGAATCCCCTGCAAAACGGGTTTCGGGCGCATGTGCCGACAGGGCCATCGAATGTAATTGTGAAGATTAGTGATGAGCGAATATACTCGTTGCTCGGGTTTTCCCGAGCACACTCGGGTGGTCTCCGAGTATTTGTTAGTGCTCGGAGATTTAGTTTTCGTTGCCGCAGCTGAATGATTTACAGCTACTAGACAGGCTGAGTACATGTGGGGATTCCCTAGCAACCAGGCAACCCCCACATGTACTCAGGCTGGCTAATAGCTGTAAATCAGTCAGCTGCCACGATGAAAACTAAATCTCCAAACACTAAAAAATACTCGGAGATCACCCGAGCGTGCTCAGGAAAACCCGAGGAATGAGTATACTCACTCATCACTAGTGAAGATGGAAACACTGTGTGATCTGTCGTGCATCACTTTCAGGGATATATGGCTACTGGAGGTGGACACTCAGACGTAGTCAATGCCCAAAAATGATATAAGACAGAGCACAATGATGAATGATGCGTGAAAAAACCATGTAAACCATACAGAATGTTCCCTGAAATGTTCAACTAATTGTTAACTCCCCATCATAGTCTGCAAAGAAGTCGGCCATCTTGGAAATGTTAATTTGATATGCTTGGGTCACATGACTAACACTGATGCATGGTAGGTCAAAGTTAACCCAACTTGTCAATTTAAGTGCGATTAGCTCACCATCTAAGGTGTATGGTGGCCACTTGACAGATGATATTAAAAGGGAATGTGTTACTAGGTTTTTGCTGCACCATCTGAAAGCAGCATTATGCAGGGACAAAGACCCCGATTCTGGCACTGTGTCACTTACTGGGCTGCTTGCTGTAATTTTAATAAAATACCCGTTTTCTCTGTTGCAGATCTACCAGCCCTCTGAATGCTGAGCTCTGTATAAACCCGCCAACACTAGTGATCGGCAGCTGTATACACTGTGCATAGGCAGAAAGTGGTGGGGTTGGGGTTGGCAGTAAGTTTACTAGTCCTGTAATGTCTGCTGCTGATAAAACTATGATTTTATAAAAACTATATAAAGTAGCCAAGTAAATGACACATCGCTGGAATCAGGGTCTCTGTCTTTACATTATGCTGCTCTCAGATTAGGTGGCAAAGATCCGTTTATAGATTACCGTGAAGTAAATAATGATCAGGCAGTTAGAATTTTTTCGCCTGATCTATTTGTTCTGCATGCAGTTAAACCGCTGCCAGTTGATCCTGCTAAGTGCTTATGCCGCTCTCCTCGTGAAGCTCTCAGCCAGCAACTATCCGAAAGGTATATTGGCTCCTTTACATGTATAACTGTTCCATGCAATATCATTTGTCTTCTATAAGAAAAAGTTTTGGAAATACAGCAGCCATCACTCACACAGTGTAACTGAACATGTACGGCCACTTTGACCAACTGGAACAGCCAACATTATCTAAAATGTGTAAGACTATGAGTGCAACCAGCTACCAGACGGACATTCGCTCAATCATCAACTAACATGTCTAATGTATAAGATCACCTTCATATAGCCTGTTCTGGTGACTCATTTTGGTGGCGGCGCTCCATTACTACACATTATTTTGGACGATAGATGATTGGAATGAGAAATCTGTTATTTTGCAGAATTTTTCTTTTAGCCAAAAAAAAGAGACCTGAGAGAAATGTTCCAATGATTAGGAGGGAACCTGTCAGCAGGTTTTTGCTATGTAATCTGAGAGCACCATAAAGTAGAAGCCAAGACCCTGAATCCAGTGATGTGCCATTTACTGCTTCAGTACAATCAGAGTTTTATCAGCAACATATTATCATTACATGACAACTTTGCATGTGCAGGGTAGCCCAATCATATCACCACCCTGATCATCAGCTCTCTGTCACTATACAATGCACACAGAAAGCTATGGAGTGGATGGGGTTAAACACAGAGAGCAACTGGGCTCTGCTAGATCTGCAACAGAGAAAACTGTGATTCGATCATAATTGCTGCACTCAGTAAACTAAGCGACATATCACTGGAATCAGGGTCTCTGTCTCTATCTCAGGGTGCTGTCAGAAAAATCTGCTGACAGATTCCTTTTAAGGATAACTTATTTCTGCATTGAAGCCACTTAATTTTTTGAAGTTTATTACACTAAACTTACAAAGAGATTGTCATGCACAAGTTGCTTCCTTTTCAATGGGTAAAAGTGGAAAGAATATTAAAAGCAAATACATTTTCGAAGATAGATTAGGGAACAATATTCCTGGAAAATGATACATTCTCTAGAAATTCTGTATTACTGTTGCTCCCAAAAAAAGATTGTATGTGGAATCATTACTGTGGCTTTACTGTAGGGAATTTACTGAGCGCTGGCCTTTTCCTGTGGAGGTTAAAACCTAAAAGGAAGACATTATACTGACACTGATTCACCATGAAGGTAGCCCCGTTATTCTGGAGATACCCCCTCAATGGAGGAAGCAGTAAAGTACAAAGCAGAATGATTAAGGCACGGGCAGTACTGTTCTCATGATATTCTGTCGGAGGCTTCATCCTGCAAGCCAAGACATTAAGGCTATGTTCACACGTTCCAGATTTCCATCCTTTTTTTTTCAGGACTGAAACCGCAGCTCTTGGCAGAAAACGCAGGTCCTTTTTTTTTGTCCTTTTTTTGTGCTTTTTTGGTGCGTTTTTTGATGCGTTTTTTGATCCTTTTTTTATGCAGTTTTCTATGCAGAGTCTGTGTGTTTTCTAGGAAGTTTTTTAGGGTTAAAATGGCTGAAAATACCCTAACCCTACCCCTATTCTAACCTTAGTGGAAAAAAAAAAAAAAATTCTTAATTTTTTTATTGTCCCTACCTATGGGGGTGACAAAGGGGGGGGGGGGGTGTCATTTACGATTTTTTTTTATTTTGATCACTGAGATAGGTTATATCTCAGTGATCAAAATGCACTTTGTAACGAATCTGCCGGCCGGCAGATTCGGCGGGCGCACTGCGCATGCGCCCGCCATTTTGCAAGATGGCGGCGCCCAGGGAGAAGACGGCCAGACGGACACCGGGAGGCCGGGTAAGTATAAGGGGGGGAGATTAGGGCACGGGGGGGCATCGGAGCACGGGGGGGGCATCGGAGCACGGGGGGGCATCGGAGCACGGGGGGGGGGCATCGGAGCATGGGGGAGGGCATCGGAGCATGGGGGGGTGGGATCGGGGCAGCCACACTCCGCCCACGCACTTCCGCCCGCTTCCCCACACTTCCTGCTGCAGCGGTTCGGCACCACAAACCGCAATAAAACCCGCAGATATATTTTTGATCTGCGGGTTTTACTGCGGGTTTGACCTCACAATGGAGGTCTATGGGTGCAGAACCGCTGCGGCTCCGAAAAAAGAAGTGACATGCTCCTTCTTTTTTCCCGCAGCTATTCAGCGCGGCTTTTTTTTTTAAATTCAGGATCATGTGCACAGCGGTTCCTGTTTTCCATAGGGTACATTGTACTGTACCCTGCATGGAAAACAGCTGCGGAACCGCAGCGGCAAAAACGCTGCGGTTCCGCAGTAAAAAACGCACTGTGTGAACATGGCCTAAAGCAAGAACTTCCTAAGAGAGATCAGCGAAAAGGAACATAATGGCTATTATGACCACTCCTGCCGGTGATTCAGCTGCTCCACGTCTACAGAGTAGCTCATCTTCTGCCAATGGGGTGTGACTGCCAATGTCAATCTGATAAACCATTGAAGCACAGCAGTTGGCAGCAGGGACCGGGCTGTTAATCAGAATGACGATGGCAATCGGGCCCCAATAACAGAGCAAAGCGGAAGAGAAGCCGCTGCTCGGTTGATGGAACGTCAATGGAAGCTTCTGAATTGCCGGCAGGAGTGCTCTGTGCTGTCAGGGAACAGCGCCTGGCACAAAAGGCAGGTAGTAACAACCTAACTGTTTGTACTTAAGCACATAGTTAAAAAATTAAATAATCTTGGATAACTCCTTTAAATTTATCCAATTGCAGTAGTCACTATCGTTACACATACCTCCATAGTTTACTTGTACAAGAGGTTCTAGAGGGAAAAAAACAAACAAAACACACACACAAAGATGAGGAAGTAAAATATCTTAGGAAATCATCACACCGCGGCCTTTGTTTCTTGCCAGAGATGGCCACTCAGACTTAATGATGCCATGAACTGACTGATCTGCTGGGAATGTTTGCGCTGCCTCCTGGGGACAAATAATTAAATTCAAATTCAATTTTAATTTTACATCATTAGCCTCAGATTTTTTAAGCCCCATCTTCTTGTGAATGTAATTTTCCATCATATTCTAACCAATGTAACAGCTAGTGTTTCTATGGCTCCACATGCAGATACACAATGTCATCATTATTGATGTGCACTTTATTAACCAGTGAAATGCATCTCCTAAAAAGCAAAACAATAAGACTGCAATGGAGTAAAGATCCGAGCTATTGTAGATCATCTGCAGGGCAGAAGTCACCACATGAACACGTAATTGTCTCATCCTTAAATTCATTAACATTTCGAACCCCTTAAAAGGTGTGGTCAGATACCTATAATGCCCTTTATAAATATTTATCTGTATACCCTATGCAATTTTATAGTTTTCCCTATCAGAAAATATTCTACATTTCTCCAATGTGTTTTTTGGGTTTTTTTTTTTTTACTTCACTTCATTTGAGAGAAGCCTCAAATGGGCACAGGACAGGACGTCATCAGAGAGGCTAGCGCTGCAGTCACTTACCACAGTTTCTTCCATCACAGCCCTCTAAAGATGTCCTGAATCAATGGCACAGATAGAAGCTATGGGGGAAGAAACCTGCACTTTGCTTTTGTCTGTGTCAGCTGCAGAGTCTTACCTCGGATCTAGTGGTGCTAGTGGACCTAGTGGTCCGCGCAAATAATCTGAGACATGTCTCATCTTAATCCAGGGGGTCGGCTCAAAATATACAATGCAAGATTAGGAGTCTGTAAAAAAAAAAAAATAGGACCATACTCCAATGACATCAAACTGCAGTCAGATTTTCACAAACAGACTGAAAGGAAAGGGAGAAACTTTTTTCTCTCTCTATGTACAAGAACTAATGCCACTCTGATCAAAGTCTGTTTTTTTACATATGTGGAGAAACTGGTCATGTGAACCTATCCTATCATCAAATAAAGAAAAGTGAGGAAAACAATCTTTTTCTGTGCTGCCAAGTGTACCAATGATAATTCCAGTGAAAAGAGCAGGAATCAGGAAAAAGGAATTAGGTTTATTGTGGAAGGCTTTCGAAGTAAAACAAACTTCTTCCTCAGGATAAACCACAAGTGCCTTCCTATCGTCGACATACTGTACAGACAAGTGTGTTTAAGTGTCTTGTACTGTAGTTCAGCCTAATTTTAGTAAATGGACTGGTAATTCGAGGAAGTCATCCACGTATGGCCAGACGTTGGTTGACTCTATGAAACATAGATGCGAAGATGTTCTAAAAAAAACTTTGGGTATACAAATAAATATTAGGTCACAGGAATGCTAAATTCTCAAATCAAATAGTACATATTGTGAGTTTGTAAAGACAAATGCAGACACTGCTATTTTTTTTTAGAAAAGCACAATGTTCTTTTTTTTCTTCTGTAAAGTAGTTAAAAATTATCTACATTTCTCTGCAAGTTTTGAATTAGAAAACAGTGTGCAATGTTCCCAGTGCTGGAAATAAAAAGTTGTATAAAGATTTTGGGATTAACTCAGGTTTTTGAACACACTGCTATTATTTTGAACACTACTGCACATTTAGAAAAACAAGCATTTATGGTAAGGTAAAAGTGTTTATCGGCCTTGTATCCTTGAATAACACACACTCCGGAGCAGCAGGCAAATCTAAACCCCCAACAGATTGCAACGATAGATAGAAAGAAAAAAAGCAGAAAACAAAAGTATATAGGGAAAAGATAGCTGAATGCTTTCTAAAAGCTGACTGTCAATGCATCTGACAGCTGGGAAGCACTTAGCATTGTTAGAGCTGAAGGGTGAAGGGAACGCAAGAAAGATATCACAAAAACAATGCAAGAACCATCATAAAAGAACAGGTCTCATATTCATTGTGCGGGAGGGTGGGAGTAATACCATGCACGAAGGCAAAGCCGTAATAGATGTAAATGTAACCTCGGCACAGATTACAAAGTAACACAGAACTTCCAAGCTCCCATCGAGATAAAGAATGTGTCTCCTTCAAGTAAGGTCGCAGCTGGACCAAAGGATTATGGTGGCAAGACAGGGCAGATTTCCCTACGAGAACGGCACCGGCATTTGATGGTTTTTGCTAACCCTATTACTAGGTTGTGCAGAGTTGTGACCCGGTAAGCTCGTCTTTCTGTACTTTAGTCTCCCTCACTGCAAGGAGTCTCATGCGCTCTGATAGGAGTCAACCTTATCTTGTCACACAATTTCAAATCACAGACAGCAGGAGAATGGGAATGACATGTGCCGGCCTCAGGCAAGTGACTGCCCAACTAACCCCATAAGACAAAGTAATAGAATCCCCAAGCAGCAAGATGATTTCACATTGTCTCTATATTTAGCATCTGCCATAGTGGATTGCAATAAAAAAAGACAGCATAGTCTATGTCATCTCGCAGAAACAAAAAAGAGAAATGCCAACTTTCTGCCAAATGAATTAAGGAAGCTCGGAAAAAAAGAACAAAAAAATAAAAATCACTGCCTACCTATAGGACTTAGGCTGATTTCACATGTCAGACATTCACAATCCGAGGACGGACCATCTGCAGGTTTCCTGACCCAAACTCAGCAGCCTCATCTATGTCCATGATGCCATGGAGTTCAGGTCAGGAGACCCGGGCTGATCTGGACATCACAGTCTGAATTCAGGCCATGAATGTTGCACAAGTGAAAGTGGCCTTAGAAGAGAGTAATTTATTCTTAACCCTTGGATTCGTATCAAATAAAGATTTATTTTAAATTCTTTATTTAAGGTTTCAAGTAACAAGTCCTAATTATTACAGTGCTCAATCCGATCAAGCACAGAGGATAAAACGTGTGTCCGTATATATATATATATATATATATATATATATATATATATATATATATATATATATATATATATATATATATATATATATATATATATATATCTAGCAATGAGATCTACTACTCTGAAAATTATACAAAAGAATCAAACAAACATAACATCATAACAGCAATAAAAACAATAAAACAATAAACAATAAAAACAGTTTCAGGCCAAAAAGTTAATCCTTAGTCCAACTCAATTGTAAAGAGAAGAAGAAAGGTTGGATAACTTAAGTGAAAAGCTGTGACTTTAGGACTTCGTAATATATATATCAGCTAATAAAGTATGAAAAGAGGGAGGATGTTAGTTTCTTATAGGAGGCCAAGACGGGCTGTCACTCAGGGCAACGGGCCCGACCACTGCGGCGTATGCAAGGGGTTCAGGGGAGCCAAGAAATCGACGCATCCAAGACATGAACCAGGAGGAATACCATCAGAGATTAGGGCGAATAAGAGGAGATTGGTAAAGAATTTTATTGGAGAGCGTGGGAGAATTCAATCCAAGGAAGCCAAGGAGTTTGAAATTTCTCGGTGCACGAGTTTCCCAGCTGGACAATTCTTCCAAACGATGCAAGTCATATACCTTAGTGATCCAATCATTCAAAGTAGGACAGGTCGATTGCCTCCAATGTGCTGAAATCAAATATTTTACAGCTGCCAGTAAAAGAGGAAGTAGATCATGTTTCTTTGGTTTATAGGTTGCCGAGGGTAGAGAAAGTAACATATCCTGGGGTGTAAGGTTTTGTTTCATTAAACCCATACGATGAAGAGATTTATTTAGGTATGTCCAGAATTTCAATAATCTTGGGCATCGTATCGAATAAAGATTTAAGGAGTTTCCAGCTCAGCGTAACATTGCCAAACAGATGACGTTTGAATTCTGACCCATTTTGGCCTACCTCGTCCTGTTTACATCCTCAACACCATGATGTGTCATACATGACATGACTGCAGCGGCAAATCGCTGGCCGTAGAGGTGACGTTTATATTAGCGCGTCCTGATGTGTCCAGTGATCAGCTGCAGTGGTCAATAACAATGAGATTTAAACGCCTTAGAGTCCAAGAAAATGGGGGTGATATTACCATAAATATGCCATACAAAAGAACATTTAAAGATAAACAAATGCATAAATTCACGGGGATCACAGCCTTGTTTCATTTTATGCACGGCTCTGAACCACATGCTTGCCATGATAAAATGGTTTGGGGAGGTTAGAGAAAACATATTTTCCCTCGATATAAAAAAACAAAACAAATAACAAACGTCTGTCATCAGTAACCTACCCCTAGGGATGATGGCATGTAGCCAGAGTATTGTACCATTTAGCCATACAACTGTGTAAAGCAGTAATTCAGCAAATTCACTGAATCACTGGCAGGAGAAGTCTGTGACCACTACGTGCCGCTAGAGATCGGCACCGGGCACAACAGGCAGGTAGGAACTGCTTGTTAGATATTAAAAAATTGTCCAGGATAACTAAACTAAATGTGGCTACCGAACATCACTCAAAGCTGAATGTGTCCCACAAAGTACAAAAGGTTGAGACTCACTGGCTTAAAGGGAAACATATGATTTGAAGCTGTATAATACCGGACAAATAGATAGGCGACTTAAAAAATGGTGCATTAGATATTCATCAGCAAAAATGTGGGCCATATTTCATTTTAAAGGAAGAAACAATTTGATATGTGCCTAAATGAGCATGTACTACACTTACAAACTATTGAGACCCTCTCTGCACAAAACAAATACAAAGACTAATAGTCAGAAAATGGTTTTATACATACATATTAAGTCCAACAATGAAAAACAGTCTATAATGTTGAGAACTTGCTAGTAAAGTAAAATATGCATTTGTTTTGACGACGAGCACAGATCAGTATATTTGGACTATGAGAAGTAGCACTGCAGCAATATTTAGCAATGTTACAGGACCTTTGCGCACTGCGGTAATAACAACCGTTCATGGCTCCACCAGGTGCAGGACTGATGTTCTCTAAATATTACTAAAAATGTTATTTCTTAAAAAAAAAAAACACTCACACATTGTCTCCTTGCAGATGTTCATGTTCTGCCAAACCACAATATATTGTTACTCTCTATTTTGTAGCCATCAAGGGATTATCCATTTCTTAAAAGAGACAAAGAATATTTCTTTTTAAAAGTCTATATTTTCAGCTCAAAAATCCCTTGGGCATGTGGCAAACAATTAGGTAAATGCCAACTTCTACCTACGCGTTGTCAAAACCATACAAACCAAGAATTCACTCTTGATTTCAACACAATGCCCAGCTGAGCAAAATAAACCTTTTCCGGGTTTTAATGGAAGCCAATACGGATATAATACATGGGAACATAAAAGGAATGATACTTGGATTTATAAGAGCTGTGTACCAACCTGCAGAACTTAGGAGGACACTGTAATCTGTCCCACGCTGCACCACTTCATTTTCCGTCTCTTTCTCTGCCGCTTCGTATCGGTCCCAGTTGGAAAGGATTTTCCTCCTGGAAAACTCAGATGATTGCTCCTCATTCTCTTGGTGCTCAGCAGCATCATTTTCTTCCTTTTCAAAGACGAAAGGGTTACGTCAGCAGCTCCATTGTCTTACATTAACACAATACAGGTAAGGTGCCCTAATTAGCTTGTTCAGCAGAAGTATCTGCACTGAGAGAACAGGCCAGTCTTTAGCTAAAGTGTTTTAGATCAGTGTTCCTCAAGCTGTGCCACAGGACCCCGTGGTTCTCGAGCACCCTAGGTGTGCTATCTCATATAGTACCTTAGTGGCTTTTTATTTGCATAGTTCGCGGCGGCTCTTGGTCACCTGTCATATAATAAATTGTTTGTTGACATTTGAAACAGTAGAAACTACTGATCTAGTATAGTTGTAATGTTCTTTGACATGATTCGTAATGCCCAATCCTCCGGGCATCAAGAATCAGAAACCGGATCCCGTATTCCAAACGATATGAGTTTTACTCTGAAATGCTGTTATATAGCGTGTAAAAAAGTATTTTAGTTGTACATTTTTTAACAAGTTTAATGGGGTCATCTTAGAAGCAACCACTTTGAGTGAAAAGCTTATTTTGCCGGGCAAATCTGCCACCAGTCAGGCAATACCCTGCAGCTGTGAAGGAAATGTATTATTACATGGTGGCAGTTCAAATTAAGGGCTTTTCTTCAATTCAATTCAAATACCCAATTCATTCAAGTCAAACAGAATAGGGGAGATAACCAATTTTACACAACCTTTTTGGGTAGTTATGGTGCACATTTTTTAGATAAGTGATTACCAACATTATTAGTATTGGGGAACCCTAGAACAATAGAACACTGAAAACACGTAGTCTATCCAGATGTTATGGCTTACATGCAAACGCAGTTTAGCCCAGTATCTCTGAGAAATTACAAAGTTGGTCTTCCCTTCTGTGTGAAACAGCAGAAAAGTGCAATCTTTTGAACAAGTCAAGTATGTAACATAGTAATTCACTGTTAATCTATTGAATGTAGAAGTAAATTTCAACATGATTTTGTATAATTGCCATAATTTCCTGCTGGTATAAAAGAATAAACTAAATTACCGCATTAGCTATAAACTCAGGTATTAGCTAAAAAAAAAAACAGTCCTTGGTGAAAACCCAGAATAAACAGTAATTCGGCTAAAAGTATATAAATTATGTGAGTTATAAATGTGCCGTTATACATTCTGGTTATAATCTGGTTATGTATCTGGTCTATTACATCTAGAAAAATCAGATTAACCCCTTAATGACCACCTATGCGCCTTTTTACTGACCTGCAATATAAGAGACTAACATCCCCATACAGGTGACAATCCAGCAGCTGTCGGCTGTACACTATGGCTGACAATTTGCTGCATCAGCCACGATCAGTGTTGGCACCGAATATGGTCGTTTAACCCCTTAAATGCTGCTGCCAATGGTGACTACAGCATCTAGATGGTTAACCGAGTCTTTGTATTTAACCCCATTGGCACCCTGAGATCATAATTGTGTGGTCCTGATGTTTGCCATTGCAGTTCACTGCCAAATAACGTCTTTAAAGTCTGCCGGCTACAGCGGCCTGTTCAGAAGTTAGCAACATTTAGGTGGTAAAAATAAACTTTTTCATTCCTATTATGCCAATTTGCATTAATCCCTGAAAAGCATCTGAAGATTTAATGAACTACCACGAAGCAATTTTGATGTGAAGGGGTGCGGTTTTTAAAATGGTATCACTTTTGGGGGGTCACTTCAAAACTGAACAGGTCTGTTTAAAAGTAAGTTTTGTAAATTTCCTTGAAAAAAAATGAAAAATTACTGCTACATTTTTAAACCTTCTAAAAAATACTAACAAAATAAAATAACATTTTACAAATAGTGCTAATGTAAAGCAGGCATGAGGGAAATGTTATTTATTAATATTTTTGTGTGGTATGATTGTCTAAATTAAAGGGATAACCAAAGTTTGAAAATTGTAATCTTTAGGAAATTTGTCAAATTTCTGATATTTTTTATAAATAAATGCAAAACATAGCAACCTATATTTTCCATTACCATAAAGTATGATGTGTCCCGAAAAAAAATAATCTCACAATCAATGGGATATGTTGAAGAATTGCAGAGTTGTTATTATGTAAAGAGACACTGGTCAGATTTTAAAAAATTGGCCCGGTCACTAAAGGGCTTAAGACTACCGTACGTTCACAGTAAGCTCACCATGTGCACAAAGGAAGTTGACAATGTGAGTCAATGTGCTAGGGTATATGAGTGATTTTAGATACCAAACAGACACACACACACACACAAAACGTTGTAGCATGCACTAGTATGATATCATGGATAAGACAGTGTGCGTTTCTATGGCAAGTAGATCCTGCACCCACCCACAGTGTGAACAATGCACAGAGCTGCAAACAGTTGGAGTCACATCTGAGAATTGCTTTCCACAACGTATTTTCGGTCACTGCACTACCCATTAGCATTGCGGGCTGTACATGGATCAATGTAAGGCAACGTGATTAGTAAGGATCTCCAACACGGACCAAAAAATTGCAGCAGACGTTAGCTTTGCCAATTTTGTGGTAGAGAGAATGGTAAATAGCAACAGCATGTGCACCCACCAACATTGAAGACAAAAGCATAAAATCTACAGACAACAATTATGAAGCATATTTGACTGTCCGGTTGTTTGGAACACTCTGCCTAACTTCCACAGTATATTGAATAAATTTGGTGGGCAGCGTGCCTGTTGAAAGATTGCTACTTTCCAAACACTGGGGTCTAAAGTCAGGGAGAGAAGGGGCAAGAAGGCTTATCAAGGGCTAAAACTCATTCACATTCTCTATTTGTTACAACCAAATTAAAACTATAAAGTTTTCAATTTTAAGTCCACAATTCTGCCCTTTTTTCTGATATGGAGCAGAAAATCACTTGTATACACATAATTTAATTTTTTTTTAAATCCAGGTCTTCTTTAAAACTGAATCACTTTGTCCAATTGCTGCTTCTCCACTGATCCCCTCTGCTCCAAAGTTATGCTCCTCGGCAATAATTGTGACAATTTTCCCTTCAACTAAGTAGGTGTATACTACTGAACTTCCTTGTTGAATTCTGCTTTTCTCTTGCCTGTCACTGGCCAACCAAAACACAACAGAGTCAATTTAGGGGAAAAAAAAAACAAACCCCCTCTTGCTCTTTGAGCACTGGACACAGGACAGCAGCACGGTTGGAAAGTCGGAGCGCTGGAGACAACTGTGTTCCAGATGATGCACTAGTGATCTCCTGTGCGCCAACAGCAGGAAGGGACTAAAGACCTACGGAGTTACCACACTGATTATGTGAGACAAATCTCATCTCAGGAGAACACGGTGAACCAGGCTGCAGATGTGACCTGCTCTGTTGTTTGCATTTAGCCCTCCAATGACGTGGTCATGTTTTAATTCAACAGGGCCAGAGGAGAAAAAGCAGCATGCTGACAAGGAACTTCTGTGGTCCAGATCAAGTTGGTTGAAAGGAAAATTAGCACCTTTATTAACGGCGGCATAATTTTTTAGAACCAAAAGCGTAGGAATAAAAATGTCTTACAGAATTGACCCCTGGACAAAGCATTTCCAAGTGAAACGTGCATCGGTGTGGTGAGTCCCCGGGTGTTTCAGGTAACTATACCTTGCCATGTGTATCATGTGGGCATTCCTCATTGTGTTATTATATTGGTGATTTGTGCATACTATATGATGTTATCAATAGACTCATGGAGGTATGTTAACCCCTCAGTGACAGAGCCAATTTGCAGCTTAATGATCAGGCCAATTTTTACAATTCTGACCACTGTCACTTTATGAGGTTATCACTCTGGAACGCTTTATCGGATCCCGCTAATTCTGAGAATGTTTTTTTCATGACATATTGTACTTCATGTTCGTGGTAAAATTTCTGCGATATTACGTTGGAATTTTCAAACTTTGAATTTTTATGACCTTAGTTAGAGAGATATGAGACATGAAATCTAATATGTAAAGCTGAATGTGTGTGTGTATGTGTGTGTGTGTGTGTGTGTGTGTATGTCCGGGATTGGCATCTGCACCGTCGCAGCTACAGCCACAAAATTTTGCACAGTCACACGTCTGGACTCCGAGAGCGTCATAGGCTATGATGTGAGGTGAAATTTTAACCCCGCGTGTTCCAATTCACCAAACAATTTTGCCCCTATCTACATAATGGGGAAAAAGTGAAAGGAAAAGTGTTGGAGGCGTCGCAGCTACAGCCACAAAATTTTGCACAGTCACACGTCTTGACCCCGAGAGCGTCATAGGCTATGTTGTGAGGTGAAATTTTAACCCTGCGCTTTCCAATTCACCAAAAAATTTTGTCCCTATCTACATAATGGGGAAAAGTGAAAGGAAAAGTGTAGGAGGCAAATTGACAGCTGCCAGATGTGAACAAGGGGGACTTAAAGAATGAGAGCGATGGCGCCAAAGAGTATATACCGTACAGTTGCTAAGGTGGGGCCCCGACATGGGATACTCACCACACACGGGGATATGAACACACACACAAAATGCGCCACACACTACCACGTGCTTGAACATATTTACCCTCAGCACACATTTCACCACAAATACACCAACCTCGCCACATAAAAGTTGAAACACAAAAGTCGCCGCTCAAAACTCGCCACGCGCAGAACTCGCCACATGAAAAAACTAGGCTCTTGCAAAACTCGCCACAAGTGCAAAACTCACCTCATGGAAAACTCGCCACACGCAAAACTTGCACACGCGGAAAAATTGCCACATGCACAAAAGTTGCAACACATGCAAAAGTTGCCTCACACAAAACTTGCACATACTCAAAAGGCACCACACATAAAACTCGCCATGCGCAAAACTTGCTGCACACAACTTGCTACACTAACCTGTCACATGCAACTCGACACACAAAAAGTTGCTACACGCATGTTGCCACACAAAACTCATCTCACAAAAGTCGCTACATGCATGTCGCCACATGCAACTCAACACACAACTTGACAAGCAAAACTCACCCTAAAACACACACAAGTCTGGTATTATCCTTCAAAAATAAAAATCTGATTAATAAGCAGACAAACTACAACAAATGTACCATATAGGAAATACGGCAGCTGTCAGTCACATGACCTGTCTATTATGTGTATGTGTGAGCTAATATATACTGCCAGGGGGAGGGCTTCCTGTTGGCTGGGGATTTATCAGTCTGCCAATTTAGCTTACAAATACTGAGGTAAAAATACTGAGCAAATAACGTGTGAACGAGGTCTAATACAGGAGGAGATGACACACAGGTATATACTATATACAGGGGAGATGACACACAGATATATACTATATACAGGAGAGATGACACACAGGTATATACTATATAGAGGAGGAGATGACATACAGGTACATATATATACAGGAGTAGATGACATACAGGTATATACACTATATACAGGAGGAGATGACACACAGGTATATACTATATACAGGAGCAGATGACCTACAGGTATATACTATATACAGGAGGAGATGACATACACGTATATGCTATATATAGAAGATGACATGCAGGTATATACTATAAACAGAAGGAGATGACACACAGATATATACTATATACAGGGGAGATGACACACAGGTATATACTATATACAGGAGGAGATGGCATACAGGTATATACTATATATAGGAGATGACATTCAGGTATATACTATATATAGGGGAGATGACACACAGCAGGTATATACTATATACAGGGGAGATGACATACAGGTATATGCTATATACAGGAGATGACATACAGATGTATACTATATATAAGGGAAATGACAAACATGTATATACTGAGGTGAAAATGAGAGGTGTGAGGTGAAAATGAAAAGGTGTGAGTGCAAAATGAGAGGAGTGAGGAAAAATAGTGGAGTGATCAGAAAATGACAGATGTGAGGTTGAAATGACAAGTGTTAGGGGGGAATGAGAGGAGTGAGGGAGAAAATGAGAGATGTGAGGGGGAAAATGAGAGGTGTGAGGGAGAAAATGAGAGATGTGAGGGGGAAAATGAAAGATGTGATTGGGAAAATGAGAGGCGTGATGGGAAAATAAGAGAAGTGAGGTGCTATAACTAACCACAGATATTTACTATGCCCAGGCAACGCCGGGCTCTTCAGCTAGTAGTTAATAAATACCATTTCTCACAAGTCTACTTTACATCAGCACAATTTTAGAAACCACATTTTTTTTTGTTAGGAAGTTATAAGGGTTAAAAGTTAACCAGCGATTTCTCATTTTTACAACAAAATTTACAAAACCTTTTTTTTTTTTAGGGGCCATCTCACATTTAAAGGGAACCTGTCACCCCGAAAATTGCAGGTGAGGTGAGCCCACCGGCATCAGGGGCTTATCTGCAGCATTCTGTAATGCTGTAGATAAGCCCCCGATGTTACCTGAAAGAGGAGAAAAAGACGTTAGATTATACTCACCCAGGGGCAGTCCCGCTGCTGGTCCGGTCGGATGGGTGTCTCTGGTCCGCTGCGGCGCCTCCCATCTTCATTCCAAGACGTCCTCTTCTGATCTTCAGCCACGGCTCCGGCGCAGGCGTACTTTGTCTGCCCTGTTGAGGGCAGAACAAAGTACTGCAGTGCCCAGGCGCCGGAAAGGTCAGAGAGGCCTGGCGCCTGCGCACTGCAGTACTTTGCTCTGCCCTCAACAGGGCAGACAAAGTACGCCTGCGCCGCAGCCGTGGCTGAAGATCAGAAGAGAACGTCTTGGAATGAAGATGGGAGGCGCCGCAGCGGACCAGAGACACCCATCCGACCGGACCAGCAGCGGGACCGCCCCTGGGTGAGTATAATCTAACGTCTTTTTCTCCTCTTTCAGGTAACATCGGGGGCTTATCTACAGCATTACAGAATGCTGCAGATAAGCCCCTGATGCCGGTGGGCTTACCTCACCCGCGATTTTCGGGGTGACAGGTTCCCTTTAAAGTCACTTTGAGGGTGTACATGACAGAAAATACCCAAAAGTGACACCATTCTAAAAACTGCACCCCTCAAGGTGCTCAAAACCACATTCAGGAAGTTTATTAACCCTGTAGGTGCCTCACAGAAACTGAAGCAATGTGAAAGGATAAAATTAACTTTTTTTTTTTTTTTTTACAAACATTTTATTTCAGAACCAATTTTTTTTATTTTCACAAGAGCAAAAAGAGAAAATGAACCCAAAAGTTGTTGTGCAATTTCTTCTGAATACACCGATACCCAATATGTGGAGGTAAACCACTGTTTGGGCGCACCGCAGGGCTTGGAAGAGAAGGAGCGCTGTTTGATTTTTTCAATGCCGAATTGGCTGGAATTGAGATCAGACGCCATGTCACGTTTTGAGAGCCCCTGATGTGCCTAAACATTGAAATCCCCCACAAGTGACACCATTTTGGAAACTAGACCCCTTAAGTAACTTATCTAGATGTGTGATGAGCACTTTGAACCCCCAAGTGCTTCACAGACGTTTATAACGTAGAGCTGTGAAAATAAAAAATCATATTTTTTTCCACAAAAATGATTTTTCAGCCCCCAATTTTATTTTCCCAAGGGTAACAGGAGAAACTGGACCCCAAAAGTTGTTGTCCAGTTTGTCGTGAGTACGCAGATACCCCATATGTGGGAGAAAATTACTGTTTGGGCACATGTTGGGGCTCGGAAGGGAAGTAGTGACGTTTTGGAATGCAGACTGATGGAATAGTCTGCGGGGGTCATGTTGCATTTGCAGAGCCCCTGACGTGCCTAAACAGTGGAAACCCCAAACAAGTGACACCATTTTGGAAACTAGACCACCCAAGGAACTAATGTAGATGTGTGGTGAGCACTTTGAACCCCCAAGTGCTTCAGAGAAGATTATAACGCAGAGCCGTGAAAATAAAAAACATTGTTTTTTCCACAAAAATTATTTTTTTTAGCCCGCAATTTTTTATTTTCACAAGGGTAACAGGAGAAATTGGACCCCAAAAGTTGTTGTCCGATATATCCTGAGTATGCTGATATCCCATGTGTGGGATAAAACCACTGTTTGGGCACATGTCGGGGCTCGGAAGGGAAGTAGTGATGTTTTGGAATGCAGACTTTGCTGGAATGGTCTGCGGGCGTCATGCTGCATTTGCAGAGCCCTTGAAGTGCCTAAACAGTAGAAAACCCCTACAAGTGACCCCATTTTAGAAACTAGACCCCCCCCTCCCCCCAAAGGAGCTTATCTAGATGTGGGGTGAGCACTTTGAACGCCCAAGTGCTTCACAGAAGTTTATAATGCAAATAAAAAAAATGATTTTTTTTTAGCCCCCAATTTTTTATTTTTCCAAGGGTAACAGGAGAAATTGGACCCCAAAAGTTGCTGTCCAATTTGTCCTGAGTATACATATGTCCCATATGTGGGGGTAAACCACTGTTTGGGCGCACGACAGAGCTCAGAAGGGAGGGAGCACCATTTGACTTTTTGAACGCAAAATTGGCTGGAATCAACAGTGGCGCCATGTCGCATTTGGAGGCCCCCTGATGTACTTAAACAGTGGAAACCCCCCAATTCTAACTCCAACCCTAACCCCAACACACCCCTAACCCTAATCCAATCCTAACCATAACCCTAACCCCAACACACCTCGAACCCAAATTCGAAAAATATTGTTGCCGGGTGCCAGGTGGCAGATCTCGGCAGGCGCACTGCGCATGTGCCCACCATTTTCTTACCGGAAGAAGACGCCAGCCGCCGTGGGGAGAAGCAGGAGGATCCAGGGACACTGGGGGACACTGATAAGTATCGGGGTGTTCGGACACCCTATTTCTCTGTCCTCCGATGTGTGATCACATCAGAGGACAGAGAAATTAAATGGCAAATCATGCTTTTTTTTGGTGGTCGCTGTTATACGGTAAATAACGTAAATCACAACCACGGGGTTGGTAAAAACTGACCCGAATCATGTTCTCTGGGGTCTCGGCTACCCCCGGCAGCCGAGACCCCGAAAAAATCCGACTCTGGGGGGGTGCTGTAAACTTTTTTCCACAGTGACGTTAATTAACGACCCTTAACTACCGCTGTTAAAAGGCGTATCGGCGGTCGTTAAGGGGTTAATAGGATTGGATACTTATAGATACCTTATGTTATGCTGTGTAAACTTAACTATTTACTTAATCATATTAGGGTAGGCAAGATGGCAGCAATTTCGCTTTCATCTTTTCTTGCCCCAGAATGTATTGAGGAAAATAGCAATGTAATATGACTAGTGTATCATGGTCTGTATTTATCTGCCTGCGTAGTACTATTATGTAATGATCATTTGCACCGCCCAGGTGATCCACCCCAAAATTATACTGTACCTGTGGTATTTTGTTCACCTTTTAATATATCTTTTAATAAGCTGATATAATAAAAATATTATTTTAATCTATACATGGTGGTATATTGAACTTTTTTTCTCTTTTTGGTGTTATAGAATTAGTAGAACAGCGGAATTGTAAACTGGTAAAATTAAGAAAATCCAGAGAAAAATTCTTATCTACTATATAATTGTCTACGGGTCACTTCCGTCTTTCTGTCTGTCACGGATCTTCATTGGTCGCGGCCTCTATCTGTCATGGAAATCCAAGTCGCTGATTGGTCGTGGCAAAACGCCCACGACCAATCAGCGATGGCCATAGTCTGGCAGCGAAATGGCTGCTGCTTTACTGCCCTGCAGTCAGCGCTGAGCGCTCACACAGGGTTAATGCCAGCGTTAACGGACCGCAGTGTAACGCACTCCGTTAACGTAGCTATTAACCCTGTGTGACCAACTTTTTACTATTGATGCTGCGTATGTGCAATGTGCAATACACTACGTAGCTGTGCAATACACTATGTGACTGTGTTATATACTACGTGGCTGTGCAATATACTATGTGGCTATATTATATACTACGTGGCTCTGCTATATACTACGTGGCTGACCAATATACTACATACCTGTGCAATACACTACGTGGCTATGTTATACACTACGTGGCTGTGTTATATACTACTTGGCTCTGCTATATACTACGTACACTGTGTTACATACTACGCAGCTCTGTTATATACTACGTAGCTATGTCATAAACTACGTCGGTTGTGTTATATACTACGTCACTGTGCAATATAATGAAGAAAAATCTCAATGAATAATTAAGCAGCAGTGCACAAAAAAATAGTTATAGTCCACAGTCATAGAAGGAAATTATAGATCTATGATATTGGAAGCTGCAGATGAATGGGACATATCATAGACCAATCGCAACAATCAATAAATAGGAAACAGAGAGCAACAAACGCGATCAAAACAAAGACCAAAGATAAATGGGGCCCCTGACAAAGGCTGTGCCGAAACGCGCGTCGGGGCAACGTGGACTGTGTGTACGGCTTCCCCATCTGCCATCTTGGTAGCCTCTGGTACAGCTACATCGGTAGGTGACCGCATTAAGTAAGTGTGGTTTTTTACTTGTTGAAGCACCCATGTGACATTTCTACCATGTAGTTCCCCTGCTCCTTACATGGTCAGGTTGGGTTTTATGGGCTACTAATGTAATACTATGATTATATGCCTATGGCGAACTGTGTTTTAAGTACCATAAATTACTATGATATGGGGTAATCATTATAATACCGGTTTATTACAGTATATATATTGTCTAGGATTGGCTTTGCCGTCACCAGTCCATGTCCCGCGTTTTCTTTTCTTCATTAGACTGCACATTAGTCCTGTGGTGTATCCACTGTTATTCCCTGCTATTTATATATTTAATAAAGTTTGTTCTATTTTTTTATCTTTGGCCTTTGTTTTGATCGCGTTTGTTGCTCTCTGTTTCCTATTCACTGTGCAATATAGTACGTAGCCTGTGCTATATACTACCTACATATTCTAGAATGCCCGATACGTTAGAATCAGGCCACCATCTAGTTTTGAGATAAAATGCTGGCTGCCTGCAACTAGGAGGTACTTAGAAGCCCCCTGCATACTGTTATACTTTGAACTTAGTAATAAATGGTTAGGTTTTATAGCTCCCTCTATTGGAAGCAACAAATTGCCAGCATGTAATCATTTATATCGACTGTATAAAAACACTCCAATAAATGACTAATGTAAATGTAGCAATGTGATTTGTTCCTACTACAACCTGCTTCACTTTTCCCCTGAATTAGGTTACATAAATCTTACTCAAATTTTGAAAATTGACAAATTTTGTCGTGTCTCCCCCGTTTGATGTGGGCTACGGAGGTGAGCCCACATCAAAGCCACGACATGTCAGCTGTTTTGAACAGCTGACATGTGCGCGCAGTAGCGGCAGGTGGAATCGCGATCCACACGCTGCTATTAACTAGTTAAATGCTGCTGTCAAATGCTGACAGTGGCATTTAACTGCCGCTTCCAGCCATCGGGCCAGAAATGCACACATCGCTGACCCCCCGTCACTTGATCGGAGGTCAGCGATGCGTCGGCATGACAACCAGAGGTCGGAGACCTCTATGGTTGTTGATGCCGGAATGCTATGAGGGCCACCCTGTGGTCGGCGCTCATAGAAATGCAACAATTCTACTACATAAGAGTGATCTGAGAATCGCTCCTATGTAGCAGAGCCGATCAGGCTATGCCATCTTCTAGCCTCCCATGGAGGCTATTGAAGCATGGCAAAAGTTTAAAAAAAAGTCTTAAAAAATATGATAAAAATAAAAAAAATATACAAGTTTAAATCACCCCCCCTTTCGCACCATTCAAAATAAAACAATAAAAAAAAATCAAACCTACACATATTTGGTATTGCCGTGTTCAGAATCGCCCGATCTATCAATAAAAAAAGGATTAACCTGATTGCTAAACGGCGTAGCGAGAAAAAAATTCAAAATGCCAGAATGACCTTTTTTGTCACTGCGACATTGCATTAACCCCTTCAAGACCTTGCGCTTTTTCGGCTTTGCGTTTTCGTTTTTTGCTCCCTTCCTTCACAGAGCCATAATGTTTTTATTTTTCCGTCAATATGGCCATGTGAGGGCTTATTTTTTGTGGGACGAGTTTTACTTTTGAACGATATCATTGGTTTTAGCATGTTGTGTACTAGAAACCGGGAAAAAAATTCCAAGTGCGAAGAAATTGCAAAAAAAGTGAAATCCCACACTTGTTTTTTGTTTGGCTTTTTTACTAGGTTCACCAAATGCTAAAACTGACCTGCCATTTTGATTTTCCAGGACATTACGAGTTCATAGACACCCAACATGTCTACGTTACGTTTTATCTAAGTGGTGAAAAAAAATCCAAACTTTGATAAAAGACAAAAAACAAAATAGCGCAATTTTCCGATACCCGTAGCGTCTCCATTTTTTGTGATCAGGGGTCGGATGAGGGCTTATTTTTTGCGTGCTGAGATGACGTTTTTAATGATACCATGATTGTGCAAATATGTTCTTTTGATCGCCCGTTACTACATTTTAATGCAATGTCATGGCGACCAAAAAACCTAATTCTGGCGTTTCAAATTTTTTTCTCGCTACGCCGTTTAGCGATCAGGTTATTCATTTTTTTTATTGATAGATCGGGCAATTCTGAATGCAGCGATACCAAATATGTGTAGGTTTGATTTTTTTTTATTGTTTTATTTTGAATGGGGCGAAAGGGGGTGATTTAACCCCTTTCTGACCTCGGACGGGATAGTACGTCCGAGGTCAGATCCCCTGCTTTGATGGAGGGCTCCGCGGTGAGCCCGCATCAAAGCCCGGACATGTCAGCTGTTTTGAACAGCTGACATGTGCCCGTAATAGGCGCGGGCAGAATCGCGATCTGCCCGCACCTATTAACTAGTTAAATGCCGCTGTCAAACGCAGACAGCGGCATTTAACTACCGCTTCCGGCCGGGCGGCCGGAAATGACGTCATCGCCGACCCCCGTCACATGATCGGGGGTCGGCGATGCGTCAGGATGGTAACCATAGAGGTCCTAGATACCTCTATGGTTACTGATCACCGGTGGCTGTGAGCGCCACCCTGTGGTCGGCGCTCACAGCACACCTCCATTTCTGCTACATAGCAGTGATCAGCAGATCGCTGCTATGTAGCAGAGGCGATCGAGTTGTGCCTGCTTCTAGCCTCCCATGGAGGCTATTGAAGCATGCCAAAGTAAAAAAAAAAAGTAAAAAAAAAATGTGAAAAAAATAAAAAAAATATAAAAGATTAAATCACCCCCCTTTCGCCCCAATCAAAATAAATCAAATCTACACATATTTGGTATCGCCGCGCTCAGAATCGCCCGATCTATGAATTAAAAAAAAGCATTAACCTGATCGCTAAACGGCATAGCGAGAAAAAAATTCGAAACGACAGAATTACGTTTTTTAGGTCGCCGCGACATTGCATTAAAATGCAATAACAGGCGATCAAAAGAACCTATCTGCACCAAAATGCTATCATTAAAAATGTCATCTCGGCACGCAAAAAATAAGCCCTCAACCGACCCCAGATCACGAAAAATGGAGACGCTACGAGTATCGGAAAATGGCGCAATTTTTTTTTTTTTTTTAGCAAAGTTTGGAATTTTTTTTCACCACTTAGATAAAAAATAACCTAGTCATGTTAGGTGTCTATGAACTCGTACTGACCTGGAGAATCATAATGGCAGGTCAGTTTTAGCATTTAGTGAAACTAGCAAAAAAGCCAAACAAAAAACAAGTGTGGGATTGCACTTTTTTTGCAATTTCACCGCACTTGGAATTTTTTTCCCGTTTTCTAGTACACGACATGCTAAAACCAATGAGGTCGTTCAAAAGTACAACTCGTCCCGCAAAACATAATCCTTTCACATGGCCATATTGACGGAAAAATAAAAAAGTTATGGCTCTGGGAAGGAGGGGAGTGAAAAACGAACACGGAAAAACGAAAAATCCCAAGGTCATGAAGGGGTTAAACTTTTATTTTTATTTTTTCATATTTTTTTTTAAACATTTATTTTTACTTTTGCCATACTTCAATAGCCTCCATGGGAGGCTAGAAGCTGGCACAACTCAATTGGCTCTGCTAAATAGGAGCAATCATAGATTTACAGCATTGCTATGAGCGCCGACCACAGGGAAGACCTCAGGTTGTCATGTCGATGCATCGCTGACCCCCGATAAAGTGACGGGGGTCAGCGATGCACGCATTTCTGGCCCGATGGCTGGAAGCGGTAGTTAAATGCCGCTCGTTTTTCTTTACTTAGCTGATAACAGTCTATTCAGTAGGACTATCAGCTGTGTATCCACCAGACTTCTGCACAACACAACTGATGGTCCCAACCCGATTTATAAGGCAAGAAATCCCACGTATTAAACCTGACAGGGCACACCTGTGAAGTGAAAACCATTCCCGGTGACTACCTCTTGAAGCTCATCAAGAGAATGCCAAGAGTGTGCAAAGCAGTCATCAAAGCAAAAGGTGGCTACTTTGAAGAACCTAGAATATAAGACATAACTTCAGTTGTTTCACCTTTTTTTGCTAAGTATATAATTCCACATGTGTTAATTCATAGTTTTGTTGCCTTCAGTGTGAATGTACAATTTTCATAGTCATGAAAACACAGAAAAATATTTAAATGAGGTGTGTCCAAACTTTTGGTCTGTACTGTATATATATATATATATATATATATATATATATATATATATATATATATATATATATATATATATACACACATACATACACATACATACATACACACACACACACACATACATACATACAGTACAGACCAAAAGTTTGGGCACACTTTCTCATTTAAAGATTTTTCTGTATTTTCATGACTATGAAAATTGTACATTCAAACTGAAGGCATCAAAACTATGAATTAACACATGTGGAATTCTATACTTAACAAAAAAGTGTGAAACAACTGAAATTATGTCTTATATTCTAGGTTCTTCAAAGTAGCCACCTTTTGCTTTGATGACTGCTTTGCACACTCTTGGCATTCTCTTGTTGAGCATCAAGAGGTAGTCACCGGGAATGGTTTTCACTTTACAGGTGTGCCCTGTCAGGTTATGGTTTAAGTGGGATTTCTTGCCTTATAAATGGGGTTGGGACCATCAGTTGTGTTGTGCAGAAGTCTGGTGGATACACAGCTGATAGTCCTACTGAATAGACTGTTAGCTGATTTTTTTTCTTGCCATAATACAAATTCTAAGTAAAGAAAAACGAGTGGCCATCATTACTTTAAGAAATGAAGGTCAGTCAGTCCAAAAAAATTGGGAAAACTTTGAAAGTATCCCCAAGTACAGTGGCAAAAACCATCAAGCGCTACAAAGAAACTGTCTCACATGAGGACTGCCCCCGGAAAGGAAGACCAAGAGTCACCTCTGCTTCTGAGGATACTTTTATCCGAGTCACCAGCCTCAGAAATCGCAGGCTAACAGCAGCTCAGATTAGAGACTAGGTCAATGCCACACAGAGTTCTAGCAGCAGACACATCTCTACAACAACCGGTAGGGCTCATACTCACTTGTGTGAAATACGGCGGAGTCTCGCAGGTTAAAACCCGGCTCTGCCGCCGGTACTCCAGAGCGGGGCGTGCGGCTGCACAGCAATACATAGAACTGCACGCTCCACTCCCAAGTGCCAGCGGAGGAGCCGGGTGTTACCATGCGAGACTCGTCCGTATTTCACACAAGTGACTATGAGCCCTTAAGAGGAGGCTTTGTGCAGCAGCCCTTCATGGTAAAATAGCTGCTAGGAAACCACTGCTAAGGACAGGCAACAAGCAGAAGAGACTTGTTTGGGCTAAAGAACACAAGGAATGGACATTAGACCAGTGGAAATCTATGCTTTTGTCTGATGAGTCCAAATTTTAGATCTTTGGTTCCAACTACCATGTCTTTGTGCGACACAGAAAAGGTGAACGGATGGACTATACATGCCTGATTCCAACCGTGAAGCATGGAGGAGGTGTGATGGTGTGGGGGTGCTTTGCTGGTGACACTGTTGGGGATTTATTCAAAATTGAAGGCATACTGAACCAGCATGGCTACCACAGCATCTTGCAGCGGCATGCTATTCCATCCGGTTTGCGCTTAGTTGGACCATCATTTATTTTTCAACAGGACAATGACCCCAAACACACCTCCAGGCTGTGTAAGGGCTATTTCACCAAGAAGGAGAGTGATGGGGTGCTATATATATATACATATCTATAATATAACGCTGGGAGCGTCACTCTGTCGAAGCCTTTATAGACTGCGCGAGCGCAGTCTGGGCCTCACAGAGTGACGCTCCCAGGAGTTCGCGGTATGCGTAAACACTGAACGCACACCGCGATCTCCACTGGAGAGTCAGGGACCGCCAGGAGGGTAAGCATATTCACCTGTCCCATTCCAGCGCTGCGTGCGGCTCCGTCTCTCGGGTCCTCTGCTGTGACGTTCCCAGTTCAGAGGGCGCGATGACGCGCTTAATGCGCGCCGGTGCCACCCTCTGACTGAACAGTCACAGCCAGAGGAGCCGGAACATGGCGGCGCGCAGCGCTGGAACGGGACAGACAGGTGAGTATAGCAAGTGCTGGGGGCCTGAGCTAGCGGTGACTCC
This sequence comes from Ranitomeya imitator, assembly GCF_032444005.1. Lineage (NCBI taxonomy): Eukaryota > Metazoa > Chordata > Amphibia > Anura > Dendrobatidae > Ranitomeya > Ranitomeya imitator. The sequence continues at coordinate 714,073,927 of NC_091282.1, read as the reverse complement.
GGCACCTGACCCCCACAGCGCGCCGGCGTCCCCGCCTGCTCAGGCCCCCGGCACTCGGCACCCAGCGACGATAGGCGAGTATGGTATTTATATATATATATATATATATATATATATATATATATATATATATATATATACACAGTGGGGCAAAAAAGTATTTAGTCAGTCATCAATAGTGCAAGTTCCACCACTTAAAAAGATGAGAGGCATCTGTAATTTACATCATAGGTAGACCTCAAGTATGGGAGACAAACTGAGAAAAAAAAATCCAGAAAATCACTGTCTGTTTTTTTAACATTTTATTTGCATATTATGGTGGAAAATAAGTATTTGGTCAGAAACAAACAATCAAGATTTCTGGCTCTCACAGACCTGTAACTTCTTCTTTAAGAGTCTCCTCTTTCCTCCACTCATTACCTGTAGTAATGGCACCTGTTTAAACTTGTTATCAGTATAAAAAGACACCTGTGCACACCCTCAAACAGTCTGACTCCAAACTCCACTATGGTGAAGACCAAAGAGCTGTCAAAGGACACCAGAAACAAAATTGTAGCCCTGCACCAGGCTGGGAAGACTGAATCTGCAATAGCCAACCAGCTTGGAGTGAAGAAATCAACAGTGGGAGCAATAATTAGAAAATGGAAGACATACAAGACCACTGATAATCTCCCTCGATCTGGGGCTCCACGCAAAATCCCACCCCGTGGGGTCAGAATGATCACAAGAACGGTGAGCAAAAATCCCAGAACCACGCGGGGGGACCTAGTGAATGAACTGCAGAGAGCTGGGACCAATGTAACAAGGCCTACCATAAGTAACACACTACGCCACCATGGACTCAGATCCTGCAGTGCCAGACGTGTCCCACTGCTTAAGCCAGTACATGTCCGGGCCCGTCTGAAGTTTGCTAGAGAGCATTTGGATGATCCAGAGGAGTTTTGAGAGAATGTCCTATGGTCTGATGAAACCAAACTGGAACTGTTTGGTAGAAACACAACTTGTCGTGTTTGGAGGAAAAAGAATACTGAGTTGCATCCATCAAACACCATACCTACTGTAAAGCATGGTGGTGGAAACATCATGCTTTGGGGCTGTTTCTCTGCAAAGGGGCCAGGACGACTGATCCGGGTACATGAAAGAATGAATGGGGCCATGTATCGTGAGATTTTGAGTGCAAACCTCCTTCCATCAGCAAGGGCATTGAAGATGAAACGTGGCTGGGTCTTTCAACATGACAATGATCCAAAGCACACCGCCAGGGCAACGAAGGAGTGGCTTCGTAAGAAGCATTTCAAGGTCCTGGAGTGGCCTAGCCAGTCTCCAGATCTCAACCCTATAGAAAACCTTTGGAGGGAGTTGAAAGTCCGTGTTGCCAAGTGAAAAGCCAAAAACATCCCTGCTCTAGAGGAGATCTGCATGGAGGAATGGGCCAACATACCAACAACAGTGTGTGGCAACCTTGTGAAGACTTACAGAAAACGTTTGACCTCTGTCATTGCCAACAAAGGATATATTACAAAGTATTGAGATGAAATTTTGTTTCTGATCAAATACTTATTTTCCACCATAATATGCAAATAAAATGTTAAAAAAACAGAAAATGTGATTTTCTGGATTTTTTTTTCTCAGTTTGTCTCCCATAGTTGAGGTCTACCTACGATGTAAATTACAGACGCCTCTCATCTTTTTAAGTGGTGGAACTTGCACTATTGCTGACTGACTAAATACTTTTTTGCCCCACTGTATATATATATATATATATATATATATATATATATATATATATATATATATATATATATATATATATGTATAGCAGCAGCATACGGGGCATATATAATGGAGCATCTTATGGGGGGCATATAATACAATGGTGGCGTAGGATGGAGCAGCACGACAGAACGGAGGCGCAGGATGGCAGCAGCACATGACAGAACGGGCGCAGGATGGCAGCAGCACATGACAGAACGGGCGCAGGATGGTAGCAGCACATGACAGAACGGGGGTGCAGGGTGGCAGCAGCACATGACAGAACGGGCGCAAAATGGTAGCAGCACATGACAGAACGGGGGCGCAGGATGGCAGCAGCACATGACAGAACGGGCGCAAAATGGTAGCAGCACATGACAGAACGGGGGTGCAGGATGGCAGCAGCACATGACAGAACGGGGGCGCAGGATGGCAGCAGCACATGACAGAACGGGCGCAGGATGGTAGCAGCACATGACAGAACGGGGGCACAGGATGGCAGCAGCACATGACAGAATGGGGGCGCAAGATGGGAGCAGCACATGACAGAATGGGGGTGCAGGATGGGAGCAGCACATGACAGAACAGGGGCGCAGGATGGGAGCAGCACATGACAGAACCGGGGCTGTTATGGACCTGGTGGTTAGGAGCACCTGGAACGACCTGATGGTTAAACTAACACAGAACAAGCTCTGGGAAGTGGGAGCTCTGCTGACCGCAACCCCTAATCCTATCACACACACTAGAAATAGCTGTGGAGCGTACCTAACTCGGCCTAGACGCCTCTTCACAGCCTAAGAGCTAACTAGCCCTAGATATAGAAAATAAAGCCTACCTTGCCTCAGAGAAATTCCCCAAAGGAAAAGGCAGCCCCCCACATATATTGACTGTGAGTTAAGATGAAAGTCACAAACACAGGAATGAAACAAGATTCAGCAAAGGGAGGCCAGACTAACTAAACAGACTGAGGATAGGAAAGGTATCTTTGCGGTCAGCACAAAAAATTACAAAAGACCACGCAGAGTGTGCAAAAAGACCTCCGCACCGACTCACGGTGCAGAGGTGCCACTCTGCATCCCAGAGCTTCCAGCTAGCAAGGCAAAAACATGATAGCAAGCTGGACAAGAAAACAAAGAACAAATAATAAACTAGCAGGAACTTAGCTTCTGCTGGAGTAGACAGGTCACCCGAAAGATCCAAGAGCGAACTGAACCAGTACAAGAACATTGACAGCTGGCATGGAGTAACAATCTGAGTGGAGTTAAATAGAGCAGCCAGCCAAAGAATAAACTACGTCACCTGTGGAAGGAACCTCAGAAGCAGCAGTTCCACTCACAGCCACCAGAGGGAGTCCATGAACAGAACTCGCCGAAGTACCATTCATGACCACAGGAGGGAGTTCGATAACAGAATTCACAACACGGGGAGCAGGATGGCAGCAGCACATGACAGAACGGGGGCACAGGATGGCAGCAGCACATGACAGAATGGGCGCAGGATGGGAGCAGCACATGACAGAACGGGGGCGCAGGATGGCAGCAGCACATGACAGAACGGGCGCAGGATGGGAGCAGCACATGACAGAACAGGGGCACAGGATGGGAGCAGCACATGACAGAACGGGGGCGCAGGATGGCAGCAGCACATGACAGAACGGGGGCGCAGGATGGCAGCAGCACATGACAGAACGGGCGCAGGATAAGAGCAGCACATGACAGAACAGGGGCGCAGGATGGGAGCAGCATATGAAAGAATGGGGGCACAGGATGGGAGCAGCACATGACAGAATGGGGGCGCAGGATGGGAACAGCACATGACAGAACGGGCGCACGATGGCAGCAGCACATGACAGAACGGGCGCAGGATGGGAGCAGCACATGACAGAACGGGCGCAGGATGGGAGCAGCACATGACAGAACGGGGGCGCAGGATAGGAGCAGCACATGACAGAACGGGGGTTGCAGGATGGCAGCAGCACATGACAGAATGGGCGCAGGATGGGAGCAGCACATGACAGAACAGGGGCGCAGGATGGGAGCAGCACATGAAAGAACGGGGGCACAGGATGGGAGCAGCACATGACAGAACGGGGGCACAGGATGGGAGCAGCACATGACAGGATGGGAGCAGCAAATGACAGAATGGGGGCGCAGGATGGGTGCAGAACATGTCAGAATGGAGGCGCAGGATGGGTGCAGCACATGTCACAATGGGGGCGCAGGATGGGAGCAGCACATGACAGAATGGGGGCGCAGGATGGGTGCAACACATGACAGAATGGGGGCGCAGGATGGGTGCAACACATGACAGAGTGGGGGCGCAAGATGGGTGCAACACATGGCAGGATGGGGGCGCAGGATGGGTGCAGCACATGACAGGATGGGGACGCAGGATGGAGCAGCACATGTCAGAATGGGGGTGCAGGATGGGAGCAGCACATGTCAGAATGGGGGTGCAAGATGGGTGCAGCACATGACAGGATGGGGACGCAGGATGGAGCAGCACATACCAGGATGGAGACCATATACCAATATAGATGCTAGCCACCCGGGCGTAGAACGGGTTTAATAGCTAATATATATATATATATATATATATATATATATATATATATATATATATATACATACATACATACACACATACATATATATGCACACGTGTATATATATACTGTATATACTCGAGTATAAGCCGACCTGAGTATGAGCCGACCCCCCCTCATTTTGCAAAAAAAAAAAACTGGGAAAACTTAATGACTCGAGTATAAGCCTAGGGTGGGAAATGCAGCAGCTACCGGTAAATGTCAAAAGTAAAGATAGATACCAATAAAAGTAAAATTAATTGAGACATCAGTAGGTTAAGGGTTTTTGAATATCCATATTGAATCAGGAGCCCCATATAATGCTCCATAAAGTTTATGATGGCCCCATAAGATGCTCCATATAAAAATATGCCCCATATAATCCTGCATAAAGGTTAATAATGGCCCCATAAGATGCTCCATATACACATTTGCCCAATATAATGCTGCACAAATGTTGATTATGGCCCCATAAGATGCTCCATAAAGATATTTGCCCCATATAGTGCTGCACAAACGTTGATCATGGCCCCATACAGACACTTGCCCCATATAGTGCTGCACAAACATTATGGCCCCATACAGACACTTGTCCCATATAGTGCTGCACAAACATTATGGCCCCATACAGACACTTGCCCCATATAGTGCTACACAAACGTTATGGCCCCATACAGACACTTGCCCCATATAGTGCTGCACAAACGTTATGGCCCCATACAATGCTGCACAAACGTTATGGCCCCATACAGTGCTGCATAAACGTTATGGATGCTCCATACAGACACTTGCCCCATTTGCTGTTGCTGCGATAAAAAAAGTAAAAAATAAATCACATACTCACCTCTCCGTCGCTCAGGCCCCCGGCACTTTCAATATTCACCTGCTCCTCGTTCCGGCGCCGCTACATCTTCAGCGACTCCTGCACTGACGTTCAGGTAGAGGGCGCACACTAACCACGTCACCGCGCCCACTGACCTCAGCGTCACTGCTGAAGACGCAGCAGCGCCGAAACAAGGAGCAGGTGAATATCGCGCAGCACTCCCCTCCCCGTTATACTCACCTGCTCCTGGTGCGGTCCTTACACGTCTGTTCCCCGGCGCCGGCAGCTTCTTCCTGTACTGAGCGGTCACCGTTACCTCTCATTACAGTAATGAATATGCGGCTCCACCCCTATGGGAGGTGAAGCCGCATATTCATTACTGTAATGAGTGGCACCATGTGACCGCTCACTACAGGAAGAAGCTGCGGCTCCGGGGAAAAGACGTGCAGGGACCGCACCAGGAGCAGGTGACCATAATTAGACATCCCCCGCTCCCCCTCCCCTGCCGACCCCTGGGTATGACTCGAGTATAAGCCGAGAGGGGGACTTTCAGCCCCAAAAAATTGGCTGAAAATCTCAGCTTATACTCGAGTATATATATATATATATATATATATATATATATATATATATATATATATATTAGTCCCTTTCTAGGCTATTAATATCTGCCCTCAGTCACTGGCTTTCCCTCTCTGTCGGAGAAAATTGCGCAGGAGCCCATGCCAGTTTTTTCCATGAATTAACCCTTTAACTTAACACCTACAGCTCCAAAATTTTACCCACACATACTACCAATATTATTAGTGAGAGACATATAAAAATCTAACTGTTCTGCAATGTATGAATGTAAACCATGTCTCATATCCTGTTGGGTTCAGCAATGATTTTACAGAACCCGACTATTGAATTATCGGCTAATCTGCTATCTAACTCTCTCTATATATATCGCCCTATACTATGTGTAGACATTTATTTTATCTATTCTATTCTAACCTGTCAGTGTGATTTTACTGTACACCTGAATTGCTGGGTTTTCTAAAGGACACAGGTGCGTATTTTTCGCATGTCACACGGATGGTGCGTGTGGTGTGCGAGTTTTTCTAGCACCCATAGACTTTCATTGGCGATTCTTGGCCGATATGCTGTACAAATCGCAGCATGCTGTGATTTCTCTTGCGCGTATAATATGGCCGAGAAAAAAACTGATGATAGGAGCTGCCCCATAGATTAACATTGGTCCAAGTGCTATGCAATTTTTTATCGCTTAGCACTCGTCCGTATTATACGGTAGTGTGACTCCGGCCTTACAAATATACATTGATAGTTTAAAAAGGAGTTTGTCTAAACTTTCTGATTCTTGTAGATCCAAACTCAGACCAACATACCCCAAGAACTGGGCTCTGAAATATTGCTTGCATTTTATAATATAAATTATACTATACACACACACACACACACACAATATCGTTGGGGAGTAACACACTAAAAACTTGCAGAATCCAAATAAAACGCAGTGTCTATCCTTCCCAGCTGCGTATGCGTGTAATCATTATTGGTATTGAAATATAGGAGACAAAAAAAAAAGCGCAAATATCTTTGTGTGGAAACTTCCTGAAGAAGAAGCCTTTGAGCTTCGAAACGCGTTGAATAAACCACCCGAACACCCTAACAGTATATCTAGATCTATTATTTGTCGCAGCAGTGCAGATGTAATCCACATTTCATTTATTATAACGGTCCTGTAATCATTATTGAGCAGACGCGGGTCCCTCTCCCAAAAAACTGACAATAAACAAGCAATGCTATATTTCCTCAAACCTGTGGTCATGTGATTCAGTCATGTTAACCATGTACAAGTATCGCAGGTTGGAGAGTTTTAATGGTTGTACATATGCATGACCGGTCAGGACTTCAGTAAATAAGAGGAGCTCAAATTCTAAATGTTTCAGACATTTTTGTTAGTTTCTTTAGACTAGTCTATTACTACCTATATTATATATGTTTGATAAGCTCCTCATGTTAGATTAATATTGGATGCCTCCTGTAATCCAAATAACTGTAATGAATTACGTACCGATTGCTTTCTAGTCTTAGTGTTCAGTTTCTATACCCAAAAAAACATTAAAATACATTAGGAGCTAAGTATGTGACTGAATCCCGAGGTATCTCGAAAATATAGCTTTGCTTGTCTGGTGGAGACTCTCCAAATTTTTGAAGAGGGAGTGAACACACGCAAACACACTGAGGTAGAATGGATGCTGAGAGTTTTATTTGGATCCTATAAGTTTTTAGTGTGTTGCTCACCATTCATTTTGTATACACTACCATTCAAAAGTTTAGGGTCACTTAGAAATTTGTAAGAAGGCTAATGGATGGTTAGAATACCCTTGAAAACCCTTGTGCAAGTATGTTAGCACAGCTAAAAACAGTTTGGCTGATTAAAGAACCGATAAACCTGACCTTCCTTTGAGCTAGCTGAGAATCTGGAGCATTACATTTGTTGGTTACATTAAACTCTCAAAACGGCCAGGAAAAAAGAACTTTAATGTGAAACTTGACAGTCTATTCTTGTTCTTAGAAATAAAGGCTATCCAAGGGAGAAATTTCCAAGAAACTAAAAAGGTTTCCTACAACGGTGTGTACTACTCCCTTCAGAGGTGTGCACAAACAAGCTCTAACCAGAGTAGAAAGAGAAGTGGGAGGCCCCGCTGCACAACTGAGCAACAAGACAAGTACATCAGAGTCTGTAGTTTGAGAAATCGACGCCACAAAGGTCCTCAACTGGCAGCTTCATTAAATAGTACATGCAAAACACCAGTGTCAACGTCTACAGTGAAGAGGCAACTGTTGTGAATTCTGTGGCAGAGCTCCCTCCTGTGGTCACAAGTGGTACTTCGGCTGATTCTCTCTGTGAGCTTCTGTTGGTGGAGGGAAGTGGTACTGCGGCTTCTGAGTTTCCTCCCTCAGGTGATCTGGTGAGGTCGTTAGGTGCTTCTCTACTTAACTCCACCTAATGCTTTGATCCTGGCTTCCTGTCAATGTTCCAGTGTTGGACTTGCTTTTCCCTGGATCATTCCTGTGGCCTGCTGCTCTGCATAGCTAAGTTCTTCTTTGCTATTTTTTCTGTCCAGCTTGTCTAATTTGTTGCTGGAAGCTCTGGGACGCAAAGGGTGTACCTCCGTGCCGTTAGTTCGGTACGGAGGGTCTTTTTGCCCCCTTTTGCGTGGTTTTCATTAGGGTTTTGTGTAGACCGCAAAGTTACCTTTTCTATCCTCGATCTGTTAAGAAAGTCGGGCCTCACTTTGCTGAATCTATTTCATCTCTACGTTTGTCTTTTCATCTTACAGTCATTATATGTGGGGGGCTGCCTTTTCCTTTGGGGTATTTCTCTGAGGCAAGGTAGGCTTATTTTCTATCTTCAGGCTAGTTAGTTTCTCATTTCAAAAACCTGACCTGCACATCCAAACATAGACTGAGTGTGAACAGGTGCTGAACCCAGAGTCGCCAACTCGTATATAGTTAAATAAATAGGGCAGCACACTGCAGCGCCAAAACATGCAAACTTTAAAAAACGAAATTTGAACTGCATTACTGCACTAGAAATATGAAAAATGAGAGCTTTTAGCGCACAAAAATGGCCAATTTTATGTGTACCTCGTAGCCACGTTAAGGCATCTCTCTTATACGAGGTCCTACGCTTGACCTACCTCACTGAGAATAAACGTCTCCATCTGAATGGGTACATGTAGAAACCTCTTCTTGGACTCAAATTCTCTCTCTATGTGGAGGGGTATTGGACCTACTATAATTAAAACACCTGAAGCTAGGAGGCGGGGAGTGCACGATCAGAAGGCTAGAGAATACATTTCAAAAACCTGACCTGCACATCCAAACATAGACTGAGTGTGAACAGGTGCTGAACCCAGAGTCGCCAACTCGTATATAGTTAAATAAATAGGGCAGCACACTGCAGCGCCAAAACATGCAAACTTGAAAAAACGAAATTTGAACTGCATTACTGCACTAGAAATATGAAAAAGTTAGTTTCTCAGGCTGTGCCGAGTTGCATAGGCAGAGTTAGGCGCAATCCACGGCTGCCTCTAGTGTTGTTTGGAGAGGATTAGGGATTGCGGTCTGCAGAGTTCCCACGTCTCAGAGCTCGTTCTATGATTTTGGGTTATTGTCAGATCACTGTATGTGCTCTGACCGCTATGTCCATTGTAGTACTGAATTGCCTTTCATAACAGTACAGGAAGCCAAAAGTACTAATGATTCTCAATAGAGGGAAAAAAGAAGTTCTGAGACCATTTTTTTTTCTTTGCACTGTGTTTTGCCTTTTTTTTCCCCTAGACATTTGGGTGGTTCAGTACACAGGTGTAGCGATGGACATTAGAAGTCTGTCTTCATTTGTGGATCAGCTCTCGGCAAGAGTACAAAAGATTCAAGACACTATTGATCAGAAAGCTATGTTGGAACCAAGAATTCCTATTCCTGATTTGTTTTTTGGAGATAGAACTAAGTTTCTGAGTTTCAAAAATAATTGTAAATTATTTCTGGCCTTGAAACCTCGCTCCTCTGGTGATCCAGTTCAACAGGTTTTGATTGTTATTTCTTTTTTGCGCGGCGACCCTCAGGACTGTGCATTTTCTCTTGCGCCAGGAGATCCTGCATTGAGTAATATCGATGCGTTTTTCCTGGCGCTCGGATTGCTGTACGATGAACTTAATTCAGTGGATCAGGCAGAGAAAAATTTGCTGGCTCTTTGTCAGGGTCAGGATGAGATAGAGGTATATTGTCAGAAATTTAGAAAGTGGTCCGTGCTCACTCAATGGAATGAATCTGCGCTGGCAGCTATGTTCAGAAAGGGTCTCTCTGAAGCCCTTAAGGATGTCATGGTGGGATTTCCTATGCCTGCTGGTTTGAATGAGTCTATGTCTTTGGCCATTCAGATCGGTCGACGCTTGCGTGAGCGTAAATCTGTGCACCATTTGGCGGTATTACCTGAGCTTAAACCTGAGCCTATGCAGTGCGATAGGACTTTGACCAGAGTTGAACGGCAAGAACACAGACGTCTGAATGGGCTGTGTTTCTACTGTGGTGATTCCACTCATGCTATCTCTGATTGTCCTAAGCGCACTAAGCGGTTCGCTAGGTCTGCCACCATTGGTACTGTACAGTCAAAATTTCTTCTGTCCGTTACCTTGATCTGTTCTTTGTCATCGTATTCTGTCATGGCATTTGTGGATTCAGGCGCTGCCCTGAATTTGATGGACTTGGAGTATGCTAAGCGTTGTGGGTTTCTCTTAGAGCCCTTGCAGTGTCCTATTCCATTGAGAGGAATTGATGCCATGCCTTTGGCCAAGAATAAGCCTCAATACTGGACCCAGCTGACCATGTGCATGGCTCCTGCACATCAGGAGGTTATTCGCTTTCTGGTGTTGCATAATCTGCATGATGTGGTCGTGTTGGGGTTGCCATGGCTACAAGCCCATAATCCAGTATTAGATTGGAAATCCATGTCGGTGTCCAGCTGGGGTTGTCAGGAGGTACATGGTGATGTTCCATTTCTGTCAATTTCGTCATCCACCCCTTCTGAGGTTCCAGAGTTCTTGTCTGATTACTGGGATGTATTTGATGAGCCCAAGTCCGATGCCCTACCTCCGCATAGGGATTGTGATTGTGCTATCAATTTGATTCCTGGTAGTAAATTCCCAAAAGGTCGACTGTTTAATTTATCCGTGCCTGAGCACGCCGCTATGCGCAGTTATGTGAAGGAATCCCTGGAGAAGGGGCATATTCGCCCGTCATCGTCACCATTAGGAGCAGGGTTCTTTTTTGTAGCCAAGAAGGATGGTTCGCTGAGACCTTGTATAGATTACCGCCTTCTAAATAAGATCACGGTTAAATTTCAGTACCCCTTGCCATTGTTATCTGATTTGTTTGCTCGGATTAAGGGGGCTAGTTGGTTCACCAAGATAGATCTTCGTGGTGCGTATAATCTGGTGCGAATCAGGCGAGGAGATGAATGGAAAACTGCATTTAATACGCCCGAGGGCCATTTTGAGTATCTAGTGATGCCATTCGGACTTGCCAATGCTCCATCAGTGTTTCAGTCCTTTATGCATGACATCTTCCGAGAGTACCTGGATAAATTCCTGATTGTGTACTTGGATGACATTTTGATCGTCTCGGATGATTGGGAGTCTCATGTGAAGCAGGTCAGAACAGTTTTTCAGGTCCTGCGTGCTAATTCTTTGTTTGTGAAGGGATCAAAGTGTCTCTTTGGTGTGCAGAAGGTTTCATTTTTGGGGTTCATCTTTTCCCCTTCTACTATCGAGATGGACCCTGTTAAGGTCCAAGCCATCCATGATTGGACTCAGCCGACATCTCTGAAAAGTCTGCAAAAGTTCCTGGGCTTTGCTAATTTTTATTGTCGCTTCATCTGCAATTTTTCTAGTATTGCCAAACCATTGACCGATTTGACCAAGAAGGGTGCTGATTTGGTCAATTGGTCTTCTGCTGCTGTGGAAGCTATTCAAGACTTGAAGCGTCGTTTTTCTTCTGCCCCTGTGTTGTGTCAACCAGATGTTTCTCTTCCGTTCCGGGTCGAGGTTGATGCTTCTGAGATTGGAGCAGGGGCTGTTTTGTCGCAGAGAGGTTCTGATTGCTCAGTGATGAAACCATGCGCTTTTTTTTCCAGGAAATTTTCGCCTGCTGAGCGAAATTATGATGTGGGCAACCGAGAGTTGCTGGCCATGAAGTGGGCATTCGAGGAGTGGCGTCATTGGCTTGAAGGAGCTAAGCATCGCGTGGTGGTATTGACTGATCATAAGAACTTGACTTATCTTGAGTCTGCTAAGCGGTTGAATCCTAGACAGGCTCGTTGGTCGCTGTTTTTTGCCCGTTTTGACTTTGTGATTTCGTACCTTCCGGGCTCTAAAAATGTGAAGGCGGATGCTCTGTCTAGGAGTTTTGTGCCCAACTCTCCGGGTTTGTCTGAGCCGGCGGGTATCCTCAAGGAAGGAGTAATTGTGTCTGCCATCTCCCCTGATTTGCGGCGGGTGCTGCAAAAATTTCAGGCTAATAAACCTGATTGTTGTCCAGCGGAGAGACTGTTTGTCCCTGATAGGTGGACCAATAAAGTTATCTCTGAGGTTCATTGTTCGGTGTTGGCTGGTCATCCTGGAATCTTTGGTACCAGAGAGTTGGTGGCTAGATCCTTTTGGTGGCCGTCTCTGTCGGGGGATGTGCGTGTTTTTGTGCAGTCCTGTGGGATTTGTGCTCGGGCTAAGCCCTGCTGTTCTCGTGCCAGTGGGTTGCTTTTGCCCTTGCCGGTCCCGAAGAGGCCTTGGACACATATCTCTATGGATTTTATTTCTGATCTTCCCGTTTCTCAAAAGATGTCAGTCATTTGGGTGGTCTGTGATCGCTTTTCTAAGATGGTCCATCTGGTACCCTTGTCTAAATTGCCTTCCTCCTCTGATTTGGTGCCACTGTTCTTCCAGCATGTGGTTCGTTTACATGGCATTCCAGAGAATATCGTTTCTGACAGAGGTTCCCAGTTTGTTTCAAGGTTTTGGCGAGCCTTTTGTGGTAGGATGGGCATTGACTTGTCTTTTTCCTCGGCTTTCCATCCTCAGACTAATGGCCAGACCGAACGAACCAATCAGACCTTGGAAACATATCTGAGATGCTTTGTTTCTGCCGATCAGGATGACTGGGTGTCCTTTTTGCCTTTGGCTGAGTTCGCCCTTAATAATCGGGCCAGCTTGGCTACCTTGGTTTCGCCATTTTTCTGCAATTCTGGGTTCCATCCTCGTTTCTCTTCAGGACAGGTTGAGTCTTCGGACTGTCCTGGTGTGGATACTGTGGTGGACAGGTTGCAGCAGATTTGGACTCGTGTAGTGGACAATTTGACCTTGTCCCAGGAGAAGGCTCAACGTTTCGCTAATCGCAGATGCCGTGTGGGTCCCCGACTTCGTGTTGGGGATCTGGTTTGGTTATCTTCTCGTCATATTCCTATGAAGGTTTCCTCTCCTAAGTTTAAACCTCGTTTCATTGGTCCGTATAGGATTTCTGAGGTTCTTAATCCTGTGTCTTTTCGTCTGACCCTTCCAGATTCTTTTTCCATACATAAAGTATTCCATAGGTCATTGTTGCGGAGATACGTGGCACCTATGGTTCCATCTGTTGATCCTCCTGCCCCGGTTTTGGTGGAGGGGGAATTGGAGTATATTGTGGAGAAGATTTTGGATTCTCGTGTTTCTAGACGGAAACTCCAGTATCTGGTTAAATGGAAGGGTTATGCTCAGGAAGATAATTCCTGGGTTTTTGCCTCTGATGTCCATGCTCCCGATCTTGTTCGTGCCTTTCATGTGGCTCATCCTGGTCGGCCTGGGGGCTCTGGTGAGGGTTCGGTGACCCCTCCTCAAGGGGGGGTACTGTTGTGAATTCTGTGGCAGAGCTCCCTCCTGTGGTCACAAGTGGTACTTCGGCTGATTCTCTCTGTGAGCTTCTGTTGGTGGAGGGAAGTGGTACTGCGGCTTCTGAGTTTCCTCCCTCAGGTGATCTGGTGAGGTCGTTAGGTGCTTCTCTACTTAACTCCACCTAATGCTTTGATCCTGGCTTCCTGTCAATGTTCCAGTGTTGGACTTGCTTTTCCCTGGATCATTCCTGTGGCCTGCTGCTCTGCATAGCTAAGTTCGTCTTTGCTATTTGTTTGCTATTTTTTCTGTCCAGCTTGTCTAATTTGTTGCTGGAAGCTCTGGGACGCAAAGGGTGTACCTCCGTGCCGTTCGTTCGGTACGGAGGGTCTTTTTGCCCCCTTTTGCGTGGTTTTCTTTAGGGTTTTGTGTAGACCGCAAAGTTACCTTTTCTATCCTCGATCTGTTAAGAAAGTCGGGCCTCACTTTGCTGAATCTATTTCATCTCTACGTTTGTCTTTTCATCTTAACTCACAGTCATTATATGTGGGGGGCTGCCTTTTCCTTTGGGGTATTTCTCTGAGGCAAGGTAGGCTTATTTTCTATCTTCAGGCTAGTTAGTTTCTCAGGCTGTGCCGAGTTGCATAGGCAGAGTTAGGCGCAATCCACGGCTGCCTCTAGTGTTGTTTGGAGAGGATTAGGGATTGCGGTCTGCAGAGTTCCCACGTCTCAGAGCTCGTTCTATGATTTTGGGTTATTGTCAGATCACTGTATGTGCTCTGACCGCTATGTCCATTGTAGTACTGAATTGCCTTTCATAACAGGCAACTCGGGAATGCTGGCCTTCAGGGCAGAGTGGCAAAGAAAAAGCCATCATCTGAGACTGGCTAATAAAAGGAAAAGATTAATATGGGCAAAAGAACACAGACATCAAACAGAGGAAGATTGGAAAAAAGTGTTATGGATAGACAAATCCAAGTTTGAGGTGTTTGGATCACACAGAAGAACATTTGTGAGAAGCAGAACTGAAAAGATGCTGTAAGAGTGCCTGATGCTATCTGTCAAGCATGGCGGAGGTAATGTGATGGTCTGGGGTTGCTTTGGTGCTGTGTTATGACCTGGTGGTCAGGACAATAATGGACCTGGTGGTTAAGAGCACACGGAATGACCTGATAGTTACTGATAATATAGGACGAGCTCTGAGACGTGGGAACTCTGCTGACCGCAATCCCTAATCCTATCACACACACTAGAAATAGCCGTGGATTGCTCCTAACGGTCCCTATGCAACTCGACACAGCCTAAGGAACTAGCTAGCCCTAAAGATAGAAAAATCAAGCCTATCTTGCCTCAGAGAAATTCCCCAAAGGAAAAGGCAGCCCCCCACATATAATGACTGTGAGTAAAGATGAAAATTACAAACACAGAGATTAAATAGATTTAGCAAAGTGAGGCCCGACTTACTGAACAGACAGAGGATAGGAAAGGTAGCTTTGCGGTCAGCACAAAAAAACTACAAAAAGACCACGCAGAGGGCGCAAAAAGACCTCCGCTCCCTCTGCGTCCCAGAGCTTCCAGCAAGCAAGACAACAATCAAAATAGCAAGCTGGACAGAAAAATAGCAAACTAAAGAAAAACAAGCAGGAACTTAGCTTCTGCTGGGAAGACAGGTCACAAGAACGATCCAGGAGTGAACTAGACCAATACTGGAACATTGACAGGTGGCATGGAGCAATGATCTAGGTGGAGTTAAATAGAGCAGCCAGCTAACGAATTAACCTCGTCACCTGTGGAAGGAACCTCAGAAGCCGCAGCCCCACTCACACCCACCAGAGGAAGCCCATGGACAGAACCAGCCGAAGTACCATTCATGACCACAGGAGGGAGCTTGACAACAGAATTCACAATAGTGCTGGTAAAGTGGGAGATTTGTACAAGGTAAAAGGGATTTTGAATAAGGAAGGCTATCATTCCATTTTGCAACGCCATGCCATACCCTGTGGACAGCGCTTGATTGGAGCCAGTTTCATCCTAAAACAATGACCCAGAGCACACCTCCAAATTATGCAAGAACTATTTAGGGAAGAAGCAGGCAGCTGGTATTTTATCTGTAATGGAGTGACCAGCGCAGTCACCAGATCTCAACCCCATTGAGCTGTTGTGGGGGCAGCTTGACCGTATGGTACATAAAAAGTGCCCATCAAGCCAAACCAAATTGTAAGAGGGGCTTCTGGAAGCATGGGGTGAAATTTCTCCAGATTAACTCAGCAAATTAACGGCTAGAAAGTCAAAGGTCTGCAATTATGTAATTGCTGCAAAGAGAGCATTCTTTGACGAAAGCAAAGTTTGAAGGAGAAAATTATTATTTCAAATAAAAATCTTTTTTTAAAACCTTGTCAATGTCTGGACTAGATTTTCAGTTCATTTGGCAACTCATTTGATTAATAAAAGTATGAGTTTTCATGAAAAACACAAAATTGTCTGGGTGGTTCTACAGGGGTGACCACAGACCACAGACCATTTCTATGTACTCATCCTTTTTGGCTGTTTTTGGTCACTTTTGTATTTTGTCATTGCTCTCACCCCTAAAGGTACTGTACAGTAGCACGAGGTGGTGTCTACAATCCACAGAAGTTGCTAAAGTAGTGCAGCTCATCCAGGACGGCACATCAATGCAAGCTGTGGCAAGAAGTGTAGCTGTGTTTGCCAGCACAGTATCCAGACCATGGAGCAGATACCAGGAGACAGGCCAGTACAACAGGAGATGTGGAGGGGGCCGTAGGAGTGCAACAACCCAGCAGCAGGACCGCTACCACCTCCTTTGTGCAAGGAAGAACAGGAAGAGAAGTGCCAGAGTCTTACAAAATGACTTCCAGCAGGCCACCAACATCCATGTGTGTGCTCAGACTGTCAGAAACGGATTCCATGAGGGTGGTATGAGGGTGGTATGAGGGCCTGACATCCACAAGTGGACGTTGTGCACCAAGCAGGGCAATTAACATTTACAGAGAACACCAAGATTGGCAGATTTGACATTGGCACCTTGTGCTCTTCATGGACGAGAGCAGGTTCACACTGAAAATGTGATAGTCTGGAAATGCCGTGGAGAATGTTCAGATGCCTGCAACATCTTCCAGCATGATCACTTTGGCAGTGGGTCAGTAATGGTGTCGGAAGGCATTTCTTTGGAGGGCAGCACAGCCCTCCATGTGCTAGCCAGAGGTACCGTGACTGCCATTAGGTACTGGGATGAGATCCTGAGACCCATAGTGAGACCATATGCAGGTGCAGTGGGCCCTGGGTTCCTTCTGATGGATGACAATGCTAGGCTTCATGTGGCTGAAGTGTGTCAGCAGTTCCTGCATCATGAAGGTATTGATGTCATGGACTGGCCTGCCCATTCCCCAGACCTGAATCCAATCGAGCACATCTGCGACATTATGTCTCGTTCCATCCACCAACACGTTGCACCAGACTGTCCAGGAGTTGACTGATGCTTTAACCTAGGTCTGGGAGATCCCTCAGGAAAACATCCACCTCCTCATCAGGAGCATGGCCAGGCCTGGTAGGGAGGTCACACGTGGAGGACATACACACTACTGAACATCATTTCCTTGTCTTGAGGAATTTCCACTGAAGTTGGATCGGCCTGTAATTTGATTTTCCACTTTGATTTTGGGTATCATTCCAAATCCAGACCTCCATGGGATATTTTTATTTACAATGATCATTTTTATAGGTTTTCTTTTTCTCAACACATTGCACCATGTCATGAATAAAGATTTGCAACAGGAATTTTTAATTCGGTGATATCTAGGATGTGATATTTTAGGGTTACCTTTTTTGAGCAGTGTATGTGATCAATTTGATTGCATAGAATTATCATCTTATGAATGCTTGTATATTAGCATCGGTCAGTTGCACAATTAATTGATTGTGACACAGAAAAAAAAAAAAAAAAAATCGGCATACAAAACTGTTGGCGCCTTTGTCTTATTTTTGGGGTTGCTGACCCTTTGGAATAACTGAAGTTTTAGACCACTCTTCTTTTGCACACTGCTCAGGTCTCTCATATTTGAAGGTGCCTTCTCCCAAAGGGAATTTTAAGATCTCTCCACAGGTGATCAATGGGATTTAGATCTGGACTCATTGCTGGCCACTTCAGAACTCTAGGGCATTATATCCATTCATTTCTCTATGCTTCTTGCAGCATGTTTGGGGTCATTGTCCTGCTGGGAGACCCATGACCTGGGAAACAAACCCAGCTTTCTGACACTGGGCACTACATTGAGACCAACAATCCGTTAGTAATCTTAAGATGTCATGATACCTTGTACACGGTCAAAGCACCTGCTGCCAGAGGCAATTTGACTGTAGGAACTGTGTTCTTTTCTTTGTAGGCCTTGTTCTGTTTTTAATAAATAGTAGAATGCTTTATCAAAAAGCTTGATCTCATCTACTCTTTCGGTTATTCATGCTTAGTGTGGCACACAGACAAACAATTATCTGGTTTCAGGTGTGATTTTCTTCTACTCAACACCAACACCTGTTACTTGCCACAGGCAACCCCTTTAAACCGAACACCACTATGTATAAACCTTGTGTTACAATGCAGCTTTTATTTTTTTCCTACAAGTGTAGCCAAACATCCAATGGACTAGAGGAATAGTAACATTCAGTCAACAGTAAATTCATCCATTTGCAGGAGGAATAAAAGATGAGCAGCGCAATCCACAGTTCTATTAACTCCAAGTTATTTAATGGGTAATACATTTATTTACTAATAGAAACCATTAAAAAAAGCGTACCGATCTTTACCAATAACGCCAACATTTACAGTAATCAACATCTCTGTCCCACTTCTTCTTGACTGTTCACTTTCCTATCAATGGTCAAAGAAAACCCTTTGACCTGGAAAATCACATAAAAAAAAAAGATTATGTTTAACATGTTTCCTTTATGTTATGGATGAGAAAGAGTAAAAATAGAAGTGATGTTCAGAAGTGGAATCTGTGTTTTTTTGTTTTTTTTTATATAGCACACGTTAATGTATAACTTACACAGCACGGGCTCTCTGCAACATAATAGAAAATCCTATAGTACGGAAGACTTCAGTGGCAGATTCTGCTTCAGAAATCTGGATAGACAGATGCTGTATTCAATGGCGCTGAATGAAGTTATACTGCCAGCTGCTATGGCACAAAGCTCTGCAGGTCCGAAAAAACTCAATGTGATGAAAGCCACCAATCTTGAACAATAAAATCGGCATCCCTCAGGAGATGGTCCCTGGTGACAGAATTGCCACACAGCTCTCTGAGGCCATCTTAAGGTAAAGTTTCACTAATAACAGTGATCACTGAATTACATTCAGTGAAAGGTTGTTTTTTTCCATCTTTTTTTTTAGCATAAATGGAAAAGAAAAAAAAGGCACCAGGCGGGGAGCCACTTTACAATCAGGCACCACCAGCTTCGTTATTATGTGTGGTCATTAATGACATCTAATTCATGGCAGAATGAAGGAGCAGAAACAGATACTACCAACCAACCACCATAAAGCTTGAAGTCAAGTACATGCTACACAAGTTCCAATTAGACAGGCACAAGCGATAATTCACTCCTTAATACAAAACATGCATTTTCCTGATTGCTGGATTGTAGACCAGGTCAAAGAAAGTTGATTATATGAAGAGGCTCACCCCCTGCTACTTGTACAGCCACAAATAACAGTACATAGAGCGCATTAAACATGAAGTGGATTAACTCGGCACAGTATGGAGCATCATAGATGCAACTACCGGTATATTGTGCTACAGGCTTCTCACAATAAACATATGTATTAGTCACATATCGATAATTATCCACTGGCTTTGTAGACATGCTATAGCAAGTTATAGTTGTGTGAAAAAGTGTTTGACCCCTTCCTGATTTCCTATTGTTTTGCATGTTTGTCACATTTAAATGTATCAGATCTCCAAAGAAATTTAAATATTAAATAAATAAAGATAAACACAAGTAAACACAGAATGTTGATTTGAAATTAAAGGGAACCTGTCACCCCCCTCAGTCATTTGTAACTAAAAGAGCCACCTTGTGCAGCACAAATGCTGCATTCTGACAAGGTGGCTCTTTTAGTTATGCTCCCTGCACACGCTGAAATAATCACTTATAAAATGTGCCCCCTCATACCCTGAAATGTTCCCGGAGGCGGGTCTTTCCTTGCTAATCAAGCTGCACAGCCATCACTCCGGGCCTGTGCGTGCCGGGCGCCGCCTCCTCAGCGCTAGGCATCCCTAGGGTTAGAGTTTGTGTTAGGGTTTGTGTTAGGGTTTGGGTTTTAGGGTTAGGGTTAGAGTTTGGGTTTTAGGGTTAGGGTTAGAGTTTGTGTTTTAAGGTTAGGGTTAGAGTTTGTTAGAGTTTGTGTTAGGGTTAGAGTTTGTGTTAGGGTTAGAGTTTGTGTTTTAGGGTTAGAGTTTGTGTTTTAGGGTTAGGGTTAGAGTTTGTGTTAGGGTTAGAGTTTGTGTTAGAGTTTGTTAGAGTTTGTGTTAGGGTTAAAGGGACACTGTCACCTGAATTTGGAGGGAACAATCTTTGGCCATGGAGGCGGGGTTTTTGGGTATTTGATTCACCCTTTCCTTACCCGCTGGCTGCATGCTGGCTGCAATATTGGATTGAAGTTCATTCTCTGTCCTCCATAGGACACGCCTGCGCAAGAGAAAGAGAAAGTCCAGCCATCTGATCTCAAGCAGAAGCACACTTGGGTTATGCAGCAGGACAATGATCCAAAACAAACCAGCAAGTCCACCTCTGAATGGCTTAAGAAAAACAAAGTTATGACTTTGGAGTGGCCTATTCAAAGTCCTGACCTTAATCCGATTGATAACCTGTGGCAAGACCTTAAAAATGCGGTTCAAACTCGGAAATCGTCTAGTGGGGTTGAATTACAATTCTGCAAATATGAGTGGGCCAAAATATACATATATTAAAAAAAAAAAAATGGAACAGCAGTTCTATTGAATGGGTGCAAAGCCTACCAGCAATTAATCTACATACTTGCCAGACATCTAAGAAGAAAAAATGAGCAGCAGCACTCCAGAATTTTCAAAGGTAAAGGTGGACTTTATTAGGTCCACAAGGCGTGGCGATGTTTCTGCCTGAGAAAGGCTTTTGGAAGCCGAAACGTCGCCGCGCCATGTGGACCTAATAAAGTCCACCTTTAAAAATTCTGGAGTGCTGTCACTCGTTTTTTCTTTACACACACACACACACACAGGGTACGGAAAGTATTCAGACCCCTTTGAATTTGTCACTCTTTGTTTCATTACAGCCATTTGGTAAACTCAAAAAAGTTCATTTTTTCACATTAATGTACACTCTGTACCCCATCTTGACTGAAAAAAAAACAGATGTAGAAATGTTTTGCAAATTTAAGGCCGGTCTCACACTCAGCGTATAAAAATACGGTCCGTAAATTACGGCCGTAATACGCAGAAAAGTCCCCAAAATAGTGGTCCGTATCTCCTCCGTAGGCAGGGTATGTCAGCTTATTTTGCGCATGGCATCCTCCGTATGTAATCCGTATGGCATCCGTACTGCGTGTTTTTCTCGCAGGCTTGCAAAACCGACATACGGATATACAATGGATCCATGGGCTCAAAAAATCATAACAACATATATACTGATATATATATATATATATATATATATATATATATATAGATATATATATCTATATATAGATATATATATCTATATATATATATATATATATCTATATATATATATATATATATATATATATATCTCAGTAGACACATATATGTCCAGAAAAAAAGAGAAGAAAGCAGATGCACTCACCAGATGCAGTTACAAAGCGTCCTTTATTTCAGTGCCAGCCGGCACATAATTCACGGCACGGGGGAGAGGGAAGTGGACAGGGAGAGTGTGACAGGTAAGACGACGGCCGTTTCGCGCTGCCTGAGAGCGCTTCTACGGGTCCCGTTTGCATCTCGGCTTTGGAAAAATGGCCGCCGCGATCTCTAATGCGCACGCGCGGCATCCCGCGGCCATTTTCCTGAAGCCCCGTGCAGCAGAGCACTCCATCTGCGCACGCGCGGCCCCAGAAAGATGGCCGCCCCCACCGATGCAAGGGATTACAGCGCAGATCGCGCGCTGTGTCTTCACGTGGGCGCAGGGAATTCGGACCTTGGACATGCGCACACCACTACGCCACCAACGGAAAGCTGGAGAAGAAAAGAGCGCTGTGAACACGCCCACCTGACCAGACCAGCCTGATTGACAGGCGAAAACGGCGACTTTGGTAATGTATTTCTCAGCATACATGGGGAATCAGGGTACACTACATACACTATAGTAACGCACAGCGCAGGCCCTATTTAACAGTATTTATAGCTCAATCTGAAAAAACGGGGTGACAGGTTCCCTTTAAAGCCGGTAATTCAATTGCCGGCTTTTGCTATCTCCTTCCTAAACCCGACATGATATGATACATGGTTTACATACAGATCCGTACATCTTCCAGATGTGCCTTTTCTGGGGTGGCTGGGGGCAGATGTTTTTAGCCAGGGGGGGGCAATAACCATGGACCCTCTCCAGGCTATTAATAGCTGCCCTCAGTCTCTGGCTTTACTACTCTGGCGGAGAAAATTGAGCGGGAGCCCACGCCAATTTTTTCCACCATTTAACCCTTTATTTTAATAGCTAGAGAGCCCAAATTTTGCACATACACACTACTAACATTAGTAGTGTCGAATATGCAAAAAAATGGGGATATGAGATGGTTTACTGTATGTAAACATATCATGTCGGGTTTGGGAAGGAGATAGCAAAAGCCGGCAATTGAATTACCAGCTTTAAAGCTATCTAGCGCTGGATGAAATATTAATATATATACATATATGTGTCTCAATGACATATATATATATATATATATATATATATATATAGATAGATAGATAGATAGATAGATAGAGAGAGAGATTCAAAGAAGAGGCAGCACTCCCTGCACCTGAAGATAAGTACAAGCGTTGTGCTATTCCTTTTTTCCTACTATATATATATATATATATATATATATATATATATATATATATATACAGTGGGGCAAAAAAGTATTTAGTCAGTCAGCAATAGTGCAAGTTCCACCACTTAAAAAGATGAGAGGCGTCTGTAATTTACATCATAGGTAGACCTCAACTATGGGAGACACTGAGAAAAAAAAATCCAGAAAATCACATTGTCTGTTTTTTTATCATTTTATTTGCATATTATGGTGGAAAATAAGTATTTGGTCAGAAACAAACAATCAAGATTTCTGGCTCTCACAGACCTGTAACTTCTTCTTTAAGAGTCTCCTCTTTCCTCCACTCATTACCTGTAGTAATGGCACCTGTTTAAACTTGTTATCAGTATAAAAAGACACCTGTGCACACCCTCAAACAGTCTGACTCCAAACTCCACTATGGTGAAGACCAAAGAGCTGTCAAAGGACACCAGAAACAAAATTGTAGCCCTGCACCAGGCTGGGAAGATTGAATCTGCAATAGCCAACCAGCTTGGAGTGAAGAAATCAACAGTGAGAGCAATAATTAGAAAATGGAAGACATACAAGACCACTGATAATCTCCCTCGATCTGGGGCTCCACGCAAAATCCCACCCCGTGGGGTCAGAATGATCACAAGAATGGTGAGCAAAAATCCCAAAACCACGCGGGGGGACCTAGTGAATGAACTGCAGAGAGCTGGGACCAATGTAACAAGGCCTACCATAAGTAACACACTATGCCACCATGGACTCAGATCCTGCAGTGCCAGACGTGTCCCACTGCTTAAGCCAGTATATGTCCGGGCCCGTCTGAAGTTTGCTAGAGAGCATTTGGATGATCCAGAGGAGTTTTGGGAGAATGTGCTATGGTCTGATGAAACCAAACTGTAACTGTTTGGTAGAAACACAACTTGTCGTGCTTGGAGGAAAAAGAATACTGAGTTGCATCCATCAAACACGATACCTACTGTAAAGCATGGTGGTGGAAACATCATGCTTTGGGGCTGTTTCTCTGCAAAGGGGCCAGGACGACTGATCCGGGTACATGAAAGAATGAATGGGGCCATGTATCGTGAGATTTTGAGTGCAAACCTCCTTCCATCAGCAAGGGCATTGAAGATGAAACGTGGCTGGGTCTTTCAACATGACAATGATCCAAAGCACACCGCCAGGGCAACGAAGGAGTGGCTTCGTAAGAAGCATTTCAATGTCCTGGAGTGGCCTAGCCAGTCTCCAGATCTCAACCCTATAGAAAACCTTTGGAGGGAGTTGAAAGTCTGTGTTGCCAAGCGAAAAGCCAAAAACATCACTGCTCTAGAGGAGATCTGCATGGAGGAATGGGCCAACATATCAACAACAGTGTGTGGCAACCTTGTGAAGACTTACAGAAAACGTTTGACCTCTGTCATTGCCAACAAAGGATATATTACAAAGTATTGAGATGAAATTTTGTTTCTGACCAAATACTTATTTTCCACCATAATATGCAAATAAAATGATAAAAAAACAGTCAATGTGATTTTCTGGATTTTTTTTTCTCAGTTTGTCTCCCATAGTTGAGGTCTACCTATGATGTAAATTACAGACACCTCTCACCTTTTTAAGTGGTGGAACATGCACTATTGCTGACTGACTAAATACTTTTTTGCCCCACTGTATATATATATATATATATATATATATATATATATATATATATATATATACCTATTCTATGTGTACACATTTATTCTACATATTCTATTGTAAGCGGTCAGTGTCATTTTACTGTACACCGCACTGAATTGCCGGCTTTTCTACAGAACACCGCTGTGTATTTCTCGCAAGTCACACTGCTGGTCCGTGTGTAATCCGTATTTTTCTCGCCCCCATAGACTTTCATTGGCGATTTTTTTGCGCAATATGGTGACAAACGCAGCATGCTGCGAATTTCTACGGCCGTAGAAGACCGTATAACATATATATATATATATATATATATGGTCTTTTCAGTGTCTAGACACCGTCCATACACTTTAATTAAAGAACGCATGCGTCGTACAACGCACAACAACGCAAGTACTTGCGTCTTCTGCGTTGCCAATACACTTCAATGGGGTTTTTGACGCATCGACGACGCAAATGCGACGCATGCGTTTTAAAAAAAAATTTTGGACGCAGAAAAAATGCAACATGTTGCGTTTGCCGCGCCCTGGCAGGTGCGTCAAAACTACGCATGCGTCGCGAAACGCACCAAAACGCATGACAACGCATGCCCATGCGTCCCCAATGTTAACCCCTTCCCGACCTTTGACGCACCGTATGCGTCATGAAAACCTGTGCCATTCTGACCTGTGACGCAGCATATGCGTCATGGCCGGATTGGGCTCCTGCAGGCCGGGTGAAAGGGTTAACTGTAATTTTACCCGGCCTGCAGGGACAGGAGGAGTTGTACTTTACCCTAGGGGGGGTGGCTTCACCCCCCCCGTGGCTACGATCGCTCTGATTGGCTGTTGAAATTGAAACTGCCAATCAGAGCGATTTGTAATATTTCACCTAAAAAACTGGTGTAATATTACAATCCAGCCATGGCCGATGCTGCAATATCATCGGCCATGGCTGGAAACACTGATGTGCCCCCACCCCAGCGATTGCCCCCCCAGCCCCGCGATCTGTGGTCCGCTCCCCTCCGTCCTGTTCTCCGCTCCCCCGTCCTCCTGTCCGCTCCCCCCGTGCTCCAATCCCACCCCCCTGCACTCCGATCCACTCCCCCGCACTCCGATCCACCCCCCCGCACTGCGATCCACCCCCCCATGCTCCGATCCACCCCCCATGCTCCCCCCCACCCCATCATACTTACCGAGCCTCCCGGGGTCCGTCCGTCTTTTTTCCTGGGCACCGCTATCTTCCAAAATGGCGGGCGCATACGCAGTGCGCCTGCCGAATCTGCCGGCCGATTCGTTTCAAGTGCATTTTGATCACTGTGATAAAACCTCACAGTGATCAAAATAAAAAAAATACTAAATGACCCCCCCCCTTTGTCACCCCCATAGGTAGGGACAATAATAAAATAAAGAATTTTTTTTTTCTTCCACTAAGATTAGGGTTAGGGTTAGGGCTAGGGCTAGGGTTAGGGTTAGGGTTTCGGTATGTGCACACGTATTCTGGTCCTCTGCGGATTTTTCCGCAGCGGATTTGATAAATCCGCAGTGCTAAACCGCTGCGGATTTATCGCGGATTTACCGCGGTTTTTCTGCGCATTTCACTGCGGTTTTACAACTGCGGTTTACTATTGGAGCAGTTGTAAAACCGCTGCGGAATCCGCAGAAAGAAGCGACATGCTGCGGAATGTAAACCCCTGCGTTTCCATGCAGTTTTGTACATGTGTACAGCGATTTTTGTTTCCCATAGGTTTACATTGAACTGTAAACTCATGGGAAACTGCTGCGGATCCGCAGCATTTTCCGTAGTGTGTGCACATACCTTTAGAATTAGGCTATGTGCACACGGATTGGCCGCTGCGGATTCGCAGCAGAGTTCCATCAGGTTTACAGTACCAAGTAAACCTATGCAAAACCAAATCCGCTGTGCCCATGGTGCGGAAAATACAGCGCGGAAACACTGCGTTGTATTTTCCGCAGCATGTCAATTCTTTGTGCGGATTCCGCAGCGTTTTACACCTGTTCCTCAATAGGAATCTGCAGGTGAAATCCGCACAAAAAACACTGGAAATCCGCGGTAAATCCGCAGGTAAAACGCAGTGCCTTTTACCTGCGGATTTTTCAAAAATGGTGCGGAAACATCTCACACGAATCCGCAACGTGGGCACATAGCCTTAGGGTTAGGGTTGGAATTAGGGTTGTGGTTAGGGTTGTGATTAGGGTTATGGCTACAGTTGGGATTAGGGTTAGGGGTGTGTTGGGGTTAGTGTTGGAGGTAGAATTGAGGGGTTTCCACTGTTTAGGCACATCAGGGGTCTCCAAACGCAACATGGCGCCACCATTGATTCCAGCCAATCTTGTATTCAAAAAGTCAAATGGTGCTCCCTCACTTCCGAGCCCCGACGTGTGCCCAAACAGTGGTTTACCCTCACATATGAAGTACCAGCAAACTCAGGACAAACTGCGCAACAATTATTGGGGTCCAATTTCTCCTGTTACCCTTGTGAAAATAAAAAATTGCTTGCTAAAACATCATTTTTGAGGAAAGAAAAATGATTTTTTATTTTCACGGCTCTGCGTTGTAAACGTCTGTGAAGCATTTGGGGGTTCAAAGTGCTCACCACGTATCTAGATAAGTTCCTTGGGGGGTCTAGTTTCCAAAATGGGGTCACTTGTCGGGGGTTTCTACTGTTTAGCCACACCAGGGACACTGCAAACGCAACGTGACGCCCGCAGACCATTCCATCAAAGTCTGCATTTCAAAACATCACTACTTCCCTTCCAAACCCCGACGTGTGCCCAAACAGTGGTTTACCCCCACATATGGGGTATCAGCGTACTCAGGAGAAACTGTACAACAACTTTTGGGGTCAAATTTCTCCTGTTACCCTTGGGAAAATAAAAAATTGCGGGCTAAAAAATCATTTTTGAGAAAATAATTTTTTATTTTTTTATTTTCATGGTTCTGCGTTATAAACTTCTGTGAAGCACTTGGGGGTTCAAAGTGCTCACCACACATCTAGATTAGTTCCTTTGGGGGTCTAGTTTCCAAAATGGGGTCATTTATGGGTGATCTGCAATGTTTAGGCACACAGGGGCTCTCCAAACGTGACATGGGGTCCAATTTCTCCTATTACCCTGACATGGTGTCCGCTAACAATTGGAGCTAATTTTCCATTCAAAAAGTCAAATGGCGCTCCTTCCCTTCCGAGCCTTACCATGTGCCCAAACAGTGGTTTACCCCCACATGTGAGGTATCGGCGTACTCGGGAGAAATTGCCCAACAATTTTTACGATCCATTTTATCCTATTGCCCATGTGAAAATGAAAAAATTGAGGCGAAAAAATGTTTTTGTGAAAAAAAAAAGTACTTTTTCATTTTTACGGATCAATTTGTGAAGCACCTCAGGGTTTAAAGGGAACCTGTCACCCCGTTTTTTCAGATTGAGATAAAAATACTGTTAAATAGGGCCTGCGCTGTGCGTTACAATAGTGTATGTAGTGTACCCCGATTCCCCACCTATGCTGCGAAATACATTACAAAAGTCGCCGTTTTCGCCTGTCAATCAGGCTGGTCAGGTCAGGTGGGCGTGGTGACATCGCTCTTTTCTTCCCCAGCTTTCCGTTGGTGGCGTAGTGGTGTGCGCATGTCCAAGTTACGAATCCACTGCGCGCACGTGAAGAAACAGCGCGCGATAAGCGCTATTACCCCTGTCATCGGTGGGGACGGCCATCTTCCTGGGGCCGCGCGTGCGCAGATGGAGTGCTCTGAGGCATGGGGCTTCAGGAAAATGGTTGCGGGATGCCGCGCGTGCGCAGAAGAGATCGCGGCGGCCATTTTCCCAAAGCCGAGTTTGCATCTCGGCTTCAGGAAAATGGCCGCCGCAATCTCCATCTGCGCACGCGCGGCATCCCGCGGCCATTTTCCTGAAACTCAAACTGACTTCAAATGTGAGGTGGTCCCTAAAAAAAATGGTTTTGTAAATTTCGTTGTAAAAATGAGAAATTGCTGGTCAAATTTTAACCCTTATAACTTCCTAGCAAAAAAAAATTTTGTTTCCAAAATTGTGCTGATGTAAAGTATACAAGTGGGAAATGTTATTTATTAACTATTTTGTGTCACATAACTCTCTGGTTTAACAGAATAAAAATTCAAAATGTGAAAATTGCAAAATTTTCAAAATTTTTGCCAAATTTCCGTTTTTATCACAAATAAACGCAGAATTTATTGACCTAAATTTACCACTAACATGAAGCCCAATATGTCACGAAAAAAACAATCTCAGAACCGCTAGGATCCGTTGAAGCGTTCCTGAGTTATTACATCATAAAGGGACACTGGTCAGAATTGCAAAAAACGGCAAGGTCTTTAACCCCTTACCGGCATCGGACATACTATACCGTCCGATGCCGGCTCCCCTGCTTTGATGCAGGGCTCCGCGGTGAGCCCGCACCAAAGCCGGGACATGTCAGCTGTTTTGAACAGCTGACATGTGCCCGTAATAGGCGCGGGCAGAATCGCGATCTGCCCGCACCTATTAACTAGTTAAATGCCGCTGTCAAACGCAGACAGCGGCATTTAACTACCGCTTGCGGCCGGAAATGACGTCATCGCCGACCCCCGTCACATGATCGGGGGTCGGCGATGCTTGTGAATGGTAACCATAGAGGTCCTTGAGACCTCTATGGTTACTGATCGCCGGTAGCTGTGAGCGCCACCCTGCAATTCCCCTCACAGCACACCTGCAATTCTGCTACATAGAAGCGATCAGCAGATCGCTGCTATGTAGCAGAGCCGATCGGGTTGTGCCTGCTTCTAGCCTCTCATGGAGGCTATTGAAGCATGGCAAAAGTTAAAAAAAAAAAGTTTAAAAAATATGTGAAAAAAATAAAAAAAACAAAAGTTTAAATCACCCCCCTTTCGCCCCAATCAAAATAAATCAATAAAAAAAAATATCAAATCTACGCATATTTGGTATCGCCGCGCTCAGAATCGCCCGATCTATCAAATAAAAAAAAGTATTAACCTGATCGCTAAACAGCGTAGCGGAAAAAAAAACTCGAAACGCCAGAATTACGTTTTTTTGGTCGCTGCGACATTGCATTAAAATGCAATAACGGGCGATCAAAAGAACGTATCTGCACCGAAATGCTATCATTAAAAACGTCATCTCAGCACGCAAAAAATAAGCCCTCCCCCGACCCCAGATGATGAAAAATGGAGACGCTACGAGTATCGGAAAATGGCGCAATTTTTTTTTTTTTTTTTTAGCAAAGTTTGGAATTTTTTTTTCACCACTTAGATAAAAAATAACCTAGTCATGTTTTGTGTCTATGAACTCGTAATGACCTGGAGAATCATAATGGCAGGTCAGTTTTAGCATTTAGTGAACCTAGCAAAAAAGCCAAACAAAAAACCAATGTGGGATTGCACTTTTTTTGCAATTTCACCGCACTTGGAATTTTTTTCCCGTTTTCTAGTACACGACATGCTAAAACCAATGATGTCGTTCAAAAGTACAACTCGTCCCACAAAAAATAAGCCCTCACATGGCCAAATTGACGGAAAAATAAAAAAGTTATGGCTCTGGGAAGGAGGGGAGCGAAAAACGAACACGGAAAAACGAAAAATCCCCCGGTCATGAAGGGGTTAAGGTCAAAATAGGCTGGGTCATGAAGGGGTTAAAGATAGGGGCGCTGCATCCAAAGACGCGAATGTGAACGGACCCTAATACGGATCAGCAAAATACGGCTGATAGGAGAAGGGGCATAGAGAAGCATTGTACCGTATGCAATCCGTATTTTCTGCACCTCTCTTACGTCCGTAAAACACGGTAGTGTGACGCCGGCCTAATAAAAAAGAAAAACAAATATCACATGGTCATAAGTATTCAGACCCTTTGCTCAGCCATTCATATTTAAGTCACATACTGTCCATTTCCTAGGGACCCTCCTTGAGATGGTTCTACTCCTTCATTAGATTCCAGATGTGTTTAATTAAACTGATAGGACTTGATTTGGAAAGGAACACACCTGTCTATATAAGATCTCACAGCTCACAGTGCATGTCAGATCAAATGAGAATCATGAGGTCAAAAGGAACTGGCCAAGGAGCTCAGAGACAGAATTGTGGCAAGGCACAAATCTGGCCATGGTTGCAACAGAAATTCTGCAGTACTCAAGGTTCCTAAAAGCACAGTGGCCTCCATAATCCTTAAAATGGAAGAAGTTTGGGACCACCATAAGTCTTCCTAGACCTGGCCGTCCAGCCAAACTGAGCAATCGTGGGAGAAGAGCCTTGGTGAGAGAGGTAAAGAAGAACCCCAAGATCACTGGCTGAGCTCCAGAGATGCAGTAGGGAGATGGGAGAAAGTTCCACAAAGTTAACTATCACTGCAGCCCTCCACCAG
Organism: Ranitomeya imitator; assembly: GCF_032444005.1. NCBI lineage: Eukaryota > Metazoa > Chordata > Amphibia > Anura > Dendrobatidae > Ranitomeya > Ranitomeya imitator. The sequence continues at coordinate 714,043,231 of NC_091282.1, read as the reverse complement.
TTGGGCCTTTATGGCAGAGTGGCCTGACGGAAGCCTCTCCTTAGTACAAAACATATCAAAGCCCGCATAGAGTTTGCTAAAAAAACACATGAAGGACTCCCAGACTATGAGAAATAAGATTCTCTGGTCTGATGAGACGAATATAGACTTTTTTGGTGAGAATTCTAAGCGGTATGTGTGGAGAAAACCAGGCACTGCTCATCACCTGCCCAATACAATCCCAACAGTGAAACATTGTGGTGGCAGCATCATGTTATGGGGGTGTTTTTCAGCTGCAGGGACATGTCGACTGGTTGTCATTGAAGGAAACATGAATGCGGCCAAGTACAGAGATATCCTGGATGAAAACTTCTTCCAGAGTGCTCTGGACCTCAGACTTGGCCGAAGGTTCACCTTCCAACAAGACAATGACCCTAAGCACACAGCTAAAATAATAAAGGAGTGGCTTCAGAACAACTCTGTGACCATTCTTGACTGGCCCAGCCATAGCCCTGACCTAAACCCAATTGAGCATCTCTGGAGAGACCTGAAAATGCCTGTCCACCAATGTTCACCATCCAACCGGACGGAACTGGAGAGGATCTGCAAGGAAGGATGGCAGAGGAACCCCAAATCCAGGTGTGAAAAACATGTTCCATCATTTCCAAGAAGACTCGTGGTGCTTCTACTCAATACTAAGTTAAGGGTCTGAATACTTATGACCATGTGAAATTTCAGTTTTTCTTTTTTAATAAATTTGCAAAAATTACATTTGTTTTTTTTTTCAGTCAAGATGGGATGCAGAGTGTACATTAATGAGAAAAAAAATGAACTTTTTTGAATTTACCAAATGGCTGCAAGTAAACAAAGAGTGAAAAATGTAAAGGGGTCTGAATACTTTCCATACCCACTGTAAATATACAAACACATTTAACCCCTTAGTGACAGAGCCAATTTGGTACTTAATGACCGAGCCAATTTTTGCAATTCTGACCACTGTCACTTTATGAGGTTATAACTCTGGAACGCTTCAACGGATCCCGTTGATTCTAAGATTGTTTTTTCGTGACATATTGTACTTCATGTTAGTGGTAACATTTCTTCGATATTGCTTGCGATTATTTAAGAAAAAAAACGGAAATATGGCGAAAATTTTTAAAATTTTGCAATTTTCAAACTTTGTATTTTTATGCCCTTATATCAGAGAGATATGTCACAAAAAATAGTTAATAAATAACATTTCCCACATGTCTAATTTACATCAGCACAATTTTGGAAACAAAATTTTTTTTTTGTTAGGGAGTTATAAGGGTTAAAATTTGACCAGCAATTTCTCATTTTTACAACACCTTTTTTTTTTTGTTTAGGGACCACATCACATTTGAAGTCATTTTGAGGGGTCTATATGATAGAAAGTGTGACACCATTCTAAAAACTACACCAATCAAGGTTCTCAAAACCACATTCAAGAAGTTTATTAACCCTTTACGTGCTTCACAGGAACTGAAACAATGTGGAAGGAAAAAATGAACATTTAACTTTTTTTTGCAAACATTTTAATTCAGAACCATTTTTTTTTATTTTCACAAGTGTAAAAACAGAAATGTAACCATAAATTTTGTTATGCAATTTCTCCTGAATACGCCAATACTCCATATGTGGGGGTAAACCACTGTTTGGGCGCACCGCAGAACTTGGAAGTGAAGGAGCGCTGTTTGACTTTTTCAATGCAGAATTGGCTGGAATTGAGATCGGACGCCATGTCACATTTAGAGAGCCCCTGATGTGCCTAAACAGTGGAAACCCCCCACAAGTGACACCATTTTGTAAACTAGACCCCTTAAGAAACTTATCTAGATGTGTGGTGAGCACTTTGAACCCCCAAGAGCTTCACAGAAGTTTATAACGTAGAGCCGTGAAAATAAAAAAAATCGCATTTGTTTACACAAAATGATCTTTTTGCCCCCAAATTTTTATTTTCACAAGGGTAACAGGAGAAATTAGACCACAAAAGTTGTAGTGCAATTTCTCCTGAGTACGTCGATACCCAATATGTGGGGGTAAACCACTGTTTGGGCGCACCGCAGAGCTTGGAAGAGAAGGAGTGCCGTTTTTTCAATGTAGAATTGTCTGGAATTGAGATTGGACGCCATGTCGCGTTTGGAGAGCCCCTGATGTGCCTAAACAGTGGAAACCCCCCACAAGTGACCCCATTTTGGAAACTAGACCCCCCAAGGAACTTATCTAGATGTGTGGTGAGAACTTTGAATGCCCAAGTGCTTCACAGAAGTTTAGAATGCAGAGTCGTGAAAATAAAAAATATTTTTTTTTCCACATAAAAGATATTGTAGCCCCCAAGTTTTTATTTTCACAAGGGTAACAGGAGAAATTGGACCGCAATAGTTGTTGTCCAATTTATCCCGAGTACACTGATGTGCCATATGTGGGGGTAACCCACTGTTTGGGCGCACGGCAGAGCTCAGAAGGGAGGGAGCACCATTTGACTTTTTGAGCGCAAAATTGGCTGTCGTGTTTGGAGACCCCCTGATGTAACTAAACAGTGGAAACCCCCCAATTCTAGCTCCAACCCTAACCCCAACACACCCCTAACCCAATCCCAACCCGATCCATAATCCTAATTACTAACCCTAACGATAATCACAACCCTTACCCCAAAACAACCCTAATGTCAACCCTAACATAACCCTAATCAAAACCCTAAATCCAACACACCCCTAATCCTAATCTCAACCCTAACCTCAAACCTAACCCTAATCCCAATACACCCCTAATCACAACCCTAACTTAACCCTAATCCCAAACCTAACCCTAATCCCAAGCGTAAACCTAATGCCAACCCTAACCCTAATACCAACTCTAATCCAAACCCTAACCCCAAATCTAACCCTAACTTTAGCCCCAACCCTAGCCCTAACTTTAGCCCCAACCCTAACCCTAGCCCTAAGGCTATTTTCACACTTGCGTCGTTTGGCATCCGTCGCAATCCGTCGTTTTGGACAAAAAACGGATCCTCCAAATGTGCCCGCAGGATGTGTTTTTTTGCCCATAGACTTGTATTGCCGACGGATCGTGACGGATGGCCACACGTCGCGTCCGTCGTGCACTGGATCAGTTGTGTTTTGGCGGACCGTCGGCACAAAAAACGTTCAATGTAACGTTTTTTTGTACATCGCGTCCGCCTTTTCTGACCGCGCATGCGTGGCCGTAACTCCGCCCCCTCCTCCCCAGGACATAGATTGGGCAGTGGATGCGTTGAAAAACTACATCCGCTGCCCACGTTGTGCACAATTTTCACAACGTGCATCGGTATGTCAGGCCGACGCATTGCGACGGCCCCGTACCGACGTAAGTGTGATAGAACCCTAACCCTGAATTTAGCCCCAACCCTAACCCTAGCCCTAACCCTAGCCCTAGCTCTAACCCTAACCCTAGCCATAACCCTAGCACTAACCCTAACCCTAGCCCTAACCCTAATTTTAGCCCCAACTGCTCTTCTCCTGTCGGCCGGCAGATGGCGATAGATGGCGGGCGCACTGCTCATGCGCCCGCCATTTTCTTTTCCCCGGCGGCCAGGAGGAGCAGCAGGAGGACCCAGGGACATCGGTGAGTATAATAGGGTCCCCGAATCCCCCTATTTCTCTGTCCTCTGATGTGCGATCACATCAGAGGACAGAGAATTACACTTTGATTTTTTTTTTTTTGCGGTCGCCGGTAAACAGTTAATTACCGGCGATCGCAAAACAGGGGTCGGTAAAACCGACCCGGATCATGTTCTTTGGGGTTTCGGCTACCCCCGGCAGCCGAGACCCCAAAGATTCTCCCGGTGCCGGCCGGCGGGCGCACTGCGCATGCGCCCGCCATTTTGAAGATGGTGGCGCCCACCGAGCCACGAGGAGCACCGGGGGAGATAGTTGAGTATCGGGGGGCTATCTGGGACCCCATTTCTCTGTCCTCTGATGTGCGATCACATCGGAGGACAGAGAAATTAAAAAGAGATCGCGTTTTTTTTTTTTGCGATCGCCGGTAAACGGTTAATTACCGGCGATCGCAAATGCGGGGTCAGTAAAAAAAACCCCGAATCATATTCTCTGGGGTCTCGGCTACCCCCGGCAGCCGAGACCCCGGAGAAAATACGACTCTGGAGGGCGCTATTTACTTTTTCCACAGCGCCGTTAATTAACGGCGCTGTGGTTTAAGTACCCTTAGCGGCCGCCATTAAAAGGCGTATCGGCGGTCGCTAAGGGGTTAAATATGCGAGTAACATATAATCAGTGCTTTGTGTGTGCAGCTTAGGCTACGTTCACACTAGCGTTGTGCGCCGCTGCGTCGGCAACGCAACGCACAATGCACGCAAAAACGCAGCAAAACGCACGCAAAAACGCTGCGTTTTGCGACGCATGCGTCGGTTTTTGCCGAAATTTAGACGCAAGAAAAATGCAACTTGTTGCATTTTTCTTGGTCCGACGCTAGCGGCAAAAAAGACGCATGCGTCGCACAACGCAACAAAAAAAATCGCATGCGTCCCCCATGTTAAATATAGGGGCGCATGACGCATGCGTCGCCGCTGCGTCGCCCGACGCAAACTAGCATAACGCTAGTGTGAACGTTACCTTACTGTACATGTATTTAATAAATGATTATTTCACTGAAGGAAAAATGTCATGGGCTCCCAAGTAATTTTCCAACTCAGCAGAGGGAAAATGACAGTCTGGGAAGGGGGTAATAGAGCTTCCCAGGTTATTAATATCAGCTCACAGCTGTATACTTAGCGTTTACTGATTAAAATGGGGGGCCCTGCCAAAAAACAAAATTATGTAGGGTCCCCTATATTTAATAACTAGCAAAGGCTATGTAGACTGCTGTGGGCTGAGATTAATAGCCTAGGAAGCCATGCTTACTGCTCCTCAATGTCTCACCGTTAGAAATTTTCTCATTGCACTCGCATTGACGTCAGCTAGGTCAAGTGAGTTAATTGGATGTGAACTCCCAGGACCTTTCTGATGGCATCACAACTGTGTGAACTTTCTCTCCCTCGCGGTGACGTCATAAGCGTCCACCCCGAGACACTAAGCATGCTGCTCAGTGTCTCTGCTGTATGGCAGGTTGCATAGTCACATCATTCAACAATGCAGTCTGCCATCTAGATGTAGCAGAACTAGACCCATTGTGGGACAAATGGATTATCTTCCTGGCGGACAGGTGAGAGCACTGTTGTTTATTATTTTAATTCTCTTACAGGGGAGAATGGCTTCACTGGAATGGGCAATGACGTATGGTTTAATCAAGATTGGCTAAAGGAGTCTGTATTTTTACAATATCACTATGGGGTTAGTAATAGCGAAGTCTTACAGACTCCTCTCCATTACTAAACTCTGGGCTTGAGGTCACCTGACAATACAAAGGTGACATCAACCCCCCCCCCCCCCCCCAATCAATTGCCACCGCACCAAGTGGGAAGAGCAAGGTGCAGTGCCAAATTTGGCCCATCTTATGTATGTGCCTTTTCTGGGACGGCTGAGAGCTGATGTTTTTAGTCTGGGAGGGGCCAATATCCAGGACCCCTTCCTAGGCTATTAATATCAGCACGCATCTGTCTGCCTAGCCTTTGCTGGTTATTAAATATAGGGGACCCCATTTTGGGGTGTGTTCCCCTATTTTAATAACCAGTAAAGGCCAAGTATACAGCTCTGAGCTGATATTAATAACCTGGGAAGCTCAATGAGTATTACACCCTTCCCAGGCTATAAACATCTGCCCCCTAGCTGTCCACTTTCCCTCTGCTGGTTGGGAAAATTACACATGAGCCCATGCCTTTATTTCAGAAAATAATTTATTAATAAAATACATATACAGTAAACTACACAAGCACTGTACTAATTATATATGTGACCAACATTTTTATATCTATTCTATGTGTATATACAGGTCCTTCTCAAAAAATTAGCATATAGTGTTAAATTTCATTATTTACCATAATGTAATGATTACAATTAAACTTTCATATATTATAGATTCATTATCCACCAACTGAAATTTGTCAGGTCTTTTATTGTTTTAATACTGATGATTTTGGCATACAACTCCTGATAACCCAAAAAACCTGTCTCAATAAATTAGCATATCAAGAAAAGGTTCTCTAAACGACCTATTACCCTAATCTTCTGAATCAACTAATTAACTCTAAACACATGCAAAAGATACCTGAGGCTTTTATAAACTCCCTGCCTGGTTCATTACTCAAAACCCCCATCATGGGTAAGACTAGCGACCTGACAGATGTCAAGAAGGCCATCATTGACACCATCAAGCAAGAGGGTAAGACCCAGAAAGAAATTTCTCAACAAATAGGCTGTTCCCAGAGTGCTGTATCAAGGCACCTCAATGGTAAGTCTGTTGGAAGGAAACAATGTGGCAGAAAACGCTGTACAACGAGAAGAGGAGACCGGACCCTGAGGAAGATTGTGGAGAAGGACCGATTCCAGACCTTGGGGAACCTGAGGAAGCAGTGGACTGAGTCTGGTGTGGAAACATCCAGAGCCACCGTGCACAGGCGTGTGCAGGAAATGGGCTACAGGTGCCGCATTCCCCAGGTAAAGCCACTTTTGAACCATAAACAGCGGCAGAGGCGCCTGACCTGGGCTACAGAGAAGCAGCACTGGACTGTTGCTAAGTGGTCCCAAGTACTTTTTTCTGATGAAAGCAAATTTTGCATGTCATTCGGAAATCAAGGTGCCAGAGTCTGGAGGAAGACTGGGGAGAAGGAAATGCCAAAATGCCTGAAGTCCAGTGTCAAGTACCCACAGTCAGTGATGGTGTGGGGTGCCATGTCAGCTGCTGGTGTTGGTCCACTGTGTTTCATCAAGGGCAGGGTCAATGCAGCTAGCTATCAGGAGATTTTGGAGCACTTCATGCTTCCATCGGCTGAAATGCTTTATGGAGATGAAGATTTCATTTTTCAGCACGACCTGGCACCTGCTCACAGTGCCAAAACCACTGGTAAATGGTTTACTGACCATTGTATTACTGTGCTCAATTGGCCTGCCAACTCTCCTGACCTGAACCCCATAGAGAATCTGTGGGATATTGTGAAGAGAAAGTTGAGAGACGCAAGACCCAACACTCTGGATGAGCTTAAGGCCGCTATTGAAGCATCCTGGGCCTCCATAACATCTCAGCAGTGTCACAGGCTGATTGCCTCCATGCCACGCCACATTGAAGCAGTCATTTCTGCCAAAGGATTCCCGACCAAGTATTGAGTGCATAACTGAACATTATTATTTGTTGTTTTTTTTGTTTGTTATTAAAAAACACTTTTATTTGATTGGATGGGTGAAATATGCTAATTTATTGAGACAGGTTTTTTGGGTTATCAGGAGTTGTATGCCAAAATCATCAGTATTGAAACAATAAAAGACCTGACAAATTTCAGTTGGTGGATAATGAATCTATAATATATGAAAGTTTAATTGTAATCATTACATTATGGTAAATAATGAAATGTAACACTATATGCTAATTTTTTGAGAAGGACCTGTATCTATTCTATTCTGTCGGTTCACGCTGTGGTTTTTCTGTGATGAATTGCCAGCTTTTCAAAGAATATCGGTGTGTAAAAATCAGACGCTACTCGCAAGGTTGGAGTGCTGTGCGACTTTTTTTCGCACTCATTTACTTCTATTGCAGAATGCGAGCCGATTTCTGATTACAATCAGAGCGCGCAGTGATTTTTTTGCACTCAGTGATCTGGGGGGAAAAATAAAAATAAAAATTCACAGATGAACACACAATGATAGAATAAAAATGGTCCTAATGCAATCTGGATTGCATTTGTCTGATTTCATCTCAAGTGGGAATGAGTCCTTTAGATGAACTTCATAGGAGGACCAAGAAGTTTATTTTGGTGGCCTTCAGCAGACACCTGGCTGCAACGGCAACCCTTCAGTTCTCCTTGAATGCGTCATTTAAGTTCGACTGTCAGAGATTGATATATTATGTATATATACACTAACATATCTGTCCCAAGCCTCCTGGGGGAGGGGACAGCTTAGGACAGTGATGGCAAACCTTTTAGAGACAGAGTGCCCAAACTGCAATCTAAAACCCACTTACTTAACGCAAAGTGCCAACACGGCAATATAATCGGAATACTGAGGTTTTAGATTAGAAAAACAACTCCTACATTAGGGCGCTATAGCGTCTAGAGCAAAGAGTTTGTAAGCGCTGCATTCCAAGCTTAAGATACTAGCCACCGATTGCAGTGGCCACTGCAATATTGAGAATGAAGGGGATTTTTATTCAAAAGTAAAATTGCCTAGTTATTTGTTTTTTTACAAGCTCTTTGCAATTGTAACCCTTTATCATGATGAGAATAACCCTTTAAGCATGGGATGTCAAACTAAATACACAAAGGGCCAAAATTAAAACCATTGACAAAGTCGTGGGCCAACCTTGATATTTGTTAAAAAAAAAAAGTCTACATTTGAGGAAGTATTTCCTTATCAAATAAAACGATTAACTTTTAGAATTACAGTGGAATAATATAATGTTATGTAACAGCAGTGAAAAACATATGACAGGATATAAATATGTAAAGGACACATAAATACAGAATTCCTCCATACACAGTATGATGACCCTACTTTATCCCCCTCTCTCAATTCCCCAAACAAAGAATGATGACCCCCATCACAGTGTGATTCTCCAAAGGTACCGTAATCCCCACACAGCTCTCCATACAGTATAATGTGCACAAAATGTCCTCCATACAGTACAATGGTTCCACATAGTCCTCCATACAGTGTAATGGGCCTCCCATAGTGCTCCATAAAGTGTAATGGTCCCTGCATAGTCCTGCATAAAGTGTAATGTGCTCCACATAGTGCTCTATACAGTATAACGGGGCCTTGCATTCCCTTCCATACAGTATTATGGCCTCACATAGTGCTTGATACAGTATTATAGCCCCACATGATGCTCCATTCTGTATAATGGCCCCACATAGCGTTCCATACTGTATAATGGTACCACATAAGGCTTCAAACTGTATAATAGTCCCACAAAATACTCCACATAGTACAATGGCCCCACATAATCCTCCACACAGTACAATAGCCCAACATAGTGCTTCATACTGTATGGTCCCACATGATGCTCCGTACTGTATAATGGTCCTACATGATTATCCATTCTGTATAATGGTCCCACATGATGCTCCATACTGTATACTGGTCCCACATGATGCTCCATACTGTATAATGGCCACACAGTGCTCCATACTGTATAATGGCCCCATATACTGCTCCATACTGTATAATGGCCTCTCAAAAAAAAAAAAAAACTACTCACTTCTGCACGTTCCAACGCTGATCTGGTCTCTTCATATATCAATTCTAACTTTGGGCCCGCGCGCCATCTCGGAAATAGCGCCGCCACTCTCCTCAGACCACGCAAGATCCCCATCCTCAACACATGTGCAGACTGATTAAATGGCGCACAGCCTAATGGGAGAGTTAGGAGCAGAGGAGAGTGGCCGCGGAGCTAGTGATGAGGAAGATTACGAGCGGGCTGAGAGTGGTGGCAGCGCTAGTTTTGAGGAGATGCCACACGTGCCCTCCAGGAGGGCGCTGCGTGCCTCCTCTGGCACGTGTGCCATAGGTTCGCCACCACTGGCTTAGGCCATTAACAGGAGAATAGTAAGGTCGGAGACTCCAGCCTCTCTACTTCTAAGAGTACTCCCGGGACAGAGATAGGGTACCGGGATAGTTTCAGGCCCCCCTTCCTTACGAAGACCATCATAGTGTAACAACTAGAAAGGACACTCACACAAGAGATAAATCTGCATATCAAAGGATCTTAAAACAAATCTATATATATAATTGTCTAAGGGTCACTTCCGTCTGTCTGTCTGTCTTTCTGTCTGTCTGTCTCGGATATTCATTGGTCGCGGCCTCTGTCTGTCATGAAAATCCAAGTCGCTGATTGGTCGTGGCAATGGTCGTGGGCGTTTTGCCACGACCAATCAGCGACAGGCACAGTCAGGCGGCAAAATGGCAGCTCCTTCCTCCCCTCCAGTCAGCCCTCACACAGGGTTAATGGCAGCGTTAATGCACCGCGTTATGCCGTGGTGGAACACACTCCATTTTACGCAGATATTAACCCTGTGTGACCAACTTTTTACTATTGATGCTGCGTATGCAGCATCAATTGCAAAAAGATTTAATGTTACAAATAATAATAATAAAAAAAGGTTATTCTCACCCTCCGACGTGTGGCGCTGTCCTCAGCAGTGCAAGTGGCAGGTTCCAGTGCCAAGGATGCTATGCGAGAAGGACCTTCCATGACATCACGGTCATGTGACCGTGACGTCATCACAGGTCCTGCGCTCATGCCAACCCTGAGACCGGAAGCTGCCGCGTGCACCGCACACAGGCGCCAGGACTTCAATTGGCCTTCGGAAGGTGAGTATATGTTTTTTTTTTTTATTTTAAATCTTTTTTAACCACGCATATAGTGCCTACATTGCTATATACTACGTGGGCTGTGTTACATACTGCGTGGGCTGCGTTATATACTACATGGCCGCTATGTATTACGTGTGCAGTGTTATATACTATGTGGGCAATGTTATATACTGCGTGGGCTGCGTTATATACTACATGGCTGCTATATACTATGTGGGCAGTGTTATATACTATGTGGGCAATGTTATATACTGCGTGGGCTGCGTTATATACTACATGGCTGCTATATACTACGTGAGCAGTGTTATATACTGTGTGGGCTACGTTATATACTACATGGCTGCTATATACTACGTGGGCAGTGTTCTATACTATGTGGGCAGTGTTATATACTATGTGGGCAGTGTTATATACTATGTGGGCAGTGTTATATACTGTGTGGGCTGCATTATATACCGCATGGCTGCTCTATACTATGTGGCCAGTGTTATATACTATGTGGGCAATGTTATATACTGCGTGGGCTGTGTTATATACTGTTTGGGCTGTGTTATATACTGCGTGGCCACTGTTATATACTGCGTGGCCACTGTTATATACTGAGTGGCTTGTATTAACGCATCGGGTATTCAAGAATATGTTGTGGCCTGTGCTATATACTATGTGGCTGCTATATACATACATATTCTAGAATACCCGATGGGTTAGAATCGGGCCACCATCTAGTGAAGGAATAAATACTGCAGACTGACACTTAGTGCCAATTACCAAATTTTTCGGACTATAAGACGCACTCTTTCCCAAAAAAATTTTGGGGAAAACGGGAGGGCGTCTTATAGTTGGAATGTACTTACAGTTAGCGTGGTGGCAGTAGGAATCGGGGATTCTTCCGGTGGTCCGACGTTGCAGGGCGATGATCTCGCTCCCATCCCAGCCTGGTGTGGCAGGTTCGGTGGTTTGGGTGGGCTCCGGCGACATTTTGTGAAATCCCAGAGGCCCCTCCCCCCCGGCATTTCTATTGCCTCGATGTTGTGGCCTTCGGGAAAATGGCCGCCAGCGTGTACGCAGATTGAGATGTCAGCTCTGAGATCTCGTCTCCCGAGATTTCGTTGCCGAGATCTCAATCTGTGCCTGGGGAATCAATCTGGCCTCTGGGAAAATAGCCGCTAGAGGCGGCGCATGAGCACATTGAGATCTCGTCTCCTGAGATCTGAATCTGCGCATGCGCCGCCTCTGGCTGACATTTTCCCGGAGGCCGCAGCATCGAGGCAACAGAAGTGCGGCCACGGGTTTTAACAAAATGTCATCGTAGCCCCCGCACCACAGAACCTGCAGTACCAGACTGTGATCCCGGCTGCGGGGGCTCCAGTTTTCACAAAATGTAGCCAGAGCCCCCGCATCATTGAGCATTTCCAAACCTGCGCACCAGTCTGGGCCATATCATCGCCGGACCAACAAACACCCTCTGTGACTCCACTCCACCAGCACTGCTGATTCCCCCCCTCAGGTAAGCATAAGTCAGGACTGTAAGACGGACCCCCATTTGATGCAATAATATTTTTCCCTATTTTCCTTCTGAAAGTTTGGGGTGCGTCTTATGGTCCGATGCATCTTATAGTCCGAAAAAAACGATAAGTAAAATTATCCATTCATCTACAAAATGCTATTAACCTACAGATATAGTGGTAACTTGCAGGCAATCAGTGGTATAACTGTGTTTGCTGGTGTAACTGGAACCACAGATACACTGAGAAAATTAAGTTATATGCTCCCTGTATCAGTCACCACTCACTACATGGTCAACCTTACTCCACCTGCATGTTGACTGACAACCAGCTTTGCAATGTACGTGTGCAGAGCAACCTGTCCTTCAAGGTGCAGGGGGAGTGATAACAGCAAACTCATTGTGCAGTGAGAGGTGACTGTCATCACTCCCTTTATCTCCACAATGACTGAAAGATATCGGTGGCAGGGAGAATATAACTTTACTAGATGGTGGCCCGATTCTAACGCATCGGGTATTCTAGAATATGCATGTCCACGTAGTATATTGCCCAGTCACACAGTATATTGCCCAGCCACGTAGTATATTGCCCAGCCACGTAGTATATTGCCCAGCCACGTAGTATATTGCCCAGTCACGTAGTATATTGCCCAGCCACGTAGTATATTGCCCAGCCACGTAATATATTGCCCAGCGACGTAGTATATTGCCCAGTCACGTATTGCCCAGCCACATAGTATATAGCACAGCCCACGTAGTACGGTATATTGCCCAGTCACGTAGTATATTTCCCAGCCATAGTATATAGCAGAGCCATGTAGTATATTGCCCAGTCACGTAGTATATTGCCCAGCACAGAGCCACGTAGTATAGAGAGTTACAAAATAAAAAAATTTAAAAAAAAAACATATACTCACCTATAGGCCGTTGTAGTCCTGCTATACTTACCCTCCGCCGCCTTTCTCGCTCCTCTCCACGCTCCCGGGAGCGCTCCATTGCAATCGGCAGCTTGCGTTCCCGTCACAGGGCTGGTGTGAGCAGGACCTATGATGACGTCGCGGTCACATGACCGACCGTGACGTCACGGCAGGTCCTTGTCCCACACCAGCCCTGGGACGGGGCTGGCGCTTGCAATGGCGCGGTTCCGGGAGCGTGGAGAGGAGCGAGAAAGCCGGCGGAGGGTGAGTATAGCAGGCTTTTTTTTTTTATTATTATTATTTTTAACATGACATATTTTTACTATTGATGCCGCATTGGCAGCATCAATAGTAAATAGTTGGGGACACACAGGGTTAATAGCAGCGGGCCGTTACCGCTGCCATTAACCCTGTGTGAGCGGTGAGTGGAGTGGATTACGGAACGGGCGCCGGGCAGTGTGTGCAGGGGAGTAGGGGAGGGACTAATCGGACTGTGGCCGTCGCTGATTGGTCGCGGCAGCCTTGACAGTCAGCTGCCGAGACCAATCAGCGAACGAATAACCGTGACAGAAGGACAGACAGACAGACAGACGGAAGTATCCCTTAGACAATTATGTATATAGATTTTTTCCCTGTAGCGGCTGTTACAGTTACACTGCCAAAGATGATTAAAACACTATTTACCTAGAGGTTACCACTATACCTGCAAGTAAATACCATTTTGTAGGTGTTAGGTTCCCTTTAACTAATAGTAACGATTAACACGTGAAAATCTTTTTTTTTCTACATGTGAAAAATGTCCATAGCCTTTAAAACAAGTTCGTGTAAAGAGAGAACATGTACCAAAATTACAAATTGATTAACAAATTGACCTTGGATACAGCAATTGAAGAAGCAATTAAGGTGAACACCTTCCTGTAAAATGCAGCTGCTTAGCAAACATAATCATAAGGAAACTCTTCTCAGTAAGAACCCCAGAGGATGGCTGTTCCGATACTGCTTGTCAGCAAGGTCTGTATACAGCTAAAAGCCAGGCTTGCAATAAGGCGGCCGAACAGCATTGTAACACTATAAGGGTATGTGCACACGCTGCGGATTTTGCTGCGAATCCGCAGCGTTTCCGCAGCTGCGGATCCGCAGCGGTTTCCCATGAGTTTACAGTACAATGTTAACCTATGGGAAACGAAAACCGCAGTGCACATGCTGCGGAAAAAAACACGCGGAAATGCAGCGGTTTACATTCCGCAGCATGTCAATTCTTTGTGCGGATTCCACTGCGGTTTTACACCTGCTCCAATAGAAAACTGCAGGTGTAAAGCCGCAGCAGAATCCGCAGTAGAAACCGCGATAAATCTGCAGGAAAAACTGCAGCGGTTTTGCACTGCGGTTTTTCCAAATCCGCTGCAGAGAAATCCGCAGTCCTCCAGAATACATGTGCACATACCCTACGTCCCTAAGGCTATGTGCACACGTTGTGGATTAGGCTTAGGAATTTCTGGTGCGGATTTTGCCTCTCCTGGCAGAAAACGCACCTGCGCATTTGTCGCTTTTTTTGTGCGGCTTAGCAGCATTTTTTGTGCGGTTTTGCTGCCGTTTTCTTGCGGATTTGTTGCGTTTTTTTGCCCCTGCGGTTTTCTATAATGGAATGGGTACAAAACGCTGCAGATTTACAAAAAAGAAGTGACATGCTACTTCTTTTAAACCGCAACGTTTCTGCAGCGGATTTTCCGCAAAGTGTGCACAGCTTTTATTTTTCTCATTGATTTACATTGTACTGTAAATCAATTGCGGATCTGCAGCGTTTCTGCACTGCAAAAAAACGCTGCGGATCCGCAGAGAATCCGCAACGTGTGCACATACTGAAATCTGCAGAAATATATATATTGTAGGGATTTCACTCACTCAGGTGCGGCGGCTGACACTCAGGAGGCACGTTCCTTTGAAAGTTCACAGGGTTTATTGTTTCATAAACCACATGGTAAAATAACAGAAAGCAAATAGCCTTTGGCTCAGGAAAAGAAAAGCAAGTGTCAGGTCCTGAACACACATATATACCTGGTTATGTTAAATAAAGAAAACACTCCGGGCTACATCACAGCGACACGCCACCTATGTGACATATACCTCCCGTCGACTACATAACCTTTAGCCATGCTACAATATACATATATACACACACACACACATACACTAGATGGTGGCCCGATTCTAAGCCACGTAGTATATAGCACAGCCACGTAGTATATAGCACAGCCACGTAGTATATAGCAGCCACGTAGTATATAGCAGCCACGTAGTATATAGCACAGCCACGTAGTATATAGCACAGCCACGTAGTATATAGCAGCCACGTAGTATATAGCAGCCACATAGCATATAGCAGCCACATAGCATACAGCAGCCACATAGTACAGCCATGGCCAAAAGTATTGACACCCCTGCAATTCTGTCAGATAATACTAATTTTCTTCCTGAAAATGATTGCAAACACAAATTATTTGGTATTATTATCTTCATTTAATTTGTCTTAAAAGAAAAAACACAAAAAGAAATGTCCTAAAGCCAAATTGGATATAATTCGACCCCAAACATAAAAAAGGGGGTGGACAAAAGTATTGGCACTGTTCGAAAAATCATGTGATGCTTCTCTAATTTGTGTAATTATCAGCACCTGTAACTTACCAGTGGTACCTAACAGGTGTTGGCAATAACTAAATCACACTTGCAGCCAGTTGACATGGATTAAAGTTGACTCAACCTCTGTCCTGTGTCCTTGTGTGTACCACATTGAGCATGGAGAAAAGAAAGAAGACCAAAGAACTGTCTGAGCACTTGAGAAACCAAATTATGAGGAAGCATGAGCAATCTCAAGGCTACAAGTCCATCTCCAAAGACCTGAATGTTCCTTTGTCTACCGTGCGCAGTGTCATCAAGAAGTTTAAAGCCCATGGCACTGTGGCTAACCTCCCTAGATGTGGACGGAAAAGAAAAATTGACAAGAGATTTCAACGCAAGATTGTGTGGATGTTGGATAAAGAACCTCGACTAACATCCAAACAAGTTCAAGCTGCCCTGCAGTCTGAGAGTACAACAGTGTCAACCTGTACTATCCTTCGGCGTCTGAATGAAAAGGGACTGTATGGTAGGAGACCCAGGAAAACCCCACTTCTTACCCCGAGACTTAAAAAAGCCAGGCTGGAGTTTGCCAAAACTTACCTAAAAAAGCCTAAAACGTTTTGGAAGAATGTTCCCTGGTCAGATGAGACAAAAGTAGAGCTTTTTGGGCAAAGGCATCAACAGAGTTTACAGGAGAAAAAAAGAGGCATTCAAAGAAAAGAACACGGTCCCTACCGTCAAACATGGCGGAGGTTCCCTGATGTTTTGGGTTGCTTTGCTGCCTCTGGCACTGGACTGCTTGACCGTGTGCATGGCATTATGAAGTCTGAAGACTACCAACAAATTTTGCAGCATAATGTAGGGCCCAGTGTGAGAAAGCTGGGTCTCCCTCAGAGGTCATGGGTCTTCCAGCAGGACAATGACCCAAAACACACTTCAAAAAGCACTAGAAAATGGTTTGAGAGAAAGCCCTGGAGACTTCTAAGGTGGCCAGCAATGAGTCCAGACCTGAATCCCATAGACCTGTGGAGAGATCTAAAAAGGGCAGTTTGGAGAAGGCACCCTTCAAATATCAGGGACCTGGAGCAGTTTGCCAAAGAAGAATGGTCTAAAATTCCAGCAGAGCATTGTAAGAAACTTATTGATGGTTACCGGAAGCGGTTGGTCGCAGTTATTTTGGCTAAAGGTTGTGCAACCAAGTATTAGGCTGAGGGTGCCAATACTTTTGTCTGGCCCATTTTTTGGAGTTTTGTGTGAAATGATCAATGTTTTGCTTTTTGCTTCATTCTCTTTTGTGTTTTTTCATTTAAGACAAATTAAATGAAGATAATAATACCAAAGAATTTGTGTTTGCAATCATTTTCAGGAAGAAACGGAGTATTATCTGACAGAATTTCAGGGGTGTCAATACTTTTGGCCATGACTGTATATAGCACAGCTACGTAGTATATAGCAGCCACGTAGTATATAACACAGCCCACGTAATATATAGCACAGCCCACGCAATATATAGCACAGGCCACATATTCACAACTAGTTGCTCAACTTAATAACAACCCCTTTCTATGTGGTAGGTTTTGTACCATGACATAAACTATTTCAGATATAGCGTGATCAGAAAATAAATGATCCCCACTATGGTACTATTAAAGAACAATATTTTATTAAACTAGACAAATTCCATAAAAAGATATAAAAGATATCCATAACTGCATGTAACAAAAAGAGTGCAAGTTCCACAGACAAGGGACTATATTGCCATAGGTAATTTCATAAATAACATAGGCTGATGTATAATATGCACATATGGTTATAATTCGCCACTAGGCAAGCCATACCAGAAATCCAAATATACATAGGTTAATAGTCTAGCAGCAGTGTGAGCTAAAGGGCAATTTATACTAGTACTCAATGAATAGACCAATTAATGTGCCCTATATGCTGACACTGCCTAAGCAAATGACGCTAATACCATAAATATAGTGTACGTCAAGTGGCGAAAAAAATGTTTACCTTGCAATCAGCCTGTAGAAATACCTCGGCGTCCCTCTGCCCCGACGCGCGTTTCGCAATGCTTCTTCGGGAGGCGTGTCAGGGCAGGGGGTTAGCCGGATTAAATAGGGCAAATCACTTCATTCATTGGATCCTCTATAATGTGGGAACTATACTCAGCTGGAGGAAGTGACACTGTAAGCCCCAAATGCACCAACGTGTGGATACAGAGACCGGCGTGTAATAGTGTACAGAAACCGGAAGTGTCCGTCAGCTGATACCGATATACCGCCGCTGTACGGAGCTCTCTATCCCCGGGCTCTTTGGCGCATGCGTAGATCCGCAGACGTCTGTGTCCAATGGGGAGTCGGATCGCGGTCACGAGGTCGGAGAAGCCGGGTCCACCAATTGTGTGACACGGCCTCTCCAACCCCTAACGACCGCTAGCCGCCCTCTCCTCAGACCTGCAATCCGAGCATGCGTTCCGCCCATGGAGAGAAGATGAACCTATACGTGTAATGTATAAAAATAGCGAGATGCTATATATGCTGTACGTGTCTATAATATAAGTGACAAGATGTAAAAATGTTACAAATGCCTAATACATAGGCTAAAACTACCCGCGTGTGAATATGTGGAAATAAGCCATGATATATTAATATGTATGTTAAAGACAATTAATAAAACTATCGTGAGACTGCTTATACTTAATTACTAAAAGTAACCCTCAGGTTATGACGTGCTTAATCACAGCCTAATGTGAACTACTAATATATATTTACTAAAAATAACCCTCAGGTGTATTTATCGATAAATACACGTATATGAGATCCACATTTAGCACATGTAGATATATGTTCACATTAGGCTGTGATTGAGCCCACATTATCACCTGCCGGCCGCGACCAATCAGCGACATGGGATTCCCGTTTCGGAAGTTAGTTACAGACAAACAGACGGAAGTACCCCTTAGACAATTATATATACCGTATATAGTTTAATAGTGTTCAAGTTCCCTTTAAAGGAATTTTCCAGGAGTTCAGAAGTCTGGTAATTTAAGCGTTTTTTTATCTTAATTCACCCCCACCAGCTCCATACTGCTTGTTTACATCTACGGCAGGGGTGGGGAACCTCAGGCCCCATTGCCATTTACGGCCCTCAATGACCTTTTATCAGGCGCCCCCGGCAGATTCTCAGGGACCGCATTCATGGGCAGGGAGCTGTATTTTGATTGCCACCAGCTCATTAATTTCTTCTTGCTCTGTTAGGACACACATGCAAGGTTCACTACTGAACACTGAAGGGCATGCAATGAAAGATTACATCCTGACACCAGTGCCAGAGTCAGGATGTACTTTGTGGGTGGAGTTTGTACGGCCCCCGAAGGATGGCATAAATATACAAATGGCCCTTGGCAGAAAAAAGATTCACCACCCCTTATCTAATGTCTTAATTTCTACCCTAAACTATATTTCTCAAGATGCATAATGTGCACTCTACTAGCAGGTTTCTAACCTGCCCAATTTTCTGTATGCATGTACTTCTCAAAAGCAGGGCTAGAGCAAAGCCATGAGCAGGATGCCAGGCGTAACAACGCACACTGGGGGGTGGAATCCAACCAGGAAAGATCTACAGAAACACCGGAAAATGAGAAGGGTGAAATGACTCTCTTTAGAATAAGCAAAAATGGAATGAAATTCAATAAAGGAGTAAATTACAATGTAAAGGGACATTGGAATTTTAACCCCTTCACGCCGGGTCCAATTTCTGTTTTTATGAATTTTCGTTTTTTCCTCCCCTTCTTCCCATAGCCATAACCCTTTTGTTTTCTGTCCACGTAGACATATGAGGGCCTCTTTTTTTGGGAGACAAGTTGTCCCTTTGAGTGACACCATTTATTTTACCACATAGTGTACTGGAAAATGAGAAAAAAAAATTCATCTGAGAAGAAATTGTGAAAAAAATGAATTCTAACAGGTGCTTTTTGGTGAATTGTTTTTGCTGTGTACATTCTGTGGTAAAAATTACCTCACAATACGATTCTTCCCATCACTTTATACCGTATATACTCGAGTATACCCCGGGGTCGGCAGGGGAGGGGGAGCGGGGACTGTCTAATAATACTCACCTACTCCTGGCGCGGTCCCTGGCTCCCCGGCTTCTTCCTGTACTGAGCGATCACATGGTACCGCTCATTACAGTAATGAATATGCCATAGGGGTGGAGCAGCATATTCATTACTGTAATGAGCGGTAACGGTGATCGCTCAGTACAGGGAGAAGCTGCGGCGCCGGGGAAGCAGGGACTGCACAGCGCCAGGAGCAGGTGAGTATAATGGGGAGGGGAGCGCTGCACAATATTCATCTGCTCCACGTTCCGGCGCCACTCCGTGTTCAGCATCTTCTGCAGTGACGCTCAGGTCAGAGGGCACGGTGACGTGGTTAATGCGCGCCCTCTGCCTGAACGTCCGTGCAGAAGACGCTGAAGATGGAGCGGCGCCGGAACGAAGTTAGGTGAATATTGAAAGTGTCGGGGGCCTGAGCGACGGAGAGGTGAGTATGTGATTTTTTTTTTTTTTTTATCACAGCAACAGCAAATGGGGCAGGAGTCTGTATGGAGGATCTTATGGGGCCATAACGTTTGTGCAGCACTATATGGGGCAAGTGTCTCTATGGGGCCATAACGTTTGTACAGCACTATATGGGGAAAGTGTCTATATGGGGCCATAACGTTTGTGCAGCACTATATGGGGCAAGTGTTTGTATGGGGCCATAACGATTGTGCAGCACTATATGGGGCAAGTGTCTGTACATGGGGCCATAACGTTTGTGCAGCACATTATTGGGCAAGTGTCTGTATGGGGCCATAACGTTTGTGCAGCACTATATGGGCAAGTGTCTGTATGGGGCCATAACGTGTGTGCAGCATTGTATGGGGCAAATGTCTGTATGGAGTATCTTATGGGGCCATAACGTTTGTGCAGCATTATATTGGGCAAATGTGTCTATGGAGCATCTTATGGGGCCATTATTAACCTTTATGCAGGATTATATGGGGCATATTTTAATATGGAGCATCTTATGGGGCCCATCATGAACTGTATGGAGCATTATATGGGGCTCCTGATTCAATATGGATATTCAAAAACACTTAACCTACTGATGTCTCAATTCATTTTACTTTTATTGGTATCTATTTTAACTTTTGACATTTACCGGTAACTGCTGCATTTCCCACCCTAGGCTTATACTCGAGTCATTAAGTTTTCCCAGTTTTTTATGGAAAAATTAGGGGGGTCGGCTTAAACTCGAGTATATATGGTATATGATGGTGTTATGAAACACATCCAGTTTAGGAGAAAAAAAAAAAATCATAAGTTGAGCGCTGCACCAAGAGCGCACCAAAAGACTTTTTCTCACGGTGTTAAGGTCACAGCAATTCATGCCGGCTGACGCAGCCTGAATGACCTGCAGTAACCTTCATGATGTCACCACTGCTCACTGATGCTGCACTAATAGCAGGTTATTCTCTAGCGGTTTTCAGCCTGGACGGTCGCACCTTCACACCGTTCGGGTTGAAAACTACTTAATCACAGATATACCGTATATACTCGAGTATAAGCCGAGATATTCAGCAGACTTTTTTGGGCTGAAAGTAACCCTCTCGGCTTATACTCGATTCATACGCAGGGGTCGGCAGGGGAGGGGGAGCGGAGCTGTGTAATAATACTCACCTGCTCCTGGCGCGGTCCCTGCACGTCTGTTCCCCAGCGCTGGCAGCTTCTTTCTGTAGTGAGCGGTCACATGGTACCGCTTATTACAGTAATGAATATGGACCCCACTCCACTCCCATGGGGGTGGAGCCACATATTCATTACTGTAATGAGCGGTACCATGTGACCGCTCACTACAGGAAGAAGCTGCCGGCGCCGGGGAACAGACGTCCAGGGACCGCGCCAGGAGCAGGTGAGTATAACGCAGTGCACTATATTCACCTGCTCCCCGTTCCACCGTCGGTGCCGCTGCATCTTCCGCATCCTCTGCAGTGACGCTCAGGTCAGAGGGCACGATGACACGATTAGTGCGCGCCGCCCTCTGCCTGAGCGTCAGTGCACAGGACAGAGAAGACGCAGCGGCGGGCGGCGGTGGAACGGGGAGCAGGTGAATACAGCAAGTGTCGGGGGCCTGAGAGGCGAGTATGTGATTTTTTATTTTTTTTAATCGCAGCAACAGCATATGGGGTAAATATCTGTATGGAGCATCTTATGGGGCCATGTGCAGCATTATATGGGACAAATACCTGTATGGGGCCATGTGCAGGATTATATGGGGCAAATATCTGTATGGGGCATCTTATGGGGCTATGTGCAGCATTATATGGGGCAAATATCTGTATGGGGCTATGTGCAGCATTATATGGGGCAAATATCTGTATGGGGCATCTTATGGGCCCATGTGCAGGATTATATGGGGCAAATATCTGTATGGGGCATCTTATGGGGCCATGTGCAGGATTATATGGGGCAAATATCTGTATGAGGCATCTTATGGGGCTATGTGCAGCATTATATGGGGCAAATATCTGTATGAGGCATCTTATGGGGCTATGTGCAGCATTATATGGGGCAAATATCTGTATGGGGCATCTTATGGGCCCATGTGCAGGATTATATGGGGCAAATATCTGTATAGACCATCTTATGGGGCCATGTGCAGCATTATATGGGGCAAATATCTGTATGGAGCATCTTATGGGGCCATGTGCAGCATTATATGGGGCAAATATCTATATGGGGCCATGTGCAGCATTATATGGGGCAAATATCTCTGAAGCATCTTATGGTGCCATGTGCAGCATTATATGGGGCAAATATATGGATATGGGCCATGTGAGCATTATATGGGGCAAATATCTCTGGAGCATCTTATGGGGCCATAATCAACAATTGTCCAGCATTATATGGGGCATATTTTAATATGGAGCATCTTATGGGGCCCATCAAACTGTATGGAGCATTATATGGGGCTCCTGATTCAATATGGATATTCAAAAACACTTAACCTACTGATGTCTCAATTAATTTTACTTTTATTGGTATGTATTTTTATTTTTGAAATTTACCAGTAGCTGCTGCATTTTCCACCCTAGGCTTATACTTGAGTCATTAAGTTTTCCCAGTTTTTTGTGGCAAAATTAGGGGGGACGGCTTATACTCGAGTATATACGGTAGATTACGGCATGGGGCAGAACGATCGACAGGTTAGGGTTATGGGTGTTTTTTATTTTGGCTTTTTTGCAGGAGATGTTGGCTTCAGCAGAGTGAGCGATAGGTGAGTAGAACTGTATTTGTTATATTTAAATTAAAATGGAAACGTGTGTTTTGTTTTATTACAATTTAAGGACTTTATTCTGGCTGTGTGTTTATTTACCATATAACTATAGGATTAGTAATAGATAGATGCTTCTATTCTGGGATGGCTGCTATTTTTTCTATTCATGCCTGAGAATACCAGCCCCCAGCTGCCTGCTTTAGCTTGGCTGGTTGGCCTCTTTTTTTAATTAGTTATTTAAATAATTTTAAAAAACGGAGTGGAGACCCCTGTATTCCTGATAACCAGCTTTGTTGAATCTGCCTGCTGAGGGTTATCAAGCTGGCTGGTTATCAAAAATACAGGGGAACCCACGTCAATTTTTAAAAAAAAATGTATTTATTGCGCAGGTGCCAGCTGATTAATACTCCCCATCAGTTGCCGCCTGCTATTGCTATCATCAGTTGAACACAACTCTCAACATTGTCTCCTACTTGCGCTGATCGCTGTGCGAGCACGGGGCAATGATGTGAGCTGTCTTCAGCACTCACCTCCAGATAACAGAGCGAACAATACCACTGTACGTGTCACACTATGACACAGGGATATCATCGTTTCATCAGTGTGCACGATGTTTTGCAGCACATGGACGTCAGCATGTCAAAAAGGGCTGAAGAGCCCTTAGTAAGAGTATGCAGATACCAAACATGTATAGGTTTTTTCTTATTTAAGTGGTGAAAAAAAAAATTGGAAATTTGAAAGAAAAGATTTTTTTCTCATTATGTTGCTATTTTCCAAGACCCGCAGCGATTACATTTTTTGTTATATGGGGCTGTGTGATGGCTTATTTTTTGCACCCTGAGCTGATGTTTTTATTGATAGTATTTTGGGGTAGATACGATGCATTGATCCACTCCTTATTTTAATGTTGCAGTGGCCGAAAAAAAAATATCATAATTCTAGCATTTGAATTTTTTTTCTCATTACGCTGTTAATCGATAGGATTAATTTATTTCATATTTTGATAGATTGGACATTTCTGAATGCAGGGATACCAAATATGTGTATTTTTTGCTTTATTTTTAATGGAGCAAGAAGGGGGTGATCTTTATTTTTCTCATATTTTTAAAAAATGTCTCAGTTTTTTCTGACTTTAGTAGTCCCCTTAGGAGATCTGAAACTGTGATAATCTGATCGCCTGTGTTACACATGGCAGTGCTTTGTACAGTAAACATTATGATCTATGAATGTCAGTCATGGGCCAGCGTTCACAGGAGGATCATAATGACAAGCACAGGGGTCACCAGCAGACCCCCGTATGTCATGACAACCCATTGGCACCATGCGATCACGTGACAGGACACTGATGGACTGGATGCATGACGTGCTTCTTGCCGGAGCATGTTAAATCCCGCTGTCAGTAAATTATAGCGGGATTTACCTGGCTAACATTAACAGTTGTGGACAGCGCATCGCTCCACCCGCAGATGATAAAGGCACATGATAATTATTATTATTATTTATTTATATAGCACCATTGATTCCATGGTGCTGTACATGAGAAGGGGTTACATACAAGTTACAAATATCACATACAGTAAACAAACTAACAATGACGGACTGATACAGAGGGGCGAGGACCCTGCCCTTGCGGGCTTACATTCTACATTCTACATTATTTGATTCTACTAATCAAATCAGTCATCATATGCGGGTGGCATGCAATCCCAAATCACGACCTTTGACGTAAATATGCGGTAAAGATCATAAAGGGGATAATACCAGAAAGACTTGACTCTGCAGTTATTAAGTCACCAGAGCGTTGGCAACTTTTCTGCCCTCTGCTCCTCAGCACTCGGTGACCCCGCTCTGTATCATTATGTGGTCTCCAATTCAGGACTAAGTTGCTGCAGTTCCTTCCATTTCTCAATAAAATAACTCACAGGTGATGGAAGAAATGTAAAACTTACTTGTTACACCAGTGACTCCTTTAACAGAACCACGTTGGTATCACTGAGCTCTGCAACACCAGCCATTTTTTCACAAATATTCGTAAAGGCAGAAGGCAGGGGGAGGGGCTGGATGTTATACACTGAGAGCAATGGGACTGAATTAAATACCTGAATTCAATGATTTAGATATGTGTCCAAATACTTTTGTCCTCACATTGTACATTCTTCGATCATTAAGCAATCTATGCCATTAATGTCCTATCAGCGCAGATCAGACTCCGGTGTCATATAATCACTTTATGATTGTATAGGGATGTTCACAAGCTATACATATATTACAATTTCTAAAACCACGAAGATTAATAGCAATTTGATCACCTGCTATTGTGCCATTTCCAGTGATTTTCAGGTTTGTTCTCTGGTCCAAATTTGCAATTATGTCACATGAGTAAGCCAACAAAAAAATTGGGCAACAGTGACATCTAGTGGCTCAGAGATAGAACTGTAAGCTTAATCGCTGGCTTTACAGCACAAATTAGTCAAGCTTAAGGGTATGTGCACACGTTGCGGATTGGTGTGCGGATTTTTCTGCACTGTTTTTGCAAAATCTGAAGGTAAACCGCGCTGCGGATTACCTGTGGATTTACCACGGTTTTTGTGCGTTCTTTCTGCGGATTCCACCTGTGGATTCCTATTGAGGAGCAGGTGTAAACCGCTGTGTAATCCGCACAAAGAATTGACATGATGCGTAAAAAACAACGCTGCATTTCTGCTCGTTTTTTTCCGCAGCATGTGCACTGTGGATTTTTTTTCCCATACGTTTCCATTGTACTGTACAACGCATGGAAAACAGCTGCAGATCCGCAACATCAAATCCGCTGCGGACCCGCAGCAAAATCCGCAATGTGCGCATATAGCCTATAGCTTTATCTCCAATTCTGATATCTTCTATGTATATGCATGGCGAAGAGGGCAAGAAGTTCACACAAAGCGCCATACATGTGATGATGGAGCTGGATCAGAAGAAGAGGCAGAGCCATTAGAACTGGCAGCTGTATTTTATAACCGACACCTTGCTCCATTAGCTGTGATCTGCAAGGACCGATTGTGGCAGTTTAACCCTTTACATGTCACGGTTTCCGTTTTTGATTCATTGGCACCCCTGCAGCAACGACCTCCAGGTATGCCAGGTATGATGATCTGTTAGGTGCTGGCATAAGCAGAGTAACAGGCCTCGTGTCAGCGTAAAAGGTGACAGGTGTGATAAGGTATGTTCACACAAATCAGTTTTTATGCATTTTTTCCTTTCATGAAAAACAAGCAAGCTATGACCGGAAAACTGCAGTGTAAAATTACAATCCTTTTTGTTTTCATTTTTTTTTTTCCAAGCAAAGCTATTTTGATCTCAATGGGCAAAATTTGTAGTAAAAACTTTGAAACAAATAACATGCTGCAGTTTTTATGCACCCATAGACTTGAATGGGTGAGCCTCATGAAACACTGAGAAGAAAGTAGTGCATGCTGTGATTTTATTCTGACAGATTGTTGGACTGAGAGAAAAAAAACGTTCATCTCAACAGCACTATTTCATGAGCCCTTAGTGTGCAAAAATAGAAAATGAAATTATAATTACATGTTCAAGGTAGTATTGAAAATAAAAGATCTATAAAACCCTGGTGTTGCGGTATTTTTTTACTGACCCAAAGTATAAAGACGTCTTATCACTTTTACCACAAAGTGAACAGTGTAAAATGCTGCAAGAAAAAAATAAAGACAATTCCTGAAGTTTAACCCCTTTACCCCCAAGGGTGGTTTGCACGTCAATAACCAGGCCAATTTTTACAATTCTGACCACTGTCCCTTTATGAGGTTATAACTCCGAAACGCTTCAACGGATCCTGGTGATTCTGACATTGTTTTCTCGTGACATATTGTACTTCATGATAGTGATAAAATTTCTTTGATAGTACCTGCGTTTATTTGTGAAAAAAACGGAAATTTGGCGAAAATTTTGAAAATTTCGCAATTTTCAAACTTTGAATTTTTATGCAATTAAATCACAGAGATATGTCACACAAAATACTTAATAAGTAACATTTCCCACATGTCTCCTTTACATCAGCATAATTTTGGAACCAAATTTTTTTTGTTTGTTAGGGAGTTAAGGGTTAAAAGTTGACCAGCAATTTCTCATTTCTACAACACCATTTTTTTTTAGGGACCACGTCTCATTTGAAGTCATTTTGAGGGGTCTATATGATAGAAAATGCCCAAGTGTGACACCATTCTAAAAACTGCACCCCTCAAGGTGCTCAAAACCACATTCAAGAAGTTTATTAACCCTTCAGGTGTTTAATAGGAATTTTTGGAATGTTTAAATAAAAATGAACATTTAACTTTTTTACACAAAAAATTTACTTCAGCTCCAATTTGTTTTATTTTACCAAGGGTAACAGGAGAAAATGGACCCCAAAAGTTGTTGTCCAATTTGTCCTGAGTACGCTGATACCCCATATGTGGCAGTAAACCACTGTTTGGGCGCATGGGAGAGCTCGGAAGGGAAGGAGCGCCATTTGACTTTTCAATGCAAAATTGACAGGAATTGAGATGGGACGCCATGTTGCGTTTGGAGAGCCACTGATGTGCCTAAACATTGAAACCCCCCACAAGTGACACCATTTTGGAAAGTAGACCCCCTAAGGAACTTATCTAGAGGTGTGGTGAGCACTTTGACCCACCAAGTGCTTCACAGAAGTTTATAATGCAGAACCGTAAAAATAAAAAATCATATTTTTTCACAAAAATTATATTTTTGCCCCCAATTTTTTATTTTTCCAAGGGTAAGAGAAGAAATTGGACCTCAAAAGTTGTTGTCCAATTTGTCCTGAGTACGCTGATACCCCATATGTGGCAGTAAACCACTGTTTGGGCGCATGGGAGAGCTCGGAAGGGAAGGAGCGCCGTTTGACTTTGCAATGCAAAATTGACAGGAATTGAGATGGGACGCCATGTTGCGTTTGGAGAGCCACTGATGTGCCTAAACATTGAAACCCCCCACAAGTGACACCATTTTGGAAAGTAGACCCCCTAAGGAACTTATCTGGATGTGTGGTGAGCACTTTGACCCACCAAGGGCTTCACAGAAGTTTATAATGCAGAGCCATAAAAATAAAACAAAATTTTTTTCCCACAAAAATTATTTTTTAGCCCCCAGTTTTGTATTTTCCCTAGAGTAACAGGAGAAATTGGACCCCAAAAGTTGTTGTCCAATTTGTCCTGAGTACGCTGATACCCCATATGTGAGGGGGAACCACCGTTTGGGCGCATGGGAGGGCTCGGAAGGGAAGGAGCGCCATTTGGAATGCAGACTTAGATGGAATGGTCTGCAGGCGTCACATTGCGTTTGCAGAGCCCCTAATGTACCTAAACAGTAGAAACCCCCCACAAGTGACACCATTTTGGAAAGTAGACCCCCTAAGGAACTCCTCTTGATGTGTTGTGAGAGCTTTGAACCCCCAAGTATTTCACTACAGTTTATAACGCAGAGCCGTGAAAATAAAAAATCTTTTTGTTTTCCCACAAAAATTATTTTTAGCCCCCAGTTTTGTATTTTCCCAAGGGTAACAGGAGAAATTGGTCCACAAAAGTTGTTGTCCAATTTGTCCTGAGTACGCTGATACCCCATATGTGAGGGTAAACCCCTGTTTGGGCACACGGGAGAGCTCGGAAGGGAAGGAGCACTGTTTTACTTTTTCAACGCAGAATTGGCTGGAATTGAGATCGGACGCCATGTCGTGTTTGGAGAGCCCCTGATGTGCCGAAACAGTGGAAACCCCCCAATTATAACTGAAACCCTAATCTAAACACACCCCTAACCCTAATTCTAACGGTAACCCTAACCACACCTCTAACCCTGACACACCCCTAACCCTAATCCCAACCCTATTCCCAACCGTAAATGTAATCTAAACCCTAACCCTAACTTTAGCCCCAACCCTAACTGTAGCCCCAACCCTAACCCTAACCCTAGCCCTAACCCTAGCCCTAATCCTAGCCCTAACCCTAGCCCTAACCCTAGCCCTAGCCCTAATGGGAAAATGGAAATAAATACATTTTTTTTATTTTTCCCTAACTAAGGGGGTGATGAAGGGGGGTTTGATTTACTTTTATAGCGAGTTTTTTAGCGGATTTTTATGATTGGCAGCCGTCACACACTGAAAGACGCTTTTTATTGCAAAAAATATTTTTTGCAATACCACATTTTGAGAGCTATAATTTTTCCATATTTTGGTCCACAGAGTCATGTGAGGTCTTGTTTTTTGCGGGACGAGTTGACGTTTTTACTGAAAACATTTTCGGGCACGTGACATTTTTTGATCGCTTTTTATTCCGATTTTTGTGAGGAAGAATGACCAAAAGCCAGCTATTCATGAATTTCTATTGGGGGAGGCGTTTATACCGTTCCGCGTTTGGTAAAATTGATAAATCAGTTTTATTCTTCGGGTCAGTACGATTACAGCGATACCTCATTTATATCATTTTTTTATGGTTTGGCGCTTTTATACGATAAAAACTATTTTACAGAAAAAATAATTATTTTTGCATCGCTTTATTCTCAGGACTATTACTTTTTTATTTTTTTGCTGATGATGCTGTATGGCAGCTCGTTTTTTGCGGGACAATATGACGCTTTCAGCGGTACCATGGTTATTTATATCTGTCCTTTTGATCGCGTGTTATTCCACTTTTTGTTCGGCGGTATGATAATAAAGCGTTGTTTTTTGCCTCGGTTTTTTTTTTTTTTTTCTTACGGTGTTTACTGAAGGGGTTAACTAGTGGGACAGATTTATAGGTCGGGTCGTTACGGACGCGGCGATACTAAATATGTGTACTTTTATTGGGTTTTTTTTTATTTAGATGAAGAAATGTATTTATGGGAATAATATATTTTTTTTTTTTTCATTATTTTGGAATATTTTTTTAAATTTTTTTTTACACATTTGGAAAATTTTTTTTTTTTACTTTTTTACTTTGTCCCGGGGGGGACATCACAGATCAGTGATCTGACAGTTTGCACAGCACTCTGTCAGATCACTGATCTGACATGCAGCGCTGCAGCCTTCACAGTGCCTGCTCTGAGCAGGCTCTGTGAAGCCACCTCCCTCCCTGCAGGACCCGGATCCGCAGCCATCTTGGATCCGGGGCTGGAGGAAGCAGGGAGGGAGGTGAGACCCTCGCAGCAACGCGATCACATCGCGTTGCTCCGGGGGTCTCAGGGAAGCCCGCAGGGAGCCCCCTCCCTGCGCGATGCTTCCCTGCACCGCCGGCACATCGCGATCATGTTTAATCGCGGTGTGCCAGGGGTTAATGTGCCGGGGGCGGTCCGTGACCGCTCCTGGCACATAGTGCCGGATGTCAGCTGCGATAAGCAGCTGACACCCAGCCGCGATCGGCCGCGCTCCCCCCGTGAGCGCGGCCGATCGGCTATGACGTACTATCCCGTCCAGGGTCAGATAAGCCCAGGGCACCTCGACGGGATAGTACGTCTAAGGTCACAGAGGGGTTAATTTCTCATTCTGTCTCCTAAATATTTGAATAAGAAGTGATTAATAATAATAATAATAATAATAATAATAATAATAATAATAATATGTCATGTAGCCCAAAATAGTATCAATAAAAAATTCAACTCATCATAATAAAAAAAGCAACCCCCCACTCAGACCTGCCATCCATTTATGGAAAATAGGCTCTCTACATTATTCATATCTTCTCTACAGCAAACGCTGCTGCAGGGAAGATATGAATCGCGGCTTCAGCACCAGATGCAGGGGACAGCGCTAAACTTTAGCTGTGTTGTGCCCATACATCACTTAGGCCTCTTTCACACTTCCGTCCTTGGCTGTGCGTCATAGTGCAGTGAAATGACGAAAGAGAGACACAGAGAGAAACAGAGACTTTTCCCCAGTGTGCGCAGTGTTTCCTGTGTCCATAGGCTCCCATTCTGTGGAACGACGTATGCTGCAGGAGGCGTCGGGGAACGTTTTTCCACTGCAGGCAAAAAACGTTCTATGGAACGTTTTTTGGAAAAGACGGGCCGTCAAATTCCGCAGGATCCAGTGCACGACGGACGAAACGTGTGGCAATACGTCGCTAATACAAGTCTATGAGAAAATGCAAATTTTTTTGCAGGATCCCGTTTTCTCCAAAAACGACGGATCTCAACAGGACTACAAAGACAGAACTGTGAAAGAGGCCTTAGGCTCCTTTCACACCTCAGTCGGTACGCGGCCGTCTATAAGCGTCGGCACGACGGACATTGGCAATTTTTTGCACGTGGGCAGCGGACGCAGTGTTTCAACACGTCCGCTGCCCATAGTAAACTCCCAGGGAGGAGGGGGTGGAGTTACGGCCGGGCATGCGCAGTTTAAAATGCAGGACACGACGTACGAAAAAACGTTCCCTTGAACGTTTTTTTGCTACGACGATCCACCAAATACCGATGCATCCAGTGCACGACATATGGAACATGTGTCCATACGTCGCGATGCTTTGGTAATACAAGTCTATGTGCTAAAAAAACGCATCATGCGGGCAACTTTGCAGGATGCATTTTTTCCACAAAACGACGCATTGTGACGGTCGGAAAAAGACGGAGGTGTGAAAGTGGCCTTAGTTATGGTCACGGCTGCAGCAGTCTTCAGTTAAGGCTACTTTCACATTTCCGTCGGAGGTCGCCCGTCACAAACGACGTACCGACGGAAGTGTGTGCTTTCACATTTCCGTCTGCAGTCCCGGGCAGGAAAGAGACATTGAGATTTCCTGCCAGGCATGCACAGACAGAAAAACAGGATGCAACGCACAGAAAAACGTTCCCTTGAACGTTTTTTCCAGACGACGGGCCGCCAAAATCCGACGCAACCAGTGCACGACGGACGCAACGTGTGGCCATTTGGGGGCAAATTTGCAGGATGCGATTTTTTCAAAACGATGCATTGTGACGGATACAAAACAACATAGGTGTGAAAGCAGCCTAAGCAGTAGGGGTTTGGGACCCCACCGATGTCATATTGAGAAATGTGACATTTTTAAGGGTTCCAAATCTCCAGAAGCCTAGCACAATATATTGAGCGCTAAAATGGCACATTTGTAATTTTCACTCTGCAACATCCACTACACACAAATTTCTGAAAAACACCAGTGGGGGGTCAAAATAATCACTATACTTTGTAAATGAACTTCCTCAGGGTAATTTGCAGAAAGTGCTCACTTCTTGGCGATTTCTGCTGTCCTGACACAGTAGGGACTATCCAACAAAATATTAAAAAAAAAAAAAAAAAATCTGTGCCTCAAAAGCCAAATGGCACTCCTTCCTTTCCTGAGCCAGGCAGTGTTCCCAAACAGTACGCTATAACCACGTATTATTGGGAACTGCTGTGTTTGGTAGAAATTTATGTTACAAACTGTGAGGTCCATTTGCTCCTATTACCCCTTGTGAACATTCTCATTTTTTTCCAGTTTACTTTGTTTTACATCTCAAAATGGGGTTTTGTTTGGTGGGGGTTTCAGACATATAGGGCCCTCTTTAACCCTCCGTCAGGGGCAACTGATCTGACAGACGCAGCTCACTTAAGGTACCGTCACACTAAGCGACGCTGCAGCGATACCGACAATGATCCGGATGGCTGCAGCGTCGCTGTTTGGTCGCTGGAGAGCTGTCACACAGACAGCTCTCCAGCGACCAACGATCCCGAGGTCCCTGGTAACCAGGGTAAACATCGCGTTACTAAGCGCAGGGCCGCGCTTAGTAACCCGATGTTTACCCTGGTTACCATCGTTAAAGTAAAAAAAACAACCACTACATACTTACCTACTGTGTCTGTCCCCGGCGCTGTGCTTCTCTGCACTGGCTGTGAGCGCCGGGCAGCCGGAAAGCAGAGCGGTGACGTCACCGCTCTGCTTTCCGGTCGCTGTGCTCACAGTCAGAGCAGAGAAGCACAGCGCCGGGGACAGACAGCGGTAGGTAAGTATGTAGTGGTTGTTTTTTTTACTTTAATGATGGTAACCAGGGTAAACATCGGGTTACTAAGCGCGGCCCTGCGCTTAGTAACCCGATGTTTACCCTGGTTACCAGCGAAGACATCGCTGAATCGGTGTCACACACGCCGATTCAGCGATGTCAGCGGGAGATCCAGCGACGAAACAAGTTCTGGACTTTCTTCCCCGACCAGCGATATCACAGCAGGGGCCTGATCGCTGCTGCCTGTCACACTGGACGATATCGCTAGCCAGGACGCTGCAACATCACGGATCGCTAGCGATATCGTCTAGTGTGACGGTACCTTTAGTTTCATTTCTCTATTTTCAGTGGTTTGTCTGGGAAACACCATCCTCCCAGTACCTTCATAACTTTAAAGGCTGTGTGAAACCTGAGAAGCCTCTTGTGCTGCAGAGGTGCAGAAGATCAGATATCAGTGTTTTGGCTTCTCAGGCTCATTGCCCCTGAATGCGTCACACCTTTGACGATTAGAATTTGCTGTTTTATTCATCCCAATTGTTTTTTTAGCTTGTTTTATGAATAGCTAGTGCTAAATTTGTGGATTTGTCATAGAAGGTTTTGTTAGAAATAAGAGTGCGCTTCTCAGGCACATTGTGCCCTAACACATATTCTCTCTCTTGTTTCAGCTTTTCTTATGAAATGGTGAGGAGAATATTTGACTTGTCCAATGCCCTTCATGTTGAGCAAGTGCAAAATATATTGCTTGATGATGAGACAGACCCCTTACAGCTAGAAGATTTAGGCCAGTCTCACACGTCCAGATAATTCCGGTACCGGAAAAATCGGTACCAGAATTATCTGTGTCCGTGTGTCCGTGTGCTTACGTTGAACATCAGTGTGGCACACGTGCGGCAGCCGTGTGCCGACTGAGGACCACACGAACCGTGCAGGAGACAGCGCTACAGTTAAGCGCTGTCCCCTGCATCTGGTGCTGAAGCCCCATTCATTTCTTCTCTCCAGCATCGTTTGCTGGAGAAAAGATATGAAAAATCTTTTTTTTTTTTTTTTTTTGGGGGGGGGGCGGCACTATAGTGAACGAGGAGGCGCTCTGCCGGCACTATAGTGAACGAGGAGGCGCTCTGCCGGCACTATAGTGAACGAGGAGACGCTCTGCCGGCACTATAGTGAACGAGGAGACGCTCTGCCGGCACTATAGTGAACGAGGAGACGCTCTGCCGGCACTATAGTGAACGAGGAGACGCTCTGCCGGCACTATAGTGAACGAGGAGGCGCTCTGCCGGCACTATAGTGAACGAGGAGGTGCTCTGCCGGCACTATAGTGAACGAGGAGGCGCTCTGCCGGCACTATAGTGAACGAGGAGGCGCTCTGCCGGCACTATAGTGAACGAGGAGGCGCTCTGCTGGCACTATAGTGAACGAGGAGGCGCTCTGTCGGCACTATAGTGAACGAGGAGGCGCTCTGCCGGCACTATAGTTTATGTAAACATTCTCTATGGCCAGAATAGTTGAAGAGGTGGCACGCTAACATTACTTTGATTTAAAGAGAACCTGTCAGCAGTTTTTGCTATGTAATCTGAGGGCAGCATGAAGTAGGGCTCAGACATTTATTTCACGGATGTGTCACTTAAGGTACCGTCACATTAAGCGACGCTGCAGCGATATAGACAACGATGCCGATCGCTGCAGCGTCGCTGTTTGGTCGCTGGAGAGCTGTCACACAGACAGCTCTCCAGCGACCAAGGATGCCGAAGTCCGCGGTTAACCAGGGTAAACATCGGGTTACTAAGCGCAGGGCCGCGCTTAGTAACCCGATGTTTACCCTGGTTACCATTGTAAATGTAAAAAAAAAAACACTACATACTTACATTCCTGTGTCTGGTCACGTCCCTCGCCTTCAGCTTCCCGCACTGACTGTGAGCGGCGCGCCGGCCGGCCGTAAAGCAGAGCGGTGACGTCACCGCTGTGCTCTGCTTTACGGCCAGCCGGCGCTCACAGTCAGTGCGGGAAGCTGAAGGCGAGGGACGTGACCAGACACCGGAATGTAAGTATGTAGTGTTTTTTTTTTTACATTTACAATGGTAACCAGCGTAAACATTGGGTTGCTAAGCGCGGCCCTGCGCTTAGTAACCCGATATTTACCCTGGTTACCAGTGAAGACATCGCTGGATCGGTGTCACACACGCCGATTCAGCGATGTCAGCGGGAGATCAGCGACCAAAATAAAGTTCTGATCATTCCCCAGCGACCAACGATCTCCCAGCAGGGGCCTGATCGTTGGTCGCTGTCACGCATAACGATTTCGGTAACTATACCGTTGCTACGTCACAAAAAGCAACGATATCGTTAAGCTGTCTGCTGCTTCAATACAATGAGTTTTCTCAGCAGGAGATTATCACTGCCGAACTAGCTGCCCGTGTGCTTCCTGGTTCAGCTACGCCCCTAGCACTGATTTTTAGCTATCAACATAAAATGTACACAGAAAGCTGCTAATCAGGGGAGTGGGCAGGATTAGCTTTCTGAACTCTGCTACATCTACAGCAGATTAAATTCTGATTGTGCCACAATTGTTGCACACAGTAAATGAAGTGACACATCGCTGGTATCAGGGTCTCTTTTCCTTCATTATGCTGATCTCAGATGATATAGCAAAAGCCTGGTGACAGATTCCCTTTAAGCGAAGGTGTGCTGCTAGCGTTACAGTATATGTGGTGCAATGTTGTCAGAATTATGGTTTATGAGGTGTATAATACTGGCACTATTGTCCATGAGGAGGCACAGTACTTGCCCTGTAGTCTATGGGGAGGCACGGTGCTGCGAGGCGGTGTTGTGCGAGGTGGTGTGGCGACAGTGTTGTCTGAAGTAGTACAGTGTAGCGTGACGTAGCACGGTGCTGCGAGGAGGCAGTCTGCTGTGTGAGGTGCTGCGAGGAGGCAGTCTGCTGTGTGAGGTGCTGCGAGGAGGCAGTCTGCTGTGTGAGGTGCTGCGAGGAGGCGGTCTGCTGTGTGAGGTGCTGCGAGCTTCCCGCACTGACTGTGAGCGGCGCGCCGGCCGCGAGCTTCCCGCACTGACTGTGAGCGCCGGCCGGCCTCACCTGTGTGAGGTGCTGCGAGGAGGCGGTCTGCTGTGTGAGGTGCTGCGAGGAGGCGGTCTGCAGTGTGAGGTGCTGCGAGGAGGCGGTCTGCAGTGTGAGGTGCTGCGAGGAGGCGGTCTGTAGTGTGAGGTGCTGCGCGGAGGCGGTCTGCAGTGTGAGTTGGCGCGTTGCTGCGAGGAGGCGGTCTGCTGTGTGAGGTGCTGCGAGGAGGCGGTCTGCTGTGTGAGGTGCTGCGAGGAGGCGGTCTGCTGTGTGAGGTGCTGCGAGGAGGCGGTCTGCTGTGTGAGGTGCTGCGAGGAGGCAGTCTGCTGTGTGGCTGTTGGTTTGCTATGTGAGGTAGCACGGTCAGGTGAGGAGGCGCTCTGGCGTGAGGTGGCGTGGTGCTATCTGAGGTGGTGCTGACAGTGCCTGCAAGGTTTGGCGGGAGCTTGCCTGTAGCTGTACATAATACTATATAGTGACCCTTGTCACTGCCCTCCTCACCAGTACAGCGCGCACTATATGTGCCGATCTCCCCTCAGAGTCAGTATCATTCGGGACATGATTACAGAGCTCTAGCCACGCGCCTCCTCGGCCGGCTGGGTACAGTCACAAGCCCCTCCCCTTCAGGTCCTCACCTTCTTCTCCGGCTCCGGTGGACCCCGCACGTCCCTGTGCCCTCTATGGACATACTCTCTGTCTCCTCCAGAGCCGCGGCCTCTGTACGGTCTGCGGCCACCGCCACCTCTCCGGGATTTACCGCGGCCACGCTCCATCTCTGCTCACGAAAGATGTCAAATCGTACCAACTAAAGGACCTTTGATTATGTCACAGACATGTGATCAGTCACGTGGGTGGGAGGGGCCAGTATGCTAGAGGGGTTGTGAGTCAAACGCAAGGCTCCTGCTTTATGTATTGTTCTGCCTGGCGCACAAAAGTCCCTGCAATGTCTGTCCGCAGCCCGCTCACAGTAATTTCCTATACAGCTCTGCTCTGGCTGTGCCCATATGACCCTGCAATGTCTGTCCTCAGCCTGCTCACAGTAATGTCCTCTACAGCTCTGCTCTGTGCACACAAGTCCCTGCAATGTCTGTCCTCAGCCTGCTCACAGTAATGTCCTCTACAGCTCTGCTCTGTGCACACACGTCCCTGCAATGTCTGTCCTCAGCCTGCTCACAGTAATGTCCTCTACAGCTCTGCTCTGCGCACACAAGTCCCTGCAATGTCTGTCCTCAGCCTGCTCACAGTAATGTCCTCTACAGCTCTGCTCTGTGCACACACGTCCCTGCAATGTCTGTCCTCAGCCTGCTCACAGTAATGTCCTCTACAGCTCTGCTCTGTGCACACACGTCCCTGCAATGTCTGTCCTCAGCCTGCTCACAGTAATGTCCTCTACAGCTCTGCTCTGTGCACACAAGTCCCTGCAATGTCTGTACCCATTCTGCTCACAGTAATGTCCTCTACAACTCTGCTCTGTGCACACCAGTCCCTGCAGTGTCTGTCCCCAGCCTGCTCACAGTAATTTCCTATACAGCTCTGCTCTGGCTGTGCCCATAAGTCCCTGCAGTGTCTGATCCCAGAGTGCTCACAGAACTGTCCTCTACAGCTCTGCTCTGCGCACACAAGTCCCAGCAATGTCTGTCCTCAGCCTGCTCACAGTAATGTCCTCTACAGCTCTGCTCTGTGCACACAAGTCCCTGCAATGTCTGTCCTCAGCCTGCTCACAGTAATGTCCTCTACAGCTCTGCTCTGTGCACACAAGTCCCTGCAATGTCTGTCCCCAGCCTGCTCACAGTAATGTCCTCTACAGCTCTGCTCTGTGCACACAAGTCCCTGCAATGTCTGTCCTCAGCCTGCTCACAGTAATGTCCTATACAGCTCTGCTCTGTGCACACAAGTCACTGCAGTGTCTGTACCCATCCTGCTCACAGTAATGTCCTATACAACTCTGCTCTGTGCACACGAGTCCCTGCAGTGTCTGTCCCCAGCCTGCTCACAGTAATGTCCTCTACAGCTCTGCTCTGTGCACACAAGTCCCTGCAGTGTCTGTACCCATCCTGCTCACAGTAATGTCCTATACAACTCTGCTCTGTGCACACCAGTCCCTGCATTGTCTGTCCCCAGCCTGCTCACAGTAATGTCCTATACAGCTCTGCTCTGGCTGTGCACATAAGTCCCTGCAGTGTCTGTCCCCAGCCTGCTCACAGTAATGTCCTCTACAGCTCTGCTCTGTGCACACAAGTCACTGCAGTGTCTGTACCCATCCTGCTCACAGTAATGTCCTATACAACTCTGCTCTGTGCACACGAGTCCCTGCAGTGTCTGTCCCCAGCCTGCTCACAGTAATGTCCTCTACAGCTCTGCTCTGCACACAAGTCCCTGCAATGTCTGTCCCCAGCCCGCTCACAGTAATGTCCTATACAGCTCTGCTCTGTGCACACAAGTCCCTGCAGTGTCTGTACCCATCCTGCTCACAGTAATGTCCTATACAACTCTGCTCTGTGCACACAAGTCCCTGCAATGTCTGTCCTCAGCCTGCTCACAGTAATGTCCTATACAGCTCTGCTCTGTGCACACAAGTCACTGCAGTGTCTGTACCCATCCTGCTCACAGTAATGTCCTATACAACTCTGCTCTGTGCACATGAGTCCCTGCAGTGTCTGTCCCCAGCCTGCTCACAGTAATGTCCTCTACAGCTCTACTCTGCACACAAGTCCCTGCAATGTCTGTCCCCAGCCCGCTCACAGTAATGTCCTATACAGCTTTGCTCTGTGCACACAAGTCCCTGCAATGTCTGTCCCCAGCCCGCTCACAGTAATGTCCTATACAGCTCTGCTCTGTGCACACAAGTCCCTGCAGTGTCTGTACCCATCCTGCTCACAGTAATGTCCTATACAACTCTCCTCTGTGCACACCAGTCCCTGCATTGTCTGTCCCCAGCCTGCTCACAGTAATGTCCTATACAGCTCTGCTCTGGCTGTGCACATAAGTCCCTGCAGTGTCTGTCCCCAGCCTGCTCACAGTAATGTCCTATACAGCTCTGCTCTGTGCACACAAGTCCCTGCAGTGTCTGTACCCATCCTGCTCACAGTAATGTCCTATACAACTCTGCTCTGTGCACACCAGTCCCTGCAGTGTCTGTCCCCAGCCTGCTCACAGTAATGTCCTATACAGCTCTGCTCTGTGCACACAAGTTCCTGCAGTGTCTGTCCCCATCCTGCTCACAGTAATGTCCTATACAGCTCTGCTCTGTGCACACAAGTCTTTGCAGTGTCTGTCCCCAGCCTGCTCACAGTAATGTCCTATACAGCTCTGCTCTTTTCACACAAGTCCCTGCAGTGTCTGTCCCCATCCTGCTCACAGTAATGTCCTATAGAGCTCTGCTCTGTGAACACAGGTCCCTGCAATGTCTGTCCTCAGCCTGCTCACAGTAATGTCTTTATACAGCTCTGCCCTGTGCATACAAGTCCCTGCACTAGTTTTGAGGATTTTTAGGTTTTAATATAGCCATGAAGCATGTTATGGATTGCTGCATGTGTACAAGATTAGAACCACCGTCAGCAAATGAGTGCAGCACGAGGAGTACCATTAGTACATGAATGCTGTACCAGAAACACCATCAGTACATGAATGCTGCATGAGATCCCCAGACAGTACATGAATGTAGAGCCAGAAACACCGTAAGTACATGAATACAGCCTTAGAAACACTGACAGCACATGATGTATGTTGCTCCAGAAATATCGACAGTAGTTGAATTCAGCGCGAGAAACACCATCAGTACATGAATACAGCACCAGAAACACTGTCAGTACATGAATGTGATGCCAGAAACAATGCCAGTACATGAATACAGCACCAGAAACACTGTCAGTACATGAATGTGATGCCAGAAACAATGCCAGTACATGAATACAGCACCAGAAACACTGTCAGTACATGAATGTGATGCCAGAAACAATGCCAGTACATGTATATAGCACCGAGCTTAGTACAGAAATCAATTGCAGTGTCAGGTCAGCTGCATTTACAATTGTTTTACATGAACCTACAATTCCCAATATGTATTTAACAATGGTAAGGAGATACTGGGAGTTTTTGTTACCAGCCATCATCAGACTGTAGACCATGTAAGAATCATAGCAATGATGTAACATACAGTTAGGTCCATATATATTTGGACAGAGACAACATTTTTCTAATTTTGGTTATAGACATTACCACAATGAATTTTAAACAAAACAATTCAGATGCAGTTGAAGTTCAGATTTTCAGCTTTCATTTGAGGGTATCCACATTAAAATTGGATAAAGGGTTTAGGAGTTTCAGCTCCTTAACATGTGCAACCCTGTTTTTAAAGGGACCAAAAGTAATTAGACAGATTCAATAATTTTAAATAAAATGTTCATTTCTAGTACTTGGTTGAAAACCCTTTGTTGGCAATGACTGCCTGAAGTCTTGAACTCATGGACATCACCAGACGCTGTGTTTCCTCCTTTTTGATGCTCTGCTAAGCCTTCACTGCAGTGGTTTTCAGTTGCTGTTTGTTTGTGGGCCTTTCTGTCTGAAGTTTAGTCTTTAACAAGTGAAATGCATGCTCAATTGGGTTGAGATCAGGTGACTGACTTGGCCATTCAAGAATATTCCACTTCTTTGCTTTAATAAACTCCTGGGTTGCTTTGGCTTTATGTTTTGGGTCACTGTCCATCTGTAGTATGAAGCGACGACCAATCAGTTTGGCTGCATTTGGCTGGATCTGAGCACACAGTATGGCGGCTCTGAATACCTCAGAATTCATTCGGCTGCTTCTGTCCTGTGTCATATCATCAAAAAAACACTAGTGACCCAGTGCCACTGGCAGCCATGCATGCCCAAGCCATCACCCTGTCTCCGCCGTGTTTTACAGATGATGTGGTGTGCTTTAGATCATGAGCTGTACCACGCCTTCGCCATACTTTTCTCTTTCCATCATTCTGGTAGAGGTTGATCTTGGTTTCATCTGTCCAAAGAATGTTCTTCCAGAACTGTGCGGCTTTTTTAGATGTTTTTTAGCAAAGTCCAGTCTAGCCTTTTTATTCTTGATGCTTATGAGTGGCTTGCAACGTGCAATGAACCCTCTGTATTTACTTTCATGCAGTCTTCTCTCTATGGTAGATTTGGATATTGATACGCCGACCTCCTGGAGAGTGTTGTTCACTTGGTTGGCTGTTGTGAAGGGGGTTCTCTTCACCATGGAGATTATTCTGCGATCATCCACCACTGTTGTCTTCTGTGGGCGCCCAGGTCTTTTTACATTGCTGAGTTCACCAGTGCTTTCTTTCTCAGGATGTACCAAACTGTAGATTTTGCCACTCCTAATATTGTAGCAATTTCTCGGATTTTTTTTTCTGTTTTCGCAGCTTAAGGATGGCTTGTTTCATCTGCATGGAGAGCTCCTTTGACC
Source organism: Ranitomeya imitator (assembly GCF_032444005.1). NCBI lineage: Eukaryota > Metazoa > Chordata > Amphibia > Anura > Dendrobatidae > Ranitomeya > Ranitomeya imitator. The sequence continues at coordinate 714,001,948 of NC_091282.1, read as the reverse complement.
GCATGTTTACTTCACAGCAAAACCTTTCAAATGCAAGCAGCACACCTCAAATCAACTCCAGGCCTTTTATCTGCTTAAATGGGAATGACATAACAAAGGGATTGCCGACACATGTCCATGAAATATATCACATTGTTTTGGTGATTAAAGTAAAGTTAATCCCAAACTGAGTGGTAGTTTAATATAAAATAACTTTTATTAACAACAGGTTAAAATTACATGCAGTAAGAAAAGGTGCTAGATCTAACGTTGTAGAGGGACTAAACTGCCATGGGAAACTCCTACCAATTGGCCAGACACAAAATATTCACCTATAGACAAGGTGTAGAAAGGCTCCACATGTGAAGACTCTAAGCACAGTAGCACCACATGGGGAATATAGAAAGAACTGCCTCTAACCATTATACTCAATAAAGACTACACTAATGTGCTTCATGGTGATGAATGAGATGAGGCATAGATATATTAAAAAAAAAAAACCTAAGATGATGTGGAACACATGTGGATGTGCCGCAGTAAAATGGTAAACCTTACCTAAAGTCAGCTGTTTGAAATTCCTCAGCGTCCCTCTGCCTCGACATGACATAATGAAGGGATTGCCCACACATGTCCATGAAATAGCCTTGGAGACAATTGTCCAATTACTTTTGGTCCCTTTAAAAACAGGGTGGCTCATGTTAAGCAGCTGAAACTCCTAAACCCTTCATCCAATTTTAATGTGGATGCCCTCAAATGAAAGCTGAAAGTCTGATCTTCAACTGCATCTGAATTGTTTTGTTTAAAATTCATTGTGGTAATGTCTATAACCAAAATTAGAAAAATGTTGTCTTTGTCCAAATATATATGGACCTAACTGTAGTTAAAATATTTAAAATGTGAAAACTTAAATCATCTTTTTTGCAATAAAAAAATAAGAATTTTTTTTCCATAAAAGCCTGATTGATCAAAACGTAAAATTATATGGTGAAAGCATAAAGAAAAACTTTTGAAATGCCAAAATTTACAATCTGTCTGTCACCTCAGCTCCCCCAAAAATGTAATAAAAAGCTTTGCATGTATATCAAATTGTACTATTAAAAACTAAAACCTTTCTAACATCTAGCAGCAATCTTTGCTGATGACTTGTCACTTATGATAACTAAACCTAAAAAGCCTTCCCTAAACTTTTGAATATTTTTGACCATTTTGGTATACTATCCAATTTTAAAGTTCATTTAGAAAAATCTGAAGCTCTCAACATGTCTACGCCGGCGCCAGATATTCATTATTTGCAGAAAATAACTTCCTTTAACTGGCCCAATAACTTCATAAAATACTTGGGAATACATATCACTAACAATCCTGATTTCTTGTACCAAAGGAATTTTCTGCCTCTGATAGAGAAAATAAGATCCCTCCTTAAAGGTTACGACAACCCTCTATTATCTTGCATAGGTAGAAAGAATGTTGCTAAATCATATATTATTCCCAAAATCTTGTACCATCTAAATATGCTACCTATAAATCTCCCACATTTCTGCTTTTCTTCAATTAAACAGGTACTGTCTCAATACATGTGGAAGTAAAAGAAAACCAAGGCTAGCGCATAAAATCCTATCCCATCCAAAACACAAAAGAGGCATCGGACCCCCTGATATCCAGGTTTATTATAAAGCAATTCATTTGAATAGATAGCTTAAATTGGCGAACTCTTACCTCTACAACTTTTGCCATTATGTGAGCCTTAGAAAAGGAACTGTCCCCTAAACTTGCACACTTAACCCAAACTCCGCTATCCCTTTCCTATTGGATCCTGAATATTCAGACCCTTATAATCTATGGTCAGAGTTACCATATTATACCATCAGTCAGTTTGTGGTGAATAAAATCCCCAGATTCCTGGCCGATTGGGTCTTCTGTATGTCCTTCTGATTTTTTACAGCAAAATCCTAAAACTCGTGTCTTTTCAACTTTTAAGTCAAAATTCTCCACCACTAGTAAGTGGACCTGGCTTGATATTCTAAGTAAGCTTTCTTACCCCATCCCTAGAAGAATCTCAAAGATCTATTAACCATCTGATCTCACCTCAATCCCCCTATAAACCAAGCTTCATATATTCCTGGGAAAAGTAATTAAATATTTTGTTATCTGAAGATGAAATTGATTCTATCTAACTCTCATGGTTTCTCCAGATGTTCCTTATTGCTAAAAAAAAAACTCATATAAAATTTTGGCCCTGTGGTACAGGACCATGAACTCTTGCACCAATTTGGTCTAACAGATTTGCACCTCTGTTGGAGATGTAGAGCTCATAAAGGAGACTTGTCTCATGTACTTTGATTTTGCCCCAAAACAAAGCCACATTGGTTGGTGATAGAGGAGACTCTAAAAAAACATAGGTCTGATAAATCATACTTTAACTCCAAAACAAGTTTTATTGTCCTGCCCATCAGTACAGTTTAAGCCCAAAAAACACGATCTATTAGCAATATTATTAGGAGCTGCCAAGCATTTAATCCTCCTGCACTGGAAACAGGAAGCTCCTCCAACCCATTTAGAATGGGTGAAAAAAATAAATATGATTTGACGTCTTGAGGAACTCACTAGCTGGGAATCCTTCACACATCCTCAATTTCTTAAAGTCTGGGAGAGATGAAAATCTGGCCTAACGAATTAAGGAAGTTTTTCAATGTCAGACTCCAGGTTTTCTGTTCTCTACACTGATCTCTCTTGATACTACCTTTCTGTTCTGACACAGCCTAATATATCCTGAATATGGTTAGGTCTCCTTTCTACTGTAAGTACTCTGTTTTCTGTATATTTGTTTAGTAGTCATGGTTGTCTGTCTTCCAATTTTGTCTCCACCCTTGTCTCAAAATGTTTTAAGAACCTTAGGGTGCCTCTTGTGACATCACGTTATCATTATTCCATTGCATCTCATTACTTTTTCACAGTTGTGTAATTTTGTTTACTAAAATGTTTAAATAAAGAACTATTAAAAAAAACTAATGCTTTTCTGCCCTTATTAGGTGTTTTTTTATTGTGTTTTTGAGTGTTTTTTTATTGCATTTTTTTTACATCCATTTGTACTGCATTTTTTAGCAGCTTTTTTTCTTCTTTTTGGTATGTCATGTTTTAGATAAAACTGCTTTGTTTTGAATACCTCCTGGTATGTGGCTTTGGTAAAACGTATTGATATATGGCATTGATACAGTCATGTGTGGATAACATGGGTTTTTTTCTGCAGATTTTCCTTGTTTCATTAAAGTCTATAGGAAAAATCTGCAAATAAAACGTATATTTACTACAATAGAAATTGACATGATGCAGATTTGAAACCATAGGTCAATTTATGCTGAGTGAAAAAATCCTGTTACACACCAGTTTTGCCCCTCTCTGCTTCTTTTTCCTTGGTCCACTGCCCTCTGCTGTGCTCCACGTCTGATTTTGCAGCTTGCTCAGAATTGATCAATTACATCATCTCCCTAAACGTATTTAAGGCCCATTTAGACACCCACCTGTGTCTTGGAATTGAAACTCTAGTCCTATGTTTGGTGTTCTCCACCAAAAAGTATTTGTGCTTGCATTCATCCCTGCTGGGTTCCACTTCATCCGTCCTGCTGCTCTTGAGATTCCTGAGTTTGCCAAGTTCTCGGTGCACACGTGTCTTCCTGATTGCTGCATCGACATCAAAGGTCCTTGTGCTCACCTGGATCTAAGGCTTAGAGGATCCACCTCACCTGCTGAGCCTGACACATTCACTTTGCAGGGACAGTAAGCATACTTTTTGCATAGCAAAAACATGGAGTGTCAAAAATTCACCAAACACTCATTGTGGGAGCTTAACCTTACGAGGAGCTTCTCCAGCCCTATGGCTTCTTACAGATCAACTTAATATAACATGTTGTTTTCAAATTAATGTTTCAGCTGTATTTATTGCTTGGAAAAAAGAAAAAAGCCTGCAGAAATACATCTGAAATATTCATTTTAAAAAACATAATGCAAAGCTTAAAATATATCAGTACGGACTGAAAACTTCATATGGTTAGTAGTAAATCCCTAAATGATGTTGTGCAATCATCTTCTACGTCATTACGATTTTCAAACCTTTCATGTAATTTTACTTATTCCCACTTCTTTCTAACATATTAATTTATAATGTTGCCATTCTTGATAATAAAAGTAATAACATAGGCATCCAGGAATTAAGTGCATAGTACATAAATGTGCACAAATGTAATTCTGACTGTCAATAGACTCAGCAAAGATGAATCTCTTCAGCCATCCACTAATACATAACCGCTGTAGTCATCAATTAGTTAGGAAACCCCTTTTAATAGTATAAACGCATCACTTTTGAACTGTCAAAAGAATTAGGAATTAGGATGTGAAGGAAGTCTTTGAGGGACATCAAAGATGACAATAACAGGTTAACCAGATTTGGGGGGGCTTGTTTACCAGTCAAAATAGATTAGCGAGCAACCAAGCAGCTTCCTGTGAATTTGCTTTACAACTTCATAATGCTTTTAAAAGTGATTTAAAATCCTTTTTCAATTGGCTTTTCTGAAACAATTTATAAAAAGTTCTGCATGCAGGTTAATTATCTTCCAGAACAGTAGTGGTCTTCGCCCTTTTGTGAGTAGCAAATCACTTTCAAAAATACAGATGGTGTTAATGTAGTATAAATATAAAATCCTATTTAATGTATGGCTGAGTGATGATACGGTTTAGACATTGCATCAAAATTCAGTAATGCTATTTCATCCCTGATGCCACTCATGCACAGTAGTTTCATAGTTACCAGCACTGCCTTTAGATTGCTGGGACGTTTTAGCCCCTTTGCTTTTTGACATACGACTTCCTTGAATTTCCGAGAACTGTTTCCATAAAATGGTACGGTCCCTGCATATAATTGCGAGATTGAGTACATATTGGCTCTGGTGGGATGGCATTTATTCTTCAGTGTGTACTAAGTACCTTATGTTATTTATATGCACTATTACTTTTTACTTACTTATAGCAGGGTATATGTTCATTTTGTTCCTATCTTAGGTTTTGTGTGTTTAATGGCCAGTGTGAACTTGCTCCTACACGTTGCATGTATGCCAACATACTCCAATTCATTTATTTCAGTTTTGCTTTAATTGTGAGAAACCACAATATTCATAGTAAGTAAAGATTTTCTCCACTATTCTGCTATGGATAGGTCATCAATATTAGATCGATAACTGGCACCTCCACTGTTAATCTATTCTCGTTTAACAGCCATATGTTAATAGTTGTGGAGCTGAACTACACAGCTCTTTCAAATGTGTAGTAGCTGCAGCCTGGTACTTTAGATCCACCCCTATGTGAATGAACAGAAGTGGATCTATAGTACTCGGTAGTGGTCACTACACAGTTGATGAGTTTATGCTCACCAGTTGAGGTGGATCTTCTAAGCTGCAGGTACAGGTGGGCACAAGGACACAGGGTGTTGATGTAGCAATCTGGAAGGCACATGGGAAGCTTTTACGACTCACCTGGTGAAGTGGACCCACTAAGCCCCTGATCTAAGTGGGTACATGGGCCCCGAGCATGGTACAGCTGGCAGGACAAGACACCATGAGGAATCTTGAGAACACCAGGATGGATGCAGCGAAGTCAGCAGGACAGCAAGGATAACAGCCAGTTACACGATGTGCACAGGAGGAGAGAAACTAACAAAGTCTTGAATAATAATCAGAAGACACAAGTGTATTTCCTAAGGGGTCTTAAAAGGTATAGGGAGATGATGTCACATGTTGGTTAACCTATGTGGAGCACCACAGAGAGCAGCGGACCAGGTTGAAGGAAGGAGAGCCCTGACTGATGAAATAAAACCCAGCAGGGAAGAAAGCTAGTAAAAGCACATTATGCACAGAAGGTGGAGGGCATGAGGCATAGTAGTCTGGAGAGACTCAATCCCAAGACACAGGTGTATGTGTCAATGTGCCTTAAATAGGTCTAGCTAGACGTTGCCATTGATCCACGCGGAGCAATCTAAAAAACCCAACGTGGAGCACAACAGAGGGCACTGATCCCAGGAGAAGGGAGCGAAGCCTGGAATACCCGGGACAGGTGTGTATCATGATGGAGATTTACTGTTCAGCTCCACAACTACTAACATTCTTCCAGCACAGAGAACAGTTGATCAGTGGGAGGGGCAGTTGTTGGATCCCCATTGTTTTGATAGTGATGGCTTATCCTAAAGAGAAATCTTTTAAAGTAGGGAAAATTCCCCCCAAAATGAGTAAGTACACAGATTGACAAATGAAGATAGACATGCATTTAACAACCATTACAGTACAATCTATGACTGCATAGAGTGTACTAAAGTAAAACAGAAAGCCCATAAACCTTTACTGAGTGTTTACCTTCTAATTCATTGAGTCATATGGAGTCATATACATACATACTTGTTTCCCTACTTAGAGCAAAGTGATCGTACTTCCACCCGTGACTCACACGGCCCGCACAGTACTGCAAATCCTCATTTGTAGTTATCTCCATTGTAAATAAAGTAATTTTTCACGACAACAGACAATACATCATCCTCCGACAGCACATTATCTATTCGTTAAGTGGGTATTCCCTGTATATGGATCATTTACCATTTATCTGCAGGAGATAACAGTTTACTTTGCGGTTCTGCTCACTTTCCTTGCAAATGGTGCGTTAGTAATGGACAGAGTGTGGGTGGATATTCTCAATGTCCCTTCCTCTCTTAGAAATAGACACAATTACTATGGTAAAAAAAACAGGGTCATCTAAAACGAGGAGGTCTATGAAGTTCAGAGATCAGCTAGCACTGCAGGAGCTAGGAGAAAGCAGCGAAGATGAAGGATGCTTTATGTTACAAGGGGACATCGGCAAAGGTGAGGCAATGAAGGTATATGGCAGAAAATTACCCCCTCCACCACCATTAAAAAAAGACTTACTGGTAACATATATTTATTTGTGTGTATATACAGTTAGGTCCATATATATTTGGACAGAGACAACATTTTTCTAATTTTGGTTATAGACATTACCACAATGAATTTTAAACAAAACAATTCAGATGCAGTTGAAGTTCAGACTTTCAGCTTTCATTTGAGGGTATCCACATTAAAATTGGATGAAGGGTTTAAGAGTTTCAGCTCCTTAACATGTGCCACCCTGTTTTTAAAGGGACCAAAAGTAATTGGACAGATTCAATAATTTTAAATAAAATGTTCATTTTTAGTACTTGGTTGAAAACCCTTTGCTGGCCATGACTGCCTGAAGTCTTGAACTCATGGACATCACCAGACGCTGTGTTTCCGCCTTTTTGATGCTCTGCCAGGCGTTCACTGCGGTGGTTTTCAGTTGCTGTTGGTTTGTGGGCCTTTCTGTCTGAAGTTTAGTCTTTAACAAGTGAAATGCATGCTCAATTGGGTTGAGATCACGTGACTGACTTGGCCATTCAAGAATATTCCACTTCTTTGCTTTAATAAACTCCTGGGCTGCTTTGGCTTTATGTTTTGGGTCATTGTCTATCTGTAGTATGAAACGGCGACCAATCAGTTTGGCTGGATCTGAGCACATAGTATGGCTCTGAATACCTCAGAATTCATTCGGCTGCTTCTGTCCTGTGTCACATCATCAATAAACACTAGTGACCCAGTGCCACTGGCAGCCATGCATGCCCAAGCCATCACACTGCCTCTGCCGTGTTTTACAGATGATGTGGTATGCTTTGGATCATGAGCTGTACCTCGCCTTCGCCATACTTTTCTCTTTCCATCATTCTGGTAGAGGTTGATCTTGGTTTCATCTGTCCAAAGAATGTTCTTCCAGAACTGTCCTGGCTTTTTGAGATGTTTTTTTAGCAACGTCCAGTCGAGCCTTTTTATTCTTGATGCTTATGAGTGGCTTGCACCGTGCAGTGAACCCTCTGTATTTACTTTCATGCAGTCTTCTCTTTATGGTACATTTGGATATTGATACGCCTACCTCCTGGAGAGTGTTGTTCACTTGGTTGGCTGTTGTAAAGGGGTTTCTCTTCACCATGGAGATTATTCTGCGATCATCCATCACTGTTGTCTTCCGTGGGCGCCCAGGTCTTTTTGCATTGATGAGTTCACCAGTGCTTTCTTTCTTTCTCAGAATGTACCAAACTGTAGATTTTGCCACTCCTAATACTGTAGCAATTTCTCGGATGAGTTTTTCTGTTTTTGCAGCTGAAGGATGGCTTGTTTCACCTGCATGGATAGTTCCTTTGACCGCATGTTTACTTCACAGCAAACCTTCCAAATGCAAGCACCACACCTCAAATCAACTCCAGGCCTTTTATCTGCTTAATTGAGCATGACATAACAAAGGGATTGCCCACACATGTCCATGAAATAGCCTTGGAGTCAATTGTCCAATTACTTTTGGTCCCTTTAAAAACAGGGTGGCACATGTTTAGGAGATGAAACTCCTAAACCCTTCATCCAATTTTAATGTGGATATCCTCAAATGAAAGCTGAAAGTCTGAACTTCAACTGCATCTGAATTGTTTTGTTTAAAATTCATTATGGTAATGTCTAAAACCAAAATTAGAAAAATGTTGTCTCTGTCCAAATATATATGGACCTAACTGTATGTGTTCATTTCTACAAGTATAGTCTATATAGTAGTAATGCAGCTCAAAATTCATCGATTCAATGTTGACTTATACCTTAAAGCACTGTTTGTTCTGCTACACTTTTGTTTAATCAAGTTATTGCAGTCACAGCAGCTTATTCCAGGACGCTTTTGACTGAATTTTCACAGAAGGTGCGGTTAAAAAAAAAATTTTCTGCAAATTTATATGCAATTTTAATGTTGAGGAGTGTAAGGTCAAGAAGGAAAAGTCGTGAAATTATGTAAATCACATGATGGTTAGACATGTTAATGATATGCAAATGATGGAAAAATAGAAACAAAATTTTCAAAACATCTTGATATCAAACTTGAGCGCAGCACACAGAAATCTCACGCCTTGGCTGTCAATGAGGCTAGTAATGGTTGTCTGAGAACTATTCGGACACACTAAATGCGCTTGGACAAATCATCAAGATCTGCTGCTGGCATATCCTTTTTCCAATAATTGACTATTGATGTGTCAGGTGTGCGAGCTGGGGTATAAGTCTGCAGGAGCTGCAGGCCATGGTACTATGTATAAGCCAAGCTGGTTGCTCACAGTAGGACGAGCAACTACTGCGGCCTGGTGTTGCCTTGTTGATAAACGGCCCCTGGGACACTTTGAAGACATGGTTGTTCCACTTGTTTCAAGATTTATTCAATCTGTTATGGAATTGGATATCACATATCAAGTCTAAGTCATAGAACAGTGTCTCCGCAAAGCATCAAACATTTGGAAAACATTTTGACAACGAGCCAGACGTTCAGCTGCAGATGTTTTACTGACCTCACAATCGAGGCTGGAATTGAACGATGATCCTTAGCGACGATTTATGCTTTTCTCTTGGATACAAATGATAGTTGGAGATTGGTCTAGAGAACACGAAAAAGCCTTCAAAAAGAAATGTCACGCCAGTCCTACTCCCGGAATTATGGTGTGGTGGCATAATGCTCAGTGATACATTGTTTGATCATGGAACCAGTGGAACAGCCATTTCTCCAAGGTATCCTAAGAGCCATTTTTCAACTCGACAATGCTAGGCCGCGAGTTGTTTGTCCTACTGTGAGAAGCCTACATGACCTAAACGTGCTACCATGTCTTGCAGCGTCTCCAGATTTGTCTCTCATCGAACACATCTGGGACATCATTGGTTGGAAATTGCAAAGGGAGACAACCATTAATAACCTAATTGATAGCTTCTAAGCTGTATAAGTAGTAGTATTTCTGCATATCACACTCATAATCAATACTGAATAAATCGAGATGTTTTGAAAATTTTGTTTTTCAACAAATGCATATCATTAATATGTATCCATTCTCTGATTTCCACAAATCAATCACTTTTCCTTCTTGGTACTGCATTTTCTAAGTTGAGGATTGTATGTGTTTGCAAGACAGATTATCCAGGATTGTACCACAGACATATTCAGAATATCTGTTATGCACAAGGCATTTAAAGACGACGGAAGATTAGATTAGAACAGGGGGTTAGAATTTTTTACAAGAAACAATGTCAATTATACTTGTCCTAAATTATTATTGCATTGTAGCACTATTTGGGTAAATGGGACTGAATTATAATTTATGATGGCAGAATAAGTTCAGCTAGCACAAAAGCAATCAATGATGACATTAATCCATTATCAGATGTAAAAAGTAAATTATTAGACTGTAACAGTGCTGAGAATTAGCTAGCAGCTGGCTATTGGGCATGTGCCCCTTTTTGACAAGAGGGTGCCATTTTTCTGCCTTGGCCAGATGCATTGCAAGGGCAGTAAAATATTTTCTATTCGTCAAATATTTTCCAAACATCATACATGTCAATGTTTCCTACACTGGCTTTTCAATATGTAACTTCTCAGTGTGTTTATGTCATATACTAGTATTAAAGGGGATGTGTCAGCAGAAAATGATCTACTCTTTAAATCAAATTTATAGGTTCAATGTTTTGTTATTTTGATTTTTTTTTCATATAGCAACCTGTATTAAAAAAATAAATCTTGCATTATTTGCATTGACTACAGGAGCTATTCTACACTTATCTGGAATTACCCATGCACATTAGTAGTAATAGACCCTATCTTTTGTGTTAAAGCATTAAATGAGCATGTGCAAAGGGAGGAGGAACAGTATCATATGTGACATTATCTATTGTAAATGGTGGATCCTGTGTTACCAGCTGTGTATAGAGTTCTTATATATCATTGGAATTCTACCTGTTCTGAATATGTGAGAACAGGAAGTATGTGAGTCTAAAATAATCCTAGTTGTCAGTGTGAAAATTGCAAGATTTTTAAAAAATACATTTAACACAAAACCTTGATTCAAACAACAGGTCATTTTCTTATTCTACATTCTCTTGTAGTGACACATACAGTGCCTTGCGAAAGTATTCTGTCCCCTTGAACGTTTCAACCTTTTCCCACATATCATGCTTCAAACATAAAGATACCAAATGTAAATTTTTGGTGAAGAATTAACAACGAGTGGAACATAATTGTGAAGTTGAACAAAATTTATTGGTTATTTTAAATTTTTGTGAGAATGGAAAAACTGAAAAGTGCAATATTATTTGGCCCCTTTAAATTACCGGTAATACTTTGTTGCGCCACCTTTTGTTGCAATTACAGCTGCAAGTCGCTTGGGGTATGTCTCTATCAGTTTTGTACATCTTGTTGGAAGACAAATCTCCGTCCCAGTCTCAGGTCTTTTGCAGACTCCAACAGGTTTTCTTCACGAATGGTCCTGTATTTGGTTCCATTCATCTTCCCATCAATTTTAACCATCTTCTCTGTCCCTGTTAAAGAAAAGCAGGCCGAAACCATGATGCTGCCACCACCATGTTTGGAGAAAAAAGCACAAAGTGGAAAATAAAACATAACTTTTAATACTCAAAAGTAGCTAAAAACAGTCACCCAAGTGAACATATAATACGGGACCCTGTCACCACCATATAAAATGGACATGGAGAGATGACAGGTCCTACACAGGATTAAAAGTTTCCAGCAATATATGCGGAATCAATCCGGGATAGAGTATCCAAAAGAAGCTGTTCAACAATCTATAAGACAGCAACTAACTCTATACCACCGGACGCATATAATCACAATAGACAGTAGTCAGCATGTACTGTAAAATATGCTTACTGTACTAATAAATCAACAGGAATGGTCTCACCAATTCCGTGGGCAGGCAAGGGAGCACCGGATATTCTTTTAGTCAAGCGGACATCCGGACCGTGAAGAGATGACAGTCCCTATGTCAATCCCTAGGGGGCTACGATAAGCTATCCCCCGAGCTCCCGCCCTTACAAGGGCAGTCCACATCTACCCCTGTAAACACATATGCCCTGCACTCTCCCTGTGTTGTCCCGACGCGTTTCTTCCAAGCTCAAGTCATCAGGGGACTCGCTTGTGTAAGGGGATTAAGTGCAAATAACAGAGGGACAAAAGGTCCTGCCCCCCTCTATGCTGTCCTTCTCCTATTGTTAGTGGTATTATCTGCTAGATTTACACTCTTTATGCAGATTTTCTTGCTTTGTTATATTTATTTACACCACCATGTTTGACAGTGGGGAGGTGTTTTCAGGGTGATGAGCTGTGTCGCCTTTACGCCAAACATATCGTTTGGCATTGTTGCCAAAAAGTTCGATTTTGGTTTCATCTGACCAGAGCACCTTCTTCCACATGTTTGGTGTGTCTCCCAGGTGGCTTGTTGCAAACTTTAAACAACACTTTTTATGGATATCTTTGAGAAATGGCTTTCTTCTTGCCACTTCCATAAAGGCCAGATTTGTGCAGTGTACGACTGATTGTTGTCCTATGAACAGACTGTTCCACCTTAGCTGTAGATCTCTGCAGTTCATCCAGAGTGATCATGGGCCTCTTGGCTGCATCTCTGATCAGTCTTCTCCTTGTTTGAGATGAACGTTTAGAGGGACGGCCGGGTCTTGGTAGATTTGCAGTGGTATGATACTCCTTCCATTTCAATATGATCGCTTGTACAGTGCTCCTTGGGATGGTTAAAGTTTTGGAAATCATTTTGTATCCAAATCCAGCTTTAAACTTCTCCACAACAGTATCACAGACCTGCCTGTTGTGTTCCCTGGTCTTCATGATGCTCACTGTGCTTCAAACAGAACCCTGAGACTATCACAGAGCAGGTGCATTTATACGGAGACTTGATTACACACAGGTGGATTATATTTATCATCATTAGGCATTTAGGACAAGATTGGATCATTCAAAGATCCACAATGAACTTCTGGAGTGAGTTTGCTGCACTGAAAGTAAAGGGGCCGAATAATATTGCACGCCCCACTTTTCAGTTTTTTAATTAAAAAAAAAATGGAAAATACCAATAAATTTCGTTCAACTTCACAATTGTGTTCCACATGTTGTTGATTCTTCACCAAAAATTTACATTTGGCATCTTTATGTTTGAAGCATGATATGTGGGAAAAGGTTGAAAAGTTCCAGGGGGCCGAATACTTTCGCAAGGCACTGTACATACAAAAACTTGTGTGCAAAGATCCTGCATGGAGACTTGCAGAACCTCTTATTCCCATATTACTGAACTGTATGCATTCTGTGTACTATGCTATGGTAACTCTATACTGCATTATATTTTGACGGTTTCTTTTCTAGGTTTGGGTGGTGCCAGAGTTCTAGTTCAATTCCTCTCTGAAGAGACAATTTGCATATTTAATTTCCCAGATGAGCATACATGGCATATAAGTCTCCCTACTCTGAAATGCCAGGCTTGGCATGTTACACCCCACAAGTAGAAATGTTACCCCTTAGATCCCAGTCTTAACCCTCTCACCTAGCCAAACCAGAGCTCATACTTTGCACTGATGATGGAAAATACCCTGAAATTGTGGTTTGGCTTTTATCCTAAGTAACATGGGAAGGCTCATTAAAGGGTCAATATTGATTTTTGAAGTGCTACTTCCAATAGATGGCAGTAGAGTACTAGTCATCTTCCTCTCTGAAGAGGCAATCTGCATATATTTTTTTTAGAAATTAGCATATCAGCACGCAGTGGATATGCAAATGAGCTCTTCAGAGAGGAAGAGGACTTGAATTCTAGTACCACCTACTGGAAGTAGCAGTGCTAAAAGTCAATATTGACACTTTAACGATTTAATTTCCCAGAGGAACAACATTGCATGGCTTATAAGCCTCCTTACACATGCATGTGAGGCATGTCACTCTCCACAAGTAGAAACAATAACCCTTTGACCCCCATATCGTCAAATCTTATCTCATGTTTTGCACTGATGAGGAGCAACACCTTGAAACATGTGTCTGCACCTTGATGTTCTGGTTTGGTTTTTATCTTAAGTTATGTGACAATGCTCATTAATGGGCAGCACGGTGGCTCAGTTGATAGCACTGCAGCCTTGCAGCGCTGGAGTCCTGGGTTCAAATCCCACCAAGGACAACATCTGCAAAGAGTTTGTATGTTCTCCCCGTGTTTGCGTGGGTTTCCTCCGGGTACTCCGGTTTCCTCCCACATTCCAAAGACATACTGATAGGGAATTTAGATTGTGAGCCCCAACGGGGACAGCGACGATAATGTGTGCAACCTGTAAAGTGCTGCGGAATATATTAGCGCTATATAAAAATAAAGATTATTATTATTAATGGGTCAATCTTGACTTTTAGGATTATCATTTCCAGTAGGTGTTCACTAGGGTTCAAGTCTTCTTCCTCTCTGAAGAGGGAGTTTTCATATTTAATTTTCCAGAGGAGCATTGCATGGCTTACAAATCTCGTTACACTGGCATGTTTCCACAAGGAGAAATGTTACCCTTTAGACAGCATGCAATAGAGCACAGTTTTGTTTGCGAATTCCTTGTAATCTCATAGTTTTTTTTGTATTTTCTGTACAAATCGTGATTGGAGGTATAATATAATTTGTGTATGTGATTATACTGAGCCTTATGTCTGCAGAGATTGGTTATAACATAACATGTTTTGAAATGTCCAATCATTAGGGATCAAAACATTTATCATATTCTCCATTATAAATAATCATTGGCTCATTAGAGACTCACGCGTCAAAAACGTAGAGCATGTCTCATGTCATTTAAAAGTTAAAAAACTTTTGTTAAAGTTCTCTTTATAGTTTATATGTAACATTTTATCTTTTTTCGCATTGCCTGCACATACAGTAAAATTGTCAATAATACTTGTAACATATAAATATTTGTCTTTTTCTTTCAGAACCTGCACTGCTGTTTATTGGTGTCCACACCTATAGGATCCCAGAAAATCAGGAACATGGAACCAAACTCCACTTCCTTAAGTCATTCCAATGGGACAAACCCCTTGAAATCTCACAATCTTTGGGAAGTTATCACAATTGCTACAGTCAGTGCAGTTGTCAGTCTGATAACAATCGTAGGGAATATCCTTGTGATGGTTTCCTTTAAGGTAAACAGTCAACTGAAGACCGTGAACAATTACTACCTTCTGAGTTTGGCCTGTGCCGACCTCATCATTGGCATCTTCTCAATGAACCTTTACACATCGTACATTTTAATCGGTCACTGGTCCTTGGGTAGCCTGGCTTGTGACCTTTGGCTTGCTCTGGATTATGTGGCTAGTAACGCTTCGGTAATGAACCTGTTGGTCATTAGTTTTGACAGGTATTTTTCTATAACGCGACCATTAACTTACAGGGCAAAACGCACACCTAAGAGGGCTGGGATCATGATTGGACTGGCTTGGTTTATTTCCTTCATTTTGTGGGCTCCCGCAATCCTCTGCTGGCAATATTTTGTTGGAGAGCGTACAGTACCACCTGAAGAATGTCAGATACAGTTTCTTTATGAACCAATAATCACTTTTGGAACGGCCATTGCTGCCTTTTATATCCCAGTGTCTGTCATGACAATTTTATACTGCCGTATCTACAAAGAAACAGAAAAACGCACCAAAGATCTGGCTGAGTTGCAGGGCTCGGAGTCAGTAGCTGATTTTGAGATGATGAGGCCACAAGGTGCGCTACTAAAATCCTGTTTTAGCTGTAAACAGCAGACACTCACCAAAAGAGAACGGTGTCAGGCCTCATGGTCATCCTCCAGTCGCAGTACCTCTGCCACGGTCAAGATCTCGCACAGTCCCAACATATGCAATGAGTGGGCGAAAGAGGACCAGCTGACTACTTGCAGCAGCTACCCTTCTTCAGATGACGAGGACAAGCAAGCTAAGGAAGCTGTCTTCCAGAGTGCGTATAAGAACCAAACTGCAGCTCTAACGGAAGAAGAAACCAAGCATATTCTCACAAAAGAGCAGCCGGTGCTAAATGATTATGATAATGAAAGATTTTTCTTAACTCCGGGTAAAAGTCAAGCACAAAAGAGTCAAAAGTGTGTATCTTACAAATTTCGAATTGTCGTGAACGATGATGGATCTCAGGAGGTCAATAATGGGTGTAGAAAAGTAAAAATCACTCCTTGTTCATCTATGTCCAAAGGACATTCTTTGAGAAGCATGGATCCCCACTTCAGTAATCATATGACCAAACGCAAGAGGATGGTTCTCATCAAAGAGCGCAAAGCAGCTCAAACACTAAGTGCTATTCTCCTAGCTTTTATCATCACGTGGACTCCTTACAACATCATGGTTCTGGTTTCAACCTTTTGCTCCAACTGCATCCCATCCTCGCTTTGGCATCTAGGCTACTGGTTGTGCTACGTTAATAGTACGGTCAACCCTATTTGCTATGCTCTTTGCAACAAAACCTTTCGTAAGACATTTAAAATGTTGCTGCTATGCCGCTGGAAAAAAAAAAGCGTGGAGGAGAAACTGTATTGGTATGGACAGCATCCTCCAAGTCATAACAAGCTGCCTTGAAAACTGTACGTTCAAGCAATGTATTATGGCCAGAACTGGGGATTCATGGTGCAGTCAATATCATTGCAGAACTGGGGACTATTGGACGGCTAGTACAGTGTCGTGGAAATGCACTTTCCCCCCTTTCTAAATGCTGTGTTGACTGTTGACCACTTTGCTGTGTTTAGCCAATGCTTCGTATGCATTTGTGGTGAACAGTGGAAAACATATGCCCTTAAAAAATCACTGTAAAGCAAATGAATCACCCATCTGTCCCCTACTAGCTAAATTGTTTCTAATGCCTTTTGATATGGGTCTAGTTTCGAGCGCCGCTGCATGCTGGTGGCTTCAAGAAACCTGAAACACATGAAATAAGTGCACCAGGGACAGAACTGAGCTTTCCCGAAGAAAAGCTCCAGCCTTTTCTAGAGTTAAGAAGCCTATCAAATGTTATCATGTAACTGTGCAAGCAGTGGGATTCAGTCATTGTGAGTGCTAGACATGATATGCTGCTTTTATTATGACGACTTCTTAATATTTGATGTTGTACAGTCAAAGAGAAGTTCTAGATAAACTGGGACCTGTTCTCTTAAAATTAATTTAATATCAGTGGCAAAGTGTCAAATGTTCTAAAGAATAAAATGTCCTTACATCGTATTAGCAAAAAAAAAATGAAACAAACGCTAAAAAATGTTACCGTTCTCTTGTATGGTGAGAAGTGACAACTTTGTACCTGTCCAGTAATACTCACGTAAGGTTTGTTTCCTGTTCTCTGTTTATGTTTACATGTATCCCAACTTTAATTTAGTTTTTTTTTGGGGGGTGGGTCGGGATAAGGTAATGCATTAATGTAACTGACTCAAGAAGATTTATGGATTAACAACTTGATATAGTAAACAACACATTTCAATCGTTGGTTTGTCAGTTATTAAAGCAGTATAAAGTTTTCTAACATTTTCCATTTTTTGACATACAAAATAGGAGTCACATTATGTCATAGTAATATTCCCAAAACTTATTTATTCACATTTATCAGCAAATTGGTAAGCAGTGTTTTTAGTCTACTGGATCATATACTTTCCCTACTCATTTACTGATTGTATGAACTTAACAAAGATTGAATATGAACATCAACTTTCACCTCAATCTTCATATGATCTAAAAAGCAGTATTAATTGCTACTAATTAAAATGTCGGTGTATCATCAGAATATGACCCATTGATTAAATTAGGTTATTGAGTGTGTATATATATACAGTATATATATATATATATATATATATATATATATATATATATATATACACACTATTTTTATGTATCAAAATCACAATATTTATTTTTATTTATTTATTTTACTCACTTATATAGCGCCATTAATTGCACAGTGCTTTACAGACATTATAATCACTGTTCCCATTTGGGCTCACAATCTACATTCCCTATAAGTACGTCTTTGGATTATGGGGGGAAATCAGAGAACCTGGAGGAAACCCACACAAACATTGGGCGAACATGCAAACGCCTTGCAGATGTTGTCCTTGGTGGGATTTGAACCCAGGACCCCATAATATAAAAAAAAAGTTGCCAATTACAATATATATAGATATATATTTTGTAATTGGCAACTTTTTATATTATGATTTTTATTAAACAAAAATATAGTAACCCTGCAATTCTCTCACTGGCCACTGGGGTTTTAGAGACTAATACTTCCTGTTGTTTCAGGAAACAACACATGTGCATAGCGAAAATAAATGAATATTTTGTATTGAAGTGTATAATGAGCGTGTGCAAAAGTCATTGTAAAGTAAAGGGGAGCAGGATCAGCAAGTTTCTTATTATGGCAGAATTACAATGACAGATAACAACAGATTACACAATTAACTTTGCACACATCATTTGTCTGCATTCATTTCCCTGCTCTACTGAGCTTTCATCAGTTATCAATTCTGACATGCTCAGCAGATTCTTGCCACTGTGCATGTTGCACAGTGATAGTGCTTTCTCTCGCTAGCCCTGATCAGAAGTAATGAGCTGGCAAGAGAGCGCACTGTCATTGTACATAGTAAGAAGATTATGCAGCATGTAAACACCAGCACTGCCCCAGCAAGTGATGTCACTTGCGGGGGCGGTGCTGGCCTCTGAATGCCAGGTATCTTTTTAATGCAATGTGACAGTGCGCATTCGTGCCTACTCAGAAAAGGGTTAAAGTCTAAAAAATCCCTAGAGGCCAGTATGAAAATTGCAAGTTACAGTTTATTTTTATCTTTTTAATACCGATTGTAACATGTAAAAAAAATACGTTGCTATTTTTTTTAATAAAAAATACATTTAAGAAAATTACCTGATTTAAACAATAGGTCATTTTCTGAAAACATATTCCTTTTAAGCGCCCTCTTATTGACAGGTCAGGAACCCCAGTTACCCTACGAAAATACACTGAAGGTATATAGTAAAGCTGGTCCTGGGGTTACTCCAGGTACTTAGCAGTTTGTAATCTGTCTTAGGCCGGGGTCACACTTGCGAGTGTAATGCGAGAAACTCGCACGAGTCTCTCGTATCAATACCCGGCACTGCCGCCGGCACTCGGGACCGGAGTGTGAGGCTACATGTATCTCTATGCAGTCGCACGCTCCGGTCCTGAGTGCCGGCGGCAATGTCAAGTATTGATGCGAGAGACTCAAGAAAGTTTCTCGCATTACACTCTCAAGTATGACACCGACCTTACATTGCTTCTCATGGTTCTGATATAACTTACATTTGCAGGTGTGTTGTATTCTCAAATGTTAATAACACAATTCATAATGTAAATTACGCACTTTATCCAGGAATACAGGAAAAGGGTAAGAAATGACGAAGGACGGGAGACAAAAATTAAATGTTAAAAACTGAGAACTGATTTGACTCTACTGAACTTTCTCCATCGCTAGTATCAATTTCACCAAATCTCCAATGAATTTCGTCTTTCATTCAGTATGGTTCTTTTTATACATACATAATAATAAATGTGTTTTTAGCTTTGCACAATTGTGTGAAGATTCTGTTTGTCAATACATACCATTTTCACAATATTTCTTGTACCAGTGTCTTTTCATTTGTCGTCTTGCTTTATCTGTAACAACAGCATCCATTACCGATAAATGTTAACACGCGAATGATCTAATCGTTGGCTTCCTTGTTGAAATCATCAATTCACATCAAGATTTCCCCTTTTGATATGATGGATCTTTTGTAACCATTCTTTCATTTGTATGGCGCTGATTTACAATGGTGACCCCCAAATAAGGGTCCCTAGCAGTAAGGTTGTACCACTGTTAAATCTTTGTTTATACCTGCTTTGTTAAATTCTGTCTTTCTGTGCCGCCCTAGGAACAGTGAAATGAAATTCATGCAGGAAACTAATCCATTATATGATGGACGCAAATGAAAGAGTCCAGATTCTGCATTAATTCAATTTATTTCTTCCAAAATGAAACAGAGAAACAGAATTTAAAAACATTTGGATAAAAAAGTTAAATCTAGGATCACACATTTTTTTTATTGTGCTGAAATATTTTATTTCCTTTTTAAGACATCAACCATTATGGTGAAATAGGATTCCTATACTGTAGCATCTGCTCACTGTTGATTTAAGTTGGCCATACACATTAGATAGCTGTGGTCCAAACCGTCGTTGAGCTGACAACTACTGATGTCCCCCTAGTTCCCCCCTACTTCACCAAGAACAGGAAAGCTTGTCTTGGCTCCTGAGTTCAATGTGAGAGACCCGCTGCCAGAATGATCAACTTATCTCCCCACTGTACTAAAAGATCGGGTGATGGAGTTCCAACATAATCGATTGGGAGACAGTCAGGAGGCAATCCTATAAACAACGAAAGGTCATCCAACCCTACCAAAAGCATGTGGTTTGGACAATTTGTATGTAATAGGTATGGGGACCTTTACATTATATAGATTTTAAAAGAATGGACCATTTGGGATTTTATATTTCAACAGGACAGAAAAATACGCAGTCTCCATCTGTCCTGTTGAAAGAATGAAAATGGATCCTGAATCTTTTAATTGTGATGGAAGCTCTAATAAAAACTTATGCATCTCTTAATGGATCCAACTGAAAATGATTGTGGTATGAACTTAGCACAAAACTATGTTTTTGCGTCATTCTGAAGTTGTTAAAACTTCTTGAGAATTTCAGGTATGACAGTAATAATTAAATCAAGGCATCAAAAAAGCCTGGATATGGAGGGCAGCATTGCAGGTTTTGTCACACTATAGAGTTCTTTACACGGTGGTCACTCATGGCTGTCTTTTTTTCCTTGACTTGACAAAATGGCAATTTTTCACGGAGAAAACAAATTGTGGTATGTCTGATAAATCTTTTTCGTGTCAACAACAACAATCTTTAAGGCAGAATCTACATAATCTGGAATCCTCCCTCTTCAACACATTTCTAGCTATAGTGTATTCATCCAATGATGTTGTTCTCAGTTTCACCAAGACCATTACTTCCACAAGCTATCACCAACAGTAGTGTCATGAGTCTCCCTTAAAGATCAACAAGACATTGAGCAACACTGCCTGACAATTAAAGTCCAACTGGGGTTTTGAAATATGTTCACAAAGTAAATGAATTAAAGGGAATCTGTCACCCCCAAAATCGAGGGTGAGGTAAGCCCACCGGCATCAACATTCTGTAATGCTGTAGATAAGCCTCCGATGTATCCTAAAAGATGCAAAAAAGAGGTTATATTATACTCACCCAGGGGCATTCCCACTGCGGTCCGGTGCCTCCTATCTTCATCAGATGACGTCCTCTTCTTGTCTTCAGGCTCTGGCGCAGGCGTACTTTGTCTGCCCTGTTGAGGGCATTGCAAAGTACTGCAGTGCGCAGGTGCCAGGCCTCTCTGACCTTTCCTGGCGCCTGCGCACTGCAGTACTTTGCTCTGCCCTCAACAGGACAGACAAAGTACGCCTGCGCCGGAGCCGCAGCATGAAGACCAGAAGAGGACGTCATCGTAAGAAGATGGGAGGCCCCAAGCCCGGACCGCGACACCCATCGGATCGGACGGCCCGCCCAGGTGAGTATAATCTAACCTTTTTTTCTCATCTTGTAGGATACATCTGGGGCTTATCTACAGCATTACAGAATGCTGTAGATAAGCCCCTGATGCTGGTGGGCTTAGCTCACCGTTGATTTTGGGGGTGACAGATTCCCTTTGAAGATAAATAAAAAGTATGTCAACCACGCAGCATGTCAGCTTCTACCAGACCCTGTGTTTCACCTTTCAGCTTATTCCTGGGGTAAGTTGGACGTGCTTGCATTTCACATTATTATATATGCCATAACTGCTAAAAGGTTATTCTCCCATATCAATCCATCATACTTATTACGTCCATACACTATTTCATAAACAGGTAATTGCTTGCACCATCAACTTTTAGGGGCTTCATAGCAAAAGGGGTGAATACATATGCACCTGACAATTTTTACCTGGGGACCTGGAATTTTTCAAAGGGGACAATTCCTTTAAAGTAGTTCCCATATCCTACATAGTGAATCTTTCTGTTATTATTAGTTATGCTTCTCCACCTCCACAATGTAAATAAATGGAATCATTACCATTCATCACTAGAATGTAGAAATATGGAAAATGTAGAATTTCTTTCCTCTGGCTAAATACACAACCTTACAATGCCATTTATCCATGCCACCAACTTCCCCAAATCCCTTTGAGAGTCCCTTAAAGGGATTGTCCACTTTTAGGACAAAACCTTCTTAATCAAAATGTTTTGTCCCCATAAAACAATAAAGCATTTACTCATTCTTGCGGTGTCGGCTCTCCCAAGCTCCCAACATGTGACGCTGGCCCCAATCAGCGCTGGCATCAGTGTACCTGCCTTCAAACAAATCAAACATGAAAAGGATATTAGGCCTTCAGCTGATTTTGGACTTCTTCATTGCTCAATTCCACAGGAGCGGGGACAGTGACGCCAGAGATGATTGGACACCAGCCTCACGTGTCACAACAACAGCACAGGAGCACCAGGAGAGCAAATGCTGACACTGTGGGAACGGCGCCAGAACAGGAAGTAAGTTATGTTAAATGATTGGTATTGTGACCTGACACATGTTTTTCTGCTACCAATCAACATTTTTTTGCTATGTAAATGTCTTCCTAAGAGATTGTTTTCTGTGTCGTCTTTAACTAAAATTGTTTTTGCTCCGTTTGACCTGAGACCATCCAGTGATGGGACTCTTGTGGCAGAGGAGAAGTTAGTGTACAAGAAAGGTAATAGTGTAGTGGCCACAAGCATTGTAAAGAATTGTAGAGCATTACTCTATAAAATAACAGGATAGGCTGTGGCAGAAGGAGGTCCTTCAGAGACCCACAGCACGTAGTAAGGCCAAGGCCATGCTCTACACTTTAGTGCATTCCTGGTTGTAACGCCTGCGTCGCTGAGATCCCCAACATCAGTAAGATTTGCACCGTATATCTGACATGCTTATATCAATAAATCTAACGACCTGCAATGTTTGTAGCTTATTCTGGAAAAACCCTCATAGGTGTTAACCAAAATACAAATATTTTACCCCGGTCATATTATTCTCTTTTTATACACCCACTTTTATAAAGCAAAGTATCAAATGTCTTTGAAAGTCTAGAAACAAACGTTCAGTTTGGATCTTACTTCATCATAGAATTTAATCAGGTTTGACAGTAATGATCCTTCGTGGACCCATGCAGGTTGAGATATTGCAGGCATTCTATTAAAACAAACAAAAATCATTCAAAAGCTTGTGGCCTTTTTCTTCATAATAACTCCATAGTGGCCATGCATCTGTCATAAAGAAAGAGACCCTGTAGTTAGAATCCCTAACTTTTCATTAAAAAAAGTGTCAAAGTATTTAATTCCTGCAGAATCTGGGGGTAAATACAGGCTGTTACTGACCCACTGGGGTGCTGCTGAATCCCCCCAGTGGGCCCCTAATCAAGGAGTGTTTCTTGCCCCCTCAGTAGCTTCTATTTCAGTTATAGGTCTAGGTATAATCAGATCATTTGTGCATGAAAAAGAAGGTATCCAGCTCAGGAAATAAAATCAAAAGTCTTTATTTGGACTAATTTAAAAAGTAAGCTTGATGGTTGAAATTCTGCTTTGGAAATGGAATCCTCTAGAGGTCAAAATGGGCACCTTTTTCTAGGCCATGCTAAGTGCCAAGTAGGAAAAAAATAAGCACAGGTTTGGTGTCAACAAGAATAAGCTGGATACATTTCTGGTAACATGTAGTAATATACAGTTAGGTCCATATATATTTGGACAGAGACAACATTTTTCTAATTTTGGTTATAGACATTACCACAATGAATTTTAAACAAAACAATTCAGATGCAGTTGAAGTTCAGACTTTCAGCTTTCATTTGAGGGTATCCACATTAAAATTGGTTGAAGGGTTTAGGAGTTTCAGCTCCTTAACATGTGCCACCCTGTTTTTAAAGGGACTGAAAGTAATTGGACAGATTCAATAATTTTAAATAAAATGTTTATTTTTAGTACTTGGTTGAAAACCCTTTGTTGGCAATGACTGCCTGAAGTCTTGAACTCATGGACATCACCAGACGCTGTGTTTCCTCCTTTTTGATGCTCTGCCAGGCCTTCACTACAGTGGTTTTCAGTTGCTGTTTGTTTGTTGGCCTTTATGTCTGACGTTTAGCCTTTAACAAGTGAAATGCATGCTCAATTGGGTTGAGATCAGGTGACTGACTTGGCCATTCAAGAATATTCCATTTCTTTGCTTTAATAAACTCCTGGGTTGCTATGGCTTTATGTTTTGGGTCATTGTCCATCTGTAGTATGAAACATCGACCAATCAGTTTGGCTGCATTGGCTGGATCTGAGCACACAGTATGGCTCTGAATACCTCAGAATTCATTCGGCTGCTTCTGTCCTGTGTCACATCATCAATAAACACTAGTGACCCAGTGCCACTGGCAGCCATGCATGCCCAAGCCATCACACTGCCTCCGCCGTGTTTTACAGATGATGTGGTATGCTTTGGATCATGAGCTGTACCACGCCTTCACCATACTTTTCTCTTTCCATCATTCTGGTAGAGGTTGATCTTGGTTTCATCTGTCCAAAGAATGTTCTTCCAGAACTTTGCTGGCTTTTTTAGATGTTTTTTAGCAAAGTCCAGTCTAGCCTTTTTATTCTTGATGCTTATGAGTGGCTTGCACCGTGCAGTGAACCCTCTGTATTTACTTTCATGCAGTCTTCTCTTTATGGTAGATTTGGATATGATATGCCGACCTCCTGGAGAGTGTTGGTCACTTGGTTGGCTGTTGTGAAGGGGTTTCTCTTCACCATGGAGATTATTCTGTGATCATCCACCATTGTTGTCTTCTGTGGGCGCCCAGGTCTTTTTGTATTGATGAGATCACCAGTGCTTTCTTTCTTTCTGAGGATGTACCAAACTGTACATTTTGCCACTCCTAATATTGTAGCAATTTCTCGGATGGTTTTTTTCTGTTGTCGCAGCTTACGGATGGCTTGTTTCACCTGCATGGAGAGCTCCTATGACCGCATGTTTACTTCACAGCAAAACCTTCAAAATGCAAGCACCACACCTCAAATCAACTCCAGGCCTTTTATCTGCTTAATTGAGAATGACATAATGAAGGGATTGCCCACACCTGTTCATGAAATAGCCTTGGAGTCAATTGTCCAATTACTTTTGATCCCTTTAAAAACAGGGTGGCACATGTTAAGGAGCTTAAACTCCTAAACCCTTCATCCAATTTTAATGTGGATACCCTCAAATGAAAGCTGAAAGTCTGAACTTCAACTGCATCTGAATTGTTTTGTTTAAAATCTATTGTGGTAATGTCTATAACCAAAATTAGAAAAATGTTGTCTCTGTCCAAATATATATGGGCCTAACTGTAGGTTGAAAAAAGACCTGGCTACATTAGGTGCAAAATTTCTACACAAATTATACATCCAGCACTGCCATAAGAAAAAGCAGAGAAGTCACAGCACATCATTCTCATAGCACTAGACCTCAAGTTGAAAACTGAAAGGCTAGGTTCACACTGCGTTAGTGCAGTCCGTTCAACATATCCGTTAAACGGACTGCACTAACGCAAGTGCCGGCGCTTGCCCAGTGCTAGCGCAGATGGAGCTTCTGCTAGCTCCATCTGCGCTAGCAGTGATGGACCCGGAAACGCTGCAGCCCATGTCTCGGGTCCGTCACTCAAATGACGACACATCGCTAGCGCACGCTCATTGTGGGTGCGCTAGAGATGCGCCCGACATTGCAGTCTACGGTGGCGTTAATGGACTACATTACACCGCGTTATGCTACGGTGTAACGTAGTCCGTTAAACGTAGAGCCATAGCGCAATGTGAACCAAGCCAAAGTGAAACACTTACAGTGCCTTGCGAAAGTATTCGGCCCCCTGGAACTTTTCAACCTTTTCCCACACATCATGCTTCAAACATAAAGATACAAATGTAAATTTTTGGTGAAGAATCAACAACAAGTTGTTAGGACTGGCGGAACGCACCAAGAAAGATGATACAGATGCGTTCGCAGTCCGGGGTCCACCGTGCAGGTGAAAACCTGCTGCTAGTAAATACAGGCTATATGGCGGTACACTAAAGTATATACACGTGGGTTCAACCTCACCCAGTGTGAAGGGAGCAATCCTGTTGCGTCACAGGATCGCGGTACCGCACCTAAAGCGCGAGCGAGTAGTCAGCGTACTTAACCCCAACTGGGATTGAAGTCCGATTAGACCCTCGCTGGCACTACACCGCAACTGGGCGTGTAAGGTAACTAAATATAAACATATGAATGCACAGGAGTGCGAGCAATGCCGCACTGACGGACGCCACCAACCACACTGGCTTGGGTATGGAAAGCGCAAGGCAAGCGCACGGCGCCGTACAGGCGGACACAGCAAGAGGACGCTGCAATGTGTGTTTCGTGCTGTTGGATAAGTCGGGCGCTAGATTAGCAAACATACACCTTCCGCGAACAGACATTCAATAGGGAGGGTTATTTAAAGAGCGACTTTCACTCACAACACACACACATATTTACAAGACAATACTAGCGCATGGCCGTGCGGTCATGCGCAGTTTATATAGTTGCAGCACAGGAAGTGGCTACAGAACTTTTGCCCTTCCAAGACCTGCCAAAAGGACCAATGGGATGTGCTGCAGCACCTGAGCATGTGACCCTCGATCTCCAACAGGAGAACTTGCCCTGGGCATGCTCAGTGCGTGCAAACAAGGACTTAGATCCAGAAATGTCCACTCGCCGCTGCCCAGCACTGGCCTTAATGGCAGAAGCAGGAAAAGCAGCAGCAACTCTTCGCACAGAGTCAGACTGAGCGAGACGCTGGGATCGACGTCCCTGCTGAGCAGACTCCACTGCGGCTGGAGGAGAATGGGAGACCGCAGTGGAGACGGATCGAGATTCCCCCTGTGCAGCAGAGGAAACTCGACTCCTAACACAAGTGGAACACAATTGTGAAGTTGAACAAAATTTATTGGTTATTTAAAATTTTTGTGGAAATTCAAAAACTGAAAAGTGGAGCATGCAATACTATTCGGCCCCTTTAACTTAATACTTTGTTGCGCCACCTTTTGCTGCAATAACGGCTGCAAGTCGCTTGGGGTATGTCTCTATCAGTTTTGTACATCGAGAGACTGGACTTTGACTTGGCCATTCTAACACCTGGATATGTTTATTTGTGAACCATTCCATTGTAGATTTTGCTTTATGTTTGGGATCATTGTCTTGTTGGAAGACAAATCTCTATCCCAGTCTGAGGTCTTTTGCAGACAGGTTTTCTTCAAGAATGGTCCTGTATTTGGGTCCATCCATCTTCCTATCAATTTTAACCATCTTCCCTGTCCCTGCTGTCCCTGCTGAAGAAAGGCAGGCCCAAACCATGATGCTGCCACCACCATGTTTCACAGTGGGGATGGTGTGTCCAGGGTGATGAGCTGTGTTGCCTTTACGCCAAACATATCATTTGGCATTGTTGCCAAAAAGTTCGATTTTGGTTTAATCTGACCAGAGCACCTTCTTCCACATGTTTAGTGGGTCACCCAGGTGGCTTGTTGCAAGCTTTAAATGACACTGTTTATGGATATCTTTGAGAAATGGCTTTCTTCTTGCCACTCTTCCATAAAGGCCAGATTTGTGCAGTGTATGACTGATTGTTGTCCTAGGACAGACTGTCCCACCTCAGCTGTAGATCTGTGCAGTTCATCCAGAGTGATCATGGGCCTCTTGGCTGCATCTCTGACCAGTCTTCTCCTTGTTTGAGATTATCGTTTAGAGGGACAGCCGGGTCTTGGTAGATTTGTAGTGGTATGATACTCCTTCCATTTCAATATGATCGCTTGCACAGTGCTCCTTGGGATGTTTAAAGTTTTGGAAATAATTTTGTATCCAAACCCGGCTTTAAACTTCTCCACAACAGTATCACAGACCTTCCTGTTGTGTTTCTTAGTCTTCATGATGCTCTCTGTGCTTCAAACAGAACCCTGAGACTATCACAGAGCAGGTGCATTTATACGGAGACTTGATTACACACAGGTGGATTATATTTATCATCATTAGACATTTAGGACAGTTAACCCCTTCCCGACATGCGCTGTACTAGTACTGCTCTGCGGGAACTGAGTTCCCGTAAACCGTAGTACTAGTACGGCGGCACGATCGCGCGGTCTCACAGTGAGCACCGCGGAGATCGCATGCGGGTGTCAGCTGTATGTGACAGCTGACACCCCGCAACAATGCCCACGATCGGCGCTAGTGCTAATCTTGGGCATTTAACCCCTCTGATGCCGCTGTCAGTAGTGACAGCGACATAGAGGGGCATCGCGCAGGGACGGGGGCTCCCTGCACTCTCCCACCAGAACAACGCAATGCGATCGCATTGTTCCGGTGTTCTGGAAGGAGTCCCCGGATCCAAAATGTCCACGGGGCTTCTTCCGGGTCCTTCACTGAGGTGGCTTGCCGGCGCCAGAAAGCCTCTTGCACTGCCTGTCAGATCGCTGATCTGACACAGTGCTATGCAAAGTGTCAGATCAGCGATCTGATGACATATAGTGATGTCCCACCCTGGGACAATGTTATAAAGTAAAAAAAAATCTCCAAATAAAGAAAAAAATAAATAAATATTTTCCAATAAATCAATTTATTTATGTCCAATGAGAAAAAGGAAAATGCGGCACTCACCCAGGTAGATTGCGAATCAAAGTCCTTTATTCATCATAACGTAACAACGGACATAGTAAGGAGAGGCGGCTGGGAGAGATCAGCGGTGCAGGGAGAAAGAACAGGACTACGATCGTTTCGCGCTTGTGCGCTTCCACGGTAAAACCGCCAAAATATAAAAAAAGATAAATGAGGTATCGCTGTAATTGTACTAACCC
Source organism: Ranitomeya imitator (assembly GCF_032444005.1). Classification (NCBI taxonomy): domain Eukaryota; kingdom Metazoa; phylum Chordata; class Amphibia; order Anura; family Dendrobatidae; genus Ranitomeya; species Ranitomeya imitator. Next base: position 713,973,019 of record NC_091282.1, on the reverse strand, counting down.
GAAGAATAAAGCTGCTTTATCAATTTTACCACACGTGGAACGGTATAAATGCCCCCCTAAAAGAAATTCAAGAATTGCTGGTTTTTGTTCATTCTGTCTTCCAAAAATCGGAATAAAAAATGATCAAAAAATGTAATGTGCCCGAAAATGGTACCAACAAAAATGTCAACTCGTCCCGCAAAAAACAAGACCTCACATGACTCTGTGGGTCAAAATATGGATAAATTATAGCTCTCAAAATGTGGTGATGCAAAAACTATTTTTTTGCAATAAAAAGCGTCTTTTAGTATGCGACGGCTGCGAATCATAAAAATCCACAAAAAAAGCTATAAAAGTAAAACAACCCCCCTTCATCACCCCCTTAGTTAGGGAAAAAGAATACAATTTTAAAAAATGTATTTATTTCCATTTTCCCATTAGGGTTAGGGTTGGGCCTAAAGTTAGGGTTAGGGTTAGGGTTGGGGCTAAAGTTAGGGTTAGGGTTGGGGTTAAAGTTAGGGTTAGGGGCTAAAGTTGGGGGTAAAGTTAGGGTTAGGGTTGGGGCTAAAGTTAGGGTTAGGGTTGGGGCTAAAGTTAGTGTTATGGTTGGGGCTAAAGTTAGTGTTAGGGTTGGGGCTAAAGTTAGGGTTAGGGTTGGGGCTAAAGCTAGGGTTTGGATTACATTTACGGTTGGGATTAGGGTTAGGGTTATGGTTGGGATAAGGGTTAGGGGTTAGGGTTTCAGTTAGAATTGGGGGGTTTCCACTGTTTAGGCACATTCTGCATTGAAAAAGTAAAACAGTGCTCCTTCCCTTCTGAGCTCTCCCGTGCGCCCAAACAGGGGTTTACCCCAACATATGGGGTATCAGCGTACTCAGGACAAATTGGACAACAACTTTTGGGGTCCAATTTCTTCTCTTACACTTGGGAAAATAAAAAATTGTGGGCTAAAAGATAATTTTGTGGGAAAAAAATGATTTTCTTTAATTTTCACAGCTCTACATTATAAATTTCTGTGAAGCACTTGGGGGTTCAAAGTGCTCACCACACATCTAGATTAGTTCCTTAGGGGGTCTACTTTCCAAAATGGTGTCACTTGTGGGGGGTTTCCACTGTTTAGGCACATCACGGGCTCTCCAAACACGACATGGTGTCCGATCTCAATTCCAGCCAATTTTGCATTGAAAAGTCAAACGGCGCTCCTTCCCTTTCGAGTTCTGCCATGCGCCCAAACAGTGGTTTACCCCAACACACAGGGTATCAACGTACTCAGGACAAATTGCACAACAACTTTTGGGGTCCAATTTATCCTGTTACCCTTGGGAAAATAAAAAATTTGGGGCGAAAAGATCATTTTTTGTGAAAAAAATATGATTTTTTTTTACGGTTCTACAGTATAAACTTCTGTGAAGCACTTGGAGGTTCAAAGTGCTAACCACACATCCAGATTAGTTACTTAGGTGGTCTACTTTCCAAAATGGTGTCACTTGTGGGGAGTTTCCACTGTTTAGGCACATCAGAGGCTCTCCAAACGCGACATGGTGTCCGATCTCAATTCCAGCAAATTTTTCATTGAAAAGTCAAATGGCGCTTCTTCCCTTCCGAGCTCTGCCATGTGCCCAAACAGTGGTTTACCCCCACATATGGGGTATCGGCGTGCTCAGGACAAATTGTTCAACGGCTTTTGTGGTCCAATTTCTCCTGTTACCCTTGGTAAAATAAAACAAATTGAATCTGAAGTAAAAATTTTGTGAAAAAAGTTAAATGTTCAATTTTTTTTAAACATTCCAAAAATTCCTGTGAAGTACCTGAAGGGTTAATAAACTTTTTGAATGTGATTTTGAGTACCTTGAGGGGTGCAGTTTTTAGAATGGTGTCACCTTTGGGCATTTTCTGTCATATAGACCCCTCAAAGTGATTTCAAATGTGAGGTGGTCCCTAAAAAAAATGGTTTTGCAAATTTTGTTGTAAAAATTAGAAATCGCTGGTCAAATTTTAACCCTTATAACTTCCAAACAAAACAAATTATGTTTCCAAAATTGTGCTAATGTAAAGCAGACATGTGGTAATGTTATTTATTAACTGTGTTGTATAATATGACTCTCTAATTTAAGGGAATAAAAAATAAAAGTTAAAAAATTTCAAAATTTTGCCAAATTTCAGTTTTTTTCACAAATAAACGCAAGTCAAAACGAAGAAATTTTACCACTATCATAAAGTACAATATGTCACGAGAAAACAGTCTCAGAATCACCATAAAGTGACAGTGGTCAGAATTGAAAAAAATGGCCTGGTCAGGAAGTTGAAAACAGGCTTCGGGGAGATGGGGTTAAACATCTGTAAAAGCATAAACGTGATACATATGTTAAAAGCGTGGAAAAACCACAGATGGAAAAACTTGGTGGAAAGCCCGGACCAAAATAGCATGTACATTCAATATCACAAAGTATTGAAGATGGTAAGTATAAATAACATGGCGCAAAACTGGCAAAGCAGCACAATCCACCCTATATAAGGTAGTCAGTAAGTAAATAGTGTTAAACCATTCACACATGTAAATAATCAATAAGGGGTTACAAATAAATAAAGAGCTCGGTATAGTAAACAGATAGAAATAACAAAAATCATATGTGCCAATAAAGTGCACAGTGCAGTGCCAAATGCATAGTATATTGAACAACAATCACATATTCATTACAGAATTGTTACTTAGTTGGTGCCACTGGTCCAAGCGTCCACCTCACCCGAGGTACGTTTCGCATACAATGCTTAGTCCAATGCTACTCTTCCATTCATCACCACCCTGATGCATATCAGATTATAAGCCCCTCTAAGAAAAAGTTTAGAAAACCATTTTAGCCCCCGTAAGCTGATTATATAGGTCAGGGATGAGAGGGAGTGGATAAGTATTTTTAACTGAAATTTTGTTTAGTTCACAGAAATCTCAGCAAGGTGGAACCCCTAATTTTTCCGTTCACAAAGAAGAAACCAGCAGGAATAGGCAGGAAGAAGGATGAATATGATCCTTCCATAAACTTTTGTTTACATATTCTTTCATAGCGGTCCGCTCAGGTCCTAGCAAATTATACAGGCGAGTTTAGGCAATTTGACGTTAGGAATAAGATCAATAGCACAATCATAAAGATGATGGGGAGGTAGTATTTCTGCCTCTTTTTCTGAGACCACATCTCCGAAATCTTTCAGGTATGCCGATCCTCCAGACTAGCGGAGCAAATTTATACAGAGTGAAGACCTTTATGGCAGTTGGAGCTCCACTTAATAATATCCTTCTGACACCAATCATTGACAGTTATGAATATGCCATGGAAAACCCAACACAGCAGGTAAATTATCCAAGACATAACAGGAAATGGACTAACAGTGAAGAGTTCCCACTCTAAATGTGAATTCCACTGGTACCAGCAGGACAAAGTTCTGGATTAACGGTGCCTTGTCAATGACGACAATCTGAATAGGTCACTCCAATCTAACTGTCCCTAATCCTAATTTAACCCGTTAATAACCGCCGATACACCTTTTAACGCCGGCAGTTAAGGGTACTTAAACCACAACGCCGCTTTTTAACGGTGCTGAGGTTTAAGGTTATAGCGCCCCCCAGCATCGGCTGCCGGAGGTAGCTGAGACCCCAGAGAACATGATGGTCGGATTTTACCAACCCCAGTGTTGCGATCGGCGTTATTTATGCTATAATGGTGACTGCAAAAAAAAAGTGTGATTTTCCATTTCTCTTCTCTGATGCAATCACCCCCTTGTACCTCTGGAGCCCCTTCCGTCCCCCCATTATGTCCCCCCGTGCCGCAGCAGTCTTCTTCTGGGAGAAAATGGCGGACACGTGCAGTGCACCCGCCGGGATCTGCTGGCCAGCACCCGAAAACAATAGGAAATTTTTCCTATTGGTTCATTTTGATCACTGTGATAGACCCTACCACAGTGATCAAAATTAAAAAAAATAGTAAAAACACTCTTTTGTCACCCCCTAGTTAGGGAAAATAATAAAATAAAAATAAATATTTATTTCCATTTTTCCATTAGGGTTAGAGTTGGGCTAAAGTGAGCTGGGCTAAAGTTAAGGTTAGGGTTAGCATTAGGGTTAGGGCTAGCATTAGTGTTAGGGCTAGGGTTAGCCTTAGGGCTAGGGTTAGGGTTGGGATTAGGGTTAGGAGTGTGTTAGAGGTAGGTTTGTGGATATGGTTGAGATTAGGATTAAGGGTGTGTTGGGGTTAGGGTTGTTGTTATGGTTATGGATAGGGTTGGGATTAGGTTTAGAGGCGTGTTGGGGTTAGGTTTGTGGTTAGGGATATGGTTAGGGTTGGGATTAGGGATGTGTTGGGGTTAGTGTTGTGGTTAGGGATGGGATTAGGGTTAGGGATGTGTTGGGGTTAGGGTTGTGGTTACGATTATGGTTAGGGTTGGGATTAGTGTTATGGGTGTGTTAGCGTTAGGTTTGTGGTTAGGGTTGGGATTAGGGTTAGGAGTGTGTTGGGGTTAAGGTTGAAGTTAGAATTGGGGGGTTTACACTGTTTAGGTACATCAGGGGGTCTCCAAACGCGACATGATGCCACCATTGATTCCAGACAATTTTGCATTCAAAAAGTCAAACGGTGCTGCCTCCTTTCTGAGCCCTGCCATGCACTCAAACAGTGGTTTACCTCCACATATGGGGTATCAGCATGCTCAGAATAAATTGCATAACAACTTTGGGGGTCTAATTTCTCCTGTTACCCTTGGGAAAATAAAAATTTGAGGGCCAAAAGATCATTATGTGGAAAAAATATGTTTTATTTTCACGGCTCTACATTATAAACTTCTGTGAAGTATATGGGGATTCAAAGTGCTCACCACACATCTAGATAAGTTCCTTTGGCGGTATAGTATCCAAAATGGGGTTACTTGTGTTTTTTTTCACTGTTTAGGCACATCGGGGTTCTCCAAATGCGGCATGGCGTCCAATCTCAATTCCAGCTAAATCTGCGTTGAAAAAGTCAAACGGCGCTCCTTCCTTCCAAACGGCGCACCTTCCTTCCAAACTCTGCCGTGCCCCCAAACAGTGGTTTACCCCACATATGGTGTATCGGCATACTCAGGAGAAATTGCACAACAACTTTTGTGGTTCATTTTCTCTTTTTACACTTGTGAAAATAAATTAATTGGTTCTGAAGTAAAATGTTTGTGACAAAAAGTTAAATGTTCATTTTTTCCTTCCACATTGCTTCAGTTCCTGTGAAGCACATAAAGGGTTAATAAACTTCTTTAATGTGTTTTTGAGCACATTGAGGGGTGCAGTTTTTAGAATGGTGTTACTTTTGGGTATTATCTGTCATGTAGACCCCTCAGAATGACTTGGTCCCTAAAAAATGGTGTTGTAAAAATGAGAAATCGCTGGTCAACTTTTAACCCTTATAACTTCCTAACAAAAAAAAATTGTTTCCAAAGTTGTGCTGATGTAACGTAGACATGTGGGAATTGTTATTTATTAAGTATTTTGTGTGATATAACTATCTGATTTAAGGGCATAAAAATTCAAGGTTTGAAAATTGCTAAATTTTAAATTTTTTTTGCCATATTACCATTTTTTCATAAATAAACGCAAGTCATATGAAATAAATTTTACCGCTGACATGTAGTACAATATGTCACAGGTTCTGAAAACATAGTTCCACATTCAACAGTACTTTATCTGAGGAGTTAAAAGGTACCTTGAAACCTGGATGAGCTCATCAATAATCACGCAGACGTAGGCGTTTCCCGATGGCTTGCTTGAGGGTGAAACGAGCAGTCCTTGAGTTAGTGCCCAACACAATCCCAGTAGAGGCAGAGTCGGAGATCGTACTGACGTTTCCACTCTGCAGCCTTAGAGTTTGCTGCTCCAACCTCCATTGGTTCTGTCTCAGGTAAGGAAACTCGGCAGAAATGTCAAACCCCATGACGCTCATCACGTCTCTCTGGAATTCTACGATCCACATGAATGCCCACAATTATGGCCACTCCCAAAGAACAGGGTGGAGTATGCAAAGCCAGAGCATCCTTAAGAGTATCTGGCAAAACTGACACCTCATAGATTAATTACCTAAACTCCGAACTATAATCTTTAGCGGTGCGGCCCCCCCTACGTCAGGTTCATGATCTTAGCCTCGGTGACCAGAACCCTGTCAGGTTCGACATAGATAATCCCTAAGGCATCAAAAAAGCATCAATACAAGGCCATTCTGGAGCTAGTGAGGACAAAGAGACTGCCCAAGTCTGAGGGCCCCTTGAAATAAGGACATGATTATACCCATCTGCTTGGACTCATCCCCGAAGACAGGAGTTGAAGAGTAAACAAATATTTTACAGCTCTTTCTGAATACCCTATAATGATCCATCTCCCCCCAAAATAGTTCAGGAAGTGCCACAACTGGTTTTGGGGTGATCAACTGCATGTCAATGGGTCCAGGAGACCTAACTATTGTCGGTAGTGGAGAGCTTTGGGAAGCACCCAGAGTACTAAACTGACCCTGCAAGTGTAAATGTGATGATTCTAGCCTCTGGTAATCCATGGCCAGATCCTGAACCATCTGGGTCAGATTTGTCACGTGGTCACAGAGTGCACAAAATGGATTCATTGGTGAGGAAAAAAAAAAGTATATGGCTAAACGCAATGTGACGCTGGTCACTACTCACGGAAATAAAAATGCGAGGCAGAGAAGTCAGACACCATGGTCAGTTCCAAGAGTGCACATAGAAAACCAAGGGAAAAGGCAAAGTCGTAAAAAAGGTCGCGGTCCGGGGTCAAAATACCAGCTCATCAGAAGGTATATCAGTTGTGGTGTCACAAACATGGCAGTCGAGGCAGCTCGTATGCTTTGTAATAGTGTGATCACAAATGTCCATGCAAGCACTGTGCCACCCACGTTGCACAAGTCGGAATGGTGGCTCCCCCAAAGAAATGAAAAAGCCTTGACTTCAATAAAAGTAAGAAAAGTGGACAGTAGAAGATTGGAATTGGGTGATTTGGAACGATGAGAAGAAAGTGAATGGACTAGGGTCTGATGAGTGCAAATGTGTCTGGAAGAAACAAGGGATAAAGGGGCTAACGGATCAAGAAATGGAAGGAACTGTCAAACTCGGTGGAGGAAACCTGATGATATGGGGTTATTTCACAGCCAAAGGAGTTAGATACTTGACGTGCATTAATGGTGGTCTCAATGCTGAGCTATATGTGAGTATCCTACAAGATCAGTTACTTCGTACACTTGAGGATTATGGGCATGAAAAGGATGACATAGTGTTCCAGCAGGACAACGACCTGAAGCATACGTTGAGATTGGAAAAGAAATGGGTCAATGACAATGAAGCAGACGTGCTGGATTGGCCCCCACAGTCTCCGTACCTAAATCCAATTGAACACATGTTTAGAGTTGAAGAAAGAACTGTGATGCTTGCTGTAGTTTTGATAAAATTGCTAGTTTATATGCTGCAGATCTAGCAGTGCTCTGAAAGCTGAGCTCTGTATAATTCCACCCACACCACTGATTGGCTGCTTTCTCTGTTCACTGTGCATAGGTGGAAAGCTGCCAAATAATGGTGGGGATGGGGTTATACAGACCTCATGAATATGGATGATTATATGGCACCAGAGTTACTAGTCCTCTAGTGATAATCTACTGCTAATAAAATAGGGAGAGTTTTATCAAAACTACAGTACAGCAAACAGCCCAGTAAGTGACACATCACTGGAACCATGGTCCTTTTCTCTGCATTATGCTGCTCTCAGAGTAGAAAGCAAAAACTTGGTGACAGATTCTCTTTAAATCTAAAATACAACAATGTATTGTAGATGATATTCTAGTCTAAAAAATATTATACACCAGCATATTAGGTATCCATTTAATCAGAACAAAACACAGAAATAAATCTACAGAAATAAATCTACAGAAATAAAAACTTTATTTTTTTAATTGTTACACATGAAAATTATTCATTTTTTTTAAATGTTGACCTTTTTGTAAAATGTACGAAGAAAAATGCTTAGAAAATTCACGAGGAAATATATAGTTGCTTCAACATTTTAAACTAATAATTAAAGGCATAACAACATTGCTGAAATTGCTTTGGTCATTAAAGGATTATTCCCCAAATAGTAAGCTAGAGAGGATAGAGATTGGGGCTCTACATCCCCATCCTGAATGGTGTGAAGATGTGCATGCTCTGCCTCTGCTCAATTCATAGGACTGCCTAGTACCATGTTTAGCTTTTCCCAGCAGTTCCATAGACAATGAATGGAGTAGAGACCATGCATGCGCACCTCTGCTCCCCTCAGGATAGCGTTGCTTAGCCCTGCTCTTAGGACCTTTGGGTGAATTTAGATTGTGAGCCCCAATGTGGAAAGTGTAAAGTGCTGTGGATAGAGAAGTGGCGCTATATAAGTAAAACAAATAAAAACATACTAGTTAATTTTTCCTTAGCGCTAAAGTACCCAATGTAATGAGCAAATTCTCCACTAGGTGGTGCTAACTGACTATGCCATAGAAAGTTCTCTACATTATGAAACTGCAACTAAAGCGTTAAATAATAAATAATAAAATGGCATGCAGAACATTTCCCTGGTGTAATGTTATTAGATTCTGTCTTTTTTAGCTGCACGAATATTGCAAAAGGCGGTAGGAGATCTTCAGCTCCTCTAGATATGTCAGATCTTCAGAACCTTCCTGAGGTTAGAGGCAGAATTTTTATTAATATTTATGTAAGAGAATTCCAGTTTATGGTCTTGTAAGAATGACGAGGAACACATCTTCTCATATATTATTCTGTTGGTGTACCTTACATGCGTTAAGTTTGTTTTATGCTCGCCATGTATGGTCACTTTAAGGGTGTGCTGGAGACAGTAGTGTGTCAGGGCACCGTTTATAAGGCAGAAACACTACTCTTAACCTGCCAAGGTTTGTTAGTTGGTCAGATGAGTGTGAGACTACATTAAGAGGGCTCCCGCCACAGTCAGTCAGTGTTACATAATACAAGGCAAGTGCAGTATATGAAGGCAATACAAAGGAACATGAGTTCTTTGGAATCCTGGGAAAATCTTACTCAGGGTGACCATTAATTATAATTCTTCACACCAGAGGTGAAGCAACAGCCTACAGACACACAGCTAGGACATGGCTCTGAGCAGAAGTTGACCATAAGGGTTTTATTCAAACTTCTTTCCATCACACAGAATCACTTCTCTTCATACAATGTTTCAGCCACATATGTATGAGAGTCTCTTCACAGATAATTTCTTTTCACACGCAGTGTCCTACCATATAGCAGAACTGTACCTTGGTCATGCAGTGGAAAGGGGATGAGTCCAGTGCTTTGGCTCTCTAACTTCTATCTTGAGGTAATAAAGACGCTCCTGACTGTCCTAATTGCTTCTATGATTCCAGCAGTCACTTCCCTGAAATATTTGGTCTATACAGCTTATTTGAGCTCAGTCTGACTGGAGACTCTCTATAACACTGCTTCCTCTAGGAGGTCCCAACAACTTTCCCAGAATCCTGCAACCACTTTCATTCCTCTAGTTGCTGGATGACGCTGAATCATCAGTGCAGCTTCTACTTGTCACAATGGCTGTGACACCAGGTGACACTGATCACTCTTACGAAGCGTCGGACTGGAGCACCTTGGGCGCACCAGAGAAAATCATTCTTGGGGCCCACTATGTAGCTACATAGAAATAAATACAAGACCACCAATTGTGTGGTAAAAGACGCTAATATCAGGGTATAATATAAGGTAGTACACGTCTTAATTATGTAGCAGGGGTTGGGGTAACCCCCTCATAAAATATAATGTAGCCCCCCTCATAGGATATAATGGAGCCTCCAACAGAATATAATGCAGCCCCCCCCCCACAGAATTATAATGTAGCCCCCATCAAAGGGTATAATGCAGCCCCCCTGAAAGGGTATAATGCAGCCCCCTCCACCATCACCATTGTTCTCCCCCTCCACCATTGTACTCATTAACACCTCCATCATTGCCTACTCCCCCACCACCATTGTCCTTTCCACCACTACCATCTTTGTCCTTTACACCACAACCATCATTGCTTTCTTCCCCACCACCATCATTGCTTCACCCACCACCATCATCATCACTGCCTCCCCCACCACCACCATAATCATTGCCTCCACCACCACCATCATTGCTTCCCCACCACCATCATCATCATTGCCTCCCCACTACCATCATCATTGCTTCCCCCACCACTATCATTGCCTCCCCACCATCATCATCATTGCCTCCCCCACCACGATCATCATCATTACCCCCACCAGCATCATCATTGTCCCCACCACCATAATCATTGCCTCCAGCATCATCATCATCATTGCCCCCACTATCATCATTGCCCCCACCATCATCATCATTGTCCCCACCACCATCATCATTGCCTCCAGCACCATCATCATCATTGCCCCCACCACCATCATCATTGCCCCCACCACCATCATCATTGCCCCCACCACCATCATCATTGCCTCCTCCCACACACACAGCAGTAGGCAGGGACACACACGCAGGCAGGCAGAGACGCACACACAGAGACACACACAGCCGCACACACGCAGGCAGAGACGCACACACACACACGCAGGCACACACACACGCAGGCACACACACACAGCACCCACTCACCTCTCCGCATGTTCCCAGCAGCCGCAGCACATCCCGGCAACTTTCTCTCTGACACAGCCGCGCTGAATGATGAAGTCATCCAGCAGTGCTGAGTCAGACAGGAAGTGCCGGGCAGGAAGGAGGACGGCGTGGATCCCTGCAGCTCTGCTCTAGTCCCAAGCTGCAGGGATCGCAATCAAGGATCGTCGCCCATTAGGGGCCCACCTCCGGGGCCCCCTATTCAGCAGCAGCAGCGGCGGGCAGTGTTAGCCTCTGCTTAACGCTGTCTGCCATCAAAGTGAAATGGTATTTATGCCTCTCCACACCCATGGGGGCGTGGGGAAGCGTGAATATTCATTTCTCTTTAGCAGCGGGGACAGGCTCCTATCCAGCTGCTGCTCTCTGGCACCAGGAGGGCCCCCCTTGATTCGGGGGCCCCATAACAGCTGGGTATGCCGCTATTAGCGACACTCCACTGGCTGGGGGGCCCCTGGAGCAGTGGGGGCCCTAGGCAGCTGCTGGCCAATATGCCAGCAAGTGTCAGTGCCTGGGCCCACCGGAGAATCCTCCGGTTCTCCGGTGGGCCAGTCCGACCCTGCTCTTACGGATTGTGAAGAAAACCATATTATTGGTCCGAGTGTGATCCGATCATGGTGCAACATGTACAGCCGCACAGGGGCCGAAAGGTAAGAGTGTCAAAAAAGGCAGAAAATTGCAGTATGAGGAGCTATTGCACTGCCCATATATTGTTCGTGCACAGGGGCCTTTTCTGTCTGTATCCTCCCCTGGATCCAACAAAACACTGAACCAATGTTATTCTATGAGGCACATGCATGATTTGCATACAATATTTGGATTGCACTCTGCCATTCATGTTTATGGGTCTGTGAAAACATCGGACTGCACTTACATGACATCTGAGATCAGTCCAATTTCTACGGACTGACAAAATGTAGACGATGGAAAAAAATTTTTCTCCATCTACTTCTCATCCAAAAATATCGGAGGACACTATGCTCACACTCTGATCAGACTCCGGTCAGAGTGTGATTAGCATAATCAGCCTGATTCTTTCAGATGAGAGAAAATATGGTGGTGTGACCCTGGCCATGCAGTAGTACTTGAGTGTTGAGCGCTGCTATCAATGTGCCACTAATTTGTGTGGTGTGTATCAGGTTATGTCATACTGGCAGCAGCACTCATCTGGTTATGTATTTAATATTGCAAAGTGTGCAGCAGCACTCTGGAGTTTTTGGAACGAGCGGTATGACTATTGTTTTTGGTGAAATGTATATACCGTATTTATACAATAGGGGTGCAATATCTGGGGGCATGCTAATATTCTAAAGTGAGTAGGTTATTATAAATCTGGGGATGGAATGATTATCATAGGGTGTATATTTCAATTGTGGGGGATATAATTAAAGGGGGTGATTTCTGTTGCTTTAGGCTGAGTCAGCTGTCAATCAACATGACCGGCAGTGACAACCTGTCGACAGAGCAGAGCGTAAGGAAAGGAACTGCCGTTGGATGGTAGTCCTGAGAACCAATTCTTATCTGATGACATGCGTGGCTCTTCTATTGATAAGTTGGCGTGCATGATGTCATTGTTGTGGCATGATGCATGTGTGATATTGCGCCAAGCCAGCTAATCAAAAGAAGAGCCATGGATGTTGTCAGGTGAGAAGTGGTTTCCATAGCTCCCATCCTGTGGTCAGAGTCATGGCTAGTTGACCTGGTCGTGCAACTCTTTTTTTATATTTGGTAGAACGGGATTAAAAAAAACTATGACTCCGCGTCCTCCCGTGCCCTCTCACTAAGTGAAGTACAATTTAAAGCAATCTGTCACAATGAAAATGCTGCCCAATCTGCAGGCACAATGTTATAGAGCAGAGGGAGCTGAGCAGATATATAGATATGTGAGAAAATATTTAGCATTACCCTTACTTTAATCTTTTCATTCTCTGCTCTTTCTGGAATTTTCTGTCTAGTGGGCAGTCCTATCAGTGACTGACAGCTTTCTTTGTATAACAATTCATAGAGATAGCTGTCAATCACTGACCACCCAGCGTACCACTGATGGGACTGCCCACTAGACCTCAAATCCCCAAAATAGCAGGGGATTAAATGATTAAAACACAGTTTATGCTGAATCTTTTCTCACAAAACTATACATCAATCTGTTTAGCTTCCCCTGATCTATAACATTGGACCTGCAGATTGAATGGTATTTTCATTGTGACAAGTTCTCATTAAAGGGAACCTGTCACCTGAATTTGGCGGGACCGGTTTTCGGTCATATGGGCGGAGTTTTCGGGTGTTTGATTCACCCTTTCCTTACCCGCTGGCTGCATGCTGGCCGCAATATTGGATTGAAGTGTACTATGTCCCAGAACACAGCGCACTTCCCGGCGCACTTCCGGGACATAGTGCGCCGGCGCATGCGCACTAATACTTTTCGGCTTTGCCCGCAGTTGGGCAAAGCATACTGCGCGTGCGCAAGGCAAGATTGCCTTGCGCAGGCGTGTACTACGGAGGACAGAGAATGAACTTCAATCCAATATTGCGGCCAGCATGTAGCCAGCGGGTAAGGAAAAGGTGAATCAAACACCCCAAAACTCCGCCCATATGACCGAAAACCGGTCCCGCCAAATTCAGGTGACAGGTTCCCTTTAAATAAAATTCTGAAACATTGATGAATTACAAAAGATCCAATTGATAGTTTTAAAATTAAACTTATCCACTTAGTGAAGGAGGTGGTCAGTCGGGCTTTTTAACCCCTTTACGACCTTAGACATATCCATAGTCCAGGTCGCCTGGTACTTACCGACCTTGGACGTATGGAAAAAAAAGCATCTTTTAGCGTATAACAGCAGCCAAACATAAAAAGTTGATATAAATCTGGCATCGCAGTAATCGCACCGACCTGAAGATTAAAGGAATCTAGTCACTTATAACATACAAGGAATAGTGTAAAAAATAAAAACCAATTCTTCACCTGCTGTTGATTTGTTCTTTCTGCCTCCCAAAGATCACAGTAAGGCTTGGCGCAAATTTATCCTGCATTCTACGCTGAGCTCTTACATCAGGGTTTCCGAGTAAATGTCTGAAATACGGCATTCAGACAGAACCTCTGGTGGAAGATTCCCTATAATAAGGCAGATGGAGGAACTGTGGATGCTGTTTGACCTGTGATCCAGCGGTGTTCGTCTTTTTATTAGGAGTGCATAAAAGTGCCGTCACCCAGTCACAATTTTGTACACTTCTGAAAAAAAGGACACCACTGAGCAGAAGCCAGACAAGTCCAACGTAACTCTGCTGCCTCATCCTAGTGAATGGATCCCTCGGGGGTTTCATCTGAATTACGTTACTTGGAGATATAAAGGGAAACCTTGTTGTAAGTGCTCAGCATAGAATGCTGGATAAATGTGATACCAAATGTTATGTAAAATGTTCCCAATAAAAGCTTCAACTCAATCCACAAAAAAAGGAAGTTCCCACACAGGTCTGTCATCTGTTAACGGAAATATAGGGGGCTTCCACATTACTGCTAGTACAAAGGCTTTGGAAAAGTGAAATGGCTCCTCACCCCACAAAAGAAATTTGCAAATTCTACTCTCCCAAATCCAAATGCCCCCCTCCCTTCTGAGACCTTGTGAGCCTAAACCACAGTTGGTATCGACATGTTTGGCATTTCTGTAGCGATGGATGAGAACCCGTCTAATTTACAGGTGCATGAGCTGGGCACAATGTATGGGCACTACAATGGCAGTTTGCAATTTTCACTCAGCAACATCCACTGCAGCTTGTTTTTGGAAAACACCAATGGAGTCAAAATCATCACTACATCTGTAGATAAATTCCCAAAAGGGTATAATTTCCAAAATGGTGTCGCTTGAGGGTGGATTCTGCTCCTCTAACACTTAGGGGCTTTGTATATATCTGCAAACTATTATAGAAAATTCTGTGCTCCAGGATGCCTCCTGTATAACAGTACTGCTTAGCCATACGGCGAGACTTCGGAGGGATGGAGCGCTATTTACCAATAGCGCTCAGTCCCTCCCGAGTCTCGCCGTGTGGCTAAGCAGTACTGTACAGCCACATATGGGGTATTTCTACATTCAACAGAAATTGTGGGACAATATTTTGTGCCATTTTTACCCATTTCCCAGTGGAAAATGTAAAACCTGGGGCTAAAACTAAATTTTGATGTTACAAATTTAATTTTTTTTCTTCATTGCCCATTATTATTAAATTATTTGACCCACCTGTGGTATCAGTATGATCACTGCTCCCCTAGGTTAATTCATTGAGAGGTGCAGTTTGTAAAATGGGGTATCTTATGGGGAGTTCTGCTGTTTTAGCTCATTATGGGCTTTACCAATGTTTACATGGCACGCTCAAACCAGTCCAGCAAAAAGTGAACTCCAAAATGGTGCTTCTTACCTTATGAGCTGTACACTGGATCTCAAAAGTAGTTTTCAAACAACATATGGGGTAATGGGGCTAAAATAATTTTTTTGTGGGAAAAATTTGATTTTTTTCAGTTTCACAACTCTACGTTATAATACATTTCTGTGAAGCAGCTGGAGGTTCAAGGTGCTCTCCACAAATCTAGATACGGTACATTCCCTGAGTGGTCTAGCTTCCAAAGTGGTGTCACTTGTGGGCTTTTTTTCACCATTTAGTCGGGGGCTCTCCAAATGAGACATGACACTGGCAGACCATTTCATCAAAGTCTGCGTACTGAGCCCCCCGCCATAAGCCCAAAGAGTAGTTTACCCCCATATATGGGGTATCGGCATAGTCAGGAGAAATTGCAGAACAAATTGTATGGTGAAATTTCTCCTGTTACCATTGTGAAAATGCAAAATTTAGAGTTACAAATAATTTTTGTGGGAAAAATGTGTTTTTATATTTTCATGGCTCAATGTTATAAACTTCTGTGAAGCACCTGGGTATTCAAGGTGCTCACCACACATATAGTTCCCTGAGGGGTCTAGTTTCCAAAATGGTGTCACTTGTAGGCAATTTCTACTGTTTAGGCACATGAGGGGCTCTCCAAATTCAACATATCGTCTGCTAATTATTCCAGCAAATTTTACATTCAAAAATTCAAATGGCGCTGCTTTCCTTTCGAGCCCTGCCATATCTCCAAACATTGGTTTTCCCCACATATTGGTATTGGTATTGGTATGCTCAGGAGAAATTGCACAACAAATTTTGGGGTACATTTTTGTTCCTCTTACCTTTGCAAAAAATTGGATCTAAACTTTTTGTGAGAAAAAGTATGTTTCTTTTTTCCTTCCACATTACAAACATTCCTGTGAAGGGAATAAACTTCTTGAATGTAGTTTTGAGTACCTTGAAGGTTGCAGTTTTTAGACTGGTATCACTTTTGGGTCCTTTCTGTCATATAAGCCCCTCAAAGTCACTTCAAATGTGAGGTGGTCCCTAAAGAAATGGTTTTGTACATTTTGTTAGAAAAATTATAAATTGCTGGTCGACTTTTAACCCTTATGACTTCCTAACAAAAAAAATTATGTTTCAAAAATTGTGCTGATATTAAGTGGACATGTGGGAAATGTTATTTATTAACCCCTTCCCGACCTGTGACACAGCGTATGCGTCATGAAAGTCGGTGCCAATCCGACCTGTGACGCATATGCTGTGTCACAGAAAGATCGCGTCCCTGCAGGCCGGGTGAAAGGGTTAACTCCCATTTCACCCGATCTGCAGGGACAGGGGGAGTGGTAGTTTAGCCCAGGGGGGGGGTGGCTTCACCCCCTCGTGGCTACGATCGCTCTGATTGGCTGTTGAAAGTGAAACTGCCAATCAGAGCGATTTGTAATATTTCACCTAAAAAAATGGTGAAATATTACAATCCAGCCATGGCCGATGCTGCAATATCATCGGCCATGGCTGGAAATACTAATGTGCCCCCACCCCACCCCACCGATCGCCCCCCCAGCCCCCCGATCTGTGGCCCGCTCCCCTCCGTCCTGTGCTCCGCTCCCCCGTCCTCCTGTCCGCTCCCCCCGTGCTCCAATCACACCCCCCCGTGCTCCAATCAAACCCCCCCGCACTCCGATCCCCCCCGTGCTCCGAACCACCCCCCCTGCACACCGATCCACCCCCCCTGCACACCGATCCACCCGCCCGCACACCGATCACTCTCCCCCATGCTCCGATCCCTCCCCCCCCCGTGCTCCGACGCCCCCCCTGTGCCCTGATCTCCCCCCCCCTGTGCCCTGATCTCCCCCCCTTATACTTACCGATCCTGGCGGGGTCCCGTCCGTCTTCTTCCCCGAGCGCCGCCATGTTCCAAAATGGCGGGCGCATGCGCAGTGCGCCCGCCGAATCTGCCGGCCGGCAGATTCGTTCCAATGTGAATTTTGATCACTGTGATATAATCTATCACAGTGGTCAAAATAAAAAAACAGTAAATGACCCCCCCCATTTGTCCCCCATAGATAGGGACAATAATAAAATAAAGAATTTTTTTTTTTTTTCACTAAGGTTGGAGTTAGAACTAGGGTTAGAGTTAGGGTTAGGGGTAGGGGTAGGGGTAGGGTTAGGGGTAGGGGTAGGGGTAGGGTTAGGGGTAGGGTTAGGGGTAGGGTTAGGGGTAGGGTTAGGGGTAGGGTTAGGGGTAGGGTTTCGGTATGTGCACACGTATTCTGGTCCTCTGCGGATTTTTCCGCAGCGGATTTGATAAATCCGCAGTGCTAAACCGCTGCGGATTTATGGCAGATTTACCGCGGTTTTTCTGCGCATTTCACTGCGGTTTTACAACTGCGATTTTCTATTGGAGCAGTTGTAAAACCGCTGTGGAATCCGCAGAAAGAAGTGACATGCTGCGGAATGTAAACCGCTGCGTTTCCGTGCAGTTTTTCCGCAGCATGTGTACAGCGATTTTTGTTTCCCATAGGTTTACATTGAAATGTAAACTCATGGGAAACTGCTGCGGATCCGCAGCGTTTTCCGAAGCGTGTGCACATACCTTTAGAATTAGGCTATGTGCACACGGTGCGGATTTGGCTGCGGATCCGCAGCGGATTGGCCGCTGCGGATCCGCAGCAGTGTTCCATCAGGTTTACAGTACCATGTAAACCTATGGAAAACCAAATCCGCTGTGCCCATGGTGCGGAAAATACCGCACGGAAACGCTGCGTTGTATTTTCCGCAGCATGTCAATTCTTTGTGCGGATTCCGCAGCGTTTTACACCTATTCCTCAATAGGAATCCGCAGGTGAAATCCGCAGTAAATCCGCAGGTAAAACGCAGTGCCTTTTACCCGCGGATTTTTCAAAAATGGTGCGGAAAAATCTCACATGAATCCGCAACGTGGGTACATAGCCTTAGGGTTAGGGTTGGGTTGGAATTAGGGTTGTGGTTAGGGTTAGGGGTGTGTTGGGGTTAGGGTTGTGGTTAGGGGTGTGTTGCGGTTAGGGTTGTGGTTAGGGTTACGGCTACAGTTGGGATAAGGGTTAGGGGTGTGTTGGCGTTAGAATTGAGGGGTTTCCACTGTTTAGGCACATCTCCAAACGCAACATGGCGCCACCATTGATTCCAGCCAATCTTTTATTCAAAAAGTCAAATGGTGCTCCTTCCCTTCCTAGCCCCGACGTGTGCCCAAACAGTGGTTTACCCCCACATATGGGGTATCAGTGTACTCAGGACAAACTGGGCAACAATTACTGGGGTCCAATTTCTCCTGTTACCCTTGAGAAAATAAAAAATTGCTTGCTAAAACATCATTTTTGAGGAAAGAAAAATGATTTTTTATTTTCACGGCTCTGCGTTGTAAACGTCTGTGAAGCACTTGGGGGTTCAAAGTGCTCACCACATATCTAGATAAGTTCCTTGGGGGGTCTAGTTTCCAAAATGGGGTCACTTGTGGGGGGTTTCTACTGTTTAGGCACACCAGGGGCTCTGCAAACGCAACGTGACGCCCGCAGACCATTCCATCAAAGTCTGCATTTCAAAAGTCACTACTTCCCTTCTGAGCCCCGACGTGTGCCCAAACAGTGGTTTACCCCCACATATGGGGTATCAGCGTACTCAGGAGAAACTGGACAACAACTTTTGGGGTCCAATTTCTCCTGTAACCCTTGGGAAAATAAAAAATTCTGGGCTAAAAAATTATTTTTGAGGAAAGAAAACGTATTTATTATTTTCACTGCTCTGTGTTATAAACTTCTGTGAAGCACTTGGGGGTTCAAAGTGCTCACCTCACATCTAGATAAGTTCCTTTCGGGGTCTAGTTTCTAAAATGGGGTCACTTGTGGGGGGTTTCTACTGTTTAGCCACATCAGGGGCTCTGCAAACGCAACGTAACGCCCGCAGAGCATTCCATCAAAGTCTGCATTTCAAAACGTCACTACTTCACTTCCGAGCCCCGACATGTGCCCAAACTGTGGTTTACCCCCACATATGGGGTATCAGCGTACTCAGGAGAAACTGTACAACAACTTTTGGGGTCAAATTTCTCCTTTTACCCTTGGGAAAATAATAAATTGCAGGCTAAAAAATCATTTTAGAGAAAATAAAATTTTTATTTTATTTTCATGGCTTTGCGTTATAAACTTCTGTGAAGCACTTGGAAGTTCAAAGTCCTCACCACACATCTAGATTAGTTCCTTTGGGGGTCTAGTTTCCAAAATGGGGTCATATGTGGGGGATCTCCAATGTTTAGGCACACAGGGGCTCTCCAAACGTGACATGGTGTCCGCTAATGATTGGAGCTAATTTTCCATTTAAAAAGCCAATTGGCGTGCCTTCCCTTCCGAGCCCTGCCGTGCGCCCAAACAGTGGTTTACCCCCACATATGGGGTATCAGCGTACTCAGGACAAACTGGACAACAACATTTGCGGTCCAATTTCTCCTATTACCCTTGGCAAAATAGGAAATTCCAGGCTAAAAATCATTTTTGAGGAAAGAAAAATTATTTTTTATTTTCATGGCTCTGCATTATAAACTTCTGTGAAGCACCTGGGGGTTTAAAGTGCTCAATATGCATCTAGATAAGTTCCTTGGGGGGTCTAGTTTCCAAAATGGGGTCACTTGTGGGGGAGCTCCAATGCATAGGCACACAGGGGCTCTCTAAACGCGACATGGTGTCCGCTAACAATTGGAGCTAATTTTCCATTCAAAAAGTCAAATGGCGCGCCTTCCCTTCCGAGCCCTGCCGTGTGCCCAAACAGTGGTTTACCCCCACATATGAGGTATCGGCGTACTCGGGAGAAATTGCCCAACAAATTTTAGGATTCATTTTATCCTATTGCCCATGTGAAAATGAAAAACTGAGGTGAAAAGAATTTTTTTGTGAAAAAAAAAGTACTTTTTCATTTTTACAGATCAATTTGTGAAGCACCTGAGGGTTTAAAGTGCTCAATATGCATCTAGATAAGTTCCTTGGGGGGTCTAGTTTCCAAAATGGGGTCATTTGTGGGGGAGCTCCAATGTTTAGGCACACGGGGGCTCTCCAAACACGACATGGTGTCCGCTAACGATGGAGATAATTTTTCATTCAAAAAGTCAAATGGCGCTCCTTCCCTTCCGAACCTTACCATGTGCCCAAACAGTGGTTTACCCCCACATGTGAGGTATCGGTGTACTCATGAGAAATTGCCCAACAAATTTTAGGATCCATTTTATCCTGTTGCCCATGTGAAAATGAAAAAAATTGAGGCTAAAAGAATTTTTTTGTGAAAAAAAAGTACTTTTTCATTTTTACGGATCAATTTGTGAAGCCCCCGGGGGTTCAAAGTTCTCACTATGCATCTAGATAAGTTCCTTGGGGCGTCTAGTTTCCAAAATGGGGTCACGTGTGGGGGAGCTCCAATTTTTAGGCACACGGGGGCTCTCCAAACGTGACATGGTGTCCGCTAAAGAGTGGAGCCAATTTTTCATTCAAAAAGTCAAATGGCGCTCCTTCCCTTCCAAGCCCTGCCGTGCGCCCAAACAGTGGTTTACCCCCACATATGAGGTATCAGCGTACTCAGGACAAATTGGACAACAACTTTCGTGGTTCAGTTTCTCCTTGTACCATTGGGAAAATAAAAAAAATGTTGCTAAAAGATAATTTTTGTGACTAAAAAGTTAAATGTTCGTTTTTTCCTTCCATGTTGCTTCTGCTGCTGTGAAGCACCTGAAGGGTTAAAAAACTTCTTGAATGTGGTTTTGAGCACCTTGAGGGGTGCATTTTTTAGAATGGTGTCACTTTTGGGTATTTTCAGCCATATAGACCCCTCAAACTGACTTCAAATGTGAGGTGGTCCCTAAAAAAAATGGTTTTGTAAATTTCGTTGTAAAAATGAGAAATCGCTGGTCAAATTTTAACTCTTATAACTTCCTAGCAAAAAAAAATTTTGTTTCCAAAATTGTGCTGGTGTAAAGTAGACATGTGGGAAATGTTATTTATTAACTATTTTGTGTCACATAACTCTCTGGTTTAACAGAATAAAAATTCAAAATGTGAAAATTGCGAAATTTTCAAAATTTTCGCCAAATTTCCGTTTTTATCACAAATAAACGCAGAATTTATTGACCTAAATTTACCACTAACATGAAGCCCAATATGTCACGAAAAAACAATCTCAGAACCGCTAGGATCCGTTGAAGCGTTCCTGAGTTATTACCTCATAAAGGGACA
This sequence comes from Ranitomeya imitator, assembly GCF_032444005.1. Classification (NCBI taxonomy): domain Eukaryota; kingdom Metazoa; phylum Chordata; class Amphibia; order Anura; family Dendrobatidae; genus Ranitomeya; species Ranitomeya imitator. The sequence continues at coordinate 713,951,723 of NC_091282.1, read as the reverse complement.
CTGGTCAGAATTGCAAAAAATGGCCAGGTCATTAAGGTCAAAATAGGCTGGGTCATGAAGGGGTTAACTATTTTGTGTGATATAACTTTCGGATTTAAGGGCATAAAAAAATAAAAGGCAGAACATTGCAACATTTTTTAAATTTTTACCAAATTTCCATTTTTTTCACAAATGAACGCAAGTCATATCGAAGAAATTTTACTACAATCATGAAGTACAATATGTCATGAAAAAAATTCACAGAATCACCGGGATCCATTGAAGCGTTCCAGAGTTATTACCTCATAAAGTGACAGTGGTCAGAATTGTAAAAATTAGCCTAGTCATTAATGTGCAAACAGCCTTGGGGGGTAAAGGGGATAACTAAAAAGGACATGTGGGCTGTCTTTATAGAGAGCAGCATGTCTCTTTATCTTGAGGAGACGCTCCATCCCTGCAAGATAAATAACCCTGTCTATGGATACGATGCGGTGATTCCGCATGTGCTCAGTGAACACATGCGGAATCACCGCGCGTACAACAGGGGGCAGCACTTTGGGCGGAGCAGGGTGTCCGCTGCATCCAAAGCGCAGGGAATCCTGAACGTGGAGACATAGCCTGATTCTGGCGGCTGCACCAGGAGCCCGGCTTTATGTAACTGCTGACTATCTGCAGATGACGCAAGCACAGCCCCAGTGTCCACACAGTACATGAACAGCATTGTACCGTGAGTAATACCATGATGTACACATACTACACATATGAGGTGCAAAACGGGGTTAATCAATAATTATATTTTTAGCCCACTGGATACCAGGGATAATATTTATAATCTCACTAGCTACCATGATTAATTTTTAGTTAATTGGACACAATATTATTACTAAACCTAGAGATGTTATTGTTAACCCCTTTACCCCCAAGGGTGGTTTGCATGTTAATGACTGGTCCAATTTTCACAATTCTAAGCACTGTCCCTTTATGAGGTTATAACTCTGGAACGCTTCAACGGATCCCGGTGATTCTGACAATGTTTTCTCGAGACATATTGTACTTCATGATAGGCTGCCGTCACACTATCAGTATTTGGTCAGTATTTTACCTCAGTATTTGTAAGCCAAAACCAGGAGTGGGTGATAAATACAGAAGTGGTGCATATGTTTCTATTATACTTTTCCTCTGATTGTTCCACTCCTGATTTTGGCTTACAAATACTGAGGTAAAATACTGACCAAATCCTGATAGTGTGACGGCAGCCTTAGTGGTAAAATTTCCTTGACATTACTTGAGTTTATTTGTGAAAATGTTTTTCCAACTTTGAATTTTTATGCCCTTAAATCACAGAGATATGACACACAAAATACTTAATAAGTAACATTTCCCACATGTCTACTTTACATCAGCACAATTTTGGAACCAAATTTTTTGTTTGTTAGGGAGTTATAAGGGTTAAAAGTTGACCAGCAATTTCTCATTTTTACAACACCATTTTTTTTAGGGACCACATCACATTTGAAGTCACATTGAGGGGTCTATATGATAGAAAATACCCAAGTGTGACACCATTCTTAAAACTGCACCCCTCAAGGTGCTCAAAACCACATTCAAGAAGTTTATTAACCCTTCAGATGTTTCACAGGAATTTTTGGAATGTTTAAAAAAAAATGAACATTTAACTTTTTTTCACAAAGAATTTATCTCTGGTCCGATTTGTTTTATTTTACCAAGGGTAACAGGAGAAATTAGACCCCAAAAGTTGTTGTACAATTTGTCCTGAGTACGCCGATACCCTATATGTGGGGGTAAACCACTGTTTGCGTGCATGGGAGAGCTCAGAAGGGAAGGAGCGCCATTTGACTTTTTAATGCAAAATTGGCTGGAATTGAGATGGGACGCCATGTCTCGTTTGGAGAGCCCCTGATGTGCCTAAACAGTGGAAACCCCATAAAAGTGACCCCATTTTGGAAAGTAGAGGCCCTAAGGAACTTATCTAGATTTGTGGTGGTGAGCACTTTGAACCCCCAAGTGCTTCACAGAAGTTTATAATGTAGAACCGTAAAAATTAAAAAATCCTTTTTTTCCACAAAAATTATAATGATCTTTTAGCCCCCAATTTTGTACTTTCCCAAGGGTATCTGGAGAAATTGGACACCAAAAGTTGTTGTCCAATTTTTCCTGAGTACGTTGATACCACATATGTGGGAGAAAACTACTGTTTTCTGCGCCCAGCATGGCAGAGCTCGGAAGGGAAGAAGTGATGTTTTGGAATGCAAACTTTGATGGAATGGTCTGCGGGCATCACGTTGCATTTGCAGAGCCCCTGATGTACCTAAAGAGTAGAAACCCCTCACAAGGAAACAAGACCCCCCACGGAACTTATCTAAATGTGTGGTGACCACATTGAACCCCCAAGTGTTTCACTAAAGTTTATAACACAGAGCCGTGAAAATTAAAAATCTGTTTTCCACAAAAATTATTTTTTAGCCCCCAGTTTTGTATTTTCCCAAGGTTAACAGGAGAAATTGGACACCAAAAGTTGTTGTCCAATTTGTCCTGAGTATGCTGATACCCCATATGTGGGGGTAAACCACTGTTTGGGCGCACGGAAGAGTTCAGAAGGAAAGTAGCACCGTTTTACTTTTTCAACGCAGAATTGTATGGATTGAGATCGGACATCATGTTGCATTTGCAGAGCCACTGGTGTGACTAAACAGTGGAAACCTCCCAATGCTAACTCCAACCCTAACACACCCCTAAGCCTAACCCCAACACACCCCTAACCCCAACACACCCCTAACCCTAATCCCAACCCTAACCACACCCCTAACCCAACCACACCCCTAACCCTAATCCCAACCCCAACACACCCCTAACCCTAATCCCAACCCTAACCACACCCCTAACCCGACCACACCCCTAATCCCAACCCCAACACACCCCTAACCCCAACACACCCCTAACCCTAATCCCAACTCTAACCATACCCCTAACCCTGACACACCCCTAACCCAACCGTAAACGTAATCCAAACCCTAACCCCAACTCTAGCCCCAACCCTAACTTTAGCCCCAACCCTAACCCTAATGGGAAAATGGAAATAAATACATCTTTTATTTTATTATTTTTCTCTAACTAAGGGGGTGATAAAGAGGGGTTTGATTTACTATTTATAGCGGGTTTTTATAGTGGGTTTTATAGTGGGACAAGATGACATTTTCGGAGGTACAATGATTATTTAATATTGATCTTTTTGATTGTGTGCTGTTCAACTTTTTGTTCGGCGGTATGATGTTAGCATTGTTTTTTGCCTAGTTTTTAATTTTTTCTTTTGCAGTGTTCACTGAAGGGGTTAACTAATGGAACAGTTTTATAGGTCGGGTTGTTACAGACGCGACGATACTAAATATGTGTACTTTTATTGTTTTTTTAATCTTTATTTACATAAAGAAATGTATTTTTATTGCAAAAAATATTTTTTGCGTTACCACATTCTGAGAGCTATAATTTTTCCATATTTTATGTGGGGTCTTGTTTTGTGCGGGACGAATTTACGTTTTTATTGGTATCATTTTCGGGCACATAACATTTTTTGATCGCTTTTTATTCCGATTAGTGTTAGGCAGACTGAACAAAAAACCAGCAATACATTAATTTCTTTTGGGGGGGAAAGGCGTTTATACCGTTCCACGTTTGTTAAAATTGATAAAGCAGTTTTATTCTTCGGGTCAGTACGATTACAGCGATACCTCATTTATATCATTTTTTTATGTTTTGGCGCTTTTATACAGTAAAAAATAATTAATTTTTTCACTGATAACACTGTATGGCGGCTCGTTTTTTGTGGGACAAGATGACATTTTCGGAGGTACAATGATTATTTAATATTGATCTTTTTGATTGTGTGCTGTTCAACTTTTTGTTCGGCGGTATGATGTTAGCATTGTTTTTTGCCTAGTTTTTAATTTTTTCTTTTGCAGTGTTCACTGAAGGGGTTAACTAATGGAACAGTTTTATAGGTCGGGTTGTTACAGACGCGACGATACTAAATATGTGTACTTTTATTGTTTTTTTAATCTTTATTTACATAAAGAAATGTATTTATTGGAACAATATTTTTTTTATTTAGGATTTTTTTTTTACACATGTAAATATATATATTTTTTTACTTTGTCCTAATGTGGGACATCATGATAAAGTATCAGATCACTGATCTGACACTTTGCAATGCACTGTGTCAGATCAGTGATCTAACAGGCACTGCAGGAGGCTTGCCGGTGCCTGCTCTTAGCAGGCGCTTGCAAGCCACCTCCCTGCAGGACCCGGAAGGAGCCCCTCGGCCATCTTGGATCCGGGGCCTGCAGGGAGGAGGACGGAGGAGACGCTCGGAGCAACGCGATCACATCACGTTGCTCCGAGGGTCTCAAAGAAGCACGCAGGGATCCCCCTCCCTGCGCAATGCTTCTCTATGCGATCGAGTTAGATCACAGTGTTCCGGGGGTTAATGTGCCAGGAGTGGTCCGTGACCGCTCCTGGCACATAGTGCCGGATGTCAGCTGTGATAATCAGCTGACACCCGGCCGCGATCTGCTGCGCTCCCCCCGTGAGCGCGGCTGATCGCGTTAGATGTATTATCCCATCGAGGGTCAGATAGGCCCAGGTCACCTCTACGGGATAGTACTTCTAAGGTCAGATAGGGGTTAAACATTGAATAAATACAGCACATTAAAGGGAATCTGTCACCAGGTTTTTCTACACTTTCTGAGAGCAGCATAATTTAGGGACAGAGACCCTGATTCCAGTGATATATTACTTACTGGGCTGAATGTTGTCATTTTGATAAAATCAAAGTTTTATCTGTTGCAGATCTACCAGTTCTCTGCATGCTGAGCATTGTATAACCCCGCATACACCACTAACTGGAAGCTTTCTGCCTGTGCAGAGTGTACACAGAAAGCTGCCAATCAGTGGTGGGGGTGTGGTTGGACGACATGACAGCAGGCTTACTAGTCAGTGATAAAACAGTGATTTTATCAAAACTACAGTAAGTAGCCCAGTAAGTGACACATCGCTGGAATTAGGTTCTGTGCCCCTATATTATGCTACTCTCAGATTAGCAAAAAGCTGGTAACAGATTTCCTTTAACACTAAGGACAGTATAAAACCCCCTTGCTGTCTTATATGTACAGTATACTATACGTATGAAGACGCTAGTACTGACCTGTCATAGGAGAATAGTCTGTGGCAATAGGCGCAATATGGTAGATAGTTCACCTGTGTCCAGAAGCGGTGATGTCAGAAGAGGTGGTAGTCCACAAGTCGGAGATATATCCAGGTAGTTCAGGAAGTTTAGTCCAAAGGACCTACACATGAAGAGCACCACGGCCGGTGGCATCTGTTTGAAACTCGCGATGCCTCAGTGACATCACCGGTGCTATGGAGGCTGATAGAAACCAAAAGGATGTCTCCCACGCATTTCGGGAAGGAGAAAACTTCTGTCAACCTTATACGTAACATTATTAAACATTACACCTACAACATTATTATAACCCAATAGACACCATAGACTCATGGTATGCTAAGCTGCAAGTATGGACATTGGGTGCAGAGAACAGGGTTGAAATGTGTCCCACAGTATAAAGGTTTAGCAGCTGATGATTTATTTTATGTGCATCGTTCATATCCTCAGAATATTCAGCTTCACAAAATAGTATGCAGCCAGTTGCGGTGAGATCAATTACTGAGCAATGATACATGCCCAGCCATGATTAATTACACAAAACATACGTAAGCCAATTGAAGTTTATTGCAACATACAGCATGGAACAACTACTCAATGTGCATATTACAATGGAAATAACCAAAACATTTCCGTAAATCAATGAAATAAACAATTCCTATCGGTGACAGAATAAACCTTCCCTTTACACGCATGCACTAAAAGCGTCAGTGTCATCATCGATCCGCCGCACCCTGCTACTTCATGCTCTTTCTTAGAATGAGTCACAGTGCTGATGAGCATTACATAGTGTGCAGGCAATACCACCGCCATGCAGCCCCACCTAATCTCCACTCACAAACTGAGTAATGAAAAATTGTGCCAGCACTGTTATGTTGCTTTTTATACAAAAATAAAAGTCAGGAATTACAAAAGATTCTCACCTCAACCTGTTTGTAAAAATGGACCAGCTTGGACTTTACACAGCAAAACATCTACAGTATAATAGAAGGTTCTCAGATCGACATTGTTACTAATGCTGGTGTAAAACAAATGATAGTAGATATAACACGTAACAAATAAGACCACTAAGGCATCAACTTGAAAATGTCCCACTCCCATCTATTAAAGGACCTTAAAATAATATAAAGGACCTCAGAAGTTGGGCATTTTGCTTGCTGTACTCATTGTTTTGACCAAGCAGTAGAAGTCCTTATGGTACCAATATCTTATTTATGCAAGGATCATCAAGAGCTATAGTGATGCCATTGGGAAATGTACCACTATTCACCAAAGGAAGGTAGCTAAACCCCTAAAAGTGTCTAGCATGCATTATTCTCTGTGACTAAGGCCGGACTCACACATTGCAGTCCGAGTATGGACTGCAATGCATGAACAGGCCACAGGTCTTCTAATCCAAACCTAAAGAAGCTCTCATATTTTTACCCTCTTAATGTATTGCAGTCATCATATTATACGACACTGTGTACTTACAATTGCTCATTTTTCCTTTCTACTTAGCTAATTCTTCTCTTTTCCATTAGGTCTATGATATCCCAGCTGAGCAACTGGGTCAGAAGTTGAAGAGGGGAATGATAAAGGCAGGGAAAATAGACTTCTTGTTACTACACAGAGCAGAGAAAGGAGAATAATTATCTGGGTAGAAAGGAAAAATGAGCAATTGTAAGTACACAGTGCTGTATAATACGATGATTGCAGTATATTAACGGGATAAAAACTTTGATGGCAGATCTTCTTTACTATTTGCCTAGGAAGCTGGCGAGTTTGGGTTGGGAGACCTGTGGTGAGTCTGGGAATCATGTACCTTAGAACAGAGGGAAATTGAGGTTATGGCTGCATTTTTTATTGAAATGTTTGGGAAAATATTTTTGAGTTTTTTTTTTTTTTTTTAGAAAACTGCATTTGTTAGACCCCATGTACAAACCTCACATCTACTTCTAACAGTAGTAAAAGCACAACGAAATATATCTGAAATGGAAATCCTGGTTCAATTTTCTTTGGCAGTGATCCTTTAAAAATAAACCTGTAAATTAACAAATGTGGCAAATAAACAACATACAAATTGTATAAAAATTACATGAAAATGAGTTATCAAAAAATATGGATTAAGTAGCTATCAAATAAAAGTAATATAGTCAATGTTAAAAATTAACCCCTGAATATGCCCCTCATGGACCACAGCTGGGGGGAATTGCACTGTTTACTTACTTACAGAACAGTCATTCAAACCTATCATATACCAGTGGATATATAAAGTCTACACGCCAAGGTTAAAATGCCAGTTCTTTTTGACATGTAAATAAAATTATACCAATAATTTCTTTTTATGCCTTTAATGTCACCGATGCTCTGTACAAAACCATTGAGTAACAAACTGAAATAATATCGAGAGGCGTAAATTAAAATACCAAAACTAAAATAATGTGGTTGCACAAGTGTGAACTGCTTCCTATAATTGGGGATGTGGTTGTGTTCATAATCAGCCAATCACATTTGCATTCATGTTACATAGTAGTCAGTGCACATCTGCCATCATTTACACTGATTCTGGTTAACCCCATTTAAAATTTCACTGTTCTAGTAGCATTTTCCTGACATTCTCTTAGTTGCATTTTACAGCAAAAGACATGATACATAAACAGATTACATCACAGCAAAGGGATCTCATTGTTGAAAGTTATCAGTCAGGAGAAGGGTGGAAAAAAAATTCCAAGGCATTGAATATACCATGGAACATGAAGACTGTCATCAAGATTTGTCTTAAATTTGGAACAACAGAGCTGGAAGTCCCTCAAAAACTGTGGAAAAGACAAGAAGTAAATTGGTCCGTGAGGCAGCCAATGGGCCAAAGCTACAGAAGCTACAGAAATTTCTGGCAAGTACTGCTTGTTACTAGGCTTGAGCGAAACGGATCGAACAAATTCAAAAGTCGCTGACTTTTGGCAAAGTCGGGTTTCATCCTAGTGTGGGATCGCCATGCGGTAGGCGATCTTCGCGCCAAAGTCGCGCTTCGTATGACGCGTTTGGCGCCATTTTTTCACCCAATGATGGAGCGTGGGCAGAGTGATGACATAGGTCTTAGGGGCGTGCACGCCTATCGCCATCTTCTCGCTTGTGCGCTGTAGCGATTTGCAATGTGTAACACCAGCTTTTCTGTTCAGGGATGGAGGGGAGAGAGAGAGAGATTTCCCATTGACTTTGCATTGGGTTTCGTGTTTCGGTCGATCCCCGACTTTTCGCGATAATCGGCCGATTTCACTCGACTCGACTTTTAAGATAGTCGGGTTTCGCGAAACCCGACTCGACCCTAAAAAAGTAAAAGTCGCTCAACCCTACTTGTTACTGCATGTGACAGAAATCTCCCATATTCTTTCTATATCTGGCCTGTAGAGTGGGCTAGCAAAACAGAAGTCTTTTTTTTAGCCCTGCTATATTTTGCCAAAAGTTACGTCAACTCTGCATGTGGGAAAATGTGTTTTTTGTCTGATGAGACCAAGGTTGAACTTTTTGGCCATAATTCCAAGTGGTAAGTTTAGCGCAAAGTCAACACTGCGTATCATCAAAAAAACACCATCACCACAGTGAAGCACAGTGGAGGACGTATTATGCCCTGGGGCTGATTTTTTGGAAGTTGTAACTGGGCTTTAATCAAAGTGGAAAGAATTATTAACACCTCCAAATATCAGTAAATTTTGCTACAAGACCTTCAGGTCTCTGCTAAAAAGTTGAAGATGAAGAGGAATTTCACCTTTCAACACAACAATGACCTCAAACATAGCTCCAAATCACCAATAGAAGATCATATTTTTGGAATGTGCAAATTGAAGATGTAAACTCTAGTGCAACCTATTGGAAGTAGCAATCCTTCAAGTCATTATTAACCCTTTAACAAGCCTTGAAATATAACTTAGGATAAAAGCCAAATCAATTTGTAGAAACGGTGTTTTGGGGTATTGCCCGTCATCAGTACAAAGTATGAGATCTGATTTGGCTGGGTGAGAGGCTAAGACTGGGATCTAAAGTGTAAGGTTTCTCCTTATGGAGAGTGACATGCCAGGGCTGGCACACCAGTATGAGTCTCCTGATTATGAGGGTGCCACTGTACTAAAAGTGCAGCTGCAGGGAGAAATGGAGAAAATGATCTTTATTTCTCCGTGGAGTCACCGGCTTTCAGTCATGCAGGCGTGCCCAATGCAATTACAGTCACCTCTCACAGAACTGAGAGTGGCAGCTGTAACCACACCCTGGCACTGATTGACAGCTGGCTCAGCACTGATGCACTTTAGAGTCGGCTGTCATTCAGTGCCATGGTGTGCTTACAGCCATCGCTCTCAGTGCTGTTAAAGGTGATTGTAATTTCTTTGCGCACACCTGCATGACTGAAAGCCGGAGGCTCCTGCGAGAAATAAAGTTCATTTTTTGTTCTGGGTGCTTCACTTTTAGTCCTGCAGCTGAGCACCTTACTAATAATGTTAACCTGTAGGCTAACCCCATATCTGCTGGGGTGAACTAATGCTCCTGTGTATGGGAGAGTCAGCTGAGATGGCTGCAGGCTGAGCGATCTTTCAACTGATAGCCATCTAACATGTATGGCCGACCTAATCCTTCTGGAACATTATCCGTAAGAGTTTAGAGGTTCCTGAACACTTAGGACAGTTGGATGTTCCTTCCGAAATTGGAGGGTTTGACCAACTTTAATCCAATCTGTAAGGGAAACCTTACACAGGATTGTAAGTTCCTACTGAAATGAGTGGTTCTAGAACAGCAATGAAAGTGACACCTAACTTTTAGCCATCTGATTTCCCAACGCCAGGAAATCATGTTTAGAAGTCATATCCAAGTGAGCCTGGAAGTACATTAGGGTGGAGTCAGTCAATCAACATGACCCAGTACACGTCCAAGCTCAACACTAGTGTTACTAGTCAAATCTTACTGACAGGTTCATCTTAGTAGCCAGCCAGGACCAGGTCTCCACCTCGAGATGGCTCTGAACTAAGGACATTATATGTTGGAAAATAAAAATATTGGAGTCCGGCTCAACAGGACTGGATTTTCCTTTTCTTTTTCAAATGAAAATATGGTGCATACAACAGAAAATTGACATGGTCGACATGACCAAGTCGGCGCGTTTCGACTGCACTAGGCAGTCATGAGTAAGACTGCCTAGTGCAGTCAAAACGCGTCAACTGGGTCATGTCGACCATGTAAATTTTTCTTTTGTATGTACCATATTTTCTTTTGAAAAAGAAAAGGAAAATCCAGTTCTGTTGAGCCGGACTCCAATTTTTTCTATTTTCCTTGATGTGAGGCCAGGGCAAGGCAGGTGTCTGGACCCCGGGTGGATGAGCATGGAGCAACTGGGTGAGCTGGAATCAAGTTTTTATAGACATTATATATTAGATGCAGTGTAGAACGATATCTGGTTTATGAATCTTATGATACATTAATGATTCTGTTTGCTTATGCAAGTTTTTCTAAAATACGGCAATGTTTTAGAATAAACCATAATGCAGCCAGACTCTGACTTATGCTGCCTGTAATCCAGACGGCATGAATCTAGTGAGAGGTTCCCTTTAATGGATGTTTAATCCCATGTACACTATTCATGACTTTCATCATTTTCAGTTGTTTAAAAAAAAAGAGACCTTGTCACCAGGTCAAATGTGGCATTTTTTGCTCCTATTTTATTCCCGCTAACCCCCTGAGTATTCTGTTTTTTTGTTTTATTTCTCCTTAAATCTATCATATGGGTCTTTCTATTTTGTGCACCCAATATGATAATTTTTATGGTCTTTACAAGTAGTCGTTGCTCAAAGGTTTCTCAGGTGGTGGGTGGGGCTTTAGGCTACTGTGCATTATTACCCTGTGATCATAAAAATTACCATATTTGCTGAACCAAATAAAAGGGCCGGTATATCTGGAATTGTGTGGTGGTTTAAAAAAAAAGAAGAAAAAAAAATATTCTGGGGATTAGCAGAATAGAAATACTTGTAAAAACTAGTCACTTTTATCCCGGCAACAGGCCACAGCTCTGCAGAACATGCTGATATATAGGCAACTGGAAAAAAAAATCAATAAATAAAAACTGGCCAATTTACTGAGAAGTGATGGTAATAAGCCGCAAACAGAGTGTCAGTAATAAGAAACATGACGGATATTTTACCGCAAGCTACAGTCATAAATCAGATTTTTTTTTTTTTACAATATGAAAATTAACCTGAGGTGCTACTGTGTGGTGAGATCAGTTTATACATGGCGCACATTCTCTTATTTGTCATGTCAAGTGTTGTTGAGATGAGAGCAGAAGGGATCGGCATATCCATTACTGAGCAACCGGCTCGCTCTTCCAGCACCATAGGAGTCTGAAACCATCTTCTCTAATTTGTCACAGAATGTCCCGGTTCCCCAGAGAGCACACAAGAGGAAACCTGCTACGGCACACTGTCCATATCAATAAGGAACACTTTGATTGTGCGTCTCGTTCCTGTCGTGTACACAGTTTGGCATATGTAACAAGACCGGAGTTCAGATCCATAGGATCCTTTTTTTTAGGATATGAAACTTAGGCTGTGCTAGGAGTCCACTTTCGGAAAAATGCAAACTTTATTATTTCGACTTATTTTGCGTTCAGCTTTACATTTGGGCTGTTTGGTCTGAATCAGCTCCTCGGGGGTGTTTCCAAGAGGAGGTAAAAGACGTTTCTTGCTATTTCTTTTATCAGACAGCCACTGTGGGGGCAACTCAAAGGGCCCATATCCAAATTGCATGGAATACCTGTCATTAAGTAGTTCGGCTTCACCAGGCATCACAGGGGCCACTTGTGATGCTGATTCTGTTCTCTGAGGAATTAATTTTTGAACCAAAGTTTGTTCTACGTCTTGGCTTGTACTGGCCATTGTATCTTTCAGTTTGTAGCTTTTTGAAGTCTCTAACTTTATCTCATTATCCTCCTCTTCTTCAACAGATTTAAAGATTTGTTGTTGTCCTAAATGGAACATCTCCAGAAGTTGGCTTCCTGAGCGAACGCTGGGCTCCAAATTTACTTCTGCCACTGATCCTAGGTTGACCACGTTTCTTCGGCTGTACCGACGATGAAGTTGCACAACGGTACCCAAAACACACTTTCGCACAGATTTGTTGACGGTCAAGAACAGGAGAGGATTGGTGACAAGTGAAACTTTAGGCAACCAGATGGCAGTAAGCATTAGAAAGTCTGAGATATGAGATACGTTGAGCACAGTGCGATAAACAACCATTGTCAAGTAGGGAACGCTGCAGAGAATAAATATAAGGACCATGGACAGCAGCATAGCGTGCAACTCAGCCTCCTTCTGAGAAACATACGGAATAGATATGGAGTTCTGGGGGGTCCGCAGTGCTGCTATTACCACCTTCTTTTTCTGACTTGCACTTAGTGCTCTGCGTATGAGTAGCATAAATAAGAAAACCACAGCGACAGGTATTAAAACGGTGGTGACATTGTACACCAGGACATAAACCAAGTGACCCAGAGAGTAGCCCCAAGACTGGGAGCAGGTGGACATGGCATAAATGTCAGTCACATTAGTCACAGCAAAAACAGGGACGCTGGCGACAACTGCATGAGTCCAAATGTAGATAAGCAAGTCTCTGGCCTTGGAATCGGATATCTTCCTCTCGAGAGGGTACAGCACAGAGTAATACCTGGAATGACAGCAAAACACATGATTATCATAGAGTCATGATTTGGCACACATTCAAGAGCTGTCAGATCCAATGTTTGCCTAGTTTAGCCAATGTTAGCCTAATGTGTACGGCCATTGGCCACCTTAGGTTCTTGTGGATTATAGACAATGTCCTTGGGTCACTCTTTTCCTTATTATTGTTAAAATAGTAATGTAGTCATTTATTCGTTGCCAGTAGGAGATATTGCTTACATGAAAAATGTGCATTTATTCACTAAACAATCACAAACATACAACACCACTGATTGGCAGCTTTCTCTGTACACTGTGCATAGGCAGAAAGCGGTGATCCAGTGGTGGGACGGGGTTATGCAGCGCTCATATACAGCTCTGGAAAAAATTAAGAGACCACTGCAAAATGTTCAGTTTGTCTGATTTTTCTCTTCATAGGTATATTTTTGAGTAAAATGTAAATTGTTATTTTATTCTATAAACTTACATACATAGTAACATAGTAGCATAGTTAGTAAAGCCGAAAAAAGACATTTGTCCATCCAGTTCAGCCTATATTCCATCATAATAAATCCCCAGATCTACGTCCTTCTACAGAACCTAATAATTGTATGATACAATATTGTTCTGCTCCAGGAAGACATCCAGGCCTCCGAAGTTCCAAGGAATAAATTTTGTATTTTCTGAAAATGAGAAGTGGTCCAAATAACAAAAAAATGCATTGCTTGCAGACCTCAAATAAAGCAAAAAAAAAAAAACGAGTTCATAATCATTTAGAAACAACAATACTAATGTTTTATCTCAGGAAGATTTGAGAAATCAATATTTTGTGGAATAACCATGATTTTTAATCACAGCTTTCATGCGTCTTGGCATGCTTTCCACCTGTCTTTCACACTGCTTTTGGGTGACCTTATGCCACTCCTGGTACAAAAATGTAAGCAGTTCTTCTTTGTTTGATGGTTTGTGACTATCCATCTTCCTCTTGATTACATTCTAGAGGTTATCCGTGGCGTTAAGGTCTGGAGATTGGGCTGGCCGTGACAGGGATTTGATGTGGTGGTCCTTTATCCATACCTTTATTGACCTAGCTGTGTGTCATGGCGCATTGTCCTGCTGGAAAAAACCAGTCCTCAGAGTTGGGGAACATTGCCTGAGCAGAATGAATCCACTGTTTGTCCAGGATAACCTTGTATGCGGCTTGATTCATACGTCCTTCACAAAGATTAACCTGCCCAATTCCAGCCTTGCTGAAGCATCCTCAGATCAACACCGATCCTCCACCAAATTTCATAGTGGGTGCAAGACACTGTGGCTTGTACGCCTCTCCAGGTCTCCGTCTAACCGATAGACGACCAGGAGTTGATCTGGGGATGCTTCAGCAAGGCTGGAATTGGGCAGGTTAGTACGGTGTTCATTTTAGGACATGGTCACAAATCAAAGTCAAACATCAGAAATACTCTGTCTGATACCTCATTCTGATACTTGACTCTTATACCTGACTTTCACATATCAAAGTCACAAATGAAAGTCAAACATCAGAAATACTCTGATACCTCATTCTGATACTTGACTCTGATACTTGACTTTGATACCTGACTCTTATACTTGACTCTGATACTTGACTTTGATACCTGACTCTCATACTTGACTTTGATACCTGACTCTGATACTTGACTTTGATACCTGACTCTGATACTTGACTCTGATACTTGACTTTGATACCTGACTCTGATACTTGACTCTGATACTTGACTCTGATACTTGACTCCGATACCTGAGTCTGATACTTGATTCTGATACATGAAATTAGTAAAATTAGTAAAATTAGCTAAAATTAGTACCTGGGATCACTTGAGCTTGTGGTGCAATGGTAATGCCGACGGCTGTAGCCTCTAGACGCAGGATCCGTTTTTTTTCGCTGATCCTTTTTTTCCCCCGCCGGATCGGTTTTATTTTTCTGCCGGATCTGTTTTTGTCGGCCGGATCCGTTTTTTTTTTTTCGCCAGATCCGTTTTTTTCTGCAGGATCCGTTTTTTTTTCCCTCAGGATCCATTTTTTTTTTCCGGATCCGTTTTAGTCCGCCGGATCCGTTTTTGTCTGCCGGCTCCGTTTTTTTTCTGCCTGATCCGTTTTTTTACGCCGGATCCTTTTTTTTTACGCCGGATCTGTTTTTTTTTACACCGGATCTGTTTTTTTACGCCATATCCATTTTTTTTCCGTTTTTTTTTGGCCGGATCCGTTTTTTACGCCAAATACGTTTTTTTCGCCGGATCCGTTTTTTCCTGCCGCATCTGTTTTTTTTAACGCCATATCCAATTTTTTTTTACGCCGGATCTGTTTTTTTTAACGCCGGACCGTTTTTTACACTGGATCCGTTTTTTTTCGCCAGATCCATTTTTTTTGCCGGATCCGTTTTTTTTTCGCCGGATCCGTTTTTCTTCTGCCGGCGGAAAAAACGGATCCGGCGTAAAAAAAAAATGTTTTTTACGCCGGATCCGTTTTTTTACGCCGGCAGAAGAAAAACGGATCCGGCGTAAAAAAACGGATCCGGCGCAAAAATAAACTGATCAGGCGTAAAAAAAAAACGCATCCGGAAGAAAAAAATGGATCAGGCTAAAAAAAACGGATTCGGCGTAAAAAAAAATGGATCAGGTGAAAAAAAACGGATTCGGTGAAAAAAAAATCCGGTGTAAAAAAATGGATCCGGCGTAAAAAAAAAAACGGATCCGGTGTAAAAAATGGATATGGCATAAAAAAAACAGATCCGGCAGAAAAAAACGGATCCGGCGAAAAAAAACGGATTTGGCGTAAAAAAAAAACGGATCCGGCGTAAAAAATGGATATGGCTTAAAAAAAAAAAAACAGGCAGAAAATAACGGATCCGGCAAAAAAAAAAACGGATTTGGCGTAAAAAAAACAAACGGATCCGGCGTAAAAAAAATGGATATGGCGTAAAAAAACAGATCCGGCAGAAAAAAACGGATCCGGCGAAAAAAAACGGATTCGGCGTAAAAAAACCGGATCCGGCGAAGAAAAACGGATCCGGCGAAAAAAAAAACGGATCAGGCAAAAATACCGGATCCGGCGAAAACAAAAACGGATCCGGCGTAAAAACACCCGGATCCGGCGTAAAAAAATATCCGACGTAAAAAAAAATCGGATCCGGCGTAAAAAAACGGATCCGGCAGAGAAATAAAACCGATACGGCGGAAAAAAAACGGATCCTGCGTCTAGACACTACAGCCGTCGGCCTTACCATTGCACCACAAACTCAAGTGATCCCAGGTACTAATTTTAGCTAATTTTACTAATTTCATGTATCAGAGTCAAGTATCAGAGTCAGGTATCAGAGTCAGGTATCAGAGTCAGGTATCAGAGTCAAGTATCAGAGTCAAGTATCAGAGTCAGGTATCAGAGTCAAGTATCAGAGTCAGGTATCAGAGTCAGGTATCAGAGTCAGGTATCAGAGTCAGGTATCAGAGTCAGGTATCAGAGTCAAGTATCAGACTCAGGTATCAGAGTCAGGTATCAGAGTCAAGTATCAGACTCAGGTATCAGACTCAAGTATCAGAATGAGGTATCAGACAGAGTATTTCTGATGTTTGACTTTGATTTGTGACCATGTCCTAAAATGAACACCGTAGGTTAGGCCTCTTTAACACTTCAGTCTTTTTGTTTTAGTCAAAATCCATCATTTTTTGAAGAAAACGGATCCAGCGAATTTGCCCGCTGGATCCGTCCTTTTCTCATAGACTTGTATTAGCGACGGATTACGACGGATGGCCTCACGTTTTGTCCGTCGTGCGCTGGATCCGTTGGAATTTGTTTATCCATCGTCTGGAGAGCTCGGACAAAGTAACGTTTTTGTCTGCGTCAAAAAGTTGGACAACGACGGACCCAGTGGCATCCGTCGCTGTTCATCAAATGACGGAATCCAGTGAGATTCCATTTTTTTACACTGAGCATGCTCCAAATCTGTATTTAGTAGCCAATTGGCCAGACAGCTCCAAATCTACATAAACCTGCCATGTGGCTTCATTCCTCAATGTGCCAGCAAGAAGCATACAAGCAAGAAGCCTGCCAGCAGCCTGCCTGATGGATAGATGCATAGATGGTCACAATATTTGCTATATCTCCTTCCATTTCTGCCACTTGCTCTACAACCTCTCAAAGATGGGGTGTTAAAACACTCAATATATACAGTAGCTTTTCATTATTTTCCAGTAGCAAATCACGTTGGGGAGCCTCCCATTTGGAGATGTGAAAAAAACGGATCCGTCGAAAAAAACCGAAGAAACGGATGAAAAAAAGGACGCAAGGCATCCGTTTTTTTGACTGATCCACTATACGGATCTGTCGAAAAACCGGATCCGTTGTTTCCATTTTTCACTATTTTTGACAGATCCATCGCTCTGTCGCGACGATGGATTTCGACTGATGCCAGAACACTGAAGTGTGAAAGAGGCCTTAATCTTTATGAAGGACGTATGAATCAAGCCACATACAAGGTTATCCTGGAAAAACAGTTGATTCCTTCTGCTCAGGCAATGTTCCCCAACCACTGTATGAGGACTGGTTTTTCCAGCAGGACAATGCACTATGCCACACAGCTAGATCAATAAAGGTATGGATGAAGGATCACCACATCAAATCCCTGTCATGGGCAGCCCAATCTCCAGACCTGAACCCCATTTAAAACCTCTGAAATGTAATCAAGAGGAAGATGGATAGTCACAAGCCATCAAACAAAGAAGAACTGCTTACATTTTTGTACCAGGAGTGACATAAGGTCACCCAAAAGCAGTGTGAAAGACTGGTGGAAAGCATGCCAAGATGCATGAAAGCAGTGATTAGAAATCATGGTTATTCCACAAAATATTGATTTCTGAACTCTTCCTGAGGTAAAACATTAGTATTGTTGTTTCTAAATGATTATGAACTTGTTTTTTCTTTTCGCATTATTGGAGGTCTGCAAGCAATGCATTTTTTAGTTATTTTGACCATTCCTCATTTTCAGAAAATAAATACATTTGTTGCTTGGAAATTCGGAGACATGTTGTCAGTGGTTTATAGAATAAAAAAAACAATTTACATTTTACTCAAAAATATACCTATGAAGAGAAAAATCAGACAAACTGAAAATATTGCAGTGGTCTCTTAATTTTTGCCAGAGCAGTATATGGGGTAGTATATGGTAGTAGGTTTACTAGTCCTCCAGTGATCATTTCCAGTGATTAAATCAAGACTACAGTAAGCAGCCCAGTAAGTGACATCACTGGAATCAGGGTCTCCGTCTCTACATTATGCTACTCACAGATTAAATGACAAAAAACTGGTGACAGATTCCCGTTAATAACATGAAGTTAGGTAATTTCTGATAACACTGTTGTCTACTTTAATTTTTAAAGAGGAATTACACCTAAACACATCATATAGAAGTAAAACCCTGTCCTCAGGCTATTGCTACAAGGGCAACACGTGGAATATCTATTCTAGCACTGTAAATTACTATCCCCACTAGATGGACAAAAATACTTATCACAGTTTATTATCCAACTTCCACAATTTCATTTTATAATTAACAAATCAAACATCATCAATATATGAACGGTTACTGTGCAGATTATAGAGTATTGGAAGTTTTGCACTTACCTATCCAGAGCAATGACGGCAAAGCTGAGGATGGTCACAGAGCAGAAGACTTTGTGCAAGAATTTGATGATCTTACAGAAAAGTATAGTATAAATCCACCAGCAACATTGTGGGCTGGCACTGAGCACAATGTCAAAAGGCACACACACCAAGCTGGCACAGATGCCAGAGCAAGCCAGATTCTTCATGAAGCGGTTGGTCACAGATTTCAGGACAGTTGTTCTGCAGGTTGACCAAAGTACAATGATGTTCCCTAAAAAAGACAAAAGTGAATTGCATTAAAGTGGTTTTCCTATTAAATTGTTGCATGATATGTCAGTCAAGTGCATCACAAAAGTCCCACTGGAGGGGTCTGTCAGCTGGGACCACCATTAATTTTTAAATATAGTGTGTTTATTTTTTATGGAAAGGTGCACTGTCATTCATAGTTTATTTATTTTACTCACTTACCGTATATGGCGGTAAATTTCAAAGCGCTTTATAGACATTATTGGAGCAGTCACCATTGGCGCTCACAATCTAAATTCCCTATCAGTATGTCTTTGGAGTGTGGGAGGAAACCGGAGTACTCGGAGGAAACCCACAAAACACGGGGAGAACATACAAACTCATTGCAGATGTTGTCCTTGGTGGAATTTGAACTCAGGACCCCAGTGCTGCAAGCCACTGTGTTGCCCTAAATATAGTACAATGCTAACCACTGAGACACCGTGCTGCCCTATATAATGTACAGTGCTAACCACTGAGCCACCGTGCTGCCCTATATAATGTACAGTGCTAACCACTGAGCCACCGTGCTGCCCTATATAATGTACAGTGCTAACCACTAAGCTACTGTGCTGCCTTATATATAGCACAGTGCTAACCACTGAGCCACCGTGCTGCCCTATATAATGTACAGTGCTAACCACTAAGCCACTGTGCTGCCTTATATATAGTACAGTGCTAACCACTGAGCCACCGTGTTGGCCTATATATAGTACAGTGCTAACCACTGAGCCACCGTGCTGCCCTATATAATGTACAGTGCTAACCACTAAGCCACTGTGCTGCCTTATATATAGTACAGTGCTAACCACTGAGCCACCGTGCTGCCCTATATAATGTACAGTGCTAACCACTAAGCCACTGTGCTGCCCTATATAATGTACAGTGCTAACCACTAAGCCACCGTGCTGCCCTATATAATGTACAGTGCTAACCACTAAGCCACCGTGCTGCCCTATATAATGTACAGTGCTAACCACTAAGCCACTGTGCTGCCTTATATATAGTACAGTGCTAACCACTGAGCCACCGTGTTGGCCTATATATAGTACAGTGCTAACCACTGAGCCACAGTGCTGCCCTATATATAGTACAGTGCTAACCACTGAGCCACCGTGCTGCCCTATATAATGTACAGTGCTAACCACTAAGCCACTGTGCTGCCTTATATATAGTACAGTGCTAACCACTGAGCCACCGTGTTGGCCTATATATAGTATGGTATTATCCACTGAGCCACTGTGCTGCCCTATATATAGTACAGTACTAACCACTGAGCCACCGTGCTGTCCTATATATAGTACAGTACTAACCACTGAGCCACCGTGCTGTCCTATATATAGTACAGTACTAACCACTGAGCCACCGTGCTGTCCAATACAGTATATAGTACAGTGCTCACCACTGACACACCATGCTGCCCTATACAGTGGGGAGAATAAGTATTTGATCCATTGCTGATTTTGTAAGTTTTCCCACTGACAAAGACATGAACAGTCTATATTTTTAAGGGTAGGTTAATTTTAACATTGAGAGACAGAATATAAAAAATAAAATCCAGAAAATCACATTGTATAAATTATATACATTTATTTGCATTTTGCAGTGACAAATAAGTATTTGATCCCCTACCAACCATTAAGAGTTTTGGCTCCCACAAACCAGTTAGGCTACTTTCACATTTCTATTTCTTTTAATCCGTCACAATGCGTCGTTTTGGGAAAAAAACGCATCCTGCAAATTTGCCCGCAGGATACGTTTTTTCCCACAGACTTGTATTGCTGACGGATCGTGACGTATGGCCACACGTTGCGTCCGTCATGCACTGGTTGCGTCGGGTTTTGGCAGACCATCGTCACGAAAAAATGTTCAAGGGATCGTTTTTCTGTACGTCGCATCCAGTGTTTCAGACTGCGCATACCCAGCAGGAAATATCGCTCTCATGATCTTTCCTCACCCTGCAGTCTGACGGAAATGTGAAAGCTCACACTTCCGTCGGTACGTCGCGCCGACGTTACGTGACGGCCCCGTACCGACGGAAATGTGAAAGAAGCCTTAGATGCTCCTAATCAACTCGTTACCTGCATTAAAGATGGCTGTCTTATATAGTCACCTTTATAAAAGACTCCTGTCCACAGACTCAATTAATCAGTCAGACTCTAACCTCTACAACATGGGCAAGACCAAAGAGCTTTCTAAGGATGTCAGGGACAAGATCATAGACCTGCACAAAGCTGGTATGGACTTCAAAACCATATGTAACTGTCACCACACGTACTGGAGACACTGACATGTGAAAAAGGCCTCAGGCTACGTCGCCACGGTCAGTAACCGGCAGTGCTTTGGACGCAGCACATGTCCACTCCATCCAAAGTGTTGCTAGCTTTTAAACGCAGGTGATTCCGCATGTGTTCATTGAACCGTGGGGAATCACTGCGCCCAATACATTGTAAGGGTGATTATTTCTCTTGCTGACATTGAGCGTGTTCGCAAGATAAATACACATGCTGCCATCTGGAAAGATGCGCCTCATGTCCGTCTCGGCAGGGAAGCCAGAGGTGTCCACGCATGCATAGAGGACATGAGACTTCTTGAAATCCCATCTACTATGCTGTGACATCTGGCCGATGCGGATGTACGCAGAGACCAACCCCACCGCGTTTACTGACCGTGGGAACATACCCTCATGTGTTTTCTTACCTGTGTCTCCAGCATTGCATGTATCACCTCTCAGTCTACTCCTGGGACAGGTTAGGCTTTAGGGCTCATACCCATGTGCGAGAAAAAAACGGACGAGTGCTATGCGAGTGTCATGCGAGTACAATGCAATTTTTAAACACAACATCCGTATGCAATCCGTGTGCAATTCGATTTTAACATGAGCTTTTACATGCAGCAGTTTTTTGTCATTTACACATCGTTTTAAAATTAATATATTCTTCAAAACACACACACCATATATATATATATATATATATATCTATATATATATAGATATATATATATATATATATACATACAGTACAGACCAAAAGGTTGGACACACCATTTCATTTAAAGATTTTTCTGTATTTTCATGACTAGGAAAATTGTACATTCACACTGAAGGCATCAAAACTATGAATTAACACATGCGGAATTATAAATGGGGTAGGGACCATCAGTTGTGTTGTGCAGAATTCTGGTGGATACACAGCTGATAGTCCTACTGAACAGACTGTTAGGATTTGTATTATGGCAAGAAAAAAGCAGCTAAGTAAAGAAAAACGAGTGGCCATCATTACTTTAAGAAATGAAGGTCAGTCAGTCTGAGAAAATGGGGAAAACTTTGAAAGTGTCCCCAAGTGCAGTGGCAAAACCATCAAGTGCTACAAAGAAACTGGCTCACATGAGGACCGCCCCAGGAAAGGAAGACCAAGAGTCACCTCTGCTTCTGAGGATAAGTTTATCCAAGTCACCAGCCTCAGAAATCGCAGGTTAACAGCAGCTCAGATTAGAGACCAGGTCAATGCCACATAGAGGTCTAGCAGCACATTTCACAACAACTGTTAAGAGGAGACTTTGTGCAGCAGGCCTTCATGGTAAAATAGCTGCTAGGAAACCACTGCTAAGGACAGGCAACAAGCAGAAGAGACTTATTTGGGCTAAAGAACACAAGGAATGGACTTTAGACCAGTGGAAATCTGTGTTTTGGTCTGATGAGTCCAAATTTGAGATCTTTGGTTCCAACCACTGTGTCTTTGTGCGACGCAGAAAAGGTGAACAGATGGACTCTACATGCCTGGTTCCCACTGTGAAGCATGGAGGAGGAGGTGTGATGGTATGGGGGTGCTTTGCTGGTGACACTGTTGGGGATTTATTCAAAATTGTAGGCATACTGAACCAGCATGGCTACCACAGCATCTTGCAGCGGCATGCTATTCCATCCGGTTTGCGTTTAGTTGGACCATCATTTATTTTTCAACAGGACAATGACTCCAAACACACCTCCAGGCTATGTGATGGCTATTTGACCAAGAAGGAGAGTGATGGGGTGCTACGCCAGATGACCTGGCCTCCACAGTCACCAGACCTGAACCCAATCGAGATGGTTTGGGGTGAGCTGGACCGCAGATTGAAGGCAAAAGGGCCAACAAGTGCTACGCATCTCTGGGAACTCCTTCAAGATTGTTGGAAGACCATTCCCGGTGACTACCTCTTGAAGCTCATCAAGAGAATGCCAAGAGTGTGCAAAGCAGTCATCAAGGCAAAAGGTGGCTACTTTGAAGAATCTAGAATATAATACTTTTTTGTTAAGTATATAATTCCACATGTGTTCATTCATAGTTTTGATGCCTTCAGTGTGAATGTACAATTTTCATAGTCATGAAAATACAGAAAAATCTTTAAATGAGAAGGTGTGTCCAAACATTTGATCTGTACTGTATATATATATATATATATATATATATATATATATATAATATTTTCATGAATCTTTTATAGATGAAACCAGATCAGATGTATAACCAACGGTATTAAAGAAATAAATACATGTGCTACTGCTTGCCATTGATGTGTATTGTAAATATAGTATTCTGCTACACATGTCTTTGGTGCTTGTATATATATTTTACCATCTATAAGACTCATTCAGGTGCCTGATTTTCATATATGAGTGCTATCTATGTTTTTCATGGGTACCACTCATACATGTAATATTCTATTCTATGGGGCTATTCGCATATCCAATTTTTTTCTTCGGATTGAGTGGTCTGCGGAAAACATCGGAGACATGTCCGATTTTTGATCTGAAGGTCGGATCAAATTCGGCAATGCAAAACAAAAATTGGACCACACTCGGGTGACATCCGAGTGAGGTCCGATATTCATGGACTATCAAAAAGGAGAAGGTGGAGACATTACTTTTTACATTTCTCCATGTGTGAAAAAATCGGATGACACTCGGACCACACTCTGATCAGGATAATTGGTCCGATTTTCTCAAACATGTAAAAATCAGTTGTCTGAATGAGGCCTAAGCCAGTGTAGTGTAGACACATTCTCCTAGAAGCGTTGCTCTGTAATCCAGCGTCTGCAGCGCGGTATCATACAATATATCGTACTCTTTAGTTTCTGGAGTTCAGTAAAGAAAATTACTGCATGACGTTTCATAATTACGAGGTTACACAGAGCCGGCCCGTCGGATGGCCATTTCTTCCATGAAAACATATGGAATTGTTTCTGGCCAGATGCAGTGATTGCTTTCAGGCAGGGTCTCGTGAGAACATGGCCTAAAGCGGGTCTGATCAAATATTTACTTTGATGCGTTTGCATTAGGCCCATCTCGCACATCCGACATTCTCAGTCCAAGTGTGGACCGAGATGTCTAGACAGTCTTATAGGCGTGTGCTGGTTCCATTACTACAGTTCATATTGCTGTCAGCAAGATTTGGTCTATGATGTTACTGAAGAATTCTAGTTACAGCTTTGATCATGAGGCCACTTTAGGCCAAGTTCACATGAGCACATTTTCTGTTCCAAGTGCTTTTCATAAAAAAACCTGACTCACCCTGACCTCACGCAGATCAATGCTATTCAATACGTCTGTTCAGATTAACTTTTTTTTTTAATGCACCAAATTTGTGCTTGAAATAAATATCTGCATGTACTAGTCTCATCCATATATCAGATGAGACTCGCCCATTCTAGTCAATGGGTGCGCAAAACTAAATCTGATCCCATATTTCTACAGATACTTTGCAGTTCTTTATGTGGCAAACAGTATATTGTCTTGTAAATTTTACTAATGGCTGATAAATAAAACAGATGCCATTTCCAGATTATTTCACCTGATTCAGCATTTGCGACTTAGGGTACTTTCACACTAGCGTTTTTTTAAATCCGTCACAATGCGTCGTTTTGCAGAAAAAACGCATCCTGCAAAAGTGCTTGCAGGATGCGTTTTTTCCCCATACACTTCTATTGACGACGCATTTGCGACGGATTTGCACACTTCGCATCCGTCTTGCGACGAATGCGTCGTGCTTTGGCGGACCGTCGGGAGAAAAAAACCCTACATGTAACTTTTTTTCTCCCGACGGACCGCTTTTTCCGACCGCGCATGCGCGGCCGGAACTCCGCCCCCACCTCCCCGCACCTTACAATGGGGCAGCGGATGCGCCGGAAAAATGCATCCGCTGCCTCCATTGTGCAATGCAGCAAACGCTAGCGTCGGAATCTCTCCCCGACGCATTGCGACGGGGAGATTCCGACGCTAGTGTGAAAGAAGCCATAAAAAGTCACAAAACTTGTCACAAATGTACTAGAGTCCCCATCATACAAACACACACACATTTTAGCAGAATGTGATTTTTCGTTTTTAAGAGAAAAATGTCAGCATTTTTGATTTGAGCAAAATTCATGAACAGCGTGCACCATTCTTATTAATTTGGCGCAATAAATACCACAAGACAAAATAAAAAAATCCCAACTGATGAAATGGGACCTTACTTTTTAAATTTGGTCAGAGTACGATTGAGGCTACAGTCAGTCGGATGAGAGAGTCGGAGCACACTGAAAAGAGAAGATGGAGAACAAAATTTCTCCATTGTGTGAGTCCGTGGAAATTGGACTACACTCAGATGTCATCTGAGTGCAGTTGAATGATTTCCATGCATCCATAGACTTCAATCCCAGAATGCTGCATTTTTCCCCCCTTACAGATTCTGCATCAGCACTGCACCATTGAATAACATTAGTCCCACTGCTATCCGATAAAAAAACGGATAACACTCGTCTGATGTATATGCTGGATTGAGCGAGCCCTGAGGGAAGAAATTCCTTCTTCTTTCTTCTTTCCCTAGAACCAGAACAGCTCTCTTCTAGGGAAGAATCCTTTGGCTAGCTCAACATATGGTGTGTTATCCTATATTTATAGACAATATTATCACTAATCTATGTTAGCCTTTGTATGGCTTCTCCCAGATTAGTACCTGCCTCCTCAGATGATGGGACATGTTCTCTTGTTAACATATCTAAACAGTGGGGCTTTCCTCCTGTTTACGACATCAAGGCGACCTCCGAATCGTCCTGGATGTAAAGACTCCCCCGAAGCCCATCAGCGCAGGAAGGAACATGACTGGGGGAGGCGCAGACCATATCGCACGGTTGAAGTTTTTAGCTAAGGGGTCCCCTTCTGAGCACTATAGGATAGCTCTTCGTGAGTCGGAGGTTGGCGGTGTGGAAGCCCCTTGTTATAATATAAGCAGGGGCTCTAGTTTTTATGTTCACACCACTGAATTAAAAAAGAAAAGGTAAAAAAAGGAAAAAAGTGTCTAATATGGCCTTTAAATGTATCTTTCATGTGAATTATCACAGCTGCGGTTCAGGAGTCAGGTGGAAGTTGCAGGAAGTTACGGTGGACTAATCTGATCTAATAAAGGATGTAAAAACTCATGGTGGTGAACAGTCTCAGCTGTGGGGGGACAGCCTGAAGGATTTAATATGGTAACGCTTTCAGCTATCCAGCCTGATAAAGTATAGGTGCTTCTCAGTAAATTAGAATATCATCAAAAAGTTAATTTATTTCAGTTCTTCAATACAAAAAGTGGAACTCATATGGTCATGGTCGATTTTTAATACTTATAACTTCCTAACAAAAAAAATATGTTTCAAAAATTCTGCTGAGGTAAAGTGGACATGTGGGAAATGTTATTTATTAACTGTTTTGTGTGATATAACTTTCTGATTTAAGAGCATCAAAAATAAAAGGTTAAAAATTCCAGAGTGATCTATTTCAAGTGGTTATTTCTGTTAATGTTGATGATTATGGCTTACAGCCAATGAAAACCCAAAAGTCATTATCTCAGTAAATTAGAATAATTAACAAAAAACGCCAGCAAAGGCTTCCTAAGTGCTTAAAAAGGTCCCTTAGTCTGTTTCATTAGGCTCCACAATCATGGGGAAGACTGCTGACTTGACATGTCCAGAAGGCAGTCAGTGACACATTCCACAAGGACGGTAAGCCACAAAAGTGCTGTATCCAATCATACTAATGGAAAGTTGAATGGAAGGAAAAAGTGTGTTTTGTACTTCATTAGGTTTGAGGTTTACCAGAGTTACGATTTATTTTATGGGGGAGTGAGGGTCCATCCCGTCCTGTATCCATCAGTCTTGCTATTAAGCAATGTTGTCTTACTTGAGCAGGAGAACTGTTTTGGCGTTTATGAAATGCTGCAACAGCTTTGAGTGGGTGCATATGGTTACTCTTATGCCTGGATTTATGCTCCATACTTTTATGAAGTTATACACGAAGCAGTCATATAATAATAAACTCAGCTCTCCTAGAAGGGTAAGACTAAATGTACATGCTACAGCTTGTACTTGGTGTCTTCTGCAACAATCGATAACATGCACCCCCAGGCTTCTAATAGATCTGATTCTGTACTGGAACGTGCTCTTAATTCTGTGAGTACCAATACTGTGTGTAGTGGATCTCCCATAGTGCTGTTCTAGCTCTGTTCTTTTACCATCTTTTAATAGAGTTTTGGGGGGGTCAACTCATAAATTTTCATCTGATCCTAAGAAAAACTTCTGTCATGATTCGCACTCGGACCCGAAAGACAATCATTATTCTGATGAAGGCTTAGAATTTGGGGAAGCAAATGCATTTTTATTTAGTGAGGAAGATGTAAAAAGAAATTCTTCTTCACTTCCAAAAATAAGGCTTCACTAATAATTCTTCATGCCATAAGAAGTGCTATGAATGTGAAGGGAGTAAACTGTCTGAGGACTGTATAGGACGATATGTTTCAAGGTCTAAGGGCTGGAAGGAGATGTGATCTTTTCCCAAACCTTTAAAAAATATATTTTTTGGAAGACTGGGAAGATGTATGAGGAGGCACTCAAAAAAATAAAAATTACTTATTTAAAAACATTTAGTATTCAATTTAGCATCTTGAAAACATTATTCCCCTTCAAAAAACTGTCCATTACATGATATGCACTTGTCCCAACATTTTTTCCGCTGTTCAAAATATATTTTATATTCTTCCGGACTAACGCTGTAGAGTGCCTCCAGCTATTTTTTCTTACCCTCTTCTACATCCTGAAAATACTTTCTTTTTAGGGTTTTCTTCATTCCTGGGAATCAAGAAGTCATCGCTAGGGAGTGAGAAACCAATGTCATACACTTTTTTTTTTTTTTTGCAAAAACTGGTTGATTTTTCAACACTGTGTGGGCAGGCACGTTATTATGATGAAGCAGCCAGTTCCCCGATTGCTACAATTCAGGTCGTTTTTTCCTCACTGCCTCACGCAATCGCTTCAGCACTTGCAGATAGTAATGTTGGTTCACTGTGGTGCCCCGAGGAACAAATTCAACATGAATGACTCCTTTGATGAGGAAAAAACCAAACCAACATGGACTTCAAATTTGATTTCACTTGCCATGTTTTTTGGGGGTCTGGGCAATGAAGCTGTCTTCTACTGGCTGGACTGCTGTTTTGCTTTGATTCAGGATTATAGGTGTAACGCCAAGATTAATCTCCTGTGATGACTTTTGACACCCTGTCCTCCCCCATTACAAACCCAACCTATCCCCCTGTGACAACTTCTTATTTCCATGAATTAAGAAAATCCTAAAGGGAAATTATTTTCAGGACACGGAAGAGGTGAAAGAAAAATAGCTGAATGCATTTAACAGGATTAGTTCAGAAGAATATAAAAAAATGTTTCGAACAGTGGAAAAACCATTGGGACAAGTGCATATTATGTTATGGACAGTATCTTGAAGGGGATTAATGTTTTCAAGGTGTTATCTTGAAAAAAAATTGTAAATGAGTAATTCTTGTTTTTTGGGGGTACCCCTTGTATGTAGAAGAAAAGACTTACCATTTCTAAAGAATTTAAAGACAGTTTACGCTTTCACTTGGAAGAAACTAAGGTTTGAGATAAAATGGCAAAAATACATTTTCTAGTGTCAAAAGTTATTCTTTCTGATGATTCATCAAATCTGCCGTGGAAAGATGAATCCCCTTACTATAACTAACATTACAGCAACATCTCTGTCTTGTAACTTTTGTTGGTAATACTCAATAATCTAAAACGGGAAATGTGAAAATCTGAAAAGGAAGACCTCTAAAGAAGAAATATTAGTATACTTTCCATTATTGAAGATGGCAACAGGCTTCTTGACAAATGTTTTCTGCTCAGTCAGTTGGGTTCACTGCAAGGAGTGAGGCCAAATGTCCACTTTGGTTAAAAACCTAGTTAGGTGACATCCAATCAAAGAACAAACTTTTTCATACCCTTTTAAGGAATTGCGTAAAACTTTTGTGACTTTTGGCATTTTTACATCATTTTTAGCCAGCTTTGTTGAATTGAAGACAAGCTGTAGCGTATCTTACTCAAGTCATTGAATGGAGTAACATTTGTGACGAGGTGCACGAGACACTCTTTAATGAATCAACCACGTCTAACCCCAACACGTCACCTTGTGAAAACTGGCGTGAACAACACCAGGCTTAATGAATTGGGGCCTATGTCTTTGCATCAGTTTTTGGTAAATTCTTAGAAAAGGCAGTAGACAAAAATAAAAAAAAGTTTCCAGAGGATAAACCAAAGAAAATTGCCATTTTTCATAAACCTTCCCCACTGCAAAATCTGATGATAAAAGTCGAAACTAAAAAATGAACTTATCCAAAAGGAGAAAAGGGAAGAAATGTAATCTGAACAAAGCAATCAGAAGCAAACCATGATACCAGCTTTGTTGGAGGAAGACTCCAAAGGTTTCTTCAAGCATGGACAAAATTAACAAAAGTTCCTTGGGTGCAGGACAGATTTAGAAACTGGTCCAAATTGGATTTCATACATTTTTCCTCCTGAAAATCATCATCAGCCCTTCAGACTATGCTTCGGAAAGATGAACAGAAACAATTTAAAATTAGGCATTAAAGAGATAATTGTGATTCAACAACATAGAAAGTTAAAATTCTAATTTATTAAAAAAAACTTTCTTCATGAAAATAAATATAAAATCTCAAATGGGGAATGAGAGAGTATACATGGGAAAAGTTTGTGTGTTTTGGGCTACTACAAGCTTTTTACGCATAGGTTTCTACACGGTTGTCACCAGAAATTTCAGGGGACCTTAGTGGCTAAATTTTCACGTCCCCTTGAGTCTCCGCCCAGACTCCACCCTTCGAACCTTCCACAGTCCCACCGCCCACTCTTGGAAAAAGTACACTTCTGCACCATGTCCTCACCAATCACACATTAACAGTTCCCATTTAACACCATATCGCATACATAGTCATCAGCTTTTGTTTTGGCAAAAAGATTTTTTTCTTTTTAAGCCTTCCACCACGACAAAGCAGACTTTTGCCTGGGCCCTGCTCTACTCTAACCTATTAAACATATCTTAAAATATCCAATACTCATTTTACGTATATATTTTTACTCTTTCTTGAAGGTAATGTGTCACAACATTTTTTTAAATGACCAATAATACCAGATACAAGGGACAAATACCGTTACACCATGGTGGCACCACATATTACCACCACATACTGACCGAATACTACAATACTGATAATTTAATTAAAAAAAATACTAATATTACCATAAGTGCCATTATACACATGAACTCTGTACACAGTATACAGTGTCAGTTTACAGGTAATATAGGGACTCTGCAGTGACATTTTACATAGGAGCTCTGTATATAGTGTGTAGGTGATACAGTGATCACCAATGACATTATACACAGGAGCTCTGTATATAGTGTCAGTGTAAGGTAATACATTGATAACCAGTGACATTATTCACAGGAGCTCTGTATATAGTGTCAATGCACAGATAATAGTGATCACTGATATTATACACAGTTCTGTTTGGATTTTATACAAAATGCTTTGACAAGGGTTTTATTCCCAGTACCCTTAAGGTGCAAATCACAGTCTTTTTTTATTAACCATGTTTGGGTTAAAAGTTCTGTGACAGCAATTTCCAGATCAAAACCCTCTTTTAGAAAGACTATTCCCCCTAGGGCATAAATCTTGTACTCTAGGGACATTGTGAGGCACCATTTGAACATTTTGCTATCTACAGAATGGAATTGACTATCCTTAGAAACTGTCTTTCTTTTTGTAATCACAACGGCGAGACGGAAAGAGGAAATTCAGGCCCTTTCTATTAAAGAACCTTTTTTTAAGTCATGCTTGATTGTATAATTTTGAAATTAAACTCGGCTTTTATACGATATATGATTTATTTTTATCAAGTCAAGCAATAATCTTGCCATCGTTGTGCCCAAACCAAAGGATTTTCAAAAAGAACATTTTCATTGTGTACATTTGAAAAGAGTGACACCTGGGTGAAAAGAGAAAAATCCAGCAATAGGCATGAGTGAACTAAAAAATAACTTTTCATATTATTAAAAAATATTATTAAAAATTCATTCCAAGTATGTTGTCGTGCACATGACTTCATATGAACAGATCAACGCGTTTCGACGTTAGTCTTTTTCAAGATCTGAACACGTCTCCAGTTGAAAGATCTTATATAGTCCATCAAATATATGCATGGATCACATGATTAGAAAAAAATTAGCATAATAAATTAAAAACTGATTAAAAAAGAAAGACAATATATCATATATATCAATATAAATCTACTTAAACATATTAACATATCATTTAAATTCCGAAATAGATATATTCACAAAGATAAATTCATTTAATTTCATAATACCACCTCTTATATTCAATCCGCATAAGATGTAAACATCTAGTTTAAAAATCCACTACAACTATTTCAAATAGAGTTGGTAGAAACACAGAGACAAATAAATATTGTTTTATAAGATCACGTCTTGCATTTAAACCTCATGGGGTGCGTGTATCCAGCATAAAAATCCAATAGGTTTCCCTATTCAATAATTTGCCATTATTGTTACCTCCTCTTTGTGGTTTCATCACCTTTTCATTACCACAAAATTTTAAATAGTTCAAATTCCCCCCATGCACAATGGAAAAATGTTTAGACGCCGCTGATACTGAAATCATGTTTGGATTAACCTCATTTGAATGATACCGTCTGATTCTAGCCTTCAGTGGGCAAGTAGTGCTTCCTACATATTGTAATTTGCATTTGGTACATTCAATTAAATAAATTACATTTGATGTGTTGCAATTTATATGATTTTTTATCGGAAATACCGCAGAATTATATGTTGAATAAAAGGAATCACTCTTATAAGCAAAATTGCATGCCTTGCTTTTTTTTCGCACCACATTTATAAAAACCTTTAAAGTTGAATCAATTTTTAGAAGAGTCATGTGGATTGATATTACTACTAAATAGACTGGGAGACAATAGACTACCCAAAGTAGGAGCTCTTTTAGCTGAAAATCTAATATTATTTTTCAAGATAATCCTGAGATTATCATCCTGACTAAGCATAGGCAGATGTTTAATAATAGCTGTTATACTATTAAATTGTGGACTGTATTAGGCTCCACAAGTTCCTTTGAGAATGGACTCTAACCCAGAGTGAAGAATAAGGCTGCCGTCACACTAGCAGTATTTGGTCAGTATTTTACATCAGTATTTGTAGCCTAAACCAGGAGTGGGTGATAAATACAGAAGTGGTGCATATGTTTCTATTATACTTTTCCTCTAATTGTTCCACTCCTGGTTTTGGCTTACAAATACTGATGGAAAATACTGACCAAATACTCCTATTGTGACGGCAGCCTAAAGGGGAAAAAATCTTCCAAAAAAACCTTTGTCAAGATAGCTTAGATTATGTCTATTGTAGAGATTTATAAAACTCCAGGTGTAAAACAGCCAATAAATATCAAAACCCACGCCACCAGGGCAAGCTCAACTTCCTGGGCGGAAAGGGTTGTAGATCAAATTTGCAGAGCAGCTATCTGGAGAAATGCTTTACAGGCATTAGCCAATTGATGTAGTGTCTGATAGTCGTACAACATTTTGATGTAAGATCCTTCAAGGTCTGGTTCCCCACCAATTTGGTATCATTCATGTGGGGCTATCAGGAGGGACATCCTGGAAAGAAGGAATTAGATTTTATTGGTAATTGTCCCTTAAAGAAGAAAAGCTTTAATTTGTTTAATGTGATGTAATATATGTGAAGGCAATAATAAAACTGTTGTATCCATATTGGTCTGGTAATTGACCTCTGAGTTTCTGTCCTTCTGTCCCTAGAGAGGTGGAGTAGGACATCCTCATGTGGCATTTTTTTTTCATGCACCCATTGACCTTAAAGGGGTTGACCAGGTTTGGTTTGAAAGTCTTCACTCTGTGACTACAGGCTTGAGAATCCTCTAATTGCGCAAAGAGCATGGTTTCAGGATTCTCCAGTGGCAGTAGGGAGACCGGGCAGTCACGTGACGCCAAGTATGCAATATGCGTACTTCCAGCAACGTTCCAACTAGACATGCGCAGCCTCACTCAATTCACTTGTATTGATCAAGGCCAGGCATGTCGTGTCTGATTGTAGCTGGGAGTGTGCATATTGGCTGCTTGCAGTCTCATTACTTCTCGGTCCCGGTGTAACAGGCCATATTAACCTTCTGCCCAGAAAATATCCGCGGATACAGTGGCCTAGGCCAGGTTATACTCCTGCGGGTCAGAATACCCCAGGTGCTGTAGATCAAATTTTTCAGGCTTTTGAGAACCATTGAGTGATATACTCAATAACGGACCACCAGGCAGCACACGGGGGTGCAGAGACAGCGAACGGGGTCCCAGGCAGTGCACGGGGCCCCAGGCACCACACAGGGGGCAAAAACAGTGAATGGGGTCCCAGGCAGCACATGGGGGCCCCAGAAAGCACAGGGGTGGCAGAGACAGCGAACAGGGTCCCAGGCAGCATACGGAGGCCCCAGGCAGTGGACAGGGCCTCAGGCAGCACACGGCGCCCCAGGCAGCACACGGGGCCCCAAGCAGCACATGAGGGCACCAGGCAGCACACGGGGCCCCAAGCAGCACACAAGGACCCCAGGAAGCACATGGGGGCCCCTGGTAGTGCATGGTGCCCCAGGCAGCACACAGGTGGCAGAGACAGCGAACGGGGCCCCAGGCAGCACATGGGGGCCCCAGGCAAAGCACAGGGCCCCAGGCCGCACACAGAGCCCCCAGGCAGCACACGGGGCAGAG
This sequence comes from Ranitomeya imitator, assembly GCF_032444005.1. NCBI lineage: Eukaryota > Metazoa > Chordata > Amphibia > Anura > Dendrobatidae > Ranitomeya > Ranitomeya imitator. Next base: position 713,917,745 of record NC_091282.1, on the reverse strand, counting down.
ACAGCGAACGGGGTCCCAGGCAGCACACAGGGGTCCCAGACAGCACATGGGGGCCCCAGGCAGCACACGGGGCAGAGACAGTGAATGGGGTCCCAGGCAGCACAGGGGCCCCAGGCAGCACACGGGGGGCAGAGACAGTGAATGGGGTCCCAGGTAGCACAGAGGGGCCCCAGGCAGCACAAGGGGGCAGAGACGGTGAACGGGGTCCCAGGCAGCACACAGGCGCCCCAGACAGCACTCAGGGAGGCAAAGACAGCGAACGGGGTCCCAGGCAGCACACGGGGCTCCAGGCAGAGCACATTGCACCAGGGAGCACACGGAGCCCCAGGCAGCACATGGGGCAGAGACAGCGAATGGCGTCCCAGGCAGCACACAGGGGCCCCAGGCAGTGCACAGGGCCCCAGGTAGCACACGGGGCCCCAAGCAGCACACGGGGCCCAAAGCAGCACAAGGGGGGCCTAGGCAGTGCACAGAGCCCCAGGCAGCACACAGGGGCCTCAGGCAGCGCACAGGGCCCCAGGCAGCATGCAGGGGCCCCTGGAAGCACACAGGTGCCCCAAGCAGTGCAAAGGGGGGCAGAGACAGCACATGGGTCCCCAGACAGCTCTCTGCCCTCCTGTGTGCTGTCTTGGACCCCCTGTGTGCTGTTTGGGACCCCCTGTGTGATGTCTGGGGCCCTGTTCTTGAGTATATCACTCAATCCTGCGCAATGTCTGGGGCCCCTGTGTGATGTCTGGGGCCCCTGTGGGATGTCTGGGCCACCATGTGCTGTCTCTGCCCCCTGTGTGCTGCCTGGGGCCCCTGTGTGCTGCCTGGGCCCTCTGTGCACTGACTGGGGCCCCGTTATTACGTATATCACTCAATGGTTCTCAAAGGCCTGAAAAATCTGATCTACAGCAGCTGGGGTATATTCTGACCCGGAGGAGTATAACCTGGCCTAGGCCACTGTATCCGCGGGTATTTTCTAGGTGGGGGGTTAATCTGGCCTGTTACACCGGGACCGAGCGGTGATGAGACTGCAAGCAGCCAATATGCACACTCCCAGCTACAATCAGACACGACATGCCTGGCCTTGATCAATTCAAGTGAATTGACTGAGGCTGCGCATGTCTAGTTGACCCGGAGGGAAATAATCTGGCCTAGGCCAAACTATACCCCGGGGTATAGTTTGGTCTGGGCCATAATACACCCGGGGTATATTCTGGCCAAGAGGGGTATAAACGTGCCTAGGCCACTTTAACCCGTGGTATATTCTGGGCGGGTGTTTAATCTGGCCTGTTACACCGGCTCTAAAGAACCCTGGCAGCTCACGCTATGCATGCTGTGAAGATTTACAAGTATGCAGTCACATAAAATGATTGCAGACTTTCGGGACAAACCTGGGCAATCCCTTTTAATGGGCAAATTTGATTTAAACAAAAAACAGAATAGTGCATGCAGTGATTTATTTATTAATTTTTTTTAATGGACAGACCTTTATCTGAGCTACCCCATACACATGCATTGGTTTCTACACGGTCCAATTGGCACATGGACAGACCGAAAAATATACTTGTCTGAACAAGCTCTTATACAGATCTTCTGCTTCCTTTCTTCTTAAGGGTATGTGCACACGTTGTGGATTTCTGTGCGGATTTTTCTGCTCAGTTTTTGAAATATCCGCAGGTAAAACGCATTGCGTACCAGGGTTGATGCAGCTGGTACGACTTGCCCATTAATGACTGACTGCAACAACCTTAATTAATGAGTTAACAACAACAACTAGGCACGACCATCAATACTTGTTCTATTCATTATGAGACACCATTCAGTTTTATGAACTAGAAACTGAGCTTAGAGATGTGCAACCTAAATTGTCCAAAGTAATTAACATTGAAAACAAGGAAAAAGAGGAATGTGATAACACAGAGGATGATGATGATAACGTGTTAGATCCCAGTTGGCGTGAACATAGAGGAACACAGCTGAGAAGGTCATCTGAGGAGGAAGATGAGGAGTTTATGTTGCGCTGTATGTCACAGACACATGGTGATGCAGCCACAACGAGCAATGCATCCTCAGCCACAACTGTGCCTCTGACCAGCAACGTCTGCCGGTCTGCAGCTCGCAGGGGTGGAAAGGGTTGCCTAGCCTGGGTCTTTTTTGACACTGCAAAGGATGAGCCAACTCCTGCAATCTGCCAACTTTGCAAAAAAAAAGTCGAGGTAAAAAGTGCAATTATTTGATTACTACATATATGAATCTTCACATGCACAATCACCATGCTTTACTGTGGGAAGCCCACTGCACAAAAATGCAGACCAGCAGATCTCAACAACCATCAGCTGCCCCATTAATTGCATCTGCTGCTTCTTCCTCCTCCTCTGTTACCATGCTAACTATTGAGACGCAGGTCTTCGACCGCAGAACCTCTGGTTCTTTACCCGCTCCAGTCACGGTGACTGACAGCCCACTGTCAGCTGTAACGCAAGTGGACATGCCTGCTTCTCAATCCACCGTAACATCTCCGCCTGCACCTCTCTCATAGTTCAGCAGTTTGTCCAGTTCACAGTATCCTGCCCTCTCTCAACACTGCAGCAAGCCCACGGTTCCGCAGTTGTGGTCATGTAAAAGATTGTTTCCTCTTACGCATGACAAAGCTAAGAGTTTGAACTCCACCATCTCCAATCTGTTGGCCACTGAAATGCTGCCTTTCTGACTGGGAGATACAGATGGTTTCCAAAGCTGATGGTGTCGCAGTCCCCCAGTACCAATTGCCAAGTCGCCATTACTTTTCTAAGAAAGCTGTGCCTGCGTCACACCAGCAAGTTGCAGACCACATGACCCGTTCCTTAACTAGATCTCTGTCTGCCAGGGTGCCTATCACCACAGACACATGGACAAGTAAGCATGACCAAGGGCGTTACATCTCGCTGACTGGACACTGGGTGACAGGCACTGTTCCACAAGTCTTGGAATCCCCAAGGCTTGTAAGACAAACCTCTACATTTAGCACTTCCTCCACTGATTCTTCTTCCTCGATCTCCTCTAGGGCCTCCACCCTCAACCTCTGCCTTAACGAGACACGCGTTCCAACAGTGCAGAGCGAATCCCCACCACCTCCGTACTGCACAGCCAGGGCTCACCGCAATCAGTCAGTATTAAAATTGATATTGCTGGTGGTGTCCTGACAGATAAGCGCAGCTGGCTGTCCCCTGAAAGTGTAGACCGCCTAACTTTCATCAAAATGAACAAGTCATGGATCTCCAAGGACTTTTGCACCCCAATCGCAGACTGTACAGACTAGGTGATATTGCATTTTTTAGTGTGATGCATTAATGTCACGTGACTGCACTCTGTGATATCTTTAGTGTGGCTTTGGGGCGTGCTGCTGCTGATATTAACACAAATTTGTGGAAATGTGAACAGTCATGGTTGGTATACATCTGCTGGGTTAGCTGTAGTGGAAGACATGTTGGTCCCAATTATACTATTTCTACTCTCGTGACCAGGGCCGGACTGGCCATCTGGCAATTCTGGCAAATGCCAGAAGGGCCTGTCTAGTTATGGGCCGCCTTGGCTGCTACATTGTTAACAGAATCGTTGATCTCAAGACACCTATACTGTTAAGAGTTATGATGGAGCACTCCATCAGGCTATGAGTATCTTTAGAAATATTTGTCTTGAAGTAAATCTTCCTTTCCTCCATCCAGGGTAATATTAGTAAGATATCCCATCTGGTGCTCTGGGACGGGGATAATATGGGCCTGTGTGATTTTAAATGCCAGGGCTGAATTTCAGTCGCAGTCCGTACCTGCTCGTGACAGTTATTCCACTTCGGTGATGTCAGGCCCTCATTTTTTAAAATGTGAAAACTACAGGTTGGGTGTCCATCTGCTGGATTGGGTGTAGTGGAAGACCTGTCGGTCCCAAATTTACTATTTCTACTGTGGTGAAATTGATACCACTTCTGTGGTGTAAGGCCCTCATTTGTTTAAATGTGAACACTCCTGGTTGGGTGTAGTGGAAGACCTGTCGGTCCCTATTATACTGTTTTTACTGTGGTGAAATTGATGCCACTTTGGTGGTGTCTGCCAATAATTTTTGGAAATGTGAACACTACTGGTTGGGTGTCCATCTGTAAGATTGGGTGTAGTGGAAGACCTTTCGGTCCCTATTATACTATTTCTACTGTGGTGAAATTGATGCCACTTTGGTGGTGTCTGCAAATAATTTTTGGAAATGTGAACACTCCTGGTTGGGTCGCCATCATGCGTGTTGCCTATAGCAGTAGGCCTCCGAGACCATCAGGCTTCCACTTCCTTGGACTCAACTATGCATGCTACTATCCTTAATATTTTCTGACAATTGTAGTCTATGAAATTTATATATTTGTGCCACCTGAGTGTGACTGAGTATGAAAAAAAAGTCAGCATATGGCGGTCATTTGGGCTGCGCTCCTGTGACCGATTCCCATCACCTGATCCTGAGTATGAAAACAGGTTGAGCTTTTGCATGTGGTATCAGGGCTCCCAGCACAGAAGGCCTACACCGATTCCTCACCCTCCTCGTCTTACTGTGATGTTCAATTGAAAGCTGTAAATGCTGTCCCAGACCCCGATACCTCATGCCTGGCTGATTGCAGCAGTGCTATGCTAACATTTGTACTGTGGGTGAATTGAGGCCACTTTCCTGGTGTCTGTCCCTCATTTGATGTGTTTTGGCAGCATTTGGGGCCACTATAAGGTGTTGTGCATGCGTTTGTTTTTTTCCTCCCATTGGGATGAATGGTGTTCGGTTATGTTCGGCGAATATTCGTCGAATTGGTGAATATTGCAAATTCGGCAATCGTAATCCAAACCAAAATATTTGCCTATTTCTAATGACTATCTGGATTAAAGGGATAATAATTCAAAGTTTGAAGATAGCTAATTTTTTGGTTGTTGATGCCAGATTGCTATGAGCGCCATCCAGTGGTCGGTGCTCATAGCAATGCAGTAATTTTGCTATTGAAGCATGCCAAAAGTTTAGAAAAAATGTTTTAAAAATATGAAAAAAAAAAAATTATATAAAAGTTCAAATCACCTCCCTTTCACCCCATTGAAAATAAAATAATTAAAAAAAAATCAAACATACACATATTTGGTTTCGTCGCGACCTATCAATAAAAAAAAGGATTAACCTGATCGCTAAATGACGTAGCAAAAAAAAAATTCAAAATGCCAGAATTAAGTTTTTTTTGGTTGCCGGGACATTGCATTAAAATTCAATAACGGGGAATCAAAAGAACATATCTGCACTAAAATGGTATCATTAAAAATGTCAGCTTGGCGTGCAAAAAAACAAGCCCTCACACAACCCAAGATCACAAAAAATGGAGATGCTACGGGTCCCGGAAAATTGCGCTTTTTTTTTTTTTTTTGCAAAGTTGGAATTTTTTTCACCACTCAGATAAAAAAGAACCTAGACATGTTTGGTGTGGTTCACATAGCACAGTTAGTCAAATGGAAAGATACCGCCATCCTCCCAAGGCCATGAGTGAGAGAAGGCTTTGACCGTCGCAATGTGTAAGAAAAATGTTATCGGCTACCCATGACTGTTATATTGAAAAAATATAAGAAGTGTTACCAGTCTTCAGTAAAGTTATCTTTCAAGTTTGCACGGCACCCCCGATGTATGCTTCTTTCATCCGCGGCCTCATACCTTGCGGGCATCAACATAACTCTTAGTCTCATATATCCGGCGTCTCCCCCTTTATAATTGCCACCTAACCTAGGGATTGTTAGAGTCATCGGAGTCACCGTGACTGAACCATCCTCCGAGGTAATAGGCCCTGCATCTCACAAGGCAGTGCGTCAGGAGCTGTGGGGGCTATCATACTGTGTTAGGCGGGCAGTGGGGGCCATCCTACTGTGCGTGTGTGTGATGGGGACCTTCATACACTGTGGGTGTGTGGATATCATACAGTGTTGGGGGTCACTGGGGGCCCTCTTAAATGGATTGTCCACTACTAGGACAAACTAAATGTTCAGCCCCAATAAAATAATAAAGCCTATACTCACACTCATAGTCCCGGGGCTGTGATGCGGTGGAATAACACATGATGCTTGGTGCCCAATCAGCGCTGGCTTCTCTGTCTTCACGGACAAACTAAACATGAAGACGAAGTCCGGGCTGCAGCTGATCCCTGGCTTCCTTTCCATGTTCAGTTTGTCCGAAGGCAGAAACAGTGATGTCAGTGCTGATTGGGCGCCGGTGTCACATGTCACAACACCGCATCACAGCCCCGGGGAGAGCGAGTGCCGTCGGCACGGGAGGTCAGTATAGGCTTTATTATTTTATCAGGGAATAACAGTTAGTTTAAGAAAGGGTTGTCCTAGTAGAGGACAACCCCTTTAATAATTTGTGTGAGGGACTGTATTGGCATAAAACGTTGCACGTCGGGAATTCAATGTGGGTGTGTCATGCTGTGTGTTGGGTATTTTGAGGTGCAGCATACTATATGAGTGGCATTAAAGGGGTATTATGGTGGCTAGTAACTCTGAGAGGTTTATAGGGGCAAAATTATTATATAAGTTCAGAACTACATGTCCCTTTCGGTCTGACAGCGCCTATGTGCCATGACACTGCCAACTCCACTGAATTTTTTTTTTTGGGTGGGGGAGTTAGTACCCAATTAAGACTTTTCCTCTGGGGCTCCATGATTTCTATAAAATGCCACTGTCTGCAAGGTCTATAACTTCTTATTTTTATATGCTCAGTCAACAGAAGTCTCTTCAATGTCTTCTACAAACCCCTACACTATAAGTACTCCTCCTACATATGCTCTTTTTATACCCTTGATTAGCAACAGCCTCTAGAATCTCCTGACTGGCAGACTAAAGTGTTCCTTACCGAGAAAGAAAAACCAAATCCCATCATTGTACCTCGCAGCCTGTTCCTGAGCTCCTGACTTCATTACATTATGTTCTGTTTCTAAATGCAGCTGTTACTTCAATGATCCTTTAACCAGCAATTGCAGGAATGAATGCAGACGCACAGCTGTGCTCCGGGCATGTGGCATGATCTTGCTTGGTGTATCATGAATCCATTTCTCTCCGTATAACCTGGATTATTCCTTTACCCTGTTACATTCGATAGCAAGGACGTACTTGAATTCTTAAGTACATATTACATTACATCGATGTACAGTGTTCTAATGAGCACAACTGTAGTTAACTTTTTATAAAAAAATAAAAAAAATCGGGGGCATAGCCTTAGTTCTGATTGCCCAATCTATTATAAACAGGTACTGTCCTGCATTACCATGACCCATAGTGGGCATGACTCTAATGCCCAACTCTCCGCCACGGTGTGAGACGCCTTTGGTTGTGTGGCGCTCCTGGAGATCAGTTACTGTGACACCTAAAGCCGCAAACTGTCCTTCTTTGTGAAATGGCTTGGCTCACCTCGGTGCCAAAACTGCACATGAACTTTGCTTCACCTTGCCTCAAATCAGAATCTGGGACTGAAGTGCGATGCTGTCGCTAACAGACTCCTGCTAAATATGGCCTGTACAAAGGCGCATAAGTCGGTGGGAACACTTGGCCGCTCTCTTTTGAAGTCCGAGTGACTCTTCAGTAGTATCCTCTTGTCTGTATCTCTATTCTTCATGTCAAATTTGTAATGAAAATGATAGAGGGGATATCAGGACACCACCCTCTCAAATCCAGATATTTTCTGTGTATCTCCCAGAATACGAGAAGAGCCTATTCGCAAAAAAACTGCGTTATTACATTATGGTGTCTCTGAAAGCCCAGTCCAAAACACCTGAGAATCTGGACAAATTCTGTAAAACAACCTTTTTCATCCCAAATGGGTCACAACAACCATCTTCTACTGATCATCAGCTGAACGAGGAGGCTTAAGCATCTACTTCCAGTCCTACTAATAGAGGTCAACCCAATTCTGACACAATGACGGTCTTGGCTGCCATCCGAGCCAACTAAACCACACTGACTTAACTATTTCAATTTTCTTCAATATGTGATTTCACTTATACGACAGAATGTTCAAACACACTAGGGAAAGAGTAAGAGGAACAATATGTTGTCACCTTGGATGATCAAGCAGTCCTCTTGACACGCATAAGCAGAGGATAATGTGACCAAACGCCATGATTACTGCAGGAAATCTGTCTTTGGTGCTGTAATCTCCTTTAAATAAAAACACAGGAAATCCTCCAGAAGGTTTCCTATCCTCTCATTTTTCACACACCTTACCATTAGATATGGCAAATGACAACCTATATTTTCTTACATGGAATGTAATGGTCTTAATAATAGCATCAAACAGACTCTGGTCTTTTGCTTTGTAAAAAAAACAGTGTTTATGTAATTTTAACTACAAGAAGCATGGTGTGATGCCCCACTGTTCCCCATTTTGCACAAAGTATAATTCCATCACCACCACAATCTGATCCTTTGCTCACACAGTATGTTGCCTCCACAGTGCCCCATTTACACACAGTATGGTGTCCCAGCAGTCCTCCGACGCTCCCAGTATGATGTCCCCGCTTGTCTGTGTACCTGCTTTTCTGTTAGGGTGGTTTCACACTTGCGTTTTTGTCTGCAGCATTTTTTTTTTCAAAAAAACGCATGCGTTTTTTTCCCTATATTTAACATTGAAAACGCATGCGTTTTTTTGTGTACGCGTTTGGTCGCGTTTTGTGACGCATTCGTTTTTTTACTGCATGCGTTCATTTTCTGAAATGCTACTTGTAACAAACAAACAAATAGTTAGGGTTAGGGGTAGGGTTAGGGTTAGGATCCCTTAGGGTTAGGGTTAGGGGTAGGGTTAGGGGTAGGGTTAGGATCCCTTAGGGTTAGGGTTAGGGGTAGGGTTAGGGGTAGGGTTAGGGTTAGGATCCCTTAGGGTTAGGGGTAGGGTTAGGGGTAGGATCCCTTTAGGGTTAGGGTTATGATCCCTACCCCTAACCCTACCCCTACCCCTAACCCTAACTATTTGTTTATAGTGGGTTTTTTACTTTATTTTGATGATTGGCAGCTGTCACACATTTCTCAGCATGCGTTTAAAAAACGCAAACGCATGTAAAAACGCATGTAAACGCGTCAAAACGCCGCGTTTTTTTCACCACATGCAAAAACGCATGCGTCAAAAAAACGCAGCGTTTACACGCATTTACATGCGTTTTTTCACCATGCGTTTTTTGGCGTTTTTTACCGCAAAAACGCACCCCAAAAAACGCCAATGTGAAACCAGCCTTACTGAGGTGGTCTCTGCTGCCCAGTGACATGACCTACAGGGACCCCCACATAATATTATGCCCACGCAGCCGCCACACACAGGATGATGTCCCCTCAGTAGCCTACAGACAAGCATCCCACCTGTGTGCCACCTTACTCCTCTGCTGCCGAGATGCACCATTACTTGAGCTGAAGGTCCTTCAGTCTTTACCTAGACAGAATCGTGGAGCAAGAAGCTGACGGTTCCCTGCTCCACCGTTATTCTCATAGATTGGTATAAATGTATACATATCTGTAATAGACAGTAGCTATTTAGATGAAATGTAACTGAATAAAAATATGCTAGGAAGCTTTCACAGTATTTTTGCTGCATTTTGTTTCTTTTCTATGTGTTTTTAGTGTTTGTTTTTTAAAATAATGCTTTAGATATTTAAGGTGACCTGCGGTCTCTTCGGGTATTACGGACTGTAAAATTGGATGTCTGAATTCTGTCTTAGGGTGAAGATTTCGTAGACTAAATGAGTCAGAATTCTTGTGCTTTTTGGACAAAAGAACGATCTTGTATGACTACCACCACCTATATGTGTTTCAGGTTTATTTTGTGACGCGATCAGAAAGATGGTGTGGTATATTGAGAAAATGGGCATGGCATAAGATATGACGCTGTGCACCAAAAGGTTCGTCCTAATTTTTGCCACAAAGAAAGGCCAACTGAGTTGGTAGAAAATGAATCTAAAAATGTGCCCAATTGATCAAACTACGTGAAACACTTTGATAAGTTTTAGAAATTTTTTCCCATTACATTTTTTTTTACGCTGTTTCCTTCCAGCAGATAGCACAAATAAAGTGTTAATGTATTAAAGTAGTATGTAAATCACCTACATTGGTGATTCAAAAGCACCGCATCAGGTGGGGAGTCTGCGCAGCCTAATTGACGTCAGCGGTAGTCAATGAGGCTGGGCCCACTCCCCGCCTGACGCGGTGAACTTGACAGCGTGGAAAAATGTTCAGAAACTTTCCCACGCTAATGAGTTCATGTCCTGTCAGGCGGGGAGGCTGCTTAGGCAGCTTTTCATTCATTCCTCCGTGGTTTACAGCCCGGCTGGTTGCATTAGCACCGCTCACGGTTGTAAACTAACCTGAGATGGGATATTGTTGCTTTTTCATTTTGGATTTTTTACAGAAGAACGAGGGCTTTGCTTGGATTGAGAGTGTAATAAAGAGTGTAAACCTGTGTGTTTAATTATTTCATTAAAAGACTTTATTCTTAATGTGTGTATTTTTTAACCCTTTCATACTATTGGATTAATAATGGAAAGGTGTCTTATTTACACCTCTCCATTATTAACCAGGCTTAATGTCACCTTACAATAGCAAGATGACATTAACCTCTTATTACCCCATATGCCACCTCTACAGGGCAATGGGAAGAGACAGGCTAAGTGTCGGAATAGGCGCATCTTACAGATGCGCCTTTTCTGGAGTGGCTTGGGCAAATTTTTTCAGCCGGGGGGGCCAATATGCATGGTCCCTCTCTAGGGTATTAATATCTGCCCTCAGTCACTGGCTTTCCCTCTCTGGCGGAGAAAATTGTGCGGGAGCCCACGCCATTTTTTTCTGTTAATTAATCCTTTAATGTAATACCTACAGCTCCAAAATTTTACACACACACACACTACTAACATTATTAGTGAGGGACATATAAAAATCTAATGGATATGCAATGATTTACTGTATGTAAACCATGTCTCATATCCTGTCGGGTTCGGTAATGAATTTACAGAACCCGACAATTCAATAATCAGCTATTCTGTTTTCTAGCTCTATATGAAATATAAAGATATATGTGTGTATCATTGATATATATATATATATATATATATATATATATATATACTGTATATATAGACTGTATATATGTTTTCTCAAATATTTGAGGCCATGGATCCATTACATGTCCATTTTGCAAGCCCGCGAGAAAATCTCGCCATATGGATGCCATATGGATGTCACAAAGATGCTTAGATGTGAGAAAATCGCATCCTCACGTTGCACATGGATGACATATGGATCACTGTTCAAGGAACATTTCTGCGATTCTCGGCCGTGAAAAGCGGACCGATTTTGTTATACGTTATGTGTGACCCCAGCCTTAAAGAGAGTGTGTGATCCCTCAAAGGTTGTTTCAACAATTGAAAACTTGTAATGTTTTTATTTAATGTTTTAATTTTAAAATATATATATTTTTTAATTATATAAAATATTTAAAAAGTTTTAATACTTTGATCTTTGAAACACTAAGGGGGAAGCTATTTGCCACGAAAACCTAGTGTACTCACATTACGACTGCAGCAAATGTGGGAATGTGAATGGAACTGATTGCATGTGTCTTAGGTTACTTCTCCCCTCCCCGTCTAGGTGTTTGCAAAAGGATAAATGTGAATGAAGTTTAGGCTGGGGTCACAGGAGCGTTGATTCTCTCATGTCTCGGATCAAATTCTGTCAGTATTTGAGCTGAGTGTCAGCTTTGTGTGATCCGATTCTATCCACAGGTAAGAACAAGATAAAGAACAAGATTTCTCCATCTTCTACATTGTGTGAGTCCGCGGAAATCAGACTGCACTCAAATATTATCCGAGTCTTGAATAATCCATGGACTTGAATGCGTGACTACGATCCAATTGGCGCAGCAACGCACGTCCTGCTGCGATTTTTTTTTCTCATGCTGAATCGGCATGAGAAAAAAATATCCACTGATCAGCACTGTCCCATAGAATAACATTGGTCCAAGTGCTATCCGATAAGACAATGGATAGCGCTCATCAGATGCAGACGTTCATATAAGTGAGCCTCTAGGATCATAGTGCAGAGACATTTTGTTGGTGACTACAATGTGATATCGAAATGAGGACGATGTGACTAAGCATTGCTGGCAGTGTCAATTCTGTTAATTGGTGTTGCGCTGCTCACTGGGCTTTAAAGAGATCAGAACAGCTATATTCCTGCAGTTCAAACGTTCAGATCACAGTAATTACACAATTCTGCAGTCAGTATCACACATAATAGGATTAGATATATGGCTCGGTGGTCTCAACCACACATGTTTGTATTATATACATGGCTTTGCGGACAGCGTCACACATGATGGGATAAGATACATGGCTGTGCGGACAATAACTGTGATCTGAGTGGAGCAGCTGCAAAAATATAACTGCTCTGTTCAGATCACTGTGGTTGCGAGTTAGCACTGGTCCTGGCACCAGTGATGCGGTGTCGATTTCATCCAGTGACGTAAACTCATCGCTGAATGGAGCCACCACCTCTGTCTTAGTGCCTGGACCTGTGCTCACTGATTAAATACAGTGATCTGAGCTGAGCAGCCACAATGAAATAACTGCTCATTTCAGATCACAGAAATGACAGGTGATAGGAGGAAACTGGGTGATAGGAGTATATTTTAGCCAGTGCATAGCACTAAGCTGCAATAAATGGTGTCGGTGTCCACTTACTGCTGTGACCTGGGAGCCTAAGGCACGTGCAGTCGGGCAGTGACTGCAGTTTCCTGTGGCTAAGGGCTGCTGTATTTGCAGTGAGTGTCGTCCTCTGACACATGCTAGCAAATAAAAATGGTAGCCTCCAGCGGCTCCGTTAAAAAGTCATTAAGAAAAAAAGACCATTTCATTTTATACACTAATAAATAAACTATTTAACAAAGTCAAAACAATAAAAAGGTAACTCATTACCAATAAATACATGTTACAAAGCAATAGAACAGAAAATCCGTGACTGCACAGGGAAGCCGTTCTTAATGGGGGCTCTGAGGACGTCGAGATGAGGATCTACTGTAAGAGCGGATAGTAGATAAAGGAAAGGAATCATATAGAGTGTGGGACTCTCATGGATCAATATGGTAAATAATGATTCTACTTCCTTCCTCTGTGCCTGTCCTATAAGTGTGCATTAATATGGCTCTTTCTAAATATAACCCTCTGCTTTGTCTAATTGCCACGTATTCCAACAGTTATATATAAATCCACTCTTGCTCGCCTCGCACTCCTCTCCCCTGAGTTTGTCACTATCCCGGCTCAGTTGCCTTGGTAACCATGTCTTTTCACACATCCCCCCGCTGTCATGTATACTTCGGAAGTGCTTTTTCCTTAGTCCATCTTCTTACATTCATGATGTAAAACTTGTTTTCAATAGCACATTCAGGTCATAGCGTTCAGCTCCACAATCTCCGTGTCCTGCTGGTTGTGACATGGAAAACATGGCTTAATACATTATGCAGCAGTCTGTCCATCACGTACACGTACATCCATCTGTCGTATTAGCCGCTGCTGTGTGAGTAGGCCGAAAAACAGTCATGGCCGAAAGTGTTGGTACCCTTAAAATTGTTCCATAAAATGAAGTATTTTTCCCAGAAAACTTTTGCAATTGTACATATTTTGTCATACACATGTTTATTTCCTTTGTGTGTATTGGAACAACACACCACACACATAAAAAAATAGGGGAGAAAAAGGCAAATTGTACATACTTTCACACAAAACCCCAAAAATGGGCTGGACAAAATTGCTGTCACTGTGGTAGTGCTACTCACTCAGCTTCCCAAAGAGGTAGACACAGGAACGTTTTTTCAGCTGGTTTATTTAAAACATGGCATAAACCAGTGTGGGGTTCAACAAAATGAGTTCAACCCTTTCTGGCAAAAATGGAAAAACAAACTATAACATATAGCAGAGTCCATATGCCTGCTGGATCCGCCCGCTCGGGGTACAACAGCAGAGTTCAGTATACAGTTAGGTCCATATATATTTGGACAGAGATGACATTTTTCTAATTTTGGGTATAGAAATTACCACAATGAATTTTTAAACAAAACAATTCAGATACAGTTGAAGTTCAGACTTTCAGCTTTCATTTGAGGGTATCCACATTAAAATTGGATGAAGGGTTTAGGAATTTCAGCTCCTTAACATGTGCCACCCTGTTTTTAAAGGGACCAAAAGTAATTGGACAATTGACTCCAATGCTATTTCATGGACAGGTGTGGGCAATCCCTTCGTTATGTCATTCTCATTTAAGCAGATAAAAGGCCTGGAGTTGATTTGAGATGTGTTGCTTGCATTTGGAAGGTTTTGCTGTGAAGTAAACATGCGGTCAAAGGAGCTCTACATGCAGATGAAACAAGCCATCCTTAACCCTGCTGTTCTGTTGGTCAAAAATGACCGACTTTGAACTTCAATATTCTTTAAAATATTCAAGATGCGGCTCTGAAACCCGTGGCCGACCGACCCATCCTCATTTAAGTCAATCAACCACAAGTTTCAGAACCGCATCTTGAACACCCCAAAAAATACCAAAGTTCAAAATAGGTCTCCCCAGACCGAACAGAACAGCAGGGTTAAGCTGCGAAAACAGAAAAAACCCATCTGAGAAATTGCTCCAATATTAGGAGTGGCAAAATCTACAGTTTGGTACATCCTGAGAAAGAAAGAAAACACTGGTGAACTCATCAATCCAAAAAGACATGGGCACCAACGGAAGACAACAGTGGTGGATGATCGCAGAATAATCTCCATGATGAAGAGAAACCCCTTCACAACAGCCAACCAAGTGAACAACACTCTCCAGGAGGTCGGCGTATCAATATCCAAATCTACCATAAAGAGAAGACTGCAGGAAAGTAACTACAGAGGGTTCACTGCATGGTGCAAGCCACTCATAAGCATCAAGAATAAAAAGGCTAGACTGGACTTTGCTAAAAAACATCTAAAAAAGCCAGCACCGTTCTGGAAGAACATTCTTTGGACAGATGAAACCAAGATCAACCTCTACCAGAATGATGGAAAGAGAAAAGTATGGTGAAGGCGTGGTACAGCTCATGATCCAAAGCATACCACATCATCTGTAAAACACGGCGGAGGCAGTGTGATGGCTTGGGCATGCATGGCTGCCAGTGGCACTGGGTCACTAGTGTTTATTGATGATGTGAGACAGGACAGAAGCAGCTGAATGAATTCTGAGGGATTCAGAGCCATACTCTGTGCTCAGATCCAGCCAAATGCAGCAAAACTGATTGGTCGTCGTTTCATACTACAGATGGACAATGACCCAAAACATAAAGCCAAAGCAACCCAGGAGTTTATTAAAGCAAAGAAGTGGAATATTCTTGAATGGCCAAGTCAGTCACCTGATCTCAACCCAATTGAGCATGCATTTCACTTGTTAAAGACTAAACTTCAGACAGAAAGGCCACAAACAAACAGCAACTGAAAACCACCGCAGTGAAGGCCTGGCAGAGCATCAAAAAGGAGGAAACACAGCGTCTGGTGATGTCCATGAGTTCAAGACTTCAGGCAGTCATTGCCAACAAAGGGTTTTCAACCAAGTACTAAAAATAAACCTTTTATTTAAAATTATTGAATCTGTCCAATTACTTTTGGTCCCTTTAAAAACAGGGTGGCACATGTTAAGGAGCTGAAACTCCTAAACCCTTCATCCAGTTTTAATGTGGATACACTCAAATGAAAGCTGAAAGTCTGAACTTCAATTGCATCTGAATTGTTTTGTTTAAAATTCATTGTGGTAGTGTCTATAACCAAATTTAGAAAAATGTTGTCTCTGTCCAAATATATATGGACCTAACTGTATATTCACATATACACTACTCTGGCCCTCTCTTGCTTCCAGGCACACAGACAGCAAAAAAAATCCGTGGTTGGACATTTACCTTGCCAAACCACACCCTTGAGGTGGAGATATGGTGAGTAGCTGTCCCACCCATCTCTTACAACTACTCACAAAAAAAACAATCCTGTCACAGCACCCTCAACTTAATATTTGGTTGCACATCCTTTGGAATAAATATCTGCAATCAATCGCTTCCTATAATCATCAACAAGCTTCTTACACCTCTCAATTGGAATTTTGGACCACTATTCTTATGCAAACTGTTTCAGGTCTCATATTTGAAGGGCACCTTCTCCCAACAGCAATTTTAAGATCTCTTCACTGGTGTTCAATTGCATTTAGATCCACACTCTTTGCTGGCCACTTTGGAACTCTCCAGCTCTTTGTTTCCATCTACAGTTGTGTGAAAAGTATTTGCCCCCTTCCTGATTTCCTATTCTTTTGTATGTTTGTCACACTTAAATGTTTCAGATCACCAAACATATTTAATTTTTTTTTCTACAAAGAAAACACAAGTAATCATAGAATGCAGTTTTTAAATTAAGGTCTTTATTAAGGAAAAAATAAATCCAAACCTACAGGGCCCTGTGTGAAAAAGTGATTGCCCCTTCACCCTTAATTGATGTTTTAGCTGTGGTTTATCACATCTTTGGGTAGCTGAGTTCAAATTCACTAGCCACACTCAGGCCGGATTACTACTACACCTATTCTCAATCTAGAAATCACTTAAATAGGACCTGCCTGACAAAGTGAAGAAGACCAAATGATTCTCAAAAGCTGGACATCATGCTGCGATCCAAAGAAATTCTGGAATAAATGAGAAACAAAGTAATTGAGATCTAGCAGTCGAAAAGGTAATAAAACCGTTTCTAAAGCTTTGGGACTCCAGCAAACCACAGTGAGAGCCATTATTCACAAATGTCAAAAACATGGAACAGTGGTGAACCTTCTCAGGAATGGTCAGCTAACCAAAATTACCCCAAGAGTGCAGCGATGACTCATCCAAGAGGTCACAAAAGACCCCACAATAACATCCAAAGAACTGCAGGCCTCACTTGCCTTAGTTAAGGTCAGTATTCATGACTCCCAACATAAGAAACAGACTGAGCAAAAATGGTCTGTATGGCACAGTTCCGAGACAAAAACCACTGCTGAGCAATAAAAACATAAACGCTCATCTCAGTTTTGCCAGAAAACATCTTGATGAACCCCAAGTTTTTTAGAAGAATACTCTGTGGACTGATGAGACAACAGTGTAACTTCTTGTAAGGTATATGTCTCATTACATCTGGCATAGAAATAACACAGCATTTCAGAAAAGGAATATCATACCAACAGTAAAATATGGTGGTGGTAGTGTGATGGTTTGGAGCTGTTTTGCTGCTTGCTTTAAGACCGAGAAGACTTGCTCCGTTCAATAGAACCATGAATTCTGCTGTCTACCAAAAAATTCTGAAGGAGAATGTCCGGTCATCTGTTTGTGGCCTCAAGCTGAAGCACACTTGGGTTATGCAGTAGAACAATGATCTAAAACACATCAGCAAGTCCACCTCTGAAATTCTTAAGAAAAACAAAATTAAGATTTCGCAGTGGCCTAGTCAAAGTACTGACCTTAATCCGATTGAGGTACTGTGGCATGACCTAAAAAGGTGGTTCATGCTCGGAAACCCACCAGTTTGGCTAAATTGCAACAATTCTGCAAAGATGAGTGGGCCCAAATTCCTCCAGAGCGTTGTAAAAGACTCATTGCCAGTTACTGCAAATGTTTGATTGCAGCTGTTGCTGCTAAGGGTGGCCTAGCATTAGGTTTAGGGGGCACTTACTTTTTCACACAGGGCCCTGTAGTTTTTACGTTTATTTTCCCTTCATAATAAAGACCTTCATTTAAAAATTGCATTTTGTGTTTACTTGTGTTATCTTTGTCTAATATTTACATTTGTTTGGTGATCTGAAAATTTAAGTGTAACAAATATGCAAAAGAATAGGAAATTTTTTTGAGTGCTTCTTGAAGTATTTACAGATTTTGCTTTGGCTTCCTATCCCAAGTCATGTGGTAAGGCCTTTTAAAGGTTCAATACTGATGCCTCTTCAGAGAGGAAGAGGAGAGAAACTCTAGTGCCTCCAATTGGAAATAGCGATCCTAAAAGTCAACAGCTTTGCATGGCTTATAAATCTTCCTACACTAACTTGGCGCTCTCCACATAGAGAAATATTACCCCCTAAACCCACTGTCATAGGTCTCTTTTCCAGGCAAACAAGTTCTCCTGTTTTGCACTGTTGGGGGACAAATACCCTGAAATATATGTCTGTAAATAGAGTTTCTGATTTGGCTTCCTATCCTTTTTGTAGACCTATGTTTTGGGGTATTTTCCTCTTATCAGTGCAAAACAGAAGCATTAGTTTGGCTGGGTGAGAGACCTCTGACAGTGGGTCTAAGTGATAATGTGTCTCCTTGTAGAGAGTGCCAAGTTGGTCTAGGGAGACTTATAGGCCATGCAATACTATTGAATTTTAGGATCGCTACATCCAATAGGTGATGCTATAGTTCCTCTTCCTCTTTCACTTTGAAGAGGTCTGTCAGTGTTGACACCTTAAAAGGTCTTAACATATGGATTATTATAGGAAACCAAAACAGAAACTGTAAGTCATGTGGCAAGGCCTTTTAAAGGGTCAAACTGACTAATTTTCAGAGAGGCAGAGGACAGAAACTCTACGTGGTGCCCTCCACAATGAGAAACAGTACCCCTTAGAGCCACTGTCAAAGGTCTTTCACCCAGCCAAACTAGTGCTCTTGCTTTAAAATGATGAGGGTCAAAAGCCCCATATGACTTAGGATAAGAAGCCTAAACTGAAACTCTATTTGTGTTACGCCGGCCACTCTCACACCTCCTAAACGCCGCCCTATTCACCACATGTTTTGTTTTGCTCCATTCAATAACTAACCATTGCTCTGAGCTGCCTGGCGCTATCTTCCAGCTCGGCTGTTTGTGAGTTACAGGGGGGCGCTGCCTAACTCTACAGGAATTTGTATCCATTCTGTCCTGGAGAGATCTGCTTCCCTGGCTTATCACCTGCCAGCAGGTGATATATCAGGCAACTTCATCATGCATTCATCTCCTGAACTTAGGTTCTTAGTAGCCCAGTCTCTAGTTCCTTTATTGGCTTATACCTGTTACCGACCTGGCTTGCCTTCTCATTTATCCTGATCTCTCCACTCCTGGCCTCAGCTACTAACTCTGCATCTGTGCTGCCTGCCCAGACTTCTCACGATCTAGCTGTGCTTTTGTCTGACCCACCTGTGACCTATACCCGAGTCTCTGACCTTCCAGTCAGCTGCTGCAGTCTCGAGGACTGCCTTGGAGTAATACTTGGTGTTTTCTTGGGCCCAGCCTATCCTCATCATCAGAGGCTCAAGTGAATACCCGGTAGACACTTGATAACGCCCTTCCAGGGTAAGCCCAGCCACCAGCGTCACCCACCAGAATCACAATTTGCAAACATGTGTTTCGGGATATTTGCCCCTCATCAGTGCAAAACAATATAACTTGTTTGACTTTGACAGTACGTCTAAGGCAGAACATTTCTGCTTGTGGAGGGTGGCAAGTTGGTGTAAGGAGACCAATAGGCCATACAATTCCATTACATTTTAGGATTACTACTTCCTGTAGGTGACACTAGAGTTCCTCTCCTCTTCCTCTCTGAGAAGGCCATTAACATATTTAAGTTATCAGAGCAATATTACATTGCGTGGCTTATAAGTCTCCTTACGCCCTTAAGGAAAAACTTTACCTCTTAGAGTTATCACATAGCAGCGGGTCTATGCCCTTTCGCCGAAGGTGATCTTATACAATTGAACCAACCCTTGATATCTTTTATTTTTTTGTTCAAAAAAATACAGTTCAGAAATTGAACAGCATGGTTGTTTCCTTCTAGGGACATTAATAGCTCCTTGACCCTCATGCAAAATTTCTATTTTTTTTACCTCCTGGTAGCAAGTACAAACTTTCAGTGTTTTTACCTAACAAAGAGGACAGTTTGCCTACTGATTTACGTATTTTTAGCACTAATAATAAAGACGTTTTTTCACAAGGTAACATACATACATTTTTTTCCCATTATCCATTGCCACTGCAAACTTTTCATTCCTTATGCATGTGCCCCTGGTTTCATCCATACTTGATATTGTACCATAAAGGTAGACCTGCTCTTATTTCTGATCATAACCAGCACTGTCACTGTGTATATTGCACAGTGATAAGAATCTACTGAACAAACAACGTAATTGATAACTGGCGCATGCTCAGTACAACAGGGACTAGCCCAGACCCTGGAATGGAAGTAATTGACGCTTTGTTTCAGAGTGGGGGCAAAGCCTGAGGCAGTGACCGTAGCCTCTGCCCCCTGATGACAACTCATCAGCGTGCACTGGGTTTCTCAAATGAAAAGTCATCAAAGCGGACTCAGTAGAAAACAATAAGTCAGTTAGAGTAGTGAGGGAATGGATGAGAATTTTTAAATAAGGTATATTAGAAAAGAGGTTAGATTATGACATTAAATAGATTTTCCTTGAGGACTAAAAAGAATAGTTCTGGACCACCCCTTTAAGATCAAAGTCTTAACAGATGCATTGTTCAGAACCATAAATGCAACCAATAATTTTCTATCAGGAGTTGAAAGTGCTCAGAGGCCATTTTGGCTACATGGTAAATCCTTAATTTACTGCAAATAAACTAAACAATTGCTTAAAAAGTACCCTAATACCTCTGCGGCCCTATTAGTTATTCCATACTACACTGTATGGACAAAAAAAGTTATAATGGTGCTTTAAAAATTTATAAATTAAAACAAGCATTTGGGGTGTCAATACATTACACATAAAGGAGCTTTTATGACTCCCCATTCTAAATCCATAGACAATAATACTGAGTAGGACTTATCCATTGCTGTTAAAACAGTTTCCTCTTTTCTGGGAAGGCTTTCTACAAGATTTTGGATTGGTCTGTGAGCATTTTTGCCCAGTCATCCAGAAGAGCATTTGTGAGGTTATATACTGATATTGGTCAAGAGAGCTTAGTCCTAAATCTCCGCTGGAGTTAGATTAGGTTGGGGTCATGGCTTTGTGTAGACAGGTCAAGTTCTTCCACACTAAACATACATTAAAGGGGTGATCCGAATCCAAAGATGAAGTTCATATTAAATGTCCAACTATTCCGACGTTGGGCGTAATAATATGTCGATGTCGGACACCATCTCTTTGATATGGGCTCCGGCGGTGAGCCCACATCTTTTCCGACACATGTCAGCTGTTTTGAACAGCTGACTTATGCTGCTAACAGCCGCTGGAGGAATCTCGATCCTCCCGCAGCTGTTAACCCATTAAATATCGCTGTCAAACACTGACAGCGGCATTCAACACGCGCTTCCAGCAAACACACTGGAAATCCCACCCATCGGCGCCTGTGTCACATGACCGCGGGTCGCAGATGGGTTGGCATGACAACCAGAAGTCTCCAGCAGACCTCTTTTGTTGTCACTGCCAGATTGCTATGAGTGCCGCCCAGTGGTTGGCGCTCATAGCAAGTGAGCAATTATGCTACATACAGCTGATCTGATCATTGCCTGTATGTAGCAGAGCCGATCGGGTTATGACAGCTTTTGGTCTCCCATGGAGACTACTGTATTGAAGCATGCCAAAAGTGAAAAAAAAAGAAAATGTTTTTAAAATATAAAAAAACGAAAAATTTAAAAGTTCAAATCTCCCCCCTTTAGCCCCATTCAAAATAAAACATTAAAATAAATCAAACATACACATACATGTGGTATTGCCGCGTTCAGAATCGCCCTATCTATCAATATAAAAAAAAATAGCACAATTGCTAATTGGCGTAACGAGAAAAAAGTCGAAACGCCAGAATTACTTTTTTTTGGTCGCCACAACATTGCATTAAAATGCAATAACGGGCGATCAAAAAATCATATCTGCACCAAAATGGTATCATTAAAAATGTCAGCTCAGAGCGCAAAAAATAATCCCTCACCCAACCCGAGATCACGAAAAATGGGGATGCTACGGGTATCGGAAAATTGCACAATTTTTTTTTTACAAAGTTTGGATTTCTTTTTCACCACTTAGATAAAAAAGAACCTACACATGTTTGATGTCTATGAACTTGTAATAACCTGGAGAATCATAATGGCAGGTCAGTTTTAGCATTTAGTGAACATAGTAAAAAAAGCAAAACAAAAAACAATTGTGGAATTGCACTTTTTTGCAATTTCACGGCACTTTGAATTTTGTTCCCGTTTTCCAGTATACAATATGTTAAAACCAACGGTGTCGTTCAAAAGTACAACTTGTCCCAAAAAAACAAGCCTTCACATGGCCAGAAACGAAAACACAAAAAACGAAAATACCTCCGGTCATGTAGGGGTTTTATAATCTAATCATTTTTTTATTATACTTCAATTAAAAATTCTCTACCGTTCTCTATTTTAACTTCCTGTTTGTTTGTTTTTTTAGTTACAAAGACGTTATGTTTGAGAATCTCCAGTACATGCTGGGAATGGGATAGTCAAACAGGATTCTGGGACTGTGGTCACTTCCACAGCCTCTGTCACCATCCTGAAATGAAGCATCATCAGTAACTTCTGTTTCAGAGGCTCTATTGTGCATGCACCAGTTGTCAATTATAATGCATGCTTGTTATGCGCTCCCTGTGCAATATTCCTTTTGAGTGCACATGCGCGCTGACATTGCGTTCCCTTGCTAGCTCTAAAGGGAAGCGACAAGTCAGCCAGAGAGCGCAAGTTGGCAAGTTAAATGTCACGGGTGTGTTGGAGGCTGCAGACAGTCGCACAGCATCTGGCTACAGAAGGTCTTTGCAGTTGGCTTTGCAGACGCCTTCCTAGTCCTTCTGACACTTGGACCCAGTGGCAACCTCCCCACGGCTCTAATTGACACACCTGGACCTGGGTGTTTATAGACTTCATGGCTACATCTGGGAATCGCCAGTGATATTTCCATTTCCCCCTGTTGAGGGTTGGAGCTATAGTAGTTGACTGTCTTCCTCTTTGGTGCTGTTGAAGGATGTCTGTGTTTCCTCTCTGAGTCAACTCAAGATAACTGTTCCCATCGTTTGACTTTCCCATCTATCTTAAGTTTTAGTGGGGATTGACTAGTGCTTACCCTGTCCTTCCCTAAGCAGGGCTTATTGCCAGGGTCAGGCATGGATTAGGTTCCTGCTTGGTTATAGGTGCAGAACCTATATAGGGACATATAGGGCAGACAGGGTGACTTAAGATCTGCCTAGGGGTGTTTGCAGTGCCCCAGAGTCCTGGTCGTTGAAGTAATGTCGCTCTGCCACTAAGGGGAGTGATGTTATGTCTGATTGCACTAAAGGAGTTCACCTGACCAGGTATCACAGTCACACATTACACTTCACACTCCGGCCACCAGGGGGAGCAAAAGGTACTATGTATTAGGCCACTCCTCACACTCTGGTAAAACTGGGAGTTGGAAGTTAGAGAGAACGCAGCCTGGGAGAGCTCCAGGGAGGACCTGTCAGGGGTGGGTTCCTGGCAGGTACCTAGCAGAAGGACAGATTGTTACGGAGCCACGCCTGCACTACCTTGCGGCAGCATCCTTAGGAAGGACACGAAGAGAAGGATATTGTGGAGAAGTGAGAAACAAAATGGCAGCACAAGGAGATAACCAGTAGGAGTCGTGCCCCGAGAACGGCAACATCCTACTGAGGTGCGTAGCCGGTGGCCGGAACGCCGAGGAAGTAACAGACTCCAAGCATTACTTCAAACAGCGGCAGGACAGTTGATTATAGGTTGGGTGTCTACCTTACATCACCTAAGCAGACATAGGGGGCAAGCGTGGAGAGGGGCGTCTCTAGGGTCCCAGAATAGCTCTGAGCCTTCCCGTCAAACGGGTGCGTCCTAGCCAGATATACTTGGGGGATGGAGAGAGAAAGAACGAATACGAAAGTTGTGAGGACTATCCCGAATGCTCAGCAGGGAAGAACTACAACACACAGGCGCTAGTTGGTAGGCACTGATTTCCACCTGCAAAGGGAACTCTGGATGTGCCTTCGGACCGGCCGGACTCAGCCAGCCCTGTTAGCAGTGCTCTGGATTGCGGACCCCGAAGTCTTCAGTAAAAAGGTAAAGAGACTGCAATCCTGTGTCCTCGTTATTAACTGCGCCTCACATCATCGCCACCTACACTACTGGGAAGTCCTCAGGATATACTTCACCTGTGGGAAGGTATACCATCTAGCTGCCATTCCATCACCCCAGCGGACCCCTGAGCAGCGTCGGTCACCCTGACCGAATACCACAGGTGGCGTCACGAATCCTTGACAAACTTACATACCCCTTTCATTGGACGCCCCTTAGCAGGGTCACGGACCGGGTCCAGCCACCGTGACAACCCCAGCACCGAGACAGAGAGGACCGGTCCCGAGTACTCCGCGGCCCTGTGTCTGGGGGCGCTTCATGTTCACTCCCCTCTTCCCTAGTGTTTAGCTCCCTACCCCTCATCTCTTCATGTTGCATTTAGTCTTTCCCACACTGTGTGTGACATTAGAGAGTGAATGGTAGGGAATTTTTAATTCACATACTGTATATTAGAAAAATGATTAGATTATTACATTAAAAAGACATTTCGTATGAAATTTATTTTTGGTTTCAGACCACCCTTTTAAGATTTCTGTTGAGGAGAACGAAGATCCTAATGTGACCCCTAAAAAAACAGTTCCATAACATTAACCCTCCTCAACCAATCTTTACAGATGACACAATACAGTCAGAGAGCTGACATTCTCCTGGCATTCGCAAAACACGGACTCGTCCATCAGATGCCAGATAGAAAAGTGTGGTTCACGACTTCACAGAACACATTTCCACTGCTTTATACCACTCCATCTAAGGCTTGTGATGGGTGCTATAGGGCTTCTATGCAGCTACTCAGCTACGGAAAACCATACCATGAAGCTCCTGGCACTCGGCTTTTGTGTTGATGTTAAAACCAGAGAAAGTTTTGATTCTGCTGTTATTAAAGCACCACTCCATAGGTTTTTCGCTTACTGCACCGCTGGAGTGGTGCTTTAAATGTAATTCCCTTGTCTCATGCTTGCTTACTGCCACCTTCATCGTTTTCCAGGATCTCTCCCCTCGGTCTGTGGCAAAATTGACCTACCAGTTGTTCCAGTTTTTCATGGAGCACACCGGAAGTCACTTTTCAATAGAAGTTTATGAGAGCCTCAAACTGGCTCTCATAGATTTGCATTTAGAGTTTCTTACGTTGTTTCTGACTTCCGGACAGTCAGAAGCTGCGCTCGCAATATAGTGTCGCGGTGCCGAAAAA
The DNA here is from genome assembly GCF_032444005.1 of Ranitomeya imitator. Classification (NCBI taxonomy): domain Eukaryota; kingdom Metazoa; phylum Chordata; class Amphibia; order Anura; family Dendrobatidae; genus Ranitomeya; species Ranitomeya imitator. The sequence goes on along the minus strand of NC_091282.1, from coordinate 713,892,455 downwards.
TGGTGAAGACACCAGAGGGTGAGTATATGACCTGGGGCAGGGGACTTGCATTTAAAGCGCCACTTCATCGCTGAAAAAACTGTTGAAGTGGTGCGTTAAGTCAGAAGAGTGCTGGCAACGTTTATGAATTTTGTGCCTTAGCACTCTGTAACCTTATGTGACCTGCCACTTCGTAGGTAAATTGCTGTGGTTCCCTCGTGCTTCTAATTTTCAATAACGCCAATCACAGCTGGTCATGGAGTATTTAAGAGGGAATATTGACTGCAGCTGTAGTACCACTTTTGAATTCAGTGAACTCTTTAGATTGACTAATTTTTTCCATTACTAAACTCTCTAATGATCTACTAATAGCAAAATCTAATGACAGGTACTCTCTTATTCTGGATCTTTCCTCTTTTCTTTAGTGTTCAGGGTTCAGTCCTTGGCCCCTTCCTCTTCTCTTTATATACTGTCCATATTGGTCAAACCATCAGCAGATTCGGTCATGAAGTACCATCTCTCTGCTGATGACACCTAGTTATACACCTCTCCTCCTGACATCACCCCCACCTTAATACATTGTCTGTTTGCTGTCCCTAACATCATGTCCTCCCTCTATCTGAACCGGAATCTTCGAAAAACTGAATTTTGTTGTATTTCTATTCTCTAATAACCAACCTAATTCTGATAATTCTGTGCTGTACTAGCATGGCTCCCAGGCAGCATTCCAGATGTCTTTAGATTACACTGATTTGCTCGCTTATGTCACTTGCACGTTAAAGACATCTCCAGAATCCAACCATGTCTTATTTTTGAAACTGCAAAAACTTTCTGTTGCTTTGATTATTTTTTTTGTCTTGACTACTGCAACTTGCTGGTAATCATTCATCCCCCTGATTAAACTGTCCATTCTCCACACTATCCAGAATGGAGCAGCCAGACTGTTTTTAGTCTGTTTTATGGCATAATGAAATTTGTAATTGAACACTACAACTTGTTCCACAAAAATACAATCCCCGAATGGCTCTGTCAACAGAAAAATAAAAAAGTTTTATGAAAATCAAGGAGCAAAACATAAAAGCACAAAAATGAAAGTTGCATTTATGGTTCAATCAGTTTTTATTGAACACAAAGAACCTGAAATAAGGTGAGATACTGTTAAATCAAAAATGCATGCCTTCCTTATAAAAAGCAAAGTATTCACCAAGTGTTATACTTTTCCCCTCACTAAGAAATATGCAAATTGTGTCTTCAGAGAGGAAGAGGACTAGAACTCTAGTGCCACCTATTGGAGGTAGCAATCCTAACAGTCAATGTCGACCCTTTAACGAGCCTTGTCACATGACTTAGGATAATAGCCAAACCAGAATCTCAAATTGACATTGACTGTTAGGATTGCTACTTCCAATAGGTGGCACTAGAGTTCTAGTCCTCGTCCTCTCTGAAGAGACAATTTCCCAGAGGAGCATTGCGGCTTTAAGTCTCCTCACCTCGACATGCTTATCATGTCACTCTCCGCAAGGAGAAACAATACTTCTTGGATCCCCCTCACTAAGACAAATTTTACAATTCTGACCAGTGTCACTTTATGAGGTTCAATGGATCCCACTGATTTTGAGATTGTTTTTTTACCCCTGACATAGTAATAATTATAAATCATAATAATTTTTATTTATATAGCGCCAACATATTCCGCAGCACTTTACAATTAAGCGGGGACACGTACAGACAATAAATTCAATACAAGTTAAGACAATTTAAACATATTGTACTTCATGATAGTGGTACATTTTCTTCAATCTGACTTAAGTTTAATTTAAATTTTAGCAATTGTCAACATTTTAATTTTTGTGCCCTTAAAGCAGATAGTCAATAATCACACAAAATAGTTCATAAATAACATTTCCCACATGTCTACATTACATCAGCAGTTTTGGAAACATTTTTTTTTTCTGTTAGGACGTTACAAGGGTTAAAAGTTGACCAGCGATTTCTCATTTTTCCAACAAACTTTACAAAACAATTTTTTTAGGGACCACCTCACATTTGAAGTGACTTTGAGGGGTCTATGTGGCAGAAAATACCTAAAAGTGACGCCATTCTAAAATCTTCACTGCTCAATGTGCTCAAAACCACATTTAGGCTATGTGCACACGTTCAGGTTTTTTCGCGTTTTTTTCGTGTTTTTTCGCGCTAAAAACGCTATAAAAACTCATTAAAAACGCATACATTATGCATCCTATCATTTAGAATGCATTCTGCATGTTTTGTGCACATGGATGCATTTTTTTCTGCAAAAAAAACACATCGCGGTAAAAAAATGAGCATGTTCATTATTTTTGCGGATTTTCTGCGTTTTTCCCGCAATTCTATGCATTTGGGAAAAAACACACAAAAACGCATCAAAACGCGGTAAAATCGCGGTAAAAACGCATGCAGATTTCTGTTAGAAATGTCCGGTTTTTGTCAGGAAAATTTCTGCAAGAAATCCTGACGTGTACACATACCCTTAAGAAGTTTTATTAACCCTTCAGGTGCTTTATGAGAACTGAAGCAACGCGGAAGGAAAAAATGAACATTGAACTTTTATCACAAAAAATTTATTTTAGACCAAAATTTTTTTTTAATTTCAGAAGCGTAACAAGATAAAATGGAACACAAAATTTGTTGTACAATTTCTATTGAGTACGCCTATACCATATATGTGGGGGATATCTACTGTTTGAGCACACGGCAGGGCTTGGAAAGAAAGTAGCAGCATTTGACTTTTTGAACGTAAAATTGGCTGGAATTGAGAGTGGATGCCATGTCGCATTTGGTGAGCCCCTGATGTGCTTAAACAGTGGAAATCCTCCACAAGTGGCACCATTTTGGAAACCAAACCCCACCAGAATTTTATCCAGGGGTATAATGAGCATTTTGAACCCACAGGTATGACACAGAATTTGATAATATTAGGTCATCATATTGAATAATATCATCATTGGTGTTGAATGTACAGTACAGACCAAAAGTTTGGACACACCTTCTTATTTAAAGATTTTTCTGTATTTTCATGACTATAAAAATTGTAAATTCACACTGAAGGCATCAAAACTATGAATTAACACATGTGGAATTATATACTTAACAAAAAAGTGTGAAACAACTAAAAATACAGTGCCTACAAGTAGTATTCAACCCCCTGCCGATTTAGCAGGTTTAATAAGATGCAAATAAGTTAGAGCCTTCAAACTTCAAACAAGAGCATGATTTATTAACAGATGCATAAATCTTACAAACCAAAAAGTTTTGTCGCTCAGTTAAATTTTTATAAATTTTAAACATAAAAGTGTGGGTCAATTATTATTCAACCCCTAGGTTTAATATTTTGTGGAATAACCTTTGTTTGCAATTACAGCTAATAATCGTCTTTTATAAGACCTGATCAGGCCGGCACAGGTCTCTGGAGTTATCTTGGCCCACTCCTCCATGCAGATCTTCTCCAAGTTATCTAGGTTCTTTGGGTGTCTCATGTGGACTTTAATCTTGAGCTCCTTCCACAAGTTTTCAATTGGGTTAAGGTCAGGAGACTGACTAGGCCACTGCAACACCTTGATTTTTTGCCTCTTGAACCAGGCCTTGGTTTTCTTGGCTGTGTGCTTTGGGTCGTTGTCTTGTTGGAAGATGAAATGACGACCCATCTTAAGATCCTTGATGGAGGAGCGGAGGTTCTTGGCCAAAATCTCCAGGTAGGCCGTGCTATCCATCTTCCCATGGATGCGGACCAGATGGCCAGGCCCCTTGGCTGAGAAACAGCCACACAGCATGATGCTGCCACCACCATGCTTGACTGTAGGGATGGTATTCTTGTGGTCGTATGCAGTGCCATCCAGTCTCCAAACATCACGTGTGTGGTCGGCACCAAAGATCTCGATCTTGGTCTCATCAGACCAGAGAACCTTGAACCAGTCAGTCTCAGAGTCCTCCAAGTGATCATGATCAAACTGTAGACGAGCCTTGACATGACGCTTTGAAAGTAAAGGTACCTTACGGGCTCGTCTGGAATGGAGACCATTGCGGTGGAGTACGTTACTTATGGTATTGACTGAAACCAATGTCCCCACTGCCATGAGATCTTCCCGGAGCTCCTTCCTTGTTGTCCTTGGGTTAGCCTTGACTCTTCGGACAAGCCTGGCCTCGGCACGGGAGGAAACTTTCAAAGGCTGTCCAGGCCGTGGAAGGCTAACAGTAGTTCCATAAGCCTTCCACTTCCGGATGATGCTCCCAACAGTGGAGACAGGTAGGCCCAACTCCTTGGAAAGGGTTTTGTACCCCTTGCCAGCTTTGTGACCCTCCACGATCTTGTCTCTGATGGCCTTGGAATGATCCTTTGTCTTTCCCATGTTGACCATGTATGAGTGCTGTTCACAAGTTTGGGGAGGGTCTTAAATAGTCAGAAAAGGCTGGAAAAAGAGATAATTAATCCAAACATGTGAAGCTCATTGTTCTTTGTGCCTGAACTACTTCTTAATACTTTAGGGGAACCAAACAGAATTCTGGTGGGTTGAGGGGTTGAATAATAAATGACCCTCTGAAAAGACTTTTGATCTACAGTCCAAATGTCACAATGCCAAGTTAATTCCAAATGTGTAAACCTGCTAAATCTGCAGGGGGTTGAATACTACTTGTAGGCACTGTATGTCTTATTTTCTAGGTTCTTCAAAGTAGCCACCTTTTGCTTTGTTGACTGCTTTGCACACTCTTGGCATTCTCTTGATGAGCTTCAAGAGGTAGTCACTGGAAATGGTTTTCACTTCAGAGGTGTGCCCTGTCAGGATTAATAAGTGGGATTTCTTGCCTTATAAATGGGGTTGGGACCATCAGCTGTGTTGAGCAGAAGTCTGGTGGATACACAGCTGATAGTCCTACTGAATAGACTGTTAGAATTTCTATTATGGCAAGAAAAAAGCAGCTAAGTAAAGAAAAACGAGTGGCCATCATTACTTTAAGAAATGAAGGTCAGACAGTCCGAAAAATTGGGAAAACTTTGAAAGTGTCCCCAAGTGCAGTTGCAAAAACCTTCAAGCGCTACAAAGAAACTGACTCACATGAGGACTGCCCCAGGAAAGGAAGACCAAGGGTCACCTCTGCTTCTGAGGATGTTTAGCCGAGTCACCAGCCTCAGAAATCGCAGGATAACAGCAGCTCAGATTAGAGACCGCGTCAATGCCACACAGAGCTCTAGCAGCGGACACATCTCTGCAAGAACTGTTAAGAGGAGACTTTGTGCAGCAGGCCTTCATGGTAAAATAACTGCTAGGAAACCACTGCTAAGGACAGGCAACAAGCAGAAGAGACTTGTTTGGGCTAAAGAACACAAGGAATGGACATTAGACCAGTGGAAAATCTGTGCTTTGGTCTGATGAGTCCAAATTTGAGATCTTTGGCTCCAACCACCGTGTCTTTGTGCGATGCAGAAAAGGTGAACAGATGGACTCTACATGCCTGGTTCCCACCATGAAGCATGGAGGAGGAGGTGTGATGGTGTGGGGGTGCTTTGTTGGTGACACTGTTGGGGATTTATTCAAAATTGAAGGCATACTGAACCAGCATGGCTACCACAGGTTCTTGCAGAGGCTTGCTATTCCATCCGGTTTGCGTTGGACCATCATTTATTTTTCAACAGGACAATGACCCCAAACACACCTCCAGGCTATGTAAGGGCTATTTGACCAAGAAGGAGAGTGATGGGGTGCTACGCCAGGTGACCTGGCCTCCACACAGCCCAATCGAGATGGTTTAGGGTGAGCTGGACCACAGAGTGAAGGCAAAATGGCCAACAAGTGCTAAGCATCTCTGGGAACTCCTTCAAGATTGTTGGAAGACCATTTCCGGTGACTACCTCTTGAAGCTCATCAAGAGAATGCCAAGAGTGTGCAAAGCAGTCATCAAAGCAAAAGGTGGCTACTTTGAAGAACCTAGAATATAAAACATATTTTAAGTTGTTTCACACTTTTTTGTTAAGTATATAATTTCACATGTGTTAATTCATAGTTTTGATGCCTTCAGTGTGAATTTAGAATTTTCATAGTCATGAAAATACAGAAAATTGTTTAAATGAGAAGGTGTGTCCAAACTTTTGGTCTGTACTGTAAGTGCTCACTGCTCCAGTTTGCATCTCATGCTCGGGTATGCACTGAACATCGTGAGTGCTCGAGTTACATGCTCAAGTCCTTGCCTCGCATGTTTTGCTGCTGTTAGACATCTAAAAACAACATTCGGGGATCTGCGATACTCCGTACATACCCGATCACCCGATGCAAACTCGTGTAGCAAGCACTTGCAATTGACAGTAGCCGTCATATCGTCGTCATTTTTTTTGTAACTAAGGGGGTGACAAAGGGATTTGATTTACTATTTTTTTTTATTTTGATCACAGTGATATGGTCTATCACAGTGATCAAAAGGAAATATTAGGAAAAATATTGTTGCTGGGCAGATCTCATCAGGCTATCTGCAACTCATTTTTTTTCCCAGGAAGATGACACGGAGGGCAGGAGGGTCCAGGGATGACGGGGGTATTGGGGTGTCTCGGGGAACCTGTTGTGAATTCTGTTGTCGGGCTCCCTCCTGTGGTCATGAATGGTACTTCGGCTGGTTCTGTCCATGGACTTCCTCTGGTGGGTGTTTCTGAGTTTCCTTCCACAGGTGACGAGGTTAATTCGTTAGCTGCTGCTCTATTTAACTCAACTTAGATCTTTGCTCCAGGCCACCTGTCAATGTTCCAGTATTGGTTTAGTTCACTCCTGGATCGTTCTTGTTTCCTGTCTTCCCAGCAGAAGCTAAGTTCCAGCTTGTATTTCTTTGATTTGCTATTTTTCTGTCCAGCTTGCTATTTTTATTGTTGTCTTGCTTGCTGGAAGCTCTGGGACGCAGAGGGAGCGCCTCCGCACCGTGAGTCGGTGCGGAGGGTCTTTTTGCGCCCTCTGCATGGTCTTTCTGTAGGTTTTTGTGCTGACCGCAAAGTAACCTTTCCTATCCTCGGTCTGTTCAGTAAGTCGGGCCTCACTTTGCTAAATCTATTTCATCTCTATGTTTGTATTTTCATCTTTACTCACAGTCATTATATGTGGGGGGCTGCCTTTTCCTTTGGGGAATTTCTCTGAGGCAAGGTAGGGTTTATTTTTCTATCTTCAGGGCTAGCTAGTTTCTTAGGCTGTGCCGAGTTGCATAGGGAGCGTTAGGCGCAATCCACGGCTATTTCTAGTGTGTTTGATAGGATTAGGGATTGCGGTCAGCAGAGTTCCCACGTCCCAGAGCTCGTCCTTATTATCAGAAACTATCAGGTCATTCCGTGTGCTCTTAACCACTAGGTCCATTGTTGTCCTGACCACTAGGTCATAACAGGAACCCATTTCACTATTCTCTGATATGCTAGATCATATCAGAGGAGATTGATTTTGAATGAGACTTTTGTTTTGCAATCGCAATTATTTCAGTGAATAACGGTGATCACGTGACAGGGGACCGTCAAAAACGGCCCTGATCATGTTCTCCATGGTCTCAGCTACGCTGAGATTTTCCGACACTTGGGAGTAGTGATGAGCGAGTATACTCGTTACTTGAGATTTCCTGAGCACGCTCGGGTGGTCTCTGAGTATTTCGGCGTGCTCAGAGATTTAGTTTATGTCGACGCAGCTGCATGATTTTCAGCTGCTAGACAGCTTGAATACATGTGGGGATTGCCTAATGCTCGGAGATTTCATTTATGTTGACGCAGCTGCATGATTTGCGCTGCTAGACAACTAGCAGCTGCAAATCACGTAGCTCCGTCGGCATAAACGAAATCTCCGAGCACGCCGAAATACTCGGAGACCACCCGAGCATGCTTGGGAAATCTCGAGTAACGAGGGGTCAGTGAGAAACTGTGTTTGAGCAACAGACAGGACCCTGGGTTATGCTCACCGGGGTCAGTGAAAGACAGTGTCTTTTTTTCTTCCCTCAAATCAACTTGCTGTGGATCGGCGGGTCCAAGAAGCTGACAAGCGTCTGGCTGTAACTTGGTGGGGTTACGAAGTTTGCTGTGGATCGGCGGGTCCACAAAGTCTGCTGTGGAGCCATGCACTGCAGTTGCAGCAAGAGGTTCTGCAGCAGCCAGAGCTGCAATGGCAGCAGCAGTGGCTTGTGATCGGCAGCCGAAGGTGCCGGCGGTTTGTGACTGCAGCAGGAGCTGTGGCAGTGCCAGCAGGAGCTGGTGAGGTGTTGAAAAAAAACAAAAAACAACATTGTTGGTCCAGATCGTGCAGACTCTTGAAGGGCCAGTAAAGACCTAAAGATATGTATATATATCTACTATATAATTGTCTAAGGGTCACTTCTGTCTTTCTGTCTGTCTGTCCTTTTGTCTGTCACGGATATTCATTGGTCGCGGCCTCTGTCTGTCATGGAAATCTAAGTCGCTGATTGATTGCGGCAAAACAGCCATGACCAATCAGCGACGGGCACAGTCCAGAAGAAAATGGCCGCTCCTTACTCCCCGCAGTCAGTGCCCGGCGCCCGCATACTCCCCTCCTGTCACCGCTCACACAGGGTTAATGCCGGTGGTCACGGACCGCATTATGCCGTGGGTAACGCACTCCGTAACCGCTGCTATTAACCCTGTGTGTCCCCAACTTTTTACTATTGATGCTGCCTTTGCGGCATCAATAGTAAAAAATGTAATGTTAAAAATAATAAAAAAACAAAAAACCTGCTATTCTCACCCTCCATCGTCGCGTCCTCACCTCGGCAGTGCAAGCGGCAGGTTCCGGGGCCAAGGATGGTATGCGAGAAGGACCTTCCATGATGTCACGGTCATGTGACCGCGACGTCATCACGGGTCCTGCGCTCATCCAACCCTGGGACCGGAAGCTGCCGTGTGCACTGCACACAGGCGACAGGACTACAAGGGCTCGCTCGGAAGGTGAGTATATGTTTATTTTTTATTTTAACTCTTTTTTAACCTGTTACATACATGTCTGGGCAATATACTACGTGACTGGCCAATATACTACGTGACTGGGCAGTATACTACGTGGCTCTGTGCTGTATACTAAGTCGCTGTGCAATATACTACGTAGCTGGGCAATATACTACGTGACTGGGCAATATACTACGTGGCTGGGCAATATACTACGTGGCTGGGCAATATACTATGTGGCTGGGCAATATACTACGTGGCTGGGCAATATACTGTGTGGGCTGTGCAATATACTACGTGGACATGCATATTCTAGAATACCCGATGCATTAGAATCAGGCCACCATCTAGTATATATATATATATATATATATATATATATATATATATTTTATGTGCGAACTGGTGCCTGAGAGTACCGTGGGGAGTCCACGGGGAGTACCCCAGGGAAGGGGTGGTGTCCCTAAAAGGAGTGGTGTCCCAAAAAAGGGGGCGGTAACCCAAACAGGGATGGTTGCCAAAAAATGGGCAGAGTCCCAAAAGGGGACGGTATCCCAAAAGTGAGTAGTTGCCCAAAAAGGGGCGGCGGTGAATACAACAGTAGACTGTTGCCGGGTTCAGTGTTCGAACAGCGCATGTCCAGGATGTTGTACTGACTTTTCCTCTGACAAGATTTCACAGAGCTGTTCTGTAGAAATTAATGGAGAGTGTGTGACTGGACTTCTGGACACAGGGAGCCTGGTGACCCTGGTGAGCGCCACACTCCCTGTCTATTTGATTCCCGGAAGGAATATGGAAGTTCACTGCGTTCATGGAGTCGCTAGGGTTTATCCGGTGTCCAGGGTAATCACTGAGATGCCCACTATTATTTCCAGCCATGAGGTCCCTGTAGTCCCAGACTTGCCATTCCCTGTAGTAATAGGCCAGGACTTTGAGAGCTTTTGGGACTTGTGGGAGGAAAGGGATGTGACTGATAAGGATGCGCCTGCCCATCTTCCTGACCTGACATTACCTGAAGGGTACCACAATGTGACTGAAAATGATGCGGTAGAAAAGAAGAATGGAGCTGACAACCAGATAGAGAGTGACTTGGGGGTTCACCATACTGTGGGGTGTGACACAGACTCCGGGGGTGACTGTGAATCTGAGGAAGTAAGGGAGTACTGTAATGAAGAGCCCCACAGGAAGGGAAAGTCCTCCCATTGCCAGAGACGCAAAGGGCGCAAAGAAGTTGAACCAGGCACACCTGGTGAAGGCTCCATAGTACCTGATGCGGAAGAGCAGGGGTACCCAGATACCCAAGAGAGGGCTGAAGATACCGTTGCTGAAGCCCAGGTGAAGACCAAGGGTGCAGAAGTGGAGGAGGCCACCAAAGAAGTGGAGCCTGAATTAGATACCTTCTTGCGTGATGAAAACTCAACCCAACCAGAGGATGGGAGAAGCGAGATAAGGAGGATCCAGGAGACAGTAGAAGCCCGTTTGAAGCAAGAGGAGCTTCGGAGACAGGCTGCTGAGTGCCGTGTGGGGGCCTTGGAGAAAGAGGTGTCTGAGCTGAGAGGTCACCTGTCAACGTGGCAAACTGTGACCAAGGCCCTAAAGAAAGACATGGAAGTGCTCAGAGAAGCACTAAGAGGCCCTCTACAAGAGAAAGAGGTGGTGGTCGCAGACTTACCTTGCCAGTGTAAGAGTAGTAACGAGGTGAAGCTGCTAATGCCCATCTTGGCGAGAGGTCTGGAAGAGTGTAAAGCAGAGGGAGAATTGGCACTAAAAACAGAACAAGACAGTCACCCAGGCGTGGCAGATGTCTTGATGGAAAAGTCCATGGCAATGCAGGAAAGTATGCATGAGGCCTTTAAAAAAGCAGTCGAAGCATGTAGAGTGCACTGGGCACCTGCGACTCAGCAGTTGGTCGTACTATCGACCAGGGAAGACAAAGTGAAGCGGGTGGCTGTCCTGACGGATATGCATCTACAATGTCTCCGCACAAAACAGATGATAATGTTGAGTAATGTGAAAGCCTTGACGTCTGGAGCTTGCAAGGAAAGCTAAAAATCGGCTGGGCTTAATGGAAGATGTAATTCCGGTATCTAGACATCTGTTAGGCAAAGTCATTGGAAGTCCATTAAAAGATAAAAAAGAAGAAGTGCACTTACCCGTATAAAGTAGTCACAATTTTATTCGGACATATTACAAAAGGTGCAGGGAGGGATGTGAAAAATCGCGGACAACGGCCGTTTCGTGCCTGAGCACTTCAACGGGTCCTAACACTGAGGGGAGGTGGGGAGGATCTGTATTAAAGTCTGCAGAACCTTCTGCTCCTCCTTCTACTCCTATCAGTGAGATGAAACGAATCACCTGATTCAGAATGTGAACAGTGGAAAATAAACAAAATTAAACATTAAAAACATGATTAAAACTACAGCACACAAGACATTATCAATGCATTAATCGTTGTACAAATTTCTAAAGGAAGACTGCCATATCAATCCTTTCGTTAAGGCCGAGAGGTCCAAATGCGTCTGTGCGCAGAATCCATCTCCCTTCCCTCTGCAATAGCAGACTCTGCAGATCTCCGCCTTGTTGCGGTAAGGAAACTCTCTCTAACCCTCCGAAACGCAATGTCTGTACTTTGCCTTTATGGTGATTTTTTAAATGATTAATGAATCTCGGGACCCCCTTACCAATTGAAGCCAAACAAAAACCTTCCTGCCATACAAAGATTTTGAATGTACCCAAAAAAATCTCCAGTATCTCTCACAAAAGAAGGGATATCACGTAACAGGGGGCGCAATAGCCAATCTAAGTAGGCAGACAAAGGTTCTGTAAGTGACCCCACTCCCGACACTATGGGGCGGCCGGGCGGCCGCATTAAAGATTTATGAACCTTCGGGATATGGTACAAAGGCAGAAAGGTTTTTGTTTGGCTTCAATTGATATTGAAAGCCTTTATACCAGGATTCCTCAAAAATTGGGAGTTGATACCATTGGATCTATTTAGAAAAACACCTACGGATGCAGGCACCATTGCGTTCATTTGTGAAGGTTTATCTTTCATTCTTGAACACAATGTATTCCAATTTGAAAATAATTGGTATAAACAAATTGAGGGTGTGGCTATGGGTACCCCAGTTGCTTGCACCCTAGCGAATTTATTTCTAGCCAAATTTGAGGAAGAGTACGTTTACTCTAAAAAAAAACCCTTTCTTAAACACATAAGTTTTTTGCAAGATTTGTGGACGACATATTCTTGGTGTGGGATGGACACCAGGAGACTTTTACACAGTTTGTTGAGTACCTGGGGACATCGACCACCATGAATATGAGGTTCACTTCACAGTTTGGAGGCAATGAGTTAGTTTTTTTGGATATTAGACTGAAGGTATCCGAGGGTATGATTCACACGGAAGTACATCGAAAACCCTCTTCAACAAATGCTTTGTTGCACTATAATAGTGCTCATCCATTTTACACCAAGCAGGCTTTACCATTTAGTCAGTTCCTTCATGTTAAAAGGATCAACAGCAATCCGGCAGGGTTTAGACAGCAATCAGAAGAGCTCTACAGTATATTTACGAAAAGAGGGTACCCACAACCAGTTTTGGACAGGGCTCTAAAAAGGGCTTCGAGCACTGATTTGAGTGAAATTTCTTCAAATAGGTCTAAGAAAAAAGAAAAAAGGTTTGTCTTTTGTTTCGAGTTTGGACCTATGGATGCTTGTATTAGGTCAGCAATTCGAAAGAATTGGCAGATTTTGAGCCAGGATATTGATTTGAGGGAAATGGTAGAAAGAGGGCCACTTTTTGCATGCCGACGGAGTAAGAATATTAGGGATCATCTGTTACGCAATAGGTTCTCTTTTGATCTGGAAAATTGGCTAACTGCCAGTACCCCTAAAGGGAATTTTAAATGTGGCCATTGCAATTTCTGTACATACCATCTTACGGATACTTGTATACAAATTGGCCCCATTCAACATGTAGTACGAGATTTTATCTCATGCAGATCTACACATGTTGTATATGTGATCTTCTGTCCTTGCGGTTTTTTCTATATTGGCAAGACAATTCAGCCTTTATTTGTAAGAATAAGAGAACATTTTAATTCCGTAAAGACGGGTAAGGGGGTCCCGAGATTCATTAACCATGTAAAAAATCACCATGAAGGCAAAGTACAGACATTGCGTTTTGCAGGGTTAGAGAGAGTTTCATGACCGCAACAAAGAGGAGATCTGCAGCGTCTGCTATTGCAGAGGGAAGGGAGATGGATTCTGCGCACAGACGCATTGGGACCTCTCGGCCTTAACGAAAGGATTGATATGGCAGTCTTCCTTTAGAAATTTGTACAACGATTGACGCATTGATAATGTCTTGTGTGCTGTAGTTTTAATCATGTTTTTAATGTTTAATTTTGTTTATTTTTCACTGTTCACATTCTGAATCAGGTGATTCGTTTCATCTCACTGATAGGAGTAGAGGGAGGAGCAGAAGGTTCTGCAGATTTTAATACAGATCCTCCCCACCTTCCCCCAGTGTTAGGACCCGTTGAAGTGCTCAGGCACGAAACGGCCGTTGTCCGCGATTTTTCCCATCCTCCCTGCACCTTTTGTAATATGTCCAAATAAAATTGTGACTACTTTATACAGGTAAGTGCACTTCTTCTTTTTTATCTTTTAATGGACTACAGTGTAATACTATGGAAGCTGCACCCCGTTGATTGCATAAAGGAATCGTTTACCGGCTTTTTCTGTTATTAGGGTTATTTGGAAAACAGAGTCTAACTAAAAACAGCTGTGCGGAGGTTTTTTTCTCTTCATTCAAAGTCATTGGAAGGCGTGGAAAATTGATGCAAGAGCTTGTGAATAGATCCGGTGTGGCAAGAGTGAGGATCCCACCTGATGATGAAGTCCAGGTAGCTGGTGAAGATGGTATGGTTCCAATCATTGTTGTTGGCTCCGTGGAAAGCCTTAGGAACATCTGAATGCTCCTGGAATATCGGGTAACGTACCTGAGGGACATAGGGCAGCTAAGACTGGACATCTACAGATTAATAAACAGATGCAGAACATGAGAAGGTGGTCGCCTTCAACCCGAGGTATAAGGACCAGGAGGGACCCTCCAAATAATGAAATGGCAAGTAGCCGAAGACTTTCAGCAAGGCAAGAACGTCGAGAATCTGCAAGTGGCAGACTGAGAGACCTGGACAGTAGCTCCTGTGATGTACTAGATGGGTCAGACTCAGACCAGACATTTGGCTCGGCTGTTAGTGGGACTTATGACTCATACCAACAGAGGAAGCCAGCCGTGGAGAGAAAAGTCAGGTGACGGGGCTTACAGGAAAAGTATGGAGACTAAAAAAAGTCTGGTGACGCAGAAAGACTGTGACTTGAGGACCAAAACTCAAAACTTACTTACTGACCACTGGGGGAGGCCTAATAAGGGTATGGTGATGAGGGATGCTCAAACCCGACTAAGAGGGTCCTTTTGACTGGTAGGGCAAGTTTACTTGGGTACCCGGTCTCGAGACCCCTGGTTTGTGATAAATGTTCAACCCCACAGGATTGAACAGAGGGGGGAATATGTGGTGTAGTGACCCCTGTTGCATGGTCTCACCAGAATATGCATGGAGGCGTATTGAGGCCATAGGAATGCATGGCAGTCACAGGCATAACTGTGGTGATAAGACAAAGTCCAGCGTTATTGTGAATGTCCGTTATGTGTGTCGCAAAGGAAGACACTCTGCACTGTCAGCCTGAAGTAAGGATGTTCTGGGACATGTAGTCCTACAAGTAAATTGTGTTGTTTAACAAGGGAGGCTGTCAGGACTAGTTCTGAGAGATGAGCGGGTCAAACTAGCCACACACACACACCTCCCACCTATGGGAAAGATTACAAGTATGTAATGTGACCAGGGTGTGGGTCACATGGTTGGGAGTGTTTGGACCTGAATGGTCTGTGCTGTAGGTCCTGGAAAAGCCTATGTGTTGGGATTGCTATCTCCCTGAATAGCACGTGGTGGGGCTTTGGACCTGGTGGCCTGGGTGTTGGACGAGCGTCCGGAATAGCACCCGGACAGGTCACATGTGTGTGTAGAGCCTGAGATGGCGCTACGCTGAGAAAGACGCCGTCCTGTTGAGGACCTTGGACTGACGAGGAGTCAGCCTGTGGAGCAGGAGCTCCTGGAAGGTAACCCTGGACAAGGGGATTGTAATATACCTAAGAGAAGTTTATCTGCTACATGAACAGACTGGAGGTCATGATGACATGTTCGTGGATGTATTGAAATGAACTTTACGTTATGTGGTTTATGATGTTTAATAAACCAAACAGACTGATTTATATGAGGAAACCATACCTGAGTGCTTGAATCCCGTGCCAAGCGAGTATCCCCCAAGACACGTAGTAAGTGAAACCCTACACTACTTATATAAGGAATGTTAGATTATCTGCAATGCCTTGAAAAAGTATTCATACCCCATGAACTTTTCCACATTTTTTCATATTACACCTTCAAACTTAAATTTATAGTGTTGGGATTTTATGTGATATACCAACACAAAACAACAAGTACTTGTGAAGTGTAAAGGCAATGATACATGGTTTTCTAAACATTTTAAAAATATAAATCTGAAAATTGTGACGTGCATTGACATTCAGCCTCCGCTGAGTCTATACATTTCAGGACGACCTTTTGCTGAAATTAATGCTGCAAGTAGTTTGAGGTATGTCTTTACTAGCTATGAACATTTAGGGGCTGCAAAAAGAATGGTCAAAATTTTCAAACTAGCTCTAGCTCAGTGTTATGGGATGGAGGCGTCTATGAATAGAAATTTTCAAGTATTGCCACAGATTCTGAATGGAATTTAGATCTGGCTGTGACTGGGCCATTCACACACATGAATATGCTTTGATCTAAATCATTCTATTGTAACTTTTGCAGCATGTTTAGGGTCATTGTCCTGCTGTAAGATGAATCTGTACCGCAGTTTCAAGTCTCTTGCTCCCTCTAATAGGTTTCCCTCCAGGATTGCCCTGTATTCATCTCCTTCCATCTTCCCATCAACACTAAACAGCTTCCTAGTTTCTGCCGAAGAAAAGCATTCCTACAGCATGATGCTACCACCACCATGTTTGACTATGGGTATGGTGTTTTCAGGGTGATGTGCACTGTCAGTTTTTCACTACACATTGTGTTTTGCATGTAGCCCAAAAAGTTGTACTTTGCTATCCTCTCTCCAGAGCACCTTTTTTACATGCTAGCTGTGTCCCCTACATGGCTTTTTGAAAATTGCAAATGGGACTTCTTAAGATTTGATTTAAAAATGTTTTTAAAAGAGCCAGATTTGTGAAGTGTATGGCTAATAGTTGTCCTGTGGCCAGATTCTCCTACCTTAGCTTTGGATCTCTGCAGCTTCTCCTGGGTGACCACTGGGCTTCTTGGCTGCTTCTCTAATTAGTGCTCTCCTTGCTTGGGATGTTAGTTTAAGTGGATGGCCATATCTTAGTAGTTTTACAGTTAAGCCATACTCTTCCACTTTTAGATGATAGATTGAACAGTGCTTAACGAGCTAAGAGCTTGGGCTATTTGTTTTTATAACCCAACCCTGCTTTATTCTTTACCACAACTTCATCCCTGATCCTGATGAAGCCGGAGGCGGTGAAACGCGCGTCGAGGCTCTTGCGTGTCTCACTGGCATCTCTGCAGGCGGTTCTCACAATGTCCCAAGGCAATATCAAATATTAGGGCTCCTTTTCCATATTAGGGCTGCATAGCAATACATGGAGCCGCACGCTCCGCTCCAAAGTGCCGGCGCCAGAGCTTGGTTTTCACATGCGAGACATGGACGTGTTTCTCGCAAATGGAAAAGAGCCCTTAAAATATTTATCACACTTCATTTGATCTGTATATCTTTCACCTCAGGGGCTTGCTTGTGCGCAAAAACTTTTCCTTTCATCTGTGACCAGTTAGCAATAGTGATCTATTCTTAGAGCTAAAATTATTATTATATACCCATGCTTATCTGGCTTTAGCCTTTATACTAGGATTAGCGCTTAATATATTTTATAATTGTTAAATGGTCAAATTTAGCGAACCAATATATACTTCTTTTTTCTGTGCCTTATGCGGTCATGCCATGTGGGACACGTGTTTTTCTGTCCGGTGTATTGCCATTTTTTTTAATAATCTGCATCTAAACACCGGCGTCTTTAGCTGCTATTTCCTCACCTTTATTTTTGTCTGCTATTTAATATGTGCAATAAAATGTATACAATTTTTTCATGATAAAACCCCTTCTTTATTTGGATCTTTAATGTATATGTCATCCCATAGCATGGTCTGATGATTCCTTTGGGATAAATTTCATCACTAGATCCTTTTTTTCTTTTTTGGTATTTTATTTTTATCCCTGATCTGTCTGGTGTGTTCCTTGGTTTTCATGATGCTGTTTGACTCCTAATGTTCTCAAGCAAACAGAACAGATGTAGTTATACTGAGAATTAAATTGCTCACAGGTGGAATTAATTTACTGATTATGTGACTCCTGAAGGCGATTGGTCACTCAGGATTTTATTTGTATCAGGCCATGTGCACACGTTCAGTATTTTTCGCTTTTTTTCGCGTTTTTTTGCTATAAAAATGTGATAAAAACGCGATAAAAACGCTTACATATGCCTCCTATTATTTACAGTGTATTCCGCATTTCTAGTGCAAATGTTGCACTTTTTTCCGCGAAAAAAATCGCATTGCGGAGAAAAAAAGCAACATGTTCAATAAATTTGCGGAATTGCGGGGATTCCGCACACCTTGGAATGCATTGATCTGCTACTTTCCGCATGGGGCTGTGCACACCATGCGGGAAGTAAGCAGATTATGTGCGGTTGGTACCCAGGGTGGAGGAGAGGAGACTCTCCTCCACGGACTGGGCACCATATAATTGGTAAAAAAAAAAATTTAAAATAAAAAATAGTGATATACTCACCCTCTGATGACCCCGGAGTCTTCCCGCCTCCCAGTGGTGCATGCTGCCGCTTCCGTTCCTATAGATGCTCTGTGTGAAGGACCTGCGATGACATCGCCGTCTTGTGATTGGTCGCGTGACTGCTCATGTGACCGCTCACGTGACCGCGACGTCATGGAAGGTCCTGCACATACACACCATCCATAGGAACGGACGCCACTGAGGAGATTGGCTGTTTGCTGGTAAGTATAACCATTTTTTTTATTTTTTTTATTATTTTTAAACATTCTATCTTTTACTATAGATGCTGCTTAGGCAGCATCTATAGTAAAAAGTTGGTCACACTTGTCAAACACTATGTTTGACAAGTGTGACCAACCGGTCAGTCAGTTTTCCAAGCGATGCTACAGATCGCTTGGAAAACTTTAGCATTCTGCAAGCTCATTTCGCTGGAAACATGCTAAAAAAAACGCGAAAAAAACAGGAAAAAAACGCAAAAAAAAATGCTGATTTCTTGCAGAAAATTTCCGGTTTTCTTCAGGAAATTTCTGCAAGAAATCCTGATGTGTGCACATACCCTTATAGAGTACAAGGGATTGATTACAAATGCACGTCATAATTTTCAGATTGATATTTTTAAAATAATTAGGAAACCATCTATCAATTCCTTTACACTAAATAAATACAAATTACTTTTGTGTTGGTGTATGACATAAAATCCCAATAAAATACATTTAAGTTGGTGGGTGTAATGTGAAAAAATATGGAAAAGATCACGGGGTATGAATACTTTTTCAAGGTACTGTAACTGCTCAAATGAGAATGTGTGCTTAAAATCATCTGTCCATGTAGCAAGAGCAGTACAGCATGTACAGCACAGCAGGGACTGAGGAGTGTGCGGCGCAGAATAATTGCATACTGGGAAATGTCATTTTCGGCAGTGTACTGCCAACACCAAGAAAATGAAAAAGAAAAGTACAAAGTGAACATTTTCATAAAAACTTTAACTACCGGTACTTTAGTAATAAGAAATAGTCTTCAAAAAGCTTTGTTTTGACACTCAAAAAAACCCTTTAGTTATGCATTTAGTATCCATATGCTATGCATGCTACCTCTGCAATATGACATTACTGTGTGTCTTATCCTTGTATTAAAACACTAATTATTATATCTGTGTTATTATTTTTTTGTGTATTGTTCCTGTATGATCATGACGATCTATGTCCAACATTGCTGCAATTTTACTCTTGTGCTGTTATTTCACTTCAGTCATTACTTCAATGCTGTGACATCCATCTTTATTAGTCTTGATGATTTATCTGTGTATCGTGACATCACTATATTTTCCACCTGTTCTGTGACATCACTATATTTATTCTACCCGCTCTGTGACATCACCATATTTATTCTACCTGATCTCTGACATCACTATATTTATTCTACCTGCTCTGTGACATCACTATAATTATTCTATCCGTTCTGTCAAATCACTATATTTATTCCACCTGTTCTGTGACATCACTATATTTATTCTATCCGTTCTGTGACATCACTATATTGATTCTACCTGTTCTGTGACATCACTATATTTATTCTATCCGTTCTGTGACATCACTATATTGATTCTACCCAATCTGTGACATCACTATATTTATTCTACCCAATCTGTGACATCACTATATTTATTCTATCCAATCTGTGACATCACTATATTTATTCTATCCGTTCTGTGACATCACTGTATTTATTCTACCTGCTCTGTGACATCACTATATTTATTCTATCCGTTCTGTGACATCACTATATTTATTCTACCTGCTCTGTGACATCACTATATTTATTCTACCTGTTCTGTGACATCACTATATTTATTCTATCCGTTCTGACATCACTATATTTATTATGCCTGCTCTGTGACATCACTATATTTATTCTACCAGCTCTGTGACATCACTATATTTATTCTACTTGATCTGAGACATCACTATATTTATTCTATTTGTTCTATGACAACACTATATTTATTCTATCCGTTCTATGACATCACTATATTTATTTTACCTGTTCTGTGACATCACTATATTTATTCTACCTGCTCTGTGACGTCACCATATTTATTTTACCTGTTCTGTGACATCACTATATTTATTCTACCTGTTCTGTGACATCACTATATTTATTCTATCCGTTCTGACATCACTATATTTATTCTGCCTGCTCTGTGACATCACTATATTTATTCTACCTGTTCTGTGACATCACTATATTTATTCTATCCGTTCTGACATCACTATATTTATTCTACCTGCTCTGTGACATCACTATAGTTATTCTACCAGCTCTGTGACATCACTATATTTATTCTACCTGATCTGAGACATCACTATATTTATTCTACTCACTCTGTGACATCACTATATTTATTCTACCTGATCTGAGACATCACTATATTTATTCTACCTGTTCTGTGACATCACCATTTTTATTTTACCTGTTCTGTGACATCACTATATTTATTTTACCTGTTCTGTGACATCACTATATTTATTCTACCTGTTCTGTGACATCACTATATTTATTCTATCCGTTCTGACATCACTATATTTATTCTACCTGCTCTGTGACATCACTATATTTATTCTACCAGCTCTGTGACATCACTATATTTATTCTACTTGATCTGAGACATCACTATATTTATTCTATTTGTTCTATGACAACACTATATTTATTCTATCCGTTCTATGACATCACTATATTTATTTTACCTGTTCTGTGACATCACTATATTTATTCTACCTGCTCTGTGACGTCACCATATTTATTTTACCTGTTCTGTGACATCACTATATTTATTCTACCTGTTCTGTGACATCACTATATTTATTCTATCCGTTCTGACATCACTTTATTTATTCTGCCTGCTCTGTGACATCACTATATTTATTCTACCTGTTCTGTGACATCACTATATTTATTCTATCCGTTCTGACATCACTATATTTATTCTACCTGCTCTGTGACATCACTATAGTTATTCTACCAGCTCTGTGACATCACTATATTTATTCTACCTGATCTGAGACATCACTATATTTATTCTACTCACTCTGTGACATCACTATATTTATTCTACCTGATCTGAGACATCACTATATTTATTCTACCTGTTCTGTGACATCACCATTTTTATTTTACCTGTTCTGTGACATCACTATATTTATTTTACCTGTTCTGTGACATCACTATATTTATTCTACCTGTTCTGTGACATCACTATATTTATTCTATCCGTTCTGACATCACTATATTTATTCTACCTGCTCTGTGACATCACTATATTTATTCTACCAGCTCTGTGACGTCACTATATTTATTCTACCTGATCTGAGACATCACTATATTTATTCTACTCACTCTGTGACATCACTATATTTATTCTACCAGCTCTGTGACATCACTATATTTATTCTACCTGATCTGAGACATCACTATATTTATTCTACTCACTC
Source organism: Ranitomeya imitator (assembly GCF_032444005.1). Lineage (NCBI taxonomy): Eukaryota > Metazoa > Chordata > Amphibia > Anura > Dendrobatidae > Ranitomeya > Ranitomeya imitator. The sequence goes on along the minus strand of NC_091282.1, from coordinate 713,871,067 downwards.
TGTGACATCACTATATTTATTCTACCTGATCTGTGACATCACTATATTTATTCTACCTGATCTGAGACATCACTATATTTATTCTGTTTGTTCTGTGACATCACTATATTTATTCTGTTTGTTCTGTGACATCACTATGTTTATTCTACCTGTTCTATGACATCACTATATTTATTCTATCCGTTCTATGACATCAGTATATTTATTTTACCTGTTCTGTGACATCACTATATTTATTCTACCCGCTCTGTGACATCACCATATTTATTCTACCTGTTCTGTGACATCACTATATTTATTATTCCGGTTATGTGACATCACTATATTTATTCTATGTGTTCTGAGCTATCACTATATTTATTCTACCCACTCTGTGACATCACTATATTTATTCTACCTGTTCTGTGACATCACTATATTTATTCTATCCGTTTTGTCAAATCACTATATTTATTTTATCCGTTCTGTGACATCACTATATTTATTCTATCCATTCTATGTCATCACTATATTTATTCTATCCATTCTATGTCATCACTATATTTATTCTACCCAATCTGTGACATCACTATATTTATTCTACCCAATCTGTGACATCACTATAATTATTCTACCCAGTTTGTGACATCACTATATTTATTCTACCTGCTCTGTGACATCACTATAATTATTCTATCCGTTCTGTGACATCACTGTATTTATTCTACCTGCTCTGTGACATCACTATATTTATTCTATCCGTTCTGTGACATCACTATATTTATTCTACCCCATCTGTGACATCACTATATTTATTCTATCCATTCTGTGACATCACTATATTTATTCTATTCATTCTGTGACATCACTATATTTATTCTACCCAATCTGTGACATCACTACATTTATTCTATCCCATCTGTGACATCACTATATTTATTCTATCCGTTCTGTGACATCACTATATTTATTCTACCCAATCTGTGACATCACTATATTTATTCTACCCCCATCTGTGACATCACTATATTTATTCTACCTGCTCTGTGACATCACTATATTTATTCTACCTGTTCTGTGACATCACTGTATTTATTCTACCTATATATATATATACTGCATATACATATATATATATATATATATATATATATATATATATGTATATGCAGTACATTGCCACACAAGTGTCCATAGATTTCTTTATAATCTATAGTTTTTAAAGTTGTAATCATGCTGCTGCTGCTTTTTTTAAATATTCTGCTCAATAAAGTTGAAGAGACAGTTTTGCTGAAATTGCACTGCCCTTGTGCTTGTCTACTCTTGTTTTGGAGCCTGAGTATTGCAACCATGCTAGAACGGTTAAAATTACTTAAAAAAAATGGACTCCTAAAGATAAGGCGAATCTACTGTAATGTTGGCTGTCATTGAGCTAAAGCAATCCTGCAATGATGTTGCCAAAATAGACTTATTAAAGATTGCTTATTAGGATTCGGTTGCAGTTATTGGTGGGTTCCATATCTGGTATTAAAGGAAATCTGTCACCTTTTTTTTCTACCCCATCTGAGATCAGCATGTTGAAGACACATAAATACTGATTCCGGGGATATATCACTTACTGGGCTGCTTGCTGTAGTTTTGATACAATCCCTGTTTTATCTGCTGCACATCTAGCAGATTTCTGAATGCTGAGCTCTGTATAACCCCGCCCACACCACTGATTGGCAGCTTTCTGTGTTCATAGTCAGGAAGTTGCCAATCAGTGGTGATGGTGGTGGTGGTGGTGGGGGGGTTATACAGAGCTCATAAATTTGGAGGACTACGTGGCAGCAGGTTTATTAGTCCTTTGGTGATAATCTCCTCCTGATTAAAACAGTAATTTTATCACAATTAGGCCGGCGTCACACTAGCGAGTTTTACGGACGTAAGAGAGGTGCTGAAAATACGGATTGCATACGGTACAATGCTTCTCTATGCCCCTGCTCCTATCAGCCGTATTTTACTGATCCGTATTATACGGTCTTCTACGGCCTTAAAGAATCGCAGCATGCTGCGTTTGTCACCGTATTGCGCAAAAAATACGCCAATGAAAGTCTATGGGGGCGGGAAAAATACGGATTACACACAGACCAGCAGTGTGACTTGCGAGAAATACGCAATGGTGTTCTATAGAAAAGCCGGCAATTCAGTGTGGTGTACAGTAAAATCACACTGACAGGTTAGAATAGAATAGATCGAATAAATGTCTACACATAGTATAGGGGTATATATATATATATATATATATATATATATATATAGGAAAATATTCTGAAAAGTTGCCAGGCTCGAGTTCATATGATGACATCCAGCAGAGGGCGCATCACCGCAACTCGAGGTAACTACAATTCATTCACCTACATTCCATTCATTCGCCGGGTTTTTACAGGCAGGGGCGGCTGCATTAGCAGTCTTCTGCTTGTAAAATTAGTTAACCCTTTCAGATGGATTTTCAGCGTGGGACGAGACTGATCGTCGGAAGGTATGGAATATTGTTGTTTGTTTTGTTTACTTGTTTACAATTGTTCCAGGTGACAAGGGTCTTCAGGTGGATTATCAGTGTAATAAAATATTACAACAACCAGTGTATTTATTTAATTGAAATACTTTGTAATAATGTGTGTGTGTTTTTTTTAACCATTTCATACTATTGGATTAATAATGGATAGGTGTCATAATTGACGCCTCTCCATTATTAATCTGGCTTAATGTCACCTTACAATAGCAAGGTGACATTAACCCTTCATTAGCCCATATCCCACTGCTACACAGGAGTCGGAAGAAGAGAGGCTAAGTGCCAGAATAGGCGCATCTTCCAGATGTGCCTTTTCTGGGGTGGCTGGGGGCAGATGTTTTAGCCAGGGGGGGGGCAATAACCATGGACCCTCTCCAGGCTATTAATATCTGCCCTCAGTCACTGGCTTTCCCACTCTGGCAGAGAAAATTGCGCGGGAGCTCACGCCAATTTTTTCCGCGATATAACCCTTTATCCATTGTATGTCCGTATGTCGGTTTTGCAAGCCTGCGAGAAAATCTCGCAGTACGGATGCCATACGGATTACATACGGAGGATGCCATGCGCAAAATACGTTGACACACCCTGCTGTTATGACCTGGTGGTTAAGAGGCCACACTGAAATGACCTGGTGGCTAAAACGCAACATGGAACGAGCTCTGAGAAGGTGGTATCTCTACTGACTGCAGTCCCTAATCCTAGCAACACAACTAGAAATAGCCGTGGGATGTTCCTGACACTCCCTAGACACCTCGTCACAGCCTAAGATATAACTACCCCTAAAGAAGGAAATAGAAAGCTATCTTGCCTCAGAGAAACCCCCAAAAGGAAAGATAGCCCCCCACAAATATTGACTGTGAAAGGAGAGGGAAATGACGAACACAGAAATGAAATTAGAATTCAGCAAAGGGGAGGCCAATACTAAACTAGATAGACAGAGAGCAAAGGATACTGTGCGGTCAGTATTAAAAACTACAAAATCCACGCAGAGTTTACAAAAATGAACTCCACACCGACTCACGGTGTGGAGGGGCAAATCTGCTTTCCCAGAGCTTCCAGCTAGCCTAAATAAGACATAGTGACAAGCTGGACAAAAGAGACAAAATGCAGAGCAATAGAGTCCAAACAAATGGACAAACAAACTAGCAAAACTTATCTTTTGCAGACAAGGACTGGCCATATGAGAAATCCAAGGGAAGAATCAAATCCAACCAAGAACATTGACAGCAGGCATGGACTAAAGCCCAGAGCAGGTTTAAATAACAAACCCAGGCAAGGCGATTAGTGAAGGCAGCTGCTACAGCTACCTAATGGAGCAGCAGTTCCACTCGAAACCACCAGAGGGAGCCCAAGGGCAGAACTCGCAAACACACCATTAGCAACCACAGGAGGGAGCTCCAGAACGGAACTCAACAGTACCCCCCTCCCTTGAGGAGGGGTCACCAAACCCTCACCAGAGCTCCCAGGCCGATCAGGACGAGCCAAATGGAAAGCATGAACCAAATCGGGAGCATGAACATCAGAGGCAACAACCCAAGAATTATCCTCCTGGCCATAACCCTTCCACTTGACCAGATACTGAAGCTTCCGCCTCGAAAAACGAGAATCCAAAATCTTCTCTACCACATATTCCAATTCCCCCTCAACCAACACTGGAGCAGGAGGATCAACGGAGGGAACCATAGGTACCACATATCTCCGCAACAAGGATCTATGGAACACATTATGAATGGAAAAGGAAGCTGGAAGGGCCAAACGAAAAGACACTGGATTGATAATTTCAGAAATCTTATAAGGCCCAATAAAGCGAGGCTTGAACTTAGGGGAAGAAACCTTCATAGGAACATGACGAGAAGACAACCAGACCAAATCCCCAACACGAAGCCGGGGACCAACACACCGACGACGGTTAGCAAAACGCTGAGCCTTCTCCTGAGACAACGTCAAATTGTCCACCACATGAGTCCAAATTTGCTGCAACCTGTCCACCACGGAATCCACACCAGGACAGTCAGAAGGCTCAAGCTGCCCTGAAGAAAAACAAGGATGAAAACCAAAGTTACAAAAAAAGGCGAAACCAAGGTAGCAGAACTAGCCCGATTATTAAGGGCAAACTCGGCCAACGGCAAAAAAGTCATCCAATCATCCTGATCAGCAGACACGAAGCATCTCAAATAAGTTTCCAAGGTCTGATTGGTTCGCTCCGTTTGGCCATTTGTCTGAGGATGGAATGCAGAAGAAAAAGACAAATCAATGCCCATTCTAGCACAAAAGGACCGCCAAAACCTAGAAACGAACTGGGAACCTCTGTCAGACACAATATTCTCCGGAATACCATGCAAACGAACCACATGCTGAAAAAATAATGGAACCAAATCAGAAGAGGAAGGCAACTTAGGACACGGCACCAAATGGACCATCTTAGAAAACCGGTCACAAACCACCCAGATAACAGATATCTTCTGAGAAACAGGAAGATCAGAAATAAAATCCATGGAAATATGCGTCCAGGGCCTCTCAGGAATAGGCAAAGGCAAAAGCAACCCGCTGGCACGGGAACAGCAAGGCTTAGCCCGAGCACAGGTCCCACAGGACTGCACAAACGAACGCACATCCCGCGACAAGGAAGGCCACCAAAAGGACCTAGCCACCAAATCTCTGGTACCGAAAATCCCAGGGTGACCAGCCAACACCGAACAATGAACCTCAGAAATTACCCTACTAGTCCATCTATCAGGAACAAACAATTTCCCCACAGGACAGCGGTCAGGTTTATCAGCCTGAAACTCCTGAAGTACCCGCCGTAAATCAGGGGAGATGGCAGAAAGAATCACCCCCTCCTTGAGGATCCCAGCCGGCTCAAGAACTCCCGGAGAGTCAGGCAAAAAACTTCTAGAAAGGGCATCAGCCTTCACATTCTTAGATCCAGGAATATACGAGACCACAAAATCAAAACGTGAGAAAAACAAAGACCACCGAGCCTGTCTAGGATTCAACCGCTTAGCAGACTCGAGGTAAATCAGATTCTTGTGATCAGTCAAGACCACCACACAATGCTTGGCTCCCTTAAGCCAATGTCGCCACTCCTCAAATGCCCACTTCATAGCCAACAACTCCCGATTGCCGACATCATAATTACGCTCAGAAGACGAAAATTTTCTGGAGAAGAAGGCACATGGTTTCATCAAAGAGCCATCAGAATTTCTCTGAGACAGAACGGCCCCTGCCCCAATCTCAGATGCATCAACCTCAACCTGAAAAGGGAGAGAAACATCTGGCTGACGCAGGGGCTGACTGGCAAATTTTAGCCTGGGGGGCAAACACAAAGCACTGGCCCAGGAGTGGTGGTCCATCTTTATGTTAAGGAGTCTAAGGTCTCACATACCATTCAGCGTGAGTATTGCGCATCCGAGGTGCTACTGATAAGAAACCATTTCATACATACTAAACTTAAATGGCCTTTTTAGTAGAGTTGAGCGAACTTTTCAAAATTCAGTTCCGATTATGATCAGCGGCAAATATTGTATTTGCAATATTCTCCGACCGTCATTGGAGCCAATGGGCGTAGAAATAACTGAATATGTTGTTCCACTGTGGAGGGCTGGCCCTGAACAGGCAGGGGGCCCACTCGCTGTCGGGGACACTGGCGCGCTATAGTGCCGGCCCCCGCGAGTGGACCCCCCGCCTGCTCCGGGCCCCGACACTTGCAATACTTACCTCTCCCGGTTCCAGCGCTGCAGTGTCTTCCATCCTCTGTGACGTTCAGGTCAGAGGGCGCAATGACGTCACCAGTGAGCACCCTCTGCCTGAGCAGTCGCTGCACAGAGAGCAGGAAGACGCCGACGCTGAGGAGTCCAGAGCAGAGCAGCGACAAGCAACGAGAGGTGAGTATTTCATTTTTTTTATATTTGGAGCAATATATGGGGACCATCAGAAGGGACCCATATATGGAGCATTATATGTGGCTAATTCTATATGGAGCATCTTATGGGGCCAATAATATAGGGAGCATCTTATGAAGCCAATTCTATAGGGAGCATTATATGGGGCCAATTCAATATGGAGCAGTATATGGGGCCAATAATATATGAAGCATCTTATGGGACTAATTATATATGGAGCATTTTATATGGCCAATTATATATGGAGCATTATATGGGGCCAATTATTTTTGGAGCATTATATGGGACCCATTCTGTATGGAGTATTATATGGGACCCATTCTGTAAGGAGCATTATATGGGCCTATTCTGTATGGAGTATTATATGGGACCCTTTTGTAAGGAGTATTATATGGGACCATTCTGTATGGAGCAATATATGGGACTCAGTATACTGTATGGGGCCGATAATATACTGTATGGAGCATTATATGAGGCCCATTATATATGGAGCAATAGATGGGGCCCATCATATACTGTGTGGAGAATTATATGTGGCTCACTATACTGTATGGAGTATTATACGGGGTCAATTCCGTATGGAGCAATATATGCGGCTCATAATGTATGGAGCACTCTGTGGTGCCCATTATACTGTATGGAGCATTATATAGTGAGCATGGTATCTTGGGCGTGCTCATAGATTATGTTTGTGTCCCCATAGCTGCATGATTTGCGGCTGTTAGACAACCTAAACACATGCAGGGGTTGCCTGTTTGTTAGGGAATCCCCACATGTATTCAGGCTGTCTAGCAGCCGCAAAAAATGCAGCTACGTGGACACAAACATAATCTACGAGCATGCCCAAAATACTCAGAGACTACCCGAGCATGTTCGCTCATCACTACTCTCTAGCTATCTCTAAGGGTATGTTTCCACTGTCCAGATTTCTTCAGTTTTTGCTGCGGATTGGACGCTGCGTACAGCAGCAGCGTCCAATCCGGAGTGTCCAGATGTTACAACATAGTGGAGGGGATTTTATGAATGCGTGCAGGGCTGCATCCGGCGGCCCTGCATAACCGGACATGCGGCGCGTCTTTATAGACCGCAGCATGTCTATTTATCTTGCGGAGACGCTCAGTCTCCGCAAGATAAATAACACAGTCTATGAATACGATGAGGTGATTCCGCATTTGTTCAATGAACACATCCGGAATTACCGTGCGTACAACAGTGGGCAGCGCTTTGGGTGGAGTGGGGTCCCCGCTGCGACCAACGGGCAGGGATTCCTGACTGCGCAAACATAGCCTGACTGCAGAAAAACACTCTTAACCTACAGCTATGGGAATTATCTGCATATTAATAGTGTTACTAATCTGCCCAGTGCCCACACTTAGGCTACTTTCACACATATGGTAAGTTTTTTGCCGTCAGGCACAATCCGGAGAATTTTGAAAAAAAAAACGGATCTGGCAACAATTGCCACCGGATCAGTTTTTTTCTCATACACTTTTATTAGCGATGGATTGCGACGGATGGCTTAGGATGCCGGATCACCTAGAAGGATCCGGCAAAAAAAAAACAGATCTGTCTCATCAGTTTTTCACAATTTGCGACAGATCCATTTTTTTCAACAGTTGACGGATTGTGTCTGAAAGCAAACACCTGATGTGTGAAAGTAGCCTCAGCCGAACACTGTGTGGGAGAAAATTATTTTTTTTCCCCTCCAGCGTTCGGGTTTCAGTCACAGGGTGGGAGAAGCGCCGGCACGGGTTCAGTCACCACTCTGAGTATACAGAGTGATGGCTCAGGTCACCACGTACACTCATACTCATGTCACAACGTATACACTCATACACACACAGGTCACCACGTACACACTCATGTCACAACATATACACTCATACACACTCAGGTCACCACGTACACACTCATGTCACAACGTATACACTCATACACACTCAGGTCACCACGTACACACTCATGTCACAACATATACACTCATACACACTCAGGTCACCACGTACACACTCATGTCACAACGTATACACTCATACACACTCAGGTCACCACGTACACACTCATGTCACAACGTACACACTCATACACACACAGATCACCACGTACACACTCATGTCACAACGTATACACTCATACACACTCAGGTCACCACGTACACACTCATGTCACAACGTATACACTCATGTCACAACGTACACACTCATACACACACAGATCACCACGTACACACTCATGTCACAACGTATACACTCATACACACTCAGGTCACCACGTACACACTCATGTCACAACGTACACACTCATGTCACAACGTACACACTCATACACACGGGTCACCACGTACACACTCATGTCACAACGTACACACTCATACACACGGGTCACCACGTACACACTCATGTCACAACGTACACACTCATACACACTCAGGTCACCACGTACACACTCATGTCACAACGTACACACTCATACACACACAGATCACCACGTACACACTCATGTCACAACGTATACACTCATACACACTCAGGTCACCACGTACACTCATACACACACAGGTCACCACGTACACACTCATGTCACAACGTACACATACAGATCACCACATACACACTCATACACACACAGGTCACCACGTACACACTCATGTCACAACGTACAGACTCATAAACACACAGGTCACCACGTACACACTCATGTCCCAAAGTACACACTCATACACACACAGGTCACCACGTACACTCATACACACTCAGGTCACCACGTACACACTCATGTCACAATGTATACACTCATACACACACAGGTCACCACGTACACACTCATGTCACAACGTATACACTCATACACACACAGGTCACCACGTACACACTCATGTCACAACGTATACACTCATACACACACAGGTCACCACGTACACACTCATGTCACAACGTACACACACAGATCACCACGTACACACTCATGTCACAACGTACACACACAGGTCACCACGTACACACTCATGTCACAACGTACACACACAGATCACCACGTACACACATACACACACAGGTCACCACGTACACACTCATGTCACAACGTACACACACACAGATCACCATGTACACACTCATACACACACAGGTCACCACGTACACACTCATGTCACCACGTATACACTCATACACACACAGGTCACCACGTACACATTCAGGTCACCGCATACACACACAGGTCACCACGTACCCACTCATACACACACAAGTCACCATGTACCCACTCATGTCACCATATATACACAGATACATATGTCACCACATACACACTCATGTCACTATGTGCACACTCATACACACACAGGTCACCATGCACACACTCCGGTCACCGCATACACACACAGGTCACCACGTACACACTCATGTCACAACGTACACACACACAGATCACCATGTACACACTCATACACACACAGGTCACCACGTACACACTCATGTCACCACGTATACACTCATACACACACAGGTCACCACGTACACATTCAGGTCACCGCATACACACACAGGTCACCACGTACCCACTCACACACACACAAGTCACCATGTACCCACTCATGTCACCATATATACACAGATACATATGTCACCACATACACACTCATGTCACTATGTGCACACTCATACACACACAGGTCACCATGCACACACTCCGGTCACCGCATACACACACAGGTCACCACGTACCCACTCATACACACACAGGTCACCATGTACACACACAGGTCACCATGTACACACACAGGTCACCATGCACACACTCATACATACGTCCCCACGTACACATTCACACCCACATCACCACATACACACTCATGTCACTATGTACACACTCATACACACAGGTCACCACGCACACATATCACCACGTACACGGTTGCGAATATACACAGTTCGCACACACAGACGCAAATGTACACATATCACCACATATACTCACACATTTTACCACATATACACGCATGTACACATACACATGTCACCATGCACACAAACATACAAAGGAATAAACTGAATTGTGGACTTGAGACTGCATTTAATCACACAGAATGAGACATACAGAAAATTCCACTCCTGTTTCTGCCTGCCCCACAGATATGTACCCCAACAGCTCCCCTCGAGCTGAGTTTCAATCATGCATCCCCCAAACAACTAAGAATCAAAGAGACCCCTTACCAGAAGCCTTCATGATTGCCTGCAGCTACTCACACTTCTGCATGAAGGTTTTTACACATGGTGTGTGGGGCAGCCGGCATCTCCTCAGCAGAGCTGCACGGTCTGCTTCCTGCTCTCCGATTGGGTAAGGGAGCACACACTGAGGGAGCAGGAAAAATACAGTACAGCCTCTAGGGACGGCTTCTCCACCAATCAGAGAGCTGGAAGGACATTGCACCCTTGAGTGACCTCTGCTCCACCAATCAGCATGATGCTGCTTGTTGGGAAGAGCAAATAAAGGGACAGTGCGGCTTCTAAAGTAATATTTGGCTGAACGGCCCAAAGCTGCAACTAGGAGACCAGCCCAGGGGGCAATTGCCCCTCTGCCCCATGGCCCAGCCCGCCCCAGGGCTGACGCAACACAGGGGCAGAAGTAAAACGACGTTTAAGCTCCTGAAAGGCCTCAACAGCCGCAGAGGACCAATTCACCACATCAGCGCCCTTCCTCGTCAAATCGGTCAGAGGCTTCACCACACTAGAAAAATTAGCAATAAAGTGACGATAAAAATTGGCAAATTCCAAAAATTTCTGAAGGCTCTTTACAGATGTAGGTTGAGTCCAATCATGAATGGCCTGGACTTTAACAGGGTCCATTTCAATAGCCGAGGGAGAAAAAATGAAACCCAAAAAAGAAACCCTCTGAACTCCAAAGAGGCACTTAGACCCCTTCACAAACAACGCATTAGTACGAAGGACCTGAAACACCATCCTAACCTGCTTCACATGAGACTCCCAATCATCGGAGAAAACCAAAATATCATCCAAATACACAATCATAAATTTATCCAGATAATTCCGGAAGATATCATGCATAAAGGACTGAAATACCGATGGAGCATGAGAGAGCCCGAATGGCATCACGAGATTTTCAAAATGGCCTTCAGGCGTATTAAATGCTGTTTTCCATTCATCACCTTGTTTAATACGCACAAGATTATACGCCCCTCGGAGGTCGATTTTAGTAAACCAACTAGCACCCTTAATCCGAGCAAACAAATCAGAAAGCAAAGGTAACGGATACCGGATTTTGACAGTGATCTTATTGAGAAGGCGATAATCTATACAGGGTCTCAAGGAGCCATCCTTCTTGGCAACAAAAAAAAATCCCGCTCCCAACGGTGACGAAGACGGGCGAATATGCCCTTTCTCCAAGGACTCCTTTACATAACTCCGCATAGCGGCATGCTCTGGCACAGACAGATTGAAAAGTCGGCCCTTAGGGAACTTACAGCCAGGAATCAAATTAATGGCGCAATCGCAGTCCCTATGAGGAGGCAGGGAACTGGACTTGGGCTCATCAAATACATCCTGGAAATCTGACAGAAACTCAGGAACTTCAGAAGAAGGGGACGAGGAAATGGACATCAAAGGAATATCACTATGTATCCCCTGACAACCCCAACCAGTCACAGACATAGATCTCCAATCCAGCACTGGATTATGTTCCTGTAACCATGGAAAACCCAGCACAACAGCATCATGCAAATTATGCAACACCAAAAAACGAATATTTTCCTGATGTGCTGGAGCCATGCACATGGTTAACTGTGTCCAGTACTGAGGTTTATTCTTTGCCAATGGCGTAGCATCAATCCCCCTTAAGGGAATAGGACTCTGCAAAGGTTCCAAGGAAAAACCACAGCGCCTGGCAAACTCTAAGTCCATTAAGTTCAGGGCAGCGCCAGAATCCACAAATGCCATAACAGAAAAGGACGACAATGAGCAAATCAGGGTAACAGACAAGAAAAATTTAGGCAGCACAGTACTAATGGTAACAGACCTAGGGACCCTCCTAGTACGCTTAGGGCAATCAGAAATAGCATGAGCTGAATCACCACAGTAAAAACACAGGTCATTCTGACGTCTGAATTTCTGCCTTTCTGCTCTAGTCAAAATCCTATCACATTGCATAGGCTCAGGACTTCGCTCAGAGGACACTGCCATTTGGTGCACCGCCTTGCGCTCACGCAAGCGCCGATCAATCTGAATGGCTAGAGACATAGACTCGCTCAAACCGGCAGGCGCAGGAAAGCCCACCATAACATCTTTAATGGTTTCAGAAAGACCTTTTCTGAAAATAGCAGCCAGCGCCTCTTCATTCCATTTAGTGAGCACAGACCATTTTCTAAATTTCTGGCAATATAACTCTGCCGCTTCCTGACCCTGACACAGGGCCAACAGTGTTTTCTCAGCATGCTCTACAGCGTTAGGTTCGTCATACAACAATCCGAGCGCCTGAAAAAATGCATCTACATTCAATAATGCCGGATTCCCTGTTTCAAGAGCAAATGCCCAGTCTTGAGGATCACCACGCAGTAAGGATATGATGATTTTCACTTGCTGAATGGGATCACCAGAAGAGCGGGGTTTCAAAGCAAAAAACAATTTGCAGCTATTTTTAAAGTTCAAAAACTTGGATCTGTCCGCAAAAAACAAATCAGGAGTAGGAATTCTTGGCTCTAGAGCCGGAGTCTGAACAATATAATCTTGGATACTCTGGACTCTTGCAGCAAGTTGATCCACACGAGAAAACAAACCCTGAACCTCCATACCAGAGCATATATCCAGCACCACCCAGATATCAAGGGGAAAAAAAAGACAGAACAGAGCACAGAAATAAAATGGTTCAGAACTCTTTTTTTTTCCTTCTTTTGAGACGCATTCAATTCATTCTTGGCCTGCTGTACTGTTATGACCTGGTGGTTAAGAGGCCACACTGAAATGACCTGGTGGCTAAAACGCAAGATGGAACGAGCTCTGAGAAGGTGGTATCTCTACTGACCGCAGTCCCTAATCCTAGCAACACAACTAGAAATAGCCGTGGGATGTTCCTGACACTCCCTAGACACCTCGTCACAGCCTAAGATATAACTACCCCTAAAAAAGGAAATAGAAAGCTATCTTGCCTCAGAGAAACCCCCAAAAGGAAAGATAGCCCCCCACAAATATTGACTGTGAAAGGAGAGGGAAATGACGAACACAGAAATGAAATTAGAATTCAGCAAAGGGGAGGCCAATACTAAACTAGATAGACAGAGAGCAAGGATACTGTGCGGTCAGTATTAAAAACTACAAAATCCACGCAGAGTTTACAAAAATGAACTCCACACCGACTCACGGTGTGGAGGGGCAAATCTGCTTTCCCAGAGCTTCCAGCTAGCCTAAATAAGACATAGTGACAAGCTGGACAAAAGAGACAAAATGCAGAGCAATAGAGTCCAAACAAATGGACAAACAAACTAGCAAAACTTATCTTTTGCAGACAAGGACTGGCCATATGAGAAATCCAAGTGAAGAATTAAATCCAACCAAGAACATTGACAGCAGGCATGGACTAAAGCCCAGAGCAGGTTTAAATAACAAACCCAGGCAAGGCGATTAGTGAAGGCAGCTGCTACAGCTACCTAACAGAGCAGCAGTTCAACTCGAAACCACCAGAGGGAGCCCAAGGGCAGAACTCGCAAACACACCATTAGCAACCACAGGAGGGAGCTCCAGAACGGAACTCACAACACCCTGCCTACGGAGGAGATACGGATCACTATTTTGGGGACTTTTCTGCGTATCACGGCAGTAAAAAACGGACCGTATTTTAATACGCTGAGTGTGACGCCGGCCTTACTGCAAGCAGCAAAGTAAGTAACACATCGTAGGAATGAGGGTATTTGTCTATACATTATGCTGAACTCAGATTAGGTGACAAAACCCTGGAGATAGAGTCCCTTTAAATTCAGGGAAGCAATTAATTTTTCTCATCAGCAATAAATGGGTAGCATGTTGTAATCATATACAAAAACTGGGTTTCATTTACTAGGTGTTCTTGCATTTATAAAGCTCAGAATATTTATTTTAACACTGTATTTGGAGTATGAGCTTTGTGTGTCCTTACCCATAGAAAAACACTGTTTTGGCCTGCACACACACGGCACATTTGTCACAAAACCTCAAGGGCTTCCTGATGCAAGCAAGGTGAATGAGAATACTGAAGTTTCGTGCACACATTGCTCATTTTTTACTTTTAGATTTGGTGCAGATTTAAATCTGCAATATGTCAATTCTTTCAGCAGATTTAAACCAGACTAAAATGCGTGGGGAAAAAGCTGCAACAGAAAAGCATGTATAAAAAGAATGTGGCAAATGCACCTATTTTACGCAGCATTTTTCCTACCAAGAGATGCAGAAATGGTACAGAAATTTCTGCACCAAATACTGCAATAACATTTGCACATATGCTTAGGTGACTTTACATGGTTTTTTTTTTGCAACTACAGTACTCTTATTTTTGCAAAAGAAAACATTTCTGTTTTGTGGGGTCTTTTTTCACCACTTTCTTTTTCTACTACAAGCACAGTATGCATGCTCTACATATGTGTTTTTTATGTTTTCTACCAAAAGGCCACTCTAGAGGACAAATAAGCACGTTAACAAGCATAAAGGTGATGGAGAAGTCAAGAAAAAAATGGTAACCTGCTAAAAAAAAACATGCAATTCTTAGACTTTTTACAAGCTTGACAAAAACACTGTAAAAAAAATCAAGGTTTCAAAAGCGTTGCGGTTAAAAAAAAAAATCTTTGCACATACACCATCTTATACTCCGGCTACTTTCTTTGGTTTTGCTGTAGTTTCTTGTACTTTGCACGAACAGGGGCATGGCCCACCTTTTTATCTAGGCATGTCATCTACAGTGCCTTGCGAAAGTTTTCAGCCCCCTGGAACTTTTCAACCTTTTCCCACATATCATGCTTCAAACATAAAGATACCAAATGTAAATTTTGGGTGAAGAATTAACCACAAGTGGAACACAATTGTGAAGTTGAACGAAATAAATAATAATAATCTTTATTTTTATATAGCGCTAACATATTCCGCAGCGCTTTACAGGTTGCACACATTATCGTTGCTGTCCCCCGTTGGGGCTCACAATCTAAATTCCCTATCAGTATGTCTTTGGAATTTGGGAGGAAACCCACGCAAACACGGAGAGAACATACAAACTCCTTGCAGATGTTGTCCTTAGTGGGGCTTGAACCCAGGACTCCAGCGCTGCAAGGCTTCAGTGCTAACCACTGAGCCACCGTGCGGCCCAAATGTATTATTTTAAATTTTTGTGGAAATTCAAAAACTGAAAAGTGGGGCGTGCAATATTATTCGGCCACTTTACTTTCAGTGCAGCAAACTCACTCCAGAAGATCATTGTGGATCTCTGAATGATCCAATGTTGTCCTAAATGTCTAATGATGATAAATGTAATCCACCTGTGTGTAATCAAGTCTCCGTATAAATCCGTGTGGAGAAGTTTAAAGCCGGATTTGGATACAAAATGATTTCCAAAACTTTAAATATCCCAAGGAGAACTGGGCAAGCGATCATATTGAAATGGAAGGATTATCATACCACTGCAAATCTACCAAGACCCGGCCGTCCCTCTAAACATTCATCTCAAACAAGGAGAAGACTGATTAGAGATGCAGCCAAGAGGCTCATGATCACTCTGGATGAACTGCAGAGATCTACAGCTGAGGTGGGACAGTCTATCCATAGGACAACAATGAGTCGTACACTGCACAAATCTGGCCTTTATGGAAGAGTGGCAAGAAGAAAGCCATTTCTCAAAGATATCCATAAAAAGTGTCGTTTAAAGTTTGCAACAAGGCACCTGGAAGACACACCAAACATGTGGAAGAAGGTGCTCTGGTCAGATGAAACCAAAATCGAACTTTCTGGCAACAATGCCAAACGATATGTTTGGCGTAAAGGCAACACAGCTCATCACCTGAAACACATCATCCCCACTGTCAAACATGGTGGTGGCAGCATCATGGTTTGGACCTGCTTTTCTTCAGCAGGGACAGAGAAGATGGTTAAAATTGACGGGAAGATGGATGGAGCCAAATACAGGACCATTCTTGAAGAAAACCTGTTGGAGTCTGCAAAAGACCTGAGACTGGGAAAAGATTTATCTTCCAACAAGACAATTATCTCAAACATAAAGCAATAAAGCAAAATCTTCAATGGAATGGTTCACAAATAAACGTATCCAGGTGTTAGAATGACCAAGTCAAAGTCCAGACCTCAATCCAATCGAGAATCTGTGGAAAGAGCTGAAAACTGCTGTTCACAAACGATCTCCATCAAACCTCACTGAGCTCGAGCTGTTTGCCAAGGAAGCATGGGCAAGAATTTCAGTCTCTCGATGTACAAAACTGATAGAGACATACGCCACGCAACTTGCAGCTGTAATCACAGCAAAAGGTGGCGCAACAAAGTATTAAGTTAATGGGGCCAAATAATATTACACGGCCCACTTTTCAGTTTTTGAATTTCCACAAAAAATTAAAATAACCAATAAATTTCGTTCAACTTCACAATTGTGTTCCACTTGTTGATTCTTCACCAAAAATTTACATTTGGTATCTTTATGTTTGAAGCATGATATGTGGGAAAAGGTTGAAAAGTTCCAGGGAGCCGAATACTTTTGCAAGGCACTGTATATACTTTCCCATGGACGAGTGTCTGAACAGTTGGGGCCCCTGTCCTGCTCCGCTCTTATTTTGTGTCAGCTGACCTCAATGTACATAAGGCTTTAATACTTGGCTAGGTACGCTGTTATTTCCATGCACTATTGCTCCTTACTTATTTAATAACTGTAGGGTATATGTTCTTTTTTTTCTTGGGTTTTTTCTTAGAAATGGTGGTTCACAGTGTGAACATGCACATACGCATCGCACGTTTACCAACTTTTGCTACGGCTCAATTCTTTGGTTTTATTAAAAAAAAAAAAGGTTTCACAGCCCTCAAAACCTGAGATGACTGAGTGTGATGTGCTTTTGATTTACTTCAAATACAGCTTCTTCTTTTTTTTAACCTTATCTGTAAGTTGCCTTTCTTTTTACAAAGTTAAATCATTCATACCCTCGTCTCTCATCTTAGTGCTGGGTTTTCTGTGATATTCTTAAGGTACTTTGGTGTTGATTCTGTATAATTTTGTAGGAGAAGCTTTTGGTCTTGTCATGCAGTAATTTATAACCACAGACCGAGCTGATGAAAGCTGGTGAATCACTTTCTATGTTCAAATCTGAAGCTCCTTCATGGTCCGTTACAGTACGGTGCTAATAAAATCAAGCCATTCTCTGTAGTACCGAGACGAGCACTTGCCATGGCACTGGCAGACAATGCCACAGAGCATGCAGCACTGGTGTACTGTATTTTAGAGATGGGCCACAATTTTATGGAATAGTTAGCAATTCACTCTGGCCTATAGAACCAGCAATTTACAATGAAACTATTCACACCATTGAGTTTCTCTTTCAGCTAATCGCTTATGCCGCTATTGTTAATTACAAGTTGATGGCGGCTTTACTTTAAATTGAGCCAAGTAAATACCATTGTAAATTGAATATATTGAATGAATGCGGGCAATACTTCATAAATACTTCATTATTTGGCATGTGATTATGAAGGCTGTCATATCACAGGAGAAAAATTAATGTACGGTAGCTTCTACTCCAATCCCTTACTCAGGGGTAATTTTAAAATCTTGATCCCCACTGCAAAATCAGTAACTGTGCTCACACCTACTGTGCACTATTTGTAATATTGGTGGTGTAAGAAGGCAGGAGGTAAAGTTCTGGATGGCAGTAATGTGTTACGTGAGATGGGCTTTATTTTGACTGGATTTTGGGTCCAGGATTTGGGAGCGCCCAAAAGAACCTGGTGGGAGAGGTCACTCTCACACACCAGTCCATGTCTTACCGGATTAATAATAGGCAGCTGGGTTGGCTCAGCAGAGTGTGTTGTCTTGAAGAGGGGAGAAAGATCATTTAGGGTAGATAATCTAGACTGAGAAATGCCTGTAATACCAAGTGGGTGAGACCATATTGATTTACTTTCCCTTAGGCTGGAGCACACATAAGGTATAAAAAAAATCCATCCATTTTTCACGGCCGAGATTCGCAGAAATGTTCCTGAACAGTGATCCGTATGTCATCCGAGAGCATTGCGAGGATGCGATTTTTTTTTTCTCATCAAAGTATCCTTGTGACATCCGCATGGCAAGATTTTCTCGTCGCCTTGCAAAATGGACATATAATCGATCCATGGCCTCAAATATTCTTGAAAACATATATACAGTCTATATATATATGTATATATATATATATATATATATATATATATATATATACTGTATATACGTATATACATACACACACTGCTCAAAAAAATAAAGGGAACACTTAATCAACAGAATATAACTGCAAGTAAATCAAACTTCTGTGAAATCAAATTGTCAACTTAGGAAGCAACACTGTTTGACAATCAATTTCACATGTTGTTGTTCAAATGGAATAGACAACAGATGGAAATTATTGGCAATTATCAAGACACACTCAGTGGTTCTGAAGGTGGGGACCACAGACCACATGTCAGTACCAATGCTTTCTGGCTGATGTTTGGGTCACTTTTGAATGTTGGTTGTGCTTTCACACTCCTGGTAGCATGAGACGGACTCTACAACCAACACAAGTGGCTCAGGTTATGCAGCTCATCCAGGATGGCACATCAATGCGAGAAGGTTTGCTGTGTCTGTCAGCGTAGTGTCCAGAGGCTGGAGGCACTACCAGGAGACAGGCCAGTACACCAGGAGACATGGAGGGGGCCGTAGGAGGGCAACAACCCAGCAGCAGGACTGCTACCTCAGCCTTTGTGCAAGGAGGAGCACTGCCAGAGCTCTGTAAAATGACCTCCAGCTCACCACAAATGTGTACGTGTCTGCACAAACGGTTAGAAACTGACTTCATGAGGATGGTCAGAGTGCCCAACGTCCACAGATGGGGGTTGTGCTTACAGCCCAACACCGTGCAGTACGCTTGGCATTTGCCACAGAACACCAGGATTGGCAAATTTGCCACTGGTGCCCTGTGCTCTTCACAGATGAAAGCAGGTTCACACTGAGCACATGTGACAGACGTGACAGAGTCTGGAGACACCGTGGCGAGTGATCTGCTGCCTGCAACATCCTTCAGCATGACTGGTTTGGCAGTGGGTCAGTAATGGTGTGGGGTGGCATTTCTCTGGAGGGCCACACAGCCCTCCATGTGCTCACCAGAGCTATCCTGACTGCCATTAGGTATTGAGATGAGATCCTCAGACCCCTTGTGAGACCATATGCTGGTGCAGTTGGCCCTGGGTTTCTCCTAATGCAGGACAATGCCAGACCACATGTGTCTGGAGTGTGTCAACAGTTCCTGCAAGATGAAGGCATTGAAGCTATGGACTGGCCCGCCCATTCCTCAGACCTGAATCTGATTGAACACATCTGGGACATCATGTCTCGCACCATCCACCAATGTCACATTGCCACACAGACTGTCCAGGAGTTGGCGGATGCTTTAGTCCAGGTCCAGGAGGAGATCCCTCAGGAGACCATCCGCCTCCTCATCAGGAGCATGCCCAGGCATTGTACGGAGGTCATATAAGCACGTGGAGGCCACACACACTACTGAGCATCATTTCCTTGTCTTGAGGCATTTCCACTGAAGTTGGATCAGCCTTCATTTTTCACATTGACTTTGAGCATCATTCCAACTCCTGACCTCCATGGGATATTAGTTGTGATTTACGTTGATCATTTTTCGGTTTTATTTTTCTCAACACATTCCACTATATAATGACTAAAGATTTACAACTGGAATAATTCATTCAGTGATATCTAGGTTGTGGGATTTTAGTGTTCCCTTTATTTTTTTGAGCAGTATATATATATACGGTATATATATATATATATATATATATATATATATATATATATATATTTGAACAGCTGACATGTGCCCGGAACATCCGCAGGTGGAATTGCGATCCAACTGCGGCTATTAACTCGTTAAATGTTGCTGTCAAACATGCGCTTCTGGAAATCCACCTATCTGTGACCCCCGTCACGTGGCATGACAACCAGAGGTCTCCTGCAGACCTCTATGGGTGTTACTACCAGATTGCTATGAGCCTGGTGGTTGGCACTCATAGCAAGTGAGTAATTCTGCTACATACAGATCATCACCTGTATGATCGCCTGTAGAACCTGCGATGATCACCGCCTATATGTAGCTGATCTGATCAGGTTATGGCAGCTTATAGTCTCCCATGGAGACTATTGAAGCATGCAAAAACTAAGAAAAAATGTCAAAACGCCAAAATTACGTTTTTTGGTTGCTGTGACATTGCATTAAAATGCAATAATGCGCGATGAAAAGATCATGTCTGCGCTAAAATGGTATCATTAAAAACGTCAGCTCGGCACGCAAAAAATAAACTCTCACCCAGCTCCAGATCATGGAAAATGGAGATGCTATGGGTATTGGAAAATTGCGCAATTTTTTTAAAACTAAATTTTGATTTTTTTTTTTACCACTTAGCTAAAAGGCACCTATACATGTTTGGTGTCTATGAACTCGTAGTGACCTGGAGAATCATAATGGCAGGTCAGTTTTAGCATTTAACCCCTTTCTGCCATTAGACGTACTATTGCGTCCATGTGGGGTGGGCTTTACTTCCCAAGGACGCAATAGTACGTCATATGCGATCGGCAGCGCTCACGGGGGGAGCGCCGCCGATCGCGGCCGGGTGTCAGCTGTTTATCGCAGCTGACATCCGGCACTATGTGCCAGGAGCGGTCACGGACCGCCCCCGGCACATTAACCCCCGGCACACCGCGATCAAAGATGATCGCGATGTGCCGGCGGTACAGGGAAGCACCGCGCAGGGAGGGGGCTCCCTGCGGGCTTCCCTGAGCCCCCCGCAGCAACGCGATGTGATCGCGTTGCTGCGAGGGTCTCACCTCCCTCCCTGCTCCCTCCAGCCCCGGATCCAAGATGGCCGCGGATCCGGGTCCTGCAGGGAGGGAGGTGGCTTCACAGAGCCTGCTCAGAGCAGGCACTGTGAAGCAGCCTGCACTCCTATCAGATCAGTGATCTGACAGAGTGCTGTGTAAACTGTCAGATCACTGATCTGTGATGTCCCCACCTGGGACAAAGTAAAAAAGTAAAAAAAAAAAATTTCAAATGTGTAAAAAAAATAAAAAAAAATATTCCAAAATAATGAAAAAAAAAAAAATATTATTCCCATAAATACATTTCTTTATCTAAATAAAAAAAAAAAACAATAAAAGTACACATATTTAGTATCGCCGCGTCCGTAACGGCCCGACCTATAAAACTGGCCAACTAGTTAACCCCTTCAGTAAACACCGTAAGAAAAAAAAAAAAAAAACGAGGCAAAAAACAACGCTTTATTATCATACCGCCGAACAAAAAGTGGAATAACACGCGATCAAAAAGACAGATATAACTAACCATGGTACCGCTGAAAGCGTCATCTTGTTCCGCAAAAAACGAGCCGCCATACAGCATCATCAGCAAAAAAATAAAAAAGTTATAGTCCTGAGAATAAAGTGATGCAAAAATAATTATTTTTTCTATAAAATAGTTTTTATCGTATAAAAGCGCCAAAACATAAAAAAATGATATAAATGAGGTATCGCTGTAATCGTACTGACCCGAAGAATAAAACTGCTTCATCAATTTTACCAAACGCGGAACGGTATAAACGCCTCCCCCAAAAGAAATTCATGAATAGCTGGTTTTTGGTCATTCTGCCTCACAAAAATCGGAATAAAAAGCGATCAAAAAATGTCACATGCCCGAAAATGTTACCAATAAAAACATCAACTCGTCCCGCAAAAAACAAGACCTCACATGACTCTGTGGACCAAAATATAGAAAAATTATAGCTCTCAAAATGTGGTAACGCAAAAAATATTTTTTGCAATAAAAAGCGTCTTTCAGTGTGTGACGGCTGCCAATCATAAAAATCCGCTAAAAAACCCGATATAAAAGAAAATCAAACCCCCCTTCATCACCCCCTTAGTTAGGGAAAAATTTAAAAAATTTATTTATTTCCATTTTCCCATTAGGGCTAGGGTTAGAGTTAGGGCTAGGGTTAGGGCTAGGGCTAGGGTTAGGGCTAGGGTTAGGGTTAGGTTTAGGGCTAGGGTTAGGGTTAGGGCTAGGGTTAGGGTTAGGGTTAGGGTTAGGGCTAGGGTTAGGGCTAGGGTTAGGGCTAGGGCTAGGGTTAGGGTTAGGGCTAGGGCTAGGGCTAGGGTTAGGGCTAGGGTTAGGGCTAGGGTTAGGGTTAGGGCTAGGGTTAGGGCTTGGGTTAGGGCTAGGGCTAGGGTTAGGGTTAGGGCTAGGGCTAGGGCTACAGTTTGGGTTGGGGCTAAAGTTACAGTTAGGGTTTAGATTACATTTACGGTTGGGAATAGGGTTGGGATTAGGGTTAGGGGTGTGTCAGGGTTAGAGGTGTGGTTAGGGTTACTGTTGGGATTAGGGTTAGGGATGTGTTTGGATTAGGGTTTCAGTTATAATTGGGGGGTTTCCACTGTTTAGGCACATCAGGGGCTCTCCAAACGCGACATGGCGTCCGATCTCAATTCCAGCCAATTCTGCGTTGAAAAAGTAAAACAGTGCTTCTTCCCTTCCGAGCTCTCCTGTGTGCCCAAACAGGGGTTTACCCCAACATATGGGGTATCAGCGTACTCAGGACAAATAGGACAACAACTTTTGGGGTCCAATTTCTCCTGTTACCCTTGGGAAAATACAAAACTCGGGGCTAAAACATATTTTTTGTGGGAAAAAAAAAGATTTTTTATTTTCACGGCTCTGCGTTATAAACTGTAGTGAAACACTTGGGGGTTCAAAGTTCTCACAACACATCTAGATTAGTTCCCTGGGGGGTCTAGTTTCCAATATGGGGTCACTTGTGGGGGGTTTCTACTGTTTAGGTACATTAGGGGTTCTGCAAACGCAATGTGACGTCTGCAGACCATTCCATCTAAGTCTGCATTCCAAATGGCGCTCCTTCCCTTCCGAGCTCTGCCGTGCGCTCAAACGGTGGTTTCCCCCAACATACGGGGTATCAGCGTACTCAGGACAAATTGGACAACAACGTTTGGGGTCGAATTTCTCCTCTTACCCTCGTGAAAATACAAAACTGGGGGCTAAAAAATAATTTTGGGGGGAAAGATTTTTTTTTTTAATTTTCACGGCTCTGCGTTACAAACTGTAGTGAAACACTTGGGGGTTCAAAGCTATCACAACACATCTAGATGAGTTCCTTAGGGGGTCTAGTTTCCAAAATGGTGTCACTTGTGGGAGGTTTCTACTGTTTAGGTACATTAGGGGCTCTGCAAATGCAATGTGACACCTGCAGACCATTCCATCTAAGTCCTCATTCCAAATGGAGCTCCTTCCCTTCCGAGCCCTCCCATGCGCCCAAACAGTGGTTCCCCCCCACATATGGGGTATCAGCGCACTCAGGACAAATTGGACAACAAATTGTGGGGTCGAATTTCTCCTGTTACCCTCGGGAAAATACAAAACTGGGGGCTAAAAAATAATTTTTGTGGGAAAAAATTTTTGTTTTATTTTTACGGCTCTCCATTATAAACTTCTGTGAAGCCCTTGGTGGGTCAAAGCGCTCAGCACACATCTAGATAAGTTCCTAAGGGGGTCTACTTTCCAAAATGGTGTCACTTGTGGGGGGTTTCTACTGTTTAGGTACATTAGGGGCTCTGCAAACGCAATGTGACACCTGCAAACCATTCCATCTAAGTCTGCATTCAAATGGCACTCCTTCCCTTCTGAGCCCTCCCATGTGCCCAAACAGTGGTTCCCCCCACATATGGTGTATCATCGCACTCAGGACAAATTGGGCAACAAATTTTGGGGTCCAATTTCTCCTGTTACCCTCAGGAAAATACAAAACTGGGGGCTAAAAAAATAATTTTTGTGGGAAAAAAATTTTGTTTTATTTTTACGGCTCTGCATTATAAACTTCTGTGAAGCACTTGGTGGGTCAAAGTGCTCACCACACCTCTAGATAAGTTCCTTAGGGGGTCTACTTTCCAAAATGGTGTCATTTGTGGGGGGTTTCAATGTTTAGGCACATCAGTGGCTCTTCAAACGCAACATGGCGTCCCATCTCAATTCCTGTCAATTTTGCTTTGAAAAGTCAAACGGCGCTCCTTCCCTTCCGAGCTCTCCCATCCACCCAAACAGTGGTTTACCCCCACATATGGGGTATCAGCGTACTCAGGACAAATTGTACAACAACTTTTAGGGTCCAATTTCTTCTCTTACCCTTGGGAAAATAAAAAATTGGGGGCAAAAAGATAATTTTTGTGAAAAAATATGATTTTTTATTTTTACGGTTCTACATTATAAACTTCTGTGAAGCACTTGGTGGGTCAAAGTGCTCACCACACCTCTAGATAAGTTCCTTAGGGGGTCTACTTTCCAAAATGGTGTCACTTGTGGGGGGTTTCAATGTTTAGCCACATCAGGGGCTCTCCAAACGAAACATGGCGTCCCATCTCAATTCCAGTCAATTTTGCATTGAAAGTCAAATGGCACTCCTTCGCTTCCGAGCTCTGCCATGCGCCCAAACAGTGGTTTACCCCCACATGTGGGGTATTGGCATACTCAGGACAAATTGTACAACAATGTTTGGGGTCCATTTTCTCCTGTTACCCTTGGTAAAATAAAACAAATTGGAGCTGAATTAAATTTTTTGTGAAAAAAAGTTAAATGTTCATTTTTATTTAAACATTCAAAAAATTCCTGTGAAGCACCAGAAGGGTTAATAAACTTCTTGAATATGGTTTTGAGCACCTTGAGGGGTGTAGTTTTTAGAATGGTGTCACACTTGGGTATTTTCTATCATATAGACCCCTCAAAATGACTTCAAATGAGATGTGGTCCCTAAAATAAAATGGTGTTGTAGAAATGAGAAATTGCTGGTCAACTTTTAACCCTTATAACTCCCTAACAAAAAAAAATTTTGTTTCCAAAATTGTGCTGATGTAAAGTAGACATGTGGGAAATGTTATTTATTAAGTATTTTGTGTGACATATCTCTGTGATTTAATTGCATAAAAATTCAAAGTTGGAAAATTGCGAAATTTTCATAATTTTCGCCAAATTTCCGTTTTTTTTCACAAATAAACGCAGGTACTATCAAATAATTTTTACCATTGTCATGAAGTACAATATGTCACGAGAAAACAATGTCAGAATCACCAGGATCCATTGAAGCGTTCCAGAGTTATAACCTCATAAAGGGACAGTGGTCAGAATTGTAAAAATTGGCCCGGTCATTAACGTGCAAACCACCCTTGGGGGTAAAGGGGTTAATGAACATAATAAAAAAGCAAAACAAAAAAAACTGTTGAATTGTACATTTTTTGCAATTTCACCGCATTTTGATTTTTTTTTCCATTTTTCAGTACACGATATGTTAAAACCAATGATGTTATTCAAAAGTACACATGGCCATTTTGACCAAAAAATAAAAGTTATGGCTCTGAGAAGAAGGGGAGCAAAAAATAAAAATGCAAAAGCAAAAATACCTCTGGTTGTTAAGGGGTTAATGACAAATGCAAGCTTAGAATTATTATATCCCTTCATGAAAAGCATCTATAAGTACTTAGCAGATCCCCTTGACCATCTGCAAACGTGATGTATAACCAGACGCCAGCATTTGGCAGTGTTGCTTACAAATCTTAGCACAGTCCTCATGGGCAATGTCCAATTGTTCATTAATATTGTTGCATTGTCCAGATTGTCTTCAAAAATGTTAAGAGAAGAGATCATTGCCTTGCACATACAAGAAAAAAGATATAAAAAGATACAAAGGCATTGAATGTTCCTAGAGATCCAGTTGCAAGTTAAAAGAACATGGACTACACTACCTAGATATTGTAGAAAGTGGAAACTATCAGAGTTCTGAGGAGGCAGGTGGTCAAAAACCCTAGAGTCATTGCAAAAGTCCTACAGTAAGACTTGGTGGCAGCAGGAACTCCGATTTCAGTTTACACACTAAATGTTGAAGGTCTCCATGTCTGAACTTCAAGATGTACACGTTCAAAAGCAGAAGTCATTGCCAAAACTCATTTGCAATAAATAAATAAGATGCGATGAAACACAACTAGCTTTCCTAACCTATGGATCAACATAATCTCTGGAGGAGGAGGAATGATGAAGCATACCATGAAAAGAGCACCCTGTCTACAGTGAGCATGGCAAGGTGATGCTCTGGGTCATATTTGCTTCCTTTGGCACTGGAAATTAGTATCACGTGGAAGGCAAGATGGATTCAATAAAGTATCAGGAAATCCTAGAATAAAACATCATACCTTCTGTGAGAAAGTTGAAACTCTACAGAACAATGACCCCAAGCGTACCTCAAAGTCCACCAAGGTGTGGTTTCAAGTGCTGGAAGAATCTGTAGTGGCTGTCATTCCTCTGCCATCAATTCCATAGGAAATCTTTAATGGGTTTTACAGAAGACAGTTAAAGCACATAATCCTAAGAATAGTTGTGAACTGGAGGTCATTGTCCATGAAGAAGTCTTCAGAATTGCTCCCAAAAGTTGGTGTCTGGCTGTGAATCAAGTTTGCAGCAGGTCATAACAGCCAGAGGTGCTCTACTAAGTACTAAAGACTGTCATGCCGCTGCCGCCTCCCACGCCCTGTCATACTCACCTGCCTTCGGCGTTCCGGCACGCTTCCTCTCCTGTGGTGTCTTCCCCACTGCGCTCGCTCCCGGCCTTTGCTGCTCGTCGGGCGCGCGCGCACGCCAGATTCAGCACTGCGCGCGAGCACTTCTAATCTTCCTGCTGGCTCTCCTTCTTGTCCTCTATCATCCTGGAGGACTGTTACCAGGAAGTGCTCTTCGCGCTGGTATGTAAACCGCTTCCTGCCGCCCCTCTGTGCCTGATGATCATTTGTGCCTACAAGTGCTCTTGGCCGTACGCCTTTCCGTGTACTCCTAGCTTCCTGACCTCGGTTCTCACTTTATATCTCTGCAGCCACGTTCGCCATTCCAGTATCTCTGCTGCTTCACTCGCCATTTCCTGTGTCTCTACAGTCCTGTGCCGCTGCTGAGCTTCTCGCCATTCCTGTGCCTATTGCTGTCCTGTGCTTCAGTAGCCTCACTTGTCGTCCCAGTGTCTCACCAGTCCACTCGCCACCCCTGTGTCTCAACAGTCCTTTTTGCAGTACCGTGCCTTTACAGTGTTGAGCCTCTGTAGTTCTGCTTCTCTGTGGTACTCTCGCCTATCCTGTGTCTCTTCCGCTCCTGCCAGTCTTGTACCTCCTCCTCTCCCTTTGGTCCTGTGTTTCCTTTGTTCTCTTCATTTCGTCCTGGTCCTCCAGCCTCCGTGGCGATAGTCCCTCACGGGCCTGCCCCTAACTCTCCCTGTATATGGGGCGCTCCATCAGGCCAGCTCGTCCATGAGGGGATCGTCGTCACGGTCCAGAGGGTCCACTTTCTGTTTTTCTTCATGAATAATCACAAAGACACTTGTGATGAAGGGGTGAATAGTTCTGAGACTGCAGTAGTCAATAAATGTGGCATTTTGGAGAATTGAATTTGGAGAAACCACTTCTTATTTTAGTTATGTTCAAGTATTTAAATTGCTTTATTCATGAGTTTATTACAAACAGCAGAAAGTTTGTATCTTTTGCTAATATCATTATGATTTTCAATAGGGGTTGAATAATTGTAATTGCAACTGTATGTAGTTTATGACTCTGCTTCCCTTTTAATAGTCTGTTGGTAGAGAGCATCTAACAGGATTTTAATATAATGCATACATTTTTAATAAAATGTTGTTGTTTTTTTTTTTGCTCTAACATATTGCATTACTACACTGAGCAATGGACCTCAGCATGGTCAAAGAACCAACCACTGTGGGTGGTTAATGCTGGATTAAAGGAATTGTATGGGTTATGCACACAAGACATTTTTTTGAAGCATATTCTTCCTGGAAAGAGCCTAAAAAAGCCGAAAACCTGCCGCAAAAAAATGGACATGCTGTACAGCAATGTAAAAACGACAATGCTGTGCACATGTTCAGTCTTATGTTACCTCCCTTTAGCTTGTTCATTTTTCGGGTATTTTCCAATAACAAGCTTCTCGTTAGTTATAGTGCAAATTAAGGAAAAACAACTACATCAGTGGAGCTGCGACAAAACGACGGCAAAACCGCAAGCAAAGAGGCTTCAGGAGAAAGACTGTCAGCATTTTCCTGAAGTAGCTGCGCCTAGGCGGGTCTTCTGGCCTCTTAAAGACGTCGTGTGTACGTACCCTTGTATGTAAAAGATTGACCATTCTATAGCAAAATTGGAGTGAAAATAAGTCCTGGAAATAATTTTGCATTCTTGGAAAGCTGGAATGGGTGATTTACTGTAGCCTACAGTACTGTCTGACCAGTATTCAATAGATATACATATTTTATAGGCTGAGCTGTTGTTTAGGGCTTCAGGTTGTACAGAGCATTAATACAACACCTACAATGTACCCCCATATGCCTGAAATTTCATACAAAGATATTTTAGCCACATTCTGTATTGCTTGGATGCTTCAGCAGATGCCTTATTATAACCATATCTTCCATACAGCAGAACAATACAGTAGCACATAGTGTCTAAGTTGCAATATAAAGACATAGTAGCTCCATGTGCCGTCGTATAATTACTATCTGCCCTTAAAGGGCTTGTCTCAGCTTGGGGCTCAAGTCTACAATCACTCAGTGTGACTGCATATTTGTGAATGATCACAGAGCGCACAGTGCATGCTGTCAGGATTCTTCAGCACTGGGAGTGGGTGGTCATGAGACTGTATGTTTGCGATTTGCACACTTCCAGCCACATACCGATTTGACGTGTACAGCCTCGCCCAAATTACTTGTATTGAGCAAGGCCGTGCATGTCTAGTCGGCATGTGATCACATGCATGCAATGCTATACTTGTTGTCATGCACCTGTCTGCTCCCATTGGTGGCACCAGAGATTCTTGACAGATCGCAGTGTGCACACTGTGGGGATTCACAAGTCTGCAGTCATGTAGAGGGAATGCAGACTTGAACCCCAAGCCTGGACAACCCCTTTAACAAATGTACATATGACATTTAATTTGAGATATTGGTGACTTTAGTCACACCAGATTCAATAGAAATCGTCTCGCAACTTGCCAGCTCACTTTTTTTTTTTCAACCCCAATTTTGTTGTGCGATAGTCCAATGCAACTTTTATGGATGCAAGCCACGTGATATTTGCCGTCTCTGGTTTTATGCTATAGAAAGACAGTGTGTTCCCTCAGCCTTGCTGCCATGATTTAACCTGGATTTCGACACATGGATAACTTGATTCTCTAAGGTTCTGTAATGCCCAGCTAAGGGAGTAGCATGCAGACCAAAGTATGGCTTCCCATGCATGTGATACTGGCCGTACATATAAAATACCTGCTGGCTGAATGCCTGTCTGTCTGCCAGCCATCCTTCCCAACTCCCCATAAACATGCAACTTCAGATCGGCCCATTATATTTATTTCAATGAGTACAGTGCGATAAGCTTATCTCCAAGAGGAACAAAATATCTTGAAAGCTGACATTCGACATGTTCAACCTCATTTTCTCCAACAGAAAAGTTGGATTTCCCCGATAACATTTGATTGATACCGATCAAGTAAAATATTGGCCGTATCTGTGGACACTATTGTGTATGATTTGGATTTAGACATGAAATCAGAAGGAGGATGATCACTTTTTAACCCCAGAAATCTTTAATTCTGTAGCTACAGAAAGTCTTTTTGATGTGTGTGATACAGATCCTGTGAAATTGTCAAGTAGGAATAGGATCAAACAGTTGGCAACACAAAAAGATATTGGAGCAATTTAGTTTTTCTTCTAAAACCTAAGGTACCCTAATGTGAACCCTCATACTGTGACTTTACAGCAAGTCTCTTATGGTCTGAATACAATCTTGTCCAAAATCTTGATCACAAATCTCTCAAGTAATGGTTAGAACCAGAAGACTGCAGCAATCCAGTAACATAATATTGATGGATGCGAGTATGGTTGTATAATAATCCATAAATATTTAATGGGTTTATGAAAAGATGGCGCAGAATGGATGGAATACCGGTAAAAAAATCCTAACGCTCCATTATATCCAATGAATCATCCTATAAATATAATATTAAACCTTTGTCTCTCTGATGCTATATCCTATAAAACAAGGTGTTTCCTTTGAAAAATGTTTGACAAAAACAAGTGCAATACTTCAATTATATTTATATCAAGTGGCAAAAAATGGAAATACAAAATTTACTCTAAATTATGGCCAAGACAGCAGATTTATCTTGGTCTCATGCAACCTTAGATAATGATTCTGATTTAGATGGGGTCCTGGGTTCAAATTCCACCAAGGAAAACCTCTACAAGGAGTTTGTATCTTCTCCCTGTGTTTGCTTGGGTTTCCTCCCACACTCCAAAGACATACTGATAGGGAATTTATATTGTGAACCCCAATGGGGACAGTGAATGTCAGTAAAAGTGCTGTGGAATTAATGGCGCTATATAAGAAAAACCTAATAAATAATAATAACGGACAGAACTATTACATTTATGATCTAGAGATACAATTTATGTATCTCAAATACAGAACTTACCCAACAGAGACCCAATGAAAATGATTACTTGGACGCTTATGGTAAAATGTCTGTAGCTCAGCCCATCACTGTTGCTGAGGTTGCTCCACAGGACTTGTGAATGAGATATGTTCCTGATTTCAAAGGCTTCAGCCTGGAAAATTCCAATCTCGCTCCTATTTCTAAAGATCAGGCTGCCATTATAACCCATGGCCATTCTTCCGTCACCTATTGCATTTGCTGCACTTGCTCTCCTCTAGCTGTTGGTCCAGGAATCAAGGGTCTGAAGCCCATAGCTCTGTAGGTTCCCTGGCTCTGTGCGCCCATCTCAGAATAATTAGCTGACATGTCCACATAAAATGCATCTTTGCTTTAGCCTGTCTGGCTCTTTGCATGGCAAGAAGAACACAAGCCTCTTTCTCTGCTCTTCAGCCCCAGCAAACATCTCCAATACAAGAACATGTCAGATGCCTGTGAAAGAGAAGGGGGGGAGAAACAGCTGACCCTGAATCTCATTGCTTCTCTGGTCCCTCTCTGAATCTCTAGCACAAGTTCTCCTCCTCTCTTTTGTCCTTACAGTCTGAGATACTGATTGGAAAGGAGAAAATGTAGAATCAGTCACAAAGCCAGATCCTGAGGAACAAAAGCAGAGAATCCTTTAGATGAGATGATGTCTCTTCCCACCTAGAAAAGCAAGGCAGTGATCAGAGTCTGCATACAGCATGCAGGCTGCCTACAGCTAGCTCCAATTCATGGGTATAGATGCTTCCAGTCCAGATTTTTGTTTTGCCTTCTGTGATGAGGAAACTGCAATCCCAAAATGCCTTGGGAGTCACGAGAAATCCAATGTGTCAGACAACGAGAGCCGAATCCTTAAATAATAATCTTTCATTTTATTGTAAAGCTTATAGATGTCACATAATTAGTTTTAGTTTTTCTGCCCATATTCCTTTTGCGTCACCTACATATTCTGCTAATGGTAGATATGTTTTTGACGGTTGCCCTAGTCAGACTAGCAATATTGTGCTGTAAAATGAAGCTGTATGTGTGTGTGTGTGTGTGTACACTGTTTATACACGTTCACACACTCTCTATACACACACACTACCTATACATACATGCACACACCCTCTCTATGCATATGTACATACATACACACTCATATATATATATATATATATATATATATATAAATATACATATGACACACATGCTATACACACATACATATATGCAACCTCCCTATACATAAACACATATATATATACAGTTAGGTCCATATATATTTGGACAGAGACATTTTTCTAATTTTGGTTATAGACATTACCACAATTAATTTTAAACAAAACAATTCAGATGCAGTTGAAGTTCAGACTTTCAGCTTTCATTTGAGGGTATCCACATTAAAATTGGATGAAGGGTTTAGGAGTTTCAGCTCCGTAACATGTGCCACCCTGTTTTTAAAGGGACCAAAAGTAATTGGACAATTAACTCCAAGGCTATTTCATGGACAGGTGTGGGCAATCCCTTCGTTATGTAATTCTCAATTAAGCAGATAAAAGGCCTGGAGTTGATTTGAGGTGTGGTGCACGCATTTGGAAGGTTTTGCTGGGAAGTAAACATGTGGTCAAAGGAGCTCTCCATGCAGGTGAAACAAGCCATCCTTAAGCTGCGAAAACAGAAAAAACCCATCCGAGAAATTGCTACAATATTAGGAGTGGCAAAATCTACAGTTTGGTACATCCTGAGAAAGAAAGAAAGCTCTGGTGAACTCATCAATGCAAAAAGACCTGGGTGCCCACAGAAGACAAAAGTGGTGGATGATCGCAGAATAATCTCCATGGTGAAGAGAAACCCCTTCACAACAGCCAACCAAGTGAACAACACTCTCCAGGAGGTAGGCGTATCAATATCCAAATCTACCATAAAGAGAAGACTGCATGAAAGTAAATACAGAGGGTTCACTGCACGGTGCAAGCCACTCATAAGCATCAAGAATAAAAAGGCTAGACTGGACTTTGCTAAAAAACATCTAAAAAAGCCAGCACAGTTCTGGAAGAACATTCTTTGGACAGATGAAACCAACATCAACCTCTACCAGAATGATGGAAAGAGAAAAGTATGGCAAAGGCGTGGTACAGCTCATGATCCAAAGCATGCCACATCATCTGTAAAACATGGCAGAGGCAGTGTGATGGCTTGGGCATGCATGGCTGCCAGTGGCACTGGGTCACTTGTGTTTATTGATGATGTGACACAGGACAGAAGTAGCCGAATGAATTCTGAGGTATTCAGAGCCATACTGTGTGCTCAGATCCAGCCAAATGCAGCCAAACTGATTGGTCGTCATTTCATACTACAGATGGACAATGACCCAAAACATAAAGCCAAAGCAACCCAGGAGTTTATTAAAGCAAAGAAGTGGAATATTCTTGAATGGCCAAGTCAGTCACCTGATCTCAACCCAATTGAGCATGCATTTCACTTGTTAAAGACTAAACTTCAGACAGAATGGCCCACGAACAAACAGCAACTGAAAACCACCACAGTGAAGGCCTGGCAGAGCTTCAAAAAGAATGAAACACAGCATCTGGTGATGTCCATGAGTTCAACAC
This sequence comes from Ranitomeya imitator, assembly GCF_032444005.1. NCBI lineage: Eukaryota > Metazoa > Chordata > Amphibia > Anura > Dendrobatidae > Ranitomeya > Ranitomeya imitator. The sequence goes on along the minus strand of NC_091282.1, from coordinate 713,837,224 downwards.
TTCAGGCAGTCATTGTCAACAAAGGGTTTTCAACCCAAGTACTAAAAATGAACATTTAATTTAAAATTATTGACTCTGTCCAATTACTTTTGGTCCCTTTAAAAACAGGGTGGCACATGTTAAGGAGCTGAAACTCCTAAACCCTTCATCCAATTTTAATGTGGATACCTGTTATGAAGGCACTCCAGTAACACAGTGTGCCAGTAATCAGAGCACATACAGTGATCTGACAATAACCCAAAAACAATAGAACGAGCTCTGAGACGTGGAATCTCTGTAGACCGCAATACCTGAACCTATCCTAAGCACAACTAAAGGCAGCTGTGGATTGCGCCTGACACTACCTATGCAACTCGGCACAGCCTGAGGAACTGACTAGCCTGAAGATAGAAATACAAGCCTGACTTGCCTCAGAGAAATACCCCAAAGGAAAAGGCAGCCCCCCACATATAATGACTGTTAGCAAGATGAAAAGACAAAACGTAGGGATGAAATAGATTCAGCAAAGTGAGGCCCGATATTCTAGATAGAGCGAGGATAGCAAAGAGAACTTTGCAGTCTACAAAAAACCCTAAAGCAAAAAACCACGCAAAGGGGCCAAAAAGACCCACCGTGCCGAACTAACGGCACGGCGGTACACCCTTTGCGTCTCAGAGCTTCCAGCAAAAACGAATAGACAAGCTGGACAGAAAAAACAGCAACAAAAGCAAGGAAGCACTTATCTAAGCAGAGCAGCAGGCCACAGGAAAGATCCAGAAGCTCAGATCCAACACTGGAACATTGACAAGGAGCAAGGAAGACAGAATCAGGTGGAGTTAAATAACAAGGCAGCCAACGAGCTCACCAGAACACCTGAGGGAGGAAGCCCAGAAGCTGCAGTACCACTTGTGACCACAGGAGTGAATTCAGCCACAGAATTCACAACAGTACCCCCCCCTTGAGGAGGGGTCACCGAACCCTCACCAGAGCCCCCAGGCCGACCAGGATGAGCCACATGAAAGGCACAAACAAGATCTGGAGCATGGACATCAGAGGCAAAAACCCAGGAATTATCTTCCTGAGCATAACCCTTCCATTTAACCAGATACTGGAGTTTCCGTCTAGAGACACGAGAATCCAAAATTTTCTCCACAATATACTCCAATTCCCCCTCCACCAAAACAGGGGCAGGAGGCTCAACAGATGGAACCATAGGTGCCACGTATCTCCGCAACAACGACCTATGGAATACATTATGTATGGAAAAGGAGTCCGGGAGGGTCAGACGAAAGGACACAGGATTGAGAATCTCAGAAATCCTATACGGACCAATAAAACGAGGTTTAAATTTAGGAGAGGAAACCTTCATAGGAATATGACGAGAAGATAACCAAACCAGATCCCCAACACGAAGTTGGGGACCCACACGGCGTCTGCGATTAGCGAAAAGTTGAGCCTTCTCCTGGGACAAGGTCAAATTGTCCACTACCTGAGTCCAGATCTGCTGCAACCTGTCCACCACAGAATCCACACCAGGACAGTCCGAAGAATCAACCTGTCCTGAAGAGAAACGAGGATGGAACCCAGAATTGCAGAAAAATGGAGAGACCAAGGTAGTCGAGCTGGCTCGATTATTAAGGGCGAACTCAGCCAACGGCAAAAAGGACACCCAATCATCCTGGTCTGCAGAAACAAAACATCTCAGATATGTTTCCAAGGTCTGATTGGTTAGTTCGGTCTGGCCATTAGTCTGAGGATGGAAAGCCGAGGAAAAAGATAGGTCAATGCCCATCCTACCACAAAAGGCTCGCCAGAACCTTGAAACAAACTGGGAACCTCTGTCAGAAACAATATTCTCAGGAATGCCATGCAAACGAACCACATGCTGGAAGAACAAAGGCACCAAATCAGAGGAGGAAGGCAATTTAACCAAGGGCACCAGATGGACCATTTTAGAAAAGCGATCACAGACCACCCAAATGACTGACATCTTTTGAGAAACGGGAAGGTCAGAAATGAAATCCATCGAAATATGTGTCCAAGGCCTCTTCGGGACCGGCAAGGGCAAAAGCAACCCACTGGCACGTGAACAGCAGGGCTTAGCCCTAGCACAAATCCCACAGGACTGCACAAAAGTACGTACATCCCGTGACAGAGATGGCCACCAGAAGGATCTAGCCACTAACTCTCTGGTATCAAAGATTCCTGGATGACCAGCCAACACCGAACAATGAAGTTCAGAGATAACTTTACTAGTCCACCTATCAGGGACGAACAGTTTCTCGGCCGGACAACGATCAGGTTTATTAGCCTGAAATTTTTGCAACACTCGCCGCAAATCAGGGGAGATGGCAGACACAATGACTCCTTCCTTGAGGATACTCGCCGGCTCAGATAAACCCGGAGAGTCGCGCACAAAACTCCTAGAGAGAGCATCCGCCTTCACATTTTTAGAGCCCGGAAGGTACGAAATCACAAAATCGAAGCGAGCAAAAAATAACGACCAACGGGCCTGTCTAGGATTCAAGCGCTTGGCAGACTCGAGATAAGTAAGGTTCTTATGATCAGTCAATACCACCACGCGATGCTTAGCTCCTTCAAGCCAATGACGCCACTCCTCGAATGCCCACTTCATGGCCAGCAACTCTCGGTTGCCCACATCATAATTACACTCAGCAGCAGAAAACTTCCTGGAAAAGAAAGCACATGGTTTCAACACTGAGCAACCAGAACCTCTCTGTGACAAAACCGCCCCTGCTCCAATCTCAGAAGCATCAACCTCGACCTGGAACGGAAGAGAAACATCTGGTTGACACAACACAGGGGCAGAACAAAAACGACGCTTCAACTCCTGAAAAGCTTCTACGGCAGCAGAAGACCAATTAACCAAATCAGCACCCTTCTTGGTCAAATCGGTCAATGGTTTGGCAATGCTAGAAAAATTACAGATGAAGCGACGATAAAAAATTAGCAAAGCCCAGGAACTTTTGCAGACTTTTCAGAGATGTCGGCTGAGTCCAATCCTGGATGGCTTGGACCTTAACCGGATCCATCTCGATAGTAGAAGGGGAAAAGATGAACCCCAAAAATGAAACTTTCTGCACACCGAAGAGACACTTTGATCCCTTCACGAACAAAGAATTAGCACGCAGGACCTGGAAAACCATTCTGACCTGCTTCACATGAGACTCCCAATCATCTGAGAAGATCAAAATGTCATCCAAGTAAACAATCAGGAATTTATCCAGATACTCACGGAAGATGTCATGCATAAAAGACTGAAAAACAGATGGAGCATTGGCAAGTCCGAACGGCATCACTAGATACTCAAAATGACCCTCGGGCGTATTAAATGCCGTTTTCCATTCATCTCCTTGCCTGATTCTCACCAGATTATACGCACCACGAAGATCAATCTTAGTGAACCAACTAGCCCCCTTAATCCGAGCAAACAAGTCAGATAACAATGGCAAGGGATACTGAAACTTAACAGTGATCTTATTAAGAAGGCGGTAATCAATACACGGTCTCAGCGAACCATCCTTCTTGGCTACAAAAAAGAACCTTGCTCCCAGTGGTGATGACGATGGGCGAATATGTCCCTTCTCCAGGGATTCCTTCACATAACTGCGCATAGCGGTGTGTTCAGGCACGGATAAATTAAATAAACGACCCTTAGGGAATTTACTACCAGGAATCAAATTGATAGCACAATCACAATCCCTATGCGGAGGTAGGGCATCGGACTTGGGCTCTTCAAATACATCCTGATAATCAGACAAGAACTCTGGGACCTCAGAAGGAGTGGATGACGAAATAGACAAAAATGGAACATCACCATGTACCCCCTGACAACCCCAGCTGGATACCGACATAGAGTTCCAATCCAATACTGGATTATGGGTTTGTAGCCATGGCAACCCCAACACGACCACATCATGCAGATTATGTAGCACCAGAAAGCGAATAACTTCCTGATGTGCAGGAGCCATGCACATGGTCAGCTGGGCCCAGTACTGAGGTTTATTCTTGAGGTTAGGGGGTGTAATGAGTACTGAGGTTTATTCTTGGCCAAAGGTGTAGCATCAATTCCTCTCAACGGAATAGGACACCGCAAAGGCTCCAGGAAAAACCCACAACGTTTAGCATAATCCAAATCCATCAGATTCAGGGCAGCGCCTGAATCCACAAACGCCATGACAGAATACGATGACAAAGAGCATATCAAGGTAATGGACAGAAGGAATTTGGACTGTACAGTACCAATGACGGCAGACCTATCGAACCGCTTAGTGCGCTTAGGACAATCAGAAATAGCATGAGTGGAATCACCACAGTAGAAACACAGCCCATTCAGACGTCTGTGTTCTTGCCGTTCAACTCTGGTCATAGTCCTATCGCACTGCATAGGCTCAGGTTTAATCTCAGACAATACCGCCAGATGGTGCACAGATTTACGCTCGCGCAAGCGACGACCGATCTGAATGGCCAAAGACATAGACTCATTCAAACCAGCAGTCATAGGAAAACCCACCATGACATCCTTAAGAGCCTCAGAGAGACCCTTTCTGAACAAAGCTGCCAGCGCAGATTCATTCCACAGAGTGAGTACTGACCACTTCCTAAATTTCTGACAATATACTTCTATATCATCCTGACCCTGGCACAAAGCCAGCAAATTTTTCTCAGCCTGATCCACTGAATTAGGCTCATCGTACAGCAATCCGAGCGCCAGGAAAAACGCATCGACACCACTCAATGCAGGGTCTCCTGGCGCAAGAGAAAATGCCCAGTCCTGAGGGTCGCCGCGCAAAAAAGAAATAATAATCAAAACCTGTTGAACTGAATTACCAGAAGAATGAGGTTTCAAGGCCAGAAATAGCTTACAATTATTTTTGAAGCTCAGAAACTTAGTTCTATCACCAAAAAACAAATCAGGAATAGGAATTCTTGGTTCTAGCATAGATTTCTGATCAATTGTATCTTGAATCTTTTGTACATTTATAACAAGATTATCCATTGAAGAGCACAGAGCCTGAATATCCATGTCCACAGCTGTGTCCTGAAGCACCCTAATGTCTAGGGGAAAAAAAAGACTGAACACAGAGCTGAGAAAAAAAAATGATGTCAGAACTTCTTATTTCCCTCTATTGAGAATCATTAGTTTGGGCTCCTTGTACTGTTATGAAGGCAATCCAGTAACACAGTGTGCCAGTAATCAGAGCACATACAGTGATCTGACAATAACCCAAAAACAATAGAACGAGCTCTGAGACGTGGAATCTCTGTAGACCGCAATACCTGAACCTATCCTAAACACAACTAAAGGCAGCTGTGGATTGCGCCTGACACTACCTATGCAACTCGGCACAGCCTGAGGAACTGACTAGCCTGAAGATAGAAATACAAGCCTGACTTGCCTCAGAGAAATACCCCAAAGGAAAAGGCAGCCCCCCACATATAATGACTGTTAGCAAGATGAAAAGACAAAACGTAGGGATGAAATAGATTCAGCAAAGTGAGGCCCGATATTCTAGATAGAGCGAGGATAGCAAAGAGAACTTTGCAGTCTACAAAAAACCCTAAAGCAAAAAACCACGCAAAGGGGCCAAAAAGACCCACCGTGCCGAACTAACGGCACGGCGGTACACCCTTTGCGTCTCAGAGCTTCCAGCAAAAACGAATAGACAAGCTGGACAGAAAAAACAGCAACAAAAGCAAAGAAGCACTTATCTAAGCAGAGCAGCAGGCCACAGGAAAGATCCAGAAGCTCAGATCCAACACTGGAACATTGACAAGGAGCAAGGAAGACAGAATCAGGTGGAGTTAAATAACAAGGCAGCCAACGAGCTCACCAGAACACCTGAGGGAGGAAGCCCAGAAGCTGCAGTACCACTTGTGACCACAGGAGTGAATTCAGCCACAGAATTCACAACAGATACCCTCAAATGAAAGCTGAAAGTCTGAACTTCAACTGCATCTGAATTGTTTTGTTTAAAATGCATTGTGGTAATGTCTATAACCAAAATTAGAAAAATGTTGTCTCTGTCCAAATATATATGGACCTAACTGTATATACATATACACACTCACGCACACACACACACACACACACACCCTCCCTACACATACATACATTTTCCTGTACATTCCCTGTAAGTATATATGTGTGTATATATATATATATATATATATATATATATATAATCACTGAGTATGTGGTGGTCATATTACCGTAGTTCTACATGGATGCATTATACTATATGAGTGGCTCCATTATACTTTATGAGGGGGCTGCGTTATACTTTGAGGGGGCTGTATTATACTTTGAGGGGGCTGCATTATACTCTCTGGGGTGGCTGCATTATATACTTTATCGAGGACTATGGGAAATGCATTCTACTATATGAAGGACTATGAGTTGCATTATAATATGGGGAGTGCATTGCAATATATGTTGCACTATAAATGGTGCATGGACTATGGGGAGTGCATTATACTATGGAGGACTATGGAGTGTATTATGCTACACAAATAAAATGCTGCCTATTCATCAAGTGATTGAATTGTTTATGCCTTAATAAAAAAAATAGTTCCCAGCAGCACATTGCCTGGTGAAAACTACAGATATGCTGCTGATAGCATGATATTGTATGAGGACAGATTGATCTATTAGTGATAGTTCTGTCCCCATCATTTTTTTCTTAGTTGGTGTAAAGAGGCCGGGAAACAAGCGTTGAAAGACTTCACTGTTGTCAATTATCTTCATTTAGCGGCCTGAACTCGGTACATGGAAATGCAACTGAAATGTTTTTGTGTGATGGGGCAATATCTTAGCATTTGGGCCCCACTTTAAAATTTTGTCCGGAGCCCCACATTAACCCCTTCATGACCCAGCCTATTTTGACCTTAAGGACCTGGCCATTTTTTGCAATTCTGACCAGTGTCCCTTTATGAGGTAATAACTCAGGAATACTTCAACGGATCCTAGCGATTCTGAGATGATTTTTTCGTGATATATTGGGCTTCATGTTAGTGGTAAATTTAGGTCAATAATTTTTGCGTTTATTTGTGAAAAAATCAGGAATTTGGCGAAAATTTTAATAATTTTGCAATTTTTTAAATTTGAATTTTTATTCTGTTAAACCAGAGAGTTATGTGACACAAAATAGTTAATAAATAACATTTCCCACATGTCTACATCAGCACAAATTTGGAAACAAAATTTTTTTGGGTTAGGAAGTTATAAGGGTTAAAAGTTGACCAGCGATTTCTCATTTTTACAACAAAATTTACAAAACCATTTTTTTTAGAGACCACCTCACATTTGAAGTCAGTTTGAGGAGTCTATGAGGCTAAAAATACCCAAAGGTGACACCATCCTAAAAACTGCACCCCTTAAAGTGCTCAAAACCACATTCAAGAAGTTTATTAACCCTTCAGGTGCTTCACAGCAGCAGAAGCAACATGGAAGGAAAAAATGAAAATTTAACTTTTTAGTCAAAATGATTTTTAGAAACTATTTTTGTATTTTCCCATGGGAAAAAGAAGAAAGTGGACCCCAAAAATTGTTGTCCAATTTGTCATGAGTATGCTAAAACCCCATATGTGGGGAGGAACCACTGTTTGGGCACATGGCAGGGCTCGGAAGGGAAGGAGCGCCATTTGACTTTTTAAATGGAAAATTAGCTCCAATCGTTAGCCGACACCATGCCATGTTTGGAGAGCCCCTGTGTGCCTTAAAATTGCAGCTTCCCCACAAGTGACCCCATTTTGGAAACTAGACCCCCAAGGAATTTATCTAGATGCATAATGAGCACTTTGAATACCCAGGTGCTTCACAAATTGATCCATAAATATGAAAAAGTACTTTTTTGTCACAAAAATGTTCTTTTAGCCTAAATTTTTTGACTTTCACATGGGTAACAGGATAAAATGGATCATAAAATTTGTTGGGTAATTTCTCCTGAGTACACCGATACCTCATATGTGGTCATAAACCACTGTTTGTGGGCACAGCAGGGCTCGGAAGGGAAGGAGCGCCATTTGACTTTAGCGGATACCATGTCGCGTTTGGAGAGCCCCTGTGTGCCTAAACATTGGAGCTACGCCACAACTGACCCCATTTTGGAAACTAGACCCCCCCAATAAACTTATCTAGATGTGTGGTGAGCACTTTTACTCCTAAGTGCTTCACAGAAGTCTATAACACAGAGCCGTGAAAATAAAAAATCATTTTGTTTCCTCAAAAATGATTTTTTAGCCAGCAATTTTTACTTTCACAAGGGTAACAGGAGAAATTGGACCCCAAAGGTTGTTGTCCAGTTTGTCCTGAGTACACTGGTACCCCATATATGGGGGGGGAACACTGTTTGGGCACATGGCAGAGCTCGGAAGGGAAGTAGTGACGTTTTGAAATACAGACTTTGATGGAATCGTCTGTGGGCATCATGTTGTGTTTGGAGAGCCCTGACATGCCTAGACAGTGGAAACCCCCCAATTGTAACTCGAAACCTAACCTCAACACACCCCTAACCCTAACCACAAACCTAACCCTAATCCCAACCCTAACCACAAACTTAACCCTAACACACCCCTAACCCTAATCCCAACCCTACCCCCAACCCTAGCCCTAACCTTAGCCCCAACCCTAATTTTAGCCCTAACCCTAACTTTAGCCCAACTCTAACCCTAATGGGAAAACTGGGGTGAGGGGGCGATCTGCGGGGCAAGGGGCAATCTGCGGGGCAGGGGACGATCTGCAGGGCAGGGGGGCAATCTTCCGAGCAGGGGTGCGATCTGTGGGGCAGGGGGCGATCTGCGGAGCAGGGGGCGATCTGCAGGGCAAGGGGTGATCTGCGGGGCAGGGGAGTGATCTGCGGGGCAGGGTAGTGATCTGCGGGGGCAAGGGGCGATCTGCGGGGAGATCTGCGGGGCAGGGGGTGATCTGTGGGGCAGGGAGGTGATCTGGGGGGCGATCAGCGGGGCAGGGGGGTGGAATTGGACGGCGGGGGGAGCGCAGGGCAGCAGAGGGGATGATGCCAAAGGGATGGCAGTGGGGGAGCATACCGGAACAGCAGTGGCAGTGTCATCAGCGGCGGCGGGGTCATTGGCGGCGTTGGCGTCTTCAGCGGCAGTGTCTTCAGCGTTGGCGGCAGGGCAGCAGGCAGGGAACCATTGGCAACTCTGCCCCTCCAGGTCTGATTGGAGGGATAGTGTCACATGGACGCTAGCTCCAATCAGATCTGGGGGCGGTGACACAGAGGTCACCTATCTCCAGCCAATGGCCGATGGTATTGCAGCATTGGCCATGGCTGGATTGTAATATTTCACCAAGTTTCATTGGTGAAATATTACGATTGCTCTGATTGACTGTTTCACTTTCAACAGCCAATCAGAGCGATCGTAGCCACGGGGGGCAAAGCCACCCCCTCGGGCTCAAGTACAAGTCTCACTGTTCCTGCAGGTTGGGTGACATTTCAGTTAACCCGTTGACCCGATCTGCAGGAACACGACCCAGCCATGACACCACATAGGTGTCACAGGTCGGATTGGCACCGACTTTCATGATGCTTACGTGGCGTCACAGGTCGGGAAGGGGTTAAACATTTATCCAGGGCCTCACATTGTCTTAAACCAGCCCTGCCTTCTCTATCAAAAAGTTTTTTCTAATATTTAATCTGTATGGCTACGTTCACATTAGCGTCGCGTCGCTGTTGCGTCGGCGACGCAGCGGCGACGCGCCCCTATGTTTAACATAGGGGACGCGTGCGTCTTTTTGCACGCGTTTTCCGACACGTGCGTCGTTTTAGACGCTAGCGTCGGACGCAAGAAAACGCTACAAGTTGCATTTTTCTTGCGTCCGATTTCGTCAAAAAACGACGCACGCGTCGCAAAACGCGCGCGTCTTTCCGTGCGTCGCGCGTTGCGTCGCCAACGCAGGGCGGCGCAACGCAAGGGTGAACGTAGCCTATCTCCTCCCTTTCAGTTTCATTCCAATCACTTCTCATGTTTCCGTGTGCAAATGAGAATAAGGATGATCCCTCTACAAGGTGACATTCCTTCAGATATTTGTAGACAACTATTAAGTCTCCTCTTAGTCTTATTTTTTACAAGCAAAACATTCCCAGATCCTTTGACTATTCCTCGTAGGACATACTTTGCAGTCTGCTCACCATCCTAGTAGCTCTTCTTTGAACTTGCTCCAGTTCTTCAATGTCTTTTTTAAAATATGGTGCCCAGAACTGTACGCGGTATTCCAGATGATGTGGTCTGACAAAGGAGGAGTAGAGGGGGTTTATTACTTTAAGTAATCTAGACTATGCTTCTCTTAATGCATCAGAGAACTGTGATTTTTTTGCTGCTGCTTCACACTGTTGTCTCACATGCAATCTGTGATCTATTAGTATACCCAAGTCTTTTTCACATGTGCTGTTGCTTAGTTCTATTCATCCCATTCTTTAAATGTCGTTTTCATTTTTCTTGCCCAGATGTAGAATCTTGCATTTCTCCCTGTTAAATACCATTCTATTAGTTGCTGCCAATTGTTCAAGCTTATTTAAATACTTCTGAATCCTTTGTCTTCTCTATCTCTATTTCTATCCCTCATAGATTTGCATCCTCTGCAAATTTGATTAGTTTACCTTCAGTTCCCTTATCTAGATAATTTATAAAAATGTTGAACAACACTGGGGACAGGACAGAGCCTTGTGGTACCCCATTTGAAACACTCTTCCAATTGGATGTGCAACAATGTATTACCTCTCTTTGAGTATGAACACTGAGCCAGTTACATACATAGTCATTTTTTCAATAAGGATAGTATGAGATACTTTATCAAATGATTTGCTGAAATCAAGATATACCATATCTACCTCATTTCCCTGATCCATCCAGTCAGTGATTCCATCATAGAAGGAAATTAGATTACCGTAGTTTGGCATGACTCGTTTGCTACAAACCCATGGTGGCTCTGATTAACTACTGTATTCTTATCCGAGTACTTATATATATGCTGTTTAATATTTTTTTTCAAAGATCTTTCCTGGTACAGAAGTAAGGCTCACTGACCTGTAATTTTCTGGCTCCATCTTATGTCCTTTTTTCACAGATGTGGACAAAATTTGTTCATCCATCCTGGTCTCTTTAAATGTTTCCAATTCTTCCTTATTTTTGGAATTGTTACTGATTGTGCAATGAGAATGCAGTGAGGATTTCATTTAGCAAAATCTCCAATCCTTTTTGTCCTTTAGAACATCCAGCCATTGGACCTTTCCTACCATTTTTCTGAGTATTTCTGTTCAAAGGTATTCTCTCAGACACTGTGGTGCCAGTGGTCAGTGATGAATATTGGGGTTCGCATCAAATCGATATTTATGGAAGATATATTTTTGGTGTTGTGACGAACATAACGCATTCACTCACATTAATATAAGGCTGGCCTAGCGACTCCGATGGATGATGGATGAGCTATCCATGCAGTGTTTCATCTCTACAGAAAGGTAAAATCGTGATCGTAAACATGACAATATCTCCCACATGGGACCTCCTGGAGCAAAGACATCCTGAAAGTTGAGGATCTCATAATCTTCTAAAGACCAAGTACATTCCATGACCCAACTCCCCATGTGAGCTCACCAAGATGGGGTATGTGGGTGTAACCTTGATCTAATAAAAATCATAGTTTGGGTTTTTGTCATTTGTCAGTTCAGTAAGACACAAAACTCTGTGTTTCTGTCCATTGCTCTAAGGCAGTGTTCCCCATCTCCGGTTCTCAAGAGCCGCAAACAGGTCATGTTTTCAGGATTTCCTTAGTATTGCAGATATGATAATTTCATCACCTGGACAGGCAAGCATTCAATCACCTGTGCAATACTAAGGAAATCCTGAAAACATGACCTGTTGGTGGCTCTTGAGGACTGGAGTTGGGGAACACTGCTCTGGCCGGCGTCACACTAGCGAGTTTTACGGACGTATGAGCGCATTAAATACGTCCATAAAACACGCATTACACACGTCCCAATTATTCTCTATGCCCCAGCTCCTATCTGCCGTATTTTACTGATCCGTATTATACGGCTTTCTACGGCCGTAGAAAATCGCAGCATGCTGCGCTTGTCACCGTATTGCGCAAAAAAAATCGCCAATGCAAGTCTATGGCGAAAAATACGGATTACACACGGACCAGCAGTGTGACTTGCGAGAAATACGCAGCGGTGTTAGCGAGAAAAGCCGGCAATTCAGTGCGGTGTACAGTAAAATCACACTGACAGCTTACAATAGAATAGGTGGAATAAATGTGTACACATAGAATAGGTATATATATATATATATATATATATATATATATCATTGAGACACATATATGTATATATATATTAATATTTCATCCAGCGCTAGATAGCTTAAAAGCCGGTAATTCAATTGCCGGCTTTTGCTATCTCCTTTCCAAACCCGACATAATATGAGACCTGGTTTACATACAGTAAACCATCTCATATCCCCATTTTTTTTGCATATTCCACACTACTAATGTTAGTTGTGTGTATGTGCAAAATTTGGCCATTCTAGCTATTAAATTAAAGGGTTAAATGGCGGAAAAAATTGGCGTGGGCTCCCGCACAATTTTCGCCACCAGAGTAGTAAAGCCAGTGACTGAGGGCAGATATTAATAGCCTGGAGAGGGTCCATGGTTATTGCCCCCCCCCCCCCTGGCTAAAAACATCTGCCCCCAGCCACCCCAGAAAAGGCACATCTGGAAGATGCGCCTATTCTGGCACTTGGCCACTCTCTTCCCATTCCCGTGTAGCGGTGGGATATGGGGTAATGAAGGGTTAATGCCACCTTGCTATTGTAAGGTGACATTAAACCAGATTAATAATGGAGAGGCGTCAATTCTGACACCTATCCATTATTAATCCAATTGTATGAAAGAGTTAAAAAAACACACACACATTATTAAAAAGTATTTTAATGAAATAAACACACCGTTTGTTGTAATATTTTATTGTACGCTCAATCCACTGGCTGAAGACCCTCGCTCTGTGACAAAGAAAAAATAATAAACCAACAATATACATACCTTCCAGTCACTGGCTTTACTACTCTGGCGGAGAAAATTGCGCGGGAGCCCACGCCAATTTTTTCCGCCATTTAACCCTTTAATTTAATAGCTAGAACGGCCAAATTTTGCACATACACACTACTAACATTAGTAGTGTGGAATATGCAAAAAAAGGGGGATATGACATGATTTACTGTATGTAAACCATGTCTCAAATCATGTCGGGCTTTTGAAGGAGATAGCAAAAGCCGGCAATTGAATTACCGGCTTTTAAGCTATCTCGCGCTGGATGAAATATATATATATATATATATATATATATATATATATATATATTTGAATTACCGGCTTTTAAGCTATCTCGCGCTGGATGAAATATATATATATATATATATATATATATATATATATATATATATATATAGAGGTAAAGAAGGGAACAGCAAAGCTATTAAACTTATCTGCGGGTGCAAAGCCTTTAGGGAGCCCGTCCACCGGCTATCCTCAGTCCATAGATTCAAACAGAAAATAGGCAGCACTCCATAGTCTTGGATGTCTTGTGCAGTTTATTCAGACCCACATGTCTTAATTGCAACGTTTCGGCTCAGACTGAGCCTTTCTCAAGCAGTGAGTGAACCATTTGTGTGCGTATAAATACATTTCAAACCATAACCAGCCTTAATTAGCCATTAATGGACAGTACATGTGCTTATAAATTTCTTATACAAATTTCAATCATTATCATAAAGTGCTACAGTGCATACCTTCTGTGCAAGTGTTGCTGTGTAAACTATATATTACTCAACTTGTGGAGCTGCTTACCGGCAATGGAGGATATCTGCACACATCTCGGCGTTCTCTATGCGCAGCTGCGCATGTCCGCTACGTCACCGCTCTGTGTTAGACTGCGGACCAATCAGCACCTACGGCGCCTGCGCCGTAGCGCTATGTATCGCCATTTTGGTCGTGGCATCTCATACAGGAAGGTCAATTCCTTAGTCGGATGACAGCGCCTGCGCATAAAGCGCTGCTCAGCGCTAAATCCACCCTTCACTTGCCAGCAAAGATTCCAGCCACTGTGGGACCATACTAAATATAAGGTTGTGGTCCTCACAAACTTCACCACGCATAACAATGCTTTTGTTAGATCGTGCCCTATGGACATTCTAGCGCTAAACATCGCCCTGACACTACGGGCTCAACCATATCTTAGCTGATGTCCGTAGGTCATACACTCACACGCCTAGCGTCAGGTCAACCCTCTCAGGTCAATCCACCCCAGGCTTAGACTGTATTAGTGATAGCGTTGACGTCCCGGCATACACACTATATCGAAGTTAGAGGTATTAGACCACTGCTGTATAATATTTTGACTGCTTTATTTATTAATCCATGGTCCAACACAGTTTGGGACAAAATAACAATAATATTCCAATCCAAATATATAATTATATGTCCTCCATGCCCTTAAGCATTTCTCCACTGGTCTTCCGCTATATTAGAAGCATCAGACGAAATCTAAAATTAGAGAAATACAGTTACGTGAGTTACATAATGATCTCTAAAATTAAAAACAAAAACAAAAAGTCACATGACTGACTCATAAGGACTCTATATAATATACAACGGAGTTCATACACATTATTAGATTATTGTATGCATTTTAAAATCAGCGTTAAGTCCTCCCGGTCTCAAGGTTTTAAGTTCATAAATCCACATAAGTTCCTTTTTCTTTAATATCAGCTCCCTATCACCACCTCTTCTCTGTATCGGAACAGCATCTATGATTTTACATCTAAGGTCCTTTTCTGTATGTTTGCAGTCAGCAAAATGTTTTGCAACAGGAAGATCCAGTCTGTTCTTTCTTATACTGAATCTGTGTTGGTTCATTCTTGTTTTAAACTCACATGTTGTTTCACCAACGTACCAGAGATTACATGGGCACATGAGCACATATATAACGTAGTCTGAACTACATGTGAGGAATTGATCAATATTATATGTCTGTGTGTATATATATATATATATATATATATATATATATATATGTGTGTCACACTAACATATACAGTGGGGCAAAAAAGTATTTAGTCAGTCAGCAATAGTGCAAGTTCCACCACTTAAAAAGATGAGAGGCGTCTGTAATTTACATCATAGGTAGACCTCAACTATGGGAGACAAACTGAGAAAAAAAAAATCCAGAAAATCACATTGTCTGTTTTTTTAACATTTTATTTGCATATTATGGTGGAAAATAAGTATTTGGTCAGAAACAAACAATCAAGATTTCTGGCTCTCACAGACCTGTAACTTCTTCTTTAAGAGTCTCCTCTTTCCTCCACTCATTACCTGTAGTAATGGCACCTGTTTAAACTTGTTATCAGTATAAAAAGACACCTGTGCACACCCTCAAACAGTCTGACTCCAAACTCCACTATGGTGAAGACCAAAGAGCTGTCAAAGGACACCAGAAACAAAATTGTAGCCCTGCACCAGGCTGGGAAGACTGAATCTGCAATAGCCAACCAGCTTGGAGTGAAGAAATCAACAGTGGGAGCAATAATTAGAAAATGGAAGACATACAAGACCACTGATAATCTCCCTCGATCTGGGGCTCCACGCAAAATCCCACCCCGTGGGGTCAGAATGATCACAAGAACGGTGAGCAAAAATCCCAGAACCACGCGGGGGGACCTAGTGAATGAACTGCAGAGAGCTGGGACCAATGTAACAAGGCCTACCATAAGTAACACACTACGCCACCATGGACTCAGATTCTGTAGTGCCAGACGTGTCCCACTGCTTAAGCCAGTACATGTCCGGGCCCATCTGAAGTTTGCTAGAGAGCATTTGGATGATCCAGACGAGTTTTGGGAGAATGTCCTATGGTCTGATGAAACCAAACTGGAACTGTTTGGTAGAAACACAACTTGTCGTGTTTGGAGGAAAAAGAATACTGAGTTGCATCCATCAAACACCATACCTACTGTAAAGCATGGTGGTGGAAACATCATGCTTTGGGGCTCTTTCTCTGCAAAGGGGCCAGGACGACTGATCCGGGTACATGAAAGAATGAATGGGGCCATGTATCGTGAGATTTTGAGTACAAACCTCCTTCCATCAGCAAGGGCATTGAAGATGAAACGTGGCTGGGTCTTTCAACATGACAATGATCCAAAGCACACCGCCAGGGCAACGAAGGAGTGGCTTCGCAAGAAGCATTTCAAGGTCCTGGAGTGGCCTAGCCAGTCTCCAGATCTCAACCCTATAGAAAACCTTTGGAGGGAGTTGAAAGTCTGTGTTGCCAAGCGAAAAGCCAAAAACATCACTGCTCTAGAGGAGATCTGCATGGAGGAATGGGCCAACATACCAACAACAGTGTGTGGCAACCTTGTGAAGACTTACAGAAAACGTTTGACCTCTGTCATTGCCAACAAAGGATATATTACAAAGTATTGAGATGAAATTTTGTTTCTGACCAAATACTTATTTTCCACCATAATATGCAAATAAAATGTTAAAAAAACAGACAATGTGATTTTCTGGATTTTTTTTTCTCATTTTGTCTCCCATAGTTGAGGTCTACCTATGATGTAAATTACAGACGCCTCTCATCTTTTTAAGTGGTGGAACTTGCACTATTGCTGACTGACTAAATACTTTTTTGCCCCACTGTATATATATATATACACATATATATACACATATATACAGTTAGGTCCATATATATTTGGACAGAGACAACATTTTTCTAATTTTGGTTATAGACATTGTCACAATGAATTTTAAACAAAACAATTCAGATGCAGTTGAAGCTCAGACTTTCAGCTTTCATTTGAGGGTATCCACATTAAAATTGGATGAAGGGTTTAGGAGTTTCAGCTCCTTAACATGTGCCACCCTGTTTTTAAAGGGGCCAAAAGTAATTGGACAATTGACTCCAACGCTATTTCATGGACAGGTGTGGGCAATCCCTTCATTATGTCATTCTTAATTCAGCAGATAAAAGGCCTGGAGTTGATTTGAGGTATGGTGCTTGCATTTGGAAGGAGCTCTCCATGCAGGTGAAACAAGCCATCCTTAAGCTGCGAAAACAGAAAAAAACCCATCCGAGAAATTCCTACAATATTAGGAGTGGCAAAATCTACAGTTTGGTACATCCTGAGAAAGAAAGAAAGCACTGGTGAACTCATCAATGCAAAAAGACCTGGGCGCCCACGGAAGACAACAGTGGTGGATGATCGTAGAATAATCTCCATGGTGAAGAGAAACCCCTTCACAACAGCCAACCAAGTGAACAACACTCTCCAGGAGGTCGGCGTATCAATATCCAAATCTACCATAAAGAGAAGACTGCATGAAAGTAAATACAGAGGGTTCACTGCACAGTGCAAGCCACTCATAAGCATCAAGAATAAAAAGGCTAGACTGGACTTTGCGAAAAAAAACATGTAAAAAAGCCAGCACAGTTCTGGAAGAACATTCTTTGGACAGATGAAACCAAGATCAACCTCTGACAGAATGATGGAAAGAGAAAAGTATGGCAAAGGCGTGGTAC
The DNA here is from genome assembly GCF_032444005.1 of Ranitomeya imitator. NCBI lineage: Eukaryota > Metazoa > Chordata > Amphibia > Anura > Dendrobatidae > Ranitomeya > Ranitomeya imitator. The sequence continues at coordinate 713,819,624 of NC_091282.1, read as the reverse complement.
AGCTCATGACCCAAAGCAACCACATCATCTGTAAAATACTGCGGAGGCATTGTGATGGCTTGGGCATGCATGGCTGCCAGTGGCACTGGGTCACTAGTGTTTATTGATGATGTGACACATGACAGAAGCAGCCGAATGAATTCTGAGGTATTCAGAGCCGTACTGTGTGCTCAGATCCAGCCAAATGCAGCCAAACTGATTGGTCGTCGTTTCATACTACAGATGGACAATGACCCAAAGCATAAAGCCAAAGCAACCCAGGAGTTTATTAAAGCAAAGAAGTGGAATATTCTTGAATGGACAAGTCAGTCACCTGCTCTCAACCCAATTGAGCAGCAATTCACTTGTTAAAGACTAAACTTCAGACAGGAAGGCCCACAAACAAACAGCAACTGAAAACCACCGCAGTGAAGGCCTGGCAGAGCATCAAAAAGGAGGAAACACAGCATCTGGTGATGTCCATGAGTTCAAGACTGCAGGCATTCATTGCCAACAAAGGGTTTTCAACCAAGTACTAAAAATGAACATTTTATTTAAAATTATTTAATCTGTCCAATTACTTTTGGTCCCTTTAAAAACAGGGTGGCTCATGTTAAGGAGCTGAAACTCCTAAACCCTTCATCCAATTTTAATGTGGATACCCTCAAATGAAAGCTGAAAGTCTGAACTTCAACTTCATCTGAATTGTTTTGTTTAAATTTCATTGTGGTAATGTCTATAACCAAAATTAGAAAAATGTTTTCTTTGTCCAAATATATATGGACCTAACTGTATATATATATATATATATAGACAGTATATATGTTTTTATTATTTTTTTGAGCACATGGATCCCTTGTATATCCGTATGTCGGTTTTGCAAGCCTGCGAGAAAATCTCGCAGTACGGATGCCATACGGATTACATACGGAGGATGCCATGCGCAAAATACCCTGACACACCCTGCCTACGGAGGAGATACGGACCACTATTTTGGGGACTTTTCAGCGTATTACGGCCGTAAAATACGGACCATATTGTCTTACGCCGAGTGTGACGCCGGCCTCTAAGGAGTGCTTCCCTCAGCTAACCTCTGAGCCACTTTTGTGACACGGGTTTAGTACTTTTATTTTTGTTATACCCTATTATTCTATACTAGACGGTAGCCCGATTCTAACGCATCGGGTATTCTAGAATATGTATGTAGTTTATTTATGAAGATTTTAGAATAATACATTGAATACACAGGATTTGGCCGGCTGCGACCAATTAGCGAAGCGTGGTTCAACTCCCGCGCCAATTCGCAGGCGGACTGCACCTGTCACTGATTGTTCGCGGCCGGCCACGTAGTATATAGCACAGCCACTTAGTATATTGCACAGCCACGTAATATATAGCAGAGCCACGTAGTATATAGCACAGCCCACGGAGTATATAGCACAGCCCACAGTGTATATAGCACAGCCCACAGTGTATATAGCAGAGCCACGTAGTGTATAGCACAGCCACGTAGTATATAGCACAGTCCACTGAGTATATAGCACAGCCACGTAGTATAGGGCACAGCCCACGGAGTGTTTAACAGCCCACATAGCATATAACAGCTCACATAGTATATAACAGCCCACGCACGTAGTGTATAACACAGGCCATGTAATGTATAACACAGGCCACATAGTGTATAACACAGGCCACGTAGTGTATAGCACAAGCCACATAGTGTATAGCACAGCCCATGTAGTGTATTGCAGCCCGCGCGGTACATTGCGCAGCCCGCACGGTGTATTGCGCAGCCCGCGCAGTATATTGTGCAGCCTGCGCAGTATATTGCGCAGCCCGCGCAGTATATTGCCCAGCCCGCGAAGTATATAGCAATGTGGGCATCATATCCCTGTTAAAAAAAAAGAATTAAAGTATAGTTATATATATAGTTATATTAAAAATAGTTATATACTCACCTTCCGTTGGCCCCCGGATCCAGGAAGCGTTTAGCGTGCGCTCCGGTTTCAAGAGTGCATTGCGGTGTCGCGAGATGATGATGTTGCTGTCTCGCGAGACCGATACATCATCATCTCGCGAGATCGCAATGCATGGAGCGGTCACCGGCGCGTCGCGAGGAGCGGTAAAGGCCTGTTGTGGATCCGAGGGGCCGACGGATGGTGAGTATATAACGATTTTTTTTTTATTATTATTTTTAACATTAGATCTTTTTACTATTGATGCTGCATAGGCAGCATCAATAGTAAAAACTTGGTCACACAGGGTTAATAGCAGCGTTAATGGAGTGCGTAACACCGCGGCATAACGTGGTCCGTTAGCGCTGCCATTAACACTGTGTGAGCGCTGATTGGAGGGGAGTATGGAGTGGGCACTGACTGCAGAGAGGAAGGAGCGGCCATGTTGCCGCCGGACTGTGCCCGTCACTGATTGGTCGTGGCAATGGTCGTGGGCGTTTTGCCACGACCAATCAGCGACTTGGATTTCCATGACAGACAGAGGCCGCGACCAATGAATATCCATGACAGACAGAAGGACAGACGGAAGTGACCCTTAGACAATTATATAGTAGATGATTGTATATACCGTATTGTCTTGCTCTCATTTTGTAACATCTTTGTGTATTTTTATAAACTCTGCCTACTTTTCCGGATTGAATATATAAAATGTAATCGCTCCGTTCCTCTTGCTCTGTAAACCGCACCCCTGAAGCCATACACTACCTGATGGGTGTCCAACTGGCCTATATAAATGATTGGTGGTGGTGGCTAGTTTTTCGTAGGTCATTGGGAAGCTTGGCGGTGACCGTTTCAGAGTATATTTATGGACCGTCCCCAGACGCAGGGCCGCGGGAAACTCGGTACCGGTCCTCTCTGGCTCAGTTCTGGGGATGTCACGGTGGCTGGACCCGGTCCGTGACCCTGCTAAGGGGCGTCCAATAATGATGAAAGTCGGCTAAGGTTTCGTGACGCCACCTGTGGTAATCGGTCAGGTCGACCGATGCTGCTCGGAGTCCACTGGGGTGATGTCATGGCAGCTAGATGGTATACCTTCCCACAGTTGAAGTGAGTCCCCAGGGCTTCCCAGTGGTGTAGGTGGCGATGGTGTGAGGTGCAGTCAATAACGAGGACACAGGGTTGCAGTCTCTTTACTGGTGACTTCAGGATCCTCAATCCAGAGCACTGTTAACAGGGCTGTCTGAGACCGGCCGGTCCAAAGGCACATCCAGAGTTCCCTTTGCAGGTGGAAATCGTTGCCTACCACTAGCGCCTGTGTGTTGTAGTGCTTCCCTGCTGAGCATTTGGGATAGTCCTCACAACTTCTGTTCTCGTTCTTTCTCGTTCTTTCTATTCTCCGTCCCCCAAGTTTGTTATGGCTAGGACTGTTATGATCAGGTGGCCTTGGAGCAGCATGAAATTACTTCGCTGGAGCAGTGGTAACTATACTGACCGCAAACCCTGATCCTATCACTGCAACTAGAAGTAGCCGTGGGGTGTGCCTAACCAGACCTAGACACCTCGACACAGCTGGAGAACTAAATATCCCTAAAGATGGAAATAGGAAAACTCTCTTGCCTCAGAGTAGACCCCCAAAGGATAGACAGCCCCCCACAAATAATGAACAAAAATAGAAACAAGATAGCACAGAAAATAAACACACAGCAGTGTGTCTAAAACAAAATGAAGCAAACACTTAAGTTTGCTGAATTGGCAGCAAGCAGGAGAGGCCAGGCAGGACCAAAACTTCCAAAGGAACAATGGACAACTGGCAGGGACTAAAGAGTCCTGCAAAGCTATATACCCCAGTCAGCTTTGCAATTAGCAGATACACCTGTCCAATCCTGCAGTCCAGGCACAACTGCATTACCCTCTACAACCACCGGAGGGAGCCCAAAAGCAGAATTCACAACAGTCCCCCCCCTTGAGGAGGGGTCACCGAACCCTCACCAGAGCCCCCAGGCCGATCAGGATGAGCCCGATGAAAGGTACGAACCAAATCAGCGGCATGGACATCAGAGGCAGAAACCCAAGAATTATCCTCCTGGCCATAACCCTTCCATTTGACAAGGTACTGAAGCTTCCACCTCGAAAAACGAGAATCCAAAATCTTCTCAACAACATATTCCAACTCCCCATCGACCAACACAGGGGCCGGAGGATCAACAGAGGGAACAACGGGCTCCACATATTTCCGCAACAAAGATCTATGGAAGACATTATGAATAGCAAAAGAGGCCGGAAGCACCAGGCGAAAGGACACCGGATTAATAATCTCAGAAATCCTATAAGGACCAATAAATCGAGGCTTAAACTTAGGGGAAGAAACCTTCATAGGAACATGACGGGAAGATAACCAAACCAGATCCCCAACCCGAAGCCGGGAACCAACACACCGACGACGGTTAGCAAAACGTTGAGCCTCCTGCTGAGACAGCACCAAATTGTCCACCACATGAGCCCAAATCTGCTGCAACCTGTCGACCACAGAATCCACTCCAGGAAGGTCAGAAGGCTCAACCTGCCCAGAAGAAAAACGAGGATGAAAACCAAAATTACAAAAGAAAGGCGAAACCAAAGTAGCCGAACTAGCCCGATTATTAAGGGCAAACTCGGCCAATGGCAAAAAAGACACCCAATCATCCTGATCAGCAGACACAAAGCATCTCAAATAGGTCTCCAAGGTCTGATTAGTTCGCTCAGTCTGGCCATTTGTCTGAGGATGAAATGCAGAAGAAAAAGACAAATCAATGCCCAGCTTGGCACAAAAGGCCCGCCAAAACCTAGAAACAAACTGGGAACCTCTGTCGGACACAATATTCTCCGGAATACCATGCAAACGTACCACATGCTGAAAAAACAACGGAACCAAATCAGAAGAAGAAGGCAATTTAGGCAAAGGCACCAAATGAACCATCTTAGAAAATCGGTCACAGACAACCCAGATAACCGACATCCTTTGGGAAACAGGAAGATCGGAAATAAAATCCATAGAAATATGTGTCCAGGGCCTCTCGGGGACCGGCAATGGCAAAAGCAACCCACTAGCACGGGAGCAACAAGGCTTGGCCCGCGCACAAGTCCCACAGGACTGCACAAAAGACCGCACATCACGTGACAAAGAAGGCCACCAAAAGGACCTACCAACCAAGTCTCTGGTACCAAAAATACCAGGATGACCAGCCAACACAGAACAATGAACCTCAGAAATCACTCTACTAGTCCATCTGTCAGGAACAAACAGTTTCCCCACAGGACAACGGTCAGGTTTGTCAGCCTGAAATTTCTGAAGAACCCGTCGTAAATCAGGAGAAATGGCAGAAAGGACCACCCCTTCCTTCAAAATACCAACTGGTTCCAAAACCTCAGGAGAATCAGGCAAAAAACTCCTAGAGAGGGCATCAGCCTTAACATTCTTAGAACCAGGAAGGTACGAGACCACAAAATCAAAACGAGAAAAAAACAAGGACCATCGAGCCTGTCTAGGATTCAACCGTTTGGCAGACTCGAGGTAAATCAAATTCTTATGGTCGGTCAATACCACAATACGGTGCTTAGCTCCCTCAAGACAATGTCGCCACTCCTCAAACGCCCACTTCATAGCCAACAACTCCCGATTTCCGACATCATAATTGCGTTCCGCAGGCGAAAATTTACGGGAAAAGAAGGCACATGGTTTCATCAAGGAACCAACAGGATCCCTCTGAGACAAAACGGCCCCTGCCCCAATCTCAGAAGCGTCAACCTCAACCTGAAGCGGAAGAGAAACATCCGGCTGGCGCAACACTGGAGCAGAAGAAAAACGACGTTTAAGTTCTTGAAAGGCAGAGACAGCCGCAGAGGGCCAATTCGCCACATCAGTGCCCTTCTTAGTCAAATCAGTCAAGGGTTTAACCACGCTGGAAAAATTAGCAATGAAACGGCGATAAAAATTAGCGAAACCCAAAAATTTCTGAAGGCTCTTCAAGGATGTGGGCTGAATCCAATCATGAATGGCCTGAACCTTAACCGGATCCATCTCAGTAGATGAGGGAGAAAAAATAAAGCCCAAAAAGGAAACCTTCTGCACCCCAAAAAGACACTTAGACCCTTTCACAAACAAGGCATTGTCACGAAGGATCTGAAATACCATCCTGACCTGCTGCACATGAGACTCCCAATCATCGGAAAAAATCAAAATATCGTCCAAATAAATGATCAAGAATTTATCAAGATAACTCCGGAAGATATCATGCATGAAGGACTGAAAAACAGATGGAGCATTAGAGAGTCCGAATGGCATCACAAGGTATTCAAAATGGCCTTCGGGCGTGTTAAACGCAGTATTCCATTCATCACCCTGCTTTATACGAACAAGATTATAAGCCCCCCGAAGGTCAATCTTAGTAAACCAACTAGCTCCCTTAATCCTAGCAAACAAATCAGAAAGCAAAGGCAAGGAGTATTGAAACTTGACCGTGATCTTATTTAAGAGGCGATAATCAATACAGAGTCTCAAAGAACCATCTTTTTTAGCAACAAAAAAGAACCCTGCTCCCAACGGTGAAGAAGATGGACGAATATGCCCCTTCTCCAAAGACTCCTTAATATAACTCCGCATAGCGGTATGTTCAGGTACAGAAAGGTTGAAAAGTCGACCCTTAGGAAACTTACAGCCTGGAATCAAATCAATAGCACAATCGCAGTCCCTGTGCGGTGGAAGGAAACTGGACTTAGGCTCATCGAATACATCCTGAAAATCAGACAAAAACTCCGGAATTTCAGAAGAGGGAGAAGGGGCGATTGACATCAGAGGAACATCATTATGAACCCCCTGACAACCCCAACTAGTTACAGACATGGACTTCCAATCCAAAAAAAGGATTATGGACCTGCACCCACGGGAAACCCAGCACGACAGCATCATGCAAATTATGCAATACCAGAAATCGACAATCTTCCTGGTGGGCTGGCGCCATACGCATGGTCACCTGTATCCAAAACTGAGGCTTATCTTTAGCCAAGGGTATAGCATCAATTCACCTTAAAGGAATAGGATTCTGCAAAGGCTGCAAGGGAAAACCACAATGCCTAGCAAAGTCAAAGTCCATCAAATTCAAGGCGGCGCCTGAATCCACAAACGCCATGACAGAAAATGACGACAATGAGCAGATCAAGGACACAGATAACAGAAATTTAGGTTGTACAGTACTGATGGTAACTGAACTGGCGATCCTTTTTGTCCGCTTAGGGCAGACAGAAATGACATGTGAAGCATCGCCACAATAAAAACACAACCTGTTGAGACGTCTGAAACTTTGTCGTTCCGTTTTAGACAGAATCCTATCACACTGCATAGGCTCAGGAATTTGCTCTGAGGATAACGCCATAGCGCGCACAGTTCTGCGTTCCCGCAAGCGCCGGTCAATCTGAATGGCCAAAGACATAGAATCACTCAGATTGGAGGGTGTGGTAAACCCCACCATAACATCCTTAACGGATTCAGAAAGACCCTTTCTGAAAATTGCCGCCAAAGCATCATCATTCCATTTAGTCAGCACAGACCATTTTCTGAATTTCTGACAATACAATTCAGCCGCCTCTTGCCCCTGAGATAGGGCCAACAAGGTTTTCCCAGCTTGATCCACAGAATTAGGCTCATCATACAATAACCCCAATGCTTGAAAGAAAGAATCAACATTAAGCAATGCAGGATTGCCAGATTCCAGGGAAAATGCCCAATCCTGTGAGTCACCACGCAGCAGGGATATGATGATTTTAACCCCTTCATGACCCAGCCTATTTTGACCTTAAAGGGACTCTGTCACCTGAATTTGGCGGGACTGGTTTTGGGTCATATGGGCGGAGTTTTCGGGTGTTTGATTCACCCTTTCCTTACCTGCTGGCTGCATGCTGGCTGCAATATTGGATTGAAGTTCATTCTCTGTCCTCTGTAGTACACGCCTGCGCAAGGCAAGATTGCTTTGCGCAGGCGTGTACTATGGAGGACAGAGAATGAACTTCAATCCAATATTGCAGCCAGCATGCAGCCAGCAGGTAAGGAAAGGGTGAATCAAACACCCGAAAACTCCGCCCATATGACCCAAAACCAGTCCCGCCAAATTCAGGTGACAGGTTCCCTTTAAAGACCTTGCCATTTTTTGCAATTCTGACCAGTGTCCCTTTATGAGGTAATAACTCGGGAACGCTTCAACAGATCCTAGCGATTCTGAGATTGTTTTCTCGCGACATATTGGGCTTCATGTTAGTGGTAAATTTAGGTCAATAAATTCTGTGTTTATTTGTGATAAAAATGGAAATTTGGCGAAAATTTTGAAAATTTTGCAATTTTCACATTTTGAATTTTTATTCTGTTAAACCAGAGAGTTATGTGACACAAAATAGTTAATAAATAACATTTCCCACATGCCTACTTTACATCAGCACAATTTTGGAAACAAAATTTTTTTTTGCTAGGAAGTTATAAGGGTTAAAATTTGACCAGCGATTTCTCATTTTTTTAGGGACCACCTCACATTTGAAGTCAGTTTGAGTGGTCTATATGGCTGAAAATACCCAAAAGTGACACCATTCTAAAATCTGCACCCCTCAAGGTGCACAAAACCACATTCCAGAAGTTTATTAACCCTTCAGGTGCTTCACAGCAGCAGAAGCAACATGGAAGGAAAAAATGAACATTTAACTTTTTAGTCACAAAAATGATCTTTCAGCAACAATTTTATTATTTTCCCAATGGTAAAAGGAGAAACTGAACCACAAAGTTGTTGTCCAATTTGTCCTGAGTACGCTGATACCTCATATGTGGGGGTAAACCACTGTTTGGGCGTACGGCAGGGCTTGGAAGGGAAGGAGCGCCATTTGACTTTTTGAATGAAAAATTGGCTGCACTCTTTAGCGGACACCATGTCACATTTGGAGAGCCCCCGTGTGCCTAAAAATTGGAGCTCCCCCACAAGTGACCCCATTTTGGAAACTAGACGCCCCAAGGAACTTATCTAGATGCATAGTGAGCACTTTAAACCCCCAGGTGCTTCACAAATTGATCCGTAAAAATGAAAAAGTACTTTTTTTTTCACAAAATTCTTTTAGCCTCAATTTTTGGGCAACAGGATAAAATGGATCCTAAAATTTGTTGGGCAATTTCTCCTGAGTACACCGATACCTCACATGTGGGGGTAAACCACTGTTTGGGCACATGGTAAGGCTGGGGAGGGAAGGAGCGCCATTTGACTTTTTGAATGGAAAATTAGCTCCATCGTTAGCGGACACCATGTCGCGTTTGGAGAGACCCTGTGTGCCTAAACATTGGAGCTCCCCCACAAGTGACCCCATTTTGGAAACTGGACCCCCCCAAGGAACTTATCTAGATGCCTAGTGAGCACTTTAAACCCCCAGGTGCTTCACAGAAGTTTATAACGCAGAGCCATGAAAATAAAAAATAATTTTTCTTTCCTCAAAAATGATTTTTTAGCCTGGAATTTCCTATTTTGCCATCGGTAATAGGAGAAATTGGACCACAAATTTTGTTGTCCAGTTTGTCCTGAGTACGCAGACACCCCATATGTGAGGGTAAACCACTGTTTGGGCGCACGGCAGGGCTCAGAAGGGAAGGCACGCCATTTGGCTTTTTAAATGGAAAATTAGTTCCAATCATTAGCGGACACCATGTCGCGTTTGGAGAGCCCCTGTGTGCCTAAACATTGGAGATCCCCCACAAATGACCCCATTTTGGAAACTAGACCCCCAAAGGAACTAATCTAGATGTGTGGTGAGCACTTTGAACCCTCAAGTGCTTCACAGAAGTTTATAACGCAGAGCCATGAAAATAAAAAAAAAAATTTCTTTTCTCAAAAATGATTTTTTAGCCCGCAATTTTTTATTTTCCCAAGGGTAACAGGAGAAATTTGACCCCAATATTTGTTGTCCAGTGTCTCCTGAGTATGGTGATACCCCATATGTGGGGGTAAACTACTGTTTGGGCACATGCCGGGGCTCGGAAGTGAAGTAGTGACGTTTTGAAATGCAGACTTTGATGGAATGCTCTACGGGCGTCACGTTGCGTTTGCAGAGCCCCTGATGTGGCTAAACAGTAGAAACCCCCCACAAGTGACCCCATTTTGGAAACTAGACCCCCAAAGGAACTTATCTAGGTATGTGGTGAGCACTTTCAACCCCCAAGTGCTTCACAGAAGTTTATAACGCAGAGCCGTGAAAATAATAAATACGTTTTCTTTCCTCAAAAATAATTTTTTAGCCCAGAATTTTTTATTTTTCCAATGGTTACAGGAGAAATTGGACCCCAAAAGTTGTTGTCCAGTTTCTCCTGAGTACGCTGATACCCCATGTGTGGGGGTAAACCACTGTTTGGGCACACGTCGGGGCTCAGAAGGGAAGTAGTGACTTTTGAAATGCAGACTTTGATGGAATGGTCTGCGGACATCACGTTGCGTTTGCAGAGCCCCTGGTGTGCCTAAACAGTAGAAACCCCCCACAAGTGACCCCATTTTGTAAACTAGACCCCCAAGGAACTTATCTAGATATGTGGTGAGCACTTTGAACCCCCAAGTGCTTCACAGACGTTTACAACGCAGAGCCGTGAAAATAAAAAATCATTTTTCTTTCCTCAAAAATGATGTTTTAGCAAGCAATTTTTTATTTTTTCAAGGGTAACAGGAGAAATTGGACCCCAGTAATTGTTGCGCAGTTTGTCCTGAGTATGCTGGTACCCCATATGTGGGGGTAAACCACTGTTTGGGCACACGTCGGGGCTCGGAAGTGAGGGAGCACCATTTGACTTTTTGAATACAAGATTGGCTGGAATCAATGGTGGCGCCATGTTGCGTTTGGAGACCCCCTAATGTGCCTAAACAGTGGAAACCCCTCAATTCTAACTCCAACACACCCCTAACCCTTATCTCAACTGTAGCCGTAACCCTAATCACAACCCTAACCTCAACACACCCCTAACCACAACCCTTACCCCAACACACCCCTAACCACAACCCTAACCCCAACACACCCCTAACCCTAACCACAACCCTAATTCCAACCCAACCCTAACCCTAAGGCTATGTGCCCACGTTGCGGATTCGTGTGAGATATTTCAGCACCATTTTTGAAAAATCCGCGGGTAAAAGGCACTGTGTTTTACCTGCGGATTTACCGCGGATTGCCAGTGTTTTTTGTGCGGATTTCACCTGCGGATTCCTATTGAGGAACAGGTGTAAAACGCTGCGGAATCCGCACAAAGAATTGACATGCTGCGGAATATACAACGCAGCGTTTCCGCGTGGTATTTTCCGCACCATGGGCACAGCGGATTTGGTTTTCCATATGTTTACATGGTACTGTAAATCTGATGGAACACTGCTGCGAATCCGCAGCCAAATCCGCACCGTGTACACATGGCCTAATTCTAAAGGTATGTGCACACACTACGGAAAACGCTGCGGATCCGCAGCAGTTTCCCATGAGTTTACAGTTCAATGTAAACCTATGGGAAACAAAAATCGCTGTACACATGCTGCGGAAAAACTGAACGGAAACGCAGGGGTTTACATTCCGCAGCATGTCGCTTCTTTCTGCGGATTCCGCAGCGGTTTTACAAATGCTCCAATAGAAAATCGCAGTTCTAAAACCGCAGTGAAATGCGCAGAAAAATCGCGGTAAATCCACGATAAATCCACAGCGGTTTAGCACTGCGGATTTATGAAATCCGCTGCGGAAAAATCCGCAGAGGACCAGAATACATGTGCACATTCCTAACCCTACCCCTAACCCTAACCCTACCCCTAACCCTAACCCTACCCCTAACCCTAACCCTACCCCTAACCTTAGTGTGGAAAAAAAAAAATATTTTATTATTGTCCCTACCTATGGGGGTGACAAGGGGGGGGGGGTAATTTACTGTTTCTTTTCATTTTGATCACTGTGAGGTTTTATCACAGTGATCAAAATTCACTCTGGAACGAATCTGCCGGCCGGCAGATTCGGCGGGCGCACTGCGCATGCGCCCGCCATTTTGGAAGATGGCGGCGCCCAGGAAAGAAGACGGACGGACCCCGGGAGGCTCGGTAAGTATAAGGGGGGGAGATCAGGGCACGGGGGGGGCGTCGGAGCATGGGGGGGTGGATCGGAGCATGGGGGGGTGGATCGGAGCATGGGGGGGATCGTAACACGGGGGGTGGATCGGAGAATGGGGGGGTGAGATTGGAGCACGGGGGGTGGGATTGGAGCATGGGGGGTGGGATTGGAGCACGGGGGAGCGGACAGGAGGATGGGGGAGCGGAGCACAGGACGGAGGGGAGCGGACCACAGATCGGAGGGCTGGGGGGGCGATCGGTGGGGTGGGGGCACATTAGTGTTTCCAGCCATGGCCGATGATATTGCAGCATTGGCCATGGCTGGATTGTAATATTTCACCAGTTTTTTAGGTGAAATATTACAAATCGCTCTGATTGGCAGTTTCACTTTCAACAGCCAATCAGAGCGATCGTAGCCACGAGGGGGTGAAGCCACCCCCCCTGGGCTAAACTACCACTCCCCCTGTCCCTGCAGATCGGGTGAAATGGGAGTTAACCCTTTCATCGGATCTGCAGGGACGCGATCTTTCCATGACGCATATGCTTCGTCATGGGTCGGAATGGCACCGACTTTCATGACGCAGCGTATGCGTCAAAGGTCGGGAAGGGATTAACCTGCTGACTGGGATCACCAGAGGACCGGGGTCTCAATGCAAAAAACAGTTTACAGTTATTTTTGAAACTCAAAAATTTGGATCTGTCACCAAAAAAATAAATCAGGAGTGGGAATCTTAGGTTCTAATGCAGGAGTCTGAACAATATAATCCGAAATACCCTGTACCCTAGCAGCAAGCTGATCCACACAAGAAGCTAACTCCTGAACATTCATGTTAGTACTAGGTTCCTCAGCCACCCAGAGATTAAGAGGGAGAAGACAGATCAAACTGAAGAAAAAAAAATGACTCAAGACCTTTTCTCCCTTCTTCTGAGATGCATTTAACTCATTGTTGGCCAGTTGTACTGTTATGATCAGGTGGCCTTGGAGCAGCATGAAATGACCTTCGCTGGAGCAGTGGTAACTATACTGACCGCAAACCCTGATCCTATCACCGCAACCAGAAGTAGCCGTGGGGTGTGCCTAACCAGACTTAGACACCTCGACACAGCTGGAGAACTAAATATCCCTAAAGATGGAAATAGGAAAACTCTCTTGCCTCAGAGTAGACCCCCAAAGGATAGACAGCCCCCCACAAATAATGACTGTGAGTAGGAGAGGAAAAGACACACGCAGACTGAAAACAGGGATAAGCAAAGGAGGCCACTTCTACCTAGAAAGGAAAGGAAAGTACAGGATACTATGCGGTCAGCATAAAACACTACAAAATATCCACAGCAGAAAAATACAAAAACTCCACACCTAACTAAAGATGTGGAGAGTATATCTGCGACTCCAGCGAATCCAACTAGACTGAGAAAACATCAGGCACAGTCTAGCAGGAACAAAAATAGAAACACGATAGCACAGAAAATAAACACACAGCAGTGTGTCTAAAACAAAATGAAGCAAACAATTAAGTTTGCTGAATTGGCAGCAAGCAGGAGAGGCCAGGCAGGACCAAAACTTCCAAAGGAACAATGGACAACTGGCAGGGACTAAAGAGTCCTGCAAAGCTATATACCCCAGTCAGCTTTGCAATTAGCAGATACACCTGTCCAATCCTGCAGTCCAGGCACGACTGCATTACCCTCTACAACCACCGAAGGGAGCCCAAAAGCAGAATTCACAACATAGGACGCACCCATTTGACGGGAAGGCTCGGAGCTATTCTGGGACCCTAGAGACGCCCCTCTCCACGTGTGCTGCCTATGTCTGCTTAGGTGATGTATGGTAGACAGCCAACCTATAATTAACTGTCCTGCGGTATTTGAAGTAAGGCATAAAGTCAGTTACTTTCTCGGTGTTCCGGTCACCGGCTACGCGCCTCAGTAGGATGTTGCCGTTCTCGGGGCACGACTCCTACTGGCTCTCCTTTGTGCTTGATCTTGTTTCTCACTGTCCTCAATATCCTTCGCTTCGTGTCCTTTCTTTAGATGCTGCCTGTTATGATACGGTGGTCTAGGAGCAACATGGAACGAGCTCTGAAGGAAGTGGTAACTGTACTGACCGCAGTCCCTAAGCTCAACACAACACTAGAAGTAGCCATGGAATTCTCCTAACTCTCCCTAGGCATCTCGTCACAGCCTAAGAGCTAACTACTCCTAAAGAAAGAAGCAGGAAAGCTATCTTGCCTCAGAGAAAATCCCCAAAGGATAGATTAGCCCCCCACAAATAATGACTGTGAGTGGAGAGGGAAAAGACATACACAGAATGAAACCAGGATGAGCACAGGAGGCCAGTCTAGCTAAATAGATAGGACAGGATGGAATACTGTGCGGTCAGTATAAAACACTACAAAAATCCACGCAGAGTTTACAAAAAATCTCCACACCTGACTAAAGGTGTGGAGGGCAAATCTGCCTCCCAGAGCTTCCAGCAAGACAGAATTAATTCACACTGAAAAGCTGGACAAACATAGAAAGCACAGAATGGATAAGTCCACAATCTATGGACAGAAAAGAGCAAGCAAAAACTTAGCTTTGCTGAACTGGTCAGGATAACAGGGAACTCCAAAGAGATGTGAATCCAACCAGGAACCATTTACAAGTGGCACTGGCTGAAGAAAGAGCCAGGCCTAAATAGCCGAGCAGAAGAGATGATAAGTAGAGGCAGCTGATGACAGCTAACTCCAAGGAGCAGCCATACCACTAGAAACCACAAGAGGGAGCCCAAGAGCAGAACTCACAAAAGTGCCACTTACAGCCACCGGAGGGAGCCCAAGAGCGGAATTCACAACAGTACCCCCCCCCTTGAGGAGGGGTCACCGAACCCTCACCAGAGCCCCCAGGCCGATCAGGTGGCATGGACATCGGAGGCAACAACCCAAGAATTATCCTCCTGGCCATAACCCTTCCACTTGACAAGATACTGAAGCCTCCGCCTCGAAAAACGAGAATCCAAAATCTTCTCAACCTCATATTCCAACTCTCCCTCAACCAACACCGGGGCAGGAGGGTCAACCGAGGGAACAACGGGCACCACATATCTCCGCAACAAAGATCTATGGAAAACGTTATGAATGGCAAAAGAGGCTGGAAGAGCCAAATGAAAAGACACCGGATTAATAATTTCAGAAATTTTATAAGGACCAATAAACCGAGGCTTAAACTTAGGAGAAGAAACCTTCATAGGAACATGACGAGAAGACAACCAAACCAAATCCCCCACACGAAGCCGGGGACCAACACACCGACGGTGGTTAGCAAAACGTTGAGCCCTTTCCTGAGACAACGTCAAATTGTCCACCACGTGAGTCCAAATCTGCTGCAGCCTGTCCACCACAGAATCAAAACCAGGACAATCAGAAGGCTCAACCTGCCCAGAAGAAAAACGAGGATGAAAACCAAAATTACAAAAGAAAGGTGAAACCAAAGTAGCCGAACTAGCCCGATTATTAAGGGCAAACTCGGCCAATGGCAAGAAAGACACCCAATCATCCTGATCAGCAGACACAAAGCATCTCAAATAGGTCTCCAAGGTCTGATTAGTTCGCTCAGTTTGGCCATTAGTCTGAGGATGAAACGCAGAAGAAAAAGACAAATCAATGCCTATCCTAGTACAAAAGGCCCGCCAAAATCTAGAGACAAACTGAGAACCTCTGTCAGAGACAATATTCTCCGGAATGCCATGCAAACGAACCACATGCTGAAAAAATAATGGAACCAGATCTGAGGAGGAAGGCAACTTAGGCAAAGGTACCAGATGGACCTTTTTAGAGAACCGGTCACAAACAACCCAGATAACAGACATCTTCTGGGAAACAGGAAGATCTGAAATAAAATCCATGGAAATATGCGTCCAGGGCCTCTCAGGGACTGGCAAAGGCAAATGCAACCCACTAGCGTGGGAACAGCAAGGCTTGGCCCGGGCGCAAGTCCCACAGGACTGCACAAAAGCACGCACATCGCGCGACAAGGAAGGCCACCAAAAGGACCTAGCAACCAAATCTCTGGTACCAAAAATCCCAGGATAACCAGCCAACACTGAACAATGAACCTCAGAAATTACCTTACTTGTCCATCTATCAGGAACAAACAGCTTCCCCACTGGACAGCGGTCAGGCCTATCAGCCTGAAATTCCTGAAGCACCCGCCGAAAATCAGGGGAGATAGCAGAAAGAATCACCCCCTCCTTAAGAATGCCAACCGGCTCAAGGACTCCAGGAGAATCAGGCAAAAAACTCCTAGAGAGGGCATCAGCCTTAACATTCTTAGATCCCGGAAGATACGAGACCACAAAATCAAAACGGGAGAAAAACAGGGACCATCGAGCCTGTCTAGGATTCAGCCGTTTGGCAGACTCGAGGTAAATCAGATTCTTATGATCGGTCAGGACCACAACACGGTGTTTAGCTCCCACAAGCCAATGTCGTCACTCCTCAAACGCCCACTTCATAGCCAACAACTCCCGATTGCCGACATCATAATTGCGTTCCGCAGGCGAAAACTTTCTGGAAAAAAAAGCACACGGTTTCATCAAAGAACTATCAGACTCCCTCTGAGACAAAACAGCCCCTGCCCCAATCTCAGAAGCGTCGACCTCAACCTGAAAAGGAAGAGAAACATCCGGCTGATGCAACACAGGGGCAGAAGTAAATCGGCGTTTAAGCTCCTGAAAGGCCTCAACAGCCTCAGAGGACAAATTCGTCACATCAGCGCCTTTCTTCGTCAAATCAGTAAGTGGCTTAACCACACTGGAAAAGTTGGCAATGAGACGGCGATAGAAATTAGCAAAGCCCAAAAATTTTTGAAGACCCTTCACAGATGTGGGTTGGATCCAGTCATGAATAGCTTGGACCTTAACAGGATCCATTTCTATAGACGAGGGAGAAAAAATAAAACCCAAAAAAGAGACCTTCTGAACTCCGAATAGGCACTTAGACCCCTTCACAAATAAAGCATTATCACAAAGGATCTGGAACACCATCCTGACCTGCTTCACATGAGACTCCCAATCATCGGAAAAAATCAAAATATCATCCAAATATACGACCATGAATTTATCAAGATAATTGCGGAAAATATCATGCATGAAAGACTGGAACACAGATGGAGCATTAGAGAGCCTAAATGGCATCACAAGGTATTCAAAATGGCCTTCGGGCGTATTAAATGCAGTTTTCCATTCGTCACTCTGTTTAATACGAACAAGATGATATGCCCCTCGGAGGTCAATCTTAGTAAACCAACTAGCCCCCTTAATCTGAGCAAACAAATCAGTAAGCAAAGGCAAGGGGTATTGGAATTTGACCGTGATCTTATTAAGAAGACGATAATCAATACAGGGTCTCAAGGAGCCATCCTTCTTAGCAACAAAAAAGAAACCCGCTCCCAATGGTGACGAAGAGGGCCGAATATGCCCCTTCTCCAAAGACTCCTTAACATAACTCCGCATGGCGGCATGCTCTGGCACAGACAGATTGAAAAGTCGGCCCTTAGGGATCTTGCAACCAGGAATCAAGTTAATAGCACAATCACAGTCCCTGTGCGGAGGAAGGGAACTGGACTTGGTCTCATCAAATACATCCTGGAAATCCGACAAAAACTCAGAGACCTCAGAAGAGGGGGAAGAGGAAATTGACATCAAAGGAACGTCACTATGTACTCCTCGACAACCCCAACTAGTCACCGACATAGTTTTCCAATCCAGCACTGGATTATGTTCCTGTAACCATGGAAATCCCAGTACAACAACATCATGCAGGTTATGCAACACCAGAAAACGGCAATCTTCCTGATGTGCAGGAGCCATGTACATAGTCATCTGTGTCCAGTACTGAGGTTTATCCTTGGCCAAGGGTGTAGCATCAATACCCCTCAAAGGAATAGGGCTCTGCAAAGGCTGCAAGGAAAAACCACAGCGCCTGGCGAATTCTAAGTCCATTAAGTTCAGGGCAGCGCCTGAATCCACAAGTGCCATGACAGAAAAGGACGACAATGAGCAAATCAGGGTCACAGATAAGAAAAATTTAGGCTGTATAGTACTAATGGTAACAGACCTAGCGACTCTCTTAGTACGCTTAGGGCAATCAGAGATAACATGAGCCGAATCACCACAGTAAAAACACAGCCTATTCTGACGTCTGAATTCCTGCCATTCTATTCTAGTCAAAATCCTATCACATTGCATAGGTTCAGGACTTTGCTCAGAGGATACTGCCATATGGTGCACAGCTTTGCGCTCGCACAGACGCCAATCAATCTGAATGGCTACAGACATAGATTCGCTCAAACCGGCAGGCGTAGGAAAGCCCACCATAACATCTTTAAGGGTTTCAGAAAGACCTTTTCTGAAAATAGCAGCCAGTGCCTCTTCATTCCATTTAGTGAGCACAGATCATTTTCTAAATATCTGGCAGTATAACTCTGCCGCTTCCTGACCTTGACACAAGGCCAACAGGGTTTTTTCTGCATGATCCACAGAATTAGGTTCGTCATACAATAATCCGAGCGCTTGAAAAAATGCATCTACATTCAATAATGCTGGATCCCCTGTTTCAAGAGAAAAAGCCCAGTCTTGAGGGTCACCACACAGCAAGGATATGATGATTTTTACTTGCTGAATGGGATCACCAGAAGAACGGGGTTTCAAAGTAAAAAACAATTTGCAGTTATTTTTAAAGTTCAAAAACTTGGATCTGTCCCCAAAAAACAAATCAGGAGTAGGAATTCTAGGCTCTAAAGCCGGAGTCTGGACAACATAGTCCTGGATACTCTGTACTCTTGCAGCAAGTTGATCCACACGAGAAAACAAACACTAAACATCCATGCCAAAGCATATATCCTGAACCACCCAGATATCAAGAGGAAAAAAAAGACAAACCAGAGCACAGAAAAAAAATGGTTCAGAACTTTCTTTTCCTTCTTTTGAGATGCATTTAATTCATTTTTGGCCACTTGTACTGTTATGATACGGTGGTCTAGGAGCAACATGGAACGAGCTCTGAAGGACGTGGTAACTGTACTGACCGCAGTCCCTAAGCTCAACACAACACTAGAAGTAGCCGTGGAATGCTCCTAACTCTCCCTAGGCATCTCGTCACAGCCTATGAGCTAACTACCCCTAAAGAAAAGAAAAACAAAGAAAACTAATCTATCCAAAGAAGATATGGCGTTTACAAAAAATATTGGCATGTGATGCTGTACTACCCACCACACAACACGTGGTTTCCATGTATAACTTATAAAAGCACCACATACAAATAGTTTGTTAACCATGTACACTAATTGTATAAAAATAACAATACATATAGATGTATTTTTATGCATATATCACCTCCATATGATATTTAAATTCTGAAAAATACACTCAATATATAGTGTACATGTATAAGTATGCGGTGAACTATAGTCAGCAGAGACCAAAAACCCGCAACCACACTACCCTAAGTCCATTAAACGTAGATGATAAAGAGTATGCACATTGTGCACCACATTCCTATACTCTTATGAACATTCCTGCAGGCCATCTACTAGGTCTGCAGCGCTGTATTATTTTAAATCAGGGGAAAAGGGGAGCGAAGACAAACCTGACGAAAACAATTCACACAAAACAACCAAAAGTAAGCCGCTCGTTAAGTCCTCCTGGGGCTACTGAATCCATCCTAAATATCCATTGTGTTTCCTTTTGCAGGATGACCCTATCCCAATCACCTCTCCTACCATTCTGTTTTATTACTTCCAGAACACAGAATGAGAGAGTCTTGCTGTCACCCTGGTGTACCTCCCAAACATGCCGTGCTACGGGGGTATCTCTGTTATTTTTGATATCTCCCAAGTGTTCCCCGATCCTCCTTCTCAACTCCCTTTTGGTCTTCCCTATATAATTCTTCGGGCATGTACACGTAGCCATATAGACCACACCAATGGTTTTGCAATTAAAAGTCTCTACAGAAGAAGTTTCTCCCATTCTGTGCACTCTTAAAGCTCTTACATGGTGTTACATAATCACAGAACGAACAGTTACCACATCTGAACGTACCATTGATGCGTCTATCAAGCCAAGTTCCCTCTTGTTTCGGTCTCTTATAGTGGCTGTGTACGAGCCGATCTTTCAAAGACCGTCCTCTGCGGAAGGTAATCTGGGGTCTATTTGGGATGATATCCGCCAGGGTTTCATCCAGCTGTAAGATCCCCCAATGCTTTTTAAGGACACTAAATACCCGGTTCGTTTGGTTGTCATAGGTTCCAATAATCCTAGGGGTATTCTCTGCCTCTAGTTCTCTATGTGTCTGTAGGAGCGTATGTCTCTCTCTACTCATAGCATTCCTAAAGGCCGGGTCTAAGACCTCATCCGGATACCCACGCTCACGGAACCTCTCCCTCAGATCGTATGCTTGTGTCCTAAAGATAGCAGGGTCAGAGCAGTTCCTTCTTACTCTTAAATATTGTCCCCGAGGGATCCCCCTTTTCAGGGGAACTGGGTGATGACTCTCCCACCGAAGCAGGGCGTTACTAGATGTCGGTTTACGAAATAGCCTTGTATCCAATGTACCACTGGCATTAATGGTAATTTTAACATCCAAGAACGCTAATTCATGTTCATCATTCTCAGATGTAAACTTTAACCCAAAGCAATTATCATTCAACCCTTGTACAAAGCTGTTAAACTCATTTGCTGTACCATTCCACATGACCAAGACATCGTCTATGTATCGATACCAAGCCGATATCTTGTCAGTCCACCATTCTTCTACCCCAGAGAACACTATGGTTTCCTCCCACCAGCCCAGGAGGAGATTTGCATACGAGGGTGCACAAGAGCAACCCATCGCGGTCCCCCTGAGCTGGTGGAAGTACTTACCGTTAAACAGGAAGTAGTTGTGGGTTAGGACAAACTCCATCAACTCTACTACAAATTTACTGTGTTTCTCAAAAAAGACGGCTCTTGTCCTTAGATAGTACTCCAATGCCTTCAGGCCCATACTGTGAGGAATGCTGCTATATAAAGCCTCGACATCTATTGAACCCAAAATGGTCCCCTGTTCGACCACCACACCGTCTACTTTTTGGAGCAGGTCCGATGTATCACGCACGTATGAGGGTAATGATGTTACAAATGGACGTAAGATGTTATCGATATAAATGCCAACATTCTGGCTCAATGAACCAACACCTGAAACTATGGGGCGGCCTTTTAAGGGGGAGAGACCCTTATGGACCTTTGGGAGGGCATAAAAAGTAGGGATTGTCGGGGTACGAGGAACCAAAAACTTATACTCGTTGTAGGAAATCAATTTGTCACGTAGACCAATGTCTAAGATAGTCATTAATGACCCAATAAACCTATCCGTAGGGTCATTCTCAAGTACACCATATGTCTCCCTGTCATCAAGGATAGATCTACACATTCCCACATATCTCTGGTGGTCGAGGATGACCAAATTGCCACCTTTATCAGATGATTTGACAATGATCTGGTCATTCTTCTCTAGTTTCTCCAAGGCCTCCCATTCCTCACTATTCAAATTTGGTGATGTATCCCCATTCAGTCGGCCTATTTTTTTAAGGTCATCCTCGACCACTCTCAAAAAAATGTCAATATTCGTGTAATCACCTGGGGGAGGCATACGATTGCTTTTTAATTTTAGGTCAGTCTGTGGACCTAGTCCTCTCTCCCTCTCACTGTCCTCCAGAAGGCCCGTCAGAACATTAAGCCCCTCCAGGTCCTCTTCTGATATACCCAATTCTAAACATTGTTGTTTGTTATGCAAAGAAAAAAACTTCTTCCATTTTAATTTACGACAGTAGAGATTTAAATCCTTCACCCAAGTGAATGTATTGTACCATGTTGTAGGAACAAATGTAAGTCCCTTTCTTAGCACACTAATTTCACCAGGTGATAACATATGGCTACTGAGATTTATGATTTGGTTCTCATCATATATATTCATTACATTCGTTTCCTCAACTCGTACCCCGTTGGGGCCCTCTGCTCTAAAAAAGACGAAGAGTGTGTAGAGGTGGATAATGAGGAAGATGATGGCATTGGG
The DNA here is from genome assembly GCF_032444005.1 of Ranitomeya imitator. Lineage (NCBI taxonomy): Eukaryota > Metazoa > Chordata > Amphibia > Anura > Dendrobatidae > Ranitomeya > Ranitomeya imitator. The sequence continues at coordinate 713,797,481 of NC_091282.1, read as the reverse complement.
ACTAAAGGTCTCGTAGGTGCCCCAAAGCCCGTGGTTACATTCCCTTGGCCCATGAAGCCCTGCTCCCGACCTCTGCCTCCTTGATACCTGCCCGTATATCCTCTTTGTTTCTGCCATTTTCCTTTTCCCCTATATGATGAAGGCCCACCTCTACCTCTTTGTCTCCAAAATCCTCCCGGCCTCTCTGTGTCTGAGCCCTCTGCCTCAGAGGAAGAAATTTCAGAGGCGATATCTACGCCTCCTGAGAAATTATACGCACTATTAGTTTTAAACTCTTCTGAGTCTCGTATGAATTGTGTATGTTTACGATTCTTAAGTTGGTTTTGATAACGTTCTACTGAGATCTGTAGATTACTCTCCTTTTTATTAAACTCAGGATCAGATTTAAACAGTAGTGTCTTCTCTATTAATTCATTCAGTTGTTTAGATGTGGTTTCTAGAATCTTTTTTTCTTCCTCTAGCAGTAATTTCATGAACCTAACAGATGAGGCTATGGACTCTTCCCGCCAGGCCTTCAAAAGGACGGGGTTGCTTACTCTCGGTGATGGAGATATATTTACACGCAATCCCTTTGGTACAATGTTGTTCTTAATATAATTCTCCAAAGCTTTTGTTTCCCATAAAGATTTCAAATATTTTTTATAGCATCCAGTAAGTTCTTTAAATGTGGAGTATATGGATGGGCTCGAGTCGGTACCCGTGTAGCCTGAGTCAACTGAAAACACCCGATCCGCCTCACTCACCCATGATTCAGAACAGATAGGCCCTGATAGAAAACCAGCCATAGTAGTCAAAAAACAGTAGAAAGTATAATATCTGATAATCCAAAATTAGTATTAAACCAAGAAAAACAAAGAAAACTAATCTATCTTTGCCGTGGGCACGAAACGGCCGTCGTCCGTCTTTGAGCCACACCCCTCCCTGTTGGTTTTGCTGTATGTCCGAATAAACTGTGACATTTTTACCTGGGTAAGTGCGCTCCATCTTCATTTTTTTCTTCTAATAAATAAAACCTTTTGCTCCCCCTAGTGGCCGGAGTGTGAAGTATAATGTATGCTTGTGATACCTGGTCAGGTGAACTCCTTTAGTGCCATCAGACGTACCATCACTCCCCTTAGTGGCAGAGCGACATTACTGCAACGACCAGGGGGCGCTACACTTATATATTCCATGGGTTGGAATCTGATGTGTATATACTATACGTTCACTGTGAGCTCCCTAATACCCAGCCTAGTAGGGGAAAGCGGCCAGAGCCTTGTCCATCAATCGTGAGACAATTGAGTAATTGTATTAATGATTGGAGGCGGCGGAGTGCTGGTTTGTGAACATCAGGCAATGGCGGGGAGATATCTGCGGGATCTCCCGGTCTTCCCCTGACAGGAATATTTTCTGAACCCCTGCAAAACATTAAAAATAGGGTCATTATCTCTATAGACAGATCCTGTAAAGAGCCTCAATTTCATACACAAATACATTTCTCCATACTTCCAATTCACTAACTTTGATGTCCCTTATCTCCATTGTAGACAGAGCGTAAATAGAGAGTGGCTTTTAAAGGATGTATGACAAACACAAAGAGATAAATATGAAGAATAAAGAAAACTGATTGTTTTCTGAATCCAGTTAGTTAATCTTTATGGAGCATAGCCCTAGAAATCTGCCAGGGAACTCGCAATACAAAATTTCCTGCCAAGAGGGAGGCTTAGGGGGTGGACAACGTTTGGTAAATGAACAAAGTGAAGAAAGAGTAAGACCGGGAAGAAAAAGAAGAAATGAATAATAAAAAAAAAATGTTCTAGCAATAGCAGAGGTTATACAGGGCCATGGTTTAGCCTAGCAGAGCCCGAAAGGCTAGACATGCATAGCGTTTTAATGCAATTATTGCATGCAGTTTTCAAAGAGTAAAATCTTTTCTATATCATATTTCTTTATAATCCAATTCTGACATTCAACAACTGCATAAAGAAGGCACATGTGAAGGCATTCATATAGAACCGACATTACTACAAATATGAGAATCTGCAGGTCTCAGGACAAAGGGGGCTCCCATACTAACACGAAATTGATGAAGTAAAGCTATGTTTACACAGCAATTTTTTTTATGTGTGTATTCCCTATAAAGTATTAGCAGGGAGAGATGCCATTAACTAAAACAACTTTTATTATAATTGCTAAAAAACCTGGATGAGGTAATAACAAACAAAAAACATAACCAGTGATAAAGTGCTTGTGCTAAAGTTTAACCAGTGCTCAGAAAGAAATAGTGTGATATCACCAGTTTCAGTTGCTTAGATCCTCAGCAGGTTGGAGACACGCAGGAGCAGATAAAATATATACTGTATGTGTGTGGGGGGAAATCCTATTGTCCCCTGTATTGCTCCTGCCCTCACAAGGGCAGCCCCCAACTGAGACTGCTAAGATGTACCCACCAATAAGTATATATCGTCCTATGCGTTTCTCACTTGGGGACTGCCCTTGTGAGGGCAGGAGCAATACAGGGGCACAACAGGGCATGATAGGATTTCCCCTCCCCTACACACACACATATATTTTGTCTGCTCCTATAAATAAAGCTTTTCTGTACTATTAAAAAGCATTAAAATCTCTTCTGCATATCTGCCCCAAAATTGCATCAAATAAGGGGGAAGACGCATAAAAGAAACAAAGCAAACACAATAATCAGAGAAGATTGTTATTGCGTTGTTTGGTGAGGACAACTGCAGAAAAAAGCAAAAAGAACACAGCATTTACGCTACATATGATCACAGCCTCAGTGTTACATTGTTGTTACATTTTTTATGGGTTTAACACAGAAAAAATATCAATCATGCCATTTAGCCATCCCCGTAAATAATCTTATCTCTGTGTTGTGCAAATTGTTATGTTTACAGGGACACCAAATATATCCTATGTCCGTGTTATGTGCTGATTTGTGATGTTTATTATTTAAAAAAAAAAAACACATTAAAAATTACATTATTTTTTCATTATTTAAGGTAAGTTCACACAGGGCGTTTTTGCTGCGTTTTTTTTCTGCAGCAAAACCTGATCATTTTGGCAGGAAAGAACCTGCGCCACAAACGCAGGTTTAGGTGCGGTTTTTGGTGCGTTTTTTCATGTTTTTTTTTCTCTTTGTGCATGCCAATAATGCTGAGTGCACACAGAGAAAAAAAAAACTTCTTATAGATGTGCGGTCTTTATTGACCAATTCTCCACCTGGCTTCTTCACTTTCTGTTGACAGTCCCACCATCACCATGGGTGACTTCAACATCCCCACTGACACTCTTCAGTCAACAGTCTCAAAACTTCTGTCCCTTACTTCATCTTTTGGACTTACTCAGTGGTCCTCCGCAGCCACCCACACAGATGGACATACACTAGACCTGGTCTTCACCCGTCTCTGCTCTCTAACTTCACCACCTCCCCTCTCCCACTATCCGACCACCATCTGCTCACCTTCTCATCCCTGTCCTCCTCACCGGTCACCCATGTCCAGCAACATGCGCACCCCAGCAGAAACCTTGCACACCTAGATGCCCATACACTCTCTGACTCTATCCTACCACTGGCATCCATATCATAACTCCATGACACAGACAGTGCCAACTGCTTTCTACAATGCCACTCACGCATCAGCTATTGACATAGCTGATGCTATGGAGCACCGGTGACAGTTTTGGTCACCGGTGCTCAGGAAGGATATAATGGAACTAGAGAGAGTACAAAGGAGGGCAACAAAATTAATAAAGGGGATGGGAGAACTACAATACCCAGATAGATTAGCGAAATTAGGATTATTTAGTCTAGAAAAAAGACGACTGAGGGGCGATCTAATAACCATGTATAAGTATATAAGGGGACAATACAAATATCTCGCTGAGGATCTGTTTATACCAAGGAAGGTGACGGGCACAAGGGGGCATTCTTTGCGTCTGGAGGAGAGAAGGTTTTTCCACCAACATAGAAGAGGATTCTTTACTGTTAGGGCAGTGAGAATCTGGAATTGCTTGCCTGAGGAGGTGGTGATGGCGAACTCAGTCGAGAGGTTCAAGAGAGGCCTGGATGTCTTCCTGGAGCAGAACAATATTGTATCATACAATTAGGTTCTGTAGAAGGACGTAGATCTGGGGATTTATTATGATGGAATATAGGCTGAACTGGATGGACAAATGTCTTTTTTTGGCCTTACTAACTATGTTACTATGTTACTATGACATGGTTGCCCCTCTCGTTCATGGCAGAGTGCAACGTATCAATAGACAACCCTGGCACAATAACACCACTAAAAAGCTCCAGTAGGTGTCCAGGGTTGCAGAGGGCCATTGGAAAAAACACATTCGCAAGACGACTTCACTGCATTCAAACAGGCAACACTCGCTTTTAAATCTGCTCTCACCTCAGCTGAATAGGCCTACTTCACAACCCTCGTATCTTCTCTATCTTACAACCCCAAACAGTTGTTCAAAACCTTTAACTCCCTCCTCGACCCCCACTGCCCCCTCCAACCTCTCTCATCTCTGCAGAGGACTTTGCCACACACTTTAAAAATAAGATCGACCAAACAAGGCAAGTCTTCATTGTTCAACCCCTTTGTATACCAGACCAATGCCCAAAACCCATAACCTCCCTATCCAACATCACTGAAGGGGAACTTAATTGTCTCCTCTCCAAATCACACCTCACCACCTGTGCACTCTACCCCATCCCATCCCACCTCCTCCCCAACCTCACCACCACTCTAAATCCCATCCCTAACCCACCTCTTCAACCTATCACTAACTTCTGGCACCTTCCCTTCTGCTTTCAAACATGCCACAATCACGCCTATCCTTAAGAAGCCAACCCTCGATCCTACTGCTATGTCCAGCTATCGCCCAATATCGCTGTTCCCATTCGCTTCCAAACTCCTGGAGCAGCATATCAATGCTGAACTTTCCTCCTACCTCTCATCTAAGTTGCTCTTTGACAATCTACAATCTGGTTTCTGTCCCCATCATTCAACTGAGACAGCCTTGATCAAAATTACTAATGACCTACTTACAGCCAAAGCTAATGGACAATACTCTGTACTCCTCCTTCTAAACCTGTCCTCTGCTTTTGACACAGTTGACCACTGCCTCCTACTACAGATCCTTTCCTTCTTTAGCATCAAAGACCTCGCCCTATCCTCAATCTCCACATACCTTTCCAACCGCACATTCAGCGTCTACCACTCCCACACTACCTCCTCATCCCACCCTCTCTCTGTTGAAGTCCCCCAAGGCTCTGTTCTAGGACCCCTACTCTTCTCAATCTATACACTTGGCCTGGGACAACTCATAAAGTCTCATGGATTCCAGTACCACCTTTATGCTGATGACACTCAAATCTGCCTCTCTGGCCCAGACGTCACCTCTCTGCTGTCCAGAATCCCGGAGTGTCTATCAGCCATTTCTTCCTTCTTCTCCTCTCGCTTCCTCAAACTCAATGTGAACAAATTTGAACTCATCATCTTTCATCCATCTCATGGAATATGATGGCGCTATATAAGCAAAACATAAATAATCTATTGATCCATATTTCTCTACAAACATATATGCAAAATAACTAGTGATGAGCGAGTGTACTCGTTGCTCGGGTTTTCCTGAGCACGCTCGGGTGGTCTCCGAGTATTTATGACTGCTCAAAAATTAAGTTTTCATTGTCTCAGCAGCATGATTTACAGCTTTTAGCCAGCTTTATTACATATGGGGATTACCTAGCAGCCAGGCAACCCCCACATGTACTCAGCCTGGCTAATAGCTGTAAATCATTCAGCTGCCGTGATGAAAACTTAATCTCCGAACACTAACAAATACTCGGAGGTCACCCGAGCGTGCTCGGGAAAACCCGAGCAGCGAGTACACTAACTCATCACTAAAAATAACACCCATTTATCAATACAGTATCTTAAACACAGTGTTACAAGAATAGGGCCATGTACCATATATATTTGTGTATAAGCCGAGGTATTCAGCACATATTTTTGTGCTGAAAGCGCCCCCCTTGGCTTAAACACGAGTCATTGTCCCAGAAGACGGCGGGGGTGGGGGAGCGGCAGAGCAGCGGGTCACAGGAGGCAGGAACTGGTGGCTCCAGCTAAAGTCTGTGCCCGTTGCTAAAGAGAAATGATTATTCACTGCACTGGCAATGAATATTCATTTATCTTATAGCATGCACAGTTACAGCCGCAGCTGCTGGGCTATCACAGGTGCCCGCTCATTGAGGTAATGAATATTCACCTCTCCACTCCCGTAGGTGTGGAGAGAGATGAATATTCAATCCCTTAATGAGCGGGGACACATGATCGCTCAGCCGCAGGAGTTGCTGGCACCGGAACGAGATGCTGCGAGGGCGCGCAGGGAAGGTAAGTAGGATATCTTTTTATTTTTCATACTTTTCTCATGGGGCCACACATGCAAGGATGGGGATAAGGAACCAGGTATATGTAGGGGATGCCTTGTTTGATGCCTTGATCCCCTCCCCCTTAACCCACTGTCGACTTGTCATGTGATACTGCTACATTATTCAATGTATTATCACTGTTATTCATGTATGGTACTGCTACACATTTAAAGTGTATTACCATGGTTGCATACAGGTGCTGCTACACCCTAGGTGTATTACCTTTAAGAGTCTAAATGTAAAATATGTTGTCATGTGTTGTGAATTCTGCTCTTGGGCTCCCTCCAGTGGTTATGAGTGGTAGTGCTGCTGTCTTTGGATCACAGCATTTATCAGGTGTGTCCACTTATTGCAATTTGGACTGGGCTATTTAGTCTTGCTTGATCCTTTAGTCAGTGCCAGTTGTCCATTGTTTTTGGAGGATTCACATCCCTGACTGGTCTCTCCTGTTTGCTGTTCTTTTCAACAAAGATAAGTTCTGGCTTTGTTTTTGCTTATAGTTCTGTGCATTTTCATGTTTTGTCTTGTCCAGCTTTGTCTGTGTAAGGATTTTTTGCAGCCAAGCTGTATCTCTGGACATGCAGATATACCCTCCATGTCTTTAGTCAGATGTGGAGATTTGTATTTTCTGTGGTGGATATTTTCTAGTGTTTTAATACTGACCGCATAGTACTCTGTCCTATTCTTTCTTTTTAGCTAGAAAGGCCTCCTTTGCTAAATCCTGATTTCAGTCTGCGTATGTCATTTCCCTCTCCTCTCACAGTCAATATTTGTGGGGGGCTGTCTATCCTTTGGGGATTTTCTCTGAGGCAAGATAGTTTTCCCGTTTCTATCTTTAGGGGAAGTTAGTCCTTAGGCTGTGTCGAGGTGTCTAGGGAGTGTTAGGTACATCCCACGGCTACTTCTAGTTGCGGTGCTAAGTTCAGGGTCTGCGGTCAGTACAGGTACCACCTTCTCCAGGGTACGTCACATGCTGCTCCTAGGCCACCAGATCATAACAGTCATGCCATTGTTCAATTAATTGCACATGCACTGTTGTTAGGGAAAGTAAGTGCCCCGAGACCGTATAGTGTTAGGGGAGTAGTACCCCAAGTTGGCCACCAGATGGGGCATCATAGATATTAGGTATAGCATAGGGAATGGTTAGAGTAGGAGGGGCACAGTGGGATAAGACAGTTAGGTCTTCCTGATTAGTTCAGTTGGGCCTGGGAACCCGTACAGCTCACAGAGGGATAGCTAGCCCAGGGGTATGAAGCCCGCATCATTCTTCGGGAAAGAGTGGACCCAGAAGTAATATCCAGTGGGTCAGAACAAAGAACAGAGAGTACAGGATCAGCAGAGCAGTATAAGTGGGACTGCAGCTGCTGAACAGAAGAAGGCTGAGCAAAGTGGGAGAAAGTGCGCAAAGATGTGGCAGGGTTTTGCGTGGGCCGCCATTCACAGGACGGCGAAACAGCGGAGAATGCCCCCACGGAAGGCAGAAATACTGGACATTGAGGACACAGAGACCGTATAGTACGGACTGTCTCGAACGCAGGCTTAGGGACAGGCAAGGGTCAGAGATATCGGTGCCTGATGCTGTAACAGTGTGTGCCCTTGATGACAAGTTGCTGAGTAAACATGTTGAAGTTGAAGCAAAACCAGACTGTAACTCTTTATTCTTGTAATCGTCTGCAGAGGTAACTGTCCTGTGCCAGGAAGACCCTCATGGCGCAAAGGAACAGCACCGAGGTAGTCAGAGAGGTACACGTTTGTATGGAGAGGGAAGGCCGGAGAGTCATAAAGGGATTGCTATCGGCCATTACTACTGCCCTGGCTCCCCCTTCCTACATGTACAAGGAAGAGGATAAGAAGCCATGCATACAAGGATGGGAATAAGGAGCCATGCAGACAAGGACAGTGATAAGGAGCCATGCATACAAGGACGGGGATAAGGAGCCATACAGACAAGGACGGGGATAAGGAGCCATGCAGACAAGGATAGGGATAAGGAGCCATGCATACAAGGATGGGGATAAGGAGCCATGCAGACAAGGACGGGGATAAGGAGCAATGCAGACAAGGATGGGAATAAGGAGCCATGCAGACAAGGATAGGGATAAGGAGCCATGCAGACAAGGACGGGGATAAGGAGCCATGAGGACAAGGATGGGAATAAGGAACCATGCATACAAGGATGGGGATGAGGAGAGAATGCATACCTGGCTTATACTCGAGTTAATAAGATTTCCCAGTTTTTTGTGGCAAATGAGGTGCTTATACTCGGGTTGGCTTATATATGAGTATATATAGTACTAATAATGGTCTGCATACATTACAGCAGTTTGTACAATTGTAGTCTGCAAATTATTGCTATAAAGCTAGGGTGGACGGAAAAAAAAAACCCGATTTGCTCATCATGCTGTGATTTTGGACCCACCTACAACATGAGGTCACTTTCAGCTTTTTCTTTTATCTGGTCCACTTTAGGTTCATAATTTGCACCTCCTTATGTCTGATGTAACTGGGATATATGGGGAGTAGAGATGGTAAGAGGCCATTGCTGTATTTGTGGTTATAGAAGTGTCTCTTAGCTACTATGCACTATGCTAAGCTTTATGACAAACATCATAGTAAATTTGGTGCAGATTGATTGCACCCCCCACAAATGCCAAGTTTTTTAAAAACTTTTTATGCCAAATAAGAATTATTAACCCCCCACCACTCACCACCACCAACCGTGTGCTTTAGCTTTGAGAACAGAGGATTTTTTTTAGTATTTAGGTCTCAACGGCGTGACTTACTAATTGTGTGCAAAGGACCCACAGTATAAGTAACTAGGGAAAAAAACACTTGCATGTCTTGACAATACTACCCTTAATCCCTTCACGCCGCAGCCAATTTATGTTTTTGCATTTCCATTTTTCGCTCCCCTTCTTCCCAGAGCCATAACTGTATTATTTTTCCGCCACTATGGCCATGTGAGAGCTTGTTTTTTGCAGGATTCATTGTACCTTTGAACAACACCATTGGTTTTACCATACAGTGTATTGGAAAACAGGAAACGTCTTCATTTTTCCTGATCTGGGCTGAGAGAGGGCTTATTTTTTGCATGCTGAGCTCACATTTTTATTGATGCCATTTTGGGGTAGATGTGATGTTTTGGCCGCCTGCTATTGCATTTACTGCATTGTTGTGGCGACCCAAAAAAATGTAATTCTGGCGGTTTTTATTTTTTTTCTCCTTACGTCATTTATCGATTGGATTCTTTTTATGTTTTGATAGATCGGGCGTTTCTGAACACGGAGATACCAAATATGTGTATTTTTTATTTATTTTTATTGTTTTATTTTGAATGGGGCAAAAGGGGGGTGATTTGAACTTTTACATTTAATTTTTTTTTGTAAAACTTTATTTTTTCTTCACTTTTTACTTTCTTCAATAGTCTCCTTATAAGGGCTCATACTCGGGTGAAATACGGCCGAGTCTCGCATGCTAACACCCGGCTCTGCCGCCGGCACTTGGGAGCGGAGCGTGCAGCTCCATGTATTGCTATGCGGCCGCACGCTCCGCTCTGCATAATACATTTTCAAGTGCATACTAAGCGTCACTTTAGCCCTGTCAGCTGGTGTAGATGACGCTGCACCACTCTACCTCCATTCTGCAGACTGTGCTGATGTCTTATTGTGGGCATCCAGTTTACAAAAAACACTTCCCCATGTTTCCTATAAATATAGTCTAAAGTAATTGTTACTGCCGTAAATCGCATTACCGGCTATTAGCTGCTAGGGCAATTTGCAAATAAATCTAATGTTAGGCTAATATTATCTGTTTAGCCTTTGACATTTTAGTGTGATTCTTTGATTGGAGAGACATTACCAAGCGCTTTATATTTATATATTCACTGAAAAATATATTACTGAAGGAGAAAATCATTAAAAAAGTAAAAAAAAGCACAGTTCTATCTAGAACAACCCATCTGTCTGCTCCCGAGCTAAGAAAATGCAACTGTTGGCGGGTCTTATTATTCTGAATATGGAGGAATCAAACAAGATATCTGCCGATCGAATGATTGTTCAAAACATCATTAGCCCAAAAGTCGTCTAGGGAGTATTTTGGGGGCTTTGGACTGGAGTATATATAACTCATACATACCCTCATTTGCTGGGGATTCAGAAGTATGCAGTCACATAGAGCAGCTGCTGACTTATCGATTTGGACCAGACCACCCTTTTAAAATAATGTTGGTAATAGGGAGAACGCCCTAATCAATTCACATGTGTATTTTGTCATTAATTTAAGAGGATTTTTCTTCCTCATCCTCAGCTGGTTTGTGCCGTAGGACCATGATCTGCCCACATACCTAATATTTTAATATGCAATCAGTTATGGATTCAGTAGTGTGATCAGTTTAGCAGTATGATTTATGTAAAAAGCATTCTGCTCCACAATCTATTATTCAATGTCGTGCTGACTTATTTATGTTAGGAGTGCGGCTGCCATCAGAAATGTCTGTCCCCATTGCAATCATGTTGACAGGGCATCATGGGGCCTTCCTTCACTGTCAGTAAATAAAATCTAGAATTGTATTTCTGTAGCTTTAAATTGAACATCTCTGTGGACTGTATGTGGAAATATAGATCAGCGTAAATAAACCACACACAAAATATATGAACCGCACAGAAAAAGTATAGATCAGCAGCGAATGAACCGCTCTTATAAAGTTTAAACTGCATGCATAAATATATACAAGCAGTAAATAAACCAAATATATAAAAATGTACTAGCAGTGAATAAACCAGTGAAAAATATATACCAACAGTGGACAGGCCACATGGATAAATATATGTGAGCAGTGAATAAACCCAACACTTTTTTTTTACAACAGTGAATAAACCCTATAGGTAAATATTTACCCCCCCCAAAAAAAAAACTGCAGACTGAAAAGCACTCAGTACATTCGATAAAGCGCCATGACTCCCCCCACAAGAAGAGACCAGGAGGTAGTACTGTCTGTGGCTTCATCACTTGGATGGATATACTGTCCTTATTTACACTCAGATTGTGGTCACTTTGGTGTCACTGCTGCTCTCTTGTGGCCTCCAGATACTGGGAGAGCTTATTGTAAGATAATATTAATATTTTAATAATACCAATGATGCAGTCACATGTAGAGGTTAAATTGATAGTAGCGCACGTTTGCCAATCAGCCGCTTCCTAACAGCTGCTGTGCCTTACCGCTCTATTAGAAATTCAAGGTTAATGTCTGGCTTAGTGCTAATGGCCACTTAACAATAGAAAAGCCATTTGTAGCACATTTCCTAATAATACAGGAGAAAGCCACTGATACTGTTATGAAGTGACTGACGTGCTACCTGTGTATCAACAGCTTTGTGGAACCCCAGCCTCAAAAACTTGCATTATAGTTTAGTTTTTTAAAGAATAAAACATGTATACTGTAATGTAAGACTTGGGTCTCCAATACTACAGTGCTACAAAAAGAAATGGCAGAGAATCCACTAGGGGGCAATCTTGACCACATTTTCTTTGATAGTAGTTGTATTAGAATAAGAGCACAAATGACCATAGGTAATGTAGCCAAATTGTATGAATTAAATAATGCATGGCTAGTAACAGGTGAACGCCCTAAAAATGGTCGTGTTGTCTAAAGCCATGCTGTCAGACTATTCAAACTAAGTCCCGCCACTCGTCGCTTCACGGCGGGGCCAAACATTTATATACACCTTCCCACCTGCTAAGTTTCCCTCTATCTCCTCCCCCTCTTCTTTGATGGACAGCTCTGGCTTCATAGGGCCAGAGAATGGTGGAGATAGATGGAAATTAAGCATGTGGGAAGGTGTATATAAATGATTGTCTCCGCCATGAAGCATCAAGCGCCTGTGCTGGGTTTGAACAGTCATTCTGTGGTGACAGAATTCCATTAAACAACTAAAACTTTTGATTGCTCCCTGTTCCAGTAATGACTCATTGCATCTTGATATTCCAGTGTTTTCGCGGGTTTCCTCCATGTTCTCCGGTTTCCTCCCACACTTTGAAGACATATGGATAAGGAATTCAGATTGCGAGTCCAAATGGAGACAGTGATGATGATGTCTGTAAGGCGCTGTGGAAAATGACTGTGCTATATAAGCAAGAAGAATAAAGAAATCATAGTGCTACTCTATACTTACATAAACTTAAAGATGGGGATGAAGAGACCTTTGGCTTGCCCTGGAGATACCTGAATGCCATCCAATCCGATATGATGGACTCCTGTGGTTCTTACCATTGACTCCAGTCTTCAGCAAAGTGTTCTTCCCCCTCCCACAAAGTCCTCTCACTTGTTTCCAGCCAGATGAGTTAACAGCAGGATTCCAAGAAGCACACCACTTCCTAACATAGAAGCGCTTTCTTGTATAACATGGGCAGGGGTGATAGACGAAGGGGAGGTGACCATCATCCACGCCATGCCACAATACTGGAAAATGGAGGTTCTGGCTGGGTGTGTCTGTGGCTGTTACCTTGGCGTTACGCCTCTGCAGACCGTATGCCGTCACTTGACTTGGCAAGCCAGGACCAGATGCAGTTGAGATGAATAAGGGAGAGCAAAGTAAAAAAAAAAATAAACTTTTCTTTACTGGTGACTGCTTCTGGGTGCCCACCTCTTGTAGGTGTACAATCCCAAAAATGGTGCACGTCAGAGAGTGCGTTCACTCTGCCATCACCATTACAGTCTGTGGCCCAGCTGTCGCATACGTCCAGACCCCATTTTACATAGTAATATAGTGTTTAAGGTTGAAGGAAGTCCATCAAGCTGGGGGATTTGGGACTTATGCCCCGACAGTGACACCGAAAGCAATGTGAAAGCACCTGTACCCTGAGTCATTGCTAGGCCCTTTTGCCTGAGATAAGGAATCCTGCTGCCACTTAGTACATTTTGAAGGAAACCAGGATTATCTGATATGTGGTGTTCACCCCTCTTCGCACTCGAACACCCATTACAATGCACGTCTATGAGAACAGGTCCATAGGTTCACTTCTCAATAATTCTCCCTATCTAACAAATCAACTCCAATTCTCGGCTGGTTCTCCAACTTTTTACCCTGGCTACGGCTCACCAACTATTGCTGACCACAAAATACATAAAACATAGTAATGCATTAAATAATCATAGGAAATAATCTTCAAGAAGGGGTGTGGGCAGCATCTCCACTCCTTTACATTAAGAAGACGGATGTGAGCAGCATCTCCCTCCTTTGCATTTCCCCCTTCTTTAACGATGGCCATCCTCAGCCATTGATGATTGTTCAACTGTCCAGCTGCTGTAGATAGAAGCTGTCCTCTGCCTATTTCATAGCATAAACAGTCTTCCTCCTTTCTATTTGAGGCTTGGTCAGAGATAGGCAATAAAGTCCTCTATTTCCATGAGTCCCGGCGTTTTGGACTGTAGGTCCACTGAAATCGACTACTGTAGGAGTTTCAAACTGCTCCAGCACATTGGGGGAGCAACATGAACAATTGCATGGTTCCTCCAGCTTCTGGCTCACCGAGTATATCTTTCAGGCGTCCTTCAGACCCTTGTTTTCTTAGGCCTCTTTTCTCTTACATCCACTGCGAGTCATCGCCTTGGGCAACATAACAGCTGGGTTGGCTACAGTCACAGGCATTTTCAGGTTAACCCATTCTGTAACTGGGATAAGGATGTTCGACTCAACTCCTGCGGAAGACTCCATCTGACAAGCTGAATGGGTTAGGGGTAGCAGTCCATGATTATTGGATTCAGTAGCAGGGCATATCCCTTTGACCTCACCTCTTGGGTTCTCTTCTCTCTGTCAAAATCAACCACCAAGCTGGCAACAGCCACCACATACCATTCTCTCAGGCCATCCTCCTTTAAGAATTCTATCTGCTTTCCGGACTGTAGGCTGCGCAAGTGGGAGGGTAGATAACTCTGTTTTAACAGAGTTACGATTTACATAGACAATATGCCTGAGGCGTTCCTCTTGCAAGAACTCTAACCCCCAAACCTTGTTGAAAGACTGGACCTGCCCTCAGGATAGTTTGTGGTTCATGCTAGCTCCTTTTGCCCATCCATCCAGGCCTTGACGAATTCCTCTGCACTCTTCTTCTCTTCCACCACTTTGGTAATCCATCCGGCCCAGTGGCGGATTATAAAGAGGTCAATCTGGGCGGTAGCCCAGGGCCCAGTGGTGTGGGGAGGCCCACCACAGGGCCGTACTGCCCTGACTGGCGTATGGGGCCCGGTGGGCAGAGGGGGCCCACATCGGCTCCCATCTCATCTACTCACCGGGCCCCTACCGGCAGGCTAAACCGGGCCCTCAGCGGCGCTGCGGCAGTTTAATGCTATTGACGTGTGGCCGCGCCCGCACGTCAATAGCTAACAGCTGTCAGTGTCAGCCAATCGGAGGCTGGCAGCTGACGTCAGCCGCAGCGCACACGTCGCCGGGTCTGACGTCATTGTCAGTCGCTGGCGAGTGCGAGCTTCAGCTGCTTAGAGGAAGCTTCACCACAGGAGCGCGGCCAGGTAAGAAGAACTTTTTTTTTGTTTTTTTTTTATTGAGAGCGGCGATCCGGGGGGCCCTGGGCAGACTGTGAGACACGGGAGCAGAATGCTGGACACGGGGGCAGAATGCTTGACATGGGGACAGAATGCTAGACACGGAGGACAGAATGCTGGACATGGGGACGGATTGCTGGACACGGAGGGCAGAATGCTGGACATGGGGACAGAATGCTGGACACGGGGGGCAGAATGCTGGACATTGGGACAGAATGGTGGACACGGGAGGGGGCAGAATGCTTGACATTGGGGCAGAATGCTGGACATGTGGGCAGAATGCTAGACATGGGGGCAGAATGCGAGACACAGGGGGCAGAATGGAGATACGGGGCATGATTGGAGACACAGGAGGCAGGATGAAAGACATGGGGGCATGACTGGAGACACTGGGGGCAGGATTGGAAACAGAGGGGGCAGAATGGAGACACAGGGGGCTTGATTGGAGACATAGGGGGCAGAATGGAGATACGGGCATGATTGGAGACACGGAGCAGGATTGGAGACAGATGGGGCAGGGTTGGAGACAGATCATGCAGGATCATGGGGCAGGATGGATACGATGGGGACAGATGGGGCAGAATGGATACTAATGAGGGCAGGATGGGAGAACATATGGCTGAAGCCAGGAATGAGACACACGGGGGCTAGGATGGGGAATATTATTACCATAGGGGCTAATTGAGGGATATTATTACTGCAGTGATGTATTTATTTTATTTTTTGAGTATACTGTTTTAAATGAGGGGGCAGTCCTGATACTGTGTAGTGATACTATGGCGCCTTTTTTTCTTCATGTGGTCTAATGTAGAAGGTGGGAAAAATGAAGTAATGTGTTCTGCAAGCGGAGCTCGAGATAACTGTTATTTCCTGCAGAGACGAGCCCTGGCTGGAAGAAGTGATGGCGGTCTGTGCTGGATGACAGATGAAGGACTTGACCTAGAGACGTCAATGGTGAGTAAGGGTATGTTTCCACGTTCAGGAAACGCTGCGTTTTTGACGCTGCGTTGAGCCTCAGCATCAAAAACGCAGCGTCCAGATGTTACAGCATAGTGGAGGGGATATCATGAAATCCCGTCTCCACTATGCATTAAAAGACGCATGTGGCATACCCGCGAAAACGCACATGTGGCGCGTCTTTTAAGAACACAGCATGTCCTTACATTGCAGAAACGCAAGGACAGCGCAGGTGACCTGCCAGTGACCTCAGGTGCAGATTTGGTCAGGATTTTACCTGCATAAAATCCTGATGCAATCCAGAACGTGGACACATACCCTTAGTGTTACCTATACACTGACACTATACACTGTATACTATATACAGAGCTCCTGTGTATAATGTCACCAGTGATCACTGTATTACCTGTACACAGACACTGCATACTAAGTACAGATCTCCTGTGTGTAATGGCACTGATGGTGATAGTATTGTTTTGTTTTTACTACTGATCAGTATTGTAGTATTCAGTCACTATGTGGTGGTAATATGTGGTCTGGTCATGGTGTTGTGGTATTTGTTCCTTGTATGTGATATTCTTGGTCATTTTAAAAATTGAATAAATAAAAATATACCTAAATTGTATTGCATATTTTAATAAATATTTAATAGGTTTTACAGTAGAGTAGGGACCTGCCAAAAGTGTCTACCTTGTTATGGTGGCAGCTAAAAAAATATTTTGGCCAAAACAAAAGCTGCTGGCTATATGTGTGATCTGGTGATGGGAACTGTTAATGTGTGATATGTGAGAATTGGAGTTTCACTCAGCAACTATTTTTCTGGAATAATCTGGTTCAGGTATATGATGACCCCATCACATGACCGGAGGGCCCACAGATTCTGAACAGCCCAGGGCCCCGACTACACTTAATCCACCCTTGATCAGGCCATAGATGTAGTACTTGCTTACTCTACTTGTAAGAAAATTGCCCTTCCTTTGGTGGCAATCCAGATTGTGGCAAATGGTTCTAGCTCTATCTCTGGTCCCATGGCTTGTCCTCCGCTCGGGAACTAGGAGGCCTTCTCTGCTAGACCATCTGGTCGGATCTCGCTGTCAAGCCACAGACTTCGGGCCCTACAACAGTCCAGGCTGAGGGGAGAAACCACCTCTATTGGTCTCATTACCAGCAGCATTAGCATGCCGCTGGCTATGCAATTGATCATCCTCTCCATGGTGTCATTCTCCAGCTCCCGCTTCAGCTGCTCCATGAGTTAGCCATAGAAACTATGCCCTCTTCCGACACTTGATTGTATTATTTTCCACCATAATTTGCAAAATAAATCTTGCCAAATCAGAAAAGGAGATTTTCTGGATTTGTCTTCTCATTTTGACTCTCATAGTTGTGGTCTACCTATGATGTCAATTACAGGCCTCTCATCTTTTTAAGTGGCAGAATATGCACACTTGGTGGAGGACGAAATACTTTTTTTCCCACTGTAGATGCAGCAGAGTCTTAATATATTCAGTGCAATGTACAAAACATTGACAACAGGCCTGTTTTTCCTACCTTTTTTTTCCCCAGAGTGCACACATGCAGTAGTACAGATCTGCAAATAATGCAGTAGTCTTACTGTATCCTATGTGATGCATATACAGTAGTCAATGTATCCTTTATAATGAATATAGAAGTCTCAGTGCGTACTGTGATTACATAGGATACAGTATTGTATGTACATCTATATACAGTAGTCTCAGTGTATTCTACAGTATGTGATGTGTATACAGTAGTCTGTCTCCTATGTTATATACAGTAATTTGTGTATCCTTTGTAATGAATATAGAAGAGCCTTAGTGTATCATAAGATTTATACAGTGAGGTCTCTAGTCCATACTAGGGATATCACATGGCACAATGGAAATGCAGTATTTCCATGCCATATTTAACCCCTTCACCCAGCCCAATTTCACCTTCCTGACCAGGCCAATTTTTACAATTCTGGCCAGTGTCATTTTATGTGGTCATAAATCTGGAATGCTTCAACAGATTCTAGTGATTCTAAGATTTTCTTGTGACTTCATGATAGTGGTAAAATTTGTTCTATACGACTTGCGTTAATTTGTGAAAATATTGGAAATTTGGAGAAAATGTTGCAGTTTTCAAAGTTTTAACTATTTTTGCTCTTACATCAGAGAGTTGTCACACACAATAGTTAACATTTCCCACATGCGTACTTTACATCTGCCCCATTTGTGCAATTTCTTCTAAGTATGCCGATACCCAATATGTGGAGGAAAACTACTGTTTGGGTGCATGGCAGGTCTCAGAAAAGATGAAATGACGTTATGCAGATTTTAACGGAATGTTTTGCGGGTGTCATGTTGCGTTTGAAGAGCCCCTAATATGAATAAACAGTGGAAATCCCCACAAGTGACCCTATTTTAGAAACTAGACCCCTCAACGAATTTATCTAGATATGTGGTGAGCACCTTGAACCCACAGGTGCTTCATAGAATTTTACAAAGTTGATCTATGAAAGTGGGAAAAATATATATTTTTTCATAGGTGTTGCTTCAACCCCAATATTTTTGTTCATTTTCACAAAGATAGGAGAAAATGGACCCCAAAATGTGTTGTGCAATTTCTCCTGTGTACACAGATACCTCATGTGGTCAAAAACTGCTTTTGAAGCATAATGCAAAGCTCAGAAGGTAAGAAGAGATCAGATTTTGCTGGACTGTTTTTTTTGGGGAAATGTCACATTGATAGAGCCCTTGAGGTTCTAGAACACCAGAACCACTCATAAGTGACCCGATTTTACAAACTACACCTCTCAATTAATTCATCTAGGGGTGCAGTGATCATATTAACACCACAGTTGTGTCACAGAAATGTATACCACTGAGCATTGAAGAAAAAAAAAAATGACCACCAAAATGTTAATTTAGCTCGAGTTTACATTTTTACACTGGAAAATGGGTAAAAATGGCACCAAAATTTGTCCTACAATTTCTGCTGAATGTTGAGACTTGAGAGGGATGGAGCGCTATTTGCCTCCTGGAACACAGATTTCATGAGGGAATCTATTCACTATAATGAGGCAGCAGGGTTACTCTGGACGCAGTCCTTTGTTCAGCGGAATCCTTCTTTTCACAAGTGCACAAAACAGTGGCAGATCACGCGTTTATGCACTCCTAAAATGACTGACACCGCCAGATCACAGACCAGACGGCGTCCACACAGTACCACCATCTGTCTCATTATAGGTAATTTTCCATCGAGGGTTCTGTCTGAATCACGTATTTAAGAGATTTATATAGAAACCCGGTGCAGAGTGCAGGATAAATGTGAGCCAAGCCTTACTAAAATCTTTGGGAGGCAGAAGGAACAAATCAACAGCAGGTGAAGAATTGGTTTGATTTTTTACGCTGTTCCTTGTGCAGTATAAGTGATTAGACGACTTTATTCTTTGGGTCGGTGCGATTACAGCGATACCAAATTTATATCTGGCTTTTTATGTTTGGCTGCTGTCACACACACTTAAACTAGATTTTGCATCCCCATATTTAGATAGCTATAATTTTTCCATATTTCGGCTTGTGAAGACTTGTTTTTTTTGTGGGATGAGTTGACATTTTTTTTTATTGGTACCATTTTTGGGCACGACTTTTTTATAAAGCAGCTTTATTACTCAGTACGATTACAGCGATACCTCATTTACTTTTTTATGTTTTGTTGATTTTGCACAAAAACTTTTATAGAAAAAAAACATTTTTGCATCGCTTTAGTCTGAGAGCTATATCTTATATATTTTTCCCACTGATGGAGCTGTATGGCAGCTTATTTTTTGTGGGACAAGATGACATTTTCAGCAATACCATTTTTATTTAATTTTTTTTTATTTTGTGATTATCTTAGAGTTTAACAATTTTTGATAACTTTTCTTATTACATTGTCCCAGGCTGGAACATCAACTTTACACTGATAGATCACTGATTTACTCAGTGTGAGCCTGTGTGATCATCACACCGTATATATACTACAGTTTATGGGAACGTAGCTTCACAGCGCCATATATATGTCACATGTCGGGAAGGTGTTAAATCTGATATCTACATGATCTAGAAATATAATTGATCAGGGAACATTATTGCTTCTGTGTTTCCACACTCCACAATTTTCAGCCTTGTGAAAAGAAATGCAATATCAATCTGTATTATAATATATCAAAGTCATGTTTGGGGTGTCTAGGATAGGAAAACCATGCTTGTATCGTAAATATGTTGAATTTTTATTGCCTGGCATGTATGTCTCTTTGTATCTTTGCAAGCACTGTACCCTTTTTCGGATCATAAATCTAAAATGTAATATGTTTGTTCCTTGCTGCTCTAAACGTACCCACCACCTCAAAGATGGAAAGTATAACCTGGTTGTGTGCTTTTGTAAACTGGCTGGGCGTGTGCACTAGTGTGTTACTCAAGGCAAGAGTCTCAAGTGGAGTTCCCGGTTAGGCCACGGTCTCACCTTCAGTATTTGTAGCCAAAACTAGAAGTGGGTGAAAAATGCAGAAGTGGTGATGTATTTTTATTATATGTTTCCCCTGATTGTTCTACTCCTGGTTTTGGCTTCCAAATACTGATGGAAAATACTGACCAAATGCTGAATGTGTGAACATGGCCTAAGTCTAATTCGAGTAATGTGTGCGATCGACTGGGCGGTGTTCATAACACAATTGAAAAATTAAAAAATAAAAAGTTATGGCAATTGGAAGAGGAGAAAAAAAACTAAAGCGCAAAAATGAAAAAAAATTGCACAGTCCTCAAGGGTTTAATCTTTAGATCAGTTGGGGTCTAACAGCATAGCCGACGATCAGCTGTTACCAGTGTACTAAGCCAGAACAGCAGGACTGTGCACGGTGTCAGGGCAGTTCTCCAGCTCAGCTCCTATTCTTATCAATAAGAGTTGAATAAAATATATTTATTAGATGAGAATGAAAACTGGTTAAGCATATAGACTTGTAATATTTGCATAAAAAGAAAGGAGACAGTAAGAAAAACTATAAAGTCCAATGTTACCAGCTCATGTTATTTCTGGTAAACCCAAACAGGAACAGAAACTTCCTCTTTACACACACACACAAGGATATAACTATTCAACTACACTTCCTATGAACCGGTCCAAAACATAAAATAAAAGCTAAACTTATTGTTTGCGATAAGATGAAAGTCGTCTCTTTGATATATTAGACAGCAGATCAGGCCTCATTTTGTAACCGTGATCTGCAGCCCTTCCAGCTGTTATCGATCTACAAGAACAATCTTAGGCTATGATTATGCTCAGGGCCAGTTTTAGAGAAAGTGGGGGCCCTGGGCAGCTGCCTAGTCTGCCTGCCCCTAATGCTGACTCTGTTCATGCCAAAAGTACCCTAGCGTTTTACCCAAAAAAAACAAAGCACCCTTTAATCTTTATGTAGCTGTTATAATTATTGCTGAAGCAAAAAAAAAAAATGTACAGCTTACTGTTTTGACAATGGAGTCTTTGAGAGATGGATGCAATCGCATGATGGTTGCATGACATCTGATTAGCAAACCCATTAGGACTCTTTCACACGCAAGAAAAATGGTTCTAGTTTCATTTGTGCTTTTGTCCAGAGTTTCATCAGAGTTTAGTCAGTTTTCCGTTTTTCTCGGCTGAGAAACAAAAAAAAGTTTCTCCACCTTCTATCTAGCAGTACATGGAAAGTGGACAGTACTCAGATAGTATCCACATGACGTCTGATCTATATAACAAGGAGAAACCGAGAGTCAATTTTAGCCAAAGATAGTTAATAATTTATTAGTATCAATATCACAAAAGATTGATCAATGTATAAAAAAGGTATAATGGATACAAGTAGGTCTATCATAGTGTGACCCAAGATAAACCAAGGGGGACCAAAGTCAGGACAAAGCTAAGTAAAACAAATTCTGTTAGAGACAAAAAAAAAAAGATGTATAAAGCGCTATATAGCAGCAGATTGTTTAAGATATCAATTGGGTAACCTAGTAAGTTAATATACAGCGCTGCTCTGTTTAACACGTAAAAATGCCCATACCGGAGATAGGATAAATACAATCTGCTGTGGAGTGCGTTAATGTCGGTAATGAGGAGGGCTGAAAAGTATAGTTATAGGTATTTACTAGCGATGAGCGAATATACTCGTTGCTCGGGTTTTCCTGAGCACGCTCGGGTGGTCTCCCGAGTATTTGTAAGTGCTCGGAAATTTAGTTTTTGTTGAGGCTACTGCATGATTTACAGCTGCTAGCCAGGCTGAGTACATGTGGGGGTTGCCTGGTTGCTAGGGAATTCCCACATGTATTCAAGCTGTCTAGCAGCTGTAAGTCATGAAGCTGAGGCAACGAAAACGAAGTCTCCGAGCACTAACAAATACTCGGAGACCACCCGAGTGAGCTCAGGAAAACCCGAGCAAGAAGTATACTCGCTCATCACTAGTATTTACTCATGGTAAGCGTGTGTCCTGGCGTCGGTCCCATTTCCCATCCTACGCTTCGCTCAATGTATGTTGCTTCTTCAGGATGTCTAATCTGTTCATTAACACAGACTTACGGTACATTGTCGATTTTTGGACAACACTCAGATCAGTATGGGACATGTTTCAGTGATTTTGTGCTGACGGCTCGGTTTATAATAAAAAAAACAAACAAACAAAAAAAAGGACGTGAATGGTCCTATAGACTATACTAGGTTAGCACTCTGAAATACACGGATAGAACTCCTGTGGAAAAAAATAAATGCGCCCATAAATATATTAAGAGCCCTTCTCTAAAATGAATACAATTACCAGAAAAACAAAGCTTGTTTCTTTGTGACTACAAAGGAAACAATGTTGCAGCGCTCTTTAAAGGGAACGACTTGAAAACTAAAATGTTATTTTTCGTACTGCGCAGTTCTTGTATAATAACCTGCCCCAATGGTAGCATATTATAAATGGCACTTATAAACCCCTGCATGACCAGGCCATTTTTTTGTCATATTCTTCATAGCGCCATAACTTTTGTTTTTTTCTGTCAACACAGCTGTTTGAGGACTTGTTGTGAACAACACCATTCATTTTATCAGACAAAGTTCCTAGCGATATGTTAGGCTACTTTCACACTAGCGTTGTTTTCAATACGTCGCAATGCGTCGTTTAGGGGAAAAAACGCATCCTGCAAAGTTGTTTGCAGGATGCGTTTTTGCCCCATAGAGTAACATTACCGACCCATTGCGACGTATTGACACGTCGCAACCGTCGTGCGACGGTTGCGCCGTGTTTTGGCGGACCGCCGGGAGCAAAAAAACGTTAAATGTAACTCCGCTGTACGGAACTCCGCCCCCACCTCCCCGCACCTCACAATGGGGCAGCGGATGCGCCGGAGAAATGCATCCGCTGCCTCCGTTGTGCAGCGCATCAAACGCTAGCGTCGGAATCTCGGCCCGACGCACTGCGACGGGCCGAATCCGACGCTAGTGTGAAAGTAGCCTTAAGAAAACAAAACATTTCTGCCTTTGTTCTTACCGTGCGGTAAACATGATCTGGCAACAATTCTTTAGGTCATTATGGACGATAACACAAAACATACAGTAGTTAAGAGTCTGAACTTGGTACAAAAATATAACTTTAATTTGTGCAACTATTTTCTGAGAACCATATCTTTATTTTTCTGTTGATGGAGCTCTATCAGTTTGTTTTGTTTTTTTTTTTGCTTTGAGAGTTGATGTTTTATTGGTGCCAATATGGAGAACAAACATCATTTTGATCGCCTTGTAACATTCTTTGAACCAGGTGCGAGGCCCAAAATACAAAGTTTTTTTTATCTTTAATGGCGCTTATATTATGGGTTAAATCATTTTATATTGTGATAAATTGAAGTTTTACAAACAAGGTAATACAGATATGCTTTTTTTTCTCCCAAACACCAGTTATTTACAACTTTTTAAAATAAAAATGAGGCAATTCAAATATATATATATTTGAATTGCCTCATTTTTATTTTAAATAGTATAATATATATATATTTTTTTTATTATATATACACCGTATATACTCGAGTATAAGCCGACCTGAGTATAAGCCGACCCCCCTAATTTTGCAACAAAAAACTGGGAAAACTTATTTACTCGAGTATAAGCCTAGGGTGGAAAATGCAGCAGCTACCGGTAAATGTCAAAAGTAAAAATAGATACCAATAAGAGTAAAATTAATTGAGACATCAGTAGGTTAAGTGTTTTTGAATATCCATATTGAATCAGGAGCCTCATATAATGCTCCACACAGTTCATGATGGGCCCCATAAGATGCTCCATACAGACATTTGCCCCATATAATGCTGCACAAATGCTGATTATGGCCCATAAGATGCTCCATATAAAAATGTGCCACATATAATGCTCCATACAGTTCATTATAGCCCCATAAGATACTCCATATAACAATGTGCCACATGTAATGCTCCACAGTTCCTTATGGCCCCATAGATGCTCCATATAACAATGTGCCACATGTAATGCTCCATACAGTTCTATAAGGCCCCATAGAAGCTCCATACAGTTCTTTATGGCCCCATAAGATGCTCCATATAACAATGTGCCACATATAATGCTGCTGCTGCAATAGAAAAAAAATGACATACTCACCTCTCGTCGCTGCCCGCTGCTCCTCAGCGTCCTGTCTCCGCAGTCACTGTTCAGGCAGAGGGCAGCGCGCACACTAATACATAATCGCGCCCTCTGACCTGAACAGTCACTGCTGAAGACACGGAAGACGGGGCGGCGGTGGAACGAGGAAAGGTGAATATGAAATGCTCACCTGCTCCCACTGCGGTCCCTGGCAGCTTCTCCAGGACAGATTGTCTCCGGCACCAGCAGCTTCTTTCTCTGTCAGCGGTCAGTGGTACTGCTCATTGCAGTAATGAATATGCGGCTCCACCCCTATGGGAGTGGAGTCCGTATTCATTACTTTAATGAGGGGTACCACGTGACCGCTGAACAGGGGAAGAAGCTGCCAGCGCCAGAGACAATGGGACCGCGCCAGGAGCAGGTGATTATGTGACCGTCGTCGCTCCCCCTCACGACCATGACTCGAGTATAAGCCGAGAGGGGCACTTTCAGCCCATTTTTTGGGGGCTGAAAATCTCAGCTTATACTCGAGTATATACGGTATATATAAATATTATGCTTCAACATTTGTCTTTTCACTTTTTTTAAGCTCCTCTAGGAGCTTTTGACCTGTTAGCTTCAGAATATACACTCAACAATGAAATAGCCACACAAAGAAGGAAAAGTCATGGAATTATGTAAATCACAGGATGTAGACATGTTAATAATATGCAAATGATTGAAAATTTTGCTTCCATTATTTTCAACCATCTTGATTTATTTACAGGCTGCAGTGAGGATATTTATTGTTTGTCTGAGGAATGTTATGCAGTGCTGAACGCATGTGGGCAAATCATTAAAAAAAGCTGCTAAAAACTATTTAAAAAAAAAAATGATATGTTGGGTGATGAAATCCGTCTTGTGGTTGTTGTTTAATCTCTATTTTCAGTTTTTAGTTAATAAGATGCTCGTGCTCAGGGGCGACTCTTTCGTGCTCTGGCCTCATATTCATCATTGTAGCTTAAATGACATCTCTCCGTCAAAGACCTGCCTCCTATTTTAAATACTGCGCTTGCAAAGTTAATATTGTAGTCTTTAATTTTTATTTATTCTTTAACTCCAGCAAATTGGCACCGACAGCGGCACATGCGCAGTAGCCCCCAATTTTTTTTTTTTACTCCAACAAAATGGCACTGGAGCCCACTTGTGCAGATTGAGAGCATTGCTTGCTGATAGATGCTACTGCTACAGTGCATGCAAAGCCCTTTTGTTGAAGTTATTGTTTATTTTATTTTTTTTAAAGACCACAATATTAACTGCACAAGCGCAGTATTAAAAATAGGGGGCAGGTCACTGAAGGTTGTGACCTGTCATTTAAGCCACACAATGGTGATGATGAGAACAGAACACGGAAAAAGAAAAAAAAAAAACAAAAAAAAAAAAAACAGTGCACCCCTGAGCATTATCTCATTAACTCAAAACTGGAAATACAGATTAAACAACCACAAGACGGATTTCATCCACCAAAGTGTAATTTTAAAAAGCATAACCATGCAGACCTGGCACTGTCTGTAGGTTACTGTGCACAATCCTGCTGACAGGTTCCCTTTCAATGATCGGTTGTACCAATGTGCCAAAATGTGTAGCAGATTTGTGTGTGTGTGTGTGTGTGTGTGTGTGTGTGTGTGTGTGTGTGTGTGTGGTTGCGTACAGAGCGGTACATGAGCTCAAGCCTTTCCACAGGGTGGAGTATGGACTTGTAGGCCCTGATTCAAACAGTGTTTGTCAAAATTCTGGTGTAAGACCCATTAGAATATCACAAAATGATTATGCAACTCAGTTGTGCAAAAAAAAAAAAAAAAAAAAAAAGTGCCACATTTTGAATTTTAATCACCAATTTTGCTGCCAGATTTTTCAAAAGTGGAAGCAGCTTAGCAAGGGGAGCAGCAAACAAGTTAATAATAATGTACTCATCTTTTTTTTTTTTTTGTTTTACTTACCGTAAGTTAAGTTGCCACAGAAAAATACTTCAGTCTCTGCAGTGGGGGCATGATGGCTGAAAGATGCACCAAATTCATAAAGTGGTGAATCATTCAACAAAAGACTGGTTCCTTGTTCGCCATAAGGGTCGTAGACTTTCTACTTAGATAAAGATGATAAGAAGTGCATTGCAGAGTGGCTTTTTTTAGCGCTCAGTTTGGGTTGCGGTAGCAAAGATGTGTAGCAAACTTGTGGGGGTCTGGGTCCTGTAATTTCATGCAAAATGTAATAATGGGAACTCTTCAAAGTAACTTTTAGTTTGATGGGGACATCAGAAGACGAGGACGCATCTAATGATAGGAAACGGGATACTTTTTTGATGTAGTACATAGGCGTACATGCACCTAGCCAGCACTATATGTTGCAAGCTTTTCCAGGTGTACAATGTAACGTCACCATAGACAGCAGTCATTCCAAGACCTTTTTTTTTTGCCTTCACTTGGATGGTATGTGACTGCATACGTGTTGTATAACGAAGCACCGCTGACTACACTTTCCTGTACAGAAGGCCACGGCAAAAGAAAACTATATCACGTGTCATACTTTGTTCTTTTACAATATGCCCCAATGTTGGACAGGTCTCGACATCCATCCATCCTGTGATCGCGGTTGGGCACGTGCCAGCTGAGCACGTGTGCCCAACTGTGTGGACTGAACCTTATATCCTGTACATTCTAATAATATAATAATGATATAAGTTTCTTCACATCAGATTTATTCAAAGTACAATGTTTTTTTCTTTTAAAACCACAAAAAATTACGTTTCATTTTAAAAGAAACTTTTTATTATTTAGAAATGCAGTTATATACATAGAACAATTAAAATTAAATTACTTTGTACAAATATTAAAATATTATCTTCAGCCCCACAGCAATGTCCAGGTTGACAGTCAGAGCAGAGGGAATAAAGCTGTGATGTATTTGTAATATCATCCTGGCCCCAGAGGGGTTTCTGCATGCAGTGCCCCCCCACTATACCGCCACCGGATGACTGCCGCGCTGCACGGTACACCAGGTAAACATTAGATCACCATGCATGTGGTTCTCTCTGCACTTTGTCATGTGACGATCAGGGCTGTAACCTTTGTTCTAAACTCTGTAGCCACCGAGTAGAAATTCTAATCACCTGATATGAGAAGGGAATTGTCACCACTCCAACAAAAATGAAAAAAAAAAATAAAGACCCCCACAAATTAAAGCAAAGCCTTAGTTACAGTTGCAAAGGAGTCTGTGGAAAGTTATTTACAAGTCGTTGAATGACTGCACAGGTCCCAGAACCTCGCACATCTAATTGTATATTGCACATCTGATTGTGGGAAAGACGGACTGAGCAAGTGCCACACAAGAAGAAAAGCCTCGCCGCCATCTACACAGTGCTGGCAGCCAATTAGAAAGCCCAGCGTTCATCTGGTGGAATAACCTTCAAGACATGACACAATGGGGGCAATTTTACCAGTCTCCTGTAAATACATATACCCTGGCTGTATTAGGATTTCTGCACAGGGGCAACAGATATTAACAAAGAAAAAAAATAAGTGGGATTGGATCTTTTCTTTGTATGAAGAATGGGAATTGAATCCTGTTAAAATAAAGCAAAGTGTATTACTTCTGTGTATATTACGTTGCCATGTACACAATGTACCCCCAGTTGTACAGGTAACTTTAAGGATCTACTGTACCTCCCATATAATTACAATTCTACGCATTTTTTTTTTCCCTGGTGTAATTTACCTTTGGTTTTGCCCCAAAAGAGCCAATTCAAAACCAGAGTTATTGTGGATGTACATATACCCCATTTATCATGTCATATCCCTCTGTTGTATGGGACTGTACTAACTATGTAACTATCATCAGGATTTATTGACTTAAAGGAGTGGTCCATTACTTGACCCTAGGATTCCCCTTTGTAAAATAACATCTATACTCTCCTCTGGTGCAGAATCAGCATACTGGCCCCTCATCTGGATGTGATTAGTCTGAAGGCGAGGAGTGACGCCAGCGCTGAATGGCGCATGATCCCCGGAGAGCCAGTGCCGACACCGCTGAAGCGTATCACGTAGTGCTCAAACAGGACATTACAGGAGAATAACAAATCTACCCCAAAAGTGCCTTACACGTCCCAGCTTTTTGTACTGTGGAGCGATGAACAGGCCATGTTGTCACTGGTTTTGTTCAAAAATATGGCGCCCACTGTGTACAAGAGGACGTTTTATCAGCATTTCTTGAATGTGATTCACTTTATAGTTTTTAGCAAAAAGAAGATTGGTTTGGTGGCACAAAAATATTTTGATCCCCCACAGTGTAGTCTCTGAACAGTCAATTTTATGTTTGTGAAATCAATGGCACAAAAAAGGCCCAAAAAAGCAAAACACACACTAACATATGCACACCTACACAAGAATGCCCACATCCACAGGTTCTTTGTGCGAGTGTGCGTGGGACATTAGTCTCATGTAGCAAATGATACACACTCTTGCAAGATTACAATCTCCCTTTTCGGTTCCTGCTTAACAAATCCCCCCCCCCCCCTCTCAGCGGTTCCTGTATCTTCTGCACAATAACATCCAGTTTACCTTAATGAATATTGTGCGTTTAAAGCATTAACCTTCTGGTCACGATTTCCTGCATAATACCCCATTACACCTTCACACATCACCGATTAGGACAGTCGCTTCCTACCTGACCTCATCCCCCTTTTCCAATTTGGCCTTACCGCTAACATATTACCTTCCGGGCACACACTGTTACCGATATCATGCACTATGGTACAAGCTTTGGTGGATTGGACTCTTATTGCCTTCAAAAATAATTTACCCTTTATAATTTCCAAGCCTTCGTGAGAAAAATCCCGCATTTAAAAAGGGGAAATATGTTTCAGACATTTAAAAAAAAAAAAAAAGTTTACGGTCAGCAATAGAAGTGTAAACATGATGCTAGAGTACATTGAGAAAAAACTTTTTTTGTAGAATAAAGCCGTAAAAGTAAAAAAGGTGTGGTGGAATTGGGATGTAGGAATATAGAAGAGTGCTGTAAAAATCCTTGTGAGTCCAGGTGCAATACTTTGAGGGCGAATGCAGATACACAAATTGGTTTTTTGACTTTCGAACCAGCACGTTTGTCAGGCGAGGCGCTGACGATACTATAGATACTCGCCCAACAAAGGCTTCGGTTTGGAGTAAAAAAAAAATAAAAAAAAATATAGGTTAGTATATTTGCATTGTACTTCAATAAAGCACTGCATTTGGGTCAAACTTTCCTACAGCGAGGACTGTGCTCTGAAATTCCTACACCCAAATTCTCCAATTACTTGGTTAACTAGGAAGGAAGAGTCGAAACAGTCAATCATAGGGTAAAGTCAATTCATCGAGGAAAAAAAAAAGGCGCTACCACTTTTTCTTGTAAAGTGTAAGTGGACTGACAGCCAAACCAGTATCCAAACCATCGTTGTTTTCTGGGACTCCTGTCCATAGATTTACTTTCTTACGCTTAACATTCAAAATTGGCCATCATTTAGAGAGTAAATATGGACTTCAACTTTAAGATCTGGAATTGTAGAACATTGTAATATATTTCCCCTTTATAACTGCACTCAACTTTAGATAAGCACAGCTTTGTGGTAGAAAGGGTCAAGTTGATAAGAAAATCCTTAGTCTTCACAAGGCAGCGAATGTTGCGGACATGGATGCTCCACAACAGGAGACTAGAGAGTGTATAAAGATTAAACCCACTCTGACAAGGTGAACAATGTATTTCTACATAATATGAACCCTAATAAACTGTAAGTATGAAATGCAGACAGCTTATTAGGACCATATCTGAGAGATGAGGGGGTCCATGCCCTGTGCTGCTCTGGACATGAAATATTGCATTGGACATCTTGCATGGTGCCTACTGCATTAGTAGACTAGATTAGCGCCAGCCTGAGTCAAAAGGTCCATTACAAGGGACCATATATATGATGTACATGGGAGTGTATGCTTTATGGAAAGCCGCAAGTAATTCTGTGTGAGTGCTGAAACCACTGGGAAGGCCAAGAGGCACTATTATAATTTGTAGGGATAAGTGCCAGGAGTAAGATCCAGCCCATCATGGGGGTATTCCTATATCAGTATATAGCCTATAGTATAACACATACATATGAGATATAGTTGCACACCTCTGCAAGCAAGGCGCAGGCAGTCTACTCCCAGTGCTCTGCAGTGGGGGAACACGGTCTGTGCTCGGTGAAATGGGGAGGTGGGGGGGGGAGGCACGAATTGTCAGCTCCAGAGCTCCTGCCACTACAGGAGTGCAGAGCAGGAAGATTGTAGAGATCCTGCAGGTCCACTCACAAGTCAGAGGTAATCAAGCTTCTTTCAACAGAGGAATATCTGCAGAGAAAAAAAAAAATATAGGTTTGCTTTATTTTTCATCAAAAAACAGGATATTCAAGGCTATAAATGACAACACTGATCCAAATTCATTTCCTAAAATGATACCTGTTCCAATTGCAAGCAGCCAACACAAAGCCTCGTAGTGACAGCCACGCCATGCAGAGACAACACCTCTTAAAGGGAGTCCATTACCACCAAACTACAAACTCATCCATTTACACATTACTAGAGGGGACTTTGCCACTCTACACATCATACCAGTAGCATACATTGGTGGTGTAGTTGCAGAAAAATTCACTATTAATCCATATGAAATTGACGGTGCTTCAATGCACCCCTGCTGTGGCCAAAGCACTGTCAGATTTGCATATCTAGGACTATCCCTGAGATTGATTGACAGCAAGTGTTCCCTAAACGCAAATCCCAGTGGCCCACTCAGTGTTAATGAGGGCACGCTCCGATCTCCAGCTACTCACTAAATCCAGACGTCTAGTGAGCCAACGGCTTCAGAGAGAAGCCAGAGATCAGGACGTGCCTGCAGGGACGATGAGGGCACCCCCAATATCCTCCGGGGTCAGTAAGCGAGCGCAGGAACGGGAAGTTACGTTTCTGGAGAGCTCGCTGTGAGTGAGTAAAGACTACATTATTCATTGGGTCGGGCCAGGTTGGATATACACCAAATTTGAGGCTGTGGCTCAGAAAATGGCAGCTCCAGCTGCTATAACGATATATCAAAAAATTAAAAAAAGGGTTATCCAAAAAAAACTATTAGAAAATTTGTCTGTCATTTACATTAAAGGTGTACTCGGGCGAAATAAAAATGTATTTAAGTCCTGACACTATAAGGTCTCATATGCCTCTTCATGTGATTTCACAACTACTCGCAGAACTGATGTGGCTCCTGAGATGCTACCTCACAGATCAGGGGGAGCGATTTGATTCTTGCTCTTTATGGAAGCTAGCCCCCTGCCCAAGATTCTCTAAGGTCGTGTGCATGTTTGACGTTTCCTCGCCTTGCTGTTCAATACTGGGAGGTTTGTGGGTCACGCAGGAGCTTTGAAGGAGTGCAGCATGAGTATGTGTACTGACATGTCACATACAATCTGGGAAAGAAGGGGAAGCGGTGAGGGGGCTTTGAGATGTCACAAGGGTTATAAAGAAGAAGGGAGGAAGCACAGAATATGCCAAGAGTACACATAGTTGTTACAGAAGAGCAGTAAAGTACTGCAGAACAAGTATAGAACAGATGGGGAAACAATAAGCATGCACACAGCCACTGAGAAGCATGGGCATGGGGCTAGCTTGCACAGGGAACAGAAGCAAATCATGCCCCTTGACCTGTGACGTAGCATCCCAAAATGGAGGGGGAGCAACGAGGAGCAGCACAGGACTCTGCTCGGATGTCTCAGTGAATGGTTGGAAAATCACATGAAGTGGCATATAGTAATGGTAAAAGGAATAGGAGCCTGTTGACCAAGTGTGGATATAATTCCTTTTTTCACCTTGTAGTACCTCTTTAAAAAAATTAGTTACAGAAGCGGAGAATTCTGCCGCTTCCTCTTTTTAATGGTCTGAAACATAATTCCTACATCCAGGATCATGATACTATGTTCTCAGATCAAAAAATATCTAATCCAACAGATAAAATGTCAGTAATCATACTGTTACCATTATTTTTAGTGTGATCGGCACACATATGCTTCCTCTGTCAATCTTTTACTCAACAAGGATATCCAGGTTTGGGGAAAAAAAAATGAAAAGGAAAAAAGCAGCAGATGTTTTAATGCCACTCGCCTAGTTTCCCTACCAATCCAGCGCAAGCGCCAACAGTGTCCCCTGGTCTTTATACACAACCAGCTGTGTCAGCCAGTGTCCGCAATGGTGACATGGGTAGCAGAGCAATTACTTCTGAATGCTGGGAGCCATGATGCCAGTACTACAGTATGTGAGCACTGAGGACATGAATTGGCTGAAACGATCACAAAATTGGCAGCTTGTAAAAAGTCTGCTGCTGATTTTTATATTTTGTTTGCTTTACCAAAAGTTAGACAATCCCTTATTAGATATCTAAATGTTTGTTATGGTATGCCAATTATACCACTGCTTTCTATATTGCCATAGTTCCCATGTACAATAATACCAAAGATTAAAAGATGGAAAAAAAAAAATCAAAAAAATTAACAGTTTAGCGTACTAAGGTAAGTACTACAATTACTTATGTTCCTGCCCCCATAAATGTTACAATCTTAAGAGATGAAGGGTACAGACAAGAAGTCCTAGCATTAGAAACTCCATCTGTCCATTTCTGCAGGCTTGTGATGCAGACTGACTCACCGTCTGTGCACTCCTCGGAGGACAGGGACAGGAGACTTTGCACATCACTGTTTTCAGACGCTGCTCCTTCCCGTGCTAGTGTCCGGCTCCCTGCTCCAGCTGCCCACTGAGAAGAAGTCTGGTGGACCAGCACAGTCTCTGAGCGCTGTGTGCTGCCAGCTGGGTATTGTGAAGTAGTCGCCATAGTTTGGTCTGTGACGAAATTAGTCCCCATAGATTGTCCCCCAGTGTCAGAGCGAGACACCTCTTGCTGTAGGTCCTGATCCTCGCCTGGTCCTTCAGATAATACTATCTGGACGCGAGAACTAGCAGAAGGGATACAGTTTCCTGCACTGCCATACACGGCTTCTTCGTAGGAAGGAAGGGCAACTTGCACACCATCAACCATGATAGATACTTGCTCCCCTGGCACACATGCCTCACGCCTGTTAAAAAACAAGAAATTAAGTGTGAATAAAAAACAAACATTTTTCTTTCTAATCCATCATATGGTGCAGAGATGAGGGCTTTATAATTTAATGTGAATTTGCAATGGTTTCCAAAGGGGCGTGGCTCAGAGGATTCCTTATGGGCGTGTCACTAGGCAGCTGTGCATAATTACCATGTAAGCTACGCCCCCTTGGAAAAGACCATAAACAAATGGGACCATATCCATGGAAACAAATGGCCGATTAAAACACAAAAAAAACTAAACACTCAGGGGAGCAGTAGGATGAAAACAAGCAAAAAAAAAAAAACCAAAAAAAAAAAAAAAAAACCAACCCTAGCCAGTTTAGACCCGGTGACTGGTCCTCCTTGACAAGGTACTTGGACACTAGCTTCTTTTTCTCCCCGATTTTAGAAATGAGCATTATTGCTGGTGGAGTACTGTACATGTGCAATAAATGTGTGATGTTTATAGTCATGTTCTCCGACTAGAAATTCACAAAGGAAGATGGATATTCATTTTTCACCAGGTTTAATCAAAGAAAACTACAGGGGCACGGATTGAAGGGTAACCATTACTGTAAGCCCTTCCCTTTTACCAGCAAATGTCTTACCGGCAGTGCTCCATGTCGGAGAAGGGGGAAGGGAAGAACACTTATTTTATTTATTTTCACTCATGAAACCAATGCCTGGCCAGTAAGACTACATGCAGCCACCACCAGCTGGCATAGAAGCAGTGGCGAGTTGGCGAGGAACCCTGAGACAGCCATCTGCAGAGGAGCCATTATTCCTTTTGGAGGAGATTGTGGTTTGGCTATTGTACCTAGTGAAGCCTCACTCCAACAGTTTTTCATATACATGTTCTTGTTCTATTCGTGTTTTTGGCACATATACTTTTTCTAGTCTGTGCTCTAATAGAGTAGTTCACATGTTGGTGTTTTTTTGTTTGTGGCCTATGTGTCCAGAAAACAAATTAAGGAGGCATGTCCATTTTGTCAGCACACAGATGCCATCAGTGTGGGTTCTTAATATTGCAATGGGTGGGAGAAGTTTTTATTTTTATTTTTTTTTCTTATAGGTTTGCCATCTCCTAAAAGGGGAGCGAGTTTTCTGAGAACTCTTTTTGCATTTCAATAGATTGATAATATCGCACTGGACATAATAATTGCTATATTCAATGGTGTTTCAGCACTAGGAACTGCTGTCAGATTCTAGATTTAGGTTTCTAGATTTTTAATATTTTACGACCCTTCCTCAAACCATTCAGGTCCCAAAAAAAAAAAAAAAAAAGACCCAATTATATAACACTTTTTTGGATGCACAACTCCCACAAAGTCTATAAAAGCAAATGAAACATTTCCCGGCAATTTAGACTAATAGTTGTCCAGATTACAGCAATTACTGAATTTGGTTTTTCTGGTTTTACAGAAACCATTAGTCATCTACTTGCGCTCACTGCTGAAGTTTGCCGTATGACGGTTAGGAAAGTGGGTGATCTGCTGACAAGCATTCACTTACCTGCTATGGTGGAAAGACTTGATTTTGGGCTGTAGCAGAACAAATAAGACAATAAGGAGCAGTATCAAGGCCACGGAGCTTGCAGTTGACGCAACAATTGAAAGTGTTGGGACCCCCAGGCTGGTATTTCTGTTGGTTTCTAAAATTCAATGTGAGGAATTAGCAAACCCAACTTAAAGGGGCATTCTCAAGTTCTTATATTGCTTTAACAAGTTAGGCAGCATGAAAATAAGCAAATTTACAACAGACTTTGCTTTTTTCGACAGTGAGAGCCTGTATCTTTTATAGTGTACAGCTTGTCTCCATGGAGTTTAGCCATCAGATCCAGACCCAGTGTGCACAGTAGTTACATTCCAGGAAAGGAGTTAACTCTTAACATCAGTCAGCTCTTTCCAGGCAACTTTTTTTCTGTACAGCAGTTACTGTAGCTGCTCATCTCCCTTCCAGCTTCCGAAGAGGGATGCAGTTATAAGTCTTGCAAAATCACCAGCCAGGCAGCTTTCAGAGCAGGTCTACTAGTCACGGTCAGTCTCACTCCCAAGGTATGTGCTTGTTCAAATATCCTGTGAATGCTGTTTAAATACAGTGATAACAGTGCACACTCCAGAACAGAACAAATCACTGACAGCTGAATGTGTTATACAGAATGTGTGCTGCATTTTGTAGTTCTACTAATACTACAGTTCTACTACACAACAGACCTGTCACTTAAAGGGAACCTGTCACCCCGTTTTTTCAAGAAGAGCTAAAAATAGCGTTAAATAGGGGCAGAGCTGGGCTCTACATTAGTGTATTTTGGAGCCTTTATTCCCCACCTATGCTGCCGAAATACCTTTGTAAAGTCGCCGTTTTGGGCTGTCACTCACGCTGGTCAGGTCATATGGGCGTGGTGACAACGCTGTTTCTCCCCCAGATCTCCGTTGGTGGCGTAGTGGTGTGCGCATGTCCAAGTGGCGAATCCACTGCGCAGCTTCAAGGAAAATAGCGCGATTTGTGCTATTCAGCCGTTTATCGGTGGGCGCGGCCATCTTTGTGAGGCCGCGCGTGCGCAGATGGTTCTTCTCGGCTTCTCGTGAGTGACAGCCCAAAACGGCGACTTTACAAAGGTATTTCGGCAGCATAGGTGGGGAATAAAGGCTCCAAAATACACTAATGTAAAGCCCAGCTCTGCCCCTATTTAACGCTATTTTTAGCTCTTCTTGAAAAAACGGGGTGACAGGTTCCCTTTAAGGTGTGCCTGCCCTGTTATGCCATGAAGAAAGGAGACTGCATTGCTCTGAGCTGCTCAAGACACAACTTGAGCATACTCATTTATAAAAAACCTAGGCAAACAAGTGAACTTACCTTGGCTAAGTCTGCAGCTTACTCCCATAGGTGGGTTCCAGGCTCCATTCTTGCACGTAAGGAATTTATAGTCTCCTTTCAACATATATCCCTCTGCACAGAAGTACTCGATGACATTACCCGAGGTAAAGGGCTTTTCACAGTGTGGAGGGTGACAAGTGAACCCACCATTTTCTGGTTCTGGAGGTGGCGGGCATACTGCATGTAAAAAGAGATAAGAACAAAGAAAATTTATACTACACAATTTACTCTGCACTAGATACAGGACACCTTCATAAATGCATGGCTCCAAAGCATAATTGCTAAATGAATAAATATCATTAGTAATAATCTGCTTTGACAGAGCGGTGGACTGCATACAATCTTTAAGCCATGATACATAGCAGTTTTGAATTTTTATTTTTTATTTTTACACTGCTAAAATATTGGAAAATTATTGTAAGACTCATAAATGCACAAAAATTGTAACTTTGGAGTTTGTACACCAGTCCTGGCCAGCATCGACCCATTTTTGAAAAGTGAGCAGAGTTTAGAAGAGAGCGGGACATATTCATCATAATTTGCAGCAAAAAAAGTAGCGTCAACTAAAACGGAAAAGTACTCTGATGTCTGAATGGAGGAGTTTTGTGTGGTGGATCATGAGGGCTAATTGA
The DNA here is from genome assembly GCF_032444005.1 of Ranitomeya imitator. Lineage (NCBI taxonomy): Eukaryota > Metazoa > Chordata > Amphibia > Anura > Dendrobatidae > Ranitomeya > Ranitomeya imitator. The sequence continues at coordinate 713,760,239 of NC_091282.1, read as the reverse complement.
TGTACTAAATTCATTAAAATGCTTGTGCCTTAGTATTGTGCATGGTTCATCAAAGCTGGCTTAAAAAATTAATCTTTATAAATCTTTTTACACACAGGCCTGCAACCAGTGACAAGGGGGAATCGTATATATATGCCTAAAGCACATATGTCATACTCTGGCCAGTGAGCAATGTATGGCCCGCAAGATGAGTATATTTGGCCCAAGACACTGGGTGGGCCCCTATCCCCGGTATTGCACTTCCAACTGTATCGGTATCCTGGACGCCATCCTCATATCTCTGAATCGGACGTCTCAGGGTCTCATTCTGTATGGAGCACTATGTTGGGCCCATTATACTGTAAGGCATACCATAGTGAGCCACAAAAAGACAATAATGAGGTAAGGATTTTTTTTTTTTTTTTAAATAAATATCAAGGTTGGCCTTCGACTTAGTCCAAGCTTTTAATTTTGGTCATCTGTGTATTTGAGTTTGACATTCCTGGTCTAGAGGAAAAGCGTAATTATAAATCACAGATGTCAATTCTTTACTGTAAGAGCAGTGAAATTATGGAAACTTCTGTCATATCATGTATTCATGGATGATTCACTACAAAAAAAGTACAAGGAGGACTGGACCTATAACATATTTGTTCAAGATTCTGTGATGGGATGTTGATCCAGGGAGCTAGTCTGATTGCCGTATGTGGAGAAAAGAAGCAATTTTTTTTCTAACATGGGGCCATTATCATCTGCATCATATGATTTTTACCTTCCTCTGAATCATATGTTATAGCTTGAAATTGATGAACTTTGTGTTCTTCCAGCCTTAAAACTATGAATCAGGGCCTTAATTTTATTTTTTAGAACATTTTTCAAATATCTCTAACTTACACAAGAGTAAAGCTCTCTTTACATTGCGCAAATATTTAACATATACTGTTAAAAAATATATACATATATAATACAAGATGGTGGCCCGATTCTAACACATCGGGTATTCTAGAATATGCATGTCCACGTAGTATATTGCCCAGCCACGTAGTATATTGCCCAGTCACGTAGTATATTGCCCAGTCACGTAGTATATTGCCCAGTCACGTAGTATATCGCCCAGTCACGTAGTATATCGCCCAGTCACGTAGTATATCGCCCAGTCACGTAGTATATCGCCCAGCCACGTAGTATATTGCCCAGCCACGTAGTATATTGCCCAGCCACGTAGTATATTGCCCAGCCACGTAGTATATTGCCCAGTCACGTAGTATATTGCCCAGCCACGTAGTATATTGCCCAGTCACGTAGTATATTGCCCAGTCACGTAGTATATCGCCCAGTCACGTAGTATATCGCCCAGCCACGTAGTATATTGCCCAGCCACGTAGTATATTGCCCAGCCACGTAGTATATTGCCCAGTCACGTAGTATATTGCCCAGTCACGTAGTATATTGCCCAGTCACGTAGTATATCGGCCAGTAACGTAGTATATTGGCCAGTAACGTAGTATACAGCACAGAGCCACGTAGTATATTGCACAACAAAGTAGTATACAGCACGGAGCCACGTAGTATATTGGCCAGTCACGTAGTATATTGCCGTAGTATATTGCCCAGCCAGGTTTGTCACAGGTGAAAAAATAAAAAATAAAGATATACTCACCTTTCCGAAGGCCCCTTGTAGTCCACGGCAGCTTCCGGTCCCAGCGTTGGTATGGGCGCAGGACCTGTGATGATGTCGCGGTCACATGACCGTGACGTCATGGCAGGTCCTTCTGCCATACCATCTTTGCCACCGGAAAGTGCAGCGGAAGATGGCGGCCGGCGGGAGCAGCTCAGCGGACTACGGAGGGAGAGTATAGCAGGTTTATTTTTTTTTTTTATTATTTTTAACATTACATTTTTTACTATTGATGCCGCATAGGCAGCGTCAATAGTAAAAAGTTGGGGACACACCGGATTAATAGCGGCAACGGAGTGCGTTACCCACGGCATAACGCGGTCCGTTACCGCCGGCATTAACCCTGTGTTAGCGGTGACAGGCACTGACTGCGGGGAGTAAGGAGCGGCCATTTTCTTCCGGACTGTGCCCGTCGCTGATTGGTCCCGGCAGCGATGACAGGCAGCTGGCGAGACCAATCAGCGAATGAATAACCGTGACAGACAGACAGATGGAAGTGACCCTTAGACAATTATATAGTAGATACATAATTGCAGCGCCCAGCTGTAGAAGAAAGTACAGCAAGCTGCACATTTATACAATATAACATGGCATACGAGCCTGATAGATGGCAAAAGAACAGTCCTGACAGCAGTGAGGCCCCATAGTGTCTATGTTCGTTTAGTATAAATGACTGGTGCAGTGTAAAAAGCCAACACTTTTACTGAAGATAGCAATTCTTGGTCATAGTTAATATGTCCTTTCTTACAATCTCACACTCCTATTAAAGAAAAAAAAATATTTTAATGCAGAGTACAAAGATGAAGAATGAATTGTAAAAGTGAAGCCGTGAGCAAGTCAAGACAGGATCACTGCAGCAGATCAGTAATGAATCACACAGCAAATGGTTTGTTCCCTCCAGACTCCATATTTAGCGGAACTGTCCACGTAGCTGGAACAGCTGTGAATACACAGTGATCTCTGCTATAGACATGAGCTTCTGACCAGGACATTTATGTGGTTCCAGCAGCTGAGGCAGAACATCAATAACAGCAGGAAACCACACTCGTGAAAACATACCAGCCTAGGGGTCAGGGAGCGAGGGCGAGCAGACCAAAACATGTCAGACTTAACAGAAGGGAAAGAAAGAGCAGGTATAGACACTGGATACATGAGCAATACTGATGCAACCAAACCAGCGTCCGCTCAACTATACTATAAATCAGGGGTGGGGAACCTTTTTTCTGCCAAAGGCCATTTGGAATTTAATAATGGTGTTCATGGGCCGTATAAAATTATTAACTTAAACTTTATCAAATTATTTTATTCAAACATTTAAAAAACTTGCAGCTCCCCCCCACACACAGTATAGTGCGACTCACCCCCCACACACAGTATAGTGCGACTCCCCCCCCACACACAGTATAGTGCAGCTCCCCCCCACACACAGTAGAGTGCAGCTCCCTCCCCACACACAGTAGAGTGCAGCTCCCTCCCCACACACAGTAGAGTGCAGCTCCCCCACACACAGTAGAGTGCAGCTCCCCCACACACAGTAGAGTGCAGCTCCCCCACACACAGTATAGTGCAGCTCCCCCCCCCCACACACAGTATAGTGCAGCTCCCTCCCCCACACAGTATAGTGCAGCTCCCCCACACACAGTATAGTGCAGCTCCCCCACACACAGTATAGTGCAGCTCCCCCCAGAGTTAAATGTAGCTCCCCCACAAACACACAGTATAGTGCAGCTCCCCCACATACACAGTATAGTGCAGCTCCCCCACACACACCATATAGTGCAGCTCTCCCCCACACACACACACACAGTATAGTGCAGCTCCCCCCACACACACAGTATAGTGCAGCTCCCCCCACACACACAGTATAGTGCAGCTCCCCCCACACACACACAGTATAGTGCAGCTCCCTCCCACACACACACAGTATAGTGCAGCTCCCTCCCACACACAGTATAGTGCAGCTCCCCACCAACAGTACAGGTGCAGCTTCCCACCAACACTACAGGTGCAGCTTCCCACCAACACAGGATAGTGCAGCTCCCCCTCCCAACACAGTACAGTGCAGCTCGCTGCTAACACACAGTATAGTGCAGGTGCAACTATCCCAATATACAGTATAATGCAGCCCCTGCACGGACGCACACAATACTCATCCCTCCTCTTTGTTCCCAATGCTGCCCCAGGCTTTGCTGCTCTGGTTTCATTGGCTCCACTGCTGGTACAGCGTGACACACGATGAAGTGACATCATTGCGCACCCGCCGAGTCACAAGCAGAGGGGGAGTGATGGGAGAAGGACCGTCTGACGCTCTCTCCTCCATCACTGCTTTCAACTGTATCGGCGTCAATGTGCCAATAAGCTGAATGAGCGATGGGGGTGGCGCCAGGCCACATAGCGGCCGTCCGTGCGCACCTCTGAAGAATTAAAGGGCCTGAGGCCAAAAAACGGGCAAAGTGGCTGCGGGACGCACCAGATTGGATCATAGGCCGGGTGTTCCCCACCCCTGCTATAAATAGAGGGTACTGCTTAATAAGCATCATTAGCTCCTTAAAGGGGGCTACCCAGGGTAGAGGAAAGTATCATTTATTACGTATCCTACCAATAGGTATCAGGTCATGTGGGACCAATAACTAGCAGCCCCACCGATCCGCTCTGGAGGGGTGTACGGCACAGCTCCACACACTGTGTATACCACTGCTGAGAGCTGCAGATCAGTTCCTATTCTCTTGGGACTATAAAAGTAAAAGATTTCTGAATGTTGAGAATGTCAGTTGTAAGAAATTACACCACAAATGGATGCAATACAAAAGTTCCGTATTCTGACACCACACTTCCCTAGCCCCGCTGCCACGGCATTTGGAGATGTTATGATTTTATCATGCCATATTTATTGCACATATACTGCTAATGGAAGAAAACACTGGTCAAGTAACCAGCAGAAACTCGGGCTGACATATCTAGTCGTACAACAGACAGCACAATACCATTAGATAACCTCAGATGTGGCTGCTTATCTAGATAGCCAAAGCACAATTCATGATGTAAGGTCTACAAGAAGTAGAGATATGAGGGTATAAGAATAGAAGTTCATCATCACTAAAGGTTTTGGTAAAGGCAGCGCTGTAGTTGTGAGACAATTTATGCCAAAAATGTTGAATAAATAAAAATAAAATGATGAAACAGAAGTAGCCTGGTAAGATATGCAATAGAACGGCTATTTTTAAAAGAATGCTAAACACAGGAAAAGCATAAAAAGGTAAAAATAGCCTGGCCTCAATCTCCTCCTTTTTCAGCCTATTTCGTCTCATTACAAATGAAACTGAAATCTTCCCTGTGTCTCAGAACAGCCATACCCCCCTCCTCCTCCCACTGTGTCCAGTATGGGGAGCAGCTGCAGCAGAAGCCTCCCAGCTGTGCCCCATCTACAGATGGACAAGAGATAGCCATTGTGGAAAATGGACCTGATCAGCAGGAGAGTAACCCCTATGTTCTCTACTAGAATGAAGGTTTAGATAGTGTAACAAAATAAATATGCAGACTAAAATGTCCCCATACACAGCTCTCCCGACACCCCCATGAATACATCTTGTAACCTACTTCCCAAATGTAAAAGAGCCATGACATGGTAAGTTAGGGTGCCGTCACACAGTGGCATTTTGATCGCTACGACGGTACGATCGGTGACGTTCCAGCGATATCCTTACGATCTCGCTGTGTCTGACACGCTCCTGCGATCAGGGACCCCGCTGAGAATCGTACGTCGTAGCAGATCGTCAAACTTTCTTTCGTCGCTGGATCTCCCGCTGACATCGCTGAATCGGTGTGTGTGACGCCGATTCAGCGATGTCTTCAATGGTAACCAGGGTAAACATCGGGTTACTAAGTGCAGGGCCGTGCTTAGTAACCCGATGTTTACCCTGGTTACCAGCGTAAACATAAAAAAAAAAAAAAAAAAAAAAAAAAAAAAACACTACATACTTACCTTCTGCTGTCTGGCCAGCCAGAAAGCACAGCGGTGACGTCACCGCTCTGCTTTCCGGCCGCTGTGCTCACAACCAGTACAGGAAGCTGAGCGCCGGGGACAGACAGCGGTAGGCAAGTATGTACTGTTTTTTTTTTTTTACTTTTACGATGGTAACCAGGGTAAACATCGGGTTACTAAGCGCGGCCCTGCGCTTAGTAACCCGATGCTTACCCTGGTTACCAGGGGACTTCGGGATAGTTAGTCGCTGGAGAGCTGTCACGAGCCGTCTGTGTGACAGCTCTCCAGCGACGCTGCAGCGATAGACATTGTTGTCGTATCGCTGCAGCATCGTTTCAGTGTGACGGTACCCTTAGGGTTCTGCAAGGATAACATGGACTCTAGTTCCACAACAGGAAGGCTGTGGAGTCATACTTAGACCCAACAAGTTTATATTGTTTGTAATTTTGTAAGCAAGTTGCACAAGACTTTGTCCCTTAACCCCTTAATGACCACCAATAGTCTTTTTCCTGACCTGTGATGTAAGAGAATAGCATCCCCCCACAAGGGACAATCCAGCAGCTGTTGGCTGTACATTATAGCTGGCAATGTGCTGTATCAACCACGATCAGTGTCGACACCGTCCATATCTGTTTAACCCCTTCGATGCTGCTGTCAATAGTGACTACATCATATACAGTTACGTCCATATATATTTGGACAGAGACAACATTTTTCTAATTTTGGTTATACACATTACCACGATGAATTTTAAACAAAACAATTCAGATGCAGTTGAAATTAAGACTTTCAGCTTTCATTTGAGGGTATCCACATTAACCCCTTAAGCCCCAAGGGTGGTTTGCACGTTAATGACCGAGCCAATTTTTCCAATTCTGATCACTGTCACTTTATGACAGATCCCAGTGATTCTGACATTGTTTTCTCGGGACATATTGTACTTCATGTTACTGGTAACACTTCTTTGATATTACCTGCGTTTATTTGTGAAAGAAACTGAAATTTGGCGAAAATTTTGAAAATTTCGCAATTTTCCAACTTTGAATTTTTATGCAATTAAATTACAGAGATATGTCACACAAAATACTTAATAAGTAACATTTCCCACATGTCTACTTTACATCAGCACAATTTTGGAACCAAACATTTTTTTTTGTTAGGGAGTTATAAGGGTTAAAAGTTGACCAGCAATTTCTCATTTTTACAACACCATTTTTTTTTAGGGACCACATCTCATTTGAAGTCATTTTGAGGGGTCTATATGATACAAAATACCCAAGTGTGACACCATTCTAAAAACTGCACCCCTCAAGGTGCTCAAAACCAAATTCAAGAAGTTTATTAACCCTTCTGGTGCTTCACAGGAATTTTTTGAATTAAATTTTTTGAATTAAAAATGAACATTTAACTTTTTTTCACAAAAAATTTACTTCAGCTCCAATTTGTTTTATTTTACCAAGTGTAACAGGAGAAAATGGACCCCAAAAGTTGTTGTACAATTTGTCCTGAGTGCACAGATACCCCATATGTGAAATAATTTTTCTTTCCTCATTGATGTGCCTAAACAATGAAAACCCTTCAATTCTAACTTCAACACTAAAGGTAACATCACACTAAGAAACGCTGCAGTGATACCGACAACGATGTCGATCGCTGCAGCGTCGCTGTTTGGTCGCTGGAGAGCTGTCACACAGACAGCTCTCCAGCGACCAACGATGCCGAAGTCCCCGGGTAACCAGGGAAAACATCAGGTTACTAAGCGCAGGGCCACGCTTAGTAACCCGATGTTTACCCTGGTTACCGTTGTAAATGTAAAAAAAAAAACACTACATACTTACATTCCTGGTGTCTGGTCATGTCCCTTGCCTTCAGCTTCCCGCACTGACTGAGTATGTAGTGTTTGTTTTTTTACATTTACAACGGTAACCAGGGTAAACATTGTCGCTGGACTTCCCGCTGACATCGCTGGATCGGCGTGTGTGACGCCGATCCAGCGATGTCTTCACTGGTAACCAGGGTAAATATCGGGTTACTAAGCGCAGGGCCGCGCTTAGTAACCCAATGTTTACCCTGGTTACCGTTGTAAATGTAAAAAAACAAACACTACATACTTACATTCCCGGTGTCTGGTCATGTCCCCTGCCGTCAGCCTCCCGCACTGACTGGTAAGCGCCGGCCGGCCGTAAAGCACGCTGTGCAGCGGTGACGTCACCGCTGTACTTTACGGTCGGCACTCAGTCAGTGCGGGAAGCTGAAGGCGAGGGACATGACCAGACACCAGGAATGTAAGTATGTAGTGTTTTTTTTTTTTTTTACATTTACAACGGTAACCAGGGTAAACATCGGGTTACTAAGCGTGGCCCTGCGCTTAGTAACCCGATATTTACCCTGGTTACCAGTGAAGACATCGCTGGATCGGCGTCACACACGCCGATCCAGCGATGTCAGCGGGAAGTCCAGCGACAAAATAAAGTGCTGAACTTTCCCCAGCGACCAACGATCTCCCAGCAGGGGCCTGATCGATGGTCGCTGTCACACATAACGATTTCGTTAACGATATCGTTGCTACATCACAAAAAGCAACGATGTCGTTAACAATATCGTTCAGTGTGACGGTACCTTAACCCCAACACACCCCTAACCCTAATCCCAACTCTAGCCATAACCCTAATCACAACCCTAACCCCAACCCGAACCCTAATCCCAACCCTAACCACAACCCTAACCCCAACACACCCCTAACCATAACCCTAACCACAAGCCTAATCTTAACCCTATTTCCAACCCTAGCCCTAATTCCAACCCTAACCCTAAGGCTATGTGCCCATGTTGCGGATTCGTGTGAAATTTTTCCGCACCATTTTTGAAAAATCCGCAGGTATAAGGTACTGCGTTTTACCTGCGGATTAACCGTGGATTTCAAGTATTTTTTGTGCAGATTTCACCTGCGGATATCTATTGAGGAACAAGTGTAAAACGCGCGGTATTTTAAGCACCATGGGCAGAGCGGATTTGGTTTTCCATAGGTTTACATGGTACTGTAAACGTGATGGAAAACTGCCACGAACCCGCAGCAGCCAATCCGCTGCGGATCCGCAGCCAAATTCGCACCGTGTGCACATAGCCTAATTCTAAGGGTATGTGCACACTCTGCGGAAAACACTGCGGATCAATGTAAACCTATGGGAAACAAAACGTTGTGCACATGCTGCGGAAAAAACTGCGCGGAAATGCAGCGGTTTACATTCCGCAGCATGTCACTTCTTTCTGCGGAGTCCGCAGCGGTTTTACAACGGCTCCAATAGAAAACCGCAGTTGTAAAACCGCAGTGAAATCTGCGGTAAATCCACGATAAATCCTCAGCGGTTTTGTACTGCGGATTTATCAAATCCGCTGCGGAAAAAATCCGCAGAGAACCAGAATACGCGTGCACATAGCCTTACCCTAGCCCTAACCCTAGTTCTAACCCTAACCCTAGTGGAAAAGCATTAAGCTACTTACTGGTAGCGGCATTTCTCGGAGGCCCATGACAGCACGACGAGAGAGGGGATCCGCCCATTAGGAACAGGAAACCTACAGATACAAAAGGGCGGTACCTCTCCCTTGCCTCAGTTGTATTTCAGAGTTTTGAGAGGACTACCGCGGTTAGTGGTACACAAAAATATACACTATATACAGATTATATACAAAATATCAGACATCTATTGGGACTGGTATCGTATTGTGAAATATATACATTTATAGGAAGTGCAACCCCCAGTGAATAGGGAGGGAACTAAGGGTGCTGTCATGGGCCTCCGAGAAATGCCGCTACCAGTAAGTAGCTTAATGCTTTACTCGGACTCCCATGACAGCACGACGAGAGAATTACAGAGATGTAAGCTTCCTTAGGGAGGGACTATGGCCTGTAGCACCCTTAACCCGAATGTGAGATCAGAGGAAGCCCCCAAATCCAACCTACAGTGCTTAAAGAAGGTGGACGGGGATGACCATGTGGCCGCCTTACATATCTGGTCGATTGATACTCCAGACTTTTCCGCCCAGGATGTAGCCATGGCCCTGGTGGAATGCGCCCTCAGATTCTGCGGAGCCGGACCTCCACCTGCAGTGTAAGCCAAAGAGATAGCCTCCCTAATCCACTTTGCTAGAGTGTATTTTGATACCCTAAGTCCCTTTCTAGGGTTTTGGAAGGATAGAAACAACGCATTATCCTTCTTCCATGTGTCAGTAATAGAGATGTATTCTAGCAGGCATCTCCTAACGTCTAATGTATGAAGAAGTTCTTCTTTAGGGTTGGAAGGATTGGGAAGGAAGGATGGTAAAACTATCTCTTGTGTCCTGTGGAACTGTGATGACACTTTTGGTAAATAGGCTGGGTCCAGTCTGAGGATTACTCTGTCTGGTAGAAACTCCGTATAAGGGGCTACCCTGGAGAGCGCTTGTATGTCTCCAACTCTGCGAGCAAATGTAATTGCCACCAGAAAGGCTGTTTTAAGAGATAGGGCCTTAATTGAAGCTGTTTGTAATGGTTCAAATGGCTCTCTAGTCAATGCTGACAGGACTAGGTTGAGATCCCAAGGAATAGATCTATCCTTATGTATGGGTCTAGCTATAATAGAAGCTTTAATGAACCTTGAGATCCAATAATTATTGGCGATGTTACATGAAAATAGAGCCCCTAGGGCCGAGACCTGTACTCTTAGGGTACTAGTGGATAGATTTAATTCTAGGCCCTTCTGCAGAAACTCTAAGATTTGTTTTATAGGTATTCCCTCTTCTACATTAAAATCAGAAGAGGCCAGAAATTTCCGCCAGGTCCTAGCGTAGATTGTTGTAGTTATCTGTTTTCTACTTTTCATAAGGGTCTCAATTAGACTCGAGGAGAACCCTTTGCTTTTTAGTAACGCCCTTTCAAAATCCATGCCGTTAAATGGAGACTCTTTACTTGAGGATGGCTGATCGGCCCCTGGTAGAGCAGATCTGGAATGTCCGGAAGTACCCAGGGGTCCTCCACAGACATGGTCCTGAGCCAAGTGAACCAGGCCCTTCTGGGCCAAAATGGGGCAATCAATATAACTCTGGCTCGATCTTCCCTTATCTTCCTGACTACTAAGGGGATCAGGCCCAGTGGAGGAAATGCATATGCCAGTCGAAAATCCCAACTGATCAGAAAAGCGTCTACCGACAGATGATTTTCTCTGGGATTTAGGGAACAAAATTTTGTTGTCTTCCGGTTGTCCCTGGTAGCAAATAAGTCTACTTCTGGATGACCCCATTTGTGGACGATCTGATCGAACACGCCATTGTTTAGGGACCACTCCCCTTGTCTCAGGGTGTTGCGGCTTAGAAAGTCCGCTTTGATGTTTTCTTTTCCTCTTATGTGCAAAGCAGTTAGAGATAAGAAGTAACTTTCTGCTGTCTGGAACAGACGATCCGCCACTTTCATCAGTGACTCGGAATGAGTTCCACCCTGATGATTTATGTATGCGACCGCCACCTGGTTGTCCGATAGGATCTTGACATGATGACCCTGCAGATATGAGAGGAATTTTTTCACTGATAGCTCTACTGCCATTACCTCTTTCTGGTTGGAAGAGGCTGATGTCAGGGGAGGGAACCATAGGCCCTGAACTGTCATGTCATCTATGTGTGCTCCCCAACCCGTAGGGCTAGCGTCTGTAGTTACAACACGCGTAGCCTGAGACACCCAGGGAACTCCCGCCGATAAGTTCTTACTATCCAGCCACCACCTAAGAGATGTGAGAGCTTTTGGACCTAAGGTAATCTGATTCTGCAGGGACCCCTGTAAGATTCTATCATTAACCAGCACCTCGGATTGTAAAGGTCTGGTGTGGAATTGGGCCCAACGGACGGCGGGAATGCAAGAGGTTAAAGAACCCAGTAGAGACATAGCCTGTCTAAGGGTCATGGATGGTTTGTCAATTGCCCTAGACACCTGCTGTTGGATATGTAACAACTTGTCAGGTGGAAGACAACACTGTTGGGATTCTGAGTTTAATAATAATCCCAAAAATCTTTGTATTTTCTGGGGCTGTAAACGAGATTTTTCGTAATTTATGATCCACCCCAGATGCTCGAGTTTGGCTGTGGCTGACTCTAGCTGAGAACGGCAATGGTCTGCAGAGCTCCCTACTATAAGAAAGTCATCCAAGTAGGGAATAATTAGGATGTCAGACTCTCGTAAGTGTGCCATGACTTCGGCCACTAGCTTTGTAAACACTCTAGGAGCTGATGATAAGCCAAAGGGAAGAGCTCTGAACTGGAAATGGCGAACCTGGCCCCCCATTGACACAGCTACTCTCAGGAATTTCTGGAAGTGTTCATGTATTGGAACATGATAGTATGCATCTTTTAGATCTACCACTACCATGAAACAGTGATTAAACAACATCTTTATTGCGGAGTTGATTGTTTCCATCTTAAATGACTCATTGACCAGAAACTCATTAAGACATCTGAGATTAATGATCGTTCTAAACGAATCGTCTTGTTTCTTAATCAGAAAAAGAGGAGAGTAAAACCCCCTCCCTCTTTCTGATTCCGGAATTTCAATCAACACTCTTTTGGAACATAAGTTGATAACCTCGGCTTCCAGGGCTGCTTGCTCAAGGGGGGAGGAACGTAATGGGGTCAATTTAAATCTGTCACGAGGCCAGAGATTGAAGTCCAGTTTTAGACCTTCAGTAATGATGCCTCTGACCCATTTACTGTTGGTAATGTTAAGCCAAGCTGGAGAAAATGCTGACAGCCTGCTCCCCACCGGAACCGCTAGTCATTGGTCCGGTTTTTTCTGCTCCTTTGAGGAACGGCGAAACATATAGCCCGTACCTCTACCGCGTCTGTCCTCCCATCTAAAACTTTCTCTAGTGGGAGAGGACCCGCGTTTCTTCCCGCGACCAAATCTCCTTCGACTGAACGGCCGGCGGTAAGATGGATATAGATTGGGAAATTTCTTTTTATCATCCCCTGCTTTTTCCAACAACTCGTCCAGTGTTGGACCGAAGAGATATTGACCTTCACACGGGATGGCGCAGAGCTTGGTTCTAGACTGACTGTCCCCTGACCAGCATTTCAGCCACAAGGCCCTGCGAGCAGCGTTGGATAGTCCTGCCGCTCTGGCCGCTATTCTGACAGAGTCCACCGATGCGTCCGATAGGAAGGCTGCAGCATTCTGAATAGTTGGTAGGGTCTTCAGAATAGTGTCTCTGGATGCACCGTCCTTAAGTTGAGACTCTAACTGATCTAGCCAGACCATTAAAGATCTGGCCGTACATGTTGCCGCCACAGCTGGTCTGAGAGACCCAGCCGCCATCTCCCAGGTACCCTTAAGGAATATGTCTGCCTTCCTGTCCAGAGGATCCTTGAGGGTCCCCATATCCTCAAAGGGTAAAGAGGCCTTCTTTGACGCCTTCGCCACAGCCGCGTCTAATTTAGGAGCTTTATCCCATGTCTCTACAGCCGGATCGTCAAAGGGATACCTGCGTTTTAACGCTGGTGGAAAGGCTCCCTTTTTTTCAGGTTTCTTCCATTCTCTAAGAATCAAGTCCTGAATTTTTTCGTTTACCGGAAAGGATCTATGTTTCCTACGATCAAGTCCGCTAAACATCATCTCCTGTCTCGAGGGTTGTGGTTTAGGTTCCTCTATACCCATGGTGCCTCTGACTGATTTGACAACTTTGTCGATTCTATCCAAGGGTAGACAGAATCGTCCTGACTCCTCATCAGATGAAGAGGAGAGAGGACTTGAGAGATAGGAATTCTCCTCTCCTTCTTCTCCTGAAGAATTAGAGTCCAAGGGAGTCCTATGTTTTGAGCCTTCTGCTTGGGATAGGGACCGTAGTGATTCCCTTACTTCCAGCCGGATCATTTCCCTCAGACTTGCCGGAGTTACGGACTCTTCTGCTACCTAGGGGAGGACAATATAGGAGATAACTAATATCTGACCTAATGTCACTACCACCAACCCTCTCCTGTAGACCTCACCGTCTGCTGTATACAGGGGGCACATAACTTTTTTGCACAAGAGTCAGGTAGAGGGACTCCACAGAGGGCACATTCCTTATGCTTAGACTTCCCCGTACTCTTCTTCCCCTAGAAGATAAAGTATAAAGGGGCCTGCGTCACCGAGTGAACTTTCACGTAGCTCACTTACCCGTGCGCCAAAGTATAGCACCGGAATCCGAGGGGTCTCTTTAGCCGAAGCTCTGGATCCTTGTTCGGAAGAGCTCTTACGACTAGGTTGGTCGCCTCTCTCCTTCTGTTTGGGCTTCTGACGTACCTCGTCTGGCAGCTGCTGCTGCTCACCACCACTCTCCATGACGAAATGCGACCAAAAGCAGGGATTGTCATCTTCACCTGCATAAGTACCCCTTGGATCCGGTCAGCAGATGGGTCAGCGCTGTCCCTATTGGTCAAGGATACAGCAGAGGGCAGGAGGACTTGCGGCAGAAGACCGGCATACAGACGCGATGGGCGACGCCATTTTGGAACGACTGCGCATGCGCAGACGTCCGGCGACCCGGAAGCGGCCGCTAACCCCGCCCCCCCACGTCACTGCACCGGAAATGCTCCAGCACACGCTGAGAGCTGTGCAGGACGCCGGGGATGGAGTGCGGCGCTCCGGGAGCTCACCGACACGCCTGAACCCGGCATCTGCAGCCCCACCATACCGCTGCACCACCAATGGGAATACTTACCTGCGCTGACATGATGGAGGCAGGAAATCCTCCGGACTCCTCTCCCTGCTGTGAACGCCACTGCCGTGAAGTCCAGCAAGGACCACCGTGGCGTCTCCAGGGATCTCCGCACCGGCCGAGGTTGGAGACCCCCCCGCTACCGTAATCGGCCGGCCGGCCTGGGCCTTCTGTCTGTAGGCACCCGTCCCCTCAGGAACAGGAAACCAACTGAGGCAAGGGAGAGGTACCGCCCTTTTGTATCTGTAGGTTTCCTGTTCCTAATGGGCGGATCCCCTCTCTCGTCGTGCTGTCATGGGAGTCCGAGTAAAATATATATATTTTCTTTATTTTATTATTGTCCCTACCTATGGGGGTGATAAAGGGGGGGTTCATTTACTATTTTTTTTATTTTGATCACTGTGAAAGGTTTATCAAAATGTACCTGGAACGAACGTGCCGGCTGGCAGATTCGGAGGGCGCATGCGCCCGCCATTTTGGAAGATGGCGGCGCCAATGGAGAAGACGGACGGACACCGGGAGGCTCAGTAAGTATGAGGGGGTGCCCAAAAGCCACAAACCGGTGGAAGATAAAGGAACTGGACAATAAGGAGGAAGTGTAGCATGAAGAACAAGGCAGACTGACTGAAAACAAATAAACGAAGTCAAGAAGAAGAAAGGAGAGAAAGAGGCTCTATAGGCTGTGAGCCACCTGGCCTAATTACACCGTTGGTGGTGACCTGACACGTGTTGGAAGTGAGGTGGGGAGGGTGAATGTTCAGTTGCCAAGGGTCCCCAGAGAGACCCTGCACAGCATCAGGTCTGGTGGGATGGCTAGCCACTGGGCAGTCTGAAACACAGACAATACACCAATGCCAGTTCTGCATGATCAGTACAGTATCCAATGGAAGAATGTTTGGTGACATCAAAGGTATATGACCAAAGCTCATTGTGTGGCCGAAGACAACTCTTTTTCCAATGTGGTCCAGAAACCTCAAAGGGCAGTAACAGACCATCTAGTAGAGCAGATTATCCCAAAGTCTCGCACATTGCCTCAGTATGTAGCAACTATCATTCACAAAAGGGGAATAAGGCCAGGCTCATGTAGAAAGATATAGGTTTCTGAACTCCAACCCTGACAAAGTCAAAGGAAACTAGAAGTAGGTCACTAAAAAAAGGCCAATTTCAGTTCCATATTCTCACTCAGATTGCTATAAGAAGTTATCTCAGCCCACAGAAAACAGTCACAGTTGTGATGGGCAGAAAAATGTGGTTAGTGTAGGCTGGGTCATGAGACAGGAAAATGGTAACGGACAGAAATCCGTCAAGTAGAAAGTGGTGGGAGATGGAACGGATACATGAAAGTAGATGTTTTAGTGCAACAGATTGTATCGACAGAAAATAAACCAGTATATTCTCCACATATACTAGCAGTATTTGCTGTCCACTGTAACACATTCACTTTGAAGGCTTGAACTAAATCTTGGATAAAAGTCAGCTGGCAGCAAACATCTAAAGAAAATAAAAAAATGGTACCCTGTAATGTAATGATCTGACTCCAAATTTCAAAACACAAACTAGATAATTAAACAATTTGTCAAAAAGATAGTAGAATTCTTTATAAAAGTAAAGTTACAAGATTAAAAGTGCCTGCTTCTTATGGCCTATCTAGAAATGCAGATCAAGTCTGGTAAAACAATCGCCGATCTGCTAAATACAGCCTGATCAGAGGTCCTTAACAGGCCAGTTTACACAGGCGAATGAAACAGTGATTGTTTTGACTTATCACCAATTTGACTGTTCTGTCCCCACACATCATCAAGTTATCGGCAGCACATCTCCCGCTTACACAGGGAGACATGCTGCCAATAATTTTTTATGAATGTGTAAAAATGATGGCACCTGATGAATTAATGTTTTGCTAATTTGATATATTTTCCGTGTTTTGACCAGCCGACAACTGGGAATAAGCGTTCCTAATTATTGGCTCTTTTAAACAGGCCATTATAGTCCGCAGTGCCATGCCCGCTTCCGTTAATCATTCAGAAACACTGATTGCTCAGCGTTGCTTCCCTGCTGGTGTCTGCACCCCTACCTGTACCTTTCCCAGTCCATTTGGAGCATAATTGTCCATTCTTTCCTTTGGAGGCATCTCTAGTGGAGCCTGTCCCCAGCATTTCTTCATGGCTCAGCTTGGCATGCACTTCACAGCGTGGCTACGATAACAGCTTGCCAAGTGGATTGGAGTTTGAACAGTTTCTACACTATTGGGAAACAACCAGCATGGGATAAATGAACCATACCCTATTCTAAGTGGGGGCAAAGAAGAGTCCAGCATCGGTCTACCAATAAGCACATTAATAAACAAGACAGCAGTAATAAACTGGTGTGGAGCGAGAGGGAACTTATATAAGGAGTGCAGGAGATGATGATGATGATGTGCTTTATGTTGGGGGCGAGGAGAGAGCAGCAGTCCAATACCTCCATACACTACATATAGCAGGCGTACCATGCATGTGTGCCCAAGCACGCTCCACTTCAGATCACAATCATATTGCAAGCTCACAGGGTTTATGCAGGGCGTCTGTCACCGACTTGTGCCACTGTGGAGCATATAATAGCTCATTTCAGCCATAGACGACAATTATAGAATGCTGCCGACATATCCTGGCAACACTTGAAAACTAGATGTGAACTTGAATACTGTGCTGAAAAAGTGTAGATAGCGGGTGGTGTCCCTATGTGACAATCTGCACTGCGTGGTCTACCAGGGACGATACTGTGGCTACTGGTCCTGTACTAAGATATTAATTGCATAAATATTAGTAGCACAACTAGAAGTAAAATTTAAAGTAAAAAGTAGGAAAGTTGGCTATTTTATCCACCAGAGCAGCTTTTCCCTCTGACAGCATAGAGGAGGGCTGCAGCCAATCAGCAGCCACATTGGTCACATAATACATCTGGCAACCACCAGGGTAAAACAGGGGTTGGATCGAAGGAGCGCCGCCAGTCCCAGACGCAAGTATGCTTCTTTTTTTTTTATTTTATTCAGCAGCCTGGAAATCTAGTGAAAGATGCTCTAATACTTAGATAAAGAGGATGTAGCGTACTGCCCTAACATAACCTATTTATATTGGGATGCCAGGCCAGGTCAGATGCGTAAGCAATAGCGACCATTTTTTCATTCTAAAAAAAAAAAAAAAAAAAACACTTGATGTTTTTACTTCTCCATGGGGTTTTGTATCGGTGTTTTACATCCATATTCCCAAGGTGTTTTTTTTTACCTTTCCGTGTACTATCTGTATGTCCATTTTGAATATCTAATTGGTCAGTTTTTACATGAACAATTTCATGAACATAAAGGTCAAACATGGATCTGAGAAAAATGCACGACGTACAGACAGTAACCCATATGGCCATCCATTTTTGCAATGCACACGTGATGCAGAATACGGCCCAAAGTATGCTGCCATTTTTCACATGCAGACCATCAGTCCAACACACTCAGCTGCATTGGTCCTTGTGCTGTTCATATGCTATCCGTTTTGCATAAGCGTGAGCCTTCATGGACAGGGTCCTCTCTCCTCCTGTACCAGTTGTGACTTGTATTGTTTAAGATTATTGTACTTGTTTTTGTTATGTATACCCCTCCTCACATGTAAAGCGCCATGGAATAAATGGTGCTACAATAAATAATAATAATAATAATAATAATAATAATAATAATAATAATAACAAATAAAAGTCTGCAGAAAAGATGAGACCATGAAACTAATCTTTGAACCTCATGACCTTTTGGAAGGAATATGCATAAGTTTTTACTATCTAATTAGTACGACCTGGTATACGGACACATATTTCAGACTGATGGTAGAGATCGTTTTCATGCAAATAGCAAGTGCAAAAGGTTAGTCCAATGGTCTTTACTTTTGCCGAAAACTCACTGCTGACAACATCCAGAAATAAAAGTATGCCAACAGTAGCATGACATTTGTGCATATCCTCAAAATGATCGCTTATTTTTGAAACCAAGGATTAACGCAGACATTAACATGTTATTTCATGATGTGCCCTTGGCTAATAATCCTGAAGCATGCTAGTAGTCTGATTACATTTTTGACTACAATGAAAAAGACTTCATAGAAATCACAGATGATCACAAACTAGCTGGGACTTTCCCAGAGAGGAAACCACAGCACATTTCTGGGACAGGACAGGCTTCCAAGCCATGCACTTATTCAATGCCCCCATGGAGATGTGTTCCTGGTAGTGCCGCCCCTATCACTTAGCACAAGGAACAAGCTGTATACAGTAGCAAGCACGTACATGGATACAATCACAGATACAATCAGCTTCTAACAAAAGCCACATACCAGAAGGTGTTTTATTTCCTTTACCTACATTTCTCGGACGGCTTAATGAAATCACTCTTTTTAGGTTATGGAAGATGCTAAAAATTGTCCTACAACAGGATGACTTACGGGGTATCCAGAAAACAGATAGTGAAAATAAAACATGAACGTAAAGAGAATGTCAATAGTTATGTTTTTCAGTGTACATTAGACAGATTTAGGCCAAATATCAGGAATATACAGTATTTGGTCTTCACCATGAAGGACCTAGAAGAGGCTGTCCAATACTAGACAATCTCTTATTAGTAGTCCCTATAGGTTGCTATATCTATCTATATATATAATTGTCTAAGGGTTTTTCCGTCTGTCTGTCTGTCTGTCTGTCTGTCTGTCTGTCTGTCTGTCTGTCTGTCTGTCTGTCTGTCTTGGAAATCCCGGCTCTCTGATTGGTCGAGGCCGCCAGGCCTCGACCAATCAGCAACGGGCACAGCGACGATGATGTCATAATGGTTGCCATGGCGACGATGATGTCATAAAGGTTGCCTCGGCCAATCAGCGAAGGACACAGTCTGCCGCGAATTCTGGAATCATCGTTGTCCATATACTACGGGGACATGCATAATCTAGAATACCCGATGCGTTAGAATCGGGCCACAATCTAGTAGATTTATACTTCTCTACTAGATTGGTGTTGCTCCTGCATAGTCATCCTTTTTGCCCCTCCCATAAACATGGTCAGGTGACCGCTGCAGCCATTCAGTGGCCACTGATCAGCTGCAGCCTCCACAATTCCATCCCTGTGGAAGAACAAGGCTTTAGGACAAGTCGGCTGAAATGAATGGTTTATGATGAGTAACGGACAAGGAATAACGGACTAATAGACAATAGCTGCGCTAGTCTGAGAGAAGTATGATTTTATTTTCCATTTTACGCAGCACTCTGAGGCCATAAATAAGGGGTTGCCCAGTAGTGGACAACCTTTTACGTGGGTTTGGCAAATAATTAAATACTAAATTTCTCCACCTGATATTAGTAAACCTAATGTTTCACTTACTCCTTGAGAAAGCCAAAGCAAAATGTGCGTTAGAGCCCTGGGGTCCCTATTTCTTAGCCAGCCAATCTCACCATATATTCACGGTATGTGATTGTATTGAGATGCTCTGAGATATTTTAGGGTGTCATAGATACTGTATAATGGCGAAATGAGACCAATATCAAAACAGCTTCTTGATAGGGAAGTGTCACACTCATATTGTGGATTTAAATATGACTAAATCATAGCTCTTATAAACATTCCAAATTAACACTCTAAACATATGACCCCAGTTACTCTAGGACCTCCTGCTGTGAACAGGTAATTTAAGTTGTGTATCTGCTGGACAGCAAAGTCCAAACTCAGTATATACACAAGAGGCTGGGAGGCAACATATTTATCACCTGTAGAGAGAACTTTCCCTAGGTTCAAAAGAACTACAAGCAGACTCCTTGGAACCGGATCGCAGTTATGAATATTGAGGTTTTCCGTGACCAGTGTAAGTTCTATAGTTATTGGAGACATCTTCGATGTTGTGTTGAATGTAATGCATTTAGTTAAATCATTGTGCGGCCTTGCTGGTCAGCCCAGACTTCATATCAGTCAGATGGACAAATTTGGATGTGTCATGACTCCTATCTGTAGGATGCTAAAATCATGATGGCAAATCTTGCATTAATATCTCCTGCTTAGGACCTCCAGGGGATCAGGTATCCTGAAGGTTGGGGGATCTCTACATTTTTTGGGACTGGAGCTGCATCCCATTGACAAGTGTCATCTAGGGGGAGGTATGTGGTAGTGACTTATCTAATAAAAGCACATTCTGAATTACAGGTCCTTCTCAAAAAATTAGCATATAGTGTTAAATTTCATTATTTACCATAATGTAATGATTACAATTAAACTTTCATATATTATAGATTCATTATCCACCAACTGAAATTTGTCAGGTCTTTTATTGTTTTAATACTGATGATTTTGGCATACAACTCCTGATAACCCAAAAAACCTGTCTCAATAAATTAGCATATCAAGAAAAGGTTCTCTAAACGACCTATTACCCTAATCTTCTGAATCAACTAATTAACTCTAAACACATGCAAAAGATACCTGAGGCTTTTATAAACTCCCTGCCTGGTTCATTACTCAAAACCCCCATCATGGGTAAGACTAGCGACCTGACAGATGTCAAGAAGGCCATCATTGACACCCTCAAGCAAGAGGGTAAGACCCAGAAAGAAATTTCTCAACAAATAGGCTGTTCCCAGAGTGCTGTATCAAGGCACCTCAATGGTAAGTCTGTTGGAAGGAAACAATGTGGCAGAAAACGCTGTACAACGAGAAGAGGAGACCGGACCCTGAGGAAGATTGTGGAGAAGGACCGATTCCAGACCTTGGGGAACCTGAGGAAGCAGTGGACTGAGTCTGGTGTGGAAACATCCAGAGCCACCGTGCACAGGCGTGTGCAGGAAATGGGCTACAGGTGCCGCATTCCCCAGGTAAAGCCACTTTTGAGCTACAGAGAAGCAGCACTGGACTGTTGCTAAGTGGTCCCAAGTACTTTTTTCTGATGAAAGCAAATTTTGCATGTCATTCGGAAATCAAGGTGCCAGAGTCTGGAGGAAGACTGGGGAGAAGGAAATGCCAAAATGCCTGAAGTCCAGTGTCAAGTACCCACAGTCAGTGATGGTGTGGGGTGCCATGTCAGCTGCTGGTGTTGGTACACTGTGTTTCATCAAGGGCAGGGTCAATGCAGCTAGCTATCAGGAGATTTTGGAGCACTTCATGCTTCCATCGGCTGAAATGCTTTATGGAGATGAAGATTTCATTTTTCAGCACGACCTGGCACCTGCTCACAGTGCCAAAACCACTGGTAAATGGTTTACTGACCATGGTATTACTGTGCTCAATTGGCCTGCCAACTCTCCTGACCTGAACCCCATAGAGAATCTGTGGGATATTGTGAAGAGAAAGTTGAGAGACGCAAGACCCAACACTCTGGATGAGCTTAAGGCCGCTATTGAAGCATCCTGGGCCTCCATAACATCTCAGCAGTGTCACAGGCTGATTGCCTCCATGCCACGCCGCATTGAAGCAGTCATTTCTGCCAAAGGATTCCCGACCAAGTATTGAGTGCATAACTGAACATTATTATTTGTTGGTTTTTTTTGTTTGTTATTAAAAAACACTTTTATTTGATTGGATGGGTGAAATATGCTAATTTATTGAGACAGGTTTTTTGGGTTATCAGGAGTTGTATGCCAAAATCATCAGTATTAAAACAATAAAAGACCTGACAAATTTCAGTTGGTGGATAATGAATCCATAATATATGAAAGTTTAATTGTAATCATTACATTATGGGAAATAATGAAATTTAACACTATATGCTAATTTTTTGAGAAGGACCTGTATAATCATTGTTCAGTACTGGGAGATCGTGATAACTCGTTTACCCCGAAACCTGCATTGAAATGCATCTAAAATTTTCCAATCTTATTCAATATCATGTCCTTCATATGCAACCAATTCCTTGAGATTGATTTGGATACTGACTATATACCGGTACATTAATCCCTGTTGCTTCTTTTATGAACTGTTTATATCTGTATTGCTCCCTATAAATGTAATTTTATGAATTTCATATATTAAAGTTAAATGTATATAGACTATTTATGAAGAAGAGTCAATGGCCATGTACATACAGAAGGCTCATTTCTCACTGGTGTGCAGTCAACAGCACGGCCACGTGGCCCACAACGTGCAGAATGCTGCTTTTCTTACACCATACACGTTTATGGATATAGGGATGTTACCAGAGAGCGTGTGTACACACTACAGCCAAATGCTGGTCTGTAGAAGAGCAAGACAGGTTGTATAGCTGCAAGCTTGCCCTTTATCTTCACAAGAATCTGCTTTACGAGTTACTGGCTACATACTGGATGCCTGCACTTTCCCACTTCCTCCATATTTGAGGTCTGGAAAATCTTTCTGGTTCAGGTTTTAACTTCCTGGAAATTACTTTTATATCTACTACACATGCTGGCTTATGTGAATCAATTTTTTTTTTTTTTTTTAAAGTGTGTTAAGTCACATCCAAAAAAAACAAACAAAAGAAAAAACCTGCATCATACACAGAACCCTACACTTATCATGCATACTCGAAAATAAGGTCTAATTCACGTGCATGCAAAAGTATTTAGCTATGACGACAGTGATTTTCATGTCGAAATTGTTTTGGTCATAAAATTATAGTAGTGAAACTGCTATAAAGCCTTTATATATATTAAAAAAAAAAAGGCTCAGACTTGGGCAAATCAACAGAATGTGACACATGGAGATATAAAGGCTATGAACACCTTTAGGGTATGTTTCCACAGTCAGGAAACCTTCATTATTTGCTGTGGACTGGACGCGGTGTACAGCCGCAGCGTCCAAATGTTACAGCATAGTGGACCGCAGCATGTCTATTTATCTTGCGGAGACGCTCCATCTCTGCAAGATAAATAACCCAGTCTATGAATATGATGCGGTGATTCCGCATGTGTTCAATGAACACATCCAGAATCACCACGTGGTACAACACGGGGCAGCGCTTTGGGCGGAGCGGGGCATCCGCCGCGTCCAAAGCGCAGAGATTATGCCCCGTGGAAACATAACTTTACAGAGAATTTTTTAGATAACTTTAACAAGCAAATGAGAAACATATGCACCTATCTAGTCTTCATTAAAAAAAATGTTCAACCATTTCTCTGCTGCAGCATCTAAGTCTTTTATCCAGCTGCCTGCTTTTGAAAATCTGATACGAAACAGTCCGATCTCCTGTTCTTGGTTCTGACAGCTCTTCACTCTGCCCTCCCTTCTCTCAGTGACAGATGGAGCAGGGAGAGGGTTGTACACAGATCTCCAAGCAGGCAGTCATGTTACTGCAAGTATACGATTTTGTATATCTCTGGCCATATTCTGACTAGACATGTAAAGCCAAGTTCAATTAACTTGTATTGAGTGAAGCTGGACAAGTCTAGTTGGCACATGACCACATATAGGCAAATTGCATACTTGCTGTCATGCGCACACCCGTTCCCAGCAGTGGAGAATACTGACAGAATGCACTATGAGGATTCACAAGTCTGCAGTCAGAGCCCAAGACTGGACAACACCTTTAAGGATTTAAGGTACCGTCACACTTAGCGACGCTGCAGCGATACCGACAACGATCCGGATCGCTGCAGCGTCGCTGTTTGGTCGCTGGAGAGCTGTCACACAGACCGCTCTCCAGCGACCAACGATGCTGGTAACCAGGGTAAACATCGGGTAACTAAGCGCAGGGCCGCGCTTAGTAACCCGATGTTTACCCTGGTTACCATCCTAAAAGTAAAAAAAAAACAACCACTACATACTTACCTACAGCCGTCTGTCCTCCAGCGCTGTGCTCTGCTCTCCTCCTGTACTGTCTGTGTGAGCACAGCGGCCGGAAAGCAGAGCGGTGACGTCACCGCTCTGCTTTCCGGCTGACCGACGCTCACAGCCAGTACAGGAGGAGAGCAGAGCACAGCGCTGGAGGACAGACAGCTGTAGGCAAATATGTACTGTTTGTTTTTTTTTACTTTTAGGATGGTAACCAGGGTAAACATCGGGTTACTAAGCGCGGCCCTGCGCTTAGTTACCCGATGTTTACCCTGGTTACCAGTGAAGACATCGCTGAATCGGTGTCACACACGCCGATTCAGCAATGTCTACGGGGAGTCCAGCGACCAAATAAAGTTCTGGACTTTCTTCCCCGACCAGCGACAGCACAGCAGGGGCCTGATCGCTGCTGCCTGTCACACTGGACGATATTGCTAGCGAGGACGCTGCAACGTCACGGATCGCTAGCGATATCGTCTAGTGTGACGGTACCTTTATTACCTTAATAGTCAATCAATAGTAGGACAAGTGGCAAGATCAAATGGAAAGGTTTACTGCACATGTGCAATCAAAAGCTAATTTGAAGAGGTTATCTCATCATTCCAGCCTTTGTCCATTTGCTTTATTGGGGTACATTGATATCATATGGTGGTCTCTTGCTCGGGACATTTTATGATACCAAGTACAGTACCAGCTGCTACCACTATGGCACTTATTATAATGGCAGGCATTCATTTAGGAAATGTATGGCTGTCTGCAACCTCCCCTCAGCTGAACCACAGTTTTTTCAAGTATGATCTATTGAAACCAGTCAAAAGTGAGTGGGTGTAGGGAATCACAAACAAAAAGGTTTTCTGTGTGAGGCACCTCTATAGTCAGCCTTGCAGAATTACTCGGAGGATATTCAGAGGTTTTTGTACGCTTCATTCATTGCCAATGCAGGGCCACTTTTTATTAGATGATGGAGACAAGACAAGTGTGATCTCAGGGGTCAGATCCTAAAAGATTTCAAGCCAATTACATTACTTTTATCAGGAGTTCAATTATTGTCAGATGTAACATTTTGTCTATGCACATGAATGACTATTTGTGTTCATTTATGAACTATGAGATCATGGTGGCTGTGCAATCAGCCGTGAGATTATTCATATACGACAGAAATCTCCTCAACAGACCTGTTATCTTAACAGGGCTTACAGAAACATTAATAGGTCACTGAAAAAAAATATGCTCATTCAGGTGAATTGAGGTTCTCACAAGGTATAAAAGTAAATCTTGGTTTAATAATATCCAGAAGGATACAGTAACAGCTCTTGAATTGGATATCACAGCTTCACATACTTGAACTGTTGAATTTTCAAAAACTACTGTATTTTCTGGCGTATAAGACTACTTTTTAACCCTTGAAAATCTTCTCAAAAGTCGGGTATCGTCTTATATGCCAGGTGTCGTCTTATAGGGCAGATGCGGAGTAATCTGCGGTCGCAGCATATTGTGGGGGGAGCGATCCCAATGACAAGGCGAGGGGGCACCTCACCGGGAAGGTGTAAGTGAAGCAGAGGCAGAGAAGGAGATAATAGGATACAAGGGCGAGCCAGATGAGTGAAAGAGGAGTGTTTTTCTAGGCACAGCACCGCTCTCTCTCTCTTTTTTGCATACCCCTGGCATCCCAGACGCTGACAGTTTGCTTCACTCACGCCTTCCTGGTGAGGTGCTTCCTCACCTCGTCATCTGGACCACTCCCCCCACTATATACTTCGACCGCAGATTGCTCCGCACCCACCCTATAAGACGACACCCAGCATATAAGACAACCCCCGACTTTTGAGAAGATTTTATATTTTAACTGGAAAAGTTGGGGGTCGTCTTATACGCCCAGTCGTCTTATACGCCGGAAAATACGGCAGGTACACAATTTTCTAAACAAATTTGGCGAAATGTGATCAAAGCATTCTGACAAGCAGGTATTAAGGTTAGCTGTCACTGTTAGAAAAGGGCGAACCGACTGACAACACTTTGTGCCATTGGCCAGTTCAGTTGTCTCTGGCTGCGAGGCCCGCAAATCTCTTGCCTTCTGGGATCTCAGGCACAGCTTTCGAGTAGCCGGCCTGGCTCATAGTCATCTGTGCATCATACCTCAGTGATAACACCAACCCATCTGTAGCCAGAGTACATGGACATACTGCCCTTCCTTACTCACTACAATATGCAATTAATTTGTATGAGATTAATATTAAAACAGGGGGGGACAAAAAAAAAAAAACATAACTAGTTGGATTCTTATGCTAGCCCTACAACAGATACTGAAAGACCCTATATTGCATTTATGGCAAGTTACGCTGTCTCATGGGGCGGAGAACAAGCATGCACACCTGTGCTTCATTCAGGAGAGGGCTGCAGAATATCATTCTCGGGATCGCTGGGGTTCCCAGCAGCCGTACACCTTCAGCAAAAAGCAAGTTATCCTCTACCCAATGGGTAAGACATAGCCTTTTGGGGGAGGAATAAGCCTTTAAGGCCCATTTAAACAGGTCACTAATCTGGAAAAAAAAGCATACGTTGGAACGTTAATTCCCAATTATTGGCTTCTCTAAAGAGGCCACTAATCATCCAACAAACAAGCAAAATACTTATTCGTCAGGTGTATTAATTCTTAAGTGGGCTTAAAGATCATTAAATCGGCAGCACATTGTCTAACGTAAACAGGTGATGAGCTGCCGATAACCTAATGCTCTACAGGAACACAACAATCACGTGTTTATAGGACACTCGTCAGCCTGTCTAAACAGGCCATAAATTGACAGTCGAATGGCTTGCATGTAGCCGACCACCAGTCGTTTAAATTTGCTTTTGGGTATAGGAAATAATTTACTAACTCAAAATTGTCAAAAAAACAAGAAGTTTAGTTTTTGAGGTTTGATTACTTTCAAATTTGACATTGGCAAAAAAAAAAAAAAAAAAAAAAAAAAACAATCAGGTTATAAAAAAAAAATTATAATACTATAATATAATAGAAATATTTCTAATTTTATGGAAAAAAATGATGACGTTTGTGCAGCTTTACTGTGACGACTGAAGACATATTACCGGTCCCCTGTACAGCTCTATTGGGCAGAATGAACACTTTCTAATGTGGATAGTTGGATAGATTGGGAGTACTGGACTGGCAGCTGTGGTCTTTTTGTTAGGCAGAGACCACAGAAGCCTAGCACAAGGCATGACCTCACAAAAAAACAAATATGTCCTACAGAAGCTTTATTTTACAAGCAAAAAAAAATAAAAAATGAATGCACAGATTGTCTGCAAAAAGCCTGCTGACATGTGTCCAGGTACAGCTCTGCCTATACAAATAGAGATGGGTGGTGGTAAAATGGGTTATGGCTTTCATTCCCATTTATCTGCAAGTGACCCTTGCTCTCACGGCTATTGAAATGCTAATTTATTAGAATTGCGTACTAATCCTCAAATACACAAGATGCTTGTGCTCCCTGCAGGCAGATGGCTAGGGGTCTGCACTGCCTTGGGGTCACCAGTGCAAGCTAGGACCCTGGTGTATATTTCAAAGTAACACAGCTAGGAAGAATCACTGCAACATGTATGGACAGTAATACGCAACGCAAGGAAGGAAAATGACCCCGCAGGAAACAATCACACAGGAATGAGCAGAAGTCCTAATCTTTTCCATATACTCAAAGCCTAATATATTACGCAGCTACCATGTGTGATCATGTGGGTGAGGCACATGGCTATAAATGTGGCAGCAAGCACTAGATTTTGCCTGTACATACAACCATACATGCTCATAAATATTGACTATATTGCCTTTTGTCCTCCTCTCGTAGCAGCAATGTACTGCACTCAAACCCTGGTCGGTCTCATGACCCACAGACATGGTTCACTGCTGCCCACAAGTATGGGCCCGAGGAGGAAGGAATCTTGCACAGGTATATCAGAGTATGTGCCACAAATGTATAATAGATGCGAGTCCCAACAACAGGACCCACATCTATTGGCAGAGCGGAGTCGCCAATGTGTGTTGCCGTTAGTGGGCAGTTGGTCAGAATTCCCATATAAATGAATGGCAGTGATGACCACTTCTCCACTGCCCGTACCGCATACCAGGGGCTGATGTAGGGGGAGTGGCATCTATTATACACTTATCGTATATTACTTCAATATGCCATAAATCTACGATGGGACGCCACTTTAAGACACTACTTAATACAGCACATTATGTGTCACTAGTCTAATATCAAATTGGAGCAGTGAGCAAATCATATAAGAAGGAAGAAGAATACAATTATAACAACGTAACGTTGCTGTTCAAGGTCAAAACAATGACAATATTCTCCCTGATGTTGGGCTAATGAGAGACAACTGGTTTAACCTGCTGAAAGCATATCCCCAACACACCTTACAAGTGCTATAACCACACCAGTTGTACTAGTACATGTAGTGCATGATGTACCGTCAGTGCAGAGCTGGGTATGACATTCTATTCGTATCCAAACCTTCCCCCTTCTATATATTTGCTACCAATATAGAATTGTGCAGTATTTTTGGTTACTGGCTTCACCCAAGTTGACAGTGTCTGATGACTGTGACCCCTTATGAAGGCAAAATCCTTTAAGAGCGACCGCCATTTTATTATTTTTTTTCATAAATCAAACGGTACATGTGAAAATAAGAATCTTTGTAATATATCTTAATCAGAAAACTCTGCTTCTATCGCCTCCTGATCTTTCATTCACAATTCACGGGTAAAATCTGTCTTCCCCATAATAATAGAGAAAAATAAAAAAAAAAATTATATATATATGTGTGTGTGTGTGTGTGTGTGTGTGTGTGTGTGTGTGTGTGTGTGTGTGTGTGTGTGTGTGTGTGTGTGTGTGTGTGTGTGTGTGTGTGTGTGTGTATATAAACAGTTGGTGCTCCTAAAGTCCTATGGAGAACTTCAAGTGTGGTTTTAGGAGAACTTGCAGCAGAACATGTATCCGCCTCTAGCTCCACCTCCTCACCCTCCATAGAATGTTATGAGCACAAACTGTCTCAATAACGTGAACATTTGCCTTTACTGACTACAGACAAATGGAGTTAAAAAAAAATCAATTCAGGGGGCGGAAGAAAAAATAAATTCTGATAAGATATAGTACAAAGTTGCTTATCTTGATGTGGACTACTGACTTATGAAACTAAAAATTATTTCCATGATGAAGCTTTTCCTGCTTTTTAACCTTCTAGGATCATGTACTTTACAGCACACATATTTGCTATGTGAGGATTAAGAACTTCATCTAGGGATAATTATAAAAACTACAATTAATTTTACAGATAGATGAGACATTAAGATTGATTTATTACATGAAAACATGAAATCCGCTTACAACGTAAAAAGGAACACATCAGTATTTTGCAAGCCCACACCAGGAGTGTCTCCAAAACACAGCACAAGTGTCAATCTTTCCTTTATACTTTTTCTCTGCAAGTTCCACTCCTGGTTTTGGCACAAAAAAAAACATGCAAACTACTGATGTGTAAATGGGGCTTAAAACACAACGTATCTGCAATAGCCATGTTAGAGTCAGTCTGCCCGTGGTTTGGGCTGCATGAACCTGCCAGGCTCCCCTTTAAGTCAGGGAACATCCTCATTTTCCTTAAGATGTTAGATCCAACAATGACAGCTCCATATATGCAATCGGGACACACCACTGCCAAAAAGAACTACGGCAGCCAAAGCCGCACCAACAATGAGGCTACCGCATTGTGTGAGCTAACCGCTTCCTCATAACATACATATTGAGATTTTATAGACCAGCTTTAACTATTCCAGAACTAGTCGAGCCATTTAATTGCTCCTAAGCCCATAGGCGACTTATCAGATCATCTTGTACATGCCCTGGTTATAGATGGTTTGTTTGAAAGATTTGGGGGGTGGGAGCACAACAGAACTCTGTCTGACAATATGCTAATCAATGGAAGCGATTTTCCACTAAAGCAAGAATAAAGTGATGCCGAACATGAGCATTATAGATCTGACTGCTAAACTGTGCACAGATCTGGAAAACCATCTCCAAAACTATGGTTAAATTCAAGTCTGTGGATGAGATAAACCATAATCTGATCATAGAATGCACACGTTGTGGTTTTGTCGTGTTTTTTTCCTGCGCAGATTTGTCATAAAGTCTGACCCACGATCAGGAACTAGCAGCGCTTTGGACGCAGTGTATTTTCGCTGGGTCCAAAACGCTGCGTTCTAATCATGCAGGTAAATCCGCAAGTGTTCACTGAACCGTGCAGATTTACTGCATCCAAATCGATTGTTGAAATTTCTGTGTCTCCGCAAGAGAAATGGACATGCTGTGGCTCGTAAACCCGCGACACATGTCAGCGTCCGCAGGTCATACGCAGATGCACATAGACGCACAATGGACGTCGGATTTCTACAAATCCCATCCACTATGCTGTAACATCTGGCAGCTGTGTTTTTGACGCTGCATAAATACGCAGACATATTTGATCGTGGGCACGTGCCCCCAGGGCTTCCTGATGCCAGCAAAGTGAATGAGATTCCTGAAGTCTCATGCACATATTGCTTATTTTTTACGTGCAGACGCGGTCAGTTCATTCAGTGTTTTTGCTGCACATTTCACCCATACTAATGAGTGGAGAAAATTCTTCAACAATAACGTGCCTATTTTACGTAGGGTTTTTCCTGCCAAGGGATGCAGAAATTTCTGCTGCAAATCCTTAACATGGGCACATAACCTTACACTGCACCATTATTATGAACAAACATTCCTAGCACAATAATCATCTAAACAGGCTGCCAATCGTCCGACGACAAAGCTAAATGCTCATTTGTGGCCTGAAACGGTCTGTTGGAAGATTGAAGCTCTCCGCAGAACGTTGTCCTGTGTAAACAGGAATTGTGCCACAGAGTACTATGGCACCCCATTGTGCACTAAATCTACTACGGATCGCTCGCTCCACAACTTTTTTTTCCTCGAGTATATAATCTGGTATGGAACCACCTGGTTCCGTGCAAGCTGGACTTCAAGTACTAGGTGAGCTGGCTTTCTCTTTACTATATGTGAATTCCTCACCCTGTGTAATGACTGGCTGTGAATGGAGTTTACAGGAGTGATGGCGTCCTTACCTGAGCTGAGGCTACATGGCAGACAGGATAGCAGCAGGACTAATATTCCACTTCTAGAGCACCACGCTTCACACCAATGGGTTTGTCCCGGGATTCTGGGCCACATTTTGCTGCCTCAGCCAATCTGTAAGCCAGAGGACAGGTCACCAGCACCTGGTCTAGAGAAAGAGAAAAGAAACGTTGTTTACTCAACAAATGCAAGTTGGAAAAAAAAAAAAGCAAAAAGAAGAAGTTCTCTGTGGCCTAATATGCATAATACATCTAAACCACCGATACTAGCTGCTGCTATTGAGAGATTACGCCAACTGTCCCAATAGGAGACATGCTCTCATATCCTGCTCTGAAAGGGGTTGGCCGCTTTTGGGGACTTTTTACTACTTAAATACCGTACATGTATTTTGGGTTAGATAATCATATCTGTAATTTGGTTTCATTACATATTTAGCAGTTTCGCTTTCCTGCATGTTAAAGGGGTTGTCCACTACTAAGACAACCCCTTCTGGATCTTAATATTTGTCGCCATTAAAATAAAAACACCTTTACTCACCTACCATACCAGCGTTATTCCTGAGGTGTGGGCACTCATTTTGCCCAAGGTTCATGAGAGATTGTTATGCCACATAAGCCCTGTGCTTAATCAGGGCTCTCATCACTGTCCCCGGGAACACAAGTGCTGACACCAATTGGAACAGTGCCGGCATGGGAGCAGAGTATATTTTCATTTGATCGCCGCCAAACATTCAGATCCTGAAGGGGTTGCCCTAGTAGTGGACAAACCACTTTAATGCAGTCTGAGCTCATAAATCAGCAGAGAGGTGCTCAGAAAAAGACAGCTAAAAACAGCAAATTTCCCAGTTTGAAGGTTAGAACGAGCTCACTGACGGATTCTCAGTTAGACGTCGGCCATGCTCTCTCGTTAGTGCAGCTCTCCTCCCACACTGATCAGCTCTCCTGTCCATACAATGGCCGCTGGTGGAGGAGCAAGTTAACACACCCGTCCATCAGCCTTTTGCAATAGAAAAGCAGTTTTCCTGCACTCCTCTCAGCTGATTTAAAGGGACACTGTCACCTGAATTTGGAGGGAACAATCTTCAGCCATGGAGGCGGGGTTTTTGGGTGTTTGATTCACCCTTTCCTTACCCGCTGGCTGCAATATTGGATTGAAGTTCATTCTCTGTCCTCCATAGGACACGCCTGTGCAAGGCAAGATTGCATTGTGCAGGCATGTACTACGGAGGACAGAGAATGAACTTCAATCCAATATTGCAGCCAGCATGCAGCCAGCGGGTAAGGAAAGGGTGAATCAAACACCCAAAAACCCCGCCTCCATGGCTGAAGATTGTTCCCTCCAAATTCAGGTGACAGTGTCCCTTTAAGACCACAGACTACATTAAAGTTGGATGTGCAGGGAAACAAAGAACCTGTAAATCCAAGCAGTGCAAAATTTGGAAATGAAACCTAATTCTCCTACACGAGACATGGGTTACCATAGACTTATAGAACCACAGGAAAACTGGTTTAACGCCCATAAAATGCAGCTTACCCCTGCAGCAAATTATAGATTTCTCAGTGTAACCAGGATATGAGTTCATGGACCTCCATTTGCAGGGAGGACCTGTAGGATTACACATCCATACAATCTGTCTTGATTAAAGAGAACCTGTCACCCCGAAAATCGCGGGTGAGGTAATCCCACCGGCATCAGGGGCTTATCTACAGCATTCTGTAATGCTGTAGAGAAGCCCCCGATGTTACCTGAAAGAGGAGAAAGAGACGTTAGATTATACTCACCCAGGGGCGGTCCCGCTGCTGGTCAGGTCGGATGGGCGTCTCCGGTCCGCTCCGGCGCCTCCCATCTTCATTACAAGACGTCCTCTTCTGATCTTCAGCCACGGCTCCGGCGCAGGCGTACTTTGCTCTGCCCTGTTGAGGGCAGACAAAGTACTGCAGTGCGCAGGCG
This sequence comes from Ranitomeya imitator, assembly GCF_032444005.1. Lineage (NCBI taxonomy): Eukaryota > Metazoa > Chordata > Amphibia > Anura > Dendrobatidae > Ranitomeya > Ranitomeya imitator. The sequence goes on along the minus strand of NC_091282.1, from coordinate 713,726,999 downwards.
CCGGGCCTCTCTGACCTTTCCGGTGCCTGCGCACTGCAGTACTTTGTCTGCCCTCAACAGGGCAGAGCAAAGTACGCCTGCGCCGGAGCCGTGGCTGAAGATCAGAAGAGGACGTCTTGTAATGAAGATGGGAGGCGCCGCAGCGGACCGGAGACGCCCGTTTGACGCCTCTCCATTATTAATTTGGCTTAATGTCACCTTACAATAGCAAGGTGGCATTAACCCTTCATTACCCCATATCCCACCGCTACACGGGAATGGGAAGAGAGTGGCCAAGTGCCAGAATAGGCGCATCTTCCAGATGTGCCTTTTCTGGGGTGGCTGGGGGCAGGTGTTTTTAGCCAGGGGGGGGGGGCAATAACCATGGACCCTCTCCAGGCTATTAATATCTGCCCTCAGTCACTGGCTTTACTACTCTGGCGGAGAAAATTGTGCGGGAGCCCACGCCAATTTTTTCCGCCATTTAACCCTTTAATTTACTAGCTAGAACGGCCAAATTTTGCATAGACACACTACTAACATTAGTAGTGTGGAATATGCAAAAAAATGGTGATATGAGATGGTTTACTGTATGTAAACCAGGTCTCATATGTCGGGTTTAGGAAGGAGAAAGCAAAAGCCGGTAATTGAATTACCGGCTTTCTGCTATATCGCGCTGGATGAAGTAATAATATATATACATATATGTGTCTCACTGACATACATATATATATATATATATATATATTATATATATATATATATATATATATATATATATATATATATATATATATATATATATACATATATACACACATACATATATACCTATTCTATGTGTACACATTTATTCTACTGTAAGCTGTCAGTGTGATTTTACTGTATACCGCACTGAATTGCCGGCTTTTCTCTCTAACAGCGCTGCATATTCCTCGCAAGTCACACTGCTGGTCCGTGTGTAATCCGTATTTTTGGGGCTTCCATAGACTTTCATTGACGTTTTATTTGCGCAATACGGTGACAAACGCAGAATGCTGCGATTTTCTACGGCCGTAGAAAGCCGTATAATACTGATCAGTTTAATACGGCAGATAGGAGCAGGGGCATAGAGAATAATTGTGCCGTACGTTTTGCGAGTTTTACGGACGTAGTTTCTGCGCTCTTACGTCCGTAAAACTCGCAAGTGTGACGCCGGCCTAAGGCCTCTGAAATCCATAGTTTTCACTAATAGAACATGTACTCATTAAAGTTTAAGGTGCTATTTAAGTCTGTTTCCAGCGGACCGCTTGTCTACAAACAAAAAACACCTGATTGAATTTTGATCCAAAACACTTATGAAACTCAATCTGTTTTGTTTTTACCTGAAAAATCACTAATGCCTGAATGAGGCCTAAAGGAAGTTTTTTGGTATTTGGCTTCTTATTATATAGCTAGTCGGATCCCTTGAGTACCCAAGTTTTTTTCTTAATATCTCAAAACCTGCTGTATGGCTGAAACAACCCACCCCCACAATGGAGAAATTCCTGCAATCAGTTCAGAGACCAAGTTTTAACATGCCGCCTATTATAAGACTGTCACCTGCTCTCCGCTGACAAACCGCCATAAGCTAAAAAGCAAGATACAATGCGTCTATACATTCAGGAGGGTTCCCGGAAATATCTGAATACAAGCATCGGGCAAATGGAGTGTAAATAGATAGATAGAGAGAGACACACACTCAAACAGGAGACAAAAGGGTAAGGTTTGTCTTCTTACATCAAATTGGGCTTACACACCAAAATGAGGGTAACATAAATTGCTGTAAAAATTGGAGCTTTAATTGTTCCCAAAGAAGAAAAAAACTCATAAGTCACCTGTGACAATCACACAAAAAAATCCAACATGTCACTTGCAATTTTTCCTTAATAGAGAGCAATTAAAGATGAGTTATAGTTGTGCCTTTACATCTAGATGCAAGTAGCATCATATCCTAAATCTGCTGAAATTTTCTCTTAAGTCCTTAAATGCAACTTCTTTCCATATAATTTCATCACAAGAATACTGAGCAATTACCACTAATGGCAGCTATTACAGTGAATGCCTCCCTTTTTCCCATACTTCACCTCCAAGGAAAAAAAAATGCTTATAATGAAGCCTGTGTCTCAGGATACACTGCTGCTGTCACACTTTATTCACCAATTAGTAAGGACAATGCTATAGGCTTGGCTGGATCCTGTGGCAGGCAATTTGACTTTGCTCCAGAATTGCGAGACATCAGATGAACAGCTACTGGGAACATTTCTCCGATAAATCGAATTATCGTCAGTAACACCAGATGCACATATAGGGGTTAATAGGACCAGCAGATCGTCCTTCCGCCTGCAATTCCACAGTATATACACAAACAGGAGCTTCCGGGAGCTCAGGCTCTTCCCACAAAACAGATTTCTTCATCTCCAGAAACTAGCTGGAGCTCCAAGTTCCAGAAACTTTGTTTCCTTTTAGGGAGTTGTTTTTTTTAAATATAAATAGGACAGAAAAGAAAAAAAAGATAATAAATCCAAAGCTTCAAATATCTGGGAATGAAATTCAGACAGAACTCCGGACATTTTTTTCAAGAACAAGGGGAAAAAATGAGTCACTGTCAAGCTGCATTTATACAATCAATGTCACGTCAAATGCCAAGAATTGTGACGAATGCCACAAATTGTAATCTACATCTCTCTGCGGAGGGGTGCCAAAGAACATCCCCCCGCAGTGAGTGTTCTCCTGAGAGCAAGGAGTTTATACACTTGGCCTATTCATTCGCCTGGTGCAGTAAGCACTACCAATGCCCACATGTTGTACAGTTTAGGTTTGCCAAATATTATGGTCTGCTGTCTAGTTAAACAACATCCTAAGCTTTGTACACAGGAGAGGTTAAAAGTGTTTTCAGGAAAATATCTATTTTTTTAAATAATAAAATAAATTTTGCTGCCTTCCTTGCTCCTCCAACTGGTCCCATCCTGGCACTCACACCGAAAATACCTGCCTGGCCGGTCACTGGGCACAGCAGTGACCCGCCACTCACCATTGCTTGGCTCAGTGGGCATCTCCCGTCTGTCAATATGGAAACAGAACAGCGGTGACTGGATGAGCACTGAACCACTGAGGAGTAGCAGCTTTTCTTTCATTACTGTTCACCAGCCTGGCAGGCAGCATATGGTCACTGGGGACACTTTTGTAGTTGTCATCACTATTTTTTCATCCCTCTTATAGAGGTCAGCTTCCAGCAACCTATAGGGAGCTATGACCAACCCCAGGAAAACACGTAGATGAGCCCGCATGGTTGGGATCTATGACTGGACGACACGCACTCAGTAGGTCACTACCAGTGCCTTCTTTCCAATGTTATAACTAGCCCTGACAGGCAGCTGCCATGTTTGTGACCGATGCAAACCACTCACATTCTCCTCAACATCCTTCTCTAATAAGTTGCCCATTGTTCCCTACACATTAGCCGCTTTCATTTCATTTTCACTCCAGCCAACTTCCTGCATTGTGTTCTCATGCCCCCTATCAATGTCACACACACACAAGAACTCCCTTATCCTACATGAAGCAACTTTTTCTAAAGGCTTCCTGCCGTACAACATGAAATAAGGAAGTCAAGTGTTACGTTTGGTTGTAAAAGCAATATAATCTCACCAACCCCCTGCTACAGACAGCTAATTTGAGAATGTTTCCACACCTATAGGAACAGTTCTGATATAGTTTGTCATTGCTATTAAAACAAGACATTTTCGATCTGTGTACATTTCCACTTTGAAATGCCGGACAAAGTGTTCTCAAAGAATGGACTTAAAACAGTTTGGTTTCGCTGGCACCACCCTGATCTCTGCACATAAAGTACAACATGGCTGTGGATGCTTCCTTGTTAACAGAGGAAATGATTGCACCGAAACACAGGGCAGAGCAGGGCCCATAAAACTTCAAGCAGCTTTATTGCATCTCATATAGGCTAATGATTTTACTGCAGCCAAAAGGGGTGGGAGGGCAGTAAAAAGGATGGATGTGTAACCCACCCCTATCCAAATTCCCAGGATGTGAAAATGGAGACGTGCCATCATCAGGAGGCTCTGGTATAATGTCAGGAGCTGAATCCAGAGCAATGCTTTTCTCCAGAGATCCACAGCTCCATGGGAATCAATAGGAGTCTAAGATTTGCCAGTATGGGTAACATGCAAGAGAAAATCTTAGGGGCATCTGTATCCCAAATATGAAGTATGGTGGTCAAGTTATAGTTTTACTCTTCTATGTAGATGGGTAGCTTATCCAAATGGCCGTCATATACCAACCTCCGGACCAGACCACTGCCTTTATTGACCAATTCTCCACCTGGCTCCTTCACTTTCTCTCTGCTGACATTCCCACCATCATCATGGGTGATTTCAACATCCCCATTGACACCCACCAGTCAGCAGCTTCCAAACTCCTGTCCCTTACTTCATCCTTTAGACTTACTCAGTGGTCCTCCTCGGCCACCCACACAGACAGACACACATTAGACCTTGTCTTCACCCATTTCTGCTCTCTATCTAACTTCACAACCTCCCCTATCCCTTTATCTGACCACCATCTACTCACTTTCTCATCCCCATCCTCCTCACATAACACCATGTCCAGCAACATGCGCACCCACACAGGAACCTCGCACACCTAGACACCCACACACTCTCTGACTATCCTACCACTACCATCCACATCCTCACTCCACGACACAGACAGTGCTACTGCTTTCTACAATGCCACTCTTGCATCAGCTATTGACATGGTCGCCCGACATGCAGAGTGCGACGAACCAATAGACAACCCTGGCACAATAACATCACTAAAAAGCTTCGGCAAGCATCCAGAATTGCAGAACGGCGTTGGAAGAAAACTAATTCGTAAGATGATTTTACTGCACTCAAACAAGCAACACTTGCATTCAAATCAGCTCTCACCTCTGCTAAACAGGCCTACTTCACAACCCTGGTAACTTCCCTATCCCACAATCCCAAACAGTTGTTCAACACTTTTAACTCCCTCCTCCGCCCACCACTGCCCCTTCCGAGTTTCCTAATCGTGGCCGAGGACTTTGCCACGCACTTCAAAAATAAGATCGACCAAACAAGGCAAATCTTTGTCATCAAACCACCACAACCCCTTTGTATACCAGACCAATGCCCAAACCCCATAACTTCCCTCTCCAAAAATCACTGAAGGGGACCTTGCTCATCTTCTCTCAAAAAAAAAAATCACACCTCACCACTTGTGCACTTGACCCCATCCCATCTCCTCCCCACCACACTAATCCCATCCCTAACCCATCTCTTCAACCTATCACTAACTTCTGGTACCTTCCCCACTGCTTTCAAACATGCCACAATCACACCTATCCTCAAAACGTCATCCCTAGACCCAAGCGCTATGTCCAGCTATCGCCCATATATTCTCCCATGTGCATCCAAATTCCTTGAGCAGCACGTCCATGCTGAACTTTCCTCTCACTTTGCATCTAACTCTTCGACAACCTACAATCTGGCTTCTGTCTCCACCATTCCACAGAGACTGCCCTGACCAAAATTACTAACGACTTACTTACAGCCAAAGCTAAAAGACAATTCTCTATACTCCTCCTTCTAGAACTGTCCTCTGCCTTCGACACAGTTGACCACTGCCTCCTACTACAGATCCTCTCTTCCTTTGGGGTCAAAGACCTTGCCCTATCTTGGATCTCCTCATATCTTACCAACCGAACATTTAGCGTTTCTTACTCCCATACCACCTCTTCATCTCGCCCACTCTCTGTTGGTGTCCCTCAAGGCTCTGTCCTTGGGCCGTTACACTTCTCAATCTATACGCTCGGCCGGGGACAACTCATAACGTCCTATGGCTTCCAGTACCATCTATATGCTGATGACACTCAGATCTACCTTTCTGGCCCAGATGTCACCTCTCTGCTCTCCAGAATCCCGGAGTGTCTATCAGCCATATCCTCCTTCTCCTTTCGCTTCCTCAAGCTCAATGTGGACAAATCTGAACTAATTATCTTTCCTCCATCTCGCATATCTTCCCTACCTGATCTATCAAAATAAATGAAATCACACTTTCCCCTGTCCCCAAAATCCGCTGCCTCGGAGTAATCCTGGACTCTGTCCTGTCCTTCAAACCGCACATCCAAGCTCTCGCCACCTCCCATCGCCTCCAGCGCAAAAATATTTTCAGAATCCGTCCTTTCCTCAACCCTCACTCTACCAAAATGCTTGTGCATGCTCTAATCATCTCCCGCCTCGACCACTGCAACATCCTCCTCTGTGGCCTACCTTCTAACACTCTCGCACCCCTCCAGTCCATCCTTAACTCTGCCGCCTGACTAATTCATCTCTCTCCTTGCTACAATCCTGCTTCACCTCTTTGCAAATCCCTTCACTGGCTCCTAATTTCCCAGCGTATCCAGTTTAAACTACTAACGCTGACATACAAAGCCATCTATAACCTTTCTCCTCCGTATATTTCCAAACTAATCTCTCAATATCTTTCCTCACTTAATCTCCAGTCCTCCCAAGACCTCCTCCTTTCCTCGACGCTTATTCGCTCCTCACCCAATCGCCTCCAAGCCTTCTCCCGAATATCACCCATCCTCTGGAATTCTGTGCCACCTCACGTCCAGTTATCCACCACATTTGGATCCTTCAAAAGAAACCTGAAAACCCATCTCTTCAAAGAAGCTTACAGCCTGTAACGACCACCTCAACACCATTAAGGTACCTTCACACATAACGATATTGTTAACGATATCGTTGCATTTTGTGACGTAGCAACGATATCGTTAAGGAAATCGTTCTGTGTGACAGCAACCAACGATCAGGCCCCTGCTGGGAGATCGTTGGTCGCTGAGGAAAGTCCAGAACTTTATTTCGTCGCTGGATCTCCCGCTGACATCGCTGGATCGGCGTGTGTGACGCCGATCCAGCGATGTCTTCATTGGTAACCAGGGTAAACATCGGGTAACTAAGCGCAGGGCCGTGCTTAGTAACCCGATGTTTACCCTGGTTACCATCCTAAAAGTAAAAAAAAACAAACAGTACATACTTACCTACCGCTGTCTGTCCCCGGCGCTGTGCTCTGCTCTCCTCCTGTACTGGCTGTGAGCGTCGGTCAGCCGGAAAGCAGAGCGGTGACGTCACCGCTCTGCTTTCTGGCCGCTGTGCTCACACAGACAGTACAGGAGGAGTGCAGAGCAGAGCGCCGGGGACAGACAGCGGTAGGTAAGTATGTAGTGTTTGTTTTTTTTACTTTTAGGATGGTAACCAGGGTAAACATCGGGATACTAAGCGCGGCCCTGCGCTTAGTTACCCGATGTTTACCCTGGTTACCGGCATCGTTGGTCGCTGGAGAGCGGTCTGTGTGACAGCTCTCCAGCGACCAAACAGCGACGCTGCAGCGATCCGGATCGTTGTCGGTATCGCTGCAGCGTCGCTTAATGTGAAGGGGCCTTTAGAGCTACTGCAACCCTCGTCCTACTGTCTCCTTCCCCATAATCCTGTAGAATGTAAGCCCGCAAGGGCAGGGTCCTCTCCCCTCTGTATCAGTCTGTCATTGTTAGTTTTGTTTACTGTAAGTGATATTTGAATTTTGATGTAACCCCTTCTCATGTACAATTCCATGGAATTAATGCGGCTATATAAATAAATAATAATCCCTGTTACTACTGGTAAAGCAATTTTCTAACATACTGCCATTATCAAACTTTCCATAAAGCCTCATTTATTCACATCTGTTTTTCCTCACATCAAACTTTAACATATACCACATAAACACATTATAGCTTGTAGCTGTTTTCACGCATTTTTTGTGCATCAATGATCTACAAAAATAAAGAATGATACATTCGTCTTTGGTCCAAGTCACGGATCAAAATTACCCTTTCAAGTTTATGTGTCCACAAAAACGTTGGACTGCACGGCGACGACATCTGTGTGCTGTTCGCTTTTTTTTAAATTTTGCAGTCAAGAGCAACTGATGGAAAATTGGTGGTAAAAAAACTTGAACACTGACCAAAAACAAGTCTTGTTTGTCCTTTGAGACTATCCCTTTAAAGTGAAGATCACAATGGACGGAGCAGTCACCGCCTCTTCCAGAAAAGGAGTACAAATAACTAAACTGCATGAAGGAAAGACATTACCAGCACTTCTGCTTCAGCGAACATGACTGGGAATAAAGAAATTATATGTATAAGTCATGTGCACAGGCCACAGCGTGTAAGGACTACAGCACCCAACATTACTACACGATAGCAATCATAGACATTACAGGACAAAGTACAGACCACGGCCAGGAGATATAGCAAAGAAGATCAGTAGGTGACAGCCTACCGGACCACTGCACAGGCACTGTGGCCAATAACACTACCTGCAAAGCACTACAGACTATTATGCATGGTAGTCTATTTTACACACTCATATAGCGGCATTAATCCTGTAGCACTTTACATACATTACCATCACTGTGCCCGATGGAGCTCACAATCTAAACTCCCTATCAGTATGTCTTTGGAGTGTGGGAGGAAACAGGAGTATGTATACTCAGCGCTACAGGCCGGTATCACGTCTGCCATATGTATGCTAAGAGGTACAGGCCGGTATCACGTCTGTCCTACACATGTTCAGCGCTACAAGCCGGTATCACGTCTGCCATATGTATGCTAAGCGCTACAGGCCGGTATCACGTCTGTCCTACACATGTTCAGCGCTACAAGCCGGAATCACGCCTGTCCTACGCATGTTCAGCACTACATGCCGGTATCATGCCTGTCCTACGCATGTTCAGCACTACAGGCCAGCAACATGTCTGTCCTACACATGTTCAGCACTACATGCCGGTATCACGTCTGCCATATGTATGCTAAGCGCTTCAGGCCGTTATCACACATGTCCTACGCATGTTCAGCCCTACAGGCCGGTATCACGCCTGTCCTACGCATGTTCAGCCCTACAGGCCGGTATCATGCCTGTCCTATGCATGTTCAGCACTACAGGCCAGCAACATGTCTGACCTACACATGTTCAGCACTACATGCCGGTATCACGTCTGCCATATGTATGCTAAGCCCTTCAGGCCGTTATCACGCCTGTCCTATGCATGTTCAGCCCTACAGGCCGGTATCACGCCTGTCCTACGCATGTTCAGCACTACAGGCCAGCAACATGTCTGTCCTACACATGTTCAGCACTACATGCCGGTATCACGTCTGCCATATGTATGCTAAGCCCTTCAGGCCATTATCACGCCTGTCCTACGCATGTTCAGCCCTACAGGCCGGTATCACACCTGTCCTACGCATGTTCAGGGCTACAAGCCGGAATCACGCCTGTCGTACGCATGTTCAGCACTACATGCCGGTATCACGTCTGCCATATGTATGCTAAGCGCTACAGGCTGTTATCACGCCTGTCCTACGCATGTTCAGCACTACATGCCGGTATCACGTCTGCCATATGTATGCTAAGTGCTACAGGCTGTTATCACGCCTGTCCTACGCATGTTCAGCACTACAGGCCGGTATCACATCTGCCATACGCATGTTCAGCACTACAGGACGTGTCCTACATCTGTCCTATGTATGCTCAGGACTACAGGCTCTTATGAACTGTATACTTATAGTCTATAGTGCTGCCCGCGTACACACAAACATATTTTACTAGGTTATATAGCGTCATAAATTTCACCAGTGCGATGTGTGAGGTCACACCACAGCACTGGGTTCCTGCCGACTGGCTCCTTTAGGCTAGTTTCACACTAGCGCTTTCCTGATATGCGGAGGGTTGCGGACTTCCTCCGTGAAGCCCCGCCATCGGCCGCACCTCCGCTGCTAGCTCCGCCTACTTCTGCATGAGGCCTGCGTACCTATCTTTAACATTAGGTACGCAGGTTGTGCGGCTGTATGCGGATGCCTCCGTATGCGTCGTTTTGACGATGCGGAGAAAACAATTGCTACAAGCTGCGTCCTACGCTGGTCGCCGCATCGTCAAAACGACGCATGCGGAAGCATCCGCATATAGCGGCACGACCTGCGTACCTAATGTTAAAGATAGTTACGCAGGCCGCATGCAGAAGTAGGCGGAGCTAGCAGCAGAGGTGCGGCTGAGGGTGGGGCTTCACGGAGGAAGTCCGCAGCCCTCTGCAGATCAGGAAAACACGAATGTGAAACCGGTTACAGATATCCTTGACAAAGGCAATATTGCAGAAACGTTGGATTTATTTTCTGTAATTTCCTGAAAAGTCGGCTGTGAATCACACTGCAAGTTTTCCCAAACAAAACTGAACCTGACTTATTTGAGTGCTGAAGGTTATCATTCTCCTATTACTACTTCATATTCCTTCAGAGCACCACCATTTACGTGCACTATATACACAGAGCGCATCCACACACACTATATCTAAATAGATTTCTGAACATTCAGAAAAATATATACACACACAGCACACACACTATATATATATATATATATATATATATATACACACATACATCACACACACAAACACTATATACATAATGCACACACTATATACATATATATATATACATATATATATATTACACACACTTTATATACACACAGTGCACACTATAAATATGCACATACTATATACACACACAGCACACACTACAGACACAGCATACACTATCTAATCACACACTATATACACATCACATATAATTACACACACAGCTTACAGAACACAATACACTGGACGCACTGCAGCCGCTTCCGGGTCACAGTCTTTCTCGCCTGTCCTCCGTGTATAACGCCCAGGCTCCGCACTCACCGGCTGCTCCCCGCTCCTCAGCCTCGGTGTCACAGTGTCGCCCCGTTTCGGTGTGTCAGTCCCTCCGTAGCTGTTCCTTCCGACTTGTCTTGTTCTACTTCCGGAAGTGACGTGTATGCCTGGGCGGGGCTCTCGTCTGCGCTCCTCCCCCAGGTTGGGTTATTGTGTCCCCACAGTACAGCGGCCGCCTCCTCCTCTGTGGCACAGTCACTGGGCGGGTCCTGGAGAAAGATGGGTTGACGTACAGTCACGTGCACTAAAGCCGTCACGTGATACATACGCAGCTCGGTGCGGACCGTACCATTCCTCTCCTGTCTATGCTGCATTGCTGCAGCCGGGTTCATTTTTTTCCCCAGCGCCCGGTGGTTTCTCCCTGTTACTCTGCCATTCAGATTTTTAATAAAAGTCACTTTAACCCCTTAATGACCAGGTCAATTTTAGGGTATGTGTCCACGTTCAGGATTGCATCAGGATTTGGTCAGGATTTTATGCAGGTAAAATTCTGACCAAATCTGCACCTGAGGTCACTGGCAGGTCACCTGCGCTGTCCTTGCGTTGTTTCTGCAATGTAAGGACATGCTGCGTTCTTAAAAGACGTGCCGCATGTCCGTTTTCGCGGGTCTGCCGCATGCGTCTTTTACTGCATAGTGGAGACGGGATTTCATGAAATCCCCTCCACTATGCTGTAACATCTGGACGCTACGTGTTTGACACTGCGGCTCAACGCTGCATCAAACATGCAGCGTTTCCTGAACGTGGAAATATACCCTTAGGGTATGTGTCCACGTGCAGTAAACGCTGCGTGTTTGACGCTGCATAGAGACGCAGCGTCAAACACGCAGCGTCCAGATGTTACAGCATAGTGGAGGGGATTTCATGAAATCCCGTCTCCACTATGCGTGGTAACACGCACGCGGCGGCCCTGCGACTCCGGACATGCTGCGCGTCTTTTCAGATCGCAGCATGTCCGTATATCTTGCGGCGACGCAAGATATAGCACAGGGCCCTATGCGATGGGTGCGATGATCCCGGATGTGTGCTGTGAACACATCCGGCATCATCGCGTCCCAGAAGGGGGCGGGGCTTACCGCAGAGCGGCAAAGCCGCTGCGACGATACCGCCGGCCATCCTGAAAGTGGACACATACCCTGACAGTTCTGACCACTGTCCGTCTATGAGGCAATAACTCTGGAACGCTTCAACAGATCCCACTGATTCTGACATTGTTTTCTCGTGACATATTGTACTTCATGATAGTGGCAACATTTCCTCAATATGACTTACATTTTTTGTGAACAAAAACAGAAATTTGGCGAAAATTTTGAAAAGTGCGCAATTTTCCAACTTTGAATTTTTATCCCCTTAAATCAGACAGATATGTGACACAAAATAGTTAACCCCTTTACCCCCAAGGGTGGTTTGCACGTTAATGACCGGGCCAATTTTTACAATTCTGACCACTGTCCCTTTATGAGGTTATAACTCTGGAACGCTTCAACGGATCCTAGTGATTCTGACACTGTTTTCTCGTCACATATTTTACTTCATGATAGTGGTAAAAATTCTTTGATATTACTTGCGTTTATTTGTAAAAAAAACGAAAATTTGGCGAAAATTTTGAAAATTTTGTAATTTTCCAACTTTGAATTTTTATGCAATTAAATCACAGAGATATGTCACACAAAATACTTAATAAGTAACATTTCCCACATGTCTACTTTACATCAGCACAATTTTGGAACCAAATTTTTTTTTGTTAGGGAGTTATAAGGGTTAAAAGTTGACCAGCAATTTCTCATTTTTACAACACCATTTTTTTTAGGGACCACATCTCATTTGAAGTCATTTTGAGGGGTCTATATGATAGAAAATACCCAAGTGTGACACCATTCTAAAAACTGCACCCCTCAAGGTGCACAAAACCACATTCAAGAAGTTTATTAACCCTTCAGGTGTTTCACAGGAATTTTTGGAATGTTTAAATAAAAATGAACATTTAACATTTTTTTTCACAAAAAATTTACTTCAGCTCCAATTTGTTTTATTTTACCAAGGGTAACAGGAGAAAATGGACCCCAAACATTGTTGTACAATTTGTCCTGAGTACACCGATACCCCACATGTGGGGGTAAACCACTGTTTGGGCGCATGACAGAGCTCAGAAGCGAAGGAGCGCAAATTGACTGGAAATGAGATGGGACGCCATGTTGCGTTTGGAGACCCCTGATGTGCCTAAACATTGAAACCCCCCATAAGTGACACCATTTTGGAAAGTAGACCCCCTAAGGAACTTATCTAGAGGTGTGGTGAGCACTTTGACCCACCAAGTGCTTCACAGAAGTTTATAATGCAGAACCGTAAATATAAAAAATCATTTTTTTCACAAAAAATATCTTTTCACCCCAAATTTTTTATTTTCCCAAGGGTAAGAGAAGAAATTGGACCCCAAAAGTTGTTGTACAATTTGTCCTGAGTACGCTGATACCCCATATGTGGGAGTAAACCACTGTTTGGGCGCATGGGAGAGCTCGGAAGGGAAGGAGCGCCGTTTGACTTTTCAATGCAAAATTGACAGGAATTGAGATGGGACGCCATGTTGCGTTTGGAGAGCCACTGATGTGCCTAAACATTGAAACCCCCCACAAGTGACACCATTTTGGAAAGTAGACCCCCTAAGGAACTTATCTAGATGTGTGGTGAGCACTTTGACCCACCAAGGGCTTCACTACAGTTTATAATGCAGAGCCGTAAAAATAAAACAAACATTTTGTCCCACAAAAATAAAATTTTTAGCCCCCAGTTTTGTATTTTCCCGAGGGTAACAGGAGAAATTGGACCCCAAAAGTTGTTTTCCAATTTGTCCTGAGTGCGCTGATACCCCACATGTGGAGGGGAACCACCGTTTGGGCGCATGGGATGGCTGGGAAGGGAATGAGCGCCATTTGGAATGCAGACTTAGATGGAATGGTCTGCAGGCATCACATTGCGTTTGCATAGCCCATAATGTACCCAAACAGTAGAAACCCCCCACAAGTGACAAAATTTTGGAAAGTAGACCCCCTAAGGAACTCAACTAGATGTGATGTGAGAGCTTTGAACCCCCAAGTGTTTCACTACAGTTTATAATGCAGAGCCGCGCAAATAAAAAATATTTTTTTCCACAAAAATTATTTTTTAGCCCCCAGTTTTGTATTTTTCCAAGGGTAACAGGAGAAATTGGACCCTAAATATTGTTGTCCAATTTGTCCTGAGTACGCTGATACCCGATATGTGGGGGGGAACCACGGTTTGAGCGCATGGCAGAGCTCGGAAGGGAAGGAGCATCATTTGGAATGCAGACTTAGATGGATTGGTCTGCAGGCGTCACATTGCGTTTGCAGAGCCCCATATGTAACTAAACAGTAGAAACCCCCCACAAGTGACCCCACATTGGAAACTAGACACCACAAGGAACTTATCTAGATATGTTGTGAGAACTTTGAACCCCCAAGTGTTTCACTACAGTTTATAACGCAGAGCCATGAAAATAAAAAATCCTTTTTTTCCACACAAAAATTATTTTTCAGCCCCCAGTTTTGTATTTTCCCAAGAGTAGCAGGAGAAATTGGACCCCAAAAGTTGTTGTCCAATTTGCCCTGAGTACGCTGATACCCGTGTGCCCCTGTTTGGGCACACGGGAGAGCTTGGAAGGGAAGGAGCACTGTTTTACTTTTTCAACGCAGAATTGGCTGGAATTGAGATCGGACGCCATGTCGCGTTTGGAGAGCCCCTGATGTGCCTAAACAGTGGAAACCCCCCAATTATAACTGAAACCCTAATCCAAACACACCCCTAACCCTAATCCCAACGGTAACCCTAACCACACCTCTATCCCAGACACACCCCTAACCCTAATCCCAACCCTATTCCCAACAGTAAATGTAATCCAAACCCTAACCCTAACTTTAGCCGCAACCCTAACCCTAACTTTAGCCCCAACCCTAACTGTAGCCTTAACCCTAGCCCCAACCATAACCCTAACCCTAGCCCTAACCCTTGCCCCAACCATAACCCTAGCCCTAACCCTAGCCCTAACCCTAGCCCTAACCTTAGCCCTAACCCTAGCCCTAGCCCTAACCCTAGCCCTAACCCTAGTGGGAAAATGAAAATAAATACATTTTTTTAATTTTTCCCTAAGGGGGTGATGAAGGGGGGTTTGATTTACTTTTATAGTGGGTTTTTTAGCGGCTTTTTATGATTGGCAGCCGTCACACACTAAAAGACGCTTTTTATTGCAAAAAATATTTTTTGCATTACCACATTTTGAGAGCTATAATTTTTCCATATTTTGGTCCACAGAGTCATGTGAGGTCTTGTTTTTTGCGGGACGAGTTGACGTTTTTATTGGTAACATTATCGGGCACGTGACATTTTTTGTTCGCTTTTTATTCCAATTTTTGTGAGGCAGAATGACCAAAATCCAGCTATTCATGAATTTCTTTTGGGGGAGGCGTTTATACCGTTCCGCGTTTGGTAAAATTGATAAATCAGTTTTATTCTTCAGGTCAGTACGATTACAGCGATACCTCATTTATATAATTTTTTTATGCTTTGGCGCTTTTATACGATAAAAACTATTTTATAGAAAAAATAATTATTTTTGCATCGCTTCATTCTGAGGACTATAACTTTTTTATTTTTTTGCTGATGATGCTGTATGGTGGCTCGTTTTTTTGATCACGTGTTATTCCACTTTTTGTTCGGCGGTATGATAATAAAGCGTTGTTTTTTGCCTTTTTTTTCTTACGTTGTTTACTGAAGTGGTTAACAGTGGGACAGTTTTATGGGTTGGGTCGTTACGGACGTGGCAATACTAAATATGTGTACTTTTATTGTTTCTTTTTTTTATTTAGATAAAGAAATGTATTTATGGGAATACTATAAATATATTTTTTTCATTATTTAGAAAAAATGTTTTGTTTTTTTTTTGCACGTGTGGAAATTTTTTTTTAAACTTTTTTACTTTGTCCCAGGTGGAGACATCACAGATCGGTGATCTGACAGTTTGCACAGCACTCTGTCAGATCACCGATCTGACTTACAGCGCTGCAGGCTTACCAAGCGCCTGGCCTGAGCAGGCACTTGGTAAGCCACCTCCCTCCCTGCAGGACCCGGATGCCACGGCCATCTTGGATCCGGGCCTGGAGCAGGAAGGCAGGGAGGGAGACAAAGGGCAACCCTGGCGTGTCCCTCGTTGGACTTCAAAGGGTCTAGATAAAGTGTTATTTACCGACATCCTAGATATCGGGTTTTTATAGATTGATTTGACTGCCTCACAGAACCACGAGCCGAACCCTCTAAATGATAGCAGATCAAATAGGTAACCCCACGCCACCCTATCAAATGCCTTATTGGCATCCACGCTAACCACAATAGTTTTCATATATTTGTGCACTCTACTGTAGGATATGGCTCCCAGGGCTGTTCTGGTGTTGTATGTGATGGATTTCCCATGTATGAAACCGGTTTGCTGTGGCGAGATTAAATTAGGGATGATTTTTTGTAATCTGTCAGCCAGAATTTTTGTGAATATCTTGAAGTCTGAATTAAGTAACGATATTGGTCTATATCCTACAACCTGTGAGTCATCTTTGCCTGGCTTTGGAAGAACAATGACAACCGCCTCATTGAACCGAACGGGAAGGTGGCCATAATTAACGATGTTGTTATACAACTCACACAGGTGCGAGGTCAAACAGGTTCCCAGAATTTTATAGTGCTCATTGCTGAACCCCGGTTTATTGCCCCATTTAAAATATTTATGTTTTTGGTAGTCCAAGCTGAGCATAGCCGTCTCATGTGCCAGCACGTCCGCCTCCTCCTTAGCCCTCAGGAGCTTTTCTTTTGTCGGTGGAGTGTTGTTTAATTTGAAGTCCTTGTAGGCCTGAGTTAGTGATTTTTGTGTTTCGACCAACCTTTTCATTATGTCTTTTTTTTGTGACTGACATAGGAAATAATTTGACCCCTTAACACGGCCTTAGAGGCCATCCAAAACAAATGAGCGTCTTCACAATGAGCGCGGTTGTCACCTTTATAGATCTCCCATGACATCTGCAAATACTTTTTGAAATCATCCGACTGATAGAGGTACGAAGGAAAACGCCACCTCCTCTCTTGATGTATTGGGGTTGTTAGATTAGATTTAAACGTTACTGGGGCATGATCCGATATATAAATATTTTGTATATTTGACTGTTTTAGGGGTATTAGTGACGAGTGCAATAACCAACAGTCAATCCTAGCGTGGGAGTCGTGTACATGGGAGTAGTGAGAATAGTCCCTTTCCAGGGGGTGTTGTATTCTCCATATGTCTACCAGGTCAAGGTGGTCTGAGAGTGATTGGATGCTATTCCCCCGCCCTAGTCCATGAGCAACATTAGATCCGGATCTATCCATGGAAACATCTGCTACTTCGTTAAAGTCACCGCCCATGACCACCCGGGATGTATCCCACCCTGCCAGGCTCTCTAGTAATTTAACTTGAAATTGTGTCTCAGGTGCATTAGGGGCGTAGATATTGACCAGGCTAAAATGCATTCCCTCAATTATGATTCTGACCAAGAGAAATCTACCTTGCGGGTCCTCCAGTGTATCAATTATCTCATATTTAAGGCCATTATGTATTAATGTGGCTACACCTCGCTGTTTTTTGGAGTATGAAGCCTCAGCGCAAAGCGTATACTTCCTGCTAAGCAGAGAAGGGTGATTATTTTTAATCCAATGTGTTTCTTGTAGGAAGATGATATGGAAATTTTGTTTTTGTAAAAAATTTAGAACCTTTTTCCTCTTAATTGGAGTATTTAACCCATTAACATTCCATGAGCACCATTGTAAAAAGCGGATTGCGGCATCTTTAGAACTAGTCTGATCAGCCATTAACCTACACCTTTGCGAACAGCCGTGTAACCTATATATAAATACTGTAAGTGAGACCCCCACCCATCCCAGCGAGTGAGTGCAATATCTCCCAGAACCAGAACATTATGATTGCGCATGCAGAGACCCTCCCCCCACCCATACCCCCACACCATTCGAACTTTTTAACTGTAACCAATGTGCTCAACCACAGAGTGAGCACTACATAAAAAATAAACATGCCGCCTAAGGGCAAAAGAGTATTAACATAAATGAGACATCACTGAAAAATGATAAGTTGTGTCAGCTCTTCTCGTTCAGGTGTTGTCAGAGTTAGTAAGTGCCCGGGATTCCACCTGCAGAAACTTCAAAGCCTTTTCTGGATCGCTAAAGGACCAATTTTTCCCCGCCATGCCAAAGCACAGAATTGAAGGATTCTGCAAGCCAAAGCGAATGTTCTTGTCCACCAAGAGTTTGCATGCAGGATTGAAGGCTTTACGTCTGGCTGCCAAGGTGGCCGAATAATCCTGGAACAAGAGTAGTTTGTGATTCTCATATAACAGGGAACGTTGTTTTCTGTATGCTGCTAAGATGCGAACTTTGTCCTGAAAATCCAGGACTTTAAAGATGACTGGTCTTGGTCTGTTGCCATCCCCTCCCCTCGGAGGTCCCAACCTGTGTGCTCTCTCAATGGCCACTGCACCTGACGTTGGTAGAACCCCAAGAGATTTTGGTAGCCATTCTGATGTTATTTTGACCAACTCCGAGGGGTGGACAGATTCTGGGAGGCCTATGAGTCTCAAGGTATTGCGTCGAGATCTATTTTCAAGGTCATCCACCTTGTCCAGAATGTCTAAGATGTCCTTATCTTTGCCATCCAGTTTGTCCCTTAGGGTATGTGCACACGTCAGGATTTCTTGCAGAAATTTTCCTGACAAAAACCGGACATTTCTGCCAGAAATCCGCATGCGTTTTTACCGCGATTTTGACGCGTTTTTGGTGCGTTTTTTGTGCGTTTTTTCCCAAATGCATAGAATTGCGCAAAACATGCAGAATGCATTCTAAATGATAGAATGCATAGCCTTAGGCTATGTGCACACATACAGGTTTTTTTGCGTTTTTTTCGCGCTAAAAACGCAATAAAAACTCATTAAAAACGCATACATTATGCATTCTATCATTTAGAATGCATTCTGCATGTTTTGTGCACATGGATGCGTTTTTTTCCGCGAAAAAAACGCATCGCGGTAAAAAAATGAGCATGTTCATTATTTTTGCTGATTTTCTGCGTTTTTCCCGCAATTCTATGCATTTGGGAAAAAACGCACCAAAAACGCACCAAAAACGCGTCAAAATCGCGGTAAAATCGCGGTAAAAACGCATGCGGATTTCTGGCAGAAATGTCCGGTTTTTGTCAGGAAAATTTCTGCAAGAAATCCTGACATGTGCACATACCCAGGGCTTTAGCAGAGTCCTCTAGATCTGAGATTCTTTGTTCAGCTTCTGCTATGCGCGCTCCCTGAGTATTGACTTGTGAGTAGTGTTGAGCATTCCGATACCGCAAGTATCGGGTATCGGCCGATATTTGCGATATCGGGAATCGGTATCGGGATGAAGATTGATGTTTAAAATAAAGAATAAAAATAAAAAATATTGATATATTACCCTCGGACGCGCCCTGGTTGCAACCGCTGCTACCGCCATGCTTCTGTTCCTAAGAATGAGCGCGTGAAGGACCTTCGATGACGTCGCGGCTTGTGATTGGTCGCGTGAGCGGTCACATGAGCGGTCACGCGACCAATCACAAGCCACGACGTCATCGAAGGTCCTTTACGCGCTCATTCTTAGGAAGGGAATCATGGCGGTTGCAGCGGTTACAACCAGGGCGCGTCCGAGGGTAAGTATATCAATATTTTTTCTTTTTATTCTTTATTTTACACATGAATATGGATCCCAGGGCCTGAAGGAGAGTTTCCTCTCCTTCAGACCCTGGGAACCATAGAGGAATACCTTCCGATATTTGTGTCCCATTGACTTGTATTGGTATCGGATATCGGTATCGGCGATATCCGATATTTTTCGGATATCGGCCGATACCATCCGATACCGATACTTTCAAATATCGGACGGTATCGCTCAACACTACTTTGTGAGACAATTGTGTCCAATGAAGTTTGAAAAGCTGCTAGTCTGTTATCAATCTCAGGCATCAACCGTTCTATGATAGCATTTGCAATGGACTGTGGGTTCTGTGTATCAACATCAGCAATTTGTGACGCTGGAGATGTGCCTGCCTGGTTACGTGTGGAGCTTCTGCCAAGTTTGGAAGTTTTACCCACGAATTTATCCATGATGAAGTAGGTGCCTGAAGATTAAGGGAAGTTGTCAGTGATATCGCTATATGTGTCAATTACATTTTAAGATAAATTGGGAAGTCTGATGAATCACTGCAGCTTTGCTGCCAATTTCCACTCTGTGTGAGCCTTCCCCACAGCGTCTCACAGTTGCTATGCAAAAGAGAGTTATAATGCCCTTCTGTAAGTATTATTGTGTGCGGCAGTGCTTGCGGCGCTATCTGCACCCTGTGATTCCGGGGTAACCGGAGAGCGGGGCCCACGACTGATGACCCTTGTCCGGCCCTTATCCTGACCTTTTGGGGGTTTGAATAGGTGTTTCTCTGTCCATATATATCACCCTCGGACCAGGAGCTCTTATAAAAATGCGGCCATCTTCAGGCTCTGCCTCCCGGAAGTCTATGAGATGTTTTATGTGCAGGCTGAGAGCTGTTGTCTCGGCGTTATCAGCCCCTGTTACAGTGTCACAGCTTCGTCCCCTCTAATTACTGAAGGGAGCCGCTTTTCTAGGGGTTAATAAGGCTTTACTAACCTCAGGTCCCAGGTGGATAGATGGTTTGATTACCGGGTTCTCCGGTGTGGGAGCCACCGCTATCTCTGAATATCGTATGGCTCAGGGACTCTCCTGTAGGGGCTCGCTCCCTCCTGAGGGAAAGGGGGGGTTGTCTGGACAGCGTGTGCGGCGGTATAGGAGATGGAGCGTGGGGGCGCCGGGATCAGCAGCCGCAGGCGCGTCGCTGCAGCCGCGTTACTGTGAGATGACTGTCTGCCGAGTGCCGGTCCCGGGACCTCCTACCTCCGGTGTGAGGAGGCTCCGGCGTGGTCTCCTGCTCCAGTCGGGTGCTCTGCGACCTCCAGGTGTCGCTCCGGCGTGTACACTTTCCGGCGGGTATATCCTCGCTCTTCAGCCGCTTCACTGCGCCTGGCTGCAGCGCGGACCGGAAGGCTCTTTGTTCCCCGCTCGCTGCCGCTGGTTGCTGTGGGGGAGGCTGTAGCGCCTACCGCCTTCGAGTCCCGGTGACAGCGGTGGAGAGATGAGACGCAGGGGTGACCCAGGCCACGTCACCTAGCTCCCGACGCCTGCAGATGTCCTCTTCTTCAGCCGCTTCACCGCGCCAGGCGCGGATGGGGAGGCTCTTTACTCGCCACTGGCCGGGTTACTGTGAAGGAGGAGGGGGCGCTCACCGCAGCGCCTACCTCCTCTGGGTCCCAGTGTCGGCGGGGATGATATGGGCTGCAGGGGCGCCACCGGCTGCGTCGCTCAGCTCCCGGCGTCCTCAGATGAAGGCAGGGTGTTGATGAGCCCAGGCATAAGGGCGGCAGATGCTTGGGCCTGTAGCTAGGCTCAGACCATGCGGCCTATCCAAATGGAGAAGAAAGAGGAGGCCAAATTTGACAACTTTGGTCTCAATAAGGTCCTGGTGCCGTGTAAAGATGATATCCAACGTCAGCCGGGAGAAAAGAGATGATTTTGAGCCGATGTCAGCCGATTTTGGAGGATGCACCCCTGGAGCTCACAGGCAACACATCCTACACCATTGCTGCCCAGGCCATGACCCCGGTTTGATTTCGTTTATTGATTTAATTTGAATGAGGCGAAAGGGGGGTGATTTAAACTTTTTTTTTTTTTCACTTTTTTTTCACTTTTTTACTTTTGCCATGCTTCAATAGCCTCCATGGAAGGCTAGAAGCTGGCACAACTCGATCGGCTCAGCTACATAGCAGAGATCATTAGATCTGATGATCGCTGCTATGTAGCTGAATTGCAGGTATGCTATGAGCGCCGACCACAGGGTGGCGCTCACAGCTAGCCGGGATCAGTAACCATAGAGGTCTCAAGGACCTCTATGGTTACTATGCAGAAGCATCGCTGACCCCCGATCATGTGAAGGGGGTCGGCAGGGGCGGATTATCAGAGGGTCAATATGAGCGGTAGCCCAGGGCCCAGTGGTCTGGGGGGGCCCTGGGCTACCGCACAGATTGACCCTCTGATGATCATCTGTGAATGCCGGCGGCGGCATTTATGTGCCCCCGCCGTACCCGGTAGGCAGAGAGAGGGGGCCCGCATCGGGCCCCTTCTCATCTGCTCACCGGGCCCCTTCCGGCGCTGCGGCGGTTTCCTATTGACGTGCGGGCGCGTGCCCGCACGTCAATAGTTAACAACAGCCGCCAGCCAATTGGAGGCTGGCGGCTGATGTCGGCCGCAGGCACACACGTCGCCGGCGTCTGACGTCATTGTCAGTCGCCGGCGAGTGTGCTCTGTTGGAGGGAGCTCACCGCTGGAGCGCGGACAGGTGAGGACGGAGACTTTGTTGTTTTTTTTTTTATATATATAACGGTGGATACACTGAGGGCAATGCTGGAGGACACTGGGGCAGATTGCTGCAGGACACTGGGGCAGATTGCTGGAGGACACTGGGGCAGATTGCTGGAGGACACTGGGGCAATGCTGGAGGACACTGGGGCAGATTGCTGGAGGACACTGGGGCAGATTGCTGGAGGACACTGGGGCAGATTGCTGGAGACACTGGGGCAATGCTGGAGGACACTGGGGCAGATTGCTGGAGGACACTGGGGCAGATTGCTGGAGACACTGGGGCAATGCTGGAGGACACTGGGGCAATGCTGGAGGACACTGGGGCAGATTGCTGGAGGACACTGGGGCAGATTGCTGGAGGACACTGGGGCAGATTGCTGGAGGACACTGGGGCAGATTGCTGGAGGACACTGGGGCAGATTTCTGGAGGACACTGGGGCAGATTGCTGGAGGACACTGGGGCAGATTGCTGGAGGACACTGGGGCAGATTGCTGGAGGACACTGGGGCAGATTGCTGGAGGACACTGGGGTAATGCTGGAGGACACTGGGGCAATGCTGGAGGACACTGAGGCAGATTGCTGGAGGACACTGGGGCAATGCTGGAGGACACTGGGGCAGATTGCTGGAGACACTGGGGCAGATTGCTGGAGACACTGGGGCAGATTGCTGGAGACACTGGGGGAAATGCTGGAGACACTGGGGGAAATGCTGGACATACTGGGGAAAGTGCTGGACATACTGGGGCAGATTGCTGGACACACTGGTGGTAATATTCTGGACACACTGTCTGGGGGCAATGCTGGACGCACTGGGGCAGATTGCTGGACACACTGTCTGGGGGCAATATGCTGGACACACTGGGGCAATATGCTGGACATACTGCGGTAGATTGCTGGACACACTGGGGGTAATATGCTGGACACACTGGGGCAGATTGCTGGACACACTGGGGCAGATTGCTGGACACACTGTCTGGGGGCAATGCTGGACACACTGGGGGCAATATGCTGGAGACACTGGGGCAGATTGCTGGACACTGGGGCAATATGCTGGACATACTGGGGCAGATTGCTGGACACACTGGGGGCAGGACTGGAGGCATGGGCAGAATGTAGACACGGGGCATGATTGGAGACATGGGGCAGAATGAAAGACATGGGGTAGGATTGGATCATGGGGCAGGATGGATACGATGGAGACATATGGGGCAGGATGTGGAGATCATATGGGGTAGAATGGATACTCATGAGGGCAGGATGGGAGAACATATGGCTGGAGCCAGGAATGAGACACACGGGGCCAGGATGTGGAATATTATTACCATAGGGGCTAATTAAGGGATATTATTACTGCAGTGATGTATTTATTTTATTTTTTGAGTATACTGTTTTAAATGGGGGGCGGTTCTGTTACTGTGTAGAGTGACACTATATCGCCTCTTTTTCTTCATGTGGTGTAATGTAGAAGTTGTGAAAAATTAAGTAATGTGTTCTGCAAGCGGAGCTCGAGATAACTGTGTTATTTCCTGCAGAAACGAGTCCTGGCTGGAAGAAATGATGGCGGTCTGTGCTGGATGAAAGATGAAGGACTTCACCTAGAGACGTCACTGGTGAGTCAGTGTTACCTATACACTGACACTATACACTGTATACTATATAGAGGTCCTGTGTATAATACCACCAGTGATCTCTGTATTACCTCTACACAGACACTGCATACTAAGTACAGATCTCCTGTGAATACTGGCACTTATGGTGATAGTATTGTGTTGTTTTTTACTGATCAGTATTATAGTATTCAGTCACTACGTGGTGGTAATATGTGGTCTGGAAATGGTGTTGTGGTATTTGTCCCTTGTATGTGATATTTGGTCACCAAGTGGTGGTAATATGTGGTCTTGACATGGTGCGGTGGTATTTGTTCCTTGTATGTGATATTATTCGATCACTGTGGTTGTAATTTGTGGTCTGGTCATGGTGCCGTGGTATTTGTTCCTTGTATGTGATATTATTGGTCAAAATATACCTAAATTGTATTGCAGATTTTAACAAATATTTAATAGGTTACAGTAGAAGAGGGCCCGGCCATTTTTCTGGAATAATCAGGTTCGGGTATATCATGACCCCCGTCACATGACCCCCGTCACATGACCCCCGTCACATGACTGGGGGGGGGGCCCACAGTGTCTGAACAGCCCATGTCCCTGGCTACCCTTAATCCACCCCTGGGGGTCGGCGATGCGCTCATTTCATAAGGCCAGCGTCACACTGGCGTATTGCATTTGATGCGAGATCATCGATGCGATATGCTAATGACACTTGGCTCCTGCTCGCAGCAGAGCAGGAGCCGAGTGTCATGCGTCTGTGCTCCGATTCTCTCGCACAGGGAGGATCGGAGCACAGCTGCGGAGGAGGCGGAGATATGAATTTCTCCATCTCCTCCATTGCTGGGGTCCGCTTATAACGCACAGCACTCGGATGATATCTGAGTGGTGTGTGCTGTCTCACTCGCACCCACAGGCTTATATGGGTGCGAGTGAGCCAAAAGTTTTCCGACAAAAAGTCGGCTGCTGGGAGCTGCCCCATAGCTTAACATTGGCCCGAGTGCAATGCAATTTTTTTATCGCATTGCACTGTGAAAATAAAATAAAAAATTTCCCACAAAAATGATTTTTTTAGCCCCAAATTTTTATTTTCACAAATTGGACCACAAAAGTTATTGTCCAATTTGTCCTGAGTACGCTGATACCCCATATGTGGAGGTAAACTACTGTTTGGGCACATGGCAGAGCTCAGAAGGGAAGGAGCACCGTTTTACTTTTTCAACGCAGAATTGGCTGGAATTGAGATCGGACGCCATGTCGCTTTTGGATACCCCCTGATGTGCCTAAACAGTGGAAACCCCCAATTCTAACTCCAACCGTAACCCCAACACACCCCTAACCCTAATCCAAACCCTATCCATAACCCTAACCACACCCCTAACCAAAACAAACCCCTAGCCCTAATCCCAACCCTAACCCCAACACACCCCTAACCCTAATCCCAACCCTTACCACACCCATAACCCTGACACACTCCTTACTCTAATCCCAACCCTAACACTAATCCCAACCCTAACCCTAATCCCAACTGTAAAAGTAATCCAAACCCTAACCCCAACTCTAGCCCCAACCATAACTTTAGCTCCAACCCTAACCCTAACTTTAGTCCTAACCCTAACCCTAACGGGAAAATTGAAATAAATACATTTACCCTGGTTACCATTGTAAATGTAAAAAAAAAAAACACTACATACTTACATTCCGGTGTCTGTCGCATCCCCCGGCGTCAGCTTCCCTGCACTGTGTCAGCGCCGGCCGGCCGTAAAGCAGAGCACAGCGGTGACGTCACCACTCTGCTTTACGGCCGGCGCTTACACAGTGCAGGGAAGCTGAGGCCGGGGGACGCGACAGACACCGGAATGTAAGTATGTAGTGTTTTTTTTTTTTTACATTTACAATGGTAACCAGGGTAAACATCGGGTTACTAAGCACGGCCCTGCGCTTAGTAACCTGATGTTTACCCTGGTTACCCGGGGACTTCGGCATCGTTGGTCGCTGGGGAGCTGTCTGTGTAACAGCTCTCCAGCGACCACACAAGGACTTTCCAACGATCACGGCCAGGTCGTATCGCTGGTCGTGATCGTTGGAAAGTTACTGAGTGTGATGGTACCTTATAACAGAGTGTCACCCCAGCCTGTACACATGGACCATACTGTAATCAGTGAGCTGTGTCAACCTATACTTTTATATCATGTGGTAACAGTATTTTCAGCAATTGATTCCTGCATACTGTCAGCACTACACATGGAGTGCTTTTTTCTGGCCTCCTTAACGAATTTAATTATGTTCACCTATAGCTAGAGGTGCTTAATATCTGTGTGGTGTTTAGCCAAATGGGCGTTAACCTTCCATGACAGTTAGGATATTAGAGGGGTGTGCTACCTGGGAAGGCGGCTGTATTGTGCAGCAGTATCCTCTATTTTAATTTATACGTATGTGATTTATCCTTATTTTTATTTTTGTTCATAATAAAGTTTTGAAATTTTATATTGGCTTTTGTTCCCGATTATTTGGATTGGTTTATATATTGATGTGGGAAGCGCCACCAACCTAAAGGTACCGTCACACTAGACGATTTTACAACGAGAACGACAACGATCCGACCAAAATGAGATCGCTGGAACGTCGCTGTTTAGGTCGCTGCAGAGATGCCAAACACACCAACCTACGAACGATGCTGGAGCGATACAGTGACGTAACAGCGACTCACAGATCGTCCTCGCTAGTCGTTTGCTCAGTGTCACACAGCAAGAGTGTAACGATCTAACGATGCAGACGTAGCCAGATAGGTGTGTTTTATGCACAGGGAGACACCCAGGATGTGACGTTACGGCGTCCCGGAATATAAACCGCAACTCTACAGCGATTGATTCATATTGTTGGAGCGCTGTGTCTTCACGGTCTTCTGCCTTTACAGCGTCCTGTTCGGAACGATCCTTCGCCAGCTACGATCCTCTTCTCCCGTGGACGTTCTGTCTAGAACGTATTCTACTGCAGGCGTCTTCATCGTTTCTTTTCTTGCTCATTAACGGTATGAAATGTCTTTCAGTTGTTTGTTTCTTTTGTGTATAGTTATGGCTATTCAATAATGTTTATCTATGTATATGGTGTAATGATGGATAAAACACCTCCGGCAGCCATCTTGTGCATCTGGCAAGCAGACGCACAAGATGGAGGCATTACTATTCTAATTCTATATTACTATACTAATTATCATACAATAATTAGGTTCTGTAGAAGGACGTAGATCTGGGTATTTATTATAATAGAATATAGGCTGAACTGGATGGACAAATGTCTTTTTTCGGCCTTACTAACTATGTTACTATGTTACTATGTTACTATGCGGTTTGCAAACTCAGTTGCGCTGTCTGCCAATTTTGCACACACCATATGGAAAGGTAAACTAGCTGTCTGCCAATTTTGCACACACTATATGGAAAGGTTAACTAATTCTCTTGTGTCTGCCTTGGCTGGCCCTGGCGTGCTCCGCTAGTAAATAAAACAGCACACAACTTAAAGGAACGAAATTTTTTTTTTTTAGAAACTGAACTGATTTTTTTTTTTTTCAACAAAACACTAACATCTGTCAAGAAAAACAGAAAAAAAAACATTTTTAACGCCCGCGCGCCAAAAGGTGTCGCAGCGTGCGTCCATGTTGCTGCACTTGATGCTGCAGCAGCACTACTGTGCGCTCCAAGAGCGCTACTGTCCGCTCCAGTCCCTCTTGTTTGGCCAGCAGCTCTCTCACAGTGTCCGGTTCTGTAGATAGAAGATAGAATAAAAGTCTTTTTTTTTTGTCCTGTCCCAGAGGTCTTTTTTTTTTTTGGTTGCATTTTATTAGTCGCTGTCAAATGTGACATCCCACCGATAACCCCTCCCACTGTCTGTATACTTACGGAAAAGGGACGCCTGTTGTCCATCACTGGAGCTGCTGACCACCCATCCCCTGTCTCGGGCCAGAGTTCCCGGAGCTAAAAGGAATCAAAATCATATCTGTTTAACAATTGAACTCGCTGTGGGGAACCGCTCGCAGTTTATCGTCACTTACGAATGCTCGCCTCTGGGGAGAATGATGCCGAGCCGGGGGAGGAAGATGGGTAGCGGAAGGGCGGAGTAGTGGCCTGTGGTGGGGTTACTGCATCTGTAATGTATACAATATTTCAGCTCACCTCTTATGTCCCATATGCCGTTATAATTTTGAAATGAATGATGGATAACTTACGTGACGGTCCAGCTTGTGGGCTGCTGCTGCTGCTGCTGGAAGATGTGGGGGAGGATAGTATCCTCTGTAGCCGGCGGCGTCTCTCTACACAAAAATAAAAGAAACACCATGTTTAGACAACAAAAGTACAGAGCTGTAGACATCACAATAAAACTAGACAATATTGACAGCAAAAGTTAGGAGCCTGAAATGAATGATGGATAACT
Source organism: Ranitomeya imitator (assembly GCF_032444005.1). Classification (NCBI taxonomy): domain Eukaryota; kingdom Metazoa; phylum Chordata; class Amphibia; order Anura; family Dendrobatidae; genus Ranitomeya; species Ranitomeya imitator. The sequence continues at coordinate 713,698,580 of NC_091282.1, read as the reverse complement.
TACGTGACGGTCCAGGCTGTGGCCTGCTGCTGGCCGCTGTGGTGGAGGCCAGTGCCCTCTGGTGCCGGCGGCGTCTCTCTACACAAAAAAATTAAAAAAAAGAAATCGCCATGTTTAGACAACAAAAGTACAGAGCTGTAGACATCACAATAAAACTAGACAACATTGACAGCTAAAGTTAGGAGCCTATCGAAATTCGGCAGCATCTGTAATGTATTCTATATTTCTGCTCCCCTGTAAAGTCCCATATGCAGTTATAAAATTGAAATGAATGATGGATAACTTACGTGACGGTCCAGGCTGTGGCCTGCTGCTGGCCGCTGTGGTGGAGGCCAGTGCCCTCTGGTGCCGGCGGCGTCTCTCTACACAAAAAAATAAAAAAAAAGAAATCGCCATGTTTAGACAACAAAAGTACAGAGCTGTAGAAAAAAAAAAAAAAAAAAAGAGGCCATTTGCGGGAAGGAGTAAAAATCAATTTTGACAAGCTAAATGTAATTACATATATAGAACATAGGAAGCACCTCACGGCAGTGCACGTCTCCTGTTTCCCCCTACTGGCAGTGCGAGCAGGGTTGCCAACCTCCACGTAATGATTTCAGGACAATCGGGATTACAATTGCGGACATCCGTATAAATTAAATATGGGGGGTGGAGATTATGGAATTCATGACCTGACCAATTTTTACGCGACAACGCATTTTTGCGCTTGGACATTATAGAAATTTGAAAAGAAAATATTAAATTTTTGTCCTCGTAAGTCCCGGACAAGTTGGCAACCACGGGCACGAGTCTCCCATTTCCCCCCGCTCGGTACCGTGCGTCTTCCAATTCCACCATTCTGATACTTGCCTTGCTTTGCCTCCGCTCGCAAGTGTGCCAGATGGAGTGGCTGCTTATAGCGCAGGTCGGCCCACTTCTTGCGCAGTTGCAGTGCACTGCGCCGGATGCTAAACCTCCTCTCCATCATTTCTGCAATGCGGCCCAGCACTGCATTCTTGTGCAAATTTGGGTGGGCAGGCCGGCTCCTCCTTCCCTCATAGTCGAGGGCATCCATCTTGTCCACAAAAAAACGCACCTCGGCCTGCCCCAGAGGAGCACAGCGCTGTCTCGCCGCCATTTTCTAAAGATAGACGCTGTACGGCACCGCCTAACCACGCCCAGAGGAGGTCCTAGCTGCGGCGCGATCGGCATCGCTATAGCGTCTCTGATTATGCACAGCGTCGCGTTTGTGACGCCGGCTCAAGACATCCTTTTTTTTTTTTTTTTTGCGTTCCTGTTACCAAGTCACAGCGTTTATTGTCTTGCTTTCAGTTTTGTAGTAGCTTGTATCGTAATTTTGGGATGTTAATGAGGTGCGGCTGTAGTGTTAAACGCTGCTTATTACACATGTAAATATAAATTTCCATTAAATCCTATGTTCACATTTCTGTAGAACAGGGCAGCATCTGAGATGCAACGCTGAACAGATATGTGAGCACATGCCCAACGCCGCTTTTTGTGACCCATGCATTAACTTTTCCATGGTTTTAGGGTCAGAAAAAAAAACATCATGCATCGTCCTCTGTGTCCTGACGCATGATTCACAAAACGATAGGGCAACACATGTTATTTCAGGCCCCTAGGTAAAATATAGTGGCACATGCATTGCCGTGGCTGCACCGAACAAAACGCTAATGTGAACTTTGCCTTCTAACCAAAAAAAAAAAAAAAAAGATGTGTGAACACTATTTAACAGTATTGGTTGTCTTGTGTCACTTTAGCAAATCATATGTAATAATTATTTTTTATTGTGCTTTTTCAGGTTGCCATGTCTCTTTCGGATGTACCTGCGATTGTAGCGGCTGCATTGCTGTTAGAAGCTCAGAACCAGCTGGAGGCTGAAGCGCGAAACAATCGTGCAAAGCGACAGCGCCGCATGTGGACCAGACAGTGGCTGCAGAAGAGGAATCAATTGTCCCACATGGGCCTAATCAAGGAACTGAAGGAGAACAACCCGCATGATTTCAAGAACTACCTGAGAATGTCCGAGGATTCATTTAATTTCCTACTTGAAGCTGTGGAACCTTATATTAGGCGGCAAAATACAAGGATGCGAGCTGCTGTCCCTGTGGATGAGAGACTGGCTGTTACGCTCCGGTTCCTGGCGACTGGAAGGTCTATGCAAGACTTGCATTACTGCGCTGCGATTTCCCGAACCCTACTCAGCGTCATAATTCCGGAGACATGTAAAGCAATTATCTCTGCTTTACACCAAAATTACATGCCTTTCCCGGAGACCCCGGATGATTGGAAAGAGATTTCAAGGGGATTTCATGAGCAATGGCAGTTCCCTAATTGCGGGGGTGCCTTGGATGGGAAACATGTCCGCATCACCCAACCACCACACTCCGGCTCCTTTTATTATAACTATAAGGGTTATTTCAGCGTAATTCTGATGGCCCTCGTTAATGCGAACTACGAATTTGTAAGTGTGTCTGTAGGGATCAATGGGAGATTATCTGATGGCGGAGTTTTGGAGCTAACCGATTTTGGGGACCGCTTGAAAGAAAACAAACTGGCCTTGCCTCCCAACAGTGACACTACTGAAAACATGAACTTTGTGTTTGTCGGAGATGAGGCGTTCCCACTGCATCCCAACCTTTTGAAGCCATTCTCCCAGAAAACTCTGACACCTGAGCGGCGCATATTTAATTACCGGCTTTCGAGAGCTAGACGCGTTGTGGAGAATGCGTTTGGAATCATGGCAAACCGATTTCGTGTTTTCCACACTGCAATGAACATGAAACTATCGTCTATAGACTCTGTGGTTCTTGCTTGTTGCGTCCTCCACAACTTTTTGCGCCGCCGTGATGCCACTGCATACAGCCCTCCACAGTATGTAGACTCTGTTGACCCTGCAAACGGGGATATAACCCAGGGAGAATGGCGTCTAGACAATCACACGGTTTCTGGCCTGGAAAGTCTGGGATCCGGAAGGAACAATGATGACGCGACAAATTGCAGGGAAAAATACTGTGACTTTTTCAATGGTCCAGGGGCTGTCTCATGGCAGCACCAACAATTGTAGCGCAACTGTAGGCATATCTTTTACCATTTATTATGGATTACATTTGTTTTTGTTCATCCGCTCTCGTGTACCATTCTTTTTAGAACCCAACCAATTTCTTTGTCAAGTAACAATGTCAACATAACGATATATTGATTTATGTACATTGTCTTGTTCTTTTTATTCCATTCCAATTAAAATATTGAACTATGAAAATACTCTACTTCTGTATCAAACATATGAACCATGGGAATCAACAACCTCTTCTGCCCTAGCGCTTTCATGATGTGTGTGTGTGTGTGTGTGTGTGTGTATGTATATATGTATATATGTATATATATATATATATATATATATATATACAAAATAGGAAAAAGAAGGCAGCACTCATAAAGTTTCATGTGAAAAAAATATGGAGATTTAATCGACCCACATCACTGCGCGACGTTTCAGCTCACTGAACCTTTTTCAAGGCTTGAAAAAGGCTCAGGGAGCCGAAACGTCGCGCAGTGATGTGGGTCGATTAAATCTCCATATTTTTTTCACATGAAACTTTGGGAGTGCTGCCTTCTTTTTCCTATTTTGTATATATGTTGGATAAATGCTTGGACCATTCTATCCAGGGGGCTAGGCACCCGCTATTGGTGAGCATTGTGCTGTTCTCTCTCTCTCTCTCTCTCTCTATATATATATATATATATATATATATATATATATATATATATATATATATATATATATATATATATATAATCTATCCCGATTATAATGCATTTGGTATTGTACAGTATGCATGTCCACTTTGCATATTGCCCACCCACATAGTATTTTGCCCATCCAGAGAGCCACGTAGTATGGAGACAAATTTGAAAAATATATATATTTTATTTGTTTTCACATGACATTTTCACTGTTGATGATCCATAGGGGATTACGGAGTAGGGGAGGGATAAATTGGCCGAGTTTATTAACATATAAATATATTTGTATACTCACCTTCCGAAGTCCCGTTGAAGCAGTGCTATACTCACCCTACGCCACCTTTCCCAGGGACCGTAAGCTGCCGCTTTCAATGGAGTGGTCCTGGGAGTGGCAAAGGCGACGGAGGGTGAGTATAGCAGGTGTGATAGCCTTTTTTTTAATTTTTATCTTAAATTAAGTTTTTTTTAAACTATTGATGATGCATAGGCACAAGGATTAATTACCGGGCGTCAGGCCAATGACTGCAGGGCAGTAGGCAGAGTGGATTATGGACGTTATAAAACTGAAGTCTCTAGTGTTTTCAAGACAAGATCCCTACAAATTTTGATAGTAGGTGCCCATCTCGCTGTACCGGTCCGTAGACGTAGGAGGTCCTTGTGAAAAGTCTGCAAGGTTGGGAATGCGGAGAGCTGGGTTGCCGCATGCTTGGACAAGATGTTGTTAGCCATTGCCAGGAGATCCACAGGTGTCCCCGCTGTCGACTTTCTTTTGCGAGATGGCCGCTGTGGACGTGTCTGATCCTCGAGACACGGGCTTCTGGAGGACTGATGGGACTGGACATCGTTCCCTTCTGGTCTTTCCCGCTGTTGAAGAGGCACCTGCGATTCAAGCAAAAAGAAAAAAAAATTAAAAGTCAATAACATACAAACAACTCAGCCTAGAGCCCCACCTCTCCAACACCTCTATTCCTGTTCATGGGAAGCTATGAGGAACTAGGTAGCAAACCACAGGGGTTACAGAGCTTTCAGAGCTGGGCTGAACTACATTGGGCAGCAATACTGTACGTACAAATGTGCGGAAGACACAATATGTTAATGTATTTATCTTTATGTTATAGACTTTGGAAATTATTAAAAATGCATTTAAAGGAGGGGGGAGTACTGTTTGGACATACTTCTCAAGGAAGTGACAGGAAGTGACAACTGTTATTAACAGGGGGATTAAACATGAAAAATGTGAATCATTATTATTGGAAACCATGCAGTCTCATAAACCTACAAGACACACGGCATGCTACTAGAAGGGAAGCTAGGGGGTACTTACATGCTCGTCCGGAGACTCGGGCAGGTTCTCTTCAGGCGATGGTGCACATATGCTTGTGACAGTCTGGCACGGACGAGGAATTTCCTGGTCCCGAGTGAACGCCAGCAGGTCATAGTACCACAACTTGGGCACATAGACGTCGTCAGTTCCGGCCCCAGACTTCAGCGACTTTTCCACCTTGTTCAACTCTTTTTTGTAGACTGTGCGGAGAGCCTGGATTTTTTTACGCACAATGTGTTCATCCACCGTCTCAGTGGGATGATGCTCCTTGTAGATGGCCACCAGGTTCTCATACGCATCTTTCTTTTTGTAGCGGTTGCTGTAATCCGCCGACTTTATCTTCCACAAGCAGGGCAGGGAGCGGTACATCTCTATGAGTGCCCGAACACAGTCTTGTTCATTGGCAGACATCTAAAAAAAAAATAAAAAAATGAAGCAACATCAAGCAAGAAAGTTGTGGCCCCTGTGCCTTTCCTAATGTGAGCAGCCTACTCTTGTATGGGATGGGCCGTGCGCTCTTTCCTTTTGGTAGCCACCATTTTAGGGATGGAATGGTTCGTATGCTTTTTTTATATTATTAATACCAATTTTGGGGCTTGAAAATGGCAGATTAAAAAAAAAAAAAAAAAAAAAAAATTAACATGAAAGATTTAATAAGAACGCTGATGAGTTCAAAATCTCCAACCAGGTCGCTCACAAGAAGCTAGAGAACGATGTAAAGGTCTCGATTTACAACCACGACGCTCACGAGATGTTAAATCAATACGGAGCAGAATTCCAGATTTCAAAACAAGACGCTCACGAGAGTTTATAAAACAAAGACGCTGCAAAGATCTTGATTTCCAACCAATACGCTTACGAGATGGAGAATGAACACGATGCAGAGTTGTGGATTTCCAACCTATTGCAAGATGCTCGTAGTTGAAATACGCACAAGTGATTGAACAGTTGACTCAAGCTTTTTATATCGGAACCTTGCTATAGAACCTACCTATAGATGATCCCGCTGTGGTCTATCACAGTTCACAGGGAGACATCACACCCACTCCATTGTATAACGTTATGGCGTCACCATTTTTTTTTTATTAAATAAAGTAAAAGCCTTTTTTTGTAATGGCTGTTGTAATCCCCATGTAGGCTGTGGCGACAGATGGCATCTTCTTTTGTAAAGTCATGTTATGGCGTCACCTTTTTTAATGTCATTATGTCCTCCCCTTTGTCATTGTAATGTATTGTAAAGACCCCCTTTATTTATAATGTAGACACCACATCACAGACTATTGCGACACAATGGCATCTCCTTTGTAAAGTCATGTTCTGAGGTCACTTTTTTAATGTTATAATGTAATGTAAAGGCGTCTCCTTTTGTAATTGTTATGTATTGTAAAGACCTCCTTTATGGAATGTACACACCACCTCCCAGGCTTTATCAGGACAGAGGGAGTCACCTTTTGTAATAGCGTATCCTTTTTTTTTATTTTAGGTAATACTTTATCACTTGGCGGTCCCCTATCCTTTGTAATTGCATATTTTATTGTATTAATCAGGCGATATGTATTGGACCTAGGCTATCATAGTATGGGAAGTTTATGTGATCGTGGTAAATTGATATTTTCCAAGAAAACGTTTAGAATTTAAATCTATTACGGGCGTCACTGCAATGTATTGTAAAGGCGTCTCCTTTTTAATATACAACGCCTACCTGGCTAGAGCAAGACGCTGCGACGGCCCCTATGATCGTTGCTGGCGTCGTTGCTTTTGGTGTCAAACACAACGATACACGCCAATCGAACGACAAAATAAAGTTCTGAACTTTCAGCGCCGACTAGCGACATCACAGCGGGATCCAGATCGCTGCTGCGTGTCAAACACAACGATATCGCTAACGAGGACGCTGTTACGTCACAGATCGTTGTCGTTCTCGTTGTAAAATCGTCTAGTGTGACGGTACCTTAAGCCTTGCTCTGTGTATGGGTGAACCATACTGTAATCAGGCTTACATTAGCATTCCTTGCCCGGTATCTGGTGGGGGCATGCTTGTCTTTGTTCCCCTCTGCAGGGGGCATCTCCAATACACAAACCTGTAGAGAAACTGCAGAAAGGGTTTCTGGAACTTTCCTAATCCTTGGAGCTATGTTTAAGGGGGTGGGTGTTGGGATCAGCCCCTTTGTAGGGCAGAGATACTAAGGCTAAGTTCACATTAGCGTTGTGCGGGGCTGCATCAGGCGCAGCCACGGCGACGCATGCGCCATGCACCCCTATATTTAACATGGGGGGCGCATGGACACGCGTTGTCTTGCGTTTTGTGACGCATGCGTCTTTTTGGCGCAACAGAAAATGCTGCATGATGCAGTTTTTTCTGCGCCCAAAATCATGAATCATGGGTTAAAAAAAGCTGCGTTTTGCATGCGTTTTTGCATGCGTTGTGCGTTGCGTCGCCGACGCAGCACCGCACAACGCAAATGTGAACGTAGCCTAAGAGTGGTAGGACAACAAGCCACATGTTCTGTTAGTCATGTATCATGTATGGAGATTGGAGATCATTTTGCCACATGGAATTGTGATGTCTCACCACCCAACTGGATTTAAGGACTGAATCTGAAGACTGTTAATGTGTGGTGACTTGCGAAGGGCTGGGATCTTATGCTGAGGCGAGATCCCGGTGACTATGTGTATTGTTAGAAGCTGCCACGTGGGACTGTGTTGTGTCCCTCATCTGCTGGAGCCATTGAATTCACTCAAGGACTATTTCTATTTCCCTGGCATTGGATTGCCGGGTGGCGCCCCTGAATCTGCTCTCTTTGTGTGGACTCATTGTGGACTCATTACGGACGCTGCAGAATTACTTTCATTTGTGTTGTCCCAGTTCCCTGTTCCAATAAATCTTGTTAGATTGTTTATCGGCCTGGTGTCTCTTCCTGCTCTGTCGTATACCCCATCACAATTAACCCTTCAAGTGCTTCACGAGAACCAAAGCAATGTGGAATGTGGAAGTAAAAAATGAACATTTTTCTTTTTTTCACAAAAAATTTACTTTGGAACCAAAATTTTTTTCTTGTCACAAGGGTATCAGGAGAAAATGGACCACAATATTTGTTGTTCAATTTCTCCCGAGTACGCCGATACCCCATGTGTGTGGGAAAGCCACTGTTTGGGCGCATGGCAGGGCTCAGAAGGGAGGGAGCACAGTTTGACTTTTTGAATGCAATATTGGCTAGAATCAATGGTGGTGCCATGTCATGTTTGGAGACCCCCTGATGTACCTAAACAGTGGAAACCCCCAATTCTAACTCCAACCCTAATCACAACCCTAACCCCAACACACCCCTACCCTAATCCCACCCCTAACCACAACCTTAACCCCAACACACCCCTAACCCTAATCCCAACCTTAACTATATCCCTAACCACAACCCTAACCCTAATCCCAGCCATAACCCCAACCCTAACCATAACACTCCCCCAACCCTAACCATAACCCTAATCACAACCGTAACCTCAACACACCCCTTACCACAACCCTAACCACAATCCTAACCCCAACACACCCCTAACCATAACCCTAACCACAACCCTAACCCCAACACACCCCTACCCTAATCCCAACCCTAACCATAACCCTAACCTCAACCCTAATCCTAACCATAAACCTAACATACCCCTAACTCCAACCCTAACCATAATCTCAACCATAACCACACCCCTAACCATAACCCTAACCACACCCCTAACCCTAATCCCAACCCTAACCATAACCCTAACCACAACCCTAACCCCAGCACACCCCTAACCACAAACCTAACCACAACCCTAACCCCAACACACCCCTACACTAATCCCAACCCTAACTATAACCCTAACAACCCTAACTCCAGCACACCCCTAACTCTAATCCCAACCTAACCCTAACCACAACCTTAACCCTAATCCCAACCATAACCCCAACCTTAACCATAACCCTAACACACCCCTAACCCCAACCCTAATCGTAATCTCAACCATAGCCACACCCCTAACCCTATTCCCTACCCTAACTATAACCCTAACCACACCCTAAACCCAAAACACCCCAAACCCTAATCCCAACCAAAAACCTTAACCACAACCCTAACCCCAACATACCCCTAACCACAAACCTAACTACAACCATAACCCCAACACACCCTTACCCTAATCCCAATCCTATTTATAACCCTAACCACAACCCTAACCCCAACACACCCCTAACCCTAATCCCAACCCAAACCATAATCCTAACCACAACCCTAATCCCAACCCTAACCATAACACATCCCTAACCCCAACCCTAACCATCTCAACCATAAACACACCCCTAACCCTAATCCCAACCCTAGCCATAACCCTAACCACAACCCTAACCCAACACACCCTTAACCCAAATCCCAACTCTAACCATAACCTTAACACACCACTAACCCCAACCCTAACCCTAGCCCAACCCTAACTTTAGCCCAACTCTAACCCTAGCCCCAACCCTAACCATAGCCCAACCCTAACCCTAACTTTAGCGCAACCCTAACTTTATCCCAACCCTAAACCTAACTTTAGCCCAACTCACCTTAGCCCATTTCTAACCCTAATGGAAAAATTGAAATAAATACATTTTTTTAATTTTATTATTTTTTTCCTAACTGGGGGTGATAAAGGGAGGTTTGATTTACTATTTTTTTAGGGTCTATCACAGTGATCAAAATAAACCAATAGGAAAAATCTCCTGTCGTTGCCGGGTGCTGGCTGGAAGATCTCGGCGGGAGCACTGCGCATGTGCCCACCATTTTCTCCCGGAAGAAGATGCTGACGGCCCGGGAGACTTCACGGGGGGATGCAGGGACTCCAATGGTACCAGGGGGGATCGGGGGACCCCATTTCTCTCTCCTCTGATGTGCAATCACATCAGAGAAGAGAGAAATTAAATGGAAAATCAGACTTTTTTTTGGCGGTTCCCTTTATTCCGTTAACAACGGCGATCGCAACAGCGGGGTCGGTAAAACCCAACCCGAATCATGTTCTCTGGGATCTTGGCTACCCCTGGTAACCGAGACCCCAGAGAAATTCCGACTCTAGGGGGCACTATATACTTATTTCTCAGCGCCTTTAAAAAGCAGTGCTCAGGCATAAGTACCCTGAACTGCCGCCGTTAAAAGACATATCGGTGGTCGTTAAGGGGTTAAGTGCAGCCTCAGGTTTTCTGGGAAATTCCTGCACTAGATATGGATTCCATGTGTGAACAATGCCTTACTGCCTGGTCCAACGTATGTTTGGGGCGCATGTTTCTGGCTCTGCCAGCCCGTCTGAGCCACTCGCTATATGTGCTGTCTGATTTCATTTTTTGCAGCGTCCATCTTTTTAAAGCTATATAAAAACAGCCGTCCATACTTTTATAACCCTCCTGAAAAAAAGCAGAGAATGTGGTCTGACAGCATGTGTTCTGCCCATCTTAATGTGCAGAGAGTTAATTATCATGTTATTCAAGTTGTGGCCACTGGAGGTCATCAGCTGCCTACTTTTCATGTTGTTTACCAACCTTTCCCTCCTAAGAGCAATGTCTTATGGGTTAGTTCCGCCCACATTCTTCTTGTGAAGACAAGCTTCAGTAGCCATTTTTCCTCAGATCTGCAGAGAGGCACACGTGCTCCTGTCTCGCTTACTTTCTTACCCCTGTCCTAACGGATCTCGTTTTTCACCAGTCATCCACTATGATCAGTCATCCACTATGATCAGTCATCCACTATGATTATTCACTGAACATCCACTTTGTACATCAACATCATTCACTATTCGATCATCTACTATGAATACTGTCCACCATTGTTGTTCAACGTTATAGTTTTGGTTATCATCACCCTAATAAATAAGACTTAAGCATCAACACAGTCTGTTTACTGGGATGTGGATGAAGGTTTAGCCGTATGTTGGAATCCACACAGCATCCTAGGTGGAGGAAGACAGAACAGTGAAAAACGAGACCGCCAGTCGCAGGCGGTGATTGTAAAGTAAGAACAGATTAGCTGCCTTCAGTGAAACTGATAGCCGGTCGCAGGCTGTAGTTGTTCAGACTGTACGGAACCGCTAACACCCACACTGCTCCGCATTCGGGTATCACAGCAGCCGCCATACAGCCGCGGGACTATACTGCAGCCCGCCAAGAGGAGCTACATCATTCCCGCCACGCGGAAGCTTACCGCACCTAGACTCAGTTTCCTGCCAAAACACTCAGCAGTACGCAGCTAAGCGCACAATGTCTCGAAACAGCACATCCTCACTCAAGACGAGGTCACGAGCAAGCTCTAACAGGTCATCATTAGCAGAGCTGGCTGCTGTCGCTCGTGCTGAAGCTGAAAAAGCCAAAGCGAGGTCCTCCTTTGCCGAGAAAGAAATGCATCTAAAGCTGAGACAAGCAGAGCATGAGGCAGAAAAGGTACGTTTGCAGGCAGAACAAACTGCACGCCTGCAAGCCGAAACCGCACGTTTGCGGGCAGAGCAAGAAGCAGAAGGTGCGCGCCTGCAAGTGTCTCTAGAAAGACTTATGGTAGCCAAAGAGGCAGCAGCTGCAATAGCTAAGGCAGAGTACTTGGAAGCCATGAAGGATCCTGATTATGAGAGACGCAGCAACGTTCTTGGAACAGATCTAGAGCAGCAAGATCCAGCTCAGCGCGTCGCAGAGTACGTTCATCGACACTCCAGCATGGACAACACCCTTGACAGACTACAACGATCAGCCTACGCCGATTATCATCGATCCAACCCCGAACTTCGCTACTACAAACAAGAAGATGTCCAACACAGAGGAGTCGACCACAGCTACCGTTCCACTGAGAAGAAGGTACAGCTCCCACCTCACCTTAAAGAGACATCTTCTTCACCAGAAAGGTACTATGCAGACTGTCCGAAGCCAAGAGCGTCTCACAGGTATGGTGATGCACCACACACTAGACATGGCTATAACATACCGGCTCGTACCAACGCTGATCAAGCCACCGTAGACTTGGCAAAGTTCTTTGCCCGCCGAGAACTGGTAACAAAAGGACTTGTAAAGTTCACTGACAAAGCCGAAAACTATAGGTCGTGGCGAGCTTCATTCCAGAATGCCATTCAGGGACTGGACTTTTCTAGTAGTGAGGAGTTAGATCTCCTGGTAAAGTGGCTTGGAACTGAATCGGTCGAGCATGCTAAAAGACTAAGAGACATTAACATAGAATACCCACACATAGGTCTACGTAAAGTGTGGGAAAGACTTGACGAATGCTATGGGTCCGTAGAAGTAATAGAGAATGCTTTATTCAAAAGAATTGATGATTTCCCTAAGATAGGGCCCAAGGGTTATCAAAGACTTAGAGAATTGAATGATTTATTGATAGAGTTACAGGTCGCCCAGAAGGAAGGTCACTTGGCTGGATTGGCATTCTTAGACACTGCTAGGGGTGTCAATCCAATAGTACAAAAACTTCCTTACAATCTTCAAGAAAGGTGGATTATACATGGTTCACGGTATAAACAAATTCATAACGTACCATTCCCTCCTTTTGCTGTATTTGTTGAGTTTGTCACCCAGCAAGCCAAGATCAGAAATGACCCTAGTTTTGATTTCACTCTGTCATGTTCCACTACCCCTGGTGTCAAACCCCAGTAAGACACCCGTGGCAGTTCATAAAACTGATATTGATTCCACAGGTCCTCCACACAAGACAACTAAGCCCCCTACGGAAGAGAGCAAACCTCAGGATGTCAGTAAGCAGTGTCCTCTACACAGGAAACCACATCCTCTACTAAAGTGCAGAGCCTTCAGGGAGAAGACTTTAGAGGATCGCAAAGGTTTCCTCAAGGAAAACAACATCTGCTTCAAATACTGTGCTACGACCTCTCACTTCGCCAGGAACTGTGGAGCTAGCGTGAAATGTGCAGAATGCAGCAGCACGGATCACAATACAGCCTTGCATCCTGGACCACCTCCAGGAGTGTTGTCACAAGCAGAGGAGTACGATGAGAAACAGAAGAACACCGACGAAGACACCCCTGCGGTCACCTCTCAATGTACGGAGATCTGTAAGGGACTCAAGGGAGGAAGATCCTGCTCAAAAATCTGCCTTGTCCGAGTCTATCCAACAGGCCACAGAGACAAAGCGCTCAAGATATATGCAATCCTAGATGACCAAAGTAATAGGTCTTTAGCCAGGTCCATCTTCTTTGACAACTTCAGCATTGTAGGCCCCAGTTCTCCCTACTCCCTTAGGACATGTTCAGGTACCGTCGAGACGGCGGGGAGGAAAGCAACCGGATACAAAGTGGAGTCCATGGATGGCCAGACCTGTCTGTCACTACCGACCATCCTGGAGTGCAACCAGATTCCTGACAACAGGTCTGAGATACCTTCACCAGAGGTGGCAACGTATCACCCCCACCTGAAGCGTATAGCCCACCTGATACCTAAGTTGGAACCAGAAGCGCCAATAGCTTTACTTCTGGGAAGAGATATACTACGAGTCCACAAGACTAGAGAATATATCAACGGCTCACTGAATGCTCCATACGCGCAGAGGCAAGATCTTAGATGGGTCATTGTAGGAGATGTCTGTCTAGGAGGAGCACACAAGCCGGTCTCAGTCAACAGTATGCTTACCAGCACACTAGAAAATGGACGTCCATCTCTCTTCCAGCCGTGTCACAATAGTCTGCTGGTAAAGGAACTACCGAGCAGCACTCCCCTACCTTGCCCTTTCTCAGTTCCTATCAACGAAGACCACGCCTGTGAAGGTGAACAAGACCACATAGGATGTACAGTCTTCCACAGGACGAAGGAAGACAACAAGGTAGCGATGTCTATAGAAGACAAGATATTCCTGGACATCATGGACGAACAAATAGTCAAGGATACGGCGAATAGTTGGGTCGCACCTCTACCATTTTGACCTCAGAGGAGACGCCTACCCAACAACAAGGAATTGGTCTACAGCAGATTCATCTCCCTAAGACACAAGCTTCAGAAGTCACCTGAGACGAAGGAACATTTCTTTACTTTCATGGGAAAGATATTCCAGAACAACCACGCAGAGATTGCACCTGCACTTCGACACGGAGAGGAGTGTTGGTACCTGCCCATCTTCGGAGTGTACCATCCTAAGAAGCCAGGTCAAATTAGAGTGGTATTCGACTCAAGTGCCAAATGCGAAGACGTGTCATTGAATGATGTCTTACTGTCGGGCCCAGACCTCAACAACAGACTTCTGGAAGTATTACTCTTTTTCCGTAGAGATTCAGTGGCATTTATGGCCGACATACAACAGATGTGTCACTGTTTTCTCGTCAAAGAGGAACACAGAAACTACCTGAGGTTCTTCTGGTACCGTGACAACGACCCGGACGAAGACATCGCAGAGTACCGGATGCGGGTACACATCTTTGGGAACAGTCCTTCCCCAGCGGTCCAAATCTACGGCCTCCGACATTCTGCCAAAAAGGGTGAAGAAGAGTATGGCTCGGACGTCAGGTCCTTTGTGGAAAAGGATTTTTACGTGGATGACTGTTTGAAGTCCACACCGACAAGTGAGGCCGCAATCAGTCTACTAAAGAGGACTCGTGACATGCTCGCTCAGTCTAACCTAAGGTTACACAAGATTTCTTCCAACAGCCGAGAGTTGATGGAAGCCTTTCCCTCTGAAGACTATTCCAGCGATCTAAAGGATTTAGACCTCAGCATCGACCCCCTTCCTATGCAGCGGAGCCTTGGATTGCTGTGGGACCTGAAGACAGATACCTTCACCTTTCAGATCAGCAAGGATGAGAAACCCTTCACGTGCAGAGGAGTTCTTTCCTTCGTGAATAGTTTATACGACCCCTTGGGGTTCGTAGCTCCAGTAACCATCAAAGGAAAGCTGATGCTCAGGGACTTCACCCAAGACACTACTGATTGGGATGATCCACTTCCAGCGGGAAAGGCTGACCTGTGGGCAGAGTGGAGGAAGTCTCTTGAAGCCCTGACCAACCTTCGTGTGAAACGACCGTATGCTCCTGTGCCATCCACAGAGGTCAAAACGCAAACACTTTGTATTTTCTGTGATGCATCAGTCAAAGCGATTGTAGCAGTAGCGTACCTCAAATCCACAGACGTAAGCGGACAATGCCATATCGGGTTCGTTATGAGCCGGACGAAATTGGCGCCACTTCGTGAACACACGATACCCAGACTGGAACTCTGTGCTGCTGTCCTCGCAGTTGAGTTGGCCGAACTGATCTCGGATGCGATGAGGCTGAAGATCAAGGATGCAGAGTTCTACACCGATAGCAAGGTGGTACTGGGGTACATCTGTAACGAGACGCGACGCTTCTACGTCTACGTCAGCAACCGGGTACTTCGGATAAGAAGATCCACCGACCCTAATCAGTGGCACTACGTACCTACTAACCACAATCCTGTGGACCACGCGACTAGATCCGTTGCACCCAGTCATCTGAAGGACACTTCATGGTTCACAGGCCCTACCTCTTTGTACCGTTCGATGTCCCACATCAGCAGGCCTGAAACTTTCGAACTAGTGGGTCCAGACGCAGACGAAGAGATCCGACCTCAAGTGTCTGCTCTACATACAGAGATTTCAAGCTGCCACCTCGAATCTCACCGGTTCAGCAGGTTCTCCACCTGGAAGTCACTTGTTCGAGCTATAGCTTGTCTATTTCTTGTAACCCAGTCCTACAAGACAGCACTTTCTAGTGATTCTGGAGATCCATCCATCCTTACTCCTGCAATGTTACTCACACAGAAAACCTGTGTCCCGAAAGCTCCACTCGGAGAATTCAATGACAAAGACCTCTACAGACGACAATGGAGGCAAGTACAAAGCGTGTCCAACGTCTTCTGGAATAGATGGAGGAAACAGTATCTCTCCACTCTGCAAAGCAGGACAAAGTGGCAGAAAGACCGCTCAAACATTCAATCTGGCGATGTTGTACTCGTCAAAGACAGTCAGTCACATCGGAACGAGTGGTGTTATGGCTGGCAATCAGGCAACACAGTGTGCAGTAATCAGCGCACATACAGAGATCTGGCAATAACCAAAAACAATAGGACGAGCTCTGAGACGTGGAATCTCTGTAGACTGCAGTACCTGATCTATCCTCACACAACTATAAGCAGCAGTGGATTGCGCCTATCACTACCTATGCAACTCGGCACTGCCTGAGGAGCTGACTAGCCTGAAGATAGAAATACAAGCCTGACTTACCTCAGAGAAATACCCCAAAGGAATAGGCAGCCCCCCACATATAATGACTGTTAGCAAGATGAAAAGACAAACGTAGGAATGAAATAGATTCAGCAAAGTGAGGCCCGATATTCTAGACAGAGCGAGGATAGCAAAGAGAACTATGCAGTCTACAAAAAACCCTAAAACGAAAACCACGCAAAGGGGCAAAAAGACCCACCGTGCCGAACTAACAGCACGGCGGTGCACCCCTTTGCTTCTCAGAGCTTCCAGCAAAAGTTAATAGCAAGCTGGACAGAAAAAACAGAAAATAAACTAGAAGCACTTATCTAACAGAGCAGCAGGCCCAAGGAAAGATGCAGTAGCTCAGATCCAACACTGGAACATTGACAAGGAGCAAGGAAGACAGACTCAGGTGGAGCTAAATAGCAAGGCAGCCGAGCTCACCAAAACACCTGAGGGAGGAAGCCCAGAGACTGCAATACCACTTGTGACCACAGAAGTGAACTCAGCCACAGAATTCACAACAGTACCCCCCCCTTGAGGAGGGGTCACCGAACCCTCACCAGAACCCCCAGGCCGACCAGGATGAGCCACATGAAAGGCACGAACAAGATCTGGGGCATGGACATCAGAGGCAAAAACCCAGGAATTATCTTCCTGAGCATAACCCTTCCATTTGACCAGATACTGGAGTTTCCGTCTAGAGACACGAGAATCCAAAATCTTCTCCACAATATACTCCAATTCCCCCTCCACCAAAACAGGGGCAGGAGGCTCCACAGATGGAACCATAGGTGCCACGTATCTCCTCAACAACGACCTATGGAATACATTATGTATGGAAAAGGAGTCTGGGAGGGTCAGACGAAAAGACACCGGATTGAGAATCTCAGAAATCCTATACGGACCAATAAAACGAGGTTTAAATTTAGGAGAGGAAACCTTCATAGGAATATGACGAGAAGATAACCAAACCAGATCCCCAACACGAAGTCGGGGTCCCACACGGCGTCTGCGATTAGCGAAAAGCTGAGCCTTCTCCTGGGACAAGGTCAAATTGTCCACTACCTGAGTCCAGATCTGCTGCAACCTGTCCACCACAGAATCCACACCAGGACAGTCCGAAGACTCAACCTGTCCTGAAGAGAAACGAGGATGGAACCCAGAATTACAGAAAAATGGAGAGACCAAGGTAGCCGAGCTGGCCCGATTATTAAGGGCGAACTCAGCCAACGGCAAAAATGACACCCAATCATCCTGGTCAGCGGAAACAAAACATCTCAGATATGTTTCCAAGGTCTGATTGGTTCGTTCGGTCTGGCCATTAGTCTGAGGATGGAAGGCCGAGGAGAAAGATAGGTCAATGCCCATCCTACCACAAAAGGCTCGCCAGAACCTCGAGACAAACTGGGAACCTCTGTCAGAAACAATATTCTCAGGAATGCCATGTAAACGAACCACATGCTGGAAGAACAAAGGCACCAAATCAGAGGAGGAAGGCAATTTAACCAAGGGCACCAGATGGACCATTTTAGAAAAGCGATCACAGACCACCCAAATGACCGACATTTTTTGAGAAACGGGAAGGTCAGAAATGAAATCCATCGAAATATGTGTCCAAGGCCTCTTCGGGACCGGCAAGGGCAAAAGCAACCCACTGGCACGTGAACAGCAGGGCTTAGCCCTAGCACAAATTCCACAGGACTGCACAAAAGCACGCACATCCCGTGACAGAGATGGCCACCAGAAGGATCTAGCAACCAACTCCCTGGTACCAAAGATTCCTGGATGACCGGCCAGCACCGAACAATAAAGTTCAGAGATAACTTTACTAGTCCACCTATCAGGGACGAACAGTTTCTCGGCCGGACAACGATCAGGTTTATTAGCCTGAAATTTCTGCAACACTCTGCGCAAATCAGGGGAGATGGCAGACACAATGACTCCTTCCTTGAGGATACTCGCCGGCTCAGATAACCCCGGAGAGTCGGGCACAAAACTCCTAGACAGAGCATCCGCCTTCACATTTTTAGAGCCCGGAAGGTATGAAATCACAAAATCAAAACGAGCAAAAAATAACGACCAACGGGCCTGTCTAGGATTCAAGCGCTTGGCAGACTCAAGATAAGTAAGGTTCTTATGATCAGTCAAAACCACCACGCGATGCTTAGCACCCTCAAGTCAATGACGCCACTCCTCGAATGCCCACTTCATGGCCAGCAACTCTCGGTTGCCCACATCATAATTACGCTCAGCAGCAGAAAATTTCCTGGAAAAGAAAGCACATGGTTTGAACACTGAGCAACCAGAACCTCTCTGTGACAAAACCGCCCCTGCACCAATCTCAGAAGCATCAACCTCGACCTGGAACGGAAGAGAAACATCAGGTTGACACAACACAGGGGCACAGCAAAAACGACGCTTCAACTCCTGAAAAGCTTCCACGGCAGCAGAAGACCAATTAACCAAATCAGCACCCTTCTTGGTCAAATCGGTCAATGGTCTGGCAATGCTAGAAAAATTACAGATGAAGCGACGATAAAAATTAGCAAAGCCCAGGAATTTCTGCAGACTTTTTAGAGATGTCGGCTGAGTCCAATCCTGGATGGCCTGAACCTTAACCGGATCCATCTCGATAGTAGAAGGGGAAAAGATGAACCCCAAAAATGAAACTTTCTGCACACCGAAGAGACACTTTGATCCCTTCACGAACAAGGAATTAGCACGCAGTACCTGGAAAACCATTCTGACTTGCTTCACATGAGACTCCCAATCATCTGAGAAGATCAAAATGTCATCCAAGTAAACAATCAAGAATTTATCCAGATACTCACGGAAAATGTCATGCATAAAAGACTGAAAAACAGATGGAGCATTGGCAAGTCCGAACGGCATCACCAGATACTCAAAATGACCCTCGGGCGTATTAAATGCCGTTTTCCATTCATCTCCCTGCCTAATTCTCACCAGATTATACGCACCACGAAGATCAATCTTAGTAAACCAACTAGCCCCCTTAATCCGAGCAAACAAGTCAGAAATCAATGGCAAGGGATACTGAAACTTAACAGTGATCTTATTAAGAAGGCGGTAATCAATACACGGTCTTAGCGAACCATCCTTCTTGGCTACAAAAAAGAACCCTGCTCCCAAAGGTGACGACGATGGGCGAATATGTCCCTTCTCCAGGGACTCCTTCACATAACTGCGCATAGCGGTGTGTTCAGGTACGGACAAATTAAATAAACGACCCTTAGGGAATTTACTACCAGGAATCAAATCGATAGCACAATCACAATTCCTATGCGGAGGTAGGGCATCAGACTTGGACTCTTCAAATACATCCTGAAAGTCCGACAAGAACTCTGGGATGTCAGAAGGAATGGATGACGAAATAGACAAAAATGGAACATCACCATGTACTCCCTGACAACCCCAGCTGGTTACCGACATAGAGTTCCAATCCAATACTGGATTATGGGTTTGTAGCCATGGCAACCCCAACACGACCACATCATGCAAATTATGCAGTACCAGAAAGCGAATAACTTCCTGATGTGCAGGAGCCATGCACATGGTCAGCTGGGCCCAGTACTGAGGCTTATTCTTGGCCAAAGGTGTAGCATCAATTCCTCTCAACGGAATAGGACACCGCAAAGGCTCCAAGAAAAATCCACAACGTTTAGCATAATCCAAATCCATCAGATTCAGGGCAGCGCCTGAATCCACAAACGCCATGACAGAATACGATGACAAAGAGCACATTAAGGTAATGGACAAAAGGAATTTGGACTGTACAGTACCAATAACGGCAGAGCTATCGAACCGCCTAGTGCGTTTAGGACAATTAGAAATAGCATGAGTAGAATCACCACAATAGAAACACAGTCTGTTCAGACGTCTGTGTTCTTGCCGTTCTACTTTAGTCATAGTCCTGTCGCACTGCATAGGCTCAGGTTTACTCTCAGACAATACCGCCAGATGGTGCACAGATTTACGCTCGCGCAAGCGACGACCGATCTGAATGGCCAAGGACATAGACTCATTCAAACCAGCAGGCATAGGAAATCCCACCATTACATCCTTAAGAGCTTCAGAGAGACCCTTTCTGAACAAAGCCGCTAGTGCAGATTCATTCCACAGAGTGAGTACTGACCACTTCCTAAATTTCTGACAATATACTTCTACATCATCCTGACCCTGGCATAAAGCCAGCAGATTTTTCTCAGCCTGATCCACTGAATTAGGCTCATCGTAAAGCAATCCCAGCGCCTGGAAAAATGCATCAACATTACTCAATGCAGAATCTCCTGGTGCAAGAGAAAACGCCCAGTCCTGTGGGTCGCCGCGCAAAAAAGAAATAATAATCAAAACCTGTTGAATAGGATTACCAGAAGAATGAGGTTTCAAGGCCAAAAATAGCTTACAATTATTTCTGAAGCTCAGGAACTTAGTTCTGTCACCAAAAAACAAATCAGGAATCGGAATTCTTGGTTCTAGCATCGATTTCTGATCAATAGTATCTTGAATCTTTTGTACATTTACAACGAGATTATCCATTGAGGAGCACAGAGCCTGAATATCCATGTCCACAGCTGTGTCCTGAAGCACTCTAATGTCTAGGGGAAAAAAAAGACTGAAGACAGAGCTAAGAAAAAAAAATGATGTCAGGATTTCTTTTTTCCCTCTATTGGGCATCATTGGTTGGCTCCTTGTACTGTTATGGCTGGCAATCAGGCAACACAGCGTGCAGTAATCAGCGCACATACAGAGATCTGGCAATAACCAAAAACAATAGGACGAGCTCTGAGACGTGGAATCTCTGTAGACTGCAGTACCTGATCTATCCTCACACAACTATAAGCAGCAGTGGATTGCGCCTATCACTACCTATGCAACTCAGCACTGCCTGAGGAGCTGACTAGCCTGAAGATAGAAATACAAGCCTGACTTACCTCAGAGAAATACCCCAAAGGAATAGGCAGCCCCCCACATATAATGACTGTTAGCAAGATGAAAAGACAAACGTAGGAATGAAATAGATTCAGCAAAGTGAGGCCCGATATTCTAGACAGAGCGAGGATAGCAAAGAGAACTATGCAGTCTACAAAAAACCCTAAAACGAAAACCACGCAAAGGGGCAAAAAGACCCACCGTGCCGAACTAACAGCACGGCGGTGCACCCCTTTGCTTCTCAGAGCTTCCAGCAAAAGTTAATAGCAAGCTGGACAGAAAAAACAGAAAACAAACTAGAAGCACTTATCTAGCAGAGCAGCAGGCCCAAGGAAAGATGCAGTAGCTCAGATCCAACACTGGAACATTGGCAAGGAGCAAGGAAGACAGACTCAGGTGGAGCTAAATAGCAAGGCAGCCAACGAGCTCACCAAAACACCTGAGGGAGGAAGCCCAGAGACTGCAATACCACTTGTGACCACAGAAGTGAACTCAGCCACAGAATTCACAACAGAGTGGCCACTCGGCCTAGTCATTAAGACCCTTCCCAGTAAAGATGGGAAAGTGCGGAAAGTAGAGGTCAGAGTGTGCAAGCTTGGAGAAAACAAACTGTTCCTCAGGCCCGTTACCGAGCTTGTATTATTATTTTCCCCAAAAGAACCTAATTGTGGCATCTGTTGACGCCAAGCGGGGAGTGTTCTGCCCATCTTAATATGCAGAGAGTTAATTATCATGTTATTCAGGTTGTGGCCACTGGAGGTCATCAGTTGCCTACTTTTCATGTTGTTTACCAACCTTTCCCTCCTAAGAGCAATGTCTTATGGGTTAGTTCCGCCCACATTCTTCTTGTGAAGACAAGCTTCAGTAGCCATTTTTCCTCAGATCTGCAGAGAGGCACACGTGCTCCTGTCTCGCTTACTTTCTTACCCCTGTCCTAACGGATCTCGTTTTTCACCAGTCATCCACTATGATCAGTCATCCACTATGATCAGTCATCCACTATGATTGAGTGACTCCATCTGCCTCATTATAGTGAATGTCTCCATTAGATGGTCCGTCCAAATCCCGATTTTTAGGGCTTCATGCAAAAAACCGGACTGGTGGCCCGAACATTGTGTGACCATATCCCCAGGGGGACTATACTGGGGTGTCCGCACCACCCGCAGATGGGCAACAGCAGCACTGTGTTGGAGAAAAAGAAGATACAATTTTACAATTATGGGAATCTGTCATCAGGTTTTTGCCTCGTAATCTGAGAGCAGCATAATGTAGGGGAAGAGTCCCAGATTCCTGCGATGTGTCACTCACTGGGCTGCTTGGTGCTGTTTTAATACAATGACAGTTTTATCAGCAGGATATTATCACTAGAGGACTTGTAACCTGCTGGCATATAGTCCTCCATATTCATGAGCTCTGTATAACCCCACCCCACTACTGATTGGCAGCTTTCTGCCTATGCACAGTGCACACAGAAAACTGCCAATCAGTGATGTGGGCGGGGTTATACAGAGCTCAATGTTCAAAGAACTGCTAGATCTGCAGAGAAAACAGTGATTTTATCAAAACCACATCAAGCAGCAAAGTAAGTGATACATCACTGGAATCAGGGTCTCTGACCCAAACTTATGCTGCATTCAGATGGGAAAGCAAAAACCTTATGACAGATTCCGTTTAAGACAATTTGCAAAATTATTTATTTTTATTTATTTGAGACGCATTGCAATAATAAAATTATGGAGATGTAAAAATTGTCATTAGTTGGTTATATTTGTCATTGGTGAAGTCACTAAGGTGAGGTTCACACTGCATCCAGCAGAGGTTCAATGGTTCCAGCTGAAATCCTGAAAAATGGGATTCAGATGTTTCCTCTTCTCATTACATCAAATGGATCCATTGTGCTCATCTTCCGCTGTGTCCATCTTTTCAGAGGTAGATTTCAGAGATTTTTTTTATCCTGTCTTATGTACAGAGCATATGTAAGTACCACATATAGTGCGTACATACTGTATGTATAAGTATAGGCATGTAAAGATATTGTTTTCTGACTCTTATACATGTTTACATTTTACTTATGGATCTTAAAGGGAATATAGCAGAGCACACCCTACCCCCCCCAAAAAAAAAAAAAAAAAAAAATAATGCCATCCATACTTTTATGCAATCTGTTAGCCCCCACGTGAAAATACTTTTAATTCGTATGCAAATGAGGATTAAAGGGAAACTATCAGCAGGTTCTTGTACCATAAACCAATCTCATCTATCTTAGGCCACTGTAATTCAGATTACATCTATACCTTTTCTTTTTACAATCCTTTCTTATGTTCCAAAATAATCCCATATCCAGTTTTTCATGCAGAAAAGTCACAAGTGCAGGGAGTGTGGCCATGCACTTAAAACTCCAGCCTTCTTGTCAGTCCATCTGAAGCCCCGACTGACAGGTCACTCTTGTCTGAGTAACCTGCCTCCATTGTCCAAAATCTATGTGTGACTGCTGACAGGCTCCCTTTAAGTGCTCTGGGCCTGTGAAAGCATTTCCCAAATCTCTGCCTTCCCAGCCCCAAATTCTTCTGCTTGACTGATAGTTCTTTTGCTGTGTAGTTAAGCTAGTGAGCTGTGAGTCAAGCAGAAGTAAGTGGGGCTGGTCAGGGAATAGAGTCAGGGAGGTGAAGACTTGGGAAGTGCTTTGACATGCCCAGAGCACTTAAGCCTCATTTGCATATTAATTTAAACAGTTTATTTTTATTCGAGGAGCAACAGATTGCACACATAAAAGTGTGAATGACATTATCTTTAAGAGATAAACCACATTACTTATGTGCTAAGAATTTAATGTGTGCTAAGGAATCAGGAGACATACGCAGTGTTAAAGGCCGATCTGGTAAATGATCCTACACAACACTGCAGGCACTATGACACTCACATGCCTGACAGGTGATCAATATTATTGCTGTTTTATGTATTTTGCAATTATTTGGGGACTATAAAAGGATGACTTCTCATCGCAAAATTAATTCCTGAGGAAGATCTGTGTCATAGAGAGAAATTAAAATCCATAAGACATCTCCAGAGAGGGGACATATCACCCTTACATTGAACATATTGAACTAATTATAACTAGGGAAGAAAGAAACTAATTTAAAACACGGGGAGTGAGACAGAAAGACCTAACACTTCAAACTCCATTGAAGTAGGGGCCTCTTGCAGTGACCATGTAATTGCAGCAGGAACAAGACACGAAGTCTGAGATTCATTTACACAGAAGTATGCTTCCAAACCAAAGAGCTTCCTCTGATCAAAGAATCTTTCTAGACTTTTGGAGCCAGTGATCAGTGATGAATATTGGGGTCTGCATCAATCCGATATTTATGGGATATATATTTTCGTCGTCACAGTGAAGGGATGTACATAATGCATTCACTCACATCACCGTAATGTCGGCATTACCCCTTCAACTCAAAATTGGTCCAATGGATGTTGCTATCCATGCCATATTTCATCTCTATAGACAGATAAAATCGCCAAAAGAAACATGACAGCAATATATACGGCCTGGGACCTCCAGTGGCGAAGATATCGTGAAAGAGATCTCATAAAATGATAACAGCCCTAGCACAACTCACAATCGTCACCCCTAATGAGCTCACCAAGGAGAGGTATGAGGGCGTAACTTTGAGCTAACAAAAATCTAAGTTTGGGTGTGTGTCATTGTTCATTTTGGAAGCCATATGTTTGCTGTGGGATCCATTTTCCCAATCGGAGTGCATCCCTCAACTAAACTGTGAGCCATTTCCATGACAACAGGTTTAGTAGTTTTCTTTTGTTATTCCTTTTTATGTTATGTAATTGTATATACCGTATTGTTATGTTCCCATTTTGTATCATGTTTGTATATCTATATATATAATTGCCTAAGGGTTTTTCCGTCTGTCTGTCTGTCTGTCTGTCTGTCTGTCCTGGAAATCCCGCGTCTCTGATTGGTCGAGGCCGCCAGGCCTCGACCAATCAGCAACGGGCACAGCGACGATGATGTCATAATGGTTGCCATGGCGACGATGATGTCATAAAGGTTGCCTCGACCAATCAGCGACGGGCACAGTCTGCCGCGAATTCTGGAATCATCATTGTCCATATATTACAGGGACATGCATATTCTAGAATACCCGATGGATGGTGATGGGAGTGCATTATATTTTATGGATAACTATGGGATGCATTATACTTTATGGATGACGATGGGGGTGCATTATATTTTATGGATGACTATGGGGTGCATTATACTTAATAGAGATCTATGGGGAACATTTTACTTTATAGAGGACTATGGGAGTACATTATCCTTAATGTATGACTATAGGGCTGTGCATTTTAGTTTATAACTATGGGATGCATTATATGCGCATGCAGCATCAATAGTAAAACGATCTAATGTTAAAAATAATAATAAAAAAAAACCTTATTCTCACCTTCCGCCGTCGCCTCCTCTCCTCGGCACTGCAAGCGGCAGGTTCCGCTTCCAAAGATGCTATGGGAGAAGAACCTTCCATGACGTCACGGTCATGTGACCGCGACGTCATGGAAGGTCCTGCGCTCATACCAATCCTGGGACCGGACACCGCACACAAGCGCCGGAATACAGGGGAGATGACACACAGCAGGTATATACTATATACAGGGGAGATGACATACAGGTATATACTATATACAGGAGATGACATACAGGTGTATACTATATATAAGGGAGATGACAAACATGTATATACTGAGGTGATGAGGTGAAAATGAGAGGTGTGAGGTGAAAATAAAAAGGTGTGAGTGCAAAATGAGAGGAGTGAGGAAAAATAGTGGAGTGATCAGAAAATTACAGATGTGATGTTGAAATTACAAGTGTTAGGGGGGAATGAGAGGAGTGAGGGAGAAAATGAGAGGTGTGAGGGAGAAAATGAGAGATGTGAGGGGGAAAATGAAAGATGTGATTGGGAAAATGAGAGGCGTGATGGGAAAATAAGAGACGTGAGGTGCTATAACTAACCACAGATATTTACTATGCCCAGGCAACGCCGGGCTCTTCAGCTAGTTTTTTATAAACACTGCCTACCTTTCTGGATTAAATATTTACAATTTAATAGCTCCGTTCTTCTTGCTCTGTAAACCGCCCCCCCTGAAGCTATATGCTACCCGTAATGGGTGTTCAATCAACCTGTATAAATGATTGGTGGTAACAGCTAGCAGTGGTTCCTTTTGTTTGTTATTAAGGAGTTCGTAGTGACTGTATTGGGGCATATAAATATATATATATATATATATATATATATATATATATATATACAGTAGTGTATATGTTACTGTAAAAGTCAGAAGGAAGGTAAAACCTGGGATTTACCGGTCAATCTGGACATTCACTGAGGCCGTCAAAATGAAAAGTAAAATTGGATTTTTACCGGTGAAGTCTTGGTAAATGTTAACATTTCTCAACAGCGTTGGTAAAAGTCAGAAATATCTGGTGTGAAGATGGAACATTCACTTTAACCAAGCGCTGTTGGTAAATGTGCACATTTACCACGGCTTCTTGGTAAATGTAGCTGAGAAGGGTGTAATAAAAAGTGTAAGCCACCACGGGTGAGGAAATGGAGGACACAGTGTTCAAAGTTTTTATAAATGTAATAAGAGTAAATGGGGAAAATATGGTAATAACAATGAACAAAATCTGCTACCCTGTAAGGTATCTGCTACCCTGTAACGTATGTACGTTCTATATACACAGATGTCAATCCTAACTATCCTATGATTATTGTTCCGATCATACAAAAAGTGCCCACTTCCCGCTAACATACAACCACTAACCCCACACTAAAATATGGGCCCCCTGCAAGGTGGACGCTAACACCACTCACACGATTTACCGTTGCCGCACCAATGTGGTAGAACCAGAAGATATACAGATAAGCTCTGAGCCGGAGTTGCTGGGTGCCATGAACGGTCTGTTCCACCCGAGCACCGTAGTCTCTGATCAGGGGAATCGGAAGACAGCGCATTCCGAGAAAAGGCTGGAAGGTAACAGCGCAACAGCCCTGTCTGGGCTCAGTCTAGTCAGCACAGCACCAGTCCTCTCACTCTCCATAAAATAGCTCCTGCCTCAAGTCCTAGTTTCCTGGGGTTCTCTTCTTAGATTGCTGCCCAATCACTGCCTGAAGAAAATCACTAACTCATCAATGGCAGTGTTAGACCAGTAGATGGTGCTATTGTACAGTCTTTCACACAATGCTGAGTAACCCTATTACAAAAGAACATGGGATTCTTGCCAAGCAGTGTGGGTAAATGGGCGTACTTCCTGTTTGTGTCCTCATGCTGGACGACTGCCTGAGTGTTTTGCAAGCTGCACATACTGCTCAAAGCTGCATAGCCGACTGCCTGTCAAAGCTGCACAGGCACTAGCTGATTGTCAGATCAAGAGTGAGGAAATGAAAGATTGTTTTTCGGAGCTCTTGAATGAAGCGGTGGAGAAAAAGCGAGATAATAATTTTTATCTCACGGACGATAAATACGAGAATATATTGAAAGAAGTGAAGGAGGCTAAGGTGGTGGTACCTAAACAGAGTATTCACTACAGGCGTTTGAAGAGGTACAACATCATGACCGTCGGAAATGATGAAAAGTTAATTTCACCAATCTCGTGTGAAAAAGAGAACGTGTTGCATTACGTTCGGTGTGCAGAACTCTTTAGTGTCATTCATAATGCGCTCATCAGTACCGGCCACGGAGGGCGGACCAGGATCCTAAAGGAGGTGAACCGTAAGTTCAAAAATGTCACAACGGAGTCAATAGTTATTTATCTGCGACTCTGCTAGCCATGCCAGAAAAAAAAACAGAAGATTACCAAAAAAGGCCTTGTTGTGAAACCCATCCTACACAGTGAAATTAATTCTTGTGCTCAAGTCGATCTCATTGACATGCAATCCAATTGTGATAATGATTTCAAGTTCATATTCGTCTATCAAGACCACGTCACTAAATTTGTTCTTCTATGCGCTTTATGCACTAAAACAGCAGAAGAGGTTGCGTACGACCTCCTTGACATTTTTTCCACTTTTGGTGCCCCGTGTATTCTGCATTCTGATAATGTGGGGGAATTTTGTAACAAGGTCATACAGAATTTGTGCGCGATGTGGCCTGATATGAAAATAGTGCATGGTAAACCAAGACACAGCCAGTCCCAAGGCTCCGTGGAAAGAGCAAATCAAGACATTGAAAACATGTTGTCAACGTGGATGGAAACAAATAAGACACCCAAGTGGTCTGAGGGCCTTCGCTTTGTACAAGCAATGAAAAATAGAGCATACCATGAGGGAATAAAATGCTCGCCCTATGAAGCTATGTTCGGAGTACCAATGCAGATGGGTGTAGCTACCTCCAAAATTCCTAGTGATGGGATCAGAAATCTGTCTTCAGAAGAAGATCTTGAAAAAATGTTTGTTGGTTTGAAAGAGGTACCTAGTGATCCGACATCACCAACAGAAGCCGAAGGGTCAGATGAATCTAACTTTCATCACACGTCAGCACCGACAGCAGCAGAAGCTTCGGATGAATCCAACTGTCATCAGCTGTTCACAATGGAAGGAGAAGGTTTGGACTTATCCAACTGTCCGCACACCTTAACAGCATATGAAACTCCACCAATTTTGCCATCCAAGAATAATGAAGACCTAAAAGAAAAAAGTGTTGAGTCAAAGCCTTCTAAGAAAGATGGAGAACTTCATGATGATCAGCAACCTGACGTTTTGATTTCGCATACAATCAATAGAAGAATTGGTGCGGTCAGAAGAGTTCGAAAAGCTGCAAGAGAAGGACTTGAAACACACGCCAAGAAAATGTTGAAATATTCCAGTCAAAAATTACCCGAACCTAACATTGGACAGAACATCAGAATCAGAATTCCAGAAGTCGACCGTTCAAAAATGGACCCTAAGTCGATCATTGCGATTATTATAAAAAAAGAAGATGACTTCTACCAAGTGGGGACTACCGCTGGGATCCTAAATGCATTATATTATCGCAATCAGTTCACCATCTGTCAGGAAAATTTCATAGGATTGCAGGATGTGAAAAAAGATCAGATCAGCCTTCGCACGGCGGTTTCCCAACAATCGTTGGTGGGAGGTCAGGGATTGAAGAAATGCAACTGTTTAAAGAAATGCCTAAACAAGAAATGTGTTTGTAGGCTGGCAAAAATGAAGTGCCATTCAAAGTGTCGCAATTCACAACCGTGTTGCAACAAATAGTTCCTCTTTTGTGTTTGTTGCATGTCTTTTTCATTGAGATGAAAAATTAAGTGCAATTTAACGGGTCACAATTAGAGTTGAGTGGATAGCTGGATATCCGTCTATCCGCACGGATAAGACCGAGATCCGAGTGGATCCAGATTCTATCCATGTTCCATATAAGTCTATGGGACAACTATCCATGTGCAGGGACATCCCTCCTGCGTCACCAGTGATGCGGGGGAGACTCCCTGCATGCCGGTGGGCATCCCTGCCGTCACCAGTGATGCTGGGGACTCGGCCAGGGCATACCTGAGCGAGGAGATCCTCACTGCGTCACTGCAGTAGGAACTCCCCACCCACTAGGGTCATCCCGCACTCTGGCCGGACCCCCCTTCTCCGCCACTTAAAGAGCACTACTTACCGGAGGCTACCAGAGGCTTCCCAGGTCTCATTGGCCAGCCGCATCCTCCTTCTTCCGGGTCACATGAGTGCATACGTCACCACGAAAGTGACAGGTGCATAAGTCATGTGACTCGAGTTGTGTCACATGACTTACGCATGCATCACTTGCGTGGTGACGTATGCAGTCATGTGACCCGGAAGGAGAATGCGGACGACGCGACCTGGGAAACCTCCGGTAAGTTGCAATTTAGCTTTATACCTGTCTGCCCTGCACACTCGCAACATCCATGCCTTCCGATGATGCATGAAACATGCATTATCGGAAGGCATGGATATATCCGACAGATATCGGGATTATCCATATCCGTACAACGCGTTATCCACTCGGATAACGGGTCTGGACGGATCTATCCACTTATTCCTAGTCACAATTACAGAATTACATAGTTTTGAAGTTGCGTTATTCTTGTATTTGCGTTAATTTATCATTTTTGAGAAGTATTTTGCAACATAAATGTTTTCTATTTGCATTTTTCTATTTGTCTTTGTTCATTTGCATTTGCATTTTGAAGAATAAAAATATTTCTAACGATTAAGGCCTTCATCAGAGTCGGAAATTGCGTTTAGTTAACTTTTACCACCATCATCTGCTGGTCAGAGTCAGAATTCTGTGACTCAAGTTAGTTTTACCAACACATGCTGGTAAATGTAAAGATTTACCAATTCGCCCAGGTAAAAGTCCAAAATCGTTCGTTTATATGGAATACATCTGACTGTTACCAACGCTGTTGAGAAATGTTAACATTTACCAAGACTTCACCGGTAAAAGTCCAATTTTACAGTCCCTTGGCAAACTCGTGAAGGCGGTGGGATCTGTGGCATATTCGGGTGTCATCTGTGACAAAGTGGTAATAGTGGTGGGCTCTTGTTACATCATCGTTTGTTATACTTGACAACTGGTGGCAGCTGTGGGATCTGGATGATCTCTCCGGTGTCATCTTTGACAAAGTGGTAACAGTGGTGGGATCTGTGTGACTCATTTGTATAACTCTTATTTTTTTAGCATTTTTAAAATATTTTTTCATATTTAACCCCTTAATCCCATATGACGTACTGTCCCATCAAGGTGACCTTGGACTTAATTCCCACGGACAGGATAGTACATCATAGCGATCGGCCACGCTCACGGGGGGGGGGGGGAGCATGGGCGATCGCGTCCGGGTGTCAGCTGACTGTCGCAGCTGACATCCGGCACTATGTCACGGACCGCCCCCGACACATTAACCCCTGGCACACTGTGAACAAACATGACCGCAGTGTTCCGGCGGCATAAGGAAGCAACGCACAGGGAGGAGGCTTCCCTGAGACCCTCGGTACAAGGTGATGTGCTCACCTTGTACCGAGCGTCTCCTCCCTGCAGGCCCCGAATCCAAAATGGCCACGGGGCTGCATCTGGGTTCTTATAACATGATGCTCCCCCGGGGCAATGTTATAAAGTAAAAAAAGATATATTTAAAAGTGTAAAAAAAAAATTCCTAAATAAAGAAAAAATATATATATATTTTTCCCATAAAAACATTCCTTTATCTAAATAAAAAAAAGACAATACAAGTACACATATTTAGTATCGCCACGTCCGTAACAACCCGACCTCTAAAACTGTCCCACTAGTTAACCCCTTCAGTGAACACCGTAAAAAAAAAAAAAAAAAACGAGGCAAAAAACAACGCTTTATTACACTGGTCTACAAAAAAACAAAATTATGGCATGGACTTTAAGAACAGTTTTTGACTAATTTGAGGGTGCTGAATTCAAATCTGATCTTATAATTTCTCTATCACATCACGTTTTTGCGCTACGGGTATGTAGCCCATTTTCATGAATTCCATGATAAATATAAGTAGTGTATGAAAAGTGCCGGTTTATACGGTTCACTAAGGTAAATTTAGTTTTCATTTAGTCTCCCAATAAATGTGAGAATATCTTTGTTTTCTTTGAACATGCATAATTCCCATTTGTTATGATAACACCCTTGTTTTCTGTGCTACTGGGACAGTAGAGCTACAGCAGAGCATTGGGTGAAAACTGAATGGCCTCAGCGACAGAGTTTGGCATCTGGCGATAAGAATGTCATCCATGATCCTCTAGTGGATAGGAAGAACATTGTCTTTCCTCCCTTACACATAAAACTTGGATTGATGAAGCAGTTCATCAAAGCTCTCAATCACAGTGGAGAATGCTTTAACTATATATGTTCAACTTTTCCTGGTCTTAGTGAAGAGAAGAAAAAGGCAGGAATATTTGATGGACCTCAAATAAGAACACTTATGAGTGACCCAAATTTTATCACATCAATGAATGAGACAGAAGAAAGAGCTTGGAATGCATTTTGTAATGTGGTGCAGAATTTTCTAGGGAATAAGAAAGCAGACAACTATGAAGAGATTGTGGAAGAGCTACTAACGAGTCTGCGAAATCTTGGGTGTAGAATGAGTATCAAGATTCACTATTTATACAGCCATTTGACTTTTTTCCAGAGAACCTTGGGGATGTGAGCGAGGAACAAGGGGAGCGCTTTCATCAGGACATTAAAACAATGGAAGAACGTTATCAAGGCCGGTGGGACTCACATATCATGGCTGACTATTGCTGGAGCTTGATGAGAACCAGAAGCTGAACATCACAGATCAGCCAAGAAAAGAAAGTTCAAATAACTGCCTTTTGTCATTCATCTGTGTGCCATATATATGTGTTTTCATATTTTGTAGTTTAATTCTGTAAGTATATTTGATTTGCTGTACATAGACTTTGTAATCTTTGTTATTCCTTGATTAAAAATATACAAAATGTAGTACCGAAAATCATGTGTTTTTATCATAAAACATTAGGAGTAATTTTCATCAAAACTTGAAAATATCTCGAAATAGTGATGTGAAAGCCAAAAACAGAGTTCATATTCGTAATCAGCAGCCAAAATTGACTTAAAATATGTTTTAAAGCCTTTTGCCAGAAAAATTGCGTTGACCAGTGTTATCATACCACCAAACAAAAAGTGGAATAGCACGCGATCAAAAAGACAGATACAGTGGGGCAAAAAAGTATTTAGTCAGTCAGCAATAGTGCAAGTTCCACCACTTAAAAAGATGAGAGGCGTCTGTAATTTACATCATAGGTAGACCTCAACTATGGGAGACAAACTGAGAAAAAAAAATCCAGAAAATCACATTGTCTGTTTTTTTAACATTTTATTTGCATATTATGGTGGAAAATAAGTATTTGGTCAGAAACAAAATTTCATCTCAATACTTTGTAATATATCCTTTGTTGGCAATGACAGAGGTCAAACGTTTTCTGTAAGTCTTCACAAGGTTGCCACACACTGTTGTTGGTATGTTGGCCCATTCCTCCATGCAGATCTCCTCTAGAGCAGTGATGTTTTTGGCTTTTCGCTTGGCAACATGGACTTTCAACTCTCTCCAAAGGTTTTCTATAGGGTTGAGATCTGGAGACTGGCTAGGCCACTCCAGGACCTTGAAATGCTTCTTACGAAGCCACTCCTTCGTTGCCCTGGCGGTGTGCTTTGGATCATTGTCATGTTGAAAGACCCAGCCACGTTTCATCTTCAATGCCCTTGCTGATAGAAGGAGGTTTGCACTCAAAATCTCACGATACATGGCCCCATTCATTCTTTCATGTACCTGGATCAGTCGTCCTGGCCCCTTTGCAGAGAAACAGCCCCAAAGCATGATGTTTCCACCACCATGCTTTACAGTAGGTATGGTGTTTGATGGATGCAACTCAGTATTCTTTTTCCTCCAAACACGACAAGTTGTGTTTCTACCAAACAGTTCCAGTTTGGTTTCATCAGACCATAGGACATTCTCCCAAAACTCCTCTGGATCATCTAAATGCTCTCTAGCAAACTTCAGACGGGCCCGGACATGTACTGGCTTAAGCAGTGGGACACGTCTGGCACTGCAGGATCTGAGTCCATGGTGGCGTAGTGTGTTACTTATGGTAGGCCTTGTTACATTGGTCCCAGCTCTCTGCAGTTCATTCACTAGGTCCCCCCGCGTGGTTCTGGGATTTTTGCTCACCGTTCTTGTGATCATTCTGACCCCACGGGGTGGGATTTTGCGTGGACCCCCAGATCGAGGGAGATTATCAGTGGTCTTGTATGTCTTCCATTTTCTAATTATTGCTCCCACTGTTGATTTCTTCACTCCAAGCTGGTTGGCTATTGCAGATTCAGTCTTCCCAGCCTGGTGCAGGGCTACAATTTTGTTTCTGGTGTCCTTTGACAGCTCTTTGGTCTTCACCATAGTGGAGTTTGGAGTCAGACTGTTTGAGGGTGTGCACAGGTGTCTTTTTATACTGATAACAAGTTTAAACAGGTGCCATTACTACAGGTAATGAGTGGAGGAAAGAGGAGACTCTTAAAGAAGAAGTTACAGGTCTGTGAGAGCCAGAAATCTTGATTGAAGTAATTAATGAATAGCTGGTTTTTTGGTCATACTGCCTCACAAAAATCGGAATAAAAAACAATAAAAAAAAGTCATGTGCCCAAAAATGTTACCAATAAAAACGTCAACTCGTCCCGCAAAAAACAAGACCTCACATGACTCTGTGGACCAAAATATGGAAAAATTATAGCTCTCTAAACAATTTTTGCAATAAAAAGGGTCTTTTAGTGTGTGACAGCTGCCAATCATAGAAATCCGCTAAAAAACCCGCTATAAAAGTAAATCAAACCCCCCTTTATCACCCCCTTAATTAGGGAAAAATAAAAAAATAATAGTGTATTTATTTCCATCTTCCCATTAGGGCTAGGGTTAGGGCTAGGATTTGGGTTAGGGCTAAGGCTAGGGTTAGGGCTAGGGTTAGGGTTGGGGCTAAGGTTAGGGCTAGGGTTAGGGCTAGGGTTAGGGTTGGGGCTAGGGTTAGGGCTAGGGTTGGGGCTAGGGTTAGGGTTGGGGTTAGGGTTTGGATTACATTTACGGTTGGGATTAGGGTTAGGGGTGTGTCAGGGTTTGTGGTGTGGTTAGGGTTATGGTTGGGATTAGGGTTAGGGGTGTGTTGGAGATAGGGGTGTGGTTAGGGTTGGGGTTAGGGGTGTGTTTGGGATCAGGGGTGTGTTTGGGTTAGGGTTTCAGTTAGAATTGGGGGTTTCCACTGTTTTGGCACATCAGGGCTCTCCAAACGCGAACATGGCGTCCGATCTCAATTCCAGCCAATTCTTAGTTGAAAAAGTAAAACAGTGCTCCTTCCTTTCCGAGCTCTCCCGTGTGCCCAAACAGGGGTTTACCCCAACACATGGGGTATCAGCATACTCAGGACAAAGTGGACAACAACTTTTGGGGACCAATTTCTCCTGTTACCCTTGGGAAAATACAAAACTGGGTGTTAAAGATAATTTTTGTGGAAAAAAATGATTTTTTATTTTCAAGGCTCTGCGTTATTAACTGTAGTGAGACACTTGGGGGTTCAAAGTTCTCACAACACATCTAGATAAGTTCCTTGGGTGGTCTAGTTTCCAATATGGGGTCACCTGTGGGGGGTTTCTACTGTATAGGTACATTAGGGGCTCTGCAAACACCCCTAAACGCAATGTGACGCCTGCAGACCATTCCATCTAAGTCTGCATTCCAAATGGCGCTCTTTCCCTTCCAAGCTCTGCCATGTGCCCAAACAGTGGTTCCCCCCACATACTGGGTATCAGCGTACTCAGGACAAATTGGACAACAACTTTTGGGGTCCAATTTGTCCTGTTACCCTTGGGAAATACAAATCTGGGAGCTAAAAATAATTTTTGTGGAAAAAAAAATAATTTTTATTTTCACATCTCTGCGTTATAAACTGTAGTGAAACACTTGGGGGTCCAGAGCTCTCACAACACATCTAGATAAGATCCTTAGGGGGTCTACTTTCCAAAATGGTGTCACTTGTGGGGGGGTTTCAATGTTTAGGCACATCAGGGGCTCCCCAACGCAACATGGCGTTCCATCTCAATTCCAGCCAATTTTGCATTGAAAAGTCAAACGGCGCTCCTTCCCTTCCGAGCTCTGCCATGCACCCACATATGGGGTATCAGCGTACTCAGGACAAATTGCACAACAAGATTTCGGGTACAATTTCTTCTGGTAACCTTGGGAAAATAAAAAATTGGGGGCGAAAAGTTGATTTTTGTGAAAAAATATTATTTTTTACTTTTTTACGGCTCTACATTATAAACTTCTGTGAAGCACTTGGTGGGTCAAAGTGCTCACCACACATCTAGATAAGTTCCTTAGGCGGTCTACTTTCCAAAATGGTGTCACTTGTGGGGGGTTTTAATGTTTAGGCACATTAGTTGCTTTCCAAACGCATCATGGCGTCCCATCTCAATTCCAGCCAATTTTGCATTGAAAAGTCAAATGGTGCTCCTTCCGAGCTCTGCCATGCACCCAAACAGTGGTTTACCCCCACATATGGGGTATCGAGGTACTCAGGACAAATTGTACAACAACTTTTGGAGTCAATTTTCTTCTGTTACCCTTGGTAAAATAAAACAAATTGGAGCTGTAGTAAATTTTGTGTGAAAAAAAATTAAATGTTTATCCAAAAATTCCTGTGAAACACCTGAAGGGTTAATAAACTTCTTGAATGTGGTTTTGAGCACCTTGAGGGGTGCAGTTTTTAGAATGGTGTCACTCTTGGTTATTTTCTATCAAATAGACCCCTAAAAATGCCTTCAAGTGTGATGTGGTCCCTAAAAAAAAAATGGTGTTGTAAAAATGAGAAATTGCTGTTCAAATTTTAACCCTTATAACTCCCTAACAAAAAAAAATTGTTTCCAAAATTGTGCTAATGTAAAGTAGACATGTGGGAAATGTTACTTATTAAGTATTTTGTGTGACATATCTCTGTTATTTAAGGGCATACAAATTGAAAGTTGGAAAATTGCAAAATTTTCAAAATTTTTGCCAAATTTCCATTTTTTCACAAATAAACACAGGTAATATCAGAGAAATTTTACCACTATCATGAAGTACAATATGTCTCGAGAAAATAATGTCAGAATCACCGGGATCCATTGAAGCGTTCCAGAGTTATAACCTCATAAAGGGACAGTGGTCAGAATTGTAAAAATTGGACCTGTCATTAACGTGCAAACCACCCTCGGGGCTTAAGGGGTTAATTGATATATCTGTATTTAACGCTCATCTACATGTGAAAAGGAGCATTGTTGTGAATTCTGTGGCAGAGCTCCCTCCTGTGGTCACAAGTGGTACTTCGGCTGATTCTCTCTGTGAGCTTCCGTTGGTGGAGGAGAGTGGTACTGCGGCTTCTGAGTTTCCTTCCTCAGGTGATGTGGTGAAGTCGTTAGGTGCTGCTCTATTTAACTCCACCTAGTGCTTTGATCCTGGCCTCCAGTCAATGTTCTAGTATTGGACCTGTTTCCTCCTGGATCGTTCCTGTGGCCTGCAAGCTAAGTTCTGCTTTGCTATTTTGTTTGCTGTTTTTTTCTGTCCAGCTTGCTTATTTGTTTTTTCTTGCTTGCTGGAAGCTCTGGGACGCAGAGGGTGTACCTCCGTGCCATTAGTTCGGTACGGAGGGTCTTTTTGCCCCCTTTGCGTGGTTGTTTGTAGGGTTTTGTGTTGACCGCAAAGTTACCTTTCCTATCCTCGCTCTGTTCAGATAGTCGGTCCTCACTTTGCTAAATCTATTTCATCTCTACGTTTGTCTTTTCATCTTAACTCACAGTCATTATATGTGGGGGGCTGCCTTTTCCTTTGGGGTATTTCTCTGAGGCAAGGTAGGCTTATTTTCTATCTTCAGGCTAGCTAGTTTCTCAGGCTGTGCCAAGTTGCATAGGGAGCATTAGGCGCAATCCACGGCTGCCTCTAGTGTGGTTGGAGAGGATTAGGGATTGCGGTCAGCAGAGTTCCCACGTCTCAGAGCTCGTTCTATGTTTTTGGGTTATAGTCAGGTTACTGTATGTGCTCTGACTTCTATGTCCATTGTGGTACTGAATTACCTTATCATAACAGCCTCCTATACATAAAACAACTCGGCACAGACGGCAACAACCGTGGCACACGCTGCAAACACGTTTCCTGCAGCGGTGCTCCAGGTGCGCAGAACGTCTGTGGAGAGAATCTAATCTACCCGAAGATTTCATCCATTATAAGTTCATGCTAAAGACATACAATTCTGCCCTTCACCTCTCCAAACAAACCTACTTCAACACCCTCATCACCTCCCTGTCCAATAACCCTAAACGTCTCTTTGACACGTTCCAGTCCCTACTCAACCCAAGAGAGCAGGCCCCAACCACGGATCTCCGTGCTGACGATCTGGCCAATAACTTCAAAGAAAAAATTGACCACATTCGACAGGAAATCATCTCCCAATCTCTTCATACCATGCACTGTCCTCCCTCCCCCACTGCATCTAGTTCACTCTCTGACTTTGAAGCAGTTACAGAAGAAGAAGTAAGCAGGCTCCTTGCATCTTCTCGCCCGACCACTTGCACCAGTGACCCCATTCCGTCACATCTCCTCCAGTCCCTTTCCCCGGCTGTCACCTCTCACCTAACAAAAATATTCAACCTTTCCCTCACTTCCGGTATTTTTCCCTCCTCATTTAAGCATGCCATCATACATCCATTACTTAAAAAACCATCCCTCGATCAAAACTGTTCCGCTAATTATAGACCTGTCTCTAATCTTCCCTTCATCTCTAAACTCCTCGAACGCCTGGTCCACTCCCGTCTTACCCGCTATCTCTCAGATAACTCTCTTCTCGACCCTCTTCAATCTGGCTTCCGCTCTTTACACTCTACTGAAACTGCCCTCACTAAAGTCTCTAATGACCTACTAACAGCTAAATCTAATGGTCACTACTCCATGCTAATTCTCTTGGATCTCTCCGCAGCTTTCGATACTGTGGATCATCAGCTCCTCCTCACTATGCTCCGCTCCATCGGCCTCAAGGACACCGTTCTCTCCTGGTTCTCCTCCTATCTCTCTGACCGATCCTTCACTGTATGTTTTGCTGGTTCCTCCTCCTCTCACCTTCCCCTTACTGTTGGGGTTCCTCAAGGATCAGTCCTAGGCCCCCTCCTCTTCTCGTTGTATACTGCCCCTATTGGACAAACAATCAGTAGATTTGGTTTCCAGTACCATCTCTATGCTGACGACACCCAATTATACACTTCTTCTCCTGATATCACACCGACCTTTTTAGAAAACACCAGTGATTGTCTTACCGCTGTCTCTAACATCATGTCCTCCCTCTATCTGAAACTTAACCTGTCAAAAACTGAACTCCTCGTGTTCTCTCCCTCTACTAACCTACCTTTGCCTGACATTGCCATCTCCGTGTGCGGTTCCACCATTACTCCAAAGCAACATGCCCGCTGCCTTGGGGTCATCCTTGATTCTGACCTTTCATTCACCCCCCACATCCGATCACTGGCTCGCTCTTCTTACCTGCATCTCAAAAACATTTCTAGAATTCGCCCTTTTCTTACTTTCGACTCTGCAAAAACTCTTACTGTTTCACTTATTCATTCTCGTCTGGACTATTGTAACTCTCTACTAATCGGCCTCCCTCTTACCAAACTTTCCCCGCTCCAATCTGTCCTGAATGCTGCTGCCAGGATCATATTCCTCACCAACCGTTACACCGATGCCTCTACCTTGTGCCAGTCATTACACTGGCTACCCATCCACTCCAGAATCCAGTACAAAACTACTACCCTCATCCACAAAGCACTCCATGGCTCAGCACCACCCTACATCTCCTCCCTGGTATCAGTCTACCACCCTACCCGTGCCCTCCGCTCCGCTAATGACCTCAGGTTAGCATCCTCAATAATCAGAACCTCCCACTCCCGTCTCCAAGACTTTACACGTGCTGCGCCGATTCTTTGGAATGCACTACCTAGGTTAATACGATTAATCCCCAATCCCCACAGTTTTAAGCGTACCCTAAAAACTCATTTGTTCAGACTGGCCTACCGCCTCAATGCATTAACCTAACTATCCCTGTGTGGCCTATTTATAAAAAAAAAAAAAAAAAACTATCAGGTTCCTCGCATCATGTTCTCATTCACTTTATGCAGTTAATAGCCCACTGTGTCTGTACTGCTACATATTTAGGCAGTTAACTGGTTCATGCAGCTTTACATGAACACCCGAGCCTTACACTATGGCCGGTCCGAATAACTAAAGCAATTGTTACCATCCACCTCTCGTGTCTCCCCTTTTCCTCATAGATTGTAAGCTTGCGAGCAGGGCCCTCATTCCTCCTGGTATCTGTTTTGAACTGTATTTCTGTTATGCTGTAATGTCTATTGTCTGTACAAGTCCCCTCTATAATTTGTAAAGCGCTGCGGAATATGTTGGCGCTATATAAATAAAAATTGTTATTATTATTATTATAACAGAGCGTTCTCTTATTCATCAGGTGGCTGTCTCAAAATTGTGTGACCCAATACAAATCCTGTCCCCACAAAAAGTTATCGAAAGAAGTGATGAAAGAAAGAAAATTGGTCCACATTGGCACCTTCCATCATTTTTAAATAGTTGCACAAATGCAAACAAATTGCACAAATGTTATAGTCGCATGATTTGCTGCTTCATGACACATCATAGGTAGCCTTAGCTTCTAGACTAAGTCGTAAAGAATTTATCTCTTAAAGGGGGTTGTCCACTAACACACAACGCCATCCTAAATTCTAAATTGTCCCACATAAAATAAAAAACACAAAAACACACTAACCTCCCAGACCAGCCCTGTTCCAATGATATTGACACTGTGTCTCCCGCTGGTCATGTGAAATTTTTAAGTCACGTGACCACTGCAGCAAATCAGCGGCCACTAATCATCATCAACAGACTGCCGATGTCATGCTGATTGACAGTCACCTTTTCGCTGACTAAACTGACTTGGAGCAACTGTATCACCTCTGTTGGTTCTGTTAGCAACTATCTACCTGTTAGTTTTTAGACCCATAGTAAAAAAAATAATCCTGAACAACCCCTTTAAGTGCTATAAAAAAAACAAAGATTAAAGAAAAAATAAGAAAAAAAAGAAAAATCAAAGTACTAAATTAATGTGGCCAATATACAAACATGATGTGTCAGCAGGCTGCAGCTAATGAATGCATGAACTCCAATATCGCTGTAAATGCTAAAAATGTAAGGTACTTAGTTAGTGGGGGGGTTAATAAAAAACGCTAAAATAATCCAACTATGTCAAGGTGACCTTTGATATAGATCCTTTAAGTGCACACTTTCACACAATCTCGACCCTCCTATTCTTCGAGCCAGAGAATAATAAAGATAGAAAAGAAGTAGGCGGGAAGGTGCACTTAAATTTTTGGCCACAACAAGGGGGCACCGAGAGCCTCTACTTGGTTTGATCAGTCATTCTGTGCCGACAAAATCCCTTTAAAACAAAGGGGGTGGTGTTATAAGTCTTTGGATTCTTGCAGCAGTCAAATTGTACTAGTAATTAGAAAACCCATTTATTATGTAAAGCTTTATCATAAAAAAAATACAATATGACAAGCTCAATGGATCTGAACTGAATGCAGCAATGAGATTACTTATTACTACATGGTACTGGCACCAGACTGTTTTCATGGAAAATAGACACACTAGCTACTACCCCATTATATGGGAAGAAAGTGCCCGGATGTCAGTTTCCATTATGTCTTAAGGGGTATTATATGTTCCTTAAAAATGAAAAACTATACATTTTTAAATATACATTGTGTATTAAGTCTGTACAAATTTCCAAATTCTCTGCCTACGTCAATGAATATGAACCTTCAGTAGTCAACTTCCAGCGAATGAAAACCTGTCCTGTCGCTGAATAAATGGACTCAATCAATGGCTACAGAGATGGATGTATATTGGAAAAAAAGCAAAATAATGAAACAACATACAAGTTATTTGTTAGAGCTGGACTATGCCTTTAACGACGGCCTTTAAAAGCCGCACGGTGAGCTGGTATAACTCCGACTTTACGCAATATTTACTGTAAGAATGATAGTCTGAAATGCGTCATGGTTTTGGCATGGCTTTTATGTACTTTGGATGGCCGGTCGGTTTCTGCCTGTTACTCTGCCGTTCAGGTTCTTAATAAAACTAAAGTCACTTTAAAGGCGTTTCACAATTGTAGATAAAACACTGCAATTTTTAAGTGCAGGTTATCAACCCCTTGTGAATGGTCAAAGAGTGGAGAAAATACGATAGATACTCACGTCCCGGACTGGCGATCCTATACCTTAAGCACTATGCTCCTCGCCAGTCTACTGGCATCACAGGAAGGAAGAGGAAATCATGGGTCGATCAATAGGGGGCACAGTGCTGGGTACAGAAGCGTAGCACCAGTCTGGGGGGGTGACGGGGCCATTTAAGAGGAGTTATTAAGAGGCAAACAACCACTTTAATCCATGTGACCAGATGTCTTTTTGACTGATGACCTATCCTTATCCGTCAATAAGGAAGAAGGGAGGGGTGACTGACATCAGAGCTAGGGAGGCAAACAGGGAGAGAAAGAGGACAAACTTCTAAAAGCAAACCATATTGCATAGCAGCGTAACCAGTAACAAACTCCAGGACCCCACTTCTCAGCTACTTGCAAATAGGACATTATCCTCAGTCACAAATGTATATAACAATGACCTGGTTATATTGTTAAATATATAAGAAGCTGCGTCTGTACATAGTGATTCAAGTGTATTGTGCCAAGTACTGCTCATATAAGAGGGTGGTGGCCAACTCCTGCACAGTGGCCCTCCGGAGGATTCTCCTGTTCTCCGGTGGGCCAGTCCAAGCCAGAATGTAACAGAAACAATACAATACTGTACGATTACCAAGTTGTGGGACATGGCAGCTGCTTAATAGAATCTCATTCAGTGGTAGAATCATTTGCTGGGAACAGGAGATCCACAGCACCTATATAATGCGGTGTTATAGTGATCGCAGGGGACAAAAAATGTCAAGTCCAAATGCATTTAATTTTTCATGATATAAATGCTCCTTGTAATAGCAATGTTTCATTTTCATAGGACTGTTTTCTGGCAACCAGCGATAAGCGGCGCAGGGAGAGCGATGTGAAGACTTCTGATAAGGGTGCAGAGTTTCCTTATGTCATTTCTAGAATTTAATTTAATCTGTTTGGCTCTAGAGAGTTGAAATTATATATCCAATAGATTTCACACATATTTAATTTGTCAGTTTCTGGCTTCCTTATTGATACTGGCCTTCCTAATAGACCCTGACTAACTGAAGGTGAAAGGCAGTTTACCTTATCTGTTACTTTATTTGATTTCTGATGCTGGCCGCACACATCGAATAGCCAGAGGCCGAGCAATAATTCACCTCCCTGACTCCCCCAGACACATAGACGTTCAGCTCGGACATATGTTCATGTATTTTCAAAGGGGGGGCAGAGAACGTCAATGCCAAATGGCTCAGTCAGATGCTTTTCTACAGATACAGATATCTTAGGTATATGGCTGGCTTTAGACTATCAGCACGTACAGGTGCTCTTCACAAAATAAGAATATCATCAAAAACTTAATGTATTTCAGTTCTTCAATACAAAAAGTGAAACTCATATATTATATAGAGTCATTACAAACAGAGAGATCTATTTCAAGTGTTTATTTCTGTTAATGTTGATGATTATGGCTTACAGCCAATGAAAACCCGAAAGTCATTATCTCAGTAAATTAGAATAATTAACAAATACAACTGCAAAGGCTTTCTAAGCGTTTAAAAAGGTCTCTGTTAGGGCTGGCGGAACACACGAGTATATTTAGATATTATTATTGGTGTGTTTGCAGCCCGGGGTCCACCATGCAGGAGACCAACCTGCTGCTAGCAAATGGTAGCACAATATGGTGGTAGAAGCAAACTCTGTTACTTCACAGAGTCGAACAAAAGGGAAATCGCTGTGCCCTGTTAGTGTCACAGGGGAACATAGCTGCCTAACAGAGCAAAAGCAATCAGTGGTCAGGGAGTAGCAAGCACACAAACACCTCCTCTCCGGTGGAGCCGGAATTCTAATGGCTTTACGCCAGCCCTGAATTCACCATGCAAACTCCTCACCGGAGGTGCCGGTATTCTAGTGGCTTATTTCAGCCGGACCCTGACCACAAGCAGACAAGACC
Source organism: Ranitomeya imitator (assembly GCF_032444005.1). Taxonomy (NCBI): domain Eukaryota; kingdom Metazoa; phylum Chordata; class Amphibia; order Anura; family Dendrobatidae; genus Ranitomeya; species Ranitomeya imitator. The sequence continues at coordinate 713,654,504 of NC_091282.1, read as the reverse complement.
AAGGAGTAGCTAAAGCTCATAACATAAGCTGATTCTAACGAATGGCCGTGCGGCCATGTGAACCTTTTATAGCTGCAGCAACTTCAGGACCTTACTAGAGGACCAATGGGAGCTGCTACAGTACCTGAGCAACTTCAGGACCTTTCTAGAGGACCAATGGGAGCTGCCAAAGTAACTGAGCATGTGACCCCCGACCTCCAATGAGAGGTCTTACCCCGGGCATGCTCAGAAGGGGAAAAGCATGACTCAGTCCCAGAGACGTCTGCTCGCCACTGACCAGTACTGGATACAATAGCTGAGTCTGGAAAGGTAGCAGTAACCATCCGCACAGTATCAGGCTGAGCCAGACGCTGGGACTGACGTCTCCGCTGAGGAGGCTCCACTGCTGCTGGAGAAGAATGGGAGACCGCAGCGGAGATAGTTCGAGATTCCCCCTGTGCAGAGGTGGGAACTCGACCCCTAACAGTCTCTTAGTCTGTTTCAGTAGGTTCAACAATCATGGGGAAGACTGCAGACTTGACAGATGTCCAGAAGGCAGTCATTGACACACTCCACAAGGAGGGTAAGCCACAAAAGGTCATTGCAAATAAAGCTGGCTGGTCACAGAGTGCTGTATCCAAGCATACTAATGGAAAGTTGAGTGGAAGGAAAAAGTGTAGTAGAAAAATGTGCACAAGCAACTGGGATAACCGCAGCCTTGAAAGGATTGCTACGGCCATTCAAAAATTTTGGGGAAATTCACAAGGAGTGGACTGCTGCTGGAGTCATTGCTTCAGGAGCCACCACACACAGACGTATCCAGGACATGTCACATTCCTTGTGTCAAGCTACTCATGACCAATAGACAATGCCAGAAGCATCTTACCTGGGCCAAGGAGAGAAAGAACTGGACTGTTACTCGGTGGTCCAAGATGTTGTTTTCAGATTAAAGTAATTTTTGCATTTCATTTGGAAATCAAGGTTCCAGAGTCTAGAGGAAGAGTGGAGAGGCCACAATCCAAGCTGCTTGAGGTCTAGTGTGAAGTTTCCACAATCAGTGATGGTTATGGAGCCATGTCATCTGCTGGTGTAGGTCCATTGTGTTTTATCGAGACCAAAGTCAGCGCAGTGGTCTACCAGGAAATTTTAGAGCACTTCATGCTTCCCTCTGCTGACAAGCTTTTTGAGATGGAAATTTCATTCTCCAGCAGGACTTGGCACCTGTCCACACTGCCAAAAGTACCAATACCTGGTTTAAAAACAACAGTATCACTGTGCTTGGCCAGCAAACTCGCCTGACCTTAACCCCACTGAGAATCTATGGGGAATTGTCAAGTGGAAGATGAGACACCAGACCCAACAATGCAGATGAGCTGAAGACTGCGATCAAAGCAAGCTGGGCTTCCATAACACCTCAGCAGTGCCACAGGCTGATCGCCTCCATGCCACGCCGCACTGATGTAGTAGCAATTGATGCAAAAGGAGCCCCGACAAAGTATTGAGATTTACTGAACATACATATTAGCAGGCCAACATTTCAGATTTTAAAATAATTTTTCCAGCTGGTGTTATAAAGTATTCTAATTTATTGAGATAATAACTTTTGGGTTTTCATTAGCTGTAAGCCATAATCATCAACGTTGGCAGAAATAAACACTTGAATTAGATCACTCTGTTTATAATGACTCTATATAATATATGAGTTTCACTTTTTGTATTGAACAACTGAAATAAATTAACTTTTTGATGACATTCTAATTTTGTGAGAAGCAGCTGTATGTCCAACTTTAGTCTCATGTCTATGGGAGTCTTAAGATTTTTGAAGAAAGCAAGTATAACCGGCTGGTAGAACCCAGATGAATATTCACACTAAAACAATACAATCAGAATTTTTTTTCCAAGCTCTAGCACCTCATTCACATTGAGGACACAAGTCAACATTTCAGTAATTATTTTGAGCCCCAAATGATGGAAGCAGCAATCATGTATTTATCAATAAATGTTCATGGGATAACCCATTTGATCTGTATGGAAGCACTCAACCTGCAGCTTTCATGTCTGAAAGTATACCCTCAATATTAAAAAGCACAACCAAATCTACAGATGTTTCGCCTCACTTCTTCCAGGGGCGCTCCCTCCCTGCGAAGAAGCGTGACGAAACAGAGTTGGAGTGGTGGGACACAGAGCCTGGGACCTTTCTTTTTGGTGGCGCATTTGTTATAGGTAATGTACCACTTACATATTGTTACTAATGCATGCTACCTTGTGGCAATGTTATACATGAGATCACTGCATAGTTAGCCATTTTGGTGGGGATACATTTTCCCATTCAATTTAGGCTTTTATACCCTTGGCTCCCCTATGCTAATGAATCTGTATACTATATATTCATAGCTCTGTATTAATTTCTGTGTCTCTATTTGGAGGTTTCTTTTTCCCTGTCATTTTATTCAGTAGGCTTTTTTATATATACACTGCTCAAAAAATAAAGGGAACACTAAAACCCCACATGCTAGATATCACTGAATGAAATATTCCAGTTGTAAATCTTTATTCATTACATCAGGGGTGTCAAACTGCATTCCTCGAGGGCCTCAGACCATGCGTGTTTTCAAGATTTCCTTTGCATTACACAAGGTGCTGGAATCATTCTGTGCAGGTGATTAAATTATCACCTGTGCAATACAAGGAAATCCTGAAAACATGACCTGCTTGCGGCCCTCGAGGAATGCAGTTTGACACCCCTGCATTACATAGTGGAATGCGTTGAGAACAATAAAACCTAAAAATTATCAACGTAAATCACAACTAATATCCCACGGAGGTCTGGAGTTGGAATGGGGCTCAAAATCAAAGTGGAAAATGAAGCTACAGGCTGATCCAACTTCAGTGGAAATGCTTCAAGACAAGGAAATGATGCTCAGTAGTGTGTGTGGCCTCCACATGCCTGCATCACCTCCCTACAACGCCTGGGCATGCTCCTGATGAGGCAGCTGATGGTCTCCTGAGGGATCTCCTCCCAGACCTGGACTTAAAGCATCCGCCAACTCTTGGACAGTCTGTGGTGCAATGTGAAGTTGGTGGATGGTGCGAGACATGATGTCCCAGATGTGTTCAATCGGATTCAGGTCTGGAGAATTGGCGGGCCGTGCATAGCTCCAATGCTTTCATCTTGCAGGAACTGCTGACATACTCCAGCCACATGAGGTCTGGCATTGTCCTGCATTAGGAGGAACCCAGGGCCAAACACCAGCGTATGGTCCCACAAGGGGTCTGAGAATCTCATCTCAGTACCTAATGGCAGTCAGGCTACCTCTGATGAGCACATGGAGGGCTGTGCGGCCCTCCAAAGAAATGCCACCCCACACCATTACTGACCCACTGCCTAACTTGTCATGGTGAAGGATGTTGCAGACAGCAGATCGCTTTCCACGGCATCTCCAGACTCTGTCACGTCTATCACATGTGCTCAGTGTGAGCCTGCTTTCATCTGTGAAGAGCACAGGGTGCCAGTGGCCAATTTGCCAATCCTGGTGTTCTGTGGCAAATGCCAAGCATCCTGCACGGTGTTGGGCTGTGAGCATAACCCCTATCTGTGGACGTCAGGCACTCAGACCATCCTCATGGAGTCGGTTTCTAACCAGTTGTGCAGACACATGCACATTTGTAGCCTGGCTGGAGGTCATTTTGCAGGGCTCTGGCAGTGCTCCTCCTGTTCCTCCTTGCACAAAGGCTGAGGTAGAGGTCCTGCTGCTGGGATGGTGTCCTCCTATGGCCCCCTCCATATCTTCTGGTGTACTGGCCTGTCTCCTGGTAGCGCCTCCAGCCCCTGGACACTACGCTGACAGACACACTAACCTTCTTGCCACAGCTCGCATTGATGTGGCATCCTGGATGAGCTGCACTACCTGAGCCACTTGTGTGGGTTGTAGAGTCCGTTTCATGCTACCACGAGTGTGAAAGCACAACCAACATTCAAAAGTGACCAAAACATCAGCCAGAAAGCATTGGTACTGAGATGTTGTCTGTGGTCCCCACCTGCAGAATTACTCCTTTATTGAGTGTGTCTTGATAATTGCCAATAATTTCCATCAGTTGTGTATTCCATTTGCACAACAGCATGTGAAATTGATTGTCAAACAGTGTTGCTTCCTAAGTGGACAGTTTGATTTCACAGAAGTTTGATTTACTTGGAGTTATATTCTGTTGTTTAAGTATTCCCTTTATTTTTTTTGAGCAGTGTATATTTACTTCATAAAAATAATTTTTAAATTACTATTGCTGGAATCTGTTCACATCCTGGGATAGGTAATTAGTGGTCTTTTTCAGATCAATGGCAGCATGTCAGGGCCGGCGTCAGCACCCGGCACACCGGGCAAATGCCGGGGCCCTGGAGAGAGAGGGGGGCCCACTCATGCTGTCATAGATACAGCTGGGAGAGCAGAGCAGGAGATAACATGCTCTCTCCCCCCACAGTCACTGCTGGCTGCGTTCTCTTAACCCCTATGTGCCAGCTCTGACACAAGCATCTTCTCACTCAGTCAGTGCAGCCAGGCAGGCACACATAGGGGTTAACAGAAGGCAGCCAGTGTGACATTGTGGGCGGAGAGAGCACATTCTCTGCTCTCCCCCCTGGGTGGCTGCAGACAGTGCTGAAGTTTATCAGGCAGATTCCGGAGCTCCTACCAGTGCCTGAGTGAGTGCTATGGTATCCAGCAGAGCAGTGGTTGCAGTTGTGGCTCAGTCTGCTGCTGTCTGTCTCCGCTGCCTAAAAATGTGGGTGATGTCTGGAGGAGCAGCTGGTGGGGTGCAACCTGCAGCCACCTAGCTCTCCCAGAATACATGCATGCTGCACCAAACCTGCACCAGTGGGGTAGGAAGAAGCTTAACCCTTTCCCATCTGTATGAAGGTTATTGCTGAACCTTAAAGATAACAATCCGACCCGCATAAATGGGGTTAACCAGATGCCAGGAGTAAGGGGAGCTGCTGCCATGTGGGCTGTACGTTGGGGCCCCGTGGCCCCAGGCTGGTGACTGGAGGGACTCTGCCCAGTGCTGGCATGTGGGTGATTTCTGCTCCGGAGTCTCAGCTTCTCTCCTCCACATCACACTGTGCAGGCACAGCAACATTGGTTGTGTCTGTCCAGGTCCCAGTAGCTGCCACTGCTCCCACCAAGGACATGGCATCACTTAACCCTTCCCCTGCAGCCACCGGCAACAAATGCACATTATTCCTTGATTAAATCAGGTTCCAACCCAATAGAGGAGCAGACATTTCCTGCTGCCATTAGGGTCCGGGAGGGGGTGACATTGGCTGCCCTGCTACTCTGTAGTGGGGGGTGGCAAGTGTAACATGGGGTAACGATGACGGAGAAATGCACAGGATAATAGTGAGAGCGACAGAGGGCAGTGTATGGTATGGAGCAGTCAGGGGGTGGGCTGCAGGATCCCCCCATACTGTACATGACTGCCCGGGACAGGGAGGCGTTTAATGAGCTTCTAATGACAGGGCACTAATTGGGTCATTAGGGTTTGTGGAAAGGATTCAGCATCAGGTCCCTCATTAATGCCCGAGCCGCCTGTTACTTTGTAGCACAGATCTGTTGGGGCCGCAAAACCAAACAACGTTGTTTATGTAGAAAAGTCTTTGTTTCATAGAAAAACTCAAAACAGAAAAGCACCTCTCCTGTATATATACACTGCACAGCACCTTTCCTCCTGTATATATACACTGCACAGCACCTCTCCTGTATATATACACTGCACAGCACCTTTCCTCCTGTATATATACACTGCACAGCACCTCTCCTGTATATATACACTGCACAGCACCTTTCCTCCTGTATATATACACTGCACGGCACCTCTCCTGTATATATACACTGCACAGCACCTTTCCTCCTGTATATATACACTGCAGAATCTACAATAGCTGTCACTCATGTAAGAAGTGAAATCTGGCATTGTACTATACATTTCTCTGCCGTATCTGTGCATCATAAATCGGGGTATGTGTTAAAGGGGGGGGCCCATTGAGACTCTTTCGCCCGGGGCCCTCGAAAACCTGGAGCCGGCCCTGCAGCATTATCAGACACTGGCTGTATGATTTCAGCCAGGTATGTCTGACTCTGAAATGTAGAGGAGTTTCAGAGAAAAACATACTTTAAAAACCACCAAGAACTCCACCACACTAGTGACTAGTCAAAAAGTAATTTCTCCCTGCCCCCTCTCCGTGAGTAACTGGTATCTCCCTGCATGTGTGCATAGGGAGAGACCTGTCAGTCATTGGCAGCTGGTGGGTAGTAGCCATTTGGGACCTTTTTGAATCCCGTGAGTGCTTGGCGGCTTTTATTTTTTTATTTTATTTACTTATATAGCACCATTAATTTTACAGACATTATCACTGTCCCCATTGGGTCTCATAATCTACATTCCCTATCAGTATGTCTTTGGATTGTGGGAGGAAGCCGGAGAACCCGGAGGAAACACACAAAAACACAGGGAGAAAATACAAACTCCTTACAGATGTTGTCCTTGGTGGCATTTGAACCCAGTACTTCAGTGCTGCAAAGCAACTGTGCTAACCACTGAGCCACCGTGCTTTCTGTCCTTGAGATTTGGAAAGTAGCAGATGTTTGGGGGTTACAATGAGTTATTAGCAGGGAACAGGCTGCAATGCAAAAGTTATATAACCTAACCACCGAATCAATGCTGTATGCTATGGACTTCTGCTGTGGAGCCATCCATATACACCATGAAATACAATGACAATAGATCAGTGTGGACACATCGAAGTGCAATTATGTGTCTATTTCTTCACCTCACACTGAAGAGAAGCATGTGTGCCCTCCAGACACAGGGCCCAGGTGCAATGCCAAGATGTTAAATCTTCCTTGATTTATTCATGTAAAGGGGTTGTCCGGTCTGAAACTATAAGTCTGCAATCACTCTTTGTGACTGAATGCTTGTGAATCCTTACTTCGCATGTACTGCGTGCTTTGAGGATTCTCTGGGGCCAGCGCCAGGAGTGGTGGGCACGTGACTGCAAGTATGTGATTTGCATACTCCTGGCCACATTCTGACTAGACTTTCCAGCCTCACTCAATACACTTGCACTGAGCGAAGCCAAACACGTCTAGTCGGAATGTGACTGGGAATATGCATGTCACTTACTTCTCGTCTTTGATGGCTCACATAGGGACCATTGTACTGACCAATACTACTTCCACCAATGTATGATGAAATAAAGGGTTTGTGGATATAATCCGCGCTGCCAAAATCGACATGTACATGTGGTTATGTCCTGAGGAAGAAGTCATTTGAACTTTGAAATGCATTGAATAAACCACTTTCTTTTATCTGGATATCCTGATTCTACATTGATTTCTTCAGCACGGATTACATCCACAAACCCTTTATTTAATCATATCTGATATGGTCACTTGCGGATCCATGGATCTGCTGATTTCCTCAATAAGATCTATATGCCTTATTTATGGATCTATCAGGTTAGTGCAATCTGAATTACCAAAACTAAAGACATACGGTACGTAAGGGAGTAACAAGAATAAAATAAGAACAAATACTGACCACTTTTGATCTTGTGACATGTTCTCTTTAAAGGGAACCTGTCAGGTGACTCATGATGCTCAAACCACGGGTAGCAAGATTCAGAGCCTGGCTGCACTATTATAATAATAATATTTTTGATTTCTATAGCGCCAACATATTCTGCAGCACTTTACATTTCAGAGGGGACTTGTACAGACAATAAATATCTTAAAGGGGTTGTTCACTACTAGGACAACCCTTTCTTGATATAAAATGTTTGGCTCTCATAAAATAATAAAGCCTATACTCGCCTCCCGTGCCAGAATCGTTCCCCCGGTGTCGGCGCTCCCTCTCCCTGGGGCTCCCGTGCGGTTGTTGCGACATGTGACGCCAGTAACTGATCAGCACTGCCGTCACTGTCTCCACCCTTGGACAAATCGAACATAAAGAGGAAGTCCGGGCTCCAGTTGATCTTGTTCATGCTCAATTCGATAGGAGGTGGAGCCAGTGACACCAGCATTGATTGGGCACTGGCGTCACGGGTCACAACAACAGCACGAGAACCCAGGGAGAGCGAGTGCCGACACCGCAGGAACGGAGCCAGCACCGGAGGTGAGTATAGGCTTGATTATTTCATCTTGGCCAAGCAAGGGGTATGACAAGAAGTTGTCTCTGTCTGATGTTTCTCTATTTTATATTGTATTTATATAGTTTGCATCTCGGCTTTGGGAAAATGGCCGCCGCGATCTCTAATGCGCACGCGCGGCATCCCGCGGCCATTTTCCTGAAGCCCCGTGCAGCAGAGCACTCGATCTGCGCACGCGCGGCCCCAGGAAGATGGCCGCCCCCACCGACGAAAGGGATGACAGCGCAGATCGCGCGCTGCTTGTTCACGTGCCCACAGTGGATTAGTCACCTCAACATGCGGACACCACTACGCCACCAACGTAAAGCTGAGGAAGAACCAGCGATGTCACCACGCCCACCCGACCTGACCAGCCTGATTGACAGGGGAAAACGGCGACTTTGGTAAGTTATTTCTCAGCATAGGTGGGGAATCGGGGTACACTACATACACTATTGTAACACCCAGCGCAGGCCCTATTTAACAGTATTTATATCTCAATCTCAAAAAACGGGGTGACAGGTTCCCTTTAAAGGAATTTGAAAGGAAAGAAGTCATGGATGTAGGAGAGTTTGTTACTAAGGTTGATCGAATAGCTTCGGATAAGTGCTTATCCAAATAGCTATAGTGCTTACCGAATAGCTGCATCAGTAACCTGGATACCTGGAGTGCTCCCGATAATCAGCTATTCGGCATTGCAGCTGCATGTGGAGAGCCCCATAAGGCCATGGGGTAATTGGTACCGGGTCCGACACAGTCCTAAAAAGGGAAAGTCACGGCAACAATGACCCAGTCCGTGGCCCTGGGCGTCCATAAAGAAACTGATATTAAAGGGGATTAAAGTTTTTAGGGGAAAATGGATTTCCCTGGCCGACAAGCCTGTTCTTTTTGCATTGTTCTCCTTACATTATAAAAGCACAACTTTTGCACCTTTCAGAAACACAGTCCAAATTAGGCGCACCGGACCCAGTGCAGTTGGTCGGTTCATCCTGTTCGTGACGCCAAGCTGTAGTGCCCCATAGAGCCTTGGGTAATCGGTACAGGGTCTGACACAGTTCTTAAAGGGGACGGTCACGGCAACAGTGACCTGGTCCGTGGCCCTGGGCATCCATAAATAAATTGTTATTAAAGGGGATTAAAGTTTTTAGGAGAAAATGTTCGTGACGCCACCCGTAGTGTTCGGCTATAATCGCTGACGCTGCAGTCAGATCCTCTGGGGCCATGGTGGTGCAGCAAAGATGGTGCAGCTCTCCATGGTTAGAGCTAGCCCCAGGGCATATGTAGGTTTAAGTGTTAAGATTGCGGTTGTGGCTGTGCCAGGCAGGTGACGCAGCAATAACTAGAAGGACACAGCAAGGTGCAGTTTCCACTTTTACTCACAGTTCTCCAGTCCACAAACGACTGCAACCTGGTCCCTCCACCCGACTACGGTCAGCATAGATATGGGTCCCACGGGTGGGTTCTGCACTTCTTTTCTCAGTCATGGTCTTCACTCCTCTCCCTTTGGTCTCCCAGGACCAACTGCTCTAGCACTCTCCTTGCTGCCTAAGCTCCTCCCCTTTTTCCTACCTACCCCACCCACTCCCACCACCCAGTCCTATCCAGCCTGCGATGAGGCCTTCCTCCCTAAGTTTACGCCCAGGTGCCCTGACGGAAATGATGTGTGTTGGGTGTGAGTGTTAGAGTCCTGGGTAGTGCCCCCTCCTTACCTGAGAGTGGGATACCACACCTCTGGATGAGGTGCAGTAACTCTGTGGGGACTGGACTCTCAGCGACGCCACTTGTGTCGCGGCTGTGTGACAGTCACAACAAACAGGCTCTCCATGCCTATGTTGTGACTGTCACACAGCCGCGACACATGCAGCTGCGGCACTGACAAGAATAGTGCTACAGCTATTCGGATAAGGAGTTACCGAAGTTATTCGCTCATCCCTGTTAGCACCATGCCGGCTTCCCGGCATGTCAGTTCACTCACCCGCACTGCAGTTGGTTCCTCTTCCCCTCATGCTCCACATGCTCCCAGCAGCATTTCCAGCCGGGACTCTGGCTATGGCACGCGCGCGCACGCCCTATTAGAGGGCCAGCGTGTGCACTTGCTATTTCCTCCCAAGCCAATGGTTTTGAGGCATTATGTATATATTGCTTCCTCTCCACTGGGGAGTTGCTTGAGCAACATTCCTGTTTCAGTCTATGTTTTGTAAGGTCGCATAGCAGTGTAGGTCCTGCCTGCTATACTCTAAATACAAATTCTGCCTGCCGTACTCCAAGTACAAATCCTGCCTGCCATACTCCAACTACAAATCCTGCTTGCTGTACTCAGAAGCATACCCGGCTTGCTGCACTCAGAAGCAAAATCCTGCTTGCTACACTCAGAAGCATATCCTGCTTGCTGCACTCAGAAACAAATCCTGCTGCACTCAGAAGCAAACTCTGTATCTGATACAAGCTCCGCCTGCTGCTCCATTCAGTCTTTCCTTCAGGTCCAGCTGCTGTGCGACCGATGGTCTGCCCTGAAGTGGTACCTGGCATTCATCGGGAGCCAAGTCTAACCTCACCATCAGAGGCTCTAGTGAATAGTCAGGTGATCGCTTAGTCACGCCCCTCCAGGCTCCCCGCGGTCCATGGCACAGTGGTTGCACAAACCACGAGCGTGACAATCCCTGTTTTGTTATGTAACACCCCAGGGTCCAGGTTGTTACAGTGGCATTGCTTTCCTCATGGGGAGAGTGATGTCACGCTTGGAAGCGAAGGAAGATCTCTTTCACCAGGTAAACACAAAGCATGTTCACACTCCAGGCCAGAAGGGGGAGCTCTGAACCCGGTTTTCAGGGGAACTTCCCGAGATATATTCTGACTGGAGGGGAAGTGAGTGAGTAGTCTGTCAGGATGACAGAGAAGAGAACAGTCAGACAGTGAGTGTCGGAAGAACTGGAGGGGCCGTGCAGCCAGAGTTGCTGCAGCTCCTGGGGAAAGAGAATGGAGAAAGAAGAACAGTGTTTAGTTAGCGTGCAGGAGAACGAAGCACAGGAGAGAGACACCAGGGGAGAGTAGTGTATCATCGGGTGGTTTCGTCAAACTCAATCTGACAGGTGCCCCGCCCCTATCAAAGTGTATCAAAGTGTGTAACCCCGCCCCGCCTCATGTCAGCCAGCTGTCCCTGAGTCTGGCTGACTTCCCCTTTTGATATAGTTTGATATTGTTAATTTGATCCAAATGATTATTATCCTAGTATTTCTTTTTATATTAGATTTAGATGGGCCAGTTATATAATTATATCCTATTAGATGGACCGGTTATATAATTATATCCTAGTTGTTTGTGAGCTTGGTGCTGTAATATGTATTTTAGAAACAGTGCTGACCACTACACATTTAGAATCAGCGTGTCCAGGGTTGTGTTAGGTGTGATAACGCCCCACTCTGTACAGATAATGTCCATGCAAAGCGGGGTCAGCTAACCACAAGCACCCCGGTTAACAGATAAAATAGATAGCCACAAGGACAGAGACATCCCACCCTGTACAGATAATGTCCACGGTATAATTCTCAGCATTATGAAAAAATGACATTCATTGTATGAGTTTTAAAAAGCTTTATTAAATTGATACGAATCTGCAATGTTAGCTAAATCTCAATACAACTGTGCACAAAGACACATACATTTTTGTTGAAAAAGATGACGAGTGTTATAACGCTTCTTTAAAGCTCCTAATTTTGATTCCACAAACTCTGATACGATTCTATCATTTCTTTGCAAGTCAGGCGTGAAATGTTAGCTAAATCTCAATACAACTGCGCACAAAGACACATACATTTTTGGTGAAAAAGATGACGAGTGTTATAACGCTTCTTTAAAGCTGCTAATTTTGATTCCACAAAATCTGACACGATTCTATCATTATTCTGCATGTTAGAAGTGAAGCACTGTAAAACCTTCTTGAATGATAACCCGAGCGCTAACTGGTGTAATACATACAGGTCCTTCTCAAAAAATTAGCATATAGTGTTAAATTTCATTATTTACCATAATGTAATGATTACAATTAAACTTTCATATATTATAGATTCATTATCCACCAACTGAAATTTGTCAGGTCTTTTATTGTTTTAATACTGATGATTTTGGCATACAACTCCTGATAACCCAAAAAACCTGTCTCAATAAATTAGCATATCAAGAAAAGGTTCTCTAAACGACCTATTACCCTAATCTTCTGAATCAACTAATTAACTCTAAACACATGCAAAAGATACCTGAGGCTTTTATAAACTCCCTGCCTGGTTCATTACTCAAAACCCCCATCATGGGTAAGACTAGCGACCTGACAGATGTCAAGAAGGCCATCATTGACACCCTCAAGCAAGAGGGTAAGACCCAGAAAGAAATTTCTCAACAAATAGGCTGTTCCCAGAGTGCTGTATCAAGGCACCTCAATGGTAAGTCTGTTGGAAGGAAACAATGTGGCAGAAAACGCTGTACAACGAGAAGAGGAGACCGGACCCTGAGGAAGATTGTGGAGAAGGACCGATTCCAGACCTTGGGGAACCTGAGGAAGCAGTGGACTGAGTCTGGTGTGGAAACATCCAGAGCCACCGTGCACAGGCGTGTGCAGGAAATGGGCTACAGGTGCCGAAATGGGCTACAGAGAAGCAGCACTGGACTGTTGCTAAGTGGTCCCAAGTACTTTTTTCTGATGAAAGCAAATTTTGCATGTCATTCGGAAATCAAGGTGCCAGAGTCTGGAGGAAGACTGGGGAGAAGGAAATGCCAAAATGCCTGAAGTCCAGTGTCAAGTACCCACAGTCAGTGATGGTGTGGGGTGCCATGTCAGCTGCTGGTGTTGGTCCACTGTGTTTCATCAAGGGCAGGGTCAATGCAGCTAGCTATCAGGAGATTTTGGAGCACTTCATGCTTCCATCGGCTGAAATGCTTTATGGAGATGAAGATTTCATTTTTCAGCACGACCTGGCACCTGCTCACAGTGCCAAAACCACTGGTAAATGGTTTACTGACCATGGTATTACTGTGCTCAATTGGCCTGCCAACTCTCCTGACCTGAACCCCATAGAGAATCTGTGGGATATTGTGAAGAGAAAGTTGAGAGACGCAAGACCCAACACTCTGGATGAGCTTAAGGCCGCTATTGAAGCATCCTGGGCCTCCATAACATCTCAGCAGTGTCACAGGCTGATTGCCTCCATGCCACGCCGCATTGAAGCAGTCATTTCTGCCAAAGGATTCCCGACCAAGTATTGAGTGCATAACTGAACATTATTATTTGATGGTTTTTTTGTTTGTTATTAAAAAACACTTTTATTTGATTGGATGGGTGAAATATGCTAATTTATTGAGACAGGTTTTTTGGGTTATCAGGAGTTGTATGCCAAAATCATCAGTATTAAAACAATAAAAGACCTGACAAATTTCAGTTGGTGGATAATGAATCTATAATATATGAAAGTTTAATTGTAATCATTACATTATGGTAAATAATGAAATTTAACACTATATGCTAATTTTTTGAGAAGGACCTGTATATGCAATAATGTCCGCATACACGACTATACATATCTTGGATTTGGGCATCTTGATAACAATAAGAGTCACAATTCTTGTTCAGGAATGTCACAAAATCGCGTGGAAAGATAATATTGTCCGCACGAAAGCCGTAACTATCATTAAATATGCCCGTCTTATCATTGCAGAGTACGATTAATACCCAGTGGTGTCCAGCTTGATTCGCCGGGTCTGTATTCACGATATATGCCGCGGGTCTCTGAGTCACTCTTTCTTCCGGAAGCAAATCACACGGAAACACACCGGCGAATATGCGGTCTGTATAATTATCGGCCCGTACTACCGCTGTAAGCTGCAGACTGTCCATCGTTACTTAATTAAAATCGTACAAGATCTCTCGCCTATTATTAATTTCCAGAATGGTGTGGTTGACTGCAAAAACAATCATATTTATCGTGTGGGGTGTCGCTAGCGCAAAGCGGACTTCAGCACGCAGGTTACCTGTTTTAATGAGCGAGAAATGGCCTCCAGGCTCTTGATCAGGCGATAAATCAAAAGCAAATAGCGTGAATCCAGCCATAAATTCTTCACGATCTATCGCCATGGCACAATCAGCCTTTTGCTTGCCAGATATATGGGCAAGCGCCATATACTCTCTGATGGCTAAATCATCATTAAAATTAGGATTATAAGGTCTCGCGGGTATCTGCTGGCCGTCCAGATATAATGCCGCGTGGTTGACGTGGTAGTGGTGAAAGTCCAGTGGGTTTTTTGTATAAGAACCGCTGAAGGCCTCACTATCTACAAACCCCAATATAACAGTTTTTGGAATCTGGCCTAGGAAGAGGTTCTCGTGGTTCGTGATCCGTGTCCCTGCGGCGATGCTGTACACTTTCAGGCATGTTCGGTCAATAGCGTACTTGGCTGTTGCGGATAGGAGGGCCTGGCTGTGACCGATTCGGACAGCCGGAGATACCTGCACTCTTTTCACATAGAGAGACGCCTGCGAGATTTGCACCTTCAGCGGCTCGGCTTCTGCGAACATGAGGCAGAAAGTATCCTTATTTCTTGATAGCTTAACCTTAAGGTCAAGGCCCTTCAATATTAACTTTGGTTGGTTAAATATATCCCCAAAAATGGGCCCCAAGAGGTCGATGGGTTTTGAGCGAGAAGCGGCATTGGCTCTTTTGATAAACCCAGCATTTGCGCCATCCAAGCGCCTGTCATTATGATGGCCCGCAGTGTCTTTATAGAACAAACCGGCTGTAAATTGTGATGACAGCGTCTGTGAACTGTAATTTAAAAGGGTCTCTATGTACGCTCTATAGCTGTAGAGATTGTCCGATTGTGAGATAAGCCGGTCCCCCAGAGTAATATCGACCTGGTTAAAAAGATAGCTCGTACGATAGCTGTGGTCCAGCGAGGACATGTCCCCATAAGAGCTTTGAATGTGGGCCCCGGGGAGGTCACCTTGCCACGAGGGACAGATCTGGCCCTGGTGTACCTACATAAGGGTGAAGTGGTGAGTCAGAAGGAGATGTCTTTATCACCGAAAGAAGGTGTGGGGTGGACCCTAGCAGTTGCTGTGGGGGACGAAGAGACGCCATCCCCGGAGTGGACGGGTCATCCTTGATCAAATGGAAGTGGATGTGAAGGCTCTGGGCACTGAGCGTGTGCAAGCAATAGAGACTATGCTGTGGGAAAATCAGGCTGCATTCGCCCATCACGCCGAAGATTTCGGCTGTACTGAAGCCATCACACATGAGATACCAACTGGGGAAGCTCGTCGAATTCGAGAACGATACCGGCAGATCCCGCCCAAGATGTATCAAGAGGTGAAAACATTACTGAGGCAGATGCTGGATTCAGGAGTGGTGCGGAGTAGTCAGAGCCCTTGGGCAGCCCCGGTGGTGCTCGTCAAGAAATAGGATAGGACCATCCGGTTCTGTGTAGATTACAGGAAACTCAATGCCTGCACTGTTCGAGACTCGTATCCATTGCCCCGCATTGAGGAATCCTTGACAGCGTTGGGGAAAGCCAAGTACTTCTCCACCCTGGACCTAACAAGCGGATACTGGCAAGTAGCCGTGGCAGAGAAAGACAAAGAGAAAACCGCCTTTATCCTCCCTATGGGGATGTTCGAGTTTAACCGGATGCCCTTCGGGCTCTCCAATGCTCCAGGCACATTTCAACGGCTGATGGAAAAGTGTTTGGGAGACTTAAATTTTGAGGCTACCCTGATCTATATGGATGACATCATTGTGTTTTCGGCCTCATTCGAAGAACACCTTGTCCGGCTTGGACAGGTACTCGGAAGACTGCGGGCTCAACCTTAAGGTGAAGCCAAAGAAGTGCCACCTCTTCAAGAGAGAGATCAAGTACCTGGGCCACATAGTGTCACAAGATGGAGTTCTACCCTCGCCAGAAAAAGTGGCTGTTATCCAGAAGTGGCCAGTCCCTCGAACAGTGAGAGAACTCCAAGCCTTCCTGGGACTCGCTGGGTACTACCGCCGGTTTGTTAAAGACTTCGCGAAGGTGGCGGGTCCTCTCAATGAGTTGCTGAGGGGGACCGCTGGAGTGGCGAAGACCCATCGCATCCCCTGGGCACAGGGACAAGACGAGGCCCACCAGGCTATAAAGAATGCCCTTACTTCAGCCTCGATTTTGGCCTACGCAGACTTCGATCAGCCATTCCTGTTGTACACAGATGGTAGCCTTCATGGACCCGGTGCAGCACTTTCTCAGATACAGGATGGACATGAGAGAGTCATCGGGTATAATAATAATAATAATCTTTATTTTTATATAGCGCTAACATATTCCGCAGCGCTTTACAGTTTCCACACATTATCATCACTGTCCCCGATTGGGCTCACAATCTAGAATTCCTATCAGTATGTCTTTGGAATGTGGGAGGAAACCGGAGTGCCCGGAGGAAACCCACGCAAACACGGAGAGAACATACAAACTCTTTGCAGATGTTGTCCTGGGTGGGATTGGAACCCAGGACCCCAGCGCTGCAAGGCTGTAGTGCTAACCACTGCGCCACCGTGCTGCCCACGTATGCCAGCAGGTCCCTGCGGGACAGCGGAAGAAACCCTCACAATTACAGCACCTTTTGGTTAGAGCTCCTGGCCCTGGTGTGGGCCATGACAGAAAAGTTTGCAGGCTTCCTGACAGGTACAAAGATTCAAGTTCGAACAGACAATAATCCCCTGGCCCACCTTGAGAATGCTAAATTGGGGGCCTTAGAACAATGGTGGGTGGCTCGCCTAGTCAAGTTCGACTTTACCATCCGTTATCGCTCTGCTACAGAAAACGCAAATGCTGATGGGCTGTCAAGAGTGACTGTGGAGACCACAGTGGGGGATCTTGATGAAGAACTCGAAGAGGAGGAAACCCCAGACTTTCGCAAGTTTAAGCCCCCAATGGTTGCAGCCCAATCAAGAAGGGAGGCCTGCGCTTTACCCCGGTCCCTGGGGAGAACCAATGAGGAATGGGGACACGTTCAGGATGAAGACGAAGGTCTGAGACAGATGAAATGGTGGGTAACTCAAAAGCGGAAGCCTGGCAAACAGGAGAGAAATGATCTGGACTCTGAAATGAGGAGTGTGTTACATCAGTGGGATAGACTGGAGGTGCGAGAGTCAGTGCTATATCGTAAGAGGCAACAGCCAAAAGATGTGGAAGTAAGGTGGCAAGTTGTTATCCCATGAAGAATGGCTCAAGAAGTAGCTAAAAAAGCCCACGAATTTGGAGCACACTTCGGCCCCACGAAGACCTACCAATGGTTACAACGATATGTGTATTGCCCCCGGTTGGAGTTTGTGGTGGAAGAGGTTTGCCGGCAATGTCGAGTATGTGTCCTCATTAAGAGTACCGAACAGAGGGCACCCATCCAGACCATACAAACTAAGGAACCGCTAGAAGTCTTGATGATCGACTACCTCCTCGTAGGACACTCGGCCCGGAAGCTGCAATACTGTTTGGTGATGACCGATCATTTCTCTAAGTTCGCAGTAGTCACTCCGACTAGAGATCAGACTGCGGAATCGGCAGCGCGAACCATCTGTCAAGACTTCGTCCGGGTGTATGGGTGCCCAAAGCGCATCCACTACGACCAAAGCGCATGTTTCCAAGGCAAGGTGATGGAAGAATTGTATCGTATGTATGGCATCGAGCGGTCCCCTTACCACCCTCAAGGCAACGGAGCTTGTGAACGCTTCAACCGAACCTTACTTCAAATGCTGAGAACGTTGGAGGAGGATAAGAAGGCGTGTTGGCCAGACTATCTGCCAGAATTGGTCTGGACCTACAACAATCGGGTCCACTCCACCACGGGTTATACCCCCTATCTACTGTTGTTTGGAAGAGCTGGACGAGAGATCATTGAGCTGAATTTGGAACAGCCAGAGGAGCTGATGGAGCGAACTGTCACCTCATGGGTGAAAAAGCATCGGCAACGATTGCAAACGATACGGCGGTTGGCGGGTCAGCAGCTGCAAGAAAAAGAACATACGGGCTGCAAACCGACTCAAGAGTTACCACTCCAACCTGGAGACCGAGTATTAGTCAGAGAGAAATGCCCCAAGGGAAAACTAAGTGAGAGATGGGAAGTACAGCCGTACAAAGTTATCGAGCGAGTGTATACTAATGGCCCTGTCTAAAAGGTACAGATTGAGACTGGGGCATGCGCCCCTAGAGTACTTCACAGAAATATGTTGCGGCCTTGCCGATGTGAGGTCTGTTCTGCGCCATTGTCACCTGAAGGCGCTACTCCACTTCCTGAATCTGTCATGCCTGATGGTGAAATCGATGATGAGTGGTGGTCCGTCCCTGACACAGTGGGGGGTCCTCAGCCGCACAGAGACTGTAATCCCATGCATGTACCAGTACTGCCATGCGAGGACGAGACCAGACAAGAGCTCACAATGTCTCCTGCAACAAGTGTTCCTCTGGAAGATAGTCAAGCCTTGCCTGACAGCCAAGAGCTTCGGAGATCCCAGAGGTCTAATGCAGGGGTTCCACCAGTCCGATATGTAGAACAGTGTGCTCTGTCTGTTTTTACACCTTTGTTGCCTCCTCTATAGGTGCTGTTTACGCAATGCACGTTCCTCCATTACACTTTGACCCTGATGCTGTGATGGCCGAGGATGACCATCATTAAGAAGGGAGGCATGTAAGAGGGTGGTGCTGTTATGGACAGCAAGGAACACCCTGTCACCCCCTTGTCTGGCGTGATGGAATGTTCTGCTTCTCCCCTGCGATAATTGTTGTAATGAACTAGTTGGTGCAGAGTGCAGGTGTGGAGCTGGAGCAGCGTGTGTGAGCTGAGGCTGCTGGAGAGAGGACTTGTTGTGCTGATAGCTGAAAGAGAGAAAAACTGTGTCCTGATATAGCTGCAAGAGAGCCACGAAGATACAGAGAAATGGATTTACAGTTTCCAGGAGCATCCCTGTTGTGAATTCTGTTGTCGAACTCCCTCCTGTGGTCGTGAATGGTACTTCGGCGAGTTCTGTCCATGGACTCCCTCTGGTGGCTGTGAGTGGAGCTGCTGCTTCTGAGGTGACGTGGTTTGTACTTCGGTTGGCTGCTCTATTTAACTCCACTCAGATCGTTACTCCATGCCAGCTGTCAATGTTCCTGCATTGGTTCAGTTCGCTCTTGGATCTTTCTGGTAACCTGTCTTCTCCAGCAGAAGCTAAGTTCCTGATAGTTATTATTTGTTCATTGTTTCCTTGTCCAGCTGGTTATCATGATTTTGTCTTGCTAGCTGGAAGCTCTGGGATGCAGAGTGGCATCTCCGCACCGTTAGTCGGTGCGGAGGTCTTTTTGCACACTCTGCGTGGTCTTTTGTAGTTTTTTGTGCTGACCGCAAATATACCTTTCCTATCCTCTGTCTGTTTAGTAAGTCTGGCCTCCCTTTGCTGAAACCTGTTTCATTTCTGCGTTTGTGACTTTCATCTTTACTCACAGTCAATATATGTGGGGGGCTGCCTTTTCCTTTGGGGAATTTCTCTGAGGCAAGGTAGGCTTTATTTTCTATCTCTAGGGCTAGCTAGCTCTTAGGCTGTGAAGAGGCGTCTAGGGAGTGTCAGGAACGCTCCACGGCTATTTCTAGTTGTTGTGATAGGATTAGGGCCTGCGGTCAGCAGAGCTCCCACATCCCAGAGCTTGTCCTGTGTGAGTTTAACTATCAGGTCGTGCCGGGTGCTCCTAACCACCAGGTCCATAACAGTACAGCAGGCCCAAAGTATTAATGCATCTCAATAGAGGGATAAGAGAAGTTCTGAGACCATTTTTTTTCTTTGCACTGTGTTTTGTCTTTCTTTTCCCCTAAACCTTTGGGTGGTTCAGGACACAGGTGTAGATAAGGACATTCAAGGTCTGTCCTCTTGTGTGGATCATCTCACTGCAAGGGTACAAAACATTCAAGATTTTGTGGTTCAGAATCCTATGTTAGAGCCTAGAATTCCTATTCCTGATTTATTTTCTGGGGATAGATCTAAGTTCCTGAATTTCAAAAATAATTGTAAACTGTTTCTAGCTTTGAAACCCCGCTCCTCTGGTGACCCCGTTCAACAAGTAAAAATCATTATTTCTTTGTTGCGTGGTGACCCTCAAGACTGGGCATTTTCCCTTGCGCCAGGAGATCCTGCATTGCGTGATGTTGATGCGTTTTTTCTGGCGCTTGGATTGCTTTATGATAAACCAAATTCAGTGGATCAGGCAGAGAAAATCTTGCTGGCTTTGTGTCAGGGTCAGGATGAAGCGGAGGTGTGTTGTGAATTCTGTGATCAAGCTCCCTCCTGTGGTCACGAGTGGTACTGCGGCTTCTGAGTTTCCTTCCTCAGGTGATGAGGTTAAGTCGTTAGTTGCTGCTCTATTTAACTCCACCTAGTGCTTTGATCCTGGCCTCCAGTCAATGTTCTAGTATTGGTCTTGCTTCCTCCTGGATCATTCCTGTGGCCTGTCTGCTCAGCATAAGCTAAGTTCTGCTTGTGTTACTTTTGTTGCTATATTTTCTGTCCAGCTTGCTTTTTTGGTTTTGCTTGCTTGCTGGAAGCTCTGAGACGCAGAGGGAGCACCTCCGTACCGTTAGTCGGTGCGGAGGGTCTTTTTGCCCCTCTGCGTGGTTGTTTGTAGGTTTTTGTGTTGACCGCAAAGCTATCTTTCCTATCCTCGGTCTATTCAGTAAGTCGGGCCTCACTTTGCTAAATCTATTTCATCTCTGTGTTTGTATTTTCATCTTAACTCACAGTCATTATATGTGGGGGGCTGCCTTTTCCTTTGGGGAATTTCTCTGAGGCAAGGTAGGCTTATTTTTCTTTCTTCAGACTAGCTAGTTTCTCAGGCTGTGCCGAGTTGCATAGGGAGCGTTAGGCTCAATCCACGGCTACCTCTAGTGTGGTTTGATAGGTTTAGGGATTGCGGTCAGCAGAGTTCCCACGTCTCAGAGCTCGTCCTATGTTTTGTGGTTTTTGTCAGGTCACTTGTGTGCTCTGAACTTCAAGGTCCATTGTGGTTCTGAATTACCTATTCATAACAGAGGTGTATTGTCAGAAGTTTAGAAAGTGGTCTGTGCTTACTCAGTGGAATGAGTGTGCCATGGCGGCAATTTTCAGAAAGGGTCTTTCTGAAGCCCTTAAGGATGTCATGGTGGGATTTCCCACGCCTGCTGGTCTGAATGAGTCTATGTCATTGGCCATTCAGATCGATCGGAGCTTGCATGAGCGCAAAGCTGTGCACCATCTGGCGGGATTCTCTGAGCATAGGCCTGAGCCTATGCAGTGTGATAGGACTTTGACCAGAGCTGAACAGCAAGAACACAGACGTCGGAATGGGCTGTGTTTTTACTGTGGTGAATCCACTCATGCTATCTCCGATTGTCCTAAGCGCACTAAGCGGTTCGCTAGGTCTGCCACCATTGGTACGGTACAGTCTAAATTTCTTTTGTCCGTTACTCTGATTTGCTCTCTGTCGTCCTATTCTGTTATGGCATTTGTGGATTCAGGCGCTGCCCTGAATTTGATGGACTTGGAGTTTGCCAGACGCTGTGTTTTTTTCTTGGAGCCCTTGCAGTATCCTATTCTATTGAGAGGAATTGATGGTACGCCTTTGGCCAAGAATAAGCCTCAGTACTGGACCCAATTGACCATGTGCATGGCTCCTGCACATCAGGAGGATATTCGCTTTTGGGTGTTGCATAATCTGCATGATGTGGTCGTTTTGGGGTTGCCATGGCTACAGGTCCATAATCCAGTGTTGGATTGGAAATCTATGTCTGTGTCCGGCTGGGCTTGTCAGGGGGTACATGGTGATGTTCCATTGTTGTCAATTTCGCCTTCCACTCCTTCTGAAGTCCCTGAGTTTTTATCAGATTACTGGGATGTATTTGAAGAGCCCAAATCCGGTGCCCTACCTCCTCATAGGGATTGCGATTGTGCTATTAATTTGATTCCTGGTAGTAAGTTTCCTAAGGGCCGTCTGTTTAATTTATCTGTGCCAGAGCACGCCGCTATGCGGAGTTATATAAAGGAATCCTTGGAGAAGGGTCATATTCGCCCGTCGTCGTCACCATTGGGAGCAGGGTTCTTTTTTGTGGCCAAGAAGGATGGCTCTTTGAGACCTTGTATTGATTACCGCCTTCTTAATAAGATCACAGTCAAATTTCAGTATCCTTTGCCGCTGCTGTCTGATTTGTTTGCTCGGATTAAGGGGGCTAGTTGGTTCACCAAGATAGATCTTCGAGGGGCGTATAATCTTGTGCGAATTAAACAGGGCGATGAATGGAAAACAGCATTTAATACGCCAGAGGGCCATTTTGAGTACCTGGTTATGCCATTCGGGCTTTCTAATGCTCCATCTGTGTTTCAGTCCTTTATGCATGACATCTTCCGAGAGTACCTGGATAGATTCATGATTGTATATTTGGATGACATTTTGGTCTTTTCGGATGATTGGGAGTCTCATGTGAAGCAGGTCAGAATGGTGTTCCAGGTCCTTCGTGCAAATTCCTTGTTTGTGAAGGGGTCAAAGTGTCTCTTTGGAGTTCAGAAGGTTTCATTTTTGGGTTTCATTTTTTCCCCTTCTACTATCGAGGTGGACCCTGTTAAAGTTCAGGCCATTTATGATTGGACTCAGCCGACATCTGTGAAGAGCCTGCAGAAGTTCCTGGGATTTGCTAATTTTTACCGTCGCTTCATCGCTAATTTTTCTAGTATTGCTAAACCGTTGAGTGATTTGACCAAGAAAGGTGCTGATGTGGTCAATTGGTCCTCTGCGGCTGAAGAGGCTTTTCAGGAGTTGAAGCGTCGTTTTTCTTCTGCCCCTGTGTTGTGCCAGCCAGATGTTTCGCTCCCGTTTCAGGTCGAGGTTGATGCTTCTGAGATTGGAGCAGGGGCTGTTTTGTCGCAAAGAAGTTCTGATGGCTCGGTGATGAAACCATGTGCCTTCTTTTCTAGAAAATTCTCGCCTGCTGAGCGCAATTATGATGTTGGCAATCGAGAGTTGTTGGCCATGAAGTGGGCATTTGAGGAGTGGCGACATTGGCTTGAAGGAGCTAAACATCGCGTGGTGGTCTTGACGGATCACAAGAATTTGACTTATCTCGAGTCTGCCAAACGGTTGAATCCTAGACAGGCTCAATGGTCGCTCTTTTTCTCCCGTTTTGATTTTGTGGTTTCATACCTTCCGGGATCTAAGAATGTGAAGGCTGATGCCCTGTCAAGGAGTTTTGTGCCTGACTCTCCGGGTGTTCCGGAGCCGGCGGGTATTCTTAAAGAGGGGGTAATTTTGTCTGCCATCTCCCCTGATTTGCGGCGCGTGCTGCAGAAGTTTCAGGCTGATAGACCTGACCGTTGTCCTACGGAGAAACTGTTTGTCCCTGATAGATGGACTAGTAGAGTTATCTCTGAGGTTCATTGTTCGGTGTTGGCTGGTCATCCTGGAATCTTTGGTACCAGAGATTTGGTGGCTAGATCCTTTTGGTGGCCTTGTCACGGGATGTGCGTTCTTTTGTGCAGTCCTGTGGGACTTGTGCTCGGGCTAAGCCCTGCTGTTCTCGTGCCAGTGGGTTGCTTTTGCCCTTGCCGGTCCCGAAGAGGCCCTGGACGCATATTTCCATGGATTTTATTTCTGATCTCCCTGTTTCTCAAAGGATGTCGGTCATTTGGGTGGTTTGTGATCGCTTCTCTAAGATGGTCCATTTGGTACCCTTGTCTAAATTGCCTTCCTCCTCTGATTTGGTGCCATTGTTTTTCCAGCATGTGGTTCGTTTGCATGGCATTCCAGAGAACATCGTCTCGGACAGAGGTTCCCAGTTTGTTTCGAGGTTTTGGCGGTCCTTTTGTGCTAAGATGGGCATTGATTTGTCTTTTTCTTCGGCTTTCCATCCTCAGACTAATGGCCAAACCGAACGAACTAATCAGACTTTGGAAACATATCTGAGATGCTTTGTTTCTGCTGATCAGGATGATTGGGTGTCCTTCTTGCCTTTGGCTGAGTTCGCCCTTAATAATCGGGCCAGCTCGGCTACTTTAGTGTCTCCTTTTTTCTGTAATTCTGGTTTCCATCCTCGTTTCTCTTCAGGGCAGGTTGAGCCTTCGGACTGTCCTGGTGTGGATACGGTGGTGGACAGGTTGCAGCAGATTTGGACTCATGTGGTGGACAATTTGACATTGTCCCAGGAGAAGGCTCAATGTTTCGCTAACCGCCGGCGCTGTGTTGGTCCCCGACTTCGTGTTGGGGATTTGGTTTAATTGTCATCTCGTCATGTTCCTATGAAGGTTTCCTCTCCTAAGTTTAAGCCTCGTTTCATTGGGCCATATAAGATTTCTGAAGTTCTTAATCCTGTGTCATTTCGTTTGGACCTTCCAGCTTCTTTTGCCATCCATAATGTGTTCCATAGGTCGTTGTTGTGGAGATACGTGGCTCCTATGGTTCCCTCCGTTGATCCTCCTGCCCCGGGGTTGGTCGAGGGGGAGTTGGAGTATGTGGTGGAGAAGATTTTGGATTCTCGTGTTTCGAGACGGAAACTCCAGTACCTGGTCAAGTGGAAGGGTTATGGTCAGGAATATAATTCCTGGGTTTCTGCCTCTGATGTTCATGCTGCCGATCTAGTTCGTGCCTTTCATTTGGCTCATCCTGATCAGCCTGGGGGCTCTGGTGAGGGTTCGGTGACCCCTCCTCAAGGGGGGGTACTGTTGTGAATTCTGTTGTCGAACTCCCTCCTGTGGTCGTGAATGGTACTTCGGCGAGTTCTGTCCATGGACTCCCTCTGGTGGCTGTGAGTGGAGCTGCTGCTTCTGAGGTTTCTTACACAGGTGACGTGGTTTGTCCTTTGGTTGGCTGCTCTATTTAACTCCACTTAGATCGTTACTCCATGCCAGCTGTCAATGTTCCTGCATTGGTTCAGTTCGCTCTTGGATCTTTCTGGTGACCTGTCTTCTCCAGCAGAAGCTAAGTTCCTGATAGTTATTATTTGTTCATTGTTTCCTTGTCCAGCTGGTTATCATGATTTTGTCTTGCTAGCTGGAAGCTCTGGGATGCAGAGTGGCATCTCCGCACCGTTAGTCAGTGTGGAGGTCTTTTTGCACACTCTGCGTGGTCTTTTGTAGTTTTTTGTGCTGACTGCAAAGATACCTTTCCTATCCTCTGTCTGTTTAGTAAGTCTGGCCTCCCTTTGCTGAAACCTGTTTCATTTCTGCGTTTGTGACTTTCATCTTTACTCACAGTCAATATATGTGGGGGGCTGCCTTTTCCTTTGGGGAATTTCTCTGAGGCAAGGTAGGCTTTATTTTCTATCTCTAGGACTAGCTAGCTCTTAGGCTGTGAAGAGGCGTCTAGGGAGTGTCAGGAACGCTCCACGGCTATTTCTAGTTGTTGTGATAGGATTAGGGCCTGCGGTCAGCAGAGCTCCCACATCCCAGAGCTTGTCCTGTGTGAGTTTAACTATCAGGTCGTGCCGGGTGCTCCTAACCACCAGGTCCATAACACATCCCTAGGATCCAGAAGCAAGAAGACCACGTTTCACAGAGCTGACAGAAAGCCGTGCGCACCACCGTATTGGACTGCTGGGGGACCCCCGGGACTGGACCTGATTCTCCAACATCACCGTGAGTTTGTTCCTGTTTGGTGCACCTGTTAGGGCCTAGTGTAGGCTTCAATAGTCAGTACACGGGAGCCGTGTGGCCTGCTTAGTAAAGGCCAGGGAGGTTATACGTAGAGTAGCATCTTCACTTGTTTATTGTTTACATTTGCTTGTTAGACATATTTTGAGTCTGTTATAGCTGGAGCACCGTGCTATTTTACAGAAAAGATAAAGTTTATTACTCTTGTAAATTGTCTGTGTCCAAGCTCGTGAGGAACTACAGGTCCCACGGCAGAACCGGAGGGCAGGAAACTAAAAGGGACATGCCCAGTGGCGTAGGAAAAGGGGTGCGGGGGGGGCGGTCCGCCCCGGGCGGCACAATGCGGGGGGCGGCCGGCGCTGCAGGAGAAGGAAAAAAAAAAAAAAAAAAAAAAAGACGCCCCTTTAAATCTTCGGGCGGCGCCGTCCGCCGCCACGACCAGGGCCAGCTCCCCCCACCACCGGACCCCGCCCCCCGCTCTATACTCACCTCTCCTGGTTCCTGCGGCGCCGGCAGCTTCAGCGTCCTCTGACTCTGCGACGTCTCAGGGCAGAGGGCGCGATGACGTCACTACTGTGCGCGCCGCTCTGCCTCTCTGTCCTGAGCGTCGCAGAGCCGGAGAGACGCTGACTGCACCGGACCTGCGCTAGGAATGGGAGAGGTGAGGATTTTACTTTTTTTTTTTTTTCTTTATGTCTGACTGTCTGGGGCTGGGGCAATGCTGGACACACTGGGGCAATACTGGAGACCATGGGGCAGATTGCTGGACACACTGGGGCAATACTGGAGACCATGGGGCAGATTGCTGGACACACTGGGGCAATACTGGAGACCATGGGGCAGATTGCTGGACACACTGGGGCAATACTGGAGACCATGGGGCAGATTGCTGGACACACTGGGGCAATACAGGAGACTATGGGGCAGATTGCTGGACACACTGGGGCAATACTGGAGACCATGGGGCAGATTGCTGGACACACTGGGGCAATACAGGAGACCATGTGGCAGAATGCTGGACA
The DNA here is from genome assembly GCF_032444005.1 of Ranitomeya imitator. Taxonomy (NCBI): domain Eukaryota; kingdom Metazoa; phylum Chordata; class Amphibia; order Anura; family Dendrobatidae; genus Ranitomeya; species Ranitomeya imitator. Next base: position 713,627,679 of record NC_091282.1, on the reverse strand, counting down.
CACTGGGGCAATACAGGAGACCATGGGGCAGATTGCTGGACACACTGGGGCAATACAGGAGACCATGGGGCAGATTGCTGGACACACTGGGGCAATACTGGAGACCATGGGGCAGAATGCTGGACACACTGGGGCAATACAGGAGACCATGTGGCAGAATGCTGGACACACTGGGGCAATACAGGAGACCATGGGGCAGATTGCTGGACACACTGGGGCAATACAGGAGACCATGTGGCAGAATGCTGGACACACTGGGGCAATACAGGAGACCATGGGGCAGATTTCTGGACACACTGGGGCAATACAGGAGACCATGGGGCAGATTGCTGGACACACTGGGGCAATACTGGAGACCATGGGGCAGAATGCTGGACACACTGGGGCAATACAGGAGACCATGGGGCAGATTGCTGGACACACTGGGGCAATACTGGAGACCATGGGGCAGAATGCTGGACACACTGGGGCAATACAGGAGACCATGTGGCAGAATGCTGGACACACTGGGGCAATACAGGAGACCATGGGGCAGATTGCTGGACACACTGGGGCAATACTGGAGACCATGGGGCAGAATGCTGGACACACTGGGGAAATACTGGAGACCATGGGGCAGAATGCTGGACACACTGGGGCAATACAGGAGACCATGGGGCAGATTGCTGGACACACTGGGGCAATACTGGAGACCCTGGGGCAGATTTCTGGACACTGAGGCAATGCTGGAGACCCTGGGGCAGACTTCTGGACACACTGGGGCAATGCTGGACACTGGGGCAGATTGCTGGACACACTGGGGGTAATATGCTGGACACACTGGGGCAATGCTGGACACTGGGGGTAATATGCTGGACACACTGGGGCAGACTGCTGGACACACTGGGGAAAGGCTGGACACTGGGGCAGATTGCTGGACACACTGGGGGCAGTGCTGGACATACTGGGGCAGATTGCTGGACACACTGGGGGTAATATGCTGGACACACTGGGGCAGATTGCTGGACAACATGGGGGTAATATGCTGGACACACTGGGGCAGATTGCTGGACAACATGGGGGTAATATGCTGGACACACTGGGGGCAGGACTTGAGGCATGGGCAGAATGTAGATACGGGGCATGATTGGAGACACGGGGCAGGATTGGATCATGGGGCAGGACGGATACGATGGAGGCTGGTGGGGCAGGATGTGGAGATCATATGGGGTAGAATGGATACTCATGAGGGCAGGATGCGAGAACATATGGCTGGAGCCAGGAATGAGAAACGGGGCCAGGGTGGGGAATATTATTACCATAGGGGCTAATTAAGGGATATTATTACTGCAGTGATGTATTTATTTTATTTTTTGAGTATACTGTTTTAAATGGGGGGGCGGTCCTGTTACTGTGCAGAGTGACACTATATCACCTTTTTTTCTTCATGTGATGTAATGTAGAAGTTGTGAAAAATTAAGTAATGTGTTCTGCAAGCGGAGCTCGAGATAACTGTGTTATTTCCTGCAGAAACGAGTCCTGGCTGGAAGGAATGATGGCGGTCTGTGCTGGATGAAAGATGAAGGACTTCACCTAGAGACGTCACTGGTGAGTCAGTGTTACCTATACACTGACACTATACACTGTATACTATATAGAGGTCCTGTGTATAATGTCACCAGTGATCTCTGTATTACCTCTACACAGACACTGCATACTAAGTACAGATCTCCTGTGAATACTGGCACTTATGGTGATAGTATTGTGGGTTTTTTTTTATTACTGATCAGTATTGTAGTATTCAGTCACTATGTGGTGGTAATATGTGGTCTGGAAATGGTGTTGTGGTATTTGTCCCTTGTATGTAGTATTATTCGGTCACTATGTGGCCTGGTCATGGTGTGGTGGTATTAAGTCACAGGTGTGGCTTGTGGGGGTGACACCATTAGGCCCAGTTTAAGTTCTACAAAACAGGAAAACCGTTTTTGGTAACCTTTGTGTGTATTGAGCCGGGGGGGTGAGGGGCGCCAAACTCGGGAACAGCCCCGGGCGGCAAAAGCTCTAGCTACGCCTCTGGACATGCCTACATAATACCTGAGGTACAGCAGCAATCAGAGCCTGAAGTCACCGTGGACAGAGACCCCCAAAGAGACAGCTCAAGTTGCCTACCATGCAGGTACTGTCCCTGGACAGGAGAAAAAGAAGACCTTGTTAGACTACTACAGGCAGCAAGGAACTACTGACCAGCACATAGTGGAAGGCTCCCAAACTGACCTGTCAAAGGGATTTCCACTTGTCTTCAGGCTGCCAGGACTCCATCTACACCTGTTGCTGGTACCCTGGACTGAGGCTGCTTAACTCCAGTAAACCAGGTAAAGATTGCAACCCTGTGTCCTCCATATATTTGCTGGCATTCACCATCCCTGCTGAATACACCGGGAGCCCTGGGGACATCGCTTCACCTGTGGGAAGTGACACCATCTTTGCTGCAGCACCATCGCCCCCAGAGGACCCCTTTAAGCAGCGTCGGTCACCCCTGACCGAGAACTACAGGTGGTGTCACGAACTTTCATTATTCCCACAACCCCTTTAAAGACCGTCCCTTTTACTTGGGCGACAAGGGCCACGGACCGGGTCGCTGCCACCGTGACCACCCCTTTAATTGCAACCGGACCCAGTACCGAGTATCCCCACTGCTCTGACGGGCGACTTACAGGTGCTTACTTTGACTGACATAGTTATCCTTACTGTCAGTCAATACCTCCATGCACTGGTGGACACAGACAGAAGATGGCCTCCATGCAAGAACAATATATGGTCCAATAGCTCCTCATAATACACAATGACACCTGCTTTGGAGGTGGCAGTGGCCCTGTCACCTCTTGGGCCTCTGCCCCAATGTCTGCCCTTGCATTTCCCATTCCTCCCAGTGCTGTACACTCTGCAGCCTGTGAGCTTTTTCCAGTCCTCCCTATTTCTGGCCATGCTAATCATTGCTGCACCCTCCCTCCTCTGCACAGACTGGCTGTTCCCTGTCTCAGGCTGTTCCCTTCCACTCCTGCAGATTTGTGACTCTTCCCCTGCCACCAGCTGTTCCCTGTGCCCCCTCCCTCCTCTGCTGAGCCCTGGCTGTTGTTCACACCCTCCTCTGCTGCCAACAGTCGCTGTCCGCTGCTCTGGTGCTGAAATCACTATACACGCCCGTCCATTGATCCTGAAGTGGAGGATGAAGGTAAATGGGAATCTTCCATGATGCGATTGAACGTCAGCCTCATCATATTGCATTGGTTTTCCCAGGGTGTGTACATATTCCTGTGTCTCCTGTACACAGCCTGCATCCATCAGATCTGTGTGGAGCTGTGCATTTCTTGTGTACTGGCTGATGGATGGGGAATGTCACCCATTACAATAGGGCTCTATAGGGTGCCGTAGTGTACGGTGCTGGGATCTGAGATTCAGGGGGCTGTCTTGCTACTTCACAAGCTGTCAGGGGCTTTCTGTGTCCTCCCTGATTCCCCAATCCATCCCTAATTGATCTATTCTCTATCAGAACTAGTGGGGATTAGTAAAGCATCTGGCGGAGGGATGAGTATGGGGACGTACAAAAGCAGCCGGAAATTACTACTTTATTAGCATGGCTTCTGATGGTGACCAGATAAGAGCTGGGCCCTGGGTGTTGGAGCTACATGATACATCAGTATGTCTCTATATCTTTTAAGGGAACCCGTCATGTTGAAAATGGTCTCTGATCTGCAGGGAGGATGTCATAGAGGAAGAGGAGCTTCTTTAAAACTTGTATTTTAGTCATTGAAATCCCTGGTGCTTGTATGTAGGAGTCCAGGGGGCGGTCCTAGTAGTGATTGACGATTTTCTCTCTATGACTGTGCTTGTAGAGATAGCTGTCAATCACTAGTACGACCGCCCACTGGACTCCTATGCATACAAGCACCAAGAATTTCAATAAAGTACAAGTTATACTGAACCTTTTCCCACAAACCTATATATCATTCAGCTCAGCTTCTCCTTCTCTACACTGTGCTGTCCACAGATCGGGCTACGTGTACAATGGCTGAGATCGTAAAGCCATGGTCTGATACATGCTGTCCGTGATTCAGGCATCATGTATTGGCTGTCAGGTTCCCTTTAAGCACTTGCTAAACATCTTGAAAGTGAAGGTGTGCATAGATAGGAATGTAAATATCCTACTGCTATCCCTGCAGCCATAAACAGATTATAGGATAACAAATCAAGCAATGATTGCCATTACAAACTTGTCAGCAAATCAGGATAGCCTTTGTGTAGCTGTGCAGAATACAGGCTGCCATAAAGAGCTCCAGTGCTGCTGATGGTGCCCAGAGTTGGTAAAATATAAATTACATTTTTTTTTTTGACTTGCAATGTTGTTGTTGTAAAGGGAGTAATTACCATAATTATAAATTGTAATAATATATATCATGGAATGGCTTGTAATGAGTGATGGGCTAGCGTGCTCAACATTGCATCGAGCATCCTGGTGCTCGAGAAGCTTGGTACTTGATTGAGTATCCGGGTACGTGGGCGCCATACTTGATTCCCCACCCCACATGTTTCGCCTCTGATTTTCAGCCACTAAACATGCAGAGATTGCCTGCCAATCACGGTAATCCCGTAACCATGATTAGCCAGCCTCATACTGTCGTCAAGTCTAGATATGACCCGGTGACACCATGTTTGGCGCATTGCACCTAGAAATAGTGTAGGGAGAGTTCTGCTGCAGAAGGCACAGTGTGATATATAGCGTTACAGTACCAACATTCCTTTTCAGTTCTAATTCAAATAGATTCTATTCTATAATAATACCGCTTTAGCTGCAAATCGTGTAGGGTTAGCTGGCAAAGTAGGGATAGTAGGGATAGGGATACAAACCTTGGTGCTGCCACGTACAGCCAAAATTCTTTTCAGGGCCGATTTAAATAGATTCTATCCTCTATTAATACGGTCTATGCTGAAAATAGTAAACGGTTAGCTGCTGGATTAGAGATAGCATATTAGAGGCATCTTGTCAGCATTTTCAGTTAACAGGCAGATGCGCCTATCAGTAATTATGACCCCGGTGTCACTAAAAACCTGCTCTGACAAAACACTAGCGGCAGGACAGGCCAGCACCTCCAAGGCATAGAGAGACAATTTATGCCACATGTCCAGGTTGGATACCAAATAGTTGTACGGCACAGAGGAATCATGGAGGGCACTGGTACAGTCAGCTAGGTACTCCTTTACCATCTTTCAAAACTTTCCCCTCCTTGTCAGAGTACTAAGAGCTTCAGGGCTTGGGCACTGGGAGGGTCTAATGAAACTGTCCCAGACCTTTGATAACGTTCCTCTGCCTCTGTTGGACCTAGTGTGTGTCTCCTTCATCTCTCCTCTTTGGTTGCTCAAGGATCTATGACCTCTGCTGCTATTATTGTCAGATGGAAACTTTTGTGCAAATTGTTCAACTAAGGCCTTCTGATATTGCACTATGCTAATAGTCCTCTATGCCACAGAAAGGAGAGATTGAAAATTCTCCTTGTAGTATGGCTCGAAAAAGGTGAATAACCAGTAATCAGTGATGGTCAAAATGCGTATAACATGAGGGTCACGGGAAAAGCAGTGGGACATAAAGTCAGCCATGTTTGCCAGACTCTCAGCAAGCAAGACTTCCCTGTCCCCACGTAGGATGACTCTCCATCTCCTCTTTCTCCCTTTCCTCTTCAGCCCATCCATGCTGAACAGATGGGATAAAGCTGGTATGGGTAGTCCCCTCTGTAGTGCAAACAACCATCTCCTGTTGCTCCTCCTCCTCCTCATTATCACCCAATCCACACTGAGAAGATGAAATGAATCTGGTCTGGGTATCATCACCCTGTGTACTTTCATCCTCCATCTCCACCTGGTCCATATTCAAAGCTTCCCCTTTAATTTGTGAACAGTGAGCGTTTGAATATACACAGAAGCGGGATTGTTATGCTGATTATGGCATCATCGCCGCTCACTATCATGGTTGTTTCCTCATAATTTTGGAGAACCTCACAGATGTCAGACATCCATGCCCACTTATTAGTTGTTATGTGCAGAGGCTGATCGGTATACTCACAGGCATGTTGTAGCTGGTATTCAACTACTGCCTTCTGCTGCTCACAAAGCCTTCCAACATGTGCAATGTGGAATTCCAGAGCATGGTCACGTCACACATCAGTCTATGAGCTGGCCGCTGCAAGCGCTGCAGCAGCACTGCCAGACCGGTGGAAGCTGTAGCTGACTTGCAAAAATGGGCACACACATGGCGTACCTTCACAAGTAGCTCAGGCAGATCTGGGTAGGTTTTCAGAAAGCACTGAACCACTAAGTTGAGCATGTAAGCCTTGACTGCAAGGTGTACAAGGTAGTCAAGCTTCAGAGCCACCACCTGGTTGTAGGGTCAGCGGTGAGAGTCACAGATCTGTCTGGTCTGTTATACCTTTCCCCAATTGTGCTGCGGTGTGCTGTTTGACACCTAAACAAATTTGTTTCGGCAGAGCCTGTTGCCACTTCACCAAGGCAGTGTTGCACTGCTTCCAACTTGTGACTGATGTGGATGACGTGTTCTGAGATGACAATTCTGAAATGGAGCATGAGGAAGAGGAGAGGGTGCAGGAACTGGTATAGGAGGTTGAGGAAACCTTGATGGAATTAATGCCCTCGTTCCTCACCGTTGATAGCGTGTGTGCCATGCCAGTGTTCGACTCGGTCCCGGCCTCCAAAAGGTTCACCCAGTGTGCTGTCAGAGGCATGTAGCATCCTTGTACAAGCACTTGTCCACATGTCAGTCATTAAGTGGAGCTTCCCAGTAAATGCATCTGGGGACCGAGTACCGAGCGACGGCCACCATCAAGAGGTTGCAGAAATCCTCAGTGTCCACAATCCTTAACGGCAACATGTCAAGAGCACGCATTCTGGAAATTAATTTAGCGTGAGGGCCGCCTAATGGCCTTCCAAAATTATTGTGTGAGGGGCACCTGATGGCCCTTCAAAATGTATGACTGATGGCCCTCCAAATTGTATAACTGATGCTCTGCAAAATGTATGACTGGGGGCCGATTGGTGTCCCTCCAAAAGTTTGGAGCGAGGACCACATGATATGGTGATATGGTGTAGGAGGTGGAGGACAAGAAGAATAATAAACCATGAACCGCATAACCTTTTTTGGGGTGGGAAGGGGTGCATGGGAATACACCAGAAAAAAAATCTAAAACATTTCAATTGCCTTTATTTTCTGCTGCTGTCATCTGGTGGGGTTGAAAAGTCATCCTGTCAGCATTTTTAGTTGACAGTCAGATGGAGAAGGCTTATTTTGTCATTCTTTTTTTATTTGCCTTATATACAAGTCATTATACTGGAGAGAATGTTTCCTAACTATTTTTCCTGTAAAATCCTAAAATCCATTTTAGCTTCGGTTCTAAAAACATTGTTCCCAGCCATGACCTGCGAGTCAGAGATGGGTCCAGGCTTCTTCCCCATGCTGTTCTTACTCCATTTGAGCACATTTTCTATTCATTTCAGTGATTTAAGTGCCTCCAAGACCTCCTGGGAAGGTCTGCGGTAAAAATACTCGAGTTTTCCATTGACTTCCATTATACTTGTTACTCAAATCAAGCACCAGAGCAGTCCAATGTGCTTGATTTGAGTAACAAGCACCTAAGCATTTTAGTGCTTCATCATCATTACATATACGGTAATTCAATAATTTGAGTGACTAAACACCAGATGCTGAACTTTAAATTACTACATGACCCCATTAAATAGGGATACATACTACTGACATATACAGTACATACAGGCTCGGACTGGCCCACAGGGTAATAGAGGAATCCTCCGGTGGGCCCCCAACCCCACTGTATGGGCAGTACTTGGCATAATTCACTTGATTCACACACATACATAAAAAAAGCAGCATCTCATCATTCATTAACCACACTACCCAGTTTATTATTATATAAAGATATAGGTAAATTTGTGAACGAAGGTAGTATAATATTTGCATGCAGGTGAAAAATGGGCCCCCCCCAAAGTCAATGTTACTGGTGGGCCCTTGTCACCCCAGTACGACACGAGTACATATGTAGTATTATTCATCTCCCTAAAAAAAACATATGTGAATGAACAACATGTCTGGATGTGACTTCCTGTTGATTCATGCAATAAAAAAGTGGGGAGTTTATATATATTTTTGCATTCCAAAAACATTGTATTGTGCCTTCAAAAGTAAAGGATGCCAAAGGGACTCGCCAACTGTATTGTCCATGCTTACATAGTCGGGCTAAGTTCATCAGAACTAATAGCCACTTACACTGTGGCTGTCAGCTCTGTCTGATTTAGGGGCAACCCTCTATTTATAGGGGGGTTGTCCAACCTCTGAAGATGTTGTATAAAAACACTACTTTAAAATAATAAAATAAGCAATATTTATTTTACTGATCCCATGCTGATTGGATGTTCTGACAGTCTCAGTATTTCCTGATGGCCTGGATCGGCCAACCAAAAATTATAGCATCTTGAATGTTTTTTTAATGTTTGTAGACAACCCCTTTAATAAAACAAATTAATTCTTCTCTTGCACTTTTGCCAATCTATTGCATTGGAATATGGTGGGTGGGCAGGTGCTGGTGAGTGACTTCACCAACCGTACCCGTCCAATCCGTTAAAGGGTGTTTCCAACATTAAAAAATATCACCTACCCAAAGGATCTGAAAGAAGAGCAACCCATAGTCACTAACATGGCCTGTGTACAAAATAAATAAATAAATAAAAATGATTATAACTATTCATAACTGATATAATATTAAAAGTGACCGTTGCATACAAATCTTTACTGGGGCCACCTGGATTGGCAACCACCTGTAAATAGTCTGGAAATATAGAAAATAGGGACCTCTTAATAGTGTTTGTGATAAAGATGGACGCATTTGTGATTTTGTTTTAAATGGATAGATTATAAATTATTGTGATTGGTTTTACCATTATTTTACAGGGAATACTGCTAATATGTTCATATCAGTATGCTGGACTGTACACACAGATCACTCAAAAAGTGTACGGTCTACTATGGTTTTCAAATTAGCCAGCAAATATCAATAATGAACACATCAATTTAATGATGACAATGTGAATAAAACTCAATATTATCTATTTTTATCAGTTTTTTTCAGCAGTGCTAGTGTAGAACCCCATTTTTTTTACTGCTTAACCTATTATTACTGTGGTGGTTTTGACAAATACCTGGCGATTCGGCTCATTCTCCTATCTTAAAGAAGGTCGTCTACTACTTGGACATCCACTTCTGAATCCCTATGTTTTCCCCCTTATAAAATGACATATAAGTTCTAGCGGTGTCATCACTGGCTCTACCCGGGATTGCTTGACATTATTATGTCACGCGATCTCTGCTGCCAATCAGCGCTGGCTTCATTCTTTTCTTTTATGGACGTAATAGACACCCAGAGGAAGCTACAGCTGCTCTCTCCCTTCCTCCCGATGCCTTGATTTATCCGAAGGATGGGAAAGTAACGCTCCTGCTGATTGGCCACAGAGATTGCGTGACATAATATCACACAATCCACAGAAAAGCCGGTGCCGACAGCAAGATATAAGGCTATATTCACATGTTGCTTTTTTCTCTTTTTTCTGCTTTTTTTCTGTAGTCTGAACCTCATCTCTTGGCAATAAAAAAAGCTACAGACAACACTCAGGTTTTTCTGGCGTTTAGTCTGCTTTTCTTGCTGTATTTTTTTGTTGCATTTATCAGGATCCTAAAGTTCAGCTTTGCTTCCACCATGCAGGCATGAACAATACAAGGCGTTAGGCCACCAAAGCAAAACCATAAAACAATTGTGGAAAAAAGGGCAATTTGATCTAATTATTTTGTGAAAAGAAGTTTTTTATTTTTGAAAAATTCCGAACAAAACAATTCATATGAGTTTATGAAAAAAGCACAATTTGAACTGTAAAAACAGCGGGGGGAGTTGAATTGGTCAGGCATAGTTTACCTAACACATTAGTATAGCATTGAGTTGGCAGGCATTGTTCAATTTCATATATTGGTTGGGCATTGTTTACTTTTACACACATCACTAATTTAATTAAACGGTACTAATACTAACAGCCATTCTCATTACGGTTTAAACTTGGCAAAATCACAAAAATAAATGGTTTCACATCCAGCTGTAACTGCATTTTTTTCATCAAAAATGCTGCAAAAACTGATGTCAACATTTTTGCTGCTGCAAATGCACTGAAAGAATTGACATGCTATAGTCTTCAAAAAGACTGCAGTTTTTCAATTCAGTCATGAAAAAAAACAAGGTAGTGCATGAGATTTCTGAAACCTCATAACTTTTGCTGATTTTGTAAACAGCAGCTTTTTATTTGCATTAAAAATGCAGCTGTTAGGGGTCGAGCTCCTGCACAGGGGGAATCTCGGGCCATCTCCGCTGCGGTCTCCCACTCTTCTCCTGCCGCAGTGGAGCCTGCTCAGCAGAGGCGTCAGTCCCAGCATCTCGCTCAAAGAGTCACTGCTGCTTTTCCTGCTTCTGCCATTTAAGCCAGTGCTGGGCAGCGGCGAGCAGATGCTTCTAGGACTAAGTCCTGCTTTTCTCGTTCTGAGCATGCCCAGAGTAAGATCTCTCAGTGGAGATCAAGGGTCACATGTTCATATACTGCAGCTAAATCCATTGGTCCTCCAGGAAGGTCCTGTAGGTTCTCAGGCTCTGTAGCAGCCTCTCATTGGTCCTTCTAAGAAGGTCCTGTACGTGCTGCAACTATTTAAGGCTTGCATGGCCGCACGGCCATGCGCTAGTATCTTTCTAAGTTATGTGCTTTGCGCCAGTGTGGTCATGTAAGATTGTGTTCAGGGACCCTGCTGAAATAAGCCCCTAGAATGCTGGCACCTCCGGTGAGGAGTTTTGTGTGCATGCATGACCACTGACTGCTCTCAGTTGGGCAGTTAGCCTGTGCCTCTGTGAAGTCTAACAGGGCGCAGTGCTTTGCTTTCACAGCTACTCTGTGAAATAACAGAGCTTGTTCATACCGCCATATAGTGCCGCCATTGCTAGCAGCAGGTTCTCCTGCACGGTGGACCCTTGGCTGCGAACGCATCAATTATAAAACATCTATATTTACTCAGTGCGTTACACCCCGTAGCCCTAACAGAAGCAAAAAAAAAAAACAGCAAAAATGCAACATGGGAACATAGAGGAATCTAGTGATTGAGAAGGGGTTGCCGAGTAGTTGACAATCCATTTAATATTTGGTGATGTCCACATTATAGACCATTCAAGCTTTTTTTTATTTTTTATAGATATTGTCAGTAAAAAATATTACTGACTGTGATTTTTTTTAATAAGTCGCCTAGAAATGAGAAATAACCTGCTTGGCAACCCTGGGGCCTATGAGTCTTTGTATACCTCCCTAAAAGTAAATATGCCTCTGGTCCTTGTGGAAAAGCCACATTATCTACTTTAACAAAGGACCGATCAGGCAAAAAGTTTTACTTTGGTCCCATCTGACCAGAATCCCTTATGCCACATGCCCCATAGGTGACACAGCTAGCATGTGGAAAAAGGTGCTCTGGTCAGATGAGACCAAAGTAGAACTTTTTGGGCTAAATGCAAAACGCTATGTGTAAGGGAAAACTAACACTGCACATCACCCTGAAAACACCATCCCCACCATCAAACATGGTGGTGACAGCATCACACTGTTGGAATGCTTTTCTTCAGCAAGGACAGGGAATTTGGTCACAATTGATGGAATGATGGATGGAGATAAATGCAAGATAATCCTGGAGGAAAACCTGTTAATGGCCGCAATTGACTTGAGACTGGGGGCGTAAGGTTCACCTTCCAGAAGGACAATGATCCAAAACATACTTCCAGAGCTACAATTGAGGGTTTAGATAAAAGCTAGTGATGAGTGAATGTGCTCGGATAACTTGTTATCTTGGGTGTGCTCAGATAATATATCCGAGTCCCGGCGGCTGCATGTTTTGCCAAACAGGCAACCCCTGTATGTGTTGCATCTGTCTACTGCCGCAAAACATGCATCCGTAGGGATACAGATATATTATCTCAGCACGCCCAAGATACTCAGATAACACCTGAGCATGCTCAGATAACAAAATATCCACGCACATTCGCTCATCACTAATCAAAGCATATTCATATGTCCAGACCTAAATCCCATTGAGAATCTGTGGAAAGACTTGAAAATTGCTGTTTTCGCCTCCATCCAATGAGCTAGAGCTTGTTTGCAAAGAAGAATGGATAAACATTTCAGCCTCTAGATGTGCAAGGCTAATAGAGACATAGCCCAAAAGACTTGTAGCAGTAATTGCAGCGAAAGGCAGTCCTACAAAGTATTGACTCAAGGAAGGCTGAATACAAATGCACATCACAATTTTCAGATTTATATTTTTAAAATTATTAGAAAACCAGGTATCTTTTCCTTTACACTTCACAATTCTTACTATTTCGTGTTGGTATTTCACACCAGATCCAAAAAAATACATTTAATTTTGCAGATGTAACTTGGAAAAGTTCAGTCGGTTTGAATACATTTTCAAGGAACTGTATACACGGTATTTATAAAATAAATGCAAAGAATGCTGTAAAAAAAATGCTAATTTAATCACACCAGCGCCACTGGTTCAGTGGTCCCCATTGTCTCCTGTTTATCATGTGCTGTCTACCTATGTGGCAGCTCCAGCTAAACACAAACCTCAGTGGTGATACCAGTATACAGCAAGTGACTGGAGAGGTGAGTGAGTGACTGGCTGGCAGTTGCAAAAAATCTAACAAAGACCAGCCGGGATCACTTTTTTAATTTAAAGTGTTCCCTGCCTCTCCCCCCAAAATGTGTATCCCAGGCAACCTCTGGCTGTGTTACAAATTTACAGTTCCACAGTTTAATAATTGTTTCTAAAACTTGATCTAATCTTTTTTTTTAATCAGGTATAGTGATGGCTGAACCCACAGAAGATCCAGGCGGAGAAGAGGCCTCAGGAGGGTCCTCAGTACGGCAGAGAGAGCATTCCCCCATGTTACACTTGGACCTTTATAACTTTGAATGTCCAGAAGCAGAAGGAAGTCGTTATGTGCTGACCAGTCCCCGCTCCCTGGAGGCTTGCGCTCGATGTATGGTGAAACCGGTAGAACTTTTAGGTAGAAGCCTTTCAGATCTAGTGAGAGAAGCTCCAGGACGATCCATGCGAGTAGCTACTGGTCTTTGTGAGGTTTATGAGATAGAAAGACAGAGAAAGCTTAAAATGTGCAGAGAGGAGAGGGAAAGAATTATCCGTCAGGAAAAAAGAAGAATCTTACCATTAGTGCTCAGCAGCAATCTTAGTTCCCCATGTAGCTCGAAAGGACCTTCTCGGGCTGAACTTTCAAACTCTCAAGGGTCTAAGAAATATGACACTCCATCCAGCACTGGAACCCAAAGAAGCAATACTCATCTTTCCAAAGATATTGACAGATCTCAATCTTTACCTTCCAAACTCACAAAAAGAGGCAACCCATCACAGGTCAAAAGGCAACCTGCCTCATTATCCAAGGCTAAAAAGAGCAATAGCTCCCAATCTGAGGATACTCAGAGCAGTAGTGAATCAATGTCCAAGGATCCTGGTCATCCAGTCCCAAGGAAAAATAAAAGTCAGTCGTTGGACTCCCTACAGAAAATGAGTCATGGCATCTCTGGTAGAACATCCTCAGAATCTATGACCTCTTCTTATAGTGGGGACAGCTTAAGAGGCAAACCAGCACAATTTATTCCAAAATCCAGGACATTGGATACAGTTAACTCCCTCTTGGGTCGAAGTTTCAGCCTTGGTGATCTTAGTCATTCACCCCAAACAACAAAGAAGGTTGAAAAGATGGTGAAGGAGGTGAAGAAAAAAGGGATAAACGAATTACCTCCAAGAGACAAGAAGATTGCAGCTATTATGATTGCCAAGCATGAAGAGGAGAACATTAGGAAAGAGCAGCGTTACTGGGCTCACATACAATGGGAAACCCAGAGAAAAAGTTCAGTATCAAGAAGAGAGCTGGAAGAAAGAGAAAGACACAGAGCTATATTACAAGGACAAAGAATGTTAGAGACTCATGTGAGAAAAAGACGTGGCAAAATGCTTTCGGAGGACTTGAATACTGCAGAGATGGAAAAGCAAAGTAAAGGAAAAGTTGGGAAATTGGAAAGTCAGCAAAAAAATATCAGCCAAATTAAAAGTCAAAAGTCCAAACAGCAAAAGAAAACTGATGCCCCCGAGACAAGTGATGATTTAGTTCAAGATAAGCTTTCTTTAGCCCAGAATAAAAAATTGGAGCGGTCCCAACAGCTACAGGTAAACAAAATACTGCAAAACAAAATGGAGAAAATTAAGCACCAAGCCTTTCTACAGGAAATAGCTCAGAAAGAAGAGTCTGATAGTGAGGAGCGAAGGAAGACATTTGAGAAAAATCTGAATAGGGCACAGGAAAATGTGGAACAATTACACGAGAAAAGGAATCAAGAAATAAAATCTAGAGCACAAAGGGAAGAGCAACAAATCCAGCGAGCAAGGCAAGCAGCAGAACTGAGAGAGAAAGAGCGTGCAGACCACTTGAAAGAACTGGCCAAAGCAGCAGAGAGAAAGTTGCAGCATGCGGCTCAGGTAGCTGATGAAGTTGTGCAACACAAAGCTAGAAAAGCAGTGGAAATCCGAATGGAAAAAGAGAAGATCCAGAGGGAAAATCGTCAAAAAGTACTAAAGAACGAAAACATTAAAAGACAAGAAATCCTTATGTCCATAGAAAAGAAACTGGAGCGCAGTGAGCAGATATTTAAGGAAAAACAAACTGTCTTGGACAATGCACGCTCGGTAGCCAGGGCTTCCTTTAATATACGGGAGAAAGTAAGAGCTGAAACGAACACACGTACTTTTGATAAAATGGTCCTGGAAGCAGAATTTTATGCAAACATTGATAAGAAATGATGAATATGAGAGTCAAAAGAACTAAAAAACACACATCTATGCCAGCCTCTGTTGATGTGGGGCCCAGGGTACGTCTTGTTTTACAAAATGTTGTAAAATATTCACATCACTGCTGCAGTAATAGTTTACTAAAGATACAGGCAAGACCAACCACAGATCTTCATGCAAGTCAGTATCATTTACACTAAGGACAAACATCCCTCACTTCAGTCACTTACTCCAACACCCCATGACTCTAATTGCAGCCAGATTCATATATTCACTATAGACAGAAAATAATTCCAAACACCTTTGCATTATTATTTAAAATAATATGATCTTTATATATGAATTGGGCTTTAAGATGTCATTTATACTGTTACCATCAATTTGAAGCCAAAATCTTGCAGGTTCAAGACAAACTGATCATTAATGGGTTTGGTCACTATTTTTTTTATTGAAGGCATATCCCTGATAACACCCCATCTGCGGGGGGCCAGGGTGTCATACCCCCACCAATATTGATGGGCTATACTACGCCACCAATAAAAAAAAGTAGCGGCCAATAAGTATTAAAACTAAAGGCAAAAATTGAGACATTGGTGTTAACTTTCCATCTTTTGAGTTATTATTCTATAGCAATTACTAAAATAGTCTAAAGCCCAGGATTTGACAACCGAGCAATAGAATTGGTGCCCCTGATTACTGGCGTCATGTTTGATCCACCCTACAGGACGACCTACAAGAACTAGGTACATCTGACTTACAACTGAACACAACACTCTCTAGGATGTAACCTGTGCCCTACAAACTGTATAGAACTGGAATACAGGCATGACATGGAATGAGGCCTTTAGTAACAGGTATTACAGGGATTATAACATTAAAATACTTATGACTGAAGAACATCTGATGTTGAAAAATACAGACTCATCAAATTTTAATCATTTATGGACATGTGAACATTACTTGCTGCATATATTGGTTTGTGTCTCTAATTTGTCTCATAGGCTATTCTAGACTGACATTATCTTTTTTTTTCGTCATGAATGCCAGAAAATTGTGATTTCCAAACCATCTTGATACAAATGAAAGGCCAACTCCACTAAAAAAAGGGGGTTGTCTGCAGTTAGCCACAACGTTCATTCTTTCAGTATGATACAAAGAGGCATCCATGTTGCCGATAAATGAGCAGTAGTTTACCAGGGTCTTCTTAAGGGGAAACTCAGGCAGCTTGGATCAGAACCTGGCTGTACAATTGTACTTTGACTGTAGTGATCTTCTTTAACAAGGCAAAATGCAAAAAAAAATTGTATGAAGTGAGGTCTTTATAGCAAAAAATGTGAAGCACAATAGTCCGCATTGATCAAAGCTTTTCCTCCAAGAGTAAAAAGCCTTGAAAATTTTCTAAATTTTGTCTCAACAGCAAAGTCAAAGTAACATTTCTGCCTATACCACAGATCTTCTTCACACAAACTGAAATATGAACATAAAAAAATGCAGTCAGTAAAATATAGACATAAAGAAAAACAAGTATTAGTACATAGGACAGACTAATGCCAACTCGGCATACAGTGATGATGAAGGAACTAATATGGATGTACAAGTAAATATATCCAACATAAGATACATGGAAAGCTCTGAATGCATGGACTACAAGAGAGATGTGTTTCATGTTGTCTCTTGTTAACTTCTGGTAAGTTCTAGTACAGTCTGTATTAAACTTCTCTTTCGTGTCTCAGTTTACTGACCTTTCTGTATTTTTATTCCCACATGGGCGATTTCAAATTTAATCCTTAGTATACACTAGAACATAAAAGGGTTGTCCTACAAAGAAAGAACATTTTATCTGCTGCTTTATGTGAGGCAAAACATGCTGCCTGTTTTATCACAGGAGCAAGTGTTTAATCCACATCTTAAATCCACTGAGATCATTATTAATCAAGTCAATGATGTATGAACTCTGGCTGCTCAAATGTTACTGATTTGATTTATGATGAACTCAGATGGCTGTGGATGCTACAGAAACACTCGCCACTGTGATAAAACAGGCAAGGAAATGTCTTACCTCACAGAAAGCAGCAGCTGTGATTTCATGCTGTTCTATCTGTATACTCTCTTCTGTTTCCTTCCCTAGCCAAGAGCTGTGGTATGTGCCAACCAAGTTCCTGCACAGTTAGACACAGCCATTACACAGTAGGGGCACATTTATAAGATTATCTCAGCCCAGGAACAGTTTCTTTTAAACACATCCAATTGTGGAACTTATTTTTATTTCAAAATCTATTGATTAAAATGTGCTATGTTCAAGAGACAAGATGGCATACATCTCTCCTGCAGTTCATGCATTCAGAACTTTCCATGTATCTTTTCGTGAATAAACTTACTCACGTGTCATGTACATAATCCACACTAGTTCCACCATTATCACAGTATGCTGAGTTGGCATTAGTCTGTACTATGTACATATACTTGTTTTTCTTGATGTCTATATTTTATTGATTGCATTTTTTTGTTATGTTCATTTTGTTAGTATGTCTGAAGAAGATCTGGGGGTAAAGTCCGAAACATAATTTGACTTTGTGGATTGTCATACAAATAAAATCATGCAATAAGTACTTTGCGAGTTCTAGGTATCTTCTTACTACACTTTAGGATTGGAACCCTTCTCGTCCAACTAGGGGTGCTGAACATCCTTCATTGTTGAAATACAAGTTCAGTCATTTTTATGTTGAGTTTTTTATTATCCAGGTGTTTAAGTCTTGTGCCAATATTGGGTGAAGTAAAAGCACTAGTCATGTGAAAGACTTCTCCATGGAAGTCTACGTTACTTCCACTTTCCTGTCAAAAATAGAATGTCATATTTTTCTTTCAGCTGAACTCACATAAAAAAAACAACAATGTTTGTTGGGTAAAGTTTAACTATAATTTTTAGCAAAAAGCCATCAACTGTAATTAAGTTTTGAAATGCACCTTTAATAGTCATTCAAAAAACTATTCCTGCAAGGCTTGATGTTAGTGTACATTATTTCCAATTTGAACAATTATCGTGACCAAAATTGACAAAAACGCACGTGGTTGTGTTCAATATGGTCAACTTCAGTACCCCTGCTCTCCTCTGATGCTGCAAACACTAAGCTGCCTCTGCGTGCTGCATCAGAGACCAGCAGCACAACCATGAATCAGGAGCACACCGCCACCAGCCAGCAGGAAGCAATGAGGCAGGGGAGCCATACTTTCCTGATTCAGCACAAGAGACAGCAGCTTTAACTTATATTAGCAGCTTAAAGGGTGTTTCCACTTTTACTATACACTGACATGTCATAGAAGTTCGGTCATATTGGTGGAGTTTTAAGAGTTTTTCAATTTGCTCATCCTGAATGATGTCCCAACAAAATTCCACATTGTATTCTTTCAGAGCAGATGGACTGATAGGACAGAGTAGAGAGATATGCAAATACAAGACCACCTCTCCATTCTCCAGCTATGGATAAGCCATGAGTGCCAGACGGTGGGATACTTATTTAAGAGGGTTTTATTTTAAGATGACCTTTGTAGTTGGATCAGTAGGGATTACTACTACAGTCATTCCAACAAATTTGAGATCAAGCCAGTCCTAGTCCCTGAACTGGTACTCATTTATAATGAATTTCTCACCCATGAGATTTTTAGGGAATTATCCCACTTGATATCCCTCAGTGACGCACATGTGAGATTTTGGGAAGCCCTTAATTTTTCATTATTCGTCTGTTTTTCAATAAATGAATAAAACCTCATTTGAAAAAAATGTAAATGCTTTTTGTGTCAATTGAGCTTAAAAAATATGCTGAATAAGGACACATGGTTATGTCTTTAAAGGGGTATTTCCATCTCCAAGATCCTATCCCAATCAGTCTGGGATGACGGACTCCATCTAACACGTATAGCTGGGGCAGTGGTCCCAGAAAAGATTATTTATGTCATGAGGGTCATAAACCAGAGTTTTCTTGACAGAATTCAGCTGTTTCATTATGGTTCCAATTTTTGTATGAGGAATCATGTAAGAAATGTGTGATTACGTGATTGCAGATATCATTTCATTGTTGCTCTAACACAAAGATCCACACTTGAAATAATCCTGAAATATGAGTGCGAGCTTCTTGCAGCTTATATATCCTGCATTTAACCATATGCATGACTTGCAGCAAGCACGATAAATAATCTGACTATACGAATAAAGTACAACTGACTGCAATCACACGGAGATCCATACATTGGCAGAGTGTATTTTCTGGCACAGATCCCAAAATGTCAATTAATGGTTAGGAATAACTGATAATATTGTTGCACAAGTTACCATCTCTTTTTGCATGACCATCAAACTGAACATTGCTCAATGGATGCATCATCGTGACGCTTTGCAATCGTTTTTTTCCTGCTCTCTTTTTGTATGATCACTTTGCATTGCTTGATTTCTACTGACTTGTGAAATGTATTTTTGTACAATAAATTAACGACACTTTAACCTAAATCGTTTCACCTTCATTTACAAGATTAAAGGTGGTCTGTCACACCCAAACTGCTAATTCAGCTACTTAAATATCTGTCTAAAGAAGGCCGTAACAAATAATACCGGCAACATACATGTTAGTAGTGTAGTTGCGCAAAAACTTATGTTTAGTGCATATAGAAATGAGAGGGCTTGGGTGTATCCTTGGAGTGGCCAATGTCTTGGTGCTCCATTATGCCTTCCATTATACAAATCTGTCACTGTCCCTGAGCTTGATTGACAGTGGTCATCTTACACCCAAATCGCCATTCCTGTGCTTGCACACTGAATATGGAGGAACCAGGTGACATGCACTGAGCGTGGGTGTGAGCACATTCCAATCTCTGACTCCTCCCTAAAGCCGCTCAATCATTCCACTTCCGAAAATAGTGAGCGGATGTCACAGATTTGGCAGGATTTGGAGAGCACAGGAGCACTCGACGTTCTGGTCTCCGACATCTGCCAGTCTTCAGATAGGAGCCAGAGATCAGAAGATGCCCTCACCCACATTGAGTGCGCTTCCATACTGACACTGTGAGCACGCCGCTGGGGTCCTCCAGGGCAAAAGGGACTTGAGCTTGGAGAGCACTTGCTGTGAGAAAATGAACACAATTATTAAAACTCAGGGTCAGTGCTAGATATACAAATTGGAGAGCATAATGGTGAACCCAGATATTGCCCCCCCCAAGGGTGCACCACTGTGCCCGTATTTGCCAATGGTTAAAAACTGAATTTTGTGCAATTGCACCATTAAATTGTATGATATTGGTATGATTTATTTATAGGGGCCAGTCCCCTATGTAGATGCATATAGGGAACCTGCCACTTGAAAAAAAAGCTATTAACCTACATTTATTGGGTTTATCTGCAGGGTAATAGAGTTGTGGACATGCCCATTGCCGACACTTAGACCCACATTGCAATGAGGAAATTAACTTTATTCCCCCCTGGTAACGTTCCTGTTTCAGTTACTGGAGCAGCGCCGGCGCTGGTTCAGTCATTGTTCTCTATATATAAAGCGGCGGCTATAACAGCTCCATCCTGCACTGACTGACAGCAGCTCAGCATTAAAGTTGGCTGTCAGTCAGTGATGGGAGCACGGTTACAGCTGCCGCTCTCTATCCACAGAGCCGTGGCTGAACCCGCGCCAATGCTGCCCCCATGACTGAAGTGGATAGCCAACCATGGTGAATAAAGTTACTTTAACCTACAGATTAACCCCATATCTGCAGGTCAATAGCAATTTTTTCAGGTTCCCTGTAAGTAGGTGAATATGGGTGACAGGCTCTCTTTGAGGCCTCATTCACACACAAGTATTTTTTCCTCAGTATTTGAGTCCCAAACCCAATAGTGGAACTCATAGAGAAAAATTAGAATGGAAGATTGACACTTGTTCTGTGTTTTGGATACACTCCTGGTTTCAGCATGCAAATACTGATGAAATACTGATGTGTGAATGAGGTCTAAGTGTGTTTTAAAGAGTTTACCTGCTATAGACCCTTCTTAAATGGTTTGATCAGTGCCAAGGCAGGTATCATGCAGCAGGATAGAAAAAAATAAGTGAAGAAAGAGGTTATCTAGTAGTATATAGGTCAGTGAATAAATCCTACAAAACCGAAGGAAATACCAATATTGAACAAATACAAACAATCGAAGATACAACCCAAAATGAGACACAAAGTCAATCTTATAAAGAAAATACTTAATTAAGCAAATAAATCACATATAACACCAACACAAAACAAATCCACATATTTTCAAAATACAAGTGCCATCGATAGATAAATAAGATTTTTTTTAAATATATAGACACTAGTGATGAGCGAACATGCTCGCCACTACTCCTTACTCTTTCGAGTACCACTGTACTCGGCGAGCACCGAGCATTTCCGGGATTATTCGGCTGGAGCTCAGGTCCCCACCCTGCATGATTGACGCTCTTTACAGAGCCAATATACATGCAGGGATTGTGTGCCACGCACTGCAATGCCGCGGTCATCTTTGTTGTGGTATTACAGTGATTGGCTGACCGCACAGCGTCATCAGGTCTATAACAGACCTGGCGCCGCTCTGCTCGCCGCATTCTGCTCCGGACTCAGCAAGTGTAGGGAGAGATGCTGCTGAGATAGGGTCAGATTTGTGCTGTTGTAAGAGGGTGACTTGGCATGTCACGTACCGCTCCCCCTTTGGCTACTGTGTATATGTGACTCCTGCAGTATCTGGATGATTTGCTAATGTTTTGTTATGATGTACATTGGAGTTTGTTATATAAAATGTAATGTGTTCTGCATAGCAGATAGGAATAGGTTAGGAATTAGTGGGAACTACAGGGGGCACAATAGAGTTAGGATATATGATAGATGTAAAAGTAGGAAGATTCAGGCAGCAAAGGAGTTAAATAGATTGGAGGAGCACATAGCAGAGCAGCATGCAGCAGGGGATTGAGGAGAGGGACTTTCTGATAGAAGGGGAGTATGGCCTAGGATCTGAGACAAGGAGGACCTATGAAACCTCTGGGGCATTGCCAGGCCTCCATTACGGGAGGGAACTGTTGCCCGAATAAAGAATTGGGCTCTCTGAGCTGGAGGATCCAAGGCAACATGTCCAGGGACAAGACTTTTGTAAAGGCAGATAAGATAAGTCTAATTTTGATGTCGGGGACTGAGACCGGAGCAGGAACGATAGCAAGAACCCCCTTTAATCTCTCCTTATAGGAGCCGGGCCTGGGAAGGATTAGGCTGGTTTCACATTTGCGTCTGTGTACGCAGCGTTTCATATGCCTCCTGCGTACATATCTTTAACATGGTGTATGCAGGGACATGAGTTTGCATGCATTCGCCTGCGGATGCTTACGCATGCATCGTTTCACGGTGTGCATTGGGGCATGGCTAACGCAACATGTTGCATTTTTTGAGGCGTCAAATGTACGCAGCCATACGCATGCGGATGCTTGTGGATGGAGTGCATCAAAACAACACATTACAGTCTATGGGAACGCACATGTACGCAAGGACATGTGTTGTGAATTCTGCTTTTGGGCTCCCTCCGGTGGTTGTAGGTGGTAATGTGTTATGACCTGGTGGTTAAGAGGCCACACTGATATGACCTGGTGGCTAAAACGCAACATGGAGCGAGCTCTGAGGTGGTATCTCTACTGACCGCAGTCCCTAATCCTAACAACAACACTAGAAATAGCCGTGGGATGTTCCTGACTCTCCCTAGACACCTCTTCACAGCCTAAGAAATAACTACCCCTAAAGAAGGAAATAGAAAGCTATCTTGCCTCAGAGAAAACCCCCAAAAGGAAAGATAGCCCCCACAAATATTGACTGTGAATGGAGAGGGAAATGACGTACACAGAAATGAAATCAGAATTCAGCAAAGGAGGCCAATACTAAACTAGATAGACAGAGAGAAATGGATACTGTGCGGTCAGTATAAAAAACTACAAAATCCACGCAGAGTTTACAAAAATGAACTCCACACCGACTCACGGTGTGGAGGGGCAAATCTGCTTTCCCAGAGCTTCCAGCTAGCCTGAATAAGACATAGTGACAAGCTGGACAAAAAGAGACATATTTGCAAAGCAATAGAGTCCAAACAAATGGACAAACAAAAACTAGCAAAAACTTATCTTTTGCAGACAAGGACTGGCCATATGAAAATTCCAAGGAGAGAACCAAATCCAACCAAGAACATTGACAGCAGGCATGGACTAAAGCCCAGAGCAGGTTTAAATAACAAACCCAGGCAAGGCGATTAGTGAAGGCAGCTGCTACAGCTACCTAAAGGAGCAGCAGTTCCACTCGAAACCACTAGAGGGAGCCCAAGGGCAGAACTCACAAAAATACCATTAGCAACCACAGGAGGGAGCTCCAGAACGGAATTTACAACAGTACCCCCCCCCCCCTTGAGGAGGGGTCACCGAACCCTCATCAGAGCTCCCAGGCCGATCAGGACGAGCCAAATGGAAAGCACGAACCAAATCGGCAGCATGAACATCGGAGGCAACAACCCAAGAATTATCCTCCTGGCCATAACCCTTCCACTTGACCAGATACTGAAGCTTCCACCTCGAAAAACGAGAATCCAAAATCTTCTCCACCACATATTCCAATTCCCCCTCAACCAACACCGGAGCAGGAGGATCAACGAAGGGAACCATAGGCACCACATATCTCCACAACAAGGATCTATGGAACACATTATGAATGGAAAAGAAAGCTGGAAGGGCCAAACGAAAAGACACTGGATTGATAATTTCAGAAATCTTATAAGGCCCAATAAAGCGAGGCTTGAACTTAGGGGAAGAAACCTTCATAGGAACATGACGAGAAGACAACCAGATCAAATCACCAACACGAAGCCGGGGACCAACACACCGACGACGGTTAGCAAAACGCTGATTCTATTCCTGAGACAACGTCAAATTGTCCACCACATGAGTCCAAATTTGCTGCAACCTGTCCACCACGGAATCCACACCAGGACAGTCAGAAGGCTCAAGCTGCCCTGAAGAAAAACGAGGATGAAAACCAAAGTTACAAAAGAAAGGCGAAACCAAGGTAGCAGAACTAGCCCGATTATTAAGGGCAAACTCGGCCAACGGCAAAAAGGTCTCAAATAGGTTTCCAAGGTCTGATTGGTTCGCTCCGTTTGGCCATTTGTCTGAGGATGGAATGCTGAAGAAAAAGACAAATCAATGCCCATTCTAGCACAAAAGGACCGCCAAAACCTAGAAAGGAACTGGGAACCTCTGTCAGACACAATATTCTCCGGAATACCATGCAAACGAACCACATGCTGAAAAAATAATGGAACCAAATCAGAGGAGGAAGGCAACTTAGGCAACGGCACCAAATGGACCATCTTAGAAAACCGGTCACAAACCACCCAGATGACAGACATCTTCTGAGAGACAGGAAGATCAGAAATAAAATCCCTGGAAATAGGCGTCCAGGGCCTCTCAGGAATAGGCAAAGGCAAAAGCAACCCGCTGGCACGGGAACAGCAAGGCTTAGCCCGAGCACAGGTCCCACAGGACTGCACAAACGAACGCACATCTCGCGACAAGGAAGGCCACCAAAAGGACCTAGCCACCAAATCTCTGGTACCGAAAATCCCAGGGTGACCAGCCAACACCGAACAATGAACCTCAGAAATTACCCTACTACTTTTTGCCCCCTTGCGTGGTTTTTGTAGGGTTTTGTGTTGACCGCAAAGTTACCTTTCCTATCCTCGCTCTGTTCAGAAAGTCGGGCCTCACTTTGCTAAATCTATTTCATCTCTACGTTTGTCTTTTCATCTTAACTCACAGTCATTATATGTGGGGGCTGCCTTTTCCTTTGGGGTATTTCTCTGAGGCAAGGTAGGCTTATTTTCTATCTTCAGGTTAGCTAGTTTCTCAGGCTGTGCCGAGTTGCATAGGGAGCGTTAGGCGCAATCCACGGCTGCCTCTAGTGTTGTTGGAGAGGATTAGGGATTGCGGTCAGCAGAGTTCCCACGTCTCAGAGCTCGTTCTATGTTTTTGGGTTATTGTCAGGTCACTGTATGTGTTCTGACCTCTATGTCCATTGTGGTACTGAATTACCTTTCACAACAGCGAGCTCTGAGAAGGTGGTATCTCTACTGACCGCAGTCCCTAATCCTAACAACAACACTAGAAATAGCCGTGGGATGTTCCTGACTCTCCCTAGACACCTCTTCACAGCCTAAGAAATAACTACCCCTAAAGAAGGAAATAGAAAGCTATCTTGCCTCAGAGAAAACCCCCAAAAGGAAAGATAGCCCCCACAAATATTGACTGTGAATGGAGAGGGAAATGACGTACACAGAAATGAAATCAGAATTCAGCAAAGGAGGCCAATACTAAACTAGATAGACAGAGAGAAAAGGATACTGTGCGGTCAGTATAAAAAACTACAAAATCCACGCAGAGTTTACAAAAATGAACTCCACACCGACTCACGGTGTGGAGGGGCAAATCTGCTTTCCCAGAGCTTCCAGCTAGCCAGAATAACACATAGTGACAAGCTGGACAAAAAGAGACATATTTGCAAAGCAATAGAGTCCAAACAAACGGACAAACAAAAACTAGCAAAAACTTATCTTTTCCAGACAAGGACTGACCATATGAGAATTCCAAGGAGAGAACCAAATCCAACCAAGAACATTGACAGCAGGCATGGACTAAAGCCCAGAGCAGGTTTAAATAACAAACCCAGGCAAGGCGATTAGTGAAGGCAGCTGCTACAGCTACCTAAAGGAGCAGCAGTTCCACTCGAAACCACCAGAGGGGGCCCAAGGGCAGAACTCACAAAAATACCATTAGCAACCACAGGAGGGAGCTCCAGAACGAATTTCACAACAGGTATCCTAAGAAAGAGACAAGAAAGGAAGGATATTGTGGAACAGTGAGAAACGAGATCAGCACAAAGGAGATCCAGTAGGAGTCGTGCCCCGAGAACGGCAACATCTTACTGAGGCGCATAGCCGTTGGCCGGAGCACCGAAGAAGTAACAGTCTCCACGCATTACTTCAAACAGCGGCAGGACAGTTAATTACAGGTTGGCTGTCTACCATACAACACCTAAGAAGGACATAGGAGGCAATCGTGGGAGAGGGGCGACACTAGGGTTCCAGAATACCTCCAGGCCTACCTGTCCTAAAGGTGCGTCCTAGCCATAACATACCTGGGGGACGAAGAAGAGAAAGATCTAGAATGAACGAGAACAGAAGTTGTGAGGACTATCCTGAATGCTCAGCAGGGAAGCACTACAACACACAGGCGCTAGTGGGTAGACACTGATTTCCACCTGCAAAGGGAACTCTGGATGTGCCTTCGGACCGGCCGGTCTCAGACAGCCCTGTTGAAAGTGCCCTGGATTGAGGATCCTGAAACCTTCAGTAAAAGGTAAAGAAACTGAACCCTGTGTCCTCGTTATTCCTCGCACTACGCACCATCACCCTTTATTGGACGCCCCGTAGCAGGGTGACGGACCGGGTCCAGCCACCGTGACAACCCCAGAACTGAGACAGAAAGGACCGGTACCAAGTAACCTGTGGCCCTGTGTCTGGGGGCGTTCCACAGACAGATGCCAGCACCTATGGGCTAGGTGCAGTTCTCAGCTAGGTGAACCAACAAGGAGAGGAACACCCAGTTCTGTACCTAAGCAGGAAACTCCTGCCCAGAGAAGTGGCTTATGCCACCATTGAAAAAGAATGTTTGGCAATCATGTGGGCTCTGCAGAAGCTGCAACCATACCTCTATGGGCACAACTTCACCGTGATCACAGATCATAACCCACTGAGTTGGCTCAACTGAGTAGTTGGGGACAATGGGAAATTGCTTAGATGGAGTTTGATACTTCAGCAATATGATTTCACAATTCAGCACAAGAAGGGAGTTGATCATGGCAATGCCGATGGCCTTTCTCGCCAAGATGGGACAGAACCAGATACGTGCTCGGGAGCTGACCTGTAAGTCAACCCCCATGCACGTTCATAAGAAGGGAGGTGTGGTGAAATGTGTATATATATTATATATATTGTGAGGCAGTGACTGGTGTCATATGCGAGGGTCGCTATGTGTCCCCCAGGATGTGCTTAGAAGCATATTAGATCCGCTGGAGTGCCCTGTGCTCACAGCAGGTTGCCTGTGAGACACAGGGAAGAATAAAAGTAAGTGTGAACTGGGTCAAGTTATTTGTCCCAGAATTTATTCAGGAAAACCTGGTATGGGCTTTTATTTTGAAACGGACTGCAGGATGGTAGTGGGGCCGGTCCGTTTCCTCCAGCCCAGATCTTATAGTGGCCCATGGCCATAGAATCTGGAGGATAGAAAAAAAAACCCCAGCAAGAGAGTTTGGGTGTGTCAGTCTGGTCTGGGAGTCAGACCTAGGAGGAGGCTTGTGCAGAGCTCCTTCCGTGTGGAGAAACACGGGCCAGGCAGAGCCTGAAAAGCCAGACACCCCAGCGTACACGGGGGTGTAATACGCTCACGGCAGCGGACTATGGACTGTTGTTATTTTTCCCGGCTGCATACCGAAGGACTTGTTTGCTTTCTTTTCCGGTTTGTGAGTATGCTGTAAAATAAACAAGACTTTGTTTGAACTTTATATGGGTCACTGCCTATTCACTGCACAGCAAGGACATCGCTACATCACAATTGGTGGAGAATGCGGGCAGTGTGAATTAAGGCATACCCCAACGCCATTTGCATGTCTGTTATTAAGCCTGCTACATTGCAATTCAGGCCTACAGACAAAATGGAGGAGATCCTGAGGCAGCTAGTCCTCACACAGCAACAACAGCAACAAACTAATAATCTGTTGCTGCAGCAAATTACAGCCCTGCGAGAGGCACCTCCAGCACCGACCCCGGAACGTTGCGATGCCCGTGACAAGGTCCGCTCCGCTTTGAGGAAATTGAGTCCGGAAGATGACGTGGAAGCTTTCCTCACCGTCTATGAGCGCACGGCAGAACGGGAGAATCTGCCAGCAGCACAGTGGGCTGAAGTTGTGGCTCCGTTCTTGAGGGGTGATGCGCTAAAGGCCTACTTTGACCTCAGTCGGGAGGATGCCCAGGACTATTCCAAGTTAAAAGGTGAGATCCTTGCCCGACTGGGGGTTAATACTTATGTGAGAGCTCAACGGGTGTTTTCTTGGACTTTTGTGGAAGCCCAGCCTGCCCGGTCTCAGATTTTTGACTTATTGCAGCTTGTGAAACGGTGGCTCCAACCTGAGACTTTATCCACAAGTCAGATAGTGGAGAGGGTGGTGGTCGACCGACTGGTGAGGGCTCTGCCAGCGGCCATTCAGCGTTGGGTGGGTCAAGGGGACCCGGGTACCCTAGACCAGGTTGTAGGCCTGATAGAGCGATATAAGGCCACCCAGGACTTTATACGGGACACTGCTCCGCTTCGGCTGTCACGTAAGGCTCCGCCAGCTCAGGAGTCTGAGAAAAGCCCACGGCCCTCCACTGGGACAAGACCGGACCGAGTCCGTGCTGAGGGGTTGTCTCGAAAAGAGAGTGACCACAGACCTGTGTCCCCTAAACTGGCTCCAAGGTTACATCGTGCCACAGTCGTTACGTGTTGGCGGTGCCAAGAACCTGGACATGTGGTTGCTAATTGTCCCTTAACAACAGAACCCATGGACTGCGGGTATACCCGCCGCGTGTCTATGTATGCCCAGCCAGTCTGCATTGCCACTACAGACCCTGCCGGTACCGAACCTCAGCTGTGCAGAGTGCTCGTTAACGGGTACCAAACGGATGCTCTCTTGGACTCGGGGAGCTTGGTGACCATGGTACACGGGTCCTTGGTTGCTGGGGACAGTCCTATTGGACGAAAGGTGGCGGTAGTGTGCATACATGGGGACCTCCGAGAGTACCCGACTGCGGAGGTCACGTTCTCCACCCCATGTGGAGAGATAAAACATGTGGTGGGAGTGGTAAAAACTCTTCCGTATGGGACTGTGATGGGTAGAGACTTACCGTTGTTCTGGTCCCTCTGGGAGACCAGAGTTAACCCTCTCAGGGTAAAAAGCATTCCGGGTGCAGAACCCGAAGATCCCGAGTCAGGGATACCTGCCGTAGGGGTCGCCACGATATGGACAGTGTGTAATCCCGATAGGTTTCCCCTAGAGGTATTGGCAGGGGAAGTGGAAGAGAATCCACCAATTCATGAGCTGGAGGTGTCACCTGGTAAGTTTGGGACTGCCCAGCTCCAGGATCCCACTCTGACCCGGGCAAGGGAAAGAGTAATCGAGGTAAATGGGGTGGCACAACAACCTGGTGCAGAAAAGGAGTTTCCCCGGATGGCGGTCATCCAGGAGTTACTGTACAGGGTTGATAAAATCCGGGATGAGGTGGTGGAACAACTAGTAGTGCCCCAACCCTACCGTCGGGCGGTGCTCGACATGGCTCACACTCACATGTTGGGGGGGCACTTGGGGGCCAAAAAGACGTTAGAGCGCATATTACAGAGGTTCTTTTGGCCTGGTGTCTACGCTGAGGTTACAAAGTACTGTGACACGTCCTGAGTGTCAACTAACCTCACCCACCACAAACTACCGGAGTCCGTTAGTACCTCTGCCCATCATAGAAGTACCCTTTGAGCGGATAGCGATGGATCTGGTGGGACCAATAGTAAAATCCGCCCGGGGCCATCAGCACATATTAGTAGTCGTAGACTACGCCACCCGGTATCCAGAGGCGATACCGCTCCGGCACACTTCGGCTAAACTGATAGCCCGTGAACTGTTTGCCATGTTTTGTCGTCTTGGGCTCCCCAAGGAGATCCTTACAGATCAGGGAACCCCTTTTATGTCTAAAGTGACTAGGGAGCTATGTAAATTGCTCCAAATTAAACAGTTGCGTACGTCAGTGTACCATCCACAAACCGATGGGTTGGTCGAGAGGTTTAATAAGACCCTCAAGGCCATGCTCAAAAAGGTGGTCGCCAAGGATGGGAAGGATTGGGATATGTTATTGCCATATTTAATGTTCGCCATACGCGAGGTACCGCAGGCGTCCACGGGGTTCTCCCCATTTGAGCTATTGTATGGCAGGCACCCGAGGGGGCTGCTGGATGTAGCCAAAGAGACATGGGAACAGGAGCCCACCCCACATAAGAGTGTTATCGAGTATATGGCAAGTATGCAGGATCGGATTGCAGTCGTGCAACCCATCGTAAAGGAGCATCTGTTGGATGCCCAGGCCGCTCAGAGCCGTACCTATAATAAAAGGGCCACGGTCAGGTCCTTTAAAGAAGGAGACCGGGTGTTGGTACTAGTGCCCACCCCAGAGAGTAAACTCATGGCCAAGTGGCAAGGGCCGTATGAGATACGGGGAAAGGTGGGGGAAGAGAATTACAAAGTGTACCAACCCGGGAAAAGAAAACCCGAGCAGTTGTACCATGTAAACCTGCTAAAGGCCTGGAAGGACCGAGAATGTTTGGTCACAGATGCAACTACGGTCATACAATCGGAGGTCCCTCTGGCCCTGGCCAAGGACACAGCCAGGTGTGAGGTAAAAGTCAATGATGCCCTCACAAAACAGCAGCGGCGGGAGGCTCGAGCTTTGGTACAGCAGAATATGGATGTATTCTCAGAGCTGCCGGGGCGAACCTCAGTGATTCAGCATGACATTGTCACTGAGCCCCGGGTAAAGGTGCGGATGAAACCGTACCGAGTGCCAGAAGCCCGAAGGCAAGCCATCGCGGCTGAGGTAAAGCAAATGCTTCAGTTGGGAGTCATTGAGGAGTCCCGAAGTGAGTGGGCTAGCCCCATTGTACTTATACCAAAACCTGATGGGTCATTACGCTTCTGTAATGACTTTAGGAAGTTAAATGAAGTGTCAAAATTTGACCTGTATCCCATGCCACGGGTGGACGAGCTAATTGAGAGACTGGGGAAGGCCCAGTACTTCACCACGCTGGATCTCACGAAAGGTTACTGGCAGGTTCCCTTAACAGAGTCAGCGAAGGAAAAGACTGCTTTTATAACCCCAGAGGGTCTCTTTCAATACATTGTCTTACGTTTTGGGTTACATGGGGCTCCGGCCACATTCCAGAGGCTGATGGACATTGTGTTAGCACCACATAGAGATTACGCATCGGCCTATTTGGATGACATAGTCATCTTTAGTACCGACTGGGATACCCATCTGTCCCAGGTACAAGCAGTGCTAGAGTCTCTTAGAGCCGCAGGGTTAACAGCAAACCCAAAGAAATGTGCGATAGGTCTCACGGAAGCCCGGTACTTGGGATACGTGATCGGCCGGGGGGTTATCAAACCTCAAGTGAACAAAATTGAGGCCATTCAAAACTGGCCCAAGCCCTTAAGTTCCAAACAAGTGAGGGCATTCCTTGGCATCATTGGGTATTACCGTCGGTTTATACCCAATTTTGCTGGTAAATCGGCTTCCCTAACGGACCTGTTAAAAGGGAAGAAAACGGTGATGGTCAAGTGGAATCCTCAAGCAGAGGAAGCGTTCCAGTCTCTGAAGTCGGCGTTGTGTGGACAGCCGGTCCTCATCAGCCCCGACTTCAAGAAAACCTTTATTGTGCAAACCGATGCCTCAGAGGTAGGCTTAGGAGCGGTGCTGTCGCAAGAGGTGAATGGGGATGAGCATCCAGTCACCTATTTAAGCAGGAAACTGACCCCGGCAGAGAAAAATTATAGCGTAGTGGAGAAGGAATGCTTGGCGATCAAATGGGCCTTGGAGTCCCTACGCTACTATTTGCTCGAGCGTCAATTTCGGTTGGTAACAGACCATTCACCCCTTGTCTGGATGAGAAATGCAAAGGAAAGGAATGCCCGAGTCACCAGATGGTTCTTGTCCCTACAAAATTTCAGCTTCTCTGTGGAACATCGGGCTGGGAAATCACAGGGAAATGCAGATGCCCTGTCACGGGCACCAGGTATGCTGACAAATGTTCAACCCCACAAATCTGAACAGAGGGGGGGGGGGGTATGTGAGGCAGTGACCGGTGTCATATGCGAGGGTCGCTATGTGTCCCCCAGGATGTGCTTAGAAGCATATTAGATCCGCTGGAGTGCCCTGTGCTCCCAGCAGGTTGCCTGTGAGACACAGGGAAGAATAAAAGTAAGTGTGACTGGGTCAAGTTATTTGTCCCAGAATTTATTCAGGAAAACCTGGTATGGGCTTTTATTTTGAAACGGACTGCAGGATGGTAGTGGGGCCGGTCCGTTTCCTCCAGCCCAGATCTTATAGTGGCCCATGGCCATAGAATCTGGAGGATAGAAAAAAAAACCCCAGCAAGAGAGTTTGGGTGTGTCAGTCTGGTCTGGGAGTCAGACCTAGCAGGAGGCTTGTGCAGAGCTCCTTCCGTGTGGAGAAACACGGGCCAGGCAGAGCCTGAAAAGCCAGACACCCCAGCGTACACGGGGGTGTAATACGCTCACGGCAGCGGACTATGGACTGTTGTTATTTTTCCCGGCTGCATACCGAAGGACTTGTTTGCTTTCTTTTCCGGTTTGTGAGTATGCTGTAAAATAAACAAGACTTTGTTTGAACTTTATATGGGTCACTGCCTATTCACTGCACAGCAAGGACATCGCTACATCACAATATCTATATGTGTGTAGTGACATCTGACATCTGTCTTGAGTTATATGTGTGACTAGTGATAATGTAGCATCTGTCCTGAAGGCCAGTGGCACCTAGGTGTTAATATGTACTTCCTTGGGAAGAGTAAGAATTCTGTCTCCAGATCTCACCAGGCCAAAGAACAAAAGGAACACTTGACAGTTCTGAGGTCTTGGAGGGGAGATGCTAAATTGTGGCCTGAGGGAAGGTATCCCTGGGAACCATATCACACGTGTCCCAGAGGAAAAGAATATATATTCATTGGTAGAGCGGCCGTGCCCAATCAAACAGACAGCAATTATGATATTAACCTGGGAGGCTGGTCTAGAAACCTGACCACAGACCAAAGTTATAAATTTAGGCTGCAGACAGAGAATTGTGTTCACATGATGAGGGCAGCCTGAAAAGCTGATGTGTTCCACAACTACATTCACCCCCCCTCAGGGAGCAGAAAGCAGACTACAAGTTAGATGATTTCTGTAAGTTTTCTCCTGTTTATTTGATACTGTTTTGCATAAGTTGTATGTCTTTTTATTGTCATATTTGTATACCTTTTTTCTTATTGTAAGAATTGAACCTTTTTCTATTAAAGTATAAACCTTTAATAAGTTGAACCTTGAATGTTCTAAAGAATCCATAGCCTAGAGGTGTGTGAGCCTTATGAGTGATAAACATATTTTTATTAGTTATTTCTGGGACTCATCGCCCGTGTATTCGATGAGTGGTGGCAGCGTGTATGAGCGGGTGTGTGGCCTGGGTCGGTGTGTGATTTATGCTCCCCTTACAGCATAGGACAGAGGTTGAATGCTGGATGGAGAGTGGGGAGATAGATTAACCCTTGCAGGCACAACCCCAAGTCACGTGTTAGAGCAGGCACGTGACGAATAAGTGACACCACGGAGAAGGGATCCGTGACACTTTGCACCTAGCGTCACTGTTATGACCTGGTGATTAAGGAGCGACATGCGTCTAGCTCTGAGCAGGTGGCAACTATACTGACCGCAGTCCCTAAGCTCAACACAACACTAGAAGTAGCCGTGGAATGCTCCTAACTCGGCCTAGGCATCTCGTCACAGCCTAAGAGCTAACTACCCCTAAAGATAGAAGCAGGAAAACTATCTTGCCTCAGAGAAAATCCCCAAAGGATAGATTAGCCCCCCCACAAATAATGACTGTGAGAGGAGAAGGAAATGACATACGTAGTATGAAACAAGATTTAGCACAGGAGGCCACTTCTAGCTAAATAGAAATAGTACAGAACAGAACGCTGTGCGGTCAGTAAAAAAAACTAGAAAAAGTCCACCGCAGAGAAATGCAAAAATCTCCACACCTGACTAAAGGTGTGGAGGGCAAACTCTGCTGCCCAGAGCTTCCAGCTTAACTGAATAGATCAATACTGAAAAGCTGGACAAATGAACAAAAACAAAGAAAGTGCTGAACAACAAAGTCCACAACAAGAGAACCGCAAAAGGACAAGCAAGGACTTAGCTTTGATGAACTGGTCAGAGTGTCAGGAAAGTCCTAAGAGCAATGACTCCAGGCAGGAACAATTGACAACTGGCATTGAATGAGGGATAAGGCCAGACTAATATAGCCGAGCCAGAAAGACGATCAGTGAAAACAGCTGCTGAAGCTAAATCCAAGAAGCAGCCATACCACTCAAAACCACAGGAGGGAGCCAAAGAGCAGAACTCACAAAAATGCTACTTACAACCACCGGAGGGAGCCCAAGAGCGGAATTCACAACACGTCACATTAGTTCTTTCCTTTGGCTCAGCATCTGCTTCATTCTTGTGTGTAATTGGCACAGTTTAGTTGCAGGGCGAGCGCAAACCACGTGCTATCATCCCTGTGACGTTTAACATGGTATAGTGCTCAGTATATTGAGTGCAGTACCTCTCAGTGAAATAACTGAGCTTGCTACTTTGCGTTTTGTTCATACTGTGTGGAGTTAATGCAGTCTGATTAAAAAAAAAGGAAAACGAGAAAAAAAAGGTTCACACAATCAGCTCAAAGTATCTCTGCCCCAACCTCCTCACAGCTGAAATTGCGTTGATAATGCCACAATGGACCCCGGGTGCTCATTCAGAAAAATGAAGTTCAAACATGTGTATAAACTGTCAGAAGAAAGAGCACTCACCATCCGTAAAATGTCCAGTCTTTATTATGACATCAAGTCAATAGCAGGGCATAACAGGGAGAAAAGTGGTTCCAAGAGACGACGGCCGTTTTCCGCTACCGTGCTTCTACGGGTCTTGATACCCATAGAAGCACGGTAGCGCGAAATGGCCGTCGTCTCTTGGAACCACTGTTCTCCCTGTTATGCCCTGCTATTGACTTGATTTCATAATAAAGACTGGACATTTGTACGGATGGTGAGTGCTCTTCCTTCTGACAGTTTATACGCAGTCTGATTAAGGTTAAAGCTCACTGCTTCATTCCACCATTGTTCACACTAGCAGAATTTATACATCTCTGCACAGTGGACTCTGGGTTGCGATTGTTCTTTATTATTTATTTTTATTTAGTGCAATCTGCCCACCCTGACAGCTGCAATCTTGAATCTCACAGCAGCAGTTGGTCTGGTAGGCAGTCAGGCTGAATCGGAACCTAAGGTAGGTTTTTTGGAGGACGGGATAAATTTGTTGTATTCTGTGAAGCCTGCATGCTTTATTTTAGGCTTCATCTTTATTCATTTGGGAGTGAGGAGCAACAGGTTGGGATTGTTATTTCTCTCCACCAAGGAGATCCTCAATCTGAGGCCTTTTCAATTTCATCAGGCTCACTGTCTCTCTAGTTGGTTGATGGCTTTTTTGAGGCTCTAGGCCTAGTGTATGAGGATCCGCAGAATGTCTCCCTTGCTGAGTCTAAGCTACATAAGCTCAAGCAGCTCAAAAATTTAAAATAACCAATAAATTTCGTTCAACTTCACAATTGTGTTCCTCTTGTTGTTGATTCTTCACCAAAAATTTACATTTGGTATCTATATGCTTGAAGCATGATATGTGAAAAAAGGTTGAAAAGTTCCAGGGAGCCGAATACTTTCGCAAGGCACTGTAAATTATGAAGGACATTTTGTTCTCACCTAGAGATGCATCTATCTTTTCTTTGGCGTTTCATCCTCAAACTAATGGTCAGACTGAAAGTCTAAACCAAAGTCTGGAGACATAACTCAGGTGTTTTGTGTCATATAACCTGGGGGATTGGTCATCTTTTCTACTATTAGCTGAATTTGAATTAAATAATCATCGCGGTGAGGCCACTGGTATGTCACCATTTTTTGGTGCATACTACTTCCATCCTCAGTTCTGTACCTTTAGTATGGAGTAGTTTTTAGGTGTTCCTGGGTAAAAACAATCCTCTTCTTCACTCTCAAAATTGTGGATTCTTGTATGGTTCGCTGTTGTTTACAATATTTAGTGCACTGAGAGGGGTATGGTCGTGAGGAGAGGATGTGGGTACTGGCATCTGAGGTTAATGCCAGTAAATTAATTTGGTCCTTCCATAGCTCTTATGAAAGATTGGTTTATATCCATAGGAAATGTCAACATGTGTGAGGTCAGTGTTACTGTGCTGTCATCCTGTGAATTGGTTGATTGATATGTATTATGTTTTGTTGTACTTTTCTCCTTCAATAAATCAAGTTTTAAAAAAATATGTACCGTATTTATTTAAAAGGAATTCCAAATGAATTAATTATGAAGAGTTAACACGGGCAGCCAGCTTTTGCACTCAGGCTTTGGGAATATAAGCCACATTAACAGCCATATAGATGACTTAGCACCATCTATAGAGCATGTTGATGTTGCACTGTGCAGGATTATTGTGGCATCAACGCCATTTTTATTCTCGCAGTAGG
Source organism: Ranitomeya imitator (assembly GCF_032444005.1). Lineage (NCBI taxonomy): Eukaryota > Metazoa > Chordata > Amphibia > Anura > Dendrobatidae > Ranitomeya > Ranitomeya imitator. The sequence goes on along the minus strand of NC_091282.1, from coordinate 713,591,199 downwards.
ACAGCTCCAGATATTCTAAATGTTCTTCAGTACAACAGCAATCAGTCAGTCCATCTCTTCCACGATGGATCATACATTTCATTACTGTTCGGTATCTGCTGTGCTCCTAACTTCTTCTCATTGAAAGTCATTTATGGTTCTGTCCATGTTCCAGAAGAAGTGCATCTGCTGGGCCATTCTGGTTCCATGAGTGGTGTTCAACAATTGTATTGACTTTGTCATTGCCCATCACATGACAGCAAAATTGATGGTAATTCTGATCCCTGTAGAAAACCACAGTGATCTACATGGAAATGTCTTCTGTGGAATTTGCAAATTGCCTCTTCTGAGAAAAAGAGGACTTAAACTCTATAGCGCCACCTGTTGGAAGTAGCAATCCTACAAGTCACAATCAACCCTTTAACGAGTCGTGCAATATGACTTAGGATAAAAGCCAAATCAGTATCTCAGTTCGCAGACACGGTGTTTCGGGCTGTTGGCCCTCACCAGTTTCTTTTCCTGCTATAGGTCAAGGTCAGGTCTTCATTTCCCTTCATCCGGCATGCAGGAACATGACGTGATGCAGTACAGATGGTTTTAGTTGTCTTTGTGTCACTCCAACCTTAGTTCTTACCCTCTGGATTTTATACGGGCATTCTGAAAGCCTGGATCTTTTCCCTTAGACAAATGGTGACACCTTCTCGGGAGATTTTTAAAGACAAACTCTGAGAAAAAGGAGAGAAGACATTTATTATTAGACATCATTGAAATGTGGCATCTCTGTAGATTTTTTTAATCTAACAAATCCTTAACAGAAACATCTTTGGCGCTTATAAGACCCCCACATCATTTACTCACCTGGAAATCAGTATAGTTCGTTAGTTGATGCATTATCAGGCTGACGAATCCCATCCACTCAGCTATCATGCCACTCATAATGAAGATCTGCAGAAGATAGAAGATAGAGGACATTACTTACTGGCTGTACTCACCAATGAATCTGGCATGGAATGAGATGGTAGGATGACTTGTACACCAAGAGTTTGTGGTTTACCTTTACACCGGATGCTAGTGAATTGTGCAAGATGGTGAAACGTGAAATAAACTTACCGTCTTACAGAGGCCACTACACAGTTGGAAGAAGTAGATGCCCAAATCTGCACCAGCTGGAAGGACGCGTTAAGAAAAGTACCAGAATCCTATTGTAGTGTTTCCTATAATCATAACTGATCTATGAAATAATAGTCACAATGGAGCCCACATTACACACCTAAACACCTGACTTATCTAGAAAAGGATACTTATTATCAGAAAAACATTCGTCAGCAAAGTTGCTGCCAGTCTAAAGTGGCACATGCACCGACTGCTGAAGGATCTCTTGTACAGGTACGCAGACTGAGATATGTTGTAAATGGCAAGAAGAAAAAAAGCCATTCCTGCGCCGATCCTGTGCGCTGTAGGATTGATTTTCATCTGCGAGAAGAAATATATGACTGTCATCAATAAGGTCATCATGGAGATCTGAGAACACATAAGAGCAGGATCTGCCCCACTGTAATATACTGGACTCCATGTATTCACTACAGTATATATGATACTAAACATGTGGTCCTGAGTATTACTGGAGACTTTACATAAAACCTAGTGAGTTACCGAAAATACAGCATTAATTATGTTCGCAATGCCCACAATCCATCCAATGATGAGGAGGATTTTCTGGCAGATGATATAACGCTTCTCCGATGGCTCAGACTGAATAATCATGAACCTATACTGGATGTAAGCGATGCCAGCTCCTGAAATAGATAAAGCAAATTATCAACCAGATATTTCCATGTCACTATGATAGAAAATCTAATCTTAAGAAAGCACCAATGAGCTGAAGAGGTTTAGAGATTTAAAGGGGTTATCTGGGCCTTTGATGGCCTATCCTTACATCAAATTGATGGATTATTGAAGGAGCGCCCACATATCTTTCATTACTTACCAGGCACAGATCTTACTTTTGATGGGGGTTGTGTCTGGTATTACAGCCGTGTCTCATATACTTTACTGGGACTGAGCTGCCAAAAGCTTTAACCCCTTCCCGACCTTTGACGCCACGTAGGCGTCATGAAAGTCGGTGCCAATCCGACCTGTGACGCCTATGTGGCGTCATGGAAAGATCGCGTCCCTGCAGATCGGGTGAAAGGGTTAACTCCCATTTCACCCGATCTGCAGGGACAGGGGGAGTGGTAGTTTAGCCCAGGGGGGGGGGTGGCTTCACCCCCCCCCCGTGGCTACGATCGCTCTGATTGGCTGTTGAAAGTGAAACTGCCAATCAGAGCGATTTGTAATATTTCACCTATTAAAACGGGTGAAATATTACAATCCAGCCATGGCCGATGCTGCAATATCATCGGCCATGGCTGGAAACACTAATGTGCCCCCACCCACCCCACCGATCGCCCCCCCAGCCCCCCGATCTGTCCGGTACACTGCTCCGGCTCCCCTCTGTCCTGTGCTCCGCTCCCCCCGTGCTCTTGTCCGCTCCCCCCGTGCTCCAATCACCCCCCTGCACTCCGATCCCCCCCCCGTGCTCCGTTCCACCCCCCCGTGCTCCGTTCCACCCCCTCCCGTGCTCCCCCCCACCCCATCATACTTACCGATCCTGCCGGGGTCCGTCCGTCTTCTCCCTGGGCGCCGCCATCTTCCAAAATGGCGGGCGCATGCACAGTGCGCCCGCCGAATCTGCCGGCTGGCAGATTCGTTCCAAAGTGCATTTTGATCACTGAGATATAATCTATCACAGTGATCAAAATAAAAAAAATAATAAATGACCCCCCCCCTTTGTCACCCCCATAGGTAGGGACAATAAAAAAATAAAGAATTTTTTTTTCCACTAATGTTAGAATAGGGTTAGGGTTAGGGCTAGGGTTAGGGTTAGGGCTAGGGTTAGGGTTAGGGCTAGGATTAGGGTTAGGGCTAGGGTTAGGGTTAGGGCTAGGATTAGGGCTAGGGTTAGGGTTAGGGCTAGGATTAGGGTTAGGGCTAGGGTTAGGGTTAGGACTAGGATTAGGGCTAGGGTTAGGGTTAGGGCTAGGGTTAGGGTTAGGGCTAGGGTTAGGGTTTCGGTATGTGCACACGTATTCTGGTCCTCTGCGGATTTTTCCGCTGCGGATTTGATAAATCCGCAGTGCTAAACCGCTGCGGATTAATGGTGGATTTACCGCGTTTTTTCTGCGCATTTCACTGCGGTTTTACAACTGCGATTTTCTATTGGAGGAGTTGTAAAACCGCTGCGGAATCCGCACAAAGAAGTGACATGCTGCGGAATGTAAACCGCCGCGTTTCCGTGCAGTTTTTCTGCAGCATGTGTACAACGATTTTTGTTTCCCATAGGTTTACATTGAACTGTAAACTCATGGGAAACTGCTGCGGATCCACAGCGTTTTCCGCAGCGTGTGCACATACCTTTAGAATTAGGCTATGTGCACACGGTGCGGATTTGGCTGCGGATCCGCAGCGGATTGGCCGCTGCAGATTCGCAGCAGTGTTCCATCAGGTTTACAGTACCATGTAAACCTATGGAAAACCAAATCCGCTGTGCCCATGGTGCGGAAAATACCGCGCGGAAACGCTGCGTTGTATTTTCTGCAGCATGTCAATTCTTTGTGCGGATTCCGCAGTGTTTTACACCTGTTCCTCAACAGGAATCCGCAGGTGAAATCCGCATAAAAAAACACTGGAAATCCGCGGAAAATCTGCAGGTAAAACGCAGTGCCTTTTACCCGCGGATTTTTCAAAAATGATGCTGAAAAATCTCACACGAATCCGCAACGTGGGCACATAGCCTTAGGGTTAGGGTTGGAATTAGGGTTGTGGTTAGGGTTGTGATTAGGGTTATGGATACAGTTGGGATTAGGGTTAGGGGTGTGGGGGGGTTAGTGTTGGACTTAGAATTGAGGGGTTACCACTGTTTAGACATATCAGGGGTCTCCAAACGCAACATGGCGCCACCATTGATTCCAGCCAATCTTGTATTCAAAAAGTCAAATGGTGCTCCCTCAATTCCGAGCCCTGACGTGTGCCCAAACAGTGGTTTACCCCCACATATGGGGTACCAGCATACTCAGGATAAACTGCGCAACAATTACTGGGGTCCAATTTCTCCTGTTACCCTTGTGAAAATAAAAAAATGCTTGCTAAAACATCATTTTTGAGGAAAGAAAAATGATTTTTTATTTTCACGGCTCTGCGTTGTAAACGTCTGTGAAGCACTTGGGGGTTCAAAGTGCTCACCACATATCTAGATAAGTTCCTTGGGGGGTCTAGTTTCTAAAATGTGGTCACTTGTGGGGGGTTTCTACTGTTTAGCCACATCAGGGGCTCTGCAAACGCAACGTGACGCCCACAGAGCATTCCATCAAAGTCTGCATTTCAAAACGTCACTACTTCACTTCCGAGCCCCGGCATGTGCCCAAACAGTGGTTTACCCCCACATATGGGGTATCAGCATACTCAGGAGTAACTGGACAACAACTTTTGGGGTCAAATTTCTCCTGTTACCCTTGGGAAAATAAAAAAATTGCAGGCTAAAAGATCATTTTTGAGAAAATAATTTTTTTTTTCATGGCTCTGCGTTATAAACTTCTGTGAAGCACTTGGGGGTTCAAAGTCCTCAACACACATCTAGATTAGTTCCTTTGGGGGTCTAGTTTCCAAAATGGGGTCATTTGTGGGGGATCTCCAATGTTTAGGCACACAGGGGCTCTCCAAATGTGACATGGTGTCTGCTAATGATTGGAGCTAATCTTCCATTTAAAAAGCCAAATGGCGTGCCTTCCCTTCCGAGCCCTGCCGTGCGCCCAAACAGTGGTTTACCCCCACATATGGGGTAACAGCGTATTCAGGACAAACTGGACAACAACATTTGGGGTCCAATTTCTCCTATTACCCTTGGCAAAATAGGAAATTCCAGGCTAAAAAATCATTTTTGAGGAAAGAAAAATTATTTTTTATTTTCATGGCTCTGCGTTATAAACTTCTGTGAAGCACCTGGGGGTTTAAAGTGCTCAATATGCATCTAGATAAGTTCCTTGGGGGGTCTAGTTTCCAAAATGGGGTCACTTGTGGGGGAGCTCCAATGTTTAGGCACACAGGGGCTCTCCAAACGCGACATGGTGTCCGCTAACAATTGGAGCTAATTTTCCATTCAAAAAGTCAAATGGCGCGCCTTCCCTTCCGAGCCCTGCCGTGTGCCGAAGCAGTGGTTTATACCCACATATGAGGTATCGGCGTACTCGGGAGAAATTGCCCAACAAATTTTATGATCCATTTTATCCTATTGCCCATGTGAAAATGAAAAAATTGAGGCAAAAATAATTTTTTTGTGAAAAAAAAGTACTTTTTCATTTTTACAGATCAATTTGTGAAGCACCTGAGGGTTTAAAGTGCTCACTAGGCATCTAGATAAGTTCCTTGGGGGGTCTAGTTTCCAAAATGGGGTTACTTGTGGGGGAGCGCCAATGTTTAGGCACACAGGGGCTCTCCAAACGCGACATGGTGTCCGCTAACGATGGAGATAATTTTTCATTCAAAAAGTCAAATGGCGCTCCTTCCCTTCCGAGCCTTACTATGTGCCCAAACAGTGGTTTACCCCCATATGTGAGGTATCAGTGTACTCAGGAGAATTTGCCCAACAAATTTTAGGATCCATTTTATCCTGTTGCCCATGTGAAAATGAAAAAATTGAGGCTAAAATAATTTTTTTGTAAAAAAAAAGTACTTTTTCATTTTTACGGATCAATTTGTGAAGCACCTGGGGTTTCAAAGTGCTCACTATGCATCTAGATAAGTTCCTTGGGGCGTCTAGTTTCCAAAATGGGGTCACTTGTGGGGGAGCTCCAATTTTTAGGCACACGGGGGCTCTCCAAACGTGACATGGTGTCCGCTAAAGAGTGGAGCCAATTTTTCATTCAAAAAGTCAAATGGCGCTCCTTCCCTTCCAAGCCCTGCCGTGCGCCCAAACAGTGGTTTACCCCCACATATGAGGTATCAGCGTACTCAGGACAAATTGGACAACAACTTTCGTGGTTCAGTTTCTCCTTTTACCATTGGGAAAATAAAAAAATTGTTGCTAAAAGATAATTTTTGTGACTAAAAAGTTAAATGTTCATTTTTTCCTTCCATGTTGCTTCTGCTGCTGTGAAGTACCTGAAGGGTTAATAAACTTCTTGAATGTGGTTTTGAGTACCTTGAGGGGTGCATTTTTTAGAATGGTGTAACTTTTGGGTATTTTCAGCCATATAGACCCCTCAAACTGACTTCAAATGTGAGGTGGTCCCTAAAAAAAATGGTTTTGTAAATTTCGTTGTAAAAATGAGAAATCGCTGGTCAAATTTTAACCCTTATAACTTCCTAGCAAAAAAAAATTTTGTTTCCAAAATTGTGCTGATGTAAAGTATACATGTGGGAAATGTTATTTATTAACTATTTTGTGTCACATAACTCTCTGGTTTAACAGAATAAAAATTAAAAATGTGAAAATTGCGAAATTTTCAAAATTTTCGCCAAATTTCCGTTTTTATCACAAATAAACGCAGAATTTATTGACCTAAATTTACCACTAACATGAAGCCCAATATGTCACGAAAAAACAGTCTCAAAACCGCTAGGATCCGTTGAAGCGTTCCTGAGTTATTACCTCATAAAGGGACACTGGTCAGAATTGCAAAAAACGGCAAGGTCTTTAAGGTCAAAATAGGCTGGGTTATGAAGGGGTTAATACCATCAATTACTACTGGCAAACATACAAAACAATGAAAGGGCAGCATGGCCAATTAAATCGGGTAATCAGTGGATTGCCACAGTCAGAACCCACTGATTTGATATGATGGGTGTCATGATCCCAATGGCAGGGGATCACAAAAGGACAAGCACAAAAAACAAAACAAGCTCTAGGGTGATGGAAACTGAGCTGACCGCGATCCTGAACCTCAACACACAACTAGCTGTAGCCGGGGAACGTGCCTACGATGATTCCTAGACGTCTCGCGCCAGCCGAAGAACTAACTTTCCCTATTAGACGAAACACAGACCTCTCTTGCCTCCAGAGAAACACCCCACAGAAATAGCAGCCCCCCACATGTAATGACGGTGAAATGAGAGGAAAGCACATACGTAGTTATGAAAACAGATTCAGCAAAATGAGGCCCGCTAAAGCTAGATAGCAGAGGATACAAAAGTGAACTGCGCGGTCAGCGAAAAACCCTACAAAAACCATCCTGAAATTACTTGAACTCATGTTCCAACTCATGGAACATGAGGAGTAATATCAGCCCACTAGAGCAACCAGCAAAAAGGAATCACATATCTGCAAGCTGGACTAAGACAAAAATTAAGCAAAACGTGGAACAGAAAAATCAAAAACTTAGCTTGTCCTGAAGAATACAGAAGCGGGAAGCAGAGGAAACAAGACACACTGATTACATTGATAGCCGGCGAGGAAATGACAAGAAAGCCAGGTTAAATAGGAAACTCCCATATCCTGATAGAACAGGTGGACACCAGAGACCGCAGAGAACACAAGTCACCCAGTACCATCTGTAACCACCAGAGGGAGCCCAAAAACAGAATCCACAACAGTACCCCCCCCTTGAGGAGGGGTCACCGAACCCTCACGAGAACCACCAGGGCGACCAGGATGAGCCCTATGAAATCCACGGACCAAATCAGCAGCATGAACATCAGAGGCAACCACCCAAGAATTATCCTCCTGACCATAACCCTTCCACTTGACCAAATATTGGAGTTTCCGTCTGGAAACACGAGAATCCAAGATCTTCTCCACAACATACTCCAATTCTCCCTCCACCAGCACCGGAGCAGGAGGCTCAAGCGAAGGAACAACAGGTACCTCATACTTCCGCAAAAACGACCGATGGAACACATTATGAATAGCAAACGATGCCGGGAGATCCAAACGAAACGACACAGGGTTAAGAATTTCCAAGATCCTATAGGGACCGATGAACCGAGGCTTGAACTTAGGAGAAGAGACCTTCATAGGAACAAAACGAGAAGACAACCACACCAAGTCCCCAACACGAAGTCGAGGACCCACGCGGCGACGGCGATTAGCAAACTGCTGAGCCCTCTCCTGGGACAACTTCAAATTGTCCACCACATGACTCCAAATCTGATGCAACCTATCCACCACCATGTCCACTCCAGGACAATCAGAAGGCTCCACCTGACCAGAGGAAAAACGAGGATGAAACCCCGAATTACAAAAGAAAGGAGAAACCAAGGTAGCAGAACTAGCCCGATTATTAAGGGCAAATTCGGCAAGCGGCAAAAAGGTAACCCAGTCATCTTGATCAGCAGAAACAAAACACCTTAAATAAGTTTCCAAGGTCTGATTAGTTCGTTCCGTCTGGCCATTCGTCTGAGGATGGAATGCAGACGAAAAGGACAAATCAATGCCCATCTTAGCACAGAACGTCCGCCAAAATCTAGACACAAACTGGGATCCCTTGTCAGAAACGATGTTCTCCGGAATCCCATGCAAACGAACCACGTTCTGAAAAAACAGAGGGACCAACTCAGAGGAGGAAGGTAACTTAGGCAAGGGTACCAGATGAACCATCTTAGAAAAGCGGTCACACACAACCCAGATGACGGACATTTTTTGAGAGACAGGGAGATCCGAAATAAAGTCCATGGAAATGTGCGTCCAAGGCCTCTTCGGGATAGGCAAAGGTGACAACAATCCACTGGCCCGAGAACAGCAAGGCTTAGCCCGAGCGCAAACTTCACAAGACTGCACAAAAGAACGCACATCCCTCGACAAGGAAGGCCACCAAAAAGACCTGGCCACCAAGTCTCTAGTACCAAATATTCCAGGATGACCTGCCAACGCAGAAGAATGGACCTCGGAGATGACTCTACTGGTCCAATTATCCGGAACAAACAGTCTTTCAGCCGGACAACGATCAGGTTTATCCGCCTGAAACTCCTGCAAAGCACGTCGCAAGTCTGGGGAGAAAGCCGACAAAATCACCCCATCCCTAAGGATACCAGTGGGCTCAGAATTTCCAGGGGAGTCAGGCACAAAACTCCTAGAAAGAGCATCCGCCTTCACATTCTTTGAACCTGGCAGGTATGAAACCACAAAATCGAAACGGGAGAAAAACAGTGACCAACGAGCCTGTCTAGGATTCAGACGCTTGGCAGACTCAAGGTAAATCAGATTTTTGTGATCAGTCAAGACCACCACACGATGTCTAGCACCCTCAAGCCAATGACGCCACTCCTCAAATGCCCACTTCATGGCCAAAAGCTCCCGATTACCAACATCATAATTCCGCTCAGTGGGCGAAAACTTTCTAGAAAAGAACGCACATGGCTTCATCACTGAGCAATCGGAGCTTCTCTGTGCCAAAACCGCCCCCGCTCCAATCTCGGAAGCATCAACCTCAACCTGAAAAGGAAGCGAAACATCTGGCTGACTCAACACAGGAGCAGAAGAAAACCGGCGCTTAAGTTCCTGAAAGGCCTCCACAGCCGCAGGAGACCAATCAGCAACATCAGCACCCTTCTTAGTCAAATCCGTCAAAGGCTTAACAACACTAGAAAAATTAGTTATGAAACGACGATAAAAATTAGCAAAGCCCAAGAACTTCTGTAGACTCTTAAGAGATGTAGGCTGCGTCCAGTCACAAATAGCCTGAACCTTGACGGGATCCATCTCAATAGTAGAAGGGGAAAAAATATACCCCAAAAAAGAAATCTTCTGAACTCCAAAGAGACACTTTGAACCTTTTACAAACAAAGAATTGGCCCGCAGGACCTGAAACACCTTCCTGACCTGCTGAACATGAGACTCCCAGTCATCCGAAAAAACCAAAACATCATCCAAATACACAATCATAAATTTATCCAGATATTCACGGAAAATATCGTGCATAAAGGATTGGAAGACAGAAGGAGCATTAGAAAGTCCAAAAGGCATCACCAAATACTCAAAATGGCCCTCAGGCGTATTAAATGCGGTTTTCCACTCATCACCCTGCTTTATCCGCACAAGATTATACGCACCCCGAAGATCAATCTTAGTGAACGATTTAGCCCCCTTAATGCGAGCGAACAAATCAGTCAACAATGGCAAAGGATACTGATATTTAACTGTAATCTTATTCAAAAGACAGTAATCTATACAAGGCCTCAAGGAACCATCTTTTTTGGCCACAAAAAAAAAACCTGCTCCCAAAGGGGACGAAGATGGACGGATATGTCCCTTTTCCAAGGACTCCTTAACATAATCCCGCATAGCAGTATGCTCTGGCACTGACAGATTAAACAAACGACCTTTAGGAAATTTACTGCCAGGAATCAAATCTATAGCACAATCGCAATCCCTGTGAGGAGGAAGCGAATTGAGCTTAGGCTCCTCAAAAACATCCCGATAATCAGACAAAAATACCGGAACCTCAGAAGGAGTAGATGAAGCGATAGAAATCGGAGGTGCATCATCATGAACCCCCTGACATCCCCAGCTTAACACAGACATCGTTTTCCAGTCCAAGACTGGGTTATGAGTTTGTAACCATGGCAGACCAAGCACTAAGACATCATGTAAATTATACAGTACCAGGAAGCGAATCACCTCCTGATGAACGGGAGTCATATGCATGGTCACTTGTGTCCAGTACTGAGGTTTATTCATAGCCAAAGGTGTAGAGTCAATTCCTTTCAAAGGAATAGGGACTTCCAGAGGCTCCAGACTAAACCCACAGCGGTTGGCAAATGACCAATCCATAAGACTCAGGGCAGCGCCTGAATCCACATAGGCATCGACGGAAATGGCTGATAATGAACAAATCAGAGTCACAGACAGAATGAACTTAGACTGTAAAGTACTAATGGCAACAGACTTATCAACCTTTTTTGTGCGTTTAGAGCATGCTGATATAACATGAGCTGAATCACCACAATAAAAACACAACCCATTTTTCCGCCTATAGTTTTGCCGTTCACTTCTGGACTGAATTCTATCACATTGCATTGTCTCAGGTGCCTGTTCAGAAGACACCGCCAAATGGTGCACAGGTTTGCGCTCCCGTAAACGCCGATCAATCTGAATAGCCATAGTCATAGACTCATTCAGACCTGTAGGCGCAGGGAACCCCACCATGACATCTTTAATGGCCTCAGAAAGGCCATCTCTGAATCTTGCAGCCAGGGCGCACTCATTCCACTGAGTAAGCACCGACCATTTCCGAAATTTCTGACAATATATTTCTGCTTCATCTTGCCCCTGAGAGAGAGCCAATAAAGCTTTTTCAGCCTGAATCTCTAGGTTAGGTTCCTCATAGAGCAAACCCAATGCCAGAAAAAACGCATCCACATTGAGCAACGCAGGATCCCCTGGTGCCAATGCAAATGCCCAATTCTGAGGGTCACCCCGCAGGAAAGATATAACAATCTTGACTTGCTGAGCAGGGTCTCCAGAAGAGCGAGATTTCAAAGAAAGAAACAACTTGCAATTGTTCCTAAAATTCAGAAAACTAGATCTATCTCCAGAAAAAAACTCTGGGATAGGAATTCTAGGTTCAGACATAGGAGCATGTACAACAAAATCTTGTATATTTTGAACCTTAGCAGCAAGATTATTCAGGCTGGAAGCCAAACTCTGGACGTCCATGATAAACAGCTGAGGTCAGAGCCATTCAAGGATTAAGAGGAGGTAAGACGCAGCCAGGCTGCAATTAAGGCTATGCAGCAAACTCTGAGGGGAAAAAAAAAAAAAAAAAAACTTCCTCAGACTACTTTTCCTCCTACTTCAGCCAATACGATTACCACTTTTTGGCCGGCTATACTGTCATGATCCCAATGGCAGGGAATCACAAAAGGACAAGCACAAAAAACAAAACAAGCTCTAGGGTGATGGAAACTGAGCTGACTGCGATCCTGAACCTCAACACACAACTAGCTGTAGCCGGGGAACGTGCCTACGATGATTCCTAGACGTCTCGCGCCAGCCGAAGAACTAACTTTCCCTATTAGACGAAACACAGACCTCTCTTGCCTCCAGAGAAACACCCCACAGAAATAGCAGCCCCCCACATGTAATGACGGTGAAATGAGAGGAAAGCACATACGTAGTTATGAAAACAGATTCAGCAAAATGAGGCCCGCTAAAGCTAGATAGCAGAGGATACAAAAGTGAACTGCGCGGTCAGCGAAAAACCCTACAAAAAACCATCCTGAAATTACTTGAACTCATGTTCCAACTCATGGAACATGAGGAGTAATATCAGCCCACTAGCGCAACCAGCAAAAAGGAATCACATATCTGCAAGCTGGACTAAGACAAAAATTAAGCAAAACGTGGAACAGGAAAATCAAAAATTTAGCTTGTCCTGAAGAATACAGAAGCGGGAAGCAGAGGAAACAAGACACACTGATTACATTGATAGCCGGCGAGGAAATGACAAGAAAGCCAGGTTAAATAGGAAACTCCCATATCCTGATAGAACAGGTGGACACCAGAGACCGCAGAGAACACAAGTCACCCAGTACCATCTGTAACCACCAGAGGGAGCCCAAAAACAGAATCCACAACAGATGGGCTATCAATCTTCTGGTCCTAGAGAACCCTTTTAATGTCACCTCTGAGCAAAGAATTGTGATAACGTCCTGTATCATGCAGCATCTACTTACCAAGAATGGAAATAACCGTGAAAACGACCGTGTAGATCACGGATTCTGGGAAGGCCTTTCCCGTATCACTGTCAAAGATAAGGAAAATATTGGGAGCAATTAGGACACAAGAGGAGGAATTGTCATGAATAATCATCCTACATTATATATTCTGACCAGACTCAAATTGAAGCAAAGTACAATACAGGAAAGTTATAAAACTAAATGCAGCAAAAACATCAGATGATTGTACATTCAAGTTACAGTTTTAAAAAACTAAAGTTCAAATTATTTTAATTTTTCCCTATTAAAAATAGATATTAAGAAAATAAACATATTTTGTATTGTGTATTTAGTTGAAACTCCAGAAATAGATAAAAACAAAACAATAAAAGGCCTCATATGGCTCAATCAGTGGGAAATTTATAAAGTTATGGGTCTCAGCAATTAGCGACACAAGCAGAAAAGATTATTGCACCACTAAAAGAATAAAAAAGTTGGATGTCATTTTTGCTACACGATGAATGGTGTAAAAACAAGTACTACAAAAGTGCTTTTTTTCTCAGTATCAATGCACTTGAAAAAAAATGTCTTCTTTTACACTATAGCAAAGTTAACGGTGTCATTCAAAAATATTCATCTGGCAATAAACAGTCCCTCATATGGCTGCAGCGGGAAGGGGGTTAATAATGTACTGATTATAATGCAATAAGAACATTCCAGGACATATAATAATATAATTAGAACATTTCATTTTTCTAAGACAAAAACAATATGAAATTATACTACAGAGTCAGGAATCTTTCCCAGGACCCTCTTACCTGATGTACGGATAGTTACTGTGCCCTGAGATGATAGTCAGGGATAATAGGACACAGATGCCCAATAGGGTCCATGAGATCAACAAGATAGGCAGAAATGCCAAACCTCGGATCTCCATGATGGAAAGAAGATATAGCTGAAGCTTCTTCTCTCTCTCTTTCTCTCTCTTTCTCTCACTCTCTCGCTCGCGGTTTCTTTCTCTGCAGTCACAGATCAGAAAGCCGAGGTAGTATCAGGCAGAGGTAGTAATAGGCTTAGAACCTGATGATGTCACAATGGTCTTGTGATGTCATGGCTGACCACCTCATCGTTACATCATCACTCAGGCAGCCTGGATCTGATTGCTGCTTGGTAATGTAGATGTTTTCACACGTCACATGTTCTGTGATATATCCAGCACATTGTAGTGTAATAACTCCTATTATTATATCCATGTAAAAGATTATATATTATCACCAGATATTTATTAAGAGGATTTTACAAGTTTTTCAACAACAAATTCCACACAATGGCACACACGATTCATGAATTTGGCGTAAAGTAAAAAATGTAAGTCATTTCATTGGATATTGCGCACTTAGTATAACCATCATTAAAGAGGTAGCACCCATTTACTATAGCCATAATTTAGGTGCATAGCACTCACTGTAAGGGTACCGTCACACAGTGCAATTTTCATCGCTACGACGGTACGATCCGTGACGCTCCAGCGTCGTAACAATATCGCTCGAGCGTCGTAGACTGCTGTCACACTTTGCAATCTACGACGCTGGAGCGATAATTTCATGACGTATGTGCGATGTAGAAGCCGTTGGTTACTATGCGCACATCGTATACGATCTATGTTACACCATGCAATCATGCCGCCACAGCGGGACACTAGACGACGAAAGAAAGTTTCAAACGATCTGCTACGACGTACGATTCTCAGCGGGGTCCCTGATCGCAGGAGCGTGTCAGACATTGCGATATCGCTCGAACGTCACAGATATATCGCTCGAACGTCACGAATCGTGCCGTCGTAGCGATCAAAATTTCACTGTGTGACGGTACCCTAACTCTCATTTAATGAGATTATGCCCACTTTGTAATCATTTAAAATGATCGCGCCTACCTAGTATAACATTAACATCAGTTAAAGGGATCATGTCCACCTAGTATAAGCATCATTTAAAATGATTACAACTGCTTAGTAAGTATTTGAATAAATTATGCTTACGTGAAGTGAAACTGACATCTAAAACATGTATCAGGCACTGTCTGTGCGATCTGAGCCAGGTATGTTTTACTATGAAACGCTGCAATGATTCAGAGAAAAATATACTTTTAATAGTAGCTGTGTCACAAGAGATAGGAAATCAAGCAGCAGTTCGCGTCCAGACTCGCATTCAGGAGGACCAAATGCCAAGCCGTGATGAGATAGAATAGGCTCGTAAGTAGACCACATGCCAAGAGGATAGGCTCGAAGGTGGACCACATGCCAAGCCGTGATGAGACAGGATAGACTCGTAAGTGGACCAAATGTCAAGCCGTGCCAAGAGAGGATATGTGATGTGCATATATCCACATCAGTGCAAGGCCTGCAGGCACTGTATGTGAGTACATAGATCTCACTGCATACATATAAAGGCTCCATTACTGTCTGCTGCTGCTAAATATTTTATATATACCTAGCTTCAGTTATCCGTGGCAATTTTTTTTTTTTTCGCAGCTTATACCTGCTCATTTTATTAGAAAGCAATCCATAGCCCCCTTTTTTCTACATTTATTTGCTTGGTCACACTGCAGACTACAGCTAGGTCATTGCAATACAAGAGCGTGAAAACCTAACAATTTAAAAAAAAAAAAAATTGTCCCAGGCATCAGATGTGAGTGCGCACTATATAATTTTTTGTAGTGTCTTACAACATTTTTGGACACCATTTTGCTGCCCCAAAAATCTGTAGCTGGCCCAAAAATATTTAGCTACAGTTCTTATATTTATCACTGTGATTTGTACGCCACAAACATTGCATATGATTGCGATAAATATCTTACAATTTTAGTACTACAACTTTTTTTAGTGTCATAGCCAACTTATTGACACAATTTTGGTGGGCCCCAAAAAATCAAGGCCACATTTTGATCAGTCTGTTATCTCTGGCTGATGTCTGGTGTATCTGTGGTGTCAAAATCCTTGCTTTGCAGGCATACGTTGCATTGTTTTGTCTGCTAGTCTTGGTCTACTCAGAATTTCGTTTTTTCAAAAATTAAACAAAAATTTTTCTTATACAGTCTGTTATCTCTGTCAGATGCCTGATGTATCTGTGGCTTTGTGGCAGCCTCTCATTGGTCCTTCTAGGAAGGTCTTGTACTTGCTGCAGCTATATAAGGCTCGCATGCCGCACGGTCATGCGCTAGTATCAATCCAAATATGTGCTTTGCGCCAGTATGGTTATGCATGAATGTGTTCAGGGACCCGGCTGAAATAAGCCCCTAGAATACCGGCACCTCCGGTGAGGAGATTGTGTGAACGTATTCAGGGACCCGGCTAAAATAAGCCCCTAGAATACCGGCACCTCCGGTGAGGAGATTGCGTGTGTGCATAACCACTGACTGCTATCAGTTCGGCAGTAAGCTTGTACTCCTGTAAGGCTAACAGGGCGCAGTGCTTTTCTCTCACGGTGGCTCTGTGAGGTAACAGAGCTAGTCTATACCGCCAAACAGTGCCACCATTCACTAGCAGCAGGTTCCTCCTGCACGGTGGACCCCGGGCTGCGAACGCACCATTTATAATAAACATCTATTTTTACTCGGTGCGTTCCGCTAGCCCTAACATAATACTAGCGCCAGGGTCTGGCTAGTAAATGGCGGACATTCAGCAATCCTTGTGGTATATCCAGCAGCTGGAGGGTAGGTTGGCGGCTCTCGAGAGCTCAACCTCAGCTGTAGATGTAACCGCAGTTGCTGTACAGGCTGCTAGTGTGGCTGCAGCAACCTTGTCCACTGCCACCCCTGTTCCAACATTATATCGCCTCCCGCTGCCAGAAAAATTTTCTGGAGATAGCAAATCTTGTAGGGGATTCGTGAGTCAGTGCTCTATTCACCTCGAGCTCCTGGCTGCACGTTTTCCCACAGAGCTGGCTAAGGTGGGATTTATTGTGTCCCTCTTGTCGGACAGGGCGTTGGAATGGGCTACGCCGCTGTGGCGATCATGTGGTGCAGAGTGCTCCGCTGTTCCTGAGCACTCTGAAACAGGTCTTTTTAGGACCTCAAGTCACCCATGATACGGCGCTCCAACTGCTGGCATTAACTCAGGGTGAGTCCTTGGTCAGCCATTTTGCCATCCACTTCCGCACTTTAGCTTCTGAGCTAGAGTGGTCAGATAAAGCCCTTATCCCCATATTTTGGAGGGGGCTGGCTGATCACGTGAAGGACGCTCTGGCCACTAGGGAGATTCCTGCCACACTGGAGGAGTTAATAACTGTCTCTACTCGTATTGACCTCCGTTTTAACGAGCGGAGGTTAGAGCGAGCCGAGTGTAGGCAGAGGTTTCGGCTGGCTCCTGCCTTCGCCAAACCTCTGGAATCTCCCGTCCTGGTTCCTGAGTCACATGAGGCCATGGAAGTGTCACGAGCGGGATCTAAGTCCCGGACCGCTTGTGCACTCAAGGTCTGTCATGTTAGCCAGCAGTCAGGACATCTTGCCACCAGATGTCCCCAGTGGTCGAGGAAACGTCAGCGTCTATTGGTAGTAGGTGGAGGTACACTAGATACGGCGACGTTTGCCTCCAAATTGTCCTTTAAGGGGACAATTATAGGCTCATCCTCCCACTCGGTAGAGCTCTGCGTGGATTCTGGGGCGGAGGGCAATTTTATGTCTTCTGCCTTCGCCCAATGTCACGCAATACCCTTGGTTATGCTAGCTCAACCAGTAACAGTACGAGTAGTGAATGGGTCGACACTGCCCTCACAGATAACACACCAGACCATCCCTTTTACTCTGTCCATGTCACCATCCCATCAGGAGATTATATCTCTGCTCGTCATTCCTGAGGGAATTGATGAGGTCCTGTTGGGGATACCTTGGTTACGGTACCACTCTCCTCATATCGAGTGGTCCTCAGGCAGAATTCTGGGATGGGGTGAATCTTGTGGGGATAGGTGTCAGAGGGAGTGCATTCAGGTTGCTACTACAGAGGTACCCACAGATCTATCCTCTCTCCCCAAGCAATATTGGTCTTATGCAGACATGTTCTCCAAAATGGCGGCGGAGACCCTTCCGCCCCATCGCCCCTATGACTGTCCTATTGATCTCTTGCTTGTTGCTAAGCCTCCCCAGGGTCGAGTATCCGTTATCTCTCCCGGAGACGGAGGCAATGTCTCAGTACATTCAAGAGAATCTGGCAAGAGGGTTCATCAGGAAGTCAGTGTCACCTGCTGGGGCTGGGTTCTTCTTCGTGCAGAAGAAGAATGGGGAACTGCGTCCATGCATAGACTACAGGGGTCTTAACGCTATCACCATTAAGAATAAGCATCCTTTGCCCTTGATATCTGAGCTCTTCGATAGTCTTTGGGGAGCAAGGGTATTTACTAAATTAGATCTGCGGGGTGCTTACAACCTGATTCGCATCCGTGAGGGGGATGAATGGAAGACGGCTTTTAACACCAGGGATGGGCACTATGAATATCTGGTGATGCCCTTCGGGCTCTGTAATGCCCCTGCCATTTTCCAAGACTTTGTGAACGACATCTTCCGGGATATGCTCTCCACCTCGGTCGTAGTCTATCTGGATGATATTCTCATCTACTCTCCAGATATTGACTCCCACCGGAGAGATGTTTGCAAAGTCTTCGACCTCCTACGGGCAAACTCCCTCTATGCCAAGTTGGAGAAGTGTATGTTTGAGCAGGAGTCCTTACCTTTCCTGGGCTATATCATCTCTGCCCAGGGATTGGCTATGGATCCTGCCAAACTACAGGCTGTGATGGACTGGCAGGAACCCCATTCTCTAAAAGCGGTGCAGCGCTTTATGGGGTTCATTAATTATTATCGCCAGTTCATTCCGCATTTCTCAACTTTGGTAGCTCCCTTGGTTGCCCTCACCAAGAAGGGGGCAAATCCCAAATTGTGGTCTGAGGAGGTCTCCAAGGCCTTTGACTCCATAAAGTCTCACTTCGCTAGCGCTCCCATCCTACATCGCCCCAATGTAGATAAGCCATTTATCATGGAGGTGGATGCCTCATCTGTTGGTGCTGGAGCAGGCCTCTTCCAAAAGGATGCTCAAGGTCGGAAGCATCCTTGCTTCTTCTTCTCTAAGACCTTCTCACCAGCAGAGAGGAATTATTCCATCGGGGACAGGGAGTTGCTTGCCATGAAGCTGGCTTTCTCGGAGTGGAGACATCTCTTGGAGGGAGCTCGTTTTCCCTTCCAAGTCTTCACAGATCATAAAAATTTGGTGTACCTGCAGACAGCCCAGCGATTAAATTCTCGCCAGGCAAGATGGTCCTTGTTCTTCTCTCGGTTTCATTTCACCCTCCATTTTCTTTCTGGGGAGTAGAACATTCGTGTCGACGCTCTCTCTCACTCCGTTGTGTCATCTGTGGAGGAGGAAGAAGAGTCTTGGCTTATTGTCCCCACCGAGAGCCTGAGAACTGTGGCCCTGATTTCACTAGAGTCTGTGCCTCCGGGCAAGACTTTTGTACCATCCAGTTTGCGACCGGAGGTTCTCTCTTGGGCACACTCGTCCAGGGTGGGTGGACATTTTGGTTCCAAAAGGACATCTGAGTTACTGGCGATGACATACTGGTGGCTGCATATGGCTCGTGATGTCGCAGACTATGTTCGGGCGTGTGTCTCTTGCACCAAGAACAAGTCCCCTCGGCAATGGCCAGCTGGGTTGCTTTACCCTCTGCCGGTGGCGGACAGGCCCTGGGAGATGGTTGGTATAGACTTTGTGGTGGGCTTACCCAAGTCTCGTAGCTGCACCATTATCTGGGTGATCACCGACTATTTTTTCAAAATGGTTCATTTGGTGCCTCTTCCACGGCTACCTTCTGCACGGGCTCTGGCAGACGTTGTTCATCAAGCATATCTTTCACTTACACGGTATGCCAGACAAGATTGTCAGTGACCGGGGTCCCCAGTTTGCGTCTCGATTCTGGAGGGAGGTTTGTCGCCTACTCAGTATTGAGTTAAATCTCTCCTCGGCTTATCATCCCGAGATGAATGGGTTGGTTGAGAGAGCCAATCAGACTCTGGTCACTTATTTACGACATTTTGTTTCTGCCAGGCAGGATGACTGGGCATCCTTGTTACCGTGGGCAGAGTTTGCCCTTAACAACGCTGTAGCTGACTCCACCGGTCAGACTCCTTTCCTCCTTAATTACGGCTAGCATCCGCGGGTTCCTGTGCCTATGCCTGTTTCCTCTGCTGACTCCAGCGTGGCAGACTGGGCAGTGGAGGCACGAGACATTTGGTACCGCACTCAGGATGCCATCCGGGCCTCCAAGGAGAGGATGAGGTCCTCCGCAGATGCACATTGGCGCCCTGCCCCGACCTTTGCTCCTGGCGATTTAGTGTGGCTCTCCGCCCGTAACATCAGGCTGTGTGTAGAGTCCACTAAGTTTGCACCTCGCTACTTGGGTCCCTTCAAGGTCCTCAAACAGGTTAATCCTGTGGTCTACCATCTAGCCCTTCCTCCACGCCTTGGTATCACCGACACCTTTCATGTGTCCCTCCTTAAGCCCGTATACATGTCCCGGTTTTCTGAGTCATCTGCCGGGACATCGGGTTCGTCTACGGACGATTTCGAGGTGAACGCTATTTTGGGGTGCATGTTATGATCAGGTGGCCTTGGAGCAGAATGAAATGACCTTCGCTGGAGCAGTGGTAACTTTACTGACCGCAAACCCTGATCCTATTACCACAACTAGAAGTAGCCGTGGGGTGTGCCTAACCAGACCTAGACACCTCGACACAGCCTAAGGACTAAATACCCCTAAAGATGGAAATAGGAAAACTCTCTTGCCTCAGAGTAGATCCCCAAAGGATAGATAGCCCCCACAAATAATGACTGTGAGTAGGAGAGGAAAAGACACATGCAGACAGAAAACAGGGATAAGCAAAGGAGGCCACTTCTACCTAGATAGGAAAGGATAGTACAGGATACTATGCGGTCAGCATAAAACACTACAAAATATCCACAGCAGAAAAATACAAAAACTCCACCACCTAACTAAAGATGTGGAGAGTATATCTGTGACTCCAGCGAGTCCAACTAGACTGAGAAAAACATCAGGCACAGTCTAGCAGGAACAAAATAGAAACAAGATAAGCACAGAAAATTAACACACAGCAGTGTGTCTAAAAAAATGAAGCAAACACTTATCTTAGCTGAATTGGCAGCAAGCAGGAGAGGCCAGGCAGAGGACCAACACTTCCAAAGGAACATTGACTACTGGCAAGGACTAATGAGTCCTGCACAGCTAAATACCCCAGTCACAATTGCAATTAGCAGACTGCTGCTCAGGAATAACTGCATTACCATCAACAACCACTGGAGGGAGCCCAAGAGCAGAATTCACAACAGTACCCCCCCCCCCCTTGAGGAGGGGTCACCGAACCCTCACCAGAGCCCCCAGGCCGGTCAGGACGAGCAAGATGAAAGGCACGAACCAAATCAGCGGCATGGACATCAGAGGCCGAAACCCAAGAATTATCCTCCTGGCCATAACCCTTCCATTTGACAAGGTACTGAAGCTTCCGCCTCGAAAAACGAGAATCCAAAATCTTCTCAACCACATATTCCAACTCCCCATCGACCAACACAGGGGCCGGAGGATCAACAGAGGGAACAACGGGCTCCACATATTTCCGCAACAAAGATCTATGGAAGACATTATATGGAAGCGCCAGACGAAAAGACACCAGATTAATAATCTCAGAAATCCTGTAAGGACCAATAAACCGAGGCTTAAACTTAGGAGAAGAAACCTTCATAGGAACACGACGGGAAGATAACCAAACCAGATCCCCAACCCGAAGCCGGGAACCAACACACCGACGACGGTTAGCAAAACGTTGAGCCTCCTCCTGAGACAACATCAAATTGTCCACCACCTGAGCCCAAATCTGCTGCAACCTGTCAACCACAGAATCCACACCAGGAAAGTCAGAAGACTCAACCTGCCCAGAAGAAAAACAAGGATGAAAACCAAAATTACAAAAAAAAGGCGAAACCAAAGTAGCCGAACTAGCCCGATTATTAAGGGCAAACTCGGCCAATGGCAAAAAAGCCACCCAATCATCCTGATCAGCAGACACAAAGCATCTCAATTAAGTCTCCAAAGTCTGCTTAGTATGCTCGGTCTGGCCATTTGTCTGAGGATGAAATGCCGAAGAAAAAGACAAATCAATGCCCAGCCTAGCACAAAAGGCCCGCCAAAACCTAGAAACAAACTGGGAACCTGTGTCGGACACAATATTCTCAGGAATACCATGCAAACGGACCACATGCTGAAAAAACTTGCTCAGTCCCACTCTGTACAAAGAGTTACTGCTGCTTTTCCTGCTTCTGCCATTGAAGCCAGTGCTGGGCAGCGGCGAGCAGACGCTTCTAGGACTAAGTCCTGCTTTTCTCGTTCTGAGCATGCCCAGAGTAAGATCTCTCAGTGGAGATCGAGGGTCACATGGTCAGATACTGCAGCTAAGTCCATTGGTCCTTTCAGCAAGGTCCTGTTGTTGCTCTGGCTTTGTGGCAGCCTTTCATTGGTCCTTCTAGGAAGGTCTTGTACTTGCTGCAGCTATATAAGGCTCGCATGGCCGCACGGCCATGCGCTAGTATCAATCCAAATATGTGCTTTGCGCCAGTATGGTTATGCATGAATGTGTTCAGGGACCCGGCTGAAATAAGCCCCTAGAATACCGGCACCTCCGGTGAGGAGATTGTGTGAACGTATTCAGGGACCCGGCTGAAATAAGCCCCTAGAATACCGGCACCTCCGGTGAGGAGATTGCGTATGTGCATAACCACTGACTGCTATCAGTTCAGCAGTAAGCTTGTGCTCCTGTGAGGCTAACAGGGCGCAGTGCTTTCCTCTCACGGCGGCTCTGTGAGGTAACAGAGCTAGTCTATATCGCCAAACAGTGCCACCATTCACTAGCAGAAGGTTCCTCCTGCACGGTGGACCCCGGGCTGCGAACGTACCATTTACAATAAACATCTATGTTTACTCGGTGCGTTCCGCTAGCCCTAACAGAAGTTTTCTCTAAATTAATCCATTTGTATTGCGCTTTTCAAATATTTCAGTAGTCCATTTAAATGGGCAAGGCAAGGGGCAAGGGACAGAGAAGTGGACGTGATGCTGATGATGCATGCAGAGGACGAGGCTGTGGACAAGCTGAAAGACCCTCATCTTCGCACTCGACCTTCCTGTCCCAGTTTCTAGGGGACTGCAGCACACCACTATTGAAACCAGAGCAGTGTGAAACGGTTGTTAGTTGGATAGCGGATAATGCTTCCAGTCATTTAGCCACCACCACCACGTCTTCCACATGGTCAAGTCTGAGTAGCCATGAGTGTGGATCGGATATTACTCATCCACCTTCCTCCCAACCTGACGAGTGCCCTGAGACAACTGATCCCACACTTGGACACTCCAAAGAGCTGTTCAGTTTTGCCTTTAAAGATTCTGGACTCTTGGCTGGTCAACTTGTGTTTGACTCAACCTTGCAGGAGGACATGCAGAGCGAGGACAGCAGCACATATGTGGAAGTAGGTGTATTACCCCAACAAGCAGGAAGAAACAGTGTGGTGGCCACAGACAGAAGGCGTGCATCCGTTCCCCGTACCACCAACATGATGACAGTTGCCATTCCAACTGTTAGATCTTCCCAAGTCTGGTTATTTTTTAAAGACTCTGACGATAACCCCAAACAGGCCATTTGCAGCACCTGCCATGCACGCATCAGCAGGGGTGACAAAACTACCAGCCTGACCACCACCAGCATGACATGGCAGCAAAGCACCGAACTTTGTGGGCTGACCCCAGGCTCCAGGAACACTGTCTGCAGGTGACACCACTTCTTCTTCCTCTGTTTTGCATAGAAGCCAATCCCCAGTTCACCGTGCATGTGAAGATGCCTCGGGCCCTGCACCTATTGTTGCCCACAGTCAACAGCACCATCATCAAGCCCATTCACGTCCTTGTCCCTGCGCAGCCTTCATTTGTCTATACCTCAGTCATTTGAACGCAAGCGGAAATACCCAGTCAACGCCCCACAGGCCACAGTACTAAATTCTAACATTTCTCATCTGCTTGCGCTCGAAATGTTTCCTTTTAGGCTCATTAAGACTGAAGCTTCCCGCAATCTGATGGCGGCGGCCATCCCAAGTTACTCGGTCCCCAGTTGCCACTGGTATCACGGACCTGCCTGTTGTGTTTCTTGGTCTTCATGTTGCTATCTGTGCTTCAAACAGAACCCTGAGACTATCACAGAGCAGGTGCATTTATACAGAGACTTGATTACACACAGGTGAATTATATTTATCATCATTAGGCATTTAGGACAATATTGCATCATTCGGAGATCCACAATGAACTTCTGGAGTGAGTTTGCTACACTGAAAGTAAAGGGGCCAAATAATATTACATGCCCCACTTTTCAGTTTTTGAATTTCCACAAAAATTTAAAATAACCAATAAATTTCGTTCAACTTCACAACTGTGTTCCACTTGTTGTCGATTCTTCACCAAAAATTTACATTTGGTATCTTTATGTTTGAAGCATGATATGTGGCAAAAGGTTGAAAAGTTCCGGTGAGCCGAATACTTTCGCAAGGCACTGTAAATTCTGGAGGGCATATTGTTCTCACCTAGAGATGCATCTATCTTTTTCTTTGGCATTTCATCCTCAAACTAATGGTCAGACTGAAAGTCTAAGGCTATGTGCACATGCTGTGGGTGTTGCTGCGGATCCGCAGTGTTTCCGCAGAAACGCAGCGGTTTACATTCCGCAGCATGTTAATTCTTTGTGCGGAATCCGCAGCGGTTTTACACCTGCTCCATAATAGAAATCCGCAGGTGTAAAACCGCAGTGGAATCCGCACAAAAACTGCGGTAAATCCTCGGTAAATCCACAATAAATCCGCAGGAAAAACGTACAGTTTTTGCCCTGCGGATTTATTAAATCCGCTGCGGAAAAATCTGCAGAGGATCATTCTACGTGTGCACATACCCTAAGGGCTCCTTCTCACTTGCGAGAAATATGTCCGAGTCTCGCAGGTTAAAACTCTGCTCTGGCACCGGCACTTGGGAGCGGAGGGTTTTAACCTGCGAGACTCGGACGTATTTCTCGCAAGTGAGAAGGAGCCCTAAACCAAAGTCTGGAGACATAACTCAGATGTTTTGTGTCATATAACCAGGGGGATTGGTTATCTTTTCTACTATTAGCTGAGTTTGAATTAAATAATCGTCGCGGTGAGGCCACTGGTATATTGCCATTTTTTGGTGCATATGACTTCCATCCTCAGTTCTGTACCTTTAGTAAGGAGTAGTTTTCAAGAGTTCCTGAGTAGAAACGATCCTCTTCTTCACTCTCCCATAGGGGTGGAGCCACATATTCATCACTGTAATGTGCGGCACCACGTGACCGCTCATACAGGAGAAGCAGTGACGCTGAGAGGAAGCATTGAGGGAGCTGGATAAGTATTTTAATGCCAGCGGGCAGGCGCACAGGGGGAGGGAGGCGGGAGCTTACCGGGAACTTTGTTTTAAACACACACAAAAAAAACACCCTGATTTTTCATTCCTTCTCTCCAGCGAACGCTGCTGGAGAGAAGGAATGAATTCTGGATTCAGCACCCAAAGCAGGGGACAGCGCTTAACTCTAGCGCTGTCTCCTGCACGGTGCGTGTGGTACCCAGTTGGCACACGGACGGCACACGGACAGCATCCGTGTGCGGTACGTGTTTACACGGACCCATTGACTTTAATGGGTCCGTGTGATACGTGCGCTCCCACAAACACTGACATGTCTCCGTGTTTTTCAAACGGACACACGGTCCGTGAAAACACGCTGACATGTGCAGAGACACATTGATTTTAATGTGTCTACTTGAGTCAGTGTCTCCGGTACATGAGGAAACTGTCACCTCACGTACCGGAGCCACTGACGTGTGAAACCGGCTTTAGGCTGGTTTCACATTTGTGGTTGTGTCCACAGCGTTTGTGCTGCAATTATCTGCATGCATCGTGTATTCCTATCACAGCGTTTGTGCTGCAATTATCCGCATGCATCGTGTATTCCTATCTTTAACATTAGGGACGCATGTGTCTGCGATCGGTTGCGTTTTGCCGCATTAGACGTTGCATGCGTCGCTTCGTCGTCTGCGGTTTGGCGCGGCAAACACTACATGTAGTAATTTTAGAGGCGTCAATTTGCCGCCTAGAAACGTATGCGGTTGTTAGCGGAAGGAATGCGGCAAAAAAATGTATTACGGTCTATGAGAACGCATGCGTTCGCAAGCACATGCGTTTGCTTATGTTTGTGACAACGCATGTGGTGCATCACAGAAAAACATGTCTAGACACTGATTAGCCACCCCCACATACAAATTGATTAAAGTAGGGAGGTGGCATTTACAGATCACTACTCAGCAGACAGAGAAGCAGAGCAGACGCAGGAAAGAACCTTGGAGGAAAAAAAACACTGAACAATGTGAGTATATCCTAGCCAATGCTTTTATTTTCTATTTTCTGTTTCTATAGGTCCTAATTTCTGGCATTTTTTTCTTTCTGCCTGCATCAGAATGTCATCTTCTGAGGAGGAGGTGCAACGTCCTGAGCCTGCACAAGCCGAACATGTCAGTGAAGTGAGTACTCACCTCCTCAAATTGGTAAGTATTCACTGTCACATCTACACATGTGACAATTTTTTTCCCCTTTTTTTAGAGTGCTTCTTCCACCGCGGCAGAGGCTGAGCAGGAGTAGCGGGTTCACGGTCGGGTGGCAAGGCGACAGCGTGTACGTATACGTGGCTGACTGTTTATTGTATCCTCACTTTACTATTCCTGAATGTTCATTTCTTTACTTTCCTCTTTCTTTACCTTTTTCTTCTTGACTCCTATTTTTCTTGACTTTCAATATTCATGCCAGTTTTCTGTCTCTGTTTTCTTTCTTTTCCTTATGTTAAAGTCTCCTACATTAATGTCTTTATTTATTTTTTAGGTTCCAGGACGGGATGAGTACCTCATTGAAAATGACCTCCTAATCTCGCTGGTCCATGAGCAAGTCCCGTTGTGGGACACCCGGGTTCCGCAGCTCTCGGACAACGTGACGATCCGGCGGCTATGGAATGACGTGGCCAAAGCGATGTGGGATGGCTGGGACAATGCCCCGACTCGGGTCCGAAATGCATTTTGTAAGTATTGCAATGCGGTGTGCTGCTGCAGTGACCTTGGCCGTGATCACACAACTGTGTGTGATGAGAGAAACTCCTGATCACACACAGTTGTGTGATCACGGTCAAAAGTGCATTGTGTAACCATTATTTATATTTTTCAACAGTGCTCAAAGTCAAAACATGTTGGCGTTCGATGAAGGATAGCTTCAACAAGGACCTTCATCAAGAGAGTCGGCTTCCTAGTGGTTCTGGAGCAAGGATCCGCAAATACAAGTATCACCGCATCCTTGCATTTTTGAGACCGGTCCTTGCCCAGAGAACGTAAGTATTGTTTGTGGTGTAATGGGTTGTGTTGCATTGCCTAATCTGTATTTTTCTATTCCACAGGAGTTGGCGCTTTACTATTGTAAATGTTTGGTAGTAATGTGTTTTTTTTTCTACTTTTTTCACAGCACATGGAGCAGCACTCTTGACCCTGGTTCTGGAGCGGTCCTTCCTCAAACAGCCACGGACCTGTCCCAGCCTTCCAGCAGTGCTGCAGCAAGTGGGCCTGCCACTCAGACTGGAGACCAGGAAGCTGGTCCATCAGGCGTTCCCCTGTCCCAGTCCTCTGCCTCTTTTTTTGGGGCTCTTCACGGCAGCGGCAGTGGGCCTTGGACAGGTCACTCATGCCCGAGTTTTTGCACTTGAGCTCCGTCTTTCATGATGGACTCAATGCGATGGGTGACCGACTGGATAGTGCTATAAACAATATGAATACCCATATCCAGGAGGTCACCAAACGCCTTGACTAAGTGAAAGCCGACCTCCAGAGGCAAGCACATCATTTTTTCAATCAAAGTGAACAGCGCATGTTGGAACACCTTACTCCTGATCTCCAGCTTAGTGTCATGCAGGCCTGCAATGCTGCTTATGTGCAGGCTATGCAGCAGAGTCGGTATTTTCATCAGACAGTGGTGCCATATCCACCTGTGCCAACACTGTCACGCTTGACCTCAATGCCGAGCTCTGCTGCATACCACTACATGGCCACCTCCATTACAAGCACTGCTGGACACCACTACAGCACCACCATGCCGAGTGCTGTTGGACAGCCCACCGCCACCACCATGACAACTGCTGCTCCTGCTTGGACCTCCTCCACTGCCTCCACCCTGCAGCAGCAGGACCCTGGCATGGCCTTCCGTACCACAACCATACAACAGCAGCAGGTCCCTGGCATGGCCTTCCGCACCACAACCATGCAACAGCAGCAGGACCCTGGCATGGCCTTCCGCACCACAACCATACAACAGCAGCAGGACCCTGGCATGGCCTTCCTCACCACCATGCAGCAGCAGGACCCTGGAATGGCCTTCCAACCTCCAACCTCAACCATGCAGCAGCAGCGGCACACGGACCCTGACAGTTCGGCCACTATGACCAGGCCACAAGAAATGAGCCCACCGAGGCTCCCCAGCCGCAGCGCCGATCCCAAAAAGGGAAAAAGAAACAGCGGACTATCTCATTTCCTCCCCCCTCACCTCCAAATGTGTTTATAATGTCAGGTTTGTCTCACCCTTCCAGTGTGTCTCAGCCCCATCCCCGAACTCCCAGATCCCACTATGTTGATTGCCCCTTCACCTGCCACCCCTGCGTCGTCCACACTTAGCCAGGCCTCACAGCTACACCCCCCAGTTCCGTCACTCTACCCCAAGCAGGCGCAGTTAATTTTTTTTTTTGTTAAAAAATAAATAATAATGTTTTTTTCCCCCAATAATGTTTGGTTATTTATGTATTTCGCCGCCGGCAATACACACCGTGCGCCTAATAAAACACTGCGCCTCACACTATATTTTTTTGGCAACTCATAGCTCCAGTAGTTATTAAGTACAACACTGCAGCTTTGTGTGTTTGGTATACAGCTATGAGGTGGCAAAAAAATATAACTTGCATTTTCTCCGTAATCTCTTCAGTCTGATTAATCTGTGTCACAGACTGAAGAGTAAATGGCGGTAATACAAAGCAGAGCTATACTCAACAGGTCATATGTCATAAATAGTAAGTTCATGGTGCACAAAACTCTGCTTTATGAGCTCATTATATATGACATCTGACCTGGTGAGTAGAGAACTGCCTTGTATAACCTCCATTTTTTCTTCAGTGTACGTTATCTATTTCACATAAACCGAAGAGACGATGTAGGTCATACAAGGCATATCTATACTCACCTGGACAGGTGTCAGAAATAGTGAATTTGCAGCGCCCCAGAGTCCTGGTCGTGGCAGTAATGTTATTCTTCCACCAGGGGGAGTGATATTAAGTCTGATGGCACTAAAGGAGTTCACCTTGCCAAGTATCACAAACCATACACTACACTTCACACTCCAGTCCACCAGGGGGAGCCATGCTCCTATGTACTAGGGCACTTCTCACATTAGGGTAAAACTGGTGGGTTGGATAGAAAGTTAGTCAGACGCTGCCTGGGCTTCACCCAGTCAGTTCCTGTCAGGCAGACAGCGGGAAAGGAGGAACACCACAAAGCTGCAGACAGAGGGCCCCAGACAGGGGTGGGATCCTGTCAGAGGCCTAGACAGAAAGACACGGAGCTGCGCCTTCCCCACGTGCAGCAGCATCCTAAGAAAGGATACGAAGAGAATTGTATTGTAGAGAGTGAGAAACGAAGTCATAGCACAAGGAGAAGAAAACCAGAAGGAGTTCTGCCCTGTAAAAGGCTGCCTCTTTCTGGAGCGCAGAACCGGTAGTCAGAACACCGAGGGAGTAATAGACTCTACGCTTTACTTCAGAGACAGGCAGGACAGTCAATTCCAAGTTGGCTGCCTGACCATATACCCAGGAGGCATGGTGGCAACTGTGGGGGTCGGGGCGTCTCTAGGGTCCCTATAAACAAGCCTCAGGCCATCAGTCATACGGGTTGTCCTATCCATAGCATCTGGGGGACAGAGAGGAAGAAATAACATCTAGAACATCTACAACAGTTGTGAAGAACCTTACCAAGTTGCTCAGCAGGGAGGTACTACAATGCACAGGCGCTATAGGAAGGCTACTGAATTCCACCTGGATAAGGGACTCTGGATGTGCCTTCAGACCGGCCGGACTCTGCCTACCCTGTGGTCTGGTGCCCTGGACTGTGGATGTTGAAGCC
This sequence comes from Ranitomeya imitator, assembly GCF_032444005.1. Taxonomy (NCBI): domain Eukaryota; kingdom Metazoa; phylum Chordata; class Amphibia; order Anura; family Dendrobatidae; genus Ranitomeya; species Ranitomeya imitator. The sequence goes on along the minus strand of NC_091282.1, from coordinate 713,561,186 downwards.
TTCAGTAAAGGTAAAGAGACTGCAACCTTGTGTCCTCGTTATTCTTTGCGCCTTACAACATCCACCATCTACCAACTACACTCTGGGAAGCCCTGAGGACACACTTCACCTGTGGGAAGGTATACCATCTAGCTGCCATAACATCACCCCAGCGGACCCCTAAGCAGCGTCGGTCACCCTGACCGAATACCACAGGTGGCGTCAAGATCATTATCCCTTTAAAGACCTTTCCCCCATTCCATTAACGGACATTCTCCTAGGGCCACGGACCGGGTCAGTCACTGTGACATCCCCACTGAGAACAGAAGGGCCCGGATCCGAGTACCCCACAGCCCTTGGGGGCGCTCCAAATTCATGAGGCTGTTATTTGTGCATCATGAAGTCATTATTTATGACACCTGACTTGATGAATGTAGATCTGCTTTGTATTATACCTCCTTCGTATCTTCAGTCTGCGTCCAATAGATACTGCAGAACAGAATCAGGATGTAATGACGTCAACTACCTTTCCACTAAAAACATAAGTGGTTTTTACAGGAAATATATAGGAGACTCGGTCAAGATATCAAAACACAAATTTTATTAACAAAAAATATTATTAACATTTAAAATCTAACTGGTACGGGCCCAAAACTAACAGGAAATTTTACACAATATTTTCTTGCCATGCCACACGTCCAATATCTGAATCAAAATAGCCAGCAAATTGGTTCCACATATGGCCAACTTCAACAGTAGACCCTAGCAGGTGATGCTGGTAATCTGGCAATGGGTTTGCAACTGGTTCATCCAGTTCAATGTTGGGTCGCTCCTTAGCCATTATGTAATTGTGGAGAACCACACAGGCTTTGACTACCTCATCGACTGTCTCCATTTTTAGATTAATGGCTGTCGCAAGAATGCACCATTTTGAGACTAGAATCCCAAAGGTACACTCTACTGTTCTTTGGGCCCTGGTCAGTCTGTAGTTATAAATCCTTTTAGTGTGGTTCAAGTCCTGATTGGAATATGGCTTCAGTAGGTTTTCACACATCTGAAAGGCCTCATCCCCAACCATAACAAATGGCATTGGTGGGCCTTGAGTGTTGAGGAAAGGTCGTGGCAGTGGAAAATTAAAATTTCTTCCATACACACGTCGGCCCATATCCGAGCCATCGCCACCATCCCAGAAGCCGAAACCGGAAGTGCGTCACCGAGTGCGGCCGAAGTCAACCAAGCTCCAGCCCGGGACAGAGTCGCGCTCAGTGCCCCAGCAGCCATATTTAATATGGGAAGTCATATATAGGTAAGTATTGCGCAAATGGGCAAAATGCAAGAATTAATAAATAAAAATAACACATGCATGTATATATACCTCGCATTGCATACAAATATAGAATTGATATATTTACAATCTAATATATAATTGTCTAAGAGTCATTTCCATCTGTCTGTCTGTCTGTCCCGGAAATCCTGTGTCGCCGATTGGTCGCGGCCGTCAGACCGTGACCAATCAGCGACGGGCACAGTCCGGCTGAGAATTAGTCCCTCCCTAATCCCCAGCCGTCAGTGCCCGCTCCATACTCCCCAGTCAGCGCTCACACAGGGTTAATGACAGCATTAGTGGACCGCGTTATGCCGCGGTGTAATGCACTCCGTTAACACTGCTATTAACCCTGTGTGACCAACTTTTTACTATTGATGCTGCCTATGTGGCATCAATAGTAAAAAAATCTAATGTTAAAAAAATTTAAAAAATAAAAAATCATTATATACTCACCTTCCGTGGGCCCCCGGATCCAGCCCAGGCCTTTCCCGCTCCTCGCGATGCTCCGGTGACCGGTCCATGCATTGCGGTCTTGGATCTGGGGGGCCGACAGAGGGTGAGTATATAACTATTTTTTATTTTAATTCTTTTAACAGGGATATGGTGCCCACATTGCTATATACTACGTGGGCTGTGTTCGATACTGTGTGGGCTGTTATATACTACATCTCTGTGCTATATACTATGTGGGCTGTGCCATATACTACGTGGCTGTGATATATATTACGTGGCTGGGCAATATACTACATTGCTGTGCTCTATACTACGTGACCTGTGTTATATACTGCATGGGCAGTGTTATATACCTGGTCTCTGCTATATACTACGTGGCTGTGCTATATACTACGTGGCTGTGCAATATATTACGTGGCTGTGCAATAGACTACGTGGCTGGGCAATATACTACGTGGCTGGGCAATGTACTATGTGTCTGTGCTATATACTACGTGGCTGGGCAATATACTACGTGGGCTGTGCTATATGCTACTTGGGCTGTGCTATATACTACGTGGGCTGTGTTATACGCTACTTGGCTGTGGTATATGTCTCTGCTGCATCTGTGCATCATGAATCGTGGTATGTGTTAAAGAGGGGGGCCCACTGAGACTTCTTTCGTCCGGGGCCCTCAATAACCTGGAGCCGGACCTGGCTTCACTGATTGGTCACTCCCGGCCGTGAACAATCAGCGACAGGCGCAGTCTGCCCGCGAATTGGCGCGGAATTTGAACCACGCTTCGCTAATTCTTCGCTTGATCTCGTTTCTCACTGTTCCACAATATCCTTCCCTTCGTGTCTCTCTCTTAGGATACCGCCGCGGGGTGTGCAGGCGCGGTTCCGTAACGTTCTGCTCTGTTCGCTACGCACCTGCCAGGTTCCCACGCCTGACAGGGACCCCCCTGTGTCTTCTCCCTGCAACACCCCCTGCCACGGGATGTTGCCTGAATCCAACCCAGTCAGCTTCTGACTAACTTCCTATCCAACCCCTAGTTTTACCAGTGTGAGGAATGGCCCAATAAATAAAGCCTTTTTCTCCCCCTAGTGGCCGGATTGTGAAGTGTAATGTGTGCTGGTGATACCTGGTCAGTAGAATTCCTTCAGTGCCGTCAGACGTACCATCACTCCCCTTAGTGGCAGAGTGTCATACTGCAACGATCAGATCTCTGGGGCGCTGCATATATAAACATATAGATAAGATTCACTAGCACCATAAGTATATAATGAATATGCTGCATGCACGTGTCCATATATAGAGTTATTTATGTTCTATAAAAACCTTGCAAAAATTTCTTAACCAAAGATGTATACATACACATGACATTAAAAAATATATTATAAAAATAATATGAAAAATAAAACAAAATTGCTGAGGCATGATATACCATATTTTCCGGCGTATAAGACGACTGGGCGTATAAGACGACCCCCAACTTTTACAGTTAAAATATAAAATCTTCTCAAAAGTCGGGGGTTGTCTTATATGCCGGGTGTTGTCTTATAGGGTGGGTGCGGAGCAATCTGCGGTCGAAGTATATAGTGGGGGGAGTGGTCAAGATGACGAGGTGAGGGAGCGCCTCACCAGGAAGGCGTAAGTGAAGCAAACTGTCAGCGTCTGGGATGCCAGGGTTATGCAAATAAGAGAGAGAGAGCGGTGCTGTGCCTAGAAAAACACTCCTCTTTCACTAATCTGGCTCACCCTTGTATCCTATTATCTCCTTCTCTGCCTCTGCTTCACTTACACCTTCCCGGTGAGGTGCCCCCTCTCCTTGTCATTGGGGTCGCTCCCCCCACAATATGCGGCGACCGCAGATTACTCCGCACCTGCCCTATAAGACGACACCTGGCGTATAAGATGATTCCCGACTTTTGAGAAGATTTTCAAGGGTTAAAAAGTAGTCTTATACGCCAGAAAATACAGTATTATAGAAAAATTGTTTATTGTAAAAAAAAATATATATAAAAAATGTAAAAAAAACAAAAATGTAAAAAAAGAAAAATAATAAAAGTAAAAATAATAATATAATAGTAAATGTAGTGAGTATATATGTGAATTTGATCATAAAATATGATCAAATTGAACCTGAAAAATAAATAAACATGTTAATAATAATAATTTTTATTTATATAGCGCCAACATATTCCGCAGCACTTTACAATTAAGCGGGGACATGTACAAACAATAAATTCAATGCAAGTTAAGACAATTTAAACAGAGACATTAGGAGTGAGGTCCCTGCTCGCAAGCTTACAATCTACAAGGAAATGGGGGGACACAATAGGTGAAAAGTGCTTGTTATTTCAGGTCTGGCAATTATAATAAATAGGGATTTTCATACAAAGCTGCATGATCCGGTCATCATCCCGTGTGTTTAAGTGCAATAGTCAAGTATCAAGTACAGTTATCGTGTGCATGGAGGGTGTGGAGACAGATGAATATTAGGGTGAAGATTCACATGCAGATAATATTTGGCAGGAGGGAACAGGACAAAGTTAGTTTACTGAGTAGATGATGTGGTAGGCTTGTTTGATTGGTTTTTAAAGCGCGCTTGAATAGGTCGGGGCTAGGTATCAGTTTGATAGTCTGGGGAAGTGCATTCCAGAGAGCTGACACAGCACGAGAAAAGTCTTGGAGACGGAGGTGTGAGGTTCGGATTACAGGGGATGTTAGTCTTAGGTCATTTGTACAACGGAGGGCACGTGTAGGGCGATAGACAGAGATGAGAGAGGAGATATAAGGAGGTGCAGAACTGTGGAGAGCTTTTTGGGTGAGAGAGATGAGTTTATACTGGACCCTGTAGCAAATGGGTAGCCAGTGTAATGACTGGCACAAGATGAAGGCATCGGTGAAGCGGCTGGACAGAGATATGACTCTGGCTGCAGCATTCAAGATGGATTGGAGAGGAGAAAATTTGGTAAGAGGGAGACCGATCAGAAGAGAGTTGCAGTAGTCCAGACGAGAATGAATGAGAGCGACATTAAGAGTCTTAGCAGTTTTAACGGTGAGAAAAGGTCGGATTCTGGAGATGTTTTAAGATGTAGGTGACAAGAGCGAGTGAGTGATCGAATATAGGGAGTAAAGGAAAGTTCGGTGTCGAATATAACCCCAAGACAGCGGGCATGCTGCTTGGGAGTTATGGTTGAACGATCCAGGGTAATTTTGATATTGGGTAGAGTGAGGTTAGTAGAAGGGAGAAACACAAGAAGTTCCGTTTTGGAGAGATTAAGTTTCAGGTAGAGGGACGACATGATGTTAGAGACAGCAGACAGACAATCCTTGGTATTTTGAATTAGGGTAGGGGTGATGTCGGGGGAAGAAGTGTATAATTGGGTGTCGTCAGCATAGAGATGATACTGGAACCCAAATCTGCTGATTGTTTGTCCAATAGGGCCGTGTAAAGAGAGGAGGGGGCCTAGGACTGAGCCATGCGGAACCCCGATAGTAAGGGGAAGAGGAGAGGAAAAAGATACAGTGAATGAGCGGTCAGAGAGGTAGGAGGAGAACCAGGAGAGGGCTGTGTCCTTGAGGCCTATAGAGCGGAGTATAGTGAGGAGGAGGTGGTGATCCACAGTGTCAAATGCGGCAGAGAGATCCAGGAGAATCAGCAGAGAGCAATGACCTTTGGATTTAGCTGTTATCAGATCATTAGAGACTTTAGTGAGGGCAGTTTCAGTGAAGTGTCAAGAGTGGAAACCAGATTGTAAGGGATCAAGAAGAGAGTTATCCGAGAGATAGCGGATTAGACTGGAGTGGACCAAGTGTTCCAGGAGTTTAGAGATGAAGGTTAGAGACAGGTCTGTAGTTAGCAGTGCAGTTCTGGTCCAGGCAGTGGCGTAGGAAGGGGGGTGCGGGGGGGGCGGGCCGCCCCGGGCGGCACAATGTGGGGGCGGCTATCAGCACGGCTGCGCGCACTCATTCTCTGCTCCTTCCTCCCAGCATTATGAGGACTGGAGCAGAGCGCTGGCAGTGCGCGCGGCCGTGCAGAGTTGCTGGCTGCAGTGTAGCAGGGGCACACAGTCACACACGCTGTGACTCACCCCCGCACCTGCAGTCAGCAGCAGAAGCTCCGATCCCGCCCCTCCAGCAGCGTCACAGCTCTCACAATGTGAAGAGCCATGGAGGGGCGGGGCTAAATGTCGGGGGCGGAGCCACGGACAAACAGGAAGAAGAGGCAGAAGGAAATATGAAAATCAGAGCGGGAGACAGAAAAGATGTGAGAACAGAGACAGAAAACAACAGAGAGGCAAGACACAGGTGAGAAGTATATATGTATATGTATATATATATATATATTACATCATTGTCTAAGGGTCACACTTCCGTCTTTCTGTCTGTCCTTCTTTCTTTCACGGATATTCATTGGTCGCGGCCTCTGTCTGTCGTCGCTGATTGGTCTCGGCAGCTGCCTGTCATGGCTGGCTCGACCAATCAGCGACGGGCACAGTCCGATTAGTCCCTCCGCTGCAGTCAGTGCCCAGCGCCTGCTCTATACTCCCCACAATCAGCGCCCGCTCCATAATCCCCTCCAGTCACCACTCACACAGGGTTAATAGCAGCGGTAACGGGCCGCGGTGTAACGCACTCCGTTACCGCTGCTATTAACCCTGTGTGTCCCCAACTATTTACTATTGATGCTGCCTATGCAGCATCAATAGTAAAAATATGTCATGTTAAAAATAATAAAAAAATGAAAAAACCTGCTATACTCACCCTCCATCACCTTTCCCGCTCCTCGCAACGCTCCAGTGCCCGCTCCATGCAAGCGGCAGCTTCCGGTGCCAAGGATGGTATGTGAGAAGGACCTGCCATGACGTCACGGTCATGTGACCGCAACGTCATCACAGGTCCTGCGCTCATACCAACCCTGGGACTGGAAGCTGCCTCGTGCGTTACAGGGCCAGAATTCATCGGAGGGTGAGTATATGTTTATTTTTTATTTTAAGTCTGTATACTACGTGGCTCTGTGCTGTATACTCCATCACTGGGCAATATACTACGTGGCTGGGCAATATACTACGTGGCTGGGCAATATGCTACGTGGGCTGTGCAATATACTACATGGCTGTGTTATATACTACGTGGCTGGGCAATATGCTACGTGGGCTGTGCAATATACTACATGGCTGTGTTATATACTACGTGGCTGTGTTATATACTACGTGGCTGTGCTATACGCTATGTGGGCTGTGCTATATACTGCGTGGGCTGTGTTATACACTACGTGGCTGTGCTATATGCTACGTGGGCTGTGTTATATGCTATGTGGCTATGCTATATTTCTCTGCTGTATCTGCATCATGAATCATGCTATGTGTTAAAGGGGGGGCCCACTGAGACTCTTTCGCCCGGGGCCCTCTAAAACCGCGGCCGGCGCTGCAGCTGTATAACGCTATTGACGTGCGGGCCCGCCATTTGGAGGCTGGCAGCTGAAGTCGGCCGCAGCGCACACGTCGCCGCCTCATTGTCAGTCGCCGGCGAGTGCACGCTTCAGCTGCGTGGAGAGAGCAGGAGCGCGGTCAGGTAAGCAGAACTTTTTTTTTTTTTTGCAGACCCTATCATGTGTGCTGCCGTATTTTTGGTAACCTTTGTGTGTATTGAGCCGAGGGGGGGGAGGGGCGCCAAACTCGGGAGCAGCCCCGGGCGGCAAAAGCTCTAGCTACGCCCCTGGGTCCAGGGATGGTTTTTTAAGTAAAGGGGTTATGATGGCATGTTTAAATGAGGAGGGAAAGATACCTGAAGAAATGTTAATAAACATCACACACCCTATCCCACAAAAAAAAGAGAAATTAAAGAATTTTTTTTTAAAAGGGGGGGAAAGGAGACTAAAGAAAACAAGAAAAAAAACCCTGTTCATTAAAACCACTTGGAATCATGCTCTGCAAGAGAGTGATCCATTTACACTCTTTTTGTGCTAATCTCTTACTACAATCTCCTCTTCTGTTAACCAAATGAAGCCGATCTATCCCTTTCACTTTTAATAGATGAGATTGGTGAGGATGGAGCCTACGAAAATGTCTTGCTTGAGGATTCAACTTAGATATATTTCCAGCATCACCAATCTCAATTTTATCTCCTGCTTTAATGTCCTTAATGTGTTCCAGGGTATGTGCACACGCCAGCATTTCTTGCAGAAATTTTCCTGACAAAAACAGGACATTTCTGCCAGAAATCCGCATGTGTTTTTACTGCGATTTTACCGCGTTTTCCACGCATTTTTGACGCGTTTTTCCCCAAATGCCTAGAATTGCCGGAAAAACGCAGAAAATCCGCAAAAATAATGAACATGCTCATTTTTTTACCGCGATGCATTTTTTTCACGGGAAAAAACGCATTCATGTGTACAAAACATGCAGAATGCATTCTAAATGATAGAATGCATAATGTATGCGTTTTTAATGAGTTTTTATAGCGTTTTTAGCGCGAACAAATGCGAAAAAAAACCTGAACGTGTGCACATAGCCCTAAGGTACGAACTCGCAATTCTCTTGTCATCCCCACGTATATACGATCACAAGGACATGAGGCCTGGTATATCACCATAGATGTGCGACAATTTATATGATGCAAAATCTTATATTCATGGGTTTTTGTTGAATCATAAAAAATATTTGTTTTTACCATATATTGACAGGCTTTACATGAACCACAACTGTACGATCCCCATTTAGGACCTTTGGAATCAAAAATAAATTTAGACGCCGGAGGAACATAATGCCTGTGAGTCAATGAGTCACCTAACGTTTTACTTCGTTTTGCAATAATAAGAGGCTCTTTAGGTATTATTTTTGATAAACTTGAATCCTGTAAAAGAATCGGCCAAAACTTAGAGAAAATATCAGTCATTTCACGCCATCTTGAATGATAATTTGTAATGAAACGTACTTGTCCATCTGTATCTATATTTTTCTTTTTTGAGGAATCAACATAGACTTTCGGTCTGTTTCTTTAGCCCTAACATAGGCATTATGTACAATGTTGAACCTGAAAAATAAATAAACATGTTAATAAACATCACACACCCTATCCCACAAAAAAAGAGAAATTAAATAATTTTTTAAAAATTCTGACATGTCTGTCTGTTTCTTTAGCCCTAACATATACAGTATGTACAATGTCTCCTCTATATCCTCGTTGTAAGAATCTAGTAGTAAGATCCTCCGCCCGGTGTTCAAAGGCATCATTTTGATCACAACCAGGCGAATTAACCAGTAATTTGATTAACCAGGCGAATTTGTGATCAAAATGATGCCTTTGAACACCAGGTGGAGGATCTTACTACTAGATTATTACAACCAGGATATAGAGGAGACATTGTACATACTGCCTATATTAGGGCTAAAGAAACAGACAGACATGTCAGAATTTTTTAAAAATTCTTTAATATCTCTTTTTTTTGTGGGATAGGGTGTGTGATGTTTATTAACATGTTTATTTATTTTTCAGGTTCAATTTGATATTTTATGATCAAATCACATATATCACTCACTGCATTTACTATTATATTATTATTTTTACTTTTATTATTTTTCTTTTTTAACATTTTAGTTTTTTTTTACATTTTTTATATATTTTTTACAATAAACAATTTTTCTATAATATATCATGCTTCAGCAATTTTGATTTATTTTTTATATTATTTTTATAATATATTTTTTAATGTCATGTGTATGTACAGTAAATGTCTTTGGTTAAAAAAAATTTTGCAAGTTTTTATAGAACATAAATAACTCTATATATGGACACATGCATGCAGCATATTCATTATATACTTATGGTGCTAGTGAATCTTATTTATATGTTTATATACGTATCTTTTGGTCTTTGCATTTTGCTCTTTATTAGCATATAGTAAATATATCAATTCTATATTTGTATTCAATGAGCGGTATATATACATACATAGTAACATAGTAACATAGTAACATAGTTAGTAAGGCCGAAAAAAGACATTTGTCCATCCAGTTCAGCCTATATTCCATCATAATAAATACCCAGATCTACGTCCTTCTACAGAACCTAATAATTGTATGATACAATATTGTTCTGCTCCAGGAAGACATCCAGGCCTCTCTTGAACCCCTCGACTGAGTTCGCCATCACCACCTCCTCAGGCAAGCAATTCCAGATTCTCACTGCCCTAACAGTAAAGAATCCTCTTCTATGTTGGTGGAAAAACCTTCTCTCCTCCAGACGCAAAGAATGCCCCCTTGTGCCCGTCACCTTCCTTGGTATAAACAGATCCTCAGCGAGATATTTGTATTGTCCCCTTATATACTTATACATGGTTATTAGATCGCCCCTCAGTCGTCTTTTTTCTAGACTAAATAATCCTAATTTCGCTAATCTATCTGGGTATTGTAGTTCTCCCATCCCCTTTATTAATTTTGTTGCCCTCCTTTGTACTCTCTCTAGTTCCATTATATCCTTCCTGAGCACTGGTGCCCAAAACTGGACACAGTACTCCATGTGCGGTCTAACTAGGGATTTGTACAGAGGCAGTATAATGCTCTCATCATGTGTATCCAGACCTCTTTTAATGCACCCCATGATCCTGTTTGCCTTGGCAGCTGCTGCCTGGCACTGGCTGCTCCAGGTAAGTTTATCATTAACTAGGATCCCCAAGTCCTTCTCCCTGTCAGATTTACCCAGTGGTTTCCCGTTCAGTGTGTAATGGTGATATTGATTCCCTCTTCCCATGTGTATAACCTTACATTTATCATTGTTAAACCTCATCTGCCACCTTTCAGCCCAAGTTTCCAACTTATCCAGATCCATCTGTAGCAGAATACTATCTTCTCTTGTATTAACTGCTTTACATAGTTTTGTATCATCTGCAAATATCGATATTTTACTGTGTAAACCTTCTACCAGATCATTAATGAATATGTTGAAGAGAACAGGTCCCAATACTGACCCCTGCGGTACCCCACTGGTCACAGCGACCCAGTTAGAGACTATACCATTTATAACCACCCTCTGCTTTCTATCACTAAGCCAGTTACTAACCCATTTACACACATTTTCCCCCAGACCAAGCATTCTCATTTTGTGTACCAACCTCTTGTGCGGCACGGTATCAAACGCTTTGGAAAAATCGAGATATACCACGTCCAATGACTCACCGTGGTCCAGTCTATAGCTTACCTCTTCATAAAAACTGATTAGATTGGTTTGACAGGATTGGTTTGACATGTATATACATACATGTGTTCTATTTATTTATTAATTCTTGCATTTTGCCCATTTGCACAATACTTACCTATATATGACTTCCCATATTAAATATGGCTGCTGGAGCACTGAGCACCGCATTGCGCATGCACCTACTCTGTCCCGACGCTGAAGCTTGGTTGATGTGTCATTGACTGCGGCCTTCGGCAGTAGGACAGCTCCAGATATTCTAAATGTTCTTCAGTACAACAGCAATCATTCAGTCTATCTCTTCCACGATGGATCATTCATTTCATTACTGTTTGGTACCTGCTGTGCTTCTAACTTCTCATTGGAAGTAATTTCTGGTTCTGTTCATGTTCCAGAAGAAGTGCATCTGCAGAACCATTCTGGTACCATGATTGGTGTTCAATAGTGATGAGTGAGTATACTCGTTGCTCGGGTTTTCCAGAACACGCTCGGGTGGTCTCCGAGTATTTTTTTTAGTGCTCGGAGATTTAGTTTATGTTGACGCAGCTGCATGATTTACAGCTGCTAGCCAGCCTGAATACATGTGGGGGTTGCCTGGTTGCTAGGGAATCCCCACATGTATTCAAGCTGTCTAGCAGCTGTAAATCATTCAGCTGAGGCGACGAAAGTTAAATCTCCGAGCACTAACAAATACTCGGAGACCACCCGAGCGTGCTCGGGAAAACCCGGGCAACAATGCCTTTGTCATTGCTGATCACATTACAACAAAATTGATGGTCATTTTGATCCCTGTAGGTAACCACAATGATCTATATGAAAATGTCTTCTGTGGAATCACCAGTTTCTTGTCCTGCTGTAGGTCTAGGGGTCAGGTCTTCATTTCCCTTTATCCGGCTTGCAGGAACATGATATGATGCAGCACAGAGGGTTTTATTATTATTATTTATTTATTTGGCACCATTGATTCCATGGTGCTGTACATGAGAAGGGGTGACATACAAATTACAGATGTCACTTACAGTAAGCAAACTAACAAATACAGACTGATACAGAGGGGCGAGGACCCTGCCCTTGCGGCTTGTAGGGCTTACATTCTACAGGATGGTGGGGAAGGAGACAATAGGTTGAGTGTTTCAGGAGCTCCGGTGTTGGTGAGGCGGTAGCTTCGGTAGTGGTGAGGAGGCAGCAGGGTCAGTGCAGGCTGTATGCTTTCCTGAAGAGGTGGGTTTTCAGGGTCCGTCTGAAGGATCAAAATATGGTTGATAGTTGGACGTGTCGGGGCAAAGAATTCCAGAGGATGGGGGATATTCGGAAGAAGTCATGTAAGCGGTTGGGTGAGGAGCGAATAAGTGTGGAGGAGAGAAGGAGGTCTTCGGAAGACCAGAGATTATGTGAGGGAAGATAACGGGAGATTAGTTCAGAGATATATGGAGGAGACAGGTTATGGATGGCTTTGTAGGTTAGTATTAGTAATTTGAACTGGATACGCTGAGGAAATGGGAGCCAGTGAAGAGATTTGCAGAGGGGGGAAGCGGAGGAGTAGCGAGGAGAGAGATGAATTAGTCGGGCAGCAGAGTTAAGGATGGACTGGAGAGGTGCAAGGATGTTAGCAGGGAGGCCACAGAAAAGGATGTTACAGTAGTCAAGGCAGGAGATGATGAGGGCTTGCACAAGCATTTTAGTAGATTGACGGTTGAGGAAAGGACGGATTCTGGAGATATTTTTGAGCTGGAGGTGACAGGAGGTGGAAAGAGCTTGGATGTGTGGTTTGAAGGACAGGGCAGACTCAAGGGTTACTCCGAGGCAGCAGACTTCCGGTACTGGGCAAAGCGTGATGTCGTTAATTGCAATAGATAGGTCAGGTAAGGAAGATCTATGAGATGGAGGAAAGATGATGAGTTCAGATTTGTCCACATTGAGTTTGAGGAAGCGAGAGGAGAAGAAGGAGGATATGGCTGATAGACACTCCGGGATTCTGGACAGCAGAGAGGTGACGTCTGGGCCAGAAAGGTAGATCTGAGTGTCATCTGCATAAAGATGGTACTGAAGTCCATGAGACTTTATGAGTGGTTCCAAGCCAAGTGTATAAATTGAATAACAACATATATAGCCAACTAGCATGGTAACGATAATTCTAATCAGGAATCTGTACCACTGGTCAAAATAGGACCTAAAAGACCTATCATCAAATATATAGGTTTATTCCATGTTCAGCATGGGACTACCGGTCTACAACATACTACATAAGCCGCCGCAGAATGGTACTCACCGCAATGTGGACTGAAGATCCTGGGAACGCGCCTCCGCCCCAATGCGCGTTTCGGTGAGAAAACCTTCGTTAAGGTTTTCTCACTGACCGGTAGTCCCATGCTGAACATGGATTCCTATATAGTGCACTGTCAATTTATTAGTGTTCTGTGGACTGCAGTCTGAGGCGATTCGCTTTGATTGCTGCCAGTAGTCTGGTTCCCCACCCTAAATGGATTATTCCATATACAGCTCTATTTATTTTGTTTTGCTCATTTTTTAGGTTTATTTCATACTTTTGTTTATTTTTTCTGGACTATGTCCGTATATACTACGAGCACTTGACTATGGTATCTTTGTGGACTGGTATTCCTGTGCACGTGCCTCCTGCTAGTTTTGGCAGCGTCTCTCTCTGTGGCGCCATTGTTTGCATCACCCTCCATGCATTTGTTATATTTTAACATCAATAAAGTATTTATTTTTGTAAGATACTCTATTTGACCTTGTATCATCTCTTTTCATGTTGCTGCTATAAATTGAGAAGAGTAGCGGTCCTAGAACAGAGCTTTGGGGGATTCCAACAGAGAGAGGGTGGGATGAGGAGGTAGTGTGGGAGTGGGAGACGCTGAATGTGCGGTTGGAAAGGTATGAGGAGATCCAGGATAATGCGAGGTGTTTGAAGCCAAAGGAGGAGAGGATCTGTAGTAGGAGGCAGTGGTCAACTGTGTCGAAAGTAGAGGACAGGTCTAGAAGGAGGAGTACAGAGTATTGTCCGTTAGCTTTGGCTATTAGTAGGTCATTAGTAATTTTGGTCAAGGCTGTCTCAGTTGAGTGACGGGGTGGAAACCAGATTGTAGATTGTCAAAGAGCAGGTTAGATGACAGATGGGAAGAAAGTTCAGCGTGGACGTCCTGCTTCAGGAGTTTGGAAGCGAATGGAAGCAGCGATATTGGGCGATAGCTGGACATAGCTGCTGGATCGAGGGTTGGCTTTTTAAGGATAGGCATGATTATGACATGTTTGAAAGCAGAAGGGAAGGTGCCAGAAGTTAGTGATAGGTTGAAGAAGTGGGTTAGGGATGGGATAAGAGTGGTGGTGAGGTTGGGAAGGAGGTGGGATGGGGTAGAGCGCACAGGTGGCGAGGTGATTTAGAGAGGAGACAATTAAGCCATCCTTCAGTGATGTTGGATAGGGAGGTTATGGGGTTTGGGCATTGGTCTGATATACAAAGGGGTTGTGGTGGTTGAACAGTGAAGACTTACCTTGTATGGTCGATCTTATTTTTAAAGTGTGTGGCAAAGTCCTTAGCAGAGATGAGGGAGGTTGGAGGGGGCAGTGGGGGAGCGGAGGAGGGAGTTAAAGGTTTTGAATAACTGTTTGGGCTTGTAGGATAGGAAAGATATGAGGGTTGTGAAGTAGGACTGTTTAGCAGAGGTGAGAGCATGTTTAAAAGCGAATGTTGCCTGTTTGAATACAGTGAAGTCATCTTGCAAATGTGTTTTCTTCCAATGCCGCTCTGCAACCCTAGACACTTGCCAGAGCTTTTTAGTGGTGTTATTGTGCCAGGGTTGTCTATTGATACGTCGCACTCTGCCATGAACGAGAGGGGCAACCGTGTCAATAGCTGATGCGGGAGTGGCATTATAGAAAGCAGTGGCACTGTCTGTGTCGTGGAGTGAGGATATGGATGCCAGCGGTAGGATAGAGTCAGAGAGTGTGTGGGCGTCTAGGTGTGCAAGGTTTCTGTGGGGGTGCGCATGTTGCTGGACATGGGTGACAGATGGGGGAAAGGGATGAGAAGGTAGAGAGCAGAGACGGGTGAAGACCAGGTCTAGTGTATGTCCGTCTGTGTGGGTGGCTGCGGAGGACCACTGAGTAAAATCCAAAAGATGAAGTAAGGGACAGAAGTTGGAGTCTGTTGACTGAAGGGTATCAGTGGGGATGTTGAAGTCACCCATGATGATGGTGGGAATGTCAACAGAGACAAAGTGAAGAATCCAGGCAGAGAATTGGTCAATAAAGGCAGTGCCCGGTCCCGGAGGTCGGTATATGATGGCCACTTGAAGGTTGGAGGGAGAGTAGATGCGGACAGAATGGATTTCAAAAGGGGAGGATAAGGGACGGTAGAGGTGGGATTGGGTTAAAGGTGCAGTTTGAAGAAAGGAGAAGACCCATTCCTCCACCATGTCTGTTGCCGTGGTGAGGGGTGTGGGTGAAGTGGCGGCCGCCGTAACACAGCGCAGCAGGGGAGGCGGTGTCAGAGGTTGTTGGCAATATTTCTGTGAGGCCAAGGAAGGCAAGATTGTGAGAGAAGTGAGATTGTGAGATTGTTTTAGCTGTCTTTGTGTCACTCCAGCCCTAGTTCTTACCCTCTGGATTTTATACAGGCATTTTGAAGGCCTGGCTCTCTTCCCTTAGACAGATGGTGACACCTTCTCGGGAGATTTTTAAAGACAAACTCTGAGAAAATGGAGGGAAGACATTTATTATTAGACATCATTGAAATGTGGCATCTCTGTAGATTTTTTTAATGTAACAAATCATTAACAGAAACATCTTTGCCGCTTATAAGATCCTCACCAGGGGCGGACACTAACAGCTTGGGGCCCCTGTGTAAGAAATGTGTCTGGGTCCCCCTCCCTGCCCGGTTTGCTGCTTAGGCCATGGTCAGATGAGCGTATGGCATCGGATGCGATACGTTAATGACCTCGGCTCCAGTTCTGCTGCAAGCGGGAGCCAAGTGTCATGCGTCTGTGCTCCGAGCCTCTCGCACAGAGAGAATCGGAGCATAGCTGCGGAGGAGGCGGAAAAATGAATTTCTCCATCTCCATTGCCGAGGTCAGCATATATCCGAGTGATATCCGAGTGATATCCGAGTGATGTGCATTGTCTCTCTCACACCTATAGGCTCATATGGGTGCGAGTGAGACGAGACTTGGCCGAGTGTCAGTGACAATCGCAGCATGCTACAATTTCACTCGCACACTGAATACGGCTGAGAAAAAATACGGTGATGTGAGCTGCCCCATAGATGAATACTGGTCCGAGTGCTATGCGAGGTTTTGTCGCATAGCACTCGTCTGTGTTCTATGGTAGTGTGACTCAAGGCAGATTTCCCTCATTGTTATCCACCTGCAAGCAGGGCCGTACATAGCAATCACAGAGTCCCATAGCAAAAGTTCTATTTGGGCCTCCCCATAGCGATAAAAAATATATATATTTATATTTTTCACTGCGATGGATATCTATCTATAATATAACGCTGGGAGCGTCACTCTGTCCGAAGCCTTCATAGACTGCGCAAGCGCAGGCGCCGGCGCAGTCTGGGCCTCACAGAGTGACGCTCCCAGGAGATCGCGGTATGCGTAAACACTGAACGCACACCGCGATCTCCTCCGGAGAGTCAGGGACCGCCAGGAGGGTGAGTATCGACTATATTCACCTGTCCCCCGTTCCAGCGCTGCGTGCGGCTCCGGCTCCCGTCTCCTCTGCTGTGACATTCACAGTTCAGAGGGCGCGATGACGCGCTTAATGCGCGCCGGCGCCGCCCTCTGACTGAACAGTCACAGCTAAAGGAGCCGGAAGATGGCGGCGCGCAGCGCTGGAACAGGACAGACAGGTGAGTATAGCAAGTGCTGGGGGCCTGAGCTAGCGGCGATACCGGCACCTGACCCCCACAGCGCGCCAGTGTCCCCGCCTGCTCAGGCCCCCAGCACTCGGCGCCCAGCGACGATAGGTGAGTATGGTATTTTTTTTTTTTATATGGCAGCAGCATACGAGGCATATACCATGGAGCATCTTATGGGGGGCATATAATACAATGGTGGCACAGGATGGCAGCAGCACATGACAGAACGGGGGCGCAGGATGGCAGCAGCACATGACAGAACGGGCGCAGGATGGCAGCAGCACATGACAGAACGGGGGCGCAGGATGGCAGCAGCACATGACAGAACGGGGGCGCAGGATGGCAGCAGCACATGACAGAACGGGCGCAGGATGGCAGCAGCACATGACAGAACGGGCGCAGGATGGCAGCAGCACATGAAAGAACGGGCGCAGGATGGCAGCAGCACATGACAGAATGGGCGCAGGATGGCAGCAGCACATGACAGAACGGGCGCAGGATGGCAGCAGCACATGACAGAACGGGGGCGCAGGATGGCAGCAGCACATGACAGAACGGGGGCGCAGGATTGCAGCAGCACATGACAGAACGGGCGCAGGATGGCAGCAGCACATGACAGAATGGGCGCAGGATGGCAGCAGCACATGACAGAATGGGCGCAGGATGGCAGCAGCACATGACAGAACGGGGGCGCAGGATGGCAGCAGCACATGACAGAACGGGCGCAGGATGGCAGCAGCACATGAAAGAACGGGCGCAGGATGGCAGCATCAAATGACAGAATGGGCGCAGGATGGCAGCAGCACATGACAGAACGGGCGCAGGATGGCAGCAGCACATGACAGAATGGGGGCGCAGGATGGGAGCAGCACATGAAAGAACGGGGGCGCAGGATGGGAGCAGCACATGACAGAACGGGCGCAGGATGGCAGCAGCACATGACAGAACGGGCGCAGGATGGCAGCAGCACATGACAGAACGGGCGCAGGATGGCAGCAGCACATGACAGAATGGGCGCAGGATGGCAGCAGCACATGACAGAACGGGCGCAGGATGGCAGCAGCACATGACAGAACGGGCGCAGGATGGCAGCAGCACATGACAGAATGGGCGCAGGATGGCAGCAGCACATGACAGAACGGGGGCGCAGGATGGGAGCAGCACATGACAGAACGGGGGCGCAGGATGGGAGCAGCACATGAAAGAACGGGGGCACAGGATGGGAGCAGCACATGACAGAACGGGCGCAGGATGGCAGCAGCACATGACAGAACGGGCGCAGGATGGCAGCAGCACATGACAGAACGGGCGCAGGATGGCAGCAGCACATGACAGAACGGGTGCAGGATGGCAGCAGCACATGACAGAACGGGCGCAGGATGGCAGCAGCACATGACAGAATGGGCGCAGGATGGCAGCAGCACATGACAGAACGGGGGCGCAGGATGGGAGCAGCACATGAAAGAACGGGGGCGCAGGATGGGAGCAGCACATGAAAGAACGGGGGCACAGGATGGGAGCAGCACATGACAGGATGGGAGCAGCAAATGACAGAATGGAGGCGCAGGATGGGTGCAGAACATGTCAGAATGGGGGCGCAGGATGGGAGCAGCACATGTCAGAATGGGGGCGCAGGATGGGAGCAGCATATGTCACAATGGGGACGCAGGATGGGTGCAGCACATGACAGAATGGGGGCGCAAGATGGGTGCAGCACATGTCAGGATGGGGACGCAAGATGGAGCAGCTCATGACAGGATGGGGACGCAGGATGGAGCAGCACATACCAGTATGGAGACCATATACCAATATAGATGCTCGCCACCCAGGCGTAGAACGGGTTCAATAGCTAGTATATATGTATATATATATATATAGTATATAGGTGTGTACATATATATACACATACATATACCGTCCACACACACACACACACACACACACACACACACACACAGATACACATACATATAATGTACATACATACACTTTAGATACATATACCGTGCCGCATGTGTGTATACACAGGTCTGCCACCTGCGTCTTTGTACGCATAGTAGAGATGGGATTTCATAAAATCCCATCCACTATGCTGTAACATCTGGACACAGCAAATACGCCACATGGAAACATACCCTTATGGTCTATGTGAAAGAGATTGCAGTGGAAAAAGATCAGGCTGGTGATGTCAAGCAGGCCACTGTGCACAGAATTTGAGGATATGTCACTTTCCTTAGGTCACCGGCATTAGTGATGAGCGAACGTGCTCAGATAAGGCATTATCTGAACATGCTTGTGTGCTGAGTGTTTTTGGCGTGCTCGAATAATATTTTCGACTCCCCACTGCTTCATGTCTCAAGGCTATTCCACAGCTGCCACACATGCAGGGGTTGCCTAACAAACAGGCAATCAATCCTGCTTGTGTTGCGGCTGTCAAAAAGCCACGATCATGCAGCAGTGGAGACTTTAACATATTATTAGACAACGCCGAAGATGCTCCATTAGCACTTGAGCATGCTCGGATAATGCCTTATCCAAACATGCTCGCTTATAACTATTAACCACTACTCCCAACATGGTTCATATATAAATTGTTGTTTCTTTATTTTTCAAAACAAAACTATACTTACAACATTTCCACAAGGCAGCAAAGATCCTGTCAGCCTGGTCCACACTCGTCCTCTGCACTGAGTCTGCAGCAGCTTCCCGCTGCAAGCTGCAACTCCTGAGCACAGACACTTGCAGATCATCCCCGAGACATCATCTTAGACATTGTACCAGGGGATTTCCATCCCCTATATAGTGGATCATTTTAATACTTGTATTCTCGGCCCTTCTCCTACCTAGCCTAGTGATCCCTCCTCCCCCCTCTCCCCCCCATTCTCATGTATGCCAGTCCCGAGGATCACTGAGAAGATTGTGCACGGGCACAGCAGCAGCAGTGACTCACAAACAGAGCCAAGCTTCAGTGACCCACTGAGAGGCCCTCCCTCTTCCTCACTCCTCTTTTCCATCGTCTGCTGTCACCATGAACACCACACCACACCAGTGACAGCTGGACAGCAGCATAATGAATACTAAGGGTATGTGCACACGCTGCGCATTACTCTGCCGATTTTTCCGACTAATTTAGGTAAATCCGCAGATAAACCACACTGCGGATTTCCTGCGGAATTACCGCTGATTTACAGCGATTTTTTTTGCGGATTTTGTGCGAAATCCACCTGCGGTGTTACACCTGTGGATTCCTATTATGGAGCAGGTGTAAACCTCTGCGGAATCCGCACAAAGAATCGACATACTGCAGAATAAACAATGCTACGTTTTTTTCCGCAGCATGTGCACTGGGAATGTTGGTTTACATGGTACTGTAAACTCATGGAAAACTGCTGCGGATCCACAGCAAAATCCGCAACGTGTGCACATACCCTAACAGAAAAGGTCAGGAAGGGGGCCCTTTTAACCTTCATATCACATGCGTGCAGCAGAGCGGCCCCATTGCTTCTCCTGTTAGCAGTAATACTCCTGCCAGCTGTCATACACCACCTTGCTTTCTCTGTCCTTCAGGGATCCCTCCCGCTCAGGGCCCCGGTGCAGTTGCACCACTTGAACCGGCGGTGTGTCCGCCTATGATCCTCACATCATTTACTCACCTGGAAATCATTATAGTTAGCTAGTTGGTGTATTAACAAGCCGACGAATCCCATCCACTTGGCTATCATGCCAGTCATAATGAAGATCTGCAGAAGATAGAAGATAGAGGACACTACTTCCTGGTAGTTACTTTACAGGAACTGGGTCCAAACATATTATTAGATCATGAATATGTTAATCAATCTTACAACTTTACCACAAAAAATCCATACTTTTACCTCATCCAAACTAGATCAGACTGTATGGACGGTTTCCAAGAAATTGTGGAAAGAGAACTAAAAACTTTCTATAATGAAGTTAATTCTAATAAAGGAGGTCATATAAATTTTTCTAAAAAACAATACCAAGCGTTAAATGAATTAAAAGACAACTCAGATATAGTAATTAAAATGTCAGATAAGGGTGGAGTGGTGGTGGTATTAAATGCAACAGATTACCATATGAAAATGATGGAATTATTGTCTGACCGTAACCTAGAGGTCAGCAATCCAGTTCTTTCTATTGTATTTGGAGTTCCTAAAATTCACAAGACTGATGGCATTCCTCCTATGCGACCTATAGTATCCGGGATAGGCTCACCGAAGGAACATTTATGTCAGTGGGTTGATTCATTATTACAACCCCTTGTTCAAAGAACTCCTGGATACATTTAGGGATTCCAAATAAGTTCTTGGAACATTTGCAGAAAAAACCTGGCTACCTAATTACTCTTGGCTCTGTTGCCATGTTGTGTCACTGTACACATGTATTCCCCATGATCTGGCAGTACGGGCTCTGCATTTTCATCTCACAAATTTCAATAACTATTCTACAGATTTGATAAATTATACTTTACAAGTGGTACATTTTCCTTTGACACGTCATTTTTTTTCTTTTAAAGGTGATTATATTATTTGTAGAAGTCAGGTGTGGCAATGGGTGCCAAATGTTCACCTTCCCTCGCAAACCTGGTTATGGCATATTGGGAATTGGAATATGTTTTTCGGCATCAAATCCATTTTTGGATCAGGTGGTATGGTATGGCAGATACATCGATGATACCCTCATAATTTGGGGAGGAGATGTGTCTGCCATACCAGACTTTATTAATTATCTAAATTCTAACAGTTATAACATCCTATTTACATATAGACATGATTGCAAAAATATTTCTTTTGTGGATTTGGAGCTTACAGGCAACATTAACCAAGTTATTTCTACTAAAACACATCCTAAACCATTAAGTGGAAACACTATTTTGCATGCCAAATCCAGCCATTGTAAACATAATATCAAATCAGTTCCTGTCGGAGAATTCACAAGAATGAAACGTAATTGCAGTTCTAACATGGACTTGAAAAGGGAATTTGAACATGTGTTCAAAAAATAAAAAAAATGCAAGTATCCTTATTCGACAATAAATAGAGCACAAAAAATTGTTTATCAAAAAACCGCAATGATTTGATTATGCCATCAACAAACAGCAGTCACAATACTGACATGATAAAAAAAAACCTTATATTTGTTTTCAATATAGCCCACAATTTAGTAGAATTAAAAGAATCATAGATAAATATTTACCAATTTTGCATAAACTTGCTAAAATCTTATATTCAGGTGTAAATGTGGTATCTAGAAGAGCACCAACAATTGCCAACAAAGTTTCACCTAGCATGTTCCGTCTGGAGAATGGGAAATCCAAAAAAACTTGGCTTAATTGTGCTGGATTTTTCAAATGCGGTACAAATAATTGCAAAACCTGTAAACATGCATTTATTACTAAAGTTTTTCAGACTACAGATAACTCAGTGAGTTTTAATATCAAACAATATATTAATTGCAATTATACAAATATAGTGTACAAGATTGATTGCAGAGCCTGTAAACTTTCCTATGTGGGGTGTACATCTAGAAAGTTAAAAACACGCATTCGAGAACATCTGTATGGCATTACAAATACCAATAACTCAGACCATAAGGTGTCAGCAGTATACAGACACTTCATCACACACCATGCCCCGCAGTACGACACACTTTCACGTTCAAGGAATTGAACAGATCAACATTCCTCTTTGTGGGGGAGACATCAGACAGCGTCCCCTCACACAAGAGGCTTTCTGGATATATCATCTTAACACTAGATTCCCTGGTGGATTAAACAAATGCAATGAATTAATGTAGCATTATTGCTCATTGTCAAATGTATTTTGTCTTGTTTTTATATGTTTAAGCTATTGTTTTTATTATATTGAGGACCTTTTTCAATATGTCGTGATGAAAATGTGGATTTTCATTGGTGAACTCCCCCTAAATAAAGGGGTATTTGCAGATACCAGTATGGCTTTGACAAAAATCATTCTGATCGAAATGTGTTGCCTGTGGCTGTGTTTAGGCATTTTTTCAAGAGAGAGCATGTTAGCACGTGTATTTTTAATATGACTTAATAAAGAAGAATATTTTTTAAGGAGCTGGAACCACACATAATTTTTCATGGTTTCAAGGTTTGTCTGCACGGAGTTCCGAGCACCTGCGGTGGTTACTGGTGAGCTGGCTAAAACCCCTTTTGTTTTCACTTGAAAAAAAAAAAGGCTGTGTTCTTTTACACTATAGCAAAGTTAATCGTGTCATTCAAAAATACAATTCATCTGGCAATAAACAATCCCTCATATGGCTGCAGCGGGAAGGGGTTAATGATGTACTAATTATAATGCAAAAAAATCATTCCAGGACATACAGTTGTGGCCAAAAGTATTGACACCCCTGCATTTCTGTCAGATAATACTCAGTTTCTTCCTGAAAATGATTGCAATCACAAATTCTTTGGTATTAGTATCTTCATTTAATTTGTCCTAAATGAAAAAACACAAAAGAGAATGAAGCAAAAAGCAAAACATTGATCATTTCACACAAAACTTAAAAAATGGGCCAGACAAAAGTATTGGCACCCTCAGCCTAATACTTGGTTGCTCAACCTTTAGCCAAAATAACTGCGACCAACCGCTTCCGGTAACCATTAATGAGTTTCTTACAATGCTCTGCTGGAATTTTAGACCATTCTTCTTTGGCAAACTGCTCCAGGTCCCTGATATTTGAAGGGTGCCTTCTCCAAACTGCCATTTTTAGATCTCTCCACAGGTGTTCTATGGGACTCAGGTCTGGACTCATTGCTGGCCACCTTAGAAGTCTCCAGTGCTTTCTCTCAAACCATTTTCTAGTGCTTTTTGAAGTGTGTTTTGGGTCATTGTCCTGCTGGAAGGCCTATGACCTCTGAGGGACACCCAGCTATCTCACACTGGGCCCTACATAATGCTGCAAAATTTATTGGTAGTCTTCAGACTTCATAATGCCATGTACATGGTCAAGCAGTCCAGTGCCAGAGGCAGCAAAGCAACCCCAAAACATCAGGGAACCTCCGCCATGTTTGACTGTAGGGACCCTGTTCTTTTCTTTGAATGCCTCTTTTTTTCTCCTGTAAACTCTATGTTGATGCCTTTGCCCAAAAAGCTCTACTTTTGTCTCATCTGACCAGAGAACATTCTTCCAAAACGTTTTAGGCTTTTTCAGGTAAGTTTTGGCAAACTCCAGCCTGGCTTTTTTATGTCTCAGGGTAAGAAGTGGGGTCTTCCTGGGTCTCCTACCATACAGTCCCTTTTCATTCAGACGCCGACGGATAGTACGGGTTGACACTGTTGTACTCTCGGACTGCAGGGCAGCTTGAACTTGTTTGGATGTTAGTTGAGGTTCTTTATCCAACATCCGCACAATCTTGCGTTGAAATCTCTTGTCAATTTTTCTTTTCCGTCCACATCTAGGGAGTTAAGCCACAGTACCATGGGCTTAAAACTTCTTGATGACATTGCGCACGGTAGACACAGGAACATTCAGGTCTTTGGAGATGGACTTGTAGCCTTGAGATTGCTCATGCTTCCTCACAATTTGGTTTCTCAAGTCCTCAGACAGTTCTTTGGTCTTCTTTCTTTTCTCCATGCTCAATGTGGTACACACAAGGACACAGGACAGAGGTTGAGTCAACTTTAATCCATGTCAACTGGCTGCAAGTGTGATTTAGTTATTGCCAACACCTGTTAGGTGCCACAGGTAAGTTATAGGTGCTGTTAATTACACAAATTAGAGAAGCATCACATGATTTTTCGAACAGTGCCAATACTTTTGTCCACACCCTTTTTTATGTTTGGTGTGGAATTATATCCAATTTGGCTTTAGGACAATTCTTTTTATGTTTTTTTTCATTTAAGACAAATTAAATGAAGATAATACCAAAGAATGTGTTTGCAATCATTTTCAGGAAGAAACTGAGTATTATCTGACAGAATTGCGGGGGTGTCAATACTTTTGGCCACAACTGTATATGCTAGGATGTCTGCCACAGGGGTCACCAATTGAGGGTTAGAGTGTAACCCCGAAAGGCTCCCTCTAGAGGTTGTGGCAGTAGAGGTCGTGGGGACACCATTGAACCCAGAGCTGGGGGTGTTCCCTGGTAAGTTCGGGACAGCTCAGATCCAGGGTGCCACACAGAGACGCAGGTATAAAAAATGCAGGTATGAGAATAGCCGGGATGGTCATTGAGGCAACTGGGGAAGTGTGCACGCAGAACCCTTTAGCATTGGCCAATGATGGGGCCGGGGGTCAGGGTAAATTAGATAGAGCGCTCTCTAGACAATGGTGTCAGGAGGCTCAGGTTCGGGTGCGACGTAATACAGACATATGCTCAGAGTTGCCAGCGTGGTCAGGTAAGGGTACAGAGTAAATGGTACCAGGGGCCCGAAGGCAGGTACTTAGGTGACAGGATGACATGCGGGGTTAGTGAACCCAAAATAAATAAGGTCGAGACCACTCAAAACTGGCCCAAATCTACAGTTAATCAGAAAGGAGGGCTTGGCTTCTGCAATGGAGAACAGGGTGGGTGGTCCCATAATGAAGTATGGAGGAGAATTCACAAACGGGAGGGATGCATGCGTCGATCGATGGTTCTGGTCCCTACTCTGGTTTCTTAGTGTAATGTCGGGCATGGAAGTCACAGGGTCATGCAGATGCTCTGTCTCGCACCCATAACAAATGTTCAACCCCCACAGGTATGAACAGGGGGAGGATATGTGAGGCAGTGACCCCTTTTACAGCTAGGGTGTGCTGTTTGTGCTCTCCAGAATGCATACAGAACCGAAGTGAGGCCATGAGGGCGTATTGCAGTCACAGGTGTAGCTGTGATAAGAATGGTGAAGCAGTGACTGATTAAAAGCCCTGTAGTATAGGGAAGAGGTGTGTCAGTGTTGGCTTTAGAAGCAGACAGAGCAGTGGTCTGCATAGCACTCCCTGTGTGAGGCAACATAGGGTCAAGAGGATCCAAAGGGTCTGACACATGCGTACACGGCAGTGTGGACGCTCATGGCAACCTGTCTCGGACTGTCTTTTGCTTCCCAGCTGTGATCCGGAGGATACAACATGCTGTGCACTGTGTGAGTAAAGAGACTTGGCCCCGGTATGCGGTTGCCCAGAGAAACTGGACAAAGGGAAGTCTGGCCTGTTTAGGGACTGCAATCTAAAGCCGTGTACTATGTATTCTGGCCTTGCATTCACTGCATAGGCAAACACTATGGGAGACCCACTTCCTAATAATGGGAACATTGTTTTCAGGAGGCCCACCTCTATGTCTCTTCCGAGGGTTATTGGGGTGCCTCCTAATTTTTGGTAGGCCTTGCATTCAATGCATAGGTAAACAGTATGGGAGTAACAAATAATGTGAAATAGGTTTTTCTGTGGCCATCCAGTACCTGGGTTCAAAGGGTTATTAGGGTGCATGTAACTTTAGGGCAGGCCATGGCTTGCATTCAATGCATAAGCAAACAGTATGGGAGACACAATTTCTTCTAATGGGAACAATTTTGTGATGTGGCCCTCAAGTACGTCTGCTGAAAGTGTTATTGGGGTGCATGTAAATTTGATGCAGGGCAGGCCTTGCATTCAATGCATCATTTTTTCAGGAGGCTCTCCTGTACGTCTCGTGAAAGGGGTATTGGGGTGCGTCCTAATTTTTGGCAGCCCAGCCACTCACTGCATAGGCATTAACAGTATAGGAGACCCACTGTTTAATAACGGCCCTTTAAGAATATTAATGCCGCCTGATGCCCCTCTAAAATTAGGGTCTGTGACTTTTAGAGTCCCTCCTTCATAAATGAAACAAGATGTGTCTGCTTATGTGTCACACAACACATGGCCAGCTAGGGTTGTTAAATGTTACAATGACATTTCCCAGTGAATGCAGTGAAAGCAATGTTAAAGTTGAAAAACGCATCAAAAACGCTGCGTGTGAACATAGCCCAAGTGGTGGAGGAACATTTTGGTCTGGGGTTAATTATTTGCCTTATATATAAGTCATTACCCTGGAAAGATTGTTCCTTAACATATTTCCCAGCAAAATCCATTTTGATTTCAGTTTTGTATGTTTTTTGGTGCACCTGTAAAAATGGCGTAAAACTCTGACAACATTGCTTACAGCTGTGACCTAGAAGTCAGAAATGCTTCCAGGGGCGATCCCTATGATGTTCCCGTGTCATTTGAGCAGTGTTTCCATCATTTTCAGATGTTTTTAGACCTTAAAAGGACCCCCGGGGGCATCACGGTAAAAATACTCGGGTTTCCCTTTTACATTGGGCTTGTTGTTCTGGCCGAGTACCCGAGTATTACAAATTGCTCGACCCGAGCAACGAGCACCCGAGCATTTTAGTGCTCGCTCATCACTAATAGACACAATTGGAAAGCTCAAAAGTCAATAATAAACAGAAAAACAGAATATATCAGGACTAGTGTTGAGCGATACCGTCCGATACTTGAAAGTATCGGTATCGGATAGTATCGGCCGATACCCGAAAAGTATCGGATATCGCCGATACCGATACCCGATACCAATACAATTCACTGGGACACCAAGTATCGGAAGGTATCCTGATGGTTCCCAGGGTCTGAAGGAGAGGAAACTCTCCTTCAGGCCCTGGGATCCATATTAATGTGTAAAATAAAGAATTAAAATAAAAAATATTGATATAATTACCTCTCCGGAGGCCCGTGGACATCACCGCTGGTAACCGGCAGCCTTCTTTGTTTAAAATGAGCGCGTTTAGGACCTGAGAATGACGTCGCGGCTTATGATTGGTCGCGTGCCGCTCATGTGACCGCCACGCGACCAATCAGAAGCCGCGACGTCATTCCTCAGGTCCTAAATTCCTAGAATGAGGAGTTTAGGGCCTGAGAATGACGTCGCGGCTTCTGATTGGTCGCGTGCCGCTCATGTGACCGCCACGCGACCAATCAGAAGCCGCGACGTCATTCCTCAGGTCCTAAATTCCTAGAATGAGGAGTTTAGGACCTGAGGAATGATGTCGCAGCTTCTGATTGGTCGCGTGCCGCTCATGTGACCGCCACGCGACCAATCAGAAGCCGCGACGTCATTCCTCAGGTCCTAAATTCCTAGAATGAGGAGTTTAGGGCCTGAGAATGACGTCGCGGCTTCTGATTGGTCGCGTGGCGGTCACATGAGCGGCACGCGACAAATCAGAAGCCATGACGTCATGGGAGTCCCTAAACGCGCTCATTTTAAACAAAGAAGGCTGCCGGTTACCAGCGGTGATGTCCAGGGGCCTCCGGAGAGGTAAGTATATCAATATTTTTTATTTTAATTCTTTATTTTACACATTACTATGGATCCAATACCGATACCCGATACCACAAAAGTATCGGAACTCGGTATCGGAATTCCGATACCGCAAGTATCGGCCGATACCCGATACTTGCGGTATCGGAATGCTCAACACCAATCAGGACACATGATTGGAAGGTACAAAAACTCAATCACATAAAGGATCATGTAGGGACATACCACAACCCCCTCACACCACTCCTTTTTTGAACCTCCCAATCATGCGTTCATTGATTCTTGTACCTTTCAGTCATGTGTCCTGATACATTCTGTTTTTCTGTTTATTATTGACTTTTGAGATTTCCAATAATGTGTCTATATTTTTTTTTTTAAATCTTATTTATCGATGGCACTTGTATTTTGAAAATATGTGGATTTGTTTTGTGTTGTTACATGTGATTTATTTGCTTAATAAAGTATTTTCTTTATAAGATTGACTTTGTGCCTCTAAATACTCTTTTTGGGTTATATCAGTGATGGTTACAAAACTGGCTCTTAGCACTGAAAATGCCCATCAGTAAGAATACTTGAAATGGCTCTCCTTTCTTCTCTGATGTAGCAGTACATCACATATCCCTAGACCTTGCAGCTATTAACACTTTGCTTGATATAAGTAAAACATGAAACATTCTGCTGACCCAGAAAATGCTTTATTTTATTTTTTTAATTAAAGAAACATCTACTGAGATTAGTCTAGGAAAACTTCACTACATTCTCTACATTATCACTGTAAATAAAAGAGATATGGAAAAGACAGTGTGGTCAAAGTAAATGCAATGTGAGCAAAAAAAGTGTTCTTAGAATGTATTATAAATGTGAACATGAACATTGCAGACTAAGCAACTTTTCAACACCATTTCATTTTTAGTTGAAAAATTAATTTTTTCTAATGTAGAGCATCAAATATCCTGCCCACAAAAAAAGCCCTGGTCACCTATCTACATAAATGTAGGAGGCCATCAATCAATAAGATCTCAAGCTCTTGTTCCAGAGGTGATTGAATCATAGAGTTAGGCCAGTTTCACACGTCAGTGGCTTCGGTACGTGAGGTGACAGTTTCCTCACGTACCGGAGACACTGACTCACGTAGACACATTAAAATCAATGTGTCCCTGCACATGTCAGCATGTTTTAACAGACCGTGTGTCCATTTGAAAAACACGGAGACATGTCAGTGTTCGTGGGAATGCACGGATCACACGGACCCATTAAAGTCAATGGGTCCGTGTAAAACACGTACCGCACACGGATGCTGTCCATGTGCAGTCTGTGTGCCGTGCAGGAGACAGCGCTACAGTAAGCGCTGTCCCCCCAGCTTGTGGTGCTGAAGCCCCATTAATTTCTTCTCTCCAGCAGCGTTCGCTGGAGAGAAGGAATGAAAAATCTTTTTTTTGTTGTTGTAATAAAGTTCCTGGTTATCTCCCCCCTCCCTCCTCCTGTGCGCCCGCCCGCTGGCATTAAAATACTTACCCAGCTCCCTCGGCGCTTCCTCTCAGCGTCGCAGCTCTTCCTGTATGAGCGGTCACGTGGTGCCGCACATTACAGTGATGAATATGCGGCTCCACCTCCCATAGGGGTGGAGCCGCATATTCATCACTGTAATGTGCGGCACCACGTGACCGCTCATACAGGAAGAGCTGCGACGCTGAGAGGATGGAAGCATCGAGGGAACTGGGTAAGTATTTTAATGCCAGCGGGCGGGCGCACAGGAGGAGGGAGGGGGGAGATAACCAGGAACTTTATTTTAACAACAAAAATTTAAAAAAAAAAAGATTTTTTATTCCTTCTCTCCAGCGAACGCTGCTGGGAAGGAGGAATGAATTCTGGATTCAGCACCCAAAGCAGGGGACAGCACTTAACTCTAGCGCTGTCTCCTGCACGGTGTGTGTGGTACCCAGTCGGCACACGGACGGCACACCGCTGCCGCACGTGTGCCACACTGCCACGTGAGCACACGGACACGGATAATTCCGGTACCGATTTTTCTGATACCGGAATTATCTGGACGTGTGGGACAGGCCTTAGAGGGACCTCCAGGGTCATCGTGTCCAACACCCATGCAGGAATCACTAAACCATCTCAGACAGATGTCTGTCCAGCTCTGTTTGAAGACTTCCATTGAAGGAGAACTCACAATCTCTCGCCGCAGCCTGTTCCACTCATTGATCCCCTTCACTGTCAAAAAGCTTTTTCTAATATCTAATTTGTGTCTCCTTCCATTCAGTTTCATCCCAAGGTTGAATGTGACAAAGACATCAGAGCGCCTTCTGCCAGATACTGAATTGATAGTACCTAATAGAGTGACCACTATTCAATTTAATCTTCCCTGGACTATTGTCTCAGGACCCTATTTTACAGAGTGGTGGGGGTCCTGTGGATAGAAGATAAAAAAATTTCAACCGCAAAGCACTTTAAGTTCACACAGTTATATCAATCACTAAGATTATGCTTCCCTAGGAGTAGGCAGTAAAAGGAGTAGCGCTTCCAAGATATCTTACCTTATTAATTGGGTCATGGTCCATTTAATTTGGCAGGCATAGATAGACAAGTTCAATGGATCTGCCCCCACCCTCCTTCTTTCTACTATCCTGTTTCATTCTATTACAGAATATAAAACCCCCTTCATGCCTAAGCTGCACATCCCATTCACTAATAAGGAAAGGAAGAATAATTTGTTTTTATTGTTAAAGAGTAACCGTTGTTTTATTTTTTCCCCATAAATCAATTATACATGTGAAGATAAGAAACTTTGTTATATATCTGCTCCATTCTCCTGGCCTGAACATTTACTCTCAATTCACGGGTAGCATCTGTCTTCAGTGAATGCAAACTTTCGCATTACTGAAATAGTTGCTGACAGTTGGTGCTCATGTAATTCTATGTGGAGAGGAGGGGGAAAGAGGCAGACACAGACATTCTGCTGCAAGTATTCCTGAAATGAAGGTTACACTTTACAGAGTATCTGTCAGTGGCTCCAAAGAAATGAAATTAAATATTTTGTAAAAAATCCCTGAGTTCCCCTGATTCTAACAATCTTTTCCATTTTGTGTTGCATCACTTCATTGCAGAGATATTCTCATTGTTGCCTTTGGAGCACGGTATGTGAAATCTCTGCTTGTAGTGCAACTGGGTTTTTCTTTAAAGTCTTCTTTATGGATGTGGGCTTTGACCCCTCCATCCCAGATGCTGCCAAGTACAGTTTGCAGCTGATCTAGCAGTCTAGCAGACTTGTGCTGTGATGGACAGTGTCTGGGAAGGAGAGGGTAAAAGACCACGCCACCAAGGAAAGAAGACTCTAAAGAAAAGCCCAGTTGTTCTGCAAACAGAGATTTCACAAAATACACACCAGAAAAAAAAAACAATTGTGATTATCTTTGAAATATAGTGGGGTAGAGCAAAATGGAAAACTAAAACAGAATGAGGTAAGCTCAGGGATTTTTACAAGATATTTAACTCAATTTGTTTTAGGAAGTGATAGGTTGTCATTAAATGATATAATACCTCTACATGCAGACACGACTAGGGGGGTGCTTAATACATATAAATGTTTTCACCTACCTAAAAATTAATTAAAGAGAGGCTGTCAGCATAAAATGACTAACCAAACGAAGCACAGATACTTGGCAGGGCCAAACAGTTCAATATACGGTAAGTGTCGGCCTAAAAAAGTTAGAAAGAGCCTACTTTTTCTATAGAGTCAGTTGTGACTATGGTTTACTACCCTATCCCTATCTCAGCAAAGTAGTCATGTGGCTCCAGATAGGTAAGATTTGGCATGTTCTTCTATGGAGTAATTACAATGGAGAATTATTATAGTCATCCCCTTACAGGGAAACATTTGGCCTTAAAATTATTTTCCTGACTAGCTCTCTGTTGCGGGAGGGGCAAAATAGATAAATATTAACATCTACTAAAATGAAGGAGGATTTTTCACAAGATCAAAATGAACCAGTTTTTTTAATTTTATTTTATTTGTGCTGTTTTTTTTTGTTTGTTTGTTTTAAAATCCATCATACGGTTTGCAAGATATGGGCCTTTTTTATTTAGTGCTAAATTTTATGGTTGTTGTCATGCTGCTGCAATGCAGGTAGGTGCAAGCTCCACTAGATGGCAGTAGAGTGGAAGCAGGACTGCACCTAAACAGAGCTAGCCTGCAGTGCAGCAGTGAGGCTACCACAGGTGGCAACAGAATAGTCAAACAAGCCAGGTCAAATCCTAGACTGTAGCGCAGTGCCAAAGGAATAAGCAAACTCACGGTCAGAGACAAGCCAGGGAGTCAGTAACGGTCAGGAGCGGATTAGCCAAAAGACAAAAGACAGAACCAGGTCAAGATACAAGCCAAGTCAAAACCAGGGAGTCAGCACACTAACGGGAAACACTGAGTCAAGACAGGAATAGGGGAAAACAGAGACACGGGTTCAGACAGCAACACAACAGGACAAAACAGAGCAATCAGAGTCAGCTACATCAGCACTAGGCAAAAACTATAATTGACATGGTCTGCAGGACACAGCGGAGATAAAAAGCCAACCTGAACTCGAACTGAGGCTGAGAAAGGATAACCCCTGACATGACTAGACCGGGAAAAAGGGAAAACAGGACTCAAAACTCCATCTGGATCATGACAGTTGTGGTTCTTTTATGCCGAAGGGGTCATTGAAAAGACAATCAAAATTAGCACCAAATAAAAAGGCCCATATCTCGGCAACTGTATGATGCATCGTATTAGGAAGGATATCTTGCCTCCATTGCTGTTTGTTTTCTCTGTAGTCTAACAAGTAATGTTTCTCCTTGTGAAGAGTGACATGCCTGACATGCCAGTGTAAGGAGACTTATAAGCCATGCATGCTCCTCTGGAAAATAAAATATGCAAGTTGCCTCTTCAGAGTAGAAGAGAACTTGTACTCTAATGCCATCTAATGGAAGTAGCAATCTTAAACGTCAATATCGACCCTTTAACAAGCCTTGCTACATGGCTTAGATGAATAAAAGCCAAAGCAGAATTTCAATTTGCAGACACGTGTGTTTCAGGATGCTGCCGCTACTGAGTGCAAAGCATGAGATCTGATTTGGCTGTTTGAGGGGACTCTGACTGTGGTCTAAGGGTTAACGTTCCTTCTTGTGGAGAATGACATGCCAGTGTAAGGCGACTTATAGGCCATGTAATGCTGCAGGACACACCATATCATGATACAAGATTTAAAAAATATTTGACAGTTTACTACAGTTTGTGCTATTAATGGCACAGTCTTTGAGAGACATGGTGATAATGGGTGTTGGAAGAGAACATGACACTTGGAGAGGGCAGATGTTGTGGGTGACAAAGGACAGGATCCATGTTAGGAGGTGGAGGCAGAGCTGTGTTGAAGCTGTACTTTTGTCTGTGTGTTAGGGGGCATTTCTCAGCACATGCAGACACAGTGGTGATGTACATGAAAGCCTGGCAGCAATATTCTAAACACTGATAGAAAAACTGCACACACTGTTCACAGGTAGATGCCGATATTAGAAAGGGCTTTATGTGGGCACAATCCTCATGGTGAATGGATGTCACTTGTCATGTCCTTGTGAAGGCTCCTTCTGAGTGATGATCTGGTAGAGAGTTTCCCGAAAATGTTTCTCTCTTGTCAAGTTTCTGGCGGCTTCTTTGAGGCTTTGGATGTCGGTGGTCTCAGCCGGAGACATCAAGAAAGAGTGCGAGTGCCTTACTGCAAAACAGACAGGGTGAATGTCAAAAAAAAAGGGGGCTCAATGGTAAAAAGTAGCACAACAGAAAAGTGATGAAGATGCTGATATGCCCCTGCAGTTATACTTTTGCATGCATTATAAATAAGACTGTCCATAATAACAGCTAGAGTGCCCCATAACAGTTCCCAAAAATTTCTTGTGGCAGCTTAAAAAGTCAATCACATCTTCATAAATGGTTATTTTCCTAAGAGACCGACCACCGTTGCTGTCTAGTTGTTAAGCATTGTGCTGAAGTTGGCTCAGATTGGGAGGTAACATCCTGGCCAATGCTTATAAACTCAATAGTGAAAACCTTGTTAGCCCTGTACATGTTCTAATGTTCTGCAGCAGTGGTCTGTCTCCATGGCAACAAGCTACAAACAAAAGAAAAGCGTCAATATCTCAAGAACAACTGAAAATTTGAATAAGCTGCAAATTGCAAAATTGCTTGTATTTACAAGCATTATACAACAATCCTCTTTTCTGAAAATGGAAATAACCTTCTAAGTTCCTTTATAACTAGTCTGCGTACCCTAATTACACGAGCTCGCCAGTGAGTTTTAAAGAAAAGTTAAAAAAAAAAAAAACACACTCATCTTCTCTCACTGCAAGGAAATAAAAATTCACTAGTTGGATACTCCTCACCCATCTTGCACTGTCCTGTATGAGCAGAGGTCAGTATAGGAGGGTGCCCTTATTCCAGGAGTGGAGTGAGTCGGTCACTGCTGTTACAATAGACTAGCTTTCTTTACTGGTGTTTCAAGAGAATTCTTCTTGTTAGGAGACAAGTCAGAAAGGATGGTAAGGACAAGTCACAAACGTAGTTATTGCATTACAACGTAATCATGTGTAAGATGGGAACAAGTGATGGAGATGGTGGCTGGATGTGATCAGTTACTTACCGGAACAACACAGCTCTGTCAACTGTATAGTACCGGTAGCCACAGCGGGGTACTGCAGATCTACTCCTATTCACACAAAAAGGGGCTCATGTGCAGTACCCCTCCTTATCTGATTACATCCATCCATCACTGGCATCAAGACCAGCTGATCGTTGGTTATGCTCGCCTAGTGTTGCACCACCAATGGGCTGATAATGATGACCTATCCTAAGGATAGGCCATCAACATAAAAGTACATTATAACCTCTTGTATCAAAGCAAGGTAGGGTTAAATCCTAGCTCTACAGGTTCTGCTCCTGGATAACTTTGCATATAACCAGGCTAGGTGATCACCTTAGTCAGTCTTCTGGGGAAAGCTGAGCAGATTGGATTGTGTTGGAGCTGAAGAGAGAGACAAGCCAGAGCCTCTCTGTAAAGAGACTGCACAGGCCGTGTGCAGCAAACCACAAGTATCACTGGTTGCTATGGATGATGGCTGTTTTGTGGAACCGAATGGGGACTAGCTCAGTGGTGTCTGAAGTAGCCAGGGTCTATATTGTTTAGTTAGCGCCTGAACAGGGCTAGGGATTTAGGCTTATGGCTTTGTTTTGGTACTGAGCAACCAGTGAAAATAAATGTCACAAGAATCCAGTGCCTGTGTGAACACTATCTATTAGAAGGCCCAGAGAGCACAGGTGAATACAGTTTCAAGTTTAAATGTCTTCGGTAAAGGCAGCAACAGCATTGAAAACACAGTCTGAAAGCATGGAGGAGCTTGTTAAGCAATTGGTTCAGGTGTAGCACCAGATGACTCCCCTGATAGAAGCTATCGGGGCCAGAGACTGCACTTTCCGCTAGCCAACGTGGCAGTATCCGTGTCAGGCCTTGTAGAAGATTACTCTGGAGGATGATATTGAAGCTTGCCTGACAGTCTTTGAGAGAGTGGCAGGCAGGGAGAAATACCCCAGAGAAATGGGAAGAGATCTTGGCAAAAATAAGGGCATGTTCTTGGAGCATGAGCTTTAAATTTGGGTGAATTTAAAGCCCTGTAGACTCTGTGTGTTGGCAGATGGTGCTAACCACAAGCTTTAGGGGGTAAGTAGCAAAGCCAGGTAGGCTATCGTTGAATCCTAGCTCTACAGGTTCTGATCAGGTTCACCTGGATAACTTGCATATAACCAGCTTAGGTGCTCACTTCAGTCAGTCAGCTGGGGGAACGTGAGCACAATGGATTGTGTTGGAGCTGAAGAGAGAGACAAGCCAGAGACTCTCTCTGAGAAGAAACTGCACCAAACCACAAGTATCACTGGTTGCTGTGGAGGATAGCTATTTTGTGGGACCGAACTAGGGCTAACTCAGCAGTGTCTGATCTAGCCAGGATCTATACTGTTTAGTTAGTGCTCGGACAAGGCTAGAGATTTATATTTATAGTTTTGTTTTGGTACTGAGCAACCTGTGTAAATAAACGTCACATTGTTTTGACACAAGAATCCAGTGCCTGCGTGAACGCTGCCTATTGCTCAGCGTGATTCCCTACACCCTAATTAAATCAACCCATTTTTTAATAAAGATAAAAAAAATATTTATTCTCTTTTATGATGCCATTTTGGATGCAAACTCTTACACACAAAATTGGCTTTTTCGTGTTAAAACTGAAGGATGAAACTGGAGTTGATGAGTCAGTAGATTTGGCATGAAAAGGGTTACAGTGAGATAATCTGACACTTTTCTGCCAAAGCTTGTTGTGAACCCACCTGTCAGGGTCACTGCCTGCTGCTGTCAAATAAGAGAGAGAGTGGTCACAAAGCTTCTGCTATGAAATCCTAAATCCAAATCCTAAAGCCAAATCCTCCTAGAGGCCATGAACTGATAAAAGTGAAAACATACCATCTTGTCTCCCCCATAAGCATGCGGAACAGAAGGCTTTCATAGCGAGAGCTCATGTCTGGGCTAAATCTGTAACATTCTTTTACGTTTTTATTTACCGTATATACTCAAGTATAAGCTGAGATTTTCAGCACTTTTTTGTACTGCAGTGCGCAGGCGCCGGAAAGGTCAGAGAAGCCTCAACAGGGCAGACAAAGTACGCCTGCGCCGGAGCCATGGCTGAAGATCAGAAGAGGACGTCTTGGAATGAAGATGGGAGGTGCCGCAGCGGACCAGAGACGCCCATCCGACCGGACCAGCAGCGGGACCGCCCCTGGGTGAGTATAATCTAACGTCTTTTTCTCCTCTTTCAGGTAACATCGGGGGCTTATCTACAGCATTACAGAATGCTGTAGATAAGCCCCTGATGCCGGCAGGCTTACCTAATTGTGATTTTCGGGGTGACAGGTTCCCTTTAAGAGAAATGAATATTCACTTCTCTCCACTCCCATGGGCATGGAGAGCAGTGAATATTCATTCTCTTAAGTATTGCACATGTAATCACCCAGCCACTGCCGGTTGTTGTTAACACTGTGCGTGCTACTAAATAGCAATGAATACTCACTGCTCTCCACACATATAGTCTTGGTGTGGAGAGCAGTGAGTATTCAGGCAGCTGTCCTCTGCTTGTAAGCAGCATATGAAGTCACTGGCATGCACTGCTTACAAGCATAAATCAGCTGCTGGCATCAGAAAAAAGACTCTGCGAGGGAGCGCAGGAAGGTAAGTAGGATGGTTTATTTTTCTAATGTTTTTCATGGGGGCCATGCATACTATTTTAGGGATGGAGAGCCATGCAGACCAGGATAAGGATGAGGAGCCATGCAGACCAGGATAGGGATGAAGAGGCCATGCAGACCAGGATAGGGATGAGGAGCCATGTATACCAAGATAGGGATGAGGAGCCATGCAGACCAGGATGGGGATGAGGGGGCCATGCAGACCAGGATAGGGATGAGGAGCCATGCAGACCAGGATGGGGATGAGAGGGCCATGCCAACCAGGATGGGGATGAGGAGGCCATGCACACCAAGATAGGGATGAGAAGCCATGCAGACCAGGATGAGGATGAGAGGGCCATGCATACAAGGATGGGGATGAGGAGGCCATGTATATCAGGATATGGATGAGGGGACAATGCATACCCGGCTTATACTCGAGTCAATAAGTTTTTTTGTGGTAAAATTAGGTACCTTGGCTTATACTCGAGTATATACGGTATTTATTTTTTTAATTTGTAGAAAAATGCTGTGAGTTCTCATTCTCTGATTGGATGTTTCTCCATGTACGTCCTTTATTCTGGTTTACGATTATGTAGTATAGATTTAAAGGAAACCTGTCAGCAGGGTTAAGCATAGTAACCTACACACTCATGTCGGTGCCGTTATACTGAATAAAACGATACCTTGGTTGATGAAATCCGTCTTGTGGCTGTTTCTTAATCTTTATTTTCAGTTTTGTGTTAATGAGATTCTCGTGCCCTAAGGCGGGGCTGGGGTATGTGGTGCTCTGATTAGATATTTGTAATACCCCAGGAAGCCGGTTGTTACAGTAGTGTTGCCTTCCTTTTGGGGAGGGTGGTTCCAGGCCAGAAGGGGGAGCTCTAGACCCGGTTTCAGGAGAGCTTCCATATATATATTTATTTTTCTGTGCTGCTTTTCTTTTTCTGATACTATATATATATATATATATATATATATATATATATATATATATATATATGTATATATATATATATATATATATATATATATATATATATATATATATATACATATACATATATATATATATGTTTTGGCTTGGGGGAGGAGTTAGTTAGTCTGAGGAGGGAGTCTGAGGAGAGAGGAGAGTGAGCAAGAGAGCTGGAGCCATGCAGACACGAGGTTCTGCAGCTCCTGAACGAAGTGGAGGAGTCAGACAGAGTTGTGTCTGTAGAACGTGTGAGGGGAGAAGCACAGGAGAAGTGAGGAGCTGGAGAGGAGCTGCGACTGAGCTCCCTCCACACTGAAGTGCAGGAAACGGACACCGGGAGTCTGAGGCTGTGTGGGACTGTATGCCTCACAGCAAAAACCGGAGGGCAGAAGATTTCAGGTTGTCTGCCCACAACCACACCTGAAGGCACAGCAACATATAGAGCCTGGAGTTGTTACCAGAGACACCTGTAAAGAGGTCGTCAATACGTCATTTCGCTGCACGAGGACGGAAACCAAAAAACACAAGTGTGAAAGTAGCCTAACATGGACAGCAAGGTAATGTACAGTGAATTCCCTAAAAACTTTACTGTAAATAGTTAGCACTTAAGGTGCTCCCTATTGGGATCTCACGACTTGTGGCACAGAAGCGTTGCTGATGGTTTATTTGTGTGCTTGAAGAATATTTGCACCTTTTACATGTTTGCACTTTTTGTAAATAATGTTTTGCAACATTCAAGGGAAGAAACCTCCCATAAAGGGAAGACAAAGTTTTTTTAACCTGTTGAAATGCATTTCAAAATGTTTGCATAATGTAACCTGTTATTGTTATGTTTCCTTTCCCAGTCCAGGAGTACTGGATTTAAGGGGGGGAGTGTAACCCCAGGAAGCGGTTGTTACAGTGGTGTTGCCTTCCTTTCGGGGAGGGTGATGCCATGCTTGGAAGCGAGGAGGATCCCTTTAACAGGTAGCACATACATGCAACATGTTCTGATTCCAGGTCAGAAGGGGGAGCTCTAGACCCAGTTTCAGGGGAGATTCCCTATGTATATGTTCTGGCTTGGAGGAGTTAGTTAGTCTGAGGAGGGAGTCTGAGGAGAGAGGAGTGTGAGCAAGAGAGCTCGAACCGTGCAGACACGAGGTTCTGCAGCTCCTGACCGGAGTGGAGGAGTCAGACAGAGTAGTCTGTAGAACTTGTGAGGGGAGAAGAAGCACAGGAGAAGTGAGGAGCCGGAGGGGAGCTTCAACTGTATGCCCCACAGCAGAAACCGGAAGGCAGAAGATTTCAGGTCGTCTGTCCACAACCACACCTGAAGGCACAGCAACATATAAAGCCCGGAGTCGTAACCAGAGACACCTGTAAAAAGGCTTGTGTTGCCTGTCATGCGGGTACTGTCCTACCTATAGGACAGCGAAAGGACCTTGTGTGGAGCCAAAGGCAACGAGGGACTCACACTACAGCGCATGAAGGAAGGCTTCCAACCTCACCTGAAAGGGGGACTCCTAATCGCTTCCAGGCTGACCGGACCTCACCATCACCTGTTACCGGTACCCTGGACTGTGGCAGTAAACCACCAGTAAAAGGTAAAGAGACTGCAACCTTGTCTCCTCTAATTCTTTATGGCACCACACCATCTATCATCTTTGCCTACTACACTGGGAACCCTGGGGACTAAGCTTCACCTGTGGGAAGCCACACCATCATTGCTCCAATAACATCACCCCCAGTGGACCCCTTAAGCAGCATCGGTCATCTATGACCGAATAGCACAGGTGGCGTCATGAACATTCTTTATTTTTATTTCAAAACAACCCCTTTAAAGACCTTCCCTTTAACTTGGACGCCCAGGGCCACGGACCGGGTTGCTGCCACCGTGACCACCCTTTTAACGACCACTAGACTCGGCCCGAGTACCCCACGGCCCTGGCTGGTGCTCCATATTCATAATGCAGACTGCTGACAGGTCACTGCTCCCTCAGTGACCTGCCCCCTACTTTGCATAACGAATACCATCTCATACTGAATAAAAAAAACGCCTCTGCAGGCAGGTGCCAGTTGTGGTACCTGAGCTGCAGCATAACCGCATGTGTAAGGTGCACTTTTATCCCTTTTGCAGATTTACTTGAGCGAGGAAAAAAAAAGTCATTTTGAAAATGGCGCTGCCAGAAGCATTTTTTTTTTTAAATTCAGTATGTGATGGTATTCATTATGCAAACTAAGGGGCAGGTCAGTGAGGGAGCAGTGACCTGTCAGCAGTCTGCATTATGAATATCTAATCAGAGCACCACATACACCAGCCTCACCTAAGGGCACGAGAATCTCATTAACACAAAACTGAAAATAAAGATTAAGAAACAACAACAAGATGGATTTCATCACCCAAGGTATCATATTGTTCAGTATAACAGCGCCGACCTGACAGTGTGTGTAGGTTACTGTGCACAATCCTGCGGACTGGTTCCCTTTAAATCTACTTTTTTTTTTAAAAACCCAAACAACATTTGGATATATGTAATTACAAATTCCACATATAAATCACACCGACAAAAAAATGTACTTATCTAGGTGTTAAAATTTGTGATATCCATAAAGAGATGTTAACTTAAGTTTTACCCCATTATGCAATAAACTGAAAGATTTGTAAACATTGCCCCAAAAAAATAATAATGAAATGACTATCATGTCCAAAGTTCTCAATTTTTTTTAGAAAACTTTACCAACTGAGATTACCCCTCATTGTTTCTCCAAATTCAAGAAATGAATGATTCATCTTTCATAGTATCAAACATTGGCACTTGATAAGTAGTAAGAATAATGGCGGTATTGATGTGCTAGATACAGAAAAGTACCAACAAGCTTTTAACCTAAACAGAATTCTTGAATGTCATAAAACACCACATTGGAAATTATGGCAAGACCTAGAAAAATAATTCTGTAAAGGAGATGTTACAAATCTAATTTGAAGAAATAAAAATAAGAAAATAAAGAGATCAAATCCATTGGTAGCTACCACATTAACCAATAAAATTCCCATTTTCTCCCCTCAATTTGCTGTGAAGCTCTCATCCTAACAATAATTTCTAATAAGTTTTGGAAACTTACAAATAAATTACAGAGCAATGTTTTCTTCAAGACAGTCCCAATAGATCAAATTGTCTTGAACCACAATGTAATTTCTCTTTAAAGACTTAAAGTGGTTATCCTGTGATAGATAATAACTTCTTGATCAGTGGGACCTACACAGATTGACAGAAAGGGGAAGTTTTTTCCCTTTAGAATGGAGCAGCAGTGTCCATGCTCACTGTAACAAATCCACCCCTCAGTGTATCTGGGATGCAGTTGCTGGTACAGAATCTGGTACAGAATCTGGTCAGTACTTTATTGACAGCTCAGTGTCCAGTGTGGTGCAGGGGCTTGCTGAGCTGTCGGGTGTTTTGATTTACAGCTCGACCATCCAATCTGAGACTGAAGGTGCCTGGCTATTTAGCTGGGCTGTTATTCCCAGCCCTCTGCCAGACATAGCTTCAGCTGAGTGTGGTTGGTTTTCCCTGTGCCTAGTGGTTTGCTTGATGATCTTTCATTACCTGACCTTGGATCTCTTTCTGACCCTTCTTCTGTTTAACCCCTTTGCTCTGATCCCCTATCCTCCTGATATTTTGACCTTGGTCAATTACTTGACTACACCTTTGTCTCTTTCTTATATTTATTATGTACCCTCCTGGCTTTTGACCTCCTTGACTATCTGGACTCAAGGCTTGTCCATGAGAAGTGACTAAGCGTCACACTCGCAAGTGACAAAGAGCCGCATTTGGCTTTTTCCGGCCGCCCTACTGAGAACTAATCCAGACCTGTTGCTCCATTTTGTAATGGGGATAAAAGTTTCCCTTCTTGCTGATTGGTGCGGGTCCAACAAGGTTTGCCCAAGTTATCAGAGAAAACCTTTTCAAGAAACGCATTAAATGTAAATCATCCTTCCCTAAACCCATCTTGTCAATTTATAAACTGCTGGTTTTGGATACAACTAGCTCCCACTTCTTGAACAAAATAACTCATTAAATTAAATGAAACCCAAAATAGAAAATATTCTTAAACTAAGCCATGGTATTTCTCGCAGGATCGAAGAAATTAATGATATACAAATGACCAAACGGTACAAAACCTCCGAATTCATGCGTATAATGAATACTAGCATTTCTCCTTCAAGTAGGAGATGTGAAAACAGATTAGAAGTTACTTACCCGAGTATAAGCCGACCTCCCTAATTTTGCCACAAAAAACTGGGAAAACTTACTGACTCGAGTATAAGCCTAGGGTGGAAAATGCAGCAGCTACCGGTGAATTTCAAAAATAAAAATAGATGCTCCATACCGTTCATTATTGCCCCATAAGATGCTCCATATAAAGCTGTGCCACATATAATGCTGCATACCGTTCATTATTGCCCCATAGATGCTCTGTATAAAGCTGTGCCACATATAATGCTCCATATTGTTCATTATTGCCCCATAGATGCTCCATATAAAGCTGTGCCACATATAATGCTCCATATTGTTCATTATTGCCCCATAGATGCTCCATATAAAGCTGTGCCATATATAATGCTCCATACTGTTCATTATTGCCCCATAGATGTGCCATATAAAACTGTGCCATATAGTGCTCTGCACCGTTCATTATTGCCCCATAGATGTGCCATATAAAGCTGTGCCATATAGTGCTCTGCACCGTTCATTATTGCCCCATAGCTGCCATATAGTGCTCTGCACCGTTCATTATTGCCCCATAGCTGTGCCATATAGTGCTCTGCGCCGTTCATTATTGCCCCATAGATGTTCCATATAGTGCTCTGCACCGTTCATTCCTGCCCCATAGCTGCCATGTAGTGCTCTGCACCGTTCATTATTGCCCCATAGCTGCCATATAGTGCTCTGCGCCGTTCATTATTGCCCCATAGCTGCCATATAGTGCTCTGCGCCGTTCATTATTGCCCCATAGCTGTGCCATATAGTGCTCTGCGCCGTTCATTATTGCCCCATAGCTGTGCCATATAGTGCTCTGCGCCATTCATTATTGCCCCATAGCTGTGCCATAGAAAGCTGTGCCATTGCTGCTGCTGCTGCTGCTGCTGCAATAAAAAAAAAAATGCCATACTCACCTCGCTGCTTGCAGCTCCCAGCGTCCGGTCCCGGCGTCTCTCCGCTCCGCCTCTGACTGATCAGGCAGAGGGCGCCGCGCACACTATATGCGTCATCGCGCCCTCTGACCTGAACAGTCAATGCAAAACGACGCGAAGACAGAGCGACGCCCGGCGTGTGGAACGCGGACAGGTGAATATTACATACTTACCTGCTCCCGGCATCCTGCTCCCTCTGCCTGTCACACGGTCTTCGGTGCCGCAGCATCTTCCTCAGCGGTCACCGGCACCGCTGATTAGAGAAATGAATATGCAGCTCCACCCCTATGGGAGGTGGAGCCACATATTCATTTCTCTAATGAGCGGTCCCACGTGACCGCTGAACAGGGGAAGAGTTGCAGCAACGAAGACTGTGTGACAGGCAGGGGGAGCGTCAGGATTAGGTGAGTATACCTCAGCGCCCTCTCCCCCATTACCCGCCGACCCTGCCGCCCACCGTGACTCGAGTATAAGCCGAGAGGGGCACTTTCAGCCCAAAATTTTGGGCTGAAAATCTCGGCTTATACTCGAGTATATACGGTATATCTATTTAAATTTCCCATGAATTAAACCATTTTAGGACCAAAAGGGAACAAACTATACATATATAAAACATATATCCAATTACCAGATAAACTATTACAGATTAATCTATTTGAAACATTAGCAATGAAATTTCCCTCTTATGGTATATTCACATAGTGCTTTTTTGCAGCATGTTTTTTTTCTTCATGTTTTTTTTAGGCGTTTTTTATACAGATTTTTTTATGCAT
The DNA here is from genome assembly GCF_032444005.1 of Ranitomeya imitator. Classification (NCBI taxonomy): domain Eukaryota; kingdom Metazoa; phylum Chordata; class Amphibia; order Anura; family Dendrobatidae; genus Ranitomeya; species Ranitomeya imitator. The sequence continues at coordinate 713,516,849 of NC_091282.1, read as the reverse complement.
TCGAATGAATTGGTAAAAGCAAAAAAAAGTTGAAAAAATAGCTGTAGTTTAAAAAACAAAAAAAACAAATGCTCAACAACTTAAAAAGAGGCAAGGAAAAAAAAGTGCCGTGTGAATGACATTTTAGAAATCTAATGTATTTTTTAGCTACTATAAAGGGTTTTACATTTTTTGGTGAGTGAGTGTCCTTATTCTGGCTTTAGCAAATAAATGGTATTATTTGTATAATGAAAAATTACACAAATTTACAAGATATGGTACTTTCTGCATGAATTCCACAAGGTTTTAGAAATCGGTCCTGAAGAACACACAGGTAAACTACAAAGATCCCATTTTTGAGTAATGTCAAGCACACTCCAAACGTATAATAATATAAGATCGGACTGGGAAGGTCAGAAAAGCAGACCAAAAGGAAAAATAAATTGCATTTTAGCTTTGAAGTACGTGCCAAAAAAATCCTGGATTACTCCTCCTCATCACATTTGTATTGTCGGTATACTGATGGACAAAACGGTCCAGGCGTTATTAAGCAATAATGATCGTAATCCTCCAAGTGTTCAAAATGATATTTACCGTGAAAAAGCAATTACCATAGGGCAGCCGATCAAGGTTCACTTATCCAAGATAAGATACTTGTTATACTCACATAATCCGCTTAAAATAGCACAACCGTAAATCCCGACCTTGGGTTTCCCCGGAAGGAGTTTTCTTGGGGCAAACTGCACAGGTCTAGCTGGCTGTACTGTACTATGCTCAGTTGGTTTTTCAAGATAAATATCATCATGAACACTTGGCGTATTAAGATCATTATTGCCTAATACCGCCAGGGTCAATTTGTCCAACTGCATACCAAAACTACAAGTGTGGTGAGGAGGAGTAACCCAGTTTTTTTAATGCACTTCAAATAACAAATTCACTATACATTATATCACCAAAGTAAATGATGCCAGAAATGTGTGTTGGCTCCAGGCTGGAGTAATATTTTTGGCGCAGGCGCACAGTAACTAAGATGCGCATGCTTCTTAATGAATTTTGCGGCTCTTAGTACACCGCTCCCTTCATTAATAGTAACGAAACACAAAACACCAATCTTAATGAATTGGGACATTAGTGTCATAGGCTAAATGAATGCAGTTATACTAATACTTAAAAGGAACATTAATGGTTTTAAAGCACGTTGATAGATATTATCAATGGCTGGTATTTGGAGTCCCACACAAGTTCCTGGTTATCCATTTATGATATTCATACTAAACATTCCCTATAATAAATACTGCCAGTCAATGACTCACAGTGAGAGAAATTTGGCCTCTGTTGGTGAAAGCGGCAGCTTTTGATGCGTCTGGTTGCTGCTCTTGGCACGTATACAGAATTCTTCATTATTGCAGGCTTCATTGCCTCAATCTCCGAATTCCTGATGCATTCTTCAAAAAACTCTAAAGAGAATTCAGATCAGACACAGTAAATGTTCAGGACAGTTAGTCAGTGCTTCCTCAAGTGCATTTCATATACAGGGGAATGGATTCAATGAACAAAATAACAGTGACAGACTGGCACAAAGGGTGACAGGACCTTGCCCTTGTGGCTTTACAGTCTACCAGGAAAAATGGGAAGGAGACAGTAGGTTTGGGGGTTGCTGGAGCTCCAGTGATGGTGAAATGACAGTGGGTGGGGTCATTGCTGGCTATAAGCTTTCTTGAAGAGATGAGTTTTTAGGTTTTGTCTGAAGGTCACGAGTATGGTGAATAATCGGACGTGTTTGCTCATGGAATTACAGAGGATGGGGGATGCTTGGGAGAAGTCTTGAAGGTGCTTGGGCAAGGAAAGTAATAGAGTGGAGGAGAGGAGGTGTTGTGAGGACCAGAGATTATGTGTGGGAAGGTATGAGGAGATTACTTAGGAGACATATTGAGGAGACAGGTTATGGACGGTCTTGTAGGTCATTATTAGTAGTTTAGACTGTTACCATTGGGAATTTGGGAGCCAGTGAAGGGATTTGCAGAGAGGAGAGGAGGACAAGTAGCAAGGAGAGTGGTGGATTAATTGGACATCAGAGTTAAGGAAGAACAGAAAAGCGCAAGATTGTAAAATTGTTAGTTGGGAGACCACAGAGGAGGATGGTACAGTAGTGGAGGCGGGAGATGATGAGGGCATGCACTAATATTTCAGTAAATTGAGAGTTGAGGAAAAGACAAATTCTGTAAATATTTTTGGAGGTGGTAAGGGCTTGGATGTATGATTTTAAAGGCATGGCAGAGTCAAGGGTTACTCTGAGGCAGCAGGAAAGTATGATGTCGTTTATAGTAATAAATAGATTGGGTAGGGGCGTTAAATGAGATGGAAGAAAGATGATGGGTTTGGCTTTTATCAACTTTTAATAGTTTTCTTGAATATACCTAATCTTTCATAATAAAGGTAAAATCAATCTGGGGAAAGTCTGGTGACCATTATGGCCTTTCACCCAGGCCTTGTATACATATCTGTCACATTTCAGTATGGTGAGTAGTATCCTGGCATTAATTCTTTTGAGCTATTTCCCCAATTAGTGGCACAGGATTTCAATTTGGCTGTCCACAACAGCTTTAGGCAAATGCGCTCTTAGATACTGTTGCACACCAGTGACACAGTATGAAGTATGAAATACTTCACCAGGGTCAGAACCATACTACAGGTGGATAACACCAGCCTAAAAGCCCCCACACACTTTAGACTTATGTCGACCAAACTTGCCAACATTGATGGGTTCAGCCGACAGTCTAATAACTATGAGGGCACCTAACAGTTGTTGTTTGGGGAGATAAGGATCCAACATGTCTAATTCCAGACTGCTAATTCTTTTATTCCCTAAGATATACACCGCCACCAGAGATGTCCAGCAGCGGCTCTGACATGGAGAACACAGGCGCAATTGACAGAGCGAGTGCTCCTGTATATGGGAAAGTCTGGCGAGATATTTGCCATCCAATCAGCTGAACTGTTATTTGGCCGACATCTATCTAAAGTGTATAGGAATAAAAACCTCACATGCCATTACGAGTAATTAGTTCAATCAATCAGACGTAAAATCAATTTGATATTTTGGACTACAACTTTACAACACTTTGTCTACCTTACGCCACATTCAGATGTCTGTAAGTCACATACGTGGTCTATCTGTAGTTTTCACAGTTTTCTGCAGTTTTCGCAGATAGAACACGTTCCCATTATAGATTATACAGATATTCACATGTCCGATTTTATCAGAGTCATTGATCTAAATTACCAATACAAGTCTATGGGTCTGTAAAAATCATGAACAGCACACGGATGGCATCAGTATACAGTCCCGTGCTGTCCATGATTAACATTATAATCTATAGGAGAAGTTTTGTCATTTTTTTTCCATAATTGAAAATCATTGAAAGTAAAAATTCACACTGAAAAACGACTGATGAAACTCAGATCCAAAGCACTGATGAAACTTGAACCGTTTTCTTGTGAAAAATTATGGGTCTTACACTTACTCTTCAGATGACTGACGTCTGCCCTCATTTTTTCCTCTTTGTCTTGGTTTAAGATGCTGGAATTCAAGCCAGCTTCAAGCCTCCTTAAAGCCTCCTCCGCTTCATGAAGCTTCCGCTCAAGGTCCAGCTGAACCTTCAACTGCAGCTGATGGAAAAAATAGAATTGCATTAGTCTAGATGTAAATAGTCTCAGACATCACTGAACATCTCCACTGTGAGAAAGATGCTTTTAACAAACGTATTGTGAGAAAACACTAATTAAATGACAGAAATGAAAAAAACTGAAACGACACTTGTATGGACAATCTACTGTAGTCTAATATAATCAGGGGCATAATGATCGTGGTCGCAGAGGGTGCGACCACGACAGGGCCCGTGCTGGAGGGGGGCCCACCGACGCAGCACCTATTTCATCTGGATGTGCATTGTTATGGCTGGCAATCAGGCAACACAGTGTGCAGTAATCAGCGCACATACAGAGATCTGGCAATAACCAAAAACAATAGGACGAGCTCTGAGACGTGGAATCTCTGTAGACTGCAGTACCTGATCTATCCTCACACAACTATAAGCAGCAGTGGATTGCGCCTATCACTACCTATGCAACTCGGCACTGCCTGAGGAGCTGACTAGCCTGAAGATAGAAATACAAGCCTGACTTACCTCAGAGAAATACCCCAAAGGAATAGGCAGCCCCCCACATATAATGACTGTTAGCAAGATGAAAAGACAAACGTAGGAATGAAATAGATTCAGCAAAGTGAGGCCCGATATTCTAGACAGAGCGAGGATAGCAAAGAGAACTATGCAGTCTACAAAAAACCCTAAAACGAAAACCACGCAAAGGGGCAAAAAGACCCACCGTGCCGAACTAACAGCACGGCGGTGCACCCCTTTGCTTCTCAGAGCTTCCAGCAAAAGTTAATAGCAAGCTGGACAGAAAAAACAGAAAACAAACTAGAAGCACTTATCTAGCAGAGCAGCAGGCCCAAGGAAAGATGCAGTAGCTCAGATCCAACACTGGAACATTGACAAGGAGCAAGGAAGACAGACTCAGGTGGAGCTAAATAGCAAGGCAGCCAACGAGCTCACCAAAACACCTGAGGGAGGAAGCCCAGAGACTGCAATACCACTTGTGACCACAGAAGTGAACTCAGCCACAGAATTCACAACAGTGCATCCTCAGACGCAAATGCAGCTGAAATGTTTTCGGTGCAGAGACCCTCTGATTCCATGCACTACAATTCACACCACTGGCCAATCGGAGGCCAGCAGCTGACGTCCATCTCTATGTCACAGGTGGCACATGAACACATTTCTATTATTTAACTCTAGCATTAGTCGTGGTTTTACCTTTAACTCTTTCTCTGTTTGTTCTTTCTCCACTGTGAGTTCAGCTAATGAGTTCTGTAGGGCCTGAGACTCAGAAACGTAGAACGCCCTCTCCTCTTCCAATAATCTGAACCGCTCTTCATTTTCCTTCATCCTGAGGAGTAGATTAAAGTACAATATACGGAAATTCAATACATGTTACAGAAGTATGGACTTATTAAATATTATTTAGAAGATTAACCAGTTTAAAGGGGACCCATCACAAGTTTGTGCTGTTTTATTCCTGCTGCTCCCCTGAGAAATCCAGATTTGTTCTTTTTTGTTTTAACCCCTTCAAGACGCAGCCCTTTTTCGTTTTTGCATTTTCGTTTTTTGCTCTCCACCTTCCCAGAGCCATAACTTTTTTATTTTTCCGTCAATATGGTCATGTGAGGGTTTATTTTTTGCGGGACGAGTTGTAATTTTGAACGACACCATTGGTTTTACCATGTCATGTACTAGAAAACGGGAAAAAAAATTCCAAGTGTGGTGGAATTGCAAAAAAAGTGCAATCCCACACTTGTTTTTTGTTTGGCTTTTTTGCTAGGTTCACTAAATGCTAAAACTGACCTGTCATTATGATTCTCCAGGTCACTCTGAGTTCATAGACACCAAACATGTCTAGGTTCTTTTTTATCTAAGTGGTGAAAAAAAATTCAAAACTTTGCGAAAAAAAATTGCGCCATTTTCCAATACCCGTGGCGTCTCCATTTTTCGGGATCTTGGGTCAGGTGAGGGCTTATTTTTTGCGTGCCGAGCTGTCGTTTTTAGCGATACCATTTTGGGGCAGATAAGATCTTTTGATCGCCCGTTATACCATCTTAATGCAATGTTGCGGCGACCAAAAAAATGTAATTCTGGCGTTTCAATTTTTTTCTCGCTACGCTGTTTAGCGATCAGGTTAATGCTTATTTTTATTGATAGATCGGGCAATTCTGAACGCGGCGATACCAAATATGTGTAGGTTTGATTTTTTTATTATTGTTTTATTTTGGATGGGGCGAAAGGGGGGTGATTTACATTTTTATATATATTTTTTTTCATATTTTTTTAAAAACATTTTTTTTTTTTTTTTACTTTTGCCATGCTTCAATAGCCTCCATGGGAGGCTAGAAGCTGGCATAGCCTGACCAGCTCTGCTACATAGCAGCGATCATCAGATCGCTCCTATGTAGCTGAATTGCAGGCTTGCTATGAGTAACCATAGAGATCTCAAGGTTACTATGCCAACGCATCGCTGACCCCCGATCATGTGATGGGGGTCGGCGATGCGCGCATTTCCGGCCGCGCGGCCGGAAGCTGTAGTTAAATGCCACTGTCAGCGTTTGACAGTGGCATTTAACTGGTTAATAGCGGCAGGTGGAACGCGATTCCACCTGCCGCTATTGTGCGCACATGTCAGCTGTACAAAACAGCTGACATGTCGCGACTTTGATGTGGGCTCAGCGCCGGAGCCCACATCAAAGGTGGAGACACGACAGTACTAGTACGGGGCATGTCGTGAAGGGGTTAAACACCATACGGTTCCACAGATATGGGCCTTTTTTATTGAGTGCTATTATTGGTCTTTATAAGGGAGCGTGACTCAAGGGATTCTCTGGGGGGGGTTTTAGACTGCCTTGCATAATTACCCTGTGAGCCAAGCCTCCTTGTAAAGTCATTTAAAATTAGCACTAAAAATAACGTCACAGATCTTTGGAACCGTATGATGGATTTGAAGAAAAAAAAAAAACTGAATAATCAGGGGAGCAGCAGAAATAAAGAAAGAGCAACTCTGGCCCTTTTGTCCCAGTAACAAGTCCTCTTACACGCCCCTGGGTGAGTATAATCTAACCTCTTTTTCTCATCTTTCAGGAGACATTACAGAATGCTGTAGATAAGCCCCTGATGCCGGTGGCCGCAGCTCATCTTCGATTTTTGGGGGGACAGTTTCCCTTTAACAGATAACAATAATGTCTGTATTTTATCTCCCTATGTTAAAGAAGTGCATCGTATCCATAAAAATCAGATGCTGTATGGTTGATTCCTATGGGAAAAACGCAAAGGTGTGAACTGGGATGTAAACTGGTGTGCATGCAGCATGTAAGGGCACGTTCACACTGGCCACTGAACATAAAAAAACAAAGCCAGAAACAGAATGATTAAATACCCTGCAGTAAAAATAAATAAACAGCATAGTGCATGAAAATAATATATGCTACTTAGATAACAGGTTTTTTTTTTATCAAAAAAATGCGAAAGCCATCCCGCCTCTTCACGGTGACCATAATTGGTACAGTCCTATGTCTAAGGCCAGCGTCACACTGGCGTTTTAAACGGCTGAGTGCAATGTGATTAAAAAAAAAAAAAAATCGCATTGCACTCGGGCCAATGTTAAGCTATGGGGCAGCTCCCAGCAGCCGACTTTTTGTCGGCCGTTTTCCTCGGTCCGAGACAATGACAGCATGCTGCGATTGTCTCGGATCGAGGAAAACTCTCGGCTCACTCGCACCCATATAAGCCTATGGGTGCGAGTGAGACAGCGCACACCACTCGGATATCATCCGAGTGCTGTGCATTATAAGCGGACCCCAGCAATGGAGGAGATGGAGAAATTCATTTCTCCGCCTCCTCCGCAGCTGTGCTCCGATCCTCCCTGGGCGAGAGAATCGGAGCACAGACGCATGACACTCTGGAAGATTGCCTTGCGCAGGCGTGTACTACAGAGGACAGAGAATGAACTTCAATCCAATATTGTGGCCAGCATGCAGCCAGCGGGTAAGGAAAGGGTGAATCAAACACCTGAAAACTCCGCCCATATGACCGAAAACCGGTCCCGCCAAATTCAGGTGACAGAGTCCCTTTAAACACTATTCTGCACTGGTTCTGGTCTCACAAACTCCACGCACCTGCTTTCAGCCTGAAGCTTTTCCCCTAGCAATTTCTGCATCTTGTTCTCGATCTGCTGCAGGTTGCCATGTACACCTGGCCTAAGATTCTCCACGCGATTGCCTTCTGCATGAGCTGGATGCTGACAGGCTTCCAATATAGCTAGAGCCTTCTGCTTCTCCACAGAGAGCTCCTATCAATAAGTAATAAATATGTGCACCGTATTAAAAACGAAAGAGTCAACATTTATGTATTAGGTTACATGTATTATTTATTAAAGGAGTCTGAATGCTGGGACCAAATGGACATTTATTTATGGCACATGTAATCGATGAGTCAACAGGCTCCTTTAAGTCACTAGTGCAGGATGCTAACATTTTGTGCGGGTACCAAAGAGACGTAAGAAGACTAATGGCAAATCCTGAGCAGAGATCAAACATTTTCCATTCCACAATAGTTTACAAAAATACAGTTGTGTTAAAAAAAAAAAATGGCAGTGTGTTAAATGAACCTGGACTTTTTAATCATCTTTGACACGAGATCGGGTGTCTTGGTCCATGAAATAATTTATTAACCAGTTTAAGGTTGGGTCATTTACTCCCGTTCCTGACCAGGCACATTTTTTGTATTTTTTTCATAAATGAGCAGTAAAAAAAAATTTCTCATTTGGAGACAGAAGTAATCTTTCTGCCTTTTTTGTTTTCATGACACATGAGGCTTCATTTTTATGTCCCAGTCATATTATCGTTTATTATCTTCTTTTTTTTTGTGCTGATATTGGGGCAATAAGGGAAACAATGTTCTTTTTTCCTCCATTTGTTTTTTTTTTTAGGACCACTACAGTATATTTTAAAATTTGTTCTCCATTCTGTAGCAATTATTTTTTTTTATCGCAATGTGGATTGACAGTGGTATTTTTATTATTATTATTTTTTTTATTATTATTATTACCATAAGGACATAAAAGACCAGCCTGGGGGGTGCATCTAAAAATGTAAATATTGTATTTTCATCTTATTTCTCATATAAGTGGGACTGGTATATCAGCCCCAGTTGCAGGGGAAATGCATTCTCCGTGCTGGATAGCAGAGTTGTCCGAGTCTCCTATGACCCAGCAGATCCTCCTCCATTCCTATACATAACGATGATGACATGATCGTTGTGTATAGCGGCGGAAGCGGCGTCAGCGTTTCCAATACTGCATACACATAGCTTGCTTAGTGCTGTGTATACAACCATCTCTGCCTTCTCTATGGGGACTCCAGCTGCCTATGACGGCTGAATCCCAGCTTCTGCAGCTTCACGATCATGTGTGTAGCTGTGCTACTCTGCAGTGACACCTTTGAATGCCACTGCAGAGTAGGAGTTGGATGGGCAAGTTTATTGGTGATCCGTAAGCGGTTAAAATAGTATTTTATAATCCATTCTTAGGTATCAATTCTCACTTTGCTTTACTCCTTAAACTTCTTCAAGCCTTTTCCTGCCAAGGATGTATCTCCTTGTAGAGTGCAAAACACAGTTGTCAAGAGTCATCCTGACTGACTAATAATGGGCAGATCTCAAAATGGATTGCAGCTAAAAAAAAAAAAGCGCTTTAGGAAATGGAAAAAAAAATCATTAAAAAATTTCCCAAAGAAGGAGAGTTTCTCAAATAGAAAGCTCATCGGTTTTAACAATCTCAAGAAAAAAAATGCACATATCGTTAAAATCTCATGTCCCCCCAAAAAAGGAAAATGTAAAAAACTATTTCCATACAAAATAGAACTAGGCTAAATGTGAATTATGTACTTTTTGTGTGGTTACCTTTTAAGAGCAGACCTATTAAAAGTTTGAAAATTAAAAATGTTTTAAAAATTTTTGGGGGCCAATTACAAAGGTGAGTTCAATTTAAAACTTATTTATCTACATGTATCATTAATGTAAAGTACAATGTGTCACAAAAATATTATAAATAGAGTTACTGGGATACATAAAGCTATTTCTAAGTTATTGTTATGTAAAGTAACACGTGCCACATCTGAATCTTCCTGCATAAAACTAGATTCTTGGTTTCTCAATTTCTGCTGATTTTATAAAAATATACAAAATGTAGAAATATGCCTAGGTGGTATGTATGGAGTCTGCACATGCCAAACTTTTATTTTATGGTAGTGTGATGTAACTCATTTTCTGTTTCGGTCACACTTTTAGCAGTTTGATTGCCAGAAGGTGCCAAGCGGCATTTTGACAGTGTGCCAGTTGTTTACTTTCAGTGACGGGGTTCAAATTCAATTTCTTATTTAGTCATTTAAATTTTATTTGTATATGTCAAAAGTGTGAAAATTGGCCACGAGAAGTGCAAAATGTAAAAAACAAGACGAAAAAAAAAACCTGGCAGCTAAAGGGTTTAGTACCGGTATTGAGTTTGTATTGCTGTAGCTAGATTATATTTATTATGGCGCAGTCAGACGACCATATAAATCGGAGTGGGATCGGGCCCGGGCCCCAGCGGCAGGCTTCTGTCGGTACAGTAACTGAACCTACGTCCGAGACACAGGTTCAGTTACTCTATTGCCTTGAAGGTCCATGCGGGCCCGCACGGCAATGGTTAAAGCCGCCAGCCAATCGGAGGCTTGCAGCTGATGTCAGCATGCACGTCGCTGGCGTATGACATCATTGTCATTCGCCAGCAAGTGCGCGCTGGAACGTCAAGAGGGATCTTTGCCACAGGAGAGTGGCCAGGTAGGAAGAAAGGGTGAAAGGTTTTTTTTTCTTAATTATTTTTATCGAAAGCGCCAAACCGCAATGTTTCACCGGCACGATGGAGACACATGGACCATGTGTCTCCATCCTGCCCGGGGCAGAATGGAGACACAGGGGCAGAATGGAGACAAAGTGCAGACTGGAGACAAGGGGGCAGGATTGGAGATGGGGCAAAATGGACACGTGGGGCAGAATGGAGACATGGGGCAGGATTGGAGACAAAGGGCAGAATGGAGACAGGGGGCAGAATGGGAGACACGATGACAGGATGAAAGACAGGGGCCAGAATGGAGACAAGGGGTAGGATTAGAGACATGAGGCAGGATTGGAGACATGGGGCAGAATGGAGATGGGGCAGGATTGGAGACACCGGGGCAGGATGGGAGACACAGGGGCAGGATGGGAGACACAGGGGCAGGATGGAGAGATGGTGCAGGATGGAGACATGGTGTGGGATGGAGATAGATGGGGCAGGAACATGGTGCAGGATGGAGACAGATGGTGCAGGATTATGGGGCAGGATGGAGACAGATGGGGCAGGATCACGGGACAGATGGGGCATGATCATAGGGCAGGATGGAGACAGATGGTGTAGGATCATGGGACAGATGGGGCAGGATCAAGGGACAGATGGGGCAGGATCAAGGGACAGATGGGGCAGGATCATGGGACAGATGGGGCAGGATCATGGGACAGATGGGGCAGGATAGGGAGATCATATGGGGGCAGGATAGGAGAACCTATGGCTGGTGCCAGGAATGAGACACACGGGGGTCAGGATGGGGGATATTATTACCATAGGGGCTAATTAAGGGATATTATTACTACAGTGATGTACTTATTTTATTTTTTTGAGGATACTGTTTTAAATGAGGGGTGTGCAGTCCTGTTACTGTGCAGAGCAACACTGTCGCTTTTTTTCTTCATCTGGTGTAGTTTAGAAATTGGGAAAAAAAAAGTAATGTGTTCTTAAAGCGGTGCTCTAGATAACTGTTATTTCCTGCAGAGACGAGCCCTGGCTGGATGAAGTGACGGCGGTCTGTGATGGATGAAGATTAAAAGTGAAGATGAAGGACTTTACCTAGAGATGTCACTGGTGAGTCAGTGTGTTACCTATACACTGACACTATACACTGTATACTATATACAGTGGTCCTGTGTACAATGTCACCAGTGATCACTGTATTACCTTTACATTATACACTATATACAGAGCTGCTGTGTATAATGTCACCGGTGATCATTGTATTAACTGTACACTGACACTGCATACTAAGTACAGATCTCCTGTGTATAATGGCACTTATGGTGATATTAGTATTGTGTTTTTTATTACTGATCAGTATTGTAGTATTCAGTCACTATATGGCGGTAATATGTTGTTCGGCCATGGTGTGGCGGTCTTTATTCCTTGTATGAGCTATTATTTGGTCACTGTGTGGTGGTAATATGTGGTCTGATCATGGTGTGGTGGTATTTGCTCCTTGTATATGGTATTATTGGTCTTCATATGGTGGTAATGTGTGTTCTGGACATGGTGTGCTGGTATTTGTTCCTTGTATGTGCTATTTGGTCACTATGTAGTGATAATATGTTGTCCAACCATGGTGTGGCGGTATTTGTTCCTTGTAGGTGCTGATATTTGGTCACTGCGTTGTGGTAATATGTTAGCTGGACATTGTGTGGTGGTATTTGTCCCCTGTATGTGATATTATTGGTCATTTTAAAAATTGAAAAATAAATAAAAATATACCTAAATTGTATTGGATATTTTAACAAATGTTTAATAGGTTAGAGTAGAGTAGGGCCTGACATTATCATGGTGGCAGCTTAAAAAATCTTTTGACTATGGACAGTTTGAGGGATGGAGGCCGGGCTGGGGTGAAGCCTGGGCAGAGTCTCAAGGGGGCCCCAAAATTTTGCCAGTATGGGGCCCCGAAATTCCTAGTGGCAGCGCTGCATGAAGCTGTCACGTTTTGGTCGAGAGAGCGGCCGTCCAGTCCATGCACTGCATCCTGATCCCACTCTGATTTATACGGCCATGTGACGGATAGTAAATATAATATGGACTGACAGCAGATTTTTATGATCATCACTGATCCTAATATGAAGAACCTACCTCCATGGTCTTCTGCAAATTTTTTGTGAGGCTGCACAGCTCTAGTTTCTCCTCTCCTACTCCTTTCAGACAATGTACAGTAACATCCAGCTCCCTAAAATCAGAGTGTTGTGAAAAAAACTCAGGAAATATGGAAAGTTTTACATGTACATAAAGTGAACAATAGAAGCAGAGAATGAGAATATAGCAAAAGTGACACTATTAGAAGTAGAGTACATGGACTGTATGGTCTCTGTATAACCCCACCTCTACCACTGATTGGCAGATTTCTGCCTATGCAAAGTGTACACAAAAAGCTGCCAATCAGTGGTGTGGGTGGGCTTATACCCAGCTCAGCATTCAGAGAACTGCTAGCTTTGGAAAAGGTAAAACAGTTACTGTATTTTTTCAAAACTGCAGCAAACAACCCAGTAAGAGACACATCGCTGGAATCAGGGTCTCTGACCCGACATCATACTGCTGTGAAATGGGTAGCAAAAACCTGGTGAAAGTTCCCTTTAAATTGTCCTTATACAGTTTAATTCTTTTTTCTATATTATAATTTTCAATATCTCTGATTGCTCTTAGAGGATAGAAATATTCTTCCTGATTGAGACTGAAAACCTGCATAGACCCAATACTTAGAGTTACAGGTTCCCTACATTTGTGCGAGTTTAGTTAATTCTCATACAGGTCCTTCTCAAAAAATTAGCATATAGTGTTAAATTTCATTATTTACCATAATGTAATGATTACAATTAAACTTTCATATATTATAGATTCATTATCCACCAACTGAAATTTGTCAGGTCTTTTATTGTTTTAATACTGATGATTTTGGCATACAACTCCTGATAACCCAAAAAACCTGTCTCAATAAATTAGCATATTTCACCCATCCAATCAAATAAAAGTGTTTTTTAATAACAAACAAAAAAACCATCAAATAATAATGTTCAGTTATGCACTCAATACTTGGTCGGGAATCCTTTGGCAGAAATGACTGCTTCAATGCGGCGTGGCATGGAGGCAATCAGCCTGTGACACTGCTGAGATGTTATGGAGGCCCAGGATGCTTCAATAGCGGCCTTAAGCTCATCCAGAGTGTTGGGTCTTGCGTCTCTCAACTTTCTCTTCACAATATCCCACAGATTCTCTATGGGATTCAGGTCAGGAGAGTTGGCAGGCCAATTGAGCACAGTAATACCATGGTCAGTAAACCATTTACCAGTGGTTTTGGCACTGTGAGCAGGTGCCAGGTCGTGCTGAAAAATGAAATCTTCATCTCCATAAAGCATTTCAGCCGATGGAAGCATGAAGTGCTCCAAAATCTCCTGATAGCTAGCTGCATTGACCCTGCCCTTGATGAAACACAGTGGACCAACACCAGCAGCTGACATGGCACCCCACACCATCACTGACTGTGGGTACTTGACACTGGACTTCAGGCATTTTGGCATTTCCTTCTCCCCAGTCTTCCTCCAGACTCTGGCACCTTGATTTCCGAATGACATGCAAAATTTGCTTTCATCAGAAAAAAGTACTTGGGACCACTTAGCAACAGTCCAGTACTGCTTCTCTGTTGCCCAGGTCAGGCGCCTCTGCCGCTGTTTATGGTTCAAAAGTGGCTTTTCCTGGGGAATGCGGCACCTGTAGCCCATTTCCTGCACACGCCTGTGCACGGTGGCTCTGGATGTTTCCACACCAGACTCAGTCCACTGCTTCCTCAGGTTCCCCAAGGTCTGGAATCGGTCCTTCTCCACAATCTTCCTCAGGGTCCGGTCTCCTCTTCTCGTTGTACAGCATTTTCTGCCACATTGTTTCCTTCCAACAGACTTACCATTGAGGTGCCTTGATACAGCACTCTGGGAACAGCCTATTTGTTGAGAAATTTCTTTCTGGGTCTTACCCTCTTGCTTGAGGGTGTCAATGATGGCCTTCTTGACATCTGTCAGGTCGCTAGTCTTACCCATGATGGGGGTTTTGAGTAATGAACCAGGCAGGGAGTTTATAAAAGCCTCAGGTATCTTTTGCATGTGTTTAGAGTTAATTAGTTGATTCAGAAGATTAGGGTAATAGGTCGTTTAGAGAACCTTTTCTTGATATGCTAATTTATTGAGACAGGTTTTTTGGGTTATCAGGAGTTGTATGCCAAAATCATCAGTATTAAAACAATAAAAGACCTGACAAATTTCAGTTGGTGGATAATGAATCTATAATATATGAAAGTTTAATTGTAATCATTACATTATGGTAAATAATGAAATTTAACACTATATGCTAATTTTTTGAGAAGGACCTGTATATGAAACTTTGAAGCTCTTTGAAACTTAAAGAAGCACTTCCAACATGTTTTTATTAGCTAAACCTGTGTAAATGTGTGTAATGTAGTGTAAGTGCAATAGTATACTTACTGATCGCTGCCTTTCCCGTTTCCAGCGCTGCTCTGGTCCTCTTCTCACTCATATGACATCTATTCTGATTTGCTGAATCACACTGCGCTCCGTGTGAGCCGAAAGGTGTTTTGACAATGTAAGTCTATCGAGCCTAAGATCGTGACACAATATTGTAACAGTAACTTACATCTCACACACAAAGCGCAGTGGGATCCTCTAAGTCGGCATAGAAGTCACATAAGTGAGAAGAGGACCAGAGCTGTGCTGGAAACAGGAAAGACAGCGATCGATAAGTATATTACCACAATTACATAAACATTTACACAGGGTTAGCTAGTAAAAAGGTTCTTCTTTAAAGGGAACCTGTCACCCCCAAAATCGATGGTGAGGTAAGCTCACCGTCATCAGGGGCTTATCTACATCATTCTGTAATGCTGTAGATAAGCCCCCGATGTATCCTGAAAGATGAGAAGAAGAGGTTAGATTATACTCACCCAGGGGCGGTCCCGCTGCAGTCTGGTCAAATGGGTGTCTCAGGTCCGCTCCGGCGCCTCCTATCTTCATTCCATGACGTCCTCTTCTGGTCTTCACTCCGCGGCTCTGGCACAGGCGTACTTTGTCTGCCCTGGGCCTCTCTGACCTTTCCGGCGCCTGCGCAATGCAGTACTTTGCTCTGCCCTCAATAGGGCAGACAAAGTACACCTGCGCCGGAGCCGCGGCATGAAGACCAGAAGAGGCGATCATGGAATGAAGATGGGAGGCGCTGTTCCGGACCTGAGACACCCATCGGAGCAGGACCGCCCCTGGGTGAGTATAATCTAACGTCTTTTTCTCCTCTTTCAGGTAACATCGGCGGCTTATCTACAGCATTACAGAATGCTGTAGATAAGCCCCTGATGACGGTGAGCTTACCTCACCATCGATTTTGGGGGTGACAGGTTCCCTTTAAAGAAATTGTCCAGTGGGGCAATAAGGGGAATGCTGTAGGCTATATAACAGCTGTGGGCACAGATGATGGAGCAGATGGGCACGTTTTGTGACTGTTCTCATTCTGAGGTCAATAGTCAAAGATGTCACGGAGACTAGAGCAAAAATAAGTATATTCTTTAAGGCTGCCGTCACACTAGCAGTATTTGGTCAGTATTTTACATCAGTATTTGTGAGCCAAGACCAGGAGTGGAATAATCAGAGGAAAAGTATAATAGAAACATCTGCACCACTTCTGTATTTATCACCCACTCCTGGTTTTGGCTTACAAATACTGATGTAAAATACTGACCAAATACTGCTAGTGTAACAGCAGCCTAACTCTTAGCGGAATCTACGTAGCCCCAAGAGGGTGGATAATAATAAATAATAATAATCTTTATTTTTTATATAGCGCTAACATATTCCGCAGCGCTTTACAGTTTGCACACATTAACATTGCTGTCCCCAATGGGGCTCACAATCTAAATTCCCTATCAGTATGTCTTTGGAATGTGGGAGGAAACCGGAGTACCCGGAGGAAACCCACGCAAACACGGAGAGAACATACAAACTCTTTGCAGATGTTGTCCATGGTGGGGTTTGAACCCAGGACTCCAGCGCTGCAAGGCTGCAGTGCTATCCACTGAGCCACCGTGCTGCCCATAATGGCTGTTCATTCAGAAGATTAGACAATCACGTCAAAATAAAATTTTCTGCAGACATCACCAGTTTCCATTGTAGACAATATTGGTGTGTGCATGTGTTGTAGCTGTGCAAGTAAGAAGATTGTCTTTACTTTTCTACAGACCTGTATATGTAGGGGAGGATTCACTAGAAACATGATTTACTTAGACAGCAGCAGTGATAAAAGTGATTGGAATCAGAAACTTAACTGCTTGATTTTGTCTTGCTCCATTCTCAGCTCTTGTACAAGATCCTCAAACCGATTCTTTTCAGTCTCCAGAACCTGATTTATTTTTTCCAGCTCCTATGGAAACAAGATATAAGTGATAAGTGAATCCGTGTAACGAGAGTCATATCAGTCAAGCTAAAAATCACGTTGAGGCCAGTTTCACACGTCAGTGGCTCCAGTACGTGTGGTGACAGTTTCCTCACGTACCGGAGACACTGACTCACATAGACACATTAAAATAAATGTGTCTCTGCACATGTCAGCGTGATTTCACGGACCGTGTGTCCATTTGCAAAACACGGAGACGTGTCAGTTTTCGTGGGAGTGCACGGATCACACGGACCAATTAAGGTCAATGGGTCTGTGTAAACACGTACCGCACACAAATGCTGTCCGTGTGCAATCCGTGTGCATTTTTCCTGTCATAGGGTTAAAATTGTAAAAATTGTTGCAATACACGGACACACGTACAGCAGACGCACAGCACACGTACAGCACACAGACAGCACACAGACCCTAAAAATGTACTCACGGACATCACACGGATCCCACACGGATGGCCTACGTGAGCACACGGACACGGATAACTCCGATACCGTTTTCTCCGGGACCGGAATTATCTGGACGTGTGAGACTGGCCTAATGAAATATCCGACACATACCGGGTGTTTAATATGGCGGCCAAGTTTGGTCAATTTCTACTGAAGTAATTGGGACTTCTGGAAAAACAGAACTGACTTATACTATAACTGCGCTACAGGCTGGCTCATCGGTTTGATGGAAAAACAGACCGCAAAGATGCAGAGGACTTTGCATCTCAAAGGGTAGTTACGGCAGTGTGTCGTGTACAGAGAAAACCTGCCTAGTCGGAAATAAAAGGTAATAGAATAAATCCATTATTTCACAATGGTTTTATCACCTCTTTCTGTTCGCGCTGTGAACACAGTTCTTCTGTTTCCTCCATCAGTTTGTCTACAAGAAAGAAAAACAAAGACAAAGAAGTGAAATAAAAAGAGAAATACTAGCACAAGTCAGTGACTCTCTCTTCACATCATCATAGATACTTTGGGAAGATGTCTCAGCAGATATACCCAACACAAAGCTGTGACCTATCTCATTGTATAGGATACAATAGGATAAGACGCACATAGGCTCCTATAGCAAAAAGACAAGTATAGAGGGACATCTCCAGGACAGAGGTCTCCTTTCAGAAACTGGAAATTCTAAATTCATATTAAACACATTGTAGTAGTATTTTGATTGAGTTTTATAAAATGTTATACTATAATGACCACCAACCAAAATATTCCTGTCTCTCCTTGGCTAGCTGCAGGCCCTGAGCCTCCAAGCTCCCGATCATTGCCTCGCCCAGCTGGGCGTTCTGCCAGGTCCTACGAGGAGGTAAAGGAATATGCATTAGAACTTTGTGCCTCCACTGCCATGCATGATGGCAGTTATCAGGCAATGAAGAAACTGCCTAGAGCTACTAAGCATTTTATATATACGGTTGATCACAATCATTACATTAGGGTATACAGTTAGGTCTGGAAATATTTGAACAGTGACTATTTTTTATTTAACTCCATCATGACCCTTGACATCCTGTTACGTCAAAGGTTATGTCCCTGCCTTTGATGCTGGCTCCGACGCTGAGCTTGCATCTTTCCCCGCACTTGATAGCTGATTTAATCAGCCATCAAGTGCCTTTAACGCTCCACCCGCGGCTGTTAACCTGTTAAATTCCACTGTCAATCACTAGCAGCAGCATTTAACACATGCTGGCCGGAAGCTTGTTGCAAATCCCACCCATTTCACAAATTTTGGATTTTTTTTCATCACTTATATAAAAATAACCTATACATGTTTGGTGTCTGTGAACTCATAATAACCCGGAAATAATGACAGGTCAGTTTTGGCATTTAGTGAACAAAGTAAAAAAAAAAACTGTGGAATTGCACTTTTTTTTGCAATTTCATCGCACTTGGAACTTTTTTTTTCCCCATTTTCCAGAACATGACATGTTAAAATCAATGGAGTCGTTGAAAAGTACAAACCGTCCCGCAAAACACAAGCCCTTACATGGCCATGTTGATGGAAAAATAAAAAAGTTATAAAAGTTATGGCTCTGGGAAGAAAGGAAGCAAAAATCAAAACCATTGAAACTAAAACAAAAAAAACTCCACACGTTTGCTATCGCTGCATTTGGAAATGTTCGATCTATCAAAATATAAAAACAGTTAATCCGATCGGTAAACAAGAAAAAATAATCAAAATGCCAGAGTTATGTTGTTTTGGCAGCCGCTAAAATACAATAAAATGCAAAAGATTGTATCTACCACAAAATAGTATCAATAAAAACATCAACTCAGGCAGCAAAAAATAAGCCCTCACCCATCCCCAGGTCCCGAAAATGAAAACACTACTGGTTTTGGAAAATGGTGACAATTTTGTTTTCTTACAAATTTTAGAATTTGTTTCTCCCCACTTAAATAAAAAAGAACCTATGTATGTTTGGTATCTGCATACTTGTTCTGACCTGGAGAATTATATTTCCTGGTTGTTTTCACCATGTAGTGAACATGGTAAATAAAAAACAAAACCACAATTGTGGAATTGCACTTTTTTTTTGCAATTTCTCTGCACTTGGGACTTTTTTCGGTTTTCCAGTACACTATATGGTAAAAATCAATGGTGTCGTTAAAAAGTACAACTCGTCATGCAAAAAACAAGCCCTCATACGGCTATATGGCTGGGGAAAAAAAAGTTATGACTCTTAAAAGAAGGGAAGGAAAATACAGAAGTGCAAAAATGGAAAATTGCAAGGTTATGAAGGGGTTTAAAATGAATCTTAGTTTCATTTGTTCATAGAATGTTTTTCCAGAACTGGCTGGCTTCTTTAGAAGTGTTTTCTGGAAAAGTCTAATCTGGGCTTTCTATTTTTAAGACTGATTAACTCCTTAACGGCCAAAGTTTTTTTGGGTTTTTGCCTTTTCGTTTTTCGCTCCCCTTCTTCTCAGAGCCATAACTTTTTTATTTTTCTGTCACTATGGCCATGTGAGGGCTTATTTTTGCGGGACGAGTTGTACTTTTGAACGACACCATTGGTTTTACCATGTCGTGTACTAGAAAATGGGAAAAAATTCAAAGTGTGGTGAAATTGCAAACAAATGCAATCCCACACTAATTTTTTGCTTGGCTTTTTTACTAGATTCACTAAATGCTAAAACTGACCTGCCATTATGATTTTCCAGGTCTTTACGAGTTCATAGACATCAAACATGTCTAAGTTACTTTTAATCTAAGTGGTGAAAAAAATTACAAACTTTGTAAAAAAAAACAAAACAAAAAAAAAACTGTGCCATTTTCCGATACCCATAGCGTCTCCATTTTTTGTGATCTGGGGTCGGGTGAGGGGTTATTTTTTGCGTGCCGAGCTGATGTTTTTAATGATAACATTTTGGTGCAGATATGATATTTTGATCGCCTGTTATTGTATTTCAATGCAATGTCGCGGCGACCAAAAAAAGTAATTCTGGCGTTTCCACTTTTTTCTTGCTAAGCCGTTTAGTGATCAGGTTAATCCTTTTTTTAATTGATAGATTGGGCGATTCTTAATGCGGTAATACCAAATACGTGTATGTTTGATTGTTTTTATTTTTTTATTTTGAATGGGGCTGGGGTGAAAGGGGGGTGATTTGAACTTTTATAAAAAAAAAAATTTAAATATTTTTAAAAACTTATTTTTTTATTTTGGCATCCTTCAATAGTCTCCATGGGAGACTAGAAGCTTCCACAACCCGATCGGCTCTGTTACATAGATGTGATGATCAGATCACTCCTATGTAGTAGAATTACTCACTTGCTATGAGCGCCGAACACCAGACAATGTTCACAACAAGCTGACACCGACAACCATAGAGGTCTCCAGGAGACATCTGGTTGTCATGCCAAAGAACCGGTGACCCGCGATCACGTGACAGGGTCACCGCTGGGCGGATTTCCGGACCGATGGCCAGATGTTGTGAATTCCGCTCTTGGGCTCCCTCCAGTGGTTGTAAGTGGCACTTTTGTGAATTCTGCTCTTGGGCTCCCTCTTGTGGTTTCAAGTGGTAGGGCTGCTCCTTGGAGTTAGCTGTCAGCAGCTGCCTCCACTGATCGTCTTTTCTGCTCGGCTATTTATGCCTGGCTCTTTCCTTCAGCCAGTGCCACTTGTAAATGGTTCCTGGTTGCATTCACATCTCTTTGGATTTCCCTGTTATCCTGACCAGTTCAGCAAAGCTAAGTTCTTGCTTGCTCTTTTCTGTTCACAGATTGTGGACTTATCCGTTCTGTGCTTTCTATGTTTGTCCAGCTTATCAGTATGAATTAATTCTGTCTTGCTGGAAGCTCTGGGTAGCAGATTTACCCTCCACACCTTTAGTCAGGAGATTTTTAGTAAACTCTGCGTGGATTTTTGTAGTGTTTTATACTGACCGCACAGTATTCCATCCTGTCCTATCTATCAAGCTAGACTGGCCTCCTGTGCTCATCCTGGTTTCATTCTGTGTATGTCTTCTCCCTCTCCACTCACAGTCATTATTTGTGGGGGGCTAATCTATCCTTTGGGGATTTTCTCTGAGGCAAGATAGTTTTCCTGTTTCTATCTTTAGGGGTAGTTAGCTCTTAGGCTGTGATGAGGTGCCTAGGGAGAGTTAGGAGCATCCCACGGCTACTTCTAGTGTTGTGTTAAGCTTAGGGACTGCGGTCAGTACAGTTACCACTTCCTTCAGAGCTCGTTCCATGTTGCTCCTAAACCACCGCATCATAACAGCCAGAAGCGTGAGTTAAATACGGCTGTCAGTATTTGACAGTGGCATTTAACAGGTTAATAGCCACGGGTGGATCATGATTCCAATTGCGGCTATTCCGGGTACATGTCAGCTGTTCAAAACAGCTGATATGTCCCGGGAAAGACGTGGGCTCAGCTCCAGAGCCCACATCATAGGGAGGGAGTCCGACGTCAGCGTAAATTTACACCCAATGTCGGAAAAGGGTTAATGGTTTGTGGTGAACCCTCTGTATTTGCTCTCATGACGTCTTCTCTTCATGGTAGATTTCGATACTGAAACACCTACTTCCTGGAGAATGTTTTCCATTTGGGTGGCTGGTGTGAAGTGGTTTTTCTTCACCAAGGAAAAGATTCTGTAATATTCCACCACTGTTGTCTTCCATGGATTTCCAGGTCTTTTTAATTTGGTCACTCCTAACATTTCTGCTATTACTCTGATGGATTTTTTTTTTTCAACCTAATGATGGTCTGCTTCACTTCCATTGAGAGCTCATTTGACCGCATATTTTGGGTTCATAGTAACATCTTCCAAATGCAAATGCACACCTGGAATCAGCTCCACACCTTTTACCTGCTTAATTGATGATAGATCAACAAGGGAATAACCCATGCAGCCCATTAAAGAGCTTTCAAGATAATTGTCCAATTACGGTACTTTTAGTCTTTTTAAACAGAGGCAGCTACATATTAAAGAGCTGTAAATCCTAAACCTTCACTCCAATTAGGATGTGAATTAAAGCTGAGAGTCTGCACTTTAAGCCCATATTGATCATATAACTGTATCTTGAATATGTTTTAGTAAACAGCTAAAATGACAAAATTTGTGTCACTGTCCAAATATTTCTGGGCCTAACTGTATATATATATATATGTTAGTGAATAGAAAAATAATGCACCAAAAAAACCTAGTGTTTTATATTGCATAGAGACATTAAGATAATTTTAGAGAGCCAATGGTATTTTTAAATTTGTGACAGAGATAATTAACATAGTTTGCTGCTCTATTACCACTTCATGTGAACATACAACATTGTCAAAGTTTAAACTCATCTGTTATGTTCAAGTAATGCTTTCTCTTGTTCTTATTGAAATATGCACACTGTAGATTAACCCCTGAACGACCAGAGGTATTTTAGTTTTTGCGTTTTCATTTTTTTTGCTCCCCTTCTTCCCAGAGGCATAACTTTTTTTTTTTTTTTTTCAGTCAATATAGTCATGTGAGGGCTCGTTTTTTTTACTTTTGGTTTTAACATATCGTGTACTGGAAAATGGGAAAAAAAATCCAAG
Source organism: Ranitomeya imitator (assembly GCF_032444005.1). Classification (NCBI taxonomy): domain Eukaryota; kingdom Metazoa; phylum Chordata; class Amphibia; order Anura; family Dendrobatidae; genus Ranitomeya; species Ranitomeya imitator. Next base: position 713,493,874 of record NC_091282.1, on the reverse strand, counting down.
TGCGGTGAGATTGCAAAAAAAAGTGCAATTCCACAGTTTGTTGGTTTTTTTTTGCCATGGTCACTAAATTCTGAAACTGACCTGCCATGAGGATTCTCCAGGTCATTACGAGTTCATAGACACCAAACATGTCCAGGTTCTTTTTTATTTAAGTGGTGAAAAAAAAATCCAAAGTTTGGTAAAAAAAAAAATGGTGCCATATTCCGAGACCTGTAGCGTCTCCATTTTTCATGATCTGGAGCTGGGTGAGGGCTTATTTTTTTGCGCACCGAACTGATGTTTTTATTGATACCATTTTGGTGTAGATACAATCTTTTGATCGCCCGTTATTTTATTTTATTGCAATGTAGCGGTGACCAAAAAAAAGTAATTCTGGCGTTTTGATCATTTAACCCCTTTCTGACATCAGACGTACTATCCCGTCCAGGTGGGGTGGGCCCCCATGATCAGGGACGGGATAGTACGTCATGCCCTTTAATGCGACACTGCGACTTAAGTCGCGGTGATCACATTAAAATTCCGACGCCATCTTACCTCAGGGAAGATGGCCTCGGCATCCTGGGGTATGGCGTCCCCTCCCCCGCCTCCCGATCGCTGTGATTGGCTGTTCAATTCTGAACAGCCAATCACAGCCTTTCTCATTGTTTCAGCCAATCAGCTTGGCTGAAACAGTGAGGTTCCAGGCTAGGATCAAGTACCGATGTACTCGATCCTGGGGCCGGTGCCTGGCAACCCAGGCACCGGCCAAAACCCCCGGATTGGCGCGATCGACGATCACATCGATCGCGCCAATCGCAGGGCATAGCGGCGGTGTTACCGCGCTGTGCCCTGCCTGAAAGTGCCTGATCCGGAGCCGCAGGGCAGCTGAGGAAGGCTCCGGATCCTGCAGCTGTGATTGGCGCAATCGATGTGATCGTCGATCGCGCCAATCAGGAACAGTCCCGCCGGATCGGCGCGATCGACGATCACATCGATCGCCGTCGATCGCGCCGATCGCAGGGCACAGCGGCGGTGTTACCGCGCTGTGCCCTGCTTGGAAATCCAGCCTCATCTGCCTGCCACCTCCCCCACCACCTCCTGCAGCTCTGCCAATCAGGGCACAGCAGCGGTGTGCCCGCGCTGTGCCCTGATGGTGACCTGCCGGTGACCTGCCGGTCACCTGCCGGTCACTTGCTGGTGACCTGCCGGTGACCTGCCTATGATCGGAGCTGTGAGCTCCGATCATAGGCTGGTGCCTAGCGACACCGGCGTCACCAGGGCCACCTCTGATTGGTGGGATCGATGTGATCATTCGATCCCACCAATGACAGGTCACAGCAGCGGTGTGACCGCTCTGTGACCTGTCTCACCTGTCCCTGACCTGTCTGACTGCTCTTCAGGAATCCTCACACTTGGTGAGGATTCCTGAAGAGCGGTCACGCTGACAGATGCCCTCCTGTGCTGAGACTTGTGGTGCCACAGTAGCCTGTGACACCACAATTCTTGCTAAAGAAAGAAGACAGAAGAAAGAAGACAGAAGAAAGAAGAGAGACTACAACCGTAAGTGTTCATCCCCGATCCCGGCCCGATCTTACTTCACCCCCCCCTTACCCCTCCCCCCCTTCCCCTTCCCCCTCCACCCCCACTTTGCGCCGCGTCCGTCCGTGCCCAAATTTAGCAGCCGCCGAGCGTTGATTGGTGACGCAGTTCACCGATCAACACTCGTGCTCGCTTTTCTTTCCCACATCCCCGTCCACGCACCCCGCCGCTGCGTCTGAACCCGTGCCTTTCATTTCTTTTTTTTTTTCCCACATCCCCATCCACGCACCCCGCCGCTGCGTCTGAACCCGTGCCTTTCATTTCTTTTTTTTTTCCCACATCCCCGTCCACGCACCCCGCCGCTGCGTCTGAACCCGTGCCTTTCATTTCTTTTTTTTTTTTTCCACATCCCCGTCCACGCACTCCGCCGCTGCGTCTGAACCCGTGCCTTTCATTTCTTTTTTTTTTTTTCCCACATCCCCGTCCACGCACTCCGCCGCTGCGTCTGAACCCGTGCCTTTCATTTCTTTTTTTTTTTTCACACATCCCCGTCCACGCACCCCGCCGCTGCGTCTGAACCCGTGCCTTTCATTTCTTTTCTTTTTTTTCCCACATCCCCGTCCACGCACTCCGCCGCTGCGTCTGAACCCGTGCCTTTCATTTCTTTTCTTTTTTTTCCCACATCCCCGTCCACGCACTCCGCCGCTGCGTCTGAACCCGTGCCTTTCATTTCTTTTTTTTTTTTCCCACATCCCCATCCACGCACCCCGCCGCTGCGTCTGAACCCGTGCCTTTCATTTCTTTTTTTCCCACATCCCCGTCCACGCACCCCGCCGCTGCGTCTGAACCCGTGCCTTTCATTTCTTTTTTTTTTCCCACATCCCCATCCACGCACCCCGCCGCTGCGTCTGAACCCGTGCCTTTCATTTCTTTTTTTTTTCCCACATCCCCGTCCACGCACCCCGCCGCTGCGTCTGAACCCGTGCCTTTCATTTCTTTTTTTTTTTTCCCACATCCCCATCCACGCACCCCGCCGCTGCGTCTGAACCCGTGCCTTTCATTTCTTTTCTTTTTTTCCCACATCCCCGTCCACGCACCCCGCCGCTGCGTCTGAACCCGTGCCTTTCATTTCTTTTTTTTTTTTCCCACATCCCCGTCCACGCACTCCGCCGCTGCGTCTGAACCCGTGCCTTTCATTTCTTTTTTTTTTTCCCACATCCCCGTCCACGCACTCCGCCGCTGCGTCTGAACCCGTGCCTTTCATTTCTTTTTTTTTTTTCCCACATCCCCATCCACGCACCCCGCCGCTGCGTCTGAACCCGTGCCTTTCATTTCTTTTTTTTTTTTTTACACATCCCCGTTCACACACCCAGCAGCCGCTGAACTTTGATAAGTGACGCAGTTCACTTATCAGAGCTAGGGCCTGCTGTTTTAGACTTTTCCTTTTACAGGTATTTTTTTTCCCTTTAGCTTTTTCCTTTCAGAATAGTTTGCACCAAACACTATCCCCCCCCCACACATACACAGTTATCAATAAATATTACACCCAAGCACCATAATCACACAAAAAATGTCCCGTTCGTCACAGCAGCGCTATTCATTGGAGGAGGCATATGCTTTCCTTGCCTCCGACACTGATAGCGAGGGAGAGGATCCCACATTCCTTTACTCTTCAGATTCTTCATCCTCTTCCTCCTCCTCATCTTCCTCCTTGGGTCCTGCGGAACCGCCACGCAGACGCCCCAGGAGAGAAGATCAGGCAGCGCCCACTCCTGAAAATGAACCAGCGCGACCCTCTTCGGACCCCATATGGACCTCGTCCCCCGAAAATAACGAGCCACTGATTCCCGATTTTGTGGCAGAATCAGGAATCAAGTTTGACACCACCGGCCTCACAGAAATAGACTTTTTCAAAGTCTTTTTCTCTGAGGCTTTCGTTAACCTCATGGTGGAGCAAACTAATTTGTATGCTCGGCAATTTTTGCAGCAAAACCCCCGTTCATCATTTTCTAACTGGTCTCCTGTGGACGCAGTTGAAATGATGCAGTTTTGGGGCCTGGTCCTCCATATGGGGATCGTGAAGAAGCCAGAAATTCGGCAATATTGGAGTGTAGATATTTTATATAACACTCCAGTGTTCCGAATGGTCATGGTTCGGACGCGTTTTGAGGCCATCCATAAGTTTTTGCATTACAACGATAATGCACGGTGTCCCGCACGAGATGACCCCAATTTTGACCGTCTGTACAAAGTTTGGCCGGTCATCGAACACTTCAGCAAAAAGTTTGCTGAAGTGTACGTGCCCAAAAGGGACATCTGTGTGGATGAGTCCTTGGTTCATTTTAAGGGGCGGCTCAGATTCCGTCAATACCTGCCCAGCAAAAGGGCCATGTACGGAATCAAACTCTACAAGCTGTGTGAGAGTACCTCAGGGTACACCTACAGCTTTAGAGTGTACGAAGGGAAGGACAGCAGGATTGAACCGCCTGAGTGTCCTTCCATCCTGGGAGTGAGTGGGAAAATTGTGTGGGATTTGGTGCACCCACTGCTGGATAAAGGTTATCACCTCTACACCGATAACTTTTATTCCAGCATCCCACTCTACAAATCCCTCTCTGCGCGAGGTACCGCAGCCTGCGGTACTGTCCGCAAAATTCAGAGAGGCCTCCCGAAGACGCTACTTGGGCAGATGCTCAGAAAAGGTGAGAGCAAAGCCCAATGTAGCGACCACCTGCTGGTGGTCAAGTACAAGGACAAGAGGGATGTCCTTCTCTTGACCACCATACACGGTGATGGCAGTGCCCTCAGCAGTGTATGGGGTACCTCAACACAGGTCTGCAAACCGGACTGTGTACAGGGGTACAACAAAAACATGGGGGGCGTTGATCTCTCCGATCAACTCCTCCAACCGTACAGTGCTTTGAGGAAGGCCAAGGTGTGGTACAAAAAGCTGTCCGTGTACATCGTACAAATGGCAATGCTCAACGCTTTCCTGCTGTCACGATGTGCACGACACACTGATACGTCGTACCTTCAGTTCCAGGAGGTAGTGGTTAAGGCCCTGATATTTGGCACGAGGGAAGGAGCGGGCCCCAGTACTTCCGGAACTGAGGGTGCTCGTATCATACCAGGTCAGCATTTTCCGGGGGTGGTCCCGCCAACTGATAGAAAAAGTAAGCCGCAAAAAAGGTGCCGAGTGTGCTACAAAAGAGGAGTACGCAAGGACACCATCTATCAATGCGACACCTGCCCCGACAAACCTGGCCTGTGTATGAAGGACTGCTTCAAATTGTACCACACCTCCATGCACTACTAATTTACTTAACAGGAACCAGTAGATTAGTTCCAAAGAGGGGGCACATCTAAGTAAGTTCCTTGGGGGTCTAGGTTCCAAAATGATGTCACTTGTGGTTTTTTTTTACTGTTTAGGCACATCAGGGGCTCTGCAAACGGAACATGACGCCCTCAAAACTAGTCCATCAAAGTCTGCATTCCAAATCGTCACTGCTTCCCTTCTGAGTCCCGAAGTGCCCAAACAGTTTTTTCCCACATATGGGGTACTAGCGTACTCAGAACAAATTGGACAACAACTTTTGGGGTCCAATTTCTCCTGTTACCCTTGGGAAAATAAAAAATTGGGGGCTGAAAGATCATTTTTGTGGGGGAAAAAATAGAATTTTTTATTTTCACACCGGGCATCATAGACTTTAGTGAAGCACTTGGAGGTTCAAAATTCTCACGACACACCTAGATAAGTTCCTTAGGGGGTCAAGTTTCCAAAATGGGGTCACTTGTGGGGAGTTTCTAATGTTTAGGCACATCAGGGGCTCACCAAATGGCACATGATGCCTGCAGACAATTCCATCAAAGTCTGCATTCCAAAACGTCACTACTTCCCTTCCGAGCCCCGAAGTGTGCCCAAACAGTAGTTTTCTCCCACATATGGGGTACCAGCGTACTCAGGACAAATTCAACAACAACTTTTGGGGTCCAATTTCTCCTGTTACCCTTGGGAAAATAAAAAATTGGGGACTGAAAGATCATTTTTGTGGGGGAAAAAATTGAATTTTTTATTTTCACACCGGGCATCATAGACTTTAGTGAAGCACTTGGAGGTTCAAAATTCTCACGACACACCTAGATAAGTTCCTTAGGGGGTCAAGTTTCCAAAATGGGGTCACTTGTGGGGAGTTTCTACTGTTTCGGCACATCAGGGGCTCACCAAATGGCACATGATGCCTGCAGACAATTCCATCAAAGTCTGCATTCCAAGACGTCACTACTTCCCTTCTGAGCCCCGAAGTGTGCCCAAACAGTAGTTTTCTCCCACATATGGGGTACCAGCATACTCAGGACAAATTCAACAACAACTTTTGGGGTCCAATTTCTCCTGTTACCCTTGGGAAAATAAAAAATTGGGGGCTGAAAGATCATTTTTGTGGGGGAAAAAATAGAATTTTTTATTTTCACACCGGGCATCATAGACTTTAGTGAAGCACTTGGAGGTTCAAAATTCTCACGACACACCTAGATAAGTTCCTTAGGGGGTCAAGTTTCCAAAATGGGGTCACTTGTGGGGAGATTCCACTGTTTAGGCACATCAGGGGCTGTCCAAACGCGACATGGCGTCCGATCTCAATTCCAGCCAATTTTAGCTTGAAAATGTCAAACGGCTCTCCTTTCCTTCTGAGCCCTGCCATGCGCCCAAACAGTGGTTCCCCCCCACATATGGGGTATCCGCGTACTCAGGACAAATTGGACAACAACTTTTGGGGTCCAATTTCTCCTTTTACCTTTGAGAAAATAAAAAATTGGGGACTAAACCATCATGTTTGTGGAAAAAATAGGATTTTTTATTTTCACGCCCGGGCGTTATAAACTTTCGTGAAGCACTTGGGGGATAAAAGTGCTCACGACACAACTAGATAAGTTCCTTAGGGGGTCTAGTTTCCAAAATGGGGTCACTTGTGGGGGGTTTCCACTGTTTAGGCACATCAGGGGCTCTCCAAACGCGACATGGCGTCCGATCTCAATTCCAGCCAATTTTAGCTTGAAAATGTCAAACGGCACTCCTTTCCTTCTAAGCCCTGCCATGCGCCCAAAAAGTGGTTCCCCCTCACATGTGGGGTATCAGCGTATTCAGGACAAATTGGACAACAACTCTTGAGGTCCATTTTCTCTTTTTACACTTGGGAAATTAAAAAAATTATTGCTGAAAGAACATTTTTGTGACTAAAAAGTAAAATGTTAATTTTTTCCTTCCATGTTGCTTCTGCTGCTGTGAAACACCTGAAGGGTTAATAAACTTCTTGAATGTGGTTTTGAGCAGATTGAGGGGTGCAGTTTTTAGAATGGTGTCACTTTTGGGTATTTTCTGCCATATAGACCCCTCAAAATGATTTCAAATGTGAGGTGGTCCCTAAAAAAAATGGTTTTGTAAATTTTGTTGTAAAAATGAGAAATTGCTGGTCAAATTTTAACCCTTGTAACTTCCTAGAAAAAAAAAATTTTGTTTCCAAAATTGTGCTGATGTAAAGTAGACATGTGGGTAATGTTATTTATTAACTATATTGTGTCACTTAACTCTCTGGTTTAACAGAATAAAAATTCAAAGTTGGAAAATTGCGAAATTTTCAAAATTTTCGCCAAATTTCCGTTTTTTTCACAAATAAACGCAAGTTATATCGAAGAAATTTTACCACTATCATGAAGTACAATATGTTACAAGAAAACAATCTCAGAATCACTGGGATCCGTTGAAGCGTTCCAGAGTTATAACCTCATAAAGGGACAGTGGTCAGAATTGTAAAAATTGGCCCGGTCATTAACGTGCAAACCACCCTTGGGGGTAAAGGGGTTAACGATCGGGTTAATTATTTCTTTATATTGATAGATCGGGCGATTCTGAGCACGTTGATACTAAATATGTGTTGGGGTTTTATTTCATTGTTTTACTTTGAATGGGGTGAAATGGGGGCGATTTGAACCTTTATATTTTTTTATTTTTTTTTTAAACTTTTTTTATTTTTTACATGCTTCAATTGTCTCAATGGGAGCCTAGAAGCTACAGTTGTCTGATGGGCTCCGCTGCATACAGGCGATGATCAGATCGCCTGTGTGTAGAAGAAATGCTCACTTGCTGTGAGTGCCGACCACCGGGCAGTGTTCATAGCAATCCAGCAATGACAACCATACAGGTCTGCTGAAGTCCTCTGGTTGTCATGCGACCCATCGGTGACCTGCGATCATGTGACTTAGTCACCGATGGGCGGAATTAGTGACGCGCTTCCAATAAGCGCGAGTTAAATGCCACTGTCCAAAATTGACCACGGCATTTAACTAGTTAACAGCCACAGGTGGATCGTGATTCCACCCGCGGCTGTTGCAGGCACATGTCAGCTGTATAAATCAGCTGTCATGTGCCCAGATAGGTGCAGGCTCAGCCGGAGCCGCACAAAAGAGAGTCCAACCTCGGCATATCCCAATGTCTGTATAGGGTTAAGACTGAAGGTAGCATTACTGCAAAGGAGCAAATATGGAAACAAGGAGTACAAAGAAACAAATCAGAATATGTCTTAAACCTTAGGTTCCTCAAAGTAATCCCCCACCTCCCTTTACTCCGATGACAGCTTTACACCATCTTAGCATTCTCACAGGCAGCTTCATCAAGTTGACACATGGAATGGTTTCCAATTAAGTGATTGAGACTATCAGTTGTGTTTTGCAGAGGCAATGTTGGTACACACTTCCATACAGTGCTGAGGCCTAGTCCACATCTATTCTAAAGGTACCTTCACACATAACGATATTGTTAACGATATCGTTGCTTTTTGTGACGTAGCAACGATATCGTTAATGAAATCGTTATGTGTGACAGCGACCAACGATCAGGCCCCTGCTGGGAGATCGTTGGTCGCTGAATAAAGTCCAGAACTTTATTTCGTCGCTGGACTCCTCCTGACATCGCTGGATCGGCGTGTGTGACACCGATCCAGCGATGTCTTCACTGGTAACCAGGGTAAACATCGGGTAACTAAGCGCAGGGCCGCGCTTAGTAACCCGATGTTTACCCTGGTTACCATCCTAAAAGTAAAAAAAAACAAACACTACATACTTACCTACAGCTGTCTGTCCTCCAGCGCTGTGCTCTGCACTCCTCCTGCACTGGCTGTGAGCGTCGGTCAGCCGGAAAGCAGAGCGGTGACGTCACCGCTCTGCTTTCCGGCCGCTGTGCTCACAGTCAGTGCAGGAGGAGTGCAGACCACAGCGCTAGAGGACAGACAGCTGTAGGTAAGTATGTAGCGTTTGTTTTTTTTTACTTTTAGGATGGTAACCAGGGTAAACATCGGGTTACTAAGCGCGGCCCTGCGCTTAGTTACCCGATGTTTACCCTGGTTACCGGCATCGTTGGTCGCTGGAGAGCTGTCTGTGTGACAGCTCTCCAGCGACCAAACAGCGACGCTGCAGCGATCTGGATCGTTGTCGGTATCGCTGCAGCGTCGCTTAATGTGAAGGGGCCTTTAGCCAGAATATGGCTAGAAGCACTCAACAATGTTTAGAAATGAGAAGCCATTATTACTTTGAGTCATTTATGGTCAGACAATCCGGAAAACTGCTAGAACCTTGAAGGTATGATCAAGTAGATTCATGAAAACCATAATTTGTTATGATGAAACAGATTCTCATGATGAGCCCCTGAAATGGAAATTTAAGACTTACCTCTGCTGCAAAAGATAAGTTCATCTGAGTTATCAACCCCAAAAATCAAGTACTGACAGCACCTCAGACAACAGCCCTCATAAATCATACACAGACACCAAGTAACAGACATCTCAACATCACCTGTTCAGAAGACGCTGTGAGAAGAAGGCCTATATGGCCAAAGTTCTGCAAAGAAGCCACTACAGAGGACCGCAAGCAAGAAGAAGAAACTTATTTGAGCCAAGCAACACAAGGACTGGACAATAGATCAGTGGAAATCAGTACTGTGGTCTGATGAGACAATATTTGAGATTTTGGCACCAACTGCCATGTCTTTATAAAAAGCAGATAAGGTGAGAGGATGGTTTCTACATGTGTGATGCCCACGGTGAAGAATGGAGGGCGAGGTGTAATTGTGTTGGGGTGGTTTGCTGGTGACTCAGTTGGTGATTTATTCCAAATACAAGCCAGTTTTACCCAGCATAGCTACCACAGCATCCTGCAATGACATGTCATCCCATCTGGTCTGTCCTTAGTGGGAACATAATTTGTGTTGTAATAGGACAATGACCCAATACACATCTCCAATCCATGTAAGGCTTTTGCAATCAAGAAGGTGAGGGATGGCGTGTTGCGACAGATGACATGGCCTCCACAATCACCTGACCTTAATTGCGAGGGCTTGGGATGAGTTGGATGCAGAGTGAAGGCAAAGCAGCCAGCAAGTGCTCAGCTCCTCTTGGAACTCCTGCAAGAGTGTTGGTGACTAATTGCTAAAGGTGCTTGGGAGAATGCCAAAGGGCTGTGTAAAGCTGTCATTACAGTAAAAGAGGGGCACTTTAAGGAATCTAAGGTTTGACACACATCCTGGTTTATTTATTTACTCCTTGTTTCCATATGCGTTTCTTTGTGGTTTTGCTTCCTTCAGTCTGAATCTACTATGTGCACATTCCAATAAGGAAAAGGATAATAATTACATGAACAGAACAAGTGAGTCCAAACTTTTGACTGATACTATACCCTGAGTGTAGCAAGCTTTGGAGTCCAAAAGTTGCATGAGTTCATTTTCAGCCTCTGGAAATGTAGAATTATTTTTTTCATTCACTGACATTCTGGATCATTTAGTGTAGCCAAATATTAGTAGTCCATTCTGCTGTATTAGTAGTCTGGCTTCTTGCCTCTCTAATAAATGGCAGGTCGCTTAAAATGTGATGTCAGATTTCCAAGAACAGAAATCTCTGTGTAGTGTGAAAGGGGTGGTGGAGTTTATTTTTTTCAAGAAATTATATATGTTTCCATTTTACATCAATCAATATTAAAAAGAAACCAGGAGTCACACAATAAGCATCAACACTATTCCATACTAATACACTGGAATTTTTCCTATGTGCTTGTGTCATCGTTGTCAGGTCATCTATGACCAATAGTAAGAAACCATTTATAAAAGGTAGGGGTTGGGATGTTACAGTGGCATGTAAAAGTTTGGGAACCCCTGGTCAAAATTACTGTTATTGTGAACAGTTAAGCAAGTTGAAAATGAAATGATCTATAAAAGTGCTAAAGTTAAAGATGACACATTTCCTTTGTATTTTAGGCCCAAAAATATATATATTGTCATTTTTTACATTTTAAAAATTACAAAATGGAAAATGGACCAATGCATAAGTTTGGGCACCCTTGAGCTTGTGAGCTCTCATAACGTTGAACAAGATTTAGGACCTTAATTAACATGTTAGGGTTATGGCTTGTTCACTATCATAGTTAGAAAAGGCCAGCTGATGCAAATTTCTCAGCTTTATAAAAACCAGCCTACTCTAACCTTGTGCCAAAAAACAGCAGCCATGGGCTCTTCTAAGTAGCTGGCTAGCACTCTGAAAATGGTGGAGGCACACAGAGTAGGAGAAGGCTACAAGAAGAGAGTAAAGTGTTTTCAAGTTGCCCTTTCCTCAGTTCGAAATGTAATTAAAAAATGGCAGATAGCAGGTACAGTGGAGGTCAAGATAAGGTCTGGAAGACAAAGTAAAATTTTAGTGAGAGCTGCTGATAAGATTGCTAGAGAGGCAAATCAGAACCCCCACTTGACTGCAAAATACCTTCAGAAATATTTAGCAGACTCTGGAGTTATGGTACATTGTTCTACCGTTCAGAGATACATGCACAAATATGGCCTTCATAGAAGAGTCATTGGAAGAAAACATCTCCTGCGTCCTCAAGAAAAAAATACAGCATAAGAAGTATGCAAAAGAACATCTAAACAAGACTGATGCATTTTGTGGACTGATGAGATTAAAAGAGAACTCTTTTGGCCACAATGATCAAAGGCATTTGTAGAGGAAAAAAAGGGCCCAACATGTCAGGAAAAAAACACCTCGCTAACCATTAAACATGGGGGTGCATCAATCGTGCTTTGGGGTTGTGTTACAGCCAATGGTACAGTAAACATTGCACAGGTAGAGGGAAGAATGGATTCAATGAAATTTCAACAAATTCTTGAAGCAAACATAACACCATCTATAAAAAAGCTGAAGTTGAAAAGACGGTGACTTCTACAAATGGATAATGATCCTCAACATAAGTCAAAATCCACAATAGACTACCTCAAAAGGCGGAAGCTGAAGGTTTTACAATGGCCCTCACAGTCTCTTGATCTGAACATCACTGAATATCTGTGTCTAGACCTCAAAATAGCAATTCTTGCAAGACGACCTAGTAATCTCACAGAACTGGAAGAATTTCCCAAGGAAGAATGGATGAAAATCCCTCAAACAAGAATTCAAAGACTCATGACTGGCTACAAAAAGTGTTTACAGGCTGTGATACTTGCAAAAGGGGGTGCTGCTAGTACTAGGTACTAACCATGCAGGGTGCCCAAACCTTTGTATCTGTCCATTTTCCTTTTTATAATAAATCACAATAATTTTGGGGCGCCTAAAATACAAAGGTAATGTGTCTTCTTTAACTTTAGTTCTTTCAAAGATCATTTTATCTTCTACTTTCTTAACTCTTCACAATAACAGTAATTTTGACCAAGGGTGACCAAACTTTTACATGCCACTGCATGTGACCACTATTGTCTGGCTTTACTCATTTATAGTTGGCTGTAGTAATAATCAAGACAAAATACCAAATTAACTGGATCCAAAAATGACCCCATAAAATATTTGGAACAAAGTATCGCAATCTTCACAGCTGTGATTGAATTCTAAACTTCATTACAGGGAATAAGCTTGTTTTATTGCCTTTTTCCCCCTTTTTTGGCAGGTTAAAAGCAGAAATATTCTTACACTTACACTTTGCCAGATTCATGCAGCATTTCCAGCCATTGACTTTGCTCAAGCTCAGACTCAGCTGCCAGCAGTATGTTTCCCTGCAGAGTAGAATTAGAGAGCTGTAGAGCTTGGAGGCAATATACGGCACCAGTTATTCTAGCCCAAGCAATGTATATATCCTCACCTCGGCCAAAAGTTTAAAATATGTAATGTGTGTAAAAAAAAGAGCAAAAACAAAAAAACTTGTCTGTACAAGCCTAAATCCCATTCTTTTTTTTATGGTGTGTGAACCTGTGCAGGGCTTTCCCCCATCAAAAATCACACCATACTCATAAATAAGGAAGAAATCACTCTGTCCTACAAAAGCATGAGGAAGGAGCAGGAGGAAACGTTTGTAAACCTGAAAATCTAGATTCCATAGCAGTTAATAAACAATGTGGACAAAAGTATTGGGACACATCTTTAAATCAATTAATTCAGATTTTTCATTCAATTCTATTGCCCCTGTGTATAAAATCCAGCTCCTCGCCCTGCCGTCTGCCGAGCCACTGGTGTAACAATGCAGCTCATGAAATTTCTTGCCTCCTAAATACTCTACAATCACCTCTGACGAATATGATTGAAAAGTGGAAGGAGCCGCAGCAAGTCAACCATGAAGAGGAGACCACGTAACGTTACAGAGTGGGGTCACTGAGTGCTGATGTCATGAGGTCTGAGTGCTGATGTCTCCCCCTGGAAGACCTGGAATTAGACGGCTACATCGGGTAATGAATCGCATGTCTTCTTTAGAGATGGTGTGATTTGTGTGCCATATTATATGAATTTCGTTTCTTCTGGTACTGAAGAGGTATACAACCCTTTCTATGTTGGTCAGTAACGTGAAGCTCCAGTTAAGTTACTTCTAATCTGTTCAATACCTCTTCCTATAAAAACTGGTCAGACCTTCTTTTCCTTGCCGGTGAAAGATTTGTCTTCCTGTGCTGTGTTCTAAATCTAACTGGTTCGAGTAAAGTTGTTGTATCAGTGTTTTGTGGTTTGCTGTAGTAGTGTTTTGTGGTTTGCTGTAGTATGTGTGTGTTCATCTCTTGGTTCCTGTTCTCATGTAGTTTACTCCTCCCTGCCCTTATCCTCCTCCCTATAGTTGGTTAGAGCTTTTGTATGATAGAGGTTTTCTGTTATCCCGGTCTTGTCTTTGTGTCTTGTTTACCTTACATTTCTGTCCCATGCCTCATGGGTTGGGAGGGGACAGATAAGAGTTTAACAAGGGCACAGTAAGGTCAAAGACTGAGGTCTCTCTACCTTCAAGAGTACCCCCAGGACAGGGATAGAGTCCCAGTTCCAGGGACAGTTTGAGACCCTCCTTCCTTACCGAAGCCAGTCACATAATGACAGCTGAGGAGCTGAAGGTAGAAAAGTCACCCTGACTCTATTACTACAGAGTCCAAAAATTATCTGGTGTTAATATCAGCACAAAAACTGTCACCAATAGCTTCATGGACGAGCAGCTGGTGGAAGCCTTACATCACCTAGCACAATGCAAAGGATCATATGAAGTAATGTAAAGCCACTAATGGACTCTGGAGCAGTGGGAATGTGTTCTGTGGAGTAATGGGTCACACTTTTCTATCTGGCATCTGACGGAAATGTTTGGGAGTGGGAATACTAGGAAAACATTACCTGCCGCACTACATTATGCCAGCTGTAAAGATTGTCGGAGAAAGTAAAATTTTCTGGAATATCTTTTCAGGCCCATTACTTCCAGTGAGGTGAAACCTTAATGTTTCAGCATACCAAAACATTTTGGAGAATTGTAGTTTCTAAATTTGTGGAAACAATTTGGGAAAGCCCCTATATGTTCTAGTATAACTGTGCCTCAGTTCATGAAGCAAGGTCCACAAAAACATGGTTTGGGGCGTGGGTGAACTTAACTGGCACACAGAGTTCTGACCTTAACCCCAACGAACAACTTTGGGATGAACTAGAATGGAGATTGTGAGCCCGGCCCAGACCCAACATCAGTGTCTGACCTCACATATGCTCTTCTGGATGCATGGGCAGAAAATCCAACAGACACCGTCAAAATCTTGTGAAAAACCTTCACAGAAAAGTGGAAAATTTTATAGGTTCAAATTAAGCAAATCAATATTAAAGGGACACTGTCACCTGAATTTGGAGGGAACAATCTTCAGCCATGGAGGCGGGGTTTTTGGGTGTTTGATTCACCCTTTCCTTACCCGCTGGCTGCATGCTGGCTGCAATATTGGATTGAAGTTCATTCTCTGTCCTCCATAGTACACGCCTGCGCAAGGCAAGATTACCTTGTGCAGGCATGTACTACGGAGGACAGAGAATGAACTTCAATCCAATATTGCAGCCAGCATGCAGCCAGCGGGTAAGGAAAGGGTGAATCAAACACCCAAAAACCCCGCCTCCATGGCTGAAGATTGTTCCCTCCAAATTCAGGTGACAGTGTCCCTTTAATGCCTATGGATGTACAACCCCAATTGGAAAGAAGTTGGGATTCTGAGTAAAATGTAAAGGAAACAAAAAAGCAGTGATATGGAAATGTGTTATAGCCATATTTTTTCACAACAGAACATATAATTCGGGTCAAAAAGAGAACATTGGATATTTTCCATTTCATTTGACAAAATTAACTCAATTAGAAACTGATGGCAGGAACACATCTCAAAAAAGTTGGGACAAGGTTAATAAAAGGCTGTAAAAGTAAGTGGAAGTAATAAAAAAACAGCTATAGGTCAATTGTCAACTGAGTCACATGACTATGTATAAAAAGAGCATGTTAGAGAGGCAGAGTCTCTCAGAAGCAAAGATGGTCGGAGGTTCCCCAGTCTGAACAACTGCATCTAAAAATGGTAGAACAACTAAAAAAAGTTCCTCAATGAAAAATTCCAAAGACTGAATATCTCATCTACAGTATGATTCAGAAATTCTGGAGAAATCCATGTACACAATGGAGAAAATCAATATTGGAAACTCGAGATCCATGGGCCCTCAGGTGGCACTGCATTAAAAAACAGGCATAATTCAGTGTAAATCATTGCATGGACTCAGAAATGCATCCAGAAATCATTGTGAATACAGTTTGCCATGCAATCCATAAATGAAAGTTGTTTTATCTGGGGCAAAGCTCATTTACAATCGTCTGAAGCAAAATGGAAAACGGTTCTGTGATTACATGAATCAAAGGAAGAAATTCTGTACTGAAACCACAGATGATGGGTCCCGTGGACTCAAGATAAGAGGACCATCCAGCTTGTTATCAGCACATAGTTCCTGCATCTCTGATAGTATGGGGATGCATTAGTTTCAATGCATGGACAACTTACATATGAAAGGCAAAAATAATGCTGTGCATTAAATAGAGCTTTTAGGACACTATATGCTACATCGGGACAATGTCTCTTTATTTCAGCAGAGTAATGATAAACCACATCCATCACAACAGGATGGCTTCTCAGAAGAAGAGTTCGGGGGATGAACCAGCCGCTTGCAGTCCAGACCTTACACCAATAGAAAACATTTGGTGCATTATGAAATGAAAAAACCAATAAAGACCCCGAACTGTGGACCAGAAACAATCCTTCATCAGACAAGAATGGGACAACACTTCTCTCCCAATGCTCCAGCAATTGGTCTTCTCACTTCTCAGATGTTACAGACTGTTCTACAAAGAAGGGGTGATGTCACACAATGGTAGACGTGGTACTGGCCCAACTTGTTTGAGATGGGTTGCGGTCATCAAATTCTATATGAGATATTAGAAACATATCTAACTTTCACCTAATCCGTTCTATGTTCTGTTGTGGATAACACATTGTATAAGAGATTTCAATATCATTGCATTCTTGTTTTCTTTACATTGTACACAGTGTCCCAACTTTTTTATGGAATTAGGTTTGTAAAATGTAATGCCATAAAAGCTCCTGTAGATGTAATGTGAAGGTGTCCCAATACATTTGACCATATATAGTAATGCATGTGGCCTTCTGGTACATTTGACCCCTTACTTACATGCTCTATCTACTTGCGGTATTAAATCTTTCAAGAAGAAGTACTATGGGATAACTATGAAACATGCCCATAATGTGAAATTATTAATGAACTGGCAAATAAACCAAATGCACATGCCTAAATTGAAAAGCCCATGTTTAATCCCTTTTCCGACGTTGGGTGTAATAATACGCCCACATCGGAATCCCTCTCTTTCATGTGGACTCCGGCGCTGAGCCCACATCTTTCCTGGCACATGTCAGCTGTTCTGAACAGCTGACATGTGCCTCTAGCAGCTGTGGGTGGAATCGCGATCCACCCGCTGTTAACAATCTCTGACAGCTGCATTTAGCTCGCGCTTATGGGAAGCGTGTCTGAAGTCCCGCCCATCAGTGATCCATCATCGTCACATCCCCCTCTCTCCCCACGGCCCTCTCTCCTCACCTGCTATTCAGCGGTGGACGCCGCGATGACAGCACCTATATAGGCTGTAACTTCTCTTTCTGGGTGTCCAATACTATATTGGTAGCAACCTCCGGGCAGGCCATATAGCCACTTGAATCTATACATTGTCCCAGTAAACGTTACTGATGATGGTCCAACTGTGGGACCGAAACGTTTTCTGATTTGGGATAATAAATCTTTAGTTTCTTCACACCACAAAGTTAAGTGCCGGGTTTTGTATTATTTGCTGATTATGGTTTGGGAACCTACCCGTGCACCTCATACGGTTGTGCACACATGTTTCTAACTAAAAACGACAGCTTGGCGCGAAAAAATTAAGCCCTCACCATGTCCCTGGTCATGAAAAATGGAGGTGCTACACGTCTCGGAAAAAGGCGCCATTTTTTAAATTTTTTTTTAACTAAAGTTTGGATTTTTGTTTCACCTGTGGTGCAGCAATGTACTTGCTATGCAGTGAGAAGGCAGTGACCCAGATAAAGGTTCAAAATAAAGTCTTGTTTATTTCACAGCGTACTCACAAGCAGAAAAAGTAAACGAGTCCTTTGGTTTGCAGCCGGGAAAAATAAAGACAGTCCGCAATCCGTTGCCGTGAACGTACTACACCACTATGTACACTGGGCGTCAGTCTTTTTAGACTCTGCCTGGTCCCGTGTTGCTCCACACAGAAAGAGGTCTGCAACACTGACACATCCAAACCCTTCTGAAAGGGTTTTTTTTACTCTCTGCCGCACTATGTGGCCATGGGCCACTTGTAAGATCCGGGCTGGAAGAAAAGGACCGGCCCCACTACCTTCCTGCAGTCCATTTAAGAAACAAAAGCCTAAACCGGTTTTCTTGAACAATTCCTTGATCAAATGGCTTGACCATGTTCAAACTTACTTTTATTCTGCCTTGTGACTCACAGGCAACCTGCTGTGAACACAAGGCACTCCAGCAGATCTAGTACGCTTCTGAGCATATCCTGAGGGACACATAGCGACCCTCACATATGACAGCGGTCACTGCCTCACATACCCCCCCGTCTGTTCAAACTTGTGGGGTTGAACATTTGTCATCATACAGGGGGTTCGTGACAGGGCATCTGCATTTCCCTGTGATTTCCCCGCCCGACGTTCCACTGAAATACTAACATTTTGTAGGGACAGGAACCATCTGGTGACTCGGGCATTCCTCTCTTTTGCGTTTCGCATCCAGACGGGAGGTGAATGGTCCGTTACCAAGCGAAACTGACGCCGGAGCAAATAATAGCGTAGGGACTCCAAGGCCCACTTAATAGCCGGGGTCAGTTTCCTGCTCAAGTAGGTGACTGGATGCTCATCCCCGTTCACCTCTTGCGACAGCACCGTTCCTAGGTCTACCTCCAAAGCATCAGTTTGTACAATAAACGTTTCCTTGACGTCGGGGCTGATGAGGACCGGCTGTCCACACAACGCCAACTTCCGGGACTGGACTGCTTCCTCCGTTCGAGGATTCAATCAAACCATCACCATCTTCTTACCTTTTAATAGGTCCATTTGGGGTGCTTATTTTCCCGCAAAATTGGGTATAAACCGGCGGTGGTACCCAATGATGCCAAGGAATGCCCTCACCTGTTTGGTACTTAATGGCTTGGGCCAGTTTTGGATGGCTTCAATTAACCCCGTGATTCTGAGCAACTCTAGCACTGCTTGTATCTGGGACAGATGGGTCTCCCAGTTGGTACTGAAGATGACTATGTCATCCAAATAGGCAGATGCATAATCCCGGTGAGGCGCTAGCACAACGTCCATCAGCCTCTGGAATGTGGCTGCAGCCCCATGTAACCCAAAAGGCAAGACACCATATTGATAAAGACCCTCTGGGGTTATAAAAGTGGTCTTTTCTTTCGCTGACTCTGTTAAGGGGACCTGCCAGTAACCTTTTGTGATATCCAGCGCGGTGAAGTACTGGGCCTCCCCCAGTCTCTCAATTTCACCGCACTTGGAATTTTTTTCCTGTTTTCCAGTACACAATATGGTAAAACCAATTGAGTCGTTCAAAAACACAACTTGTCCCGCAAGAAAACTAGCCCTCACATGGCCATTTTGACAGAAAAATAAAAAACTAATGGCTCTGGGAAGAAGGGGAGCAAAAAACAAAAAAGCAAAAATGAAAATACTTCCGGTCGTAAATGGGTTAAAGGGCAAAAATGGAAGTATAATTGTAAAAAGAATCTGTCAGCAAGTTTTTGGTATGTAATGTGATTAATGTGAGGAAACCATGATGTAGGGGCTGAGACGCTCATTCCAGGGATGTGTCACTTATTAGGCTGTGTTCTATCAGCAGGAGATAATCACTATAGGACTTGTACCTCCTAGTCCAACCACGCCCTCAGCACTAATTAGCAGCTTACTCTCACAAAAAGCTGCTAATCAGGGGTGTGCACAGGATTAACTTTCTGAGCACTGCTACATCTACAGTAGAGAGAACTGTGATTGTATCACAACTGTTGCACCCAGTAAAGTAAGTGATACATCACTTGTATCAGGGTCTCTTTCCCTATATTATGCTGCTCTCAGATGAAGTGGCAAAAAACCTGGTGACAGATTCCGCTCTTGTACATTGTCAGGATCCTTTACAGCAAGTTCTGAACTTTAAAATCTGCACTGAAACCTGTATCAAGGTCAGTACGACCATGGAAGTAGACAAGCAACTCGACACACACAGAATACATCTTCAGTACGACCACGGAAGTATACAAGCAATTCGACACACACGGGATATGGATCGCCCCCCAAGGGCCGTGGGTTACTTGGTACCGGGTCCTTCGGTTCACAGTGGATGTCACGGGTGCTGACCCAGTCCGTGGCCCTGGGACGTCCGTGTAAAAGGGAAAGGTCTTTAAGGGGAATATTCATGATGCCACCTGGGGTATTCGGTCAGAGTGACCAACGCTGCTTTAAGGGGTCCGCTGGGGTGATGTTATGGCAGCTAGATGCTATACCTTCCCACAGGTGAAGTGTATCCCCAGGGATTCCCGGTGTGTAGGTGGTGAATGATGAATGGCGCAGTGAAGAACGAGGACACAAGGTTGCAGTCTCTTTACCTTTACTGAAGGTTTCAGTATCCACAGTCCAGGGCACCAGATCACAGGGCAGGCAGAGTCCGGCTGGTTTGGAGGCAAGTCCAGAATTCCCTTATCCAGATGGAAATCAGTAGCCTTCCCTTGCTCTGCGGTGGTGTAGTCCCTTACTGCCTATGGCTTCACATAAGGGTCTCACAGATGTGATGTTTCGCTCTCTCTGTCCCCCATATAGGATAGGACAATACCCGTATGACTGGTGACTTGAGCCTGTTTATAGGGTCTCTTAGATAACCCGGCTCTGTAGGTGTCACCGTGCCTCCTGGGTGTAGGTGTGGACAGGTAACCTGCAATTAGCTGTCCTGCCGGTCTCTGAAATAAATCGTAGAGGTCCTCACCCCCTCTGCATTCCGGCTACCGGGATGTTGCGCCTCAGAAGGAGACAGGTCCCCTTGTGGTATCCTCTCCTTTGCTTCAACTTCCTTCACGCTCGCTGCAATACAGTTCTGCCTTTCAATGTCTCTTTCTGGGAGCTACAGCTCCTTTGACCTTCCATCCTCCTCAGACTCTGGTCTGGAACTTTCTAACTTTCCCTACAGACTACCAGTTATTTATATATATATATATATATATATATATATATATATATATATATATATATATATATATATATATATATATATATACAGTGGGGCAAAAAAGTATTTAGTCAGTCAGCAATAGTGCAAGTTCCACCACTTAAAAAGATGAGAGGCGTCTGTAATTTACATCATAGGTAGACCTCAACTATGGGAGACAAACTGAGAAAATAAAATCCAGAAAATCACATTGTCTGTTTTTTTAACATTTTATTTGCATATTATGGTGGAAAATAAGTATTTGGTCAGAAACAAAATTTCATCTCAATACTTTGTAATATATCCTTTGTTGGCAATGAAAGAGGTCAAACGTTTTCTGTAAGTCTTCACAAGGTTGCCACACACTGTTGTTGGTATGTTGGCCCATTCCTCCATGCAGATCTCCTCTAGAGCAGTGATGTTTTTGGCTTTTCGCTTGGCAACACAGACTTCCAACTCCCTCCAAAGGTTTTCTATAGGGTTGAGATCTGGAGACTGGCTAGGCCACTCCAGGACCTTGAAATGCTTCTTACGAAGCCACTCCTTCGTTGCCCTGTCGGTGTGCTTTGGATCATTGTCATGTTGAAAGACCCAGCCACGTTTCATCTTCAATGCCCTTGCTGATGGAAGGAGGTTTGCACTCAAAATCTCACGATACATGGCCCCATTCATTCTTTCATGTACCCGGATCAGTCGTCCTGGCCCCTTTGCAGAGAAACAGCCCCAAAGCATGATGTTTCCACCACCATGCTTTACAGTAGGTATGGTGTTTGATGGATGCAACTCAGTATTCTTTTTCCTCCAAACACGACAAGTTGTGTTTCTACCAAACAGTTCCAGTTTGGTTTCATCAGACCATAGGACATTCTCCCAAAACTCCTCTGGATCATCCAAATGCTCTCTAGCAAACTTCAGACGGGCCCGGACATGTACTGGCTTAAGCAGTGGGACACGTCTGGCACTGCAGGATCTGAGTCCATGGTGGTGTAGTGTGTTACTTATGGTAGGCCTTGTTACATTGGTCCCAGCTCTCTGCAGTTCATTCACTAGGTCCCCCCGCGTGGTTCTGGGATTTTTGCTCACCGTTCTTGTGATCATTCTGACCCCACGGGGTGGGATTTTGCGTGGAGCCCCAGATCGAGGGAGATTATCAGTGGTCTTGTATGTCTTCCATTTTCTAATTATTGCTCCCACTATTGATTTCTTCACTCCAAGCTGGTTGGCTATTGCAGATTCAGTCTTCCCAGCCTGGTGCTGGGCTACAATTTTGTTTCTGGTGTCCTTTGACAGCTCTTTGGTCTTCACCATAGTGGAGTTTGGAGTCAGACTGTTTGAGGGTGTGCACAGGTGTCTTTTTATACTGATAACAAGTTTAAACAGGTGCCATTACTACAGGTAATGAGTGGAGGAAAGAGGAGACTCGTAAAGAAGAAGTTACAGGTCTGTGAGAGCCAGAAATCTTGATTGTTTGTTTCTGACCAAATACTTATTTTCCACCATAATATGCAAAAAAAATGATAAAAAAACAGACAATGTGATTTTCTGGATTTTTTTTTCTCAGTTTGTCTCCCATAGTTGAGGTCTACCTATGATGTAAATTACAGACGCCTCTCATCTTTTTAAGTGGTGGAACTTGCACTATTGCTGACTGACTAAATACTTTTTTGACCCACTGTATATATATATATATATATATATATATATATATATATATATATGAAATGTGTTGCATGTTTGTGATACCTGGATGCAGTTATCCTTCTTTGCCTCCAAACGTAGCATCACTCTCCCCCGAGAGGAAAGCAATACCTCTGCGATGACCTGGACCCTGGGGCATCGCAGATACATCATCAATATGACCATGGATGTATATGTGATGCCCCAGGGTCCTGGTTGTCACAGTGGCATTGCTTTCCTCACATTGAGAGTGATGTCATGCTTGGAAGCGATGGAGGATTCCTTTTGACAGGTAATTAGCACATACAACACTGCTCTGATTCTAGGCCAGAAGGGGGAGCTCTACACCCGACTTGAGGAGAGCTGCTCTCTCAGGTCGGGAGGAGGCAGTTGCTAGGCAGTGGCAGTTGACAGTTGGTAACAGACAGGAAAGGAGCAGAGGAGAGATCCATGGCTAGAGGAGGCTGCGAGTGGGCCTCCTTGAGCCAGAGTGCAGAAATCAGGTACCGGGAGCCCGAGGCAGTGGGGGAACTGCAAGTCCCCCAGCAGAACCAGAGGGCATAGGACTAAATGTAAATTGCCCACACCACACCTGAGGCACAGCAGCAATTTAGAGCCTGGAGTCACCGTGCCAAAGACCCCAAGTGAACAGCTCAGGCTGCCTGACGTGCAGGTACCTGTCCCAGGACAGGAGAGAGAAAGGGTACCTTGCTAGGACTATAGGCAGCAAGGGACTAGAAAGCTGCGCAGAAGTGGAAGGCCCATAATCTGACCTGCCAAAGGGAAACTTACTTGTTTTCAGGCTGCCTGGACTCCAGCTACACCTGTTACCGGTACCCTGGACTGAGGCTGAATACGTCTCAGTATACCAGGTAAAGACTGCAACCCTGTGTCCTCCAATTATTTGCGGCATTCACCATCCCTGCCAAATACACCAGGAGCCCTGGGGACACCGCTTCACCTGTGGGAAGAGACACCATCTTTGCTGCAGCAACATCGCCCCCAGAGGACCCCTTTAAGCAGCGTCACAGGTGGCGTCACGAACATTTCCATAACCCTTTTAAAGACCATCCCTTTTACTTGGGCACCCAGGGCCACGGACCGGGTCGCTGCCACCGTGACCACCCCTTTAATTGTGACCGCACCCGGTACCGAGTACTCCACGGCCCTGATGGGCGACTCATATACAAGCAACTCGACACACACAGGATACGTCTTCAGAACGACCATGGAAGTATGCAAGCAACTTGACACACACAGGATACGCCTTCAGTATGACCATGGAAGTATACAAGCAACTCGGCTCACACAGCATACGTCTTCAGTACGACCATGGAAGTATACAAGCAACTCGACTCACACAGGATATGTCTTCAGTACGACCATGGTAGTATACAAGCAACTCGACACACAGGATACGTCTTCAGTACGACCATGGAAGTATACAAGCAACTCGACTCACACAGGATACGTCTTCAGTACGACCATGGAAGTATACAAGCAACTCGGCTCACACAGCATACGTCTTCAGTACTACCATGGAAGTATACAAGCAACTCGACTCACACAGGATACGTCATCAGTACGACCATGGAAGTATAGAAGCAACTCGACTCACACAGCATACGTCTTCAGTACGACCATGGAAGTATACAAGCAACTCGGCTCACACAGGATACATCTTCAGTACGACCATGGAAGTATACAAGCAACTCGACACACACAGGATACGTCTTCAGTACGACCATGGAAGTACACAAGCATCTCGACTCACACAGGATACGTCTTCAGTACGACCATGGAAGTATACAAGCAACTCGACTCACACAGGATACGTCTTCAGTACGACCATGGAAGTATACAAGCAACTCGACTCACACAGGATACGTCATCAGTACGACCATGGAAGTACACAAGCAACTCGACTCACACAGGATACGTCATCAGTACGACCATGGAAGTATACAAGCAACTCGACTCACACAGGATACGTCTTCAGTACGACCATGGAAGTATACAAGCAACTCGACTCACACAGGATACGTCATCAGTACGACCATGGAAGTATACAAGCAACTCGACTCACACAGGATACGTCATCAGTATGACCATGGAAGTATAGAAGCAACTCGACTCACACAGCATACGTCTTCAGTACGACCATGGAAGTATACAAGCATCTCGACTCACACAGGATACGTCTTCAGTACGACCATGGAAGTATACAAGCAACTCGGCTCACACAGGATACGTCTTCAGTACGACCATGGAAGTATACAAGCAACTCGGCTCACACAGCATACGTCTTCAGTACGACCATGGAAGTATACAAGCATCTCGACTCACACAGGATACGTCTTCAGTACGACCATGGAAGTATGCAAGCATCTCCACACATACAGGATACGTCTGCTGAAATTCTCCTTATTTATAGCATGCCATGATAAAAGCACTAGCTGTCTAAAGCCTTAAAGCAGATCTATCCTGCTGAAAGGGTTTTTTTAACCCTATGTTTGCTTATTGCCATAAATGACAATAGTTTATGGATTACAAACTTGCCGGTAACCTACATTTCTGTCCGTTGAATGAAATTGTATAAAAGAAGGTGACATAGGTGACATCCCTAGTCTCATTGTAACTGGTACGCGTCATATGCTGTACATACATGGAAATCTTCATGTGAGATCTTAATGACGTACGGCATCCCAGGTTCTTCTTTAGCATCTACCCTGCAGCCGCTTAGTGGTATCACTCCCTAAAAAAAAAGACCACATGTAAAACATTCAAAAATAAGAATAGTCGCATGCAAAAAAGGTTACTGTATTTTTAGACAACATGATTCCGGCACATATATAATCTAAACATTAAAGTATTTTCTAAACTCCAATAAGTTATTCCGAAGTGCCAGCATCTAGCTGCCTCCTTTCTGTCTAACCTACAGCACCCTGCTGTAAACTGTAACAGTGACTCGGAGATGGATTACAAAAAGAAGGGTTGACTCTTGGTGCCCGCTTTAATGCCTGTCAAACTGCATACAGACTCCCTATTTAGGGCAGCAAAGACGTACAATTGCATTAGCAATATATGCTGGAAAGTGAAGGGAAAAGGAAGTACCAGCACACATAGTGCTGTTAGAATGCTAATGATGAGGAAACACCCACTGAAAAAAAGTGTATGGAAAATTAAAGAATTGGGACAGTTCCTTAGACTGGTATGTGCACTAAAAGCAGTTTTATCTTACTCTTAGTGATGAGGGCACAACACTATGCTTCCTGCATATTCGTCCATACAAAAACTGATGTTTTTGCATCGATAATATGTTCTGTATGTCAGTTTCTTTAGATCTGTGTTGTATCCGTATGTCTATTTTTTACATCCGTGTACCATCTATATGCATGTGCATATAGCAGACGGTTTTTACATGAACAATCTAATAATTTAGAAATATAGTTTCCTATCTTAAAAGTTTTATTGGTTCTGCAAAAAAAACAAACAAAACACATAACACAACTCGTATGGGGTCCATTTTTTTGCGCAGCCATTGATTTATAATGGGCGAGTCTGATCCGGAATACGGAACATTAGTAGTGCGTGCTGTCATGTCTTACAGATCGCTGATCAGAATGTAAAATCGGTCCGGTGAATTATGACAGTGACTTGCGCCGTGCATAGGACAACCATTTTCATATGGATCATACGTGGACGTTTAATGCGCTCGTTTGAACGATCCCTTAAGAAAAGTAAGTAGAACCTCCCTGATTGCACCGTCCATCCTTATATCTTATGCCAGTCACCTAGACATCGACATCACAGTTGTAGAATAAGAAAAAAGGCAATAATGATTATAAAGCTTGAAAAACCAAGCTGATGCACCCTAGATAGTGAGACAATATCTCTGCATTTAGCTACATAGAGCTGTAGTTCTTCTACAGCGTCTGCCCCTAGTATATCAATGTGTGCAAACGACAAGACGAATTCCCATTAATGAGATGATATAATAAAACTACTGAGATTTCGAGATCATTTAGCAGATGCCAACACTGACCTTGGGGTGTATGTTAAAATATTTGTTGCTTTCGAAGTTCCGTCTTTCATTCTCCGCATAATAAAGCAGAAAGCTGTCCTTTATTATAAAAAACCTGTAACAAGTAATGTGTGTCTAATGTTATTATTACTGATCCTGTGGCAAAACTATTACAGAGGGAACCACATATATAAATGATTGCTACCATCGTGCTGAAATAACATGGGCTTCGTAGTAAAATGCTAAGTGCTGTATCCCATAACTTGGCTTACCTCTTGGACCATTTCGCCGATTGTCTCCCAAAAGGTCTCTTCCACAGGACGCCCTGCAGCTGCACCTTGGTCCTAATATCCAGGTTATCCGTGTCCGTCTGCTCCATTGATGGAGATGGGGAAACGGAGCTTGATTTAGAGGTGAACATCTTCTTCCAGGCGTGGTCCTAACTAAGGCTGCCAGAGGACAATCGGATGTTGTGGCCTGCCAGTAAGGGAGGGCGGGGGGAGAGGATACAGACAAAAAAGGGAGGGAGGGCAAAGTATCGGGAGGGTTGACGGAATAAAAGGATGGATGAAATGGAATTAAACACGAGTGCCAGGAGCGAGCGCACCACGGGTGGCGTTATGTAATAAAACAATAATTAGACTCATGAACTGGTGAGAGGCGGACGGGATATCAGAGAGTGATGGGAAGGTTCCACTTTCAATCAATAGCTGCTCTGCTGAGTCAATACATCCCGCAGTAAATGAAAGTTCATGGCCATCGCTGATCATTTGTCTAATGACACAAAAAGCCAGGAGCAAGCAATCAGCTAGAAGGGGAGAGTGCATCTGTCACCACATTCCTGCCGTATAATGCCCTCCGGCCACCATATCCAAGTTACTTGTGCATTGCCGTCCTGACCGTAGCGGGTGTATGCGGGTTCATCTTTTACTCCCGATTGGCCGGTCCATTTGCAGCCCGTAGAACCTGTAAAGCAGCAAGCATCCGTTTATTCTCCAGGGGTAAAGTTTGGATTATACGGGAAGGTCATTTCTGTAATCTGACCTTGCAGTCGGCACTCGCTGTATGTTTATGTTTTGCGTAATATTAAGATGATGAAAAGGAGTATGAATGAAAGCATGCATCAATATCACAGGAGTCACAACTGCTACCCTTACAGGAGCTGCAACCCAGCTTATGTGTCCGTGCAAACAAGGGAGATGGAGCACAGAGGCGCTAAAAAAGACATTGCTGTGGCACCACCCTATGCTGCCAGAGTTGTCACCATGTAGCTGGCACTACTGTGTCAAACCCATCATAATCTGTCTGACAGTTCTCTCCAAATGGGCCAGTTTGTAACAGATTGGAGTGCATTTTCTTAGAAGGAATCTGTCATCAAATTTTTGCTACCCAAAGCAGTATGATGTAGGGCCAGAGACCCTGATTCCAGCTATGTTTTACTCACTGTGCTGCATGCTGCAGTTTTGATAGAAGACCTGTTTTCACTGCTGAAGATCTACCAGTTCTCTGACTGCTGAGCCCTGTATAACCCCGCCCACACCACTGATTGTCAGCTTTCTGCGCACGCTGTGTATAGGCAGAAAAAGCTGTCAATCAGCTGTGGGGGTGGGGTTGAACTACACAGCAGCAGCAGCAGGTTTACTAGCCCAATAAGTGGCACATCACTGGAATCAGGATCTTTTTTTATCTACATTATTTTGCTCTCAGATGAGATGGTAAAAACCCAGTGACAGATTGCCTTTAAGTCTGAATCTTTGGTGGTTTGTCATTAATCTTTAAAGACACATTGTCATTGCCCCTCAGGGACATTAGAAAGGCCACCTGTGCCCCTTACGCTGCAGCCTGTGTCAACCAGAGCTAAACATCAAATCCATTAAAGAGATAGAGGCTAGGCTCCAAATGCCATCTCGTTGTTTCTGACAACCAGCGTCTTGCTATTCCTGCTTTGAAGAGTCCTCTACGAATGTGCCCATACAGCAGCGGCTGTACAATAAATTCCTAATTCATTGTATAATACCAATCTTGAAAGACCGAGTGCCCTTCTTGTTTACATATAATAATGGACCCAAGTGAGTATGTTTATTTTGGTATGGTGAATGCTAATGTTACAAGCCTGTCCCAGGTCCATGCTTTGCTTCCCTCACTATGGACCGCTAGACTTTCTTCTGCTCCACGACCGTCTTTACAAGTGGCCCAGCTTGCTCCCATGTGTTATATTTCCTAGACCTATATAACGCCTCTCAAGACACAAACATGGGTCTTGGTATTAAGACTTGCTGGTAACGCTCTAAGTTGTCTGTGGACAGCACCTGTCAGTGGTCTCCAGGACTTCACCTGTTGTCTGCAGCTTCCATTTACTCTGCTACCTGCAGTGCCGCCATCAGGTCAGTACTGCTGTATGGGGCCTGGTGAGCAGCAGTACACAGCGGGTCTGGGCCCAGTTCAGGCCCCGCCTCTCATGATTCTGCTCACCGGGTCTCATCATGCAATGAAGATCTATGCGCGGCACAAACCTCGGGGGTGGGAGCTTTCTCGGAGCTCCACGGCCGTCTAACCTGGATGGCTGTGGAGCCCCCGCTCTCTGGTCAGGTGACAGCACATACGCGATAACGTAATCGCATACGCGCCATCCTGTACGAGGGTCACAAGAAGCAAAGCAGCGCCTGCAGGGGATCATCAGTGAGGTAAGTATGAAATACATTTTCTTTCTTTATAAAATGATTTAAATGGATGAGAGGGGACTGCAAGTGATGAAAGGGGACTGCAAATGATGAAGTGTGGGGGAGGAGGACTCCAAATGATGAAGTGTGGGGGGAAGAGGACTGCACATGATGAAGTGAGGGGGACTGCAAATGATGAAGTGTGTGGGGAGGAGGGGGACTGCACATGATGAAGTGAGTGAAAGGGAGGGGGACTGCACATGATGAAGTGGGGAGGACTGCAAATGATATAATTAAGTGGGGGTGAGGATTGCAAATGATGAAGTGATCGAGGGAAGAGGACTGCACATGATGAACTAAGTGGGAGGGACTGCATATGATAAAGTGAAGGGGAGGGAGACTGCAAATTATGAAGTGGGGGAGGAGAACTGCAAATAATGAAGTGAGGAGAGGGGGACTGCAAATGATAAAGTGAGGGGGAGAGGG
The DNA here is from genome assembly GCF_032444005.1 of Ranitomeya imitator. Lineage (NCBI taxonomy): Eukaryota > Metazoa > Chordata > Amphibia > Anura > Dendrobatidae > Ranitomeya > Ranitomeya imitator. Next base: position 713,464,403 of record NC_091282.1, on the reverse strand, counting down.
ACTGCAAATGGTGAAATTAGGGGGGGTGGGACTGCAAATGATGAAGTGGGGAGGAGGGGTGACTGCACATGATGAAGTAGGGGGAGGAGGGCTGCAATTGACGAGAGTGGAGGGGACTGCATATGATGAAGTGGAGAGAGGGAAATGCAAATTATGAAGTGAATTGGGGAGGGGTTGGCAAATGATGAAGTGTGTGGGGAAGAGGGACTGCAAATGATGAAGTGGGGGAGAACTGCAAATCATATGATGAAGTGGGGGAGATTGCAAATGATGAAGTGAGGGGGACTGTAAATGATGAAGTGGGGAGAAAGGGGGACTGCACATGATGAAGTGGGGGGAGGGGCACTGCAAATGATGAAGTGAGTGTGGGAGGGGATTACAAATGATGAAGTGGGGAGGAGGGGTGACTGCACATGATGAAGTGGGGGAGGGGCTGCAAATGACATGAGTGGGGAGGACTGCACATGATGAAGTGGGGGGAGGGGAACGCAAATGATGAAGTGAGGGAAGAGGGAGATCGCACATGAAGAGGGGAGGGGGACTGCAAATGACATGAGTGGGGGGACTGCACATAATGAAGGGGGATGAGGACTACAAATGATGAAATGAGTGGGGGGGAGTGGAACTGCACATGAAGTGAGTGGAAGGAGGGAGACTGCACATGATGAAGTGAGCGGGGAGGGGGACTGCACATGATGAATTGAGTGGGGAGGAGGGGGACTGTACATAATGAAGTGAGGGGATTGCCTCACTTTGCTAAATCTATTTCATCTCTGCGTTTGTATTTTCATCTCAACTCACAGTCATTATATGTGGGGGGCTGCCTTTTCCTTTGGGGTATTTCTCTGAGGCAAGGTAGGCTTATTTTTCTTTCTTAGGGCTAGCTAGTTTCTCAGGCTGTGCTCGAGGCGCATAGGACTGGTCAGGAGCGCTCCACAGCTACCTTTAGTGTGGTTGGATAGGATTAGGGATTGCGGTCAGCAGAGTTCCCACGTCTCAGAGCTCGTCCTATGTTTTTGGTAATTGTCAGGTCACTTTGTGTGCTCTGAACTTCAAGGTCCATTGCGGTTCTGAATTACCTGTTCATAACAACCTTGGGCTGCCCCTTTTGGCTCAATACGCCGCTCTATGGGCTGTTACACGTGTGGACACTGTCTTGCCTGCGCCAATGTCGTGCGCAGTACCTCCTTCTCTTCGGCTGATGGCAAAAGGGAGTTTCAAATAAAACATTATATCTCTTGCAATAGCAGAAATATGATATACTACGCTACTTGCAGTTGCCATCTGATATATATAGGTTTAACATCAAGAGAACTAAGAGTGAGGGTTAATGAACATGTGCGGGACATTGGCACAGCCAGGACAGTGGAAGATGTCTCCCAATTAAAAACCATCCCGAAACACTTCAGACGATATCATGATTGTGACCCGAGGGAGTTTATGGTGAGGGGGATAGATCTGATCCAGACGGGTATATGAGGTGGCAATGTTAAGCAGCTCCTTGCCCAGCGCAAACTTAAATGGATTGTGACCCTGAGTACCGTGAGACCAAGTGTTCTCAATGAGTCTCTTAATTTTGCCCCGTTCCTGTAGCAAAGTTAGAATAGTTCCTCTTTTCCCCTCCTTATGGTGTTTATTCACTTTTTTATCAGTGTTTTTCTAATTGTGTTATAATTTTGTCTTATAGTTCTTTTAGGTGTCCCTGAAATTCTCAGAAATTGGACCTCATATTGGCATACTGGATGGAAAAAAGCCAGATGGACTTTTTTCCTTTATATATAATCACTCTTTGTGCGATGCTACTTGCATGATATATGTCCATTTGGATTGTTATATGTCTATTTGTATTGTGAGTCATTGGTTAATATACTTACATGGATCTCCCTGCCATATATTGTGTCTGCAGGGCTGCAGTGCGCATGCGCTTGCTTGCTTGCCCTCTGCTCCGCCCCTCCTCTGTCCGGCCGCTCGGTGTCCTCGGCCGGTGACTGGGAGCTATGGCAATGCTGTGTTCCCATTCGCGCGGCTCTGGATCCTGGCTGGGCGGGGTTGTTGCGGCGTGGGGAGCCGCAGACGCATGTGCCGCTTACAGGCAGTTTGAGTTACATCCGGGTCACATGATTATCATGTGACCAGAATTTCTGGGATAAAAGATCCTGTTGGTTTTGTAATAAACACTTCCCCTTGAGAAAGCGAGCAAATATTGGAGCGAAACGCGCGTTGGGGGTGTCACCCAACTCAGTCTGTATCCTGTATATCGGTAAGGTCTATAGGGTACTCCCATCACGGCATTTTCACGCCAGGTGGCATGCTATGGATAATGTGTTATGGGGGTGTTTCCCTTAGCCTGCTCCGAACCCTGGATCATAGATTCAATATAGTGACTAGCATTTGTACATAGATCCATGTGTGGATTTCGGATATGGCATACCTTCTTATTTACACATGACTTTCTTATGGTTTGTGATCGTTTATGGTATTGTGTGTTTTACAGGAATTTAGTGTTTAGTGTCCTTATTTTATGTACGTGTATGTTTGTGTGTTTTAAGTTTTTTCAATAAACTTTTGTACATTTTATAGTAACTTCAAATGCTCCTGTTTTTTCTCCGTATTTTGTCTAATTATAATGGCACTTAGTATTGTGTTTTTTTATCTATTAATGATCAGTATTGTAGTATTAAGTCACTATGGTGGTAATATGTGGTCTCGTCATGGTGTGGTGGTATATGTATCTAGTATGTGGTTTTATTCGGTCACTATGTGGTAGTAATAGGTGGTTTGGTCACTGTGTGATGGTATTTGTCCCTTATATGTGCTTATTGATCATTTTCAAAAATGTATGTGTCGCAATCTTTTAAAGAAAAAACAAAAATATATCTAAAAAAAAGTATTGAATATTTAAAGAAATGTTTAATAGGTCCTGCCAAAAGAGTGTACATTGTTGTGGTGGCGGCTTAAAAGATCTTTTGGCCAAAACAAAAGCTGCTGGCTAGATATGTGATCTGGTGTTCGATGGGAACTGTTAATGTGTGTTTGGTGAGGACGTGGTGCATTAAAAGAGTTTTACCAAGAGTGGGCAGTGGGACTGTGGAAGATTCGAGGGGTGGAAGTGGGACTGGGGTGGAGCCTGGGTGGAGTCTCAAGAGGGCCAGAAAATTTTGCCAGTATGGGGCTCTGAAATTTATAGTGGCAGCCCTGGCTGCATGTGAGTTGTTTCCTTGGCTCCACCTGTTTGTCTGTGGCTTATAGTATAGTGACCTGTCAGTTGACTCCAGGACTTCACTTGTTTGTGTGCGGCCTCTAGTAACCCTGCATCATGTCCACCTGCAACTTACAGAACATCTTCTGTTTGCTTGTGGTTTCCAGTACTTTATTAAGACTTTTTGTTTGCCTTTGCTACATGTCCGCCTGCTGCTTCCAGGACGCACCCGCCTGCTGCACAAGTACTCGGGTGCTTATGGATCGCCCCCAGACACAGGGCCACGCGTTCTCGGTACCGGGCCTCTCTCTGGTTTGGTTCTGAGGCTGTCACGGTGGCTAGACCCGGTCCGCGACCCTGCTAAGGGGCGTCGAATAAAGGTGGTGCAGTCTGTCAGGGGTTCGTGACGCCACCTGTGGTGTTCGGTCAGGGTGACCCACGCTGCTGTGGGGTCCGCTGGGGTAATGGAATAGCAGCTGGATGGTATAACTTCCCACAGGTGAAGTATGTCCCCTGGGCTTCCCAATAAGGTAGATGGTGATGGTGTGAGGTGCAGGCAATAACGAGGACACAAGGTTGCAGTCTCTTTACCTCTTTACTGAAGACTTCAGGATCCTCAATCCAGAGCACGTTTAACAGGGCTATCAGAGACCGGCCGGTCCGATGGGCACTTCCAGAGTTTCCCTCGCAGATGGAAATCGTTGCCCACCACTAGCGCCTGTGTGTTGTAATCCTACCCTGCTGAGCATTCGGAATAATCCTCACAACTGCTGTTCTCGTTCGTTCGTTCTCTACAGCTCTCTCTCTCTCTTTAGTTCCAGATGTTGCTAGTTTCTCGTCCCCCAGTATGTTTTGGCTAGGACGCACCCGTATGACGGGAAGGCCTGGAGGTCTTCCAGGACCCTAGAGACGCCCCTCTCCCACTGTTGCCCCCTATGTCTTCTTAGGAAATTTAAGGTAGACAGCCAACCTATAATTAACTGTCCTGCGGAGTTTGAAGTAAGGCGTAAAGTCAGTTACTTCCGCGGTGTTCCGGCCACCGGCTACGCGCCTCAGTAGGATGTTGCCTCGGTCTCACGGCACGACTCCTACTGGTACTCCTTTTTGCTTGATCTCGTTTACACTGTTCCACAATATCCTTCTCTTCTTGTCTCTTTCTTAGGATACCGCCGCAAGGTAGTGCAGGCGCGGTTCCGTAACGTTCTGTTCGCTAGGCACCTGCCAGGTTCCCACGCCTGACAGGGACTCCCCTGTGTCTTCTCCCTGCAACACCCCCTGCCACAGGATGCTGCCTGAATCCAACCCAGTCAGCTTCTGACTAACTTTCTATCCAACCCCTAGTTTTACCAGTGTGAGGAGGGGCCCAATAAATAAAGCCTTTTGCTCCCCCTAGTGGCCGGAGTGTGAAGTGTAATGTGTGCTGATGATACCTGGTCAGGAGAATTCCTTCAGTGCCATCAGACGTACCATCACTCCCCTTAGTGGCAGAGTGTCATACTGCAACGACCAGGTCTCTGGGGCGCTGCACTTACCTGCACCTTGGGCTTAGAGAATCCACCTCACCAAGTCAGCTCGCATCATGTAATGATACCAATTTACCATAACAATAAAGTAGCACCATTAGCTTAAATCTCATGTTTCCAGGTAAATCCCATAGTCAATCACTGACAGTAGGATTAAACACACACTGGCTGGAAGCATGTCATTCATCATTGCCCCTGTCACGTGATTGCCGGGAGCCAATGGGCTGTCATGACAGCTGGGGGTCTGCTGATGACCCCAGTGCCTAGCATTATGAGCCTCCTCCTTACGATCCCAGCTTCAAGGCTTCAAGCCTCTTAAGGGGACTACTGTAGTAGTAAATATATATATATATATATATATATATATACAATACAGACCAAACGTTTGGACACACCTTCTCATTTAAAGATTTTTCTGTATTTTCATGACTATGAAAATTGTACATTCACACTGAAGGCATCAAAACTGTGAATTAACACATGTGGAATTATATACTTAACAAAAAAGTGTGAAACAACTGAAAATATGTCTTATATTCTAGGTTCTTCAAAGTAGCCACCTTTTGCTTTGATGACTGCTTTGCACACTCTTGGCATTCTCTTGATGAGCTTCAAGAGGTAGTGACCAAAAATGGTTTTCACATCACAGGTGTGCTCGGTCAGGTTTAATAAGTGGGATTTCTTGCCTTATAAATGGGGTTGGGACCATCAGTTGTGTTGAGGAGAAGTCTGGTGGATACAAAGCTGATAGTCCTATTGAATAGACTGTTAGAATTTGTATTATGGCAAGAAAAAAGCAGCTAAGTAAAGAAAAGCGAGTGGCCATCATTACTTTAAGAAATGAAGGTCAGTCAGTCCGAAAAATTGGGAAAACTTTGAAAGTGTCCCAAAGTGCAGTTGCAAAAACCATCAAGCGCTACACAGAAACTGACTCACATGAGGACCATCCCAGGAAAGGAAGACCAAAAGTCATCTCTGCTTCTGAAGATAAGTTTATCCGAGTCACCAGCCTCAGAAATCGCAGGTTAACAGCAGCTCAGATTAGAGACCAGGTCAATGCCACACAGAGTTCTAGCAGCAGACACATCTCTACAACAACTGTTAAGAGGAGACTTTGTGCAGCAGGCCTTCAAGGTAAAATAGCTGCTAGGAAACCACTGCTAAGGACAGGCAACAAGCAGAAGAGACTTGTTTGGGCTAAAGAACACAAGGAATGGACATTAGACCAGTGGAAATCTGTGCTTTGGTCTGATGAGTCCAAATTTGAGATCTTTGGTTCCAACCACCGTGTCTTTGTGCGACGCAGAAAAGATAAACGGATGGACTCTACATGCCTGGTTCCCACCGTGAAGCATGGAGGAGGAGGTTTGATGGTGTGGGGGTGCTTTGCTGGTGACACTGTTGGGGATTTATTCAAAATTGAAGGCATACTAAACCAGCATGGCTACCACAGCATCTTGCAGCGGCATGCTATTCCATCTGGTTTGCGTTTAGTTGGACCATCATTTATTTTTCAATAGGACAATGACCCCAAACACACCTCCAGGCTGTGTAAGGGCTATTTGACCAAGAAGGAGAGTGATGGGGTGCTACGCCAGATGACCTGGCCTCCACAGTCACCAGACCTGAACCCAATCGAGATGGTTTGGGGTGAGTGGACCGCAGAGTGAAGGCAAAAGGGCCAATAAGTGCTAAGCATCTCTGGGATCTCCTTCAAGATTGTTGGAAGACCATTTCAGGTGACTACCTCTTGAAGCTCATCAAGAGAATGCCAAGAGTGTGCAAAGCAGTCATCAAAGCATAAGGTGGCTACTTTGAAGAACCTAGAATATAAGACATATTTTCAGTTGTTCAGTTGTTTCAAACTTTTTTGTTAAGTATATAATTCCACTTGTGTTAATTCATAGTTTTGATGCCTTCAGTGTGAATATACAATTTTCATAGTCATGAAAATACAGAAAAATCTTTAAATGAGAAGGTGTGGTATCTGCGTACTCATCCTGAACAGGGGAATCATATTGTCGGGTCAATTTTATTATATATTAAACATGATAAATAAAAAAACAATTGTGGAATTGCATTTTTTCTGTAATTTCAACACAGATTTTTTTCCCATTTTCTAGTAGAGTATTTGGTAAAATAAATTGTGTAGTGGAAAAATACAACTCATTCCAGAAAAAACAAGCCCTCACACAGATATGGGGATGGAAACACAAAAGCACAAAAATGGAAAATCACAAGGTCATAAAGGGGTTAACCCCTTCACGACATGCGCCGTACATGTACAGCGCATGTCGTATCCCTCCCTTTGATGTTTGCTCCGGCGCTGAACCCACATCTTTCCCTGTATATGTCAGCTGTTTTGAACAGCTGACATGTGCCTCTAACAGCCGCAGCTGTTAACCAATTAAATTTGTCGCTGTCAATCTCTGACAGTGGCATCTAATGTGATCGTGCCGGAAGCGAGTTACTAATCCTGCCCATCGGCACCCGTGTTACATGACTGCGGGTCACCATTGGGTTGGCATGATAATTCAGGGTCTGCAGAAGAACCCTGTGGTTGTCATTGCCGGACTGCTATGAGCGCCGCCCAGTGGTTGGTGCTCACAGCAAGTGAACATTTCTGCTACATACAGGCGATCAGACAACTGCAGCTTCTAGTCTCCCATGGAGACTATTGAAGCATCCAAACAGTAAAAAAAAAATGTTTTTAAAAATATTAAAAAAATAAGCAAAAATATAACAGTTCAGATCATCCCCCATTCAAAATAAAATAAAATACATATTTATATAAAAAATACACATACCGTATATACTCGAGTATAAGCCGGGATTTTCAGCCCAAATTTTTGGGCTGAAAGTGCCCCTCTCGGCTTATACTCGAGTCACGGTGGGCGGCAGGGTCGGCGGGTGAGGGGGAGAGGGCGCTGAGGCATACTCACCTAGTCCCGGCGCTCCTGACGCTGACCCTGCCTGTCACACTGTCTTCGGGTGCCGCAGCTCTTCCCCTGTTCAGCGGTCACGTGGGACCGCTCATTAGAGAAATGAATATGGACTCCACTCCCATAGGGGTGGAGCCGCATATTCATTCCTCTGAGCGGTGCCAGTGACCGCTGACAGGAAGAGCTGCGGCACCCGAAGACAGTGTGACAGGCAGGAACAGCGTCAGGAGCGGCGGGACTAGGTGAGTATTTTATATTCACCTGTCCGCGTTCCACCCGCTGGGCGCCGCACTGTCTTCGCGTCCTCTTGCACTGACTGTTCAGGTCAGAGGGCGCGATGACGCATATAGTGTGCGTGCCGCCCTCTGCCTGATCAGTCAGTGCGGAGAGACGCCGGGACGGGACGCTGAGTAGCTGCAAGCAAGAGAGGGGAGTATGGCATTTTTTTTTTATTATTGCAGCTGCAGCAATGGCACATCTTTATAAGGAGCATCTATGGGGCAAGAATGAACGGTGCAGAGCACTATATGGCACAGCTATGGGGCAATAATGAATTGTGCAGAGCACTATATGGCACAGCTATGGGGCAATAATGAACGGTGCAGAGCACTATATGGCACAGCTATCGGGCAATAATGAACTGTGCAGAGCACTATATGGCACAGCTATGGGGCAATAATGAACGGTGCAGAGCACTATATGGCACAGCTATGGGGCAATAATGAACGGTGCAGAGCATTATATGGCACAATTTTCTATGGTACATCTATGGGGCCATAATGAACGGTATGGAGCATCTATTTTTATTTTTGAAATTCACCGTTAGCTGCTGCATTTTCCACCCTAGGCTTATAGTCGAGTCAATAAGTTGTCCCAGTTTTTTGTGGCAAAATTAGGGGGGTCGGCTTATACTCGAGTATATACGGTATTTTGTATCGCAGTGTTCAGAATCGCCTGATCTATCAAGCTGTAAAAGCATTAACCCGAATGGTAAGCCGCGTAGCAAGTAAAAATGCCAGAATTACATTTTTTTGGTCACTGCAACATTGAATTAAAATGCTATAATGGGCGATCAAAAGATCCACACAAAAATGGTATCATTAAAAACATCAGCTCGGCATGCAAAAAATAAGCCCTCACTTAGCCACAGATCACAAAAAATGGCGCAATTTATTTTTTACCAAACTTTAGATTTTTTTTCACCATTTAAATAAAGAAACAACCTAGACACGTTTGGTATCTACGAACTCTTCGTGACCTGGAGAATCATAATGGCAGGTAAGTTTTAGCATTTAGTAAACAAGGTAAAAAAAATCCCCCCAAAATTTGTGGAATTGCACTTTTTTTTTCTCCCCCATTTTCAAGTACACTATATGGTCAAACCAATGGTGTTGTTCAAAAGTACAACTCATTCCACAAAAAACAAGCCCTCATATGGCCATATTGACAGAAAAATGAAAAAGTTATGGCTCTGGGAAGGAGGGGAGCGAAAAATAGAAAGGCAAAAACGAAAAAGGGCCCAGGGGTGAAGGGGTTAATATAAAAGCTGTCAAAAGCCTGTGCCCTCGTGCACAAACTATATTTTGATATTAAAAATTAAGTCCATTTTATGTAATGGAAGCAATTAGTGCAAACGGAATTGGAATTATAGCAATGCAACATCTCACATGGAAAATTCAGCAAAAAAAAAATTAAAAAGTTAATGGGGACAACTCATCAAGCAGTCTCTGCCAGAATTCTGACGTAAAATTTCGATAAATGCATTTTTATGCTAGTCCTGACCAGCTCCACCAACCTAAAGAAAAGTGGGCTGAGCGTGGGTAGAACGGAGCAATGCAAAGGGTGAATAAAAAACGGAAAATAGGCAATGCGTTAGTAGCCACAGCACAATAAGACCTCAGTTATAAAGACTGAAGAGAAAAACTGTATTTGTTGCCCAAAAAAATCCAACAGATCTCAGCATACATTCTTAACATTTTGCTGGCAAAATGAAAGTTGCACTTTGATTAGTTCCTATGGACAACAGAGAGTGTTCTTTTAGGTCAGGGTAACAGTCTAACAAAAATGCTCTAGAATTCTGCTGAACTTGCCGTATGTCACAGCTTTGGAGCTTCAGAGAGGGTTTTATTGGTCCAACGCGTTTCGACTCCTTTCTAAAAGGTGCCAGTCCAGCGCCATAACGTGTTGGTACTAATAAAAGCCTTATCTGAAGCTCCAAGGTTCCTCATTTCTCATCGCACAGCCCACCTAATGTGATTCTCTCCATTCTGGTAAATTTGGTGCACTTAAGACTGTTAGGGACATGGGGCATCTTAGGATCCAGAGCCACATTTATTGGCTTGCAATTAAATGAGCACTCAAATATAAGAACAAATAATTATAATGGTTTAATTACTTTCTAAGAAATGACTGTGTAGACCGAATACCTGGTTGTGTAGTTGGGTGATTTCTTGTCTTTTGCAGTCTCCGGTATAAAACAGACCATTCTCTGGTGAGCAAATATTAATGTAGTCCTTGATACTTCTCCTTGATGCTCTTAAGATCTCGGACTCCAGTGTACTCCTGTGCAAACATCCATAATATCCACATCGCCGACTTCAGTTCATCCATTAATATGAATAATTAAATTAACCCTGAATAGTTTAGACTTTTCTTTTGGTGAACGACAAAAATAATGTTATTGTTTAAAGGAAGTTGATGTTTCAGCTGGATCCATACATTTAGGGTGCATTTCACATTGTGTTTTGGCACCCATCAGCGCATATACCCGAATCGAGTTTTGAAGGGTGTTTGGATGTAAGCTCCACTGGGATCAATGAACGGGTGGCAAGACGCAATCTGGAAGCACCCTAAGGGTGGGGCTGCACGGATTCCAGTACTTTGATGGGGCAAACAGCTGAAGGTACCAGGAAAAGCAAAGCTGTCTCCAGCCAGGCATTTTCCCTGCAATCGCTATTTAAGAGGAAATGTAGAATTACATGGCGGGCATTCAGATAAGACATTATTGTTTGTAATAAAGCTAAAAGAGCATTTTTTGGCTTCCCTGCGTACCACATGTATGATCTCATGAGCTCAGAAACACAACATAGTGAAGAGGGAACAATCAATCAATCATCTTAGGAGGCGAAGATCTGCTTCCATTTGACAACACACGAGAATGCAATTAGGGAGAAAGCAGCAAATATTTTTTTTCAATAAAAGGCTGCTATTGTATCTGGATCGCCCCCATGGGGCCGTGGGGTACTCGGTACCGGGTCTTGCGGTTCACAGGGGGATGTCACGGTGGCTGACCCGGTCCGTGGCCCCAGGGACGTCTGTTTAAAAGGGAAAGGTCTTTAAAGGGATAAAGTTTGTGTTCGTGACGCCACCTGTGGTATTCGGTCAGGGTGACCGACGCTGCTTTAAGGGGTCCGCTGGGGTGATGTTATGGTAGCTAGATGGTATACCTTCCCACAGGTGAAGTATGTCCCCAGGGCTTCCCGGTGTGTACTGTAGATGGTGGATGGTGAGAGGCACAGAGAAGAACGAGGACACAAGGTTGCAGTCTCTTTACCTTTACTGAAGACTTCAGCATCCACAGTCCAGGGCACCAGGTCACAGGGCAGGCAGAGTCCGGCCGGTTTGGAGGCAAGTCCAGAGTCCCCTTGTCCAGGTGGAAATCAATAGCCTTCCCTTGCGCTGCAGTGTTATAGTTCCTTACTGCCTAAGGCTTCACATAAGGTCCTCACAGATGTAATGTCTCTCTCTCTGTCCCCCATATAGGATAGGACAAACCCGTATGACTGGTGGCTAGAGGCTGTTTATAGGGACTCTAGCATGCCCCAGCCTCCAAAGGCCACCATGCCTCCTGGGTGTGAGGCGGACAGGTAACGTGGAATTAGCTGTCCTGCCGGTCTCTGTAGCAAGGCATAAAGGTTGTTGCTTCCTCGATGTTCCGGCTACCGGGCTTCTGCACCTCAGAAGGAGGCAGCCTGCGTAGGGCTGGTCCCCTTCTGGTATCCTCTCCTTTGCTACGACTTCCTTCACACTCGCTGCAACACAGTTCTGCCTTCTGTCTCTTTCTAGGAGCTGCAGCTCTGAGGGCATGCACAGCTCCGTGTCCTTTCGCCTTTGTTCAACGACAGGATCCCACCCCTGTCAGGGACCAAGTAACTGAGCTGAGCTCAGCCAGTAACTAACTAACTTTCCCTACAGTTTTATCTATGTGGGGAGTGACCTAATAAATAGGAGCAAGAGCTCCCCCTGGTGGCCTGGAGTGTGAAATGTGTTGCATGTTTGTGATACCTGGATGCAGTTATCCTTCTTTGCCTCCAAACGTAGCATCACTCTCCCTGAGAGGAAAGCAATACCACTGCGACGACCAGGACCCTGGGGCGCTACATATCTATTATAGACAGTAATCGATCAATAAAATCCAACATTTGACAACAGCAATATCAAAATGTGAAAGAAAAAACTGTACAATTTAAACATACTGTATGGACATAAAATACTGGGAACCCTACAGGATCTTTATTGACCGTCTATTCTAAATCCTTAATAAGCCAAAAATGTAAATTCACCGCACTCTCTTGTGGAATTATCTTGCAAAATTAATGAATTTATTATAACATAATCTGGGAGCGTAACAGAACATAGAACAAAGAAAAGCGTTTTGGCTCCATCGGAGCCTTTGTCACAAAATCGCTTGTTCAGTTGAAAAGGAAATATGAAAGAGACTAGGGATAGGGATCCCAGTAGTGCTGCACAAAGACTAATAGGAGGTAATATCGTTATGTGGTAGCGCAATGCTCTGCTGCTTGAGAATCTGAATGAATCGCAGTCTGTAGCGGCGCTCCCGCGCCCTGCTGTAGTGGCATTACTACAATTACATTGTACCAGCTATAGAGTTTGGTGGAGAAAGGGTAATGCTATGAGGTTGTTTTTCAGGGGTCGGCCACGGCCACTTGATTGAAGTACAAGGAATGCTTATGGCTTTAGTATAAAAAAAAAATTGTAAGAAGGCAAGATGTAAGGTCCTGGATAGCAGGTATGCATTACTAAAATGAATTTTATTTTGACTGGATTTTGGGTCCAGGATTTAGGAATGACCAAAGGAGCCTAGGTGGGAGAGGTCGCTCCCATACTGCAGTCCCGATCGTACTTGGCTAATAAAGTACTTGGTCTAGTTCAGATAGAAGTAGTGTGCCGAGACTAGAGAAATAGAGAGCTGGTGGATAGTAAGTACTGCAGCCTGAGAGGTTCCTGTAATACCAAGTTGGTGAGATAGTTTTGCCTTACCCAATGAAAGGACAGTTTTTTTTTATTTATCGGTGCTGAAGAAATAACTGTTTTGTTATTCATTTGTGCTGAGGAAAGGCTGTGTCATTTTGGAGCAGTAACATTTATGAAGAACAATAAACTTTATTCTGTTTTGATATAAAAAAAAAACTTGTGCCTGTGCGTATCCAAGCAGCTATCAGAGAGCTGGAACCTGTACACACATTTTAAAAGTTGGAAGTTTGGGGAAGGCCATTTTCTGTTCACAGTACACAAAGCAAGGTCCATGATAACATAGTAGGGGGAGTTTGGGGAGAACAACATGCCCAGCCACATACAGCTCTGAACCCAGCTCCATTCAATACTTTCGAGATGAACTAAAACGGAGATTGTAAGCCTGGCCGTTGTCCAACAACAGTATCTGACTTCATAAATGCTCTACTGGATGAATGGGCAAAAATACAACAGACACCTCCAAAATTTTGTAGAAAGCCTTCCCAAAAAAGAGTGGAAGCTGTTAAAGATGAAAAGTGGGAACCAGCTCAATATGGATTTAGAATGGGAGTTCAGTAAAATCCTGTAGGTATCATGTAGCTGTCCCAATACTTTTGTCCATGCAGTGTAAGTATATAAAACAAGTAAAAGCTCTGCAGGTAATAACAGTTTTCAATGTTCCAACTAGGACATTTGAGCTGTGGATATGCCATATACGGTATGTTGGATAAGCATGGGTTTCACCTACGGGACCTGCACCCATGTAGAAAAGAGGTTCACCAAATATCCTGGAGAGGGACCTGCCAGACTCAGGGAGAAGACTGAATAAAGAGGCAGCTGCACCTGTTCATGGATCCTCCATATATTGCCACTATATATACAAGTGGCTTTCAGAAAAAAAGAAACTAGAGACTCTATGAATGACTGAATATCTTTTAGCCTAAACATATACATTTAGTTATGGTGCATAGGAGTCTATAGGACTAGCAACTTAGTAAAGGCCAAGAAAATTGCATAATATTCATGAATTGAAAGTGAGAATACATCACAGATAGCAACACAGTAACAAATGAATGTGCTGATCCCAAAAATAGTTCGCACTACAAATGTCCTGCCCTGATGGTTGCCTGCCCATTACTGGATACGTTACCAGCAAACCTGTAGGAAAAGAAAAAGAAAGGATTAGCTATATGGAATATACAGGGGTTGGACCAAATAATGGAAACACCTGGAAACCTCAACAAAAGTTAGTTTAATATGGTGTAGATCCACCTTTTGCGGCGATTACAGCCTCAATTCTCCAAGGTATGGATGTGTACAAGGTGTGAATTGTTTCCAAAGAAATATATAAATATATACATATATATATATATATATATATATATATATATATATATATATATATATATATATATATACCTACATACATATACAGCTCTGGCAAAAATTAAGAGACCACCACACCAAAACCCTGTCATGGGCAGCCCAATCTCCAGAGCTGAACCCCACTGAAAACCTCTGGTATGTAATCAATGATGGATAGTCACCAGCCATCAAGCAAAGAAGAACTGCTTACATTTTTGCGTCAGGAGCAGTGTGAAAGACTGGTGGAAAGCATGCCAAGACACATGAAAGCGGAGATTAAAAATCATGGTTATTCCACAAAATATTGATTTCTGAACTCTTCCTGAGTTAAAACATTAGTATTGTTTCTAAATGATTATGAACTTGTTTTCTTTGCATTATTTGAGGTCTGAAAGCACAGTTTTTTTCTTTTAAGTTTTGACCATTTTTCTTCATCAGAAAAGTGGTCTCTTAATTTTTGCCAGAGCTATATATATAATATACATACGCATAGTGGGTACAGAAAGTATTCAGACCCCTTTAAATTTTTCACTGTTTCATTGCAGCCATTTTTTTTCTCATTAATGTGCACTCTGCGCCCCATCTTGACTGAAAAAAACAGAAATGTAGTAATTTTTGCAAATTTATTAAAAGGGAAAAACTGAAATATCACATGGTCATAAGTATTCAGACTCTTTGCTCAGTATTGAGTAGAAGCACCCTTTTGAGCTAGTACAGCCATGAGTCTTCTTGGGAATGATGTAACAAGAATTTCCCACCTGGATTTGGGGATCCTCTGCCATTCTTCCTTGCAGATCCTCTCCAGTTCCGTCAGGTTAGATGGTGAATGTTGGTGGAGAACCATTTTCAGGTCTCTCCAGAGATGCTCAATTGGGTTTAGGTCAGGGCTATGGCTGGGCCAGTCAAGAATGGTCACAGAGTTGTTCTGAAGCCACTCCTTTGTTATTTTAGCTGTGTGCTTAGGGTCATTGTCTTGTTGGAAAGTGAACCTTCGGCCATGTCTGAGGTCCAGAGCACTCTGGAAGAGGTTTTCATTAGTGATGAGCGAGTGTACTTGCTGTGCGGGTTTTCCAAAGCACGCTCGGGTGACCTCCGAGTATGTATGACTTCTCAGAGATTTAGTTTTCATCGCCGGCAGCTGAACGATTTACAGCTACTAGCCTGCTTGATTACATGTGGGGATTCCCTAGCAACCCCCACATGTACTCAACCTGGCTAATACCTGTAAATCATTCAGCTGCCGCGATGAAAACTAAATCTCTGAGCAGTCATAAATACTCGTCGGTCACCCGAGCGTGCTTTGGAAAACCCGAGCAACGAGTACACTCGCTCATCACTAGCTTTCATCCAGGATATCTCTGTACTTGGCCGCATCCATGTTTCTTTCAATGGCAACCAGTTGTCCTGTCCCTGCAGCTGAAAAACACTCCCATAGCATGATGCTTCCGCCACGTTTAACTGTTGTATTGAGCAGGTGATGAGCAGTGCCTGGTATTCTCCACAGATACCACTTAGAATTATCACCAAAAAGGTCTATCTTCATCTCATCAGACCTGAGAATCTCTTCATGTGTTTTTTTTTTTAGCAAACTCTATGAGGGCTTTCATACGTGTTGCACTGAGGAGAGGCCACTCAGCCATAAAGGCCCGACTGGTGGAGGGCTGCAGTGATAGTTGACTTCGTGAAACTTTCTCCCATCTCCCTACTGCATCTCTGAAGCTCAGCCATAGTGATCTTGGGGTTCTTATTTACCTCTCTCACCATGGCTCTTCTCCCACGGTTGCTCAGTTTGGCTGGATGGCCAGGTCTAGTAAGACTTCTGGTGGTCCCAAACTTCTTCCATTTGAGGATTATGGAGGCCACTGTGCTTTTAGGAACCTTGAGACCTGCATAAATTCTTTTGTAACCATGGCCAGATTTGTGCTTTGCCACAATTCTGCCTCTGAGCTCCTTGGCCAGTTTGTTTGACCTCATGATTCTCATTTGGTCTGACATGCACTGTGAGCTTTTATATAGACAGGTGTGTGCCTGTCTATATAAGAATGAAGGAGTAAAACCATCTCAAGGAGGATCACAAGGAAATGGACAGCATGTTACTTAAATATGAGTGTCTGAGCAAAGTGTTTGAATACTTATGACCATGTGATAATTCTGTTTCTCTTTTTTAATAAATATGCAAAAATTTCTACATTTGTTTTTTTTCAGTCAAGATGGGGTGCAGTGTACATTAATGAGAAAAAAATGAACTTTGTTGAATTTTCCAAATGGCTGCAATGAAACAGAGTGAAAAATGTAAAGGCCCGAATACTTTCTGTACTGTATATTGTAACAATGCTACTCACTCAGGAGGGATATGAGGCATCATTGGAACTGTTTCTATTTAAAAGTCCAGCTAGTTTATTGCAGCCCTCATAAACCACTCCACAGGAATCTCAAATACAGGTCCTTCTAAAAAAATTAGCATATAGTGTTAAATTTCATTATTTACCATAATGTAATGATTACAATTAAACTTTCATATATTATAGATTCATTATCCACCAACTGAAATTTGTCAGGTCTTTTATTGTTTTAATACTGATGATTTTGGCATACAACTCCTGATAACCCAAAAAACCTGTCTCAATAAATTAGCATATCAAGAAAAGGTTCTCTAAACGACCTATTACCCTAATCTTCTGAATCAACTAATTAACTCTAAACACATGCAAAAGATACCTGAGGCTTTTATAAACTCCCTGCCTGGTTCATTACTCAAAACCCCCATCATGGGTAAAGGTACCGTCACACATAGCGACGCTGCAGCGATACCGACAACGATCCGGATCGCTGCAGCGTCGCTGTTTGGTCGCTGGAGAGCTGTCACACAGACCGCTCTCCAGCGACCAACTATGCCGGTAACCAGGGTAAACATCGGGTAACAAAGCGCAGGGCCGCGCTTAGTAACCCGATGTTTACCCTGGTTACCATGCTAAAAGTAAAAAAAAACAAACACTCGATACTTACCTACAGCCGTCTGTCCTCCAGCGCTGCGCTCTGCTTCTCTGCTCTCCTCTTGTACTGTCTGGGAGCCGGAAAGCAGAGCGGTGACGTCACCGCTCTGCTTTCCGGCTCACAGCCAGTACAGGAGGAGTGCAGAGCGCAGCGCTGGAGGACAGACAGCGGTAGGTAAGTATCTAGTGTTTGTTTTTTTTTACTTTTAGCATGGTAACCAGGGTAAACATCGGGTTACTAAGCGCGGCCCTGCGCTTAGTTACCCGATGTTTACCCTGGTTACCAGTGAAGACATCGCTGGATCGGTGTCACACACGCCGATCCAGCGATGTCTCCAGGGAGTCCAGCGACGAAATAAAGTTCTGGACTTTCCTCAGCGACCAACGATCTCCCAGCAGGGGCCTGATCGTTGGTCGCTGTCACACATAACGATTTCATTAACGATATCGTTGCTACGTCACAAATAGCAACGATATCGTTAACAATATCGTTATGTGTGAAGGTACTTTAAGACTAGCGACCTGACAGATGTCAAGAAGGCCATCATTGACACCCTCAAGCAAGAGGGTAAGACCCAGAAAGAAATTTCTCAACAAATAGGCTGTTCCCAGAGTGCTGTATCAAGGCACCTCAATGGTAAGTCTGTTGGAAGGAAACAATGTGGCAGAAAACGCTGTACAACGAGAAGAGGAGACCGGACCCTGAGGAAGATTGTGGAGAAGGACCGATTCCAGACCTTGGGGAACCTGAGGAAGCAGTGGACTGAGTCTGGTGTGGAAACATCCAGAGCCACCGTGCACAGGCGTGTGCAGGAAATGGGCTACAGGTGCCGCATTCCCCAGGTAAAGCCACTTTTGAACCATAAACAGCGGCAGAGGCGCCTGACCTGGGCTACAGAGAAGCAGCACTGGACTGTTGCTAAGTGGTCCCAAGTACTTTTTTCTGATGAAAGCAAATTTTGCATGTCATTCGGAAATCAAGGTGCCAGAGTCTGGAGGAAGACTGGGGAGAAGGAAATGCCAAAATGCCTGAAGTCCAGTGTCAAGTACCCACAGTCAGTGATGGTGTGGGGTGCCATGTCAGCTGCTGGTGTTGGTCCACTGTGTTTCATCAAGGGCAGGGTCAATGCAGCTAGCTATCAGGAGATTTTGGAGCACTTCATGCTTCCATCGGCTGAAATGCTTTATGGAGATGAAGATTTCATTTTTCAGCACGACCTGGCACCTGCTCACAGTGCCAAAACCACTGGTAAATGGTTTACTGACCATGGTATTACTGTGCTCAATTGGCCTGCCAACTCTCCTGACCTGAACCCCATAGAGAATCTGTGGGATATTGTGAAGAGAAAGTTGAGAGACGCAAGACCCAACACTCTGGATGAGCTTAAGGCCGCTATTGAAGCATCCTGGGCCTCCATAACATCTCAGCAGTGTCACAGGCTGATTGCCTCCATGCCACGCCGCATTGAAGCAGTCATTTCTGCCAAAGAATTCCCGACCAAGTATTGAGTGCATAACTGAACATTATTATTTGATGGTTTTTTTGTTTGTTATTAAAAAACACTTTTATTTGATTGGATGGGTGAAATATGCTAATTTATTGAGACAGGTTTTTTGGGTTATCAGGAGTTGTATGCCAAAATCATCAGTATTAAAACAATAAAGACCTGACAAATTTCAGTTGGTGGATAATGAATCTATAATATATGAAAGTTTAATTGTAATCATTACATTATGGTAAATAATGAAATTTAACACTATATGCTAATTTTTTGAGAAGGACCTGTATAGCCTTTGTCCAGCTCAAAGTACAACATAAAGCAAAAAGTGCATACAATAGTTCTGGTTATCCCACCTGCCTTAGAGTCCAGATTATTAGTCCTTTAGCATAGGTACTCAATCCAGGAGATCTGCACACCTCCATACACACACAGCCATGTGTGAGACAAATAGGTCTCAATTTACCAAGTGAACCACACCCTGGGATGGAGATATGGGGAGCAGCCATCTCTCCCAACTCTTCAGCTGCTTATAATCCCTTTTAGTCCTATATTTGACCAAGCATGTTTGTCTGTTGACATTTTGGACCACGTTTGTACAAGAGTAAATTGCAGAGGAATCTTTATACAGTCTGTGCCTGCACATTCAGTTCACAAGGGTCAATCTCTAACACTGCTTCATACATTTGCCAGGTAAGCAGAAGTTGGAAGAAATAGAGGGGGCATTTTATCCCCAGGCTAAAGTGAATGTATGTGACATTCTAACTGGGTTTCACTTGGATTTGGTTTTGTTGGACTCACAGCTAAGATGGTCATCACACAGACCATTTGATCTCATTGAGAATGGCAGGCACGGTACCGCATAGGCCGGGAATGGGCCTCGGACTGCGGAGCCCCTGAAAAAAGCTAGTAGGAAACTGTGCAGTAACAATTCCCCCCTCCCACTACTCATCCAGGCGATGCCATAATTAGGACGCCCAGCTGACCAACGGGAAGAGAGAGGAAGGGGCGTCCGGCTACACCCACAAGGGTTAAATCTAGGTGCCGGGGTCAGTACCTTCCTCTTTCTCCCCAGCTGACCCTCTGGAAGCATTCTTCCCACCCTCCCTCCCTTACATATTCACTGATGTTTTGTGCTGTTAGGATAAAGGAAAATGTTTTAATGTTTGAAATTTAAAACTGATGATAATAATACTGTCATTATTAAGTCACAGCGGAAGTGGAGGGAGGGGCGAAGGTTCGTAGCTGCTCATTGGCTGCCCGCCTGCTAGTCACAGACAGGGCCCACGGCTGTGAGCCCGTTGCGAATTGTAATTGCCCCTCCCTGCTTATCAAATTAATAAACTGTGACCGACTCGTTCAACCCATCTAGGCCTGTTTGTGTTGTTTTTTTTTGGGATCAGGGGTGGGGGGGAAGGCACTGTTTACGGCACACAGGTCTCCACAGTCTAGCTACGTTATATGAAAATATTCAATCTTTGCTATAGGTGACTGCAGACTTGTGAATCCTCACATCACCAACTGCCATGATTCTCCAGTGCTGGCGGCGAGACCAAGCATATAACAACAAGTATGAGATCTGCATACTTCCAGCCACACTCAGACTAGACGTTCGAGGCCTAGTTCAATACAAGTGAATGGAAAGCCACACACATCTAGTCAGAATGTGACCAGGAGTTCGCATATCGCATACTTAACGTTACATGACTGCTCTCTCTAACCGCCGGCAACAGAGAATAATCACAGTGCGCAACGTGAGGATTCTCAAGTCTGCAGTCAAATAGAGTGACTGCAGACTTTTTTGATAAGCCCTGACAACCCTTTAAAGGATGCCAGATTCAATGCAAGCTTCAATTGTGTCTGTTCTAACAAACCTTACCAGACTATTCTTTGTACCTTATCTAAAAGGTGCTGTCCGGTTAAAACATGTTATCATCTAGGCAATGGATAGGAGATAAGTTACTGATCTGTAGGGGTCAGATTGCTGGGACTCCAACCAATTGGTAGAAGGGGGGATTTTTATCCTAGTTACAAAATGGATGCCTGACCGACACTTCATTAATTCTCTATGAGGGTTGTTGGAAAAAGTCTCATCAGCCCGACAGGAAATGTGCACCACTCCTCCATTTTAGATAGGGAATAAAAGTGCACCCTTCTGCCCCAAGGACAGCCCCCACCAATCAACAAGTTACCCATCACCTATCCTGCACATAGGCAATATCTTGGTTTCACTGGACAACCCCTTTAATCACAAGAGTGATGATGACATTTCCAACCTGACAGGGAAAAATAACTTGATACATTTTTCAAAACAAGTGTAACTTGTAAGTTTGTGATAGAAATTTGGAATATATAATTTCTTCTCACTTCCACAAGATAATATCGTCAGTACCGAGTTCAGTGTTCAAATAGACCGAAGGTACAAGCTGATCAAAGTCCTGCATGACTTCGGTCCCTAGAAAAATGGGCATAATATACAACCCCTTGCAAAAATTATGTAATCACCGGCCTTGGAGGATGTTCATTCAGTTGTTTAATTTTGTAGAAAAAAAAGCAGATCACAGACATGACACAAAACTACAGTCATTTCAAATGGCAACTTTCTGGCTTTAAGAAACACTAAAAGAAATCAAGAACAAAATATGTGGCAGTCAGTAATGGGTACTTTTTTAGAACAAGCAGAGGGAAAAAATTATGTGGGGAAAAAATTATGGAATCACTCTCTGAATTTCAATTCCCAAAACTAACACCTGCATCAAATTAGATCTGCTCGTTAGTCTGCATCTAAAAAGGAGTGATCACACCTTGGAGAGCTGTTGCACCAAGTGGACAGATATGAATCATAGCTCCAACAGGAGAGATGTCAATTGAAACAAAGGAGAGGATTATCAAACTCTTAAAAGAGGGTAAATCATCCCACAAGGTTGCAAAAGATGTTGGTTGTTCACAGTCAGCTGTGTCTAAAATCTGGACCTAATACAAACAACTTGGGAAGGTTGTTAAAGGCAAACATACTGGTAGACCAAGGAACACATCAAAGCATCAAGACCGGAAACTTAAAGCTATATGTCTCTCGAACTGTAAGAAACCGCCTAAAGGAAATGGGATTTACATACAGAAAAGCTAATCGAAAGCCATCAACACCTAAACAGAAAAAAACAAGGTTACAATGGGCTAAGGAAAAGCAATCGTGGACTGTGGAAGACTGAATGAAAATCATATTCAGTGATGAATCGGGAATCTGCATTGGGCAAGGTGATGGTGGAACTTTTGTTTGGTGCTGTTCCAAATGAGATTTATAAAGATGACTGCCTGAAGAGAGCATGTAAATTTCCACAGTCATTGATGATATGGGGCTGCATGTCAGGTAAAGGCACTGGGAGATGGCTGTCATTACATCTTCAATAAACGCACAAGTTTATGTTGATATTTTGGACACTTTTCTTATCCCATCAATTGAAAGGATGTTTGAGGATGATGAAATAATTTTTCAAGATGATAATGCATCCTGCCATAGAGCAAAAACTGTGCAAACATTCCTTGAAAAGACACATAAGGTCAATGTCATGGCCTGCAAATAGTCCGGATCTCAATCCAATTGAAAATCTTTGGTGGAAGTTGAAGAAAATGGTCCATGACAAGGCTCCAACCTGCAAAGCTGCTCTGGCAACAGCAATCAGAGAAAGTTGGAGCCAGAGTGATGAAGAGTACTGTTTGACACTCGTTAAGAACATGCCTCAGAGACTGCAAGCGGTTATAAAAGCCAGAGGTGGTGCACAAAATACTAGTGATGTGTTCAAGTGCTTTGCTTGTTTTTCATGATTCCATAATTTTTTCCCACATAATTGAGCGAGTACATAATTTTTTCCCTCTGCTTGCGCTAAAAAAGTAACCATTACTGACTACCACATTTTTTGTTCTTGATTTGTTTTAGTGTTTCCTTAACTCCTTTACCCCCAAGGGTGGTTTGCACGTTAATGACCGGGCCAATTTTTACAATTCTGACCACTGTCCCTTTATGAGGTTATAACTCTGGAACGCTTCAATGTATCCCGGTGATTCTGACATTGTTTTCTTGTGACATATTGTACTTCATGATATTTGATATTACCTGCGTTTATATGTGAAAAAAATGGAAATTTGGTGAAAATTTTGCAATTTTCCAACTTTTAATTTTTATGCAATTAAGTCAGAGAGATATGTCACACAAAATACTTAATAAGTAATATTTCCCACATGTCTAATTTACATCAGCACAATTTTGGAACCAAAAATTTTTTTTGTTAGGGAGTTATAAGGGTTAAAAGTTGACCAGCAATTTCTCATTTTTACAACACCATTTTTTTTTTTTAGGAACCACATCTCATTTGAAGTCATTTTGAGGGGTCTATATGATAGAAAATAACCAAGCGTGACACCATTCTAAAAACTGCACCCCTCAAGGTGCTCAAAACCACATTCAAGAAGTTTATTAACCCTTCAGGTGCTTCACAGGAATTTTTGGAATGTTTAAATAAAAATTAACCATTTAACTTTTTTTCACAAAAAATTTACTACAGCTCCAATCTGTTTTATTTTACCAAGGATAACAGGAGAAAATGGACCCCAAAAGTTGTTGGACAATTTGTCCTGAGTACGCTGATACCCCATATGTTTAGATGTGTTGTGAGAGCTTTGAACGCCCAAGTGTTTCACTACAGTTTATAACGCAGAGCCGTGAAAATAAAAATATTTTTTTTTCCCACAAAAATTATTTTTTAGCCCCAAGTTTAGTATTTTACCAAGGGTAACAGGTGAAATTGGACCCCAAAAGTTGTTGTCCAATTTGTCCAGAGTACGCCGATACCCCATATGTGGGGGGGAACCACCGTTTGGGCGCATGGGAGAGCTCGGAAGGGAAGGAGCGCCATTTGGAATACAGGCTTAGATGGAATGGTCTGCAGGCATCACATTGCGTTTGCAGAGCCCCTGATGTACCTAAACAGTAGAAACCCCCAAGTGACCCCATATTGGAAACTAGACCCCCCAAGGAACTTATCTAGAGTACGCTGATACCCCATATGTTTAGATGTGTTGTGAGAGCTTTGAACGCCCAAGTGTTTCACTACAGTTTATAACGCAGAGCCGTGAAAATAAAAAAAATTATCTTTTTTCCCACAAAAATTATTTTTTAGCCCCCAGTTTTGTATTTTCCCAAGGGTAACAGGAGAAATTGGACCCCAAAAGTTGTTGTCCAATGTGTCCTGAGTACGCTGATACCCCATATGTTGGGGTAAACCCCTGTTTGGGCACATGGGAGAGCTCGGAAGGGAAGGAGCACTGTTTTGCTTTTTCAACGCAGAATTGGCTGGAATTGAGATCGGACACCATGTCATGTTTGGACAGCCCCTGATGTGCCTAAACAGTGGAAACCCCCCCAATTATAACTGAAACCCTAATCCAAACACACCCCTAACCCTAATCCCAACCGTAAATGTAATCCAAACCCTAACTTTAGCCCAACCCTAACCCTAATGGGAAAATGGAAATAAATACTTTTTTTTTATTTTTTAATTTTTCCCTAACTAAGGGGGTGATGAAGGGGGGTTTGATTTACTATTTATAGCGGGTTTTCTAGTGGATTTTTATGATTGGCAGCCGTCACACACTAAAAGACGCTTTTTATTGCAAAAAATATTTTTTGCGTTACCACATTTTGAGAGCTATAATTTTTCCATATTTTGGTCCACTGAGTCATGTGAGGTCTTGTTTTTTGCGGGACGAGTTGACGTGATTGGTATTTTCGGGCACGTGACTTTTTTTTTTAACCAATAAATTTTTATTGAGATATTGCATGTCAAACAACACATCAGAAAACTTCAGAAAGAGGAAGGGGAGGAGGGGAGAGAAGGGAAATAGGGGAGGGAAGGGGAACAAAGGGAAAAACCCAGTACATAATACTTGAAGACCACAGCATAATCAGTACAAAATACACAATTACAGTGCCAGATACAACAAAAAGTCAAAGAAACATGTGTTTTAAATGAGGGTAAGAGCAGACTGAGAGATGTAGGTCGAGGACACCCAGGGGTCCCACCATGAGGCCCTTAGTTTTCCTTGATAACCCCTGAGCCATAATAACCTCATAGCAGAAGTGTAGATCAATCTTGGAGATCAGTTCGGCTCTGGAAGGGAGATCCGAGGACTTCCAGTACTTCGCAATACATTGTCTGGCAGCAACTAGGACATTATAGACTATGGGCCGGAGAGGGGAGGGGAGATCAATAAGGGAAATGCCCAGGACAGCGAGCTGACCACTCAGCGCGAGGGGGAGAAGAGTCAAATCAGCAATCAATGCCTCCACCCAGCGCCAAAAAGCCTGAACCTGCGGGCACGACCACCAGACATGAGAGGAGGACCCCATGGCGCCACACCCCTTCCAGCAAAGAGGAGAGGCAGACGGGGAGAACTTCGCCAAGTGGACAGGGGTAAGATACCAATGCAGCTGAATCTTTTTCACCTGTTCCAAGTGTCCAAGACATGAGGAGAACTTGGAGGGATGTACCATTGCAAACTGCCAATCCTCCAGGGAGGCCTCAAAGCCCAGCGAGGACTCCCAGGAAGTCATAAAAGGGAGCTTGTCAGTAGTACCATAGGATATGAGGGCCTTATAGATAATGGAGATGCTATGGGGCAATATAGTGGCTGGTCTGAAAAACCTATGAGCCAGGTCCTCTGTCAAAGGCGGGGGTGCCCCGAACAACCGACGTGACCTGAGGAAGCTACGGAGCTGAAGGTATTGGAAGAAGTCAGTATTAGTAAGGGAGAATCTCCCTGAGAGGTCCTCAAACGACAACAGGCCATCTGAGCCAAATAAGTCAGCCGCCCGAAGCACCCCGCGACTTCTCCAGGAGGAAAGAGAAATGTGCCCGATAGCATACTCCAAAGCCTGTAAAGAGACATAATCATACATAAACACTAGATGGGAGGTGCTAAGTAGCGCCCAAAGTTTAGAAGCATTCCTGATAGAACGGAGACAAGGGCCCACAAGAGGAACCCGAAGCAGCTGAAGCTCTAAGAGCAATTTAAGCGAATTTTGGGGGGCAAAGTGAGATTCAATAAGAAACCAGGGCAAACATGAGTTCCCCTCCCACCATATTTTAAGGGGCTCAAGGATCGCCGCCCTATAGTAAGACTGCACCGCAGGAGCGCCCAGCCCACCCACAGAATACAGTAGGGACATAATCCGACGCCTGATCCTGTGGTTTCTTGTTCCAAATAAACCGATCTATAAGCGATTGAAAAGCTAAAATAAATTTTATGGGGATAAAAAGGGGGAGGCACCGGAAAAGGTACATAATTTTGGGAAGGAATAGCATTTTAGCAGTTTGTATGCGGGCCATCCATGAGAGCGACGCACTCGATAAGTGATCCATGCCCTTCCTGACCTCCACAAGGGTTTCCTCACAATTTGCACAAACTATATTGTCTAACCTAGTTATCCTGATACCTAGGTACGTAAAGCCCAGGGGAGCCCGAATGAACGCATATTGGGATTGAATTTGGATTTGAAGGTGGGTTGGGAGAAAAAGGGGAAAAATTGTGGATTTAGTCAAATTGAGTTTGTAATATGAAACCACAGAAAACTCAGTTAAAATGGAAGTGATCGCATTCAGCGAAGCTAAAGGTGAGGTTCAGGTCAGGACCACATCATCGGCATAGAGACCAATTTTGTGTTCAGTTCCCCCCACCCCAATTCCCCTTATGTCCGCACTTTGCCTGACCATGGCAGCCAACGGCTCCATGACCAGAGCGAAGATGATAGGGGAGAGGGGGCAGCCCTGACGCGTACCATTCCGAATGGGAAATGTCCGAGACCCAAATCCCGCCGATCGAACCGACGCACAGGGATTGGAATATAATGCCATAACCGCTTTACCGATTTGCCCAGTGAGCCCAAATTTCTCCAGCGTGAGTTCGATATATCCCCAGTGCACCCTGTTGAACGCTTTTTCAGCATCAAGCGACAGAAATACACTGGGGAGGACCCCCTCTCTACCAGATCCAAAAGGTCTATCAGGCGCCTGGTACCATCCCTGGTCTGTCTGCCAGGAACAAACCCAACTTGGTCGGGGTGAATGAGGCTAGGGAGAACCGAGAACAGTCTGTTGGCCCAGATTTTTGCATAAATCTTAACGTCGCAGTTTAAGAGTGCTATCGGGCGAAAGTTCCCCGGAGATGTTGGGGGTTTCCCTTGTTTGGGAAGAGTCGCTATGGAAGCTTCCAACCCCTCAGCTCTAATACTGCCTACCGACAACCAATTATTAAAAAGGCGCAGAAGATAAGGGGAGAGGACAGAAAAAAACTGGGCATAATAAAGAAAAGAAAAGCCATCTGGCCCGGGGGAGGAACCTTTATTGGCTTCTCTGACAATCTGAGAGAGCTCAGACTCGACAATGGGAGAGTTCAGATAAGAGAGCTGCTCCGGGGAGACCGAGGGGAGATTAGCCCCCTCCAAGAATGCCAAAATTGACTCCCACGAAGGCTGGGGAACCCCTGTGTCAGACCCAAGATCATAGAGAGAGGAGTAGTAGGATGCAAACTCCTCAGCAATGTGGATAGGGTTACACACCCGGGAACCGTCAGACCTGAACAGGAATGGGATCTTGGATTGAGCCTCTCTCCTCCTGACACGTCTAGCCAGAACAGCACCCGCTCGATCCCCCATTGTATAAAATTTGGCTCTAGTTTTCCTCAGGGCCTTCTCGGCTTTATGGAGGAGTAAGTTGCGAACATGCATGCGCGCTCTAGAAAGATCAGAGAAAAGGGCTGGAGTAGGGGATAGTTTGTGAGCAGATTCGAGATGAGCTATTTCATCTAGGGCAGATTGAAGGGCTGCATTATACTTCCTTTTTGCCGTTGCCGCCAACTTAATGAAACAACCCCTAATTACCGCCTTGTGGGCAAACCAAAGGGTGTCGTCACGTATGTCCGGAGTATTGTTGGAGGCAAAAAATTCCCGCAAGGCCTCCTCTACAAACTGGGAATTGGCTTGATCAGCAAGGAGATGGGCGTTGAGACGCCAGTGAGCAGGGGGCCTGATGGCCAGGGGGTCTTTTAGGGTAAGGGACATCGGGGCATGGTCCGACCAGGTAATACTGCCTATATCTGCTGAAATGCAGTGAGGAAGAGCCACGTCATTCACCAGCACAAAATCAATCCTGCTATAGGAACCATGCCTGGGAGACATGAACGTGTAATCCCTCTCGCCGCAATGTAGATATCTCCAAATGTCATGTAAATTGAAAGAGTTAGAGGTCCCGCCTCACATCTCGACAGGGAGGAGGCCGAGCAGTCCAGATCTCTAGACATTGGAGCATTGAAATCACCAGCAATCAGTTTGTGACCGTGTTGGATGTCGTGTAGAATTTGGAAAACCCCCTCCAGAAATTTAAGCTGCCCTACGTTAGGGGCATAGATCGAAGCGATGGTGTAGGGGGCATTATTAATAAGGCATATAACCACAATGAACCTACCCAGCGGATCCGCTATGGAGCGAACCAGCTGAAAAGAGTTGGCCCTACTAAAGAAAATGGCTACTCCCGCCTTTTTTGACGGGCCATAGGCAAAAAATTGACGCGGGTATAAACCTGAGTGCATTCTGGGATTATCACATTCCAGCAGGTGTGTTTCCTGAAGACACAAAATATCATGACGGGATTTGCCCAACTGACGCCGTACAACAGACCTCTTGCCCGGAGAGTTGAGACCATTAACATTAATTGAATACAACGAAATACTCATAGAGAAGGCATGTAAACAGTTTTACGATCCTCTGAGCACCGACAACCTGTGTAAAAGAGTAGAAGACATGTGGCCAGTAAACTAGAGCAAAAATAGGGGGAGACCGGGAGGAAGGGGAGAAAAAAGGGGAGGAAACAAACAAAACAGACAACAAATAAACCAGTGGACCGAGGTCCATTCAGGAATACCCTGAGTCCTAAAGGTGAGAATCAAAAAAACAGTTCACCTATGGGGCAAACAAACGCTGCGGATACTCTCAAACGAGGAACCAGCGCAGCATGAGAAAAAAAAAAGGAAAACAAAGTAAATCCGTACGGGAAAATAGCCGGGAACCATAGATGCAGAGGTCTCAGGCCACCTCCCAGTCCGGCGTAATGCGGACCCTGGGGCCTCCGCCAGCCCCAGGCCTTGGAAAGGTCACGGAGACCGGAGAGTCGGGAGTTGAGAGTCCCCATTTGGAGAGAGCAGTAGCTGCGTGGGACGGAGTCAGGCAGGTGGTGATCGATCCATCTTTACGGATGAGAAGCTTGGTAGGAAATCCCCAGCGATACAGGATGCCCTTCTCTCTGAGGATAGCAGTATATGGGCCAAAGGCCCTCCGAAGGGCCAAAGTACCCGGGGAGAGATCTGGAAAGACAAAGATGCGTGTGAATCTTTCAGGTAGAGCTGGACTCTTCCTTAGAGCCGGGAGAAAATCTTCCTTCATTTCATAGAAATGTATGCGTACCAGCACGTCTCTTGGGACGGAGGGCCCCAGTCCAGCCGGTTTAGGGATCCTATGCACACGGTCAATTATAATATCCTTTGGAGCAAACTGAGGGAGAACTGCAGCCATAAAATCCTGTAAAAATAGCTTCAAATCCCCTGCCAGGATAGATTCCTCTATGCCTCTGAGTTTAACGTTATTTCTCCTGGACATATCTTCCAGGTCCAGGGCTTTAGAGTGGGTTTTGGTGGCCAGGGTTTGTAGGGTCTCATGAGCGTCCCAGAGTTCATTATGAGAAGAGACCAGCTCCGCCATCTTGCGTTCCAAGCGATCAGTGCGATTACCCAGCTCCACCACCTCCCCTCTTAATTCAGCCAGCATGGTGCGCATATCCTCTTGGATGGAGGCCCTGAGGTCTCCAAGTAAGCCCTTGAGGAGAGCGGCAGTCACCGGACCATCAGCCGAATCCGACGCTGTACCGCCTGAATGCGACGCTGCACCGCCTAATTGCGACGCTTGAGCGTTGCGTTGTGAAGAGCGGGAAGGCCTGGGGGAGGACGGCGCCATCTTGGATTTCAGCGGTGGCTGTGGGGAGGCCGCAAAGAAATCCGGAATTCTCCCGGAGGAATCACGGGCGCCAGCTTTGGATTTCCCCATACACTCACCACCGCACCGGGGACCGGAACCGATATCGTGAAGGTGAGCGAGAACGCCAGAGAGGAATATATGAGCCGCTTTAAGGTTCCCAGCCGCGGAGCTCCCGCTCTGTGTGACCTACTCCATCGGCAGATAGGCCACGCCCCCCGGCATGTGACATTTTTTGATCGCTTTTTATTCTGATTTTTGTGAGGCAGAATGACCAAAAACCAGCTATTCATGAATTTCATTTGGGAGGCGTTTATACCGTTCCGCGCTTGGTAAAATGGATAAAGCAGTGTTATTCTTCGAGTCAGGACAATTTCAGCGATACCTCATTTATATCATTTTTTTATGTTTTGGCGCTTTTATGCGATAAAAACTATTTTATAGAAAAAATAATTATTTTTTTTATTTTTTCGCTGATGCTGTATGGCGGCTCGTTTTTTGCGGGACAAGATGACGTTTTCAGCGGTACCATAATTATTTATATTCGTCTTTTTGATCACGTGTTATTCCACTTTGGCAGTATGATAAAGTGTTTTTTGCCTTTTTTTTACGGTGTTTACTGAAGGGTTAACTAGTGGGAGTTTTATGGAAGGAATGTATTTATTGGAACAATATTTTTTATTTAGGAATTTTTTTTTTTATTTTTTTTTTTTTACACATGTAAAAAAAATTTTTTCTTTTAACTTTTTTACTTTGCCCCAGGGGGGGACATCACAGTTAAGTGACAGATCGCTGATCTGACACTTTGCTGTGCAGTGTGTCAGATCAGCGATCTGATGTGCACGCCTGGAGGCTTCCCGGCGCCTGCTCTGAGCAGGCGCTGTGAAGTCACCTCCCCTGCAGGACCCGGATGCAGCCCCTAGGCCATTTTGGATCCGGGCCTGCCGCAGGGAGGAGGAGGTAAGAGACCCTCGGAGCAACGCGATCTCCGAGGGTCTCGGGAAGCCCATAGGGAGCCCCCTCCCTGCGCGATGCTTCCCTATACTGCCGGAACACTGCGATCATGTTTGCCGGGGGTTAATGTGTCGGGGTTGGTCAGTGACCGCTCCTGGCACATATTGCCGGATGTCAGCTGCGATAGTCAGCTGATACCCGGCCGTGCTCCCCACATGGACGGAATAGTACGTTCAATGGTAGAAAGGGGTTAAAGCCAGAAAGTTGCCATTTGAAATGACTTTAGTTTTGTGCCATGTCTGATCTGCTTTTTTTCTACAAAATTACATAATTTTTGCCAGGGGTTGTATTCACATATGAAATAATGTTTAAAATTTGAGTCTATGCTCTAAAAGGAAATAAGAGACAACCTTTTGATTATTTTGATGATTTAACATTTAATCAAGTAAAACAACATTATACATAAAATGTATAGTTAAAAATCAATTTACTATTCACAATTGAATTGAGAGAAAAAAAATAGAAGACATAAGGCAGTTCATGTTGGAATGGTTTCATGTACAGAAAAAAAAAAATAGAGTTTCTGGCTACAAATAGCCAAGGACACCAAACCAAGGGAGACTTTGAAGCTTTCAGAGCGCATTTGTCCTTATGGGGTACAGCTTACAACAGTTCACTTTCTTCCCCGGGACTTGAGAGGCAAGCACTGGATACAGCCAGTCGATATTGCACATTAGTAAGTCAATAAAATCCAGAGCAATAATAATAAAATGCAGACAAAGTATTCAAGGATTTCTGAGAAATTCGCACTCCTCTGTCACATTCCAAATGTCAGTCCGTATCAGACTTCAGATGACATGAAACATGTGAAAACAGACCTAGATGCTGCAGATCACAGGACACAGCTTTTACCAATGATCAGTATTACAATCGCAGATTAAAAATCAGCACGAGATGGAAAACTAAGAAGGAAAGCCATTGTACCTGCAACATTTATCAACGAGTTAAAGAGGTACGAGTGTCAACGAATAACCACAGCATGCAGAAATGTTGTAATCCCTAAACTGAGGCCACTGGTGAAAAAATGCAGACTTAAAGGGAAGCTTTATTAGAAAATTAACTATTGTTTTAATCCGGTTTGTGTGGTTTTTTTTTTTTTGGAAAACACATACCGTACATAAGGTATGTTACAATTTGTATCATAAAAAACACAACACAATAAATCTTTCAATTTTCAGATCGGGTTTTTTTTTTTTTTTACTATCTTCCTGTTTCAGGAAACAATACATGTACATAGACAGAAAAACATATAGAGTATTAAAAGTGTCTAATGAGCATGTCTAATGAAAATGTGCAAAAGTCATGGTGAAGGGAGAAGCAGGATCAGCTGCAACATCGCATACTGTGATTGGCGGAACCGATGTTATCGGATGTAAAATCCCGGGAATAGAGGAGTTACCTATCATTTTAATCCTGCCTCTAGTAAGGAGACTCTTCCTAAAAAGACAGATAATAGGAGTCTGAAAATATCCCCAGTGGCCAGTGTGAAAATTGAAAATAAATGCCAAAATCTTTTAAAAAATACATGCAACAACAAAAAAAGTAATTTTAACCAATAGGTCATTTTCTGATTACTTCCCTTTAAGAAAATGAGTTTGGCGGCCTACGTTTTATGTACGGTTTAATACAGCCAGTTCATTCATTCTCTATCAGAGGCTGTATTTTTAGTTTTTTTTTGTTTTACTAATGACAAGTTACTGGCTCTTTTGTTCTAAAGTCAATGCTTTATCAATCTCAAAAGGGATCGCATGTGATATCTTTACAAGTAGTTTTAACAGCTCAGCAAGTTGGAAGCAGCATCCATGAAATGACAAGTTCACTGCTGCAATGGCGCATACGGCAAGCACAGAAATTGCCCAGCAAAAAATGGATTCCATCCAAGAAAACAGTAACAATGTTCGTGGGACGAACACTGCTCCTTCAAACACTGACAAGTCATTACCAGAAATACTTCATATAGAACACTGAATAAGGCAGCGTCTTTCTGCACTGAAATGACCTTCAGTGTAACTGGGGAAGAGGGCAGGGGTTAATACGCGATTACGCTTACGCGTCCTCAATCCATTTACCCTATTACATGATAGAATTACTTACATTTAAAGAGGATCTGTCGGCCCCCTCTGAAGTCTCAATTAGCAAGACTTTCTTCTATCAGGACTTTCGTCTAAGAACTCAATATTGTGCCGTTCCTCAGATATTCCGAAACGTAATTGCCAATTTATTCCTGTATTTCCAGGAGGAATTACAGAAATTGCAGGACAACGCTAATGGACAATCCTTTATTGCTGAGCCCAGGTGGGTGAGTAAAATACTGACACCTCTTGTATGGGTATGCTGGGATCAAAATCTGGTGGTGGTGGTGGTGGTGGTGGTGGGGGGGGGGGGGATCAGTTCAGCATTGAAGCCGATTGGATTAGTGTTTACATTGCTTCTTCTGTATCAGCCGGAGTGTAAACGCTGCAGTCGCTGATTGGCTGCAGCGTTCATGTGATGCCCTTTGCCGGATGTTGATCCCACCAGGCTGACTGAATACAGATGAGCAGCACCGATATCCTGGAGGTATCTACCATCCCCCCCCTCCCCCCCCAACATACTGGATTAATAAGGGGATTTCCAGGTACGGAGACCATGATAAGGAGCGCCGCATAAGCCATTTTATGCCAATGTCATTTCTACTATAGAAACAAAAGAAAATGGTCCCAGTTCTAAATGTATTTGTTAAAAATAAAAACAGCAACTAATTGTAAAACAGGTATAAAGATGAGGCAGAAAAATATGAAGAATACACCGTCAGAAGGTGAAGTGTGCGGAAAATACTTTTGATCTGGAAATACATTATAGCTGAACATAGAATGAAGGAAGCCCGGCTCATGGCAATAAGCATGCTGCGAAATCCATGCTAGGCTGCTGCACAAACATCACAGTCCCCTAATAAGGAAATAATGATTGTAAGAATCGGCAAATCAAACAAAATAACTATTAGCTTTAGCTGAAAGTTACATTTGAAAAAGAAAAAAAATTAAAAGACCCATACGAGAAGCTGTCGTAATCCTTTTTCTTGATGATCCTGAATACACAATATCCCATACATTAACAACCAATCATTGTAAAAAAAAAACAAACAAAAAAAAAAAAACACATGAGTATATACAGGGTGAAGTCTGGCTGTCACTGGACCGTAAGACAATAAAAACCACCCTCGCAGGATATTCCAAAAAAGCCATTTCCAACGACAATAATTCTTTGTTAACAGACATCGGTCTTCGAGTGTCCTCACATTTGTCCGCTGTAATTAGTTCAGGAACACACCGACGTGGGCTTCAGTGTTGATGTCCTATAGATAAGACCAGAGGTATTAAACATCCCAAAACTAAGGCAAACACTTCCATGCGACTCAGTCCTTTAGCAGGAGCGCTGCCCGAATCCGGCTTGTGGCTGTGTCCCATTCCTCCGACTTCCGGTAGTACGTGGACTGTGGCCACATAGAGGAACGTCCCGGCGGAGAAGAGCATTGCTACTCCTGTGGCGTTTACTTCAGAGAGCGCCTCCTTACTGCTCTGGGAAGAAGAATACGAGATGACGTTATTTTATGTGCACTGTCATTACAACTTTAAAGGGGTTGTCCAATCAGTGGAACTGATCACCTATCCATAGTAAAAGTGATAATTTACTGATCGGTGGGGTTCCGACTGCTGAGACCCGAACTAATCAGTAGACTGGGAATCCTTATTGTAGCTACATAACGGGGAAACAGGTTGGACACCTGACGGCTACTCCATTCATTCTCTATGGGGCGGTCAGAAAAAG
The DNA here is from genome assembly GCF_032444005.1 of Ranitomeya imitator. Lineage (NCBI taxonomy): Eukaryota > Metazoa > Chordata > Amphibia > Anura > Dendrobatidae > Ranitomeya > Ranitomeya imitator. Next base: position 713,429,734 of record NC_091282.1, on the reverse strand, counting down.
CGAAGCACAGCGGTCAGCAGCCCCCAAGGGAATGAATGAAGAGGGATCACATTATTACGGTAAACGGCATCATGCTCTCTCCTGCACCTGAAATCCGCTGCCTCGGGGTAACTCTCGACTCTGCCCTGTCCTTCAAGCCGCACATTTAAACTCTTGCCACTTCCTGTCGCCTCCAACTCAAAAATATTGCCAGAATCCATCCCTTCCTCAGCCCACAATCTAATAAAACGCTTATGCATGCCCTCATCATCTCCCGCCTCGATTACTGCAACACCCTCCTCTGTGGCCTCCCCGCTAACTCTCTTGCACCACTCCAGTCTGTCCTCAACTCTGCTGCCCGGCTAATCCACCTCTCTCCTCGCTACTCCCCTGCTTCTCCCCTCTGCAAATCCCTCCACTGGCTCCCAGTTCCCCAACGAATCCAGTTCAAACTACTAACACTGATCTACAAAGCCATCCACAACCTGTCCCCTCCCTAGATCTCTGAACTAATCTCCCAATATCTTCTCTACCGTAATCTCCGATCCTCCCAAGACCTCATACTCTCCTCCACACTTATTCGTTCCTCACACAACCGCCTCCAAGATTTCTCCCGAATATCCCCCATCCTCTGGAATTCCACGCCTTAACTCGTCCGATTATCCACCACCCTCGGCTCCTTCAGACGGAACCTGAAAACCAATCTCTTCAAGAAAGCCTACAGCCTGCAATAACCATTCTGCTGCCTCACTAACCACCCGTGCTGCCACGTCACCAACCGCCAAAGCTGCCGCCTCACCAACCACCGGAGCTGTCGCTCCCCCGACCTTCTGTCTCCTCCCCATTATCCCGTAGAATGTAAGTCCGCAAGGACAGGGTCCTCTCCCCTCTGCCACAATCTGTCATTGTAAATTTGTTTACTGTAAAAGTTATCTGTAAACCTCTTTTCTCATGTACAGCACCATGGACTTAATGGCGCTATATAAATAAATAATAATAATCACTAATTCTAACAGGGACAAAAATGCCTGTTCTGCCCATCACTTGGAATCTTAGTTGTCTGACCCCACCAAATAAGTTATTTCCTTTCCTGTGTATAGGTGACAACTTGTTTTACCAGACAACCCCTTTTAGGGGTAAAACACACATCATCTACTATATAATTGTCCAAGGGTCACTTCCGTCTTTCTGTCTGACCTTCTGTCACAGATATTCATTGGTCGCGGCCTCTGTCTGTCATGGAATCCAAGTCGCTGATTGGTCTCGCCAGCTACCTGTAATGGCTGCCGCGACCAATCAGCGACGGCCACAGTCCGATTAGTCCCTCCCTACTCCCCTGCGTTATGCCGTGGGTAACTCACTCAGTTACCGCCGCTATTAACCCTGTGTGACCAAGTTTTTACTATTGATGCTGCCTATGCATCGTCAATAGTAAAAGGATCTAATTTTAAAAATGATTAAAAAAAATAAAAAATTAATATATACTCACCTTCCGCCGCCTTTCCCGCTCCTCGCGACGCTCCGGTAACCGCTCCATGCAAGCGGCAGGTTCCGGTGGCAAGGATGGTATGCAACAAGGACTTGCCATGATGTCACGGTCATGTGACTGCAACCTCATCACAGGTCCTGCGCACCTTTGCGAGAAGGACCTGCCATGACGTCACGGTCATGTGACCGTGACGTCATCACGGGTCCTGCGCTACCAACCCTGGGACTGGAAGCTGCCGAGTGCACCGCACACAGGCGACGTGACTACAAGGGCTCCCTCGGAAGGTGAGTATATGTTTATTTTTTTATTTTTTAACCTGTGACATACGTGGCTGGGCAATATACTACGTGGCTGTGCAATATACTACGTGGCTGGGCAATATACTACGTGGACATGCATATTCTAGAATACCCGATGCGTTAGAATCGGGCCACCATCTAGTAATATATATACATTTATAGGGATTGTGAAGTCACTTCTAGCTAAAGAATAATTGTGAGAAGTGCACGGAAATCCAGTTATACACGAAGGCAATCAGTCAGCAGCTTTCTGTGCCCTATGTGATAGAATAAGCTATACGTGGCAGGAGTCCTCCTATTAATGGGCTATGGCCCATCCTCCCTCGCACTGATGAGTGACAGCTCTCAATCCATAAGAGGCATAGGGAAAAAGGAGTCTACTAGAGGCAGGTGCGTCAGGGAGCCGGCTGATCATGGACATCAAGGACTCCAGAGGGTGCAATCACTTCGAGGACTCCGGCATTGCTTTGATTTTATGGGTACACTGCTATACTCTGGGAGTCGGGCGCTACCTTTTTGTACATGGCACATGTGCATAATATTTGGTGTATTTTATAGTTGGCTTACCTTACTTAATCCCAAATAGGTCAGCATGGATAGTACTGGAGCGGCCAGTGCGAACACAAGCAAATGCTTCCGGATTCGGTTACGCTCCAACCCCGCATGCATAAGAAAAGAAACCAAACCAAACGCAGCTGGAGCCTATGGGAAAGTTACATGCAGATATTAACTTACCAATGTGTGTACAATTAATTAGAGATATTGCCATTCCCTCTGGTCTGTACCAGCAGTTGCAATAGCAACAACTGAAAGGGCTGCAACTATCTGTTCACTATCATTAATGTATGTCTGGTCTATGTAAACACTTTAGCGATTGTTGCCTTTTGCCATTTCTAGCACCGCTCTAGTCCTCTTCTGAACCACAAATGTGACTAGCTGGTTCACTCTGGCGTCTGCTGTGTCACCGGATGTCACTTTTGTTAGACTCAGAACGAGGATCTCACTGACTTACGTAAGACGAGGAAGTAACTTCACATGGAGATATGGCAAGAAATAGCTTCAGCTATAAGATGGTGCAGAGGGCAAGGAGTTGCGCTGGAAACGGCAGACGACAGTGACCGGAAACTATTTGAATGCACACGTTAAACAGCAAATGGATAATACAAAAAAAATGTTGGAATGATATTTAAAAGTCATTGTTCACACCAGTCTTGATAAGGGATATGCTGGAGTTACAGGCACAAGTGTGTCTAAAAAGTGACGTGCACCTCACCACAAATCTTACTCCAGTCAGCAGGGATGACCGCAAGACTCCTGGTGTCAGGTACACCATAGCTGGTCATGAATTAGACAAGCTGTGACGTCACAAACCTGCTCTGTCCCATTTCTATTTTGTCAGAGCTGGGCAAAACTGGCAAGAAAAAGGACTAAAGTTTCACGCAACCGTGAGTAGTGCAAACGTTGTACAACTTGTCTAGCGTTTTATGGCAGATTTCTGGCAACAACACTGCTGATTCGCAGCCTGAAATATGCAGCTCTCTGCTCCTCCTGGTATCACATAGGTTGGGAGAGATCCCGCTGCATGTAGTGCGGGTACATCACAGCCATTATACTTGTTTCCTATTAAAAGGGAACCTGTCACCAGTTTTATACCTTATAAACCATGACTATCACCTTTAAAAGCATGTAAACCGAGTTCCTACAACCCCTTCGTACCCTCAGAGGTGTCCCTGCATATGTCCAAAAAAGTGTCTTATTCATATCCTGCACTGCATGCAAATTGAACAGAACGGTTCGATGAGCAAATCCAGATTTCCATCAGCTTTGCCTTGATCCCTTCAAACGCCGCCTCTTCTATCCTGATGGAAGTGGATGATGTCTCCTATGTTACCCACACAATACTTGAAGTCCCGCGCCAGCTTCACTTTCACGTCACCAGCCTTCTGGCTGTTCAGTAGGGCAGAGTGAGGCGCCAGCGCAGGGCCCCCGATTCCACTGAGCAGGGCCCCGATTGCACTGAGCAGGAGCGAGACTTCGAACACTGTGTGGATGACGTAGAAGAAGTGCCATCTGGAATAAATAAATAAAAAAAAAAAAAAATACTTTTTTGGAGCTATGCAATGGCACTTATGAGGGTATAGAGGGGGTTGTAGGAAACCTGTTCAGATACTTTTAAAGGTGATATGTATGGTTTATATAGGTATAAACCGCGCAGGGCCCCGATTGCACTGAGCAGGAGCGAGACTTCGAACACTGTGTGGATGACGTAGAAGACGTCATCCATTTTCATTCAGACAGTAAAAGCGGCCAGTGAAGGACTGGGGCGGTACTGAGTGCCATCTGGAATAAATAAATAAAAAAAAATAAAAACTTTTTCGGAGCTATGCAATGGCACTTATGAGGGTATAGAGGGGGTTGTAGGAAACCTGTTCAGATACTTTTAAAGGTGATATGTATGGTTCATATAGGTATAAAACTGGTGACAGGTTCCCTTTAAAATAGGTCAGAGGTATACATCAGAAAAATGACAACATATCTCTGATGCACAGTGCAGATACAACCCCAAAAAACACGGCCTAGAAGACTACTTCCAATTATAGCCATTTTCCAGGTAAGAGCAGGACTAGGTATGCAGAGGTCTGCGGCATCTGTCTGTAAAGAATAGTGTCCATTGTCACAAACAAAAAAATTTTTTGGGAAAAAAACAGCAACACCCAAATCTGAAAGAAAGCTGCTGTGTGCCAGGATCTGAGAACACCAAATATCTGATTTGTAGGGAAAGCACCAGCACTTTCTTATACTGTATTCCATCATCATTTTACCATTTCTGCTGCACAGTGTTGGAAAATAGCCGGCTTTAGAGGCTGAGCATTGTTGGCTTTCCTAGGACTCAGCAATCTAGTGTTTCAGAGAACAGTCCAGATAAATGATGAGGGTGACTACTAGGGTGAAAAGATTTACCTTATGCAGCATGATGGCCACGAATACAATCAGCTGCACACTGGTCTGTGATGTGGAAGCTGCAGCCCCGAGAGCGACGCCATCAGCTGAACAAGATAAAAAGATCATTAAACTTGCCCAAGAAAGTGGCATTAATTGTGCGATTTAATGTTGCGGTAAAATCTCCTTACCTGCAGCGTGTACCACAAGTCCCAGGGTGGTGGTGATCTTAGAACTGGCTGCTCTCGCTGCCTCTGGGTCTAAGAGACAAAAGGAATCAGGGCAGCGCTCAGAAGCAGGACTGCGGTATCCGCAGCCATCACATCAGCACTCACCATCTGCAGAGTGCACGTGGGAGCTGCCAATCTGATCCACCAGCAACATGAAGACAAAGCCCAGAACCAGGGAGACCCCAATGTACGCATGCAATTTAGAATGGTCGTGCTCATGGACTGCCGAGACTTCGGGGCCAGTCTCTGCCTCTTTTACTTTTTGGCTTTCCAATTCATGGTGTTTTGCTGGGGGAAAAAAAAAAAAAAGAAGAAGAATACATTCGTCTTCCATAACAGATTTAGAAAAACTATGAATTTATGAATTAATGTGAAAGTGGGTGAACATAACCTAAGGGTATGTGCAGACGTTCATTATTAGGCAGCGCTTTGGACACAGCACATGTCCGCTCTGTCCAAAATGCTGCAGGCCTTTGTACGCGCGGTGATTCCCCGCATGTGTTCATTGAACCGTGTGGAATCACTGCGTCCAAAACATTACACTGGTGATATTTATATTGCGGAGGCTATCTCTGCAAGATAAATAGACATGCTGCGGTCTAGAAAGACGCATGTCCATCTCCGCAGGTGAGCTGCGGATGTCTCTGGATGTATAGTGGGCATGAGATTTCTTGAAATCCCTTCCACTATGCTGTAACATCTGGATGCTGCGGGTTGGACGCAGCGTTTACAGACCGTGGGAACATATCCTAAGAGTTTAGTGCGTGATAAAGCGGATGCATTAAAGAGGTTGTCCACTACTTTATCATTGATGACCTATCCATATTATAGGCCATCAATGTCTGATCAGTCTGGGTCTGACACGCGGCACCCCTGCTTATCAGCTGTTCTCAGTGTTGGTGGGAAATGTTCAATTGCTGAGCTGCTCCATCTCCTGATGGAGGCCGCAGACGGATACTGCACGTCCACCTCCTATTAGTTTGAATAAGAGGCGGATGTGGAGTACCCAGCCCCATCAGAAGACGGTGCAGCTCTGCAATTGAGCATTTCTGGCCGGTGGATGCCAACACTGAGAACAGCTGATCAGCGGGAATGCCGCGTGTCAGACCCCGACCGATCAGATATTGATGGCCTATCCTAAAGATAGGTCATCAAAAGCAGTGGACAACCTCTTTAATAAAAAATACACTATTCATGCAGACCCGAAACGGACGACTAAAGGAGTTGTCCTGACCGAAAATGGTGTCCGCAGGTGGGTTAGCAGTAGGGAGGAAATAGGCGTTAAAGGGAATCTGAAATCCCGATTCCAGTGTGTGTCACTTACTGGGCTGCTTGCTGTAGCTTTGATAACATCAGTTTTCAGGTAGTAAACCTGCTGCCATGCAGCCCTCCATATTAATGAACTCTGTATAACCCCACCATTGGTTGTATAGGCAGAAAGCTACGAGTGTACACAGAAAGCTGGCAATCGGTGCTGTGGGCGGGGCTATACAGCGCTCAGCACTCAGAAAACTCTAGAAGATACAACTGTGATTTTACCAAAACCACAGCAAAACCTACCAGAGGAAAAAATGAGCAAAAACTCTGCTGTAACTAAGTGAATAAAAAGCAAAAAGTGCATCTAAACACATTTTTCAGAAATACTGTTTTTGAGCAAAAATAGCACAAAAGCCATCCCACCACGACAAGGTAACTCTGAACGTGACAGTCCCACACTGTCTAATATTATAACCTTACCATGTGTCAATGCTGACCTCAGTGTGTATAAGGGCAGACAAAAGAACCGGGCCCAACCAGTCAAACACTAAACTGGGGAAGCCTTATATACAATTTCCAGCTCAGAAATGGGAGGCAATGTCCCGGCTTGTAAAGAATGCAATAATACAAAGAAAAAAACAAAAATTGAGCTCGCCTTGAGTTGGTACAAAAGCAGCTCAAACGCATGTTCACATTGGCCACAGAAACTAACAAAACCTACAAGAGACAAAATGAGCAAAAACCCTGCTGTAGCTAAGTAAATAAAAAGCAAAAAGTTAATTTAAATAACAGTTCTTAGTAATACTGTTTTTGATCCAAAAATTCACACGGAGGTCAACATTGACACAGGGTAAGGTTATAATATTAGACAGTGTAGGACTGTCCCGATCAGAGTCACCTTGTCGCGGTTGGATGGCTTTTATGCCATTTTTGATCAAAAACAGTATTACTAAAAACTGTTATTTAGATGCACTTTTTGCTTTTTATTTACTTAGTTACAGCAGGGTTTTTGCTCATTTTCTCTCTTGTAGGTTTTGTTAGTTTTTCTGGCCAATGTGAAGATACGTTTATGAGCTGCATGTGTACCAACTCAAGTCAAGCTCAATTTTTCTTTTTTTTTTTTTCAAAACTACAGCCAAGCAGTGAGGAAATGACATCGCTGGAATCTGGGTCTCTGTTTCTACACCATGCTGTTCTCAGATAGAGTAGCAAAAGCCTGGTGACACATTCCCTTTAAAGGGTTTATACTAAACAATTGGCGACCCATTCTTAACATAGATGATCAATATGAGATCAGTGGGGGGTCCGTCTGCTGGTGCCTTGAATCCCCCGACAATCTGTAAAGGTACCGTTACACTAAACGACTTACCAACAATCACGACCAGTGATACGACCTGGCCGTGATCGTTGGTAAGTCGTTGTGTGGTCGCTGGGGAGCTGTCACACAGACAGCTCTCTCCAGCGACCAACGATCAGGGGAAAGACTTCGGCATAGTTGAAACGGTCTTCAACGATGCCGAAGTCCCCGGGTAACCAGGGTAAACATCGGGTTATTAAGTGCAGGGCCGCGCTTAGTAACCCGATATTTACCCTGGTTACCATTGTAAAAGTAAAAAATGTCTGTCACGTCCCCCGCCGTCAGCTTCACGCACTGACTGTGTCAGCGCCGGCCGTAAAGCAGAGCACAGCGGTGACGTCATCGCTGTGCTCTGCTTTCCGGCCGGCGCTGACAGTCAGTGCAGGGAAGCTGACGCCGGGGGACGTGACAGACATCAGAATGTGAGTATGTAGTGTTTTGTTTTGTTTTTTAAACTTTTACAATGGTAAAAAAAACAAGTAAATTTCGCAACAAGGTCCCATGCAGGGGAACATACATAAGTCTAACCATATTCTAGATTAACTTAGGTGGTTTTATACAATACTACAATTAAAACACGTAGACGAAGACAGGTGGTTGAATAAGACGAGAAGAGGGGGGGGGGGGGGAGAATAAGAGATCTAATACTGCATCAAAATACTATCAATAGTTGGGCACAAAGGGCGAGTCTAAGGAAGTCTATCAGACTTTAAATTGACCTCAAAGTGATAGTGTTAGGACTTGGTCAAGGTTGCTGCTAACAGAATGGCTTTTATGTGGAAATTCATAGAGCGGTTGGGAGAATGTCCACCATATCTCCACCCCAGGGTGTGTTCTGGTGCTTAAGTAGCTGGCCTCTAAAGGCAGCAGTGTAAAGTGTCTGGAGAGGAAGACTCCAGAGAAGTTATTGTGCTGGAACCAACCTGAGCCGTGTGTGTTCTGCTAGTGGTGAGCGGAAGGAACACCGCTCTCAGAAGGACTGTGCTTTCTGCTTCTGTTTTGTTTACCCGTTTTGCCCAGAGGGCTGTATTTGTTTTACTACACCTTGGTTTATGCTGTCCATAATAACGCAAAAGAAGTTCTTAACGCCGCAGTGTTCCCATGTCTACCTCCATGAACAGCCGAGTGAGGCAATCTACCAGAAAGCTTAAACAAAAAATTCAGCCAAGCAGAAAAATAAAAACTCTGCAAGCAGGATACAAAGGGAAAACCTTCTTTACTGGCATGGGAAACAAAGATTACTTGAGACTAACCTTCTAGAGCTTCTTCATACAGAGCGTGGACACCTTCTGGCACAATGACTGCTAGCGCCGTTCCACAAAGGAGACCTGCACCCAGTACAGTCACCAGCTTTAAACGTTCCTGAAAGATCAAAAAGGCATTAAATGAGTCTACAGGAAACAAGACTTCCCAAACTATTTGTGCAACTGACAGTTTCATGAATAGATCTGATTACATTTTTTAATTCTAAAATAAAATGTTCTTAAAAGATTAACTAAATTTTACACAAAAATGTTTTTTTTTTTTAGCCTTTCATTTCCCTGCAGATCATTATGGTTCTGGGTCTTGAGATCCCCAAAAATTGCGCAAAAGGCTGCTTAGAAGCATGCAACTAAGGAGAAGAATCTTTGCAGAGAATCAAAGAGGAATGGTCATTTACTCAAAAAAATGAGTTAAATACCTTGTAAGAATCCCTGAGCTTCCCAGATACTGTCACATTTTTTCATTTTGCGCTGTGTCACTCCATTGCGGAAATACTCTCATTTTTTGATTTTTGAACACAGTATGTGAAACTTCTATTTTCAGAACAATGGGATGTTTCTTCAGTGTCTTCTCTGGGGGGGGGCATGCACTTTCTCCCTTCACTCCCACACAATGCCAACCACAGCTCGACAACTAATCTTGGACACTACTGAACTATGATTGGCAGGTCTGAGGAGGAGTGAAATTGCACACACTCAAAGGACTCTGAAGAAACGCCCAGTTGCTTTACAAGCAGAGAAGATTTCACATATTGCGCTCCAAAAGGGGAAAAAAAAAAAAGGTAAAAAGTGGCAAAGTTAAGGTGAGCGTAGGAATTTTTACAAGGTATTTAAAGATTTATTTTTCCTAGCATATGACAGCCCCTCAAAATCTAGACCGTCCAATACAAATGGTATTGGCAAGTCTGCACGTTCCATTTGTTTGGAGAATGCTGAATCCTAAGATTAGGACACAATTGGACTAGTTTCATGATTAACGGCATCAGATACTGTCAATATACAACTTTAAGTGATTTAGGGTAAAGTGCTTCAGGTTATTATCCCAGAGAGGCATAGTACGTCATGACCGATGCAGGTATGAAAATTACACTGGCAGATCAAGGCTCACTGCCCAGTGAAGTACAGAAAGTAGTGTCATTTTAATTCCATCTAAGGCCAAGTCAGCCCCGAGCTCTGCCCCAGAGGTAGGATGACCTGCACTTTCTCCATATTGTCCTTATAACTGAACAGGCAGCTGAAAAATGTAAAATCTGCTGCTACATAATTGTATAAGGCCTCATTCAGACATACGTTTTCACGGACAGAGCACATACCCATTATAATATGTTCAAATGGTCATGGTTTTTGCAGACACTGTCCACAAAAAAAAAAAAATATAAATTATGGAGGCATGTCTGGTTTTGTTTGTGGGAAAACCACTTTAAGTCATCGTCTGTTTCTTTAGTTGCATAATCTAAAGATTATCTCCGTTACGTTATTCTTATAAGGATATCATCATATACTGTACATGTGCCTGCTTGTTGTCCACATTCCTGGTTTTCGGATGCCAGATGGACACTGGACTTTGTCCTATGTCGGTCTGTAGTGCGCCGATTACCTCTTATTTGCTACCTACCCTACAATTCCAATAAAAGTTATTGAACCACACTAAACTGCTATCACATACATGTATTTTAAATGGAAATAAAAACTCCAGTTTTTCCTGTTTGGTCAGTAAATGACGTCACTGAAGAGAAAACAAGCAGGCTACTTGTTACAAGCCATTCGGAGAAGAGATAAGAACTAGAGCTACGGAAACAACCTAAAGAGCTAAGAATCACAATTACTAAGTACTGTGCGACTTCTAAAGGATCTCAACAAATCTTTGGGTAATACAGGAATCTAAAATACAGATATGCAACATGACTCCAGCCTAATAGTGACCAGTGACGTACCGCTGCGCAACATGGACAAAACCGTTCCCAACCTACAGCTAGGGCTGCCAATATAACAAACCAGGACACAAAAAAAATGGGGCAACTATCAACAGGGGTGCCACCAGGAATTTCAGGGCCCCATACTCGTCACCTTGAGACTCTGCTCAGGCTCCACAGCCACAGTCCCACTGCCCCCTCTTGGAAAAACTCCACATCCTCACCAGTTACACATTAACAGATCCCATCACACACATCACATCACATACAGAGCCAACAGCTTTGGTTTTTGACGAGAAGGGAGGGAATGGGAAGTTGGATGGGTGAGTGGGCGCGTGCACCTAATCAGTCGGGCCCTCATCACCTGCATATAATGTGCCGCGAGGGCGCGCCGGCAGCTTATGAACAGAGGATGGGCCAATGACATCAGACGTGGCCAGCCTCCTCTGCTGTGGCCATACAATTTTAGTAGCTGCATCAGTGAGTGTCTGGTGCTCTTGGGCATAAAAACAAAGTTATGTAATTAGCCCGGGCCCCAGAGTGCTAGGCCATTTATACAGTGATTCAGAGGTGCTGTGTGTCTCACCCAGTCCAGGCCGTACACAACAGTAATGCCCTGACTATCAAGATCAAAGCAGCTCTTCACCTTGTAAACATCAATTGTCCCTTCAACATTTATAAAAATACATATAGTGCCGGGTGTCTCAAATAAGCAAAAAAACAAATAAAAGGTTATCAAAAACAGAAGTTTAGAAAAAAAAAGCAAAACTCCTAAAATTAATGAAGGTCTCCCATTAGATTTTGAATTCATTAAATGTGTGTATGTGGATGTAATTTAGAAGTATAATACATATACTCCCCTACTGATGCTCTCTCCGGGATCCAGCACCGTTCTCCTTTGTAGACTCTCCAGGTTACACTGGGACTGGACATGGCATTTACAGTGTAAGTCTATAGAGCAGCAGGACCAGCCCCATAGGCTTACATTGTAAGGCTGCCGTCACACTAGCAGTATTTGGTCAGTATTTTACCTCAGTATTTGTAAGCCAAAACCAGGAGTGGAACAGTCAGAGGAAAAGTATAATAGAAACATATGCACCACTTCTGTATTTATCACCCTCCGGGTTTTGGCTTACAAATACTGAGGTAAAATACTGACCAAATACTGATAGTGTGACGGCAGCCTAAGGCTATGTGCACACGTAAGAAAAGAGGTGCAGAATTTTCTGCACAAAATCGACGTCTCCTGGCAGAATCCGCAGCTGCGGATTTGCTGCGGTTTTAGTGCTTTTTTGTGCGGAATTGATGCTGATTTTCTGTAGTTTTTACCACTGTGGATTTCTATTAATGGAGGGGTGCAGAAATGCTGCAGATCTGAACAAAAGAAGTGACATGCACTTCTTTGAAATCTACAGCATTTCTGAATGGATTTTTCTGCACAGCTTTTTTTTTCACATTGATTTAGGCTAGTTTCACATTAGCGTTTTAAAACGCAGCGTTTTAAACGCAAACGCATGTGGTGAAAAAAACGCGTTTAAACGCTACTTTTTTTGACGCATGCATTTTTGCATGTTTTAACACAAACGCGGCGTTTTGACCCATTTACATGCGTTTTTTCCTGCATTTGCGTTTTTGAAACGCATGATGAGACGTGTGTGACAGCTGCCAATCATCAAAATCAACTAGAAACCCCACTATAAACAGAAATAGCTAGGGTTAGGATTAGGATCCCTAGTAACCCTAGGGATCCTAACCCTAACCCTAGGGATCCTAACCTTAACCCTAGGGATCCTAACCCTAGGGATCCTAACCCTAAGGGTTAGGGTTAGGATCCCTAGGGTTAGGGTTAGGATCCCTAGGGTTAGGATCCCTTAGGGTTAGGGTTGGGGGGTGGCTTATCAGTGTGTATTCTTGTGTTTTTCTATTAAAACGCATGCAAACGCATGTGCTTAAAAACGCATGCGTTTAGACATCAATATGTTTTTTTGCCGCGAAAAAAACGCATGCGGTTTTTTGCGGCAAAAAAACGCAGCTAGAAATTACTACATGTTGCATTTCTGCAACAAAACGCATGCATAGAAACGACGCATGCATCGTCAAAATGCAGCAAAACGCACGCAAAAAAACACATGCGTTTTTAATGTTAAGTATAGGAAAAAAAACGCACGCGTTTTTGCGCTAAAACGCAAAAAAAAGAACACAAATGTGAAACCAGCCTCACATTGTACTGTAAATCACAGTGCAGATCTGCAGCGTTTCTGCTGCAGAAAAAAAACACTGCAGATCTGCACTAAATCTGCATTGTGTGCACACAGCCTAAAAGTGAGTATAGAATACATAGTAAAAGTGAGCTGGCTAGTCGCAACTGAGGTGATATCACTGAGAAGAAAATCACAATGGCGCGGGACACCAGAGACAGCGGCGGTAGGCGAAAATATTAACCCCTTTCTGCCATTTGACGTACTATTCAGTCCATGTGAGGTGGGCCCTACTTCCCAAAGGGGGAGCGCGGCCGGGTGTCAGCTGACATCTGGCACTATGTGCCAGGATCGGTCACGGACCGCCCCCGTCACACTGCGATCAAACATGATCGCATTGTTCCAGTGGTATAGGGAAGCATCGCGCAGGGAGGGGGCTCCCTTCGTGCTTACCTGAGACCCTCGGAGCAACGCGAAGTGATCGCATTGCTGCGAGGGTCTCTTACCTCCTCCTCCCTGCAGGCCCGGATCCAAAATGGCCACGGGGCTGCATCCGGGTCCTGCAGAGAGGTGGCTTACCAGCGCCTGCTCAGAGTAAGCGCTGGCAAGCGTCCCTGCTGTGCCTGTGCGATCGCTGATCTGACCCAGTGCACAGCAAAGTGTCAGATCAGCGATCTGTCAATAAAATGTGATGCCCCCCCCCCGGGACAAAGTAAAAAAAGAATTTTTTACATGTGTGAAAAAAAAAATAATCCCAAATCAAATAAAAAAATATTGTTCCAATAAATACATTATTTTACCGGAATAACAAAAAAAAAAACAATAAAAGTACACATATTTAGTATCGCCGCGTCCGTAACGACCCGACCTATAAAACTATAAAACTGTCCCACTAGTTAACCCCTTCAATGAACACCGTTAAAAATAAAGGCAAAAAACGCTTTATCATCATACCGCTGAACAAAAAGTGGAATAACACGCGATCAAAAAGACGGATATAAATAACCATGGTACCGCTGAAAAAGTCATCTTGTCCCGCAAAAAACAAGCCGCCATACAGCATCATCAGCTGAAAAAAAAAAAAAAAGTTATAGTCCTCAGAATAAAGGGAGGCAAAAATAATTATTTTTTTCTATAAAATTGTTTTTATCGTATAAAAGCACCAACACATAAAAAAATGATATAAATGAGGTATCGCTGTAATCGTACTGACCCAAAGAATAAAACTGCTTTATCCATTTTACCAAACGCGGAACGGTATAAACGCCTCCCCCAAAGGAAATTCATGAATAGCTGGTTTTTGGTCATTCTGCTTCACAAAAAACGGAATAAAAAGCAATCAAAAAATGTCACGTGCCCGAAAATGTTACCAATAAAAATGTCAACTCACGCAAAAAACAAGACCTCACATGACTCTGTGGACCAAAATATGGAAAAATTATAGCTCTCAAAATGTGGTAACGCAAAAAATATTTTTTGCAATAAAAAGCGTCTTTTAGTGTGTGACGGCTGCCAGTCATAAATATCCGATAAAAACCCGCTATAAATAGCAAATCAAACCCCCCTTCATCACCCCCTTAGTTAGGGAAAAATTTAAAAATGTATTTATTTCCATTTTAACATTAGGGTTAGGGCTAGGGTTAGGGTTGGCGCTAAAGTTAGGGTTTGGATTACATTTACGGTTGGGAATAGGGTTGGGATTAGGGTTAGGGGTGTGTCAGGGTTAGGGGTGTGTCAGGGTTAGGGTTACTGTTGAGATTAGGGTTTCAGTTATAATTGGGGGGTTTCCACTGTTTAGGCACATCAGGGGCTCTCCAAACGCGACATGGCGTCCGATCTCAATTCCAGCCAATTCTGCATTGAAAAAGTAAAACAGTGCTCCTTCCCTTCCGAGCTCTCCCGTGCGCCCAAACAGGGGTTTACCCCAACATGTGGGGTATCAGCGTACTCAGGACACATTGGACAACAACTTTTGGGGTCCAATTTCTCCTGTTACCCTTGGGAAAATACAAAACTGGGGGCTAAAAAATAATTTTTGTGGGGAAACAAAAAGAATTCTTATTTTCACGGCTCTGCGTTATAAACTGTAGTGAAACACTTGGGGGTTCAAAGCTCTCACAACACATCTAGACGAGTTCCTTAGGGGCTCTACCTTCCAAAATGGTGTCACTTGTGGGGGGTTTCAATGTTTAGGCACATCAGTGGCTCTCCAAACGCAACATGGCGTCCCATCTCAATTCCTGTCAATTTTGCATTGAAAAGTCAAACGGCGCTCCTTCCCTTCCGAGCTCTCCCTTGCGCCCAAACAGTGGTTTACCCCCACATATGGGGTATCAGCGTACTCAGGACAAATTGTACAACAACTTTTGGGGTCCAATTTCTTCTCTTACCCTTGGGAAAATAAAACAAATTGGAGCTGAAATATATTTTTTGTGAAAAAAGTTAAATGTTCATTTTTATTTTAACATTCCAAAAATTTCTGTGAAACACCTGAAGGGTTAATAAACTTCTTGAATGTGGTTTTGAGCACCTTGAGGGGTGCAGTTTTTAGAATGGTGTCACACTTTGGTATTTTCTGTCATATAGACCCCTCAAAATGACTTCAAATGAGATGTGGTCCCTAAAAAAAAAAAAAAAAATGGTGTTGTAAAAATGAGAAATTGCTGGTCAACTTTTAACCCTTATAACTCCCCAAAATTGTGCTGATGTAAAGTAGACATGTGGGAAATGTTACTTATTAAGTATTTTGTGTGACATATCTCTGTGATTTACCGTAATTGCATAAAAATTCAAAGTTGGAAAATTGCGAAATTTTCAAAATTTTCACCAAATTTCCGTTTTTTTCACAAATAAACGCAGGTAATATCAAATAAATTTTACCACTATCATGAAGTACAATATGTCACGAGAAAACAATGTCAGAATCACCGGGATCCGTTGGAGCGTTCCAGAGTTATAACCTCAAATGGATAGTGGTCAGAATTGTAAAAATTGGCCCGGTCATTAACGTGCAAACCACCCTTGGGGGTAGAGGGGTTAATGCACTTGCACATATAAATAGGTTTAATGAATATCAGAAGTGCTTATTTAAGCCTTTAATGAGCACCAATATAGGGATTTTTGTGTACTCACCGTAAAATCCTTTTCTCCGAGCCATTCATTGGGGGACACAGACCGTGGGTGTATGCTGCTGCCAATAGGAGGCTGAC
The DNA here is from genome assembly GCF_032444005.1 of Ranitomeya imitator. Lineage (NCBI taxonomy): Eukaryota > Metazoa > Chordata > Amphibia > Anura > Dendrobatidae > Ranitomeya > Ranitomeya imitator. Next base: position 713,413,601 of record NC_091282.1, on the reverse strand, counting down.
ACTAAGTGATACAAAAAAAGGTAGCTCCTCCCCTGCAGTATATACCCTCCTGCTGGCTCTCAGCTAACCAGTTCGGTGCAAAAGCAGTAGGAGATCAATAACAATATATGAGCGTATAGCATGTCATATTCTAAAAAACAAGCATAAGCTAATAACAGGGTGGGAGCTGTGTCCCCCAATGAATGTCTCGAAGAAAAGGATTTTACGATGAGTACACAAAAATCCCTATTTCTCCTTCACCTCATTGGGGGACACAGACCGTGGGACGTCCCAAAGCAGTCCCTGGGTGGGGACAACAATAGATCAGGCCCTGTGTAACCGCTACTTACAAGTGCGCCACCGCGGCCTGCAGAGTCCGCCTGCCCAGACTCACATCTGTGGAAGTGTGGGAATTATAGTGCTTCAAGAATGCATGCGGACTGGACGAATCCGCAAGCTTGCAGGCATGCCTTGAACCCTTGATAGACAGGGAGATAGGCTGACATCTAGCACGGAAGGACTCCTGGATGGTGAAAAGAATTCACCATATTATCATGGTCGATGAAACGGCTAAACCCTTCCTGAAAATGTCAGGAAGCCTTCCTCTACCGTCAGGAAGCCCAAATAAAACGTCCAACCTTCAGAAGGACGCCGTCCTCAAGACGTACCTACTCAGAGCACTCACTTCGTCCAGAATATGGGGGATCTTATTCCATTTTGTGGACTGGAGCCAAAAGAGATGAGGGAAGTACTATGCCCTCATAACAGTGGTAATACAGTACCACCTTGGTAACAAGGGATGGAGATGGCCTGAGGACAACCTTGCCTCGAAGGGAATAAGGGAAAAAAGTCTGAAAGAGCAGAGAAGCTAGCTCCGAAGACTCGTCAGAGTGAGAATATCGCAGAGGAGAACGGGACGACTTTCCCTGATAGTAAAGTCTGCCCGGATGAAAAAGGAGACTACTGTAAGGCTCCTAGGAATAATAAGGTCCCAATGATCTAACGGTATGCGATAGTTCTTCCCTATGTGTGAAAACTCCCTGTGAGAAAGTCCCTACTTGCAGTTGTGCTGCGATAAGGCGAGAAGATACTAGCTCCGCAAACAAAAAACGGATGTGGTCAGTGCGGATCTCTGAGGATCACTGGGGCCCCTTTCTGCTTCCGAAAGGCTTTCGGAAGCAGTGGAAGGGGAGTTATGGAAACTGGTACCACGGCAGAACCAGAGCATGGAGAGCGATGGCTCTTGGATCTCGAGGCCGAACCACGAACTCGAGTACATTGGCCTTCATTCTGGATGTCATCCCACCTACAACTGGAGAGCTCCAGTAAGCACAGATCTGATGGAAGACTTCGGGGTGAAATTCCCACTGACTTGAGGCGGAACCCTGACGGCTGAATTTGTTTGCCATTCAGAGTTCTACTTCTGGGATATATACTGCCGAGATCACCGAATAATAGACTTCGGCCCATCAGAGAAAAGTGAGGTACCTCGGTCATGGCGCCTGACCGTGGGTACCTGCTAGATGACTGACGTAAGGCACCGCCGTGGCATTATCCAAATGAATTCGGATAGGGTGACCCGCCAGAAGGCAGTGGACCTGCTGTAAGACTACCGTTCGGATCTCCAGAACAATGATGGGGAGAAGAAGACTGGTATTGGTAGTTACTAATAACCATTGAACCGGGAGAAAGGCCCTGGATGAAGAAGGAGCTTAGAGACTATTGTCTAAAAGTCTGTTTGACTTGCTGAAAACGAGCGGAGCGAAGGAAACCGCTTCCATTGTTGTCACCATTTTTCCTCAGAACTCTCTTAGCAAATCGAATGAAATGAGGGGGTGAGTAATCAAGTCCTCAGAACTCTCCTTGCGCGAGCTCCCTGTTGAAGGGCCATGACCTTGTCTCGAGGAAGAATTACCATCCTTCTAGAAGTGTGCAGGATCATCCTCAAAAAGGATATCTGCTGGGCTGGAAATGAGGAGAACTTGTCTAAGTGTAGATGCCAGCCCAGGAGAGAAGGTATCGCAAGAGATATAGACGACTCAGCGTAGTCCTGGAAGGGCGGCTAGACGGACCAAACAGGGCAGGACGAGCACGCCTCTAGAGAGTGCAAGAGAAACATGACATCCGCCATGACCCGAGCGAACACTCTGGGTGCGGAAGCAAGGCCGAAGGACAAGGTTGTGACTTGAAAATGCGGTTGACGAATGGAAAGGCGAAGGAATTTTTGCAGAGGGCAAGCAACCCGAATGTCGATGGATGCCGGAAACTGCACCTTTTTCTGTTGAAGTAATGGCTGAGCGGAGGAACTCCATCCAAAGAAGGAGGACCATGTCAAAGGTTGTTAGAAGTTTGAGGTCCAGGGTCGATCTTACTTTTCGTTCCCCTGTTTGGAACCAAGATCCCTTAGATCTAGACTGTGCTGGACAATCCTTATACAATCCTTTGTCAGTCTCCCGCTCAAAGGATTTGATTGGCCAGTTGTTGCTGGTGTGAATCAAGGTAGTTAAGGTCTCCAGCCAGGAGACCATTGCTCTAGCAATCCATGCGACCGCTAGGGAGGATAGAGCGCTGGACCCGAAGCCGCAAGACGGAACAAACCAGATTTGCTATCTGACAGTCCGTGGTATTTTTAATTGATGACCCATCAGGTAGGGATACTGGTAGGTATACCACAGGAGATTCTACCCGGTTAATCTGCCCCATGGCAGAATGTGCGGCTGCATCCAGCAGGTCATAGTCTCTTGCCATCTCCTCTTTTCACGGTGAAGATAAAAATTAGGAACCCTCGATCCATCAACCTCTTAACAGGGAAGTGGAAAGGAATTGTCCGCCTTCTTGCATCATCTACTAAATAGTGGTGATGCAGAGGGGGGAGCTCGTACGCCAAAAACACCGGATTACGTACCAGTAATGCTCTTTTATAGAGCCACGACAGCACCCACTTGAGAGAGGGGATCCGCCCCTAGGAACAGGAAACCCTATGGAGAGAATAAAAGGGGCGGTCCCCCTCGCTCCCACAGTTGGGTTTACAGAGATTGCAAGGAACCGTCCACCAGATTTTAGTAGGTCATTCAATATTATCGTTTATAATTAGTTAACTTAAGTATGGCTAACTACAAGAACCAAACACCCTTAACCGTGCTTCTAAATAAAAATCATATCAGGGTGGGAAGTGAAGGGGTGCTGTCGTGGCTCTATAAAAGAGCATTACCGGTACGTAATCCGGTGTTTTCTCTTCGCCACGACAGCACCCACTTGAGAGACTTTCAGAGATAGTCATTTGGGAGGGATCACCGTGTTAAGGACTGATCTACCGAAGGACAAGTCAGATGAGGAAGACAAGTCTAATCTATAGTGATTATAGAAGGTAGTAGGTGAAGACCAGGTTGCGGCCTTACATATCTGTTCTAACGGAACCTCCGCTCGTTCAGCCCAGGATGATGCAATCGCCCGGGTGGAATGTGCTCTTACGGTCTCAGGCGGATTCTCCCCTTTGGATGAATAGGCCAGACATATTGCATCTCGAATCCACCGAGATAGAGTACCCTTCGTGATTCCAGTTCCTTTTCTATGACCCTGGAAGGAAACAAAGAGAGCCCTGCTCTTCCTCCAAGCACTAGTCCTATCCAAATAGGCTAATATGGCTCTCCTCACATCTAATGTGTGGTATTTTTGTTCTTCCTGACTTGTAGGGTTATCATAGAAGGAGGGAAGAAAAATTTCTTGCGATCTGTGAAATTTAGTGCATACTTTGGGTAAGTATGAAGGGTCTGTTTTTAGGACAACTCTATCTGGGAAGACTGACATGAAGGGAGGATCTATCGATAATGCCTGTATGTCACTTACTCTTCTTGCTGATACTAAGGCGACGAGAAGAGCTGTCTTGAGGGAGACATGTTTTATGTGAGCTGAATGTAGTGGCTCAAAAGGGTGGTCTGTAAGAGCTTCCAGAACTAAATTAACATCCCAAGGTGGTACATGGGGAATGTGAACTGTCTCTGACCTCTGGCATGCTGCAACAAATCTGGCTACCCACTTATTACCTGCGATATCGTGACCATATAATGCCCCCAGCGCAGAAATGTGTACTTTTAAAGTACTGACCGCCAGGCCTAAATCGCGCCCTTTTTGAAGAAATTCTAGAATCATGGGAATATGAATTTCGTTTGACAGGGCCATTGGGTAGAGGTTTAGAAAATTTCTCCACACTCTTGCGTAGATGGAGGTAGTGGATTTTTTCCTACTTAATAGCAGAGTGTCAATCACCTTGTTTGAGAACCCTCTCATCTTTAGCAGCTGCCTCTCAAATTCCAGGCTGTTAACCGAAGACCCTTCACCTGAGGGTGGTTGAAGGGGCCCTGGAAAAGAAGATCCCGATCCTCCGGGAGGATCCATGGGTCTGAGATTGACATGGCTCTCAGCCAGGAAAACCATGGCCTCTTGGGCCAGAACGGAGCTATTAAGATCACGTTTGCTCTGTCCTCTCTTATCTTCCTGATTACTGTCGGAAGTAATATCAGCGGGGGTAAGGCATATGCCTTCTTGAATACCCAAGGCACTTGAAGGGCGTCGAAGATATCTGGATTGTCGGATCGGAACAATGATGCGAACTTTTTGACTTGCCTGTTTTGTCTTGTCGCAAAGAGATCTATCTCGGGAGTGCCCCATTTTTTTATTATCATGCAAAAGATACGACGACTTAGGACCCATTCTCCTTGGTGGAGAGTGTGGCGACTGAGGAAATCTGCTCTCGAATTGTCGATTCCCCTCACATTTAGCGCTGACAGGGACAGAAGGTGCTCCTCTCCAATGGCTAGAATGTCGTTGGCTATAGACATGAGTGCTTCTGATCTTGTTCCTCCTTGGTGGTTTATATATGCTACCGCTGTCATGTTGTCTGAAAAGACTCTTGTATGCGTTCCGTGTAGCTGCAGAAGAAATTCAGATACGGCATGATAGATAGCCTTCAGTTCTTTCTTATTAGAAGAATCATCCGATTCTCTAGGAGACCACAGACCTTGCACTATTTGATCTTCTAAGTGTGCTCCCCAACCACTAGGACTGGCATCAGTGAAGATAGTTTTTGATGGTTTAACCACCCAGGGAACCCCACTGAAAAAATGATTCGGATTTAACCACCAAGTGAGAGATTGTATTACATCTGTTGGTAAGGGAATACGACTATCTAATCGGCCATGTAATCTTTCTTCCTCACGAAGAATTGTATACTGTAATTTCCTGCTATGGAATTGGGCCCAAGGAACAGCTGGAATACAGGAAGTGAAGGAACCAAGAAGTGACATACCTTCTCTTAGGGAAATTAGAGGGTGGTTAATCACTGATTGTACTTTGTTTATGATTGTTATTTGTTTTGACTCAGGAAGAAAGCACATTTGATTTGTAGAATCTAGAATAATTCCTAAAATTTTTTGCTTAGTTGTGGGGGACAATCTAGATTTTTCCCAATTTACTAACCACCCTAGCCCCTGTAGGGACGAAATTGAATCAGCTAAACGTTGATGACATTGAGAAAGAGAGTTCCCGACTATCAATAGGTCATCTAAATATGGTATTATGAGGGTGTCTTAACCTCAAATATGACATTACCTCTGACATTAGTTTTGTGAAAACTCTAGGGGCTATTGATAGACCAAAGGGCATTGCTGTGTATTGATAATGCCGAATCTGACCTTTGACCATAACTGCCACCCGTAGATATTTTTGATGCTCACTGAAGATTGGAAGATGATAATATGCATCTTTAAGGTCAAGAACTGCCATGAAGCAATGGGGAAACAGAAGCTTAATAGTTGACGGAATAGATTCCATCTTAAAAGTTTGGTTCTCTAAGAAGACGTTTAGTCTCTTAAGGTTAATTATTGTTCTATATGACCCGTCTGGTTTCGAAATAAAAAATAAAGGGGAATAAAATCCCCTTCCTTTTTGATGACAAGGGACTTCCACTAATACTCCTTTGGACAGGAGAGTTATTATTTCCTGTTCCAAGGCCTCTTGTTGTGATGGTGACTTTAAGGAAGTCAGACAAAATGAGTCCGGGGGGACTTGGGAAAACTTTAATTTTAGACCTGTAGTTATGAGGCTAGTTGCCCATGGATTAGAGGTTATTGCCAGCCACTGTGTAGAGAAGAAGGACAACCTACCACCAACGGGTAGATCTGTCCTAACGGGGTTTATCCTCAGGTTTGAAAGGGCGTTTTCCGAAGAAGGCTCCTTTTTGTTTAAAGTCTTTATTAGCCCAACGGTCCTGGTTTTTATAGTCCCGTCTTCTGTTGAACATGGGCTTTCGGAACGCTCTCCTATAGGATGGAAGGTAAGTGTTATTGGGGAACCCTTTCTTCCTCTCACCCGCTTTGGTAATGATTTCATCTAACTGAGTACCAAATAGGTACTCACCTTGGCATGGTAGACCACATAACTTAGATTTCGTTTGTGGATCTCCTTTCCACCCCTTTAACCACAAGGCGCGGCAAGCCGCGTTGGTCAGACCTGCCGATTTGGCTGCTAATCGGATGGAATCAGCTGAAGCATCAGCTAGAAAGGCAGTAGCTCCTCTAATTAATGGAATAGATGATATGACTTTATTGCGGGAAAGCCTTTCAAGCCTTCTTCAAGGTCATTCAACCAGACCAACATGGACCTAGCAGTGCATGTGGCCGAAATAGCCGGTTTTAAAGCTCCTGTACAGGATTCCCAAGCTCTTTTGAAAAGGGAATCCGCTTTCCGATCAAGCGGGTCTTGCAAAGATCCAGAATCTTCTACAGGTAGTAGAGATTTCCTAGAAGTGGATGCCACTGCCGCATCTACTTTTGGGGTTTTTGACCATTTGGAGAAATCCTCGTCATTAAAGGGATAGCGACGTTTTGAGGAAGACGGCAACCCTTTTTGCCCCTGGCTTTCCCACTCCTTTCTGACTAAGTCCTTTATCGCTGGAATAACAGGAAAAGAAGGTCTCTTTTTCTCAGACAGGCCGGCAAACATCACGTCCTGTGGTGTCTTAAGGGTTTTAGTATCTTCCATACCCATGGTATTATGTATTGATTTGACTAGATTGTCAATACTGTCTGTAGGGAAACATGTATCCTGTTCACCCTCCGAGGATAAAACCTCTTGGGAATCGTCCGAATCCTTATCCTCCACCTCAGATGACTGTTCAGATCTAGGAGAACTATATTTTTTCCTACTCTCAGGAACTTTATCCGAGCTTCGAAAGGCTCGTAATTCCTCTCTAATCATGCTACGTATATCTTCCGACCTTACTGAAGACTCCTCACGTAAGGTGGATTCGATGCATGAATGGCACAACTTTTTTAAATCGGTGTCCGGGAGCGGCTGAGAGCATAAGGCACATTGCTTATGATTGGATTTCCCTGTTCTTTTAACCTAGGGAATTAGATAAAAGAGGGGAGTGTAATCAGCTTAAATAGGGTAGACAAACACTCACCCCTGAAGCTGTAGTCGTAATACCGGCTGGAGAGGAGGAGACGGAGGCACAGATGGAGGAGCTGACCGGTCCGATCTCTTTTCTCTGGCGCTCTTGGAGGATGATCTGCGGCTGCTGCTAGTCCGGCTTCCAGGTGTAACAGCGGTGACTTCAGATGAAGGTAACGCTGTGTCTTTAGGAGATGCCATGATGGACGCCGGGTATCAGCACCGTCGTCCTTTTGTAAATGGGGGCCGCCATCTTCTTCCTGCCGCACCCGGAAGTAACTACTACATCCGGGTTGCGGCTCTGCTGTGCGCGCGCCTGCGCCTCCACCCAGCAATCGCGCAGGCGCCGTCCTCCTCGTACGTCACCCCGGAAGTTGTGGCAATACTTCCGGGGGAGAAAACACTGGGCCACACGCTGCCTGTGCGCCTCCCGAAGATGGCGACACAGGTTCTTACCCCAGCGGTCCGGTCCCTGCAGGTGCGCTGGATGATTCTCCGTGAGCCAGGCGACTCCCCGATCCTGGCCTCACGGTACCTGCCAGCAGAGGGGGGAAGCTGCCATAGAACCCCCGACGCTGCTTCCAGCTCTGGAGCCCTTGCCATCCCTATACAGGTAAACTGCGCAAGCGGCATCCAGGCAGGGAATCCTCTTCTCTCCAGGTCTCCCGTAGGAACAGGAAACCAACTGTGGGAGCGAGGGGGACCGCCCCTTTTATTCTCTCCATAGGGTTTCCTGTTCCTAGGGGCGGATCCCCTCTCTCAAGTGGGTGCTGTCATGGCGAAGAGAAAAGGGGTGCCTCTTTATGTCCACAGAGTTCAGGTCTCCAGGTGGACAGGACAGGTTGTCTGGCGTTAGGCCTGGATGCAGAAGAGGAAACATGGAGACGACACTCCGTGTGCTCGTCTGTTGATGGTGTGGGGAGATCGATGCCCTTTAAAGGACCCGTCGCCATTAACAGGCCAGGCAGGCATCCCACGTAGAGGCTTCTGTCCAGTGAATCGCTTATCCGAATTGAATGGCAAATGCTCTCGAGGGAGTTTAGTCTCTGAAGCTCTGGCAAGCTCCGGTAATATCCAATCCATATTCAGAGCCTTGTTGTCATCAAATCATTGGTGAGGGAGCAGGAAACGAAAAACGTCCGTTTTCTAGATGCCTGTATGTTTCTAGACGCCTGCACGTTTCTAGAATACTTGCAGCCCCTGCTAGCCGACGGCTCCCATGTAGGATAGGGACCATGTACGTATATTGGTCCTGCGAGCACTCCAAACGCAGAGGGTACACAGAGGGATTCAATCTCTTGGACAGAGAACCATGGATTGGTCAGTGAAGAAGTCCACTGAGGGGAACTAGAGGATAAAGCTGGGGTCGGCGGCGGAGGGCTCCTCGGACTGATCAAGCGCCTTTAAGACCGGGGAATACTGGTCATGCGCCTTTAAGACCGGGGAATACTGGTCATGCGCCTTTAAGACCGGGGAATACTGGTCATGCGCCTTTAAGACCGGGGAATACTGGTCATGCGCCTTTAAGACCAGGGAATACTGGTCATGCGCCTTTAAGACCAGGGAATACTGGTCATGCGCCTTTAAGACCAGGGAATACTGGTCATGCGCCTTTAAGACCAGGAAATACTGGTCATGTGCCTTTAAGACCAGGAAATACTGGTCATGTGCCTTTAAGGCCAGGTACTTCCTTACCCGGGTACTGATGTAGAGTCGATGTGCCCCTTTAATGCAAAAATACTGTCACCCCAGTGTGAGCCGGCCGGGTGGACCAAGATGGCCACCGGGAGCTGCAGAGTTGATAAAATCTCGCAGAGAGCGAGAAGCGCCAATTTGGGGGGCGGAGCCACCGACACGATGTTGAATAGGCCCAAGCCGGGGCCTAAATTTCTGTAGCCGGCGGACGTCCCAGTGGGTCGTTCCAGGCAAGACTTCCAGGATGCGGCCTACAAATCGGCCGAAGCCAGGGCCTAAATTTTTGCAGCCATCCAGAGCGTTACCTCAGAGAGGTGGGCCACAGGGAAGTGGCTGAGGCTGCCTGTCAGCATGTGGCTATCCCACTGAAGATGGATCCACTCACCATTGGTGCGCGTCCCGGCATGGAGCCGCCGCGGATGTGGGTTTCAGCGCTGTTCTGTGCAGCGTGGACGGTGCAGGGATAAGCCTCAATCCATCATACCTTTGTTAGGGAGGTGGAGAGGACCCGTCCGCCTCCTTGTGCCATCCGCTTCACAGTGGTGGGACAGTGGGGGCTGCTCGGACGCGATAGAGAGGGGCCTCTGTACAGCCATGGAGTTCAGTCCGGGTGGACAGGGCCAGTTGTCCGGCATTAGGCCTGGCTCCAGGAGAGGATACATGGAGGCGACACTCCATGTGGTCGCCTGCTGCTGGTGTGGGGAGATCGGGACCATGAAAGGAACCGTCGCCCCTGAAGTGAGCTCAGGCATGGCTTCCCACGTCGCAGGAGAGGGTACGGGGAGGTATACTCGCCGTGCTCGCCTGTTGATGGTTCGGGGGAGATCGGAACCTTGAAATGAACCGTCGCCCCCTTCACTCCGTTAATTAAAAAATAAAAATTTACAGAAAAGTAAACAATAAAATAAAAACGTTGGGGTCTGAAACAGACCCATGTGCCTCCTACAGACACTAAGCAAGAACTGGTTAGCTGAGAGCCAGCAGGAGGGTGTATACTGCAGGGGAGGAGCCGAGAGCCAGCAGGAGGGTGTATACTGCAGGGGAGGAGCCGAGAGCCAGCAGGAGGGTGTATACTGCAGGGAAGGAGCCGAGAGCCAGCAGGAGGGTGTATACTGCAGGGGAGGAGCCGAGAGCCAGCAGGAGGGTGTATACTGCAGGGGAGGAGCTGAGAGCCAGCAGGAGGGTGTATACTGCAGGGGAGGAGCCGAGAGCCAGCAGGAGGGTGTATACTGCAGGGGAGGAGCCGAGAGCCAGCAGGAGGGTGTATACTGCAGGGGAGGAGCCGAGAGCCAGCAGGAGGGTGTATACTGCAGGGGAGGAGCCGAGAGCCAGCAGGAGGGTGTATACTGCAGGAGAGGAGCCGAGAGCCAGCAGGAGGGTGTATACTGCAGGAGAGGAGCCGAGAGCCAGCAGGAGGGTGTATACTGCAGGAGAGGAGCCGAGAGCCAGCAGGAGGGTGTATACTGCAGGAGAGGAGCCGAGAGCCAGCAGGAGGGTGTATACTGCAGGGGAGGAGCCGAGAGCCAGCAGGAGGGTGTATACTGCAGGGGAGGAGCCGAGAGCCAGCAGGAGGGTGTATACTGCAGGGGAGGAGCCGAGAGCCAGCAGGAGGGTGTATACTGCAGGGAGGAGCCGAGAGCCAGCAGGAGGGTGTATACTGCAGGGGAGGAGCCGAGAGCCAGCAGGAGGGTGTATACTGCAGGGGAGGAGCTGAGAGCCAGCAGGAGGGTGTATACTGCAGGGGAGGAGCTGAGAGCCAGCAGGAGGGTGTATACTGCAGGGGAGGAGCCGAGAGCCAGCAGGAGGGTGTATACTGCAGGGGAGGAGCTGAGAGCCAGCAGGAGGGTGTATACTGCAGGGGAGGAGCTGAGAGCCAGCAGGAGGGTGTATACTGCAGGGGAGGAGCTGAGAGCCAGCAGGAGGGTGTATACTGCAGGGGAGGAGCTGAGAGCCAGCAGGAGGGTGTATACTGCAGGGGAGGAGCTGAGAGCCAGCAGGAGGGTGTATACTGCAGGGAGGAGCTGAGAGCCAGCAGGAGGGTGTATACTGCAGGGGAGGAGCTGAGAGCCAGCAGGAGGGTGTATACTGCAGGGGAGGAGCTGAGAGCCAGCAGGAGGGTGTATACTGCAGGGAGGAGCTGAGAGCCAGCAGGAGGGTGTATACTGCAGGGGAGGAGCTGAGAGCCAGCAGGAGGGTGTATACTGCAGGGGAGGAGCGAACTTTTTTTGTATCACTTAGTGTCAGCCTCCTATTGGCAGCAGCATACACCCACGGTCTGTGTCCCCCAATGAGGCGAAGGAGAAATGTCTTTTTACTGACCTGAGATATAAGAGAATAGTATCCCCATACAGGTGACAATCCAGCAGCTGTCAGCTGTACACCATAGCTGACAATGTGCTGTATCAGCAGCAATCATTGTTAGCATCGACCATGGCCGTTTAACCCCTTAGATGCTGCTGTCAATAGTGACTACAGCATCTAAAAGGTTAACAGTGTGCGGGCTTCCTCTTCAACCCCATTGGCACCCTGAGATAATGATCATGTGGTCCTGATGCTTGTCATGTCAGTTCATGGCAAAATAACATCCTTAACCCCTTAGCGACCGACGATACGCCTTTTAACGGCGGCCGCTAAGGGTACTTAAAAAAAAAAATAGCGCCCCCCAGAGACGGATTTTCTCTGGGGTCTCGGCTGCCGGGGGTAGCCGAGACCCCAGAGAACATGATTCGGGGGGTTTTGTACCGACCCCGCATTTGCGATCGCCGGTAATTAACCGTTTACCGGCGATCGCAAAAAAAAAAAAAAAAAGTGATCTCTTTTTAATTTCTCTGTCCTCCGATGTGATCGCACATCAGAGGACAGAGAAAAGGGGTCCCCGATCGCCCCCCGATACTCACCTATCTCCCCCGGTGCTCCTCTTCAAAATGGCGGGCGCATGCGCAGTACGCCCGCCGGCCGGCCCCGGGGGAATCTATGGGGTCTCGGCTGCCGGGGGTAGCCGAGACCCCAAAGAGCATGATCGGGGTCGGTTTTACCGACCCCTGTTTTGCGATCGCCGGTAATTAACTATTTACCGGGGACCGCAAAAAAAAAAAAAAAAAAAAAGCAAAGTGTAATTCTCTGTCTTCTGATGTGATCGCACATCAGAGGACAGAGAAATAGGGGGATTCGGGGACCCTATTATACTTACCGGTGTCCCTGGGTCCTCCTGCTGCTCCTCCTGGCCGCCGGCATCTTCTGGGGAAAAGAAAATGGCGGGCGCATGCGCAGTGCGCCCGCCATCTGTCTCCATCTGCCGGCCGGCAGGAGAGGAGCAGTTGGGGCTAAAATTAGGGTTAGGGCTAGGGTTAGGGCTAAATTTAGAGTTAGGGTTGGCGCTAAATTTAGGGTTAGGCTCAAAAAGTCAAATGGTGCTCCCTCCCTTCTGAGCTCTGCCGTGCGCCCAAACAGTGGGTTACCCCCACATATGGGGCATCAGCATACTCAGGATAAATTGGACAACAACTATTGCGGTCCAATTTCTCCTGTTACCCTTGTGAAAATAAAAACTTGGGGGCTACAATATCTTTTTTGTGGAAAAAAAAATATTTTTTATTTTCACGACTACATTCTAAACTTCTGTAAAGCACTTGGGCATTCAAAGTTCTCACCACACATCTAGGTAAGTTCCTTGGGGGGTCTAGTTTCCAAAATGGGGTCACTTGTGGAGGGTTTCTACTGGTTAGGTACATCAGGGACTCTGCAAATGCAACATAACGCCCGCAGACCATTCTATCAAAGTCTGCATTCCAAAACGGCGCTCCTTCCTTCCGAGCTCTGCCGTGCGCCCAAACAGTGGTTTACCCACACATATTGGGTATCAACGTACTCAGCAGAAATCGCACAACAACTTTTGTGGTCTAATTTCTCCTGTTACCCTTGTGAAAATAAAAATTTGGGGGCAAAAAGATCATTTTTGTAGAAAAAATGCGATTTTTTATTTTCACGGCTCTACGTTATAAACTTCCGTGAAGCACTTGGGGGTTCAAAGTGCTCACCACACATCTAGATAAGTTCCTTAAGGGGTCTAGTTTCCAAAATGGTCTCACTTGTGGGGAGTTTCCACTGTTTAGGTACATCAGGGGCTCTCGAAACGTGACATGGCATCCGATCTCAATTCCAGCCAATTCTGCATTGAAAAAGTCAAACGGCGCTCCTTCACTTCCAAGCTCTGCGGTGCACCCAAACAGTGGTTTACCCCCACATATGGGGTATTGGCGTATTCAGGAGAAATTGCATAACAAAATTTATGGTTACATTTCTGTTTTTACACATGAGAAAATAAAAAAAAAATGGTTCTGAATTAAGAGGTTTGCAAAAAAAAGTTAAATGTTCATTTTTTCCTTCCACATTGTTTCAGTTCCTGTGAAGCACGTAAAGGGTTAATAAACTTCTTGAATGTGGTTTTGAGAACCTTGAGGGGTGTAGTTTTTAGAATGGTGTCACACTTCGTTATTTTCTATCATATAGACCCCTCAAAATGACTTCAAATGTGATGTGGTCCCTAAAAAAAAAACGGTGTTGTAAAAATGAGAAATTGCTGGTCAAATTTTAACCCTTATAACTCCCTAACAAAAAAAAAATGTTGTTTCCAAAATTGTGCTGATGTAAAGTAGACATGTGGGAAATGTTATTTATTAACTATTTTTCGTGACATATCTCTCTGATTTAAGGGCATAAAAATACAAAGTTTGAAAATTACAAAATTTTAAAAATCTTCACCATATTTCCGTTTTTTTCATGAATAATCGCAAGTAATATCGAAGAAATGTTACCACTAACATGAAGTACAATATGTGACGAAAAACAGTAATTAGACCTACTGGTAATTGTATTTCCAGGAATCCATCCTGACAGCACACTGGAGGACATCCTTCTTATCCTTGATGGGACAGGAACACGAGAGGTTAAAAGGACCCTCCCCCTACCACCCTTCAGTGCTTTTCCAAAGTAACACATCTGGATGGATGCAAAAACACAGGTTTATTCCAACAAAATAATCAATCATACAAATGTTACATCACATGAGTATAAAGATCATACATTAGGGAGGGAACTAATAGTGCTGTCAGGATGGATTCCTGGAAATACAATTACCAGTAGGTCTAATTACTGTTTTCCAGTTCACCACCTGACAGCACACTGGAGAAATACCAAAGGAGAATGGTATTTAGGGAGGGACCACCGCTTGCAGTACCTTTCTACCGAAAGCCAACTGTGGTGACACTACATCTAACTTATAGTGTTTAGAGAAGGTACTATGGCTAGACCATGACGCAGCTCTGCAGATCTGATCTGCCGTCGCCCCCCCTTTCTCCGCCCATGACGTGGCCATGGTCCTAGATGAATGGGCTTTAATGTTAACCGGGGAATCTTGTTTTCTAGCTTTATAAGCTAAACGGATTGTGGATTTTATCCACCGTGCGACAGTCGCTTTAGACGCTTTTCTACCTTTATTTGGACCCCTGAATTGGACGAACAAATTGTTGTCCCGTCTCCAGGGTCTGGATAAATCGAGGTACCTGAGCACCGAGTCTCTTACGTCTAAGTTGTGGTAAAAACTCTCCTTCTGATTTTTAGGGAACTGGCAAAATGATGGTAAAACAATCTCTTGATTCATATTGGAATCTGACACAACTTTAGGGAGAAACGCCGGATCGAGTCTCAGTACTAATTTGTCCTCGAATATCTGCAAATATGGATTCTGCACCGACAGAGCCTGTAGTTCCCCCAATCTTTTTGCCGACGTGATCGCAACTAAAAATGCAGTTTTAAGGGAGAGTTTATCAATTCCTATATCCCCTGTTACATCCCACGCCTGTTCACATAGGAAATTTAGGACCAAGTTCAGATCCCACGGCGGGACTGACTTTCTAATCAATGGTTTTAATCTCTGGACTGCTCTAGAGAATCTACTAATCCAGGGATGGGCAGACAGGGAAGAATCAAAGAATACACTCAGGGCCGCTATCTGGACCCTTAATGTACTTGGTCTAAGACCTTTTTGAAACCCTGACTGCAGAAAGTCAAGAATTTTGGGGATGTTTGGATGGTCAGTGTCAACTGTCGTCTCTCCGCAAAACCCACAGAATCGCTTCCATATTTTGGTATAGATAGCCGATGTCACCGGCTTCCGGCTGGCTTGAAGGGTAGAAATGACATCCTCTGAAAGCCCTTTTGCTCTTAAGACCTTCCGTTCAGGATCCAGGCCGCCAGCTGAAGTGCTCCCGCATTCTGGTGTAGAACTGGACCTTGCAGAAGAAGATCCTCTCTTTCTGGTAACAGGAGGGGTTCTTCCACTGACAGTTTCCTTAGCAATGGAAACCAACTCCGTTTCAGCCAGTGAGGAGCTATGAGTATGACTTTGGCCCCGTCCTCGCAGATCTTTCTGAGTGCCCTCGGGATCATTGCTAGAGGAGGGAATGCATACAGAAACCCGTGGTTCCAGGGTTGTGAGAAGGCATCGATCGCGGCTGGACTCTCCCAAGGGTTTAGGGAATAGAAGATCTTGAGCTTCGCGTTTCCTCTTGTAGCAAATAGGTCCACCGTCGGTCTCCCCCAACGTTGACACAGATCCTTGAACACCTCGTTGTTCAGTTCCCACTCCGTGGGGGATACGTTTTTTCTGCTGAGGAAATCCGCCAACTGGTTCTTGGAGCCCTCCAGGTGGATCGCCGAGATGGACAGAACCGACCTTTCTGCCCACTGGAATATGCGTTCCGCCAGGTTTTGTAACGCCAGATGTCTTGGACCGCCTTGATGCCGCAGGAAGGCTACTGTTGTCGTGTTGTCTGAGAAGATCTTCACGTGTTTGTTCTGCAGCAGATGCTGCGCTGCCGTCAAGACTTCCCAAACCGCCTGTAGCTCTCTGTGGTTTGATGACTGGTTGCTGTCTTCCTTCCCCCAGCGACCTTGAAAATATCTTCCCAGTACATGACCTCCCCAACCGAGCTGACTGGCATCTGTTGTAACTGATATGCTTGGTGTCTGAAGCCATGGCACCCCCAGTCGGAGGTTTCTGGAAAGAGTCCACCACACCAGAGATCTTTTGAGTTGCGGAGTAAGGCTCAGGGTCCGGTTCAGCGAGTTCTGCCTTCTGTTCCAGCTCCTCAGAACTCCCCTCTGAAGCTGTCGAGAATGAAACTGGCTCCATCTCACGCAGGGAATACAGGCCGTCATGAGACCTAGTATTTTCATCCCGTCTCTGATCGTATGTCGACCCCGAGAAAAGTGACGGATCTTCTGTATTATGCCCTTTAGCCTGTCTTCTGGAAGAAATGACATTCTTGCTTGTGAATCGAGCATGACTCCAAAGAATTTTATTCTGGGTTTTGGGATTAGATCCGACTTCTCCCAATTTATAATCCATCCCAGATTCTGCAATGTTGAGATGAGAGACTGACAATTGACCCTGAGCTGGACTTCTGAGTCTACTGCTATTAAGAAGTCGTCTAAGTAGGGAACCACCATTATATCCTGATTCCTCAGGAAAGCGACTACTTCCACCATAAGTTTTGTAAAAACCCTGGGAGCGGAAGCCAGGCCGAAGGGGAGACAGCGGAATTGGAAATGGAGGATCTTTCCTTCCAAGTTTACCGCGAACCGCAGGAACCTCTAATGATTTTGATAAATGGGTACATGGTAATATGCACTCTTTAAGTCCAGTGTGCACATCACCATGTCTTTCCCCAATAGAGGGATGGTAGACCGAATCGACTCCATCTTGAACCTTTTGTAAAGGACCCAATTGTTCAGATGTTTCAAATTTATAATCGTTCTCGATTCTCCTGATGGTTTTGTTATCGAGAAGAGATTGGAGTAGTGACCCCTGCACTCTTCCTGAAGGGGTACCGGAACGATAGCCGCCATTTTTAACAGGTCTTGAATGTCTGACCACATGGGGGATGACAGTTTTAAATGAGAGCTGGATACCAGGAATCTTTCGGGAGGAAGGGATGTAAACTCTATTTTGTACCCCTGGGATACTATTTATAGAACCCATGGACTTTTTGTGATTTCCCTCCATCCTCCCAGGAATCCTGTCAGACGGCCCCCTACTCTGATGGCGTCATTTCCTGCGGTAGCTAGACCCCGGTCCCGAGTAGCTCGCTTCTTTATTTTTAGACCTGTTATCCCCTCCTTTCTGGTAGCTCCACCTACCCTGCTTTCCCTTACCCCTATAATCGGGTTTTTGATTATAGCGGGGTCTCCGAAAGGGCTGGAATTTTTTTGGCTTTTCCTCCGGAAAACCCTTCTTGACATCTGCGGCTTTTTCTAGAATATCGTCGAGGACCGGTCCGAAGACCCTGCCCCCGGAAAAGGGTATAGAACACAACTTGTTTTTAGAGTGCATGTCCCCCAACCAGCTCTTAAGCCAAATAGCTCTACGGGCTGCATTAGAAAGAGATTGACCTCTCGCCACGAATCTAACTGATTCAGCAGATGCGTCTGCCAAGAAGGTAGTTGCTAGTTTTAGCAAAGGTAGGGTTTTTAGAATAGTGTCTCTGGGAGTTTTGGCTATCAATTGATCTTTAAAATCATCTAGCCAAAGGTCCATGGAGCGGGCTACTGATGTCGCTGCAATATTAGCTCCAATAATTGCTGAGGAGCTTTCCCAGGCCCTTTTTAGAAGGCCATACTAGCGCTGCTGACTCCTGACACTGTGCTCTAGCTGCGTCCTCCATGATGCTCTAGAGATCCCTACTGTCCCTGCACATACCTTTTATTCTGTTCCTCACTTCAAAATGACGCTCCAGCGTTCTCCACCGCTCTTTCCTCTGCACTTCCTGTAGCAGAGACGCCGTCCATCCCCCTCAGCCGCAAACCGGAAGTGACGTGCGGCCGGAAAGAGAGGAAGGTGCGGCGTTGAACTGGTTCCCCCAGCGGCCGCATGGAGACGCCGACGCCAGCAGAGGCCGCCGCTGAGCCGCACACACCAGGGGACAGACGGAGAGATCGAGAGCCCCCGCCAGGAGGAAGCGATCCCCAACCCAGGAGCAGCGCTACACTGGTAGGCTGAGGGACCCTCGGGCGGGTGTCAGCCAACGGGTGTCTCAGGAGGGAAGGGTGAGGCTGAGCCCCCCCGATCCACATCCCCCCCGCACAGAACAGCAGATCCTCTCGTCCGTTCCTATCCCTGATGGGACAGGAAAAACACTGAAGGGTGGTAGGGGGAGGGTCCTTTTAACCTCTCGTGTTCCTGTCCCATCAAGGATAAGAAGGACGTCCTCCAGTGTGCTGTCAGGTGGTGAACTGGAAAAGCAATCTCAAAATCAGCGGGATCCGTTGAATCGTTCCAGAGTTATAACCTCATAAAGTGACAGTGGTCAGAATTGCAAAAATTGGCTCGGTCATTAAGTACCAAATTGGCTCTGTCACTAAGGGGTTAAAGTCTGCCGGCTATAGCGACCTGTTCAGAAGTTAGCGACATTTAGGTGGTAAAAATCAACTTTTTCATTCCTGTTATACCACTTTACATTAATTTCTGAAAAGCACCTGAAGGGTTATTAAACTACCTGACAGCAAATTTGAATACAATGAAGGGTGTGGTTTTTAAAATGGTCTCACATTTGGGGGTTTTCAATGTATAGAGCCTGCAAAGCCACTTCAAAACTGAATAGGTCCCTTAAAAAGTACGTTTTGTAAATTTCCTTGAAAAATAAAAAATGACTGCTACATTATTAAACCGTCTAAAATCATAACAAAAAAACGAAATTTACAAAATGGTGCTGATGAAAAGCAGACATGAGGGAAATGTTATTCATTAATGTTTTTGTGTGATGTGACTCTCTGGATTAAAGGGACAATCATTAAAAGTTGGAAAATTGCAAATTATTTTATTTTTTGTCAAATTTCTGATATTTTTTTATTACAAAACATACCAAATTAAATGTACTATTATCACAAAGTATAACGTGTCACAAAAAAACAATCTCAAAATCAATGGGATATGTTGGAGCGCACCAGAGTTTTTACTACATAAAGTGACATGTCATTTTTTTTAAATGGGCCCGGCCACTAAGGGGTTAAAGGGAACCTGTCACCAGTTTTGTGAAATATTTTTAGCTGCTATCACCTTACTCAGCATCTGCACTTCACTCTCTAAATCCTTATATAACCCCGACTCCCCTTATATACTCCCAAAAACCTTTTTAAATTTCTCCGGCGCTGTATGGTAATCTTCTCAGTCCGGTCCGTTCGGTGTGGTTTTGGGCCTCTGCATCCCTCCTCCCGGGTTCTGCTCGCCATCCTCCTGACATGGATAACGATCCATATTGCCATGCAACATATCGCCCCTGGTCAGAAAGATTACGTTTCGCACCTGTGCGGTGTGCTTTCTGCAACTGCGGGCAAAGCTGAAAAACAGAAGTTTGCATGCACTGGCATACGTAGTTCTGGTGCATGAGCCAGTAGTATGTGTGCCGGCGCATGACACTTCTGTTTTTCGGCGTTGCCTGCAGTTGGGCAAAGCATACTGCACAGGTGCGAAACGTAATATTTCTGACCAGGGGCGAGATGTCGATGTGGATGACGCAAGAGGTATCATCCATGAAGTAGGACGGCAAAAAACAGCCGATGGGAGGTATGGAGGGGCCCGAAACCACGTCCATCAAACCGGAGTGAGATTAAAATACAGCATGGGAGAAATTAAAAACATTTTTTCGGAGTTATACAGGGGGAATCAGGGGGTTATATAAGGATGTAGGGAATGCAGCGCAGACGCTGAATAAAGTGATATTTTTAGCTGCTATGTCACAAAATTGGTGACAGGTTCCCTCTAGGTTTGTTATACAAAAAAGAAAAATAACTGACTTTGCAGATATCATCTTCACACCTTCTGGATGTTCTAATCCAATCCCTAAAGAGAATGGAGGAGATTATGTACGGTAAAACTGACTTTGCAGTATGACTCCCCAGGTCAGTACAAGTATGTAGATACCAAAGATACGTAGTTTGCTTTTTTATATTTACATGATTTTTTTTTTTTAATTTAAAAAATAATTCACATGTAGCCAATTTCCAAAACCTGTAATATTTTACATTTTGGGTCGATGAACTGTATGAGGGCTTATGTTTTGTGCCCTGTGCAGAATCCCGGCAATAATGGCAACCAATTGGCACCTTGCAATAGCATCCCCAGAAGTGCCAATGGCTGCATGGAATGGCGCGCCACCCTCCTGAAGTGCATTAACAGTGGCATTTAACAAGTTAACAGCCGCAGGTGTAGCTCCGCTCCACATACGGCTGATAGAGGCAGACGATGGCTGAATAACAGTCATCATTTGTCATGAAAGATGGGGGTTAATGTCAAGAAATTTCTCAAGGTGAACTGCTGTGACTCACTGAGCTAAGCGCTGCACCATGAGACTTTTTCTCACGGTGCTAACGGTCATCTCACAGAGGTCACCGCAGTTCATCAGCCCGGCTCACAGCGAAATGTGGGAACGCAGTCTCAGTAACCTGCCGTAACCTTGAGGACGTCACCGCTAGTCACTGATGTTCCGTTTGCAGCAGCTCATTCTCATGTGGTTTTCAGCCTGGACTGTCACATCTTGCACCGACCAGGTTGAAAACCACTTATCGCAGAAATGGATTACGGTGTGGGACAGTATGTCGGACAGGTGAGGGATATGGATGTTTTTTCTTTTCTTTTACAGGAAACAAGGGCTTCAATGGAATGGGTGTAAAGTGAGTATAACTTTTTTATTTTTAAATAAAGTAAAACAGTTCGTATTTTTATTTAAAATAAAAGGACTTTATACTGGCTGTGTGTTTATGTACAATATGACTATGAGGTTAGTAATGGAGAGGAGTCTTACCAGCCTGAGAATATCAGCCCCCAGCAGTCTGCTTTAGCTTGGCTGGTTGTCAAAAATGGGGGGGACCCTGCACTATTTAAAAGAAAAAAATGCTGTGGGACCCCTCTACTCTGGATAAGCAACCATGATAAAGATGACAGCTGAGGGTTGAAGAATGCAGCTGTCAGTTTTGCCATGTTGGTTATCAAAAACAGAGAGGTAACCCATGCCATTTTTTTTTTATTTTTTTTTATTTTTCATTTATAGCGCAGGCTGATAAGTACTCTTATCAATGGCGCCTGCTCTTACTGTTATTAGTGGAAGCAGGTGTAGGCTGATGGGAGTAGTACTCTTTAATCAACCGACACCTGTCTGACCAGAGAAACTTTTTACTTCCGTTCCCAGCTGCTGTCGCTCTGACCGGTGGTAATAATCTTACCGCCGAACAGAGCTGATGGTGTTTATCGTGCTGTCACGCAGATAGTGTGTGAAA
Source organism: Ranitomeya imitator (assembly GCF_032444005.1). Classification (NCBI taxonomy): domain Eukaryota; kingdom Metazoa; phylum Chordata; class Amphibia; order Anura; family Dendrobatidae; genus Ranitomeya; species Ranitomeya imitator. The sequence continues at coordinate 713,392,148 of NC_091282.1, read as the reverse complement.
CACCCAATGTTCGGGTGCTAAACCCGAACAGTAACATGGACTTCCTGGAGAAGTCTGTGTTCGGGGTCCATGCCCGAACAGTAGGTGTTCTGTATGGACCACTGATTTTACTGTTCAGGTTGGCCCATCTCTAGTTAATAAAACTCCACCCTCTTCTGTCCCAATCTACAGAGCAAAGTTAACTGGTGAGCTGCACATAGCAGGAAACAGCAGCCCATTATATGCACTGGAGGCTATTGCAACAAATAAAAAAAAAATAAAAATGTTTCCGTAAATAACTGACTAAAAAAAACATAATATTTTGATGACAAGTGGCCTTTATTAATAAATTGCTTTCATTAGTTCAAACAAAAATGTGAATTAAGCTTGTGTACCAATACTGATGTGCTGCAAACGACAGAAAGCGATCGTCCTTACCTCTGAAAAATTAACTGCTAGTGGGATTATCCCGGACACATAACAGCCCACCAGCATAGCCAGCGACAGCAGGCTGATAGAGCTGAAGTCATCCATCACTGCTGTAAGGGTTCAGGCTCCACTCTGCAACAGAAAGAGCAAAAAAAAATAGTATTTTATAATGAGAAACATACTAACTTCTCATTTGTCAGAGCAGAGACATCTACAAGACTGGCACCAAAACTTTGCTAATAACATGATGTAGATGTAGTAGTAATAGATGTAGTAGTAGTAGTAGTAGTAGTAGTAGTAGATGTAGTAGTAGTAGATGTAGTAGATGTAGTAGTAGTAGTAGTAGATGTAGTAGTAGATGTAGTAGTAGTAGTAGTAGTAGTAGTAGATGTAGTAGTAGTAGTAGATGTAGTAGTAGTAGTAGTAGTAGTAGTAGAGATGTAGTAGTAGTAGATGTAGTAGTAGTAGTAGATGTAGTAGTAGTAGATGTAGTAGTAGTAGTAGTAGTAGATGTAGTAGTAGTAGATGTAGTAGTAGTAGATGTAGTAGTAGTAGATGTAGTTGTAGTAGTAGATGTAGTAGTAGTAGTAGATGTAGTAGTAGTAGATGTAGTAGTAGTAGTAGTAGAGATGTAGTAGTAGAGATGTAGTAGTAGTAGATGTAGTAGTAGTAGATGTAGTAGTAGTAGATGTAGTAGTAGTAGTAGATGTAGTAGTAGTAGATGTAGTAGTAGTAGTAGTAGTAGATGTAGTAGTAGTAGTAGATGTAGTAGTAGTAGTAGATGTAGTAGTAGTAGTAGATGTAGTAGTAGTAGTAGATGTAGTAGTAGTAGATGTAGTAGTAGTAGTAGATGTAGTAGTAGTAGATGTAGTAGTAGTAGATGTAGTAGTAGTAGATGTAGTAGTAGTAGATGTAGTAGTAGTAGATGTAGTAGATGTAGTAGTAGATGTAGTAGTAGTAGTAGTAGATGTAGTAGTAGTAGTAGTAGATGTAGTAGTAGTAGATGTAGTAGTAGTAGTAGTAGTAGTAGATGTAGTAGTAGTAGATGTAGTAGTAGATGTAGTAGATGTAGTAGTAGATGTAGTAGTAGATGTAGTAGTAGATGTAGTAGTAGTAGATGTAGTAGTAGATGATGTAGTAGATGTAGTAGTAGTAGATGTAGTAGTAGTAGTAGATGTAGTAGTAGTAGATGTAGTAGTAGTAGTAGATGTAGTAGTAGTAGTAGATGTAGTAGTAGTAGATGTAGTAGTAGTAGTAGATGTAGTAGTAGTAGTAGTAGATGTAGTAGTAGTAGTAGATGTAGTAGTAGTAGTAGATGTAGTAGTAGTAGATGTAGTAGTAGTAGATGTAGTAGTAGTAGATGTAGTAGTAGTAGTAGTAGTAGTAGTAGAGATGTAGTAGTAGTAGATGTAGTAGTAGTAGATGTAGTAGTAGTAGATGTAGTAGTAGTAGTAGTAGTAGATGTAGTAGTAGTAGTAGATGTAGTAGTAGTAGTAGATGTAGTAGTAGTAGATGTAGTAGTAGTAGTAGTAGATGTAGTAGTAGTAGATGTAGTAGTAGTAGTAGTAGTAGATGTAGTAGTAGTAGTAGATGTAGTAGTAGTAGATGTAGTAGTAGTAGTAGTAGATGTAGTAGTAGTAGATGTAGTAGTAGTAGTAGATGTAGTAGTAGTAGTAGTAGTAGATGTAGTAGTAGTAGTAGTAGATGTAGTAGTAGTAGTAGATGTAGTAGTAGTAGATGTAGTAGTAGTAGATGTAGTAGTAGTAGTAGATGTAGTAGTAGTAGTAGATGTAGTAGTAGTAGATGTAGTAGTAGTAGATGTAGTAGTAGTAGTAGTAGTAGATGTAGTAGTAGTAGTAGATGTAGTAGTAGTAGATGTAGTAGTAGTAGTAGTAGATGTAGTAGTAGTAGATGTAGTAGTAGTAGTAGTAGTAGATGTAGTAGTAGTAGTAGATGTAGTAGTAGTAGATGTAGTAGTAGTAGTAGTAGATGTAGTAGTAGTAGATGTAGTAGTAGTAGTAGTAGTAGTAGATGTAGTAGTAGTAGTAGTAGATGTAGTAGTAGTAGTAGATGTAGTAGTAGTAGATGTAGTAGTAGTAGATGTAGTAGTAGTAGTAGATGTAGTAGTAGTAGTAGATGTAGTAGTAGTAGATGTAGTAGTAGTAGTAGATGTAGTAGTAGTAGTAGTAGATGTAGTAGTAGTAGTAGATGTAGTAGTAGTAGTAGATGTAGTAGTAGTAGTAGATGTAGTAGTAGTAGTAGATGTAGTAGTAGTAGATGTAGTAGTAGTAGATGTAGTAGTAGTAGAGATGTAGTAGTAGTAGATGTAGTAGTAGAGATGTAGTAGTAGTAGATGTAGTAGTAGTAGATGTAGTAGTAGTAGATGTAGTAGTAGTAGTAGTAGTAGATGTAGTAGTAGTAGTAGATGTAGTAGTAGTAGATGTAGTAGTAGTAGTAGTAGATGTAGTAGTAGTAGTAGTAGTAGATGTAGTAGTAGTAGTAGATGTAGTAGTAGTAGATGTAGTAGTAGTAGTAGTAGATGTAGTAGTAGTAGATGTAGTAGTAGTAGTAGTAGTAGTAGATGTAGTAGTAGTAGTAGTAGATGTAGTAGTAGTAGTAGATGTAGTAGTAGTAGTAGATGTAGTAGTAGTAGATGTAGTAGTAGTAGATGTAGTAGTAGTAGATGTAGTAGTAGTAGATGTAGTAGTAGTAGATGTAGTAGTAGTAGATGTAGTAGTAGTAGATGTAGTAGTAGATGTAGTAGATGTAGTAGTAGATGTAGTAGTAGTAGTAGTAGATGTAGTAGTAGTAGTAGTAGATGTAGTAGTAGTAGATGTAGTAGTAGTAGTAGATGTAGTAGTAGTAGATGTAGATGTAGTAGTAGATGTAGTAGATGTAGTAGTAGATGTAGTAGTAGATGTAGTAGTAGTAGATGTAGTAGTAGATGATGTAGTAGATGTAGTAGTAGTAGATGTAGTAGTAGTAGTAGATGTAGTAGTAGTAGATGTAGTAGTAGTAGTAGTAGTAGTAGATGTAGTAGTAGATGTAGTAGATGTAGTAGTAGATGTAGTAGTAGTAGATGTAGTAGTAGTAGTAGTAGTAGTAGATGTAGTAGTAGATGTAGTAGATGTAGTAGTAGATGTAGTAGTAGTAGTAGTAGATGTAGTAGTAGTAGTAGATGTAGTAGTAGTAGATGTAGTAGTAGTAGTAGTAGTAGTAGATGTAGTAGTAGTAGATGTAGATGTAGTAGTAGATGTAGTAGATGTAGTAGTAGATGTAGTAGTAGATGTAGTAGTAGATGTAGTAGTAGTAGATGTAGTAGTAGATGATGTAGTAGATGTAGTAGTAGTAGATGTAGTAGTAGTAGTAGATGTAGTAGTAGTAGATGTAGTAGTAGTAGTAGATGTAGTAGTAGTAGTAGATGTAGTAGTAGTAGATGTAGATGTAGTAGTAGATGTAGTAGATGTAGTAGTAGATGTAGTAGTAGATGTAGTAGTAGATGTAGTAGTAGTAGATGTAGTAGTAGATGATGTAGTAGATGTAGTAGTAGTAGATGTAGTAGTAGTAGTAGATGTAGTAGTAGTAGATGTAGTAGTAGTAGTAGATGTAGTAGTAGTAGTAGATGTAGTAGTAGTAGATGTAGTAGTAGTAGTAGATGTAGTAGTAGTAGTAGATGTAGTAGTAGTAGTAGATGTAGTAGTAGTAGTAGATGTAGTAGTAGTAGTAGTAGATGTAGTAGTAGTAGTAGATGTAGTAGTAGTAGTAGATGTAGTAGTAGTAGTAGATGTAGTAGTAGTAGATGTAGTAGTAGTAGTAGTAGTAGTAGTAGAGATGTAGTAGTAGTAGATGTAGTAGTAGTAGATGTAGTAGTAGTAGTAGTAGTAGATGTAGTAGTAGTAGTAGATGTAGTAGTAGTAGATGTAGTAGTAGTAGTAGTAGTAGTAGTAGATGTAGATGTAGTAGTAGTAGTAGATGTAGTAGTAGTAGATGTAGTAGTAGTAGATGTAGTAGTAGTAGATGTAGTAGTAGTAGATGTAGTAGTAGTAGATGTAGTAGTAGTAGATGTAGTAGTAGTAGATGTAGTAGTAGTAGATGTAGTAGTAGTAGATGTAGTAGTAGATGTAGTAGATGTAGTAGTAGATGTAGTAGTAGTAGTAGTAGATGTAGTAGTAGTAGTAGTAGATGTAGTAGTAGTAGATGTAGTAGTAGTAGTAGATGTAGTAGTAGTAGATGTAGATGTAGTAGTAGATGTAGTAGATGTAGTAGTAGATGTAGTAGTAGATGTAGTAGTAGTAGATGTAGTAGTAGATGATGTAGTAGATGTAGTAGTAGTAGATGTAGTAGTAGTAGTAGATGTAGTAGTAGTAGATGTAGTAGTAGTAGTAGTAGTAGATGTAGTAGTAGTAGTAGTAGATGTAGTAGTAGATGTAGTAGTAGTAGTAGTAGATGTAGTAGTAGTAGTAGATGTAGTAGTAGATGTAGTAGTAGTAGTAGTAGATGTAGTAGTAGTAGATGTAGTAGTAGTAGATGTAGTAGTAGTAGATGTAGATGTAGTAGTACATGTAGATGTAGTAGTAGTAATAATAATAAAACTTAAATATTAATTAAAAGAAAAAACAATCTTAGGGCTCATTCACACGTACGTTTTACACGTACAAGTGCTGTTTTTTTCCCATGGATACCAATCATACCTATGACAGTCTATATGGGGTTATTCACATGCCTGATTTTTACCTCAGACTGAGTGGTCTGCGCAAAATTTCAGAGGCATGTTCAATACTGATCTGAATTTCAGATCAAATGAGGCAATGCAAGTCTATGGATCCATGAAGCAATGTAACAGCATTTGGATGACATTGGTGTGCTGTCCGATTTTCACTGACTGATCTATAGGAGAAGGTGGAGAAACTTTTTTTTTTCTTGTCAGTGAAAAAAAACGATGAAACTGACCAAACGGTCATGAAATTCGGACTGTTTTTCTCGTACGTCAAAAGAACTGACATGTGGACGAGCCCTTAGAGCTCTTTCTGACGACCATGATCATCGGTCGAATCTCGGATCGCAATGCACGGACTGGCCACGCGTCTCCCGATCCAGAGTGTAACAGCTTCATATATTTCTATGAGGCCGTCATGCTCAGGTCGTGAGACGCTCCACCAGATCGTGCACTGTGAAAGAGCCCTTATGTTTGTGCTTTACGCCCTTATGCAGACCGATTGTCCATGGTTACAGACTACAAGACACAAGATGGGTCTGACCCCGCAGTCTTGTGTTTTTTTGCTAAACATCAAGTAAACTGTATATTCAAACTCGCCTGCTCAGATTTGAAAACATTTAATGTATTGGGAGGACAATAGCAAATTCTGACATTCTTCAACTTACAATATCTAAGACTCTGCAAAACGGATTTCCCAATAACGGTGCAGCATGATGTGGAACAGGTAACAATGTAATGTGAATGCAGTGGGTAGAGACCTTGTAGCCGGCCACTGTAGTTGCTTTGGGTCATGCGAAGTGGGGCACGGTTATAGATGCAGGTATGTAGCCACATAGGTAGTCCAGGGTTGAGCTAGGACATTCCTACATTAGAGGAATTTCCATTTTCAGAAACCTTTAAGAGTGCAGTTTGCTTGTTTTTTAAAAACAAACAAAATGATCTGAGTTTCCACTGTTGCTCCCTATGTCTACTATTCCCCACAGGGCCAGGCGAGGCGTCCCCACAGGGCCAGGCGCGGCACCCCCACAGGGCCAGGCGCGGCACCCCCACAGGGCCAGGTGCGGCACCCCCACAGGGCCAGGCGTCAATCAGTGAGCTCAGCTTCTGGTGCTGTCTACTCCAGCAGAGCTGCTGAGTTCAGAGACTGTCAGCAGCGCCATCAATGTGACATCAGCAGAGCAGACAATAGAGACTTAGCGAGAAGTAAAAGCAGTTTTGTTTTTGCGCCTAGGGACTTTATTTCATCGTCAGGTCGGCGTGTATCGTCATGTTTGACATCAAAAGCAGCGATGCCTGAAATGTTTTACATGGAGCTAACAACCAGCGAGAACGATAAGTGAGTCGCCGTTACGTCACTGGATCGCTCCTGCATCGTTCTGGAGCTGCTGTGTTTGACGTCTCTACAGCGACCTAAACAGCGATCGGCTCGTTGTTTATATCGCTGCAGCGTCGTCGCTGAGTGTGAAGGTACCTTTACAGTTCACACATTTTTATCTTAAGGACAACTGATGTGCTAGTGAAGATTACGATCCAAGATAGAAATCTGTACAGTCTGATTGTAAAATGTACAAACACATAAAAAGTGACAGACTTCACACATCAGCGCTGTGAAGGGTTCTGCATGAATGGGGCTTTACATTGTTGCAGATTCATTTTTTAGACTATTATTCCACCTCCAAAAACATTACCAATTATGTGATTCGATGAGCCATATATTAATTACTTCATCTAGAAATCAGGACATAGAACGTGAAAAGAAAAAAAAAATGTATAAACGCGCATAACACAGAAAAACAAATGTCTGCATTTTACTAAAAAACGTGTTTGAATGAAGCTTTATGTGGTGACCGGAGAGCAGTCATTTTATTTTCTGTATTCATTTTCTTGACGCAGTTTTACAAATTTGGCAAATTAGTTTAATGTTTTATAGTGCAAACTTTTATAAATAACACCCATCATGGTGAAACCAAACATGCAGTATGTACCCAGCGCGGCTTTCCTTTATTTTACCATAGCGGACCTGACACATAGCGATCTGTGCGCTCATCGCTCCCTTCTGATGTACATACAATGTTGTGTTCGCTTTTTATTCCATCTTTATAGGAGACGAGCTGAAGAGCCCGGCGTTGCCTGGGCATAGTAAATATCTGTGGTTAGTTATAGCACCTCACTTCTCTTACTTTCCCATCACGCCTCTCATTCCCCCCTAACATTTGTCATTTTGACCTCACATCTGTCATTTTCCGATCACTCCACTATTTTCCCTCAAACCTCTCATTTTCACCTCACACCTCATTTTCACCTCAGTATATACATGTTTGTCATCTCCCCTATATATAGTATACACCTGTATGTCATCTCCTGTATATAGTATACACCTGTATGTCATCTCCTATATATAGTATACACCTGTATGTCATCTCCTGTATATAGTATACACCTGTATGTCATCTCCTGTATATAGTATACACCTGTATGTCATCTCCTGTATATACCTGCTGTATGTCATCTCCTCCTGTATATTGTATATACCTATGTGTCATCTCCTTCTGTATATAGTATATACCTGTATGTCATCTCTTCTGTATATTGTATATACCTGTACGTCATCTCCTCCTGTATATTGTGTATACCTGTGTGTCATCTCCTCCTGTATATTGTATATACCTATGTGTCATCTCCTCCTGTATATAGTATGTACCTGTGTGTCATCTCCTCCTGTATATAGTATGTACCTGTGTCTCATCTCCCGTATATAGTATTTACCTGTGTCATCTGCTCCTGTATATAGTATATACCTGTGTGTCATCTCCCCTGTAAATAGTATATACCTGTGTCATCTGCTCCTGTATATAGTATATACCTGTAAGTCCTCTGCCCTGAATCGTATATATCTGTATGTCATCTCCTCCTGTATTAGACCGCGTTCACACGTTATTTGGTCAGTATTTTTACCTCAGTATTTGTAAGCTAAATTGGCAGCCTGATAAATCCCCAGCCAACAGGAAGCCCTCCCCCCTGGCAGTATATATTAGCTCACATATACACATAATAGACAGGTCATGTGACTGACAGCTGCCGTATTTCCTATATGGTACATTTGTTGCTCTTGTAGTTTGTCTGCTTATTAATCAGATTTTTATTTTTGAAGGATAATACCAGACTTGTGTGTGTTTTAGGGCGAGTTTCATGTGTCAAGTTGTGTGTGTTGAGTAGCGTGTGGCGACATGCATGTAGCGACTTTCGTGAGATGAGTTTTGTGTGGCCACATGCGTGTAGCAACTTTTTGTGTGTCGAGTTGCATGTGACAGGTTAGTGTAGCAAGTTGTGTGCAGCAAATGTTGCGCATGGCGAGTTTTGCGTGTGGCGAGTTTTATGTGTGGTGCGTTTTGATTATGTGCAAGTTTTGTGTGAGGCAACTTTTGCATGTGTTGCAACTTTTGTGCATGTGGCAATTTTTCCGCATGTGCAAGTTTTGCGTGTGGCGAGTTTTCCACGTGGCGAATTTTGCGCATGATGAGTTTTGAGCGGTGACTTTTGTGTTTCGACTTTTATGTGGTGAGGTTGGTGTATGTGTGGTGAAATGTGTGCTGAGGGTGATATGTGTTCAAGCACGTGGTAGTGTGTGGCGCATTTTGTGTGTGTGGTCATATCCCCATGTGTGGTGAGTATCTCATGTCGGGGCCCCACCTTAGCAACTGTACGGTATATACTCTTTGGCGCCATCGCTCTCATTCTTTAAAGGGAACCTGTCACCTGAATTTGGCGGGACCAGTTTTGAGTCATATGGGCGGAGTTTTCAGGTGTTAGATTCACCCTTTCCTTACCCACTGGCTGCATGCTGGCCGCAATATTGGATTAAATTTCTTTCTCTGTCCTCCGTAGTACACGCCTGCGAAAGGTAATCTTGCTTTGCGCAGGCGTGTACTACGGAGGACAGAGAATGAACTTCAATCCAATATTTCGGCCAGCATGCAGCCAGCGGGTAAGGAAAGGGTGAATCAAACACCCGAAAACTCCGCCCATATGACCCAAAACTGGTCCCGCCAAATTCAGGGGACAGGTTCCCTTTAAGTCCCCCTTGTTCACATCTGGCAGCTGTCAATTTGCCTCCAACACTTTTCCTTTCACTTTTTTCCCCATTATGTAGATAGGGGCAAAATTGTTTGGTGAACTGGAAAGCGCGGGGTTAAAATTTCGCCTCACAACATAGCCTATGACGCTCTCAGGGTCCAGACGTGTGACTGTGCAAAATTTTGTGGCTGATACCACCAGAATGTGAGCAATGGACCATTGCTCACATTCTGGTGGTATCAATATATATTAACCCCTTTACCCCCAAGGGTGGTTTGCACGTTAATGACCAGGCCAATTTTTACAATTCTGACCACTGTCCCTTTATGAGGTTATAACTCCGAAACGCTTCAACGGATCCTGGTGATTCTGACATTGTTTTCTCGTGACATATTGTACTTCATGATAGTGGTAAAATTTCTTTGATAGTACCTGCGTTTATTTGTGAAAAAAACGGAAATTTGGCGAAAACTTTGAAAATTTCGCAATTTTCAAACTTTGAATTTTTATGCAATTAAATCACAGAGATATGTCACACAAAATACTTAATAAGTAACATTTCCCACATGTCTCCTTTACATCAGCATAATTTTGGAACCAATTTTTTTTTTTGTTAGGGAGTTATAAGGGTTAAAAGTTGACCAGCAATTTCTCATTTTTACAACACCATTTTTTTTTAGGGACCACGTCTCATTTGAAGTCATTTTGAGGGGTCTATATGATAGAAAATGCCCAAGTGTGACACCATTCTAAAAACTGCACCCCTCAAGGTGCTCAAAACCACATTCAAGAAGTTTATTAACCCTTCAGGTGTTTAATAGGAATTTTTGGAATGTTTAAATAAAATTGAACATTTAACTTTTTTACACAAAAAATTTACTTCAGCTCCAATTTGTTTTATTTTACCAAGGGTAACAGGAGAAATTGGACCCAAAAAGTTGTTGTCCAATTTGTCCTGAGTACGCTGATACCCCATATGTGGCAGTAAACCACTGTCTGGGCGCATGGGAGAGCTCGGAAGGGAAGGAGCGCTATTTGACTTTTCAATGCAAAATTGACAGGAATTGAGATGGGACGCCATGTTGCGTTTGAAGAGCCACTGATGTGCCTAAACATTGAAACCCCCCACAAGTGACACCATTTTGGAAAGTATACCCCCTAAGGAACTTATCTGGATGTGTGGTGAGCACTTTGACCCACCAAGTGCTTCACAGAAGTTTATAATGCAGAACCGTAAAAATAAAAAATCATATTTTTTCACAAAAATTATATTTTTGCCCCCAATTTTTTATTTTTCCAAGGGTAAGAGAAGAAATTGGACCTCAAAAGTTGTTGTCCAATTTGTCCCGAGTACGCTGATACCCCATATGTGGCAGTAAACCACTGTTTGGGCACATGGGAGAGCTCGGAAGGGAAGGAGCGCTGTTTGACTTTTCAATGCAAAATTGACAGGAATTGAGATGGGACGCCATGTTGCGTTTGGAGAGCCACTGATGTGCCTAAACATTGAAACCCCCCACAAGTGACACCATTTTGGAAAGTAGACCCCCTAAGGAACTTGAAGACACAAAAGAGAATAGTAAAACCAAAAACACTCAGTTTGAAAAAATGTTGCAGTAATCCGCAAGTGCTAGTAAAAGATGTAAAAAACAGGGTATTTGGTTGATACGTTTTTTGCAAAAAATGTATACTAAGCTGCTCTACCAATCTTCACGGTATACCCTTATCAGAGCAGTCCTAACTAATGTATGCAATCCCTATCTGATGTATTTAAAAACCTGATCATCTGTATATAACCTGTGTGAACAGGGTTCAGAGAGGAAAAATCCATGTGTGCATACAGGGTAGAACAGCTTTTGTGCAGATAGCCCAAGAGGAGTGGTGGAACTCCCCAGTCTTGTAGACACAAGAGAACAATTATGGAAACAGGAACACATGGGCTACTTGCACAGTGAACAAGTCTGTATGATCATGTTCACACACCACCAAGAAACCTGAAGACACAAAAGAGAATAGTAAAACCAAAAACACTCAGTTTGAAAAAATGTTGCAGTAATCCGCAAGTGCTAGTAAAAGATGTAAAAAACAGGGTATTTGGTTGATACGTTTTTTGCAAAAAATGTATACTAAGCTGCTCTACCAATCTTCACGGTATACCCTTATCAGAGCAGTCCTAACTAATGTATGCAATCCCTATCTGATGTATTTAAAAACCTGATCATCTGTATATAACCTGTGTGAACAGGGTTCAGAGAGGAAAAATCCATGTGTGCATACAGGGTAGAACAGCTTTTGTGCAGATAGCCCAAGAGGAGTGGTGGAACTCCCCAGTCTTGTAGACACAAGAGAACAATTATGGAAACAGGAACACATGGGCTACTTGCACAGTGAACAAGTCTGTATGATCATGTTCACACACCACCAAGAAACCTGAAGACACAAAAGAGAATAGTAAAACCAAAAACACTCAGTTTGAAAAAATGTTGCAGTAATCCGCAAGTGCTAGTAAAAGATGTAAAAAACAGGGTATTTGGTTGATACGTTTTTTGCAAAAAATGTATACTAAGCTGCTCTACCAATCTTCACGGTATACCCTTATCAGAGCAGTCCTAACTAATGTATGCAATCCCTATCTGATGTATTTAAAAACCTGATCATCTGTATATAACCTGTGTGAACAGGGTTCAGAGAGGAAAAATCCATGTGTGCATACAGGGTAGAACAGCTTTTGTGCAGATAGCCCAAGAGGAGTGGTGGAACTCCCCAGTCTTGTAGACACAAGAGAACAATTATGGAAACAGGAACACATGGGCTACTTGCACAGTGAACAAGTCTGTATGATCATGTTCACACACCACCAAGAAACCTGAAGACACAAAAGAGAATAGTAAAACCAAAAACACTCAGTTTGAAAAAATGTTGCAGTAATCCGCAAGTGCTAGTAAAAGATGTAAAAAACAGGGTATTTGGTTGATACGTTTTTTGCAAAAAATGTATACTAAGCTGCTCTACCAATCTTCACAGTATACCCTTATCAGAGCAGTCCTAACTAATGTATGCAATCCCTATCTGATGTATTTAAAAACCTGATCATCTGTATATAACCTGTGTGAACAGGGTTCAGAGAGGAAAAATCCATGTGTGCATACAGGGTAGAACAGCTTTTGTGCAGATAGCCCAAGAGGAGTGGTGGAACTCCCCAGTCTCTTGTTCTCTTGTGTCTACAAGACTGGGGAGTTCCACCACTCCTCTTGGGCTATCTGCACAAAAGCTGTTCTACCCTGTATGCACACATGGATTTTTCCTCTCTGAACCCTGTTCACACAGGTTATATACAGATGATCAGGTTTTTAAATACATCAGATAGGGATTGCATACATTAGTTAGGACTGCTCTGATAAGGGTATACCGTGAAGATTGGTAGAGCAGCTTAGTATACATTTTTTGCAAAAAACGTATCAACCAAATACCCTGTTTTTTACATCTTTTACTAGCACTTGCGGATTACTGCAACATTTTTTCAAACTGAGTGTTTTTGGTTTTACTATTCTCTTTTGTGTCTTCAGGTTTCTTGGTGGTGTGTGAACATGATCATACAGACTTGTTCACTGTGCAAGTAGCCCATGTGTTCCTGTTTCCATAATTGTTCTCTTGTGTCTACAAGACTGGGGAGTTCCACCACTCCTCTTGGGCTATCTGCACAAAAGCTGTTCTACCCTGTATGCACACATGGATTTTTCCTCTCTGAACCCTGTTCACACAGGTTATATACAGATGATCAGGTTTTTAAATACATCAGATAGGGATTGCATACATTAGTTAGGACTGCTCTGATAAGGGTATATCGTGAAGATTGTTAGAGCAGCTTAGTATACATTTTTTGCAAAAAACGTATCAACCAAATACCCTGTTTTTTACATCTTTTACTAGCACTTGCGGATTACTGCAACATTTTTTCAAACTGAGTGTTTTTGGTTTTACTATTCTCTTTTGTGTCTTCAGGTTTCTTGGTGGTGTGTGAACATGATCATACAGACTTGTTCACTGTGCAAGTAGCCCATGTGTTCCTGTTTCCATAATTGTTCTCTTGTGTCTACAAGACTGGGGAGTTCCACCACTCCTCTTGGGCTATCTGCACAAAAGCTGTTCTACCCTGTATGCACACATGGATTTTTCCTCTCTGAACCCTGTTCACACAGGTTATATACAGATGATCAGGTTTTTAAATACATCAGATAGGGATTGCATACATTAGTTAGGACTGCTCTGATAAGGGTATACCGTGAAGATTGGTAGAGCAGCTTAGTATACATTTTTTGCAAAAAACGTATCAACCAAATACCCTGTTTTTTACATCTTTTACTAGCACTTGCGGATTACTGCAACATTTTTTCAAACTGAGTGTTTTTGGTTTTACTATTCTCTTTTGTGTCTTCAGGTTTCTTGGTGGTGTGTGAACATGATCATACAGACTTGTTCACTGTGCAAGTAGCCCATGTGTTCCTGTTTCCATAATTGTTCTCTTGTGTCTACAAGACTGGGGAGTTCCACCACTCCTCTTGGGCTATCTGCACAAAAGCTGTTCTACCCTGTATGCACACATGGATTTTTCCTCTCTGAACCCTGTTCACACAGGTTATATACAGATGATCAGGTTTTTAAATACATCAGATAGGGATTGCATACATTAGTTAGGACTGCTCTGATAAGGGTGTACCGTGAAGATTGGTAGAGCAGCTTAGTATACATTTTTTGCAAAAAACGTATCAACCAAATACCCTGTTTTTTACATCTTTTACTAGCACTTGCGGATTACTGCAACATTTTTTCAAACTGAGTGTTTTTGGTTTTACTATTCTCTTTTGTGTCTTCAGGTTTCTTGGTGGTGTGTGAACATGATCATACAGACTTGTTCACTGTGCAAGTAGCCCATGTGTTCCTGTTTCCATAATTGTTCTCTTGTGTCTACAAGACTGGGGAGTTCCACCACTCCTCTTGGGCTATCTGCACAAAAGCTGTTCTACCCTGTATGCACACATGGATTTTTCCTCTCTGAACCCTGTTCACACAGGTTATATACAGATGATCAGGTTTTTAAATACATCAGATAGGGATTGCATACATTAGTTAGGACTGCTCTGATAAGGGTATACCGTGAAGATTGGTAGAGCAGCTTAGTATACATTTTTTGCAAAAAACGTATCAACCAAATACCCTGTTTTTTACATCTTTTACTAGCACTTGCGGATTACTGCAACATTTTTTCAAACTGAGTGTTTTTGGTTTTACTATTCTCTTTTGTGTCTTCAGGTTTCTTGGTGGTGTGTGAACATGATCATACAGACTTGTTCACTGTGCAAGTAGCCCATGTGTTCCTGTTTCCATAATTGTTCTCTTGTGTCTACAAGACTGGGGAGTTCCACCACTCCTCTTGGGCTATCTGCACAAAAGCTGTTCTACCCTGTATGCACACATGGATTTTTCCTCTCTGAACCCTGTTCACACAGGTTATATACAGATGATCAGGTTTTTAAATACATCAGATAGGGATTGCATACATTAGTTAGGACTGCTCTGATAAGGGTATACCGTGAAGATTGGTAGAGCAGCTTAGTATACATTTTTTGCAAAAAACGTATCAACCAAATACCCTGTTTTTTACATCTTTTACTAGCACTTGCGGATTACTGCAACATTTTTTCAAACTGAGTGTTTTTGGTTTTACTATTCTCTTTTGTGTCTTCAGGTTTCTTGGTGGTGTGTGAACATGATCATACAGACTTGTTCACTGTGCAAGTAGCCCATGTGTTCCTGTTTCCATAATTGTTCTCTTGTGTCTACAAGACTGGGGAGTTCCACCACTCCTCTTGGGCTATCTGCACAAAAGCGGTTCTACCCTGTATGCACACATGGATTTTTCCTCTCTGAACCCTGTTCACACAGGTTATATACAGATGATCAGGTTTTTAAATACATCAGATAGGGATTGCATACATTAGTTAGGACTGCTCTGATAAGGGTATACCGTGAAGATTGGTAGAGCAGCTTAGTATACATTTTTTGCAAAAAACGTATCAACCAAATACCCTGTTTTTTACATCTTTTACTAGCACTTGCGGATTACTGCAACATTTTTTCAAACTGAGTGTTTTTGGTTTTACTATTCTCTTTTGTGTCTTCAGGTTTCTTGGTGGTGTGTGAACATGATCATACAGACTTGTTCACTGTGCAAGTAGCCCATGTGTTCCTGTTTCCATAATTGTTCTCTTGTGTCTACAAGACTGGGGAGTTCCACCACTACTCTTGGGCTATCTGCACAAAAGCTGTTCTACCCTGTATGCACACATGGATTTTTCCTCTCTGAACCCTGTTCACACAGGTTATATACAGATGATCAGGTTTTTAAATACATCAGATAGGGATTGCATACATTAGTTAGGACTGCTCTGATAAGGGTATACCGTGAAGATTGGTAGAGCAGCTTAGTATACATTTTTTGCAAAAAACGTATCAACCAAATACCCTGTTTTTTACATCTTTTACTAGCACTTGCGGATTACTGCAACATTTTTTCAAACTGAGTGTTTTTGGTTTTACTATTCTCTTTTGTGTCTTCAGGTTTCTTGGTGGTGTGTGAACATGATCATACAGACTTGTTCACTGTGCAAGTAGCCCATGTGTTCCTGTTTCCATAATTGTTCTCTTGTGTCTACAAGACTGGGGAGTTCCACCACTCCTCTTGGGCTATCTGCACAAAAGCTGTTCTACCCTGTATGCACACATGGATTTTTCCTCTCTGAACCCTGTTCACACAGGTTATATACAGATGATCAGGTTTTTAAATACATCAGATAGGGATTGCATACATTAGTTAGGACTGCTCTGATAAGGGTATACCGTGAAGATTGGTAGAGCAGCTTAGTATACATTTTTTGCAAAAAACGTATCAACCAAATACCCTGTTTTTTACATCTTTTACTAGCACTTGCGGATTACTGCAACATTTTTTCAAACTGAGTGTTTTTGGTTTTACTATTCTCTTTTGTGTCTTCAGGTTTCTTGGTGGTGTGTGAACATGATCATACAGACTTGTTCACTGTGCAAGTAGCCCATGTGTTCCTGTTTCCATAATTGTTCTCTTGTGTCTACAAGACTGGGGAGTTCCACCACTCCTCTTGGGCTATCTGCACAAAAGCTGTTCTACTCTGTATGCACACATGGATTTTTCCTCTCTGAACCCTGTTCACACAGGTTATATACAGATGATCAGGTTTTTAAATACATCAGATAGGGATTGCATACATTAGTTAGGACTGCTCTGATAAGGGTATACCGTGAAGATTGGTAGAGCAGCTTAGTATACATTTTTTGCAAAAAACGTATCAACCAAATACCCTGTTTTTTACATCTTTTACTAGCACTTGCGGATTACTGCAACATTTTTTCAAACTGAGTGTTTTTGGTTTTACTATTCTCTTTTGTGTCTTCAGGTTTCTTGGTGGTGTGTGAACATGATCATACAGACTTGTTCACTGTGCAAGTAGCCCATGTGTTCCTGTTTCCATAATTGTTCTCTTGTGTCTACAAGACTGGGGAGTTCCACCACTCCTCTTGGGCTATCTGCACAAAAGCTGTTCTACCCTGTATGCACACATGGATTTTTCCTCTCTGAACCCTGTTCACACAGGTTATATACAGATGATCAGGTTTTTAAATACATCAGATAGGGATTGCATACATTAGTTAGGACTGCTCTGATAAGGGTATACCGTGAAGATTGGTAGAGCAGCTTAGTATACATTTTTTGCAAAAAACGTATCAACCAAATACCCTGTTTTTTACATCTTTTACTAGCACTTGCGGATTACTGCAACATTTTTTCAAACTGAGTGTTTTTGGTTTTACTATTCTCTTTTGTGTCTTCAGGTTTCTTGGTGGTGTGTGAACATGATCATACAGACTTGTTCACTGTGCAAGTAGCCCATGTGTTCCTGTTTCCATAATTGTTCTCTTGTGTCTACAAGACTGGGGAGTTCCACCACTCCTCTTGGGCTATCTGCACAAAAGCTGTTCTACTCTGTATGCACACATGGATTTTTCCTCTCTGAACCCTGTTCACACAGGTTATATACAGATGATCAGGTTTTTAAATACATCAGATAGGGATTGCATACATTAGTTAGGACTGCTCTGATAAGGGTATACCGTGAAGATTGGTAGAGCAGCTTAGTATACATTTTTTGCAAAAAACGTATCAACCAAATACCCTGTTTTTTACATCTTTTACTAGCACTTGCGGATTACTGCAACATTTTTTCAAACTGAGTGTTTTTGGTTTTACTATTCTCTTTTGTGTCTTCAGGTTTCTTGGTGGTGTGTGAACATGATCATACAGACTTGTTCACTGTGCAAGTAGCCCATGTGTTCCTGTTTCCATAATTGTTCTCTTGTGTCTACAAGACTGGGGAGTTCCACCACTCCTCTTGGGCTATCTGCACAAAAGCTGTTCTACCCTGTATGCACACATGGATTTTTCCTCTCTGAACCCTGTTCACACAGGTTATATACAGATGATCAGGTTTTTAAATACATCAGATAGGGATTGCATACATTAGTTAGGACTGCTCTGATAAGGGTATACCGTGAAGATTGGTAGAGCAGCTTAGTATACATTTTTTGCAAAAAACGTATCAACCAAATACCCTGTTTTTTACATCTTTTACTAGCACTTGCGGATTACTGCAACATTTTTTCAAACTGAGTGTTTTTGGTTTTACTATTCTCTTTTGTGTCTTCAGGTTTCTTGGTGGTGTGTGAACATGATCATACAGACTTGTTCACTGTGCAAGTAGCCCATGTGTTCCTGTTTCCATAATTGTTCTCTTGTGTCTACAAGACTGGGGAGTTCCACCACTCCTCTTGGGCTATCTGCACAAAAGCTGTTCTACCCTGTATGCACACATGGATTTTTCCTCTCTGAACCCTGTTCACACAGGTTATATACAGATGATCAGGTTTTTAAATACATCAGATAGGGATTGCATACATTAGTTAGGACTGCTCTGATAAGGGTATACCGTGAAGATTGGTAGAGCAGCTTAGTATACATTTTTTGCAAAAAACGTATCAACCAAATACCCTGTTTTTTACATCTTTTACTAGCACTTGCGGATTACTGCAACATTTTTTCAAACTGAGTGTTTTTGGTTTTACTATTCTCTTTTGTGTCTTCAGGTTTCTTGGTGGTGTGTGAACATGATCATACAGACTTGTTCACTGTGCAAGTAGCCCATGTGTTCCTGTTCCCCTAAGGAACTTATCTGGATGTGTGGTGAGCACTTTGACCCACCAAGGGCTTCACAGAAGTTTATAATGCAGAGCCATAAAAATAAAACAAAATTTTTTTCCCACAAAAACTATTTTTTAGCCCCCAGTTTTGTATTTTCCCTAGGGTAACAGGAGAAATTGGACCCCAAAAGTTGTTGTCCAATTTGTCCTGAGTACGCTGATACCCCATATGTGGGGGGGAACCACCGTTTGGGCGCATGGGAGGGTTCGGAAGGGAAGGAGCGCCATTTGGAATGCAGACTTAGATGGAATGGTCTGCAGGCGTCACATTGCGTTTGCAGAGCCCCTAATGTACCTAAACAGTAGAAACCCCCCACAAGTGACACCATTTTGGAAAGTAGACCCCCTAAGGAACTCATCTTGATGTGTTGTGAGAGCTTTGAACCCCCAAGTATTTCACTACAGTTTATAACGCAGAGCCATGCAAATAAAAAATATTTTTTTTTCCACAAAAATTATATTTTAGCCCCCAGTTTTGTATTTTTCCAAGGTTAGCAGGAGAAATTGGACCCTAAATGTTGTTGTCCAATTTGTCCTGAGTACGCTGATACCCGATATGTGGGGGGGAACCACCGTTTGGGCGCATGGGAGGGCTCGGAAGGGAAGGAGCATCATTTGGAATGCAGACTTAGATGGATTGGTCTGCAGGCGTCACATTGCGTTTGCAGAGCCCCTAATGTACCTAAACAGTAGAAACCCCCCACAAGTGACCCCATATTGGAAACTAGACCCCTCAATGAACTTATCTAGATGTGTTGTGAGAACTTTGAACCCCCAAGTGTTTCACTACAGTTTATAACGCAGAGCCGTGAAAATAAAAAATCTTTTTGTTTTCCCACAAAAATTATTTTTTAGCCCCCAGTTTTGTATTTTCCCAAGGGTAACAGGAGAAATTGGTCCACAAAAGTTGTTGTCCAATTTGTCCTGAGTACGCTGATACCCCATATGTTGGGGTAAACCCCTGTTTGGGCACACAGGAGAGCTCGGAAGGGAAGGAGCACTGTTTTACTTTTTCAACGCAGAATTGGCTGGAATTGAGATCGGACGCCATGTCGTGTTTGGAGAGCCCCTGATGTGCCGAAACAGTGGAAACCCCCCAATTATAACTGAAACCCTAATCTAAACACACCCCTAACCCTAATTCCAACGGTAACCCTAACCACACCTCTAACCCTGACACACCCCTAACCCTAATCCCAACCCTATTCCCAACTGTAAATGTAATCTAAACCCTAACCCTAACTTTAGCCCCAACCCTAACTGTAGCCCCAACCCTAACCCTAACCCTAGCCCTAACCCTAGCCCTAACCCTAGCCCTAACCCTAGCCCTAACCCTAACCCTAGCCCTAACCCTAGCCCTAACCCTAACCCTAGCCCTAACCCTAGCCCTAACCCTAGCCCTAACCCTAGCCCTAACCCTAGCCCTAGCCCTAATGGGAAAATGGAAATAAATACATTTTTTTTTATTTTTCCCTAACTAAGGGGGTGATGAAGGGGGGTTTGATTTACTTTTATAGCGAGTTTTTTAGCGGATTTTTATGATTGGCAGCCGTCACACACTGAAAGACCCTTTTTATTGCAAAAAATATTTTTTGCAATACCACATTTTGAGAGCTATAATTTTTCCATATTTTGGTCCACAGAGTCATGTGAGGTCTTGTTTTTTGCGGGACGAGTTGATGTTTTTATTGAAAACATTTTTGGGCACGTGACATTTTTTTATCGCTTTTTATTCCGATTTTTGTGAGGAAGAATGACCAAAAGCCAGCTATTCATGAATTTCTATTGGCGGAGGCGTTTATACCGTTCCGCGTTTGGTAAAATTGATAAAGCAGTTTTATTCTTCGGGTCAGTACGATTACAGCGATACCTCATTTATATCATTTTTTTATGGTTTGGTGCTTTTATACGATAAAAACTATTTTACAGAAAAAATAATTATTTTTGCATCGCTTTATTCTCAGGACTATAACTTTTTTATTTTTTTGCTGATGATGCTGTATGGTGGCTCTTTTTTTGCGGGAAAATATGACGCTTTCAGCGGTACCATGGTTATTTATATCTGTCCTTTTGATCGCGTGTTATTCCACTTTTTGTTCGGCGGTATGATAATAAAGCGTTGTTTTTTGCCTCGTTTTTTTTTTTTTTTTCTTACGGTGTTTACTGAAGGGGTTAACTAGTGGGACAGTTTTATAGGTCGGGTCGTTACGGACGCGGCGATACTAAATATGTGTACTTTTATTGGGTTTTTTTTTTTATTTAGATGAAGAAATGTATTTATGGGAATAATATTTTTTTTTTTTTCATTATTTTGTAATTTTTTTTTTTTTTTTTTTTTTTTTTTACACATTTGGAAAATTTTTTTTTTACTTTTTTACTTTGTCCCAGAGGGGGACATCACAGATCAGTGATCTGACAGTTTGCACAGCACTCTGTCAGATCACTGATCTGACTAGCAGCGCTGCAGCCTTCACAGTGCCTGCTCTGAGCAGGCTCTGTGAAGCCACCTCCCTCCCTGCAGGACCCGGATCCGCGGCCATCTTGGATCCGGGGCTCGAGCAGGGAGGGAGGTGAGGAGACCCTCGCAGCAACGCGATCACATCGCGTTGCTGCGGGGGGCTCAGGGAAGCCCGCAGGGAGCCCCCTCCCTGCGCGGTGCTTCCCTGCACCGCCGGCACATCGCGATCATCTTTGATCGCGGTGTGCCAGGGGTTAATGTGCCGGGGGCGGTCCGTGACCGCTCCTGGCACATAGTGCCGGATGTCAGCTGCGATAAGCAGCTGACACCCGGCCGCGATCGGCCGCGCTCCCCCCGTGAGCGCGGCCGATCGGCTATGACGTACTATCCCGTCCAGGGTCAGATAAGCCCAGGGCACCTCGACGGGATAGTACGTCTAAGGTCACAGAGGGGTTAAGTGGGTTCCACTTGTTTCCTTTCTCCCTTGGCATAATAGACGAGATATATGTGAATATATGTGGGTATATATGTGTATGTACCTAGTGGGATAGATATATATATATACCGGAATCTTTTATATAATAAAAGTGATTATTGTGCCTTGTTGTGTGTTCTTGTAAAATTTTGTGGCTGTAGCTGCGACGGTGCAGATGCCAATCCCGGACACACACACACATGCTGTACATGCACACATTCAGCTTTATATATTAGATATAGAGACCAAAAATGAAAAATTACAGTTCTAGCGTTTCTAGTTCTGTAGTGTCATTTCTCTATATTTCTTACATTTAGAATCTGATGCCCCAGATGCCAAATACGCTTATTTTATTAATTTAGGAGTGATGTGACCTACATTTTGTTTTTTTATTTTATTTATTGACTTTCTTTTTATATTTTTCTCTGAATCCATTTTCCCTCCTGCACAATACACCGCTGTATAAGGTGAAATTAAGGGTCTCTGAAGACCCCTGACCATGGACTTTATAGTAGCGCCAAGATGGCGGTGACAGGGGGCTCCAATAAGCCCCTCGCTGCCATGGGAACCCATCTGGACCCCCACAGTTGCAGCACAAGAAGGCGATGGATACTGTCTCGGCCCCTGGAGGATCTCATCGCTGTAGTGCCGCTGTCAGTGACTGACTGCAGCGTTTCTGGCTGCACCTGCCTGGTATCATTGTATCTGTCCTGCCCTCCCATGATGGCTGACATCCCATTACTGCCCACATGAGAGCAGTCACCCAGCTTTCCCAGTGACAGGCAGTGGGCTGAGCTAACCCTGCAATAACGGAATGATCACGCACAATGGCGGAAGGAGGAATCTCACTTGTATCCCGAACCTCGGCCGATCTGTCCCGTCCTAGAAGGGCTTCACGATGTATTTGCGGCGACAATCCCGATCACAGCTGCTGACAACAGGCCTCAGCAGGTAACACACGCACAGGCCGCCATCTTGGTAGCTCGGGGCCTCTAGCTGCTGCCATGGTGTGGTGTCACTTCTCGCAGTACTTCCGGGTCACGTGCTTGCTGACGTCACCGGTTTATTATCCGTCAGGCGTCAGTAAAAGTCATACAGCTGCTGAGCATAGTATCGCACGTGTGTTGTGTCTGTGCCGTGCTCTCACGGTGACCGTGCGCTGTGTCTGTGCCGTGCTCTCACGGTGACCGTGCGCAGGTCTGTTATATCACCGGCAGATGAAATCTGGCTGAAAGGGAAGTTGTTGCCTGTAGCAACCAATCAGAACGCGTCTTTGATTTTATAACCTGAGCAGAAGGCATGAAAGCTGGAGTCTGATTGGCTGTTGTCATCAGTAGCAGCGCTTGCACTGTGCCCTATATATACACATATATTTATACATATAGTATGTCTAGGGATTTACAGTACATAGACTTTGTTGCTATTATTATTATTTATTTATATAGCACCATTCCATGGTGCTGTACATGAGAAAGGGGTTACATACAGGGTTATAGATATCATTAACAGTAAACAAACTAACAATGACAGACTGGTACAGAGGGGAGAGGACCCTGTCCTTATGGGATAATGGGGAAGATACAGGAGGTCGGGGGTGCTGCAGCACTGGTGGTTGGTGACGCTGCAGCTCTGGCGATGGCGAGGCGGCAGCTCTGGCGATGGCGAGGCGGCGGCTCTGGCGATGGCGAGGCGGCAGAATGGTTATTGCAGGCTGTAGGCTTTCTTGAAGAGATGGGTTTTCAGGTTCCGTCTGAAGGAGCCGAGAGTGGTGGATAATCGGACGTGTTGAGGCATGAAATTCCAGAGGATGGGGAATATTCGGGAGAAATCTTGGAGGCGGTTGGGTGAGGAACGAATAAGTGTGGAGGAAAGTAGGAGGTCTTGGGAGGATCGGAGATTACGTGAGGGAAGATAGTGGGAGATTAGTTCAGAGATATAGGGAGGGGACAGGTTGTGGATGGCTTTGTAGATCAGTGTTAGGCTGCCATCACACCATCAGTATTTGGTCAGTATTTTACATCAGTATTTGTAGCCAAAACCAGGAGTGGGTGATAAATACAGAAGTGGTGCATATGTTTCTATTATACTTTTCCACTTGTTCCACTCCTGGTTTTGGCTACAAATACTGATGTAAAATACTGACCACATACTGATAGTGTGACGGCAGCCTTAGTAGTTTGAACTGGATTCATTGGGGAATTGGGAGCCAGTGGAGGGATTTGCAGAGGGGAGAAGCAGGGGAGTAGCGAGGAGAGAGGTGGATTAGCCGGGCACCAGAGTTGAGGACAGACTGGAGTGGTGCAAGGGAGTTAGCGGGGAGGCAACAAATAGGCAGCATCAATAGTGAAAAGAGAGTGAGAGACGGGAAATTCTTCCGCGCATGCTCAGTTTGAAAAGACAGCATCTGTCGCTGGAATCCTGCTTTTGACAGTCAGTGACGGATCCTGCGTCCATAGGCTTCCATTATAGCCAACGATGGACAGCGCAGGATCTGTCGCTTAGCGATTTTCCGACACACAGAAAAAACGTTCCTTTGTGTGTTGTCTCCGCCCGACGGACAGCAGTTTTACGACGGATCCAGTGCACGACAGATGAAACAGAAGGCCATCCGTCACAATCCGTCGCTAATACAAGTCTATGAGAAAAAAAAGGATCCAGCAGCACCATTTACTGGATCTATTTTTTTCACAAAACGTGATGGAAAAAGAAAGAAGGAAGTGTGAAAGAGGCCTAAGACTACTTTCACACTTAAATTTTTCAGCTTCCGTCACAATCCGTCGTTTTTTGAGAATGCAGGATCCTGCATTTTCCCATAGACTTTTATTAGCGACGGATTGTGACGGATGGCCATCCGTCTCGTCCGTCGTGCACTGGATGAGTCGTGTTTTGGCGGACCGTCGGCACGAAAAAATGTTCAATGTAACGTTTTTTCATACGTCGGATCCGCCATTTCCTACCACGCATGTGCGTCCGGAACTCCGCCCCCTCCTCCCCGGGAGTTTACAATGGGCAGCGGATGCGTTGAAAAACTGCATCCGCTGCCCACGTTGTGCCAAATTTTCACAACGTGCATCGGTACGTTGCGCCGATGCTTAGCGACGGACCCATACCGACGCAAGTGTGAAAGAAGCCTAAGACAGACCGGGTGAGTCATCTAGAACTGTACCATTCCTCACCCACTTACTACTGTCGAGCTGAGACACGCTGCGGCGGTGTGACAGACTGTTCTGCACCCTGTACGACAAACCTTGGATCCAGGACCCTGCTTAATACAACAAGGACTCACCACCATTGCCGGGAACCAAACCCCCAGCTTCTTCAGGATGACACAGTAGTCATCACGCGCCAGTTGCGTGGGAGCTACCGTTGAAACTCGAGGCTCTGCAGCCAGGAAATTGTCGAACTGATAAGTTAACCCTTTCATGAACTGTTGATTTATCCGTTACCGTACCCCGCACTCATACCGTGCTAATATCAGCTCCCATACCCCCTGCTTAACCCATTACCTCCCTGCGTTGAGTATTGTTATAGCAGGATCCATTTTATCTTGCTTGCCTCCATTTTGTGTAATTGTTACTAAAGGTCAGATAAACAAGTTGTTATTCACTATTCTTCATTTTAGCTGTTATTGCAGATTGTAGCAGTTCATGAAGGATGAAATGTCCTTGTAGATAACGAATAATGTTTTGTATAGAAAAATATGTTTGCGAAACCATAGGGAGGCAAGGGAGTAAACTCCCCAACGCTTAGGCCATATATGGAGAATCCACCTCCGACATAAGAACGCATAAAAAGTGTGTGTAAGCTTATTAAACTAGAGATACTTCAGATACATGCCTGGTGTACTGTGTCTTATCTCTCCAGTGCCGTGACATCATCTCTAAGGTGGACTCATCAGAGAGCAGGTCGAGACCTGTGACAACAGTATACCCCGTTAATAAATCTGTTAACTCTTGATCTGCCTCCTTTACGTTACTGCATCCCGCTACCTGCTCACAGTTCGACCACCCTTGTTACACATTCATAAACTTTCTGTCTTCTCCAGGCTCTCCTCGGATGACGGCGCAGTGGTTCCACCATCCTTGTAACATTTTCATGAACCATTTTTGTCTTCTCCAGGCTCTCCTTGGATGATGGCGCAGTGGTTCCACCACCCCCATTTCACGTTCAGAACCCGTTTATGTATTCTCCAGGCTCTCCTCGGATAATGGCGCTGTGGTTTCACTACCCCCATTGCAAGTTAATAAACCATTTCTGTCTTCTCCAAGCTCTCCTTGCTCTTCCCACTTGCCCTGTAGCAGTGGCAAGTGGGGTACTAGTTTAGGGGTTAATGTCACCTTTGTATTGTTAGGTGACATCAAGCCCGGTTTAGTAATGGAGAGGTGTCAATAAGACACCTCTCCATTACTAAACTAATAGTTGTCACATCGCCTCTTCCTGCCAACGTGTCTGCCGCTGCCTTCCCTGATACCCGGTATACATACCTGTCTCAACGTGCTCCTGGAGTGTGTACGCGTCACCCAACGTCCTCTCTTCCTGTTTCACTGTCGGTCCCTGGGTCTCGTCGAGTGCACATCTCGCGCTCCAGTCTCAGCAGCGCACGCGCACCTTCTCGGTCTGGCCT
Source organism: Ranitomeya imitator (assembly GCF_032444005.1). NCBI lineage: Eukaryota > Metazoa > Chordata > Amphibia > Anura > Dendrobatidae > Ranitomeya > Ranitomeya imitator. Next base: position 713,366,044 of record NC_091282.1, on the reverse strand, counting down.
GCGGTTGCTCCATTTCTCCACTCTATGATCCTGGAGGATCCTGACCCGGAAGTCCTGCCGCACACATCCTATTTCAGGTAGCCTCTCCCTCTGCTCCATGCCTGTCAATTGTGCTTTACGTTTGATCCAGGCCCCACGCTTCCTGCGCTCTCTTGTTTACTCTCTTGCCTGCATTGCCTCGTGCCCTACCCAGTATCTTGCGTCTTCCTTCCCTGTGTTCTATTTATCTCCTTTCCTAATTTCATCCGTTCCAGTCTACTCCTTTTCAGCTCCGTGTCTCCAGTCCCTCCAAAGTGTTCGTCTCCGTCGTTCTCTTTCTGATTTTCGGTAGCCTTCCCTGTGGTTCCCAGTCTCGGCCATCTGTTCCTAGTCCGTCCTTGCTTGTGTCTCCTATCTCCTGTCCCCGGGTATCAGGTTCCGCGGCAATAGTCTCCCTTGGGCCTGCCCCTGACGCTCCCTGTATTGGGGGTGGCCCACTAGGTCAGTCATCACAACCCTATGGTTGTTGATGTCGCATTGCTATGAGCGCCACCCTGTGGTTGGCGCTCATAGCAAGTCTGAAATTCGGCTACATAGAGGAGATCTGAGCATCGCCTCTATGTAGCAGAGCTGATCTAGTTGTAGCAGCGCTGATCTAGTTCTGGCAGCTTTCATAAAAAGCTCCTTGGGTTAACTGGTTAATAGGGATCCATTTAGGATCCAAAAAAGAGCCGGACTGCCCATCATTACGACACTAAGGTATGTTTACACTAGTGATGTGTCCTTCGTGAACGATCCAATACAAAGAGCCGGCTCCCTGCTGTTAACCCCTTTCTGACATTAGACGGACTAACCCGTCGAGGTGGGATGGGCCCCTATGACCACCGACGGGATAGTAAGTCATATGCGATCGGCAGCGCTCACGGGGGGAGCGCCACCGATCGCGGCCGGGTGTCAGCTGCCTATCGCAGCTGACATCCGGCACTATGTGCCAGGAGCGGTCACGGACCGCCCCCGGCACATTAACCCCCGGCACACCGCGATCAAAGATGATCGCGATGTGCCGGCGGTACAGGGAAGCATCGCGCAGGGAGGGGGCTCCCTGCGGGCTTCCCTGAGCCCCCCGCAGCAACGCGATGTGATCGCGTTGCTGCGAGGGTCTCCTCACCTCCCTGCCTGCTCCAGCCCCGGATCCAAGATGGCCGTGGATCCGGGTCCTGCAGGGAGGGAGGTGGCTTCACAGAGCCTGCTCAGAGCAGGCACTGTGAAGCCTGCAGTGCTGTAAGTCAGATCGGTGATCTGACAGAGTGCTGTGCAAACTGTCAGATCATCGATCTGTGATGTCCCCCCCTGGGACAAAATAAAAAAGTTAAAAAATGTTTTTTCCAAATGTGTAAAAAAAAATAAAAAAAATTCCTAAATAATGAAAAAAAATAAAAAATATTCCCATAAATACATTTCTTCATCTAAATAAAAAAAAACAATAAAAGTACACATATTTAGTATCGCCGCGTCCGTAACGACCCGACCTATAAAACTGGCCAACTAGTTAACCCCTTCAGTAAACAACGTAAGAAGAAAAAAAAAAAAACGAGGCAAAAAACAACGCTTTATTATCATAACGCCGAACAAAAAGTGGAATAACACGCGATCAAAAAGACAGATATAAATAACCATGGTACCGCTGAAAACGTCATCTTGTCCCGCAAAAAACGAGCCGCCGTACAGCATCATCAGCAAAAAAATTAAAAAGTTATAGTCCTGAGAATAAAACGATGCAAAAATAATTATTTTTTCTGTAAAATAGTTTTTATCGTATAAAAGCGCCAAAACATAAAAAAATGATATAAATGAGGTGTCGCTGTAATCGTACTGACCCGAAGAATAAAACTGCTTTATCAATTTTACCAAACGCGGAACGGTATAAACGCCTCCCCCAAAAGAAATTCATGAATAGCTGGTTTTTGGTCATTCTTCCTCACAAAAATCGGAATAAAAAGCGATCAAAAAATGTCACGTGCCCGAAAATGTTACCAATAAAAACGTCAACTTGTCCCGCAAAAAAACAAAACCTCACATGACTCTGTGGACCAAAATATGGAAAAATTATAGCTCTCAAAATGTGGTAACGCAAAAAATATTTTTTGCAATAAAAAGCGTCTTTCAGTGTGTGACGGCTGCCAATCATAAAAATCCGCTAAAAAACTCGCTATAAAAGTAAATCAAACCCCCCTTCATCACCCCCTTAGTTAGGGAAAAATTATCCCATTATGGTTAGGGCTAGGGTTAGGGTTGGGGCTACAGTTAGGGTTGGGGCTAAAGTTAGGGTTTAGATTACATTTACAGTTGGGAATAGGGTTGGGATTAGGGTTAGGGGTGTGTCAGGGTTAGAGGTGTGGTTAGGGTTACCATTGGAATTAGGGTTAGGGGTGTGTTTGGATTAGGGTTTCAGTTATAATTGGGGGGTTTCCACTGTTTAGGCACATCAGGGGCTCTCCAAACACGACATGGCGTCCGATCTCAATTCCAGCCAATTCTGCGTTGAAAAAGTAAAACAGTGCTCCTTCCCTTCCGAGCTCTCCCGTGCGCCCAAACAGGGGTTTACCCCAAGATATGGGGTATCAGCGTACTCAGGACAAATAGGACAACAACTTTTGGGGTCCAATTTCTCCTGTTACCCTTGGGAAAATACAAAACTGGGGGCTAAAAAATAATTTTTGGGGGAAAGTTTTTTTTTTTTTTTTTCACGGCTTTGCGTTACAAACTGTAGTGAAACACTTGGGGGTTCAAAGTTCTCACTACACATCTAGATGAGTTCCCTGGGGGGTCTAGTTTCCAAAATGGTGTCACTTGTGGGGGGTTTCTACTGTTTAGGGACATTAGGGGCTCTGCAAACGCAATGTGACACCTGCAGACCATTCCATCTAAGTCTGCATTCCAAATGGCGCTCCTTCCCTTCCGAGCCCTCCCATGCGCCCAAACAGTGGTTCCCCCCACATATTGTGTATAATCGCACTCAGGACAAATTGGGCAACAAATTTTGGGGTCCAATTTCTCCTGTTACCCTCGGGAAAATACAAAACTGGGGGCTAAAAAAATAATTTTTGTGGGAAAAAATGTTTATTTTATTTTTACGGCTCTGCATTATAAACTTCTGTGAAGCCCTTGGTGGGTCAAAGCGCTCAAAACACATCTAGATAAGTTCCTTAGGGGGTCTACTTTCCAAAATGGTGTCACTTGTGGGGGGTTTCAATGTTTAGGCACATCAGTGGCTCTCTAAACGCAACATGGCGTCCCATCTCAATTCCTGTCAATTTTGCATTGAAAAGTCAAACGGCGCTCCTTCCCTTCCGAGCTCTCCCATGCGCCCAAACAGTGGTTTACCCCCACATATGGGATATCAGCGTACTCAGGACAAATTGTACAACAACTTTTGGGGTCCAATTTCAGCTCTTACCCTTGGGAAAATAAAACATTGGGGGCGAAAAGATAATTTTTGTGAAAAAATATGATTTTTTATTTTTACAGTTCTGCATTATAAACTTCTGTGAAGCACTTGGTGGGTCAAAGTGCTCACCATACCTCTAGATAAGTTCCTTAGGGGGTCTACTTTCCAAAATGGTGTCACTTGTGGGGGGTTTCAATGTTTAGGCACATCAGGGGCTCTCCAAACGCAACATGGTGTCCCATCTCGATTCCAGTCAATTTTGCATTGAAAAGTCAAACGGCGCTCCTTCCCTTCCGAGCTCTGTCATGCGCCCAAACAGTGGTTTACCCCCACATATGGGGTATCGGTGTACTCAGGACAAATTGTACAACAACTTTTGGGGTCCATTTTCTCCTGTTACCCTTGGTAAAATAAAACAAATTGGAGCTGAAGTAAAAATTTTTGTGAAAAAAAGTTAAATGTTCATTTTTATTTAAACATTCCAAAAATTCCTGTGAAGCACCTGAAGGGTTAATAAACTTCTTGAATGTGGTTTTGAGCACCTTGAGGGGTGCAGTTTTTAGAATGGTGTCACACTTGGGTATTTTCTATCATATAGACCCCTCAAAATGACTTCAAATGTGATGTGGTCCCTAAAAAAAAAATGGTGTTGTAAAAATGAGAAATTGCTGGTCAACTTTTAACCGTTATAACTCCCTAACAAAAAAAAATTTTGGTTCCAAAATTATGCTGATGTAAAGTAGACATGTGGGAAATGTTACTTATTAAGTATTTTGTGTGACATATCTCTGTGATTTAATTGCATAAAAATTCAAAGTTGGAAAATTGCGAAATTTTCAAAATTTTTGCCAAATTTTCGTTTTCACAAATAAACGCAGGTAATATTAAAGAAATTTTACCACTATCATGAAGTACAATATGTCACGAGAAAACAATGTCAGAATCACCGGGATCCGTTGAAGCGTTCCAGAGTTATAACCTCATAAAGGGACAGTGGTCAGAATTGTGAAAATTGGCCCGGTCATTAACGTGCAAACCACCCCTGGGGGTAAAGGGGTTAACATAGGGACCCATGGACCTCTGTTTGCATCACGATTTTTCATGTACTCCCAAAATGTTGCGAATTTTGCGTGTTAAAAAAATCTGCAGACATCCTGCTACGTGGCAGCGTATGATTGTCAATGCAGACGCCCCCGAATCAGGCTGCATGTGGATGTCATACTGCGCAGGCTCGGAGAACCACTTTTCCCTTCTACTTTCACCAGTCCCCTCCTCTGCCCCAGAAGTCAGAATTTCACATTTCCAACCAAATCCTGATCAGGATGCAGTTCTGTGCGTTTGCAGAAAAAAACGGATGCAGATAAATTGTGTCCAAGAGGGAACGACTACAGCAATGTACAAAGACCGCCACATATTAGAAAGTAATACGTTACGACTACAACCAAGTAGCAGAGGGGCGCTGTTCACAAGAGCGAACAATCTGAGGAAACAGCAATGCTGAAAACACCGTGTGTACTGCGTCACTAGATAGCCAAGTGTATAATGAGGCGCTCTACTTTACACAGATTTTTGCACAGATTCAGATTGCAAGCCAAATCGCATCAGAAATCACTTCAAATCTGCTAACTCTCGCGAGGTTACGCGATAAGCAGTGACGTAACGTAGAACATCACTTCCGGAGGCATTCAGTGTCATTTCCGGGTTGTTTCTCAACGCGCAACCTCATTTTCGCCGGAAGTTGCAGAGAGTGCTTCCGGGCAGGTGTACGGTTGGTGTGTGTTTAGTGCCGAGCTCAGACATGGTGAGTACGGACGCGGCCGGTGAGTGCATCCGTCCTGCCGGGCGTCTGTGCGCCGTGTGTACGGCAGGATGGGGCGGCTGCACGGAGCATTGAGCACGTTTGTAGCTGAGCTGCGGGCGCTGCCTACACGGGGTCACTGAGGGGGATTCCGGCCTCTGGCGACAAGGAGCCTCACTAATGATCCTGCTGGCGTTTAACCCTCTCATGACTGGACCATTTTTTCTCTTTCCCCAGCCCATGAAGCTTTAATAGCTCATAACATCTTTTTCCTTTGTTTGTCGTAATGTGGGGCTTATTTTTTTTTCTGGGATTTGCGTGAAAGTTAGAAAAAAAATCCTAAATGTCCAATTTTATAAGTTGAAAAGACTAAAATGTATATTAAATTGTACACCCCTTCCGTTTAAAGAGGCTTTCTTGTCTTCTGTAGACTGCTACCTCTTTGAATTGTGCACTCCGCACGCTGTCAGGATTGTCCGGTGCTGGTGTGAGATCTGCATCCTCCCAGGCACAGTCCGACTAGACGTGCGCAGCCTCGCTCACTACAAGCTGAATGAGAGCCCAGCACGTCTAGTCTGAAGGCTGCCGGGAGCCACATGGACTGACCACTTTTAACATCCTTTTTTTGAGGAGGTGGATGACTTCTTTAAATGCATACATAGTTAATTAAAGGTGTTATCCCTCCTTTGTACCTGTGCCACAACAACAAGCTGCATGAACAATAACTTGTATCCCCAATGAAAGCTGATGCTTGCAGCACACATAATCCAATGAGGATGTAGTAAAACAATATATATATCCTGCTTCCTGACATGTACACGCACTAAAGTGAGTTTAGATAAGTGAAGTGTTCGACTTTATCCTTGTGGCTAATGCTTGCCCTGGAAGCCAGCCTCCTCATGTGCCACAGAATGACGGCCTAAGGGAAGGTGAAGACGGCCGTGTATTCTCTCAGCCAAGGGAATTGGGCTAATTATGTTTGCTATTGTGATCTGTTCCTGTCGGATCAAGAGAAGATGGGGGGGAAAAAAAGTCTCCATGCTGTGGAAATCGGACTGCAGATGTCACCCGAGTGCAGTCTGATGGTTTCCAGACTTGTTAACTTGTATATGACCGAGTGCGATCCAAATAACTGATCAGTCTGGCATGCTGCAACTTCTTTTTGTCCAGGCGTGTGCGGCCCATAAGCTAACATTGGTCCGTGTGCAATATGATGTTATGTCAGATCACACTTGGATCAAAAATATGTTTGTGTGCACCAGAGCTGTGGAGTCGGTAAGCAAAGCCCCTCCGACCCTTCAATTTCCATGACACCGACTCCACCAAAATGGGCTCCAACTCCACAGCCCTGGTTGTGCACCTGCCCTAAAGCAGAGTTTTCAAACTCCAGTCCTCACAGCCTCTATCAGAATTGCCCTACAATTGCACAGGGGAGAGAAACTGGCCATTTCTGATGCCTTGAGAATAACTCCATCCCTGGTGCAATACATAAGAAATCCTCTAAACAACATCTGCTGGGGGCTGTGAGGTCTGGAAATTGGGAATTGCTTGTCTAAAGCCACCTTCTTTATCTAAGAACAACTCTATCTCTGTTCTGACCAATACATGCATTTAATGGACTCCCAATAATTCATGATTTTTTAATTCATGAATAGGAGCTGATCCACATTGATGAGCTGATCACGGCATGGATGTCCGTTTTTACACAAGGCTTGCCTGAATTGAACAAATTCTTTAGCCCTAATTTGTGATTCTGCCTTTCCTTGGAATACTTACCATATGTCAAGCACATGGCTTTTTTTTTTATTTATTTTTTTTAATACAACTCACATTCGCTAATATATATTTAGTTTTTTTACCTGTGGATTTTCCGCATCTAATGCAGTTATATGGAGAAAATCCACATAAATCTTCGCACTCGAAAGAGAAAGTGAATTGGATTTCAAACACACACAAAAAAGCACAATTGGTTGTAAGATTTCTATAAATCCCAACCACTTTGCTGGACCTGTAAGACATGACTTTTGTGCAACAAATGTCTTTACAGCACAATGTTCACTAATAAAAGAAATTGCTTCCTGTTAAACTACCCATCGCACCCCATGAGATCCTAGACAGTTCTCGATAACTTTGTATGCCATCCCTGCAGCAAGGTAAGCAAAGACTTTGGCACCACCGTGGTGGAGCAACTGCTTCAACAGGTGGCAATTAACTTTATTTTCACACATTTCCTTCTTTTAGACTTTTTAAAAAATATTAGACAATCCTTCTAAACTAATAATTTTATTGTGGTAGTTATCTGGAGTCACTCACTTGCATCTGAGAAGTGAGAGGCGTTGATGGCGTTATAACCCCACAGCCATCTTCAGCACCGCTCGCTTCTGATGAGGAAGGCACTGGACCTGTCGCCTCTCTGCAACTATACAATGTCAGAGTGTACAACTGCCATTCATACACTTGTGGTAACATGCATGTAGCGAGGGAGATAACTGACTGCCAGTCATGTCTGACACTTCTCTCTGTGGAGCTTTCTCAAGAAGTCTTGAATGCACAATGATAGTTTAAACACAACAGCCTTCTATAGAAATAACTTAATGTACATATACTTTCCTTTTATTTTCCAGTCTCACACAATCTTGCTTGTCCAGCCTACAAAGAGGCCTGAAGGAAGAACATATGCAGATTATGAATCAGTCAATGAGTGCATGGAAGGTATGAGCTCGTTATTTTACTCAAGTACAGTATAGCATGTGAATATTTTTTTTTTATCCAGCTTCCATTTAACATTGCAGTAATGTATTACATATAGCCAGGAAAAAGAGTAGTTGGCACTGCTGTTGTCAGCATGTAATCAAGGAAGGAAGTTTTGGCCTTTAGTGAGATGCGGGGCAAAAGCAGGGAGAACATGTAGCACACAGCCAACGGCTATTTCAACTCCTAAAACTCTTTCTCAAGGCTCACCATCCGTATCGGTCATCAATATCCGATCAGTGGCGGTCTGCCACTCCACCAATCGGCAGCAGGCGGATGTTGTCTCTTGTGGAAATGAACATCACAGCTCAATCCAAATGTTTAGTGGCTGCTGTCGGACACTGCTCACCCACTACTATTTGTAAGCAGAATAGGTAATCAATACCAGGTTGGTGGAAGTCCAGAACTCGACTGCCCCACCGATCAGCTGTTCATGAGCACAGATCAGACCAGCACAGCTCTGTCCACTGTTTAGTGGCCGCTTCTGGGTACTGAAGATCTGCTCCTATTCAGTTGAACAGGAGTGGATCCGCAGTACTAACCGACGACCACTATATAGCTGATGTATCTTTGCTGGTCAGCTCTGCATCTGGCTGACACTGAGAACAGCTGATTAAGTGGTGGACCTCCACCAACCTAGCTTGTTTCAAAGGGCTCTGTCAGCACAGAATGACTTTTCAATCCAAGTACAGATGCTCAGTGCATCACACCCTCCCACCTGCTTAGTTTACCTCTGTCTCCACCCTTCTCTGGCCAGAGCTGTCAGTCAAATAAGGCAATGGAGTTCGAGGGGAAAACAAGCAGGTGGGAAGCCTTAAAGGGACACTGTCACCTGAATTTGGAGGGAACAATCTTCAGCCATGGAGGCGGGGTTTTTGGGTGTTTGATTCACCCTTTCCTTACCCACTGGCTGCATCCTGGCTGCAATATTGGATTGAAGTTCATTCTCTGTCCTCCATAGTACACGCCAGCGCAAGGCAAGATGGCCTTGCGCAGGCGTGTACTATGGAGGACAGAGAATGAACTTCAATCCAATATTGCAGCCAGCATGCCGCCAGCAGGTAAGGAAAGGGTGAATCAAACACCCAAAAACCCCGCCTCCATGGCTGAAGATTGTTCCCTCCAAATTCAGGTGACAGTGTCCCTTTAAATGACTGGCCATGCTATAAAACACAGGGTGGCCATTCTGTGCTGACAGTCTCTTTAAGGAAAAGTCATAATTATCGAAGTAGTTTAACAGCACTTTACAAACTGCCAGAAACATCAGATCTACAGATACAACCCTGAGCTCTGCTGTCTGTATATTGGTAATGGCGGCAGCAGTCTGTTTGACCACTGAGCCACTGTGCTGCCCTATATAGTACAGTGCTTGCCACGGAGCCATCGTGCCACTGCGCTGTCATATATAAAGTAGTGCTAACCGCTGAGCCACCATGCTGCTCTATTTATAGTACAGTGCTAACCACTGAGACACCTTGCCGCCCTCTATATAGTACAGTGCTAACCACTGAGCCATCATGCTGTCTTGGATATAGTAGTGCTAACCACTGAGCCACTGTTCTACCCACAATGTAGCTATCATTAATCAGTTATTTTCTTATGAAGAGGCAAGCAACAAATAATCTATTAAAATGTAGATATTTCCTGTTGATTTTTTTCGCGTGGCTGTTGACCTTTGCTCCGAATGATGGGTTATTATTCAGTATGCTAATAGCGGTTGTTTTTCTTACCTGTCAACAGTTTTCTGTAGTGCTAGTGATGAAAGTGGCACTCGGTACTGAGAGACGGACAATTTTTCTGCGTATAGTAAACTTTAAGGGGCTCTCCCGAGAATGTAGTTAAACGGCCCCTGTTATGCAGTTCAGTCGGCAGCCTGTCCTAGTCACGTGAAGAGAGGCTACAGTCTGAAGAAAAAGCTCCTGAAACCTACGTCTCATCTGACAGAGGAGCTGTATTGTCAGCACGCATACCTCTGCCAGTGGAGAACGGTTGTGACCGGAGAAGAAATGAATCTTCTCTTTGGCTGACTGAGCACAAAGGATTTATTTTCTCCAGCCCCAGTTTTCTGTGCAGGCAGCTGAGATTAATGTTATGATACTGTTCCTCTTGAGACACAGGTCTCGGGATCCGTTTCTTCAGACTGCAGCCTGTCCTGACACGTGACTAGGACGGGCTGCTATTTGAATTACGTGATGGCGGCTATATTATCACATTCTTGGAGAACCCCTTTAATAGAAGCTGTACAGAATTAGGAAAGCATGATTGTCTTTTTCAAGCCTCAACACCACACCTGCTGTGCAGTCTGCCTTGTTTGGCAGCTAAGCTTTAATATCATATGCAACCTGTGAACACGTGTGGCGCTGTATTTCAAAGAAAACCGCCATGTTTTTCTAAACCTGGATATCCCTTACGGTGCATGATTACTGTGGAGGGAGACAGTAGGATGTGACAAATCCTATTTGTGGTCTCCATAGGGAGCAATACACAGGACACAGTTCAGAGTGCTAGTTAGATAACTAGTGCAAGTTATCTGCTGGCTTTCATGGAGAACAAAGTAAGAGCTCTCCTGCAGCTTCTCATCACAATTCTTTGTTATATGATACAGGAGTGTGTAAGATGTATGAAGAACACTTAAAGAGAATGAATCCCAACAGCCCATCCATCACGTATGATATCAGCCAGCTGTTTGACTTCATTGATGACCTTGCAGACCTTAGCTGTCTAGTGTAAGTATATTGGCACTACATGGTGTGACAACTCTTATTACCACAAGGTGGTGGGTAATACAGGCTCAAGTATAAGATCACTAAACTGCAGAAAACCTCTATTTTCATTTTTATTGCTGCAAGAAACAGTGTGGACTGTTCCCTAAATATTACATTGCCGCATTGTTAGTGGAAGGATTTATTTGCCAGTGTTTAAAATTCTCCCAATATTGTCCCAATTCTGCCAGTTGATTCCACCTCTTCCTCGTCCCCTCTTCGACAAGGGATCACTGGACACCATGTACTGTAGGCTCCTGTGTTACACAAACATAACTAGAAGACCATGGAAATAAAAAAATTGGGGTGAAAATGGGGGTGCATCTTATGATGGGAATATACTTACAAATCCAGTGGCGGCGGTCCCAATGCAGCCTCTCTTCCCTGGCTGATGCAGTGGTGGTGGCGGGGCTCTGCCAGCATTGTGTCAAAGCCCGTAGACCCCCGCTCATCTGTTGCTGCAATGCGGTGGCATCGTTGCAGAGATCTGAACCTGAGCATGCGCCACCCCTGGCGGCCATTTTCCTGGAGCCACCACATTGCAGCAATGGAGCTGTGGGGTTTTCCTGGCTTTGACAAAATGCCGGTGGAGCCCCGCCACAACACAGAGCACTGCCACTGCAAAGGGATGGGATCTCCCGGAGGCCACCGCACCAGCCTGGACCACCAATCGACCCCTGTGACCACTCTTTCACCTGTGCCGATCCCTTCCCTGGTAGGCTGAATTCGGACTGTAAGACAGACCCCCATTTGACACATTTTTATTTATTTATTAATTCTCCCCCTCCCCCCTATTTTCCTTCTGAAAATTTGGGGTGCGGTTTATAGTTCTAAATAAATAAATATATATATATATATATTTTGCTCTCATTAATCTGACGCATGTAAATTTGACTTTGGTTCACAGCGTGTTTGCTCCTCCTGTTCTAGTAATTATTACAAAGCTAAAAATCGTAAACCGGAAAGCAACACTCTAGTGTGTTTTTGTTTTTTGTTCCCCCCTTCGTTTATTACAGCACCAGAATGGTGCTATTAATGTATGGTGCCTGCTCTTAGTCTTATAATTGCCATCTACCATCTTCTGCAATTATCCAGTCTGCTCCCATCGGTCTCCAGCAGTTTGTGACCTGCTGGATCGCTTCAGTGTTTGCTGGAGCAACAGGTAACTTTTCAATGCGAGTCTATGAAAGCATCAGTGTGGCTCTCAGACTTGGGGAAGAGACAGATGGCCGTATAACTCAGACGAGCATCATAATGCTTAGACTGGCCTGAGCGTGACAGCTGCATATAAATACATGCTGTCTCTCTTGGGTCGGGGGAGTTGACGGCGAGTCCGAGCATTGCATTGCTATCCTCGTTTGTTATACTGCCTCCCTTACATTGAGAGCCTGTGACGGTTGTCTCTGACTGGAGCGGAGCCGTGAAGAGCTGAAGGTGGTGGCTGGTGAGTATAATTGGGTGTAGGGATTTTGCATTATTAGAACTATTCCAGCACTGCAATAGAAAAAAACGCTGGAGTGGTGCAAGCCCAATTTTTGCTCTCTTGAGCTTCCCACAAACATGCATGCTTGGCTGAGCTTTCATTTTTATGCATTAGGTAGGATGTTATGGAATCCTGCTATTTATTGTATGTGGGTTTTTTTTAAACTATTATTCCCAGAACAAAACTAAAAAAATTAAACTTTGTTGAAACTAAAGCAGACCCAACCGTTTTGTATTCCAACATACGCTGTTTGGGGACATTTGGGATGGCCTCTTTAATATTAATCTAAGGGTGTTTTCATATTGCGCTGTTCTGCACGTTTGTGGGTCCTGTCGGGGCTTGTGTACGCACCCCCCTGCAAAACGGCATTTGGACATATGCGCCAACGTGAACATAGACTATAATGGTGCCGGGCAGAGCGAACGTGCTCTCCGACCTGCATCATTTTCCAATTGTTATTACTAAGCACAGCCGATTCCTTCAGTACTTGCAGCCTCTGCCCCTATGACAGCTCTAGCCATACAAAGTCACTGTAAATAAACGCACAGAAATGAAACTTAAGATCGATAACTGGAAAGCTTACCATTCCCCTTTTCAATTATATTTTTTTTGTATATTCCTAAAATGCTTCTGTGCTCTTCTGCAGGTATCGAGCGGACACTCAGACATATCAGCCCTATAACAAAGACTGGATCAAAGAGAAGATTTATGTTCTCCTTCGCCGACAGGCTCAGCAGGCGGGGAAGTAGGGAGGTGCGGCGGATGATGGTGTACAGCGGGCAGTAGAGGGCGATTTGTTTTGTAATATAGTGCTTTGTGTTTTGTTTGTACTGGGGACAACGTATTAGACCAATATGGAAACATTATGTTACAAACGTACACACCACTTCTGTTATGTTCACTCTGACCAACAGAACTAAAATAGCGACCGATTGTTTGCTTGTACCCCTGATAACCCCTGCAAAGTCTAGCTGTACCTTTCAGGATGGCTGGAGCGTGCAACATTTTTCAAAGCCCATATTTTTTTTTATTTTTTTTTTTATGGATTCACTATGCCCTAAATTTAATATTTTAGACAAAAATAAAATGACTTGGTAGTTAAAATGTGTGTTTTTATTTTTTAATGTGTGATTGTAATAACCAAGTTTTACTACGCAGCAGTATTGCTCAAAACACTAAGTGGGTATTTTCTTCTCTTGGCCATTGCATTCATTAAAAAGGTTTTCCACTTTTTTTTTTTTGATGTTCTACCATCCTACTTCTCCAGTGCAGTCTCTAGCCTATAACATTTCTTCAGATATGATGTCATCACTACAGCATTTGACCACTGCAGCCAATCACAGGGGTCATCAGTCTTGTGCTGTCTACATGTTCGTGATTGCTGAGCCCAGTGCTGTCAGCAGTAATCTCATGCTGTAGATGTGATGTCACGGTACAGCCGTGTCAACAAAGGCCATGAGTAGCAGAGTAGAGACAGTGTTGGAGCGGCAACAGTTAAATGGACATTCCAAACTTCAAGATCTTATCCCAATATATAGCAGGTGTAGTAATAGCAAATTTCTCCAATTAGAAATGTAGTATAGTTCTTCTGATTCACTGTGTCACTTACCCCTTGTGCAGGACATTGCAATAGGTTAGGTATCCATGGTTCCGACCACTAACAACTGTTAGAGTGGTTATAACCATAGATACCTAAGCTACTGCACATGGGGTAAGCGACATAGCAAATCAGACGAACTATACTACATTTATAATTGGAGGTATTTGCTAATATTTTAGCTACTGCATATTGGGACTGTAATGGGGAAAAACCGTGCTGGAGTACCTCTTTCAGTACCACCCCGTGTTTCAGGAGGTTCACTCTGCTTTGGCTGGAGTCTGAATGAAGGACGCTGGTTGGAACTGCTTGGTTACATGGGCGCATATAAAATCTCACTGCTTCTCCACGTATTTCCAGTCTGACAACACTTTATTCACAGGACACAGAATATATCACACAGATACAGAGGGCAGACCAATAGAAAAGCAGCAGGCCAGACATACAATAGCCGCAGGGGGCCCGGAGCCTGCCGATATTTACTGTGAGAATTACAAAGGTGGGGGAGGACAGAAGGGGGATGTCTTGTCCCCTCTGCCCAGGGGCGCAGCCTGTGTGCTGATGCATCTCACATGGAACCTATTATACATACATATAACTCAATATATTCTGGGTGCTGTGGGGTTCCGTAACACGGCTCCCCTTTTCAACGATGCGATCGGCATACACGGTCTGATCCTTAACGGATCGGTTTGGGGATGTCCGAAGTTTATGGGGTTGGTACAACTTCTGTTTGTCGACTTAGTCCATCGACGTTACCGTTTTTTGTTTGCCAGGTCTGTAGTGGATAGTGAAGTCCAGAGGTTGTAGGGCTAAACTCCACCGCAGTAATCTGGCGTTGTCTCCGGAGACCCGATTAAGCCAGACTAGGGGATTATGGTCCGTTAGGAGGGAAAACTGTCGTCCATACAAATATGGTTGCAACTTTTTGAGTGCCCATACTACTGCCAGGCACTCCTTCTCGATGGCTGCATATCTTACTTCACGGGGCAGTAGTTTCCGACGCGGGTAAGCTACTGGGTGTTCTTGGCTGTCCGGCCCGACTTGGCTCAGTACTACCCCCAATCCAAACATAGAAGCGTCTGTGTGAACAAGGAAACGTTTAGTTGGATCAGGTGCGGCCAATACAGGGGTATTGGTGAGGGCGTCCTTTAGTTGGCGGAAGGCTTCCTCACACTCTGGGGTCCAGGTTACCTGGCGGGGTTGGTTCTTACGGGTCAGATCAGTGAGGGGCTTGGCCACGCTGCTGTAATTGGGAACGAATTTCCTGTAATACCCCGCTGTCCCTAAAAACGCCATGGCCTGGGTTTTAGTGCGTGGGGTGGGCCATTTGGCTATGGCCTCAATCTTGGCTGGTTCTGGTCTCTGTTTCCCACTTCCCACCCAATGCCCTAAATACTGAACCTCTGCTTTGCCCACGTGACACTTGTTTGGGTTCAGGGTGATTCCGGCCTTGTGGATCCTGTCCAATACTGTCTCTGTGATTTAGATGCTCTTCCCATGTCGCTCTGTAGATGGCGATGTCGTCCAGGTAGGCACAAGCATAGTCCTGGAGACCATTCAGAACCCGGTCAGCCAGCCTCTGGAAGGTCGCCGGGGCATTCTTCATCCCGAATGGCATAACTCACAACTGGAATAAGCCGAACGGGGTGACAAATGCCGACTTGGGAATAGCGTCAGGACTAAGGGGAATCTGCCAGTAGCCTTTGTATAGATCGATGGTGGTCAAATACTTTGCCCCGCCAGCCGGTCTAACAAATCATCCACACGCGGCATGGGATACGCATCCGTCACTGTTTTCTCATTGAGCTTTCGATAGTCTACACAAAACCGTATAGTCCCATCCTTCTTGGGCACTAACACTACGGGGGATGCCCAGGGACTATCTTACTCTTCAATGACCCCTAAATGCAACATCTCTTGTATCTCTTGTCGCATCCCTTCTCGTACAGACTCGGGGACGCGGAAGGGGGATTGTCGCAAGGGGGTCTGATCCTGGGTCTCAACCTTGTGTTGTGCCAGGCGAGTGTACCCTGGTCTCCCCGAAAACATCCTCTGTCGCTGCCTCAACAACTCCTCTGCCTGCTGTCTCTCCCGGGGGCCTAGGTCTTCACCCAAGTGTACCTGGTCCCATGTTTTAGACTGAGTCCTTTCCCCTAAGACATCAGGCAAGGGAAGTCCGGCTATATCCTCTGCTTCAGGTGCACAGATGGCCACTACCTCTTCAGGGCGCTCCCGGTAGGGCTTCAGTGTATTCACGTGGAACATGCGGATAACCCTGGGGTCGTCACAATCGGCGACATTATAGGTGGTGTCGGCTATTTTCCCCACTACCTGGTAGGGCCCCTGCCATGCAGCTTGGAACTTGTTCTGCCTGGTGGGCTCTAACACCAGGACCTTCTGTCCTATTTCCAAGGTGCGCTCTCTGGCCCTCCGATCGTACCATACGCGTTGGCACCGCTGGGCCACCTGCATGTTCCCACATACAGCCTGGGTAAGCTCCTGTAGGCGGTCCCGGAATTCCAGCACATAGGGTACAATAGGTACCCCTTCTATGATGCCCTCCCCTTCCCAGTGTTCTAGCACTAAGTATAGAGGTCCCCTTACCCGTCTCCCGTATACAAGTTCGAACAGGGAGAACCCTGTGGATTCTTAGGGCACCTCCTGATAGGCAAACAGGAGGTGAGGCAAGAATTTCTCCCAGTCCCTGTAGGTCCTGGTAAAAGTCCCAATGAGTTGTTTTAACGTCCCCTTAAAGCGATCACACAACCCATTGGTTTGCGGGTGGTACGGGGCGCTTCTAATGGACTTTACGCAGCACAGCTTCCACAGTTGGTTAGTCACCTCTACTGTAAACTGGGTACCCTGGTCCGAGATAATCTCCCGGGGAAATCCAACCCATGAGAAAACCTGGAGCAGGGCAGCCGAAAACCTGGAGCAGGGCAGCCGCCACCGTCTCTGCCAGTATGTTAGGTAACGCAACCGCCTCCGGATACCGTGTGGCATAATCTACCACTGTCAATATATACCTTTTCCCTGACGGACTGGGTTTGGCTAACGGCCCTATCAGATCGACCGCTACTCGGCTAAATGGTTCCTCCACAATGGGGAGGGGGCATAATTTGGCCTTGCATCGATCTTCCCTCTTGCCAATGCGCTGGCAACTGTCACAGGTCTGGCAGTACTGACAATCATCATAGGTTACCCCCAGCCAAAAGAAGTTTTGTGTCAGACTATGCCTGGTGCGACTGACGCCGAAGCGCATGAGAGATTCGCAGTAACTCCTGCCTAGACTTCTTGGGAACTACCAGCTGTCGTTTTATAGTGGGGCTCGTCCCTGTGTGGTGCTGCTCTGTGATCCAGTAGAGGCGTCCCTGCTTCCATATAAACTGTTCCCCTTCCAGTACCCCTCTCCCTTCCTGTGCCTTCCCACGATATCCCTCCAATGAAGGATCCTCAAGTAACTCCCTCTTAAATTCATCTGGGGTGGCCCAAGAAATGTGTCTGGCTATGGGAATACGTGTAGGGCTGGGATGTCTTACCTGGGCCTCCTCTGAGTGTGATTCCACCTCCGCAGCTCGAGCTTGTCTCCGGGTGGTCACAGGATATGTCTCAGCCAGAGGGGCAACCGAGAAGACAGACAACATTGCCCCAAGTAATTTCCCAGCAAGACGTCTGCAGGCAAATCCTCCATCAAGCCGACCTCAACAAGGCCATCCCCGACTCCCAAGTTCAGGTGAATCCTGGCAGTGGGCAGTCGATGTATGGCTCCCCCTGCTACACGGACTGCCACTGTCTGGTCCATCTTCTCTTGGTTCCGGACGAGATGAGGCTTCGCAAGGGTCAAAGTTGCCCCTGAATCTCTTAGTCCCTGCATACGTTTCCCATTAACCCACACGACCTGTCGATGCTGTTGTCGATTATCTGCCCGAGCTGCCTGCACGGGGTCTACTTCATGCAGCACTTCCTCCATCTCTTCCACTCCTTGGTTAGTCGTAGTCCCCAATGCCGGGTCAGCTTCGCCTTGGTGGCAGTGTACAGCGGCCCGGCTGAAGGCAGCTGTTCCCGCCTTTGGCCACTGGGTATGCTGAGTCCAGTTGGGACATTGTCTTTGCAGGTGGCCCAGCTGACGGCAGGTGTGGCATCGCGCCCCAGGGGAACTGTGGTAGGCCGGGTTTCTAGCTGGTCCCCCTACAATCTTCGGTGGTTTGGGCCCCTCCAGGTCCATGGGCGGACCCCTAGTGACCATCTTTGATCCAGACAACTGAGGCCTCCTGGCATCATGATGTTCATCGGCCAGATGAGCGGCTTCCTCAAGAGTCGTTGGCCGCCTGTCCCGAAGCTATTCCTGTGTCTCGGGGGTTAGTCCATTAAAGAATCTTTCTAACAAGACCAGCTGGAGGACGTCCTCCTTAGTGGTTGCTTGGCTCCCTTGTACCCACTGTAGCCGTTACCGCCGTAATTTACAGGCCCATTCAGCGTGGGTATCAGTTACTCGTTTTATAAGTCCGCGGAACTTTTGGGGGTATGCCTCTGGTGTCGGCGCATATCGGGCAAAGATCACTTCTTTGATCCGCTCATAGTCCATACAGTCCTCATCGGGTACCGTGCGATAGGCGTCCGCTGCCCGGCCTGTCAGCTTGCTGGCCAGAATCTGAACCCGTTCCTCCAGCTTGATGAAGGGCACACTGCCGCTCAAAGTCCTGCAGAAAGTCATCAATGTCTTCCTCTGCCTCCCCCAACTGTCGGAAGGCATTATACTGGATCTTTTTGTGGCTTACTGTTGAAGGTACCTGGTCCAAGGCCAGAGCTCCCCCTGCTAGCTGACTCTCCTCTCTCCGCTCTGCCATCTCCATCTTGGCCAGCTCCACTTTGGTCCGCTCTGCCATCTCCATCATGGCTAGCTCTATCCTGGTCCGCTTGGCCATCTTTTCCTTCAGATCAGTACACACATAAGCCATCACCTCTCGTATGATCTCTACTGCAGGGTTTGGGCCATAGAACGCCAGTCTGTTCTTTACCTCTCTCTGGAATTCAATCTCCTCCACGTTCACATTGGGGGGCACTGCATTGTCGTGTTCCATGATGGCTGCTATCAAATCCGCTTTTGTTTTGTTGCTGGCGATTAACCCTTGGGCTTCCACCAGACCTTTTAATGTAGTCCTCTTTAACTTCTGGTAGTTGTTTTCCATTCATTCCTTTCCTCCTGTAGAAGGGGTATCACATCCCGCTGTCTGCCACTAGTGTAACGGGGAAAAACCATGCTGGGGTACCTCTTTCAGTACCACCCCGTGTTTCAGGAGGTCCACTCTGCTTTGGCTGGAGTCTGAATGAATTACGCTGGTTGGAACTGCTTGGTTACATGGGCGCATATAAAATCTCCACGTATTTCCAGTCTGACAACACTTTATTCACAGGACACAGAATATATCACACAGATACAGAGGGCAGACATCTATATATATAATTGTCTAAGGGTTTTTCCGTCTGTCTGTCCTGGAAATCCCACGTCCCTGATTGGCCTCGACCAATCAGAAACCGGCACAACATCGACGTAGAAATCCTGCGTCTCTGATTGGTCGAGGCTGCCAGGCCTCGACCAATCAGCAACGGGCACAGCGACGATGATGTCATAATGGTTGCCATGGCGACGATGATGTCATAAAGGTTGCCTCGATCAATCAGCGACGGACACAGTCTGCCGCGAATTCTGGAATCATCATTGTCCATATATTACAGGGACATGCATATTCTAGAATACCCGATGCGTTAGAATCGGGCCACAGTCTAGTCTATATATATAATTGTCTAAGGGTTTTTCCGTCTGTCTGTCTGTCTTTCTGTCTGTCTGTCCTGGAAATCCCGCGTCTCTGATTGGTCGAGGCCGCCAGGCCTCGACCAATCAGCGACGGGCACAGCGACGATGATGTCATAAAGGACGTAGACATCCCACGTTTCTGATTCAGCGACGGGCACAGTATCGGCGTAGATGTCATAATGGTTGCCATGGCGACGATGATGTCATAAAGGTTTCTTTAATGTCAGGTTGCACTCCTTGTTGGAATGCTCATGGAAATTCATGTTACAAAGTTTTTCTGACTATCAAATAACTGGAATTACTCCGAAATCCTCACCCTTCATACACTATAGAAGTAATTTACTTCTGCTATATTTAAGAGTTTTCTGATTTTGTGAAGTTATAGGATGGATAAGTTGTTGGGTTTTTGTCACTTACAGCCCGGCCCCACTTGTGATTTCCCCTTAAGACCCCCATTTTGGTCACGTTATGCTGTCGCTCCATTTACTCGCTGCTTGGTTAGAGATATCGGAGCGTTGTACTTGACTGTCAGTCCTGTAGACTGTGAATGGGGCGGCATGCGTGACTGCCACCTAACTCATCCTTGGCAATGGTTACATTCTTGTAGGTATTTGCGCCTATATGATGAGCAGTCTGATGTATGGCGTTATCTCTGCTGCTAAGGAGATGGGTTAGTAAAGAGCCACTGGGACCTTGTAAGTGTTCTTATTAGGCAGCAATGATTTGCATCGGGAAAAAGAATTGCACCATTGATACAAAGTGGTCTTTACCCTTAAATCGACGCACATTGGTCATCATGTCCGCTCCCTTTTCCAAAGCAGAAGTTTTTCCTTGTTTTGGAACTGCTGCGTCTTCAAAGTAAGCAATTCTACCTTCAATCTGCTTACCGTATTTTTCCGACTATAAGACGCACCTAGGTTTTAAAGGTGGAAAATAGGGAAAAAATATATGAAACAAAAAATGTGGTAAAATATTTAGCATAAATAGCATACTATTATATGTGGTGTTATATATGATTGTATGTTATGTTGGAAGCTCCTGGTAGAAGATGGTGCTGTGGGACCAGTGTGGTGTCTATAAAGTGCTATATGAAGATGCTGGAGGGTGAGTATAAGAATGGGGGCACAGGGCTTATATTTAAAGCACCACTCCAGCACAGATCTCATGGGAGAACTGCATGTCCTGCAGATCCTATGACATGCTGGGAGTTATAGTTCACTGCAGGAGTGTTAGAGTGCATTTTTATGTGTTGTAATTAATAAACTTTTAATACTTGTATAGGCTGTGCAGGTCCTGCAGCCAGCCAGCCACGCTGTGGTGACCGGTAGTAAAGGGCTGGAACATCACAACCGAGGAAGCTGCATTGTTTTCAGTAAAGTGTCTGCAGGACCTGTAATGACATCATGAAGAGGGAGGGCTCTGCTGTAATGTGCCCGCCCTCTTCATGACCTCACACAGGTCCTATACCATAGAACTCAGCAGAGCAGGTATGCGGCGATCTCTCCTCTGGCATCCTGCTCCTCCACCGGACACAGATCTCCCCAGCCGCTGCAGGAATCCGGTGCTGGGGAAACCACGTTGGTCCGCTGTTTAAGTGAAGGAATATTCATTTGCTGCTCACTGCTAGGCTCTGACAGGTAGGCGGGGAAGCGGCTAATGAACATTCCCTCACTTTAAGCATCGGGACCACGTGGTTTCCCCAGCGCTGGATTCCTGCCTCCTGCAAGTGGGATCCCAGTGCGATCCCACTCTGCCGTTGCCCCCTCTCCACATGTTACATTCGGACCATAAGACGCACCCCACATTTATCTCACAAATTTGGAGGAAAACAAGTGTCTTATGGTCCAAAAAATACGCTAGTTCTGTCCCGAAGGCTCTGTAGGTCTTCATGTCACGAATTGGGTTGTGGGTAACGCCTGCGTCTTCAGCTCAGGTTCATTATCCTATCATTATCTTGCACTGCTCCAACATAAGGCGTCGCCTTATCCCAGGGTATGTGCAAACGATGTATTTTATCAGGTGAGGAAGGTGTTTTAGGAATGCCAGCTTTTTCTTTTTGTTAATCACCCTGAATTGTCCTCAGGTGATGAGGTTAAGTCGTTAGGTGCTGCTCTATTTAACTCCACCTGGTGCTTTGATCCTGGCCTCCAGTCAATGTTCTAGTATTGGTCTTGCTTCCTCCTGGATCGTTCCTGTGGCCTGTCTATCCTGCATAAGCTAAGTTTTGCTTGTGTTATTTTTGTTTGCTATTTTTTCTGTCCAGCTTGCTATATTGGTTTTTCTTGCTTGCTGGAAGCTCTGAGAGGCAGAGGAAGCACCTCCGTACCGTTAGTCGGTGCGGAGGGTCTTTTTGCCCCTCTGCGTGGTTGTTTGTAGGTTTTTGTGTTGACCGCAAAGCTATCTTTCCTATCCTCGGTCTATTCAGTAAGTCGGGCCTCACTTTGCTAAATCTATTTCATCTCTGTGTTTGTATTTTCATCTTACTCACAGTCATTATATGTGGGGGGCTGCCTTTTCCTTTGGGGAATTTCTCTGAGGCAAGGTAGGCTTATTTTTCTATCTTCAGGGCTAGTTAGTTTCTCAGGCTGTGCCGAGTTGCATAGGGAGCGTTGGGCGCAATCCACGGCTACCTCTAGTGTGGTGTGTTAGGATTAGGGATTGCGGTCAGCAGAGTTCCCACGTCTCAGAGCTCGTCCTTTGTTTTTGGTAATTGTCAGGTCACTTTGTGTGCTCTGAACTTCAATGTCCATTGTGGTTCTGAATTACCTGTTCATTACAGTACTGGAGGCCCAAAGTACTAATGCTTCTCAATAGAGGGAAAAGAGAAGTTCTGAGACCATTTTTTTTTCTTTGCACTGTGTTCTGTCTTTCTTTTCCCCTTTACATCAGGGTGGTTCAGAACACAGGTGTGGACATGGACATTCAAGGTCTGTTCTCTTTGATGGATAATCTCGCTATAAATGTACAGCATATTCAAGATTTAGTGGTTCAGAATCCTATGTTAGAACCTAAAATTCCTATTCCTGAGTTATTTTCTGGAGATAGAGCTAAGTTTTTGAATTTTAAAAATAATTGTAAACTATTTCTGGCTTTGAAACCCCGCTCCTCTGGTGACCCAGTTCAACAAGTTAAGATCATTATTTCTTTATTACGTGGCGACCCTCAAGACTGGGCATTTTCCCTTGCGCCAGGAGATCCTGCATTATGTAATATTGATGCGTTTTTTCTGGCGCTCGGATTGCTATACGACGAACCAAATTCAGTGGATCAGGCAGAGAAAAATTTGCTGGCTCTGTGTCAGGGTCAGGATGAGATAGAGATTTATTGTCAGAAGTTTAGAAAGTGGTCCGTGCTCACTCAATGGAATGAATGTGTGCTGGCAGCTATTTTCAGAAAGGGTCTCTCTGAAGCCCTTAAGGATGTCATGGTGGGATTTCCTATGCCTGCTGGTCTGAATGAGTCTATGTCTTTGGCCATTCAGATCGGTCGACGCTTGCGCGAGCGTAAATCTGTGCACCATTTGGCGGTATTATCTGAGCATGAACCTGAGCCTATGCAGTGCGATAGGACTTTGACCAGAGCTGAAAGGCAAGAACACAGACGTCAGAATGGGCTGTGTTTCTACTGTGGTGATTCCACTCATGCTATCTCCGATTGTCCTAAGCGCACTAAGCGGTTCGCTAGGTCTGCCACCATTGGTACGATACAGTCGAAATTTCTTTTGTCCGTTACTTTGATCTGCTCTTTGTCTTCCTATTCTGTCATGGCATTTGTGGATTCAGGCGCTGCCCTGAATTTGATTGACTTGGAGTTTGCTAGGCGCTGTAGGTTTGTCTTGGAGCCCTTGCAGTGTCCTATTCCATTGAGAGGAATTGATGCTACGCCTTTGGCCAAGAATAAGCCTCAGTATTGGACCCAGCTGACCATGTGCATGGCTCCTGCGCACCAGGAGGATATTCGCTTTCTGGTGTTGCATAATCTGCATGATGTGGTCGTGTCGGGGTTGCCATGGCTACAAGTCCATAACCCAGTATTAGATTGGAAATCAATGTCTGTGTCCAGCTGGGGTTGTCAGGGGGTACATGGTGATGTTCCATTTCTGTCTATCTCATCATCCACCCCTTCTGAGGTCCCAGAGTTCTTGTCTGATTACCGGGATGTATTCGATGAGCCCAAGTCCAGTGCCCTACCTCCGCATAGGGATTGTGATTGTGCTATCGATTTGATTCCTGGTAGTAAGTTTCCTAAGGGTCGACTGTTTAATTTGTCTGTGCCTGAGCACGCCGCTATGCGGAGTTACGTGAAGGAGTCTTTGGAGAAGGGTCATATTCGCCCGTCATCGTTGCCATTGGGAGCTGGGTTCTTTTTTGTGGCCAAGAAGGATGGTTCACTGAGACCTTGTATTGATTACCGCCTTCTAAATAAAATTACGGTCAAATTTCAGTACCCCTTGCCGCTGCTGTCTGATTTGTTTGCTCGGATTAAGGGGGCTAGTTGGTTCACCAAGATAGATCTTCGTGGTGCGTATAATCTTGTGCGTATTAAACGGGGCGATGAATGGAAAACAGCATTTAATACGCCCGAAGGCCATTTTGAGTACCTGGTTATGCCATTCGGACTTTCTAATGCTCCATCAGTGTTTCAGTCCTTTATGCATGACATCTTCCGAGAGTACCTGGATAAATTCCTGGTTCACCAAGATAGATCTTCGTGGTGCGTATAATCTTGTGCGTATTAAACGGGGCGATGAATGGAAAACAGCATTTAATACGCCCGAAGGCCATTTTGAGTACCTGGTTATGCCATTCGGACTTTCTAATGCTCCATCAGTGTTTCAGTCCTTTATGCATGACATCTTCCGAGAGTACCTGGATAAATTCCTGATTGTATACTTGGATGATATTTTGGTCTTCTCGGATGATTGGGAGTCTCATGTGAAGCAGGTCAGAATGGTGTTCCAGGTCCTGCGTGCTAATTCTT
Organism: Ranitomeya imitator; assembly: GCF_032444005.1. Taxonomy (NCBI): domain Eukaryota; kingdom Metazoa; phylum Chordata; class Amphibia; order Anura; family Dendrobatidae; genus Ranitomeya; species Ranitomeya imitator. The sequence goes on along the minus strand of NC_091282.1, from coordinate 713,341,428 downwards.
TGTTTGTGAAGGGGTCAAAGTGTCTCTTTGGTGTTCAGAAGATTTCATTTTTGGGGTTCATTTTTTCTCCTACTATCGAGATGGACCCTGTTAAAGTTCAGGCCATTTATGATTGCACTCAGCCAACATCTCTGAAGAGTCTGCAGAAGTTCCTGGGCTTTGATAATTTTTATCGTCGCTTCATCGCTAATTTTTGTAGCATTGCTAAACCGTTGACTGATTTAACCAAGAAGGGTGCTGATGTGGTCAATTGGTCTTCTGCTGCTGTGGAAGCTTTTCAGGAGTTGAAGCGTCGTTTTTCTTCTGCCCCTGTGTTGTGCCAACCAGATGTTTCGCTTCCGTTCCAGGTCGAGGTTGATGCTTCCGAAATTGGAGCAGGGGCTGTTTTGTCGCAGAGAAGTTCTGATTGCTCGGTGATGAAACCATGCGCCTTCTTTTCCAGGAAATTTTCGCCTGCTGAGCGAAATTATGATGTTGGCAATCGAGAGTTGCTAGCAATGAAGTGGGCATTCGAGGAGTGGCGTCATTGGCTTGAAGGAGCTAAGCATCGCGTGGTGGTCTTGACTGATCACAAAAACTTGACTTATCTCGAGTCTGTCAAACGGTTGAATCCTAGACAGGCTCGTTGGTCGCTGTTTTTCTCCCGTTTTGACTTTGTGGTTTCGTACCTTCCGGGCTCTAAAAATGTGAAGGCGGATGCCCTGTCTAGGAGTTTTGTGCCCGATTCTCCGGGTTTGCCTGAGCCGGCGGGTATTCTCAAAGAGGGGGTAATTTTGTCTGCCATCTCCCCTGATTTGCGGCGGGTGCTGCAAAAATTTCAGGCTAATAGACCTGACCGTTGCCCAGCGGAGAAACTGTTTGTCCCTGATAGGTGGACGAATAAAGTTATCTCTGAGGTTCATTGTTCGGTGTTGGCTGGTCATCCTGGAATCTTTGGTACCAGAGATTTGGTGGCTAGATCCTTTTGGTGGCCGTCTCTGTCGCGGCATGTGCGTTCTTTTGTGCAGTCCTGTGGGATTTGTGCTCGGGCTAAGCCCTGCTGTTCTCGTGCCAGTGGGTTGCTTTTGCACTTGCTGGTCCCGAAGAGGCCTTGGACACATATCTCTATGGATTTTATTTCGGATCTCCCCGTCTCTCAAAGAATGTCGGTCATTTGGGTGGTTTGTGATCGCTTCTCTAAGATGGTCCATTTGGTGCCCTTGTCTAAATTGCCTTTCTCCTCTGATTTGGTGCCGTTGTTTTTCCAGCATGTGGTTCGTTTACATGGCATTCCAGAGAACATCGTTTCTGACAGAGGTTCCCAGTTTGTTTCGAGGTTTTGGCGAGCCTTTTGTGCTAGGATGGGCATTGATTTGTCTTTTTCCTCGGCTTACCATCCTCAGACAAATGACTTTGTCCCAGGAGAAGGCTCAACGTTTCGCTAACCGCAGGCGCTGTGTGGGTCCCCGACTTCGTGTTGGGGATTTGGTTTGGTTGTCATCTCGTTATATTCCTATGAAGGTTTCCTCTCCTAAATTTAAGCCTCGTTTCATTGGTCCATATAGGATTTCTGAGGTTCTTAATCCTGTGTCTTTTCGTTTGACTCTTCCAGCTTCTTTTTCCATCCATAACGTGTTCCATAGGTCATTGTTGCGGAGATACGTGGCACCTGTGGTTCCATCTATTGATCCTCCTGCTCCGGTTTTGGTTGAAGGGGAATTGGAGTATATAGTGGAGAAGATTTTGGATTCTCGTGTTTCGAGACGGAAACTCCAGTATCTGGTTAAGTGGAAAGGTTATGGTCAGGAAGATAATTCCTGGGTCTTTGCCTCTGATGTCCATGCTGCCGATCTGGTTCGTGCCTTTCATGTGGCTCATCCTGGTCGGCCTGGGGGCTCTGGTGAGGGTTCGGTGACCCCTCCTCAAGGGGGGGTACTGTTGTGAATTCTGTGGCCAAGCTCCCTCCTGTGGTCGAGAGTGGTACTTCGGCTGGTTCTGTCTATGAGCTTCCTTTGGTGGATGAGAGTGGTACTGCGGCTTCTGAGTTTCCTTCCTCAGGTGATGAGGTTAAGTCGTTAGGTGCTGCTCTATTTAACTCCACCTGGTGCTTTGATCCTGGCCTCCAGTCAATGTTCTAGTATTGGTCTTGCTTCCTCCTGGATCGTTCCTGTGGCCTGTCTATCCTGCATAAGCTAAGTTTTGCTTGTGTTATTTTTGTTTGCTATTTTTTCTGTCCAGCTTGCTATATTGGTTTTTCTTGCTTGCTGGAAGCTCTGAGACGCAGAGGAAGCACCTCCGTACCGTTAGTCGGTGCGGAGGGTCTTTTTGCCCCTCTGCGTGGTTGTTTGTAGGTTTTTGTGTTGACCGCAAAGCTATCTTTCCTATCCTCGGTCTATTCAGTAAGTCGGGCCTCACTTTGCTAAATCTATTTCATCTCTGTGTTTGTATTTTCATCTTACTCACAGTCATTATATGTGGGGGGCTGCCTTTTCCTTTGGGGAATTTCTCTGAGGCAAGGTAGGCTTATTTTTCTATCTTCAGGGCTAGTTAGTTTCTCAGGCTGTGCCGAGTTGCATAGGGAGCGTTGGGCGCAATCCACGGCTACCTCTAGTGTGGTGTGTTAGGATTAGGGATTGCGGTCAGCAGAGTTCCCACGTCTCAGAGCTCGTCCTTTGTTTTTGGTAATTGTCAGGTCACTTTGTGTGCTCTGAACTTCAATGTCCATTGTGGTTCTGAATTACCTGTTCATAACAGGGCCCCGACATGGGATACTCGCCACACACGGGCATATGAACACACCCACAAAATGCGCCACACACTACCACGTGTGTTGTGAATTCTGCTCTTGGTTTCCCTCCTGTGGTAGTAGGTGGGAATGCAGTGTCTCTGAGTCGCAGTCCTGGCCAGGTGTATCTGCTGATTGCAGTTCTGACTGGGATATTTAGGTGTGCTGGATTCATTAGTCCTTGCCAGTTCTCAATGTTTCTTGTGAAATGTTGGATCACTTTCTGGCTTCTGCTTAGCTGCCAATTCAGCAAAGATAAGTGTCTGTTCTTTTTCTGTGGCACACATTCAGAGTGCTTATATTCTGTGCTATTCATTTGTTTTTCTCTTGTCCAGCTTAGACTGTGTCAGTGTTTTCTCAGTCTTGTTGGATTCTCTGGAGTTGCAGATATACGCTCCACATCTTTAGTTAGATGGTGGAGTTTTTGTATTTTCTGCTGTGGATATTTTTGGAAGGATTTTTAATACTGACCGCTTAGTATCCTGTCCTATCCTTTCCTATTTAGCTAGTGTGTGCCTCATTTGCTAAATCCTGTTTCCTGCCTGCGTGTGTCTTTTCCTCTACTACTCACAGTCAATATATCCTTTGGGGTTCTGCTCTGAGGTAAGTTAGAAATTCCTATTTCCATCTATAGGGGTATTTAGTCCTCCGGCTGTGTCGAGGTGTCTAGGTTTTGTTAGGCACACCCCACGGCTACTTCTAGTTGCGGTGTTTAGACCAGGGTTTGCGGTCAGTATAGTTACCACCTACTCCAGTGAAAGTTTTCATGCTGCTCCAAGGTCACCTGATCATAACAGTACAACTGGCCAATAATGAGTTAAATGCATCTCAGAAGAAGGGAAGAAAGGTCTTGAGCCTTTTTTTTCTTCAGTCTACTTTGTCTTCTCCCTCTTTATCTCTGGGTGGCTGGCCTTGTGCTAGCATGAATGTTCAGGAATTAGCTTCTCGTGTAGACCAGCTTGCTACTAGGGTACAGGGTATTTCTGATTATATTGTTCAGACTCCTGTTTTAGAGCCAAAGATTCCTACTCCTGATTTGCTTTTTGGTGACAGGTCCAAATTTTTGAGTTTTAAAAAACAACTGTAAACTGTTTTTTGCTTTGAGACCTCGATCCTCCGGTGATTCCATTCAGCGGGTTAAAATTGTCATCTCCCTGCTGCGTGGCGACCCGCAGGATTGGGCATTTTCCCTGGAATCTGGGAATCCGGCTTTGCTTGATGTAGACTCCTTTTTTCAGGCTTTGGGATTGTTATATGATGAACCTAATTCTGTGGATCAAGCTGAGAAGACCTTGTTGGCCCTGTCTCAGGGTCAAGAGGCGGCAGAATTGTATTGTCAGAAATTCAGAAAATGGTCGGTGTTGACTAAATGGAATAATGATGCTTTGGCGGCAATTTTCAGAAAGGGTCTTTCTGAATCCGTTAAAGATGTTATGGTGGGGTTTCCCACGCCTTCCGGTCTGAGTGATTCTATGTCTCTGGCCATTCAGATTGACCGGCGCTTGCGGGAGCGCAGAACTGTGTGCGCTGTGGCGTTATCCTCAGAGCAAATTCCTGAGCCTATGCAGTGTGATAGGATTCTGTCTAGAACGGAACAACAAGGTTTCAGACGTCAGAATAGGTTGTGTTATTATTGTGGCGACGCTTCTCATGTCATTTCTGTCTGCCCTAAGCGGACAAAGAGGATCGCCAGTTCAATTACCATCATCTGTGTCCTTGATCTGCTCATTGTCATCATTTTCTGTCATGGCGTTTGTGGATTCAGGCGCCACCTTGAACTTAATGGACTTTCAGTTTGCCAAGCGTTGTGGTTTTCCCTTGCAGCCTTTGCAGAACCCTATTCCTTTAAGGGGCATTGATGCTACACCCTTGGCTAAAAATAAGCCCCAGTTTTGGACACAGGTGACCATGAGCATGGCGCCAGTCCATCAGGAAGATTGTCGATTTCTGGTGTTGCATAATTTGCATGATGCTATCGTACTGGGTTTTCCGTGGTTGCAGGTACATAATCCTGTGTTGGATTGGAAGTCCATGTCTGTGACTAGTTGGGGTTGTCAGGGGGTTCATAATGATGTTCCTTTGATGTTAATCTCTTCTTCCTCCTCTGAAATTCCAGAGTTTTTGTCTGATTTTCAGGATGTATTCGATGAGCCCAAGTCCAGTTTCCTTCCACCGCACAGGGACTGTGATTGTGCTATTGACTTAATTCCAGGCTGTAAGTTTCCTAAGGGTCGACTTTTCAACCTGTCTGTGCCTCAACATACCGCCATGTGGAGCTATATTAAGGAGTCTTTGGAGAAAGGGTATATTCGACCATCTTCTTCACCGTTGGGAGTGGGGTTCTTTTTTGTTGCTAAAAAAGATGGTTCCTTGAGACCCTGTATTGATTATCGCCTCTTGAATAAGATCACGGTCAAGTGTCAATACCCTTTACCTTTGCTTTCCGATTTGTTTGCTAGGATTAAGGGAGCTAGTTGGTTTACGAAGATTGACCTTCGGGGGGCATATAATCTTGTTCGTATTAAGCAGGGTGATGAATGGAAAACTGCGTTTAACACGCCCGAAGGCCATTTTGAATACCTTGTGATGCCATTTTGACTCTCTAATGCGCCATCTGTTTTTCAGTCCTTCATGCATGATATCTTCTGGACTTATCTTGATAAATTCTTGATTGTATATTTGGACGATATTTTGATTTTTTCCGATGATTGGGAGTCTCATGTGCAACAGGTCAGGATGGTATTTCAGATCCTTCGTGACAATGCTTTGTTTGTGAAAGGGTCTAAGTGTCTCTTTGGGGTGCAGGTTTCTTTTTTGGGCTTTATTTTTTCTCCCTCGTCTATAGAGATGGATCCGGTTAAGGTTCAGGCCATTCATGATTGGATTCAGCCCACATCCGTGAAGAGCCTTCAGAAATTTTTGGGTTTTGCAAATTTTTATCGCCGTTTCATTGCTAATTTTTCCAGCGTGGTTAAACCCTTGACCGATTTGACGAAGAAAGGCGCTGATGTGGCGAATTGGTCCTCTGCGGCTGTCTCTGCCTTTCAGGAGCTTAAACGTTGATTTACTTCTGCTCCGGTGTTGCGCCAACCGGTTGTTTCTCTTCCGTTTCAGGTTGAGGTTGACGCTTCTGAGATTGGGGCAGGGGCCGTTTTGTCTCACAGGGATCCTGTTGGTTCCTTGATGAAACCGTGTGCCTTCTTTTCCCGTAAGTTTTCGCCTGCTGAACGCAATTATGATGTCGGCAATCGGGAGTTGTTGGCTATGAAGTGGGCGTTTGAGGAGTGACGACATTGGCTTGAGGGAGCTAAGCACCGTATTGTGGTCTTAACCGATCATAAGAATCTGATTTACATCGAGTCTGCCAAACGGCTGAATCCTAGACAGGCTCGATGGTTCTTGTTTTTTTCCCGTTTTGATTTTGTGGTCTCATACCTTCCGGGTTCTAAGAATATTAAGGCTGATGCCCTCTCTAGGAGTTTTTTGCCTGATTCTCCTGAGGTCTTAGAACCGGTCGGTATTCTGAAAGAAGGGGTGGTCCTTTCTGCCATTTCCCCTGATTTACGACGGGTTCTTCAGGAATTTCAGGCTGACAAACCTGACCGCTGTCCTGTGGGGAAACTGTTTGTTCCTGACAGATGGACTAGTAGTGATTTCTGAGGTTCACTGTTCCGTGTTGGCTGGTCATCCTGGCATTTTTGGTACCAGAGACTTGGTTGGTAGGTCCTTTTGGTGGCCTTCTTTGTCGTGTGATGTGCGTTTTTTTGTGCAGTCCTGTGGGACTTGTGCGCGGGTCAAGCCTTGTTGTTCCCGTGCTAGTGGGTTGCTTTTGCCATTGCCAGTCCCTAAGAGGCCCTGGACGCATATTTCGATGGATTTTATTTCTGATCTCCCGGTCTCCCAGAAGATGTCTGTTATCTGGGTTGTTTGTGACCGGTTCTCTAAGATGGTTCATTTGGTGCCTTTGCCTAAATTTCCTTCCTCTTCAGATTTGGTTCCATTGTTTTTTCAGCATGTGGTTCGTTTGCATGGTATTCCGGAGAATATTGTGTCCGACAGAGGTTCCCAGTTTGTTTCTAGGTTTTCGCGGGCCTTTTGTGCTAGGTTGGGCATTGATTTGTCTTTTTCTTCTGCATTTCATCCTCAGACAAATGGCCAGACCGAGAGAACTAACCAGACTTTGGAGACTTATTTGAGATGCTTTGTGTCTGCTGATCAGGATGATTGGGTGGCCTTCTTGCCATTGGCCGAGTTTGCCCTTAATAATCGGGCTAGTTCGGCTACTTTGGTTTCGCCTTTCTTTTGTAATTTTGGTTTTCATCCTCGTTTTTCTTCTGGGCAGGTTGAGCCTTCTGACTGTCCTGGTGTGGATTCTGTGGTTGACAGGTTGCAGCAGATTTGGGCTCATGTGGTGGACAATTTGGTGTTGTCTCAGGAGGAGGCTCAACGTTTTGCTAACCATCGTCTGTGTGTTGGTTCCCGGCTTTGGGTTGGGGATCTGGTCTGGTTGTCTTCCCGTCATGTTCCTATGAAGGTTTCTTCCCCTAAGTGTAAGCCTCGGTTTATTGGTCCTTATAAAATTTCTGAGATTATTAATCCGGTGTCTTTTCGTTTGGCGCTTCCGGCCTCTTTTGCTATCCATAATGTCTTCCATAGATCTTTATTGCGGATATATATGGTGCCCGTTGTTCCCTCTGTTGATCCTCCGGCCCCTGTGTTGGTTGATGGAGAGTATGGAGGTTGAGAAGATTTTGGATTCTCGTTTTTCGAGGCGGAGGCTTCAGTACCTTGTCAAATGGAAGGGTTACAGCCAGGAGGATTATTCTTGGGTTTTTGCCTCTGATGTCCATGCTGCTGATTTGGTCCGTGCCTTTCATTTGGCTCATCCTGATCATCCTGGGGGCCCTGGTGAGGGTTCGGTGACCCCTCCTCAAGGGGGGGGGGGAGTACTGTTGTGAATTCTGCTCTTGGGTTCCCTCCTGTGGTTGTAGGTGGGAATGCAGTTGTCTCTGAGTCGCAGTCCTGGCCAGGTGTATCTGCTGATTGCAGTTCTGACTGGGATATTTAGGTGTGCAGGATTCATTAGTCCTTGCCAGTTGTCAATGTTTCTTGTGAAGTGTTGGATCACTTTCTGGCTTCTCCTGCTTAGCTGCCAATTCAGCAAAGATAAGTGTCTGCTTCTTTTTCTGTGGCACACATTCAGTGTGCTTATATTCTGTGCTATTCATTTGTTTTTCTCTTGTCCAGCTTAGACTGTGTCAGTGTTTTCTCAGTCTTGTTGGATTCTCTGGACTTGCGGATATACGCTCCACATCTTTAGTTAGATGGTGGAGTTTTTGTATTTTCTGCTGTGGATATTTTTGGAAGGATTTTTAATACTGACCGCTTAGTATCCTGTCCTATTCTATTTAGCTAGTGTGTGCCTCATTTGCTAAATCCTGTTTCCTGCCTGCGTTTGTCTTTTCAATATTTGTGGGGGGCTGCCTATCCTTTGGGGTTCTGCTCTGAGGCAAGGTAGAAATTCCTATTTCCATCTATAGGGGTATTTAGTCCTCCGGCTGTGTCGAGGTGTCTAGGTTTTGTTAGGCACACCCCACGGCTACTTCTAGTTGCGGTGTTTAGACCAGGGTTTGTGGTCAGTATAGTTACCACCTACTCCAGTGAAAGTTTTCATGCTGCTCCAAGGTCACCTGATCATAACACACGTGCTTGAACACATATTACCCTCAGCACACATTTCACCACACATACACCAACCTCGCCACATAAAAGTCGAAACACAAAAGTCGCGGCTCTAAACTCACCACGCGCAAAACTCGCCATATGCAAAAACTTGGTTCACGCAAAACTTGCCACAAGTGCAAAACTCACCTCATGGGAAACTCGCCACACGCAAAACTTGCATACGCGGAAAAATTGCCACATGCACAAAAGTTGCAACACATGCAAAAGTTGCCTCACACAAAACTTGCACATACTCAAAAGGCACCACACATAAAACTTGCCACACGCAAAACTCGCCATGCGCAAAACTTGCTGCACACAACTTGCTACACTAACCTGTCACATGCAACTCGACACACAAAAAGTTGCTACACGCATGTTGCCACACAAAACTCATCTCACAAAAGTCGCTACATGCATGTCGCCACACGCAACTCAACACACACAACTTGACAAACAAAACTCGCCCTAAAACACACACAAGTCTGTTATTATCCTTCCAAAATAAAAATCTGATTAATAAGCAAACTACAAGAGCAACAAATGTACCATATAGGAAATACGGCAGCTGTCAGTCACATGACCTGTCTATTATGTGTATGTGTGAGCTAATATATACTGCCAGGGGGATGGCTTCCTGTTGGCTGGGGATTTATCAGGCTGCCAATTTAGCTTACAAATACTGAGGTAAAAATACTGAGCAAATAACGTGTGAACGAGGTCTAATACAGGAGGAGATGACACACAGGTATATACTATATACAGGGGATATGACACACAGATATATACTATATACAGGAGAGATGACACACAGGTATATACTATATAGAGGAGGAGATGACATACAGGTACATACTATATACAGGAGGAGATGACATACAGGTATATACTATATACCGGAGGAGATGACACAGAGGTATATACTATATACAGGAGCAGATGACCTACAGGTATATACTATATACAGGAGGAGATGACATACAGGTATATACTATATATAGAAGGAGATGACATACAGGTATATACTATATATAGGAGGAGATGACATACAGGTATATACTATATACAGGGGAGATGACACACAGGTATATACTATATATAGAAGGAGATGACATACAGGTATATACTATATATAGGAGGAGATGACATACAGGTATATACTATATACAGGGGAGATGACACACAGGTATATACTATATATAGAAGGAGATGACATACAGGTATATACTATATATAGGAGGAGATGACATACAGGTATATACTATATACAGGGGAGATGACACACAGCAGGTATATACTATATACAGGGGAGATGACATACAGGTATATACTATATATAAGGGAGATGACAAACATGTATATACTGAGGTGAAAATGAGAGGTGTGAGGTGAAAATGAAAAGGTGTGAGTGCAAAATGAGAGGAGTGAGGGAAAATAGTGGAGTGATCGGAAAATGACAGATGTGATGTCGAAATGACAAGTGTTAGGGGGGAATGAGAGGAGTGAGGGAGAAAATGAGAGGTGTGAGGGAGAAAATGAGAGATGTGAGGGGGAAAATGAAAGATGTGATTGGGAAAATGAGAGGCGTGATGGGAAAATAAGAGAAGTGAGGTGCTATAACTAACCACAGATATTTACTATGCCCAGGCAACGACGGGCTCTTCAGCTAGTATGTTATAAAGCCAGAGACATGCCGAAGGTGTTCACAATCTCAGTCAGGCATATTGCATATGCTTTGGTATTGTCCCAGATTGTCCTCCTATTGGATTGTAGTGTTGAACCGCACTGGAGTGGTGTATGGGTGCGTTATCCCTAGGGATCCGTTGATATGTATATTAGGGTATGTGGAAGAAATATTAACTGACAACATGACTAACATTGTAATTGCAAGATTATGGTTTATTGCAAGGATATGCAAGATATTGGATTAGAGAGGAGCCTCTGTCCAGACGCGAATTCATCGCTCAAATTAACCATATAATTCAACTTGAGAAAAGTATTTACACCAAGAGAAACGAGCTGGAATTCTTCCATAAATTATGGCAGTCGTGGCTGGATAGGATTAATTATTGTTATACCAGTACATAGTATTATAGAGTACAACTTATGGTAAATTGGAACTCTGTTTGATATCGTCAACTATGGACGAATTATTGTTTGCTCCTGATATGGTCTCCGGGGGGGTGAGGTAATTTACTGTAAAACATAAAGTGAGTATAGACATGTGATTTGTTGTAAATCTTGTTATAGTTAATAAAAATGTATCTGATTATAAAATAATTAAAGCCAGAGACATGATTAGTGTAGTACTCAAGCAAGAGCAGGTTCATAGAGTGCATGGAGACTTTGTGGCTAGAATGGAGGTATTGGGGAACATTGTGGTTGTCATGGTCCATCAAGTTGGTTCAGATGGCATTGTGCCATTCAGATGGCAATGGGAATATTAAAGATGGTCGGCGGTAATTGCAATGGGAAATTGTAGCTGGCATGGAGGCATTGGGGCTATCATGTGGGAGTCTGGGACAATTAGGTTTTTTGTACTGTTCGTTTTGGCACTATTATTTGCATGGAATATTTTGCGGCTGTAGGGCCATTATGACTGGTATATAGAGCATTGATATCATTGTGTTTTTCATAATAGCATAGGGGGCTTTTTGGTTGTCATGGAGCACTGAAGTTGGTTCAGGAGGCATTGCAACTTGGCTTTTGAAGTTGTATCAGGTGGTTTCCTGACTTTCCTAGAGGCATTATGGTTGGAAAGTTGAGTACTGATGACATTCTGACTTGTATGGTAAACTTTGTGACTGACATGGGAGCAATATGACTGGCATATGAGGCATTGACAACATTGTGGGTTCAAGGAACATTGTAGCTGTCATGTCTTTGGCTACAGTTAGAGATATAATGGATATTATGATGGCATTCTAGCTTTTATAGAGACATTATGATTTTCATTTAGGTTCATGACTATTGTGACGGCATGGCAGAAATTGTGGCTAACGTAGGAGCATAATGACTGGCGTGGCTGGCATTGAGGGCATTGTAGTTGTTATGGAGCTGTAAAGCAGCCATGGGAGCCAGTTTACTGTGATGGGGCATTGACATCGTTGTGGTGGTCATTGGGGCATTTTGTCTGAGATTAAACACATTGTGGCATGTTTATAGAGCATTATGTCTGAAATGGGAGTATTGTTGCAGTCAACAGACATTTCTACTGGCATAGGGAATATTGTAGCTCACCTTTGCATTAATTCCTTTTGTTATTAAGCACTGTAGCTTGCATGTATAGCATTACGTAGTTGTTACATAGGTTGAAAAAGACCTAGGTCCATCAAGTTCAACCTTTCTCCACCAATTATACATTTTTTGTCTCTAAATTATCTAACCCAATGTTATGTGTACTGAGGAAATCATGCAATCTTTTTTTAAAAGCTGTTATAGTGTCTGCCATTACCACCTCTGGTGGGCATTCCTCAGTCTGACAGCTCTAATTGCAAAGAACGCTTTCCTGTTTAGCTGCCGGAATCACCTTTCTTCCACCATAATGAGTGCCCCCAGGTCCTTAGTATTATTCTTATTTATTTATATAGCACCACTGATTCCATAGTGCTGTACATGAGAAGGGTTTATGTGGCACCCCAGAGTCCGGTTGCCATGGTGACATTGCCTCCCTCTATGGGATGATGTCATGCCTGAAGGCAAGAAGGAAGGTCCACGTGCCAGGTAAGGCTTCTGTCACACTTCTGTTTTGTGACGGCCGTCGTAATGCGTCGGCACGATGTATCGACGGACATTGTGAAAAGATTGACAAGCGGATGTAACGGATCCAGTATGCGTCAAAATTGGTAGTACCTGAATTTTAATGAATACAATTCTGGAGAGAGAAAGAGAGAGAGAGATATTTTTCCAGACTTGAAAAATAGTTCCAGGCATGCTCAGACAGTGTACATGTCAATTCCTGCTCCAGGCCAGAAAGGGGAGCATCCTTATAAATTCTGGCCAGCAGGTGTGGTTAGTGAATCAGAAAGAAGTCAGCTGAGAGAGTAAACAGGGGAATTGTCATGGAAATGGGAGACAGCTGGAGCTGTGACAGGACAGTCAGAGAGGAGAGTTGGCAGTTGATCTGTGGAGAGGGAAGGGACAGGAGCAGAGACGAGCTCAGGGGAATAAAAAACAGTATAGCTGACCCCAGAGCGGAGCGCTGCTAAAAAGGGATGCCAGAGTCCTTGGCTGGGCGGGTGCTGTATGCCCTGACAGCCGAATCTGGAGGGCAGGGGACTGCAAGTTCCCTGGTCACACCAAACACCTGAAGGCACGGTAGCAGACCAAGAGACCGAGGCCGACAGTGAAAAGGACAGTGCCCGTGAAATAGGCTCACGCTGTCTGTCATACAGGTTAGTCTTCTTTTACACTTCCGTCATTCGGAGTGCGTCATAATGCAGTGAAGCGACGTATCGAAGGATGTTGTGAAAATAGTGGAAAACATGTGCAACGCATTCAGTGTTATGACGGATGCGTCGAAGGAGTTCCTGCCTGCATTTTCAGGTATAAAAAAAATCCTTCTGGGCATGCTCAGAATAAAAAAACGGGATACGTTGCTGGATTCCTGTGTTTGACAATCAGCAACGGATCCTGTGTCCATAGGCTTCCATTGTAGCCAGTTACGGGCAGCGCAGGACCCGTCGCTGAGCGATTTTCCGACGTGCAGGAAAAACGTTCCTCTGAATGTTTTCTCTGAACGACGGACCGATATTTTCCATCGGATCCAGTGCACGATGGATGAAACGGATGGCCATCCGTCATAATCCGTCGCTAATACAAGTCTATGGGAAAAAACAGGATCCTGCAGAAAAATTTGCAGGATCCTGTTTTTTCAAAACTTGACAGATTTCGACGGGAGAGAAAAGACGGAAGTTTGAAAGAGGCCTTAGAAATCACACAGGAGCGGGCCGCACCTTAGCTACAAGCAGCAGGGACCCTAAAAGAGCACAGAAGGAAAGTCCCCAACCTCACCTGGCAGGGTGGATCCCCTGAAAGCCTCCAGGCTCAATCCTCATCTGTAATTGGTACCCCAGATTGCATCTACTTTCAAGTAAAAGGTAAAGAAAACTGCACCGCTCTGTGTCCTTCATTTATTCTCTGCACCCCAATGTTCACCACCTTCTGACCAATCAAATATATTTGCCCTTGGGCCCCGCTCTACCCGTGGGGAGCTGAACCATCTTTGCTGCATCACCATCAGCCCCAGTGGACCTAAACTTCAGCATCGGCCACCCATTGCCGAACACCACGGGTGGCGTCACGATCAAACACCACATAATTATCCTCCATTTTATGCCAGGGCCACGGAAACGGATCACGGCGCCGTGACCTCCCCCATAGAACTGTCCAGTCCAATTTTGGATACCCCACGGCCCTGGCGGGCATGTCATTTACATAGAAATACAGATCACTTACAGTAAAAAAACTAACAATGACTGATTGTTGACAATGACCCTGCCATTGTGAGCTTACTTTCTACAGGATGATGGGGAAGGAGATAGTAGGTTTGGGATTACAGTAGCTCAGGTGGTGTTGAGGTGGCAGCGTGGTCATTGCAGGTTGTAAGCTTTTGTGGGAAGATGGGTTTTCAGGTTTCCGTCTGAAGGATCAGAATGTGGTGGATAATATGACGTGTTGGGGCACAGAATTCCAGAAGTTGGGGGATATTCGGGAGAAATCTTGGAGGCGGTTGGGTGAGGAACGAATAAGCATAGAGAAGAGAAGGATGTTTTGGGAAGACTGGAGATTACGTGAGGGAAAATATTGGGAGATTAATTCGGAGACATATGGAGCAGAAAGGTTATGGATGGCTTTGTACGTCAGTAGTAGGTAGGTAGTTTGAATTGGATACGTTGGGGAATTGGGAGCCAATGAAGGGATTTGCAAAGGAGAAGTAGTGTGGAGAGAAATGAATGTATTGGGCAGCAGAGTTAAGGACTGACTGGAGAGGTGCGAGAGTGTTAGCAGGGAAGCCACAGAGGAGGATGTTGCAGTAGTCAAGGCGGGAGATGATGAGGACATGCACAAGTATTTTAGCAGAATGAGGGTTGAAGAAAGGACAGATTCTGGAAATATTTTTGCGGCAACAGGAGGTGGCGAGAGCTTGGATGTGCGGTTTGAAGGACATGGCAAAGTCAAGAGTTACTCTGAGGCAGCGGATTTCCGGCACAGGGAAAAGCGTGATGTCATTTATTGTGATAGATGGATTAGGTAGGGAACATACGTGAGATGGAGGAAAGCTGATGAGTTCAGATTTGTTCAAATTGAGGAAGCGATAAGAGAAGGAGGATATAGTTGAAAGACACTCAGGGATTCTGAACAGCAGAGAGGTAACGTCTGGGCCAAAGAGTTAGATGTGAGTGTCATCAATGTACAGATGGTACTGGAAGCTATGGGACTTTGAGTTGTCAGAGGCCAAGGGTATAGATGGAGAAGAGTAGGGGTCCTAGGACAGAGCGTTGAGGGACTTCAAGAGATAGGTGGGATGAGGAAGTAGTGTGGGAGACGACAGGAGATCCAGGATAGCGCAAGGTCTTTGACATAAAAAAAGAGAGAATGTGTAGTAGGAGGCAGTAGTCAACTATGTCGAAAGCAGAGGACCGGTCTAGATGGAGGAGTATAGAGAATTGTCTGTTGGTTATGGCTTTAAGTCATTATTAATTTTGGTCAGGGCATTGTAGGACGTCGATGAGCGAGTTAGATGAGATATGGGAGGAAAGTTCAATGTGAACATGCTGCTCAAGGAGTTTGGAAATGAATGGGAGCAAAGATATGGGGCAATAGTATGGTCTTTGGAAAGAATAGGACATGTTCTCATCCTTTGTATTGAGCACACATATATTTATACATATAAATGAGATCTCTTGAGACATCTTTTTTGTAAGCTAAACAAGCCCAACTTTTCCAACCTCTCATCATATGAGAGTCCTTCCATCCCTTGTAATAATATAGTTGGCCGCCTTTGAACTAACTTTAACTTCTGAATATCCTTTGTGAAGTCTGTAGCCCAAAACTGGATCCCATATTCTAGATGTGGCTTCACAAGTGATTTATAAAGCGGTCACAATACTTTGGGCTCATGGGATTTTCTGTCTCTTTTTATACATCCTAAAATCTTTTTTGCTTTTGCGGCTGCTGCTTGACATCGAGTACTGCTGCTCAGCTTACTTGTAACCAGAATATCCAAGTCCTTCTCTTGTTCTGTAGTCTGAGTATATAAATTTCATTTTAAACATCAAGAATTTTTCATATAGAATTCACTTTTTTATGTCATAGCTCAATATTCACATGATTACATAAACATAGGCATAGGAAAAGCTTCAACACCAATGAGTATATTAACCAAAATGAATCTTTATTATTTGAATAAAATTTAAACAACACAATTATAAAAACCAAGTGCTGCTATGAATAGCGGCATACACAATATATCTTTTAATCAACTAAATGCACAAATCATAGTACTATCATATTTATTTAGTGCAAACATGATCAATGAAATGGCAATGAAACATGATTATGTTCTAGTAATAGATGCAGGAATCATAGTTCTATCAAATATTTTAGTACAAACATGATCATGAGTGTAACTACTTATAATACCAATTTGCTTAAGCAATGCAACAGTATAAATTAGGTAAGCAATACAACAGTATAACTTAGGTAAGCATAACAAAAAAACACTATATTTAGCGACCTGCTCCAGCTATATGAGTGACTGTACAGCTATTTGTAGTGTGCAGTGATGACATTTGAATAACTTGTACTAGATGGGAGTGCTTCATCTTCTACAACTAGCTGTACAGTCACTCATATAGCTGGAGCAGGTCACTAAATAGTGTTTTTGTTATGCTTACCTGATTATTCTGATATAATACCCATTTGCTTAAGTATTACAAGTCATTACTGTCAATCATGTTTGTACTAAAATATTTAATATCTTACATAATGTCATTGGCAAATACTGGCCCCTTACTCTCAATCCCATCCACAGATCCCTGCTGTACTCCACTGCTGACTATCCCATGTATCAACCATTGAGGACTCTCAATTCTAAATATATCCCATTTAGAGAGCGTACCATTGACGACGACTCAGTTTCCTGTCATTTAACCAATTCCTTACCCATATGCATATAGTTTCCCCAGTCCTTGCCTCTGTAGCTTCAGTATAAGGCTGTTAGGTGGAACAGTATCAAATGCCTTTGCAAAGTCCAAATAAATCACATTAGCCGCCTTACCAACATCCAGATTGGCACTTATCTCCTCATAGAGACCCAGAATTGGCTATACATGACCTGTCTTTCATGAATCCATGCTGGTTGTCAGTCATCTCTTATAATGCCCTCAAAAAACTTTGCACACTACTGATGTCAGACTTACCGGATGGCAGTTGCCAGGATCCACCTTCTTACCCTTCCTTAAATATCGGTACCACGTCAGCCATCCTCCAATTGGGTGGCACCCCCCCATTATACGAGAGTCTAAGAAGATAAGATACAGCAGTCTATCAATTACTGAGCTCAATACCCTCAGTATCCATGGATGCCATCTGGCCTGTACGGATTTGTAAATGTTTAATTTGTTCAGATGCAGGCATACTCTTCTTGTGTTAAACTAGATACCGTATATACTCGAGTATAAGCCAACCAGAATATAAGCCGAGACCCCTAATTTTGCCACAAAAAACTGGGAAAACTTAATTACTCGAGTATAAGCCTATAGTGGAAAATGCAGCAGCTACCGGTAAATGTCAAAAATAAAAATAGATACCAATAAAAGTAAAATTAATGGAGACATCAGTAGGTTAAGTGGAACTAGAGAGAGTACAAAGGAGGGCAACAAAATTAATAAAGGGGATGGGAGAACTACAATACCCAGATAGATTAGCGAAATTAGGATTATTTAGTCTAGAAAAAAGACGACTGAGGGGCGATCTAATAACCATGTATAAGTATATAAGGGGACAATACAAATATCTCGCTGAGGATCTGGTTATACCAAGGAAGGTGACGGGCACAAGGGGGCATTCTTTGCGTCTGGAGGAGAGAAGGTTTTTCCACCAACATAGAAGAGGATTCTTTACTGTTAGGGCAGTGAGAATCTGGAATTGCTTGCCTGAGGAGGTGGTGATGGCGAACTCAGTCGAGGGGTTCAAGAGAGGCCTGGATGTCTTCCTGGAGCAGAACAATATTGTATCATACAATTAGGTTCTGTAGAAGGACGTAGATCTGGGAATTTATTATGATCGAATATAGGCTGAACTGGATGGACAAATGTCTTTTTTCGGCCTTACTAACTATGTTACTATGTTACTATGTAAGTGTTTTTGAATATCCATATTGAATCAGGAGCCCCATATAATGCTCCATACAGTTCATGATGGGCCCCATAAGATGCTCCATATTAAAATATGCCCCATATAATGCTGCACAATTGTTGATTATGGCCCCATAAGATGCTCCAGAGACATTTGCCCCATACAATACTGCACAAATGCTGATTATGGCCCCATAAGATGCTCCACTGAGACATTTGCCCCATACAATGCTGCACAAATGGTGATTATGGCCCCATAAGATGCTTTATACAGACATTTGCCCCATATAATGGTGCACAAATGCTGATTATGGCCCAATAAGATGCTCCATAGACACATTTGCCCCATATAATGCTGCACAAATGCTGATAAAGGCCCCATAAGATGCTCCATAGACACATTTGCCCCGTATAATGCTCAACAAATCCTGATTATGACCCTATAAGATGCTCCATAGACTATTATGCCACATATGCTGTTGCTGCCATTAAAAAAAATGACATACTTGCCTCTCAGGCCCCCGACACTTGCTATAGTCACCTTTCCCCGTTCCAGTGCCGGGCGCCGCTGTGTCTTCTCCGTCCTCCACACTGACGCTCAGGCAGAGGGCACGCACTAACCACGTCATCGCTCCCTCTGACCTGAGCGTCACAGGCAGATGACATGGAAGACAGCGCCCGGCAGTGGAACGAGGAGATGTGAATATCTCCGTGCTCCCCTCCCCATTATACTCACCTGCTTCCGGCGCGGTTCCTGGCAGTTTCTCTGATGGACTCTCCGGGCGCGGCAGCTCTTCCAGCTTTGAGCGGTCACTGGTACCGCTCATTACAGTAATGAATATGCGGCTCCACCCCTATGGGAGTGGAGTCGCGTCTATATTCATTACTGTAATGAGCGGTACCATGTGACCGCTCAAAGCTGGAAGAGCTGCCGCGCCCAGAGACCATCGGAGATGCAGGGACCTCGCCAGGAGCAGGTGCAGTACTGTAGCTACCAGAGGGTGCAGGTGCCCCGGTGCTCAGAGGGGGCCCACCCAGAGCTACGCTACTGTAACTATCGGCGCCATCTCCCTACTCTGCAGCAGGCCGCTATGGGGTCCCTGAGTAGGCGGAGGGCCCGATGCCAGTAGTGGGCCCCCTACCTGTCATCGCAGGGTCAGCTGAACCGGCATTTTGCCATCATCCCCCTGTCAGCGTCTGATGTTGACGATGCTGACAGAGGGCGCAATGAGTCACTGTCCGGTGCCCGCTGTCAGGAGACAAGCAGGAGCTCTCAGAGCAGCGCAGGAAGAAAAGAGGTTAGTATTTTTTTAAGGGGTGCTGTCTTATACTAAAGGGTCTGCCTATGGGGAGTCTGCCTAATACTACAGGGTCTGCCTATGGGGGTCTGCCTAATACTTCAGGGTCTGCCTATGGGGGGTCTGCCTAATACTACAGGGTCTGCCTTATACTACAGGGTCTGCCTATGGGGGTCTGCCTTATACTGCAGGCTACACGGTCTGCCTTTGGGGGGTCTGCCTTATACTACAGGGCCTGCCTATGGGGGTCTGCCTTATACTACAGGGTCTGCCTATGGGGGTCTGCCTAATACTACAGGGTCTGCCTTTGGGGGGTCTGCCTTATACTACAGGGTCTGCCTATGGGGATGCTGCCTTATAGTACAGGGTCTGCCTATGGGGGTGCTGCCTTATAGTACAGGGTCTGCCTATAGGGGTGCTGCCTTATACCCTTATACTACAGGGTCTGCCTATAGGGGTGCTGTCTTATACTACAGGGTCTGCCTATAGGGGTGCTGCTTTGTACTACAGGGTCTGCCTGCGGGGTGCTACCTTGTGCTATAGAGTCTGCCTATGGGGAGTGCATTATACTATATTGAGGACTATCTGGTGCATTATACTATATACTATCTAGAGGGGCATCATACAGTGTGGGGATTACAGTGTTGGGGCCATCAAACAGTTTGTAGGCTACTAAAGGGTCAGTATACTGCGTATAAGAGAGCATCATACTGTGAATAGGGGAGCTGTACAGGGGGGCATACTTGGGACATTATTAAATGTAAAGTAGGCACTTATTGTTATAGGGGAACTCGGGTTACTGTGATTATCAAAGGGGCACACAGGGCAATATTACTTTCTAGGGGGCAAAATGTGGGCACTGTTTTCTAGGGCACTTGCACCCGGCATTACTATATTATAGAGGGGTGCCTTAGAATTTAGAGGGCACAAAGAATCACACAGCAGGTGCAGTAATAGGGACACATATGGCAGCAGCGGCTCAGTATTGGGGTATCGGGCAGTAATAGGGACACATATTGCAGCAGCGGCTCAGTATTGGGGTATCAGGTGCAGTAATAGGGACACATACAGCAGCAGCGGCTCAGTATTGGGGTATTAGGTGCAGTAATAGGGATACCTATGGCAGCAGTGGCTAGGTATTGGGGTATCAGCAGGATGAGGAGTTTGTGCAGGTTGGGAATAGATGGTGATGGCTGGAATATGAGAAGTGAAATGTGTCTTTGTTGTATTCTCTGCAGTCGAGTCCTGGCTGGAAGAAGTTGTCATGTCGGTCTGGGCCAGATGGAAAAGACGGGAAAAATGAACGATTCCATCATAAAGAACGTCAGCGGTAAGTCACCATCTGTAACTGTGCTGTGATCTATGTTCTGTAGAACTGGTATCTACCACCAGGGTCGGACTGGGGCACCAGGACACCGGAGAATCCTCCGGTGGGCCCCGCCCCCAGCTCCTGCCTCCTTCATTTGTGCCTGCTCTGCATCATGCTCATAGCTTGCGCACAGCAGTGCGCACTTTATTGTATAGACGGCACAGCTGGCAGACTGCACAGGTGATGGGAAGTGCAGGAGCAGCTCCTTCACATCACCTGCTGCCGCTGCCATTACTCTGCCAGGAGAGCTGTGTGTGGGGACCCTCACTTCAGCCAGCACAGTCAGAACAGCTGACTGTGAGGCTGAGAGCAGACATGCACACAACAGCTGACCGCAGTCACCTGTTTCCTGTGCTGCGTGTCTGTGCTCCTCTTCTACAAAGCCCTGGACAGCAGTGTAAACGCTGATTGGCTGCAATTCAGCCAGTCAGCGTTAGTTTTCTTTGTGTGAGCTCTCACCACAGCTCAGGCAAGGAGCTGTGCTGTGATTGGTCAGCAGTCCTGCCCAAGCAGCAGTGGAGCAGAGGGAGTCTGATGGCTGCAGTGTGACTAAGTAAATAACTATATGATGCACCCTGAGTAGATCTTCGGCCACAGAGGCAGTTAGGGGAGGGGGTCCCATTCATCCTAAGGCCATGTTCACACAGTGCGTTTTTTACTGCGGAACCGCAGCGTTTTTGCCGCTGCGGTTCCGCAGCTGTTTTCCATGCAGGGTACAGTACAATGTACCCTATGGAAAACAGGAACCACTGTGCACATGATCCTGAATTTTAAAAAAAAAGCCGCGCTGAATAGCTGCGGGAAAAAAGAAGTACCATGTCACTTCTTTTTTCGGAGCCGCAGCGGTTCTGCACCCATAGACCTCCATTGTGAGGTCAAACCCGCAGTAAAACCCGCAGATCAAAAATAGATCTGCGGGTTTTATTGCGGTTCGTGGTGCAGAACCGCTGCAGTAGGAAGTGCGGGGAAGCGGGCGGAAGTGCGTGGGTGGAGTGTGGCTGCCCCGATCCCACCCCCCATGCTCCGATGCCCCTCCCCCGTGCTCCGATGTCCCTCCCCCGTGCTCCGATGCCCCCCCCCGTGCTCCGATGCCCCCCCCGTGCCCTAATCTCCCCCCCTTATAGTTACCCGGCCTCCCGGTGTCCGTCCGGCCGTCTTCTCCCTGGGCGCCGCCATCTTGCAAAATGGCGGGCGCATGCGCAGTGCGCCCGCCGAATCTGCCGGCCGGCAGATTCGCTCCAAAGTGCATTTTGATCACTGAGATATAACCTATCTCAGTGATCAAAATAAAAAAATAGTAAATGACACCCCCCCCTTTGTCACCCCCATTGGTAGGGACAATAAAAAAATTAAGAATTTTTTTTTTTTTTTTCACTAAGGTTAGAATAGGGTTAGGGGTAGGGTTAGGGGTAGGGGTAGGGGTAGGGTTAGGGGTAGGGTTAGGGGTAGGGGTAGGGTTAGGGGTAGGGTTAGGGGTAGGGTTAGGGGTAGGGTTAGGGGTAGGGTTAGGGTATTTTCAGCCATTTTAGCCCTAAAAAGCTTCCTAGGAAACACACAGTCTCTGCATAGAAAACTGCATAAAAAAAAGGATAAAAAAACGCATCAAAAAACGCATCAAAAAAGGACAAAAAAAGGACCAAAAAAAGGACCTGCGTTTTCTGCCAAGAGCTGCAGTTTTTTAAAAAACAGTCCTGAAAAAAAAAGGATGGAAATCAGGAACGTGTGAACATACCCTAAAGGTGACATAGGGGAGGGGGCCCACAGTGATATTCTAATTTTCTTGTGGGTCCCATCCCCTATTGTGTCATCCACCTCTATTTTACTGTGGCTCCCCTTTCCCTCTCTGACTAGGCCCATAGGAAATCAGAGGTGACACAGTGGGGGAGGGGGCTCACAGGAAAATAGAGGTGACACAGTGGGGGAGGGGGCCCACAGGAAAATAGAGGTAGCACAGTGGGGGAGGGGGCCCACAGGATATTGGGTGACACAGTGGGGGAGGGGGCCACAGGAAAATAGAGGTAGCACAGTGGGGGAGGGGGCCCACAGGAAAATAGAGGTAGCACAGTGGGGGAGGGGGCCCACAGGATATTGGGTGACACAGTGGGGGAGGGGGCTCACAGGAAAATAGAGGTGACACAGTGGGGGAGGGGGCCCACAGGAAAATAGAGGTAGCACAGTGGGGGAGGGGGCCCACAGGAAAATAGAGGTAGCACAGTGGGGGAGGGGGCCCACAGGATATTGGGTGACACAGTGGGGAGGGGGCTCACAGGAAAATAGAGGTGACACAGTGGGGGCTCACAGGAAAATAGAGGTGACACAGTGGGGGAGGGGGCCCACAGGAAAATAGAGATAGCACAGTGGGGGAGGGGGCCCACAGGAAAATAGAGGTAGCACAGTGGGGGAGGGGGCCCACAGGATATTGGGTGACACAGTGGGGGAGGGGGCTCACAGGAAAATAGAGGTAACACAGTGGGGGAGGGGGCCCACAGGATATTGGGTGACACAGTGGGGGAGGGGGCTCACAGGAAAATAGAGGTAACACAGTGGGGGAGGGGGCCCACAGGAAAATAGAGATAGCACAGTGGGGGAGGGGGCCCACAGGAAAATAGAGGTAGCACAGTGGGGGAGGGGGCCCACAGGATATTGGGTGACACAGTGGGGGAGGGGGCCCACAGGAAAATAGAGGTGACACAGTGGGGGAGGGGGCCCACAGGAAAATAGAGGTGACACAGTGGGGGAGGGAGCCCACAGGAAAATAGAGGTAGCACAGTGATGGAGGGGGCCCACAGGACATTGGGTGACACAGTGGTGACGGGGGTCCTCAGGTAACACCTTTACGACATCAGCCTTACATGTATGGCGCGTGTTAAATGCCAGTGTCAATCTCTGACAGCAGCATATAATGACAGCCAGGGGTCTTCTTCCTGTGGCCAGGCGTTAAAGGAGACTGTGATTTCTGCTATCTGCAGTGATGCCGTGGTATCACTGCATATTATAGCACATGCGATCGGATGATCGCATCCTCATGTCCTCTAAGGGGGCTATCTGTACCAGTGAAAGGTAAAAACAAAATTTAAAAAATTCCTACAAGTTCAAATCACCCCTTTTAAGTCAATTGAAAATAAATATATTTAAAAAATAAAAAAAACAACACATATTTGGCATTGCTGGGTTCAGAAACGTCCGATCTATCAAAATATAAAAACAATTAACACGATCAGTAAACACCGTAAACAGAAACAACTCAAGAATTCCAAATGTCCTTTTTTCGGGTCGCCACAATTCCACAAAAAAAGCTATAACAAGTGATGAAAAAAATCACATTTATCCCAAAATCATACTAATGAAAACAATGTCTCGCCCCCAACAGAAACCTTCCCTGTGTGTAATAAAACATGCAGCAGTCGCCGTCTTCTGCCGCTGTGTCGTTGCTTCTGTCTTCTTCATTGCAGTGGAATATGGCCACCGGTAAGTATTTTACTACACACAGTGGACCTACATTACTGCTCTCCTGTGTGGTGTAGTATATAGAGGATCTGTCAGCTCTCCCGTGTGGTGTAGTATATAGAGGATCTGTCAGCTCTCCCGTGTGGTGTAGTATATAGAGGATCTGTCAGCTCTCCCGTGTGGTGTAGTATATAGAGGATCTGTCAGGTCTCCCGTGTGGTGTAGTATATAGAGGATCTGTCAGGTCTCCCGTGTGGTGTAGTATATAGAGGATCTGTCAGCTCTCCCGTGTGGTGTAGTATATAGAGGATCTGTCAGCTCTCCCGTGTGGTGTAGTATATAGAGGATCTGTCAGCTCTCCCGTGTGGTGTAGTATATAGAGGATCTGTCAGCTCTCCCGTGTGGTGTAGTATATAGAGGATCTGTCAGCTCTCCCGTGTGGTGTAGTATATAGAGGATCTGTCAGCTCTCCCGTGTGGTGTAGTATATAGAGGATCTGTCAGCTCTCCCGTGTGGTGTAGTATATAGAGGATCTGTCAGCTCTCCCGTGTGGTGTAGTATATAGAGGATCTGTCAGCTCTCCCGTGTGGTGTAGTATATAGAGGATCTGTCAGCTCTCCCGTGTGGTGTAGTATATAGAGGATCTGTCAGCTCTCCCGTGTGGTGTAGTATATAGAGGATCTGTCAGCTCTCCCGTGTGGTGTAGTATATAGAGGATCTGTCAGCTCTCCCGTGTGGTGTAGTATATAGAGGATCTGTCAGCTCTCCCGTGTGGTGTAGTATATAGAGGATCTGTCAGCTCTCCCGTGTGGTGTAGTATATAGAGGATCTGTCAGCTCTCCCGTGTGGTGTAGTATATATAGGATCTGTCAGCTCTCCCGTGTGGTGTAGTATATAGAGGATCTGTCAGCTCTCCCGTGTGGTGTAGTATATAGAGGATCTGTCAGCTCTCCCGTGTGGTGTAGTATATAGAGGATCTGTCAGCTCTCCCGTGTGGTGTAGTATATAGAGGATCTGTCAGCTCTCCCGTGTGGTGTAGTATATAGAGGATCTGTCAGCTCTCCCGTGTGGTGTAGTATATAGAGGATCTGTCAGCTCTCCCGTGTGGTGTAGTATATAAAGGATCTGTCAGCTCTCCCGTGTGGTGTAGTATATAGAGGATCTGTCGGCTCTCCCGTGTGGTGTAGTATATAGAGGATCTGTCGGCTCTCCCGTGTGGTGTAGTATATAGAGGATCTGTCGGCTCTCCCGTCTGGTGTAGTATATAGAGGATCTTTCGGCTCTCCCGTGTGGTGTAGTATATAGAGGATCTGTCGGCTCTCCCGTGTGGTGTAGTATATAGAGGATCTGTCGGCTCTCCCGTGTGGTGTAGTATATAGAGGATCTGTCGGCTCTCCCGTGTGGTGTAGTATATAGAGGATCTGTCGGCTCTCCCGTGTGGTGTAGTATATAGAGGATCTGTCGGCTCTCCCGTGTGGTGTAGTATATAGAGGATCTGTCAGCTCTCCCGTGTGGTGTAGTATATAAATGATCTGTCAGCTCTCCCGTGTGGTGTAGTATATATAGGATCTGTCAGCTCTCCCGTGTGGTGTAGTATATAGAGGATCTGTCGGCTCTCCCGTGTGGTGTAGTATATAGAGGATCTGTCGGCTCTCCCGTGTGGTGTAGTATATAGAGGATCTGTCGGCTCTCCCGTCTGGTGTAGTATATAGAGGATCTTTCGGCTCTCCCGTGTGGTGTAGTATATAGAGGATCTGTCGGCTCTCCCGTGTGGTGTAGTATATAGAGGATCTGTCAGTTCTCCCGGGTGGTGTAGTATATAGAGGATCTGTCAGCTCTCCCGTGTGGTGTAGTATATAGAGGATCTGTCAGCTCTCCCGTGTGGTGTAGTATATAGAGGATCTGTCAGTTCTCCCGTGTGGTGTAGTATATAGAGGATCTGTCAGCTCTCCCGTGTGGTGTAGTATATAGAGGATCTGTCAGCTCTCCCGTGTGGTGTAGTATATAGAGGATCTGTCAGCTCTCCCGTGTGGTGTAGTATATAGAGGATCTGTCAGCTCTCCCGTGTGGTGTAGTATATAGAGGATCTGTCAGCTCTCCCGTGTGGTGTAGTATATAGAGGATCTGTCAGCTCTCCCGTGTGGTGTAGTATATAGAGGATCTGTCAGCTCTCCCGTGTGGTGTAGTATATAGAGGATCTGTCAGCTCTCCCGTGTGGTCTAGTATATAGAGGATCTGTCAGCTCTCCCGTGTGGTGTAGTATATAGAGGATTTGTCAGCTCTCCCGTGTGGTGTAGTATATAGAGGATCTGTCAGCTCTCCCGTGTGATGTAGTATATAGAGGATCTGTCAGCTCTCCCGTGTGGTGTAGTATATAGAGGATCTGTCAGCTCTCTCGTGTGGTGTAGTATATAGAGGATCTGTCCGCTCTCCTGTGTGGTGTAGTATATAGGATCTATCCTGTGTGGTATTTTTACACGGCATGGTGGGCCCCAAGAATGATTTTTCTCTGGTGGGCCCAAGGTACTCCAGTCCGACGCTGTCTACCACTGACCATATGGCGGTAATATCCATGTTGGTCTTTATATAGAGATTATCTTCAGTAATCTGCTGATGTTTTCCTCCACTATTAGGGTGCGTCACCGAGTTGTAATCAAGGTTACCTGTTTAAGGGCTCACTCAGAAGCTTCGCCCCCCCTGAACCAAAACCCTAGCTACGCCTCTGAGCAGGTGAGTATGTCACAGCCGCCGCTCCCCCTCCCCTGCCGACCCCCAGGGACAATGACTTGAGTATAAGCCGAGAGGGGCACTTTCAGCCTAAAAAAATGGGCTGAAAATCTCGGCTTATACTCGAGTATACACTGTGTGCAGAAATATTAGGCAAGTTATATTTTAGAAAATTATTTTTATTATTGATCAACAACTATTTTCTCAATCAACCCAAAAGACTCATAAATATCAAAGCTTAATATTTTTGGAAGTTAGAGTGGTTTTTTTTAGATTTGGCTATCAAACGAGGATATCTGTTTGTGCAGGTAACTATTACTGTGCTGCTTAGTTTATTCTGATAGACTTTCAGTCATACATGGACATTTATGTAGTGCTAAAATGCCTGGTTCTATCATTTGTTGTATTTGTTATACTTTGCTGCCATCTACTGGCCGTTGCTATATCACACTGTAATATTTGTTATGGCATTTTTCCCACAACACCTTTCTGTCTTTAGCTCCTCCTATCTTTTTCCTTCTCTTCCTGTTTTGTACTCCGTGCCATCTTGGAATACACATGTGCTGCAGAGCTGGAGAAGGATTCTCTTGTTACCTCTAACCTGAAGCTTCTATTATCTCTATCTGGTGATTTTGTAACAGCTCTAACCTACAGTCCTCAGTCTCACCAAGGTACTGTAAATAAACCTGTTGAATGTATCACTGCATCATCCTTCCGGATCACCACGCGCGGCTGATAGAGACTGGTGGCACGGGTTGGCGAGTAACGCTACCTGCCATTGTTTATAGAAGAAGAAGAGGGGACGGGAAGAAAAACATTAGACTTGAACAAAGACGACCCAGGAAAACATACTCAGAAGGGAGGTAAGAACATTTCTAAAACAATCCACAGTGAGGAGATTGGAACAAAACAAAATCCTCTAAACTGCATGCTCGCAAACGCCAGAAGCCTGACAAACAAGATGGAAGAACTAGAAGCAGAAATATCTACAGGTAACTTTGACATAGTGGGAATAACCGAGACATGGTTAGATGAAAGCTATGACTGGCCAGTTAACTTACAGGGTTACAGTCTGTTTAGAAAGGATCGTAAAAATCGGAGAGGAGGAGGGGTTTGTCTCTATGTAAAGTCTTGTCTAAAGTCCACTTTAAGGGAGGATATTAGCGAAGGGAATGAGGATGTCGAGTCCATATGGGTTGAAATTCATGGAGGGAAAAATGGTAACAAAATTCTCATTGGGGTCTGTTACAAACCCCCAAATATAACAGAAAGCATGGAAAGTCTACTTCTAAAGCAGATAGATGAAGCTGCAACCCATAATGAGGTCCTGGTTATGGGGGACTTTAACTACCCGGATATTAACTGGGAAACAGAAACCTGTGAAACCCATAAAGGCAACAGGTTTCTGCTAATAACCAAGAAAAATTATCTTTCACAATTGGTGCAGAATCCAACCAGAGGAGCAGCACTTTTAGACCTAATACTATCTAATAGACCTGACAGAATAACAAATCTGCAGGTGGTTGGGCATTTAGGAAATAGCGACCACAATATTGTGCAGTTTCACCTGTCTTTCACTAGGGGGACTTGTCAGGGAGTCACAAAAACATTGAACTTTAGGAAGGCAAAGTTTGAACAGCTTAGAGATGCCCTTAATCTGGTAGACTGGGACAATATCCTCAGAAATGAGAATACAGATAATAAATGGGAAATGTTTAAGAACATCCTAAATAGGCAGTGTAAGCGGTTTATACCTTGTGGGAATAAAAGGACTAGAAATAGGAAAAACCCAATGTGGCTAAACAAAGAAGTAAGACAGGCAATTAACAGTAAAAAGAAAGCATTTGCACTACTAAAGCAGGATGGCACCATTGAAGCTCTAAAAAACTATAGGGAGAAAAATACTTTATCTAAAAAACTAATTAAAGCTGCCAAAAAGGAAACAGAGAAGCA
Organism: Ranitomeya imitator; assembly: GCF_032444005.1. Classification (NCBI taxonomy): domain Eukaryota; kingdom Metazoa; phylum Chordata; class Amphibia; order Anura; family Dendrobatidae; genus Ranitomeya; species Ranitomeya imitator. The sequence goes on along the minus strand of NC_091282.1, from coordinate 713,312,787 downwards.
CATTGCTAAGGAGAGTAAAACTAATCCCAAACTGTTCTTCAACTATATCAATAGTAAAAGAATAAAAACTGAAAATGTAGGCCCCTTAAAAAATAGTGAGGAAAGAATGGTTGTAGATGACGAGGAAAAAGCTAACATATTAAACACCTTCTTCTCCACGGTATTCACGGTGGAAAATGAAATGCTAGGTGAAATCCCAAGAAACAATGAAAACCCTATATTAAGGGTCACCAATCTAACCCAAGAAGAGGTGCAAAACCGGCTAAATAAGATTAAAATAGATAAATCTCCGGGTCCGGATGGCATACACCCACGAGTACTAAGAGAACTAAGTAATGTAATAGATAAACCATTATTTCTTATTTTTAGTGACTCTATAGCGACAGGGTCTGTTCCGCAGGACTGGCGCATAGCAAATGTGGTGCCAATATTCAAAAAGGGCTCTAAAAGTGAACCTGGAAATTATAGGCCAGTAAGTCTAACCTCTATTGTTGGTAAAATATTTGAAGGGTTTCTGAGGGATGTTATTCTGGATTATCTCAATGAGAATAACTGTTTAACTCCATATCAGCATGGGTTTATGAGAAATCGCTCCTGTCAAACCAATCTAATCAGTTTTTATGAAGAGGTAAGCTATAGGCTGGACCACGGTGAGTCATTGGACGTGGTATATCTCGATTTTTCCAAAGCGTTTGATACCGTGCCGCACAAGAGGTTGGTACACAAAATGAGAATGCTTGGTCTGGGGGAAAATGTGTGTAAATGGGTTAGTAACTGGCTTAGTGATAGAAAGCAGAGGGTGGTTATAAATGGTATAGTCTCTAACTGGGTCGCTGTGACCAGTGGGGTACCGCAGGGGTCAGTATTGGGACCTGTTCTCTTCAACATATTCATTAATGATCTGGTAGAAGGTTTACACAGTAAAATATCGATATTTGCAGATGATACAAAACTATGTAAAGCAGTTAATACAAGAGAAGATAGTATTCTGCTACAGATGGATCTGGATAAGTTGGAAACTTGGGCTGAAAGGTGGCAGATGAGGTTTAACAATGATAAATGTAAGGTTATACACATGGGAAGAGGGAATCAATATCACCATTACACACTGAACGGGAAACCACTGGGTAAATCTGACAGGGAGAAGGACTTGGGGATCCTAGTTAATGATAAACTTACCTGGAGCAGCCAGTGCCAGGCAGCAGCTGCCAAGGCAAACAGGATCATGGGGTGCATTAAAAGAGGTCTGGATACACATGATGAGAGCATTATACTGCCTCTGTACAAATCCCTAGTTAGACCGCACATGGAGTACTGTGTCCAGTTTTGGGCACCGGTGCTCAGGAAGGATATAATGGAACTAGAGAGAGTACAAAGGAGGGCAACAAAATTAATAAAGGGGATGGGAGAACTACAATACCCAGATAGATTAGCGAAATTAGGATTATTTAGTCTAGAAAAAAGACGACTGAGGGGCGATCTAATAACCATGTATAAGTATATAAGGGGACAATACAAATATCTCGCTGAGGATCTGTTTATACCAAGGAAGGTGACGGGCACAAGGGGGCATTCTTTGCGTCTGGAGGAGAGAAGGTTTTTCCACCAACATAGAAGAGGATTCTTTACTGTTAGGGCAGTGAGAATCTGGAATTGCTTGCCTGAGGAGGTGGTGATGGCGAACTCAGTCGAGGGGTTCAAGAGAGGCCTGGATGTCTTCCTGGAGCAGAACAATATTGTATCATACAATTATTAGGTTCTGTAGAAGGACGTAGATCTGGGTATTTATTTATTATGATGGAATATAGGCTGAACTGGATGGACAAATGTCTTTTTTCGGCCTTACTAACTATGTTACTATGTTACTATGTTACTATATAGCGATTTGTGATCACATCCCTCAGACACATCTCATCCACGTATTTCGGTGGCAGAATAGTAACAAGAGACCTAAGTCTACAGTGTCTGTGTGCATATGCATTGTCTGCTAGCAAGTCTTAACCATCCGCCATCTTAGCTAAAACATGTCCACAAAAAGCACCGTGGACCCATCTGCAAGTGAAGCACATCAGGTTCCCGACACCAAAGATGCTGCAGGAGCAGAGTCCACACTTACTGCAGAGCAGGACGTACGACCCAAACGTGTAACCAAGCCGACACAAAAGGCCAGAGAGAACTTTGAGACTACTACAGACAAGTTCCATAATAACCTAGAACATTTATGGGGCAGAGTTGATCACTATTTAGCAGCTCTTCCACGTTACCACAGTGACGCTGCAGGTTTAACCACCACATTGAAGAGTTTATCTGCCGCCTATGATCGCTACCAGAGACTGTCTGCAAAGTACATCACATTTCTGAGTAACTGTGACATGGAAGATGCCCCAGCAGAACTAGCTGAAAGGGAAACTCTTCTCCAAGAAAAGACCTCATTAGTACGAGATGCCCAGGATAAAGCAGAACTCCGCATCGCTCACCTCCAAGAGGTTAGGTCACATCGCACAACATCGACCAAAATCACAGCTCGGTCTTCCAGATCATCTCACTCCAGGAAGTCAACATTGTCCGACAAGCTACTGGAGATCCGTGCAGCTGCAGAGGAAGCTAGAGTAAAAAGCTCCTTTGCTAAAAGGGAGGCTGAAGAGGAAGTGGAAGCTCAAAGAAACAAAGTGGAAGCTCAAAGAAATGAGATGGAAGCTCAAAGGAAATTAAAAATACTCCAAGCAGAAAGGGAAGAAGCAACAGCCCTTGCTAAACTGAAGGTCCTTGAACAAGCATTGGGACAAGAAGACAACTCGGACTGTCTTATTCCAGAAGAAATGGAGGACTCAGCTGATCGCACCTCTGACTACGTGCTAAGACATCTAACATCTGCACCAGCACCACCTCCAGTTTCTAACACGGATGCGCCCGCAAGTCAAGAAATGTCGCCACCTACTGCCGACAAGGTAACTTCCAGCACTAACTCACAATTTAGGCCACAGCCAGCGAACCCTATAGAGACTAAACCGCAGTTTAACCCTTATGCCGCATCATTTCGTCCTGATTTGTCGCAGTCATATAAGCCAGAGAACTTACATTCCCTACGGATACCACAAGTTCATCCTGCAACAATGACCGGGAGATCGGACATGTCTGACTTTGCCAGATACATGATTCGCCGGGAGTTAATAAACATTAGTCTCTCAAAGTTTGATGATCGTGCTGAGAATTATAGAGCCTGGAAATCCACCTTTCAAGCAGTGATCCAAGACCTTAATCTCACCGGCAAGGAACAACTGGATTTGCTTGTTAACTGGTTTGGCCCTGAATCAGTAGAGCGCATAAAGACAATAAGGGCAGTTCATGTGGACTATTCAGATGCAGGTCTTATTGCAGCCTGGGAGAGACTGGAACAAACCTACGGCAGCTCAGAAGCTATAGAATGTGCCTTATTTAAAAGACTGCAAACCTTCCCAAAGATAACTAACAAGGACAATAGAAAACTTCAAGATCTGAGCGACCTGCTAAAGGAAATAGAATTGGCAAAATTAGACCCACGTCTCTCAGGACTGAGCTACCTAGATACTGCTCATGGCGTTAATCCAATAGTGTCCAAGTTGCCACACGGCATGCAGGATAAATGGGCAGACCACGGCTCACGGTATAAAAGGCAGTATGATGTGTCCTTTCCCCCCTTTTCATATTTTTCCAGGTTCATCAGTGACCAAGCTCGGAAGAAGAATGATCCCAGCTTCGACTTCACTGAGCCTACTTCACCAGCATCATCATCATCTACAAGGTATGATAACATTGCCAAACGTAGAGATTCAAGGAACACAGTATCTGTGAGAAAGACTGACGTTCCACTTACTACACCTGCCTTCACTAAGACAAATAATGTTGCTCCTAAAGTCATGGACAGTAACCGCATGTGCCCTATCCACAAAAGGCCTCACCCACTTAAAGAATGCCGTGGATTCAGAGCAAGGAATTTGCAGGAGTGTAAAGATACCCTCAAGGAGCTTGGGATATGTTATAAGTGTTGCACCTCCTCAGACCACCTCGCTAAGGACTGTAAGGCCGCCATTAAGTGCACTGAATGCAGCAGTGATAAACACGTCACAGCCATGCATCCCACGCCGGCTCCACACAACTCACAACCTTCTGCAGCATCTAACCCTGCTCAAAAGCATGGCGGGGAGCCACAGGTCCCTGACCCAACTGCAGCTGCTGTTTCCTCCTCATGTACTGAAGTATGTGGAGAAGGGACTGATCCTAAATGCTGTGCCAAGGTATGTCTGATTAAGGTCTATCCAGTAGGACAACCCGACAAGGTCTCCAAAATGTATGCCATAATAGATGAGCAAAGTTACCGATCTCTAGCCATGCCCAAATTCTTTGAGATCTTCAACATAAAGGGACAAACGACTCCATAGACCCTCAACACCTGCTCTGGTCGTATTGAGACTTCTGGCAGGAGAGCCTCTGGGTACATAGTCTCTTCAATCAAGGGAAACATGCATATACCCTTGCCAACCCTAATTGAATGTGACCAGATACCTGATAACAGGGAGGAGATTCCCACTCCGGAAGCCGCACTTCATCATCGCCACTTGAGGCACCTGACTAATGAAATTCCTCCTCTGGACATGAATGCTGATATTCTAATCCTACTCGGAAGGGACATTCTGAAGGTCCATAAGGTACGCCAACAATGCAATGGTCCAGATGATGCTCCATACGCCCAAAGACTCGACCTAGGCTGGGTAATCGTGGGCGATGTATGTCTGGATAGGAGTCACAAGGCATCCGAAGTCAACGCCTGTAAAACGTATGTGCTCCAAAATGGTCGAGCAACTCACTTTAAGCCATGCCTTCATCACTACGAAGTGAAAGAGAGGTTCTCTGATTGCATCCAGGAGCCTGACATCATTCCCACTCCCTACGGTGATGACTTAGGGAGAACAGTGTTTCACACAACAAAAGATGACAACAAAGTCGCCTTATCCATAGAAGACAAGGAGTTTCTTAAAATTATGGACAGTGGATTCTTCAAAAATGAATCGGACCACTGGGTTGCTCCCTTACCCTTCAAGGCTTCAAGGACCAGGCTTCCTACCAACAGAGAACAGGCCTTATCTAGATTCATCTCACTGCAGAGAACGTTAAGGAACAAGCCTGAAATGAAGGAACATTTCATAGCCTTTATGGACAAGATATTTCGCAATGACCATGCAGAGCCAGCTCCACCATTGCAAGCTGATGAAGAATGCTGGTATCTCCCTGCCTTTGGAGTGTATCATCCAAGAAAGCCGAAACAAATCAGAGTGGTGTTCGATTCAAGCGCCAAACATGACGGCGTATCTCTGAATGACGTTCTCTTCACTGGTCCGAACCTGACTAACAACCTGGTGGGAGTGCTCATGAGATTCAGAAAGGAACCGGTCGCCATTACCGCCGACATCGAACAAATGTTCCATTGTTTCGTCGTGCAACAAGATCACAGAAATTATCTCCGTTTTCTATGGCACCGAGACAATGACACCAACAAGGAAATGATCGAATACCGCATGAAGGTGCACGTTTTCGGAAACAGTCCTTCTCCTGCAGTCGCTACATATGGCCTATGTAGGACCGCCTCCGATGGTGCTGCGGAGTTCGGGAAGGATGCCCAACAGTTCGTTGAAAAGGACTTCTACGTGGACGACGGTCTTAAATCCCTTCCTACAGTGGAGGAAGCCATTGATCTGCTCCAACGGACACAAGGTATGCTTTCTAAAGCTCATTTAAGATTGCATAAAATTGCCTCCAATAGTGCTGTTGTCATGAAGGCCTTTCACCCTAATGATCATGCCGCAGAATTTAGGGACTTGAACCTAGGCTCAGACAATCCACCAGTACAGAGAAGTCTAGGCCTGAGGTGGAACTTGCTAAATGACTCCTTCAGCTTTCAGGTTAGTGGTGCAGAAAAACCATTTACTAAGTGTGGGGTTCTGTCAGTGGTGAACAGTCTATATGATCCACTTGGGTTTGTCGCACCCCTGACTATACAAGGCAAGCTCCTGCTGAGACAACTCTCAGAGTACATTAAGGACTGGGATATACCACTCCCTGCAGACAAACAACTAAAGTGGAAGTCATGGAGAGAATCTCTTTGCGCCTTGGATAAGATCCACATACCACGTTGTTACACTCCGGCATCCCTAACTACAAGTCAAAGGAAGGAGATTCATGTATTCGCTGATGCCTCCACTGAAGCTATTGCTGCTGTCGCTTACTTGAAGGTTGTAGACTCTAATAATGAAGCCCATGTTGGATTTCTGTTTGGAAAGGCTAAACTGGCTCCTAAACCCGAGCACACCATACCCAGACTCGAGCTCTGTGGGGCTGTACTAGCCATAGAGATTGCAGACTTCATACAGAGCGAACTAGCTATTCACGTGGATGACACAAAATTCTACACAGACAGTAAGGTAGTTCTGGGCTACATATACAACCAGACGAAACGCTTCTACGTCTATGTCAGTAACCGAGTGGAAAGGATCAGGAAATCCTCCAAACCCCAGCAATGGCAGCACGTCCAATCCCATCTTAACCCTGCGGACCTTGCTACTAGACCATTGTCTATTGGTGCCTTCGCAAGCTCTTCTTGGTTGACTGGACCGGAGTTCCTTCACGAACAATGCAAAGAGACTGCCGTTGAAGACAGCTGCAGCCTTGAGGATCCAGATGTCGACCCAGAGATCCGTCCTGATTTCAGCACCTTCATCACCAAATTCAAGGAGAAGGTTGGCTTGGACTGTCAGCGTTTTGATCGCTTCTCAAGATGGACGAGGCTGGTTCGTGCCATTGCAAGGTTAGTACACATTGTACAATGCTATCGCAATAAGGACAGTAACACTGATTGTCACGGTTGGCATATCTGCCATAAGCCTCTCTCTGCAGAAGACATTGCTCTGAGTGAACTCATTGTGATACGCAATGTGCAGCAGAATGTTTTTCACAAGGAACTGGAATCTATGCTGATGGACTCAAATCTTTCAAGACTCACTCACGAGACCTTGACCACTTTCTTAGCAGAGGTCTCTGCTATAGTAAACTCAAGACCACTTGTACCCATATCTACGGATCCAGAATCTCCTACAATTCTCACTCCAGCAACTCTCCTCACCCAGAAACTTGGAACTGTTCCAAACCCGCCTGAAGACTCTGTGTCCAGTAACAAATATCAGAGACGGTGGAAATATGTGCAACATCTGGCTAATTGTTTCTGGAATAGATGGAAGAGGGAGTACCTGACACTTCTCCAAAAACGAAGAAAATGGCAACAAGTAAAGCCAAATTTACAAGTAGGAGATATTATCCTCATGAAAGACCAGAAGGAGGAAAGAAGCACATGGCCTATGGGACTTATATCTAAAACCTTTCCAAGTGACGATGGCAAGGTACGCAAGGTAGAAGTGACAGTTACTAAGCAAGGTGACCCCAAAACTTTCATTAGGCCTATATCAGAGATTATCTTACTCATACCGGTTGAGGATTGATTATCCATCCAATCAGTAGGAACTCTTTCAAGGAACTTCAACCTTTGGATTACAAATGGGTTGGAGACAGTTTGGCCTAGCGCGGCTTCTCCAATCCGAAGATGGGTTATCCGTTGGATTACTTCAAGAACTCGTTATAGACATTTGTCTATCTTGTTATTCAATATGTTATTGTTGCATTGCATGCGTTGTTTTTATCTTACAGGTTGAGGTATCCCTCCATGCACTTCTGGTAAACACTTCCAATTTGAGACTGGTATAGTGAAATCCGAGGATTTCAGACGGGGAGTGTGCTGCTTAGTTTATTCTGATAGACTTTCAGTCATACATGGACATTTATGTAGTGCTAAAATGCCTGGTTCTATCATTTGTTGTATTTGTTATACTTTGCTGCCATCTACTGGCCGTTGCTATATCACACTGTAATATATGTTATGGCATTTTTCCCACAACACCTTTCTGTCTTTAGCTCCTCCTATCTTTTTCCTTCTCTTCCTGTTTTGTACTCCGTGCCATCTTGGAATACACATGTGCTGCAGAGCTGGAGAAGGATTCTCTTGTTACCTCTAACCTGAAGCTTCTATTATCTCTATCTGATGATTTTGTAACAGCTCTAACCTACAGTCCTCAGTCTCACCAAGGTACTGTAAATAAACCTGTTGAATGTATCACTGCATCATCCTTCCGGATCACCACGCGCGGCTGATAGAGACTGGTGGCACGGGTTGGCGAGTAACGCTTCCTGCCATTGTTTATATAGCGATTTGTGATCACATCCCTCAGACACATCTCATCCACGTATATCGGTGGCAGAATAATTACTGTGCAGAATTATTAGGCAACTTAATAAAATCCAAACATATTCCCATCTCACTTGTTTATTTTCACCAGGTAAACCAATATAACTGCACAAAATTTAGAAATAAACATTTCTGATATGCAAAAACAAAACATTAGTGACCAATATAGCCACCTTTCTTTATGATGACACTCAACAGCCTTCCTTCCATAGATTCTGTCAGTTCTTTGATCTGTTTACAATCAACATTGCGTGCAGCAGCCACCAGACACTGTTCCGAGAGGTGGACTGTTTTCCCTCCCTGTAGATCTCACATTTTATGAGGGACCACAGGTTCTCTATGAGGTTCAGATCAGGTGAACAAGGGGCCCATGTCATTTTTTCTTCTTGGAGACCTTTACTGGCCAGCCACGCTGTGGAATAGTTGGAGGCATGTGATGGAGCATTGTCCTGCATGAAAATTACATTTTTCTTGAACGATACTGACTTCTTCCTGTACCACTGCTTGAAGAAGTTGTCTTCCAGAAACTGACAGTAGGTCTGGTAGTTGAGCTTCACTCCATCCTCAACCCGAAAAGGTCCCACAAGTTCATCTTTGATGATACCAACCCATACCAATACCCCACCTCCACCTTGCTGGCATCTGAGTCAGAGTGGAGCTCTCTGCCGTTTACTGATCCAGCCTCTGGCCCATCCATCTGGCCCATCAAGAGTCACTCATTTCATCAGTCCATAAAACCTTTGAAAAGTCAGTCTGAAGATATTTCTTGGCCCAGTCTTGACGTTTTATCTTATGTTTCTTGTTCAAAGGTTTTCAGCCTTCCTTACCTTGGCCATGTCCCTGAGTATCACACAACTTGTGCTTTTTGTTAGTCCAGTAACGTTGCAGCTCTGAAATATGGCAAAACTGGTGGCAAATGGCATCTTGCCAGCTTCACGCTTGATTTTCCTCAATTCATGGAGTTATTTTGCGCCTTTTTTGCCCAACACGCTTCTTGCGACCCTGTTGGATATTTGCCATGAAACGCTTGATTGTTCGGTGATCACTCTTCAACGGTTTGGCAATTTCAAGACTGCTGCATCCCTCTGCAAGACATATCACAATTTTGGACTTTTCAGAGCCCATCAAATCTTTTTTCTGACCCATTTTGCCAAAGGAAAGGAAGTTGACTAATAATTAAGCACACCTTATATAGGGTTTTGATGTCATTAGACAACACCCCCCCCCCCCCCCTCATTACAGAGATGCACATCACCTGATTTACTTAATTGGTAGTTGGCTCTCAAGCCTGAACAGCTTGGAGTAGAACAACATGTATAAAAAGTATCATGTGATCAAAATACAATTTGCCTATTAATTCTGCACACAGTGTATACGGTATATCAGGTGGTGAACTTTGATTTTTGCCTTGTTAAAAGATCCCTGGAGCAGTCAGTTCATTGGTGAACACGTATGAAAAGTGCCAGTTTAATATCTCCGCCTTTTCTTTGTGCTCTATAATTATCTTATTATCATCTTTTAAGGGGCTGATACATCAATACCAAATAGAAATAAAAGAGATTGTATGTATATATTTTGGGGAGATTTATTTTACTGTCGCTGGCAATTTGTTTTTCTGTAGATAACTACCTATTAGGATCTTTATACTCCTGAAATGCAATTTCTGTATTCTCAGCCTTCAAGATTTTGAATACCCTTTTGATTATATCTTATTAACCCCTTCACCCCAAATCCTGTTTCCACTTTCCTTACCAGGCCAATTTTTTTCAATTCTGACCACTGTCACTTTATGAGGTCATAATTCTGGAACTCTTCAATGGATAGAAATTTTGCGAAAAATGTGAAAATGTTGCAATTTTCAAACTTAATTTTTTTTACCTTAAATCAGAGAAATGTGTCACACAAAATACTGTAGTTAATAAATAACATTTTTGTCATGTCTACTTTACATCAGCACAATTTTTGAATTTTTTTTTATTAGGAAGTTGTAAGGGTTAAAAGTTGGTTGACCAGCGATTTCTATTTTTTTCTCATCAAGTGACACCATTCTAAAAACTGCACCCCTCAAGGTGCTCAAAAACCACATTCAAGAAGTTTGTTAACCCTTCAGGTGCTTCACAGGAATTAATGTAATGTGAAAGTAAAAATAAACATTTAACTTTTTTTTCACAAAAATTTTCCTTTAGACGCAATTTTTTTTTACTTTCACAAGGGTAACAGGAGAAAATAAACCATACAATTTGTTGTGCAATTTCTCCTGAGCATGCCGATACCCCTTATGCTGGGGAAAACCACTGCTTGGGTGCATGTCAGGGCTTGGAATGGAATGAGAACATTTGACTTTTTAAATATAAAATTTGCTGGCATAATTAGCAGGCGACATGTCGTGTTTGGAGAGCCCCTGATGTGACTAAACAGTGGAACCCTCCCTACAAGTGGCACCATTTTGGAAACTAGACCCCTCGGGGAACCTATCTAGATGTGTTTTGAGCAACTTGAAAACTCAGTTGCTTCACAAAAGTTTCTAACATTGAGCTGTGGAAAAAAAAAACACATTTTTCCCTCATCTTTTTTTAGCCCCAAATTTTGTATTTTCACATGGAAAATGGACCCCAAATTTGTTGGGCAATTTCTCCTGAGTACACTGATACTCCATATGAAAACTACTTTTGAGGCACAGTGCAAAGCACAGAAGGGAAGGAGTGCCACATTACAGTGCAGATTTTGCAGGACTAGTGTGAAGGTTCATGTCACATTGGCAGAGCCCCTGCGGTACCAGAACAGCAGAGCTCCCCATATGTGACCCAATTTTACAAACTATATTTCCCAATGAATTCATCTAGGGGTGCAGTGATCATAATGACATCACATGTATGCCACAGAATGTTATACCATTGGGCAGTGAAGAAAAAATAATTAACATTTTTACCACAAAGATTATGTGTTAGCCCCAAGTTTTACATTTTCATACTGGAAAATGGGAAAAAATGTCACCAGAATTTATCCCACAATTTTTGCTGAATATAGAAATACCCCATATGTGGCTGTACAGTACTGCTTAACCACTCGGCAAAACTTGGGAGGGACAGAGTGCTATTTGCCTCCTGGAGCAAAGATTTTCCTAAAATACTCTGCCGACTCCATATAGAGCCCCTAAGTGCTAGAAAAGCAGAATCCCCCTCAAGTAACCCTGGAAATTGTACTCCTTTGGGAATTTGTCTACAGGTGTAGTAACGAGTGGGACTCCATGGGTGTTTTCTAGAAACAAACAGTAGTACATGTTGCTGAGTGAAAATTGCAAACTGCCATTGTTATCACCAGTACATTATGCCCAGCTCGTGCTTCTGGAGACAAGCACCTGTAAATTAGGCGGGCTCTCGTCGCTACATAAATGCCAAATGTGAGTGAAAAATGTGGTTTAGGCACGCTGAGGCTTAGAAGGGAGGGGTGCACTTGGATTTGGGGGCACATCATTTGCTGAATTTCCATTCAGGGGTGAGGAGCCATTTTGTTTTTCCAGAGGCTTTGTGCAACCAGTAACGTGGAAGCCCCCTGTTTCCATTAACAGATAATAGACCTGAGTGGGGACTTGCTTTTTTTGTGGATTGAGTTGAAGCTTTTATTGGGAACATTTTACATAATGTTTGGGATCACATTTATCTGGCGCTCAACGCTGACCACTTACGTTGGGGTTTCCATCTAAATCTCTGAGTGACGTGATTCAGATGAAACCACCAAGACATCCACTCACTATAATGAGGCAGCAGAGTTACTCTGGACTCCGTCTGGCTTCTATTCAGCGGTGTCCTTCATTTCAGAAGAGCACAAAACTGTGGTCGACCGCAATTTTATGCATGCCTAAGGACATGTTCACACATTCAGAATTTGATCAGTATTTTACGTCAGTATTTGTAAGCAAAAACCAGGAGTGGAACAATCAGAAGAAAAATATAATGGAAACACGTGACCAGTTCTGTATTTATCACCCCCTCCTGCTTTTGGCTTACAAATATTGATGTAAAATACTGACCAAATACTGATAGTGTGAATGTGGCCTTATAAGACGGACACCAATGGATCACAAGTCTTACGGCGTCCACACTTCCTTCATCTGCCTCATTATAGGGAATCTTCTGTTTGGCGTTCTGTTTGAATCACCTATTTCAGAGATTTACATGGAAACCCTGATGTAAGCGCTCAGCACAGGATAAATGAGCACCGAGCCTTACTGTGACCTTTGGGAGGCAGAATGAAAAATATCAACAGCATGTGAAGAATTGTTGTTTTTTTTTTGGCCATTCATCATGCGGTATAAGTGATCAGGCAACTTTATTCTTCGGATCTGTGCGATTACCAGATTTATGTCGGTTTTTATGTTTGGCTGCTGTCACACAGTAAAAGACTCTTTTTATTGCAAAAACTTTTTTTGCATCTCCAAATTTAGACAGCTATAATTTTTCCATATTTCGACTGACAGAGTTATGTGACGGTTTGCTTCTTGCTGCACATGACATTTTTTAATCGCTTTCTATGCCAATTTTTGGGAGGTAGATTGAACAAAAACCAGCAATTCAGGAGTTGTTGTTTTTTTTAATATTGTTCGGCATGTGGTAAAATTGATAAAGCAGCTTTATTCTTTGGGTCAGTACAATTACAGCGATACACCATTTCAATTCTTCTTATGTTTTTGTCGCTTTTACACAAAAATTATTTTACAGAAATAATTATTTTTGCATAGCTTTATTCTAAGAGCTGTAACCTTTTTATTTTTCCACTGATGAAGCTGTATGGCACCTTGTTTTTTGCAGTACCATTTTTATTTATATTTGTCTTATTCAACGCGTTTTATTGCACTTTTTGTTCAGCGGTATGATGATAATGTATTGTTTTTTGCCTCGTTTTTAAACTTATTTTTTACAGTGTTCCCTAAAGAGGTTAACTAATGAGACAGTTTTATAGAGCGGGTCGTGCCGGATGCGACAATACCAAATATGTGTACTTTGTTTATTTTTTTATATATAAATGTATTTATTTGATTAATATTTTTTTCTGTTTTCTTCACTTGGCAATTTTTTTTATTTTTAAATATTTTACACATTTTAATCTTTTTTTTCTATTTTTTTTTTTACATTGTCCCACAATGGGACATCACTGTATTGTGACAGATCGCTGATCTGATACTCTGCAATGCTTCTGCACTGCAGGGCATAAGAGCAGCATCTGACAGGCAGGGAACTGACATGCCACATTGCCTGAAGGACCCCGCTGCCATCTTGCAGCCGAGGGTCACAATGGAGATCATCATCAGTACAATGTGATCGCATTGCGTTGTGCTGATGGAATCACACTGGGAGCACACTCCCTGTGCGATCTCAATGTCGCTGTCATTATTTCCAGCAGCACAAAGGGGTTAAACGCCCACGATCAGTACTATCACTGATCATGGGCGTTGTTGCAGGGTCTCACACAGAGCTGACACCTGCACCTGATCGTGTCGGCTCTCAGCGTGAGCCCCCGCAATTGCAGCGCCGTGCATGTACAGTGCTTTGCGGGAACTCCGCTCCCGCTGCGCTGTATGGCGCATGTCGGGAAGGAGTTAAACTTTGCACTGTTTTATTTATCCAAAATGTTTTATTTTTATGCCTGGATATTTTAGTACTAGAGGGTATAAGGTTTCTACAGGTTTCTAGTAGTATATCCTTAAATATACCTTGTTTATGTTCGTTATCCCCAGTTACCCTGGCATTGTCCCAGTCTACACGATTAAAGGGAACCTGCCACATCATTTTTAGGAACTAAACTGTCCCCAGTGTGTTGTTAGTGATGCAAGTTGTTTTCAATCAAAAGAGCGCTGTAATCATCTCCAAAATCACTTTGTATGCTTATGTAGTACCTTCTCTTTCAGTCATAGGGGTGGTGCTTCATTTTTTTTGGCACAAGCTTTTCATATTGTCTTCCCCCACGCACTCTGATTGATTGTTGTGTGTTGACGTTATGAGAATGTGCTCTAAAACCCTGCACTTGTGCAATGTTGACCTTGGTTACAAAGCCTGTAACTCACAGCGGCACCAGCGCATGCGCACAGTCAATGAAGTTTGGTAAGTACACACAGTTACAGTGTGCATGCGCTGAGAGGCGCAAGTGTGGAATTTTAGAGCAGATTCCTGTGACATTGGCTCTCCCTGGAACATTAATCAGAGTGCGTGGGCTTCCGCAATATAATATAATATATATATATATATATATATATAATGTTCCATGTATTGGGATTGGAGCTGTATACACCATACGCTCAATGTTAGATGGTGGTTCAGTGTAAGTTCAGCCTTTCTCCTAATACCCGGTCAAAATTTTTAAGGACCTTCCACCTCCCTCTAATTTTGTTATTGGTACCAATATGCACAATCACAGCTGGGTTTTTCCCAGACCCAGCAATCTGATCCGCAATATACTGAACCTGAGCACCCGGCAGACAACATAGTGTATTTTGCTCCTTCCTACAGCAATTGTTTTCCTGATTGCTAGGAGCAAGGTCCTGCTGCAGTGATCCCATTCCTGGGCTTGTATTCCTAATATCAGCCAAACCAGCATATTTACTAGGTTGTGCCAGATCAGGACTGATCTCCCTGGCACTTTTCCCCCTACCCCTTCTTCTGTTACCCAGATACGTACCTCTCCGTCCTGATCTTTCCTACATGTCACTGGCAATAGCCAGTGTATGCTCATTGAGTGCTTTACTCCTCTCCAGGTTTTCAATGCTCCTGAGTGTTAGACGCTGCACATTTAAAGCAAAGACAGACTGCTGTATTTCTTGTGTGAGAATCGCATCCTAAACCTCATACTGTCCGTAGGCTCTCCTGACCTGAGCTTGACAGCTGCACAGAAATCCATCACGCTGTCATGCTCGGGTCAGGAGAGGTGCCGGCCAGTCCGTGCCGTGCGATGCGATTCTCGCACGAGAAATACAGCAGTCTGACTCAGCCCTTAGATCCATTATCTAGGCTTCCAAACATACAACATGGTGACATCGGGTACTAATATATTCGCCCTCAAACAGCTGTTTAAGGCATCCATACATCTCACAAGATGCACACCTGGTGGTGTTGTCCATGGGAGCACACACTAAACAGTACAGATAAAAGCAGAGAAAACAATGAAAAACTTGTAAGGAAAACACCAAACGATGCTATTATGTTAAACTATGAAATTATGTTTAAGTATGCATTTATCTGCAGCCTCTGCTCAGCAGCTCTCGCTTGAATTCACTGGAACTTGTAGTTCTCCAACCAGCAAGGAACAGGTATGACTGCAACAAACATTTAAATCACAAGATCCCTTTTTTCCCCCTTCAACAGTGTTGATAGTGTTGTGACAGTCACTCAACCTTGTGGCTGAAATTAAGGTCAGTGTAG
This sequence comes from Ranitomeya imitator, assembly GCF_032444005.1. Lineage (NCBI taxonomy): Eukaryota > Metazoa > Chordata > Amphibia > Anura > Dendrobatidae > Ranitomeya > Ranitomeya imitator. The sequence continues at coordinate 713,297,049 of NC_091282.1, read as the reverse complement.
CTGAGATGATATTTTGTAGCCAACTTGGCGGCTTTTTGGGGGGGAATCTGGGCATTGATGTTCAACAGTGTGTAATTACGGCCATTGTGGTTTTCATGGTCAGATTTCTGCAGACATTTTTATGGGAATTTTGGCTTTAAGCCATTGTTTTGGGGGTAAAGTACATTTGGGCAGATTTATCAAAAATAATTTTTAGACAGTGTAATCTTAGACTCGTTGGTCTGAAAACATTACAGATATAGCATAGTAGCTTTTTGCAGGTTGATAAATTCAGTACATTATTTGACTGTCTGATGATTGGTCCATTTACACTGCAAGATAATATTGTTTCATGATAATTCTGCAGTGTAGACTGGCTACCGATCAACCAATGAGCAAGCAAAACGATAGTCCGTTAGAACAGTGGCAACTTAGTCTATGATCACATGCCCAGTAATGATCCAGCAGCAATCGTTGGCCCAAGTTGTGCAGACAACTTTTTCGTCAATTTTTAAATAACTGATCTCTGCTGTATGAGTTTCACATTGAAGTCAATGGAAATCGGATCCATTAATCAGCCATCCATTTTTCTTTCATATGTAACTGATCCATTTTTTTTTTTGCTTACTGGACACTATTAGGGGAACCCCAAACTTTAAAATGACGGTAATATGAATTTTGAGGAGCACGTTAGACTTATCTGAAAAAAGGGTTGAAAGAAAATAAAACAAAGACAGATTACTTATCACATAGACTTTGTCATCTAGGTCCACTTTTCTTTTTCTATGTTTTGTTATAAAACACAGAAGACCCACTATATAGCCAGATTTTCTGTGCACTGGTATTGAATTGTCTGTGTGCTTTTACCATGGGAAAACCTCTTCTGCTAAAGGAATTCTACTAACAATGCTTTGCTCAATTAATTAAAAAGTTTGAGATTTTTCGTAAAAGCTCATTGAGTATATTGAATAGTCGAAATATGAGCCATATATTTGGACACGAATTATAAACTGCATTAAACACAATGAACTCAAAAATGTAGCTAAAATTATATATTTCAAATTTATTTGTTGTGAGAACGGCTATTCTTATGCACCCTAGACTTCTTGAATAACGAGCCGATCAGTGGCCAAATGGGTCATGAAGTCAACAATGCAGAGGAATCGCGAACAATAAGTTAACATTAGATTATTACAAAATACTGTTGTCTTTCAGGTTCTGTTTCCATTGAAAAGGAACGCAATAATATTTAACTTCTAAGACAATCATCTCGGTCGTATACACAGTAACACAAAACTATTAAAGCTAGAGCTACAACTCCCCCATATTTTATTGACATGCAGAGCCAAGTATCAGAGGGTTGGATGTCTGAGCCTCTAAAATTTAGAATTACATGTATGATGAACCCCAGCAGAGCTTGAACATACAGAAAGGCCATTCGTTTTACATCGTCAAAAGACAATATCTGTGCAGCTGTAGATTTTGGATCCATTCACAAGGCCTCTAACACACAAATGTAAAGTATCACGTCCCTGGCTATTTGAAAGTCTTAAAAATTTGATGGTCGTTAACACATCACTTACTACACGTCAAGAAGTAATAATGTTATATTACTTTTAAGATGAAAAGATCCCGGTAGCCTTAAAGGCAACTGGTTTTAAGAACATCACATCTGTACTTACTGTGCAAAGAATAAGTAAACTTGCTGAAAACAGAAAATTAAGGGACCAAAATACCAAATATATCATCAAGAAAAAATAAAAACAGTTGGTGTCTGCCACGTCCAGAAGCAAATGGTCCCCTATAAAAAATAATAATAAAACCATGACAATATCATGTATTGCCACCCATGGTCTGGCAGTGTCTAAACCCCTACAAGGAGTCTGCGTATTTGATGTTTAGAACCGGGTGGTCCATAAATTGTTCCAGTGTCCCTCATCATGGATCATGTCCATGCAAAATTGTGATGATATGTGTTCAAGTTGCCTGAAGTAACTCCCACTGCTGACTTGTAAGATCTGACTGGCAAGGGTTGATCAGGACCCTGGAGGAATGAGTATCCAAACACATTGCACTGCTCAGGTGCTGCAAGAAGTGTCCTTTCAACTTCCATTTCTGAAAAAAAGGAATCAAAGTCAACACCATATACCAGTAATGCTGCCATAGTTTTAAAGAATTTTTAAAGCGAACCTGTCAGCAGGATTTTGCTAAGTAAACTACAGGCATTGTCATGTTGCCACTGTTAAACTGATTAAAATGATAGCTGGGGTGAAGAAATCCGTCTTGTGTAATCAGTGTTATAAGTTTTCATTTAATGAGATGCTCGTGGTCTGGGGCAGTACTGTAGGCAGAGTCTTACCTTCCTGCTCAAAGCCAGAGAAACCAAGAAGAGACCTGCCCACAGGCCGCCCTGAAGCACAAACAGTCTGCCTCTCTTTTTTTCTCTATGATGAACACATTTGTGTTCGGGGCGGCCGGTGGGCAGGTCTTTCCTTGGTTTCTCTGGCTTAGAGCCGGAAGATAAGACTCTGCTTACAGTCCTGCCCCGGAGCACGGGCATCTCATTACTTGAAAAATTCTAACACTGATTACACAAGAACCACAAGATGGATTTCTTCACCTCAGGTATCATCTTAATCAGTGTAACAATGCCAACATGACAATTCCCGTAGTTTACATAAAGCAAACCAGTCAGCAGGATTTTGCTAACACAGTAAAAGGATCGTAAAGTTAATTTTACAATAGTGACACAATTTTTAAAATCTGATGAAAGACGGGAAGGATAATATAATATAAATGGCATTTTTACAATTTTTATATTTTGCAGAATACAATATTATCATGGTCACAGTTTTGGGACACTCTGCAAAAACAAGGAAATGGTGCCAATAATGTTTTGACTTATGTTAGTTATGTAATGCAACCTGGCCAGATGGAGTGTCATATTTCAGGTATACTATGCTATCAGGCTATACACTGTAAGACACAAAAGAGCACAGTGAGGTCAAAAATACTCTGTTGTAAAAAAATCACAGTAATAAGCAAGTGCTAGTCAAAAGATGGAAAAAAAACAGGGTATTTAGTTGATACGTTTTTTTGCAAAAAAATGTATACTAAGCTGCTCCACCAATCGTCAAGGTATACCTATATAGAGCAGTCCTAACTAATGTATATAATCCCTATATGATGTATTTAAAAACCTGATCATCTGTATAGTACCTGTATAAGCAGGATTCAGAGAAGGAATATCCATGTGGACCTGCTAGATGGAACAGCTTTAGTGCAAATGACCCACACGGGAGTGGTGGACTCCCCAGTCTTGTAGAAACAAGAGAATAATTATAGAACCAGAAATTCATGGGCTACTTGCACATTGAACAAGTCTGTAGGAACACACCACCAAGAAACTTGAAGACACAAAAGAGTACAGTGAGGTCAAAAATACTCTGTTGTAAAAAAATCACAGTAATAAGCAAGTGCTAGTCAAAAGTCTGAACCCTGCTTATACAGGTACTATACAGATGATAAGGTTTTTAAATACATCAGATAGGGATTATATACATTAGATAGGATTGCTCTATATGGGTATACCTTGAAGATTGGTGGAGTAGCTTAGTATACATTTTTTTTGCAAAAAAAACGTATCAACTAAATACCCTGGTTTTTTTCCATCTTTTGACTAGCACTTGCTTATTACTGTGATTTTTTTTTACAACAGAGTATTTTTGACCTCATTGTGCTCTTTTGTGTCTTCAAGTTTCTTGGTGGTGTGAACATGATCCTACAGACTTGTTCAATGTGCAAGTAGCCCATGTGTTTCTGGTTCTATAATTATTCTCTTGTTTCTACAAGACTGGGAAGTCCACCACTCCCGTGTGGGTCATTTGCACTACAGCTGTTCATTAATGGGTGAGGACATTCCATATCCTTCCACTATTTATTTCTAAGTATTTCTGATCGAACATTGGGGTGGTTTTATTTGTACTGTTTGATTTTTTTTGAACTTTTGGAACAAAAGTGCACGATAGATATACATACAAGTGCATACTTTCCAACACCATCTTTATGGTTACTTTAGAGGTGCTCCACTTCCATATATGTTGTCCATTTGCATTGACTTATCTTTTCTTTTTGAGGCAGGTAATCATAATTCACTCTAGGTCTAATCATCCACTTGCCTCGATGTAGTTAACAGTGCGCTAATTCGCTCCATGTATAACTAAACATTATTGTGAGATATCTCTGCACTGTCCCACATGTATAGGTGTTTCATGATTCAAGTGTTGTCCACTTTGAGTTTTTATAGTATCAAGATTAAAAGTTATATTTTATTATTACTATACCCTTGCTGCTATTCCTCTCACAAACTTGATATTACAGGAACTTCCCAGTCTCTAGCATATACTATCCACCATGTATTTTCTTTCTCCAGCTCCAAAACAACACACAGCTGAACTAACCCTGCTGCCTGTTATTAGACTTGGTGTATGGGAGCGACCTTCCCCACCCAGGCTCTTTCGGTCTCTCCTAAATCCCAGACCCAAAATCCAGTCACAATAAAACCATCTCAGTAACACATACCTGCCATCCAGGACCTTACCTCCTGCTTTTTATGATTATATTAATAATAAGTTTGCTTTGCAGCAATGTATAAGCAATAATAATAGTTTTGTCAAGGCCTAATGGATAATTTTATGATCAATGTGGATATTTTTCCCGTAAGCATTTACATTAATTATATGAGCATACTTTCAATTTGGATTGTATAACAAAATCATTGTGTTTATTACCTACTGCCTGAACTCATCTTTGGGTTGCCGAATGGGAGCACGAATCGAGTATGCGCTTATTCACCACTGTAGGGCGGTGCCGACGCTGTGCGTCATCTCCCAGGTAACTGACCCCATTGCTAAACCTTGAGGTCATGCGACCGGGTGACATGAGCACTGTGCGACGGTCCCACCTCGTTACAGCAACATGACAATTTTGTGCTCATAACCACCAGACAACTTCCACCTTCCTGTTTGAATTACTATAATACACCTTTTTCTGCATGTTATACCACATCCTGACAAAACCACGGGTAGCAGTGAAATGCATGTCGAGGTTTTCCTCATGCCCCACATACAGACCAGGATGTCAGAAGGTAAGATAGGAGATGACAGTTGGTGCTCTTATGGTGAGTAAGGGAAGTGCTAGAGGCAAATAATGACATGTTACTGCAAGTTCCATAGAAGTTACTAAGCACCAACTGTCATCTCTCTCAGCAATGGGAAGATCTGCTTCTTCTATTTTCTGCTGTGTCACCGTGGACTGGGTCCTGTAGTCAGATAAATCTTGTACATGGTAGTTATAGAAGTATAGTCACCTGTCTGCTGTCTTTCTGGTTGCATGGTTCAAGCATAACCAAGGCCCCTGTTGAAAATGAGGTGATGGACAAGCATTTATCTTGCTGTCGGATCAAAGTGTCACTAAGCGTCCACTCCTGGAATTAAAACAGATCAGAAATTAGATTTATTAAAAAATAAAACTGTATAAATGGCACCAACTTCTCTGGCATCTACAATCTTCCCATGTTCAAAGTCACTCATGTCACATTTACATCTCTTTCCAACATTTTAACTCCCTCCCCCTTTGCCTGTAGCAGCCTCATGACCATTGGGACCAAAAAGGAAGTACAGGTAAATTTGGAGGATCCAAGCAGCGTTGGAACAGGAAAATAAATATTGATAAGATGATTAAAAAAATGGAAAGAACAAAATAAATAAAGGACTGAACTTTTTATGTTGCGATCATTTTCCTCATTTACATGTGTGGTTAGTGCAATGCTTGCATTTCCCTTACATGTGTGGTCGGTGCAGTGCTTGCAGTTCCCTTACATGTGTGGTCGGTGCAGTGCTTGCATTTCCCTTACATGTGTGGTCAGTGCAGTGCTTGCAGTTCCCTTACATGTGTGGTCGGTGCAGTACTTGCATTTCCCTTACATGTGTGGTCGGTGCAGTACTTGCAGTTCCCTTACATGTGTGGTCGGTGCAGTACTTGCATTTCCCTTACATGTGTGGTCGGTGCAGTGCTTGCATTTCCCTTACATGTGTGGTCGGAGCAGTGCTTGCAGTTCCCTTACATGTGTGGTCGGTGCAGTACTTGCATTTCCCTTACATGTGTGGTCGGTGCAGTACTTGCAGTTCCCTTACATGTGTGGTCGGTGCAGTACTTGCAGTTCCCTTACATGTGTGGTCGGTGCAGTACTTGCATTTCCCTTACATGTGTGGTCGGTGCAGTGCTTGCATTTCCCTTACATGTGTGGTCGGTGCAGTACTTGCAGTTCCCTTACATGTGTGGTCAGTGCAGTACTTGCATTTCCCTTACATGTGTGGTCGGTGCAGTGCTTGCATTTCCCTTACATGTGTGGTCGGTGCAGTGCTTGCATTTCCCTTACATGTGTGGTCGGTGCAGTGCTTGCAGTTCCCTTACATGTGTGGTCGGTGCAGTGCTTGCATTTCCCTTACATGTGTGGTCAGTGCAGTGCTTGCATTTCCCTTACATGTGTGGTCGGTGCAGTGCTTGCATTTCCCTTACATGTGTGGTCAGTGCAGTGCTTGCAGTTCCCTTACATGTGTGGTCGGTGCAGTACTTGCATTTCCCTTACATGTGTGGTCGGTGCAGTACTTGCATTTCCCTTACATGTGTGGTCGGTGCAGTACTTGCAGTTCCCTTACATGTGTGGTCGGTGCAGTACTTGCAGTTCCCTTACATGTGTGGTCGGTGCAGTGCTTGCATTTCCCTTACATGTGTGGTCGGTGCAGTACTTGCAGTTCCCTTACATGTGTGGTCGGTGCAGTGCTTGCATTTCCCTTACATGTGTGGTCGGTGCAGTACTTGCAGTTCCCTTACATGTGTGGTCGGTGCAGTACTTGCATTTCCCTTACATGTGTGGTCGGTGCAGTGCTTGCATTTCCCTTACATGTGTGGTCAGTGCAGTACTTGCATTTCCCTTACCTGTGTGGTCGGTGCAGTACTTGCATTTCCCTTACCTGTGTGGTCGGTGCAGTACTTGCATTTCCCTTACATGTGTGGTCGGTGCAGTACTTGCATTTCCCTTACATGTGTGGTCGGTGCAGTGCTTCCAGTTCCCTTACATGTGTGGTCAGTGCAGTGCTTGCATTTCCCTTACATGTGTGGTCGGTGCAGTACTTGCATTTCCCTTACATGTGTGGTCAGTGCAGTGCTTGCATTTCCCTTACATGTGTGGTCGGTGCAGTGCTTGCATTTCCCTTACATGTGTGGTCGGTGCAGTACTTGCATTTCCCTTACCTGTGTGGTCGGTGCAGTACTTGCATTTCCCTTACATGTGTGGTCGGTGCAGTACTTGCATTTCCCTTACATGTGTGGTCGGTGCAGTGCTTCCAGTTCCCTTACATGTGTGGTCGGTGCAGTGCTTGCAGTTCCCTTACCTGTGTGGTCGGTACAGTACTTGCATTTCCCTTACATGTGTGGTCGGTACAGTGCTTGCATTTCCCTTACATGTGTGTTCGGTACAATGCTTGCATTTCCCTTACATGTGTGGTCAGAGCAGTGCTTGCAGTTCCCTTACCTGTGTGGTCAGTGCAGTGGTTGCAGTTCCCTTACCTGTGTGGTCGGAGCAGTGCTTGCATTTCCCTTACATGTGTGGTCGGAGCAGTGCTAGTATTTCCCTTACCTGTGTGGTCGGTGCAGTACTTGCAGTTCCCTTACATGTGTGGTCGGTGCAGTACTTGCAGTTCCCTTACATGTGTGGTCGGTGCAGTACTTGCAGTTCCCTTACATGTGTGGTCGGTGCAGTGCTTGCAGTTCCCTTACATGTGTGGTCGGTGCAGTACTTGCATTTCCCTTACATGTGTGGTCGGTGCAGTACTTGCATTTCCCTTACATGTGTGGTCGGTGCAGTACTTGCAGTTCCCTTACATGTGTGGTCGGAGCAGTGCTAGCAGTTCCCTTACATGTGTGGTCGGTGCAGTACTTGCATTTCCCTTACATGTGTGGTCGGTGCAGTACTTGCATTTCCCTTACATGTGTGGTCGGTGCAGTACTTGCATTTCCCTTACATGTGTGGTCGATGCAGTACTTGCAGTTTTCTTACCTGTGTGGTCGGTGCAGTACTTGCATTTCCCTTACATGTGTGGTCGGTGCAGTACTTGCAGTTTTCTTACCTGTGTGGTCGGTGCAGTACTTGCATTTCCCTTACATGTGTGGTCGGTGCAGTACTTGCAGTTTTCTTACCTGTGTGGTCGGTGCAGTACTTGCATTTCCCTTACATGTGTGGTCGGTGCAGTACTTGCATTTCCCTTACCTGTGTGGTCGGTGCAGTACTTGCAGTTCCCTTACCTGTGTGGTCGGTGCAGTGCTTGCAGTTCCCTTACATGTGTGGTCGGAGCCGTGCTTGCATTTCCCTTACCTGTGTGGTCAGTGCAGTGGTTGCAGTTCCCTTACCTGTGTGGTCGGAGCAGTGCTTGCATTTCCCTTACATGTGTGGTCGGTGCAGTGCTTGCATTTCCCTTACATGTGTGGTCGGTGCAGTACTTGCATTTCCCTTACATGTGTGGTCGGTGCAGTACTTGCATTTCCTTTACCTGTGTGGTCGGTGCAGTACTTGCAGTTCCCTTACATGTGTGGTCGGAGCAGTGCTAGTATTTCCCTTACCTGTGTGGTCGGTGCAGTACTTGCATTTCCCTTACATGTGTGGTCGGTGCAGTACTTGCATTTCCCTTACCTGTGTGGTCGGTGCAGTACTTGCATTTCCTTTACCTGTGTGGTCGGTGCAGTACTTGCAGTTCCCTTACATGTGTGGTCGGAGCAGTGCTAGTATTTCCCTTACCTGTGTGGTCGGTGCAGTACTTGCATTTCCCTTACCTGTGTGGTCGGTGCAGTACTTGCATTTCCCTTACATGTGTGGTCGGTGCAGTGCTTGCATTTCCCTTACATGTGTGGTCGGTGCAGTACTTGCAGTTCCCTTACATGTGTGGTCGGTGCAGTACTTGCATTTCCCTTACATGTGTGGTCGGTGCAGTACTTGCAGTTCCCTTACATGTGTGGTCGGTGCAGTACTTGCAGTTCCCTTACATGTGTGGTCGGTGCAGTACTTGCTGTTCCCTTACATGTGTGGTCGGAGCAGTGCTTGCAGTTCCCTTACATGTGTGGTCGGTGCAGTACTTGCATTTCCCTTACCTGTGTGGTCGGTGCAGTACTTGCATTTCCCTTACATGTGTGGTCGGTGCAGTACTTGCATTTCCCTTACATGTGTGGTCGGTGCAGTACTTGCAGTTCCCTTACATGTGTGGTCGGAGCAGTGCTAGCAGTTCCCTTACATGTGTGGTCGGTGCAGTACTTGCATTTCCCTTACATGTGTGGTCGGTGCAGTACTTGCATTTCCCTTACATGTATGGTCGGTGCAGTACTTGCAGTTCCCTTACATGTGTGGTCGGAGCAGTGCTAGCAGTTCCCTTACATGTGTGGTCGGTGCAGTACTTGCATTTCCCTTACATGTGTGGTCGGTGCAGTACTTGCATTTCCCTTACATGTGTGGTCGGTGCAGTACTTGCAGTTTTCTTACCTGTGTGGTCGGTGCAGTACTTGCATTTCCCTTACATGTGTGGTCGGTGCAGTACTTGCATTTCCCTTACCTGTGTGGTCGGTGCAGTACTTGCATTTCCCTTACCTGTGTGGTCGGTGCAGTGCTTGCAGTTCCCTTACCTGTGTGGTCGGTGCAGTGCTTGCAGTTCCCTTACATGTGTGGTCGGAGCCGTGCTTGCATTTCCCTTACATGTGTGGTCGGTGCAGTACTTGCATTTCCCTTACATGTGTGGTCGGTGCAGTGCTTGCAGTTCCCTTACCTGTGTGGTCGGTGCAGTGCTTGCAGTTCCCTTACATGTGTGGTCGGAGCAGTGCTTGCAGTTCCCTTACATGTGTGGTCGGAGCAGTGCTTGCAGTTCCCTTAGCTGTGTGGTCGGTGCAGTGCTTGCAGTTCCCTTACATGTGTGGTCGGTGCAGTACTTGCAGTTCCCTTACATGTGTGGTCGGAGCAGTGCTTGCAGTTCCCTTACATGTGTGGTCGGTGCAGTATTTGCATTTCCCTTACCTGTGTGGTCGGTGCAGTACTTGCAGTTCCCTTACATGTGTGGTCGGTGCAGTACTTGCATTTCCCTTACATGTGTGGTCGGTGCAGTACTTGCAGTTCCCTTATATGTGTGGTCGGAGCAGTACTTGCAGTTCCCTTACATGTGTGGTCGGTGCAGTACTTGCAGTTCCCTTACATGTGTGGTCGGTGCAGTGCTTGCAGTTCCCTTACATGTGTGGTCGGTGCAGTACTTGCATTTCCCTTACATGTGTGGTCGGTGCAGTACTTGCAGTTCCCTTACATGTGTGGTCGGAGCAGTGCTTGCAGTTTAACATGTGTGGTCGGTGCAGTACTTGCATTTCCCTTACATGTGTGGTCGGTGCAGTGCTTGCAGTTCCCTTACCTGTGTGGTCGGTGCAGTGCTTGCATTTCCCTTACATGTGTGGTCGGTGCAGTACTTGCATTTCCCTTACATGTGTGGTCGGTGCAGTACTTGCATTTCCCTTACATGTGTGGTCGGTGCAGTACTTGCATTTCCCTTACCTGTGTGGTCGGTGCAGTACTTGCATTTCCCTTACCTGTGTGGTCGGTGCAGTACTTGCATTTCCCTTACATGTGTGGTCGGTGCAGTACTTGCATTTCCCTTACCTGTGTGGTCGGTGCAGTACTTGCATTTCCCTTACATGTGTGGTCGGTGCAGTACTTGCATTTCCCTTACCTGTGTGGTCGGTGCAGTACTTGCATTTCCCTTACATGTGTGGTCGGTGCAGTACTTGCATTTCCCTTACATGTGTGGTCGGTGCAGTACTTGCATTTCCCTTACCTGTGTGGTCGGTGCAGTACTTGCATTTCCCTTACATGTGTGGTCGGTGCAGTACTTGCATTTCCCTTACCTGTGTGGTCGGTGCAGTACTTGCATTTCCCTTACATGTGTGGTCGGTGCAGTACTTGCATTTCCCTTACATGTGTGGTCGGTGCAGTACTTGCAGTTCCCTTACATGTGTGGTCGGTGCAGTGCTTCCAGTTCCCTTACATGTGTGGTCGGTGCAGTACTTGCAGTTCCCTTACATGTGTGGTCGGTGCAGTACTTGCATTTCCCTTACCTGTGTGGTCGGTGCAGTACTTGCATTTCCCTTACATGTGTGGTCGGTGCAGTACTTGCATTTCCTTTACATGTGTGGTCGGTGCAGTACTTGCAGTTCCCTTACATGTGTGGTCGGAGCAGTGCTTGCAGTTCCCTTACATGTGTGGTCGGTGCAGTACTTGCATTTCCCTTACATGTGTGGTCGGTGCAGTACTTGCATTTCCCTTACATGTGTGGTCGGTGCAGTGCTTGCATTTCCCTTACATGTGTGGTCGGTGCAGTACTTGCAGTTCCCTTACATGTGTGGTCGGTGCAGTACTTGCAGTTCCCTTACATGTGTGGTCGGTGCAGTACTTGCAGTTCCCTTACATGTGTGGTCGGAGCAGTGCTTGCAGTTCCCTTACATGTGTGGTCGGTGCAGTACTTGCATTTCCCTTACATGTGTGGTCGGTGCAGTACTTGCATTTCCCTTACATGTGTGGTCGGTGCAGTACTTGCATTTCCCTTACATGTGTGGTCGGTGCAGTACTTGCAGTTCCCTTACATGTGTGGTCGGAGCAGTGCTAGCAGTTCCCTTACATGTGTGGTCGGTGCAGTACTTGCATTTCCCTTACATGTGTGGTCGGTGCAGTACTTGCATTTCCCTTACCTGTGTGGTCGGTGCAGTACTTGCATTTCCCTTACATGTGTGGTCGGTGCAGTACTTGCAGTTCCCTTACAAGTGTGGTCGGAGCAGTGCTTGCAGTTCCCTTACATGTGTGGTCGGTGCAGTATTTGCATTTCCCTTACCTGTGTGGTCGGTGCAGTACTTGCAGTTCCCTTACATGTGTGGTCGGAGCAGTACTTGCAGTTCCCTTACATGTGTGGTCGGAGCAGTACTTGCAGTTCCCTTACATGTGTGGTCGGTGCAGTACTTGCAGTTCCCTTACATGTGTGGTCGGTGCAGTGCTTGCAGTTCCCTTACATGTGTGGTCGGTGCAGTACTTGCATTTCCCTTACATGTGTGGTCGGTGCAGTACTTGCAGTTCCCTTACATGTGTGGTCGGAGCAGTGCTAGCAGTTTAACATGTGTGGTCGGTGCAGTACTTGCATTTCCCTTACATGTGTGGTCGGTGCAGTGCTTGCAGTTCCCTTACCTGTGTGGTCGGTGCAGTACTTGCATTTCCCTTACATGTGTGGTCGGTGCAGTACTTGCATTTCCCTTACATGTGTGGTCGGTGCAGTACTTGCATTTCCCTTACATGTGTGGTCGGTGCAGTACTTGCAGTTCCCTTACATGTGTGGTCGGAGCAGTGCTTGCAGTTTAACATGTGTGGTCGGTGCAGTACTTGCATTTCCCTTACCTGTGTGGTCGGTGCAGTGCTTGCAGTTCCCTTACCTGTGTGGTCGGTGCAGTACTTGCATTTCCCTTACCTGTGTGGTCGGTGCAGTACTTGCATTTCCCTTACATGTGTGGTCGGTGCAGTACTTGCATTTCCCTTACATGTGTGGTCGGTGCAGTACTTGCATTTCCCTTACATGTGTGGTCGGTGTAGTACTTGCATTTCCCTTACCTGTGTGGTCGGTGCAGTACTTGCATTTCCCTTACCTGTGTGGTCGGTGCAGTACTTGCATTTCCCTTACATGTGTGGTCGGTGCAGTACTTGCATTTCCCTTACCTGTGTGGTCGGTGCAGTACTTGCATTTCCCTTACATGTGTGGTCGGTGCAGTACTTGCATTTCCCTTACCTGTGTGGTCGGTGCAGTACTTGCATTTCCCTTACATGTGTGGTCGGTGCAGTACTTGCATTTCCCTTACATGTGTGGTCGGTGCAGTACTTGCATTTCCCTTACCTGTGTGGTCGGTGCAGTACTTGCATTTCCCTTACATGTGTGGTCGGTGCAGTACTTGCATTTCCCTTACATGTGTGGTCGGTGCAGTACTTGCATTTCCCTTACATGTGTGGTCGGTGCAGTACTTGCATTTCCCTTACATGTGTGGTCGGTGCAGTACTTGCATTTCCCTTACATGTGTGGTCGGTGCAGTGCTTCCAGTTCCCTTACATGTGTGGTCGGTGCAGTACTTGCAGTTCCCTTACATGTGTGGTCGGTGCAGTACTTGCATTTCCCTTACATGTGTGGTCGGTGCAGTACTTGCATTTCCCTTACATGTGTGGTCGGTGCAGTACTTGCATTTCCTTTACATGTGTGGTCGGTGCAGTACTTGCAGTTCCCTTACATGTGTGGTCGGTGCAGTACTTGCAGTTCCCTTACATGTGTGGTCGGAGCAGTGCTTGCAGTTCCCTTACATGTGTGGTCGGTGCAGTACTTGCATTTCCCTTACATGTGTGGTCGGTGCAGTACTTGCATTTCCCTTACATGTGTGGTCGGTGCAGTACTTGCATTTCCCTTACATGTGTGGTCGGTGCAGTACTTGCAGTTCCCTTACATGTGTGGTCGGAGCAGTGCTAGCAGTTCCCTTACATGTGTGGTCGGTGCAGTACTTGCATTTCCCTTACATGTGTGGTCGGTGCAGTACTTGCATTTCCCTTACATGTGTGGTCGGTGCAGTACTTGCATTTCCCTTACATGTGTGGTCGGTGCAGTACTTGCAGTTCCCTTACATGTGTGGTCGGTGCAGTACTTGCATTTCCCTTACATGTGTGGTCGGTGCAGTACTTGCATTTCCCTTACATGTGTGGTCGGTGCAGTACTTGCATTTCCCTTACATGTGTGGTCGGTGCAGTACTTGCATTTCCCTTACATGTGTGGTCGGAGCAGTACTTGCAGTTCCCTTACATGTGTGGTCGGTGCAGTACTTGCATTTCCCTTACATGTGTGGTCGGTGCAGTACTTGCATTTCCCTTACATGTGTGGTCGGTGCAGTACTTGCAGTTCCCTTACATGTGTGGTCGGAGCAGTGCTTGCAGTTCCCTTACATGTGTGGTCGGAGCAGTGCTAGCAGTTCCCTTACATGTGTGGTCGGTGCAGTACTTGCATTTCCCTTACATGTGTGGTCGGTGCAGTACTTGCATTTCCCTTACATGTGTGGTCGGTGCAGTACTTGCATTTCCCTTACATGTGTGGTCGGTGCAGTACTTGCATTTCCCTTACATGTGTGGTCGGTGCAGTACTTGCAGTTCCCTTACATGTGTGGTCGGAGCAGTGCTAGCAGTTCCCTTACATGTGTGGTCGGTGCAGTACTTGCATTTCCCTTACATGTGTGGTCGGTGCAGTACTTGCATTTCCCTTACATGTGTGGTCGGTGCAGTACTTGCAGTTTTCTTACATGTGTGGTCGGTGCAGTACTTGCATTTCCCTTACATGTGTGGTCGGTGCAGTACTTGCAGTTTTCTTACCTGTGTGGTCGGTGCAGTACTTGCATTTCCCTTACATGTGTGGTCGGTGCAGTACTTGCATTTCCCTTACCTGTGTGGTCGGTGCAGTACTTGCATTTCCCTTACCTGTGTGGTCGGTGCAGTGCTTGCAGTTCCCTTACCTGTGTGGTCGGTGCAGTGCTTGCAGTTCCCTTACATGTGTGGTCGGAGCCGTGCTTGCATTTCCCTTACATGTGTGGTCGGTGCAGTACTTGCATTTCCCTTACATGTGTGGTCGGTGCAGTGCTTGCAGTTCCCTTACCTGTGTGGTCGGTGCAGTGCTTGCAGTTCCCTTACATGTGTGGTCGGAGCAGTGCTTGCAGTTCCCTTACATGTGTGGTCGGAGCAGTGCTTGCAGTTCCCTTAGCTGTGGTCGGTGCAGTGCTTGCAGTTCCCTTACATGTGTGGTCGGTGCAGTACTTGCAGTTCCCTTACATGTGTGGTCGGAGCAGTGCTTGCAGTTCCCTTACATGTGTGGTCGGTGCAGTACTTGCATTTCCCTTACATGTGTGGTCGGTGCAGTGCTTCCAGTTCCCTTACATGTGTGGTCGGTGCAGTACTTGCAGTTCCCTTACATGTGTGGTCGGTGCAGTGCTTGCAGTTCCCTTACATGTGTGGTCGGTGCAGTACTTGCATTTCCCTTACATGTGTGGTCGGTGCAGTACTTGCAGTTCCTTTACATGTGTGGTCGGAGCAGTGCTTGCAGTTCCCTTACATGTGTGGTCGGTGCAGTACTTGCATTTCCCTTACCTGTGTGGTCGGTGCAGTACTTGCAGTTCCCTTACATGTGTGGTCGGTGCAGTACTTGCATTTCCCTTACATGTGTGGTCGGAGCAGTACTTGCAGTTCCCTTACATGTGTGGTCGGAGCAGTACTTGCAGTTCCCTTACATGTGTGGTCGGAGCAGTACTTGCAGTTCCCTTACATGTGTGGTCGGAGCAGTGCTTGCAGTTTAACATGTGTGGTCGGTGCAGTACTTGCATTTCCCTTACCTGTGTGGTCGGTGCAGTACTTGCATTTCCCTTACATGTGTGGTCGGTGCAGTACTTGCATTTCCCTTACCTGTGTGGTCGGTGCAGTACTTGCATTTCCCTTACATGTGTGGTCGGTGCAGTACTTGCATTTCCCTTACATGTGTGGTCGGTGCAGTACTTGCATTTCCCTTACATGTGTGGTCGGTGCAGTACTTGCAGTTCCCTTACATGTGTGGTCGGAGCAGTACTTGCATTTCCCTTACCTGTGTGGTCGGTGCAGTACTTGCAGTTCCCTTACATGTGTGGTCGGTGCAGTACTTGCATTTCCCTTACCTGTGTGGTCGGTGCAGTACTTGCAGTTCCCTTACATGTGTGGTCGGAGCAGTACTTGCAGTTCCCTTACATGTGTGGTCGGAGCAGTACTTGCAGGTCCCTTACATGTGTGGTCGGTGCAGTACTTGCAGTTCCCTTACATGTGTGGTCGGTGCAGTGCTTGCAGTTCCCTTACATGTGTGGTCGGTGCAGTACTTGCATTTCCCTTACATGTGTGGTCGGTGCAGTACTTGCAGTTCCCTTACATGTGTGGTCGGAGCAGTGCTTGCAGTTTAACATGTGTGGTCGGTGCAGTACTTGCATTTCCCTTACATGTGTGGTCGGTGCAGTGCTTGCAGTTCCCTTACCTGTGTGGTCGGTGCAGTACTTGCATTTCCCTTACATGTGTGGTCGGTGCAGTACTTGCATTTCCCTTACCTGTGTGGTCGGTGCAGTACTTGCATTTCCCTTACCTGTGTGGTCGGTGCAGTACTTGCATTTCCCTTACATGTGTGGTCGGTGCAGTACTTGCATTTCCCTTACCTGTGTGGTCGGTGCAGTACTTGCATTTCCCTTACATGTGTGGTCGGTGCAGTACTTGCATTTCCCTTACCTGTGTGGTCGGTGCAGTACTTGCATTTCCCTTACATGTGTGGTCGGTGCAGTACTTGCATTTCCCTTACATGTGTGGTCGGTGCAGTACTTGCATTTCCCTTACATGTGTGGTCGGTGCAGTACTTGCATTTCCCTTACATGTGTGGTCGGTGCAGTACTTGCATTTCCCTTACCTGTGTGGTCGGTGCAGTACTTGCATTTCCCTTACATGTGTGGTCGGTGCAGTACTTGCATTTCCCTTACATGTGTGGTCGGAGCAGTGCTTGCATTTCCCTTACATGTGTGGTCGGTGCAGTACTTGCATTTCCCTTACATGTGTGGTCGGTGCAGTACTTGCAGTTCCCTTACATGTGTGGTCGGAGCAGTGCTAGCAGTTCCCTTACCTGTGTGGTCGGTGCAGTACTTGCAGTTCCCTTACATGTGTGGTCGGTGCAGTACTTGCATTTCCCTTACATGTGTGGTCGGTGCAGTACTTGCATTTCCCTTACCTGTGTGGTCGGTGCAGTACTTGCATTTCCCTTACATGTGTGGTCGGTGCAGTACTTGCATTTCCCTTACATGTGTGGTCGGAGCAGTGCTTGCATTTCCCTTACATGTGTGGTCGGTGCAGTACTTGCATTTCCCTTACATGTGTGGTCGGTGCAGTACTTGCAGTTCCCTTACATGTGTGGTCGGAGCAGTGCTAGCAGTTCCCTTACCTGTGTGGTCGGTGCAGTACTTGCAGTTTTCTTACCTGTGTGGTCGGTGCAGTACTTGCATTTCCCTTACATGTGTGGTCGGTGCAGTGCTTGCAGTTCCCTTACCTGTGTGGTCGGTGCAGTGCTTGCAGTTCCCTTACATGTGTGGTCGGAGCAGTGCTTGCATTTCCCTTACATGTGTGGTCGGTGCAGTACTTGCATTTCCCTTATATGTGTGGTCGGTGCAGTGCTTGCAGTTCCCTTACCTGTGTGGTCGGTGCAGTGCTTGCAGTTCCCTTACATGTGTGGTCGGAGCAGTGCTTGCAGTTCCCTTACATGTGTGGTCGGAGCAGTGCTTGCAGTTCCCTTAGCTGTGTGGTCGGTGCAGTGCTTGCAGTTCCCTTACATGTGTGGTCGGTGCAGTACTTGCAGTTCCCTTACATGTGTGGTCGGAGCAGTGCTTGCAGTTCCCTTACATGTGTGGTCGGTGCAGTATTTGCATTTCCCTTACCTGTGTGGTCGGTGCAGTACTTGCAGTTCCCTTACATGTGTGGTCGGAGCAGTACTTGCAGTTCCCTTACATGTGTGGTCGGAGCAGTACTTGCAGTTCCCTTACATGTGTGGTCGGTGCAGTACTTGCAGTTCCCTTACATGTGTGGTCGGTGCAGTACTTGCAGTTCCCTTACATGTGTGGTCGGAGCAGTGCTTGCAGTTCCCTTACATGTGTGGTCGGTGCAGTATTTGCATTTCCCTTACCTGTGTGGTCGGTGCAGTACTTGCAGTTCCCTTACATGTGTGGTCGGAGCAGTACTTGCAGTTCCCTTACATGTGTGGTCGGAGCAGTACTTGCAGTTCCCTTACATGTGTGGTCGGTGCAGTACTTGCAGTTCCCTTACATGTGTGGTCGGTGCAGTACTTGCAGTTCCCTTACATGTGTGGTCGGAGCAGTACTTGCAGTTCCCTTACATGTGTGGTCGGAGCAGTACTTGCAGTTCCCTTACATGTGTGGTCGGTGCAGTACTTGCAGTTCCCTTACATGTGTGGTCGGTGCAGTATTTGCATTTCCCTTACATGTGTGGTCGGTGCAGTACTTGCATTTCCCTTACATGTGTGGTCGGTGCAGTGCTTGCAGTTCCCTTACCTGTGTGGTCGGTGCAGTACTTGCATTTCCCTTACATGTGTGGTCGGTGCAGTACTTGCATTTCCCTTACCTGTGTGGTCGGTGCAGTACTTGCATTTCCCTTACATGTGTGGTCGGTGCAGTACTTGCATTTCCCTTACATGTGTGGTCGGTGCAGTACTTGCATTTCCCTTACATGTGTGGTCGGTGCAGTACTTGCATTTCCCTTACCTGTGTGGTCGGTGCAGTACTTGCATTTCTCTTACCTGTGTGGTCGGTGCAGTACTTGCATTTCCCTTACATGTGTGGTCGGTGCAGTACTTGCATTTCCCTTACCTGTGTGGTCGGTGCAGTACTTGCATTTCCCTTACATGTGTGGTCGGTGCAGTACTTGCATTTCCCTTACCTGTGTGGTCGGTGCAGTACTTGCATTTCCCTTACATGTGTGGTCGGTGCAGTACTTGCATTTCCCTTACATGTGTGGTCGGTGCAGTACTTGCATTTCCCTTACATGTGTGGTCGGTGCAGTACTTGCATTTCCCTTACATGTGTGGTCGGTGCAGTACTTGCATTTCCCTTACATGTGTGGTCGGTGCAGTGCTTCCAGTTCCCTTACATGTGTGGTCGGTGCAGTACTTGCAGTTCCCTTACATGTGTGGTCGGTGCAGTACTTGCATTTCCCTTACATGTGTGGTCGGTGCAGTACTTGCATTTCCTTTACATGTGTGGTCGGTGCAGTACTTGCATTTCCTTTACATGTGTGGTCGGTGCAGTACTTGCATTTCCCTTACATGTGTGGTCGGTGCAGTACTTGCATTTCCCTTACATGTGTGGTCGGTGCAGTGCTTCCAGTTCCCTTACATGTGTGGTCGGTGCAGTACTTGCAGTTCCCTTACATGTGTGATCGGTGCAGTGCTTGCAGTTCCCTTACATGTGTGGTCGGTGCAGTACTTGCATTTCCCTTACCTGTGTGGTCGGTGCAGTACTTGCATTTCCCTTACATGTGTGGTCGGTGCAGTACTTGCATTTCCTTTACATGTGTGGTCGGTGCAGTACTTGCAGTTCCCTTACATGTGTGGTCGGAGCAGTGCTTGCAGTTCCCTTACATGTGTGGTCGGTGCAGTACTTGCATTTCCCTTACATGTGTGGTCGGTGCAGTACTTGCATTTCCCTTACATGTGTGGTCGGTGCAGTACTTGCATTTCCCTTACATGTGTGGTCGGTGCAGTACTTGCATTTCCCTTACATGTGTGGTCGGTGCAGTACTTGCATTTCCCTTACCTGTGTGGTCGGTGCAGTACTTGCATTTCCCTTACATGTGTGGTCGGTGCAGTACTTGCATTTCCCTTACATGTGTGGTCGGTGCAGTACTTGCATTTCCCTTACATGTGTGGTCGGTGCAGTGCTTCCAGTTCCCTTACATGTGTGGTCGGTGCAGTACTTGCAGTTCCCTTACATGTGTGGTCGGTGCAGTGCTTGCAGTTTCCTTACATGTGTGGTCGGTGCAGTACTTGCATTTCCTTTACATGTGTGGTCGGTGCAGTACTTGCAGTTCCCTTACATGTGTGGTCGGTGCAGTACTTGCATTTCCTTTACATGTGTGGTCGGTGCAGTACTTGCATTTCCTTTACATGTGTGGTCGGTGCAGTACTTGCATTTCCCTTACATGTGTGGTCGGTGCAGTACTTGCATTTCCCTTACATGTGTGGTCGGTGCAGTACTTGCATTTCCCTTACCTGTGTGGTCGGTGCAGTACTTGCATTTCTCTTACATGTGTGGTCGGTGCAGTACTTGCATTTCCCTTACCTGTGTGGTCGGTGCAGTACTTGCATTTCCCTTACATGTGTGGTCGGTGCAGTACTTGCATTTCCCTTACCTGTGTGGTCGGAGCAGTACTTGCATTTCCCTTACCTGTGTGGTCGGTGCAGTACTTGCATTTCCCTTACATGTGTGGTCGGAGCAGTGCTTCCAGTTCCCTTACATGTGTGGTCGGTGCAGTACTTGCAGTTCCCTTACATGTGTGGTCGGTGCAGTACTTGCATTTCCCTTACATGTGTGGTCGGTGCAGTGCTTCCAGTTCCCTTACATGTGTGGTCGGTGCAGTACTTGCAGTTCCCTTACATGTGTGGTCGGTGCAGTGCTTGCAGTTCCCTTACATGTGTGGTCGGTGCAGTACTTGCATTTCCCTTACATGTGTGGTCGGTGCAGTACTTGCATTTCCCTTACATGTGTGGTCGGTGCAGTACTTGCATTTCCCTTACCTGTGTGGTCGGAGCAGTACTTGCAGTTCCCTTACATGTGTGGTTGGTGCAGTACTTGCATTTCCCTTACATGTGTGGTCGGTGCAGTACTTGCATTTCCCTTACATGTGTGGTCGGAGCAGTGCTTGCAGTTCCCTTACATGTGTGGTCGGTGCAGTGCTTGCAGTTCCCTTACCTGTGTGGTTGGTGCAGTACTTGCATTTCCCTTACATGTGTGGTCGGTGCAGTACTTGCATTTCCCTTACATGTGTGGTCGGTGCAGTACTTGCATTTCCCTTACATGTGTGGTCGGTGCAGTACTTGCATTTCCCTTACATGTGTGGTCGGAGCAGTGCTTGCAGTTCCCTTACATGTGTGGTCGGTGCAGTGCTTGCAGTTCCCTTACCTGTGTGGTTGGTGCAGTACTTGCATTTCCCTTACATGTGTGGTCGGTGCAGTACTTGCATTTCCCTTACATGTGTGGTCGGTGCAGTGCTTGCAGTTCCCTTACATGTGTGGTCGGTGCAGTGCTTGCAGTTCCCTTACATGTGTGGTCGGTGCAGTACTTGCATTTCCCTTACATGTGTGGTCGGTGCAGTACTTGCATTTCCCTTACCTGTGTGGTCGGTGCAGTACTTGCAGTTCCCTTACATGTGTGGTCGGTGCAGTACTTGCATTTCCCTTACCTGTGTGGTTGGTGCAGTACTTGCATTTCCCTTACATGTGTGGTCGGTGCAGTACTTGCATTTCCCTTACCTGTGTGGTCGGTGCAGTACTTGCAGTTCCCTTACATGTGTGGTCGGTGCAGTACTTGCAGTTCCCTTACATGTGTGGTCGGTGCAGTACTTGCAGTTCCCTTACATGTGTGGTCGGTGCAGTACTTGCAGTTCCCTTACATGTGTGGTCGGTGCAGTGCTTGCAGTTCCCTTACATGTGTGGTCGGTGCAGTGCTTGCAGTTCCCTTACCTGTGTGGTTGGTGCAGTGCTTGCATTTCCCTTACATGTGTGGTCGGTGCAGTACTTGCATTTCCCTTACATGTGTGGTCGGTGCAGTACTTGCATTTCCCTTACATGTGTGGTCGGTGCAGTACTTGCATTTCCCTTACATGTGTGGTCGGTGCAGTACTTGCATTTCCCTTACATGTGTGGTCGGAGCAGTGCTTGCAGTTCCCTTAGATGTGTGGTCGGTGCAGTGCTTGCAGTTCCCTTACCTGTGTGGTTGGTGCAGTACTTGCATTTCCCTTACATGTGTGGTCGGTGCAGTACTTGCATTTCCCTTACATGTGTGGTCGGTGCAGTGCTTGCAGTTCCCTTACATGTGTGGTCGGTGCAGTGCTTGCAGTTCCCTTACATGTGTGGTCGGTGCAGTACTTGCATTTCCCTTACATGTGTGGTCGGTGCAGTACTTGCATTTCCCTTACCTGTGTGGTCGGTGCAGTACTTGCAGTTCCCTTACATGTGTGGTCGGTGCAGTACTTGCATTTCCCTTACCTGTGTGGTTGGTGCAGTACTTGCATTTCCCTTACCTGTGTGGTCGGTGCAGTACTTGCAGTTCCCTTACATGTGTGGTCGGTGCAGTACTTGCATTTCCCTTACCTGTGTGGTCGGTGCAGTACTTGCAGTTCCCTTACATGTGTGGTCGGTGCAGTACTTGCAGTTCCCTTACATGTGTGGTCGGTGCAGTACTTGCAGTTCCCTTACATGTGTGGTCGGTGCAGTACTTGCAGTTCCCTTACATGTGTGGTCGGTGCAGTGCTTGCAGTTCCCTTACATGTGTGGTCGGTGCAGTGCTTGCAGTTCCCTTACCTGTGTGGTTGGTGCAGTACTTGCATTTCCCTTACCTGTGTGGTTGGTGCAGTACTTGCATTTCCCTTACATGTGTGGTCGGTGCAGTACTTGCATTTCCCTTACATGTGTGGTCGGTGCAGTACTTGCAGTTCCCTTACATGTGTGGTCGGTGCAGTACTTGCAGTTCCCTTACATGTGTGGTCGGTGCAGTACTTGCAGTTCCCTTACATGTGTGGTCGGAGCAGTGCTAGCAGTTCCCTTACATGTCTGGTCGGTGCAGTACTTGCATTTCCCTTACATGTGTGGTCGGTGCAGTGCTTGCAGTTCCCTTACCTGTGTGGTCGGTGCAGTGCTAGCAGTTCCCTTACCTGTGTAGTCGGAGCAGTGCTAGCAGTTCCCTTGCAGCTTCCGACCCCAGCCAACGTATTTCCCGCTGTGTCTGGTCCTTGGGATTCCAAACAATTTCCTCCCTGCTTTATAATCCCTGTGATCACTTCTTTCTCGGGGATTCTATTTTATAAATATTACAATGTAATAAATATATAAAAATACATGTGATACAAATAACTTTTAAATATGTCCAGTCACTACACAAAAATTACATCTTTTGCACTATTTTGTCGCATACAAAGATTTGTAATAATGGTGGGTGAAGTTTATGCCAAGAACTGGTGCAAATTCATTGACAACTTCCCCACAATTTCTGCAAGGAGTCTGCATATCTTCACTATAAGGCTGCCGCCACACTATCAGTATTTGATCAGTATTTTACATCAGTATTTGTAAGCCAAAACCAGGAGTGGAACAAATAGAGGAAAAGTATAATAGAAACATATGCACCACTTCTGTATTTATCACCCACTCCTGGTTTTGGCTTACAAATACTGATGTAAAATACTGACCAAATACTGATAGTGTGACGGCAGCCTAAGGTTGTATGGCTACTGCGTGCTGCTGTGCCAGTGTTATTGTACTCTATGGACAGGGATATTTTCCCCTATAGGCAGCGCTTTCTTATATCCAAGTGCATACAGAGTCTAAATCAGGGATCTCAAACTCGGCTGGGTATATGGGCCGCATATAGAAAAAAAATTGATTTTAGGGGGCTGCATTCTTCGAAGGACAGTGACATTTTTAGTGATACCATTTTTTCTATACACCTTTTGAACATTTTTGCTGTGTTTATTTTTTTTTTATATCTTGGGTTGTTATGGATGTGGTGATAAATGTGCACTCATATTGTAATTATGTCCCCATATCCAGGTCCCCATATTGTAGTTATGTCACTTTCTTGTAGATATGTCCCCATCCAGGTTCTCATTGTATTTATGTCCCCATATTGTAGTTATGTTCCCATCCTGGTATGCGTGACCCCCTCATCTCCATTATGGTATGCACAGACGCATCATCCCCATCCTGGTATGCATGGCCCCCTCATCCCCATCCTGGTATGCGTGGCCCCCTCATCCACATCCTGGTATGCGTGGCCCCCTCATCCCCATCCTGGTCTGCATCACCCCCTCATCTCCATCCTGGTATGCACGGCCTCATCATCCCCATCCTGGTATGCATGGCCCCCTCATCTCCATCTTGGTATGCACGGCCCCCTCATCCTTATCCTGGTATGCACGGCCCCCTCATCCCTATCCTGGTATGCACGGCCTCATCATCCCCATCTTGGTATGCATGGCCCCCTCATCCCTATCCTGGTATGCACGGCCTCATCATCCCCATCTTGGTATGCACGGCCTAATCATCCCCATCTTGGTATGCATGGTCTCCTCATCCCCATCCTGGTATACAAGGCCCCATCAGAAAAACAAAAAAATAAACCATCCTACTTACCTACCCTGATCTCCCTCCCAGCGTCTTGTTCTGATGACAGCAGTCGATATATTCTTGTAAGCAGCGTATTGGAGTGACATCATGTGCCGCTTACAAGCAGAGGACAGCTGCTGGAATGCTCACTGCACCCCACGCCAGGACTGTAGGAGTGGAGAGCAGTGAATATTCTTTTATCTTTAGTAGTGCACACAGTAGTTGGCTGCAGAAACCAAGAGGAAAGTCCAGCTCCAGGTAAAATCAATGCGTCTATTTGAAAAATAGAATTTTTTAAAAATAAATCCTTGTCGTGAAAAAATAGAAAGTGAAGGGGGAAAGGGCAATGCAATGAAACGCATTGCACTGACCCCCTTTCACTTTTGGCATTGTCATGCCATTTTCGCCCAGATCTGACAAAGTGGGCAGAACTGGTTGGGAATAGTGATGTAGAGACCGCTGCTTGTCATAATCTCTTCAGGAATCAGGAGCTTCTGACTTGACTCCAGCACATCTCCTCATCGAGACCAGTGTGAACAACTCCAGTCTTGGTGAATCAGGCCCTGTGAGCACTTAGGCATAAGAAAGCATTGTATGATCTTTTTTTCTGCTTCTTGACAAAGAAGGCACCAAAAAAAAAAAAAAGAAAACGTCAAACTATAGGCATGAAAAATGCTGTCTGCACCTCAATGGCAGCCCATCTATAGCTGTGTACAAAACAGAGCAGTAAACAGTCGGGTGTATGGTCCCCCCAACACAGGAGCCCCTATTCTGGTACTGACTTACTTCAGTTCTGGGTAGACGTTCTGGAGGTACCACTGGAATGTTTTACAGCTCAACTTCTTTCTTAGCTCCAGTCGGTCAGACACACTACACAGAGGAGACAAATATTAATGGTTAAAATGCAAAAGGTTTGATTTCTCTAGAAATAACAGAGAAAAAAATCCAGTAATGTCAAAAGTTCTGCCACTAGATTAGCAGTGATGGATGAAATTGAACAGTGAGATTAAAATAAACTTCCTTAACTAAAGCGCTAATGGACCGCCCCCAAGGGCTATGGTACTCGGTATCGAGTCCTTCGGTTCTCAAGAGGGATGTCACGGTGGCTGACCCGGTCCGTGGCCCTCGGGATGTCCGTGTAAAAGGGAAAGGTCTTTAAAGGGATATGTTCGTGACGCCACCTGTGGTATTCGGTCAAGGTGACCGACGCTGCTTAGGGAGCCGCTGGGGTGATGTAATGGCAGCTAGATGGTATACCTTCCCACAGGTGAAGTGTGTCCTCAGGGCTTCCTAGTGTGTAGATGGTGGATGGTGTGAGGCGCAGTGAAGAACGAGGACACAAGGTTGCAGTCTCTTTACCTTTTACTGAAGGCTTCAGCGTCCACAGTGCAGAGCACCAGATCACTGGGCAGGCAGAGTCCGGCCGGTTTGGAGGCAAATCCAGAGTCCAATTATCCAGATAGAAATCAGTAGCCTTCCTCTAGTGTCGTGTGTTGTAGTACCTTACTGCTGAGACTCTCATAAAGTTCTCACAACTGTTGTAGATGTTCTAGATGTTATGTCTCTCTCTGTCCCCCAGATGGATAGGAAAAACCTGTATGACCGGTGGCTTAAGGCTTTTTACAGGGATTCTATCATGCCCCGGCCTCTAAGCGGTGCCACCGTGCCTCCTGGGTACAGGGGCGGATCAGTAATTTGCAATTAGCTGTCCTGCCGGTCTCTGGAGCAAGGCATAAAGGACTGTTGCTCCCTCGGTGTTCCGGCTACCGGGATCTTGCGCCTCAGAAGGAGGCAGTCTGTGTAGGGCAGAACTCCTTCTGGTATCCTCTCCTTTGCTATGACTTCTTCTCACTCTTTACAATACAATTCTCTTTTCGTGTCCTTTCTTGGGAACTGCCGCACTTAGGGCAGGTGCAGCTCCGTGACCCTCTGTCTAGGCCTCTGACAGGCTCCCACCCCTGTCAGGGACCAACTACCTGAGCAAAGCTCAGCCAGCAACTGCCTAACTTCCTCTCTAGGCCACCAGTTTTACCTAAGTGTGAAGAGTGCCCTAATAAAAAGGAGCATAGCTCCCCCTGGTGGACTGGAGTATGAAATGTGTTGTATGTTTGTGGTACCTGGTAAAGAGATCTCCTTTATTGCCTCCAAATGTAACATCACTCCCCCTAGAGGAAAATGTCATTACTGCAACGACCAGGACCCTGGGGCGCTGCACTAAAGCTTAAACATTTATGCTGAGTCCTCATGAGTTCCATTTACTGTGGACATTTTGTGCAACAATTCGAAATAAATCTGCAGGGAAATGCCCATGAAATTATACAGATTCTGCTGTGGATATAAAGCTGGGTTCCCGTTGGATTAGTGGAAAAACTCCGATGCAATGTTGGCCATTTGGCAAAAGAACTCACTTTCAGCCTCTCTATGGTGAGTAGTTGCCTATGGCGCAGCAATGTTGCCTTACAGCACTGGGGTCTTGGATTCAAATCCCACCAAGGACAACATCTGCAAGGAGTTTGTATGTTCTCCCTGTGTTTGTGTGGGTTTTCTCCGGTTTCCCCCAACACTCCAAAGACATACTGAGGAAATCTAGATTGTGAGCCCCAATGGGGACAGTGATGATCACATATGTAAAGCGCTGTAGAATATGATAGCGGTATACAAGCAAGTAAATGAAATATTGCGACATTACAGTATAAATTGAGAAAAGCTTCCAGCCATTCACTATGGCTACGTTCACAGACACAGTGTGCTCCAAACCTTACTTTGGTGGAGAAATCAATCCCCTGCAGCTCTTGTGGTGATGTTAGATGGGGGACTCGGCGACCTCTATATCCTGGCCCCCATGTCATCAATAAAGTTTTTGGTTTTTTTAGGTTTAAACCCCTAGATCTAAAGTAATCTGCAGACAAATCAGACACACTACGATTTGATTACGGATATCTTACCCACCAAATTTAGTGGGTGAATCCGCAACAAATCCATGCTCGGTCCACAGCAGAAATTGACGCACCGCTGATAAAATCCACACTGCAGATCCATTTTTAGGCAGATAAAAACTGAATGAGATTTTTTTTAAACCCTATTCCCATTTCTACAAGAAAAATCTATGGCATTTCCATCACGGGGAAAAGTGCTGGTACATAGAACATACACTAACAGTGCACAAAAGAAATCAGTGTAATGAAGACAAGGAAGAAGAAAAACACAAACAACTGTGCACTGGTGATAATCCGGCCTCCTGGTATAGGAAACTAAAATCACTGCTTACAGCTAGAAAGAAAAAGAAACACAAAAAAATTGTCCATTGGTTAACAGCACAAGAATGCATAAAGACAAAGCATAGAAAATGGATTAATGTTAAGCTGTACAGTTCCTCTGATTGATATTATGGAGTCTCAGATGTGGCGATGATTCTATTAAAGGGCCATACATTACATTTCATGTCTGCACTTCAAGCCATCAAAAAGGAAAATGGCTCCATGCCCCTTGAAAACAGCATTGCCACATGCTCCCCAATAGACAGTACAGTCTTTTGACCTCTGGAGCCCCCAATATACAGTATCTCACCACATACTGTAACTCCAGGCTCCTACTGTTTAATGTTGACCTGAGCAGGAATTCACTTTGCTGTAAGATGCTGCCACCTACTGGCCATGATGATTATGTCCATTGTATGCCCTAAAAGCTGGTGGAGTTGAATAATTGCAGACTAGAAGCTGACCTCAGATTTTCAAAACAATGCAGTGAGAAGTCACTTTTTTTGACAATCAAACTGATATATAACGACTGCACTTTCAATACTGGACTGTCATCTTCCTTGAGCTATACAGAAACAATGTGATGTTCATTTAAAAAAAAACCTGAAAAACCATAATGAGTAAGGCTACTTTCACACTAGCATCGTACGACGCACGTCGCAATGCGTCGTTTTGCCGAAAAATGCGTCCTGCAAAGTTGTCTGCAGGATGCGCTTTTTCTCCATAGGCTTGTATTAGCGACGCATTGCCACACGTCGCAACCATCATGCGACGGTTGCGTCGGACCGTCGGCACTAAAAATCATTGCTTGTAACGTTTTTTGGTGCGTTGTGCCCGCCATTTCCGACCGCGC
This sequence comes from Ranitomeya imitator, assembly GCF_032444005.1. Classification (NCBI taxonomy): domain Eukaryota; kingdom Metazoa; phylum Chordata; class Amphibia; order Anura; family Dendrobatidae; genus Ranitomeya; species Ranitomeya imitator. Next base: position 713,268,883 of record NC_091282.1, on the reverse strand, counting down.
ATGCGCGTCCGGAACTCCGCCCCCTCCTCCCCGCAACTCACAATGGGGCAGCGGATGCGTTGTAATAATGCATCCGCTGCCCCCGTTGTGCTGCGTTGTGCCAGGATGCGTCGGAACATCGACGCTAGTGTGAAAGTAGCCTAAAAGAGCCTGGCACAATCACCCTCCTATTTTTTCTAGCATAAACTCCACATTGCTTCTATAGCTGTTTAACCTGAGGAATATACCTGCCAGATATGGAAACGTAATTATTTTAAGTATGCACATCTTTTTTTTCCATGGAGTGGAGCATTATTCTATTTTTTTCAGGAATTTAATCAGAATGTGTTCTTTTTAAATTTAAGCACACATTTAGCTGGTGCCCAGGATGTGCCCAGGATGGGGGACATATATACCTGGATGTGCCCAGGATGGGGGACATATATACTAGAGTGTGCCTTAGGATGAGGAACATGTATACTAGGATGGAGGACATATATACACTAAGATGTGCCCAGCCTGAGGGACATATATACTAGGAGGTGCCCAGGATGAGAGACATATACTAGTGTGTGCCCCAAGATGGGGACATATACTAGGGTGTGCCCCAGGATGAGGGACATATATACCAGGATGTGCCCAGGATGAGGGACATATATGCTAGGATGTGCCCAGGATGAGAGACATATACTAGGGTGTGCCCCAAGATAAGGGACATATATACCAGAAAGGAGAAACTTGTAAGTTCTTATAGGATTTAGAATGTTACAAGGGCCCATACATCTAACCAACATGTGGGGGAGGAGGGGAGCCCAGGTCCAAATCTTGCACCATCGGACTATAATTATGACACTGGATGCCAGATATGCTTGGTAGTGGATTCTCGCAGGGAGAACTATGCAATTGGAGCGCCCGCTAGGGCCTAGGGGATACTCGGTACCGGGTCTGGTGGTCGTTAAAGGGGTGGTCACGGTGGCAACGACCCGGTCCGTGGCCCTGGGCATCAAAATTAAAGGGAAGGACTTTAAAGGGGTTGTTGAATAAAGAATAAAGTTTGTTCATGACGCCACCTGTGGTATTCGGTCAGGGATGACCGACGCAGCTTAATGGGGTCCACTGGGGATGATGTTATGGCAGCCAGGATGGTATGGCTTCCCACAGGTGAAGCTGGGTTCCCAGGGCTCCCGGTGAAGTAGGGACATATGGTAGCTGATGTGGTGCCAGAAAGAATTAGAGGCCACATGGTTGCAGTCTCTTTACCTTTTACAGGGTAAGGCAACCACAGTCCAGGGTACGGATCACAGGTGATGGCGAGATCTGGCCAGCTTGGAAGCGATTCGGAAATTCCCCTAGCCAGGTGGGGTTGGAAGCATTCCTCACTGTGCTGTGTTGTAGTCCCTAGCTGCCTTAGGCTTCCCACAAGGTCCTCACTTTCTCTCTGTCCCTTTTTGGTAGGACACTACCCGCATTTCAGGTAACTCAAGCCTTTTTACAGGTGTCTCTAGTTATGACTCCGGGCTCTATGTGCTGCTGTGCCTTCGGGTGTTAATGGTGGACAGGCAACTTGAAATCTCCTGTCTGCCGGCATACAGTTACCCTCACAACCTCGGAATTCCGGCCTCCAGTCTTCTGCACTTCAGCGTGGAGGGAGCCTAGTCGCAGCTCCCCTCCAGCTCTTTCCTCTCCTTCGCTTCTTCTACCCTATCAGTCTCCTACAGACTGCTCTGTTTCTCTTTCCTCCTTCTAGGAGCTGCAGAATCACTCGTCTGCACGGCCCCAGCTTTCCACTCTCAGACTCTCTCTGTCTGACTCCTCTCTCCTCTGTCCCTCTGACAGACTCCCTATTTCCTCCTCCAGCTAGAATATATAGGGAAGTTCCCCTGAATCCAGGTCTCGAGCTCCCCCTTTTGGCCTGGAGTCAGAACAGTGTTGCATGCACTGGTTACCTGTTAAAGGGATCCTTCCTCGCTTCCAAGCCAGGCATCACCCTCCCCGAGATGAAAGCAATGCCACTGTAACAACCGGTTACCTGGGGTGTTACACAATGAGCAGTACAAACTTGAACATGCCAAACAATCAATTGTCCTGGGGCTCCCAAGAGCTACTAATTTGCATTTAACGCAAAAGACTGTTCTAGGATTTCTGAAATGACAAAAATATTTTATCTATGTGTTAAAACAATCTACTCACCTTCCAAAGGATTTTCCTATGGCAGATGGTCTGGCCTGGTAATAATACTGCTTATATTCATCCATCCAAACCTCTGCTGTCCGTTTGGTATTTCTGAAGGGATAAGGAAATGCAATTTTAGGCTTAAAACACATATCAAAACAGGTTATCCTGTACAGAACTACTGGAAATAAATAGTCCCGTTTCTCGAAGGAAATGTGCCGTCAGAAAATAACCTATTTTTTAAATTGGTTTTATATTAATACATATGTCTTATGTCATTACATTTTTTCATGTGACTGTTTATAATAATACTAAATGCTTGCAATTTTTATTCTAACCACTGAGCCTAATATTTCCTGTTCAGTACAGATTACTGATCAGTAGTATTATCACTACAGGGAAAATATCAATGACAGATAACTCAGAATCAAAATTTCACAATAGGTTATGTCACAGCTCCCCTCCTTCCCCTTCCTGTACACTTACCTCTTCGTAAGTCTCAAAGCATGCCTAGAAAGCTCACCTATGCAACCTAATAGGCCAGAGCCTGTTAAGTTCTGTCTATGGTCCAAATTGCTACGGTAAAACATATCTCTAAGGCTGGTTTCACACTAGCATTCAGCAGGGCTGCGGACGAAAGCCTTCTTCCTCTGTTAAGTTCCTCCCACTGCCACACCTCTTCCTTAAGCTCCGCCTACGTCTGCATGTGTCCTGCGTACCCTATCTTTAACATTGGGTTCGCAGGCCATGCTGATGTATGCGGATGCTTCCGCATGCGTCGTTTTGACGTTGCGCTCAACTGCGCTGAACGCAACATGTTGCATTTTGTTGCGGTCGGCGCAGCGACAAAACGGCGCATGCAGAGGCATCCGCATGGCCTGCGAACCCAATGTTAAAGATAGGTACGCAGGACGCAAGCAGACATAGGCGAAGCTGAAGCAAAAGGTACGACAGTGGGCGGGGCTTAACGGAGGAAGAAGGCTGCCATCCGCATTCCTGCTGAACGCTAGTGTGAAACTAGCCTAAATACTACAAGCTGCAAACAGAAAATAAAAACACATTATACATTAAAAAAAAATTGAATATTTCACCAGCTGGTTTTATTTGTTACAAAATAATATAGGAGAACATTTCACTTTAACTCATTAGTGCAAAATTATGTAGACACAAAAATCACTGGGCCCAGGTGGCATACACCCCTGAGCACTAAGTACCGTGATAGACAGGCCATTATTTCTAAAACTCAAGGATTCCATATTAAAAGGGGTCTGTACCACAGGACAACAAAAAGGTAGAAAATCTGAACCTGGATATCATAAACCGGTAAGATATCTATATATATAATTGTCTAAGGGTTTTTCCGTCTGTCTGTCTGTCTGTCTGTCCTGGAAATCCCGGCTCTCTGATTGGTCGAGGCCGCCAGGCCTCGACCAATCAGAGACCGGCACAGCATCGACGTAGAAATCCCGCGTCTCTGATTGGTCGAGGCCGCCAGGCCTCGACCAATCAGCAAAGGGCACAGCGACGATGATGTCATAATGGTTGCCACGGAGACGATGATGTCATAAAGGTTGCCTCGATCAATCAGCGACGGGCACAGTCTGCCGCGAATTCTGGAATCATCATTGTCCATATATTACAGGGACATGCATATTCTAGAATACCCGATGCGTTAGAATCGGGCCACAGTCTAGTCCTCTATAATGGGCAACATTTTCTAATTTTTCTTGGATTATCTCATTAAAAAGAACCTCACAAACCAGCACCAATGTGAGTCTTGTCAAACTAATCTGATCGACTTCTATGAGAAGGTAAGTTCCATACTGGAACAGGAAAACGCCATGGATGAGGTCTACCTGGATTTTTTTTTAAAGGTGATTGATACGGTGCCACAGAAAAGGTTGTTACATAATATTAGAGAAATGGGACTTGAGGAAGATATGTGTAACTGGGTTAACAACTGGCTCAGGGATAGGAAACAAAGAGTGATTATAAATGGAACAATACTCGGATTGGGTTGCAGTTAACAGTGAGGTACCACATTGGTCGGTATTGGGACCTCTTCTTTTTAACAGTATTTAATGACCTTATAGAAGGCATTTAGGGTATAATTTTAATATTTGCAGATCATACTAAACTCTGCAAGGTAATCAGCACAGAGGAAGATAATTTAATATTACAGAGGGATTTATGTAAGCTTGAGGAATGAGGAGAGAATTGGCAATTGAAGTTTAATGTAGATAAATGTAAGATTATGAACTTGGGCAGAGGAAATGTTTAATAATGTACTAAAAATAATAAAACAATAAGTAAAGTTGTCACTGAAAAAGACTTGGGTGTATAGGTGGACCTCAAACTCAACATAGTGGCCAGTGCCTTGCAGCTGCTGCCAAGGCAAATAAAATTATTGAATGTATTAAAGATACAGATATAGATGCTCAAGACAAGAACACACGGTAGTTTTGTCTCTATACAAGGGCGGCCACACTTAGAATGTGTACAATTTTGGGGTCCGGTGTATAAGAAGGACAGAGCTTAACTAGAGCGTGTGCAGAGAAGAGCGACCAAGGTTATTAAGGAAATGAGTAGTCTGCATTACCATGAAAGGTTGAACAACTTGGGGTTATTCAGTTTGGAAAAATAAAGGCTCAGAGGTGACCTTACTACAATGTACAAATACACTGACGAGCAATACAGTAACAATATTTTGAACTTTTGACTTTCAGGCTCCATATCTCGCCATCCACTACTGCTTTGAACGTGAGAATCTCATCATTTTATAAATGATTTCATACATAAATTTGATTTGCAAAAATTTAGCATATGATTGATTATGCAGATACTTGTGATGTCACTGCATTGTTACTGCTTTGCTTGTTTTGCTCCTAACAATCTATATTTAAATTTTTAGTATTTTGTTAGTATTTGGTAAATCCACCTTTGACTTTCAAGTCTGCCTGAATCCTTCTGGGCATGCTCTGGATCAGATACAAGCATGTCTCCAGCAAAATCCGATCCCAAGGTTGGTGCATACTGGTTGACTCTGACTTAGGTATGTCTACAGCTTTTTCTTCAACTCCAATACTAAGTGTTCAATGGGTTGAGGTCTGGGGACTGTGGAGGTCAATCCAGTACCAATACTTCATTGTAATTGAACCATTTCTTTGCCAATCTCACCAAATGCTTCAGGTCCTTGTCCTGCTGGAACACTATGTCATCCTTTTCATACCCATAGTACTCGAGTGTATGAAGTAACTCATCTTGTAGTATACTCACATATTGCTTAGCATTGAGACCACCATCGATCCTGTTCAAGTATCCAATACCTGGCTGTGAAACAACCCCATATCATCAGGTTTCCCCCACCGAACTGGACAGTTCCTTCTAATTCTTGATCTGTTAGCCCCTTTTTCATTGTTTCATCCAGACCCATTTGCACACATCACCCGTTTCCAATCTTCTACTATCCATTATTTGTACTTTTTTGCAAACTTGAGCTGACGCGTCTTATGATGATATAGGGCAGCACGGTGGCGCAGTGGTTAGCACATGTGGAGACCAGACTGAACCAAAGGATCCATTTTGTCTCCCAGATGAAATCTGCTTCTGCACAGCAAACTTGACATTTCCTTTTATAGAAGTAATCACGCGCGCATTTCTCCTTGATATTGTAGCCTTTCACCCACATACCAGATATTGTAACTTTTCACTAATATAGATTTGCTTTGTAAGTGATTATGAAATATGAGCGCTTGTGCGCATGTCTGTAAATGCCTAACTTCTTACTATATAAAGAAGGGGCAGCGCCCAGTGAGGCAGGCGTGCTCCGGGGCTACCCCTGTTTATGAACACACAACCTTTGTGCTGCGTGTCATTTACTTGGATTCCTCAATCCAGGAAGCCAGGGACGGAAGAGGACTCAACACACAGCAGCCTTGCAGCGCTGGGGTCCTGGGTTCTAATCCCACCCAGGACAACATCTGCAAAGAGTTTGTATGTTCTCTCCGTGTTTGCGTGGGTTTCCTCCGGGTTCTCTGGTTTCCTCCCACATTCCAAAGACATACTGTTAGGAATTCTAGATTGTGAGCCCCATCGGGGACAGTGATGATAATGTGTGCAAACTGTAAAGCGCTGCGGAATATGTTAGCGCTATATAAAAAATAAAGATTATTATTAAAGATTATATTGAAGTCTAGGCTTCTTCACCTTTTTCAGGCCACCATTTCAGACTTGTACAACACGCCTCGCAAGGTGCTTACATGGACGTCTGTGATCTCACTATTATGAAGCATACCGCTGCCACAACTGATAGACTTTGTGATGATCTGACTTGTTGACTCCGATATTTTGCCTGGACATCCACTTCTTGCCTTTTGAATGGACTGACTTTATTTGATTTTCTTCCAACTGTCATGGCACTCACATGATGCAGTTTGTCAATTTTTTTTAGCCGAGAGACCGCTATCGAAGAGCTCAGTAGCGTAACTACCAGGGGTGCAGAGGGGGCGGTCACCGCAGGACTTGTGCCCTGAGGGGGCCCACCCGGAGCTACACTACGCTACTGCACTGTGGCGGCATACAAATTACGCCGATACAGATACACTGTGGCAGAGCAGGGAGAGACGATCTCCCTGCTCTGCCAACTGGCCACTATGGGACCTCTGAGCAGGCAGGGGGGCCCCACTGCCAGTAGTGGCCCCCCGACCATCATCGCAGGGTCAACTGTATCGGTTAAATGCCGATACAGCTGACTGCATTGATGAGAGAGGGAGCATTATGCTTCCTCTCCCATCATCCCCCTCTCAGTGTCTGATGTTGCCAATGCCGACACTGACAGGGGTCACGATGACGTCACTACTCGGCGCACGCTGTCCGGAGATGTGCGGGCACTCAGAGCAGAGGAGGAACCAGGTAGAGAGAGGTGAGTATTGGATTTATTTTTTTATGGGGGTGCATTATACTATAGAGTCTGCCTGTGGGGTGTTGGGGGGTGCATTATGGAGTCCGCCTTCTATAGACTCTGCCTACGGTGGGAGGGCTGTATTATACTATAGAGTCTGCCTGTGTGGGGGTGCATTATGGAGCCTGCCTACGGTGGAGGGGGCTGTATTATACTATAGAGTCTGCCTGTGGGGGGTGCATTATGGAGTCTGCCTACTATAAAGTCTGCATATGGGGGGCTGTATTATACTATAGAGTCTGCCTATGGGGAGCTGCATTATACTATAGATTCTGCCTATGGGGGGCTGCATTATACTATAGAGCAGTGTTCCCCAACTCCGGTCCTCAAGAGCCACCAACAGGTCATGTTTTCAGGATTTCCTTAGTATTGCACAGGTGATAATTGCATCACCTGGACAGGCAAGCATTCAATCACCTGCGCAATACTAAGGAAATCCTGAAAACATGACCTGTTGGTGGCTCTTGAGGACCGGAGTTGGGGAACACTGCTATAGAGTCTGCCTAATGGGGGGTGCATTATACTAAATAGAGTCTGCCTAATAGGGGGTGCATTATACAGTATAGAGTCTGCCTGTGGGGGGTGCATTATACAATATAGGGTCTGCCTATGGGGGGTGCGTTATACTATATAGAGTCTGGTTAGGGGCCCACTCAGAAGTTTTGCCGGCCCTGAACCAAAACCCTAGCTACGCCTCTGGATGAGCTGGATGATGCGGTTTCTCTTTTCTTGGGAAATCTTCTTCATGGCTGCTTCTCTATTTGAACCAGTGATCTTTCACTTGGGAATCAACCCAATAACACACTGAACTATTAGGATATGTGAGAACAGGTTATAATTTGTACTCTTCAGGAAGAAAAAGATTTTTCCCACCACCAGGAGCAAATCAGTAACAATGCAGTGACATGACTAGAATCTTTACATCTAATCATATGCTAAATAGATACAAGTCAAATTTATGTATGAGATAGCCAAGATGACTGCCTATAAAATGATGGTAGTCTCACCTTTAAGGCAGTAGTGGATGGTGAGATATGGAGCCTGAAAGTCAAAAGGTCAAAACATGGTTACCCTTTTGCTCGTCCATGTATATGAGGGGACAGTACAGAGATCTTTATATAGATCTTTTACTCTTAAGGTACCGTCACACTAGACGATATCGCTAGCGATCCGTGACGTTGCAGCGTCCTCGCTAGCGATATCGTCCAGTGTGACAGACAGCAGCGATCAGGCCCCTGCTGTGCTGTCGCTGGTCGGGGAAGAAAGTCCAGAACTTTATTTCGTCGCTGGACTCCCCGCAGACATCGCTGAATCGGCGTGTGTGACACCGATTCAGCGATGTCTTCACTGGTAACCAGGGTAAACATCGGGTAACTAAGCGCAGGGCCGCGCTTAGTAACCCGATGTTTACCCTGGTTACCATCCTAAAAGTAAAAAAACAAACACTACATACTTACCTACAGCCGTCTGTCCTCCAGCGCTGTGCTCTGCTCTCCTCCTGTACTGGCTGTGAGCGTCGGTCAGCCGGAAAGCAGAGCGGTGACGTCACCGCTCTGCTTTCCGGCCGCTGTGCTCACACAGACAGTACAGGAGGAGTGCAGAGCACAGCGCTGGAGGACAGACGGCTGTAGGTAAGTATGTAGTGGTTGTTTTTTTACTTTTAGGATGGTAACTAGGGTAAACATCGGGTTACTAAGCGCGGCCCTGCGCTTAGTTACCCGATGTTTACCCTGGTTACCGGCATCGTTGGTCGCTGGAGAGTGGTCTGTGTGACAGCTCTCCAGCGACCAAACAGCGACGCTGCAGCGATCCGGATCGTTGTCGGTATCGCTGCAGCGTCGCTTAGTGTGACGGTACCTTTAAGCCTGTGATGACAAGAGGCACTCTTTACGTCTAGAGCAGCATTACCCAACAGATCATGATTTCAGAGTTTCGCACAGGTGAGAGAACCTGTGGCAATTGCTGATGCCTTGCTAATAACTCCATCACCTGTTCCATACTAAGGAAATCCTGAAAAGATTATGTGTTAGATGATGGAGTTTGGGAACACTGGTCTAAAGGAAAGAAGGTTTAATCATCAACAGATATCTATACTTTACTGTAAGAACAGTGAGATTACAGAACCTTCTGCCACATAATGTTCTAATGGTCTATTCACTAAAAAATACAAGGACGCCTGGATGCCTTACTTGAAAAGTATAATATTACAGGTTGTAGGCACTAGATTCTGTGATGGGACGTTGATCCAGGGAGCTAGTCTGATTGCTGTATATGGAGTCGGGAAGGAGTTTTTCCCATGATATAGCAATAGTCTCATGGGATTTTTGCCATCTTTTGGATCACCATGTTGGGGTATAGGTTGCACACAATGGACAATTAAGCATATACAGCAAAAACCGAAAAACATATTGATTCCAAAATTGCTGTTTTCTTTCTATTTTTCCCCAGCGGACCTCGGTATTTGGCCACTTCAATGCCACTGCACTCCACCGAACCTGCAGAAGCAAAAGCTGCATCTGCTTGCAGAATCTGGAGCGTAGAGTTGGAGCCACCAGCACAACCATGGACTGCTAATGAATCAGAAACGCACTGCTCCCTGGACAGCAGGAAGCCAAGAGGCCGGGGACTGGTGCGCTCCTGCTCAACAAGATGAACATAAATGATTTATCGTTTGACATCGAGCATAAGGCATAAGGAGGCATAAGGAGCAGTACATCTAATAAATGGGTTTTGACCCATTTTAACAAGCCCAGCCATTTATTCACTCAAAAATAAACTGCTGCTAGACACCTCTTCCTTTCTCCTTTCTCCTGCCCATTGAAAGAAAACAGGTACAACATGGCTCATCCAATAGATTTTTCACATAAGGACAAAAGGAAAAGAGGGAAACTAAATGGTTAAATACTGCAAGTAATGTATATGTGGCTGCAGTTTCCAGCTTGTAAGGGAGTGTCGCCATTTCTTGGTACAGACTCATTACAGAGCAGATTTTACAGGCTACATTAAAACATTTATTATGAAGGCATAAGTCAGATTTAATTGATCAGTAAATGTTTTGCAGATTTTGGCATCTGCTAAAACCCTCGCTGCTATAAGCATGGCCATTAATAACATTTGATTACATGGTTTATGGATTTTCCATCTAGTTTTCTTAAAACAGATATCTGTTTATATGACAGCAACCAATAACACATCCTAAAATTCATTTTATATGAACTTTCAGGCAAAATTAACTCTATCTTAAGCCTGTTCCCACGTCCCTATTTTACGGTCCGTGCACAGAAGCAATTTCTGGACCCACTGTGGTTTTCATAACTCTGAACCAACAGCCTGTGACCATTTACTCTGTGCAAAGGTGGCGTGGGATGTCCAGGGACATCAGGGCATACACTGCTCATGGCCATCCTGGGAACCAGCGCACGTAAGTGTGTTGTGCCTAGAACGTACTGGCTTCTCAGAGAATTTAACTTTGCCCTCAAATGATTCTTAGAATCTATGGTTGTCAAGGAAAACAACAGGGAGATCACAGAGATCGCATTGCTGCCACCAGTTTGTCAGAACACAGCCAGAGAATCATAGAGATCTCCCGGCTGGTACCAAGTTGTCAGGGAACAACACTCCTCCACCGCCACTCGCTAGGACAATTGAGTGACGAGTGATGGATGTGACCACGGCAGCTTCCACTACTAGGCCAGTTATTGGAGAACTCAAAGTAAGCGTATGGTACATACACATCTGGTCCAATATAGATGTATATTATACACACATGCTGTCTGCAACGAGTGTTCAATCGGACTGTATAAAAGACTGGTGGTGGCAGCTAGTTAGTTTTGTTATTGTGAAGCTGGCAGTGACCGTAAGGGGGTATATGTATATGTATACCCCTTTACGGTGGAGCTAGCTCCACCATAACTAAAGGAACTAGAGCTGCCACCACTGGAATGGGAAAAAAGCAGTTTGCTCGCAATTCTCTGTAAATATGGAGACTAGGGCCATAGGGCATCTCCACAAGTCATAAATTGGTCGTCTTTTATATTCTTTTGCAAGCTGCGCCTGAAATTTGTGTTTAGGACTGATCAGAAAACCAACTTTAATTATATGCAGCAGGGGGGTCTCCGCTGAATAAGGATCATGTGAAGTGTCATGGAGTGCTAGCCTTGCTTCAATGTTCACTTATGAGAACTATGAGATGAATTTATAGATTTTACAATTACATCTATGACAATGAAAACTAAATCCAAACTCTAACACGAGACCATACGGAGCCCCTTTAAAAATCATCATCAAGGGGCATGACCTGTTCTGCTACAATGGACCTAAAGGGTGCAGATGGGCATTACAGTGGACATTGCTTTTATTGGGACCTGCCGTAATAGAGCAACACTATAGAAGACAGCAAACAAAAGCATACAGCAGTATGACATTTGACCTGCATTAATGCTATATAAAATATACTGGTAAAAATGAAGGTACTTCACACATAAGTTGGCCAATTCATGAGAGCCCGTTAACCACGACAAGGCGACCTTTCTTTAATGGGACCCCTAAACCTAATATCATGCCTCTCCTGGGGTAAAAGCCTACAAATTTAAAGGGCAGGTAGGAGTCAGCACTAATCACAATGTTAATCCTAACAGCTCCTTAAATTTATAGACTTTTAGCCAGGGAGAGGCATAATAGGTTAGGGTCAAATCAAAAAAGGACGCCTTGTTGTGGCTGATGAGTTCTCATGAAATGGCCAATTATAGAAATGAAGGTGCTTTGCTCATAAAGTACCGTATATTCTATATTTGAGCAATGCTGTTCAAGTTTCATGTGTTGTGCAGTGTGCTGCTGTATTCTTTTGGTTTGTGTGTTATGCAGTCATAGCAGCTTGCACCTGTCCATACATGTTCTATTCTGTTCAGAGGTGCTGGTCAGTTTTTTTTTTGTAACTCTACAGAACACACATTTTAGTATATTTAAAAACTGTCAGTCATTCTGTAACCCCATTAAAAAGAGTTTACCCCGCATCATAAATGGTGAAAGATGCAAACTGAGAGTAAAAACAAGAAAATTAGCAATTTATTTGTTTAAAATCCTCTCTGTTTTCAAGAATAGGTAGGACTTTAATGATATTGTCTATTGATCATTGCCTAGTTTACCAGCCAATTCTTCAAAGCAGGGATCACTGAGCTCTTTGTTATTGAGCTTGTAAGTGCTGCTCTGAGGTTGGTAGGGACATTGGACCTGGCCAGCTGCCGATTCCAAACTGTCAATCAGAAGTGCTCCACTCTTGGACAATCATGAAAACTCAAGGAAGAGGAGCGGTGTGCTCCTGATTAGCAATGATGAGACATAACTTTACACCAAGATAGCAAAGGTAAAACATTGTGTTTAAAACAATATATAATCTATACTATAGAGAAAAAAAGAAGTAAATCTCCAGCGTGAAACTTGGATAAAAGTTCAATTTATTTAGACAAATCCATTAAAATCCTTATTTCATAGTGTTACAGGAAATGATGGGGTACATGATGCGTATCATATCATGTACCCCACATTTGCTGTACCATTATGAAATAAGGATTTTAATGGATTTGTCTAAATAAATTGAACTTTTATCCAAGTTTCGCGCTGGAGATTTACTTCTTTTTTTTTTCTGCTTCAAACTGGTGAGCTGAATTTTTTCCCCTTCCCTTTTTTCTTTGCATACATAATCTATACTATGATTCTATACTATAGTGCTGATGTATTTCCCTTCTACCTGTTTTGCATTAATATAATATAAATATAAATAATGTGTTAGCACATACTTGATATAGGTCAGAGCATTGCCGTCAGGAAATTCATAGGGGTGGCGTTTTCTAAAGACATGACCAACACGGCTGCAGGGAACAATTTCGAGGCTACCTCCACACATCCATACCCGGAAGGAGAGTTCTGCAATATAACAGGTCATTAAATCTCAAGAACTGGACATAATTGTTTAGACAGTAAATACATAAGATTTTGATTTCCATTCAATGTATTAACAGATTGTCTAATATGGCAAGACAAGAACAACTTGAATAATAAGAACATTAACAATACAAATATATCTATAACACATTTAGAACAAAAGGGATTATTCCCATTTTGGTGATTGTTGGCAAATTATTATTTATTTATTTATATAGCACCATTGATTCCATAGTGCGGTACATGGTGGGTTATAATTCCAGATATTGAAACTACACTGATAATGAGAACAGGGATCCCGCAACCAACGTTCACAAACTCAATGCAGTTTCAAGCATCTGCTTTTTCTGTTGCAACCCAAGTGCTACATCAGACAGCCGACCCAGCAGATTTTACATGCCATAAATGTCTCATACCTTTATAAGGAGAATCTGTCACCAGGTTTTTCCTATATAATCTGATAGCAGCCTGATGTAGGGATAGAGACCCTGATTCCAGCGATGTGTCACTTACTAGACTGTGTGTTACGGTTTCCACAAAATCAGTGTTTTATCAGCAGGAGATTATCACTACATGACTAGGTGTCTTGTGCCTCCTAGTCAACTGCTGTGTGTAACCCCGCCCCCAGCATGGATTGGCAGCTTTCTGTGTACACTGTATATTGACACAAAGCTACCAATCAGTGTTGTGGGCGAGGTTATATAGGGCTCATCACTCAGAGCTCTGCTAGATCTGCAGCAGAGAAAACAGGGATTCTATAACAACTGCTGCTGCCCCCAGTAAACCAAGTGACACATCGCTGGAATCATTGGAAAATAACAAATATGAAAAACAGCTGCTATAGAGAGAGGTTAGACTATTATATAGGCACAGTGCTCTAATATTAAGGCATGCAATCTATCCGAAGAATAGTAGCAGTTTATTTTTAGTGAGACTAATGCAATATACTAAATAATGCAGGTGTAGATACGTTAGATTAAAAAGGAAAAGGTAAGCTTGTGTTCAACGTGTATTTTTTGGGTTTGCAAACATGATTGCTAGAACAAAGGCTGCAGCATTGATGGGAAGCCAATGCCCAGTCGGATTGGAACTTAGAGCACCACTCCAGCAGTTTTTCTTTATTTTACCCCTGGAGTGGGGCCACTAATCTAAGATCCCTGTCCCTAGTCTCGTACTCACCAGCCGCCGTCTGCTTCTGTTATTGGCGGCTCTCCGGTCGCCTTCAACAGGTTGTGACCTCTTGGATCGCTCCAGTGTTTTCTGGGGAACTCGAAAGCCACAACTCAATGTAAGTCTATGAGAGACAGAATGAGGCCAGAACGAGGATCTCATAGACTTAGGCCGGGATCACACATACGCGAGATACGGTTGAGTCTCGCAGGTGAAAACCAAGCTCTGGCGCCAGTACTCCGGAGCGGAGCGTACAGGCACAGCAATACATGGAGCTGCACGCTCCGCTTCCAAGTGCCGGCGCCAGAGCTGAGTTTTCACCTGCGAGACTCGGCCGTATCTCGCGTATGTGTGATCCCGGCCTTACACTCAGAGCTTGTGACCGTTACATCTAACTTCCGGTCACAAGATGGCATATTAGGACCAGAGCTGCACTGGTAAGAGCTGAATTATAAAAAATTAAAATATTCCAGTGGTGCTTTAAAAAAATGATTTATTCCAGGAGATTTCTGAACTAAATGCTAACAATGCTGCTGCACACTAAGGGTGCACTACCAATGGCCGATCGTCCGGAACAAGTATTAATAGGAGCGAATGTTCATGAGCAAGCAATCACCGGACAATTAAAAATTATCGTTCTCGGCAGCACATCAACTTATGTAAACAAGTGATGTGCTGCCAAGAACAATGATTCTCTACTGTGCACATAATGATCATTAATATGACTGTTCTGTGTGCATAAAGTTGGGTCGGCAGCGTATCTAAAAAGGCTACTAAATGACTTGCATGTAGCCGATTGGAAGACGTTTTACATCCACAGGTTGGCAAGTGTAGTGGTAAGTTCACACAGGGCGTTTTGCTGCTTTTTTTTTTCTGCAACAAAACCTGATCTTCTTGGCAAGAAAGAAGCTGCGTCAAAAACACAGGTTTAGGTGCGATTTTGGTGCTTTTTTTTCTCTTTGTCCATGCTAATGTCCTTGGATTTTCAGCAGCAAATAATGATACCTGCGTTTTTGCTGCGTTTTTTTCAACACCCATTCAAGTCAATGGGTGAAAAAACGCAGCAAAAACGCTGAAAGAAGTGACATGCTCTATGTCCAAAAAAACGCAGCAAAGCACGAAACACTGATCACACAAAAACCCAATGTGTGTGCATGAGATTTCTGAAATCTAATAGGCTTTGCTAGTATTGTAAAAAGCAGCTGAAAATTAGCATAAAAAAACGCAGCAAAAAAACGCCCTGTGTGAACTTGCCCTAAGCCTACTTTTAAATGAGACTGCAGTATATAGCTCCCATAGTAATCAATGCAGTGTTCTTGTAAGGCTGGAGTCACACATGCGAGTTACACGTCTGTGTCTCGCATGTGAAAAGCAAGCTGTGGCGTCGGCACTTGGGAGCGGAGCGTGCGGCTCCATGTGTTGCTATGCGGCCGCACACTCCGCTCTGGAGTGCCGGCGCCAGAGCAGGGTTTTAACCTGTGAGACACAAACGTATTTCTTGCAAGTGAAAAGGAGCCCTAATACACGGATGCATATAGTCCTCCCGACCATGAAAAAAATGGGGAAATTATTGCGTTTGTTGCAGTAGCCCTATGTCTCTAAATACCCTAGGCAAAGTGGCGGCAGCACTCAGCAATGGCGAAACTCGGCAACAGGGGCACTCAGCAACGGCAACACTCAGCAACAGCGACACTAGCCAACGGTGACACTCAGCGACACTTGGCAACGGCGACACTCGGCAACAGGGGCACTCAGCAACGGCGACACTCAGCAACAGCGACACTAGCCAACGGTGACACTTAGCAACGGCGACACTCAGCAACGGCGACACTAGCCAACGGTGACACTCAGCAACGGCGACACTCGGCAACAGGGGCACTCAGCAACGGCGAAACTCGGCAACAGGGGCACTCAGCAACGGCGAAACTCGGCAACAGGGGCACTCCGCAACGGCGAAACTCGGCAACAGGGGCTCTCAGCAACGGCGACACTCAGCAATGGCGACACTCAGCAACGGCGACACTCAGCAACGGCGACACTCACTCTAGTTGCCCGCTCACCCCCTTTCCCAACTACACTCCTGATCAGGGCATAGACCAAATGCTTCCCAACCAGACATCCGCTGAACATGGCAGTGTTGCTTATAATAAACAGTCTCGGCTGATTCCATCTAAAGCCTACATTTTTCTAATGCAGAGAATACAATATATACTCTGGTTGCCATAGGTACCAAGATTACGTTCAGTAAAAGTCATTTCTGTCACAGAAGTCTTTGGTAAACATCGGGTTAACCGTTTTACAGCCCATCGTCTGTGTAAACTGCGCACATTTACTATTCTGCAGTATATGGGGCTTTAAATCTCTCTCTCTCTTTTTGCCAAGTTAATAAAGTATAATAAAAATCACAGACACACAGAGGAGGCGGCAGCTTCACCCACACATTTGCTACAAATCATAAGATTTATGGGGAGACGCAGGCAGATAAATAGCTGGAAGAATGATTCATCCGTATTTTATGGCGCAAGAGATAAATGGGTCCAAAACTAGCAAATGTATACGGAGTTTACTTTTCCATCAGTGCGGCTTAAGTGATTACTCATCAGCAGCCGGTACCACAGAATATGACAAATACACGCAAATGATCATTTACTATCCATCTGTTATAGGCACGAGAACAAGCAACACTTTCATCCCAGAGAAAGCAGGCGGCAAGGAAGGCAGCGTGGTGCGCATTATATGCAAAGGCTTCCAGATTTAGGGCAGAAAAAAAATGGTGGTGTGCACAAGTCATAATCAATTGTGTTTGCTTGTTTTGTTCTCTTATTATATATTCAATGACTGAAGAATAAATGGAAATCTGGTAATCAGTGCACACGATCGATTTTCTAGTAGAAGTGCCATCCATCATTTTCACAGATAGCACTTGTACCTATGATATTCTATGGGGCCGTGCATATGTCCGATATTGAACCGAAGGGTTACGTAAAAATCTGCCATGCATGTCTATGGTTCCGTGAAAAAAAAAAATACAGATTTTGATGAACAGATATTAAGGACAAGCTGGAGAAACTTTAGTTTTTATTTTTTCTTCTCCCCTTGTATGAGAAAAACTGATGTCAATTAACGTTTCATCAGAATAATCGGTCCATTTTTCATGTATGTGGAGATATCGGTCGTGTGAACCTACCTGCACCAGCAAAATCATCTTACAATCGATCAGACAGTGCAAGATTAATATACGGGCCCTTCACTGTCCAATATATCATCATAATGCACAATTCCACCGTAACTTTTGGTATGTCGGCCTCTGACCCTTTTTCTAGTCAAAAAACACCCTTTCTTTAAAAAAAAGACCCAAAATTAATGTCTATGAGGCTTGGGGGTCTGAGCTGTTCTGTTGTGCAAATTTGATTTTTTTTTTTTTTTTTTTTTTTTTTTTTTTTATACATGCATACAAAACATCTCTGCATGATTTCCCCCCTGAAGGCCTTAAAAAATTGGTCTGTTTGGTCTCTTTATGCAAGAAAGCATCTCCTGATAAATATACATTGCATGTGACACTTTCTTACTAATCTGTGATCAGCAGTGACACTTTGCCGCCTGCACGACTACTGTGGCTCTCCAGAAGAAATACCCAGCCGCACAAATTCGCTTACGCTGCCATGTGACTTCACACCTACTGCACTCCCTCCAGAAGACACAAGACTAAAATAAACTCACCAAAGTTTTCTCCTCCCCAGATGTCCATCTGAGTATCGTACTTTCCTAACTGGTTGAACCATGACTTGTCAATCACAAATATACCGCCAGCAATTACAGGAGTCCTGAAAAAAAAAAAAAAAAAAAGGCAGAAACAAGATAATTATTGTTACCAAGCGGCACTAGAAACATTTTACACTTCGGCCATGTTCCCACAATGATTCATTCAGAAAATCCGTTGCGTTTAAAAGTTCACGTAAAGTGGAAGTGATTTCATGTAAACTTATAATCGCTATCAGTTTAAAGGGGTTGTCCGGCCTTGGGGTACTCTATATGACTGCAGACTTGTGAATCCTCACACCTTGCACACTATGTGCTGTGAGGATTCATCCATGCTGGTGTTGGAAACGGGTGGTCATGTGACCGGAAGTACGCGATTTGCATATTTCCGGCCACATTCTGACTAGACGTGTCTGGCCTTGCTTGATACACTTTCATTGAGCGAGGCTGCGCACGTCTAGTTGGTTTGTGACCACATGTATGCATATCATATACTTACGGTCAGCACCGGAATATTCTCGCAGTGCGCAGTGTGCGTGACATGACTGTGCACAAGTTTACAGTACATAGTGACTGCAGACTTGTACCCCAAATCCATACCAAGCAAAAGAAATTTAAAATAAGCATCAAAAAAGAGGAAAACGCAACAAAATGCAATGACAATAATACATAAAGTGCAACAGTGGTTGTTATGTGTAAAAAAAAAAGCCAGGAACAAATGAAAGCAGGAACTTCGTGATGCGGAGGTCGAAGTAACAAGGCTATTGGGCTTACACGTTATTGGGAATCTGTCTGCAATTTTTTTCTATGTAATGTGAGACTTGCATAATGTAGGAGCAGAGCCCCTGATTTCAGTGAGGTGTCCCTTGTTCAGCAGCTCGCTGTAGATTCAATACAGACAGTGTTTTATCAGCAGGAGATTATCAGTGCAGAACTAGGTGTCTACTGCCAGGCAGTCCAGTTAATCTGGTAAAACCCTGCCCCCACGACTGACAGCTTGTTGACAATGCACAGTATACACTGGACGCTGCCAATCTGTGGTGTAGGCGGGGTTATATACATCTTAGAATTCTGAGCACTTACATTTACAGCAGAGAAAACAGGGATGCTATCAAAACTGCACCAAGCAGTCCAGTAAGTGACACACCACTGGAATCAGGGTCTCTGCCCCTACATTATGTTGCTCTCAGATTACATGACAAAAACCTGCTGACCGATTCCCTTTAAAAGATAGTCATGTATAAAAATTAAGGTGCAGGGTTGATTGTTTCTTTAACGATATCTACTTACTTTGATGATTTCACTTTTAAATTTCCGCATAGAAAATCTGCAGTGGCAAAAACTGCACCAACTGTGCCAATATGCCAAGCAGCATAGGAGAGAGTGGGAGACTTTCAGTTGAGATATAGTACCATGGAAAAGTTTTTGGCAAATATTTCAAAGCAGACTGGGGTTTCAAGATGTGCAGTTCAAGGTTTTTTTTTAAGCTCCAAGAAATAGGCAATGTGTAGGATCATAGGCACCGAAGAAACTTTGTGCAAGAGATTCAACAATATGCACAAAAACATAACTTGCAAAGGAAACTGCACAACCACTAGCCAGAATCTTTGAAAATTCCTGGAAAACAGGAAAAATCCCAGAAGATTAGAGAAGGGCAAATGTTGTCCCTATCTTCAAAGAAGGAAAGAAGATGGAGCCATGTCCCCATAAAACCCATTCCCAAATAAATACACACAGAGACGAAAGTAATGGAATAAAATGGCCGTGAGGTTTTATTTTGGGTTACATAAATAATTAATAAATAACCAATAAATAATGTTCCATATATTAAAATTCCAATAAATTCCAAATTTCCAGTAAAACCAAATCCACAGTGGCGTAGGAAGGGGAGTGCGGGGGGGTGGGGCGTCTTCAGCGCTCTCTGACTCTGCGACGTCTCAGGGCAGAGGGCGCGGTGACGTCATCACTGCGCGCTCAGCCTCTCTGTCCTGAGCGTTGCAGAGCCGGAGAGACGTTGAGTGCACCGGACCTGCGCTGGGAACGGGAGAGGTGAGGATTTTACTTTTTTTTTTTCTTTGTCTGACTGTCTGTCTGGGGGCAATGCTGGAGACCCTGGGGCAGATTTCTGGACAGACTGGGGCAGATTTCTGGACAGACTGGGGCAGATTTCTGGACAGACTGGGGCAATGCTGGACACTGGGGCAGATCGCTGGACACACTGGGGGCAATGCTGGATGCACTGGGGCAATGCTGGAGACCCTGGGGCAGAATTCTGGACACACTGGGGACAATGCTGGACACACTGGGGGCAATGCAGGACACACTGGGGCAGATTGCTGGACATACTGGGGCAGATTGCTGGACACACTGGGGGTAATATGCTGGACACACTGGGGCAGATTGCTGGACAACCTGGGGGTAATATGCTGGACACACTGGGGGTAATATTCTGGACACACTGGGGCAGATTGCTGGACACACTGGGGCAATGCTGGAGACCCTGGGGCAGATTTCTGGACACACTGGGGGCAATGCAGGACACACTGGGGCAATGCTGGACACACTGGGGCAGATTGCTGGACATACTGGGGCAGATTGCTGGACACACTGGGGGTAATATGCTGGACACACTGGGGCAGATTGCTGGACAAACTGGGGGTAATATGCTGGACACACTGGGGGTAATATGCTGGACACACTGGGGCAGATTGCTGGACAACCTGGGGGTAATATGCTGGACACACTGGGGGTAATATGCTGGACACACTGGGGCAGATTGCTGGACAACCTGGGGGTAATATGCTGGACACACTGGGGGTAATATGCTGGACACACTGGGGCAGATTGCTGGACACACTGGGGGCAATATGCTGGACACACTGGGGCAATGCTGGAGACCCTGGGGCAGATTTCTGGACACACTGGGGGCAATGCTGGACACACTGGGGCAATGCTGGACACACTGGGGCAGATTGCTGGACATACTGGGGCAGATTGCTGGACATACTGGGGCAGATTGCTGGACACACTGGGGGTAATATGCTGGACAAACTGGGGGTAATATGCTGGACACACTGGGGGTAATATGCTGGACACACTGGGGCAGATTGCTGGACAACCTGGGGGTAATATGCTGGACACACTGGGGGTAATATGCTGGACACACTGGGGCAGATTGCTGGACAACCTGGGGGTAATATGCTGGACACACTGGGTGTAATATGCTGGACACACTGGGGCAGATTGCTGGACACACTGGGGCAGATTGCTGGACACACTGGGGGCAGGACTTGAGGCATGGGCAGAATGTAGATACGGAGCATGATTGGAGACACGGGGCAGAATGAAAGACATGGGGCAGGATTGGATCATGGGGCAGGATGGATACGATGGAGACTGATGGGGCAGGATGGGGAGATCATATGGTGTAGAATGGATACTCATGAGGGCAGGATGGGAGAATATATGGCTGGAGCCAGGAATGAGATAAACGGGGCCAGGGTGGGGAATAGTATTACCATAGGGGCTAATTAAGGGATGTTATTACTGCAGTGATGTATTCAATTTATTTTTTGAGTATACTGTTTTAAATGGGGGGGCGGTCCTGTTACTGTGCAGAGTGACACTACATCGCCTTTTTTTCTTCATGTGGTGTAATGTAGAAGTTGTTAAAAATTAAGTAATGTGTTCTGCAAGCGGAGCTCGAAATAACTGTGTTATTTCCTGCAGAAACGAGTGCTGGCTGGGAGAAATGATGGCGGTCTGTGCTGGATGAAAGATGAATGAAGGACTTCATCTAGAGACGTCACTGGTGAGTCAGTGTTACCTATACACTGACACTATACACTATATACTATATACAGCGGTCCTGTGTACAATGTCACCAGTGATCACTGTATTACCTATACATTATATACAGAGCTCCTGTGTATAATACCACCAGTGATCTTTGTATTACCTCTACACAGACACTGCATACTAAGTACAGATCTCCTGTGAATACTGGCACTTATGGTGATAGTATTGTGTGTTTTTTTATTACTGATCAGTATTGTAGTATTCAGTCACTATGTGGTGGTAATATGTGGTCTGGAAATTGTGTTGTGGTATTTGTCCCTTGTATGTGCTATTTGGTCACCAAGTGGTGGTAATATGTGATCTGGTGGTATTTGTCCCTTGTATATAGTATTATTCGGTCACTATGTGGTCTGGTCTTGGTGTGGTGGAGTTTCTTCCTGTATGTGATATTATTGGTCTTGGTATAGTGGATTCTGTTGTGTATGGCGGTCATTTGTTCTCTCTGATATTAATTAATTAAAAGTCACAGGTTTGGCATGTGGGGGTGACACCATTAGGCCCAGTGTAAGTTCTACAAAACAGGAAAACTATTTTTGGTAAACTTTGTGTGTATTCAGTGGGGGGGGGGGGGGGCGCCAAACTCGGGAGCAGCCCTGGGCGGCAAAAGCTCTAGCTACGCCTCTGCAAATCCACCCATAACTGAGTGATTTTACCCCACGAATAAAACCATACGACAACTCATAACAAATAAATAAAGGGAGGGAGGGTGGGCTCTTCTTTCTTCGTGCGCCCGCAGACTGAGGTGACAGGAGCTTGACACGGGGTTATATCCCAGAAAAATACAGCCAAAACCGTTACCAGCTAATCAAAATTTGTCAATAAAAGGGTGCACAACCACTGGTCAGAGCCGGCTAGTCTATTAATAGCACACCGGTTACCATTACCTCAAGATTTTCTCCCCAGTAATATAGGAAGAATAAAGTGGGGGTTAGGGTATATGTGGACATGAGACCCCCGCCATATTTCTGTGTGTTTCGGCGGGGGGGCTTACAGGACATTACAGGTGTCATGATCCGGGTCGGAGTTTGCCATGTTTCTCCTTCTCCGGCCTGGTCATGGTGGGGTTAACTATTCCTGCCTCTCTTTGATTCGGAGTGGCTATTTCTCGGTTCTCTTGCTGGCAGCTTGTGTCAGTGATAGTTTTGGGTTTGCTGGACTGCTACCTGTGAAACCCCTGTGTTCCTTTTGCCTCTGACCTCCCTTAAGGCCCCGTCACACATAGCGACGCTTGAGCGATTCCGACAACGATACGACCTGTCAGGGATCGCTCAAGCGTCGCTATGTGGTCGCTGGTGAGATGTCAAACAGTGAGATCTCACCAACGACGCAGCAGCGATGCGGCGACCTGTAGCGACCTGTACAACGATCCTATTTCATGACGATTCAATGGGACGTCCTGTCAGCGAGGTCGTTGGTAAGGTGTCAAACACAGCGATGTGTGTTACCCAGCGGGACCTCAACGATCAAAAAATGGCCCAGGCCATTCCGACACGACCAGCGATCTCACAGCAGGGGCCTGATCGCTGCTACGTGTCACACATAGCGAGATCGCTACTGAGATCGCTGTTGCGTCACAAAACTTGTGACTCAGCAGCGATCTCGCTAGCGATCTCGCTGTGTGTGACGGGGGCTTTACCTGTACCTGACCTGTCTCCTGTACCCGACCTAGTTTGACTTTGGTGTGTATCCCCTCCTTTTGTGATTCGGCTAAAACTCTGACTTTGTCTCCGGTTTCTCGTCTTTGTTACCACACGTCTGTCTGGCTTTTTGACCTTTTGGCTTACTCTTACTCCGTTCTCTTTCTCACGTCTCTGGTACCTTTGCTCCTGGCTTGTTTGGACCCTCGGCTTGTATTTTGACCACAAGTTCTGTTTTCCCCTTTAAACTATACGCTTACCGACTGTTACGGACTTGGCTTGTTTTGACCACTCTCTGTCGCCACCTGGTGGCGCAGTGCAGCGTGCACTGGGCTGCAGTGTGGCAAGTGTGACCTCTTTTTCTGTCATCCACTCTCCTTCGTGGAGACTGCACATACCTGGATTGTTATAACAACACTAGTCCCATAAGGATAATAATAGGGCTAAGAAGAGATCCCACAAAATTAAAGATAAAAATATTTTTATTGTCAATAAATAAAACATAAAAAAACAGTTGATATATTCAAGAATAACCGTAATAAGGGACGCCCCCGGAAGAAGCTGGCGGCGAAACGCCCTTCGGGGTGAGGGGACGCCCGGTGAAGCTCTGCAGCAGGTAATATACCTTCCACAAAACAGTCTTATCTTCCCTGTACATTGAGGCTGGTCTAGCCTATTACACTTAATGTCTATTACGACTTGGGGTGATTTGGATATTCTATTTGTGGCATTTGAATCCAGATTTTCTAGGGTCCTGGGTGTATGGATATGCTGCTGATCTCCACCTATTTTTGTTCTTTGAAATATAGACTTTAGCTGGTATATTTTTAGCATTATTGGTATAGGATCTTTGTTAGCCATTATTATGTATGTAATGCAGTTGGTTGCTATATGCTCAATACCGGAGTCTATATTGTTTTGTGGCGTCCCTTATTACAGTTATTCTTGAATATATCAACTGTTTTTTTATGTTTTATTTATTGACAATAAAAATATTTTGATCTTTAATTTTGTGGGATCTCTTCTTAGCCCCATTATTATCTTTATGGGACTGGTGTTGTTATAGCGTTTTTGAAGTGCCCTAAGCGATTGTTGGGACATTTGGTGATTTATACCTGCATTGTTGTAGCGTGACAACAGGCCAGTGAGCCTCACTTATATACCAGGAAAGATATTTGAACAAATTGTTAAACAGCATATATGTAAGTACTTGGATATGAATACAGTAATTAACCAAATCCAGCATGGGCTTGTAGCAAACAAGTCATGCCAGACTAATCTAGTTTACTTCTATAATGGAATCACTGACTGGGTGGATCAGGGAAATGCGGTAGACATAGTGTATCTTGATTTCAGCAAAGCATTTGATAAAGTATGTCATATTATCCGTATTGAGAAAATGACCAAGTACAGGATTGACAAGGCTAAGGTTAGGTGGATTCATAACTGGTTCAGTGATCATACTCAAGAGTGATAATAAATGGTTGCACATTCAATTAGATAAGTGTTTCAAGTGAAGCACCAGAAGGCTCTATCTTGGCCCCAGTGTTTTTCAACAATTTTAAAAATGATCTAGATAAAAGAACTGAAGGTAAACTAATCAAATTTGCAGACGATGCAAAGCTAGGAGGGATAGCCCACACTAGAGAAGACAGAGATGGTCAGCGACTAATAGAATGGTATTTAACAGGAAGAAATGCAAGATTCTACATCTGGGCAAGAAAAACGAAAATTATATCTACAGAATGGGAAAAATAGACCTAAGCAACAGCACGTGTGAAAAAGGCTTGGGTGGACCAATAGATCACAGACTGCACATGAGTCAACAGTGTGATGCAAAAAAGGCAAACACAGTTCTATGATATATTAAGAGAAGCATAAAGTCTAGATCACGTGAAGTAATTATCCCCCTCTACTCCTCCTTGGTCAGACCCCATCTGAAATACTGTGTCCAGTTCTGGGCTCAACATTTAAAAAAAGACATTGAAGAACTGGAGCAGGTTCAGAGAAGAGATACCAGGATGGTGAGAGGCCTGCAAAGTATGTCCTATGAGGAACGGTTAAAGGATCAGGGAATGTTTAGCTTGCAAAAAAGAAGGCTAAGAGGACACTTAATAGCTGTCTACAAATATCTGAAGGGCTGTCACAGTGTAGAGGGATCATCATTATTCTCATTTGCGGAAACACATGAAGCAATGGAATGAAACTGAAAGGGAGAAGATACAGATTAGATATTAGATAAAACTTTTTGACAGTGAGGGCGATCAATGAGTGGAACAGGCTGCCACGAGAGGTGGCGAGTTCTCCTTCAATGGAAGTCTTCAAACAGAGGCTGGACAGACATCTGTCGGAGATGCTTTAGTAAATCCTGCATTGAGCAGGTGGTTGGACACAATGACTCTGCAGGTCCCTTTCAACTTTAACGTTCTATGATTTTTTAAACAACTGGTGTGAAGAAATATGGCAGCAGGTGTCTGGACTGATGAATTAAAATGTGGAATATTTGACTCAAATAGAAGGCAGTTTGTTCCCAATGAGCTTGAGTATAGTACGATGAGAATCTGCAAGAACAGTGAAGCATGGTCAAGGTTCCTTGGAAATTTGGGGCTGCATTTCAGCAAACTGAGTTCAGGATTAATGATGTCCTCAATGCTGAGAAATACAGGCAGATACCTATCCATCATGTAATACCATAAGAGAGGAATCTGATTGGCTCCAAATGTATTCTGCAGCAGAATAATGACCCCCAAACATTGCGAACTATCTTCAGCACAAAGAAGAACAAGGAAACCTGATCTCAGCATCATCCAGTCTATCTGGGATTACTTGAAGAGACAGAAGAATTTGTGCAATCCTACCCATCTGCCTAAAACCTTTGCACAGTACTGTATACAGTTCACAGATTTAATGTAGTTATATGCAAGTAAAAAAAAATTGCCTTCACACTCGCACACTTTTTTTCTAAAAAAAAAAAAAATACATGTAAGTATGCAAATTCTTTCAATTTTTAAGCTTTTTTTGGCGCATTTGCTTAAAAAATTTTTTTTCTATACTATGTTGTGCATAAATATGTGATTCTTCAGAATTTGTTTTAGTCTTTGCCTGATGAAGAGACGTATGTAGTCTCGAAAGCTTGCAATTTGTTACCATCTTTTCAGTTAGCCATTAAAAGGCATCAACCACTGAGGACTTTCAATTCTAAATATTTTTCTGTCTTTTTAGTTGCGTTCTTAAGATTAGGAATCCTATGATTCATAAGTTATGTGATTGCCAATCTTTTATTTTTTTAGAATCCCCCCAAAAAACACAATGGAGATCTAGTAGTCTACAGTATGCACAATTACAAAAATGCTCGTAATTTTGTCAATCCTGGGCAGAAATTATTCTGTCCCCGGGGCCTGTGGCTGCAAATATGGCTCTGTGAGATGCTGAATCTCTTCACCCTACTTACAATTGGCGACGGTCACAGATAGCTTAACTCAGCTGCAGGCACACATGTTATGAAGAATCCAGAAGAGACTTTGATTTCTTTAAGAATTCTTGTTGAATGCATACAAACAGCAGCAGGTAAAAAAGACTTTCTTCAGACAAGCTGAAAGCACATGTGCTTCTAATGAAGCCAAGATGGAGACTGAGACACAGGGAGAAGTGACATGACACCCAGCAGAGGGAGACAGGGAGACAGAAGGGACAAACTTCATGCAAAGAGAGGATTTCAGCTATGCAAAACACAGGAACACATAGCAACAATAAACAACATGAGAAACTGCAAAAAAGCATGTAAAATGTACAGGACAGTCTGTAAAATGTCTCATTCATGGGACATAACAGAAATAATGAGGGGAAAAAAAAGGGGGTAGAGAGCGCTACCTGAGCGTAGCAAGTATGATAAAGTCAATGATTCTGTAAATTGTATATGCTCACCTGAGCCGGTTGTGCAGGATAGGCACGACACAAGAAAAAAAGTTTGCATGTGGTTGGGACCTTGGGCCGTGGAGATGAAAAGCTCTGTGAAAATGCTCGCAAAATTAAATCCGTAAAAATAAAAATGTAGGTATTGTAATTGATATTTTCCCAAGGAAACATTTTACTGCTGCATTATCTGCCACACAAATGCAGCATTTTTAAGCTGTGGGTGAAGGCATCCAAAATGTTGCCTCTTCCAACCACTAATGGACGAAACTCATCATATACGAACCTGGCAGCATTTAATAAAAAACTGAACCAAATCATAGACAATTATAAATCACTGAGTTCACTATCTCTCCCGGTTTTTTATAATGCCCCAGGTAGGAAAGCATAGGAGACAGATCTAATAAAAGAACATATTAATAGTTAGAAGAGAGGTAGCGCTCACCGTATGGAGGACGTTGGGTCTGTGCGGGACATTTTCTGTTCTATGGGAATCTGTTCCCACTTAAAATGTAGACTCCAGTCAAAACCTAATAAGAAAACAGTAAAACCATAAGCAGCGTGCATTGGGTTTTTTCTTACGTAGCAAGTTTATTCTCATTTTAGGATAATTGGCAAAGTCATGGCTGCAGAAGTCATCTTCACCTACTATCTTAGACTATTAATTTCAACATGGCAAAAGATGGGAAGTCTCTAGTAAAAAAAACAAACATCTAAACCACTAACAAATAAGACTCGAATCCCCTCCCTCCCCTACTAGTTGTGCCATCCTACTACAAGTATTGCACTACAGATATACCACATTAAAATACAGTGGGCGAAATAAGTATTGAACTCGTCACCAATTTTTTAAGTACCGGTAAATATATTTCTAAAGGTGCTATTGACATGAAATTCTTACCAGATGGCGGAAACAACCCAACCAATTCACACAGGCAAAGAAATCACCATAGATGTCCATAAATTAAGATATGTGTAATAAAGAGAAATGAAGCAGGGAAAAAGTATTGAACACATGAAGAAAAAAGAGAGGTGTAAAAAGCCAAGGAAAGTCATGACACCAGCAGAAATTTATCAGTAATTGGAAAGCAATCTTGCCACTTGTTGAAAAATAATATCAGCTGGTTTCAACTGATGACCTATAAAAAGGTATCTCATTAACAAGGTGCCACACAAGAAACATCTCATGATAGGTAAAACCAGTGAACTGTCTCAAGATCTTTGCAACCTTATAAATGGAAAACATACTGATGGCATTGGTTACAGAAGGATTTCTAACCTACTGAAGGTTACAGTGAGCACTGTTTCTCTGTAATCTGTAAGTGGAAAGAACATCAATTTACCACAAACTGGTGACAACCAGGTGCTCCCCACAAGATTTTAGATAGAGGGGTGAAAAAAATTATCAGAAGAGTTGTCACAGAAAGACCTTGAAATAAGCAGGTACAATTGTTTCAAATAAACCAAGAAATAATGCACTCAATCGCCATGGCCTGTATGCACGCTCACCACACAAGACTCCATTGCTGAACAAAAAGCATCTTTAAAGTTTGCTTAACAACATTTAGACAAGCCTGGGAAATACTGGGAAAATATAGTCTGGTCAGATGAGATCAAAATTGAATTACACACCATTTTTGTAGGCTAAAAGTCACTGCATATCACCCCAGAAACACCATATCAACAGTGAAAATTGGAGGTGGGAACATCACGGTGTGAGGCTGTTTTTCAGCATACAACACTGAATAACTTCATATAATTGAAGGAAGGATGAATGGACAAATGTACTGAGACATTACTTTTCTGTCCCAGGCTCCATGGGATGAGGGAGGGGACAGACCAGGGATTAACAGGAGCATAGTGTGGTTGGAGACTCGGGCGTCTGCACCATCAAGAGTACCCTCGGGATGGGGATAGTTAGGATCCTAGTTTCAGGGACAGTTTGAGCCACCCACCAGACAGCGTGACAGGATTGTTACTGATATCTGGTGAGAATTCAATATGTGATATTTCATGTCAATGTGTGATAGGCTGGACAGTGGCACCAAGCCATATTAAGGGAGTCTATAGCAAGCTCTCAGTGGTGCCTAACAACCTCTGATCTGTGTGTCTTTAAATGGGGTACGACAGGGCTATACATCTACTTTTGCCCTACCTCCAATACAGTGTTCTGTGCGCAGGTGTCTCAAGACAAGGGTGAAATCCTTCCAATTTTATACCTGCACTGTTTTCGCCATGGGCACTTTATGCAATATCGTTCTTTCAATTTGTGGTTGTGTGTGTGTAGTATGTATTGTCTGTTGATGGGTTGTCAACAACTAAAGAGAAAAAAGCCAGCTCACCGAGTAGCCACCGCAGGTGCACGGAACTCCACGTAGATCAGCGTGGTCATCAAATGAAGAAAAAAAGAAAAAGAACCGTAGTAATCGAAACACGTCGCTGTTTGTGTCCCGGTGTGCGTCCGGAGAGCATGTCCCCACTGCTTTTATATTGGCAAAATAAAGTTTCAAGATGGAGCTGGAACGACTTTTTCTGTTGATGGGTTGTGTTAAAGGTTAAGTTTTGGTGTACTCTTTGCTTAGTACCAAGAGGAAACCCATGTAAACACAGGGAGAACATACAAACTCCTTGCAGATGTTATCCTCAGTGGGATTTGAACCCAAGAACCCAGCGATGCAAAGCAACAGTGCTAACCAGTCACACATATGGTTCAGTTTTTACACTAGCGTAAATCAAACAGTTTTGCATCCATTTTTTGTCTAACACCATTTAAAAAACAGAAGGTAAAATGCTTGAATTTTTTTTTTATCCATTGACTCTTCGAAATACACCAATTAAAAAACGACGAAACACAAATGGAACTCTGAAGATGAAAATCGCAAGGTGTCGTTTTTAACAGATCCCCACACTGCTGGTATTATTCTGATATGTTTTGCAAATAAAACTCGGCTATTAAAAGCAGAGCATCTGATAGTGGTGGAAGTTTGAGTGTGACTCGCCTAATTCGTTAAGAGACGCCTGATTCCTCTTAAATCAGGGGACGTGGAGTAAGATTTGTGGCATAGGGAAAGCCACAGTTTGCCATAAATTTGATGAGCAGGGGTCGCCCTGTCCCATCTCTATCCACTTTCTCAGAGTTGGCCAAAACTGGCATGAAAAAGCCAAAAAATTTTTGCTCAAAGCTTTTAATGCTCTTGTATTCTGGCATAAAATCTTTAATGAATTAAGGGCAGAAATCTCACTAATCCGACAATCTGATCTTTTTTTTTTTTTTTTTAAAGAGGATGAGTGTAAGGATCAATGAAACTTTATAAGTCAATGCGCTGTACATTTAAACAACGGAAAGCCACAGACGTGTAGAATGGATGTGTGAATGTACCTTCTACTTCAAGAAACACATTTAATATCACTCTAGTGCTCTCAAATCCAATCCAGCATGTGTGCAGAGCAGGATGTCAGTCAGAGTAATGGGAGTGATTACAAAGCAATGATGGCATAGCTGACTGATCGCTGCCCTAATAACTGGAAGCAAGCAGCTGCAGGGAGAATATAACTACATTTTCTCACTGCAGCCACACTTCCAATTAGGCTGTCACATTTACCTGCAGAATACCACGTACAGCTGCAGGTAAATACCGGTTGTTTTTGCCGACTGCATGCACGCAGTCACATGCAGACTAGAGTCCGCTATGTCTTGTAATGGTCTATTGAGCACATCAGCTGCGAATTTAGTTGGCATGTGAATGCAACTGCTGGTACCTGCAAGTAGAGCCGAATCCTAACAGTGCATTTGTCCGTGGGTGTACAAACCCATCAACCTTTCTAAATCTGACCAAGTGAAACATATATTTAAGACATATATATATATATATATATATATATATATATATATATATATTTAAGACCCCAAAGCCAAAAATAAAATGTAGAAAAAAATTACAAAGTAAATAAAACTCAGACGACATGGCATAAAGTATTACAGAATCTTACTCACCACCCCTGAGATCTGCAGAAGCTGCCAGATAAGCAAAGTTGTCCAAACTGATGACATCAATAATTGGACTAACAACACGGGTGTGATCCTATGTAAGACATGAAATATCAACACACATACAGTACAGTCTAAGAGGAGTCTGCTAGGAAGTCTCATTAGGATTTTAAAGGGGGTTTTCCACTACTCATGCATTGATACCCATACTAAGGGCTTGTGCACTTGACAGTGTTTTGGTCCGAGTGTGGAAGAAGGACTTAAAAAGGACCGCCTGATGACATCCCAAAACAAAAGGGAGTCTACCAACATGAAGCATCAAATGTGACAGAAAAACCAAGGGCAAAAAATGAAGGTAGCTTAAAACATTTTTGACAAAAGGAATATTGGAGAAGGGTTTACTTTTTGTACGCTCTGTCCTTTTCAATATAACTTCTGGAGGACACACCCTTTAATGATAGTAGCGAGAGATAAAACCTTTGATAGCAACTTACCTCCTTGACTCTCTGAAGTAGAGGTTGAAGCCACTCATTGTTGACCTCACAGTGACTGTCCAAGAAAGTTAGAATACCAGCAACAGCTGCCTCAGCTCCTCGGACTCGAGAACGGATCAATCCTAAAAGCAAATCCGAATAATAAATCAGGAGTCAAGATTTTAGCTATTTTCATCCTGACCTTGCACTAATAAAGGCTGTATGGAAGTCAGAATAAGTGGCTCTGTCTTAGGATTCCTATTAGAGCTTTACTTTTCTTCTGGAAAATGTCCATGCATGGTCAGAATTTCGGAGCAGAATGAACAAGTGAACAAGGCCTCATGTTTCCATGCCTCATCAGATGCTGTATTTATGGAGGAATTCTCCCTAAGAAGTCATGATTCTATGGGCGATGTAATAACCATGTATAAGTATATAAGGGGACAATACAAATATCTCGCTGAGTATCTGTTTATACCAAGGAAAGTGACAGGCACAAGGGGGCATTCTTTGCGTCTGGAGGAGAGAAGGTTTTTCCACCAACATAGAAGAGGATTCTTTACTGTTAGGGCAGTGAGAATTTGGAATTGCTTGCCTGAGGAGGTGGTGATGGCGAACTCAGTCGAGGGGTTCAAGAGAGGCCTGGATGTCTTCCTGGAGCAGAACAATATTGTATCATACAATTATTAGGTTCTGTAGAAGGACGTAGATCTGGGGATTTATTATGATGGAATATAGGCTGAACTGGATGGACAAATGTCTTTTTTCGGCCTTACTAACTATGTTACTATGTTACTATGTTACTATGATTCTATGGGGGAAAAGTGCAATATATAAAGAACCTGAACTGAGGCTTTCAAGGAGCACATGGAGGCCATACAGTTACATACCAGGCAGTCATACTAGACCTCTTACATGTGGCTTTAGGCTCTTTATGCTTTACACACCAGAGGTTTTGAATGCATAGTTGCCCACAAAGTGCAGAAGTAGTAATTTAGCATTTCTCCATTGACAACTTTACAATAAGGATTTCATATTTTTGTTGTGCATAATACACAGTGGGGAAAATAAGTATTTGATACACTGACGATTTTTCAAGTTTTCCCACCTACAAAGAATGGAGAGGTCTGTAATTTTTATCATAGGTACACTTCAGCTGTTAGAGACAGAATCTAAAAATAAAAAGCAGACAATCACATTGGATGATTTTTAAATAATTAATTTGCATTTTATTGGACAAAATATGTATTTGATACAATAGAAAAACAGAACTTAATACTTGGTACAGAAACCTTTGTTTGCCATTACAGAGGTCAAAGGTGTACTGTAGTTCTTGACCATTTACACACACTGCAGCAGGGATTTTGGCCCCCTCCTTCATACAGATCTTCTCCAGATCCTTCAGGTTTTGCGACTGTCACAGGGCAACATTGAGTTTCAGCTCCCTGTGTGTTTCAGATGATTGTTATGCTGGAAGACGCAGCCACGACCCATCTTCAATGCTCTTAATAAAGGGATGGAGGTTGTTGGCCAAAATCTTGAGATAATTGTGCTTACAGTTGTTGCCTTCTCACCAAGCTGCTTGCCTATTGTCCTGTAGCCCATCTCAATCTTGTGCAGGTCTACAATTTTGTTCCTGGTGTCCTTAGACAGCTCTTTGGTCTTGGCCATGGTGGAGAGGTTGAAGTGTGATTGAACTTGTTGCCTGTATAATAGATACCTGTCCACGCACTCAATTAAACAGGTGCAATTAATACAGGTAATGAGTACAGAGTAGGAGGGCTTCTTACAGAAAAACTAACAGGTCTCTTAGAGCCAGAATTCTTGCTGGTAGGTAGGTGATCAAATACTTATTTCGTGCAATAAATTGCAATTCTGGATTTTTTTTTCACGTTTCTGTCTCTCACAGTTGAATAATTTAGAAAAATCACAGACCTTTCCTTTCTTTGCGAGTGGGAAAACTTGCCACATTGGCAGTGTATCAAATACTTATTTTCTCCACTGTATACATTATCACTTGCTGAGCTGTTTATCATTGTTATTCAGTCAGTTTTTTTTCTGCTGATCTAGCAAAGCTGTGAATGCTGAGCTGTGTATGACTGCCACACCGCTGATTGGCTGGTTTCTGTGTACATAGGCAGAAAGCTGCTAATCAGTGGTGGTGGGGTTATACAGAGTAGTTGACTAGGAGGCACCAGACACCTAGACCTCTAGTGATGATCTCCTGCTTATAAAAACACAGATTTTATTGAAAACAAAAAACACACGGCCTTTTAATCCTAAAATATAAATAACTTTAAAACTCAGCCAACCTACAATACTATAAGGCTATGTTCACACGTTGCGGTTTTTACCGCGGATCCGCGGCGGTTTTGATGCTGCGGATCTGCAGCAGTTTTCCATGCGGTTTACAATACCATGTAAACCTATGGAAAACCAAATCCGCAGTACACATGCTGTGGAAAAAAAGCGCGGAAGCGTTGTTTTTTTTGCAGCATGTCAATTCTTTGTGCGGATCTGCAGCGTTTCTGCACCCATTGACTTGTATTGAGTCGGGCACTTCGGCAGCAAAACCGCAGATATAAAAAAGATCTGCGGTTTAGCTGTGGGTGAAACGCTGCAGATCAGGCGGAGACTGTGCGTGTCTGTGTGTGTGGGCGGGGTCTGTGTGGGCTGTCGGGGGTCTGTGTGGGCCTCTCGGTCGTCTGTGCTGGCTGTCAGGGGTCTGTGTGGGCCTCTCAGGGGTATGTGCGGGCCTCTTGGGGGTCTGTGCGGGTGTGCAGGCATCGTCTGATGGCAGTACAAGTCCCATCGGGCTATGCCTGCTACAATGACAGTGATTGACACATTAGCCAATGATGGGACAGTAGTAGTCCCATCATCCGGCTAATGTGTTGAATGTAACAAAAAAAAACCAACACAAACATATAACATACAACATATAACATACAGCATATAACAGGACATACAACATATAACATACAACATATAACAGAACATACAACATAACAGAACATACAACATATAACATACAACATATAACAGAACATGCAACATACAACATATAACATATAACATATAACATACAGCATATAACAGGACATACAACATATAACATACAACATATAACAGAACATACAACATAACAGAACATACAACATATAACATACAACATATAACAGAACATGCAACATACAACATATAACATATAACAGTACATACAACATATAACATACAACATATAACAGAACATACAACATATAACATAACATGCAACATATAACATAACATGCAACATAACAGAACATACAACATATAACATACAACATATAACAGAACATACAACATATAACATAACATGCAACATATAACATAACATGCAACATATAACAGAACATACAACATATAACATACAACATATAACAGAACATACAACATATAACATTCAACATATAACTGAACATACAACATATAACAGTACATACAACATACAACATATAACATACAACATATAACAGAACATAAAACATATAACATATAACAGAACATACAGCATACAACATATAATATAACAGAACATACAACATATAACAGTACATACAATATATAACATACAACATATAACAGAACATACAACATATAACATACCAGAACATACAACATATAACATACAACATATAACAGAACATACAACATATAGCATAACATACAACATACAACATAACAGAACATACAACATATAACATACTACATATAACAGAACATACAGCATATAACAGTGCATACAACATATAACATACAACATATAACAGAACATACAACATACAACAGTGCATACAACATACAACATATAACAGTACATACTACATACAACATATAATAACATGCAACATATAACAGAACATGCAACATATAACAGTACATACAACATATAACATACAACATATAACAGAACATACAACATACAACATATAACAGTGCATACAACATATAACAGTACATACTACATACAACATATAACATAACATACAACATACAACATATAACAGTACATACAACATATAACAGTACATACAACATATAACATACAATACATACACGCAGTACATGCATACATTACATACAATACATACATATAGACATACAGTACATATAACATAGAGTACATACTCACCATCACCTTGTCACCTTGATCCCCGAAGCCAGTGTCTCCTGTAAAAAATATTAAAATAATAAACAAACACTATACTCCCTGATCTGCAGAAATCCAATTAAAATGAGTGTCCCACGACGATCTCCCATGGAGAGCAGAAGCATCAGCTGATGCGACCGCTCTCCAGGGGCTCCAGGAATACAATGATGGAAGGTATCCTTCCGCACTGTATTCCTCCGCCACTGTAAAAAATAGTCCCTAGTCTCACTTTTGGCACTGCTGTGTGAGAAAATTCACACGCAGCAATGCCATAATGTGAGACCCTGAACTCAGGTAACCTCAATGATGCACTGCAGGAGCCATTGTCTCCTGTCAGTGTGTCACTGAAGGTCTATAGAGCAATGACATCACCTGATGTTACTGTTCTATTGGGGAGATCGTCGTGGGACACTCGTTATTAATTGGACTGTGTCAGACAGGGAGTATACGGTTTATTATTTTTATTTTTTTTACAGGCGATCGAGTATGGTAAGTATGGTTAAATTAAGAATATTAAAATACTTTTTTATGGCTGTGTCTTTATTATTATTTTTTTTAACTCTTTTACTACTCTAGGATTAATAATGGATAGGTGTCACGGGGCTACCGCGACAGAGAGGTTCCAGAGAACCGCAGCGCTCTGGGCCTCGTTCACACACGATGAACAGAAGCTCTTCTCCTGAATTCTGACCTGGCTGTCTTTTGCCAGCAGGGCAGGAGTTGAACCTTGTTGCTAAAGTTGCTGAGGGCTTGGACTCTCAGCTGAATTGGTTTTCGCAATCTCCTTTCCTATATAGACTCAGTCTTGACTACAACTGTTGTCAGTGATCAGTTCTGCTGCCTGGCTTGGAGGTTGAAGGAGCGTGGTATTAGGAGCTTGGAGGTTTATTTACAGAGATTGATGTTTTTTCCTTTTCTTCCCCTCTCTGTGTTCCCTCTGTGGTGGTGTGAGCATTTGGTGAGTTTGAGACTTTTAGTTACCTTGTCTGTATACCCTGTTTGCTTGTCATATTTATACACTGGTGCAGTCCTCCTCCCTGTGGAAAAGAGGGGGCCACTGATAGGACCTGCACAGGAGACAGGGATACGCTGGCAGCTCAGGCCTCCTAACCATCATAGGTACCCCTGAGATAAGGGAAAGCCAGGGCCCCTTATAGTGGCAGGGACAGGTGCGGGTCCCAGTACGCCATCCTGCCCCTTATCGCCGTTATCAGTGTGACAATAGGTGTCTTATTGACGCCTCTCCATTATTAACTGGGCTTACTGTCACCTTACAATAGCAAGGTGACATTAACCCCTTATTACCCCATATCCCACCGCTAAGTGGGAAGAGAGGGGCTAAGTGCCATTTCTGGGGCAGCTGGGGGCTGGTATTTGTAGCCGGGGGGGGGGGCAATATCCATGGACCCTTCCTAGGCTATGAATATCAGCCCGCAGCTGTCTGCGTAGCCTTTCTGGCTATAAAATATAGGGGGACCCCACATCATTTTTTTTGGGGGGGTCCCCCTATTTTAAAAGCCAGTAAAGGCCACACAGACAGCTGCGGGCTGATATTCATAGCCTGGGACGGGCCATGGGTATAGCCCCCTTCCCAGGCTACAAATATTGGCCCGCGGCCGTCGGCTTTCCCCCTCTAGCGCAGAAAACAGAAAACTGCGCGAGAGCCCACAACATTTTTTTTCGTTTTTTTTTTTTTTTTTTAATTAAACGCTCATTAAGAAACATAGGCCTCGCTATTATATATCTATGGATATATCCATAGATAAATCTATCTATACGTGGATATCTGTGGATATATGCAGCGCCCCAGAGACCTGGTCGTTGCAATAATGTCGCTCTGCCACTAAGGGGAGTGATGGTACGTCTGATGGCACTAAAGGGGTCTGACCAGGTATCACCAGCACACATTACACTTCACACTCCTGCCACTAGGGGGAACAAAAGGTTTTATTTATTAGGCCACTCCTCACACTGGTAAAACTAGGGGTTGGATAGGAAGTTAGACAGAAGCTGACTGGGTTTTGTCCAGGCAACATCCCGTGGCAGGGGGTGTTGCGGGGGGAAGATTCAGGGGGGTCCCTGTCAGGCGTGGGAACCTGGCAGGTACCTCGCGACAAGAACAGAACGAAACGGAACCGCGCCTGCACTACCTTGCGGCGGTATCCTAAGAAAGGACACGAAGCGAAGGATATTGTGGACAGTGAGAAACGAGATCAAGCACAAAGGAGAGCCAGTAGGAGTCGTGCCCCGAGAACGGCAACATCCTACTGAGGCGCGTAGCCGGTGCCCGGAATACAGAGGAAGTAACTGACTTTACGCCTTACTTCAAATACCGCAGGACAGTTAATTATAGGTTGGCTGTCTACCTTACATCACTTAAGCAGACATAGGGGGCAACGCGTGGAGAGGGGCGTCTCTAGGGTCCCGGAAGAGCTCCGAGCCTTCCCGTCAAACGGGTGCATCCTAGCCATAACAAACCTGGGGGACGGAGAATAGAAATTACTAGAAAGAAACGAGAAAGAACTAGAAAGAACGAGAACAGAAGTTGTGAGGACTATCCCGAATGCTCAGCAGGGAAGCACTACAACACACAGGCGCTAGTGGTAGGCAACGATTTCCACCTGCAAAGGGAACTCTGGATGTGCCTTTGGACCGGCCGGTCTCAGACAGCCCTGTTAACTGTGCTCTGGATTGAGGATCCTGAAGTCACCAGTAAAGAGGTAAAGAGACTGCAATCCTGTGTCCTCGTTATTGTCTGCACCTCACATCATCACCACCTACACTACTGGGAAGCCCTGGGGACTCACTTCACCTGTGGGAAGGTAAACCATCTAGCTGCCATCACATCACCCCAGTGGACCCCAAGCAGCGTCGGTCACCCTGACCGAATACCACAGGTGGGGTCACAAAACCTTAACAGACTCGTATCACCTTTCATTGGACGTCCCTTAGCAGGGTCACGGACCGGGTCCAGCCACGGTGACATCCCCAGATCTGAGCCAGAGAGGACCGGTACCGAGCAACCCGCTGCCCTGCGTCTGGGGGCGTTCCAACTTGGCGTCACGAATAGGATCGTACTTAAGCCTGAAGAATTGGGTCATGTGTGCCTTGGAACTGTGATTTATTGCAAAGACTGTGTATTGCTGATTGCCGCAAAGATTCCCGCCAAAACCGCCGCCATTATAGCGCCACGAGGAGCGCAGGAGAAGAAGAAGGGCATGGAGTTGTGGGCGTGAACGAACTGAGAAGCGTAAAAAGCCATGACCGCCCAGTATAAATATTTCTGTACCTTGAGGACGTGTCAGTCAGCGGCCGAGATCCGCCTCCTGATTCTCAATGGAGGGCAGAGACAAAGAAAACGGAACCGCACACGAAGGAGAGAGCGGGAAAGAGACCAGGAAGTGACCCATGTGGAGGACGCCATGGCCAGTCGCTCAGACCCAGAATGCGGGGTTGAAGCAGAGGGCTCCCCCAGCTACCCGGACGTGCACAGCAGCCAGATCTCCACGATTGGGACCGGTCTCCTGCAGGTTGAGATGGAGGATCTGATGGAGCAGCTCCTCCAGTTGCGGCTGGAGACCAAGGCCTCGTGCCAGGAGGCGCCGGCAGAGGACCCACCGACATTGGTTCCTTTGCCGCCAGCAGAGCCAACTGTGATGGAGGAAGCTGTATCGGCCCGTGAGTCCGCCGACCCTGCCCCGCTAGCGGAGGACCTGTTGATAGGCCTCGTCACAGCGCCCCCTCTCCCTGGGACCCATACGCTCCAGGGTCTTCCACACTGGGATCGGGCCACGGGCATGGAGCACTTCCTGAAGGCCCCGATCTCGCCGATCACCATGCCAGGCGAGGTCTATGCGGAGTGCACAGTGTGCCGCTGGGTGAACCCGGGATCTGACTTCATGGGGTTCCCCGGGGTGAAGACACAGGAAGGGGAGATGGTGGAGGCCCTCAGCTGGGAAGAATATCAGCCCAGCTACACCGGCAGTGGAAGAAGAAGGAGAGGGAGTACCAGGCTGAGCGAGAGGCCCACTACCAGCGGGACCTCGCGGTGAAGGACCGGGCCGCAAAGATCGTACCACCCAACAGGCCCCGCGCAGGCAGGGCACCGTCGTCGACTACAAGCTGCGTGGGGGATGGGGCTTTATTAAAGAGCCGGACCTGTATGCGGAGGTCTTTGAGAACCGGAGGGATGTGGAGTCCCATCTCAGAGAGGGCCACCCAGACCGGGATCTCTACCCGTGGGACGAGGTCACCTACACCTAGCACTTTGGGGAAAGGGGGTGGTTCGCCCTGAACGTCCACAAGCGGCGAGGCCCCGTGACACACTTGACTAAAGCGTCGGAGAAGCTGTCCCCCATAGCAAAGGCGCCCCATTGTGACTGGTCTACCACTATCACCAAGACTACGGTGGTTACCCCGACGTGCACCATCGTCAAGACCACCACCTGCACTGTGGATACCACTACCACAGTGGTAGCCGAAGGATCGGCCTCAGTGATGGCTAGTACCCAGGCCATTCCGGGCTCCAGAACTGTGGCCACCCAGACCCCTGCCTGGAGCGAAGGAGCTCCTGGGAACACACCTGGTGGCCGCAGGTATCCAGGTGGATGGCCCCGCCCACTGCTGCCTGCGGAGCTACAACCTCCAAAATCGAAATAAACCTTGAAGACCTGAACTTGTATATAGTTATTTAACTGTTTGTCTTCCTGCTATTTTGCTGCTCATACCCGTCTAGGGTTAACTCTTAAGGGATCCCTTCGTTTACCCGGGATCCCTCTTGTTTTTGGCTTGTTTGTTTGCCATCAGTGTTTTAAAGAACTGCCGAATCATGGACGGTGAATGATTCACAAACTGCATTGTAAATAGTTCGCACCATATTAAAGGTGCCCTCTACTGGTTTTACAAAGAAAGAAGGCTTTGTGAAGAGACTGTTTTTGAATACAGCGCAGAAGGTCTTGCTTTCTAATGGACTTGCAGACAGAGAGAATCTGCACTACCTCAAAGAGACTTGGTTCCCTCTTAAAGGGAATGTTCATATGTTGCACTTAAGTATAATGTTGCCTTAGGAAAGTTAAACTTGTAATAATGTTGAGATTTAGGAACTGTTAATGATGTTAATAGAGATTGAGGACAGGAAAAGTTGAAAGCCGAATTCCAACATAGTGAACCTGTAGGGGTTAGAGCAGGGGTCCCCAACTCCAGGCCTCGAGGGCCGCCAACAGTGCAGGTTTTCAGGATTTCTTTAGTATTGCATCGGTGGTAATGTGATCATCTGCACAGGTGATGATTCCAACCCCTGTGCAATACTAAGGAAATCCTGAAAACCTGCACTGTTGGTGGCCCTCGAGGCCTGGAGTTGGGGACCACTGGGTTAGAGAGTCCTCCTGAGAACCATAGAAAGATGGTTAATTACGTTGATAAAAGAACAGATGACAGTAGGCCCAGCCAAGGAGCTAGGCGGTCCTGCATTTGTGAAGTTAAAAAAATAAAGAAAAAGTTGAGTTTGCATTAAAGTACTTTATGGTAAGCCTTTAGTGGGTTCAGCCTATACGCCCTTAAAGGAGAAGTTAAATTATTGTTCAGAATTTGCACTTAGTAGAATACTCGGTGGGGTATCAGAAGTTATTTATAGTCAGAGTGTTATTTAAAATATTTAACCTTGTTTTCATTTGTAACGTTCAAGTGTCCTCACCTCCCATAAAGGGAAGCATTGTTATATTTACTTGTTTCAAGCATTTCAAAATTTGCATGTCTTTTGCTAACATGTATTGTTGTCCTTCTTCCCAGTCCAGGAGTACTAGATTTAACCGGGGGGAGTGCAGCGCCCCAGAGACCTGGTCGTTGCAGTACTGTCGCTCTGCCACTAAGGGGAGTGATGGTACGTCTGATGGCACTAAAGGAGTTCATCTGACCAGGTATCACCAGCACACATTACACTTCACACTCCTGCCACTAGGGGGAACAAAAGGTTTTATTTATTAGGCCACTCCTCACACTGGTAAAACTAGGGGTTGGATAGGAAGTTAGACAGAAGCTGACTGGGTTTTGTCCAGGCAACATCCCGTGGCAGGGGGTGTTGCGGGGGGAAGATTCAGGGGGGTCCCTGTCAGGCGTGGGAACCTGGCAGGTACCTCGCGACAAGAACAGAACGAAACGGAACCGCGCCTGCACTACCTTGCGGCGGTATCCTAAGAAAGGACACGAAGCGAAGGATATTGTGGACAGTGAGAAACGAGATCAAGCACAAAGGAGAGCCAGTAGGAGTCGTGCCCCGAGAACGGCAACATCCTACTGAGGCGCGTAGCCGGTGCCCGGAATACAGAGGAAGTAACTGACTTTACGCCTTACTTCAAATACCGCAGGACAGTTAATTATAGGTTGGCTGTCTACCTTACATCACTTAAGCAGACATAG
The DNA here is from genome assembly GCF_032444005.1 of Ranitomeya imitator. Classification (NCBI taxonomy): domain Eukaryota; kingdom Metazoa; phylum Chordata; class Amphibia; order Anura; family Dendrobatidae; genus Ranitomeya; species Ranitomeya imitator. The sequence continues at coordinate 713,226,429 of NC_091282.1, read as the reverse complement.
GGGGCAACGCGTGGAGAGGGGCGTCTCTAGGGTCCCGGAAGAGCTCCGAGCCTTCCCGTCAAACGGGTGCATCCTAGCCATAACAAACCTGGGGGACGGAGAATAGAAATTACTAGAAAGAAACGAGAAAGAACTAGAAAGAACGAGAACAGAAGTTGTGAGGACTATCCCGAATGCTCAGCAGGGAAGCACTACAACACACAGGCGCTAGTGGTAGGCAACGATTTCCACCTGCAAAGGGAACTCTGGATGTGCCTTTGGACCGGCCGGTCTCAGACAGCCCTGTTAACTGTGCTCTGGATTGAGGATCCTGAAGTCACCAGTAAAGAGGTAAAGAGACTGCAATCCTGTGTCCTCGTTATTGTCTGCACCTCACATCATCACCACCTACACTACTGGGAAGCCCTGGGGACTCACTTCACCTGTGGGAAGGTAAACCATCTAGCTGCCATCACATCACCCCAGTGGACCCCAAGCAGCGTCGGTCACCCTGACCGAATACCACAGGTGGGGTCACAAAACCTTGACAGACTCGTATCACCTTTCATTGGACGTCCCTTAGCAGGGTCACGGACCGGGTCCAGCCACGGTGACATCCCCAGATCTGAGCCAGAGAGGACCGGTACCGAGCAACCCGCTGCCCTGCGTCTGGGGGCGTTCCAACTTGGCGTCACGAATAGGATCGTACTTAAGCCTGAAGAATTGGGTCATGTGTGCCTTGGAACTGTGATTTATTGCAAAGACTGTGTATTGCTGATTGCCGCAAAGATTCCCGCCAAAACCGCCGCCATTATAGCGCCACGAGGAGCGCAGGAGAAGAAGAAGGGCATGGAGTTGTGGGCGTGAACGAACTGAGAAGCGTAAAAAGCCATGACCGCCCAGTATAAATATTTCTGTACCTTGAGGACGTGTCAGTCAGCGGCCGAGATCCGCCTCCTGATTCTCAATGGAGGGCAGAGACAAAGAAAACGGAACCGCACACGAAGGAGAGAGCGGGAAAGAGACCAGGAAGTAACCCGCGGCCCTGTGTCTGGGGGCGCTCCATATATGTATAGCTATATCTATAGATATAACTATGGATATATGTATAGATATAACTATGGCTATATCGATCTATAGATATATTTATAGATAGATATATCTGTAGATACATAGATATACAGTGGGGCAAAAAAGTATTTAGTCAGTCAGCAATAGTGCAAGTTCCACCACTTAAAAAGATGAGAGGCGTCTGTAATTTACATCATAGGTAGACCTCAACTATGGGAGACAAACTGAGAAAAAAAAATCCAGAAAATCACATTGTCTGTTTTTTTTAACATTTTATTTGCATATTATGGTGGAAAATAAGTATTTGGTCAGAAACAAAATTTCATCTCAATACTTTGTAATATATCCTTTGTTGGCAATGACAGAGGTCAAACGTTTTCTGTAAGTCTTCACAAGGTTGCCACACACTGTTGTTGGTATGTTGGCCCATTCCTCCATGCAGATCTCCTCTAGAGCAGTGATGTTTTTGGCTTTTCGCTTGGCAACACGGACTTTCAACTCCCTCCAAAGGTTTTCTATAGGGTTGAGATCTGGAGACAGGCTAGGCCACTCCAGGACCTTGAAATGCTTCTTACGAAGCCACTCCTTCGTTGCCCTGGCGGTGTGCTTTGGATCATTGTCATGTTGAAAGACCCAACCACGTTTCATCTTCAATGCCCTTGCTGATGGAAGGAGGTTTGCCCTCAAAATCTCACGATACATGGCCCCATTCATTCTTTCATGTACCCGGATCAGTCGTCCTGGCCCCTTTGCAGAGAAACAGCCCCAAAGCATGATGTTTCCACCACCATGCTTTACAGTAGGTATGGTGTTTGATGGATGCAACTCAGTATTCTTTTTCCTCCAAACACGACAAGTTGTGTTTCTACCAAACAGTTCCAGTTTGGTTTCATCAGACCATAGGACATTCTCCCAAAACTCCTCTGGATCATCCAAATGCTCTCTAGCAAACTTCAGACGGGTCCGGACATGTACTGGCTTAAGCAGTGGGACACGTCTGGCACTGCAGGATCTGAGTCCATGGTGGCGTAGTGTGTTACTTATGGTAGTCCTTGTTACATTGGTCCCAGCTCTCTGCAGTTCATTCACTAGGTCCCCCCGCGTGGTTCTGGGATTTTTGCTCACCGTTCTTGTGATCATTCTGACCCCACGGGGTGGGATTTTGCGTGGAGCCCCAGATCGAGGGAGATTATCAGTGGTCTTATATGTCTTCCATTTTCTAATTATTGCTCCCACTGTTGATTTCTTCACTCCAAGCTGGTTGGCTATTGCAGATTCAGTCTTCCCAGCCTGGTGCAGGGCTACAATTTTGTTTCTGGTGTCCTTTGACAGCTCTTTGGTCTTCACCATAGTGGAGTTTGGAGTCAGACTGTTTGAGGGTGTGCACAGGTGTCTTTTTATACTGATAACAAGTTTAAACAGGTGCCATTACTACAGGTAATGAGTGGAGGAAAGAGGAGACTCTTAAAGAAGAAGTTACAGGTCTGTGAGAGCCAGAAATCTTGATTGTTTGCTTCTGACCAAATACTTATTTTCCACCATAAAATGCAAAAAAAATGATAAAAAAACAGACAATGTGATTTTCTGGATTTTTTTTTCTCAGTTTGTCTCCCATAGTTGAGGTCTACCTATGATGTAAATTACAGACGCCTCTCATCTTTTTAAGTGGTGGAACTTGCACTATTGCTGACTGACTAAATACTTTTTTGCCCCACTGTATCTATCCATATATCTATCTGGCTACTTTCACACATCAGGTTTTTGCCGTCAGGCACAATCCGGCAAGTTTTGAAAAAAACGGATCCGTGGTTTTTTTTTGCCGGATCCATTTTTTCTCATAGAGTTGTATTAGCACCAGATTGCGCCTGATGGCAACACGTTTCATCCGTTTTTTGCCGAATCCGTCAGAAAAGCTGTTTCTAGCGGATGGAGAAAACATACAGAAGAACGGTTTTTCTGTCCGGTGAAAAAATGCCCAGCGACGGATCCGGCGAAAAACATATGAAACTGAGATGTGAAATGATGAATCCGGCCTCCGATTCCAGTTTTTCATGCATTGTTCCATTGAAATCATGTACATTTTCTCTGTTCACCAGAAACAGTTTTTTTTACGAATTCGGCAAAAAACGGATGAAACATGAGGCCACCAGGCACAATCCGGCGCTAAAACAACTCTATGAGAAAAAAACAGATCCGGCGGAAAAAAAAAGGATCCGTTTTTTTAAAAACTCGCCAGATTTTGCCTGACGGCAAAAACCTGATGTGTGAAAGTAGCCTGACTATCCATATATCTATCTACATCTATCTATCTATCTCATTACATCTATCTATCTAAATTCAAAAAAAGAGGCAGCACTCCATTGTTTCAGTGGGATAAGGTGCAGGATTTTAATCAACCCACTTGTCTGGGCGACATTTCGGCTGCAAATGAGCCTTTCTCTGCTTGAGAAAACAAACAAGTGGGTTGATTAAAATCCTGCACCTTATCCCACTGAATTTTTTGAATTTATGAATTGTGGACAATCACTGGACAGATTGTCTGGGGGCCTTGCACCCGAAGATAAGTATTACACTGTGGTGTTCCTTTTTTTGTTTCTATCTATCTATCTATCTATCTATCTATCTATCTATCTATCTATCTATCTATCTATCTATCTATCTATCTATCTATCTACCTACCTACCTACCTATCTATCTATGTAATGGACTGTGGGTTGGACAAATGTAAAAGAGGAGGTTGGACAAGACATGACATCACAAATCTTTTTTTTTTGGTCAATAATATATCTTTATTTAGCTGTCAAAAACGCATACAAAAACGCATAAAAACCGAGCAAAACACGTATCAAAAACGCACCTGCGTTTTCTGCAAAGAGCTGTGGATTTAATGCAGAAAAATCCGCAGGCAAATCTGCAACGTGTGCACATACCCTAAGTCAAGAAAATGGTGGAAAAGTTTCCATTGAAAATCAGACTCAAGAAGACATGTTAACTCTTTCCCCAAAAAAATTTCACAAAATACACAACAGGCCATTTTACAAGTGTCATGAGTGACCGAGTATTAGGCTGCTGTCACACTAGCAGTATTTGGTCAGTATTTTACATCAGTATTTGTAAGCCAAAACCAGGAGTGGAACAATTAGAGGAAAAGTATAATAGAAACATATGCACCACTTCTGTATTTATCACCCACTCCTGGTTTTGGCTTACAAATACTGATGTAAAATACTGACCAAATACTGATAGTGTGACGGCAGCCTTAATCATGCATAGATGGTATCCGAGCGTCGTACATGCGATATGATGTAAGCAGCTTATATAGTGAATGTCAGTATGTTTTCCCACACGCTGGAATGTATTTTCACAGAACATCAAGTTTGTGCTAATAGAACAAAAATTCGATCAAAATCTAGAGAAATTGGAACAATTACAAGCACTTTTTAGTATGAAGCCTAGAAGAGGTCGGCACTCAGCACGCACTACATATTTCATTTTTTGTGAATTTGTTAATCCTAAATGCACAATTCTCGAGAGGGACATCTTTAGGTCTATTTGAGGACAAACAACCCTCTTTTTCTGTATGACAACCCCGTGATGAGCTAAACACGGGACCTCAATCAGTACATCGCTCTTGGCACTAGAGGATTAGCTCAGGAAGAAATTACTTTACAGGTCCATTTCTATTTCTTTCTTTAGATAAGTTGTAATACTTTCTCCCCTTATTCAGAGATAACAACCATGCACATCATGGTAATGTAACTGCATTCGGCTCCCCGGGGAAATACCACCCATCTGCGGAGAACTGACGGTCCATTAATATAGAGAGGATGTTAAAGCTAAACTCTCATTTTCCCTTGCTGTGAAGTTGAATACAATCTGTACCGTTCCTACTATTGAAAACCCCCATACACATTAGACTAATGTTGGTCAAAATACGCCAATAATGATGGGTTCAACATACAGTCTATTTTGTATGGTGGCCCCCAAATATTGATTGCTGGGGAAGTTAAAGGGATTTTGTCAGCAGGATCAAGCCTACTAAACCGTTTATATGGCCATGTAGGTCATAGAAAGTTGAATAAAACGATACCTTGGTATCTGCAATCCGATGTCTTATTTCAGAGAAATCCACTTTTTTCTTAATATGTAAATGAACCATAAAGATCTATGGGCTGGTCATAGAGATCAGTGTCCGGCCCATAGATCTTAACAGCTCATTTACATATTAAGAATTAAGTGGATTTCTCTGGAATAAGACATCGGATCACAGGTATCAAGGTATCGTTTTATTTAGCTTTCTATGACCTGCATGTCCAAATAGACGACTTATGAGGGTAAATCCTACTGATCCTTTTGTTCTCCCTTATAAAAGCCACCGCCAGAGACGTCTGACATTGACTCTCTCATAGAGAACACAGGAGAGGTTGGCTGAGCGACTGTTACCGTGTAAGGGCTCATTCAGACGTCAGTAATTTTCTCGTACTAGAAAAATCAGTCTGAGTTTCAACAATTACTTTTTTCATCCGTTTCATCAGAGTTAGGTTAGAAGGTAAGTTTTTAACAACAGAGTTTGGTCTATCTTTTCATCTCTAGAAATCTGTGAAAAACATGTTGGCATCCGATTTTTTTCACAGACCCATAGACTTACACTGACGTTTTTGATCAGATGCTCCGAACAAAATTGGACATGCCTCCGCAAGCCACAAAAAATCACGTACACGTGGACAGCTACATTCACTATTAGGTACAGTGCTGTCCATGAAAAACATGGATAGCACTCGTATGTAAAAGGCGGACGCCTGAATGAGCCCTAAGGGAGAGAAGGCCCTAGTTCGGCTGACAGCCATCCAATGTGAACAGGAGGCTTAAAGCTTTAAAGAAAATGACTGTAGTGGTTTAAAATAGGATTACTGAGTGACAGGCTGAACAATGTCTGTCATGATCTCTATTTTACCTCATATCAACAACCCCCCATTGGAATACCAGTACCCCTCCCTAGAACAGCCTGGAGTGGAGAACCATGGTGAGGACCCTCGCTAAGAGAACCTGTCGAGACGGAACAGTTTTTATAAGCGCCATTTATCTCAAAGGTTTTCCAAGTCCGATGTCTGTGCGCAAAGTTCTGGTGAACATGAGAGATTTCCCACAAAGAGCATTAAAAACAAGGTCAGCAGAAGGCAGACACAACCAGACACATAGCACCGAGCTCGTGTGCCCGGCAGCAGAAGAGCAAAAACACACACAATCACGGCTGCAATTTGCAGGCGAATTTCCACATTTGATTGAACGAAGTCAGACAAGGAGAGAAATTTCAATAATTATTATTATGCACCATAATATTTTTATTTCGCACCTTCTCTCCTGTTGTTTCTCAAGCATTTAACCTTGGGTATCTTCGTGAGGAGCTGGCAGTCATCGGCTGTGAAAAGAAGACAAGAAACAAACAATTGGCACATTGTAATTATGATTCGCCTGAAAAAAAAAAAAAAAAGAAAATTAACTCTCCAGAGTGTTTCCATAGGAAGAATCTGCTTTCACTTATTATCGTATTAATCAGACTGACAGCCTTAATCCTCTCAGCTAAAGTGCACTCATGCTCATCTGCTCAGATAGAAGCCACTTCACATGGCGAACGCCTTCATCTCTCCTCATCAGGTCATTCACGCAGAAGCCACACTCCATTACAGATCCATCTAATGCACAACTTGTCTGCAGACAGATCTGGGCAGATGCCATCTAAAGTGCTGAGCATTGCGGGATACATTATAGGGAAGCTGTCGATGGATCCATGCTGCCTGAACTGCGGGTGGCATGGATCAGAGCCTGGCAGCGGGATTTGTCTGAAATGCTGTGACGTTTCAGAATAAATATGGTTTTAATAATCGGATGGGGAAAGACCCAATGAGCCTGGTGTGGCCTTTGGTGGCTTCTCCCCACCTTGCTACAGGTGATGGACAGATCTCCCATAGAGAAAGACTTGTCAATAAACTGGTATTGGAGGAAGTCAGCTGGGGCCCCACCAGAGGAATAAGGTCTTTAGTTATAGCCCCTGCATATGCTGTCGCGTTTTCGAGAAAAACATGCCTGGCTGCAGTGGTACGGTGTAGGATTTCTCTGAAATGCTGCATTGTTTCAGATCACACATGGTTTTAGCGAATCGAATGAGGACTACAGGGAAAGAACTGATCAGTCCATTGCGGCCCCAGGGTCGGCTTCTCCCCCGTCACCTCTCTACAGGGGATTGACAGATGTCTACCGTGTGTATATAAAGACTTGTCAATTAACTGGGGTGGGAGGAAGTCGGCTGGGGCCGCACTGGACTAATCAGGTCTTTAGCGACGTCAGGTTCGGATTCATGCTGCCTGTGGTTCGAGCAGTAGAGCAGAAACTAACGTTTTTCAATTGTCTACAGGATAATACTCCATTTAATGCAGGCAGGGTAAATGTATGGCTTGCAGAAATATTCCCTGGTTGATTGAAGAGGTTACAGAATTGGGACCTTCTGTAGTTTTCATTTTCAGGAGCCGCTGTCCTAATGAGAAATCCCTTTAAGCCATTTCTTGCATGTTTCTAATATTTTTCATTTGCTGTATTTTTTTTCCTACCAACCAGTTCCACGTTCCGATCTCATGCAGTTACGTCCAAGATGTAGCAACCATTAGTAATTAGGTTTAATTACATGAATTGTCCCTGCCCGCTTTACTTCAGCTCCGACTCAATGCAGTACCTGATCTTGGGTTATTAAAACTTGTAAAATTTTACTATATCCATACTAGATCCTGATTAAGTTCCTTTTTGTATCACCATTCTTGAGACTGAGGGTAAAAATGAGGTTCATGCACGCTGAGATTGGCCTAGCATGCATAGTTATTTCTATGAGTACTACCTGTCAGAAAGCCCCAGTCAATAAGTGGAAAGACTAATATTTTACAGAATGCACTATCCATATCTAAAACATGTCATTTCACTTTTCTGTCCATTTAGCTTCATAAATTAATTTCTAATAAAGTATTAAATGATGTTTTGGCCTCCAAAATGTGCGGTTTTATTTAACCCCTTCATGACCCAGCCTATTTTGACCTGGCCGTTTTTTTGTAATTCTGACCAGTGTCCCTTTATGAGGTAATGACTCAGGAACGCTTCAACAGATCCTAGCGGTTCTGATAATGTTTTTTCGTGACATATTGGGCTTCATAATAGTGGTACATTTAGGTCGATAATTTTTGCGTTTATTTGTGAAAAAAATGGAAATTTGGCTAAAATTTTGAAAATTTAGCAATTTTCAAATTTTGAATCTTTATTCTGTTAAACAAGAGAGTTATGTGACACAAAATAGTTAATAAATAACATTAACCACATGTCTACTTTACATCAGCACAATTTTGGAAACAAAATGTTGTTTTGTTAGGAAGTTATAAGGGTTAAAATTTGACCAGCGATTTCTCATTTTTACAACGAAATTTACAAAACCATTTTTTTTAGGGACCACCTCACATTTGAAGTCAGTTTGATGGGGTCTATATGGCTGAAAATACCCAAAAGTGACACCATTCTAAAAACTGCACCCCTCAAGGTACTCAAAACCACATTCAAGAAGTTTATTAACCCTTCAGGTGCTTCACAGCAGCAGAAGCAACATGGAAGGAAAAAATGAACATTTAACTTTTTAGTTACAAAAGTGATTTTTAGCAACAATTTTTATATTTTCCCAAGGGTAAAAAGAGAAACTGGACCACAAAAGTTATTGTACAATTTATCCTGAGTACGCCGATACCCCATATGTGGGGGGGAACCACTGTTTGGGCGCACAACAGGGCTCGGAAGGAAAGAGCGCCATTTGACTTTTTCAATGAAAAATTGGCTCCAATCTTTAGTGGACACCATTTCGCGTTTGGAGAGCCCCTGTGTACCTAAACATTAGAGCTCCCCCACAAGTGACCACATTTTGGAAACTAGACCCCCCAAGGAGCTTATCTAGATGCATAGTGGGCACTTTGAACCCCCAGGTACTTCACAAATTGATCCTTAAAAATGAAAAAGTACTTTTTTCACAAAAAAATTATTTTAGCCTCACTTTTTTCATTTTCACATGGGCAACAGGATAAGATGGATCCTAAAATGTGTTGGGCAATTGCTCCTGAGTACACCGATACCTCATACAGTGGGGCAAAAAAGTATTTAGTCAGTCAGCAATAGTGCAAGTTCCACCACTTAAAAAGATGAGAGGCGTCTGTAATTTACATCATAGGTAGACCTCAACTATGGGAGACAAACTGAGAAAAAAAAATCCAGAAAATCACATTGTCTGTTTTTTTTTAACATTTTATTTGCATATTATGGTGGAAAATAAGTATTTGGGCAGAAACAAACAATCAAGATTTCTGGCTCTCACAGACCTGTAACTTCTTCTTTAAGAGTCTCCTCTTTCCTCCACTCATTACCTGTAGTAATGGCACCTGTTTAAACTTGTTATCAGTATAAAAAGACACCTGTGCACACCCTCAAACAGTCTGACTCCAAACTCCACTATGGTGAAGACCAAAGAGCTGTCAAAGGACACCAGAAACAAAATTGTAGCCCTGCACCAGGCTGGGAAGACTGAATCTGCAATAGCCAACCAGCTTGGAGTGAAGAAATCAACAGTGGGAGCAATAATTAGAAAATGGAAGACATACAAGACCACTGATAATCTCCCTCGATCTGGGGCTCCACGCAAAATCCCACCCCGTGGGGTCAGAATGATCACAAGAACGGTGAGCAAAAATCCCAGAACCACGCGGGGGGACCTAGTGAATGAACTGCAGAGAGCTGGGACCAATGTAACAAGGCCTACCATAAGTAACACACTACGCCACCATGGACTCAGATCCTGCAGTGCCAGACGTGTCCCACTGCTTAAGCCAGTACATGTGTGGGCCCGTCTGAAGTTTGCTAGAGAGCATTTGGATGATCCAGAGGAGTTTTGGGAGAATGTCCTATGGTCTGATGAAACCAAACTGGAACTGTTTGGTAGAAACACAACTTGTCGTGTTTGGAGGAAAAAGAATACTGAGTTGCATCCATCAAACACCATACCTACTGTAAAGCATGGTGGTGGAAACATCATGCTTTGGAGCGGTTTCTCTGCAAAGGGGCCAGGACGACTGATCCAGGTACATGAAAGAATGAATGGGGCCATGTATCGTGAGATTTTGAGTGCAAACCTCCTTCCATCAGCAAGGGCATTGAAGATGAAACGTGGCTGGGTCTTTCAACATGACAATGATCCAAAGCACACCACCAGGGCAACGAAGGAGTGGCTTCGTAAGAAGCATTTCAAGGTCCTGGAGTGGCCTAGCCAGTCTCCAGATCTCAACCCTATAGAAAACCTTTGGAGGGAGTTGAAAGTCCGTGTTGCCAAGCGAAAAGCCAAAAACATCACTGCTCTAGAGGAGATCTGCATGGAGGAATGGGCCAACATACCAACAACAGTGTGTGGCCACCTTGTGAAGACTTACAGAAAACGTTTGACCTCTGTCATTGCCAACAAAGGATATATTACAAAGTATTGAGATGAAATTTTGTTTCTGACCAAATACTTATTTTCCACCATAATATGCAAATAAAATGTTAAAAAAACAGACAATGTGATTTTCTGGATTTTTTTTTCTCAGTTTGTCTCCCATAGTTGAGGTCTACCTATGATGTAAATTACAGACGCCTCTCATCTTTTTAAGTGGTGGAACTTGCACTATTGCTGACTGACTAAATACTTTTTTGCCCCACTGTATGTGATCACAAACCACTGTTTGTGCACACGGCAAGGCTCGGAAAGGAAGGAGCGCTATTTGACTTTTGAATGAAAAATTAGCTCCAATCGTTAGCGGACACCATGTCGCATTTGGAGAGCCCCTGTGTGCCTAAACATTGGAGCTCCCCCACATGTGACCCCATTTTGGAAAGTAGACCCCCCAAGGAATTTATCTAGGTGCTTCACAAATTGATCTGTAAAAATGGAAAAATAACTTTTTTTTTTTTTTTTTACACAAAAAATTCTTTTAGCCTCAATTTGTTCATTTCCACATGGGCAACAGGATAAAATGGATCCTAAAATTTATTGGGCAATTTCTCCTGAGTATAATGATACCTCACATGTGGGGGTAAACCACTGTTTGGACACACGGCAGGGCTCGGAAGGGAAGGAGCGCTATTTGACTTTTTAAATGAAAAATTAGCTCCAATCGTTAGCGGACACCATGTCGCGTTTGGAGAGCCCCTGTGTGCCTAAACATTGGAGCTCCCCCACATGTGACCCCATTTTGGAAACTAGACCTCCCATGGAACTAATCTAGATGTGTGGTGACCACTTTAAACCCCCAAGTGCTTCACAGAAGTTTATAACGCAGAGCCGTGAAAATAAAAAATCATTTTTTTTTCCTCAAAAATTATTTTTCAGCCCAATGTTTTATTTTCACAAGAGTAACAGGAGAAATTGGACCCCAAAAGTTGTTGTCCAGTTTGTCCTGAGTATGCTGGTACCCCATATGTGGGGGTAAACCACTGTTTGGGAACACGTCGGAGCTCGGAAGGGAAGTAGTGACTTTTGAAATGCAGACTTTGATGGAATGGTCTGCGGGCGTCACGTTGCGTTTGCAGAGCTACTGATATGCCTAAACAGTAGAAACCCCCCTCAAGTGACCCCATTTTGGAAACTAGACCCCCCAAGGAACTTATCTAGATATGTGGTGAGCACTTTGAACCCCCAAGTGCTTCACAGAAGTTTACAACGCAGAGCCGTGAAGATAAAAAATCATTTTTCTTTCCTCAAAAATGATGTTTTAGCAAACAATTTTTTACTTTCACAAGGGTAACAGGAGGAATTGGACCCCAATAATTGTTGCCCAGTTTGTCCTGAGTATGCTGGTACCCCATATGTGGGGGTAAACCACTGTTTGGGTGCACGTCGGGGCTCGGAAGGGAGGGAGCACCATTTGACTTTTTGAACCCAAGATTTGCTGGAATCAATGGTGGCGCCATGTTGCGTTTAGAGACCCCTGATGTGCCTAAACAGTGGAAACCCCTCAATTCAAACTCCAACACTAACCCCAACACACCCCTAACCCTAATCCCAACTCTAGCCATAACCCTAATCACAACCCTAACCCCAACACACCCCTAACCACAACCCTAACCCCAACACACCCCTAAACCTAATCCCAACCCTAACCCTAATCCTAACCCTAATCCCAACCCTAACCACAACCCTAAACCCAACACACCCCTAACCCTAACCATAACCCTAACCACAAGCCTAATCTTAACCCTATTTCCAACCCTAGCCCTAATTCCAACCCTAACTTTAATTCCAACCCTAACCTTAAGGCTATGTGCCCACGTTGCGGATTCATGTGAGAAAAATCCGCAGGTTAAAAGGCACTGTGTTTTACCTGTGGATTTACCGTGGATTTCCAGTGTTTTTTGTGTGGATTTCACCTGCGGATTACTATTGAGGAACAGGTGTAAAACGCTGCGGAATCCGCACAAAGAATTGACATGCTGCGGAAAATACAACACAGCGTTTCCGCGCGGTATTTTCCATACCATGGGCACAGCGGATTTGGTTTTCCATATGTTTACATGGTACTGTAAACCTGATGTAAAACTGCTACGAATCCGCAGCGGCCAATCCGCTGCAGATCCGCAGCCAAATCCGCACCGTGTGCACATAGCCTAATTCTAACCCTAACCCTAGTTCTAACCCTAATTCTAGCCCTAACCCTAACCCTAGTGGAAAATACATATATATGTATGTATTATTATTATTATTATTTATTGTTATAGCGCCATTTATTCCATGGCGCTTTACATGTGAGGAGGGGTATACATAATGAAAACTATATATATATATATATATATATATATATATATATATATATATATATATGTTTTCTTTATTTTATTATTGTCCCTACCTATGAGGGTGATAAAGGGGGGGGGTTCATTTACTATTTTTTTATTTTGATCACTGTGATAGGTTTTATCACAGTGATCAAAGTGTACCTGGAATTAATCTGTCAGCCGGCAGATTCGGCGGGCGCACTGCGCATGCGCCCACCATTTTGGAAGATGGCGGCGCCCATGGAGAAGACGGACGCACACCGGGAGGTTCGGTAAGTATGAGGGGGTGGGATCGGAGCACGGGGGTGGATCAGAGCACGGGGGAGCGGACAGGAGGACGGGGGAGCGGACCGGAGGACGGAGGGGAGGAGATCAGTGGCGGTGGCGGGGGCAGATCGCGGTCTCCAGCCATGGCTGATGCTATTGCAGCATCGGCCATGGCTGGATTGTAATATTTCACCAATTTTCATTGGTGAAATATTACTATCGCTCTGATTGAAAGTGAAACGTCACTTTCAACAGCCAATCAGAGCGATCGTAGCCACGAGGGGCTAAGCCAAGCCCTTGGGCTCAAGTACCACTCCCCCAGTCCCTGCAGGTCGGGTGAAATTACAGTTAACCCTTTCATCCGACCTGCAGGAGCGCGATCCGACCATGACGCATATGCTGCGTCACAGGTCGGATTGGCACAGGTTTAGTAGTCAATGCAGTAATCAAGTAAATTCAATAAAGAGACCTCAATTAATTCTACTTCTTTATGAGAATATCATAAAACAGAATGGACTCTACATTTTGTGATAATATTTGTCACATTGGGGACATTTCGGGAGGGGATGCAGGAGTTGCACTTGCTCCTTGGGGCCCAGGAGACAACAAAGTCCATAAGGCACCTGGCACGTATAAGATGACCAAAACTATTCAAGACCTGCGATAGTTGGAGGTCCTGTTGTAGATTATGCATGGGATCCACCAGCTTAAAGTTACACCTCTGATCACGTTTAAAGTAATTGTTTGTCTATGGAGATTACATGGAGGTGTGGAGGCTTTTGTTAATCTGTTTATATGGTTGTGACAAAAGTCTATGGATGTCTCCAAGCTGATCTGACAGCAGGTATTACGCACCTGTCCTATTCTCAACTCCACTCCGTACTGGGAGCGAGTGAGGCCAATGACATCATTAGTATAAGACAGGTGCGGTATACCTGCTGCTCACGGAAGGCGGCATTCATTAGTAGGCGTGATGTTGTAAGGAGGTGGCAGAGAGCCTCATTGCTTCTCTCTCTCCAATGTGCTGGGCCCGTACATACTATGTGGTACCCGGACAGTGTACCCGTTTAGCAATGTCTGTATTTCTTATGCCTGGTATATTAATATATTGCCCATTTATTCCTATGTTCTGAGCTGTGCTAGTAATGTTTGATAATTCATTATATTTGCCTGTATGTTACAGACAGGGGCAGAAGAGGTTATCTCAGAGGGTTGGGTTAATAGCCCCAAAGATGAGCAGGAAGTTCCTGCTCCTCAGTTGGAGCCGAGGCAGGCTTGCCTACAGCAGGACGTGCTCCCCTGTGGGGAGCTGATCAAACCCCAGGAAGGGAAGAGACTGCTACTCCCGGACCCACAGGCAGTGAAATGGGTACCAGGACTGCGGAGGTGCCCCGCCGAAGGGTAATTCATCTGGGTTATATCTGTCCTGTCAGTTTCATATGCAAGGGGCCCGGGTAGTTCACTGACTGTATTCTCGGTGGACTCTGTTCGTGGACTGCAGCTTTAAGTGACTCGGCTAGGACTACCACCCCATGCTACCTTGTTACAATGTCACCTCCCGAAACAAAAGTGAGTGGATCCTGAATACCACTTTAAGTGGTTTCAGACAAGTATATTATAGGCACGTTTGTGATGTAAATTCTGGTCCAAACAGGATCTATGAAGCTGTGATTCCTAGCATCACTGCAGGATCAGAGGATTTTAAAGGGAGTGTCAGTAAGATGAACCCTCCTAAGCAGTCTATATGGGCATGTACACCATAGAAAATTTAATAAAATGATACCTTGATATCTGTGATTTGATGTCTTATTCCAGAAAAATCCACATTTTGTAAATGAATTGTTAAGATCTATGGGTCAGACATAGATCTCTCTGAGAATGTGCCTCCAGAGCTTACTATTAGATGAAAGGGGGTGTTACCAATGTGAGACATGTAATGACTGACAAGCTGCTCTCCTGATTTACATGTCTCACACTGGTAATGTTTTTTCCTTTAAAATAAGCTCTGGAGGAAAACTCTCAGGGAGATCTATGTCCAGCCCATAGATCTTAAAGGGACTCTGTCAGCACAGAATGACTGTTCAAACTAATTACTGCCATTCGGTGCTTCACAGTGGGGCCTTTTATTTCAATACACCATCCCCACATGCTTGGTTTCCACTTATCTCCATCTTGCTCATCTTGGATTGACAGCTCCGGCTTCATTGAGCTAGAGAAGGGTGGAGATAGATGGAAAACAAGCAGGTGAGAAGGTGTATATAAATGATTGCCCAGTGACGTAGTATACAGCACAGAGCCACGTAGTATATTGCCCAGTGACGTAGTATACAGCACAGAGCCACGTAGTATATTGCACAGCGAAGTAGTATACAGCACAGAGCCATGTATTATATTGCACAGCGAAGTAGTATACAGCACAGAGCCACGTAGTATATTGCCCAGTCAAGTAGTATATTGCTCAGCTACGTAGTATATTGCCCAGCTACGTAGTATATTGCCCAGCCAGGTTTGTCACAGTTTAAAAAATAAACATATACTCAACTTTCCGAGGGCCCCTTGTAGTCCACGGCAGCTTCCGGTCGCAGGGTTGGTATGAGCGCAGGACCTGTGATGACATCGCGGTCACAGACCGTGACATCATGGCAGGTCCTTCTCCCATACCATCTTTGCCACCGGAACCTGCAACGGAAGATGGCTGCCTGCGCGAGCGGCTCAGCGGACTACAGAGGGTGAGTATAGCAGTTTTTTTTTTTTTTTATTATTTTTATCATTACATTGTTTACTATTGATGCCGCATAGGCAGTGTCAATAGTAAAAAGTTGCGGACACACAGGGTTAATAGCGGCGGTAACGGAGTGCGTTACCCGCAGCATAACGCGGTCCGTTACCACTGGCATTAACCTTGTGTTAGTGGTGACCGGAGGGGAGTATGCGGGCGACAGGCACTGACTGCGGGGAGTAAGGAGCTGCCATTTTCTTCCGGACTGTGCCCGTCGCTGATTGGTCGCGGCAGCCATGACAGGCAGCTGGCGAGACCAATCAGCGAATGAATAACTGTGACAGAAAGACAGAAGGACAGAAAGACGGAAGTGACCCTTAGACAATTATATAGTAGATTGGCCCCACCATGAAGCACAATGTGCACATACTTGAGTTGAAAAGTCATTCTGTGCTGACAGAGTCTCTTTAACACCTGGATTTCTCTGGAATAAGACATCAGATGGCAGATATCATGGTCTCATTTCATTTAGCTTACTATGACCTACGAGTCCATATAGACGGCTTAGGAGGGTTGATCCTACTGACAGGTTCCCTTTAAATTAGGTCCAATCACACGACAATGGATACCTTCATGCCATCTTCGCGATCGGAATCTGTGTAGGATTCAAACTCTCAAGTCTATAAAAGCCATAAATAGATCCCATCTGCTGCACAGAATAACACCTTCTGTACGCACACAGCAGAATTAGCTCATCTCCCTCACGCTGTACCGAGGAGCATCAATATAGGAAAAAAAAAAGGGTATAAAGCGGAAAATATTATACATACAACTTAAAGAAATACTCACGGTCAGCACTGTAGTCATCCACTAAAATAATCTCTTGTATTAAACTAGGAGGGCTTCGGATTAAAACACTGTTAGAGAAAGGAAATACAGAATCAAGAGTTTTGCACTGTATCAGAGGATGCACAGAGTCTGTAATGTATCCCGTGTACAAATGTGATGCCCCGAACTAATGCCAACTACATCTGTGCCCATCAGGATGTCTCAACCCTGAAAACATTCACTGGTATTAGGTAGCAAAAAATTCCAAGACATTTTGGATCCCTTTTTTTTTTTTGCAGTTGACTGGAAGATCATATTTAATTCCTTATCTGCTGTGCATTACAATAGCATTACAATTACAATAGCAAAAGTTTAACCTCTTAGATGCTGCGGTCAAATGTGACAGCGACATTAACGGTAAGAAGTGGGGAATGAGCCTCGCGGTTCTGACACCCATGTCTTTATTGCTTGTACAAGTCCGCGCTTAACTGTAAAGTGCTGCAAATTATTATTATCAATCGTACAACATACTAAAGTAATTTTGGGCGACAAGAATATCAAGTAATCACAGGTACATGCTCCCTAAAGAGACTAATTAGAAATGCAAAAAATATTACAAATATACATTTTTAAAAATAATAGCAAATATAAACGTTGAATGCAGTTTCATACAACAATATAAGGGCTAAAACAAAATAAGTTTTCTTGCAGGATTTTTTATTTTTTAAACAACCAACAGTTTAAAAAAAAAATCCTATATAAATTTGCACGCACAGCCATACTGACTTGTTGCATAAAGTTACCAAGTCATTTTTATTCCAAAATTAAACATAGTAATAATGAGACCCCAATTTTATTATTTTTTTCAGAACATTATACCGTATGGTAAAATTATTCAAAATTGCAACATGTCCTGCAAAAAAAACAAACAAACAAAAAAAAGAAAAAAAAGGGCACTTTTGCTACCATAATATGTTCTCAAATCTCAAATAAACAAATGTGAATAAAAACAATCTTGCCAATAGTCTGGATTTAAAATGCATTGCTATTTTCTGACTGCAGCTCATATCCAGTTCTATGTGTCCCTATGGAAACAGAATAAAGGCTGATGCTGCCATCCATCTGAATTTTTATTTATTTTTTAACAGCTACGGGTCTGATTATAGTTTGTAACCATTAAGGCAGATCGATCTGCATAGATGTAAAAATTATAAAATATTTTAAATCAATGGCATTTGCAAAGTTGTTTCATTTAATACATTAGATGCATGGGAAATGCTTGCACATGCTTGACTGTAGGTACGGTCTTATTTTTTTTGTTGGCCTCATTCTGTTTTGGGTAATCAGTAGAATGATGTGCTTTACTACAAACTCCATCTTGGACTCATATGTTGAGTCAACTTTTCCCCTTTTTATATGGGTTCTGGTGTGATTTTGATATTGCCCACACCTGTTACTTGCCACATGGGAGTTTGAACGAGCATCGCATGTTTTCTATTATTTTTTATTTATATAGCACCATTGATTCCATGGTTCTGTACATGAGAAGGGGGTAACATACAAACTACAGACATAATTAACAGTAAACAAACTAACAATGATAGACTGGTATAGAGGGAAGAAGACCCTGACTTTGCAGGCTTCCATTCTAAAGGATGATGGGGAACAAGACAGTAGGTTGGGGGTTGCAGTAGTAGTAGTGTTAAGGTGGCAGTGTGGTCATTGCAGACTATAAATTTTCTTGAAGAGATGGGTTATCTGTCTGATGGATCCGGATATGATGGATAATCGGACGTGTCAGGGCACAGAATTCCAGAAGTTGGAGATATTTGGGAGAAGTCTTGGAGGTGGTTGGGTGAGGAACAAATAAGTGTGGAGGAGAGAAGGAGGTCTTGATTATGTGAAGGAAGAGATTATTTCAGAGATGTACAGAAGAGACAGATTAAGGATGGCTTTGTAGGTCACCTTTAGTTAGTAGTTTTAACTACTAATGTTGGGGAATTGGGAGCCAATAAAGGTATTTACAAAGGGGAGAAGCAGAGGAGTAGCGAGTAGAGATATGAACTACAGGTGCTTCTCAGAAAATTAGAATATCATCAAAAAGTTAATTTATTTCAGTTCAACACAAAAAGTGAAACTCATATTATATAGTGTCATTACAAACAGAGTGATCTATTTCAAGTGTTTATTTCTGTTAATGTTGATGTAATCAACAGCTTACAGCCAATGAAAACCCAAAAGTCATTAAGTCAGAAAATTAGAATACTTTATAACACCAGCTTGGAAAATGATTTTAAAATCCGAAATGTTGGCCTACTGAAATGTATGTTCCGTAAATGCACTTGTAACACCCCTTTAGGGCTACCACGGTACACTGGGTGTTATGGGGGGTCTCACCTCTCCAGGGCGCAGTGCCTCCACCCGAATCTTGATTGGAGCTCTCTCTCTGGGACTGCAGAAGGACTATTATCTTCTGCCAGGGGCTGATTCGGGAAACCCCTGCCACTCTCAGTACACACTCACAGGGATCAGGAGTAAAACAGTTTAACAGGTTTATTGCTATGCAGCATAAATGAGATGGATTTAAAAGAATAACATGAAATACAAATAACTGTGCTCTGTCAAGGTCATATACACATCTCACTCTAATTCTACTTCAACCCTGCAAGTATAACATAGTAGGGTTTTTTGTTTGTTTCTTCTAGTTTAACTCAGTCCAAACGTTGGGGCCCAGTTGCTGCGGATGCAGGCGCGCAAATTAAAACAGTCGGTGCACTTAGACGAATATAACTGGCAATAGTCTGAGCTGTAATGTACTCACTGTAAATGTACTAGAAGAGATGGAGGGCACCATCAAGCAAAAATACCATAACGGTAATAAAGGGGTCAACCCAAAGTGTGACCTGTAATAGCTACAACAAGAACAAGAAAAAGACGTCACACTATATATAATGGGGACCACCAAACAAGTAGTATGTAATCACATTTAAATTCTTTATTATGTCAGCCAAAAGAACACAAAGAAACACACCACACTTTTAAAAACATTTAAAAACAAAAATAAGACATCAGAGGTTCCAAATAAGGAACCCCCCCCCCTTGGACATGTAGTATAATAGGTATCATACAAATATACTTGTTAGTATAGTTACCAAAGGTACAGTATCCAATTTAAAATAAGGTCACGTGTGATTTTACTGGCCTAACAAGACAATGAGTAATTACAAGTCTAAAAGGTCACCTAAGTATCTGGCCCAGCTCGCAGTACTGAAGGGAAAAATATCTCTATGAACATACATATAATTGCTATAGTAGTAAATGTAAGCCAGAGGTTGTACACATGATAATTACAATAACAGGATATAGAAAATACATCACATATCAAATGTTCATAATGGGTCCCCCAAGTAAACAAAGTGTATAATCATGAACCGAAGGTGATCAGCCTCCAGCCCTTGAGAGGTGTCAATATAACAAAAAAAAATGAAGAGACCCTCAAGGTGTTAAACTAAGTCATGGAGAAAACATATGTACATAAATAAAGACAACCCTCAACAAACCAGATTGCTATCAAATGCTCAAAGAGTATCCCAGAAATATAGCCGAGCACTAACAGAAGTATATAGGGCCCCCTCACAGCCAGGTATAAACTTTCATGTAAGGCTGAAAATAGATGTAAATAAGGGAGTGCCCCCTCAGCTGTGCAGAGCGAACGTGGACCAAAGTACTGCCACAGTCTGACATACGAAAATAGTGGTGCTGCAAATACAACATGACCAGGATACCTATCCCTACAGCGGTCCAAGGGGCCAAAGCCCAACGCGTGTCGCCACAAGAGTGGCTTCGTCAGGAGCAGGTGCCGCAATGTGTGGCCGACCATTATTTTTATATACATCTAGCACATACCCCAATTACTGGATCCGCTGCAGCTGTGGAGCGGCATCATGAACTTGCTATCGTGGAGCAGGAGAACGGCGTTCCCCATGCCGGATATGATCACAAAATACACCCGTACATCCGGGAGTACCAAGATGGCCGAATAGGCCCCTAATGCGCATGCGCGGACCTGGCGTCAGTGAGTACAAAGATGGATGCAATAAGAACGTACTGCGCAAGCGCCGAACGAACTTAATCCCCTGCTGGGGAAAGGTAGTGAGCAAGAAACGTCATGATGCTCACTAACATGGCCCGCATAATGCACGGGCTAAACCAAAGGATGAACACACCCACCACACAGGGAGCAACGGCTCCGCTAGAGAGAAGTAGACTTAAACCATAACCCTAAGTACATGAGAGGTACAGTAAGTAGTGTCGCCGCCAAAAATACCAATATGAGCAAAAAGAACATTTTATATATGAACATAATTCTTGAACAATAGTACAATGCGATTCAAGACCACTGCGCCAAGATAAATATGAGACATAAGAATGGTAATCAGCAGGCTCAAATAGACCTAACTCGGTATATTGGAAAATGGTAAGACGGTCCCAACAGATGGCTCTGTAAACATAGCCATAATGTTGGGCCGGGGGTATGTATATCACATATGGTACCATATGCCCTAATTCAGCAATTTAAAGTCGCCACGATCTTATTACACATAATAGTATATACACAACTGGAAATAAGTGTATAAACATGAACAACACTGAACAATTTGCTTAAAAGAAAATATATATACTAATAGATCTTACGGACATGTTTCCACATATATACATACCCCGCCACAAGGGGATACCTGAATGAATGCCTTGTGACAAAAAGGCCCTCTGAAACAAATGGGTTCTTGAATGAGTAGACATCACATCTAAGACACAGAAAAGAGAGCCCCTTTCCATATATGCCAAAAGAGGGGATCACTCCACATTACCGCCCATACCTGCAAAATTGCAATAAGACCCAGAATTTTACAGATGACCAAATGCTCAACCCAGATAAAACCAGGTCTAATTATGGGTCTGATTGTTATTATCCACTTAGTATGATTTCTGCAAAGATAAGGGGCCTAGATTAGACGTCGATATTTACAAAATGTATGCGAGCTGGTGCCAGGCCCAGAACACTAAAGCTACAAATATCCCATGTCATCCAAAAAATACCCGCCAAGTACCTGAAATCACATAGAATGACACAAATGACAGAAGTAACACATCCCCATGTAGAGGAAAGGGGGGGGCTGAGACCAAAACCGCACAGGAGGAGGATGAACAAAAGAAGGAGAAGGAGAGCCATACATGTCCAGATTAACCATATCATAATTGTTTATAGAACCCGGTGAAGAGAAATTCCTCATTAAGGCCCCTCGGGGCCATGCTCTGTAGATTGTATATCCATTTTGTTTCACAACACAAAAGGCGGTTGGTAATGTCCCCACCCCTGATGTTGAGGTGCACTCCTTCCAGTCCCATAACCTTAAAGTTGGAGATATTACACCGATGATGGTCCAAAAAGTGTGCTGCCACAGAGGATAAAGTCTTATTCTTCGCCCGGTCCCTTGATGCCGTAGAGATACTTGAAAGATGCTGTTGCATTCTCCTCCTTAACTCTTGTGTAGTCTGCCCCACATACACCTTTGGGCAATCGCAGAAAATAGCATATACCAAGTTCCTGGATCTACAGTTAAAGTATTCCTTTGGTTGAATCCGACATGGTACTGTAGAGATAGAAAAACCATCCTGAGAAATCATAAAACGGCAAATATTGCACCCCCCACAGGGATAAGAACCAAAAATTCTGGTCCCTCGATTGAGCCTCGTAACAGGTCGTAGGTAATGGCTATGGCAAAGGTCATCCCTGAGATTTTTCGCCCTTCTTGCCACCATACAGGGTGAAGTGGAAACTACTGGTGGAATCTTTTTGTCGGTCATGAGAATATCCCAATTCCTACTGAGAAGGTCCCGTATATCCGCCCACTGGTTAGTAAAGGTAGTAATGATTGCCAGAGGGCGTGTAGAAGCACGTACCTTTTTTTCAAACAGGTGTTTCCGGTCCTGTTGGAGGGCATGTTGAAAAGCCCCTGAAACGAGTCTCTGTGGGTATCCTCTTTTCTTAAAGCGGGCCGAAAGGTCTCTTGCTTGATGCCTGAATTCCTCATCCGTGCTGCAATTCCTTCTAACACGTAAGAATTGTCCCTTCGGAATGCCCTTTCTAAGATGGAAAGGATGGAAACTCGTAAAGTGGAGAAGACTATTAGTAGCTGTAGTCTTACGGTGTAAGCCACTTACAATTTTAGAGTCCATAATCGAAAGTCTTAGATCCAGGAAGTCAATCGTAGTCTCTGAAATCACAGATGTAAGTTTAATGTTGAGATTATTGACATTGAGATCCCCAATGAATTGGTGGCAGTCCTCTACCGATCCCATCCATATCAGCAGGATGTCGTCAATATACCGTTGCCAGGTATGCACCCTTGAGCTAAACAAATGATGTTGGTACACCACTGTCTCCTCCCACCAACCTAAAAATAGGTTGGCGTAGGCGGGGGCACAGCGAGCCCCCATGGCAGTGCCGGACACTTGTCTAAAGAACTTTCTATCAAAGACAAAATAGTTCTTGTCCAGTATAAAGTATAATAATCTCAAAATGAAATTATCATGCTCAATAGATCTCTCCGTAGTTTTTTCAAAAAAATAAGAGACTGCCTGCATACCTGAACGATGTGCAATACTGGTGTACAAGGATTCCACATCCATACTGATTAGCAAGGTGTTATCAGGGATATTGCATTCTTCAAGGAGTTGTAATAAGTGGGTAGAGTCTCTAATAAATGATTTCAGGGAAGTAACCAGTGGCTGTAAAAAATGGTCAACATAAATACAAGGGCGTTCAAAAATACTCCCTATCCCTGAAACAATAGGCCTACCTGGTGGTTCCTCAAGAGACTTGTGAATTTTCGGTAGAGCATAGAAGGTAGGTATAGTTGGTACCGGTGTTAGAAGAAAATCCAATTCCTTCTTGGTCACAATATGATCCCGAAAGGCCCCATTAATGATACCGTCAAGCTGATCCTTGAAGAAACTCGTTGGATCTGAGGGTAGGATAGTATAGCAGTTGTTATTGCTAAGTTGTCGTGTGACTTCCTTGAGATATTGATCGTGTGGCCACAAGACAACATTTCCCCCTTTATCAGCCTCACGTACCACGAACTGATTGTTCCTCTTTAGATCTTGCAGAGCCCCAAGTTCTTCTCTACTAAGATTATTCGCCTTATGGGGGTCCAGTCTCAGATTCTCGATATCCCGACATGTTTTCTCAAAAAATATCTGGACCGCAGGGAACAAAGAGAAAGATGGAGTTGCCTGTGATGGGAGCCGTCTGGTAAATCTACCCCTGGATGGTGGGGTCTCATTTTCCTGCAGAAGTTCCAAGAGGTCCTGAAAGACCTGTCTCTCGTTATCCGGGAATGTGTCCAACAAGGTGGGTTGGTCATAAAGTAACCTGAAAGTCAATTGACGACAAAAAAGGTAAAGGTCTTTCACCAATACAAATTTATTTAGCGTGTTCATAGGCGAAAACGAAAGGCCCCTAGAAAGAACCTTAATTTCTGGTTCTGACAGTACGTGTGATGATAAATTGACTATCTGTAGATTACCTGACTGGGCCATTCCCTCTGTATCATCCATCATCTCCTCTTGTTGAACCTGGTTTCTCTCCTGTACGTGGGTGACCAATTCTTGTAACCTCTCCCCTTTCTTGTGTTTACTCCTCGTTTTTCTGCGACCCCTCCGACTGCGCCTTCCCCATCGCTGGGGTCTGAGGATAAAAAATCACTGGAGGACATTTCTGGGCCGGTATGACTCTCGGCCACCCTACCAAAATCATCAAAGAGAGGTCTTTTATTCCCCCGATGAGTCCATCTATAGGCTCTTCCATTAGTAAAGTCCGATTTGTCTCTGTGAAATTTATTCCTTTTGCGGGCGATGATCTCTTTCTCAAAGGTGTCGATTAGGTTCTTTAATTTTAATTGAAAAGGGTTAACTAAAGATTCCCTGTCAAATTCTGTGAGCTTGTTTTCACAGTTCTTGATTTCACTCTTAATTCTATTAAGCAAGGTCTGGTCATGTTCTATAAGCATGTCTATTAAAATGGTGGAACATTTGGCCAAACCTACCTCCCAGGTATGACGAAAATCAGGGGTAGTCTCCCAAGCCGGGAAGATCTGTACCCGTAAGCCACGTGGTATAAAATTGGCTTTTTTATATTCTTCTAGGCTTCTAATGTTCCACCATGTTTTAGTCAACGATTTATGTAAATTCAGAATTTTAGAAGAAAGATTATTAAAATCCCCATCCTTACTCGTATCTCCAGCTATAGTATTGGAGTCGCTATCAAACAAGCCCAAAGCTCTATTGCTCCATGCCGTCTCTCTGCTAGACAAATCCATATTGGGCCGCTAGATGCAATAACCAAACAATATAGATATAGTGCCTGAAGACTATAATCGTCCAATATGATGTGCCACTACTCCAGAAAAAGGAGGAACAAGAGCCCCCAAAAAAGACAAGTATGTACTAGAAGAGATGGAGGGCACCATCAAGCAAAAATACCATAACGGTAATAAAGGGGTCAACCCAAAGTGTGACCTGTAATAGCTACAACAAGAACAAGAAAAAGACGTCACACTATATATAATGGGGACCACCAAACAAGTAGTATGTAATCACATTTAAATTCTTTATTATGTCAGCCAAAAGAACACAAAGAAACACACCACACTTTTAAAAACATTTAAAAACAAAAATAAGACATCAGAGGTTCCAAATAAGGAACCCCCCCCTTGGACATGTAGTATAATAGGTATCATACAAATATACTTGTTAGTATAGTTACCAAAGGTACAGTATCCAATTTAAAATAAGGTCACGTGTGATTTTACTGGCCTAACAAGACAATGAGTAATTACAAGTCTAAAAGGTCACCTAAGTATCTGGCCCAGCTCGCAGTACTGAAGGGAAAAATATCTCTATGAACATACATATAATTGCTATAGTAGTAAATGTAAGCCAGAGGTTGTACACATGATAATTACAATAACAGGATATAGAAAATACATCACATATCAAATGTTCATAATGGGTCCCCCAAGTAAACAAAGTGTATAATCATGAACCGAAGGTGATCAGCCTCCAGCCCTTGAGAGGTGTCAATATAACAAAAAAAAATGAAGAGACCCTCAAGGTGTTAAACTAAGTCATGGAGAAAACATATGTACATAAATAAAGACAACCCTCAACAAACCAGATTGCTATCAAATGCTCAAAGAGTATCCCAGAAATATAGCCGAGCACTAACAGAAGTATATAGGGCCCCCTCACAACCAGGTATAAACTTGCATGTAAGGCTGAAAATAGATGTAAATAAGGGAGTGCCCCCTCAGCTGTGCAGAGTGAACGTGGACCAAAGTACTGCCACAGTCTGACATACGAAAATAGTGGTGCTGCAAATACAACATGACCAGGATACCTATCCCTACAGCGGTCCAAGGGGCCAAAGCCCAACGCGTGTCGCCACAAGAGTGGCTTCGTCAGGAGCAGGTGCCGCAATGTGTGGCCGACCATTATTTTTATATACATCTAGCACATACCCCAATTACTGGATCCGCTGCAGCTGTGGAGCGGCATCATGAACTTGCTATCGTGGAGCAGGAGAGCGGCGTTCCCCATGCCGGATATGATCACAAAATACACCCGTACATCCGGGAGTACCAAGATGGCCGAATAGGCCCCTAATGCGCATGCGCGGACCTGGCGTCAGTGAGTACAAAGATGGATGCAATAAGAACGTACTGCGCAAGCGCCGAACGAACTTAATCCCCTGCTGGGGAAAGGTAGTGAGCAAGAAACGTCATGATGCTCACTAACATGGCCCGCATAATGCACGGGCTAAACCAAAGGATGAACACACCCACCACACAGGGAGCAACGGCTCCGCTAGAGAGAAGTAGACTTAAACCATAACCCTAAGTACATGAGAGGTACAGTAAGTAGTGTCGCCGCCAAAAATACCAATATGAGCAAAAAGAACATTTTATATATGAACATAATTCTTGAACAATAGTACAATGCGATTCAAGACCACTGCGCCAAGATAAATATGAGACATAAGAATGGTAATCAGCAGGCTCAAATAGACCTAACTCGGTATATTGGAAAATGGTAAGACGGTCCCAACAGATGGCTCTGTAAACATAGCCATAATGTTGGGCCGGGGGTATGTATATCACATATGGTACCATATGCCCTAATTCAGCAATTTAAAGTCGCCACGATCTTATTACACATAATAGTATATACACAACTGGAAATAAGTGTATAAACATGAACAACACTGAACAATTTGCTTAAAAGAAAATATATATACTAATAGATCTTACGGACATGTTTCCACATATATACATACCCCGCCACAAGGGGATACCTGAATGAATGCCTTGTGACAAAAAGGCCCTCTGAAACAAATGGGTTCTTGAATGAGTAGACATCACATCTAAGACACAGAAAAGAGAGAGCCCCTTTCCATATATGCCAAAAGAGGGGATCACTCCACATTACCGCCCATACCTGCAAAATTGCAATAAGACCCAGAATTTTACAGATGACCAAATGCTCAACCCAGATAAAACCAATTCATTGGGGATCTCAATGTCAATAATCTCAACATTAAACTTACATCTGTGATTTCAGAGACTACGATTGACTTCCTGGATCTAAGACTTTCGATTATGGACTCTAAAATTGTAAGTGGCTTACACCGTAAGACTACAGCTACTAATAGTCTTCTCCACTTTACGAGTTTCCATCCTTTCCATCTTAGAAAGGGCATTCCGAAGGGACAATTCTTACGTGTTAGAAGGAATTGCAGCACGGATGAGGAATTCAGGCATCAAGCAAGAGACCTTTCGGCCCACTTTAAGAAAAGAGGATACCCACAGAGACTCGTTTCAGGGGCTTTTCAACATGCCCTCCAACAGGACCGGAAACACCTGTTTGAAAAAAAGGTACGTGCTTCTACACGCCCTCTGGCAATCATTACTACCTTTAATAACCAGTGGGCGGATATACGGGACCTTCTCAGTAGGAATTGGGATATTCTCATGACCGACAAAAAGATTCCACCAGTAGTTTCCACTTCACCCTGTATGGTGGCAAGAAGGGCGAAAAATCTCAGGGATGACCTTTGCCATAGCCATTACCTACGACCTGTTACGAGGCTCAATCGAGGGACCAGAATTTTTGGTTCTTATCCCTGTGGGGGGTGCAATATTTGCCGTTTTATGATTTCTCAGGATGGTTTTTCTATCTCTACAGTACCATGTCGGATTCAACCAAAGGAATACTTTAACTGTAGATCCAGGAACTTGGTATATGCTATTTTCTGCGATTGCCCAAAGGTGTATGTGGGGCAGACTACACAAGAGTTAAGGAGGAGAATGCAACAGCATCTTTCAAGTATCTCTACGGCATCAAGGGACCGGGTGAAGAATAAGACTTTATCCTCTGTGGCAGCACACTTTTTGGACCATCATCGGTGTAATATCTCCAACTTTAAGGTTATGGGACTGGAAGGAGTGCACCTCAACATCAGGGGTGGGGACATTACCAACCGCCTTTTGTGTTGTGAAACAAAATGGATATACAATCTACAGAGCATGGCCCCGAGGGGCCTTAATGAGGAATTTCTCTTCACCGGGTTCTATAAACAATTATGATATGGTTAATCTGGACATGTATGGCTCTCCTTCTCCTTCTTTTGTTCATCCTCCTCCTGTGCGGTTTTGGTCTCAGCCCCCCCCTTTCCTCTACATGGGGATGTGTTACTTCTGTCATTTGTGTCATTCTATGTGATTTCAGGTACTTGGCGGGTATTTTTTGGATGACATGGGATATTTGTAGCTTTAGTGTTCTGGGCCTGGCACCAGCTCGCATACATTTTGTAAATATCGACGTCTAATCTAGGCCCCTTATCTTTGCAGAAATCATACTAAGTGGATAATAACAATCAGACCCATAATTAGACCTGGTTTTATCTGGGTTGAGCATTTGGTCATCTGTAAAATTCTGGGTCTTATTGCAATTTTGCAGGTATGGGCGGTAATGTGGAGTGATCCCCTCTTTTGGCATATATGGAAAGGGGCTCTCTCTTTTCTGTGTCTTAGATGTGATGTCTACTCATTCAAGAACCCATTTGTTTCAGAGGGCCTTTTTGTCACAAGGCATTCATTCAGGTATCCCCTTGTGGCGGGGTATGTATATATGTGGAAACATGTCCGTAAGATCTATTAGTATATATATTTTCTTTTAAGCAAATTGTTCAGTGTTGTTCATGTTTATACACTTATTTCCAGTTGTGTATATACTATTATGTGTAATAAGATCGTGGCGACTTTAAATTGCTGAATTAGGGCATATGGTACCATATGTGATATACATACCCCCGGCCCAACATTATGGCTATGTTTACAGAGCCATCTGTTGGGACCGTCTTACCATTTTCCAATATACCGAGTTAGGTCTATTTGAGCCTGCTGATTACCATTCTTATGTCTCATATTTATCTTGGCGCAGTGGTCTTGAATCGCATTGTACTATTGTTCAAGAATTATGTTCATATATAAAATGTTCTTTTTGCTCATATTGGTATTTTTGGCGGCGACACTACTTACTGTACCTCTCATGTACTTAGGGTTATGGTTTAAGTCTACTTCTCTCTAGCGGAGCCGTTGCTCCCTGTGTGGTGGGTGTGTTCATCCTTTGGTTTAGCCCGTGCATTATGCGGGCCATGTTAGTGAGCATCATGACGTTTCTTGCTCACTACCTTTCCCCAGCAGGGGATTAAGTTCGTTCGGCGCTTGCGCAGTACGTTCTTATTGCATCCATCTTTGTACTCACTGACGCCAGGTCCGCGCATGCGCATTAGGGGCCTATTCGGCCATCTTGGTACTTCCGGATGTACGGGTGTATTTTGTGATCATATCCGGCATGGGGAACGCCGCTCTCCTGCTCCACGATAGCAAGTTCATGATGCCGCTCCACAGCTGCAGCGGATCCAGTAATTGGGGTATGTGCTAGATGTATATAAAAATAATGGTCGGCCACACATTGCGGCACCTGCTCCTGACGAAGCCACTCTTGTGGCGACACGCGTTGGGCTTTGGCCCCTTGGACCGCTGTAGGGATAGGTATCCTGGTCATGTTGTATTTGCAGCACCACTATTTTCGTATGTCAGACTGTGGCAGTACTTTGGTCCACGTTCGCTCTGCACAGCTGAGGGGGCACCCCCTTATTTACATCTATTTTCAGCCTTACATGCAAGTTTATACCTGGCTGTGAGGGGGCCCTATATACTTCTGTTAGTGCTCGGCTATATTTCTGGGATACTCTTTGAGCATTTGATAGCAATCTGGTTTGTTGAGGGTTGTCTTTATTTATGTACATATGTTTTCTCCATGACTTAGTTTAACACCTTGAGGGTCTCTTCATTTTTTTTTTTGTTATATTGACACCTCTCAAGGGCTGGAGGCTGATCACCTTCGGTTCATGATTATACACTTTGTTTACTTGGGGGACCCATTATGAACATTTGATATGTGATGTATTTTCTATATCCTGTTATTGTAATTATCATGTGTACAACCTCTGGCTTACATTTACTACTATAGCAATTATATGTATGTTCATAGAGATATTTTTCCCTTCAGTACTGCGAGCTGGGCCAGATACTTAGGTGACCTTTTAGACTTGTAATTACTCATTGTCTTGTTAGGCCAGTAAAATCACACGTGACCTTATTTTAAATTGGATACTGTACCTTTGGTAACTATACTAACAAGTATATTTGTATGATACCTATTATACTACATGTCCAAGGGGGGGTTCCTTATTTGGAACCTCTGATGGCTTATTTTTGTTTTTAAATGTTTTTAAAAGTGTGGTGTGTTTCTTTGTGTTCTTTTGGCTGACATAATAAAGAATTTAAATGTGATTACATACTACTTGTTTGGTGGTCCCCATTATATATAGTGTGACGTCTTTTTCTTGTTCTTGTTGTACTCACTGTAAATAACGCTGGTATGACCACAAGTCTCAGAAAGTCACTCACGGCACGTCTCTAACGGTCGGATGGTTCTCTGGACACCAGCTGGGGGCGGCCGGATTCAGTCCTTTATACTGTGGGAGTGCAGGCAGAAATCTCCAAGTTCTTGATGCAACTTGCTCCAGAGGGTAACACAAAGTCGCACTCTCTCCAGCAACACGAGTATATCCGGGAGGACAGCAACCCTGCAGCATGCGGCCAGGCAAGTCCCCCGTGCTCCGTCTCTCCCAACAAGATACCACGCTCTTTTCTTCCTCTGAATTCTTAGTTTCACTTTCTCCCCAGCTCCTGTGTCCAAGTCCCTCCTCCTCCAATCCAAGCTGTGTCATCTGACTCAAACAAGGATCCCTGGGAATTGTAGTCCAGGGGTCCTTGGGAATTGTAGTCCACTGCAGCTCAGAGGAAAATCTGCTAATGTCTGTAGGTCCTGGTATAACAGCAGCTGCAAAGCTCTTCTTAGTGTCTGTAAATCCCAGTATACCAGTAGCTGCCCTAACAGTTCCCAGTGCAGGTGTTACACTCTCCCCCTGGTGAGTCATTGAAAGTGTCCCATCACGACATGAGGACTCACCACCTGAAACATGAATGGGGGTTAAAGCATCCTGACTAACACCAAATTTACATGCACGCAAACCACCTCCTGGACACATAGGAGATACTGGGAAATAAGGCCAAACAGATTTTGAATTAAAGTGTATCAGCCGGGGGACCTCAGTGGTATGTCCCATTCTATCATAGGTCAGCATCATGGGTGGCCTAGTGTCCCGTTTGGGACGAGTGTGTACTGAGGGGGCCCCCTCCTCAGCTCCCGACTCTTGTCGGTCAAGAACGGGCTCCTCCAGGTGGATCTCTTCATTTAATAAATGTCCCTCTTCTGAACTCTCCCCCAATGGTGGGCAGAGCGCACTCGCCTCCTGACGAATGTCCTTTTTTTGTGCTTCCACTTCAGAAGTCTGGTTTTCAGGGCCCCCCCTCCCTATGGGGCATGGGTCCTCAGTCCACCTGTAGCTCCATTGACCTTCAGATCCCCATTCATCCCCAGACTCGCTGTCACTTCCTCCTGAAGCAACTCCAGGCTGGGGTGGTTGTTGACACCTACGACTTCTCCTATTGCATGGAAGGTTTGTATGACCTCCTTGGGTTGGCAATGGCGGTAACAGGATGTTTTTTCCCACAGGCAACAAATGGTGTCGATGATAGGTTTTGACAGCTCCACTCCCTTTCTCGGGCTTCACTCTGTAGGCCGGGACACCAGGCAGCTTCTCCATCACCACATAAGGGTCAGTACACCACCGATCAGCAAGCTTATGCTTCCCAGGAAGACCTAGAAGTTGGATAAGAACTCTATCTCCAAGCAGTAAAACTTGTTCCCGAACTCTACAGTCGCAGCGAGTCTTATTGCGCTTCCCTGACCGACCAGAGGCCTGCTCTGCCAATCTGTACGCTTTTTCCAAATCTTCTTTTAGCTGGGACACATATTTTAAATAGGTCTTCCCATTAGAATTTTCAAAGGATGTCCCAAAACTAATATCCACTGGTAGCCGAGCTTTTCTTCCAAACATGAGAAAATAGGGCGAGTATCCCGTTGACTCATTTGTGGTGCAATTGTAGGCATGAACCAACTGACTCACATGCCTGCTCCATTGTCCCTTCTTCCTGGGATCCAAAGTGCCTAACATGTTCAGAAGGGTACGGTTGAACCTCTCAGGTTGAGGATCCCCTTGGGGGTGATACGGGGTGGTTCTGGATTTCTTGATCCCACAGATAGCGCATAGCTCCTTGATTAGTCTACTTTCGAAATCTCTTCTTTGATCGGTATGGATGTGGGCAGGCAGCCCATAATGCACGAAGAACTTCTCCCATAGTGTTTTTGCTACAGTAGTTGCCCTTTGATCTTTGGTGGGGTAGGCTTGGGGATATCGGGTGAAATGGTCAGTGACCACTAACACATTACTGACATTGCTTTCATCAGGCTCGATGGAGAGGAAATCAATGCACACTAGCTCAAGTGGGCCATCACTGGTAATGTTCACAAGGGGGGCTGTTCTCAAAGGCAAGGTTTTTCTCAACACACATCGGGAGCATGATTTGCAGTAGTCTTCAATATCCGCTTCCATCCGAGGCCAGTAAAATCGGTCAGCCACAAGACTCGTGGTCTTTTCGATGCCGAGATGTCCATGGTCATCATGCAGGGACTTCATGACCATCCTCCGGAATCGGGTGGGTAACACCAGCTGTCGGTGGACTCCTTCCTTCTGGCGCTTTGCCTCCCGGTATAGTAGTCCATTTCTTACTACCAGAGACTCTAGCTGCCGCGTCAGCAGGACAGATTCCTCTGTTCGTAATGCATTCTTTTCGGGCCTCCAGCCCCTCTTAACCCACCATCGGACCACCCCCACTGATCGATCCTCCTGCTGCGCCTTTTGGACTTGATTACGAGTCAGTTGAGGGAGAAAGTCTGGGGTTACATTTGTCACTTGGCAGTACAACAACAGGAGCGCTTCACTGGATACTCCTAGGAATTCAGCACAACCCTGCATAGGGAGAGCATTAGTTTGATGTCTATGGCACAGAGTCTTCACCTCAGGGGCAGGGACCCCTATCCATCCTCCTTCTTCTTCTTCATTTAAGGGTTCCCTAGGCAGGCGAGAGAGTGTGTCTGCATCGATGTTACTGATCCCCGGTCGATATTTTAAGCTGAAATCGTACAAAGAGAGTGCGGCAAGCCACCGGTACCCCGTGGCATCCAGTTTTGCCGTGGTTCTCACGTAGGTTAATGGATTGTTGTCGGTATGAACCACAAAGGGTACCCCATAGAGGTAGTCATGCAGCGTGTCCACTACAGCCCATTTCAAGGCCAGAAACTCCAGTTTGTGGGCTGGGTAGTTGCGTTCACTGGGAGTCAATCCTCGACTAATGTAGTAGACGGGACGCAGACAGCCTTCACGGTCTTGATAAAGAATCCCTCCTAGCCCGTCAAGAGAAGCATCTACATGTAACACATATGGTTTGCTGGGGTCTGCATAGGCCAACACTGGGGTTTGGGTCAAGCATGACTTAAATTTCTCGAATGCCTCATCGCATGCCGATGTCCATCTATCCCCAAAAAGTTCGTTAACTTTGAAGTAGACCTTCTTTCCTGACCTTGAGGAATGGGCTGTCCTCCCGGAAGGGAGATACCCCTGAGTAAGGGCAGTTAACGGCTTCGCAATCCGAGAGTACTGGGGTACAAATCTTCGGTAGTATCCGCAAAATCCTAAAAAGGACCTAAGCTCCTTCAGTTTGGTGGGTTTTGGCCAGTTTACAACAGCCTCCACTTTGGCGGGGTCGGTGGAAATTCCTTCTCTGCTGACTATGTGCCCCACATATTTCACAGTCGTCTGGCAAATCCGGCACTTATCAAGGGACAACTTCAACCCAGCCTCCTTCAACCGATCCAGCACCTTGAACAACCGCTGGTTGTGTTCTTCCAGAGTCTTCCCAAAAACAATTAGATCATCGAGATAAACCAGGACCTCACGTAAGTGCATGTCCCCCACTACTTTGTCCATACATCTCTGAAAAGTGGCCGGAGCACCTGTCAGTCCTTGAGGCAGTCTCTGAAACTCGAAGAACCCAATGGGGCAGATAAAAGCAGTCTTCTCTTGATCTTCTTTTGACATGGGTATCTGATAGTAGCCACTCCGGAGATCTAACACAGAAAACCATTGGCTCCCTTGCAAGCAATCCAAAGCTTCATCGATTCTGGGCACAGTGTACTGGTCGGGGATCGTACGCTTATTCAAGGTTCGATAATCCACACACATCCGAATAGCTCCATTTTTCTTTCGAGCTATCACAATGGGGGAAGCATAAGGGCTACTAGATTCTATGATGACTCCTGTGTCTAACATACCGCGTAGATGCTGCCTGACATCTTCGATATCTGCTGGGGCCAATCTTCGGGACCTCTCTCGAAAAGGCTTTTGATCCTTCAACCGAATGCGATGCTCCACTCCATGAGCGAGGCCCATGTCCCATTCACCTAGAGAAAAAACTGCACCTCGCATCATCAGGCCATCAATGACCAACCCCCTCTCTTCTCCTTTTAGCTCGCTTCCTTCAAAACAAGGGTCAAAGCTTTCAGGCCGTAGTTCCCTCTTCTCCTCCTCTGTTCTCACATAGGCCTCCAGGCAGACTGGGTGGATGGATAGGGTCTGCGAGTAATTTTCTCCCCCAACTTCCCGACACCACTGAGCTAACGTACGGAAGATGTTGGCATTTGTTCCCACTATGACAGGTGTTTGTCTCTCATCTGCCTCGGCCTCTGGGCAGATTAGCGCTATGATGGGTATCTCTTTATCCACTCCAACAACAGTCTCTGAGAATCGTAGTGTCACGGACACGTATCCTCCGTAGGGGTAGCTGTGCTCACTCAGTCCCCACACCACGAGTCCAGACAACGGTTTCAGAGGCACTTTGGATAAATATCTCTTATACCATCCTTCAAAGATGATAGATACTTGAGACCCGCTATCCAGTAATACTGTGCAAGGTTGACCATTGATATATGCGGGGACATGTGGGGATGGTCCCACTAAACCTTCAGGCAGGGTTTTCGATGATGCACTATTAGATGGGGCGGTAGAGTAGGTCCTAGTTGCTGATGGGGGCTCAGTATGGGGTTCTACTGGCCCCCTTTCCCGTTTCCCGACTGCCTTTGAGAGTGATGGGGAAGCTGTGAAGAGTTCTTTGAGCTCCACCTCTTTGGACACTGACGAGCTATATGGCCTGGACTCCCACAGACAAAGCACCCTTCTGGTTTCCTACTCTCCACTCTACCGAGATCTTCTTTCTCTCTTCCTGAAACCAGTGTTTTCTGCTCGGCTACCTCCGCAACACTTTGAAGTCGCTGTATTGTCTTGGCCTGAGCACTTAACAGTTGTGTAATCTGCTCCCCCTGTTTCTCGATGACTTTCAACAGTTCTATGTGTCGGCAGTCGGCTTCTGGCTTCAAGGCAACAGTGGTCACCCGAGGGGATGCCTTCTCTCTTGCGGCCAAAATAACCTCCTCCTTCCTAACTTCCTTAAGCATCTCATGAAAAGATCCAGGAATCTTCTCTCTATCACAAGACCTCATCCGCTGGGCAATTGGATCATGAGTGAGAGCTCCTCTGAGTACTTGTTCCAGGCGACACTGATCAACTTCTTGAGGGCTGATGCCACCATTAGCTACTATTCTATGAACCAGCTTATCTAGTCGGTATAAATAGTCGGACATCTTCTCATCTGGCTGTTGGTAGGTGGTACGGAGTTTAAAGAGTAGATCAGTAGCATCTTCAGGGGATCCAAAAGCATCTTCTAAAGCACTCATATAATCTTGATAAGTTGCCAGAGGCTTGCTCCGCCAAGCAGCCTGCACCACCTCCATAGCAGTACCCTTCAAGCTCTCTACTATTCTCTGCCTCTTTACAGCATCAGTGCACTGCCACTCTTCTAGGCACTGTAAAGTGACATCCCTCCAAGTATCATATCCTTTTTCTCCAGTAGGGGTGGGGAGGGCACCCGAGAAAATTCTTAGACGACGGTAGTTCCCTTCTGGCTGCATCTTGGCAAACTGACTGACTAACTTTTCCATAGCTGTCATAAGCACATCAGCAGGGGCCGCTGTCTCTTCAGGACGGAATCTAGGTGGCGTAGAAGGTGGAGATATACTAGTCTTTCTAGGCTGAGTGGTTGATTCCTGTTGCCGGGTCTCAACTTCGGACTCAGTAGGCCAAGTGATCTGCCATTGTCGACCATACTCTGAAGACACAACTACCATAGAGGGGAAGTATTCTTTCCTCAAGATCTGCCCGGTTGAAATCAGGGCTGTGGGTAACTGTCCCCCCTTTTCCTTCCGGCGATCAACCACTTTAGGGTGGGCAAGTTCAGTGAGTCGGTTAACTATTTTCAGTATCTCTTCATCAGACGCATCACAGAGCTCACCACTCACTGCAAAGCTTTGTTTGGCGGGAACATCCATCTCTTCACACCATAAATACACTTCTTGTTCTGTTAAAGTCTCCATAGTAAATACTCCTGTGTTAGTTCTAGATCTCAGCAGTGCCTCCACTGTAACACCCCTTTAGGGCTACCACGGTACACTGGGTGTTATGGGGGGTCTCACCTCTCCAGGGCGCAGTGCCTCCACCCGAATCTTGATTGGAGTTCTCTCTCTGGGACTGCAGAAGGGCTATTATCTTCTGCCAGGGGCTGATTCGGGAAACCCCTGCCACTCTCAGTACACACTCACAGGGATCAGGAGTAAAACAGTTTAACAGGTTTATTGCTATGCAGCATAAATTAGATGGATTTAAAAGAATAACATGAAATACAAATAACTGTGCTCTGTCAAGGTCATATACACATCTCACTCTAATTCTACTTCAACCCTGCAAGTATAACGTAGTAGGGTTTTTTGTTTGTTTCTTCTAGTTTAACTCAGTCCAAACGTTGGGGCCCAGTTGCCGCGGATGCAGGCGCGCAAATTAAAACAGTTGGTGCACTTAGACGAATATAACTGGCAATAGTCTGAGCTGTAATGTACTCACTGTAAATAACGCTGGTATGACCACAAGTCTCAGAAAGTCACTCACGGCACGTCTCTAACGGTCGGATGGTTCTCTGGACACCAGCTGGGGGCGGCCGGATTCAGTCCTTTATACGGTGGGAGTGCAGGCAGAAATCTCCAAGTTCTTGATGCAACTTGCTCCAGAGGGTAACACAAAGTCGCACTCTCTCCAGCAACACGAGTATATCCGGGAGGACAGCAACCCTGCAGCATGCGGCCAGGCAAGTCCCCTGTGCTCCGTCTCTCCCAACAAGATACCACGCTCTTTTCTTCCTCTGAATTCTTAGTTTCACTTTCTCCCCAGCTCCTGCCTCCAAGTCCCTCCTCCTCCAATCCAAGCTGTGTCATCTGACTCAAACAAGGATCCCTGGGAATTGTAGTCCAGGGGTCCTTGGGAATTGTAGTCCACTGCAGCTCAGAGGAAAATCTGCTAATGTCTGTAGGTCCTGGTATAACAGCAGCTGCAAAGCTCTTCTTAGTGTCTGTAAATCCCAGTATACCAGTAGCTGCCCTAACAGTTCCCAGTGCAGGTGTTACACACTCAATACTTGATTGGTTTGCATCAGTTACTGCATTAATGCAGCGTTGCATGGAGGCGATCAGCCTGTGTCACTGCTGAGGTAACATAGTAACATAGTAACATAGTTAGTAAGGCCGAAAAAAGACATTTGTCCATCCAGTTCAGCCTATATTCCATCATAATAAATCCCCAGATCTACGTCCTTCTACAGAACCTAATTGTATGATACAATATTGTTCTGCTCCAGGAAGACATCCAGGCCTCTCTTGAACCCCTCGACTGAGTTCGCCATCACCACCTCCTCAGGCAAGCAATTCCAGATTCTCACTGCCCTAACAGTAAAGAATCCTCTTCTATGTTGGTGGAAAAACCTTCTCTCCTCCAGACGCAAAGAATGCCCCCTTGTGCCCGTCACCTTCCTTGGTATAAACAGATCCTCAGCGAGATATTTGTATTGTCCCCTTATATACTTATACATGGTTATTAGATCGCCCCTCAGTCGTCTTTTTTCTAGACTAAATAATCCTAATTTCGTTAATCTATCTGGGTATTGTAGTTCTCCCATCCCCTTTATTAATTTTGTTGCCCTCCTTTGTACTCTCTCTAGTTCCATTATATCCTTCCTGAGCACCGGTGCCCAAAACTGGACACAGTACTCCATGTGCGGTCTAACTAGGGATTTGTACAGAGGCAGTATAATGCTCTCATCATGTGTATCCAGACCTCTTTTAATGCACCCCATGATCCTGTTTGCCTTGGCAGCTGCTGCCTGGCACTGGCTGCTCCAGGTAAGTTTATCATTAACTAGGATCCCCAAGTCCTTCTCCCTGTCAGATTTACCCAGTGGTTTCCCATTCAGTGTGTAATGGTGACATTGATTCCTTCTTCCCATGTGTATAACCTTACATTTATCATTGTTAAACCTCATCTGCCACCTTTCAGCCCAAGTTTCCAACTTATCCAGATCCATCTGTAGCAGAATACTATCTTCTCTTGTATTAACTGCTTTACATAGTTTTGTATCATCTGCAAATATCGATATTTTACTGTGTAAACCTTCTACCAGATCATTAATGAATATGTTGAAGAGAACAGGTCCCAATACTGACCCCTGCGGTACCCCACTGGTCACAGCGACCCAGTTAGAGACTATACCATTTATAACCACCCTCTGCTTTCTATCACTAAGCCAGTTACTAACCCATTTACACACAATTTCCCCCAGACCAAGCATTCTCATTTTGTGTACCAACCTCTTGTGCGGCACGGTATCAAACGCTTTGGAAAAATCGAGATATACCACGTCCAATGACTCACCGTGGTCCAGCCTATAGCTTACCTCTTCATAAAAACTGATTAGATTGGTTTGACAGGAGCGATTTCTCATAAACCCATGCTGATATGGAGTTAAACAGTTATTCTCATTGAGATAATCCAGAATAACATCCCTCAGAAACCCTTCAAATATTTTACCAACAATAGAGGTTAGACTTACTGGCCTATAATTTCCAGGTTCACTTTTAGAGCCCTTTTTGAATATTGGCACCACATTTGCTATGCGCCAATCCTGCGGAACAGACCCTGTCTCTATAGAGTCCCTAAAAATAAGAAATAATGGTTTATCTATTACATTACTTAGTTCTCTTAGTACTCGTGGGTGTATGCCATCCGGACCCGGAGATTTATCTATTTTAATCTTATTTAGCCGGTTTCGCACCTCTTCTTGGGTTAGATTGGTGACCCTTAATATAGGGTTTTCATTGTTTCTTGGGATTTCACCTAGCATTTCATTTTCCACCGTGAATACCGTGGAGAAGAAGGTGTTTAATATGTTAGCTTTTTCCTCGTCATCTACAACCATTCTTTCCTCACTATTTTTTAAGGGGCCTACATTTTCAGTTTTTATTCTTTTACTATTGATATAGTTGAAGAACAGTTTGGGATTAGTTTTACTCTCCTTAGCAATGTGCTTCTCTGTTTCCTTTTTGGCAGCTTTAATTAGTTTTTTAGATAAAGTATTTTTCTCCCTATAGTTTTTTAGAGCTTCAATGGTGCCATCCTGCTTTAGTAGTGCAAATGCTTTCTTTTTACTGTTAATTGCCTGTCTTACTTCTTTGTTTAGCCACATTGGGTTTTTCCTATTTCTAGTCCTTTTATTCCCACAAGGTATAAACCGCTTACACTGCCTATTTAGGATGTTCTTAAACATTTCCCATTTATTATCTGTATTATTAGTTCTGAGGATATTGTCCCAGTCTACCAGATTAAGGGCATCTCTAAGCTGGTGTTATGGAAGCTTAGGTTGTTTTGATAGCAGCCTTCAGCTCATCTGCATTGTTGGGTCTGGTGTCTCTCATCTTCCCCTTTACAACACATAGATTCTCTATGGGGTTAAGGTCAGGCGAGTTTGCTGGCCAATCAAACACAGTGATACTGGTGTTTTTAAACCAGGTGTTGGTACTTTTGGCAGTGTGGACAGGTGCCAAGTCCTGCTGGAGAATGAAATTTCCATCTCCAAAAAGCTTGTCAGCAGAGGGAAGCATTAAGTGCTCTAAAATTTCCTGGTAGACGGCTGCGCTGACTTTGGTCTTGATAAAACAAAGTAAACCTACACCAGCAGATGACATGGCTCTACAAACCATCACTGATTGTAGAAACTTCACACTAGACCTCAAGCAGCTTGGATTGTGGCCTCTCCACTCTTCCTCCAGACTCTGGGACCTCGATTTCCAAATGCAAATTCTGCAAAATTTACTTTTATCTGAAAAAAACACCTTGGACCACTGAGCAACAGTCCAGTTCTTTTTCTCCTTGGCCCAGGTAAGACGCTTCTGGCGATGTTTATTGGTCATGAGTGGCTTGACACAAGGAATGTGACACTTATAGCCCATGTTCTGGATATGTCTGTGTGTGGTGCTCTTGAAGCAATGAATCCAGCAGCAGTCCACTCCTTGTGAATTTCTCCCAAATTTTTGAATAGCCTTTTCTTAACAATCATTTCAAGGCTGCTGTTATCCCGGTTGCTTGTGCACATTTTCCTACCACACTTTTTCCTTCCAATCAACTTTCCATTATTATTTTTGGACACAGCACTCTGTGAACAGCCATCTTCTTTAGCAATGATCTTTTGTGGCATACCCTCCTTGTGGAGTGTGTCAATGACTGCCTTCTGGACATCTGTCAAGTCAGTAGTCTTCCCCATGATTGTGAAGCCTACTGAAACAGACTAAGGAACGTTTTTTAAATGCTTAGGAAGACTTTTGCAGGTGTTTGTAGCTCTTCTAATTTACTGAGATAATGACTTTTAGGTTTTTATTGGCTGTAAACTATAATCAGCAAAATTAACCCCTTCCCGACATGCGCCGTACTAGTACGGCAGCACGATCGCGCGGTGTCACGGTGAGCACTGCGGCGATCGCGTGAGGGTGTCCGCAGCAATGCCCGCGATCGGCGCTAGCTAAAGGTACCTTCACACTCAGCGACGCTGCAGCGATACCGACAACGATGTCGATCGCTGCAGCGTCGCTGTTTGGCCACTGGAGAGCTGTCACACAGACAGCTCTCCAGCGACCAACAATCCCGAGGTCCCCGGTAACCAGGGTAAACATCGGGTTACTAAGCGCAGGGCCGCGCTTAGTAACCCAATGTTTACCATGGTTACCAGCGTAAACGTTAAAAAACAAACACTACATACTTACCTTCAGCTGTCTGTCCTCCGGCGCTCTGCTTTCCTCTGCACTCTCAGCGCCGGTCAGCCGGAAAGCAGAGCGGTGACGTCACCGCTGTGCTTTCCGTCTGGCCGGCGCTGACACAGGATGCAGGAGGAGTGCAGAGAAGCACAGCGCCGGGGACAGACAGCTGAAGGTAAGTATGTAGTGTTTGTTTTTTTAACGTTTACGCTGGTAACCAGGGTAAACATCGGGTTACTAAGCGCGGCTCTGCGCTTAGTAACCCGATGTTTACCCTGGTTACCAATGAAGACATCGCTGGATCGGCGTCACACACGCCGATCCAGCGATGTCAGCGGGAGATCCAGCGACGAAATAAAGTTCTGGACTTTCCTCAGCGACCAACGATCTCCCAGCAGGGGCCTGATCGCTGGTCGCTGTCACACATAACGATTTCCTTAACGATATTGTTGCTACATCACAAAAAGCAACGATATCGTTAACGATATCGTTATGTGTGACGGTACCTTAAATCCCCAAATAAAGAAAAAATATATATGTTTTCCAATAAATCCATTTATTTATGTAAACAAAAAGAACAATATAAGTACACATATTTGGTATCACCGCGTCTGTAACGACTCGCTCTATAAAACTATAACACTAGTTAACCCCTTCAGTGAACACCGCAAAAATAAAAAATAAAAAAACGAGGTAAAAAACAATGCTTTATCATCATACTGCTGAACAAAAAGTGCAATAAAATGTGATCAAAAAGACGGTTATAAATAAACATGGTACCGCTGAAAACGTCATCTTGTCCTGCAAAGAAAAAGCCGCCATACAGTATCATCAGCAGAAAAATAAAAAAGTTATAGCTCTCAGAATAAAGCGATGCAAAAACAATTATTTTTTATATAAAATAGTTTTTATTGTGTAAAAGCGCCAAAATATAAAAAAAATATAGATGAGGTATCGCTGTAATCGTACTGACCCAAAGAATAAAGCTGCTTTATCAATTTTACCACACACGGAACAGTATAAACGCCATGGGCCGGCTCCAGGATTTTGTGGGCCCCGGGCAAAAGAGTCTCAGTGGGCCCACATACCACGATTCATGATGCACAGATACGGCGGAGGAATAAAGATATACTACATAGGACCTAGCCTTCCCCCTCATCCTTCACATAGGCAGATATGCACACACACAATACGCAGACATACATACACATCTACAGTGCGCAGACGTGCACTCACACACACACACAATACGCAGACATGCACACACACACACAATATGCAGACATGCACACACACACACACACAATACGCAGACATGCACACACACACACACAATACGCAGACATGCACACACACACACAATACGCAGACATGCACACACACACACAATATGCAGACATGCACACACACACAATATGCAGACATGCACACACACACACAATACGCAGACATGCACACACACACACACAATACGCAGACATGCACATACACAATACGCAGACATGCACACACACACACACAATACGCAGACATGCACACACACACACACACAATACGCAGACATGCACACACACACAATACGCAGACATGCACACACACAATACGCAGACATGCACACACACAATACGTAGACATGCACACACACAATACGCAGACATGCACACACACACAATACGCAGACATGCACACACACACAATACGCAGACATGCACACACACACAATACGCAGACATGCACACACACACAATACGCAGACATGCACACACACACAATACGCAGACATGCACACACACAATACGCAGACATTCACACACACACAATACGCAGACATGCACACACACACACAATATGCAGACATGCACACACATACAATATGCAGACATGCACACACATGCAATACGCAGACATGCACGCATACAATACGCAGATATTTACATACATATATTTGAAGACAAATTCACAAAAATACATAAATATGTACAGTCAAACACACTGATATACACAGATATGCACATCATACAGGCATACACAGACATACAGACAGACACAAGCCTCACTCACCTCCCCCAGGCTTGTCACCCATCAGGCTCCAAAGGCATGTGGCTGTGGAGGGAGCGCTGCTTGATCGATGGCCGTCACTTAAACAGACATGGCCACCCACAGTGCACGCTGCAGCTGTGTCTGCTGCTAATGATGCGGTCAGGCAGACACTGTGCCTTTAACTTTGCTTGTGTGTCCGCCCGGCCGCGTCATTACTAGCAGAGACATCGCTGCAGACTGCACTGTGCGCGGCCATGTTTATTTAAGTGACAGCTGAGCTCAAATAGTGCAGAAGCTGCTGGGGGAGCGGCTCGGGCCCCCCTGGTATCCCGGCCACGAGTGGGCCCCCCCATTTGTTCAGGGCCCCGGCACTTGCCCCCATGCGCCGGGTGCTGACGCCGGCCCTGTAAACGCCCCCCGCTGATTTTGTTCATTCTGCCTCCCAAAAATCGGAATAAAAAGCAATCAAAAAATGTCATGTGCCCGAAAATGGTACCAATAAAAACGTCAACTCGTCCCGCAAAAAAACAAGACCTCACATGACTCTGTGGGCCAAAATATGGATAAATTATAGCTCTCAA
Organism: Ranitomeya imitator; assembly: GCF_032444005.1. NCBI lineage: Eukaryota > Metazoa > Chordata > Amphibia > Anura > Dendrobatidae > Ranitomeya > Ranitomeya imitator. Next base: position 713,182,173 of record NC_091282.1, on the reverse strand, counting down.
AATGTGTTGATGCAAAAACTATTTTTTGCAACAAAAAGCATCTCTTAGCGTGTGACAGCTGCCAAACATAAAAACCGCTATAAAAACCCGCTATAAATAGTAAATCAAACCCCCCTTTATCACCCCCTTTGTTAGGGAAAAATAATAAAATTAAAAAAAATGTATTTATTTCCATTTTCCCATTAGGGTTAGGGTTGGGCTAACGTTAGGGTTAGGGTTGGGGCCAAAGTTAGGGTTAGGGCTGGGGCTAAAGTTAGGGTTAGGGTTGGGGCTAAAGTTAGGGTTTGGATTATGTTTATGGTTGGGGTTAGGGTAGGGATTAGGATTAGGGGTATGTCAGGGTTAGGAGTGTGGTTAGGGTTAGGGCTGTGGTTAGGGTTATAGTTAGGGTTGGGATTAGGGTTATGTTCGTGATGCCACCTGTGGTATTCGGTCAGTGGGGACCGATGCTGCTTTAAGGGGTCCTCTGGGTGATGTTATGGCAGCTAGATGGTACAACTTTCCACAGGTGAAGTAGTCCCCAGGGCTCCAGGTGTGTAGATCAAAGATGGTGAATGGTGCAGTAAAGAACGAAGAGACAGGTTTGCAGTCTCTTTACCTGGTTTACTGAAGACTTCAGGCAGCCACAGTCCAGGGTACCAGATCACAGGACAGGCAGGGTCCAGCCTGCTTGGAAGCGAATCCAGAGTCCCCTTTACCAGGTGGAGTTAAAAGCCTTCCTCTACCGCGGTGGTGTTGTAGTCCCTTACTACCTATGGCTTCAGATAAGGTCCTCACAGTTCTTCTCTCTGTCCCCCATATAGGATAGGACAATACCTGTATGACAGGTAACTCGAGCCTTTTTACAGGGACTCCATCATGCCCCGGTCTCTATGTGTTACTGTGTCTTTAGGTGTGTGTGGCGGACAGGTAACTTGCAGTTCAGCTGTCCTGCCGGTCTCTGCTGTAAGTCGTAGAGTCTCTTACAACATCGGGGTTCCGGCTACCGGTTATCTTCAGAGAGAGGGCGCTCGTTCGCAGCTGGTCTCCCGTGATGTCACTCTCCTGTGCTTCGCTCTCCTTCACGCTCACTGAACGATGTCCTTTCCTTCTGTATCTCTGTACAAGAGCTGCAGCACTTTCTCGTGGCTGCACGGCTCCTCATACGCTCTTCCTGCCTCAGACTGCTCCAGTCTGCTTCCTGGCACTATCTGACTGAAACTCTACTAACTTTCCCTCCAAACCACAATATATATAGGAGAGTCACCTATGAATAGGATCAAAAGCTCCCCCTTGTGGCCTGGAGTGTGAAAATGTTGTGTGTATGGTGATTACCTGATAAAAGATATCCTTCATCGCTTCCAAGCGTAACATCACTCTCCCCATGAGGAAAGCAATGCCACTGTGATGACCAGGACCCTGGGGCGCCACATGGGCATCAGAATTAAGCATAGACTGGGGAGGTGCGAGAGCGTTAGCAGGGAAGCCACAGAGGAGGATGCTGTAGTAGTCGAGGCAGGAGATTATGAGGGAACTCACAAGCATTTTAGTAGATGAGGGTTGTTGAAAGGACAGATTCTGCAAATATTTTTGAGCTGGAGGTGGAGAGAGCTTGGATGTGCGGTTTGAAGGACAGGTCAGATTTAAGGCTTACTACGAGGCAGCAGATTTCGGGTACTGGAGAAAGTATGATGTCATTTATTTTGATAGATAGATCAGGTAGCGAAGGTACGTGAGATGGAGGAAAGATAATTAGTTCAGATTTGTCCACATTGAGCTTAAGGAAGAGAGAGCAGAAGGAGGATATGGCTGATAGACACTCTGGGATTCTGGACAGCAGAGAGGTGACGTCTCGGCCAGACAGAGAGTTCTGAGTCTCATTAGTGTATAGCTGGTACTGGAAGCCATAGGAATTTAGGAGTTGTCCCAGGCCAAGGGTATAGATGGAGAAGAGTAGGGGTCCTAGAACAGAGCCTTGAGGGACTCCAACAGAGAGAGGGTGGGATGACGAGGTAGTGTGGGAGTGGGAGACGCTAAACCTGCAGTTAGAAAGATATGAGGAGATCCAGAATAGGGCAAGGTCTTTCACGTCAAAGGAAGAGAGAATCTATAGTAGGAGGCCGTGGTCAACTGTGTCAAAAGCGAGTAAGATGAGAAGTGGGAGGAAAGTTCACAGTGAACATGCTGCTCAAAGAGTTTGGAAGTGAATGGGACAAGCGATATGGGGTGAAAGCTGGACATGATGGTCAGGTCAATGGATGGCTTTTTTGAGGATAGGTGCGATTGATTGCATGTTTGAAATCAGAAGGGAAGGTACCAGAAGTTAGTGATAAGATGAAGATAAAGTTCACATTTCTTGATATTTATGGGAGTCTCTTTTCAATGTGATTGAATGTGACATATGACAAGGATTCTGTTTTCTGTTTTGTACCTCTCAAACCAGAAAAACTAAATATAGGGTTTTAACATGCATTCATAAATCAGCCCGACCCTAGACACATGTGGGAGACTTTGAAATGATTGTTTTTTTCCTTTGGGAAACTCCACCTATGTGAACAGAAAAATATACAAGTACTCTCTAGAAGGCATATATACTCACACACCTAATTAAGGCTATATCAGCCGAAACGCATTGTGTTTGCCATATTTTATGGTCGTTAGTCTTGGTATTTTCCCAATACTGCTCCAACTAAAGAAATCTTTTTATTAGTTTTTGTAATATATATATTAAATAAATAAAAATACTTTTTTCATTCATGACAACATTCTGTTGATTTCTCTTAGAATTTTCCTATATTCAAACGGAAGCACCTTCCAGGATTCTCCATCCACACATTATGGCATGTTTGAAAGCAGAAGTGAAGGCACCAGAAGTTAGTGATACATTTGAGATATGGGTTAGGGGTGAGATAAGTGTTGTGGTGAGGTTGGGGAGCAGGTTAGATGGAATGGAGTAAAGTGCACAAGTGGTGAGATGTGGTTTGGAGAGATGAATAAGCTCTCCTTCAGTGATGTTGGAGAAGGAGGGTAAGGGGGAAGGGCAATTGGTCTGGTATACAAGTGAGTTGTGGTGGTTTAACAATAAAGACTTTGTTTTGTTTGGTCGATCATATTTTTGAAGTGTGTGGCAAAGATGAAGCCAGGAAATTACAGGCCAGTGAGCCTTACTTCAATACAGGAAAGATATTTGAACAAATTATTAAACAGCATGTAAGTACTTGGATAAGAATACAGTAATTAACTAGATCCAGTAAGGGTTTGTAGCAAACAAGTCATGCCGGACTAAGCTAATCTCCTTCTATCATGGAATCACTGACTGGGTGGATCAGAAAAATGCAGTAGATACATGAATATCTTGACTTCAGTAAAGCATTTGATAAAGTACTGTATCTCATAGTATCCTTGTTGAGAAAATGACCAAGTATGAGATTGACAAGGCTACAGTTAGGTGGATTCATAACTATCACCCTCTACTCCTCCTTGGTCAGGCCTCATCTGGAATACTGTGTCCAGTTCTGGGCACCACGTTTTTAGAAAGACATTAACAAACTGGAGCAAGTTCAGAGAAGATCTACCAGGATGGTGAGCGGACTGCAAAGTATGTCCTACGACAAATGGTTAAAGCATCTGGGAATGTTTAGTTTACAAAAATGAAGGCTAAGAGGAGACTTAATAGCTGTCTACAAATATCTGAAGGGATGTCACAGTGTAGAGGGATCATCATTATTCTTATTTGTAAATGGAAACACATGAAGCCATGGAATGAAACTGAAAGGGAGAAGATACAGATTAGATATTAGGAAAAACTTTTTGACAGTGAGGGTGATCAATGAGTGGAACAAGCTACCACGAAAGGTGGCGAGTTCTCCTTCAATGAAAGTCTTCAACAGAGGCTGGACCGACATCTGTCTGAGATGGTTTAGAATCCTGCATTGAGCAGGGGGTTGGACACGATTACCCTTGAGGTCCCTTCCAATCTAACATTCTATGATTCTATGAAATCCATGCTTGAAAAAAAGTTGTTTATCCACAATTTTGGTGTTGTTTCAAATACACACAAATAAAATGAATGAAGTGTATAACCAAACATGTGTAAATGCAATACTTTTCTGGGAGAAATATTCATTGTCTGGAACAATAACAAGGGTGCCCACACTTTCGGCCATGACTGTATAAAAGTTTTGAAGAACTGAGAGTGGTGCAAGTTAGAAGCCAAAGTTTGGCATAAGGACAATAGGGCAGTTATCATTGACGTTGATAGTTTCCTCCAAATAAGGAGTAATAGTAACAGTGAATGGATGTAGAACAATAGCAGGCACTTGGCTGAATGCTCAGATGTGAAAATGGGAACGACCTGTAAATACTAGTAATGGTTTATTTATGTAAGGTAAAGTACGGCATAGGACAACTGAGCTTTCATTAGAATGTAGACTGTTGAGGTTATTGGGCTTTACACTAAATGTGCCATATGGGTGCAACAAGGGCTACACTGTTATTCTGAGACGTCTGGCACACAAGCGCTTCCTTATCTTAAAGCCAATAAGGTGGAGATAGAATTGGCATTTTTTTGCAATGCAGACATGAGCTAATCTACAGGAAAGGAATGTAAACTTAATTCCAAGTCAAACATTTTAGAGAGATTTCAGCTCATTTATACTGTAGTTGTCACGTTTCCAACGTTCCAGGGAGTGCTCTGCAATTATAGGGCATCATCTGAGAAATATTAAATGTAGACATCAACGCTGCTAATGGTTTGAAACAACAGAATAAAGCATTATTTACCCATAAAAGATCCTCGGGCACCGCCTCTCCGCTGCCCCAGGTCATCCTTTGCTTATAGGGCTGCAGGGGTGACTTTCCATTTACAGCACATGACTGACGCACTGGGCTCAGAGGACTTATGTCTTCCCCCCGGCCATCACTGGCTGCAATAATCATATGTTGTAGATGGGATGTCACCACATAAAATGACTGCAATGCTTCATTTAATCTTTAGTGGCCTCCAGAATCACTCACAATTTACAGTATGTTGAATTTATGGCCTGGTAACCATTGTACCAAAGCTAAATAATCCAAAGCAGGAAACCACTTTAATTTATTTATTAAAAAGGCTATTCCTATCTCCAAGATTGTATCCCAATATGTGGTTGGTGTAGTAATAATACTATAAGCAAGTGCCTACAATTAGACATATAGTATAGTTCTTCTGATTAGCTATGTCGCTGACCCCATATGCAAGGCATTGCAAAAGGTTTGGTATCCATAGTTAATAGTAACAGTTAATTAGTTAGTTATTCATAACCATGTATGACTAAGCTACTGCAATGCTCTGAATGTGGGAGAAAGCCACATAGCTAATCAGAAGAACTATACTACTTTTCTAATTGAAGGTATGTGCTAGTATTATTATTACACCCACTACATATTGGGATAGGATCTTGGAGATGGGAATACGCCTTTAAGTTTACTTGGACATGCATTTTCTATGGGTAATGAGGGTAAGTGGTAATCATATCCTAATTATCAAAATATTCTACAAAGTGGTGTGTGATCTATAGCATTCACTGAAAGTTTATAAAAAGTATAAAACTATATTAAAGAGAGTTACCTCCTACAAGTGACCGCACATATTTTGCTCTATCCTGCCATATAAAGCGGATATTTGAGTGTTAAGCCTCTCTGTACAATAAATTCAATGGACACCAAACCAATGTAGATGCACCCCCCACCCCACCAATATCCCACCATTATCAGCAGATCACTGAATCTATGGTTATTGCAGAACATGCCTGTATTCACTGCTCACACAAGACACAATGGGCCTCCACCATGATTAGCAGGAAACACGGAATGATATAATGACACCCAATCACCACCTTTTATACATTGCACAATGAGGCAGTCATTACTGAGACATTAGCCGTGTAAGAGAAGCCCATCATCCATCACAGGGTATAATAAGCTGACGTACAGCAACCAGGACCGGTACCGACCTTTTAATAGTTCGCAGGAGAGTAGACCGCGCTTCATTATGGAAAGTAATGATCACACTGGTGGAGGGGAGGTCGTTGTCATAATGGACAGAGGTGCATCTGGGAAGAAAGGAGCGAGAGTCTGTTATAAGTCTGATCTCTAATGTCAAGCAGTAATGAGCGAACGTGCAGGGATAAGGTGTTATCTGAGCATGCTCGGGTACTAACCGAGTGTCTAAGGCTGGTTTCACACTTGCGTTTCAAAACGCATGCGTTTAAAAAAAAACGCATGGTGAAAAAACGCATGTAAACGCGTGCAAACGCTGCGTTTTTTTGACGCATGAGTTTTTGCATGTGGTGAAAAAACGCGGCGTTTTGACGCGTTTACATGCGTTTTTTCATGCGTTTGCGTTTTTTAAACGCATGCAGATAAATGTGTGACAGCTGCCAATCATCAAAATAAAGAAAAAACCCTATAAACAGAAAGAGCTAGGGTTAGGGGTAGGGTTAGGGGTAGGGATCCTAACCCTAACCCTAAAGGGATCCTAACCCTAACCCTACCCCTAACCCTAACCCTAAAGGGATCCTAACCCTAACCCTAACCCTACCCCTAACCCTAAAGGGATCCTAACCCTAACCCTACCCCTAACCCTACCCCTAACCCTAACCCTACCCTTAAAGGGATTAGGGTTAGGGGTAGGGTTAGGGGTAGGGTTAGGGGTAGGGTTAGGGTTAGGATCCCTTTATCAATGTGTGGGGTGGTTTATCAGTGTGTTTTTATGTTTTTTTTAAAAAAAAAAACACATGCGTTTTTAACGCATGCAAACGCATGTGGTTAAAAACGCATGCGTTTACATAGACAGCAATGCATTTTTTTGCCGCAAAAAAACGCATGCGTTTTTTCGCGGCAAAAAAACGCAGCTAAAAATACTACATGTTGCATTTCTGCAACACAACGCATGCAGAAAAAAAACGCATGCGTTGCAAAAACGCACCAAAACGCATAAAAAAAAACGCATGCGTTTTTAATGTTAAATATAGGGGAAAAAACGCATACGTTTTTTGCCGCAAAAACGCAAAAAAAAAAAACGCAAATGTGAAACCACCCTTACATACATGAAATTCCTGCTTGTGTTGTGGCTGTTGAACAGCCGCGAGACATGCATCCGCGGGGACTCAAACATATTTTTTGAGCATGCCGAAGACACTTGGTTATACACATCCTGTAATATTTCTCAGCGCAAGTATTCCAACAGGGCAAAATGAGCACATCTGCGTCAATCTTCATACATAGTGTTTGCAAAAATTCTGTGTATCAATACAGACTGAGGTCGGATTCAGAAGAGTGTAATAAAAGAGCATTTCTGGACCCATAATACAGACACAAGTCTAGGCCTAGCTGTAAGTGTAATAATCAGCACTTACACCATCAAAGATCCATCTTAGTTACATAGTTACATAGTTATTAAGGTTGAAGGAAGACTATATGTCCATCTAGTTCAACCCATAGCCTAACGAAACATGCCCTAACATGTTGATCCAGAGGAAGGCAAAAAAAACCCATGTGGCAAAGAGTAAGCTCCACATTGGGGAAAAAAATTCCTTCCCGACTCCACATACGGCAATCAGACTAGTTCCCTGGATCAATGCCCTATCAAGGAATCTAGTGTATATACCCTGTAACATTATACTTTTCCAGAAAGGTATCCAGTCCCCTCTTAAATTTAAGTATTGAATCACTCATTACAACATCATACGGCAGAGAGTTCCATAGTCTCACTGCTCTTACAGTAAAGAATCCGCGTCTGTTATTATGCTTAAACCTTTTTTCCTCCAACCGCAGAGGATGCCCCCTTGTCCCTGTTTCAGGTCTATGAATAAAAAGATCATCAGAAAGGTCTTTGTACTGTCCCCTCATATATTTATACATTAAAATAAGATCACCCCTTAGTCTTCGTTTTTCCAAACTAAATAGCCCCAAGTGTAATAACCTATCTTGGTATTGCAGACCCCCCAGTCCTCTAATAACCTTGGTCGCTCTTCTCTGCACCCGCTCTAGTTCAGCTATGTCTTTCTTAAACACCGGAGACCAGAACTGTGCACAGTATTCTAAGTGTGGTCGCACTAGTGACTTGTATAGAGGTAAAATTATGTTCTCCTCATGAGCATCTATGCCTCTTTTAATGCATCCCATTATTTTATTTGCCTTTGTAGCCGCTGCCTGACACTGGCCACTGAATTTAAGTTTGTCATCCACCCATACACCCAGGTCTTTTTCATTGACGGTTTTGCCCAGAGTTTTAGAATTAAGCACATAATTATACATCTTATTACTTCTACCCAAGTGCATGACCTTACATTTATCCCCATTAAAGCTCATTTGCCATTTATCAGCCCAAGCTTCTAGTTTACATAAATCATCCTGTAATATAAAATTGTCCTCCTCTGTATTGATTACCCTGCAGAGTTTAGTGTCATCTGCAAATATTGAAATTCTACTCTGAATGCCCCCTACAAGGTCATTAATAAATATGTTAAAAAGAAGAAGGCCCAATACTGACCCCTGTGGTACCCCACTGCTAACCGCTACCCAGTCCGAGTGTGCTCCATTAATAACCACCCTTTGTTTCCTATCCCTGAGCCAGCTCTCAACCCACTTGCACATATTTTCCCCTATCCCCATTATTCTCATTTTATGTATCAACCTTTTGTGTGGCACCGTATCAAAAGCTTTTGAAAAGTCCATATACACTACATCCACTGGTTTCCCTTGGTCCAATCCGGAACTTACCTCGTCATAGAAACTGATCAAATTAGTCTGACATGAACGGTCCCTAGTAAACCCATGCTGATACTGGGTCATGAGGTTATTCCTCTTCAGATACTCCAGTATAGCGTCCCTTAGAATGCCCTCCAGGATTTTACCCACAGTAGAGGTTAAGCTTACTGGCCTATAATTTCCGAGTTCAGTTTTTGTTCCCTTTTTGAATATTGGCACCACATTTGCTATACGCCAGTCCTGTGGCACAGACCCTGTTATTATGGAGTCTTTAAAGATTAAAAATAATGGTCTATCAATGACTGTACTTAATTCCTGCAGTACTCGAGGGTGTATCCCATCCGGGCCCGGAGATTTGTCAATTTTAGTGATTTTTAGACGCTGCCGCACTTCCTGCTGGGTTAAGCAGGTGACATTTAATTGGAAATTTTTATCACTAGACATTTTGTCTGCCATGGGATTTTCTTGTGTAAATACTGATGAAACAAAGTCATTTAGCATATTGGGTTTTTCCTCATCCTCATCCACCATCTCACCCAGACTATTTTTAAGGGGGCCAACACTATCATTTTTTAGTTTCTTACTATTTATGTAGTTAAAGAATATTTTAGGATTATTTTTACTCTCTCTGGCAATGAGTCTCTCTGTCTCAATCTTTGCTGCCTTGATTTGCTTTTTACAGAATTTATTTAATTTTCTGTATTTATTTAATGCCTCCTCACTACCTACTTCCTTTAATTCTCTAAATGCTTTCTTTTTGTCACTTATTGCGCCCCTTACAGCTCTATTTAGCCATATTGGTTTCCTCCTATTTCTAGTATGTTTATTCCCATACGGTATATACTGTGCACAGGTCCTATCCAGGATGCTAATAAACGTCTCCCATTTTCTTTGTGTATTTTTGTGTCTCAGGATATCGTCCCAGTTAATTGCATCAAGATCCTCTCTCATCCGTTGGAAATTTGCCCTCCTGAAGTTTAGTGTCCTTGTAACCCCTCTACTACACATCTTTTTAAAGGATACATGAAAACTTATTATTTTGTGATCGCTATTTCCCAAGTGACCCCCAACCCTTATATTTGATATGCGGTCTGGCCTGTTGGTTAATATTAGGTCTAGTAGTGCCCCCCTTCTTGTTGGGTCCTGAACCAGTTGTGAAAGGTAATTGTCTCTCATAATTGTCAAAAACCGATTACCTTTGCTGGAACTGCAGGTTTCTGTTCCCCAATCTATTTCAGGGTAGTTGAAGTCCCCCATAATAATGACTTCTCCTTGAGTCGCAGCTTCATCTATTTGCTTTACGAGGATATTCTCCATTGCTTCCATTATTTTTGGAGATTTATAACAAACCCCTATCAGTAATTTATTATTTTTTCCCCCTCCCCTTATCTCCATCTTATACCCTTATATTGGGTCATTGGACCCGCGGCAGGATCAGGATGAGCTTCTATATTACAGTAGTGCAGTTCTTTTATGAAGTCCTAAATAAAGACTACACTTCTATGGAGTGAAAAAAAGTTCTCTGCTGCTTAACTTCAGCACTAAATGTTGAAGAATTAATAAAGCAACTCTGTGCTATAAAAACAAACAAACTATAAATTGAGGATCAGTCTACTGCTTCCATGACAACGAAGGGAATGCGCAGCTTCTCTATCACACTAGCTTACTTCTGCTGCTCCTTAAAAAGGACCTGTCACTGGCTAAAAAAAATAAAATGGAGTTAAATACACTATAAAAATTCCTGCGCTCCTCCGATTTTGCAGCATTTTTCCTTTTTCCGCTGAGACCCTCTACTGCACAGATATTCACATTTATTTCTTTTGGAGAGCGTTATGTGAAATCTCTGCTTGAAGACTAAAGGAAAAAATGCTGGAACTACCACCACACCCAGGTACAAGGAAAAATAGGATCAAACAAAATATATCTAGATAATAGCCACATCTTGAGGTGCACAGTTTGATACATGTAAATGATCATGAAAATTCAGAGGAAGGCAAGAGAAGTGGCACTCACCACTGGCAAGTTCATTAAAATGCATTTTAGTTCAGTGTGATGAAGTGACCCATGCTGCAGCCAGGGGCGCTGTGTGGGCTCCTCAGGATATGCATGGATGCATAAATGAGTTTGTGAAACAGTGTTCGGCATAATTGTAAATGGCTGGTATGTGTCGCAGAGGGAGTCTGTGCTGTTAGCCAGTATTGTTGCTCTGGGACTTGTAGTTCCATAAGAGTTGTGTTTGTGTAGCTTTACAGGGAGGCTTACAGGGTTAGTCGGAGAACTGGGTGGGTCTGACTAACCACACACACCTCCCACCTATAGGAGTGGTTACAAGTATATAATGTGGTCACATGGAGAGTGTGTAAGGTCCTGGAAGGTCTATGTGTTGGAAGGTCCCAGGTGGGGACGGACTTCCTGAAGAGCACATGGTGAGGCCTTCGTCCTCAAGACCTATGTGTTGGAAGATCCTGGGAGTAGGACTTCCTAAATAGTGCATGGAGAGGCCATGTATGCAGAGTCTGTGACAGCACTGCATTGGTGGAGCTACCGTCCGTCTGAGGATCTGGACTGTCAGGTGGCCCGGTGAGCAGGGCATTGTCCAGGATGGTGATCTCAGTTCGGCAGCTTCCCTAGGAGAGAGAGTACTGACAGGAGTCAGCGTGTGGAGCAGGGCCTCCTGGAAGGTAACCCAGAGTATGGGGAACTGTGTGCACTGACAGGGGGTTAGTTAATGAACTGTGTGCTTACCCATGGTAACTGGACAGAGTAAGGTCCAGCATATTTAGAGTCTGCACCCTAATGTCATGTGTTGTGTCTGTTGTGTTCCATTGACATTAATGAACTATTCAGCGTGCAGTCACCCGCGGTAACTGGACAAAGAGGTCTGGCGTGTTTAGTAACTGTGTCTCAACGCCATATACTATGAAGTGCTAAGGTCTATGTGAGGCCTGTGATGGGTAACATGGCCTACAGCAGTTTATGAAGCTTGAATAAACCAAAAGAGACTGTTTATGTGAAAAACCGTGCTTGTCTACGTTTATCCTGTTGCCAAGCGAGTATTCCCCAACCCGTTAGTGATCGCGGCATCACATCGATCATAGGATTGCAGGCAGAGACATCTGCTTTCTGCCCATGTAGAGTGTACACAGAAAGCAGCCAATCAGTGGTGGGGGCGTGGTTGGACTACCTGGCAGCAGGCTTACTAGTCCTGTAGTGATAATCTCCTGCTGATAAAACAGTGATTTTATGTAAACTACAGCAAGCAGCCCAATAAGTGATATATCTGTCATGATATTGGTTATATCTTTTATATAGATCACACAATACAGCATCTGTGCAGGTGAGATCAGCTGCTAGGAAGCCATGAGGCATTTAACAGGGATAGAGAGGACTATGTCAGCACATCAGGATCTCGGCTGAGCGATCACAGGGTGCCAATGGTTTGCTTTTGCAATTGGAGGACTATCCGTGGACTCCGGGTCTGCCAAACACTACAGTCTATCCAGAGTCCTCCAGCGCCGGGGACAGATTGACACGATTAGGTATTACCTACGCAACCATAAGATCACATATTCATGTCCCCAAAACAGACTAATAAATATTATTAAAAAAAGTTTTAAGTATAAATATATAAATATGAAAAACGCCCTCCCCAAAATCCAAGTTTTGCCAGAAAAAAAGTCACATATTTCATTTTGCTATGACCGTAATGACCTTAACAGCTCTCCCTTTTGATAAATGTGGCAAACAAAAACTATAAAAAAAACTAAGAAAAAAAAAACAGAATTGCAGTTTTTGTTCATCCCATCTCATAAAAAAATTCAATAAAAAATTATCAAAAAAATTGTACGTATTCTAAGTGGTACCAATCAATACTACAACTTGTCATATGAAAACCCAAGCCCTCTTGTACACAAAAAAAGGGAAAGAAGGGTATACAACCAGAATATGACACACAAGAATATATTGGGGTAAAAAAAAAAGTACAGAATTGCTGTTTTTGTACATTCCACCTGTCAAAAAGTGTAATAATAAATTATCAATCTTATGTACCAGTAAATGGTTCCCCTGAAAACTTCATTTTGTTATTCAAAAATTAAGCCTCATAAAGCTCCTCTGGTGAAAAATTGTAAAATTTCTAACTTTTGATGCCGTCACAAAAGATTTTATTTTTTTTCGGTATATTTATTGTAAAAAAGAGATTAAACATATATTTATATCGATTTGATTTAGTCATAATCTTGCTGACTCGCACATCAAACTGTACACTTTATTTGTGCAGCAAATGAATAGTGAAAAATGTGAAAACATCAAAGAGCAGAAGATTTGATGCTTTTTCTCCCCATAAATCATTAATAAAAGTTAGGTAATAAGTTATATGTACCCCAAGTTAGGTAATAAGTTATATGTACCCCAAAATGCGACGGATTCTGTAATAGAAAAGAAAAAAAACATTCTCATAAAGCTACTTCAATGAAAAAATAAGGCATTATGGCTCCTGGAATGTAACAATGAAAAAGAAATTTTAAAAATCCTGTGTCCTTTAGGGTCAAAATGTGCATGTCCTTAAAAGGAATCTGTCACAAGGATTTTGCCAGCTAATCTGAGAGCCTCATAATGTAGGGGCAGAGATCCTGATTCCAGTGATGTATCACTTACTGGGCTGCTTGCTGTAGTTTTTATAAAATCACACTTTTATCAGCAGGAGACTATCACTAGTGGACTTGTAATCCTGCTGCCCCCCCCCCCCCCCGACAGTTTTGTGTGCACTGTGCATAGGCAGAAAGCTGCTAATCAGTGGTGTGGGCAGGGCTATACAGAGCTCAGTAGTCAGACAACTGGTAGATCTGCAGCAGAGAAAGCTGGGATTTTATTAAAACTGCAGTGAGCAAAATAGTAAGTGACACATCACTGGAATCAGTGTCTCTGCCAACATATCATGCTGAACAATTCCCTAGAAAGAGTAGTTTTGTTTGTGCTGCTGCAGTCAGGAGTATATGACCTAGGCAGTGTCAGTTACTGGTGGGTCCTTGGCACCCCAGTCCAACTCCAGCGCCCCACTTCTCAGCTACATGCAAAATAGGACATAATCCTCAGTCACAAATGTATATAACAATGACCTGGGAGATTGTTAAATATATAAGATGTCTGTACACAGTGATTCAAGTGTATTGTGCCAAGTGCTGCTCATATAACAGGGTGGTGGCCAACTCCTGCACAGTGGCCCACCAGAGGATTCTCCTGTTCTCCTGTGGGCCAGTCCAGGCCTGGGCCTAGGAGACCAAGACCAAGGCCATGAATGAAATGGGAAACATTTTAAAACTTTATTCCCTCGACCTTACATACTTCAACCCTTCCTCCCTCAAAAAAAAAAGGACACCACTCAAGAATTTCTGTAAGTGTATGCTGATTTAGTGAATTCCGTGGATATAATCTGCACAGATGTTTGACACGGAGCCAGGGACGCAGGGTCCAGCATAGTTTACCTTTTCTATTCTCCCTATAAAACATCTTATTTTCCTCATTTACCTGTAATGTCGTGTGTCCCGAATGGGCCGGTCACTGCTCAGCTTGTCGCTTTCCAGCTGGTTGAAGGCATGTTGTCGGTAAGGATCCTCTCCAGCCTTTAGAATCTTGGAGGATAGATACAACTTCTCATCAAAGCCGTTCAGCTTCCCCTTCTCCGTCTGCACGGCTGACGTCACCTGGAACAAAATCCATCTCATGAAACGTGCTCTGACTACATCGCAGCCTGTAAATCCCTATACAATTCTGCGCTCTCAGAGATTTCTGGCAGATGGAAAAAGGTGAAGCAACGAGGAGTCTGTCTGAGACATTATAACGGAGGCTTAAAGGGATATGTGCATTTAAAGGCCTTGCCACCAGTTTTACAGAATCCACAGAAAAGCCACCACCTTTAGCTACTCCTTTGTCGCAGTCCGCAAACCTGTTTTTTTTTATTTTCCACAAAAATTTAAAAAAAATATATTTTTCCCAACGCTGTATGCAAATTACTTCGGTCTGGTCCGATGGGTGCCATTGCTGTGTTGCCTGCTCCATTTTGCTAATCTCCACCCTCTGGCTTTGATTGGCGTGGACGCATCCAACGTCATCCACATAGCGCAAACAAACTTCATGCCTGCGCAAGTACCATCGCAGGCCCCCGGAAATCACAGAAAACAAAATCTTCTGAGAGTGTAAGAGCCGGAATTACGTTTTGCACGGAGCTTGCACATTGACGACCTATGCGCTGCCCTCAGTAGGGTAGAGCTAAGAGCACTTGCGCGGGCGCAATATTTCGTTGTGCTATGTGGATGAAGCAGGACATTAATCAAAGCCATAGGATGACGATTAGGACAACGGAGGAGGATCACAGCGATGATGCCTATAGGAATGAACGATTGTAATTTGTACAACCCCTGGCAAAAATTATGGAATCACCGGCCTTGGAAGATGTTTATTCAGTTGTTTAATTTTGGAGAAAAAAGCAGATCACAGACATGGCACAAAACTAAAGTAATTTCAAATGGCAACTTTCTGGCTTTAAGAAACACTAAAAGAAATCAAGAATAAAAAATGTGGTAGTCAGTAATGGTTACTTTTTTTAAACAAGCATAGGGGAAATATTATGGAGTTACTCAATTCTGAGGAAAAAATTATGGAATCACCCTGTAAATTTTCATAACCAAAACTAACACCTGCATCAGATTAGATCGTTAGTCTACATCTAAAAAGGTGTGATCACACCTTGGAGAGCTGTTGCACCAAGTGGACTGACATGAATCATGGCTCTAACATGAGAGATGTCAATTGAAACAAAGGAGAGGATTATCAAACTCTTAAAAGAGGGTAAATCATCACGCAATGTTGCAAAAGATCTTGGTTGTTCACAGTCAGCTATGTCTAAAATCTGGACCAAATCCAAACAACATGGGAAGGTTGTTAAAGGCAAACATACTGGTAGACCAAGGAAGACCTCAAATGTCAAGACCGAAAACTTAAAGCAAAATGTCTCCAAAACAGGAAGTGCACAACAAAACAAATGAGGAACAAATGGGTGGAAACTGGTGTCAATGGCTGTGACCGAACTGTAAGAAACCACCTAAAGGAAATGGGATTTACATACAGAAAAGCTAAACGAAAGCCATCATTAACACCTAAACAGAAAAAAACAAGGTTATAATGGGCTAAGGAAAAGCAATTGTTGAATGTGGATGACTGGGTGAAAGTCATATTCAGCGATGATTCACAAATCTGCATTGGGCAAGGTGATGGTGGAACTTTTGTTTGGTGCCGTTCCAATGAGATTTATAAAGATGACTGCCTGAAGAGAACATGCAAATTTCCAGTCATTGATGATATGGGGCTGCATGTCAGGTAAAGGCACTGGGAGATGGCTGTCATTACATCTTCAATAAATGCACAAGTTTATGTTGATATTTTGTGGTGGATGCTTTCCTGAAACGGAAAGTACTTGCAAGCAGCATAATACAAAGAATGGCAGGTTTACCCAGAATCCTTTGCAGTAGGCGGAGCTATGCAAATCATCTCTTTCCACCCCTGTCTAATCCACAATTTTGGACACTTTTCTTATCCCACCAACTGAAAGGATGTCTGGAGATGATGAAATAATTTTTCAAGATGATAATGCATCCTGCTATAGAGCAAAAACTGTGAAAACATTCCTTGAAAAAAGACGCATAAGGTCAATGTCATGGCCTGCAAATAGTCCGGATCTCAATCCAATTGAAAATCTTTGGTGGAAGTTGAAGTAAATGGTCCATGACAAGGCTCCAACCTGCAAAACTGATCTGGCAACAGCAATCAGAGAAAGTTGGAGCGAGATTGATGAAGAGTACGGTTTGGCACTCGTTAAGTCCAGGCCTCAGAGACTGCAAACTGTTATAAAAGCCAGAGGTGGTGCAACAAAATACTAGTGATGTGTTGGAGTGTTTTTTTTTGTTTATTTTTCATGATTCCATAATGTTTTCCTCAGAATTGAGTGATTCAATAATTTGTCCCCTATGCTGGGTTAAAAAAGTAACCATTACTGACTACCACATTTTTGTTCTTGATTGCTTTTAGTGTTTCTTAAAGGGAACCTGTCACCCCGTTTTTTGAGATTGAGCTATAAATACTGTTAAATAGGGCCTGCGCTGTGTGTTCCTATAGTGTATGTAGTGTACCCCGATTCCCTATGTATGCTGAGAAATAACTTACCAAAGTCGCCGTTTTCGCCTGTCAATCAGGCTGGTCAGGTCGGGAGGGCGTGGTGACATCGGTGGTTCTTCCTCAGCTTTACGTTGGTGGCGTAGTGGTGTAGTGGTGAAGACACAGCGCGCGATCTGCGCTGTAATCCCTTGCATCGGTGGGGGCGGCCATCTTCCTGGGGCCGCGCGTGCGCAGATCGAGTGCTCTGCTGCACGGGGCTTCAGGAAAATGGCCGCGGGATGCCGCGCGTGCGCATTAGAGATCGCGGCGGCCATTTTCCCAAAGCCGAGATGCAAACTCGGCTTTGGGAAAATGGCCGCCGCGATCTCTAATGCGCACGCGCGGCATCCCGCGGCCATTTTCCTGAAGCCCCGTGCAGCAGAGCACTCGATCTGCGCACGCGCGGCCCCAGGAAGATGGCCGCCCCCACCGATGCAAGGGATTACAGCGCAGATCGCGCGCTGTGTCTTCACCACTACACCACTACGCCACCAACGTAAAGCTGAGGAAGAACCACCGATGTCACCACGCCCTCCCGACCTGACCAGCCTGATTGACAGGCGAAAACGGCGACTTTGGTAAGTTATTTCTCAGCATACATAGGGAATCGGGGTACACTACATACACTATAGGAACACACAGCGCAGGCCCTATTTAACAGTATTTATAGCTCAATCTCAAAAAACGGGGTGACAGGTTCCCTTTAACCTTCGTCAGGCTGCATAATTTTACAACGTTAACAGGCTGCAGAGGTACAATTGTACCTTCATATATATTTTATTGAAATTTGGCCAATATATTCTGGACCAAAACTGCAGAGATGTCACGAAATTTCAGCCCTCTACGGCTTTTCGAAAAAAAAAGTTATTGCAATTTTAAAACGGAATAGTTACAATTGTACCTCAGCCGGACAAAGGTTAAAGCCAGAAAATTGCCATTTGAAATGACTTTAGTTTTGTGCCATGTCTGTGATCTGCTTTTTTTTCTACAAAATTAAACAACTGAATGAACATCCTCCAAGGCCGGTGATTCCATAATTTTTTGCCAGGGCTTGTATATGCTATTTTGAGATACATAGAGGCAGTTAGTAGATAATATACAGGTTTGTGGACGGCGATAATGGAGTAAATAAAGGAGGTGGCTTTTGTTCAGATACTAAAAAAAATTGTAACAGGTTCCCTTTAAGAGTCTCACTGCAGTAAGAGGTACAGTAAATTTCACAGCACATCGTACACACGGACTAACGTGTCTTTGTAGAGCTGCTCAGATATTTCCTCCCATCATAACAATTACAGATTTGTGGTCAAATTTTACATTTAATATCTTATGTATGTTTGGAAAAAATAAAATAAAATCACCAATGCCCCTTTCACTTTATTGTTGCACGTGCAAGGGGCAGGGTGTAGGTCAGGGAGGGTCACAAGACCGTATTTTCTCCTATCCAGGAGGATCGGGGCCAGTTATGTTAATCACACTCTGATATGAGCGCAATCAGAGCGCCGTCAGGGTGCAATCAAAGCGCCGTCAGGCTATACGCACACGCTGCGGATTTTGCTGCGGATCCGCAGTGGATTTGACGCTGCGGATTTGCAGCTGTTTTCCATGAGTTTACAGTACCATGTAAACCTATGGAAAACAAAATCCGCAGTGCACATGCGGTTTATATTCCGCAGTATGTCAATTCTTTGTGTGGATTCTGCAGCGGTTTACACCTGCTCCATAATAGGAATCCACAGGTGTAAAACCACAGGTGAAATCCGCACAAAAACCACGGAAATACTGTGGATTTACCAAGATCAGTGCGGACAAATCTGCACACCATTCCGCAACGTGTGCACATACCCTCAGACTTTCTTGGATGTGGACAAGACAGAAAAAATAAGTCTCCATCTTCTCCATTCTGTTAGTTCATGTAAATGCACTCAGATGTCATCCACGTGGCTGTCCAATTTTGTCCAAGGACTAATTGACTTGCATGGACGAGTGCGATCCAAATATCAGTTGAAAATCATGCATGGTGCCATTTTTTTTTCCTCTGACAGACTTGTACTGAGGGGGGGAAAAAAAATCGGGCATGTGCACAACCCAATAGAATAACGCTAGTCCGAGTGCGATCCGATGTTTTATTTATTCATATACTGTTTCTGTAATGTGTATGTACTTGACATGTGTTGTATATAGGATCAGGGATAGAATAGTAGAAGGTAGCAGTAGCACAGAATAGTGGGGCACCATAGAGATAGGGGATGAGAGTGTAAGACTACTTTCACACATCAGGTTTTTTGCATCAGGCACAATCCGGCAAATGTTGGAAAAACCACATCCGGCGCAGATTGTGAAAAACTGATGCGACGAATCCGTTTTTTTGACGGATCCGGCTAGCATATCTAGATTATTGGATAAAAAAAAAATTGGAGCATGCTCAGTTTAAAGGACCGGAATCCGGCACCGGAATCCGTCATTTTCTGGATCCGGCACCTTCCGGCTCCCATTCTAGCAAACAGCCGGAAGCGCTTCTGGCTTTGTTGCCGGAGACAAAAAACATTGCTATGGACATTTTTTCCAGAAAACGGAAACGGCAGATTTTTCGGGTCCAGCAAAAAATGGACGAAACGCAATGTCATCCGGCACAATCCGGCACTATTACAAGTCCATGGGGAAAAAAACTGGATCCAGCGGCAACATTTGCCGGTCCGTTTTTTTTAAATTTAGTCAGATTGAGCCTGACAGCGAAAACCTGATGTGTGAAAGTAGCCTTAGGATAAGCATAGTTAGTATAAGGGGTTTTCCAGGCTGGGAGGAGTTACAGATGGGTGTAGTGCAGAGCAGTGGAATATAGTGAAGACACTTCCTGGTTGAGAGCAGAGCCTGGGGGCACTGGGCAGCCATGCCCAGGGCAAGGAGAAGTGATGCAGCAGTGAGCAAGGCAGAGATTGCCAGGAAGAGGCAGAGATTGCCGGGAGCGACAGAGATTGTCGGGACAGGCAGAGATTGCCAGGATGGAACAGGGATTGTCCAGCGAGGCAAAGATTGCCAGGATCAGGTAGAGATTGCCAGGAAGCGGCAGAGATTGTCAGGACAAGGCAGAGATTTCCAGGATGGGACAGGGATTGACCAGCGAGGCTGAGATTGCCAGGGTCAGGCAGATTGCCAGGAAGAGGCAGAGATTGACGGGAGCGACAGATTGTCGGAATAAGCAGAGATTGCCGGGAGCGACAGAGATTGTCGGGACAGGCAGAGATTGCCAGGAGTTATTCCCCCCAAAAAAATCAAGTTATCCCTTATCAATAGAATAGGGGATAGCTTTCTGATTGCTGGGACCCCTAGCTATCATGAGAATGGGGATCTGCAGCCCCATCCTGATTGGGTCAGAGGTGCACTTGCTCAGACTCTGCTGCACTCACTATCAAAGGGACTGTTTTGTAAGGTGGTTAGATATTTTCAGCAGTCACATAGCCAATCTATGGAGTGAAGTCTGCACATGTGCACCTCCACTTCTCTCCGGACAGGACTACAGAGCTATCCATGCATAAGGGGAGAACTTTTTAAAACAAAAATCAAGTATATCCCGGTACAACAGGCTATACCATAAACCTCGCCTCCCTCCACAGTGGCATCGGGTTGCCTCTAACGTCAGACTGTCGGCAGACCCTGTTGGCCCCTGCCAACAAGTTGGTGTTGTACCTCACCTTGGGCATATGTCTGTGTCTAAAGTATCCACGCATCATATGTCAGTTTGGGTGCGTTTATGCTAAGCGATCTGCATTAGGCATATGCACAAGGAAAGCCCCCAGCAAATATGTCACATTTCTCCACCCTGGTATAAAGTGCATATAATGCGACGCTTACCGCTAAAATGAAGGGCAATAGGACACACCAGACTGGAACCAGATGAGGATGGAAGATCCCCAACGCGCGTTTCGCTTTTGTATTTGCAGCTTTCTCGTCGGGGATCTTCCATCCTCATCTGGTTCCAGTCCGGTGTGTCCTATTGCCCTTCATTTTAGCGGTAAGCGTTGCATTATATGCACTTTATACCAGGGATCTCGTTTTACCCCATTATAGTGGTTATCATGGCGGCGACTTGCCGCAAGTAGTAATACCAGCACGCTGATTATTTCAGACTGGTTGATGGTTTTTTGGGCATTACACACTGGTGGATACCTGTCCCTTCCTATCATCCTTATGCACCTACGTTGTTCTTCTAACTTTGTATATTTTTTTGATACTTGTGTTAGATTTTTGTGGTAATTAATAAATAAATCAATTGACTTTTATACCCGTGATACTCCTTGTCCTCTTCATCTCTATTACTACTATGGAGTGGGTTGTTTTCTTCTATGGTTGAGGGTCTTTTACCACTATTTAGTGCGCATAGGCCCCTCCTTTAGCTTAATATGTTGTCTGGTTCTGTTGCGTTGATAATAACAGTACATCAGAGTTGAATGTTGTCTAATTACAAACACAACAAGCACATTTGCAGCTGTCCTCTCACATTGTTGTCAGCTCTACTGTACTTCCCTTCTCCCAAACTGGCTGCCTGCGAGATGGAAGCTGAAGCACCATGAGAGGAAAACTGAAGCAGCAACTGTTCACTTCTGGTGTCCTGTGTTAGTTCTCAGCTCAAGGCAGAATGTTGTATGATTAGTAGAGCAAAGCGTCAGTCATTACATGTCTCATACTAGTAATGCCTCTCGGGAGGCAGATTTTCAGGGAGATCTATGTCTGTCCCATAGATCTTAACAGCTCATTTACATATATGAGAAATGTAGATTGTGAGCCCTCGTGGGCAGGGTCCTCTCTCATAGTAACATACATAACATAGTTAGTAAGGCTGAAAAAAGACATTTGTCCATCCAGTTCAGCCTATATTCCATCATAATAAATACCCAGATCTACGTCCTTCTACAGAACCTAATAATTGTATGATACAATATTGTTCTGCTCCAGGAAGACATCCAGGCCTCTCTTGAACCCCTCGACTGAGTTCGCCATCACCACCTCCTCAGGCAAGCAATTCCAGATTCTCACTGCCCTAACAGTAAAGAATCCTCTTCTATGTTGGTGGAAAAACCTTCTCTCCTCCAGACGCAAAGAATGCCCCCTTGTGCCCGTCACCTTCCTTGGTATAAACAGATCCTCAGCGAGATATTTGTATTGTCCCCTTATATACTTATACATGGTTATTAGATCGCCCCTCAGTCGTCTTTTTTCTAGACTAAATAATCCTAATTTCGCTAATCTATCTGGGTATTGTAGTTCTCCCATCCCCTTTATTAATTTTGTTGCCCTCCTTTGTACTCTCTCTAGTTCCATTATATCCTTCCTGAGCACCGGTGCCCAAAACTGGACACAGTACTCCATGTGCGGTCTAACTAGGGATTTGTACAGAGGCAGTATAATGCTCTCATCATGTGTATCCAGACCTCTTTTAATGCACCCCATGATCCTGTTTGCCTTGGCAGCTGCTGCCTGGCACTGGCTGCTCCAGGTAAGTTTATCATTAACTAGGATCCCCAAGTCCTTCTCCCTGTCAGATTTACCCAGTGGTTTCCCGTTCAGTGTGTAATGGTGATATTGATTCCCTCTTCCCATGTGTATAACCTTACATTTATCATTGTTAAACCTCATCTGCCACCTTTCAGCCCAAGTTTCCAACTTATCCAGATCCATCTGTAGCAGAATACTATCTTCTCTTGTATTAACTGCTTTACATAGTTTTGTATCATCTGCAAATATCGATATTTTACTGTGTAAACCTTCTACCAGATCATTAATGAATATGTTGAAGAGAACAGGTCCCAATACTGACCCCTGCGGTACCCCACTGGTCACAGCGACCCAGTTAGAGACTATACCATTTATAACCACCCTCTGCTTTCTATCACTAAGCCAGTTACTAACCCATTTACACACATTTTCCCCCAGACCAAGCATTCTCATTTTGTGTACCAACCTCTTGTGCGGCACGGTATCAAACGCTTTGGAAAAATCGAGATATACCACGTCCAATGACTCACCGTGGTCCAGTCTATAGCTTACCTCTTCATAAAAACTGATTAGATTGGTTTGACAGGAGCGATTTCTCATAAACCCATGCTGATATGGAGTTAAACAGTTATTCTCATTGAGATAATCCAGAATAACATCCCTCAGAAACCCTTCAAATATTTTACCAACAATAGAGGTTAGACTTACTGGCCTATAATTTCCAGGTTCACTTTTAGAGCCCTTTTTGAATATTGGCACCACATTTGCTATGCGCCAGTCCTGCGGAACAGACCCTGTCGCTATAGAGTCACTAAAAATAAGAAATAATGGTTTATCTATTACATTACTTAGTTCTCTTAGTACTCGTGGGTGTATGCCATCCGGACCCGGAGATTTATCTATTTTAATCTTATTTAGCCGGTTTCGCACCTCTTCTTGGGTTAGATTGGTGACCCTTAATATAGGGTTTTCATTGTTTCTTGGGATTTCACCTAGCATTTCATTTTCCACCGTGAATACCGTGGAGAAGAAGGTGTTTAATATGTTAGCTTTTTCCTCGTCATCTACAACCATTCTTTCCTCACTATTTTTTAAGGGGCCTACATTTTCAGTTTTTATTCTTTTACTATTGATATAGTTGAAGAACAGTTTGGGATTAGTTTTACTCTCCTTAGCAATGTGCTTCTCTGTTTCCTTTTTGGCAGCTTTAATTAGTTTTTTAGATAAAGTATTTTTCTCCCTATAGTTTTTTAGAGCTTCAATGGTGCCATCCTGCTTTAGTAGTGCAAATGCTTTCTTTTTACTGTTAATTGCCTGTCTTACTTCTTTGTTTAGCCACATTGGGTTTTTCCTATTTCTAGTCCTTTTATTCCCACAAGGTATAAACCGCTTACACTGCCTATTTAGGATGTTCTTAAACATTTCCCATTTATTATCTGTATTCTCATTTCTGAGGATATTGTCCCAGTCTACCAGATTAAGGGCATCTCTAAGCTGTTCAAACTTTGCCTTCCTAAAGTTCAATGTTTTTGTGACTCCCTGACAAGTCCCCCTAGTGAAAGACAGGTGAAACTGCACAATATTGTGGTCGCTATTTCCTAAATGCCCAACCACCTGCAGATTTGTTATTCTGTCAGGTCTATTAGATAGTATTAGGTCTAAAAGTGCTGCTCCTCTGGTTGGATTCTGCACCAATTGTGAAAGATAATTTTTCTTGGTTATTAGCAGAAACCTGTTGCCTTTATGGGTTTCACAGGTTTCTGTTTCCCAGTTAATATCCGGGTAGTTAAAGTCCCCCATAACCAGGACCTCATTATGGGTTGCAGCTTCATCTATCTGCAAATAAATCTTTATTTTTATATAGCGCTAACATATTCCGCAGCGCTTTACAGTTTGAACACATTATCATCGCTGTCCCCAATGGGGCTCACAATCTAAATTCCCTATCAGTATGTCTTTGGAATGTGGGAGGAAACCGGAGTACCCGGAGGAAACCCACGCAAACACGGAGAGAACATACAAACTCTTTGCAGATGTTGTCCTGGGTGGGATTAGAACCCATGACTCCAGCGCTGCAAGGCTGCAGTGCTAACCACTGCGCCACCGTGCTGCCCCTCTCCTCCTGTACTTGTATTGTTCAAGATTATTGTACCTGTTTTTATTATGTATACCCCTCCTCACATGTAAAGCGCCATGGAATAAATGGCGCTATAATAATAAATAATAATAAATTGCTCTGGAATACGATATCTTCTGTTGAGAATCCATTGGGATGCTGCTTTCATTTGTTTCACCATTGTCTACATGTGCTCATGCTTATTAATATTTAGGGGTATGGGTTGGTTCAGCAACGCAACAAATACCTGATCACAAACTTTGCTCTCTTAGATTGTAAGCGGGGTCTTCTCTCATTATGAATTTACTAGATGGTGGCCCGATTGTAACGCATCGGGTATTCTAGAATATGCATGTCCACGTAGTATATTGCCCAGCCACGTAGTATATTGCCCAGCCACGTAATCTATTGCCCAGTCACGTACTATATTACCCAGCCACGTAGTATATTGCCCAGCCACGTAGTATATTGCCCAGCCACGTAGTATACTGCCCAGCCCACGTAGTATATTGCCCAGCCACATAGTATATTGCACAGCGACATAGTATACAGCACAGAGCCATGTAGTATACAGCACAGACACGTAGTATATTGGCCAGTCCCACGTAGTACTGTATATAGCAGCCATGTAGTATGCAGTACTGTCCACGTAGTATATAGCAGCCATGTAGTATCAAGTACTGCCCACGTAGTATATAGCAGCCATGTAGTATATAGTACTGTCCATGTAGTATATAGCAGCCATGTAGTATATAGTACTGTCCACGTAGCATATAGCAGCCATGTAGTATCAAGTACTGCCCACGTAGTATATAGCAGCCATGTAGTATACAGTACTGTCCACGTAGTATATAGCAGCCATGTAGTATCAAGTACTGCCCACGTAGTATATAGCAGCCATGTAGTATATAGTACTGCCCACGTAGTATATAGCAGCCATGTAGTATATAGTACTGTCCACGTAGTATATAGCAGCCATGTAGTATCAAGTACTGCCCACGTAGTATATAGCAGCCATGTAGTATATAGTACTGTCCATGTAGTATATAGCAGCCATGTAGTATATAGTACTGCCCACGTAGTATATAGCAGCCATGTAGTATATAGAACTGTCCACGTAGTATATAGCAGCCATGTAGTATATAGTACTGCCCACGTAGTATATGGCAGCCATGTAGTATATAGTACTGCCCACGTAGTATACAGCAGCTATGTAGCCCACGCAGTATTTAGCAGTGTGGGCACATATCCCTGTTATAAAAAGAATTAAAATAAAAAATAGTTACACACTCACCCCTGGAATCCAACGGCGCTGTGGCGATGGGCACGCAGCTGCCGCCATCTTCCGTTCCCAGGATGCATTGCGAAATTACCCAGAATTCTTAGCGGTCTCGCGGACTACGGAGGGTGAGTATAGCAGGTTTTTTGTTTTTTTATTATTGTTAACATTACATTTTTTTACTATTGATGCCGCATAGGCAGCATCAATAGTAAAAGGTTGGGGACACACAGGGTTAATAGCGGCGGTAACGGAGTGCGTTACCCGCGGCATAACGCGGTCTGTTACCGCCGGCATTAACCCTGTGTTAGCGGTGGCTGGACGGGCACTGACTGCGGGGAGTAAGGAGCGGCCATTTTCTTCCGGACTGTGCCCGTCGCTGATTGGTCGTGGCTGTTTTGACGCGACCAATCAGCGACTTGGATTTCCTTGACAGACAGAGGCCGCGACCAATGAATATCCGTGACAGAAAGAAGGACAGACAGAAAGACGGAAGTGACCCTTTGACAATTATAAAGTAGATTGTATCCAATATTTTAAACTTGCAATGTATTGTACATCACTGCAGAAAATGTTGGCACTTTACAGCACAATTCTCTCTCCAAGAACGCTCAGTACATTATGAAGAACCATAGAGATCTTCCCTGAATGTCAATTGAATAAAATTGCACAACATGAAAACGTCATGGCCGTACAGTCACAGGCTCATTAAAACACATCTCTTATTTCTCTTCTGGCCAAATAGTTTCTTGCTTATATCACAGTGGACTGAGGCCATTATTCTTACAAGCAGATGTTCTTTTGTGGGGTAGCCGAGCTCACAGCAGTGTTACAGCCGCTCTACTCCAACATTAACTATGAAAAGTTGATGAAAAGCAACATATTGCAGATTTCTGTAAAAGATGACACCCACATCACTGGCCAAAGAAATAACCAATCTGATAACTCCTGCCAATAAAAAAGGTGGGTTGTTTCAAGATTTTGCACAGGCAATAGATTTGTGATGTACTGAACAAAGTAACGATCACATTGGATGTAAAATGTATATCTTGCACAATCTATTTCTTAGCAAACAAAGCCACGTTTGCAAGTAAAATATACGGTAATTAATGTGCAATCTTTCTGAAAGCAGCGGCGCATGTTACTATGAAATTATTATAAAACAATGCTAAAAAACAAATTAAAAGACACATACAAACCAATCACCCATAACATCAAAACCACCTGCCTAACGTTGTGTAGATTTCTCATGTTGCCAAAACAGCTCGGACCCATTGATGCACAGGCTCCACAAGACCTCTGATGGTCTCCTGTGTGATCTGGCACCAGGTGGGACCTCCAGAAATAGGACTTGCTTTTTTTAATTTTTATATAGCTCAATCTCATTCCGCAGCGCTTTACAGACATTGTGAGCCCCGATTGGGACAGGGATGAACAATCTAAATTCTTTGGAGTGTGGAGGAACCTGGAGAACCCGGAGGAAACCCATGCTGTTTTATGCTGAAGGAAGTCATTGACACTAGAAGATGTTGTGATAAAGGCATGTAGTTGGTCTGAAACAATGTTAAACAGCACACATTAAAACAAGGCTGGATTCAGATATTTGTGTTTGGCAGTGCAAATTGATGGCCGCTGATCTGAATTCAACAGCCTCATAGACCTATATAAGGCTGTCAAGTTTGAATTGACTGTGAAACACGGATGTGTGAATACGACCTACAGGCTTGCCTTCTTTTCATAGTGCATCAAATATACAATCCTCTGGCACTTGGGGATTGTCAGTGTTAGTTTCATACTGCCTGGTTAAAAACAAAAGAACATAACCCATTCAAGGATCCAGAACGATTCAATAATTCAAAAAAATTGCCTTTATTTAGATATTGAATGGCAAACGGTAGCACTATGAGAATGTGCCCGTACTTGGAAAATATAAAATTACAACAACAATATTAATAATTTCATTTAATATATTTATATAAAAAGAGAAACAGCTGTCCAAAAAAAGTAGATATATATATTTATAGTATTATCTAAAAATATGTACGCACATCAAAGTAAAGTATGTAAAAAGTATACAGTATATGTGTGTGGTGGAATATCTGTATATATATCTATATGTGTATAGTGACATATGACTAGGGCTATATGTGTGACTAGTGATAATGTAACATCTATCCTGAAGGCAAGTCACACCTAGGTGTTAATAGGTACTTCCTTGGGACTAGTAGAAATTGTGTCTCCATATCTCACCAGGAGGTCTAGCTAGGGCCAAGAAGAAAGGGAACATTCGGCACCTCCTAGGTCTTGGAGGGGAGATGTTAATTGTGGCCTGAGGTTATCTATTCCTGAGAACCTTTTCACAAGTGTCTCAAGAGAAAAATAATATATTCATTAGTAGCATGGCCATGGCCAATCAAAAAGCCAGCAATTATGATATTAACCTGAGGGGCCAGTCTAGAAACCTGTCCTCCAGACCAAAGTTATAAATTTAGGCTGCAGACAGAGAATTGTGTTCACATGATGGGGCAGCCTGAGAAGCTGGAGTGATCCAATCTACATTGTCCTACCCTCAGGGAGCAGAAAGCAACTACCAGTTTGATCATTTCTGTAAGTTTCACCTGTTTATTTTGATACTGTTTTGCATAAGTTGTATGTCTTTTTATTATCATATTTTTATACCTTTTTCTTATTGTAAGCATTGAACCTTTTGTTATTAAAGTATAAAACTTTAACAAGTTGAACCTTGAATGTTCTCAAAGAATCCATAGCCTTAGGTGTGTGAGCCTTATGAGTGATAGACATTATTAGTATTATTAGTTCCGGGACTCATCGCCTGTGTATTCGGTGAGTGGTGGCAGCGTGTATGAGCGGGTGTGTGGCCTAGGTCAGTGTGTGATTTCTGCTCCCATTACAGCATAGGACAGAGGTTGAATGCTGGACTGAGAGTGGGGAGACAGATTAACCCTGGCAGGCACAACCCCAAGTCACGTGTGAGAGCAGGCACGTGACAAATAAGTAACACCACGGAGAAGGGATTCGTGACAATGTTTATATATAGGAAGGGGGAGTGGCCAACACTGAACAGCTGAGACCATCAAAGCAGGAAAGCCCCAGGAGCTCTCAACTGAACAGAGTAACTCCTTCACTGCTAACAGAAACCTGCACTGTTTAATATGATGGTAAGTGCTTCTAATTAGTGCAGGAGTACGTAAAATCAGACACCGCTGTTTTCTGGCCCCTCTATGTCACAGTAAACCCGTGATGATAAGAATAATTTGTGGATATAGAGTGTATAGATTACGTTAAATCTCAGCGATTCATTCAAGTGTTTTTTATTCAACACGTTTCAAAGTGTCATGCACTCCTTTCTCATGAAATGACAACATACTTATGGTATGTCATTATTTTTTGTGGATCAAACTTTGGAATGAAAGACTACAGATCCATGATGCCATGACTTGAATGTCTGTGTGTGGTCCATTTCTCACTGAGTGATTCTGTCCTTTTCTCATATGTGGAAAAACTTGTATCTTACATGAACAGCTTTCAAAATCTGCAAGTAGTAGCGTAGCTACCAAAGGTGCAGATGATGCGGCCACCCCAGGCCCTGCACACTGAGGGGCCCACCCAGAGATACGCTACCTTTAACTGTATCGGCGTGCGCAGCACACAGATACACTTACAATCTCCCTGCACTGCCACTATGGGGCCCATGAGCCAGGGGGGCCCTGTTCCAGTTCCAGCACTGGGCCCTCCACTTGTCATTGCAATTTCAATTGTGATGGGATTCTAGATGCCTCTACAGTTGAAATCAATGATGAAGGGGGAGCGTCAGCTGATGCTTCCTCCCCATCATTCTTCCTCAGCGTCTGATGTCTCAACGAAGCAGGAGTGACAAAGTCACTACATTGCACCGGAGATTCAGAGCCCTCACTGCAGAGACCAGAGACGCGGGGAAACGAGGAAGAAAGGTAAATATTGTATTTTTTTTTAGAATACTGTGGTGCTTAGAATACCATATGACTACTATACTATATTTGAGGGCCCTCTCTGTCATCGCTCCCTCCCAAATGTTGCAAATTACAGTTTTGCATCATCTGAAACTAATAGACTGCTAGATAAGCAGTCAAACTGTGATTGAGAGGAAGGGATGAAAGAGCACTGTCCCAAACATTGGCCAGTTGGATTGCAAAGCAGAGATTTCACATACTGTGCTACAAAAGCACCAAATGTGAATGTCTCTGCAATAGAGCGAAGCAGAGCAAAACGGAAAAGAGCGGCAGAATCGGGGGAGCTCAGGGATTTTTTTTAGAAAGTATTTAATGCAAGTTTTTTCAAAGGCATTGGGTATGTAAGAGACAGCCTATAGTAATGCCCTACGGAATCCAGGGAAAGGTGAAGAGAAAAAAAAGTTCTGCCCACATAATCGCCACACACATTTTTTTCAGTTTACCATATTAAAAAGGTATATAAACCGCTATTTAGTGGTTTAGGGAACCATAAATTTTCCAGACTACCATCTATGTGCTACATGATGGGCACACAGCTCTTATGAACATTCCTGCTGAATACAGTTTTCATTTTGCCTTGAGTAGAACATTGTTCAGCATGGTGGCATAGCTTATGGAAAGTAAGACACGCCTGTAATTTTCCTCATATTAATCGTGGTTTTGCAGGCTCCTTTCCTGTTACGTGCTACAGGGCAGGAGAGGTTCAGAGTCTAAAATCCTAGTGGGGATGGATGCCATTGTGCAGCACTTTACAATGTATGAATTATGTATGTTGTACAGGGCGAGAAGGCCAGACATACTAAGCAGTTTGCCCAGATAAGGTTCACATTAAATGGCTTCTCTGGGAATAGTTGGATAAGATTTAACAGTGCACAGAATCTCCCATGCTCCGTAAAACTTTTTGATTCGTTCTCATTATATTTAAGGGGGTGATAAAGCAGGATATTACATATTCTCATTATTCTGCAGTTATTTATTGTATTAATGCAATGTCTGTACATAGCTGCTAGAGTCAATAGTCAGAATAGAGCCATGTAAGTGAATATTAAGAACATGCTTTGGTTTTTTAGATCCTTTTACCTTTAATATTCACTCTGTGATTGTTCTGTGTACAAGCAGATATTATGGGTAAAGTTAACGGTGGTTGGTAATGTATGGGGACACAGCGTCGACACACAGGCTCCACTATATTAGAGTATTTAAAGAGTTAAAGCTGTCATCTGGCCATAGGAGGAAGTAACAGAAGGGACCACCACAATGCATAAGTTATCACCTTTCCTATCCATGGATGGTAACCATAAATGTTGGGAATGACCCTTTCAGAAGAGAGTGTCATATGGAGACTGCTAGGGTAAGGGTTGGAGCAGTAGCGAAGCAATGTCCATACACTGGCAGACAGACAGAAGATGATTCCACCTGCTTCGGAGATGGATGTGGCCTGCTTACTTCTTTGGTCCAAGTGCGGCTGCACAGGTTGCACCAATGATATGTCTGTCACCGCTTACTAGAGTTTCGGTCAGCCTACCCTTGTATGCTGGCTGAATGGTTCCTGACCACTTCTAACATCCTCTGAAAAATCCAATCCCAATAGGTGAAAACCAACCCTTAGTACAGCCTATAATACCGTATTCCTCGTGAGTACATGTAAAGTACTTTGAATGCAGTTGTGTCTACAGTGGGTGGAATTTTCTAGCTCCCCACCAAGACAAAGCCGAGCCTACAGTGTGCCCACTGTAATTTAAGTGATTGTGAGCTGGTGTGCATCTGCCCAGTATCAGTGCCAATAGACTACAAAAAACATTGTTTGATACAAGGTCATAGAGTCTAACAAAGTTTTATGGCTTTCAGTAAGGCCATTTCCGAAATTCACAGTCCTAGTGCGGACTAATATGGCCATGAAGCACCTTTCTCTGAAGCCTCCCATGCACATTAGACCAATGTCAGCCGAACCTGCCAAGATTGATGGGTTTTGTCCAATAGTCCAATATATATGAGAGCCCCGAACAATTTATTGTCAGAAGAAATATTGATCTGACATGTCTGATTTTGGACTGTTGATCATATTGTCTCCTGGAGATAAGCTGCTGACAGACATTTCTGGTATCAGCTCTCTCATAGAGAATACTATAGCGCTCGACCAAACGAGCGCTCCTGTGTATAGGAGAGCCGGCGGAGCCATCATTTGGCCAATGGCCGTCTAATGTCTGTGGAAGCCCTAACTCAACAGCCACATGTATGAATATAAATAGACCCACACCATTCTGGATACTCCAATCCACGGATAAAACCGTGAATGTCGAAAGTGTGAAACCAGCCTTGGAGAAACATGTATTTAATAATAATAATAATAATCTTTATTTTTATATAGCGCTAACATATTCCGCAGCGCTTTACAGTTTGCACACATTATCATCACTGTCCCCGATGGGGCTCACAATCTAAATCCCCTATCAGTATGTCTTTGGAGTGTGGGAGGAAATCGGAGTGCCCAGATGAAACTCACACAAACACGGAGAGTAACATACAAACTCCTTGCAGGTGTTGTCCTTGGTGGACTTTGAACCCAGGACTCCAGCGCTGCAAGACTGCTGTGCTATCCACTGCACCACCGTGCTGCCCTATTTATGTTATTTTTGTTAGCTACTGAAAGGTGTCATAAGTACAAGATTATCATTTTATTTCTCTAACGGCGCAGTCAGATGGCCATATAAATCCGATCAATATCGTAAAGCAGTGCACGGACTTGATGGCAGCTCTCTCGACCCAAGTGTGACAGCTACATATTAATACATGATGATGTTACACTCGGGTTGGAAGAGTCACCGGCCAGCTGGTACGTTCTGATTTTGATCCGATTTACCTTTACTTTGAACATCATAAGACACCAATGGCCAATCCATTGTACCATATGTGGAAACCTGCATGCTTTGTTCCCAAATCATGGGAAAGTTGTATTTTGTGTCATCTTAATCTTTTGGACAGTAATAAAATTTGCCCACTGTTTTCAATGAAATTTGTGTTGTAATTATGACTTCTTACTTAAAAAAAAAAGTCACAAACTCACTCTAATAGGGGGTGAGCATAAAAAAGTGAATAAACACTATCTAGATAGAAGTATAACATCTTACGAAGCGCAAAATGTATCAAACATCCTGCAACATTTGGGAAATAATGGCAATGCGACCAAAACGGACTTAAAAATTCCTCTCATAATAAATTTTCCCATATAGTCTGACATGCTAGTCCTAATCTGAGAGAAACATAATGCACAAGGAGAAACTTGACCCTCAGAGGAGTATCCCTGGGGGCGCTGTGCCGTCTGGCAAAAGGTCAGAAATCCCACAATCCTACGTTAATGCAGGTTTCAGATGTACTTGCCTGGGTCCATGGAGAACAGATATGTGGATGATCACATAGCAGGGGTGGAAATACATTATATATATATTTATATACTGTATATATTTTACCAATGTTTAAATCTAACACGAGGAGGGTTGGGATACCCTAGTAAAGAACCCCTGCTGCTTTTATAAATTCACATCTGATTTGTGTGTGTAAAACATAATTGTATAAATGAATCCAGACATCTGACTGGCAGCTCCAGCTCCACGACCCTCTGGGACATTAGCACTACACATTGCAGATCATTATTCCAACGCTGCTTTCCATCTCTGCAGCACATATGAAATCACATCTTTCCTTTGTGATTTGTCTCTGTAGTGCTGCTGATAAGAATTAAACTATATGTTTCTCAATCACATTTGCTCTTTATTAGTTTTTGGAACATCATCAGAAAAATACAGTCGTATGTCTGGACTGTCACACAAGCGGCATCTAAGAGCAACCCCCAACTCTTTCCAAAATATTGCATCTGCACAAAATATTAGTCTAGTACAGCAACTCACAAAGACTTATCTACAGGGGGAATTAATAAAAATTATCCTTTCAATGCAGAGCAATCTCAGTGTGCGATAAGGGTCCTATATGCACACAAAATGGCTGTCAGACGAACAATGCTGCGACCAATTGTTTGGCCAACAGCCATCTCAGCTGGCTATCCCATACAGAGAAGCTCTCTTTGGCCGATCGTTTGTCCAACAGCCAGCTCGCCTGGCTCTCCCATACAGAGAAGCACTCAATCGGCCAAATGTTTAGCCAATAGCCATCTAAGCTGACTCTTCCATACAGTGAAGCGCTCGCTTGGTCAATCGTTTGGCCAACAGCCATTTCGGGAGGCTCTCCCATACAGTGAAGAGCTCATTCTGCCGAGCGTTTTGCCAAAAGCCATCTCAGCTGGCTTTCACATTCAGAGAGGCGATCATTCGGCTGAGCGCTCCTGTGTTCTTAAGCACTGCAGCTTTGTAGCACTGGGGTAGAGGGTTCTAATCCCACCAAGATCAACCTCTGCAAGGAGGTTCATCTCTTTAATTTTTTTTTTAACCTCCGCAAGGAATTTGCACATTCTCCCCAAGTTTACGTGGATTTCCTCCAATTTCCCCCCACACTTTAAAGACATACCTATAGGGAATTTAGCGCTTTGCTGAGGAGTATGATGAAGCTATCCAAGTAAGATGGCCGACACTCCCATCAAAATTAGTGTTGGCCAACATTAGTCTAATGTAAGATGTTCAGCCAAGATTTATGGACATTTTCCCATGATCTTTATTCACAGCTCTCATTAACACTAGGACTACCGGACTGGTCCTTCCCCTAGAACTACCGAATGGAGTAATTTTGACTCCTGGCTTGTTTTCGTTTATTTTTAGAGTTTCTTGCTCCTGGTATTGTTGTAACTTTAATTTATAGAATGTATAGAATATATGTATATATATATGTATATATATATATATATATATATATATATATATATCAAGACTATCGTCAGGCTTTAGCGCACTTCTAGCCATATTAGCAATTCGCAAAACTGCAGGCCGTATTCTACAGAAATTATGTAGTCCATCGAGAGTTCACTGGTTCACTGACGGATGTCCTGTGTTATGATCCGGTGACCTTGGAGCAGCATGAAAACTTTCACTGGAGTAGGTGGTAACTATACTGACCGCAAACCCTGATCTTAACACCGCAACTAGAAGTAGCCATGGGGTGTGCCCAACAAAACCTAGACACCTCGTCACAGCCGGAGGACTAAATACCCCTATAGATGGAAATAGGAATACTATCTTGCCTCCGAGCAGAACCCCAAAGGATAGGCAGCCCCCCACAAATATTGACGGTGAGTAGTAGAGGAAATGACACACGCAGGCAGGAAACAGGATTTAGCAAATGAGGCACACACTAACTAAATAGGAAAGGATAGGACAGGATACTAAGCGGTCAGTATTAAAAAATCCTTCCAAAAATATCCACCGCAGAAAATACAAAAACTCCACAATCTAACTAAAGATGTGGAGCGTATATCTGCAACTCCAGAGAATCCAACAAGACTGAGAAAAACACTGACACAGTCTAAGCTGGACAAGAGAAAAACAAATGAAAAGCACAGAATATAAGCACACTGCATGTGTGCCACAGAAAAAGAAACAGACACTTATCTTTGCTGAATTGGCAGCCAAGCAGGAGAAGCCAGAAAGTGATCCAACACTTCACAAAAAACATTGACAACTGGCAAGGACTAATGAATCCTGCACACCTAAATATCCCAGTCAGAACTGCAATCAGCAGATACACCTGGCCAGGACTGTGACTCAGAGACAACTGCATTCCCACCTTTAACCACTGGAGGGAACCCAAAAGCAGAATTCACAACAGTCCTGTATATGTCCTGTGTATGTCAAGTATATTTGCAAAAATGCAAATTATTCTAAGTCTAAGCCAACATTTATTCTTAACATACAAGTAAATGAAAACTAAAAGAAATAATAACATTCAGCGACAAAGACTAACTGGCTGTGACGTTCAGGTCAGAGGGCGCGATGACGTGTTTAGTGTGCACCCTCTGCCTGAAAAGTCACTGTAGAGACCCAGAAGACACAGCGGCGGTGGAACGAGGACAGGTCAATATCGCAAGTGCTGGGGGCCTGAGCCAGCGGTGACACTGGCACCTGGCCCCCATAGCGCACCAGTGTCCCCGCCTGCTCAGGACACCGACACCTCTCCCCCAGCGATGAGAGGTGAGTATGTCATTTTTTTTTGTTTTTTTTTAATCACAGCAGCAGCATATTATTCTGTGGAGCATCTTATGGGGCCATCAACTTTATGGAGCATCTTATGGGGCATGTTATTCTATGGAGCATCTTATGGGGCCATTATTAACCTTTGTGCAGCATTATATGGGGCATATTTTTTGTATGGAGCATCTTATGGGACCCATCATGAATTTTATGGAGCATTACACGGGGCGTATTTTGTATGGAGCATCTTATGGGGCCCATCATGAACTGTATGGAGCATTATATGGGGCTCCTGATTCAATATGGATATTCAATAACATTTAACCTACTGATGTCTCAATTAATTTTACTTTTATTGGTATCTATTTTTATTTTTTAAATTTACCAGTAGCTGCTGCATTTCCCACCCTAGGCTTATACTCGAGTCAATAAGTTTTCCCAGTTTTTGTGGCAAAATTAGGGGTCTCAGCTTATACTCGGGTCAGCTTATACTCGAGTATATACGGTACTCTTTTGTCAAAAATTATTTATTTTCACAAAATCTTTTTTCGCATCCTAAATGAGTGAAAGTCACTAAGTCTCAAGGCGAAATTCGGAAAAATGTAGTCACAGTAGAGAAGTAAAAATTGCGAGGAGTCAAAATGACTCCATCAGTAGTTCTAGTGTTGAAGGGATTTTCCAGCCCCAGGGTATCTTCTATAATTAGCTACTAATTAGTGATAAGAGAGCGTGCTTGCATAAGATGCTATCCGAGTATGGTCTAATGCTATGTTCGAGTCCCAGCGACTGTTCGACAGCCACAACACATGAAGGAATTACCGGTTTGTTAGACAATCCCTACATTTGTTGCGGCTGTCGAACAGTCGCGAGACATGCAGCCTCGGCGACACAAACATAGAACATAGTATTAGAGCATGCCGAAGATGCTCTATTAGCACTCGACCATGCTTGGATAAACACTTTATCCAAGCATACTCTCTCATCACTAGTACTAATAGTTAAAGACAATAAAAAAGGTAAACGCCCATTTTGACAGGGCAAATTAAGCCCACAAGTGTTGATATATAGATTATATTGCCAATTAAGTGTTTTTTTTTTAATTTTTTTAATTTTCTTAACTACACCCCAATAGTCACTAGTTCTCAAGCCGGCCTTTTCCTGGTCCCCTTCTTGGCTCTGTATTTATCCAGTTTGAGCGTCGTCATGTCATCATAACATTTGACTGCTGCAGTCAATCACTGGTTGCGGCGGTGTCAACATACAATATCATTGCTAAAGCTAGAGAAAAAAAAAAAATTGGTCAGGTGGGGACCAGAAATGTGTCAGAGCAAGATTGGTAAGGAGAGTATAATTTATCAGCCACTTGGCTTACAGCAGTGTAATCCCTTTAATTTACTGTCGAGATTACGTGGATATGTAGGCAATAAACACTACTCTAATGAAATACCAAACAACCGCACCTACATACAGTATGTGCATTATGGAAATACAGTGTATATCGACCTAACATTCATACATTTTATCAAAATACTAGAAAAGAAGTGAAGCTAGTTCCAATAAAAAACAACCACACTACTGATTCGACCTGCCATGGACCTTCTGAAAAATGAGAGCTGGGTACAACTCATCCCTAATAGTATCCTGATAATTCCCTCAATATTTGCAATACTATTATTTGCCAAATCACCACGTAGATCAGAAGATAACACAAGGTTTATGCTTTACTATTCAAACTGTCAAAAATAGTTCTTATCCTTTGTACACAACTAGTAGAAAAGCAAGAGACGGGTTTCTAGACTCCCCACCTGCTGACACCAAAGGTAAGGAGTAAATTCATCAAAGTGCACGTCCATACATTTGGCTTCAAACACCTCAGCAACTACTGTAATGAGCTAGGAGTGCCAACATTCAAGTGAGAAAACTAAGTTTTTGCAGAACAAATGTAAAAAAAAAAAGATGACAAAGTATGTAACATCTGACATCAGTCAGTTACCTTTTCCTTATGAGACTTTAGATATCACGGATATAACTGTATTCATTTCACAATGAGCTCATTAAAGCCGGGATTGTAGTGTTTGATGCCAAATGTATAGACTTTAATACGTAAACCTTTCCTTTCTGAGGTTGCAGAGTCTTTAACCGCCTTAACGACCAGAGGTATTTTTGGTTTTGCACATTAATTTTTTGCTCCCCTTCTTCCCAGAGCCATAACTTTTTAATTTTTCGGTCAATGTGGCCATGCGAGTGCTTGTTTTTTGGGGGACGAATTATACTTTTGAACAACACCATTGGTTTTAACATATGGTGTACTGAAAAACGGGAAAAAAATTCCAAGTGCGGTGAAATTGAAATAAAGTGCAATTCCACAGTTTTTTTTTACCATGTTCACTAAATGCTAAAACTGACCTGCCATTATGATTCTCCTGGTCATCATGAGTTCATAGACACCAAGCATGTCCAGGTTATGTTTTTATGTAAGTGGTGAAAAAAAAATCCAAACTATGTTTAAAAACAAAATTGCGCCATTTTCCGATACCCGTAGCATCACCATTTTTTGTGATCTCGGGTCGGGTGAGGGCTTATTTTTTGCGTGCCGAGCTGACGCTTTTAATTATACCATTTAGGTGCACATACATTCTTATTATCCCCTGGTATTGTTCTTTTTTTATATTGATAAAACGGGCGATTCTGAATGTGGTGATACCAAATATGTGTATATATTTTTTTTTTATTGTTTTATTTTGAATGGGGTGAAAGGGGGGTGATTTCAACTTTTATATCTTTTTTTTTTTTTTTTTTACTTTTGGCATGCTTCAATAGCCTCCATGGGAGACTAGAAGCCATAATTCGATTGGCTCTGCTACATACAGGAGATGATCAGATCGCCTGTATGTAGCAGGAATGCTCTCTTGCTATGAGCCCTGACCACCGGCAGTGACAGTTAGAGGTCTGCTGGAGACCTCTGGTTGTCATGCCAACCCATCGGTGACCCATGATCACGTGATCACCAATGGGTGGGATTTCCGGTGCGCTTGCATTAAATGCTGCTGTCAGAGATTGACAGCGGTATTTAATTAGTTATCAGCCGTGGGTGGATGGTGATTCCACCTGTGGCTGTTAGAGGGACATGTCAGCTGTTCAAAACAGCTGACATGTGTTGGAAAAGATCTGGGCTCAGTGCTGGAGCCCACATCAAAGGGAGGGAGTACTATTACACCCAATGTCGGAAAGGGGTTAAAGAGTAAGTGTTGTCTTAATTTTTATATCATAAATCCATAGTACACATGAAAATAAGAAACTTTGTAATACATCTTATCAGAGAAATCTGCTTCTTTCTCCTCCAGGACTGATCATTCCTTCTGAAAATTTTCAGTTCTGGGGTAAAATCTGTACTCAGTGTAGACAGATTTTTACATTACTGAGATAGGAGATGACAGAGGCTACTGATGATATTCTATGGAGATGAGAGAGGGGAAAAGAAGAGAAATGCTCTGTCTCTAGCTCCCTCTAAATAGAATTTTAGCAATAGCAACTGCCATCTTTCTCAGTAATGTAAGGCTATGTTCACATTTGCGGTGCGTCGGGCGCAATCGCGGCGACGCATGCGCTATGCTCCCCTATATTTAACATGGGGGGCGCATGGACATGCGTTTTGTTGCGTTTTGTGACGCATGCTTTTTTGGGCGCAAGCGTCAGGGAGCAGAGGACGCTGCTTGTTGCATTTTTTTGTGCTATAAAAATGAACGCATGCATCACAAAACGCAGCGTTTTGCTGCATTTTGCATGCGTTTTTGCGTGCATTGTGCGTTGTGCGATGCGTCGCCGACGCAGCACACAACAACGCAAATGTGAACGTAGCCTATCATTCTGTCTTCACTGAATACAGAATTTACGCAGGAATTCAGAATTTTGAAAATGACTGATCAGTCCTAGAGGAAAAAAGAAACAGATACCTCTGATAAGATACATTACAAAGTTGTTTATTGTCACATGTAATATTGATATATGAAATAAAAATTAAAAGAATGGTTACACTTTAAGATTAGCCCTTTGTTTTCTGCACTTTGTGCACAAGGGCCAATATCTATTTTGTGCTGTTTTATTTTCGTACAGGCTATAGACAATCTAAAGCTTTTGTCTAATGTCTGACGTCTTTATTCAGGTCTTAAAGGCGCACATTACAAGATAGCCATGATGGTTGGGAAGAATTCTTCAC
Source organism: Ranitomeya imitator (assembly GCF_032444005.1). Classification (NCBI taxonomy): domain Eukaryota; kingdom Metazoa; phylum Chordata; class Amphibia; order Anura; family Dendrobatidae; genus Ranitomeya; species Ranitomeya imitator. The sequence goes on along the minus strand of NC_091282.1, from coordinate 713,141,993 downwards.
TCTTGCAAATATTCTTCCGACTTGACAGACCGTGGTCTCTGGATATACGGGGTTATTGCTCAGCGGCAGACAATACTAAGTAACATCTCTACACCTCAGAACGCTAATTTAAAAACATTAGCAACATTTACACAGGATTGTAAATTGCAGATAGTCACATAGGCACAATACCAGGGTCAAGTCAGCTCAGCCGTCATTTCTATCAACAGTGTTTAAAAGAAGAACAAAACGTCTACAAAAGCACTTTACGGCCAAGTGAAGTTTTATCTGCCGTCATTAATCTGCAAGAGGTCACTAGAGTCAAAATCACTTTTAATACAGTAATGTAGCTACGGTTACCATAGAAACAGCACTCCGCAATGGTTTGTTAAGCAAATAATAGGTCCAAACGCGGCAGATCTAACATTTCCCTGCATGATCATTCAGCGTAGAAATGTTATTCCAGGTCTTGAGCACCTATAGGTCTAAGGAAATATACCCAGGAGTTTTTTTTATTTTACAGATATCAAAAGAAAAATATGCTGCTATCCCTCGCATTTATTACCCTTAGATCTACCTTCTTTTTTCATTTCTGTAATAGAAAATTAATTGGGAATTGATGAGATGCTATGATGGGGCTGATGGGGCACGTGTCCTGGGTTTTCAGAAGGTACCAGCTGCAGAACTTTTACTCATGATGGACCTACCTTCCAGCAGAGGACTCACTTACTGGGGGAAAGGAAGGGTTAATGGTATTTGGAAAGGTAAACTAAAGGTCTGACCAGTGACCTACAAATGTATCCAGATCAGCATATACAGAAGGTATGACTAAGGTGGAGGAGCACCTAAGGCTACGTTCACATTAGCGTTGCGTCGGGCGCAGCCGCGACGACGCATGCTTCATGCACCCCTATTTTTAACATGGGGGCGCATGGACATGCGTTGTCTAGCATTTTGCGACGCATGCGTCATTTTTGGCGCAAGCGTCAGGGTGCAGAGGACGCAGCAAGTTGCATTTTTTTGCGTCCAAAATCAAGCCAAAAATGGACGCATGCGTCACAAAACAATGCGTTTTTGCATGCGTTTTGCATGCGTTGTGCGTTGCGTCGCCGACGCAACACACAACAACGCAAATGTGAACGTAGCCTAACTGAATAACCGCCCCATATAAAGGAAGCTTAGCATTGCCTCTGCCAATGGTTTCATATCCTATCCAATAGAATTTAATCAATAATAATTGACCAAAGACAGACCAGAGTCAGTCCAAGTGTCAAAATTAAAGGGAATCTGTCCATAGGATCAACCCTCCTAAGCCGTCTATACGGACATGTAGGTGTTTGAAAGTTGAAAAAATAATACTTTGATATCTGTGATCCAATGATTTATTGCATAGAAATCTATGTTTTTCTTAATATGGCAAGCATATTACCCAAGCTTATTCTCCTATACTAGGAGGGAGCAACACACTGGTACATATCCAAACATACTGACTAAATTGCTATTAAGCTATATTCAGTCAAAAAGTGTCTCTTATTTTTTGATTAAAAGATACAGCTTTATTTAAACACATATAAAATACATATACAAATAGATAAAAATAGTGCCTCTAATCAAAAGCAATTCTATACACGGGGCCAGCTGGAGCGTACACATACAGAAATTCCAATTAATGCAAACAGGATATGTAGATACTAAATATATTAATTACTCAGAGAAAATATGGAATACTAGCTGAGGAAACATTTTTTTCTCAAAATCATACTACCATCGTAGCTGCTCCTGCTAGAATGCTAGCTGAGGGAATTTCCAAACTCATACTAATATCATAAATACCTACACATGTTCAAAGAATTATAAGGGAATTCCTTATTGCATGGAAACAAACTATCTTTTTTTAAAGTGCGAAGTGCATAAAAGACTCTAAATTTCCCATATCCATGACATATTGTTCCATAGCAATATATGCGGGAGCGTCTCAAAAGTGCATGCAGTATAGGCAGAAAATAACCATAGCAGCTAAGAGCTACTAACAATATCACAAAACACCGCACTATTAACCATAATGTGTGCATCATGCAGTTTTAGAGATGATGAAGAGTTACGATCCCTCATAAACACATATTACTTGACAAAATGTATTGCTTCCAAAATTGTGGTGCCGCGTGGCACGCTGAGCCTCCGAGATCCCCGACGCGCGTTTCGCGTTAGCTTCCTCTTGGGGGCGAGGCCTGAGCTACAGCTAAAGTTCCCCTGCCCTATGGGTGGGGCCTGAGCTACTCACAAAGCTCCTGAACGTTATATAGGAGCTTCCCCTCAGCATTTCCTTGTCCACATGCTCAGCTGCCACAGAGCCCCGGTCTCTGCCCCCCCCCCTAGTTCGGGTAAGCCCGGGTCCCCCTCTGCGGTATAAAGGGTCCGTATTTCATCCCCGGGGGACGCACGCCCCACGCCTCTGAGGTCGGTCGGCTTGGGGGCGTCTATGGGCTGGGCCGCATCAGCGACTGCAGCTTACCGTGACAGAAGCTCAGGCCTCGGACTCAGCTGAGCATGTATGGATGGTAGGACTGTTTCCGAGCCCCGTTTGGCCAGCGGATGATATAGTTCGGATCCCAGCTCGTAGTGGACTAGATTGCTCAACACTGCGCTTGGTATGCGGTTTGGATTTCTGGAGCAATTAACCCTGCTGCTTGTGAACTGGGACTTACTGCCTTTCCCAAGAAAAGTTTCTGTGTACTTTTTTGGGACTTCAGAAGAGGGGGACTTTAAGAGGGGATAATGTCACGCCGTTCTGTCTGTATCTGGTTTTCGGTGTGACAATGCATATGTTTGCTTTAACCCTTTACTCTTTTCTCCCTACTTTGAGCTGGGATACTGTTGGCTATTACCTGGATGGAGCCTTCTCAGTTCCCTGCTCTGCTGCGCAGCCTTACATGGGTGGTTAAATCTTTTCTATTGCTTGTCCATCCGCATGTGCGGTCCCTGGTTGCCGCTGTGGGAGCTATCGGTGGGTTGCGAGGTCATTTGCAGTTGGTGCATGACTTTCCACGTTTGTCAGTGCATGCAGGTGCCCTAAGCCACAGTTTGTGCACTGATTGTGCTGTAATGGTTTCTGTTTGTGCTTAGGGCTTGCACGGCCACACCTCCCCTGCTTTTATCAGGGATAGTGTGTGTACTTGAAATTGCTAATTGCTGAGGGGAAGCTCCTATATAAAGTTCCCCTGCCCTATGGGTGGGGCCTGAGCTACTCACAAAGCTCCTGAACTTTGCTATGTGTGTTTGTGTTCCTGCACCTCTCCTGTTTATGTTTTGGTACCAAAGTCCTTGCCTTGATTCCTGTTTTGTCCTGTTCTGGCGCCTGTCCTGGAGGCGGTATATCCCAGTCCGAATCCTTGATTCTGTACCTGAACCTGTCTGAACTGTATTTGCTGTGATTATGTTCCTGGAAGCCCTCTGCATCTGGAGCCTCACACCCTGTGACTTTGAGTCTCTTGTAACCGGTGTTTCTGCTGAGCATCTACTACTCTGTGCTCTGACTACCATGAGGTGTTAACCCCTTCTGGCTCACGCCCAGTACGGTGGTGCTCCGAACGACTCATGTCTGGTGTCTGCCAGTGACCCTGGGTCCTGATGTCCTGTCTGTACCGTGTAACCATGCCTGTTTCCTGATGTCCTGATGCCCTGTCTATGTCCTGATGTCCTTCCTGTGTCCGATGTCCTGATGTAACTGATGACCTGGGCTGCCACGCCAGTGTCCCAGCTGATGACCTGGGCTGCCACGCCAGTGTCCCAGATGTTTATCTGGTATTCCTGTGTCCTGATGCCCTTCCTGTGTCCTGATGCCCTTCCTGTGTCCTGATGTCCTGAGGTCCTTCCTGATGTCCTGTCTGTACCCTGACGTCTTGCCTACATCCTGATGACCTTGTTTACCCTGATGTCCTGCCTGTGTCCTGATGTCCAGCCTATATGTGCCTCGGTGATCCGTTGGTGCCTTGGGGTCCACTAGGTGGTACCCTTATGGAGGTGTGGAATCGGGAGCCTGGCATAGTCATGTTTGGTTTATGTACTGCGTGACTTTACTTTAGTAAACTTTACTTTCTCTATACCTGAATTTGTGCGGTGTAATCAAGTCCTACGTGTCTCTTTCCTTGTGCACATGCTAAGCTGCCACAGAACCCCGGTCTCTGCCCTCCCATAGTTCGGGTAAGCCTGGGTCCCCCTCTGCGGTATAAAGGGTCCGTATTTCGTCCCAGGGGACGCACGCCCCATGCCTTCTGAGATTGGTCGGCTTGGGGGCGTCTATGGGCTGGGCCGCATCAGCAGCTGCAGCTTATCATGACAATCATGAAATCCTGGGTCTGTGCAGATCCGCTACTGGTCCCTGCACAGTGTCCTGCACTTCTATGGGTGCTGGCCTCTACTTTCTTCTGCGCAGATGCCACCCGGTTACATATTATGAAGTTGAAGCCAGTGCCCACAGATGGGCAGAACTATGTGCAGAAGCGATGTGAGAAAGACTCTCATTCAGATGTCCGACTTTTTCATGTACAAGTAAATCGGACCAACTATTCTGATCAGATTGTAATCAGAGTCGGATGCAAGTGTGTCATCCAATGTTCACCATGTATATATATATATACATATACACACACACACACACACACAATAAAGATATATTTTATAATATATATCCACCTTCTCTATTCTGACAGTCTGTGAAAAAAATGGACCGCACTTGGATATCATCAGAGGGCAGTCCGGTCCTATTTTTGCAGACCCATTGACTTGCTAATTTTGATTTGACCCTTGGATCAAAATTGGACATATTTCATATATTCTGTAGAACACTTGGTCCAAGGAAAAAACAAAACAAAAATATGTGTATGGCCCCATAGAATACCACAGGTACGAGTGCAATCTGTGAAAAACGTGGATAGCATTCTTATGTGAAAATAGGACTAAGATCTCTGTCCTGCTCAACGACCTTAACACCTCATTTATCTATTACAAAAAAAAGTGGATTTCTCTGGTAAAAGACATCGCAGATATTAAGGAGTCAGTTTATTCAGTTTCCTATGATCTACATGCCCATATGGATGACTTAGGAGGGTAGATCCTACTGACAGATTCCCTTTAAACCATGCTGGTATTTTGTCCATTACGAAGAAACAGAAAAATAAATGTACTACTCATTTGTACATCAATAAGTACAAATATACAATGTGGCACATTTATACAATTTGTAGGTCACATACTCTCCTCCCAGTTGGTCCATCTGGTTTACATCTGGGAAAACATGAGCCTTTTTAGACAATTTAAGAAAATGCGAGATGTGGGCGTCTTCAGTTTGCCAGGGCCATGTACAATTTTTCTACAATCTGAGTCCATGCAGACATCATGACATCATAGACATGGCGTAAGTCCTTGCACCATATTAAACACAACAGATTTACTTGAATAAGCCCACCAATGTCCTTAAATGTAACAGACGCTCCTCGCTGTGCACGCCGCTTTGCTTCTGTATAGAATGGTTTCATTTATGGAAATTCTTCATGCTGTATAGAGCGATAGTTTTTCAAATTAAAGAGAAAATGGTTTATGTGTAATTCAGTCTGCAAAAACATTCTAATATAATGGAGTTATCTGCAATTAAGTGAGAATCAGGATAATTAAGGAGTGCAGTAAAATGAAAAAAAAAAATCGCTATTATGAAGTCAAGTCTCCTGAATGTGCATTTAAAACAGAGTTTTAGTAGGAAAAGGATTTGAATGCAGAGCTTCCATCTGTCCTGCTATTCCATCCGGTCTGCGTTTAGTTGGACCATCATTTATTTTTCAACAGGACAATGACCCCAAACACACCTCCAGGCTGTGTAAGGGCTATTTGACCAAGAAGGAGAGTGATGGGGTGCTACGCCAGATGACCTGGCCTCCATCGTCACCAGACCTGAACCCAATCGAGATGGTTTGGGGTGAGCTGGACCACAGAGTGAAGGCAAAAGGGCGAACAAGTGCTAAGCATCTCTGGGAACTCCTTCAAGACTGTTGGAAGACCATTCTCGGCGACTAACTCTTGAAGCTCATCAAGAGAATGCCAAGAGTGTGCAAAGCAGTCATCAAAGCAAAAGGTGGCTACTTTGAAGAAGTTGGTAAAATTGTTGGTAAAATATTTGAAGGGTTTCTGAGGGATGTTATTCTGGATTATCTCAATGAGAATAACTGTTTAACTCCATATCAGCATGGGTTTATGAGAAATCGCTCCTGTCAAACCAATCTAATCAGTTTTTATGAAGAGGTAAGCTATAGGCTGGACCACGGTGAGTCATTGGACGTGGTATATCTCGATTTTTCCAAAGCGTTTGATACCGTGCCGCACAAGAGGTTGGTACACAAAATGAGAATGCTTGGTCTGGGGGAAAATGTGTGTAAATGGGTTAGTAACTGGCTTAGTGATAGAAAGCAGAGGGTGGTTATAAATGGTATAGTCTCTAACTGGGTCGCTGTGACCAGTGGGGTACCGCAGGGGTCAGTATTGGGACCTGTTCTCTTCAACATATTCATTAATGATCTGGTAGAAGGTTTACACAGTAAAATATCGATATTTGCAGATGATACAAAACTATGTAAAGCAGTTAATACAAGAGAAGATAGTATTCTGCTACAGATGGATCTGGATAAGTTGGAGACTTGGGCTGAAAGGTGGCAGATGAGGTTTAACAATGATAAATGTAAGGTTATACACATGGGAAGAAGGAATCAACGTCACCATTACACACTGAATGGGAAACCACTGGGTAAATCTGACAGGGAGAAGGACTTGGGGATCCTAGTTAATGATAAACTTACCTGGAGCAGCCAGTGCCAGGCAGCAGCTGCCAAGGCAAACAGGATCATGGGGTGCATTAAAAGAGGTCTGGATACACATGATGAGAGCATTATACTGCCTCTGTACAAATCCCTAGTTAGACCGCACATGGAGTACTGTGTCCAGTTTTGGGCACCGGTGCTCAGGAAGGATATAATGGAACTAGAGAGAGTACAAAGGAGGGCAACAAAATTAATAAAGGGGATGGGAGAACTACAATACCCAGATAGATTAGCGAAATTAGGATTATTTAGTCTAGAAAAAAGACGACTGAGGGGCGATCTAATAACCATGTATAAGTATATAAGGGGACAATACAAATATCTCGCTGAGGATCTGTTTATACCAAGGAAGGTGACGGGCACAAGGGGGCATTCTTTGCGTCTGGAGGAGAGAAGGTTTTTCCACCAACATAGAAGAGGATTCTTTACTGTTAGGGCAGTGAGAATCTGGAATTGCTTGCCTGAGGAGGTGGTGATGGCGAACTCAGTCGAGGGGTTCAAGAGAGGCCTGGATGTCTTCCTGGAGCAGAACAATATTGTATCATACAATTAGGTTCTGTAGAAGGACGTAGATCTGGGGATTTATTATGATGGAATATAGGCTGAACTGGATGGACAAATGTCTTTTTTCGGCCTTACTAACTATGTTACTATGTATGTTACTATGTAACCTAGGATATAAGACATAATTTCAGTTCTTTCACACCTTTTTGTTAAGTATATAATTCCACATGTGTTAATTCATAGTTTTGATGTCTTCAGTGTGAATGTACAATTTTCATAGTCATGAAAATACAGAAAAATCTTTAAATGAGAAGGAGTGTCCAAACTTTTGGTCTGTACTGTAGCTCCAAGTAACTTAAGAAGCGTGTACAGATCACCATGTGCACCATAAGGTCTTAGGACTCAATAATACAAGGGGTAACGTTTCTCCTTTGTGGAGATTGACATGCCAAGCCTGACATGCCAATGTGAGGAGACTTTTAAGCCCTGCAACGCTCATCTGGGAAATTAAATATGCAAATTGCCTCTTCAGAGAGGAAGAGGATTGGAACTCTAGCGCCACCTATTGGAAGCAGCAATACTAAAAGTCAATACCGAACCTTTAAGAAGCCTTGTTGCATGACTTAGGATAAAAAGCCAAAACAGAATCTCAATTTGCAGACGTCATGGGATCGCGATGGATTACATTGGAGCTGCGGGGAATTTTTTATTTTTATGAATAAATTGGTGAATGAGGGAATGTTTATTGTCTATTTTTTTAATTATATATTTTTATGTCTTTCAGGTTCCCATTTACTGACTACTTCAGATCTTCATGTTTTTTTTAATTTAAATAGATGAATGAGGTGTGGTGGAGTGATTTTTAAAATAAACTTCTTACCATTTGTTTTTTATTTTTAAGTTACTTGGTTAGTAGTACGGTGTCTGATAGATGCCTCTCCATTACGCCCCGGTCCGAACCGCCGGACAGTGCCGGGTAGTGAGGCGAGAGACTTGCATGAGTCTGACACCGGCCTTACACTTCACGTTACCTTAGCTACACTCATCTCATGATAATCTAGGATTGAAAACAGGTTGCCGATCTCCCTGCGAATGAGCAAGATGCTAGCTGGATGGGTGGAATGATCTTTTGGTTTGCCTAAAAAATAATCGTTCAACAATGGCAGTCTGCGCACACTGAACAATGTATTATAGATCGGTCAGTACGTATCTGAAGCTGGCCTGGTATTAGTAAGTACGCCATTACTGTTAACACGTTGCCGGTCTACAGACGTTTAACGCTGCACATAAGGACTTTAAGGATTATGGAGGTGCAGTAACGGCTCGTACACTTGTAGGGGTCTTGTAGTATTGCTCAGAACAGGCAGAACAGAACAGTTGTAGGCAGCTGCAAAACAACTGTGCATGAGCATTTTCAGGCTGTTCGCTAGGTTATTACTTATTTTTGCATTTTCCAGGTGATCCATTTGTGATAGGGTAGTGGTACCCAACTTTCATCATCAATTAATAAGACATTGGTAATAATAATAAATAATAATCTTTATTTTTATATTGCGCTAACATTCTGCAGCGCTTTAAAGTTTGCACACATTATCATCGCTGTCCCCAATGGGGCTCACAATCTAAATTCCCTATCAGTATGTCTTTGGAATGTGGGAGGAAACCAGAGAACCCGGAGGAAACTCATGCAAACACGGAGAGAACATACAAACTCCTTGCAGATGTTGTCCAAGGTGGGATTAGAACCCAGGACTCCAGCGCTGCAAGGTTGCAGTGCTAATCACGTAGGCTACTTTCACACTAGCGTCGGTACGGGGCCGTCGCCATGCATCGGCCCGACGTACCGACGCAAACTGCAAATAAAAATGAACAACCGGGGCAGCGGATGCAGTTTTACAACGCATCCGCTGCCCCATTGTAAGGTCCGGGGAGGAGGGGGCGGACCCGACGCACAAAAAAACGTTACATGCAACTTTTTTTGTGCCGACGGTCCGCCAAAACACGATGCATCCGTCGCAAGACGGATGCGACGTGTGGCCATACGTCGCAATGCGTCGCTAATGCAAGTCTATGGAGAAGAAACGCATCCTGCGGGCAACTTTGCAGGATGCGTTTTTTCTCCAAAAGACGCATTGTGACGTCCATCACATGACGCTAGTGTGAAAGTAGCCTTAGCCACCATGCTGCCCATTGGTATAGCCAATCTGTCTGCCAACAGGACACCAGACCAGTCATTCAATTATATAGTTTGGCCTTTTTTTTGTTTCACTTCACAACCAGTTTCATAGAACCACAACTTATTCTAGCAGATATTGGGACCTTTACCAAGAAGACCGGTAAAGGGGTCAATCCATGCCATTCAGCGGCATTCCCCTTACGTTACGGAGTTGTCAGGAACGTGGAAAGAGACGTTACTCAATTACGTTTTGCTGATCATTACTAATAATACTAGAAATATAAATTAGTAATATGGTAGAACGCTAAATGGTTTGATCAAGATACGTACTATACATTAATGCATTCATCACTTTGTAAGTGAAAACTACTTCATATTACCGTAAGTCTATTGTGGCATTTTTACGTACACGGTGAAAGGCTCTATGACTAATTTATGGATGTTCCATCTACATAAGAGATTTCTGGCTTTATAGCCATTACATCATCTGCATTATAAATCCATATATTATATATGGAGATGCATATAAATAGCATTGCTTTGTCTGAGATCATTTAGACCCTTTCCTATTAAACTCGTATAATTCAACGACACGTGAATCTATTAATCTAAATATCACAATTTGATGAAGTCTCTGCTGCCGAGCAGCTTTTCTCTTCTCCACTGTCAACCATATGTGCGACCAAATGTGAGATTGTCATTGGTATCTGCTTAGTGATGAGTGAATGTGCTGGGATAAGGTGTGATCACGCTTAGGTGCGAATCGAGTTTTTCCAGCGTACTCGAATTATATGTCCGAAACACATATAAAAACAGCCAAAACACATGCAGGGATTGTCTAACAAACAGGAAATCACTGCTTGTGTTGCAGGTGTTGAACAGACGCGAGACATGCAGCCTCAGGGACATGGACATACGACGCTGAAGACAATTCGTTTGCACCCGAGCATGCTTACATAGCACCTTATCCGAGGACGCTGGCTCATCACTTTATCTGATACCTTAAGGCTACGTTTACATGACCGTATTTTTGATCTGAGTGCTGTCCATGAAAAGAACTGACCTCACATGGACAACGATCGCACCAGATATTTAATTTGGCTGTTCAGATTACAGTTATTTTTTCAATGAACTGAATGTTTGCTTGCAAAAACAAACAAACGAATAAAAGCAACATGCACTGGTCTTTTCCGTATTTAGGACGAGACTCGTCTAATCGGGCACATTAAAAAATAAATAAATTAAAAAAAAAAAGAAGTCGATCCATCTGATCGTACACATACAGTGGGGCAAAAAAGTATTTAGTCAGTCAGCAATAGTGCAAGTTCCACCACTTAAAAAGATGAGAGGCGTCTGTAATTTACATCATAGGTAGACCTCAACTATGGGAGACAAACTGAGACAAAAAAATCCAGAAAATCACATTGTCTGTTTTTTTAACATTTTATTTGCATATTATCGTGGAAAATAAGTATTTGGTCAGAAACAAACAATCAAGATTTCTGGCTCTCACAGACCTGTAACTTCTTCTTTAAGAGTCTCCTCTTTCCTCCACTCATTACCTGTAGTAATGGCACCTGTTTAAACTTGTTATCAGTGTAAAAAGACACCTGTGCACACCCTCAAACAGTCTGACTCCAAACTCCACTATGGTGAAGACCAAAGAGCTGTCAAAGGACACCAGAAACAAAATTGTAGCCCTGCACCAGGCTGGGAAGACTGAATCTGCAATACCCAACCAGCTTGGAGTGAAGAAATCAACAGTGGGAGCAATAATTAGAAAATGGAAGACATACAAGACCACTGATAATCTCCCTCGATCTGGGGCTCCACGCAAAATCCCACCCCGTGGGGTCAGAATGATCACAAGAACGGTGAGCAAAAATCCCAGAACCACGCGGGGGGACCTAGTGAATGAACTGCAGAGAGCTGGGACCAATGTAACAAGGCCTACCATAAGTAACACACTACGCCACCATGGACTCAGATCCTGCAGTGCCAGACGTGTCCCACTGCTTAAGCCAGTACATGTCCGGGCCCGTCTGAAGTTTGCTAGAGAGCATTTGGATGATCCAGGGGAGTTTTGGGAGAATATCCTATGGTCTGATGAAACCAAACTGGAACTGTTTGGTAGAAACACAACTTGTCATGTTTGGAGGAAAAAGAATACTGAGTTGCATCCATCAAACACCATACCTACTGTAAAGCATGGTGGTGGAAACATCATGCTTTGGGGCTGTTTCTCTGCAAAGGGGCCAGGACGACTGATCCGGGTACATGAAAGAATGAATGGGGCCATGTATCGTGAGATTTTGAGTGCAAGCCTCCTTCCATCAGCAAGGGCATTGAAGATGAAACGTGGCTGGGTCTTTCAACATGACAATGATCCAAAGCACACAGCCAGGGCAACGAAGGAGTGGCTTTGTAAGAAGCATTTCAAGGTCCTGGAGTGGCCTAGCCAGTCTCCAGATCTCAACCCTATAGAAAACCTTTGGAGGGAGTTGAAAGTCCGTGTTGCCAAGCGAAAAGCCAAAAACATCACTGCTCTAGAGGAGATCTGCATGGAGGAATGGGCCAACATACCAACAACAGTGTGTGGCAACCTTGTGAAGACTTACAGAAAACGTTTGACCTCTGTCATTGCCAACAAAGGATATATTACAAAGTATTGAGATGAAATTTTGTTTCTGACCAAATACTTATTTTCCACCATAATATGCAAATAAAATGTTAAAAAAACAGACAATGTGATTTTCTGGATTTTTTTTTCTCAGTTTGTCTCCCATAGTTGAGGTCTACCTATGATGTAAATTACAGATGCCTCTCATCTTTTTAAGTGGTGGAACTTGCACTATTGCTGACTGACTAAATACTTTTTTGCCCCACTGTACATTGCAATTATTAACATAACTAAATTTGGTCTTGAATATTTTTTTTGCTGTTGATGTACAAAAACCTGAGGCCATATATTAGACTTTTTTTTATACACTCATGCGAACTAAGACTGCATTCACACAGCCATGTGACACATTCTAGTGCTGTCCGTTATTTCTGGTGCAGCGCACTGACCCATAGAGTTTTATCGATCCACACACATCAATTAAAAAAAATGGATTTGTGTCTCCAGTTAGTGAGACTCAGAGCAGGTCCTATTCTCTTCTATTTTGTGGATCAGACTCCGCCATTAACGCCTATGAGGATCCATGTAAAACTGATGACACACAGAAGACAGAACTTTGTACTTACGTTTTCCATCTAGGTTTCATTTGCAATATGGTTGCAAGGTTCGTTAAAGGGTTGATATTGAGTTTTAGGACTGCTACTTCCAATAGGTGACACTGTTGTTCAAGTCCTCCTACGCTCTGAAAAGGCAATTTGCATATTTAAATTTCCCAGAGGAGCACTGCATGGCCTATAAGTCTTCCTACACTTGCAAGTCAGGCATGTCACTCAACACAAGGAGAAATGTTACCCCTACCTGTGAAGGCATCTCCACAGGCTTTCATAGATGTACTTTCAGTTATATTAAGCTACAGTATCTGTGATGAGAATTGCCACAACCGACATAGGCGACCAAGACATCTACTTGTTCATTCACACAAGCAGATAATCCCTTAAGAATGAATGACAGGGTCATAACTTACGACAAGCAAATGATGTCAGACGAGCGTTTAGAGGTCGAGAATCGTGAATGAAATGGCCGATAGCGATCATTAAATCGTATCATAGAAGATCGTGCACATTGTTCACAACGACAAATAATCTGGTGTAGTCCGGTGCTCAATGTTCATATCCCATAAGTGATTCGATTTTACCCGAATACATGAATTCATAAAGCAGTGTACAAACATTTCCATCGATCCTATGCTAAGAAAATATAATCGAATCAGGGCTAAAATGTTCAATAATCAATGTCAGGGTTTTAGATGAACAGTAGCACTTGCAATAATACCCATGACCAATAAGACATGAGCTCCAGTTGCTACTGAACAGTCGTTTCAAGACACGGACAGTCAATCTCTGGATGTATGCTCAATATTTAGGACTTGAATCTTCGCTCCTCCCAATTGCCCAATTATTGAACAAGCAAAGAATCCCCATTGATATTACACAATTTTCAAAAGATGAATGAGAATGTTTTTTCAATTTCACGCACGACGAACAAGCAAACTTAGATCGTTCAGTCGCTCGACCCATTCACATTACACAATTATAGTGAACGATGGGTCATTAGAATCTGAAGGATTGTTGGCCAGTGAAAATGCATCTTAAATGGTCAGACAAAGTGGTGGTTGGGCTTCCTCTGTCACCCTACAGAGCAATTGTGGGGTGTCAATTGGTTCTTATGAACGCGCCCAAGTCTGACAAATTTGTACCCCCCTTAAGGCTACTTTCACACATCAGGTTTTTTGTTACAGGCAGAATCCGGCTGTTTCAAAAAACGAATCCGTTGGAAATAGTGTAAAAACTGATGCAACGGATCGGTTTTTCTGCCTGATCCGGTTTTTATTTTTAGTATGGGGTTTACATTGACTTCCTGGAAAAAAATGAGAAAAAGAGAGAAAGAGAGAGAGAGAGAAAAAGAGAGAACTCAGAACGGAAAATCTGCATGAATTCAATGGAAAATGCTTGGAAAACTGGAATCGGAGGCGGATTCATCTTTTCACATGTCCGTTTCGACCCGCAAAAAAACGGATGAAACGTCTAGCCATCAGGCGCAATCCGGCACTAATACAATTCTATGAGAAAAAAACGGATCCGGCGCAAAAAAAACGGATCCGTTTTTTTCAAAACTTGCCGGATTGTGCCTGAAACAAAAAACCTGATGTGTGAAAGTAGCCTAAGTGTTGTCATAAGAGTTAGCTGAAAAGACAATATATTGTAATCCAGGAACAAGTAATCAAGCAAGGAACAAGGTATCGTAGGGTCATGTCTCCCAGAGGGGTGGGGGGAGAATTGGAAAAAATAACTTTTACAAGAATATATGTACATTATAAAATCACCCACCTTAAAACAGTAAACCTATTTAGTTTTGCTACATCTGTACAAAAGTTTGAACTATCTATTACTATTAATTATTTTGCACAGTGAACGCTGTAAACAAATAAATGCAAAATGCCTGAACTGCTGTGCTATATATACACACATCTAAAAAATAAAAATAAGGAGCAAAATTGTACTAATAAAAACTATAGCTCACATTGCAAAAAAAAAGTGATGGCTCTGGTAGGACAGAGATTAAAAAAAAAAAAAAAAAAAAAAAAAAGATTGTCACGAAACAGTATGAAGAATATCATATTCTCTTTCTGAATATGAAGCAAAAAATACTCCTGTAATGAGCCTATGCATAGATAATGTCCTTTCTGTTGTGCCAAGCCATGTAAACCACTTCATACCTTTTCCTTATACGCAATGTCTAATATCACAAAATATAAATTGGAATAATTCACTTCTTGGAAAATTTGATCTAATTATTTTGCTTACATCAGTGAGATGCTCCTAGAGGAACACATTTGCTACTTTAAATACATATGAGCCTCATCAGAAGGAGAAGGGCTGCTTATTTGTAATTTTTACAATAAAATCAGGGAGAAGGACTTGGGGATCCTAGTTAATGATAAACTTACCTGGAGCAGCCAGTGCCAGGCAGCAGCTGCCAAGGCAAACAGGATCATGGGGTGCATTAAAAGAGGTCTGGATACACATGATGAGAGCATTATACTGCCTCTGTACAAATCCCTAGTTAGACCGCACATGGAGTACTGTGTCCAGTTTTGGGCACCGGTGCTCAGGAAGGATATAATGGAACTAGAGAGAGTACAAAGGAGGGCAACAAAATTAATAAAGGGGATGGGAGAACTACAATACCCAGATAGATTAGCGAAATTAGGATTATTTAGTCTAGAAAAAAGACGACTGAGGGGCGATCTAATAACCATGTATAAGTATATAAGGGGACAATACAAATATCTCGCTGAGGATCTGTTTATACCAAGGAAGGTGACGGGCACAAGGGGGCATTCTTTGCGTCTGGAGGAGAGAAGGTTTTTCCACCAACATAGAAGAGGATTCTTTACTGTTAGGGCAGTGAGAATCTGGAATTGCTTGCCTGAGGAGGTGGTGATGGCGAACTCAGTCGAGGGGTTCAAGAGAGGCCTGGATGTCTTCCTGGAGCAGAACAATATTGTATCATACAATTAGGTTCTGTAGAAGGACGTAGATCTGGGGATTTATTATCATGGAATATAGGCTGAACTGGATGGACAAATGTCTTTTTTCGGCCTTACTAACTATGTTACTATGTTACTATGTAAAATCAATTTCTGAACATAAAAGGCCAAAGGCATTGCTAGAATTTTTGAAAAAAAAAATGTTCTCCATCTTCTACATTCTGTCAGTATGTGAAAATTGGACCGCACTCAGTTGTCATCCGAGTGCAGGCCGAAGTTTTCCACGGACTCATTGACTTGCATGGCCGAGTGCGATTCGATAAACTGATCCAACTTGGATCACCATCTTTCTTGGTTTCCAGTGCCGCTCCGGACCTCTTCTAGGTCACGTGAAGATTATTACAACTTTCTGTATCACACTGGGGTCTGTGTGTGATCCAGCAAGTCGGAAGAGCTGTCACGTGTCCCAGAAGAGGACCAGATTGGCCCTGGAACCAATGAAAATGGTGATCAGTGAGTATATTAGCACACTTAAGGTACCGTCACACTGAGCGACGCTGCAGCGATACCGACAACGATCCGGATCGCTGCAGCGTCGCTGTTTGGTCGCTGGAGAGCTGTCACACAGACAGCTCTCCAGCAACCAACTATGCCGGTAACCAGGGTAAACATCGGGTTACTAAGCGCAGGGCCGCACTTAGTAACCCGATGTTTACCCTGGTTACCATCCTAAAAGTAAAAAAAACAAACGCTTCATACTTACCTTCCGCTGTCTGTTCCCGGCGCTGTGCTTTCCTGCACTCACTGTGACGTCACCGCTCTGCTTTCCGGCCGCTGCGCTTACACAGGGCAGAGAAGCAGAGCGCCGAGGGACAGACAGCGGAACGTAAGTATGTAGTGTTTGTTTGTTTTTTACTTTTACGCTGGTAACCAGCGTAAACATCGGGTTACTAAGCGCGGCCCTGCGCTTAGTAACCCGATGTTTACCCTGGTTACCAGCGAAGACATCGCTGAATCGGCGTCACACACGCCGATTCAGCGATGTCAGCAGGAAGTCCAGTGATGAAATAAAGTGCTGGACTTTCTGCAGCGACCAACGACATCACAGCAGGATTCTGATCGCTGCTGTGTGTCAAACTGAACGATATCGCTAGCCAGGACGCTGCAACGTCACGGATCGCTAGCGATATCGTTTAGTGTGACGGTACCTTTACACTACACATACATTTACACAGGCTTAAGCAATAAAAAGTTGTGCGATTGCTTCTGTTATCTTGCAGTTGAAGGAGGCCAAAACTTAGCCGTGTAGTTTGTCCAACAGAATTATGGTGTGTAGATACATTCACTGGAGAGTCTCCAAATAACACTTCAATCTGCATCAATTACTGCGGATAACTTCCTTTCCCACTGTTGAGTAATAGGCCTATACACCGATTATACATCCACCCACAAAAAAAAGCTACTAACATCCTATTGTAATGGAAGGATAGATCTTACCTGCAACGCCGCAGTAATAAGTGTCATTAACTGTATGGAAGCGTTACACAGCAGAATAAATTTTCAAGCCGTAATCAATCTCTGTAATAGTATTGGACCGGAAAAGTATAGATTTCTGACAGTACTCTGCATGACCGCGTACGGCCAAAATTGGGTTTTCCAGTCACACCAACTCGTCCCCCCACCAACCTGTACCCAAAGAAAACATCCGCCCAACACTTATTACGAATAAAAAACCCAACACATTAAATTCTTTGGATAAATCGGCCACAGCGGCCAGTTTATTAACAAACAATGACATAGATAACAACATGTATAAAATTACATATGCAAAAAAATTTGAGGGGAGGGTTCTTGGAGCTAAAAGATCTGGCTCACAATAGGCAAAAGCCACCACAAAAATTGAACCAACACTTTTTTACCCTCAGCCGTAACCACCAGCTCGAGGGCACCATGTAACCTGTTTCGGCAAACAAACTCCAAAGCTCCCGAGGTCAATTCCCTATCCAGAGCCCATAACCAAAAGCCAGATCAACCCCATAAAACATCTTCAACTCCAAGAACCCCATCCCCCACCAACCACGAACAGCCCTGACCACCTCAGGCTCGTGAGTGCCCCGCCACCGCTCTTTCGACTCCTTCCTGTAGTGCAAATCAATACCTATGTCATTTAAAAGAACACCATCATCCCTCCAAAAATTCCCAATCCCAGATTCCAACTCAAAATGCCTTACAGCAATACCCCCGTTCCTACATACAAAACTCACCACCGCCCTATTCAGCTTCACCCTGGCCCTATTAATGCCTCTTTGCGACCGTGCTGCCCTCCACTTCGTCTTCGGCTCAATGTCTGACCAAACCGTAAACACACAAGGAAAAGATACTCATAATCATTCTTTCCCAAATGCACTATGAAAATATCCGGGGTTCTGTCCAACCGAGCAGCCCGAGTAAACTCAGATAAAGCCCTACTCCACAACATGCCTCTAAACCCCAACCATCTAATGACCACTTCATCTCGACTAAAACCTAATTGCCTATCGTTCAGTCTAGCGTCAGCCCGAAGCGCACCCCAATAAACGAATGAGTGTCCAAAAATCCATGCCAACAGGGGAGTCCGACCTAAAAAATATAACAATTAAGACAAGCAGAAACTTACCAGCCCCAAACTACTTAACTCCTCACGAAAGACAAATAGCGGTTCGAACTCCATCTGTCAATTTGTTTAATAACCTCAGCTCCCAAACCCAAACAGTCCGCTTCCGATGCAGCACCAATTCTAAATGAGTGCGACCCAAAACTACCAACCCCTTCTTTAACACTGCCGTAAATTGAAAAACGAAACATAAATGTCCCCCCGATGCCCGACCTCCCTGACCACAAACTCCAATATGCTTCCAAACAATGCTGCGGGCACATCAAACCACCATCAACCCTTCCTAATACGACCCACTTGCCCCTCCCTAGCTGATCAGTCTTTAAATGCCTAATCCAAAAAACAATGCCCCCGGCCCAAAAATCGACATCCTCTGCTATCAACCCCCCTGGCCCTATCTTTATTAGAGACACCAGCTCTCCTAGCCGCAAAGCCCAAAAAAATGCCAAAGAAAAGGCCAACCTAAAAAGTACTGCCTCAAAATGCGAACAACAAATACTCTCCACAACGTCACCTAACAGCTCCAGCACCTTAAACAAAATGGGTGTGCGCTTATCAAAGCTCTTGTTGCCCTTCAGAAAACCCTTCAATGCCTGTCTTATCAAGAAATTCTTTGTAACATCCACGGACCCCTGCAGCTTAAAACCAAAGGCCAGGCCGGAAATAAATTTGCTCACCTTTGCCACGGACCAACCCCATTCAGGCGCCTTGCCTACCAAAAACAACACCGCCATTGTCTTATCACTGTCGGACTCAACCGGGCCCAACTGACCCGGCCAACCTTCCCAAATTTGCCATGCCGAATCATAAGCTGACCATGTCTGGCTCGAAACCGAGGCTTGGATCAACCGTCCTCCTTGTCTGCAACAATCTGCCACAAATGTGAATGGCATCCTGCTCCTGAGGCCTGCGTCTGGTGCCAACTCCCGGAAACGCTCCCACTGCGAACCAGATAAAGCATCCGCTATAGATTTTAGAACACCTGGTAAGTGCACAGCCGAAATCCATGCCATTGCATTCAATTCCAAGCACCGCAACACTAACTCCCTCACCTACCTGATCACCGGCCTAGAGGAAGAAGAGAGGCTGTTAATCACCGATACTACACTCGCGTTATCACAATGAAACCTGACCCTAAGATCTTTAAAAATGTCTCCCCAGATGAATACCGACACCACGATTGGGAACAACTCAAGCAACGCAAGATACTTGGTGAAGCTTTTTTGGCGCCACCGTTCTGGCCACAACCCAACACTCCATTTGCCACTACAACAGGCACCATAACCGATCCCTCCAGCTGCATCCATGTAAATATCGCAGTCAAAATCATTCAATTCTTCCAGTTGAATCAACGATCTTCCATTACAAGTTTCCAGAAAACGCTGCCAAACAAGCAAATCCTCCTTATGCTCCTTATGTAATCGGATAAAATGGTGCGCCGCCCGAACTCCCGCCGTCGCACCAGACAATCTACGGCATAAAATCCTGACCATGGGCATGATACGGCACACAAAGTTCAACCGACCCAACAACGACTGCAACTCCTTCAACGTTACCTTACGCATTTTCCCAACTCTCCGCAATTCCTGCTTGAGCATCAAGAGCTTATCCTCCGGTAACCTACACCCATCCTCTCCGAATCAATAAGAATGCAGAGAAAACTTAAAACCGTGCAAGGGCCTTCTATCTTTTCTCTTGGCAATGGCACACCGAACTGCCCAGCCACCCACTCCATAGTGGCCAATGTATTCCTGCATAAGACAGAGTCCGGTGGACCGATAAACAAAAAATCGTCCAAATAATGATTGACGGAGGAAACACCAGCAACGTCCCTAACAACCCATTCAAGAAAAGTACTAAAAGTCTCAAACAAAGAACAGGAAATCGAACAGCCCATAGGCAAATATCTGTCCAAATAAAAACCTCCATTCCA
This sequence comes from Ranitomeya imitator, assembly GCF_032444005.1. Classification (NCBI taxonomy): domain Eukaryota; kingdom Metazoa; phylum Chordata; class Amphibia; order Anura; family Dendrobatidae; genus Ranitomeya; species Ranitomeya imitator. The sequence continues at coordinate 713,121,715 of NC_091282.1, read as the reverse complement.
GAAGCAACCCAACAAAGGAATACTATCAGGGTGCACCGGAAGCAACCTGAAGGACGATTCAATATCCATCTTAGCCAGCAAAGCCCCTCACCGTAACGCCGAACCTATTGCACCGCCGCATCAGACAATGTATACACTAGCATAACTCCTCAGCAATGCCATCATTAACCGACCGACCCTTCGGATATGAAAAATGATGAATCAACCGAAACTTGTTCGGTTCCTTCTTGGGCACCACCTCCAATGGGGAAACAATCACCTCCTCCACAGGCAAGCAACTAAACGGCCCTGCCATTCTTCCGAATTCAACCTCTTTGTCCAACTTAGCGGTAACCACTTCTGTATGCAAACTTGCCAACCTCAAATTCAAAGGGGACCGCATGATTAGGCGGAGGAATCCTAAAACCTTCAGAAAAACCCTCCCGAAGAACCCCCGTCTTTATTTGACCAGGATACCTATTTAGATAAGGGGCCATTTCTTGAAGCCTCACTGGCGTCACCCCCTTGACCACCACCCACCGATAGCTTCCCCCTTGCTTTTTTAAAACATTTGGACGCTCTATGCGAGGCCCTATTGCAGTGAGAACATACATGTTTAAATTTGCAGGTATTCCCATATTTACATTGGCCATCATTAAATTGCCAACACGTTCCGTTTTTTTTCTCTTGCACTCTGTGTCCCCTGCCCTCCACTTCCTTGCCCTTACTGTTCGCTGCTGGCCCCCCTCCCCCATGAAAGGACGGCCCGTACCGCACAGGGGCCATCACTTTTAACCAAAGCCCAATGTCCTTTTGATTCCATTTAATCTCAGGTCTAACCGCCTTCCGCTGCCTAAACTTCTCGTCATAACGCAGCCACGCTTGACCCTCATATGTGTGGTGCACTTCCCCTATGGCATCTAAATAACAAAAGTTTTCCGGAAACTTTTCACCTATCACACTAGCCAGAATTGCAAAGGCTTGCAGCCAATTGACAAATGTCTGCGGTATCAGATGCCATCGTCTCTTCTCCTCCTCCTCCTTTTTACTGTCATCCTTTTTGCCTTTGTCTAAATTAAATTTTTCCAAAGGAAAGGGGGAGAAAATCTCCATATATTCGTCCTTCCAAATTTTGTCTTTCACTTCTTTTTTTAAATATGCGCCGAGAGGACCCTCAAAGCACACGTACACCTCCCCTTTCGCCCTATCATCCAATTTTACTGAATCCCCTTTTTCTTTCTCAGTTTGACCCGACACCGATACCCCTGCCGATGACTCCTGAGCCGATCCGCCTGACCTCCTTGTCTCGCTCGCCAATCATGATGCACAACCAGACCCTGGCAACCAGGCACCCACAGTCGATGTCCCAACGCTATCTGGAACCCCCCTTCCAGCCTCCGCAAGATATGCGACATCCCGGCCAAAATATCCCTAATGCCTGGCACCTTTGAGCCACCAACTCCAGCCGGCCCCCTAACATCTACCCCTAGTCTCCAACTCCCCCCACTCTCCACTGACCCAACGCCCCCCGGCAACAAAACAGGCATAGACATATACTCACGAGGCTGCGTGGATGCAGTGTTTCCACCAGCCGGACATCCAGAATCCTGCTGCTCTCCGTCGTCCTGGTGATCGCTCCCAGACCCAGACTCTTCGTTGCCGCTCTGCTGCCCCAGGCCTATGCCCCTGGCCTCCTCGTCAGCAGGGGGGACCAGAGCTGGAGAATTATTCCGCTCCCTTGACCTCCTGCTGGACCGCGACCTGTCCGCAGCCGAGATCTCCGGTGACCTGTCAGCCAGCCTTGCCCTGCTGCTAGCTGCTCCTGATGTACGATCTCCATGCTCTGACCCCAGCTAACCTGCTCAATTCAGCCTGCCCGCTGACCTGCTCTGCCTTCCGATGTCACTGCCAGGCACCCCCGGAGCTGATGATCCTGGGGTACCCGCCGCTGTCCGATCTGCATACTGAGTCCCATAGGCTGCTGCCCCCGCCTGCCACTGCCCCCTCACCGGCATCGCAGCCCTTGATAGCGCTGCTCCCCTATGAGTCCCACAGACTACACTGGCCATCGCTGCCCCGCCATGATCCTGACCAGGCCACACTTCTGGTCGGGCCCGTCCAGCCGCCGGAGCGCGCCGCCGACCCGCGCCAGCAGGGCGGGCCTTTGGATTCCTGCCGGAGGGGTGACCGGGCGGAGCTGCCGCACCACTGCCCCAGAGGGGCTCCGCGACCTCCGCCTGCCGCGCGTCTCCACGTCGCATGATAGTCTTTCGGGAGGCCTTGTCCTCCTGGTCCTGCTGCCCTGCTGTCCGCTGTCGCCCAGCAGCGATGATAGCTGCTTCTCTAGCCAGCCACCCCTTCTGGAATGTGCCACACTCCTCAACTGGTCCATCAAACTGTCAGCCGTGTCCATGGTAAGTCTGACAGTGATGGAAGGTCTTTTCACTCCAACGCTCAGTGGGATACTGACCCCTTTTCCCGCACTTTCCTGCCCTGAATCCCACCCCCCATCCTACTATTCCGCCCCTCCTTCCTTAACCAATCACCATCCCTTATTTATTTTTCTTCAAATGAAAACCCTCCCCTTGGCAACGCAGTCATGGGGGGTTCCATCTAGCTGCGCCCATTCCTGCCTCCCCACTTTATAATATACAGGTCCTTCTCAAAAAATTAGCATATAGTGTTAAATTTCATTATTTACCATAATGTAATGATTACAATTAAACTTTCATATATTATAGATTCATTATCCACCAACTGAAATTTGTCAGGTCTTTTATTGTTTTAATACTGATGATTTTGGCATACAACTCCTGATAACCCAAAAAACCTGTCTCAATAAATTAGCATATTTCACCCATCCAATCAAATAAAAGTGTTTTTTAATAACAAACAAAAAAACCATCAAATAATAATGTTCAGTTATGCACTCAATACTTGGTCGGGAATCCTTTGGCAGAAATGACTGCTTCAATGCGGCGTGGCATGGAGGCAATCAGCCTGTGACACTGCTGAGATGTTATGGAGGCCCAGGATGCTTCAATAGCGGCCTTAAGCTCATCCAGAGTGTTGGGTCTTGCGTCTCTCAACTTTCTCTTCACAATATCCCACAGATTCTCTATGGGGTTCAGGTCAGGAGAGTTGGCAGGCCAATTGAGCACAGTAATACCATGGTCAGTAAACCATTTACCAGTGGTTTTGGCACTGTGAGCAGGTGCCAGGTCGTGCTGAAAAATGAAATCTTCATCTCCATAAAGCATTTCAGCCGATGGAAGCATGAAGTGCTCCAAAATCTCCTAATAGCTAGCTGCATTGACCCTGCCCTTGATGAAACACAGTGGACCAACACCAGCAGCTGACATTGGGTACTTGACACTGGACTTCAGGCATTTTGGCATTTCCTTCTCCCCAGTCTTCCTCCAGACTCTGGCACCTTGATTTCCGAATGACATGCAAAATTTGCTTTCATCAGAAAAAAGTACTTGGGACCACTTAGCAACAGTCCAGTGCTGCTTCTCTGTAGCCCAGGTCAGGCGCCTCTGCCGCTGTTTATGGTTCAAAAGTGGCTTTACTTGGGGAATGCGGCACCTGTAGCCCATTTCCTGCACACGCCTGTGCACGGTGGCTCTGGATGTTTCCACACCAGACTCAGTCCACTGCTTCCTCAGGTTCCCCAAGGTCTGGAATCGGTCCTTCTCCACAATCTTCCTCAGGGTCCGGTCTCCTCTTCTCGTTGTACAGCGTTTTCTGCCACATTGTTTCCTTCCAACAGACTTACCATTGAGGTGCCTTGATACAGCACTCTGGGAACAGCCTATTTGTTGAGAAATTTCTTTCTGGGTCTTACCCTCTTGCTTGAGGGTGTCAATGATGGCCTTCTTGACATCTGTCAGGTCGCTAGTCTTAAGGTACCTTCACACATAACGATATTGTTAACGATATCGTTGCTATTTGTGACGTAGCAACGATATCGTTAATGAAATCGTTATGTGTGACAGCGACCAACAATCAGGCCCCTGCTGGGAGATCGTTGGTCGCTGAATAAAGTCCAGAACTTTATTTCGTCGCTGGATCTCCCGCGGACATCGCTGGATCGGCGTGTGTGACACCGATCCAGCGATGTCTTCACTGGTAACCAGGGTAAACATCGGGTAACTAAGCGCAGGGCCGCGCTTAGTAACCCGATGTTTACCCTGGTTACCATGCTAAAAGTAAAAAAAAACAAACAGTACATACTTACCTACAGCTGTCTGTCCTCCAGCGCTGCGCTCTGCTCTCCTCCTGTACTGGCTGTGAGCACAGCGGCCGGAAAGCAGAGCGGTGACGTCACCGCTCTGCTTTCCGGCTCCCAGCCAGTACAGGAGGAGAGCAGAGAAGCAGAGCGCAGCGCTGGAGGACAGACGGCTGTAGGTAAGTATCTAGTGTTTGTTTTTTTTTACTTTTAGCATGGTAACCAGGGTAAACATCGGGTTACTAAGCGCGGCCCTGCGCTTAGTTACCCGATGTTTACCCTGGTTACCGGCATCGTTGGTCGCTGGAGAGCGGTCTGTGTGACAGCTCTCCAGCGACCAAACAGCGACGCTGCAGCGATTCGGATCGTTGTCGGTATCGCTGCAGCGTCGCTTAATGTGAAGGGGCCTTTACCCATGATGGGGGTTTTGAGTAATGAACCAGGCAGGGAGTTTATAAAAGCCTCAGGTATCTTTTGCATGTGTTTAGAGTTAATTAGTTGATTCAGAAGATTAGTGTAATAGGTCGTTTAGAGAACCTTTTCTTGATATGCTAATTTATTGAGACAGGTTTTTTGGGTTATCAGGAGTTGTATGCCAAAATCATCAGTATTAAAACAATAAAAGACCTGACAAATTTCAGTTGGTGGATAATGAATCTATAATATATGAAAGTTTAATTGTAATCATTACATTATGGTAAATAATGAAATTTAACACTATATGCTAATTTTTTGAGAAGGACCTGTATACCAGAGTTTCTTTTTAGAGCAATAAGTCATAGTTGTTGTTTTTTTTTTACATGACTTTCAGGTTATCATTAAGGATGTCTTTTAATTATTTTAAGGCCGAGGGGTGCAATGTTAGTCTGCCTCCACGTGGTGCACCCTGGGTAACGCTAAAGGACTAACAATCTTGACTACCAAACAATCAAATTACATCTAGGTCTCTTGGTCAATATATTTTACATCATTTCAACTGTGATTTGTGTTCCTTTGTCCCCTTTCAATCTCTTTTTATTATTTGTTATTCATTCTTATATGTTGTTAAAATATATGTTCATACGATTAAATAAATGTAAGGCCGAGTTCACACATCCGCATAGTTTATTGCAAACGCTACTGGCTTCGTTTGTCCATCCTTATATGGATAAGTCTGGTCCGTAAATCATACACCCTAAAAAAAATTACTTAAAAAGTTTTTCTAGTCCTCTTTTCTCTCCCCTGACTACTGACTTCCAGCTGCCTGTTGAGCTCCTGAAAATTGACAATTCAGACCAGTGGCATGGTGGCATCACTGGTCAGAACCGTGCTCTATACCGCTTGCAAGCTAAAGCAGCTTTGATTCTGCAGCCTCGGAGAAGAGCAGGGGCACTGAAGTGAACTAGATCCAGTGATCCAGAGCAGCTCTTACCTAGGTAACCGTCCACCTCTGATAGACTGCAGCGGCAGCAAGTAATCTAGGCAACGAGCAGTCAACTATGAAGCAGCACAGCCATCACTCCGGGCCTGTGAGCGCCGGGGGCCGCCTCCTCTTCCCTCATTGCGCTGTAAGTTCGAAGGGCAGCGCAACTGCGCATGCCCGCAAAAAAAATACTTACAGCGCAGGTGACGTTGACGTTAATGAAGCAAGAGAAGGCGGTGCCCGACGCACACAGGCCTGGAGTGACAGCTGTGCCGCGTCTGATTAAGGGGGAAAGACCCACCCCGGGACGATTTCACAGAATGAGGGGGCACATTTTATAAGCGTTTACTTCAGCGTGTGCAGGGAGCATAACTAAAAGAGCCTCCTTGTCAGAATGCAGCATTAGTGCTGAGCAAGTGGCTCTTTTAGTTACAAACGCCTGAGGGGGGGTGGGGGGGGGGGTGACAGGTTCCCTTTAAGTCCATATATATTTGGACAGAGACAACATTTTTCTAATTTTTGTTATAGACATTACCACAATAAATATTAAACAAAACAATTCAGATGCAGTTGAATTTCAGACTTTCAGCTTTCATTTGAGGGTATCCACATTTAAATTGGATGAAGGGTTTAGGAGTTTCAGCTCCTTAACATTTGCCACCCTGTTTTTAAAGGGACCAAAAGTAATTGGCCAATTGACTCCAAGGCTATTTCATGGACAGGTGTGTGCAATTCCTTCGTTATGTCATTCTCAATTAAGCAGATAAAAGGCCTGGAGTTGATTTGAGGTGTGGCGCTTGCATTTGGAAGGTTTTGCTGTGAAGTAAACATGCAGTCAAAGGAGCTCTCCATGCAGGTGAAACAAGCCATCCTTAACCCCTTCAAGACCCAGCCTGTTTTCACCTTTCTGACCCAGCCAATTTTTACCCTTCTGACCACTGTCACTTTATGAGGTAATAACTCTGGAACGCTTCAACGGATCCCACTCATTCTAAGACTGTTTTCTCGTGACATATTGTACTTTATAATACCAGTAAAATTTCCTTGATATGACTTGCGTTTATTTGTGAAAAAAATGGAAATTTGGCAAAAATGTAGACAATTTAGCAATTTTCAAACTTTTAATTTTTATGCCCTTAAATCATAGAGTCATATCACACAAAATAGTTAATAAATAATATTTCCCACATGTCTACTTTACATCAACACAATTTTGGAAGCAATTTTTTTTTTTGTTAGAAAGTTATAAGGGTTAAACTTTGACCAGCGATTTCTCATTTTTTCAACAAATTTTACAAAACCATTTTTTTTAGGGACCACATCACATTTGAAGTCACTTTGAGGGGTCAATATGAAAGAAAATACCCCAAAGTGACACCATTCTAAAAACGGCATCCCTCAAGCTGATCAAAACCACGTTAAATAAATTGATTAACCCTTCAGGTGCTTCACAGCAGCTAAAGGAACGTGGAAGTAAAAAATGAACATTTAAATTTCAGTCAAAAATTATCTTTCAACAACGATATTTTTATTTTCACAAGTGTAAAAGGAGAAAATGGACCACAAAAGTTGTTGCAATTTCTCACGAGTACGCCAATACCCCATATGTGGGGGAAAACCACTGTTTGTGCGCACGGCAGGGCTTGGAAGGGAAGGATCACCTTTTGACTTTTTGAACGCAAATTTGGTTGGAATTGATAGCGGATGCCATGTTGCGTTTGAAGAGCCCCTGATGTGCCATTGGAAAACCCCCATAAGTGACCCCATTTTGAAAACCAGACCCTTCAAGGAACTTATCTAGCCATGTGGTGAGCACTTTGAACTCCCAGGTGCTTCACAGTAGTTTAGAACGTAGAGCCATGGAAAAAAAAAAAAAAATTTTTCCACAAAATTGATTTTTAAGCAACAATTTTTTTATTTTCACAAGTGTAAAAGGAGAAAATGGACCACAAAAGTTGTTGTGCAATTTCTCCTGAGTACGCTGATACCCCATATGTGGGGGAAAACCACTGTTTGGGCGCACGGCAGGGCTCGGAATGGAAGGAGTGACGTTTTGGATTGCAGATTTTGATGGAATGATCTGCAGGCGTCATGTTGCGTTTGCAGAGCCCCTGATGTGCCTAAACAGTGGAAACTCCTCACAAGTGACCCCATTTTGGAATCTACACCCCTGATTGAATTTATCTAGAGGCATAGTTTTATAGTATTGATTATAATGCTTTTTGTTTTACTGGTGTATGAATTTATAATGGTGTTATATGTAAGATGTGCTCGGTACATCAGATTTATAAAAGGGTGTAGTGTCAACAGGGTGTAAACAAAATTTATTAATTTGTGGACGTGTGGTATGCTTTGAAGCAATCCTTAATGCAAAGGCCAGGTTTCTCAGGGCAGGTTTCACAATGGTAAATTGTGTCCTTTCGGATTCCCCTCTTGGAGCATACTCTGCAACGTTTTTGTGATCGGCCTGTCCTCGCTGCTTGGGGAACCTGTCCTGGGAAATGTTGACCGGGGACAATACGGGCACTATCAGATTCAGAAGTACTGGGACCCTCACCTCCCTGAGTGCCAAACATTAGGGCCTTGATGACTACCTCCTGAAACTGAAGGAAGGTCCCCGTATTGCTTGCAGATCGGAACAGCACAAAAGCATTGTACATTGCCATCTGTACAATGTGCACAGCCAATTTTTTGTACCATACTTTGGCTTTTCGCATGGCACTGTATGGTTGGAGAACCTGATCTGAAAGATCCACACGCCCCATGTACCAATTGTAATCAAAGATACAATCTGGCTTTGGGACTTGTGTTGTGGTCCCACGAACAGTGACAAGGGTGCTGTTGTCATGGTGTATGGTGGTCAGGATAAGGACATCCCTTTTGTCCTTATACTTGACCACCAGATTGTTGTCGCTGCATTGGGCTCTGCTTTCCCCTTTTCTCAGCAATTAGCGGCTTAGGGAGGCCACATGCGGCTGTACCTCTGGCAGAGAGGGCCTTGAAGAGTGGGACGCTGGTGTAAAAGTTATCAATGTAGAGGTGATAACCCTTATCCAGCAGTGGGTGCAGCAATTCCCACACAATTTTCCCACTCACCCCCAGGACAGGGGGCATTCAGGGGGGTTAATCTGGGTGTCCTTCCCCTCGTAGACCCTAAATCTGTGGGTGTAACCTGAGGTACTCTCGCACAGTTTGTACAGCTTTATTCCGTACCTGGACCTCTTACTGGGCAGGTATTGTCGGAATTTTCGCCTCCCTTTGAAGTGAACGAGAGATTCATCAATAGCGATGTCCCTATGGGTGTGTACGCCTGAGCAAATTTTCTGCTGAAGTGTTCAACCACTGGCCGAATTTTATATAGACGATCAAAGTTAGGATCGTCTCGTGGAGGACACTGAGCATTATCATTATAATGCAAAAATTTATGGAACCCTTCAAAACATTTCCTTGTCGTGGCCATGCGGATACTGGTGTACTGTAGAGAATATCAGTACTCCAGTATTGACGAATCTCTGTTTTTTTTATTATGCCCTTACGCCCATATGCAGCAAAATTCCCCAAAATGTCATCATCTCTGCTGCATTTACGTGGTTCCATCTGGCGTATGATGACGAAGGTTTTTTGGGTGAAAAATTGTTGGGCATACAGGTTCGTCTGGGCCATCATAAGATTTATTATTTCATCACTGAAAAAGAATTTGAAGAAGTTAATTTCAATGAGGCCAGTGGTGTCAAACTGGATTCCTGAGCTGCTGCTGAAATCTGGAATGACGGGATGAAAATTTTCAGGGGGTGCAATCCATACGGGATCGATTGCTTTTACATATGTAATGTGTGGGGCTTGTGTAATAGGGTACTCTTTATTATAACAAAACGGAGAGAACAAAAGTAGAGAGATAAATTGTAGAATAGAAAAAAATGAAAAGAAAAATCAGATGTTAAAAAAAAGTTTGTAAAAAAAATTAGATGTTCACTACACCAATGCCCTCCCTATAAATTTACCTGCCACAAATAATTCTTTTTTACAAAAGAAAAACGGACGTTAGCAACAATGTGACGTACGCTCCCCTAATGCACTCGCTAAAAAGTTAATCGACGCAACAAATTCTTTTTTTTTTTCAAAAGAAAAACGGACGCCAGCAACAATGTGACGTACGCTCCCCTAATGCACTCGCTGAAAAGTTAATCGACGCAACAAATTATTTTTTTTTTTACAAAAGAAAAACGGACTCCAGCTACAATGTGACGTACGCTCCACCATATGCACTTGCTAAAAAGTTAATTGACGCAAATAATTCTTTTTTTTTTTTTACAAAAGAAAAAAGGACGTCAGCAGCTCCCCTAATGCACTCGCTAAAAATGTATTCGGCACAATTATTTTTTTACAAAAGAAAAAAGGACATCAGCAACAGTGTGACATACTCTCCCCTAATGCACTAGAAATTACCCAGCGATAGCAACAAACACTGACGCCGACTGACTGAAACCTAAACACTGACGCCAACTGTCTGAAACCTGAAACCTAACACACTAGCTATAAAACTACTCTATACGATTTTTTTTCTATAAAAGATCGGTCGTCACTAACGCTGTGACACCGGCAACGCTACCTTGCTACGTCTAAATCTACACTGTATTAACTACTATAATTATGTTTTTCTAAAAAAACAAAATCGGACGTCACTTAGACTGTGATGTCCCTACGCTAAATAGCTAAAAAGAGAAAAATTCCTGTGGCGCAGTCTTTGATCAGCAGCGATACTGATCTGGGCGCTGCGGACACAGGAAGCGCACAAATGCTCTGGGCAGGACGCAGCGCACACAAAAAAGGGCAAAAAAAGTGCGCTAAAAATTCAATTAGAGTTGGGGGAGGGGGTACTGGAACAAGGAGGGTGGATGGGAAAGGGGGCGTCACCAAACACTGACGCCGGCTACACTATGTCTAAAACTACACTGTACTAACTACTATCATTATTATTTTCTAAAAAAAAAAACAATCGGACGTCGCTTAGACTGCGAAGTCCGCTATGCTAACTAGCTAAAAAGAGAAAAACTCCCGTGGCGCAGTCTCTGATCAGCAGCGATACTGATCAGAGCGCTGCGGACATGGGAAGAGCATGAATGCTCTGCGCAGGATGCCGCACACTGGAAAAAAGCGCAAAAAAGTGTGCTAAAAAAATCAATTGGAGGGTGGGGGAGGGGAAATGGAGGGGGGTACTGGAACAGGGATGGGTGATGTAAAAGGGGTGGTGGAGGTGCTGCTGCTCTGCTGTGATCACTGGAGTCACACAGCAGGCAGATGGCTGCAGAGAGCACAGCAGGAAGCTGGATCAAGAAGCAGGAAGCAGGAGATCGCAGGGACGATCGCACTGGCCACCAATGGATTCCTTCACTCATGCACAGAGAGGTGCTTGGACAACCGCTCTGCATGCCAAATCTGAGGTAAAGATGGCGTGCAGGGCGGTGATCGGTATTTTAAATTAACCCCTTTGGCACTGATTGGCTAGAAGCTATTGTTCAGCCAATCAGTGCCCTAGGGGTTAATCAGGTGAGGTGATGTTTTGATCACCCCACCCACTGTGACGGCTGTGATCGGTGCGACGTCACTCAGCACAGATCACAGCCAGTCACATGCTTTTTCTTTTAATAACTTTATTGTTTTATTGCTGTGATTGGCTGGTCAGGATTGACCAGCCAATCACAGCGATCGCCGATGTGGGGGGGCGGTGCAGTCCCCCGGGGCTACGTGCTGAGATGGTCTGCTGTCATGGAACCCGTTCACCGCATGATGCCGTGTGGTGACCGGAAAATGGCGACGCCGTACTAGTACTGCGGTGGTCAGAAATGCACCTCCCGCAGCGCAGTACTAGTACAGCGGAGGTCAGGAAGGGGTTAAGCAGCGAAAACAGAAAAAAAAATCCGAGAAATTGCTACAATATTAGGAGTGGGAAAATCTACAGTTTGGTACATCCTGAGAAAGAAAGAAAGCACTGGTGAACTCATCAAGGCAAAAAGACCTGGGTGCCCACGGAAGACCACAGTGGTGGATGATCGCAGAATAATCTCCATGGTGAAGAGAAACCCCTTCACAACAGCCAACCAAGTGACCAACACTCTCCAGGAGGTCGGCGTATCAATATCCAAATCTACCATAAAGAGAAGACTGCATGAAAGTAAATACAGAGGGTTCACTGCACGGTGCAGCCACTCATAAGCATCAAGAATAAAAAGGCTAGACTGGACTTGGCTAAAAACATCTAAAAAAGCCAGCACAGTTCTGGAAGAACATTCTTTGGACAGATGAAACCAAGATCAACCTCTACCAGAATAATGGAAAGAGAAAAGTATGGTGAAGGCGTGGTACAGCTCATGATCCAAAGCATACCACATCATCTGTAAAATATGGCGGAGGCAGTGTGATGGCTCGGGCATGCATGGCTGCCAGTGGCACTGGGTCACTAGTGTTTATTGATGATGTGACACAGGACAGAAGCAGCCAAATTAATTCTGAGGTATTCAGAGCCATACTGTGTGCTCAGATCCAGCCAAATGCAGCCAAACTGATTGGTCGTCGCTTCATACTACAGATAGACAATGACCCAAAATATAAAGCCAAAGCAACCCAGGAGTTTATTAAAGCAAAGAAGTGGAATATTCTTGAATGGCCAAGTCAGTCACCTGATCTTAACCCAATTGAGCATGCATTTCACTTGTTAAAGACTAAACTTCAGACAGAAAGGCCCACAAACAAACAGCAACTGAAAACCACCGCAGTGAAGGCCGGGCAGAGCATCAAAAAGGAGGAAACACAGCGTCTGGTGATGTCCATGAGTTCAAGACTTCAGGCAGTCATTGCCAACAAAGGGTTTTCAACCTAGTACTAGAAATGAACATTTTATTTAAAATTACAGTGCATACAAGTAGTATTCAACCCCCTGCAGATTTAGCAGGTTTAATAAGATGCAAATAAGTTAGAGCCTTCAAACTTCAAACAAGAGCAGGATTTATTAACAGATGCATAAATCTTACAAACCAAAAAGTTTTGTTGCTCAGTTAAATTTTTATAAATTTTAAACATAAAAGTGTGGGTCAATTATTATTCAACCCCTAGGTTTAATATTTTGTGGAATAACCTTTGTTTGCAATTACAGCTAATAATCGTCTTTTATAAGACCTGATCAGGCCGACACAGGTCTCTGGAGTTATCTTGGCCCACTCCTCCATGCAGATCTTCTCCAAGTTATCTAGGTTCTTTGTGTGTCTCATGTGGACTTTAATCTTGAGCTCCTTCCACAAGTTTTCAAGTGGGTTAAGGTCAGGAGACTGACTAGGCCACTGCAACACCTTGATTTTTTGCCTCTTGAACCAGGCCTTGGTTTTCTTGGCTGTGTGCTTTGGGTCGTTGTCTTGTTGGAAGATGAAATGATGACCCATCTTAAGATCCTTGATGGAGGAGCGGAGGTTCTTGGCCAAAATCTCCAGGTAGGCCGTGCTATCCATCTTCCCATGGATGCACACCAGATGGCCAGGCCCCTTGGCTGAGAAACAGCCCCACAGCATGATGCTGCCACCACCATGCTTGACTGTAGGGATGGTATTCTTGGGGTCGTATACAGTGCCATCCAGTCTCCAAAGGTCACGTGTGTGGTTGGTACCAAAGATCTCGATCTTGGTCTCATCAGACCAGAGAACCTTCAACCAGTCAGTCTCAGAGTCCTCCAAGTGATCATGAGCAAACTGTAGACGAGCCTTGACATGACGCTTTGAAAGTAAAGGTACCTTACTGACTCGTCTGGAATGGAGACCATTGCGGTGGAGTACGTTACTTATGGTATTGACTGAAACCAATGTCCCCACTGCCATGAGATCTTCCCGGAGCTCCTTCCTTGTTGTCCTTGGGTTAGCCTTGACTCTTCGGACAAGCCTGGCCTCGGCACGGGAGGAAACCTTCAAAGGCTGTCCAGGCCGTGGAAGGCTAACAGTAGTTCCATAAGCCTTCCACTTCCGGATGATGCTCCCAACAGTGGAGACAGGTAGGCCCAACTCGTTGGAAAGGGTTTTGTACCCCTTGCCAACCTTGTGACCCTCCACGATCTTGCCTTTGATGGCCTTGGAATGCTCCTTTGTCTTTCCCATGTTGACCATGTATGAGTGCTGTTCACAAGTTTGGGGAGGGTCTTAAATAGTCAGAAAAGGCTGTAAAAAGAGATAATTAAGCCAAACATGTGAAGCTCATTGTTCTTTGTGCCTGAACTACTTCTTAATACTTTAGGGGAACCAAACAGAATTCTGGTGGGTTGAGGGGTTGAATAATAAATGACCCTCTGAAAAGACTTTTCACAATTTAAAAAAAAAATAAACAAAGAAATAACATTCTTTTTTGCTGCAGTGCATTTCACACTTCCAGGCTGATCTACAGTCCAAATGTCACAATGCCAAGTTAATTCCAAATGTGTAAACCTGCGAAATCTGCAGGGGGTTGAATACTACTTGTAGGCACTGTATTTAATCTGTCCAATCACTTTTGGTCCCTTTAAAAACAGGGTGGCACATGTTAAGGAGCTGAAACTCCTAAACCCTTCATCCAATTTTAATGTGGATACCCTCAAATGAAAGCTGAAAGTCTGAACTTCAACTGCATCTCAATTGTTTTGTTTAAAATTCATTGTGGTAATGTCTATAACCAAAATTAGAAAAATGTTGTCTCTGTCCAAATATATATGGACTTAACTGTATATCTCTGAAACACTGAAACTTTGGAAAGTTGATGGGGGACAATGTTTCTCGAATTACTAGTCAAAAGCGGTCCGCAGTGACTTCTCCCCATCCTGCAACAGTTGAGTGACCCGTCTCTCCCTATGGAGAGACCTGTCAGTTGAGGCGAGTGTGGCGGAGGAAGGGGTGTGGAGAGGCGGTGAAGACCACATCGGACAAGTTATTTGAGACAACCTTTAGTGAGTTGTTCAATTAGGAAATTACTTCAGATTGCAATTTATGAACATGTGTGATAAGTAGAGCATGATTGGAAAAACAGGAGAGGGATAACACTTTTTAAATGTAGGTGCAAAAAGGTCATGAGGGCAATGAACATTTTCTATGAGAGCGCATCATCACCCACAGAAATTACTCAACATTTTGGAAAGCTTTCATATGGTGATGAATATGTTCCTTTACTTATGATTCACTTGACATCATCTGTGCTGGCGAGATGGACAGGATTTCCATCTAAAGTCACCCATAGACAGCTCTGAACAAGTAGAGATGACAGCATAATATGGGCATTTATAGGGAGCGATGGCTGGCAGGGGTATTGCCAAGACCTATGGGTAACAGTACATTTTCTATCATCTCATATCTTACCACTTTTGGCAATTATGTGCAGATGTCTGGATATGGTTTTAGACTGTTTGCTTTTGTGCATATATTTTGATACGTAGTCTACAGTATAACACGTAGGTGCGGCTGCACTAATCTATCACCAATAGAACAAGAACCATTTCTTATTAATACGTTTTTAATTACAATGAAAATTGTATGTAAAAAAATCATCTTCTGTACGTGCATTAATACAAAACAATTTCCAAATTCTATAAAAGGGCTTAATGATTTCAGAAGTGTAGTCAGTCTGCTCCTGCCCACAAGCCAGCTGTACACATCTACCCACATTGCCCATAGAAAGATGAGACTTGGCAAAAATATGGATGTACTGTTATTAGAGAGGTACTCGGTGTTTGTATGAAGTTCATTAATCAAAGCACATGAACTTACCATTCTGTGGCACAGAACACTGTAAATAGTCCTGTAAATGCCTGTATAAAAATAGTTGCAGAGAAAAAAAAGGGATTGCATACGGATGTAAAAACGGATGATGCGATTAAAAATCGCATTGCACTCGCATGACAATCGCATAAGTTACATCCGTTTTTTCGGTCCAGATTATGGACCGTTTTTTTTTCTCACAAGTGGAAAGGGGCCCTTAAAGTCACATTTACAAGTCAGGTTTGGTTGGAGCGTAATCAGTTTTTCTCACAGGAAAGATATATATCTTTGTTACCATCTTTTCGGTTAGTCATTAAAAAGGTATCAACCACTGAGGATTCTCCATTCTAAATATTTTTCAATCAGTTTTTCTCATAAGCTGAAAATTAAAAAAAAAGTTTCTCCACATTCTCTCATCTAACAGTCCAGGAAAATGAGACTCCACTGAGATGTCATTTGAGTGCTGTCTAATTTTTTTTTCACGGACCCATAGGCTTGTGATGTCGATTTTGATTTCTGATTAAAAAAAAAAATCAGACTTGTCTCCGCAAATCAATATTCTTTGTCTTCCACAATGTCCTCCATCGCGCTCCTGCACAGGCGTTACATGTCTCTGCCCTGCTGAGGTTAGAGCAAAGTATTGTAGTGCACTTGCGCGGGGAAAGAGTGCTGATGACCTGGAAGTTAAGCTGGCGCATGCGCACCCCTGAGCTGGGCGCTGCCCTCAACAGGATAGACAGAATTGCGCCTGTGAAGGAGAAAGGCTGCCGTCACACTAGCAGTATTTGGTCAGTATTTTACCTCAGTATTTGTAAGCCAAAACCACGAGTGGGTGATAAATACAGAAGTGGTGCATATGTTTCTATTATACTTTTCCTCTATTTGTTCCACTCCTGGTTTTGGCTTACAAATACCGATGTAAAATACTGACCAAATACTGCTAGTGTGACAGCAGCCAATGATGGAGGTTTTCTGCACCATTTTTTCACCCACAAAGATAGGTTACTTGAATTTTTTTCAAAAATATGCAAAGTAAAAAAAAAACACCAAAAACTTGGAGTGATTGTACACTAATTTAGATATATGGTGCAGAAAATCTGCGACATCAAAAACTCAACTTAGCCTAAGGGTATGTTCACAAAGAGCTTCAAATCTGCTTACAACAAGCTTTCCATTCATTTATATGAAAAAACTCACTTGTACGAAATATGTTCCTTTTTATTCATGTTTTTAATATGTTAAAAAAGGTTATGTAAATTCATTCCTGCTTTTTTAAATGCGCAAGTCTGTGTATTTTTCATGCTTTTCAGAAGTGTTTTTAGTAGTAGAAACGTGCCAAAATCTACACATATTGATACATCCCATTTAATAATTTAAAATGCAAGTAAAGTAAAAAAAAACCAAAGCATCATAACAATGTGTTTTTCAGACACCGTTGTGACACTGTCTTTATGCATTTTAATAGTAATGTGAGGTGTAGCACTAGTGATTTTGGCCAGTTTCTGCAGCAAAATGCACATTAAAAACCACAGGTTTTGGCCCATTTATGAGTGGAAAGCCAGCCATAGGATTGTCATGATGCTTTTTCCAACATACATTGAAAAATATACAGAAAAAAATGCAACATGTGTACTATTGATGAATCATCTTTTTAGGGTGAATGGGAAACTTATTGCATTTTTTAACGTTCCAAAAACCTCAGTGTGAAACTGTTTTGGCTTTGTTCACGTGGAGGTTTTAGAGAAGTTAAAAACCAAGACGTTTATCAGGCCGGTTTCACACGTCCAGATAATTCCAGTACCGTATAAAATCGGTACTGGAGTTATCCGTGTCCGTGTGCTCACGTGGCACATCAGTGTGGCACACGTGCGGCACACGTGTGCCGCCCGTGTGCCCACTGGGTACCACACGCACCATGCAGGAGACAGCGCTAAAGTTTAGCGCTGTCCCCTGCATCGTGCTGAATCCGCGATTCATATCTTCCCTGCAGCAGCGTTTGCTGCATAGAAGATATGAATAATAGTGCCCCGCCCTCCCACCCATGCGCCCCCCCCGTTGTTCTGAAAATACTCACCCGCCTCCCTCGTTGGCTGTCGCTGCTTCCTGGTCTGGCCGCATCTTCTCCTGTATGCGGTCACGTGGGGCCTATGGGAGGTGGAGCCGCATATTCATTACTGTAAATGAGCGGCCCCATGTGACCGCTGCTGCAGATATGAATCGCGGATTCAGCACCAGTGGGGGGGGACAGCGCTTAATGTAGCGCTGTCCCCTGCACGGCACACGGACTGCACACGGACAACGTCCGTGTGTGGTACGTGTTTTACACGGAGCCATTGACTTTAATGGGTCCGTGTAATACGTGCGCTCCCACGAACACTGACATGTCTCCGTGTTTGGCACACGGAGACACGGTCCACAAAAAATCACTGACATCTGAACAGATGCAGTGATTTTTATGTGTCTACGTGTGTCAGTGTCTCCGGTACGTGAGGAAACTGTCACCTCACGTACCGGAGACACTGACGTGTGAAACAGGCCTCAAGCGGTAACGGCTTCAGGACACACTTGTTTTTTGAGGAGGGTTGCAATTTTACAAATACTCATGGGGGCATAGCATTAGGACATGTGCACACATGCATTTTTTGCGTGGAAACTCAGTTTTTGAGGAGTTTTGGAATTTGGATTTTCTGCAAAGTTTCTACTTCAAAATGTCCTAAAAAAACAAACAAAAAAAGCAACTGAGTTTACATACCATCAGAAAACCACGTGAAAAACATATCAGATAACACTCAAAAGAATGAACATAAGCCATTCTATGTAAAAACGACTTGCTGTTTATATGTTCATTTTTTGACCATCTTTTAACCCCTATCTGGCCTCGGACGGGATAGTACGTCCGAGGTCAGATCCCCTGCTTTGATGCAGGGCTCCGCGGTGAGCCCGCACCAAAGCCGGGACATGTCAGCTGTTTTGAACAGCTGACATGTGCCCGTAATAGGCGCGGGCAGAATCGCGATCTGCCCGCACCTATTAACTAGTTAAATGCCGCTGTCAAACGCAGACAGCGGCATTTAACTACCGCATCCGGCCGGGGCGGCCGGAAATGACATCATCGCCGACCCCCGTCACATGATCAGGGGTCGGCGATTCGTCTCCATTGTAACCATAGAGGTCCTTGAGACCTCTATGGTTACTGATCGCCGGTGGCTGTGAGCGCCACCCTGTGGACGGCGCTCACAGCACACCTGATTTTCTGCTACATAGCAGCGATCAGCAGATCGCTGCTATGTAGCAGAGGCGATCGAGTTGTGCCTGCTTCTAGCCTCTCATGGAGGCTATTGAAGCATGGCAAAAGTAAAAAAAAAAAGTTGAAAAAAATGTTAAAAAAAAAAAATATATAAAAGTTTAAATCACCCCCCTTTCGCCCCAATCAAAATAAATCCATAAAAAAAAAATATCAAATCTACACATATTTGGTATCGCCGCGCTCAGAATCGCCCGATCTATCAATTAAAAAAAAGCATTAACCTGATCGCTAAACAGCGTAGCGGGAAAAAAATTTGAAATGCCAGAATTACGTTTTTTTGGTCGCCGCGACATTACATTAAAATGCAATAACAGGCGATCAAAAAAACGTATCTGCACCGAAATGCTATCATTAAAAACGTCATCTCGGCACGCAAAAAATAAGCCCTCAACTGACCCCAGATCACGAAAAATGGAGACGCTACGAGTATCAGAAAATGGCACAATTTTTATTTTTTTTTAGCAAAGTTTGGAATTTTTTTTCACCACTTAGATAAAAAATAACCTAGTCATGTTAGGTGTCTATGAACTCGTAATGACCTGGAGAATCATAATGGCAGGTCAGTTTTAGCATTTAGTGAACCTAGCAAAAAAGCCAAACAAAAAACAAGTGTGGGACTGCACTTTTTTTGCAATTTCACCGCACTTGGAATTTTTTCCTGTTTTCTAGTACACGACATGCTAAAACCAATGATGTCGTTCAAAAGTACAACTTGTCCCGCAAAAAATAAGCCCTCACATGGCCAAATTGACGGAAAAATAAAAAAGTTATGGCTCTGGGAAGGAGGGGAGCGAAAAACGAACACGGAAAAACAAAAAATCCCAAGGTCATGAAGGGGTTAACTGCTTCAGGTTTATAAAAACACCGAGAGTTTAGAAGAAGTAACATCCATTCTTCTGATGTTTTGTACCTTACACTACAAGTCAAAGGGAAAGCTCAGGAGACACCCGGGTACTTTGAGTGTTTTACCATTATTTATGCTTTAAAAAAAAAATACTAGCCATTCCTTGATTCAATGGAGTGGAACAAAAAAACAAAAACAGAAAAAAAAAATGGAATGGAAAATGACTGTAACAAAGACGTTGCACGAAATGAGAAAATCCATCCTGCCGGTGGTCAAAACAGTCAGAAAAAAGCTCAAGAAATTACCCTAAGGGATGAGTCACATGGTCGGTCAAGGATCGCAATGCAGTGCTCGGACTAGCCAGATTTTATGCGGGTTAACAAAACCCAGTATTCCTGAGATTCCTATAAATCTCATACACTTTTTTGGAACTGTAAGACACTGGGTGAAAAATTAACTGAAAACTCAATGTGGGCACACAACCTTAAGCTTCTTTTCCTTCCAATAGTGGAACACGTTTATATTGTAGATGATGATATTTCCCCCCCACACGTAGAAAAATATTCTGCTTGAAAAAAAAACAAACAATTCAAAATTTACCACTCAACCAATAGAAGCAGAAGAATACACTCTTGAAAAAAAGTTTATCCTTTTCCTTTTTATATGTGGTTTTTGAATACTGACTTTCCAGCCAGAAAAAAACTCTCTGTGTGCACATACCCGGATATGGATTTCAAGGCATCGTGTATAGAAATGCCTGTGTGCACCAACAAATATACCTACAGTGGTGGTCTTTGGTATATAATATACGGATCAAGCACTTTCAATGTTGGATTTCACAAATAATTAAAACAAAATGAAGTCCCTTTAAAATTATAATATAATGCACATTTATCGGAGAATCAATGTAATTCCAGGAATTTTCTCTCTTTCGTATTCACGTACCCTATGGGCATTATGACGACATGGCTCATCAATAAATCAATGGGATCTTAAGGCCTTTTCTAAAGTCTATACAAGAGTGGTATATTTTCCACTCTGCCCTGGATCCATTGTACTAACAGAGACAAAAGCCATTTATCTCCGAATATTTTAGATTTCAAGGTTTTATCGGAAGAGTGAGCTACAAGGTAACATAGGCAGAAGCTCTGGCCGGTGGATCAATGCAGGGATCTAGAGCTTTTCAATAGATATGTGTGTCATATATCATTCCCCATAGGATTCGGCAGCCGAGTACACATTCATAACATTTCAGAAGTCATCCATTAAAGGGAACCTGTCACCCCGTTTTTTGAGATTGAGCTATAAATACTGTTAAATAGGGCCTGCGCTGTGTGTTCCTATAGTGTATGTAGTGTACCCCGATTCCCCACCTATGCTGAGAAATAACTTACCAAAGTCGCCGTTTTCGCCTGTCAATCAGGCTGGTCAGGTCGGGAGGGCGTGGTGACATCGCTGGTTCTTCCTCAGCTTTACGTTGGTGGCGTAGTGGCGTAGTGGTGAACAAGCAGCGCGCGATCTGCGCTGTCATCCCTTTCGTCGGTGGGGGCGGCCATCTTCCTGGGGCCGCGCGTGCGCAGATCGAGTGCTCTGCTGCACGGGGCTTCAGGAAAATGGCCGCGGGATGCCGCGCGTGCGCATTAGAGATCGCGGCGGCCATTTTCCCAAAGCCGAGATGCAAACTCGGCTTTGGGAAAATGGCCGCCGCGATCTCTAATGCGCACGCGCGGCATCCCGCGGCCATTTTCCTGAAGCCCCGTGCAGCAGAGCACTCGATCTGCGCACGCGCGGCCCCAGGAAGATGGCCGCCCCCACCGATGCAAGGGATTACAGCGCAGATCGCGCGCTGCTTGTTCACCACTACGCCACTACGCCACCAACGTAAAGCTGAGGAAGAACCAGCGATGTCACCACGCCCTCCCGACCTGACCAGCCTGATTGACAGGCGAAAACGGCGACTTTGGTAAGTTATTTCTCAGCATAGGTGGGGAATCGGGGTACACTACATACACTATAAGAACACACAGCGCAGGCCCTATTTAACAGTATTTATAGCTCAATCTCAAAAAACGGGGTGACAGGTTCCCTTTAAGAAAAAAACTTAGCTATTCGGGGTAATGGTAATTCAGGTTCCCAAGTGTAAATCTGGATTCAGCTGCAAAGTCCGCACCAGATTTCATGAAAAGCCAGGAGACATACAATCACATTTCTCGAACATTGGCTGCCATGGAGACCAGAACTCATAATACCAGCATGTACACACAGAGATTAAAAGCTATCCACCCCCACACATCTTTACTATGGCCCAAGCCTACAACCTGTATCAATAGGGAGTGGATACAATTCCCAAGTATCAGTTTCTTTTGTTCCCACCATGTAGATTAATTGTGTGATAGATACAAAGTTACAAATTTAAAAAAAAGCTAAAAAAGGGAACCGGTCAGAAAATTCTGCACCCCCCAAACCATTTATATGACAGTATAGCTCTTTAAAAGACTAGTTGATCTCTTTATGACAAGTTGATCTCTTTATAGACACCAAAGCAAAACTCCAGAACAGTGAAATCCCAATTCGAAGTTCTGTATATATGTGTCTGGAAGTGCATTGGGGCGTGACGATTCACTTACAGCTTTTCAGCCTCTCCCTACATTCCCTATGTAGCACCACTACACTGCTTGATTGGCAGGTCGTTGGTTCCCATACACGGCAGGGTACGTAGCTCATCAGCCTCCCCCTGTATTCCCTGCCTACAGCTACTCTCCTCTAGTTGACTGACAAGTTGTTAGCCCCAATACACGGCAGGGAATAGAGCCTGAGAAGCGTAAGTGCATATCCACACTTCCAGACACATATACTGTATGAAAAACTTCAAAACGCGCTCTTTCGCTACTGGAAAAACTCTTTGAGGTAAAAGAGGGATCAACTTGTTTATTTTACTTTTTTTTTTTTTTTTTTTAAAAGGCTATTCTGTCATAGAAATATATAATCCTCTCTGAAATCAGAGGACTCGACTATAAAATATTTCAAAACTTATATTGAATAAAAAAAAAATACAAATCCCCTTGAGATCAACAGTACAAATTCAATACTATTGATTTGAATAGGAGGTGGATGTGCAGTACCCAGACGCGGTCACTATGAGAAGATGGAGCAGCTTCGTAATTGAGAATTTCCAGCGGTGGCAGCCGACACCCGAGCACAGCTGACAGCCGAACGATCAAGCACTGATGACCTATCCTAATGATGCTAATAATGATAGGTCGTCAATGATACTGTGGACAACCTCTTTAACCCCTTTCCGACCTTAGTCGTATAGGTACGTCTAAGGTTGCCTCCCCATTTGCTGCGGGCAATGAGCCCGTAACTTTTCCAGCACATGTCAGCAGATTTCATTAACTGACATGTGTCTGTAACAGCCGCAGGAGGAATCACGATCCCCCCACAGCTGTTAACATGTTAAATGCCGCTGTCAGTCTTTGGCAGCGGCATTTAACATGATCACGCCAGAGGCATGTCACTAGCCCCGCCCATTGGCGCCACTTTCACATGATCGGGGGTCGGCGAATGGTTGGCATGACAAGCTGGGATCTGCAGGAGAAGCCTGTGGTTGTCATAGATAGCTATGAGTGCCGCCCAGATTTTTAAAAATATTTACAAAATATAAAAGTTTACAATCACTCCCCATTCAAAATAAAACAATTTAAAAAAAAAATACATATTTGGTATCGCCGTGTTCAGAATCACCCGATCTATCAATATATATAAAAAGAATTAATACGGCATAGCAAAAAAAAAAATCATAACACTAGATTTCCTTATTTTTGTTGCCACAACATTACATTAAAATGAAATAAGAGGCGATCAAAATATCATACCTATACCAAAATGGTTTCAATAAAAAACGTCAGCTCGGCACACGAAAAATAAGCCCTCACCAAGCTCCAGATCCCGAAAAATGGCAAAAAAAATTTTGGGTCAGAAACTTTGGATTTTTTTTTCAACACTTACATAAAAAAAGAACCTAGACATGTTTGGGATCTACAAACTTGTAATGACCTGGAGAATCATAATGGCAGGTCAGTTTTGGCATTTAGTGAATATGGTAAAAAAAAAAAAAATAGTGGAATTGCACCTTTTAGGAAATGTCACTGCACTTGGAATTTTTTTCTCATTTTTCAGTACGCTATATGACCGAGCCTTTGATAAATACCCAACAGTCATATTTAACGTATACATATACAATACAGGTCAAAAGTTTGAACACATCTGTTCATTTAATGGTTATTCTAAATGGAATGTGCACATTGTACATTCAGACTGAAAGCAGCAAAATCAAGAAGGAACAAATATCGAAACATGGAGTAAAGAAACATATGTGAAACAAACTGGGAAATGTGTAAAAGCTTAGATTACTCAAATTACCCCACCCCCACCTTTAATTCTGCTGACAGCTTTACGCCCCTTGGCATTTTCGCCACCATCTTCATGAGTACTCACCTGGAATGGTTTCCAATGAACAGGTTTGCCTCATCAAGAGTTCATTTAAGGAATCACTGCCTTTCAGGAAAGCGTTTGCAGTGATAATAATAATAATAATAATAATAATAATAATAATAATAATAGTATACAGTGCTGAGCCACATTTAACAACTGATCTAAGCCAGATTATGGCAAGAAGCATGCAAATAACTAAAGAGAAACAATAGTCCATCAGTACTATAAGAAATGAAGGTTAGTCATTAGTTAGTTAGAAAACTGCTAAAACCTTGATGGTATCTTCAAGTATAGTCATGAAAACCATCCAGCACTATGATGAATCTAGCTCTCATTAAGATCGCCCCAGGAAAGAAAGACCAATAATTACCTCTGCTGCAGAGGATAAGTTCATAAGAGGTATTATTATTATTCATTTATATAGCACCATTAATTCCATGGTGCTGTACATGAGAAAGGGGTTACATACAGAGTTATAGATATCGCTTACAGTAAACAAATTTACAGTGACAGACTGGTACAGATGGGAGAGGACCCTGTCCTTGCGGACTTACATTCTATGGGATAGTGGGGAAGAGGCAGAAGGTAGGGGCGAGGCAGCGGCTCTGGCGATGGCAAGGCGGCAGAATGGTTATTGCAGGCTGTAGGCTTTCTGGAAGAGATGGGTTTTCAGGTTCCGTCTGAAGGAGCCGAGGGTGGTCGATAGTCGGATGTGTTGAGGCATGGAATTCCAGAGGATGGGGATATTTGGGAAAAATCTTGGAGGCGGTTGTGTGAGGAACGAATAAGTGTGGAGGAGAGTAGGAGGTCTTGGGAAAATCGGAGATTACGTGAGGGAAGATATTGGGAGATTAGTTCAGAGATACAGGGAGGGGACAGGTTGTGGATGGCTTTGTAGATCAGTGTTAGTAGTTTGAACAGGATTCGTTGGGGAATTGGGAGCCAGTGGAGGGATTTGCAGAGGGGAGAAGTAGGGGAGTAGCAAGGAGAGAGGTGGATTAGCCGGGCAGCAGAGTTGAGGACAGACTGGAGTGGTGCAAGAGAGTTAGCGGGGAGGCCACAGAGGAGGGTGTTGCAGTAGTCGAGGCGGGAGATGATGAGGGCATGCACAAGAGTTTTGGTAGATTGTGGGCTGAGGAAGGAACGGATTCTGGCAATATTTTTGAGTTGGAGGCGACAGGAGGTGGCAAGAGTTTGGACGTGCGGTTTGAAGGACAGGGCAGAGTCGAGAGTTACCCCGAGGCAGCGGATTTCAGGTGCGGGAGAGAGCGTGAAGCCGTTTACCATAATAGATAGGTCAGGTAGGGGGAGATACGTGAGATGGGGGAAAGATGATGAGTTCGGTTTTGCCTACATTGAGTTTTAGGAAGCGAGAGGTGAAGAAGGAGGATATGGCTGACAGACACTTCGGGATTCTGGACAGCAGAGAGGTGACATCTGGGCCAGAGAAGTAGATCTGAGTGTCATCCGCATACAGGTGGTACTGGAAGCCGTGGGACTTTATGAGTTGTCCTAGGCCAAGAGTATAGATGGAAAAAAGTAGGGGCCCTAGGACAGAGCCTTGAGGGACTCCAACAGAGAGAGGGCGGTATGAGGAGGTGGTGTGGGAGTGGGAAACGCTAAATGTGCGGTCGGAAAGGTATGAGGTGATCCAGGACAGGGCAAGGTCTTTGATGCCAAGGGAAGAAAGAATCTGTAGCAGTAGGCAGTGATCGACTGTGTCGAAAGCAGAGGACAGGTCAAGAAGGAGGAGGATGGAGAACTGTCTGTTTGCTTTGGCTGTGAGTCAGTCATTAGTAATTTTTGTCAGGGCAGTTTTGGTGGAGTGGTGGGGGCGGAAGCCAGATTGGAGGTTGTCAAGGAGAGAGTTAGATGAGAGGTGGGAGGAAATTTGAGCATGGACATGCTGCTCAAGGAGCTTTGAAGCAAACGGGAGCACTGATATGGGGCAGTAGCTGGGCATAGCAGTTGGGTCAAGGTTAGTTTTTTTGAGGATGGGTGTGATGGTGGCATGTTTGAAGGCCGAGAGGAAGGTACCAGAAGATAGCGATAGGTTGAAGAGATGGGTTAGGGCTGGAATGAGCATGTTAGTGAGATTGGGGAGCAGGTGGGAGGGGATGGGTCAAGTGCACAGGTGGTGAGGTACGATTTGGAAAAGAGGCGAGTAAGCTCTCCTTCAGTGATGTCGGAGAGGGAGGTTATTAGGGAAGGGCAGAGGTCTGGTATATGGAGTGGTTGGGGTGATGGAACAGTAAAGGTTTGCCTTGTTTGGTTGATCTTGTTTTTGAAGTCGGTGGCAAAGTCCTCGGTGGAGATGAGGGGAGTTGAAGGTGGCAGTGGTGGGCGGAGGAGGGAGGTAAATGTGCTGAATAGTTGTTTTGGGTTGTAGGATAGTGAAGATACAAGATTAGTGAAATAGGTCTGTTTAGCAGAGGTGAGGGCTAATTTGAAGTCAAATGTAGTTTGTTTGAAAGCAGTGAAGTCGTCTGGCAGGCGTGTTTTCTTCCAACGCCGCTCCGCAACCCTGGATGCTTGTCAAAGTTTTTTTGTGAGATTGTTATGCCAAGGTTGCCTATTGGTTCGTCGCACTGTGCCATGCATGGGAGGGGCGACTGAGTCTATGGCTGATGTGAGGGTGGAGTTATAGAAAGCGGTGGCGCTGTCCGTGTCATGGAGTGAAGATATGGAGGACAGGGGTAGGAGAGAGTCAGAGTCTGTGAATGTCTAGATGTGTGAGGTTTCTGCGAGGATGTGGTAATGGCTGGACATGGGGGCAGGTGAGGAGGACAAGGATGAGACGGTGAGTAGATGGTGGTCAGATAGGAGGAAGGGAGAGGTTGTGAGATTAGATAAGGAACAGAGGCGGGTGAAGATGAGGTCTAGTGTATGTCCATCTGTGTGGGTGGCTGTGGAGGACCACTGAGTGAGTCCAAAGGATGAAGTAAGGGCCAGTAGCTTGGAGGCTGCTGGCTGGTGTCAGTAGGGTTATTAAAGTCACCCATGATGATGGTGGGGATGTCAGCAGAGCGAAAGTGAAGAAGCCAGGTAGAGAATTGGTCAGAGGTACCAGGAAATTGACAACACCTCAGATAATAGCCTTTATAAATGATGCACAGACATCTAACAACATCAACTGTCCAGAGTAGATTGTGAGAAGAACCCTTTACAGACAAATTTCTGCAAAGAAGCCAATACTGAGGACTACAGGCAAGTGAAAAAACTTGCTTGTGCAAAGAAACACAAGGGCTGGGAATTTTAAATCAGTGGAAATCTGTACTGTGGTCTGCTGAATCACATTTTGAGATTTTTGCACCAATAGTAGTGTCTTTGTGAGACACGGACATGGTGAGACGATGATTTTTACATGTGTGGTGACCATCATGAAGCGTGGAGGGAGAGGTTTGATGGTGTGATTCTGAATTCAAGACACACTTAGCATGGCTACCACGGCATTCTGCAACAATATGCAGTTACATCTGGTTTGCACTTAGAAGGACCATAATATGTGTTGCAATAGGACATTGACCCTAAACACCTCCAGGCTATGTAAGTGGTCTGCAACTAAGGGTACCGTCACACAGTGCAATTTTGATCGCTACGACGGCACGATTCGTGACGTTCGAGCGATATAGTTACGATATCGCAGTGTCTGACACGCTCCTGCGATCAGGGACCCCGCTGAGAATCGTACGTCGTAGCAGATCGTTTGAAACTTTCTTTCGTCGTCTAGTGTCCCGCTGTGGCGGCATGATCGCATGGTGTAACATATATCGTATACGATGTGCGCATAGTAACCAACGGCTTCTACATCGCACATACGTCATGAAATCGCTCCAGCGTCGTACATTGCAAAGTGTGACAGCAGTCTACGACGCTGGAGCGATATTGTTACGATGCTGGAGCGTCACGGATCGTACCGTCGTAGCGATCAAAATGCCACTGTGTGACGGTACCCTAAGAAGGAGAGAAATGGAGGCTGCCTCAGATGACATGGTCTCAACAATCACTGGATTTCAACCCATCTGAGATATTTAGGATGATTTGGACGCAGAGTACTGCTAAAGCAGCCAACAAGTGCCCAAAACCTAAGGAAACTCCTTCAATGGCTGGAAAGCCTTTCCAGTTGAGGGCCTGATAAAGCCGCTTGAAAGAATGTCAAGGGGGTATAAGGCTGTCATCAGGCTGTCATCAGTAAAAGGGGGGGGATAGTGAGGGTGGGGCTATGAGGAGCCTAAAGTTTAATAACACATATTCTACTTTTGTTTCATACTTTTCTTTACGCCTTGTCTCCATATGTATTACCTCCTTGCATGAGTTTTGTTGGCTTCAGTCTGAATCAAAAATGTGCACAAGAACAAGGAAAACCATTCCATAAATGCATGTGCCCAAAGTTTTGATGTATCTGTAACATGGATGCCATAGCATATATACTTTGTGAAAACCAGTACATGGGCTGCATCCAATCACATCACTGACACACTCATTGAAATGTATGGCATTAGGCAGCGAATTGGGCATAACTCATGTCTTTGCTTTTTTTTTTTTTTTTTTGAAGGACATGTGAAAACAGCCACTGGCTGCACATGTACACTGACGAGGAAAAGGGTAGTAATGTTTTGAACTTTTGACTTCATTTCTCATGAATGTGAGACTACCATTATTTTATAGACAATGATCTTGGCTATCTCATATATAAATTTGACTTGCAGTTATTTAGCATATGATTAGTTATGCAGATTCTTGTCATGTCACTGCATTGTTAGGCTATGTGTGCCCACGTTGCAGAATAGAAGAAGATTATTCTGCTTCAAATCCGCATTCCCTTGCTTGCAGATTTTAATGCGTTTTTGTTGCATTTTTCACGACTTTTTTCCATGCGTTTTCCTATACAACTCTATGGTGGCAGAATCGCCGCGATTCCGCAAAATTAATGAACATGCTGCATATTTTTCCGCGATGCGAATCTGCTGCAGAAAAATACGCAGCATGGGCACAGCAATTGCGGAATGCAATTAAAATTAATGGGATGCGTTTTGTGAGCGTTTTATAAGTGTTTCCACTGCAGAAAAATGTGGCGGAAACTCTTAAAAAACATAATATGGGCACACAGCCTTACTGTTTTGCTCCTAAAAATCTAAATTTAAATTTGTATTATTTTGTTAGTATTTTGTAAATCTACCTTTGACTTTCAACTCTGCCTGAATTCTTCTGAACATGCTCTCCATCAGATTCAAGAATATGTGGACCAAAATCTGAGCCAAGGTCTCCTCAGCATGTTACCAAAGATGGTGCATACTGGTTGATTCACTTGGTTATATATATAGTTTTATCTTCAACTCTACCCACAAGTGATCGATTGGGTTGAGGCCTGAGGACTGTGGAAGTCAATCCAGCACCTCTACTTCATTGTCATTGACCCATTTATTTGCTAATTTTTACATATTATTGTTGTCCTGCTGGAACACTATATCATCATTTTGTTACCCATAGTACTCGAGAGTCTGAAGTAACTCATCTTGTAGGATACTCACGTATAGATTAGCATTGAGACCACCATGGATCCTAGTTAGTGATGAGCAAGTATTCTCATTGCTCGGGTTTTCCCGAGCACACTCAGGTGGTCTCCAAGTATTTGTAAGTGCTCGGAGATTTAGTTTTCGTTGCCTCAGGTGCATGATTTACAGCTGATAGACAGCTTGAATACATGTGGGGGATTCCCTAGCAACCAGGCAACCCCCACATGTACTCAGGCTGGCTAGCAGCCGTAAATTATGCAGCTGGGTCAACAAAAACTAAATCTCCGAGCACTAACAAATACTCGGAGACCACCCGAGCATACTCGGGAAAACCCGAGCAACGAGTACACTCGCTCACCACCAATCCTAGTCAAGTATCCAACACCTTTGGCTGTGAAACAACCCCACATCATAAAGGTTTCCTCCACCGAACTTGTCAGTTCCATCATTTTCTCGCCCCATTAGCCTCTTTTTCATTTGTTTCTACCCGACCCATTTGCACCCATCAGAGCCTAGTACATTGACTTCCATCTCATCGCTCCAAATCGCCCATTTCCAATCTTTTCCTGTCCACATTTTGTACTTTTTTGGCAACTAGAGCCAACGCTTCTTATGACGATATAGAAGTCAAGCCTTCTTCGTCTTTTTTTGGGCCACCGTTCCTGACTTGTGTAACGTGCTTCGCATGATGCTTGCAAGGCTTGTGATCTCACTATTATGAAGCATTCGAGCCACCACCACTGCCAGAACTGATAGACCTTGTGATGAGCCGGCTTGTTGACTCAGATATTTTGACTGGACATCCAAATTTTGAGTTCATTCTGTACTTTTCCAACTATCATGATGCTCACGTGATGCAGTTTGGCAATTTTCTTGGCTGACAGATCGCTATCAATGAGCTGGATGATGCGGTTGGAACCAGGCAGTGATCTTTCACGTGGAAATCAACCTAATAACACACTGAGCTATTAGGAAACATGAGAACAGGTTGTACAGGAAGAAAAAGATTTTTCCACCACCAGGAGCAAAACAGTAACAATGCAGTGACATGACTAGAATCTGCATAACTAATCATATGCTAAATTGCTGCAAGTGAAATGTATGAGGTAGCCAAGATCATTGTCTATATAATGATGGTAGTCTCACCTTCAAGACAGTAGTGGGTGGTGAGTTATGGGGCCTGAAAGTCAAAAGGTCAAAACATTATATCCCCCTTAGGGGTATATTAATCATAGGGATTTACAGGGCGGATTTGCATAGGAATTTCTGCCGCATAATACAGTAGAATCATGGTAAAAAAAATCCCATTCAACCGAGAAAATCCTTTAACAGTCCAGACTGTCTGCCAATACAAACTAGTCAGCATCTAAAACTTTGCTGTACTATCTCCTTTGTACAGTAACGCAAGATTAAATATTTGGTAATGCAGTAGCATTTGGGCAACAAAATCTGGAGTGGTTTTTCTGCTGCAGATTTTACTGTAGGGAAATTTTCTGCTACGGAAACTCTGCAGTTATGAGCAAAGTGTGACTTTATTATACGTGTACCACTAAGGCACGTTCAGTCTCTGGTTGTGAAAAGTATGCCCAAAGTATGTAAATAAGAGATAGCAAAAAAAAAAATACAATAAAAATTCTGTGCAATCTGAAAAATTTTTATTATTTTTCCAAGTGGAAAATGCTAGAAAAATGGATGCTATTTCTTTTAACCACTTGGCGTTTTTAGAAAAGCTGATAAAAGACGTTCAAAAACCTGAACACACAGAAGTAGTTTTTGCCTAGGATTGCTGGTGTTCATTATTTGGAACATTTTCACTTTTTTTTTTTCAGGAGGTTTCCGTGTCTGAATCTGCTTGTGAAAGACGTTGTGTGCCCATAGCCACTGTTTTTTAGGAAGTAGTTTTTTTTTCCTGACACACTTTTACAGTGGTGTTTTTTTTTTACCCCATACTGTTTTACAGTTTTTCGACTACACAGCATCATGTTTGGAGTGGATTCCGAGAGGAACTCACAGGAAGCTTTTCAAAAAAACCTTGTCGGAAATAATCTCAACTTACTATGTGAAAGACCAAAAGGAATGGAAGAATTTTCCAAGAGTATTTTAATTTTTAAATTTTTTTTTTTAATTGTAGATTTTGAAGGGGGATCCGCTTCAAAATTCTTCTCTGAAAAGAAGCCTAGCCTCGCATTGAGCAATATGGTTTTCATAGTCCACACGTGTGATGCGCTGTCAGAAACGTCAGATCGCAGCTAATAAGAATACTATTATGTAGGCAAGGCAACAACATAAAACAGGCAAAACCAACAAAGACGGCGCGGAACGCTACGGCAAAATTGGCAGGAAAGCAAAAGGTAACGGCAATATTAATTTTAAATCGGAGTCGGGACCTTGTAGTAAGATAATAAAATTCTACAGGAACATCAGTGATCGTTGTTCTCTGGCTGTTGGGACACTACAACTCCCAGCATGCTAGGACAGCCTCCTTGGGTTGTAAGGTTATTTTAGTTGTAGTTTTGGAGAGACTTATGATGAAGACGACGGTTATATATTTATTATAACAATCGGTGATTACAATGAATGTATCCAGAATAAAAATAACTCTGCCAATATGATCCATCATGGGTCCATAAATCGGTGCACAATAGTCAATGAATGGATCACGGATGAGGACCAGATCCGACACCAGGGATCATTATTGGTCTTAGGTTAGATCCCTAATCTCGGCTATGACAATAAGTTTTAAGGACAGGTAAGCCCCAGGAATACAATGAGAAGTTATTCTGGAGACTTTATGGAAGCTACGGAACCAGAATACATCACCGGAGGCCGATCCATATTTCGGATTATCTTACAGCAATGAATTAGGGGGGGTGGGAAGCGGTCGGTGAAGGAATCCTTGCTTCGAGACCGAGGGACCAGTCCTTAATCCCCCTCCCCCTGATGGAGATACATGACAAGGTGCTGATACTTACAGCCCCAGGGCTGGTCCTGTCCTCTCTGTGCCCCTCCTGCCTCACTGCTGCCCGGCTTTTGCTTGGTGATCTGCTGGATGTTGCAGGATGGGGTTTGTTGTCTTGCCATAGGTAGTAGAAGGTGCCCAGGATCCAGGCGACAGTCAGGATGGCGATGGCATTAGCCCTGATCCTTCTCATGCTTACTGCAGGCAGGAGGCTAGAGAGATTTGTATGAATGGGGGGAGGCGAGGGGCTGCCAGCTCCTTTACATTCTCCCCCAGCCTGTGTCAGATCTACCCCCTGTGATGTGCTCCTGCTGCTGCACCCTTCCAGCCTCCAGTCTCCCCCTCTCCCCTGTATCCCTGTGTCTGCCTCCTTCTCCCTGGATCTCCCTCCCTTCCCTTCTGCTCTCACTCAGCTGTTTGTTTTAGCTCAGTCCTGCAGAGAGAGAACATCCTCCTCAGGGTCCTAAGGTCCACCCTGCCACTCAACATGGAAATGTGCCTCTCCACATCAGAATGACCATTCATCCATAGATGATGCAGAGCATCAGTAAGAAAATCATCACCCGCTCCACGATTATTATTATTATTATTATTTTTTTTGCCAATGGAATTGGATAATATTGTGGCTTTATAAATGTAATAATAATAATAATAATAATAATTTATTATTATTAAATGTTATAGCACGTATCAAGAAATATTCGCATTAGGCTACGTTCCCGCGGTGAGCTGCGTATTCTTGAAAAAAAATGCAAGTAAACTATTTTCCTTAACGAGTGCGGAAAATCTAAAACTCACCAAAAGCTCAATGTGGGAACACAGCATAGAGGAGAGCATAAAAACGGGAATAAAACGTTTCAGCACCAGTATTTGAACGAGTGTTTGGGTTTCCTAAAAAGTGATCTGTTCGCATCCACAGCAATATGTTTCTTGGACAGAACCGTAGTCAGCGCAACTTTTGCTATTTTAGCAAATAATAGCAGACAAAGCGTTTATTTCTAAAGTTTTTTTGTTTTTTTCACAAATCATGACATTTTCTCAGATAAGATATGTTACAAAGTTTCTTATTTTCATGTGTACTATTGATTTATGAAATAACAATTAAAATGTTGGTTACACTTTAACATTACAGACTTTAAGAAACAGATCATAATGGATTTTCACCCCTTTTGTCATTCGTTTCATGGATCCGGTTTTTTTTTTTACACCGGTAGTAAAAATGGATCCGTTCATTGCAGAATGCAAACGGATGCAAGCAGATACAAATTGGAAACTTTGGTGTCGGTTTAGTATCCATCTGTATTTTCATTTTTACAAATGGACACGTCACCAGATCCTTATGTTACTCCTAGTATAATCAATAATGAGACTTTTCTTATGTAAATGCACATTGTGAAGATAAATTGTGGCAGGATTCTGCCCTACACATGGATGAAAAACGGAAGCGAATTGTTAGCCCTCCGATTCGGCGTATGAGTTTCATGGATCCACATAGACTTAAATGGCTGATTCTTATCCGCAAACACAGATCAGAATAGGACCGCGCGGATCTCATTCATTGATCTGTGTGTTTCTCGGATGTTTGCAAGGATCAATAAAACTATGGGTCTGTGCGTTGTGCGAGAGAAAAACAGCACACAGAGGTGTAAATGAAGCCTAAAGGGAACATGTCGTCAGAAAATGACCTAGCTTAAATTAGATTTTTGTGTTACGTGTATTTACAAAAAAAATTGGCAATATTTAATTTTCTTTTCATTTTGTGATCTTTATTAAAATACAAAATGAGTAATCTTGCTATTTTCATGCTGTCCACTGGGGTTTATTTTAGACTCATAATTTCTGTCTGAAAAAGCCCCAGTGAATAAATTACATAGTTACATAGTTATTAAGGTCGAAGGAAGACTATAAGTCCATCTAGTTCAACCCAAATTGCAAGACTTCTATTTTTTATTTTTAATACCGATTGTGATATGAAAAAAACATTGGCAAACATGTTTAACCCCTTAGCGACAGAGCCAATTTGGTACTTAATGACCGATCCAATTTATGCGGAGTACACTGATACCCCATATGTGGGGGGAACCACTGTTTGGGCGCATGGCAGAGTTTGGAAGGGAATGGGCGCTGCTTTGGAATGCAGACTTTGATAGAATGGTCTGCGGCGTTATGATGCGTTTGCAGAACTACTGATGTACCAAAACAGTAGAAACCCCCCACAAGTGACCCTATTTTGGAAACTAGACCCCCAAGGAACTTATCTAGATATGTGGTGAGCATTTTGAACGCCCAAGTGCTTCACAGAAGTTTGACGCAGAGCCGTTAAATAAAAAAAAAAAATTATTCCACAAAAATGATTTTTTAGCCCCCAATTTTTTTTCATTTTTGCAAGGGTGACAGAAGAAACTGGACCCAAAAAGTTGTTGTCCAATTAGTCCTGAGTACGCTGATGCCCCATATGTGGGGGTAAACCACTGTTCGGGTGCACAGAGGAGCTCAGAGGGGAGGGAGCACCATTTGACTTTTTGAGTGCAAAATTGGCTGTCGCGTTTGGAAACCCCCTGATGTACCTAAACAGTAGAAACCCCCAATTCTAACTCCAACCCTAACCCCAACACACCCCTTACCATAATCCCAACCCGATCCATAACCCTAATCCCAACCGTAACCATAACCCTAATCAAAACCCTAAGCCCAACACACTCCTAATCATAATCTCAACCCTAACCTCAAACCTAACCGTAATCCCAACCCTAATCCCAATACACCCCTAACCCTAATCTCAAACGTAACCCTAATGCCAACCCTAACCCTAATGCCAACCCTAACCCTAATACCAACCCTAATCCAAACCCTAATCCCAACCCTAACCCCGACTCTAACCCTAACTTTAGCCCCAACCCTAACCCTAACTTTAGCCTCAACCCTAACCCTAACTTTAACACCAACCCTAACCCTAACTTTAGCCACAACCCTGTTGTGAATTCTGTTGTCGAACTCCCTCCTGTGGTCGTGAATGGTGCTTCGGCGGGTTCTGTCTGTGGGCTCCCTCTGGTGGCTATGAGTGAAGCTGCTGCTTCTGAGGTTCCTTACACAGGTGACGTGGGTTATCCTTTGGTTGGCTTCTCTATTTAACTCCACTCGAATCGTTACTCCATGCCAGCTGTCAATGTTTTAGCATTGGTTCAGTTCGCTCCTGGATCTGCCTGGTGACCTGTCTTCTCCTGCAGAAGCTAAGTTCCTTATTGTTATTTTTGCTCATTGTTTCTTTGTCCAGCTGGTTATCTTGATTTTGTCTTGCTAGCTGGAAGCTCTGGGATGCAGAGTGGCACCCCCCGCACCGTGAGTCGGTGCGGAGGACCCTTTTGCACACTCTGCGTGGTCTTTTGTAGGTTTTTGTGCTGACCGCAAAGATTCCTTTCCTATCCTCTGTCTATTTAGTAAGTCTGGCCTCCCTTTGCTGAAACCTATTTCATTTCTGCGTTTGTGACTTTCATCTTTACTCACAGTCATTATATGTGGGGGGCTGCCTATTCCTTTGGGGAATTTCTCTGAGGCAAGTTAGGCTTTATTTTCTTCTCTAGGGCTAGCTAGCTCTGAGGCTGTGACGAGGCGCCTAGGGAGCGTCAGGAGCGCTCCACGGCTATTTTTAGTGTGTGCGATAGGATTAGGGCTTGCGGTCAGCAGAGCTCCCACATCCCAGAGCTCGTCCTGTATGAGTTTAACTATCAGGTCGGGTGCTCCTAACCACCAGGTCATAACACAACCCTAACCCTAACCCTAATTGGAAAATGGAAATTAAAATTAAAAAATGTATTTAAGTTTTTTTCCTAACTAAGGGGGTGATAAAGGGGGGGTTATTTATTATTTTTCCTATTTTGATCACTGTGGTAGGATTTCACAGTGACTAAAATAAAACTGCGCATGCGCCCGCCATTTTCTTACCGGAGGAAGAAGCCAGCGGCCAGGAGGGGATGAAGGAGGACCCAGGGACACCGGTAAGTATAACAGGGTCCCCGATCCCCCTATTTCTCTGTCCTCTGATGTGCGATCACATCAGAGGACAGAGAATGACAGACATCACTTTTTTTTTTTGGCCACTGGTAAACGGTTAATTACCGGTGATAGCAAAACAGGGGTCGTAAAAACCGACCCCGATCCTGTTCTTTGGGGTCTCGGCTACTCCAGTCAGCCGAGACCCCAAAGATCTGCCGGGTGCCGGCCGGCGGGCACACTACGCATGCGCCCCCCATTTTTTTCCCAGAAGAAGATGGCGGCGCCCATCGGGAGCCACGAGGAGCATCGGGGAACAAGGGTAAGCATTGGGGGCGATCGGGAACCCCATTTCTCTGTCCTCTGATGTGCTATCACATTGGATGACAGAGAAATTAAATGGGAAATCACGTTTGTTTTTTTGCGGCTGCCGGTAAACGGTTAATTACCAGCGATCGTAACCGGGAGGGGCGGTAAAAACCGACCCGAATCATGTTCTCTGGGGTCTCGGCTACCCTCGGCAATCGAGACCCCAGAGAAAATCTGGGGAGTGGTATACACTTTTTCCGCTGTGGTTGAAGTACCCTTAACCGCTGCCATTAAAAGGCGTATCGGCGGTTGTTAAGGAGTTAAACAAATTTCCCTCACCCTTGATCTAGAGGCCAATTCTTTGGACCATTTCTGGAATAAACTGTATGAAATGATGAAAAAATTGTGGAGCTTTTGGCCTTATTATGCCAGTGTATATTAACTCCACCAACGTTATTAAAAGTAGACAGAGCCAAGTTGAAGGTTGCATGGCCAAGCATGTCTGGCAAAACTCACATATAGTACATGGACACATTTTTTTTTATTTAGCTCTTTTCATATGTCCACCAAAAAGAAAATGGAAAAAATGTCCACAGTTTTAGGATTGCTTTGCAGCTCTGGGGTCCTGGGTTCAAATCCCACCAAGGACAACACCTGCAATAAGTTTGTTTGTTTTTCCCGTAGTTGTGTGGGTTTCCTCTGAGTTTTCCATTTTCATCTCCACAAAGAGATGCTGATAGGGAATTTAGTTTGTGAGAGAGTGATCATGATGTCTGTAGAGAGGGGAATTGGATAGTAGTCTTTCAAGGGGATATGAACCTGGATAGTTTGCGCAAGGTGGAAGAGAACGGTCTGTCACGATCTCCACACTGTACTTGTCTGCTATGTTACTATTGTGTGGAGGCTGACAGTCTGTTCTGGTTGTGCTGGGTCTGGGCTGCCATCACCTGTGTTCACTTCTCTTGATTAGTCCTCTACTTAAGCATGCTAGTTCCTCCATCCAGTGTCAATCGAACACTTGCTGCTGCCTGTTTAAGTCTGATCTCTCTGTGCCTGACCCAGCCTCACTTTTTATTCCCTTCCTTGACTTAAGGTACCGTTACACTAAACGATTTACCAATGATCATGACCAGCGATACGACCTGGCCGTGATCGTTGGTAAGTCGTTGTGTGGTCGCTGGGGAGCTGTCACACAGACAGCTCTCTCCAGCGACCAACGATCAGGGGAACAACTTCGGCATCGTTGAAACTGTCTTCAACGATGCCGAAGTCCCCGGGTAACCAGGATACACATCGGGTTACTAAGTGCAGGGCCGCGCTTAGTAACCCGATATTTACCCTGGTTACCATTGTAAAAGTTAAAAAAAAAACACACTACATACTCACATTCCGATGTCTTTCAAGTCCCCCGGCGTCAGCTTCCCGCACTGTGTAAGCGCCGGCCGTAAAGCAGAGCGGTGATGTCACCGCTGTGCTCTGCTTTACGGCCAGCCGGCGCTGACACAGTGCAGGGAAGATGATGCCGGGGGACGTGACAGACATCGGAATGTGAGTATGTAGTGTTTTTTATTTTTTAACTTTTACAATGGTAACCAGGGTAAAGATCGGGTTACTAAGTGCGGCCATGCGCTTAGTAACCCGATGTTTAACCTGGTTACAGGTGAACACATCGCTAGATCGGCGTCACACACGCCGATCTAGCGATGACAGAGGGGTGATCAGCGACCAAAAAAAGGTCCTGATCATTCCCCAGCGACCAACGATCTCCCAGCAGGGGCCTGATCGTTGGTCGCTGTCACACATAAAGATATCGTTAGCGGGATCGTTGCTACGTTACAAAAAGCGTGACGTTGCAACAATATCCTTAACGATATCGTTATGTGTGAAGGTACCTTTAGACTCTTTGCTTGTGACCTGACTTCTCTTTTGCCTGCTCCTTATTATTTCTATAGTGACTCGCGTCACAGTCTTTCTTCTTTACAAGGGGATGCAGATTTTTGGAGAAATACCCTCTCAAATTTTTCCTTAACCCCTTTCTGTCATTGGACGTCCTATTCCGTCCATGTGGGGTGGGCCTTAATTCCCACGGACGGAATAGTACGTCCAGATCGGCCGCGCTCACGGGGGAGCGTGGCTGATTGCGGCCGGGTGTCAGCTGCCTATCGCAGCTGACATCCGGCACTATGTGCCAGGAGCAGTCATGGACCGCCCCCGGCACATTAACCCCCGGCACACCGCGATCAAACATGATCATGTTGTGCCGGCGGTA
The DNA here is from genome assembly GCF_032444005.1 of Ranitomeya imitator. Taxonomy (NCBI): domain Eukaryota; kingdom Metazoa; phylum Chordata; class Amphibia; order Anura; family Dendrobatidae; genus Ranitomeya; species Ranitomeya imitator. Next base: position 713,082,657 of record NC_091282.1, on the reverse strand, counting down.
TAGGGAAGCATCGCGCAGGGAGGGGGCTCGCTGCGTGCTTCCCTGAGACCCCCGCAGCAACGCGATGTGATCGCGTTGCTGTGAGGGCCTCTTACCTTCCTCCCTGCAGCAGCCCTGGATCCAAGATGGCCGCGGCATCCGGGTCCTGCAGGGAGGGAGGTGTGTTGTGAATTCTGTGGCAGAGTTCACTCCTGTGGTCACAAGTGGTACTTCGGCTGATTCTCTCTGGGATCTTCCGTTTGTGGAGGAAAGTGGTACTGCAGCTTCTGAGTTTCCTCCCTCAGGTGATCTGGTGAGCTCGTTAGCTTCTTCTCTACTTAACTCCACCTGATGCTTTGATCTATGCTTCCTGTCAATGTTTCAGTGTGGGACTTGTTTTTTCCCTGGGTCATTCCTGTGGCCTGCTGCTCTGCAAAGCTAAGTTTTGCTTATGTTATTTTGTTGCTATTTTTCTGTCCAGCTTGCTTTATTGGTTTTTCTCGCCTGCTGGAAGCTCTGAGACGCAGAGGGACCACCTCCGTACCGTTAGTCGGTGCGGAGGGTCTTTTTGTCCCCTCTGCGTGGTTTTATATAGGTTTTTGTGCTGACCGCAAAGTTATCTTCCCTATCCTCGTTCTGTTCAGCTAGTCGGGCCTCACTTTGCTAAACCTGTTTCATCTCTATGTTTGTGTTTTCATCTTACTCACAGTCATTATATGTGGGGGGCTGCCTTTTCCTTTGGGGAATTTCTCTGAGGCAAGGTAGGCTTATTTTTCTATCTTCAGGATTAGCTAGTTTCTCAGGCTGTGACGAGGCGCCTAGGTTCTGGTCAGGAGCGCTCCACGGCTACCTTTAGTGTGGTTTGATAGGCTTAGGGATTGCGGTCTGCAGAGTTCCCACGTCTCAGAGCTCGTTCTATTATTTTGGGTTATTGTCAGTTCACTGTATGTGCTCTGACCTCCATGTCCATTGTGATTCTGAATTGCCTTTCATAACAGAGGTGGCTTACCAAGTCCCTGCTCAGAGCAGGCGCTTGGTAAGCCTGCAGCGCTGCAAGTCAGATCGCTGATCTGACAGAGTGCTGTGCAAACTGTCAGATCAGTGATCTGTGATGCCCCCCCCCCCCCCCCCGGGACAAAGTAAAAAAGTCAAAAAAAAAATTTCCACATGTGTAAAAAAAAATTTAAAAAATTCTTAAATAAAGAAAAAAAAAATATTAATCCCATAAATACATTTCTTTATCTAAATAAAAAAAAAAACAATAAAAGTACACATATTTAGTATCGCCGCGTCCGTAACGGCCCAGCCTATAAAACTGTCCCACTAGTTAACCCCCTCAGTAAACACTGTAAGAAAAAAAAAAACAAAGCAAAAAGCAACGCTTTATTATTATACCGCCAAACAAAAAGTGGAATAACACGCGATCAAAAAGACAGATATAAATAACCATGGTACTGCTGAAAACGTCATCTTGTCCCGTAAAAATGAGCCGCCACACAGCATCATCAGCAAAAAAATAAAAAAGTTATAGTCCTCAGAATAAAGCGATGCAAAAATAATTATTTTTTCTATAAAATAGTTTTTATCGTATAAGAGCGCCAAAACATAAAAAAATGATATAAATGAGGTATCGCTATAATCATACTGACCCGAAGAATAAAACTGCTTTATCAATTTTACCAAACGCAGAACGGTATAAACGCCTTCCCCAAAAGAAATTCATGAATAGCTGGTTTTTGGTCATTCTGCCTCACAAAAATCAAAATAAAAAGCGATCAACAAATGTCACGCCCCCGAAAATGTTACCAATAAAAATGTCAACTCGTCCTGCAAAAAACAAGACCTCACATGACTCTGTGGACTCAAATATGGAAAAATTATAGCTCTCAAAATGAGGTAACGCAAAAAATATTTTTTGCAATAAAAAGCGTCTTTCAGTGTTTGACGGCTGCCAATCATAAAAATCCGCTAAAAAACCCGCTATAAAAGTAAATCAAACCCCCCTTCATCACCCCCTTAGTTAGGGAAAAAGAAAAAAATTTAAAAAATTTATTTATTTCCATTTTCCCATCAGGGTTAGGGCTAGGGTTAGGGTTAGGGCTAGGGTTAGGGTTAGGGTTGGGGCTAAAGTTAGGGTTAGAGTTTGGATTACATTTACGGTTGGGAATAGGGTTGGAATTAGGGTTAGGGGTGTGTCTGGGTTTGAGGTGTGGTTAGGGTAACCGTTGGGATTACGGTTAGGGGTGTGTTTGGATTAGGGTTTCAGTTATAATTGGGGGGCTTCCACTGTTTAGGCACATCAGGGGCTCTCCAAACGGGACATGGCGTCCGATCTCAATGCCAGGCAATTCTGCGTTGAAAAAGTAAAACAGTGCTCCTTCCCTTCCGAGCTCTCCCGTGTGCCCAAACAGCGGTTTACCCCAACATATGGGGTATCAGCGTACTCAGGACAAATTGGACAACAACTTTTGGGGTCCAATTTCTCCTGCTACCCATGGGAAAATACAAAACTGGGGGCTAAAAAATAATTTTTGTGGGAAAAAAAAAGGATTTTTTATTTTCACGGCTCTGCGTTATAAACTATACTGAAACACTTGGGAGCTCAAAGTTCTCACAACACATCTAGATAAGTTCCTTTGGGGGTCTAGTTTCCAATACGGGGTCACTTGTGGGGGGTTTCTACTGTTTAGGTACATTAGGGGCTCTGCAAACGCAATGTGACGCCTGCAGACCAATCCATCTAAGTCTGCATTCCAAATGATGCTCCTTCCCTTCCGAGCTCTGCCATGTGCTCCAACGGTGGTTCCCCCCCACATATCGGGTATCAGCGTACTCAGGACAAATTGGACAACAATATTTAGAAGAAAAAAGGGGAGAAGCCAGCACTGCTTATGGTCAGAACGCAATAACTGAAGTGCACATGCACATAATAAATTCTAACTGTATTTAAAATATGAGACATTTAGCAAACAATTGATCAATTCTTTGAGCTACCCCGCCACTTCACGGCATTCTCATAATGGGGCAGTCCTATTCTACGTATTTTATTTACGTTGTGCCATTATGGCCTCCTGAATGTATAAAGAGTGTAAAAAGAAAGACCACATTACATGCGAACTGTACCTGGAGCATTTTCAGAATCACTCCCTTGGTGCCAGGAAAGGCAAAAGCAGGTAAAGGCCGATCAGGTCCAGTGCGGACATTTCAGATCTGGCTTCCACACTGCCAAACCCGCACCAAAGATGAAGGGTGAGACAGGCTGAGACACAAGTGCACAATTAACTGGAGCCTGAGGCAGGGCAGGGCTGCTGTGTGTGTGCACAGCAGCCTATCAATCACAGTGAACACTGTGTTTTATTTTTACGGCTCTGCATTATAAACTTCTGTGAAGCCCTTGGTGGGTCAAAGTGCTCACCATACATCTAGATAAGTTCTTTAGGGGGTCTACTTTCCAAAATGGTGTCACTTGTGGGGGGTTTCAATGTTTAGGCACATCAGTGGCTCTCCAAATGCATCATGGCATCCCATCTCAATTCCTGTCAATTTTGCCTTGAAAAGTCAAACGGCGCTCCTTCCCTTCCGAGCTCTCCCATGCGCCCAAACAGTGGTTTACCCCCACATATGGGGTATTAGCGTACTCAGGACAAATTGGACAACAACTTTTGGGGTCCAATTTCTCCTGCTACCCATGGGAAAATACAAAACTGGGGGCTAAAAAATAATTTTTGTGGGAAAAAAAAAGGATTTTTTATTTTCACGGCTCTGCGTTATAAACTATACTGAAACACTTGGGAGCTCAAAGTTCTCACAACACATCTAGATAAGTTCCTTTGGGGGTCTAGTTTCCAATACGGGGTCACTTGTGGGGGGTTTCTACTGTTTAGGTACATTAGGGGCTCTGCAAACGCAATGTGACGCCTGCAGACCAATCCATCTAAGTCTGCATTCCAAATGATGCTCCTTCCCTTCCGAGCTCTGCCATGTGCTCCAACGGTGGTTCCCCCCCACATATCGGGTATCAGCGTACTCAGGACAAATTGGACAACAATATTTAGGAGAAAAAAGGGGAGAAGCCAGCACTGCTTATGGTCAGAACGCAATAACTGAAGTGCACATGCACATAATAAATTCTAACTGTATTTAAAATATGAGACATTTAGCAAACAATTGATCAATTCTTTGAGCTACCCCGCCACTTCACGGCATTCTCATAATGGGGCAGTCCTATTCTACGTATTTTATTTACGTTGTGCCATTATGGCCTCCTGAATGTATAAAGAGTGTAAAAAGAAAGACCACATTACATGCGAACTGTACCTGGAGCATTTTCAGAATCACTCCCTTGGTGCCAGGAAAGGCAAAAGCAGGTAAAGGCCGATCAGGTCCAGTGCGGACATTTCAGATCTGGCTTCCACACTGCCAAACCCGCACCAAAGATGAAGGGTGAGACAGGCTGAGACACAAGTGCACAATTAACTGGAGCCTGAGGCAGGGCAGGGCTGCTGTGTGTGTGCACAGCAGCCTATCAATCACAGTGAACACTGTGTTTTATTTTTACGGCTCTGCATTATAAACTTCTGTGAAGCCCTTGGTGGGTCAAAGTGCTCACCATACATCTAGATAAGTTCTTTAGGGGGTCTACTTTCCAAAATGGTGTCACTTGTGGGGGGTTTCAATGTTTAGGCACATCAGTGGCTCTCCAAATGCATCATGGCATCCCATCTCAATTCCTGTCAATTTTGCCTTGAAAAGTCAAACGGCGCTCCTTCCCTTCCGAGCTCTCCCATGCGCCCAAACAGTGGTTTACCCCCACATATGGGGTATTAGCGTACTCAGGACAAATTGTACAACAACTTTTGGGGTCTATTTTCTCCTGTTACGCCTGGTAAAATAAAACAAATTGGAGCTGAAGTAAGTTTTTTGTGAAAAAAGTTAAATGTTCATTTTTATTTAAACATTCCAAAAATTCCTGTGAAACACCTGAAGGGTTAATAAACTTCTTGAATGTGGTTTTGAGCACCTTGAGGGGTGCAGTTTTTAGAATGGTGTCACACATGGGTATTTTCTATCACATAGACCCCTCAAAATGACTTCAAATGAGATGTGGTCCCTAAAAAAAATGGTGTTGTAAAAATGGGAAATTGCTGGTCAACTTTGAACCCTTATAACTCCCTAACAAAAAAAAATTTTGGTTCCAAAATTGTGCTGATGTAAAGTAGACATGTGGGAAATGTTACTTATTAAGTATTTTGTGTGACATATCTCTGTGATTTAATTACATAAAAATTCAAAGTTGGAAAATTGCTAAATTTTTGCCAAATTTCCGTTTTTTCACAAATAAACGCAGGTAATATCAAAGAAATTTTACCACTATCATGAAGTACAATATGTCATGAGAAAACAATGTCAGAATCACTAGGATCCGTTGAAGCGTTCCAGAGTTATAACCTCATAAAGGGACAGTGGTCAGAATTGTAAAAATTGGCCTGGTCATTAACGTGCAAACCACCCTTGGGGGTAAAGGGGTTAATGTAGATGGACATTGTTTCAGTCTCTGGAAGACATGGAGAATATACTCTTCCTCTGGGTGGATCAGCCACTGGAAGAAAAGGAATAGCTCGGACAAACAAGACAATGAAGAGATATAGTTTCAGTCCTCTGTTTAGAAAAGACACCTGCAATGGAGGAGCTGGAAGGAGAACAACATTTTTTAGCTAGAACTCAAAACAAGAAAATTCCCACTGGGCAAACTGGTTATTAACCAGATCATGAAAGATCAGAGCATAGATACATCAGTAGGTGTCAAAACCGAAAAGAAAAGTCTTCAACCTGAAATGCTCCTACTTGCAGGATCACTTTCTCAGTCCAGAATTGTATGCGGCCATTCAGAATTGCATAGCCATTTGTAGAAATAAGTTTCAAAATCATCCATTATTAAAGGATGTTCCAGCCTTCTGGCTAATGTGACAGCAACTAAAATTTCTGCAGCTCCTTGAATCAATAAAGGCTTGCCCCCAAAATTCAGAAGAACTGAAGATGATAGAGAGATGCTCAACAAGCTTGTCTTTAGTGGAAGATAACATTAAGTCCAAGCAGATCCCTTGAGCATTCTGTAGATCCTCTCTGATGACAAGACAAATTAATTAATCAAGAGAGCTTGACTACACACTACTACAAGTACATCCTTTATGCAACTAGACAGATTCGGAATGGAATGGCATAATGTTCTACAGAAATAGTCCCTTGCCTTAGCAGCGAAGAGAACACGATCTGGTTCATCTAATACTCTATGGGATACATATAAGAAAGACAGAAGTGAGTATATCATGGAATTGTCTCATTGCCTTAAAATGGGTGAGGAACCTTTTTCTGCTAAGGGCCATAGGATATTTATATAATCACTCAGTATCAGTACAAAATTATCAAATTGAAATTTATCCTGCTATATTTGGTCAAGTTATTTAATTAACTCGCCCCTAAAGTGATGGCTGGAGCAGCTTCTCTTTGGTGCTGTGATGTTAGGTGGTATTGATGAAGTGGCTAATCGCAACTGCTTTTCCAGATTTGCTTCAGTCTGGAGCGCAGGTGACTTTTTGAGATGAGTTTTGAAAAGAACTCACAGCATTAAGTTCTTAACACAGATGTATATTACACTGCAGGTCTCCTCACAGTGGGTAATTCATCACTTCTCAGGTTACATTTATAGAACTCAAGCAGTGGGGGGAGGGTCTGTAGTATATACATCACCTAGGAGACTGTTACGATAGGCAATTCAGTAACACAATGTACATAGCGATCAGAGCACATACAGTGATCTGACAATAACCCAAAATAATAGAACGAGCTCTGAGACGTGGAAACTCTGTAGACCGCAATTCCTGATCCTCTCCAAACACAACTAGAGGCAGCTGTGGATTGCGCCTAACGCTCCCTATGCAACTCGGCACAGCCTGAGAAACTAACTAGCCTGAAGATAGAAAAATAAGCCTACCTTGCCTCAGAGAAATACCCCAAAGGAAAAGGCAGCCCCCCACATATAATGACTGTGAGTAAGATGAAAAGACAAACGTAGGGATGAAATAGATTCAGCAAAGTGAGGCCCGATATTCTAGACAGAACGAGGATAGGAAAGATAACTTTGCGGTCTACACAAAACCCTAAAGAAAACCATGCAAAGGGGGCAAAAAGACCCTCCGTACCGAACTAACGGCACGGAGGTACACCCTTTGCGTCCCAGAGCTTCCAGCAAAACAAATAGACAAGCTGGACAGAAAAAATAGCAACAAATAGCAAAGAAGCACTTAGCTATGCAGAGCAGCAGGCCACAGGAATGATCCAGAGAAACACAAGTCCAACACTGGAACATTGACAGGAAGCATGGATCAAAGCATCAGGTGGAGTTAAGTAGAGAAGTAGCTAACGACCTCACCAGATCACCTGAGGGAGGAAACTCAGAAGCTGCAGTACCACTTTCCTCCACAAACGGAAGCTCCCAGAGAGAATCAGCCGAAGTACCACTTGTGACCACAGGAGTGAACTCTGCCACAGAATTCACAACAGTACCCCCCCCCCCTTGAGGAGGGGTCACCGAACCCTCACCAGAGCCCCCAGGCCGACCAGGATGAGCCACATGAAAGGCACGAACAAGATCGGGAGCATGGACATCAGAGGCAAAAACCCAGGAATTATCTTCCTGAGCATAACCCTTCCATTTAACCAGATACTGGAGTTTCCGTCTTGAAACACGAGAATCCAAAATCTTCTCCACAATATACTCCAATTCCCCCTCCACCAAAACCGGGGCAGGAGGCTCAACAGATGGGACCATAGGTGCCACGTATCTCCGCAACAATGACCTATGGAATACGTTATGTATGGAAAAAGAATCTGGAAGGGTCAGACGAAAAGACACAGGATTAAGAACCTCAGAAATCCTATACGGACCAATAAAACGAGGTTTAAACTTAGGAGAGGAAACCTTCATAGGAATATGACGAGAAGATAACCAAACCAGATCCCCAACACGAAGTCGGGGACCCACACGGCGTCTGCGATTAGCGAAAAGTTGAGCCTTCTCCTGGGACAAGGTCAAATTGTCCACTACCTGAGTCCAAATCTGCTGCAACCTGTCCACCACAGTATCCACACCAGGACAGTCCGAAGACTCAACCTGTCCTGAAGAGAAACGAGGATGGAACCCAGAATTGCAGAAAAACGGCGAAACCAAGGTAGCCGAGCTGGCCCGATTATTAAGGGCGAACTCAGCCAAAGGCAAAAAGGACACCCAGTCATCCTGATCAGCAGAAACAAAGCATCTCAGATATGTTTCCAAGGTCTGATTGGTTCGTTCGGTCTGGCCATTAGTCTGAGGATGGAAAGCCGAGGAAAAAGACAAGTCAATGCCCATCCTACCACAAAAGGCTCGCCAAAACCTCGAAACAAACTGGGAACCTCTGTCAGAAACAATATTCTCTGGAATGCCATGCAAACGAACCACATGCTGGAAGAACAAAGGCACCAAATCAGAAGAGGAAGGCAATTTAGACAAGGGTACCAGATGGACCATCTTAGAAAAGCGATCACAGACCACCCAAATGACTGACATCTTTTGAGAAACGGGAAGGTCAGAAATAAAATCCATAGAGATATGTGTCCAAGGCCTCTTCGGGACCGGCAAGGGCAAAAGCAACCCACTGGCACGAGAACAGCAGGGCTTAGCCCGAGCACAAATCCCACAGGACTGCACAAAAGTACGCACATCCCGCGACAGAGAGGGCCACCAAAAGGATCTAGCCACTAACTCTCTGGTACCAAAGATTCCAGGATGACCAGCCAACACCGAACAATGAAGTTCAGAGATAACTCTATTCGTCCACCTATCAGGGACAAACAGTTTCTCCGCTGGGCAACGATCAGGTTTATTAGCCTGAAATTTTTGCAGCACCCGCCGCAAATCAGGGGAGATGGCAGACACAATTACTCCTTCCTTGAGGATACCCGCCGGCTCAGATAAACCCGGAGAGTCGGGCACAAAACTCCTAGACAGAGCATCCGCCTTCACATTTTTAGAGCCCGGAAGGTACGAAATCACGAAGTCAAAACGGGCAAAAAACAACGACCAACGAGCTTGTCTAGGATTCAAGCGCTTGGCAGACTCGAGATAAGTCAAGTTCTTATGATCAGTCAATACCACCACGCGATGCTTAGCTCCTTCAAGCCAATGACGCCACTCCTCGAATGCCCACTTCATGGCCAGCAACTCTCGGTTGCCCATATCATAATTTCGCTCAGCAGGCGAAAACTTCCTGGAAAAGAAAGTGCATGGTTTCATCACTGAGCAACCAGAACCTCTCTGTGACAAAACAGCCCCTGCTCCAATCTCAGAAGCATCAACCTCGACCTGGAACGGAAGAGAAACATCTGGTTGACACAACACGGGCAGAAGAAAAACGACGCTTCAACTCTTGAAAAGCTTCCACAGCAGCAGAAGACCAATTGACCAAATCAGCACCCTTCTTGGTCAAATCGGTCAATGGTTTGGCATCACTAGAAAAATTGCAGATGAAGCGACGATAAAAATTAGCAAAGCCCAGGAACTTTTGCAGACTTTTCAGAGATGTCGGCTGAGTCCAATCATGGATGGCTTGGACCTTAACCGGATCCATCTCGATAGTAGAAGGGGAAAAGATGAACCCCAAAAATGAAACCTTCTGCACACCAAAGAGACACTTTGATCCCTTCACAAACAAAGAATTAGCACGCAGGACCTGAAAAAACGTTCTGACCTGCTTCACATGAGACTCCCAATCATCCGAGAAGATCAAAATGTCATCCAAGTACACAATCAGGAATTTATCCAGGTACTCACGGAAGATGTCATGCATAAAGGATTGAAACACTGATGGAGCATTGGCAAGTCCGAACGGCATCACTAGATACTCAAAATGACCCTCGGGCGTATTAAATGCAGTTTTCCATTCATCGCCTTGCCTGATTCTCACCAGATTATACGCACCACGAAGATCTATCTTAGTGAACCAACTAGCCCCCTTAATCCGAGCAAACAAATCAGATAACAATGGCAAGGGGTACTGAAATTTAACAGTGATCTTATTAAGAAGGCGGTAATCTATACACGGTCTCAGCGAACCATCCTTCTTGGCCACAAAAAAGAACCCTGCTCCCAATGGCGACGACGACGGGCGAATATGTCCCTTCTCCAGGGATTCCTTCACGTAACTGCGCATAGCGGTGTGCTCAGGCACGGATAAATTAAACAGTCGACCTTTTGGGAATTTACTACCAGGAATCAAATTTATAGCACAATCACAATCCCTATGCGGAGGCTGGGCATCGGACTTGGGCTCATCAAATACATCCCGGTAATCAGACAAGAACTCTGGAACCTCAGAAGGGGTGGATGACGAAATTGACAGAAATGGAACATCACCATATACCCCCTGACAACCCCAGCTGGACACCAACATGGAATTCCAATCCAATACTGGATTATGGGCTTGTAGCCATGGCAACCCCAACACGACCACATCATGCAGATTATGCAACACCAGAAAGCGAACAACCTCCTGATGTGCAGGAGCCATGCACATGGTCAGCTGGGTCCAGTATTGAGGCTTATTCTTGGCCAAAGGTGTAGCATCAATTCCTATCAATGGAATAGGACACTGCAAGGGCTCCAACAAAAACCCACAACGTCTAGCATAATCCAAGTCCATCAAATTCAGGGCAGTGCCTGAATCCACAAACGCCATGACAGAATATGACGACAAGGAGCATATCAAGGTAACGGACAGAAGAAATTTTGACTGTACAGTACCAATGGCGGCAGACCTAGCGAACCGCTTAGTGCGCTTAGGACAATCAGAGATAGCATGAGTGGAATCACCACAGTAGAAACACAGCCCATTCAGACGTCTGTGTTCTTGCCGTTCAACTCTGGTCATAGTCCTATCGCACTGCATAGGCTCAGGTTTAATCTCAGGTAATACCGCCAAATGGTACACAGATTTACACTCACGCAAGCGTCGACCGATCTGAATGGCCAAAGACATAGACTCATTCAAACCAGCGGGCATAGGAAATCCCACCATGGCATCCTTAATGGCTTCAGAGAGACCCTTTCTGAAAATGGCTGCAAGCGCAGATTCATTCCATTGAGTGAGCACGGACCATTTTCTAAATTTCTGGCAATATAGCTCTATCTCATCCTGAGCCTGACAAAGAGCCAGCAAATTTTTTTCTGCCTGATCTACTGAATTAGGCTCATCGTACAGCAATCCAAGCGCCAGGAAAAACGCATCGATATCACTCAATGCAGGATCTCCTGACGCAAGAGAAAATGCCCAGTCCTGAGGGTCGCCACGCAAAAAAGAAATGACGATCCTAACCTGTTGCGCTGGGTCACCAGAGGAGCGAGGTTTCAAAGCCAGAAACAGTTTACAATTATTCTTGAAACTCAGAAATTTAGTTCTATCTCCAAAAAACAAATCTGGAATAGGAATTCTCGGTTCTAACAAAGAATTCTGAACCACAAAATTTTGAATATCTTGAACTCTTGCCGTGAGCTGATCTACACATGAAGACAGACATGTAATGTCCATTGTAACACCTGTGTCCTGAACCACCCAAATGTCTAGGGGAAAAAAAAGACAAATCACAGTGCAAAGGAAAAAAAATGGTCTCAGAACTTCTTTTTTTCCCTCTATTGAGAATCATTAGTACTTTAGGCTTCCTGTACTGTTATGATAGGCAATTCAGTAACACAATGTACATAGCGATCAGAGCACATACAGTGATCTGACAATAACCCAAAATAATAGAACGAGCTCTGAGACGTGGAAACTCTGTAGACCGCAATTCCTGATCCTCTCCAAACACAACTAGAGGCAGCTGTGGATTGCGCCTAACGCTCCCTATGCAACTCGGCACAGCCTGAGAAACTAACTAGCCTGAAGATAGAAAAATAAGCCTACCTTGCCTCAGAGAAATACCCCAAAGGAAAAGGCAGCCCCCCACATATAATGACTGTGAGTAAGATGAAAAGACAAACGTAGGGATGAAATAGATTCAGCAAAGTGAGGCCCGATATTCTAGACAGAACGAGGATAGGAAAGATAACTTTGCGGTCTACACAAAACCCTAAAGAAAACCACGCAAAGGGGGCAAAAAGACCCTCCGTACCGAACTAACGGCACGGAGGTACACCCTTTGCGTCCCAGAGCTTCCAGCAAAACAAATAGACAAGCTGGACAGAAAAAATAGCAACAAATAGCAAAGAAGCACTTAGCTATGCAGAGCAGCAGGCCACAGGAATGATCCAGAGAAACACAAGTCCAACACTGGAACATTGACAGGAAGCATGGATCAAAGCATCAGGTGGAGTTAAGTAGAGAAGCAGCTAACGACCTCACCAGATCACCTGAGGGAGGAAACTCAGAAGTTGCAGTACCACTTTCCTCCACAAACGGAAGCTCCCAGAGAGAATCAGCCGAAGTACCACTTGTGACCACAGGAGTGAACTCTGCCACAGAATTCACAACAGGAGACACCAAGACTGCCGTATATACATCAGATAGGAGACACAGACTATTGTATGTACATCACATAAGAAACTCTACGGCTGCAATATATGCATCACATAGGAGACACTGGGCTGAAGCATATACAAAACACAGAAAATACTGGTACTTGAACATTTATATCTTATAGGATACACTGTGCATCACAGGAGATGCTGGGGCATAAAGATCACAGGAAACACTGGGGCACATAGGTCCAGGAAGGGCTGGGGTACATATGTCACAGGAGATCCCGGGGCACATGTATATCACAGGTGGGTCAAGGGTATGTACATCACAGGAGATGCGGGAGCATGTATATAGCAAGAGACGTTGATGGCATATACGACGCAGGAGAAGCTGAAGCATAAACATCACAGGAGATGCTGGGGCATATACAACAGAGAAGACGCTAGGCTATAAACATCACAGGAGACACCGGTGCATATACATTACATGAGGGGTCGTGGCATATACATCACAAGAGGGGTTGGGCACATTCATCACAGGAGGCGCCGGGGCTCATACATCATAGGAGGGGCCGGGGAATATACATCATAGGAAGGGTCTTGGGCTGCCGTTGCTGTTGTAATTGTTCATGGGACTGGAGTGTACAGAGCGCGCTGCCATAAAGTATGTCCTGATGCTGGCATGCTTTAGGATGCAACCCTTCATTGCACGCACTGCATTGTTCAGGCATGCGCATGCTCTCTATGTTAGGAGAAGTTCAAAGGCCAATTCCTGGCGTTTTGCCGGCCGCCAGCCCGAGCTCTGCAATCCCCGACCTGAGCACTGTGGTCCCTGGGAATCTTCCGGGGGCCACACAAAGGGAAATTGTGGGCCTGGGGTTTCCTACCTCTGCTTTAAAAGAACGGCCCAGGCCAAGGCTTCTCTGGAGAGGAAAGAAAAAAATAAAGATTACTGTTGACAGATTTAAAAAAATGGTTAGTACCATTGTACCATAAAAATGTATGGTACACTGTTTAATCCAGGGCAATACCTTAGGGTCAGCATCAAGGCAAGCAGGAATAGACAATTACAGAGATGATCCCCAAGAAGTATGTTCTGGCTCAAAAAAGCACTGAGGCTCCTTTCATGGTTGTTTAACCATAAGTGAAACAACAGTTGTTAAATACAATGCGTCCATACGGACTGAGAGGTCACGCACAATCTGGATGGCCTCATATTGACTCGGCAAGGTGCCTAACCAGTCCAGATAAATCTTCAGTATCCAAGTGTAACGATGTTGAAACCATTGCACCTTTGGAATCCATGGCCTGATTATTCTGTTATGGCTCACCTGATGAGGGAGATTCACTAAGCACTAGGTCAAGATGAGCAGCACAGACTGGAGGAATTGATGCATCAGAGTTGGATAGGTTGCATAGTATGTACAATAGTGAGGAGCTGCAGAGGCTGGATGGCATGTGGAGCAGCAAAGCTGGATATGTGAATATTACTTAGAATAACAGACTGCACCTTGGAGTTTCACGGCAGAGTGCAGCAGGGCTGAATACATGGACAGAACCTTGGAATGGCAGAGACATGAAGATAGACGAGTACCTTGATACTGCTCAGCCAAAAGCAAAGACAGCACCTAGGAACCGCACAACTGCATAGACAAGTGCCTTGATACAGGAGGGCCGAGTGTGCAGACAGCAAGTTGGAATCGCAGAGCAATGAAGGTTGACAGTCTTCATGTAGCAGTGTCAAGTGTGCATATGTGACGCCCCACAGGGGTAGGTCAACAAACTGGCACCTTGATGTAACAGAGCTGAGTGTGTGATCAGCAACTTGGAATGGAAAGGAAGCATTTATCAGGAGGCACACTTCATGTTAACTGCACTAGGGCCCAGCGATAGTAGAGCTGGTTTAGTTAGGTGGCTCAGCTCATAGAATGCACATGGTAGGTGTGTTCTATTACCTGAATACTTACACAACCTTGCAGTCACCTGAGCATGCCTAAAAAGGGTTGTGGACACGGTGGCTCAGTGGATAGCACTGCAGCCTTGCAGCACTGGGGTCCTGGGTTCTAATCCCACCTTGGACAACATCTGCAAAGAGTTTGTATGTTCTCTCCGTGTTTGCGTGAGTTTCCTCCGGGTACTCTGGCTTCCTCCCACATACCAAAAGACATACTGATAGGGGATTTAGATTGTGAGCCCCATCGGGGACAGTGATGATAATGTGTGCAAACTGTAAAGCGCTGCATAATATGTTAGCGCTATATAAAACTAAAGATTATTATTATCAGAGATGCGTGCTGGGTTACCATTTTAACCTTACAGGACAGAGAGAGAGAGAGAGAGAGAGAGAGAGAGTCAGCCACTGGAGAGGGAAGAGGCGTAGATCGGCATTGTTGCTATGAAAATTCAGTAACAGTGGATTTTTACAGTGGCTTACGCTGCACTTCTAGAGTGTTTTGTACATGTGAAAGTCAGGAAAGATATCGGTTAGCTGAAATGATTGCTCCATTCATTGCTTCTTAAGCTGAATTCTCGTATAGTGTATGTGTTATAAACTATGAAACACAGATGGTATGAGAAAGTACTGTTGTTACTGCTCCACATGCCAGGCTTACCCTGAAGGGGTGTGACTAAGTGTCTACTGGGTCTTCACTAGGACCTCTAATGGTGAGGATAAGCTGGGCTGCCGATACACACCAGGTACCACTCCAGGGCAATCACAAGGACTGCCTAAGCTGACCATAGGGTCAGAGACACAGGTACGAGGTACAGGAGGGTGAGACACAAGCGCAGTCAGACGGTCCAAGGTCGGTGCAGGAAGCACAGATTCACTATACAAGGCTGGAGTCAGGAATGGAGAAGTAAATCCGAGCATGTAAATAGGGCTCAGAATACTGAGATATGCCTAAACAGGTGCGAGCAGGCTAGGAACCAACGGAGGAGTGGTAGGAGGAGCTGCTTAATATAGATCCTACGGGTTAGGCCAGGGAACCTAATCTTTGCAGGATACAGCAGGGTTAAATTCCTGCAGAGACAGGCCATGTCCTCTAAAGTCAAATGAAAACAACATGCAGATGCAGCAATGCTGAGGAATGCTGCAAGAGGCAAACTCAGTGAGACAGCCTGACACGAGGAGAAACATGCGGTGATCATGGTGAGTAGGGCGGTGCTGAGAAGGCATGCAAGTTACTGCCGTGACAGCTGTCCTCACTTTTGGCTTTGCTGTACAAGATGCTTGATTACATACTCTGCCTTGTCACTCCAAAGTGTAGACCACATTCTTGTCTCTACTGTTCCAATATACCATCCATACAAAGAAAAAACAACAACCCTGGTTCTGGAACCATTACACCTTGTGTGAATGATGCCAAAATGCAGTTGTTCCCATAACTTCCATAAAATATGCAATATAGAAAAACGTCAAAACACATTTGAACTTTTTTCAATGCTTCATTTATAAAAATTCAGTTTTCATTTCCAGTATATAGAATATTTTTGTCATGAAATGTAACAGCCCAACGGGGGGCAGGGTCGGTCAGCGGACAGCATAACAAACACTCAACAGGATGGAAATGGGGAGAAGAAGGCCCTACAAATAGGGAATGAGAGATGGACACCTCCTGCTCCAACCTAAGCCTGTCCTTGCACTCCCCTAACACCCTAAGCGGGTCCTTCACTCCCCCCCACAAACCTCGTCCCTAGCTGTCATCTCACACTGCCCTGGCCGGCAAGGGCGCTACCCTCACCACTGCAGATGGTACAAACACAGGGGACTGTGACAAACAGGAGATGAACAAGGTAAAACACCACACTTGGCTTAACAACTTTCTCTGCTGCAAAACACTGCATAGCAGAAGAAAGCCACCAGGACAATGAACTCCACGAAACCAGCAGATTCACCACTGCAACAAGAGAGCTCCTTCCTCCAGGCTTGGTCAACATAGTTTGCTCTATCACCAATAGTCAGCTAATGCATCAGGTGACTATTTAAAAGATGGTGGGAGTGGTCACCACCCACATCAGCTGACCTAGCAACTCTGCAATTGCAACACTGCCAACAAGGGAAACTGACATTAACCCCTGCTGCCCTGAAAGGGAAAAAGCTACATTTAAATCATAATGGCACCAGAGCTGCCACGCATCCAAAAATGGATTGTGACAAATTTCTGAACATTACAAGGTAATAAACTACCATATTCACGGCGGATACTTGACGAAGGGGGGGGTATCCCCAAAATGTCCACAGGTCCAGACCCTCTGATTGTCTGAATGGCATCTCAGCCTATACTCCTGTTCGTTGGAGTGAAGAGGATTGTCTGCACCAAATTTACTGAACGGGGGTAACCGCAGTGAATATGGTGATTGGAAATTGTTTACATTATAATGTTCAGGAAAATTATTTTATATACCTGAAATGAAAACTTGAACTTTCTTCAATGCTCCATTTATAAAAATTAAGTGTGTTTTGCCGTTTTCTATTTTGCTCAATGTGCCATCCAGCATAGACAGCTCTACTGACCATCCCTGCTTCATGTGCTGTCCGGACTAACCAACATTGCTGCATCAACACCACTTGTCACAGGCGGGTGCCTAAACAGTCAGACCTGGGTCCTGCTTTGTCCGCCGGATAGCATATAGAGTGGTTTTACTTTAGACATAGGACCATCCAGATTGGGGTACACCTTGTCGCGGTGGGATGGCTTATACACGTTTTTGATCAAAGCAATGTGAGCTAAGCACCCTATGTTTTTCACATGTACTATTACTATTTACCTATTGACTTACTGCAGGGGATTTATTCAATTTGTTTTTATTCTATGTTATTTTTTAAATGATTATTTGACAGTATTCAGGAAAAGGGACTCACTAATTTGTTAAAATGTTCCTACATGTAAGTGAGACATGCAGCGAGGGAGGTAATGTACTGCTTAATGGCTGCCACATGTTGCTATTTCATGCTTAAAGTATGCTGCATTATCAGTACAAATTGCACAATGTATAAGAGGATGTTACAAATGAAATAGTAACAGCTCTGGCTCAACTTCATTGTACACAATAATCAGCGTGTAACATGATCTTCTCGCACGATGCTGTCTAATAAGACTACACATTATAATTACATTTCCCATACCCTGTGAACAAATCCTTAATTAGCGCAGCTCAAATTAACCCCTTCAAGACCCAGCCTATTTTGACCTTAAAGACCTTGCCGTTTTTTGCAATTCTGACCAGTGTCCCTTTATGAGGTAATAACTCAGGAACGCTTCAACGGATCCTAGCGGTTCTGAGATTGTTTTTTCGTGACATATTGGGCTTCATGTTAGTGGTAAATTTAGGTCAATAAATTCTGCATTTATTTGTGATAAACACGGAAATTTGGTGAAAATTTTGAAAATTTCGCAATTTTCACATTTTGAATTTTTATTCTGTTAAACCAGAGAGATATGTGACACAAAATAGTTAATAAATAACATTTCCCACATGTTTACTTTACATCAGCACAATTTTGGAAACAAAATTTTTTTTTGTTAGGAAGTTATAAGGGTTAAAATTCGACCAGCGATTTGTCATTTTTACAACGAAATTTACAAAACCATTTTTTTTAGGGACCACCTCACATTTGAAGTCAGTTTGAGGGGTCTATATGGCTGAAAATACCCAAAAGTGACACCATTCTAAAAACTGCACCCCTCAAGGTACTCAAAACCACATTCAAGAAGTTTATTAACCCTTCAGGTGCTTCACAGCAGCAGAAGCAACATGGAAGGAAAAAATGAACATTTAACTTTTTAGTCACAAAAATTATCTTTTAGCAACAATTTTTTTATTTTCCCAATGGTAAAAGGAGAAACTGAACCACGAACGTTGTTGTACAATTTGTCCTGAGTACGCTGATACCTCATATGTGGGGGTAAACCACTGTTTTGGCGCACGGCAGGGCTTGGAAGGGAAGGAGCGCCATTTGACTTTTTGAATCAAAAATTGGCTCCACTCTTTAGCGGACACCATGTCACGTTTGGAGAGCCCCCGTGTGCCTAAAAATTGGAGCTCCCCCACAAGTGACCCCATTTTGGAAACTAGACGCCCCAAGGAACTTATCTAGATGCATAGTGAGCACTTTGAACCCCCAGGTGCTTCACAAATTGATCCGTAAAAATGAAAAAGTACTTTTTTTCACAAAAAAATTCTTTTAGCCTCAATTTTTTCATTTTCACATGGGCAACAGGATAAAATGGATCCTAAAATGTGTTGGGCAATTTCTCCTGAGTACACCAATACCTCACATGTGGAGGTAAACCACTGTTTGGGCACATGGTAAGGCTCGGAAGGGAAGGAGCGCCATTTGACTTTTTGAATGAAAAATTATTTCCATCGTTAGCGGACACCATGTCGCGTTTGGATAGCTCCTGTGTGCCTAAACATTGGCGCTCCCCCACAAGTGACCCCATTTTGGAAACTAGACCCCCCAAGGAACTAATTTAGATGCCTAGTGAGCACTTTAAACCCTCAGGTGCTTCACAAATTGATCTGTAAAAATGAAAAAGTAATTTTTTTTCACAAAAAAATTCTTTTCGCCTCAATTTTCTCATTTTCACATGGGCAGTAGGATAAAATGGATCATAAAATTTGTTGGGCAATTTCTCCCGAGTACGCCGATACCTCATATGTGGGGGTAAACCACTGTTTGGGCACTCGGCAGGGCTCGGAAGAGAAGGCGTGCCATTTGACTTTTTGAATGGAAAATTAGCTCCAATTGTTAGCGGACACCATGTCGCGTTTGGAGAGCCCCTGTGTGCCTAAACATTGGAGCTCCCCCACAAGTGACCCCATTTTGGAAACTAGACCCCCCAAGGAACTTATCTAGATGCATATTGAGCACTTTAAACCCCCAGGTGCTTCACAGAAGTTTATAACGCAGAGCCATGAAAATAAAAAATAATTTTTCTTTCCTCAAAAATGATTTTTTAGCCTGGAATTTCCTATTTTGCCAAGGATAATAGGAGAAATTGGACCCCAAATATTGTTGTCCAGTTTGTCCTGAGTACGCTGATACCCCATATGTGGGGGTAAACCACTGTTTGGGCGCACGGCAGGGCTCGGAAGGGATGGCACGCCATTTGGCTTTTTAAATGGAAAATTAGCTCCAATCATTAGCGGACACCATGTCACGTTTGGAGAGCCCCTGTGTGCCTAAACATTGGAGATCCCCCAGAAATGACACCATTTTAGAAACTAGACCCCCAAAGGAACTAATCTAGATGTGTGGTGAGGACTTTGAACCCCCAAGTGCTTCACAGAAGTTTATAACGCAGAGCCATGAAAATAAAAAAAAAAATTATTTTCTCAAAAATGATCTTTTAGCCTGCAATTTTTTATTTTCCCAAGGGTAACAGGAGAAATTTGACCCCAAAAGTTGTTGTCCAGTTTCTCCTGAGTACGCTGATACCCCATATGTGGGGGTAAATCACTGTTTGGGCACATGCCGGGGCTCGGAAGTGAAGTAGTGACGTTTTGAAATGCAGACTTTGATGGAATGCTCTGTGGGCGTCACGTTGCGTTTGCAGAGCCCCTGATGTGGCTTAACAGTAGAAACCCCCCACAAGTGACCCCATTTTGGAAACTAGACCCCCAAAGGAACTTATCTAGATGTGTGGTGAGCACTTTGAACCCCCAAGTGCTTCATAGAAGTTTATAATGCAGAGCCGTGAAAATAATAAATACGTTTTCTTTCCTCAAAAATAATTATTTAGCCCAGAATTTTTTAATTTTCCCAAGGGTAACAGGAGAAATTTGACCCCAATATTTGTTGTCCAGTTTCTCCTGAGTACGGTGATACCCCATATGTGGGGGTAAACTACTGTTTGGGCACATGCCGGGGCTTGGAATTGAAGTAGTGACGTTTTGAAATGCAGACTTTGATGGAATGCTCTGCGGGCGTCACGTTGCGTTTGCAGAGCCCCTGATGTGCCTAAACAGTAGAAACCCCCCACAAGTGACCCCATTTTGGAAACTAGACCCTGAAAGGAACTTATCTAGATGTGTGGTGAGCACTTTGAACCCCCAAGTGCTTCATAGAAGTTTATAATGCAGAGCCGTGAAAATAATAAATACGTTTTCTTTCCTCAAAAATAATTATTTAGCCCAGAATTTTTTATTTTCCCAAGGGTTACAGGAGAAATTGGACCCCAAAAGTTGTTGTCCAGTTTCTCCTGAGTACGCTGATACCCCATATGTGGGGGTAAACCACTGTTTGGGCACACGTCGGGGCTCAGAAGGGAAGTAGTGACTTTTGAAATGCAGACTTTGATGGAATGGTCTGCGGGTGTCACGTTGCGTTTGCAGAGCCCCTGGTGTGCCTAAACAGTAGAAACCCCCCACAAGTGACCCCATTTTAGAAACTAGACCCCCCAAGGAACTTATCTAGATATGTGGTGAGCACTTTGAACCCCCAAGTGCTTCACAGACGTTTACAACGCAGAGCCGTGAAAATAAAAAATCATTTTTCTTTCCTCAAAAATTATGTTTTAGCAAGCATTTTTTTAGATTCACAAGGGTAACAGGAGAAATTGGACCCCAGTAATTGTTGCGCAGTTTGTCCTGAGTATGCTGGTACCCCATATGTGGGGGTAAACCACTGTTTGGGCACACGTCAGGGCTCGGAAGTGAGGGAGCACCATTTGACTTTTTGAATACGAGATTGGCTGGAATCAATGGTGGCGCCATGTTGCGTTTGGAGACCCCTGATGTGCCTAAACAGTGGTAACCCCTCAATTCTACCTCCAACACTAACCCCCCCACACCCCTAACCCTAATCCCAACTGTAGCCATAATCCTAATCACAACCCTAACCCCAACACACCCCTAACCACAACACTAACCCCAACACACCCCTAACCCTAACCACAACCCTAATTCCAACCCTAACCCTAAGGCTATGTGCCCACGTTGCGGATTCGTGTGAGATATTTCCGCACCATTTTTGAAAAATCTGCGGGTAAAAGGCACTGTGTTTTACCTGCGGATTTTCCGCGGATTTCCAGTGTTTTTTGTGCGGATTTCACCTGCGGATTCCTA
This sequence comes from Ranitomeya imitator, assembly GCF_032444005.1. NCBI lineage: Eukaryota > Metazoa > Chordata > Amphibia > Anura > Dendrobatidae > Ranitomeya > Ranitomeya imitator. Next base: position 713,061,059 of record NC_091282.1, on the reverse strand, counting down.
TTGAGGAACAGGTGTAAAACGCTGCGGAATCCGCACAAAGAATTGACATGCTGCGGAAAATACAACGCAGCGTTCCCGCGCGGTATTTTCCGCACCATGGGCACAGCGGATTTGGTTTTTCATATGTTTACATGGTACTGTAAACCTGATGGAACACTGCTACGGATCCGCAGCCAAATCCGCACCGTGTGCACATAGCCTAATTCTAAAGGTATGTGCACACGCTGCGGAAAATGCTGCGGATCCGCAGCAGTTTCCCATGAGTGTACAGTTCAATGTAAACCTATGGGAAACAAAAATCGCTGTACACATGCTGCGGAAAAACTGCACGGAAACGCAGCGGTTTACATTCCGCAGCATGTCACTTCTTTGTGCGGATTCCGCAGCGGTTTTACAACTGCTCCAATAGAAAATCGCAATTGTAAAACCGCAGTGAAATGCGCAGAAAAAAACGCGGTAAATCCGCCATAAATCCGCAGCGGTTTAGCACTGCGGATTTATCAAATCCGCAGCGGAAAAATCCGCAGAGGACCAGAATACGTGTGCACATTCCTAACCCTAACCCTAGCCCTAACCCTAACCCTACCCCTAACCCTACCCCTACACCTACCCCTACCCCTACCCCTACCCCTAACCCTACTCCTACCCCTAACCCTAACCCTACCCCTAACCCTACCCCTAACCCTAACCCTACCCCTAACCCTAACCCTATTCTAACAGTGGAAAAAAAAAAATTTCTTTATTTTTTTATTGTCCCTACCTATGGGGGTGACAAAGGGGGGGGGGTCATTTATTATTTTTTTTATTTTGATCACTGAGATAGATTATATCTCAGTGATCAAAATGCACTTTGGAACGAATCTGCCGGCCGGCAGATTCGGCGGGCGCACTGCGCATGCGCCCGCCATTTTGGAAGATGGCGGCGCCCGGGAGAAGACGGACGGGACCACGACTGGATCGGTAAGTATGATAGGGTGGGGGGGGACAACGGGGGGGGGGATCGGAGCACGGGGGGGGGATCGGAGCGCGGGAGGGGTGGAACGGAGCGCGGGGGGCGTGGAACGGAGCACGGGGGGGCTGGAATGGAGCACGGGGGGGTGGAACGGAGCACGGGGGGGTGGATCGGAGTGCAGGGGGGGTGATTGGAGCACGGGGGGGTGATTGGAGCACGGGGGGAGCGGGCACGAGCACGGGGGGGAGCGGAGCACTGGACGGAGGGGAGCCGGAGCAGTGTACCGGCCAGATCGGGGGGGTGGGGGGGCGATCGGAGGGGTGGGGTGGGGGCACACTAGTATTTCCAGCCATGGCCGATGATATTTCAGCATCGGCCATGGCTGGATTGTAATATTTCACCCGTTATAATGGGTGAAATATTACAAATCGCTCTGATTGGCAGTTTCACTTTCAACAGCCAATCAGAGCGATCGTAGCCACGAGGGGGTGAAGCCACCCCCCCTGGGCTAAACTACCACTCCCCCTGTCCCTGCAGATCGGGTGAAATGGGAGTTAACCCTTTCACCCGATCTGCAGGGACGCGATCTTTCCATGACGCCGCATAGGCGTCATGGGTCGGAATGGCACCGACTTTCATGACGCCTACGTGGCGTCATGGGTCGGGAAGGGGTTAAAATGCTAATTTTTATTATAACTCCTGAAAGTGAAACTGGTTACTTCAAAGACAAGTAAATTTTAGAAAATGGTTTTGCTTTCACCTTCTGTGATCTGTCCCAGAATACTAAAACGAGTGCATAAGTGAAAGTATAACTTTGAATGTAATGCACAATGGGCCTTATTGAAGAAGCAGCATTTCTATCATATAAAGTATTAAAAAATAACAAGATACTTTGCTTAAAGAAGACCTGTCACTTGCTCAAAAAATTAACTTATATGCCTTGCAAAAATCTCTAAGCTCCTCGTTTTCTGCATTTTTTTTTCCATTTTTAGCTGCATCGCTTCATTGCAGAGATATTCACATTTGTTGCTTTTGGAGCACAGTATGTGAAATCTCTACTTCATACAGTCCAAATGGGCTCTTCAGAGTCTTCTTCTCTCCTCCCATATGCTGCCAATCACAGCTCATCAGCGTCTGAGATTGTTAGGCTGCTGGATGAGCTGTCAAGCTGTGATTAGCTGCATATGGGAGAGCTTGCTGTTAGTTTTTCTGTCTCCCATACCGGAGATCCTGCTTATGAAACTGGAAGTGCAAGGAGGCTTTTTTTCTCAACATGCTTTGTAGGAGAATTTTGATAGTATGCTCTGATTTTTTCCTAGTGTCCTATGTCTGGCAAACTACACATAACAGGAATGCAGAGGAAACAGCAGCAGTACATCATCTCTTTCAATGGGCCCAAGGCTGGTTTTAGACAAAGTGGGGCACTGGGCAAAAGTTTAAAGTGGGACCCCAAATGTTAACATATCGCACCATCACACAAACATTTCAGTTGTATTTACAAGCACTAAGTTCAGGCCGCTAGATGAGCGTGATGGACAATATTGAAATTGTTTGACTCTTGTTTCCTGGCCCATTTAGGGTAAGTGCACACGCTCAGTAATTGGTAGCGTTTTGGACGCAGCACATGTCCGCTGTGTCCAAAGCGCTGCCAGCTATTGAACGCAGATGAATCCGCATGTGATCATTGAACCGTGCAGAATCACCGCATCCTATAAATTGTACGGATGAAATTTATCTTGCGGAGACAAATAAAGATAAATTGACATGCTTTGGTCTGGAAAGATGCACCACATGTTCGTCTCCAGGGGTGAGCTGCAAGCAACTGTGCATGCATAGTGGGCATGGGATTTTGTGAAATCCCATCCACTATACTGTAACATCTGGCCGCTGCACAAGTACGCAGCGTCCAACCCGCATCGTTTACTGACCGTGTGCACCTACCCTTTCTGCGGCTGAGGAAGAATGATTGGTACAGATAGTCCTCGGTACAGTATAATGCAGGTCCCATACAGTACATACAGTAAAACACACTACCCATGGTCCTTGTTAGAGTATAATGCAGCCCCCCAGAGTATAATGCATCCCCCTCTGAGTAGAATGCAGCCTCACACACAGTATAATCCAGACCCCACACCACAAGGTATAATTCAGCCCCTCCCCACAAACACACAGTATAGTGCAGCCTTCACACACAGTATAATGCAGCCCCCCACACACAGTATAAAGCAGCCATCCCACAGTATATAGCAGCCCCCACAAACACACAGTATAGTGCAGCCCCCCACACACAGCATAATGCAGCCCCCAGAGTATAAAACAGCCCCCTCTGAGTATAATGTAGCCCTACACACAGTATAATGCAGCCCCCCACAAACACACAGTATAGTGGAGTCCACACACAGTATAATGTAGCCTCCCACACACAGTATAGTGCAGCGCCCCCACACACAGTATAGTGCAGTACCCCCACACACAGTATCGTGCAGCAGACACACACATACACTATAATGCAGACACACAATACTTACCTCTCCTCCTTGTTCTCCAGCTGCTCTGACTTCTCCAGAGCGTGTCAGCATCTCATTAGCTCCACTGCTGAAACATGCTAAGTCAGATGCAGAGGGGGAGTGATCTGATGGGAGAGGGAGCATCACATGACGTTCTCTCCTCGATCACTGCTTTCAACTTTATCTGCATCTATGATGCAGATAAGTTGAATGCGGGCAGGGGACGGCGCCAGGACCCTCTTTCTCAGGGGCCCCAGAGTGGCCACTGGCTGAGGGCCCCTAGAGGTGCAGGGGCCCTAGGCAACTGCCTGGCCTTCCTGCCCCTAACGCCAGCCCTGAATGGGCCTTAGCATCTTGGTAGCTATACAGTCAATGAGTGTTAGAAAAACACCATTGAACATGCCATGTTCCATGATTTCACTGTGGTATCTTCTACCACAGCCATGTATAAAACAGGCAGGCAGTTGCAATGGGGTTCTGTGAAACAGTAGCTCAATTCATGTTAATTTCTTGTATCCTTTTTTGTCTTAAATAGAATCTCACTTTTTTTGCAATGTGATTTGACAGCAGCATGATGTAGGAGCGGAGTCCCTGATTCCAGCAATGTATCACTGTGACAATACAGCATTTATTCCAGATTAGGCTAGACGTGTTTTTGTTCGGTGGGTCAAGAGACACAGGCTATTGTTTATATGAGCCTTAAGGATGACTCTCAAATTGATATTTGCTGCAACTTATTGTGCTGCTATCCTTGGAAGACAGGGACACAGGATAATTGAACAATTGATGTTTGCTAATATGGTAATTCCCATTGTGTTAGTCCATGTAGCTTGTTGACCTGCAAACAGTGAAGGACAAACTATGCAAATTGATTGAATACTTGAACAATGAGAATTGTCTTCATCCTACCTTCGCCATGTACTGTGGATGATGGCCTGGAGGACAGCTGTGGGTATGAAAAGGGACCTCTAACCTTTTTTGAGAGAGACTTTACAGAACAGCTCCATGGCACCATGGCTTCAACCAGAGGAATACAGATTTGACCACCGTCCATTACTGAGCCCATGTAGATGCTTGTCCCAACCTGGGTGCTCCAATCAGGTCACCTGACCACATGCCTCAATGAACTGTCAGCTTCATAAGCTTGTGGCTATCTCCTCTTTGTGGGTGCCTGACAAAAATGGGGTACCACTGGCTGCGGTAGTTGGCCCTGGAAGTTCCAAAATCGCAGCTGCTCTAATCCTGGCAGCGGAAGGGTGAGACCCTGTAATTTGCACCATCTTATGTACTTGCTGGGTTTGTATTATATGTTATTGTATGTTGGCGGTTCAATAAAGTATTGGCACACTGTTACCCTCACCCTGTGTTGTCTGAGTAGTATTCTGCCCACGGGGAAGGAATACGGGCATTCAGTGGGATGAGCTCTGGTCCATGTGGTCTTTCTAAAGACAGTCAAGCCAGAGGACGAGAGCACCCACTGATCCTCATGTCTCCACAATCACTAACTGGGCTGTTTGCTGCAGTTCTGACAAAATCACAGTTTTATCAGCATGAGATTATCATTAGGGGACTAGTAGATCTGCTGCCAAGTAGTCCAACTACGCCCCCAACACTGATTGACAGCTTTCTGTATACACTGTGAATAGGCAGAAAGCTGCCAATCAGTGGTGTGGATGGGATTTTACAAAGTTCAACATTCTGAGAAATGGTAGATCTGCAGCAGTTAAAACCGTGATTTTATCAAAATGACAGCAAGCAGCCCTGTAAGCGACACATTAATAAAATCATGGTTTCTGCCCCAACATACTGCTGCTCTAAGATAAGGTAGCAAAACTTGGTGACAGATTCCCTTTAAAAGTATTCATACATGATGATCACTAGTATTAGAAGACAAATTAGATCCTGCATGTGGGGTGGGGTATTAGGCTAGGTTCCCATTGCGTTAATGGGACCGCACTAGCGCGTGCCATTTTCGGCACGTGCTAGGGATGTGCCGGTGTTTTGTGGCGCGCCGCGGATGCTGCTTGCAGCGTCCGAGACGCGCCCGCGGTCCGTTCCCCGCTCTCGCAGATCGGAGATCTGCGAGAGCGGGGACGTTTAACGCGACCCCTTTACAACACATTGCGTTAGCGCAATCCGCTAGCGCTAGGCGCTAAACGGATTGCACTAACGCAATCTGAACCTAGTCTTAAGTCACATTCACACAAGGTTGCAATTCGTGTCTCGAATGGTCATTCTTGGAGTAGATTATAACGATAGTTATCCTATGAATATTATTAGGGGAACAGATAGGGCAATCTGTCACAAAGACAGGGATCGTCGAACGGTGTGCTGCCTACCTGGCGCTCGAGTCCGACACATCGCTGATCGGGTGGACAGATTATTGGGAGGGGCTGGTGAGGACCCAGCGGTCATGGTGCACATTGGCACTAATGACAAAGTTAGAGGTAGGTGGAAGGTCCTTAAAGATGATTTCAGGGAATTAGGCTGCAAGCTGAAAGCAAGGACCTCCAATGTGGTATTTTCCGAAATACTGCCGGTAGCACGTGCCACGCCAGAGAGGCAACGGGAGATTAGGGAGGTTAATAAGTGGCTCAAGAATTGGTGTAGGAAGGAGGGGTTTGGGTTCCTGCAGAACTGGGCCGACTTCTCAGTTGGCTACAGGCTCTACGCTAGGGACGGGCTGCACCTCAATGGGGAGGGTGCAGCTGTGCTGGGGGAGAAAATGGCTAGAAGGTTGGAGGAGTGTTTAAACTAGGAATTGGGGGGGAGGGTATTCATTTTATAGGAGGGGAAGATAGTGCAGACAGAGATCTGGGCACAAATAAGGAAGCTGGGGGTGGCGGTGGCATGGGGGGTGGGGTCAGAACAGTTAATAATTTAAGAAATAGAAGTACAGAGAGGAACATAAAGTGCATGTATACAAATGCCAGAAGCCTCGCCAACAAAATGGACGAATTAGAACTAATGTTGTTGGAGCATAATTATGACATGGTGGGGATATCTGAGACATGGCTGGATGACAGCCATGACTGGGCTGTTAACTTGCAGGGCTATAGCCTGTTCAGAAATGACCGTACAGATAAGCGAGGGGGAGGGGTGTGTCTATATGTAAAATCATCCTTAAAACCCATCCTGCGCGATAATATAGGTGTATTTAATGAAAATGTAGAATCCCTGTGGGTGGAGATAAGGGGAGGGGGAAAAAATAATAAATTACTGATAGGGGTTTGTTATAAATCTCCAAAAATAATGGAAGCAATGGAGAATATCCTCGTAAAGCAAATAGATGAAGCTGCGACTCAAGGAGAAGTCATTATTATGGGGGACTTCAACTACCCTGAAATAGATTGGGGAACAGAAACCTGCAGTTCCAGCAAAGGTAATCGGTTTTTGACAATTATGAGAGACAATTACCTTTCACAACTGGTTCAGGACCCAACAAGAAGGGGGGCACTACTAGACCTAATATTAACCAACAGGCCAGACCGCATATCAAATATAAGGGTTGGGGGTCACTTGGGAAATAGCGATCACAAAATAATAAGTTTTCATGTATCCTTTAAAAAGATGTGTAGTAGAGGGGTTACAAGGACACTAAACTTCAGGAGGGCAAATTTCCAACGGATGAGAGAGGATCTTGGTGCAATTAACTGGGACGATATCCTGAGACACAAAAATACACAAAGAAAATGGGAGACGTTTATTAGCATCCTGGATAGGACCTGTGCACAGTATATACCGTATGGGAATAAACATACTAGAAATAGGAGGAAACCAATATGGCTAAATAGAGCTGTAAGGGGCGCAATAAGTGACAAAAAGAAAGCATTTAGAGAATTAAAGGAAGTAGGTAGTGAGGAGGCATTAAATAAATACAGAAAATTAAATAAATTCTGTAAAAAGCAAATCAAGGCAGCAAAGATTGAGACAGAGAGACTCATTGCCAGAGAGAGTAAAAATAATCCTAAAATATTCTTTAACTACATAAATAGTAAGAAACTAAAAAATGATAGTGTTGGCCCCCTTAAAAATAGTCTGGGAGAGATGGTGGATGAGGATGAGGAAAAAGCCAATATGCTAAATGACTTTTTTTCATCAGTATTTACACAAGAAAATCCCATGGCAGACAAAATGTCTAGTGATAAAAATTCCCAATTAAATGTCACCTACTTAACCCAGCAGGAAGTGCGGCGGCGTCTAAAAATCACTAAAATTGACAAATCTCCGGGCCCTGATGGGATACACCCTCGAGTACTGCAGGAATTAAGTACAGTCATTGATAGACCATTATTTTTAATCTTTAAAGACACCATAATAACAGGGTCTGTGCCACAGGACTGGCGTATAGCAAATGTGGTGCCAATATTCAAAAAGGGAACAAAAACTGAACTCAGAAATTATAGGCCAGTAAGCTTAACCTCTACTGTGGGTAAAATCCTGGAGGGCATTCTAAGGGACGCTATACTGGAGTATCTGAAGAGGAATAACCTCATGACCCAGTATCAGCACGGGTTTACTAGGGACCGTTCATGTCAGACTAATTTGATCAGTTTCTATGAAGAGGTAAGTTCCGGATTGGACCAAGGGAACCCAGTGGATGTAGTGTATATGGACTTTTCAAAAGCTTTTGATACGGTGCCACACAAAAGGTTGATACATAAAATGAGAATAATGGGGATAGGGGAAAATATGTGCAAGTGGGTTGAGAGCTGGCTCAGGGATAGGAAACAAAGGGTGGTTATTAATGGAGCACACTCGGACTGGGTAGCGGTTAGCAGTGGGGTACCACAGGGGTCAGTATTGGGCCCTCTTCTTTTTAACATATTTATTAATGACCTTGTAGGGGGCATTCAGAGTAGAATTTCAATATTTGCAGATGACACTAAACTCTGCAGGGTAATCAATACAGAGGAGGACAATTTTATATTACAGGATGATTTATGTAAACTAGAAGCTTGGGCTGATAAATGGCAAATGAGCTTTAATGGGGATAAATGTAAGGTCATGCACTTGGGTAGAAGTAATAAGATGTATAATTATGTGCTTAATTCTAAAACTCTGGGCAAAACCGTCAATGAAAAAGACCTGGGTGTATGGGTGGATGACAAACTCATATTTAGTGGCCAGTGTCAGGCAGCTGCTAGAAAGGCAAATAAAATAATGGGATGCATTAAAAGAGGCATAGATGCTCATGAGGAGAATATAATTTTACCTCTATACAAGTCACTAGTTCGACCACACTTAGAATACTGTGCACAGTTCTGGTCTCCGGTGTTTAAGAAAGACATAGCTGAACTGGAGCAGGTGCAGAGAAGAGCGACCAAGGTTATTAGAGGACTGGGGGGTCTGCAATACCAAGATAGGTTATTACACTTGGGGCTATTTAGTTTGGAAAAACGAAGACTAAGGGGTGATCTTATTTTAATGTATAAATATATGAGGGGACAGTACAAAGACCTTTCTGATGATCTTTTTAATCATAGACCTGAAACAGGGACAAGGGGGCATCCTCTGCGGTTGGAGGAAAAAAGGTTTAAGCATAATAACAGACGTGGATTCTTTACTGTAAGAGCAGTGAGACTATGGAACTCTCTGCCGTATGATGTTGTAATGAGTGATTCATTACTTAAATTTAAGAGGGGGCTGGATTCATTTCTGGAAAAGTATAATGTTACAGGGTATATACACTAGATTCCTTGATAGGGCGTTGATCCAGGGAACTAGTCTGATTGCCGTATGTGGAGTCGGGAAGGAATTTTTTTTCCCCAATGTGGACCTTACTCTTTGCCACATGGGTTTTTTTTGCCTTCCTCTGGATCAACATGTTAGGGCATGTTAGGTTAGGCTATGGGTTGAACTAGATGGACATATAGTCTTCCTTCAACCTTAATAACTATGTAACTATGTAACTATGTAATATTCAGCTTGATTAACCTAAAGCTTTTGACATACTGTCACATGGGAATATTCAGTGTAGATTGGATAACATTGGCCTGGAGAAATTAGCTTGTACTGAAGGATGGAGCGAAGGGGACATTCTCTAGCTTACATGTAAAGTGAATTACTTGAGGGTTTTGCCTAGTTCTGTTCTTAAATCTAGTGATTGTGTTCAGTTTAATATCAGTCTCAGTGCTCAGTAATTTATCAAGAAGTGTAAAGCTGAAAAATAGCACAGAATATTGTACTACTTGTGCAGCAAAACAAAGGATTATAGAGTAACCATATTCTCGTAATATAGAGAAAGCCAAGCATATAAAATAGCAGTGGTCAGAGACCTGATATGTGGAGCGGACACCCCCTATTTTGCCTACCTCCATTCATACTAGATCTTATTCATTTATTTGTTTTAACATTTGTGTGCCATTCATTTTTAAACAAACAGATTATAGTCTTTGGCTCTTTTCACATACTGTACCAGTTTGCAAAAAAACCCTAAAATGTTAGGAAACATACACAATACCTGCTGCATGCACATGCGAGCCGGCAGATCATCAGACGTAGCATAACTAACACCGGTGTCCTTGCATGGTTCCTCTCCCTCCTTCCAGAAGGGATGCCGACATGCTGACTGCCACAGCCGTTTGGCGGCATCCTCTGCTCTGTCCTCCAACGCAGCTCCCACATACCTGTGCCCACCTACATTGCCTAGGTCTCCCAGCAGCGCGATAGGGCTCCGGAAAAGCCCCCAGCCTATGTAGGGGACATAGGGGGCATTTCCGACACTAGTCTTGTACCCACTAGTTCGTTGTCAGGTAGCTGTTATCCAGAAACGGCTCTGATAGAACTTAATCATGTACCTGAACCCGTCCTGTCTGTATTAGTTATTATGTCGAAACCTGTACCCACTCCGTCTGAACCGGCATCAATATCCATTCAGCCAGTGAACCTGTTCTTATCCTGCCTGCTTGTGTCCCTGACTCCAGCTGCAGCTGCACTGGGAACTGCCTTAGAGTGGTACCTGGCGGCTACCTGCAGCTCAAGCCTGACCTCACCATCAGAGGCGCTAGTGAAGACTAGGTAATCGCTTAGCTATGCCTCTCCAGGGTAAGCCCGGCCCATGGTAGAATGGATCCCCAACCCACGAGCGGGACAGTGACCGACTCAGCCCCATGCCCAATTAAGCATTAAATAAATCCTTAAAGGGGTATTCCCATCTCCAAGAATCTATCCCAATATGTAGTAGGTTTATTAATAATAATAATAATAATAATAATAATATCAGCAAATACCTCCAATTAAAAATGTAGTATAGTTTTTCTGATTCACTATGTCTCTGTCCTCACATGTAGGTGTAACACCCCAGGCAACCGGTTGTTACAGTGATGTTGCCTTCCTTTCGGGGAGGGCGATATCATGCTTGGAGGCAAGAAGGATCCCTTTACCTGGTAACGCACCCATATTCAACACATTCTGAATCCGGGCCAGAAGGGGGAGCTCAGGACCTGGATTCAGGGGAGCTTCCCCAGCTTTAAAGGGAACCTGTCATCCCCAAAATCGAAGGTGAGCTAAGCCACCGGCATCAGGGGCTTATCTACAGCATTCTAGAATGCTGTAGATAAGCCCCCGATGTATCCTGAAAGATGAGAAAAAGAGGTTAGATTATACTCACCCAAGGGCGTTCCCGCTGCGGTCTGGTCCGATGGGTGTGGCGGTCCGGTCCAGCGCCTCCCATCTTCTTACGATAATGTCCTCTTCTTGTCTTCACGCTGCGGCTCCGGCACAGGCATACTTTGTCTGCCCTGTTGAGGGCAGAGCAAAGTACTGCAGTGCGCAGGCGCCGAGAAAGGTCAGAGAGGCCCAGCACCTGTGCACTGCAGTACTTTGCTCTGCCCTCAATAGGGCAGACAAAGTACGCCTGCGCCAGAGCCGCAGCGTGAAGACAAGAAGAGGACGTCATCGTAAGAAGATGGGAGGCCCCGGACCGGACCGCGACGCCCATCGGATCGGACCGCCCGCCCAGGTGAGTATAGTCTAACCTCTTTTTCTCATCTTTCAGGTTACATAGGGGGCTTATCTACAGCATTCCAGAATGCTGTAGATAAGCCCCTGATGCCAGTGGGCTTAGTTCACCTTCGATTTTGGGGGTGACAGGTTCCCTTTAAGTGTTCTGGTCTGGAGGAGGAGTTAGAGTAGTTGGTGAGAGACAGTGGAGAGAGAAGGAAGTCAAACTGAGAGCGGACAGTGGAGCTGTGCAGCCAGGACTGAGCTGCAGCTCCAGGAAAGGAAGTGAACCAGAGGGGTTGAAAGTGGTGGAGCTACTGAGGAAAGGAGCACAGAGGAGGAAAGAGGCTCAGAGGGGAACTGTGCCCGGGCACCCTCAGATCCGAAGCGCAGGAATCAGGCACCGGGAGCCCAAGGCTGTGTTGTACTCTAGGACACATAGCAGAACCGGAGGGTATAGGACTGTTTGTTGTTTGTCCACACCCAACTGGAGGCGAAGCAGCACCTGAAGAGCCCGGGTCATGATAGAGACCCTATAAAATGGCTCAAGCTGCCCACCATACAGGTACCTGTCTCAGGGCAGGAGGGAGAGGACTTTGCCAGCAAGCTACAGGCAGCAGGGACCTCACACACTAGCGCGAGTAGGAAGGCTTACGGACCTCACGTGGGATTCACTATTGCCTCTAGGCCGGTGGACCATACCATCACCTGTTCCTGGTACCCTGGACTGTGGACTGCTACTGCCAGTAAACCAGGTAAAAGAGTTTACAACCCTGTGTCCTCCACTTATTTGCCCGCATACACCATCCTTGCCCAAACACCTTGAGAGCCCTGGTGAGCATGATTCACTTGTGGAAAGCATCACCATCTGGCTGAAACAACATCACCCCAGAGGGCCCCTTTAAGCAGCGTCAGTCCCCTCTGACCGAGAACCACAGGTGGCGTCACGAATAGACTTTATTCCCAAATACCCTTTAAAGACCTTTCCCCTTTTAAAGTGAGTGTCCAGGGCCACGGACCAGGTCGCAGCCACCGTGACATCCCCTTTAAGTGCGACCGGACCTAGTGCCGAGTATCCCCATTGCCCTGGTGGGCGCATCACAGGTATTCCAGGACCTTAGGTATCCATGGTTACAAGCACTAGCTTTACAACTAGCTAATTGTCACTATATCAGTAGTCAAAACCATGGATACCTAAGGTCCTTCAATGCACAGCGAATCATAAGAACTATTCTACATTTATAATTGGAGGTATTTGCTAATATTATTATTATTACACCTACTACATTGGATAGGATCTTGGAGATGGGAATAGTTATTTTTAATGCACATTAGCTCTATTGTAAATGAAGAAGCAAATATTAACAATGAACAATGCATATGAATTGTATTGTTAGAATGCCGCTATATTTTTATCTCTTTTTCTAAAAATCTTCTTGTAAAAAAAATTCTCCTCTGTATTACCGTATATACTCGAGTATAAGCCGAGAGTTTCAGCCCAAATTTTTGCCTGTCCCATGGTCTTCGGGTGCCGCAGCTCTTCCTCTGTTCAGCGGTCACGTGGTACCGCTCATTAAAGTTATGAATATGGACTCCACTCCCATAGGGGTAGAGCCGCATATTCATTCCTATAGTGAGCGTGGCCAGTGACCGCTGACAGAGGAAGAGGCTGCAGTGCCCAGAGACCATCTGTCCGGGAGAAGGAGCCAGGGACGCCGGGAGCAGGTGAGTATTTCATATTTACCTGTCCGCGTTCCACCCGCCGGGCGCCGCTCCGTCTTCCCGTCCTCTTGCTGTGACTGTTCAGGTCAGAGGGCGTGATGATGTATTAGTGTGCGCGCCGCCCTCTGCCTGAACAGTCAGTGCGGAGAGACAGGACGCTGAGGAGCTGCAGGCAGCAAGAGAGGCGAGTATGTCATTTTTTTTTTTATTGCAGCAGCAGCAGCATTATATATGGCACAGCTTTAAATGGAGTATCTATGGGGCAATAATGAACGGTATAGAGCATTATATATGGCACAGCTTTAAATGGAGTATCTATGGGGCAATAATGAACGGTATGGAGCATTATATGTGGCACAGCTTTATATGGAGCATCTAAGGGGCAATAATGAACGGTATGGAGCATTATATGTGGCACAGCTTTATATGGAGCATCTATGGGGCCATAATGAACGGTATGGAGCATTATATGTGGCACAGCTTTATATGGAGCATCTATGGGGCAATAATGAACAGTATGGAGCATTATATGTGGCACAGCTTTATATGGAGCATCTATGGGGCAATAATGAATGGTATAGAGCATTATATGTGGCACATTGTTATATGAAGCATCTTATGGGGCCATAATGAACTGTATGGAGCATTATATGGGATTCCTGATTCAATATGGACATTCAAAAACACTTAACCTACTGATGTCTCAATTAATTTTACTTTTATTGGTATCTATTATTATTTTTGAAATTTACCAGTAGCTGCTGCATTTCCCACCCTAGGCTTATACTCAAGTCATTAAGTTTTCCCAGTTTTTTGTGGCAAAATTAGGGGGGTCGGCTTATACTCGGGTCGGCTTATACTCGAGTATATATGGGTAAGTATAAATTTGGCCAAAGCCACCTTTTATCTGAAATTTACACATGTGGCTTTGCAGACTAATGTGCATGTGTCTTCAATAAAACAGGAGTACCGTATATAAGTTGCTACCATGAAAATACCTTATAGTTTGCTTTCAAAATATTTTATTGAATTTTAACTTTAACCGGGGGGGGTGATAGTTTAGGAAGGGGAGGAAGGGAAGGGGTGGGGTATGGAGATAGGGAAAAGACAAACCCCCTAACAGTAGGGGGATAACTGATTTTACAGTTGTATTGTATGAAACATAATATAACAGGAACTATGTACATTTTCACTGAAATATAGTGAATTAATATAAACAGTAAACGTCACCTTGTGTAGCCCTTAGTAGAATATTAATTGAATCTATAGAAGAACCAATATCAAGATTACCTTTCTATGACAAATAAATGGAGCATGAACTTGTCTAATACTTCATGTGATTGGGGTAGGGAATAATTGATCCCATCTGGACCATTTTTTTGTAAATTTTGAACATTGGTTGTTTGCTATTGCAAAGTGGAACTCATGTGATCTATGCAGGGAGATTCTTGAAATAATGTCCTTCGTTGATGGTATTTGTTGACTTTTCCAAAGGGATGCAATATAGTTTTTTACCACTAGACATATATGGATTACTAATAATTTCAAGTTGTGATCGAGCTGATCAAGTCCAAGAGACAGCAGAGCATTTTGAGGTTGCAAAGTGAAGGGAGTATTGGTGAGTTTGCTAATGACTTCTCTAGAAATTTTCTTCCAGAGGGGGTTTATTGTTGGGCAGCTCCAGAAGATGTGCATCATGTCACCTCTTTGGCCGCAGCCTCTCCAACATTGGGCAGCGTTTACAGAACTTATATGTGCTAATCTACTGGGGGTGTAGTACTATCGCGAAATTGTTTTAAAATGGGTTTCTTGGAGAGTCATAGAGAGGGTGGATTGGTAGGAAGTGGTAATAGCCTCCTCCCATTCCTCGGTTTTATATGAGTCCTTTAAGTCTTGTTCCCACTTAATCATTGGGGGGCTCTTAGAAAGATTGAAATCTGAGTTAAAGTTGTTATAGATAAATTTATGGCTCCAAAATATATGGTGTCCGACATTATTTAGTAATTTGATAGATGGCTCTGATAGTTTAGGTCTATCTCCCATGAAAGACCCTATATTCTTTTTAAGGATCAGGAACTCGATGAAAGAAGATGAATGAATGCCATACCTGTTTTTTAGGGTTTGAAAGTTTATAAATGTCTCCCCTGTGTATATGTCCCCTATTTTTTTTATTTTTGAGTCTATCCATAACTTAGGGAGGGTTTGGTTGATTATAGAGTAGACTAAGGAGATGGGAATGTCCTTTAAGATATCCGAGTGTTTTAAGCCTTTTTTCTGATAGGATAGTTTCTTCCAGGCTATGGCCACAGCCTGAAAAAGGGGGTGCGATACAGAGTCTGGAAGGTTGTTGAATAGCGCTCTATGAATGATTAGTTTTGGGTGGTGGTTATTGTTTAATGCCGTCTCTAGGTCTAACCATACCGGCGGGGTTGTGTTTTGTAGCCAGTGAATACTCTGCTTTATTAGTAGGGTGTAATAATGAGCTTTGAGGTTTGGGATATTAATCCCTCCATTAATTTTTCTTTTGTAAAGAGTTTGAGTAGCAGTTCTTGATTTTTTTGAGTTCCAAATGAAAGCATTAATCTGTGTCTGTAGATGGGTGAAACTGATATCTAAAAATGGGAGGGGTACACATCTAAGAATGTAGAGGAGTTTCAGTAGGATAAATAATCCCATTGTAAGGGTTCTACCCCACCATGATAATGTATTGTCTTTATGGGCAATGTTCTCCTTGTTTAATATCTCCCTTAGTAGATTAAGGTTTGATTTTACTGTCCCCTTCATTGTTTTGTTTATTATAATGCCTAAATATGTGAATTCCTTTTCACACCAATTCAGGAGGGTTGAGTTCTTTATGACTTGTATTTGGCTTTTGTCTAGGCCCATGGGTAGTATATTAGACTTGGCTTCATTTATTTTGAAGTTAGAAAGTGCGGAAAATCTTTCAATACTTGTTAACACCTCGGGGATTGAAGTTTCTGGGTTGGACAGGGTTAGTATAATATCATCTGTGAAGAGTGTAATTTTATGATGTCCAGTGCCTGGGGAGATACCTGAAATTTTATTGTTAGATCTTATTATTTCGGCCAAAGGCTCTATGGCTAGGTTAAACAGGATGGGTGAAAGCGGGCATCCCTGTCTGGTACCATTTTTGATACAGAAGGGATCCGAGATTTGGCAATTACAGCAGACGCTAGCCTTAGGTTCAGAGTATAAGGCCATGATATATGATATCATGGAATCGTCGAATCCAAATTTAGTTAAGCTCTCTCTCAGAAGATCCCAGTTGACTCTGTCGAAGGCCTTCTCGGCGTCTAGCGACAGTAGGGTTAGAGGTATCTTGTTTTTCCTGGCCCAACTCATAATATCGATGATTCTCCTGGTTGCGTCTGCTGGTTGCCTTCCTTTCACAAATCCCATCTGATCATTTGGTATCAGTCTTGGAATTACCAGACTAATCCTGTCCGCCAAAATTTTTGAGTAAATCTTGATGTCCACATTTATCAAGGAAATAGGTCTAAAGTTCTCCATAGCCTCAGGGTCTCCTTTAGATTTAGGGATCACCGATACCGTAGCCATCAACATCTCCGAAGGGAAGGAACCACCTTGGAAGATATAATTAAAGGTTTCAGCCAGGTGTGGTGAGAGAACATTTGAGAAAGCCTTGTAGTAGGCATTTGTGAACCCATCGGGACCAGGGGATTTATGAAGACCAACCTCCTTGATAACATTTTCTATTTCATCCGGGGTGACTGGGGCTTTAAGGGCGGTGAGCTCTACTAGTGTTAGGGTGGGGAGATTTATTTGTGACAGGAATGATTTGATTTTGTCAATTTTTCCTAATTTATCTATGGGGTCGTTTTGTTTGGGATCGATGTTATATAGTTTAGAGTAGAATAGTGCAAACTCATTTGCTATATCCTTTGGGTGTGAGATTTTGCCTGTCCCATCTAGCTTGTTGATTCTATTTATTCTATTGTTAATTCTTTTCTTTTTAATTTTGTTGGCCATGTACTTAGTTGGTTTATTATGGGAGGTGTAGAATCTATAATTAGACATTTTTACAGTATCATCGTATGGCGAGAATAATATCTCTCTAAGTTCCGTTCTTAGTTTAGAAAGTTCAATTTGAGTATTTTGGGGGGGTGAGGTAAATTTCAGTATTTTATTTTCTATTGCCCGAATTTTATTTGATAGGTTTTGAATCTTTTTCCTAGACTCTTTTTTTTCTTTAGAAGCAATTCCCATTAACACTCCTCTAATTACTGCCTTATGAGCGCACCAGTTAATACATGGGTTTGTCATTTCTGATTTGTTATTGTTTATGGCATTTTGGATTGTTGTTTTGTTTACGGGATTATGCAGGATTTTGGCGCTGCATCTCCAGAGTCTGGCATTTAGAAGAGGGGGGCCCATTATAATTTTCCCGGTGACTGGGGCATGGTCAGAGATTGTCCTATCCCCAATTAAGACTTCTTTAACTTTGGTCAGAGAGTAGATATCTGTAACAATCAAGTCAATTCTCGAGGCTGTCTGGTGTACATCCGAGAAGTGTGTGTACTCTCTGGAGTTTGCATTTAGACATCTGAAGTTGTCAAATACCTCATTTTTGTCCAGCCAGACATTAAGGCAATCCGCGGCAGGCCTGGTTTTAGAAGATGAATCTAGTTTGTTGTCTGGGGTAATATTAAAATCGCCCAGCAGAAACAAACTACCTCTCCTAACTTCCTCAATTTTCTTCATGACCTTGTTCAAGAATGGGATTTGACCTATGTTTGGCGCATAGATGTTGGCGATTGTACACTCTTGATCATTAATTTTGCACGTTAGTATGTGAAAGCGGCCTTTTTTATCCTTGTACTCTCCCAAAGCCTCGAAAGGCGTGGAACTCTCTATTATTGTTATCACCCCTGCTCTTTTCTTTGTGTTGCAAGCCTCAAATATGTGTGGAAACTTATGATGAGTGAAGTATGGATGGTTACCTTCAAGAAACTTAGATTCCTGGATGCAAATGATGTTAGCCTTGGACCTGATCAGCTCTTTCCAGAGGGCGTGTCTTTTCCTCGGGTTATTGAGACCCCTGACATTATATGTAACTACGTTCAGCTCCATTGTTTTTTGCGCAAAGTGACTGAAAGAAAACGGTGGTAAAATTGTTCAGAGTAGTAGGCAAATATATGTAATAGCAATTGAACAGATATTCAGTATTAGACGATAATATTTTTTCCTGCAAAAAAAAAGAAATAGTTAACTGTGTTTAATAGAGTAAAACGTATGTTCAGATAGACCCAAAGAGGTACTACCACCTCTCAACGGGAGACTCCTGTGGAAAGAAAACAGAGACAACATCCTAATAGCTGAAAATTCTAATCAAAGTTCCCCCAATAGTGGTATTGATAACAGTTTTTCTCAATCTTTGGCTTTGGTGAAAGTTTCTTTGATCGAATGGATGAAATCCATTCCATCTCCTGGAGAGTGGATTGAAATGGTCCGACCTCTAAAGTTCACAAGCAGTTTTAGTGGGAAGCCCCATTTGTAGGGTATCTTTTCCTCCCTGAGGATTGAGGTGACTCTGTTGAATTCTTTACGGCCTTCTAGTGTCTCTTTAGACAGGTCCGGGAAAACTTTTAAGTCTTTATATGGTTCGGGAAAAAACTTATTTATTCTCAAGTAATTAAGGATTTTCTCCTTGGTCTGATAAAAGTGGATCCTTAAAATTGTGTCCCTTGGGACGTCTGAAGCAATTTTAGGAGGTCGAGGTAGTCTATGTGCCCTATCAATAATAAGGTCAGAAGGAGATAACTCCGGAATTGCTGTCTTGAAAATGTCTTGAATATGGTTTGAAAGATCATCCTGTGATATTGATTCCGGGAGCCCTCTGATCTTTATGTTGTTTCGGCGTCCCCTATCCTCAATGTCCACCATTTTAACTCTTAATTTGTGGACTTCTGCTGAGATATATTCTAAATCCACTGATGATTCAGCAGCTCCTCTTTCAAGTTTTTGGATCCTCTTTTCATGGTTTTCCAATTGTTTATCCACTTTGTCGCAGAATTTCACAAACTGCTCATTAAGGTCTTGTTTTTGTAGTTGGAATTTTTTATCCAGCATTATACTTATTTTTTCTACGAGGTCTGTCGGTATGTCTTGATTTTGTATACTTGTAGCAGACTGGACTCTTATAGGGCTTTCTCTTCTGGCTCTTTGCTTGTCAGGGCTTTGATTAGGGCTGTAATCGTTTGAGGATTCTTCGGACTCACTGAGGTCTTTTAAATCCTCATATTTTTCGCCTGACGCACCTGGCGTATTCCTTTTAGAGGAAAAAGAAGAGTCCATTTTTTCTAATGAGTAGGAATTTCCATCCATTTTTGTTTTTCTTTTGACTTCTGGACGGTGATTTAGGTCTCTCGGAGAAGATCTGGATTTGAGAGGGCTAATGAGGTTTGCTTGATCTCTGTGTGGCTTATAACTGCTACAAGTTTTATTCTGCTTAGCAGTGCTCTGGGATTTTGGTGAATGGTGGAGCTGCGTGGCCCCTTTTGCTTTAGAAAAGCTCATGGTAAATGCTGTGGAGTAACAGGTTGATACCGGGGAACCCGGTGTGGGAGCCGCCGCTATTGCTGATCTTTTAGCGGCTAGAATGTGGCTCAATGGCACTTATATAAATGCCTGTAGAGAAGGATGAGGAGGACCTCTAGTTGAGCGATGGTGTTGTTTTAAGAAGAACGCTAGAATGTCTTAATGCGCTGGAGCGTTGTAAATAGATCCTTTAGTGCGTCGTAGACAAATCGCTGGAGCATTGTAAATATTCTGTTGGAGCGTCGTAATTTGCTGAAAAGTCGTAGGACGCTGGAGCGTTGAGTATCGCTGGAGCGACTTTAATTAAGCGTTGGAGCGTTGTTATCGGTAACTAACAGCGCGACGCTGCAGCTATTTGTCCGTGGAGAGACAATTTGCCGAGTGCTGGGACCAGGAGGTGGGGCTCTTACCTCCGGTTCAGAAGGCTCCGGCGATGTCTATGTCTCCGGTCCGTGTGGCTGGCTAGTGGCGGGTATCGGTGAGTAGTCTCTGCTCTTCAGCCGCTTCACCGTACCTGTGTATTGTACGGGCTGGGAGGCTCTTTGTTCGTCGGGTCGCGCCGTCGGTCACGGTGGAGGGAGGGGGGGAGCGGTGCTCTCGGCCGTACTTGCCTCTTGCTCCGGTCGGTGCTCCGGTCTAAATTCGCTGTGCTGCTTGATCCGGAGAGCAGAGGAGGGGGAGAAGCAGGGTTCCCGCCGCGGCCGCTGCGGCACGGGCTGAGGGGGCCTTTGATCTTCCGTTCGCCGCTGCTGAGCGCTGTGAAGGGGGGAGGGAGACGCTTCTGCAGCGGTTGTCTCACCTCAGTCTCTGCGGTCCCGGTGACAGGGGGACCCGGTTAGTTCACTTATTACTAGGCTTCTTCTCAGTCCTGGAAGGGCCTCACTGTGTATGAGGAGGAGTGGTTACGCTGCAGCCTGCAGGCTGGGGAAATCTAGGTCCCGGCTTCAGAGTTGTGTTGTAGGCCTCAGCTTCTAAAGTCCTCAGATTTGGAAAATAAACGTCTAGAAAGGGGCTAGACTGTGTCCTGGACCATTCACATATATTTTTGGGGCTGGATGGCTTGATTAATGTCGGTTTTTAGTAGGATTGGGATGTTTGTCCGTGGAGCTCCTGAACCTACGTCCTCATGCTGCAGGCTCAGGCCACGCCCAATACCTTATAGTTTGAAGGCTTTTGGTATGTTTGATAAAAATTAGCTTAGAGTCCCATCAAAGAAAGGTACGGCTTACTGTGGCTGGTGGGCACACACTGATTGGCCAATTTGTACATTAGGTTCCTCAAGCTTACAATTATTGTTTATTTGGCATTATGCAGTTTAAAATAATTATTGTATTCCATGTGTGCTTATATCTTGGTGCATGAAATGTGCCGCTGTATAAGTTTAGTTTGTTTTTGTTAACAAGGACTTTTTGCTTAAAAAAATGGATTAAACCATTTGCCCCGAATACTTACAGAGGTTTAACATACAATTTTTTAAATAATTTTATAAATAATGGATAAAGTCATGCGAGGTTCATATATACCACAATTATCTACTCCAACAAGAGCTCGTACTTTTAATAATGCCGACTAGCAGTTGTGCAATATCAAGGGCTTATGCACACAACAGTGATTTTCTCAGTCCAAGGTTCATCAGTGTTTTTTGATGAGATTTTCATCAGAGTTTGGTGAGTTTCATCAGTTTTTTCTCTGATGAGAAAAAAAAATGTCTCCAAATTTTCTTACCAGTGCATAAAAAATGGATAGCACTCAGCTGGCATCCAAGTGCTGTCCGATTTTCTGATAAAGCCATAGACATTCATTGACGAGTTTGATCCAACACTCAGATTAACATCAGACACATCTCAGCGATTTTATACTACATGGCTCTGTGCTGTATACTACGTGGCTCTGTGCTGTATACTACGTGGCTCTGTGCTGTATACTACGTGGCTCTGTGCAATATACTATGTGACTGGGCAAGCTGGGCAATATACTACGTGGCTGGGCAATATACTACGTGAACTACATGGCTGGGCAATATACTATGTGACTGGACAATATACTATGTGAACTATGTGACTGGGCAATATACTATGTGACTGGGCAATATACTACGTGAACTACGTGGCTGGGCAATATACTATGTGACTGGGCAATATACTACGTGAACTACGTGGCTGGGCAATATACTATGTGACTGGGCAATATACTACGTGAACTACGTGGCTGGGCAATATACTATGTGACTGGGCAATATACTACGTGAACTACGTGGCTGGGCCATATACTACGTGGCTGGGCCATATACTACGTGGCTGGGCCATATACTACGTGGCTGGGCCATATACTACGTGGCTGGGCCATATACACTACGTGGACATGCATATTCTAGAATACCCGATACGTTAGAATCGGGCCACCATCTAGTGTATATATATAATCTCTAAAGAAAAAACTTTGTTTCTCCAGCGATAAGTACAATGGTAGAGTAAAATATACCTTTTATTTATCCATTAAAAAGTTCCAGATTTCTTCAGTTACAATATTGCATACATTCAATCCCTTAAGGTATGTGTCCACGTTCAGGCTTGCTTCAGGATTTGGTCAGGATTTTATGCAGGTAAAATCCTGACCAAATCTGCACCTGAGGTCACTGGCAGGTCATGTGCGGTGTTCTTGCGTGTTTTGCTCATTGTAACGACATGCTGCATTCTGAAAAGACACGCCATATGTGCGTTTTCGCTGCTATGCCGCGTGCATTTTTTACTGCATAGTGGAAACGGGATTTCATTAAATCTCCTCCACTATGCTGTAACATCTGGACGCTGCCTTTTTGACACTGCGGCTCAACGCAGCGTCAAAAACGCAGCGTTTCCTGAACGTGGAAACATACCCTTATAGACGACATGTTTCGACTATATATATATATATATATATATGTATATATATATTAGATTGTGGCCCGATTCTAACGCATCGGGTATTCTAGAATATGCATGTCCACGTAGTATATTGCAGAGCCCACGTAGTATATTGCCCAGCCACGTTGTATATTGCCCAGCCACGTTGTATATTGCCCAGCCACGTAGTATATTGCCCAGTGACGCAGTATATTGGCCAGCCACGTAGTATATTGCCCAGTCACGTAGTATATTGCCCAGCCATGTAGTATATTGCCTAGCCACATAGTATATTGCCCAGCCACGTAGTATATTGCCCAGTTACGTAGTATATTGCCCAGCCACGTAGTATATTGCCCAGTCACGTAGCATATTGCCCAGTTACGTAGTATATTGGCTAGCCACGTAGTATATTGCCCAGTTACGTACTATATTTCCCAGCCACGTAGTATATTGCCCAGCCACGTAGTATATTGCCTAGTGACATAGTATATTGCGCAGCCATGTAGTATATTGCCCAGCCACATAGTATATTGCCCAGTTACGTAGTATATTGCGCAGCCACGTAGTATATTGCCCAGTGACGTAGTATATTGCCCAGCCACATAGTATATTTCCCAGCCACGTAGTATATTGCCCAGTGACGTAGTATATTGCCCAGCCACGTAGTATATTGCCCAGCCATGTAGTATATTGCCCAGCCACGTAATATATTCCGCAGCCATGTAGTATATTGCCCAGTGACGTAGTATATTGCCCAGCCACGTAGTATATTGCCCAGTGACGTAGTATATTGCCCAGTGACGTAGTATACAGCACAGAGCCACATAGTATATTGGCCAGTCACGTAGTATATTGCCCAGCTACGTAGTATATTGCCCAGCCAGGTTTGTCACAGGTGAAAAAATAAAAAATAAACATATACTCACCTTTCCGAGGGAGCCCTTGCAGTCCACAGCAGGTTCCGGTCCCAGGGTTGGTATTAGCGCAGGACCTGTGATGACGTCGCGGTCACATGACCGTGACGTCATGGCAGGTCTTTGTAGCGCAGGCGCGCAGGGCCTGTGATGACGTCGCGGTCACATGACCGTGACGTCATGGCAGGTCCTTCTGCCACCAGAACCTGCAATGGAAGATGGCGGCCGGCGTGAGCTGCAACGGAGTGTGAGTATAGCAGGTTTTTTGTTGTTTTTTTAAAATTATTTTTAACATTACATTTTTTACTATTGATACCGCATAGGCAGCGTCAATAGTAAAAAGTTGGGGACACACAGGGTTAATAGCGGCGGTAACGGAGTGCGTTACCCGCGGCATAACGCGGTCCGTTACCTCTGGCATTAACCCTGTGTTAGCGGTGACCAGAGGGGAGTATGCGGGCGACAGGCACTGACTGCGGGGAGTAAGGAGTGGCCAATTTTCTTCCGGACTGTGCCCGTCGCTGATTGGTCGCGGCATCTATGACAGGCAGCTGGCAAGACCAATCAGCGAATGAAAAACTGTGACAGAAGGACAGACAGACGGAAGTGACCCTTAGACAATTATATAGTAGATATATCTAATATATAAAGCTGAATGTGTGTGTGTATGTGTGTATGTCCGGAATTGGCATCTGCACCGTCGCAGCTACAGCCACAAAATTTTGCACAGTCACATATCTGGACCCCGAGAGTGTTATAGGCTATGTTGTGAGGTCGAAATTTTAACCCTGCGCGTTCCAATTCACCAAACAATTTTTCCCCTATCTACATAATGGGGAAAAAGTGAAAGGAAAAGTGTTGGAGGCAAATTGACAGCTGCCAGATGTGAACAAGGGGAACTTAAAGAATGAGAGCGATGGCGCCAAAGACTATAAACCGTACAGTTGCTAAGGTGGGACCCCAATATGGGATACTCATCGCACACGGGGATATGAACACACACACAAAATGCGCCACACACTACCACGTGCTTGAACACATATACTACCCTCAGCACACATTTCACCACACATACACCAACCTCGCCACATAAAAGTCGAAACACAAAAGTCATCGCTCAAAACTCGCCACGCGCAAAATTCGCCACATGCAAAACTCGCCACATGCAAAACTAGGCTCACGCAAAACTAGCCACACGTGCAAAACCCACCTCATGGAAAACTCGCCACACGCAAAACTTGCACATGCGGAAAAATTGCCACTTGCACAAAAGTTGCAACACATGCAAAAGTTGCCTCACACAAAACTTGCACATACTCAAAACGCACCACACATAAAACTCACCACGCACAACACTCGCCATGCGCAAAAAAAGTTGCTGCACACAACTTGCTACACTAACCTGACACATGCAACTCAACATACGAAAAGTTGCTACACGCATGTCGCCACACAAAACTCATCTCACATAAGTCGCTACATGCATGTCGCGACACGAAACTCAACACACACAACTTGACACATGAAACTAAAACACACACAAGTCTGGTATTATCCTTCAAAAATAAAAATCTGATTAATAAGAAGACAAACTACAAGAGCAACAAATGTACCATATAGGAAATACGGCAGCTGTCAGTCACATCACCTGTCCATTATGTGTATGTGTGAGCTAATGTATATTGCCAGGAGGGAGGGCTTCCTGTTGGATGGGGATTTATCAGGCTGCCAATAGCCACCAATCACAGCTCAGCTTCTATTTTGCTACAGTTAATTAATCTGAGCTCTGATTAGTTAATATAGGCAACAAAGGACATTCTCAGTATAACAAAGCTTGTGTGAGGTAATAGCATGTCAGGGTGTGTTGGTGGAAAGGCTGATGTCAGTCACATTACCTCTATGTGAAAGGATATAGAAACTGCCAGTTACAGACTATTTTAACCACAATAATGCCTCATAAGAAAAGGAATTCCATGGCACGAATGTCAGCCGATGCGAAAAGAAAAGCTGCATTACGGGCCAATGAAAAATGTGAAGACCGAGAAACAAGGCTGACACACATGAGAACAGCAGCTGCTTCCTCAAGAACCAATGAACTTTCTTAGCAGAGGGAAGCGAGGCTTCCAGACAAGAGAACAAGAGCTGCTTCCTCAAGGGCCAATGAACTTTCTGAGGAGAGGGAAGCGAGGCTTGCAGACATGAAAACAAGAGCTGCTTCCTCAAGAGCCAATTAACTTTCTGAGGTGAGGGAAGCGAGACTTGCAGACATGAAAACAAGAGCTGCTTCCTCAAGAGCCAATGAACTTTCTGAGGAGAGGGAAGTGAGGCTTGCAGATAAGAGAAGAAGAGCTGCTTCCTCAAGGGCCAATGAGTCATCTCAGCAGAGAGAAGGCCGACTTAACATAGTAACATAGTAACATAGTTAGTAAGGCCGAAAAAAGACATTCGTCCATCCAGTTCAGCCTATATTCCATCATAATAAATCCCCAGATCTACGTCCTTCTATAGAACCTAATAATTGTATGATAATAATAATAATAATCTTTATTTTTATATAGCGCTAACATATTCCGCAGCGCTTTACAGTTTGCACACATTGTCATCGCTGTCTTTGATGAGGCTCACAATCTAAATTCCCTATCTGTATATCTTTGGAATGTGGGAGGAAACCGGAGAACCCGGAGGAAACCCACGTAAACAAGGAGAGAACATACAAACTCTTTGCAGATGTTGTCCTTGATGGGGATTGAACCCAGGACTCCAGCGCTGCAAGGCTGCTGTGCTAACCACTGCGCCACTGTGCTGCCCCAGTATTGTATGATACAATATTGTTCTGCTCCAGGAAGACATCCATGCCTCTCTTGAACCCCTCGACTGAGTTCGCCATCACCACCTCCTCAGGCAAGCAATTCCAGATTCTCACTGCCCTAACAGTAAAGAATCCTCTTCTATGTTGGTGGAAAAACCTTCTCTCCTCCAGACGCCATGAATGCCCCCTTGTGCCCGTCACCTTCCTTGGTATAAACAGATCCTCAGCGAGATATTTGTATTGTCCCCTTATATACTTATACATGGTTATTAGATCGCCCCTCAGTCGTCTTTTTTCTAGACTAAATAATCCTAATTTCGCTAATCTATCTGGGTATTGTAGTTCTCCCATCCCCTTTATTAATTTTGTTGCCCTCCTTTGTACTCTCTCTAGTTCCATTATATCCTTCCTGAGCACCGGTGCCCAAAACTGGACACAGTACTCCATGTGCGGTCTAACTAGGGATTTGTACAGAGGCAGTATAATGCTCTCATCATGTGTATCCAGACCTCTCTTAATGCACCCCATGATCCTGTTTGCCTTGGCAGCTGCTGCCTGACACTGGCTGCTCCAGGTAAGTTTATCATTAACTAGGATCCCCAAGTCCTTCTCCCTGTCAGATTTACCCAGTGGTTTCCCGTTCAGTGTGTAATAATGATATTGATTCCTTCTTCCCATGTGTATAACCTTACATTTATCATTGTTAAACCTCATCTGCCACCTTTCAGTCCAAGTTTCCAACTTATCCAGATCCATCTGTAGCAGAATACTATCTTCTCTTGTATTAACTGCTTTACATAGTTTTGTATCATCTGCAAATATCGATATTTTACTGTGTAAACCTTCTACCAGATCATTAATGAATATGTTGAAGAGAACAGGTCCCAATACCGACCCCTGCGGTACCCCACTGGTCACAGCGACCCAGTTAGAGACTATACCATTTATAACCACCCTCTGCTTTCTATCACTAAGCCAGTTACTAACCCATTTACACACATTTTCCCCCAGACCAAGCATTCTCATTTTGTGTACCAACCTCTTGTGCGGCACGGTATCAAACGCTTTGGAAAAATCGAGATATACCACGTCCAATAACTCACCGTGGTCCAGCCTATAGCTTACCTCTTCATAAAAACTGATTAGATTGGTTTGACAGGAGCGATTTCTCATAAACCCATGCGGATATGGAGTTAAACAGTTATTCTCATTGAGATAATCCAGAATAACATCCTTCAGAAACCCTTCAAATATTTTACCAACAATAGAGGTTAGACTTACTGGCCTATAATTTCCAGGTTCACTTTTAGAGCCCTTTTTGAATATTGGCACCACATTTGCTATGCGCCAGTCCTGCGGAACAGACCCCGTCGCCATAGAGTCCCTAAAAATAAGAAATAATGGTTTATCTATTACATTACTTAGTTCTCTTAGTACTCGTGGGTGTATGCCATCCGGACCCGGAGATTTATCTATTTTAATCTTATTTAGCCGGTGTCGCACCTCTTCTTGGGTTAGACTGGTGAGGTGACCCTTAATATAGGGTTTTCATTGTTTCTTGGGATTTCACCTAGCATTTCATTTTCCACCGTGAATACCGTGGAGGAGAAGGTATTTAATATGTTAGCTTTTTCCTCATCATCTACAACCATTCTTTCCTCACTATTTTTTAAGGGGCCTACATTTTCAGTTTTTAATCTTTTACTATTGATATAGTTGAAGAACAGTTTGGAATTAGTTTTACTCTCCTTAGCAATGTGCTTCTCTGTTTCCTTTTTGGCAGCTTTAATTAGTTTTTTAGATAAAGTATTTTTCTCCCTATAGTTTTTTAGAGCTTCAATGGTGCCATCCTGCATTAGTAGTGCAAATGCTTTCTTTTTACTGTTAATTGTCTGTCTTACTTCTTTGTTTAGCCACATTGGGTTTTTCCTATTTTTAGTCCTTTTATTCCTACAAGGTATAAACCGCTTACAGTGCCTATTTAGGATGTTCTTAAACATTTTCCATTTATTATCTGTATTCTTATTTCTGAGGATATTGTCCCAGTCTACCAGATTAAGGGCATCTCTAAGCTGGTCAAACTTTGCCTTCCTAAAGTTCAGTGTTTTTGTGACTCCCTGACAAGTCCCCCTAGTGAAAGACAGGTGAAACTGTACAATATTGTGGTCGCTATTTCCTAGATGCCCGACCACCTGCAGATTTGTTATTCTGTCAGGTCTATTAGATAGTATTAGGTCTAAAAGTGCTGCTCCTTTGGTTGGATTCTGCACCAATTGTGAAAGATAATTTTTCTTGGTTATTAGCAGAAACCTGTTGTCTTTATGGGTTTCACAGGTTTCTGTTTCCCAGTTAATATCCAGGTAGTTAAAGTCCCCCATAACCAGGACCTCATTATGGGTTGCAGCTTCATCTATCTGCTTTAGAAGTAGACTTTCCATGATTTCTGTTATATTTGGGGGTTTGTAACAGACCCCAATGAGAATTTTGTTACCATTTTTCCCTCCATGAATTTCGACCCATATGGACTCGACATCCTCATTCCCTTCGCTAATATCCAACCTTAAAGTGGACTTTAGACAAGACTTTACATAGAGACAAACCCCTCCTCCTCTCCGATTTTTACAATCCTTTCTAAACAGACTGTAACCCTGTAAGTTAACTGCCCAGTCATAGCTTTCATCTAACCATGTCTCGGTTATTCCCACTATGTCAAAATTACCTGTAGATATTTCTGCTTCTAGTTCTTCCATCTTGTTTGTCAGGCTTCTGGCGTTTGCGAGCATGCAGTTTAGAGGATTTTGTTTTGGTCCAATCTCCTTGCTGTGGATTGTTTTAGAAAAGTTCTTACCTCCCTTCTGAGCATGTTTTCCTGGGTCTTCTTTGTTCGAGTCTAATGTTTTTCTTCCCGTCCCCTCTTCTTCTAGTTTAACACCCTCCTGATGAGTGTAGCGAGTCTTCTGGCGAATGTGTGTTTCCCAGGTTTGTTGAGGTGTAGTCCGTCTCTGGCGAGGAGTCCATCGTACAAGTAATTCACACCGTGTTTCAGGAATCCGAATCCTTGTTGTCTGCACCATCGTCTTAGCCAGTTGTTCGCATCAAGGATCCTGTTCAATCTCCTGGTGCCATGCCAGTCTACTGGAAGGATAGAAGAAAAAACTACCTGTGCATCCAGTTCCTTTACTTTCTTCCTCAACTCTTCAAAGTCCTTGCAGATTGTCGGTAGGTCCTTCCTTGCCGTGTAATTGGTGCCAACATGTATCAGAAGAAATGGGTGGACGTCCTTGGAGCTGAAGAGCTTTGGTATCCTATCGGTCACATCCTTGATCATCGCACCTAGAAGTGGACTTGCCACTAAAGGTACCTTCACATTAAGCGACGCTGCAGCGATACCGACAACGATCCGGATCGCTGCAGCGTCGCTGTTTGGTCGCTGGAGAGCTGTCACACAGACCGCTCTCCAGCGACCAATGATGTCGGTAACCAGGGTAAACATCGGGTAACTAAGCGCAGGGCCGCGCT
Source organism: Ranitomeya imitator (assembly GCF_032444005.1). Lineage (NCBI taxonomy): Eukaryota > Metazoa > Chordata > Amphibia > Anura > Dendrobatidae > Ranitomeya > Ranitomeya imitator. The sequence goes on along the minus strand of NC_091282.1, from coordinate 713,031,228 downwards.
TAGTAACCTGATGTTTACCCTGGTTACCATCCTAAAAGTAAAAAAAAAACAAACAGTACATACTTACCTACAGCCGTCTGTCCTCCAGCGCTGTGCTCTGCTCTCCTCCTGTACTGTCTGTGTGAGCACAGCGGCCGGAAAGCAGAGCGGTGACGTCACCGCTCTGCTTTCCGGCTGACCGACGCTCACAGCCAGTACAGGAGGAGAACAGAGCACAGCGCTGGAGGACAGACAGCGGTAGGTAAGTATGTACTGTTTGTTTTTTTTTTACTTTTAGGATGGTAACCAGGGTAAACATCGGGTTACTAAGCGCGGCCCTGCGCTTAGTTACCCGATGTTTACCCTGGTTACCAGCGAAGACATCGCTGGATCGGTGTCACACACGCCGATCCAGCGATGTCAGCAGGAGTCCAGCGACGAAATAAAGTTCTGGACTTTATTCAGCGACCAACGATCTCCCAGCAGGGGCCTGATCGTTGGTCGCTGTCACACATAACGATTTCATTAACGATATCGTTGCTACGTCACAAAAAGCAACGATATCGTTAACAATATCGTTATGTGTGAAGGTACCTTAAGAGAATTGCTATTTCTTCCACCAGGGCACAGGAAATGGTTGGAGATTTGAAACATGCTGTCTTTTGTTACCAGTCAGACAAACTATCAGGATAATCCTAAAGTTCAGATAGGACAGATGGATGTGGTCTGCATGTATTGCAGTGCCCTGAAATGGAAAGATGAACCGCCAGGTTTATGCTGTGCAAATGGCAAGATAAAACTTCCACCTCTTCTGTCACCACCAGATCCCCTAAAGTCTCTGATGACAGGTACCAGTACAATATCAAAGCATTTCTTAGCCAACATCAGGAAGTACAACTCCTGCTTCCAAATGACATCATTTGGTGCAACAAAAGAAATGTTTACAACAGGATTTATGCCGACATTTAAAGTTCAAGGACAGGTTTACCACTCAATTGGCTCACTGCTTCCATTACAAGGAGAAGAACTTCAATTTCTTCAACTCATCTTCATGGGAAATGCAGAAGCACTGGCTCAGCGGAGATGCTCTTTAATTCCTAACACTCACATTTTGCTAACAGCAGTTATTAACCCGGGCGAAGCCGGGTAGTACAGCTATAATATATATATATGGACTCATATATATATATATATATATATGTATGTATACAGATTTTTCTGCATTTTCATGACTATGAAAATTGTACATTCACACTGAAGGCATCAAAACCATGAATTAACACATGTGGAATTACCGTATATACTAGAGTATAAGCCGACCCCCTAATTTTGCAACAAAAAACTGGGAAAACTAATTGACTCGAGTATAAGCCTTGGGTGGAAAATGCAGCAGCTACGGGTAAATCTTAAAAATAAAAATAGATACCAATAAAAGCAAAATTAATTGAGACACCAGTAGGTTAAGTGTTTTTGAATATCCACATTGAATCAAGAGCCCCATATAATGCTCCATACAGTTCATTATGGCCCCATAAGATGCTCCATACAAAATAGGCCCCATATAATGCTCCATGCAGTTCTTTATGGCCCCATAAGATGCTCCATACAAAATAGGCCCCATATAATGAGCCATACAGTTCATTATGGCCCCATAAGATGATCTATATACAAATATGCCCCATATTATGCGCCATGCAGTTCTTTATGGCCCCATAAGACGCTCCATACAAAATATGCCTCATATAATGCTCCATGCAGTTCTTTATGGCCCCATAGATGCCCCATATAATGCTCCATGCAGTTCTATATGGCCCCATAGATGCCCCATATAATGCTACATGCAGTTATGGCCCCAAAGATGCCCCATATAAGGCTCCATGCAGTTATGGCCCCATAGATGCCTCATATAATGCTCCATGCAGTTATGGCCCCATATAATGCTCCATGCAGTTATGGCCCCATAGATGCCCCATATAATGCTCCATGCAGTTATGGCCCCATAGATGCCCCATATAATGCTCCATGCAGTTATGGCCCCATAGATGCCCCATATAATGCTCCATGCAGTTATGGCCCCATAGATGCCCCATATAATGCTCCATGCAGTTATGGCCCCATAGATGCCCTATATAATGCTCCATGCAGTTATGGCCCCATAGATGCCCCAAATAATGCTCCATGCAGTTATGGCCCCATAGATGCCCCATATAATCCTCCATGCAGTTATGGCCCCATAGATGTCCCATATAATGCTCCATGCAGTTATGGCCCCTTAGATGCCCCATATAATGCTCCATGCAGTTATGGCCCCATAGATGCCCCATATAATGCTCCATGCAGTTATGGCCCTATAGATGCCCCATATAATGCTCCATGCAGTTATGGCCCCATAGATGCCCCATATAATGCTCCATGCAGTTATGGCCCCATAGATGCCCCATATAATGCTCCATGCAGTTATGGCACCATATAATGCTCCATGCAGTTATGGCCCCATAGATGCCCCATATAATGCTCCATTCAGTTATGGCCCCATATAATGCTCCATGCAGTTATGGCCCCATAGATGCCCCATATAATGCTCCATGCAGTTCTTGCCATGCATTGTGCCACATGTAATGCTGCTGCTGCACTAAAGAAATAAATGACATACTCACCTCTCGTTGCTGCTCCTCAGCATCCAGTCTCTCTGCACTGACTGTTCAGGCAGAGGGCGGCGCGCACATTAATACGTCATTGCGCCGTCTGACCTGAACAGTCACAGCAAGAGGACGGGAAGACGAGGCGGGGGGGGGAAACGCGGAAAGGTGAATATGACATACTTACCTGCTCCCGGCGCTCCTGACGCGGTCCCTGCATGTCCCACGGTCTTCGGGAGCGGCAGCTTCTTCCGGTAGTGAGCGGTCACATGGTACCGCTCATGACAGTAATGAATATACGGCTCCACTCCTGTGGGAGTGGAGTCCATATTCATAACTTTAATGAGCGGTACCAGTGACCGCTGAACAGGGGAAGAAGCTGCAGGTGCCCGAAAACCATGGGACATGCAGGGACCACGTCAGGAGCGCTGGGAGCAGGTGAGTATTTGACAGGCGTCGCTCCCACTCACCCGCCGACCGCCTTCCCCCCCCCCGCCTTCCATGACTCGAGTATAAGCCGAGAGGGGCACTTTCAGCCCATTTTTTTGGTATAAAAATCTCGGCTTATACTCAAGTATATACGGTATATATTTAACAAAAAAGTGTGAAACAACTGAAATTATGTCTTATATTCTAGGTTCTTCAAAGCAGCCACCTTTTGCTTTGTTAAGTGAGAATCAGGATAATTAAGGAGTGCAGTAAAATGAAAAAAAAAAAATCGCTATTACGAAGTCAAGTCTCCTGAATGTGCATTTAAAACAGAGTTTTCGTAGGAAAAGGATTTGAATGCAGATCTTCCATCTGCACATACAGTACAGACCAAAAGTTTGGACACACCTTCTCATTTTTCTGTATTTTCATGAATATGAAAATTGTACATTCACAATGAAGGCATCAAAACTATGAATTAACACATGTGGAATTATATACTTAACAAAAAAAATGTGAAACAACTGAAAATATGTGTTATATTCTAGGTTCTTCAAAGTAGCCACCTTTTGCTTCGATGACTGCTTTGCACAGACTTGGCATTCTCTTGATGAGCTTCAAGAGGTAGTCACCGGGGATGGTCTTCCGACAATCTTGAAGCAGTTCCCAGAGATGCTTAGCACTTGTTGGCCCTTTTGCCTTTACTCTGCGGTCCAGCGCACCCCAAACCATCTCGATTGGGTTCAGGTCTGGTGACTGTGGAGGCCAGGTCATTTGGCGTTACACCCAATCACTCTCCATCTTGGTCAAATAGCCCTTACACAGCCTGGAGCTGTGTTTGGGGTCATTGTCCTGTTGAAAAATAAATGATGGCCCAAATAAACGCAAACCGGATGGAATAGCATGCCGCTGCAAGATGCTGTGGTAGCCATGCTGGTTCAGTATGCCTTAAATTTTTAATAAATCCCCAACAGTGTCACCAGCAAAGCACCCCCACACCATCACACCTCCTCCTCCATTCTTCACGGTGGGAACCAGGCATGTAGAATCCATCCATTCACCTTCTCTGCGTCGCACAAAGACACAGTGGTTGGAACCAAAGATCTCAAATTTGGATTCATCAGACCAAAGCACAGACTTCCACTGGTCTAATGTCCATTCCTTGAGTTCTTTAGCCCAAACAAGTCTCTTCTGCTTGTTGCCTGTCCTTAGCAGTGGTTTCCTAGCAGCTATTTTACCATGAAGGCCTGCTGCACAAAGTCTTCTCTTAACAGTAGTTGTAGAGATGTGTCTGCTGCTAGAACTCTGTGTGGCATTCACCTGGTCTCTAATTTGAGCTGCTGTTAACCTGCGATTTCTGAGGCTGGTGACTCGGATAAACTTATCCTCAGAAGCAGAGGTGACTCTTGGTCTTCCTTTCCTGGAGCGGTCCTCATGTGAGCCAGTTTCTTTGTAGTGCTTGATGGTTTTTGCTACTGCACTTGGGGAGACTTTGAAAGTTTTCCCAATTTTTCGGACTGACTGACCTTCATTTCTTAAAGTAATGATGGCCACTCGTTTTTCATTACTTAGAATTTGTATTATGGCAAGAAAAAGCAGCTAACAGTCTATTCATTAGGACTATCAGCTGTGTATCCACCAGACTTCTGCACAACACAACTGATGGTCTCAACCCCATTTATAAAGGCAAGAAATCCCACTTATTAAACCTGACAGGGCACACCTGTCAAGTGAAAACCATTCCCTTGACTACCTCTTGAAGCTCATCAAGAGAATGCCAAGAGTGTGCAAAGCAGTCATCAAAGCAAAAGGTGGCTACGTTGAAGAACCAATAATATAAGACAAAATTTCAGTTGTTTCACACTTCAAGTATATAATTCCACATGTGTTTATTCATAGTTTTGATACCTTCAGTGTGAAAGTACAAATTTTCATAGTCATGAAAATACAGAAAAATCTTTAGCCCCTTAACCCCCAAGGGTTGTTTGCACGTTAATGACCGGGCCAGTTTTACAATTCTGACCACTGTCCCTTTATGAGGTTACAACTCTGGAACGCTTCAACAGATCCTGATTATTCTGACATTGTTTTCTCATGACATATTGTACTTCATGATAGTGGTAAAAAAGTTCTTTGATATTACCTGCGTTTATTTGTGAAAAAAATGGAAATTTGGCAAAAAGTTTGAAAATTTTGCAATTTTCCAAATTTGAATTTTTATGCCCTTAAATCACAGAGATATGTCACACGAAATGCTTAATAAGTAACATTTCCCACATGTCTACTTTACATCAGCACAATTTTGGAACCAAATTTTTTTTTGTTAAGGAGTTATAAGGGTTAAAAGTTGACCAGCAATTTCTCATTTTTACAACACCATTTTTTTTAGGGACCACATCACAGTTGAAGTCACTTTGAGGGGTCTATATGATAGAAAATATTCAAGTGTGACATCATTCTAAAAATTGCACATCTCAAAACCACATTCAAGAAGTGTATTAACCCTTCAGGTGTTTCACAGGAATTTTTGGAATGTTTAAATAAAATGAACATTTAACTTTTTTTCACAAAAAAATTACTTCAGCTCCCATTTGTTTTATTTTACCAAGGGTAACAGGAGAAATTGGACCCCAAAAGTTGTTGTACAATTTGTTCTGAGTATGCTGATACCCCATATGTGGGGGTAAACCGCTGTTTGGGCGCATGGCAGAGCTCGGAAGGGAAGGAGCGTAATTTGACTTTTCAATGCAAAATTGACTGAAATTGAGATGGGACGCCATGTCACGTTTGGAGAGTCCCTGATGTGCCTAAACATTGAAACCCCCCACAAATGACACCATTTTGGAAAGTAGACCCCCTAAGAAACTTATCTAGATGTGTGGTGAGCACTTTTACCCACCAAGTGCTTCACAGAAGTTTATAATGTTGAGCCGTAAAAATAAAAAATCATATTTTCTCACAAAAATGATCTTTTCACCCCCAGTTTTGTATTTTTCCAAGGGGAACAGGAGAAATTGGACCCCAAAAGTTGTTGTCCAATTTGTCCTGAGTACGCTGATACCCCATATGTGGGGTGGAACCACTGTTTGGGTGCACGGGACAGCTCGGAAGGGAAGGAGCACTGTTTTACTTTTTCAATGCAGAATTGGCTGGAATTGAGATCGGACACCATGTTGCGTTTGGAGAGCCCCTGATGTGCCTAAACAGTGGAAACCTCCCAATTCTAACAGAAAGCCTAACCCAAACACACCCCTAACCCTATTCCCAACCCTAACCATAACCCTAACCACACCCCTAACCCGAACATACCCCTACCCCTAATCCCAATCACACCCCTAACCCCAACACACCCTTAACCCTAATCCCAACCCTAATTCCAACCGTAAATGTAATCCAACCCCTAACTTTAGCCCCAACCCTAACTTTAGCCCCAACTCTAACCCTAACTTTAGTCCCAACCCTAACTGTAGCCCCAACCCTAACCCTAACTTTAGCCCCAACCCTAACTTTAGCCCCAACCCTAACTTTAGCCCCAACCCTAACCCTAACTTTAGCCCCAACCCTAACCCTAACTTTAGCCCAACCCTAACCCTAACTTTAGCCCCAACCCTAACTTTAGCCCCAACCCTAACCCTAACTTTAGCCCCCGCCCTAACTGTAGCCCCAACCCTAACTTTAGCCCCAACCCTAACCCTAACTTTAGCCCCAACCCTAACTTTAGCCCCAACCCCAACCCTAAACTGTAGCCCCAACCCTAACTGTAGCCCCAACCCTAACCCTAATTTTAGCCCCAACCCTAATGGAAAAATGGAAATAAATACATTTTAAAAAAAAATTATTATTTTTCCCTAACTAAGGGGGTGATGAAGGGGGGTTTGATTTACTTTTATAGCTGGTTTTTAGCGGATTTTTAAGATTGGCAGCCGTCACACACTAAAAGACGCTTTTTATTGCAAAAAATAGTTTTTGCTTCTCCACATTTTGAAAGCTATAATTTTTCCATATTTCGGTCCACAGAGTCATGTTAAGTCTTGTTTTTTGCGGGACGAGTTGACATTTTTATTGATACCATTTTCGGGCATGTGACATTTTTTGATCGCTTTTTATTCTGATTTTTGTGAGGCAAAAGGACCAAAAACCAGCTATTCATGAATTTCTTTGGGGGGACGTTTATACCGTTCCACGTTTGGTAAAACTGATAAAGCAGTTTTATTCTTCGGGTCAGAACGATTACAGCGATACCTCATTTATATTTTTTTATGTTTTGGCACTTTTATATAAAAAATAATTATTTTTCCATTGCTTTATTCTGAGGACTATAACTTTTTTACTTTTTCGCTGATGATGCTGAATGGTGGCTCGTTTTTTTGCGGGACAAGATGACGTTTTCAGCGGTACCATGGTTATTTATATCCGTCTTTTTGATCGCGTGTTATTCCACTTTTTGTTCGGCGGTATGATAAAAGCGTTTTTTTGCCTCTTTTTTTTTTTACGGTGTTCACTGAAGGGGTTAGCTAGTGGGACAGTTTTATTGGTCGGGTCGTTACGGACGCGGCAATACTAAATATGTTTACTTTTTATTGTTTTTTTTATTTAGATAAAGAAATGTATTTATTGGAACAATATTTTTTTTTTCTTTAGTTAGGATTTTTTTTTTATTTATTTTTTTACACAGGTAAATATTTTTTTTAAACTTTTTTACTTTGTTATAGGGGAGACATCCTACTATAGTGTCAGATCGCTGATCTGACACTTTGCAAAGCAGTGTGTCAGATCAGCGATCTGACAGGCACTGCAGGGAGGCTTGGAAGCCACCTCCCTGAGAGGACCTGGAAGGAGCCCCACGATGATTTTGGATCCAGGGCCTTCAGGGAGGAGGAGGTAGGAGACCCTCGGAGCAACGCATTCACATTGCTTTGCTCTGAGGGTCTCAGGGAAGCACATAGGGAGCCCCCTCCCTGTGCGATGCTTCTATATGCCCCTATGTTTGATCGCAGTGTTCCGGGGGTTAATATGCCGGATGTCAGCTGTTATAATCAGCTGACACCTGGTGGCGACCGGCCACGCTCCCCCCCATGAGCGCGGCCGATCGCCTATGACGTACTATCCCGTCACTGGGAATTAAGTCCCAGGTCACCTCGATGGGATAGTACGTCATATGGGATATAGGGGTTAAATGAGAATGTGTGTCCAAACTTTTGGTCTGTACTGTATATATATATATATATATATATATATATATATATAAAACCTGTGTTTATTTAATTAAAATACTTTATACTTAATGTGTACACACACGTTATGTGTAACCCTTTCAGACTAGTGGCTTAATAATGGATAGATGTCTTATTGATACCTCTCCATTACTAACCAGGCTTAATGTCACCTTACAATAGCAAGGTGAGATTAACCCCTTATTACCCTATATGCCAATGCCACAGGGCAGTGGGAAGAGAGAGGCTAAGTGCTGGAAAAGGCGCATCTTACAGATGCGCCTTTTCTGGAGTGGCTGGGGGCAAATGTTTGTAGCCAGGGGGGGGCCCATTGATCATGGTCCCTCTCTAGGCTATTAATATCTGCCCTCAGTCACTGACTTTCCATCTCTGGCGGAAAAAATTGCGCGAGCCCACGCCAGTATTTTCCGCGAATTAACCCTTTAACACCTGGAGCTCCCAAATTTTGCACACAGACACTTCTAACATTGTTAGTTATTATTATTATTATTATTTATTGTTATAGCGCCATTTATTCCATGGTGCTTTACATGTGAGGAGGGGTATACATAATGAAAACAAGTACAATAATCTTAAACAATACAAGTCATAACTGGTACAGGAGGAATGAGGACCCTGCCCGCGAGGGCTCACAATCTACAAGGGATGGGTGAGAATACAGTAGGTGAGGGTAGAGATGGTCATGCAGCGGTTTGGTCGATCGGTGGTAGCTGCAGGTTGTAGGCTTGTCTGAAGAGGTGGGTCTTCAGGTTCTTTTAGTGAGGAATATATAAAAATATAATGGATATGCAATGGTTTACTATATGGTAAACCATGTCTCATATCCTGTCAGGTTCGGTAATGATTTAGCAAAAGCCAACAATTGAATCACCGGCTTTTCTGCTATCTAACTCTCTACAAAATATATTATAATTTATATAGCACCATTAATTTCATGGTGCTGTACATGAGAAAAGGGGGTTACATACAGAGTTATAGATATCTTTAACAGTAAACAAATTTATTATGACAGACTGGTACGGAGGGGAGAAGATCCTGTCCTTTCGGACTTACATTCTTCGGGAGACAGAGATATTAATATATATATATATATATATATATATATATATATATATATATATATATACATATATATATATACAGTGCCTACAAGTAGTATTCAACCCCCTGCAGATTTAGCAGGTTTACACATTTGGAATTAACTTGGCATTGTGACATTTGGACTGTAGATGAGCCTGGAAGTGTGAAATGCGCTGCAGCAAAAAAGAATGTTATTTCTTTTTTTTTTTTTTTTTTTTAAATTGTGAAAAGTCTTTTCAGAGGGTCATTTATTATTCAACCCCTCAACCCACCAGAATTCTGTTTGGTTCCCCTAAAGTATTAAGAAGTAGTTCAGGCACAAAGAACAATGAGCTTCACATGTTTGGATTAATTATCTCTTTTTCCAGCCTTTTCTGACTATTTAAGACCCTCCCCAAACTTGTAAACAGCACTCATACATGGTCAATATGGGAAAGACAAAGGAGCATTCCAAGGCCATGAGACACAAGATCGTGGAGGGTCACAAGGCTGGCAAGGGGTACAAAACCCTTTCCAAGGAGTTGGGCCTACCTGTCTCCACTGTTGGGAGCATCATCTGGAAGTGGAAGGCTTATGGAACTACTGTTAGCCTTCCACGGCCTGGACAGCCTTTGAAAGTTTCCTCCCGTGCCGAGGCCAGGCTTGTCCGAAGAGTCAAGGCTAACACAAGGACAACAAGGAAGGAGCTCCGGGAAGATCTCATGGCAGTGGGGACATTGGTTTCAGTCAATACCATAAGTAACGTACTCCACCGCAATGGTCTCCGTTCCAGACGAGCCCGTAAGGTACCTTTAGTTTCAAAGCGTCATGTCAAGGCTCGTCTACAGTTTGCTCATGATCACTTGGAGGACTCTGAGACTGACTGGTTCAAGGTTCTCTGGTCTGATGAGACCAAGATCGAGATCTTTGGTGCCAACCACACACGTGACGTTTGGAGACTGGATGGCACTGCATACGACCCCAAGAATACCATCCCTACAGTCATGCATGGTGGTGGCAGCATCATGCTGTGGGGCTGTTTCTCAGCCAAGGGGCCTGGCCATCTGGTCCGCATCCATGGGAAGATGGCTAGCACGGCCTACCTGGAGATTTTGGCCAAGAACCTCCGCTCCTCCATCAAGGATCTTAAGATGGGTCGTCATTTCATCTTCCAACAAGACAACGACCCAAAGCACACAGCCAAGAAAACCAAGGCCTGGTTCAAGAGGCAAAAAATCAAGGTGTTGCAGTGGCCTAGTCAGTCTCCTGACCTTAACCCAATTGAAAACTTGTGGAAGGAGCTCAAGATTAAAGTCCACATGAGACACCCAAAGAACCTAGATAACTTGGATAAGATCTGCATGGAGGAGTGGGCCAAGATAACTCCAGAGACCTGTGCCGGCCTGATCAGGTCTTATAAAAGACGATTATTAGCTGTAATTGCAAACAAAGGTCATTCCACAAAATATTAAACCTAGGGGTTGAATAATAATTGACCCACACTTTTATGTTTAAAATTTATAAAAATTTAACTGAGCAACAAAACTTTTTTGTTTGTAAGATTTATGCATCTGTTAATAAATCCTGCTCTTGTTTGAAGTTTGAAGGCTCTAACTTATTTGCATCTTATTAAACCTGCTAAATCTGCATGGGGTTGAATACTACTTGTAGGCACTGTATATATATATATATATATATATATATATATATATATATATATAATATATATATATATAATATAATATATATATAATAATATATCTATACCTCACCTACTGTATTCTCACCCATCCCTTGTAGATTGTGAGCCCTCGCGGGCAGGGTCCTCATTCCTCCTGTACCAGTTATGACTTGTATTGTTTAAGATTATTGTACTTGTTTTCATTATGTATACCCCTCCTCACATGTAAAGCGCCATGGAATAAATGGCGCTATAACAATAAATAATAATAATAATAATATATATATAATTGTCTAAGGGTTTTTCCGTCTGTCTGTCTGTCTGTCTGTCCTGGAAATCCCGCGTCTCTGATTGGTCGAGGCCGCTAGGCCTCGACCAATCAGAGACCGGCACAGCATCGACGTAGAAATCCCGCGTCTCTGATTGGTTGAGGCCGCCAGGCCTCGACCAATCAGCGACGGGCACAGCGACGTTCACACTCACGCTGCAGCGGTTCTCGGTGTAGGAGCTTTTGATGACATCGTAGGTCTTTCCTCCTATTCCACTCTTCAGCAGTTTCAGGAATAAGCCCGGGTGCCACACTGAATCAAAGGCCTTTTTAAAGTCCACAAAGCAGGCGTATATCTTCCCATTCTTTGTATTGTAGACGTGTCTCTGAATGAGGCTGTGCAGAGTATAGATGTGGTCAGCGGTGCGGTGGTTCGGCATGAACCCTGCTTGGCTCTTGCTGAGGAATATATACATATACATAGAGCGCCCAAGAGATCTATATATATATATATATATATATACACATATATATACAGCGCCCCAGAGATATATAATTTATATATATACATATATATATATATATATATATATATATATATATATATATATATATATATATATATATATATACACTAGATTGTGGCCCGATTCTAACGCATCGGGTATTCTAGAATATGCATGTCCCCGTAGTATATGGACAATGATGATTCCAGAATTCGCGGCAGACTGTGCCCGGCGCTGATTGGTCGAGGCAACCTTTATGACATTATCGTCGCCATGGCAACCATTATGACATCTACGTCGATACTGTGCCTGTCGCTGAATCAGAAACGTGGGATTTCTACGTCCTTTATGACATCATCGTCGCTGTGCCCGTCGCTAATTGGTCGAGGCCTGGCGGCCTCAACCAATCAGAGACGCGGGATTTCCAGGACAGACAGACAGACAGACAGACAGATGGAAAAACCCTTAGACAATTATATATATAGAGATATATATAGCGCCCAAGAGATATATATATATATATATATCTATATATATATAAATATATATAGATATATATACACATATATATATACAGCGCCCCAGAGATCTATATATATATGTATATAGCGCCCCAGAGATATTATATATATATATATATATATATATATATATATATATATATATATAGCGCCCCAGAGATCTAATATATATATATATATATATTAGATCTCTGGGGCGCTATATATATGTGTATATATATATATATATATATATATAAAATATATAGAGATCTCTGGGGCGCTATATATATATATATATTTATAGATCTCTGGGGCGCTATATATATATATATATATATATATATTTATAGATCTTTGGGGTGCTATATATATATATATATTTAAAGATCTCCGGGGCGCTATACATATATATATATACATATATATATAATATATATAGATCTCTGGGGCGCCCCAGAGATCTGGTCGTTGCAGTATGACACTCTGCCGCTAAGGGGAGTGGCGATGGTACGTCTGATGGCGCTGAAGGAATTCTACTGACCAGGTATCACCAGCACACATTACACTTCACACTCCGGCCACTAGGGGGAGAAAAAGGCTTTATTTATTGGGCCACTCCTCACACTGGTAAAACTAGGGGTTGGATAGGAAGTTAGTCAGAAGCTGACTGGGTTGGATTCAGGCAACATCCCGTAGCAGGGGGTGTTGCAGGGAGAAGACACAGGGGGGTCCCTGTCAGGCGTGGGAACCTGGCAGGTGCCTAGCGAACAGAGCAGAACGTTACGGAACCGCGCCTGCACACCCCGCGGCGGTATCCTAAGAAAGTGACACGAAGGGAAGGATATTGTGGAACAGTGAGAAACGAGATCAAGCACAAAGGAGAGCCAGTAGGAGTCGTGCCGTGAGACCGAGGCAACATCCTACTGAGGCGCGTAGCCGGTGGCCGGAACACCGCGGGAGTAACTGACTCTAGGCCTTACTTCGAACTCCGCAGGACAGTTAATTATAGGTTGGCTGTCTACCTTAAATTTCCTTCGAAGACATAGCGGGCAACGCTTGGAGAGGGGCGTCGCTAGGGTCCCGGAAGAGCTCCGAGCCTTCCCGTCATACGGGTGCGTCCTAGCCATAACATACCTGGGGGACGAGAAACTAGTAACATCTGGAACAAGCGAGAGAGAATTAGAAAGAACGAACGAGAACAGAAGTTGTGAGGACTATTCCGAATGCTCAGCAGGGTAGCACTACAACACACAGGCGCTAGTGGTAGGCACTGATTTCCACCTGCAAAGGGAACTCTGGATGTGCCCATCGGACCGGCCGGTCTCAGATAGCCCTGTTAAGCGTGCTCTGGATTGAGGATCCTGAAGTCTACAGTAAAGAGGTAAAGAGACTGCAACCTTGTGTCCTCGTTATTGACTGCACCTCACACCATCACCATCTATCTTACTGGGAAGCCCCGGGGACATACTTCACCTGTGGGAAGGTATACCATCCAGCTGCCATTTCATCACCCCAGCGGACCCCACAGCAGCGTCGGTCACCCTGACCGAACACCACAGGTGGCGTCACGAATCCCTGACAGACTGTACCATCTTTATTGGACGCCCCTTAGCAGGGTCGTGGACCGGGTCTAGCCACCGTGACAGCCTCAGAACCGAACCAGAGAGGCCCGGTACCGAGAACTCGTGGCCCTGTATATATATATATATATATATATTATATATATATATTATATATATATATATATATATACACACCTATACACTCCCTGACAGAGGTTATGTCGCTTATCCATGTTATGTAAATAAAAGCTTATAACCTGACATTAAATTCATCCATTGGTTGTATAAATTATTCTTTTGAAAGCTGAAACCCTCCGAAATGTGGTTTAGGTTAAGAAAATAAATTGGCATCAATGCAGAAATATTGATCAGTTAATGGACATAGAATGGTCAGATTTTGGCAAGACAAAAGTTTTGCCGCCCACAGAAAGTAATGGGATATTCAAATAAATAATTAACTTAAAATACAAATATATGTTGCATAACATTGGTGAATGATGTTGTGGTGCTATTAGAGTCATATTTAATATTTTGTGTGACTTCCATGAGCTTTATACAATTTATTAATGAAGTCATCAGGAATAGCAAAGAATGCAGTCTTACATGCCTCCCAGAGTTCATCTAGATTCTTTGGTTTTGTCTTCCAAGCTTCCTCTTTCATCCTACCCCAAACATGCTCAATGATGTTCATGTCTGGTGACTGGGCTGGCCGTTATTGAGCACCTTGATCTTTTTTGCCTGGAGGAACTTTGTTGTAGAGATGGATGTATGAGATGGAGCACCATCCTGCTGCAGAATTTGACCCCTTTTATGATTTGGAATATACAGTAATACCTAATACTTCTTGATATTTTAGGCTATTGATATTGCTTTCCACCTTGAAAATGTTTTGCACACCCCCATACTGAATGTAACCACAGACCATGATCTTTCCATCACCAAATTTAACTGTTTTCTGGGTGTATTTTGGATCCATACGGACTCCAGTAGGTCTCCTTCAGTATTTGCGGCAGCTGTGGTGTAATTCTACTGAAGATTCATCAGAGAAATCCACCTTCTGCCACTTTTCCAGCATCCATCTGTTTAGCAGGCTGTGGGACTTTGCAAATGCCACACAGTTTTTTCTTTGCCTTTTGTTTAGTGCTGGCTTCTGGGCACTGATTCGACCATGGAAGCCATTTCGAGACAGAATCCTACAAACTGTTCTAGTTGACACAGGGACTTGAGGTAACCAGGCCTGTTGGAGCTCTGCTGCAGTAGAAGAGGGGCTTGCTTTGGATTTTCTAGCCAACAAACGTTCCTCCTGAGCAGTTGTCTTGCATGGTCTGCCGGAACTGGGCTTGTGAAACACATCTCCAGTCTCTTCAAATTTTTTTTAATTCTTTGTACTTGACGCTGAGACACATTAAAAGGTGCCAGCCACCTCAGTAGTGGATCTGGTCTTCAGCCTCTTGATAATCCAGGAATTGGTCGCAGGGTGGATTTTTGGCATGTTGTCAGAGCTCAAGTTGCAGTTCAAGTGAAGGTCTGGGGTGCTGGGTTTCTTTTTATACACACACTCTAATTAACTGATCATTTACTGAGCACAGGTAAGGATGTAAACTAGGACAGGGTGCATTATATGACCAGGCGACAAAACGTTCGTCTTGCCAAAATCTGACCATTCTGTGTCCATTATCTGATCAATATTTCTGCATTGATGCCAATTTATTTTCTTAACCTAAACCACATTTCGGAGGGTTTCAGCTTTCAAAAGAATTTTTTATACGACCAATGGATGAGTTTAACGTCAGGTTATAACCTTTTATTTACATAACATGGATAAGCGACATAACTTCTGTCAGGGAGTGTACTATGTGTAGACATTTATTCCATCTATTCTATTCTAACCTGTCAGTGTGATTGTACTGTACACCGCACTGAATTGCCGGCTTTTCTATAGAACACCGGTGCGTATTTCTCACAAGTCACACTGATGGTCCGTGTGGTGAGCGAGTTTTTCTCGCACCCATAGACTTGCATTGGCGTATTTCAGGCGTAATACGGTGACAAACACAGCATGCTGCGATTTCGTACGCACGTATAATTCGGCCGAGAAAACAGATGGTAGGAGCTGCTATGCGTTTTTTTAACCCATAGCATCGGTCCATATTACGCTCTAGTGTGACTCCGGCCTAAAGCTTATGGATGAAAAATGCTCCAAAAGACACAAAGTTCAACAGCATCTTTAAATGTACAGTGGGAAAGAGTTTGCATGAAGGAATTAAAACACATCCATTGTCCTTGAAATGCAGCAAAATTCCTGTATTAAACAAAATGTGAAGAAACAAAATTACGCTACGTGGGAACACGGCCTAAGAGATTTGAGTGGCACAAAAAAGCACTATGAATATTATGATTGTCTGAAAGCGGCCAAATAATTTTTTGTAAAGTTTTGAAAAGTTATTTCTCTTTAGTAGGCACATGTGACCGCCCGGCAGCTGCAGGAACCGGCTGCTGCGAATGTCACTGTCCGTGCTATTACAGAGAAATGAGTATTCATTGCCTTGCAGTGAATATTCCTTTCTCTTTAGCAGCGGGCACAGGCTTTAGCCGCCGCAGCCGACTCCTGCCTCCCGTGACCCGCTGCTCCGCTGCTGTCGCTCTCCCTCCATCTTCTGGACACCTCACTGGATTATAAGCCGAGGGGACGTTTTCAGCACAAAAAAATGTGCTGAAAAACTCGGCCTATACTCGAATATATATAGTATTTTTTTTAAAATACAAGTAATGGGTAAAGAAAATCTGCAACATCAATTCCAATTCCAATCAATTTCAGCCAAGTCCGTGTTGAAAAAGTAAAATGGTGTTCCTTCCTTTCCGAGCTCTGCTGTGCACCTGTTGTGAATTCTGTGGCAGAGCTCCCTCCTGTGGTCACAAGTGGTACTTCAGCTGATTCTCTCTGTGAGCTTCCGTTGGTGGAGGAGAGTGGTACTGCGGCTTCTGAGTTTCCTTACTCAGGTGATGTGGTGATGTCGTTAGGTGCTGCTCTATTTAACTCCACCTAGTGCTTTGATCCTGGCCTCCAGTCAATGTTCTAGTATTGGACCTGTTTCCTCCTGGATCGTTCCTGTGGCCTGCTGCTCTGCATAGCTAAGTTCCGCTTTTGCCATTTTGTTTGCTATTTTTTCTGTCCAGCTTGCTTAATATTGTTTTCTTGCTTGCTGGAAGCTCTGGGACGCAGAGGGTGTACCTCCGTGCCGTTAGTTCGGTACGGAGGGTCTTTTTGCCCCCTTTGCGTGGTTTTTGTAGGGTTTTGTGTTGACCGCAAAGTTACCTTTCCTATCCTCGCTCTGTTCAGAAAGTCGGGCCTCACTTTGCTAAATCTATTTCATCTCTACGTTTGTCTTTTCATCTTAACTCACAGTCATTATATGTGGGGGCTGCCTTTTCCTTTGGGGTGTTTCTCTGAGGCAAGGTAGGCTTATTTTCTATCTTCAGGCTAGCTAGTTTCTCAGGCTGTGCCGAGTTGCATAGGGAGCGTTAGGCGCAATCCACGGCTGCCTCTAGTTATGTTGGAGAGGATAAGGGATTGCGGTCAGCAGAGTTCCCACGTCTCAGAGCTCGTTCTATGTTTTTGGGTTATTGTCAGGTCACTGTATGTGCTCTGACTTCTATGTCCATTGTGGTACTGAATTACCTTATCATAACATGCACCCAAACAGTAGTTTTCTCCCATATACAGTTTGGGGGTATCAGCATACTCAGGACAAATTGGACAACAACTTTTGGGGTCTAATTTCTCTTGTTACCCTTCTGAAAATACAAAATTGAAGGCTAGAATCATATTTCTGGGGAAAAAAATTATTTTCATTTTCATGGCTCTGAGTTATAAACGTTAGTAGAACACTTGGGGGTTCAAAGTTCTCACAACACATCTAGATAAAATCATTGAAGGGGTCTAGTTTCCAAAATGGGGTCACTTGTGGATGGTTTCTACTGTTTAGGCACATGAGTGGCTCTGCAAACGCAACATGATGCCAGCAGACTATTCCATCAAAGTCTGCATTCCAAAATGTCACTACTTCCCTTCTGAGCCCCGACGTGTGCCCAAACAGTAGTTTGTGCTCAGGACGAATTGCACAACAACTTTTGGGGTCCAATTTCTCCAGATACACTTGGGAAAATAAAAAATTCATGGCTAAAAGATAATTTTTGTGGAAAAAAATTATTTTTATTTTCACGCCACTACATTATAAACTTTAGTGAAACAATCAGGGGTCCAAAGTGCTCACCACACATCTAGATAAGTTCCTTTGGTCTAGTTTCCAAAATGGGGTCACTAGTGGGGGGTTTCCACTGTTTAGGCACATCAGGTGCTCTCCAAACGCGACATGGCGTTTGATCTCAATTCCAGCCAATTCTACATAGAAAAAGTCAAACGGCACTCCTTCCCTTCTGAGCTCTGCCATGTGCTCAAACAGTGATTTGCCCCCACATATGGTGTATCGGCGTATTCAGGACAAATTGCACAACAACTTTTGGGGTCTAATTTTTTCTGTTACCCTTGAGAAAATAAAAATTTGGGGGCGAAAAGAGCATTTTTGTGGAAAAAATATGTTTTTATTTAATGGCTCTACGTTATAAACTTCTGTGAAGCACTGGGAGGTTTAAAGTGCTCAACACACATCTAGATAAGTTCCTGGGGGGGTCTAGTTTCCAAAATGGTGTCACTTGTGGGGGGTTTTCAGTGTTTAGGCACATCAGGGGCTCTCCAAACGAGACATAGCGTCCGATCTCATTTCCAGCCAATTCTGCATTGAAAAGGTGAAACGGCGCTCCTTCCCTTCCAAGCTCTGCGGTGCACTCAAACAGTGGTTCCCCCCACATATGGGGTATCAGGGTATTCAGGAGAAATTGCACAACAAATTTTGTGGTTCATTTTCTCTTTTTACATTTGTGAAAATAAAAAAACTGGTTCTCAAATAAAATGTTTGTGAAAAAAGTGAAATGTTCATTTTTTCCTTCCACATTGCCTCAGTTCCTGTGAAGCACATAAAGGGTTAATTAACTTCTTGAATGTGGTTCTGAGCACCATGAGGGGTGCAGTTTTTAGAATGGTGTAACTTTTGGGCATTTTCTGTCATGTACACCCACCCCTCAAAGTGACTTCAAATGTGAGGTGGTCCCTAAAAAAATGGTTTTATAAATTTTATTGTAAAAATGAGAAATCGCTGGTCAACTTTTACTCCTTATAACTTCCTAACAAAAAAAAATTGTTCACAAAATTGTACTGATGTAAAGTAGAATGTGAAATGTTATTTATAAACTATTTCATGTAACATACTGTATTTCTCTGATTTAAGGGCATAAAAACTAAGCATGAAAATTGGGAATTTTTAAAATTTGACATATTTCAGTTTTTTTTTTTTCATAAATAAACGCAAATTTACCACTAACATGAAGTACAATATGTCACAAAAAAGCAATCTCAGAATCAGTGGGATACATTGAAGCATTGCAGAGTTATAACCTCCAAAAAGTGACAGTGGTCAGATTTGTGAAAATTTGCCTGGTCATTAACCCCTTAATCCCATATGACGTACTATCCTGTCAAGGTGACCTGGGACTTAATTCCCAGTGACGGGATAGTACGTCATACGCGATCGGCCGCTCTCACGGGGGGAGCGTGGCCGATGGCGGCCGGGTGTCAGCTGCCTATCGCAGCTGACACCCGGCACTATGTGCCAGGAGCGGTCACGGACCGCTCCTGGCACATTAACCCCCGGCACACCGCGATCAAACATGATCGCGGTGTGCCTGCAGTACAGGGAAGCATTGCGCAGGGAGGGGGCTCCCTGCGTGCTTCCCTGAGACCCTCGGTACAAGGCGATGTGGTCGCGTTGCTGCGAGGGTCTCTTACCTCTCCTCCCTGCAGCAGGCCTGGATTCAAAATGGCCGCGGCATCCGGGTCCTGCAGGGAGGGAGGTGGCTTACGAAGTGCCTGCTCAGAGCAGGCGCTTGGTAAGCCTGCAGCCCTGTAAGTAAGATCGCTGATCTGACAGAGTGCTGGGCAAACTGTCAGATCAGCAATCTGTGATGTCCCCCCTAAGACAAAGTAAAAAAGTTTTAAAAAAGATTTCCACATGTGTAAAAAAAAAAAAAAAAAAAAATCCTAAATAAAGAAAAAAAATATTATTCCCATAAATATATTTCTTTATCTAAATAAAACAAACAAACAATAAAAGTACACATATTTAGTATCACCGCGTCCGCAACGACCCAACTTATAAAACTGTCCCACTAGTTAACCCCTTCAGTAAGCACCGTAAGAAAAAAAAAAAAACGAGGCAAAAAACAACGCTTTATTATCATACCGCCGAACAAAAAGTGGAATAACACGCAATCAAAAAGACAGATATAAATAACCATGGTACCGCTGAAAACGTCATTTTGTCCCGCAAAAAACGAGTCACCATACAGCATCAGCAGCAAAAAAATAAAAAAAAGTTGTAGTCCTGAGAATAAAGCGATGCCAAAATAATTATTTTTTCTATAAAATAGTTTTTATCGTATAAAAGCGCCAAAATATAAAAAAATGATATAACTGAGATATTGCTGTAATCGTACTGACCCGAAGAATAAAACTGCTTTATCCATTTTACCAAATGCGGAATGGTATAAAGGCCCCCCCCCCAAAAAAAAAAAGAAATTCATGAATAGCTGGTTTTTGGTCATTCTGCCTTACAAAAATCGGAATAAAGAGTGATCAAAAAATGTCACATGCCCGAAAATGTTACCAATAAAAACATCAACTCGTCCCGCAAAAAACAAGACCTCACATGACTCTGTGGACCAAAATATGGAGAAATTATAGGTCTCAAAATTTGGAGACGCAAAAACTTTTTTGCTATAAAAAGCGTCTTTTAGTGTGTGACAGCGGCCAATCATAAAAATCCGCTATAAAAAACGCTATAAAAGTAAATCAAGCCCCCCTTCATCACCCCGTTAGTTAGGGAAAAATAATAAAATTAAAAAAAATGTATTTATTTCCATTTTCCCGTTAGGGTTAGGGTTAGGGCTAGGGTTAGGGTTGGGGCTAGGGTTGGAGCTAAAGTTAGGGTTAGGGTTGGGGCTAAAGTTAGGGTTAGGGTTGGGGCTAAAGGGTTAGGATTACATTTACGGTTGGAATTAGGGTTTGGATTAGAGTTAGGGGTGTGTCAGGGTTAGGGGTGTGGTTAGGGTTACTGCTGGGATTAGGGTTAGGGCTATGTTTGGATTAGGGTTTCAGTTAGAATTGGGGGGTTTCCACTGTTTAGGTACATCAGGGGCTCTCCAAACGCGACATGGCGTCCGATCTCAATTCCAGCTAATTCTGCGTTGAAAAAGTAAAACAGTGCTCCTTCCCTTCCGAACTCTCCCGTGCGCCCAAACAGGGGTTTACCCCAACAAATGGGGTATCAGCATACTCTGGACAAATTGGACAACAACTTTTGGGGTCCAAATTCTCTTGTTACCCTTGGAAAAATAAAAAGTGGGGGGGCTAAAAAAAATTTTTCAGGGAAAAAAATTTTTTTTTATTTTCACGGCTCTGCGTTGTAAACTGTAGTGAAACACTTGGGGGTTCAAAGTTCTCACAACACATCTAGATCAGTTCCTTGGGAGGTCTAGTTTCCAATATGGGGTCATTTGTGGGGTGTTTCTACTGTTTGGGTACATCAGGGGCTCTGCAAATGCAATGTGACGCCTGCAGACCAATCCATCTAAGTCTGCATTCCAAATGGCGCTCCTTCCCTTCCGAGCTCTGCCATGCACCCAAACAGTGGTTCCCCCCATATATGGGGTATCGGGGTGATCAGGACAAATAGTACAACAACTTTTGGGGTCCAATTTATCCTGTTACGCTTGGGAAATTAAAAAACTGGGGGCTAATAAATAATTTTTGTGAAAAAAAAAAGAATTTTTATTTTCACGGCTCTGCGTTATAAACTGTAGTGAAACACTTGGGGGTTCAAAGCTCTCAAATCACATCTAGATAAGTTCCTTAGGGGGTCTACTTTCCAAAATGGTGTCACTTGTGGGGGGTTTCAATGTTTAGGCACATCAGTGGCTCTCCAAACCCAACATGGCGTCCCATCTCAATTCCTGTCAATTTTGCATTGAAAAGTCAAACAGCGCTCCTTCCCTTCCGAGCTCTCCCATGCGCCCAAACAATGGTTTACCCCCACATATGGGGTATCAGCGTACTCAGGACAAATTGTACAACAACTTTTGGGGTCCATTTTCTCCTGTTACCCTTGGTAAAATAAAACAAATTGGAGCTGAAGTAAATTTTTTGTGAAAAAAAGTTAAATGTTCATTTTTAATTAAACATTCCAAAAATTCCTGTGAAACACCTGAAGGGTCAATAAACTTCTTGAATGTGGTTTTGAGCACCTTGAGGGGTGCAGTTTTTAGAATGGTGTCACACTTGGGTATTTTCTATCATGTAGACCCCTAAAAATGACTTCAAATGAGATGTGGTCCCTAAAAAAAATGGTGTTGTAAAAATGAGAAATTGCTGGTCAACTTTTAACCCTTATAACTCCCTAACAAAAAAAAAAAATTTGGTTCCAAAATTGTGCTGATGTAAAGTAGACATGTGGGAAATGTTATTTATTAAGTATTTTGTGTGACATCTCTGTGATTTAATTGCATAAAAATTCAAAGTTGGAAAATTGTGAAATTTTCAAACTTTTCGCCAAATTTCCGTTTTTTTTCAAAAATAAACGCAGGTAATATCAAAGAAATTTTACCACTATCATGAAGTACAGTATGTCACGAGAAAATGTCAGAATCACTGGGATCCGTTGAAGCGTTCTAGAGTTATAACCTCATAAAGGGACAGTGGTGAGAATTGTAAAAATTGGCCTGGTCATTATCGTGCAAACCACCCTCGGGGCTTAAGGGGTTAAGCTGCAAATTGGCTCTCTCACTAAGGGGTTAAGAGGGAATGTTTTTGGAAAGTGTCAAACTAGTGTAAGTTGACTAACAGGCCATGCAATGCTCCTCTGGGAAATTTAATATGCAGATAGCCTCTTCAAAGAAGAAGAGGGCAGGAACTCTAAATGGGTTCAAGGAAAAAAAATCCTCCTAAACCACCTGTTAGAGGTCTCTCACTCAGCCAAATCAGAACTCCTGCTCTGATGAGGGGAAAACATCCTGGAACACAACTGCAAGGGGAGTGTATGATTTGACTTCTTATCCTAATTCAAGTAACAAGACTTGTTAAAAGGGTTGATATTGACTTTTAAGGATTGCTACCCCCAATACATTGCACTAGAGTTCAAGTCATCTTTCTCTCTTAATAGGCAATTTGCATATCAGATAAAAAATGAATGAAGAAATGAATAAAGTGACAATTGGCTGTCACAGACTCACACTGACACACTCCAGTCAGACTGTGTAGAGGCGAACCCCTTTAAAAAGAGGAATGGTAACACATAGTTGTCAATTTTATCATAAATTTGCAAGACGACTAACAGAAGGACTGTTTTCATTAAAAAAACACATTAGGATCCAATTTAGACTGGAATCCTCATAAATATATGTCAAAGAAAAAAAATGTATTGTTAGGGGTCGAGTTCCCACCTCTGCACAGGGGGAATCTCAGGCCATCTCCGCTGCGGTCTCTCATTCTTCTCCTGCCACAGTGGAGCCTGCTCAGCTGAGACGTCAGTCCCAGCGTCTCGCTCAGTCTGACTCTGTACAAAGAGTTACTGCTGCTTTTCCTGCTTCTGCCATTGAAGTCAGTGCTGTGCAGCGGCGAGCAGACGCTTCTGGGACTAAGTCCTGCTTTTCTCGTTCTGAGCATGCCCAGAGTAAGATCTCTCAGTGGAGATCGAGGGTCACATGTTCAGATATTGCAGCTAAAGCCATTGGTCCTTCAGGAAGGTCGTGTAGGTGCTCAGGCTCTGTGGCAGCCTCTCATTGGTCCTGCTAGGAAGGTCCTGTACGTGCTGCAGTAGCGTAGCTACTGGGGGGGCAGAGGGGGCCATCGCCCCGGGCCCTGTCACATGAAGGGGCCCACTGGGAGCCAGGGCCACTTCTGTGATGAGGCAGAACACTGCATAGGAGCAGAGCAGTATAATGTCTGCTCCGTCTGATGTCTGCACGCTGCTAGCACAGTGGCCAGCTGCAGTCTCCCTCCTGCAGTGAATGGTTTCGCCCATCTGACCTGATCATGAAGCTTTTCCTGACTGTAGTTTTTCTTCAGTCTGTGCATGCTGGGATTGGCTCAGCCACGCTGGGTCCTAGTGCCCACCTTTCATTTCACCTAGACACTTCCTGGTCCTGCCTGCAGCGCAAGCTACATCAGTAAGTGGGGATGGAACTTATTAGATTTATTAAATTCAGGTATGTCACTGTGGGACCGTTGGGGTATTGTGGGGGCTGAAAGTGAGTGAGGGGGGACATGGTACTGGGGGGTGAATGTGAGATGATGGGGGTATTGGGGCTGAAGTGGGGGAGGGGGGACAGGTCACTGGAGGCTGAATATTATAATGTTTTGTTATGATATTATATGTACTCCATCACATGTAATATTTGCTGTCTGGGGAGGCTGGAGATTGGGGGTGGGAGGGGTAGGGAGCTTTTGATAGGTACCACCTGGATCTTTTATGAGTATTAGCATACAGTAACCAAGAGTTGCATCACATTTACAGCACCACTCCAGCATTATGTTTTATTTCGTTGCTGGAGCGGTGCTGAAAATCCACGTCCCCTGCCCCCAGTCTGATACTCATCTTCTGGCGTTTTCATCTGTTTTAGTCTCCGCTCGGCTCCGTCTCCTGCAGTTTGTGACCTGTCCGCTGCCCCCTGTCTGATACTCATCTTCTGGCGTTTTCATCTGTTTTTGTCTCTGCTCGGCTCCGTCTCCTGCAGTTTATGACCTGTCCGCTGCTCCAGTGTTTTATGGAGCAGCGCAGAGGTCACTAATCAATGTGAGTCTATGGGAGCCTCGTTCTGGCCTCTTTCTCACTCTCAGGCTATGTGCACACGTTGCGGATTAGCCACTGCGGATTTGCAGCAGTTTTCCATCTGGTTTACAGTACCATGTAATCCTATGGAAAACCAAATCCGCAGTGCACATGGTGCGGAAAATATCGCGCGGAAACGCGTTGTATTTTCCATAGCATGTCAATTCTTTGTGCGGATTCCACAGCATTTTATACTTGCTCCTATATAGGAATCCGCAGAAATGCAAGTGAAATCTGCACAAAAAAAACAGGAAATCCACGGTAATTCCGCACACGAATCCGCAACAAGTGCACATAGCCTCAGTCTTACATTGAGCGCTTGTGACATAACTTCTAACTTCTGGCCTGTCAGAAGCTGCGCTCACAAGTTTGAGCAGCGGCACTGCAGCAGTGCCACAAAATAGTGAATACGCTGGAGGATGAGTAAATGACCAGGACATCCAAATCATGACAGGGAGCTGTGGCCCCATCATACTGTGCATAAGGAAGCTGCGGGCTAATCATACTATATATAAGGGAGCTGCAGGTCCATCATACTGTGTATACGGGAGCTGCGGGCCCATCATACTGTGTATAAGGGAGCTGCAGGTCCATCACTCTGTGTATAAGGAAGCTGCGGGCTCATCATACTGTGTATACGGGAGCTGCGGGTCCATCATACTGTGTATAAGGGAGCTGCGGGCCCATCATACTGTGTATAAGGGAGCTGCGGGGCCCTCATACTGTGTATAAGGGAGCTGCAGGTCCATCACTCTGTGTATAAGGAAGCTGCGGGCTCATCATACTGTGTATACGGGAGCTGCGGGTCCATCATACTGTGTATAAGGGAGCTGCGGGCCCATCATACTGTGTATAAGGGAGCTGCGGGGCCCTCATACTGTGTATAAGGGAGCTGCGGGCCCATCATACTGTGTATAAGGGAGCTGCGGGCCCATCATACTGTGTATAAAGGAGCTGCGGGCCCATCATACTGTGTATAAAGGAACTGCGGGCCCATCATACTGTGTATAAGGGAGCTGCGGGCCCATCATACTGTGTATAAGGGAGCTGCGGGCCCATCATACTGTGCATAAGGAAGCTGCGGGCCAATCATACTATATATAAGGGAGCTGCAGGTCCATCATACTGTGTATACGGGAGCTGCGGGCCCATCATACTGTGTATAAGGGAGCTGCAGGTCCATCACTCTGTGTATAAGGAAGCTGCGGGCTCATCATACTGTGTATACGGGAGCTGCGGGTCCATCATACTGTGTATAAGGGAGCTGCGGGCCCATCATACTGTGTATATGGGAGCTGCGGGGCCCTCATACTGTGTATAAGGGAGCTGCAGGTCCATCACTCTGTGTATAAGGAAGCTGCGGGCTCATCATACTGTGTATACGGGAGCTGCGGGTCCATCATACTGTGTATAAGGGAGCTGCGGGCCCATCATACTGTGTATAAGGGAGCTGCGGGGCCCTCATACTGTGTATAAGGGAGCTGCGGGCCCATCATACTGTGTATAAGGGAGCTGCGGGCCCATCATACTGTGTATAAAGGAGCTGCGGGCCCATCATACTGTGTATAAAGGAACTGCGGGCCCATCATACTGTGTATAAGGGAGCTGCGGGCCCATCATACTGTGTATAAGGGAGCTGCGGGCCAATCATACTGTGTATAAGGGAGCTGCGGGCCAATCATACTGTGTATAGGGGAGCTGTGGGGGCCTTATACTGTGTATATGGAAGCTTTGAGCTCACCATACTGTGTGTAATGGAGCAGTACATAGGGAACTTAGGGGACATTATTAAATGTAAAGTGGGCACTTAAGCATTACTGTATTGTTATAGGGGCACTCAGAGTATTGTGACAATCAAAGTTGCATATGGTCACAATATGGCGGTAAAGTCAATGTTCGTTTTTGTATATAGATTTATTTTCAATAAAGGTGCGGTCATATTCTGAGGTTCCACTATATTCACAATTAGAGTGCGCAACCGTAATTGTAATCAGGGTTAGCTGGTTAGGGGCCCACTCAGATGTTTCGCCCCCCTTCTAAGTTGAAACCCTAGCTACGCCTCTGACGTGCTGCAACTATTTAAGGCTCGCATGGCCGCACGGCCATGCGCTAGTATCTTTCTATGTTATATGCTTTGCGACAGTGTGGTCATGTAAGAGTGTGCTCAGGGACCCTGCTAAAATAAGCCCCTAGAATGCTGGCACCTCTGGCGAGGAGATTGTGTGTTTGTATGTATTCAGGGACCTGGCTGAAATAAGCCCCTAGAATGCTGGCACCTCCGGCGAGGAGTTTTGTGTGCATGCATGACCACTGACTGCTCTCAGTTGGGCAGTTAGCCTGTGCCTCTGTGAAGTCTAACAGGGCGCAGTGCTTTGCATTCACGGCTACTCTGTGAAATAACAGAGCTAGTTCATACCGCCATATAGTTCCGCCGTTTGCTAGCAGCAGGTTCTCCTGCACGGTGGACCCCAGGCTGCGAACGCACCAATAACAATAAAACATCTATATTTACTCGGTACGTTCCGCTAGCCCTAACATGTATTTTCCTAAAATGAACTATTGTTCATGACTTACTGGCAAAAAAAAATTCCATGGGTCTAACATGCTGTGTAACAGGCTATGGGTCATATCTGTCATATCTTCAATAAAATACATATTTTTGCTAAATCTTGAGTCTTAAAATCATCTACAGACTTCTGATGTTACAGTTAACAGCTGTGTTACCCGGGGCTAGTAGTCCAGACGGTGGATTCAGTGCTGTAATAACTTTGCCAAATGATGGCTGAAGTATATGATTTATTACAAAGAAATGTATGTCTAGAATAGTTGCATGTGAAATGTCTCCTAATGTGTGTGCCCCCCTATTATTGAAGCTACATATTATAGTGGGGCCACAGATATCTACACGGCCGCTCCCCATCCCTCCGGCATAAGAATTTCCATGCATCTTCTGCTGAACGGAATGTGTGATAAAGGGAGGAATGAATGTGATAACTGCCGGCTGAAATACATTTCAACAAGCGGTTATGTCATTTGTACAGTCCGCTAACAAATTTATACATCGAAGCTTAAAATAACAGTTGTTTGTGTTCCTTGGATGTCTACTTAGAGGGCAGTTACTAAGCACGATTTAACACATTTAATTACAAAAAAATTGAATGGAATAGAGAGGTCAATAAATTCTGAAAATGTTCTGCTAGGAAAGACTTGCCGAAGCATAATCTTTCTGCAAACCTAATTAGCAATTTAGCCTTGACTGCAATTCTACATACAAAACCTAAGATGGAAACAAAATGAGCAAAAACCCTGCTTTAAGTAAGTAAAAAGTAACAGTACATATAAATAACATTGGCGACATAGTAAACACTGTTTTTTATTTTTAAAAAAACGTAAAAGCCATCCCATCACAACAAGGTGAATCTAAATCGGAAAAGTCCTATACTATCTCTGATATTAAAACCGTACCATGTATTAAAAATGACAACAATGTGAATAAGGGTTGAGCAGAACTGAAGCCCAACTGTGGACACCCAACCATGGGAAACAATATAAACGTAATTTCAGCTCAAAGAAAGGGAGGAAATGCTATTGTTTGTACAGGTGCAAGAACCTAAAACAAAATCCTCCCCCCCCCAAAAAAAACAAACCTCTACATAGCAGATTATTATAGGGATGTTTTTACAATTGCTTTTTTGGCTTTTTTTTTTAAGGAAATAAAAAAAAAGTTTTACAGATGATAAGTAAAAATAACTGTTAACACTTAATACAACAGGAGGAGGGGGCAGCTTTTCTTATTTTGATTACACATTTATAGAAAAATTGAACGGATATAATCTTATATTGATGCCACCACGTATTAGCATCCAGATTTACGCTTTCATGGTATGCCTAATGAATAAAAATGATCAGTTTTGCTTCTGATTGAGGTTTATTAACGTTAAAATCTTTTCAAAAGAGCCTCTTAGGAGGAGTGTGTGAGCAGCTCCTCTAAGATTTTTCAATTTCTAAAAGATTTACCAAGAGGTTCCAGATTGTGTTATGTGTGTCCAATTTATTAATTCTCCATCTGTCTTTTTGTTTTTGACATTTCATTACACTGTTCTTTGTGCCTAAATTTCCAGTATCTCAGAATCAAAATTTATAGTGAGAGGATGTTACAGACTTTTTTTTTTTTAAGTCAGAATGGTTAAAGGGAACCTAACAGCAGTAGTGATGAGCGAGTATATTAGTTGCTCGGGTTTTCCCGAGCACGCTCGGGTGATTTCTGAGTATTTATGACTGCTCGGAGATTTAGTTTTCCTTGCGGCAGCTGAATGATTTACAGCTACTAGCCAGCTTGATCACATGTGGGGATTCCCTAGCAACCAGGCAACCCCCACATGTACTCAGGCTGGGTAGTAGCTGTAAATCATTCAGCTGCTGAGATGAAAACAAAATCTTCGAACACTAACAAATACTTGGAGGTCACCCAAGCGTGCTCGGGAAAACCCAAGCAACCAGTGCTCGCTCATCACTAGTGTTGAGCGATACCGTCCAATACTTGAAAGTATCGGTATCGGATAGTATCGGCCGATACCCGAAAAATATCGGATATCGCCGATACCGATATCCGATACCAATACAAGTCAATGGGACATCAAGTATCAGAATGTATCCTGATGGTTCCCAGGGTCTGAAGGAGAGGAAACTCTCCTTCAGGCCCTGGGATCCATAGTGAGGTGTAAAATAAAGAATTAAAATAAAAAATATTGATATGCTCACCTCTCCGGCGGGCCCTGGACATCACGCTGGTAACAGGCCGGCTTCTTTGTTTAAAATGAGCGCCTTTAGGACCTGCGAATGATGTCGCGGCTTCTGATTGGTCGCGTGCCGCCCATGTGACCGGCACGCGACCAATCAGAAGCTGCGACGTCATTCGCAGGTCCTTAATTCCTAGAATTAGGAGTTTTGTGAATGAGAATGACGTCGCGGCTTCTGATTGGTCGCGTGCCGGTCACATGGGCGGCATGCGACCAATCAGAAGCCGCGACATCATTCGCAGGTCCTAAAGGCGCTCATTTTAAACAAAGAAGCCGGCCGGTTACCAGCGTGATGTCCAGGGGCCGCCGGAGAGGTGAGCATATCAATATTTTTTATTTTAATTCTTTATTTTACACATCCCTATTGATCCGATACCGATACCCGATACCACAAAAGTATCGGATCTCGGTATCGGAATTCCGATACCGCAAGTATCGGCCGATACCCGATACTTGCGCTATCGGAATGCTCAACACTACTCATCACTAAACAGTAGGGTTTCCCCCCAATAGAGTTTTAGGACTGCTGTATCACTCATCTAATTACTTTTGTAACAATGCATTTCTAATTTCTTATAAATATGTGTTTTTGTATTTGCTGCAAAATTGAAGTTTAATCTCAGCGCCGCAGCCCCTGAACTAGTTTGGGAAAGCTGTCACTCCTCTCCGCACTTCGCTGGCATCATGCCCTGCCCTGTGAGTGATAAGCCAATGTCCGCAAGAAAGAACAGGGAGGAGGAGCACAGGGATGACTTGTTCTCCTCTTCACTGTTCTTTCTGCACAAGCTGGTTTATCATGGTGCGTTGCCTGGTGCGATGTCCGTGAAGTGTTGACACTCCCAGATTAGTTGAGGTACAGGAGCAGCAAGATTAAAGGGGTTGTCCGGGACCTTGCTTATTTTTTGCTATGGGGTAAAGAACTTACATGCAAGTTGTCTCTAACTGTCTGCCTGTTCTGTCAGGTGCCAGTCTCTGCCAGCTCAGAGAGGAAACGGACCTCTCCTGCCCTCAATTCTGAGGTTTCATTTGACCTCACGACCACAGAGGAGCCTTTTCTCTTCCAGTCTGCTCTATGGATGGGGCGTCACTGCCAGCGTCATGCTGTTTGACAGCCGGCTCCCCTAGAGCAGGACACCATCGGCAGTGATGCCCCATCAACAGAGCTGAAGAGAAGGAGCTGCTCTGTTGGCGTGATGTCACAGGAACCCGTAGAATTGCTGGCAGGATCCAGCAGGGATCAGTGCCGGGAAGAACAAGCGGGTAGTTAGGAACTACCAGCCTGTAAGTTATTAGCCTCATAGCAAAAAAATAAGCAAAGTGCTAGATAAAGCCTTGTAATTTAAATTTTACATAAACACATACTTATAATTAAAGACATGATTACAAACATTGCAAAGAATTAGAAACTGCGCTTGAAAGGGGGGGGGTGTTTAATAACTGGAAGGCAGATGTACGTAGACTACATGAACAAATGATGGAATAGTAGAGGGGAGAAAAATAAATAATGGTACATGTATACCTGGAAGAAAAAGTGATTACGGAGGGTAAAATACATGTGGCTGTGGAATAGAAGGTATGCCTCTGGTAGATAAAATGTATGTTACACACTATCGTGCGGAATCCTGCAGGTAACACAAATATACAACTGTGAAATAGCGTCAGTGGGTAAAAAACATGGACTATACCAAAACTAGTGTCTGAGCTCTAGTAGGCTACGACCGTGTAGCTGAGGCAGCGTCAATAGAGAACCCACATAGTAAATGTGCATCAGGGTGACTGATGCATAGACGTGAAACTCACCAAAAAGCAGGTGGAACGCTGACAGCGGGGAATGGACAAGTGAGCTGCAGCAGAGGCGAGGCAGGCGTCTGTGGGCTGCAGATGGAGGTGCACTACGCAGAGACAGAGGAAGCCTGGCCGGTGGCGTCTCTGGATGCGTGCACGGGGAGAAAAAATGGCCGACAAAGGTATCCGGCGTGTGACGTCACAAGGAGCTACGGAGCAATGCTGGGGCCAAAAAAGCTACCAACGCATTTCAAAGGAACAGCATCCTTCTTCCTCAGGGTTGCGTGTTCCCTGTTGCCCCAAGCCATTTACGCCAGTACCCTTTCAATCACTGTCAGAATAGCCCGCCCATCTACCTAAATGTATGGACAGTTAATGTATAATGATAATGGGCACAGACGGAGGTGTGGTAATGTGAATAAATGAGCCACTGAACTAGGAAAGTGAATATGTGAAACCCCTAAGGAGTGAATGAAGATATAAAGGATGATAATAATAAGAAATGTGGTAAACTCGTGGCCATACCGCTATTAACAAACGCTGATGCCTGTAGCTGATGGGAAATGTATAAAATGCCTACATCGGTATATGAGCGGATAAAAACAATATTTAACAAATAATACATTAAACAAATTCTCCTAGGAGAATATGTTAAACCAATGTGAAAAAAATACAATAGGAAAACCTAATAATAAATGCGAGAAAAAAACAAACAAATTTGAATAAGAACAAGAGAGAGATATTCCGGTAAAAATGTATGGTCCACGCCCACGTATGGACTAGACTGCTAAGGGTTGGGTACTATAACATATCCACACAGGACCACAGGGTAAAAGGTAATAAAATACAAAAAATTAAAAAAATTACACATATTAAAAGGTGTTTGTACACACCCACATAAATATAATATGCATGGAGAATGAGGGGAAAAGAAGAGAAAAGAGAAATATTGGACCTAAGTATCACACTCTTTAGAAAGCATACAGCTTTAACCCGTGGTTGAGGCCCTTAGGTACAAGGCAATCTAATGTAAAAATCCAGTTGGACTCTGCCCTAGACATAACCTGCATTAGATTGCCGCCCCTTATATTCTGGTGAATTCTTTAAATCCCACAAAAGCGAACCTCTTTAATAGATTTGTTATGTTTATTGCTAAAGTGCCGTGAAAGGGGATGGCCTGCAAAGCCTTTCTGAATGTTAGACAGATGTTGCTTAATCCGCACCATAAGGGGCCTCTTCGTGTGGCCTACATAAAGTTTGTTACACGGGCACTCAATAAAATATATAAACTGGGTGGTATAACATGTGATTTTATCCTTGATACTGAAGATGGTCATAGAATCAGAATCCGTAAATGTACGTTGACAGGTTTTTGTAAAGGAAGTACTTCTACAACAGTAACACCTCCCGCAAGGGGTAAAACCTGGCCTACCATCCCTAAAGGAACTTGTAGGGTGTTGCTGTCCCCTCACCGATTTAATAGTAGGGGCTATCATACTACCCAAGGAACAGGCTTTGCTGAATACAAATCTTGGTACAGGGGGTAGAAGTTCGCCTATAATTTTGTCCCCTTGTAGGATGGGCCAATACTTGCGGATCATAGATCTAAAACTGGTGTGCCCCGCATGGTATTGTGTGATAAATGGCAACTTCTGAATTTGGTCACACATACTCAGAGATAGGGGTGATAAATGTATCTCTATATAGCAGGGAGTTTCTTGTTGTACCCTCTACTGATTGTCTGGCTTGTTCCAATAAGGAAATGGAATAGCCTTTGTCCAAAGACTGTTGAGTCACAACCTCAGAATCTTTATTAAAATCCTCTAGGGTGGTGCAGTTGCGTCTGATTCTGGTATACTGGCTTTTGGGAACATTGGTGAGCTACACAGGTAGGTGACAGCAGGTGATGTCAATAAAGCTATTGGAGTCCACGTCTTTTCTGTAACATTTAGTGAGTAGTTGGCGGTTATCTATGTATAAGTTGAGGTCCAGGAAGTTGATACTGGTCGAACTGGCTGTTGGTGTAAACTCCAGTCCAAAATTGTTGACGTTAAGACTGGAAATGAATAAATCCAGATCACTCCTGGGACCATCCCAGATGAACAGTATATCGTCGATATACCGATGCCAAAGAACCAGCCCTGGGCGTAGAACACCAGAGGTCTAGACATGTGACTCCTCCCATTTAGCTACAAACAGATTTGCGTAGCTAGGGGCAAAGCGTGTACCCATAGCGGTACCGCAAATCTGTAGAAAAAATTCCCCATCATACAAAAAATAGTTGTGTTGTAAAATAAAATCAATACATTCCTTAATGAACAAAACCTGAGTATCCGGATAAACCCCTAAAGTATGAAGGAACTGGCCTGCAATAAGGCAACCCATTTTTTGGTCGATAACCGTGTATAAGGATTTTATATCTAGGGTACCCATAATGTAGTTGGGTTGCCATTTGATTTCCTCCAAAACTCATAGAATATGGCCTGTGTCCTTTAAGTAGGCCGGTATGAGCTGCATGCATTTTTGTAAGTGCATGTCCACATATCTTGACAGGTTGGCTGTAAAGGTACCTTCACACATAACAATTTCGTTAACGATATCGTTGCAACGTCACGCTTTTTGTGACGTAGCAACGATCCCGCTAACGATCTCGTTATGTGTGACAACGACCAACGATCAGGCCCCTGCTGGGAGATCGTTGGTCGTTGGGGAATGATCAGGACCTTTTTTTGGTCGCTGATCACCCGCTGTCATCGTTGGATCGGCGTGTGACAAAAAAAAAAGTACATACTCCCATTCCGATTTCTGTCAATCCCCTGCCGTCAGCTTCCCTGCACTGACTGTCAGCGCCGGCCGTAAAGCAGAGCACAGTGGTGATGTCACTGCTGTGCTCTGCCTTATGGTCCGGCGCTGACACAGTGCAGGGAAGCTGACGGCGGGGGACGTGACAGACATCGGAATGTGAGTATGTACTGTTTTTTTGTTTTTTTTTCACTTTTACAATGGTAACCAGGGTAAATATCGGGTTACTAAGCGCGGCCCTGCACTTAGTAACCCGATGTTTACCCTGGTTACCCAGGGACTTCGGCATCGTTGAAGACAGTTTCAACGATGCCGAAGTCTTTCCCCTGATCGTTGGTCGCTGGAGAGAGCTGTCTGTGTGACAGCTCCCCAGCGACCACACAACGACTTACCAACGATCACGGCCAGGTCGTATCGCTGGTCGTGATGGTTGGTAAGTCGTTTAGTGTAATGGTACCTTAAGACTATTGCTCCCTGAGATGATGGGTCTCCCCGGGGGGCATGTAGTGCTCTTGTGGATCTTAGGAATGTGATAAAAGGGCGTGGCCTGAGAGCTCATGTGAGCGGACGTGCGGCTGTGAGCTCCCGCCGCTGTACATTCTAAAATCCTGCAGAGCCGCTGCTGTTTGGTCCCTGCGGGGGGCTTACCGGCTGCGGGGAGACTTGGAGGGTCCGGCGGTGCTGAGCGGTGGTGCTGGAGCCGGCGAACATGACCAGGAGACGGCAGAAGGACGCGGGAGCCGGGGATGCAGGCGCAATCCAAGATGGCGCCGACACGAGGGAGAAGGCAGACAAGGAGAACGCCGCATGTAGAAAGCGCATGGAGGTAGCGGCAAAGCTCCAGCAGTTTGCGAGAGCGGAGGCCGCAGAGGAGGGAGCCGGAGCTGATACCGAAGAGGAGGAGGAGGAGGAGAGCCCAGCAGGAGAACATGAGGTACAACAGGGGAGAAAGGAGAGTAAAATGGCGGTGGCAGAAGGGGGACCTGAGGAAATGGCGCCAGAAGCTGAGCCTACCCTAAGAGACGTTTTTGCGCTAGTCTCTTCATGTAAACAGTCTCTGACCTTACAGATACAGGAGGTTAAGGGAGACACAGCCCAGATAAACGCAGCCATGCAGAAGATTGACAAACGTGTGGGGGAGGTAGAGGAGAGAGTGAGCACTGTAGACGACCATATAGTGCAGTTGCAAAAAGCAGAGAAAAAGTTCACTCAAGCAATAGCTGAATTGGCTGCGAAAAATGAGGACCTTGAGAACAGGTCCAGAAGAAACAATATTCGCATAGTGGACATCCCTGAAAAAGCTGAAGGGAGGAATCCAACGGAATATATTGAAAAATGGCTGTTAGAAACATTTGGAGATATGGCGCTAACAAAAGTGTTCGCGGTAGAAAGAGCGCATAGGGTCCCGCCGAAACCACCTGTCCCTGGAGCGAATCCCCGTACCATGCTAGCCAAAATTCTAAACTATAGAGACAGAGACATTATCCTGAGGAAGGCCAGAGACATGACGGATCTGACAGTTGAAGGCCAAAAGATTGCTATATACCCAGACTATTCTACTTTGGTGCAGAGACAACGGATGATGTTCACGGGTATAAAGAGACGGCTGAGGGAGTTGGGAGTACAGTACTCCATGATGTTTCCAGCAAGACTGAGGGTGGTGGCGTTTGATAAAATTCATTTTTTTCAGAAGCCGGAGGAAGCTACCCAGTGGATCGATATTAATGCTAAAAAGCTTAAAGGAAAAGGAGACTGAAACTGTGGGAAGAGTCTGATCTTGGTTACTTATCTGTCAGTTGGCAAAGAGTCATGTGATTGACAACTCAGGGGGTGTGGGGGGTGAAGAAGGGAGCTGGATTGTATTCAGTTAAAGTTAAAGGGATGGTGTAATGGTTGCTGGGAAAGGGGGAGGAAGGGTATG
This sequence comes from Ranitomeya imitator, assembly GCF_032444005.1. Taxonomy (NCBI): domain Eukaryota; kingdom Metazoa; phylum Chordata; class Amphibia; order Anura; family Dendrobatidae; genus Ranitomeya; species Ranitomeya imitator. The sequence goes on along the minus strand of NC_091282.1, from coordinate 712,995,064 downwards.
CGGCATATTTTAAATGTATGCAGGTTTCTTGCATGTGTAAATAATTCTACGTTAAAATGTTTTGAGATACGTTATTTTTCAAAATGTCTGAAATCCTGTTATGTACAGTGGTGGGAGGAGGGTTGGGAAGGTAATGCCAAACGGAGTGTTCGCTATGGGCGATGATGCCCCACTCTTGAAAAGAGGTGGAATGGTTAGATGTGAGGGGGGAAGGGTGGGAGGGAGAGTTGGGAGGGGGGGGGAGGGGGGGGGGGGAGGGTAGTTAGACAGCTTGGGCTCAAAATTGACGATACTTATAGTGAAGATGAGCCAAGTGATGGGGACCCGTTTTAAGATTTTGTGCTGGAATGTGAGAGGCCTAGGGGAGAAATCTAGACGTGCCCCGTGTTTGCAATATGCAAGAGACCAACGGGCCTCTGTTGTGAATTCTGTGGCTGAATTCACTCCTGTGGTCACAAGTGGTACTGTAGCTTCTGAGCTTCCTCCCTCAGGTGTTCTGGTGAGCTCGTTAACTGCTTCATTACTTAACTCCGCCTGATGCTGCTATCCTTGCTCCTTGTCAATGTTTCAGTGTTGGATCTGAGCTTCTCCTGATTGTTCCTGTGACCTGCTGCTCTGTATAGCTAAGTGCTTTTTGCTTTTTTGTTTCTTTTTTTCTGTCCAGCTTGTCTTTTGTTTTGCTGGAAGCTCTGAGACGCAAAGGGTGTACCGCCGTGCCGTTAGTTCGGCACGGTGGTTTTTTTTTTGCCCCCTTTGCGTGGTTTTGCTTTAGGGTTTTTTGTAGACTGCAAAGTTCGCTTTACTGTCCTCGCTCTGTCCTAGAATATCGGGCCCCACTTTGCTGAATCTATTTCATCCCTACGTTTTGTCTTTTCATCTTACTCACAGTCATTATATGTGGGGGGCTGCCTTTTCCTTTGGGGAATTTCTCTGGGGCAAGTCAGGCCTATTTTTCTATCTTCAGGCTAGCTAGTTTCTTAGGCTGTGCCGAGTTGCCTAGGTAGTTGTTAGGCGCAATCCACAGCCGCTTTTAGTTGTGTTTAGGATAGGATCAGGTGTGCAGTCTACAGAGTTTCCACGTCTCAGAGCTCGTTCTTGTATTTTTGGGTATTTGTCAGATCACTGTGTGCGCTCTGATCGCTAAGCACACAGTGTTTCTGGATTGCCTTCATAACACCTGTCATTAGCAAACATAACAGTACAAGGAGCCCTACTAATGATTCTCAATAGAGGGAAAGAAAAAGTTCTGACATCATTTTTTTTTTTTTCTCTGCTCTGTGTTCATTTTTTTTTTTTCCCCCTAGACATTTGGGTGATTCTGGACACAGGTGTGGACATGGATATTCAGGGTCTGTGCTCTTCAATGGATAATCTTGTTATAAATGTACAAAAAATTCAAGATACTATTGATCAGAAATCTATGTTAGAACCAAGATTTCCTATGCCTGCTGGTTTGAATGAGTCTTTGTCTTTGGCCATTCAGATCGGTCGACGCTTGCGCGAGCGTAAATCTGTGCACCATTTGGCGGTACTGCCTGAGGTTAAACCTGAGCCTATGCAGTGCGATAGGACTATGACTAGAGTTGAACGGCAGGAATACAGACGTCTGAATGGTCTGTGTTTCTACTGTGGTGATTCCACTCATGCTATTTCTGATTGTCCTAAGCGCACTAAGCGGTCCGCTAGGTCTGCCGTCATTGGTACTGTACAGTCCAAATTCCTTCTGTCCATTACCTTGATATGCTCTTTGTCGTCGTTTTCTGTCATGGCGTTTGTGGATTCGGGCGCTGCCCTGAATCTGATGGATTTGGATTATGCTAAACGTTGTGGGTTTTTCTTGGAGCCTTTGCGGTGTCCTATTCCATTGAGAGGAATTGATGCTACACCTTTGGCCAAGAATAAACCTCAATACTGGGCCCAGCTGACCATGTGCATGGCTCCTGCACATCAGGAAGTTATTCGCTTTCTGGTGTTGCATAATCTGCATGATGTGGTCGTGTTGGGGTTGCCATGGCTACAAACCCATAATCCAGTATTGGATTGGAATTCCATGTCGGTATCCAGCTGGGGTTGTCAGGGGGTACATGGTGATGTTCCATTTTTGTCGATTTCGTCATCCACCCCTTCTGAGGTCCCAGACTTCTTGTCTGATTATCAGGATGTATTTGAAGAGCCCAAGTCCGATGCTCTACCTCCGCATAGGGATTGTGATTGTGCTATCAATTTGATTCCTGGTAGTAAATTCCCTAAAGGTCGATAATTTAATTTATCCGTGCCCGAACACGCCGCTATGCGCAGTTATGTGAAGGAATCCCTGGAGAAGGGACATATTCGCCCATCGTCATCACCACTGGGAGCAGGGTTCTTCTTTGTAGCCAAGAAGGATGGTTCGCTGAGACCGTGTATTGATTACCGCCTTCTTAATAAGATCACTGTTAAATTTCAGTATCCCTTGCCATTGTTATCTGACTTGTTTGCTCGGATTAAGGGGGCTAGTTGGTTCACTAAGATAGATCTTCGTGGTGCGTATAATCTGGTGAGAATCAGGCAAGGAGATGAATGGAAAACTGCATTCAATACGCCCGAGGGTCATTTTGAGTATCTAGTGATGCCGTTCGGACTTGCCAATGCTCCATCTGTGTTTCAGTCTTTTATGCATGACATCTTCCGTGAGTATCTGGATAAATTCCTGATTGTTTACTTGGATGACATTTTGATCTTCTCAGATGATTGGGAGTCTCATGTGAAGCAGGTCAGAATGGTTTTTCAGGTCCTGCGTGCTAACTCTTTGTTTGTGAAGGGATCAAAGTGTCTCTTCGGTGTGCAGAAAGTTTCATTTTTGGGGTTCATCTTTACCCCTTCTACTATCGAGATGGATCCAGTTAAGGTCCAAGCCATCCAGGATTGGATTCAGCCGACATCTCTGAAAAGTCTGCAAAAGTTCCTGGGCTTTGCTAATTTTTATCGTCGCTTCATCTGTAATTTTTCTAGCATTGCCAAACCATTGACCGATTTGACCAAGAAGGGTGCTGATTTGGTTAATTGGTCTTCTGCTGCTGTGGAAGCTTTTCAGGAGTTGAAGCGTCGTTTTTGTTCTGCCCCTGTGTTGTGTCAGCCAGATGTTTCTCTTCCGTTCCAGGTCGAGGTTGATGCTTCTGAGATTGGAGCAGGGGCGGTTTTGTCACAGAGAGGTTCTGATTGCTCAGTGATGAAACCATGTGCTTTCTTTTCCAGGAAGTTTTCGCCCGCTGAGCGTAATTATGATGTGGGCAATCGAGAGTTGCTGGCCATGAAGTGGGCATTCGAGGAGTGGCGTCATTGGCTTGAAGGAGCTAAGCATCGCGTGGTGGTATTGACTCATCATAAGAACTTGACTTATCTCGAGTCTGCCAAGCGCTTGAATCCTAGACAGGCCCGTTGGTCGTTATTTTTTGCCCGCTTCGACTTTGTGATTTCGTACCTTCCGGGCTCTAAAAATGTGAAGGCGGATGCTCTGTCTAGGAGTTTTGTGCCCGACTCTCCGGGTTTATCTGAGCCAGCGGGTATCCTCAAGGAAGGAGTCATTGTGTCTGCCATCTCCCCTGATTTGCGGCGGGTGCTGCAAAAATTTCAGGCGAATAAACCTGATCGTTGTCCAGCAGAGAAACTGTTCGTCCCTGATAGGTGGACTAATAAACTTATCTCTGAACTTCATTGTTCGGTGTTGGCTGGTCATCCTGGAATCTTTGGTACCAGAGAGTTAGTGGCTAGATCCTTCTGGTGGCCATCTCTGTCACGGGATGTACGTACTTTTGTGCAGTCCTGTGGGATTTGTGCTAGGGCTAAGCCCTGCTGTTCTCGTGCCAGTGGGTTGCTTTTGCCCTTGCCGGTCCCAAAGAGGCCTTGGACACATATTTCGATGGATTTCATTTCTGACCTTCCCGTTTCTCAAAAGATGTCAGTCATTTGGGTGGTCTGTGATCGCTTTTCTAAAATGGTCCATCTGGTGCCCTTGGCTAAATTGCCTTCCTCCTCTGATTTGGTACCTTTGTTCTTTCAGCATGTGGTTCGGTTGCATGGCATTCCTGAGAATATTGTTTCTGACAGAGGTTCCCAGTTTGTTTCAAGGTTTTGGCGAGCCTTTTGTGGTAGGATGGGCATTGACCTATCCTTTTCCTCGGCTTTCCATCCTCAGACTAATGGCCAGACCGAACGAACCAATCAGACCTTGGAAACATATCTGAGATGTTTTGTTTCTGCAGACCAGGATGATTGGGTGTCCTTTTTGCCGTTGGCTGAGTTCGCCCTTAATAATCGGGCCAGCTCGGCTACCTTGGTTTCTCCATTTTTTTGCAATTCTGGGTTCCATCCTCGTTTCTCTTCAGGACAGGTTGAGTCTTCGGACTGCCCTGGTGTGGATTCTGTGGTGGATAGGTTGCAGCAGATCTGGACTCAGGTAGTGGATAATTTGATCTTGTCCCAGGAGAAAGCTCAACTTTTCGCTAATCGCAGACGCCGTGTGGGTCCCCGACTTCGTGTTGGGGATCTGGTTTGGTTATCTTCTCGTCATATTCCTATGAAGGTTTCCTCTCCTAAATTTAAACCTCGTTTTATTGGTCCGTATAGGATTTCTGAGGTTCTCAATCCTGTGTCTTTTCGTTTGACCCTCCCAGACTCCTTTTCCATACATAATGTATTCCATAGGTCGTTGTTGCGGAGATACGTGGCACCTATGGTTCCATCTGTTGAGCCTCCTGCCCCGGTTTTGGTGGAGGGGGAATTGGAGTATATTGTGGAGAAGATTTTGGATTCTCGTGTTTCTAGACGGAAACTCCAGTATCTGGTTAAATGGAAGGGTTATGCTCAGGAAGATAATTCCTGGGTTTTTGCCTCTGATGTTCATGCTTCCGATCTTGTTCGTGCCTTTCATGCGGCTCATCCTGGTCGGCCTGGGGGCTCTGGTGAGGGTTCGGTGACCCCTCCTCAAGGGGGGGGTACTGTTGTGAATTCTGTGGCTGAATTCACTCCTGTGGTCACAAGTGGTACTGCAGCTTCTGAGCTTCCTCCCTCAGGTGTTCTGGTGAGCTCGTTAACTGCTTCATTACTTAACTCCGCCTGATGCTGCTATCCTTGCTCCTTGTCAATGTTTCAGTGTTGGATCTGAGCTTCTCCTGATTGTTCCTGTGACCTGCTGCTCTGTATAGCTAAGTGCTTTTTGCTTTTTTGTTTCTTTTTTTCTGTCCAGCTTGTCTTTTGTTTTGCTGGAAGCTCTGAGACGCAAAGGGTGTACCGCCGTGCCGTTAGTTCGGCACGGTGGGGTTTTTTTGCCCCCTTTGCGTGGTTTTGCTTTAGGGTTTTTTGTAGACTGCAAAGTTCGCTTTACTGTCCTCGCTCTGTCCTAGAATATCGGGCCCCACTTTGCTGAATCTATTTCATCCCTACGTTTTGTCTTTTCATCTTACTCACAGTCATTATATGTGGGGGGCTGCCTTTTCCTTTGGGGAATTTCTCTGGGGCAAGTCAGGCCTATTTTTCTATCTTCAGGCTAGCTAGTTTCTTAGGCTGTGCCGAGTTTCCTAGGTAGTTGTTAGGCGCAATCCACAGCCGCTTTTAGTTGTGTTTAGGATAGGATCAGGTGTGCAGTCTACCGAGTTTCCACGTCTCAGAGCTCGTTCTTGTATTTTTGGGTATTTGTCAGATCACTGTGTGCGCTCTGATCGCTAAGCACACTGTGTTTCTGGATTGCCTTCATAACACCTGTCATTAGCAAACATAACAGGCCTCAATGATATGCTTGCTGGAGACGCATTTGGTAAGGGAAAAGGTGGATGTTCTGAATAGACGGTGGATCCAGAAGGGATATCATTCTACCTTCTCCACGTATGCAAGAGGAGTCTCAATCTTGGTTCCAGCGGGAGTTCAGTATGAGGAGGTGAAGGTATGTGTGGATGTGGATGGGCAGTACGTACTAATACGGTGTATACTGTATGAAGTGATGTTGTGTGTTGCAGCGATGTATATTCCGCCTCCCTACTCTAGCAGGAAAATTAGAGAAGTAATGGAGCGAGTGGAAAGATGGGGGCCGGCACCGTTAATAATTATCGGGGATCTAAATAACATCTGTGATGAATATTGGGATAAAAATAAAAATACTCAGAATAGGTCGGAGGGACACATAACAACATTTGGCACCTATATACAGGAGATAGGTTTGATTGATCTTTGGAGGGTTAGACATATTGGGGAGAGAGGGTACTCATGTTATTCACCGTTGCATGCCACGCTCTCTAGGATTGATATGGCTCTGGGTAACAGGATTTTGGACACGTTGGTTGGGGAGGTGAGATATCTGCCAAGGGCCTTGTCGGACCATAGTCCAATTGAAGTAGAGGTTAGATTGGAGGGGGCTCATTCGCTAAGTGTGAGAGAATGGAAGATTCATCCTAATTGGTTACAGAGTATTGAGTTGGAAAGTATAGGACGGGAGGTAGCGGAATTCTTTCTCTTAAATGATGGAAGTACTGATGCTCTTACGATTTGGGATGCAATGAAGGCGTATCTGATGGGACTACTGTTTATGGACATTAGTAGGTGTAAGCGGAGGACGAGAGAGGCAGAAAAAGTGGCAGTTGAGGAGTTGAAGGAAGCAGAAGATGGGATGGCTATGCTGGGAACCCCTGAGGCAGAGAGAAGGATGAAAAACGCACAAGATCATTTGGAAAAAATTCTGTTAGGCAAAGCCGAGAGGAAGCGGGATTTCCAAAGGGTATTGTTTTATCAGGAGGGAGAAACAGTGGGACATATGCTGTTGGTAGTGGCTGCTGCTCAGAGAGGTTCTTCATATATACATTCTTTGGACTCTGCTAGTGGAGGTAAAATAACGGAAACGCCTGAAATCTTGAGAGCCTTCGCGGACTTCTATGCAGATTTGTATTCCTCTCGGGTTGGTGAATCGGTCGAGGACACACTGACTTTCTTGGAAGGTCTGGATCTGCCGAGACTGAGTGAGACAGATAGGGAGAGCCTTGAGGCCCCTATCACTGAGGAGGAATTGAGTCGGGCATTGATGTCTATGGCTAATGGGAAGGCGCCTGGGGTCGATGGGCTACCCGCTGAGATCTATAAAGGGTTGGCAGAAGTGTTGATTCCTAGATTAAAAATGGTATTGGAGGAAGCTAGGTCCTGTGGGCGCTTGCCAGCCTCTATGAGAGAGGCCATAATAGTGGTCATTCCAAAGGAGGATAAGGACTTGGGGAAACCGGAGTCGTACCGCCCAATTTCTTTACTAACTATTGATGTCAAGCTTCTGGCCAAGGTGTTGGCTCTCCGCCTCTCTAGTGTTATTGCGAGTCTGGTGCATTCGGACCAATCTGGCTTTATGCCGGATAGATCAACGGCGATCAATTTGCGGAGGTTATATGTAAATTTGCAGGTAGAGTCTGACAACTGTGGTCGAAGAGTGATTGTATCGCTGGATGCACATAAGGCGTTTGACAGTGTCGAATTGGGGTACCTCTGGCAGGTGCTGGAATGTATGGGGTTTGGTCCGCAGTTTGTGGCCTGGATACAGCTGTTGTACTCATTACCGTCCGCTAGAATTAGAGTAAACGGGGAGCTATCTCGACCTATAGGGCTGGCTAGGGGGACTAGGCAGGGATGCCCGCTTTCACTCCTCCTGTTCGCGTTGGCTGTAGAACCTCTTGCTGCTAAGATTCGGCAGGCGGATGGGGTCCCTGGGTTTAGGTATGGGAAAGTAGAGGAAAAAATAGCGCTATATGCGGATGATGTTTTGCTGTTCCTGGCGGATCCAGACGATTCACTAAGAGGGGCCATTGATATTGTTGAGAGATTTGGTACTGTATCGGGACTAACAATTAATTGGGATAAGTCGGTTCTTTTTAGGGTGGATGACGTAGGAGAGAATGTGAGTGAGGATGTTGGGGATGAGAGGCTGAAGGTGGTTTCCCAATTTAAATACCTCGGAATATGGATTTCGGTGCCAATTGCGGAGTTCCTGCAAAGAAATTTGACTCCTGTTATGGGGGTACTCAAGGCAAAGGTAGATGCCTGGAATAAGCTACATCTATCGGTCGTCGGTAGGGTAAATCTTATTAAAATGGTCCTGATGCCTAAAATTCTTTATGTTCTACATAACGCACCAATTTGGATCCCGCGGGGGAAGTGCAGGCAGATTAACGCCCTTTTTAGAAGTATCCACGTATTAGCCTGGAGACGCTTCAGCGACCCAAGGAAGATGGTGGTTTGGCTTTGCCCAACCCGGAAATATACTTCCTTGCGGCACAGAGCCAGCATTTGAAGGGCTGGGCGCGAGGGGCGTCATCCAGTGCAGTACAACAGCTAATGGAAGAGGTGACGGACCGACGACCGATGGCTAGGTGTTTGGAAGATGGCTCTTTGAGCGCTTTGGGGAAAGTATACCCAACCCTGTTCCTGATTCGTAAATTGTGGAATAGACTAAGGCAGATTCGTGGGGTTAAAGGGCTGACTAAATTCACACCGATATGGTCTAATAACAATTTAAAGGAATTTGAGGCCCTGGGAGGACTGATGGAATGGCAGAATAAGGGAATTTGCTTTGTTCACCAGATAATCCAGCGACAGGAACTGAAGTCCTTCTCCCAATTGCAGGAAGAATTTGGTTTGCGATCCACAGGGGAATATCAGTATGCGCAGATGAGAAATGCCTTTAGAGCTCAGAATAAGAAGGCTGATATCAGGGTTCAAGATGATATAGTGTTGGAGTATGTGTGTGGTGACGGAACTACAAGGGGAGTTATTTCCACTCTGTATAAGGACCTTATGCACACGTTCCTGCTAGATTTCCCTATAAAGGCGAGAGCTAAGTGGGAGAGAGAAGTGGGACCGATGGAAAATGAAACCTGGGAATCGGTGATGGAGTGGGTTCCGCGACTATCCTTGAGTGAACCATATAGGATCTCGCAGCTATACATTCTGCATAGGGTATATAAATGTCCGGAAGTGCTATACAAAGCGGGATTGCGTGCCAATTCTGAGTGTCCGAGGTGTGCGAGTGAGAATGCAGGAATATATCACATGATGTGGACGTGTCCGAGACTGGCTGCCTATTGGGTGGTGGTTTTGAGCCGAGTTGAAGCAGCGTATAAGTGCAGAGTTCTTAGAGACCCGATAGTATGCGTGCTGGGATATGTGGAAGAAATTGGAGTTGACAATACTTGGAAAATTGCAATCGCTAGGCTACTCTACATGGCCAGGAAAGTAATAGCACGAAATTGGATAAATGCGGAACCACCTGTGAGAAGGGAATTTCTCCAATATGTTCAACATGGTCTAAAATTGGAAAAGGGGGTGTACAAAAAAAGGGGGAAAATAGAAATGTTTAATAAAATATGGTCTCCTTGGCTTGATTTGGATTGAGGAGTATAGTCGTCGAGTTTCCTAAGACCTGGATGAGGATAAATTACACGAGGCAGAGAAGGCCTCAGTGAGGTGAAGATTGGGACTGAGCTGTCGTAGGGGGGAGGGGGGTAGTTGGGGTAATGTTGGGGTTTATTAAAACAAGAAAATGTGTATGTGATATAATGCAATGTAAATGGCATTCTGATGTTCTTCTTTATATTGTTAATAAAAATCTATTTAAAGGGACTCTGTCACCTGAATTTGGCGGGACTGGCTTTCGGTCATATGGGCGGAGTTTTCGGGTGTTTGATTCACCCTTTCCTTACCCGCTGGCTGCATGCTGGCTGCAATAATGGATTGAAGTTCATTCTCTGTCCTCCATAGTACACGCCTGCGCAAAGCAATCTTGCCTTGTGCAGGCGTGTACTATGGAGGACAGAGAATGAACTTCAATCCAATATTGCAGCCAGCATGCAGCCAGCGGGTAAGGAAAGGGTGAATCAAACACCCGAAAACTCCGCCCATATGACCCAAAACCAGTCCCGCCAAATTCAGGTGACAGGTTCCCTTTAAATAAAAAAAAAAAGGAATGTGATAAAAGATGGCAACACTCAGATCCTTATTGAATACAAACTGAAATTCTTTTTTGTTTAAGACTGCAAGGGATAGGCCCTTAAAACTAAGGGCTTTTAATTTCTTAAGGAAATGTGAAGTTGGGTCACTTTTTAGTTTCATGTATGTCACCTCATTGTTCAGGAGTCTGAGAGATTCCTCATGGTACGTGGAACGGTCTAGAATAAGGATGCCTCCTCCTTTGTCCGTGGGGTGGATGATGATGTCATTATTTTCTTGTATATCCTTGATAGCTTTCCTTTCTTGGGGATTCAGATTATGAGGTATACATATGGGTTTCTTCCTTTGAAGTTTTCTAATGTCATTAGTGACTAGCTTATCAAAGGTGATGAATGCCTCTGATTGTTCCTGGATAGGATTAAAGGTGGAAGGATTAGCCAGGGAGGTGGTTCCTGTAGTAAAGGTACCGTTACACTAAACGACTTACCAACGATCACGACCAGCGATACGACCTGGCCGTGATCGTTGGTAAGTCGTTGCGTGGTCGCTGGGGAGCTGTCACACAGACAGCTCTCTCCAGCGACCAACAATCAGGGGAACGACTTCGGCATAGTTGAAACTGTCTTCAACTATGTCGAAGTCCCCGGGTAACCAGGGTAAACATCGGGTTACTAAGTGCAGGGCCGCGCTTAGTAACCCGATAAAAGGTCCTGATCATTCCCCAGCGACCAACGATCTCCCAGCAAGGGCCTGATCGTTGGTCGCTGTCACACATAACAAGATCGTTAGCGGGATCGTTGCAACGTCACAAAAAGCGTGACGTTGCAACGATATCGTTAACGAAATCGTTATGTGTGAAGGTACCTTAAGTTTGGCTTTTTTGAGGAAGTATTTTTTAAAAGCCAGGTTCCTTAAATATTTCTTCATGCTTATGTACATGGCAAACGGTTTACCCGTGGAGGTGGGAGCATATTTTAGCCCTTTTTGGAGGAGTGAGAGCTCATCAACTGTCAGTTCATGTGAGCTTCACACAATGATTACAAACATCTTTAAGAGGCTGGTAAAGTATTACCATCACTTTAAGGGGGTAAATACTAAATCCTGCTGTCAGATTCCTTTTAAGTATGATCTGTTAAGCTGTAATATTACTTGAACTTTGAAAAAAAATAGCATTGTGAAGATTCACAAGTCTGCAGTCACATACAGTCAGATAGAGTCACATACAGTGACTGCAGACTTGAACCCCTTGGCCAGACAGCTCATTTAATATCAGGGTAATTTCAAATGTCCTGATTTTATTACTGCATAAAACAGGGGTGGGGAATCTTTTTTCTGCCAAGGGCCACTTGGATATTTATACTATCCTTTGAGGGCCGTACAAACTCTGCCCAGAAAGTGCATCCTGACTCTGGCACTGGTTTCAGGACATAATCTTTCATTGCATGCCCTTCAGTGATCAGTAGTGAACACCATGTGTGTGCTAACAGAGCAAGAAGAAATTAATGAGCTGGTGGAAATCAAAATACAGCTCCCTGCCCAAGAATGTGGTCCATGAGAATCTGCCCAGGGGCCTGATGAAAGGTCATCAAGGGCCGTAAATGGCCCTGGCGCCTGAGGTTCCCCACCCTTGGCCTAAAAAAATGAATTTGCCTGCCTTAAAAAAATTTATTTGCCCATACCATGGAGAGGTTATCAACCCTTTCACAACAGCTTTTATTATTTTTGTTTCTCCATATGTAGTTTGATAAGTTATCATTTGTCGGATGAAGTTCTACCTCTGACCAAAGTTTCCTAGGTGGTCGATTGTGCCATTAATTTATTCTATGTAAGTGATTTGCATGATGATAATTTCCATTGTCAGGCAGACCTCTTCCTCCATTAGTCTTATTTTTCTTGTTAACAATTGGCGTTTTATTCTATGTATCTTCACGTTCCACTCAAAATCTGAGCTGAGCTTTTTGTGCCATTTCTATGACAATTTTTTGCTATAATTTACTCAAAATCAAAGAAAAAACATAGATGCACAAATTTTTAGAAATGGATGTTTACCCTAATTTTCCATGTTCTCCTACCCCCCAACAGAGTATGCCAAAAAAGTTTGACAGATGTGAACTCAACTTTTGGGACACATATTTAGCTATGTTTGGAGGTCCAACAGAAGTGGAAGGAAAGAACCTCCCACGGGGAACCACCTTTTTATTCACAGCATCGTTCCAGAGTGCCCCAATCTAGAGATAAGTCAGGTGGCTCCTAAAGGTACCTTCACACTGAGCGACTTTAGAATGATAACGATAGCCATCCGTGACGTTGCAGCGTCCTGGATAGCAATATCGTTGTGTTTGACACGCAGCAGCGATCTGGATCCTGCTGTGAGATCGCTGGTCGGAGCTAGAAGGCCAGAACTTTACTTCGTCGCTGGATCTCCTGCTGACATCGCTGAATCGGTGTGTGTGATGCCGATCCAGCGATGTCTTTACTTGTAACCAGGGTAAACATCGGGTTACTAAGCGCAGGGCCGCGCTTAGTAACCCGATGTTTACCCTGGTTACCATTGTAAATGTAAAAAAAAAACAAAAAAACACTACATACTTACATTCCGGTGTCTGTCGTGTCCCCCGGCGTCCGCTTCCCTGCACTCCTCCTGCATCCTGTGTCAGCGCCGGCCGGCCGTAAAGCAGAGCACAGCGGTGACGTCACCGCTCTGCTTTACGGCCGGCGCTTACACAGTGCAGGGAAGCGGACGCCGGGGGACGCGACAGACACCGGAATGTAAGTATGTAGTGTTTTTTTTTTTTTACATTTACAATGGTAACCAGGGTAAACATCGGGTTACTAAGCGCAGCCCTGCGCTTAGTAACCCGATGTTTGCCCTGGTTACCCGGGGACTTCGGCATCATTGGTCGCTGGAGAGCTGTCTGTGTGACAGCTCTCCAGCGACCACACAACGACTTACCAACAATCGGCATCGTTGTCTATATCGCTGCAGCGTCGCTTAATGTGACGGTACCTTAAGTCTTATAGGCATTTATTAAATATTTTGTCGCTCTGCCTAAGACTAAGTTCCAAGGTTGCCGCCGGGGACCAATTTTTTCCCCAACCACAAAAGTTAATGTTGCAATTTTCTAAAATTGTAGCAAACTGTGTGTTTTTGTTGTGGTTAAAAAATAAATAAATGGCTGTAACATGTGAACACATCCTAAATTCTTGACATCGGAACACCCCTTTAAGGCCAATTTCACATGAGTATAAGCAAATCTGATCACACAGAAACCTGATGATTGTAATTCAGGTTATCTGATCCTTTGTTTGGTTGCAATTTATGGCTGTAAAGCCGGCACATTTTTGTGTTAGTATTATATTTGTTCAAAATTGGCCTAAAGTTGTATTTTCAGTGCAGAATCTATATATTTTTTGCAAAAAGTGAAACAAATTTTATTTGGGAGAGAATTCTGACGTTCACTCTGACAGAACTTGCTTTACAGGAAAAAGGAAAGGGAAAAGGGAAATTTATGTTTTGGCTAAACATTTACTTAGCATTGTTTGTAAACCTATACTGTAGACCCAATCCTAGGAAGCTTATAAAGTTGACTAAGGACCTCATGCACATAGCAGCACCTTGTGCACTTGTCCTCGCGGCGGCAAACTGAGCCCCTACGTCTCTACAATGAAATCACAGGCATCAAACCAGGAAGTTTTTACCAATTCTACATCAGAGTGTTTAAGTAAAATAATGATGTATGTTGTGAATTCTGTGGCAGAGCTCCCTCCTGTGGTCACAAATGGTACTTCGGCTGATTCTCTCTGTGAGCTTCCGTTAGTGGAGGAAAGTGGTACTGCGGCTTCTGAGTTTCCTTCCTCAGGTGATGTGGTGAAGTCGTTAGGTGCTGCTCTATTTAACTCCACCTAGTGCTTTGATCCTGGCCTCCAGTCAATGTTCTAGTATTGGACCTGTTTCCTCCTGGATCGTTCCTGTGGCCTGCTGCTCTGCATAGCTAAGTTCTGCTTTGCTATTTTGTTTGCTGTTTTTTTCTTTCCAGCTTGTCTATTTGTTTTTTCCTGCTTGCTGGAAGCTCTGGGACGCAGAGGGTGTACCTCCGTGCCGTTAGTTCGGTACGGAGGGTCTTTTTGCCCAATTTGCGTGGGTTTTGTAGGGTTTTGTGTTGACCGCAAAGTTACCTTTCCTATCCTCGCTCTGTTCAGAAAGTCGGGCCTCACTTTGCTAAATCTAGTTCATCTCTACGTTTGTCTTTTCATCTTAACTCACAGTCATTATATGTGGGGGCTGCCTTTTCCTTTGGGGTATTTCTCTGAGGCAAGGTAGGCTTATTTTCTATCTTCAGGCTAGCTAGTTTCTCAGGCTGTGCCGAGTTGCATAGGGAGTGTTAGACGCAATCCACGGCTGCCTCTAGTGTGGTTGGAGAGGATTAGGGATTGCGGTCAGCAGAGTTCCCATGTCTCAGAGCTCGTTCAATGTTTTTGGGTTATTGTCAGGTCACTGTATGTGCTCTGACCTCTATGTCCATTGTGGTACTGAATTACCTTATCATAACAGATGTATATTGGTGCACGTCTACTTTGCAACTAAATTTGCCACTTTTTATGTATTTACATAACTAATTTAGCAGTCGTTATGTGACCTTCCAAAACACGACACATTTACTAACATTTGCACCAGATTGTGGTTTACATTATAGCGCAAATGTTTTGGCACATGGATAGGCAGTAGCATACATAGAAATCTCAGGGTCCCCACTAGTTCCCCATTCAATATGATTGGCCCCCACCACACACCTATTCAGTATGATGTCCCCCACCAGCCACCCATTCAGTGTGATTGCCCCCGACTAATCCCCCATTCAGTATGGTGTTATATACCCTACCAGTCCCCATTCAGCATGATTGGTCCCCACCATTCAATATGATGTTCCCCAGCAGCCCCCCATTCAGTATTATTGCCCCCACCAGCCCCCATTCAGTCTGATTGTACCCCCATTCAGTATGATGTGCCCCAGCAGACCCCCATTCAATATTATTGGCCCCCACCAGCCCCCATTCAGTATGATTGGTCCTCACCATTCAGTATGATGTCCCCACCAGACCACCATTCAGTATGACTGACCCCCACAATTATTGACATTTAAAAAAAAAAAAAAACATCAAACACTACTCACCTTGCCCCCGCTCCGATCTGTGCTACACAGGCATTAGTTTTTCATTGACAAATCCCAAATCCCTACATTTTATCCTGAAAAAAAAAAAAACATTGGGTGCAGTCCAGCCTGCAGTCTGTCTGTTTACTCATAAAGGGGCTGAGGAGTCATTAATTCATCTTCACTTCAATGTATATTACACGCATATATAGTAGAGCTGATTATGGATATTATTATGGGGGGGATAAAAGCTGTTTAACTACACTTTGAGTGCTTACAGAAAGGCTTAAACAACTCACCAGATTTCCAGATTTTACTGTCCTTTACTTTTGTTAAATCCAGTGACGAATAACTTGCAATTCTTTATCTTTACAGTTGGAAATGCTTGCAATCGATTCTTCTGCATAGAATAAATAAAAATCAAACATGTTTCATGCCAGCATCAGGAGGACAGCAAGATGTAATATTTGCCTTAGCAATTGTGGAACGATTGTGAAATCCTAATTACAGTTGACCTCCAAAAGTTTCAACAATGTGTGGCAGAAATGTGTAATGACAATGTTGTGTCAGATACAACCTTCGCATGGCTTGACAGTAACTAAAAAAAAAAAAAAAAACATTGGACCCAGACATAAATTGTTTGTGCAGAACACAGAAAGTTCAATGTATTTTCAGGTGTTACTGAAATAAAGGGAGGGTTTGTCTGGTGGATTGCATAACAAGTCTGATGGCTGACTGTAATGTTCTTCAGCAGTGACCGGAGATCAGAATAATAGCTGCCAGCATGGTCAGTAGGTCACATTCAGGTCCAAGAGTCTTTAGGAACATTTCCGTGAAGATATGTGCTCTTTTTTAAGCTACTTTAGGTTTAATACATTTACAAGTGATTGTCTTGTCAATCCAATTACACTTTGTTCAGACTCTAACCCCTTAGTTAGAGAGCCCAATTTTTCAAATCTAACTTTATGCAGTAATAACTCTGAAACGTTTCTACAGATCCAGACGTCGAACTTTACGTTCATTGTAAACTTAGGTCGATATGTTTTGCATTTAAAATTAAAATTTTTCAAACTTTGAATGTTCATCCTCTCAAACCAGATAGTCATGCTATAAAATGAAGTTAACCAACATTTCCCATATGTGTACTGTACATCAACGTCATTTTTAAAATCTCCTTTTATTTGGTCATGTTAGGTTAGGCTATGGGTTGAACTAGATGGACATATAGTCTTCCTTCAACCTTAATAACTATGTAACTATGTAACTATGACGATAGGCGGGTTAACATTTTAGCAGTGATTGTTTTATTTTTCTTCAAGGAACTTTATAAAAATATTTTTTTAGGAGCTTATAAAGCTACGTCCCCTTGGTCAGCATATTAGGCAGCGCTTTGGATGCAGCACTGTCTGCTGCTTTCAAAGTGCTGCCGGCTTTTGAATGCAGGTGACTCCTCATGTGTTCATTGAACCGTGCGGAAGCACCGTGCCCAATACATTGTACAGGCCCAATCTCATTGTACGGGTAAATAGACATACTGCGGTCTGGAAAGATGCACCGCATGTCCGTCTCCGCAGGGAAGCCAGAGGCATCCTTGCACACATAGTGGAGATGGGATTTCTTGAAATTCCTTCCACTATGCTGTAACATCTGGCCGCTGTGGGTTGGACGCTGCAGATGTATACGAGTATAAGCCGACCCGAGTATAAGCTGACCCCCCTAATTTTGCCAGAAAAAACTGGGAAAACTTAATGATTCGAGTATAAGCCTAGGGTGGAAAATGCAGCAGCTACTGGTAAATTTCAAAAATAAAAATAGATACCAATAAAAGTAAAATTAATTGAGACATCAGTAGGTTGTGTTTTTGAATATCCATATTGAATCAGGAGCCCCATATAATGCTCCATACAGTTTATGATGGGCTCCATAAGATGCTCCATATTAAAATATGCCCCATATAATGCTGCACAAATGTTGATTATGGCCCCATAAGATGCTCCATACAGACATTTGCCCCGTATAATGCTCCACAAATGTGGATTATAGCCCCATAAGATGCTCCATACAGATATTTGCCCCATATAATGCTGCACATGGCCACATAAGATGCACCATACAGACATTTGCCCCCATATAATGCTGCACATGGCCACATAATATGCTCCATACAGATATTTGCCCCGTATAATGCTCCACATATGTTGATTATGACCCTATAAGATGCCCCATACAGATATTTGCCCCCATATCATGCTGCATATGGCCACATAAGATGCCCCATACAGATATTTGCCCCCAAATAATGCTGCAAATGGCCACATAAGATGTTCCATACAAATATTTGCCCCATATGCTGTTGCTGCGATTAAAATAATTAAAAAAAAAAAAAATCACACACTCACCTCTCAGGTCCCCGGCACTTGCTATACTCACCTTTCCCGTTCCACCGCTGACCGCCGCTGTGTCTTCCCATCCTCTGCGCCGACGTTCAGGAAGAGGGCGGCGCACACACTAATCACGTCACCGTGCCCTCTGACCTGAGCATCAATGCGGAAGACACAGCGGCGCCGACGATGGAATGAGGAGCAGGTGAGTATCGTGCACTGCCCCCGTCATACTTACCTGCTCCTGGCGCCGTCGCTGCACGTCTGTTCCCCGGCGCCGCATTTTCTTCCTGTAGTGAGCGGTCACCGTTACCGCTCATTACAGTAATGAATATGTGACTCCACCTCTATGAGAGGTGGAGCCGCATATTCATTACTGTAATAAACGGTACCATGTGACTGCTCACTACAGGAAGAAGCTGCAGCGCTGGAAGAAGCAGGGACGTGCAGGGACCGCGCCAGGAGTAGGTGAGTATAATTAGACAGCCCCCGCTCCCCCTCCCCTGCCGACCCTGGGTATGACTCGAGTATAAGCCGAGAGGGGGACTTTCAGCCCAAAAAGTGGGCTGAAAATCTCGGCTTATACTCGAGTATATACGGTATTTCTAAACACAATTAACACAGGACATAGTGTCTTAGTTCTAAGACAGATCAGTCACATGCCTAGTTAGAACCCACAATCAATCAAAATTTAGATAAGGAAAAGACTTTAAAAAAAAGAGGGGGAAAGAGTAGAAAAGGGGGGGGGGGGGGGAAGAAAGGAAGAAAAAAAAGACAGCGATTCACATACGTCATCTGTTACTCATATTGTTTTGAAATATTCTTGGCTTGATTGCCTTTGTTAGGGCCCTGCCATGATTCTTATGTTTCTTGGAAAATGTCTGTTTGTTATGTGAGAAAATTCAATAAAAATGATTGAACAAGAGGGAGCCCCCTCACTCTGCTAACCATTTAGATGTTGCTGCAGCGAACACCATTGGAGGCTTATGCAATGTGGCATCATGTACAGTACTCAGCTGGCAACTGCTATAGTTTTGTTGCTCTGATCAGTAAAAACATGTATTGGTGGTGTAATGCAGTGGGGTTCAGATCGTGCAATAATGAAGCAATGACCCAGTAAAGTTCAAAGATAAATGTCTTTAATGTCTAAAAACTCACAAATAAAAAGGCAAAACTGTATCCTTCGGATTGCAGCCGGGGCATCAAGACAGTCCGTATCCGAGACTTGTTGCCGTGGGTGATTGCATCATGGTGTCCCGCTGAGGGGTGCCAGGCGTTCGCTTCCCTTGGCTCTGTGTTGACTGCACACCTAAGCCAGTTGTTGCATAGCCACCTGATCTGCAGCTTGCAAACCAACACTGACACACCCAAACCTTTGCTGCAGGGTTTTTAAAAGGAATCTGTAGCCATGAGCCACTTGCAAGACTCGGCTGGAGGGAGTGAACAGTGCCATTACCATCCTGTAGTTCACTCCAAAAATCTACTTGGACTCAATCCACTCTCTCTTTTACTTTGCCTTGTGACTCACAGGCATCCTGCTGTGAACACAAGGCAATCCATCGGGTTTAATAGGACTCTGTCCGCATCCTGGGGGGACACATATCGACCCTCACATATGATCCCCCTCACTGCCTCACAGTGGTCATTATGGGGTTAATGTTAAATTCAGCAGCTAATATGTCTCTATATTGTTAGTAGTTGTTATGGTACAACATCCATTTTTGATCACTAGAATGACATGCTAAACATGACGCTCTATATATCTGTGCTGAATATAGTGCAAGGAATAAGAAAGGCTTATAATGTATGTGCATCTAAAATAATAAAACGGATGCTCACCTACCGGACCCCCAGCATTTCCCCGTACTGTTTCACATGTTTCTTGTTTGTGTCCTGGCATCATTTTTTGGTGGGGTTATCAGATGACACTGAAGTCAATCAGCTGCTATTCACTGAATACACGTTCTTTCTGAGCCGGTGTTCTTCTTGATGCCAACTGCTGGAAGAGAAAGCCAGGATTTTGACCAGGGACACTGAAGGAGTGGGGTCCAGTAGACAAGTATGGGGGGTTTAGGACTACTGAGTGCCCATTTTTAAATTCGCAAATGTGGCAAGATAATGGGATAGAGTGAACACAGGAGCTGACCTTCTCCATACACGACACATGCTGGCATCAGTCACTGCTCTTCAAGCATTCAGATGCTGATAATGAGACAAGCCAGCCAGGACCATAGGAAAAGATGTGACTAGTCTGGTGTAGCCCCGGATAGCTTTTTCCTGCCGCGCTCCAGTTGACTGGTAAGTATCACTCTTGTGTGTAGATAAGGAGAGACATGTCAATCAAATTGAACAGGGCGGAGAAAAGCCATCTGGGGCCACTCCAGACTAGTCACATATAGTGATGAGCGAGTGTGCTCGGATAATGTGTTATCTGATCATGCTCGTCTGTTATCCGAACATCTGGTAGGGCTTGTATATTATGTTCGAGTCCCTGCGGCTGCATGATTTATGGCTGTTGGACAGACACAACACATGCAGGGATTGACTGTTTGTTAGAGAATTCTCACATGTGTTGAGACTGTCAAACAGCCGCAAATAATGCAGCTGGTGGGAACTCGAATATAATATATGAGCATGCCCAAGATACTCGGATAACGTTATCTGAGCACTTTCGCTCATCATTGGTCGCATCTCTATTGTCACCGGCTGACTTTACAAACTGTTTTCTATGAAGTGCTGCAGAGTTTTGAGGAAAAGCGCACAGTCAGGCTTAGATTTATGGTACCCATGTTTCAGGCACCATGAATCCAGTGACAGATCCCCTTCAACTTAGTACCTCCATTATAATACACTGTGGGGGTCTATTACACAGTTGGCAAATCTACTGCAACAGCACTGTTCATATTAGGTTTATATATAGAGTAATAATGCTTCTTATCATTACAAAGACTCGCCTACACAATAGCACAGCTCATACTCTCAACTTCTTTTACATTCTCTGTGAATCCAACAGAAATAAATTGTATCTCCAATGAAATGTGTATAACACAGCATTTACAGCTCAAAACACAAGGCTCCCACTGTGTGTGTCTATGAGCACGAATGCCAATTTTAAACAGTTGTAAAAAAAAAAGTTGTAATTTAAGGTTTATTTTGCAGCAACACCTACATCGGGTGAGTTTCTTCCGACCCCAATTGTAATCTCTATACGGTTAAGTGAATCTTATTGGGTCAAGGTGCTGAAACCGCAAAATGATGTCAGTGTCTTAAAGTTGCCATATGGTCAAAAGTTATTACATTAAAATAAAAAAACACATTATTTTTGGAGTCAAGCACATTATGATATCTTTAAAAATTTGCCTTATTGTAGTTATATTTTGTGCAACGTGCTTTTTGTATTCAGATCTCCTGCCAGCAAAGTGGTCTGCAGTCCATCAAAATTAGATTTCTTTTAAGTCACACCTGGCAGCGGGAGGGTTAACATCCCAAGCTATATACTTTCGCTGCTGGGAATTCCAAGCAGTGTATACAATAGGTCCATTCATGAGCAGCTTAAGGAGAAAATGTCTCATTTCTTATTACTGGTCATGTATGGGTCATATTGATTGGAGTGCATGCAGCAGGACATCTGCTAGGAGGAGAGAACGCCTTCTTGTGTGCAATATGTTACATGCATTCTGGTTTGTTCTGGCATGGCTGCAGATACTTTGCATTAATTCATTCATTTGCTTTTTTTCTCCCTTTTTTGGGTAATGCTTGGATGTTTACAAAATGCATAAATTCCTTAAGTCAGCTGCAAATATATTAGCCTGATCTGATATGTCTCCGTTTTCTCAGAGTAACTGACCCATCCCATTCCAAAATTCCCCAACGTCCCATTTAGGAAACAGAATGTGAAAGTATGGGGAGAACAGAATGAAAATAATCAAAGTAGATGAACCCACCAGAATGTATCATGATGTATTCCAGGATTATCTCACAGCTAAAATACACTAAAAATACACAGTGTTTAATATGTTCCTTCTTAATGTTTTTTTTCTGGCCTCCTATTCAATCGAAAGATCATCAAGCTACAACTTGCCTACTTTGGACACATCATACGAAGAGAGCAATCACCGGAGAAGGACATCATGGTCGGAAGAAGAAGGAACAAGGCGAAGAAGAAGAAGAACAACAACTCAATGGCTTGATACAATCAAGATAACAGCCGAGAAGACCCTGGTGGAACTATCTAGGCTTCTACAAGATCGATTTTCCTACGGATCGTTCATCCATTAAGTCGTCATGTCTCGAGATTGGACTGAAGGAAGATTAAAAAAAAAAATTCAATCAAATAGGAGCTGAGCTGTAGCCACTTTACAGTGAAGAGATGTTGTGCCGACTCTATCTGCTGTTTACACCCGGCCGATGCCAAAGTTGAAAACAGCTGTTTGGTGGGGCTGCTGGGTGTCAGACCTCAACAATCTGATATCCTAATGACAGGTTATTAATATTACAAAGCTAGACAACTCCTTTAAATAAGCACATATTCTCTAGCATATGAAAAATAGAAATGGAAATCCATAAAAAATTGGAGAGGCCAAAGATAAATGATCAGACTTCAGCAGGATTTTTTAAATTACTGTGCAGGAAATTAAAGGTAGGATTGTGCAAAATGAGCTAAGTGTATGGAAAAAAACATTTACTGTATTGACCCTTTAAGGTCTAGGATATTCCTAAAAAAAGTTATCCCCTTATTTATGGGATAGGGGATAACATGCTGATCACTGGGGGAATCCGGCATCTGGGATCTGAGTCCACCAATTCTGAGCAGATATTGGCTGTGTTATACAGCTAGTATCTGTGTCTAAGGCCAGGGTCACACTTGCGAGTGCAATGCGAGAAACTCGCACGAGTTTTTCGCATCAATACCCGGCACGGCCGCCGGCACTCAGGACCGGAGCGTTCAGCTGCATAGAATAACATGCAGCTGCGCACTCCAGTCCCGAGTGCCGGCGGCGGTGCCGGGTATTGATGCGAGAGATTCGTGCGAGTTTCTTGCATCACACTTGCAAGTGTGACCCCGGCCTAACAGTAGCGACCAGAGCTGACAGCAGTGTGTAAATGGACTGATACATGTTGTACCTATTCCCTTTGCGCACCGAACATCCTGGAATCACGTGGTAACAATAGATAGCCATGGTAACCAAGGCCTTCTTAATCATGTGGCTGGGATTCACAGGAGGAGAGACTCAATTTCTCTATATACGCCAATTCTGCAGTATATAGAGCAAGTAATCAAACAATCGCAGGTTCAATCCTCTGAAAAAATATCAAGTTTAAAAATCACCCCTTAAAAAAACGAATATTCGCTATAGCCCGATTGTAGAATCCTGATCAAAATATAAAATTATTTAAAACATATGTTACCCACTACATGATCTTTGACGTACCCATGCATCATAGTTGGGCCTTTGATGCATGGCGATCATGCGACCACCGTGTCTAAAGGCATATCTGCCGTACTAAATGTCACTCCTTCCTTTTGGAGCTCGACAATATGCCAAAACAGTAGTTTTCCACTACATTTTGGGTAACGTAGTAGGAGAAATTGAACAGCGCATTTTGGGGTCTGTTTTCTCCTGTTACCCTTGTGAAAATAATTTTTTATTTTTTTATTTTCACAGCTCAATGACATAGAATTTTGTAAAGCACCTGGGGGATCAAGGTGCTCACCACACATTTATCTGAATTTCTTGAGGGGTCTAGTTTCCAAAATAGGGCCACTTGTCGGGGGCTCTGCAAATGCAACATGGCTTCTGCTATAGATTCCAGATAATTTTATGTTCCACAGCCAATTTTGTGTTCCAAAAGTCAAACGGCACTCCTTCCCTTCCAAGCCCTGCTTTGTGCCCAAACAGTAGTTTTCCCCCACATATGAGGTATCGCTGTACTCAGGAGAAATTGTAAAACAAATCTTTTTGTCCACTTTCTCCTGTTACCCTTGTGAAAATGCCAAATTTGGGGTTAAAGTAACATTTTTGTGGGAAAAAGTAAAATGTTAATTTTTTCCTTCCACATTGATTTAATTCCTGTGAAACACCTAAAAGGTTAATAAACATCTTGAATGTGGTTTTGAACTTTTTGAGGGGTGCATGTTTTAAAATGTTATCACTTTTGGGTATTTTCTGTCATATAGGCCCTTCAAAGTCACTTCAAATGTGAGTTGAGAACTAAAAAAATTGTTCTGGTACATTGTGTTGGAAAAAATAGAAATTGCTTTTCAACTTTTAACCCTTCTAAATTCCTAATTTTTTTGTTATGTTTCAAAAACATGCTATTGTGAAGTAGATATATCGTAAATGTTATATATTTAGCATGATATAACTCTTTGGTTTAAGGATATAAAAATTACAATTAGGGGGGAAAAAAAAACGCAAAATTTTGTAAATTTTCTGATATTTTTACAAATAAACAAAAAAATGTGTTCTAAATTTACAACTAACATAAAGTACAATATCTCATGAAAAAAACACTCAATCACTGGCGTTCGTTGAAGCATTCCAGAGTTATTACCACATAAAGTGACACTGGTCAGAATTGTAAAATTTGGCCTGGTTATAAAGGTGGAAACGGGTTGGAGTGGTGAAGGGGTTAAAGAGTAACCACCATTTTAATATTTATTTCATAAATCAATACTATACGTGAAAATAAGCAACTTTGTAATAAATTTTATCAAATTTGCTTTTTTCCGTAATTATCAAAATTCTTAATTCCTGAGTAAAATCTGTATTCAGTGAAGACAGAGTTTCTCATTACTGAAATAGGAGATGACAATTATTACTGATGAGATTGTACCTAGATAGGAGGGGGAGGAGTTCTGCCTCTAGCTCATCCCTCTTCCCTTTTACAGTATATACCGTGTTTCCCCGATAGTAAGACACCCCCGATAGTAAGACGTAGTGGGGGGTTTAAGGGGGTCGGATAATGTAGGACATAGTGGGACTTTTGGGGGATGAAATATAAGCCATGCGGTACCGTAGTACCGATACCTTTTGCAGCATTAACTGCGGGATGCGGATGGTTAGGGCTTGTTTCCACTTGCGCCGAGTCTCGCATGTGGAAACGAAGCTCTGGCGCCGGCACTGCAGAGCGGAGCGTGCGGCTCCATGTGTTCCTATGCAGCCGCACGCTCCGCTCTGGAGTGCCGGCGCAAGAGCTTCGTTTCCACATGCGAGACTCAGACTCATCTCGCAAGTGGAAACAAGCCCTTAGAGCGGGATGCGGAGGGATGTGGAGGCCGCGGGAGCAGCAGTAATGTTGTCCGGCAACATACAGCAACACGCAGCCTCAGTGCCCTCATGTGCAGCCGCTGGTGGCCCCTCTGATTGGCCCAGCGGCTCCTGCATGAGGAAGAAGCCACACCTCTACCCAGCACCGCAGAGGAATTGATCGCCATTACAGTACCAAGTAAGCAAAAATGCACCATGTAAAGACTTGCTGCGATTGCTGTGGGATACTGTATGGGGCTGTAACCCTATGGATGGCAGGCTGTGTGGGATACTGTATGGGGCTGTAACCCTATGGATGGCAGGCTGTGTGGGATACTGTATGGGGCTGTAACCCTATGGATGGCAGGCTGTGTGGGATACTGTATGGGGCTGTAACCCTATGGATGGCAGGCTGTGTGGGATACTGTATGGGGCTGTAACCCTATGGATGGCAGGCTGTGTGGGATACTGTATGGGGCTGTAACCCTATGGATGGCAGGCTGTGTGGGATACTGTATGGGGCTGTAACCCTATGGATGGCAGGCTGTGTGGGATACTGTATGGGGCTGTAACCCTATGGATGGCAGGCTGTGTGGGATACTGTATGGGGCTGTAACCCTATGGATGGCAGGCTGTGTGGGATACTGTATGTGGCTGTAACCCTATGGAAGGCTGTGTGGGATACTGTATGGGGCTGCAACCCTATGGAAGGCTGTGTGGGATACTGTATGGGGCTGTAACCCTATGGGAGACTGTGATATGGAACCATAAGCAGTGCTTATACCGTGCGCTATATTTTTGCCCCTAGACATGAGCGCTTCCGGTTCCAGTGGTAAAAGGAAGAGCTACACCGTGGAGTATAAAAAAAGCGATTGTCGAAGAATCTTGGGGCAAAAATGTAGTGGAGTTCTGCAAGGAGAAAATGTTGGATCACCGACTGGTCCAAAAATGGCGTGCAGAATACACTAACCTGAGTGAAAAAGTGGAGAGCCGAATGGCTAGAAAGCGCAAGATTGGATGTGGTCGGCAACCAATGTATACAGAGCTGGAAAGCCTGGTCTCTGAGCGGGTTGCAGACAGGAGAGCAAAGACATTGGTGGTGACCAGGGCTCAGATTCAGGAGTATGCCCTTGCAGTGGCACCACAGTTTGACATTTCCCCTGAACAATTCAAGGCATCACAGCACTGGGTGGATAGCTTTCTTGAACGCAATGACCTGTCTTTGAGAAGATCCACAACCCTCTTTAGGCTGGAGGATGCTGAGATTGTAAAACGTGCATTTGCCTACAACAAGTTTGTGGATGACATTGACTTCTCTAAATACAGTCTTTGCAACATGATCGCCATGGATGAAACTGCCGTGTTCATGGGCCAAGCAGCTCAAACCACCATTGATCAACGAGGTGCCTCCTCAGTGTACGTTCCCTCCACCGCTTATGAAAGTGCACGTGTCACCTGCATTTTGGCGATTCGCCTGGATGGCACTAAAGTAACACCGCTTCTCATTGCAAAGGGCAAGAAGGACAAGATTGAGCGGGTTTCTGGCATTTATGTGCTGGAAACTGAAAAAGCCTGGGCCACACAAGCTGTTATAAAGAAGTGGCTTGCTTTAATGCTGCCGCTTGTTATGCGAGGGAACAAAAGAGGGATGCTGATCTGGGATGCAGCCACCAAAATCATGACAAACTTCCTTCATGAGCGGAGAATCGACCAAATCATGATTCCTGCAGGGATGACGGCTTATCTCCAGACTCTGGATATCGCCATTAACAAGCCGTTCAAGGACTATCTGCGTGCGGAAGTCAATGACTACATTGAAAACCGAATGGAGAGAAATGTACGTGGGAACTTTGTGAAGCCAAGACTGCCAGAGATTGTGAACTGGGTTAAGAATTCCTGGGATAAGATCACTGACACCTGCGTTGCAAATGCACTGCGAGCTGGCTACCTGGACAAGACCTGCTCATTTCAGGACAGTGCCGTTGCTACCCATGAGAGATATGGGCCAATGATTCAGCAGGAAATGGAGTCCCGAGAGTCCCAAGAAAATCCACAGGAACCTCAGAGTATGGATGTTTATGAAGATGTTCCTGAAGATGATGACATGGTTGTCATGGAATAAATCTGTTTTATCTTCCAGTATAACATATTCAGACTGTTCTTTCTTAGGCTTGGTTCCCATTGCGTTAATGGGAACGCGCTAGCGACGCGCCGGTGTTTCCTGGCGCGCCGCGGACGCTGCTTGCAGCGTCCAAGGCGCGCCCGCGGTCCGTTCCCTGCTCTCGCAGATCGTGGATCTGCGAGAGCTGGGACGTTACCGCGACCCCGGGACGCGGCCACATTAAAAACATTGCGTTAGCGCAACCCGCTAGCGCTAAACGGGTTGCACTAACGCAATGTAACCCTAGCCTTACCGTTTTTCATTGTTTTACATGTTATACATGCAAATACGGTACCATCATGATACGGTTGTAACAAGACATTCTTGGCATTTGCTTTTATAAAACTGTTTTGTGGTGAATACCATACTGTTCAGGTTGTTAATAAATGTTAATTTTATGGTTAAAACCAAAAACGACATTTTTTCCCCAATATAAGACATACCCTGAAAGTAAGACATAGTGGGACTTTTGGGGGTAAAAAGAATGTAAGACACTGTCTTACTTTCGGGGAAACACGGTAGAGTCTGTAGCAATTGCCATCTCCCATCTCAGCAATGGGAAAGTCTCTCTTTACTGAATACAGAGGATTTTGATAATGACTGATCAATTCTGGCAGAGAAAGAAGCAGATTTCTCTCATCAGGTACATGACAAACTTGCTTATTTTCATGTGTTCTATTGATTTATGCCAGAAAAATTCAAATGACGGTTACCCTTTAAACAGCAGAAGAAAATTATTTTTTTAAATGACAGAATTTTTTTTGTTGGTTGCTGCACTTACCCCAAAAAAGGTGGATTAGTCCTACATGTAATTGTCTTTCCAGGAATCCATCATGACAGCAGCACCAGGAACACACTAGAGGTTAAATAGCCAATCTCTCTCAACCACCCACCAGTGATTTTCCAAGCACCACACCAAGATGGATGCAACTCTATTTTATTGAAATTCCCTCTACATATGTTTGTTTACCTCACATAGCAGAAAGGAAATTTAAGGGAAGGAATGTAAGTGGTGCTGTCACGATGGACTCCTGGAAACACAATTACCGGTAGGAATAATTTCCCCTTTCCAGGACGTCCTACCTAACAGGACTACCAGGAAAATACTAGAGAAACTATTCAGGGTAGAATAACTGCCTGGAGGACCTTTCTTCCAAAGGCTGTCTTCTGGCCTAACATAACTTCCAGTATAATGTCTGCAGAAGGTGTTAAGGCTTGACCACATCGCTGCCCTGCAGATCTGTGCCATTGAGGTCCTGGCCCGCTCAGCCCATGATGTAAAGATTAGTGATTAGTGAATGTGCCCGGATAAGGTGTTATCCCATGCTTGGGTGTTCTTTATAAATAGCCTGCCTTTAGCATGTTACCATACTAAAGTATTGACCGCTGACCTCTGCCTGGAGTTATAGTTTCTTAAATAAATGCAGTACTCAACCGAGGATGGGGAGGTCTACCCATGCGTGACAATTTTACAGCACTAAGAACAGACGATCATAAGCTCAAGTGATTGATTTATGCTAATGTATATGCATTTTGTCTGTATGTGCATTATGTGATGAATGCTAAACACCCAAGCGTGAGGCCTCAAAACAATTGGGTGACATATAAAATTGGTGAAGTGGAAAACTGTAGGAATTGCCCATGGCAACCCATCACACCTCTGATTTTATCATCTAATCTATGCAAATTGCCTCTTCAGAGAGGAAGAGGACACTAGTGCCACCAGTTAGAAGTCAGTCAATACTGACCCTTTAACAAGCCTTACAATATGACTTAGGATAAAAGCCAAATCAGAATCTCAATTTGCAGACATGACACAGTGTTTTTTGGGTTATTGCCCCTTGTCAGTGCAAAATAGATTTGGCTAAGCGAGAGGCTAAGACTGAGATCTAATGGGTAAGGTTCCTTCTTGTGGAGAGTGACATGTCTGGTCTGGCACGCCGGTATGAGGAGACTTAAATACTTGCATGCTCCTCTAGGATACTAAATATGCAAATTGTCTCTTCAGAGAAGTACAGGACTTGCCACCTATAGGAAACAGCAATCCTACAAGTCAATATCGACCCTTACAATTTGACTTAGGATAAAAGCCAAACCAGAATCTCAATTTGCAGACACAATGTTTCAGGGTATTGTCCCTCATCAGTGCAAAGTATGAGATCTGATCATCATCTAATCTAGAAGTAGGAAAACACAATCTTCCTTTGCCCTATTTGCAAATGCCCCAGTTTTCCCTTGCAGTAATTATTATACAGCTCCCGCTATGTGCAGCCACAAACTAGGTTTCTCCTGGATTTCCTGTTATGTACATCAATTATTTTTCAGCCTTCAAATTTTTTTATTTAATTTTCTTCCTGTCTTCTAGTCTGTATCTTGACTTTTTAGATTAGATTGTATGCGTGCAGAGAGGGTGTTGATGTTTCTCTACTAATCTATCGCAAACATTGCATTTGTATGTTCTTGATACAATATGAACCAACCATGTCACATTATTTCATGTATATGTAATACTTATTCCTAAAGTAATTTATTAGTGATTGTATTTAGTCTGTAAGAACAGGGATTTTAGTTTTGATCATGAAAAATCATTAAAGAGGTTATCTAGGTCTATATAGTTTTGTATTATGGGCCTAAGACTACCAGGCAGGTATGTGCTACCTACTTGCCTGTTGTGCCCGGCGCCGATTTCTGTAGTTGATTCAGCGACTTCCCGTGATGTCATGTTGACAGAGCAGCGACTTCTCTTCCACTCTGTTCTGTTGACGTGGCGTGTCTGCTGACGTCATGCTGATTGCCAGCCAGCTCCCTGCGGGGAACCACCTGTCAATCACCATGACGTTGGCAGTCACACCCTATCGACAGAGCAGCCCGGAAGAAGAGCTGCTCTGATGACGTGGAGCAGCTGAATCGCGGGCAGGAGCTGTTGTTGACTACTCTTAGCCAGCACCGGGTAGAACAGGCAGGTACTTAGAAAACTACCTTCCTGTTAGTTTGTAGGCCCTTAGTAAAAAAAAATCTAATAGTCTTGGACAAGCCTTCAATTGTTACAGGAAGTGATGAGTGAATGTGCTGGGATAAGGTGTTATCCCTTATCCAGGCATGCTCATGTGCTAACCGACTGTCTTCAGCATGCTCAAAAAACATGTTCGAGTACCCGCAGCTACATGTCTAATAGCTGTTTGTAAAGCAATCCCAGCATGTGTTGTGACTGTCGAACAGCTGTAATAAGGTGGTACGGGGTGGTAGTCATGGGCGTGTTCACTAAGCAACAGTCAGTGAGCACCCTGGCACCTTGTACATGAAAAGATAAATAAAGTCCCTTGCGCTGCATGTGCATCATGCTCCTCAGCACACTCACAGACTCTGTCAGATTCCCCTCAGCTGCTGCCATGCCGGTTCCGCATTAATGAGCTCCACAAGTCACAAGTCCAACAGCTTAACTTTACTAGACAGCAGCGTATTCATCTCACAGACAGCACAGTTCAAACACAGAGACATCTTCTTATCTGCATTCTTCACATCAGCAGCACAGTTCACACAGGGCAACGTTTCCTGTACTTTCCCTTCCTCTGCCATATGAGCAGACTCTAGTATCTCTGTCATTTCTCTCTCTTTACTCTCGGCGTTCACAGCCGTACCTCTAGCCAGACTCTGTCCTGTCTGCACTTTCCTTTCTTCTGCCATCCAGGTAGCATCTTTGTACAGTCCGTGTCCCATCTGTACCTTCAGCATCACCAGCTCCCTATCAGCCCGTTGTCTGGTTCCAATAGGGAAAAGTGCCGGGAACGCCATCTCAGCTGCTCCTGCCCTGATCATAGACCACGGATCCTTCTTGGGGATGGTTCTGTTGAGCTGGTGCCCGACTGCACTATTCTTCAGCCCCTTAGGCAGGCTGCCCAGGAGTCTGACACAACCAGGAAGGGTCTGTCCTATATCTCCCTGCTCTGTGCTGCTCTGCTCTGTGCCCCTCATCTACTTGCCTGTGCCTAAACTAAGGCTATGTGCACACGTTCAGGATTTCTTGCAGAAAGTTCCTGAGCAAAACTGGACATTTTCTGCAAGAAATCCGCATACATTTTTTGCGCGTTTTTAGCACGTTTTTGGTTCGTTTTTTTTGCGGATTTTTCCGGAGGTTCCCAATGCAATAATATAGTGGGAAATCCACAAAAAATCTGCAAAATTATTGAACATGCTGCCTTTTTTTACCACGATGCGTTTTTTTTCATTTGCACAAAAATTGCGGAATGCATTTTAAATGATGGGATGCATAATGTATGCGTTTTTTTCCGCATTTTATAGCGAAAAAAGCGCGAAAAATCTGCTACGTGTGCACAAAGCCTAATACTCTTATCTATCCTATTCTCTATCTCTAATGTGCCCCCTCTATTCTAATCCCCCTATGGTCCTATACTGTCCCTAAAGGTACCTTCACACATAACGATTTCGTTAATGATATCGTTGCAACATCACGCTTTTTGTGACGTAGCAACGATCCCGCTAACTATCTCGTTATGTGTGACAGCGACTAACGATCAGGCCCCTGCTGGGAGATCGTTGGTCGCTGGGGAATGATCAGGACCTTTTTTTGGTCGCTGATCACCCGCTGTCATCGCTGGATCAGCGTGTGTGACGCCGATCCAGCGATGTGTTCACTGGTAACCAGGGTAAATATCGAGTTACTAAGCGCAGGGCCGCGCTTAGTAACCCGATATTTACCCTGGTTACCATTGTAAAAGTTAAAAAAAAAGTCACTGCTGTGCTCTGCTTTACGGCCGGCGCTGACACAGTCAGTGCGGGAAGCTTACGCCGGGGGACGTGACAGACATCGGAATGTGAGTATGTACTGTTTTTTTGTTTTTTGTTTAACTTTTACAATGGTAACCAGGGTAAATATCGGGTTACTAAGCGCGGCCCTGCACTTAGTAACCCGATGTTTACCTTGGTTACCCGGGGACTTCGGCATCGTTGAAGACAGTTTCAACGATGCCGATGTCTTTCCCCTGATCGTTGGTCGCTGGAGAGAGCTGTCTGTGTGACAGCTCCCCAGCGACCACACAACGACTTACCAACGATCACGGCCAGGTCGTATCGCTGTTCGTGATCGTTGTAAGTTGTTTAGTGTAACGGTACCTTAAGCTTACACACAGTATATAACAAATTAATCACATTACAATACATGACACACATTAATGAACATTAGGGAACCGCTCATAACATTAGCATTAGTGAACAACAATAACTGTCAGGGTGCCGCACGTTACACATGTGCTCAGTATTCAGGAGAGAGGAAGCACACGAGGGTCACTGCCACATCGTTACACAGCCATGAGACATGTAGGCGCAAGGACTCGAACATATTATTCGAGCACGCTGAAGTCACTTGGTTAGCACACGAGCATGATCAGATATAATAATAATAACAATCTTTATTTTTATATAGCGCTAACATATTCCGCAGCGCTTTACAGTTTACACACATTATCATCGCTGTCCCTGATGGGGCTCACATTCTAAATTCCCTATCAGTATGTCTTTGGAATGTGGGAGGAAACCAGAGTGCCCGGAGGAAACCCACGCAAACACGGAGAGAACATACAAACTCTTTGCAGATGTTGTCCTGGGTGGGATTAGAACCCAGGTCTCCAGCGCTGCAAGGCTGCTGTGCTAACCACTGCACCACCACGCTGCCCGGATGCTCAGATAAGATAAGATAACACCTTATCTGAGCACGTTCGCTCAACATTAGTTACAGGCTGTTACGCACGTGATTGTGGAACCACTGTAGACATATTCAGAATCAAGCATAAGAGATTTAGTTTCCTTGCCTCAGCTGCATGATTTGCGGCTACTAGACAGCTTGATTACATGTGGAGATTCCCTAGCAAACAGGCAACCCCCACATGTACTCAGGCTGGCTAGCAGCCGTAAATCATGCAGCTACATCAACCAAAACTAAATCTCCGAGCAGTCACAAATACTCGAAGACCATCTGAGCGTGCTCGGGAAAATCCGAACAACGAATATACTGTACTCGCTCATCACTACACAGGAATTTTAACAATCTTATGTGGATTAGATTACAAATGTAGACAAAAGTGTGATATACTTTACAGATGATAGGAAGTAGAGATGTGTCCTTACAAGCCTGTTGCAGATCCCGGCTCTTAGGCTGCGTTTACACGATGAGTATTTGATGTTGCAGATTTTCCACACCTTTTAGCTAAATTAGCTTAGTTACATTTTTCAATGAGTTTTTATTACTAGAGTCAGTGCCGGCGTCAGCACCCGGCGCACCTGGGCAAATGCCGGGGCCCTAGAGAGAGAGGGGGGCCCACTCACGCTGTCATAGATACAGCTGGGAGAGCAGAGCAGGAGAACATGCTCTCTCCGCCCACAAAGTCACTGCTGGCTGCGTTCTCTTAACCCCTATGTGCCAGCTCTGACAAGCATCTTCTCACTCAGTCAGTGCAGCCAGGCAGGCACACATAGGGGTTAAGAGAAGGCAGCCAGTGTGACATTGTTTGTGGGCGGAGAGAGCACGTTCTCCTGCTCTGATCTCCGCCCCTGGCTGGCTGCAGTGCTGTTGAACTTATGAGGCAGATTCCGGAGGAGCTCCTACCAGTGCCTGAGTGAGTGGCGCTGCTATATACTACATGGGCAGCTGGGCTGCTATATACTATGTGGGCTGGGCTGCTATATACTACGTGGGCTGGGCTGCTATATACTACGTGGGCTGGGCTGCTATATACTATGTGGGCTGCAATATACTACGTGGGCTGCGCTACTATATACTAAGTGGGCTGGGCTGCTATATACTACGTGGGCTGGGCTGCTATATACTACGTGGGCTGCTATATACTACATGGGCTGTGCTGCTATCTACTACGTGGGCTGGGCTGCTATATACTACGTGGGCTGCTATATACTACATGGGCTGCGCTGCTATATACTACGTGGGCTGGGCTGCTATATACTACCTGGGCTGCTATATACTATGTGGGCTGCTATATACTACGTGGGCTGGGCTGCTATATACTACGTGGGCTGCTATATACTACGTGGGCTGCTATATACTACGTGGGCTGGGCTGCTATATACTACGTGGGCTGGGCTGCTATATACTACGTGGGCTGCTATATACTACGTGGGCTGGGCTGCTATATACTACGTTGGCTGCTATATACTACATGGGCTGCGCTGCTATATACTACGTGGGCTGGGCTGCTATATACTACGTGGGCTGAAGACACAAAAGAGAATAGTAAAACCAAAAACACTCAGTTTGAAAAAAATGTTGCAGTAATCCGCAAGTGCTAGTAAAAGATGTAAAAAACAGGGTATTTGGTTGATACGTTTTTTGCAAAAAATGTATACTAAGCTGCTCTACCAAACTTCACGGTATACCCTTATCAGAGCAGTCCTAACTAATGTATGCAATCCCTATCTGATGTATTTAAAAACCTGATCATCTGTATATTACCTGTGTGAACAGGGTTCAGAGAGGAAAAATCCATGTGTGCATACAGAGTAGAACAGCTTTTGTGCAGATAGCCCAAGAGGAGTGGTGGGTAGCTCCCCAGTCTTGTAGACACAAGAGAACAATTATGGAAACAGGAACACATGGGCTACTTGCACAGTGAACAAGTTTGTAGGATCATGTTCACATAAAACGTATCAACCAAATACCCTGTTTTTTACATCTTTTACTAGCACTTGCGGATTACTGCAACATTTTTTTCAAACTGAGTGTTTTTGGTTTTACTATTCTCTTTTGTGTCTTCAGGTTTCTTGGTGGTGTGTGTTGTGAATTCTGTGGCCAAGCTCCCTCCTGTGGTCGAGAGTGGTACTTCGGCTGGTTCTGTCTATGAGCTTCCTTTGGTGGATGAGAGTGGTACTGCGGCTTCTGAGTTTCCTTCCTCAGGTTATGAGGTTAAGTCGTTAGGTGCTGCTCTATTTAACTCCACCTGGTGCTTTGATCCTGGCCTCCAGTCAATGTTCTAGTATTGGTCTTGCTTCCTCCTGGATCGTTCCTGTGGCCTGTCTATCCTGCATAAGCTAAGTTTTGCTTGTGTTATTTTTGTTTGCTATTTTTTCTGTCCAGCTTGCTATATTGGTTTTTCTTGCTTGCTGGAAGCTCTGAGACGCAGAGGGAGCACCTCCGTACCGTTAGTCGGTGCGGAGGGTCTTTTTGCCCCTCTGCGTGGTTGTTTGTAGGTTTTTGTGTTGACCGCAAAGCTATCTTTCCTATCCTCGGTCTATTCAGTAAGTCGGGCCTCACTTTGCTAAATCTATTTCATCTCTGTGTTTGTATTTTCATCTTACTCACAGTCATTATATGTGGGGGGCTGCCTTTTCCTTTGGGGAATTTCTATGAGGCAAGGTAGGCTTATTTTTCTATCTTCAGGGCTAGTTAGTTTCTCAGGCTGTGCCGAGTTGCATAGGGAGCGTTAGGCGGAATCCACGGCTACCTCTAGTGTGGTGTGTTAGGATTAGGGATTGCGGTCAGCAGAGTTCCCACGTCTCAGAGCTCGTCCTTTGTTTTTGGTAATTGTCAGGTCACTTTGTGTGCTCTGAACTTCAATGTCCATTGTGGTTCTGAATTACCTGTTCATAACAGTACTGGAGGCCAAAGGTACTAATGCTTCTCAATAGAGGGAAAAAAGAAGTTCTGAGACCATTTTTTTTTCTTTGCACTGTGTTCTGTCTTTCTTTTCCCCTTTACATCAGGGTGGTTCAGAACACAGGTGTGGACATGGACATTCAAGGTCTGTTCTCTTTGATGGATAATCTCGCTATAAATGTACAGAATATTCAAGATTTAGTGGTTCAGAATCCTATGTTAGAACCTAAGATTCCTATTCCTGAGTTATTTTCTGGCAATAGAGCAAAGTTTTTGAATTTTAAAAATAATTGTAAACTATTTCTGGCTTTGAAACCCCGCTCCTCTGGTGACCCAGTTCAACAAGTTAAGATCATTATTTCTTTATTACGTGGCGACCCTCAAGACTGGGCATTTTCCCTTGCGCCAGGAGATCCTGCATTATGTAATATTGATGCGTTTTTTCTGGCGCTCGGATTGCTGTACGACGAACCTAATTCAGTGGATCAGGCAGAGAAAAATTTGCTGGCTCTGTGTCAGGGTCAGGATGAGATAGAGATTTATTGTCAGAAGTTTAGAAAGTGGTCCGTGCTCACTCAATGGAATGAATGTGCGCTGGCAGCTATTTTCAGAAAGGGTCTCTCTGAAGCCCTTAAGGATGTCATGGTGGGATTTCCTATGCCTGCTGGTCTGAATGAGTCTATGTCTTTGGCCATTCAGATCGGTCGACGCTTGCGCGAGCGTAAATCTGTGCACCATTTGGCGGTATTATCTGATCATGAACCTGAGCCTATGCAGTACGATAGGACTTTGACCAGAGCTGAAAGGCAAGAACACAGACGTCAGAATGGGCTGTGTTTCTACTGTGGTGATTTCACTCATGCTATCTCCGATTGTCCTAAGCGCACTAAGCGGTTCGCTAGGTCTGCCACCATTGGTACGGTACAGTCGAAATTTCTTTTGTCCGTTACTTTGATCTGCTCTTTGTCTTCCTATTCTGTCATGGCATTTGTGGATTCAGGCGCTGCCCTGAATTTGATGGACTTGGAGTATGCTAGGCGCTGTGGGTTTGTCTTGGAGCCCTTGCAGTGTCCTATTCCATTGAGAGGAATTGATGCTACGCCTTTGGCCAAGAATAAGCCTCAGTATTGGACCCAGCTGACCATGTGCATGGCTCCTGCGCACCAGGAGGATATTCGCTTTCTGGTGTTGCATAATCTGCATGATGTGGTTGTGTTGGGGTTGCCATGGCTACAAGTCCATAACCCAGTATTAGATTGGAAATCAATGTCTGTGTCCAGCTGGGGTTGTCAGGGGGGTACATGGTGATGTTCCATTTCTGTCTATCTCATCATCCACCCCTTCTGAGGTCCCAGAGTTCTTGTCTGATTACCGGGATGTATTCGATGAGCCCAAGACCAATGCCCTACCTCCGCATAGGGATTGTGATTGTGCTATCGATTTGATTCCTGGTAGTAAGTTTCCTAAGGGTCGACTGTTTAATTTATCTGTACCTGAGCACGCCGCTATGCGGAGTTACGTGAAGGAGTCTTTGGAGAAGGGTCATATTCGCCCGTCATCGTCGCCATTGGGAGCGGGGTTCTTTTTTGTGGCCAAGAAGGATGGTTCGCTGAGACCTTGTATTGATTACCGCCTTCTAAATAAAATTACGGTCAAATTTCAGTACCCCTTGCCGCTGCTGTCTGATTTGTTTGCTCGGATTAAGGGGGCTAATTGGTTCACCAAGATAGATCTTCGTGGTGCGTATAATCTTGTGCGTATTAAACGGGGCGATGAATGGAAAACAGCATTTAATACGCCCGAAGGTCATTTTGAGTACCTGGTTATGCCATTCGGACTTTCTAATGCTCCATCAGTGTTTCAGTCCTTTATGCATGACATCTTCCGAGAGTACCTGGATAAATTCCTGATTGTATACTTGGATGATATTTTGGTCTTCTCGGATGATTGGGAGTCTCATGTGAAGCAGGTCAGAATGGTGTTCCAGGTCCTGCGTGCTAATTCTTTGTTTGTGAAGGGGTCAAAGTGTCTCTTTGGTGTTCAGAAGATTTCATTTTTGGGGTTCATTTTTTCTCCTTCTACTATCGAGATGGACCCTGTTAAAGTTCAGGCCATTTATGATTTGACTCAGCCAACATCACTGAAGAGTCTGCAGAAGTTCCTGGGCTTTGTGTTGTGAATTCTGTGGCAGAGCTCCCTCCTGTGGTCACAAGTGGTACTTCGGCTGATTCTCTCTGTGAGCTTCCGTTGGTGGAGGAAAGTGGTACTGCGGCTTCTGAGTTTCCTTCCTCAGGTGATGTGGTGAAGTCGTTAGGTGCTGCTCTATTTAACTCCACCTAGTGCTTTGATCCTGGCCTCCAGTCAATGTTCTAGTATTGGACCTGTTTCCTCCTGGATCGTTCCTGTGGCCTGCTGCTCTGCATAGCTAAGTTCTGCTTTGCTATTTTGTTTGCTGTTTTTTCTGTCCAGCTTGTCTATTTGTTTTTTCTTGCTGCTGGAAGCTCTGGGACGCAGAGGGTGTACCTCCGTGCCGTTAGTTCGGTATGGAGGGTCTTTTTGCCCCCTTTGCGTGGTTTTTGTAGGGTTTTGTGTTGACCGCAAAGTTACCTTTCCTATCCTCGCTCTGTTCAGAAAGTCGGGCCTCACTTTGCTAAATCTATTTCATCTCTACGTTTGTCTTTTCATCTTAACTCACAGTCATTATATGTGGGGGCTGCCTTTTCCTTTGGGGTATTTCTCTGAGGCAAGGTAGGCTTATTTTCTATCTTCAGGCTAGCTAGTTTCTCAGGCTGTGCCGAGTTGCATAGGGAGCGTTAGGCGCAATCCACGGCTGCCTCTAGTGTGGTTGGAGAGGATTAGGGATTGCGGGTCAGCAGAGTTCCCACGTCTCAGAGCTCGTTCTATGTTTTTGGGTAATTGTCAGTTCACTGTATGTGCACTGACCTCTATGTCCATTGTGGTACTGAATTACCTAATCACAACAGTACTGGAGGCCCAAATTACTAATGATTCTCAATAGAGGGAAAAAAGAAGTTCTGAGACCATTTTTTTTTTCTCTGCACTGTGTTTTGCCTTTTTTTTCCCCTAGACATTTGGGTGGTTCAGGACACAGGTGTAGCGATGGACATTAAAGGTCTGTCTTCATGTGTGGATCAGCTCACGGCAAGAGTACAAAATATTCAAGACTTTGTGGTTCAGAATTCTATGTTAGAACCGAGAATTCCTATTCCTGATTTGTTTTTTGGAGATAGAACTAAATTTCTGAGTTTCAAAAATAATTGTAAACTATTTCTAGCTTTGAAACCTCGCTCCTCTGGTGACCCAGTTCAACAAGTTAGGATCATTATTTCTTTTTTACGTGGCGACCCTCAGGACTGGGCATTTTCTCTTGCGTCAGGAGATCCTGCATTAAGTAATATCGATGCGTTTTTCCTGGCTCTCGGATTGCTGTACGATGAACCTAATTCAGTGGATCAGGCAGAGAAAAATTTGCTGGCTCTGTGTCAGGGTCAGGATGAGATAGAGATATATTGTCAGAAATTTAGAAAGTGGTCCGTACTCAATGGAATGAAGGTGCGCTCGCAGCTATTTTCAGAAAGGGTCTCTCTGAAGCCCTTAAGGATGTCATGGTGGGATTTCCTATGCCTGCTGGTCTGAATGAGTCTATGTCTTTGGCCATTCAGATCGGTCGACGCTTGCGTGAGCGTAAATCTGTGCACCATTTGGCGGTATTACTTGAGCTTAAACCTGAGCCTATGCAGTGCAATAGGACTTTGACCAGAGTTGAACGGCAAGAACACAGACGTCTGAATGGGCTGTGTTTCTACTGTGGTGATTCCACTCATGCTATCTCTGATTGTCCTAAGCGCACTAAGCGGTTCGCTAGGTCTGCCACCATTGGTACGGTACAGTCAAAATTTCTTCTGTCCGTTACCTTGATCTGCTCTTTGTCATCGTATTCTGTCATGGCATTTGTGGATTCAGGCGCTGCCCTGAATTTGATGGACTTGGAGTATGCTAGGCGTTGTGGGTTTGTCTTGGAGCCCTTGCAGTGTCCTATTCCATTGAGAGGAATTGATGCTACGCCTTTGGCCAAGAATAAGCCTCAGTACTGGACCCAGCTGACCATGTGCATGGCTCCTGCACATTAGGAGGTTATTCGCTTTCTGGTGTTGCCTAATCTGCATGATGTGGTCGTGTTGGGGTTGCCATGGCTACAAGTCCATAATCCAGTATTAGATTGGAAATCCATGTCTGTGTCCAGCTGGGGTTGTCAGGGGGTACATGGTGATGTCCCATTTCTGACTATTTCGTCATCCACCCCTTCTGAGGTTCCAGAGTTCTTGTCTGATTACCGGGATGTATTTGATGAGCCCAAGTCCAATACCCTACCTCCGCATAGGGATTGTGATTGTGCTATCGATTTGATTCCTGGTAGTAAATTCCCAAAAGGTCGACTGTTTAATTTATCTGTGCCTGAGCACGCCGCTATGCGGAGTTATGTGAAGGAGTCCTTGGAGAAGGGGCATATTCGCCCGTCATCGTCGCCATTAGGAGCAGGGTTCTTTTTTGTAGCCAAGAAGGATGGTTCACTGAGACCTTGTATAGATTACCGCCTTCTAAATAAGATCACGGTTAAATTTCAGTACCCCTTGCCGTTGTTATCTGATTTGTTTGCTCGGATTAAGGGGGCTAATTGGTTCACCAAGATAGATCTTCGTGGTGCGTATAATCTTGTGCGTATTAAGCGAGGCGATGAATGGAAATCTGCATTTAATACACCCAAGGGCCATTTTGAGTATCTAGTAATGCCATTCGGACTTGCCAATGCTCCATCAGTGTTTCAGTCCTTTATGCATGACATCTTCCGAGAGTACCTGGATAAATTCCTGATTGTATACTTGGATGATATTTTGGTCTTCTCGGATGATTGGGAGTCTCATGTGAAGCAGGTCAGAATGGTGTTCCAGGTCCTGCGTGCTAATTCTTTGTTTGTGAAGGGGTCAAAGTGTCTCTTTGGTGTTCAGAAGGTTTCAATTTTGGGGTTCATCTTTTCCCCTTCTATTATTGAGATGGACCCTGTTAAGGTCCAAGCCATCCATGATTGGACTCAGCCGACATCTCTGAAAAGTCTGCAAAAGTTCCTGGGCTTTGCTAATTTTTATCGTCGCTTCATCTGCAATTTTTCTAGTATTGCTAAACCATTGACCGATTTGACCAAGAAGGGTGCTGATGTGGTCAATTGGTCTTCTGCTGCTGTGGAAGCTTTTCAAGAGTTGAAGCGTCGTTTTTCTTCTGCCCCTGTGTTGTGTCAACCAGATGTTTCGCTTCCGTTCCAGGTCGAGGTTGATGCTTCTGAGATTGGAGCAGGGGCTGTTTTGTCGCAGAGAAGTTCTGATTGCTCGGTGATGAAACCATGCGCCTTCTT
The DNA here is from genome assembly GCF_032444005.1 of Ranitomeya imitator. Classification (NCBI taxonomy): domain Eukaryota; kingdom Metazoa; phylum Chordata; class Amphibia; order Anura; family Dendrobatidae; genus Ranitomeya; species Ranitomeya imitator. The sequence continues at coordinate 712,954,123 of NC_091282.1, read as the reverse complement.
TTCCAGGAAGTTTTCGCCTGCTGAGCGAAATTATGATGTGGGCAATCGAGAGTTGCTGGCGATGAAGTGGGCATTCGAGGAGTGGCGTCATTGGCTTGAAGGAGCTAAGCATCGCATGGTGGTCTTGACTGATCATAAGAACTTGACTTATCTCGAGTCTGCCAAGCGGTTGAGTCCTAGACAGGCTCGTTGGTCGCTGTTTTTTGCCCATTTTGACTTTGTGATTTCGTACCTTCCGGGCTCTAAAAATGTTAAGGCGGATGCTCTGTCTAGGAGTTTTGTGCCCGACTCTCCGGGTTTATCTGAGCCGGCGGGTATCCTCAAAGAGGGAGTAATTGTGTCTGCCATCTCCCCTGATTTGCGGCGGGTGCTGCAAAAATTTCAGGCTAATAAACCTGATCGTTGCCCAGCGGAGAAACTGTTTGTCCCTGATAGGTGGACGAATAAAGTTATCTCTGAGGTTCATTGTTCAGTGTTGGCTGGTCATCCTGGAATCTTTGGTACCAGAGAGTTAGTGGCTAGATCCTTTTGGTGGCCATCTCTGTCGCGGGATGTGCGTACTTTTGTGCAGTCCTGTGGGATTTGTGCTCGGGCTAAGCCCTGCTGTTCTCGTGCCAGTGGGTTGCTTTTGCCCTTGCCGGTCCCGAAGAGGCCTTGGACACATATCTCTATGGATTTTATTTCAGATCTTCCCGTCTCTCAAAAGATGTCAGTCATTTGGGTGGTCTGTGATCGCTTCTCTAAGATCGTCCCTTTGGTACCCTTGTCCAAATTACCTTCCTCCTCTGATTTGGTGCTGTTGTTTTTCCAGCATGTGGTTCGTTTACATGGCATTCCGGAGAACATCGTTTCTGACAGAGGTTCCCAGTTTGTTTCGAGGTTTTGGCGAGCCTTTTGTGCTAGGATGGGCATTGATTTGTCTTTTTCCTCGGCTTTCCATCCTCAGACAAATGGCCAGACTGAACGAACCAATCAGACCTTGGAAACATATCTGAGATGTTTTGTTTCTGCTGATCAGGATGATTGGGTGTCCTTTTTGCCTTTGGCTGAGTTCGCCCTTAACCCCTTCCCGACCTTTGACGCCACGTAGGCGTCATGAAAGTCGGTGCCAATCCGACCCATGACGCCTATGCGGCGTCATGGAAAGATCGCGTCCCTGCAGACCGAGTGAAAGGGTTAACTCCCATTTCACCCGATCTGCAGGGACAGGGGGAGTGGTAGTTTAGCCCAGGGGGGGTGGCTTCACCCCCTCGTGGCTACGATCGCTCTGATTGGCTGTTGAAAGTGAAACTGCCAATCAGAGCGATTTGTAATATTTCACCCATTATAACGGGTGAAATATTACAATCCAGCCATGGCCGATGCTGCAATATCATCGGCCATGGCTGGAAATACTAGTGTGCCCCCACACCACCCCTCCGATCGCCCCCCCACCCCCCCGATCTGGCCGGTACACTGCTCCGGCTCCCCTCCGTCCAGTGCTCCGCTCCCCCCCGTGCTCGTGTCCGCTCCCCCCGTGCTCCAATCACCCCCCCGTGCTCCAATCACCCCCCCTGCACTCCGATCCACCCCCCCCCGTGCTCCGTTCCACCCCCCGTGCTCCATTCCAGCCCCCCCGTGCTCCGTTCCACGCCCCCCGCGCTCCGTTCCACCCCTCCCGCGCTCCGATTCCCCCCCCCGTGCTCCGATCCCCCCCCCCGTGGTCCCCCCCCACCCTATCATACTTACCGATCCAGCCGTGGTCCCGTCCGTCTTCTCCCGGGCGCCGCCATCTTCCAAAATGGCGGGCGCATGCGCAGTGCGCCCGCCGAATCTGCCGGCCGGCAGATTCGTTCCAAAGTGCATTTTGATCACTGAGATATAATCTATCTCAGTGATCAAAATAAAAAAAATAATAAATGATCCCCCCCCTTTGTCACCCCCATAGGTAGGGACAATAAAAAAATAAAGAAATTTTTTTTTTTCCACTAATGTTAGAATAGGGTTAGGGTTAGGGGTAGGGTTAGGGTTAGGGGTAGGGTTAGGGGTAGGGTTAGGGGTAGGGCTAGGGTTAGGGTTAGGGGTAGGGGTAGGGTTAGGGGTAGGGTTAGGGCTAGGGTTAGGGCTAGGGTTAGGGTTAGGGTTAGGAATGTGCACACGTATTCTGGTCCTCTGCGGATTTTTCCGCTGCGGATTTGATAAATCCGCAGTGCTAAACCGCTGCGGATTTATGGCGGATTTACCGCGTTTTTTTCTGCGCATTTCACTGCGGTTTTACAATTGCGATTTTCTATTGGAGCAGTTGTAAAACCGCTGAAGAATCCGCACAAAGAAGTGACATGCTGCGGAATGTAAACCGCTGCGTTTCCGTGCAGTTTTTCCGCAGCATGTGTACAGCGATTTTTGTTTCCCATAGGTTTACATTGAACTGTACACTCATGGGAAACTGCTGCGGATCCGCAGCGTTTTCCGCAGCGTGTGCACATACCTTTAGAATTAGGCTATGTGCACACGGTGCTGATTTGGCTGCGGATTCGCAGCAGTGTTCCATCAGGTTTACAGTACCATGTAAACATATGAAAAACCAAATCCGCTGTGCCCATGGTGCGGAAAATACCGCGCGGGAACGCTGCGTTGTATTTTCCGCAGCATGTCAATTCTTTGTGCGGATTCCGCGGCGTTTTACACCTGTTCCTCAATAGGAATCCGCAGGTGAAATCCGCACAAAAAACACTGGAAATCCGCGGAAAATCCGCAGGTAAAACACAGTGCCTTTTACCCGCAGATTTTTCAAAAATGGTGCGGAAATATCTCACACGAATCCGCAACGTGGGCACATAGCCTTAGGGTTAGGGTTAGGGTTGGAATTAGGGTTGTGGTTAGGGTTAGGGGTGTGTTGGGGTTAGTGTTGTGGTTAGGGGTGTGTTGGGGTTAGGGTTGTGATTAGGATTATGGCTACAGTTGGGATTAGGGTTAGGGGTGTGTTGGGGTTAGTGTTGGAGTTAGAATTGAGGGGTTACCACTGTTTAGGCACATCAGGGGTCTCCAAACGCAACATGGCGCCACCATTGATTCCAGCCAATCTCGTATTCAAAAAGTCAAATGGTGCTCCCTCACTTCCGAGCCCTGACGTGTGCCCAAACAGTGGTTTACCCCCACATATGGGGTACCAGCATACTCAGGACAAACTGCGCAACAATTACTGGGGTCCAATTTCTCCTGTTACCCTTGTGAATCTAAAAAAATGCTTGCTAAAACATAATTTTTGAGGAAAGAAAAATGATTTTTTATTTTCACGGCTCTGCGTTGTAAACGTCTGTGAAGCACTTGGGGGTTCAAAGTGCTCACCACACATCTAGATAAGTTCCTTTCGGGGTCTAGTTTCTAAAATGGGGTCACTTGTGGGGGGTTTCTACTGTTTAGGCACACCAGGGGCTCTGCAAACGCAACGTGACACCCGCAGACCATTCCATCAAAGTCTGCATTTCAAAAGTCACTACTTCCCTTCTGAACCCCGACGTGTGCCCAAACAGTGGTTTACCCCCACATATGGGGTATCAGCGTACTCAGGAGAAACTGGATAACAACTTTTGGGGTCCAATTTCTCCTGTAACCCTTGGGAAAATAAAAAATTCTGGGCTAAATAATTATTTTTGAGGAAAGAAAACGTATTTATTATTTTCACGGCTCTGCATTATAAACTTCTATGAAGCACTTGGGGGTTCAAAGTGCTCACCACACATCTAGATAAGTTCCTTTCAGGGTCTAGTTTCCAAAATGGGGTCACTTGTGGGGGGTTTCTACTGTTTAGGCACATCAGGGGCTCTGAAAACGCAACGTGACGCCCGCAGAGCATTCCATCAAAGTCTGCATTTCAAAACGTCACTACTTCAATTCCAAGCCCCGGCATGTGCCCAAACAGTAGTTTACCCCCACATATGGGGTATCACCGTACTCAGGAGAAACTGGACAACAAATATTGGGGTCAAATTTCTCCTGTTACCCTTGGGAAAATTAAAAAATTCTGGGCTAAATAATTATTTTTGAGGAAAGAAAACGTATTTATTATTTTCACGGCTCTGCATTATAAACTTCTATGAAGCACTTGGGGGTTCAAAGTGCTCACCACACATCTAGATAAGTTCCTTTGGGGGTCTAGTTTCCAAAATGGGGTCACTTGTGGGGGGTTTCTACTGTTAAGCCACATCAGGGGCTCTGCAAACGCAACGTGACGCCCACAGAGCATTCCATCAAAGTCTGCATTTCAAAACGTCACTACTTCACTTCCGAGCCCCGGCATGTGCCCAAACAGTGATTTACCCCCACATATGGGGTATCAGCGTACTCAGGAGAAACTGGACAACCACTTTTGGGGTCAAATTTCTCCTGTTACCCTTGGGAAAATAAAAAATTGCAGGCTAAAAGATCATTTTTGAGAAAATAATTTTTATTTTTTATTTTCATGGCTCTGCGTTATAAACTTCTGTGAAGCACTTGGGGGTTCAAAGTCCTCACCACACATCTAGATTAGTTCCTTTGGGGGTCTAGTTTCTAAAATGGTGTCATTTCTGGGGGATCTCCAATGTTTAGGCACACAGGGGCTCTCCAAACGTGACATGGTGTCCGCTAATGATTGGAGCTATTTTTCCATTTAAAAAGCCAAATGGCGTGCCATCCCTTCCGAGCCCTGCCGTGCGCCCAAACAGTGGTTTACCCCCACATATGGGGTATCAGCGTACTCAGGACAAACTGGACAACAATATTTGGGGTCCAATTTCTCCTATTATCCTTGGCAAAATAGGAAATTCCAGGCTAAAAAATCATTTTTGAGGAAAGAAAAATTATTTTTTATTTTCATGGCTCTGCGTTATAAACTTCTGTGAAGCACCTGGGGTTTTAAAGTGCTCACTAGGCATCTAAATTAGTTCCTTGGGGGGTCTAGTTTCCAAAATGGGGTCACTTGTGGGGGAGCGCCAATGTTTAGGCACACAGGAGCTATCCAAACGCGACATGGTGTCCGCTAACGATGGAAATAATTTTTCATTCAAAAAGTCAAATGGCGCTCCTTCCCTTCCAAGCCTTACCATGTGCCCAAACAGTGGTTTACCCCCACATATGAGGTATCGGCGTACTCAGGAGAAATTGCCCAACACATTTTAGGATCCATTTTATCCTGTTGCCCATGTGAAAATGAAAAAATTGAGGCTAAAAGAATTTTTTTGTGAAAAAAAAGTACTTTTTCATTTTTACGGATCAATTTGTGAAGCACCTGGGGGTTCAAAGTGCTCACTATGCATCTAGATAAGTTCCTTGGGGCGTCTAGTTTCCAAAATGCGGTCACTTGTGGGGGAGCTCCAATTTTTAGGCACACGGGGGCTCTCCAAACGTGACATGGTGTCCGCTAAAGAGTGGAGCCAATTTTTGATTCAAAAAGTCAAATGGCGCTCCTTCCCTTCCAAGCCCTGCCGTGCGCCAAAACAGTGGTTTACCCCCACATATGAGGTATCAGCGTACTCAGGACAAATTGGACAACAACTTTCGTGGTTCAGTTTCTCCTTTTACCATTGGGAAAATAAAAAAATTGTTGCTAAAAGATAATTTTTGTGACTAAAAAGTTAAATGTTCATTTTTTCCTTCCATGTTGCTTCTGCTGCTGTGAAGTACCTGAAGGGTTAATAAACTTCTTGAATGTGGTTTTGAGTACCTTGAGGGGTGCAGTTTTTAGAATGGTGTCACTTTTGGGTATTTTCAGCCAAATAGACCCCTCAAACTGACTTCAAATGTGAGGTGGTCCCTAAAAAAAATGGTTTTGTAAATTTCGTTGTAAAAATGACAAATCGCTGGTCGAATTTTAACCCTTATAACTTCCTAACAAAAAAAAATTTTGTTTCCAAAATTGTGCTGATGTAAAGTAAACATGTGGGAAATGTTATTTATTAACTATTTTGTGTCACATATCTCTCTGGTTTAACAGAATAAAAATTCAAAATGTGAAAATTGCGAAATTTTCAAAATTTTCGCCAAATTTCCGTGTTTATCACAAATAAATGCAGAATTTATTGACCTAAATTTACCACTAACATGAAGCCCAATATGTCACGAAAAAACAATCTCAGAACCGCTAGGATCCGTTGAAGCGTTCCTGAGTTATCACCTCATAAAGGGACACTGGTCAGAATTGCAAAAAACGGCAAGGTCTTTAAGGTCAAAATAGGCTGGGTCTTGAAGGGGTTAATAATCGGGCCAGCTCGGCTACTTTGGTTTCGCCGATTTTCTGCAATTCTGGGTTCCACCCTCGTTTCTCTTCAGGGCAGGTTGAGTCTTCGGACTGTCCTGGTGTGGATACTGTGGTGGATAGGTTGCAGCAGATTTGGACTCATGTAGTGGACAATCTGACTTTGTCCCAGGAGAAGGCTCAACGTTTCGCTAACCGCAGGCGCTGTGTGGGTCCCCGACTTCGTGTTGGGGATTTGGTTTGGTTGTCATCTCGTTATATTCCTATGAAGGTTTCCTCGCCTAAATTTAAGCCTCGTTTCATTGGTCCATATAGGATTTCTGAGGTTCTTAATCCTGTGTCTTTTCGTTTGACTCTTCCAGCTTCTTTTTCCATCCATAACGTGTTCCATAGGTCATTGTTGCGGAGATACGTGGCACCTGTGGTTCCATCTATTGATCCTCCTGCTCCGGTTTTGGTTGAAGGGGAATTGGAGTATATAGTGGAGAAGATTTTGGATTCTCGTGTTTCGAGACGGAAACTCCAGTATCTGGTTAAGTGGAAGGGTTATGGTCAGGAGGATAATTCCTGGGTTTTGCCTCTGATGTCCATGCTGCCGATCTGGTTCGTGCCTTTCATGTGGCTCATCCTGGTCGGCCTGGGGGCTCTGGTGAGGGTTCGGTGACCCCTCCTCAAGGGGGGGTACTGTTGTGAATTCTGTGGGCAAGCTCCCTCCTGTGGTCGAGAGTGGTACTTCGGCTGGTTCTGTCTATGAGCTTCCTTTGGTGGATGAGAGTGGTACTGCGGCTTCTGAGTTTCCTTCCTCAGGTTATGAGGTTAAGTCGTTAGGTGCTGCTCTATTTAACTCCACCTGGTGCTTTGATCCTGGCCTCCAGTCAATGTTCTAGTATTGGTCTTGCTTCCTCCTGGATCGTTCCTGTGGCCTGTCTATCCTGCATAAGCTAAGTTTTGCTTGTGTTATTTTTGTTTGCTATTTTTTCTGTCCAGCTTGCTATATTGGTTTTTCTTGCTTGCTGGAAGCTCTGAGACGCAGAGGGAGCACCTCCGTACCGTTAGTCGGTGCGGAGGGTCTTTTTGCCCCTCTGCGTGGTTGTTTGTAGGTTTTTGTGTTGACCGCAAAGCTATCTTTCCTATCTTCGGTCTATTCAGTAAGTCGGGCCTCACTTTGCTAAATCTATTTCATCTCTGTGTTTGTATTTTCATCTTACTCACAGTCATTATATGTGGGGGGCTGCCTTTTCCTTTGGGGAATTTCTCTGAGGCAAGGTAGGCTTATTTTTCTATCTTCAGGGCTAGTTAGTTTCTCAGGCTGTGCCGAGTTGCATAGGGAGCGTTAGGCGCAATCCACGGCTACCTCTAGTGTGGTGTGTTAGGATTAGAGATTGCGGTCAGCAGAGTTCCCACGTCTCAGAGCTCGTCCTTTGTTTTTGGTAATTGTCAGGTCACTTTGTGTGCTCTGAACTTCAATGTCCATTGTGGTTCTGAATTACCTGTTCATAACAGGTGTGTGAACATGATCCTACAGACTTGTTCACTGTGCAAGTAGCCCATGTGTTCCTGTTTCCATACTACGTGGGCTGGGCTGCTATATACTACGTGGGCTGCTATATACTACGTGGGCTGCTATATACTACGTGGGCTGGGCTGCTATATACTACGTGGGCTGGGCTGCTATATACTACATGGGCTGCGCTGCTATATACTACGTGGGCTGGGCTGCTATATACTACGTGGGCTGAAGACACAAAAGAGAATAGTAAAACCAAAAACACTCAGTTTGAAAAAAATGTTGCAGTAATCCGCAAGTGCTAGTAAAAGATGTAAAAAACAGGGTATTTGGTTGATATGTTTTTTGCAAGAAATGTATACTAAGCTGCTCTACCAAACTTCACGGTATACCCTTATCAGAGCAGTCCTAACTAATGTATGCAATCCCTATCTGATGTATTTAAAAACCTGATCATCTGTATATTACCTGTGTGAACAGGGTTCAGAGAGGAAAAATCCATGTGTGCATACAGAGTAGAACAGCTTTTGTGCAGATAGCCCAAGAGGAGTGGTGGGTAGCAACCCCAGTCTTGTAGACACAAGAGAACAATTATGGAAACAGGAACACATGGGCTACTTGCTGTTATGGCTGGTAATTCAGTACCACAATGGACATAGAGGTCAGTGCACATACAGTGACCTGGCAATAACCCAAAAAATAAGAACGAGCTCTGAGACGTGGGAACTCTGTTGACCGCAATCCCTAATCCTCTCCAACATAACTAGAGGCAGCCGTGGATTGCGCCTAACGCTACCTATGCAACTCGGCACGGCCTGAGAAACTAGCTAGCCTGAAGATGAAAAATAAGCCTACCTTGCCTCAGAGAAATACCCCAAAGGAAAAGGCAGCCCCCACATATAATGACTGTGAGTTAAGATGAAAAGACAAACGTAGAGATGAAATAGATTTAGCAAAGTGAGGCCCAACTTCCTGAACAGAGCGAGGATAGAAAAGGCAACTTTGCGGTCAACACAAAACCCTACAAAATCCACGCAAAGGGGGCAAAAAGACCCTCCGTACCGAACTAACGGCACGGAGGTACACCCTCTGCGTCCCAGAGCTTCCAGCAAACAGAAAAAACAAATAGACAAGCTGGAATAGAAAAAACAGCAAACAAATAGCAAAGAGGAACTTAGCTATGCAGAAGCAGGCCACAGGAACACTCCAGGAGGAAACAGGTCCAACACTAGAACATTGACTGGAAGCAAGGATCCAAGCACCAGGTGGAGTTAAATAGGGTAGCACCTAACGACTTCACCATATCACCTGAGGAAGGAAACTCAGAAGCCGCAGTACCACTTTTCTCCACCAACGGAAGATCACAGAGAGAATCAGCCGAAGTACCACTTGTGACCACAAGAGGGAGCTCTGCCACAGAATTCACAACACTTGCACAGTGAACAAGTCTTTAGGATCATGTTCACACACCACCAAGAAACCTGAAGACACAAAAGAGAATAGTAAAACCAAAAACACTCAGTTTGAAAAAAATGTTGCAGTAATCCACAAGTGCTAGTAAAAGATGTAATAAACAGGGTATTTGGTTGATACGTTTTTTGCAAAAAATGTATACTAAGCTGCTCTACCAAACTTCACGGTATACCCTTATCAGAGCAGTCCTAACTAATGTATGCAATCCCTAGCTGATGTATTTAAAAACCTGATCATCTGTATATTACCTGTGTGAACAGGGTTCAGAGAGGAAAAATCCATGTGTGCATACAGAGTAGAACAGCTTTTGTGCAGATAGCCCAAGAGGAGTGGTGGGTAGCTCCCCAGTCTTGTAGACACAAGAGAACAATTATGGAAACAGGAACACATGGGCTACTTGCACAGTGAACAAGTCTGTAGGATCATGTTCACATAAAACGTATCAACCAAATACCCTGTTTTTTACATCTTTTACTAGCACTTGCGGATTACTGCAACATTTTTTTCAAACTGAGTGTTTTTGGTTTTACTATTCTCTTTTGTGTCTTCAGGTTTCTTGGTGGTGTGTGAACATGATCCTACAGACTTGTTCACTGTGCAAGTAGCCCATGTGTTCCTGTTTCCATACTACGTGGGCTGCTATATACTACATGGGCTGGGCTGCTATATACTACGTGGGCTGGGCTGCTATATACTACATGGGCTGCTATATGCTACGTGGGCTGCTATATACTACGTTGGCTGCTATATACTACATGGGCTGCTATATACTACGTGGGCTGGGCTGCTATATACTACGTGTGCTGCTATATACTACGTGGGCTGCTATATACTACATGGGCCAGGCTGCTATATACTATGTGGGCTGGGCTGCTATATACTACGTGGGCAATGTTATATACTACATTGGCAGTGTTATATACTACGTGGGCTGCTATATACTACGTGGGCAGTGCTATATACTACTATGTGGGCAGTGCTGTATACTACTGCGTGGCTGTGTTATATACTACTATGTGGGCAGTGCTGTATACTACTGTGTGGGCTGTGCTGTATACTACTGTGTGGGCTGTGCTATATACTACTGTGTGGGCTGTGCTATATACTACTGTGTGGGCTGTGCTATATACTACTGTGTGGGCTGTGCTATATACTACTGTGCTATATACTACTGTGTGGGCTGTGCTATATACTACTGTGTGGGCAGTGCTGTATACTACTATGTGGGCTGTGCTGTATACTACATGGCTGTTCTATAAACTATGTGGGCCGTGTTATATACTATGTGGCTGTGCTATATACTATATGGGCTGTTATATGATACGTGGGCTGTGATATATACTACGTGGCTGTGTTATATGCTACGTGGGCTGTTATATACTATGTGGCTGTGTTATATACTACGTGGGCTGTGTTATATACTACATGGCTGTGTTTATATGCGATCATGAATCGTGGTATGTGTTAAAGGGGGGGCCCACTGAGACTCTTTCGCCCGGGGCCCTCAAAAACCTGGAGCCGGCCCTGACTAGAGTTTTTGTCTTTTTAATATGTCAGATTTGAAATAAAGTTGATTTGTTTCTGATACTTCCTGGTATATTTCACCTTGACAAAATGTTTTTGATACAGCCATGCGCAGGATTATATGCATTTTTAATGCATTCCTGCTGTGGAAATGCAAAAATGCAAGCACATTTTTTTTTACCTGTGGATTTTCTGCATTCAATATAATTCTATGGGGAAAATCTGCACATAAAACTTAATGTACCTGCAAGAGAGATTGACACTTTGTAAATGTCAAACCCGCACTGCAGGTCAGTTTACGCGGAGTAATAAAAAAGCACAATGGACATGAGATTTTTATACATCCCATCCACTTTGCTGGAGCTGTAAGAAGCTGCATTCTTTGAACATCCAAAACATGCAGCGTTAAAAACACTCCAAAATTTAATTGTTGAAACTTAACGTAACACAGAATGTTACAGTGCCTCATTACTGCACAGTCTATATATATTATGAAACAGCATAAACCGTAGCAGGGTTCAGCAAAGTAAATGTGGCCTTTCTGGCATCACGGCAAAATAATAGATAAAGTATAGCAAAGTCCATATCTCTGAGGGGTTCACCAACTCAGCCCACCATGTGTCTTCAGCTCCTCCACGTCTGGAGTCTCTCCTCTCCAGTCCAAATCACAACATAGAGAATAAAAAACAGTGGCTGTATGTTTAACATCCCAGCCACACCCTTGAGGTGGAGATATGGTGAGTGGGGGCCCACTTATCCCTGACCTACTCACCTACAAACCCTGTAGAGAATCGTATGAGTTTATAGAGCATGGAAGAAAGCAATCTCCGTGATACATATCTCCCCTCACTTACCATCCCCTGTCACAATATATATTTATTAGTGATGAGCGAGTGTGCTCGTTACTCGAGATTTCCAAGCATGCTTGGGAGTTTGCCGAGTATCTGGGACGTGCCTGTGTTTTATGTTTGTGTTCCCGCAGCTGCATGATATAGGGGTGGAGCCGCATATTCATTTCTGTAATCGGCGGCCCCACGTGACCACTCATACAGTAGAAGGTGCGGCCAAGACAGGAAGCAGCACCAGCGAGGGAGCCGGGTGAGTATTTTAATTACAGCGGGCGGGTGCACAGCGGGTGGGAGGGGGTGGGGTCATGGATTTTTATGTTAAACACGAGAAACAAAAAAAAAAGGATTATTCATATCTTCTCTACAGCAAACGCTGCTGCAGAGAAGATATGAATTGCGGCTTCAGCACCAGATGCAGGGGACAGCGCTAAACTTTAGCGCTGTCTCCTGCATGGTGCGTGTGGTACCCAGTGGGCACACGTGTGCCGCACGTGTGCCACACTGATGTACAACAGAAACGCACGGGCACACGGACACGGATAATTCCAGTACCGATTTTTCCGGTACCGGAATTATCTGGACGTGTGGGACTGCCCTAAGTAACATCTCCCACATGTCTACTTTACATCAGCACAATTTTGTAACGTAATTTTTTTTTGTTAGGGAGTTATAAGGGTTAAAAGTGGACCAGCAATTTCTCATTTTTATTTCCTCATTTCTCATTTTATTTCTCATTTTTACACCATTGTTTTTTTAGGGACCACATAACATTTGTAGTCACTTTGAGGGGTCTATAAGATAGAAAATAACCAAGTGTGACACCATTCTAAAAACTGCACATCGCAAGGTGCTCAAAACCACATTCAAGAAGTTTATTAACTCTTCAGGTGTTTCACAGGGATTTTTGGAATTTTTTTAAAAAAATGAACATTTAACTTTTTTTCACAAACAATTTATTTCAGCTCCAATTTGTTTTATTTTACCAAGTTGTTGTAAAAATTGTCCTGAGTACGCTGATACCCCATATGTGGGGGTAAACCACTGTTTGGGCGCATGGCAGAGCATGGAAGGGAAGGAGTGCCGTTTGACTTTTCAATGCAAAATTGACTGGAATTGAGATGGGACGCCATGTCGCGTTTGGAGAGCCCTTGATGTGCCTAAACATTGAAACCCCCCACAAGTGACACCATTTTGGAAAGTAGACCCCCTAAAGAACTTATCTAGATGTGTGGTGAGCACTTTGACCCACCAAGTGCTTCACAGAAGTTTATAATGTAGAGGCATAAAAATAAAAAATCATATTTTTTCACAAAAATGATCTTTTCGCCCCCAATTTTTTATTTTCCCAAGGGTAACAGAAGAAATTGGATGCAAAAGTTGTTGTGCAATTTGTCCTGAGTATGCTGATACCCCATATGTGGGGGTAAACCACTGTTTGGGCGCATGGCAGAGCATGGAAGGGAAGGAGTGCAGTTTGACTTTTCAATGCAAAATTGACTGGAATTGAGATCGGACACCATGTCGCGTTTGGAGAGCACCTGATGTGCCTAAACATTGAAACCCCCCACAAGTGACACCATTTCGGAAAGAAGACCCCTCAAGGAACTTATCTAGATGTGTTGTGAGAACTTTGAACCTCCAAGTGTTTCAATACAGTTTATAACGCAGAGCCGTGAAAATAAAAATTATTTTTTCCACAAAAATTATTTTTTAGCCCCCAGTCACAAGGATAACAGGAGAAATTGGACCCCAAAAGTTGTTGTCCAATTTGTCCCGAGTACGCTGATACCCCATATGTGGGGGGGAACCACCGTTGGGCACATGGAAGAGCTCAGAAGGGAAGGAGCTCCGGTTGGAATGCAGACTTAGACCGAATGGTCTGCAGGCATCACATTGCGTTTGCAGAGCCCCTGATGTACCTAAACATTAGAAACCCCCCATAAGTGACCCCATATTGGAAACTGGACCCCCCCAAGGAACTTATCTAGATGTGTTGTGAGAACTTTGAACCCCCAAGTGTTTCACTACAGTTTATAACGCAGAGCCGTGAAAATAAAAAATCATTTTTTTTCCACACAAATTATTTTTTAGCCCCCAGTTTTGTATTTTCCCAAGGGCAACAGGAGAAATTGGACCCCAAAAGTTGTCCAATTTTTCCTGAGTACTATGATACCCTATATGTTGGGGTAAACCCCTGTTTGGGCGCACGGGAGATCTCGGAAGGGAAGGAGCACTGTTTTACTTTTTCAACGCAGAATTGGCTGGAATTGAGATCAGATGCCATGTCGCATTTGAAAACCCCTGATGTGTCTAAACAGTGGAAACCCCTCAATTCTAACTGAAACCCTAACCCAAACACACCTCTAACCCTAATCCCAACCATAACCCTAACCACACCCCTAACCCTAATCCCAACCGTAAATGTAATCCAAACCCTAACTTTAGCCCCAACCCTAACCCTAACTTTAGCCCAAACCCTAACCCTAAACCCAACCCTAACTGTAGCCCTAACCCTAACTTTAGCCCCAACCCTAAGCCTAACGGGAAAATGGAAATAAATACATTTTTTTAAATTTTATTATTTTTCCCTAACTAAGGGGGTGATGAAGGGGGGTTTGATTTACTTTTATAGCATTTTTTTAGCGGATTTTTATGATTGGCAGCCATGACACACTAAAAGACGCTTTTTATTGCAAAAAGTAGTTTTTGCGTCTCCACATTTTGAGAGCAATAATTTTTCCAAATTTTGGTCCACAAAGTCATGTGAGGTCTTGTTTTTTTGCGGGACAAGTTGATGTTTTTATTGCTACCATTTTCTCCTGCAGAAGGAGGTAGGAGACCCTCGGAGCAACACGATCACATCACGTTGCTCCGAGGGTCTCAGGTAAGCACGCAGGGAGCCCCTTCCCTGCGCGATGCTTCCCTATGCTGCCGAAGGCTGCGATCATCTTTGATCGCAATGTACCGGGGGTTATTTTGCCAGGAGCGGTCCATGACCGCTCCTGGCACATAGTGCTGGATGTCAGCTGCGATAGTCATCTGACACTCGGCCGCGCTTCTCCCGTGAGTGCGGCTGATTGCGTTACACGTACTGTCCTGTCGGTAGTCATACGGGCCCATACCACCTCGACAGGATAGTACGTCTAATGCTAGAAAGGGGTTAATAATTATGGTAATCGTACCTAACTGACCTTAAAAGGGAAAGGTATATTCTGATTTCATGTCAGATATTGAGAAAAACATGCATATGTGTCTTTTTATATAGTGTATGTAAACTTCTGGTTTCAACTGTATATATACACACATATATATATATATATATATATATATATATATATATATATATATATATATATATATATATATTTGTCTAAGGGGTACTTCCGTCTGTCTGTCTGTCTTCAACTTCCGTAACGGAAATCCCGCGTCGCTGATTGGTCACGCCAGCTGCCTGTCATGGCTGCCGTGACCAATCAGCGACGGCAACAGTCCGATTAGTCCCTCCCCACTCCTCTGCAGTCAGTGCCCGGCGACCGCATACTCCCCTCCAGTCACCGCTTACACAGGGTCAATGCCAGCGGTAACGGACCGTGTTATGCCACGGGTAACGCACTCCGTTAACGCTGCTATTAACTCTGTGTGTCCCCAACTTTTTACTATTGATGCTGTCTGTTCTGCCCATTCTAGCGAAGGTCAGGGTTTCGTACCTAGCTTTAAAAAGGTTTAATACCATAGTTTTGGTTTTGCTGTGTTATAGCACCACCCAGTGGTGGTTAAATTTATTACCTGTGTTTTTCAGTAATTATTAGAGTGTTGCATTCTGGGATTCACCAAGGTATCATGGGAAGGGGAAACTCCATTTTCTCTCTGTGTATTTCCCTGGACACACGTGTTAATCTGCTGTGTTGAACTACCTCACTTACTTGCCATTCCGGTTAAGATTATCCGGTAAGATCATTATCCCTGTTCTTGCTATGTAATGTTGTACAGAGTGTGATTAACTGTATAGCAGCCAGTACACAGTAAATGTGATTTCAGTTACCTGCTGTATGGCGTTATATTTAGAAGTTGCATCATCCTGTATGCTTTCCCTGTTAGTTGCAGTCATGTTATTATTTGCCCAATACTTATACAAATCATTTGTATTCTTATAGTTTTACCGCGCTCATGTTTACCAATAAACAAGTTAGACTACAGAGAACAGTCTGCTTATTTGGGAGACAAAAGTGGTTTATGCCGTATGTCGGATCACACACCGTATCAACGTGTATGAAGACAGAACACTGTCTATGCAGCATCAATAGTAAAAAGATGTAATGTTAAAAATAATAAAAAAAACAAAAAACCTGCTATTCTCACCTTCCATAGTCCGCCGAGGTGCATGGCTGCTGCCATCTTCCGTTCCCAGAGATGCATTGCGAAATTACCCAGAAGACTTAGCGGTCTCGCGAGACCACTAAGTCAACTGGGTAATTTCGCAATGCATCCTGGGAACAGAAGGTGGCGGCAGCAGCGCGTGCATCGCCAGAGCTTCGCTGGACCCCGGTGGGTGAGTATATAACTATTTTTTATTTTAATAATTTTTTTTAACAGGGATATGGTGCCCACACTGCTATATACTATGTGGGCTGTGTTATATACCACGTGGCTGCTATATACTAAGTGGCCAGTGTTAGATACTATGTGGGCTGTGTTATGTACTGCGTGGGCTGTGCTATATATTACGTGGCCAGTGTTATATACTACGTGGCCTGTGTTATATACTATGTCGCCTGTGTTATATACTGCGTGGCTGCTATATACTTCGTGGGCTGTGTTATATAGTACGTGGGCTGTGTGTTATATACTGTTTGGGCTGTGTTATATACTGCGTGGCCACTGTTATATATTGCGTGGCCTGTATTAACGCATCGGGTATTCTACAATATGTATGTATATAGCAGCCACATAGTATATAGCACAGGCCACATAGTATTTGTCTGCTATATACTACATGGCTCCTATAAACTACGTGGCCTGTGCTATATACTATGTGTCTGCTATATACATACATACATATTCTAGAATACCCGATGCGTTAGAATCGGGCCACCATCTAGTATATATATATATATATATATATATATATATATATATATATATATATATAGACACACACACACACACACATTTATTTATATATACTGCTCAAAAAACTGAAGGGAAAACTTAACCCCTTTCTACCAGCTGACGGAATAGAACGTCAGCTGGCAGATCCCCTGCTTTGAGGTGGGCTCCGGCGGTGAGCCCACCTCAAAGCCGCGACATGTCAGCTGTTTTGTGCAGCGGACATGTGCGCGCAATGAGCGCGAGCGGAATCGCGATCCGCCCGCGCCCATTAACTAGTTAAATGCCGCCGTCAAAAGAGGCATTTATCTAGCGCTCCCGGCCGCGCGGCCGGACATACTGGCACCACTGACCCCCGTCACATGATCAGGGGCCATCGGTGCATTGCCATAACAACCAGAGGTCTCCTTGAGACCTCTATGGTTGTTGATGGCCGATTGCTTTGAGCGCCACCCTGTGGTCGGCATTCAAAGCACACCTGCATTTTTGCTACATAGAGGTAATCTGTGCTTCAATTCTATGTAGCAGAGCCGATCGTGTAGTGCATGCTTCTAGCCTCCTATGGAGGCTATTGAAGCATGCCAAAATAAAAAAAGTGTTTAAAAATATAAAAAAAATATATAAAAGTTCAAATCACCCCCCTTTCGCCCCAATCAAAATAAAACAATTAAAAAAAAAATCAAACCTACACATATTTGGTATTGCCGCGTTCAGAATCGCCCGATCTATCAATAAAAACAAAGGATTAACCTGATTGCTAAATGGCGTAGCGAGAAAAAAAAATCAAAACACCAAAATTACGTTCTTTCGGTCGCCGCGACATTGCTTTAAAATGCAATAACAGGCGATCAAAAGAACGTATCTGCACCAAAATGATATCATTAAAAACGCCATCTCGGCACGCAAAAAATACGACCCCAGATCATGAAAATTGGAGACGCTACGGGTATCAGAAAATGGTGCAATTTTTTATTTTTAGCAAATTTTGATTTTTTTATACCACTTAGATAAAAGAACCTATACATGTTTGGTGTCCATGAACTCGCAATGACCTGGAGAATCATAATGGCAGGTTAGTTTTAGCATTTGGTGAACCCAGCAAAAAAGCCAAACAAAAAACAAGTGTGAGATTGCACTTTTTTTGCAATTTCATCGCACTTGGAATTTTTTTCCCGTTTTCTGTTACACGGCATGGTAAACCCAATGGTATCGTTCAAAAGTACATCTTGTCCCACAAAAAATAAGCCCTCATATGGCCATATTGACGGAAAAATAAAAAAGTTATGGCTCTGGGAAGGAGGGAAGCGAAAAACGAAAACGGAAAAAGCTCCGGGGGTGAAGGGGTTAAATAACAGAATATAACTCCAAGTAAATCAAACTTCTGTTAAATCAAACTGTTCACTTAGGAAGCAACACTGTTTGACAATCAATTTCACATGCTGTTGTGCAAATGGAATAGACAACAGATGGAAATTATTGGCAATTAGACACACTCAATAAAAGAGTGGTTCTGCAGGTGGGGTCCACAGACCACATCTCAGTACCAATGCTTTCTGACTGAAGTTTTGGCCACTTTTGAATGTTGGTTGTGCTTTCACACTTGTGGTAGCATGAGATGGACTCTACAACCCACATAAGTGGCTCAGGTAGTGCAGCTCATCCAGGATGGCACATCAATGAGAGCTGTGGAAAGAAGGTTTGCTTTGTCCTGTCAGACTAGTGTCCAGAGGCTGGAGGTGCTACCAGGAGCAGGCCAGTACACCAGGAGACGTGGAGGGGGCCGTAGGAGGGCAACAACCCAACAGCAGGACTGTTACCTCAGGCTTTGTGCAAGGAGGAATAGGAGAAGCACTGCCAGAGCCCTGCAAAATGACCTCCAGCAGGCCAACAATGTGCATGTGTCTGCACAAACGGTTAGAAATCGAATCCATGAGGATGGTCTGAGTGCCCGACATCACACAGATGGGGGTTGTGCTCATAGCCCAACACCGTATAGGACACTTGGCATTTGCCACAGAACAACAGGATTGGCAAATTCGCCACTAGCGCCCTGTGCTCTTCACAGATGAAAGTAGGTTCACACTGAGCACATATGACAAGCGTGACAGAGTCTGAAGACGCCGTGGAGAGCAATCTGCTTCCTGTAACATCCGTCAGTTTGGCAGTGGGTCAGTAATGGCGTGGGGTGGCATTTCTTTGGAGGGTCGCACAGCCCTCCATGTGCTCGCCTGAGGTAGCCTGACTGCCATTAGGTACCGAGATGAGATCCTCAGACCCCTTGTGAGACCATATGCTGGTGCAGTTGGCCCTGGGTTCCTCCTAATGCAGAACAATGCCAGACCTCATGTGGCTGGAGTGTGTCAGCAGTTCCTGCAAGATGAAGGTATTGAAGCTATGGACTGGCCAGCCCGTTCCCCAGACCTGAATCCGATTAAACACATCTGGGACATCATGTCTCACACCATCCACCAACGTCACGTTGCACCACAGACTGTCCAGGAGTTTGCGGATGCTTTAGTCCAGGTCTGGGAGGAGATCCCTCAGGAGACCATCCGTCGCCTCATCAGGAGCATGCCCAGGCATTATAGGGAGGTCATACAGGCACGTGGAGGCCACACACTACTGAGCATCATTTACTTGTCTTGAGGCATTTCCACTGAAGTTGGATCAGCCTGTAACTTGATTTTCTACTTTTATCTGGAGCATCATTGCAACTCCAGACCTCCGTGGGATATTAGCTGTGATTTACATTGATGATTTTTAGGTTTTATTGGGATTTTAGTGTTCCCTTTATTTTTTTGAGCAGTGAGTTTAATGTATGTGAGTGTATATATATATATATATATATATATATATATATATATATATATATATATATATATATATATATATATATATATACAGTGGGGCAAAAAAGTATTTAGTCAGTCAGCAATAGTGCCAGTTCCACCACTTAAAAAGATGAGAGGCGTCTGTAATTTACATCATAGGTAGACCTCAACTATGGGAGACAAACTGAGAAAAAAAAATCCAGAAAATCACATTGTCTGTTTTTTTAACATTTTATTTGCATATTATGGTGGAAAATAAGTATTTGGTCAGAAACAAAATTTCATCTCAATACTTTGTAATATATCTTTTGTTGGCAATGACAGAGGTCAAACTTTTTCTGTAAGTCTTCACAAGGTTGCCACACACTGTTGTTGGTATGTTGGCCCATTCCTCCATGCAGATCTCCTCTAGAGCAGTGATGTTTTTGGCTTTTCGCTTGACAACACGGACTTTCAACTCCCTCCAAAGGTTTTCTATAGGGTTGAGATCTGGAGACTGGCTAGGCCACTCCAGGACCTTGAAATGCTTCTTACGAAGCCACTCCTTCATTGCCCTGACGGTGTGCTTTGGATCATTGTCATGTTGAAAGACCCAGCCACGTTTCATCTTCAATGCCCTTGCTGATGGAAGGAGGTTTGCACTCAAAATCTCATGATACATGGCCCCATTCATTCTTTCATGTACCCGGATCAGTCGTCCTCTCCCCTTTGCAGAGAAACAGCCCCAAAGCATGATGTTTCCACCACCATGCTTTACAGTAGGTATGGTGTTTGATGGATGCAACTCAGTATTCTTTTTCCTCCAAACACAACAAGTTGTGTTTCTACCAAACAGTTCCAGTTTGGTTTCATCAGACCATAGGATATTCTCCCAAAACTCCTCTGGATCATCCAAATACTCTCTAGCAAACTTCAGACGGGCCCGGACATGTACTGGCTTAAGCAGTGGGACACGTCTGGCACTGCAGGATCTGAGTCCATGGTGGCGTAGTGTGTTACTTATGGTAGGCCTTGTTACATTGGTCCCAGCTCTCTGCAGTTCATTCACTAGGTCCCCCCGCGTGGTTCTGGGATTTTTGCTCACAGTTCTTGTGATCATTCTGACCCCACGGGGTGGGATTTTGCATGCAGCCCAAGATCGAGGGAGATTATCAGTGGTCTTGTATGTCTTCCATTTTCTAATGATTGCTCCCACTGTTGATTTCTTCACTCCAAGCTGGTTGGCTATTGCAGATTCAGTCTTCCCAGCCTATCAGGGATTTGTTCTGGTATGCAGTGGCAGGACCGCAGTGATGAGGCAACACACAGGCTTTCAGTCCAAATTTCCTTGGTTTATTAACACTTTAAACAGTCAGTGGCAGAAAGTAAGGCCGGTTTCACATTTGTGGTTGTGTCCGCAGCGTTTCTTCCGCAAATATCTGCATGCGTTGTGTATTCCTATATTTAACATTAGGGACACATGCGTCTGCAATCGGTTGCTTTTTGCTGCATTTGACGACGCATGCGTCGTTTCGTCGTCTGCGGTTTGGTGCGGTAAACGCTACATATAGTGATTTTAGAGGCGTCAATTTGCCACCTAGAAACGTATGCGGTCGATTGCGTAAGGAATACGCCAAAAAACGCATTGCTGTCTATGTGAATGCATGCGTTCACAAGCACATGCGTTTGCTTGCGTTTGTGAACGCATACGTTGTATCCCAGGAAAACATGTCTAGACACTGATTAGCCACCCCCCACATGCAAAGGTGATAAAGGGAGGGAGTGGACAGTTGCAGGTCACTACTCAGCAGACAGTGAACCAGACGAGACGCAGGCTACAACCTTAGGCCAGTCTCACACATCCAGATAATTCCGGTACCGGAAAAATCGGTACCGTAATTATCCGTGTCCGTGTGCTTACGTTGAACATCAGTGTGGCACACGTGCGGCAGCCGTGTGCCGCCCGTGTGCCGACTGAGGGCCACACGGACCGTGCAGGAGACAGCGCTAGAGTTAAGCGCTGTCCCCTGCGTGCGGTGCTGAAGCCGGTATTCATCAAGGAATGAATAATCTTTTTTTTTTATTTTTAAAATAAAGTTGCCGGTAATCTGCCCCCTCCCACCCCCTGTGCGCCCCCCCCCCCATCCCCGCTGGCATTAAAATATCTACCCGGCTCCCTCGGCACTTACATCCTCTCAGCGTCACAGCTCTTCCTGTATGAGCGGTCATGTGGTGCCGCTTATTACAGTAATGAATATGCAGCTCCACCCCTATGGGAGATGGAGCCGCATATTCATCACTGTAATGTGCGGCACCATGTGACCGCTCATACAGGACAAGCAGCGACGCTGAGAGGATGTAAGCGCCGAGGGAGCCGGGTAAGTATTTTAATGCCAGCGGAGGGGCGCACAGGGGGTGGGAGAGGGCAGATTACCGGCAACTTTATTTTAAAAACAAAACAAAAAAATTAATTCCATCTTTCCAGCAAACGCTGCTGGAGAGAAGAAATGAATGGGGCTTCAGCACCACATGCGGGGAAGGGGGCGGGGGGAACAGCGCTTACAGTAGCGCTGTCTCCTGCACGGCACACGGACTGCAAACGGACATCCGTGTGCGGTACGTGTTTTACACGGACCCATTGACTTTAATGGGTCCGTGTGATCCGTGCGCTCCCACGAACACTGACATGTCTCCGTGTTTTCCAAACGGACACACGGTCCGTGAAAACACGCTAACATGTGCAGACACATTGATTTTAATGTGTCTATGTGAGTCAGTGTCTCCGGTACGTGAGGAAACTGTCACCTCATGTACCGGAGCCACTGACGTGTGAAACCGGCCTTAGAGGAAAACAAGACACTGACCAATGTGAGTATATCCTAGCCAATGCCTATATTTTCTATTTTCTGTTTCTACATGTCCTAATTTCTGCCATTTCTTTTTTTCTGCTTGCATCAGAATGTCATCTTCTTCTGATGAAGATCAAATGCCTGGGCCTGCACAAGCGGAAAATGTCAGTGAAGTGAGTATTCACCTCCTCAGATTGGTAAGTATTCACTGTCACATCAACACATATGACAATTTTTTTGTATGTTTTTTTAGAGCACTTCTTCCAATGCGGCAGAGGCTGAGCAGGAGAAGCGGGGTCACAGTCGGGTGGCACGGCGGCAGCGTGTTCGTATATGTGGCTGACAGTTTATTATATCCACACTTGACAATTCTTGAATCTTAATTTCTTTACTTTTCTCTTTCTTTCCCTTTTACTTCTGCACTCCTTTTTTTTCACTTTCAATATTCATGCCATTTCTCTGATTCTGTTTTCTTTCTTCCTTATGTTAATGTCTCCAACCTTAATGTCCTTTTTTTTTAATTTTAGGTGTTGTGACGGCACCAAACAGCCATCGTCTCTTCAGTCTGCGTCAAATAGCTACTGGTGAACCGAGTCAGGACGCAATGACGTCAACAACCTAAGCCCAAAAAAACAAAGTGGTTTTGATAGGAAATACATAGGGGACATGGTCAAGATAATAAAACACGTATTTTATTAACAACAAACATTAGTAACATTTAAAACATAACTGGTACAGATCCAAAGCCAACAGAACATTGTACACAATATTGTCCTGCCATGCCACATGTCCTATCTCAGAATTAAAAAAAGGCAGCAAATTGGTCCCGCTTGTGGCCAACTTCAACAGTTGACTGCAGTGGGTGATGCCGATAATCAGGCAAAGGGTTTGCAACTTGTTCATCAAGTTCAGTGGTGGTTCGCTCCTTAGCCAGAATGTAATTGTGGAGAACCACACAGGCTTTTATCACCTCATCCACTGTCTCCATTTTTAGATTTATGGCTGTTGCAAGAATGCGCCATTTTGAGACCATAATCTCAAAGGCACACTCTACTGTTCTGCGGGCCCTGGTGAGTCTGTAGTTATAGATCCGTTTTGTGTGGTTCAAGTTCCGACTTGAATATGGCTTCAGTAGATTTTCACTCATCTGAAAGGCCTCATCCCCAACCATAACAAATGGCATCGGTGGGCCTTGAGTGTTGGGGGGAGGTCGTGGCTGTGGAAAATTAATTTTTTTGCCATAAACACGTCAGCCCATATCCGAGTTTTTGAAAGTCTGGAAATCGTTGCCACGGCCAAAAGCACCAATGTCCACAGCGATGAAGCGACAATCCGCATCAGTTATCGCCATGAGAACTACTGAATAATATTTTTTATAGTTGAAGAACTCTGATCCCATTCTGGCTGGTTTGTTAATCCGGATGTGCTTTCCACCGCACCCGAACAGTTGGGGAAATCACACACAGTCCAGAATTTATCAGCAATTTCCATGCACATGTCCTCGGTGGGAATGGGTATAAATTCTTGACAGAGAACGTTCCACAAAGCCCGGCAGGTGTCCAAAACTATTCTAGACAGGGTGGAAATTCCAAGCTGGTACTGGAAGTGGAGAGATGATAAGCTCTCTCCGGTTGCCAGAAATCTGTAATAAAATAAAGAAAAAATAAAATTACAATCAATTCTATTTATGGTGTTATTCTGCTAAAGACATAAAGGAAAATACAAAGAATACATGTCAGACCAACAATAATTATGACTGGCATGTGTTTAGAATTATTATGTACCTTAAGGTAACCAGGAGACGTTCCTCTGCTGGAATCGTTCTACGGAGTTGGGTGTCCTGTCTCCGGATGACTCCTTGAACATGAGCAAGCAACTCCAAAAAAGAGTCTTGCAACATCCTGGTATATTCCGTGAATTTGTCTGGGTTGGCATTAAGCTCACCATACAGAGTGTGATATGCTCCACGGCTCTCCCGCAGTTCTATAATGGGGTGTTGCCAAAAACGCCTACGCCGTGTCCTTCTCTGTCTTTCACGATTTCGGTGTTGCTCCCAAGCAAATGCACACGCAATAAAAAGCTTGATGCTTAGATCCAGGTTAAAGTAAAAGCTATCCATGTGAAGATCCATCATGACACAGGATACAGTAGCACACTGTTAAGATTTCAGCAGTCCTAGGGTCTATATATAGATATCCCATAATACACGCCCTCTGTAGTCACATTGGTGGTGTCTGGTTATCTAGATTTTTCTCCTGTAAAATTTTCCACCATGCGCACAAAAAAAGCAAACGCATGAAAAAACGCATCGAAGCGCGTACAAATGCAGCGTTTTTAAACCGCATGCGTTCCCGCATGCGCCTAAAAACCGTTGCGTTTGTACGCGCTTCTATGCGTTTTTTCCTATACTTGCGTTTGCGGGTTAAACGCTGCGGATTCTAACGCAAATGTGAAACTAGCCTAAGAGAAAAAAAACACAAACATACTCCAGCTTGGAGAACCACTGGTCTCAGACTCACCCTTGCACAGGGCGGGCTTAACTAAGCGGCTGCCAGGTCAGCGGCGTCCGCCAGGTGCCATTCCCAGGGTTGCTATGAGTGTTGTTGCCAACCTTTGCAGCATATGTACACCGACAAAAAATAATTCAGGCTAGCTCCAGCCTAGTTCCCCACACAGAACATGTATTAAATAAAAAAAAACTCCATTTTATAGCCCATAACCACACCCACAAGTGAGGTACCTATCACATGGGCTGATCGCGTGACATCACTGCAGGTCCTCAACCTTAGGGAAAACCAGGCCAAATCTTATCCTGCTGATAGAAATATATCTTCCGTTCAGCACTACACCTTTTACTGCACCACAAATATATATATTTGAAGAGCCCAGCGTTGCCCAGTCATACTAACTAACTGTGGGACACTTCGACATTGGGAGTGTGGAGAGAGGAATGTGATGTGGTGACTAGGGTTGAGCGAAACGGATCGTTCATTTTCAAAAGTCGCCGACCCGATCCCTGTGTGGGGTCGGCCATGCGGTATGCGACTTTCGCGCCAAAGTCGCGTTTCGTATGACGCGCCTGGAGAGAGAGAGAGAGAGACGGGTTTCGCGGCTCGACCCTAAAAAAGTCAAGGTCGCTCAACCCTAGTGGTGACGGATCAGTAGATAAAACAGGTGAAGGGGTGGAGAAAGAAAGAGAACGAGTGTACATGAAACCGGGAGTAGTGATAGTGTTAGGAATTTGGAAGGTTTGAGGGGTGGAGTGGAGGGATTGGGAGGCAGAATAGGTGGTGGGTGGAGCAGAGGGTTGTGTTTGGGGCATGATGGGTGTTGAAGTAGACTGGTGGTAGTGGGCAGGGAGTGGAGGCGCGGATGATGTGCTTGGGAACTGGTATGGGGCAGGATGCTGGTACGGGGCAGGATGCTGGTATTGTCTGGGAGGGGGAGGAGGGACAGGCTGGAGGGGGGGCAGGTGGTGGAGGAAGTACCGATGCAGGTGTAGGGGCTTGGGAGCTAACATGCACTAGAACAGCGGTCCCCAACCTTTTTGACCTTGAGAGCCACATTTAGCACTGAGAGAGGGTCGCGAGCCACATTCAGCTCCTGAGAGGTGGTCACGAGCAACATTCTTCTTCTGTTCCCCTCAAAGTTGTGTCAACCAAAGCCACCATTACGGGTATAATGATAACCGAAGATTTTCCACAGAAATCACTCCAAAGCAGTACACTGAGATCCAGAGGTTCCCACAATGGCCCAATTCAGTATTATCCCATCAAGGACTCCCAACACACTGTTGCATCTAGCTTTAAGAACCTCCTCTAATAGGTAGCATCATCCTCCAGCATACTATACCTAAAACATCTCTAAACCCCTAAGACCAGTATATGTGCATCCAGATCTGATCTTCTGTGCTGGGCTACTCAAAAATTCACAATTTTGAGATGTACTCTTCATACCTGTTTGCTAGACCTGGAGCTAATGCACCATGCTGACAGACAATCGCGAGCCACAATTCCTGGGACCGCGAGCCACATGTGGCTCCCAAGCTACAGGTTGGGGACCCCTGCGCTAGAGCAAACTGGCACGATTGCATTACATGCATCTGCTGATCAGGAAATAGCTTGTCCATGCGCTCGAGTACTGCCTGGAAAAAGGAGTGGTTTGGTGATTTACTTGCATCTAAATGCATCCTATCCAGGCGTGTGTGCAACTCAAGAATACTGTTGCTGAGTAAATTAAATCCTGCAGTCATTTGCTCAGACAGCAGTTTGAGACAGTTCTGGAAGGATGCACTCAGATGCAAGAACTCGGGCGCATAGCTCTGTACCTGACCCCTCTGGCGCTGCTGCCTAGAACCCACAGGTGTTCTAGAGGTGGCAGCATCAGAGAGGTGGGTGTCACGCCGTTAACAGCGATAAAGGGGCAGGACGGCGTACTGGGACCCGCACCTGTCCCTGCCACTATAATGGGCCCCGACTTTCCCTTATCTCAGGGGTACC
The DNA here is from genome assembly GCF_032444005.1 of Ranitomeya imitator. Lineage (NCBI taxonomy): Eukaryota > Metazoa > Chordata > Amphibia > Anura > Dendrobatidae > Ranitomeya > Ranitomeya imitator. The sequence continues at coordinate 712,927,293 of NC_091282.1, read as the reverse complement.
TATGATGGTTAGGAGGCCTGAGCCGCCAGCGTATCCCTGTCTCCTGTGCAGGCCCTATCAATGGCCCCCTCACCCCCCAAAGGAGATGAACTGCACCAGTGTATAAATACAACAATAAACAGGGTATACAGACAAGGTAACTAAAAGTCTCAGACTCACCAAATGTTCACACAACCACAGAGGTAACACATAGAAGGAAAGAGAAGGAAAAAACTAGGAAAGGAAACAGGTTTAACATGCAACCAAAACAGCAGACACCAATCTCTGTAATAAACCTCCAAGCTCCTAATACACCACGCTCCTTCAACCTCCAAGCCAGGCAGCTGAACTGATCACTGACAATAGCTGAAGTCAAGGCTGGGTCTATATAGAGGAGGAGATTACAAAATCACCTTCAGCTGAGAGACCCAGCTCACAGCAACTCAGCAACAAGATTAACTTCTGCACTGTTGGCACAAAGCAGCCAGGTCAGAATACAGGAGAAGAGCTTTTATTCACTGTGTGTGAACGAGGCCCAGAGCGCTGCGGTTCTCTGGAACCTCTCTGTTGCGGTAGCCCCGTGACAGTGGGGTAAAGGAAAAGCTATATCTTCACCAGCAGCTTCATGTAACGCAGTCGGCCACGATGCTCCAGCGCTGGTGGATGGGACCAAGGGATCAGATGTGAGGGAAAGCTGGGAAGGTACAGATAGGCCGGGACTGTCGAAGTGTCCCTCGGTGGCGGACTCTTGAGGGATCGCCCCAGAAGGGTTCAACACTGCAGGCTCCCGATTGCTGCAGACGGTGCAGTGGAATAAAGAAAAAATATATATAATTAATATATTGATATTGCATGGCCCTGGCTGAAACCCAAAAAAAGTGTTAGACATGTAAACATTTTTATTAAATGGGGTGGGTAATATTTACCTTCTGCTCACCATCGTTGACTGGAGGAACGGGCTCTTGCATACTTATACTTGCTCCTGCGTCCTCCCAATCCACTTGGGGCATGCATCTCCTTGTTAAACTCCTTCTTGAAACGATCCCTGATTGACCGCCACCGCTTGACAACTCTCTTGCCTGAAAGTGAAAGCACAAATTGGTTAGTATACAACACATTACATCCAGCAACATAACTGAACTGTGAACACTTACGCGCTTGATTCTGGGCCCGAACATTGAGGTCCTCTCAGTTGTGCAACGACTTCTTGGCACACTTGCTCCCAGAGCCGACGGGTCACAATGATATCAGCGGTCTGCCATGTTCCACAGTGGCTCCCGCCTGTTGTGAATTCTGCTCTTGGGCTCCCTCCGGTGGTTATGAGTGGTAGTGCTGCTGTCTTTGGATCGCAGCATTTATCAGGTGTGTCCACTTAATTGCAATTTGGACTGGGCTATTTAGTCTTGCTTGATCCTTTAGTCAGTGCCAGTTGTCCATTGTTTTTGGAGGATTCACATCCATACCTGGTCTCTCCTGTTTTGCTGTTGATTTCAACAAAGATAAGTTCTGGCTTTGTTTTTGCTGTCCACATGCTGTGGACCTTATAGTTCAGTGCATTTTCATGTTTTGTCTTGTCCAGCTTTGTCTGTGAAGGATTTTTTGCAGCCAAGCTGTGTCTCTGGAGATGCAGATATACCATCCATGTCTTTAGTCAGATGTGGAGATTTGTATTTTCTGTGGTGGATATTTTCTAGTGTTTTAATACTGACCGCATAGTACTCTGTCCTATTCTTTCTTTTTAGCTAGATTGGCCTCCTTTGCTAAATCCTGATTTCAGTCTGCGTATGTCATTTCCCTCTCCTCTCACAGTCAATATTTGTGGGGGGCTGTCTATCCTTTGGGGATTTTCTCTGAGGCAAGATAGTTTTCCCATTTCTATCTTTAGGGGAAGTTAGTTCTTAAGGCTGTGTCGAGGTGTCTAGGGAGTGTTAGGTACATCCCACGGCTGCTTCTAGTTGCGGTGCTAAGTTCAGGGTCTGCGGTCAGTACAGGTACCACCTTCTCCAGAGTACTTCTCATGCTGCTCCTAGGCCACCAGATCATAACACCCGCCCTCGAATTAGATCGATGAGGAGGTCACTGTTTAGCCCGGAATCCTCACCATCCAAGTCAGAAGCACGCTGTGAAACTTGTTATAAAAGACAAAAAAACAAAGACATTAGACTCAAAAAAACAACATAAATTAAAAAAAAAAAAAAAAAAGGTACTTACTCGATGGCGACCGCCCTGACGTTCACGCCGATGACCCTGGGAGGCGCGTTCAGGACCTCTCGATTGAGCCAAAGAATCAGAAGACTAAAAGAAAAAAAAATGATGTGCTTGGATGTAGGCTATGTGTTGTGTGTACGGTGATGTCTGTAATAATCTGTTTTTGTGTTGTGTGCAGTGTGATGTGTGTGATGATGTGGTTCTGCGATGCATGTAAACTTACCAATTGGGAGCCCACTCCGAGTATCTCTCCACCCCTTATGTGTCCTTCTGGTTACACCTCTTCTGTTTCAGCTTCTTGTTATACAAAAATGACATATTAATATATATATATTACGTCAACATCACCAAAAATAAAAAAAAGTGAACATCGCCAAAAAAAAAGAAAACATTTACCTCACAGCGCTGACGACGCAGGGGAGGGCTCCCAGATGAAGACGTGGCTGGAGCTGGCTGCTGGCTGGAGCTGGCTGGCTGCTGGCTGGAGCTGGCTGTGGCTGTAGCTGGCTGGCTTGGCTGCTGGCTGGCTTGGAGCAGGTTGAGCTCTGGCTCTGGTGCAAGGTTCAGCTCTGGCAGCAAGTTCAGCTCTGGCTCTGGCTGGCGGCAGGTTCAGCTCTGGCGGCAGGTTCAGCTCTGGCGCTGGCGGCAGGTTCAGCTCTGGCGCTGGTGGCAGGTTCAGCTCTGGCTCTGGCGGCTGGTTCAGCTCTGGCTCTGGTGGCTGGTTCAGCTCTGGCTCTGGTGGCAGGTTCAACTCTGGCTGGCGGCAAGTTCAGCTCTGGCTCTGGTGGCAGGTTCAGCTCTGGCTCTGGTGGCAGGTTCAGCTCTGGCTCTGGTGGCAGGTTCAACTCTGGCTCTGGTGGCAGGTTCAACTCTGGCTCTGGTGGCAGGTTCAGCTCTGGCTCTGGTGGCAGGTTCAGCTCTGGCTCTGGTGGCAGGTTCAGCTCTCGCTCTGGTGGCAGGTTCAGCTCTCGCTCTGGTGGCAGGTTCAGCTCTCGCTCTGGTGGCAGGTTCAGCTCTGGCTCTGGTGGCAGGTTCAGCTCTGGCTCTGGTGGCAGGTTCAGCTCTGGCTCTGGTGGCAGGTTCAGCTCTGGCTCTGGTGGCAGGTTCAGCTCTGGCTCTGGTGGCAGGTTCAGCTCTGGCTCTGGTGGCAGGTTCAGCTCTGGCTCTGGTGGCAGGTTCAGCTCTGGCTCTGGTGGCAGGTTCAGCTCTGGCTCTGGTGGCAGGTTCAGCTCTGGCTCTGGTGGCAGGTTCAGCTCTGGCTCTGGTGGCAGGTTCAGCTCTAGCTCTGGCGGCAGGTTCAGCTCTGGCTCTGGCAGCAGGTTCAGCTCTGGTTCTGGTGGCAGGTTCAGCTCTTGAGGCAGGTGTTCTCTGTCTTGCTGGCTGGTAAACGGATGAGTGAAATCCTCACTGGCAATGTTTATATCTGTTTCCTGGGGGCTGGCCAATTGTATCAGAGCATGCACATTTTAAAAAAAGGAATCCAGCGCCGGATCCATCATTTTCCGGATCCGGTGCCTTCTGGTGCCCATAGGCTTCCATTGTAGCAAAAAGCTGGAAGCGCCGGATCCGTCGCTGTCTGGTTTTTGCCGCAGACAAAAAAAAGTTACTGTCTACGTTTTTTCCAGACACTGGAAAACCAATTTTCACCGGATGCAACGTGAGGCCATCTGGCACAATCCGGCGCTAATACAAGTCTATGATAAAAAAAACGGATCCGGCAGCAGCTTTCACCGGTTCCGTTTTTTAAAAAATTCGCCAGATTCAGCTTGATGGCAAAAACCTGATGTGTGAAAGTAGCCTGATATAATTGGCCAGATTCTTTTGAAAGAGAAAACAGTCATGTGATCCTAGCTTAAAATTGTAACATCAATGCCGATTTAATAACAGTAGTATGGTATCCAGTGGCGTATCTTGAAACTCATGGGCCCCAATGCGAAAGCTCCAACAGGGCCCCAAAATATTTTAAATCTTTAATAGCAATAGTCTTTTTCTATAGGCCAAAGGGTCTTTTAGAGCCCCCTAGGCTCCAGGGCCTAGGTGCAATTGCAACCCCTGCACCTGTTGTAGTTACACCCCTGATGGTATCATATATCATTCATATCATGGAGAATCCCTTTTATTAGAGCTGTAGCTCCCTGAGTCTGAGGAACATGGGGTTGTGGCAATCAGACCCACACTAATTCGTACATGATAACCTATGCCTGTGCCATCATTTAGCTTTATGAAATTACCCTTTTAATAATTTAGGTCAATAAATGAACTTACTAAACAAAAAACAACAAATTGTAAGGGTCTTGGGCCAAATTTGGATGACATGAAAAGGTAAGAAATAAATGTGCACTTAATCTACATAAAATAGACCAGAGCAAGGAAAGATGCCTTAAAGGATGAAGGCTCTTGGACAATACTGCCATGGGAAAAAAGTACAATTTTTAGAATTGATAAACTCAGTGTGTAATAAGGTTTTTCAGCAGCATCTAACATCTAACATTGAAAACCTTCATTTAATGTCACTTTCTTTCCATGTTAATCACATACTTCATAACTCTCCCTAGTCATTCTAGGACAGGAACTCTCCAGGGGAAGAATTTGTGCAGAATATGATACAGCTGAAAGCAAATTTATCTTTGAGCGTCATTTAGCCACACTCATTCACAGCCAGCACAAGCCCTGGGGAACTGGGAAATGGTCAGCCAAATAGCATGTGTTGATTGATTTCCCAATCTATTCATTTCCCTCTCTGCTGTGAGAGGTGCACACATGCCTCTTGCCAAGCACATCAAAGACTCCCCTGTCCGTGGTGCTGAATTAAATACAAAGTAAGACCATCATTCTGTTTGCTGCCTCTGTCAGCCATAGTCAGTAGCAAATATTTGGTTGTTTTGTCTTAGTTTATGTAGGAATAAGATGTTTTCTTTTATTAAATATAATGAGTAAATAGAAAACACAAATAAGGAAAGCTTATTATCTCTCATCCCCTTGTAACACCTCTTCCCACACCAAGCAGAAAAAGCTACATTAAAAAAGTCAAATTATGAGTAATGATACCACTAGCATCCCTATCATATTTCCAAAAGCTTGTTTTGCATTTAATTTTTTTAAATAAGTTTTTTTTTCAACATTTAAAAAGGTCAGAGGTTTTTAGGCAAATAAACCAATCAGCTGACCTTCTGCTGCATCAGCCTCGATTGATGCTACTACCGGTCGTTTAACCCCGTAGATGCTGCTATGAATAGAAGCAGCAGCATCTACATTGTTAACAGAGTGACAGGACTCACTCTTTCACCCCATCGGTGCCCACCCAGAGATGTGATTGCAGCATGCTGATGAATGCTGTGGACTCAGGATCTGCCAGCTATGGTCATAAGACTAACAAGCCATGTGGTAGTGTGTAATGGTCTGGGTGGTGGAACCAATGTGCCAAAGCCCAAGGAAGACCTGGAGGGGCATGAATGGGAGCCTCATCCAATCCGACCTCAGACATGTAGCAGCTAACGACACTGTGGTCCGTGAAGAGGCAAGGGAGGTGATCCAGGTGCTACTCCAGGACTGACCTTGGGTAGATGGCGGGTGACCCCTAGGAACCGGAAGCTGGATTGGCCCGGGGAATGTCCAACAGATGCAGGCAAGCAGAGAAGATGACAGGAACTGCAGGTGCAGGCAGGACAGTCTGATGGAGAGACGAGCACTGGAGGGTGCAACTGGCTCAGCTGCCATTGAGGTGAACACTGGCGAGTGCAGCAATCTAGGATACAAGTACAGGGACCTGAGAGCTGACAAGTGTATTAGGAACAAACTCACAACATTGCACAGGCACCTCTATGTTGGAGGAGGCAGCTTAAATAGTAAGTGACCTCCAGCTATTTGGCTAGGGACACTTTAGAAAAACACTGCGGCCCCTTTAAGAAAGAAGAAGTATGTGCGCGCGCAACCAAAGCACAGTGCCTGGAGACTTGCTAGGAGTGCACACATCCCGGGCAGCAGCGGACCCAGAAGGACGCAAGCCTCGGCAAGGAGTATGCTGGTGTCTCTGCAGGGAGAGAGGGACTGCAGGCCGAGATGCGGGCGCTACACAGTGTAACATTGACAGGTATTATGCACTACAACACAGAGGTATTGTAGTGCATTAGACCAGAATTAAAGTGCAAAATATTCCAAAGAGTGGCTAACTAGAAAAAAAAAAGTTAAAGAAAAATTGTAAAAATGAAAGGAAAAAAAAACAACAAAAATCCTATAAAAGTCATAACAAATCCCATAAAAACAAATTTGATTCCTAATTTTAAAATGCCACCAAAGGTTGGGTGGCATTTTGAAATTAGGAATAAAGATTGTTTTTTTATGGGATGTGTTATGATTTACATATTTGATAGATACCCAAGATTATTAATCTAACTTGAAAAAAATCCTATAAAAGCTAAAAAAAATATTCACAGATTTAGCTATTAAATTGCAGGTTTTATGTAAAAAAAATGCACAAGTGGAATGAAACAATCCAGAACAACCCGAGCAATAAAGCTATGACATTTTAGGCATGTCTAAAGGACCTGACACCACCTGAACAGAGGACATATGGAGTACCAAGTGACTCCATCTGCCTCATAGCGAATGGTTCCAGCAGGGTGCGGTGTAAATCCTGTTTTTGGGGATGCACATGGAAATCCTGACGTAGGTGCTCAGCAAAGAGCACAGGAAAAATGTGAACCTGGACTTCAAATTAATCAAAAATGATTATATTGTACCAACAAGAACTTCAATGTATCCCATGCTCCCAAGACCTACCTCCTGTATAAGGCCTCGCAGTGTGCCCAAACCGCAGATACCATTTTAGAGAAAGCATAGACTTATAATGAGCGGGGCTTAGCTGAACTTCAGGATCTGTGATTCCATATAAGAGCTATTCCAACCAGAGAGGATATGAAGAACTATATCTCCTGGTTATATCATTAACATAGAGTAGAAATCGCCTCCATGTGATTGTGCAGAAACCGGGTGAGCGAGTTACAACAGAAGCTTCCACAGCTGCATGGTCAGCAAGATCAGACTCCAATTCTTACTAACTACAATACCTAAAAGGTCTATTGGAGGATGCTGGTCTGGGGAAGACTTCCCTGTAGAAAGACTGCACCCACGTGGGGATCTGCACACTACTTAATAGGGTGCAAAAATGTTCTTGTTCCAGCCTGCCCCAAACTTAGAGACCTAAACTTTTCTATCAAATTATTACAGGGAATAGGACATTCTCCTTAATTCTATAACTTTCTTCTGTCTTACCCCTCGCCACCATTCCTCCAAAATTTACAGATTTCCCTCTCACTTTCATTACCTCTCCCTTTAGTTCTATTGTTTTATTATCTTTTTAGCCCATTATCTTTAGGTGACCCAATGCTCATGGCCTCAGTACGCTACAAAATGTTTCACAGGTGTTATGCACAAAATAGGAAGGACCTATACTGCTTCTCCAAGTCATACTTTGAAGCCAGCCATATCTTAATTTTTTTGTTATGGGGCTAAACACTTATCGGTAGATAGTAGCTAACTGCCTGACTGTTCTGCCATGCGACAAACTCTCTCAGTGCAGAGCGGTCAAGGACTGTTCCTGGCGGTGACTCTTCTGCTTCCTGTGACGTCTTATCAACAGTTGATTGACAACCATCTCGGCCTCACACAACAGGCAGCTGGCTGCCCATCAACATGATCAAGAGAACAGAGCAGAAGAGAAGGAACTGCTCTGTCGACAAAAAGTCACAGGAAGTCGGAGATTCTGGAACTTCCCTGAACAAGGAGAGATAACCGCAGAGCAGCCAAATCGTTAGCAACTACTTGCCAAGAAGACCTGTGCAGCATAGAAAAAAAAAGCCCCAGAAGCCGTTTAAGGCGAAACCTTTACACCCACTGGTTCCAGAGCGTCTTCTCGGTTTGTCAATCTTAAGATGTGTTTCTTGATTTATAGAAGTCTCATGCACACACTTTCCTGGATTCTCTTACAAACACATACTGTACATATACTAGAAATCTATCTTCATGAAGAATAAAATAAATAATATAATTAACTATCGTAAATTGATATCCACCTTATTCATGCGAAACCTCTGCTCGTAGCTCTTTTGTAACAACACTCTCTGAAATGGCAGATCGAAGATCGGTTGCAGAGGGAGACTCCAATTTCCCACTTGGATCCAATCCTAGACACAATTTCCAGACTCAGTCTGGTTCCCCTGAGACAACCTCGCTCTTTGAAGTAGAATCAATAAACACACACTCCTGATGACCGAGGTATAGCAGATTCTTCATCCCCGAGGTACACGAGCTACAGAATCCACACCTCATCCTCCTATGCCATGGGAGGCTTGAAAGTGTGTCCTCAGAGGCTCCTTAACCCCTTCATGACCCAGCCTATTTTGACCTTAAAGACCTTGCCATTTTTTGCAATTCTGACCAGTGTCCCTTTATGAGGTAATAACTCGGGAACGCTTCAACAGATCCTAGCGATTCTGAGATTGTTTTCTCGTGACATATTGGGCTTCATGTTAGTGGTAAATTTAGGTCAATAAATTCTGTGTTTATTTGTGATAAAAACGGAAATTTGGCGAAAATGTTGCAATTTTCACATTTTGAATTTTTATTCTGTTAAACCAGAGAGTTATGTGACACAAAATAGTTAATAAATAACATTTCCCACACGTCTAATTTACATCAGCACAATTTTGGAAACAAAATATCTTTTTGATAGGAAGTTATAAGGGTTCAAATTTGACCAGCGATTTCTCATTTTTACAACGAAATTTACAAAACCATTTTATTTAGGGACCACCTCACATTTGAAGTCAGTTTGAGGAGTCTATATGGCTGAAAATACCCAAAAGTGACACCATTCTAAAAACTGCACCCCTCAAGGTGCACAAAACCACATTCCAGAAGTTTATTAACCCTTCAGGTGCTTCACAGCAGCAGAAGCAACATGGAAGGAAAAAATGAACATTTAACTTTTTAGTCACAAAAATGATCTTTCAGCAACAATTTTTTTACTTTCCCAATGGTAAAAGGAGAAACTGAACCACGAAAGTTGTTCTCCAATTTGTCCTGAGTACGCAGATACCTCATATGTGGGGGTAAACCACTGTTTGGGCGCACGGCAGGGCTTGGAAGGGAAGGAGCGCCATTTGACTTTTTGAATGAAAAATTGGCTGCACTCTTTAGCGGACACCATGTCACATTTGGAGAGCCCCCGTGTGCCTAAAAATTGGAGCTCCCCCACAAGTGACCCCATTTTGGAAACTAGACGCCCCAAGGAACTTATCTAGATGCATAGTGAGCACTTTAAACCCCCAGGTGCTTCACAAATTGATCCGTAAAAATGAAAAAGTACTTTTTTTTCACAAAAAAATTCTTTTAGCCTCACTTTTTTCATTTTCACATGGGCAACAGGATAAAATGGATCCTAAAATTTGTTGGGCAATTTCTCCTGAGTACACCGATACCTCACATGTGGGGGTAAACCACTGTTTGGGCACATGGTAAGGCTCGGGAGGGAAGGAGCGCCATTTGACTTTTTGAATGAAAAATTATCTCCATCGTTAGCGGACACCATGTCGCGTTTGGAGAGACCCTGTGTGCCTAAACAATGGAGCTCCCCCACAAGTGACCCTATTTTGGAAACTGGACCCCCCAAGGAACTTATCTAGATGCCTAGTGAGCACTTTAAACCCTCAGGTGCTTCACAAATTGATCCGTAAAAATGAAAAAGTACTTTTTTTTCACAAAAAATTTCTTTTCGCCTCAATTTTTTCATTTTCACATGGGCAATAGGATTAAATAGATCCTAAAATTTGTTGGGCAATTTCTCCCGAGTACGCCAATACCTAATATGTGGGGGTAAACCACTGTTTGGGCACACGGCAGGGCTTGGAAGGGAAGGCGCGCCTTTTGACTTTTTGAATGGAAAATTAGCTCCAATTGTTAGCGGACACCATGTCGCGTTTGGAGAGCCCCTGTTTGCCTATGCATTGGAGCTCCCCCACAAGTGACCCCATTTTGGAAACTAGACCCCCCAAGGAACTTATCTAGATACATACTGAGCACTTTAAACCCCCAGGTGCTTCACAGAAGTTTATAACGCAGAGCCATGAAAATAAAAAAAAAATTTTCTTTCCTCAAAAATGATTTTTTAGCCTGGAATTTCCTATTTTGCCAACGGTAATAGGAGAAATTGGACCACAAATTTTGTTGTACAGTTTGTTCTTAGTACGCAGATACCCCTTAATTGGTGGTAAACCACTGTTTGGGTGCACGGCAGGGCTCAGAAGGGAAGGCACGCCATTTGGCTTTTTAAATGGAAAATTAGTTCCAATCATTAGCGGACACCATGTCGCGTTTGGAGAGCCCCTGTGTGCCTAAACATTGGAGATCCCCACAAATGACCCCATTTTGGAAACTAGACCCCCAGAGGAACTAATCTAGATGTGTGGTGAGCACTTTGAACCCTCAAGTGCTTCACAGAAGTTTATAACGCAGAGCCATGAAAATAAAAAAAAAATTCTTTTCTCAAAAATGATTTTTTAGCCTGCAATTTTTTATTTTCCCAAGGGTAACAGGAGAAATTTGACCCCAAAAGTTGTTGTCCAGTTTCTCCTGAGTACGCTGATACCCCATATGTGGGGGTAAACCACTGTTTGGGCACATGCTGGGGCTCGGAAGTGAAGTAGTGACGTTTTGAAAAGCAGACTTTTATGGAATGCTCTGCGGACGTCACGTTGCGTTTGCAGAGCCCCTGATGTGGCTGAACAGTAGAAACCCCCCACAAGTGACCCCATTTTGGAAACTAGACCCCCAAAGGAACTTATCTAGATGTGAGGTGAGCACCTTGAACCCCCAAGTGCTTCACAGAAGTTTATAACACAGAGCAGTGAAAATAATAAATACGTTTTCTTTCCTCAAAAATAATTTTTTAGCCCAGAATTTTTAAATTTTCCCAAGGGTAACAGGAGAAATTTGACCCCAATATTTGTTGTCCAGTTTCTCCTGAGTACGGTGATACCCCATATGTGGGGGTAAACCACTGTTTGGGCACATGCTGGGGCTCGGAAGTGAAGTAGTGACGTTTTGAAAAGCAGACTTTTATGGAATGCTCTGCGGACGTCACGTTGCGTTTGCAGAGCCCCTGATGTGGCTGAACAGTAGAAACCCCCCACAAGTGACCCCATTTTGGAAACTAGACCCCAAAAGGAACTTATCTAGATGTGAGGTGAGCACCTTGAACCCCCAAGTGCTTCACAGAAGTTTATAACACAGAGCAGTGAAAATAATAAATACGTTTTCTTTCCTCAAAAATAATTTTTTAGCCCAGAATTTTTTATTTTCCCAAGGGTTACAGGAGAAATTGGACCCGAAAAGTTGTTGTCCAGTTTCTCCTGAGTACGCTGATACCCCATGTGTGGGGGTAAACCACTGTTTGGGCACACGTCAGGGCTCAGAAGGGAAGTAGTGACTTTTGAAATGCAGACTTTGATGGAATGGTCTGCGGACATCACGTTGCGTTTGCAGAGCCCCTGGTGTGCCTAAACAGTAGAAACCCCCCCAAGTGACCCCATTTTGTAAACTAGACCCCCCAAGGAACTTATCTAGATATGTGGTGAGCACTTTGAACCCCCAAATGCTTCACAGACGTTTACAACGCAGAGCCGTGAAAATAAAAAATCATTTTTCTTTCCTCAACAATGATGTTTTAGCAAGCAGTTTTTTATTTTCTCAAGGGTAACAGGAGAAATTGGACCCCAGTAATTGTTGCGCAGTTTGTCCTGAGTATGCTGGTACCCCATATGTGGGGGTAAACCACTGTTTGGGCACGCGTCGGGGCTCGGAAGTGAGGGAGCACTATTTGACTTTTTGAATACAAGATTGGCTGGAATCAATGGTGGCGCCATGTTGCGTTTGGAGACCCCCTGATGTGCCTAAACAGTGGAAACCCCTCAATTCTAACTCCAACACACCCCTAACCCTTATCCCAACTGTAGCCGTAACCCTAATCACAACCCTAACCCCAACACACCCCTAACCACAACCCTAACCCCAACACACCCCTAACCCTAACCACAACCCTAATTCCAACCCAACCCTAACCCTAAGGCAATGTGCCCACGTTGCGGATTCGTGTGAGATTTTTCAGCACCATTTTTGAAAAATCCGCGGGTAAAAGGCACTGCGTTTTACCTGTGGATTTACCGCGAATTGCCAGTGTTTTTTGTGCGGATTTCACCTGCGGATTCCTATTGAGGAACAAGTGTAAAACGCTGCGGAATCCGCACAAAGAATTGACATGCTGCGGAAAATACAACGCAGCGTTTCCGCGTGGTATTTTCCGCACCATGGGCACAGTGGATTTGGTTTTCCATAGGTTTACATGGTACTGTAAACCTGATGGAACTCTGCTGCGGATCCGCAGCGGCCAATCCGCTGCGGATCCGCAGCCAAATCCGCACCGTGTGCACATAGCCTAATTCTAAAGGTATGTGCACACGCTGCGGAAAACGCTGCGGATCGGCAGCAGTTTCCCATGAGTTTACAGTTCAATGTAAACCTATGGGAAACAAAAATCGCTGTGCACATGCTGCAGAAAAACTGCACGGAAACGCAGGGGTTTACATTCCGCAGCATGTCGCTTCTTTCTGCGGATTCCGCAGCGGTTTTACAACTGCTCCAATAGAAAATCGCAGTTGTAAAACCGCAGTGAAATGCGCAGAAAAACCGCGGTAAATCCACAGCGGTTTAGCACTGCGGATTTATGAAATCCGCTGCGGAAAAATCCGCAGAGGACCAGAATACGTGTGCACATTCCTAACCCTACCCCTAACCCTACCCCTAACCCTACCCCTAACCCTAGTTCTAACTTCAACCTTAGTGGGGAAAAAAAAAATTCTTTATTTTATTATTGTCCCTACCTATGGGGGTGACAAAGGGGGGGTCATTTACTGTTTTTTTTATTTTGATCACTGTGAGGTTTTATCACAGTGATCAAAATTCACTCTGGAACGAATCTGCCGGCCGTCAGATTCGGCGGGCGCACTGCGCATGCGCCCGCCATTTTGGAAAATGGCGGCGCCCAGGAAAGAAGACGGACGGACTCCGGGAGGCTAGGTAAGTATAAGGGGGGGAGATCAGGGTACGGGGGGGGGGGGGGGGAGTCGGAGCACGGGGGGGTGGATCGGAGCATGGGGGGGATCGTAACACGGGGCGGTGGATCGGAGAACGAGGGGGTGGATCGGAGTGCGGGGGGGTGGATCGCAGTGCGGGGGGGTGGATCGCAGTGCGGGGGGGTGGGATTGGAGCACGGGGGGAGCGGACAGGAGGACAGGGGAGCGGAGCACAGGATGGAGGGGAGCGGACCACAGATCGGAGGGCTGGGGGGGCGATCGGTGGGGTGGGGGCACATTAGTGTTTCCAGCCATGGCCGATGATATTGCAGCATCGGCCATGGCTGGATTGCAATATTTCACCAGTTTTTTAGGTGAAATATTACAAATCGCTCTGATTGGCAGTTTCACTTTCAACAGCCAATCAGAGCGATCGTAGCCACGGGGGGGGGGGGGGGGGGTGAAGCCACCCCCCCTGGGCTAAAGTACAACTCCTCCTGTCCCTGCACGCCGGGTGAAATTGGAGTTAACCCTTTCACCCGGCCTGCAGGAACGCGATTCCGCCATGACGCATACGCTGCGTCATGGGTCGGAATGGCACCGACTTTCCTGACGCAGCGTATGCGTCAAAGGTCGGGAAGGGGTTAATCAAAGAAGCAAGACTGAAAATGAAGAAAACACACGAGAATCCTTATATGAGAAAACCGTATCCACTACGTCATTACAGCCAAAAATAAGCTTAAAGAGCAACCATCATCCCCCCTATAAATCAATAGTACACGTGAAAATAAGAAACTTTGTTATATAGCTTATTATAGGGCTCTGCTTTTTTCTGGATTGATCATTACCTCTCAATCCATAATCAGTGAATACAGAGGCTCCTATTAATGAGATGGCAGATGACAGTTGGTGCTCATAAAGTTCTATGGAGAACTGTAAGTGTTGTTTCAGAATGTAGAGCAGAACATCTGTGTCGGCCTCTACGCCTCCTTCCATAGGACTTTAAAAGCACCAACTGTACGTTTGAATGAAACTATAATAATAATCTTTATTATAATAATAATCTTTATTTTTATATAGCGCTAACATATTCCGCAGCGCTTTACAGTTTGAAACACATTATCATCACTGTCCCCGATGGGGCTCACAATCTAGAATCCCTATCAGTATGTCGTTGGAATGTGGGAGGAAACCGGAGTACCCGGAGGAAACCCACGCAAACACGGAGAGAACATACAAACCCTTTGTAGATGTTGTCCTGGGTGGGATTAGAACCCAGGACCCCAGCGCTGCAAGGCTGCAGTGTTAACCACTGCGCTACACCAATTTAATGTTTTGGAAAATGGGAAAAAAACACCAAGTGTGGTGAAATTGTGAATCAAACGCAATTCTGACATTGTTTTTTAGGAATTGTTTTTACAGTGTACATTTTGTGGTAAAAATGACCTTGCACTACGATTCTCCTTATCAACACGATTACGGCAATAGCCAACATGTCCAGTTTTTTTATATTTTAGTGGTAAAATACCATTATAGAATAATGCAAGCCAATAAAATCAATTCCATCTTTAATAATAAATTAAAATACAATAACACACTACATATAAGAATGGAAGATACGGGTAAAAGCCGAGGGATGTCCCATAGAACAGTATAAAAATAGTTATCACCTAGATTGGTAGATAATAAAGGTAAAACCAGATATACATATTGTTGAGTCACCACTTGCCTAACATAAATAAACAAAGGGTAGACCAATGATAATAACAAACCAAGGTGAGGAGTGATGTCCCACTGTACCCGATGTGCGTTTCGCAACAAATGGCTTCATCAATGGGTGATGCAATGTGAACGCACAAAGTATGACATCAGCTGTACCACAATGGGTCATGTGGTTAGATTCTGGTCATGTACCCTATGATGCTTGCTTCCTGGCAGGCCCCTTTCTTTCATTGTGGCCGGCGTACAGTTAACGTGGTACACAACAACATACTTATTAATACGGTGAGTGAGTCTATTGACCGCAGGTGCGTATAAATTACACTCAGGTGCCCATGAATGTGCAATATGATTTCATTGGTCAGGTCTTATTTAAATACTTAAACTATGTGTAAGATTACGCTACCTGAGTGTGTTGGGGGACACTCGCTTGGCACAAGATTCAAGCACTCAGGCACGGTACCTCACATGAGTCTGGTTTATTAAACTGCATAAACCATATGATGTACAGTCCATTGCAATACATTCCATGATACAACAAGCACCTACAGTTTATGAAGGTACCTGACGGGAGCTCCTGCTCCACCTGCTGACTCCTTGTCAGTCCTCTGGGAAAGCTGCCTTACGGGGTTCACCAACTTGCCTGGCCGGCACACATCAGTCAGTCCAGAGCCACCGAAGGACTGTAGCTTCCCCAAACAGTAGCTGTGACTGGCTCTGCAGATCCCGGTCCTCACCTCGTGCTATTCAGGGATCCGGTCCTACTCCCAGGACCTCCCAACACCCAGGTTACACAGGGTCACACAGGTGGCCAGTCCGGGTACTATTCAGGACGTCCATCCCCAGCTGGGACCGTCCAATACCAAGGCCACCAGTAGCAAAGTCCCACCATGTGCTATTCAGGAAATCCCAGGATTATCCAACACAGGCTTCCAGGGCCTTGCACTTGCACCATTCAGATCCAAACACAGGAACCATGTGACCCACACCCTGTCTGCATACTCGGCTTCAGGAAAATGGCCGCCGTGATCTCTTCTGCGCACGCACGGCATCCCGCGGCCATTTTCCTGAAGCCCCGTGCAGCAGAGCACTCCATCTGCACACGCGCAGCCCCAGGAAGATGGCCGCCACCACCGAAGACAGTAATAGCGCAGATCGCGCGCTGTTTCTTCACGTGCGCGCAAGTGGATTCGGCACTGGGACATGCGCACACCACTATGCCACCAACGTAAAGCTGGGGAAGAAACAGCGCTGTGACCACACCCACCCGACCTGACCAGCCTGATTTGACCACGCCCACCCGACCTGACCAGCCTGATTGACAGGCGAAAACGGCGACTTTGGTAATGTATTTCGCAGCATAGGTGGGGATTCAGGGTACACTACATACACTATTGTAACGCATAGCGCAGGCCCTATTTAACAGTATTTTTATCTCAATCTGAAAAAACGGGGTGACAGGTTCCCTTTAAATGCATTGACTGATGTGAATGCAGCTTCAGTATTTGCCGAATCATTGTTTCCAGATAAGATACAGCACTCTTAACTCTCTGTTGGCTGTTTTGCTTTTTCAACTGACTCATTTTAGCTTTCCAGACTCTGCATTCAGCTTTTAAATGACCTGGCTTCTTGCATACAAAACATTCACGTGTCTCTTTAGGGTGGTTTCTGCTGGTGGGCACATCATGTGTTTGTAAAGCAGTTTCCTTGTTACATATCTTGCTGCTCACATTTTCTGCCTTTCTCTTATATTCATCTACAAGCTTTCCTCTGACGTATTCCAATGTCCGCTCATCATCTGGGCGTGCATCTAGTGCAGTTACCAGAGTGTCATAGCTTTCTGGGAGACCACTAATAGTGCTGCTACATGGAAGTCCTTCATATCTTCCCCAATGCCCTGCAGGCGCTCTGCGGTCTCCAGAGTATTTTTGATGTAGTCCTGCATGTCCTGGTCATTGTGTAGCTTAGACTGATACAGCTTTCTCATTAGATAGAGTTTATTACTTAAATTTATTCTCTCATGTACTTTCTGCAACTGCTCCCACACTTCCTTTGCAGATTCACACTTACACACATGCACAATCTGATCATCCTCTATACTGAGTGGTATGGTTCTCTGTGCTTTCTGATCCATTTCTAGTCATTCCTGTGGTACTGGGTCAGGCTTAGGGTCCCGAGTGTATTTCCACGTACCTTCTCTTATCAGCAGCATCTTCAACTTGAATTTCCAGGATTGGTAGTTCTGGTTATTCAGGCTTGGCACTGTAAATTTTGTTGAGTTGCTGCTGGTGGCCATTTTACTTCTTCTCAGTTTGCTGTTGTCTTTCTATCTCTGTGTGAGGTTTGGGATTGCTTTGACTCCTGGGCCCATAACCTGTTAGCAGCGGGTTAATCAGCGTGATGTCCACAACGAGCAACAGAGAATGTTCATTTATTAAGAATTAAGAATATCCAGCTTAAAACATGAGAACAGGATCAATCTGGTTTCTGAGAGAGAGAGATCTGCTATGAGTCCTTCTGCTTGAGCTCCACACAAGAAATGTGCTCACAGGGAAGGGGAGGAGGAACATCCTGTCTGTAAATGAGGACTCTTTTTTTTTTTTTTTTTAACTTTGTTGACATGTGAACAATATGCATGCAGATATATAAATCACATCATATTAAACAAACAATAGTTGTTGCAATACATACAGATCAATATGCATTAGGCCAACAGCACAGAAGGTGGAGTACACAAAATCAAAGTTTTGAATCTAAATCCCAAGACACAGATGTGTGTCCTAATGGTCTCCAAATAGGATCATGGAGATGAAGGCACCGAGCCATGCCAGGCAACCTGCAAAATTTCACGTGAAGCACAACAGAGGGCAGTGGACTGAGGTGAAGGAAGCAGAGTCAGGGATATCCAGCACAGGTGTGTAGCACTGACTTTATAGAGCCATATTAGGTTGGAGATGGATGTAAAACAAGTAGGTGTTTGGCCAAGCCAATGGTACACCAAGCTCCTGTACTTCATTTGAGCAGTCATTCTGTGCTGACAGAATGACTTTAAAGGGACACTGTCACCTGAATTTGGAGGGAACAATCTTCAGCCATGGAGGCGGGGTTTTTGGGTGTTTGATTCACCCTTTCCTTACCCGCTGGCTGCATGCTGGCTGCAATATTGGATTGAAGTTCATTCTCTGTCCTCCATAGTACACACCTGCGCAAGGCAAGATTAAAGGCAAAAGGCACTTAAAGGCAAACTATTAACCCTTCTATATCAATTTCCCCCTTTTGTAAATGGTATAACCTCTGCTACGGGGTCAGCTGATGTCCACAAAGGAGCTACTGTCTCATGGGTCTAGTACCCACAAGGGGACTTCCTACCTGCTTCGCCCATCCACCCTCAGTGTGGACACTCACCTCCCCCGTCAGCAGTGGCTACACGGGGCCTATGATACACTACAGAAGGTTCAGCCTTAGATTTTTTTTTCTACACCTACATTATTCCATAGCTTAGGTAATATATATATTAGCGCTTTTACGGCTACATAAAACAATAAGCAAAGCAACAAAATTTGCATACAAGTCTGTAAAATACCAAAAATAATCCATCCCGCTAGGCTGCTAAGCCTATTGGCTGGATTTAAAAAGGAGTCTCTATATTGTATTAGTCTCATTAAGAGCCTTAAGGAACCAAGAAAAGCTGAGTCCAAGTCTCATTGTATATGTGGTGTGGTGTTAATACCTTCCTTGGCTCCAGGGGTAAGGCTAAGTACAGCATAGTCCTTGCAGATACTGGGCTGGGTATGCAGATCCAACAGTCCAGCAGTTTTTGTCCTTCCGCGTCTTTTATAAGAAAAGCAAGATGTTGAATAAGTTTGTTTATCCAGTGTCTCTGTAAGGCTAGGTTCACACTAGCGTTGCGCCGCCCTGCGTCGGCGACGCAACGCGCGACGCACGTAAAAACGCGCGCAAACGCGCGCAAAAACGCGCGCGTTTTGCGACGCGTGCGTCGTTTTTGACGAAAATCGGACGCACAGAAAATGCTACAATGTAGCGTTTTCTTGCGTCCGACGCTAGCGTCGGAAACGACGCACGTGGCAAAAACGCCACCAAAACAACGCACGCGTCCCCTATGTTAAACATAGGGGCGCGTCGCCGCTGCGTCGCCGCTGCGTCGCCGCTGCGTCGCCGCTGCGTCGCCGGCGCAACAGCGACGCACATTGGCGGAACGCCAATGTGAACGTAGCCTAAGGTGAAAACATCCTACCACTGCCAGCAAGGTGATTAGGACAACAGTCATTCTGCTGGTGAAAAGATCTTTTTGCAGTGACTGGCAAGGATCCAGGTGGGCTTTCCCTCAAGTTTCCCTGAGGTGAATGTGGTCAGCTGGACTTTAGACTGGGCCGTCAAACCGTGGGTCTAGGCTCCTTCTCACGTGTCTGTGTATGACCACCAATCACCTGGATTCAGCTGATGTACGTCTGCACTGGCATTAGGATCTGGAATGGATGAAAACACATGTTTATGCACCACATTAAGTCTTTTCTGTAAGGCCTGGACATGGGCTGTCATAGCACCGTGTTGCATTTGCAGCACCTGTGAGAAGTACAGACCAGCCTCTGGCAAACTACTAAACAGGACTTCAAAAGGACACAAGCCTGTCTTTCTATTTGCAGTATGTCTGACTGACAAGAGTGCAAGAGACAAGCACTGTACCCCGCTCTTTCCTGTGTCTGCCGTGGCCTTTGATTTTCCAGTTTAAGTGTCCCGTTTAGTCTCTCCACTTTCCTACTACTTTGTGGTCTATATGGTGCATGTTATTTCTTGCTGTACTCCCAGGACCTGCATGACTTCCCTCATTATTTCTCCCGTGAAGTGTGTACCCCTATCGCTCTCTATGGTTTCTAGGACACCATACCTGCAGATCAGTTCTTTCATCAGTTTGTCTGCAGTAGCTTTAGTATTTACACATTTTACCAGATAGGCTTCCAGCCAACCAGAGAAGAGATCTACACATACTAGGATATTTTTCACACACTCCTACCTTGGGTAGCTGTATGTAGCCAGTCTGCAGTCTCTGAAACGGGTAGAGAGGCCTGGGTGTCGGTTTCTTAGGGATTTTTACTGTTTTTCCTGGGTTGTGCTGTGCACAGATGAGGCATGACCGTACGAGCTTTGCGGCTGCGTAACTGAAACCAGGAGCGATCCAGAAGGCATTTTGTGTTGCTTCCGCCATGATTGGGAGCAGGGATCTTGGTATATACGATTTATCCTTATTCTCCCATACTCTTTCTGAGTTCAGCTCAGCTCCCATTCTCCCAGTGTTCCTTCTCTGTTTGGGCAGCTGGAGGGATTTCATGACATCTAGGCTCAGTGTGGCTGGAATACTCTGACTCCCCACCACCGTCCACTGCTCCCTAGGCCGCCTTGCTGCTACTTTAGCAGCCTCGTCCGCCCTTTTGTTGCCCTCTACCTCCACAGAGTCACCGTCCGTGTGTGCTTTTACCTTGCCAACCTGGACTAATAACGTCAATGCCTCCACTAATTGTTTCACCAGCTCTGCATTTTTAATGGGCTTACCGGCTGATGTAAGAAACGCTCTGCTTCTCCAGATAGGGCAATAATCATGGGATATTCCCCATGCACGATTTGAATCTGTGTAACTGTTAGCGACTTTACCTGCAGCAGCTCTACACGCCTCAGTGAGTGCCTTCAACTCTGCCTCCTGCACCGACATGTGAGGAGCGAGTGGTTCAGCTCGGATTACCTCATGTGAGGATACTACTGCATATCCAATGTAGAGTCGCCCATTCTGGTGGTATCTGGAGCCATCTACAAAAATAAAAAAAACTCAAAATATGCATTAGGAACAGGTTTTTTTCTTCCCACGAACATATGTAAAACCCACTGTCTCCTGACTCATCAGTTCCTATGCAGTCATGTTCGTGCGTCATGTCAACGTCATGTCATGTTCTCTTTCCCACCTGCCAATGCTGTCACCAATTCCCCTTTTCTGAATCCACAGGCAGATGAGTGGCTGGATTCAGAACATTATGTCTTTTGAGGGTGACGTATTCAGGAATTAGTATTAGAGCACATTCAAGTCTGATCTGTCTGATCTTAGACAGGTGTTTTGGTTGAACTTCTACGAGCATGGCATTAATGTCACGTGGGGAACAAATTGTCAAAAAGAAAAAGTCAGTGTGATTTCACATGCCTTTTAGTAATACAGCAGCTCTTACAGCACGTATACATGTAGAAGACCCTCTAATCACTGGGTCTAATTGTGCTAAGTAGTAAGCTATCGGTCTCTGTTTCTTTCCATGTTGTTGTGTCAGTACTGCGGTAGCATGTCCACCCTGCTCTGTGAAAAATAAGAAAAATGGCTGATCATAGTTTGGAA
Organism: Ranitomeya imitator; assembly: GCF_032444005.1. Lineage (NCBI taxonomy): Eukaryota > Metazoa > Chordata > Amphibia > Anura > Dendrobatidae > Ranitomeya > Ranitomeya imitator. The sequence continues at coordinate 712,905,870 of NC_091282.1, read as the reverse complement.
TGTCTGACACAATGATCAGCTTGAGAGAGTGGAAGGAGTCAATTGCTTCTTGAGTGAGATTGTAGGGGTCTGATGGCAAACAGTCATAGAGTGGTTGCATCATTTGTGAAGCAGACCTTATCCAAGGCCTACAGTAGGTCACCAAACCTAGAAAAGTGCGTAGATGCTGGTGTGACCTGGGTAAAGGGAGATTTGTATTGCCTGTTTTCTGTCTTCAGTCAGGTGTCTTGTACCTTCAGCAATACAATGTCCTAAAAATGTCACCTTTTGTTTGCAATCACGTGAGACTCTGCAACCCTCTTCTGCCAAAAAACACAGCAAGGAAACTGTAGCTTCCTTGCAGGACGTCTGGTCCGGGCAGCAGAGCAAGAGTTCATCCACGTACTGTAGTAGTACAATCTGTGGATGAGGTGGTTGACACTGCTCAAGAATCCCTGCCATCGCTGTTGAATAGATGGTTGGGGAGTTCTTTCCCCCTTTGTGGGAGGACCGTCCAACAGTATTGTTTACCTTCGTGAGTGAAAGAAAAAAAAGATACTGACAGTCAGAGTGCAGTAGTACAGAGAAGAATGCATTTGCCAAATCAATAACTGTGAAACATTTTGACGTCGCTGGGATCTGTGACCGTACGGTGGGTGTATTAGGGAATGTTGAGGTCACACTCACTGTAACATCATTAATAGCTCGTTAGTCATGAACTATTCTGTAAGTGTCAGGGGAACCCTTGGGTCCTTTTTTCTTAATGGGATACAAAGGGGTGTTGCAGGGGGAATATCTCTGCACTAGAATCCCTGCCTTAACATACTCTTTAATATCCCTGCTCAGGGCCATTGATTTGACTAGACTTAAGGGGTATTGCCTTAACCAAAGAGGAGTGATTACTTCTCTTGATTTATCATGACAGGGGGAATGGGCAGCCGACCCATATCAGATTTTCCCCTTGCCCAAACGGTGTCTGGTACCTGTTTTCCCTGTCCTCAGACATTCTGGTGTCAGGTGTTACTTTCACTACTCTTGCCATATACACCATTTCTGCAATATTACATAAGTGTTTATATAAGTCACACATTAATGTCCAAATATTTATACCCGTATTTGATTGGGTAGAGTATCCCTTAAAAAAAATTAATTTGATTCACAAAATGTTACCAAAAGAAAATTATATATATGATTACGAAAGATACTGAGTCAAAAAAAACGGGGGAGCACAATGCCATAGGCCACAGCAAAGCACAAGCTTATTCTAAGAAAGTAACAGCCCTATATAAATCCATAACTAACAGTTCCAAATACAAAAAGAAGGGATTTGAAAAATACCAAATATCAATGCCAGTTGCCTGCGATAAGGTATAAGAAGTGGAAAAGACGAATTAACAGTGACTATGGTTTGAGCCAATATAATGAATGGCTAAAAAACTATATATCATATGAAGACAACCTAGAAATACACTGTAACTATACCATCTTGTGTAAGGAAACTACTAAACTGGTAAATTAATGGAATTAAGTGTAACTATAATAGGGCATGATTTACCTGTGGTATAATGTGCACGTGGAAGACCCTGGCATCCCTCTGCCACAAGTGTTTATATGAAAGTGGACTTGTGACCGTAATACCCTCAGGAGAGTACTGTATGGTGGCCTAGACAGCACTCAACTCTGCTCCCAGCAAATTCATAAGGGTATTGTCACTAACAATAAGTTTGTAAGCACCTCTTGGCTGTCTCGTGACTCTAGTCTTTTCTTGTTTAGTCATAGGGGCTTCAGTCGCTTGTCCCCCTACCCTCACGTATTCCACAGTCTCGTCAGTAATCATGTCTGGCAGTATCAAGTCTTTGTGTACTAGTCCCAGCTGCCCCAGTGTCGGTCAAGAATTCTGTCTATTTCCCTCCCAGCATTGGTATGGTGGTCATCAAGGCAGGACCAGGTCCGGAGGGGACAAGAACAGGGCACACATTTGTCACTGGGTTGTCAGTTTCCTAGTCTGAAGGTGAAGGAGGTGGAAGATTGGTCTGAGTGTCCATTTTCTCCACAATTCCAGCACTTCACTGTTTCTAAGTCCTTAGGTCCCTTACTACCTCTCTACTGTTTTCCTTGTGCTCCAGCATACATGACACATCGTCTTATTGTCCTAGTTTCTTCAACTCCTGAGCAACCTTCAGGAGGTCTTTGGATCTACTTTTCTCCATTCAGGTCTGGCTGTCTGTACTGCGTCTCGTAAGCCTTTTGTCATACCGTCAATGAATGTATTTACAAATATTTTAACATCGAGTGGGTTTACTGGACTGTACCCCATGTCTGCCCATTTCAGCTGTAACCGTCCACAGTACATCTCTACACTCTCTCCTTTTGCCACATCTGTAAAAGTCTTAATTTGCATCCTAGTACGTCACCTGCTTTTGTGCTCACCAACTCTCTAGGTCTGCTCAGGTGCACTTATACGTCCATCATATTGTCTTTGTCTGTAAAATGGGAAAGGTTTGTTCTCAGGGTCAGCCAATTATTTTAGCGTAGCTAGCTAGTCAGAGGGCTTCCAGGGATAATACTCCTGTATCTGTCTTACCCTACCTGATGTGGTTGGTTCTCTGGTGGTGGGGGTGACTAGATGAACGGTTGGGGGTGACATGACATGCTGGTCTACAGCTCCTTCCCAAAAGGATTACTGTCAGCTTTCTCCCAAAAGTTAGGATTCAGTGTAATTAACTTAGGTTGTGTTGCAGCACAGATCATACAAGTATTTCTCCAGTCTGGGTTTGTCTGACCGCAATGTTTACAAGTCCATCTGTCTTGTCTTGGTCTCTGGTTATACAAAGGTATGACCGTAGCAGTAATGTGTCGGTCATAGTCGGACTTTTGAGCATCAAAACATTCATAATACACCTTACTTCCGTCCTGCTGCACTCTCTCAGACGCCATTTATTCACATGCTATTTTCCTCCTTTTTCTGTGCCTTTTTGAACATCCAAACATCCATCCACTCACTGGCATTTTTGCCTGTTTCAATATTGGTCTCACATCTTTCACTGCTTCCTTTTTCCAATCTGTACAGCGGTTTTTGGATCCCATTGGGGGCCCTGACTGCACACAGAATAAGTTGCCCATGGCTTCAACTTATCCGCTCAGACACTCACCTCTAAAAATGCCCTTTTTAGTGTGCCTTGTCTTAAACCAGGGTTGCAACACGTGACAAGTCAGAGTGAGTGTCAAGGTTTAGCGGGCAGGTTACACCACCTACCACCCGGTAGACCTAAAGGATTCTAGCGGGCAGGTTACACCACCTACCACCCGGTAGATCAGCTGGCTAGCACAGCTCCATGGCAAGGTTACACCACCTATGTGCCGTAGGCTGACTGTAGCAGGTTACACCACCTATTACATCAGCCGTGCAGTTGGCTACCTCCTCAGTTGATCCTCAATTTGCTATATATCAATCACTCAACTTGAAGCAGGTGAATCTTTTACCAATCTTTCAATCACTTACAAGTTTCCTCTAAAATAGGCACAATTCTTTCACTTTCAAATTCCAACTTGAACTTACGATATTTCTTTCTACTTCAATACATACAGTACTATTGCTTTAAACACAAATCTCAGCGCATACTGAACCAAGGACAGAATATGCACAGCTCCATATTCTTCAGCGCAGCTGCATGGCCCCCCTTCCTCTGGCCCGCAGCACAAAGAGAGAAATCAAAAACAATTCGCGCAGGGGTTCGCCCCTCCCATCAAGTATAAACACAGATAAGAGCTTGTCTTACACACAGAAACAGAATGCAGCAGTTTTCAGACTTAATCTCTACAAAACATTCATCCTCTCGGAATTAAAAACAGTTTCTCTATACAGGCAGATCACTGCACAACTTGAATAAGCTGATTCTGACCGCGTCCGGCCAAAACACATATAGAAACCTATCCAATGTCAAACCATATATAACAAGGGTTTCACTGAATCTCAGATGTAAATTAAATGTACATTAAAATATCCACAACTCATTCATCCTGGACAATTAACAACAGTTAGATAAGTAATGATACTTATGTGATCACTCATACATACATGCTCATTCAGGGATTGTTGTTTCTTTTCCTTTCATTTTTCAGTTGATTTTTACAAGAAGAAAATCCCTTATCTCAATCACTCCACCTAATTCAGCTCAAACTGAGTTGAATAATGTCTTCTGTCACATACAGAGGACCACACCTAACGGAACCCCTCATCAATCAGGGATTTATGTTTATTCCTTATACTCATTTACTCACCTGTCATCTCATTCAGAGCAATCATAGACATGCATACATACAAGGTTCACACAGCCTGCCTATTTTGCACTTTGGAATTAGCACAACTCTATATAACAAAAACTGCAGCAGTGTCCACTGACACTCTGAAAGCACTTTAAGGCCAAACAACAAAAACCACGGCCTTATACAAAATACAGCTTCATATAATGTACTGCCAATCCAAAATGACCAAAATAACAACACTGCACAGAGTCTATCCCAGCTCTGTATTACAGACACACTAAACAAATACACAACCAATTAGGATATTGACAAGTAATACAGATAACATTTATCATCTTATAACTCTATTATTCAACTCTCATACGGACATAAATAGACAAAACACAAAACTCACTGGTGATGTGGATTCTTTGAACCATGTTCGCAGCCTTTTACCCAGAGGTATGGAGAGATCCAGATGAGAGATTGCAAGTGCAAAACAGATTGTAAGAATAATATTTCTCACCTTGCTGCAGCTGGTGTTTTGCATGTCCAATTTCTCAGAAAGCTCCCACATACGGATTCCGAATAGGCTGGATACACGGCCCCGGTCGGGCGCCAAAACTGTCGTAGCTGTTTTCGTTCTGACCAATGTCAGCTGACAGATCACCAGTGAGGGCCAAATTGTAGAATTACGCCCGTCATTTTACAAGCGCGCTTGGAGACAAAAAGACACCTCACACATATCCTGTGAGCAAGTCACTTTTATCTGATGTAATGCAGCAAGAGGCAATATTTTATACCATTTACAACAAATGCATTTCAATGTAAGTCATGTAGCCCCCACCATCACCCAGGGTCATACTTTATTTACCATAACCCAGAACATGTTGTGACTGACTATTAAGAACATACATTGATAAGAAGTATGGTCTCCTTGAGAAGGAGGCCATCAGACTACTGCGTCAACAGATTCTAGCAATTCTAACAATTAAAGGCAAAAGGCACTTAAAGGCAAACTATTAACACTTCTATATCATGCACACGATGCGGATTCGCAGCGTTTCCGCAGCTGCGGGTCCGCAGCGGTTTCCCATGCGTTTACAGTACAATGTAAACCTATGGGAAACGAAATCCGCAGTGCACATGCTGCGGAAAAAAACAAGCGGAAAAAAACAAGCGGAAACGGAGCGGTTTACATTCCGCAGCATGTCAATTCTTTGTGCGGATTCCGCAGCGGTTTTAGACCTGCTCCAATAGAAAACTGCAGGTGTAAACCCGCAGCGGAATCCGCAATAGAAACCGCGATAAATCCGCAGTAAAAACCGCAGCGGTTTTGCACTGCAGATTTATCAAATCTGCTGTGGAAAAATCCGCAGCCCTCAGATACGTGTGCACATACCCTAAGGTCTCGCTCACACCAGTGTAAACATCGGATGAGTGCGATCTGATTTATTTTCGGACAGCACTCGGACAACACTGGTATTTAATGGCGCAGTGCTGATGCAGAATCTGTCACTGAAAAACATTTATCTTAGAAATTGTATGCCACTCACCCATCCAAGTTTAAGGGTGCATGGAAAACATCATACTGCACTACAATGACATCCGAGTGCAGTCCAATTTACGAAGTCTCATAGAATGGAGGAGATGGAGAAATTTTGTTTTCCATCTTCTCCTCACAGTGTTCTGTGATTTGCTCATCCGAGAGAATCAGATCACACTATGCTGACACTGTGATCAACGTCTGATCTGAGTCTGATCAGATTCATTTCCATAATCTGCCCGATTCTCTCAGATTAGAAAATCTACGTCCGCCTGACTGTAGGCATAAAGCTATAGTGCATAATGAAAAGCTGACCAGCTACTGTATTATTTTTTTGCTAATCTTACTGTTGGGCATTGCCATTATTCTTTTAGAGTATCATTCTGCAATATTCAGATTTATAGGTCAGATATTTGATATTTGCCCGGTGTGAGTGTAAGGCCTCTTTCACACGTCCATGTCTCCGGTACGTGTGGTGACAGTTTCCACACGTACCAGAGACACGTACACATGTTTCCACGGACCATTTGTCCGTGTGCCCCACACGTAGACATGTCCATTTTTTACCATCAGCACGGACGGCAAAATGTCCCACACACGTGCACATGGAGAACACAAATTGATGTCTTCCGTGCTACACGCATCGGCAGCGGGGAAGAAGCGCTACAGTAAGCACTGTTCCCCGGCGGCAGATGCTGAAGACGGCTCTTTTATTCTCCCCTGTTCTACCGGCGATCGGTGCAAGCAGAGGAGAATAATGAGAGTTATATTAAAGTCCAAACAATGACAGCAGGTGGGGGCTTTTGGGACTCTTACCCTCATCATCTGACATCTGCTGCCGCTAATAACAGTGACAGTAGGAGCGGATGATCGGGGTATTCCTTAGCCAGAAGTGGGTTTCCCCTTATTTTCTTGAACCAACCAGGCAAAAACTAACAGCTGGGGGCTGCAACCTTCAGCTCTCAGTGTCAGCAAGGTTGGTTATCAAGAACAGAGGGGTCCCCACCCTGTTTTTTATTTATTTAAATAATTTAAAAAAACGGCGTGGGGTCCCCCCATTTTTTACAACCAGCCTTGCTAAAGCTCACAGCTGGGGGCTGGTAATTTCAGGCTGGTAAGGGACCATTGATAAAGGCCCCCCAGCCTAAAAACAGCAGCCCGCAGCTGCCCAGAAAAGGTGCATCTATTAGATGCACCAATTGTGGCGCTTTGCCCTGCTCTTCCCTAGCGGTGGCAAGTGGGGTTCATATTTGTGGGGTTGATGGGGTTGTTTTGTTAGGTGACATCAAGCCCACAGCTTAGTAATGGAGAGGTGTCTATAAGACACCTCTCCATTACTAATCCCATAGATACAGTTACTTCCATATATATTTGGACAGAGACAACATTTTTCGAATTTTGGTTATAGACATTACCACAATGAATTTTAAACAAAGCAATTCAGATGCAGTTGAAGTTCAGACATTCAGCTTTCATTTGAGGGTAGCCACATTAAAATTGGATGAAGGGTTTAGGAGTTTCAGTTCCTTAACATGGGCCACCCTGTTTTTAAAGGGACCAAAAGTAATTGGACAGATTAAATAATTAAAAAAAAAAAAATGTTCATTTTTAGTATTTTGTTGAAAACCCTTTGTTGGCAATGACTGCCTGAAGTCTTGAACTTATGGACATCACCAGACGCTGCGCTTCCTCCTTTTTGATGCTCTGCCAGGCCTGCACTGCGGTGGTTTGCAGTTGCTATTTGTTTGTGGACCTTTCTGTCTGAAGTTTAGTCTTTAACAAGTAAAATGCATGCTCAATTCGGTTGAGATCAGGTGACTGACTTGGCCATTCAAGAATATTCCACTTCTTTGCTTTAATAAACTCTGGGTGCTTTGGCTTTATGTTTTGGGTCATCGTCCATCTGTAGTATGAAATGACGACCAATCAGTTTGGCTGCATTTGGCTGGACCTGAGCACACAGTATGGCTCTGAATACCTCAGAAACATTCGGCTGCTTCTGTCCTGTGTCACATCATCAATAAACACTAGTGACCCAGTGCCACTGGCAGCCATGCATGCCCAAGCCATCACACTGCCTCCGCCATGTTTTACAGATGATGTGGTATGCTTTGGATCATGAGCTGTACCACGCCTTCGTCATACTTTTCTTTTTCCATCATTGTGGTAGAGGTTGATCTTGGTTTCATCTGTCCAAAGAATGTTCTTCCAGAACTGTGCTGGCTTTTTTAGATGTTTTTCTTTAGCAAAGTCCAGTCTAGCCTTTTTATTCTTGATGCTTATGAGTGGCTTGCACCGTGCAGTGAACCCTCTGTATTTACTTTCATGCAGTCTTCCAATTACTTTTGGTCCCTTTAAAAACAGGGTGGCACATGTTAAGGAGCTGAAACTCCTAAACCAGTCATCCAATTTTAATGTAGATACCCTCAAATGAAAGCTGAAAGTCTGAACTTCAACTGCATCTGAATTGTTTTGTTTAAAATTAATTGCGGTAATGTCTATAACCAAAATTAGAAAAATGTTGTCTCTGTCCAACTATATATGGATGTAACTGTATATGTTAAATAATGACACAGCCAGAATAAAATCCTTTAATTGAAAAAAATTACACAGACTCCTTTATTAATCTCAATTAAACCATACTTACTGCAATGCCTATTTCCTGCAAAGCCCTCGATCTCCTGTAATAAAAATATAATAAAAAAACAGGAATATACCATACCTGTCCATCATTGTGTCCCACGACGTAGGTCTTGAGGTCAAAGTAGTTCAGTTCGACCTCGATGTCACCGCTGCACTCTCAGCAGCTCATTAACCAGTGGTTTTAAGCCGGGACAGTTGCATCTTGGCACCATCCAGGTTGAAGAATATTTAGCCCCCAAACACGGATTACAGCGTGGGACACAATGACATACAGGTATGGTATATTGTTGTTTTTTATTTTATTTTAATTACAGGAGATTGAGGGCTTCGCAGGAATTAGGCATTGCAGTAAGTATGGTTTAATTGAGATTAATAAAGGAGTCTTTGTATTTTTTTCAATTAAAGGACTTCTTGCTTCTTCTTTAATTTTCTTGCTGTGTCTTTATTTAACATATTACTATAGGATTAGTAATGGAGAGGTGTCTTGTAGACACCTCTCCATTACTAAGCCGTGGACTTGATGTCACCTGACAAAACAAACGTGACATCAACCCCACAAATATGAACCCCACTTGCCACCGCTACAGGGCAAGTGGGAAGAGCAGGGCAAAGCATCAGAAAAGGCGCATCTTTTCTGGGGAGCTGCGGGCTGCTGTTTTTAGGCTGGGAGGCCTATATCAATGGCCACTTACCAGCCTGAAAATCCCAGCCCCCAGCTGTGAGCTTTAGCAAGGCTGGTCGTCAAAAATGGGGGGGACCCCCATGACATTTTTTAGATTATTTATTTAAATAATAAAAAAAAAAGCACGGGGACCCCTTTATTCTTGATAACCAACCTTGCTGATCTGACATCTGAGGGTTGCTGCCCCCAGCTGTGAGATTTGCCTGGTTGGTTCAAGAAAATAAGGGAAACCTACATTGGGTTTTTCATTCATTTATTTTGTTGGATTGCAGGCAGCGGCTGAAAGATACCCCGATCATCCGCTCCTACTGTCACCGTTATTATCGGCAGTAGGTGTTGGATGATGTGGGTAAGAGTCCCAAAAGCCCCCACCTGCTCTCATCGTTCGGACTTTAATATAGCTCGCGCCGATCGCCGGCAGTGCATGGGTGAATGACGAGAGCCGTCTTCAGCACTTGCTGCCGGGGAACAGTGTTTACTGAAGCGCTTCTTCCTCGGCGGCTGTCCATGTGGTACTGATGCTGCACACAGGCGGCACACGGTTGCCACATGTGTGCCGCAAGTATTATATTCACAACACACGGACATGGATATCTCGGGTAAGGCTGGGGTCACACTAGTGACAAATACGGACGAGTGCTATGCGATAAAAAAAATCGCATAGCACTCGGACCAATGTTAATCTATGGGGCAGCTCCTATCATCCGTTGTTTTCTCGGCCGTATTATACGTGCAAGAGAAATCGCAGCATGTTGCGATTTGCACAGTATATCGGCTGAGATACGCCAATGAAAGTCTATGGGTGCAAGAAAAATGCTCACACTACATGGATCATCAGTGTGACTTGCGAGAAATATGCACCTGTGTCCTTTAGAAAAGCCGGCAATTCAGTGCGGTGTACAGTAAAATCACACTGACAGGTTAGAAAAGAATAGATAAAATAAATATCTACATATAGTATAGGTATATATACAGATGTATGTCATTGACACATATATTTACAGTACAGACCAAAAGTTTGGACAAACCTTCTAATTTAAAGATTTTTCTGTATTTTCATGACTATGAAAATTGTACATTCACACTGAAGGCATCAAAACTATTAATTAACACAAGTGGAATTATATACTTAACAAAAAAGTGTGAAACAACTGAAATTATGTCTTATACTTGATGAGCTTCAAGAGGTAGTCACCGGGAATGGTCTTCCAACAGTCTTGAAGGAGTTCCCAGAGATGCTTAGCACTATTTGGAACTTTTGCCTTCACTCTGAGGTCCAGCTCACCCAAAACCTCGATTGGGTTCACGTCTGGTGACGGTGGAGGCCAGGTCATCGCTCTCCTTTTTGATGAAATAGCCCTTACACAGCCTGGAGGTGTGTTTGGGGTCATTGTCCTGTTGAAAAATAAATGATGGTCCAACTAAACGCAAACCGGATGGAATAGCATGCCACTGCAAGATGCTGTGGTAGCCATGCTGGTTCAGTATGCCTTCAATTTTGAATAAATCCCCAACAGTGTCACCAGCAAAGCACCCCCACCATTACACCTCCTCCTCCATGCTTCACGGTGGGAACCAGGCATGTAGAGTCCGTCCGTTCAACTTTTCTGCATCACACAAAGACACGGTGGTTGGAACCAAAGATCTCAAATTTGGACTCAGACCAAAGCACAGATTTCCACAGGTCTAATGTCCATTCCTTGTGTTCTTTAGCCCAAACAAGTCTCTTCTGCTTGTTGCCTGTCCTTAACAGTGGTTTCCTAGCAGCTATTTTACCATGAATACCTGCTACACAAAGTCTCCTCTTAACAGTTGTTGTAGAGATGTGTCTGCTGCTAGAACTCTGTGTGGCATTGACCTGGTCTCTAATATGAGCTGCTGTTAACCTGTGATTTCTGAGGCTGGTGACTTGGATAAACTTATCCTCAGAAGCAGAGGTGACTCTTGGTCTTCCTTTCCTGGAGCTGTCCTCATGTGAGCCAGTTTCTTTGTAGCGCTTGCTGGTTTTTGCCACTGCACTTGGGGACACTTACAAAGTTTTCCCAATTTTTCGGACTGACTGACCTTCATTTCTTAAAGTAATGATGGCCACTCGTTTTTCTTTACTTAGCTGCTTTTTCTTGCCATAATACAAATTCTAACTGTCTATTCAGTAGGACTATCAGCTGTGTATCCACCAGACTTCTGCTCAACACAACTGATGGTCCCAACACCATTTATAAGGCAAGAAATCCCACTTATAAAACCTGACAGGGCATACCTGTGAAGTAAAAACCATTCCCGGTGACTACCTCTTGAAGCTCATCAAGAGAATGCCAAGAGTGTGCAAAGCAGTCATCAAAGCAAAAGGTGGCTACTTTGAAGAACCTAGAATATAAGACATAATTTCAGTTGTTTCACACTTTTTTGTAAAGTATATAATTCCACATATGTTAATTCATAGTTTTGATGTCTTCAGTGTGAATGTACAATTTTCATAGTCATGAAAATACAGAAAAATCTTTAAATGAGAAGGCGTGTCCAAACTTTTGGCCTGTATTGTGTATACCTACTATATAATTGTCTAAGGGTCACTTCCGTCTTTCTGTCTGTCCTTCTTTCTGTCACGGATATTCATTGGTCGCGGCCTCTGTCTGTCAAGGAAATCCAAGTCACTGATTGGTCGCATCAAAACAGCAACAACCAATCAGCGACGGGCACAGTCTGGAAGAAAATGGCCGCTCCTTATTCCTCGCAGTCACTGCCTGACGCCCGCATACTCCCGTCCAGCCACCGCTAACACAGGGTTAATGCCGGCGGTAACGGACCGCGTTATGCCGCGGGTAACGGACTCCGTTACTGCCGCTATTAACCCTGTGTGTCCCCAACTTTTTACTATTGATGCTGCCTATGCGGCATCAATAGTAAAAAAATGTAATGTTAACAATAATAAAAAAACAAAAAACCTGCTATACTCATCCTCCGTAGTTTGCCGAGCCGCTCGCGCCTGCCGCCATCCTCCGTTCCCAGCGATGCATTGCGAAATTACCCAGAAAACTTTGCGGTCTCGCGAGACTGCTAAGTCTTCTGGGTAATTTCGCAATGCATCCTGGGAACGGAAGATGGCGGCAGCCGCGCGGCCATCGCCACAGCGCCGTTGGATCCCAGGGGTGAGTATGTAACTATTTTTTATTTTAATTCTTTTTTTTTTAACAGGGATATGGTGCCCACTCTGCTAAATACTGCGTGGGCTACATGGCTGCTATATACTACGTGGGCAGTACTATATACTACATGGCTGCTATATACTACGTGGACAGTACTATAAATTACATGGCTGCTATATACTACGTGGGCAGTACTATATACTACATGGCTGCTATATACTACGTGGGCAGTACTATATACTACATGGCTGCTATATACTACGTGGGCAGTACTATATACTACATGGCTGCTATATACTACATGGGCAGTACTATATACTACATGGCTGCTATATACTACGTGGGCAGTACTATATACTACATGGCTGCTATATACTACGTGGACAGTACTATATACTACATGGCTGCTATATACTACGTGGGCAGTACTATATACTACATGGCTGCTACAGTATATACTGTTGTGAATTCTATTGTCGGGCTCCCTCCTGTGGTCATGAATGGTACTTCGGCTGGTTCTGTCCATGGACTTCCTCTGGTGGGTGTTTCTGAGTTTCCTTCCACAGGTGACGAGGTTAATTCGTTAGCTGGCTGCTCTATTTAACTCCACTTAGATCTTTGCTCCATGCCACCTGTCAATGTTCCAGTATTGGTCTAGTTCACTCCTGGATCGTTCTTGTGACCTGTCTTCCCAGCAGAAGCTAAGTTCCTGCTTGTTTTTCTTTGGTTTGCTATTTTTCTGTCCAGCTTGCTATTTTTATTGTTGTCTTGCTTGCTGGAAGCTCTGGGACGCAGAGGGAGCGCCTCCGCACCGTGAGTCGGTGCGGAGGGTCTTTTTGCGCCCTCTGCGTGGTCTTTTTGTAGGTTTTTGTGCTGACCGCAAAGCAACCTTTCCTATCCTCAGTCTGTTCAGTAAGTCGGGCCTCACTTTGCTAAATCTATTTCATCTCTGTGTTTGTATTTTCATCTTTACTCACAGTCATTATATGTGGGGGGCTGCCTTTTCCTTTGGGGAATTTCTCTGAGGCAAGGTAGGCTTTATTTTTCTTTCTTCAGGGCTAGCTAGTTCCTTAGGCTGTGCCGAGTTGCATAGGGAGCGTTAGGAGCAATCCACGGCTATTTCTAGTGTGTGTGATAGGATTAGGGATTGCGGTCAGCAGAGTTCCCACATCCCAGAGCTCGTCCTTTATTATCAGTAACTATCAGGTCATTCCGTGTGCTCTTAACCACCAGGTCCATTATTGTCCTGACCACCAGGTCATAACAATATACTACGTGGGCAGTACTAGATACTACATGGCTGCTATATACTACGTGGACAGTACTGTTTACTACATGGCTGCTATATACTACGTGGGCAGTACTATATATTACATGGCTGCTATATACTACGTGGGCAGTACTATATATTACATGGCTGCTATATACTACGTGGGACTGGCCAATATACTACGTGTCTGTGCTGTATACTATGTGGCTCTGTGCTGTATACTATGTCGCTGTGCAATATACTATGTGGCTGGGCAATATACTACGTCACTGGGCAATATACTACGTGACTGGGCAATATACTACGTGGCTGGGCAATATAGTACGTGACTGGGCAATATAGTACGTGGCTGGGCAATATACTATGTGGCTGGGCAATATACTACGTGGACATGCATATTCTAGAATACCCGATGCGTTAGAATCGGGCCACCATCTAGTATATACAGTGGGGCAAAAAAGTATTTAGTCAGTCAGCAATAGTGCAAGTTCCACCACTTAAAAAGATGAGAGGCGTCTGTAATTTACATCATAGGTAGACCTCAACTATGGGAGACAAACTGAGAAAAAAATATTCAGAAAATCACATTGTCTGTTTTTTTATCATTTTATTTGCATATTATGGTGGAAAATAAGTATTTGGTCAGAAACAAACAATCAAGATTTCTGGCTCTCACAGACCTGTAACTTCTTCTTTTAGGGTCTCCTCTTTCCTCCACTCATTACCTGTAGTAATGGCACCTGTTTAAACTTGTTATCAGTATAAAAAGACACCTGTGCACACCCTCAAACAGTCTGACTCCAAACTCCACTATGGTGAAGACCAAAGAGCTGTCAAAGGACACCAGAAACAAAATTGTAGCCCTGCACCAGGCTGGGAAGACTGAATCTGCAATAGCCAACCAGCTTGGAGTGAAGAAATCAACAGTGGGAGCAATAATTAGAAAATGGAAGACATACAAGACCACTGATAATCTCCCTCGATCTGGGGCTCCACGCAAAATCCCACCCCGTGGGGTCAGAATGATCACAAGAACGGTGAGCAAAAATCCCAGAACCACGCGGGGGGACCTAGTGAATGAACTGCAGAGAGCTGGGACCAATGTAACAAGGCTTACCATAAGTAACACACTACGCCACCATGGACTCAGATCCTGCAGTGCCAGACGTGTCCCACTGCTTAAGCCAGTACATGTCCGGGCCCGTCTGAAGTTTGCTAGAGAGCATTTGGATGATCCAGAGGAGTTTTGGGAGAATGTCCTATGGTCTGATGAAACCAAACTGGAACTGTTTGGTAGAAACACAACTTGTCGTGTTTGGAGGAAAAAGAATACTGAGTTGCATCCATCAAACACCATACCTACTGTAAAGCATGGTGGTGGAAACATCATGCTTTGGGGCTGTTTCTCTGCAAAGGGGCCAGGACGACTGATCCGGGTACATGAAAGAATGAATGGGGCCATGTATCGTGAGATTTTGAGTGCAAACCTCCTTCCATGAGCAAGGGCATTGGAGATGAAACGTGGCTGGGTCTTTCAACATGACAATGATCCAAAGCACACCGCCAGGGCAACGAAGGAGTGGCTTCGTAAGAAGCATTTCAAGGTCCTGGAGTGGCCTAGCCAGTCTCCAGATCTCAACCCTATAGAAAACCTTTGGAGGGAGTTGAAAGTCCGTGTTGCCAAGCGAAAAGCCAAAAACATCACTGCTCTAGAGGAGATCTGCATGGAGGAATGGGCCAACATACCAACAACAGTGTGTGGCAACCTTGTGAAGACTTACAGAAAACGTTTGACCTCTGTCATTGCCAACAAAGGATATATTACAAAGTATTGAGATGAAATTTTGTTTCTGACCAAATACTTATTTTCCACCATAATATGCAAATAAAATGTTAAAAAAACAGACAATGTGATTTTCTGGATTTTTTTTTCTCAGTTTGTCTCCCATAGTTGAGGTCTACCTATGATGTAAATTACAGATGCCTCTCATCTTTTTAAGTGGTGGAACTTGCACTATTGCTGACTGACTAAATACTTTTTTGCCCCACTGTATGTATATACCGTTATATTTCATAGAGAGTTAGGTAGCAGAATAGCCGATAATTCAATTGTTGGCATCTGTAAAATCACTGCAGAACCCGACAGGATATGAGACCGCTGGTGAATGATGCTGCGCTCTCAGCAGCTCAGTCGCCAGTGGTTTTCAGCTGGGACGGTCGCATCTTGGAACCATCCAGGTTGAAAACTTTTAGCGCCCAGACATGGATTACGGCATGGGACACAACAATAGACAGGTATGGTATATTCTTGTTTTTTATTTTATTTTTATTGCAGGAGATCGAGGGCTTTGCAGGAAATAGGCATTACAGTAAGTATGGTTTAATTGAGATTAATAAAGGAGTCTGTGTAATTTTTTTCAATTAAAGGATTTTATTCTGGCTGTGTCTTTATTTAACATATATCTATAGGCTTAGTAATGGAGAGGTGTCTTATTGATTATCCATTACTAAGCTGTGGGCTTGATATCACCTAACAAAACAAATGTGACATCAACCCCAAAAATATTAACCCCACTTGCCACCGCTACATGGCAAGTGGGAAGAGCTGGGCAAACCTTTTCTGGGCAGCTGCGGGCTGCTGTTTTTAGGCTGGGGGGCCTTTATCAGTGGTTTAGCCAGGGGGGAGGGCCAATAACCATGGTCCCTCTCTAGACTGTTAATATCTGCCCTCAGTCACTGGCTTTCCCTCTCTGGCAGAGAAAATTGCGCGGAAGCCCACGCCACTTTTTTCCGTGAATTTATCCTTTAATTTAACACCTATAGGCCCAAAATTTTACACACACTACAGACATTATTAGTGAGGAACATATAAAAACATAAAGCATATGAAATGGTTTACTGTATGTAAACCATGTCTCATATCCTGTCGGGTTTGGTAATGATTTAACAAAAGCCGACAATTGAGTTACCGGCTATTCGGCTATCTAGCTCTGTATAAAATATAAATATATATGGACTGTATATATTTTTTCACGAATATTTGTGCCCATGGATCCATTATATGTCCATTTTGCAAGCCAGTGAGAAAATCTCGGCATACGGATGTCACACATATGCTTACATGTGAGAAAATCGCATCCTCGCACTGCATACGGATGACATACGGATCACTGTTCAGGGAACATTTCTGCGATTCTCGTCCATGTAAAACGGACAGATTTTTTTATACATTGTGTGTGACTCCAGCCTACCAGGTTTTTCGGTACCGGAAATAAACGGACCTGTGAAACTGGTCTAAGGGAGAGTTTACACTGCAGTTGTTAAACAGTAGATACACACATAGGAAACATACAAGGCTTCTAGCACAATAAACTAACATAAGATATATGATATTGAAGCCAAATTACTTGGATGTGCAGGACACACTAAAGAGACTATAGCAGCACAGAAGGAAAATTAGTGTACTAGTCTCGAGTAGTAAAATATAGTGGTACTACCACTCGATATGTGACATTACATTATATATATGCCCTGTCTGTATAATGTGTTGCTCTCACCTGTGAGCGGGACATAGGTACTTATTTGTACCTTTGATTGATTGTGACATTCCCTTCTTTTGGGCAACATATTAAATGCAATTATGAGTAGTGAGATGTATGTGCTGCTCCGTTTTCCCTTAGGCAGTTTTGTTGTGCCTGCCAATTTAAGCCCTTGTTGTCACTTTTTGACCGTTTATATTTGTATGGATATTTAAAGGGAACCTGTCACCCCGTTTTGTCAGTAGGAGATAAAAATACCGTTAAATAGGGCCTGAGCTGTGCTTTACAATAAGGTATTTTTTGTCCCCTGATTCCCTACCTATGCTGCCGAAATACCTTACAAAAGTGTCCTTTTTCGCCTGTCAATCAGGCTGGTCAGGTCAGATGGGCGTGGTCACAGCGCTGTTTCTCCCCACATCTTGCTTATGTTCCCGTTGGTGGCGTAGTGCTTCTCGCATGCGGGTTCGAATCTCGGCTTCAGGAAAATGGCCGCCGCGATGTCCATCTGCGCACGCGCGGCATCCCGCGGCCATTTTCCTGAAGCCCCGGGAAGCAGGAGACTCCATCTGCTCACGCGCGGCCTCAGGAAGATGGCCGCGCCCACAGAGAAACCGCTGAATAGCGGCGAGCGCGCTCTTTTTCTACAGCTGTGCAGTGCATTCGGCACTTGCGCATGCGAGAAGCACTACGCCACCAACGGTAACATAGGCAAGATGTGGGGGAGAAACAGCGCTGTGACCACGCCCATCTGACCTGACCAGCCTGATTGACAGGCGAAAAAGGACACTTTTGTAAGGTATTTCGGCAGCATAGGTAGGGAATCAGGGGACAAAAAATACCCTATTGTAAAGCACAGCTCAGGCCCTATTTAATGGTATTTTTATCTCCTACTGAAAAAACGGGGTGACAGGTTCCCTTTAAATAAAATTTATATTTTACTACTCTGGACTAGTACACCAATTTTCCTTCTGTGGTGCTATAGTTGTTAACCCCTTCCCGACCTGTGACACAGCGTATGCGTCATGAAAGTCGGTGCCAATCCGACCTGTGACGCATATGCTGTGTCACAGAAAGATCGCGTCCCTGCAGATCGGGTGAAAGGGTTAACTCCCATTTCACCCGATCTGCAGGGACAGGGGGAGTGGTAGTTTAGCCCAGGGGGGGTGGCTTCACCCCCTCGTGGCTACGATCGCTCTGATTGGCTGTTGAAAGTGAAACTGCCAATCAGAGCGATTTGTAATATTTCACCCATTATAACGGGT
Source organism: Ranitomeya imitator (assembly GCF_032444005.1). Taxonomy (NCBI): domain Eukaryota; kingdom Metazoa; phylum Chordata; class Amphibia; order Anura; family Dendrobatidae; genus Ranitomeya; species Ranitomeya imitator. The sequence goes on along the minus strand of NC_091282.1, from coordinate 712,887,558 downwards.
GAAATATTACAATCCAGCCATGGCCGATGCTGCAATATCATCGGCCATGGCTGGAAATACTAGTGTGCCCCCACCCCACCCCACCGATCGCCCCCCCAGCCCTCCGATCTGGCCGGTACACTGCTCCGGCTCCCCTCCATCCAGTGCTCCGCTCCCCCCCGTGCTCTTGTCCGCTCCCCCCGTGCTCCAATCACCCCCCCTGCATTCAGATCCACCCCCCCGTGCTCCGTTCCACCCCCCCATGCTCCGTTCCAGCCCCCCCGTGCTCCGTTCCACGCCCCCCGTGCTCCGTTCCACGCCTGCCGCGCTCCGATTCCCCCCCCCGTGCTCCGATTCCCACCCCCCGTGCTCCGATCCCCCCCCCCCCCCGTGGTCCCCCCCACCCCATCATACTTACCGATCCAGCCGGGGTCCCGTCCGTCTTCTCCCTGGGCGCCGCCATCTTCCAAAATGGCGGGCGCATGCGCAGTGCGCCCGCCGAATCTGCCGGCCGGCAGATTCGTTCCAAAGTGCATTTTGATCACTGAGATTATATCTCAGTGATCAAAATAAAAAAAATAATACATGACCCCCCCCTTTGTCACCCCCATAGGTAGGGACAATAAAAAAATAAAGACATTTTTTTTTTCCACTAATGTTAGAATAGGGTTAGGGGTAGGATTAGGGTTAGGGTTAGGGTTAGGGGTAGGGCTAGGGTTAGGGTTAGGGTTAGGGCTAGGGGTAGGGTTAGGGCTAGGGTTAGGGTTTCGGTATGTGCACACGTATTCTGGTCCTCTGCGGATTTTTCCGCTGCGGATTTGATAAATCCGCAGTGCTAAACCGCTGCGGATTTATGGCGGATTTACCGCGTTTTTTTCTGCGCATTTCACTGCGGTTTTACAATTGCGATTTTCTATTTGAGCAGTTGTAAAACCGCTGCGGAATCCGCACAAAGAAGTGACATGCTGCGGAATGTAAACCGCTGCGTTTCCGTGCAGTTTTTCCGCAGCATGTGTACAGCGATTTTTGTTTCCCGTAGGTTTACATTGAACTGTAAACTCATGGGAAACTGCTGCGGATCTGCAGCGTTTTCCGCAGCGTGTGCACATACCTTTAGAATTAGGCTATGTGCACACGGTGCGGATTTGGCTGCGGATTGGCCGCTGCGGATTCGCAGCAGTATTCCATCAGGTTTACAGTACCATGTAAACATATGAAAAACCAAATCCGCTGTGCCCATGGTGCAGAAAATACCGCGCGGAAACGCTGCGTTGTATTTTCCGCAGCATGTCAATTCTTTGTGCGGATTCCGCGTCTTTTTACACCTGTTCCTCAATAGGAATCCGCAGGTGAAATCCGCACAAAAAACACTGGAAATCCGCGGAAAATCCGCAGGTAAAACGCAGTGCCTTTTACCCGCGGATTTTTCAAAAATGGTGCGGAAATATCTCACACGAATCCGCAACATGGGCACATAGCCTTAGGGTTAGGGTTGGAATTAGGGTTGTGGTTAGGGTTGTGATTAGGGTTATGGCTACAGTTGGGATTAGGGTTAGGGGTGTGGGGGGGTTAGTGTTGGAGGTAGAATTGAGGGGTTACCACTGTTTAGGCACATCAGGGGTCTCCAAACGCAACATGGCGCCACCATTGATTCCAGCCAATCTCGTATTCAAAAAGTCAAATGGTGCTCCCTCACTTCCGAGCCCTGAAGTGTGCCCAAACAGTGGTTTACCCCCACATATGGTGTATCAGTGTACTCAGGATAAACTGCGCAACAATTACTGGGGTCCAATTTCTCCTGTTACCCTTGTGAATCTAAAAAAATGCTTGCTAAAACATCATTTTTGAGGAAAGAAAAATGATTTTTTATTTTCACGGCTCTGCGTTGATAACGTCTGTGAAGCACTTGGGGGTTCAAAGTGCTCACCACATATCTAGATAAGTTCCTTGGGGGGTCTAGTTTCTAAAATGGGGTCACTTGTGGGGGGTTTCTACTGTTTAGGCACACCAGGGGCTCTGCAAACGCAATGTGACGCCCGCAGACCATTCCATCAAAGTCTGCATTTCAAAAGTCACTACTTCCCTTCTGAGCCCCGACGTGTGCCCAAACAGTGGTTTACCCCCACACATGGGGTATCAGCGTACTCAGGAGAAACTGGACAACAACTATTGGGGTCCAATTTCTCCTGTAACCCTTGGGAAAATAAAAAATTCTGGGCTAAATAATTATTTTTGAGGAAAGAAAACGTATTTATTATTTTCACGGCTCTGCATTATAAACTTCTATGAAGCACTTGGGGGTTCAAAGTGCTCACCACACATCTAGATAAGTTCCCTTGGGGGTCTAGTTTCCAAAATGGGGTCACTTGTGGGGGGTTTCTACTGATAAGCCACATCAGGGGCTCTGCAAACGCAACGTGACGCCCACAGAGCATTCCATCAAAGTCTGCATTTCAAAACGTCACTACTTCACTTCCGAGCCCCGGCATGTGCCCAAACAGTGATTTACCCCCACATATGGGGTATCAGCGTACTCAGGAGAAACTGGACAACAACTTTTGGGGTCAAATTTCTCCTGTTACCCTTGGGAAAATAAAAAATTGCAGGCTAAAAGATCATATTTGAGAAAATAATTTTTTTTTTTTATTTTCATGGCTCTGCGTTATAAACTTCTGTGAAGCACTTGGGGGTTCAAAGTCCTCACCACACATCTAGATTAGTTCCTTTGGGGGTCTAGTTTCCAAAATGGGGTCATTTCTGGGGGATCTCCAATGTTTAGGCACACAGGGGCTCTCCAAACGTGACATGGTGTCCGCTAATGATTGGAGCTAATTTTCCATTTAAAAAGCCAAATGGCATGCCATCCCTTCCGAGCCCTGCCGTGCGCCCAAACAGTGGTTTACCCCCACATATGGGGTATCAGCGTACTCAGGACAAACTGGACAACAATATTTGGGGTCCAATTTCTCCTATTATCCTTGGCAAAATAGGAAATTCCAGGCTAAAAAATCATTTTTGAGGAAAGAAAAATTATTTTTTATTTTCATGGCTCTGCGTTTAAACCCCCAGGTGCTTCACAGAAGTTTATAAGTGCTCAATGTGCATCTAGATAAGTTCCTTGGGGGGTCTAGTTTCCAAAATGGGGTCACTTGTGGGGGAGCTCCAATGTTTAGGCACACAGGGGCTCTCCAAACGCGACATGGTGTCCGCTAACAATTGGAGCTAATTTTCCATTCAAAAAGTCAAATGGCGCGCCTTCCCTTCCGAGCCCTGCCGAGTGCCCAAACAGTGGTTTACCCCCACATATGAGGTATCGGCGTACTCGGGAGAAATTGCCCAACAAATTTTATGATCCATTTTATCCTACTGCCCATGTGAAAAATGAAAAAATTGAGGCGAAAAGAATTTTTTTGTGAAAAAAAAAGTACTTTTTCATTTTTACAGATCAATTTGTGAAGCACCTGAGGGTTTAAAGTGCTCACTAGGCATCTAAATAAGTTCCTTGGGGGGTCTAGTTTCCAAAATGGGGTCACTTGTGGGGGAGCTCCAATTTTTAGGCACACGGGTGCTCTCCAAACGTGACATGGTGTCCGCTAAAGAGTGGAGCCAATTTTTGATTCAAAAAGTCAAATGGCGCTCCTTCCCTTCCAAGCCCTGCCGTGCGCCCAAACAGTGGTTTACCCCCACATATGAGGTATCAGCGTACTCAGGACAAATTGGACAACAACTTTCGTGGTTCAGTTTCTCCTTTTACCATTGGGAAAATAAAAAAATTGTTGCTAAAACATAATTTTTGTGACTAAAAAGTTAAATGTTCATTTTTTCCTTCCTTGTTGCTTCTGCTGCTGTGAAGCACCTGAAGGGTTAATAAACTTCTTGAATGTGGTTTTGAGTACCTTGAGGGGTGCAGTTTTTAGAATGGTGTCACTTTTGGGTATTTTCAGCCATATAGACCCCTCAAACTGACTTCAAATGTGAGGTGGTCCCTAAAGAAAATGGTTTTGTAAATTTCGTTGTAAAAATGACAAATCGCTGGTCAAATTTTAACCCTTATAACTTCCTAACAAAAAAAAATTTTGTTTCCAAAATTGTGCTGATGTAAAGTAAACATGTGGGAAATGTTATTTATTAACTATTTTGTGTCACATATCTCTCTGGTTTAACAGAATAAAAATTCAAAATGTGAAAATTGCGAAATTTTCAAAATTTTCGCCAAATTTCCGTTTTTATCACAAATAAACGCAGAATTTATTGACCTAAATTTACCACTATCATGAAGCCCAATATGTCACGAAAAAACAATCTCCGAACCGCTAGGATCTGTTGAAGCGTTCCTGAGTTATTACCTCATAAAGGGACACTGGTCAGAATTGCAAAAAACGGCAAGGTCTTTAAGGTCAAAATAGGCTGGGTCATGAAGGGGTTAAACAGTGCCTGATCTGCTACATAGAAGACTGTTGGCCATTTTTAACTTATTTCCTAATGTGTTCCTGTACGATTGGCACATTGCAGTAAAATAGATTGTGGTTTTGGTTTGCAAAGTGTCATAGGGTTGCAATGCAGTTTTGGGCTGCAAGGCTCATACAACTTGTGTTTCTCAGCCACGTATCACACTACTACCCCAAACAATTTTTTTCTGTGATATAGAAAAGAATTGAGGAATATGGAAAGTTAGACTTTAAAGATAAAAGTAAATAACCGTCTTTAATAGAAATTGTAGAAACATACCTGAGTGGTACAGTCATAACACTAGGCATAATTGTTTCCACACTCACCTTAGCTTTGTCTCCCACAACAGAAATGTACATGGAATTTTCTAAGATAAAACAGCAAAAAAATGCTAAAAATGGCAATCAATACACATTACATTTTCCATTTCAGAGCATTCTCCACTAATAGCTTGTCTTGTTCAATGACTTCATTCACCCCTTTCTGCCAGCTGACGGAATAGTACGTCAGCTGGCAGGTCCCTCTGCTTTGAGGTGGGCTCCGGCGGTGAGCCCACCTCAAAGCCGCGACATGTCAGCTGTTTTGTACAGCTAGATTTTATCTAGGTTTTCCGGGGTTAATCTAGCTGGTACTCGGATTGGAGGCTGGGGCACGCCCACGGCCTTTATATAGTTCTTCTGAACTTTGGGCGTCGCCGATTATAGCTTGTGTCTTCACTTCACTTCCTCTACACTCCTTGAAAAAGCCGCGGTGGCGAAACGTACGTTGGAGTCGGAGTCCCTGTGAGCTACAGATCATCTTTAAACTGGTATTAGTATTTCTCCAAAGACTTTAATGGATTTTGTTGTCTTGAAAGACTATTCACTATATTTGTACAAGCACTTTATTGAGTCCGGATAGACTGCTTATTATAGCTGCACATGTGGGTTTGTCCCCTTTGAGTACACTTTGGCTTGTATCTTTTATTATATGATTGGATCTGTATTCTAAACTTAGTATTTTTTGTAATATGATATTGTATAGTTTTGTTGTCAGTTTCTCTGTTTTATATTCTAATCTAAAATAAATTGTTTTTAGAATTCTTTGATGTTTCAGTTTCATGTTCACTTTGAAATAGGTTTTTGACATTGTATAAGTGGACATTATTCACTAGTGTAAATTTTTTCATTGTGTTGTGTATTTTAATTTGTCCAGTTGTAAGATGGAAAAGTCTCAATAAAAAAATAAAAAATACATAAACCAGTATCATGGTTTGGTCACATAAATGCATTCAAAATGGATATCCTCCCCAGATTTCCCTTTATATTTCAATCAGTCCCTATTATCTCACCGGCGAGTTTTCAGAACTCTTAAAGGGAACCTGTCACCTGAATTTGGCGGGACTGGTTTTGGGTCATATGGGCAGAGTTTTCGGGTGTTTGATTCCCCCTTTCCTTACAAGATTGCCTTGTGCAGGCATGTACTACGGAGGACAGAGAATGAACGTCAATCCAATATTGCGGCCAGCATGCAGCCAGCGGGCAAGGAAAGGGTGAATCAAACACCTGAAAACTCCGCCCATATGACCCAAAACCAGTCCTGCCAAATTCAGGTGACAGGTTCCCTTTAAATCATTCATCACTGATTAGATTTGTATGGAAGCGTACTAGACCGAGAATCAATTTCCAGACTCTCACTCGATCTAAAGATTGGGGGGGGGGGGGGGGGGGCGTGGCTATCGGATCTTAAGCGGTATCACCAGACCTCAGTACTAATATGTCTATTTGACTGGCATTTTAATAAAGATTCCAAACTGTGGATCATATTAGAACAGGAGTATTCTTCTATCCCCCTACAATGCCTTCCGTAGATGGAAACTAATAGTAAAATATCATTAGCAAACAAGGGGATCTTACTCAAAGCAGCCCTGCGGATATGGGATCAGTTGAGATGCAAAAGCGGTTTGACAAGAACATACAGTCCGCTTACCCCTATTTTCTTAAATCCTGAGTTTCCGCCGGGTTGTGCGAAGGACAAATTCCTCTGTTGGAATAGTCGTGACGATATTCGCTTTAGTCATATTTTGAAGGGTCCTGATGTTCCTCCTTCTCAGAACTTCAAAATAATTTTCCTACTGAAAAACTCTCTTGGCTAGAATACGAACAGTTGAAATCGTTTCTAAATCTTTGGAAGAAGAGGGGACAGCACTCCTTGCCAGTGTCACCAACACCATTTGAGAACCTATTCCTTCAGAGCTCACCTCCTTCCCATTTGAGTTCCCTTGTATGTCGACTATTAAGCCATTCACTCTGTTCAGTGGATCCAAGATTTGTGCATGCATGGGAAACCGAACTGGATACGTTTTCGGAGGAGAATATACAGAAAGCATTCTTGATTATGCACAAGATGTCGGGGGCCAAGTACGTTCAGGAGAGGAATTACAAGATCTTGACGAGATGGTATCGGGACCCATCAAAGCTACATGTGATCTTCTCTTTAATGGCGGATGTGTGTTGGCGTTGTGGAACAGAGAGGGGCATGATGTTGCACATTTGGTGGGATTGTGACCAAATCAGACCTTGCAGAAGTCAGAGGTGACAACATAAAGTTTGTTCGGTTGTGGCAACCCTGGATTCTCTTTAGGAACTCACCCGAATTCTTTTCCTTATTTGCCTGATAAGACTTCACAATCCTGGGAAATAATTGATTTGGTCACCCCTTCTAGACACTTGTCTGATCCCCAAAATGTATCCTTCCGAATAGGGAAAATATGGACTAAAAATTTCCACCACCACCCCCTTGCTCCTCTCTTCTTCTTCCTCTTCTCCTCCCTCTTCCTACTTTTATATCTAATAGAATTTATATACCCTTCTTAGGTAGCGATATTCACCAATGTTGTGGTATGTTTCTTTTTCTTTTCTTTTCTTTTCTCTACTTGATATATCTTCAACATAATACAGAGAATAGAGTATAGTGTATAAATTATCTTAAATGCATCTGTGATCATCTGTATTATAATTCTCTGGTTATTGTATGCAATGAGGCCCTGCATGGCTCAAATGAAAATTTGTTTTTTATGTTGTGTTTTGTTATGTATAACCAATAAAATCTGATTAAACGTAAAAAAAAATAATACATGTAGCTAGTGGATAACACTGCCATCTATTGGCAATTCAATGTTAGCAATGCAAGTATTTCCGCTTATACAGACTGAGACTTGCACCTGTTCACACTTGTCTTATTTTGTAAGGAGGTGTTGGTCAGTTTTTAGATAATTAAAAGGGACTGTCCAACATCAAGTGTCAAAAGACTACACTGAATGTGGACAGGACAGTTGCAAACATCTGATATGCTGCTGCCTACAGGAAACCTGTCAACACACTCTGAGGTCTTATTGGTCTGTATCCACCTCACTTGAAGCTCTTTAACCCCTTCATGACCCCAGTTTTTTTTCGGTTTTGCGTTTTTCGCTCGCCTCCTTCCCATAGCCATAACTTTTTTATTTTTCCATCAATATGGCCATGTGAGGGCTTATTTTTTTGAAGGGAGAAGTTGTACTTTTGAACGACATCATTGGTTTTTGCATGTCATGTACTAGAAAACAGGAAAAAAATTCCAAGTGTGGTGAAATTGCAAAAAAAGTGCAATGCCACACTTGTTTTTTGTTTGGCGTTGTTGCTAGGTTCACTAAATGCTAAAACTAACCCATCTTGATTCAGGTCATTATCATAGACACCAAACATGTCTAGGTTACTTTTTATCTAAGTGGTAAAAAAAAAATCTAAACTTTGCTAAATAAAAAAAAAATTATGCAAATTTCCGATACCCGTAGCGTTTCCATTTTTCGTGATCTGGGGTCGGTTGAGGGCTTCTTTTTTGCGTGCCAAGCTGATGTTTTTATTGATACCATTGTGGTGCAGATATGATCTTTTGATCGCCTGTTATGCATTTTAATGCAATGTCACAGCGACCAAAAAAACAATTCTGGCATTTCTAATTTTTTTCTCGCTACGCCGTTTAGGTATCAAGTTAATCCTTTTTTATATTGATAGGTCGGGCGATTCTGAACTCGACAATACCAAATATGTGTATATTTGTTTTTTTTTTGTTTGTTTTTTTTTTTGAATGGTGTGAAAGGAGGGTGATTTAAACTTTTATATTTTTTTCATATTTTTTAAAACTTTTTTTTTTTTTTTAAATTTTGCCATGCTTCAATAGCATCCATGGGAGGCTAGAAGCTGGCATAGCTTGATCGGCTCTGCTACATAGAGGCTATGCTCAGATCGCCCCCATGTAGCTAAATTACAGCATTACTGTGAGCGCCGTCCACAGGGTGGCGCTCACAGCAATCCGGCATCAATAGATCTCTGGTTGTCATGCCGACGCATCGCTGACCCCCGATCACGTGACAGGGTCAGACATGCGCTCATTTCCTGCCCGATGGCCAGAAGCGCTAGTTAAATGCCGCTGTCAGTGTTTGACAGCAGCATTTAACTAGTTAATAGCGGCGGGTGGATCTCGATTCCACTCTCCGCTATTGCGGGCACATGTCAGCTGTACAAAACAGCTGACATGTCCCAGCTTTGGTGCGGGCTCACCGCCGGAGCCCACATCAAAGCAGGAGATCTGACCTCGGACGTACTATTCCGTCCGAGGTCAGAAAGGAGTTAACAAGCATCCTCAATAATATCAAAGGGACCACAAGGCAGAAGGAGATGAGTGAGAGGCGAAGATATGCACTGCGCATGGCCAGGAATCCCAGCCCCACAGTGTGAATAAATCTGAAGACACTGCGGGGCGGGATCTCGGGCACGGCGGCCGCACAGGCGCAGCCAGCCTGACAACAAATGATGTCAGAAGACAGGCAGTGCAAACTGCGCATGGCCAAGGGATAACACAACAGCGCAGGCTCCGGGACAGATTCAAACAACGCTGAGGAGGCGGCACCCTGAGCCAAGGGGGTAGGAATGACGGCTGTTTTGCGTCTCATTAAGAATTAAATTCCCACCTCCGGGACGGTTTGAAGGTATGAGGCGACACATTTTATAAGTGTTTAGATCTTCGTGTGCAAGGAGAATAACTAAAAGAGCCACATTGTCCAAATGCAGCATTAGTGCTGCACATGGTGGCTCTTATTTACAAACGCCTGGGGGGGACAGGTTCCCTTTAATTTCTGTTGTGGTGTCAGCGTGGAGGTAGCAGGACACATTGCCAGATACACAGCAGGGGAGTAGCTGATGTTACTGAACCCCAATAACACGGCAGCAAATGTTGACTGTGCAAACGGCATGTCCGGGCACCAACTGGCGGTGTTGGAGCCCAGGGTCAATCAGGGTGTAGGCCGAGGCCTAATTGGAGCAAGTTTCAAATCTGTAGTAGTCTGAATGTGGAGGAAGCAGGAGAAATTGCCGCACACACAGCTGGGGATCAGTTGACGTTATTGAACCCCAAAACACTGGAGCAGGTGTTGACTGTGCAGACAGCACTTCCGGGCAGCAACTGGCGGTGTTGGAGCCCAGGGATTACATGACAAGCAGAGTGTAGGCCAAAGCCTAATTGGAGCAATTTTCAAATCTGGAGTAGTGTGAATGTGGAGGGAGCAGGAGAAATTGCCGCACAGACAGCTGGGGATCAGCTGACGTTACTGAACCCCAATAACAGAGGAGCAACTGTTGACTGTACAGACAGCACTTCGGGGCAGCAACTGGTGGTGTTGGAACCCAGGGAATGCAGGAGGAGCAGAGTGGAATATTCCCACACACACAGCAGGGGAGCAGCTGGCGTTACTGAACCCCAATAACAAAGGACTGTGCAGACAGCACTTCAGGGCAGCAACTGGCGGTGTTGGAGCCCAGGGAATGCAGGAGGAGCAGAGTGGAGGTATTGCTGCACACACAGCAGGGGAGCAGCTGGTGTTACTGAACCCCAATAACAGAGGAGCAACTGTTGACTGTGCAGACAGCACTTCCGGGCAGCGACTGGCAGTGTTGGAGCCCAGGGAATGCAGGAGGAGCAGAGTGGAGGTATTGCCGCACACACAGCTGGGGAGCAGCTGGCGTTACTGAACAACAAAAACCGAGAAGCAACTGTTGACTGTGCAGACAGCACTTCCGGGCAGCAACTGGCGGTGCTGGAGCCCAGGGAATGCACGAGGAGCAGAGTGTAGGTATTGCCGCACACACAGAAGGGGAGCAGCTGGCGTTACTGAACCCCAATAACAGATGAGCAACTGTTGACTGTGCAGACAGCACTTCCGGGCAGCAACTGGCAGTGTTGGAGCCCAGGGAATGCAGGAGGAGCAGAGTGTAGGTATTGCCGCACACACAGCAAGGGATCAGCTGGCGTTACTGAACCCCAATAACAGAGAAGCAACTGTTGACTGTGCAGACAGCACTTCCGGGCAGCAACTGGCAGTGTTGGAGCACAGGGAATGCAGGAGGAGCAGAGTGGAGGTATTGCCGCACACACAGCAGGGGAGCAGCTGGCGTTACTGAACCCCAAAAACAGAGGACCAACTGTTGACTGTGCAGACAGCACTTCCGGGCAGCAACTGGCAGTGTTGGAGCCCAGGGAATGCAGGAGGAGCAGAGTGGAGGTATTGCTGCACACACAGCAGGGGAGCAGCTGGCGTTACTGAACCCCAATAACAGAGGAGCAACTGTTGACTGGGCAGACAGCACAGTGCGGGCAGCAACTGGTGGTGTTGGAGCCCAGGGAATGCGGGAGGAGCAGAGTGGAGGTATTGCCGCACACACAGCTGGGGAGCAGCTGGCGTTACTGAACAACAAAAACCGAGAAGCAACTGTTGACTGTGCAGACAGCACTTCTGGGCAGCAACTGGCGGTGCTGGAGCCCAGGGAATGCACGAGGAGCAGAGTGTAGGTATTGCCGCACACACAGAAGGGGAGCAGCTGGCGTTACTGAACCCCAATAACAGATGAGCAACTGTTGACTGTGCAGACAGCACTTCCGGGCAGCAACTGGCAGTGTTGGAGCCCAGGGAATGCAGGAGGAGCAGAGTGTAGGTATTGCCGCACACACAGCAAGAGATCAGCTGGCGTTACTGAACCCCAATAACAGAGAAGCAACTGTTGACTGTGCAGACAGCACTTCCGGACAGCAACTGGCAGTGTTGGAGCACAGGGAATGCAGGAGGAGCAGAGTGGAGGTATTGCCGCACACACAGCAGGGGAGCAGCTGGCGTTACTGAACCCCAAAAACAGAGGAGCAACTGTTGACTGTGCAGACAGCACTTCCGGGCAGCAACTGGCGGTGTTGGATCCCAGGGAATGCAGGAGGAGCAGAGTGGAGGTATTGCCGCACACACAGCAGGGGATCAGCTGACGTTACTGAAACCGAATAACACGGCAGACGGCACTTCCGAGCAGTAACTGGCGGTGTTGGAGCCCAGGGTCAATCAGGGTGTAGGCTGAGGCCTAATTGGAGCAAATTTAATATCTGATGTAATTTGACTGTGGAGGTAGCAGGAGCAATTGCCGGACACAAAGCAGGGGAACAGCTGACGTTACTGAACCCCACTAACACAGGAGCTAGTGTTTTTCTCTGTGCAGATGGCACTTCCGAGCAGCAACTGGCAGTGTTTGAGCCCAGGGAATCCAGGAGAAGCAGAGAGTAGGCCGAGGCCTGCACTCAAGGTAGTTTAATATCTGTTGTAGTGTCAGCGTGGAGGAAGCAGGCCAAATTGCCGGATACACAGCTGGGGATCAGCTGACGTTACGGAAACCCAATAACATGGCAGCAAGTGTTGACTGTGCAAACGGCACTTGCAGGCAGCAACTGGTGGTGTTGGAGCCCAGGGAATGCAGGAGAAGCAGAGTGTAGGCTGAGGCCTAATTGGAGCAAGTTGAAAGGGAACCTTTAACCCCCCCAGGTGTTTGTAACTGAAAGAGCCACCTTGTGCAGCACTAATGCTGCACAAGGAAAAGGTGCCTCTTTTATTTATGCTCCTTGCAAACGCAGAACTAAACATTTATAAAATGTGTCCCCTCATACCATGAAACCATCCCAGAGGTGGGACTTTCCTTCATAATGACACGCAACACAGCCGTCATTCCTACCCCCTTGGCGCCGTGTGCCGCCTCCTCAGCGTTATTTGAATCTGTCCCGGAGCTTGCGCTGTTATGTTAAACCTTGGGCATGCGCACTTAGCGCTGCCCGTCTTCTGACATCATTTGGTGTCAGACTGACTGCGCCTGTGCGGCCACGCTGACCGAGATCCCGCCTCGCAGTGTCTTCTGATTTATTCACATTGCGGGGCTGGGAATCATGGGCATGCGCAGTGCCTATCTTCGCCTCTCACTCATCTCCTTCCGCCTTCTTCACACTGTGCGGCATCATGGCCTTGGCATGCGATTAGGGATCAGCTGACGGCGCACAGTTTGAAGAAGGCGGAGGGAGATGAGTGAGAGCCTGAGGTGAAGATATGCACTGGCATGCCCATGAATCCCAGCACCGCCGTGTGAATAAATCAGAAAACACTGTGAGGCGGGATCTCGGTCAGCGTGGCCGCACAGGCGCAGTCAGCCTGACACCAAATGATGTCAGAAGACGGGCAGCGCTAAGTGCGCATGGCCAAGGTTTAACATAACAGCGCAGGCTCCAGGACAGATTCAAACAACGCTGAGGAGGTGGCGTCCGGCGCCAAGGGAGTAGGAATGACTAGGGTTGAGCGAAACGGGTCGTTCATTTTCAAAAGTCGCCGACTTTTGGCAAAGTCGGGTTTCATGAAACCCGATCCGACCCCTGTGCGGGGTCGGCCATGCAGTACGCGACTTTCGCGCCAAAGTCGCGTTTCAATGACGCGAAAAGCGCCATTTCTCAGCCAATGAAGGTAAACGCAGAGTGTGGGCAGCGTGATGACATAGGTCCTGGTCCCCACCATCTTAGAGAAGGGCATTGCAGTGATTGGCTTGCTGTCTGCGGCGTCACAGGGGCTATAAAGGGGAGTTCCCGCCGACCGCCATGTTACTGCTGCTGATCTGAGCTTAGGGAGAGGTTGCTGCCGCTTCGTCAGAAGCAGGGATAGCGTTAGGCAGGGTCCATTAACCACCAAACCGCTTGTGCTGTAGCGATTTCCACTGCCCAACACCACCTTCGGTGTGCAGGGACAGTGGAAGCTACATTTTTTTTGTTTTTCCCCCTCAGCGCTGTAGCTCATTGGGCTGCCCTAGAAGGCTCCCTGATAGCTGCATTGCTGTGTGTACGCCGCTGTGCAAACCAACTGCTTTTTTCAAAGCACAAATCCTCTTGTTCCTTCCTTTCTGCACAGCTATCTTTTTGGTTTGTACACACTTTTTATTTAATTTGTGCATCAGTCCACTCCTTATTGCTGCCTGCCATACCTGGCTGAGATTACTGCAGGGAGATAGTAATTGAAGGACACTCCCTGTTTTTTTTTTTTTTTTTGTGGGAGATTAAGATTGACATTTCTGCTAGAGTGCCATCCCTGTCTGTGTCATCTCTCACTCAGTGGGCCATAGAAAGCCTATTTATTTTTTTGCTTGATTTGGGTTATAAAATCTACCTGAAAAAAATCACTACATCAATCAGTGGGAGAAAAATATTGGCCTCAGGGCTTGTGTGCCACTCTTGACTCCTGTGTGCATCATCACTCACTCAGTGGGCCATAGAAAGCCTATTTATTTTTTTGCTTGATTTTGGTTCTAAAATCTACCTGAAAAAAATCACTACATCAATCAGTGGGAGAAAAATATTGGCCTCAGGGCTTGTGTGCCACTCCTGACTCCTGTGTGCATCATCACTCACTCAGTGGGCCATAGAAAGCCCTTTTTTTTTTTTTTTTGCTTTATTTGGGTTCTAAATTCTACCTGAAAAAATCAATAAATCAATCAGTGGGAGATTAATATTGGCCTTTGGGCTTGTGTGCCAGTCCTAAGCGTGCCATCTCTCTCTCTCAGATAGTGGGCCATAGAAAGCCTATTTATTTATTTTTTTTTTTATTGGGTTTATAAATTTTCCCTGGAAAAAAAAAAAAAAAAAGTGGGAGATTAATATTGGCCTCTGGGCTTGTGTGCCAGTCCTGAGCGTGCCATCTCTCTCACAAATAGTGGGCCATAGAAAGCCTATTTATTTTTTTTTTGTTTTATAAAATCACCCTTAAAAAAAAAGGGAGATTAATATTGGCCTTTGGGCTTGTGTGCCAGTCCTAAGCGTGCCATCTCTCTGTCTCTCAGATAGTGGGCCATAGAAAGCCTATTTATTATTTTTTTTATTGGGTTTATAAATTTTCCCTGGAACAAAAAAAAAAAAGTGGGAGATAAATATTGGCCTCTGGGCTTGTGTGCCACTCCTGACTCCTGTGTGCGTCATCTCTCACTCAGTGGGCCATAGAAAGCCTTTTTTTCTTTTATTTGTTTTCTAAATTCTCCCTGAAAAAATCATTTTATTTTCTTTGGTTTCTAAATTCTTCCTGAAAAAATCATTTTATTCTATTTTTTTTTTTTCCTAAAGTCTCCCTGAGAAAAAAAAAAAAAAAAAAAAAAAAATCAGTGGGAGATTAATATTGCCCTTTCTGCTTGTGTGCCAGTCTTGACTCCTGGGTGTGCCATCTCTCTCTCTCTCTCCAATTGTGGGCCATAGAAAGCCTATTATTTTTTTAGCTTGATTTGGGTTCCAAAATCTACCTGAAAAAATCACTTCATCAATCAGTGGGAGATAAATATTGGCCTCTGGGCTTGTGTGCCACTCCTGACTCCTGTGTGCGTCATCTCTCACTCAGTGGGCCATAGAAAGCCTTTTTTTGTTTTATTTGTTTTCTAAATTCTCCCTGAAAAAATCATTTTATTTTATTTGGTTTCTAAATTCTTCCTGAAAAAATCATTTTATTCTATTATTTTTTTTTCCTAAAGTCTCCCTTAAAAAAAAAAAAAAATCAAATCAGTGGGAGATTAATATTTACATTTGTGCTTCAGTGACAGTCCTGCGTGTGTGGCATCTCTCTCATTTGTTGCCACCAACAACAGAGTGTGTAACATTGTGCCTGATTTTCGTTGTGGTCTCACTCACCTGTAAAGGGGTAGCTAAATCATACTGAAGTTATAGCTCACCGTGTAATTTGTGTGACAGCAACAAATACCGTTACTTTGTTTACGTTTTTAAAACAATGAGGAAGTATGGTGGAAGAGGTCGTGGCCAGGGGCGTTCATTGTCAGCTGGTAATGAGGGTAGTGGTAGTGGTGGAGCATCAGCTGGTCGTGGGAAAAAAAATATTGCACCTAAGTCTGGAGCTGTGGAGCCAGGTTCGTCGTCTGGCTACACAAGGCCTCGAACGCTCCCTTTTCTGGGAGTAGGAAAACCGCTTTTAAAGCCGGAGCAGCAAGAGCAAATTTTGGCTTATCTTGCTGACTCAGCCTCTAGCTCTTTTGCCTCCTCTCGTGAAACTGGTAAATGTCAAAGCAGCGCGTCGTTAGTGGATGTTCACGGTCAGGGACAAGTCGCTTCCTTGTCCTCTTCAGCAAAAACAACAACAGAGAAGAATGCAGCAGGCGACACAACGGGTTACTCCATGGAGCTCTTTACACATACCGTCCCTGGCTTAGAAAGTGAAGCAGTTAACAGTCCATGCCCATTACAAGTTGAATCTGACATGGAGTGCACTGATGCACAGCCACAGCCAGACTACTATGCTGGTCCTTTGACTCAGACCACAACATTGCCCTCGCAGGGTGCTGATCAAGAATCAGACCCTGATGAGACTATGTTGCCCCATCACGAGCGCTATACCACCGACCGACACGGTGACACAGACGAAGTTGCACACGAGCTACAAGAAGAGGTAATAGATGACCCAGTTCTTGACCCCGATTGGCAGCCATTGGGGGAACAGGGTGCAGGCGGCAGCAGTTCTGAAGCGGAGGAGGAGGGGCCGCAGCAGGCATCAACATCGCAACAGGTTCCATCTGCCGGGCCCGTATCTTGCCCAAAACGCGTGGCAAAGCCAAAACCTGTTGGAGGACAGCGTGGCCATCCGGTTAAAGCTCAGTCTGCAATGCCTGAAAAGGTATCCGATGCTAGAAAGAGTGCAGTCTGGCATTTTTTTAAACAACATCCAATTGATCAGCGCAAAGTCATCTGTCAAAAATGTTCAACTACCTTAAGCAGAGGACAGAATCTGAAAAGTCTCAATACAAGTTGCATGCATAGACATTTAACCACCATGCATTTGCAAGCCTGGACTAACTACCAAACGTCCCTTAAGGTTGTAGCACCCTCGGCCAATGAAGCTAGTCAGCAACGCAACATCCCTTCCGGCAGTGTAGGGCCACCATTTTCCGCACCACCTGCAGTATCTGTGCAGGTTTCTTTGCCAGGCCAAAGCAGTCAGGGTCAGGGAATCACCAGTTTCGTAGTAGGAAACACTGCATCTAGGGCACCGGTGGCAACAATACCATCTCCCACCGTCTCTCAGTCTGCCATGTCCACCGGCACCCCCGCTAGTTCCACGATCTCCAGCTCTCCAGTCCAGCTCACCCTACATGAGACTATGGTTAGAAAAAGGAAGTACTTAGCCTCGCATCCGCGTACACAGGGTTTGAACGCACACATAGCTAGACTAATCTCGTTAGAGATGATGCCCTACCGGTTAGTTGAAAGCGAAGCTTTCAAAGCCCTGATGGACTACGCTGTACCACGCTACGAGCTACCCAGTCGACACTTTTTTTCCAGAAAAGCCATCCCAGCCCTCCACCAGCATGTTAAACAGCGCATCGTCCATGCACTCAGGCAATCTGTGAGCACAAAGGTGCACCTGACAACAGATGCATGGACCAGTAGGCATGGCCAGGGACGTTACGTGTCCATCACGGCACACTGGGTAAATGTGGTGGATGCAGGGTCCACAGGGGACAGCAAGTTTGGGACAGTTCTGCCTAGCCCACGGTCTAGGAAACAATTGGCTGTAGCCGTTCGCACCCCCTCCTCCTCCTCTTCGTCCTCCTGCAGAAGCGAGAGCTCGTCCACAGACCGCAGTCGCACAACCACTCCATCCGCAGCTGCCACTGTTGCACACCAGGTCTCCCATTATGGGGCAGCTACTGGCAAACGTCAGCAGGCTGTATTGGCTATGAAGTGTTTGGGCGACAACAGACACACCGCGGAAGTTCTATCCGAGTTCTTGCAGAAAGAAACGCAGTCGTGGCTGGGCACTGTAGATCTTGAGGCAGGCAAGGTAGTGAGTGATAACGGAAGGAATTTCATGGCTGCCATCTCCCTTTCCCAACTGAAACACATTCCTTGCCTGGCTCACACCTTAAACCTGGTGGTGCAGTGCTTCCTGAAAAGTTATCCGGGGTTATCCGACCTGCTCCTCAAAGTGCGTGGACTTTGCTCACATATCCGCCGTTCGCCCGTACACTCCAGCCGTATTCAGACCTATCAGCGTTCTTTGAACCTTCCCCAGCATCGCCTAATCATAGACGTTGCAACAAGGTGGAACTCAACACTGCACATGCTTCAGAGACTGTGTGAACAGAGGCGGGCTGTTATGTTTTTGTGGGAGGATACACATACACGGGCAGGCAGTAGGATGGCAGACATGGAGTTGTCAGGTGTGCAGTGGTCGAAGATTCAAGACATGTGTCAAGTCCTTCAGTGTTTTGAGGAATGCACACGGCTGGTTAGTGCAGACAACGCCATAATAAGCATGAGCATCCCCCTAATGCGTCTGCTGATGCAAAGTTTGACGCACATAAAGGATCAGGCGTCTGCAGCTGAGGAAGAGGAAAGCCTTGATGACAGTCAGCCATTGTCTGGCCAGGGCAGTGTACAGGACGAGGTAGCGGGCGAAGAGGAGGAGGAGGACGAGGAGGATGATGGGGATGATTATATTTTTAATGAGGAAGCTTTTCCGGGGCCACTGGAAATTGGTGGCGCGGCAAGGCCGGGTTCTGGTTTTTTGAGGGACACAAGTGACGTGGATTTGCCTGAAACTGCCCCTCAACCAAGCACAACCGCAGATTTGAGAACTGGAACTTTGGCCCACATGGCGGATTATGCCTTACGTATCCTCAAAAGGGACACACGCATAACTAAAATGATGAATGATGACGATTACTGGTTGGCCTGCCTCCTTGATCCTCGCTATAAAGGCAAATTGCAAAATATAATGCCACATGAGAACTTGGAACTAATATTAGCAACCAAACAATCAACTCTTGTTGACCGTTTGCTTCTGGCATTCCCTGCACACAGCGCCCGTGATCGTTCTCACACGAGCTGCAGGGGCCAGCAGACCAGAGGAGTTAGAGGGGCAGAAATCAGAAGTGGCGTTGGCCAGAGGGGTTTTCTGACCAGGTTGTGGAGTGATTTTGCTATGACCGCAGACATGACAGGTACTGCAGCATCAATTCAAAGTGACAGGAGACAACATTTGTCCAGTATGGTTACAAACTATTTTTCATCCCTTATCGATGTTCTCCCTCAACCGTCATTCCCATTTGATTACTGGGCATCAAAATTAGACACCTGGCCAGAATTGGCAGAATATGCATTGCAGGAGCTTGCTTGCCCGGCAGCTAGTGTCCTATCAGAAAAAGTATTCAGTGCTGCAGGTTCAATACTAACAGAAAAAAGGACTCGTCTGGCTACCCAAGATGTAGATGATCTAACCTTCATTAAAATGAACCACAACTGGATTTCGAAATCTTTTGCCCCACCTTGCCCGGCTGACACCTAGCTTTCCTATGAAAAGGTCTTGCCTGTGGACTATTCTGAATGCCTTTTCCAATCTCGTAATTTTCTGCACCTGATTGTCCAGCATAAGACATGTTTACACCTCACTAAATGGCCAAACTCCCCACACGGGGCCGTGGTATCGACACTTGGCGACAGCACCCGTGAGAGTGCAGTTTGTCTGAAGAGGTGGGTGAGCCCGCTTTTGGTCGACAGCACTGCCACTGGGTCCCTCCTAGTACAATAAAGTGTCTCTGGCGGTGGTGGTGCGCACCCAACGTCAGACACACCGTTGTAATATGAGGGGCCCTGGGCCTGTACCGCCGGCCACAAGACAGTTTCCCCCCACCCCAGCTCAAACAGTGCTCTACCACTTGCAAAATTATCTCACAGCTCCACCAATGTTTAGTCTATGCGCTGACATCCTTCAATGCCTGCCACTGACAATACCATTGTATTGACATTTTTGTTATGTTAGGCCTTCGATGCCTGTCTGTGGTCACTCCTTCCACTAGGCCTCCACTGACCACACCACTGCTGCCCGTGTACCCCTGTAACCAATTTAAAATTGCCTACAGCCATGTGTTATTATTTTAGGCCTTCGATGCCTGTCTGCGGTCACTCCTTCCACTAGGCCTCCACTGACCACACCACTGCTGCCCGTGTACCCCTGGAACCAATTTAAAATTGCCTACAGCCATGTGTTATTATTTTAGGCCTTCGATGCCTGTCTGCGGTCACTCCTTCCACTAGGCCTCCACTGACCACACCACTGCTGCCCGTGTACCCCTGTAACCAATTTAAAATTGCCTACAGCCATGTGTTCTTATTTTAGGCCTTCGATGCCTGTCTGCGGTCACTCCTTCCACTAGGCCTCCACTGACCACACCACTGCTGCCCGTGTACCCCTGTAACCAATTTAAAATTGCCTACAGCCATGTGTTATTATTTTAGGCCTTCGATGCCTGTCTGCGGTCACTCCTTCCACTAGGCCTCCACTGACCACACCACTGCTGCCCGTGTACCCCTGTAACCAATTTAAAATTGCCTACAGCCATGTGTTATTATTTTAGGCCTTCGATGCCTGTCTGCGGTCACTCCTTCCACTAGGCCTCCACTGACCACACCACTGCTGCCCGTGTACCCCTGTAACCAATTTAAAATTGCCTACAGCCATGTGTTATTATTTTAGGCCTTCGATGCCTGTCTGCGGTCACTCCTTCCACTAGGCCTCCACTGACCACACCACTGCTGCCCGTGTACCCCTGTAACCAATTTAAAATTGCCTACAGCCATGTGTTATTATTTTAGGCCTTCGATGCCTGTCTGCGGTGACTCCTTCCACTAGGCCTCCACTGACCACACCACTGCTGCCCGTGTACCCCTGGAACCAATTTAAAATTGCCTACAGCCATGTGTTATTATTTTAGGCCTTCGATGCCTGTCTGCGGTCACTCCTTCCACTAGGCCTCCACTGACCACACCACTGCTGCCCGTGTACCCCTGGAACCAATTTAAAATTGCCTACAGCCATGTGTTATTATTTTAGGCCTTCGATGCCTGTCTGCGGTCACTCCTTCCACTAGGCCTCCACTGACCACACCACTGCTGCCCGTGTACCCCTGGAACCAATTTAAAATTGCCTACAGCCATGTGTTATTATTTTAGGCCTTCGATGCCTGTCTGCGGTCACTCCTTCCACTAGGCCTCCACTGACCACACCACTGCTGCCCGTGTACCCCTGGAACCAATTGAAAATTGCCTACAGCCATGTGTTATTATTTTAGGCCTTCGATGCCTGTCTGCGGTCACTCCTTCCACTAGGCCTCCACTGACCACACCACTGCTGCCCGTGTACCCCTGGAACCAATTGAAAATTGCCTACAGCCATGTGTTATTATTTTAGGCCTTCGATGCCTGTCTGCGGTCACTCCTTCCACTAGGCCTCCACTGACCACACCACTGCTGCCCGTGTACCCCTGGAACCAATTGAAAATTGCCTACAGCCATGTGTTATTATTTTAGGCCTTCGATGCCTGTCTGTGGTCACTCCTTCCACTAGGCCTCCACTGACCACACCATTGCTGCCCGTGTACCCCTGGAACCAATTTAAAATTGCCTACAGCCATGTGTTATTATTTTAGGCCTTCGATGCCTGTCTGCGGTCACTCCTTCCACTAGGCCTCCACTGACCACACCACTGCTGCCCGTGTACCCCTGTAACCAATTTAAAATTGCCTACAGCCATGTGTTATTATTTTAGGCCTTCGATGCCTGTCTGCGGTCACTCCTTCCACTAGGCCTCCACTGACCACACCACTGCTGCCCGTGTACCCCCGTAACCAATTTAAAATTGCCTACAGCCATGTGTTATTATTTTAGGCCTTCGATGCCTGTCTGCGGTGACTCCTTCCACTAGGCCTCCACTGACCACACCACTGCTGCCCGTGTACCCCTGGAACCAATTTAAAATTGCCTACAGCCATGTGTTATTATTTTAGGCCTTCGATGCCTGTCTGCGGTGACTCCTTCCACTAGGCCTCCACTGACCACACCACTGCTGCCCGTGTACCCCTGGAACCAATTTAAAATTGCCTACAGCCATGTGTTATTATTTTAGGCCTTCGATGCCTGTCTGCGGTCACTCCTTCCACTAGGCCTCCACTGACCACACCACTGCTGCCCGTGTACCCCCGTAACCAATTTAAAATTGCCTACAGCCATGTGTTATTATTTTAGGCCTTCGATGCCTGTCTGCGGTGACTCCTTCCACTAGGCCTCCACTGACCACACCACTGCTGCCCGTGTACCCCTGGAACCAATTTAAAATTGCCTACAGCCATGTGTTATTATTTTAGGCCTTCGATGCCTGTCTGCGGTGACTCCTTCCACTAGGCCTCCACTGACCACACCACTGCTGCCCGTGTACCCCTGGAACCAATTTAAAATTGCCTACAGCCATGTGTTATTATTTTAGGCCTTCGATGCCTGTCTGCGGTCACTCCTTCCACTAGGCCTCCACTGACCACACCACTGCTGCCCGTGTACCCCTGGAACCAACATCAGAAAATATAAAAATAAGTATTTTGCTTATAAAAAAGAAAATACTGGAGAGATATCAAATGCAGACATTTTAACATTAAAAACAAACACATACAACAAAAATCTGGTACAGTACTAAAAATGGCCACCAGCTACAATAACTTTCTCCTGCAAGTAGTTAACTGAAAGTTTTTTTCAATTTTAAACACAGATATGGCATCCACCGAGTGTTGTCCTGTCGCATCTTCTTTATATTATTGCCAAGAAGATGCAAAACAATGAAAATAATAAAATCATTATTTACCAAAAAAATAGAGTAAGTCAAAACCATATTGCAAATAAACATTCATTACAAATAAAGAAGCAGGGCGCGTCCGAGGGTGAGTATATATCTAATAAGAATATAATCACCCTCGGACGCGCCCTGCTTCTTTCCGACAGCCTTCCTTCCTAAGAATCAGCCCTTCCGTGGTGTAGAGAGAGGGTTTGTTACACTCAAAGGTGTTCCCCAGGTTGCCTTTCCTGAGCTTCGATCTTCCGGCTCTCGTTTAGTAGTTGTTGGAAACTACGCTGCATTAGGCCTACAAATTGGGTATGGGGTGTAGAGAGATGGTGTGTTCCACTGTAGAGAGATGGTGTGTTCCACTCCAAGGTGTTCCCCAGGTTGCCTTTCCTGAGCTTCGATCTTCCGGCTCTCGTTTAGTAGTTGTTGGAAACTACGCTGCATTAGGCCTACAAATTGGGTATGGGGTGTAGAGAGATGGTGTGTTCCACTGTAGAGAGATGGTGTGTTCCACTCCAAGGTGTTCCCCAGGTTTCCTCTCCATTGCTTCGATCTTCCGGCTCTCGTTTAGTAGTTGTTGGAAACTACGCTGCATTAGGCCTACAAATTGGGTATGGGGTGTAGAGAGATGGTGTGTTACACTCCAAGGTGTTCCCCAGGTTTCCTCTCCATTGCTTCGATCTTCCGGCTCTCGTTTAGTAGTTGTTGGAAACTACGCTGCATTAGGCCTACAAATTGGGTATGGGGTGTAGAGAGATGGTGTGTTCCACTGTAGAGAGATGGTGTGTTCCACTCCAAGGTGTTCCCCAGGTTTCCTCGCCAATGCTTCGATCATCATGCTCTCGTTTAGTAGTTGTTGGAAACTACGCTGCATTAGGCTTACAAATTGGGTATGGGGTGTAGAGAGATGGTGTGTTCCACTCCAAGGTGTTCTCCAGGTTGCCTTTCCTGAACTTCTATCTTCAGGCTCTCATTAAATTGTGGTTAAACGGAACAACTGCATTTGGCGTACTAGTTGGTTTGGGGCCTACTATCGGTGTCTGCCGCTCCTTGCTGTTCTCCTGGTTTCCTGTCCTGAAATTCCGTTTTCAGGCGCTCGTTAAGTAGTTGTTAATGTTAGACTGCATTTGGCCTACTAGTTGGGTTGGGGCCTACTATCGGTGTCTGCCACTCCTTGCTGTTCTCCTCCACTGAACAAAGCTGTGCCGCCTGTTTACTACTGTTGCCAATTTTGAACTGCATTTCGACTACTTACTGATTTGGGCCTACTCTCTGTGTCAGCCTCTCATTCCAGTTGTCCTCCACTGCAATGCCCCCTGATTAGTCCTGTGTTACCAACTTTGAACTGCATTTAGCCCACTTTATTCTTTGGGCCTATATCTGTGTTTCCTCCTCATCCTGCCCATTGCCCAGCCAGTGATAGATGAGTCTGCTGGTACATTGACCCATAACGCAACATTTCCAGTGCACGCTACACTGCAAGATTGTGACCCTGCTGAAAGTCAGGTCCCCCTTCCCGCATACCATACCACCTTACACGGGGACAAACAGGAAGGTGCAGATGAAAGTGCAGGTTCCTTCATCAGGTGGGGGAAGGAATACTAGTTGGCGACGTCACTGGCACAGGGCCTCTCATGGTACGCAAAAGTGTTGCTGCCGGTGGGAGGCGCCCCCGCCGTGCAAACACACCGCTGTACTTTGAGGGGCCCTGTGCCAGTGCCAATGCCAACGAGTGGGCCCCCCCCTGCTTGCTCAGGTTCACAGCACTTGCAAAGTTGAAATACTTACCTCTCCCTGCTCCACTGCCGTGACGTGGTCCAGATTTCCTGGGCCCACTAATTACTTGAACCAGCCCTACCCACCACAACTTTAGCCAAATGACCCCCAATTTCAAATGCCTTCCAATTATTATAAGGTAAATTACGCTTGACAAGCTTCATTAAGAAGAATGGATGGTTTTGACATTAAAATGGGCACTCTAGGTGTTTTCCTGGCCCCCACTCACTGCCGACTATGCTGCCCCATTGACTTGCATTGGGTTTCGTGTTTCGGTCGATCCCGACTTTACGTCATAATCGGCCGATTTCACTCGACCCGACTTTTGAGATAGTCGGGTTTTGCGAAACCCGGCTCGACTCTAAAAAGGTCAAGGTCGCTCAACTCTAGGAATGACGGCTGTGCTGCATCTCATTACGAAGGAAAGTCCTACCTCCGGGACGGTTTCACGGTATGAGTGGACACATTTTATAAGTGTTAAGTTCAGCGTGTGCAAGGAGCATAACTAAAAGAGCCACCTTTTCCTTGTGCAGCATTACTGCTGTACAAGGTGGCTCTTTCAGTAACAAACGCCTGGGGGGGGACAGGTTCCCTTTAATTTCTGTAGTAGTGTGAGCGTGGAGGTAGCATGAGCAATTGCCGGATACACAGCTGGGGATCAGCTGACGTTACTGAAACCCAATAACACTGGGTCATGTGTTGACTGTGCAGACGGCACTTCTGAGCAGCAACTGGCGGTGTTGGAGCCCAGGGATTACAGTTCAGGTGGTAGAAACATGAACACAACAGGAGACCTGGATACTGTAGCCAACCAATTATTTACTCTGGAAGAGGAGTTGCAAATTCCTGCGAGATCCAGGCCTTGTTCCTTTTCAGAAAAGTAAGCCGGTCAACGTTATCGGAGGATAGTCGCATGCGACGGTCTGTTAGTACACCACCTGCGGCACTAAAGACACGTTCCGATAATACACTAGCAGCAGGGCAAGCCAGCACCTCCAATGCATACTGGCTAAGCTCTGGCCATGTATCCAGTTTAGAGACCCAAAACTTGAAGGGGGAAGAGCCGTCTGGGAGTACACTGAGACGGCAAGACATGTAGTCTGTCACCATCTGACGGAAACGTTGCCTCCTGCTGACTGGAGCTGTTTGTGATGGTGTAGACATTTGTGGCGCGCACACAAAATTTTGCCACTGTTGGGCCATACTGGTCTTGCCTTGTGCTGAGGCACTGCTTCTGCTCCCTCTTTGTGCAGAGCTTCCTCCACTGCCTCGACGCACTGAGCTGCTTTGTAAAGCACTAGCAGCACTGCTCTCGATTGGACTGGAGAAGATGATGGACTGCACCAGTGTGTCTTGGTACTCCCGCATTTTACGCTCCCGGTTCAACAGTGTTATGAGGCTTTGACAGTTGTCCCGGTAGCGAGGATCTAGGAGGGTACACCTAATAATCAGCCGTGTTGAGAATGTGGGTGATGCGGCGGTCGTTTCTCAGGCACTGCAGCATGAAATCAACCATGTGCTGCAGACTGCCAACTGGCCAAGAAATGCTGTCCCCTGCCTGAGGCGTGATCTCTGCCTGCTCTGCATCACCCCACCCTCGCACTACATGCTGACTACTGGAGATTTGTGTAACTCCCTCCTCTGGACAGATGTCTTTCTCCTCCATTGACTCCTCCTCATCCTCCTCACAAAGTGTCCCCTGCCTAGGCCTTTGTGAGGAACGACGTTGTGCAGACTGTCCAGAAGCAGATGGCATTTGTGACTCATCCTCCACAACCTTAGCGCTTGCAGTGTTCTTTCAAGCAGGCAGATAAGGGGGATAGTCATGCTGACTAGTGCATCATCTGCACTAGCCATCCGCGTGGAATTATCGAAGGCACGCAAAACCTGGCAGATGTCCTTCATAGTGGCACACTCAGTGGTTGTGAAGTCTGAACGGCGTGCAGTGCGACTTCTTTGCGCCTGATGCAGCTGGTACTCCATTACTGCTGGCTGCTGCTCACACAACCGCTCCAACATATGTAACGTAGAATTCCACCTGGTGGGTAGGTCACATATGATGCGATGTTCCGGAAGGCAGAATCGGTGCTGCAGAGCTGCAATGCGCGATCTTGCCATGCTGGAACGCCGCAAGTGAGCACACTCTAGGCGGACCTTGTGCAGCAGTGCTTCAAGATCCGGATAGTCCCTCAAAAAACTCTGCACGACCAAGTTGAGCACATGGTCCAGACATGGGATGTGAGTGAGGTTGCCTAGGGCCAGAGCTGCCACCAGATTTCGGCCATTGTCACACACTACCATGCCTGGCTAGAGATTCGCTGGCACAAACCACACGTCGCTCTCCTGCTTGATGGCATTCCAGAGCTCCTGCGCTGTGTGGCTTTGATTCCCCAAAGAAATTAATTTCAATACGGCCTGTTAACGTTTGGCCACAGCTGTGCTCATATCGGTCGTAACAGGTAAGCGTTCACGGGTCCATGTGGAGGTGGACTGTGACGGCTCCTGCAGCGCTGATTCAGAGGAACTTGAGTATGAGGAGTCCTTCTGTACAGAATGGATTCCTGCAATCCTTGGAGTTGGCAGAACACGTAGAGCACTACTCTCACGATCTGTACCCGGCTCCACAACATTTACCCAATGGGCAGTGAGGGAAAGGTATCGTCCCTGTCCATGGTGACTGGTCCACACATCAGTGATGAGGTGGCCCTTGCTACTGACAGCGTTCAGTAGCATGTGTTTTATGTTTCCCTCCACATGCTTTTGCAGGGCAGAGACGGCTTGCCTGCTGAAATAAAAGCGGCTGGGCAATTTGTATTGTGGGACTGCCAATGCCATCAAGTTACGGAAGGTGTCAGTCTCCACCAGCTTGAATGACAGCATTTCAAGGGACAGTAGTTTTGCAATGAAAGCATTCAGAGCCTGTGCTCGGGGGTGGTTTGCCGAGAATGGCCACCTTTTCTCCCATGCCTGTGCTACCGATGGCTGTAGACTGGGCTGGGAGTGTACGAATGACTGGGAACGTCGTGCTGTGGGTGGAATTACACTGGATCTCTGGACAACAGTGCCAGAGGTTCCTCCATGGTGATCCTGTGAGGATTGAGGAAGCCAAACCAGCTGTATGTGAGCTGGAGGAAGAGGCTACAACACGAGCTGAAGAGGTGGTAGGTGCCCCTGGAGGTCTTCAGTGTGTTTTTGTAACTTCACCGCGTGCTTGGTCCGCACATGTTTCCACATATTTGTGGTATTGAGGTTGCTGACAATTTTCCCTCTTTTGACTTTCTGATGACACACCTTGCACATCACCCAGCTTTGCACATAGACTTCCCTCTGCTCCTAGCTTCCACATGGTATGCCTTTCAGCTAACCCCAGTTTACCCTGTGATTTTTAGGACCTTGTTTTCTCAGGTTTGATTGTATTCATCTGGTCCACTCTTAATTCTCTGACCAAGATAAGCAGAGACCACTCCTCTCTACTTCACACCTGAACGCACTTAGTTTTCCATATATTGCATAGCAAAAGTCTGCAATGACTTTAGTCTGCTGTGTGATTCCTAGAAGTGTGTCCTAAATGTGTGGATTACATTAGAATTAAAACCTGAATTGAACCTGAAGGGAACTGAAGGTAACTGGCCAGTCACTGTAAACAATGATTCTGTTTGGTTTCACTTTCACCCCTATAATCCTTCACTTTCTGCTACCTCCCCCAATCCCCACACCAAGTAAGGAACTGTTTATCTCGGCTTCAATCCTCCCCATCCATCTCACCTCCTCCTCAGAACTGTTCCTTAACATACAATCCTCTGTCTGAAAGCACAGGCAGCCCTCCCCTGCTCCCACCTGCTAACACTTTCTCTGCTCCTTCTCACTGCTGGTGATATCTGTCCAAATCCTGGTCCTCCTTACCATATGCCCACGTTTCTACCTCCCATCCACGCTCTATCACAAACTTCCGTAACCTCTCTAACCTTATACCCATTCGCCCAGCCCCCACTTCCCCAGTCCCAATAACAGGAGCTCTGTGGAACGTTCGCTCTGTCTGCAACAAGCTTTCCTACATCCATGATCTTTTTGTTACAACCAAACTTTCCTTCCTCGCCATCACCGAAACCAGGCTCACCCCTTCTGACACAGCCTCCCCTGCTGCACTCTTACGGTGGCTTCCACCTTTCTCCCACACCCCGCCCCAGCAACAAACATGGCGGAGGAGTTGGTTTTCTCCTGTCAGATAACTGCTCCTTCACCCCAATCCCACTGCCACCCTCTGTTACCCTCCCTTCCTTTGAGGTGCACTCTGTGCGCATCTACTCCCCGTCCAACCTCCAACTGGCTGTCATTTACCGCCCCCCAGGGCCAGCCACCACCTTCTTTGACCACTTCACCACCTGGCTACTTCATTTCCTTTCTGCGGACATCCCCACTATCATCATGGGCGACTTCAACATCCCCATTGACACTTCCCTCTCAGCTGCCACTGAACTTCTAACTTTCACTTCCTCCTTCAGCCTCACTCTATGGTCTTCTGCAGCCACTCACAAAGATGGTCACACACTGGACCTCATCTTCACCCGCCTCTGCTCTTTATCTAACCTCTCTAACTCACCTCTTCCACTCTCTGACCACAACCTTCTCACATTCTCATCTCTCTCCACTCCATGTCTACAATCCCCACCCCACAAACTTTCACACCCTCGCAGAAATCTTAAACATCTTGACCTACATTCATTCTCTGAATCACTCCTCCCTCTCAGACATAAGTTCCATACACAATGCGGAAGACGCTGCCGCTCTATATAACACCACAATAGCTGTAGCTTTGGAATCTGCTGCCCCACTTACACATTCCAAAGCTCGCAAAATCAACAGACAGCCCTGGCACACCAGCCTGACCAAAGAACTGAGGCGAGCTTCCAGGGCTGCTGAGCGCACTCCAACGAGCACTTCATCGCATTCAAACAGTCCCTCACTACTTTCAAGACCACACTCGCCACAGCTAAACAAACCTACTTCTCATCTCTCATATCCTCTCTGTCTCACAACCCTAAACAGTTATTCAACACCTTCAATTCTATCCTCCGTCCCCCAGCACCTCCTCCCTCCCCACTTATCTCCGCTGAAGACTTTGCCTCATTTTTCAAGCAGAAGATTGATAGCATCTGAGACAGCTTTGGTCAACAACCCCCAGAGCCCTTCCTCCCGACTTCCCAGCCCTCCACCTCCAAAACCAACTTATCCACCATTACAGAAGATCAACTCTCCACTCTACTCTCAAGATCGCATCTCACCACCTGTGCACTTGACCCGCTCCCATCCCACCTCATCCCAAACCTCACCAGTATTCATCCCAATCCTAACCCATCTCTTCAACCTATCACTAACAACGGGTGTTTTCCCCTCAATCTTTAAACATGCCTCCATCACACCTATCCTCAAAAAGCCCTCTCTTGACCCATCCTCTGTATCTAGCTATTGCCCTATATCACTTCTCCCTTATGCCTCCAAACTACTGGAACAACACGTTTACCTTGAACTGTCCTCCCATCTTTCTTCTTGCTCCCTCTTTGACCGCTTACAATCTGGCTTCCGGTCACACTATTCCACTGAAACTGCCCTAACTAAGGTCACCAATGACCTCTTAACCGCCAAGAGCAAGCGACACTACTCTGTCCTCCTCCTCCTTGACCTGTCGGCTGCCTTTGACACAGTGGACCATTCCCTATTATTACAGACCCTCTCATCCCTTGGCATCACAGACTTGGCCCTATCCTGGATCTCATCATACCTAACAGATCGGACATTCAGCGTCTCCCACTCACACACCACCTCCTCACATCGCCCCCTATCTGTCGGAGTCCCACAAGGTTCAGTCCTTGGGCCCCTGCTCTTCTCCATTTACACCTTTGGCCTGGGACAGCTCATAGAATCTCATGGCTTTCAGTATCACCTCTATGCTGATGACACACAGATCTACATCTCTGGACCAGATATCACCTCCCTACTAACCAGAATCCCTCAATGTCTGTCCACTATTTCATGTTTCTTCTCCGCTAGATTTCTGAAACTTAACATGGACAAAACAGAATTAATCATCTTTCCCCCATCTCACGCGACCCCCCCAACGAGCCTATCCATTACAGTAAATGGCTGCCCATTCTCCCCAGTCCCACAAACTCGCTGCCTCAGGGTAATCCTTGACGCTGATCTCTCCTTCAAACCACATATCCAAGTCCTTTCCACTTCCTGCCGACTTCAACTCAAAAATATTTCACGAATCCGTTCATTCCTCAACCAAGAATCTGCAAAAACCCTAGTCCATGCCCTCATCATCTCTCGCCTTGACTACTGCAACCTCCTGCTCTGTGGCCTCCCCTCTAACACTCTCGCACCCCTCCAATCTATTCTAAACTCTGCTGCCCGACTAATCCACCTGTCCCCCCGCTATTCCCCGGCCTCTCCCCTCTGTCAATCCCTTCACTGGCTCCCCATTGCCCAGAGACTCCACTACAAAACCCTAACCATGACGTACAAAGCCATCCACAACCTGTCTCCTCCATACATCTGTGACCTCGTCTCCCGGTACTTACCTACACGCATCCTCCGATCCTCACAAGATCTCCTTCTCTCCTCCCCTCTTATCTCGTCTTCCCACAATTGTATACAAGATTTCTCTTGCGTATCACCCCTACTCTGGAACACTCTACCACAACACATCAGACTCGCCTACCATCGATACCTTCAAAAAGAACCTGAAAACCCACCTCTTCCAACAAGCCTACAACCTGCAGTAACCACCGATTGACCAAATCGCTGCATGACCAGCTCTATCCTCACCTACTGTATTCTC
Source organism: Ranitomeya imitator (assembly GCF_032444005.1). Classification (NCBI taxonomy): domain Eukaryota; kingdom Metazoa; phylum Chordata; class Amphibia; order Anura; family Dendrobatidae; genus Ranitomeya; species Ranitomeya imitator. The sequence goes on along the minus strand of NC_091282.1, from coordinate 712,856,500 downwards.
ACCCATTCCTTGTAGATTGTGAGCCTTCGCGGGCAGGGTCCTCACTCCTCCTGTACCAGTTATGACTTGTATTGTTTAAGATTATTGTACTTGTTTTTATTATGTATACCCCTCCTCACATGTAAAGCGCCATGGAATAAATGGCGCTATAACAATAAATAATAATAATAACCTTGCATTTGACTAAGCAAACGTCATCTGCAACTGTGTCAATAAAGGACCAGGCACTGCAAGTCTTGGGAGCACCCGTTTTGGCATGCTCCTAATGGGTGCCGAAGTGAAGGCTACACACCGCAGTCTTCCCCCTCCCTCTCCCTCTTTGGGTCATTCAGGGAATCTCTTCCTCAGAGCTGCTCCCACCACCTTCCTGTACCTCACACCATGATGGGCCAAGGACCTCATCATCTACACTACCCTCTTCCACCTCTTCAGATTCAGAGAGACAAAGCTGTTGGGCATCACTGCATACTGCCTCTTCTTCCATTTCTCCAATGCTGCTTGGCTGGCCCCCTCCTTCCAAGCCAAGAGATTCTGAGAACAGAAGTAGAGATGGCTCCTGTCCTGGGCTCTGACTTCCTGGGCAATTTGGCAGGTGGTGAAGAGACAGATGGATGCTCTTCAGTGCTCTGTGCCTGAGAGGATGTGGCACTAATTGAAGTCAATGCGTTAGCTGATATCCATCCGACAACGGCTTCAATTTGTTCGTCCCGCAGCAGCGGGGTACGGCGAGCTCCAACAAAGCTGTGCATGAAGGACTGTTGCCTGCTATAACTGGGGGATGATGAGTCACCGGTGCCCGCAGCAGGCACAGAATCCCCATGTCCTCTCCCTGCTCCACCTCCACGCCCACGTGCCTTACTCCCTGCCTTCTTCATCTTGGTAGACTGATAAAGATAGGCACAAAAGTACTAAGGGCTTAGTGTGCTTATTCCTGAACAGCTGCTAACAGGTATAAGAAACACTAATTTTATCAAGTGTGGACTAGACTTTAATATGAGCTAATGTGGCCTACACAACTGTAAAGTGGAGTGTTTGGTGAACTTTATAAACTTTTTTTTTTTTCCACAGAACAGACTACAGAATGAGCTGTACTCACACAGAGACCGTGCAGACAGCCGTGAACGGCGCTGCAAGGCCAAAAAAAGCTCCTCTATGTAATCCTATATAGTGTTTTTCCACAATCTAGCAGGATACGGATGGAAAGCCACTAATAGGATAAATTTGAAAAAATGTGCAGCAGGCTGCACTAATTGAAAAATGGACAATGGAACGGTATGTTCTATGTAATCCTATATAGTGTTTTTCCACAATCTAGCAGGATACGGATGGAAAGCCACTAATAGGATAAATTTGAAAAAATGTGCAGCAGGCTGCACTAATTGAAAAATGGACAATGGAACGGTATGAGGCAGTGACGCACCCTGAGCTGACTACAACCGGCTGTGGCGGCAGAACAGACTACAGAGTGAGCTGCACTCACACAGAGACTCTGCAGACAGCCGTGAATGGCGTTGCAAGGCCAAAATAAAGCTCCTCTATGTAATCCTATATAGTGTTTTTCCACAATCTAGCAGGATATGGATGGAAAGCCACTAATAGGATAAATTTGAAAAAATGTGCAGCAGGCTACACTAATTGAAAAACGGACAATGAAACGGTATGAGACAGTGACGCACCCTGAGCTGACTACAACCAGCGGTGGCTGCAGACCAGACTACAGAGTGAGCTGCACTCACACAGACACCTTGCAGACAGCCGTGAACAGCGCTGCAAGGCAAAAACAAGGTTCTCACATAGTGGTTGCGAAATTAGCCTAGGTAAAGCACAATGAAGCAAATCGCTATCTCAAAACTGGCCCTCAGTCAGAACACAGTGTCCTGTCCCTAACTGCATTCACAGCAGTGAACCCAAAATGGCGGCGGCGACTTCTATAGTGCATCATGACATCATTTCAGCAGCCAATGACAGCCATGCCAGTAGTTACATGCCTAACATGCAGAACAAATGTGCCCATACTTCTGATGATTCCTCATTGGCTGAATTCTGGCTCTTTGAATTATGGGAACTTCTGATTCCGGTATCCGATATACTAAAAGTATCGGAACTCGATATCGGAATTCCGATGCCGCAAATATCGGGCGATACCAGATACTTGCAGTATCGGAATGCTCAACACTAGTTATGATATAGCAGCAAGGCATTATGGGGGCGTACGCCCGACCATGCCAGAGAACACATGAGACTTCTCTGGCTGATACAATCTTCTCCATGGAGTAAAATGTCAGCTGGAATTCTTGGCATTGAGCAAACTGGATCGCAAACATAGCAACTAATGAAACATAGATCATGGGATGCTGTGGTAAGAAAAAAAAATTATTGATCGTCCGGCATATCATCTTTAAGCACTTTAGAAGATGGCTAATGTTTCCTGTTAGTAGCACTGAAAGGGTACACTCATTGTCTGGATCCTAGCACCACTATGTAGATGTTGGATGGCTGACCATAACCTTTCTGAAACTTAGCGACTTAGGGCTCATACCACAAATCATGTCGTGAAAAAAAAATTCAGTCCTGAAAAATGGGGCGAGTATTGTGCAAGAGTCATGAGATTTTCATGAGAGTGCAATCCAATTTTTAGCACCTAGCATACAATTTACATCCGAATGCAATGTGATTGCTATCCAATTGCAAGGCGATCTTAACATGAGCTTTTAGGCCGGGATCACACATACGCGAGATACGGCCGAGTCTCGCAGGTGAAAAGCCAGCTCTGGTGCCAGCACTCCGGAGCGGAGCATGCAGCTCCATGTATTGCTGTGCGGCTGCACGCTCCGCTCCAGAGTGTCAGCGTCAGAGCTGGGTTTTCACCTGCAAGACTTGGCCGTATCTCGCGTATGTGTGATCCTGGCCTTACATAGAGCAATACTCTGTCATTTACACATCATTTTGCAAGGAAATATTCTTGAAGTTTCGATCGAGAGAGATTAAATAAAAAAAAAAACACCCTGATTAAAGTCCTGCATTGAAATAATTACACAGACTCCTTTAATGAATCTAAATTAAACCAAACCAGCTATACTCATGTAACACCCAATCCACTGAAGCCAATGTCTCCTGTAAAAGAATTAAAATAATACACAACTATATTCCTTTCACTTTACAGATGTCACCGTGAGCGTGAGAAAATTCAAACGCTTGTGGTGCCGTCAGAAAGATCTTGCCAGTTTACAGCCAATGAGCACAGTTCAACTCACTGAAGTCAGTGCGAGCGCCGTGGGAAAAGTTGTGACGGGCCGGCACTCATGCTAACGTCAGTGAGACCATGAAAAAGTAGCACCATGTAACTGTCGATTCCAGATATTGGAAAATCAAAAGTTATGTGAGATGACCTTTTGAGTTATCACAAATTTGAGTTATCACAAAAGGGAGAATTTTGAGTTATCACAAAAGGGAGGACAATCTCCTTTGACCTATGGAAACCAGAAGACGATCACTTACGAAGGAAAGCAGGGTCGGGTTTAATAATAATAATATCTGGGGGAAAAAAAGTAGTGAACGGAGTGGGGGTAATTGAAATAGCCTGAAAGTCACTAACCCTTCTAGCTCATGTAAGGGCTATTAGCTGGACAGTTTAGTGTTAGGCTAGGTTCATATTGCATTAATGTGACCGCGCTAACGGACAGCGTTGCACGGCGAAATTAACGCTGTGCAACGCGTCCGTTAGCACGCCCATTAACAGCAATGGTGACGCGCATCACTAGCGCGTGCCATTTTCGGCACACGCTAGCGATGTGCCGATGTTTTGTGGCGCGCCGCGGACGCTGCATACTATATATATATAGTAAGATTACGCTACCTGAGTGTGTTGGGGGACACTCGCTTGGCACAAGATTCAAGCACTCAGGCACGGTACCTCACATGAGTCTGGTTCTGCATAAACCATATGATGTACAGTCCATTACAATACAGCCACGAAACATTAAAGGACATCAGACAGTTTATGTAGCAGATAGGCTTCTCTGCTGTATATTACAATCCCCTTGTCCGGGGTTACCTCTCAGGAGTTCCACTCCTCACACTGACTTCACGTCAGTCCCAGGTCCTCAACACAGACCGTCCAGGTCTACGGTCTCCAGGTGCTTCCAGGACGACTCCACTCCCAGGAGCCTCCAACACCGACCGTCCAGGTCTACGGTCTCCAGGTGCTTCCAGGACGACTCCACTCCCAGGAGCCTCCAACACCGACCGTCCAGGACCTTGCACAGGAACCTCACAGGTACCATTCAGATCCAAACACAGGAACCATGTGACCCACACCCTGGTCACATTATATACACCTGTAACCACTCCCCTCGGTGGGAGTGTGGGTGTGTGTGGCTAGCCTGACCCTCCCATCTCTCATGACTAGCCCTGCCAATCTCCCATTAGAACTTACACATTTACATGTGGGACTACAGGTCCCAGACCATAACATAACTTTAGACTGACAGCGCAGAGTGTCCTCCTCTGCGACACACATACCGGCCATCTACAATTCTGCCGGACTTTGTCCCATCACAACTATGCCTCCAAGTGCATCTTGAAGTGCACACGCAGCGCCCCTTGGCTGTAACATTGGTCACTGCACCACTATATATATATATATATATATATATAAAAATATATATATATATATATATATACACACATACATACATACATATATATATATATATATATAAAGCTGAATCTGTGTGTGTATGTGTGTGTATGTCTGGGATTGGCATCTGCACCGTCGCAGCTACAGCCACAAAATTTTGCACAGTCACACGTCTGGACCCCGAGAACATCATTGGCTATGTTGTGAGGCGAAATTTTAACCCCACGCGATCCAATTCACCAAACAATTTTGCCCCTATCTACATAATGGGGAAAAAGTGAAAGGAAAAGTGTTGGAGGCAAATTGACAGCTGCCAGATGTGAACAAGGGGGACTTAAAGAGTGAGAGCGATGGCGCCAAAGAGTATATATAATACAGTTGCTAAGGTGGGGCCCCGACATGGAATACTCACCACACACGGGGATATGAACACACACAAAATGCGCCACACACTACCACGTGCTTGAACACATATACCACCCTCAGCACACATTTCACTACACATACACCAACCTCGCCACATAAAAGTCGAAACACAAAAGTCGCTGCTCAAAACTCGCCACACGCAAAACTCGCCACATGCAAAATTAGGCTCACGCAAAACTCGCCACACGTGCAAAACTCACCTCATGGAAAACTCGCCACACGCAAAACTTGCACACGCGGAAAAATTGCCACATGCGCAAAAGTTGCAGCACATGCAAAAGTTGCCTCACACAAAACCTGCACATACTCAAAACACGCCACACATAAAACTCGCCATGCGCAAAACTCGCCATGTGCAAAACTTGCTGCACACAACTTGCTACACTAACCTGTCACATGCAACTCGACACACAAAAAGTTGCTACAAGCATGTCGCCACACAAAACTCATCTCACAAAAGTCGCTACATGCATGTCGCCACATGCAACTCAACACGCACAACTTGACACATGAAACTCGCCCTAAAACATACACAAGTCTGGTATTATCCTTCAAAAATAAAAATCTGATTAATAAGCAGACAAACTACAAGAGCAACAAATGTACCATATAGGAAATACGGCAGCTGTCACTCACATGACCTCTGTATTATGTGTATGTGTGAGCTAATATATACTGCCAGGGGGAGGGCTTCCCGTTGGCTGGGGATTTATCAGGCTACCAATTTAGCTTACAAATACTGAGGTAAAAATACTGACCAAATAACGTGTGAACGCGGTCTAATACAGGAGGAGATGACATACAGATATATACTATATACAGGAGAGATGACACACAGGTATATACCATATACAGGAGGAGATGATACACAGGTATATACTATATACAGGAGGAGATGACACACACATATATACTATATACAGGGGAGATGACACAAAGATATATACAGGAGGAGATGACACACTGGTATATACTATATACAGGAGAGATGACATACAGGTACATACTATATACAGGAGATGACACACAGGCATATACTATATACAGGAGGAGAAGACATACAGGTATATACTATATACAGGAGATGACAAACTGGTATATACTATATACAGGGGAGATGACATACAGGTACATACTATATACAGGGGAGATGACACACAGGTATATACTATATACAGGGGAGATGACACACAGGTATATACTATATACAGGAGGAGATGACACACAGGCATATACTATATACAGGAGGAGATGACATACAGGTATACAGTTAGGGCCAGAAATATTTGGACAGTGACACAATTTTCGCGAGTTGGGCTCTGCATGCCACCACATTGGATTTGAAATGAAACCTCTACAACAGAATTCAAGTGCAGATTGTAACGTTTAATTTGAAGGGTTGAACAAAAATATCTGATAGAAAATGTAGGAATTGTACACATTTCTTTACAAACACTCCACATTTTAGGAGGTCAAAAGTAATTGGACAAATAAACATAACCCAAACAAAATATTTTTATTTTCAATATTTTGTTGCAAATCCTTTGGAGGCAATCACTGCCTTAAGTCTGGAACCCATGGACATCACCAAACGCTGGGTTTCCTCCTTCTTAATGCTTTGCCAGGCCTTTACAGCCGCAGCCTTCAGGTCTTGCTTGTTTGTGGGTCTTTCCGTCTTAAGTCTGGATTTGAGAAAGTGAAATGCATGCTCAATTGGGTTTAGATCTGGAGATTGACTTGGCCATTGCAGAATGTTCCACTTTTTGGCACTCATGAACTCCTGGGTAGCTTTGGATGTATGCTTGGGGTCATTGTCCATCTGTACTATGAAGCGCCGTCCAATCAACTTTGCAGCATTTGGCTGAATCTGGGCTGAAAGTATATCCCGGTACACTTCAGAATTCATCCGGCTACTCTTGTCTGCTCTTATGTCATCAATAAACACAAGTGACCCAGTGCCATTGAAAGCCATGCATGCCCATGCCATCACGTTGCCTCCACCATGTTTTACAGAGGATGTGGTGTGCCTTGGATCATGTGCCGTTCCCTTTCTTCTCCAAACTTTTTTCTTCCCATCATTCTGGTACAGGTTGATCTTTGTCTCATCTGTCCATAGAATACTTTTCCAGAACTGAGCTGGCTTCTTGAGGTGTTTTTCTGCAAATTTAACTCTGGCCTGTCTATTTTTGGTATTGATGAATGGTTTGCATCTAGATGTGAACCCTTTGTATTTACTGTCATGGAGTCTTCTCTTTACTGTTGACTTAGAGACAGATACACCTACTTCACTGAGAGTGTTCTGGACTTCAGTTGATGTTGTGAACGGGTTCTTCTTCACCAAATTAAGTATGCGGCGATCATCCACCACTGTTGTCATCCGTGGACGCCCAGGCCTTTTTGAGTTCCCAAGCTCACCAGTCAATTCCTTTTTTCTCAGAATGTACCCAACTGTTGATTTTGCTACTCCAAGCATGTCTGCTATCTCTCTGATGGATTTTTTCTTTTTTTTTTCAGCCTCAGGATGTTCTGTTTCACCTCAATTGAGAGTTCCTTTGACCGCATGTTGTCTGCTCACAGCAAGAGCTTCCAAATGCAAAACCACACACCTGGAATCCACCCTTGACCTTTTAACTACTTCATTGATTACAGGTTAACGAGGGAGACGCCTTCAGAGTTAATTGCAGCCCTTAGAGTCCATTGTCCAATTACTTTTGGTCCCTTGAAAAAGAGGACGCTATGCATTACAGAGCTATGATTCCTAAACCCTTTCTCCGATTTGGATGTGGAAACTATCATATTGCAGCTGGGAGTGTGCACTTTCAGCCCATATTATATATATAATTGTATTTCTGAACATGTTTTTGTAAACAGCTAAAATAACAAAACTTGTGTCACTGTCCAAATATTTCTGGCCCTAACTGTATACTATATACAGGAGGACATGACACACAGGTACAGTGCCTACAAGTAGTATTCAACCCCCTGCAGATTTAGCAGGTTTACACATTGGGAATTAACTTGGCATTGTGACATTTGGACTGTAGATCAGCCTGGAAGTGTGAAATGCACTGCAGCAAAAAAGAATGTTATTTCTTTGTTTATTTTTTTTTTTTTAATTGTGAAAAGTCTTTTCAGAGGGTCATTTATTATTCAACCCCTCAACCCACCAGAATTCTGTTTGGTTCCCCTAAAGTATTAAGAAGTAGTTCAGGCACAAAGAACAATCAGCTTCACATGTTTGGATTAATTATCTCTTTTTCCAGCCTTTTCTGACTATTTAAGACCCTCCCCAAACTTGTGAACAGCACTCATACATGGTCAACATGGGAAAGACAAAAGAGCATTCTAAGGCCATCAGAGACAAGATCATGGAGGGTCACAAGGCTGGCAAGGAGTACAAAACCCTTTCCAAGGAGTTGGGCGTACCTGTCTCCACCGTTGGGAGCATCATCCGGAAGTGGAAGGCTTATGGAACTACTGTTAGCCTTCCACGGCCTGGACAGCCTTTGAAAGTTTCCTCCCGTGCCAAGGCCAGGCTTGTCCGAAGAGTCAAGGCTAACCCAAGGACAACAAGGAAGGAGCTCCGGGAAGATCTCATGGCAGTGGGGACATTGGTTTCAGTCAATACCATAAGTAACGTACTCCACCGCAATGGTCTCCGTTCCAGACGAGCCCGTAAGGTACCTTTACTTTCAAAGCGTCATGTCAAGGCTCGTCTACAGTTTGCTCATGATCACTTGGAGGACTCAGACTGACTGGTTCAAGGTTCTCTGGTCTGATGAGACCAAGATCGAGATCTTTGGTGCCAACCACACACGTGACGTTTGGAGACTGGATGGCACTGCATACGACCCCAAGAATACCATCCCTACAGTCAAGCATGGTGGTGGCAGCATCATTCTGTGGGGCTGTTTCTCAGCCAAGGGGCCTGGCCATCTGGTCCGCATCCATGGGAAGATGGATAGCACGGTCTACCTGGAGATTTTGGCCAAGAACCTCCGCTCCTCCATCAAGGATCTTAAGATGGGTCGTCATTTCATCTTCCAACAAGACAACGACCCAAAGCACACAGCCAAGAAAACCAAGGCCTGGTTCAAGAGGCAAAAAATCAAGGTGTTGCAGTGGCCTAGTCAGTCTCCTGACCTTAACCCAATTAAAAACTTGTGGAAGGAGCTCAAGATTAAAGTCCACATGAGACACCCAAAGAACCTAGATAACTTGGAGAAGATCTGCATGGAGGAGTGGGCCAAGATAACTCCAGAGACCTGTGCCGGCCTGATCAGGTCTTATAAAAGACGATTATTAGCTGTAATTGCAAACAAAGGTTATTCCACAAAATATTAAACCTAGGGGTTGAATAATAATTGACCCACACTTTTATGTTTAAAATTTATAAAAATTTAACTGAGCAACAAAACTTTTTGGTTTGTAAGATTTATGCATCTGTTAATAAATCCTGCTCTTGTTTGAAGTTTGAAGGCTCTAACTCATTTGCATCTTATTAAACCTGCTAAATCTGCAGGGGGTTGAATACTACTTGTAGGCATTGTATATACTATATATAGGAGGAGATGACATACAGGTATATACTATGTACAGGAGGAGATGACACACTGGTATATACTATATACAGGGGAGATGACATACAGGTACATACTATATACAGGGGAGATGACACACAGGTATATACTATATACAGCGGAGATGACACACAGGTATATACAGGAGACACACAGGTATATACTATATACAGGACGAGATGACATGCAGGTATATACTATATACAGGAGGAGATGACACACAGGTATATACTATATACAGGGGAGATGACATACAGGTACATACTATATACAGGGGAGATGACACATAGGTATATACTATATACAAGAGGAGATGACACAGGTATATACTATATACAGGAGATGACACACAGGTATATACTATATACAGGGGAGATGACACACACATATATATACTATATACAGGGGAGATGACACACAGGTATATACTATATACAGGAGGAGATGACATACAGGTATATACTATGTACAGGAGGAGATGACACACTGGTATATACTATATACAGGGGAGATGACACACAGGTACATACTATATACAGGGGAGATGACACACAGGTATATACTATATACAGGGGAGATGACACACGTATATACTATATACAGGGGAGATGACACAGGTATATACTATATACAGGAGGAGACACACAGGTATATACTATATACAGGACGAGATGACATACAGGTATATACTATATACAAGAGGAGATGACACACTGGTATATACTATATACAGGGGAGATGACATACAGGTACATACTATATACAGGGGAGATGACACAGGTATATACTATATACAGGGGAGATGACACAGGTATATACTATATACAGGGGAGATGACACAGGTATATACTATATACAGGGGAGATGACACACAGGTATATACTATATACAGGAGGAGATAACACACAGGTATATACTATATACAGGAGATGACACACAGGTATATACTATATACAGGGGAGATGACACACACATATATACTATATACAGGGGAGATGACACACAGGTATATACTATATACAGGAGATGACACAGGTATATACTATATACAGGGGAGATGACACACAGGTATATACTATATACAGGGGAGATGACATACAGGTACATACTATATACAGGGGAGATGACATACATGTACATACTATATACAGGGGAGATGACACAGGTATATACTATATACAGGAGGAGATGACACAGGTATATACTATATACAGGAGAGGACACAGGTATATACTATATACTGGGGAGATGACACACACATATATACTATATACAGGGGAGATGACATACAGGTACATACTATATACAGGGGAGATGACACAGGTATATACTATATACAGGGGAGATGACACACAGGTATATACTATATACAGGGGAGATGACACACACATATATACTATATACAGGGGAGATGACACACAGGTATATACTATATACAGGAGGAGATGACACACAGGTATATACTATATACAGGGGAGATGACACACAGGTATATACTATATACAGGAGGAGATGACACAGGTATATACTATATACAAGAGATGACACAGGTATATACTATATACAGGGGAGATGACACACACATATATACTATATACAGGGGAGATGACATACAGGTACATACTATATACAGGGGAGATGACACATAGGTATATACTATATACAGGGGAGATGACACAGGTATATACTATATACAGGGGAGATGACACACAGGTATATACTATATACAGGAGGAGATAACACACAGGTATATACTATATACAGGAGATGACACACAGGTATATACTATATACAGGGGAGATGACACACATATATACTATATACAGGGGAGATGACACACAGGTATATACTATATACAGGAGGAGATGACACACAGGTACATACTATATACAGGAGATGACACACAGATATATACTATATACAGGAGGAGATGACACACAGATATATACTATATACAGGAGGAGATGACACAGGTATATACTATATACAGGGAAGATGACACACGTATATACTATATACAGGAGGAGATAACACACAGGTATATACTATATACAGGAGGAGATGACACAGGTATATACTATATACAGGAGGAGATGACATACAGGTACATACTATATACAGGAGATGACACACAGGTACATACTATATACAGGAGGAGGTGACACACAGGTATATACTATATACAGGAGCAGATGACACAGGTATATACTATATACAGGAGGAGATGACACACGTATACTATATACAGTAGGAGATGACATACAGGTATATACTATATGAAAGAGGAGATGACACATAGGTATATAGAGGAGGAGATGACATACAGCAAGTATATACTATATACAGGGGAGATGACACACAGGTATATACTATATATAGGAGGAGATGACATACAGGTATATACTATATACAGAAGAGATGACATACAGGTATATACTATATACATGAGATGACACATATGTATATACAATATACAGTACAGGAGGAGATGACATACAGCAGGTATATACTATTTACAGGGGAGGTGACATACAGGTATATACTATATACAGGAGATGACATACAGGTGTATACTATATATAAGGGAGATGACAAACAGGTGAAAATGAGGGGTGTAAGGTGAAAATGAAAAAGTGTGAGTGCAAAATGAGAGGAGTGAGGGAAAATAGTGGAGTGATCGGAAAATGACAGATGTGAGGTCAAAATGACAAGTGTTAGGAGGGAATGAGAGGAGTGAGGGGGAAAATGAGAGGTGTAAGGGAGAAAATGAGAGATGTGAGGGGGAAAATGAGAGGCGTGATGGGAAAATAAGAGAAGTGAGGTGCTATAACTAACCACAGATATTTACTATGCCCAGGCAACGCTGGGCTCTTCAGCTAGTATAAATATATATATATGTCGATCTATGAGAAAACACAGCTGACCGCACCACCGCTCAGAGGGAAAATCACTCCTGCTCATATGCGATGGGAGCGTGACCGCCGGATCTTGGGTGCTTCAGCCAAAACATGTCTCAAAGTCCATCCAAATAGAAAAAATTAAAAAATGACTGACCCGTGGAAGCGCCAGGTGGGCGCGAAACGGCCGTCGTCAGGCTTGCCGCACTCTGTACATCTGCACCCCCGGCCGTGAAGAGTTTTATGTAAGTCAATAAAGTTACCTCTCGTGGAAGTATCGGTGAGTGCTGCCTCTTCTATTTTTTTCTATTTGGATGGATATATATATATATATATATATATATATATATATATATATATATATATATATATATATATATATATATATATATATATATTGTAAGCACAACGCCCAAACCCATAACCCACTAAGGGGAGTGGGTAACACTTCATATAACTAGCTAGAACCTACCAGGAACACAGATAACTATACTGTGGTCCAAGAAGTGTCACAAAAATATTCATTAAAATGAACACATTTTATTAACATATAGATTAAAATACACTACATACATACGTATACATAAATGACAAGGTGCCTCTGTACAACCAAAAAATGCGGTCAGCACAAGTGAAACACTTGCTATATGCACATATTATTATTATTATTATTTATTTATATAGCACCATTGATTCCATGGTGCTGTACATGAGAAGGGGTTACATACAAGTTACAAATATCACATACAGTAAACAAACTAACAATGACGGACTGATATAGAGGGGCGAGGACCCTGCCCTTGCGGGCTTACATGCTACAGGATTATGGGGAAAGAGACAGTAGGTTGAGGGTAGATCAATAGATCTGGGAGTGTCACAAATCCTTCTGCTGTGAAATCATACACACAGTCTCTTCAATTAAGGCGCTGCATATATCTGAATCATACAACAAATAGTTTTGACTATCGGATGAGAACTGCAACAAGTTGGCAACATCTGGACAAAGAGATTTCATCTTGAGTGGAGATACCATACTGGATATCCGGGACATCTGAGGACATGCTCTGCTTTGAATGTTATGGGCTATGCCAGGCACTTTTATACTTACCCAATTGGAATATTTGCTTGTATTTATTGACTTCAGATTTTATTTGTGGCTCGGACAATAGGCCTTAAAATGTATTGTACCAGCGGAATCAAGAAAGGGATCTGCGATAGAATATATTCGTTTATCTGAGACGTTTGTGGACACCTTTTTCAAGATTGAGGATATGGACTGAGATAGCACTAGTAATATTAACAGTTGGAGAAAACGTGGGCAGTCCAACATCAACTAAATTAAATTATGTTTATAAACACTGAAATTTATTGCTAGTACGTGGATCAATTGTTGCAATGGCACTCTCTAAGCTTATAGGTACTGGTATTACTCCATGTATCAATTGGTTGGTATTTTGATTACAATGGAGTCAAAATTAGAGATTTGAGGAGTGTCAAAATTTGACCTTAATGTTTAGTATAAGTATAAATATTGCATTTATTTTCACCTTTTACACTTAGGTGTATACATAATTCACAATTTTATCTTCATTAAAGGGACTCTGTCACCTCAATTTGGCGGGACTGGTTTTGGGTCATATGGGCGGAGTTTTCGGGTGTTTGATTCACCCTTTCCTTACCCGCTGGCTGCATGCTGGCTGCAATATTGGATTGAAGTTCATTCTCTGTCCTCCATAGTACACGCCTGCACAAAGCAATCTTGCCTTGTGCAGGCGTGTACTATGGAGGACAGAGAATGAAGTTCAATCCAATATTGCAGCCAGCATGCAGCCAGCGGGTAAGGAAAGGGTGAATCAAACACCCAAAAACCCCGCCCATATGACCCAAAACTGGTCCCGCCAAATTCAGGTGACAGGTTCCCTTTAAAATTACATGTTATCTATCACTTTCACTATTGTCTCACTTGTTTTACTTTTCCTTATCAGTTCACTATTATTTTTATAACTAAATTAATATATGTAGTATACGTTGATGGACACATATGGCGGGATCCGGTCTTGGATGACAGTGGCGGTTTTTGCCCCCTACCTGCAGGGGGGGGGGGATGTCGCCCTCTATTTCATCTGGATATACACGCCATTAATGGAGTCGCAAGCATCAAACGTTCACTTACATGAGAGTCTCCTTCTTTTCACATTTGAACCTATGTAATTGCACTTGGGCTCTACATGTAATATATTGGCAACATAGTAATATATATACGGTCATTTGGAGTAGTTCACTTCACATTTATTTACTTCGGTAACTTAATTTTGATCACATCCGCTGATTTTCTTTTTCATGCGGTGTCACTGGCTTTCTTTTCAGGGTTAATATATTCAGGCCTTATTCACATTCACACACTGCAATAACATTTTGGTCAAATTTGTTTGTTTTTTTAACAGGCTTTTCGCCGATCCCCTTTCTATGGTTTGCTCTGCACTGTGAGCAAGATATACCCGGGTGTCCATGGTAACATTGCTGCCAACTCGGTGGGCGTGTAATATATGACGTATGAAAGGTTCCACCGTCAGGTGGGCTGATGTAATCTGCCCGGCGATATGTGTTGCCCAACCTCTTAATGGCAGAGAACTCTATTGGTATGCGGGGAGACTGAGATCACTCCTCCCCTTCCCAGATGTGTGACGTGAATAGGTGGTTTAGAATCTAAGGCCGTCGGGATAGTGTGGAGCGAGTGCGCATGTACTATATGATGCATAGACCCTGGCCCCACCTTGACCATTTTGATTGGACGGTTACCATATTAAAGACCAGTGAGACGTACCGTTTAAGACACCCCCCAGGAAGAAGCATCACGCGAAACGCGCGTCGGGGCTTGCGGAAGCAGCAGGCCATCAGGCTGAGCACTTTGGGTGAAGACACGGAGCAGGTAATATGTATGGAGCAAGGGACACTTCACGTGAAACATCGATATTATGCTAATGATATCGCCACTATGGCATAGGTTGAGATATTTAGCAGATGGCGGTGAATGTGATAAAAACCTTGGTTGATACTTGGAGTAGTGTACTACTAAGCTGACCAGTCTTAGCGCTTTGCA
This sequence comes from Ranitomeya imitator, assembly GCF_032444005.1. Classification (NCBI taxonomy): domain Eukaryota; kingdom Metazoa; phylum Chordata; class Amphibia; order Anura; family Dendrobatidae; genus Ranitomeya; species Ranitomeya imitator. The sequence continues at coordinate 712,840,858 of NC_091282.1, read as the reverse complement.
TTAGATTAAGTGGTCACAATTTATGCAGTGCTATGCTGCATCGGATTATATGCTTGGCTAGACAATTTATGGTCTAGTCAAAACTATTTGTTGTATGATTCAGATATATGCAGCGCCTTAATTGAAGAGACTGTGTGTATGATTTCACAGCAGAAGGATTTGTGACACTCCCAGATCTATTGATATGCGCATATAACAAGTGTTTCACTCGTGCTGACCGCATTTTTTGGTTGTACAGAGGCAACTTGTCATTTATGTATATGTACAGTTAGGTCCATATATATTTGGACAGAGACAACATTTTTCTAATTTTGGTTATAAAGATTACCACAATGAATTTTAAACAAAATTATTCAGATGCAGTTGAAGTTCAGACTTTCAGCTTTCGTTTGTGGGTATCCACATTAAAATTGGATGAAGGGTTTAGGAGTTTCAGCTCCTTAATATGTGCCATCCTGTTTTTAAAGGGACCAAAAGTAATTGGACAATTGGCTCCAAGGCTATTTCATGGACAGGTGTGGGCAATCCCTTCGTTATATCATTCTCATTTAAGCAGATAAAAGGCCTGGAGTTGATTTGAGGTGTGGTGCTTGCATTTCAAAGGTTTTGCTGTGAAGTAAACATGCGGTCAAAGGAGCTCTCCATGCAGGTGAAACAAGCCATCCTTAAGCTGCAAAAACAGAAAAAACCCATCTGAGAAATTGCTACAATATTAGGAGTGGCAAAATCTACAGTTTGGTACATCCTGAGAAAGAAAGAAAGCACTGGTGAACTCATCAATGCAAAAAGACCTGGGCGCCCACGGAAGACAACAGTGGTGGATGATCGCAGAATAATCCCCATGGTGAAGAGAAACCCCTTCACAACAGGCAACCAAGTGACCAACACTCTCCAGGAGGTCGGCGTATCAATATCCAAATCTGCCATAAAGAGAAGACTGGAAGAAAGTAAATAGAGGGTTCACTGCACGGTGCAAGCCACTCATAAGCATCAAGAATAAAAAGGCTAGACTGGACTTTGATAAGAAAAACATCTAAAAAAGCCAGCACAGTTCTGGAAGAACATTCTTTGGACAGATGAAACCAAGATCAACCTCTACCAGAATGATGGAAAGAGAAAAGAATGGCGAAGGCGTGGTCCAGCTCATGATCCAAAGCATAGCACATCATCTGTAAAACACGGCAGAGGCAGTGTGATGCTTGGGCATGCATGGCTGCCAGTGGCACTGGGTCACTAGTGTTTATTGATGATGTGACACAGGACAGAAGCAGCCAAATTAATTGTGAGGTATTCAGAGCCATACTGTGTGCTCAGATCCAGCTAAATGCAGCCAAACTGATCGGTCGTCGTTTCATACTACAGATGGACAATGAACCAAAACATAAAGCCAAAGCAACCCAGGAGTTTATTAAAGCAAAGAAGTGGAATATTCTTGAATGGCCAAGTCAGTCACCTGATCTCAACCCAATTGAGCATGCATTTCACTTGTTAAAGGGACTCTGTCACCTGAATTTGGCGGGACTGGTTTTGGGTCATATGGGCGGAGTTTTCAGGTGTTTGATTCACCCTTTCCTTACCCGCTGGCTGCATGCTGGCTGCAATATTGAATTGAAGTTCATTCTCTGTCCTCCATAGTACACGCCTGCGCAAAGCAATCTTGCCTTGTGCAGGCATGTACTATGGAGGACGGAGAATGAACTTCAATCCAATATTGCAGCCCGCATGCAGCCAGCGGGTAAGGAAAGGGTGAATCAAACACCCGAAAACCCCGCCCATATGACCCAAAACCAGTCCCACCAAATTCAGGTGACAGGTTCCCTTTAAAGACTAAACTTCAGACAGAAAGGCCCACAAACAAACAGCAACTGAAAACCACCACAGTGAAGGCCTGGCAGAGCATCAAAAAGGAGGAAACACAGCGTCTGGTCATGTCCATGAGTTCACGACTTTAGGCAGTCATTGCCAACAAAGGTTTTTCAACCAAGTACTAAAAATAAACATTTTATTTCAAGTTATTGAATCTGTCCCATTACTTTTGGTCCCTTTAAAAACAGGGTGGCACATGTTAAGGAGCTGAAACTCCTAAACCCTTCATCCAATTTTAATGTGGATACCCTCAAATGAAAGCTGAAAGTCTGAACTTCAACTGCATCTGAATTGTTTTGCTTAAAATTCATTGTGGTAATGTCTATAACCAAAGTTAGAAAAATGTTGTCTCTGTCCAAATATATATTATTATTATTTATTTATATAGCACCATTGATTCCATGGTGCTGTACATGAGAAGGGGTTACATACAAGTTACAAATATCACATACCGTAAACAAACTAACAATGACGGACTGATACAGAGGGGCGAGGACCCTGCCCTTGCGGGCTTACATTCTACAGGATTATGGGGAAGGAGACAGTAGGTTGAGGGTTGCAGGAGCTCCGGTGTTGGTTAGGCGGTAGCTCCGGTGTTGGTGAGGCGGTAGCTCCGGTGTTGGTGAGGCGGTAGCCTGGACCTAACTGTATGTATGTAGTGTATTTTAATCTACATGTTAATACAATGTGTTCATTTTAATGAATATTTTTGTGACACTTCTTGGACCACAGTATAGTTATCTGTGTTCCTGGTAGGATATATATATATATATATATATATATATATATATATACATACATACATACATACATACATACATACACACACATACATACACACACACTAGATGGTGGCCCGATTCTAACGCACCGGGTATTCTAGAATATGTATGTAGTTTATTTATGAAGATTTCAGAATTATGCAATGACTACACAGGATTCGGCCGGCTGGGCGCGACCAATTAGCGAAGCGTGGTTCAAATTCCGCGCTAATTCGCGGCCACACTGCGTCTGTCGCTGATTGGTTGCACCCGGCCGTGAACAATCAGTGAAGCCAAGGCCAGCTCCAGGTTTTTGAGGGCCCCGGGCAAAAGAGTCTCACAACCCACGTAGCATATAACACAGCACACGTAGTATATAGCACAGGCACGTAGTATATAGCACAGCTACGTCATATATAACACAGCCACGTAGTATATAACACAGCCCCCGTAGTATACAGCACAGCCCACGCAGTATATAACACAGCCTATGTAGTATATACCACACCCTACGTAGTATATAGCACAGGCCACATAGTATATTGCACATTCACGCAGTATATAACACAGCCCACGTAGTATATAGCACAGCGATGCAGTATATAACACAGGCCATGCAGTATATAACACAGCCCACGTAGTATATAGCAATGTGGACACCATATCCCTGTTAATAAAGAATTAAAATAAAAAAGTTATATACTCAATTCTGGCGGCCCTCGGATCCAGCCCAGGCCTTTAGCGATGCTCATCGCAACGCTCCGTTCCCAGTAATGCCTTGCAGCAATAACCCGTGATGATGTAGCGGTCTCACGAGACCGCAACGTCATCTCCGGTCATTGCCACAATGCTTTCTTGGGACCGGATAGTCGTGAGGAGCGGGAAAGGCTGGTGCGGGCGTCAGAAGGTGAGAATATAATGTTGTTTTTTTTTTTGTTTTATTATTTTTAACATGATATATTTTTACTATTGATGCTGCATAGGCAGCATCAATAGTAAAAAGTGAAGCGGTGTTTAAATCTTGCCCCAATATCGCTGATTGGTCGCGGAAGTCAACCTTAGACAATTATATATATATATATATAGATATACTACCGTTCAAAAGTTTAGGGTCACCCAGACAATTTTGTGTTTTCCATGAAAACTCATACTTTTATTAATCAAATGAGTTGCCAAATGAATTTAAAATCTAGTCCAGACATTGAAGGAGAAAATTATTATTTCAAATAAAAATCTTTTTTTTTTTAACCTGGTCAAACTTTGCTTTCGTCAAAGAATACTCCCTTTGCAGCAATTACAGCATTGCAGACCTTTGGCATTCTAGCAGTTAATTTGCTGAGGTAATCTGGAGAAATTTCACCCCATGCTTCCAGAAGCCCCTCCCACAAGTTGGTTTGTCTTGATGGGCACTTTTTGCGTACCATACGGTCAAGCTGCTCCCACAAAAGATCAATGGGGTTGAGATCTGGTGACTGTGCTGGCCACTCCATTACAGATAGAATACCAGCTGCCTGCTTCTTCCCTAAATAATTCTTGCATAATTTGGAGGTGTGCTTTGGGTAATTGTCCTGTTGTAGGATGAAATTGGCTCCAATCAAGCACTGTCCACAGGGTATGGCATGGCGTTGCAAAATGGCCTTCCTATCGCCTTCCTTAATCAAAAGCCCTTTTACATTGTACAAATCTACCACTTTACCAGAACCAAAGCAACTCCAGACCATCACATTACCTCCACCATGCTTGACAGATGGAGTCAGGCACTCTTCCAGCATCTTTTCAGTTATTCTGCGTCTCACAAATGTTCTTCTGTGTGATCCAAACACCTCAAACTTGGATTCGTCTGTCCGTAACACTTTTTTCCAATCTTCCTCTGTCCAATGTCTGTGTCCTGTTGCCGATATTAATCTTTTCCTTTTATTAGCCAGTCTCAGACATGGCTTTTTCTTTGCCACTCTGCCCTGAAGGCCAGCATCCCAGAGTCGCCTCTTCACTGTAGACGTTGACATTGGCATTTTGTGTGTACTATTTAATGAAGCTGCCAGTTGAGGACCTGTGAGGCATCGATTTCTCAAAGTACTTGTCTTGTTGCTCAGTTGTGCAGCGGGGCCTCCCACTTCTCTTTCTACTCTGGTTAGAGCCTGTTTGTGCTCTCCTCTGAAGGGAGTAGTACACACCGTTGTAGAACATTTTCAGTTTCTTGGTAATTTCTCGCATGGAATAGCATTCATTTCTAAGAACAAGAATAGACTGTTAAGTTTCACATGAAAGTTCTTTTTTTCTGGCCATTTTGAGAGTTTAATGGAACCAACACATGTAATGCTCCTGATTCTCAACAAGCTCAAAGGAAGGTCAAGTTTATAGGTTCTCTGATCAGCCAAACTGTTTTCAGCTTTGCTAACATACTTGCACAAGGGTTTTCAAGGGTATTCTAACCATCCATTAGCCATAAGGACACTGGAGTGATGGTTGATGGAAATGGGCCTCTATACACCTATGAAGATACTGCATTACAAACCAGACATTTGCAGCTAAAATAGTAATTTACCACAATGTATAGAGTGTATTTCTGAATCATTTAACCCCTTCATGACCCAGCCTATTTTGACCTTAATGACCTGGCCGTTTTTTGCAATTCTGACCAGTGTCCCTTTATGAGGTAATAACTCAGGAACGCTTCAAGGAATCCTAGCGGTTCTGAGACTGTTTTTTCATGACATATTGGGCTTCATAATAGTGGTAAATTTAGGTCAATAATTTTTGCGTTTATTTGTGAAAAAAATGGAAATTTGGCTAAAATTTTGAACATTTTGCAGTTTTCAAATTTTGATTTTTTATTCTGTTAAATGAGAGAGTTATGTGACACAAAATAGTTAATAAATAACATTACCCACTTTACATCAGCGCGATTTTGGAAACTTTTTTTTTTTTTTGCTAGGAAGTAGTAAGGGTTAAAAGTTGACCAGCGATTTCTAATTTTTACTGCAAAATTTACAAAACCATTTCTTTTAGAGACCACCTCACATTTGAAGTCAGTTTGAGGGGCCTATATGGCTGAACATAAAGTGACACCATTCTAAAAACTGCACCCCTCAAGGTGCTCAAAACCACATTCAAGAAGTTTATTAAGCCTTCAGGTGCTTCACAGCAGCAGAAGCAACATGGAAGGAAAAAATGAACATTTAACTTTTTAGTCACAAAAATCATCTTTTAGCAACAATTTTTTTATTTTCCCAAGGGTAAAAAGAGAAACTGGACCCCAAAAGTTATTGTACAATTTGTCCTGAGTACGCCGATACCCCATATGTGGGGGGGAACTACTGTTTGTGCGCACGACAGGGGTCGGAAGGGAAGGAGCACCATTTGACTTTTTGAATGAAAAATTAGCTCCAACTGTTAGTGGACACCATGTCGCGTTTGGAGAGCCCCTGTGTGCCTAAACATTGGAGCTCCCCCACATGTGACCCCATTTTGGAAACTAGACCCCCCCAAGGAACTTATCTAGATATGTGGTGAGCACTTTGAACCCCCAAGTGCTTCACAGAAGTTTATAACGCAGAGCCGTGAAAATAAAAAATAATTTATCTTTCCTCAAAAATGATGTTTTAGCAAGCAGTTTTTTATTTTCACAAGGGTAGCAGGAGAAATTGGACCCCAATAGTTGTTGCCCAGTTTGTCCCGAGTATGCTGGTACCCCATATGTGGGGGTAAACCACTGTTTTGGCGCACGTCGGGGCTCGGAAGGGAGGGAGCACCATTTGACTTTTTGAATGCAAGATTGTCTGGAATCAATGGTGGCGCCATGTTGCGTTTGGAGACCCCTGATGTGCCTAAACAGTGGAAACCCCTCAATTCTAACTCCAACACTAACCCCAACACACCCCTAACCCTAATCCCAACACACCCCTAACCACAAGCCTAATCTTAACCCTATTTCCAACCCTAGCCCTAAGGCTATGTGCCCACGTTGCAGATTCATGTGAGATTTTTCCGCACCATTTTTGAAAAATCCGCAGGTAAAAGGCACTGCGTTTTACCTGTGGATTTACCACGGATTTCCAGTGTTTTTTGTGCAGATTTCACCTGCGGATTCCTATTGAAGAACAGGTGTAAAACGCTGCGGAATCCGCACAAAGAATTGACATGCTGCGGAAAATAGAACACAGCGTTTCCGCGTGGTATTTTCCGCACCATGGGCACAGCGGATTTGGTTTTCCATAGGTTTACATGGAACTGTAAAGCTGATGGAAAACTGCTCCGAATCAGCAGCAGCCGATCCGCAGCCAAACCCACTGTGGATCCGCAGCCAAATCCGCACCGTGTGCACATAGCCTAATTCTAAGGGTATGTGCACACGATGCGGAAAACGCTGCGGATCCACAGCGTTTCCGCAGCTGTGGGTCTGCAGCAGTTTCCCATGAGTTTATAAAAAACGCTGCGCACATGCTGCTGAAAAAACTGCGCGGAAACGCAGCGGTTTACATTCCGCACATTTCACTTCTTTCTGCGGATTCCGCAGCGGTTTTACAACTGCTCCAATAGAAAACCGCAGTGAAATCCGCAGTGGTTTTGCACTGCGGATTTATAAAAACCGCTACGGAAAAATCCGCAGAGGACCAGAATACGTGTGCACATTCCCTAACCCTAGTTCTAACTCTAGTGGAAAAAAATATATATATTTTCTTTATTTTATTATTGTCCCTACCTATGGGGGTGATAAAGGGTGTGTGTGTGGGGGGGGGGGGTTCATTTACTTTTTTTTTTATTTTGCTCACTGTGATAAAGTCTATCACAGGCAGATCAGGGTTTCCAGCTATGGCCGATGATATTGCAGCATCGGCCATGGCTGGATTGTAATATTTCACCAGTTTTCATAGGTGAAATATTACAAATCGCTCTGATTGGCTGTTGAAAGTGAAACTGACAATCAGAGCGATCGTAGCCACGGGGGGGGGGGGGGGGGGGGGGGGGGGGGGGGGTTTGGGGGAGTGACCCCCCTGGGCTAAAGTACCACTCCCCCTGTCCCTGCAGATCGGGTGAAATTGGAGTTAACCCTTTCATCCGATCTGCAGGGACGCGATCCCTCCAGGACACCACATAGGCGTCACAGGTCGGATTGGCACCGACTTTCATGACGCCTGCGTGGCATCAAAGGTTGGGAAGGGGTTAATGTTAGCTTCATTGGAAAAAACTGCTTTTCTTTAAAAAATAAGGAAATTTCTAAGTGACCCTAAATTTTGAACGGGTGTGTGTCTGTGTGTGTAAATTTTTGGTGAAGAATCAACAACAAGTGGAACACAATTGTGAAGTTGAATGAAATTTATTGGTTATTTAAAATTTTTGTGGAAATTCAAAAACTTAAAAGTGGGGCGTGCAATATTATTCGGTCCGTTTAACTTAATACTTTGTTGCGCCACCTTTTGCTGCGATTACAGTTGCAAGTCGCTTGGGGTGTCTCTATCAGTTTTGTACATCGAGAGACTGAAATTCTTGCCCATTTTTTCTTGACAAACAGCTTTGATGGAGATCGTTTGTGAACAGCAGTTTTCAGCTCTTTCCACAGATTCTCGATTGGATTGAGGTCTGGACTTTGACTTGGCCATTCTAACACCTGGATACGTCTATTTGTGAACCATTCCATTGTAGATTTTGCTTTATGTTTGAGATCATTGTCTTGTTGGACAAATCTCCGTCCCAGTCTCAGGTCTTTTTCAGACTCCAACAGGTTTTCTTCAAGAATGGTCCTGTATTTGGCTCCATCCATCTTCCCATCAATTTTAACCATCTTCCCTGTCCCTGCTGAAGAAAAGCAGGCCCAAACCATGATGCTGCCACCACCATGTTTGACAGTGGGGGATGGTGTGTTCAGGGTGATGAGCTGTGTTGCCTTTAGGCCAAACATATCGTTTGGCATTGTTGCCAAAAAGTTCGATTTTGGTTTCATCTGACCAGAGCACCTTCTTCCACATGTTTGGTGTGTCTCCCAGGAGGCTTGTTGAAAACTTTAAACTACACTTTTTATGGATATTTTTGAGAAATGGCTTTTTTGCCACTCTTCCATAAAGGCCAGATTTTGCAGTGTACGACTGATTGTCCCACCTCAGCTGTAGAGACTTGATTACACACAGGTGGATTATATTTATCATCATTAGACATTTAGGACAGCATTGGATCATTCAGAGATGACGACTCGGCGACGACGTTTAAGAACTAGTGAATAATCTTGTTACTTAAGATCTCCCCAAGCATGCTCGGGTGACCTCAGAGATTTAGTTTTCATCACCACAGCTGAATGATTTACATTTGTTAGCCAGCATACGTACATGTGGGGGTTGCCTGGTTGCTAGGGAATCCCCACATGTAATCAAGCTGGCTAAGAGATGTAAATCATTCAGCTGAGGAAAACGAAATCTCCGAGCACTAAAAAAAAAAAAAATACTCGGAGGACATCTGAGCGTGCTTGGGAAATCTCGAGTAACGAGTATATTCACTTATGATAAGAACCAAGATACATGTTTTCTGGTACTAAGAAATGCCATAAGGGATGTATTCCTGCTCCAGGTAAAAAAAATAACTTCATATAAGTGTTATTACATCCAATGCAAATTAATAGAAGGCAACACCTTTCAAACAATTTTTTTTTTTTTTTATTAAAAAAAAAAATATCTTGACAATCAACACAGAAGAGTTGCAATACATCCTTTGTTTTCCTTTTTGCCACACGGATGGTTGGGTTGTGATCTAGTGGGCATGGAAAAACAGGATCATTGGTGATGTAGCATTGCATCCCCATTTCTTATAGCCACAATTGGATAGCAGGGATGAGAGAATACATTTGCACGACCCTGCTCCAGACGAATCTACAATGCCAGCGATCAAACTGCTAGTTTTGGCATTATAAAAACAAATTCAAGTGGAAGTTGGTGCAGCCAGGTGATCGTGTCTCAGCTACTAACTGAATACAACTTCTAGCCTCACATTTTAAGTCAGGAACCAGCCGAGTATAGAGTGATGGGAGACCCAAAAATCCCAGACTATTCCTGACAGACAGTAAGGAGAAGTTCCACTTTATTTTATTGTGCAAAAATTGTCATACTATAGGGAAAACAAACATTTACAAAAAAAAAGTGTCAAGCACAGCCTCAAGGTCAAGCCCCTGCAAACATTTTTATACAACACTCGGCAATGAAATACTTTTACAACATTGTAAGGGGGCTTGATATAAAAGGTTATTAGCATTAGGTGTCTGGCCATAGCACTCAAAGCATGGCTACCATGAGAAAATGCACTTTATACCTCCCCTGGAAGCCACAGACTGTCATATGGGTGTGCTGGTTCAGCTACCATCATTGCTCACAGTATGGCGAGTGGCAGCTAAAGGCATGCTCAAGCACTGACTGCCAGACTGCAGTGGGAACTAATAGCGCCAGCACACCTGACGAATGGGCAGCTTCCAGGAGGAATGAAGTTTCATTTTCTCCCAGCAGCTGTGTTCTCAGTATAGGCACCAGGCAACTTTTAACACTTAGCATGATCCATCTGCAGGGTATCAAAGTGATAGATTCCTTTTATTAAAGGGCATAACGCAATGGAGAACTATTGTTTAGATTAATGTTAGCTGTGTAAAAAAAAAAAAAAAAAACACGACACATTCATTTTTTGTTTGCCTTCAGCAATAAACCTGAAAATAATTAAATGTTTGGTTAAAGTAAAGACCAGATTTGGCCCTCAATTCATCATCAACAGTGGTAATCATTTCGGGGATGGAGTGGAGCACAATGTTCTTTATTCATTAGGAGGCTCAGGCCCCTTAATGAACCAGGAGCTTCCAATACATGGCAGGCAGCTCATCACAAAACATTACCACAGTCCCTTCTGGAGTAAGATTTGTGGAGTAGTGAAAGCAGCCATTTGTCATGAAGAGTTCACACCATTTTATTCCCAGCAGTTAAAAAAAAAAAAAAAACGTTTTAGTGTAGCTTCGACTTGCGCCAATATGTTATAATTTTTTTCTTCCGCCAGAATTTTGATGTTAAATGCTTTGAGGAATTGGGCATTTGGTCTGCGTAGACAAGTTGAGATGCAACTTAAGTTATGCAATGAGTGGAGTTGTGAATTTGACAATCAGTTTTTAGCTGCCACTTTGGAGATTTATATCAGTAATTACTTGACCACAAGAACAATACACAGATATACTATAGAACAGTGTAAACTGACCTGCAGTAGATGTTTGAAATCCACAACAATTTCTCTTGCAGGTTAGCCTAGTTTTCGGTGCAGATTTTTCACATGTTACTGTAGCACATGCAGGAAATCCATAAGTTACAATATAAAAAAAAAAAAAAAAAAAAAACACGAACAAAAAAAACCTTTTGTGTTCCACAGCGAAATACAGATGTAAAACGATACAGAGACTGTCAAAAAAGGTTCTGCCCAAGCCAAATACCAAGAAGCAAACAAAGCAGCTGTATTTAAAACAGAAAAAAAAAAAAGAAATGCTGATAACCCAATCGCAAAAACCCAAATACTCGTAGTTACGAAGCCTTTATTGTGCGGCATTCAGTAGGTTGCACTGATGACACATTGGCTCCCATTACTGCTGCATATGGTCCGAACTCTACTCCTGAACCCATGCATTTGATGAGGGTGTTCTGTCAGGTTTATGCAGCCCTATGTAAATCGCACTGGATTGGGGGTAGGGGAAGGGGTGTTGTATCATTGCTCTGACAGAAGTGCTTATAAAAGTCACTGCTTACCAGTTGCAGCGATAACAGAGGACCCAAGTCCTTCCCTTTAAGTGAAAGCAGAGTGGAGTCCACAACATTCAGGAGAAGTGGCTGCCACAGAGCTCCCATTCCCATGGATTCAGATAAATGGATTATAAACAGTACTGCACATGGCATACATACATAAATAAATATATATATAAAAGAAAAAAAAAAAAAAAAAACAGACAATTGGACGAGCAGCTAATATTAAATACTTTATGCTCTTCCATTACATGGCTTTAAGAAAAATCAGATTTCTCCACACTAGTAATAAATAAGTCACATGGGAGAATTAAATAAATAAGGAAATTAATGCACATAAAACAGGAAACCCTGTTCATCGCTGAACAGTATGGCACTCACAGGAGTAGAGAACATAAATCAACTTTAAAGAACCTAAACCAAAGAAAAAAAAATAAATAAGGCATCACAATTAAAAGCATGATGTCTTCAGCCAACATTTAACGGAAGTGCCCAGGATCAAAAAGTCATTAAAATGACTGCACTGGCCATTATACGGGCCAATGCATAATGGGGCACAAAACCTATAGAATCTAGATGGCTTCATGGATTTAATTCTAGCGCAGAACCAGCATTCAATATCACCCAATGCAACCAGATTGTCAACCTGTCACATTTTATTTTGAGCGACAGACAAATATTAATGCTCGTTCACGGCACCAGTTTTAAACAATCAACTAACATAGTCAGTCCAAGAAAAACAGAAGCCAGAAAGTATATGCTGCATAAAATAGTCGGCTGATACATCAAACAATTAATAGGATTAATTTTCTTTAGGGCGCAAGATTAGCTTACCACTCCATATGCTAGCTGGATGCTAGCACCAAGGTAAAAATGAGGTTTGCTTTTCTTCAGTTCTTTTGCTTCAGTATTTTTTTTTTTTTCATGTTTAAGAGCCAAAAAAGGCTTTTTTTTTCTATTTTTAAAAAAATCATTTACCCAGCAAAGGTGGGATTCGCAGTTTCAAAATTAGGAAATGTTAACGACAAATCACTTCTAGCATTGTAGAGCATGGCTGTCACTTCAGCACATTATGCTGGCCATGTCCAGCGTTCGGGTTGCACAGCCCATACAATATCAACTGTCCAGAGTAGGCTCTTTATCCGAGCTGAACCGGCAGATCTGCGCCATACTTCTTGATCAGTTTACTATGATTATGATCAACAGCCCACTGCTTTGGAAGAAATTTGGGTTTCATCCTGTCCAGGAAGTGTTGACGCCAGCGTCTCTCCAATCCCATTAGGGATGTCAGGCCTCCCCTTGCAAAGCACTGCACCACTTTCAGTCCATGTGGTGTATAGGTCTCATTGAAGATTCTAAAGATAGAATTTAAGAATAGTTAAGGGTAGACAGATTTTGACCAAGTTGTACCTTAACATGAACCACAGGTTTAGAGAGCAGAAAATAGGAAAAACAAATTAAAATTTTAGACAGTAACGTGGAGGGATCACCACCAATTTTAATGTAGTAATGTAGAATAAGGAAGCAGTGAACTCAAATTTAAGGACTTTCCACATTATTTAAGGACCTTTCAGGTCAACTTAACAGGAACATTGCTTTAAACGTCCTTGAATTACCCAGTGGGAAGGTCCTTCAGCTGCTCAGCTCCTGCAGCCTCTGTTCATTCCCAGTACCTCCCTCTCCTGCTCGGCACCGATCACATAGATCAGTGTGGGGCAGGAGGAGAGGAGTTCCCTCGGTGATCAGGAAGGATGTGGTGTCTGTTCTCCGCAATCACAAGAGGCTACCTCCGGACTATAAAAAGCACACACTTTAGCAAGAGTTTGCTAAATAAGTGCATTTAAAAAAAAAAAATCAACTATATTTAGAGTGCTATACAGACATCCATGGTTCAATTTAGAGACTGTTCAAGTTTTACATTGATTAAGAATTCACCCCATAGCCCAGTAGATAGTAAATTTGAGGCTAAAGTGGCAATGGGGAGCATAAATGGCTTTAAAAGTATGGCTGAAGCCTCATTCAGGAGAAGGATGCATGACATTGTTTACATGGGTACAATGACTTATCCCATAGTTAAATATATTATATATATATCTCTGAACATTAAACCCAATCCTAGACAGAAGCTGAAATTATAATTTTCCTTAAAACAGCAGTACGGCATTTTATTTTCCAGCCTCTACAGATTTCAAAGCCAGAAGACTGAAGGTGGAAGTGACAGATGTTACATTTATGTGGAAGGGTAAATTATGACTCAGCTCTGCATTGCAGACGATGAGCATTTATAGCAGCAAGAACCAGGTCTTCAAAGACAATCCAATAGCAAAAGAACCATAATGATTTACCATAAAAGGTATGTGTAATACATGTGCTTTTCACTGCTAGATGTACCCAAAAAACAAAAAAAAAACAAAAAAAAAAAAAACACACAAAACCTCACTGGACTTGTCACACACACCAATAATCGAGTCATGCAACTTGTTGCGGTCCTCACCTGGTCTCCAGGTTTGCAGCTTCCCGTAAGGTCTCCTCAGTAACTATATTGATGGAGTAAAATGCTCTGATCTCAGCCAGCAGCTGCTGTCTGCGGGTCTCTGGTAGATTAGTTGCATGGAGAATGGCTCTTGCTGCTGAACGCACCTGCCGCCTTACAGGATCCTCCAACATGCGCACCCCCTCTTCACAGCCAATTGGTGCAGAGAACTCGATGGCTAGTTGTTGTTTTAAGTTGTTGTCGTGATAGTTGGACACAGCATGGCAAGCTGTGCAAAGCAGCAAGACATCGTGAGAATTATGGTCCTTCATCTGAATAGGAAAGTGGCGTCTGTACTCATGAGGTACAATATTTTTCCTACACAGGAAATTAGAGTGAGGTTCAGATTCAAATAAAAATATACATGAACTGCTGGATTTCAAAAGAATCTATCACTTCCACAGTAACATTTGTATTTTTATGCACCGACTACTAATGGCACTGCTGTACACACACACACACACACACACACTAGGTAGAATCAAGCTTTTACACCTCTGAATTCTGCTGTAACAAACTTTGAAGAGTCACAAAATGACATTTTGCTAAACTTTTGTGACTTATCGTGCTCCCATGCCTTGTGCACAGCTCACAAAGTGGCTGGAAGTGGGGCAAGGCAGCATGCCCTTGTCAACTTCATGACAAGCAGTGGCAATCCTTAGGCCGGCGTCACACTCCGCGTATGCAAATACGGTCCGTATATGACAGCCGTAATACGCTGAAAAGTCCCGAAAAAAGTGGTCTGTAGCTCCTCCGTAGGCAGGGTGTGTCACCGTTTTTTGCGCATGGCATCCTCCGTATGTAATCCGTATGGCAGCCGTACTGCGTGTTTTTATTGCAGGCTTGCCAAACCGACATACGGCTATACAAGGGATCCATGTGTTAAAAAAACAAACAAACATATATACTATACATTTCCTTCATACAGCGCGAGATAGCAAAAAGCCAGTAATTCAATTACCGGCTTTTGCTTTCTCCTTCCTAAAACCCGACATATGAGACATGGTCTACATACAGTAAACCATCTCATATCACCTTTTTTTCCATAATCCACACTACTAATGTTAGTAGTGTGTATATGCAAAATTTGGCCGTTCTAGCTCTTAAAATAAAGGGTTAAATGGCAGGAAAAAAAATTGGCATGGGCTCCCGCACAATTTTCTCCGCCAGAGTAGTAAAGCCAGTGACTGAGGGCAGATATTAATAGCCTGGAGAGGGTCCATGGTTATTGGCCCCCCCTGGCTAAAAACATCTGTCCCCAGCCACCCCAGAACAGGCACATCTGGAAGATGCGCCTATTCTGGCACTTCGCTACACGGGAATGGGAAGAGAGTGGCCGTGGGATATGGGGTAATGAAGGGTTAATGCCACCTTGCTATTGTAAGGTGACATTAAGCCTAATTAATAATGGAGAGGCGTCAATTATAACACCTATCCATTATTAATCCAATTGAATGAAAGGGTTAAAAAAAACCTTACATTATTAAAAATTATTTTAATGAAAAACAAAGGTTGTTGTAATATTTTATTTAACGCCCAATCCAATCACTGAAGACCATCGTTCTGTGAAAGAAAAAACATAATAAACCAACAATATACTTACCTTCCGCAGATCTGTAAAGTCCAACGATGTAAATCCTTCTGAAGGGGTTAAAACAGTTTGCAGCAAGGAGTTCCGCTAATGCAGGCTGCTCCTTGCTGCAAAATCCTGTGGAATGAAGCTAAATATAGGTCAATGATCTATATTTAGCTTCATTTGCGGTGAGGCGCCCTCTGCTGGTTGTTCCTAGATCGTGGGAACTTTCTTCTGCCATTTAACCCTTTATTTTAAGAGCTAGAACGGCCAAATTTTGCAGATACACTACTAACATTAGTAGTGTGGATTATGCAAAAAAAAAAAAAAAAAAAATATGGTGATATGAGATGGTTTACTGTATGTAAGCCATGTCTCATATCATGTCGGGTTTTAGGAAGGAGAAAGCAAAAGCCGGTAATTGAATTACCGGCTTTTTGCTATATCGTGGCTGTATGAAGTAAGAATAATTAATATATATATATATATATATATAAATATATATATATATATATATATATATATATATATATATATACACATACATACATACATACACATACATACAGTTAGGTCCATATATATTTGGACAGAGACAACATTTTTCTAATTTTGGTTATAGACATTACCACAATGAATTTTAAGCAAAACAATTCAGATGCAGTTGAAGTTCAGACTTTCAGCTTTCATTTGAGGGTATCCACATTAAAATTGGATGAAGGGTTTAGGAGTTTCAGCTCCTTAACATGTGCCACCCTGTTTTTAAAGGGGCCAAAAGTTATTGGACAATTGACTCCAAGGCTATTTCATGGACAGGTGTGGGCAATCCCTTCGTTATGTCATTCTAAATTAAGCAGATAACATGCCTGGAGTTGATTTGAGGTGTGGTGCTTGCATTTGGAAGGTTTTGCTGTGAAGTAAACATGTGGCCAAAGGAGCTCTCCATGCAGGTGAAACAAGCCATCCTTAAGCTGCGAAAACAGAAAAAACTCATCCGAGAAATTGCTGCAATATTAGGAGTGGCAAAATCTACAGTTTGGTACATCCTGAGAAAGAAAGAAAGCACTGGTGAACTCAATGCAAAAAGACCTGGGCGCCCACGGAAGACAACAGTGGTGGATGATCGCAGAATAATCTCCATGGTGAAGAGAAACTCCTTCACAACAGCCAACCAAGTGAACAACACTCTCCAGGAGGTAGGCGTATCAATAACCAAATCTACCACAAAGAGAAGACTGCATGAAAGTAAATACAGAGGGTTCACTGCACGGTGCAAGCCACTCATAAGCATCAAGAATAAAAAGGCTAGACTGGACTTTGCTAAAAAACATCTAAAAAAGCCAGCGCAGTTCTGGAAGAACATTCTTTGGACAGATGAAACCAACATCAACCTCTACCAGAATGATGGAAAGAGAAAAGTATGGCGAAGGCTTGGTACAGCTCATGATCTAAAGCATACCACATCATCTGTAAAACACGGCGGAGGTAGTGTGATGGCTTGGGCATGCATGGCTGCCAGTGGCACTGGGTCACTAGTGATTATTGATGATGTGACACAGGACAGAAGGAGCCGAATGAATTCTGAGGTATTCAGAGACATACTGTGTGTTCAGATCCAGCCAAACTGATTGGTTGTCGTTTCATACTACAGATGGACAATGACCCAAAACATAAAGCCAAAGCAACCCAGGAGTTTATTAAAGCAAAGAAGTGGAATATTCTTGAATGGCCAAGTCAGTCACCTGATCTCAACCCAATTGAGCATGCATTTCACTTGTTAAAGACTAAACTTCAGACAGAAAGGCCCACAAACAAACAGCAACTGAAAACCACCACAGTGAAGGCCTGGCAAAGCTTCAAAAAAGGAGGAAACAGCGTCTGGTCATGTCCATGAGTTCACGACTTTAGGCAGTCATTGCCAACAAAGGTTTTTCAACCAAGTACTAAAAATAAACATTTTATTTCAAGTTATTGAATCTGTCCCATTACTTTTGGTCCCTTTAAAAACAGGGTGGCACATGTTAAGGAGCTGAAACTCCTAAACCCTTCATCCAATTTTAAATGTGGATACCCTCAAATAAAAGCTGAAAGTCTGAACTTCAATTGCATCTGAATTGTTTTGTTCAAAATTCATTGTGGTAATGTCTATAACCAAAATTAGAAAAATGTTGTCTGTCCAAATATATATGGACCTAACTGTATATACCTATTCTATGTGTACATATTTATTCTACTGTAAGCTGTCAGTGTGATTTTACTGTACACCGCGCTGAATTACCGGCTTTTCTCTGTAACAGCGCTGCGTATTTCTCGCAAGTCACACTGCTGGTCCGTGTGGAATCCGTATTTTTGGGGCTTCCATAGACTTTCATTGGCATTTTATTTGCGCAATACGGTGACAAACGCAGCATGCTGCGATTTTCTACGGCCGTAGAAAGCCGTATAATACTGATCAGTAAGATACGGCAGATAGGAGCAGGGGCATAGAGAATAATTGTGCCGTATTTTTTGCGAGTTTTACGGACGTAGTTTCTGCGCTCTTACGTCCGTAAAACTCGCAATTGTGACGCCGGCCTTACACTACTACCAACTTGCATCCTTTAATGAATCAGGAGCATTTTCCCCCTTTAGCATGCCACCTCATCAAGACTGGTGTGAAGAGTGATGAATCATGGGTCTATGATCCACAAGTCATATTGACTTCAGCATAAACACAAACAGGATAGCTAAATTCACGCAGTATGCGAATGCCATCACTGTGCATGATACAAAGGAGACCGATCACAGACACCTACCGTATATAGGATTCCTTTTTCCCACAAACCACACAAATATTTTCCTTCACATTTAGGTAGTAGTCCACACTTGACTCTGGCCGGCCAGAAGGTTCAAAGCGTAGTCTCACCACAAACGGGTCACTGCTGATCAAGTCTAGGAACATAGAACACAGTTAGGAAACAAAGTCAAGATGGAGCAATACATTTCTCACTCTTGAAAGCACACAGACCTCCAATGCCTTTGTCAAGATACCACTGGGCCTTCTTCCTATCACAAGTACACAGGGGCTGCCCATCGGGAGCATGCAGGAAACAGTTGTCATACAGCGGCGACTTCCTGCAGGGACAAAAAAAATGGTTATTTGAAAGAAGCAAAAATAGGTTTTACATGTACAGGTGCTTCTCACAAAATTAGTATATCAAAGAGTAAATTTCAGTTCAATACAAAAAGTGAAATTCATTATATAGAGTCATTACAAACAGTGATCCATTTCTAATGTTTATTTCTGTTAATGTTGATTATGGCTTACAGCCAATGAAAACCCAAAAGTCACTAGCTCAGGAAATTATAATACTTTATAACACCAGCTTGAAAAATGATTTTAAAATCAGATGTTGGCCTACTGAAATGTATGTTCAGTAAATGCAGTCATTACTTGGTCGGGGCTCCTTTTGCACAAATTACTGCATCAATGTGGTGTGGCATGGAGGCGATCAGCCTGTGGCACTGCTGAGGTGTTATGGAAGCCCAGGTTACTTTGATAACAGCCTTCAGCTCGTCTGCATTGTTGGGTCTGGTGTCTCATCTTCCTCTTGACAATACCCCATAGATTCTCTATGAGGTTAAGGTCAGGCAAGTTCGCTGGCCAATCAAGCACAGTGATAGTTTAAAAAAAAAAAAAGTAAGTGTTGGCACTTTTGGCAGCGTGAACAGGTGCCAAGTCCTGCTGGAGAAATAAATTTATATCTCCAAAAAGTTTGTCGGCAGAGGGAAGTATGAAGTGGTCAAAATTTCCTGGTAGACTGCTGTGCTGGCTTTGGTCTTGATAAGACACGGTGGACCTACACCAGCAGATGACATGGCTCCCCAAACCATCACCGATTGTGGAAACTTCACTAGACCTCAAGCAGCTTGGATTGTGGCCTCTCCACTCTTCCTCCAGACTCTGGGACCTCGATTTCCAAATGAAAAGCAAAGTTTACTTTCATCTGAAAAAACCACCTTGGACCACTGAGCAGCAGTACAGTTCTTCTCCGTGGACCAAGTAAGACATCTGGTGTTGTCTATTGGTCATGAGTGGCTTGACAAAAGGAATGTGACAATTGTAGCCCATGTCCTGGATTCGTCTGTGTGTGGTGGCTCTTGAAGCTATGACTATACCAGCAGTCCACTCCTTGTAAATCACCCTCAAATTTTTGAATGGCCTTTTCTTAATCCTTTCCAGAAAGTGGTTCTCGGTTGCTTGTGCGCCTTTTTCTACCACACATTTTCCTTCCACTCAACTTTCCATTAATATGCTTGGATACAGCACTCTGAACAGCCAGCTTCTTTAGCAATGAACTCTTATGGCTTACCCTCCTTGTGGAGTGTGTCAATGACTGCCTTCTGGACATCTGTCAAGTCAGCAGTCTTCCCCATGATTGGGGACGGTTCTGAAACAGATTAAAGAACCTTTTTAAATGCTTAAGGTACCGTTACACTAAATGACTTACCAACGATCACGACCAGCGATACGACCTGGCCGTGATCGTTGGTAAGTCGTTGGGGAGCTGTCACACAGACAGCTCTCTCAAACAACCAACGATCAGGGGAACGACTTCGGCATCGTTGAAACTGTCTTCAACGATGCCGAAGTCCCTGGGTAACCAGGGTAAACATCGGGTTACTAAGTTCAGGGCCGCGCTTAGTAACCCGATATTTACCCTGGTTACCATTGTAAAAGTTAAAAAAAAACAAAAAAACAAAAAAACACACACTACATACTCACATTCTGATGTCTGTCATGTCCCCCGCCGTCAGCTTCCCGCACTGACTCAGCGCCGGCTGTAAAGCAGAGCCAGAGCACAGCGGTGACGTCACCGCTGTGCTCTGTTTTACGGCCGGTGCTGACAGTCAGTGCAGGGAAGCTGACGGCGGGGGACGTGACAGACATCAGAATGTGAGTATGTAGTGGTTTTTTTTTTTTAATTTTACAATGGTAACCAGGGTAAATATCGGGTTACTAAGCGCGGCCCTGCGCTTAGTAATCCGATATTTACCCTGGTTACAAGTGAACACATCGCTGGATCGCCGTCACGCACGCTGATCCAGTGATGACAGCGGGTGATCAGCGACCAAAAAAAAAAAAAAAAAAAGTCCTGATCATTCCCCAACGACCTCCCAGCAGGGGCCTGATAGTTGTCACACGTAACGAGATAGTTAGCGGGATCGTTGCTACGTCACAAAAAGCGTGACGTTGCAACGATATCGTTATGTGTGAAGGTACCTTTAGGAAACCTTTGCAGAGGTTTGGTAATTATTCCAATTTACTGAGAACTTGGGTTTTCATTGGCTGTAAGCCATAATCATCAACATTAACAGAAATAAACACTTGTATAGTCATTACAAACAGGGATGCATTTCAAGTCTCACTTTTTGTATTGAAGAACTGAAATAAATTATGTTTCTGATAATATTCTAAGTTTGAGAGAAGCACCTGTATATATCATATTAATTTAAAATCACTTTCAATTTTAGAAAAAACCTGTTTAAGAGAACAAGATTTGTTTTAAAGTGATTATAACTTTAGGACAGGCCATCACTTTATGCTTTGTCAAATGTGTGCATATCTAGGAGAATTGACCTAAAGAGCTGCATTTAGGGCAAATGCAGCTCTTTAGGTCAATTCTCCACCAGGTGTTCTCAGCATTTTTTTTTCTGCAGCAAAACCTGATCTCTTGGCAGGAAAGAAGCCGAAGAGAAAGGAAAAAAAAAAAAAAACACCATGTGAGATTGGGGAAATAATCAGCCACATGGCATTGGGATGTAGAGAGGGATTCTAGACACCAAACCAACATATGGATACGTAACTGGGCTTTAGTGTTCCAAAACATGCCTATAGCAAAAATCTGGATGTTTGTGAGCAACAGTTTTCAAGCCTTACTCCATGAGTTGAGGCCTCTCATGCAGCAAAATAGTGCATGCACAAGTAGTCATATGGCAGTAGCAGTACACCTTGTTACAGAGTAAGGAACAGAGGTGTACTGAGCTTGTCTGCATCTAGGAATGGACATTATGTCATTGGAGAAAGGTCCCCAAATCTGGACAAACAAGATTTTCTCCATGTACATAAACTTATACAAGGGTTAGTATAGGACTTATCAACCATCAAATTCTTCTGTGAACGTCAAACTGAAATACCTCACAGAATATCCCACTCCCAGAGGTTTCTTCTTATTTTTGCGGGGATCGCCCTGAAAATTTGTACTGGACTGTTCTAGAAGACCTTCCTTCTTCTGTCTGGGAATGATGTTTATATCTCCATTTACACCTTTTCCTTTAAACGGAACATCAATCAGCCCTTGGCATTTGCTCAGAATGAAATCCCATGGGGTCGGATCATCAGAGAAGAAGCCAAGTAGCTGTAGGAAAAGGGCTACAGAAACCTGGGCATCCCTGGCAGCATAAAACACCTGAAAGAAAAAAAAAAATTTATGATAGAGGATCCTAGTTGACCAACTCAGCTGTAGTTTTAAGATGCTTAAGGTTTCTCACATGCACTTTGTTGAAAAGCTTAAGGGTATGTTCACACGTTCAGGATTTCCATCCTTTTTTTTTCAGGACAGTTTTTTTAAAAAACTGCAGCTCTTGGCAGAAAACGCAGGTCCTTTTTTTGTCCGTTTTTGATGCGTTTTTTGATGCGTTTTTTTATCCTTTTTTTACTGTGTTTCCTAGGAAGCTTTTTAGGGCTAAAATGGCTGAAAATACCTAACCCTACCCCTAACCCTAACCCTATTCTAACCTTAGTGAAAAAAAAAAAAAAAAAAAAAATTCTTAATTTTTTTTATTGTCCCTACCAATGGGGGTGACAAAGTGGGGGGGTGTCATTTACTATTTTTTTATTTTGATCACTGAGATATAACCTATCTCAGTGATCAAAATGCACTTTGGAGCGAATCTGCCGGCCGGCAGATTCGGCGGGCGCACTGCGCATGCGCCCGCCATTTTGCAAGATGGCGGCGCCCAGGGAGAAGACGGCCGGACGGACACCGGGACGCCGGGTAAGTATAAGGGGGGGAGATTAGGGCACGGGGGGGCATCGGAGCACTGGGGGGGGGCATCGGAGCACGGGGGGGGGGGCATCGGAGCACAGGGGGGGGGGGGGGGATCGGAGCACGGGGGGGCAGCCACACTCCGCCCACGCACTTCCGCCCGCTCCCCCGCACTTCCTGCTGCAGCGGTTCTGCACATCAAATCGCAGTAAAACCCGCAGATATATTTTTGATCTGCGGGTTTTACTGCAATTTTGACCTCACAATGGAGGTCTATGGGTGCAGAACCGCTGCGGTTCATGAAGAAGAATTGACATGCTCCTTCTTTTTTCCGGGAGCTATTCAGCGCGTCTTTTTTTTTACAATTTCCGGACCATGTGCACAGTGTGTCCTGTTTTCCATAGGGTACAGTGTACTGTACCCTGCATGGAAAACAGCTGCGGAACCGCAGCGGCAAAACCGCTGCGGTTCCGCGGTAAAAAACGCACTGTGTGAACATGGCCTAAAGGGAATCTGTCACCAGGTTTTTGCTACCCCATTGGAGCAACATAATGTAAGAGGTACAGACCCCGATTACAGCAATGTCTTTGAGCCGCTTGCTATCATTTTCATAAAAAACAAAAATAAATCACTGGTCTATCTGCTGCAGATCTAGCAGTGCTCTGAATGCCACTGTACAAAGGCAGAAGGCTGCTAATCAGAGGTGGGGTTATACCGATCTCATGAATATGGAGAACTATACAGCAGCAAGTTTACTAGTCCTCTAGTGACAAAATCAGTTTTACCACCAGGAAGTCAAAATTACCCTATGCAGCCCAGTAAGGGACATGAATCAGTCTCTGCCTCTACATTATACTGCTCTAAGATTAGATGGCAATTCTGGCAACAGGCAAGATGACAAAAAAAAAAAAAAAAAAAAAAAACCAAAGATGTATTATGCAAGGGATATATAAACACCTGGTCCTGTGTGAATTCCTCAGCGTCCCAGTTACTGCAACGAAGCTGGAAAGATTTGTCCAGAGGATAGCACAGGATAGTTTCAGACAGAGATTTAAGACTCAGGCTGTTTTGAAAAATGTCCCTCCTGAAAAAAAAAAAAAAAAAAAATTTTTACTATATAATTGTCTAAGGGTCACTTCCGTCTGTCTCGGATATTCCAAGTTGCTGATTGGTCGTGGCAATGGGAGTTTTGCCACGACCAATCAGCGACAGGCACAGTCCGGCGGCAACATGGCCGCTCCTTCCTCCCTGCAGTCAGTGCCCGCTCCGTACTCCCCTCCAGTCAGCGCTTACACAGGGTTAATGGCAGCGCTAATGGACCGCAGTGTAACGCACTCCATTAACGCTGCTATTAACCCTGTGACCAACTTTTTTTTTTTTTTACTATTGATGCTGCCTATGCAGCCTCAAAAGTAAAAAGATCTAATGTTAAAATAAAAAAAAAAAATTTTGTGGCAAGGATTGTATGCGACAAGGACCTTCCATGATGTCACGGTCATGTGACCATGACGTCATCACAGGTCCTGCGCTCATCCAACCCTGGGACCGGAAGCTGCCGCGTGCACCGCACACAGGCGCCAGGACTACAAGTCGCCCTCGGAAGGTGAGTATATGTTTATTTTTTATTTAAGCCTTTTTTAACCTGTTACATATGTGGCTGGCAATATACTACGTGGACATGCATATTTTAGAACACCCGATGCGTTAGAATCGGGCAACCATCTAGTAAAATATAAATATATATCTTTTCAAGGGGTATAACAAACAGAACTTCGTTTTGTCACAGTGTAGAAAGATTGCCAACAGTGACACCTGTTACTTAAAAGGGCTCACTTTCTGTGAGAATAGGTTTTTAAGAGGCATGGATCAGGCTTGGTTTGAGAGTCCAGTTACTATGTGACTGCAGGCTTTTGAATCCTCACGGTGAGTGCACCCACAAGCTGTCAGCATTCTGATTCTGGCGACGAAGGGCAGTCATTTGACTATAAGTATGATTTACGTACATGCAGTCTCATAACAACTAGACCATCTAGTAGGAATGTGGCCATAAGTATTAAAAACACACGCTTACTCATCACCAGAAAATCCTGACAGGCTGTGGCAACTGTAAGGCTTCAGAAGTCTGCAGTCAGACTACATACTCAGCAAGTCTGGAAACCCCTTTAAGATCTTTCAGTGTTACATTATATACTGTATTTCTCAGACTAAAGGTACCTTCACACAACGATTTTGTTAACGATATTGTTGCTTTGTGTGACGTAGCAACGATATCGTTAATGAAATCGTTATGCGTGACAGCGACCAACGATCAGGCCTGCTGGGAGATAGTTTGTTGCTGGGACTGATCAGTCTTTTTGGTCGCTGATATCGCTGGATCGGCGTGTGTGACGCCGATCCAGCGATGTGTTCACTGGTAACCAGGGTAAATATCGGGTTACTAAGTGCAGGGCCGTGCTTAGTAACCCGATGTTTACCCTGGTTACCATTGTAAAAGTTAAAAAACAAACAAACAGTACATACTCACATTCCAGTGTGTCACGTCCCCTGGCGTCAGCTTCCCGCAATGACTGTCAGCGCCGGCCATAAAGCAGAGCACAGCGGTGATGTCACCGCTGTTCTCTGCTTTACAGCTGGCGCTGACAGTGCAGGGAAGCCGACGCCGAGGAACGTGACAGACACCAGAATGTGAGCATGTACGGTTTGTTTTTTATCTTTTACAATGGTAACCAGGGTAAACATTGGGTAATAAGCGCAGCCCTGTGCTTAGTAACCCGGTGTTTACCCTGGTTACCCGGGGACTTCGGCATCGTTGGTCGCTGGAGAGCTGTCTGTGTGACAGCTCTCCAGTGACCACACAACGACCTAAACAGCGACGCTGCAGCAATCGGCATCGTTGTCTATATCGCTGCAGCGTCAAATGTGACGGTACCTCAAGAGGCACTCTTTACTGCAAAAAGTGGAGGAAAATGTAGGGGGGGTTGGGTGTCAACTCCTGTACCTGCTGCTGAAGAGAAATGAATACTCAATATATTAATTCCCTTTGGTAGCTGGCACACATGAATGCCAGGAAGCTGCAGCCAACACTGTGCTCACTATTGAAGCTCAGTGAATATTCACTGCTCTCCATACACACACTCCAGGCGTGGGGAGCATCAAGTATTCCAGCAGCTGTCCTTGGCTTGTAGGCAGGGCATAACATCACTGCCATGTGATGCTTATAAGCATAAATCAGCTGTTGCCATTAGAACAGGATGCTGTGAGGGAGCACAGGGAAGGTAAGCAGAATGGTTTGTGCCATTTTTATGTTTTTTTTCCTGAAAGGGGCGATGTATACCAGGATGGGGGATGAGGGATACCATGCCTACCAGGATTGGGGATATTAGTACAGAACTGTAGTAGTTCTAATTCTGTAGTTTCCGCCTCTAAAACCCAAGTGTGTCTTATGGTCCAGTGTGTCTCAATCTGAAAAATATGGTAGTTTGTGTCTGAACAAAAAAAAAAAAAAAAAAAAAAAAAAGATACTTGCCACATTTAAAATTGATAAGTCAAACTTGAGTTAGTATAAAACTTTAAGTTGCCCTTATATTACTGTGGCATCATGTACCGAATGAGAAGTATGGTTTTATTCTAATACCGTGTAAATAAGTTATGTAACTCGCTAATCCCAGTTTACACAATTGCTTGGATCAATAGTGAATACAAGTCTGTAAAAGATACCTACCTATGTCTCATTGCAAGATAGCGTATGTCAACAATGCCCTTCACAGAGAGCCCATACTCATTCATCAATTTGGAGGCATCATCCCAACAACCTACACCGACTTTCAGAACATTACTAGACGCCAGAAGAGCCACTAATGTGTTGGGAATGTTGCAGCTAGTGCTGACCAAGCGAGGCAGACGGACCAGTACACAGAAGCCACTGTGGGAGGCCATCTGTAGCAGGGAAATCGGGTTTGCTCTCCCATCTACAGACACCTGGAAAATAAACAGATAAGATGAAGGGTCACAATGGGCCGTTTGAATGAATCTCAATTAGTAACTAAGGGTACCGTCACACTATACGATTTACCTACGATCACGACCAGCGATATGACCTGGCCGTGATCGTAGGTAAATCGTAGTGTGGTCGCTGGGGAGCTGTCACACAGACCGCTCTCCAGCGACCAAGATGCCGAGGTCCCTGGGTAACCAGGGTAAACATCGGGTAACTAAGCGCAGGACCGCGCTTAGTTACCCGATGTTTACCCTGGTTACAAGCGTTAAACTAAAAAAACAAACAGCACATACTTACATTCTGGTGTCAGTCAGGTCCCTTGCAGTCTCTGCTTCCCGCACTGTGACTGCCGGCCGTAAAGTGAAAGTGAAAGCACAGCCGCTGTGCTCTGCTTTCACTTTACGGCCGGCAGTCACAGTGCGGGAAGCAGACTGCAAGGGACCTGACGGACACCAGAATGTAAGTATGTGCTGTTTGTTTTTTTAGTTTAACGCTTGTAACCAGGGTAAACATCGGGTAACTAAGCGCGGTCCTGCGCTTAGTTACCCGATGTTTACCCTGGTTACAAGCGAACGCATCGCATCGCTAGATCGCTAGATCGGTGTCACACACACACCGATCTAGCGATGACAGCGGGAGATCCAGCGATGAAAGAAAGTTCTAAACGATCTGCTACGACGTACGATTCTCAGCAGGATCCCTGATCGCTGCTGCGTGTCAGACACAGCGATATCGTAACGATATCGCTGGAACGTCACGAATCGTACCGTCGTAGCGATCGAAATGTTATAGTGTGACGGTACCCTAAGAAGCATACCACGTATTCATGTGGTACAGAGTTTCCATACAAAGCCAGTTACTACAGCTGAGCAAATCATCTTAGAGGCAGTGTCCACATTAAGGTAAAAAAACAAAAATAAACAAACAAAAAACCACCACACACACACACACTTGTGGGGGCCTAGTAATCAGAAGAGGCACCAAGAATACCAGAATTTGAGATCCAGCTGAAGTTCACACGGCCCTGAGAGAGCTGCCACAGTTTACATGTGGATTTTCAGACTAGACTCATTCAAGATTTTTTGCTACACAATCCTGCAGAAAAGTGATCGCCAAGTTGGATAACCCCCTTTAAAAGTATGATTAGCTTCATCTTCATAGATGGATATTGTCAGAGTGCTTTAAAAACCAGCACTATTACAATTTACTGTCATTAATATATCTCACCAACTTTTCTTTTACAATTGTAGTTTTAGACAGACCACTACTGCTACCACTCTCCTGAAGCAATAGGGATTGTAAATAGAACATGCGTTCTGCTGTCTAGCAGGGGAGGTCGGTCTCCGAGGCACCAAGCCATAAACTGTGTTAAGGGTGTTTTAGGACATGACCAATTTCACTACCTGCAGGTAACATTTTACTGGAGCTGCTGAGAAAATAAACTCCCTTCTAGTCTCTATACTGTGAGACTGAGTGTGCTGTGATCACTGCCAGCACCGAGAGGCTGCCCTCCACATAGATGTTACCTAGTAGTGTGCAAGGAGTACAGCCAAGCTCACCATAACCACTCCCTGTACCCCCATGACTCGGAAGTGAGCGGATGCAGGGAGGATACTGGTTAATTTTAGCCCTGTAGCCACTGCTGGGGTGAAGAAATCCATCTTGTGGTTCTTGTGTAATCAATGTTAAAGGTTTTCAGCTTATGAGATGCCCATGCTTTGGGCCAGGACTGTAGGCAGAGTGAGCTTCCTGCTCCAAGCTAGAGAAACCAAGGAGAGACCTGCCCACAGGCCACAGTGAAGCACAAACATGTTCCTCATCATAGAGACAGGCTGTTTGTGCTTCGGGGCAGCCTGTGGGCAGGTCTCTTCTTGGTTTCTCTGGCTTAGAGCAGGAAAATCAGTCTG
This sequence comes from Ranitomeya imitator, assembly GCF_032444005.1. Lineage (NCBI taxonomy): Eukaryota > Metazoa > Chordata > Amphibia > Anura > Dendrobatidae > Ranitomeya > Ranitomeya imitator. The sequence continues at coordinate 712,812,446 of NC_091282.1, read as the reverse complement.
TCTACAGTCCCGCCCAGGAGAACGAAAACTTCCAATACTGCTTACACAAAGACCACAAGACTGATTTCTTCACGCCAGGTATCATTTTAATCAGTATAACACTGCCAACCTGACAGTCAAAATCCTGCAGAAAGGTTTGCTTTAATGCATTTTACCTTCAAATTAAGCCTATATCTGCAAGTAAGTAGTATTTCTGGGCACGAACAGCATTTAATATCTCTAACGGCTGAAGGTTTTAATAAGCAGAAGATTGCTTGTATTTACAAGCCCTGGCAGTACTCATTTATGTAAATTGGAACAATCCTTTAAAAGGGAGTCCGTCAGTAGGATGGACCCTCTTAACCCCCTTCCGACATCGGGTGTAACAGTACGCCGATGTCAGACTCCCCGTTTGTTGCGGGCTCTGGCACCGAGTCTACGCCATGTCAGCTGACATGTGCCTGCAACAGCACTCAGGTGGAATAGCGCTCCACTTGCGGCTGTTAACTAGTTAAATGCTGCTGTCAGTTTCTGCATATCACCAATCCATGGGTGACCCTGTCACAAGATCGTGGGTCACCGATGGGTTGTCATAGCTGGATTACTATGAGCGCCGCACGGTGCTCATAGCAAGTATTTCTGCTACACAGGCGATGTGATCATCTGTGTGTAGAGGCGATTGAAGTAGTGCAACTTCTAGTCTCCTGTAGAGGCTATTGAAGCATGCAAAAGGTTAAGAAAAAAAAAAAAAAACAGACCTAAAATGACCACATTAACCAAAGTTTAAAATACAAAATAGTTATGGCACTGTGAAGGCGAGCAAAAGATGAAAACGCAAAAATGAAAATACCTCTGGTCGTGAAGGGGTTAAGGTGTCTACAAGGTCATGGAAGATGAATAAAAGGACACTTTCCTAGTATTTAGATCAGTTGTTCAGGATCCATGGACTGGACATAGATCTCCAAAAAAAAAAAAACCTGCCTCCAGAGCTCATTTTATATGAAAGCGATGTTACCAGGGTGAGACATGTAATGACTGACAGTCTGCTCTCACTGCATAGTAAAGCAAAAATTAGCTTAGTCTCATCTGCAGCGGCACTTGTGTTCTCCATCTCCAGGCACAGCTGATGGCACCATTACAGCCAATACCTTCGGCTGATAACTCATAGGCAGTGTTGGGGAGGGAAGAACAGAACACACCTTAGGAGGGTTTGTCGAACTGACAGATTCCCTTTAAAAGGAGGTATAGTAAAGGCTAAAGTAACATTTTGAAATGGGCAGCATTCATCACATCAGTTAACTTTACTTACATTTGCAGACATGCCTTCTCTGTTCACTTTACAACAGTCACGTATCCCCTCTGTTGTGATCTGGCCACAAATCATTTTTTCCAGTTTTCTGGAATAATGTGCCTTGTCTACGCATGCACCTTTCAAACTGCATACTGACATGCCAAGAAAAGGGACATCGCTGATGACAACGCCGACTACAAAGTTGGCCTAATGTGTATAGATAACATGTGCCCAGTAAATGCAGCCAGATTACTACAGAGGGGTGGTGGAATACTGCATGACTAATATAAAGTGGGCAAAGCAGGCACTATTAGAAATGAACTTGTAAGCAAGTCAAAGTTCACGGGATGCTGGAGAATTGAAGATAAATATTTTATTCTTGGAAAGCATCAAAGCTTTTAGATGTACAGTAGCAAGAAAGGCTAGGTGAGCCCAAACATCTGAAAACATACCCACTCGCAGTCCACCCCAAGTACTGGGTATTCGTCAAGGTCTCGCTGTAATGAAGGCCACACTGCCTCCCATTCTTCAGCCTTAGAGACTATTTTTATAGGAGCCTGCAGAAGTTTTTCCACAGAAAATACAGATTGTTCTCTTTCTAAAGATTGATGCACATTCTGATCCGATCCATGGATCTCTGCGGCCAACGCAGTACACAAGTCTTTGTGGTCAACATTAGTACACAGCTGTTGCCTCCGGCGATTGATAAGCTTCCACAGAACTAGACATCCAACTGTAGTACCCACCAGAGAGGCGACACCAAGAGTTATACCTGCATGTCTGGGCATTCTGCTGCAAGACCTGGTAAAGAGTCAAGACAGAATTATGAAAACTATGTATCATTTTGCTTTTGATTGCGTGAAAGTACAAACCAATCTTCACAATTTTTGAAAAGTTGTGTCTAGAGGAAAATCTGCAGTTTAATTTCAAACTTAATCTCTTTCCCCTAGAGAAAAAAAAAATAAAAGTTCTTCTAGGTTCAGGGACAATGCTTAGGCTGGTTTCACACATGACTTTCATGGTCCAGGAACAGAATACGATAAAAAAAAAAATCCAGTCCAACAGGGGATGGAAAAAAAAAAAAACTCGTTTGATCAGCTTAAGGCATGTTCACACACCGTCACTGAACTGATATTTGAAAACAAAAAAAAAAATATCACAGCATGCTGACTCAGTGGTTAGCACAGGTTTCAATCCCACCAAGGACAACATCTGCAAAGAGTTTGTATGTTCTCCCCGTGTTTTTGTGGGTTTCCTCAGGAATCTCCGGTTTCCTTCCACACTCCAAAGGCATACTGATAGGGAATCTAGATTGTGAGCCCCAATGGGGGCTGTAGTTATCTGTAGAGAGCTTCAGCATATGATAGCACATTTAACATGATATTTTTGATTATTATTTCCCCCCAGTGTTAAAGTTGGGGTTGAATCTTCTTTCATACAAGACTTATTTTTAAGCTGACTTTATAACCCCAGAGTGGTAAATACAGATTTTGATGCATATATCTAAGGTCTTGTGCCAAAAACCATGACTCCATGAGACACTAATAAATGAATGGCTTCCTTGTGCTATTCCCAACCACCCTCCATAACACTGGACAAAACCTGTACAATTTACAAGGGGTTTGTTTGTTTTTTTAGGTTGATCAAAGATGGAGTATATAGATCTAAGGTAGTTTATATCCACTATTACAGAACTGTACAGCAACCTGAAATAAATTAACACTGCTCCTAAAAACACCATGTTACTTATTCCCACTGATACCCGAAGCCTTTTAAAGGGCTAGATAGTAAATCTGGACAACCAATTGCTAACGTTGCCATCTTGTTAAGGATGTGCTCGTTATTCCATCCCCACCATTACACTCCAGGAAAGCAGCACTTGCTAATAATAGAAGTAGGCTTGTATTTGGCAGACCATAGGCAGCGTTCAGGCCTACATAAGGAGACCAGGACACAGAGCTGGATTTCATACCGATGGTTTGTATACAAGAAGCAAACACACAGCATTAATTATTATATTAAGCTGCACTAAACAAAATCCCTCCCAATCCAGTGGGCTCCGGTAATGGCGGCCATAAACCCCACACACAACCGTCCACAAGAGCCGCAGCAGCAACAACAAGCACTATACACGGAGCAGTACCTGCACGCCGCCTGCGTTCCACCACTAACTTCATACACTTCCTCTTCCGGGATGACGTCAGCACGCACGCTGCGTGATCCTCTTATACAGAACGACGTTCTGTTTAACCCCTTCCTGTCACGCAGGGCCAGAACCTGTTCCATAGAGCAATGTCTTCTCTGAGCACTGCCATAGAAGAAACTGAACACATTAAACTATATAGATTTTCACATTTGTTTCTCAGAAAGCTGGGTGACAACTAATATACCCACCATTACTGTCACTAAGTAGGTAGAGATCTGACAGATGCAACTCGGAAATTTGGGAGAGCCGAGTACCAAGCTGTGCAGAAGCGACACTTGTGGGCTCTATGTGGCCTGGTAGCAGTGGATCCTGACAACTGTCCGTCATGTGCTGGGCGATGGGGTGGGATATTTATCGGTTAAAGGGGCTTCCAGTGACGAGATCACAGATTACGTCATCGATAAATGAGATGAGTCGGGGTCACAGCCACCGATCGGGTGAAATTCACATGAATGGGTGTCTGCCCCCCACCAATTTCACACTGATCACCTACCCTATGGCTACGGCATCAATTGTGTCCTGGACAGTTGGGACACAGACGCCATAAATCGGAGTGCAGTGTACGGACTGGCCGGCGGCTCTCCCCACCTGGGCGTGACAGAAGCACAAGAATACATGAAGCTGTCACGCTGGGGTGGGGAGAGCCGCCGGCCAGTCCGCACATTGAGGGTATGTGCACACGTAGATGGAACCTCTGCACATTTTTCCGCACCTGTTTTGAGAAATCCGAAGGTAAAAAGCACTGCGTTTTACCTGTGGGTTTAATGCGGTTTTGTGCAGATTCCACCTGCGGATTCCTATATTGGAGCAGGCGGAATCCGCACAAAGAATTGACATGCTGCGAAATAAACAATCCAGCGTTTAAGCACAGTTTTTTCTGCACAATGTGCACTGCGGATTTTGTTTTCCATAGGTTTACATGGTACTGTACAACGCATGGAAAACTGCTGCAGATCCGCAGCGTCAAAATCTCTGTGGATCCTCAGCAAAATCCGCAACGAGTGCACATAGCCTGAGGTCTGAATACTGGCCAATTTATACATCCGTCTGAATCCTCGGGGCTAGTGCAGATATCTGTATTTCCGGTCCAATCTATCCGAAAACATTGGATAGCACTTGTCCCCGCTATGGAGTTGTGCACATGTCCGATTTTTTCCTCGGATTGAGTCTGTTCAAGGAAGAAATCGCAGCATGCACAATTTGCATCCGTAAATCTGATCACACTCGTCCATGCAAGTCAATGGGTCTGTGGAAAAAAAATCGAACCACATTCCGATGACAGAGTTTGATCAGAGGATGTTTAGCACAATTGGACCAAGATGAGAGAAAATACAGCTGTGTGACCCTAGTCTTAATTTTGGGGTACAGTGTAATATGTGAGGTAATGTGAGTATAGAGTGTAATATGTGAGGTAATGTGGAGGTACAGTGTAATATGTGAGGTAATGTGGAGTTACTGTGTAATATGTGAGGTAATGTGAGTATAGAGTGTAATATGTGAGGTAATGTGGGGGGCAGTGTAATATGTGAGGTAATGTGAGTATAGAGTGTAATATGTGAGGTAATGTGAGTATAGAGTGTAATATGTGAGGTAATGTGAGTATAGAGTGTAATATGTGAGGTAATGTGGAGGTACAGTGTAATATGTGAGGTAATGTGGAGTTACTGTGTAATATGTGAGGTAATGTGGAGGTACAGTCTAATATGTGAGGTAATGTGAGTATAGAGTGTAATATGTGAGGTAATGTGGGGGGCAGTGTAATATGTGAGGTAATGTGAGTATAGAGTGTAATATGTGAGGTAATGTGAGTATAGAGTGTAATATGTGAGGTAATGTGAGTATAGAGTGTAATATGTGAGGTAATGTGGAGGTACAGTGTAATATGTGAGGTAATGTGGAGTTACTGTGTAATATGTGAGGTAATGTGGAGGTACAGTCTAATATGTGAGGTAATGTGAGTATAGAGTGTAATATGTGAGGTAATGTGGGGGTACAGTGTAATATGTGAGGTAATGGGGTTCAGTATATGTGAGGTAATGTGGGGGGCAGTGTAATATGTGAGGTGATGTGAGTATACAGTGTAATATGTGAGGTAATGGGGTACAGTATAATATGTGAGGTAATGTGGGGGGGGGCAGTGTAATATGTGAGGTGATGTGAGTATACAGTGTAATATGTGAGGTGATGTGAGTATACAGTGTAATATCTGAGGTAATGGGGTACAGTATAATATGTGAGGTAATGTGGGGGGGCAGTGTAATATGTGAGGTGATGTGAGTATACAGTGTAATATGTGAGGTAATGTAAGGGTACAGTGTAATATGTGAGGTGATAGGAGTATACAGTGTAATATGTGAGGTAATGTAGGGGTACAGTTTAATATGTGAGGTAATGTGGGGGTATAGTGTAATATGTGTGGTAATGTGGGGGGCAGTGCAATATGTGAGGTAATGTGGGTATACAGTGTAATATGTGAGGTAATGTGGGGGGCAGTGTAATATGTTTGGTAATGTGGGGGTACAGTGTAATATGTGAGGTAATGTGGGGGGCAGTGTACTATGTGAGGTAATGTGAGGGGGCAGTGTAATATGTGAGGTAATGTGAGGGGGCAGTGTAATATGTGAGGTAATGTGGGGGGGCAGTGTAATATGTGAGGTAATGTGGGGGGGCAGTGTATTATGTGAGGTAATGTGAGGGGGCAGTGTAATATGTGAGGTAATGTGAGGGGGCAGTGTAATATGTGAGGTAATGTGGGGGGGCAGTGTAATATGTGAGGTAATGTGAGGGGGCAGTGTAATATGTGAGGTAATGTGGGGGGGCAGTGTAATATGTGAGGTAATGTGAGGGGGCAGTGTAATATGTGAGGTAATGTGAGGGGGCAGTGTAATATGTGAGGTAATGTGAGTACACAGTGTAATATGTCATTACAGTGTAATATGTGAGGTAATGTGGGGGGGCAGTGTATTATGTGATGTGAGTACACAGTGTAATATGTGAGGTGGTGTTGGAGGGTGCACACTGACATGCACTCACTAATATAGGGGGGCAGACAAGCATTCAGTAATGTCGAGGTGCACACACATATGAGGTGGTGTTGGGGGGGTGCACTCAGGAATGTCGGGGTGCGCACATGAGGTGGTGTTGGAGGCACACACATAAGAAGTAATGTTGGGGGCACCCCTACAAGAACTTAGTGATGTGGGGGTGCACACATATGAGGAGGTGTTGGGGGGCACACATGTAAGCAGTAATGTTGGGGGCACCCAGACTGGCACTCCATGGTGTCGGGGTGTGCACGGCCCACACTATGGCTCCCGGCTGACGCGCCGTTGCTGGTGACCGTCGGCCCGGCCGTTGTTTGCTCCCGGGGACAGTCAGGGGGAGGAAGCGGAGGATCAGCTGAGGAGCCAGGAGGAGGAGGAGCTCGCAGCGGCCCCGCAACTTGTGTCTAAACAGCTCGGTGCTTCCGTGGCTGCCATGTCTGTATGACGAGTCCCGGATCACAGGGCGAGCCCGGGCCGTGAGCTGCCGCCATGAGAAGGGACGGGGGTTGCGGCATGAGGTCGGTGGTGGGCTTCCTGTCCCGGAGGGGCCTACACGGGGATCCGCTGCTGAAGGAGGACTTACAGCGGCGGAGGCTGCAGGCCTGCAGGAACCTGTATAAGAAGGACCTGCTCGGGCACTTCGGTTGTGTCAATGCCATCGAGTTCTCCAACAACGGTGGACACATGCTGGTGTCAGGTAAGTGGCGTGTGCCCCCATATCTGCCGGCCGCACCCCGGGATCTGCGCCTCGGCCCTGTCTGCTGCCTGTGGCCACCAGCTGTGGGGGAACTACAAGTCCCTGTGTGCCCTGACAGCTGCGCAGCCACAGGTTGCCTGTAACATGGTGTCTGACATCTGAGGGGTCTCTGGTCACCCCCGAGGCTGAGCACTGGGGCCAGGTGTGCTCTGTACCGCAGCCTTCCAGGGGTCTCTGCTTTTTGGTTATGTACTAACATTGTCACAATATGACTTGTGATCTGGGGGGTAAAGCGGTGGTCACAGTGCAGACGATCAGTCACCCCTGTGTAAGGCCATCTTACGGGGTACACATGTATCGGCAGCCCACCTCTGTGTAAGGCTATCTTACGGGGTACACATGTATCGGCAGCCCACCCCTGTGTAAGGCCATCTTACGGGGTACACATGTATCGGCAGCCCACCTCTGTGTAAGGCCATCTTACGGGGTACACATGTATCGGCAGCCCACCCCTGTGTAAGGCCATCTTACGGGGTACACATGTATCGGCAGCCCACCCCTGTGTAAGGCTATCTTACGGGGTACACATGTATCGGCAGCCCACCTCTGTGTAAGGCCATCTTACGGGGTACACATGTATCGGCTGCCCAGCCCTGTGTAAGGCCATCTTACGGGGTACACATGTATCGGCAGCCCACCCCTGTGTAAGGCCATCTTACGGGGTACACATGTATCGGCAGCCCACCCCTGTGTAAGGCTATCTTACGGGGTACACATGTATCGGCAGCCCACCTCTGTGTAAGGCCATCTTACGGGGTACACATGTATCGGCTGCCCAGCCCTGTGTAAGGCCATCTTACGGGGTACACATGTATCGGCAGCCCACCCCTGTGTAAGGCCATCTTACGGGGTACACATGTATCGGCAGCCCACCCCTGTGTAAGGCCATCTTACGGGGTACACATGTATCGGCAGCCCACCCCTGTGTAAGGCCATCTTACGGGGTACACATGTATCGGCAGCCCACCCCTGTGTAAGGCTATCTTACGGGGTACACATGTATCGGCAGCCCACCTCTGTGTAAGGCCATCTTACGGGGTACACATGTATCGGCTGCCCAGCCCTGTGTAAGGCCATCTTACGGGGTACACATGTATCGGCAGCCCACCCCTGTGTAAGGCCATCTTACGGGGTACACATGTATCGGCAGCCCACCCCTGTGTAAGGCCATCTTACGGGGTACACATGTATCGGCAGCCCACCCCTGTGTAAGGCCATCTTACGGGGTACACATGTATCGGCAGCCCACCCCTGTGTAAGGCCATCTTACGGGGTACACATGTATCGGCAGCCCACCCCTGTGTAAGGCCATCTTACGGGGTACACATGTATCGGCAGCCCACCCCTGTGTAAGGCCATCTTACGGGGTACACATGTATCGGCAGCCCACCTCTGTGTAAGGCCATCTTACGGGGTACACATGTATCGGCTGCCCAGCCCTGTGTAAGGCCATCTTACGGGGTACACATGTATCGGCAGCCCACCCCTGTGTAAGGCCATCTTACGGGGTACACATGTATCGGCAGCCCACCCCTGTGTAAGGCTATCTTACGGGGTACACATGTATCGGCAGCCCACCTCTGTGTAAGGCCATCTTACGGGGTACACATGTATCGGCTGCCCAGCCCTGTGTAAGGCCATCTTACGGGGTACACATGTATCGGCAGCCCACCCCTGTGTAAGGCCATCTTACGGGGTACACATGTATCGGCAGCCCACCCCTGTGTAAGGCCATCTTACGGGGTACACATGTATCGGCAGCCCACCCCTGTGTAAGGCTATCTTACGGGGTACACATGTATCGGCAGCCCACCTCTGTGTAAGGCCATCTTACGGGGTACACATGTATCGGCTGCCCAGCCCTGTGTAAGGCCATCTTACGGGGTACACATGTATCGGCAGCCCACCCCTGTGTAAGGCCATCTTACGGGGTACACATGTATCGGCAGCCCACCCCTGTGTAAGGCCATCTTACGGGGTACACATGTATCGGCAGCCCACCCCTGTGTAAGGCCATCTTACGGGGTACACATGTATCGGCAGCCCACCCCTGTGTAAGGCCATCTTACGGGGTACACATGTATCGGCAGCCCACCCCTGTGTAAGGCCATCTTACGGGGTACACATGTATCGGCAGCCCACCCCTGTGTAAGGCCATCTTACGGGGTACACATGTATCGGCAGCCCACCCCTGTGTAAGGCCACCTTACGGGGTACACATGTATCGGCAGCCCACCCCTGTGTAAGGCCACCTTACGGGGTACACATGTATCGGCAGCCCATCCCTGTGTAAGGCCATCTTACGGGGTACACATGTATCGGCAGCTCACCCCTCTGTAAGCCCATCTTACGGGGTACACATGTATCGGCAGCCCACCCCTGTGTAAGGCCATCTTACGGGGTACACATGTATCGGCAGCCCACCCCTGTGTAAGGCCATCTTACGGGGTACACATGTATCGGCAGCCCACCTCTGTGTAAGGCTATCTTACGGGGTACACATGTATCGGCAGCCCACCTCTGTGTAAGGCCATCTTACGGGGTACACATGTATCGGCAGCCCACCCCTGTGTAAGGCCATCTTACGGGGTACACATGTATCGGCAGCCCACCCCTGTGTAAGGCCATCTTACGGGGTACACATGTATCGGCAGCCCACCCCTGTGTAAGGCCATCTTACGGGGTACACATGTATCGGCAGCCCACCCCTGTGTAAGGCCATCTTACGGGGTACACATGTATCGGCAGCCCACCTCTGTGTAAGGCTATCTTACGGGGTACACATGTATCGGCAGCCCACCTCTGTGTAAGGCCATCTTACGGGGTACACATGTATCGGCAGCCCACCCCTGTGTAAGGCCATCTTACGGGGTACACATGTATCGGCTGCCCAGCCCTGTGTAAGGCCATCTTACGGGGTACACATGTATCGGCAGCCCACCCCTCTGTAAGGCCATCTTACGGGGTACACATGTATCGGCAGCCCACCCCTGTGTAAGGCCATCTTACGGGGTACACATGTATCGGCAGCCCATCCCTGTGTAAGGCCATCTTACGGGGTACACATGTATCGGCAGCTCACCCCTCTGTAAGCACATCTTACGGGGTACACATGTATCGGCAGCCCACCCCTGTGTAAGGCCATCTTACGGGGTACACATGTATCGGCTGCCCAGCCCTGTGTAAGGCCATCTTACGGGGTACACATGTATCGGCAGCTCACCCCTCTGTAAGCCCATCTTACGGGGTACACATGTATCGGCAGCCCACCTCTGTGTAAGGCTATCTTACGGGGTACACATGTATCGGCAGCCCACCCCTGTGTAAGGCCATCTTACGGGGTACACATGTATCGGCAGCCCACCCCTGTGTAAGGCCATCTTACGGGGTACACATGTATCGGCAGCCCACCCCTGTGTAAGGCCATCTTACGGGGTACACATGTATCGGCAGCCCACCCCTGTGTAAGGCCATCTTACGGGGTACACATGTATCGGCAGCCCACCCCTGTGTAAGGCCATCTTACGGGGTACACATGTATCGGCAGCCCACCCCTGTGTAAGGCCATCTTACGGGGTACACATGTATCGGCAGCCCACCCCTGTGTAAGGCCACCTTACGGGGTACACATGTATCGGCAGCCCACCCCTGTGTAAGGCCACCTTACGGGGTACACATGTATCGGCAGCCCACCCCTGTATAAGGCCATCTTACGGGGTACACATGTATCGGCAGCCCACCCCTGTGTAAGGCTATCTTACGGGGTACACATGTATCGGCAGCCCACCTCTGTGTAAGGCCATCTTACGGGGTACACATGTATCGGCTGCCCAGCCCTGTGTAAGGCCATCTTACGGGGTACACATGTATCGGCAGCCCACCCCTGTGTAAGGCCATCTTACGGGGTACACATGTATCGGCAGCCCACCCCTGTGTAAGGCCATCTTACGGGGTACACATGTATCGGCAGCCCACCCCTGTGTAAGGCCATCTTACGGGGTACACATGTATCGGCAGCCCACCCCTGTGTAAGGCCATCTTACGGGGTACACATGTATCGGCAGCCCACCCCTGTGTAAGGCCATCTTACGGGGTACACATGTATCGGCAGCCCACCCCTGTGTAAGGCCATCTTACGGGGTACACATGTATCGGCAGCCCACCCCTGTGTAAGGCCATCTTACGGGGTACACATGTATCGGCAGCCCACCCCTGTGTAAGGCCATCTTACGGGGTACACATGTATCGGCAGCCCACCCCTGTGTAAGGCCATCTTACGGGGTACACATGTATCGGCAGCCCACCCCTGTGTAAGGCCATCTTACGGGGTACACATGTATCGGCAGCCCACCCCTGTGTAAGGCCATCTTACGGGGTACACATGTATCGGCAGCCCACCCCTGTGGCTGGTGACAGAGCAGTAGTCAGGGATCCACGGTGCTGCTCACACGGGGACCTTGCACATGGACCACCATTGATCATACATGCAGGTAATGGCTGGAGACCCCCCACATTGTCCTGTACAGAGGGGTTATTGGCGGCAGATAATGCGCCCCTCGGGAAGGTTTCTTATTTATGGCTGAACATCCCCCCCGCAGACCTCAGTTTGGTTTGGGGATGGCGATCCGACCTCCGATGTAATGGCTGCCGGCCGGGCCTCAGATGTTGTGTGTAAACACTGCTGTTGTGAGCACAACATTATACCAGAGACTCCGATTGTCATTTCTAGAGACCAATGGTTTTATGAAAATTTCACATAAAGCCCACCCTGGGTCCGAGAAGGTATCGGACTGATTATTCACAGATAATCGTGCTGATATCCTACACAGTGCGGCGTAGTGTTTCTCAGCATCCCTCACTTGTTCAGTGTCTGCAGTATCTGCTAGAGTGAACTATTTCCTAAAGAGGTTGTCCGGCATCGTTATATTCATGCCCTATTATTGAGGCCAATAATATGGGGACTTGGTGTTTGTAGACCCCTCTAAACAAGTCAGCAGTCGCCAGATTAAAGAAGCCCTCCCGACAAAAATTGTGTTAGGCTACTTTCACACTGGCGTTTTTTGCCATACGTCGCAATGCGTCGTTTAGGGGAAAAAACGCATCCTGCAAAGTTGTTTGCAGGATGCGTTTTTGCCCCATAGAGTAACATTACCGACGCATTGCGACGTATTGATACACGTCGCAACCGTCGTGCGACGGTTGCGCCGTGTTGTGGCGGACCGCCGGGAGCAAAAAACGTTAAATGTAACGTTTTTTGCTGCCGACGGACCGCTTTTTCCGACCGGCATGTGCGGCCGGAACTCCACCCGCACCTCACAATGGGGCAGCGGATGCGCCGGAGAAATGCATCCACTGCCCCCGTTGTGCGGCGCATCAAACGCTGGCGTCGGAATCTCGGCCCGACGCAATGCGACGGGCCGAATCCGACGCTAGTGTGAAAGTAGCCTAACAAATCTTCCTCGGATTCCTGAGTCACTTGATTTCAACTCCAACTACCCCGATCCCACCAGGGCTTAGGTGCAGTGCTGGGATAAGGTGTTTTCTGAGCATGCTCGGGTGCTAACTGGGTGTCTCTGGCGTGCTTGAATAATATATTCAAGTCCCCATGGCTGTTTGACAGGTGCAACACATGCAGAGATTGCCTAAAAAACAGGAATTCCCTGCATGTGTTACAGCTGCCGAACAGCCGCGGGGACAGGAACATGTTATTCGAGCACACCGAAGATGGTTAGCGCCAGAGCATTCTCGGATAACGCCTTATCCCAGCACGATCGCTCGTCACTATGTGTGAACCAGAAGTGGCTTTTACAATGCAAGGTCCTGAAAGGGCGCCGGGTTTCACGTGTCCCAACACCACATCACAGCCCCGGAGAGTGCCAACACTGCGGGAATGGTGACTGCACAGGAGGTGAGTATAAGCTTTGTTATTTTATTTGGGCTGAGCATTTAGTATAAGACAGGGTTGTCCTAGTACTGGACAACCCCTTTAAGTTACAGCTGATCGTAGGTGACTCTGACTTTTCCTAAAACCATGTAAGTTAGAAGATATGTGCCCCAATGACTCCAGCGCCTCTAATAATCTAGACTAAAAAAAAATGTTATGTGTCATCCGCGAGACATTTTAACCTTTATTCACACTGATTATAGATTTTGCCGAATATCCATTCATTTTTGACAGGCAGATCTGCATATAGCTGAAACAAAGGAGGGTTTTTAGTAGGAAGAATTATTACATAATTGTACTCCCCACTATACAGCAATTGTGGAACTTTTAAAAAAAAAAATATCTATGTGGCAGATGTACTATCTACATTAAATTGAGGCAGAATTCTGGTATCCATGCCCCATGCCACATGAATTAACTTCTCCAGAACTGGGTGTTTGTTTTTTTTTCTTTCATTATTTCTTCATCTTCTTCCAAGGGCCATAACTTTTTTATTTTGAGGGTTTTTTTTCTTCGACGTACGAAGGCTTGTTTTTCGTTGGTCAAGTTGCTGTTTTGACGCCATTCATTTTGCCATGTGATGTACTTGAAAATGGGAAAAAAAATTCCAAGTGCTTTAGACATTTGTGTTTTTTGACTTTCATTGTGTTGTAAATATGACCGGGCAGCATGCTTCTGCATGTCAGTACAATTACAATGATTCCATAGATTGGCATAGATTTCTTTTTTTCTTTCAGTGATAAAAAAATATTTTTTAAGATTGTATATTATTTTTTTTTTAGAACTGTAATTAGTGATACCACTTTGGGGTATCTACTATATAATTGTCTAAGGGTCACTTCCGTCTTTCTGTCTGTCCTACGTGTCCTTCTGTCTGTCCTTTCTGTCACGGATATTCATTGGTCGCGGCCTCTGTCTGTCATGGAATCCAAGTCTCTGATTGCTCTCGCTAGCTGCCTGTCATGGCTGCCGCGACCAATCAGTGACGGCCACAGTCCGATCAGTCCCTCCCTACTCCCCTGCAGTCAGTGACCGGCGCTGTATATATACGGCACAGAGCCACGTAGTATATTGCCCAGTCACGTAGTATATTGCCCAGCCACGTATGTCACAGGTTAAAAAATCAAAAATAAACATATACTCACCTTCCGAGGGAGCCCTTGTAGTCATGTCGCCTGTGTGCGGTGCACTCGGCAGCTTCCGGTCCCAGGGTTGGATGAGCGCAGGACCCATGATGACATCGCGGTCACATGACCGTGACGCCATGGCAGGTCCTTCTCACGCAAGCGCAAAGGATCTGTGATGAGGTCGCGGTCACATGACCGTGACGTCATAGCAGGTCCTTGTCGCATACCATCCTTGCCACCGGAACCTGCCGCTTGCATGGAGCGGTTACCGGAGCGTCGCGAGGAGCGGGAAAGGTGAAGGAGGGTGAGTATATAATGATTTTTTTATTTTTTTTAATTATTTTTAACATTAGATCCTTTTACTATTGATGCTGCATAGGCAGCATCAATAGTAAAAAGTTGGTCACACAGGGTTAATAGCGGCGGTAAGGGAGTGCGTTACCCGCGGCATAACGCGGTCTGTTACCGCTGGCATTAACCCTGTGTGAGCGGTGACTGCGGGGAGTATGAAGTGGGCGCCGGGCACTGACTGCAGGGGAGTAGGGAGGGACTAATCGGACTGTGGCCGTCGCTGATTGGTCGCGGCAGCCATGACAGGCAGCTGGCGAGACCAATCAGCGACTTGGATTCCATGACGGACAGAGGCCGCGACCAATGAATATCCGTGACAGAAAGAAGGACAGACAGAAAGACGGAAGTGACCCTTAGACAATTATATAGTAGAGACTGTGTAGTTTTACAGATACATCTATATTAAATGCATTTTATTTTAATTTCTTTATTTTTAATAGGGCAAAGGGTATGATTCAATTTTTTTTTGTTTTTGAAAACCTTTTTTCTTTTTAAAGGGAACCTGTCACCCCGTTTTTTGAGATTGAGCTATAAATACTGTTAAATAGGGCCTGCGCTGTGCGTTACTATAGTGTATGTAGTGTACCCTGATTCCCCATGTATGCTGAGAAATACATTACCAAAGTCGCCGTTTTCGCCTGTCAATCAGGCTGGTCTGGTCAGGTGGGCGTGTTCACAGCGCTCTTTTCTTCCCCAGCTTTCTGTTGGTGGCGTAGTGGTGTGCGCATGTCGCAGTGACGAATCCACTGCGTGCACGTGAAGAAGCAGCGCGCGATCTGCGCTATTACCCCCTGTCATCGGTGGGGGCGGCCATCTTCCTGGGGCCGCGCGTGCGCAGATGGAGTGCTCTGCTGCACGGGGCTTCAGGAAAAGGGCCGCGGGATGCCGCGCGTGCGCAGATGGAGATCGTGGCGGCCATTTTCCCAAAGCCGAGTTTGCATCTCGGCTTTGGGAAAATGGCCGCCGCGATCTCTAATGCGCACGCGCGGCATCCCGCGGCCATTTTCCTGAAGCCCCGTGCAGCAGAGCACTCCATCTGCGCACGCGCGGCCCCAGGAAGATGGCCGCCCCCACCGATGCAAGGGATTACAGCGCAGATCGCGCGCTGTGTCTTCACGTGGGCGCAGGGAAGTCGGAACTCTGGACATGCGCACACCACTACGCCACCAACGGAAAGCTGGGGAAGAAAAGAGCGCTGTGAACACGCCCACCTGACCAGACCAGCCTGATTGACAGGCGAAAACGGCGACTTTGGTAATGTATTTCTCAGCATACATGGGGAATCAGGGTACACTACATACACTATAGTAACGCACAGCGCAGGCCCTATTTAACAGTATTTATAGCTCAATCTGAAAAAACGGGGTGACAGGTTCCCTTTAACATTTTTTTTAAATTTTTTTTTTAGTTTCTTTAGGGGATTTGAGCCTGCTATTGTCTGAGTGCACATACTATATGCTGCAGTGTAAAGGAATTGCAACTGAGATTCACAGGAGTACCAAAATGGCAGTGATGGGGTCTTCAGCAGCAATCTGAATGCTATAGTAATCCATTGGTCTCCCATGATTGTGTCACGGATCACGAAGGGTCAATGGGAGTCGGAGCTCATGCGCACTGGCAATTATGTAAGGGAGCCTGTCACTTTGTAGTTGCAGCCTGATATGTAAGTTTCTGGGAAAAGATTCAGTATAAGGCTAGGTTCACATTGCGTTAACAGCAGTTCGTTCAACACATGCATTAATGGGCTGCTGTGCTAGTGCAGGCAAATCTGCAACTTGTGCACATACCCTTATTCCTCCAAGGCATTTAGTAATATACCCCTATAACATAAAAGAATTGTAATGCATGGCAGTCAGTTTCTTCTCAAGTGTTGAGGAGGTATGGCACAACATACAGGACTAGTGATTTGTGGGGTTCTTCCCCCCTCTGTGTATGGGTGGTAAATGTCTATTGTGGGAAACCTATTGAATCTTAAAAATATATTATTTACCGTATCTATACCAGGGGTGGGGAACCTTTTTTCTGCCTGGAGCCATTCAATTGTTTATACCATCCTTCGAGGGCCGCACAAAAATATCAACTTGAAAATTATCCTGCTATATTTGGTCAAACGTTTACTTAAGTCACCCCTAATGTGACGGCTGGATCTGCTTATCTTTGGTGGCTAGATATGCTTATCTTGGGTGCGGATGTGATGTTAGGGTACTGTCACACAGTGCAATTTTCATCGCTACAACGGTACGATCCGTGACGCTCCAGCATCGTAACAATATCGCTCCAGCGTCGTAGACTGCTGTCACACTTTGCAATCTACGACGCTGGAGCGATAATTTCATGACGTATGTGCGATGTAGAAGCCGTTGGTTACTATGCGCACATCGTATACGATATATGTTACACCATGCGATCATGCCGCCACAGCGGAACACTAGACGACGAAAGAAAGTTTCAAACGATCTGCTACGACGTACGATTCTCAGCGGGGTCCCTGATCGCAGGAGCGTGTCAGACACTGCGATATCGTAACTATATCGCTCGAACGTCACGAATCGTGCCGTCGTAGCGATCAAAATTGCACTGTGTGACGGTACCCTTAGGTTGTATGGATGAGTTTCTACTTGTAACTGCTTTTCCAGGTTTGTATTGGTCTGGAACGCAGGAGACTCTTTGTGATAAGTTTTGTAAAGAACTCGAAGCAGAGGAGGTACTGTCACACTCAGCGACGCTGCAGCGATATAAACAACGAGCCGATCGCTGTTTAGGTCGCTGTAGAGACGTCAAACACAGTAACTCCAGAACGATGCAGGAGCGATCCAGTGACGTAACGGCGACTCACTTATCGTTCTCGCTGGTTGTTAGCTCCATGCAAAACATTGCTGGCATCGTTGCTTTTGCTGTCAAACATGACGATACACGCCGACCTGGCGACGAAATAAAGTTCTGGACTTCTAGCTCCGACCAACGATGACACAGCGGGATCCAGATTGCTGCTGCGTGTCAAACACAACGAGATCGCTATCCAAGATGCTGCAACGTCACGGATCGTTGTCGTTCTCGTTGTAAAATTGCTGAGTGTGACGATACCTTAAGTCGTACCGATACAGATGAATAATACACTGCAGGCAGAGCTGTGGAGCCCATTTTGGTGGAGTTTGAGTCAGTGTCATGGAAATTGAGATGGAGTCGGAGGTTTGGCTTACCGACTCCACAGCCCTGACTGCAGGTCTCCTCACAGGGGGACATTTATCATTACTGCTCATGTTACATTTATAGAACTCAAGCACTGGGAGAGCTGCAGTATATATCACATAGGAGACACCTATACTGCCGTATATACATCGCATAGGAGACAGCAAGACTGCGATATATGCATCACATGAGACACAAAGACTGCTCTATATACATTACAAAGGACACACCAATACTGTCGTATATACATCACATAAGAGACACCAAGACTGCTGTATATACAGACAGGAGACACCAAGACTGCTGTATATACATGACATAGGAGACACCAGGACAGCTTTATATACATGACATAGGAGATGCCAAGACTGCTGTATATACATCACAGTCAACAAGGGCCTGTGGCATATACATCGCAGGAGACATGGTGCTGGACCATATACATCGCAGGAGGCAAGGGGCTGTGGTATAAACATCCCAGGAGGCACAGGGCTGCAGCATAGACATCCCAAGAGGCACGGGGCTGCGGCATAGACATCCCAGGAGGCACGGGGCTACGGCATAGACATCCCATGAGGCACGGGGCTGCGGCATAGACATCCCAGGAGGCACGGGGCTACGGCATAGACATCCCAGGAAGCACGGGGCTGTGGCATAGACATCCCAGGAGGCACGGGGCTGTGGCATAGACATCCCAGGAGGCACGGGGCTACGGCATAGACATCCCAAGAGGCACGGGGCTGCGGCATAGACATCCCAGGAGGCACGGGGCTACGGCATAGACATCCCAGGAAGCACGGGGCTGTGGCATAGACATCCCAGGAGGCACGGGGCTACGGCATAGACATCCCAAGAGGCACGGGGCTGCGGCATAGACATCCCAGGAGGCACGGGGCTACGGCATAGACATCCCAAGAGGCACGGGGCTGCGGCATAGACATCCCAGGAGGCACGGGGCTACGGCATAGACATCCCAGGAAGCACGGGGCTGTGGCATAGACATCCCAGGAGGCACGGGGCTGTGGCATAGACATCCCAGGAGGCACGGGGCTTCGGCATAGACATGCTAGCAGACTCTTTGGGGCTGGGGCATAGGCATCACAGCAGACTCTTTGAAGCTGGGTAAGTTGAAATTTAAGGGCCGGCAGAAGTAAAAATGCAGCTGCTGACACAAGCACTGCGGTTCGTGGGAATTTGTCCGGGGGCAAGAGAAAAGTTCATTACGAGCCGTAAATGGCCTGTGCGGCTGAGGTTCCCCACCCTTAATGTAAATAATTATTCACCAACTCATCCAATAATTTACACACGTGGTCAAAATTGTTGGTACCCCTTGTTTAATGACAGAAAAACCCACAATGGTCACAGAAATAACTTGAATCTGACGAGAGTAATAATAAATAAAAGATCTATGAAAATGAACCAATGAAAGTCAGACATTTCTTTTCAACCATGCTTCCACAGAATTAAAAAAAAAATAACTCATGAAATAGGCCTGGACAGAAATGATGGTACCCCTGAAAATAATATGACAAAAGGGACATGTTAAATCAAGGTGTGTCCACTAACCAGCATCACAGGTGTCTACAATCTTGGAATGTATATAAGGCTACAGATACTCACTGTGCTGTTTGGTGGCATGGTGTGTATCACACTCAACATGGACCAGAGGAAGTGAAGGAAAGAGTTGTCTTAGGAAATTAGAAAGAAAATTATAGACAAACATGTTAAAGGTAAAAGTTATAAGACCATCTCCAAGCAGCGTGATGTTCCTGTGACTACAGTTGCACATAGTATTCAGAAATTTAAGATCCATGGGACTGTAGTCAACCTCCCTGGATGTGATTGCAGGAGGAAAATTGAAGACAATGATAATAAGAATGGTAACAAAAGAGCCCAGAAAAACTTCTAAACAGATTTAAGGTGAACTTCAAGCTCAAGGAACATCAGTGTCAGATCACACCATCCGTCATTGTATGAGCCAAAGTGGACTTCATGGGAGATGACCAAGGAGGACACCATTGTTGAAAAAAAATCATAAAGTCAGACTGGAGTTTGCCAAACTACATGTTGACAAGCCACAAAGTTTCTAGGAGAATGTCCTATGGACAGATGAGACGAAAATGGAACTTTTTGGCAAGGCACATCAGCTCTGTGGTTCACAGACTCAAAAATTAAGCATATCAAGAAAAGAACACTGTCCCTACTGTGAAACATGGAGGAGGCTCTGTTATGTTCTGGGGCTGCTTTGCTGCATCTCGCACAGGGCGTCTATAATCTGTGCAGGGTACAATGAAATTTCAAGACTATCAAGGGATTCTAGAGAGAAATGTGCTGCCCAGTGTCAGAAAGCTTGGTCTCAGTCACAGGTCATGGGTCTTGCAACAGGATAATGACTAAAAACACCCAAGAATGGCTAAGCAGAAAACATTGGATTATTCTGAAGTGGCTTTAGGTACCGTCACACTAAGCGACGCTGCAGCGATACCGACAACGATCCGGATCGCTGCAGCGTCGCTGTTTGGTCGCTGGAGAGCTGTCACACAGACAGCTCTCCAGCGACCAACGATGCCGGTAACCAGGGTAAACATCGGGTTACTAAGCGCAGGGCCGCGCTTAGTAACCCGATGTTTACCCTGGTTACCATCCTAAAAGTAAAAAAAACAACCACTACATACTTACCTACCGCTGTCTGTCCTCGGCGCTGTGCTTCTCTGCTCTGGCTGTGAGCACAGCGGCCGGAAAGCAGAGCGGTGACGTCACCGCTCTGCTTTCCGGCTGCCCGGCGCTCACAGCCAGAGCAGAGAAGCACAGCGCCGAGGACAGACAGCGGTAGGTAAGTATGTAGTGGTTGTTTTTTTTACTTTTAGGATGGTAACCAGGGTAAATATCGGGTTACTAAGCGCGGCCCTGCGCTTAGTAACCCGATGTTTACCCTGGTTACCAGCGAAGACATCGCTGAATCGGCGTCACACACGCCGATTCAGCGATGTCAGAGGGAGATACAGCGACGAAATAAAGTCCTGGCCTTTCTGCCCCGACCAGCGAAATCACAGCAGGGGCCTGATCGCTGCTGCCTGTCACACTGGACGATATCGCTAGCCAGGATGCTGCAACGTCACGGATCGCTAGCGATATCGTCCAGTGTGACGGTACCTTTTCTATGAGCCCTGACCTAAATCCTATGAGCATCTTTGGAAAGAACTGAAACATGCCGTCTGGAAAAGGCAAGCTTCAAACACGAGACAACTGGAGCAGTTTGCTCTTGAGGAGTGGGCCAAAATACCTGTCGAGAGGTGCAGAAGTCTCATTGATAGTTACGGGAATCGTGTGATTGCCTCAAAAGATTGTGTAACAAAATATTAAGTTAAGGGTACCATCATTTCTGTCATGAGTTTTATTTTTTTTAAATTCTGTGGAAGCATGGTTGAAAAGCAATGTCTGACATTCATTCGTTAATTTTCATAGATTTTTCATTTACTGTTACTTTTGTCAGATTCAATTTATTTCTGTGACCATTGTGGGTTTTTCTGTCATTAAACGAGGGGTGCCAACAATATTGACCACGTGTGTATGTATAGAAACAGGACATTTCTAGATCATTGGTCAATGGTCAAGACAATCCTGTTCAGTTCTGCACTATATAGTAAATAATAGCAATGCTCATAAAGAACTACAGACTGCAGCAGTTACCACACATGATAGCCATTTCACTACTACATAGATCTGAACAGAATTTTGTTTTATTAACTAATAAACTAGCAATGTCCTTCCCATTTATACAAATCGGTCCAAGACTGTAAGCCCTTTCCTAATGCCTCTCCGTCTTATCGGTGTCTGTGCCTTCTTATCTGACCTGTAACAGGCTATAGCTACAACAGGCATAATCTTAAGGTACCGTCACACTAGACGATATCGCTAGCGATCCGTGACGTTGCAGCGTCCTCGCTAGCAATATCGTCCAGTGTGACAGGCAGCAGCGATCAGGCCCCTGCTGTGCTGTCGCTGGTCGGGGAAGAAAGTCCAGAACTTTATTTCGTCGCTGGACTCCCCGCAGACATCGCTGAATCGGCGTGTGTGACACCGATTCAGCGATGTCTTCACTGGTAACCAGGGTAAACATCGGGTAACTAAGTGCAGGGCCGCGCTTAGTAACCCGATGTTTACCCTGGTTACCATCCTAAAAGTAAAAAAAACAAACACTACATACTTACCTACAGCCGTCTGTCCTCCAGCGCTGTGCTCTGCACTCCTCCTGTACTGGCTGTGAGCGTCGGTCAGCCGGAAAGCAGAGCGGTGACGTCACCGCTCTGCTTTCCGGCCGCTGTGCTCACACAGCCAGTACAGGAGGAGTGCAGAGCACAGCGCTGGAGGACAGACGGCTGTAGGTAAGTATGTAGTGTTTGTTTTTTTTACTTTTAGGATGGTAACCAGGGTAAACATCGGGTTACTAAGCGCGGCCCTGCGCTTAGTTACCCGATGTTTACCCTGGTTACCGGCATCGTTGGTCGCTGGAGAGCGGTCTGTGTGACAGCTCTCCAGCGACCAAACAGCGACGCTGCAGCGATCCAGATCGTTGTCGGTATCGCTGCAGCGTCGCTAAGTGTGACGGTACCTTTAGTGAGGAGTCTCAAACTTGGCCTGGTGAAATTTTAAGTTGACAGGCCACACTGCTTGCGGGACAAAATGATGTTTTCAGTGATGCCATTTTTTCTGTACTACTTGTTGTTCAGTTTTTCGGGTGCATTCTCACTATCCATGTTTGTTCAGGTTTTCATGCAACCTACTTTCCGCATGATTCCTGAACCTCAGCTCAATTGCGTTATTGTAATGCATTTTGTATGCGTCAAAAACACATACGTTTTTGTGAAGTATAGATATGGGTTAGATACAGTGAAGGAAATATTTATTAGATCCCTTGCTGATTTTGTAATTTTGCCCACTGACAAAGACATGAACAGTCTATAATTTTAAGTGTAGGTTAATTTTAACATTGAGAGATAGAATACCAAAAATAAAATCCCGAAAATCACATTGTATAAATTTATTTGCGTTTTGCAGTGAGAAATAAGTATTTGATCCCTCTGGCAAACAAGACTTAACCCCTTCATGACCCAGCCTATTTTGACCTTAATGACCTGGCCGTTTTTTGCAATTTTGACCAGTGTCCCTTTATGAGGTAATAACTCAGGAACGCTTCAACGAATCCTAGCGGTTCTGAGATTGTTTTTTTCGTGACTTATTGGGCTTCATGTTAGTGGTAAATTTAGGTCGATAATTTTTGCGTTTATTTGTGAAAAAAAATGGAAATTTGGCTAAAATTTTGAATATTTCGCAATTTTCAAATTTTGAATTTTTATTCTGTTAAATGAGAGAGTTATGTGACACAAAATAGTTAACAAATAACATTACCCACATGTTTACTTTACATCAGCACAATTTTGGAAACAAAATTTTTTTTTTGCTGGGAAGTTATAAGGGTTAAAATTTGACCAGCAATTTCTCATTTTTACAACGAAATTTGCAAAACCATTTTTTTTTAGGGACCACCTCACATTTGAAGTCAGTTTGAGGTGTCTATATGGCTGAAAATACCCAAAAGTGATACCATTCTAAAAACTGCACCCCTTAAGGTGCTCAAAACCACATTCAAGAAGTTTATTAACCCTTCAGGTGCTTCACAGCAGCAGAAGCAACATGGAAGGAAAAAATGAACATTTAACTTTTTAGTCACAAAACTGATGTTTTAGCAACAATTTTTTTTATTTTCCCAAAGGTAAAAAGGGAAACTTGACCCCAAAAGTTATTGTACAATTTGTCCTGAGTACGCCGATACCCCATATGTGGAGGGGACCACTGTTTGGGCGCACGACAGGGCTCGGAAGGGAAGGAGCGCCATTTGACTTTTTCAATGAAAAATTAGCTCCAATCGTTAGCGGACACCATGTCTCGTTTGGAGAGCCCCTGTGTGCCTAAGCATTGGAGCTCCCCCACATGTGACCCTATTTTGGAAACTAGACCCTCCAAGGAACTTATCTAGATGCATAGTGAGCACTTTGAACCCCCAGGTGCTTTACAAATTGATCCGTAAAAATGAAAAAGTACTTTTTTTCACAGAAATTTTTTTTTAGCCTCAATTTGTTCATTTCCACATGGGCAACAGGATAAAATGGATCCTAAAATTTATAGGGCAATTTCTCCTTAGTACACTGATACCTCACATGTGTGGGTAAACCACTGTTTGGGCACACGGCAGGGCTCGGAAGGGAAGGAGCGCCATTTGACTTTTTGAATGAAAAATTAGCTCCAATCGCTAGCGGACACCATGTCTCGTTTGGAGAGCCCCTGTGTGCCTAAACATTGGAGCTCCCCCACATTTGACCCCATTTTGGAAACTAGACCTCCCATGGAACTAATCTAGATGTGCGGCGACCACTTCAAACCCTCAAGTGCTTCACAGAAGTTTATAATGCAGAGCCGTGAAAATAAAAAATAATTTCTCTGATCGCCCATGACGGCACCACGGAGAGAGGGGATCCGCCCACCAAGGACAGGAAACCTACGGATAAAAAGGCGGTACCACTCTCCTGCATCAGTTGGTTTCCTGTCCTTGATGGGAGACCTACGGACTTACCAGTTCGACGTTGGAATTCCGGGGCCAACCAGTCCGACTCAGGCAGCTGGGGTCCCTCTGCCTCGGCTAGGGTGGTGACCCGAAGCGCCACCGCTGGGAGCCAGTGGGCCGACAGGGTGTGCGGGGGAGGTGACAAGGAGTTCGCGGTCACCTCCCCAGGTAAGATGCAGCAGCGGCAACATCCAGGGGGTCCCTCTGTGGTTGCGGGAGGTGCAGCGCGACCCTCCCTAAAACAAGCATCAGTCTGCATGCTGCACTGTCATCGGGCGTGCAGAGTAACGCGCTATAGGGACTGCATAGGACCGGGGGTGCCGGTCAGCAGCGCCATATCTGCTTTCCGGGCGCCATCTTGAAAGTTCGGCGCATGCCCGGGATCTAGGCTGGTCTCGCGAGGTTGAAGGACGCTTCCGCGCAGGCGCCGGCGGATCGCCGCTCGGGCGCTTGGTGCGGTCTGCGCAGGCGCCGGCGGGGTTGCCGCTCGGGCGCTTGGCGTGGTCTGCGCAGGCGCCAGCGGGGTTTCTGCTCGGGCGCTTGGGGCGGTCTGCGCAGGCGCCGGCGGGGTTGCCGCTCGGGCGCTTGGCGCGGTCTGTGCCGCTCATGCGCAGGCGCCGGTTAAGGCTTGATGCGCAGGCGCCGGCGTTCGGCGCTCCTCGCCGTGGACAGGCGCTACTGCGCAAGCGCAAGAAGAAGAAGAAAAAAAAAAGCGGCGGGAGGGTTTAAATAGGAGAATCCACATCCTCCCAGTGGCTCTGCAATAATATGCAGGAGCCTCAAGAGCTAATAGTCGCCGCAGCGCCAGCTCAGCTCGAGTATCAAGGCAGCATCCGCAGACCAGCAGCAGTATGAGCGACCCGGCATCACCTTTGCCCGAATCACCTCCACCTGTAGCATCGCCGCAGCAGCAAAAAAGGCGACAGCAGAAAGGGCACCAGGACACCAGCAAAGAAAGCCAAAGGTCCCAACACAGTAAGGAGTCCAGTACGGCGTCGGGGAAAAAGCCAGAGGCAGAGAATCCCCAACCGGTATTTATGGGTCCTGGAGGTGGTAAGTGGATCTTCGTGAAAGTCAGAGACAGTAAGATTGTTATTTGTCTCTTTTAGGGGAGGAAAAGCGTAGGTAAAACTAAGCACAAAATTGGTGCCATCTGTAGAGAGGATCTTCCACCTACCTGGGAGAAGAGACTATGCAATACTTGCATTCAGCAGACTGTATCTGAAAACCTTCCTGGGTTTGCAACAGATCTAAAAAGCCTAATTAAGGAGCAAGTGGAGGACACCTTTAGATCACTAAAAAGTGGGAAAAAAAGGAGAAAGACCAGACACAGGTCTCCATCTCCAGTCTCAAAATCCGACAGCGATAGTGAGAGTTCAGTGTCCTCCGACTCCTCCTCCGCATCTTCATCGTCTACTTCTTCCTCGGGGGGACATAACTGTTTCCCACTAGAGGATACCGATGGCCTCCTAAAAGCTGTGAGAAGTACCATGGGTTTGGTAGACTCCCACCCTAAAAAAATCGGTACAAGACATCATGTTTGGGGGCCTGGAACAGAAAAAGAGAAGAGCTTTTCCGCTTAACGAAGCAATAGCAGCCTTAATTAAGAAAGAATGGAAGATACCCATGAGAAAGACTCTTTTAACTCCAAAAAGGAAATACCCCTTCGAGGAGGAATCCTGCTCCTTTTGGGAGAAGACCCCCAAATTAGACGTAGCAATTGCTAAAGCATCAAAAAAATTCGCTCTCCCGTTTGAGGACATGGGGGTCCAAAAAGACCCTATGGACAAGAAGGCAGATGCCTTTCTCAAAGGCTCCTTGGAGGCAGCGGGAGGAGGCCTGAAGCCGGCAGTAGCAGCAGCATGTACTTCACGCTCCCTGATGATTTGGCTGAACCAACTAGAGGGTCAATTAAAGGGGAAAACTTCCCGGGACTCAATGCTGAATACATTACCAGTAATGAGGGGGGCCGCGGCTTTCCTAGCTGACGCCTCGGCCGACTCCATCAGGCTATCAGCCAGAGCAGCAGTGTTTGCTAATGCGGCCAGGCGCGCCCTATGGCTTAAGAATTGGCCAGGCGACCTGCAAACGAAAACAAAACTGTGTACCATCCCCTGCGAAGGAGAATTTCTGTTCGGTTCTACCTTAGATGACATCTTGGAAAAAGCAGGGGACAAGGAAAAGTCCTTCCCCTCTCTGGGTCTCCCTTCTTATAGGAAGCCCTTTCGGAACAAGAGGTTTTTCCGTAAGAACCCAGGGAGAGGCCATGGGAAATGGGAAGATAAGAAAAACAAAAATAAGGGGTTTATCTTTAACAAAAACCTCAATGACAACAAAAAACCTTCACAATGAAGGTTCGCCCCAGGTGGGAGGGAGATTATCTCTCTTTCTCCCAGCCTGGGAAAAGATTACCTCCAGTCAATGGATACTAAACATCATAGAATCAGGACTGAGGTTAACATTCAAGAGGTGCCCTCGTCCCTCTTTCAAGATAACATCCACAAGATCCTCGGCAGAAGAGCAGTTGACGCTAGAAAACGAGGTTGTCGGGTTAGTAAAAAAAGGAGTACTCCTGGAAGTTCCCCCTCAAGAAAGAGGGCAAGGGTACTATTCCCCTCTATTCCTGAGAAAGAAGCCAGACGGTTCCTTCAGGACCATTATCAATTACCTAAACAACTACCTAGAGGTTCAAGCATTCAAGATGGAAACGATAAAGTCATCTATCAAAATGCTGTTTCCTCAATGCTTCATGGTGGTCCTGGACCTGAAGGACGCATATTATCACGTCCCAATACACAAGGATCACCAAAGATTCCTCAGAATGGCGGTCCACATCAAGGGAGTCCTAAACCACTTCCAGTTCTCAGCTCTACCATTTGGCCTAGCAATAGCCCCGAGGGTTTTTACAAAGCTGGTCGCGGAGGTAATGGCTCACCTCAGGGAAGAAAACACCCTGATCGTACCATATCTGGACGATTTCCTGGTGATAGGCTCCTCCCCGCAACATTGCAAGAATCAACTAGATTTAGTGATTCATTCTCTAAAGGATCTGGGTTGGCTAATAAACCTAGAAAAATCCAGACTGGTGCCTTCTCAGGTTCAGGAGTACCTAGGTCTCACTCTAGACTCCAAAAAAATGGAATGTCGGCTCCCAGAGAGCAAAATACAAAAGATAAAAAGTTTAGTGTTAAGAGTACAATCTCTCCCCTCCATAACACTCCGTCAGGGCATGTCCCTATTAGGCTCTATGACCTCTTGCATCCCTGCGGTCCAGTGGGCCCAACTACATTCAAGAGATCTCCAATGGCAGCTACTGTCAGAGCAAATTCTTCTAGGAGGGCATTTAGACGGGCGGTTAACATTGTCTCCTCGCACCAATCACTCTCTGACTTGGTGGACGTTGCAGGAAAATCTTTCCCAGGGAGTCCCATGGGTAATCCCGATCTCGAAGGTCCTAACTATGGACGCAAGCCCCTCAGGGTGGGGGGCTCATCTGGGCGACCTAGTAGCCCAGGGCATTTGGTCTCCGTCCCTGGCAAACAAATCCTCCAATATGAAGGAACTCCTGGCAGTAAAATTTGCCCTTCAGGAATTCTTGGGAGTCCTTCAATCTCACCATGTAAGGGTGATGTCGGACAATCGGGTGGTAGTATCTTACCTAAATCACCAGGGGGG
Organism: Ranitomeya imitator; assembly: GCF_032444005.1. Classification (NCBI taxonomy): domain Eukaryota; kingdom Metazoa; phylum Chordata; class Amphibia; order Anura; family Dendrobatidae; genus Ranitomeya; species Ranitomeya imitator. The sequence continues at coordinate 712,784,261 of NC_091282.1, read as the reverse complement.
TACCCGTTCCAAAAATCTAATGGAAGTGACCAACTCTATCCTTCAAATAGCCGAGAGCAACCTTCTATCCCTGACAAGCCTGCACATAAAGGGAGTAGACAAGGCAGACTTCCTCAGTCGGTCCAGCCTAAAACAGGGGGAATGGGAACTAAATCCAGTGATATTTACCCAGATCACACAAAAATGGGGTGTTCCCAAAATAGATCTCTTTGCGAGCCATTTAAACAAAAAAGTAGCCTCCTTTTGCTCCCTATCTCCCCTCGGGAACCCAGTAGCTGTGGACGCTTTCCTGATTTCTTGGGGTCACCATCTGGTCTATGCCTTCCCTCCTCTCATTCTGATTCCAGCAGTGCTGAGGAAGATTCGGGAGGACGGGGCGCTGGTCATCTTAATTGCCCCGTTCTGGCCGAAGAGACCTTGGTTCTCATGGATGAGGAAGATGTCAATATCCGACCCTTGGGTATTACCAGACCTCCAGGATCTGTTGTCACAGGGCCCAGTCTGTCATCCACGAGTCAAGAACTTGCACTTGACAGCCTGGCTCTTGAGAGGAAAATATTAGAAAGCAGAGGGTTCTCTTCGGGGTTAATCTCAACTCTGTTAAAAAGTAGGAAGCCGGTTACAACAAAACAGTGTGGCAAAATATGGAAAAAGTTTGTCTTCTTCAGGTGCAAAAATAGGGAAAGAAATTCCCCTTAATTCCATATTAGAGTTCCTACAAAACGGGTTGGAGATGGGTTTAGCCACTAGTACCCTAAAAGTTCACGTGGCGGCATTGGGAGCCCTATTCAATTTTGACTTAGCTTCAAATAGGTGGGTCTCTAGATTCATCAGGGCGACAGGAAGATCGAGGCCTCTGCCAGTAAAAGTGGTTCCTCAATGGGACTTAAACTTGGTCCTTAAAGCCCTGACTAGTCCTCCATTCGAACCATTACACGAATCTACAATAAAAACGCTATCTCTCAAAACAGCTCTATTAGTCGCCCTCACTTCTGCCCGTAGGGTTAGCGACTTACAGGCTCTCTCAGCCAACCCTCCTCACACACAATTTCTAGAGGATAGGGTCGTTTTAAAAACAGACCCAGCATATCTCCCGAAAGTGGCTTCAAAATTTCACAGGTCTCAAGAGATATCTCTCCCCTCCTTCTGTCCCAACCCTAAAAACAAGGAGGAACAAACATTACATACACTAGATGTAAGAAGATGTCTCTTACATTACCTAGAAGTCACTAGAGAGAGTAGGGAGGATTCCTCTCTGTTTGTGTGTTTCCAGGGTCCCCGGAAGGGGAAAAAAGCATCTAAAGCCACCATAGCAAGATGGATCACAGACGCCATCAGTCTCTCATACTCGGCAAGTGGGATGTCCGTTCCCGGGGAGGTTAAGGCTCACTCAACAAGGGCAGTAGCAACTTCCTGGGCGGAGAAGGCCGGAGCTTCCATTGACCAGATATGTAGAGCTGCTACCTGGTCCTCACCATCCACATTCTATAGGCACTATAGATTGGACCTAATCTCCTCTTCAGACCTTACTTTCGGTAAAAGGGTTCTGGAGGCGGTGGTCCCTCCCTGAATGTACTATCTATGCAATTCTCTCCGTGGTGCCGTCATGGGCGATCAGAGAAAAATATAGTTCTTACCGATAACGGTATTTCTCTGAGCCCATGACGGCACCCGTACATTCCCTCCCTTCACTTATGGGTGCACACATTAAAAGAGTGCCATAGTCTATTTATAGTCTATTTATAGTTTAAAGTCACGCGGTATCTTATGCTAAACAGTTAAAATTTACAAATGTCTTAGTAGTCTCCCATCGTTCTCTATGTAAACAACTGATGCAGGAGAGTGGTACCGTCTTTTTATCCGTAGGTTTCCTATCCTTGGTGGGCGGATCCCCTCTCTCCGTGGTGCCGTCATGGGCTCAGAGAAATACCGTTATCGGTAAGAACTATATTTTTTTCTTTCCTCAAAAATTATTTTTCAGCCCGCAGTTTTTTATTTTCACAAGAGTAACATGAGAAATTGGACCCCAAAAGTTGTTGTCCAGTTTGTCCTGAATACACTGATACCCCATATGTGGGGGTAAACCACTGTTTGGGCACACGTCGGGGCTCGGAAGGGAAGTTTGCAGAGCCCCTGATGTGCCTAAACAGTAGAAACCCCCCACAAGTGACCCCATTTTGGAAACTAGACCCCCCAGGGAACTTATCTAGATATGTGGTGAGCACTTTGAACCCCCAAGTGCTTCACAGAAGTTTACAACGCAGAGCTGTGAAAATAAAAAAAATAATTTCTTTCCTCAAAAATGATGTTTTAGCAAGCAATTTTTTATTTTCACAAGGGTAACAGGAGAAATTGGACCCCAATAATTGTTGCCCAGTTTGTCCTGAGTATGCTGGTACCCCATATGTGGGGGTAAACCACTGTTTGGGCGCACGTCAGGGCTCGGAATGGAGGGAGCACCATTTGACTTTTTGAATGCAAGAATGGCTGGAATCAATGGTGGCGCCATGTTGCGTTTGGAGACCCCTGATGTGCCTGAACAGTGGAAACCCCTCAATTCTAACTCCAACACTAACCCCAACACACCCCTAACCCTAATCCCAACTGTAGCCATAACCCTAATCACAACCCTAATCCCAACCCTAACCCTAATCGTAATCCTAATCCCAACCCTAATCCCAACTCTAACCACAACCCTAACCCCAACACACCCCTAACCATAACACTAGCCACAAGCCTAACCCCAACACACCCCTAACCATAACCCTAACCACAGTCTAATCTTAACCCTATTTCCAACCCTAGCCCTAATTTCAACCCTAAGGCTATGTGCCCACGTTGCGGATTCGTGTGAAATTTTTCCGCACCATTTTTGAAAAATCCGCAGGTAAAAGGCACTGCGTTTTACCTGTGGATTTACCGCGGATTTCCAGTGTTTTTTGTGCAGATGTCACTTGCGGATTCCTATTGAGGAACAGGTGTAAAACGCTGCGGAATCCGCACAAAGAATTGACATGCTGCGGAAAATACAACACAGCGTTTCCGTGTGGTATTTTCCGCACCATGGGCACAGCCGATTTGGTTTTCCATAGGTTTACATGGTACTGTAAACGTGATGGAAAATTGCTACGAATCCGCAGCGGCTAATCCGCTGCCGATCCGCATCCAAATCCGCACCATGTGCACATAGCCTAAGGCTAGGTTCACATTGCATTAGTGCAATCCATTTAGCGCATATGCTAATGAAATGCGCTAACGCAATGTATAAAAAGGGTTTGCGTTTAGGGATCCTGCTAGCGCAGGTGCCCGATCTGCGCTAGCGAGAACGGACCCAAAAACGCTGCAAGCAGCGTTTGAGGTCCGTTAGAAAATAACGGGACATCGCTAACGCATGCTAAAAATGGCATACGTTAGCGATGCGTTAGATACATTGCGGTCAATGGCTGCGATAACGGATCCGTTACATTGCGTTAGTGGCGCTATGTAACGGATTCCGTTAGCGAACTGCCACTAACGCAATGTGAACCCAGCCTAATTCTAACCCTAACCCTAATTCGAGCCCTAACCCTAGCCCTAACCCTAACCCTAGCCCTAACCCTAGTGGGGAAAAAAAATATGTTTTCTTTATTTTATTTTTTACCCTACTTATGGGGGTGATAAAGGGGGGGGTTATTTATTATTTTTTTATTTTGATCGCTGTGATAGGTTCTATCACAGCGATCAAAATGTACTTGTAACGAATCTGCCGGCCGGCAGATTCGGCGGGCGCACTGCGCCTGCGCCCGCCATTTTCCAAGATGGCGGCGCCCATGCAGCAGCCGGACGGACACCGGGAGGGACACGGGAGGTCAGTAAGTATGATGAGGGGGGAGATCGGACAGCGGGGGGAGCGGACAGGAGGACGGAGGGGAGCGGAGGACAGGAAATGACAGGACAGAGGACGGAGGGAAGCAGATCGGTGGCGGTGGGGGGTCAGATTGCGATCTCCAGCCGTGGCTGATGCTATTGCAGCATCGGCCATGGCTGGATTGTAATATTTCACCAATTTTCATTGGTGAAATATTACTATCGCTCTGATTGAAAGTGAAACGTCACTTTCAACAGCCAATCAGAGCAATCGTAGCCACGTAACCCCCCCCCTGGGCTAAAGTACCACTCCCCCTGTCCCTGCAGATCGGGTGAAATTGGAGTTAACCCTTTCACCTGATCTGCAGGGACGCGATCATTCTGTGACACAGCATATGCGTCACAGGTCGGATTGGCACCGACTTTCATGACGCATACGCTGTGTCACGGGTCGGGAAGGGGTTAATACTTGGTGGCAAAACCCTTGTTGGCAAGCACAGCAGTCAGACTTTTTTTTGTAGTCGATGTCGAGGTTTGCACACATGTCAGGAGGAATTTTGGTTCGCTCCTTTTTGCAGATCATTTCTAAATCATTAAGATTTTGAGGCTGTCGTTTGTCAACTCGGAGCTTCAACTCTCTCCATAAGTTTTCTATGGGATTAAGGTCTGGAGACTGGCTAGGCCACTCCATGACCTTAATGTGCTTCTTTTGAGCCACTCCTTTGTTGTCTTGGCTGTATGTTTTGGGTCATTATCTTGCTGGAAGACCCAGCCACGACCCATTTTTAATGTCCTGGCAGAGGGAAGGAGGTTGTCACTCAGGATTTTACGGTACATGGCTCCATCCATTCTCCCACTGATGCGGTGAAGTAGTCCTGTGCCCTTAGCAGAGAAACACCCCCAAAACATAATGTTTCCACCTCCATGCTTGACAGTGGGGACAGTGTTCTTTGGGTCATAGGCTGCATTTCTCTTCCTCCAAACGCGGTGAGTTGAGTTAATGCCAAAGAGCTCAATTTTTGTCTCATCTGACCACATTATCTTCTCCCAATCACTCTCAGAATCATCCAGGTGTTCATTGGCGAACTTCAGACGGGCCTGCACTTGTGTCTTCTTGAGCAGGGGACCTTGCGGGCACTGCAGGATTTTAAATCTTTACGGCGTAATGTGTTACCAATGTTTTTCTTGGTGACTGTGGTCCCAGCTGCCTTGAGATCACTAACAAGTTCCCCCCTTGTAGTTTTAGGCTGATCTCTCACCTTCCTCATGATCATGGATACCCCACAAGGTGAGATTTTGCATGGAGCCCCAGATCGATGTCGATTGACAGTCATTTTGTATTTCTTCCATTTTCTTACTATTGCACCAACAGCTGTGTCCTTCTCACCCAGCGTCTTATTGTTTTGTAGCCTATTACAGCTTTGTGCAGGTCTATGATCTTGTCCCTGACATCCTTAGGCTATATGCACATGTTGCAGATTTGACTATGGAATATTCTGCCAGAAAATGCAGGTCAGAATCTGCACATTTTTTTTTGCGTTTTCGGTGCGTTTTTGTGCTGATTTGCTGCGGATTTCATCCTTTTTTTTTTTTTTTTTTACCCCTACGGATTTCTATTATGGAATGGGTGCAAAAACACAGCAGATCCGCAAAAAGAATTGACATGGTCCTTTTTTGAATCTGCTGAGTTTTCCGTGTGGATTTTTCTGCACCATTAGCACGGCCTTTTTTTTCCCCCATTGATTTACATTGAACTGTATATCACTTGCGGATCTGCAGCGTTTTTGCGCTGAAGAAAAACGCTGCGGAACCGCAGGAAATCTGCAACGTGTGTACATACCCTTAGAAAGCTCTTGGTTTTGCCCATGTTATAGAGGTTAGAGTCTTTCTGATTGAGTCTGTGATTAAAAGGAAAGGCGTGCAGGCTGAACCTGGAATGAATCCAGTAGAGTCATATACTTGAAAAAACGGCCGCATTCAAGAGATGGAGTTTCAAATGCATCATATAGGTGAAATTTTATTAGAAACACCACAGTGGTAATAAAGTGCTGAGGTAACGTTTCGACCCTTTGGTGGGTCTTTATCAAACCTCACTTTACAGTAGAGATTCAAAGGAAGGGGAAACACCGCATTGGAGAAAATCGTATGGAGGCTCCTAGGAAGAGCTACCGTAATTGTCCAACCTATTCTTTTACATACTCCATTGAAGAATAATGATACCCACACAGATAGATGATGGATAGATCGATCTATCTATAGCTATATCTATCTATCGATATATCTATCTATAGCTAGATAGATCGATGATAAATAGATGATAGATCATAGTTGATTGATAGATAATAGATAGACTTGTGTAAAAAAGAAAAAAAAGGCACTCACCGATCTAAAATTCCTTGCTTTATTGAATCTTCATTAAAAAATTCATGGCCGGGAGAGTGAGAATAGGAGCTAGTGTGAGCAGGTATGAACGACAGCCGTTTCGCGCTATGCCAGCGCTTCTACGGGCCTTTTTTTCTTTTTTACACAAGTGGATCAATTTGTTGGAGTATAGCTTACAACAGTTCAGGTTGAAAGATGCACCTGTGGGGAATATCAGTTAAAGGGAACCTGTCACCCCGTTTTTTAAAGATTAGATAAAAATAGTGTGAAATAGGGGCAGAGCTGGGCTTTACATTAGTGCCTTTTTGGTGCCTTTATTCCCCCATTAGGCTGCCGAAATACCTTTGTGAACTGGCCGTTTTGTCCTGTCACTCAAGTTGGTCAGATCGGATGGGCGTGGTCAAATAGCGGTTCCTCCCCCACCTCTTGCGTTTCCCTGCACAATTTAGTCCCGCCATTGGCGTTGTGTTTAGCGCCTGCGCAGTAACGTCTAATTTGGCGCCTGCGTATTATGCTTTGCCCAACTGTGGGCATAGCATAATTTACATCACTGCGCATGCGCGGGTTGTAACTAGTGTTGAGCATTCCGATACCGCAAGTATCGGGCGATACTTGCGGTATCGGAATTCCGATACCGAGTTCCGATACTTTTGTGGTATCAGGAATCGGTATCGGATCCATATTAATGTGTAAAATAAAGAATTAAAATAAAAAATATTGATATGCTCACCTCTCCGGAGGCCCCTGGACATCACCGCTGGTAACCGGCAACCTTCTTTGCTTAAAATGAGCGCGTTTAGAGCCTTCAATGACGTCACGGCTTCTGATTGGTCGCGTGCCACTCATGTAACCGCCACGCGACCAATCACAAGCCGCGACGTCATTCTCAGGTCCTAAACTCCTCATTCTAGGAATTTAGGACCTGAGAATGACGTCGCGGCTTGTGATTGGTCGCGTGGCGGTCACATGAGCGGCACGCGACCAATCAGAAGCCGTGATGTCATGGAAGGCTCTAAACGCGCTCATTTTAAGCAAAGAAGGCTGCCGGTTACCAGCGGTGATGTCCAGGGGCCTCCGGAGAGGTAAGTATATCAATATTTTTTATTTTAATTCTTTATTTTACACATTAATATGGACTGGGTGCCCCGGAAGTGATCATATGGGCATAGTGTTTATTTGGATGCCGGTAAAATTTTCTCAGCCCGAACTGCGAGCGTAATTTTGGCACCAAACTTAAGCTCGCAGTTCGGGCTGAGAAAATTTTACCGGCATCCAAATAAACACTATGCCCATATGATCACTTCCGGGGCACCCAGGCTAAAGTTACGACCCGCGCATGTGCAGTGATGTAAATTATGCTATGCCCACAGTTGGGCAAAGCATAATGCGCAGGCGCCAGAGGCGAATTCACTGTGCAACTGCTAAGAAAGAGCGCGATCTGTGCGATTCACAGATCGCGTTTACGACAGACACGCCGAGAAGCAGGGGGGAGGAACCGCTATTTGACCACGCCCATCCGACCTGACCAACTTGAGTGACAGGACAAAACGGCCAGTTCACAAAGGTATTTCGGCAGCCTAATGGGGGAATAAAGGCACCAAAAAGGCACTAATGTAAAGCCCAGCTCTGCCCCTATTTCACACTATTTTTATCTAATCTTTAAAAAACGGGGTGACAGGTTCCCTTTAAACAGTATAACGTTTGGAGAAGTGCCGTACATTTTTTTTAATTTTCTTTCTGTTAGATAGATAGATATATCGATAGATAATATATAGATATATATATCGATAGGTAATACCAAGCCCGATGTTTAGTAATAAGCATAATAAAATGGTAATCAAGAGTTAGGCCGGGATCACACATGCAAGAAATTCAGATGAGTCTTGCCTCTTAATACCTGCCACTGCTGCCAGCACTCGGGAGCGGAGCGTGCGGCTGCATGTATTTCTATGTAGCCGCACGCTCTGCTCCCGAGTGACGGTGGCAGTGCCGGGTATTAAGAGGCGAGACTTGTCTTGAGTTTCTTTCATGTGTGATACCGGCCTTAAATAAAGACACACACACTCTCTCTCTCTCTCTCTCTCTCTCTCTCTCTCTCTCACACTCACACACACTCTCACACTCACACACACTCTCACACTCACACACACTCTCACACTCACACACACTCTCACACTCACACACACTCTCACACACACACACTCTCACACACACACACTCTCACACACACACACTCACTCACTCTCTCATACCCATGGAGCTTCCCAGGCTATGAATATCAGCCCGCGGCTGCATATTTAGCCTTTACTGGCTATTAAAATAGGGGACCCCCCCCCCAAAAAAAAACGATGTGGGGTCCCCCTATAATTTATAGCCTGAAAGGCTACGCAGACAGCTGCGGGCTGATATTCATAGCCTAGGAAGGGACCATGGATATTTGCCCCCCTCCCCCCGGCTACAAATACCAGTCGCCCCAGCAATGGCGCAATTGTAACATTTCAGGGAATTCCCTCCACTATGCCGTAACATCTGGACACCATGCTAGTTTGACGCTGCGGCTCTATGCAGCGTCAAACACGCAGCGTTTCCTGACCGTGGAAACATACCCTTAACCCCTTCCCGACCTTTGACGCCACGTAGGCGTCATGAAAGTCGGTGCCATTCCGACCCATGACGCCTATGCGGCGTCATGGAAAGATCGCGTCCCTGCAGATCGGGTGAAAGGGTTAACTCCCATTTCACCCGATCTGCAGGGACAGGGGGAGTGGTAGTTTAGCCCAGGGGGGGTGGCTTCACCCCCTCGTGGCTACGATCGCTCTGATTGGCTGTTGAAAGTGAAACTGCCAATCAGAGCGATTTGTAATATTTCACCCATTATAACGGGTGAAATATTACAATCCAGCCATGGCCGATGCTGAAATATCATCGGCCATGGCTGGAAATACTAGTGTGCCCCCACCCCACCCCTCCGATCGCCCCCCCATCCCTCCGATCTGGCCGGTACACTGCTCCGGCTCCCCTCCGTCCAGTGCTCCGCTCCCCCCCGTGCTCTTGTCCGCTCCCCCGTGCTCCAATCACCCCCCCCGTGCTCCAATCACCCCCCCTGCACTCCGATCCACCCCCCCCGGTGCTCCGTTCCACCCCCCCCGTGCTCCATTCCAGCCCCCCCGTGCTCCGTTCCACGCCCCCCGTGCTCCGTTCCACCCCTCCCGCACTCCGATTCCCCCCCCCCGTGCTCCGATCCCCCCCCCCTGTGGTCCCCCCCCACCCCATCATACTTACCGATCCAGCCGGGGTCCCGTCCGTCTTCTCCCTGGGCGCCGCCATCTTCCAAAATGGCGGGCGCATGCGCAGTGCGCCCGCCGAATCTGCCGGCCGGCAGATTCGTTCCAAAGTGCATTTTGATCACTGAGATAGATTATATCTCAGTGATCAAAATAAAAAAAATAATAAATGACCCCCCCCCCCCCCCTTTGTCACCCCCATAGGTAGGGACAATAAAAAAATAAAGAAATTTTTTTTTTTCCACTAATGTTAGAATAGGGTTAGGGCTAGGGGTAGGGTTAGGGCTAGGGGTAGGGTTAGGGCTAGGGTTAGGGTTTCGGTATGTGCACACGTATTCTGGTCCTCTGCGGATTTTTCCGCTGCGGATTTGATAAATCCGCAGTGCTAAACCGCTGCGGATTTATGGCGGATTTACCGCGGTTTTTCTGCGCATTTCACTGCGGTTTTACAACTGCGATTTTCTATTTGAGCAGTTGTAAAACCGCTGCGGAATCCGCACAAAGAAGTGACATGCTGCGGAATGTAAACCGCTGCGTTTCCGTGCAGTTTTTCCGCAGCATGGGCACAGCGATTTTTGTTTCCCGTAGGTTTACATTGAACTGTAAACTCATGGGAAACTGCTGCGGATCCGCAGCGTTTTCCGCAGCGTGTGCACATACCTTTAGAATTAGGCTATGTGCACACGGTGCGGATTTGGCTGCGGATTCGCAGCAGTGTTCCATCAGGTTTACAGTACCATGTAAACATATGGAAACCAAATCCGCTGTGCCCATGGTGCAGAAAATACCACGCGGAAACGCTGCGTTGTATTTTCCGCAGCATGTCAATTCTTTGTGCGGATTCCGCAGCGTTTTACACCTGTTCCTCAATAGGAATCCGCAGGTGAAATCCGCACAAAAAACACTGGAAACGCAGTGCCTTTTACCCGCGGATTTTTCAAAAATGGTGCGAAAATATCTCACACGAATCCGCAACGTGGGCACATAGCCTTAGGGTTAGGGTTGGAATTAGGGTTGTGGTTATGGTTAGGGGTGTGTTGGGGTTAGGGTTGTGGTTAGGGGTGTGTTGAGGTTAGGGTTGTGTTTAGGGTTATGGCTACAGTTGGGATTAGGGTTAGGGGTGTGTTGGGGTTAGTGTTGGAGGTAGAATTGAGGGGTTACCACTGTTTAGGCACATCAGGGGTCTCCAAACGCAACATGGCGCCACCATTGATTCCAGCCAATCTCGTATTCAAAAAGTCAAATGGTGCTCCCTCACTTCCGAGCCCTGACGTGTGCCCAAACAGTGGTTTACCCCCACATATGGGGTACCAGCATACTCAGGACAAACTGCGCAACAATTACTGGGGTCCAATTTCTCCTGTTACCCTTGTGAATCAAAAAAAATGCTTGCTAAAACATAATTTTTGAGGAAAGAAAAATGATTTTTTATTTTCACGGCTCTGCGTTGTAAACGTCTGTGAAGCACTTGGGGGTTCAAAGTGCTCACCACATATCTAGATAAGTTCCTTGGGGGGTCTAATTTCTAAAATGGGGTCACTTGTGGGGGTTTCTACTGTTTAGGCACACCAGGGGCTCTGCAAACGCAACGTGACACCCGCAGACCATTCCATCAAAGTCTGCATTTCAAAACGTCACTACTTCAATTCCAAGCCCCGGCATGTGCCCAAACAGTAGTTTACCCCCACATATGGGGTATCACCATACTCAGGAGAAACTGGACAACAAATATTGGGGTCAAATTTCTCCTGTTACCCTTGGGAAAATAAAAAATTGCAGGCTAAAAGATCATTTTTGAGAAAATAATTTTTTTTTTTTTCATGGCTCTGCGTTATAAACTTCTGTGAAGCACTTGGGGGTTCAAAGTCCTCACCACACATCTAGATTAGTTCCTTTGGGGGTCTAGTTTCCAAAATGGTGTCATTTCTGGGGGATCTCCAATGTTTAGGCACACAGGGGCTCTCCAAACGTGACATGGTGTCCGCTAATGATTGGAGCTAATTTTCCATTTAAAAAGCCAAATGGCGTGCCATCCCTTCCGAGCCCTGCCGTGCGCCCAAACAGTGGTTTACCCCCACGTATTGGGTATCTGCGTACTCAGGACAAACAGGACAACAATATTTGGGGTCCAATTTCTCCTATTATCCTTGGCAAAATAGGAAATTCCAGGCTAAAAAATCATTTTTGAGGAAAGAAAAATTATTTTTTATTTTCATGGCTCTGCGTTATTAACTTCTGTGAAGCACCTGGGGGTTTAAAGTGCTCAATATGCATCTAGATAAGTTCCTTGGGGGGTCTAGTTTCCAAAATGGGGTCACTTGTGGGGGAGCTCCAATGTTTAGGCACACAGGGGCTCTCCAAACGCGACATGGTGTCCGCTAACAATTGGAGCTAATTTTCCATTCAAAAAGTCAAATGGCGCGCCTTCCCTTCCGAGCCCTGCCGAGTGCCCAAACAGTAGTTTACCCCCACATATGAGGTATCGACGTACTCGGGAGAAATTGCCCAACAAATTTTATGATCCATTTTACCCTACTGCCCATGTGAAAATGAAAAAATTGAGGCGAAAAGAATTTTTTTGTGAAAAAAAAGTACTTTTTCATTTTTACAGATCAATTTGTGAAGCACCTGAGGGTTTAAAGTGCTCACTAGGCATCTAAATAAGTTCCTTGGGGGGTCTAGTTTCCATAATGGGGTCACTTGTGGGGGAGCGCCAATGTTTAGGCACACAGGAGCTCTCCAAACGCGACATGGTGTCCGCTAACGATGGAAATAATTTTTCATTCAAAAAGTCAAATGGCGCTCCTTCCCTTCCGAGCCTTACCATGTGCCCAAACAGTGGTTTACCCCCACATGTGAGGTATTGGTGTACTCAGGAGAAATTGCCCAACACATTTTAGGATCCATTTTATCCTGTTGCCCATGTGAAAATGAAAAAATTGAGGCTAAAAGAATTTTTTTGTGAAAAAAAAGTACTTTTTCATTTTTACGGATTAATTTGTGAAGCACCTGGGGGTTCAAAGTGCTCACTATGCATCTAGATAAGTTCCTTGGGGCGTCTAGTTTCCAAAATGGGGTCACTTGTGGGGGAGCTCCAATTTTTAGGCACACGGGGGCTCTCCAAACGTGACATGGTGTCCGCTAAAGAGTGGAGCCAATTTTTGATTCAAAAAGTCAAATGGCGCTCCTTCCCTTCCAAGCCCTGCCGTGCGCCCAAACAGTGGTTTACCCCCACATATGAGGTATCAGCGTACTCAGGACAAATTGGACAACAACTTTCGTGGTTCAGTTTCTCCTTTTACCATTGGGAAAATAAAAAAATTGTTGCTAAAAGATAATTTTTGTGACTAAAAAGTTAAATGTTCATTTTTTCCTTCCATGTTGCTTCTGCTGCTGTGAAGCACCTGAAGGGTTAATAAACTTCTTGAATGTGGTTTTGAGTACCTTGAGGGGTGCAGTTTTTAGAATGGTGTCACTTTTGGGTATTTTCAGCCATATAGACCCCTCAAACTGACTTCAAATGTGAGGTGGTCCCTAAAAAAAATGGTTTTGTAAATTTCGTTGTAAAAATGACAAATCGCTGGTCAAATTTTAACCCTTATAACTTCCTAACAAAAAAAAATTTTGTTTCCAAAATTGTGCTGATGTAAAGTAAACATGTGGGAAATGTTATTTATTAACTATTTTGTGTCACATATCTCTCTGGTTTAACAGAATAAAAATTCAAAGTGTGAAAATTGCAAAATTTTCAAAATTTTCGCCAAATTTCCGTTTTTATCACAAATAAACGCAGAATTTATTGACCTAAATTTACCACTAACATGAAGCCCAATATGTCACGAAAAAACAATCTCAGAACCGCTAGGATCCGTTGAAGCGTTCCTGAGTTATTACCTCATAAAGGGACACTGGTCAGAATTGCAAAAAACGGCAAGGTCTTTAAGGTCAAAATAGGCTGGGTCATGAAGGGGTTAATGGTTGGTAGGGGATCAAGTACTTATTTCTCACTGCAAAATGCAAATACATTTATACAATGTGATTTTCTGGATTTTATTTTTGATATTCTATCTCTCAATGTTAAAATTAACCTACCCTTAAAATTATAGACTGTCTGGGTATGTGCACACGATGCAGATTTAGTTCAGATTTAGTGCAGAACTGCAGCACATTTTTCTGCAGCAGAAACGCTGCAGAACTGCACTGTGATGTACAGTACAATGTAAATCAATGTGAAAAAAAAAAAAGCTGTGCACATGGTGCAGAAAAATCTGCGCAGAAATGCTGCAGATTTCAAAGAAGTGCATGTCGCTTCTTTTGTGCAGTTCTGCAGCGTTTCTGCACCCCTCCATGATAGAAATCCACAGTGGTAAAATCTGCACAAAAAACGCACCTGCGGATTCTGCCAGGAGATGCAGATTTAGTGCAGAAAATTCTGTACCACATTTCCTACGTGTGCACATAGCCTAAATGTCTTTGTCAGTGGGCAATCTTACAAAATCAGCGAGGGATCAAATAATTATTTCCTTCACTGTAAATAATAGCTAGCTAGATATCCGTGAGATAAATTAGTGTCTTGCGTGTGTAGCTTACTGTTCTTGTATTAACCTAATAATTTAAAAAAACGACGAGGGGTCTCCCCTATTTTTGATATCCAGCAAGGGCAAAGCAGACAGCTGCAAGCTGCAACCCATTTCACACATAGAACATATTCTGCACAGAGATAATTGCATGTTTATTCTTGCAGATTACAGCGTTTCAATTTAAAGGGTAAAATTCACAGTACAAATATCACAACAGTATTAATAAAACTTTTAGTGGAAAGAAAAAGTTCAGATGAGCACTGAATTTATTGTACCTGTCTCGGGACAAGTGCAGGAGCTGCTGGCTCTAACTTGCATTATTCGGGTCTGTAAATGGACCAAGCTAGTGAACTCTGCATTTGTCTCACACATAGCTAAGGTCTATGGAAATTTGCCTGTGTGTGTTAGGATATAGGCTAAATTAAATTAATACATTTTAAAGATCGGAGGTGTAATGTGCAAAATTTAGCCAAACTGCAAATCCCTCATCTGACCAGGATTTTGTAAAATATGTTCATGCAGGGGGATATTGTGTAATTGTCATCACATAAAGATGTTTTTGCTTCCTAAATATAACGTCTGACTTGCCTTCTTATTACAGGGGGAGATGACCGCCGTGTGTTGCTGTGGCACATGGAAAAAGCCATCCAATCAAAAGCGAAGCCCATTCAGCTTAAAGGGGAGCATCATTCAAACATATTTTGTTTAGCGTTCAATAGCTGCAATACTAAGGTGTTTTCCGGAGGTAAGATCTTTAAAGTGGTTTCTCTGGGATAATTTTTTTTTATTTTAGAGAAGTTCCTTGGGGGGGGGGGGGGGGGGGGGAAGGTCTAGGTTCCAAATTATGTCACTTGTGAGGGGTTTCCACTGTTAAGGCACACAGGGGCTCTCCAAACGCGATATGGCATCCGCTAATTATTCCACCAAATTTTGCATTCAAAAAGTCAAATGGCGTTCCTTCCCTTCAAGCCCTGCCGTGCACCCAAACGGTAGTTTACATATTGGGTATTGGGGTATTGTATGGTACAATTTCTCCTGTTACCCTTATGAAAATTCAAAATTTGGGGCTAAAAAAAAACATTTTTTGTGGGGAAAAATGTGATTTTTATATTTTCACGACTCAACGTTATAACACCTTATCCAAGTTCGCTCATCACTAGTTATCAACAAACTTTCACAGGAAGAGATACAGTTAGGCCAAAGATAAACACTGCTTGTGTCACAATACCTGACCATGGCAGATGGTCTCCTGACCAGAGCGCATTAGTTTACGTCAGGAGACCCGCAATCTGAGCACAATCTGTGCTTCAAAACTACATCTGGAAAGAAGTAATCTCCAGCTTGCAATCATTTTTTTGTTTTATTAAAGTAGGCCATTTTTATTGCAGCATTCTTATTAAAGTCGGACAATAAAATAAGTTTAACAAGACACCCTGCAGGAACTTGCTCAAAAAGAATTCAATTTTTAACTTTACTGTGTGAATCACAATTTACGTTGTAGCTGAACTGCAGTACCAGACATGGACAGGTGAGGTGTTGTTTCTCAATAAATCATCCATTTATATATTACTAGATGGTGGCCTGATTCTAACGCATCGGGTATTCTAGAATATGCATGTCCACGTAGTATATTGCCCAGCCACGTAGTATATTGCCCAGCCACGTAGTATATTGCCCAGCCACGTAGTATATTGCCCAGATCCACGTAGTATATTGCCCAGATCCACGTAGTATATTGCCCAGATCCACGTAGTATATTGCCCAGATCCACATAGTATATTGCACAGATCCAAGTAGTATATTGCACAGATCCAAGTAGTATATTGCACAGATCCACGTAGTATATAGCACAGATATGTGGTATATTGCACAGCCACTTAGTATATAGCACAGCCCACGTAGTATATTGCACAGCGATGTAGTATATAGCACAGCCACAGAGTATATACTCACCTTCCGTCCGCAGCTGTCACCGCCGCATTTGCTGCGCTGTTTCCTGCAGTTGCAGCCGTCATGAATAACCGCGGCCGTCATCACTGACCGCGGCTGCAAATTTAGTCCCCGGCTTTTGGTGGCGGTAGGCACAACAGCGCCCATGGTCCCGGGCAGCTCCGCCTTCCTCACGGCGACTCCGCCCCCTTTGCAGCGCTTCTGGCTGGCCTGTATTGGCTGGCGACGGCTGCTAATTTAGTCCCCGGCCTTTTGCTGCGGTGGGCCCAACAGCGCCCATGGTCCCGTCCGACTCCGCCCCCTTTACAGCGCTTCTGGCCGGGCCTGTACGGAGTGGGCGGGGACTTGCTCTGCATACTTCCTTGCTTCCCCTGCCCTTTTGTCTACGCCAACTGGCTGGCCTCGACCAATGAATATCCGGGACAGAAAGACGGAAGTGCCCCTTAGACAATTATATAGATAGATAGGCCCCATAGTGCAGCCCATTGTTAATGCCCTCAATGGCCAAATGTGTGTGGTCATCGCACCCATGTAAGCTTGTTGGACATCCCAGGGATGTAAATGTGGAATTGGACTTCCTTTTGTCACCTTTTATCAACCTTCACCCTTCTGGAAGATTTTCAACAAGATTTTGTAGCGTGTCTGAATTTGCGCTTATTTGACGTCAACATTCTATTTATTGCAAAAAATTTCCTCCCCTCTTCTCGTCAAAAATATATTTCTTTGGATCTTTGTATACAAGGGCACAGTCATGGTGGAATAGGATAGTGCTTGCCCCTAATTTGGAAATAGTTTTTTACCAAATGTTACTGGATGCATTGTGCATTACTAATGTTCCCTGGCATCTGCCAATCCTAAATCAATCGATCAGGCTGCCGAATAGTGACCATCTGCTCCAGGGTCCGGCATAGGTGTAGTGAAAATACACTATAATAATTCTGATGTTATGAACATTTTATTGACAGACTTTTTAAAACGTTTCACTTACTTTGCAGGAAATGATGAACAGGTGATCCTCCATGATGTGGAGAGGTAGGTGTGCTTTACATTAAACAGCCATTGTGAATGTGCATACCAGAATAAACATTGTTTTTCAAATATTTCTCTACTTTTTAGTGGTGAAACACTGGATGTCTTCACTCATGAAGAGGCAGTGTATGGACTGTCGGTCAGTCCAGTGAATGACAATGTGTTTGCCAGTTCATCAGATGATGGAAGAGTGTTAATATGGGACATCAGGGAGTCTCAACAAGGTGGTAAGGAGCATTATTTTTATTATTTTCTGTAAACTCCACTTTTACCTATTAGTTTACTTTAACCACTTTACCCCCAAGGGTGGTTTGCACGTTAATGACCGGGCCAATTTTTGCAATTCTGACCACTGTCCCTTTATGAGGTTATAACTCTGGAACGCTTCAACGGATCCCAGTGATTCTGACATTGTTTTCTCGTGACATATTGTACTTCATGATAGTGGTAAAAATTCTTTGACAGTACCTGCGTTTATTTGTGAAAAAAAAAAAAGGAAATTTGGCGAAAATTATGAAAATTTCGCAATTTTCCAACTTTGAATTTTTATGCAATTAAATCACAGAGATATGTCACACAAAATACTTAATAAGTAACATATCCCACATGTCTACTTTACATCAGCACAATTTTGGAACCAACATTTTTTTTTTTGTTAGGGAGTTATAAGGGTTAAAAGTTGACCAGCAATTTCTCGTTTTTACAACACCATTTTTTATTTTAGGGACCACATCTCATTTGAAGTCATTTTGAGGGGTCTATATGGTAGAAAATACCCAAGTGTGACACCATTCTAAAAACTGCACCCCTCAAGGTGCTCAAAACCATATTCAAGAAGTTTATTAACCCTTCTGGTGCTTCACAGGAATTTTTGGAATGTTTAAATAAAAATGAACATTTAACTTTTTTTCACAAAAAATTTACTTCAGCTCCAATTTGTTTTATTTTACCAAGGGTAACAGGAGAAATTGGACCCCAAAAGTTGTTCTACAATTTGTCCTGAGTACGCTGATACCCCATATGTGGGGGTAAACCACTGTTTGGGAGCATGTGAGAGCTCGGAAGGGAAAGCGCCGTTTGACTTTTCAATGCAAAATTGACAGGAATTGAGATGGGACGCCATGTTGCGTTTGGAGAGCCACTGATGTGCCTAAACATTGAAACCCCCCACAAGTGACACCATTTTGGAAAGTAGACCCCCTAAGGAACTTATCTAGATCTGTTTTGAGCGCTTTGACCCACCAAGGGCTTCACAGAAGTTTATAATGCAGAGCCGTAAAAATAAAACAAAAAAATTTTCCCACAGAAATTATTTTTTTAGCCCCCAGTTTTGCATTTTCCCGAGGGTAACAGGAGAAATTGGACCCCAAAATTTGTTGTCCAATTTGTCCTGAGTGCGCTGATACCCCATATGTGGGGGGGAACCACCGTTTGGGCGCACGGGAGGGCTCGGAAGGGAAGGAGCTCCATTTGGAATGCAGACTTAGATGGAATGGTCTGCAGGTGTCACATTGCATTTGCAGAGCCCCTAATGTACCTAAACAGTAGAAACCCCCACAAGTGACACCATTTTGGAAACTAGACTCCCTAAGGAACTTATCTAGATGTGTTGTGAGAGCTTTGAACCCCCAAGTGTTTCACTACAGTTTGTAACGCAGAGCCGTGAAAATAAAAAATCTTTTTTTTCTATTCGCCACGACAGCACCCACTAGAGAGAGGGGATGCGCCCCTAGGAACAGGAAACCTACAGAGAGATGAAAGGGGCGGCCCCCCCTCGCTCCTCAGTTGGTTTCCTGTTCCCAAGGAGGAAACCCTCAGAGAGAATCTCTGCAGCTAAGAAGAGGAAAAGCTCGCCTGGAACACAGCCTGTACGTCTCTGTTGAGCGACAGGGGCCCCAGAGCGAGCGTCAGAGACGGGTGTTCCTGTTGGTTCCCCCCTCATCTGGATACATCAGCAGCATGCCGGGATCACAACAGTCTCCCTGTTGGGAGACCGTTGGTTTTTGCTCCACCGCCTAAAGAATCCCCGTCGGCACATCAAGTAAGTGTCGCTATGGAAAGCGCTTACCCTCCGGCCACAGTGGGGCATGAACGGCCGCGGTAGCAGGAGCTTCTCTTCCTCTGCAGCATAGAAGGAAGACGCGCGAGCGCACATGCAGGCGCTGTATGGTCGGCGTACCCGGATGTAAAGAGGAACTTCCGGGTATGCGGGGTCAGCTGAGCGTGCTGGCGTGGACGCCTTGGCGCTCAACAGCGGTGGAGAGGGCCAATAAAGTTGGTCAGGTAAAAAAAAAAAAAAAAAAAGGGGGGAGGAAAGATGGGGGCGTGTATCCCTTGTAAGAACGGCACTATATAAGGCTGAAGACACATGGCACTGTGCGCACCATGTCGTCTCAGGAAGATATTGAGCGCCCACTGGAGGTCGTAATCCTGCCTAGTGGTGATGCTAATAAGAAAATCAGTGGACACTCAAAAATGAGTGATTCCACGGATAAATCAGGGAAAAAATCGTCCCGTTCCAAACCCCAGGCCGACCAGACAACTCTGCAGCCGGTATATATTTTATTTTCCGGATAAGTGTATATATAGCTTCATATCTCTTAGAGTAGTCTCCTCTGCTTGTGTCTTTTTTGTAGGCTAAGCGGACGTCAAAATCTAAACATAAGCAGTGTAAGATATGTAATGAGCCCCTACCTGACTCATATATTAAGGAGCTATGTCAACATTGCATTGATAACACTTTACAGCAGGAGAGTTCGGTCAGGATGAATGACATACGTCTCATGATCCGGGAAGAGCTTCAGTCCTTGAGGGGTAGTCCGGCGGTTAATATGGAAAGGAGAAGTAGAAGGACTCTTTCACCTATAGCCGACACATCAGCAGAAAGTGGAGAGGTGGACTCAGACATCTCTCAGAGATTGGATTCCTCGGAGGAGGAAGATTGTCTGTTTTCCTACAGACAATGTAAATAATTTGGTTAAAGCTGTAAGAGGAACAATGGGGGTGTCAGAGTCTAAAGATCCCCAGACACCACAGGACATCATGTTCGCAGGTTTATCGCAGCGAAAGGGCCAAGTATTCCCTGTGAATCAGGCCATTAAAGACCTTGTTAAAAAAGAATGGGCTAAAGGACAGAAGGGCTTTGTACCGGTATCATGTAAGAGGCGGTACCCCTTTGATGATGAGGACTTGGCAGTTTGGTCTAAAATTCCTAAAGTGGATGCGGCTGTAGCATCAACTTCTCGCCGATCCTCCTTACCCGTAGAGGATGCGGGCTCCTTGCCTGACCCCATGGATAGAAAATCAGACGCTCTGCTTAAAAGGTCATGGGAAGCTTGTGTCACGGCATTTAAACCGGCGATCTCAGCCACGTCCACTAGTAGATCTATGCTGGTCTGGCTGGAGCAGTTGGACCAAAATATTAAGAGTGGTGTATCTAGGGAGAAACTACGTGCCTCTATCCCTTTGATTAAGGGGGCGGCAGCCTTCATTTCTGATGCCTCTATAGACTCTCTCCGCCTAGCAGCCAGAACAGCCAGCCTCACTAATACGGCACGGCGCGCTTTATGGTTAAAGAATTGGAAAGGGGATGCCCAGTCCAGGGCTAAATTGTGTACTATACCCTGCCAGGGTGAGTACCTCTTTGGAACGGTCTTAGACGAAATTCTCACTAAGGCAGGTGAAAGGAAGAAGGGGTTCCCTAATCCCTTTATACCTTCTTACAGAAGGGCGTTCAAGAAGCCACCATTCGGAAGGAAGGGAGGCTTCAGGGACCGATGGAATAACAAAGATTTCAAACAAAAAGGAAATTTGTTCAATAAGCGCCCCTTCAAGCCAGCAGATAAATTCCGCTGATTATATTTCACCGGTGGGAGGAAGACTAAAACAATTTAGTAAGCAGTGGAAAGACATAACGGTTAATCCATGGGCCATTGATTTAATATCTTCAGGCCTCACATTAGACTTTATTAGAAGGCCTCCGGACTCCTTCCTCCTTACCACCTTAAGATCCAGGCCTCAACAAGAGGCACTTGAAACCGAAGTTAAATCCCTCTTACTCAAACAAGTCCTGGTAGAGGTTCCATCTTCCCAGATAGGGAGGGGATTTTACTCTCCCTTATTTCTGATTAGTAAGCCTGATGGCTCTTTCAGAACTATAATTAACTTGAGAAAACTGAACTCCTTTATAAGACCCAAAACATTTAAAATGGAATCCATACGTTCGGCCATAAAAAATCTATTTCCAAACTGTTACATGGTAGTATTGGATCTTAAAGATGCTTATTACCATATTCCTATACACCATTTACATCAGCAATTTCTTCGGGTAGCAGTTTGTATAGAAGGGCAAATTCGTCATCTACAATACCGGGCAATGCCCTTCGGTTTATCTATGGCCCCAAGGGTTTTTACTAAATTGCTAGCGGAAGTAATGTCCTTTTTACGGGTAAAAGATACCTTGGTCATTCCGTATTTGGATGACCTATTGATTGTAGGTAAGAACTCCCTACAGTGTGAGCAGAGGTTACAGGAGGTAGTGTCATCCTTACAAAACCTGGGCTGGCTGGTTAATTGGGAAAAATCTAGACTCCAGCCAGTAACGTGTCAGAAATTCCTTGGGCTCCTTCTAGATTCAGTTGACCAGATTTGCAAGCTTCCTGAGGATAAGAAAACTTCCATATTCGATAAAGTGTCCTTAGCAATCAGAAAGCGTAGTATGTCATTAAGGAATGTCATGTCACTACTAGGTTCTCTAACATCGTGCATTCCTGCGGTCCAGTGGGCGCAGTTCCATACTAGGCATCTACAAAAATTTGTATTGGATGAGGACATTAAAAATAGAGGATGTCTGGATAGAACAGTTTTCCTAACGTCAGAAGTAGTACACTCCCTTATGTGGTGGTTGAATCGAAAAAATCTTTCGAGAGGGGTTCTATGGGTAATCACCCCTTCTAGTATAGTGACCACAGACGCTAGTCCTGAAGGCTGGGGGGCACATTTTCGGGATCAGTGGGTCCAGGGTCTTTGGTCCAGTTCAGAACTTAATAATTCCTCAAATGTCAAAGAGTTGAGGGCTATATACTACTCCCTACTTCACTTTCTTCCTCAGCTCAGCGGCTCTCACACAAGAGTATTCTCCGACAACACCACTGCGGTGGCTTATCTGAACCATCAAGGAGGTACAAGGTCGGACAAACTCAGAGAAGTGGCTTCAGACATCATGGAGTTGGCCGAAGGTCATCTGCTATCCTTGTCAGCAGTGCACATCAGGGGCATAGACCATTTTCATGCCGATTTCCTCAGCCGTCACACTCTTCATCAGGGAGAATGGATGCTGAACAGGAAGATTTTCAGATTAATAACAGCTCGATGGGGTGTTCCTCAAATAGACTTGTTTTCCACAAGAGCCAACCGTCAGGTCAGGAGGTTTGCCTCTCTATGCAGGGAGGACAAGCCGGACATACTCGATGCCCTCCAGGTACCATGGACATTCGACCTGGCCTATGCTTTCCCCCCATGGAATCTATTACCTATAGTAATAAGAAAAATAAGGGAGGAAGGCGCAAGAGTTCTGTTAATAGCCCCATTCTGGCCCAAAAGGCCATGGTTCTCATGGCTGAGGGCGATGTCAGTGTCAGACCCGTGGATTCTGCCTCAGTCCAAGGACTTGCTCTCTCAGGGACCATTCCTCCATCCTCAGGCAAAGGGCATGAACCTATAAACCAATCAAAAAACTACTTGAATATAAATAGTCAAAAAAATATATATAAAAGTTCAAAAATATTTTATTGACACCAATAGAACAATACACAAATAATAATTAAAAACAAGAGGAGTAGCTTTGGACATCCAGAATAATAATATATATCTACTGTTTTATTGATGGATATATCCTATTCTAATAATAAAGTACTGTTAGTAGCAAGACAATAATAACTGCTTCTCAGAACTGCTGTACAAGTATATATCTTAGGGCTGCTGTATTGGTATATTTCCACCATGGGACATAAGTGTAGGAGAAGGTACAACAGTATCAATAACCAAGTGGAGATCCTAAAGATGACCTTTCATATCCCACACCTACCCTTTACATAAAGCAGTTTTGAAGCCAAAAAAAGTGCATAGTGCATAGTGCAAAAAGTATACATACTAACCAGTAGTCATGATAGATGGACCGAAGCTACCTCCTCACACTCCAACGCGCGTTTCACACGTCTTGCTTCTTCAGGGAGTGATGACATCACTCCCTGAAGAAGCAAGACGTGTGAAACGCGCGTTGGAGTGTGAGGAGGTAGCTTCGGTCCATCTATCATGACTACTGGTTAGTATGTATACTTTTTGCACTATGCACTATGCACTTTTTTTGGCTTCAAAACTGCTTTATGTAAAGGGTAGGTGTGGGATATGAAAGGTCATCTTTAGGATCTCCACTTGGTTATTGATACTGTTGTACCTTCTCCTACACTTATGTCCCATGGTGGAAATATACCAATACAGCAGCCCTAAGATATATACTTGTATAGCAGTTCTGAGAAGCAGTTATTATTGTCTTGCTACTAACAGTACTTTATTATTAGAATAGGATATATCCATCAATAAAACAGTAGATATATATTATTATTCTGGATGTCCAAAGCTACTCCTCTTGTTTTTAATTATTATTTGTGTATTGTTCTATTGGTGTCAATAAAATATTTTTGAACTTTTATATATATTTTTTTGACTATTTATATTCAAGTAGTTTTTTGATTGGTTTATAGATTTGTGCATCTGCTTGAAGCATAATTGTTTCTATTTGGGGATTCTTTCCTTGTCGGATTAAAGGGCATGAACCTGACTGCCTGGAGTTTGAGAGGCAGTTACTAAGTATAAGGGGGTTTTCTAGTGGGTTAATTAACACTCTTATGAAGAGTAGAAAACCTTCAACTACTAGAATTTATGTTAGAATTTGGAGAAAATTTCTTCAATTCCATACTGCACAACTTTCATCTGAAGTTCCTATATTTCCAGTGTTGGAATTTCTACAAAGAGGTTTGGAATTAGGACTCTCCGTAAGCACTCTGAAGGTCCAGGTTTCAGCTTTAGGAGCTCTTTTTAATTATGATGTTGCGGGTAATAGGTGGATATCCCGATTTATATCTGCCTGTGAGCGTTCAAGACCAATTAGCATACCGCAGGTTCCTCAGTGGGATTTATCCATAGTCCTGGAAGCATTGACACAGCCACCGTTTGAGCCTCTCCATACAGCCTCACTGAAAAATATTTCTTTGAAAACGGTATTGTTAGTGGCATTAGTTTCTGCTAGAAGAGTGAGCGATCTCCATGCATTATCTATAGATCCTCCCTTTTTATCGGTAACATCAGATAGGATAATTTTGAAAACAGACCCTTGTTATCTTCCTAAAGTAGCCACTACTTTTCATAGAGCCCAGGAGATCTTGTTACCTACCTTTTATGAGAACCACTCAACTCCAGAAGAAGTAAAACTTCATACTCTAGATGTAAAAAGGATTGTGTTAGCCTATTTAGAGAGAACCAGGGACTGGAGGAAGAGTAGGGCTCTCTTTGTGTCTTTCCAGGGTAAAACCAAAGGTACCAGAGTGACAAAGAACACATTATCTCGCTGGATCAGAGAGGCCATAATCTTGGCGTATAAAGCTGGAGGTAGAGATCCTCCAATGCATATAGGAGCACACTCTACAAGAGCCTTGTCGACTTCCTGGGCAGAACGGGCGAATGTGCCAATAGACCTTATATGTAAGGCTGCAACTTGGTCTTCACCTAATACCTTCTATAAACATTATAGATTAGATCTATCTTCTGCTTCTGATCTGACTTTTGGGGTATCGGTCCTTGACTCAGTAAACCCACCCAGTCTATAGTCTCTGAAATTCTCTCTAGTGGGTGCTGTCGTGGCGAATAGAAAATACCGGATTACTCACCGGTAATGCTCTTTTATAGAGCCCACGACAGCACCCTTTCACATCCCTCCCTTTTCTGTATATAGTCGCACGTGGTGCTTCTTTGGTGAGGTGTAAATATTAGAAGAAAGTAGCATAAGGTTGTAAATATGTGTATATATATATATATATATATATATATATATATATGGATATACCTGAACCTGTTAACTAAAACCTGGCGGCGGTTATTCCTATTCTCTGTAAAACAACTGAGGAGCGAGGGGGGGCCGCCCCTTTTATCTCTCTGTAGGTTTCCTGTTCCTAGGGGCGGATCCCCTCTCTCTAGTGGGTGCTGTCGTGGGCTCTATAAAAGAGCATTACCGGTGAGTAATCCGGTATTTTTTTCCCACAAAAATTATTTTTTAGCCCCCAGTTTTGTATTTTCCCAAGGGTAACAGGAGAAATTGGACCTCAAAAGTTGTTGTCCTATTTGTCCTGAGTACGCTGATACTGCATATGTTGGGGTAAACCCCTGTTTAGGCGCACGGGAGAGCTCGGAAGGGAAGAAGCACTGTTTTACTTTTTCAACGCAGAATTGGCTGGAATTGAGATCGGACGCCATGTCGCGTTTGGAGAGCCCCTGATGTGCCTAAACAGTGGAAACCCCCCAATTATAACTGAAACCCTAATCCAAACACACCTCTAGCCCTAATCCCAACAGTAACCCTAACCACACCCCTAACCCTAATCCCAACCCTATTCCCAACTGTAAATGTAATCTAAACCCTAACCGTAACTTTAGCCCCAACCCCAACCCTAACTTTAGCCCCAACCCTAACTGTAGCCCCAACCCTAGCCCTAACTTTAGCCCTAACCCTACCCCTAACGGGAAAATGGAAATACATACATTTTTTTTTAATTTTTCCCTAACTAAGGGGGTGATGAAGGGGGGTTTGATTTACTTTTATAGCGAGTTTTTTTAGCGGATTTTTATGATTGGCAGCTGTCACACACTGAAAGACGCTTTTTATTGCAAAAAATATTTTTTGCGTTGCCACATTTTGAGAGCTATGATTTTTCCATATTTTGGTCCAGAGTCATGTGAGGTCTTGTTTTTTGCGGGACGAGTTGACGTTTTTATTGGTAACATTTTCGGGCACGTGACATTTTTTGATCGCTTTTTATTCCGATTTTTGTGAGGCAGAATGACCAAAAACCAGCTATTCATGAATTTCTTTTGGGGGAGGCGTTTATACCGTTCCGCGTGTAGTAAAATGGATAAAGCCGTTTTATTCTTCGGGTCAGTACGATTACAGCGACACCTCATTTATATCATTTTTTTATGTTTTGGCGCTTTTGTACGATAAAAACTATTTTATAGAAAAAATAATTATTTTTGCATCGCTTTATTCACAGGACTATAACTTTTTTTATTTTTTTGCTGATGATGCTGTATGCTGGCTCGTTTTTTGCGGGACAAGATGACTCTTTCAGTGGTACCATGGTTATGTATATCTGTCTTTTTGATTGCGTGTTATTCCACTTTTTGTTCGGCGGTATGATAATAAAGCGTTGTTTTTGCCTCGTTTTTTTTTCTTTTCTTGCGGTGTTTACTGAAGGGGTTAACTAGTGGGCCAGTTTTATAGGTCGGGTCGTTACGGACGCGGCGATACTAAATATGTGTACTTTTATTGTTTTTTTTTTTTAAATTTAG
Organism: Ranitomeya imitator; assembly: GCF_032444005.1. Taxonomy (NCBI): domain Eukaryota; kingdom Metazoa; phylum Chordata; class Amphibia; order Anura; family Dendrobatidae; genus Ranitomeya; species Ranitomeya imitator. The sequence continues at coordinate 712,757,572 of NC_091282.1, read as the reverse complement.
ATAAAGATATGTATTTATGGGAATAATATATATATATATATATATATATATATATATATATATATAGAATATATATATATATATATATATATAATTTTTATTTTTTTTATTTTATTTTTTTTTTTCATTATTTAGGAATATTTTTTTTAATTTTTTTTTTTTTTTTTACACATTTGGAAATTTTTTTTTTTTACTTTGTCCCTGGGGGGGACAATACAGATCGGTGATCTGACAGTTTGCACAGCACTCTGTCAGATCACCGATCTGACTTACAGCACTGCAGGCTTCACAGTGCCTGCTCTAAGCAGGCTCTGTGAAGCCACCTCCCTCCCTGCAGGACCCGGATGCCGCAGCCATCTTGGATCCGAGTCTGGAGCAGGGAGGGAGGTAGGAGCCCCCTCCCTGCGCGATGCTTCCCTGTACCGCCGGCACATCGCGATCATGTTTGATCGCGGTGTGCCGTGGGTTAATGTGCCAGGAGCGGTCCGTGACCGCTCCTGGCACATAGTGCCGGATGTCAGCTGCGATAGGCAGCTGACACCCGGCCGCGATCGGCCGCGCTCCCCCCGTGAGCGCGGCCGATCGCTATGACGTACTATCCCGTCGGTGGTCATAGGGGCCCACCCCACCTCGACGGGATAGTACGTCTAATGTCAAAAAGGGGTTAATTTCCATTCACAACAACATTTGTCATCATTGTCAACTTCTGGGATGCTTATTTATAGGTACCGTATATACTCGAGTATAAGCCGACCCCCCTAATTTTGCCACAAAAAACTGGGAAAACTTAATGACTCGAGTATAAGCCTAGGGTGGAAAATGCAGCAGCTACCGGTAAATTTCAAAAGTAAAAATAGATACCAATAAAAGTAAAATTAATTGAGACATCAGTAGGTTAAGTGTTTTTGAATATCCATATTGAATCAGGAGCCCCATATAATGCTCCATATTACAATATGCCCCATATAATCCTGCATAAAGAGTAATAAGGGCCCCATAAGATGCTCCATAGAGATATTTGCCCTATATAGTGCTGCACAAGTGTTATGGCCCCATAAGATGCTCCGTACAGTCACTTGCCCCATATAGTGCTGCACAAACGTTATGGCACCCTAAGATGCTCCATACAGTCACTTGCCTCATAGAATGCTGCACAAGCGTTATGGCCCCATAAGATGCTCCGTACAGTCGCTTGCCCCATTATAGTGCTGCACAAGTGTTATGGCCCCCTAAGATGCTCCATACAGTCACTTGCCCCATATAATGCTGCACAAGTGTTATGGCCCCATAAGATGCTCCGTACAGTCACTTGCCCCATTATAGTGCTGCACAAGTGTTATGGCCCCATAAGATGCTCCATACAGTCACTTGCGCCTTATAGTGCTGCACAAGCGTTATGGCCCCATAACATGCTCCGTACAGTCACTTGCCCCTTATAGTGCTGCACAAGTGTTATGGCCCCATAAGATGCTCCGCACAGCCACTTGCCCCTTATAGTGCTGCACAAGTGTTATGGCCCCATAAGATGCTCCGTACAGTCGCTTGCCCCATTATAGTGCTGCACAAGTGTTATGGCTCCATAAGATGCTCTGTACAGTCACTTGCCCCATATGCTTTTGCTGCAATATTCTCAGGACCCCGGCACTTTCAATATTTACCTGCTCCTTGTGCGGCTCCGTCTTCTGCACTGACTTTCAGCAGAGGGCGCTCACTGACTACGTCACCGCGCCCTCTGACCTGAGCGTCACAGCCAGAGGACGCTGGAGACGGAGCCGCACCGGAACTAGGAGCGGTAAATATCGCGCAGCGCTCCCCTCCCTGTATACTCACCTACTGCTGGCGCGGTCCCTGGACGTCCCTGCTTCTTCCAGCGCTGCATCTTCTTCCTGTATTGAGCGGTCACAGTTACTGCTCATTACAGTAATGAATATGCGACTCCACCTCTATGGGAGGTGGAGCCGCATATTCATTTCTGTAATGAGCTGTACCATGTGACCGCTCAGCACAGGAAGAATCTGCAGCGCTGGAAGAAGCAGGGACGTCCAGGGACCGCGCCAGCAGTAGGTGAGTATAATTACACAGCCCCCGCTCCCCCTCTCCTGCCGACCCCGGGTATGACTCGAGTATAAGCAGAGAGGGGGACTTTCAACCCAAAAAAAAGGGCTGAAAATCTAGGCTTATACTTGAGCATATACGGTAAGTTGATATCTGTAGAGGACTTTATGACAAAACACCCCATTTAATGCAACAAGGAAAGTGTCAAAAATGTTTAACTGAGCATTTTCCCCTTTTGACCTCCATCTACATTTTCCTCCTTTAATTCGATAGGCAATGTTTCCTAAAGGTGGCAAAGAAACACCCTTTTAGGCCAACTTTTAGAAGGCTCATGCTTTGTAAAAACTCCAGATGTGTGCTCGAAAGCAACAGCCCTCAGCTTAATGCTTGTACCACTCATAGTGTCTGGGGGGGATTCAACAGCTCATTTTAAGAAAACGTCAATGACTCTTTAAGGTATAGCTCACCAATTTACATGGGTTTTCCAGGACTGTAATATTGATGACCTCTCCCTAGCATAGGTCATTAATATAAGATCGATTGAGTCTAACTTCTGGCACCCACACCAATAATGCTAATTTAAAGGGGTCATCCAACCTTAGTGAAATCTTTGGCAAACGGTTGTCATGTGACCACAAGTGTTGAATTCGTGGTCATGTACCTATTAGAGTCTGTCGTGTCTCAAAGTTTTCTATATAATTGCAGATAAAGCTCATCACACAGAGGTTTGAAATCCAATGATCTCTGATGTAAATCCCTTAAAGTTTAGAAGAGACAGAGGAGTTTTTCTGACGCGTTTCGAGTCAATCCAACTCTTAATCGTAGATGTATCTAACAAAGCTAATTAGGTTTACTTCTCAACCGCTGGAACCAAAAAGCGTAGCTGAACCCTAATGCTATGTGCATTACTCACTGTCAGAATTTGGCAAGCTGCAGCGCTTGACAAAGATTTTACAAGGGGCAGACAATCCCTTTGAAGGTCTTGGTGCCCCAGAATAGGCACAGCTTCTTACATTGTGTAGAAGCTATGAATGGTACTGCAATTCTAACAGGAAAAATAAGTTTATTGTATTGGGATGGACCCCGCCTTTTGATTTCACAATTACTTTATTTTTAACCCCTACAAAAGTATGACAAGCTTGACATTTTTCAGTCACTAACCCTTGGTGGTTGTAGCTTGTAATTGATGGGTTCATACTTTTGACCGTGAGAGCTGTCGCATGTAAGAATGTGACTTAATCTGGCTGCTGGCTTTTCCAGAACTATTTTTGCTGCTGTGGGTCTCTGGGAGGTTACCGACTACCACAGCGTACCCCTCTGTGGAATCTCTTCCCACTGCTGCCACCAAGTGTGGAGACATGGGGGTTAGTGGGTGCTGTCGTCCGCTGGCCCGAGACCGCATGGACCAGGGCTCATTCCACTGAACGCTCGCTCTCCTTCCTCGTGGGCAGAATACTAATCAGACAACACAGGGTGAGAATAAAACTGCGTTACAATACTCTATTGAACCACCAAACAGACAATAACTTATAGAACAGGTCCAGCAAAATACCCAAGATAGTGCAAATTACAGGGTCTCATCTTTCTGCTGGCTCGTCAGGATTTGAGCAGTTGTGGCTTTGGTGCTTCCAGGGCCGACTAGCCCCACGAATGTTATTTTGCTTTTGCGGTCACCCTCAGAGTGGTGGTAACGTCAAGCTTAGGAGCTGACAGTCCATTGAGGTACGTGGCCAGGTGACCTGATAGTACCAGCCTGGATTATTCAAACTTCTTTGATGGTTTGGTGGTGGTCAATGGAGCATCTCTGTATTTCTTCAGTTGGAGCCATTATGCCATGGCTAATGTCATGTAGAGTTTCTCTTCATGGAGTCATGGTGTCCTGGCTGTCAAGTCATGGTGGAAACAGAGGCAGATCCCCATTTATAGTACACAGCTGTTATTCAGGCATTTTTTCCTCAGGATTGGGGGAAGGTGGCAGAATCTCCTTTCACATTGTTGGAAAGTTCATAGTTTATCCTTCAGTATTTTGCAAGTCAGCAAACTGCATGGCCTGGTACAATGGCTAATCAACGTATTATCAAAGATCAATTGTTCAATGACCCTGTGTTCCTGTCCTCCAAAGATAGCAGACAATAACCTGTAGGAGCTGATCTAAGAAGTAAACAGCAGGCATTCAATAATTAACAAATATCAACTGAAGTGTCGACGTTCAGACTCTTATGAACAATAGTCTGTGTTTATTGACCAACCAAAGAAAAAATACATAAATTCAATTGTCAATGTTCAGACAATAGCCTATGTCTCTGGGCCTACTGAAAATAGCCACGCTTAGTGCTTATTTACTCGGACTCCCATGACAGCACGACGAGAGAGGGGATCCGCCCATTAGGAACAGGAAACCTACAGATACAAAAGGGCGGTACCTCTCCCTTGCCTCAGTTGGTTTCCTGTTCCTGAGGGGACGGGTGCCTACAGACAGAAGGCCCAGGCCGGCCGGCCGATTACGGTAGCGGGGGGGTCTCCTACCTCGGCCGGTGCGGAGATCCCTGGAGACGCCATGGTGGTCCTTGCTGGACTTCATGGCAGTGGCGTTCGCAGCAGGGAGCGGAGTCCGGAGGATTTCCTGCATCCATCAGCGCAGGTAAGTATTCCCATTGGTGGTGCAGCGGTGCGGCATGGCTGCGGGTGCCGGGCTCGGATGTGTGGGGAGCTCCGGAGCGCTGCCGATCCGCCCCGGCGTCCTGCACCGCTCTCAGCATGTGCTGGAGCGTTTCCGGGTGCGGTGACGTGGGGGGGTGGAGTTTGGTAGCCGCTTCCGGGTCGTCGGACGTCTGCGCATGCGCGGACGATCCAAGATGGCGGCGCCCATCGCATCTGAACGCCGGTTCGTCCAACAGCCCTCTGCCCTCCTTGCTGTGTCCAGAACCAATAGGGATAGCGCTGGCCTATCTGCTGACCGGATCCAAGGGGGATATAAGCAGGTTACAATGGCAGAACCCTGCTTTTGGTCGTAATCCGTCATGGAGAGTGGTGGTGAGCAGCAGCAGCTGTCAGACGAGATGCGTCAGAAGCCCAAAAAGGATAGAGGCGACCAACCCAGTCGAAAAAGCTCATCCGAACAGGGATCCAGAGCTTCGACTAGGAAAGAACCCCCTCGGATTCCGGTACTTGACTTGGGCGCACGGGTAAGTGACCTACGTGAAAGTTTACTCTGTGACGCGGGCCCCTTATACTTTATCTTTCCAGGGGAAGAAAAGTACGGAAAAATCCAAGCATAAGGAGTGTGCCCTCTGTGGAGTCCCCTTACCCGACTCTTGTACTAAAAAGTTATGTGCCCCCTATATACAACAGACGGTGAGGTCTACAGGAGTGGTTGGGTGGAAGTGACCTTAGGTCAGATAGTGGTTATCACCTATATTGTCCTCCCCCAGGTAGCAGAAGAGTCCGTGAGTACGGCAAATTTAAAAGAAATGATCCGGCTAGAGGTAAGGGAGTCATTACGATCCCTATCCCAAGCGGAAGGCCCGAAGCATAGGACCCCTCTGGACTCTAATTCGTCAGAAGAGGAAAGAGGAGAAAGTATCTATCTCTCTAGTCCTTTCTCCTCTTCATCAGATGAGGAGTCTGGACGATTTTGTCTACCCTTGGATAAGATTGACAAGGTAGTCAAATCAGTTAGAGGCACGATGGGTATAGAGGAACCCAAATCACAGCCCTCAAAACAGGAGTTAATGTTTAGTGGTTTAGATCGTAAGAAACATAGATCTTTTCCGGTAAATGAGAAAATCCAAGAATTGATACTCCGAGAATGGAAGAAACCGGAAAAAAAGGGGGCCTTACCGCCAGCTTTAAAACGCAGGTATCCCTTTGATGATCCGGTGGTGGAGACATGGGATAAAGCTCCGAGGTTGGACGCGGCAGTAGCAAAGGCGTCAAAGAAAGCCTCATTACCCTTTGAGGATATGGGGTCCCTCAAAGATCCCCTAGACAGAAAGGCGGATATCTTTCTAAAAGGTACCTGGGAGATGGCGGCTGGATCCCTCAGACCAGCAGTGGCCGCAACGTGCACAGCCAGGTCATTAATGGTCTGGCTAGATCAATTAGAGTCTCAGCTGAAGGATGGGGCATCCAGAGATTCTATTCTGAAAGCGCTTCCGACAATTCAGAATGCTGCAGCCTTCCTATCGGATGCTTCTGTGGACTCTGTCAGGATGGCGGCCAGAGCGGCAGGTCTATCTAACGCGGCTCGCAGGGCCCTATGGTTAAAGTGCTGGTCAGGTGACATCCAGTCCAGAACTAAGCTCTGCGCCATTCCGTGCGAGGGACAGTATCTCTTTGGTCCAACGCTGGACGAGTTGCTGGAAAAGGCAGGCGATGATAAAAAGAAGTTTCCAAGCCTGTACTCGGCATCCTACCGCCGACCCTTCAGTCGAAGAAGATTTGGTCGTGGGAAGAAACGCGGGTCCTCTCCCACTAGAGAGAGTTTCAGATGGGAAGACAGACGCGGTAGAGGTACGGGATATATGTTTCGCCGTTCCTCAAAGGATCAGAAAAAACCAGACCAATGACTAGCAATCCCTGTGGGGTGTAGACTGTCAGCATTCTCCTCAGCATGGCTTGACATAACGAACAGTAGATGGGTCAGAGGCATTGTTACTAAAGGTCTAAAGCTGGACTTCAATCATTGGCCTCGGGATAAATTCAAATTAACCCCTTATCGTTCCTCCCCCCTGGAGCAAGCAGCCCTAGAGGCTGAAGTCATGAACTTATGCGCCAAGAATGTATTGGTGGAAATTCCAGATTCAGAAAAAGGAAGGGGGATTTTATTCTCCTCTTTTTCTGATCAAGAAGCCGGATGGATCATTTAGAACGATCATTAATCTAAAGTGTCTTAATGAGTTCCTGGTTAATGAATCCTTCAAAATGGAAACGATTAATTCAGCAATAAAGATATTGTTTAATCACTGTTTCATGGTAGTTGTAGATCTTAAAGATGCATACTATCATGTTCCAATACATGAAGATTTCCAGAAGTTCCTGAGAGTAGCGGTGTCAATGGAGGGTAGCATTCGCCATTTCCAGTTCAGAGCTCTCCCCTTTGGCTTATCAGCGGCTCCTAGGGTGTTCACAAAACTAGTGGCCGAGGTCATGGCGCACTTACGAGAGTCCGACATCCTGATCATTCCCTACTTGGATGACTTCCTTATAGTAGGGAGCTCAGCAGACCATTGCCTGTCCCAGCTAGAAACAGCCACATCCAGACTGGAGCGTCTGGGGTGGATCATAAATTATGAGAAATCTCGTTTACAGCCTCAAAAAATACAAAGATTCTTAGGACTGTTATTAAACTCAGAATCCCAACAGTGTTGTCTTCCACCCGACAAATCATTACATATCCAGCAACAGGTGTCTAAGGCAATTGACAAACCATCCATGACCCATAGACAGGCTATGTCACTATTGGGTTCCTTAACCTCTTGCATTCCCGCTGTCCGTTGGGCCCAATTCCACACCAGACCATTACAATCTGAGGTGCTGGTTAATGACAAAATCTTACAGGGGTCCCTGCAGAGTCAGGTTACTTTAGGTCCAAAAGCACTCACATCTCTTAAGTGGTGGCTAGTCAGTGAAAATTTATCGGCGGGGGTTCCCTGGGTGTCTCAGGTAACACGTGTGGTAACAACTGATGCTAGCCCTGCGGGTTGGGGAGCACACATGGATGACATGATGGTTCAGGGTCTATGGCCCCCTTCCCTAATGTCAGCCTCCTCCAACCAGAAAGAGTTAATGGCAGTAGAGCTTTCAGTGAAAAAATTCCTCTCATATCTGCAGGGTCATCATGTCAAGATCCTATGGACAACCGGGTGACGGTCGCGTACATAAATCATCAGGGTGGAACTCATTCCGAGTCACTGATGAGAGTGGCGGATCGTCTGTTCCAGACAGCAGAGAATCACTTTTTATCCCTATCCGCTCTACACATAAGAGGAAAGGAAAACGACAAAGCGGACTTTCTTAGCCGCAACACCTTGAAGCAAGGGGAGTGGTCCCTAAACAATCGTGTGTTCGATCAGATTGTCCACAAATGGGGGCATCCAGATGTAGATCTATTTGCTACCAGGGACAACCGGAACACAACAAAATTCTGTTCCCTAAATCCCAGGGAGAATCCTCTAGCCGTAGACGCTTTTCTGATCAATTGGGATTTTCAGCTGGCATATGCATTTCCTCCACTAGGCCTATTACCCTTAGTAGTCAGGAAGATAAGAGAAGATCGAGCCAGGGTTATATTGATTGCCCCATTCTGGCCCAGAAGGGCCTGGTTCACTTGGCTCAGGATCATGTCAGTGGAGGATCCCTGGGTGCTTCCGGAGATTCCGGATTTGCTCTACCAGGGTCCGATCAGTCATCCGCAAGTAAAGAACCTTCATTTAACGGCATGGATTTTGAAAGGGCGTTACTGAAAAACAAAGGGTTCTCCCCGAGTTTGATTGAAACCCTTATGAAAAGTAGGAAACAAATAACCACAACGATCTACGCCAGGACCTGGCGGAAGTTTCTGGCCTCTTCTGATTTCAAATTAGAAGAAGGAATACCTGTAAAACAAATTTTAGAATTCCTGCAAAAAGGCTTAGAGCTAGGTCTATCCACTAGTACTCTAAAGGTACAGGTCTCGGCCCTAGGGGCTCTATTCTCCTGTAACGTCGCCAATAATTACTGGATCTCAAGGTTCATTAAGGCATCCAGTAGATCTAGACCCATTCAGAAAGATAGATCTATGCCTTGGGATCTCAACTTAGTCCTATCAGCATTGACTAAAGAGCCATTTGAACCTTTACAATCAGCTTCAATTAAGGCCCTATCCCTTAAGACAGCTTTTCTGGTAGCAATTACATCTGCCCGTAGAATAGGAGACATACAAGCTCTCTCCAGGGTATCCACTTATACAGAGTTTCTACCAGACAGAGTAATCCTCAGACCGGACCCAGCCTATTTACCAAAAGTGTCATCACGGTTTCACAGGTCACAAGAGATAATTTTACCATCCTTCCTCCCTAATCCTGCTAACCCTAAGGAAGAACTACTCCATACATTAGACGTTAGGAAATGCCTGCTAGAATACATCTCTGTTACCGACACATGGAAGAAAGATGATGCATTATTTTTATCTTTCCAAAATCCTAGAAAGGGACTCAGGGTATCAAAATACACACTAGCAAAGTGGATTAGGGAGGCTATCTCTTTGGCTTATACTGCAGGTGGGGGTCCGGCTCCGCAGAGTCTGAGGGCGCATTCCACCAGGGCCATGGCTACATCCTGGGCGGAAAAATCTGGAGTATCAATCGACCAGATATGTAAGGCGGCCACATGGTCATCCCCGTCCACCTTCTTTAAGCACTATAGGTTGGATTTGGGGGCTTCCTCTGATCTCACATTCGGGTTAAGGGTGCTACAAGCCATAGTCCCTCCCTAAGGTAGTTTTACATCTCTGTAATTCTCTCGTCGTGCTGTCATGGGAGTCCGAGTAAAGCATTAAGCTACTTACTGGTAGCGGCATTTCTCGGAGGCCCATGACAGCACCCTTAGTTCCCTCCCTATTCACGTGGGGCTTGCACTTCCTATAGATGTATATATCTCACACATGATACCAGTTCCAAATATATAGCTGGAGATTTGTATATAATCTGTATATAATTTGTATATAGTGTATATTTTTTGTGCCACTAACCGCGGTAGTCCTCTCAAGACTCTGAAATACAACTGAGGCAAGGGAGAGGTACCGCCCTTTTGTATCTGTAGGTTTCCTGTTCCTAATGGGCGGATCCCCTCTCTCGTCGTGCTGTCATGGGCCTCCGAGAAATGCCGCTACCAGTAAGTAGCTTAATGCTTTTTTTGCTGATACAAAAGGAACCACCGTCACCAATTCAATAGAACTTATCATGGATACTGTAAAGGAGGAAACCGTGTCAGCCGTGGGAAGTAAGTTTTAAACACTAAACCATGGTGTGGTAACACTCATGAGAGGCAGGGATACTTATGCTGTCTGGGCATTCAAGGCGTCATGTGTTGCTCCCCCACCTGTACATTCTGATAGCTCTTTTGTCCCATGGGAAGAATGCCATATTTTTAAACTGGTGCTCTGACGACACATCATTTAATCTTAAATATCCAGTTGTGAATTTTCAGTAGACTAGTGGGCATAGACTATTATCTTTAAGTTGACTTTTGAATTTGTGTTTTATTCCTTTGGTTGCTCAAGAAACACAGACTATTGTTTGTATGAGCCTTCAATGTTGATTTTTGAGTTGATGTTTGTTCTTATTGTTTATTTTGGATGACAAGGATGCAGGGTAATTGAACAATAGATGTTTTTAATATGTTGATTACATATTGTCCGGCCAGCTAGCTAGTTTGCTGACCTGCAAAACAGAAGATGACAAACTATGCAGATTGATTAAATACTCAAATAATGAATGATAAACTCATCCCACCTCCCCCTGATCTGTGCATGATGACCTGAGACACAGAAGTGGGTATAAAGAGGGATTTCTATCTTTTTGCATGGAGAAACAAGTGACTTGCCAGAACAGTCTAGACACCATAACTCCATAAAGGAACACTACCAGGATAACATGTATACGAAAGAAAACACATACCAGCGCCTATAATCAATATCCAAAGATCATAAATCGTAGAGTTCAGGCACTGACAAAGGACTTATAGTAGACAGACTGCAACTCAGAATACAATAAAAAACACAAGAACAAAAGCAGTCCAAAAAGTCCAATTATATGCAAAATATCAAAAATGTTTATTAAGAATATAGGTGAACAGACAGCAGGGAATGGATTCCCCATGATAGCCTCAACACATCTAGAAAGGGCACAGATAGGTGTGCAGCAGAGTATCCCATAAAAAGCATAATACACAGCCCATTCAGTAAGCACATATAACAGTCAGGTGACATGCATCGCTATAAAGCATAAACATATGAGTGGTACATACCCGTAGATACAGATAGTGGTCACTGCGCACACCTAATCGCGCGATTAGGTGTGCGCAGTGACCACTATCTGTATCTACGGGTATGTACCACTCATATGTTTATGCTTTATAGCGATGCATGTCACCTGACTGTTATATGTGCTTACTGAATGGGCTGTGTATTATGCTTTTTATGGGATACTCTGCTGCACACCTATCTGTGCCCTTTCTAGATGTGTTGAGGCTATCATGGGGAATCCATTCCCTGCTGTCTGTTCACCTATATTCTTAATAAACATTTTTGATATTTTGCATATAATTGGACTTTTTGGACTGCTTTTGTTCTTGTGTTTTTTACAGGATAACATGTCTCCATCAAGAGGGACACAGATTTGACATTCCACAGGATGTCAGCTTAGGGGGCTACAGCTCCACACACAAAGTAGTGACTCAAAAAGAACAACATTAAGGTCATGGAGTGGCCTAGCCAGTCTCCAGACCTTACTCCCATAGAAAACTTATGGAGGGAGTTGAAGCTCCGAGTTACCAATCGCCAGCCTCAAAATCTTAATGATTTAGAGATGATCTGCAAAGACGAGTGGACCAAAATTCCTCCTGACATGTGCGCAAACCTCATCATCAACTACAAAAAAAAGTCTGACTGCTGTGCTTGCCAACAAGGGTTTTGCCACCAAGTATTAAGTCTTGTTTGCCAGAGGGATCAAATACTTATTTCTCACTGCAAAATGCAAATACATTTATATAATTTATACAATTTGATTTTCTGGATTTTATTCTTATAGTCGGTCTCTCAATGTTAAAATTAACCTACCCTTAAAATTATAGACTGTTCATGTCTTTGTCAGTGGCCAACTTACAAGATCAAATACTTATTTCCTTCACTTTATATTTATTATATACACACACCATAAAATGTTTAGTGAAGAAACCTGATGATTTGAATAGTATGTAATTATCTGATAATAACTATGACAATATTCATGTAGCATAGGTGAAATATCCAGGTTGAGAACATACCCCAATATTTTAAGGTGTTCTCCCTACAATTTAATAGAAAGAGAATAAAGCGGTGGAGTATTCCTATACATATTGAATACTCGTGAAATCACCTTGCTTCCCCAGCACGTGTTTCGCCTAACTGCTTTTTCAAGGGCATTTGTGGTCGCTAGGACATTATGGGTGGAAGCACATGTCATTCTGAACTTTGTATCTACCGTAGTAATTATCCAGGTGTTCAGGGGATCCTTACTAGCACTATGATTATTTCTATGTGCAATTGCTGATATTTGACCTTGGTGTATTTGCTGGGGCTCCCCCAGGTTTCTCCCATATCCCACACTGTACTCTGCCTATCCTTACACTTTTTCTTGTTTCCTCCTTATTAGACCTTGATATTTTACATTGATATTTGTCATTTTTAAATTTTCACAATAAACTTGTACTTTTTAATTGGTGGTTTGTGGTTACTCCAATTCCTGGTGGTTTCACAAATTTACATGATTTGATAAAGCCTCCTCATGCCTATAAAATACGCAGAGAAATGGATTGATAATTGTTTCCTGTGTTTGGACCAATAGTAACTACACTTGTATAGAATTAGTGTTTTTTAACACCACCTTATATCCTTTTACTTGTGGTAAGTAATTTGCCAAATATCAGTAGTTGAAATGTTTAGTAAGGTTTCCGAGTCCTACATATTATATTTTTTTTATAATAACAGTTCCAGAATTCTGTAAAAAATAAATAAATAAAGACATACATATCCAATGCATTGATGCTCCATCCTGGCGTTTTCTGGGACCCTTTGCCCGTCTCTGCTTCCTTTTATCACTTGACACAGAGGAAGTGACTACTCAGCTAATCACTGATGACAGTGGGGACCCACTTGAGCCAGGCGGTGGCCGCGGCGGGGATCCACTTGAGGCAGTCAGTGGCTTAGTTTCATATCTTGTGTGTCGAGTGGGGACCAAGAAGCAGAGATTGACAGGAAACCTGGGAAGTGTTGGAAAGAGAGTGGCGTGGGTTATTGCTGCAATGAGTATGACTTTTTTATTAGAAAAAAATGTCAGCCCCTTTTAAAATAATCTTTGCCCAAACTTTTTTTTTAGGTCTCATGCATGTTGTGTTAATAAAATAACGGGCCTTACTTACCCCCCGTTGCTCCACGCTGCCTCATAGCTGCTACTCTTGGTCTCTGTTAATATGGCTGCAGTGAGGATGTCTATAGCACGTGACCTTTGCAGCAGTCCTCACTGCCGGGCTGTCATGGTCACGTGCTGTTGTTTTGATGACAATGTGGCATCCACTTTTCCAAAGACGAGGGGCAGCAGCACAAAAGCAGCAAATGCTAAGTGAAGCTGATTTGAGGTTATTTTTTAACCCCTTCCCGACCCATGACGCCACGTAGGCGTCATGAAAGTCGGTGCCAATCCGACCCATGACGCCTATGTGGCGTCATGGAAAGATTGCGTCCCTGCAGGCTGGGTGAAAGGGTTAACTCCCATTTCACCCGATCTGCAGGGACAGGGGGAGTGGTAGTTTAGCCCAGGGGGGGTGGCTTCACCCCCTCGTGGCTACGATCGCTCTGATTGGCTGTTGAAAGTGAAACTGCCAATCAGAGCGATTTGTAATATTTCACCCATTATAACGGGTGAAATATTACAATCCAGCCATGGCCGATGCTGCAATATCATCGGCCATGGCTGGAAATACTAGTGTGCCCCCACCCCACCGATCGCCCCCCCAGCCCACCGATCTGGCCGGTACACTGCTCCGGCTCCCCTCCGTCCAGTGCTCCGCTCCCCCCCGTGCTCTTGTCCGCTCCCCCCGTGCTCCAATCACCCCCCCGTGCTCCAATCACCCCCCCTGCACTCCGATCCACCCCCCCCCGTGCTCCGTTCCACCCCCCGTGCTCCGTTCCACCCCCCCGTGCTCCGTTCCAGCCCCCCCGTGCTCCGTTCCAGCCCCCCCGTGCTCCTTTCCACGCCTGCCGCGCTCCGATTCCCCCCCCCCCCCCCGTGCTCCGATTCCCCCCCCCCCCCCACCCCATCATACTTACCGATCCTGCCGGGGTCCCATCCGTCTTCTCCCTGGGCGCCGCCATCTTCCAAAATGGCGGGCGCATGCGCAGTACGCCCGCCGAATCTGCCGGCCGGCAGATTCGTTCCAAAGTGCATTTTGATCACTGAGATAGATTATATCTCAGTGATCAAAATAAAAAAAAAATAAATGACCCCCCCCCCTTTGTCACCCCCATAGGTAGGGACAATAAAAAAATATTTTTTTTTCCACTAATGTAGGGGTAGGGGTAGGGTTAGGGGTAGGGTTAGGGCTAGGGTTAGGGTTTCGGTATGTGCACACGTATTCTGGTCCTCTGCGGATTTTTCCGCTGCGGATTTGATAAATCCGCAGTGCTAAACCGCTGCGGATTTATGGCGGATTTACCGCGTTTTTTCTGCACATTTCACTGCGGTTTTACAATTGCGATTTTCTATTGGAGCAGTTGTAAAACCGCTGCGGAATCCGCACAAAGAAGTGACATGCTGCGGAATGTAAACCGCTGCGTTTCCGTGCAGTTTTTCCGCAGCATGTGTGCAGCGATTTTTGTTTCCCGTAGGTTTACATTGAACTGTAAGCTCATGAGAAACTGCTGCTTTTCCGCAGCATGTGCACATACCTTTAGAATTAGGCCATGTGCACACGGTGCGGATTTGGCTGCGGATTGGCCGCTGCGGATTCGCAGCAGTGTTCCATCAGGTGTACAGTACCATGTAAACATATGAAAAACCAAATCCGCTGTGCCCATGGTGCGGAAAATACCGTGCGGAAACGCTGCGTTGTATTTTCCGCAGCATGTCAATTCTTTGTGCGGATTCCGCAGCGTTTTACACCTGTTCCTCAATAGGAATCCGCAGGTGAAATCCGCACAAAAAACACTGGAAATCCGTGGAAAATCCGCAGGTAAAACGCAGTGCCTTTTACCCGCGGATTTTTCAAAAATGGTGCGGAAATATCTCACACGAATCCGCAACGTGGGCACATAGCCTTAGGGTTAGGGTTGGAATTAGGGTTGTGATTAGGGTTGTGATTAGGGTTATGGCTACAGTTGGGATTAGGGTTAGGGGTGTGGGGGGGTTAGTGTTGGAGGTAGAATTGAGGGGTTACCACTGTTTAGGCACATCAGGGGTCTCCAAACGCAACATGGCGCCACCATTGATTCCAGACAATCTCGTATTCAAAAAGTCAAATGGTGCTCCCTCACTTCCGAGCCCTGATGTGTGCCCAAACAGTGGTTTACCCCCACATATGGGGTACCAGCATACTCAGGATAAACTGCGCAACAATTACTGGGGTCCAATTTCTCCTGTTACCCTTGTGAATCTAAAAAAATGCTTGCCAAAACAAAATTTTTGAGGAAAGAAAAATGATTTTTTATTTTCACGGCTCTGCGTTGTAAACGTCTGTGAAGCACTTGGGGGTTCAAAGTGCTCACCACACATCTAGATAAGTTCCTTTCGGGGTCTAGTTTCCAAAATGGGGTCACTTGTGGGGGGTTTCTACTGTTTAGGCACATCAGGGGCTCTGCAAACGCAAAGTGACGCCCGCAGAGCATTCCATCAAAGTCTGCATTTCAAAACGTCACTACTTCAATTCCGAGCCCCGGCATGTGCCCAAACAGTAGTTTACCCCCACATATGGGGTATCACCGTACTCAGGAGAAACTGGACAACAAATATTGGGGTCAAATTTCTCCTGTTACCCTTGGGAAAATAAAAAATTCTGGGCTAAATAATTATTTTTGAGGAATGAAAACGTATTTATTATTTTCACGGCTCTGCATTATAACCTTCTATGAAGCACTTGGGGGTTCAAAGTGCTCACCACACATCTAGATAAGTTCCTTTGGGGGACTAGTTTCCAAAATGGGGTCACTTGTGGGGGGTTTCTACTGTTAAGCCACATCAGGGGCTCTGCAAACGCAACGTGACGCCCACAGAGCATTCCATCAAAGTCTGCATTTCAAAACGTCACTACTTCACTTCCGAGCCCCGGCATGTGCCCAAACATTGATTTACCCCCACATATGGGGTATCAGCGTACTCAGGAGAAACTGGACAACAACTTTTGGGGTCAAATTTCTCCTGTTACCCTTGGGAAAATAAAAAATTGCAGGCTAAAAGATCATTTTTGAGAAAATAATTTTTATTTTTTATTTTCATGGCTCTGCGACATGGTGTCCGCTAATGATTGGAGCTAATTTTCCATTTAAAAAGCCAAATGGCGTACCATCCCTTCCGAGCCCTGCCGTGCGCCCAAACAGTGGTTTACCCCCACATATGGGGTATCCGCCTACTCAGGACAAACTGGACAACAATATTTGGGGTCCAATTTCTCCTATTATCCTTGGCAAAATAGGAAATTCCAGGCTAAAAAATCATTTTTGAGGAAAGAAAAATTATTTTTTATTTTCATGGCTCTGCATTATAAACTTCTGTGAAGCACCTGGGGGTTTAAAGTGCTCAATATGCATTTAGATAAGTTCCTTGGGGGGTCTAGTTTCCAAAATGGGGTCACTTGTGGGGGAGCTCCAATGTTTAGGCACACAGGGGCTCTCCAAACGCGACATGGTGTCCGCTAACAATTGGACCTAATTTTCCATTCAAAAAGTCAAATGGCGCGCCTTCCCTTCCGAGCCCTGCCGAGTGCCCAAACAGTGGTTTACCCCCACATATGAGGTATCGGCGTACTCGGGAGAAATTGCCCAACAAATTTTATGATCCATTTTATCCTACTGCCCATGTGAAAATGAAAAAATTGAGGCGAAAAGAATTTTTTTGTGAAAAAAAAGTACTTTTTCATTTTTACAGATCAATTTGTGAAGCATCTGAGGGTTTAAAGTGCTCACTAGGCATCTAAATAAGTTCCTTGGGGGGTCTAGTTTCCAAAATGGGGTCACTTGTGGGGGAGCGCCAATGTTTAGGCACACAGGAGCTATCCAAACGCGACATGGTGTCCGCTAACGATGGAAATAATTTTTCATTCAAAAAGTCAAATGGCGCTCCTTCCCTTCCGAGCCTTACCATGTGCCCAAACAGTGGTTTACCCCCACATGTGAGGTATTGGTGTACTCAGGAGAAATTGCCCAACAAATTTTAGGATCCATTTTATCCTGTTGCCCATGTGAAAATGAAAAAATTGAGGCTAAAAGAATTTTTTTGTGAAAAAAAAGTACTTTTTCATTTTTACGGATCAATTTGTGAAGCACCTGGGGGTTCAAAGTGCTCACTATGCATCTAGATAAGTTCCTTGGGGCGTCTAGTTTCCAAAATGGGGTCACTTGTGGGCGAGCTCCAATTTTTAGGCACACGGGGGCTCTCCAAACGTGACATGGTGTCCGCTAAAGAGTGCAGCCAATTTTTGATTCAAAGAGTCAAATGGCGCTCCTTCCCTTCCAAGCCCTGCCGTGCGCCCAAACAGTGGTTTACCCCCACATATGAGGTATCAGCGTACTCAGGACAAATTGGACAACAACTTTCGTGGTTCAGTTTCTCCTTTTACCATTGGGAAAATAAAAAAATTGTTGCTAAAAGATCATTTTTGTGACTAAAAAGTTAAATGTTCATTTTTTCCTTCCATGTTGCTTCTGCTGCTGTGAAGCACCTGAAGGGTTAATAAACTTCTTGAATGTGGTTTTGAGTACCTTGAGGGGTGCAGTTTTTAGAATGGTGTCACTTTTGGGTATTTTCAGCCATATAGACCCCTCAAACTGACTTCAAATGTGAGGTGGTCCCTAAAAAAAAATGGTTTTGTAAATTTCGTTGTAAAAATGAGAAATCGCTGGTCAAATTTTAACCCTTATAACTTCCTAACAAAAAAAAATTTTGTTTCCAAAATTGTGCTGATGTAAAGTAAACATGTGGGAAATGTTATTTATTAACTATTTTGTGTCACATATCTCTCTGGTTTAACAGAATAAAAATTCAAAATGTGAAAATTGCGAAATTTTCAAAATTTTCGCCAAATTTCCGTTTTTATCACAAATAAACGCATAATTTATTGACCTAAATTTACCACTAACATGAAGCCCAATATGTCACGAAAAAACAATCTCAGAACCGCTAGGATCCGTTGACGCGTTCCTGAGTTATTACCTCATAAAGGGACACTGGTCAGAATTGCAAAAAACGGCCAGGTCTTTAAGGTCAAAATAGGCTGGGTCATGAAGGGGTTAAACAGCTATGCCTGTGAATTAAAAAAAAAAGTGGACAACCCCTTTAACTCACTTACATGATACAGGATATATCAATGAGAAATGTCTGTTTTATCCCCAGATCCTTTCTGTTTGGCTCATTATCCCTCGGCCTTTCATAGTGTTATGTTTAACCCCGTTGAGCCCAGGCTGCTGGCCACTGCCAATTCCAAGGAGGGTGTCGGACTGTGGGACATCAGAAAACCTCACACGTAAGTTTTGTTTTTAACTCTGTTGCCAAGAATTTGCTGATAAGTTACATGAGCACAGTATACATCTTCTGACCTCCAGTCATTTAGTCTATGATCATTTATCATACTGAAACAGAAATGTACTATATAAAAAAATTATCTATACATTACCTGGATTACTGGATTACAGTGTATGTTTTATAATATAATAACACCAACTCGTCCATGAGATTATCTGGGCGCACAAATATTAGGGCACAGGCTAGATAGGCTCCAAAATGCTGTTTCCAACTGGCTGCTCTTTATAGGGCTACAGATGTGACCTCACGTCTACAACAAGGAAATGCTGCCCACTGATTGGCTGCAGCAGTCACGTGTTGTAGACATGACCTCACTGACTGAGCCCTGTGTACAATAGGCCCGTAGAGAGCATCAGGAATGTTTTCATCTGGTAAGCACTGCTGGTCTTTATTATTTTAAAGTATTTCCTGCCTGTCCTCCAATGTTCTTGAAAACGGACATTGTTTTTAGTGAATTATTTTGATACAATTTTTTGGAAAATGAGAAAGCAAGAGAAATAAATGCATATTGCATGTTCACCAGTAGGTGGCACCGGCTGCTCATTCTGCGGGAGGCTTCTCTCTGTGACCACAGTACTAAAAAAAAAAATCTTGTCTTGTACTGACAAGAAGCCTTCCAGACTTCACACAGGGAGCCACATTCTTCAGATTCCGATCCTTTCTTGGATGGCGGGATTTATCAAACATGACACCCTATTTACACTATGCCTCCGGCTGGGAGCACACCGAGGGGTGCAGAAAGTCAGGCACTCGCTTAGGAGAAAGCATATTTACAACCGTTGATCATATAAGGAAGAGTAGTGGGTGAGATGAACGGCTACGTATGCTAATGGTAGCACACCGCATAACAAATAAAGCTTATACAAGGTACTAATCCCATCTGTCATCTGATAGAGCTGGATGACATAGTGATAATTGGTGCACACCCCAGCAATTTACTAGAAATTACTTTTATCTGGATTACTGCGCCTATTGTATCCACATTTAGTACTGCCGCCTCCACCGTGTGCCCAGTATCATTTTTCTGTAGTTCTGCGATGTTGCACCACTGCACTACTAAAGTCCCAGTTACAAAAGCTATTACCTTCCAGTGACCCAAGAGCTTAACCAGATCTGTTGTATACAAAAAAGCTAGTCTTTTATCCCTTTAATGATTACCAATATGCCTTTTCACAGGGCTTTACTTTTTCACATTGCGTTCTTTATTCATGGAGTAAGTTCATAGCGTCTCCCAGTGGGTGCAGAATGAGTGTGTCAGCAGCATAGTCTACAGTCTGTAGTAGCATCCATTGTGGTTGTTTAACCCCTTAGATGTCACTGTCCTCAACGACGGCGGCATCTAGATAATTAACAGTTAGATGAGGCTCCCTCTTTAACACCATTGACACCCCCGCAAAACAGTCACAAGGTGCCGATGGTTGATCTTGGGGTCTGCTTGACGCAGTGGGCTATTAGGCCATAAGCCAGGTCTAACTGGCAGTATGTCAGTGTAATACTAACAGGTCTCGTGTCCTGCAATTCAGCGTTATTGCAGCAATCAAAGTGAAAAATTTTCCAAGTCCCATAATGGGTCAAATTAAAAAAAAAAAAACTACGAAAAAATTACAGACTACTGTTTCGCCATGAAAATATGGGTTTTATGTAAAAATTCCCTCAAAAACAAACATAATATTGTCTTGTCGGTTTCCTAGTCACTGGTACCACAAAGGCTCTGGAAAAGTGACATGTCTCCCCCTGGAGTCACTTGTTAGGGGTTTTTGATTTACTGGCACCTCAGGGGCTCTGCAAATGGCACCTAAAATCTATTCCAACAGAATTTTTATTCCACAAGCCGAATATCACCCCTTCTCTTCTGTGCCCTGCCATATGTCCCAATAGTATTGTATGACGACATTAGGGCTTTGCTGCGTTAGGTAGAAATTGCATAACAAATTATGGCTTCCATTTTCTTCTATTACCCCTCGTGAAAATGTAAAATTTGGGACAGTTTTGTCTAGAAAAAAAATTGTGCATATTTTTTTTTTATTTTATTTTCACAGCGCAGTGTTTAAAGTTCTTTAAAGCACCTGCGGGTTAAAAATGCTCCCAACACCCCTAGGTGAATTCATTGAGGGGTCACTTGTGGCAGGTTTCTGTTGTTTTGGCATTACTGGGGGCTCTGCAAATGCGGCATGGCGCCCACAACCTTTTCTGTACAAATAGTACTCCAAAAATCAAACAGTTCCCCTTCCATTGTGAACCCAGCTATGTGCCTAAACAGTAGCTTTTGACCACATGGGATAGTGCCACATTTGTGATAAACTGTGCAACAAATTGTGTTTTTTTTGTTTTCTCCTGTTCTCCATTGTAAAAATGAAAACTTTGGGCCTAAAACATCATTTTAATGAAAAAAAAAATGTAGTTTTTTATTTTATTATTCCACTTTGCATTAATTCTTGTGAAGCACCTGAAGAATTAATAAACTTCCTCACAACAGTCTTGAATGCCTTGAGGGGTACAGTTTTCACAATGGTATCACTTTTGTGGGTTTTTAGGTATATACGCCCCTCAGTCACTTCCATACTGAATAGGTCTTGAAAACAAAATGTTTTGTAAATGTCCATGGAAAAAAAAAAGAAAGAAAAATTGCT
The DNA here is from genome assembly GCF_032444005.1 of Ranitomeya imitator. Classification (NCBI taxonomy): domain Eukaryota; kingdom Metazoa; phylum Chordata; class Amphibia; order Anura; family Dendrobatidae; genus Ranitomeya; species Ranitomeya imitator. The sequence continues at coordinate 712,736,361 of NC_091282.1, read as the reverse complement.
GCTGAACCTGTAACCCTTCCAGCATCCTGACAGAATAAAAGAAATTTGAAAACTAATGCCAGATGTAGACACATGGGGAATTTTATCAGCTTGTTTGTGTGGTATGATTATCTGGGTTAAGGGCATTAAAATTCATACTTTTAAAATGACTAATCTTTCAAAATTTTGGTCAGACTTTAGATCTTTGCATAAATAAACACAAATGACTTAAATTTGACGCTAACGTAAAGTACAATGTGTCACAAATAACCAGAACCGGTGGGACGTGTGAAGGTGCCCCAGAGTAAACGTTAAGAGGCTTTTTGGTACCTTGGATTTGTTAAAATGACTGTACTTGTAATACTGTGTTTCCAGCCCTCGCACGATTGTTATATAGTCAGACATGAAAAATATTTTGTCTTGACACATTTGCTAAAACTTCCTGGAATTTGCCAACTTCCACAGACGTGTAGGATTTGTCATAACATGTATTATGGGGCTAGAGTATATTATAAGCTGGTGTAAAAACTCATGAGCTGCACATAGATAAAATATTGTCTAAGTTGACGAATCTCTTACAGAGGAACCCAAATTTTGGCTTTTGATTATGCGCCCAGTGCAGTCGCCTAAAGTTACTACTGCAGTAATCCATGCGGACAGGCAGAGTTCTACCCCTATATGAATTACAGATCTGTCAGTGCACATCTAAAGTTAAGTTGGACTGTGTGACCACAGATCAGCAAACGAGCAGCTAGTTGGGGACTGTTTTTAGTAATGCCTGTCAACCGTCCCTTAAGCCCCCATTCATTTGTCCTATAGACAGCTGCACTTGCTCTGCCTGGCGCTCCTGTGTTGCTTATAAGAGAGCTGCTGGCAGACATCTTTGATGGAGGTTTATCTCTAGAGAAAAAAAATTACAGTCTGAAATTGGATATGCCAAATCGTTAAAGAGGACCTTTCTACAAATTTTTCATGTTCAACTGGACCTAAGTGAACTGGATGTAATAGTAATAGTAGGCTGCAGAGCTGAATAAAACTTTTTTTCCCCAGGACGTTCCTCATGACAGCACGACAGGAGGTAGTCTTATTTATCCTCTAGGGACAGGAAACACACGAGGTTAAAAGCCCCCCACTTCCGCCTCACCCCCAGTGTTTTTCCTGTCCCTTGCAGGACAGGGCGTGCAAGAGGAGTGCAGGAGCGCAATACTTACCAGAGCTCAGTGGGATCAGAGGGGACTGAATCTTTTCCCTTCCTGCTATCAAGAGACTCTATTGCTGATACCTCACTGGGCGGGGGTCCCTCAGCTTATTGGGAGAGCACCCGTCGTTGCTTCTTCCCTCTCCGGAGGGCTCTCTGCTCCACACAGCCGGTGGCCGTTTACTTCTGGTCGCACGAGTAAGCATGCGTTCCACCAGGGATCGTCTTTCCGGCCGGATGCCTTTCGAGGATGCAGACTTTTCTGGTTTAGAGGTGCACGTCCGATCGGGGTGGCGCATTGTGCATTCCAATCAGGAACACATAAAAGAGCTGTGGGGGTAATCTGGAGGCCGCCTGGACAAGGTAAGACCCTTTAAAAGGGTACTCACAAAATGGATGCTGTGCACAGTCTGAACCATGGATGTTAATCCACCTCGCTCAGAAGCGCCAGCCGAGCAGTCCTTGGCCAGTTTAAGTAACGCCCTAGTGCCTGCTTTACCATAGGTTAATGGTCACTCAGAAAGAATAGAAAATGTTCACTTTTTTGTATTCGGATAAAGGGACTCCCTTAAGGTCCGGCTCCTCTTCCCAGAAAAGAATGAGGAGATGCCTGACATGCAACACCAAGTTGGCAAATTCATACACAATGCAGTTATGTGCAGAGTCTGTTGCAAAATTCCTGAAAGAAGAACAGGTGTCCTTACTAACGGATATGCCGGCCATAATTAGGGAAGAAGTCCAGAACACAGTGTCCAGTCTCGTGCCGCCGCAGCCAGATCCAAGCACCTCCCGTCACAAGAGAGCCAGATAGGAGATGGAGGAACCCTCGGAGAAAGCGTACCCATATTCGTACTATTTTACAGTTAGAAAAACCCCCCATAAAAAATAGATACTTTATTAGATAACAATAATTGAAAAAATAAGGATAAAAACCTACAAAACCCTATCTAATACGTCTAGTCCTTCAGGGGAGAGGAATAAAATCCCCTACAGTAAACCCTAATACATACTGGTAGAATGCCCCACACGCAAAAATGTAGATATCATAACAGACATGTGATTAAACAATTTGTGATATCAAGTAGCAGCTATAAGGGTGTATCGATATAAGTGGAAATATCCCTCCAGGCTACAAAAAATAAACCTACAAGCTGATACTACCTAGATGCGGAGGTTGGCACCCTAGGAGAAGTATCGAGAATGGCGCCCCCGCTCGTACGACGACTATCCCTGGTCTCCTACCTTCTCCCTATAAGAGATAGGTGAAGAAACAGAAGGCCAGATGGCTGAAAATAACGTGTGGAAATATGTGATACCAATTATACAGCAACTCAGGCCCTCCCCTCCAATGTGATGTAAGGCCCAAGGATAGAGAAAACTAACTATGATATCACTATATATATCATTAATAACAAATTGAAACTACAGGACATACAAAATAAATAAACCAGTACTATTGTTGACTCATAAAAGATCCATAGCCAATGCTACTTTGGACTGACTAATAATATACAAGACACATATACCATATAGATAAATAACACAGCGCCACCACAAACACCTAGATAAATAACAAATAAATACATTCAGCAATGTGGATAATGCAGTTAATAGACAATACAGTCAAGATAGTAATGATATACTCATCTACTGCATTCAATCGTCCACAGCTGATGATAAATCCAGATGTAGTGGCTCAAAACACGCAGCCCTATCTTTGCAACTTGCTACTGCCATGTCGCTATCTAGTCTCTCCTGATGAACCCAACTATGTGGGGGAAACGCGTCGAGAGGTGTTTTGGAGGTGTTGTTCGCGCAGTCATCGTGTTTTGAGCCACTACATCTGGATTTATCATCAGCTCTGGACGATTGAATGCAGTAGATGAGTATATCATTACTATCTTGACTGTATTGTCTATTAACTGCATTATCCACATTGCTGAATGTATTTATTTGTTATTTATCTAGGTGTTTGTGGTGGCGCTGTGTTATTTATCTATATGGTATATGTGTCTTGTATATTATTAGTTAGTCCAAAGTAGCATTGGCTATGGATCTTTTATGAGTCAACAATAGTACTGGTTTATTTATTTTGTATGTCCTGTAGTTTCAATTTGTTATTAACCCCTCTGTGACCTTAGACGTACTATCCCGTCCAGGTGCCCTGGGCCTATCTGACCCTGGACGGGATAGTACGTCATAGCGATCGGCAGCGCTCACGGGGGGAGCGCCGCCGATCGCGGCCGGGTGTCAGCTGCTTATCGCAGCTGACATCCGGCACTATGTGCCAGGAGCGGTCACGGACCGCCACCGGCACATTAACCCCGACACACCTCGATCAAAGATGATCGCGATGTGCCGGCGGTGCAGGGAAGCACCGCGCAGGGAGGGGGCTCCCTGCGGGCTTCCCTGAGCCCCCCGCAGCAACGCGATGTGATCGCGTTGCTGCGAGGGTCTTACCTCCCTCCCTCCCTGCTCCAGGCCCGGATCCAAGATGGCCGCGGATCCGGGTCCTGCAGGGAGGGAGGTGGCTTCACAGAGCCTGCTCAGAGCAGGCACTGTGAAGCCTGCACTGCTCTAAGTGAGATCAGTGATCTGACAGAGTGCTGTGCAAACTGTCAGATCTCTGATCTGTGATGTACCCCCCTGGGACAAAGTAAAAAAGTTTAAAAAAATTTTTCCAAATGTGTAAAAAAAAAAAAAATATTCCTAAATAATGAAAAAAAAAAAATATTATTCCCATAAATACATTTCTTCACCTAAATAAAAAAAACAAAACAATAAAAGTACACATATTTAGTATCGCCGCGTCCGTAACGACCCGACCTATAAAACTGGCCCACTAGTTAACCCCTTCAGTAAACACCGTAAGAAAAAAAAAAAAAAAACGAGGCAAAAAACAACGCTTTATTATCATACCGCCGAACAAAAAGTGGAATAACACGCGATCAAAAAGACAGATATAAATAACCATGGTACCTCTGAAAACGTCATCTTGTCCTGCAAAAAACGAACCGCCATACAGCATCATCAGCAAAAAAATGAAAAAGTTATAGTCCTGAGAATAAAGCGATGCAAAAATAATTATTTTTTCTGTAAAATAGTTTTTATCGTATAAAAGCGCCAAAACATAAAAAAATTATATAAATGAGGTGTCGCTGTAATCGTACTGACCCGAAGAATAAAACTGCTTCATCAATTTTACCAAACGCGGAAAGGTATAAACGCCTCCCCCAAAAGAAATTCATGAATAGCTGGTTTTTGGTCATTCTTCCTCACAAAAATCGGAATAAAAAGCGATCAAAAAATGTCACGTGCCCGAAAATGTTACCAATAAAAACGTCAACTCGTCCCGCAAAAAACAAGACCTCACATGACTCTGTGGACCAAAATATGGAAAAATTATAGCTCTCAAAATTTGGTAACGCAAAAAATATTTTTTGCAATAAAAAGCGTCTTTCAGTGTGTGACGGCTGCCAATTATAAAAATCCGCAAAAAAACTCGCTATAAAAGTAAATCAAACCCCCCTTCATCACCCCCTTAGTTAGAGAAAAATTAAAAAAATGTATTTATTTCCATTTTCCCATTAGGGCTAGGGTTAGGATTAGGGCTAGGGTTAGGGCTAGGGTTAGGATTAGGGTTAGGGTTAGGGCTAGGGTTAGGGCTAGGGTTAGGATTAGGGCTAGGGTTAGGGCTAGGGTTAGGGTTGGGGCTACAGTTAGGGTTAGGGTTTAGATTACATTTACAGTTGGGAATAGGGTTGGGGTTAGGGGTGTGTCAGGGTTAGAGGTGTGGTTAGGGTTACCGTTGGGATTAGGGTTAGGGGTGTGTTTGGATTAGGGTTTCAGTTATAATTGGGGGTTTTCCACTGTTTAGGCACATCAGGGGCTCTCCAAACACGACATGGCGTCCGATCTCAATTCCAGCCAATTCTGCGTTGAAAAAGAAAAAAAGTGCTCCTTCCCTTCCGAGCTCTCCCGTGTGCCCAAACAGGGGTTTACCCCAACATATGGGGTATCAGCGTACTCAGGACAAATAGGACAACAACTTTTGAGGTCCAATTTCTCCTGTTACCCTTGGGAAAATACAAAACTGGGGGCTAAAAAATAATTTTTGTGGGAAAACAAAAAGATTTTTTATTTTCACGGCTCTGCGTTATAAACTGTAGTGAAACACTTGGGGGTTCAAAGTTCTCACAACACATCTAGATAAGTTCATTGAGGGGTCTAGTTTCCAATATGGGGTCACTTGTAGGGGGTGTCTACTGTTTGAGTGCATTAGGGGCTCTGCAAACGCAATGTGACGCCTGCAGACCAATCCATCTAAGTCTGCATTCCAAATGATGCTCCTTCCCTTCCGAGCCCTCCCATGCGCCCAAACGGTGGTTCCCCCCCACATATGGGGTATCAGCGTACTCAGGACAAATTGGACAATAACTTTTGGGGTCCAATTTCTCCTGTTACCCTAGGGAAAATACAAAACTGGGGGCTAAAAAATAATTTTTGTGGGGAAAAAATTTTGTTTTATTTTTATGGCTCTGCATTATAATCTTCTGTGAAGCCCTTGGTGGCTCAAAGTGCTCACCACACCTCTAGATAAGTTCTTTATGGGGTCTACTTTCCAAAATGGTGTCACTTGTGCGTGGTTTCAATGTTTAGGCACATCAGTGGCTCCCCAAATGCAACATGGCGTCCCATCTCAATTCCTGTCAATTTTGGCATGAAAAGTTAAACGGTGCTCCTTCCCTTCCGAGCTCTACCATGTGCACAAACAGTGGTTTACCCCCACATATGGGGTATCAGCGTACTCAGGACAAATTGTACAACAACTTTTGAGGTCCAATTTCTTCTCTTACCCTTGGAAAAATAAAAAATTGGGGGCAAAAATATAATTTTTGTGAAAAAATATGATTTTTTATTTTTACGGTTCTGCATTATAAACTTCTGTGAAGCACTTGGGTCAAAGTGCTCACCACACCTCTAGATAAGTTCCTTATGGGGTCTACTTTTCAAAATGGTGTCACTTGTGGGGGGTTTCAATGTTTAGGCACATCAGTGGCTCTCCAAACGCAACATGGCGTCCCATCTCAATTCCTGTCAATTTTGCATTGAAAAGTCAAATTGCCCTCCTTCGCTTCCAAGCTCTGTCATGCGCCCAAACAGTGGTTTACCCCCACATATGGGGTATCGGCGTACTCAGGACAAATTGTACAACAACTTTTGGGGTCCATTTTCTCCTGTTACCCTTGGTAAAATAAAACAAATAAGAGCTGAAGTAATTTTTTTGTGAAAAAAAGTTAAATGTTCATTTTTATTTAAACATTCCAAAAATTCCTATTAAACACCTGAAGGGTTAATAAACTTCTTGAATGTGGTTTTGAGCACCTTGAGGCGTGCAGTTTTTAGAATGGTGTCACACTTGGGTATTTTCTATCATATAGACCCCTCAAAATGACTTCAAATGAGATGTGGTCCCTAAAAAAAAAATGGTGTTGTAAAAATGAGAAATTGCTGGTCAACTTTTAACCCTTATAACTCCCTAACAAAAAAAAATTTTGGTTCCAAAATTATGCTGATGTAAAGTAGACATGTGGGAAATGTTACTTATTAAGTATTTTGTGTGACATCTCTGTGATTTAATTGCATAAAAATTAAAAGTTTGAAAATTGCGAAATTTTCAAAATTTTCGCCAAATTTCCGTTTTTTTTCACAAATAAACGCAGGTACTATCAAAGAAATTTTACCACTGTCATGAAGTACAATATGTCACGAGAAAACAATGTCAGAATCACCAGGATCTGTTGAAGCGTTCCAGAGTTATAACCTCATAAAGGGACAGTGGTCAGAATTGTAAAAAGTGGCCTGGTCATTGACGTGCAAACCACCCTTGGGGGTAAAGGGGTTAATGATATGTATAGTGATATCATAGTTAGTTTTCTCTATCCTTGGGCCTTACATCACATTGGAGGGGAGGGCCTGAGTTGCTGTATAATTGGTATCACATATTTCCACACGTTATTTTCAGCCATCTGGTCTTCTGTTTCTTCACCTATCTCTTTTATAGGGAGAAGGTAGGAGACCGGAGAAGGTAGGAGACCAGGGATAGTCGTCGTACGAGCGGGGGCGCCATTCTCAATACTTCTCCTAGGGTGCCAACCTCCGCATCTAGGTAGTATCAGCTTGTAGGTTTATTTTTTGTAGCCTGGAGGGATATTTCCACTTATATCGATACACCCTTATAGCTGCTACTTGATATCACAAATTGTTTAATCACATGTCTGTTATGATATCTACATTTTTGCGTGTGGGGCATTCTACTAGTATGTATTAGGGTTTACTGTAGGGGATTTTATTCCTCTCCCCTGAAGGACTGAACGTATTAGATAGGGTTTTGTAGGTTTTTATACTTATTTTTTCAATTATTGTTATCTAATAAAGTATCTATTTTTTATGGGGGGTTTTTCTAACTGTAAAACATTATTACTTTCCCTTAGTTTATTTATTAGTTTAGTAAGCCATATTTGTACTACTCAGAGGCAGATGCTGAAGACGGGGAAGAACGTTTTTCCCAGAGGCCGTCCGATTAGAGGAAGAAGTATTTTATTTTTTTTCTCATTCGAAAATACGGACGACCTGTTGAAGGCCGTTAGAGCGACTATGAAGATTGAAGAAATGGAGGTCCCTCGCACACTTCAGGATGAGATGTTTGGCGGACTCAGAACCCAAAGGAATAGTGTTCCCGATCAACCAGCACATTAGAGCCATGATCCTGGAAGAATGGGAAGATACAGAAAAGTGCCTAGTCATCCCTTGAGACTTTAAGGCCCGCCTTCCCTTTGACCCTTCGGAGATCAAGGAATGGGAGGAAATCCCCAAAGTGGACATTCTATTGCCAGAGTGGCAAAGAAGACTGCTATACCATTTGAGGACTCTTCCTGCCTGCGGGACGCCATGGACAGGAAAGCAGAGTGACTGTTAAGGAGGAGTTGGGAGTCTTCGGGGGCGATTATTAAGACCACCTCAGTAGCTAGGTCCATGTGTGTCTGGATTGACGAGCTGTCCATTCCAAAAAATCTAACACCCCTAGAGAGGTTATATCAGAATCTATCCCTATGTTAAAGATGGCGACGCAGTTTATGGCAGATGCTTCAGCGGAGTCCGTAAGGTTTGCAGCTAGGAGTAATGTACTCTCTCACTCGGCACGGCGGGCCATCTGGCTTAAAACATGGTCAGGGGACAGCCAGTCTAAAAGCAAGCTCTGCTCCATCCCTATCTCAGGTACACATGTTTTTGGTCCAGTACTAGACGACATTTTAGAGAGGGCTGCTGACGACAAGAAGGGGTTCCTGGAGGAAAAAGCCAGGAGATTTCGTTCCTTTCGTAGGCCCCGTCAGTCCCCTAGGCAGGACTATAAGGGGAAGGGAAAATCAGGCAGGTGTAGTTACCCCAAGGGGAGTTAAGGGTAGACCCACTCAGTTCTCCTCCGGCTCACTTAAAAGGTCTTGACGCCAGGAAGGTAGGGGGGAGACTGCAGTTTTTTTCTAGGAAAATGGGGAACCATAACGGACAACCAGTGGATCCTGCGGACCATAGGAGAAGGTTACAGGATAGGCTTCTCCCTTTTCCCACCCCAACGGTTTTGCACCACCAAACCCCAGTCCCTTTCCGCGCAAAGCAGGCTCTGGACAGATGTCAGGAACCTCTTAGAGTTGGGGGCAGTCGAGCCGGTACCTGTTTTAGGGGTAGGTCAGGGCCACTACTCTTCCCTGTTCTCCATAAAAAAGCCTTCAGGCAAATGTCAGACCATTATAAATCTAAAGCCCGTGAATCAGTGGGTCAGATACAAAAGATTCAAAATGGAGACCATAAAATCAACCATCCAGGGAGAGACAATGCCATGTGCACCTTAAACCTAAGAGATGCATACTACCACGTGCCAGTTCACCCAGACCACCACCAATATCTGAGTGAGGTTTGCTTTCGACCATCAAGGTTCGAGCCACCATTTCCAATTTACGTGCCTTTCATTTGACCTATCCACAGCCTCACGCATCTTTATGAAGATAATGACGTAGGTGGCAGCTTTTCTGATGAGGCAAGGGATTATCGTGGTCCCCTACCTCGATGACATCCTGCTGTTAGCAGACTCGGCTATCAGCCTCAATCAACAACTGGCCCAGACTATCAGCGTTCTAGAGGGCCTGGGTTGGCAAGTGAACTGGGAGAAAGCCGACCTAAGTCCAGGGGCCTAAAAGGTGTTCTTAGGAGTTCACCTCGATTCCCATCGTAGGATGTCTTCCCTGCCCTGCGTGAAACAGGAAGAGATCAGGAGCAGGATCTGGGCGTTACAGAGGAAGAGGACAATCTCCATCATATACACCATGAGGATTCTAGGGCTGATGACATCCTGCATTCCAAGCGTACTTTGGAGTCAGGCTCATTCAAGACGGCTTCAAAGTTCGATCCTTACATCCTGGAACAGGCATCACTCGGACCTGGACAGAAAGATGAGAATCCCGGCCAGTCCAAGGCATTCCCTGTCATGGTGGACATCCAGGGATAATCTCGTAAGATGAGTGCTATGGATCCTTTCTCCCTACATCCGTATTACCACCGACGCAAGTTTGAAGGGATAGTGTGCAGAGGTAGACGTTCATTACCTGCAGGGTACATGGTGCTCGGAAGACCAGAGAAGATCCTCCAATTACAGAGAGCTAAAGGCAATATGGGAGACTCTGCAACGTTGTCGGGATACGGTCAGAGATCGTCATGTGAAAGTCCTGTCGGACAACATCACAGCAGTTTCCTTTCTGCGGTGCCAGGGAGGTCCAAGGGGCCAGCTCCTAGAGACCTTAGCGGAAAATATTTCGGTGGTCAGAAAGAAACGTACGGTCCATCTCCGTGGTGCACTTGAAGGGTTCTGAGAACATAACAGCGGATTTTCTCAGCAGAGAAAAGCTTTGGGCCTCCGAGTGGGAACTGAACCCAGAAGTATTCCACCAGCTGACCCGGAGATGGAGAACACCATGTATAGACCTGTTTGCGACCCAGAAGAACGCGAAGGTGGCAAGATTCTTCTCCATAAATCCAGGTGACAACCCAGAAGGCATAGATGCCCTATCTCAGAGTTGGGAAGAAGGTCTTCTGTGTGCATTTCCCCCATTTTCCCTCATGCTGAGGATCCTGAGGAAAATCAGAGAACAGGCCACAGTTATATTGGTAGCTCCTTTCTGGCCCAAGAGGAGTTGGTTTCCAGTATTGCACCGTATGGCTTTGGAAGATCCAGTTCCCCTTCCAGACAGACACGACCTGTTGTACCAGTGTCCTCTCTGGCACGAAGACCCTCGTCTTCTGCGCCTGGCGGCCTGGATCCTGAGTGCAAAATCCAAAGCTCCAGGGGGTTGTCAGACAAGGTGATAACTACTATGCAGCCGAGTAGGAAACCAGTGTCCTTAGCGATCTATTCCAAAGTATGGAAGAGGTTCTGTTCTTTCGTGGGGGAGTCTACTTTGAGCGCAGCCCGCCCAGACATTCCCAGAATATTGGACATCCTCCAGAGAGGATTTGAGATGGGCCTAAGGCCTAGTACGTTAAAGTACAGATATCTGCCCTTAGTACCTTCCTTTAGCGGACCACCCTTTTGGTAGCAAGGTTCTCTCGAGCCATTACCAGATTAAGACCCACAGTCAGAGAGACCGTTCCTCCTTGGGACCTAAACCTTGTGTTATGTACGTAGTGCACATCCCCCTATGAACCCTAGAAAGAATCCAGCAACAACTTTCTCTGTATGAAGACTGCATTCCTGGTGGCAGTCACCTCAGCGAAACGTTTGAGTGAATTACAGGCACTGTCAGTCAAGGTGTTATGGCTGGCAATCAGGCAACACAGCGTGCAGTAATCAGCGCACATACAGAGATCTGGCAATAACCAAAAACAATAGGACGAGCTCTGAGACGTGGAATCTCTGTAGACTGCAGTACCTGATCTATCCTCACACAACTATAAGCAGCAGAGGATTGCGCCTATCACTACCTATGCAACTCGGCACTGCCTGAGGAGCTGACTAGCCTGAAGATAGAAATACAAGCCTGACTTACCTCAGAGAAATACCCCAAAGGAATAGGCAGCCCCCCACATATAATGACTGTTAGCAAGATGAAAAGACAAACGTAGGAATGAAATAGATTCAGCAAAGTGAGGCCCGATATTCTAGACAGAGCGAGGATAGCAAAGAGAACTATGCAGTCCACAAAAAACCCTAAAACGAAAACCACGCAAAGGGGCAAAAAGACCCACCGTGCCGAACTAACAGCACGGCGGTGCACCCCTTTGCTTCTCAGAGCTTCCAGCAAAAGATAATAGCAAGCTGGACAGAAAAAACAGAAAACAAACTAGAAGCACTTATCTAGCAGAGCAGCAGGCCCAAGGAAAGATGCAGTAGCTCAGATCCAACACTGGAACATTGACAAGGAGCAAGGAAGACAGACTCAGGTGGAGCTAAATAGCAAGGCAGCCAACGAGCTCACCAAAACACCTGAGGGAGGAAGCCCAGAGACTGCAATACCACTTGTGACCACAGAAGTGAACTCAGCCACAGAATTCACAACATCAAGGATCCCTATTTGCAGATTCTAGAGGATCGGTTAATATTTAGGATTGACCCGTCCTTTTTGCCGAAGGTTGTGTCAGAGACAAATTTGAGCCAAAAGATCGTTCTTCCTTCTTTTTGTCACCTCCCAAAAAATGAGAAAGCGAGACTGTTTTACACACTAGACGTGAGAAGGGCAGTGATGCGCTATGTAGAGGTCAGCTGCTTGGAGGCAAGACTCAAATCTATTCATACAATATGCAGAAAATAATAAGGGTAAAAAAGTCTTGAAATTAACTTTGTCTAGGTGGATCACATCAACCATAGCACTAGCTTATGAGTCTTCCATAGACCAGATTTGCAGGGCCACAACTTGGTGTAATATAACGACCTTTTGTAAACACTACAAGTTAGATGTGATGTCAGGTCAATAATTGGCTTACAGACGAAAGGTCCTACAGGCAGTGGTCCAACCTTAAAATGCCATTTATTTGGTATTTCTCCTGTCGTGCTGTCTTGAGGGACGTCCTGGGAAAATAGAAATTAGACCTACCGGTAATTGTATGTCCAGGAGTCCATCATGACAGCACCATTACATTCCCACCCCTGAATTCTGGAGTTCAAAAAAATAGAGTTGCATCCATCCTGGTGTGTACTAATTGGTAAAAGACACTGGGGGTGAGGCGGAAGGGCGGGCTTTTTAACCTCTTGTGTGTTTCCTGTCCCTAGAGGATAAATAGGACTACCTCCTGTTGTGCTGTCATGATGGACTCCTGGAAATACAATTACCGGTAGGTCTAATTTCTATTTTTATTTTGCCTCTCTATTGCAGAGATACTAGTAATCAAAGTATTTGGCACCTAATGAGTTCATTTTAAGTCCAAGTGAGTATTATTTGTTTTCACTGGGGGCGTGTACTTCTTCCTCCTGCATGATGCTGAGCAATAAGCCGACCGCAACAAAACAGAAAAACAAAACACTGAGGTCACACATTTCCCCGCCTGTTTTATCACAGGAGCGAGCGTTTTTACTGCGTCTCCACTCTCTGAGCTCATCATAACCTGACCTCATGACCTATAAACTCATCAGCTGCTGGTGCTCCTGCCTCAGTTACTTAATTTATGATGAGCACAGAGGGCCGGCTATGCAGTCGAAACACTCACTCCTGTGATACAACAGGCTGGGAAATGTGTTGCCTTAGAAAGTAGCAGCTGTTAGCCCCTGCTGTGTCATGTTTGTATACTCTTGTATCATAAAGGTACCGTCACATTTAGCGACGCTGCAGCGATCTAGACAACGATCCCGATCGCTGCAGCGTCGCTGTGTGGTCGCTGGAGAGCTGTCAAACAGACAGCTCTCCAGCGACCAACGATCCCGAAGTCCCCTGGTAACCAGGGTAAACATCGGGTTACTAAGCGCAGGGCGTGTACTAAGGAGGACAGAAAATGAACTTCAATCCAATATTGCAGCCAGCATGCAGCCAGCGGGTAAGGAAAGGGTGAATCAAAAACCCGCCTCCATGGCTGAAGATTGTTCCCTCCAAATTCAGGTGACAGTGTCCCTTTAACATGCAATCCACCCCTGGAGGTGAAGGGGTTAAGGCACAAGTTAGGTCTTCCAGCATTCCTTATTTTCATTTGATCAAGAGAAGTAAGTGATGTATGTTTGCGTCTCTGATGTTTCTTGAGAAATGTGACAATATAGCGCTTTCTTACCACTAATTTTAAAGCCTCCATTATTCTAAAGGGAAACTTGCACACGTGTATTCGATGCTTAATTTTTATTTGTACAATCATTTATAAGGAAATGACTGCTGGTAGAAGCACTTACCTGTGAAATCTCCGTAATCCTTCCTGTAATCAGGACATGACAGATGAGTTTGCTGTGTACAGTTTTATTGAATGTAATGAATGAAGATGAAACAATCCTGGTGTGTAATTGTGCCCACAGGAGAACACAATTTAGAACTTTATACTGTGTACTGGGACTGGATTCCTTTCTACGTTGCTTCCATGGCCAAATCTGCCTGCCAGACAGTCCTCGGCTCCAGAAAAGAGGCTCTGCTTTGCCACACTCAGCAAATGCAATACCGATGTGCAAACATTTGAGTTGAATCACAAATAGCGAGACTGAAAATCAGGCTGTGTATGAAACTATATCAAAGAGGTTGTTTGCTTTGGAAATCTTTTTGCTACAAGGGTCCTTCAAAAAAAATAATTTGATAACTGTATCTTTAGCACTTGGACACCCAAGATGCCATCTTTGAGGAAATGAGACAGCAAGTTGAACCTGTCATCATATTTACAGCCACTAAACCCCAAACCTAAAGGGAGAAAGTGTATAGTGTCAGGTAGGCAGTCCCGCAGTGTTTGCGTCATTGATTTGCCCCAGGCCAGCAACATCTGGTGCATGTGCAGATGATGCAGAGGACATCATGCCTCCCTTCTCTGAGCAAATGCATGATAATTCTATTGGAGCTGGCTTGTAATGATGTATCCCAGCCTATAAGATGACACTCCTGTCAGGAGGGAATGCCCACATGACTCTTTTATTATCCTTAAAAAGGGTGCCCAGACTTGGGGTACAAATCTGTAGTCAATCTGTGTGTGCAGACGTGTAAATCCTCACATCTCGCACTGCAAGTAGTCAGGATTCTCCTGTGGCACACATGTGATTTCCATACATGTGGTCACATGCTGACAAGATGGGCACAGCCTCACGAAATACAAGTGAATTGAGCAAGGTCAGCTACGTCTAGTCGGAATGTAGCCAGAAGTCTCCAGATCGCATACTTGCGTCACGTTACCGCCCGGTCCCAACTTTGAATCCTAACATTGTGCAGTGCACGCGATGTGAGGATTCACAAGAATGCAGTGAACCAGACAACCCCTTGAAGATTATAAAGAATCGCGTGCGTGGCCCCTAGCCGCTCCTGGCATGACTGTCGTCTCACAGGCTGGGATACGTTACTTAAAGCCATTGTAGAGTGGCTGCACACTTGTACACTAATGCCGGACAGTACAGAGAATGCCATGTTGAATAACTTTTTACCATCCTGTATGACCTTACGTTCGTGGTCATGGAGCTGTACTTGCAATAAGAGGATCCTTTTAATACCCTCATATAGCCTTCACAATGGAAATTAAACATGGCACAATTTGCATTGAAGCCAATAAACTGGTGATGTACACGGACATCCTAGATGCTCTTTGTAGTCTTTCTTGACTAAAATAAATAAATCTTGGAGAAGGTCCTAAATCCCTGTTTACCGACGATAACTTTGAATTTACTAAAAGGTTATTGGAAAAAAAAATGTTTTCTGAACTAAATAACGCCCTGTCTCCTTGACCAAGACCCCATCACGGATTAGACAAGGGCGCACAAGCATAGTAATGATATGATAGGTTCTCTTTCTTCCGGAAAAATACATTCCTTATAGGGGTATGTTCACACCAGAGGTGTTTTTTTTTTTTTATTTCAAATGTGGATTTTGATGCTTGTAAAAAGTGAACATACCCTCATATATTCACCCTGCGGCCCACCTGGCCGGCTCAGGATGCCCATCTTAATGAAATAATAATATGCAAGTAAGAACTTGTATTAAGTAAAGACTCACTTGTGATGAACTAAATACAGCCTCGAGTCACATATTTTTAGTTCAAGAACATCCTGATGTGTGTAAAGCAGTTTCCGGTGAGAGCCTTGTGGCCCTTAGGCAGAGGTGGGGACTGATTATACATAGTGAGGCAATAATAGAGCTCTGGAGCAGGATCGCAAACCTCTTCGTATGTGTGAGAGACGTGGGCTTATTAATGAGGGAATATAATGAGCCTATCAGGCCAGGGTGCATTACTAAAGCACATGTCATCGTAATAGGGCACATTCACATCTGTCTCATCTGTGACGTACTCCTGCTATCACGTTACTTTTACACTCAAAATTCTAAATTGGAGGCGTTGTTGTGGCCAACATTATTGGTTGCCTCCCAGCTTTTTCCAAAACACACAAGACCAGGATGAGCATGCAAAGTATATTGAGTGGATTTTATTTATTTTCCTGGGATTTACTTACCTTAAGGCTAGTTGTATGTAATGCCATTATTTACTCCGTAACTCTCCCTTTTTTTATTTTTTACTTTAGATCTCTTCTACGCTACGGTGGAAATCTTTCCCTGCAGAGTGCGATGAGTGTGAGATTTAACAGTAGCGGGACTCGGCTGCTGGCCCTGCGCCGGCGACTGCCACCTGTCCTGTACGACATTCACTCACGTCTGCCCATATTCCAATTTGACAATCAGGGTTACTTTAACTCGTGTACCATGAAGAGTTGTTGTTTTGCTGGAGACCGAGATCAGGTGAGCAAATTGATAAACTAAATAGGAGATATATATGTATGGCTACGTTCACACTAGCGTTATGCTAGTGTGCGTCGGGTTAGCGTCGGGCGACGCACACGTCATGCGCCCCTATATTTAACATGGGGGACGCATGCGTTTTTGTTTGTTGCGTTGTGCGACGCATGCGTCTTTTTTGCCGCAAGCGTCGGACCAAGAAAACGCAACAAGTTGCATTTTTCTTGCGTCCGATTTTCGGCAAAAAAACGACGCATGCGTCGCAAAACGCAGCGTTTTTGCGTGCGTTTTGCTGCGTTTTTGCATGCGTTGCGTCGCCGACGCAGCGGCGCACAACGCTAGTGTGAACGTAGCCTATGTATGTATGTATGCTTTCTGCACATAGTCCACATTCATTAAAGTGGCTTAAAGGGAACGTGTGATGTCAAAAAATGCAAATAACCTGCAGATATTGAAGCAATCTGTAGGTTGATAGCATTCTAAATCTGTGCATCTGTATGGAGGAAATTAACTTTATTGCAACCAGCACAGCTGTTATGGCTTCATTCACGGCTCAGTACATAGTGAGCTGTAATCGTGCAGCAGCACTGACATTCGCCTCTGCTGCGCCAACTGTTAGTGCTGCTGCGCGGTGACAGCTCACTATGTACTGAACAGTGATGCATGTACTCATGTATGTCCTTTTTTTTTTTTTCTAAGGCTACGTTCACATTCGCGTCTTTGGACACAGCGTCGTCGCCGCAAAACAACGCATGCATCATGCATCCCTATCTTTAACATTGGGGACGCATAGGCATGCGTTTTGGTGCGTTTCGCGACGCATGCGTCGTTTCGACGCACCTGGCAGGGCACGGCAAACGCAACATGTTGCATTTTTTCTGCGTCCAAAATTTTAAAAAAACGCATGCGTCGCACTTGCATTGCATTTGTGTGTCGTCGACGAGTCAAAAACTCCATTGAAGTGTATTGGCAACGTAGAAGACGCAAGTACTTGCGTTGTTGTGCGTTGTACGATGCATGCGTTCTTTACTTAAAAAATAGAGACACCGAAAAGACCATATATATATATATATATATATATATATATATATATATATATATATATATATATATATATATATATATATATTACAAAACCTCCTCATACATATATACATATATATATAAAAAGGTTGAACGGATGCGTCAAAAATGCCTGCGTTTTACTTGCGTCTTTCGTGCGTCGCGTCCACGACGCTGCGTCCAAAGACGCGAATGTGAACGTAGCCTAACCTCCAGGAAAGCCTCTTTAAGCCTCGCTGGCGCATAGCATAACCCTGTGTCACTGAGTGTGTTCTGTGGCAAGGCGAGGAGGTTTTGTAACCCTTGTAAGACATCCTAATAATCCTTGTTTTTGTAGTTGTACATGCAGCGCTCCTCATTCATCTGAGGCCCAGACGGGGTAACCACAAGTCTCATTCATGCATTTACATCACTATCCACTCCCACCGTCCTTGCTAAATTTCAGTGGGCGCTAACGAGGAATGCACCATCTGCCTGAAGGCCAAATTCTGTGTAAACAGAGCCAGCTGACAGTCTGTCTGTAATTTGGCATCAGACAGGAGATGATCCTTCTATGAGAACAGTTTTTGGTCACTGCACCCTCCATCAATGTTTTTGGCAGCAAAATCTCATACTTTGCATACTTATGGATTATGGCTCTGGAACTTTGGTCTAAATCATATACATTTATTATCTCTGTCAATGTGGATAGGTGCAGCCCTGAGACCAGGCTTGTAAATGAGCCTCCGGTAATGATCGCTCCAGTGTCACAGTCCAAAAAAAATAACTTATGTTTTTCACGCGGTCTTTAAATATCGGGCCCCAATGATTTAGACCGTAGCGCTCACCTTCCTGCTTATGACATAGCCCTTATACTTTTCTAAAACTTGCTTCCATGTAAGGCAGCTTCTGCTTACCGGTGCCTGAAGGCTTCCTCCACCCCCTGTAATTGCTTCCAGGAACAAAAATGCAGCCCTCATGAAATGAAAGAAGGACTCTGGTTTTCATGGCTTCTGTTCACATTCCTTCCAGACATCAGCACATGCTCTGAGCTGATATCAGATCATCTGTCAGCGCCCGCCTGCCTTCCTGTGGGGTGTGAATGGCAGGAGGTAAGAGAATTTCAGTCTTCTCTGCAGCACATATCCCAGCTTTGCGTATAGCTGATGTGGAAGCTGTGCTAGAAGCTGTACCATAAAAATCAGCCGGCGAGAGCCTAAGTAGAGATAGGAGTGACTTTCAGAGCAAGTTTAACAAACTTCACCATATAAAAGGATAAATAGAGCGGACATACCATTTGTGCAGATGCATAAGGGCCCAAAAGGTATAGGGGTCCAATTCTACCTCCAAAGCAGCATGCAGCGCCTGTTGCTGACATTTTTCCACTGCAAAAGGCTCATACCTTGCACAGAGGTTCTTTTGCATGTGTAACGAGTACAGTAATATACACACTGGTCACCATCTTCTGCCGTTTTCAGCAATGCTCCGATACCCTCCAGTGCCATGTGACTGCATATGTGACCTGACAAATCACAAAGCTTCTCCTGGGTGTCACATTTTAACATTTTCTCAATGCAAGTCTATAAGACTCAGAATGAGTAACAGCTGCTCCGCACAGCAGACACCGAGTGATCCGTCACAAATGCGGTCATGTGACAACGGAAAGACTGATGCAGTGCAGAAAACGGAAAACTATGAGTACGTTACTGCTTTAGGGTATGTGCACACGTCAGGTTTTTTTCCTGACAAAATCCGGAGAAATCTGCCAGAAAATCGCGTTTTTTTCCGCGCGTTTTTCTCGCGTTTTTTGCGCGGATTTTTTTTTTTTTTTTTTTTCCCTGAATGCATGAAATCCGCAGAAAATCCGCAAAAAGAATGAGCATGGCCATTCTTTTTGCGGATTGCGTTTTTTTTGCGGAAAAAACGCATACATCTGCACAAAAAATGCGGAATGCATTCTAAATGATAGGATGCATAATTTGAGCGTTTTTTATGCGGATTTATAGCGTTTTTATCGGGAAAATACGCAAAAAAAACGCGAAAAATCCGGACGTGTGCACATACCCTAAATCACACATAACTAATTACTACTGGAGGTTGAAATACAACATTTAGTAGAAGTGGTTCTATAAGTCACTTTTTTTTTTTTTTTGTCTTGTGGTATTGTGGGGTTTTTTGTTTTTTTTTGGTACGGAATTCTTAAAAATGGTGCATGTAATTCATGGATATTGCACAAAATTAAAAAAAAAGAAAAAGCTCGTTTTTTCTTTCACATTTTTGGGACTTTTCAATGAAAACTGCCGCATGTGTCACTAAATGATGCAAAATTTGAGCTTAAAATATAAGACTGGGAAACACCAGAGGAAATTTGGACCAAAGTTTGTGACTTTTTAGGCTATGTGCACACGTTCACGATTTATTACAGAAATTTCCTGAGAAAACCACGTTTTTACTGCGTTTTTGGTGCATTTTTTTCCGGACATTTCCCAATGCATTTTATAGTGGGAAATCCGCCAAAAAAAACGCAAAATAATGAACATGCTGCATTTTTTTTTACCGCGATGTGTTTTTTTTTCGTGGAAAAAAACGCATCATGTGCAGAAAAATTGCGGAATTCATTCTAAATGATGGAATGCATAATGTATGTTTTTTCTTTGCGTTTTTTTTAGCGTTTTTATAGCGAAAAAAACGCGAAAAATTAGCAACGTGTGCACACAGCCTTAAAGGGAACCTGTCACCCCAAAAATCGAATCTGAGCTAAGCCCACCGACATCATGGGCTTATCTACAGCATTCTGTAATGCTGTAGATAAGCCCCCGATGTATCCTGAAAGATGAGAAAAAGAGGTTAGATTATACTCACCCAGGGGCGGTCCGGTCCGATGGGCGTCGCAGTCCGGTCCGGGGCCTCCCATCTTCTTATGATGACGTCCTCTTCTTGATTTACCAATTATGTACCTGTTCTCCGAAGGTATTCTTGTATTTGGAGTCTTTTAGGGTATGTGGTCTGTCAACAGCAGCCGCCTCCTTTCCTGGTTTAGGTTTACTGATCCCCATACATCATTGCATTCCTTAATCGCAGGTCACGTGTCCGTGTGTCTCAGACATTAGGCAGCTATAGTCTGGCACCTAGTTATCAACTCAGACTCCCCCATAACCTGTTTTTCCGGTGACAGCAGACATAGTCGGGGACTATCTGGCTACCGCTCCAAATACATGAGATTGCTGATTATTCTGGCCGAAGTCAGCAGCTTCTCTTGGCAAGAACGTGTCATGGGGGCCTTTGTCTAACTTGTATTAAGTTGTACAGTCTGTCTATTTCTAACAAGTATGTTCTCCTTGGATTTACTTGTATCCTTAGTAAATCCATTGGGATCTTCTATGCTGCTTGTTCAGATGATGTAAGGGTTATTATTTTTGCTGCCTAATAAACGTGACTATGAATGGAAGCTGAAGTGTATCTTGTGTGTTATGGAGAACAGATGTCTGCTAGTTTGCAGAGCGCTTCTGTCATGTAGGGATTAATGTATAGCATTTCTCTATCCTATGTCTTATAAACTTATAGAGGAACCTGAGGACTGAGAGATTCATATAATAAAGTGTCTAATATATATTTTTGTTTTAGTACATTCTCTCCGGCTCAGATGATTTCAACCTGTACATGTGGAAGATCCCGTCCAGCCCAGAAGCAGGTGTGTTAATGCATTTGTAGATCTTTTATAAGCAGCTCATACACATTAGGTAACCTATATGTGACAATTTCCAGCCTTTCCAAGCCTGGCTTCATCCAACAAAACAACAGTGGGTGACAGTGATTAAAACAAGAGCCAACAAAGTAAGCACAGTCTAAAGCAGGGATGCCAAATACATAGAAGACGAAAATGAGAAACTTTGACAAAGTCACGGGCCAACTGGTACACAGTATAATGGGACCCACGTAGTTCTCCATACAGAATAATGGCACCGCGTAGTCCTCCATACAGAATAATGGCACCACATAGTCCTCCATGCAGAATAATGGCCCCATATAGGCCTCCATGCAGAATAATGGCCCCACATTGTCCTCCATACAGAATAATGGTCCCACATAGGGGTGGTGGTTCTGGTGTCACGAGACAAATGAAACCACCCTGCAGGCCAGATTTGGTCCACAGGCCAGAGTTTGACGTGTATGGTCTAAAGATATGGCAAATGTATCATCCAGCATGACTTTTGTGTTTGAAACTGTTAAACTGTAAAGCGCTGCGGAATATGTTGGCGCTATATAAATAAAGATTATTATTATTATTATTATGAGCCACCAGGATAAATTTGGCAAATTTATAGTCTATTCTAATCCAGTCTGTCAATCAAGCTGATGTCAGTAGTGATGACCTGACAACTGATAAACCCAGAAGAGAAGTGATTAAAGCAATGGTCGGGCGGTCAGCCGAAGTAGAATAATTAAGGCCAAAGACATCATGTGCCCACAGCAATAGGGGCGGACAGAGAATAAAGCAAATAGTGACTATATTGGACACGGTTTGCATTCTTCATACTAATTTTACGGAAGAATAACTGGAATCTCAAAGAAAACTTGCCCCCATGTATGTGAAACAAGTCTGAGAAAGAGTTTAGTACAATTTTTCACAGCAAGATAGAACTACCGTACTTATCACCTTATATGTATAATCACTACATTACTAGCACCATGCTTTGATACATGTTATGTACTATGTTGCTGAGGTTGACAAAAAATATATAATTTTGGGGTAAGAATAATTCTGTTACTTAGTATAATAGTTGTGTTATTTAGTATAATATGTGAGGGGTTGACACGCTTAGCTGCTTCCTCAGGTAGACACAGGAACACTTTATGAAAGTCAGCATAGACCAAGGCAGGGTTCAGGAAAAACAAAAGCAGAGCCTTCCTGGCTTAACGGACAACAAAACAAAGTCCTTTCTCTGCATGTTTCAACGTGCAGACACTACACACTGTCCCCAGCTCCTTCTTGGAGGCACGTGGGAGTACCTACTCTCCCAAGACAACCACACAGACTGTCTCCCATGTCCAGGTGATCGTGACATCACCGCAGGTCCTGCTAGTACACATGCCGATGTTGGCTCTGCAGGAGGGGATATGCTGAACACCCTCCCTCTCACACTATGAGTGCTCACTTAAAACCAGCCCAAGTATAACTTTAAATTAACCCTCTCAGCAATTAGCATGCTGGAAGCAAAAAATATCCTGTTTTTTGCATCACTGACCGCTGTATGTGCAGTGACACGTATCTCCCCTCATACACTGTGCCGGTGACTCTGTCACATATTTCCTTTCTCTGCCCAAAGCCGGGGGTTTTGGCACCTTCAGACATCAAACTGGGAATTCGGAGAGCGCATCTGCATTACCATGTAACCTCCCTGGCCTATGCTCTACCTGTAAAGTGAAGTCTTGAAGGGCTAAGAACCACCTTGTCACCCTGGCATTCTTACCCTTCTCTCTCAACTATCTCAGAGGGTCATGGTCTGACACTAACTTAATAACTTAAACCTACGGTCTAGCAGGTAATACTTCAGGGTGTTTACGGCTCACTTTATAGCTAAACATTCCTTCTCTACTATGGCATAATTTTTGTCGCAAGAAGAGAGTTTCCGGTATAGAATGGAATGCTCTTCACCATTTATTTCCTGTGACAGCACGGCTCTCAACCCAACCTCTGACGCATCGGTCTGGACCGGTGCAACCAGAACCGGATGCTTGCACAGCGTCCGCTTGAGGTCTTGAAACGCCATCTCTGTGTCAGGAGTCCATTGCACCATCATCAACTTGATGCCCACAAGGAGATCCGTTAGCGGTGCACCAATTACAGCGAAGTTTGGGATAAAACACCGGTAATACCCAACAATTCCACAAAACACCCTCACTTGCTTTTTGGAGAGCGGTTGCGGCCACTCCTGAATTGCTTCTATTTTATTCAACTGGAGCTTGATTTCGCCTCTTCCGACGATGTAGCCTAACTACCTGGCCTCTTCCTTCCCTAAGGCAGACTTCTTTGCACTTATGGTGAATCCCGCTTTCCTTATTGTATTGAGGATCACTTGTACCTTTGGCAGATGCGAACTCCAGTCATGGCTGAAGATGTCAATATCATCCAAATAGGCTGCAGCATACTTCTTGTGTGGAGCCAAGATTCGAGGCATCGCCCTCTGGAAGGTAGATCTGCAGTCCGAAGTGCATTCTGGTGAAAACACCCATCTGGCGTTGAGAAGGCCATCTTCTCCTTGGCGCTCTGGGACATGGGGATCTGCCAGTACCCCTTCGTCGGGTCGAGAGTTGTGATGTGCCTAGCGGGCCCGAATCGCTCAATTAGTTCATCCACTCAGGGCATCGGGTACACGTCAAAACTGGACACCTCATTGAGCCTGCGGTAGTAGTTAAAAAAAACCGCCACTCACCATTGGACTTCGGTACAAGGATGATGGGACTTGACCAGCCACTTCTTGACTCCTCTATCACCCCGAGGACCAGCATTCTCTTCACCTCCTTTGAAATTATCTCCCAGCGTGCTTCGGAGATTCCGTAGGGCTTTGAGGTTTACCCGTACATGCGGCTCTGTTAGCACTTCGTGTTCAGTGACTTGGGTGCGCCCTGGCAACTCCGAGAACAGGTCACGGTTCTGCTGCAGCTGTTCTTGACATTGTTGCTTCTGGGCCAGCGTTAGCGTCTCAGAAATCACGATCTCCTCAACCTTGGCTTTGGTACGGGCCCCCAGGCAAGGAGCTTCCAGCGGTTCATGGTCCACACAAGGTTTGAGTAAGTTCACATGGTATACCCAGTATGGCTTCCTGCGACTGGGCTGGTATACCTTGTAATTCACGTTCCCGAGTTTTTGCACGATCTCATACTGGCCTTGCCACTTGGCCAAGAACTTGCTCTCCACCCTAGGGATAAGTACTACCACGCTGTCCCCGGGCTGGAATTGCCTTAGCCTCGCTGATCGCTTGTATACCCTCGCTTTGGGTCTCCTGTGCCTGAAGATGTTTCTTTATGATAGGCATTATGTGACATCCTTTCCTGCAGCAGGGTGGCATGCTCAATAACACTCTGGTGCGGCATGACCACGGATGTCCAGGAGCCCTTGTGGATGTCGGCGGTACAGGAGATCGAATGGCGAGAAGCCAGTGGAAGCCTGTGGGTCTTCTCTGATAGAAAAGAGCAGGAATGGGAGTAGATAGTCTCAGTCCAGAACGTCCTTCTCAACGACCCTCTTGAGCATGGACTTCAAGGTCTTGTTGAAGCGCACCACCAGTCCATCGGTCTACGGATGGTAAACTGAGGTTCGCAGCTGGGTGATCTGGACAACTCTACACAGCTCTCGCATCACTTTGCTCTTAAACGGGGTAACCTGGGTCATCAAAATCTCCTTGGGCAAACCAGTCCTGGCAAAGATACGGACAAGCTCCCGGGCGATACTTTTAGCCGAAGAGTTCCACAGTAGCACTGCTTCTGGGTTCCGGGTCGCGTTGTCCATGACCACTAAGATATACTGATGGCCACGTGCAGATTTAACAAGGTGACCTAGGTGCATAGCAATCCTCTCCAAGCAAACTAAGGGGCCCTGAAAGTGAGAAGCAGCAGATACATATATATACATACATATATATATATACACACACACACACACACACACACACACACACACACACACACACACATATATATATATATACACACACACACACACAGTACAAACCAAAAGTTTGGACACACCTTCTCATTTAAAGATTTTTCTGTATTTTCATGCCTATGAAAATTGTACATTCACAGTGAAGGTATCAAAATTAGGAATTGACACATGTGCAATTATACACTTAACAAAAAAGTGTGAAACAACTGAAATTGTCTTATATTCTAGGTTCTTCAAAGTAGCCACCTTTTGCTATGATGACTGCTTTGCACACTCTTGGCATTCTCTTGATGAGCTTCAACAAGAGGTAGTCACCGGGAATGGTTTTCACTTCACATGTGTGCCTTGTCAGGTTTAATAAGTGGGATTTCTTGCCTTATAAATGGTGTTGGGACCATCAGTTGTGTTGTGCTGAAGTCTGGTGGATACACAGCTGATAGTCCTACTGAATAGACTGTTATAATTTATATTATGGCAAGAAAAATCAGCTAAGTAAAGAAAAATGAGTGGCCATCATTACTTTAAGAAGTAAAGGTCAGTCAGTCAGAAAAATTGGGAAAACTTTGAAAGTGTCCCCAAGTGCAGTGGCAAAAACCATCAAGCGCTACAAAGAAACTGGCGCACATGAGGACCGCCCCAGGAAAGGAAGACCAAGAGTCACCTCTGCTTCTGAGGTTTAGTTTATCCGAGTCACCAGCCTCAGAAATCGCAGGTTAACAGCAGCTCAGATTAGAGACCAGGTCAATGCAACACAGAGTTCTAGCAGCAGACACATCTCTACAACAACTGTTAAGAGGAGACTTTGTGCAGCAGGCCTTCATGGTAAAATATCTACTAGGAAACCACTGCTAAGGACAGGCAACAAGCAGAAGAGACATGTTTGGGCTAAAGAACACAAGGAATGAACATTAGACCAGTGGAAATCTGTGCTTTGGTCTGATGAGTCCAAATTTGAGATCTTTGGTTCCAACCACCGTGTCTTTGTGCGACGCAGAAAAGGTGAACGGATAGACTCTACATGCCTGGTTCCCACCGTGAAGCATGGAGGAGGAGGTGTGATGGTGTGGGGATGCTTTGCTGGTGACACTGTTGGGGATTTATTCAAAATTGAAGTCATACAGAACCAACATGGCTACCACAGCATCTTGCAGCGGCATGCTATTCCATCCGGTTTGCGTTTAGTTGGACCAGTTATTTATTTTTCAACAGGACAATGACCCCAAACACACAAGACCTGAACCCAATTGAGATGGTTTGGGGTGAGCTGGACCGCAGAGTGAAGGCTCATCAAGAGTGTGCAAAGCAGTCATCAAAGCAAAAGGTCGCTACTTTGAAGAACCTAGAATATCTACTATATAATTGTCTAAGGATCACTTCTGTCTGTCTGTCTTTCTGTCACGGATATTCATTGGTCGTGGCCTCTGTCATGGAAATCCAAGTCGCTGATTGGTCGTGGCAAAACGCCCACGACCAATCAGCGACGGCCATAGTCTGGCAGCGAAATGGCCGCTGCTTTACTGCCCTGCAGTCAGCGCTTAGCGCTCACACAGGGTTGATGCCAGCGTTAATGGACCTCGGTGTAACGCACTCCGTTAACGCAGCTATTAACCCTGTGTGACCAACTTTTTACTATTGATGCTGTGTATGCAGCATCAATAGTAAAAAGATCTAATGTTACAAATAATAATAATAATAATAAAAAAAAAGGTTATTCTCCCCCTCCGACGTCGCACGCTGTCCTCGGCAGTGCAAGAGGCAGGTTCCGGTGCCAAGAATGCAATGCGAGAAGGACCTGCCATGACGTCACGGTCATGTGACCGCGACGTCATCACAGGTCCTGCGCTCATACCAACCCTGGGACCGGAAGCTGCCACGTGCACCGCACACAGGGCCAGGACTTCAAGGGGCCTTCGGAAAGTGAGTACCGGTATATGTTTTTTGTTTTTTTTTTACCTTTTTTTTTTTAACCACGCATCTAGTGCCCACATTGCTATATACTGCGTTGGCTCTGTTATATACAGTACTACATCTCTGTGCTATATACTATGTAGCTGGGCAATTTACAATGTGACTGTGCAATATACAACGTGACTGTCCAATATACTACCTGGCTGTGCAATATACTACATGGCTCTGCTACATACTACGTGGCTGACCAATATACTACATACCTGTGCAATACACTACGTGGCCTGTGTTATATGCTACGTAGCTCTGCTATATACTACGTACGCTGTGTTATATACTACGTCGGTTGTGTTATATACTACGTCACTGTGCGATATAGTACGTAGCCTGTGCTATATACTACCTACATATTCTAGAATACCCGATACGTTAGAATCGGGCCACCATCTAGTAAGACATAATTTCAGTTGTTTCACACTTTTTTGTTAAGTATACAATTCCACATGTGTTAATTCATAGTTTTATATATGTGTGTGTGTGTGTATGTATATATATGTATGTATGTATATACATACATACATACATACATACATACATACATACATACATACAACTATATGACAGGTGGGGTAGGAACTGCCATAATTTAGGAACTCTCAGTAACACCCTGGCCAAAAGGACCTCTGTTTCACTCTCTTCTGAGTTTTCTCCATCCCCAGATGTCCACCCAAAACATGCGAATAGGCCATGTTTAAAACCCTCCGACGGTTGGGTCCTGGAACTAACAGGTGCTCTACTATCTCTCTCCCCCTGTTTAGTCACCCGATACAACAACTTGCCGTGGATTGCAAAATGAGGGAACCTGGTGTCCACCCCTGGCTCTTGAGCAATCCCTTTACATACAGTCACATTCTTCAATGTAAAGTCTCGAAGTTGAGCACTCCCAAAGTCTCTTCGGGCACCTCTAAGTTAGAGAAGCTGGACTCCTCTGTTACCGTCTCGTCCTCCAATTCCAGCGAGGACACATAGAGGAAACTCCTTCACCTTTGATTCTGATGGAGCCGTTTTCAGAGGGGCCTGGCTTTTTACGGGACACTTTGTACAGCCCCCTTTTGCCTCAAGTTCCAAAACATAGAAAACTCCCGCCCCAGTATGACAGGATGGATTAAGTCTTTTACTACCCCAACCTCATGTGACTTATTACCACAGTCTGTTCCCATGGTTACTCTAGCTACAGGGTAGTCCTTGGCGTCCCTGTGTATGCAGCGACGCCCACAAACTTGTTAGGAATTAACTGGTGAGGCAGTGCAGATCTGATTCGGGTCACCAGATTACCAGAGTCTTAACAGTCCCCGAACCATCACCCCATTGACGGACACTGCACATGACTGCGGGCCGCAGCTGGGTTGACAGTCCATACTGCAGGCCAGATAGGCATAATAGGAGCAGTCCATGGGTTCAGTCCATGGGTTCAGGGGACATATGACACCGGGTGGGTACGTGTCCAGGGTTGTGACACCGCCAACACACCACATCCTTCATAACAGCCTTAGGGGATTCTTCAGCAGGGCCTATCCCCTTTTCGTGGTGAGCTTGCCCCCCTTTGGGTATCCCAGTACGGGGAAGTAGCAACATCTGTTTTCCCAAGGGATTTCTCAACAACCAAGCCAACCAGGTCGTCTGCATTCGAAGGGTCGCCCTGGGCAACCCAGGTCTGTGTTAGCCTGGAAAGGGAGTGGATGAATTTGTCCATTACCACACGCTCGACCATCTAAGCCAGAGTGGAAGTCTCTGGCTGTAGCCACTTCTGGACCAGGTGCAACAAATCGAACATTTGGGAGCATGGAGGTTTGTCGCCAGCATACGCCCAGCAGTGTACTCGCTGAGCCCTTACAGACATTGCTACTCCCAGGTGTGCCAGAATTTCAGTTTTTAATTGCCTGTATTCTTTGGCATCCTGGAGGGCTAGGTCGTAATGTGCCTTTTGGAGTTTCCCCCGAAAGATAAAGCGCCAGTACCTCTGCCCACTGCTCTGGTGGTAGCTTCTCACGCTCTGCCACCCACTTGAACACAGTCAAAAAGGCTTCAAAATCCTCCCCTGGGGTCATTATCCGTATGGCTCGCCTTACCCTTTTCTGGAAGTACGCATCATCAGCTGGAGACGGAGAGGAGGTCAGCCGTAAATGAACCGCTTCTGCGAGGATCTCCATTTGCCGTGCTAGCGCCTTCTGCTGCTGTCTCTGCTGCAGATGGTGTTGAAGCTGCTGTGCGAACAGCTCAGTCATCTCCTTTTGCGCCAAATTCTGTTGTTGACTGGCAGCAGTTGTTGCTGCTGTACCTGGACAAGATGTTTCACAACCTCCTCCTTGCTGCCGGACATCTCGCTCTGAATGGCAGATTTCACCCAGGACATGTAGTTGTCCTCAGTCTCTGTGCGTGTTCCTGGAACACTGCCCGCACTCAAAACACCACGTGTGAGGGGTTGACACGCTAAGCTGCTTCTTCAGGTAGACACAGGAACACTTTGACCATAAATGATCAATGGAATACATAACCAGTCTATAGTACCAACATACCCATATTTGTAAATTTATTAGCAGAAGTAATCACATGAAAGGACAGGACCATATCGGACCAACTGCATATTCACTAAGAATGTACTACCCATAAAGAAGCAGTCCTGAGTCCAAATATACAAACGTGCAAAAAACTTTATCAATATTAACAGGCATAAAACATAGCAAGTGGGAAGT
Organism: Ranitomeya imitator; assembly: GCF_032444005.1. Taxonomy (NCBI): domain Eukaryota; kingdom Metazoa; phylum Chordata; class Amphibia; order Anura; family Dendrobatidae; genus Ranitomeya; species Ranitomeya imitator. The sequence continues at coordinate 712,706,877 of NC_091282.1, read as the reverse complement.
CCCTTGCGCCAAACTCAGCACATACAATGGGACAGGTGAAGGTGCATGTGGCAATACCTCTATCAAATATCAGTGCTATCCAACAACATTATGAATGTAAGGGGATAATACAGAGAATCAGTCATAATAGACCAGCAGCACGGACATTTGTGGTATCATATTTACATGCAAGTGCAACAAGTATACATACCAATAGGCAGGATGTCGGGGAAGACGGAAGCTGTGTGCGTGTGTGCTTTGACATCACAACAAACAAAAGCAGAGCCATTTTGGCTTAACGGACAACAAAACAAAGTTCAACAGAATCCTTTCTCTGCAGGATTTAGGGTATGTGCACACGTATCTTTGAGGGCTGTGGATTTTTCCGCAGCGGATTTGATAAATCCGCAGTGCAAAACCGCTGCGGTTTTTACTGCGGATTTAATGCGGTTTCCGCTGCGGGTTTACACCTGCAGTTTTCTATTGGAGCAGGTGTAAACCCGCAGCAGAATCCGCACAAAGAATTGACATGCTGCGGAATGTAAACCGCTGCGTTTCCGCGCGTTTTTTTTCTGCAGCATATGCACTGCGGATTTCATTTCCCATAGGTTTACATTATACTGTAAACGCATGGGAAGCCGCTGCGGACCCGCAGCTGCGGATCTGCAACAAAATCCGCAGCGTGTGCACATACCCTAAGGGTATGTGCACACATCAGGATTTCTTGCAGAAATTTCCTGAAGAAAACCGGAAATTTTCTGCAAGAAATCCGGAAATTTTTTTTGCCGTTATTTTTTCCTGTTTTTTTTGCGTTTTTTTTTTTTTTTTGCATTTTGCAAGCGAAATTAGCTTGTAGAATGCTAAAGTTTTCTAAGCGATCTGTAGCATCGCTTGGAAAACTGACTGACAAGTTGGTCACACTTGTCAAACATAGTCTATGCAGCATCAATAGTAAAAGATAGAATGTTTAAAAATAATAAAAAAAATGGTTATACTCACCTGCAGACAGCCGATCTCCTCAGCGGCGTCCGTTCCTATAGATGGTGTGTGTGTGTGTGTGTGCAGGACCTTCGATGACGTCGCGGTCACGCGACCAATCACAAGACTGCGACGTCATCGCAGGTCCTTCACACACACCATCTATAGGAACGGAAGCGGCAGCATGCACCGCTGAGAGGCGGGAAGACTCCGGGGCCATCGAAGGTGAGTATTTCACTATTTTTTATTTTAATTCTTTTTTTTTTTTATACCAATTATATGGTGCCCAGTCCGTGGAGGAGAGTCTCCTCTTCTCCACCCTGGGTACCAACTGCACATAATCTGCTTACTTCCCGCATGGTGTGCACAGCCCCATGCGGAAAGATAGCAGATCAATGCATTCCTAGGTGTGCGGAATCCCCGCAATTCCGCAAATTTAATGAACATGTTGCTTTTTTTTCCGCGATGCGATTTTTTTTCGCGGAAAAAAATGCAACATTTGCACAAGAAGTGCGGAATACACTGTAAATAATAGGAGGCATATGTAAGCGTTTTTTTCGCGTTTTTATAGCAAAAAAACACGAAAAATACTGAACGTGTGCACATGGCCTTAAACTTTATTACACTAGTACACACTGTCCTCAGCTCCTCCTTGGATCTACATGGGAGTACCTCCTCTCATAAGACACCCACAAAGACTGTCTTTCATGTCTAAGTATTTAACCAGGACCATGTGATGATCACATGATCATGACATCACCGCAGGTCCTGCTAGTACACATACCGGTATCCATTCTGCAGGAATGCATACCTGAGCATCCTCCCTCCTACTCTATGGGTGCTCACTTAAAACCAGCCCATATGTAACTTTAAATTAACCCTCTCAGCACGGAGGCTGAAGGCAAAAAATATCCTGGTTTTTACATCACTGACCGCTGTATGTGCAGTGACACATATCTCCCCTTATACACTTTGCCAGTGACTCTGTCACAAATAGTTGTGTTACTTACTATAATAGTTGTGTTACTTAGTGTAATAGTTGTTACTTCTATATAATTGTCTAAGGGATCAGCGATGGCCACAGTCCGATTAGTCCCTCCCTACTCCCTTGCAGTCAGTGCCCGGCGCCCGCTCCATACTCCCCGCAGTCAGCGCCCGCTCCATACTCCCCTCCAGTCACCGCTCACACAGGGTTAATGCCAGCGGTAACGGACCGCGTTATGCCGCTGGTAACTCACTCCGTTACCGCCGCTATTAACCCTGTGTGACCAAGTTTTTACTATTGACGCTGCCTATGCAGCATCAATAGTAAAAAGATCTAATGTTAAAAATAATAATAAAAAAAAAAAACCTGCTATTCTCACCTTCCATAGTCCGACGATGCGCTCGCGCCTGCCGCCAGCTTCCGGTCCCAGAGATGCATTGCGCTAAGTGATCTGGGTAATTTCGCAATGCATCCTGGGAACGCAAGATGGCAGCAGCCGCGCGCGCATCGCCAGAGGTTCGCTGGTTCCCGGCGGGTGAGTATGTAACTGTTTTTTATTTTAATTATTTTTTTTTAACAGGGATATGGTGCCCACACTGCTAAATACTACGTGGACTGTGTTAGATACCACGTGGCTGCTATATACTACCTGGCCAGTGTTAGATACTATGTGGGCTGTGTTTTATACTGCGTGGGCTGCGTTATATACTACATGGCTGCTATATACTACGTGGGCAGTGTTATATACTACGTGGCTGTGTTCTATACTGCGTGCTATATACTACGTGGCCACTGTTAGATACTATGTGGGCTGTGCTATATATTACGTGGGCTGTTATATATTACGTGGCCAGTGTTACATACTACGTGGGCTGTGCTATATACTGCGTGGCTGCTATATACTGTGTGGGCTGTGTTATATACTACGTGGGCTGTGTTATTTACTGCGCGGCCTATATTAACTCATCGGGCATTCTACAATATGTTTGTATGTATATAGCAGCCACATGGTATATACCACAGGCCACGTAGTACTCCTATATACTATGTGGCCTGTGCTATATACTGTGTGGCTGCTATATACATACATATTCTAGAATACCCGATGCGTTCGAATCGGGCCACCATCTAGTAGTGTAATAGTTGTGTCAATTAGTTGTATTTTCTCTCTGCTACTTTTGCTCGTCCTAGCTGTGATTCTCTGCATATGAACAGATTGCGGTCCAAGCATACTGCACACATTAGGCATGCAGTCACAAATAGGCTAATGTCTTCCTGAGCAAAGGAGATTATTGCATCACCGTTGTTGTAAATGGCTTGGCATGAATCCAGAAGCTTCTGATTACTGTGTAACATGCTCAGGACATGACTGGCGTTCTTCATGAAAGGGCAAGATGCAATAAGATGCAGCAGATTAGTAATCAGTCTTAATATAATTTCTGTGTTTCTTTACTCTTCATTAGATTGCCAATTATCCTGTCTGTGTTATTGTGTTCTACTCGTTTCTCTCGTAGGTGGACCAGGAAGAGTTGTAAATGGCGCTTTTATGGTTCTAAAGGGACATCGGTCAATTGTTAATCAAGTGCGATTTAACCCTGACAGCTACATGATCTGTTCTTCAGGCGTAGAGAAGATCATAAAGGTGATGTGCTCAATAAAGCTGCTTGTATTATTCTGTGAATCAGTATAAGAAAATCACACCTAGTGTAGCTACGTATACGCTTCTCCTTACACTAATTTATGTCCACAGTAACATTTAAGCCAAAATAACGTTCTGTGGTATACACCCAGTTGGTTGAATGAGAACATTTTCATAAGGAGGGGTACAGATGAAAAAGAAAACTGTTCCATGATCAGTAGAGCAGCAATAATTGGAGGAGGCAATCCCTGAACAGCCGCGAGACATGCAGCCACAAAGGCTCAAACATATTTTTTGATGACGCCGAATACACTCGGTTAGCACCCGAGCATACTCTGATAACACCTTATCCGAGGACATTCGCTCATCGCTAATGTTTATATCTTGGTTCCCTTGACAGTACCAACTCTTGTACCAGCCTGAGTTGTGCAAAGGGGACACCTGTATATAAAAAAAAAAAATACTACTACTATATACTGTACATATCTACTCATGGAGAAGATAGGTTGGGATTGAGGGGGAAGGATTATCCTTGGGTTTTATTGTAGTTTGTTATATTCTTAAAAACTTTAACAAATAATTATCTCATAAAAAAAGTAAAGGTCTCGTAATAAATTAACATGGTTGGATAATCTCCAAGCTGGCCTTATTGATTGGTAGCCAGTGTCTATATTGTAGGCCTAGAAATATCCCCTGTACAGGTAGCCAGTTGAATAAATCCCATCCATGGATATTGCCGCTAGTATTCCTTCTCATGTGATGATTGTTGGTTGTGTTTTATGAACATTATTTATTATGAATATTAAGTTTGTTGTCTTTTGTTTCTAGATATGGAGCCCGTATAAGCAACCCAACTGTTCTGGGGATCTTTATGGAGAGAGAGAGGACGATTCCCGCAGTTTGTACACACATGAAGAATACATTGGACTTGTGCTCAATAGTGGAAGTGGATTGTCCCATGATTATGCCAACCAGTCGATCCAGGAAGACCCACGAATGATGGCGTTTTTTGACTCGCTTGTCAGGCGTGAGATAGAGGGTTGGAGCTCAGACTCTGATAGTGACAGCACAATCCTGCAGCTCCACCCTGGCGTCAGTGAACGCTCAGCATATAGTGACTCTGAGTCGTCCACTTCCCTACCTCCTTCTCCCGCACAGATCCCCGAAGAGTCTGACGAGGCGGCCACAGCTGGGGAATCGCAGAGATCAAATGACTCTCCCTCTAGAAGATCTAGGACTACATCCCAAAAATTACGACTATTAGCACTTACAAAATACCAGGACAAATATCTAGCAGCCATTGCCAACAACTCGGATTCTGAGGACAATGCAGGGGAAACTGAAGCAGAGGATAGCACTCTCCCTCGCCCACGCTCCCCAAGCCCTGAGGAGAACCGATCCAGCAGCAGCAGCACCAGCAGCAGTAGTAGTAACAGCAGCAGCAGCGATGAGGAGGACACACTAAATGACCGTAGGAGTTCAATGCGACAGCGCAACGCATTAAGGCAGAAGCAAAAAATGCAAAAGGAGGAAAAGGAAAAATTGAACTCTGAAAGTACATCAGTAACAATTGGCGAGGATGTGTTTGATTACCCTCAGATTACAGTGGATGAACTGTCTACATCTGCTGAGTCTTCACCAGATAGAAGTCCTACCCGAGTGGACCGGAAATCTTCACTCTGTCCTAATATAGACTCTGTTGAAAGAAAAATCTACAAAGCTTATAAATGGCTTCAATATTCTTACATATCTTACTCTAAAGGTAAAGATGGTGAATCTTCCACTATGGATGGAGACAGTGATGACACAAGGCCAGGAACCAGCAGAAGAAGTAGTAATACATTGCCACCGGTTGTAGAAAACGACCATACTTCTGATAGTAAAGACTCCTTACTAGATAGCCTTATCCACCAAAAGAAGCATCACAAGGAAAAGCAACCTTGCTCAGAAGATATAGAAAATTCTTCTCAAGACGCAGGGTCGATAGAATATCCATCCGAGTCAAAAAAACTGAATGGCACGTCCATCCATAAAGAGCTAACGTCCAGCTCTGATGACTCTTGTGATGTGCACGATAGCAGTTCAGTGCAAACAGGCACCGAACCTCGTCCGGTCACAGTAAACCAGCAATCCCCTTGTACCAGCACAGACAGCAGCATAAAGGGCCAGGAGGGTGAAATAAAAGCCGAGGATGCAGGTGTGACCTGTTCTCACCAGACCAATGGTCATTTGCATCTTCATTCATCAATAGACTCTAACAACGGCGGGCAAAGTTATGTGGAGCCGGTAGCCACTTGTTGCCGTACGCACCCCAATACAGACAATACTATCTCCCTGCCAGAGGTGGCATCACTGAATAGATGCATATGCTTAACAGACGTGGGCTCTTCTAGGGGTACCAAAGAAAATGCCACATGTCACACAGACAAGGGAGGTCTACAGCCTCCAAGCGGACTAAAAAGACACTGGCCAGAGGAACAAGAAAATTCTTCCTCTGAAAAGAAAATGAAACTTTAGGTTTTTCTTTTCGTCTCCTCATGTTGTTGCGGAGATTTCCTAAAGTGTGTACAATTCATAAAAAAGAAAAAAAATCTGAGGCTACGTCCGTCAATTTGTGAGACATAGTCCAGTTGAGTTTGCACTAAAGGCAGCAGTGTTTTCTTTCAGCTATTTTTATAATGGTTTCTCTCCCTTTTTATGTTAAGGTTAGGTATGAAATATCTGCCAACAGTAGGTACCTGCACTGCTGGATATATATATAAAAAAAATAATAATAATCTTTTAGTGGAGTGGAAGTGGCACAATGCTGCGGCTAAATCCCAACTGTTAACAGGTTTCTTTTCTGTTTATTGCCAAAGCAAACACTTGATCTGTTTTGGATCGATGTATATCTGTGACCGGAAAATCTTAGGACTGACCCAAGAAATTAAAAAAAATCCTTCTTTTCAGTCACTTCTTGTTCAGGTGGTTTTCTTTAGCAATTTTGGGTGATGCTATGTCCATTAGTTTGGCACTGCTGGATGTTTACCCACTAACAATGAACAATAAGGAACGAACCTGATGTCACGTGAGTGAAATGAAAGTTTATATGGCTCGGAAAGTTATCTTTAGCCTTGTTTGGTTATGGCACATGGCCTACTGCAGCATGGTTTTATTACAACGTAACACTACTATCAGTCGGTGATTTTAGTAATCTTCATCCCAGGCGTGCGCCAGCAAAAATTACACAGCAATGACCGCGAACAGCTGAAACTTCGAATTAAGTGTTAGCGGTCTCTCTGCCTCACAAGTAGGCAGTAGCTTTACCCACAAAACAGCATCCATTAACAACCAATGTTATACACTAGTGCTTCCATAGACCTATCTAAGGGAATGGGGCAGTGAGCACACACCATAGTGCTCTGTTCACATTGGACTTTGTAACCCCCGCTTTGTAGATCTGTCAGGGTCTCTGCAGTCATGGAATAACCCTTAGATCTATTCACTCCATTAGATCAGAGAGGGAGATCCATGGGGACAAATTTTCTTTCATGCTGAATGTCAACCAAAAAGCCGTAACTTTATTCTGCATTTTATAATGGGCTCTCATTTTCTTTTGTATGTTTGCGGCTTTTTTTTTTTAGAGCTGGAAATGAACTTCCTTTTTTCGTGTCCATTTAATGTATTCTTCTTAATCATGGCATTATAGATTTCATGAGCTTTTCTCAGTTGCTATTGTTGGGCGTTTTTCTCCCATGTCTTATCTGTATTCCATCGTTTTTTTTTCCATTGTCATGTTGCAATGTACAAGTTAAAATGGATGGAAAATGATGCCTTAAAAGGCAATCTGTCAGTAGGATCAACCCTCCTATTGTGTCTATATGGGCATGTAGATCACTGAAAGCTGAATTAAATGACACACCATATCTGTGATCCGATATATTATTCCACATAAATCCACGTTTTTCTTATAAATAGAGCTGTTAAGATCTATGGGCTGGACATAGATCTCCCAGAGAATCTGCTGCCAGATATTACTTTAGATGAAAGGAGGCGTTACCAGACTTCTGGTAATGTCCTGTTTCATCAAAAATAATCTCTGGAGGCATATTCTCGGCGAACTTTACGTCCAGCCCATAGATCTTAACAGCTCATTTACATATTAAGGAAAAATGGGGATTTCTCTGGAATTAAGGTACCGTCACATTTAGCGACGCTGCAGCGATCTAGACAACGATGCCGATCGCTGCAGCGTCGCTGTGTGGTCGCTGGAGAGCTGTCACACAGACAGCTATCCAGCGACCAACTATGCGAAGTCCCCTGGTAACCAGGGTAAACATCGGGTTACTAAGCGCAGGGCCGCGCTTAGTAACCCGAATTTTTACCCTGGTCACCAGTGTAAATGTAAAAAAAAAACCAAACACTACATACCGTATATACTCGAGTATAAGCCAACCCGAGTATAAGCCGACCCCCCTAATTTTGCCACAAAAAACTGGGAAAACTTATTGACTCGAGTATAAGCCTAGGGTAGAAAATGCAGCATTTACCGGTGAATTTCAAAAATAAAAATAGATGCTCCATACCGTTCATTATTGCCCCATAGATGCTCCATATACAACTGTGCTATATAGAATGCTCTGCACCGTTGATTATGGCCCCATAGATGCTCCTTATAATGCTGTGCCATATATGCTCTGCACCTTTGATTATGGCCCCATAGATGCTCCTTATAATGCTGTGCCATATATGCTCTGCACCTTTGATTATGGCCCCATAGGTGCTCCTTATAATGCTGTGCCCCATATATGCTCTGCACCTTTGATTATGGCCCCATAGGTGCTCCTTATAATGCTGTGCCCCATATATGCTCTGCACCTTTATGGCCCCATAGGTGCTCCTTATAATGCTGTGCCCCATATATGCTCTGCACCTTTATGGCCCCATAGGTGCTCCTTATAATGCTGTGCCCCTTATATGCTCTGCACCTTTATGGCCCCATAGGTGCTCCTTATAATGCTGTGCCCCTTATATGCTCTGCACCTTTATGGCCCCATAGGTGCTCCTTATAATGCTGTGCCCCTTATATGCTCTGCACCTTTATGGCCCCATAGGTGCTCCTTATAATGCTGTGCCCCATATATGCTCTGCACCTTTATGGCCCCATAGGTGCTCCTTATAATGCTGTGCCCCTTATATGCTCTGCACCTTTATGGCCCCATAGGTGCTCCTTAGAATGCTGCTGGTGCTGCCATAAAAAAAAAAAAAAAAAATCACATACTCACCTCTCTTCTCAGGACGCCGGCGCTTTCAATAATTACCTGCTCCTCTGCGGCTCCGTCTCCAGCACTGACGCTCAGCAGAGGGCGCGCACTGACTACGTCACAGCGCCCTCTAACCTGAGCGTCATTGCTAGAGGACGCTGCAGACGGAGCCGGAGCGAGGAGCAGGTAATTATAGCGCTGCGCTCCCCTTACCTGCTGCGGCGCGGTCCCTGCAGTCCCTGGCTTCTCCGGCGCTGCAGCTTCTTCCTGTAATTGAGCGGTCACATGGCACCGATCATTTACAGCAATGAATATGCGGCTCCTCCCCTATGGGGGTGGAGCTGCCTATTCATTTCTGTAATGAGCGGTGCCATGTGACCGCTCAGTGCAGGAAGAATCTGCAGCGCCGGAGAAGCCAGGGACTGCAGGGACCGCGCTGGGAGCAGGTAAGTATGATTACACAGCCCCCGCTCCCCCTCACCTGCCGACACCCGGGTATATGACTCGAGTATAAGCCGAGAGGGGGACTTTCAGCCCAAAAAAATGGGCTGAAAATCTCGGCTTATACTCGAGTATATACGGTACTTACATTCCGCTGTCTGTCCCCCGGCGCTCTGCTTCCTGCACTGACTGTGAGCGCCGGCTGGCCGTAAAGCAGAGCGGTGACGTCACCGCTGTGCTTTACGGCCGGCCGGCGCTGACCGTGCAGGGAAGCACAGCGCCGGGGGACAGACACCGGAATGTAAGTATGTAGTGTTTGTTTTTTTTCACATTTACACTGGTAACCAGGGTAAACATCAGGTTACTAAGCGCGGCCCTGCGCTTAGTAACCCGATGTTTACCCTGGTTACCAGTGAAGACATCGCTGAATCGGCGTCACACACGCCGATTCAGCGATGTCTGCGGGAGATCCAGCGACAAAATAAAGTTCTGGCCTTTCTGCTCCGACCAATGATGTCACAGCAGGATCCAGATCGCTGCTGCGTGTCAAACACAACGATATCGCTATCCAGGACGCTGCAACGTCACGGATCGCTAGCGATATTGTTGTTTAAGACATCAGATCGCATACATCAAGCAAGGTGTTATTTTATTCAGCTTTCTATGACCTGTGTTCCCATATAGACAGACTGCTTAGGAAGGTAGATCCTACTGACAGATTCCCTTTTAATCTTTCACATAATTCATGCTGTCCAACTCGCAGGCAGCATTAATCAGATCCTAGCTGCACGAGTGCAGCCAGGTATATTTTTCTATGTAACGCTCTGGCGTTTCAGAAAGAATATACTTTCTTAATGGCTAATGTACATGTGTTCTTTTATGAAACAAGTTAGTCTAATAAAATGGCCCCAGTTGTTGGTGTGAAAATATAAGATTTCAACTTTTCATTTTTAGTACAGATTATGATATAGGGAAAAAATACATTTACCCCTTCATGACCCAGCCTATTTTGACCTTAAAGACCTTGCCGTTTTTTGCAATTCTGACCAGTGTCCCTTTATGAGGTAATAACTCAGGAACGCTTCAACGGATCCTAGCGGTTCTGAGATTGTTTTTTCGTGACATATTGGGCTTCATGTTAGTGGTAAATTTAGGTCAATAAATTCTGCGTTTATTTGTGATAAAAACGGAAATTTGGCGAAAATTATGAAAATTTCGCAATTTTCACATTTTGAATTTTTATTCTGTTAAACCAGAGAGATATGTGACACAAAATAGTTAATAAATAACATTTCCCACATGTTTACTTTACATCAGCACAATTTTGGAAACAAAATTTTTTTTTGTTAGGAAGTTATAAGGGTTAAAATTTGACCAGCGATTTGTCATTTTTACAACGAAATTTACAAAACCATTTTTTTTAGGGACCACCTCACATTTGAAGTCAGTTTGAGGGGTCTATATGGCTGAAAATACCCAAAAGTGACACCATTCTAAAAACTGCACCCCTCAAGGTACTCAAAACCACATTCAAGAAGTTTATTAACCCTTCAGGTGCTTCACAGCAGCAGAAGCAACATGGAAGGAAAAAATGAACATTTAACTTTTTAGTCACAAAAATGATCTTTCAGCAACAATTTTTTTATTTTCCCAATGGTAAAAGGAGAAACTGAACCACGAAAGTTGTTGTCCAATTTGTCCTGAGTACGCTGATACCTCATATGTGGGGGTAAACCACTGTTTGGGCGCACGGCAGGGCTTGGAAGGGAAGGAGCGCCATTTGACTTTTTGAATCAAAAATTGGCTCCACTCTTTAGCGGACACCATGTCACGTTTGGAGAGCCCCCGTGTGCCTAAAAATTGGAGCTCCCCCACAAGTGACCCCATTTTGGAAACTAGACGCCCCAAGGAACTTATCTAGATGCATAGTGAGCACTTTGAACCCCCAGGTGCTTCACAAATTGATCCGTAAAAATGAAAAAGTACTTTTTTTTCACAAAAAAATTCTTTTAGCCTCAATTTTTTCATTTTCACATGGGCAACAGGATAAAATGGATCCTAAAATGTGTTGGGCAATTTCTCCTGAGTACGCCGATACCTCATATGTGGGGGTAAACCACTGTTTGGGCACATGGTAAGGCTCGGAAGGGAAGGAGCGCCATTTGACTTTTTGAATGAAAAATTATTTCCATCGTTAGCGGACACCATGTCGCGTTTGGAGAGCTCCTGTGTGCCTAAACATTGGCGCTCCCCCACAAGTGACCCCATTTTGGAAACTAGACGCCCCAAGGAACTTATCTAGATGCATATTGAGCACTTTAAACCTCCAGGTGCTTCACAGAAGTTTATAACGCAGAGCCATGAAAATAAAAAATAATTTTTCTTTCCTCAAAAATGATTTTGTAGCCTGGAATTTCCTATTTTGCCAAGGATAATAGGAGAAATTGGACCCCAAATATTGTTGTCCAGTTTGTCCTGAGTACGCTGATACCCCATATGTGGGGGTAAACCACTGTTTGGGCGCACGGCAGGGCTCAGAAGGGATGGCACGCCATTTGGCTTTTTAAATGGAAAATTAGCTCCAATCATTAGCGGACACCATGTCACGTTTGGAGAGCCCCTGTGTGCCTAAACATTGGAGATCCCCCAGAAATGACCCCATTTTGGAAACTAGACCCCCAAAGGAACTTATCTAGATGTGTGGTGAGCACTTTGAACCCCCAAGTGCTTCATAGAAGTTTATATTGCAGAGCCGTGAAAATAATAAATACGTTTTCTTTCCTCAAAAATAATTATTTAGCCCAGAATTTTTTAATTTTCCCAAGGGTAACAGGAGAAATTTGACCCCAATATTTGTTGTCCAGTTTCTCCTGAGTACGGTGATACCCCATATGTGGGGGTAAACTACTGTTTGGGCACATGCCGGGGCTCGGAATTGAAGTAGTGGCGTTTTGAAATGCAGACTTTGATGGAATGCTCTGCGGGCGTCACGTTGCGTTTGCAGAGCCCCTGATGTGCCTAAACAGTAGAAACCCCCCACAAGTGACCCCATTTTGGAAACTAGACCCCGAAAGGAACTTATCTAGATGTGTGGTGAGCACTTTGAACCCCCAAGTGCTTCATAGAAGTTTATAATGCAGAGCCGTGAAAATAATAAATACGTTTTCTTTCCTCAAAAATAATTATTTAGCCCAGAATTTTTTATTTTCCCAAGGGTTACAGGAGAAATTGGACACCAAAAGTTGTTGTCCAGTTTCTCCTGAGTACGCTGATACCCCATGTGTGGGGGTAAACCACTGTTTGGGCACACGTCGGGGCTCAGAAGGGAAGTAGTGACTTTTGAAATGCAGACTTTGATGGAATGGTCTGCGGGCGTCACATTGCGTTTGCAGAGCCCCTGGTGTGCCTAAACAGTAGAAACCCCCCACAAGTGACCCCATTTTAGAAACTAGACCCCCCAAGGAACTTATCTAGATATGTGGTGAGCACTTTGAACCCCCAAGTGCTTCACAGACGTTTACAACGCAGAGCCGTGAAAATAAAAAATCATTGTTCTTTCCTCAAAAATGATGTTTTAGCAAGCATTTCTTTATTTTCATAAGGGTAACAGGAGAAATTGGACCCCAGTAATTGTTGCGCAGTTTGTCCTGAGTATGCTGTTTGGGTGCACGTCGGGGCTCGGAAGTGAGGGAGCAGCATTTGACTTTTTGAATACAAGATTGGCTGGAATCAATGGTGGCGCCATGTTGCGTTTGGAGACCCCCTGATGTGCCTAAACAGTGGAAACCCCTCAATTCTAACTCCAACACACCCCTAACCCTTATCCCAACTGTAGCCGTAACCCTATTCACAACCCTAACCCCAACACACCCCTAACCCTAACCACAACCCTAATTCCAACCCAACCCTAGCCCTAAGGCTATGTGCCAACGTTGCGGATTCGTATGAGATTTTTCAGCACCATTTTTGAAAAATCCGCGGGTAAAAGGCACTGTGTTTTACCTGCGGATTTACCGCGGATTTCCAGTGTTTTTTGTCCGGATTTCACCTGCGGATTCCTATTGAGGAACAGGTGTTAAACGCTGCGGAATCCGCACAAAGAATTGACATGCTGCGGAAAATACAACGCAGCGTTCCCGCGCGGTATTTTCCGCACCATGGGCACAGCGGATTTGGCTTTCCATATGTTTACATGGTACTGTAAACCTGATGGAACACTGCTGCGGATCCGCAGCGGCCAATCCGCACCGTGTTCACATAGCCTAATTCTAAAGGTATGTGCACACGCTGCGGATCCGCAGCAGTTTCCCATGAGTTTACAGTTCAATGCAAACCTATGGGAAACAAAAATCGCTGTACACATGCTGCGGAAAAACTGCACGGAAACGCAGCGGTTTACATTCCGCAGCATGTCACTTCTTTCTGCGGATTCCGCAGCGGTTTTACAACTGCTCAAATAGAAAATCGCTGTTGTAAAACCGCATTGAAATGCGCAGAAAAAACATGGTAAATCCGCCATAAATCCGCAGCGGTTTAGCACTGCAGATTTATCAAATCCGCAGCGGAAAAATCCGCAGAGGACCAGAATACGTGTGCACATACCGAAACCCTAACCCTACCCCTAACCCTAACCCTACCCTACCCCTAACCCTAACCCTAACCCTAGTTCTTACCCCAACCTTAGTGGAAAAAAAAAAAATTATTTTTTTTATTGTCCCTATCTATGGGGGTGACAAAGGGGGGGGGGGGGTCATTTACTTTTTTTTTTTATTTTGATCACTGAGATAGGTTATATCTCAGTGATCAAAATTCACTCTGGAACGAATCTGCCGGCAGGCAGATTCGGCGGGCGCACTGCACATGCGCCCGCCATTTTGGAAGATGGCGGCGCCCAGGAAAGAAGACGGACGGTCCCCGGGAGGCCAGGTAAGTATAAGGGGGGGAGATCAGGGCACGGGAGTGGGGGGGGGCGTCGGAGCACGGGGGGGGGGGATCGGAACACGGGGAGGTGGATTGGAGCACGGAGTGGGGGATCGCTGTGCGGGCGGGTGGATCGGAGCACGGGGGGGAATCGCTGTGCGGGGGGGGGATCGGAGTGCGGGGGGGTGTGATTGGAGCACGGGGGGTTTGATTGGAGCACGGGGATTGATTGGAGCATGGGGGGAGCGGGCAGGAGGACGGGGGAGCGGAGCACAGGACCGAGGGGAGCAGACCACAGATCGGAGGGCTGGGGAGGCGATCGGAGGAGTGGGGTGGGTGCACATTAGTGTGTCCAGCCATGGCCGATGGTATTGCAGCATCGGCCATGGCTGGATTGTAATATTTCACCATTTTTTTTAGGTGAAATATTACAAATCGCTCTGATTGGCAGTTTCACTTTCAACAGCCAATCAGAGCGATCGTAGCCACGAGGGGGTGAAGCCACCCCCCCTGGGCTAAACTACCACTCCCCCTGTCCCTGCAGGCCGGGTGAAATGGGAGTTAACCCTTTCACCCGATCTGCAGGGACGCGATCTTTCCATGACGCATATGCTGCGTCATGGGTCGGAATGGCACCGACTTTCATGACGCAGCGTATGCGTCAAAGGTCGGGAAGGGGTTAAACACACAAAAAAAGTATTTTAAGACTGTGTGCACACGTTGTGTTTTTTTCGCTATAAAAACGCATACATTACACATCCCATCATTTAGAATGCATTCCGCAATTTTTGTGCACATGATGCGTTTTTTTCCGCCAAAAAAAGCATAGCGGTAAAAAAACGCAGCATGTTCATTAATTTTGCAGATTTTTCGCGTTTTTTTCGCTATTTAATGCATTGGGAAGCTCCAGAAAAAACATGAAAAAAACGCATGCGGATTTCTTGGAGAAAATGTCCGGTTTTGCTCAGGAAATTTCTGCAAGAAATCCTGAATGTGTGCACATAGCCTTTTAATTAAGTCATTTTCTGATTACATATTTGCTTTACCATATACTGATGTGTTCTTCCTTATCTTCTCTCTTGGGTTGAGAAATTCCAAAATTAGTGCTACAGATAATAAATAAATTAATAATAATAATTTCTCCTTCGCCTCATTGGGGGACACAGGACTGTGGGTGTATGCTTCTGCCGCCAGGAGGCTGACACTAAGTAAACGTGAAAAAAAGTTAGCTCCTCCTCCATCGTATACACCCTGACACTGGCTACCAGAGACTCCAGTTTATGCTTAGTGTCCCAAGGAGGCACACCTCTGAGTCCTGTTCCTTTGGACTCCTTTTTTTTTCAACATTATGAATTGAAGGGGCGACGGATCCTTTTGAGGGTCCGATCTCCCCAAAACCATCAACGGGCAAGCACGTGTGATTCCATATCCACGTTCCCTTTCCCGCTACGTGGGATTCTGCACCGGACTTGGCCCTGACCACCCTAAGGTATTTAGACCCTGGGCTGTACAGGTGCCCCCAGACGTCCGTGCTTCCCCCCGGATTTCTACACCCCTGCTCTGCTGCGGTGATAGATGGGGTGGTGGACGGTCTCTCTCCTTATCCTAGATAATGGAGATAGGGCTCCTGCACCGTCTTTTTTGCCTCCCTCCTCGCTCTGCTGGCATCTAACATGGGGGGGCTCCTGACAGGGCGCCTTAGGCTTTACCTTTATGCTGCTGGCATCTTGCGACGGCAGGGGCTCTCCAGTGCTGCGGGGGGGGGGGGATTTCCGTCGCCTGCGAGTGGTTGTGCTGTAGCGCTGCTTTGCTGCCGACCCCTTTTCTTTCTTTCGGGGGCCGTTTCTGCGGCGCTGTGGTGGGGTCTCTGTATGCGGCCGGCACTGCGGTGCCGCCGGTGCTGCGTTGCGGCCGGCACCGCGGCGCTACGGTGCTTCTGGCGCCGCGGCGCTATGGTGCGGCGGCGCTACGTGCGGCTAGTGCCGCACTATTATCTCCAGGTGCGGGCCAGGTCTCCAGATTTCATGGGGACATCTTCGGGCAGCACAGGGCCCGGGCTTCCGCCCTGCAGACCGCGCCGTTAGGCTCCTCCCCTTCCGGTGCGTCCCCTTCCGGTTCCGCCCTTCCTCAGGGGGAAAAAATTGAGGTCCCGGCTTTAGGCCTACTACAGGCCGCAGCGCTGTTTGGCGGTCCCTCCCCCTGACATCGGCTCAAGGGGCTCTGAAGAAGATTAAAGCAACTTCCTTTTGCTCCGCAGCGTGCGTCTGGATCTGTCGCTACAGCCTTGGGGACACAGGACTGGGGTAAGTGCTTCTCCCTCCGGCTGAAGCAGTATTTTTTTTGTCCCAGTCTCTGGCCCTGGGTATAGCATTTACGGATCGCTATGTCTAGAAGAGTTAAGTCTCACACGGTTCTTTTTACCGGATGTGTAGATTGTCGTGCCCCATTCCCGCACGCCCAAAGTAATCGCCGCTGCGAGGCCTGTGACTCTGAACGCACCCAGGAGCCCCCCCCTGCCAGCTCCCCAGCAATCCCTCCGGCTTCTGCCCCTCAGGATTCTGAGGCAGCTCCGCCGGAATGGGTCACGTCTTTGTCGCAATCGATGGCGTCCCTTACTGAAGCAATCAAATCCCTTCAGACCCCGGCAGTTAGGGCCAGCAGTCCATCTGTCTCGGAGAGGGCCTCGGGGTCTCAGGAGCCTCCGGTCTGCAGGGGCCACGCTCGCGCTAGACAGACGCGTGGAAAGCGGATTCGCACTGTGTCTCCCAGGCCCTCAGGTGCTTCCGCATCCTGGAGCTCTGTATCTCGTTCTCCTTCCCCTGCAGAGAGCGGGGAAGTTGAGACAGACTATGAGTCTGAAGGGTCCCTTAATTTTAAGAATCCTGGTTTTCAGGAGTCAGTAGATAGCCTCATTGAGGCTGTCAATCAGTCCCTGGGAATAGAGGACGAGCTCGCCTCGTCCTCGGATCATAAGGTCTCGTTTAAGCGGGCAAAACGGGCCCATAGGGTATTCTCCTCTCATCCGGAATTTGAGAACCTGATTCGCCGTAACCGAGAACACCCGGACAAACACTTTTCAGGGCTTAGGGCTCTGAAAGCTAGGTATCCCTTTGCTACTGAACTTTGTAGTAATTGGGCAGAAAATCCTGCTGTGGAACCTCCGGTGTCCCGTTTAGCCTCTAATACATTGCTATCTCTCCATAATGGCTCGGCGATTAAGGATCCTACGGATCGTCTTATTGAGAGCTTGGCTCGCTCCGTTTTCGAGGCTTCTAGTTCAGCGCTTTTTCCTTCCTTCGCGGCAACCTGGGTTACTAAGGCTATGATGTCTTGGTCAGAGTCTTTAAAGGGCACCTGTCACCCCGAAAATCGCGGGTGAGGTAAGCCCACCGGCATCAGGGGCTTATCTACAGCATTATGTAATGCTGTAGATAAGCCCCCGATGTTACCTGAAAAAGGAGAAAAAGACGTTATATTATACTTACCCAGGGGCGGTCCCGCTGCTGGTCAGGTCGGATGGGCGTCTCCGGTCCGCTGCGGCGCCTCCCATCTTCTTTCCATGAGGTCCTCTTCTGATCTTCAGCCACGGCTCCGGCGCAGGCGTACTTTGCTCTGCCCTGTTGAGGGCAGACAAAGCACTGCAGTGCGCAGGCTCCGGGCCTCTGACCTTTCCGGCGCCTGCGCACTGCAGTACTATCCTCTGCCCTCAACAGGGCAGAGCAAAGTACGCCTGCGCTGGAGCCGTGGCTGAAGATCAGAAGAGGACGTCATGGAAAGAAGATAGGAGGCGCCGCAGCGGACCGGAGACGCCCATCCGACCTGACCAGCAGCGGGACCGCCCCTGGGTGAGTATAATATAACGTCTTTTTCTCCTTTTTCAGGTAACATCGGGGGCTTATCTACAGAATTACAGAATGCTGTAGATAAGCCCCTGATGCCGGTGGGCTTACCTCACCCGCGATTTTCGGGGTGACAGGTTCCCTTTAACAAAGGCTCTTCAAGAAAGTGATTTGTCAGCAGAATTGGCGGAAATGTCATCTCAGATAGCTCTGGCTGGCAGTTATCTGATTAATGCATCTTTGGATGCTGCAGATTGTGCCTCTGCAGCGGCGGCTAATGCTATTGCTATTAGCAGGGCTCTCTGGCTAAGATCATGGCGGGCTGAAGCTACCTCTAAAAAATCGCTTACTACTCTACCGTATCAGGGTGGTCGCCTGTTCGGTGAAAAACTGGATCAGCTGATTTCGGATTCCACAGGAGGGAAGAGTAAGTTTCTTCCTCAGCTGAGGATTAGACAGCCTTTTCGCCGCCATTTTCAAGCTCGTTTCAGACCCTTTCGCAATGCTAGATGGGCTCCAGCATCGAGTTCTGCTGCACAGGGTCGACCCAATCAGGACCGGGACGTTCGGTTCCCCTATTCGGCCAACCAGGGGGGAACAATGCGTTCCCAGTCAACTAGATCCAGAGGATCTAGGACTCATAGGTTTTCGGCTAAGTGACTGGAGGTCTCCTCGGGGTTCCTCCAACAGAGTAGGCGGACGTCTACTTTTGTTTCACCAGGTCTGGCTTCAGGTAATCCACGACTGGTGGGTGGGGGAGCTCGTATCTTCAGGTTACAGGATAGAGCTGGTCCGTCTTCCTCCTCCCCGGTTCTTCCCATCCCGTCTTCCCAAGTCCGAGTCTCTCCGACAAGACCTGTACAACTCCATAGAGACCCTTCGTCTCAGCGGAGTAATTTCTCCTGTTCCAAGGGAGGAAAGGTTTCGGGGCTTTTATTCCAATCTTTTTGTAGTCCCCAAAAAGGACCGAACAGTCAGGCCTATTCTAGATCTAAAACTTTTAAACAGGTTTGTCCGCGTTCGTCACTTTCGGATGGAATCCCTCAGGTCTGTCATCGCCTCGCTAGAAAAGGGAGAGTTTTTGGCCTCAATAGACATTCAGGACGCCTATCTACATATTCCCATCTTTCCACCTCATCAAAGATTTCTCCGGTTTGCCTTAAACGATCAGCACTTCCAGTTCACGGCTTTACCCTTCGGGCTGGCCTCCGCCCCCAGGGTGTTCACAAAAGTCATGGCAACTGTAGTGTCCATTTTGCACTCCCGGGGCATAGTTGTCCTGCCTTATCTAGACGATCTACTGATCAAAGGGGCGACTTTTCAATCTTGCAGGGAAAATGTCGGCATCACTCTGGACACCCTTTCTCGTCTAGGTTGGCTAATAAATTTAAGGAAGTCATCCCTTCAACCATCTCGGAGAATCTCTTTTTAGGCATGATCTTCGACACCTCTCAAGCCCTTTCAATTCTCCCCCAGGACAAGGTCCTCGCCCTTCGGCAGGAAGTGTGGAAGCTTCAACAACCGTACTCTCATACGATCCGGTCTTGCATGAGGGTGTTAGGAAAGATGGTTGCAACTATAGAGGCAGTTCCTTTTGCGCAGCTTTATCTTCGTCCTCTCCAACAAGCTATCCTGGCAGTGTGGAACAGAAATCCTCTCTCCCTCAACCACAGATTCCGGTTGTCTCTCCAGGTCAGGCAATCCCTCTCTTGGTGGCTAAACAGCTCATCACTCCTCAGGGGGAAGCCCTTTCCCCCAACCAATTGGCTTGTGGTCACAACAGATGCCAGTCTCCGGGGTTGGGGAGCAGTGTTCTTCCATCACACAGCTCAGGGGCTCTGGTCCCTTCAGGAATCAGCCCTCCCCATCAATCTCTTAGAGATCCGAGCAGTTCGGCTAGCCTTGTGACATGTCCACCATCTTCTGGCGGGTCGCCCTGTCTGAATTCAATCGGACAACGCCACAGAGGTGGCCTATATAAATCACCAGGGGGGCACTCGCAGCAAGGCAGCCATGCAGGAAGTAAAACAGATTCTGTTCTGGGCAGAGAGAAATCACTCTGTGATCTCAGCGGTCCACATTCCGGGCGAAGAGAACTGGGCGGCAGATTTCCTAAGCCGTCAGGGTCTAGCTTCCGGGGAATGGTCTCTCCATCCCGAGGTTTTTCTGCAGATATGCCATCGTTGGGGGACGCCAGACGTGGATCTAATGGCGTCCAAGGGCAATGCCAAGGTGCCCAGATTTGTCTCTCGGTACCGAGATCCTCAGGCAATCGCGGTAGATGCGCTAGTACTGTCTTGGAACCAATTTCTCTTCCCTTATCTGTTCCCGCCTCTGGCTCTGCTCCCGAGAGTAATCAAGAAAATCAAGGCAGAGAGAGTACCGGCTATTCTGATCGCTCCAGATTGGCCTCGTCGGACCTGGTATGCAGACCTGGTGCAGCTTCTCGCTGGGGTTCCATGGCGGCTCCCCGATCGGCCAGATCTTCTTTCGCAAGGGCCGATCTACCACCAGAACTCAGGGGTCCTACGTTTGACGGCCTGGCCGTTGAATCTTAGGTGTTAACTCGGGCAGGATTCTCCCAAGAGGTAGCAGATACTATGATCAGTGCACGTAAGACTGTTTCGGCCAGAATCTACCATCACACTTGGAAAGTTTTCCTTTCTTGGTGTAGAGAGCACGGGCTGCCCCCTCTGCAGTTTTCTGTCCCCAACATTTTAGCCTTTTTTCAAACAGGCCTGGATTCCGGGCTTGCGCCAAGTACTCTTAATCGGCAGATCTCGGCCTTATCTGTCTTTTTTTCAGCGCAGGATTGCTACTAATCTTCAGGTCAAAACTTTTTTCCAGGGTGTCGCTCATAAGGTCCCTCCTTATAAGACTCCCTTGGATCCTTGGGACCTTAATTTGGTCTTAAGGGCTTTACAGGATGCTCCTTTTGAGCCTCTTCAGGATATTTCCTTGACTCTCCTTTCCTGGAAAGTTGTATTTTTAGTGGCCATAACCTCCATAAGGCGGGTATCAGAGCTGGCAGCCCTCTCCTGTCGTTCTCCCTTTCTTCGTTTTCATCAGGACAAGGTAGTGCTCAGACCAGCACCGTCTTTTTTGCCGAAGGTTGTTTCCTCATTCCACATCAATGAGGATATTGTTCTGCCCTCTTTTTGTCCTGCGCCCACGCACCGTGTAGAAAAAGCTCTCCATACGTTGGATCTGGTGAGGGCACTGAGGAGGTACGTTTCCCGAACGGCTCCTTTTCGCCAGATAGATGCTCTGTTTGTCCTTCCGCAGGGTCGCAGGAAGGGATGCGCAGCTTCAAAATCTACCCTGGCCAGGTGGATAAGGGCGACCATTCAGGAGGCTTATCGCTCCATGGGCATGACGGTTCCGGCCAGAATCAAGGCTCATTCGACTAGAGCGGTGGGGGCTTCCTGGGCCATTCGGCACCAGGCCTCAGCAGAACAGGTTTGCAAGGCTGCGACCTGGTCTAGTCTGCATACGTTTGTCAAACATTATAATGTCCATTCCCAGACCTCTGCAGATGCAAGTCTGGGTAGAAGGATTCTTCAAGCGGCAGTGGCGCATTTATAGACAACCATCATCTGGATGTCTTTGACTGGTGAGTTATTTTTCCCACCCAGGGACTGCTTTAGGACATCCCACAGTCCTGTGTCCCCCAATGAGGCGAAGGAGAAATAGGGATTTTTGTGTTACTCACCGTAAAATCCTTTTCTCCGAGACGCTCATTGGGGGACACAGCTCCCTCCCTGGTAGCCTTATGGCTGCTTTGGTTATATCTGATTACATTAGTCAGTAGGATCTTTTCTAGACATAAGTTTTCTGTATTTATGCTGTTATATTATTTTTTGTGTTTTGTTCTCCTGCTTTTGCAACAAACTGGATTCTCTGGTAGCCAGTGTCAGGGTGTATGCGATGGAGGAGGAGCTAACTTTTTTTCACGTTTACTTAGTGTCAGCCTCCTGGCAGCAGAAGCATACACCCACAGTCCTGTGTCCCCCAATGAGCGTCTCGGAGAAAAGGATTTTACGGTGAGTAACACAAAAATCCCTATTTTATTTATATAGCGCCAACATATTCCGCAGCACTTTACAAATTATAGAGGGGATTTGTACAGACAATATACATTACAGCATAACAATAATCACAGTTCAAAATAGATATCAAGAGGAATGAGGGCCCTGCTGCTCGCAAGCTTACAAACTACGAGGAAAAGGGGAGACACGAGATACAGAATGAAAACCTTTTAAGGCCAAAAAAAACAACTAACCTCTCAGGTAATATAAAGCAAAGGTTTGCTTTTTGTGTTTTTTTTTCTCCTCCAAAGCTGGAGATTGAACACCTCTCAACTCTGAAGATCTGAAAGGTACATGGATATTGTAATTGCAAACACTTTTGTAAATTCAGTGAACCTTAACGAAGCTAAAGGGGAAACCATACCCTGGAATTTGGAACATGGTACACAAAATGTCGATGAGATTAGATGACATTTTTCACTATTCTGTGTTGAGGCCCTTTTTTTTTTTCTTTTTTATGTGCAAATTCTGGGGCAGCCCATGACTATTGCTTCTTTGGTAGGAAAGTATAACTATATGGGTCAGCTGGTCTATGTGCAAGAACTCCGTTTACTAAATTTTACTGGGAAATACATTACCTTCACCCTATCAAAAATAGCAGTACTGGGACATGCTATATGTATGCACAAGAATAAGCATTTGTCGATGGGTCCTAGAAAGGTAATGCAGGTGTTAGGTTCTCTTTAAGGAGAATCTGTCCGAAAGATAAACCCTCCTTGCACAACAGTGTTACCTGGCTGTGGAATTGCTGCTGTAGTTCCCCTGCACAGCAGAAATGCTGTAATGGAAATACCACTGTAAGTGTTGCAACTCCTCTCTCCTCCATAGAACTACTATACGGGCTGAATGCATTCGATGGTGGTGAATGTGCTCTTAAAACTATCTGCTGGCTGATTTTCTGTCTGTGAATCTCATTGGGGGTTAAACAACGCAGCTGCTTTAATAGTGATCTTTTCTGTGACAAAAATGACTTTCAGTACTTTTCCTGTGATTGTTGATCTGTTTGATTTTTTTTTTTTCTTTTCACAAAACAAGAAAAAAAACATAGAATCCTCCTCTCCTCCACACTTTGTTTACTTTTTCCAAGACAGTTTTCCTGTGCCCTAGCTCCCCTACTCCCCAAGATTCATAAGACCCTGCTCTGTTCTCACTGCAGAGCCAGTACAAGTTACTGTGACAACTGACACCATTGAGCTCTCATCTCTTGGCAGTCCCTGAGGGGTGAGTACAGCACAGGTGATAGTGCTATGAGAGGAGAAGAGCTGAAAGAAGGGTTTAGAATGTGCCTGGCTAAACTGCCCCACCCTCCCCACATGAAATTAATGTTCAAAGGTGTCTGTAACCACACTTATGTGTGTTGTACTCACAGCAACTTGTACTCGCTCTTCAGTGAGAGCAGAGCAGGCTGTCATTACATCACACAGGAGTAGTCTATTCTCAGTTATAGTGGGAGCATGTTATTTCTCGTTGCTGCCTTATGATGATTGGTTAACATCATATAGAGGGGACAAAGTACACTCCCCCAGAGAAAACTCTTTGGTATCACCCACTTGGACGTTAAGTGTAACCACTGTTTTAATTTTTAGTTCAAACCAATAGTAAGAATGATAATGTGTCAAGTAATTTGTTAATATCTCTGATGGAAAGCTGAAATTTAAAAAACGTGTTGAAGAAAAGTGTCACGGAGGGAGACTGCGGTGTCTGATTCCACATACTCCTGCACTAATTAGAAGCACTTCACCATTATATTAAACTGTGCAGGTTTCTGCTAGCAGTGCAGGGGTTAGATCTGTTCAGAATAGAGTCTCTGAAGCTTTCCTGCTTTGATGATCTCAGCTGTTCAGTGTTGGCTTTGCAATATATACTGGCCTCTGGCAATCAGGGAATGCCAGTGTTAGTTTCATACTGCCTGGTTCTGGAGTTGGAGGTGTTGTTTGTTTGAGGAGGCGTTTGGACTGTTATTCAGAAGACTGTTGCTTCGTGATTTGTGTGTGTGCATATCCTCATCCTCTGCTATCTGGTTGTTCCTTCCTCTTACTCCCTGGAGTTTCACTCTGTTGCTTGTGAGTGCATATTTGTATGAGTGGTATTTTCGTTTATCCCTGTACGTCTTCCCTTGTTAGTTTGGTTTGTGTATTCTTATATACAACTACTCCCCACTTCCCTGGGTGAAGGAGGGGACAGATAAGGGCTGATTGAAGGATACAGCAAGGTACGAAGCCCCAACATCTTCACAATTAGAAGTAATCCGGGAAGCAGGGATACCTAAGGCGCCCCTAGCGTTACGAACAGCCGTGACCCCGAGATATGAAACTACAGTCACGTGACAAAAAGATTGTGGATCAGTAGTATAAATTTACACCGTAGCCATCCTGAAGTATATTGTCGACCGCACCAGGTCTGTTCCCATCACGTGTGACGAGATAGTTTATATAATCTGGGTGAGTGACAGCTCATTGTCTCACATTGTCAGTAGCGCTGCCTAGATTTAGCTTTGTAGCCTCTTGTCGGTTGCTATTTTTATTTCTCAAAAACCCCCCTGTAGAGAAAAGTTAGACACTTGTGGAATTTCTTCCTGAAATCCTTCTCGTACTTTACTGTACAGATGGGATCCTACATATTTCTTTTTACTCCTCACATCTGCTGATCAGATGTTCCACTCGTCCTGAGGTAAACAACAATATACGTGTAAGGAGACGGCTGACAAGGAGCTACTCCCAAAGTTGTGCAAACTATCTGTTGTGGCTCAGGAGCTGTGAGAAATCTGTGCATGATGGACGATTACAAATCTAATATATAAAGCTGAATGTGTGTGTGTATGTCCGGGATTGGCATCTGCACCGTCGCAGCTACAGCCGCAAAATTTTGCACACTCACACGTCTGGACCCCGAGAGCATCATAGGCTATGTTGTGAGGCGAAATGTTAACCCCGCGCGTTCCAATTCCCCAAACAATTTTGACCCTATCTACATAATGGGGAAAAAGTGAAAGGAAGAGTGTTGGAGGCAAATTGACAGCTGCCAGATGTGAACAAGGGGGACTTAACCCTCCGTCACATACAACTGATCTGACAGGCGCTTCTCTTTTACTTTCATTTCTCCTTCCTCACCACATTGTGAGGAAACCCCCTCCCTCCAGGTAGTCTCCTGTCTCTTGAAGGTCTGTGAAACCTGATATCACAGTTGGATTTCAGAGCTTCAGGGGAGAGGATATAGCTGCACAGATCTCTCAGGCTCATTGTATGTGAATACGTCACATTCAGTAAGGTTGGTATTTTATGTTTTTATTCATCACAATAGTTTATTTAGCTTGTGTTATGAATGTATAGCACAAAATGTGAGGATATTTCATAGAAATAAGGGAGATTTTATAAAAGAAAGTGTGCTGCTCAGGCATATACAGTAGTTCCCTAACATATTCCTTCTCTTGCTTCAGATTATCTGCTGAAATGGAGAGGAAAATGTACAATTTATCCAAACAACTTGATGTTGAGGAAGTAACAAACATGCTGTTAGATGATAGAGACCTCACACTGAATGAGGATTTAGGAGAGGAAAGTGAGATTGATTCTCATGATGAGGTGGAAGAATGTGTCCTGGATTCTGAAACAGAGCAAGATGGTGACAGTGGTGAGGATGAAGAAGTTGGATCATATTATATTGGAAAAGATAAAAATACTAAATGGAACAAGAAGCCATTCCAGAAAAAACGTAGGGAACCTTTAAACATTATTACTCACCTTCCTGCAGTAATAGGAACTGCACGTAATGCAAAAACTGCAGTTGAATGCTGGAACAGTATATTTACAGATGACATTCTGGACTCTATTGTCACATATACCAACCAATATATAGACATTATAAAGGACAAGTACATCTGCAACAGAACCATCAAGCCCACAGATGAAATAGAACTGCGTGCTTTTTTTGGATTACTGTACCTTGCAGGAGCTTATAGGGCAAATAGACAAAGTTTGGAGGAACTTTGGGGTAAAGATGGGGATGGAGTTGAAAAATTTAGCCTTGTTATGTCCATAAACAGATTCAAGATTCTAATTCGTTGCCTTCGGTTTGATGACAGAACTACCCGAACCGAACGCAAAACACATGACCGACTTGCTCCAATTCGTGATATATTTCAAAGATTTGTTGTAAACTGTAAACAAAGTTATTACCCTGGAGAGAATCTCACTATTGACGAAATGCTCCCTGGTTTTCGTGGTAGATGTGCCTTTCGTCAATATATTCCATCAAAGCCAAACAAATATGGAATAAAAATTTATGCCCTTGTTGATGCCAGTAAGACCTACACTTACAACCTGGAAGTTTATGCAGGAAAACAACTAGAAGGTCCTTACTGTGTGAGCAACAAACCCATTGATGTTGTAAAAAGACTGGCTGAACCCTTATTTGGATCGGGTCGCAATATTACAGCTGACAATTGGTTTACAGTTGTGATCTGATTGATTATCTGAAAATTCAGAAGCTGTCATATGTGGGAACTGTAAGAAAAAACAAAAGGGAATTGCCGCCACAGTTTGTAAGTGTGAAAGAGAGACAACAGTACAGCAGTATGTTTGCATTCCATAATGGAAAGGCTTTAGTTTCCTATGTACCACATGCCAAAAAAATCGTACTTCTTCTATCAACACTTCATGATGATGCTGCCATCGATCCTGGGACTGGGGCAGAAAAAAAACCGGAGATAATTACATTTTACAATGCCACCAAAGGGGGTGTGGATACAGCAGATCAGATGTGCTCCACTTTCAACGTCAGCAGAAACATCAAACGCTGGCCAATGGTCATATTTTTTGCTATGTTGAATTTGGGTGGTATAAATTCACAAGTAATTTATCTTGAAAACAAGCTTGAACCACTCCGTAGACGATTGTATCTGAAAAAATTGGCCCATGAACTAGTACTTGGAGAGCTACGTAGGAGAAGCGTGAAAACAATCGGTATCCCCTCTCGCCTTCAAGTTCAGCTCAAAAGGTTCCGCCCAGAAGATGATGGTGAAAAGTCACCATCTGCACCACCTCACAAAAGAAGGAGATGCACCACCTGCCAAACGGAAAGCGGAACCAGAAGGCTTTCAAATTATGAATGTCTCAAATGTCATAAAGCAATTTGCCTGACACATGCAAAAATGGTGTGTAATTCTTGCTATTTGCTCTGCAAGTGTGACTTTTCTGGGGAAACCTCAGCATCTACGTCTGATTGAATATGTTTTTAATAGTACTTAAGGTACCTTAAAATTAAGTTTGTGTTCAAAAATTTTCTTTGTACATTTTTTTGAGAGAGTCGAACTGGGGACTATTTGGCGGGAGTTTTGAAAAGTTTGTATTTCATAGTTATTAGTTTTATGTTAAGTAAATGGTTTTTTTTGCAACTGATTATGTGTAGTCTCTTTTACTACATCCCTATGAAGGTCACTGATCACTTTTAGAGCACTGAAATTGCAAACATTAGATATTATAGGTATTTTTCCAGCAGGCGCCTGACAGACACATTGTATGTGAACTCGTTAGTCCGAATATTGTATGTGACGGAGGGTTAAAGAGTGAGAGCGATGGCACCAAAGAGTATATACCGTACAGATGCTAAGGTGGGGCCCCGACATGGGATACTCACCACACACGGGGATATGAACACACACACAAAATGCGCCACAAACTACCACGTGCTTGAACACATATACCACCCTTAGCACACATTTCACCACACATATACCAACCTCGCCACATAAAAGTCGAAACACAAAAGTCGCCGCTCAAAGCTCGTCACATGCAAAACTAGGCTCAGGCAAAACTCGCCACACGTGCAAAACTGACCTCATGGAAAACTCGCCACACGCAAAACTTGCACATGCGGAAAAATTTCTACATGCACAAAAGTTGCAACACATGCAAAAGTTGCCTCACTCAAAACTTGCACATACTCAAAACGCACCACACATAAAACTCGCCATGCGCAAAACTTGCTGCACACAACTTGCTACACTAACCTGTCACATGCAACTCGACACACAAAAAGTTGCTACACGCATGTCGCCACACAAAACTCATCTCACAAAAGTCGCTACCACACGCAACTCAACACACACAACTTGCCACATGAAACTCACCCTAAAACATACACAAGTCTGGTATTATCCTTCAAAAATAAAAATCTGATTAATAAGCAGACAAACTACAAGAGCAACAAATGTACCATATAGGAAATACGGCAGCTGTCAGTCACATGACCTGTCTATTGTGTATGTGTGAGCTAATATATACTGCCCAGGGGGGAGGGCTTCCTGTTGGCTGGGGATTTATCAGGCTGCCAATTTAGTACTATATACAGGAGAGATGACACACAGGTATATACTATATGCAGGAGGAGATGACACAGGTATATACTATATACAGGAGGAGATGACACACAGGTATGTACTATATACAGGAGCAGATGACACACAGGTATATACTATATACAGGAGCAGATGACACAGGTATATACTATACACAGGAGATGACTTACAGGTATATACTATATACAGGAGGAGATGACAGGTATATACTATATATACAGGAGGAGATGACACATGTATATACTGTATACAGGAGGAGATGACACACACATATACTATATACAGGGGAGATGACACAGGTATATATATATATATATATATATATATATACAGGAGGAGATGACATACAGGTATATACTATATACAGGAGGAGATGACATACTGGTATATACTATATACAGGGGCAATGACACACAGGTATATACTATATACAGTGGAGATGACACAGGTATATACAGGAGGAGATGACAAAGGTATATACTGGAGGAGATGACACACAGGTATATACTTTATACAGGAGCAGATGATACACAGGTATATACTATATACAGGAGGAGATGACTTACAGGTACATACTATATACAGGAGGAGATGACACGCGTATATACTATATACAGGAGGAGATGACATACAGGTATAATACTATATAAAAGAAGAGATGACACATAGGTATAGAGGAGGAGAGGACATACAGCAAGTATATACTATATACAGGGGAGATGACATACAGGTATATACTATATACAGGAGATGACATACAGGTATATACTATATATAGGAGGAGATGACATACCGGTATATAGTATATACAGAAGAGATGACATACAGGTATATAATATATACAGAAGATGACACATGGGTATATACAATATACAGGAGGAGATGACATACAGCAGGTATATACTATTTACAGGGGAGATGGCATACAGGTATATACTATATACAAGAGAAGACATACAGGTGTATACTATATATAAGGGAGATGGCAAACATGAGGTGAAAATGAGGGGTGTGAGTGCAAAATGAGAGGAGTGAGGGAAAATAGTGGAGTGATCGGAAAATGACTGATGTGAGGTCGAAATGACAAGTGTTAGGGGGGAATGAGAGGAGTGAGGGGGAAAATGAGAGGTGTAAGGGAGAAAATGAGAGGCATGATGGGATGATGGGAAAATAAGAGACGTGAGGTGCTATAACTAACCACAGATATTTACTATGCCCAGGCAACGCCGGGCTCCTCAGCTAGTACATATACGAAATAGCTGCCGATTGACAAACTCTGATGGAAAATGGTGGGGTTGCAATGGATGATAACTTAAAGGGGTTGTCTGGCCTTAGACTACACATCACATTGCACGCTGCGCTCTGTAAGGATTCTTTGCTGATGGTAACAAGGGGTCATGTGACTGCAATTTGCATACTTCCAGCCATTTTGACTAGACTTGTACGACCTCACTCAACACACTTGCATTGAGTGAAGAAGCACATATCTAGTCATCACATGACTGCATGTACAGGGGCATGTTCTGGCACCCCTGGTCAAAATTACTGTTGTTGTGAACAGTTAAGCATGTTGAAGATGAAATAATCTCTAAAAGGCCTAAAGTTAAAGATGACACATTTCCTTTGTAATATATGTATTCATTTTTTACATTTTAAAAATTACAAAAATGAAAATGGGCCAATACAAAAGTTTGGGCACCGGTGGAGATTTGTGCGCTCTGATAACTGACCAAGGTCTTAGACCTTAATTAGCCTGTTGGGAAAAACCAGGTGATACAAATTTCCCAGCTTTATAAAAACCCTGCCTCCTCAAACTTTTTGCCAAAAACAGCAGCCATGGGTGGTTCTAAGCAGCTGCCAACCTCTCTGAAAATGGCGAAAGGCCCATAGAGCAGGAGAAGGCTATAAGAAGATAGCAAAGCGTATTCAAGTTGCCCTTTCCTAAATTCGAAATATTTTATTAAGAAATTGCAGTTAACAGGAGCCTTGGAGGTCTAGTTAATGTCTGGAAGGCCAAGCAAAATTACAGTGAGAGATGATCGTGGGATTGCTAGAGCTTGACTGAAAAAGATCTTCAGAAAGATTTAGCAGACTCTGGCGTTGTGGTACTACTGGTCAGAGACACCTGCATATGGAAGAATCATCAGAAGAAAACCTCTCCTGTGTCCTTACCATAAAATTCAGTGTCAGTAGTAAGCAAAAGAACATCTAAACAATCCTGATGCATTTTGGAATCAAGTCCTGTGGACCGATGAGGTTAAAATAGAACTCTTTGGTCACGATGATCAAAGGTATGTGTGGAGAAAAAGGCACAGAATTTCAGGAAAAGAAGATCTCACCAACTATTAAGCGTGGAGGTGGATCAGTCATGCTTTGGGGTTGTGTTACAGCCTATGGCATGAGGAACATTTCACGGGTAGAGGGAATAATGGATTCAATTACTTTTCAACAAATTCCTCATGCAAATATAACACCATCTGTAAAAAAGCTGAAGTTGAAAAAAGGATGGCTTCTACAAATGGATAATGATCCTAAACACACATCAAGCTCCACAATAGACTACCTCAAAAGGTACAAGCTGAAGGTTTTACAATGGCCCTCACAGCCCCCTGATCTGAACATCATTGAAAATATATGGCTAGACCTCAAAATAGCAGTGCATGCAAGATGATCAAGGAATCTCACACAACTGGAAGAATTTTCCAAGGAAGAATGGATGAAAATCCCTCAAACAAGAATTGAAAGACTCTTGGCTGGCTACAAAAAGTGCTTATAAACTGTGATACTTGCAAAAGGGGGCGCTACTAGGTACTAACCATTCACAGAAAAAGAAGGTAGGGGACTATTCGCATAAATCGAAAAATTCACCGAAACCAAAATACTCCAATGTGCTATATAAAATATAACTTTTCATATTTTTAATAAAATAAGTCAATATAGTGAACATTAACCCCTTTACCCCCAAAGGGTGGTTTGCACGTCAATGACCAGGCCAATTTTTATACTTCTGACCACTGTCCTTTTATGAGGTTATAACTCTGGAACGCTTCAACGGATCCTGGTGATTCTGACAATGTTTTCTCGTGACATATTGTACTTCATGATAGTGGTAAAACTTCTTTGATAGTACCTGCGTTTATTTGTGGAAAAAAAAACGGAAATTTGGCAAAAATTTGGAAAATTTCGCAATTTTCCAACTTTGAATTTTTATGCAATTAAATCACAGAGATATGTCACAGAAAATACTTGATGAGTAACATATCCCACATGTCTACTTTACATAAGCACAATTTTGGAACCAAAATTTTTTTTTGTTAGGGAGTTATAAGGGTTAAAAGTTGACCAGCAATTTTTCATTTTTACAACACCATTTTTTTTTAGGGACCACATCTCATTTGAAGTCATTTTGAGGGGTCCATATGATAGAAAATACCCAAGTGTGACACCATTCTAAAAACTGCACCACTCAAGGTGCTCAAAACCACATTCAAGAAGTTTATTAACCCTTCAGGTGTTTCACAGGAATTTTTGGAATGTTTAAATAAAAATGAACATTTTAACTTTTTTTCACAAAAAATGTACTTCAGCTCCAATTTGTTTTATTTTACCAGGGGTAACAGGAGAAAATGGACCACAAAAGTTGTTGTACAATTTCTCCTGAGTACGTCGATACCCCATATGTGGGGGTAAACCACTGTTTGGGCGCATGACAGAGCTCGGAAGCGAAGGAGGGCAATTTGACTTTTCAATGCAAAATTGACAGGAATTGAGATGGGACGCCATGTTGCGTTTGGAGAGCCCCTGATGTGCCTAAACAGTGGAAGCCCCCACAAGTGACACCATTTTGGAAAGTATACCCCCTAAGGAAATTATCTAGAGGTGTGGTGAGCACTTTGACCCACCAAGTGCTTCACAGAAGTTTATAATGCAGAACCGTAAAAATAAAAAATCATATTTTTCCACAAAAATCATCTTTTTGCCCCCATTTTTTTGTTTTTCCAAGGGTAAGAGAAGAAATTGGACCCCAAAAGTTGTTGTACAATTTGTCCTGAGTACGCTGATACCCCATATGTGGCGGTAAACCACTGTTTGGGCGCATGACAGAGCTCGGAAGGGAAGGAGCGCCGTTTGACTTTTCAATGCAAAATTGACAGGAATTGAGAAGGGACGCCATGTTGCGTTTGGAGAGCCACTGATGTGCCTAAACATTGAAACCCCCCACAAGTGACACCATTTTGGAAAGTAGACCCCCTAAGGAACTTATCTAGAGGTGTGGTGAGCACTTTGACCCACCAAGGGCTTCACAGAAGTTTATAATGCAGAGCCGTAAAAATAAAACAAATTTTTTCCCACAAAAATTATTTTTTAGCCCCCAGTTTTGTATTTTCCCGAGGGTAACAGGAGAAATTGGACCCCAAAAGTTGTCCAATTTGTCCTGAGTACGCTGATACCCTATATGTTGGGGTAAACCCCTGTTTGGGCACACGGGAGAGCTCGGAAGGGAAGGAGCACTGTTTTACTTTTTCAACGCAGAATTGGCTGGAATTGAGATCGGACGCCATGTCGCGTTTGGAGAGCCCCTGATGTGCCTAAACAGTGGAAACCCCCCAATTATAACTGAAACCCTAATCCAAACACACCCCTAAACCTAATCCCAACGGTAACCCTAACCACACCCCTAACCCAGACACACCCCTAACCCTAATCCAAACCCTATTCCCAACCGTAAATGGAATCCTAACCCTAACTTTAGCCCTAACCCTAGCCCTATTGAGAAAATGGAAATAAGTACATTTTTTTAATTTTTTTATTTTTCCCTAACTAAGGGGTGATGAAGGGGGGTTTGATTTACTTTTATAGCTGGTTTTTTAGCGGATTTTTATGAGTGGCAGCCGTCACACACTGAAAGACGCTTTTTATTGCAAAAAATATTTTTTGCATTACCACATTTTGAGAGCTATAATTTTTCCATATTTGAGTCTACAGAGTCATGTGAGGTCTTGTTTTTTGCGGGACGAGTTGACGTGTTTATTTTACATTTTCGGGCACGTGACATTTTTTGATCGCTTTTTTTTCCGATTTTTATGAGGCAGAATGACCAAAAATCAGCTATTCATTAATTTCTTTTGGGGGAGGCGTTTATACCGTTCCGCGTTTGGTAAAATGGATAAAGCAGTTTTATTCTTCGGGTCAGTACGATTACAGCGATACCTCATTTATATCATTTTTTTATGTTTTGGCGCTTTTATACTATAAAAACTATTTTACAGAAAAAAATAATTATTTTTGCATCGCTTTATTCTGAGGACTATAACTTTTTTATTTTTTCGCTGATGATGCTGTGTGGTGGCTCGTTTTTTGCGGGACAAGATGACGTTTTCAGCGGTACCATGGTTATTTATATCCGTCTTTTTGATCACGTGTATTCCACTTTTTGTTTGGCGGTATGAGAATAAAGCGTTTTTTGCCTTTTTTTATGGTGTTCACTGAAGGGGTTAACTAGTGATATAGTTTTATAGGTTGGGTCGTTACGGACGCGGCGATACTAAATATGTGTACTTTTATTGTTTTTTTTATTTAGATAAAGAAATGTATTTATGGGAATAATATAATCTTTTTTCTTTTTTCATTATTTAGGAATTTTTTTTTTTTTTTTACACATTTGGAATTTTTTTTTTTTTACTTTTTCACTTTGTCCCAGGGGGGGACATCACAGATCACTGATCTGACAGTTTGCACAGCACTCTGTCAGATCAGTGATCTGACTTGGAGCACTGCAGGCTTACCAAGCGCCTGCTCTGAGCAGGCACTTGGTAAGCCACCTCCCTCCCTGCAGAACCCGGATGCCGCGGCCATCTTGGATCCGGGCCTGGAGCAGGAAGGAAGGTAAGGAGACCCTCGCAGCAACGCGATCACAACGCGTTGCTGCGGGGGTCTCAGGGAAGCACGCAGGGAGCCCCCTCGCTGCGCGATGCTTCCCTGTACCGCCGGCACACCGCGATCATGTTTGATCGCGGTGTGCCCGGGGGTTAATGTCCCGGGAGCGGTCCGTGACCGCTCCTGGCACATAGGGCCGGATGTCAGCTGCGATAGGCAGCTGACACCCGGCCACGATCAGCCACGCTCCTCCCCCCGTGAGCGCGGCCGATCGCTATGACGTACTATCTCGTCGAGGGTCAGATAGGCCCAGGGCACCTCGCTGGGATAGTAAGTCTAAGGTCAGAGAGGGCTTAAACCACCGATTTTTTTTATATATATATATATATATACATACATACACTGTATATCTGCAATCTGTTCATGATAGACAAATGATTGGAATCTATACATATTACAAATCAAATATCTTTTATCATTTCTTTTACCATCTTTTTCTTTCCCATGTGTCACAACCAGGGCCAGCAGGGTGAGCCATCGATGAGCGGGGGCGCCATTACACAGAATCTAGGGTGCCAACCTCCGCAGTCAGGATAGTGTAGGGATAGGCACCTCCCGAGTTGTTCTTACAAATGTCCCCTGAGCATTTGTTGGTGGTTTATTGTTCACAATATTGAGTTATTTTATTAAGTTATATTTTATATAGCACAATGGAGAAATTTTGCTTCGGTAAATGTTTAGGTATTAACCATGTGGGGCGCCTAAACATCAAGCATCAGCCCATTTTCCTTTTTGTAATTTTTAATTACATTTTCTCTAGTCACCTTCCATGACAGCAGCATCGAAGTTTGTCTCCCCGCCCTAATGGGGGACAGGAAACACAAAGAGGTTAAATACCCCTCCCCTTACTGCAACCACCAGTGTTTTTTCCTGTCCCCTATGGAGCATGAAGAGGTTCTCTGATGGTGCTGCTGTGGCCGGCGACCTGGAGCACCCTAAGCTTACCTACTCAATGCCGGGCAGCTGAGATCGGGGGCACCGCTCTCCTCCTCCGTGGGCTGCTCCCGTCTCCATGATCTCTATGCATCTCGGGACCTCTCCCGCCCCCCCTGTGCCTCCTCGGGGGGGGGGGGGGGGTAAAGCGGGGTGGTGATGTGCAGCCGGGGTCCTTTTACAGCTCCCGGCGTTCTCTCCACATTCCGGCTGGGTCCGGAGTCAGCGCTTCCCGTAAGTAACGTTAATCTGAACTTCCGTATCACTTCATGGTGCGTTCCAGGGTGGAACGCATGCACTCCTGGCATGTCTCAGGTGTACTCCGGATCTACTCACATGATTGGGGCGTTCCCTTCGGGGTTCCCCCCTGAGGACCTGGGGGAGAAGGAGCACAAACGCTGGGACCTCGGTTATATAAATCCTAGTCGGGGGATGCCTCCAGGTAAGGCCCATTATCTGTGTCCATCTGTGACTGTTGACGGACTGACTATGGACGGTGACAAAACCCTTTCTGCCTCTGCAGAGCCCAGCGTCCACCCTCCTACTATCTGGGTTATGGCCTTATGGACCCTGCTCTTAAGAGAAAGTGCCCAGCCGCAAGTGTGTATGTGCTACCAGGCTTCCCTCAGCATATAAGAAGCTTTGCCAGCCCTGCACTGAAGATGTGTTGCATGCTAAAGAGTCCTCCCTGTTGGATAGCATCAAATCCCTCATCAAGAGGTTCAACCCTCTATGTCCGTCTTTTCTCAGGCCCCAGTACCACAACCCCCTCCTGAGAAAAAAAAGGAAGATGGCACCTGTGGAATCTGATTCAGACTCGGGCGAAGTCCGTACCTCTGGTTCAGAGGATATTTGGTAGAATGAGGGTTCCACTTCCACCCCAAGTCCGATAATAAAAATTATTTTTCCTCCGAAGATATGGAGGAATTGGTAGCATGGTGAGACGCACCATGTGGCTCCTACCCTGAGGGACTCAATGGTTATCCTGGGATCACTGACATCATGCATCCAGGCAGTTTCCTTGGCTCAAGCACATACAAGAGTACTCCAGACTCATGTTCTTCTGTCTTGGAAAAGGCATCAAAATTCTTTGACCAGGAGAGTTCCCCTTCCCGATCATGTGAAGTCTTCTCTTTCATGGTGGCTAAACTACTGGAACCCCCAGCGGGGAGTCAGCTGGGATCAGCTTTCACTGAAGATACTCACTTCAGACGCCAGTCAGAGAGGCTGGGGCGCTGAGGTAAAGAAAACCCACTTCCAGGGGTTATGGGCGCCAGACATCAGATCCAGTTCCTCAAACCTCAGAGAACTGAAGGCAGTAGAGGAGGCGTTGAAAGCCGCATCTTCCCTTGTACAAGGTCATCATGTACGTGTCTGTTCCGACAAGTCCAGCAGATGGAGCGTGAGGATTAGACACCTCTTCTCACCCTTGGAGTTTCAACCTGGCCTATGCCTTCCCACCGACCCCGATTCTAGCAAGGACGCCACAGAAGATATGGTCAGATCAGGTAAACACGATTCTGACTGCTCCCATGTGGCCGGGAAGAAGTCCATCTAGTTCAACCCATAGCCTAACCTAACATGTCCTAACATGTTGAGAGGAAGGCAAAAAAAACTCATGTGGCAAATAGTAAGCTCCACTTTGGGGAAAAAAATTCCTTCCCAACTCCACATACGGCAATCAGACTAGTTCCCTGGATCAACCCCCTATCAAGGAATCTAGTATATATACCCTGTAACATTATACTTTTCCAGAAAGGTATCCAGTCCACTGTTAAATTTAATTAATGAATCACTCATTACAACATCATACGGCAGAGAGTTCCATAGTCTCACTGCTCTTACAGTAAAGAACCCGCGTCTGTTATTATGCTTAAACCTTCTTTCCTCCAGACGTCGAGGATGCCCCCTTGTCCCTGTCTCAGGTCTATGATTAAAAAGATCATCAGAAAGGTCTTTGTACTGTCCCCTTATATATTTATACATTAAAATAAGATCACCCCTTAGTCTTCGTTTTTCCAAACTAAATAGCCCCAAGTGTAATAACCCATCTTGGTATTTCAGACCCCCCAGTCTTATAATAACCTTGGTCGCTCTTCTCTGCACCCGCTCTAGTTCAGCTATGTCTTTCTTATACACCGGAGACCAGAACTGTGCACAGTATTCTAAGTGTGGTCGAACTAGTGACTTGTATAGAGGTAAAATTATGTTCTCCTCATGTGCATCTATGCCTCTTAATGCATCCCGTTATTTTATTTGCCTTTGTAGCAGCTGCCTGACACTGGCCACAGGATGGGTTTTATGGATAATTTTACATATAGACACACCCCTCCCCCTCGCTTACCCATTCGGTCATTTCTGAACAGACTATAGCCCTGCAAGTTTACAGCCCAGTCATGGCTCTCATTCCAGCCATGTTTCAGATATCCCCACCATGTCATAATTATGCTCCAACAACATTAGTTCTAATTTGTCCATTTTGTTGGCGAGGCTTCTGGCATTAGTGTACATGCACTTGATGTTCCTCTCTGTACCTCTATTCTTTCTTAAATTATTAACTGTTCTAACCCCACCCCCCATGCTACCGCCACCCGTAACTTCCTTATTTGTGCCCAGGTCTCTATCTGCACTATCTTCCCCTCCTATAAAATAAATACCCTCCCCCCAATCCCTAGTTTAAACACTCCTCCAACCTTCTAGCCATTTTCTCCCCAACACAGCTGCACCCTCCCTATTGAGGTGCAGCCCGTCCCTAGCGTAGAGCCTGAAGCCAACTGAGAAGTCGGCCCAGTTCTGCAGGAACCCAAACCCCTCCTTCCTACACCAATTCTTGAGCCACTTATTAACCTCCCTAATCTCCCGTTGCCTCTCTGGCGTGGCACGTGGTACAGGCAGTATTTCGGAAAATACCACGTTGAGGTCCTTGCTTTCAGCTTGCAGCCTAATTCCCTGAAATCCTTTTTAAGGACCTTCCGCCTACCTCTAACTTTGTCATTTGTGCCAATGTGCACCATGACCGCTGGGTCCTCACCAGCTCCTCCCAGTAATCTGTCCACCCGATCAGCGATGTGTCGGACTCGAGCGCCAGTTAGGCAGCACATCGTTCGACGATCCGTCTTTGTGACAGATTGCCCTGTCTGTTCCCCTAATAATTGAGTCCCCCACTACCAGCACCTGTCTGGCCTGGCCTGCTCTCCTATTTCCCTCCTTAGGCCGGGATCACACATGCGAGAAACACGTCCGTGTCTCGCATGTGAAATCCAAGCTCTGGCGCCGGCACTCCAGAGCGGAGCGTGCAGCTCCATGTGTTGCTATGCGGCCACACGCTCCGCTCTGGAGAGCTGGTGCCAGAGCTTGGATTTCACATGCGAGACACGGACGTGTTTCTCGCATGTGTGATCCCGGCCTTACTGTAGCAGTCATTCCTCCGGCTTTCAGAGGACATGCCTGGCTGCAGCAGTGCTACCCCTGTACTGGCACCCCCCCTCATCTGCCAACTTAGCAAACTTATTGGGGTGTACCAGATCAGGACTAGCCTCCCTGGCACTCTTCCCTCTACCCGGCCTTCTAACTGTCACCCAGCTTGCTACTTCACCGTCCTGTAGCTCCATCCTACCATCCCCCACCTCATCTATCCCATTGAGCGTCTGCTCAGTGAGCAGAAGACTCCTTTCCATGTTGTCAATGGATCTCAGTGTTGCCAGCTGCACATTTAGATCCAGAATCTGGGCTTCCAAATGCACAACGTGCTCACATCTCGCACAGCAGTATGCACCCTCGACCGGCTGATCAAGGACTGCATACATGTGGCAAGATGTGCACTGGATGGCATTAACAATAGTGTTGCGCATTTCCTAATGGGGATTGCACCACACAGAAACTTTAAATTAAAAAAACAAAACAAATGCAAAGTATTAAGATGCAGACAGCAATTCAGTAATTCCTCTCTTGGAAACTCCCTGACTCCAAAGTCACTGAATCACAAGTCACACTTACCGCCGTTCACACTTACGCTCAGGTCACACTCAGCTTGCTCACACTCGCTAAGCTGAAGATTTAAAGGGAACCTGTCACCTGAATTTGGCAGGACTGGTTTTGGATCATATGGGCGGAGTTTTCAGGTTTTTGATTCACCCTTTCCTTACCCGCTGGCTTTATGCTGGCTGCATGCTGGCCGCAATATTGGATTGAAGTTCATTCTCTGTCCTCCGTAGTACACGCCTGCGCAAGGCAAGATTGTCTAGATAGTATAAGGCACTCCCCATATGTAGACTCTGTATAGTACAAGGCAGCCCCCATACGCAGACTATATAGTATAAGACACTCCCCATAGGCAGACTCTGTATAGTATAAGGCAGCCCCCATAGGCAGACTGTATAATATAAGGCAGCCCCCATAGGCAGACTCTGCATAGTATAAGGCACTCCCCATAGGCAGACTCTATAGTATAAAGGCAAAAATTAAGAGACCACTGCAAAATGTTCAGTTTGATTTTTCTCTTTATAGGTATATTTTTGAGTAAAATGTAAATTGTTCTTTTATTCTATAAACTTCTGACATGGCTCTGAATTTCCAAGCAATACATTTAATTTTTTTCTGAAAAGAAATGGTCAAAATTACAAAAAAAAACCACTGCTTTCAGACCTCAAATAATGCAAAGAAAACAAGTTCACAATCATTCAGAAAAAACAATATTAATGTTTTAACTCCGGAAGAGAAATCAATATTTTGTGGAATAACCCTGATTTTTATTCACAGCTTTCATGCGTCTTGGCATGCTTTCTACCAGTCTTTCACACTGCTTCAGGCCCAAAAATGTAAGCAGTTTTTCTTTGTTTAATGGCTTGTGACTATCCATCAACCTCTTGATTACATTCCAGAGGTTTTCAATGGAGTTCAGGTCTGGAGATTGGGCTGCCCATGACAGGGTTTTGATGTGGCGGTCTCTAATTTTTGCCAGAGCTGTATATGGTCTGTAGGACTGGTATCTACCACTGACCATACGGCGGTAACATCCAGGGGTGGATTAAGGGTAGCCAGGGCCCCGGGCTGTTCACACACTGTGGGCCCCCCCGGTCATGTGACGGGGGTCATGTGACGGGGGGTCATGTGGCGGGGGTCATGTGACGGGGGTCATGTGACGGGGGTCATGATATACCCGAACCAGATTATTCCAGAAAAATGGCCGGGCCCTACTCTACTGTAACCTATTCAATATTTGTTAAAATCTGCAATACAATTTAGGTATATCTTGACCAATAATATCACATACAAGGAACAAATACAACCGCACCGTGACCAGACCACAAATTACAACCACAGTGATCGAATAATATCACATACAAGGAACAAATACCACCACACCATGTCAAGACCACATATTACCACTTGGTGACCAAATAGCACATACAAGGGACAAATACCACAACACCATTTCCAGACCACATATTACCACCACATAGTGACTGAATACTACAATACTGATCAGTAATAAAAAAACAAACAAAAAACAAACACAATACGATCACCATAAGTGCCAGTATTCACAGGAGATCTGTACTTAGTATGCAGTGTCTGTGTAGAGGTAATACAGAGATCATTGGTGACATTGTACACAGGTTCTCTGTATATAGTATACAGTGTATAGTGTCAGTGTATAGGTAACACTGACTCACCAGTGACGTCTCTAGGTGAAGTCCTTCATCTTTCATCCAGCACAGACGCCATCATTTCTTCCAGCCAGGACTCGTTTCTGCAGGAAATAACACAGTTATCTCGAGCTCCGCTTGTAGAACACATTACTTAATTTTTCACAAC
Organism: Ranitomeya imitator; assembly: GCF_032444005.1. Lineage (NCBI taxonomy): Eukaryota > Metazoa > Chordata > Amphibia > Anura > Dendrobatidae > Ranitomeya > Ranitomeya imitator. Next base: position 712,665,723 of record NC_091282.1, on the reverse strand, counting down.
TTCTACATTACACCACATGAAGAGAAAAAGGCGATATAGTGTCACTCTGCACAGTAACAGGACCGCCCCCCCAATTAAAACAGTATACTCAAAAAATAAAATAAATACATCACTGCAGTAATAATATCCCTTAATTAGCCCCTATGGTAATACTATTCCCCACCCCATGTATCTCATTCCTCGCTCCAGCCATATGTTCTCCCATCCTGCACTCATGAGTATCCATCCTGCCCCATATGATCTCCCCATCCTGCCCCATCTGTCTCCATCGTATCCATCCTGCCCCATGATCCAATCCTGCCCCATGTCTCCAATCATGCCCCGTGTCTACATTCTGTCCATGCCTCCAGTCCTGCCCCCAGTGTGTCCAGCAATCTGCCCCAGTGTGTCCAGCAATCTGCCCCACTGTCTCCAGCAATCTGCCCCACTGTCTCCAGCAATCTGCCCCCAGTGTGTCCTCCAATCTGCCCCAGTGTCTCCAGCATTTCCCCCCAGTGTGTCCTCCAGCATTGTCCCCCAGTGTGTCCTCCAGCAATCTGCCCCACTGTCTCCAGCATTGCCCCCCAGTGTGTCCTCCAGCAATCTGCCCACAGTCTCCAGCATTGCCCCAGTCTCCAGCATTGCCCCACTGTCTCCAGCATTGCCCCACTGTCTCCAGCATTGCCCCACTGTCTCCAGCATTGCCCCACTGTCCCCAGCATTGCCCCACTGTCTCCAGCAATCTGCCCCCAGTGTGTCCTCCAATCTGCCCCAGTGTCTCCAGCATTGCCCCCCAGTGTGTCCTCCAGCAATCTGCCCACAGTCTCCAGCATTGCCCCACTGTCTCCAGCATTGCCCCACTGTCTCCAGCATTGCCCCACTGTCCCCAGCATTGCCCCACTGTCTCCAGCATTGCCCCACTGTCCCCAGCATTGCCCCACTGTCTCCAGCATTGCCCCACTGTCTCCAGCAATCTGCCCCCAGTGTGTCCTCCAATCTGCCCCAGTGTCTCCAGCATTGCCCCCCAGTGTGTCCTCCAGCAATCTGCCCCACTGTCTCTAGCATTGCCCCCAGTGTGTCCTCCAGCAATCTGCCCCAGTGTGTCCTCCAGCATTGCCCCCCAGCAATCTGCCCCACTGTCTCCAGCATTGCCCCCCAGTGTGTCCTCCAGCAATCTGCCCCACTGTCTCCAGAATTGCCCCCAGTGTGTCCTCCAGCAATCTGCCCCAGTGTGTCCTCCAGCATTATAATAATAATAATAATAATCTTTATTTATATAGCGCCAACATATTCCGCAGCGCTTTACAGTTTAACAGTTTCAAACACAAAAGTCATAAGTAACAACGTTAACAATACAATAATTAAAGCAAAATAAGACGACCCTGCTCGTGAGAGCTTACAATCTACAATGAGGTGGGGGAGATACAAAGTACAGGTGTGTATTTACAATGATGTATTTACAATCATGGTCCAGCCATCTTCAGGGGTTGGGGAATAGATGGGGATAGTGAATGGGCTACACACAAACATAACATAACTTTGATTAGTGAACGTGATAGGCCGCTCTGAACAAATGTGTTTTGAGCGAGCGCCTAAAACTATGCAAATTATGGATGGTCCTAATATCTTGGGGTAGAGCATTCCAGAGGATTGGCGCAGCACGGGAGAAGTCTTGGAGTCGGGAGTGGGAGGTACGGATTAGTGCAGAGGTTAGCCGAAAGTCATTTGCAGAGCGCAGTGGTCTGTTAGGCTGATAGACAGAAATGAGGGAGGAGATGTAAGGGGGTGCCGCACTGTGGAGAGCTTTGTGGGTGAGAACAAGTACTTTGAATTGTATCCTGTAATGAATGGGCAGCCAGTGTAACGACTGGCGAAGAGCGGACGCGTCCGAGTAACGATTAGCCAGATGGACGACCCTGGCTGCTGCATTAAGGATGGACTGGAGAGGGGAAAGTCGAGTGAGGGGGAGGCCAATTAGTAGAGCGTTACAGTAGTCCAGGCGGGAGTGGATCAGGGCGACCGTGAGGGTTTTAGCTGTCTCCATGGTGAGAAAAGGGCGGATTCTAGAGATGTTCTTTAGGTGTAAGCGGCACGAGCGGGCAAGAGATTGTATATGGGAGGTGAAGGAGAGATCGGAGTCAAACATAACACCCAGACAGCGCGCCTGCTGCCGGGGTGTTATTATGGTGCCACCCACGGAGAGGGAAATGTCAGATTTAGGGAGGTTAGTAGATGGTGGGAGCAGAAGAAGTTCAGTCTTGGAGAGGTTGAGTTTCAGATAGAGAGCGGACATGATGTTGGAGACTGCGGACAGACAGTCAGTGGCATTCTGTAGTACAGCGGGGGTAAGGTCAGGGGATGACGTATATAGTTGTGTGTCGTCGGCATAAAGATGGTACTGAAAGCCAAATCTGCTGATGGTCTGTCCAATTGGGGCCGTGTAGAGAGAGAACAGAAGGGGGCCAAGGACTGAGCCCTGAGGTACCCCAACAGTGAGAGGAAGAGGAGATGAAGTGGAGCCAGAGAACAGAACACTGAAGGAGCGGTCAGAAAGATAGGAGGAGAACCAGGAGAGAGCAGTGTCCTTAATGCCTAGTGACTGGAGCCTAGAGAGCAGGAGAGGGTGGTCAACAGTGTCAAAAGCTGCAGAAAGGTCGAGAAGAATGAGCAGAGAGTGGTCACCATTACGTTTTGCTGTCAGAAGGTCATTGGTCACTTTGATGAGTGCAGTTTCTGTCGAATGTAGGGGGCGGAAACCGGACTGTGAAGGGTCTAGGAGGGAGTGAGTGGAGAGGTAACGGGTAAGGCGGGAGTATATCAGGCGCTCCAAGAGTTTAGAGATGAAGGGGAGATTGGAGACCGGTCTGTAGTTGTTTGTGCAGGATGGGTCGAGGGTGGGTTTCTTTAGTAATGGAGTAATGATAGAGTGTTTGAAGGAGGAGGGGAAAATGCCAGAGGAGAGGGAGAGATTAAAGATTGTAGTTAGGTGACTTGTGACTACTGGAGAGAGAGACTGGAGGAGATGTGAGGGAATGGGGTCGGTAGTGCATGTAGTCGGACGAGAAGAGGAGAGGAGCTTGGAGACTTCTTCTTCTGTGATGGGATCGAATGTGGAGAGTGAGCCAGGGGCAATGAGGGGAGGGATGGGAGTCACTGAACTTAGTTGTTGGGAGCGGATTTCCTGACGGATATTGTCTATTTTCTCTATAAAGTGGGAGGCCAGGTCACCAGCACAAATATCTGTGATAGGGGCTTGTGCTTTTGGCCTGAGGAGGGAGTGAAAGGTGTCAAAAAGTTTCTTGGGGTTGTTGGATAGTGAGGAGATCAGAGTGGTAAAGTAGGTCTGTTTAGCGAAGTGAAGGGCAAAGTTATAGGTCCTTAACATAAATTTGAAGTGTATGAAGTCTTCTGGTGTGCGTGTTTTCCTCCATAAGCGTTCAGCACACCTAGAGGATCGCTGGAGAAATCGGGTTTGCGATGTGAGCCAGGGCTGTTTTATTCTGTGTTTGGAGGTCCTGAGGGTGAGGGGAGCTACTTGGTCAAGGGTGCTTCTAAGAGTGTCATTGAAGTGATGTACCGCCAGATCAGGACAGGAAAAGGAAGAGATTGGGGACAATGATAAGCGTAGGGAGTCTGAAAGTGTAAGAGGGTTAATGGCTTGTAGATTTCTGACTGAATGGTGTGTAGGAGGGTGCTGGGGTGAGCGAGGATATGTGAGTGTGAAGGAGAGAATGTTGTGGTCAGAGAGGGGAAGCGGTGAGTTATCTATGTAGGAGATTGAGCAGAGCCGGGCAAAAACCAGGTCCAGGGTGTTACCGTCCTTGTGTGTCTCAGAGGTTGAGAGCTGTGAGAGGCCGAGAGAAGTGGTTAGTGACAGAAGCTGGGATGCAGATGTGGAAGTGGGGCTGTTAATGGGGATGTTGAAGTCTCCCAGGATAAGGGTTGGTAGTTCTGAGGACATGAAGTGCGGCAGCCAGGCAGAGAAATGGTCCAGGAAGCGGGTGGGTGAGCCTGGGGGCCGGTATATGACCGCTACTCTGAGGGAGAGGGGGCGAAAGAGCCTGATGGTGTGGACCTCAAAAGAAGGGAATGAGAGTGATGGAACTGAGGGGATGACCTGGAAAGTGCATTGTGGGGACAGGAGTATGCCAACTCCACCACCAGGTCTGTTTGTTGGTCTCGGGGAATGGGAGAATTGTAAGCCACCATGGGTAATGGCAGCAGGAGAGACAGTGTCAGAATCCTGAATCCAGGTTTCCGTGAGGGCCAGCAGATTCAGAGAGTTTTTCAGAAAGTAATTGTGTAGGAAAGGAAGCTTGTTACATACAGACCGTGGATTCCAAAGGGCACAATTAAAAGAAGGAGGGGATGAAGGAGTGCAATTAATATTAGTAAGATTAGTAAGGTTTCGATGTGAGGTAGGGTAGGGGTTGAGGTTGGTGGATGGTGGACCGGGGTTTGGGGAGATGTCTCCTGATATCAGCAGGAGTAGGAAGATAAAAAGCAAGTAGCTTTTGGGATTGTATGAAGTTTTTTTATGCAGTCTGTTTGGGTAAGATGGACTGAGGTTTTTCAGGAAGGTGAGAAGTGCATGGGAGCTGTACATGGGAGAGGGAAGGAGAGAGGAGCTGATGTATATGAGTCGTGATTGAGGGGGGATTGGGCGGTGAATGTGGATTGCAAGGGAGCATAGGATGATAGGAATAATGCACATGGATAGAAGGGAGAGCAGAGTGTGGGTTCCCTGACTAACTGCCATGGAATAACTGCGGTGTCACGACGCTTATCTTCTGTGACGCTTTGCTTATGGGACGCTAGCGTGCACCCCCACTTGCGTGCACCCCTAAGGAAGGTTCTAAATTTATAGCCCAGAAGAGATGGATTGTGGGAACTGGTTGAGGATAATTTGGCAGCTGGCTAGCACACCAGGGGTTTTTTTTTTTTTTCTTTGAAAAGATGATCAAAGACACTCAGCCTGGTAAAATCTACTTTCACACCTTCCACCAGATAAGATCTACACTGATCCCAGTCATGGATAGTAAGTGGACAGTAAGTTTTAAGTGCAATGCAACAGATAAATTATACCAATGAATTAGCAAACACATTAAATTATGTTTCTAGATGGTAAATTGCATTGCCCTCAGTGTGTCCTCCAACCTGCCCCAGTGTGTCCAGCATTGCCCCCAGTGTGTCCTCCAACCTGCCCCAGTGTCTCCAGCATTGCCCCCCAGTGTGTCCACAGTCCACCGTTTAACTGATCAAAAAAAAAAAAGTCTCCTCACCTGTCCGCGCTCCAGGCGGCGAGCTCCCTTCTGCAGCGCACACTCGCCGGCGACTGACAATGACGTCAGACGCCGGCGACGTTTGCGCGCGGCCGACTTCAGCCGCCAGCCTCCAATTGGCTGGCGGCTGTTGTTGTCAACTATTGACGTGTGGGCGCGCGCCCGCACATCAATAGGAAACCGCCGCAGCGCTGCAAGGGGCCCGGGGAGCAAATGAGAAGGGGCCCGATGCGGGCCCCCTCTCTCTGCCCACCGGGTCCGGGGGCACATAAACGCCGCCCGGACGCGGGCAGTCAGACTCACAGATGATTATCAGAGGGTTAATCTGCGGTAGCCCAGGGCCCCCCCAGACCACTGGGCCCTGGGCTACCGCCCATATTGACCCTCTGATAATCCGCCCCTGGTAACATCCATGTTGGTCTTTGCATAGAGATTATCTTCAGTAACCGCGAGGTCATCTGCTGAGGCTCTCCTCCACTATTAGGGGGGGCGTCACCCAGTTATAATCAAGGTTACCTGGTTAGTGGCCCACTGAGAAGTTTTGCTGCCCCTAAACCGACACCCTAGCTACGCCTCTGATTTAGACCTTTTTTTAAGAGATCATTTCATCTTCAACCAACTTGCTTAATTGTTCACAATAACAGTAATTTTGACCAGGGGTGCCCAAACTTTTACATGCCACTGAATGAAAATTGCATACTTAGTCATGTGCTCCATCCCGGAGGATCCTCACAGTGCGCGTGGTGTGAGGATTCACAACTCTGCATGTTTGTAGCCTCAGGCCAGTCCACTTAACTGGTGGTATTCCTGTGCTGCTTGTGTTACCTTCATGTGTAACAACTTTTACATTTTTTTGCATTCTTAGGGTATGTGCACATGTTGCGGATTGGCCTCTGCGGATTTGCAGCGGTTTCCATGCGTTGTACAGAACCATGTAAACCCAAATCCGCTGTGCACATGCTATGGAAAATACCGTGTGGAAACACTGCAGATTATTTTCCGCAGCATGTCAATTCTTTGTGAGGATTCCGCAGCGGTTTACACCTGCTCCTCAATAGGAATCCGCAGGTGTAAAACCGCAGGTGAAATCCGCAAAAAACGCAATTAATCCATGGGTAATCCGCAGGTAAAGCGCAGTGCATTTTATCTGCGGATTTTTAAAAAAAGATGCGGAAAAATCCGCACCCAAATCCGCAACATGGGCACATAGCCTCAAAAATAAAACGTGTGGCCTGACATTACTGTGCACCTTTACCACGACATACATACATTACATACATCTGGCTCACGCCATGCACTTCTACCACTGCAATTTTCAATTCTGTTGAAGCTGCAGAATCCCAGTCTTGACCATTGAATCAGCAAGATTTATCCATTTGTGACCTAAGAGATTTTTATCTGGTTACATCCATTAGCAACATGAAGACTTAAAGGGAACCTGTCATGTAAAAACACACCATGTGGCCGCCACAGTGAGAGCCCCATTGCCGGAGGCAAATGCACCTTATTCCAGGCTTAGCCGCTGCGGCTTCACTCACTGCTAGTACATAGAACTTGGCGGCAGTATCCCCGACACTGACTGACAGCCGGGCCTAATGCTGCTCCTGCTATCAGTCAGTGCGGGGGTGCGACTACAGCGGCTGCTCTCTGTACACAGAGCGGTGACTGCAGCAGCGCTGGTACCGCCCCTATGACTGAAGGCTGAGCCTGCCGCGAGAAATAAAGTTAGTGTTCCCCCGCCTCTCACTGCGGTGGCCACAGAGTCTCAGAACGCTAGCGACCCAATATCTGCAGGTTGTTTTTACAGATTTTCATGTCTTTTTGTTTTATTTTAATTATGACAATAAAAGGGGTTGTCTAAATCGATAAGGCTGCAGTCCTGCTGTATGCCATTTGCCATAATCCGATTAGGCCGGTTTCACACGTCAGTGGCTCCGGTACGTGAGGTGACAGTTTCCTCACGTACCGGAGACACTGACTCACATAGACACATTAAAATCAATGCATCTGTGCAGATGTCATTGATTTTTTGCGGACCGTGACTCCGTGTGCCAAACACGGAGACATGTCCGTGTTCGTGGGAGCGCACGGATTACACGGACCCATTAAAGTCAATGGGTCTGTGTAAAACGTCCGTGTGCCGTGCAGGAGACAGCGCTACATTAAGCACTGTCCCCCCCACATGGTGCTGAAGCCGCCATTCATATCTTCCCTGCAGCAGCGTTTGCTGTAGAGAAGATATGAATAATCGTGCGTGTGTGAAATCAAGATCCAGGTCCCCAAAACCCCCTCCCACCCCCTGGTTCCCCCCCCATATTCGCCCCGCTGTGATTAAAATACTCACCCGGCTCCCTCACAGCGTCCTGTCCTGGCCGCACCTTCTACTGTATGAGCGGTACATACAGAAGGTGCGGACAGGAAGCAGCGCCAGCCAGCGAGGGAGCTGGGTATTTTAACAACAGCGGGGGGGTGGGGACCTGGATCTTGATTTTACACGATTATTCATATCTTCTCTACAGCAAACGCTGCTGCAGGGAAGATATGAATGGGGCTTCAGCACCAGATGCCGGGGACAGCGCTAAACTTTAGCGCTGTCTCCGGCACAGTGCGTGTGGTACCCAGTGGGCACACGGGTGCCGCACTGATGTGCCACAGAAACGCACCGGCACACGGACACTGATAATTTTGGTACCGATTTTTCCGGTACCGGAATTATCTGGACGTGTGAGACTGCCCTTAGACGGATTATGTGACCTTGCTCAATGCCAGCGTTGTGCGCCAGGCCGGACACGTCTAGTTTGAATGTGACCACGAGTATGCACATTGCATACATGTGGTCACATGGTGGCTGCAGACTTATATCCTTAGCCCCAGCCATCCCTGTAAGGCTGCTTTCACACTTCCGTCGGCCCGACATACGTTGTGCTAAATTTAGCACAACGTGGGCAGCGGATGCAGTTTTACAATGCATCCGCTGCCCATTGTGATGAGTGGGGAGGAGGGGGTGGAGTTTCGGCAGCGCATGCGCGGTCAAAAATGGCAGACAAGTCGCACAAAAGTTACATTGAACGTTTTTTGTGCATCGCGTCCGCCAAAACACGACAGATTCGTCGCACAACGGATGCGACGTGTGCCCATCCGTCGCAAGTCAATGGGCAAAAAACGCATCCTGCAAGCACATTTGCAGGATCCGTTTTTTGCCCATAACGACGGATTGCGACGGCGGCAAAAAGACGGAAGTGTGAAAGAAGCCAAACCTTGAGTACACTATGCTCGATGGTTGCCTTCGGCGAGATTTGCATTGGAGCCACTGCAACAACAAAAAATGGCCACCATAACAAAAACCATGTCTATGGAGCATGGGGTCCGTCCTATAGTGGAGCAGAATCTGGAATTGCTTGCCTGAGGAGGTGGTGATGGCGAACTCAGTCGAGGGGTTCAAGAGAGGCCTGGATGTCTTCCTGGAGCAGAACAATATTGTATCATACAATTATTAGGTTCTGTAGAAGGACGTAGATCTGGGGATTTATTATGATGGAATACAGGCTGAACTGGATGGACAAATGTCTTTTTTCGGCCTTACTAACTATGTTACTATGTTACTATGTCTGGTGTGAACCGTCTCTTATTACCGCAGACCTTACACTACAGCAGTCTCCGTGCTGTCTGCCAGAACACAGGGACAGTGGAGAATGTATCCACAGTACCGCTGCCCGGCACAGGACAGGAGTAATCAGTGTGTGCTCACTGTGGCACTGTGCGGTAATCCCCGCAGTACACACTGGCGCTCTGCTGCGGTATCGCAGGACGGGGCTCCCGGACGGTTCCAATCTCTCCAAGCGCCGCGGAGCTCTGACACGATCAGCGCCTTCCAGCAGCATGATGTCACTGCTCCGCAGCCAATCCGCCGGCGGCCTGACAGAGTATGTCCATATAAGGAGATGCTGCGCTGGGCTGCTGCACGTTACCTTACATGGCAGGGAAGCACCCGCAGCCTCCTCCGCCCCGCCCTCTGCGCGCGCTGCAAGGCCTGTGAACAAAAAAAACCCGGGAAGCAGCGCGGTCACGTGTGCGGCAGCGCCGCTCCATACATTACCTCATAGTCTCATACACATACACTACCTGTGAGGGCACACTGGGCGTTATACATGAGGCTGCAACTATGACACAGAGTGCACAGGGGCTGATCTGTACACCGCAAACTGTCCATGTGATGTGTATGCTCTGGACAACAGGGGCATAGACAGCCAACTGTCAGGGGTCACTCTCCCCTGACAGGTGTGGGTGGCAGGACCCCTATACACATACTGTCGGCTACTCTGCAATATCGCTCCTTTGCTGCAGTTTTTTACCCCCTTGTAAGCCTCTTTGCAGCTAAGGCTTCTTTCACACTAGCGTCGGAATCTCCCCGTCGCAATGCGTCGGGGAGAGATTCCGACGCTAGCGTTTAGCGCATTGCACAATGGAGGCAGCGAATGCATTTCTCCGGCGCATCCGCTGCCCCATTGTAAGGTGCGGGGAAGGTGGGGGCGGAGTTCCGGCTGCGCATGCGCGGTCGGAAGAAGCGGTCCGTCAGGAGCAAAAAACGTTACATGTAGCGTTTTTTGCTCCCGACGGTCCGCAGAAGCACGACGCTTCCGTCGCTCGACAGATGCGACGTGTGGCAATCCGTCGCAAATGCGTCGTCAATGCAAGTCTATGGGGAAAAACGCATCCTGCAAGCACTTTTGCAGGATGCGTTTTTTCTGCAAAACGACGCATTGTGACGGATTGCAGAAAACGCTAGTGTGAAAGTAGCCTTACTGATTGGACAGTGCTTATTTTGGAGCAAATTCCATCAGGAGTTGCTTTACAGAAGTAATATGCACTTTATTTTTTTTTCCCACCAGGTGTTTTTCAAAACCCTGTCAGAAAAAAAAGTCTAAAAACTTGTATAAGTGCATTTCCTATAGAAATGAACAGGTTGTTTTCCAAAGTGTTTTTGAGGAGGATTTTGGAGTGGATATGCCTTTTGGGTCTGTTCACACAGAGGGTTTTTTACGTGTATTTTTCTGGCTGAAAAATTGACACCTAAAAAATGCTTTTAAAGCACAAAGTTTTTAGCGCAGTTTTTTATGCATTGTTCTGATTTTTTTATGTTCACGATTTGATTTTAGCTATAATAGGGTTTGGTTTTTTTTGGCCTGTTGCTGTTGCAAAAAATCTTGCCAAAAACAACATAAACCATATCAATAAGAACTTGATTAAAACAGGCATTTTACTGTAATTTATTTTAATGAATATGCCCCAAAAATTGGACGCATATTGTTATCTTTTCTGACGTGGATTTTTGCGCAGAATGTGTGCCAAGAAGCCAGGTGAAAAAGCTCTGTGTGCAGACAGCCTAGTGGTATGTGCACATAGGTTTTTTTTTAGGGATTTTTTTTGGAGAGGGACTGCTTAAAAAAAATAACCACTTGGAAAAACTATCGCTATCCAACACAATTGTTAGGCTGTGTGCACAAGTATTCTTGGCCACTGCAGATTTTTCCGCAGCAGATTTGATAAATCTGCAGGGCAAAAACGCGTTTTTGCTGCAGATTTATCGTGGATTAACTGCGGTTTTTCTGCAGTTTTCCAACTGCGGTTTTCAATAGGGGCAGCTGTAAAACCACTGCGGAATCCGCAGAATAATAATCTTTATTTTTAACATGTTCCGCAGCGCTTTACAGTTTGCACACATTATCATCACTGTCCCCTTTGGGGCTCATAATCTAAATTCCCTATCAGTATGTCTTTGGATTGTGGGAGGAAACCGGAGTGCCCGGAGGAAACCCACGCAAACACGGGGAGAACATACAAACTCTTTGCAGATGTTGTCCTTGGTGGGGCTTGAACCCAGGACTCCAGCGCTACAAGGCTGCAGTGCTAACCACTGCACCACCATGCCGCCCCTAGCAGAAAGAAGTGACATGCGGCGGAATGTAAACCGCTGCGTTTCCGCACGTTTTTTTCCGCAGCATGTGCACAGCGTTTTTGGTTTCCCATAGGTTTACATTGAACTGTAAACTCATGGGAAACTGCTGCGGATCCGCAGCTGCGGAAACGCTGCGGATCCGCAGCAAAATCCGCATCGTGTGCACATACCCTAAAACGACTTGCTGGTCATAGGTTTAGTTTTTTTTTGTGGGGGGAGCCTTATTTCACATTTCTAACATGTGTTTTTTATATTTCATAAAAAAAACTTATAAGAAAACTCCTAAAAAAAATACACAACTTGAAAATAGCACCCTGCGTGGTACATTCTATATATTTTATTACTGACTTTTGGCTGCAGCTATTTTTTTTTTTTGTGCAAAAATAAAAAGTAAAAATGCCCAAAAAAATTCAGTGCTTTTGTTAAGAAAATGCTATGTGTGAAACCGGCCTAAAACATACAGCGTCACAATGCACTTGAAGGTTAAAAAAGAGGCGTAATCCAGAGGAGATTAAATTGTCTATTTTACTGAGAATTACCATATTCTTTCAAAAATATTTAGAATTGAGAGTCCTCAGTGGTTGATACCTTTTAATGGCTAACTGAAAAGATGGTAACAAATTGCAAGCTTTCCAGAATACTCAGATCTCTTCATCAGGCATAGACTAATACAAAGGCCGAGATCACACATGCGAGAAATACGGCCGAGTTTCGCATGTTAAAGGGAACCTGTCACCCCGTTTTTTCAGATTGAGATATAAATACTGTTAAATAGGGCCTGCGCTGTGCGTTACTATAGTGTATGTAGTGTACCCTGATTCCCCACCTATGCTGAGAAATACATTACCAAAGTCGCCGTTTTCGCCTGTCAATCAGGCTGGTCAGGTCAGGTGGGCGTGGTGACATCGCTCTTTTCTTCCCCAGCTTTCTGTTGGTGGCGTAGTGGTGTGCGCATGTCGCAGTGACGAATCCACTGCGTGCACGTGAAGAAGCAGCGCGCGATCTGCGCTATTACCCCCTGTCATCGGTGGGGGCGGCCATCTTCCTGGGGCCGCGCGTGCGCAGATGGAGTGCTCTGCTGCACGGGGCTTCAGGAAAATGGCCGCGGGATGCCGCGCGTGCGCAGATGGACATCGCGGCGGCCATTTTCCTGAAGCCGAGATTCGAACTCTGCTTCAGGAAAATGGCCACCGCGATGTCCATCTGCGCACGCGCGGCATCCCGCGGCCATTTTCCTGAAGCCCCGGGAAGCAGGAGACTCCATCTGCGCACGCACGGCCTCAGGAAGATGGCCACGCCCACCGAGAAACCGCTGAATAGCGGCGAGCGCGCTCTTTTTCTACAGCTGTGCAGTGCATTCGGCACTTGCGCATGCGAGAAGCACTACGCCACCAACGGGAACATAAGCAAGATGTGAGGGAGAAACAGCGCTGTGACCACGCCCATCTGACCTGACTAGCCTGATTGACAGGCGAAAAAGGCCATTTTTGTAAGGTATTTCGGCAGCATAGGTAGGGAATCAGGGGACAAAAAATACCCTATTGTAAAGCACAGCTCAGGCCCTATTTAACGGTATTTTTATCTCCTACTGAAAAAACGGGGTGACAGGTTCCCTTTAACATGCGAGACTCGGCTGTATTTCTCGCTTGTGTGATCCCGGCCAAATTCTGAAAAAACACATATTTATGCACAACACAGCACAGAAAAATGCTATAGATAAGACAGGTGACGTGAAGCAGAGTGATAAACAGTTATGTCCATAAATATTGGAAAGTTCATAGATAAGGAGTTTGAATGTTTTATTGTCCTCTGATTGGGGTCTGGTTCTATGTTATGGTGACCTCACATGGTCTGAGGAGCAAATTCCTAAGTTGATGTAAAAAGACATAAATCCATGCGACACATTCATTCCTGCACTGAGAGTGTCAAAGGTCATCATTAGCTTATATTCACAGACTCTCCTGTCTCTCTGAGATTTGAAATTGCCTTTTAATACAAGTAATTTCGTGTCCATAATGCTATGATCAGGGAGACAAAAATGTATTTCCACTAGTGATGAGAGAGTGTACTCGTTGCTCAGGTTTTCCAGAGCACGTTCGGGGGGGTCTCTGAGTATTTGTAACTGCTCGGAGATTTAGTTTTTGTTTGCGCAGCTGCATGATTTACGGCTGTTAGCCAGCCTGAGTACATGTGGGGGTTGCCTGGTTGCTAAGAAATCCCCACATGTCTTCCAGGTGTCTATCAGCAGTAAATCATGCAGCTGAGGCAACAAAAACTAAATCTCCGAGCACTTACAAATACTCGGAGATCACCCGAGTGTGCTTGGAAAAACCCGAGCAACGAGTATACTCGCTCATTACTAATTGCCACAGGTATATCCATTCTTTTTTCTCTTATTGTATGGTGATGAGAGTTCATTCTTGTTCTCAGTTTCTGCCCTGTCTCCCCTACATACAGACCCCCAGTTGGACATTTAGTACAAATAATTAGGTACACCACATTAGAAGTGACACAGCTGAAAGTACCTGGGATCTTGTAGTCCTGATGTGAATTGGGGATCTTTATCTTGTCCGTGGTCATTATAAATGGACAGGTTTTACATTTTTTCTGGTTGCAAGGAAAGGTTCCTGCAGCTGTTGGAGAGGACAGGGAGCTTCTGACAATGATGCTTCTTACATTTGGGGGCTGCCTAAAACACAGTAGTGAGGGGTCTGGAAAAATGGATTGTAAGCGGGCATCTTTTTGCAGTAAAGGTTGCAATTTCCGTGCAGCTCCCCTTAGCACCTCCAGATTTGGATTGTAGGTAACTACTAGAGGCACCTGGTTGTTTTCTTCTTTAGCTTTGTAATGTAGAAGGTGTGTTCTGTTTGATGAATCCTGTCATAAATCACACTCTGTGAGTATCTCCAGGCTCTTTATTCACATCTTGTCTCAACCTCCATTACATGAATTCCAAGTACAACAACATCCAACAAGTTCCAAACAAAGAATATAGAACACACATAAAAGTAGTGAGACCCCTAGAGGCCACATGAACATATAACATATTGCTACATCCTTTGTCTTTTAACTAGAGGAACAATAAAAGATAGTAAACTAATGTATACTATGACAAAGTTAGAAATTAACCTAGTACGTCCAGTTAGATATAATCCTTGAGGTGCGCCGGCTTTTTGCTTATTCTGCCAGTTCTGGTAATATAAGATTTGTCACTTTCTACATCTGGTACATCTGGTAGTTCTTCTGATATTGTCTGTCTCTGGCCAGAGTCCTCACCCTGATGGTCAGCTGTCACTGTTGGTGCCTGACTTGTACTTGCTGCCTCGTTGTCTTGGGTGTCTGGATACTGTTCAAAAGGCCATGAATCATCTCGTTCTTGCGTTTTCCTCAAATATCTTCGATTCCTCCTTAGTCTTCTTCCGTCGTCTGTTAGAATTTCGTAAGACCGAGGTCCCAGTTTCTGGACAACCTTTGCCTTTTGCCAGTGTTTGTCAAATGTGGTGCTTGACTGCAGCCGAATGTTGTCATTTCTCTGGAGCTCAGGCAGATCCTTTGCAGATTTATTGTAATAGAAAGCTTGCTTAGCTTGATTCTTCTGTAATTTAGCTTCGATGTTTCCCAGCAGCTTTGGCTCTAACAGATTACACGCAGTTGGTACTAGTGTCTTTGTACGCCTACTCATGAGCCTCTGTGCCGGACTGCTGTCTAGGCCTTGGGTGGGTGTGTTTCTATGATCCAGTATAGACACATATACATCAGCACCCGCCTGGTTTGCTTTCTGCATGAGTCTTTTGGCCGTTTTTACTGCTGACTCTGCTTTCCCATTACTCTGAGGATATCTTGGAGAAGACGTCTGGTGTTCAAATTCCCATTTCTTACTGAAAGTTTTGAATTCTTCCGACGTAAACTGTGTCGCATTGTCAGAGAAAACGATATCTGGAATGCCATACCTGGCAAAATGGGCCTTGAGTTTTTTAATCACTGTTCTCGCCCTTGTGTCCTGCACCAAATCAACCTCCCAGAAGTTAGAGAAATAGTCCACTGTAATCAGGTATTCTTTGTCATTCCATGTGAACAAGTCTGTTCCTATTTTTGACCATGGCCTATGTGGAATTTCATGAGGTTGCAATGTCTCCTTTGGTTGCTTATCATTGCAGGATGCACATATTTCACATTGTGCTATGTAATTTTTTATGTGGTCATTCATTCCTGGCCAATAAACTGATTCTCGTGCACGACGTAGGCATCCTTCCATGCCTAAGTGAGAAGAGTGCAATGTCTTCAATATGCCTCTTCTGAGAACTTCAGGTATAACAGCCCTGTCTCCTTTAAAGATGATTCCTTGCTGCACTGACAATTCATCTCTTATGTGGAAGAATGGTGAGACTTCCCTAGGAGTATGCTGCTTGTATTTTGGCCAGCCCTGCAAGATGACAGTTTTTAAACTCTGGAGACTTTTATCCTTCTCTGTAAAAGTCTGGATTTGCTTGACCTTTTCTTTTGACACTGCAAGGTAGTTACACATATTGATGGTTTCAATGTCTTCCTCCTCATCATTTGTGATAGGAAGGTAAGCTCTGCTTAGCGTATCTGCAATCAGTAAGTCTCTTCCTGGACAGTACCCGATGTCAACATCATATTTCTGAAGTCGCAACAGCATGCGCTGTAGTCTCTTTGGGGCATTTAGTAATGGTTTCTTTGTAATGCTCTCCAATGGTTTGTGATCCGACTGCACTGTTACCCGTCGACCATAGGTGTACTGGTGAAACTTCTCCATCCCAAATACCACAGCCAGTAGTTCCTTCTCAATCTGAGCATATCCCTGCTCTGTTGTTGTAAGGGCTCTGCTTGCAAATGTAATTGGCTGTTTGTTCTGCATTAATGTGGCTCCAAGGCCTTTTTCCGAAGCATCACATTGTACCACCAGTTCTCGATCTGGATCGAAATACTTTAGGGTTGCTGTATCTGCAATGGCATTCTTTACTGCTCGGAAAGCAGTCTCCTGGCTTTCTGTCCATTCCCAGCGCACATCTTTGTGGGTTAGCTGTCTCACTGGCTCACACATGTCTGACAGATGTCTGCAAAATTTTGAGAGATAATTCACCATGCCCAAAAATCGTTGTACTCCAGAAACATCAGTAGGGGTAGGCAAATCTTGTATTGCTCTCACCTTTTCAGGCCACTTCTGTCATTTTCAATTTGAATTTGTCCAAATTCAGCTTTATGTTTTTTTCTCTGCATCTGTCCAAAAATTGTATCATCTTCTGATCGTGATCCTTGATTGCAGATTCCATATTTTCACCTTCTCCCACTACTAGGATATCATCCGCTATTGTCTTCACTCCAGTAAGTCCTTCCAAAGCCTGCATCAATTTCTGCTGGAATATCTCTGGAGCAGGTTTTAGTCCCATGGGCATTTTCAGCCATTTAAAGCGTCCAAATGGTGAAGAAAATGTTGTCAATAAACTTGAATCTTCAGTCAGGGCCACATGCCAGAATCCATTTTTTACATCACATACAGAAAATATTTTAGCCTTTGATAAATCTGGTAGAACATCATCTAATGTTGGCATTGGGTAATGATTTCGTTTCAGCGCCTTGTTGAGTGGCTTAGGATCAATACATATTCTTAACTTTCCCGATGGTTTCTGCACTATGACCAAACTGCTGATCCAATCTGTGCTCTTATGGACTGGTGCTATCATGCCTCTTCTCTGTAGATCTTGCAGTTCTACTTTCAGCGGTTGCATTAAAGCTACAGGCACTCTTCTTGTAGGTAATCTGGTGGGCTGCACTGTGTTGTCAATTTCTAGCCTATATTTACCTTCAAAGCATCCATCACCTTCAAATACATCAGCATACTCTGCTTTTATTTTCTGCATGTCCAAGTTGTGCTCTGCATTTAGTTTTGGATTTTGTATATCCTGGGCAACTTCAACAGACATAATGTTCTGAGACTGTACTTTTATTAAGTCCATTGCCTGAACTGCTTTTACTCCCAGTAATGATACATGGTTACCACCCCGTAACATGGTAAATTCAACTCTATAACTTTCTGTTACATGGGTTTCGTATTTTTAGCTTACATGTCCCCATTGGTTTCAGAACACTTTTGTTGTACATCACCAGTACCTTGTCAGTTGGCTCAATAGAAACCTGTTTGTTTAGCAGATCAAATGAAATTACATTGCAGCTTGCTCCACAATCCAGCTGAAATCTAATGGGCTTCTCATCCAACAAGAATGTTGCATAAAGCTGCTTGGCATCCTTCACTACTGACTGCCCGACTACATTGACTTTCTCTGTTGTAGACTGCATTTGTAGCCATGTAATGTCCTCTGCACTGTCAGTGTCTGGTGTCACAGTGTGGAGCGGTCTGTACTGTTTGCCTCTTCCTTGCCTGCAGACAGCAGAGGAATGATTCTTCTTGCCACATGACCTGCAGGTTTCCCCATATGCTGGACACTTGGTTTTGTCTCTCTCATGTCTTTTCCCACAATACTTGCAGTGGACAGTGTTTATAGGGTAGTCTGGTCCTGTCTTTCCTTTCATAGATACTGCATGTACCTTGTCATCATCATTCTCACTGGTGCCTGCCATCATCTTCAGGCTGTGCTTTGTGAGCTCAGCAGCCCTGCAGATTTGCATACATTTCTCTAAAGTCATGCCTTCCTCTCTCAGTAATCTTTCTTTGAGATGACTGTCCTTTATGCCACACACCATTCTGTCCTTGATTAGACTGTCCCTGATCTCTCCAAAGCCACATGTTTCTGCAAGTCTCCTCAGCTCTGTCAGATATCTGTCCACATTTTCACCATCCTCCTGATGTCTTGTGAAAAACTTATATCTTTCCACTGTCTCATTCTTCTTTGGGTCACAGTGTTTATCAAATGCCTGCACAATGTCTGCTAGGAGGAGGTTGTCTGTGTCTGGGAGCAAGGTGTGGGCTAATTCTCTGCCATTTTCCCCAATTAGGTAATAAAACAGCTTTACTTTCCGTTTGTCATCAGTGGGCCCACAGTCAGATCCACATACAGTGTAAACTCTTCCTTCCAATGTCTCCAAGTCTGGGACAGATTACATGAAGTGACATCCAGTCTCTGAGGGGGCTTCAGACCAGTCTCCATTTTTCTGTACTGTCAGGGAATCTGTACTTACAGTTGCAGTGATCTGTGCAGTTCCAGCCTCATATAAGCTCTAAGAATTTGCAGGTTCTGTGCCCGGCTGCCACCATGTTCTGTTTGATGAATCCTGTCATAAATCACACTCTGTGAGTATCTCCAGGCTCTTTATTCACATCTTGTCTCAACCTCCATTACATGAATTCCGAGTACAACAACATCCAACAAGTTCCAAACAAAGAATATAGAACACACATAAAAGTAGTGAGACCCCTAGAGGCCACATGAACATATGACATATTGCTACAAGGTGATTCCTTGATATTCTAGTGGCTCTTGTAATCTGGTTTTGAAGTGTTCTTGGATAGTAGCCCTGATTCGAAAAGGTCTTTCTGAGGTGACCAAGGTGTTCATCTCTATCCATGGGGTTGGAACATATACTTTACATTGTAAAGTTTCATCAATTTTTGGTGTTCTCACACATTTTTCCCCTTTTTCCTACACTCTCTGTTATGACTAACTGTAGGTAGCTATAAGGTCATTCATTATCATCACAATTCAGAGGCTATGTGCACACGTATAATGGTCCACTGCAGATTTTTCCACAGCGGATTTGATAAATCTGCAGGGAAAATACGCTGCGTTTTTGCTGCAGATTAATCGCGGATTTACCGCGTTTTTTTTCTGCGGATTTCACTGCGGTTTTACAACTGTGGTTTTCTATAGGAGCAGCTGTAAAACCGCTGCGGAATCTGCAGAAAGAAGTGACATGCTGCGGAATGTAAACCGCTGCGTTTCCGCGCGTTTTTTCCGCAGCATGTGTACTGCGTTTTTTGTTTCCCATAGGTTTACATTGTAATGTAAACTCATGGGAAACTGCTGCGGACCCGCAGCTGCGGATTACCTGACTCTATTTTATGAAAATTATGGTGTAAGAGTTCTGACATATGCAGTGCCCTGTATTTTTTTTCTATTTTAGTTCAATAATGCATTTAGGTTAGTGGTTTGCAACTAACAGATTATGCTCCAAAGAGCCTGCTGTCTGGACCCCAGGATACCTCCCATCATGGATGTATTAATAGAGGGAAGTGTCCTCTCCAATTCATCTAAGATGGATGGTCTGGCATGCGGAGTGGAGCTAACAATGGGTCTGGTAGGCACCTAAAAGTGACAGTTATATTTTTAATGACAAGAATTTGGGGAAAATAAATTGAAAACGTATTTAATTTACTTTGTAATCAATATGATTAAATGCAATAATAAATGTATATAGTTTTTCATATTTTCTTAATTTTTGCAATATAAACAAAAAAATGTGTGTTTTTTTGTGACGTTGCATTGTAAGGGTATGTGCGCACGTTGCAGATTTGCTTGGGGACATTTCTGCGCAGATTCTGCATCTCTTGGCAGAAAATGCAGTGTAAATTCCATGCGTTTTCTATGCGGATTTTTCAGGCTTTTTTGTAGATTCATAGCGCTAAATAAAAATACATTATAAAAAAAAGTTATGATGTAATTTCCTTGTTCAACCTCTTCAGCCAGATACTATCATTAATATTAAATTATTAAATAAAGACACACACACACCAGCCTATGTAGGAGCATTAACATAATTAACTTACATATGCTGTAACAAAATAAAGCAACTGTCAGAAATCTGCGTGAAATGCAATATCTGTTTATTTTTAAAAAAATGTTTAAAAATTTGCGTGGGCTTTGATGTGGGCTCAGGAGCCAACATCTTTCCAGGGACCTGTCAGCTGTTTTGAACAGCTGACATGTGCCCACAATAGCTGCGGGTGGAATCGCGATCCACCCGTGGCTATTAACCAGTAAAATGCCGCTGTCCACCTCTGACAGCAGCATTTAAATCATGCTTCCAGCGATCCGTGCCGGAAATACACACACCAGTGACCCCGTGATCGCGGGTCACCGGTTTGTTGGCATGACAACCTGAGGTCTCCTGGAAACCTCTATGGTTGTCAGTGGCGGTTTGCTTTGAGCGCCACGCAGTGGATGGCGCTCATAGGAAGTGAGTAAATCTGCTATATAGAGGCGACCTGAACATCGCCTCTGTGTAGCAGGCCGATCGGGTTGTGGCAGCTTCTAGTCTCCTATGGAGACTGTTGAAGCATTCCAAAATTAAAAGAAAAATGTTTTTTAAATTATAAAAAAAAATATAAAAGTTCAAATCACCCCCTTTCACCCCATTCAAAATGAAACAATAAAAATAAAATCAACCATACACATATTTGGTATCGCCGCATTCAGAATCGCCCAATCTATCAATAAAAAAAAGGATTAACCTGATCGCTAAACGGTGTAGCGCGAAAAAAAGTCAAAACGCCAGAATTACATTAGTTTGGTTGCCGCAACATTGCATTAAAATGCAATCACGAGCGATCAAACGATCGTATCTGCACCAAAATGGTATTATTAAAAATGTCAGCTCGGCACACAAAAAATAAGCCCTCACCCAACCCGAGGTCGTGAAAAATGGAGATGCTACGGGTATCAGAAAATGGCACCATTTTTTTTACTACTTAGCTAACAAAGAACCTAGACATGTTTGGTGTCTATTAACTCGTAATGACCTGGAGAATTATAATGGCAGGTCAGTTTTAGCATTTGGTGAACCTAGTAAAAAAGCCAAACAAAAAAACAAGTGTGGGATTGCACTTTTGCAATTTCACAGAGCTTGGATTTTTTTTCCCGTTTTCTAGTACACGACATGGTAAAACCAATGGTGTCATTCAAAAGTACACCTCGACCTGCAAAAAAACAGTCTCTCATATGGCCATATTTATGGAAAAATACAAATGTTATGGCTCTGGGAAGAAGGGGAGCGAAAAATGCAAATGCAAAACTGAAAAAAGCTCAGGGGATTAAGAGGTTAATATTCTGGGAAGGAGCCAATAGCCATAAAGGTTCCCAGACTGTTAATATCAGCTCACAGCTGTTTGCTTAGCATTTGCTGGCTATTTTACAGGGGAACCCTAGAAAAAAATTGACATAGGGTCCCCGTATAAAATCGAACCAGCAAAAGCTACTCACACAGCTGCGGGCTGATATTAATAGCCTGGGAAGGGGCCATGGATATTGGCACCCCCCCAGGCTAAAAACTTCAGCTCTCAGCTGTCCCAGAAATGGCACATCTTACAAATCCGCCAATTCTGGCACTTAGCATCGCTCTTCTCGCTTGCGCTGTAGTGGTAGCAAGTGGGGTTCATATTTGTGGTGTTGATGTCACCTTTGTATTGTCAGGTGACATCAAGCACAAAAGTTAGTAATGGAGAGGCATCTATAAGACACCTATCCATTACTAACCCCATAGTTACATGATAAATAAAGACACAGCCTGAATAAAGTCCTTTATTTGAAATAATCACACAGACTCCTTTATTGAACCTTAATTAACCATACTTACTGAATGCCTAATCCCCGATGCCCTCATCTCCTGCAGCAAAAATAAAATAATAAACCAATATATAATACTAGCCTGTCCGACGTAGTCCATTTAATACCAAGTGTCCCATGACAATCTCACGTGTAGAACAGTCACATCGGGAGATGTGACTGCTCTACCCGGCCTCCGGCGACACACTAACAGGAGGTAATCGCTCCTGCAATGTATCACTGAGAGTTCATTGGAGTTCATCAGCTCAGGTGCTGTCACTTATGGCACCGCTGTGTGAGAACTTTCCCACGCAGTGGTGCCGTAAGTGAGAGCACCAGAGATGATCAGCTGATGAACTCCTGTGAACTCTCACGGTGGAGCAGTGATACCCTACAGGAGCAATTATCACCTGTCAATGTATCGCCGGAGGCCGGGTAGAGTGGTCACATCTCCCGATTATTATTATAGCGCCATTTATTCCATGGCGCTTTACATGTGAGGAGGGGTATGCATAATAAAAACAAGTACAATAATCTTAAACAATACAAGTCACAACTGGTACAATACGAGAGAGGACCCTGCCCGCGTGGGCTCACAATCTACAAGGGATGGGTGAGAATACAGTAGGCGAGGGTAGAGCTGGTCGTGCAGCGGTTTGGTCGATCGGTGGTTACTGCAGATTGTAGGCTTGTCAGAAGAGGTGGGTCTTCAGGTTCTTTTTGAAGGTTTCGATGGTAGGCAAGAGTCTGATATGTTGTGGTAGAGAGTTCCAGAGTAGGGGTGATGCGCGAGTGAAATCTTGTATGCGATTGTGGGAAGAGGGGAGTAGAGAAGGAGATCTTGTGAGGATCGGCGGTTGCGTGCAGGTAAGTACCGGGAGACGAGGTCACAGATGTATGGAGGAGACAGGTTGCGAATGGCTTTGTATGTCATGGTTAGAGCTTTGTACTGGAGTATCTGGGCAATGGGGAGCCAGTGAAGAGATTGACAGAGGGGGGAGGCCAGGGAATAGCGGGGGGACAGGTGGATTAGTCGGGCAGCAGAGTTTAGAATAGATTGGAGGGGTGTGAGAGTGTTTGAGGGGAGGCCACAGAGCAGGAGGTTGCAGTAGTCAAGGTGGCAGATGATGAGGGTATGGACTAGGGTTTTTGCAGATTCTTGGTTTAGGAATGTACGGATCCGTGAAATATTTTTGAGTTGAAGGCGGCAGGAAGTGGAAAGGGCTTGGATATGTGGTTTGAAGGAGAGATCACTGTCAAGGATTACACCGAGGCAGCAAGCTTGTGGGACTGGGGAGAACGGGCAGCCGTTTACTGTAATGGAAAGGTTCGTAGATACAGAGGATGGGTCAAGAGAGGGCTTTTTGAGGATACGTGTGATTGAGGCATGTTTAAAGCTTGAGAGGAAAACACCAGTTATTAGTAATAGGTTGAAGAGATGGGTTAGGGTTGGGATGAAGACTGTGGTGAGGTTTGGGATGAAGTGGGAAGGGATCGGGTCAAGTGCACAGGTAGTGAGATGCGATCTTTAGAGTAGAGTGAAGAGTCGATCTTCTGTAATGGTGGAGAAGTTGGTTTTGGAGGCGGAGGGCTGGGAGGAAGGGCTCTGGGGGTTGTCGACCAAAATTGTCTCTGATGTTATCCCGATGTGGCTGTTCTACATGTGAGATCTTCGTGGGACACTTGGTAATGAGCTATGGCAGACAGGGAGTATGTGTGGGTTTATTATTTTATTTTTGTTGCAGGAGATGCGGGCGTCGGGGATTAGGTGTTTGGTGAGTATTAGTGATGAGCGAGAATGCTCGTTGCTTGGGTTTTCCCGAGCACGCTTGGGTGTTCTCCGAGTATTTGTTAGTGCTCGGAGATTTAGTTTTTGTCAGCGGCAGCTCCATGATTTATGGCTGCTAGACAGCTTGAATACATGTGGGGATTCCCAAGCAACCAGGCAACCCCCACATGTTCTCAGGCTGGCTAACAGCCGTAAATCATGCAGCTGTGTGTCGACAAAAACTAAATCTCCGAGCACTAACAAAGACTATCCGAGCGTGCTCGGGAAAACCCAAGCAACGAGTACACTCGCTCATCACTAGTGAATATGTATTGTGTATGTAATTATGTAACTGTTTTGATTTTTTTTTTTACAATTGAATACAGGTGCCGGATGATGAGACTACTCTCCCATCATTGGCTATATGTGACAGCAGACATAGCTGGATGGGAGCAGTAGTCCCATCAGACGATGGGTATGGGTACACACACACGCAGACACCTGCTACACCCGCAGACAGATGCAGACAGACCCGCACATATTCTCCGCTCATACATAGTCTCCACCCACACACACATTCTCAGCCCACACACTCTTCCTCTTTCTGACATTATTTCCTTTCTGTAGTGTTTTTGGCACGCAGCTCCGCAGCAAATCCGCATATCTTTTTACACCTCTGCTTTTTCTGCGGTTTTGACTCACTCAATGGAAGTCAATGGGTGCAGAAACGCTGGAGAATCACAAAAAGAATTTACATCCTGCGGAAAATAAAACGCTGCAAATAAGGATGGAAATTTCCGCAGAATGTGCACAACACTTCAGGAGTGCCATTGATTAACATTACTTTAATAATCCATTGCGGATTTATAGCATTTCCGCGTGGAGAAAACACTAAGGATCTGGGTCTGTGCACATGAACCACCGGCAGGGAAAAAACTCTGATGATATTGTTGCACAATAGATGTAATTAAGTCTGCATTGCAGAGGGTATAACTGACAGCTGCAAAGAAGTCAATTTACACTGTGGATATTTTTTCACAGCAGGTTCATAAAATTTCTTAAAAGCTCACATACAATGCTGGTACTGTACAATACAGTTGATATTCCTTTAGGAAAATCCAAACAGAAAATCATTTGTGTTTGTCTCCCTATCTCACATACCCTCATTTTTTTATTTTTCCATAGATATAGCTTCATGAGGTTTTTTTGTGTGGAATGAGCTGTACTTTTCACTGGTGTTTTTTTTGTTTGGATAAGACTTTTTTTGATCAAAGGCTTATTGCTACCTTTAGTAGTTTGATAGGTGATAACTTTCCGATTGATGTTAGTTGGAACGCTGGGAGATCTGGGGTTAGAAAATCATTACGTATTGTGAATCACAGGTCTTCCATTTAATCTGTGTGTTTCATATCCCAAATTAAATGGATTTTGTTTCATTTGGTTCTGAAGAAGTTAACCCTTTTTATGCTAGATAGAAATATGCAGCTCCATCTCACAGCTGCTCCTGACCTGGTCATTTCATCTCTCTATATAATCTGGCCAGACCTTCTCTTCCTCAGAAGTTTTTGCTGCTGGAGATTGTTGCATGCTGTTTTTGGGTGTATGCTTTCCTCATTGTCCTATTCCCATTTGGTTTGTACATCATCCCCCCTTCCCAATATACCTCTCTACCTTTGGTGAGTGTTTTGTATGTTAGTTGCTTTTTTGTTATCCCTGATTGTCTTATGTGTTTTATACATTAGCATTTCTGTCCCAGGCCTCCTGGGGAAGGGGACAACTTAGGGTATAACAGGACAACAGTACGGCACGTGGCCCAAACCTCCTCACCATCAGAGGTACCTTTGGGAGCAAGGATAGTTAGGGCCCCAGTCCTTGGGACAGTGCAGGGACCACAACTTATGCCAAGAATGCCATTTGAGTATGGTTGTGGGCAAGCAAGTTATGATCTATACACTTAAAAGCTGGGAGAATGTGGTAAAGCAAACGTGTATTGTGGAAAGGGAAGCAAGCCAAATCTGGCAGCTGCTCATACAACCGCTGCAAAAAAAATAGATTGGGCATTTAAATTCAACATGCCAGTTTCTTCTTTCTTTTAAAATCATCCGTCAGAGAAACATCAAAAGGCCCCCATGCACGTAGGATGGTGGGCCAGTCCCTTCAAAACCATCTTGTTCAGTTAGCATTAATCTAAAGTATTTGGAAGCCCCCAAAAGTGCAGTTGATAACTGATCAGGAGTCCAGAAAAATACCCCCACAATAATGACTTTACCTTACAATTCTTGAGAATCCATTAAATACAAATATGTCGTTGATATCAGAGTTTCTTTGTAAATTGTACTTTTGTATGTCTGTACTTTAGGTTTAGTGTGATGTAGGAGAATGCTGCTCTGAAATGTGTAGCTATACAGAGAAGAAATGTAATAGCTAAATTTGGAACCACTAAACCAAATATTCACCAAGTAACAGCAGCAGAAAAATATGATGACTAGGATTATGTGTGCATTTCATAGGCTTGGAATGCAGCTTTCCTTTGTCTGCCACCGTGTCCTCACAGCCTTCACTACTATAGTTGGCAAAATACTGCAAGCTCTTACAATATTAATAAAGTTTCGATCACTTATCTAAACAGTTGGTCAAATTTCATTACAATCTCATAACTCAAAAGCAAAGACTAAAAAAAAAAAAGATATACTGTTTGCACACTGAGCCGCCACAAATTCTCTAGGTGAACCCGCTTCAGAAAAAAAGCCAGCAGTATTTTTCCTGAAGCGGTTTTGCTACAAGTTTTGCCGTCGTTTTTTGAGGTGGATCTGCCACAGGGTGTTTTTCTTATATTCTCAATTATAAAGAGTGGGCAGCATCCAAATTAGCAGAAGCCGCCCGAAGAATGAACATGTTATTTCTTTTAAGTGCGCCACGATTCCAGAACTCTTAAGACATTAAAATAAATAACAAAAGAATGAACATGTCCACAGCAATAACATTTTTATCGTGCTGTATTACCGTGTACTCGTTTCATTTTTTTTGTGGTAGTTTTTCAGGCATATTCCTGCACTTTAGAATATGTGGAAACATTGTTTTTTCAGGTTGATCCGCTCTGAAACCCGCCTGAAAAGCACTTTAAAGTTGCTAAAAAAATGAAAATATGTGTAAGCAGGTTGTAGGATGCAGTGACAGGCAGAGCAAGGGTTAACAAATATAACAGTTTTAATTTAACAGGGGGATTAACTCCTCGCAGGGAGGTGCAGGGTTAAATGGGGAGAATAAGGGTATGTGCACACGCTTTGGATCCGCAGCTGCAGGTCCGCAGCGGTTTCCCATGCGTTTACAGTATAATGTAAACCTATAGGAAACAAATTCCGCAGTGCACATGCAACAACGCAGAAACACAGCGGTTTACATTCCGCAGCATGTCAATTTGTGCGGATTCCGCTGCGGGTTTACACCTGCTGCAATAGAAAACTACAGGTGTAAACCCGCAGCGGAATCCGCAATAGAAACCGTGATAAATCCGCAGGAAAAACCGCAGCAGTTTTGCACTGCAGATTTATCAAATCCGCTGCGGGAAAATCCGCAGCCCTCACAGATACGTGTGCATATACCCTTAAAGTCCAATTGTAAAGGATATGCAAAGTTAAGGAACAATGAATCAGATAACGGGAGTTCTTGTGAATGTTGTGGGGGAGTCAATAGCGCCAACAGTGGCTGCCGGGGTGCTTGTACAAGACGGTCCAGCTGGTAATGGTGGTCCATCTTCTGACAGCAGCAGTCGGTCTCTGATACCTTCCACTGAGCCCCTAGTCCATGAAAATATGCGGCCGGAGCAAACAAGGCTGCAGCACGATCAGGGTCTCCCGTAGGCGGAAATGTATATGCTGGTAAGGTGGGCTGAAAACGTCTGTTCAGTACCCGGTTCTCTTTGCGGCACGTGCGCTGTACTCACGGTCACAAAGCACACGGCACCTCGCTCTCTTCCAGCTACTGGGCGCGCTGCACTTCTCTCTCTGTACTGCCTGTTCCCGCCAAGACTGAAGCGCCGACAATAGCTGGCGCAATGTTTCTCCAACGAGATCCTGCAGACCACGGTCTGATGACAAGTGCAGCAGCGAACAGTCCTGAACTTTGCCCTGGCTCTTAGGTTGGCGTTCGTGGCTTAGCTGAACAGGGCTCCCGGCTCTATCCTTATTACTGCGGTGTGCTTCGGCAGCGTTCTGGCAGCGTATCGGCCGGGTGTTGTTGTGGCCCGGCTGCGCACCCCCCTGAGCCCGCTGTGCACGCACCTTGCCTCTGTCACCGCCGGCGGGAAACTACCCGACGCTGCATGTGCTTTTACTTATAACTGCGCCCCCAGCTTCCGGGAAGATGGTGGCCCGATTCTAACGCATCGGGTATTCTAGAATATGCATGTCCACGTAGTATATTGCCCAGCCACGTAGTATATTGCCCAGCCACGTAGTAAATTGCCCAGTGACGTAGTATATTGCCCAGCCACGTAGTATATTGCCCAGCCACGTAGTATATTGCCCAGCCACGTAGTATATTGCCCAGCCACGTAGTATATTGCCCAGTCACGTAGTATATTGCCCAGTTACATTTTATATTGCCCAGTCACGTAGTATATTGCCCATCGACGTAGTATATTGCCCAGCCACATAGTATATTGCCCAGTTACGTAGTATATTGCCCAGCGACGTAGTATATTGCCCAGCGACATAGTATATTGCCCAGCCACCTTGTATATTGCCCAGCCACGTAGTATATTGCCCAGCCACATAGTAAATTGCCCAGTGATGTAGTATATTGCACAGCCACGTAGTATATTGCCCAGCCACGTAGTATATTGCCCAGCCACGTAGTAAATTGCCCAGTGACATAGTATATTGCCCAACCACGTAGTATATTGCCCAGTGACGTAGTATATTGCCCAGCCACGTAGTATATTGCCCAGCCACGTAGTATATTGCCCAGCCACGTAGTATATTGCCCAGTCACGTAGTATATTGGCCAGTCACGTAGTATATTGCCCAGCTACATAGTATATTGCCCAGCCACATATGTAACAGGTTAAAAAATAAAAAATAAATATATACTCACCCTCCGAAGGCCCCTTGTAGTCCTAACAAATGTGTGTGGTGCACGTGGCAGCTTCCGGTCCCAGGGTTGGTATGAGTGCAGGACCTGTGATGACGTCATGGAAGGTCCTTCTCGCATAGCATCTTTGGAACCGGAACCTGCCGCTTGCACTGCCGAGGACAGCACGCACGTCGGAGGGTGAGAATAATTTTTTTTTTTATTATCATTATTTTTAACAGATCGTTTTATGCAGCATCAATAGTAAAAAGTTGTTCACACAGGGTTAATAGCTGCGTAACCGGAGTGCTTTACACCGTGCTCTGGTAACGCTGGTATTAACCCTGTGTGAGGGCTGACTGGATGACTGGAGGGGAGTATGGAGCGGGCACTCACTGCGGGGAGGAAAGAGCGGCCATATTGCCGCCGGACTGTGGCCGTCGCTGATTGGTCGTGGCAATGGTCGTGGGCATTTTGCCACGACCAATCAGCGACTTGGATTCCATGACAGACAGAGGCCGCGACCAATGAATATCCGTGACGGAAAGACAGACAGACAGACGGAAGTGACCCTTAGACAATTATATAGTGTATATATATATATATATATGTGTGTGTGTGTGTGTATATATATATATATATATATATATATATATATATATATATATTACTTTTTTTTACAGCTTCAGGCTTTGAAAACTGCAAAGTGGTTAAAACCATAACAAAGAACAGATGACATACGGTGGCATTAGCGTATAAAACATAATATTTTATTATTTAAAACATCAAAGACCAAAAAAGTGTATGAAGGCAATATACATGAACAAAAAGAGCTAAGAGTCACAATCACAATAGCAAGAGACGCTGGGGGAAGGTCCCAGCAGAATATTAAAGTGTGGTATAGGGGTCTAAATGCCCCATAAATAATTCCCCAATGCAAGCGGCAGAGAGAAGTGATACATAGTTCAGAGCAAATAGAGCGAACATCGGCCCCAGATCAAACAGCAAAAGTATTATTAAATACTAACCAAAATGATATAGTGGCCAAACAAATGAAGGCCCAAAAATAATTATGCTGCCACAGACCGAGCCGACATCGCCACCACTAGCCCAATAATAGTATCAAATACATAGTAAGCCCAGTAACTCAATAAGTAAATAACCATGAGAAAGATATTACCCACCGCAGTGCAGGGACCTTCCACGAGCCTGTCCCACGCCCCAACGCGCGTTTCGGCACAAACAACCTTCGTCAGGGGGCATTGGAGTAACCATACAGCCGTGCATATATAGGAACGACCCCGGAAATGAAGCGCTGCATTGAACCGGAAGTGGCCGCCGCCATAGCAACCAGCAACGCCGAGCGCCACAGTAACCCGGAACAGAGGACAGCGATCACGGGGGCCCCACGTGATCAACCGCCAACCGACCAGGACCAGAGCGCTACAGCGCCGCCGGAGCCACAGCGGTAACACCGGATAATAAATAGCGATACTACTGGCAAATAATAGAACTACAATACCCAGATAGATTAGCGAAATTAGGATTATTTAGTCTAGAAAAAAGACGACTGAGGGGCGATCTAATAACCATGTATAAGTATATAAGGGGACAATACAAATATCTCGCTGAGGATCTGTTTATACCAAGGAAGGTGACGGGCACAAGGGGGCATTCTTTGCGTCTGGAGGAGAGAAGGTTTTTCCACCAACATAGAAGAGGATTCTTTACTGTTAGGGCAGTGAGAATCTGGAATTGCTTGCCTGAGGAGGTGGTGATGGCGAACTCAGTCGAGGGGTTCAAGAGAGGCCTGGATGTCTTCCTGGAGCAGAACAATATTGTATCATACAATTATTAGGTTCTGTAGAAGGACGTAGATCTGGGTATTTATTATAATGGAATATAGGCTGAACTGGATGGACAAATGTCTTTTTTCGGCCTTACTAACTATGTTACTATGTTAAATACCATATAGGGGAAAGGAACTACGGACATAAAGAATAAAACACACTAGTGCACAATAATACCAGTGTTACGTAGCAACCATGGGGAGGGAGGGAAATGAGCTGAAACAAAAACGATAATACATGCGGCCACAATAATCTGATAGCCCTAATCTGAGCATAAATGGCCAATAATAACTCCGCACTTAGAGTATAACCTAATAATGACAACCATACTATAAATTACAAAAATTGCAAAAATCTACATCCCTTAATATAGTGCACAATGCAAATATAATACCACAACAAGTATTTATACAATAATTGGGTACACATAACAAATATATGCTTAATACTTGTTCTAGCATATAACACACTAGCCAAAAAATAATACCCATATTGCAGAAAAATACACCCCCCTAATACAAAAAATAATAATAACAAAGTCACTATCACTATATATATATATATATATATTTTATTAACAATATGCAGGACTTGAAATATTCAGCCAATAATGTCCATAAGAGTCTGCCAATGTCCATGATATATTCATCCATGGAAAATGAAGAGTCACTGATATCCGTGGCAGAACATCCTTATCTGGTCATCACGGGGAAAAAACCTAAACACGAAACTGGACAAACAAGAACATAATTAAAAGCAAATAAAAACAATGATATAATGCAATCGCGACTCTGAACCCAATTGCTCAAACGATCAGCATGCAACCAGCAACTATAAAAATGGGGCATAACTAATATTTTCGTTTAATCCTATTGGGTGGACGGTATTCAATGTCCAGATCCACCTGGATTCGAGCTGGGCAAGACGTTTAAACGTGCCCCCTCCACATATGCCCACCTCCAATTGATCAATACCCCTCACTTTGAGGAGCCTAGCGTCACAATTGTGAAATTTTCTAAAATGGCAAGGCAGTGTTTTCAAGAGGGAGACATCAACGGCATCAGCCGCTGCAATAATACCACGTACATGCTCTCTAACGCGTATTTTTAAGCACCTTGTGGTCATCCCAATATAGATTTTATTACATGGGCACATTGCATAATATATTATGTTCTTACTAATACATGATATGCTCTTTCTGATAGTAAATACCCGTGATCCATCTGAATTCGAGAAGACTTGGGTGCGTTCAATATTGGGGCAAGCCACACAGTGGCCACATGGACTACATCCCCCCCTAGATGGTATAGTATCCAGGAAGGTCGTCACTGGTG
The DNA here is from genome assembly GCF_032444005.1 of Ranitomeya imitator. Taxonomy (NCBI): domain Eukaryota; kingdom Metazoa; phylum Chordata; class Amphibia; order Anura; family Dendrobatidae; genus Ranitomeya; species Ranitomeya imitator. The sequence goes on along the minus strand of NC_091282.1, from coordinate 712,633,967 downwards.
TGCTAGTATAGTGGCTCTGTACTAAGATGTCCCTCAAGTTTTTTGCGCGTCTCACCGCGATACCCACGTTCTCAGGAATAAACCTGGCTACCAATGGGTCTGCTTTAAGTACATGCCATGATTTTTCCAAGATCTTACGCATACGTGGAAATTGGGAATGATAGTTCGTTACAAAACGGACGATATCCCTATCCTGCTTGTTACTGGTATCATATAGAAGGGAATGTCGCGATGAATGTCTTGCTCTATTGAAGGCCCTCTTAATGCTGCGTTTACTGTAGCCACGCGCTAATAGTCTCCCCTTTAACTCCTCTGCCTGAGTCAAAAAAGTACTCTCTGTAGAACATAATCTTCGCAAACGGAGAAACTGTCCCGTTGGAATGGCACGTATCACATGCGCCGGATGGGCGGAGGAGGCATGCAACAATGCGTTCGTAGACGTGGGCTTACGAAAGATGTCAGTCTGCAGTTCACCATAATCATCCCTCCTAATCATAACATCTAGAAACTCAATGGTATCCCTATTAAATTTACAGGTCAGGAAAATATTGAGATCGTTGGTATTCAGTGTCGCCATAAAATCCTGCAAACAATCATCAGACCCCTGCCAGATCATCAAAATGTCGTCAATGTACTGCGCCCAAAGGAGGACGCGGCCCATTGACGACTGATGATCCAGCAGGGAGAGGTCCCTCTCCCACAGCCCCAGGAACAGATTGGCGTACGCCGGAGCGAACGGCGCACCCATAGCCGTCCCCTGGAGCTGCAGGAAGATTGTAAAATCAAATCAACGATTCCACTAGGAAGATGGGACATACCCAGAAAAAACCTAACAGCACGCAACCCGTCTTGATGTCTAATACTAGTATACAGTGATTCAATGTCGGCAGTGACCAACGTCTCATCTTCCTCTAAATGTATGCTATCAATCCGTCTCAAAAAATCCCCTGTATCCTTCAAAAAGGAAGGTAAACTCTCAACCAGAGGCTGCAGTTTGGAATCAATCCACTGATTGATCCTCTCTAGATAATTACCCTTCCCAGAAATGATAGGACGTCCAGGGGGCGTCCGCATGTCCTTATGAATCTTGGGAAGTAGATAGAATGTAGAGATGGTCGGTTCTGGTACCACCAAAGCCATTGCCAACTCATTAGTAATTATACCATCCTCTTTAGCTGCAAGAATAATATCCTTCAATTGACGGGAAAAAGCGGACAAGGGGTTAAACAAGGGGGGAGCGTCTGAGAAGCGCAGTGCGCATGCCCAGGAATCCCAGCCCCGCACTGTGCATACTGCATAACACAGTGCGGGGCGGGGATTCAGTAACAGGGTGGCCGCACGGCCCGCACAGGCGCAGAACGGAACCCGGCACCAGCGCTAGGACGGCAAATGCTCTATGCGCCTGCGCAAGGCAGAAGAGCAGAGCGCAGGCGCCGGAATTCACACAATAACAGCGCTGAGGGGGCGGCGAAAATCTACACAAGAGATGACTGACGGCAGTTGGGCGCTTCTAAGAGGAGGCTTCAGTCCCGCCTCCATGGACAAAGATAGGTATTTCAGCAGAATTATAAATACATTTATTGTGGGAATAACAGAAACAAAAACTAAAAGAGCCACCTTGATAGAATGCAGCATTAATGCTGCACAAGGTGGCTCTTTTAGTTTATAACGGCTGGAGGGGGGTGACAGTGGCCCTTTAAGTTTTCGCGAAATATCTAATGTTTTCATACCTTGTCCATGGCATTGCACTATTTAACGCTTTTCAGCAGCAGCAGAGAGAACCTTTTTATTTCCCATATTGCTTGAGACCTGTGGCCTGCTTAATAATGTGGAACATCATTTTTAAGTAGTTTTCCTTTAATTAGAATCACCTAGAAAACTACCGTATTTACTCAAGTATAAGCCGACCCAAATATAAGCCGACCCCCCCTAATTTTGCCACAAAAAACTGGGAAAACGTAATGACTCGAGTATAAGTCTAGGGTGGGAAATGCAGCAGCTACTGGTAAATTTCAAAAATAAAAATAGATACCAATAAAAGTAAAATTAATTGAGACATCAGTAGGTTAAATGTTTTTGAATATCCATATTGAATCAGGAGCCCCATATAATGCTCCATATAGTTCGTGATGGGCCCCATAAGTTGCTCCATATTAAAATATGCCCCATATCATGCTGCACAAAGGTTAATAATGGCCCCATAAGATGCTCCATAGAAACATTTGCACTATACAATGCTGCATAAAGGTTGATTTCCCCATGAGATGCTCCATAGATTATGCCTCATGAGATGCTCCATAAATTATGCCCCATTAAATGCTCCATAGATTATGCCCCATAAGATGTTCCATAGATTATGCCCCATAAATGCTCCATACATTATGCCCCATAAGATGCTCCATACATTATGCCCCATAAGATGCTCCACACATTATGCCCAATAAGATGCTACACAGATTATGCCCCATAAGATGCTCCATACATTATTCCCCATAAGATGCTCCACACATTATGCCCAATAAGATGCTGCACAGATTATGCCCCATAAGATGCTCCATACATTATTCCCCATAAGATGCTCCACACATTATGCCCAATAAGATGCTACACAGATTATGCCCCATAAGATGCTCCATACATTATGCCCCATAAGAAGCTCCACACATTATGCCCAATAAGATGCTGCACAGATTATGCCCCATAAGATGCTCCATACATTATTCCCCATAAGATGCTCCACACATTATGCCCAATAAGATGCTACACAGATTATGCCCCATAAGATGCTCCATACATTATTCCCCATAAAATGCTCCACACATTATGCCCAATAAGATGCTACACAGATTATGCCCCATAAGATGCTCCATACATTATGCCCCATAAGAAGCTCCACACATTATGCCCAATAAGATGCTACACAGATTATGCCCCATAAGATGCTCCATACATTATTCCACATAAGATGCTCCACACATTATGCCCAATAAGATGCTCCATAGATTATGCCCCATAAGATGCTCAATAGATTATGCCCCATAAGATGCTCCACACATGATGCTCCACACATTATGCCCCATAAGATGCTCCACACATTATGCCCCATAAGATGCTCCACACATTATGCCCAATAAGATGCTCCACAGATTATGCCCCATAAAATGCTCCACAGATTATGCCCCATAAGATGCTCCACAGATTATGCCCCATAAGATGCTCCATACATTATTCCCAATAAGATGCTCCACACATTATGCCCAATAAGATGCTCCATAGATTATGCCCCATAAGATGCTCCACACATGATGCTCCATACATTGTGGCCCCATAAGATGCTCCACACATTATGCCCCATTTGCTCTTGCTGCGATTAAATAAAAAAATCACATACTCACCTATCTTTGCTCAGGCCCCAGGCACTTGCGATATTCACCTCTCCCCTTTCCACCGCTGGGCGCCGCTCTGTCTTCCATCCTCCGCAGTGACTGTTCAGGCGGAGGGCGGCACGCACACTAATACGTCATCGCGCCCTCTAACCTGAACAATCACAGTCAGAGGACAGAGCGGCGCGCAGCGGTGGAACGGGGAGAGGTGAATATCGTGCAATGCTCACCTCCCCCTTCATACTCACCTGCTCCCGGCGCGGTCCCTGGCAGAGTGTCACTGTCAGATGATCTCCGGGAGCCGGGGGCATCTTCCTATGTTCAGCGGTCACGTACCGCTCATTAAAGTAATGAATATGAGTCCATATTCATTACTTTAATGATCGGTACCACGTGAGCGCTGAACACAGGAAGACAAAACTCTTGGTTTCTGACACTGGAAAAATAAAACTTTATCCTAAAAGTCCTTCTAAATTTTTTTTTCCACCAACTTGTCTCTGTTAGGCTTTGATATATCTGTATAGATAATTAAAATAAAATAGTGTTTAATTACAAGTTTATTCACACTATTAAAAGCTTTTAGAGTACTTTTCTGGTTACAGTGACCTTCCTAAAGTAACCAGCTTTAAACAGTGCCTGCATTTTAGAAACACCCCCCATTCATCAGATTACAAACTGGAGGCATTAATAAGCATTGCTGGCACCTTTTTCTTCAGTTTTATTGTACCACCTATTAAGCTTGGAGAAACCTCTCATTATATACTTCTCATGGGATCAGTACATTTCAAAACCTCAGGCAACACTTGTAAACCTTAGTCAGAATGCTTCATTATATTATATTTTTAAATAAATAGTATCTGCACCAAAAGCAGTTAAAAAGAAAAATACACTTTTCCTTTTGCAAATTCTCTCTGCTCTTTTTGTAGCCAAATGTATTCCTAACTTCCCTTTCCGTAACGCTGGCTCAAGACAACTTTTACTGGTGAGCGTTATTATATGTGAGCTCAGGCTTCCTTCCTGTCACTCATATTCCAAACAATTCGGTATCCCAGAATTCTGTATATTTTACTTCTGACATAACTGTAGTGTCATCACTGATAGAAATAAGCTTTTCTTACAGTGACAACGCATCGGATGTATTTAGGAACTTGTCGTGTTACAAGTATTATTAACTGATTTTTTGACACCAATGTGACTTCAAGGTGTTGTTAAATGACCCAAATATTGGAGGGGCTATAACTCAATGCAAAATGTTGCAGACAGTGGGTGTACAAATGAACAGCTTTATTTATTTACTCCCCAGATGGCACAATGCGTTTAATAATGATAATTTTCAGCTGCGTTTTACAGTACCAGCTATGTCTATGAGATTTCGGAAATCTCATGCACACAGTTTTTTTTTTCTTTTTTTGTCATCAGCATTTTGTGTTTTGAATGTTTTTTTGCACAATGGAGCATGTCACTTTTTTCATCGTTTTTTTTATTCAATGTTTTTCACCCGTTGACAGGGGCGTACATAGAAATCATGGGGCCCCATAGCAAAAGTCTGAATGACCCCCCCCCCCAAAAAAAAAAAATTAATTAAATAAATCACCGCCGGGTCCAGCTTATCGTTTTGTGTCTCAAAACAGCCTCAGCTCCTCACGCTCCGCCTCCAACAGCCTGTAGCCGCCCTCACATGTGCAACTACTTCTGGCCGGGCCCAGCATACACTGCTCTCTCTGGCTGGAAAGCTATGTCAGCCAGGAGGTGCGGCTTCCTCATGCAAATCAGCCAGGAACAGTGCAGGACTAAAAAGGAGTTAGGCCTCTTTGACACGTCAGTGTCTCCGGTACGTGTACTGACAGTTTTCTCACGTACCGGAGGCACTGACACACGTAGACCCATTCAAATGAATGGGTCTATGCACATGTCTCCATGTTTTCACGGACCGTGTGTCCGTGTGCAAAACACGGAGACATGTCCGCTTTTCTCCGGCAGCACGTGCCGCAATACGTCCCGCACACGGAGAACAGTGTGCACTCTCCTCCGTGTGCACATACCACCCGCAGGAGAGACAGCGCTACAGTAAGCGCTGTCCCCCCTGCGTGTGGTGCTGAAGCCGGCATTCATTCCTTCTCCCCAGCAGTGTTCGCTGGAGAGAAGGAATGAAAAATCAAGGTTTTTTTTTTTGTGTGTGTTAAAAATAAAGTTTGTGGGTCCCCTCCCGCCTCCCATCCCCTGTGCGCCCGCCCGCTTGCCGAGAAATACTCACCCAGCTCCTGCGATGGGTGAGTACTCATCACTGTAATGAGCGGTACCATGTGACCGCTCACACAGGACCTGCTGCCGGCGCTGGGAGCATACATCGCAGGAGCTGGGTGAGTATTTCTCGGCAAGCGGGCGGGCGCACAGGGGATGGGAGGCGGGAGGGGACAGCGCTTAACTGTAGCGCTGTCTCCTGCACAGTCCATGTGGTCCTCAGTCGGCACACAGCTGCCTCACGTGTGCCACACTGATGTGCCACGTGAGCACACGGATAACTCCGGTACCGATTTCTCCGGTACCGGAATTATCTGGACGTGTGAAAGAGGCCTAGGAGGAGCCAGGTACACAGTGACGGTGGCGTGCACATTTAAAGGGAACCTGTCCCCCCAGGGCCTATTAAAGGAAAATAGCCACATTCAGCAGCACTAAGACTGCATACTGTGAAGGTGGCTCTTATGTTTATTATCCCTAGGAACGCTGAAATAATGAGTTTTATAAATTTCCCTCCATACCTCTAGTGAGTCAGGGAGGTATGTTTTCTCCCCCTGGCTCAACCACCTCGCAGCCGTCCATCATCGCCCTCTGGCCTCTGGGCGCCGCCTCCTCTCTTTCTCGTGATGTCAGCGGCGCCTGCGCTCTGCAATCAGTTCTCGGGCATGCGCTGTGCGCGCTGCCCGTGAGCTTACATTAGGTGCCTGCGCCTGCATGTAGCGGAGGCCCCAGATCCCGCCCGCAGTGTGTTATGATGTATACACACTGCAGAGCTGGGAATCTGGCGTCTGCGCAGTGAAGCGGGTCACCGTGCTCCGTTGAAGATAGTGCCGACATCTTGCGAGATTTGTGAAGTCTCGCGAGACTTCAGCACTTCTATTAAGGTTCACGGTGACCCGTTTCACTGCGCAGGTGCCAGATTCCCAGCCCCGCAGTGTGAATACATTATAACACTGCAGGGCAGGATCTGGGGCCTCCGCTACACGCAGGCGCGATATCCTTACATCACCTTACATCACACTTGACCTTAACTGAGGCAAGTGAGGCCTGCAGTTCTTTGGATGTTGTTGTGGGGTCTTTTGTGACCACTTGAATGAGTCGTCGCTGTGTTCCTGGGGTAATTTTGGTCAGCCAGCCACTCCTAGGAAGGTTCACCATTGTTCCATGTATTTTTTGCCATTTGTGGATAATGGCTCTAAGGCTATGTGCACACGTTGCGGATTTGCCTTAGGAATTTCTGGTGCGGATTCTGCCTCTCCTGGCAGAAAACGCACCTGTGAACTTGCTGCATTTTTTGTGCGGTTCCGCAGCGTTTTTTTGTGCGTTATTGCTACGGTTTTCTGGCGGATTTGCTGCATTTTTTACCCCTGCGATTTTCTATAATAGAATGGGTACAAAAACGCTGCAGATTCACAGAAAAGAAATGACATGCTACTTCTTTTAAACCGCAGCGTTTCCGCAGTGGAATTTTCCGCAAAGTGTGCACAGCATTTTTTTCTCATTGATTTGCATTGTACTGTAAATCAATTGCAGATCTGCAGCGTTTCTGCACCTCAAAAAACACTGCGGATCCGCAGAGAATCCGCAACATGTGCACATACCCTTATTGTGGTTTGCTGGAGTCCCAAAGCTTTAGAAATGGATTTATAACCTTTTCCAGACTGATAGATCTCAATTACTTTGCTTCTCATTTGTTCCAGAGTCTCAGCACGATGTCTAGCTTTTGAGGACTTTTGGTCTACTTAACTTTGTCAGGCAGCTCCTATTTAAGTGATTTCTTGATTGAGAACAGGTGTGGCAGTAATCAGACCTGGGTATGGCTAAGGAATTTGAATTCAGCTTCCGAAATATGTGATAAACCACAGTTAATTTAAGTTTTAAGGGGGATGGAGGGCAATCACTTTTTCAGGGCCCTGTAGGTTTGGATTTATTTTTCCCTTAATAATAAAGACCTTCATTTAAAAACTGCATTATGTGTTTACTTGCGTTTATCTTTGTTTAATATTTAAATATGTGTGGTGATCTGAAACATTTCAGTATGACAAACATGCAAAGGAATAGGAAATCAGGAAGGGGGCAAACACTTTTTCACGCAACTGTATGTCGGGAAACACTCCCAGCGTACGCTGCACTGTGGGTGCATGGCCACAGTGTGCGCCTAGCCTTAATTGTATAGGATAGTAAAGCATAGCAGACTGTACTTTTCTATACACAGTGTCACTGAAAATAAACGAATGCCATGTGGTATACTATACTTGTTGGACAAAATAGAGCACGGATGTTTCATCATCCATCTGGACTGAGCACAGTGTATGGCGCCTTCAGTGGACACAGACAGAGTATGGACCAAACCTAAGAGAGGCTGTATAGCACTGCATACCCTGTTTCGGTATTATGGGCGTATAAGTATACTGCCCAGAAAATCATCACCTAGTGCAGTGATGCACGGACCTTAGTTCTGCAGTGCGTCTGTCCCTGTGATCTGCTTCTTTTCTAACCATGCTGACCCAGTGGCCATTGTTCATCCTTATACTGAACCAATCTTACAGCGTTCTTTCCTAACAAGGAAGATAAATAAGTTATCGATAAATGTGATGCACCTTTGCCTTTCTCTTTTCACTACTCTTTATTGGAACTTTTAGAATATAGTGTAGGAGCAAGAGCGGAGTTGCTATTACAGTGAACAATGTTGTCTGTACACGTTAATGAATCATCGCTCTCATAGTAACAACCGTTTCTAACAGTAAAACCATTGCCAGCCATTGTTTCAACTTTGTGCCTCAATTTATTAAATTATAGGACATGCAATTATTATTAACTTCATGAACTTGAGCTGAACTTAAAGCCGGGTTCAGAGGAGCTTATGAAAAACTGTCCAATTTTCCTTCATATTATCATCCTTCCGTGTGTATTTTACATCCATATGGCATCCAATTTAATACATCAGCATTAATAAAATGTCCAGGACTAAATACAGTTTCCTATGTTAAGAATTACAATGTGTCCATAAATATTGGATGAAACATTGTTGCGCTATATGGGATCCGTTTTTTTTTTTTGGGGGGGGGAGGGGGAGAGTGATGGCAACTTGAAGTATGAAGGCTCCGTAGAAAGATTGATCTTGTTCAAGCCTAGACAGGTCCATAAGGGTCTTCTCCACCTCTGTGTTGATAGCATCAAGTCATCGGGTTGCTGGTCATCCTCTTCGCTTTGTTCCTTCTTTCGACCTCGATGTCCTTCTCCAGTGATTGGTCTCCTGGTATGATGTGTCCAAAGTAATCAAGTCGTAGCTTGGTGACCCTTCCTTCCAGTGACATGACTAGCTTGTTTTGTTCCAAAACTGATTTGTTTGTTCTTCTTGCCATCCATGGTATTGATAACATCCTTCTCCGGCACGTTTCGATTCTTCTTCTGTCTTGTTTCTTTATCGTCCAGGTTATGCATCCGTATGTTACTACAGAAGAGAACAAACTATGTACGAGTCGTATTTTTATCGCCAGTGAAATGGCAAATCTTATCCGAAATACAAGAGAACAATTACATGGTGCCTGTATGGAAAAACTCATCTGAGCAGCCCTATCCACTAACATCAGGCACTGTGCTGTCCGTATAATATGCTCATCGGAACGAAACTTCACGCAGAGAATTCAGCTCCTTTTATACTACATTCTCAATTCACAGTGTATCTGGAAACAAAATTTAGAATAATTTTTGTGATAATTGGTGCGAAACAATTACTGTAGGTATGATCACCTCTAATTGTAATCGCTGCATGTATATGAACTGAATGCATATACTGGCTAGTATTGTGACATGGTCATGACATTTCCTACATAATACTTGGAATAGCTAATGCTCAAGTTATGCTTGTACACCACCTGTAGCCATAGACAAGATAACACAAAATGGAATCTGAAGTGGGAGGTAATAAACCAGACAGCATAAAAAGCAATATTGCATCATGTGGATAATAGTCAGTGCTAGAATCTTCACACTGTAACTGTTCTGCACAAGTATATAGAATACATCTCCAATTGTCACCCGAATGTCATAAAGTCAAACTAGTTTATTTCTGAGCTGCTGAATTGTATAGGCTCACAAAGGAGGCTAAAAAAACCTGTATGATCACAGGAACAGCAGGAATAAAATAAGAGCAAAAACTGCTCACTTAACCTTGTGATGTGTTTTCTTTAAAAGACACTGATGAATTGTGCATTTTTTGTTGTTTTTTTATTTTCACAATGAGGAGCTTGAAAAAAGGGATGTAAAAACCGAGTTGTAATTTATGTGCAGAATCTCGGCATTTCTGCGTAAAAAAAATTAGGAAAAAAGTTTCATCATATCTGTATAAAAAAGGAGATGCATAAAAAGAATGTAAAAAGGCTATAATCGGAGAAGATTGCTATTGAGAATTATGGTGTAGACACCTGGAAAACATAATCTAAAAATTTATTAACGTATTTATTATTTTTGTGGGGGGGGGAGGGGTAAGTGCAATACAATTTCCATATGAAGCTATTGGCATACTGTACTGTGTGCAAAGCTGTAATGTAAATACATGTAAGACACGAATAGCTCGAAACATGTTGGGAATTCTATCTGGATGTCGTGTGTAAGACCATACAATAAAGTCAGAGAAGGTTACGCCGGTATGTGTGCTGCACTTCGTGTCTACTATTTTTGGATTGCTGGCTTGGTCGTTTGGCTGGTCCATGGGAGACATTATTTGCAGGTGGAATAAGCTGGTGTGTCCTATTGAGCTGTAATGTAGTTATGTCCCTTTAAAAGGGCTGTCTGGCCCCAGGCTACAAGTCAATAGTCACTCTCTATGGCTGCAGACCTGTGAATCTTCATATCGCAGGCATGCACTGTGGGGTTCTGTTGTGTCGTGTGACTGCAAGTCTGCAACTTGCATTCTATCAGCCACGTTCAGACTAGAACTGCCCGTCCTTGTACCTCTAGTCGACACATGACCTCATGTATGCAAACCTTATTCTTGCTGTCACATGACTACCGGTTCCACTTCAGAGAAATGCAAAATGCATTACTTTCCAAAGCTATGCAGTATTCTTCATTCATCTCAGGATATCTCGACCAGAAAAAAAGTAAATAGTGACCAGATAGCAGCAAGAATAATATGGGCAAACTATCATTCCCAAGAACCTTTTCTTTCATTTTCTTATATCCTGCCATAACAAACCATAAAGTACAGTGCATTATTCGCTCTTTTCTAACAGTTTACACTGATGAAACTGGATTTTGGCATAATGCCAGGAAGCATTAAGTTGTCAGTCACGGACAAATGAACCTGCCACAGGGCATATCTCTTTACCATGCAGCTATTTTATATGTACGAGTATTCTAGGATGACTGTTAGTCTCTTGTCAGTCATAACATTAGTGTTACTCGCTGCTGTTTATAGCTGTGAGAGCACTAGAGAGCAGCAAGCCCAGGTCATCACATGTTGTAACACTCACGGACGTGATTTTATTTCTCAGTACATGCCACGTTGCTGTGTGCTGCTAATTGTAGTATCCACCGTTATATTCTGCATCTAAAACTGTCCATGAATATTAGATAACACAGGTCTACAAAAAATATTTTTTTTAATCATCCCAGGTGATGTTGTACTTTTCTAAATCATCTTTTTGTCCTGATTTAAAAAATGTATATAGTTTTTCTGTAGCACGTATAGTTTCCATGGAGTAGCATCATTTTTATAAGGTATAGGAAATACACTGGCGACAGTAAGAAAACAGTAATCTACATATCAGAAAAAAATGCTTCACTTTAGGCTAGGTTCACATTGCGTTAGGGCAGTCCGTTTAGCGCATAGTGCTACGGACTGCGCTAACGCAATGTCCCAAAAGGGATCGCGTTTGCCGATCCCACTAGCGCAGATGCCCAATTTGCGCTAACGAGGAACGGACCGCGAACGCTGCAAGCAGCGTTCGAGGTCCGTCACTCAAATGACGGCACATCGCTAGCGCACGCCCAATGTGGGCGTGCGCCAGCGATGCGTTCGCCATTACAAGCAATAGCGGCGTTAACGGACTACGTTACACCGCGTTATGCCGCGGTGTAACGTAGTCCGTTTAACGGGTTCACATAACGCAATGTGAACCTAGCCTAACAAAACAATTTCTATTGAACCAAAATAATTTCACATGCAAAATAGAAACCAAAAGAATGATCCAGTGACTGAGCAGTGACATCTGTAACGTTACTGCTCTTCACAGTCTCTATTCATATACAGTGGTGAGGTTACTGCAACTGTGCTGCAGCTAATCGAAGAGCTCACTGGCTCATACTATCTCCACTGGCAGAGCCACACAGTTCTCTCATTGGCTGCAGCACAGTTGATGTGACATCAGCGCTGCAGACAAACAACAGACTGGAGGCAGCAGCGTATTCTCAGAGCTGTAGATCTCCAGAATAGAGGTCCCCCAGCTGCACATGCACGACGCTCCTTATTATTGGGGGACACAATCTAAGGCCGGCGTCACACTCGGTGTATAAAAATGCGGTCCGTAATTTACGGCCGTAATACGCAGAAAAGTCCCCAAAATAGTGGTCCGTATCTCCTCCGTAGGCAGGGTGGGTCAGCGTATTTTGCGCATGGCATCCTCCATCACCGCGAATGAAGGTAACTACAGGTCATTGACCTAGTTTCCATTCATTTCCATTCCATTGCATTATAGCAGAACTCCTGGCTGTAAAAAAACTTAACCCCTTCAGAAGGATTTACATCGTGGGAAGTGACAGATCCTCGGAAGGTATGTATATTGTTGGTTTATTATTTTTTCTTTGTCACAGAGCGAGGGTCTTGAGGTGGATTACCAGAATAATAAAATATTCAAACAACCTGTGTTTTTATTTCATTAAAAGACTTTTTAATAATGTGTGTGTGTTTTTATTAACCATTTCATGCTATTAGATTAATAATGGATAGGTGTCATAATTGACGCCTCTCCATTATTAATCTGGCTTAATGTCACCTTACAATAGCAAGGTGACATTAACCCTTCATTACCCCATATCCCACCGCTACACGGGAATGGGAAGAGAGTGGCCAAGTGCCAGAATAGGCGCATCTTCCAGATGTGCTTTTTCTGGGGTGGCTGGGGGCAGATGTTTTTAGCCGGAGGGGGGGGGGGGGCAATAACCGTGGACCCTCTCCAGGCTATTAATATCTGCCCTCAGTCACTGGCTTTACCACTCTGGTGGAGAAAATTGTGCGGGAGCCCACGCCAATTTTTTCCGCCATTTAACCCTTTAATTTAATAGCTAGAGCGCCCAAATTTTGCACATACACACTACTAACATTAGTAGTGTGGAATATGCCAAAAAAATGGGAATATGACATGGTTTACTGTATGTAAACCAGGTCTCATATCATGTCGGGTTTTGGAAGGAGATAGCAAAAGCCGGCAATTGAATTACCTGCTTTTAAGCTATCTAGCGCTGTATGAAATATTAATATTTGTCTCACTGACATATATATATACCTATTCTATGTGTACACATTTATTCTATCTATTCTATTGTAAGCTGTCAGTGTGATTTTACTGTACACCGCACTGAATTGCTGGCTTTTCTCTCTAACACCGCTGCGTATTTCTCGCAAGTCACACTGCTGGTCCGTGTGTAATCCGTATTTTTCGGGCCCCCATAGACTTTCATTGGCGATTTTTTTTTGCGCAATACGGTGACAAACGCAGCATCCTGCGATTTTCTACGGCCGTAGAAGACCGTATAATACGGATCAGTAAAATACGGCAGATAGGAGCAGGGGCATAGAGAATAATTGGGCCGTGTGTAATCCGTGTTTTACGGACGTATTTTATGCGCTCATACGTCCGTAAAACTCGCTAGTGTGAGGCTGGCCTAAGAGTCTTTGGTTTTGACACCAATAAGTGAGGGCATATGGATGGATGGACACCCTCTGTGCAGCACTGCGTCAGCTCCTCTCTGGCTCACACAGCCCTGCACTCTGCCCCATCTCCTGCAGCCGCTCCTCTCCTGCACACAGCCCTGCGCTCTGCCCCATCCCCTGCAGCCGCTCCTCTCCTGCACACAGCCCTGCGCTCTGCCCCATCCCCTGCAGCTGCTCCTCTCCTGCGCCCAGCCCTGCACTCTGCCCCATCTCTCCTCTCCTGCACACAGCCCTGCGCTCTGCCCCATCCCCTGCAGCCTCTCCTCTCCTGTGCACAGCCCTGCGCTCTGCCCCATCCCCTGCAGCCTCTCCTCTCCTGTGCACAGCCCTGCGCTCTGCCCCATCCCCTGCAGCCGCTCCTCTCCTGCACACAGCCCTGCGCTCTGCCCCATCCCCTGCAGCCGCTCCTCTCCTGCGCCCAGCCCTACACTCTGCCCCATCTCTCCTCTCCTGCACACAGCCCTGCACTCTGCCCCATCCCCTGCAGCCTCTCCTCTCCTGCGCCCAGCCCTGCACTCCGCCCCATCTCTCCTCTCCTGCACACAGCCCTGCGCTTTGCCCCATCTCTCCTCTCCTGCACACAACCCTGCACTCTGCCCCATCCCCTGCACTCTGTCCCATCTCTCCTCTCCTGCACACAGCCCTGCGCTCTGCCCCATCCCCTGCAGCCTCTCCTCTCCTGTGCACAGCCCTGCGCTCTGCCCCATCTCCTGCAGCCTCTCCTCTCCTGTGCACAGCCCTGCGCTCTGCCCCATCCCCTGCAGCCGCTCCTCTCCTGCACACAGCCGTGCGCTCTGCCCCATCCCCTGCAGCTGCTCCTCTCCTGCGCCCAGCCCTGCACTCTGCCCCATCTCTCCTCTCCTGCACACAGCCCTGCGCTCTGCCCCATCCCCTGCAGCCTCTCCTCTCCTGTGCACAGCCCTGCGCTCTGCCCCATCTCCTGCAGCCTCTCCTCTCCTGTGCACAGCCCTGCGCTCTGCCCCATCCCCTGCAGCCGCTCCTCTCCTGCACACAGCCCTGCGCTCTGCCCCATCCCCTGCAGCCGCTCCTCTCCTGCGCCCAGCCCTACACTCTGCCCCATCTCTCCTCTCCTGCACACAGCCCTGCACTCTGCCCCATCCCCTGCAGCCGCTCCTCTCCTGCACACAGCCCTGCGCTCTGCCCCATCCCCTGCAGCCTCTCCTCTCCTGCGCCCAGCCCTGCACTCCGCCCCATCTCTCCTCTCCTGCACACAGCCCTGCGCTTTGCCCCATCTCTCCTCTCCTGCACACAACCCTGCACTCTGCCCCATCCCCTGCACTCTGTCCCATCTCTCCTCTCCTGCACACAGCCCTGCGCTCTGCCCCATCCCCTGCAGCCTCTCCTCTCCTGCGCACAGCCCTGCACTCTGCCCCATTTCTCCTCTCTTGCGCACAGCCCTGCACTCTGCCCCATTTCTCCTCTCCTGCACACAGCCCTGCGCTTTGCCCCATCTCTCCTCTCCTGCACACAACCCTGCACTCTGCCCCATCCCCTGCACTCTGTCCCATCTCTCCTCTCCTGCACACAGCCCTGCGCTCTGCCCCATCCCCTGCAGCCGCTCCTCTCCTGCACACAGCCCTGCGCTCTGCCCCATCCCCTGCAGCCTCTCCTCTCCTGCGCCCAGCCCTGCACTCCGCCCCATCTCTCCTCTCCTGCACACAGCCCTGCGCTTTGCCCCATCTCTCCTCTCCTGCACACAACCCTGCACTCTGCCCCATCCCCTGCACTCTGTCCCATCTCTCCTCTCCTGCACACAGCCCTGCGCTCTGCCCCATCCCCTGCAGCCTCTCCTCTCCTGCGCACAGCCCTGCACTCTGCCCCATTTCTCCTCTCTTGCGCACAGCCCTGCACTCTGCCCCATTTCTCCTCTCCTGCACACAGCCCTGCACTCTGCCCCATCCCTGCAGTGCCGGCAGTGGCACTCTGCAGGCTGATTGATGGCCCCGGCCGCCAGTAGCAGTACTAGCAGCTCCCAGCCCCGGGCAGGGGACTGACCAATCACACTGCAGGAGGAGGAGGGCTGTCCCCGGCTGCGCCCCCTCCCCTCTCCCGGGCACAGCTCGCACTTGGTTACATTGTAGCGCTGGCTGCACGCTCGGATCCGCTGCTGGTCTGTACAGGGGGTCCCCAGGAGCACTACAAGTCCAAGCATCGCAGAGCAGTAGCCACAGTCACCCGGGATGGATCATTATGACTCTCAGCAGAATAATGACTACATGCAGCCGGAGGAGGACTGGGATCGCGACCTCCTTTTAGATCCAGCCTGGGAGAAGCAGCAGAGGAAGGTGAGTCCTGCCACCATGCCGCCCGTTGGCCTCTGATCCTCCGCAGCCTGTGTGCTGCACACTTACCTCTGTCTGCTCCATTGGCCCCTGCCATCAGCCCATCCCAGGAGCCCAAATCCTTCCAAGTCTGCTCCAAGTTTTCACAAATGTCTTGCTGCAGTGCCAGCTGTGCCAAACAGTGATCAGCCATGGAAACTGCTGCATCCTCATCTACTTCATTGCCATGGTGTATATGGCCATGAGCTAGGAAAGGGTTACAGGTTCCCCAGACTGAGTGCAGAGGGCAGGTGGCCCTAATCCGACACTGTTACCTGTGCACTGTACCCGCTGTAACAGTGCAGTAAACCGCCCCTTATACAGCAGGCACAGTGCACAGGTAACCCTACAGTAATCCGCCCCTGATACAGCAGGTACAGGGCACAGGTAACCCTACAGTAATCCACTCCTGATACAGCAGGTACAGGGCACAGGTAACCCTACAGTAATCCACTCCTGATACAGCAGGCACAGTGCACAGGTAACCCTACAGTAATCCGCCCCTGATACAGCAGGTACAGTGCACAGGTAACCCTACAGTAATCCGCCCCTGATACAGCAGGTACAGTGCACAGGTAACCCTACAGTAATCCGCCCCTGATACAGCAGGTACAGTGCACAGGTAACCCTACAGTAATCTGCCCCTGATACAGCAGGTACAGGGCACAGGTAACCCTACAGTAAACCGCCCCTTATACAGCAGGTACAGTGCACAGGTAACCCTACAGTAATCCGCCCCTGATACAGCAGGTACAGGGCACAGGTAACCCTACAGTAAACCGCCCCTTATACAGCAGGTATAGTGCACAGGTAACCCTACAGTAATCTGCCCCTGATACAGCAGGTACAGGGCACAGGTAACACTACAGTGATCCACCCCTGATACAGCAGGTACAGTGCACAGGTAACCCTACAGTAATCTGCCCCTGATACAGCAGGTACAGGGCACAGGTAACCCTACAGTAAACCGCCCCTTATACAGCAGGTACAGTGCACAGGTAACCCTACAGTAATCTGCCCCTGATACAGCAGGTACAGGGCACAGGTAACCCTACAGTAAACCGCCCCTTATACAGCAGGTACAGTGCACAGGTAACCCTACAGTAATCTGCCCCTGATACAGCAGGTACAGGGCACAGGTAACCCTACAGTAATCCGCCCCTGATACAGCAGGTACAGTGCACAGGTAACCCTACAGTAATCCGCCCCTTATACAGCAGGTACAGTGCACAGGTAACCCTACAGTAATCTGCCCCTGATACAGCAGGTACAGTGCACAGGTAACCCTACAGTAATCCGCCCCTGATACAGCAGGTACAGTGCACAGGTAACCCTACAGTAATCCGCCCCCGATACAGCAGGTACAGTGCACAGGTAACCCTACAGTAATCCGCCCCCGATACAGCAGGTACAGTGCACAGGTAACCCTACAGTAATCCGCCCCCGATACAGCAGGTACAGTGCACAGGTAACCCTACAGTAATCCGCCCCCGATACAGCAGGTACAGTGCACAGGTAACCCTACAGTAATCCGCCCCCGATACAGCAGGTACAGTGCACAGGTAACCCTACAGTAAACTGCACCGTATACAGCAGGTACAGTGCACAGGTAACCCTACAGTAAACCGCCCCTTATACAGCAGGTACAGTGCACAGGTAACCCTACAGTAATCCGCCCCTGATACAGCAGGTACAGTGCACAGGTAACCCTACAGTAATCCGCCCCTTATACAGAAGGTACAGTGCACAGGTAACCCTACAGTAAACCGCCCCTTATACAGCAGGTACAGTGCACAGGTAACCCTACAGTAATCCACCTCTGATACAGCAGGTACAGTGCACAGGTAACCCTACAGTAGTCCGCCCCTTATACAGCAGGTACAGTGCACAGGTAACCCTACAGTAATCCGCCCCTGATACAGCAGGTACAGTGCACAGGTAACCCTACAGTAATCCGCCCCTGATACAGCAGGTACAGTGCACAGGTAACACTACAGTGATCCACCCCGATACAGCAGGTACAGTGCACAGGTAACCCTACAGTGATCCACCCTGATACAGCAGGTACAGTACACAGGTAACCCTACAGTAATCCGCCCCTGATACAGCAGGTACAGTGCACAGGTAACACTACAGTGATCCACCCCGATACAGCAGGTACAGTGCACAGGTGCAGTAATCCGCCTCTGATACAGCAGGTACAGTGCACAGGTAACCCTACAGTAATCCGCCCCTGATACAGCAGGTACAGTACACAGGTAACCCTACAGTAATCTGCCCCTGATACAACAGGTACAGTGCACAGGTAACCCTACAGTAATCCGCCTCTGATACAGCAGGTACAGTACACAGGTAACCCTACAGTAATCCGCCCCTGATACAGCAGGTACAGTACACAGGTAACCCTACAGTAATCCGCCCCTGATACAGCAGGTACAGTGCACAGGTAACCCTACAGTAATCCGCCCCTGATACAGCAGGTACAGTACACAGGTAACCCTACAGTAATCCGCCCCTGATACAGCAGGTACAGTGCACAGGTAACACTACAGTGATCCACCCCGATACAGCAGGTACAGTGCACAGGTGCAGTAATCCGCCCCCGATACAGCAGGTACAGTGCACAGGTAACCCTACAGTAGTCCGCCTCTGATACAGCAGGTACAGTGCACAGGTAACACTACAGTAAACCGCCCCTTATACAGCAGGTACAGTGCACAGGTAACCCTACCGTAATCCACCTCTGATACAGCAGGTACAGTACACAGGTAACCCTACAGTAATCCGCCCGTGATACAGCAGGTACAGTACACAGGTAACCCTACAGTAATCCGCCCCTGATACAGCAGGTACAGTGCACAGGTAACCCTACAGTAATCCGCCCCTGATACAGCAGGTACAGTACACAGGTAACCCTACAGTAATCCGCCCCTGATACAGCAGGTACAGTGCACAGGTAACCCTACAGTAATCCGCCCCTGATACAGCAGGTACAGTGCACAGGTAACCCTACAGTAATCCGCCCCTGATACAGCAAGTACAGTACACAGGTAACCCTACAGTAATCCGCCCCCGATACAGCAGGTACAGTGCACAGGTAACCCTACAGTAATCCACCCCGATACAGCAGGTACAGTGCACAGGTAACCCTACCGTAATCCACCTCTGATACAGCAGGTACAGTACACAGGTAACCCTACAGTAATCCGCCCGTGATACAGCAGGTACAGTACACAGGTAACCCTACAGTAATCCGCCCCTGATACAGCAGGTACAGTGCACAGGTAACCCTACAGTAATCCGCCCCTGATACAGCAGGTACAGTGCACAGGTAACCCTACAGTAATCCGCCCCTGATACAGCAGGTACAGTGCACAGGTAACCCTACAGTAATCTGCCCCTGATACAGCAGGTACAGTACACAGGTAACCCTACAGTAATCTGCCCCTGATACAGCAGGTACAGTACACAGGTAACCCTACAGTAATCTGCCCCTGATACAGCAGGTACAGTGCACAGGTAACCCTACAGTAATCTGCCCCTGATACAGCAGGTACAGTACACAGGTAACCCTACAGTAATCCGCCCCTGATACAGCAGGTACAGTGCACAGGTAACCCTACAGTAATCCGCCCCTGATACAGCAGGTACAGTGCACAGGTAACCCTACAGTAATCCGCCCCTGATACAGCAGGTACAGTGCACAGGTAACCCTACAGTAATCCGCCCCTGATACAGCAGGTACAGTACACAGGTAACCCTACAGTAATCCGCCCCCGATACAGCAGGTACAGTGCACAGGTAACACTACAGTGATCCACCCCGATGCAGCAGGTACAGTACACAGGTAACCCTACAGTAATCCGCCCCCGATACAGCAGGTACAGTGCACAGGTAACACTACAGTGATCCACCCCGATACAGCAGGTACAGTGCACAGGTGCAGTAATCCGCCTCTGATACAGCAGGTACAGTGCACAGGTAGATCACAGGATCCCACTGCTGATGTCACCACTGATTCCTCTGGCACACTTACCCCTCTGCTACAGATGTCACATGGTGGAGAAGGATCCATGTATGGTGCCATTGGGGCTCATGTGCTGCAAAGTCAGAATAGGGTGCTATAAGTAGGAGGGTGCAAGGAAACTTCATGGGGTTATCTGAATTGTGTGACCCCGAAAAATTGTACCACCTCTGGTTACGGTTGTGATCAGTGCACATACATGGAGGAGAGTGTATGCTGCTTTGTGTACAGTGGATGCAGAGTTGTAGGCTTTATTCACCCTGTACAGTAGCCATCCTTAGCCGAGTAGCATAGACGAGGCACAGTGGTCCGTTGGCATGCTTCACAGTTGGCGATGCCCTGTGTTGATAATGTAATGGTCTGGACATAGCTGGATGTACTGCAGTGTTGGGCTGTGTTCACATCTATACAATGCGTCAGGCTCAGCTTTTTGAGTCTGGTGGGTCAAACTGATGCAAAAATGCAGTTGCCATAAGGCTTCCTTTTTTTTTTTTTTACACCATTTAACCCATAGGCACTGGCCTGGGGTGAGATGCCAACTTTACATAAAACATTTTGATGAGGCACCTGCATCTGCTCATGCGCAAAAACTAATGCACCAGAAAGATGGGACTGATCCCATATCAAACAGAGGGCTCCGTTCCTCCACCAGATGGAAACTCCACCACCGTGCCCACACATGGGCTCATTCACATGTCCATGAGCCAGGCATGTTCTTTTCTTGTCTTTTTATGGATAGAGCACTTATAGTCTATGGGGCTGATCACTTGTCTATTTTTTTTTTTCTTTTGCGTTTCGCAAAATAATTATGGCGCCAAATCCGTGTTTGTTCTGAGTCATAGATCAAAATTATCAGTACAAGTCTATGGGGTCCGTTGTGATTGATCAGGCAGTGCCATCATTTTTATCATTTTATTCCTGTGATAGAACAAAACAGCCAAAATATACAACCCAGATCTGAATCGTATTGTTTCAGTTTGATTTAACCAATCAGTGGTCTCGTTGAATTATAGGGCAGATATAATGAGCTTACCTGAGAGGAGGTCCTGCAGTAGATAAGATGGGCTCTGGGGTCTTATAGGTGGCATGTGGCCCATGGAGATGGCTTTATTTACCTGTACAGCACAGATAACCAGCCGAGGCCTGTGCTGCCGAGCAGCTGGTCTGCGGGCATGGCTGACACTGAGACTGGGGGACTTTATCTATTATTAAGTACATGTCCTTCTCTCGGATGAAGTAAATATATGGCACGCTGGTTAGTTACTGATGGTGGGCAGAAATGTTATTACTCTCTATATTATGAATTGCAGCAACATATACTGAATTGTTGTACAAGGTGAGGATCCTGGAGAAATACATCTGTCTAGCTAGTTACAGCCAGGATGCCCCCCTCGTCTATGTAAGAATCCCAAAGATCTGGATCCCCGGATCTGTATATGCAAAACATGGAAATAAATATGGAGCCGCCGATGAAAGCCACCAGTTAGAGAATTTAATTTATTTTTCAGATTTGCTCAAGATAAAAAAATCAAGGCTAAGATCAAATTGGTTACTACAGCCTTTATGGATGTGCTGACGAGTGAATATTGATCACTGCAGTATCAGGTCACATACACCCCTTAACAGTCTTATGACTGCCCAGACTTCGGACAGATGTTCTGGGAGTCCAAAGGTTTACGTTTTTTTTTTCGGTTGCAAAACCTAAGGCCATGTGCACACGTTGCGGATTTTCCTGCGGATCCGCAGTGGATTGGCCGCTGTGGATTCGCAGCAGTTTTCCATCAGGTTTACAGTACCATGTAAACCTATGGAAAACAAAATCCGCAGTGCCCATGCTGTGGAAAAGCTGCGGTTTATATTCCGCAGCATGTCAATTCTTTGTGCGGATTCCTCAATAGGAATCCTCAGGTGTAAAACCGCAGGCGAAATACGCACAAAAAACGCTGTAAATCCTCGGTACATCCGCGGGGTAATTTTTCAAAAACTGAGCAGAAAAATCTGCACAGAAATCCGCAACATGGGCACATAGCCTAAAGGTGCCCATAGATATTAGTGCAAATAATTATACCGCCAAACCAGCTGCCATCTGGTGAATGAATGACTGGGGAAGCCCAATCCTTTTTATTCATTAGGGAGATAAGCCCCCATGAGAGGTTTCTGGCAGCAATTTATAGGGAAGCAATCAGAAAATGACTGTTTCCTTATCAGAGGCAGGCTGACACTGACAGGTAACAACACCTCTATATACAGCTGATAACACAGGATCCACCAATCACAATCGGCGATGTCACAGCTGACCTGCTCCCCTTCCTTCACAATGACCTTAATGACATGCTTTAATACAAAAATAGGGTGAGACTCTGTCCATCCTGGTAAATACATGTGGATTTCCTGAAAGAACAGGAAATTAGTAGACCTGTGTCCAGTGTGACCATTGCAAGATTTTTTATTTTTTTCATTCAGATTTTGAAATAAAAAAAAAATTCATGTAATGCAAAATTTGATGTAAATAATCTGCCATTTTCAGTTGATGGCCTCCTTCTAAGGACCCCCATAACTATACTGACCGCTCCTTCTTGCATCGGCTTATCTCTAGAGAAAGGAATCATCCATTGAAGTTCAACAGTTTGGAGCCTTCTCTCGCCCGACATGTCGGGGAAGAGTCGGGAGACCTCCATACATCACATACTGTATACTTGGAGTGACGGGAGACCTCCACACATCACATACTGTATACTTGGAGTGGCGGGAGACCGCCATACATCACATACTGTATACTTGGAGTGGCGGGAGACCTCCACACATCACATACTGTATACTTGGAGTGACGGGAGACCTCCACACATCACATACTGTATACTTGGAGTGGCGGGAGACGTCCATACATCACATACTGTATACTTGGAGTGGCGGGAGACCTCCATACATCACATACTGTATACTTGGAGTGACGGGAGACCTCCATACAGAACATACTGTATACTTGGAGTGGGGGGAGACCTCCATACATAACATACTGTATACTTGGAGTGGCGGGAGACCTCCATACAGAACATACTGTATACTTGGAGTGGCGGGAGACCTCCATACAGAACATACTGTATACTTGGAGTGGCGGGAGACCTCCATACAGAACATACTGTATACTTGGAGTGGCGGGAGACCTCCATACATAACATACTGTATACTTGGAGTGGCGGGAGACCTCCATACATCACATACTGTATACTTGGAGTGGCGGGAGACCTCCATACATCACATACTGTATACTTGGAGTGGCGGGAGACCTCCATACATCACATACTGTATACTTGGAGTGGCGGGAGACCTCCATACATCACATACTGTATACTTGGAGTGGCGGGAGACCTCCATACATAACATACTGTATACTTGGAGTGGGGGGAGACCTCCATACATAACATACTGTATACTTGGAGTGGGGGGAGACCTCCATACATCACATACTGTATACTTGGAGTGGGGGGAGACCTCCATACATCACATACTGTATACTTGGAGTGGCGGGAGACCTCCATACATCACATACTGTATACTTGGAGTGGCGGGAGACCTCCATACATAACATACTGTATACTTGGAGTGGGGGGAGACCTCCATACATCACATACTGTATACTTGGAGTGGCGGGAGACCTCCATACATCACATACTGTATACTTGGCGTGGCACACCCGTTACACTTGTGACACCTCCCTTAGTGGGGGGTTATAGCGTAAAATGAATGGTCTTGCACCATCTGCTCAACTGTTTTTGTTACCTGAATGAAGTTTGGCCACAGCCTCGGGGTATGTGCACATGTTCAGCATTTTTCAGCTTCAAATCTGCAAGGAAAAAATAATCAGCGTGTGTATGAGATTCCAGAAATCTTATTCAATTTCCTTGTACTGTAAAACGAAGTTGTTTTTTTTCCCAGCGGAAAAATAAACACGGCAAAAACGCAGTGTGTGAACAAGCCCTAATTAGGCAACTATGATGGCGGTATTACTTCTAGGTATTTTCTAGAAGCATTTTATCAGTAAGTATGTGGAAGGAGGGCAGAAGTCATTGAACCATAGATTTCCTGCGTTATACAGTATAGGTGTGCAGTAGGGATCTATAGAAGGAAGGTAGTGGGTGTAGTTCAGTTTTTGTAACCTTTGGTGCAACCTGTATTGCCGTGATCTGTTACAGATGACTACAACTCCCAGCATGCTCTGGTGAGCCACTGGTCATTGTTATACCAATGTATCAGATGAATGACCACTGTGAGACTTTTTTCTTTGTAGCACTTTTTGTTCTGAGTAGTTTCCGTGTTTGCTTTTGTAGATCAGGTTAGTGGTGTTGACCATCAGTCACCTCTTGGCCCTACTATTTGTATGTCTCACAAGAAAAGGATCTGTTTGCAGGAAAATTGATTTATGGATCCTGATAGAAAGCCATAGGCCTTCTGTTTGCTTCTCAAATTCACTTGTAGTTTTTTTTTTGAGTCAAAGTTCATAGTAGATACAAAAGAAATGCAAAATATAATGGACTTTTATGTCTTCCTGCTGGATACAGGAAAGATATACAACTTCTAAATATTTTCCTGCTGGATAAAATTCTGGCTTTGGTTTAAAAAAAAAACAACTGCGTAGAAGACTGCGGTGATTGGTTTTCCAGGAAGAAAGAAAATAAAAGTATGGCCCCACCATTAAAGGGAATCTGTCAGTAGGATCTACCCTCCTAAGCTGTCTATATGGGCATGCAGGTCATAGAAAGATGGATAAAATGATAGCTTGATATCTGTGATCCAATGTGTTATTCTCGAGAAACGGTTTTTCCTTGATATGTGTGTAAATGAGCTGTTGAGATCTATGGGCCGGACATATCTCCCTGAGAATCTGCCTCCAAATGAAAAGGGACGTTAGTATTGTGAGACATGTAGATGAGGAGAGCAGACCGTCAGTCGTTACATGTCTCACACTGGTAACTGTTTAAAAAAAAAAAAAAAAAAAAAATGAATACAAGACCCACCAAAGCACCCTGATGTGTGTCTGAGTCAAATAGATGACAGAGAATAGCTGATTCCCTAATAAGGAAAATGCAGTATATTTCATACTGTTAAAAGTGCAGGCATGCAAAAAAAAAATCAGTGCATGTGTATTACTCATAAGTAAATAGTTTAATAACATAAATTATTATACAGAAAGCAAGGAGGAATGCCAAAAAGGGAAAGGGGGGGGTCTAATCTCAGCCAGTGCATATTGCCACCAATTGTGACTTACTTCCTCAGGGGTAAATCCGATATTTGTCAGCCATTAGTGATGAGTGAATGTGCTGGGATAAGGTGTTATCCGAGCATGCTCTGGTTCTAACCGAGTGTCTTTGGCGTGCTCTAATAATATATTCGAGTCCCTGCGGCTGCATGTCTCACCGCTGTTAAACCGCCGCAACACATGCAGGGATTATCTAACAGCTACGGGGATACGCTAAAGACACTCGGTTAGCACCCGAGCATGCTCACATAACACCTTATCCCAGCACATTCGCTCATCACTAGTGGCCATCAGTCAAGGCTGGTGGCTCAGTGGATAGCACTACAGCCTTGCAGCGCCGGAGTCCTGGGTTCAAACTCCACCAAGGACAACACCTGCAAGGAGTTTGTATGTTCTCCCCGTGTTTGCGTGGGTTTCCTCCGGGTACTCCGGTTTCCTCCCACACTCCAAAGACATACTGATAGGGAATCTAGATTGTGAGCCCCATCGGGGACAGGAATGACAATGTGTGCAAACTGTAAAGTGCTGCGGAATATGTTAGCGCTATATAAAAATAAAGATTATTGTTATTATTATAAGGCTAACGCAGAACATAATGACCCACATTTACTAATGCCGACAAGCACATGCCAATATAAAATGTGCTGTAAATTACGGTTCCACTGTGGTAAGCCAGTGCTCGTTCTGTTTGTTGGTATATATGCTATTAGAGCATGTGGCTCAGTATTGTTATTATGCAGTGAGCTAAGGTACGGCAGACATTGTGTCTTTGATAATTGTGCTGATTTTGGTGATGTTCCATTATAGTAAAGTTGGCCGAAGCCGATACATTGGGGGGATAACTTACTGCGTATGTGGCCCTCCCAAGAGTTCCCCATTGGAAAATATGGGGGAGGGGGGACTAGGCAGGTCAGCATGTCTGATCCTTTGTTTCCACAAGAGATCAATAAAATTTTAGCACGCTCAGGATTTTTCTATATAAAATTCCTGCCCAATAACAACATTGACATACATGTGTTCAGATGCCATCAAGATGATTTTCACGCTCTATTTTTGCATTAGTGAGTTTCCTTCTAAATTGTCAATATCTAAATTTGATATTTTTACATTCTACCCATCCCCACAACTACACAGCAGGGTATTATGGTACAATCAGTTTTGGAGGTATCTATCTGTATGCATTTTGCTTTTTGAAACAGAAGAATAGCATAAATGGTGCTCCCATCAGATGATTTGGTGTCCTTGTGTTCATACCTGTTGGAGAAGAATCGGACGGCCTTATAACTCAGACGAGGATTGCAACGCAATGGTCAGACTGGCCGTCGGCTATCCCAACCCGAGCGTGATGGCATGTATTTCTATTAATCTGCACACTCGGGTCATGGCAGTCCAAGCATTACGTTGAGATATTTGGCCTATTTATATGGCTGACTATTACCTTAGTCAAACAATTCCTCAGTTGTATGAGATGGCAATAGACAGTGGCTGATCTTCCCTAAGAACCGAGGCTCGAACGGGTTGGATTTCAGTCCCTGTTTTGCTCAAGACCTGTTGTCCAGTGAGAGGCAGGATCCCCCCCATACTGATTAAATAGGCCATTCATTTGGTTTTCCACTATAAAGAAAGTAGATCCCAAATGCTCTAAATTACCTAGGATAACCAGAAGAGCAAGTACTCGCCCTTTGCAATTGCTGCACCGTCTCCCACCACTGCTGTGACGGAACGTAGCGGTGTACAGACCAGCTGTGCTTTGGATTTTTTTTTTAAAGGGAATCATAAAGCTAAGTAGAGTATCGGGGAACCCTCTCCAGCGCTCGGCTAGCGGGGAGCCCTCTCCAGCGCTGGACTAGCGGGGAGCCCTCTCCAGCGCTGGGCTAGCGGGGAGCCCGCTCCAGCGCTGGGCTAGCGGGGAGCCCTTTCAAGGGAATCTGTCAGTGGGTTCAACCCTCCTAAACCATCTTTTTGGGCATGTAGGTCATAGAAATTTGAATGAAATGTTACCATAATATGTGATCTGATGTCTTATTCCAGAGAAAGCCACATTTTTCTTAATATGTAAATGAACTGTTAAGATCTATGGGCCGGATGTAGATCTCCCTGGTAACATATTCTTTCATATAAATGAAGCTGATTTTTCAATGTTCCACTAAAAAATATTGTCCGTCCTTTTGATTTTATTTTTCTTAGATGCTGTCTAGAAAAAAAGAAAATAAAATCAAGTTGTCAGCCCTGCTCTGTATCATCCGACCTGAGCTCAGGTGTGACACCAGGGAGGATATTTTGATGCCATCTTATAATGTGCATGTGAGCTATTCTAGTAATTAAGACATGTGCACGATATTTGATGGCCGTCAGAATGATTTATTTGTATGTGTGTTCGTGCAAAAATGACCTCAAAACGCCGAAGTACGGTATTTGCAAAATGACGGCTCGTCTGCTGCAAGACATCATATACGGTAACTTTTAAAGTGTTGCATTGGCATTCCAACCATTCGCTACATACTAGACACATACTGATGTACTGTGTTAAGCTACTTTCACACTTCTGTCCGTACGGGGCTGTTGCAAACCGTCGGCCCGACGTACCGACGGACGTTGTGCAAAATAGTGCACAACGTGGGCAGCGGATGCAGTTTTCTGACTCATCCTCTGCCCATTATGAGTTCCGTGGATGAGGGGGCGGAGTTTCGGCCGTGCACGCGCGGTCGGAAATGGCGGTTCTGATGGACGAAAAAATGCTACATTGAACCTTTTTTCGTCACGACGGTCCGCCAAAACACGACGCATCCGTTGCACGACGGATTCGACGTGTGGCCATATGTCGCAATGCGTCGCTAATGCAAGTCTATGGAGAAAAACCGCATCCTGCGGGCAACTTTGCAGGATGCATTTTTTTTCTCCAAAACAACGCATTGCGACGTTGGCCAAACGACGGAAGTGTGAAAGAAGCCTTATTGGTACCGTACATCACAGTGCAGATTTGCTTATAAGAATATTGGAAGTGTCTTGAAATTTTAAAATAATATTATTTTGATATACGGTAAGTTTCTCCTAAATGTTGAAGTGCCATGTTTAGTGTCTTGATCTTTTTATCACACGCCTGCAGCCCTTATGGTACCATATACCATGTTGTGAAATATCCCCCCCTCCTGTAAATTCCCACCAGCCTCCCATGACCTAATAGTCATCCGCTGCTTTTTCATCTCTGCAGTATTTCCGTTTCACATCCAAGATATCCTGCCCTCTCCTTCTTTCCATCTGCCACATATTACTGGGAAACATATGTAGATAAAATAAGGAGCACTCGTCTAATCAATATCGTTAGAAAGTTCTGCGCTCACTGACTTACAAGTTGGCTCATGTACAGATAGTCGCAGGCGTGCATGGTACAGTACAGAGCAAAAGTTTGGGCACACTTTCTCATTTAAAGATTTTTCTGTATTTTCATGACTATGAAAATTGTACATTCACACTGAAGGCAACAAAACTATGAATTAACACATGTGGAATTATATACTTAACAAAAAAGTGTGAAACAACTGAAATTATGTCTTAGATTCTAGGTTCTTCAAAGTAGCCACCTTTTGCTTTGATGACTGCTTTGCACACTCTTGGCATTCTCTTGATGAGCTTCAAGAGGTAGTCACCGGAAATGGTTTTCACTTCACAGGTGTGCCCTGTCAGGTTTAATAAGTGGGATTTCTTGCCTTATAAATGGGACCATCAGTTGTGTTGAGCAGAAGTCTGGTGGATACACAGCTATTAAGTATATAATTCCACATGTGTTAATTCATAGTTTTGATGCCTTCAGTGTGAATATACAATTTTCATAGTCATGAAAATACAGAAAAATCTTTAAATGAGAAGGTGTGTCCAAACTTTTGGTCTTTACTGTATGTTGACCTATGCTCAATCCCAGGACTGCAGACTTGTCTGTCCTAGTAGCGGATTATCTGTTATGATCTGCTATATAAACTCTACATAATGGAATTGCATGAATGTATATAGCACCGTAGTATGGAAACTCAGCCGCTTAAGGCTCAACATTTGCTCTCTGCTCCCCCAATATCTGGAAGTCCCAGCACTGTTGTGTGTATTGATGATGAGAACACACTGTTTCCTGTTTCCCCTTTTTACATACTTTTTTACTCTCATATATTTGTATTTATATATAATATATATTTGTATTTGTTGAGTGGTGACTGAAGCTGCACTTCTATGACTGGAAGTTGCAGGCTGCATACTGAGCGGTAACTGAAAGCCAGAGGTGCCGGGAGGAATAAAGTTAATTTCATCCTGCTTGCTGGGCTTTCAGTGCTATTAACATGCAGTTTGACCTGATATCTGCAGGTTAATAGCATTTAGGGACATGATTGGTTCCCTTTAACACAATCCGTTTTCAAGGGCTCCAATGCACATAAGACTATCAGCCAAACCTGTTTGTCCGGAGCGAGCGCCCAACTATATATATATATATATATATATATATATATATATATATATATATATATATATATATATATATATATATATATATATATATATATATATATGTATATATGTATATGTGTGTATATATATATATATATATGTATATATATATATATATATATGTGTGTGTGTGTATGTATATATGTGTATGTATATATGTGTGTATGTATATATGTGTGTATATATATATGTATATATATGTATATATATATATATATATATATATATATATATATATATATATATATATATATATATATATATATATATATATATATATAGTGTATGGAGGTCTTAAAGCGTGCCCCATAGCATTCCTTACTGTGAGCTGTTCTCACTCAATAATGCATCCTGTGGAAGTGCATGTGTCCAGTATAATGTGTGTCCAGTATACACTTCATACTGTGGACCTGTATTCCAGTGGCTTTGCCTCCATGCATGATCCCTTACATAGTGCTGGTGTGTAGACACCTTCAATATGTATTTTTAATTAATAGACCAATGAAATATCTCTGCTTTATACTGAAAACAGCACCCCCCACCTCTGCCAGCACGTAATTCCCAGTACAGCCACGGTAATCTTTCCCTTTACTTTCCCAATGGCACATACAGGGCAGTAGTGTTACTGTGTTCCGTCCTTGCACTCCGCACTGAAATGGTCACTGTCATTTCAATAAGCTTTGCATAAAGTATTAGTACATTGTGACTATAAGAAACTTTGTAATATATCTTAGCATAGAAATCTACTGATTTCTTCACTTATGAGCACCTTTTTCCCGTCCTGACTCCTGAACTCACCATTAGGAAAAAAAACCAACAACTCGAGTCCATCTTGGGGAAAGCACAACAGACTTGCCACTCACTAAGGATCAGATGACCGCTCCATTTAATAAGTGAGGAGTAGTCAGCAAAGTGAGAAATCGGGCGAATCAAGCTGCATCGTCATGCATCCATTTTACCTTATTCCAGTGCTGGATTCACAGGAATCCAGCTCAGTACTTTTGTGAAATGTCTTCCATGCTGCTTCTGACTCCTGTCACTGTTAGGCCGGGACTTGATGCGAGAGACTCTTGCGAGTTTCTGCCATTGAACTCGCAAGTGTGACCCCGGCCTTATAGTGATTATTTCCCGTCTGCAGCGGCGACATCACAACAGTAGCGCTGCCGCCATTCCTTGGGGTCAGCATGACCGGCAGTGGAAATTTCCTTAAATATTTGGAAGGTCTTTGCTTACTATTGATGAAAGGAAACCATTTATATGTCAGCTGTGAGAAGTGTTGGGTATATGGGAAGGTTTCCCTTCACTGATGGCAAGCCGGGATCTGGAATTGACGATGCGTGGTAGATAATGGCGCACAATTTAATTGTGTTCTTTCTACAATGATTAGGACGTTTGGTTGACGTTATACTACAGGAAGTACTTGGAGACTATGGAGCTTTTCAGATGCCTAGTAATGATGTATATACAGACTAAATATATCTCCTGGCTAGTTCTCCTGATTGATCCCTCGGGCCGTATAGTGAATTGTATACGCCAATCACATGTATCCATTTACAATCCCTGGATTGAAAATAGATACATATCTGGCAGGAACCAAAGGAATATAGTGGGCCGCTGCTCATACGTGTGGCCCCCTCTTCATATAAAGCCTAGCTCTATTATGGGGGAACCGGAAGCACAGTCTGCTGGATATTAAATCTACACTCGGGGAGGGGGTGGAAAATTAGTGAGTGGCCCCCCGAGGGAACACTGGCCTTGCTTGGAGTTGGACATTTCTATAGAGCGTTTATTGTTTGGCGACACTCCTGGAAAGATCTGCTGCAGTCTTTGCTCGTGACCACATGAGCAGACCCCGGAGCCTTTAATCCCCCTTAAATTCCTTACAACCACAGCCTGTGTGAGCGGGATAGAGAGGCGACAAGTCCTTGTTAATTGCATGCCAAAGTCTACTATTAAAGAGGTATTAAAAAAAATTATATATATCTTTCATGCATATACAGTATTTGGGACTAAAAATTATTTTTGCAATATTTAGTTTCATTAAAAAATGTTGCATCCCTTTTTTTTTTTTTTTTCTTTCTTTTGCCGGCTCTTTGTTTACTTGCACATTCTACTTTGCTGTGGTCTGAGCTCATAAATCAACAACAAATAAAGATAAGTTAATAAAACTATCCAATTGGACGGTCAGAAGACTTACTGACAGATTCTCAGTTAACTCCTTCTGCAGCCAGCAACAGACAGTGCGACACGACGGCAAACGGTGCGAAATTTTTAATGAAACCCAATTGCGAAAACAGAAGTAGTAAATAAAATAGTTTTAGGGAAATTTAACCCCTTTCTGACCTCGGACGGGATAGTACGTCCGAGGTCAGAAGCCCCGCTTTGATGCAGGGCTCCGCGGTGAGCCCGCATCAAAGCCGGGACATGTCAGCGATCGACATCGTTGTCGGTATCGCTGCAGCGTCGCTTAGTGTGACGGTACCTTAAAGGGGAGCTAATTTGCATACTTAATTAATCAAAATTCCCTTTCTGGGGTTTCCCTTCAGCTCGGTTGCTGACGAATTCTAATAAATGGCCAAGGAAATCTGCACATTGGGTCCGATCCAAACCCCATAACCTGACTGCAGCATTAGCAGGTTGTGGAAGAAAAGTCTGAAAATTCTAATAATTCAGATTCACAATCCAATATTGTTGTCAGCACTTTCCAAGAAGCATTTAATATATGTTCTAGAAGACTCTTGTGACAGACAAAACTGGCGGATCTTCATTAATTGGAGATCCAGCCTAAGATATCATTATTTTTTAGTATGTGCGCAATTGGTTATTTTTATGGATACCGTAAATCACAGACCTTTTAAAATTAATGTAACTGGTCACTTTTTTTGTGGACTTGACAGGGGAAAAAAAAAAAAAACCTGGACAGATGAAAAATGGCATAGAAAAAAAAATGTTTTGCCCGTATATTAAAAAAAGTAGGTTGTGTAAAACCGGCATAAGGTTTCATTCAGACAAGCGTATTAAATATCCATGTGCAGTGCAGTATGTGGGCACAACATAATATGAATGCAAAACGTATTTTTTTTCTGGACGAAAAACTGAAAATTTTGCATACGCTGGTGTGAAATCGGCCTTAGGCCACATTCAGTATTTGGTCCGTATTTTACATCAGTATTTGTGAGCCAAAAATCAGGAGTAGAACAATCAAATCTCATGCACACACCTTAGTATTTTTGTCATCAGTATTTGTGGTTTTTTGGATATGGAGCATGTCACTTTCTTTTCAGCATTTTTTTCAGCGTTTTTCATCCAGTGAAATGAATGGGTGATGAAAAAAAAAAATGCTGAAAAACCGCACCAAAAAAATGCAGGTATCAGGTTTTTTTTGTGCCAAAACCTGATTCTATAGAATTTATCAGCATGCACAAGAGACAAGTCTAGCATGCCAAAACCGCAGCAAAGAAAGCAAGAAAAACCTGCTTATTTTCAGCAGCTTCTTTCCTGCCAAGAGATCAGGTTTTGCAGCAGAAAAAAATCAGCTGAAAAAAAATACCTAGTGTGAACTTATCCTAAACAAGAAAAAAATATAAGGTGGATCTTTACTCCGCTTGCTTCATGGATATTAACCCCTTCATGACCTTGGGATTTTTCGTTTTTTCGTGTTCGTTTTTCGCTCCCCTACTTCCCAGAGCCATAACTTTTTTATTTTTCTGTCAATTTGGCCATGTGAGGGCTTATTTTTTGCGGGACGAGTTGTACTTTTGAACGACATCATTGGTTTTAGCATGTCGTGTACTAGAAAACGGGAAAAAAATTCCAAGTGCGGTGAAATAGCAAAAAAAGTGCAATCCCACACTTGTTTTTTGTTTGGCTTTTTTGCTAGGTTTGACCTGCCATTATGATTCTCCAGGTCAGTACAAGTTCATAGACACCTAACATGACTAGGTTATTTTTTACCTAAGTGGTGAAAAAAAATTCCAAACTTTGCTAAAAAAAAAAAAAAATTGTGCCATTTTCCGATACTCGTAGCGTCTCCATTTTTCATGATCTGGATCGGTTGAGGGCTTATTTTTTGCGTGCCGAGATGACGTTTTTAATTATAGCATTTTGGTGCAGATACGTTCTTTTGATCGCCCGTTATTGCATTTTAATGCAATGTCGCGGCGACCTAAAAAACGTAATTCTGGCATTTCAAATTTTTTTCTCGCTACGCCGTTTAGCAATCAGGTTAATGCTTTTTTTTTTAATTGATAGATCGGGCGATTCTGAGCGCGGCGATACCAAATATGTGTAGATTTTTTTTTTTTTTTTAATTGATTTATTTTGATTGGGGCGAAAGGGGGGTGATTTAAACTTTTATATTTTTTTATTTTTTTTAACATTTTTTAACTTTTTTTTTTTTACTTTTGCCATGCTTCAATAGCCTCCATGGGAGGCTAGAAGCAGGCACAGCACGATCGCCTCTGCTACATAGCAGCGATCTGCTGATCGCTGCTATGTAGCAGAAATGGAGGTGTGCTGTGAGCGCCGACCACAGGGTGGCGCTCACAGCCACCGGTGATCAGTAACCATAGAGGTCACACAGACAGCTCTCCAGCGACCAACGATCCCCGAAGTCCCCTGCACTGACTGAGCGCCGGCCGTAAAGTACAGCGGTGACGTCACAGCTGTGCTGTGCTTTACGGCTGGCCGACGCTCACCAGTCAGTGCGGGAAGCTGACGCCGGGGGACCTGACCAGACACCGGGAATGTAAGTATGTAGTGTTTGTTTTTTTACATTTACAACGGTAACCAAGGTAAACATCGGGTTACTAAGCGCGGCCCTGCACTTAGTAACCCGATGTTTACCCTGGTTACCAGTGAAGACATCGCTGGATCGGTGTCACACACGCCGATCCAGCGATGTCAGCAGGAGATCCGGCGACGAAATAAAGTGCTGGACTTTCCCCAGCGACCAACGATCTCCCAGCAGGGGCCTGATCGTTGGTCGCTGTCACACATAACGATATCGTTGCTACGTCACAAAAAGCAACAATATCGTTAACGATATCGTTATGTGTGACGGTACCTTTAGAAGTGGGGGGGAGGGGGGGAGTCTCTTTTAGTTCTTAAACTTTGTCCCCGATTCATTACTTTTTTTTCTTACTTTTGACATTCATTGCCGACACCCAACTTTTCAAAATTGCGCCTGTGGTTCAAGAATTTTGCAAGTCAGAGTCAAAAAAGTCTTTATTTTTGCCTGTTAACTTTTTTTTTTTTTTAACACTTTAGCTCAAAAAGTCTCACGTTTTGCAAAACATGACAAGAATTGTTTGTGTGTTTTTTTTTCTCTTGCGTACATAAATCACTCGAACGGAGGGGACCTGGAGCACATTTGCAACAAATTTTTCCACTTTTTGAAAAGTCTCAAATATTGTATCAGGTGGAAGACCTAAACGTCACCCAAAGTAAGGAACTACGCACGAATAAGGCTAAACAGGCAAACACATACAAGAGAGATTTTTTTTTTTTAAAATGGCACAAATGAAAAGAAAAATTGGGTGCAAAGGAAAAACACCAAAAAACTAGACCTAAAAAGGCGCATATGCAATAATGAATCGAACCCTAGAATTTAATGTCCAACCCTTGTCAGTAGAGACCGGGTACTGATTGGAGAGATGAGAGGCCTATGATACGCTCAAACAAGAATGGACGTTACCTCTCTTGACCTCTTCAAGGTTTCCAAACCCTGAAGTTGTTTAGAGGTGACCTAGGACTGAACTTCTGCACAGCAATATCGTTTTTCTATTGCTGGGCACCATTTTCATTTTTTGCGATGCGTTATCCGTTGGATAACCTTAGACATCCACGGACCCGCCAATGTTTACAAGAGGGAGACGTTTCTGTCCACACCATCATCTTTTGACCTCTTTTAGGTGTCTTTTTGGTCAATTCTTCACCTGTGGGAGTTCTGTAAAATTTCTTCTATAAATGAGGGAGGCCGAAGAATGGACAGGTCACTTCTTTTAACCATTTTGTATCTTTTGAAGCCGGAAGAGGTTGAAGCTCAAAAGCCTGACCATATGAACGAGGAACCTTTGTAGCTGAGGAACCTTCTATAATCCCAGTAGAAGACCCAACCTGCTTTTTTTCTAACCCTCTTTTTTACTTTTTTACAGTAGCAGCTATTAATCATACAGTTCTTGCCGTACTGTATGTGATCTCTTAGGTTGGGTAAGTTCTTACTGTGTTCTCCAGACATTTGCAATCCTTACATGTGTGCAATGTGTAAGGGGTGCGTGTTCCTTTAACCCTGCTGCCTGTGACGGAGGAGACTTTACCTCCCATCATTTCCTCTCAGCTGATCGCAGCATCGGTTTATGTCCTTGTCTGAGCTTGTGGCCTGAGACTATTCGGCAAGCGCTCCCTCATGTCCAAAAATGGAAATGTTCATCTTTTTTTTTTTTAATTCCTATTAAGCTTAAGGGGACGGAGTTTAGGAGGAGTTTTCTTTGAATTACAGAGCCAAAGGAATCCTGCATTAGATCACTCTCTGGAATCCAGAGGCCGGCCATGATGTACTGTTAGTCACAATATTAAATTATTCATTTCATTCATTCTTACTTTGCTTCTGACAATCTCCAAATGTGGCAGTCTTGCCTTCTTACTTTTTTACCATTCATTCCAGCTCCTTTCATGCTGAGACTTGTGGTTGATGATCCCACTGGTGAAAGACTGAATACCTAACATAGGACTGGGACTCTAAGAAACATCCTAACTGCTAGATTATAACGCGATCCCTGCGGGGACATGACTAAAGGGAAATTCTGGATCCAACAACCACATCACAAATTATTCATATTGTTTGCGATCTCGAAATATGGAAATCTGTCATGTTGATTTGAGCTTTTTGTTCCCCATCTCCCGCTACACGAGATCAGCATTAATGCTGGACAACATGTTACAATATAGCGAAAACCCATTCATCTCCCCCCAGCAATCAGCAAGCGAGCAACTGCCGACAATTGCGAAATGTATGTGGATAAACAATTGTACTAACGATTTTGGGATAGGAACCCTTGGTCTCATGATTGGTGAGGTTCCGTGGGTTAGACCACCGGTGATCTTCAAGATAACAGCTTCCCTACAGATATGTGCAGTTGCATTCCTGTTACAACCCCGTTAAATAATCCCTTTAATTACATCATTCTAAAGTTTTTGTCTGGAGTTAAACTTAATTTGTAGGAAAATATTGCATACCTATGGGTCTTGATCAGTTGTGCACAACTTTTTTTTTTTTTAGTCCAAAGGCCACATTGTGGTACTGAACCAATCGGGGGGAGGGCACAAAAAAAATGGAAGGTGTATTATGTTCTGTGACATTTATGACATACCGACAGAATAAACAATAAATGCCGGTTGAATACAAATTCTACTTAAAGGATGTTTGCCTCCACTAATCTGCAGTCTAATAGTAGAGTCACAGGTTTCTGACCGGTGTAACAGGCCAGATTAACCCCTCGCCCAGAATATACCTGGGGTTAAAATGGCCTAGTCCAGATTATACCCCTTAAGGTACCGTCACATTAAGCGACGCTGCAGCGATATAACGATGCCGATCGCTGCAGCGTCACTGTTTAGTCGTTGTGTGGTCACTGGAGAGCTGTCACACAGACAGCTCTCAGCGACCAACGATGCCAAAGTCCCCGGGTAACCAGGGTAAACATCGGGTTACTAAGCGCAGGGCCGCGTTTAGTAACCCGATGTTTACCCTGGTTACCATTGTAAATGTAAAAAAAAAAAAAAACACTACATACTTACATTCCGGTGTCTGTCGCGTCCCACGGCGTCAGCTTCCCTGCACTGTGTAAGCGCCGGCCGTAAAGCAGAGCGATGACGTCACCGCTGTGCTCTGCTTTACGGCCGGCCGGCGCTGACACAGTGCAGGGAAGCTGACGCCGGGGGACGCGACAGACACCGGAATGTAAGTATGTAGTGTTTTTTTTTTTTTTTTTTAACATTTGCAATGGTAACCAGGGTAAATATCGGGTTACTAAGCGCGGCCCTGCGCTTAGTAACCCGATGTTTACCCTGGTTACAAGTGAACACATCGCTGGATCGGCGTCACACACGCCGATTCAGCGATGTCAGCGGGTGATCCAGCGACATAATAAAGTTCTGGCTTTCTAGCTCCGACCAGCGATCTCACAGCGGGATCCTGATCGCTGCTGCGTGTCAAACACAACGATATCGCTATCCAGGACGCTGCAACGTCACGGATCGCTATCGTTATCGTTCTAAAGTTGCTCAGTGTGAAGGTACCTTTAGGGTCAGAATATACCCCAGCTGCTGTAGATCAGATTTTTCAGGCTTTTCAGAACCATTGAGTGATCTACTCAATAACAGAGCCCCAGGCAGCGCACAGGGGCCCCAGACAGCACACGGGGCCCCAAGCAGCACACGGAGGGAAGAGACAGCAAGCAGGGCCCCTGTGCGCTGCTTGGGACCCCCGTGCGTGCTGCCTGGGGCCCCGTTTGCTGTCTGCCCTCCGTGTTCTGCTTGGGACCCCGTTTGCTGCCTGGGGCCCCGTTATTGAGTATATCACTCAATGGTTTTCAAAAGACTGAAAAATCTGATCTACAATACCCGGAGTATATTCTGGCCCAGAAGGGTATAAACTGGCCTAGGCCACTTTAACCCTGGGTATATTCTGGGCGGGGCAGTTAATCTGGCCTGTTACATCGGGATGTAGAAACTCCTAAATCCACAGAAAAAAACGAGTCAAATACTCTTGGAATAAGTTCCCAACTAATTTTAATGGGAAAATCTCCTATATTGCACACCATTTTTTTTTACACCATATTGAACATTTGGAGTCAAATCTACATCTAAATTCTTCGAAAATAAAAAAGTGAATAGTCCCTAAAGAGAAAGTGTTGATGTCTGCACGTGACTGTCTACAATAGATCATGGACTTTGCACTTACTGACTAATGATTCAGAGCTCTCACATAATACAGTGGAGTCACAGGCGCTGAAGACCACCTGTATAATTCACATACTACTTTTTGGAGTGGCTGTCAGGTGACGGGACACCATTATGATGCATGAGGCATCCAGAAATGTCTATATAGGGCACCATTAGCACTTGCTAGTCCCTGCTCCTCCGCTGCTGGCCACTACTATTCTGTGTGGCTAAACACATATACAGTTGTACTCAAAAGTTTACATACCTGTGTAAAGTGTGCAGTTCATGCTAGAGAGCCCAGGAATTTACAGGAACTGGAGTATTTTTGCCAAGAAGAGTGGGCAGCTTTACCATCTGAGAAAATAAAGAACCTCATCCACAACTACCACAAAAGACTTCAGCTGTCATTGATGTTAGAGGGGGCAATACACGGTATTAAGAAATGGGGTATGTCAAGTTTTGATCAGGATCATTTGGGTGTTTTGGGTTGTCATTATGATTTAAAAAGAGAAAACACAGTAGTTTGACAATAAATGGCTTCACCAACCACTAAACATGAGTGGAGAAAAGTTTGTGTCATCACTAGTGTTGAGCGATACCGTCCGATACTTGAAAGTATCGGTATCGGATAGTATCGGCCGATACCCGAAAAGTATCGGATATCGCCGATACCGATATCCGATACCAATACAAGTCAATGGGACACCAAGTATCGGAAGGTATCCTCATGGTTCCCAGGGTCTGAAGGAGAGGAAACTCTCCTTCAGGCCCTGGGATCCATATTAATGTGTAAAATAAAGAATTAAAATAAAAAATATTGATATGCTCACCTCTCCGGCGGCCCCTGGACATCACGCTGGTAACCGGCAGGCTTCTTTGTTTAAAATGAGCGCCTTTAGGACCTGCGAATGACGTCGCGGATTCTTATTGGTCGCGTGCCGCTCATGTGACCGCCACGTGACCAATCAGAAGCCGCGACGTCATTCGCAGGTCCTAAATTCCTGGAATGAGGAGTTTAGTGAATGAGAATGACGTCGCGGCTTGTGATTGGTCGCGTGGCGGTCACATGAGCGGCACGCGACCAATCAGAATCCGCGACGTCATTCACAGGTCCTAAAGGCGCTCATTTTAAACAAAGAAGCCTGCTGGTTACCAGCGTGATGTCCAGGGGCCGCCGGAGAGGTGAATATATCAATATTTTTTATTTTAATTCTTTATTTTACACATCCCTATGGATCCGATACCCGATACCACAAAAGTATCGGATCTCGGTATCGGAATTCCGATACCGCAAGTATCGGCCGATACCCGATACTTGCGGTATCGGAATGCTCAACACTAGTCATCAGTCATATTCTCTGAAAAAAGGCCAAGAAAGCAAAAATTCTGCCGGGGTATGTAAACTTTTGAGCACAACTGTAGTTAACCTGTCAAGCTTTTTCAATTCACATGGTTGGGGGGGGGGGAGGGCAACACATAATGGCCACCGGGGTGCAGGTTTTGCACCCCCGGTCTTGGTGG
This sequence comes from Ranitomeya imitator, assembly GCF_032444005.1. Lineage (NCBI taxonomy): Eukaryota > Metazoa > Chordata > Amphibia > Anura > Dendrobatidae > Ranitomeya > Ranitomeya imitator. The sequence continues at coordinate 712,593,832 of NC_091282.1, read as the reverse complement.
TTTTGTTATACTCCATTCTCAGATTTCTGCTGAACGGTTTGTATATGGCGCCAGCGCTTCCCGGTCCATATAGAGCAAGTTGTGGAGCATTAAAGAGGGATTTATATGACTGTTTTCTAAAATGTTATCCTTAATTCTGACTCAATTTCTTGCTGGGAAAACTTTTTGTCAGCACTCAGTGTCCTGGACGCAATGAGTTACAGCTCAGCCGGTCTGTAGGATCAGGGTCATGTTGAGCTGTCAGTATTGTGAGTGACATCTGTCGCTCTATAGGGTCAGGGTCATGCCGAGCTGTCAGTTTTGTGAGTGACATCTCAGTCGCTTCATAGGGTGAGGGTCGTGCTGAGCTGTTGTATTGTGAGTTACAGTCCAACCACCAAACAGGGTAAGGGTTCTAGGTGTCTCCCGTTCTGGGTTGATTACCTGGCTACTTAGCTGGCTGTCAGTAACTGATTACTGCCAGTCATAGCTTTAGCTCAGTGATATTTCTGTGCCTTGTTTTCCAGTGATCTTTTTTTCGGTCTTTTGCTTCTTGACCTTGGACCTTGCCTCTTACCATTTGCCTATCCCCCTTGTCTTGATAAGTTACCTTTTTGGAATTCTGACCTCAGACTGTGACCTGACTACTCCTTTGTCTCTCCCCTCTGTTTATGACCTTAGACCTCTTGACTACCCTGTCTCACTGCTTGTCCATAAGTAGTGACTCGGCATCAGATTTGTGAATCAGCGTCACCCTTATCTTTCTGTTGGATTCCATGCAAATCTACCTCTATCTGAGAAAATGGTAGTTTTCTTCCTTGGGAGTATAGCACTGTATATATGGTGTCCATGTCAGTGCACAGAGTTTTATGGCTCCACACATAACTCTGCCCTAAACCAGGCTTAGGCAGATGTATTGGTCTGCTGTCTGTATGTGCAACTGATCCTTTATAGGCGAGTTCACACTAGCGATTTTTCCACATGTCAAACTGATCTGTTTTTTTGGACCAGAATAGTGCATTAAATCTTGGGCAAGGAGATGAGACTGATCCAATACATAACCCTTTTGGTTCATCTAAGGCCAGGTTTAGGGCTTATGCACAAGGTCAAGTTTGGATCTATCTATCTATATCTATATCTATCTAGATCTATCTAGATCTATCTAGATCTATCTATATCTATCTATATCTATATATATATCTATATATATATATATATATATATATATATATATATATATATATATATATATACCGTATATACTCGAGTATAAGCCGACCCGAGTATAAGCCGACCCCCTAATTTTGCCACAAAAAACTGGGAAAACTTATTGACTCGAGTATAAGCCTAGGGTAGGAAATGCAGCAGCTTCCGGTGAATTTCAAAAATAAAAATAGATGCTCCATACCGTTCATTATGGCCCCATAGATGCTCCATATAAAACTGTGCCATATAGAATGCTCTGCACCATTTATATGGAGCATCTATGGGGCCATAATGAAGCTGTGTCATATAGAATGCTCTGCACCGTTCATTATTGCCCCATAGATGCTCCACATAAAACTGTGCCATATGGAATGCTCTGCACCATTCATTATGGCCCCATAGATGCTCCACATAAAGCTGTGCCCCATATATAATGCTCTGCACTGTTCATTATGGCCCCATAGAAGCTCCGTAGAAAGCTGTGCCATATATAATGCTCTGCACCGTTGATTATTGCCCCATAGATGCTCCACATAAAGCTGTGCCATATGGAATGCTCTGCACCGTTCATTATGGCCCCATAGATGCTCCACATAAAGCTGTGCCCCATATATAATGCTCTGCACTGTTCATTATGGCCCCAGAGATGCTCCATAGAAAGCTGTGCCATATATAATGCTCTGCACTGTTGATTATTGCCCCATAGATGCTCCACATAAAGCTGTGCCATATGGAATGCTCTGCACCGTTCATTATGGCCCCATAGATGCTCCACATAAAGCTATGCCCCATATATAATGCTCTGCACCTTTCATTATGGCTCCATAGATGCTCCATAGAAAGCTGTGCCATATATAATGCTCTGCACCGTTGATTATTGCCCCATAGATGCTCCATATAAAGCTGTGCCATATGGAATGCTCTGCACCGTTCATTATGGCCCCATAGATGCTCCACATAAAGCTATGCCCCATATATAATGCTCTGCACCTTTCATTATGGCTCCATAGATGCTCCATAGAAAGCTGTGCCATATATAATGCTCTGCACCGTTGATTATTGCCCCATAGATGCTCCATATAAAGCTGTCCAACATATAATGCTGCTGCTGCAATAAAAAAAAAAATCACATAATCACCTCTCTTGCTCAGGACGCCGGTGCTTTCAATATTTACCTGCTCTTCGTGCGGCTCCGTCTCCAGCACTGACGCTCAGCAGAGGGCGCGCACTGACTACATCACCGTACCCTCTGACCTGAGCGTCACAGCCAGTGGACGCTGGACACAGAGCCGCACCGGAGCGAGGAGCAGGTAAATATCGCGCAGCACGGCGCTCCCCGTATACTTACCTGCTCCTGGCAGTCCCTGCTTCTCCCGACACTGCATCTTCTTCCTGTATTGAGCGGTCACAGTTACCGCTCATTTTCAGTCATGAATATGCGGCTCCACCTCTATGGGAGGTGGAGCCACATATTCATGACTGTAATGAGCGGTACCATGTGACCGCTCAATACAGGAAGAAGATGCAGCACTGGAAGAAGCAGGGACTGCAGGAACCGCGTCGGAAGTAGGTAAGTATAACTAGACAGCCCTCGTTCCCCCTCCCCTGCCGACCACCGGGTATGACTCGAGTATAAGCCGAGAGGGGGACTTTCAGCCCCAAATAATGGGCTGAAAATCTCGGCTTATACTCGAGTATATACAGTATATATATATATATATATATATATATATATATATATATATATATATATATATATATATATATATATATATATACACACATATATATATACATACAGTTAGGGCCAGAAATATTTGGACAGTGACACAATTTTCGCGAGTTGGGCTCTGCATGCCACCACATTGGATTTGAAATGAAACCTCTACAACAGAATTCAAGTGCAGATTGTAACGTTTAATTTGAAGGGTTGAACAAAAATATCTGATAGAAAATGTAGGAATTGTACACATTTCTTTACAAACACTCCACATTTTAGGAGGTCAAAAGTAATTGGACAAATAAACATAACCCAAGCAAAATATTTTTATTTTCAATATTTTGTTGCAAATCCTTTGGAGGCAATCACTGCCTTAAGTCTGGAACCCATGGACATCACCAAACGCTGGGTTTCCTCCTTCTTAATGCTTTGCCAGGCCTTTACAGCCGCAGCATTCAGGTCTTGCTTGTTTGTGGGTCTTTCCGTCTTAAGTCTGGATTTGAGCAAGTGAAATGCATGCTCAATTGGGTTTAGATCTGGAGATTGACTTGGCCATTGCAGAATGTTCCACTTTTTGGCACTCATGAACTCCTGGGTAGCTTTGGATGTATGCTTGGGGTCATTGTCCATCTGTACTATGAAGCGCCGTCCAATCAACTTTGCAGCATTTGGCTGAATCTGGGCTGAAAGTATATCCCGGTACACTTCAGAATTCATCCGGCTACTCTTGTCTGCTCTTATGTCATCAATAAACACAAGTGACCCAGTGCCATTGAAAGCCATGCATGCCCATGCCATCACGTTGCCTCCACCATGTTTTACAGAGGATGTGGTGTGCCTTGGATCATGTGCCGTTCCCTTTCTTCTCCAAACTTTTTTCTTCCCATCATTCTGGTACAGGTTGATCTTTGTCTCATCTGTCCATAGAATACTTTTCCAGAACTGAGCTGGCTTCTTGAGGTGTTTTTCTGCAAATTTAACTCTGGCCTGTCTATTTTTGGTATTGATGAATGGTTTGCATCTAGATGTGAACCCTTTGTATTTACTGTCATGGAGTCTTCTCTTTACTGTTGACTTAGAGACAGATACACCTACTTCACTGAGAGTGTTCTGGACTTCAGTTGATGTTGTGAACGGGTTCTTCTTCACCAAATTAAGTATGCGGCGATCATCCACCACTGTTGTCATCCGTGGACGCCCAGGCCTTTTTGAGTTCCCAAGCTCACCAGTCAATTCCTTTTTTCTCAGAATGTACCCAACTGTTGATTTTGCTACTCCAAGCATGTCTGCTATCTCTCTGATGGGTTTTTTCTTTTTTTTCAGCCTCAGGATGTTCTGCTTCACCTCAATTGAGAGTTCCTTTGACCGCATGTTGTCTGCTCACAGCAACAGCTTCCAAATGCAAAACCACACACCTGGAATCCACCCCTGACCTTTTAACTACTTCATTGATTACAGGTTAACGAGGGAGACGCCTTCAGAGTTAATTGCAGCCCTTAGAGTCCATTGTCCAATTACTTTTGGTCCCTTGAAAAAGAGGACGCTATGCATTACAGAGCTATGATTCCTAAACCCTTTCTCCGATTTGGATGTGGAAACTATCATATTGCAGCTGGGAGTGTGTACTTTCAGCCCATATTATATATATAATTGTATTTCTGAACATGTTTTTGTAAACAGCTAAAATAACAAAACTTGTGTCACTGTCCAAATATTTCTGGCCCTAACTGTATATATATATATATATATATATCTCTGAACTTGACCTTATGCCAAAGCCCTATACCTTGCCTTAGAAGGCAACCCCAGAAGGGTTTACTAACATGTTTCACTTGTGCTGCTGTTTTGTCGTTAATTTTACCCAACATATACAATATTGGTATCGTATATGTGGTTAGATCTATACTACTTTGGATCGAATTGCTGCTCCACTTTGTATATCTTGAGTATTCTGATCCTGGCAATATAAAACCTCTAACCTGCCAATTGATGAATAAAGATTCTGAGCAAACAATAAATTGAACGTAGCTTTTCTGTCCATTTATGGCAGAATAGATGCTCCTTATAGTCCGGGCCCAGCAGGGAAGCATTGTTTATAGCTGTTGATCGCTGAATTTAAACATATCCAAATGTAAGTTTACACTATTGGAAGATGAGATTGAGCATAAGATAAACAGGGGGGTTGGTCCCGGCCGTTTTATTCATTCTCTGTTAACTTTATTCCCTCATGTGTTTAGGTTTAATTGCAAATAAAATAGACTTTACATGAGACAGCTGATGTGTAAAACATGGACTGGATTGGGAACTCTGGATTGTCTTACACTTCGATGGGTTGAACCTAACATTCTGCTAAAGTTTCACGTTTTATAATGCCCTAGAAATACCGTACTTCATAATTGTGGGGTCCGTAATTGCATGCAGGGAGTACAGTAGATGGATCACTGTACGTATTGTGCACTTTTGGCACATACTAATACCCCGTATTCATGATAAATGAAAATAATGTAAATCATAATTTCTTCCTTGCAACAGGTACTAGACCTGACCTGGCGACACGGACTTTGGGGAAACCATCTATAGATCTAGATTCATACTGTATGCAAAATGTATTAAAGCGAACCTGTCAGCATAATTTTGTAATATAAAGTAAATCCATGGCTGTAATGACCCTGTAATGCTGATTACATTAAATACATTTGGTAAAGAAATCAGCTTTGTGGTTCCTCTTTAATCACCACTTGAAGTTTTCTGCTAATTAGATTTTGGTGCACAGGGGCCGGACTGTGCACTGGGTGTTCTTCTCCCTGTCTGTGATTCCTCGGTCCATCTGCTGCATCCAGTCTGTGAATGACCGGTCTCCTCTGTTAAAAAATCTCCGTAGTCACCTGTTATTCAAAGACTGGGGCCAACGGAGGTGTTGGGGAATCATAGACAGGTAGGAGAAGACCCAATGCACAGTCCGGCCCCTGTGCACCGGAATCTAATTAGCAGAAAAGTTCAAATGCTGATTAAAGAGGAACCACAAAGTGGATTTCTTCACCAAAGGTATCAATGTACTCAGCATTGCAGTCATATTTTTACTTTTCATTACAAAATTTGCAGTGACAGGTTCTCTTTAGGGTATGTTCACACTAGCGTTGCGCCGCCCTGCGTCGGCGACGCAACGCGCGACGCATCGAAAAACGCGCGCAAACCAAAATCGGACGCACAGAAAATGCAACTTGTAGCGTTTTCGTGCGTCCGACGCCAGCGTCGGAAACGACGCACACGGCGAAAAACGCAAACAAAAAGACGCACGCGTTCCCTATGTTAAACATAGGGGCGCGTCGCCGACGCAACAGCGGCACAACGCTAATGTGAACTTAGCCTAAAAGACATGTTTGCACTTCTCTAGGTGTGTTTTGTTAGTAGTAAGAGTAGCAGAACCCCAATGAACCCTTACTAAATTAAATGGTGTCTATCAGAACCAGTGTGAATCTCTTGTAAAACTGATCCGTTATAACCTCCATTATTTTGCTAAAGTGGCATCGCCGGTAGATCAATGGGCTGGTAGTTGTGACCAAAGCTCAAGAATAATTTTCATAAATTAATTTGGGCATGTTCTGACATAGGTCTCGTGATAAAACCCCTAAGAGAGTAGATAACATACAGTTGTGGGCTTGGCACTGGAACCACTGATTCTAAAGTACAAATCCATTCATTTTGTGTTATTTTTGCCTTAAAAAGGTTTTCAGTTGCTGCTATTGATGACCTGTTGCTAGGAGAATTTAACGATATCTGGTCGGTGCGGTTCTGATAGCCGCCCTAGCAGCGGCCGAATGTAAGCCATGTGCGGCGCACCACCACTTCATCACCACTTTGTAGTGGCCATTCCTGGGTTCTGCAGATCCGCTTCTATCATAATGAAGACCCAGATCAAATCTCTGGCATCATATCCTCTGTTCTGAATGAATGCCAAAGTAAAATGGTTAACACTATCGCTCTTTATTGTAAGTTTTAGAATTTGAGCAGAGCTTGTCGCTGCGACTTAATTTGCAAAGCCGCCTTCTGAGGATTCCCGTACAACCATCCGTGAATGCAGATACAGGGGCTTATCTCTGCATGTAATTGCGCATTAGTCAGGTTAGATCTGTTTCTATAGTAACAATGCCTTTATATTGTTTGTGATACACTATATTTCGCATACCATGATATATTATACTGCAGTTTTCTAGTTGACCATTTCACAATTCTACGTTTTCGAGCTTGTCTTTGTGCTGTAGTGTCGCGGTTGTAATGTATTTAACTCGCTGCAGACCGGGATTGCAAGACTTTATGATAGAGCTGCATTTTACATTACCAGAACCGGATATGTTTAGTGTACAAGAGTCGGCTATAAATACTGAGTGCTGTCTAAAGATGCAAAAACCCTGTAGTTCCAGCTGGAAAATGCATTTTACACATTGCGTATCCAGGCGTTGGGAGGGATGGAGGCTTTCTTAGGCAATAAATGTATTTACAAGTCACTTAGTGGATTTGTACCGATATAGGAACATGAATGTGGCTGAACATGCGTTTCGGGGGCATGTATCTATAGCCTTCTATCAATACTTTTTTGGGGGGTTGTCAGTCAAATTTGTGATGTTCACCAGAGCTAGTCATGAGATAGTCAGGCCATTTGCAAGATGGCTGCCAATTATGATGGGCATAAAACCTCTCCATGATGTTTTCCTTGAACTCCATTGCTGATACTTTCTCGCATTAGGATGGTAACTCCTGGTGCGCTTCCGCCTCATCGGCTTGTATCTATTGGGGATCAGAACTGCATTTTTTTCCTTTGTTTTTTATTGGGAAAACTCCAATCCATGCCTGTATACAGGAGAACACTTTGCTACAAGACATTGTGCCAATGTGACCCGACTCCCTGGTGTGACACACAGCATTACATCCAAGCTGATTACCCGCTAGGTTGTTAATCTGGAAACCTTTTTACTTGGTGTAGTAAGGACTCGTGAGGATACAGAGAACTGCTCCAGCTTGGATAACAATTCCAGGACTAGACTCCCAATAGATTTTTATTGCGTCTCGGAAGACCTCATGGGGTTTCAGCTATTTGTGACCTTTTACGTTATAACCCACAAGTGTAAAACAGCCAAGACAAAGTGTAAGGACTGACCTCACTCCTTGGGCTGTGTCCAAAAGGAAAATGAAATCTGAAGTCCAAGAGATGACTTGTTGGGTTATACAGGAGCCGCTGTGGTTTTCGCCGGAGGCTGTGACTTGCTCTTTGTAGTCTGTGCTTTTTTACATTCACATATAAGCGACAAAAAATAAATAAAAATTTGCAGTGCAAACATCCTGCCCCATTCAGATAAATGTCATTTCAGTCATTCTGCCGTCCATGTAGCACAGCAGGTTGCACACAGACGACATACGGACCAAGGTAACTAGGTGTACATGAGCGATTTTCCACTGGGCTGCATGGAGTAACATTTCAGCAGGCGCTAATCTTGTTCTTCTGCAATATTCCTAATTGGTGCAAGAATTGTATTATTGTCTGAACGTATCTCATGGATGTTACTTAAGTGTTAATTATACGACTGATTTGGAGAGTTGCTTTACCCAGGATGCACCAGCACTCCGTCTGACCCTGGGCCCCGTGTCACCAGGAGGCCCATGAATGTGTACACGGGGCATTTTTATTGCAGAAGAGGCCCTTTCTGATGTACTTAGGTTTTTGACTTGGGTCTACCAAGAAAAAAAAAATATATATAATATATATATATATATGTATACATATATATATATATATATATATATATATATATGTATATATATGTGTATATATATGTATATATATTTATTTATCAAAAATTGGAACAGGACCCTCAGTTTAAACAGAACATTATTTTCAGTGATGAGGCAAACTTTTTTGGGTGGGCCAGTTATATGTATGCTTCTAAATAACATGGGAATGGTGGCAGTTTTCTTGCATAGGATGTCTTGCATTGAAATCTGCTGCAATGACCCGGTTACTGCGTTCACTAGACATCAACACAATTTCGATCCGCTCCTCAAGTGTGCGACATGTCAATGGCTGTACACAAAGAGAAACTTGTAAATAACTCATGAAAGAATAAAGTTACGTTAAAACCAAGCACACCATTGTTTTCCTTGTGAAATTCTCATTAAGTTTGATGTGTCACATGACCCTCTTCCCATTGGAAAACATAAAGTTGGATCCAAAATGGCCAATTTCAAAATGGCCGCCATGGTCACCACTAGTGATGAGCGAGTGTACTCATTGCTCGGGTTTTCTCGAGCACATTCGGGTGACCTCTGTGTATTTGTGTTATTGTTCGGAGATTGTGGATATGTGGGGGTTACCTGGTTGCTAGGGAATCCCCACATGTAATCAAGCTGGCTAATAGCTGTAAATCATGCTGCTGAGACGATGAAAAGTTAATCTCCGAGCAGTCATAAATACTCAGAGACCACCTGAGCGTGTTCAGGAAAACCCAATCAACGAGTACACTCGCTCATCACTAGTCACCACTCATCTTGAAAAGTTTCCCCCTCCCATATACTAATGTGCTACAAACAGGCAGTTGATATCACCAACCATTCCCATTTTATTTAGGTGTATCCATATACATGGCCCACCCTGTGTGTGTGTGTGTGTGTGTGTGTATATATCTAATACAGGATAATTGCCTAGCATTGTTTTATAGTTTCTGTATTACATAAACATACTGTAATCCGCGCCATTTACACGCATTTATAATGTCGTAACTTCCCAAAACAGCTGCAATTAATAATATTGACTCTTTTTGCTCCTCGTTCTACCTTTTTTTTTTTTTTTTCCTTCTTTATTATAAGTAGTCCCTTGGCAGCAAAGAAGCTTTTAAGGGAAAATTATAATGAGAGTTTGACTTTACTTGCTGCTATAGTTTATTACTTATTTGTAACGCATATAACAGGTATTGAGTCGGACGGCTTTCTGGTCATTTTTGGTTTATTGCTGCTTGCAACGAGAACGACGACGTGGAGAATATTCTAATTGTGAGTGATAGACATTAGCAGAAGCCTTTCCAGATGGTGGTGATTGTTCTTGTGTTTTGTGTGTATATATATATATATATATATATATATATATATATATATATATATATATATATATATATATATATATATATATATATATATATATGAATTTGTGGTTCCCAAATACTGAAGTCTAGAGAAAGCTTTTTACTCACTTGCTCTTGGACCCAATATGGCCATGCTGCAAGGGCGCTGTGCCACCAGGCCAGAAAATTCAGATTCAGTCCCCCTGATCCACTGATTATGTTAGTATTTGTCTTTACACTAGTTTTGTGAAAGTAGCCTTAGCCCTTCAGGTGTTGAAATTTGAAGTCCAAATAGATTCAGGGGTTGATTCATGAAGACTAGTGTTGTGCACAGGACAGTCTTATGCCACGTTCACACTATCAGTATTTGGTCTGTATTTTACATCCATATTTGTAAGGCTAGTTTCACACTAGCGTTTAGCTGGGCTGCAGACTTCCTCCGTGAAGCCCCGCCCACTGCCACCCCTCTTCATTCAGCTCTGCCTACGGCTGCATGCGGCGTGCGCACCCTATCTTTAACATTGGGTACACAGGCCATGCCACTGTATGCGGATGCCGCCGCATGCGTCATTTTGACGGTGCGGGATCTGCACGAAATTGCAACTCATTGGGTTCAAAGCGACGCATGGGTCGGCACCTGCATACAGCGGTATGGCCTGCGTACCCAATGTGGTGAAGTGGTGACGGGTTTCTATTACACTTTTCCTCTGATTGTATACTGATGTGAAATACTGAACGTGGCCTTAATGAAAACTGGAGTATGAAGTGTCAAATTACTTAGGAGGCACATGCTTTTTGCTGAATTTAACGGCGGGTGTCCGTAGCCATACCCCGTATAACTCCCGACTCCTCCGCAGCTCCTGCCTATTTTGGTGGCCAAAAGTCTCAACATTTTTGTGCAACTCTGCATTGTGCAAAAATTTTGTAACTTTTTAACCCCTTCATGACCCAGCCTATTTTGACCTTAAAGACCTTGCCGTTTTTTGCAATTCTGACCAGTGTCCCTTTATGAGGTAATAACTCAGGAACGCTTCAATGGATCCTAGCGGTTCTGAGATTGTTTTTTCGTGACATATTGGGCTTCGTGTTAGTGGTAAATTTAGGTCAATAAATTCTGTGTTTATTTGTGATAAAAACAGAAATTTGGCGAAAATTTTGAAAATTTCGCAATTTTCACATTTTTAATTTTTATTCTGTTAAACCAGAGAGTTATGTGACACAAAATAGTTAATAAATAACATTTCCCACACGTCTACTTTACATCAGCACAATTTTGGAAACAAAATTTTTTTTTTGCTAGGAAGTTATAAGGGTTAAAATTTGACCAGCGATTTCTCATTTTTACAACGAAATTTACAAAACCATTTTTTTTAGGGACCACCTCACATTTGAAGTCAGTTTGAGGGGTCTATATGGCTGAAAATACCCAAAAGTGACACCATTCTAAAAACTGCACCCCTCACGGTACACAAAACCACATTCAAGAAGTTTATTAACCCTTCAGGTGCTTCACAGCAGCAGAAGCAACATGGAAGGAAAAAATGAACATTTAACTTTTTAGTCACAAAAATGATTTTTCAGCAACAATTTTTTTATTTTCCCAAGGGTAAAAGGAGAAACTGAACAACGAAAGTTGTTGTCCAGTTTGTCCTGAGTACGCTGATACCTCATATGTGGGGGTAAACCACTGTTTGGGCACACGGCAGGGCTTGGAAGGGAAGGAGCGCCATTTGACTTTTTGAATGAAAAATTGGCTGCACTCTTTAGCGGACACCATGTCACGTTTGGAGAGCACCCGTGTGCCTAAAAATTGGAGCTCCCCCACAAGTGACCCCATTTTGGAAACTAGACGCCCCAAGGAACTTATCTAGATGCATAGTGAGCCCTTTAAACCCCCAGGTGCTTCACAAATTGATCCGTAAAAATGAAAAAGTACTTTTTTTTCACAAAAAAATTCTTTTAGCCTCAATTTTTTTATTTTCACATGGACAACAGGATAAAATGGATCCTAAAATTTGTTGGGCAATTTCTCCTGAGTACACCGATACCTCACATGTGGGGGTAAACCACTGTTTGGGCACATGGTAAGGCTCGGAAGGGAAGGAGAGCCATTTGACTTTTTGAATGAAAAATTATCTCCATCGTTAGCGGACACCATGTCGCGTTTGGAGAGCCCCCGTGTGCCTAAACATTGGAGCTCCCCCACAAGTGACCCCATTTTGGAAACGGGACCCCCCAAGGAACTTATCTGGATGCCTAGTGAGCCCTTTAAACCCCCAGGTGCTTCACAAATTGATCCGTAAAAATGAAAAAGTACTGTTTTTTCACAAAAAATTTATTTTCGCCTCAATTTTTTCATTTTCACATGGGCAATAGGATAAAATGGATCCTAAAATTTGTTAAGCAATTTCTCCCGAGTACGCCGATACCTCATATGTGGGGGTAAACCACTGTTTGGGCACACGGCAGGGCTCGGAAGGGAAGGCGCGCCTTTTGACTTTTTGAATGGAAAATTAGCTCCAATTGTTAGCGGACACCATGTCGCGTTTGGAGAGCCCCTGTGTGCCTATGCATTGGAGCTCCCCCAGTGACCCTATTTTGGAAACTAGACCCCCCCAAGGAACTTATCTAGATGCATACTGAGCACTTTAAACCCCCAGGTGCTTCACAGAAGTTTATAATGCAGAGCCATGAAAATAAAAAATAATTTTTCTTTTCTCAAAAATGATTTTTTAGCCTGGAATTTCCTATTTTGCCAATGGTAATAGGAGAATTTGGACCACAAATGTTGTTGTCCAGTTTGTCCTGAGTATGCAGATACCCCATATGTGGGGGTAAACCACTGTTTGGGCGCACGGCAGGGCTCAGAAGGGAAGGCACGCCATTTGGCTTTTTAAGTGGAAAATTAGCTCCAATCATTAGCGGACACCATGTCGCGTTTGGAGAGCCCCTGTGTGCCTAAACAATGGAGATCCCCCACAAGTGACACCATTTTGGAAACTAGACCCCCAAAGGAACTAATCTAGATGTGTGGTGAGCACTTTGAACCCTCAAGTGCTTCACAGAAGTTTATAACGCAGAGCCATGAAAATAAAAAAAAAAATTATTTTCTCAAAAATGATTTTTAGCCCGCAATTTTTTATTTTCCCAAGGGTAACAGGAGAAATTTGACCCCAATAGTTGTTGTCCAGTTTCTCCTGAGTACGCTGATACCCCATATGTGGGGGTAAACCACTGTTTAGGCACATGCTGGGGCTCGGAAGTGAAGTAGTGACGTTTTGAAATGCAGACTTTGATGGAATGCTCTGCGGGCGTCAAGTTGCGTTTGCAGAGCCCCTGATGTGGCTAAACAGTAGAAAGCCCCCACAAGTGACCCCATTTTGGAAACTAGACCCCGAAAGGAACTTATCTAGATGTGAGGTGAGCACTTTGAACCCCCAAGTGCTTCACAGAAGTATATAACGCAGAGCCGTGAAAATAATAAATATGTTTTCTTTCCTCAAAAATAATTTTTTAGCCCAGAATTTTTTATTTTCCCAAGGGTTACAGGAGATATTGGACCACAAAAGTTGTTGTCCAGTTTCTCCTGAGTAAGCTGATACCCCATGTGTGGGGGTAAACCTCTGTTTGGGCACACGTCGGGGCTCAGAAGGGAAGTAGTGACTTTTGAAATGCAGACTTTGATGGAATGGTCTGCGGGCGTCACATTGTGTTTGCAGAGCCCCTGGTGTTCCTAAACAGTAGAAACCCCCCACAAGTGACCCCATTTTGGAAACTAGACCCCCCAAGGAACTTATCTAGATATGTGGTGAGCACTTTGAACCCCCAAGTGCTTCACAGACGTTTACAACGCAGAGCCGTGAAAATAAAAAATCATTTTTCTTTCCTCAAAAATGATGTTTTAGCAAGCAATTTTTTATTTTCTCAAGGGTAACAGGAGAAATTGGACCCCAATAATTGTTGCGCAGTTTGTCCTGAGTATGCTGGTACCCCATATGTGGGGGTAAACCACTGTTTGGGTGCACGTCGGGGCTCGGAAGTGAGGGAGCACCATTTGACTTTTTGAATACAAGATTGGCTGGAATCAATGGTGGCGCCATGTTGCGTTTGGAGACTTCCTGATGTGCCTAAACAGTGGAAACCCCTCAATTCTAACTCCAACACACCCCTAACCCTTATCCCAACTGTAGCCGTAACCCTAATCACAACCCTAACCCCAACACACCCCTAACTACAACCCTAACCCCAACACACCCCTAACCACAACCCTAACCCCAACACACCCCTAACCCTAACCACAACCCTAATTCCAACCCAACCCTAACCCTGAGGCTATGTGCCAACGTTGCGGATTCGTATGAGATTTTTCAGCACCATTTTTGAAAAATCTGTGGGTAAAAGGCACTGCGTTTTACCTGCGGATTTACCGCGGATTGCCAGAGTTTTTTGTGTGGATTTCACCTGACGATTCCTATTGAGGAACAGGTGTAAAACGCTGCGGAATCCACACAAAGAATTGACATGCTGCGGAAAATACAACGCAGCGTTTCCGCGTGGTATTTTCCGCACCATGGGCACAGCGGATTTGGTTTTCCATATGTTTACATGGTACTGTAAACCTGATGGAACACTGCTGGGGATCCACAGCCAAATCCGCACCGTGTGCACATAGCCTAATTCTAAAGGTATGTGCACACGCTGCGGAAAACGCTGCGGATCCGCAGCAGTTTCCCATGAGTTTACAGTTCAATGTAAACCTATGGGAAACAAAAATCGCTGTACACATGCTGCAGAAAAACTGCACGGAAACGCAGCGGTTTACATTCCGCAGCATGTCACTTCTTTCTGCGGATTCCACAGCGGTTTTACAACTGCTCCAATAGAAAATCGCAGTTGTAAAACCGCAGTGAAATCCGCAGAAAAACCGCGGTAAATCCGCGATAAATCCACAGCGGTTTAGCCCTGCGGATTTATCAAATCCTCTGCGGAAAAATCCGCAGAGGACCAGAATACGTGTGCACATCCCGAACCCTAACCCTACCCCTAACCCTACCCCTAACCCTACCCCTAACCCTACCCCTAACCCTACCCCTAACCCTACCCCTAACCCTACCCCTAACCCTAGTTCTTACCCCAACATTCGTGGAACAAAAAAAAAATTCTTTATTTTTTTTTATTGTCCCTACCTATGGGCGTGACAAAGGGGGGGGGGTGTCATTTACTATTTTTTTTATTTTGATCACTGAGATAGGTTATATCTCAGTGATCAAAACTCACTTTGGAACGAATCTGCCGGCCGGCAGATTCGGCGGGCGCACTGCACATGCACCCGCCATTTTGGAAGATGGCGGCGCCCAGGAAAGAAGACGGACGGACCCCGGGAGGCTCGGTAAGTATAAGGGGGGAGATCAGGGCACGGGGGGGGGGGCCTCGGAGCACGGGGAGGTGGATCGGAGCACGGGGGGGTGGATCGGAACACGGGGGGTGGATTGGAGCACGGGGTGGGGGATCGCTGTGCGGGGGGGTGGATCGGAGCACGGGGGGGATCGCAGTGCGGGGGGTGGATCGGAGTGCGGGGGGGTTTGATTGGAGCACGGGGGGTGTGATTGGAGCACGGGGGGAGCGGACAGGAGGATAGGGGAGCGGAGCACAGGACGGAGGGGAGCGGACCACAGATCGGGGGGCTGGGGGGGCGATCGGTGGGGTGGGGGGGTCACATAAGTGTTTCCAGCCATGGCCATGGCTGGATTGTAATTTCACCAGTTTTTTAGGTGAAATATTACAAATCGCTCTGATTGGCAGTTTCACTTTCAACAGCCAATCAGAGCGATCGTAGCCACAGGGGGGTGAAGCCACCCCCCCTGGGCTAAACTACCACTCCCCCTGTCCCTGCAGATCGGGTGAAATGGGAGTTAACCCTTTCACCC
Organism: Ranitomeya imitator; assembly: GCF_032444005.1. Taxonomy (NCBI): domain Eukaryota; kingdom Metazoa; phylum Chordata; class Amphibia; order Anura; family Dendrobatidae; genus Ranitomeya; species Ranitomeya imitator. The sequence continues at coordinate 712,577,891 of NC_091282.1, read as the reverse complement.
GATCTGCAGGGACTCGATCTTTCTGTGACACAGCATATGCGTCACAGGTCGGATTGGCACCGACTTTCATGACGCATACGCTGTGTCACAGGTCGGGAAGGGGTTAAAGTGTTTTACACCAGTATTCACCTTGGTACACATGGTCCTGGAAATATGTGCAAAATCTAAAATGCTTTTTTTTTTTTTTTCTTTTTATCTTTTGACCCATTTGTCAACTTTGTAGCACAAAAAGTTGCACGTTTGACCAAATTGTGCAAAAACTGCACCAATATAAATGGCATACATAACATCACTCTGGGGATGGATAAAATACATTTACGCCAAATTTTACAATTTTTTTTTTTTTAAAGTCTTTTAATTAGTGTAAACATCTGTAAAAGCCACATAGTATATAGCACAGCGATGTATATTACACAGCCCACGCAGTAGATGGCACAGCCACGCAGTAGATGGCACAGCCACGTAGTATATGGCACAGCCACGTAGTATATGGCACAGCCACGTAGTATATGGCACAGCCACGTAGTATATAGCACAGCCACGTAGTATATGGCACAGCCACGTAGTATATAGCACAGCCCACGTAGTATATAGCACGCCCACGTAGTATATAGCACAGCCACGTAGTATATAGCACAGCCACGTAGTATATAGCACAGCCACGTAGTATATAGCACAGCCACGTAGTATATAGCACAGCCACGTAGTATATGGCACAGCCACGTAGTATATGGCACAGCCACGTAGTATATGGCACAGCCACGTAGTATATGGCACAGCCACGTAGTATATAGCACAGCCACGTAGTATATGGCACAGCCACGTAGTATATAGCACAGCCCACGTAGTATATAGCACGCCCACGTAGTATATAGCACAGCCACGTAGTATATAGCACAGCCACGTAGTATATAGCACAGCCACGTAGTATATAGCACAGCCACGTAGTATATAGCACAGCCACGTAGTATATAGCACAGCCACGTAGTATATAGCACAGCCCACGTAGTATTTAACACAGCCACGTAGTATATAGCACTGCCGTGCCAACACAGTAGACAGCGCAGCCACATAGTATATAGCACAGCGATGTATATTACACAGCCCACGTAGTATATAGCACAGCCACGTAGTATATAGCACAGCCACGTAGTATATAGCACAGCCACGTAGTATATAGCACAGCCACGTAGTATATAGCACAGCCACGTAGTATATAGCACAGCCACGTAGTATATAGCACAGCCACGTAGTATATAGCACAGCCACGTAGTATATAGCACAGCCACGTAGTATATAGCACAGCCACGTAGTATATAGCACAGCCACGTAGTATATAGCACAGCCCACGCAGTAGATGGCACAGCCACGTAGTATATAGCACAGCCACCTAGTCTATAGCACAGCGATGTAGTATATAGCATAGCCCACGCGGTATATAGCACAGCCCACGTAGTATATAGCACAGCCCACGTAGTATATAGCACAGCCAAAGCAGTAGATGGCGCAGCCACGTCGTATATCGCAGCCACGTAGTAAATAACACAGCCCACAAAAAGAATTAAAATAAAAAATAGTTATATACTCACCTTCCGTTGTCCACCGAAGCTGTCCTGCTCCTTGCCATGCGGCCAGCAGCTTCCGTTCCCAGAGATGCATTGCGAAATTACCCAGATGACTTAGCGGTCTCTGGCAAAGACCGCTAAGTCATCTGTGTAATTTCGCAATGTATCTCTGGGAACGGAAGCTGCCGAGAGCATCGGGAGGAGCGGGAAAGCTGCGGAGGCGACGGAAGGTTAGAATAGCATAATTTTTTATTTGTTTTATTACTTTTACCATTATATCTTTTTACTATTGATGCTGCATAGCCAGCATCAATAGTAAAAAAGTTGGTCCGGGATGGGGAGTAGGGAGGGGCCAATTTGCACTGGACTGCCGGCCGCGACCAATCAGCGACTCGAGGTTTCCGTTACAGACAGACGGAAGTACCCCTTAGATGATTATATAGATAGATGGATAATCTATAGATACATAGATATACTAAACATTGGGCTTGGTATTATCTATCGTATCTATCTATCGATATATCTATCTAGCTATCCATAGATATATCTATCGATAGATCTATCTATCGATAAATATATCTATCGTATCTATCTATCTATTTTCTATCTATCCCATATCTATCATCTATCTATCATCTGTTATCTATCTACCGATCTATCTGTTATCTATCATCTATCTGTGTGTGTAAACATTATTCTTCAATGGAGTATGTAAATGAAGAGGTTGGACATCACCATTTTTTTTGGTATATCTTTATTAACCTTACAAAAACACACAAATCCGCATGAAAAAAACGCGTCAGACGCATGAAAAACGCAGGTGACCTGCCAGTGACCTCAGGTGCAGATTTGGTGCAGATTTTTACCTGCGTCAAATCCAGATCAAATCCTGATGCAATCCTGAACGTGGACACATACCCTTATGTAGAACGTTTTGGATCCTGTTTATTCTGGTAAATATTCATTTTGGATTATGGGACCTCAGGAGCACACCTGCTTCCATTCTTTGCATTGAGATCACGTATGGCGGATCTTTACATTGGCTTTTATGGATGCACTTAGTCCTGTAAGCAAACTGCCATTGAGTCACTATTCATACATGGTGTTCGTTCATGTTGCTGAGCAACTGGATGTCAATGTTCAGTTGGCGGCTTTATGCTTCTGTTTGCCCTTCATATGGTAGATGAGAGGCCTCATACTGTATGTGCCAGAGGACGTCATCAGTTGTCTTCATTTACTAGAGTGCATGATGTCTTCGGTGAAGAGTCTGGAACCCCCATGCACCTTAAATAGTCGAATGACCAGCAAAACATCATCAGGTTGAGCGGACGATGATCTAAGAGTATGGCCACCTCTAGATTAGTAGTAGTCACCCATGCAAGAAGACTTGGTGGTTGTACTAGGTAGATGTGATGGGGACCATTCATGACTGGGGAACTGCTGGAGACATAATCATTGCTCCTCCAAGGGGACAGAATTATATCTCCAGCATGTATACGCTATTAATTCCCAGGAGATGTACATAATTTCGCCTTTCTGCTCACCCTGCCTGGATAATCCCATGTATTCCAAATTTGTCTTTTCACTTCATTATTCTCCTGTGTTCCGGGAACGTAAACCCTTTATCCAAGGATTCCAAAATCTAGTCTGTATTCATGAGTCTTTTGCACTGTGACCAAGAGATGAAATCACGGGAGGCCATCACTCTTGACAACACCGGCACACTAGTTAGGTAGCGGTTCTATATTTGTAGACGTCTTCCGTGACACAATCCTGTATCTTCAGAATGCTTCAGCAAAGCTGTACGTGGGCAGAAGGAAAGAGAAATCTGGTTTTCCCGAGATTCTTCAACAGCAGCAGTCTGCATTAGAGTTAATGTGTTTTGTGCCTTTCTTACATCCCATACTCTCATAGATGGGTAGTAATGGATTAATTTTATATTATTTGTGTTATAATGAATTCAGCATCGGGTAAACTTATCGCAGGAGACCTAGACACCAAGTTCAGCTACAGGCGATAACCTCGCTCCCTATAGCAGGACAGAATTGGGCGTTTACACTGAAATATAGAATGTATTTTATCCTGTGATCCTCGAGTGCTGAGAGCTGCCTGAGATCTGACCATCAGCTTTAAAGAAAAATTGTCATTTTAATTTTTATTTCAGAACTCAATAGTTCACATGAAAATAAGAAACTTTGTAATATATCATATCAGAGAAATCTGCTTCTTTCTCCTCCCAGACTGATCTTTCATTTTCAAAATTGTCAATTGATGGGTAAAATCTGTTTTCTGTGGATACAGAATGTTGCATTACTGAGATGACAGTTGGTTCTAATAATATTCTATGTAGAGGGGATGGGGTAGGACCGTCTAAAGGCAGAGCTTTTCACCCCTCTCTTATACATGGAATCTCATCAATATCAGCTCTCCTATCTCCGTAATGCAAAATTCTGTTTTCAATTTATACAGATTTTTACCCTTCATTAGAGGATTTTGAAAATGAAAGATAAGTCCTGAAAATACAGGAATACAGTGACACATGTGATAGCACAGGATCCAGCTACCACAATAGGTGTTGTCACAACTGACCCTGCTCCTCTCCCTTCACAATTACCTTCGCACACGCTTGTTAGATGCTTCAATACAAAACATAGGGTCGATGTCACGCTGTGACAGTCTTCGGTAAGTAATGGAGTGGCTCAAACTGACCCTGGAACTGGGACTCTAACTATCCCTGTCCTTGGGGTACTCTTGAAGGTAGAGAGGCATGAGTCTCCAACCTTTCTATGCTCCTGTTAAACCCTGATAAATCCCCTCCCTCACACCATGAGGCATGGGATAGAAATGTAAGGTAAACAAGAAACAAAGACAAAATGGGATATCAGAAAACCTCTTTCATACAAAAGCACTAACCAACAATAGGGAGGAGGATGGGGACAGGGAGGAATAAACTAAATGGGAACATGGACCAGGAGATAAACACACACACGTACTAAAGCAAACCACAGAACACTACAACAACTCCACTCCAACCGCTTAGCTTTAGCACACAGCACAGGAAGACAAATCTTTCACCTGCAGGGACAAGAACAGTTTTGTTTTTTTGTTTGTTTTTTACGTAAGAAGAGAAACCAAAGCGAAAAAAGACCCTTAAAAAATAACTTTTATTCTTATATTTAAATGTACAACACTTATAAAAATCTTTCTAAGAATAAAGGTACTATCAGTTAGGGCCAATATAGGGTTACTCCTAAAGACACAAATGTATATACACAATATTACCCTCTCAGTCACCCTACCTGACAGCGGAGGTTGACATCCTAATAGTCACGATATAGCGCCTCCGCTCTACGTCAGTATCCTTGAATGCCCTATTAAACTCCTATAATACAAAAAGGTGACCGTACAAAAAAGAAAAAAAAAGGTTGGTATATATACAAAAAAGGCCTTGGTTTGAATTATCAATATATGGCCTTAAAGTACTTATAAAACAGAAAATCAGATTCCAAATATTAGGCAGTAGTCAGAGATATATAGGTTCATTAATCTAATATAAGAATAACCATGCCAGGTATACCTACACGTGTGTAGAGAATAATGCGTGCTTTCTATTCTATAAAGGACCATGGGGGGTGCCGTGTATTGTATAGAGGACCATGTGGTGTGCATTATATTCTAAGGAGGACCATAGGAGGTGCATTATATGTTATAGAGGACCATGGGGGGGTTCATTAAATTCTAATGAGGACCATGGAGGTTCAGTATATTCTGTGGAGGACCATGGGGGTACATTATATTATATGAAGGACCATGGGGGGTGCATTATACGGTTTGGCGGACCATGGGGAGTGTGCATTATATTCTATGGAGGACCATGGGGAGAGCATTATAATCTATTGAGGACCTTGGGCAGCACATTATACTAAATGGAAGGTTATGTGGGGCACATTATATTTGAAGGGCTATGTGGGGGGCCTCATACTGACTGCATGCAAGCAATTATACAGTATGAAGGTTTACAGTGAAGGAAATAACTATTTAATCGCTTGCTGATTTTGTAAGTTTGCCCACTGACAGACACGAACAGTCTATAATTTTAAGGGTAGGTTAATTTTAACATTGAGAGAGAGAATATCAAATCTACCGTAATATTCAGAAAATCACATTGTATAAATTATATAAATGTATTTGCATTTTGCAGTGAGAAATAAGTATTTGATCCCCTACCAACCATTAAGGCTATGTGCACACGTTAAAACATACTAGGAGCACAGAAAATTAACTGTGATCCAAGAAGTGCAGCAGAAATATATTTAAAACACAATCTTTTTATTTACAAATTAACCCCTTCCCGACCCATGATGCCACGTAGGCGTCATGAAACTCGGTGCCAATCCGACCCATGACGCCTATGTGGCGTCATGGAAAGATCGCGTCCCTGCAGATCGGGTGAAAGGGTTAACTCCAATTTCACCCGATCTGCAGGGACAGTGGGAGTGGTAGTACAGCCCAGGGAAGGTGGCTTCACCCCCCCGTAGCTACGATCGCTCTGATTGGCAGTTTCACTTTCAACAGCCAATCAGAGCGATTTGTAATATTTCACCCAGGGTGGATAAAAATCAATGTTTTTTTAAAAAAAAATCAAAAAAATCTGATTTTTTTTATTTAAATCGGATTTTTTTCAATAAACTGCTTTTTGAGGAAAATATTTTACCATCCAAAGGTTCTTCCATCATGAGATAAAGCTGAGTTGTTTAACTCAGTAGAATAAAGGCTGTATATGTGTAACATTCACAATGCCATGCTCTTCTAGAGGTTTCTGTAGGATTAGTGGGCAGTTTCTCTCCTATATTATCACAGACGTTCGCTTTACTTATGCAGTTCTCAAAACTGAATTTGACTCCGCAGAGGTCCCAGCCTCTTCACGGCAAAAATGTTACAACATGAACCGAGTTGAGAAAAAGACCTTAATCCTATTGTTCTACAAACCTATGAATGCAGAATCCACCCCTTCAGTGCCAAGTCCAAGAAGTTAGACAATATGTTTCTGATTGTTTGGAGTGGAATAGATCTGCACAACACAAGAAGAATGTGAATCTAAGTGTGAGGAGGAGGAAGGGCAAGCAGACAAGAAAATGAAAGTGAAACTTTGAGCACAATACTGCAGAATAGCCACAGACAGACAAGTCTGGATCTGTTTGTGTGTACGATCTGAGGTTTATTACATTCTTTCCTTATAATGGCAGCAGGCCGTAAAAGAGACCCAGTTTGGGAATATTTTAATGAAGCTCCTTTGCCTATCGGTAAGGCAGGCATGCGTGCAAAATGCAAACGATGCAACAAAGAGATGCAAGGCCCGGTGGCGCGAATGAGGCAACATCATGAGAAGTGCGGTGATGAAGATGACTCTGCGGAGTCAAATTCAGTTAGGTAGAAACTTTGATTTAAATCACTGATTTAAATCAAGCCTTACTGACTAGTGATTTAAATCGTGATTTAAATCAGTTAGATTTAAATCAAATCCACCCTGATTTCACCTATTAAAACTGGTGAAATATTACAATCCAGCCATGGCCGATGCTGCAATATCATCGGCCATGGCTGGAAACACTGGTCTGCACCCCCCCCCCAAGCCACCGATCTTTACACTGCTCTGCTCCCCTCCATCCTCCTGTCCGCTCCCCCCATGATCTTGTCCGCTCCCCCCGTGCTCCAATCCCACCCCCGTGCTCCGATCCACCCCCCGTGCTCCGATCCACCCCCCGCGCTCCGATCCACCCCCCCGTGCTCCTCCCCACCCCATCATACTTAACGAGCCTCCCGGGGTCCGTCCGTCTTCTCCATGGGCGCCGCCATCTTCCAAAATGGCGGGCGCATGCGCAGTGCGCCCGCCGAATCTGCCATCCGGCAGATTCGTTTCAAGTGCCATTTTGATCACTGTGATAAAACCTTTCACAGTGATCAAAATAAAAAAAATACTAAATGACCCCCACCCCCCCTTTGTCACCCCCATAGGTAGGGACAATAATAAAATAAAGAAATTTTTTTTTTCTTCCACTAAGGGTTAGGGTTTCGGTATGTGCACACGTATTCTGGTCCTCTGCAGATTTTTCCGCAGCGGATTTTATAAATCCGCAGTGCTAAACCGCTGCGGATTTACCGCGGTTTTTCTGCGCATTTCGCTGCGGTTTTACAACTGCAGTTTACTATTGGAGCAGTTGTAAAACCGCTGCGGAATCCGCAGAAAGAAGTGACATGCTGCGGAATTTAAACCCCTGCGTTTCCGTGCAGTTTTTCTGCAGCATGTGTACAGCGATTTGTTTCCCATAGGTTTACATTGAACTGTAAACTCATGGGAAACTGCTGCGGATCCACAGCGTTTTCCGCAGTGTGTGCACATACCTTTAGAATTAGGCTATGTGCACACGGTGCGGATTTGGCTGCGGATCCGCAGCGGATTGGCCGCTGCGGATTCGCAGCAGTGTTCCATCAGGTTTACAGTACCACGTAAACCTATGGGAAACCAAATCCGCTGTGTGCATGGTGCGGAAAATACCGCGTGGAAACGCTGAGTTGTATTTTCCGCAGCATGTCAATTCTTTGTGCGGATTCCGCAGCGTTTTACACCTGTTCCTCAATAGGAATCCGCAGGTGAAATCCGCACAAAAAACACTGGAAATCCGCGGTAAATCCGCAGGTAAAACGCAGTGCCTTTTACCCACGGATTTTTCAAAAATGGTGCTGAAAAATCTCACACGAATCCGCAACGTGGGCACATAGCCTTAGGGTTAGGGTTGGAATTAGGGTTGTGGTTAGGGTTGTGGTTAGGGGTGTGTTGGGGTTAGGGTTGTGATTAGGGTTATGGCTACAGTTGGGATAAGGGTTAGGGGTGTGTTGGGGTTAGTGTTGGAGGTAGAATTGAGGGGTTTCCACTGTTTAGGCACATCAGGGGTCTCCAAATGCAACATGGCGCCACCATTGATTCCAGCCAATCTTGTATTCAAAAAGTCAAATGGTGCTCCCTCACTTCCGAGCCCCGACGTGCACCCAAACAGTGGTTTACCCCCACATATGGGGTACCAGCATACTCCGGACAAACTGCGCAACAATTACTGGGGTCCAATTTCTCCTGTTACCCTTGTGAAAATAAAAAATTGCTTGCTAAAACATCATTTTTGAGGAAAGAAAAATGATTTTTTATTTTCACGGCTCTGCGTTGTAAACGTCTGTGAAGCACTTGGGGGTTCAAAGTGCTCACCACATATCTAGATAAGTTCTTTTGGGGGGTCTAGTTTCCAAAATGGGGTCACTTGTGGGGGGTTTCTACTGTTTAGGCACATCAGGGGCTCTGCAAACGCAACGTGACGCCCGCAGACCATTCCATCAAAGTCTGCATTTCAAAAGTCACTACTTCCCTTCTGAGCCTCGATGTGTGCCCAAACAGTGGTTTACCAACACACATGGGGTATCGGCGTACTCAGGAGAAACTGGAAAACAACTCTTGGGGTCAAATTTCTCCTGTTACCCTTGGGAAAATAAAAAAATTCTGGGCTAAAAAATTATTTTTGAGGAAAAAACGTATTTATTAGTTTCAAGGCTCTGCGTTATAAACTTCTGTGAAGCACTTTGGGGTTCAAAGTGCTCACCACACATCTAGATTAGTTCCTTTGGGGGTCTAGTTTCCAAAATGGGGTCATTTGTGGGGGATCTGCAATGTTTAGGCACACAGGGGCTCTCCATAACGTGACATGGTGTCCGCTAATGATTGGAGCTAATTTTCCATTTAAAAAGCCAAATGGCGTGCCTTCCCTTCCGAGCCCTGCCGTGCGCCCAAACAGTGGTTTACCCCCACATATGGGGTATCACCGTACTCAGGACAAACTGGACAACAACATTTGGGGTCCAATTTCTCCTGTTACCCTTGGCAAAATAGGAAATTCCAGGCTAAAAAATAATTTTTGAGGAAAGAAAATTTTTTTATTTTCATGGCTCTGCGTTATAAACTTCTGTGAAGCACCTGGGGGTTTAAAGTGCTCAATATGCATCTAGATAAGTTCCTTGGGGGGTCTAGTTTCCAAAATGGGGTCACTTGTGGGGGAGCTCCAATGTTTAGGCACACAGAGGCTCTCCAAACGCGACATGGTGTCCGCTAACAATTGGAGCTAATTTTCCATTCAAAAAGTCAAATGGCGCGCCTTTCCTTCCAAGCCCTGCCGTGTGCCCAAACAGTGGTTTACCCACACATATGAGGTATCGGCGTACTCGGGAGAAATTGCCCAACAAGTTTTAGGATCCATTTTATCCTATTGCCCATGTGAAAATGAAAAAATTGAGGCGAAAATGATTTTTTGTGAAAAAAAAGTACTTTTTCATTTTTACGGATCAATTTGTGAAGCACCTGAGGGTTTAAAGTGCTCACTATGCATCTAGATAAGTTCCTTGGGGGGTCTAGTTTCCAAAATGGGGTCACTTGTGGGGGAGCTCCAATTTTTAGGCACACGGGGGCTCTCCAAACGCGACATGGTGTCCGCTAAAGAGTGGAGCCAATTTTTCATTCAAAAAGTCAAGTGGCGCTCCTTCCCTCCCAAGTCCTGCCGTGCGCCCAAACAGTGGTTTACCCCCACATATGAGGTATCGGTGTACTCAGGACAAATTGGACAACTTTTGTGGTTCAGTTTCTCCTTTTACCATTGGGAAAATAAAAAATTGTTGCTAAAAGATCATTTTTGTGACTAAAAAGTTAAATGTTCATTTTTTCCTTCCATGTTGCTTCTGCTTCTGTGAAGCACCTGAAGGGTTAATAAACTTCTTGAATGTGGTTTTGTGCACCTTGAGGGGTGCAGTTTTTAGAATGGTGTCACTTTTGGATATTTTCAGCCATATAGACCCCTCAAACTGACTTCAAATGTGAGGTGGTCCCTAAAAAAAAATGGTTTTGTATATTTCGTTGTAAAAATGAGAAATCGCTGGTCAAATTTTAACCCTTATAACTTCCTAGCAAAAAAAAATTTTGTTTCCAAAATTGTGTTGATGTAAAGTAGACATGTGGGAAATGTTATTTATTAACTATTTTGTGTCACATAACTCTCTGGTTTAACAGAATAAAAATTCAAAATGTGAAAATTGCGAAATTTTCAAAATTTTCGCCAAATTTCCGTTTTTATCTCAAATAAACGCAGAATTTATTGACCTAAATTTACCACTAACATGAAGCCCAATTTGTCACGAAAAAACAATCTCAGAACCGCTAGGATCCGTTGAAGCGTTCCTGAGTTTTTACCTCATAAAGGGACACTGGTCAGAATTGCAAAAAAACGGCCAGGTCGTTAAGGTTAAAATAGGCTGGGTCATGAAGGGGTTAATTAAAATACAAACATACATATACATAAACAATGAGGTGCCTCTATACAACCAAAAAAGCTGTCAGCTAGAGCAAGACACTTATTTTAGGAGCAGAAACCTAGGAGTGTGGCTGTTTTAAGCAATATCAAGTCATGCATATAATTCCCTCAATTCAACCACTACATGTGTCCATAATACAAGAAACCGGTGTGACTGGATCCTAAATTATCAAAATATGATCCATGATAGTTTAAACACTGCATATATCCCAGTCACATAAGCCAGTTGCGGGTACATTGACTTGTCAAGTATATAGCACACTACTCTCAGTACTAATCAGGGTTTACCTGCAACCACTGCCATGTAATATCGTCTCTAATTTGTACTCCGATACAATTCAGACATATTGCGTTGTGTGCCCCCTGCCCCACACATTACCTGCTCCGTGTCTTCTCCCATGTGCTCAGCCAAAGTGGCGTGCTGTATCTGCCTGCCACGACGCACGTTTCGCGTGATGCTTCTTCCTGGGGGTGTGTCTTAGGCGATGAGTCTCAAAGGTCTTATTCAGGCATCGTCCAATCAAACCAGTGAAGGCGGGGCTAAGGTGTGCGCGTCATATTACATATATCCACTGACTCCAAAGCATTAACGGCAAGGCAAATCTGAACAGCCATCCAGTCTCACCCTAATATCACAAAAAACTATGGTCCTTCTCGCATGCCATCCTTGGCACCGGAGCCTGCCCCTTGCACTGCCGAGGAGAGGACGCGATGGCGGAGGGTGAGAATAACCTTTTATTTTATTATTATTATTTGTAACATTAGATCTTTTTACTATTGATGCCGCATACGCATCATCAATAGTAAAACGTTGGTCACACAGGGTTAATAGCTGCGTTAATGGAGTGCGTTACACCGCGGTCCATTAACGCTGGCATTAACCCTGTGTGAGCAGTGACTGGAGGGGAGTATGCGGGCGCCGGGCACTGACTGCGGGGAGGAAGGAGCGGCCATTTTCTTCCGGACTGTGCCCGTCGCTGATTGGTCGTGGCTGTTTTGCCGCGACCAATCAGCCACTTGGATTTCCATGACAGACAGAGGCCGCGACCAATGAATATCCGTGAAAGAAAGACAGACAGACAGACGGAAGTGAACCTTAGACAATTATATAGTATAGATAGCATCCCCACACAGGTGACAATCCAGCAGCTGTTGGCTGTACACTATAGCTGACAACTTGCTGCATCAGCCACATCAGTGTTTGCACAGTCCAAATCTGTTTAACCCCTTAGATCAGTGTTCCCCAAGTCCGGTCCTCAAGAGCCACCAACAGGTCATGTTTTCAGGATTTCCTTAGTAATGCACAGGTCATTGAATGCTTGCCTGTCCAGGTGATGCAATTATCACCTGTGCAATACTAAGGAAATCCTGAAAACATGACCTGTTGGTGGCTCTTGAGGACCGGACTTGGGGAACACTGCCTTAGGCTACTTTCACACTAGCGTCGGGCCGAGGTTCCGACGCTAGCAGTGAAACGGAGGCACAACGGAGGCAGTGGATGTATTTTTCCTGCGCATCCGCTGCCCCATTGTAAGGTGCGGGGAGGTGGGGGCGGAATTCCGGCCGCGCATGCGCGGACGGAAAAAGCGGTCCGTCGACAGCAAAAAACGTTACATGCAACGTGTGTCAATGCGTCGCTAATGTTAATCTATGGGGCAAAAACGCATCCTGCAAACAGCTTTGCAGGATGCGTTTTTTCCCCTAAACGACGAATTGCGACGTATTGCAAAAAACGATAGTGTGAAAGTAGCCTTAGATGCTGTCAATAGTGACTACATCATTGTAAATGGTTAACAGTGTGGGGGCTTCCTCTTTATCCCAATTGGTGCCGTCAGATCATGATTTTGTGGTCCTGATGTTTGCCATGGCAATTCACGACCAAATAGCCTTAGAATCTGACAGCTGTAGAAATCTATTCAGAAGTTAGAGACATTTAGGTGATTAAAAATGCACATTTTCATTTCTGTCATGCCACTTTGCATTAATTCCTGAAAATCAGCTGAAGGGTTAATAAACTACATGACAGCAGTTTTCAATATGTCAGAGGGTGCTGTTTTAAAAATGGTATCACTTTGGGGGTTTCCCAATATATGAGACCACTAAAGTCACTTCAAACATCGATAAGTCCCGAAAATTATAAATTTTGTAAATTTCCTTGAAAAAATGAAAAATTACTGCTACATTTTTAAACCTCCTAAAATGCTAACAAAATAGAAAAACATTTTACAAATGATGCTGATGTAAAGCCGACATATGGGAAATGTTATTTATTAATGCTTTGCTGTGGTATGACTATCTGGATTAAAGGGAAAATCATTCAAAGTTTGAAAATTGCTATTTTTTTAACATTTTTCTCAAATTTCTGATATTTTTTTTATAACTACTAAATATATCGACCTAAATTTACCATTGCAAAAAAAGGGGAGAAGCCAGCGCAGCCTAAGGTTAAGACGCAACACATAAAGTGCAAATGCACATATTAATTTCTAACTGTATTTTCAAAATGAGACATTTAGCAAACAATTGATCAATTCTTTGAGCCACCCCGCCTCTTCACGGCAATCTCATATTGGGGCAGTCCTACACTACGTTTTTTATATTCGCTGTGCCATAAAGGCCTCCTAAATTAACTAAATGCAAGACCACATTAAAAACATGCTGTACCTGGAGCATATACTGAGAAACCCCCATGGCGCCAGAGTAGGCAAGCGAGGATAAAGGTTGACCAGGTCCAGACAGACATTTCGGATCCAACCTCCACACTGCCCATCCAGAGCCACAGATGAAGAGTGAAACGGGCTGAGGCACAGGTGCATAATTAAACAAAGCCTGAGGCAGGGCAGGGCTGCTGTGTGTCAACCTTTATCCTCGCTTGCCTACTCTGGCGCCATGGGGGTGACTCAGTATATGCTCCAGGTACAGCATGTTTTTAATGTGGTCTTGCATTTAGTTCATTTAGGAGGCCTTTATGGCACAGCGAATATAAAAAACGTAGTGTAGGACTGCCCCAATATGAGATTGCCGTGAAGAGGCGGGGTGGCTCAAAGAATTGATCAATTGTTTGCTAAATGTCTCATTTTGAAAATACAGCTAGAAATTAATATGTGCATTTGCACTTTATGTATTGCGTCTTAACCTTAGGCTGCGCTGGCTTCTCCCCTTTTTTTGCTCTAAATTTACCATTATCCTAAAGTATAATGAGTCACGAAAAAAAAAATCTCAATCACTGGGATATGTTGAAGTGTTGATACTGGTCAGATTTAAAAAATTTGGCTCCGTCACTAAGGGGTTAAAATCCTGCAGTGCCCCCAGGGTCCCCCTGCTCAAGAAGTCCCATGTGCAGGCTTGTCTGAAGTTTGCCAGTGAACACCTGGATGATTCTGTGAGTGACTATGAGAAAATGCTGGGGTCAGATGAGACAAAAATTGAGCTCTTTGGCTTTAACTCAACTCGCTGTGTTTTGAGGAATAGAAATGCTGTCTATGACCCAAAGAACACCGTCCCCACTGTCAAGCATGGAGGTGGAAACATTATGTTTTGGGGTTTTTTCTCTGATAAGGGCACAGGACTACTTCATCACATCAGTGGGAGAATGGATGGAGCCATGTACCGTAAAATCCTGAGTGACAACCTCCTTCCTTCTGCCAGGTCATTAAAAATGGGTCATGGCTGGGTCTTCCAGCAAGACAATGACCCAAAACCTACAGCCAAGGCAACAAAGGGGTGACTCAAAAAGAAGCACATTAAGGTCATGGAGTGGCCAAGCCAGTCTCCAGACCTTAATCCCATAGAAAACTAATGGAGAGAGTTGAAGCTCCCGAGTTGCGAAACGACAACCTCAAAACCTTAATGATTTAGAGATGATCTGCAAAGAGGAGTATACCAAAATTCTTCCTGACTTGTGCACTAACCTCATCATCAACTACAAAAATCATCTGACTGCTGTGCTTTCCAACAAGGGTTTTGCCACCAAGTATTAAGTCTTATTTGCCAGAGGGATGAAATGCTTATTTCTCACTGCAAAATGCAAATAAATTTATAAAATTTATACAATGGGATTTTCTGGACTTTGTTTATGATATTCTATCTCTCATTGTTAAAATTAACCTACCCTTAAAATTATAGACTGTTCATGTCTTTGTCAGTGGGCAAACTTACAAAATCAGCAAGGGATCAAATAATTATTTCCTTCACTGTATGTGGGGTCCATCATACTATGTGGAGGCCATTACACTATTTGGAGGGCTAATGTGGGCTATTTGTCAATATGGGAAGTTTGGG
The DNA here is from genome assembly GCF_032444005.1 of Ranitomeya imitator. Taxonomy (NCBI): domain Eukaryota; kingdom Metazoa; phylum Chordata; class Amphibia; order Anura; family Dendrobatidae; genus Ranitomeya; species Ranitomeya imitator. Next base: position 712,562,644 of record NC_091282.1, on the reverse strand, counting down.
GGCCATTATACTGCATGGAGGCCTTTGTTGTGTCACAGATGGGGGAATCCTACTGTGTTGGGGTCACTATACTTTGCCTAGGGAGTTGAAGTACAGTAGGATCATTATACTGTGAGGCTAAAGGTACCGTCACACTAAACGATATCGCTAGCGATCCGTGACGTTGCAGCGTCCTGGCTAGCGATATCGTTCAGTTTGACACACAGCAGCGATCAGAATCCTGCTGTGATGTCGTTGGTCGCTGCAGAAAGTCCAGCACTTTATTTGGTCACTGGACTCCCTGCAGACATCGCTGAATCGGCGTGTGTGACACTGATTCAGCGATGTCTTCACTGGTAACCAGGGTAAACATCGGGTTACTAAGCGCAGGGCTGCGCTTAGTAACCCGATGTTTACCCTGGTTACCAGCGTAAAAGTAAAAAAAAAAAAAACGCTTCATACTTGCCTTCCGCTGTCTGTCCCTGGCGCTGTGCTTTCCTGCACTCACTATGAGCACAGCGGCCGGAAAGCAGAGCGGTGACGTCACCGCTCTGCTTTCCGGCCGCTGCGCTTACACAGGGCAGAGAAGCACAGCGCCGGGGGCAGACAGCGGAAGGTAAGTATGTAGTGTTTGTTTTTTTTACTTTTACGCTGGTAACCAGGGTAAACATCGGGTTACTAAGTGCGGCCCTGCGCTTAGTAACCCGATGTTTACCCTGGTTACCGGCATCGTTGGTCGCTGGAGAGCTGTCTGTGTGACAGCTCTCCAGCGACCAAACAGCGACGCTGCAGCGATCCGGATTGTTGTCGGTATCGCTGCAGCGTCGCTTAGTGTGACGGTACCTTAATGTGGAGGAATTCACCATGGGGGTATCATACTGTGTGTGAGGCACTTTTGTTGGCATCATACCTTATGGGGATAATGAAAGAGGAATCTAGGACTTCAGAAGGAGGAATATTACTATGTAATGGCTGGAAAGTTGTGAGATATGATCTTTTGTGACCCCCGATAATTATTTATATAATTATTTATTTTGGGGGGTGGAGCCCAGTTAGAACTTTTGCTACGTGGCCCCATGATTTTTATGTACGCCCCTGTACCACACATAGCCAACCCCTGCTCACTTTCTCCTACCGATTAGCTCAAAATCCCCAGTATTTAAAAAACAAAATAAAATTTATTTTTTTTTTTTGTCAATTACTTACACCCCATTAAAATTATTGGTTGCATGGCCATGTTATGAGTTGAAAAATCCTGCAAGATATAGTACAGCTGAGGAATGTACATTATAGCTTTCGTCAGCAGGACAAGTGATGTAACTTGAGTCCGATGGGCCCTCGTGCAAAACTTGGACCTGGGCCGCGCCCTACATGTTGGTCAGATGTATTAGCCTTTGTAGTATTCTAAATCCTATAAAGGTATACCTGTTGACCACCTTCCATGATGTAATAATGTCCCCCATTCTGTACTAATGTTCTCGATCCTAGGCCTCTTCCTATAATAACCACCCACATTCTGTGCCACTTCCAGTAATAATGTCCAACATCCTGGGCACCTTGCAGTAAGAATTTTCCCCATCCTGATCCCCTTCCACGAATATTGTCCCTTTCCAATCCCCTTTCTTGTATACTGCCCCACATCCTTGGTGCCTAACTTGTATAATATCCCTTATCCTGGGCCAATTCCTGCTATATGTCCCCCATCTTGGGCCCTCTGCGACCACGTTCGTTACGCCCCCTGAGGACACATAATCTGACGACTATTATGTGATCATAGCCATGGAACACTATTCATGTTGGGTGAAGGGTCTTGATACGTCATTTATGGGAGTTTATAAGATGAGATAATTATTGTTAGGCAATGTATAACATTTAAAGTTGCCCCCAGTTGTCATATCCCATAATAAGTACAAATCACTAGTGTGTTCTTCTGAGGCGCTCCTGGACCTGCTGCTGTTTTCGGCAGTGGCCTCGCACAGAAGTTTTATGGCATCTTGGAATATTTCAGGTAACCACACTCGCCTGGTACAGGAAGCACAGTCTTCTTGTTTCATAAACCGGTTTGTGTTTCACATAGTCAGGAAGTGCGGTGAGCGTCAGCGACTGTTGGTAACCACCGACTGTGACTCTTCAAAAATGACTGTTCTGACTGTGACTTGTTTATCTCTTCGTAATCATTCTTGACACAAGCAAAGAGAAGTGATTGTTCTTTGCTTTGTACTCGTGCCATAAATGAACCTGTATTTGACTTATAGCTAAAAGAATTGTTTATTATATTGCCTTGTCCGCCAAGGTCAGTGTTTTTTTTTTTTCAGTTGCATGCAATATGTGAGGTAGTACTCACATCGAAGGGTAGGTAAGAAAAATTAAAGTACGGTAATCTTGCAAGGCTTTAAAAATGTGCTAACTTTTTGTGTGTGAAGTACGGTAATCTTGCAAGGCTTTAAAAATGTGCTAACTTTCTGTGTGTGAAGCTCCTGTACAGATCTATGCATTTCCATGGTTATAACCTCAACATAATAGTCTGATTTTGAAGGCATGTGTTATGCCAGGTTCTTGAGCCATGGCGACTTGATGAACGAACTGTAGGAAGATCAATCTTGTTCAAGCCCACATTGGTCAACTAGGGTCTTCTCCACCGTTATCTTGATATGATCAAGCCATCGGGTTGCTGGTCTTCCTATTCGCCTTGTTGTTCACTCAATTCTTCCACCCATGATGTCCTTCTCCAATGATTTCTCTCTTCGTATGATGTGTCCAAAGTAGGCAAGTCATAGCTTGGTGGTCCTTGCTTTGAGTGACATGCATGGCTTGATTTTGTTTCAACATTGATTTGTTTGTTCTTCGTGCCATCCATGATATTGATGACATCCTTCTCCAGCACCACATTTTGAAGGCGAAGATTCTTCTTTTGTCTTGTTTCCTTGTTTCTGGTCCAAGTTGCGTATCCGTATGTTACTACAGAAGAGATCAGATTATGTACGAGCCATGTCTTCATCGACCGTGAAATGTTCCTTGTTTTGAAGACCTTCTCCACTGACTTAATTGTTTATTTCAGTGACTTCATGTTTGTACTGTGCTGTAAGTTGTGATGGGGGTTTCAAAAATGAACAAGGATCCCAGCAGAACTCTTGACAAAGCCATTCACTGTAGGGGCAGACGGGATCCCTTTAGTACTTGATCTGGCCTCTATTTGGGCAATGTCCGTCTCTTCTTAGTTGGACACAAAAATATGGTAGACCACTTTTATATCTGCCTAGAAAAAGACAAAGTTGGAAACCAGTTGGAGAGACAAGTGATTCTATCTGCCTTACTTTAGTGAATGGCTCCATCTGTTTCTTTGGGGATCTAGTGCTTAGTAGAGCACAGTATGAACGTGAACCAAGCCTTGTTCAAATCCCACTGTCCCAGCTTTCCTGCCATGTACAGAAGAAGGGATAGACGCTGACGGAGAGAAGAAGAAATAAGAATTTACTTTTTTTGTGTGTGTGTAATTTCTTTATTTCGTTTTTTTCTTTTATCTGATTTGGGAGTTAAAGAAAGTTGTATTTTGGAGGATTTTCGAAGATATAATCCTTTAAAACAAGACCTACTCTACAACAAAAACAGAATTAACACCATGCAGTAGAAAATGGCAAGAGGCACAAACCTTGTCCAATGGTGAAAAGGAATCCAACGTATGAATACAATAAGATTACCGTAATTAATGATCTGATCAATAGCTGGCAGCGCGGTGCTATAAAACATTGACTATCAGCAGTGTAATGATGATGAATGGTTTTTTGAGAAAGAATTGAAAAGTAATAAATATTTCAGTGCATGGGATGAGCCATAGTAATTGATGCTGTTGGTGGCATTGTTCTATTGATGGGAGCAGGGTAAGCAGATTTTTCTATTATCCCTTGTGTTGGTCGGTAGTTATCTGTTCAATACTATTTAGAGACTAGATGACATGATGAAAATCCTGGACACATGCTGCACTTTGGCCTGTGATGCCTCATGAATTATGTCCCGCAGGAATGCATAGAAACTAGATGTGACTTAAAGGGAATGTATCACATTATTTTTAAATAATTGAAACCAACTAGTGAAACCCTCTTTTTATTTGTCATAAAATCATTTTTTGCTTTTACATTTTTGGACGTGATTACTGGTGCATTGATCTTGCCCCAGGTTCTGTAATAAATAGCGATAGATACATGCTTTACAGCAGCCACATGGATCATAAACCGGAAATGTTCATTGTCTGCTATAGAAGTTCACTAGGCTTTGCGATTTGTGCCGAGGTCCTTATTGCACATATAATGATTATCGTAAAGTATGCTGTAAATTAAATGTGTTTTACAGTACCCCTAAAATTACTACCGGTATGTAGATTAAGTATAAAGCTGATGACCAGATGTAAAGCCCATGATGAACCATGATCTTAAGATAAGATATCCAGTAATAGTGAAGCAACTTTTGTCTTTTTTTTTTTTTTTAAATTGTTTCAAATCTTTTTCAACACTTGACAAGTTTTTCTCATCCACAGACTTTCACAGCATGGTGTAATTCACATCTCCGCAAGGCTGGAACACAGATTGAGAATATAGATGAGGACTTCCGAGATGGCCTTAAACTCATGTTATTACTTGAAGTTATTTCAGGTGAGAAAGTTTGACATCACGGTGTAATACTTTGTACAGTATGGTATAAATTACGAGCATGTTGTCAGGACCCTACAGATGCTGTTCTTTGGTGGATATAATCATTTATTATTGGTAGTTGGCCACTGAGTACGTAAAAAAAAGCAGGACTTCACCCCCTTCCCCCTAAACTATTTCTAGGCGCATGTAGCTCTTTCAAAGACAAATCCAGCAATACCTTTACATGATCAGTCTGTTCCTCCGTTACTGCGAAATCCGCATTTGAATTGATAAGCAAATGGATGTGGTAGATCTGAAGCCTCTGTCACTCCAGCTCTATTCCCCGCCCAGCATCTCCTCCTACTTGACTGATCGCTCCTTTTGCTGAAGTCACCCAGCATAGAGGCTGTCAGTCAAGCTTCAGGGTCTTAGGCTACTTTCACACTTGCGTCGGTACGGGTCCGTCGCTAAACGTCGGCGCGACGTACTGACACACGTTGTGAAAATTTGGCACAACGTGGGCAGCGGATGCAGTTTTTCAACGCATTTGCTGCCCATTGTAAAGTCCCGAGAAGGAGGGGGCGCAGTAGGAAATGGCGGACCCGACGTACGAACAAACGTTCCCTTGAACGTTTTTTTGTGCCGACGGTCCGCCAAAACACGACGCATCCAGTGCACGACGGACACGACGGATGGCCATCCGTCACAATCCGTCGCTAATTCAAGTCTATTGCAAATTTTTCTGCAGGATCCTGCATTCTTAAAAAACAACAGATTGTGACGGGAGCTGAAAAACGCAAGTGTGAAGGTACCGTTACACTAAACGACTTACCAACGATCACGACCAGCGATACGACCTGGTCGTGATCGTTGGTAAGTCGTTGTGTGGTCGCTGGGGAGCTGTCACACAGACAGCTCTCCAGCGACCAACGATGTCGAAGTCCCCGGGTAACCAGGGTAAACATCGGGTTAATAAGTGCAGGGCCGCGCTTAGTAACCCGATATTTACCCTGGTTACCATTGTAAAAGTTAAAAAAAGCAAAAAACAGTACATGCTCACATTCCGATGTCTGTCACGTCCCCTGGCGTCAGCTTCCCGCACTGACTGTGTCAGCGCCGGCCGGAAAGCAGAGCACAGCGGTGATGTTTTTTTTTTTTTTTTTTTTAACTTTTACAATGGTAACCAGGGTAAATATCGGGTTACTAAGCGCGGCCCTGTGCTTAGTAACCCGATATTTACCCTGGTTACCAGTGAACACATCGCTGGATCGGCGTCACACACGCCAATCTAGCGATGACAGCGGGTGATCAGCGACCAAAAAAGGTCCTGATCATTCCCAGCGACCAACGATATCCCAGCAGGGGCGTGACGTTGCAACGATATCGTTAACGAAATCGTTGTGTGAAGGTACCTTTACTATTCTAAATCAAGGAGGAGGTGGTGCTGGACAGGGAATAGAGCTGGAGTGACAGAGGCTTCAGAATTTCATTTAGTTTAGTCTGTGAGACTTACACTAGGACATTGTCCAAGACAGAAGAGGCCTACATGCGCAGCTAGCTGTGGTGTATGGGGGCTGTACACTCCGCTTACTAAATAATATATTTTTTTTTAATGTCTCCACAGGGGAACGTTTACCCAAACCTGAACGAGGCAAAATGCGAGTACATAAGATCTCCAATGTCAACAAAGCTCTGGACTTTATTGCCAGTAAAGGGGTAAAACTGGTGTCCATAGGTGCAGAAGGTGGGATATTTCTTTTTCTTCTAATATTTTTCTCCTATTTAATATTGGCTTACAGGCTTGTCCCCTTTCAGAAAACAATGGGCTATAAGCTGCAATTAATTTGCCAAACCAAATTGAGTATTCCATGCCGTGCCCAGGTGTTGGATCTCTGCACCAACTCCCGATTTGTAGGAGGCATCTTGATAAGCCGAGCAGAATATGGAGTGTGGGGGACCAGTCCTTTCCTCGCCCTCCTGAAATATTTTATTGTGTGCATGTTTCCAGAAACTATAGCAGCCGTATCTGATAAGACATTCCTCATGGTATCGCCAACTTGATTTGTTCTTGCCCGTAACATGATAACATTTATAGTGTCCTGGGGAAGTGCAAAGTATATTCATTATCAGGGCTGTATGTGTTGAAGCGCTATATAACTGTTTCTTTTCCTGGTTGAATGTATTGAAAAGGTTATTCCCAGAATAAAAAGTTATCCCCTATCGAGCTCAGCCAAGCGCTGTCTTGAATGGAGCGAGGAGCGCATGTTTGACCTCCACCCCATTCATGGTCCATTCATGGGAGCCTTCTACTACAGCCAGTGTATGGGCTTGGGGGAGGACTAGCGGCAGCGACTATTAATGGTGAATGTTTTTTTTCTCCATCGCCAAGAAAATTGTATCCCACATTGATCAGAATCTGATTATCATGATCAGACCGTTTTTCTCAGATGGAGAGAAAACAGCGGCGTGACTTGGACTTAGGATATATATATGTGTGTGTTCTGTCCTGGATTTTCACAGATTATAATGGGTTCAGGTTCTATAATGCTGTTCAGAATTCTTTTTTTTATATATATATTTGTCAGCAAGTACAATAATGCCTAGAACATAGAACCTGTGAATTTATCGCATCACTCTGATTACAGGTGATAATTGTGTGTTGCTGGATTCCCAGTAGTGATGAGCGAATATACTCGCTGCTCGGGTTTTCCCTGAACACGCTCGGGTCGTCTCCCGAGTATTTGACTGCTCGGAGATTTAGTTTTCCTTGCCGCAGCTGGATGATTTACATCTGCTAGCCAGCCTGAATATATGTGGGGGTTTCCTGGTTGCTAGGGAATCTTCACATGTACTCAGGCTGTCTAGTAGCCACAAATGATCCAGATGCGGCAAGGAAAACTAAATCTCCGAGCAGTCATAAATACTCGGAGACCACCCGAGCGTGCTCTGGAAAACCCGAGCAACGAGTATACTCTCTCATCACTAATTCTCAGTCATTTACACATTGGGCTTTTCAATCCCTTCATTAGGGACACAGGAACCATGAGTTAATGTGCTGCCTTCTAGAGGCTAACACTAAGAATGCATCTTAGAAATAAAACGGACTCTTCCTCACCGGGCTACACCTGGGCTGAAAACACCCAGCTCTTCAGTTAGTACAGAACAAAGTCCCACCCAAACAAGGAAGGGTGCTGTGTTCAGAATAAGGCCTGTTTCACACGTCCTGATATTTCCGTTACTAGAAAAACCGGTACCGGAGATATCCGTGTCCGTGTGTGTAATGCTGGTGGCACACGTGTGGCAACCGTGTGCCGCATCAGTATCACATGCATCAGCACCAGTGAATCAGTGGTATCATGAGCGGGTTGAAGTCGCTCACGTCGTTATCCCCTGCTCTGCCATTGATCAGCGCAAGCAGGCGAGAATGATGAGATATATTCAAGTAATACCAGAGAGAGCAATCTGCGGCTGATGTATTCTTCGGCCGATGCCTGCGTAATAAATAAATATAAAAATGCGTGGGCTCCCCTGTATTTTCTATAACCAGTTAGTATAAACTGACATCTGGATACAGCAACCCTCAGCCGTCAGCTTCAGCAAGATTGGTTATCAAGAATAGAGGGGTCTTCGTGCTTTTTTAAAAAAAATTATTATTATTTAAAAAATAATTTAAAAAGACAATGTGGGGTCCCCCCATTTTTGACTATCAGACATCTGGGGGCTGGTATTCTCAGGCTGGTAAGGGGCCATGAATATTGACTCTCCCACCTAAAAACAGCAGCCCTCAGTCACCCAGAAAAGGAACATCTATTAGATGTGCCAGCTCGTTAGCTTTGCCCGGCTCTTCCCACTTGCCCTGTAGTGGTGGCAAGTGGAGTTGATGTCGCCTTTGTATTGTCTGGTGACATCAAGCCCATGGCTTAGTAATGGAGAGCCATCTATGAGACACCTATCCATTACTAATCCTATAGTTACATGGTAAATAAGGACCCAGCCAGAATAAAGTCCTTTATAAGAAATTAAATGAAATAGACTTTTCCATTTTTATTTAATGACTTCATTCTGGCTGTGTCCTTATTTACTTATTTACCATGTAACTATAGGATTAGTAATGGATAGGCGTCTCATAGACACCTCTCTATTACTGAGCCGTGTGCTTGATGTCACCAGACAATACAATGGTAACATCAACCCCACAAATATGAACCTCATTTGCCACCACTACAGGGCAAGTGGGAAGAGCCGGGCAAAGCGCCAGAATTGGTTCATCTAATAGATGTGCCTTTTCTGGGGCCTGTGGGCTGCTATTTTTAGGCTGAAGGGGTCAATATCCATGACCTCTTACCAGCCTGAGAATACCAGCTGTCAGCTTTAGCAAGGCTGTCAAAAATTGTTGGGAACCCAAGCCGTTATTTTTAAATTATGTATTTAAATAATTAAAAACAAAAAACAGCGTGGGGACCCCTCTATTCATGATACCCAGCCTTGCTGAAGCTGACAGCTGAGGGTTGCAGCCCCCAGTTGTCAGTTTTGCCTGGCTGGTTATAGAAAATACAGAGGAACCCACACACTTTTTGTTTAATTTATATATTTATTTATATATATGTATATATATATATTTATAGAGCAGACGACTGGTGATGAATACTCCCTTCAGCCGGAGCCTGCTCTCACTGTTATTAGCGGTTACAGGTGTAGGGCCTGCTGTCGCTGTTATCAGTTGAACATAAGTCTCCTCATTCTCCCCCGCTCACACTGGTCACCAGAAGAGCAGGGGAGAATGATGAGAACCGTCTTCAGCACTCAGCGCCAGGAAACTGTACCGCTGCTTCTCAGGCATCGGTACTTGTCACTTGAATGGGTCTACGAATGTAAGTGTCTCCGGTACGTGTGAGAGAGGCCTAAGAGAAAGAGATTTTACCAGAAATCTCAGACTCCCTGAAGAAATGTTACCAATGTCTTATCTATACTAATGAATTACGTGATAGAATTGTCGGGGTAGGTTTGGCGTTTATGACCCTTCCTCCATGTTGGGTCTATAGGAATATAGCATGGCTATAGACGGGCAATACCTGCTGGCTGACTATTGTGAGCCCCAAATATCCTGTAAACAAGCACTTAAGCACAGAACATGCTAAAATCACCCTCTGCATACGGGGGACTTCATACAGTGCAAATCCTTTACAATAGACTTTATGTCCACATCGATCAATCAAATTCCAACCTTCAGTTTTTCATTACTGATTAAAAAAAGTGTTGTATGAAAATCTTGGGCCGTGTATTATCACGTTAGAGGCTAGTGACCCTTTCTTCTATTTCAGTATCAGATTTCATCTTTAGTTCTCCATGCTTAATTAACTTTTTATTTATTTTCAGAAATTGTGGATGGTAATGCTAAAATGACCCTAGGAATGATTTGGACCATTATCCTCCGTTTTGCTATACAAGACATTTCCGTTGAAGGTAATTTATCTCTTCCCCAATACATGTTATGTCTGTGTTTCCCGCATGGCAGGAGCGTAACTGTGGGGGTCGCAGAGTTTGAGGATTTATTTGGCCGTCCCCTCTGCAGTAGGAGAACACCGCCACTACCATAAAAGAGACGTGATGGTTGGCCAGGTAGGTCTTAGGAAGCAGAATAAAATGACACGTTGATATCTGCGATCCGATGTCTTATTCCACAGAAATCCACATTGTTCTTATATGTAAATTGGCTGTTAAGATCTATGGGCCGGACATAGATCTAACTGAGACTCTGCCTCCAGAGATTATTTTAACACCTCGTGACTGGACTATTTACCTTCTTTTTTTCCCATCTCCCCTTCTTCCAGGAGCCCTACATTTTTTTTTTTTGTGTCCACATAGTCATATGAGGGCTTGTTTTTTAGCGGGTACAAGTTGTACTCTTGAATAACACTATTAATTTTATCATGTGATGCACTGGCAAGCGGGAAAAAAATTCCAAGTGTGTTGAAATTGCAAAAAAAAAAGTGGTTAAATTCCACAAAACTTTTTTTTTTCATACTCGCCATGTTCACTATACGGTAAAACTGACCTGCCATCACGATTCCCCGGGTCAGTAGATTTGCCCAAGCATCAAACACAGATAAAGCTTTTTTTTTTGTTTGCAAATCAAAAAAAAAAAAAAAAAAAATGCTTTTTTTTTTTTATTTTTTTTTTTTTTATAAAGATTCGTAACTTTAATATTTTAAAATTTTTGGCATCTGGGGGCTGTATGAGGGCTTATGTTTTGCGCCCTGGGCTGGTTTTTACTGATACCATTTTGGGGCAGATACAATGTTTTGATTGCCTCGTATTGCAGTGTTCCGGCAGGCAAAAAAAAATTAATTCCGCCGTTTCGCGATACGCTTTTTATCGATTTGATTAATTTATTTTCTATTTTCATAGATCGTACTCTTCTGAGCACAGAAGAAGCAAAAGGGGGGGTGATTTTTTTTTTTCATCTTTTTAAAAATCTTTTTTGTTCTCCACTTTTTTGTGTATTTAATAGTCCCCTTAGTGGACTTGAAGCTGTGATTGTCTGAATGTTGTGCTGTGTATAGCAGAAATCACGATCTCCTGTGAATGCCGGCCACATGTTGGCTTTCAAAGGAGTATAGTAATGACAGGCACGGGGGTCTTCATCTAGCTCCTGGCCGTCGTGGTCGCCCTTGCGATTTTCCCAATTCTGTTCATGATAATAATGCTATTTTTGAAGCTATCCTCTTATCTATTTGCATGATTTGCTTTCATAGAAACGTCTGCCAAAGAAGGCCTGTTACTCTGGTGTCAAAGGAAGACTGCTCCCTATAAGAATGTGAATATACAGAACTTCCACATCAGGTGAGGAACCTGTGTACACCATACCTTGTATGTTTATAAGACTATTTCTGAAAAAATAATCTCTCTAATAAATCCTTTCCTAGTGTTCTCTGTGCAATGTATTAACATGTCAGAATTCTAAGAAGCCTTCATTTTCTTTTCTTACAGCTGGAAAGATGGACTTGGCTTTTGCGCTCTTATTCATAGGCATCGTCCAGAGCTTATCGATTATGGCAAGTTACGGAAGGTAGCTAGATTTATCATATAATGCTGATATACAAGGACTACAAAGTTTATTTCAGACTAAAGGGGTATTTTAAAATTTGGAAGTCATTTCCTATCCATAGAAAAGGGGATAACCTCCCCATCACTGCTGGGATTTGCACCGATCTCAAGATCTGGGGCTCTTCTGTGAACGGAGCGATGTTCAGTCACGCGCACCTCCTCCCAATTCATTCTTCATGTCTCTCTTGGAAATAGAGCGCAGCTCTTGACTCGCCATCGGCACGCTCATGAGAGCGAATGGCATGATCTACATCTGTGAGAAGAGCCTCAGTTCTTGGGATTGGAGGGGGTCCAAACTTTCAGGAAATTGTCTCCTTTTCCATGGATAGTGTATAACTTCCAAACTTGAGATGACCCCCCCCCCCCCACCTTTAAATAGATGAGAGATAAAGGAAGGTGGCCATTCAATTTGGGAGGCTGAATTCTTAGCTAGCCGAAAGCTGCTGTTCAACTACCCTCCCATATATATGTATGATTAGTTTGGAAAAACATGCATGAATTTTCAATGGGGAGAGGGAAGTAAGCTGCTGTCAGAACTTTCTGGCTGTGGCTAATCTCAAAAGGAGCTGGCATAATCTGTGCAAGAAGATCCTTGAGATCCCCCCCCCCCCAATACACATTGGATTGTTGACTTATCCCCCTGAAATCGGTTGGCTTAACCGACTCTTGTTTCTAAGGCGTGTAGTGGCCTTTGGACTCTTCATCTGCTTTGTGGGTCCCATTTATAAAGACATCCAGAAAGTCAGCTCTCGTTTTGTTGAACATTGGATACCAACAGTGGTTGATGGACTTCATTGACTTATCAGGGTTACAATTGTAGTGTCTGTTGCTCTTGTATCAAGAATAGCGCTGCCTGTGACCAACCTCTCCAGAGAGCCACTGATTTAAACACGCCATAGGGTTATCATTCATCTCTTTATCCAACATGTCTACTCCAAAAAATGTATCGCTGGAAACGAATGGGTTAAATCCGCATTGCTGTCATAGGACGATGAGAAGACGGAAATCCAAAGTATGCGGTTTACTAGTCAACGCGTTTCGAGGTTTCAAACTCCTTCAAGACAAGCCACTGTGATCACCATGGTTTGTCCTGATGAAGACATTTGAAACTTCGAAATGCATTGGCTAGTAACCGCATACTTTGGATTTCTGTCTTCTCATCGTCCTTTGACGGCAGTGCCGGTTTTAACCCATTAGTTTCCAGCTTTCCATGTTTTCTTCCTTGCGGGTCTACAGTAGCCTGAGTGTTTTCAATGGTTGTGAGCACACAACATGATCGGATGAGCACGACCGTGTATCTTACATCCAGATAAGACACTATTGTTCTTTTTGTCCTTCCAGCTTTTACCACAAAAAAAATGAATCTTTGTCAGAGTTCAGGTTTTTGGAAATTTGCATATATATTGAACTTAGTGATGGATTGTACGTGAAGTGCAACCCTGCTTTTGTAGATGGGTTAAAATAATCCATTGCGGTAGGTTTTCACTATTTTTGTAAAATACATTAGTTTACATGATTGCTATAATAAAGCAAAATTGCGGAAAAAAAAAAAAATTAGTGCGCACAGTATAATACAGTTTTCCAGAAATGTGGCATACTGTCCACTTTTATTATGTTGCAATAGATGATATCTTGCATTAGGATACAGAAAAGATATATATCTTGGTACCGTGTTAGCCAGTAGATAGAAAAATATTTGGAATTGAGAGTCCTCAGTGGTTGATACCTTTTAATGGCCAACTGAAAAGATGGTAACAAATTGTAATAGTTTGTATTAGTCTTGCCTGATGAAGAGACCTGTGTAGTCTGGAAAGCTTGCAATTTGTTACCATCTTTTCAGTTGGCCATTAAAAGGTATCAACCACTGAGGACTCTCAATTCTAAATATCTTGCATTAATAAATTTGACATCAACATTTTATTGATTAATTTTTTTAAATTAAAGCCCATGCCCCTTTTTCTATACACCGGTACAAAAGTGCTAAACCCATCATCTGTTTGAATGGATTTTTGCTTTGTAAATCTTGAAACATTTTCAGTATTGTGTGATATTCTTGTAAATGAGCGCGGTAGGACTGTGGAGAATATTTTATGGAAAATCTTTTGCCGAAAATGATTTCTCTTGTTCTAGGATGATCCATACACAAACCTGAACACTGCATTTGATGTCGCCGAGAGGTTCCTGGACATTCCTAAGATGTTGGACGCTGAAGGTAATTTCCTCTCTATTCTGCTGCCATATAGTTAATCATTATTTTATACAGGCCTAACCAGTAAATTATCTTCTTTTTTTCTCTCTTTGAACATCCTGTCTGCTCAATAAGTCATCATTGAGTGCATTCACAATTTCATATGAATTTAAGTGTAAGCGCTGATCATCTGGGGTTTTGGTCCCACCACCAGGAGTGATACTGTTTCTGTCCACAATGTAGAACACGTACATAACGTAGAACACGTACATAACTATGGTGTAATTACATCATAAAACCTTTGTTCTCATTGAACACAAAAGGACATGTCATCCCTAAGACTATTAGGTGGTTTTTGGATCAACCCATAAGTTAAAGACGCTACTGGCTCCAAATGGGGTTCTATTTAGTGGTTTATAATGCTGTCCGAGCATATTCTGATTCCACCGGGTTGAGGAAGTGAAACAAAGGAAATTGAGTGTTGGTGCATTAATATACTCCCCAATCACCATCTTCACCATTTTTCAGCGCTTTACCACTCCCCTTCTGGGTCATGTGGCTCCTATTGCTTCTTGCCGGCTCACACTGCCTTCTAGTCAGAGGTCCGTCTCCAATGTAAGTCAGAAGTAGGCACATTGTATTAGCGGCTTCTCGGCTCACACTCAGGCCCACATTCATTAAGGCCTGTGATCTTCATAGAATGTTAGAGTTGGGAGGGACCTCCAGGGTCATCGTGTCCAACCCCCTGCTCAATGCAGGAGTCACTAAACCATCTCAGACAGATGGATGTCCAGTGTCTGTTTGAAGACTTCCTTTGAAGGAGAACTCGTCACTAGAGTTCAGCGAATATGGTCAGAATCGGTTGCCGAATCTGAATTTGCCATATTAGTAACCTATTTGTGCCAAATTTGTGTGGTGTTTTGGCTTCGAACATATTCGTTCATTTCTATTTCCATTGACTTCACTCATAATCGGAACCAAATTTAGAAAAATTAGCTCAACTCTACTCCCCTCTTCTCGCCGGTGTTAATGAGAGCACGTTTTGGAGTCAGATGCTCCTGATTCATTAACCCCTTTGACGTACTATCCCGTCCATGGGACCTGGGCCTTAATTCCCAGGGACGGGATAGTACGTTATACGCGATCAGCCGCGCTCACGAGTGGAGCGCACCCGGGTGTCAGCTGATTTTCACAGCCGACACCCGGAGCTCAGTGTCAGGAGCGGTCAAGGACTGCTCCCGCCACTTTAACCCCCGGAAAACTGCGATCAAACAAGATCGCAGCGTTCCGGTGGCATATAGAAGCATCTCACAGGGAGGGGGCTCTCTGCATGCTTCCCTGAGACCCTCAGATCAACGCGAAGTGATCGCGTTGTTCTGAGGGTCTCCTCTAGGCAGGCCCCTGGATCCAAGATGGCCGCAGGTTCCTTCCCGGTCCTGCAGGGAGGTGGCTTGTCAGTGCCTGCTGAGAGCAAGCGCAGGCAAAACCTCCTTCACTGCCTGTCAGATCGCTGATCTGACACAGTGCTGTGCTGGTCATAGATTTCAGTGTGAGCCGGCAAGTCGGAAAACCACCCAGAAAAGGAGAAGCACTGGTAACCAGGGAAGACGGTGATAGCGTTCATTTTCATGGAACGTAGAAGTCTATAAAATGGTTTGTACTTGGCGTTGCTAGCTGGTCCATTGTTTATGGCACATCACGTGTGTTTGGCAATTTAGTGACACATTCATTTTTTCAGTTTTGGCTGCCAGGTTTTTGGGCCCACTGCTGTAACACACTGGACCTTATATAAGAGCGGATATGCAGCTGACAGGTCTGATATTGCTTAGGCAGTCATCATACGTGGCTCCCATTGTATTAGTAACATACTGGCAAGCACTTCTTTTTTTTAAACCCCCACCTTCCCCCCAAAAAAAATCTTTCCTGTTGAAGACCTGGAACAAAAAATCCTTCTGTCCTAGTGACACACAAGAATCGGCCATTTTCTTCTCTATGTTGTAGTCGGGATTTAAAGGGAACCTGTAGCTAACGTGATTAAACCCCCGGGATGCTGGTATAGTTCTCGGAAAACCATCCTAACCATGCTCCAGCTCATATCCTCTGATTTACTATAAGGGGGAATAGTTTGTAAATGGCACAGACTGCTCACCGATAGCCTGGCTACACTGTTGGCTATGCACGTTGCCCTCGTAATTGGCATGCCCACTGAGTTACTATTGTTCTGACTGCAGAAGCAGAGTTGGACCCTAATCTAGAAAATATTGGCATGGTATCACCAGGGCACCATAACTATTGAGCACACAAGAAGTGCCCAGATGACTATTGGTGAACGGACAAGCTGTTTTATTACTTAACCTCACTTCCTCCAATAATACATCCATGTTGTATCCTGACAATAGCTCGTTAAAGGGTTATTTACAAAAAATCTAGTTATATCCTGATTGCCGGGGGAATGTGCTGGAATCCCCAACGATCCCAAGATTGGGGCTTTGGAACCCCCAAGAACAGGGCTTGGCGGTGAATGGAGCAGTGGTGCACAGGAGTGGCCTCCACTCCATTCATTGTCTATGGGACTGCCAGAGCATAGTACTCAGCAGGGGGGTTGAGTAACCCATTAATGGAAATTTCTGAAAAATCGCTTCAATAGCTTATTTTATTGAACTTGTGTTTAACCTGAATGGCATAATGATATTGAATCCTGTCTTGCTCTTTTTCTTTATCCTTATGACATTGTTTAAACAGCATAGGGCAGAAATGTTTGTCCTAAATTTGGGGTGCATTTATACTAGCCAATTATTGGGAATAACAGTTCCTTTGAACTCGCTTCCGGATAATCATAGTCTAAACCGGCTGCTAATCAACCAACAGACGAGCAAAATTCTCGATTGTCGTGTAAAAAGGATTTTTAAGTTTAAAAATCCTCTTTCTCGGCAGCACATTGTTCTGTGTAAAGAAGAGTTGTGCTGCTGAGAACAATTACGGTATTTCTGTACACAAGTAATTGTGGTTGTCATGCATGAATAATCTTATTATACTGCTGTTGATCGGTTTCTATTAGTGATGAGCGAACGTTCTCAGAAAAGGTGTTATCCGATCATGCTCAGGAGCTAAAAAATTGTCTTCGGCGTGCTCGGGTAATATGCTCGATTTCCCGCACCTGCAAGTCTCGCAGTTGTTGGACAGCCTGAACACAAGCATGGATTGCCTAACAAACCGGCAACGAGACATGCAGCCTTGGGGACTTGAACATATTATCCGAGCATGCTGAGATAACACCTTATAGCATTTCTTCACAACAAGTCCATTAATATGAGGCATACAGGTAGGACTAGTGTAACATTTCTATGACCTGTATGCCCATAATTAATAGGTCATATATGTCCCGGGGGGTGACCGATTCCCTTTAACGCGGCATGTTGGCTAGTCTAAATGCAGCAGTCCTGGATACACATATGACTAACTTGTCATTATATTTCAGATAGCTTAGGCATGAATTATTTTAAAGATCATAAGTCCTTATCTAAATAATTTTGTATTTAATAAAAAATGAATATTAATTACTAAAATGTTAATTTATATACTAATATTAATTGCTAAAATTAATAATATTATGACCTGAGTTTAAAGTGGTTATCTACCACCACTCGCTTCTGCATCGGGGGGTGGGGGGAGCGGGTGCTACCAATGTGGCATCGGTCTACTGCGGGAGTGAGGGTGTTAGGGGGTATCCTGAAACGTGTTGGTGCCTAATTAAAGCTTGTAGTTGAAGTTCACATAAAATCTGGTGCAATCACTTCTCTACTCGGGGCATATTTGTGGTTAATGGGATCAGGATGCTCAAGGTGAAGACACTCCATGATTACAATGACTTTTCTGCTTCAGGACTTCCTAATGCTTTTGTTTCTAAGCAGTTCAGTCAGATCATGTGTAGCGACTGCATCATGTCAGTGTGAACATGTACCACACTACATTCACACCCAGTCCCTGAGCACACAGTGCATGCTTCTTATCAGGAGGGCATTATGTGGATCTCATCTCCTCAGTTTGTGAAGCGATTAGGTGGTCAACGTATATGTCTGTTTTAATAAGAACATCAGTTTTTCCACCTAAAAGATCCAAAAATACCTGAAAGTCCCGGAGAATACCCTCTTGTGTGAAACCTTTTCTTTTAAAAGGGGGTTGTGCACAGTGGTCATCCCACTTAGATGGTTTTCCCCCCAAAAAAAACTGACTGATCATGGGGTGGCAACATTCAGTTCACCTGCAGTGCTGTCATCAGTGAAGTTGGTTGTCCGGTGAAAACAAATTGTCACCTATCGGCGGGATAGGAATGGGTGGGGATTGTCTCCTGGATGAGGAACTTTTGTCCTTGCTAGAATGGAGCTGCCAAACTCCTGCTCGCCCGCTGCTCCATTCATTCCCTATTGGGCTTCCGCTCAGCTTTTTTCATCCGCCCCATAGAGAACAAATGGAGCGACTGTCGTGCGCCCGACCTCCTGTTTCATTTTGTAACGTGGATAAAACTTGTGCTGATGATCTGCGCGGGACGAAGGAAATAGAACAGAAAGGACTTCACACAAGAGGCAACAGAAAGGCCGACATTTCATGTTGTAAGTTAGACTTCTGTGCACCCCAACAAGTTTGCAGTAGTTTGTTTTTAAAAAGAACTTGTAAGTATGATTTTGTAATATACAGGAAAGACATGGCTGTAATACTGAGTACATTGATACCTTTTGTGAAGAAATCGGCTTTGTGGTTCATCTTTAATCACCATTTATCTGCTACTTAGATTTTGGTGCACAGGGGCCGGACTGTGCACCGGGTGTTCTTCTCCCTGTCTGTGATTCCCCTACTCCTTCGCTGCCTCCTATCTGTGAATGACGGATCACTGCTGAGATTTCATACAGAGGAGGACGGTCATTTAAAGACTGGGGGCAGAGAGAGAGTCAGGGACTCAGACAGGGAAGAGAGGACTCAGTGCACAGACCGGCCCCTGTGCACCGAAATAATAATATATAAAACTTTAAATGGTGATTAAAGAAGAACCACAAAGCCGATTTCCTCACCAAAGGTATCAATTTAATCAGCATTACAGCCATGGATTTACGATCTATTAGGAAATCATGCTGACAGGCTCTTTAGCATTATCCATTACACGATTGGCCAACTGCTGTATCAGATCTAATTTGCTCGATTTATCAAATAATGTGGATCGCGAGGTTCAATGTTCCATTCACAATCGCTGTTTACATCTGCTACATCGTGTTTTGTCATTGTTTTTACATTTGACCGTGTTTCCATCTCATATACTGAATCAACATGCTTTAAACCTTTTCTTGACAGACATTGTTGGGACGGCTCGCCCTGATGAGAAGGCCATCATGACCTACGTTTCTAGCTTCTATCACGCCTTTTCAGGAGCCCAGAAGGTATCCCAGGGTTCCAGTATCTCTCCAATCAGCACATTGTTCCTGTCGCTAATGTGCAACTCTTTCTCCCTTTCTCTGTTTTTAGCACTGGGATATCCTTCCTCTTTCTTTGGGATGTTCAGGATAGTCACTAAGCACAAATATTCTTTCCTCCAGTACACCCTAGTTTGTATCATGTCTCTATAGCCACTAATAAGCTCCTAATATTGGGAATTGTTCTGTTAATTGGTTACAGTCACTATATGGTAATATTATATGAGCGTTGTTTTTACATGTGTGTTAGTCACTGCTATCGTGCAACGTTTGAGAGGGGAGCAGACTGAGGAAATCAAACGGTCCATTAGGGGGCGCCATCCTATGTAAGATCAACAATAAGTCAGACCGAATTTTTGAGAATTCAAAACATAAAGATATATAAGCATATAATATAAACTCTACCATTGCTGATAAACCATAGATCTGCTATATTTTGCTATTTTTATTTATTTTCATATTTATAAATCCTTTTTCCACCTTTTTTTTTTCCTTATTATCTTGATTATTGGGGCTGTTGACCTGCTTTTTCTCCATTCTGCTTCTACCATAAATGAGCTATCGACACCCTCTATTGTGATAGCAGCTTTTGATTAAAGTTCCATTTACAGAATATATTAAGGATAGAAAATAGTACAATAGCGTCTGTGCAGCCCTTCAGCCAACTATTGCATAGGATAGCACCAGAAGCCACAAACTGCGTTGTTTATTTTTTAGCATCACAGACTCTCAGCACATTGAGCAATAGATGATGTTTCATTTAGCAGCAGATATTTAAAGGGAATCTGTCACCTCCTCTACACCTAATAAACAGTCACCATAACGTTGAAAGGTTTTTGCCACCTCATCTTAGAGCTGTATACTGTAGAGACAGAGACCCTGATTCCAGCGATTTGTCACTTACTGGGCTGCTTGCTGTAGTTTTGATAATCTCCTGCTGCTAAAACTGATTTTATCACTACAGGACTAGTAACCCTGCTGCCAGGTAGCCCTCCATATTTCTAAGCTGTGTGTAACCCTGCCCCCACCACCGACAGGCAGAAAGCTGCCAATCAGTGGTGTGGGCGGGGTTATACAGAGCTCAGCATTTAGAGCACTGCTAGATCTCCAGCAGAGAAAACCAGAATTTAAAAAAGAAAACGCCAGCAGCCCTGCAATCAGGGTCTCTCTTCCTACACCATAGTTGCAAAAACCCGCTGACAGATTCCTTTTAAATTAAACTTTGTTCTGTACTAAAATAAAGTCCTTTATGTGACATAGACATGCTTCTCTCTTTGAAAAAAATAACAATTAAAAACACTATTATTATTGTAACAGCTAATTTACAAAATTGTGTAAGGAGGGCTGAATGGGCACTAGATCCTGTGATGGGGCGTTGAGCCAGGGAGCCTTTTTCCCTAAATATGGGGCCGTTGGTATCAAACTCATTTTGCCTTCTTCTGGATCAATATGTTAGGCTATGGGTTGAACTCTTTGTATTTTTTCAACCTTTAAAACTATGAAGCATAAAGGACTTTCTTTTACTGCAGGACTCGGCTTATGTGAAGTTAGTGGGTGTAGGGGAGCTGATGGGTTCTGCACGCACATACAATACTTGTCAGTCCATCCATATGGTCCCTGCTGCTTCTATGGAGCCCTGGATTCTGCTATTCTGTAATCAAATGACTAAAAGAACAACCATCTTTGTCATCCATAGTAACCCATCATAGCTCGGCTTTCATTTCTTTTAATGCTGTTGGAATATGAAAGGGTCTCTTTGATTGTTTGCAGTGTGCATCGAGGGCAGCGTCATCAATCTGCTCAATTCTGCTTCAAATGCTATGATTTCTTTCCTGCATACGGCAACTGACTTTCATTATTAGAAATCTGTCAGCAGGTTTTGCTATGTAATCCGAGAACATCATAATATAGCGCAAGAGACCCTGATTCCAGCGACGTATCACTTACTGAGCTGCTTGCTGGAGGTTTGCTAAAATCCTTGTCTTCTCGTTGTAGATATAGCAGTGCTTAGAATGTAGATCTGTGTATAACTCCGCCCACACCACTGATTGGCAGCTTTATGTGTGCATTGTGAGCCAATCCGTGATGGGGGGCAGGATTGCACAGATTAGCCTGACTTTTCTGCATGTGACACCTAGTCTGGCAGTGATAATCTCCTGCTGATAAAACACTGATTGCATTGAAACGACAGTACACCGCCTAATAAGTGACACATCCTCGGAATCAGTCTCATTTGTCTTCTACTATGCTGCTTTCAGGTTAAATGGTAAAATCCTGCTGACAGATTTTCTTTAAAATAGAAAACTTACTATATAATTTTAATTTCCAGTTCCCTGATTACATATACAGTGTATGACGACCATCACCAGGTGGTGATGCAGATAGATTTCTGTGCAGCGTATAGTAATTTGTACTTCTCTTGGGGCAGGAATCCGAGGAAGAAGTATTAAATGAGTAATTCACAGCTAGTGAGAAATGAAGCAGAGGAAAACGTTTGACTAGTCCGGCACAGCCCCCCGGCCATCTTCTCCCCACCCAGCTCCGGTTGATTGACAGGTCTCTCCAATACATGTGCTTAAGGATTAACCTGTCAATCAACTGAAGCGGGTCAGCCGGGGCCCCACCAGATTAGTTGTGTCCCTTCTCTCTGGACATAGTGCTTAGCAGGCTATCCGGCACACAGTGGCCATGCTCATTACATGAATGGGTGCCAAATTACTGACATGAAGTCCCCGATTCATCATTTGCAAGTTTTTTTTTCTTTTGTCCCTTTCCTTTTTTCTCTTGTGATATTAGTTGACGTTTTTTTTTAGAGCCAAATACATCAGAATGGCGCTGTCCATTCATGAGTTTGGTTCAAAGTGAGAAAACAAAAAATCTATTATCTATTTTTTTTTTCCTTTCTTGACCCGCTGTTTGGGACTTTTGGTCGGCACTTTGCCACCAAAACTCTTTATAATTGTGCCAAAAATTTAGCGTACGTGTGTGTGTGGGGGAGGAGGAGACGCTGGAGTGAAATTGCGCCAAATTTTTACGACTCTTTCAGAAGTTGCAATTGATGAGTCTGGCGAAAGCATAAACTCTACCCACAAAGCGGAAAAACAGACAAACAGGCGGACATATATAAAATTGCCTTAAAAAAAAGGCGCGAATAGAATAATGAATTGGATGCAAGCAAGAAAAGACGCAAATCTAGACCATAATGATGGATCTCCGTGTATGGGAGTGTCCTTGCTTTCTCCCAATGGCAGGAGTGTCTGGCAGACCACGTGGACCCCTGGTCGAGCCCAGCGGGTATGGGGGACGTGGTGGCGGTAGAAGGGTGGTCGTTTTCACCCCACCCTGTACCGTATGACCTCCGTTCTCTAGGGTCGTTCCTGCTGTGGATGCTTTTCCCATTATTAACCCTGCTCTCCCCATTCCATGTGACTGTTCTTGCACTTTGCTCTTTTGCTTCTCTTGTTTCCTTTCCAACCTCTTCTTTTCCTTTCCTGTACAGATATTATAGGGACGCTAAGGCCGGATATGAAGGCTTTAATGACCTATGTGTCATGTTATTACCACGCCTTCTCAGGTGCCCAGAAGGTGAGCTATAATATGTCATAAAACTGCACAAATTCGCATCCTCAATAAAAGGACCTTATGTCTTGAGTCGCTGAGCGAATGCAAAAAGTGCTTTACACATTTCCACATACCTGGCGCATATATGCCCCACTTCATTGTTCACGTGCCATTTTAAGTGTTAATATCCGCCACCCACTTGTGCGTTCATGTTTCGTCTCGTTGAATAAGCACCCGCTGTCACCATTCATCTAAATCAGAAGTGCCGTGTGAAGACCTTCAAGTAGCTACTAGTCCCAGTGTTCCTGATTTTATTTACGTATTTTTAAATAACTCTGTACGTTTTTTGGAGCTTGGCATGAAAGGATTATTTATTCACGGTCCATATGTGTAGAGCTTCAATTTCATTAGAATTTGACATTGCAAGTCAGACTGGAGCTACATGATGGCTCGTGTTCAACGTTGCTCATCAAGGAGTATCCAGATATATGGAAATACAGCTCATGTTAAAAAAATATCCCATAAACGTATATTCTCTTAATATATCGCAGTCATCATATTCTATGGCTCTGTGTACTTACAATTGCTCATTTTGCCTTTCTACCCAGCTAATTCCTTTTTCTTCTCTGTGCTCTATGTAGTAACAGGAAGTCTCTTGTCCCTGCATTATTCATTCCCCTCTTCAACTGCTGACCCTTCTGCTCGTACCCTTCCCCCTGCCAGGGACTGTTGTGCTGATGACTCATGTAGAAAAAATTGACCTCCTGTTAGTACATAGAGCTTAGGGTACCGTCACATTTAGCGACGCCGCAGCGATCTAGACAACGATGCCGATCGCTGCAGCGTCACTGTGTGGTCGCTGGAGAGCTGTCACACAGACAGCTCTCCAGCGACCAACGATGCCGAGGTCCCCGGGTAACCAGGGTAAACATCGGGTTACTAAGCGCAGGGCCGCGCTTAGTAGCCCGATGTTTACCCTGGTTACCAGTGTAAATGTAAAAAAAAAAAACACTACATACTTACATTCCGGTGTCTGTCGCGTCCCTCGGCGTTCTGCTTTCCTGTTCTGTGTGAGCGCCAGCCGTAAAGCAGAGCGGTGACGTCACCACTGTGCTTTACGGCCGGCGCTCAGAGTGCAGGGAAGCAGAACGCCGGGGGACGCGACAGACACCGGAATGTAAGTATGTAGTGTTTTTTTTTTTTTTTTACATTTACACTGGTAACCAGGGTAAACATCGGGTTACTAAGCGCGGCCCTGCACTTAGTAACCCGATGTTTACCCTGGTTAGGCTACGTTCACATTAGCGTTTCCCGACGCAGCGTCAGGAAACGCTGCGGCGACGCATGCGTCATGCGCCCCTATATTTAACATGGGGGACGCATGGACATGCGTTGTGCGACGCATGTGTTTTTTTTGCCGTAAGCGTCGGGCGCAGAAAACGCAACAAGTTGCATTTTTCTTGCGTCCAAATTTCGGCAAAAAACGACGCATGCGTCGCAAAACGCAGCGTTTTTGCATGCGTTTTGGTGCGTTTTTATTTGCGTTGTGCGTTGCGTCGCCGACGCAGCGGCGCACCACGCAAATGTGAACGTAGCCTTACCAGTGAAGACAGCGCTGAATCGGCGTCACACACGCCGATTCAGCGTTGTCTGCGGGAGATCCAGCGACGAAATAAAGTTTTGGCCTTTCTGCTCCGACCAACGATGTCACAGCAGGATCCAGATCGCTGCTGTGTGTCAAACACAACGATATCGCTATCCAGGACGCTGCAACGTCACGGATCGCTAGCGATATCGTTGTTAAGTTGGTCAGTGTGAAGGTACCTTAAGCGACGCTGCAGCGATCTAGACAACAATCCCGATCGCTGCAGCGTCGCTGTGTGGTCGCTGGAGAGCTGTCACACAGACAGCTCTCCAGCGACCAACGATGCCGAGGTCCCCGGGTAACCAGGGTAAACATCGGGTTACTAAGCGCAGGGCCGCGCTTAGTAACCCGATATTTACCCTGGTTACCTAAAAAACAAACACTACATACTTACATTCCGGTGTCTGTCGCGTCCCTCGCAGTGCTTCCCGCACTGACTGTGAGCGCCGGCCGGCCGTAAAGCAGAGCACAGCGGTGACGTCACCGCTGTGCTTTACGGCCGGCACTCACAGTCAGTGCGGGAAGCTGAAGGCGAGGGACGCGACAGACACTGGAATGTAAGTATGTAGTGTTTGGTTTTTTTAGGTAACCAGGGTAAATATCGGGTTACTAAGCACGGCCCTGCGCTTAGTAACCCGATGTTTACCCTGGTTACCAGTGAAGACATCGCTGGATCGGCGTCACACACGCCGATTCAGCGATGTCAGCGGGTGATCCGGCGACGAAATAAAGTTCTGGCCTTCTAGCTCCGACCAGCGATGTCACAGCAGGATCCTGATCGCTGCTGCGTGTCAAACGCAACGATATCGCTATCCTGGACGCTGCAACGTCACGGATCGCTATCGTTATCGTTCTAAAGTCGCTCAGTGTTGAAGGTACCTTTAGGCTACTTTCACACTAGCATCGGATTCGGCCCGTCGCATTGCGTCGGGCCGAGATTCCGACGCTAGCGTTTGATGCGCCGCACAACGAGTGCAGCGGATGCATTTCTCCGGCGCATCCGCTGCCCCATTGTGAGGTGCGGGGAGGTGGGGGCGGAGTTCCGGCCGCGCATGTGCGGTTGGAAAAAGCAGTCCTTCGGCAGCAAAAAACGTTACATTTAACGTTTTTTGCTCCCGGAGGTCCGCCACAACACGGCGCAACCGTCGCACGACGGTTGCGACTTGCGTCAATATGTCGCAATGCGTCGGTAATGTTACTCTATGGGGCAAAAACGTTTTTTCCCCTAAACGACGCATTGCGACGTATTCAAAAAAACGCCAGTGTGAAAGTAGCCTTGGAAGGATGCAGTCAGTTTTTAATCATGGCTTATGTAGACTGCAATATATTAAGAGGATAGATAAAAACTCTGGAGAGTGCTACCTTAAAGAGTTTTTGCTCTGATTTTACTCCTGCTGCTCCCTGATTTATTCATATTTTTATAAGTCTGCCATACAGTTCCAGAAATGTGCGCGTTTTAATTTAGTGCAAAGTTTTTTTTTGTTTTGTTTTTTGTCAACTGGGCGGTGCCTACTGGTTAATAATGTGGAGCAGCCTAAAGACATGCCCCCATGAGCAGCGCCCCCTTGGCCAAGACAATAATGACGGGTCCTCGTGATGTTTTTGAGCGGGGCCATGATCCCTTATGCCATCAACCTAAAAAATCCTAATTACCGTACATTTTCTTTTTCTTCAAACCTGTCTTGGGTCACACGGAAGGCATTTTCACATCTAAAACTTCCAACTATGTCAGTAATTTTACCGAGGCCCTTTCCCTAAACTTTTCACATTGAACTGGACCCAGTATGTAATGTTGGCTGCAGAGTCTGGGGGCACGGATCGCCTCTTCATACTGACTCTTCTCTTTTCACCCTGCTGCAGATCATTTCATATTTCCTGCTGCTTCCATCCACCTGTGCAATCCCCCTATCTGTACATCCCTTTTACACGGGCCGACGTCAGAAGAGAACATTTCTAGGGTCTCTGCTTGTTCACCATACAGACATGTTTCAAACAAACTTCAGCGTGCGTCTAAAAATTATCCATTGTCAGCAGCACATCCACTTGTGTAAACCGGAATGTGCTGCCAACAATGGTGAAGGTGTATTGGAGCGAGCAATCACTGAATGCCCCCATGTAAGTGAGCACTGTTCATCGGCCTGCTATATCGTCCATCAATACCCGTGTCACAGGGCCCCAATTATTTGTTCACGCTGGGGTTATAAAGCCATGTAAAAAAAAAAAAAAAAGCGCTTCGAAAAACAAGATAGTATGTGTCCTGTTTACACTGGGGGATGTGCTGCCGACCATATTGATTTTTAGACCCACATTAAAGTGGTTGTCTGGGGGTTTTACATTGATGGTCTATCTGAGTAATACTATATATTTGTCTAATAAGAGACTGGAGGTGTCTGACTGATGGGCGCAAGTGCTGCAAACATTACTATAGTCCCCAGCAGCTAAGAAGTGCGCAGCAGCTGCATTGCGCTCAGGCTTCCTCTGCTGATAAATGATGGCTGTAGTGGGCTCCTGCTTGGCAGTGGATCTACTGTCCATTAAGAGGAATATTTGCAATATATACTCTTCTTTTTACTGTATAATGATGGGGATTCCAAGTGTCATAGGATCCAAAAACCGTCAAATACATCAAGCAATGTATAATCCCGTAATTCCACCTGTTGTGACTGCTTGGTCATGCTTAAAGGGGGTTTCAGTTTTGGACAACCCTTGGCTGCAGTTTATTTAAAAAAAACAAACAAACTGTGCTTTTCTCACCCTCACTGGGTCTAGCACTGAGTCTCCACTGCTGCTCCCAGTATTTGTCTGCAGTGCTGACGTTACATTGATAACACTGCAGCCAGTGCTGTCCGCTCAGGCAGAACCACTTAGCTCACTGATTGGCTGCAGCCAGTGTGTCCTCAGTGCTGCAGATGATTACAGACAGCGGTAGCAGAGGCATAGACTCGGCACTGGACCTGGGGAGGGTAATGACTCATCAGCTTGTGTGGTTTTTTCTTGTTTTTTTTTTTTTTTTTAGAACTTCAGTAAGGGGGCGAGTAATGAAAAATGTGTTTAATTATACTATAAGATTGGATGTAAAGGTGCAATCAGTTTTTTTTTAAGATTTAGGGTTTTTTAAGGGGTTGTCTACTACCCAGACAACCTCTTCTAAATTCCTATGTTCCTTCCCGCAGTAAAATAATGACACCTATACTCGGCTCTGGTGCCAGCGCTGTTCCCGTGGTGTCGGTACTGGCTCTCCCAGGGATTGCATGACATAAGTGTCACGCGATCCCTGCGGCCAGTAAGCCCTGGCTTCATTCTCGAGCAAACTCATTTCTCTCTATGCCTTTATTTGTAGCTATTCTCAGTCCTGTCCAGTAATACGATTTTGTAAAATTATGAAGGTTCTATATAAATACAAGGTCTTTTTTTAAGAGGAAACCATCATTTGAAGACTCCATAGAAGTATAGCTATTGATATATGCTCTCAGACATTGAATGTGTGAAGATGTCCGAATATTTGCTTGTGGCTTTGATATTTGCCATACATATGCATTTCTACTTGTAACTTGATGCTCTATCCTTCGCCCACTGCTTTGCTTTACAAATTCATGTGGGGTACGCGTCCCCTCATACAGGTCCTTCTCAAAAAATTAGCATATAGTGTTAAATTTCATTATTTACCATAATGTAATGATTACTTTCATATATTATAGATTCATTATCCACCAACTGAAATTTGTCAGGTCTTTTATTGTTTTAATACTGATGATTTTGGCATACAACTCCTGATAACCCAAAAAACCTGTCTCAATAAATTAGCATATCAAGAAAAGGTTCTCTAGTGAGGGCCTGGAGGGTGGGCATTTTCGAGAGAAGGGTACTAAATTCTGCACTATTAGGCTTATCCAAAAGGTTTGGGACAAAGTTAAGGGAATTAGGGGAGTGAGGGCACTTACTAGGTTCTCGCCCTTGTGGAATAATTGTCTCCTACAGGAGTTTAGACAGATGGAGGGATTTCAGGTTTGGAAGGGAGCGGGAATCTCTCGGATGAGCCAGGTTTTGCACCAAGGTAGAATTAAGGATTTCAAGACATTACAGGAGGAATTTCTGCTGCCAAGCTCTGAACTGTATCAGTATAATCGCATCTCTCATGCATATCGGGCACAATGTAGGAGGGGGCCTATAGAGATTCAGGTGGACCTGATGCTAGACTTTATCCTTATGGGGGAAAGCACAAGGGGGGTGATCTCGGGAATATATGAGTTCCTGCTATTTTCCTTTTTAGAGAAACATCCTATCAGAGCCAGGGCGAAGTGGGAGGCCGATTTGGGGGCGATTGACGGCGATCGGTGGGACTCAATATTGGAATACGTGCCCAAGATCTCGATGAGTGAGCCTGGGAGGTTGTCACAATTGTTTGTTATTCATAGGGCCTATAGAACTCCGGATATGCTGTTCAGGGCAGGTTTAAGACCTAATTCTGAGTGCCCTAGGTGCTCGCAATCCGAGGCGGGTATCTTCCATATGATGTGGCAGTGCCCTAGGCTGGCCTCGTTTTGGATTGTAGTGATAAACAAAGTGGGACTAACATACAATTGTTCGGTACCACGGGACCCTCTGGTATGCATATTAGGTTACGTGGAGGAAATTGTAACTGATAACTTGTATAAAACAGTTATTGCTAGATTGCTGTTTATTGCACGAAAGTTGATCGCTAAGTTCTGGATTAGGGTTGAGCCACCAACGAGAAGAGATTTCATGATGCAAGTAGACCATATTGTTGCATTGGAGAGGAGCATCTATTCTAAAAGAAACAAGATGGACCTTTTCAACAGGTTATGGAATCCCTGGATCGAGTCGACGTGATCTGGAGACCTTGCTCGTGCTTTTGGAACATATATCCCCGTGGGAGCAGTATTGATATGACGCCTTCTTGTTCCTGGTTAATAATGGACATTCGGGTAGATCGGAGTGGTTCTTGTTAGGTCTCCAGGGGAGGGGGGGAGGGAGGTTGGTTTGGGGCTGAAAGTTTATTGAAAATGCAAAACATAGATGTGTACTGTTTGCAGTAATGTAATCTGCATATATTTTTCTCACTGTTTAATAAAAACATTTGATTAAAAAAAAAAAGAAAAGGTTCTCTAAACGACCTATTACCCTAATCTTCTGAATCAACTAATTAACTCTAAACACATGCAAAAGATACCTGAGGCTTTTATAAACTCCCTGCCTGGTTCATTACTCAAAACCCCCATCATGGGTAAGACTAGCGACCTGACAGATGTCAAGAAGGCCATCATTGACACCCTCAAGCAAGAGGGTAAGACCCAGAAAGAAATTTCTCAACAAATAGGCTGTTCCCAGAGTGCTGTATCAAGGCACCTCAATGGTAAGTCTGTTGGAAGGAAACAATGTGGCAGAAAACGCTGTACAACGAGAAGAGGAGACCGGACCCTGAGGAAGATTGTGGAGAAGGACCGATTCCAGACCTTGGGGAACCTGAGGAAGCAGTGGACTGAGTCTGGTGTGGAAACATCCAGAGCCACCGTGCACAGGCGTGTGCAGGAAATGGGCTACAGGTGCCGCATTCCCCAGGTAAAGCCACTTTTGAACCATAAACAGCGGCAGAGGCGCCTGACCTGGGCTACAGAGAAGCAGCACTGGACTGTTGCTAAGTGGTCCCAAGTACTTTTTTCTGATGAAAGCAAATTTTGCATGTCATTCGGAAATCAAGGTGCCAGAGTCTGGAGAAAGACTGGGGAGAAGGAAATGCCAAAATGCCTGAAGTCCAGTGTCAAGTACCCACAGTCAGTGATGGTGTGGGGTGCCATGTCAGCTGCTGGTGTTGGTCCACTGTGTTTCATCAAGGGCAGGGTCAATGCAGCTAGCTATCAGGAGATTTTGGAGCACTTCATGCTTCCATCGGCTGAAATGCTTTATGGAGATGAAGATTTCATTTTTCAGCACGACCTGGCACCTGCTCACAGTGCCAAAACCACTGGTAAATGGTTTACTGACCATGGTATTACTGTGCTCAATTGGCCTGCCAACTCTCCTGACCTGAACCCCATAGAGAATCTGTGGGATATTGTGAAGAGAAAGTTGAGAGACGCAAGACCCAACACTCTGGATGAGCTTAAGGCCGCTATTGAAGCATCCTGGGCCTCCATAACATCTCAGCAGTGTCACAGGCTGATTGCCTCCATGCCACGCCGCATTGAAGCAGTCATTTCTGCCAAAGGATTCCCGACCAAGTATTGAGTGCATAACTGAACATTATTATTTGTTGGTTTTTTTGTTTGTTATTAAAAAACACTTTTATTTGATTGGATGGGTGAAATATGCTAATTTATTGAGACAGGTTTTTTGGGTTATCAGGAGTTGTATGCCAAAATCATCAGTATTAAAACAATAAAGACCTGACAAATTTCAGTTGGTGGATAATGAATCTATAATATATGAAAGTTTAATTGTAATCATTACATTATGGTAAATAATGAAATGTAACACTATATGCTAATTTTTTGAGAAGGACCTGTATATAGATGAGATCTATACAAGAACGCGCCCTGCAGCCATGATCAGTGCTGTGTGACCAGGATGTATTACACCGTCCCACGTGCTGTAGCTGCTGGTTATTAAAGGTATAGAACGCCCCAAATGTCCAGTGAGGATCTGGAGATAGATGGTGCCTGATCAGCCGGCTTTTCTTACTGTATCCATAGATTTCTCTCTACATTCATCTTCATACATGCATTTTCTCATGCTGCTTACAGGCTCTTGATCAACCCTGTCTCTTCTAAGTCTTGAAGGTATAGGTGCACTCTGAGATTTGTGGACACTAATTTCTTGTATTTCTTCACTAATAAAATGTCTCATGATAATCATCACTAATGTGTGTGGTTTGCAGTGTCCTGTGAGAATAATTATACAGTGAATATTGATAACATTAATAACATGAGAACTTTGCTATAAAACACTTTTAGCATGATATGGCCAGTCCCGATCTCTATCTTTCTATCTCTTTCCATTTCTCTCTTTTTTCCATTTCTCTCTCTCTCCCATTTCTCTCTCTCTCTCTCTCTCCCCATCTCTTTTTTTTTTCCATCTTTCTCTCTTTTTCCATCTCTCTCTTTCCATCTCTCTCTTTTTCCATCTCTCTTTCCATCTCTCTCTCTTTCCATCTCTCTCTCTTTCCATCTCTCTCTCTCTTTCCATCTCTCTCTCTCTTTCCATCTCTCTCTCTTTCCATCTCTCTCTTTCCATCTCTCTCTTTCCATCTCTCTCTCTCTCTCTCTCTCTTTCCATCTCTCTCTCTCTTTCCATCTCTCTCTTTCCATCTCTCTCTCTTTCCATCTCTCTCTCTCTTTCCATCTCTCTCTCTCTCTCTTTCCATCTCTCTCTCTTTCCATCTCTCTCTTTCCATCTCTCGCTCTTTCCATCTCTCTCTCTCTCTCTCTCTTTCCATCTCTCTCTCTCTTTCCATCTCTCTCTCTCTTTCCATCTCTCTCTCGCTCTCTCTTTCCATCTCTCTCTCTCTTTCCATCTCTCTCTCTTTCCATCTCTTTCCATCTCTCTCTTTCCATCTCTCTCTCTCTTTCCATCTTTCCATCTCTCTCTCTCTTTCCATCTCTCTCTCTTTCCATCTCTCTCTCTTTCCATCTCTCTCTCTTTCCATCTCTCTTTCCATCTCTCTCTCTTTCCATCTCTCTTTCCATCTCTCTCTTTCCATCTCTCTCTCTCTCTTTCCATCTCTCTCTCTCTCTCTTTCCATCTCTCTCTCTCTCTTTCCATCTCTCTCTCTCTTTCCATCTCTCTTTCCATCTCTCTCTCTCTCTCTTTCCATCTCTCTCTCTCTTTCCATCTCTCTCTCTCTTTCCATCTCTCTCTCTCTTTCCATCTCTCTCTCTCTCTCTTTCCATCTCTCTCTCTCTCTCTTTCCATCTCTCTCTCTCTTTCCATCTCTCTCTCTCTTTCCATCTCTCTCTCTTTCCATCTCTCTCTCTTTCCATCTCTCTCTCTTTCCATCTTTCCATCTCTCTCTCTTTCCATCTCTCTCTCTTTCCATCTTTCCATCTCTCTCTTTCCATCTCTCTCTCTCTCTCTTTCCATCTCTCTCTCTCTTTCCATCTCTCTCTTTCCATCTCTCTCTCTTTCCATCTCTCTCTCTCTTTCCATCTCTCTCTCTCTTTCCATCTCTCTCTTTCCATCTCTCTCTCTCTTTCCATCTCTCTCTCTTTCCATCTCTTTCCATCTCTCTCTCTTTCCATCTCTCTCTCTCTTTCCATCTCTCTCTCTTTCCATCTCTCTCTTTCCATCTCTCTCTCTTTCCATCTCTCTCTCTTTCCATCTCTCTCTCTCTTTCCATCTCTCTCTCTCTTTCCATCTCTCTCTCTCTTTCCATCTCTCTCTCTCTTTCCATCTCTCTCTTTCCATCTCTCTCTCTCTCTCTTTCCATCTCTCTCTTTCCATCTCTCTCTCTCTTTCCATCTCTCTCTCTCTTTCCATCTCTCTCTCTTTCCATCTTTCCATCTCTCTCTCTCTCTTTCCATCTCTCTCTTTCCATCTCTCTCTCTCTTTCCATCTCTCTCTCTCTCTTTCCATCTTTCCATCTCTCTCTCTCTTTCCATCTCTCTCTCTCTTTCCATCTCTCTCTTTCCATCTCTCTCTATCTCTCTTTCCATCTCTCTTTCCATCTCTCTCTCTTTCCATCTCTTTCCATCTCTCTTTCCATCTCTCTCTCTCTCTCTCTCTCTCATGTGCTGATATCATTTGGCACATGCTTGTGATTCTCTCTGTAAAGCTAAACATTATATGATGCTGTTGCAGTCGATAGGCTTTCCATGGGACGTAGCAATATTTTGGGTTGTTTAAGCCAAAGTTGACCTTAGTTTTTACTTTAGCTGTAGTTAGTTCCCGACTCTTCCATATACACGTATACTTGTGTTAAAGGGAACCTGTCATCAGATTTTTGCCACCTAATCTGAAAGCAGCATAAGACAGAGGCAGAGACCCTGATTCCAGTTATCTCGCTTACTGTGCAGCTTACCGTAGATTTGATAAAATCACAGTTTTATCAGCAGGAGATTATCATTAGAGGACTAGTAAACCTGCTGTCATGTATTCTAACCTCATCCCTACCACTGGCAGCTTTCTGAGTACACTGTGCATAGGCAGAAAGCTGCCAATCAGTGATGTAGATGGGGTTATACAGAGCTCGGCCTTCAAGAGAACTGCCAGATCTGCAGCAGAGAAAACAGGGATTTATCAGAATGACAGCAAGTAGCCCACTAAGTGACACATCACTGGAATCAGGTTGATAGATTCTCTTTAACCGATCATACATGTTTGTGTCAGTAGTGTTTGGGGAAAATAAGCCAGGACCAGAAGTAAGGATCGGGCAGCTAAATATCCAACATGCCTGAACCCTGCCTTCTGCTCTCCAATGAGATCTGGGTGTTTTGCCTGTGTACGGGTGCCTTTAGTCCCAATAATAGTACAAGCAATTTGGGATCATTTTTAGATGCCAAGACTTTGTTGCATGTAAATCTCCATTACCCATAAGCTTTCCAGCATAACCTTACTTTGTTTTTGCATTTTGTTAACCCTCTGTCCTTGCCTGATTTATAATGGGAGCTTGTAGTGACCCGCAGGCTGTAGGTGTACTGGTGTGCCAGTGGGTACAGAGTGGAGGGGAACCCTCTGAATGGCATGGCATTGGATTTCTTGCTAGTTAGTATTGGGTAGATAACCTTTCTCGCATATTTCAACTATAACTAATTTATTGTGTGGCTTCTACATTGTTTGTGTTCTATGAAGAATGGTTTGTTATTGTTCGGCCATGGTGACTATTTTTTCTTCTTTCTGTGCAGGCGGAGACGGCAGCCAATCGTATCTGTAAAGTGCTAGCTGTCAATCAGGAGAATGAACAGCTGATGGAAGACTATGAAAGACTAGCAAGCGATGTAAGTGCTGGGGCAAAGTGCTCAAATCTTATGTGCTGTTTATTGTTCACATTTGATCCAGTGCTACTTAAACCTTGTAAAATGAAGACCTGGAGCGCTGACATCTGAAATTGCTAGGATCGGAGAGCCCCCAAAATTGTAACTATATGGTGACCAACCACATAAAAAGTAAGGAAAACTTGCCGGACAATTATCCATTTTGCCAACCGCTCATAATATTCATGTAGGGGACTAAGGCTCGGCCAAACTTTGCCGAAAAAGCTTAGACATGTGGAAACCCAATGTGCTCGATCCTTCTTTCCTTGACATTACTTGGAGAGGTCATCTTAGCACAACGAAAACGTGTAGGGTCGAGGCTTGCCTGAACTTTGTCTCATGTGTATGGTCACCTCCATAGAGATAATCTCTGAGGTCATCAACCAGGGAACAAATGGCATATTTCATTGTATCCGAAGGATGCACATCTCAGATGCTCCGCCTGAACTTGCCCCATATTGGGCAAGTTAATCTCCCTTTACACTGCACGATTATCATGAACGAGTGTCCCTCGTTCGTCAGGTGACATGATCTTGAAAAAGATCATCGTTCTCGGCGGCACATTGTCCTGTGTAAACAGGAACTGTGCTGCCGAGAACAACATCAGCCTGTCTTCGCTGATGGCTCTGTGGCTGATATGAAGCCCGGTTGCACAGCCTAATATATGACTGCCTACCGGTAAGTCTTTGCTCTTTTGAATTGATACTATACATTATTTTTTTTGTGTGTGAGAAACTTAAAAGCAGAAATATAATTGTGTAATACAGTACAAAACATGGGTGGTACAGTGTCCTAAATAAAAGGGGAAAAATATTAATACAGCAGAAGCCATTTGTGGCAACAAGATCATTATCTGTGATAATAAATTTAGGGAACATTTCATGTGACATCTCCACGTAGACCATGTACGATGCCTGATCGTCGTCTTCTTCTACTGGCAGCTGTTAGAATGGATCCGAAGGACTATTCCTTGGCTGGAAAACCGCGCACCTGAAAATACAATGCAGGCCATGCAACAGAAGCTGGAGGACTTCAGAGATTATAGACGTCTTCACAAACCTCCTAAGGTCCAAGAAAAGTGTCAGCTAGAGATCAACTTCAACACTCTTCAGACTAAGCTAAGACTCAGCAACAGGCCAGCGTTCATGCCGTCCGAGGGGAAGATGGTCTCGGTGAGTGCGATACCGGTCAAAAGCCTATCTACGTTACACAGAGATGTATGATGTCCTCCGAGCACAATGGTGAATAACGAGTTACTTAAAAAAAAGGAGGTTGGTAGACTTGGAAATAATCTAAAGAACGTATGCAGTTCCATGTGCCACACACTTTACACACATCCTTGTACATTAAAACAATGGATTATCCTATAAGATAAATGTGTGTGTGTGTGTGTGTATGTGTATATATATATATATATATATATATATATATATATATATATATTTAACGTAATTTGGAAGGTGGAAAATCTGGCTCATATTAAATCTCAGAAATGAGAACACATGCCCCAAATAATAACGACCATCTGCAAAGAAATAAGGTCCAACCCCTCCAAATAACATTTTGGAACAACGTAAAAATGAAGTTATTTGTATCCTATCCAGACATTTCTTCCTGAAATCCAATGGATGCGTCCCGATGGTCACCGTGCTTCTTTTTATCTCATGGTGTGATTGCAGCTCTGCTCAGTTTTGTAACTTTTTTTTTTTTTTCTCCGTAGCTACAGGATTGATCGTTTTTCTCAATTCCTTCCCAGGATATAAACAATGCATGGGGTGGCTTGGAGCAAGCGGAGAAGGGCTACGAGGAGTGGATGCTGAATGAGATCCGGAGGTTGGAAAGACTAGACCACTTGGCTGAAAAGTTTCGTCAGAAAGCTTCTATTCATGAATTGTGGACGGATGGTAATATGATCGCGCTCATGCCATCCCCAGAGAGGATTTGTCACTGGTTGTTCTCAGGCTTGTACAGTGTTCTCCACATTCTGGATTAGTGGACTGTTCCGTGTCTGGAAGAGAGTGAAGCAACAATACTGTAGAGATCCAATCACAGAATAGCCCCAAATATTTTAACCAATATACAAAAAAAGGGCAAAGTACCTGCATAAATGATGATTCACACCACGAGATACTCTAAGTGAAAAAAGAGTCTCAAACCTAGATACTTTTATGAAATGATGCTATATAGTTTTATTGATACAAAACATTAAAACATGATACAGACGGGTGCTAGATGGAACCAATAGAGGGACTATATGTCCTGGGAAAGCCCACAAACTGAACCACAGATGTACTATAGCCACATACGTAGTTGATGATAAATTCATGAGACAAGCATACCATGAATAAGCATACTTAAAACAGGGCATTGTTATAAATACATTTTTTTGGCCTCAAAAAAGCAGTGCACTTTAACATGCATACACAAACAATTCCCCAAACATGTCTCAAACAATCCTACACTAATACAAATAGGTATATATACATGTGTCCCTAATAAAATAATACCGGCTAGTACATACCAATGGGTGGATAGGTGAGGATACCCGGACGTCCCTCTGCCCCGACGCGCGTTTCACTCTGCTTCTACGGGAGGCGTCAATACTGTAGAGATGTAGAAAATTCAGCACATGCTGGGAGTCCTCAAATGTGCCTTCTGGTATAGGAAGGTAACAAGTAACAGAGGATGTCCCTGTATTTGTGCCTACACGCATTTTCAGATGTTTTCAACTGATTCATCAATTGCATATTTTTTAAAAAGTCCTTACATTTTTGTGCAAATGGGTTGCCGTTATTCCAGGGCAGTCCCTAAAAATTGGTCACTGTTTTTGCCCAAGTCCTTAAAAAACGTAATGAGTCTGTGATTTATTTATTTATTTTTTAAGCTGAAGATATGTATACAGATTATTTTGACTGTACTTCTCATCATTTTCTAGATTACAATGAATGTAGCTGATGTTGTGTCATCAGAATTAAGCGCGGTAGACACGGATCACTTATAATCATAATGATTTATTTTGGTTTTCCAATGTGTCCGTAAAAAATATTGTCCTTTTTCTGAGTTGGCAACCCTGCTCACCCTCATAAAGCGATTTTATATATGTCTGGATTTTTTGCTCAGATTTTGCAACGTTTTCGCTAAAGGCAAAAATGAAGCGCACTTTTTCTGTTGTGGGCAAAATGCATGAACTATGTGCGGAATTTCGAATTGTTTGACGCAAAAACAACAATGAGTGCCACAAGACAAAAAAAAGGGGGGCATTAAAAAAAAATCATCAGAAATTAATAATTGGCCCTTAGTGCTCCTCATCTAGTATAAGATGGAGCTCTGCAGTTCCACAGAGATTGGACGGGGTTCCTCGGAAGACGGCGAAAGTTTTAAAATAGGGATGGGATTGTTTTTTAGGACAGGGGTCAGTAATCGGCAACTTGCGTTACTTCAGCTGTTCTGAAATGACAAATCCCTGCACGCCATGACAGCCACCGCCCTGTTAGGGCATGCTGGGAGTAGTAGTTTCGTAACAAGTGACCCATGTTTTGGGAGCAGAAATGTAGCTCAAGCCCCTGTGACAGTTATGCTGTGATTCCATGTCTTGGTGCTAGCATTGCCCTCTGCTTCCTCAATAGGAAAGGAAGCCATGCTGCAGAAGAGAGACTATGAAACGGCAAGTCTGTCAGAAATCAAGGCTTTGCTGAAGAAACACGAGGCCTTCGAAAGTGATCTAGCTGCTCATCAGGATCGGGTGGAGCAGATAGCAGCCATTGCCCAGGAACTCAAGTATGTCTGCTGCATCCTCTGTTGTTTTTCAGCTCTTCTCTGCACACTAGGAAGCATAAGCAGGGTAAACGCATCTCTCATCCAGTGTCACCCATGTACAATTTGTGACTAATTGCTTGGAAACCCAGAAAGATGACACTGCTCCTCGTGACGGCACAGACTGGAGCTTGGGTGATGACTCTAGTGATGCCCCCCATACACTCTGGAGTGCCGCTGTTCAGTCAGTTGTTCAGCGGTCTCTCCCGACTCTCCCGTACATGGGAGAATACACTCTGCCAATCGCTCCAGTGTTCTCAGAGCACACACATCTCCAGCGGTGACTTATCCCTAGAAAACGAACGGATCAGCAGTCTGAAATTGGACATGCTAGGTGCTAAACTTTGTTGGGGGAGAGTCAGGAGGCCCCAGTACACTTTAGACTGTAAACCCAAACAGTCCATATCTGCGGGTTCAGACGACATTAATCTGTGTATGAGGTCGTTTGTCTGTTCAGAGTTTTTTTTCCATGGCAGAAACAGATTTATGATTCAGATTTTGCTGCAAATACGCATCCGATTATCTATTTACATCTTGCCCTTGTGAATATACCCTATGGGTATAGTGAGGGTTAGTGGCTATTGGAGCCTCACAGTAACATATTATCGATGGAACTAACCATATATTTCTCACGTCTATATGTTTCCATAGAAGTGGGCACCCATGTATTTGGACTGTAATCTCATGCATTTTTCGGACTATAGGATGCTCCTTACCATAAGACGCACCCCAGGTTTAGAAAGCAGAAAATAGGAAAAACATTTTTTTCTATTAAAACTTCCCTGACAAAGTAAAGTGGATGGGTCATTATCACTATGTGTAATGTGCTACTTTAGAATAGGATAGAGTAGAATCTACTACATATGCACATATAGACACACACAGCTCTGCTACATGCACATGTAGACACATACAGGTATGCCACATATGCCCATATAGGCACCCAGGTCTGCCACACATTCACATATAGACACACACAGCTCTGCTACATGCACATGTAGACACACAGGTATGCCACATATGCCCATACAGACACCCAGGTCTGCCACACATTCACATATAGACACACACAGCTCTGCTACATGTAGATATAGAGACACAGCTCTGCTACTTACACATATAGACACACAGATCTGCCACATATTCACATATAAACACATAGCACTACTACATATGCCCAGAGAGACACACACAACTTTGCTACATATGCCCATATAGACATACCCAGCTCTGCTACATATGTAGACTGCATGCATATATAAACACATACAGCTCTGCTACATGCACATATAGACACACAGTTCTGCTACAGGCACACACACACACACACACACACACACACACATTCACACTATACAATTACCATATCTTGCAGTTCCTGATTGGGAACACTTTTTTAATGGGTGAGGGTCTCTTCTTTAAAAAAATATGGTAGTTCTTTCATATGATGGTATCTGTCTCACACACTATATTTTTACCACTAGTGGTTGGCGTGTGGCTGCATTCTGACAAATTTATTATAGGCAAAACCGTATGCATTGATTACGTATTGTTAATCGTGGCGGGGCTGTGAAGAACCGTGTGACCCTTAACAATCGGTAATCAGGTTGCACTCCTTTTTCCTATAACCCACTTGATAGCTGGCACATCACACCCGCATCTCGGCCCTGCCCCGACTGTCATCTCATCCTACTCTAGTGCCGGATGGTATTCATAATGGAGGACAATTGCTAATAATTGAGGTGCTGACCGGGTGCCGGATTTATAGGGTAGTTTATGTTTCCCATCATTCAGCGCTTACTGAATAGTTTGTAGCCGATGACAAATGTATGAATGGAAAAATCAATAAACAATTCAAGTAATCTGCCCGGCTTGTCGGCTCGTGAGGGCCTTGTGAGGTTTAATGTAGTGTTTGACACATTATTGATTGTTTTGGTGCTCGCTGATCTCTGCTTCCTTGACTTTCATGTAGTGAACTGGATTACTACGACTCTGTAAGTGTAAATGCTAGGTGCCAAAAAATCTGTGACCAGTGGGATAACCTTGGTGCACTCACCCAGAAACGGAGAGAGGCTTTGGAGGTAAGAAATCTGCACATTTTTCCCCAAAACTCAATTGAGCATAATATGAACCAGTTTTATTTGTAGAACTCAGTGTCCCTGATGTAATGTCACTTTCACACTGGTTGTTCTGAACTCTCATTTTATTATTGTGTTGCTGCAATTCTCTTTTTTGATCCATTTTTTTATATATTTTGGGCAGATCTGTGGGGTCCTCTAACCTTTGCTCCTGCAGCAGGCAACTGAAAATGATAATAGTACAGTTGTGCTCAAAAGTTTACGTACTCCAGTTTAAAAAGAGAAAACACAGTGGTTTGACAATAAATGGCTTCACCCAACCACTAACCATGAGTGGAGAAAAAGTTTTGGTGTTATCAATCATATTCTCTGAAAAAGGCCAAGAAAGCAAAAATTCTGCTGGGGTATGTAAACTTTCTCTATCGCCTCATTGGGGGACACAGGAAACCATGGGTGTATGCTTTGCCACTATGCACAAAAAGAGTTAAGGCCCCTTCACACTAAACGACGCTGCAGCGATCCAGACAACGATCCGGATCGCTGCAGCGTCGCTGTTTGGTCGCTGGAGAGCTGTCACACAGACCGCTCTCCAGCGACCAACGATGCCGGTAACCAGGGTAAACATCGGGTTACTAAGCGCAGGGCCGCACTTAGTGTCCCGATGTTTACCCTGGTTACCATCCTAAAAGTAAAAAAAAACAAACGCTTCATACTTACCTTCCGATGTCTGTCCTCGGCGCTCTGCTTCTCTGTACTGGCTGTGAGCACAGCGGCCAGAAAGCAGAGCGGTGACGTCACCGCTCTGCTTTCCGGCCGCTGTGCTCACAGTGAGTGCAGGAAAGCACAGCGCCGGGGACAGACAGCGGAAGGTAAGTATGAAGCGTTTGTTTTTTTTACTTTTAGGATGGTAACCAGGGTAAACATCGGGTTACTAAGCGCGGCCCTGCGCTTAGTAACCCGATATTTACCCTGGTTACCAGCGAAGACATCGCTGAATCGGTGTCACACACGCTGATTCAGCGATGTCAGCGGGAGAGCCAGCGACCAAATAAAGTTCTGGCCCTCTAGCCCCGACCAACGACATCACAGCAGGATTCTGATCGCTGCTGTGTGTCAAACTGAACGATATTGTGACGCCCAGGAGACCGGGATACCCAGCACCGGACCAATGGAGTCTGTCTCTTGAGGGGGATGTCACGGGTGGCTTGACCCGGTGCTGTGGCCTCAGGCAATGCACAGTGTAAAGGGTATCGTGAGGGAACAGGCACTTACTTGATCAGCAGCAGGTTCTCCCAGCGGTGACGATCCCGATCCTGGATAGATGGCTATTGTCCAAATGAAAGACTGAGGCACTGAAACGTTTAACCAGTTTACTTTAACATAAAAGGATTTACAACCAGTCCTGTCACCGGAGTCTGTATGGGAACTCTGAGTTACTTTGACCCTGCCGGGGTCTTCGCCTCTTATTGTGCGCAATTTCTGTGTGGCCCTGCTGCTGTATGTGAACTGGCTGCCGGCCCAATCTGTCCCCTCCGGGTCCTGGTTCGACGGGCAACCCGAGTCCTTTTATCGGTTTACCCCCTCTGGGAGTACCGCTGAACTCTGTGTCTGTTGCTGCGTCCGGCCCTAGTGAAGCTGATATCACCTCACGTTTTTCCGGTTGCTGTATTATATATAATGAATACAGCCACGGATCCGGTATCCGTCTTTGCGCCTGTTCTGGGTAGTGATTAATGCTACCCGGTTCTCACAATGTCCTTTTTCTCTATCCCTCTTCTCCTCAGGCCGGTGATTTAGGCCTGGTAACAGTCAGAGGGCTATTAGATATTCATCTGTATGACCTCTCACTTTCAGCTCCTTGGCCCAACTGCCATTTCTTCTCTCAGACCAGAATGGATCAAGGGGAGTCTCTGGAGCTCCCCCTTCTGGCCGGAGGTGGTAGTGCAGTCTTGCTATTTTAGTATTTGTATTTACTGTCAGTAACTATTTTTGTGGCAAATACCCCTAGGGGTGCCACATTCCCCCTTAGTTAAGAACAGTACTCCGGGACTGTGGGACGATAACATTTTGAAATAACAATTAATATGTACAGAGTCTTAAAAATGAAAAGTTACAAAAACCACTCAAGGAAACAAAAATAGAGTTCTGTAAAAAGTCACTTCAAATAGCGTCTATTAACCCCTTCCCGACCTTTGACGCCACGTAGGCGTCATGAAAGTCGGTGCCAATCCGACCCATGACGCCTATGCGGCGTCATGGAAAGATCGCGTCCCTGCAGATCGGGTGAAAGGGTTAACTCCCATTTCACCCGATCTGCAGGGACAGGGGGAGTGGTAGTTTAGCCCGGGGGGGGGGTGGCTTCACCCCCTCGTGGCTACGATCGCTCTGATTGGCTGTTGAAAGTGAAACTGCCAATCAGAGCGATTTGTAATATTTCACCCATTATAACGGGTGAAATATTACAATCCAGCCATGGCCGATGCTGAAATATCATCGGCCATGGCTGGAAATACTAGTGTGCCCCCACCCCACCCCTCCGATCGCCCCCCCACCCCCCTGATCTGGCCGGTACACTGCTCCGGCTCCCCTCCGTCCAGTGCTCCGCTCCCCCCCGTGCTCGTGTCCGCTCCCCCCGTGCTCCAATCACCCCCCCGTGCTCCAATCACCCCCCCTGCATTCCGATCCACCCCCCCGTGCTCCGTTCCACCCCCCCGTGCTCCATTCCAGCCCCCCCGTGCTCCGTTCCACGCCCCCCGCGCTCCGTTCCACCCCTCCCGCGCTCCGATTCCCCCCCCCGTGCTCCGATCCCCCCCCCCGTGGTCCCCCCCCACCCTATCATACTTACCGATCCAGCCGTGGTCCCGTCCGTCTTCTCCCGGGCGCCGCCATCTTCCAAAATGGCGGGCGCATGCGCAGTGCGCCCGCCGAATCTGCCGGCCGGCAGATTCGTTCCAAAGTGCATTTTGATCACTGAGATATAATATATCTCAGTGATCAAAATAAAAAAAATAATAAATGACCCCCCCCCCTTTGTCACCCCCATAGGTAGGGACAATAAAAAAATAAAGAAATTTTTTTTTTTCCACTAATGTTAGAATAGGGTTAGGGTTAGGGGTAGGGTTAGGGGTAGGGCTAGGGTTAGGGTTAGGGTTAGGGGTAGGGTTAGGGGTAGGGTTAGGGGTAGGGTTAGGGTTAGGGGTAGGGTTAGGGCTAGGGTTAGGGCTAGGGTTAGGGTTAGGAATGTGCACACGTATTCTGGTCCTCTGCGGATTTTTCCGCTGCGGATTTGATAAATCCGCAGTGCTAAACCGCTGCGGATTTATGGCGGATTTACCGCGTTTTTTTCTGCGCATTTCACTGCGGTTTTACAATTGCGATTTTCTATTGGAGCAGTTGTAAAACCGCTGCGGAATCCGCACAAAGAAGTGACATGCTGCGGAATGTAAACCGCTGCGTTTCCGTGCAGTTTTTCCGCAGCATGTGTACAGCGATTTTTGTTTCCCATAGGTTTACATTGAACTGTACACTCATGGGAAACTGCTGCGGATCCGCAGCGTGTGCACATACCTTTAGAATTAGGCTATGTGCACACGGTGCGGATTTGGTTGCGGATTCGCAGCAGTGTTCCATCAGGTTTACAGTACCATGTAAACATATGAAAAACCAAATCCGCTGTGCCCATGGTGCGGAAAATACCGCGCGGGAACGCTGCGTTGTATTTTCCGCAGCATGTCAATTCTTTGTGCGGATTCCGCAGCGTTTTACACCTGTTCCTCAATAGGAATCCGCAGGTGAAATCCGCACAAAAAACACTGGAAATCCGCGGAAAATCCGCAGGTAAAACACAGTGCCTTTTACCCGCGGATTTTTCAAAAATGGTGCGGAAATATCTCACACGAATCCGCAACGTGGGCACATAGCCTTAGGGTTAGGGTTGGAATTAGGGTTGTGGTTAGGGTTAGGGGTGTGTTGGGGTTAGTGTTGTGGTTAGGGGTGTGTTGGGGTTAGGGTTGTGATTAGGATTATGGCTACAGTTGGGATTAGGGTTAGGGGTGTGTTGGGGTTAGTGTTGGAGTTAGAATTGAGGGGTTACCACTGTTTAGGCACATCAGGGGTCTCCAAACGCAACATGGCGCCACCATTGATTCCAGCCAATCTCGTATTCAAAAAGTCAAATGGTGCTCCCTCACTTCCGAGC
Source organism: Ranitomeya imitator (assembly GCF_032444005.1). NCBI lineage: Eukaryota > Metazoa > Chordata > Amphibia > Anura > Dendrobatidae > Ranitomeya > Ranitomeya imitator. The sequence goes on along the minus strand of NC_091282.1, from coordinate 712,518,002 downwards.
CCTGACGTGTGCCCAAACAGTGGTTTACCCCCACATATGGGGTACCAGCATACTCAGGACAAACTGCGCAACAATTACTGGGGTCCAATTTCTCCTGTTACCCTTGTGAATCTAAAAAAATGCTTGCTAAAACATAATTTTTGAGGAAAGAAAAATGATTTTTTATTTTCACGGCTCTGCGTTGTAAACGTCTGTGAAGCACTTGGGGGTTCAAAGTGCTCACCACATATCTAGATAAGTTCCTTGGGGGGTCTAGTTTCTAAAATGGGGTCACTTGTGGGGGGTTTCTACTGTTTAGGCACACCAGGGGCTCTGCAAACGCAACGTGACACCCGCAGACCATTCCATCAAAGTCTGCATTTCAAAAGTCACTACTTCCCTTCTGAGCCCCGACGTGTGCCCAAACAGTGGTTTACCCCCACATATGGGGTATCAGCGTACTCAGGAGAAACTGGACAACAACTTTTGGGGTCCAATTTCTCCTGTAACCCTTGGGAAAATAAAAAATTCTGGGCTAAATAATTATTTTTGAGGAAAGAAAACGTATTTATTATTTTCACGGCTCTGCATTATAAACTTCTATGAAGCACTTGGGGGTTCAAAGTGCTCACCACACATCTAGATAAGTTCCTTTCAGGGTCTAGTTTCCAAAATGGGGTCACTTGTGGGGGGTTTCTACTGTTAAGCCACATCAGGGGCTCTGCAAACGCAACGTGACGCCCACAGAGCATTCCATCAAAGTCTGCATTTCAAAACGTCACTACTTCACTTCCGAGCCCCGGCATGTGCCCAAACAGTGATTTACCCCCACATATGGGGTATCAGCGTACTCAGGAGAAACTGGACAACAACTTTTGGGGTCAAATTTCTCCTGTTACCCTTGGGAAAATAAAAAATTGCAGGCTAAAAGATCATTTTTGAGAAAATAATTTTTTTTTTATTTTCATGGCTCTGCGTTATAAACTTCTGTGAAGCACTTGGGGGTTCAAAGTCCTCACCACACATCTAGATTAGTTCCTTTGGGGGTCTAGTTTCTAAAATGGTGTCATTTCTGGGGGATCTCCAATGTTTAGGCACACAGGGGCTCTCCAAACGTGACATGGTGTCCGCTAATGATTGGAGCTAATTTTCCATTTAAAAAGTCAAATGGCGTGCCATCCCTTCCGAGCCCTGCCGTGCGCCCAAACAGTGGTTTACCCCCACATATGGGGTATCAGCGTACTCAGGACAAACTGGACAACAATATTTGGGGTCCAATTTCTCCTATTATCCTTGGCAAAATAGGAAATTCCAGGCTAAAAAATCATTTTTGAGGAAAGAAAAATTATTTTTTATTTTCATGGCTCTGCGTTATAAACTTCTGTGAAGCACCTGGGGGTTTAAAGTGCTCAATATGCATCTAGATAAGTTCCTTGGGGGGTCTAGTTTCCAAAATGGGGTCACTTGTGCGGGAGCTCCAATGTTTAGGCACACAGGGGCTCTCCAAACACGACATGGTGTCCGCTAACAATTGGAGCTAATTTTCCATTCAAAAAGTCAAATGGCGCGCCTTCTCTTCCGAGCTCTGCCGAGTGCCCAAACAGTGGTTTACCCCCACATATGAGGTATCGGCGTACTCGGGAGAAATTGCCCAACAAATTTTATGATCCATTTTATCCTACTGCCCATGTGAAAATGAAAAAATTGAGGCGAAAAGAATTTTTTTGTGAAAAAAAATTACTTTTTCATTTTTACAGATCAATTTGTGAAGCACCTGAGGATTTAAAGTGCTCACTAGGCATCTAAATTAGTTCCTTGGGGGGTCTAGTTTCCAAAATGGGGTCACTTGTGGGGGAGCGCCAATGTTTAGGCACACAGGAGCTATCCAAACGCGACATGGTGTCCGCTAACGATGGAAATAATTTTTCATTCAAAAAGTCAAATGGCGCTCCTTCCCTTCCGAGCCTTACCATGTGCCCAAACAGTGGTTTACCTCCACATGTGAGGTATTGGTGTACTCAGGAGAAATTGCCCAACACATTTTAGGATCCATTTTATCCTGTTGCCCATGTGAAAATGAAAAAATTGAGGCTAAAAGAATTTTTTTGTGAAAAAAAAGTACTTTTTCATTTTTACGGATCAATTTGTGAAGCACCTGGGGGTTCAAAGTGCTCACTATGCATCTAGATAAGTTCCTTGGGGCGTCTAGTTTCCAAAATGGGGTCACTTGTGGGGGAGCTCCAATTTTTAGGCACACGGGGGCTCTCCAAACGTGACATGGTGTCCGCTAAAGAGTGGAGCCAATTTTTGATTCAAAAAGTCAAATGGCGCTCCTTCCCTTCCAAGCCCTGCCGTGCGCCAAAACAGTGGTTTACCCCCACATATGAGGTATCAGCGTACTCAGGACAAATTGGACAACAACTTTCGTGGTTCAGTTTCTCCTTTTACCATTGGGAAAATAAAAAAATTGTTGCTAAAAGATAATTTTTGTGACTAAAAAGTTAAATGTTCATTTTTTCCTTCCATGTTGCTTCTGCTGCTGTGAAGCACCTGAAGGGTTAATAAACTTCTTGAATGTGGTTTTGAGTACCTTGAGGGGTGCAGTTTTTAGAATGGTGTCACTTTTGGGTATTTTCAGCCATATAGACCCCTCAAACTGACTTCAAATGTGAGGTGGTCCCTAAAAAAAATGGTTTTGTAAATTTCGTTGTAAAAATGACAAATCGCTGGTCGAATTTTAACCCTTATAACTTCCTAACAAAAAAAAATTTTGTTTCCAAAATTGTGCTGATGTAAAGTAAACATGTGGGAAATGTTATTTATTAACTATTTTGTGTCACATATCTCTCTGGTTTAACAGAATAAAACTTCAAAATGTGAAAATTGCGAAATTTTCAAAATTTTCGCCAAATTTCCGTGTTTATCACAAATAAATGCAGAATTTATTGACCTAAATTTACCACTAACATGAAGCCCAATATGTCACGAAAAAACAATCTCAGAACCGCTAGGATCCGTTGAAGCGTTCCTGAGTTATTACCTCATAAAGGGACACTGGTCAGAATTGCAAAAAACGGCAAGGTCTTTAAGGTCAAAATAGGCTGGGTCTTGAAGGGGTTAATACAAGTTCTATCCTTGAAGGTACTAGGAAAGGCACTGCACTTTGTGTCCAGGAATTTAGTTCCATTTTTCCAACGGAGTTATCAATATAAAGTCTAAAGAAAGTTCACTAAGAGCAAAAAGCAAAGTTCAAAAAGCAGTCTTTCCGGAGCTTTGATTTAGTGCCTCCGGGCTGATAAAAAGTTCAAGAATATGCAAGAAGTTCATACAGACAAGTCTCTGTAGGTACTGGGCTTAAACGTTGCAGAATGATAACAATGACTATAGTTTTATAGTTGGTAATCCGCATACCTGGCCGGTAATTGACCCTGGGTACTACGCTGTGATCTACGTAATAGCGGTATCTCTTCATGTGGTGTACTACTGTCTACTGCAGATGTAGTATCTGCCCGCTCTGCTAAAGATAATTCCATGACTATGGAGTTGGCAAGTCCACCGTGAATGGGATTACTCTGATCAGGAATCTGTTCTTCCTGGCCTGGAACCTCCTGTAGTACGGGGTCAGCCTCTTCCTGTCTTGGGACTTCTGGTATTGGGTTCGGTGTTGGGTAAAAGGCCACCATGGGAACCACTACTGCACCATGGTATGTTAGTAGGGTTTTGGGAAAGTCTCCTATACAGGTGTGATACATTTCCTCTTCTTTTTCCTTTACTGGTTGGACCTGCATGGGTTGAATAACTTCTGGTTCTGGCTGGACAACTTCTGGCTCTTTCAATGCTTCCGGACATAATTTAAGATTGTCTCTTGACACTAGTACAGATGTTAAGCCCCCATTTTTGTTAATGAGACACATTTTAGGTACATCCATTCTTGTTGGTAAAACTGTGTAGGGTACGGCTTCCCACTGATTGTCTAGTTTATTGGTTCGACGATTTCTCTTGAGCACTTGGTCACCCGGTCTTAATGGGGTCGCTAGAGCATTCTGGTTGAAAGTTCGCTCTTATCTTTCTCTAGTTTGCTGAAGGCTTCTTTCCACACTCTCTTGCACTTGGCGATACTGCTTTTGCCGTATGATATCCCGATTGGAGTCTTGAACTTCTGCGTCTGGTTTCAGAATTCCCATTTCTAGATCGATTGGTAATTGGCCGGGTCTTGCACGCATAAGGTAAGCTGGGGTGCAATTGGTGGAGCTCACCGGGACATGATTATACAGATCCACCAAGTCAGGCAATTTCTCTGGCCATTGATTCCTTTCTGTCTCAGGTAAAGTCTTTAGTAGGTCTATTACAATATGGTTCATCTTCTCGCATAAGCCGTTTGTTTGTGGATGATAGGCCGTCGTCCGGATCTTTTTGCAACCATACATATTACAGAATTCTCTGAAGATCTCTGATTCAAAGGCTGTACCTTGGTCGGTGAGAACCTGTTCCGGATATCCATGGGGTCTACAAAAGTACGTTTGGAACGCTTTGGCTGCTGTTTTTGCTGTCAGATCTTTTACGGGTACTACTACCAAGAAGCGTGAATAATGGTCCACGATGGTCAAGGCATAGACATAGCCGGACCGGCTTGGTATTAACTTCACGTGGTCTATGGCTACAAGTTCAAGTGGTTGTTTGGTGATTATGGGCTGCAGTGGTGCTCTTTGGTTCTTTTGATCGTTTCTTCTGAGGTTGCACGGGCCACAATTTCTGCACCACTGTTCGATTGATTTTCTCATCCCGACCCAATAAAATCTTTCTCTTAGAAGTACTTCTAACTTTTTCCAACCGAAGTGACCAGCACCATTATGGTAAGCTTCGAGGACCATCTTGACATCTTGTTTAGGCACGATAATCTGCCAAACCAATTCATGTGTTTTCGGATTGGTGTACCTTCTACAGAGCTTCTCTTGATACAGGAACATTTTGCCTCTCTCTTTCCAGAGTTGATGCGTCTCTTCTGGGGCAACCTCATCGGGATATGCACTTTGGTCAGTTAACAGTTCCTTCACCAACTTCACAGCCGGATTGCTGTCTTGGGTGTCAGCACATCTATGGTGTGCTAACGGATTGAAATTCACCTCTTGTTGTTTCTGATAGGTACTTGACTGATGATGTTTTGCCTTGGGATGATGGAAGGCTGGTAGTTCAATTTCTTCAAGCTCCCCCGTTTCTTCTTCTACATCTCTCAAGTGTGGCATCCGGGATAGGGCATTAGCATTTCCATTCTTGCGACCTGCTCGATACTTGATCTTGAAGTTGTAATTAGATAACCGGGCTATCCATCGCTGTTCTAACGCACCTAATTTGGCTGTGTCCAGGTGGGTCAACGGATTGTTGTCAGTATAGACAATAAATTCTGCAGCGGCCAGATAGTGTTTGAAACGTTCAGTCACAGCCCAAACTACTGCCAGTAGTTCCAATTTGAAGGAGCTATAATTTTCTGGATTTCTTTCAGTAGGCCGGAGCTTTCTACTTGCAAAGGCGATGACTTTCTCCCGACCTTCTTGCTTTTGTGACAGCACCGCTCCTAGTCCCACATTACTGGCATCGGTGTAGAGGATGAAAGGTTGATGGTAATCTGGGTATGCCAGAACCTCTTCTCCGGTTAGTGCCTTCTTTAGTTGTTCAAAGGAGTCTTCCCTTTCGTCGTTCCACTGAAAAGGAGGGTTTCGGTTTGAAGGTTTCTTCGTCTGCCCTACCAAGGCGTCTTGCAAGGGTGCTGCCAACTTGGTAAATCCTTTTATAAATCTGCGATAGTAACCCACCAATCCCAGGAATTGCCTCATTTCTTTTGCGCTGGTAGGTCTCGGCCAATCCCTTATGGCGGTTATTTTCTCGGGATCCGGTGCTACTCCCTCCGAACTCACGATGTGTCCCAGGTACTGTACCTTTGGCTTGAGAAGGTGACATTTGGATGGCTTGATTTTCATGCCATACCTGGATAAGGCTTCGAACACTTCTGCCAAGTCTTTTAAGTGTTGTTCGTAAGTCTTTGAGTAGACGATCACATCATCTAGGTACAGGAGGACGGTCTCAAAGTTCTTGTGTCCGAGGCAGCATTCCATCAGCCGCTGGAAGGTACCGGATGCATTGCAGAGTCCGAACGGCATGCGATTAAATTCACTTAGACCCATTGGTGTGGTGAATGCCGTCTTTTCCTTATCTCTCTCAGCCACAGGGACTTGCCAATACCCGCTTGTTAAGTCTAAGGTGGAAAAATAATTAGCAGATTTCAAAGCAGTCAAGGACTCTTCTATCCTAGGCAAGGGGTAGGCGTCTTTATGGGTGATGTTATTAATCTTCCGGTAGTCTACGCACATTCTCATGGTTCCGTCTTTTTTTTTTGACAATCACTAGAGGAGCCGCCCAGGGGCTACAGCTGTCTCTTATTACCCCGGCCTGTTTCATATCCCTCAGCATATCTTTTGCACATTGATAGTGAGCGGGCGGTATGGGTCTATATCTTTCTTTTATTGGGGGATGGTCACCGGTGGGGATTGTGTGTTCTACCCCTTCTATCCGTCCGAAGTCCAATGGGTGTTTACTGAAGACTTGTTCATATTCCGTCACTAGCCTATACACCCCTTGTTTTTGATGGGTAGGTGTTGAATTTATGCCCACGTGTAGCTGTTGGCACCAATCCTCCAATTCTCCATCTGAGCCGTTGACTTCCACCTGACAGGTTGGTTCTAAGGGCTCAATGGTTGTGATGGCATTGTTGTCAACAGTATATAGCTTTGCCACTGTAGCATACCTTGGCAAAGTGACCTCTTCCTCTCCACAGTTCAAAAGTCGTACCGGCACTCGTCCCCGGTGTACCTCGACTACCCCTCGTGCTGTGAGTATAGTGGGCCTGCTGTCGGTGTACACTGGTTCTATTAAGGCTTGATAATCTCGTCCCTTAGTACCAATGGCTGCTCTACACCATACCATCATTTCTGTTTTTGGTGGGATTACAATAGACGTTGGATCACTTACCCTCACGCTGCCGATTTCTCCACCTGCAACTTCTACCTGTTGCCTTAACATCAATGCTTTTATTTCCCTCCGGAGAACTCTCTGTTGGCAGGATTGGGCAGTTTCAGCAATTTGCTGTAAGACAGAAATAACTTCGGAAAAGCAGTTCTCTAACACATTCATTCCTATCAATACAGTTGGTTCACAGTTCCGCCGGTCAACATCAACAACAATTATACCCTGTTTCTTCAATTCTACTTTACCAATCTTTATGGTCATCTCTCTGAATCCTAGTTTCGGTACCAACTTACCATTACTGGCCCATATATCTAGTTCAACATCAGAGGGCCCTTTATCAATATCTGCATCAGCCCAGTACCTCTTATAAAGGATATACGGTATAGATGAAATCTGGGAACCTGTGTCCAGCAAAGCGTTGAGGGGAATTCCGTCCAGCACGATAGGGATAATGGGTCGTCCTCCGATGTACCTGTCGTGCCAGGGTGTTGGGCCTTGAAAGTTCATTCCTGCGAAGCGGCCCGCATTCCCAGGGGATTCCCGTTTAAATCACAATCTCGTGCAAAGTGGCCTGACTGCTGGCAACGGCGGCAAATGGGCTGTCCATCCGGTTGGTAGCGGTCGCGGGGTCGTCCTCTCCATGTCGGGTATCTCCGGGGTCTCATCCATGGAGCATCTTCTCTATGGTTTGCCAACTCCATCTTGGGTCCTCTCATCTCCTGCATGGTTTTGGCCATTGAAGCAACAATATCAGTTAAAGAGTCAAGCTTTTGTTGAAGAGCCTCATTAGTACTGGGCCCCAGGGGCTTAGCAATGGCCCCGGACATAGCTGATGTCACTGGCACTCCCTGTTGTTGAGGAGCCTCTGCCATGGGTTGCGCAGGCTCCTGATCCCGAGGTGCCTCTGCCAGCTGGAGACGTATAGCGCTCTCCTTTAATTGGGCAAATGTCAATTCAGGGTTCTTAAAAACAAGCATGCTCACATGCCCCCGGTGAGAAGGGGTGTAGAGTCCCTCAATAAATTGATCTCTTAGCAGTTTATCCGCTCCGGTGTTAAAAATGGGTTCAGCCAGTGTAAGTGATTTAAGGGCTTCCTGCAGGTTTAAGGCAAAGTCTCTCACGCCCTCATTAACTTTTTGTTTGCAATTAAAGAATCGTACTTTAGCTTTGCTGCTGGCAGTGGTTTCAAATGTAGCTTTTAATCCAGCAAATATGTGTTCAACAGTGCCTTTTAGATCAGCTGCCCATGCTGTGACTTCTCGCTTAGCATGGCCACTTAACTGCATCATCAGGAGACTAACACGCTGAACTTCACCCACGGGGAACATGTTAAAATGGGCCAGCATCTTTTCTCTGAAATCGTCAAGGGTATTAGGCTCACCTTCATACATTGGAAGCCAAGGGCCACCCGGGGTATATGGCATCAGCACCGGCATGATGGGCGCCACTCCTTGCACCGCTGCACTACCGGACTCTCTATCGACACTCTGTCTTTCAGCTGCATTAGCGTCGCCGGGTGCTGCGGCGTCTCCGTGCTGCGACATACTGTGCCCCCTTAGTTAATCCGGACCCTTCCGGTCCTCCGCTTCCGTCGGGATAGTGTAGATTCGTTCCGCTGTGCAGCAGGATTGGTTTTCCCCTTGCTCTGACGTCAGAGCGCTCAGCTTGGTGCCGCCCACAATGACACGCCCCCTGCTGCTCCCGCCCGCCGCGCGCTCTGTAATGGCGGATTCTGAAGTTTTTCAGTCAGATTGGGGCTCAGGTAATGGCGTAACTCAATTAACAGTCTCGTGCCTAACGGTTATGAGGTGATGGCGGCCATCTTTACTCCATTATAACCAATGGGGAAAAGTCACTTTCAATAGTTTTTAATGGGAAATGGAATTTTCTTTAATAAAGTCAGTTTTCAAGATTTTTCATCCAAGTTTTCACAGTTTTGGGCTCCAATCACGGCACACAATACCCGGTATACGGGCTGGCTGGATCCTGTTCGTGACGCCAATTGTGACGCCCAGGAGACCGGGATACCCAGCACCGGACCAATGGAGTCTGTCTCTTGAGGGGGATGTCACGGGTGGCTTGACCCGGTGCTGTGGCCTCAGGCAATGCACAGTGTAAGGGTATCGTGAGGGAACAGGCACTTACTTGATCAGCAGCAGGTTCTCCCAGCGGTGACGATCCCGATCCTGGATAGATGGCTATTGTCCAAATGAAAGACTGAGGCACTGAAACGTTTAACCAGTTTACTTTAACATAAAAGGATTTACAACCAGTCCTGTCACCGGAGTCTGTATGGGAACTCTGAGTTACTTTGACCCTGCCGGGGTCTTCGCCTCTTATTGTGCGCAATTTCTGTGTGGCCCTGCTGCTGTATGTGAACTGGCTGCCGGCCCAATCTGTCCCCTCCGGGTCCTGGTTCGACAGGGCAACCCGAGTCCTTTTATCGGTTTACCCCCTCTGGGAGTACCACTGAACTCTGTGTCTGTTGCTGCGTCCGGCCCTAGTGAAGCTGATATCACCTCACGTTTTTCCGGTTGCTGTATTATATATAATGAATACAGCCACGGATCCGGTATCCGTCTTTGCGCCTGTTCTGGGTAGTGATTAATGCTACCCGGTTCTCACAATGTCCTTTCTCTATCCCTCTTCTCCTCAGGCCGGTGATTTAGGCCTGGTAACAGTCACAGGGCTGTTAGATATTCAACTGTATGACCTCTCACTTTCAGCTCCTTGGCCCAACTGCCATTTCTTCTCTCAGACCAGAATGGATCAAGGGGAGTCTCTGGAGCTCCCCCTTCTGGCCGGAGGTGGTAGTGCAGTCTTGCTATTTTAGTATTTGTATTTACTGTCAGTAACTATTTTTGTGGCAAATACCCCTAGGGGTGCCACATTATCGCTAGCCAGGACGCTGCAACGTCACGGATCGCTAGTGATATCGTTTAGTGTGAAGGTACCTTTAGTTCCTCCTCTGCAGTGTACATCACACCCACCAGCACTAGGACAATCAGTTTAGCTTAGTGTCAGTAGGAAGTGGACACAGGTCTTTCATTAGACCCAGATCTACCTCAGTGTGCGTCGTTTTCTTTCAGATGGATCTTCTCCTTTACCTCTGGAGGGATACAGTGTGAACGGTCACTACTGTACTCCCACGTAGAGACTGAGTACCGCATGTACTGCCACCCCGTATCCTCATAGTGTTTAGGTGATCCGGATGCGGTCCTTGCCCTCGTCTCCTACTCACTTGCCCACCAGAGCCTGTCAGTTTAAGGAGGCATGGACGTCCCTCAGACTCAGATTCTCAGATGTCTTCAGTATGGAGAGGTATATCTCCCTTTCTCTCTCTCTCTCTCCGCCATATTCCGGTCCATAGGTGTCAGAGCAGAAGAGTCCAGTAATAAAGAAAGAAGAGAATAAAGAAAGATGAAGTTAAGAAGATATAGAGGAAGATGGATGAAAATAAAAAAGGAGAGAATGAATGAGTGTTACCTCCCCCTCCCTCTCTTTCCAATAATTTTTATTCAGGGTTTCTACTCTTTATGGGGCCTGTTTTTCACCTTTATTCTGGCGGTTACCTGACGGTGTGATGTTTGACACTGTTCTCAGTTCTGGATCATCGCTCCCTTGTCCTTGCAAGGGCTACAGCCAGGGCTTCGTGCCACCCTCCCCTGCTCCTGGGGCTTCTACCACTAATTTAGGCCCCGGCTTTAGTGCGGCCTAGTCCCAGTGTTTGGCCCCGCCCCCTTCAGTGTCTTCGGGTGGGCTCTCCTCCTGCCCGTTGATGACACACCTCCTCTTCCTGGCTCCGTCAGTTAGGTCTTTTCCCCTCATACAGAATTTGAGGAGCTACTTTCCAAGGAACTGGACAACCCAACCAGCCGCTTCCAAAATGGGAAGTGCGTCTGTATTCTATATCCCTTCTCTCCTGAGCTCACTGAGAACTGGATCACTTCTCACTGTGCCCTGCCTTTGCCTCCACCTGGGTGGCAAATTCTGTAGCCGCATGGGCTAAGCTGCTCCGTCAGGGCATTCTTTCTGGAGCCCGACTGGAGGAATTGGCTGACCTCGTCGACCAAATTACTCTTGCAGGGAAGTACATGGTATCCGCCTCACTGGACGTCGCTGCTCGGGCGTCCAGCAATTCTCGTCTTGACTATTGTAGCTCTCTATTAATCGGCCTCCCTCTTACCAAACTCTCCCCGCTCCAATCTGTCCTGAATTCTGCTGCCAGGATTATATTCCTTACCAACCGTTACACCGATGCCTCTACCTTGTGCCAGTCATTACACAGGTTACCCATCCACTGCAGAATCCAGTACAAAACTATTACCCTCATCCACAAAGCACTCCATGGCTCAGCACCACCCTACATCTACTCCCTGGTCACAGTCTACCACCATACCCGTGCTCTCCGTTCTGTTAATGACCTGAGGTTAGCATCATCAATAATCAGAACTTCCCACTCCCGTCTCCAAGACTTTTCACGTGCTTCGCCAATTCTTTGGAATGCACTACCCAGGTTAATACGATTAATCCCCAATCCCCACAGTTTTAAGTGTGGCCTAAAAATGCATTTGTTCAGACTTGTCTACCACCTCAATGCATTAACCTAACTATCTCTGTGTGGCTCATTCAAAAAAAAAAAAAACATAATCAGGTTCCTCACATCATGTTCTCATAAAATTCATGCAGTTAATAGCCCTTGTTGTCTGTACTGCTACATTCTTAGGCTGATAACTGGTTCATGCAGCTTTACATGAACACCCGATCCTTACACTATGGCTGGTCCGAACAACGAAAGCAATTGTTACCATCCACCTCTCGTGTCTCCCTTTTTCCTCATAGTTTGTAAGCTTGCGAGCAAGGCCCTCACTCCTCTTGGTATCTATTTTGAACTGTGATTTTGTTATGTAATGTCTATTGTCTGTACAAATCCCCTCTATAATTTGTAAAGCGCTGCGGAATATGTTGGCGCTATAGAAATAAAATTATTATCGTGGCCATCCAAAGGACCATTTGGCTTAAGGCATGGCAGGCGGACTTATCCTCAAAGAAGTCCCTTACCTTTACAGGGTTCCCGTCTGTTTGGCTCCAAGTTGGACCTAATTATTAAGGAGGCCACCGGAGGGATGAGCTCTCACCTTCCTCAGGCCTAGCCTCGCCGTTCTCCTTTGTCACGTGAGTTTCGGCACTTTCGACGTTCCCCTTCAACGGAAGAGTTCTCCCACCAAGAGAAGTCACAGGCTCGCCAGGTTAGGAAAAAGGTTTCCTTTAAATCCTCCTCCAGGCATTCCCATGATGCGAGGAGTAGAACCCCCAGGAACAGTCCTGGTGGTTTTTCCTCCGCATGACTCGTCGTGGATCTAGGTTTACCGAACGGAGGACTGTCTTTGTCTTTTCAGGAGGGAGTCTCTTCATTCAGTAATTGCTTCTTGGGAACCACAGGAGATTTTTGTTCCATGGAGACCTTTTTCCATGTCCATTTTTTTCTTCAGGGCATCAGAGATTCCTGCGTTTTGCAAGGTGCGGGTTCTTTTTCATTTTGCCATCTTAGGGCTATCGACCACTCCCAGAGTCTCGCAGGGACTGTGGAAGCGATTTTACACGTTCTGAGGATCACAGGTTCAGTGCTTTTCCCGTACCATGCCAACATTCTCATCATGGCTCTGTCCGTCATTCTTGATTCCCTTCCTTTCGTGCGGCTCAGACTCATCCTCCGTAGCGCCCTCTCATCAGATTTTATTTCCTGGTTAGGGGCAATGTGCGTCTATCCATCTAATGCCGCACCACCCCCTTTTTCGGACCATGGGCTCGTGTGTAGAAGCCTTCCGGCGTCCGGGTCAGCGATTGCTTGTTGGATCTGTACAGCAATTGTAGGTTTACCGGGTCAGTGCAGAGCATCTTCTTCAGGGTTTAAGGCACACTCTACCAGGGCAATGGGCGCCTCCTGGCGGTACACATAGTACCTCTGCCCTGCAGCTCTGTAGAGCGGTAATCGGTCCTCCACATGTTCGCAAAACTTTCTCAGTGTCCCTGCCTACACTTTGGCGGATGCCAGCTTAGGTAGAAAGATCTTGCAGGCAGCGGTGGTGAGTTCTCCGACCTGTTTGTAGTTTTTCTGTTGTTCTCTCCCCTTGGGGACTGCTTTGGGACGTCCCGTGGTTTCCTGTGTCCCCCAATCAAGCGATAGAGAAAACAGGATTTTTGGTTGCTTACCGTAAAATCTGTTTCTCGGAGCCTTCATTGGGGACACACACCCTCCCAAGTTGAACAGGTCTGTTTACTGTATTATATTGTTTCACTTTGAGTTTGTGTTTTCTTTCTCTTTTATATGTTGCTTCTCCTACTGCTTTTTCACTAACTGATTATCCTAGTGCCGGTCGGTGGGTGTACACTGTGAAGGAAGAGCTAACTTTTTTGTGCATAGTGGCAGCAGCATACACCCATGATTTTCTGTGTCCCCCAATGAAGGCTCAGAGAAACAGATTTTACATAAATATCAGATGGATCACAAGTAGTATTTTATGGGCCTGTAATGGTAAATTAACCCCCAAGGACAGACCCCGCATATATGTACCACTGGATGGATTTTTGCAGAAACTCAAAGCCTAGCCCTTGGATATCAGCGGCTGAGGTGCTGTTTGCAGCGCCGTAGGTCTGTATGACAATTAGCCCCAGTACGTGGAGATAATCTGCCGGCGTCTGTGTGCACAATCAGTGCGAATATGTAGCAACTACTTAATGTCATTAATTATTTTGTGCACAACCAACAGAAAATCTGCACAGTAGCTTGTTCAAATGGATGTGGATTTTTGTTTTTGAGGATTTTTTGTGTGAAATCTTTTCAAGTGATCAGAAAGTATTCAGACCCTTTGCTCAGTATTGAGTAGAAGCCCCCTTTTGAGCTAGTATAGCCATGAGACTTCTTGGGAATGATGCAACAAGTTTTTCACACCTGGATTTGGGGTTCCTCTGCCATTCTTCCTTGCAGATCCCCTCCAGTTCCATCAGGTTGGATGGTGAACTTTGGTGGACAGCCATTTTCAGGTCTCTCCAGAGATACTCAATTGGGTTTAGGTCAGGGCTATGGCTGGGCCAGTCAGGAACGGTCACAGAGTTGTTCTGAAGCCACTCCTATGTTAGCTGCGTGCTTAGGGTCATTGTCTTCGGCCAAGTCTGAGGTCCAGAGCACTCTGGAAGAGGTTTTGATCCAGGATATCTCTGTACTTGGCCGCATTCATGTTTCTTTCAATGGCAACCAGTTGTCCTGTCCCTGCAGCTGAAAAACACCCCCATAGCATGATGCTGCCACCACCATGTTTCACTATTGGGATTGTATTGGGCAGGTGATGAGCAGTGCCTGGTCTTCTCCACACATACTGCTTAGCATAATCACCAAAAAGGTCTATCTCCGTCTCATCAGACCAGAGAATCTTATTTCTCATATTCTGGGAGTCCTTCGTGTGTTTTTTTGCAAACTCTATGCGAGCTTTCATATGTCTTGCACTGAGGAGAGGCTTCCGTTTGGCCACCTGGTGGAGGGCTGCAGTGATAGTTGACTTTGTGGAACTTTCTTCCATCTCCCTACTGCATCTCTGGAGCGCAGCCACAGTGATCTTGGGGTTCTTCTTTACTTCTCTCACCAAGGCTCTTCTCCCACGATTGCTCAGTTTGGCTGGACGGCCAGGTCTAGGAAGACTTCTGGTGGTCCCAAACTTCTTCCATTTAAGGATTATGGAGGCCACTGTGCTCTTAAAAACCTTGAGTACTGCAGAAATTCTGTTGTAATCTTGGCCAGATCTGTGCCATGCTACAATTCTGTCTCTGGGCTACTTGGCCAGTTCCTTTGACCTCGTTTGGTCTGACATGCACTGTGAGGTCTTATAAAGACAGGTGTGTTCCTTTCCAAATCAAGTCCCATCAGTTTAAATAAACACAGTGGGACTACAATGATGGAGTAGAACCATCTCAAGGAGGATCACAAGGAAATGGACAGTATGTGACTTAAATATGAGTGTCTGAGCAAAGGGTCTGAAAACTTATGACTAACCATGTGATATTTCAGTTTTTCTTTTTTAATACATTTGCAAAAAATTCTACATTTCTGTTTTTTTCAGTCAAGATGGGGTGTAGAGTGTACATTAATGAGAAAAAAATGACCTTTTTTGAATTTACCAAATGGCTGCAATGAAACAGAGTGAAAAATTTAAAGGGGTCTGAATACTTTCCGTACCCACTGTACCTCTGTGCACCTCCAACGCATCCTGTAGTGTGGAGTGCTGCTCTTATGGAAGCATTACATTGCTTGGCGCAAATCTGGTTCTTCACAGGCGCACAATGAATGTCAGACTCATTGCTCCTGTACAGATCTGTGAATGGCCATTTGGCCTTAAATTGGAACCTGTGTCTTTCTCTTGCTTTTTCTCTTGCTTTTACTTTCTTTCTCTCGCTATTTCTCTCTCTCGCATTTTTTCTCTTGCTCTTTCTCCCTTTCTCTTCCTTTCCTTCTCTCTCTTTCTCTTGCTCTCTCGCTTTTTCTCTTTCCCTTGCTCTCTCTTGCTTTCTTTGTCACTTCCTTACTCTCTCTCACTTTTTCTTTTGCTCTTTCTCTTCCTTTCCTTCTCTTGCTCTTCCGCGCTTTCTTTCGTTCTCTCATTCCATATATAGATATATATGTAAGATCATGACCTAATAATGTCTGTTTTGAACACAGAGAACGGAGAAGTTGTTGGAAACCATTGATCAGCTTTACCTGGAGTATGCGAAAAGAGCTGCACCATTTAACAACTGGATGGAAGGAGCGATGGAAGATCTGCAGGACACCTTCATTGTTCATACCATTGAGGAGATCCAGGTATTCCAATTGTTATGTTGCATCAAGAAAGGACAATGATCAAATATGAGTTTGGCTACTGACAAATGTCAGCATGTTTTGGGGTCTAAACAATAAGGGTATGTGCACACGTTGCGGATTTTGCGGCAGATCCACAGCGGATTGGCCGCTGCAGATTCGCACCAGTTTTCCATGCTTTGTACAGTACTATGTAAACCTATGGAAAACAAAATCCGCAGTGCACATGCTGCGGAAAAACACATGCTGAAACATAGCGTTGTTTATTCCGCAGCATGTCAATTCTTTGTGTGGATTCCGCAGTGGTTTACACCTGCTCCATAAAAGGAATCCGCAGGTGAAAAACCGCAGGTGGAATCCGCACAAAAACCACAAAAAAAACACCTTAAATCCGCAAAAAAAAAAAACCACGGTAAATCCGCAGTGCGGATTTCCTGCGGATTTACCAAAATCAGTCCAGAAAAATCTGTAGAGTAATCCGCAGCGTGTGCACATAGCCTAAGGGTACCGTCACACTATACGATTTACCTACGATCACGACCAGCGATATGACCTGGCCGTGATCGTAGGTAAATCGTAGTGTGGTCGCTGGGGAGCTGTCACACAGACAGCTCTCCAGCGACCAACGATGCCGAGGTCCCTGGGTAACCAGGGTAAACATCGGGTAACTAAGCGCAGGACCGCGCTTAGTTACCCGATGTTTACCCTGGTTACAAGCGTTAAACTAAAAAAAAACAAACAGCACATACTTACATTCTGGTGTCCGTCAGGTCCCTTGCCGTCTGCTTCCCGTACTCACTGACTGCCGGCCGTAAAGTGAAAGTGAAAGCACAGCCGCTGTGCTCTGCTTTCACTTTACGGCCGGCAGTCACAGTGCTGGAAGCAGACTGCAAGGGACCTGACGGACACCAGAATGTAAGTATGTGCTGTTTGTTTTTTTTTAGTTTAACGCTTGTAACCAGGGTAAATATCGGGTAACTAAGCGCGGTCCTGCGCTTAGTTACCCGATGTTTACCCTGGTTACAAGCGAACGCATCGCTGGATCGCATCGCTAGATCGGTGTCACACACACCGATCTAGCGATGACAGCGGGAGATCCAGCGATGAAAGAAAGTTCTAAACGATCTGCTACGACGTACGATTCTCAGCAGGATCCCTGATCGCTGCTGCGTGTCAGACACAGCGATATCGTAACGATATCGCTGGAACGTCACGAATCGTACCGTCGTAGCGATCGAAATGGCAGTGTGTGACGGTACCCTAAAGGTTGCTGTTAAGTTTAAACAACCCATCTTCAAATTAAAGGTGTCATTAGAAAACATGGCTGCTTTGTTTAAATAATCTCATTACACTTGTGCATGTTAAAGCTCCGCTCTTTTGAAGGGAATCGGACTGAGATGCAATACTGCACACGACCTGTGCACTGGCATGGCACTGCTGTTGTAATAGATGAGCCATGTATTTGTAATCCCTTACAAACCCTGTAGGGTTGTGGCAGAGAAAAGCTGATAGCAAGGGAATCTTCTACAGATGCTTTTTCTTGGTAAGCTGGCATTTCAAGAGATATTTCCATTTCTTTATGTATATATATATATATATATATATATATATATATATATATATATATATATATATATATATATATATATATATATATATATATATATATATATATATATAGTACAGTGCTAACCACTGAGACACACCTGTGCTGCCCTATATATAGAACAGTGCTAACCACTGAGCCGCCTGGCTGCCCCGTATATAGTACGGTGCTAACCACTCAGCCACCGGGCTGCCCTGTATATAGTACAGTCCTAACCACTGAGCCACCGTGCTGCCTTATATATAATACAGTGCTAACCACTGAGCCAACGGACTGCCCTATATATAGCACAGTGCTAATCACTGAGCCACTTGGTTGCCCTGTATCTAGTTCAGTCCTAACCACTGAGCCACGATGATGTACTATATATATATATATATAGTACAGTGCTAACCACGAGCCACGATGCTGTACTATATATATAGTACAGTGCTAACCACTGAGCCACGATGCTGTACTATATATATAGTACAGTGCTAACCACTGAGCCACGATGCTGTACTATATATATAGTACAGTGCTAACCACTGAGCCACGATGCTGTACTATATATATAGTACAGTGCTAACCACTGAGCCACGATGCTGTACTATATATATAGTACAGTGCTAACCACTGAGACACCGTGCTGCCCTATTTATAGTACAGTGCTAACCACTGAGCCAATGGGCTGCCCTATAGTGCAGTCCTAATCACTGAGCCACTGGGCTGCACTATATATAGTACAGTGCTAACCACTGAGCCACCGTGCTGCCCTATATATATAATACAGTGCTAACTATTGAACCACCGTGCTGCCCTATATATAGTGTAGTGCTCACCACTGAGCCACCCTGCTGTCCCAGTTCGATTTCAGATATTTACATTTTTCTGGCTCAGCTGATAAAATAAATGACATTGCATTTGGCTACTGAAAATAAATGTAACCATTTTTCTTTCATCAGATGTTGGCAGTTTTCCCTTGTATAAATAATGTCACCTATTTCATTCTTTATTGCTCAGTTGCCATGTGCATTCATCCATCTGAAATACATAGGCAGGGGGGGTGTCCTGCATCCAAACACTAAGCTGTGTGATCTATTATTATTTGTGATTTCTGTAGTATTGGAACGCCTAACAGGATGTATTCTTCTCGTGTGCACGATAGGACCTACCTAGCTGGGATCTCCCCCTGTATGTCACCTCTAGTTATTCTGCTATTAGTGTCTTAAAAGGGCTGTTCCCATCTTCATTGATGGATATTGTTGGATAGTTATTGTAAAAGCAATCCCTTTTGGAATTTACTGCTTATTAAAATTTGAAGCTTTTCTTGAGATATTAATACTTTATTTACCTTGGTTACCAAGGAAACAGACCACTGTAGCTGTCAATCTTGTAAGCACAAGCTATAAACAAAAGGAAAGTGTTGATATTTTAAGAAAGGCTGAAGATTTTAACAAGCAGTGAATTGTGAAAGTTCTTGTTTTTAGGAACTCTTGTGGATTCCATTGAAAAAATAATCTACCATGCTTTAGTATGTAAAATAAAATGAAGCTGTTCCTTGCGTGCTGTAACCTCATAGGTTAGCCAAATCATGGCAGCGTGTGTCACAATTCCCTGGTATTGTCGGTGCGAGCGGGCGGTGACGTCACCGTATGTATGTGATTGTCACATGCAGACTAGACTTATCCAGCTTCTCTCCAATTCACTCAATGCCCTTGACCAATAGTGTGCGAAATCACATCCATCCGGTCAAGTGACTGCTTATGCTGAATATACCCTTCTGTCCAGGGACTGAGCACGGCGCATGAACAGTTCAAGGCGACACTTCCTGAAGCCGATAAGGAGCGACAAGCAATACTTGGGATACATAACGAGGTCTCGAAGATTGCTCAGACCTACCATGTCAACATGTCTGGAACCAACCCCTACTCCACTATCTCACCGCAAGAAATTAATAACAAGTGGGACCATGTGAGTTATTTCACTTCATTCATTTTCTAGTTGAAAATGTTGCAATTTCTGAAACATTTTGTAAGAGAAGAATCATTGTATAAAACTGTCACCACTTTGCTTTTCTCTGCAAATTTACATGCGAATCCAGCTCTTCATTTTTCCTCCTTGATTTTTGATTGAAAGATTATTATTATTATTATTATTTATTATTATAGCGCCATTTATTCCATGGCGCTTTACATGTGAGGAGGGGTATACATAAAAACAAGTACAATAATCTTGAACAATACAAGTCACAACTGGTACAGGAGGAGAGAGGACCCTGCCCGCGAGGGCTCACAATCTACAAGTAATGGGTGAGAATACAGTAGGTGAGGATAGAGCTGGTCATGCAGCAGCTTGGTCGTTTGGTTGTTACTGCAGGTTGCAGGCTTGTCGGAAGAGGTAGGTCTTCAGGTTCTTTTTGAAGGTTTCGATGGTAGGCGAGAGTCTGATGTGTTGTGGTAGAGGATTCCAGAGAAGGGGGGATGCGCGGGAGAAATCTTGTATACGATTGTGGGAAGAGGGGAGTAGAGAAGGAGATCTTGTGAGGATCGGAGGTTGCGTGCAGGAAAGTACCGGGAGACGAGGTCACAGATATATGGAGGAGACAGGTTGTGGATGGCTTTGTATGTCATGGTTAGGGTTTTCTACTGGAGTCTCTGGGCAATGGGGAGCCAGTGCAGGGATTGATAGAGGGGAGAGGCCGGGGAATAGCGGGGGGACAGGTGGATTAGTCGGGCAGCAGAGTTTAGAATAGATTGGAGGGGTGCGAGAGTGTTCGAGGGGAGGCCACAGAGCAGGAGGTTGCAGTAGTCAAGACGGGAGATGATGAGGGCATGCACTGGGTTTTTGCAGATTCTTGGTTTAGGAATGAACGGATTTGTGAAATATTTTTGAGTTGAAGGCGGCAGGAAGTGGAAAGGGCTTGGATATGTGGTTTGAAGGAGAGATCAGCGTCAAGGATTACCCCGAGGCAGCGAGCTTGTGGGACTGGGGAGAGTGGGCAGCCGTTTACTGTAATGGATAGGTTCATTGGGGGGGTGGGGTCGCGTGAGATGGGGGAAAGACAATGAATTCTGTTTTGTCCATGTTAAATTTTAGAAATCTAGCGGAGAAGAAGGATGAAATAGTGGACAGACATTGAGGGATTCTGGTTA
Source organism: Ranitomeya imitator (assembly GCF_032444005.1). NCBI lineage: Eukaryota > Metazoa > Chordata > Amphibia > Anura > Dendrobatidae > Ranitomeya > Ranitomeya imitator. The sequence continues at coordinate 712,497,415 of NC_091282.1, read as the reverse complement.
TCTCCGGAATAGCGTTGCAGCAAAATGGATGAGATTTTCACAGATCTTAGCCATATTCTGCAGAAAATGTCTGCATAAATCAATTTGTGGTGTTGATTTTTAATTTATAGAATTTAAATTGTTTTTGTGGAATTTTATTGAATTTTTTTTACGTGATTTGCTCCCCAATAGGGCATCAAAGATGATGAGGAACGTTTTTTGTTGCTTTTCCCCCCCCCCCCCCCCCCCCATTTTCTTGCTAAATTGTTTTTATTTTACTGTAACTGGGGTATCCATTGGAGCTCCAGTTATCAGTGAAAACTTCAAGCAATCATGTGTGTAATCACCAGGTTCTACAGAGGCATCGATACTGCCGATACTTCTGCACACAACGTAACTTTCAATGCGTGCTATTTAGCTGGCAATATGGAAGACAGAAGCAGTAAGGCTACGTTCACATTGGCGTTCCGCCAATGTGCGTCGCTGTTGCGCCGGCGACGCGCCCCTATGTTTAACATAGGGGACGCGTGCGTCGTTTTGGTGGCGTTTTTCGCCACGTGCGTCGTTTCCGACGCTAGCGTCGGACGCAAGGAAACGCTACATGTAGCATTTTCTGTGCGTCCGATTTTCGTCGGAAAACGACGCACGCGTCGCAAAACGCGCGCGTTTTTGCGCGCGTTTTAGCGTGCGTCGCGCGTTGCGTCGCCGACGCACGGCGGCGCAACGCTAATGTGAACGTAGCCTAAGAAGCTGCTTCTGTCTTCTAAGCAGCACCATACCTGCTCTTGCAGGGAACTTTAACCCTTCACTGTAAATTTACAGAGGCACAGGTTTGAAGTTCAGAAGCAATAGTTTAATCTCCTAAGATCTACCAATTACTCTTATGATTATATTTTTCTTGTGCAGGTAAGGCAGCTGGTTCCTCGCCGAGATCAAGCATTAATGGAGGAGCATGCACGGCAGCAGCAGAACGAGCGACTGCGGAAACAGTTTGCAGCACAGGCCAATGTTATTGGTCCATGGATACAAACAAAGATGCAGGTAAAGAGTCCCAAAATATGGATGGTTGTTCTTTTGATGCGTAGAATTTCTCAAATAAGACACTTATAAATTGTATTTCATGTGCTTGTTCATCAATAGGAGATTGGGCGTATTTCTATAGAAATGCATGGCACACTAGAAGATCAGATCAATCATTTGCGACAGTATGAAAAGAGTATTGTGAACTACAAACCAAAGATTGACCAGTTAGAAGGTGATCACCAGCAGATCCAAGAGGCGCTTATATTCGATAACAAGCACACCAACTACACCATGGAGGTAAGTCTAGTCTTACTGCTACTCAAAATCAGACCAACTGCAATACTGTAACAATGAATAGCTGCAAACGTATATGTAGAGTGTATGTTCAAATTGTGTAATTAAGATGTTACATTTACATAAGTTCCATAGACAATAAACGCAGCAAATTCACCATTAAGGCAGGGCCTGCATAGCTCTAAAGCCCCAGTCTCAGGATCAGCAAGTTATCAGCTATCCCCTCGATCTGGACTTGTTTATGGGGGAATATCCCCCTAAGTAATTTTAGACCTGATGCAACTGTTTTACTTAATTTGAAAATCCATGTCAGTATTGCGGTATAATCCTTAAATGTAAAATAAGCGTGTTAATATTAGAAAATAACATTTTCACTAAAAATGATGCATCCTTTCTGACTTGGATTTTCATAGTAAGTAATACAGCCTCATCAGGAAATCTTTTTATGTACATAAAGTACAGACCAAAAGTTTGGACACACCTTGTCAATTTAAGATTTTTCTGTATTTTCATGACTATGAAAATTGTACATTCACACTGAAGGCATCAAAACTATGAATTAACACATGTGGAATTATATACTTAACAAAAAAGTGTGAAACAACTGAAAATATGTCTATATTCTAGGTTCTTCAAAGTAGCCACCTTTTGCTTTGATGACTGCTTTGCACACTCTTGGCATTCTCTTGATGAGCTTCAAGAGGTAGTCACCGGAAATGGTTTTCCAACAATCTTGAAGGAGTTCCCAGAGATGCTTAGCACTTGTTGGCTCTTTTGCCTTCACTCTGCGGTCCAGCTCACCCCAAACCATCTCGATTGGGTTCAGGTTTGGCGTAGCACCCCATCACTCTCCTTCTTGGTCAAATATCCCTTACACAGCCTGGAGGTGTGTTTGGGGTCATTGTCCTGTTGAAAAATAAATGATGGTCCAACTAAACGTAAACCGGATGGAATAGCATGCCTCTGCAAGATGTTGTGGTAGTCATGCTGGTTCAGTATGCCTTCAATTTTGAATAAATCCCCAACAGTGTCACCAGCAAAGCACCCCCACACCATCACACCTCCTCCTCCATGCTTCACGGTGGGAACCAGGCATGTAGAGTCCATCCATTCACCTTTTCTGCGTCGCACAAAGACACGGTGGTTGGAACCAAAGATCTCAAATTTGGACTCCTCAGACCAAAGCACAGATTTCCACTAGTCTAATGTCCATTCCTTGTGTTCTTTAGCCCAAACAAGTCTCTTCTGCTTTTTGCCTGTCCTTAGCAGTGGTTTCCTAGCAGCTATTTTACCATGAAGGCCTGCTGCACAAAGTCTCCTCTTAATAGTTGTTGTAGAGATGTGTCTGATGATAGAACTCTGTGTGGCATTGACCTGGTCTCTAATCTGAGCTGCTGTTAATTCTGAGGCTGGTGACTCGGATAAACTTATCCTCAGAAGCAGAGGTGACTCTTGGTTTTCCTTTCCTGGGGCAGTCCTCATGTGAGCCAGTTTCTTTGTAGCGCTTGATGGTTTTTGCAACTGCACTTGAGGACATTTTCAAAGTTTCCCCAATTTTTCGGACTGACTGACCTTCATTTCTTAAAGTAATGATGGCCACTCGCTTTTCTTTACTTAGCTGCTTTCTCCTACGCCTCATTGGGGGACACAGGACCATGGGTGTTATGCTGCTTGCCACTAGGAGGACACTAAGTAAACACAAAGAATTAACTCCTCCTCTGCAAACCCCTTGACTGGCCAGTAACAACCCAGTTCGTGCTTAGCGTCTGTAGGAGGCACTTGAGTCTTTTTCCGACCCCAAAGTTTTTATTTTATTTTTATTTTTCTGTAAATTTTTATTTTTTAACTAACGGAGTGAAGGGGGCGACGGATTCCTTTTCAGGGTCCGCTCTCCCCCGAACCATCAACAGGTGAGCACGGTGAGTATACCTCCCCGTACCTCTCCTGTGACGTTTGGGGCACGCCTAATCTACGCTAGGGCGACGGTTCCTATACGGTCCCGATCTCCCCCTGTAAGATGGCGAGCACATAGAGTATACCTCTTATGTGCATCTCCCGGGCTCCACCGCACTCAAGCCCTCACCTTGGCGTCATGTAGTCCCCACAGTAGCCGTAAGTCCCCTGCGGTAGGCACAGCTGTAAGTCCCCTGAGAAAGCAAGCACACATCAGGACGCTCTCCATCCCCCGGCATAGGGATGATCGATTGAGCTGGAGGTGGCTCCTCCTTGGTGAGTACTACTCTTCCTCACGCTGCCGGCGTGGGAAGATGCGGTCCGGGTCCCTGGGGAGAGTTACCGCTGGCTAGATGCCAGCGGCAATCGTTAGGCGCGGCCGCCGGCGCGCTCCGCTGGCCGGCTTCACTAATTTAGTCCCTGGCTTCAGCCGGACTAGGCCGCAATTCAAAAATCCCGCCCATCGCCGGAGCCCCGCCCATTACTCAGGCGCTTCTCACTCTGAACGAGAAGAGCCCTGCAAATCTCGGGCGCCATCTTGGGACTCCACTGCTGCTGGGAAATACAGCCAAAAACGCTACTTCCCTCTCTTCCTCCCTGGGGACACCAGCACAGGACCGTGGGTAAGCTGCTCCACTCTATAGGGAAAAGCTTAACCCCTTCTCTGCACCCTCAGCCCTGCTATTAGCAGTTTACTGGAGAATAGACATACACTATGTCTCAGAATCATATAGAGACTGAAGCGTATTTTGAACAACGTATAACAATCTTTATTAGAATAAAAACAGACAAACGCATATCTAAAAGTAGTACCCGCAGGTTGATGAGCCAAAAAACATAAGTGGCACCACCACTGAGCAGCTAATATGGCAAGACTTCGTAAACCATAGTAGTGTGTTATATTGCTGTATGAGACGGGACTTCTGCAAGGGGGGTCACAACAACCCACAAAATATACACAGCTAAAAGTCACAGTATATAGCCATAATGGCGTATCAAAGTTATCATGCACAAGAAAATAATATAGTAGGCAGCAGGAAAACACATGTCTGTACCTACAGCAACCGTTATGTAACTCAATAACAGAGTGTTACCAGAGCTCAGGAGATGGTGCCACAACCCCTACGCGCGTTTCGGCGCCTTGCCTTCGTCAGGGGAAACTACTTTTAGATATGTGTTTGTCTGTTTTTATTCTAATAAAGATTGTTATACGTTGTTCAAAATACGCTTCAGTCTCTACATGATTCTATCCAATATTGCGTGGAACCGGTGCGTACTAATGATTGGTATGGATGTCATATGACAGTATAACTAGTTACTATATAACCATTTTTCCAATCGTGGGATTATTGTTTGATTTTTTCATACACTATGTCTCAGTCTAAGGAGGCTAAAAGGGGCAATAAAAAGCACCTCATGTGCCACTTGCAATTCTGCGTTGCCAAGTGCCCACAATACCCCTCTGTGCCAGAACTGTGACCCAGCCTCCTGCCTCCACTTCCAATGTCTCCACCGAACCCGTCGAGCTTAACCCTCCTGAGTGGGCCACGTCCTTGTCACGCTCTATGGATTCCTTGGTCAAGGCATTGGACTCTTTCCGAGGGTCCTCCTTAAGCCAGAACTCACCTCCGTCGGCTGCGACGGAATCTGGTGCGGGGCCGTCCGACCACAGGGGGCGTACCGTACTACGGGAATCTCGGGGTGCCAGGAAAAGAACCCTTCCCTCATCTCCCGTCCATGCTCGATCTTCAGTATCTGTGAGCTCATCTTCTCGCTCCCCCAAGGGTCGCAGCGTACATGACTCAGAATACGAGTCAGAGGAATCTTTGACTCCCTTATTGAGGCAGTCAACAAAACACTAATGGTGGACGAGGAATCGATATCCACTCAGGAATACGTCGTGTCTTTTAAAAAGACTAAACGCGTTCAAAAGACATTTGCTAATCACCCTGAGTTTCAGGACATTGTCCAAAAGCTCAGGGAACACCCGGAGAAGCGATTTACGGCTCAAAAGGCCACGGAAGCTAAATATCCTTTTTCCAAGGATCTAATGAAGGCGTTGCTTCTCTCTCCTTATGTGGATCCTGCCTTATCGCGACTCGCATCCAAAACAGTCTTATCTTTGTTCGACGGTTAATCAGTCAAAAATCCTTCTCACCGTCAAATTGACTACCTAGCTCGCTCAGTCTTTGAGGCCTCAGGAGCAGCTCTCCTTCCATCCTTTGCCGCTACCTGGGTGGCTAATTCAATGGTTGCCTGGGCAGACGTGTGTTAACCTCTACCGTCCACGGCAGTAATCTTCCCCCAGAGGCGGCAAGACTAGATAACCAGATAGCTCAGGCCGGAGATTTCGTAGTTAACGCTTCCATAGATGCGGCTAATTGCGCTGCGCAAGCGGCTGCAAACGCAAGCTCCATCAGGAGGGCCTTATGGCTCCGTGATTGGCCAGCAAATTCTGCTTCTAAAAAGTCGCTGACTTCTTTACCTTACCAAGCTGGTCGTTTATTCGGGGAAAAAACTAGACCAAATAATTTCTGACGCTACCGGAGGGAAGAGTAAATTCCTTCCTCAGGAAAAACCTGCCTGGCCTTTTCGGAATCAGCAGCAGTTTCGATTCCAGTCCTTTCGTAACAACTCCAGTTGGTGGTCCTCCTCCACTGGCTCGGGACGGCGGGAAAGCAGAAATCCCCAGGTCTCATACAGACCAAATCGTTCCTGGAAACCCAGACCGAGACCTTCTGGCCCTAAGGCATCCGCATCCCTTAGGGTATGTGCACACGATGCAGATTTAGTGCAGAATTGGTGCAGAACTGCAGCAGATTTTTCTGCTGCAGAACTGCACTGTGATTTACAGTACAATGTAAATCAATGTGAAAAGAAAAAAGCTGTGCACATGGTGCAGAAACGCTGCAGATTTCAAAGAAGTGCACGTCGCTTCTTTTTTTCTGCACCATGTGCACAGCTTTTTTTTCACATTGATTTACATTGTACTGCATAGAAACTGCACAGAAACTGCATCAACTCTGCAGATGCAGATTTAGCGCAGAAAATTCTGCACCACATTTCCTACGTGTGCACATAGCCTTAAACCTTCTACACAATGACTCATTGTCGTGTCCGGCGGACACCGAAAAAGTAGGCGGACGCCTTCTTTCGTTCCGTCAAAATTGGCTCTCGGTCGTTTACGACGAGTGGGTCAGAGAGCTTGTGTCTTCCAGATACAAAATCGAGTTTTCTTCCATCCCCCCTCTACGCTTTTTCCATTCTTCTATCCCCAAAGCAAGGGCGTCACATTTTCTTTAGGCATACAGGCGCTTCAAAGAAACGATGTCCTCGTTCCGGTCCCTTGAGACCAAAGGTTCAAGGGGTTTTACTCCAACCTATTTGTGGTCTCAAAGAAGGACGGGACCCTATGGCCCATACTGGACCTCAAACTGCTAAACAAGCTCGTACGGGTCCGACACTTCAGGATGGACTCGCTCCGTTCCGTTGTCGCGTCCCTGGAAAAAGGAGAGTTCCTGGCATCCATAGATATCAAGGATGCTTATCTAAATATTCCAATTTTTCCCTCCCATCAGCAGCTCCTGCGCTTCGCAGACCAAGAAGAACACTTCCAGTTTGTGGCCTTGCCCTTCGGACTCGCCACTGCCCCCAGAGTCTTCACAAAGGTCATGGCGGCTGTCATGGCCATTCTTCACGCTCGGGGAGTGGTAGTCCTTCCGTATCTGGACGACCTTTTAATCAAGAGTCCATCCCATTCTGCCTGCGAGGAGTCTAAGTATCACCGTGGATTCTCTTTCTCGCCTGGGTTGGAAAATCAACTTTGAGAAATCATCTCCAGTGCCAACTCAGCAAATCTGCTTCCTGGGCATGATTTTGGACTCTTCCCGCGGGTTAGTCATTCTCCCTCCAGAGAAGGTCTTGTCCTTACAACAGGGAGCGCGCAGGCTCTCCCACCGAGTCCCTCACTCCATTCGCTTTGCGATGCACATCCTCGGGAAAATGGTTGCGGCGATGGAAGCCGTTCCGTTTGCACAGTTCCATTTCCGTCCCCTGCAACAGGCGCTGCTTTTAGCCTGGGACAGCAGTCCGTTTTCCCTCGACCGACGTTTTCGCTTCCCCCACAGGTCAGGCAGACCCTCAGGTGGTGGACGCTTCAGTCTTCCCTGAACCAAGGGAAGTCCTTTCTCCCAGTGCGCTGGTTAGTGGTGACCACCGATGCCAGCCTTTTCGGCTGGGGTGCAGTTTTCAATCACCACACGGCACAAGGTTGTTGGTCCATGAGAGTCGCGTCTTCTAATCAATATCTTGGAGATTCGAGCGATCACACTTGCCTTATGCAACTTTCACCATGTTCTCGCAGGCCTTCCCATCAGAATCCAATCCGACAACGCCACAGCTGTGGCGTATATCAACCGGCAAGGGGGAACCCGCAGCAGGGCAGCTCAAAGTCTCCCACATCCTGCGCTGGACTGAGACCAATCACTCGCTCATCTCGGCGATCCACATACCAGGTGTGGAGAATTGGGAAGCGGACTTCCTCAGTTGCCAAGGTCTTGCCTCGGGCGAGTGGTCCCTCCATCTGAAAGTCTTCCAGCAGATTTGTTTTAGCTGGGCGACGCCGGATGTGGATCTCATGGCCTCGAGGCTCAACAACCAGGTTCCCCAGTTCATTGCTCGATCCCGCGATCCTTGCCTCATCAGGGCAGATGCTCTGGTCCTGTCGTGGCATCGGTTCTTCCAGCTGCCATACATATTTCCGCCGCCTCCTCCTCTGCTCCCGAGAGTCATCAAGAAGATCAGGGCAGAGGGGAGACTGGTAATCCTCGTCGCGCCGGACTGGCTGTGCCGAGCATGGTACGCTGAACTCGTCCAAATGGTCGCTGATGTTCCCTGGCGGCTTCCAGATTGCAGGGATCTCCTCTCACAGGGTCCGATTTGCCACCAGCACTCCGGGGCCCTGTCTTTGACGGCGTGGCCATTAAATCCTGGATTTTAGCCTAAGCCAGATTCTCTCCAGGGGTTTCTTCGACCATGATTTGCGCTAGGAAACCCGCATCCATGCGCATTTATCATCGCACATGGCGGGCGCATCTTCTTTTCATGGTGCAATGCCCGTGGACGTTCTCCTCTGGTGTTTTCCGTTTTGTCCATTCTGGAGTTTCTCCAATCAGGCCTTGCCCTAAGCTCGCTCAAGGGACAAGTGTCTGCATTGTCTGTTCTATTTCAACGAAAGTTCGCTTCCAGACTGCCGGTTAAGACGTTCATCCAAGGAGTCTCCCGGGTGGTTCCTCCCTATAGAATGCCTTTGGCTTCATGGGATCTTAACTTGGTTCTCGGAGTTCTTCAGGAGGCCCCTTTCGAACCATTGCAGGACATCTCTCTCACCTTCCTTTCATGGGAGGTGGTCTTTCTCGTGGCGATTACGTCAATCAGGAGAGTTTCTGAGTTGGCGGCCCTCTCGAGCCGACCCTATTTTCTGATTTTTCACCCAGACAAGGTAGTCTTGAGAACCTCTCCCTCTTTCCTACCCACAGTCGTCTCCGCCATTCATCTAAATGAGGACATTGTCTTGCCGTCATTCTGTCCAGCGCCAACCCATCGTATCGAGAAAGCTCTCCATACTCTCGATGTGGTTAGAGCTCTTCGGCAGTACATATCTCGCACGGCTCCCTTCCGTAAGTCGGATGTCCTGTTCGTGTTTCCGGAGGGACATAGGAAAGGTCTACCCGCCTCAAAGGCCACTCTAGCCAAGTGGATTCGCTCCACTATTCAGGAATCCTACCGCGTCAGGAACGCCTCTGTCCCAGCAGGGATTAAGGCGCATTCGACTCGGTCGGCCGGTGTTTCTTGGGCCGTTCGGCATCAGGCTTCAGCACAACAGCTTTGTAAAGCTGCGACTTGGTCCAGTCTGCATACTTTCACGAAGCACTATCACGTTCATACCCAGGCTTTGGCAGACGCTGCCCTTGGCAGGCGCATTCTGCAGACAGCGGTACCTCAGTAAGCCAGTGGTACATGGGGTTTAGCAGTGCAATTGCTCCCCACCCAGGGACTGCTTTAGGACGTGCCATGGTCCTGTGTCCCCCAATGAGGCGTAGGAGAAAAGGAGATTTTTGTGTACTCACTGTAAAATCTTTTTCTCCGAGCCAATCATTGGGGGACACAGCACCCACCCTGTTAGCCTATCGGCTGGTTGTTATTGTGGTCTGTTCCTCAGTTTTTGACGTAGTTTACTTGTCTGGTTTTTCTTCTACTCCTCCTGCTTTACTACCGAACTGGGTCGTTACTGGCCAGTCAAGGGGTGTATACTGCAGAGGAGGAGTTCATTATTTGTGTTTACTTAGTGTTCTCCTAGTGGCAAGTAGCATAACACCCATGGTCCTGTGTCCCCCAATGATTGGCTCGGAGAAAAAGATTTTACGGTGAGTACACAAAAATCTCCTTTTTTTTCTTACCATAATACAAAATCTAACAGTCTATTCAGTAGGACTATCAGCTGTGTATCCACCAGACTTCTGCTCAACACAACTGATGGTCCCAACACCAAGAAATCCCACTTATTAAACCTGACAGGGCACACTTGTGAAGTGAAAACCATTCCCGGTGACTACCTCTTGAAGCTCATCAAGAGTGTGCAAAGCAGTCATCGAAGCAAAAGGTGGCTACTTTGAAGAATAGAATATAAGACATAATTTCATTTGTTTCACACTTTTTTGTTAAGTATATAATTCCACATGTTAATTCATAGTTTTGATGCCTTCAGTGTGAATGTACAATTTTCATAGTCAATGAAAATACAGAAAAATCTTTAACCCCTTTACCCCCAAAGGTGGTTTGCACGTCAATGACCAGGCCAATTTTTACAATTCTGACTACTGTCCCTTTATGAGGTTATAACTCTGGAACGCTTCAACGGATCCTGGTGATTCTGACATTGTTTTCTCATAACATATTGTACTTCATGATAGTGGTAACATTTCTTTGATAATACCTGCGTTTATTTGTGAAAAAAACGGAAATTTGGCGAAAATTTTGAAAATTTCGCAATTTTCCAACTTTGAATTTTTATGCAATTAAATCACAGAGATATGTCACACAAAATACTTAATAAGTAACATTTCCCAACTGTCTACTTTATATCAGCACAATTTTGGAACCAACATTTTTTTTGTTAGGGAGTTATAAGGGTTAGAAATTGACCAGCAATTTCTCATTTGTACAACACCATTTTTTTTTTAGGGACCACATCTCATTTGAAGTCATTTTGAGGGGTCTATATGATAGAAAATACCCAAGTGTGACACCATTCTAAAAACTGCACCCCTCAAGGTGCTCAAAACCATATTCAAGAAGTTTATTAACCCTTCTGGTGCTTCACAGGAATTTTTGGAATGTTTAAATAAAAATGAACATTTAACTTTTTTTCACAAAAAATTTTGGCTTATCGATGCAAAATTGACAGGAATTGAGATGGGACGCCATGTTGCATTTGGAGAGCCACTGATGTGCCTAAACATTGAAACCCCCCACAAGTGACACCATTTTGGAAAGTAGACCCCCTAAGGAACTTATCTGGATGTGTGGTGAGCACTTTGACCCACCAAGGGCTTCACAGAAGTTTATAATGCAGAGCCATAAAAATAAAACAATTTTTTTCCCACAAAAATGATTTTTTAGCCCCCAGTTTTGTATTTTCCCGAGGGTAACAGGAGAAATTGGACCTTAAATGTTGTTGTCCAATTTTTCCTGAGTACGCTGATAACCGATATGTGGGGGGGAACCACCGTTTGGGCGCATGGAAGGGCTCGGAAGGGAAGGAGCATCATTTGGAATGCAGACTTAGATGGATTGGTCTGCAGGCGTCACATTGTGTTTGCAGAACCCCTAATGTACCTAAGCAGTAGAAACCCCCCACAAGTGACACCATTTTGGAAAGTAGACCCCCTAAGGAACTCATCTAGATGTCTTGTGAGAGCTTTGAACCCCCAAGTGTTTCACTACAGTTTATAACACAGAGCCGCGAAAATAAAAAATCTTTTTTTTCCCCACAAAAATAATTTTTTAGCCCCCAGTTTTGTATTTTCCCAAGGGTAACAGGAGAAATTGGACCCCAAAATTTGTTGTCCAATTTGTCCTGAGTACGCTGATACCCGATATGTTGGGGTAAACCCCTGTTTGGGCACACGGAAGAGCTCGGAAGGGAAGGAGCACTGTTTTACTTTTTCAACGCAGAATTGGCTGGAATTGAGATCGGACGCCATGTCGCATTTGGAGAGCCCCTGATGTGCCTAAACAGTGGAAACCCCCCAATTATAACAGAAACCCTAATGCAAACACACCCCTAACCCTAATCCCAACGGTAACTCTAACTACACCCCTAACCCTGACACACCCCTAACCCTAATCCCAACCCTATTCCCAACCGTAAATGTAATCCAAACCCTAACTTTAGCCCCAACCCTAACCCTAACTTTAGCCCCAACCCTAACTGTAGCCTTAAGCCTAGCCCCAACCCTAGCCCTAACCCTAGCCCTAACTTTAGCCCCAACCCTAACTGTAGCCCTAACCCTAGCCCTTGCCCTAGCCCTAACCCTTGCCCTAACCCTAATGGGAAAATGGAAATAAATAAAAAAATTTAATATTTCCCTAACTAAGGGGGTGATGAAGGGGGGTTTGATTTACTATTTATAGTTGTTTTTTAGCGGATTTTTATGATTGGCAGCCGTCACACACTGAAAGACTCTTTTTATTGCAAAAAATATTTTTTGCGTTACCACATTTTGTGAGCTATAATTTTTCCATATTTGAGTCCACAGAGTCATGTGAGGTCTTGTTTTTTTGCGGGACGAGTTGACGTTTTTATTGGTAACATTTTCGGGCATGTGACATTTTTTGATCGCTTTTTATTCCGATTTTTGTTAGGCAGAATGACCGAAAACCAGCTATTCATGAATTTCTTTTGGGGGAGGCGTTTATACCATTCCGCGTTTGGTAAAATTGATAAAGAAGTTTTATTCTTCGGGTCAGTACGATTACAGCGATACCTCATTTATATTATTTTTTTATGTTTTAGCGCTTTTATATGATAAAAACTATTTTATAGAAAAAATAATTATTTTGACATCGCTTAATTCTGAGGACTATAACTTTTTTATTTTTTTGCTGATCATGCTGTATGGTGGCTCGTTTTTTTGCAGGACAAGATGACGTTTTCAGCGGTACCATGGTTATTTATATCTGTCTTTTTGATCGCGTGTTATTCCACTTTTTGTTCGGCGGTATGATAATAAAGCGTTTTTTGCCTCGTTTTTTTTTTTCTTACGGTGTTTACTGAAGGGGTTAACTAGTGCGACCGTTTTATAGGTTGGGTCGTTACGGACGCGGCGATACTAAATATGTATACTTTTATTTTTTTTTTTTTATTTAGATAAAGAAATGTATTTATGGGAATAATATATATATTTTTTTTCATTATTTAGGAATTTTTTTATACATTTTGAAATTTTTTTTTATTTTACTTTTTTACTTTGTCCCAGGGGGAAGACATCACAGATCGGTGATCTAACAGTTTGCACAGCACTCTGTCAGATCACCGATCTGACTTAGAGCACTGCAGGTGAGGAGACCCTCGCAGCAACGCGATTAGATCGCGTTGCTGCGGGGGTCTCAGGGAAGCCCGCAGGGAGCCCCCTCCCTGCGCGACGCTTCCCTATACCGCCGGCACACCGCGATCATGTTTGATCGCGGTGTGCCGGGGGTTAATGTGCCGGGGGGCGGTCCGTGACCGCTCCTGACACATTGTGCCGGATATCAGCTGCGATAGGCAGCTGACACCTGGTCGCGATCGGCCGCGCTCCCCCCGAGAGCGCGGCCGATCGCTATGACGTACTATCCCGTCGAGGGTCAGATAGGCCCAGGGCACCTCGACAGGATAGTACGTCTAAGGTCAGAGAGGAGTTAAACGAGAGGGTGCGTCCAAACTTTTGGTCTGTACTGTATATATTTGAATTTTCATGATACATCTGTTTTAATATTTAAGGGCTCTTTTCAAGCATCAATCATTGTGCCCCTAACTCCTACTTCAGGAGACTTTACCATAACATTATGCTTATTTGTTACCGTAGCACATCCGTGTGGGATGGGAACAACTCCTCACCACCATTGCCAGAACCATAAATGAGGTAGAAAACCAGATTCTCACGCGAGACGCCAAAGGCATCAGCCAGGAGCAGATGAATGAATTCAGGAACTCTTTCAACCACTTTGACCGGGTAAGAACACATTGCTTAGCGAGCTCAATGCTTCCATAATCCGTAGTCTGATAAGGGAGGAGGGGGCTTATAACGGAATGATTGCAGTTGCGCAATGTACTTCCATAGTTATGCTTCAAATGGCAGAAATGAACATTGGTGCGAAAAACACCCGAGAATGGGCGTACATAACGTTATAGTGCATATATATATATATATCTACTAATATAATTGTCTAAGGGTCACTTCCGTCTTTCTATCTGTCCTTCTTTCTGTCACGGATATTTATTGGTCGCGGCCTCTGTCTGTCATGGAATCCAAGTCCCTGATTGATCTCACCAGCTGCCTGTCATGGCTGCCGCGACCAATCCGCGACGGCCACAGTCCAATTAGTCCCTCCCCTATAGTCAGCGCCCGGCGCCCGCTCCATACTCCCCAGAGTCACTGCTCACACAGGGTTAATGCCAGCGGTAACGGACCGCGTTATGCCGCGGGTAACTCACTCCGTTACTGCCGCTGTTAACCCTGTGTGACCACGTTTTTACTATTGATGCTGCCTATGCAGCGTCAATAGTAAAAACATCTAATGCTAAAAATAATTTAAAAAAATCATTATATACTCCCCTTTCGCGGTGCTCCGGTGACCGCTCCAGGCAAGTGGCAGATTCCGGTGCCAACGATGGTATGAGAGAAGAACCTGCCATGACGTCACAGTCATGTGACCGCGACGTCATCACAGGCCCTGCGCGAGAAGGACCTGCCGTGACGTCACGGTCATGTGACCGCGACGTCATCACAGGGCCTGCGCGAGAAAGACCTGCCATGACGTCACGGTCATGTGACCGAACTACAGTGGGCCCTCGGAAGGTGAGTATATGTTTATTTTTTAACCTGTGACATACGTGGCTGGGCAATACACTACGTGGCTGGGCAATATACTACGTCGCTGGGCAATATACTACGTCGCTGGGCAATATACTACGTTGCTGGGCAATATACTACGTGGCTGGGCAATATACTACGTGGCTGGGTAATATACTACGTGGCTGGGTAATATACTACGTGGCTGGGCAATATACTACGTGACTGGACAATATAGTACGTGGCTGGGCAATATACTACGTGGCTGGGCAATATACTACGTGGACTGTGCAATATACTACTTGGACATGCATATTCTAGAATACCTGATGCGTTAGAATCGGGCCACCATCTAATATATATATATACACAAAAAAAGCACAGCGAGGTCAAAAATACTCTGTTGTAAAGAAGTCACAGTAAATGAGCAAGTGCTAGTCAAAAAATGAATACTTTTTTGCAAAAAAATGTATATTAAGCTGCTACACCAATCGCCAAGGTATACCCATAATAGAGCTGTCCTATCTAATGTATATAATCCCAATCTGATGTATTAAAAACCTGATCATCTGTATAGTACCTGTATAAGAAGGGTTCAGAGAGAAAATATCCATGTGGACATGCAGGGTGGAACAGCTTCTATGCAAATGGCCCACAGAGGAGTGGTGGACTCCCCAGTCTTATAGAAACAAGAGAACAATTATAGAACCAAAAACACATGGGCTACTTGCACAGTGAACAAGTCTGTAGAAACCTGTTCACACCACCAAGAAACTTGAAGACACAAAAAGAGCACAGCGAGGTCAAAAATACTATACATACTATATATACACTCTCTCTCTCTCTCTCTCTCTCTCTCTCTCCTCTCCTCTCCTCTCTCTCTCTCTCTCTCTCTCTCTCTCTCTCTCCTCTCCTCTCTCTCTCTCTCTCTCTCTCTCTCTCTCTCTCTCTCTCCTCTCCTCTCCTCTCCTCTCCTCTCTCTCTCTCTCTCTCTCTCTCTCTCTCTCTCTCTCTCTCTCTCTCTTCTCTCTCTCTCTCTCTCTCTCTCTCTCTCTCTCTCTCTCTCTCAACTCTCTCTCTCTCTCTCTCTCTCTCTCTCTCTCTCTCTCTCTCTCTCTCTCTGAACTCTCCGAACTCTCCGAACTGTTATACTGATTTATGAAAGCCGCTCATAGGGATAGTCCAAGATTAGAAAAACATGGCTGCCATCTTACAAAAATGGCCCAACACCTGTGCGTTGGTTGTGGTTGTTACTGCAGCTTTGGCCGCACTCACTTCAGTCCACCTGACTTGCTATACTTGAAGCAACCTATAAACTGTTGTGGCTCTGTTCCTTAAAGGGAGTCTATAACACCCCAAATTTACACTTCAAACTAACCACATAGCCTTGTAGGTAATGGTGCAATAATAAAAATAGTTCTTTACGTTTTAACCCCTTCATGACCGATGATGTACATCATCGACCTTGCCTTTGATGCAGGCTCACACGCTGAGCCCGCATCTTTCTATGCACTTCATGGCAGATTTAATCAAATGTCTCTAACAGCCAGTTAAAAAATGCTGCTGTCAATCACGGAATGTGGCATTTAACACGTGCAGACAGGGAGCGTGTCATTGATCCTGCCCATCGGTGTGTACATCATGCGATCTCGTGTCACGACAGCTGGGGGTCTGCTGATGACCCCCGTGCCTGCCATTACGATCCTTCTGTGAACGCCGCTTGTGATTTATGCTATACATACAAGTGCTGCAGCCCTGCTATGTGTAGAACAAGTGATCAACCAATAGCAGCTTCAAGACTCCTAAGGGGTCTAATAAATAGAGTAAAAAATAAAAATTAAAAACAAACAAACAAATTCAAATCACCTCCTTTTGCCCCATTAAAAATAAAACAATAATATATGTTTGGTATCTGCATACTCGTATGGACCGGGTGAATCATATTTTTCAGTTTGTTTTGCCATATATTGAACATGGAAAATAAAAAACCCAAAAAAGAGTTGTGTAATTGCACTTCTTTTTGCAATTTTACTTGACTTGGAATTTTTTTCCCGTTTTACTTTACACTATATGGCAGAATGAATGGTGTAATGCAAATTTACAACTCGTCCTGCAAAAAACAAACCCTCATACGGCTGTATCGCTGGAAAAATAGAAAAAATATGACTCTTGGAAGAAGGAGAGGAAAAAAATGAAAAATCGCTCTTCATTTAAGGATGGCGCAAGCGATGACCCATAGCCAGGAGAGAGTGATTTGTGTGCTCACTCGTGCACTGAAGGATAACACGAGTGATGACCGCAGCAAGGAGAGAATGATTTTTGTGATTTGTGTGCTCACTCTTTCACTGAAGGATGGCACGAGCGATGACTGCAGCGAGGAGAGAGTGATTTGTGTGCTCACTCCTGCACTGAAAGATGGCATGAGCGATGACCGCAGCGAGGAGAGAGCGATTTGTGTGCTCACTCCTGCACTGAAGGATGGCACGAGCGATGACCGCAGCGAGGAGAGAGCGATTTGTGTGCTCTCCTGCACTGAAAGATGGCACGAGTGATGACCGCAGCGAGGAGAGAGCGATTTGTGCGCTCACTCCTGCACTGAAGGATGGCACAAGCGATGACCGCAGCAAGGAGAGAGTGATGTGTGCTGACTCATGCATTGAAGGATGGCATGAGCAATGACTGCAGCGAGAAGAGAGTGATTTGTGTGCTGACTCATGCATTGAAGGATGGCACGAGCAATGACTGCAGCGAGGAGAGAGTGATTTGTGTGCTGACTCCTGCAGTAAAGGATGACATTAGCGATGACTGCAGCGTGGAGAGTGTGATACTTCTTCTTGCTCCTTCATAGGGACAGTGCACACATAGCTGGCTGTAGGCATGCCGGTACTGCCGTATGATGTTAAAATAAGTGATTTATTACTAAAATTTAAGAAGGGACTGGATGCCTTTCTTGAAAAGTATAATGACTAAGGGCGCCGTGGTGCGCCAGAAACGCGTCAGCCAGAGAGTCTCTGTCTCATTTTTAAAATCGGTTTTTAAAATGTTCAAATAAAAAATAAATTTTATTTAAACTGGATGGACGTGCTGGAAATTCCCCTTCTTCTTCCTCACTTCACCTGAAATCACCAGCAGGTACGGCACACACAAGCTATATTCAATTGCAACGGTTTATGATATACTAGATGGTGGCCCGATTCTAACGCATCGGGTATTCTAGAATATGCATGTCCACGTAGTATATTGCCCAGCCATGTAGTATATTGCCCAGCGACATAGTATACAGCACAGAGCCACGTAGTATATTGTCCAGTCACGTAGTATATTGCCCAGTCACGTACTATATTGCCCAGTCACGTAGTATATTGCACAGCCCACATAGTATATTGCCCAGTCACGTAGTATATTGCACAGCCCACGTAGTATATTGCCCAGCGACGTAGTATACAGCACAGCGCATATTGCCCAGCCACGTAATATATTGCCCGCTTACGTAGTATATTGCCCAGTGACGTACAGCACAGAGCCACATAGTATATTGCCCAGCCACGTAGTATATTGCCCAGCCACGTAGTATATTGCCCAGCCACGTAGTATATTGCCCAGCGACGTAGTATACAGCACAGCGCATATTGCCCAGCCACGTAATATATTGCCCGCTTACGTAGTATATTGCCCAGTGACGTACAGCACAGAGCCACATAGTATATTGCCCAGCCACGTAGTATATTGCCCAGCCACGTAGTATATTGCCCAGCCACGTAGTATATTGCCCAGCCCACGTAGTATATTGCCCAGCGACGTAGTATACAGCACAGAGCATATTGCCCAGCCACGTAGTATATTGCCCAGTCACGTAGTATATTGCCCAGTGACGTAGTATATTGCCCAGCCACGTAGTATATTGCACAGCAACGTAGTATACAGCACAGAGCCACGTAGTATATTGCCCAGCTACGTAGTATATTGCCCAGCCACGTATGTCACAGGTTAAAAAATAAAAATAAACATACTCACCTTCGGATCCAAGGGCCCCTTGTAGTTCTTTCGCCTGTTCGCCAGCTTCCAGTCCCAGGGTGTGATGACGGCGCGGTCACATGACCATGATGTCATGGCAGGTCCTTCTTGGGCAGGCGCGCAGGACCTGTGATGACGTCGCGGTCACATGACCGTGACGTCATGGAAGGTCCTTGTCGCATACCATCTTTAGCACCGGAGGAGCGGGAAAGGCGCCGGAGGGTGAGTATATGATGATTTTTTATTTTTTTTAATTATTTTTAACATTAGATGTTTTTACTATTGACGCTGCATAGGCAGCATCAATAGTAAAAACTTGGTCACATAGGTTTAATAACGGCGGTAACAGAGTGAGTTACTCGCGGCATATCGTGGTCCATTACCGCTGGCATTAACCCTGTGTGAGCGGTGACTGCGGGGAGTATGGAGCGGGTGCTGAGTGCAGGGGAGTAGGGAGGGACTAATCGGACTGTGGCCGTCGCTGATTGGTCGGGGCAGCCATGACAGGCAGCTGGCGAGACCAATCAGCGACTTGGATTCCATAACAGACAGAGGCCGCGACCAATGAATATCCGTGACAGACAGAAGGACAGACAAACAAAGTCGGAAGTGACCCTTAGACAATTATATAGTAGATGTCTCAGCATGTCAAGCTCCAACTTCGGAAGCACGTCACTCCTCATAAATAGCACCTTCTTATTCGTAATCTACAGTGGGTTTTATTTAATTAGCCTTTATATATTAACGTTTTGCTGCAAGAACATGTAGCAGCAATGTTTCACTTGATCACGTTATTCGTTACTGCCAATGATTTTCTAGAAGTGAATCTATCTGGTATAATATATACTCATTGCTGGGGGTTTTATTAACCTGCAGTTAACGTAAAAGCGTCATTCTTCTCCTTGATGAAGCTGAGAAGAAATCTAAGGCGCCCAGCATGAGTGTAGGAGATGGCTTCTAAGGATAATTGTATCTTGATGAAACTCCTTTCATGTAGAAGCCGCGGCATACATTACATGTTTCTCAGTACAGGCTGGCCTGTAATCGTCATGTGTGTGAATAGAGGGTGAAGAATCAGATGTAAACTTTTAGAGATTGAATGAATGCACTGATTGATCAGCCGTCCCCAGGAACCAAGAGTTTGCTGATGTGCATACAACATTAGCACATTAAAGTACCACTCCATCATTTTATTTTTCCCATCCGTTAGGTACCAGAAATGCAGGTTCACTGCGTGCATTAAAACACTTGCTGGTTGTCGCCTTCTGCCGTTTCCAGCGCTGCTCCAGTCCACTCCTGCAGTTGTGACCAGCCGACTGACAGCAGCCTTGGTGTCTGACCAGAAGTCACTCTCTCACTGTATGTCTATGCGACTGAGAATGAGACTTTCATAGACTTACACAAAGAAAGGAATTAACCGTCTGCTGTGTGAGCCGACAAGAAAGCGATGTCGTCACATGATGCGGGAGAGGACTAGAGCAGCGCTGGAAACGGCAGGAGACTGAGCAGTAAGTATTTTAATCCCAACATTGTATATAATTACTGATGTCTATCGGATGGGGTAATAAAAAAAACAACGTTGGCTTGGTATTTTTAAATTATGGCAAATTTGTGCTTGGGGAAAATATGCTTGAAAAGTACAATTGATGTAAGGAGGTTGAGAAGACGGGGAGAAGAGCACCCAGGTCAAGGGAAAGATCTCAAGTATAGCTTATTTACGTTTGTGTTGTTTTTTTTTTCCCTAAATGTACTAAATGTTGCTGTAAAATATGACGCATTGCCTCCGGGAATCACTCTTTTGCCCTGTGGGTGGGAGGTTTACTCATTGTGCATGAACCCTAAAATAGTCACTGTTAAGCATCCTTATCACAAATCTTAATATTAACGGTGTTGTTTTTTCTCTCCTCTGCCCTGTGCATGTCTTCCTCTGCTTATTCTGCATGACCCTGAATTCACAACCCACCCTTCCGTACCTCTCCTGATCCCTCTGCTTTCACCCTACTGCCCCCCACTGGCATGGCATGTCCTGGACACCTGAACGTTCACTTACTGTCACAAGGATCACTCCGGCACGCTTGGCCCAGAGGAGTTTAAGGCCTGTCTCATCAGCTTGGGTTACGATATTGGAAACGATCCTCAGGTATTGAAGCGCCTCGCGTGTTGCCCTTACATTGTGTAACATTGGCTTGTATTTCCCTTCCCAGGCGCTGAGGACTAGTTTTGGTTTACTGCTTAGTGAGAAGAAATAATGTGTTTTTTTCTTGATGTTTGTGTGTTTAATCTTCTCTCACATTTCCACTAATTCCTCTTTTATTCACTTTCAAAACTCCTACCATCTGTACTTCCCGCATATAACTCCATTGATATTGTGTCTTTTTCTTGCTGTGCACTTTTTTCTTCTTTCTTGCCTTTCTCACTGTCCTTTTTTTCATCTGTATTACTTTCCTGTATCCTGTCCTTTTTCACACTGGATGCCCTGCAGAAGAAGACTGGTATGCTGGAAAGTGATGATTTCCGAGCCTGTCTTATCTCCATGGGGTACAACATGGTAAAGTAAAACACTCTTGAAGCCCATAGTTGACTATTATAAAACTGTGCCGAAAAAGACTACCCGCCATGATACCTTTTTTTATAGGTTTTAAAGGGGTTTTCCAGTATTAAGATATTTGTGGTCTATGCTCTATCAGAGACACCCCACCGATCAGGTGTTGTGCTCTCTGGCAGCAGCCGGATGAAAACAGTGTATGGCATGGAGCATCACCCTTCCACCATACTGTATAGTGGCCATTGACCGGTAATGCAGATCAGCTACTATTACTTAAAGCGGTTATCTGGTCTTCTGCTAAAAATCTTTAGTCACTCTGTCTGAATCCTTACAGTACGCACAACGCACACGGTTGGGATTCTTCGATATTGTATATGGTCACATACCAACTAGACTTGCTCTATATGAGTGAATTGTGCTACACTGAGCACATCTAGTTGGAATGTAGCCTGGAGTATTCCGATCGCATACTTGCAGTCATATCACTGCCCGCTTTCTGCGGCAATCCTGCAGATGACGAGCGGCGCGTGCACTAGGAAGGATTCAGAAGACTGCAGTCACATAGTGATGACGGACTTTTAGCGGAAGACCAGACAGACAACCCCTTTAATAGGAACTCTTTGGCAGTACCTGGGAGCTGCCAATATAGAGTGCGTGGTGTTCCACTCCATACACTTCACGACTTCGGTAACACTCATCCAAATAAATAGCGAGGGTAATGGCACCAGGAGAAAAGGTTATTTTTTTATTGCTTTGTCCAGAATTGTTGTAATTAAATTCGTTTTCAATGTAGTAAACTTAGAAAAAAAAAATATGTTCCATAAATTGTATATTGATCTTGTAATGTCTTGGTGGGGGGTTTCACTCTCATTACATTGAAGGGAATATCGCCCCAATCATTGTCTACCCTGCAATGAATTTCCCAGCAGGATTTGGTCAGATCCTCTGTTATTCCTCCTGGCATTGTGTGAACAAATTCTCAGCCGATCGATAACATTCTCCTTGTCGATATATTGTGTCCCTGGCCAGACAGTGTCGGGACGGACTGGACAGTGTCATGTTATAAAGGGCTGCCCCCCATTGACAACGTATGAGCCCCCCCCCCTCCCCAGCATGCGATGACGCTGTCTCGGGTAGTTTTTCCTGGCTGTCTGTGCAAAACAAAAGAAGGAAACCCCTGTAAAGGCCTCTCGCCCAGCAAGCCATGCTCTGCACTGATGAGGGGCGCAACCCCTGAAAACACCCAACAGAGGCAGCGTTATTTCTTCTGGTTTGGTTGATTTATCCTTGATCATGTTATAAGGATCAGAGAATCACTTGTAGGGTTACTGCCTACAATACGTGGCCATTGAGAGGCCGCGTACTTCTCCCTGGCGGAAAGCTAATTTGCGTTTTGCCTCATTGATCTACATTTTCCAGAGGAATAACAAAATGGTGGGACGGGGCAAACTTGTAATAAAATATTCTGGCCTTTTCTATTACATGGGCAATGCAAGTATTTTTCCATGACATCAGACATTAGAAAAACCTTTTATGCTGGTTCTTCCGAATACTGACCACATTCTGTGTTGTGGATTGTGTTTTCTCACTTCATGGGTTATAATTAATGGAAGAATCCTGGCCTTTCACTGAGCAGAATAATAAACCCAAAAAGTGACCCATATTACACCCAAAATAATATGATTTAAAGGGGTGAAATACATTTAACGCCACCTAGCTGTAGGACTGATCACTAGAACTGGGGTCATGATTCCCTATGTTCAAGGTCAGAAATCTGCCAGTAAAATTGTGTAGCCTGATGCTGTCCTTGTACATTAGATAAAAAAAAGACTTCAATGACCTAATACAAGTAATGGATGTATTATTGATCCATCGTTCTGTGCACATTTATCTAGAATGTATAGGTAGCTGTAAGGCTACGTTCACATTTGCGTTGTGCGTCGGCGACGCAACGCACAACGCAAATAAAAACGCTGCGTTTTGTGACGTTTGCCCGACGCTTGCGGCAAAAAAAACGCATGCATTGCATGACGCATGCGTCGACGCTGCGTTTCCCGACGCTGCGTCGGGAAACGCTAATGTGAACGTAGCCTTAGTGACGTTTGGGGCACAGAAGAATCCGTGATGTCGGCAAACACTGCAGCCTCTAATAATTTCTATTCCATTCCTTTCTAGGGTGAAGCCGAATTTACCCGCATTATGGGAATTGTAGATCCCAACAGGCTTGGGGTGGTGACATTTCAAGCCTTCATTGACTTCATGTCTCGGGAAACCACAGATACAGACACAGCTGACCAAGTTATGGCTTCTTTTAAGGTCCTTGCTGGTGATAAGGTTTGTATCTCCCATTGATAGCGAGTGAGGCTGACAGAGAGGGATCAAAGTAATGATGGGATATTGAAAACTGTGCAACATTTACATTTTTTTTTTTGTAATTATTGATGAAACGCCTTCATTCACACATCTGTTTTTTTTTTTTACACATACATGAGAAAAACAGATCCTGTCATCAGTTTTGGATCAGATTTTCACCAGGTTTTGCTCAGTGTGGTGATTTTTTTCATTTTATTATTGTATGGCAAAAATAAGAAAATTGCAAAGCTTTTCCCATCTATTACCTTGTCAATCACGGACGACACCATGACGGCATCCGTGTGCTGTGGTTTTTATGGACCCATAGATTTGTATGGGAAATTTTGATCCATGATGCTTCTTAGTGATTGTTTTTCCGCCGACAGGCGGTCTGCAAAAATACATGGGTGTGTGAACATCTTCTTAGACTATAATAGGTGTATTGTATTAATGATAAACACGGATGGAACTTCTACGTGAATACCGGATAACTGAATGAGGTCTTAAATGAAGAGATCACTCTGCCAAGTCACCTTAGGGTGCTGATCATCTGCCATGCAGCAGAAAAGTATTGTATTTGTCAGGACCGTATTGTGTCCTGGAAAGCGCAGTGAAATCCCTGATGCAAAGCACGACATTTATTCCATCACTGATGTTTTGCTTTTGTTGGCATATCGCTAGGTGTATTCCTTTTGGTGGCGTTCTGACCTTTTGGAGTATCCACTGATCTGGAGACTGAAGGGAGACACAGCATGG
Organism: Ranitomeya imitator; assembly: GCF_032444005.1. NCBI lineage: Eukaryota > Metazoa > Chordata > Amphibia > Anura > Dendrobatidae > Ranitomeya > Ranitomeya imitator. Next base: position 712,473,385 of record NC_091282.1, on the reverse strand, counting down.
AGTTAGCGCTGGATCCCCTTCTCGCCTACTATGATCAACCTTATAAAATAATAACATTCTGTACTCCCAGGGATGGACACAGACAGAAGTGGACCCCGTGCAAGAACAGTATATGTGCCCTTGCAGTCCAACATATCATCATAATGCTCAGTTCCTCCACAAGTAGTTGTCCAGCCCTTTAGAGTTCCCTGTTCTTAATCTGGAGCTTACTCTTTGCCACATGGGTTTTTTTTGCCTTCCTCTGGATCAACATGTTAGGGCATGTTAGGTTAGGCTATGGGTTGAACTAGATGGACTTAACGTCTTCCTTCAACCTTAATAAGTATGTAATCCGTGAATTGGTCAAATGTGAAAGTAGATGGTGATGTGCGATGCCCAGGAATCGGAAACCTATAATCTGCCTTTTTTATTGTGTATTTTATTCTAGAACTACATCACTGCTGACGAGCTGCGCCGGGAGCTTCCTCCAGACCAAGCAGAGTATTGCATTGCCAGGATGGCACCTTACATGGGACATGACGCCGCCCCAGGAGCTCTGGACTATATGTCATTCTCTACAGCGCTGTACGGTGAAAGCGATCTTTAACTCTGTACTACTCGCCTCGACGTCACCGCAGCGCTGACTGTCCGCCACTCCTGTACGCAACGTGGTTTCAGCTTTCACGCCTTTTCTGTGTCTCCATAGCTCACCAGATGAAAAGTCACTCTTTCCACCCCTCTAGTGTGCGGAGCCCTTATCGCTCTGCTGCTGCCGCCGGAAGGGGTAACCATCTTTGACCTTAAAGCAATGGTTTACAAATAAAAGTTTTTACTACAGACCTTTAAATGCATATTTTATTATGAGAGTTAAAAAGGTGAAATGTATTTTTCTGCCAACATAAAAGAGCAATTAACCTTTCTTTGTAGTGCGTCTGACGAGAAAAGCTGAAGGTTTCGGCTCCTTCAACCGTCTTTTTTTGCTACCACATAAGGGGGGAGGAGGGCAATGACTGTTTAGTAGCCGTGGTATAGCCAGATCTATATATATATATATATTTTTTTTCCACCAAATGCAATTTTTTTGACAAACTGAGTTAAAGTGAACGATGTCATGGTGGAAATGCGACCTCATGGGGAGGGTCCGTATTTTTCTAAGTAAGAACATTTAGTCTTTTTTTCAATATTTAATGTTATATAAGGAATGCCGCGTCCCGTCACCAGCTCGTCATCTTATTTTTAATGTTGCTAAACATGGTTTGTTTAGAGACATGAAGCTTCAATGATTGTTTGTCCTCAATATCTGCTTGTCACAAACCTTATTAAAGAAATTCTTGTTTAAATTTTAATCATTTGTGTTATTGGCTACTTTCAAATAAATTACATTTAATAATACAATTTATGCTATTACTCGAGTGTCATTTTTTTTTTTTTTTTTTTTAAATGTTGAATTTGCATCTGAGCTTTATCCAGCGTCTGCATTGAGATCATCGTGCATCGACTTTGGCTTCTGTGCACAGATGTCATGGTCAGGTGAGGATCCATAACCAAATGATTCGTTGTTGTATGTTAATATGTTCTTTACTTGCTGAGCTAATATTGTTATACAGGCTGCCAATTCCTTTACTTACAGGGTTATTCCCATCGTCATAGATGAGTGCTGTTAGATGGGGCTTGTGAAAACAAGCACTTTTACAATTTACTACTTTATTAAAATTTTCAGATGTTCAGCCATTCTTAAAATATTAACGTTTTTCTTTTGTTTACAGCTTGCTGTCTAGCTATTAAGCAGTGCGATAAATGTTGTCAGGAATAGGAGATAACCTTTGCAATAATGGCCAGCTTCAAAACCGTGCTTACAAGGTCGGTAGACCAGAGCATGTAAGCACTGTGCATGTTCTACTTTTCTAGCAACGGTGGTCGGTCTCCAAGGCAATGAGCTGTAAATGAAAGAAAAGCGTTAAAATGGTTTTTAGGACTATCTTAATTTTTAGGCCCATAGTAAAAATACAAACAAAAACAGGATGATAGTTGCTAATTATCTGCCTTTTCTACTCTGCTCCTGCTTGGAACAGTCACCGCCTGCTCCTGCTGGCGAGTCAGCTGCTCCACATCAACAGAGCAGCTCTTCTTCCGAGCCGCTTTGTTTGCAATGCGTGACTGCTGACGTCATGCTGGTTGACAGCCAGCTCTCTTCATTTATGCAGCGGGATGCTGGCTTTCAATCAGCATAGCATTGGCAGTCACACCGTGTCAACAGTGCAGAGTGGAAGAGAAGCAGCTGCTCTGTCTGTTGACGTCAGCAGGAGTGGTCAATGACTGCTCAGTGCCGGCAGAGATTGCTAGTGATTGTTCTCCATGGTTTAAAAAAAAAAAAAAAAATTACATCTGTGTCAAAAATTTAATGGTAAAATGAGAGCAATATCAAAACCATCTCTTGTGAGGGGACGTGTCACCTTCATGTTGAACATTGAAGCATGGCTTCAATAATAGTTAGCACGTTAAACACTCCACATGACCCCCTGTTGAATTATGATTACCTGCTGAGAACAGGTAATTGAACTGGGTTATCTGACTGAGAACAGACAAGACGTCTTCATCAAAGATAACTCTTACTATGTTCAAAAGAGCTACATGGAGACTCTATGGAGCCAAAATTCTAGCTATGAATATTTTTTTTTGACAGGCATAGGTCCCAGATTTATGGGAGGTCTATTTTTCGTGTCGTGGCGAACATAACCCGTTTACATCACTGTGGTCTGCGTATCAGCCCCAAAATAGTATTGGCTCGATGGATAACAATATACAGCTCTGGCAAAAATTAAGAGACCGCTGCAAAATTTTCAGTTTGTCTGATTTTTCTCTTTATAGGTATATTTTTAAGTAAAATGTAAATTGTTCTTTTATTCTATAAATTTCTGACAACATGTCTCCGAATTTCCAAGCAATAAATTTTGTATTTATTTTCTGAAAATGAGAAATGCTCAAAATAACAAAAATAACTGCATTGCTTGCAGACCTCAAATAATGCAAAAAAAAAGCAAGTTCATAATCATTTAGAAACAGCAATACTAATGTTTTAACAAAGGAAGAGTTCAGAAATCAATATTTTGTGGAATAACCATGATTTCTCCTTCGCCTCATTGGGGGACACAGACCGTGGATGTATGCTGCCCCCAATGAATGGCTCGGAGAAAAGGATTTTACGGGGAGTACACAAAAATCCCTATTTTTATTCACAACTTTCATGCGTCTTGGCACGCTTTTCACCAGTCTTTCACGCTGCTTTTGGGTGACCTGATGCCACTCCTGGTACAAAAATGTAAGCAGTTCTTCTTTGTTTGATGGCTTGTGACTATCCATCTTCCTCTTTATTACATTCCAGCAGTTTTCAATAGGGTTCAGGTCTGGAGATTGGGCTGGCCATGACAGGGATTTGAGGTGGTGGTCCTTCATCCACACCTTGATTAACCTAGCTGTGTGTCATGGCGCATTGTCCTGCTGGTAAAACCAGTCCTCAGAGTTGGGGAACATTGCCTGAGCAGAAAGAAATCAAGTGTTTGTCCAGGATAACCTTGTATGCGGCTTGATTCATACGTCCTTCACAAAGATTAACCTGCCCAATTCCAGCCTTGCTGAAGCATCTTCAGATCAACACCGATCCTCCACCAAATTTCACAAAGACACTGTGGCTTGTACGCCTCTCCAGGTCTCCAACTAACCATTAGACCAGGTTTTGGGCAAAGCTGAAAATTACTCATCAGAGAAGATTACCTTACTCCAGTTCTCTAAGGTCCAATCCTTATGGTCTTTGGCAAACTTCAGCCTGGCTCTCTTTTGCTTCTCATTGATGAAAGGCTTTTTTCTAGCTTTACATGACTTGAATCCTGCCTCCAGGAGCCTGTTACGAACTGTTCTTGCCGTGCACTTAACCCCAGCTGCCATTTGCCTGCAGTTGCTGAGTGACATTCGAAAAAGATGACGGTCATCCCGGTCAGTGGAGAGTCGTTTTCGCCCTCTGCCGGTCTGTAGCTTTGTTGTTCCCAATGTCTACTGCTTGACCTTGTAATGGACTGCCATCTTAGAAATGTTAAGGATGGAGGCAACATGACGCTCACTGTATCCCTCTGCTAGTAAAGCCAGAATTGAGCCGCCGTTTTCCTCACTCAAGACTTTTCGTTTCAACTCCTTTGGCATGGTTAAAAGTTATTTTTTAATTCCTATTACTTTTGGGATATTGCTAGCACTTGTTTTGCCATCCAGCTTGTCCTATTGCAAGAGGATTGTGAACATCACAGCAGGGTTTTTTATACTTTCCACATCTATAATATAACGCTGGGAGCGTCACTCTGTCCGAAGCCTTTATAGACTGCGCAGGCGCGACGCTCCTAGCGTTACGTTATAGCCAGTGTCAGAAAAAAAAATGGCGCCGGAAAGCGCCGACTGCCGGGAGCAGGGGGACATTTATGAACCGTAACCCGCACGTGGGGACACGGTGGACATGATCCCGCCCTAATGATGCTGTGGCAGTTCATGCCACAGCAATTTCTTACTTACGCCACCTGATTCCGGCCCATGAATGTCCCCCTGCTCCCGGAATCGGCGCCTGCGCAGTCCGCGCTTTCCGCAGCCATTTTCTTGGTCCTCCTGCTCTCGGAATCGGCACCTGTGCAGTCCGCGCTTTCCGGCGCCATTTTCTTGGATACTGCAGTGTGTCTTCAAGAAAATGGCGCCGGAAAGCGTGGACTGTGTAGGCGTCGATTCCTGGAGCAGGGGGGTATTTAGGAGCTGGAAACAGGGGGCGTGTGCACACGATCCCACCCTCATGATGCTGTGGCACTTCATGCCACAGCTATTTCTTACTTAGGCCCCCTGATTCCGGGCCATGAATGTCCCTCTGCTCCCGGAATCGGCGCCTGCGCTTTCCGGCGCCATTTTCTTGGATACTGCAGTGTGTCTTTAAGAAAATGGCGCCAGAAAGCGCGGACTGCGCATGCGCCGATTCCGGGAGCAGCAGTCCGCAAGCCAGAGGACCTGGAAGATGGAGCGGCGCGCAGCGCTGGAACGGGACAGGTGAATATAGCAAGTGTCGGGGGCCTGAGCTAGCGGCGGCTCCGGCACCTGACCCCAACAGCGCGCCGGTGTCCCCGCCTGCTCAGGCCCCCCAGCACTCGGCGCCCAGCGACGATAGGTGAGTATGTTATTTTTTTTTTATATATCGCAGCAGCATACGGGGCATATAATACTATGGAGCATCTTATGGGGCCATCCATCAACCATAATGGAGCAGCATACGGGGCTTATACTATGGAGCATCTTATGGGGGCCATCAACCATAATGGAGCAGCATATGAGGCATATACTCTGGAGCATCTTATGGGGGCCATCAACATTTATGGAGCAGTATACGGGGCATATACTATGGAGCATCTTATGGGGGCCATCAACCATAATGGAGCAGCATATGAGGCAATAACTATGGAGCATCTTATGGGGGCCAACACCCATAATGGTGCAGCATACGGGGCATATACTATGGAGCACCTTATGGGGGCCATCAACCATAATGCAGCAGCATATGAGGCATATACTATGGAGCATCTTATGGGGGCCATCAACCATAGTGGAGCAGCATATGAGGCATATACTATGGGGCATCTTATGGGGGCCATCAACCTTTATGGAGCAGGGTATGGGGCATATGGATGGGAACAGCAAATTACAGAACGGTGGCGCAGGATGGGAGCAGCACATGACAGAACGGGGGCGCAGGATGGGAGCAGCACATGACAGAACGGAGGCGCAGGATGGGAGCAGCACATGGCAGAATGGGAGCAGCACATGACAGGATGGGGGCTCTGGATGGGAGCAGCACATGACAGGATGGGGGTGCAAGATGGTAGCAGCACATGACAAGATTAAGATTAGGGCGCAGGATGGAAGCAACACATACCAGGATGGAGACCTTATACCAATATAAATGCTCGCCACCCGGGCATAGTACGGGTTCAATAGCTAGTTAAGAAGAATGAGGTGTACTCTGGTTGGAATTCAACTGACACTGGAATGGAATGGCTGTCGGACATGTAGAGAAGCTGATTTTTATAAACAGTGCAGTGGTCTCTTAATTTTTGCCAGAGCTGTATATGCATTGTTTCATATCTATGAAAAGCTAAAATCATGTTGGGAATTAATATCTCCTGCCTGGGACCTCTGGGTGGGCAGATATCTTGAAGGTTGCGGATAATTTTTTGGGACCATTTAACTTCCCTCTGGGGTCATCAAGTGGAGGTAGGTGGGAGTGACGATTATCTACCAAATTCACTTAGTGACTTATAATCATTCTTCAGTTCTGGGAGATACAATTCGCTGTAGGATTATTCAATATTTTAACCAGAGCGCTCCCCTCCACTAAGGTCTGTTCCATTTCCTTGACATCAGGTCAAGTACTTCTCTTTTGTAATCCCTTTTTATTTTATGTGATTGTATATACCATATGGTTTTGTCCCCTTTTGTAACATCTTTTGTATATTTTTTATAAACACTGGCTTCTTTTCGGATTAAATAAATAAAATGTAATAGTGTTGTTCCTCTTTTCCTATACACTGTGTTCCAAATTATTATGCAAATTATATTTTTCTCGGATTTTCCTAAATAGTCGGTGCAAAGGACAGTCAGTCTAATAAAAGTCATCACCCGTTAGATTATACATCGAATTTTATTGAAGAAACCTCCCAATGATAACAGTATAATCTCCAAAATAAATAAAAACTCAAAATGCTCTGTTCCAAATTATTAGGCACAGTAGAATTTCTAAACATTTGATGTGTTTTAAAGAACTGAAAATGCTCATTTGTGGAATTTGCAGCATTAGGAGGTCACATTCACTGAACAAAAAAACTATTTAACTCCAAAACCTCCTAACAGGCCAAGACATGTTGACAATAGGAACCCTTCTTTGATATCACCTTCACAATTCTTGCATCCATTGAACGTGTGAGTTTTTGGAGAGTTTCTGCTTGTATTTCTTTGCATGAAGTCAGAATAACCTCCCAGAGCTGCTGTTTTGAAGTGAACTGCCTCCCACCCTCATAGATCTTTTGCTTGATGATACTCCAAAGATTTTTTTTTTTCAGTAGAGGTCAGGGAAAGATGGTGGCCACGCCATGAATTTATCTCCTTTATGCCCATAGCAGCCAATGACTCAGAGGTATTCTTTGCAGCATGAGATGGGGCATTGTCATGCATGAGGATGATTGATTTTGCTCCTGAAGGCACGTTTCTACTTTTTAGATCATGGAAGAAAGTTGTCAGTCAGAAACTCTAAATACTTTGCAGAGGTCATTTTCACACCTTCAGGAACCTTAAAGCTTCCTACCAGCTGTTTATCATTGATTCTGGCCCAAAATGTGACTCCTCCACCTTGCTGACGTCGCAGCCTTGTTGGGACATGGTGGCAATCCACCAACCATCCACTACTCCATCCATCTGGACCATCCAGGGTTGCTTGACACTCATCAGTAAACAAGACTATTTGGAAATTAGTGTTCATGTACTATATGTCTGGGCCCACTTTAAACATTTCTGCTTCTAAACACTGTTTAAGGGTGGCTGAATATTCGGTTTATGCACCGCAGCAAGCCTTTGAAGGATCCTACACCTTGAGGTTCGAGGGACTCCAGAGGCACCAGCAGCTTCAAATAACTGTTTGCTGCTTTGTAATAGTATTTTGGCAGCTGCTCTCTTAATCCCATGAATTTGTCTGGCAGAAACCTTCCTCGTTATGCCTTTATCTGCATGAACTCTGTCTGTGTTCTGTTTCAGTCACACATCTCTTCACAGTATGATGACCACTCTTAAGTTTTCGTGGAATATCTAATGTTTTCATACCTTGTCCAAGGCATTGCACTATTTAATGCTTTTCAGCAGCAGAGAGATCATTTTTAGTTCCCATATTACTTGAAACCTGTGGCCTGCTTAATAACGTGGAACATAATTTTAAGTAGTTTTCCTTTAATTAGAATCACCTGGAAAACTAATTATCACATGTGTTTAAGATTGATTTTAGTGATCCATTGAGTCCTGAGATACAATACCATCCATGAGTTTATTTGAAAAAAAAAAAAAAATTAAATCTTTGACACTTAAATCCAATTTGCATAATAATTTGGAACACAGTGTAAATTACATCCCTGAAGCTTCATGAGGCCGTACGTTACCAGAAACTGATGTCCAATTGGCCTGTATAAACAACTAAGTGCTCCTGTGTTCTCTATGAGAGAGACGCTGCCCGCTAATCTCCAGGCAAAACAGTCGGATCAAAAGGTGGAATTCAACAGGTCGTATCCATCTGTCCCTCGACATGATTGGGGGACAAGTCAGGAGGCCTCCATACATTATATTGCCAGCCAAGCCTGACTGTTTCAGATAACTTTAGGGTAAGTTCACACAGGGCGTGTTTGCTGCTTTTTTTATGCTAATTTTCAGCTGCTTTTTACAATACCAGCAAAGCCTATGAGATTTCAGAAATCTCATGCACACACATTGTTTTTTTTATGTGATCAGTATTTTGTTTTGCTGCGTTTTTTTGGACATAGAGCATGTCAATTCTTTCAGCATTTTTGCTGTCTTTTTTCACCCATTGACTTGAATGGGTGTTGAAAAAAATGCAGCTAAAACGCAGGTGTTATGGGCTGCATTTTTGCTGCTGAAAATTCAAGGACATTAGCATGGACAAAGAGGAAAAAACGCACCTAAACCTGCGTTTTTGACGCAGCTTCTTTCCTGCCAAGATGATCAGGTTTTGCTGCAGAAAAAAAGCAGCAAAAATGCCCTATGTGAACTTACCCTTAAGGTACCTTCACACATAACGATATTGTTAACGATATCGTTGCATTTTGTGACGTAGTAACGATATCGTTAATGAAATCGTTCTGTGTGACAGCGACCAACGATCAGGCCCCTGCTGGGAGATCGTTGGTCGCTGAAGAAAGTCCAGAACTTTATTTCGTCGCTGGATCTCCCGCGGACATCGCTGGATCGGCGTGTGTGACACCGATCCAGCGATGTCTTCACTGGTAAGCAGGGTAAACATCGGGTAACTAAGCGCAGGGCCGCGCTTAGTAACCCGATGTTTACCCTGGTTACCATCCTAAAAGTAAAAAAACAAACACTACATACTTACCTACCGCTGTCTGTCCCCCGGCGCTGTGCTCTGCACTCCTGTACTGGCTGTGAGCGTCGGTCAGCCGGAAAGCAGAGCGGTGACGTCACCGCTCTGCTTTCCGGCCGCTGTGCTCACAGCCAGTACAGGAGGAGTGCAGAGAAGCTGAGCGCCTGGGACAGACAGCGTTAGGTAAGTATGTACTGTTTGTTTTTTTTACTTTTAGGATGGTAACCAGGGTAAACATCGGGTTACTAAGCGCGGCCCTGCGCTTAGTTACCCGATGTTTACCCTGGTTACGGGCATCGTTGGTCGCTGGAGAGCGGTCTGTGTGACAGCTCTCCAGCGACCAAACAGCGACGCTGCAGCGATCCGGATCGTTGTCGGTATCGCTGCAGCGTCGCTTAATGTGAAGGGGCCTTTAGTATAATTTTTATGTGGGCCTTAAGTCCCAATCTACTTTAGATGGCTGCCAACCAAACAATGGTTCAACCAGCAGCTATCTTGGTGGTCTTTCACATATACAGAAATGCTCACTATCAAGTACTCCTGTGCCCTACTATGAGAGACACTGGCGGACGTCTTTGGTGGCGGCATATATTAGGTAGACAAAAAAAAATGGATCGGCAGTTTGAAATCTGACATACAGGACGTCCCACAACATCATGTGTCCGGTGCCCCCATACACATTGGACTGTTGAGAACCCATGGCTATTGGCAAGTTTGGCCAATGTAAGTCTATTGTGCATGGGGGCTATAATCTACTGTCAGACGTGACTGTAGCGTGCCCCTAATGACGCATCTTGGGGGGGTGGCGGTGTGTCACTGGACTCCGCACCAGGAACTTCCAGGACTTAAGGATTCCATTAAGCGTGCTGCAAATGTGCTTGTGCAGATACTGGAGCCAGATGGGAAGAGAGGGGTGTATGACACCCTTACCCCCATTTACTCAACCCCTTATTATGAAGCACGATGCAAAACGTGCATCAAGGGGGCACATGGTGACATGGTCTGACGGTAAGTTGTATAAATTTGATATTCTGCATTGGGATTTGGGGTTCTTCCATTTTTTGTTGTTCAATGCATGATATGCACTAGGCACTTTATTGGTGTCATGGTATACAGATCCCTGATGGGCTCCACAAGTCAGGAGTCATGTCTCCTAAATGAGCTGCATAGTAACGACCTCATTTTTGTATGCACTCTTTACAGTCCTAGCAAAAAGTGTTTCCACCTTTGCAATTGTTCCAGAAAATTATATATTTCTCCTAGAAAATTATTGCAATTACACATGTTTTGTTATACACATGTTTATTTCCTTTGTGTGTTTGGAACAGCACAAAAAAAACCATAAGAAAAAGGCAAATTGTATGTCATTTCACATACAACTCCCAAAAGTGATCCTGTCAAAATTGTTGGCACCTTTCCCAAATTGTGGTTAAATAACTTTGTTTCAAGCATGTAATGCTCGTTCAAATTCACCTGTGGCAAGTAACATGTCTTGGCAATTTGAAGATTGTTCCTGAAACCAAATAAAAAGGAGACAACTTGGCTCAATCTTCAAATTGTGCGTATGTGTGCGCCACACTAAGCATGGAGAACAGAAAAAGAGAACTGTCTGAGATAAAAAAGAATGAAAGATAATAACAATCTCAAGGTTGCAAGTCCATCTAAAGAGATCTTGATGGTCCTTTTTCCACGGTGCGCAACATAATCAACAAGTTTACAATCCATGGCAGTGTAGTTAATATCGCTGGTTGTGAACAGCAGAGAAAAATTGATAAAAGGTTGCAACCCAGGATAGTCCGGATGGTGGATAAGCCGCTCCAATAAAGTTTAAAAGAAATGCAAGCTGTCCCGCAGGGTACATCAGGGTCAGCTCAAACTATCCGTTGTCATTTGAATGAAATAAAACGCTATGGCAGTACACCTGGGAGGACCTCACTGCTGATATAGATATATTGAAAAGCTAGACTGCAGTTTGCCAAAATGTATGTAAGACAAAATCCTTCTGGGAAAGCGTCTCTTGGACAGATGAAACCAAGATGGAGCTTTTTGGTAAAGCACATCATTCCATCATTTCTGAAAGTGGAATAAGGCCAACTAAGAAAAGAGCACAGTACCTACAGTCAAATATGGTGGTGATTCAAAGATGTTTTGGGGTTGTTTTGCTTCCTCTGACACTTGGTGCCTTGACTGTGCAGGCACCATGAAATCTGAAAATTACCCAAGGGTTTTGGGTCACAATGTAGTGCACAGTGTCAGAAAACAGGGTTTGCGTTGTAGGTCATGGGTCTTCCAGCAGGACAATGACCTTAAACATACTTCAAGAAGTCCCTAGAAATTGATGGAAACAAAATGCTGGAGAGTTCTGAAGCGGCAGCAATGAGTCTGGCTCTAAATGCTATCGAACACCTGTGGAGAGATTAAAAAAATAGCTCTTGAGAGAAGGCGCCTTCAACTATGACAAAACCTGGAGCAGTTTGCAATAGAAGAGTGGTCCAAAATTCCAGGTTAGAGTTGTAAGAAATTTGTTGATGGCTATAAGAAGTGATTTATTGCTGTATATGAGAAGATTAACTTTCTACTAATTTGTTACTGATCTGGGTATCCCCTTTTACAATAACACCTTCACATGGTTGTGGTATATTAGTAGGTAGCTTTACTATACTTCTTTGGCTACATCTATTGAATTACGAATCAATATCCGATATTCAGGGCACAAAATACTAAGTCTCCTATACAGCAACCATATTATCCTACCAAAAAGACTGGAGAACTTATAATAAAATCAACAAATCTTTATTAATCACATTAAGTAAAACATATAAATTATAAGGTAGCACATGAATAGACAATACATGGTACATTCAAGTAAGAAGTGGTGTCAATAATAAACAATTGTTTTAACATATATAATTGTTCTAAAAAAAAAAAAAAGCCATCCTCATTTATATGGAAATATGGAGCTATATTTATTATATACCCATGTGGATTTAAATATTTTTAAACAAGGAGGAAAAAATGCAGTCACAAATCTCCACAATCAAAAATAAAGAAGTACGTAGGATGGTTATGTATGTATATATATATATATGTATATATATATGTATATATATATATATATATATATATATATTTATTATTATTTTACTGCCCTCTAGTGTGATGGAAAGAATTACATCCTTATGTTGATTTAAAAAAATATATCCTGCTGCAATCCTCCTTATAGTTCTTCCTATATATTTTACAGTGTGCCAAGCACTACTTAATAACCTAATAAATGTATATATATTTATATCCTAACTAGATGGTGGCCCGATTAACACATCGGGTATTCTAGAATATGTATGCAGTTTATTTATGAAGTTTTCAGAATAATGCAATTTATACACAGGATTCGGCCGGCCGGGCGCGACCAATTAGCGAAGCGTGGTTCAAATTCCGCGCCAATTCGTGGCCGGACTGCGCCTGTCGCTGATTGTTCACGCCCGGCTGGCCGCGAACAATCAGTGAAGCCAGGGCCGGTTCCAGGTTTTTGAGGGCCCCGGTCGAAAGAGTTTCAGTGGGCCACCCTCTTTAACATATACCACGATTCGTGATGCACAGATACAGCAGAGAAATATTCCACAGCCCAGTAGCATATAACACAGCTCACGTAGCATATAGCACAGCCCACGTAGTATATAGCACAGCCCACGTAGTATATAGCACAGCCCACGCAGTATATAGCACAGCCCACGTAGTATATAGCACAGCCCACGTAGTATATAGCACAGCTCACGCAGTATATAACACAGCCACGTAGTATATTGCCCAGCCACGTAATATTTTGCACAGCCCATGTAGTATATAGCACAGAGACGCAGTGTATAACACAGCCCACGTAGTATATAGCAATGTGGGCACCATGTCCCTGTTAAAAAAAAAAAAAAAAGAATTAAAAAATAGTTATATACTCACCTTCTGGCGGCCCCCGGATCCAGGCGAGACGTTTAGCAATGCTCCTCACGACGCTCCGGTCTCAAGAATGCATTGCGGTCTCGCGAGATGACGACTGGAGGGGAGTATGGAGGGGGCACTGACAGAGTAGGAAGGGGCGAATTTGCGGCTGGACAGTGCCCGTCGCTGATTGGTCGCGGCCGGACGGCCGCAACCAATCAGCGACGTGGGATTTCCGTGACAGACAGACGGAAGTGCCCCTTAGACGATTTTATATATATATATATATATATATATATATATATAGGTAACCACAAACACTGCATAAAAAGAAAATTCAGAAATGTAAAGTGCAAAGTGACAGTATCACATTGGTGCATGGCAATCTCTATAACAAATATACATATAGCCCTTAGGACGACATACCACCAGATCAGACTGAAGGACCACGTGTGCGAAACCCCCTAATGCACATTTCGCATTGCTGCTTCTTCCAAAGTCTGAATACTTATCACATGGTCATATTTCAGTTCTTTTTTTCTTTTCTTTTTTTTATAAATTTGCAAAAATTTCTACATTTCTGTTTTTCTCAGTCAAGATGGGATGCAGAGTGTACATTTATAAGAAAAAAATGAACTTTTTTGAATTTACCAAATTACTTTCCGTATCCACTGTATAGAATGTGCCTGCACATAGCCTCCTATATACAATATGAACTCCCATATATAGTAGGAGCCCGCACATAGCCTCCTATATACAGTAAAAGCCCTCACATACCCTTATTGTATAAAGGAGGCTATGTTCACACGTTCATGATTTCCCTCCTTTTTTTTTTTTTCAGGACTGAAACCGCAGCTCTTTGCAGAAAACGCAGGTCCTTTTTTTGGTGCTTTTTTTAATGCGTTTTTTGATGCTTTTTTTATGCAGTTTTCTATGCAGAGTCTGTGTGTTTTCTAGGAAGTTTTTTAGGGTTAAAATGGCTGAAAATAACCTAACCCTACCCCTAGCCCTACCCCCTATAAAGCCTCCTGCATACAGTGTGAGCCCCTATATAGCCTTCGGTATACACTGTGAGCCCCTATATAACCTCCGGTATACACTGTGAGCCCCTATATAGTCTGTGTACAGTGTGAGCCTTCTGTATACTGTGAGCCCCCATATAGCCTGCTGTGTACAGTGTGAACCCCTAAAAAGCCTCCTGTGTACAGTGTGAACCTCTATATAGCCTCCTGTATACAGTGTGAGCTCCTATATAGCCTTGTATACAGTATGAGACCCTATATAGTCTACCATGTACAGTGTGAGCCCCTATATAGCCTCCTGTGTACAGTGTGAGCCGCTATATAGCCTCCTGTGCACAATGTAAGCACATATATAGCCTCCTGTATACAGTGTGAGCCTCTGTATGGCCTCCTGTGTACAGTGAGCCCCTATATAGCCTGTGTACAGTGAGCCCCCATCTAGCCTCCTGTGTATAGTGTGAGCCTCTATAAAGCCTCCTGTGTACAGTGTGAGCCCCTATATAACCTCCTGTATAGTGAGCACCTATATAGCCTGTGTACAGTGTGAGCCCCTATATAGCCTCCTGTATACAGTGAACCCCTGTATAGCCTTCTGCATAAAGTGTGAGCCCCTATATAGCCTCCTGTGTACATTGTTAACCCCTATATAGCCTCCTGTGTACAGTGTGAGCCCCTATAAAGCCTCCTGTGTACAGTGTGAGCCCCTATATAGCTTCCTGTGCACATTGTTAGCCCCTATATAACCTGTGTACAGTGAGCCTCTATATAGTCTGCTGTATAGTGTGAGCCCCTATATAGCCTCCTGTATACAGTGTGAGCCCCTATATAGCCTCCTGTATAGTGTGAGCCCCTATATCGCCTCCTGTATACAGTGTGAGCACATATATAGCCTCTTATATAGTGTTATCCCCTATATAGCCTCCTGTATACAGTGTGAGCCCCTATAAAGCTTCCTGTATACTGTGTGAGCACATATATAGCCTCCTGTGTACAGTGTGAGCCCCTATAAAGCCTCCTGTATACAGTGTGAGCCCCTATAAAGCCTCCTGTATACTGTGTGAGCCCCTATATAGCCTCCGGTATACACTGTGAGCCCTTATATAACCTCTGGTATACACTGTGATCCCCTATATAATCTGTGTACAGTGTGAGCCTTCTGTATACTGTGAGCCCCCATATAGCCTGCTGTGTACAGTGTAAGGATCTATATAGCCTCCTGTATAAAGTGTGAGCCTCTGTATAGCCTCCTGTATACAGTGTAAGCCCCTATATAGCTTCCTGTATAAAGTGTGAGCACATATATAGCCTCATATACAGTGCCTACAAGTAATATTCAACCCCCTGCAGATTTAGCAGATTTAATAAGATGCAAATAAGTTAGAGCCTTCAAACAAGAGCAGGATTTATTAACAGATGCATAAATCTTACAAACCAAAAAGTTTTGTTGCTCAGTTAAATTTTTATAAATTTTTAAACATAAAAGTGTGGGTCAATTATTATTCAACCCCTAGGTTTAATATTTTGTGGAATAACCTTTGTTTGCAGTTACAGCTAATAATCGTCTTTTATAAGACCTGATCAGGCCGGCACAGGTCTCTGGAGTTATCTTGGCCCACTCCTCCATGCAGATCTTCTCCAAGTTATCTAGGTTCTTTGGGTGTCTCATGTGGACTTTAATCTTGAGCTCCTTCCACAAGTTTTCAATTGGGTTAAGGTCAGGAGAGACTGACTAGGCCACTGCAACACCTTGATTTTTTGCCTCTTGAACCAGGCCTTGGTTTTCTTGGCTGTGTGCTTTGGGTCGTTGTCTTGTTGGAAGATGAAATGACGACCCATCTTAAGATCCTTGATGGAGGAGCGGAGGTTCTTGGCCAAAATCTCCAGGTAGGCCGTGCTATCCATCTTCCCATGGATGCGGACCAGATGGCCAGGCCCCTTGGCTGAGAAACAGCCCCACAGCATGATGCTGCCACCACCATGCTTGACTGTAGGGATGGTATTCTTGGGGTCGTATGCAGTGCCATCCAGTCTCCAAACGTCACGTGTGTGGTTGGCACCAAAGATCTCGATCTTGGTCTCATCAGACCAGAGAACCTTGAACCAGTCAGTCTCAGAGTCCTCCAAGTGATCATGAGCAAACTGTAGACGAGCCTTGACATGATGCTTTGAAAGTAAAGGTACCTTACGGGCTCGTCTGGAACAGAGACCATTGCGGTGGAGTACGTTACTTATGGTATTGACTGAAACCAATGTCCCCACTGCCATGAGATCTTCCCGGAGCTCCTTCCTTGTTGTCCTTGGGTTAGCCTTGACTCATTGGACAAGCCTGGCCTCGGCACGGGAGGAAACTTTCAAAGGCTGTCCAGGCCGTGGAAGGCTAACAATAGTTCCATAAGCCTTCCACTTCCGGATGATGCTCCCAACAATGGAGACAGGTAGGCCCAACTCCTTGGAAAGGGTTTTGTACCCCTTGCCAGCCTTGTGACCCTCCACGATCTTGTCTCTGATGGCCTTGGAATGCTCCTTTGTCTTTCCCATGTTGACCATGTATGAGTGCTGTTCACAAGTTTGGGGAGGGTCTTAAATAGTCAAAAAAGGCTTAAAAAAGAGATAATTAATCCAAACATGTGAAGCTCATTGTTCTTTGTGCCTGAACTACTTCTTAATACTTTAGGGGAACCAAACAGAATTCTGGTGGGTTGAGGGGTTGAATAATAAATGACCCTCTGAAAAGACTTTTCACAATTTAAAAAAAAAATAAACATAGAAATAACATTCTTTTTTGCTGCAGTGCATTTCAGACTTCCAGGCTGATCTACAGTCCAAATGTCACAATGCCAAGTTAATTCCAAATGTGTAAATCTGCTAAATCTGCAGGGGGTTGAATACTACTTGTAGGCACTGTATACAGTGTGAGCCTCTATATAGCCTCATGTATACAGTATGAGCCCGCACATAGCCCCCTATATACTGTATGAGCTCCCACATAGCCTCCTATATGTATACAGTATGAGCCCCTATATAGCCTCCTATATACACTGTGAGCCCCTATATAGCCTCATATGTACAGTGTGAGCCCCTATATAGCCTCTTGTGTACAGGGTGAGCCCCAATATAGCTTCCTGTGTACAGTGTGAGCACATATATAGTCTCCTGTATACAGTGTGAGCCCCTATATAGCCTCCTGTGTACATTTTTAGCCCCTATATAACCTGTGTACAGTGTGAGCCTTTATATAGCCTCCTGTACACAGTGTGAGCCCCTATATAGCCTCCTGTATAGTGTGAGGCCCTATATAGCCTCCTGTATAAAGTGTGAGCATATATAGTCTATATAGAGTGTGAGCCCCTGTATAGCCTCCTGTGTACAGTGTGAGCCCCTATATAGCCTCCTGTTTACAGTGTGAGGCCCTATATAGCCTCCTGTATAAAGTGTGAGCATATATAGTCTATATAGAGTGTGAGCCCCTGTATAGCCTCCTGTGTACAGTGTGAGCCCCTATATAGCCTCCTGTTTACAGTGTGAGGCCCTATATAGCCTCCTGTATAAAGTGTGAGCATATATATCCTCCTATATACAGTGTGAGCCTCTATATAGCCTCCTATATACAGTGTTAGCCCCTATATAGCCTGTGTACAGTGTGAGCCCCTATATAGCATCCTGTATACAGTGTGAGCACATATATAGCCTGTATACAGTGTGAGCCTCTGTATAGCCTCCTGTATACAATGTGAGCCCCTATATAGCCTCCGGTATACAGTGTGAGCCCCTATATAGCCTGTTTACAGTGTTAACCTCCTGTATACTGTGAGCCCCCATATAGCCTGCTGTGTACAGTGTGAACCCCTATAGAGCCTCCTGTGTATAGTGTGAGCCCCTATATAGCCTCCTGTATACAGTGTGAGTCCCTATATAGTCTCCTGTATACAGTGTGAGCACATACAGTCATGGCCAAAAGTATTGACACCCCTGCAATTCTGTCAGATAATACTCATTTTCTTCCTGAAAATGATTGCAATCACAAATTCTTTGGTATTATTATCTTCATTTAATTTGTCTTAAATGAAAAAACACAAAAAGAATTGTCCTAAAGCCAAATTGGATATAATTCCACACCAAATATAAAAAAAGGGAGTGGACAAAAGTATTGGCACCGTTCGAAAAATCATGTGATGCTTCTCTAATTTGTGTAATTAACAGCACCTGTAACTTACCTGTGGCACCTAACAGGTGTTGGCAATAACTAAATCACACTTGCAGCCAGTTGACATGGATTAAAGTTGACTCAACCTCTGTCCTGTGTCCATGTGTGTATCACATTGAGCATGGAGAAAAGAAAGAAGACCAAAGAACTGTCTGGGGACTTGAGAAACCAAATTGTGAGGAAGCATGAGCAATCTCAAGGCTACAAGTCCATCTCCAAAGACATGAATGTTCCTGTGTCTACCGTGCGCAGTGTCATCAAGAAGTTTAAAGCCCATGGTACTGTGGCTAACCTCCCTAGATGTGGACGGAAAAGAAAAATTGACAAGAGATTTCAACGCAAGATTGTGCGGATGTTGGATAAAGAACCTCGACTAACATCCAAACAAGTTCAAGCTGCCCTGCAGTCCGAGGGTACAACAGTGTCAACCCGTACTATCCGTCGGCGTCTGAATAAAAAGGGACTGTATGGTAGGAGACCCAGGAAGACCCCACTTCTTACCCCGAGACCAGGGCTGCCACTAGAAATTTTGGGGCCCCATACTGGCAAAATTTTCGGGGCCTCCTTGAAACTCTGCCCAGGCTCCACCCCAGCCCCGCCTCCAGGCTCCACCCCACGAACTGCCCACAGTCCCACTGCTCTCTCTTGGAAAATCTCCACTTCTCACCAATCACACATTAACAGTTCCCATCACCAGATCACACATATAGCTGCAGCTTTTGTTTTGGCCAAAAGATTTTTTAAGTCGCCACCATAACACGGTAGACACTTTTGGCCGGGCCCTACTCTACTGTAACCTATTAAATATTTGTTAAAATATGCAATACAATTTAGGTATATTTTTATTTATTTTTCAATTTTTAAAATGACCTATAATACTACATACAAGGAACAAATACCACAGCACTATGACCAGATGACATATTACCACCACATTGATCGAATAATATAAAATACAAGGAACAAATACCGCTACACCATGACCAGACCGCATATTACCACCAATGACTGAATACTACAATACTGATCAGTAATAAAAAAAAAAACCCACAATACTATCACCATCAGTGCCATTATACACAGGAGATCTGTAATTAGTAAGCAGTGTCTGTGTACAGGTAATACAGTGATCACCGGTGACATTACACACAGGAGCTCTGTATATAATGTATAGGTAATACAGTGATCACTGGTGACATTGTACACAGGACCTCTGTATATAGTATACAGTGTATAGTGTCAGTGTATAGGTAACACTGACTCACCAGTGACGTCTCTAGGTGAAGTCCTTCATCTTTCATCCAGCACAGACCGCCATCACTTCATCCAGCCAGGACTCGTCTCTGCAGGAAATAACACAGTTATCTCGAGTTCCGCTTGTAGAACACATTACTTAATTTTCCCAACTTCTACATTACACCACATGAAGAAGGCGACATAGTATCACTCTACACAGTAACAGAACCGCCCCCCCCATGTAAAACAGTATACTCAAAAAATAAAATAAATACATCACTGCAATAATAATATCCCTTAATTAGCCCCTATGGTAATATTCGCCATCCTAGCCCCCGTGTGTCTCATTCCAGGCTCCAGCCATATGTTCTCCCATCCTGCCCTCATGAGTATCCATTCTGCCCCATATGATCTCCCCAACCTGCCCCATCTGTCTCCATCGTATCCATCCTGCCCCATCTGTCTCCAATCTTGCCCCATATGTCTCCATTCTGCCCCATCTGTTTCCAATCCTGCCCCATCTGTGTCCAGCACTCTGCCCCATCTGTGTCCAGCACTCTGTCCAGCACTCTGCCCCATCTCTGTCCAGCACTCTGCCCCGTCTGTGTCCAATCCTGCCCCATCTGTGTCCAGCACTCTGCCCCGTCTGTTTCCAATCCTGCCTCATCTGTGTCCAGCACTCTGCCCCATCTCTGTCCAGCACTCTGCCCCATCTCTGTCCAGCACTCTGCCCCATCTCTGTCCAGCACTCTGCCCCATCTCTGTCCAGCACTCTGCCCCATCTGTGTCCAGCACTCTGCCCCATCTGTGTCCAATCCTGCCCCATCTGTGTCCAGCACTCTACCCCATCTGTGTCCAGCACTCTGGCCCATCTGTGTCCAATCCTGCCCCATCTGTGTCCAGCACTCTGCCCCATCTGTGTCCAATCCTGCCCCATCTGTGTCCAGCACTCTGCCCCATCTGTGTCCAGCACTCTGCCCCATCTGTGTCCAGCACTCTGCCCCATCTGTGTCCAGCACTCTGCCCCATCTGTGTCCAGCACTCTGCCCCATCTGTGTCCAGCACTCTGCCCCGTCTGTGTCCAATCCTGCCCCATCTGTGTCCAGCACTCTGCCCCGGCTGTTTCCAATCCTGCCTCATCTGTGTCCAGCACTCTGCCCCATCTGTGTCCAGCACTCTGCCCCATCTGTGTCCAGCACTCTGCCCCATCTGTGTCCAGCACTCTGCCCCATCTGTGTCCAATCCTGCCCCATCTGTGTCCAGCACTCTGCCCCATCTGTGTCCAGCACTCTGCCCCATCTGTGTCCAGCACTCTGCCCCATCTGTGTCCAATCCTGCCCCGTCTGTGTCCAGCACTCTGCCCCATCTGTGTCCAGCACTCTGCCCCATCTGTGTCCAATCCTGCCCCATCTGTGTCCAGCACTCTGCCCCATCTGTGTCCAGCACTCTGCCCCATCTGTGTCCAGCACTCTGCCCCATCTGTGTCCAGCACTCTGCCCCATCTGTGTCCAGCACTCTGCCCCATCTGTGTCCAGCACTCTGCCCCGTCTGTGTCCAATCCTGCCCCATCTGTGTCCAGCACTCTGCCCCGGCTGTTTCCAATCCTGCCTCATCTGTGTCCAGCACTCTGCCCCATCTCTGTCCAGCACTCTGCCCCATCTGTGTCCAGCACTCTGCCCCATCTGTGTCCAGCACTCTGCCCCATCTGTGTCCAATCCTGCCCCATCTGTGTCCAGCACTCTGCCCCATCTGTTTCCAATCCTGCCTCATCTGTGTCCAGCACTCTGCCCCATCTGTGTCCAGCACTCTGCCCCCCCGTGTCCAGCTTTCTGCCCCCCCCCCTGTGTCCAGCTCTCTGGCCTCCTTGTGTCCAGCTTTCTGCCCCCCTGTGTCCAGCTTTCTGCCCCCCCCTGTGTCCAGCTTTCTGGCCTCCTTGTGTCCAGCTTTCTGCCCCCCCTGTGTCCAGCTTTCTGCCCCCCCCCCTGTGTCCAGCTTTCTGGCCTCCTTGTGTCCAGCTTTCTGCCCCCCCCCCCCCCCCCCCCCCCCGTGTCCAGCTTTCTGGCCTCCTTGTGTCCAGCTTCCTGCCCCCCCTGTGTCCTGCTGTCTGCCCTCCCTGTGTCCAGCTTTCTGCCCCCCCCCCTGTGTCCAGCTTTCTGCCCCCCCTGTGTCCAGCTTTCTGCCCCCCCCCTGTGTCCAGCTTTCTGCCCCCCCTGTGTCCAGCTTTCTGCCCCCCCTGTGTCCAGCTTTCTGCCCCCCCTGTGTCCAGCTTTCTGCCCCCCCCTGTGTCCAGCTTTCTGCCCCCCCCCCCCCGTGTCCAGCTTTCTGCCCCCCCCCTGTGTCCAGCTTTCTGCCCCCCCTGTGTCCAGCTTTCTGCCCCCCCCCCTGTGTCCAGCTTTCTGCCCCCCCCCCTGTGTCCAGCTTTCTGCCCCCCCTGTGTCCAGCTTTCTGCCCCCCCCTGTGTCCAGCTTTCTGCCCCCCCCCGTGTCCAGCTTTCTGCCCCCCCCCGTGTCCAGCTTTCTGCCCCCCCCCGTGTCCAGCTTTCTGCCCCCCCCCGTGTCCAGCTTTCTGCCCCCCCCCGTGTCCAGCTTTCTGCCCCCCCCCGTGTCCAGCTTTCTGCCCCCCCCCGTGTCCAGCTTTCTGCCCCCCCCCGTGTCCAGCTTTCTGCCCCCCCCCGTGTCCAGCTTTCTGCCCCCCCCCGTGTCCAGCTTTCTGCCCCCCCCGTGTCCAGCTTTCTGCCCCCCCCCGTGTCCAGCTTTCTGCCCCCCCCCGTGTCCAGCTTTCTGACCCCCCCCTGTGTCCAGCTTTCTGCCCCCCCCCCCCGTGTCCAGCTTTCTGCCCCCCTTGTGTCCAGCTTTACTGCCCTGCCCCCCCCCCCCCCCCCGGATCGCCGCTCTCAATAATAAAAAAGAAAAAAAGTTCTGCTTACCTGCCGCGCTCAGCCGCTCCTGCTCTCTCCACGCAGCTGCAGCGTGCACTCGCCGGCGACTGACAATGACGTCAGACGCCGGCGACCTGCACGCTGCGGCTGTTAACTATTGACCCGCACGTCAATAGTGTTAAACAGCTGTAGCGCCGGCCGCCGCTAAGGGCCCGGTTCAGCCTGTGGCTGCCGGTAGGGGCCCGGTGAGCAGGTAAGAGGGGGCCCGATGCGGGCCCCCTCTGCTCACCGGGCCCCATACGCCAGTCACGGCTGTAATGCCCTGATGGCGGCCCTGCCCGAGACATAAAAAAAAGCAAGGCTGGAGTTTGCCAAAACTTACCGGAAAAAACCTAAAACGTTTTGGAAGAATGTTCTCTGGTCAGATGAGACAAAAGTAGAGCTTTTTGGGCAAAGGCATCAACATAGAGTTTACAGGAGAAAAAAAGAGGCATTCAAAGAAAAGAACACGGTCCCTACAGTCAAACATGGCGGAGGTTCCCTGATGTTTTGGGGTTGCTTTTCTGCCTCTGGCACTGGACTGCTTGACCGTGTGCATGGTATTATGACGTCCGAAGACTACCAACAAATTTTGCAGCATAATGTAGGGCCCAGTGTGAGAAAGCTGGGTCTCCCTCAGAGGTCATGGGTCTTCCAGCAGGACAATGACCCAAAACACACTTCAAAAAGCACTAGAAAATGGTTTGAGAGAAAGCACTGGAGACTTCTAAGGTGGCCAACAATGAGTCCAGACCTGAATCCCATAGAACACCTGTGGAGAGATCTAAAAAGGGCAGTTTGGAGAAGGCACCCTTCAAATATCAGGGACCTGGAGCAGTTTGCCAAAGAAGAATGGTCTAAAATTCCAGCAGAGCTTTGTAAGAAACTCATTGATGGTTACCGGAAGCGGTTGGTCGCAGTTATTTTGGCTAAAGGTTGTGCAACCCAGTATTAGGCCGAGGGTGCCAATACTTTTGTCTGGCCTATTTTTGGAGTTTTGTGTGAAATGATCAATGTTTTGCTTTTTGCTTCATTCTCTTTTGTGATTTTTCATTTAAGACAAATTAAATGAAGATAATAATGCCAAATAATTTGTGTTTGCAATCATTTTTAGGAAGAAACTGAGTATTATCTGACAGAATTGCAGGGGTGTCAATACTTTTGGCCATGACTGTATATAGCCTCCTGTGTACAGTGTGAGCCTCTATATAGCCTCCTGTATAGTGTGAGCTCCTATATAGCCTCCTGTGTACAGTGTGAGCCCCTATATAGCCTCCTGTGTACAGTGTGAGCCCCTATATAGCCTCCTGTATACAGTGTGAGCCTCTGTATGGCCTCTTGTGTACAGTGAGCCCATATATAGCCTGTGTACAGTGTGAGCCCCTATAAAGCCTCCTGTGTACAGTGTGAGCCCCTATATAACCTCCTGTAAAGTGAGCCCCTATATAGCCTTCTGTGTACAGTGTGAACCTCTATATAGCCTTCTGTGTACAGTGTGAACCTCCATATAGCCTCCTGTATACAGTGTGAGCCCCTATATAGCCTCCTGTATACAGTGAGCCCCTGTATAGCCTTCTGCATAATGTTTGAGCCTCTATATAGCCTCCTGTGTACAGTGTGAGCCCCTATATAGCCTCCTGTATACAGTGAGCATATATATAGCCTATATACAGCGTGAGCCCCTATATAGCCTCCTGTATAGTGAGCACATATATAGCCTCCTATATACAGTGAGCCCCTATATAGCCTCCTGTATACAGTGTGAGCCTCTATAGTATCCTCTAGTGTTAGCACCTATATAGCCTCCTGTATACAGTGAGCGCATATATAGCCTCCTATATTCAGTGTGTGCCCCTATATAGCCTCCTGTATACAGTGCGAGCCCCTATATAGCCTCCTGTATACAGTGTGAGCCCCTATATAGCCTCCTGTATAGTGTGAGCACATATATAGCCTCCTGTATACAGTGTGAGCCCCTATATAGCCTCCTGTATACAGTGTGAGCCCCTATATAGCCTCCTGTATACAGTGTGAGCACATATATAGCCTCCTGTGTACAATGTGAGCCCCTATATATCCTCCTGTCTACAGTGTGAGCCTCTATAGTCTCCTGTATAGTGTTAGCCCCTATATAGCCTTCTGTGTACAGTGTTAGCCCCTATATAGCCTTCTGTGTACAGTGTTAGCCCCGTACAGCCTCCTGTGTGCAGGGTGAGCCCCTATATAGCCTCCTGTGTGCAGTGTGAGCCCCTATATAGACTCCTGTGTACAGTGTGAGCCCCTATATAGCCTCCTGTGTAGTGTGAGCCCCTATATTGCATCTTGTATACAGTATGAGCCTCCTGTATACAGGGTGAGCCTCTATTTAGTCTCCTGTGTACAGTTTGAGCCTCTATAGTTTTCTGTATACAGTGTGAGCCCCTATATAACCTCCTGTATACAATGTGAACCCCTATATAGCCTCCTGTGTAGTGAGCCCCTATATTGCCTCCTGTGTACAGTGTGATCCCCATATAGCCTCCTGTATATAGTGAGTCTCTATATAGCCTCCTGTATACATTGTGAGCCCCCTATATAGCCTCCTGTATAAAGTGTGAGCACATATATAGCCTACTGTGTACAGTGTGAGCCTCTGTATAGCCTCCTGTATATAGTATGAGCCCCCGTATAGCCTCTTATATAGTGTAAGCCCCAGTATAGCCTCCTATATACAATGTGAGCCGTCGTATAGACTACTATATACAGTGTAGGCTCGGACTGGCCCAGAGGGTAACAGGGGAATCCCCCGGTGGGCCCCTATGTAGATCTGGGCCCCCAACCCCACTGTATGGGCAGTACTTGTCATAATTCACTCTGTACAGAAAAAAAGCAGCATCTCATCATTCATTAACCACACTACTCAGTTTATTATTATATAGAGATATAGGTAAATTTGTGAATGAAGGTAGTATAATATTTGCAAGCAGGTGAAAAATGGCCCCCCAAAGTCAATGTTACTGGTGGGCCCTTGTCACCCCAGTCTGACACTGATACAGTGTAAGCACCCAAATAGCCTCCTCTATACAGTGTGTGCCCCTATATAGCCTCCTGTATACAGTGTGAGCCCCTATATAGCCTCCTGTATACAGTGTGAGCCCCTATATAGCCTCCTGTATACAGTGCAAGCCCCTATATAGCCTCCTGTATACAGTGTGAACACACATATATAGCCTCCTGTATAGTGTGAGCCCCTATATAGCCTCCTGTATACAGTGTGAGCACATATATAGCCTCCTGTATACAGTGTGAGCTCCTATATAGCCTCCTGTATACAGTGCGAGCTCCTATATAGCCTCCTGTATACAGTGCGAGCTCCTATGTAGCCTCCTGTATAGTGAGCCCCTATATAGCCTCCTGTATACAGTGAGCCCCTATATAGCCTCCTGTATACAGTGTGAGCACATATATAGCCTCCTGTATACAGTGTGAGCTCCTATATAGCCTCCTGTATACAGTGCGAGCTCCTATATAGCCTCCTGTATACAGTGTGAGCTCCTACATAGCCTCCTGTACAGTGCAAGCTCCTGTATACAGTGTGAGCCCCTATATAGCCTCCTGTATACAGTGAGCCCCTATATAGCCTCCTGTATACAGTGTGAGCCCCTATATAGCCTCCTGTATACAGTGAGCCCCTATATAGCCTCCTGTATACAGTGTGAGCACATATATAGCCTCCTGTATACATTGTGAGCCCCCTATATAGCCTCCTGTATAAAGTGTGAGCACATATATAGCCTACTGTGTACAGTGTGAGCCTCTGTATAGCCTCCTGTATATAGTATGAGCCCCCGTATAGCCTCTTATATAGTGTAAGCCCCAGTATAGCCTCCTATATACAATGTGAGCCGTCGTATAGACTACTATATACAGTGTAGGCTCGGACTGGCCCAGAGGGTAACAGGGGAATCCCCCGGTGGGCCCCTATGTAGATCTGGGCCCCCAACCCCACTGTATGGGCAGTACTTGTCATAATTCACTCTGTACAGAAAAAAAGCAGCATCTCATCATTCATTAACCACACTACTCAGTTTATTATTATATAGAGATATAGGTAAATTTGTGAATGAAGGTAGTATAATATTTGCAAGCAGGTGAAAAATGGCCCCCCAAAGTCAATGTTACTGGTGGGCCCTTGTCACCCCAGTCTGACACTGATACAGTGTAAGCACCCAAATAGCCTCCTCTATACAGTGTGTGCCCCTATATAGCCTCCTGTATACAGTGTGAGCCCCTATATAGCCTCCTGTATACAGTGTGAGCCCCTATATAGCCTCCTGTATACAGTGCAAGCCCCTATATAGCCTCCTGTATACAGTGTGAACACACATATATAGCCTCCTGTATAGTGTGAGCCCCTATATAGCCTCCTGTATACAGTGTGAGCACATATATAGCCTCCTGTATACAGTGTGAGCTCCTATATAGCCTCCTGTATACAGTGCGAGCTCCTATATAGCCTCCTGTATACAGTGCGAGCTCCTATATAGCCTCCTGTATAGTGTGAGCCCCTATATAGCCTCCTGTATACAGTGAGCCCCTATATAGCCTCCTGTATACAGTGTGAGCACATATATAGCCTCCTGTATACAGTGTGAGCTCCTATATAGCCTCCTGTATACAGTGCGAGCTCCTATATAGCCTCCTGTATACAGTGTGAGCTCCTACATAGCCTCCTGTACAGTGCAAGCTCCTATATAGACTCCTGTATACAGTGTGAGCCCCTATATAGCCTCCTGTATACAGTGAGCCCCTATATAGCCTCCTGTATACAGTGTGAGCCCCTATATAGCCTCCTGTATACAGTGAGCCCCTATATAGCCTCCTGTATACAGTGTGAGCACATATATAGCCTCCTGTATACAGTGTGAGCTCCTATATAGCCTCCTGTACACAGTGCGAGCTCCTATATAGCCTCCTGTACAGTGCGAGCTCCTATATAGCCTCCTGCATACAGTGTGAGCTCCTATATAGCCTCCTGTATACAGTGTGAGCTCCTATATAGCCTCCTGTATACAGTGTGAGCTCCTATATAGCCTCCTGTATACAGTGCGAGCACATATATAGCCTCCTGTATACAGTGCGAGCTCCTATATAGCCTCCTGTATACAGTGCGAGCTCCTATATAGCCTCCTGTATACAGTGTGAGCTCCTATATAGCCTCCTGTATACAGTGTGAGCTCCTATATAGCCTCCTGTATACAGTGTGAGCTCCTATATAGCCTCCTGTATACAGTGTGAGCTCCTATATAGCCTCCTGTATACAGTGAGTCCCTATATAGCCTCCTGTATACAGTGCGAGCATATATAGCCTCCTGTATACAGTGTGAGCTCCTATATAGCCTCCTGTATACAGTGCGAGCTCCTATATAGCCTCCTGTATACAGTGTGAGCTCCTATATAGCCTCCTGTATACAGTGTGAGCTCCTATATAGCCTCCTGCATACAGTGTGAGCTCCTATATAGCCTCCTGTATACAGTGTGAGCTCCTATATAGCCTCCTGTATACAGTGCGAGCTCCTATATAGCCTCCTGTATACAGTGCGAGCTCCTATATAGCCTCCTGTATACAGTGCGAGCTCCTATATAGCCTCCTGTATACAGTGCGAGCTCATATATAGCCTCCTGTAAAGTGCGAGCTCCTATATAGCCTCCTGTATACAGTGTGAGCTCCTATATAGCCTCCTGTATACAGTGCGAGCTCCTATATAGCCTCCTGTATACAGTGCGAGCTCCTATATAGCCTCCTGTACAGTGCGAGCTACTATATAGCCTCCTGTATACAGTGTGAGCCCCTATATAGCCTCCTGTATACAGTGTGAGCCCCTATATAGCCTCCTGTATACAGTGTGAGCCCCTATATAGCCTCCTGTATACAGTGTGAGCCCCTATATAGCCTCCTGTATACAGTGTGAGCCCCTATATAGCCTCCTGTATACAGTGTGAGCACATATATAGCCTCCTGTATACAGTGTGAGCTCCTATATAGCCTCCTGTATACAGTGCGAGCTCCTATATAACCTCCTGTATACAGTGCGAGCTCCTATATAGCCTCCTGTACAGTGCGAGCTCCTATATAGCCTCCTGTATACAGTGTGAGCCCCTATATAGCCTCCTGTATACAGTGTGAGCACATATATAGCCTCCTGTATACAGTGCGAGCTCCTATATAGCCTCCTGTATACAGTGCGAGCTCCTATATAGCCTCCTGTATACAGTGTGAGCCCCTATATAGCCTCCTGTATACAGTGCGAGCCCCTATATAGCCTCCTGTATACAGTGTGAACACATATGTAGCCTCCTGTATACAGTGCGAGCTCCTATATAGCCTCCTGTATACAGTGCGAGCTCCTATATAGCCTCCTGTACAGTGCCAGCTCTTATATAGCCTCCTGTATACAGTGTGAACCCCTATATAGCCTCCTGTATACAGTGTGAGCCCCTATATAGCCTCCTGTATACAGTGCGAGCTCCTGTATAGCCTCCTGTATACAGTGCGAGCTCCTATATAGCCTCCTGTACAGTGCGAGCTCCTATATAGCCTCCTGCATACAGTGTGAGCTCCTATATAGCCTCCTGTATACAGTGCGAGCTCCTATATAGCCTCCTGTACAGTGCGAGCTCCTATATAGCCTCCTGTATACAGTGCGAGCTCCTATATAGCCTCCTGTATACAGTGTGAGCCCCTATATAGCCTCCTGTATACAGTGTGATCCCCTATATAGCCTCCTGTATACAGTGTGAGCCCCTATATAGCCTCCTGTATACAGTGTGATCACATATATAGCCTCCTGTATACAGTGTGAGCTCCTTTATAGCCTCCTGTATACAGTACGAGCTCCTATATAGCCTCCTGTATACAGTGCGAGCTCCTATATAGCCTCCTGTACAGTGCGAGCTCCTATATAGCCTCCTGTATACAGTGTGAGCCGCTATATAGCCTCCTGTATACAGTGTGAACACATATATAGCCTCCTGTATACAGTGCGAGCTCCTATATAGCCTCCTGTATACAGTGTGAGCTCCTATATAGCCTCCTGTATACAGTGCGAGCACATATATAGCCTCCTGTATACAGTGCGAGCTCCTATATAGCCTCCTGTATACAGTGCGAGCTCCTATATAGCCTCCTGTATACAGTGCGAGCTCCTATATAGCCTCCTGTATACAGTGTGAGCTCCTATATAGCCTCCTGTATACAGTGTGAGCTCCTATATAGCCTCCTGTATACAGTGTGAGCTCCTATATAGCCTCCTGTATACAGTGTGAGCTCCTATATAGCCTCCTGTATACAGTGAGTCCCTATATAGCCTCCTGTATACAGTGCGAGCACATATATAGCCTCCTGTATACAGTGTGAGCTCCTATATAGCCTCCTGTATACAGTGCGAGCTCCTATATAGCCTCCTGTATACAGTGTGAGCTCCTATATAGCCTCCTGTATACAGTGTGAGCTCCTATATAGCCTCCTGCATACAGTGTGAGCTCCTATATAGCCTCCTGTATACAGTGTGAGCTCGAATATAGCCTCCTGTATACAGTGCGAGCTCCTATATAGCCTCCTGTATACAGTGCGAGCTCCTATATAGCCTCCTGTATACAGTGCGAGCTCCTATATAGCCTCCTGTATACAGTGCGAGCTCATATATAGCCTCCTGTACAGTGCGAGCTCCTATATAGCCTCCTGCATACAGTGTGAGCTCCTATATAGCCTCCTGTATACAGTGCGAGCTCCTATATAGCCTCCTGTATACAGTGCGAGCCCCTATATAGCCTCCTGTATACAGTGCGAGCCCCTATATAGCCTCCTGTATACAGTGTGAACACATATGTAGCCTCCTGTATACAGTGCGAGCTCCTATATAGCCTCCTGTATACAGTGCGAGCTCCTATATAGCCTCCTGTACAGTGCCAGCTCTTATATAGCCTCCTGTATACAGTGTGAGCCCCTATATAGCCTCCTGTATACAGTGTGAGCCCCTATATAGCCTCCTGTATACAGTGCGAGCTCCTGTATAGCCTCCTGTATACAGTGCGAGCTCCTATATAGCCTCCTGTACAGTGCGAGCTCCTATATAGCCTCCTGTATACAGTGCGAGCTCCTATATAGCCTCCTGTATACAGTGTGAGCCCCTATATAGCCTCCTGTATACAGTGTGAGCCCCTATATAGCCTCCTGTATACAGTGTGAGCCCCTATATAGCCTCCTGTATACAGTGTGAGCACATATATAGCCTCCTGTATACAGTGTGAGCTCCTTTATAGCCTCCTGTATACAGTACGAGCTCCTATATAGCCTCCTGTATACAGTGCGAGCTCCTATATAGCCTCCTGTACAGTGCGAGCTCCTATATAGCCTCCTGTATACAGTGTGAGCCGCTATATAGCCTCCTGTATACAGTGTGAACACATATATAGCCTCCTGTATACAGTGCGAGCTCCTATATAGCCTCCTGTATACAGTGTGAGCTCCTATATAGCCTCCTGTATACAGTGTGAGCTCCTATATAGCCTCCTGTATACAGTGCGAGCACATATATAGCCTCCTGTATACAGTGCGAGCTCCTATATAGCCTCCTGTATACAGTGCGAGCTCCTATATAGCCTCCTGTATACAGTGTGAGCTCCTATATAGCCTCCTGTATACAGTGTGAGCTCCTATATAGCCTCCTGTATACAGTGTGAGCTCCTATATAGCCTCCTGTATACAGTGTGAGCTCCTATATAGCCTCCTGTATACAGTGTGAGCTCCTATATAGCCTCCTGTATACAGTGTGAGCTCCTATATAGCCTCCTGTATACAGTGTGAGCTCCTATATAGCCTCCTGTATACAGTGAGTCCCTATATAGCCTCCTGTATACAGTGCGAGCACATATATAGCCTCCTGTATACAGTGTGAGCTCCTATATAGCCTCCTGTATACAGTGCGAGCTCCTATATAGCCTCCTGTATACAGTGTGAGCTCCTATATAGCCTCCTGTATACAGTGTGAGCTCCTATATAGCCTCCTGCATACAGTGTGAGCTCCTATATAGCCTCCTGTATACAGTGTGAGCTCCTATATAGCCTCCTGTATACAGTGCGAGCTCCTATATAGCCTCCTGTATACAGTGCGAGCTCCTATATAGCCTCCTGTATACAGTGCGAGCTCCTATATAGCCTCCTGTATACAGTGCGAGCTCCTATATAGCCTCCTGTATACAGTGCGAGCTCATATATAGCCTCCTGTACAGTGCGAGCTCCTATATAGCCTCCTGTATACAGTGTGAGCTCCTATATAGCCTCCTGTATACAGTGCGAGCTCCTATATAGCCTCCTGTATACAGTGCGAGCTCCTATATAGCCTCCTGTACAGTGCGAGCTACTATATAGCCTCCTGTATACAGTGTGAGCCCCTATATAGCCTCCTGTATACAGTGTGAGCCCTATATAGCCTCCTGTATACAGTGTGAGCCCCTATATAGCCTCCTGTATACAGTGCGAGCTCCTATATAACCTCCTGTATACAGTGCGAGCTCCTATATAGCCTCCTGTATACAGTGCGAGCCCCTATATAGCCTCCTGTATACAGTGTGAGCCCCTATATAGCCTCCTGTATACAGTGTGAGCCCTCACAACCCATACATATATTAATTTTAAAACCCCCATAAAGACATACTTGCCTCGTTCCCCTGGCCCTCTGCTGCGACCCCCGAGGCTCCACTTCTGGTATGGCCAGCGCGTTCATGTCGGCACCAGCTGGTGACGCATCGGCGGCTTCCCTGGAACTGTGACGACATTCTATATCATCTGTAGCGCCAGGAAGTTTCCCTGCTGGGATATGTGACGATAGCGGCACACAAAACATTACAATGATGGCAACCTGACGATGGGGCCCCCCAAAGCTTCGGGCCCCAGGCGATAGCCCAGATTGCCTTCATTATAATCTGCCTGAGTACAGGGAATATAATATAC
This sequence comes from Ranitomeya imitator, assembly GCF_032444005.1. Taxonomy (NCBI): domain Eukaryota; kingdom Metazoa; phylum Chordata; class Amphibia; order Anura; family Dendrobatidae; genus Ranitomeya; species Ranitomeya imitator. Next base: position 712,440,934 of record NC_091282.1, on the reverse strand, counting down.
AGCTGATTACATGGGATATGTGACCATTCCCCTATTATCTATGTATACGCCATGTTCATTGCCCCCTACATGTACAGGGAATATAATATACACCTGATTACATGGGATATGTGACCATTCCCCTATTATCTATGTATACGCCATGTTCATTGCCCCCTACATGTACAGGGAATATAATATACACCTGATTACATGGGATATGTGACCATTCCCCTATTATCTATGTATACGCCAAGTTCATTGCCCCCTACATGTACAGGGAATATAATATACACCTGATTACATGGGATATGTGACCATTCCCCTATTATCTATGTATACGCCATGTTCATTGTCCCCTACATGTACAGGGAATATAATATACACCTGATTACATGGGATATGTGACCATTCCCCTATTATCTATGTATACGCCAAGTTCATTGCCCCCTACATGTACAGGGAATATAATATACACCTGATTACATGGGATATGTGACCATTCCCCTATTATCTATGTATACGCCATGTTCATTGCCCCCTACATGTACAGGGAATATAATATACACCTGATTACATGGGATATGTTTCCATTCCCCTATTATCTATGTATACGCCAAGTTCATTGCCCCCTACATGTACAGGGAATATAATATACACCTGATTACATGGGATATGTGACCATTCCCCTATTATCTATGTATACGCCAAGTTCATTGCCCCCTACATGTACAGGGAATATAATATACACCTGATTACATGGGATATGTGACCATTCCCCTATTATCTATGTATACGCCATGTTCATTGCCCCCTACATGTACAGGGAATATAATATACACCTGATTACATGGGATATGTGACCATTCCCCTATTATCTATGTATACGCCAAGTTCATTGCCCCCTACATGTACAGGGAATATAATATACACCTGATTACATGGGATATGTGACCATTCCCCTATTATCTATGTATACGCCATGTTCATTGCCCCCTACATGTACAGGGAATATAATATACACCTGATTACATGGGATATGTGACCATTCCCCTATTATCTATGTATACGCCATGTTCATTGCCCCCTACATGTACAGGGAATATAATATACACCTGATTACATGGGATATGTGACCATTCCCCTATTATCTATGTATACGCCAAGTTCATTGCCCCCTACATGTACAGGGAATATAATATACACCTGATTACATGGGATATGTGACCATTCCCCTATTATCTATGTATACGCCATGTTCATTGCCCCCTACATGTACAGGGAATATAATATACACCTGATTACATGGGATATGTGACCATTCCCCTATTATCTATGTATACGCCAAGTTCATTGCCCCCTACATGTACAGGGAATATAATATACACCTGATTACATGGGATATGTGACCATTCCCCTATTATCTATGTATACGCCATGTTCATTGCCCCCTACATGTACAGGGAATATAATATACACCTGATTACATGGGATATGTGACCATTCCCCTATTATCTATGTATACGCCAAGTTCATTGCCCCCTACATGTACAGGGAATATAATATACACCTGATTACATGGGATATGTGACCATTCCCCTATTATCTATGTATACGCCATGTTCATTGCCCCCTACATGTACAGGGAATATAATATACACCTGATTACATGGGATATGTGACCATTCCCCTATTATCTATGTATACGCCAAGTTCATTGCCCCCTACATGTACAGGGAATATAATATACAGCTGATTACATGGGATATGTGACCATTCCCCTATTATCTATGTATACGCCATGTTCATTGCCCCCTACATGTACAGGGAATATAATATACACCTGATTACATGGGATATGTGACCATTCCCCTATTATCTATGTATACGCCATGTTCATTGCCCCCTACATGTACAGGGAATATAATATACACCTGATTACATGGGATATGTGACCATTCCCCTAATATCTATGTATACGCCAAGTTCATTGCCCCCTACATGTACAGGGAATATAATGTACAGTGAATTATGGTCATTCTTTCTGTGTATTCCTTATGCGGGATAAGGTGTTTTATTTGGGGGCTTTGTAGACATCGCCGGAGGTGGGTAATCTTGCTGCAATGGCACAGAATCTTATAAGTGGGTTTTTTTCTTTCATTTTTGGGGAGCAGAGGAGCGGACATGAGGAGGGGATATTTCGCCTTTAGCAGTATTTCCTACAAGTGGCCAGGAAACCTGGTGCAAGCTACCACAGTGAGCACAACTGAGGCGCCGCCATGATACTCATCACACAGAGCGCCGGCCTGAGCCCTGCCGTCTCCATGACAACACGCCTCTCCCCGCGCCGCCATCTTGTTAGAGTCATATCCGGAGGTTCTCGGTCGCCATTTCATTCTCGGGAAGCGGCGGTGGCGTTGGTGAGTGTGCGGCGGTGTGGGTGCAGGAGAGGGCGCAGGGTCACTCGGGGAGCAGTGGGAGTGGGGTGAGGGCCGTTATTACACCTCCCCCGGGGCTGGATATGAGGCCTATGTGATACGTATGTCTCCGGGCTGCAGGGAGCGGCGGAGCGGGGAAAATGGAGGCTGTGCACGGTGTGTGCCTGCAGCCCGCCAGAGCACGCTGGGATTTGTAGTGTGTCCGCAGGCGGATGATGGGCCTGCTCCTTAGTATTGTCTGGGGACATGTGATCTGTATGTCATGTGGCCCAGGACGGGGCCTCCATTGCCTCTTGTGTTCCCTCCATAATCACAAGCCCACATGATGGCGGCAGATGCCGGGGAGGCCGCTGTAATAACAGCCCCGAGGCCTAAGGGTATGTGCACACGATGCGGATTTTGCTGCGGATCTGCAGCAGTTTCCCCTGCGTTTACAGTTCATTGTAAACGTATGGGGGGGAAAATAACGCTGTGCCCATGCTGCGGAAAAAAACGCACGGAAACGCAGCGGTTTACAATCCGCAGCATGTCACTTCTTTTGTGCGTTTTCCGCAGCTGATTTACAACTGCCCTTATGGAAAACCGCAGTGGAAACCGCGGTAAATCCGCAGCGGTTTTCCGCTGCAGATTTATCAAATCTGCTGGAATCCGCTGCGGAAAAATCCGCAGAGAACCCAGACTACGTGTGCACATAGCCTTAGGAATTTCTGGTGCGGATTCTGCCTCTCCTGGCAGAAAACGCAGCGTTTTTTGCTGCGGTTTTCTTGCAGATTTGCTGCGTTTTTTTTTTATCCCTGCGGTTTTCTATAATGGAATGGGTACAAAAACGCTGCAGATTCACAAAAAAGTGACATGCTACTTCTTTTAAACTGCAGCGGATTTTCCGCAAAGTGTGCACATTTTTTTTTTCTCATTGATTTACATTGTACTGTAAATCAGTTGCGGATCTGCAGCGTTTCTGCACCTCAAAAAACGCTGCGGATCTGCAGAGAATCCGCAACGTGTGCACAGAAGAAAGGCCGGGCTCCTCCATCTATAGAATCCGCCAGCCTTCCCCTCATGTTTTCTTGTAAGGCTATGTGCACACGTAGAATGGTCCACTGCAGATTTAATAAATCCGCAGGGCAAAACCGCTGCGGTTTTTCCTGCCGATTTATCGCGTTTTCTAGTGCGGATTCTGCTGCGGTTTTACATCTGCAGTTTTCTATTGGAGCAGATGTAAAAACGCTGCGGATTCTGCACAAAGAAGTGACATGCTGCGGATAATAAAACGCTGCGTTTCCGCACGTTTTTTTCCGCAGCATGTGCACAGCGTTTTTTGTTTCCCATAGGTTTACATTGTACTGTAAACTCATGGGAAACTGCTGCGGATCCGCAGCAAAATCCGCAACGTGTGCACATAGCCTAACAATCAAGTAATATGTCTCCAAACAGTGTGTACTAATACCAAGCCCTTCCTGTAGGGGACGCACTCATCTCAATTTTACATTCAGTGGCCTGTATTCTCTCCTCTGAACTGTCTGGTTATTAGGGTGGGGGATCAACACTGGCCTCCTCCAGTCCCCCCAGAGATCCTGTAAATTTGGGGGGAGGGGTCTCAAACTCTGCTGGGTATATGGGGCCCACATAGAAAACATTTGAACTGGGAGGGCGCATTCATTGCAGGACACAGTGACGTTTTTAGTGAAGCCAGATTTTTTTTTCTATACACCTTTGATCTTTTTTTTTTTTTCTAACATTTTTTAATGTTTTTTTTTTTTTTTTAATGGAATTTATCATATGGTATAGTTTTATAGCTCAGGCAGTTATGGATGTGGTGATATCAAACATTTTTGTTTAGTTTATATAAAAACAGCATTTTTAGTGGCAAAATATTTTTTCATGCTTTATTTTATATACATTTCCCCCCCCCCCCCCCCTTCTTGGAGTACGGTGCCCTTATCCCGGCCCCCTTCTTGGCGTATGATGCCTTTATCCCGGCCCCCTTCTTGGAGTACGGTGCCCTTATCCCGGCCCCCTTCTTGGAGTACGGTGCCCTTATCCCGGCCCCCTTCTCGGAGTACGGGCCCTTATCCCGGCCCCCTTCTCGGAGTACGGTGCCCTTATCCCGGCCCCCTTCTTGGAGTACGGTGCCCTTATCCCGGCCCCCTTCTCGGAGTACGGTGCCCTTATCCCGGCCCCCTTCTCGGAGTACGGTGCCCTTATCCCGGCCCCCTTCTTGGAGTACGGTGCCCTTATCCCGGCCCCCTTCTTGGAGTACGGTGCCCTTATCCCGGCCCCCTTCTTGGAGTACGGTGCCCTTATCCCGGCCCCCTTCTTGGAGTACGGTGCCCTTATCCCGGCCCCCTTCTTGGAGTACGGTGCCCTTATCCCGGCCCCCTTCTTGGAGTACGGTGCCCTTATCCCGGCCCCCTTCTTGGAGTACGGTGCCCTTATCCCGGCCCCCTTCTTGGAGTACGGTGCCCTTATCCCGGCCCCCTTCTTGGAGTACGGTGCCCTTATCCCGGCCCCCTTCTTGGAGTACGGTGCCCTTATCCCGGCCCCCTTCTTGGAGTACGGTGCCCTTATCCCGGCCCCCTTCTTGGAGTACGGTGCCCTTATCCCGGCCCCCTTCTTGGAGAACCTGGCCCCCTTCTTGGACTACCGTCTAACATTAACACATAAAAGGAAAAATGCCTTCTTTTCACCCTTCAGCGTCCTTTCCGCACCTGCGTCCCACAGGCACTGTAGATCCCTTGACAATCGCAGCCTGGTCCAGGGGCCGCCGATGTCGGCTTATGACATTACTGCCATGCACTGGCACGCAGATGGCAGCCGCTGGCCTCTGGCTGGCATTGTTACAGCTCTGCAGACAGCTGGTCCAAGGAAGCACATTCAGCTGAAATATATCTGGCTGCGATAGTCAAGGGGTCTTCAGTGCCTGTGGGCTGCATGAAGCAGCCTCAGGGGCCGCGTGTTTGAGACCCCTTGTATAGTTTAATCACACTGGATCCTATATTTTCAGGGCCTCTGGTGGTCCCGGAGGTCTGATACCAAATGCATGTTAAATGGTGGCGCTTTTTTTTTTTTTTTTTTTTTTTTTAACACCACATTTTTAATTCTTTCCTCTCTTTAAGCTGCCCACAATTTTACGCTAATGATCCTCACTGAACGTTTGTCCTGCAAAAAATATGTGAGCCTTGGATATTTTGGTGTCTGTCAGCTGACCCTGGATATTTGGTGTTATTGGCAGACAGATTGCAGACGTGTTGTACTATTAGGCTATGTGCACACGTTGCAGATTTGACTGTGGAATGTGGAATTTTCTGTGCAGATTCTCCATTTCTTGGCAGAAAATGCAGGTCAGAATCTGCGCCTTTTTAGTTCTCGTGTCAGATTAGGCTGGAGGGAACATCATTGCAAAAGGCAATGATTGACTGCAGCGTTCTGCTGGGTCATAATCTGTGTGTGATCTGTTCTATAAAATAACGCAAAGTTTAGAAACTGCTAAACCCCCATCCCCACCACCCCGCCCGGACCGATCAGTAGAGGGCAGAGACGCTTCCCTTCTGTTAGCCCAGGTTTACATTACCGATCAGTGCTGTTCAACAGCCATAAATCGCCGGCATATCTGCCAGTCGGCTGTAGTTTAATATCACGTCTACACTGGCTGACCGCACTTCAGATGGACACAATGACCGGCGCTTGTAACTTGCATTGCTCTCGACTGCTAAAATCCTGTTTATGGGATGATGTGCTGCTGAGAACAAAGATCCTAAGGCTTTGTGCGCACGTTGCAGATTTGCTTGGGGAAATTTCTTCACAGATTCTGCATTTCTTGGCAGAAAATACAGTGTAAATTCCGCATGTTTTTTAATGCAGATTTTCATGCGTTTTTGTAGATCCATAGAGCTAAATAAAGATATATTATTTAAAAAAATGTGATGTAATTTCCTTGTTCAAACTCTTCAGCCAGATACCCTCATTAATATTAAAGACCCACACACCAGCCTATGTAGGAGCAATAACATAATTAACTGACATATGCTGTAACAAAAAAAGCAACTGTCAGAAATCTGCGTGAAATGCAATATGTTTATTTTTCAAAAGAAAAAATTAAAAAAAAAATTGCGTCGGCTTCCACATAATTTTCATAACCAGCAGAGGGAAAGCCAGCGGCTGAGGGCAGATGTTGTTGTTCTGGGAAGGAGCCAATAGCCATAAAGATTCCCAGGCTATTAAAGGGACTCTGTCACCTGAATTTGGAGGGAACACTTTTCAGCCATAGAGGCGGGGTTTTCGGGTGTTTGATTCACCCTTTCCTTACTCGCTGGCTGCAATATTGGATTGAAGTTCATTCTCTGTCCTCCATAGTACATGCCTGCACAAGGCAATCTTGTGACAGAGTCCCTTTAATATCAGCTCACAACTGTTTACTTAACCTTTACTGGCTATTTTACAGGGGAACCCCAGAAAAAAATTTACATGGGGTCACCCTGTAAAATCGAACCAGCAAAGGCTACGCAGACAGCTTAAGGCTGATATTAAGACTGGGAAGGGGCCATGGATATTGGCACCCCCCAGGCTAAAAACATCAGCTCTCATCCTCCCCAGAAATGGCGCATCTTATAGATGCGCCAATTCTGGCACTTAGCCTCGCTGTTCCCACTTGCCCTGTAGCGGTGGTAAGTGGGGTTCATATTTGTGGTGTATTGTCAGCTGACATCAAGCCCACAGGTTAGTAATGGAGAAGCATCTGTAAGACACCTATCCATTACTAACCCCATAGTTACATGATAGATAGACACAGCCTGATTAAACTCCTTTATTTGAAATAATCACACAGACTCCTTTATTGAATCTTAATTTGCCATACTTGCTGAACGCCTAATCCCTGACTCCGTTTCCTGCAACAAAAATAAAATAATAACCCAGCATCTAATACTCCCTGTCCGACGTAGTCCATTTAATACCGAGTGTCCCATGGCAATCTCACGTGTAGAACAGTCACATCGGGTGATGTGACTGCTCTACTCTGTCTCCGGCAATACACTAACAGGAGGTAATCACTCTTGCAGTGTATCACTGCACCGCCGTGAGAGTTCACTGGAGTTCATCAGTTCTGGTGCTGTCACTTACGGCACCGCTGCGTGAGAACTTTCCCACGCAGCAGTCCCGTAAGTGAGAGCAGCAGAGCTGATCAGCTGATTAACTCCGGTGAACTCTCACGGCGGCGCAGCGATACACTGACAGGAGGTAATCATCTCCCAATGTGACTGTTCTACACATGAGATTGTCGTGGGACACTCGGTATTAAATGGACTATGTCGGATCATTATTTGCTGCGGTTTTGCTGCTGAAAATCCAAGGACATAAGCATGAACAAAGAGAGAGAAAAAACGCATCAACAAATACGCACCTAAACCTGTGTTTTTGACGCAGCTTCTTTCCTGCCAAGAAGATCAGGTTTTGCTGCAGAAAAAAAAGCAACAAAAATGCCCTATGTGAACTTACCCAAAAGGTCTTTGCTGCAACTACAATATTAATGACTAGTGTTGAGCGATACCTTCCGATATTTGAAAGTATCGGTATCGGCCGATACCGGCAAAATATCGGATCTCCCCGATCCCGATACCAATACAAGTCAATGTGACACAAATATCGGAATGTATCCTTGATGGTTCCCAGGGTCTGAAGGAGAGGAAACTCCTTCAGGCCCTGGGATCCATATTAATGTAAAAAATAAAGAATAAAAATATGGCTATACTCACCCCTCCGAAGAACCCTGGCTGGTCACGTGACCGCGACGTCATCGAAGGTCCTTCACTCGCTACATTCTCAGGAACGGAGGCAGACGCTCGCAGCGGTGACAGCCAGGGTTCTTCGGAGGGGTGAGTATAGCCATATTTTTTATTTTTATTCTTTATTTTTTTACATTAATATGGATCCCAGGGCCTGAAGGAGAGTTTCCTCTCCTCCAGACCCTTGGAACCATACGCACCGCACACTCCGATACCGATTTCCAATATCACAAAAATATCGGAACTCGGTATCGGAATTCCGATACAGCAAATATCGTCCGATACCCGATACTTGCAGTATCAGAATGCTCAACACTATTAATGACGCACTCTTGGGTTATAAGATTGGGGGTCCTACATCCCGGCACGCTAATGGCCTCTTAGCTGCCAGGTGTGAACAGTGAGGTGGCGCCAGACACCGCATCTTCGTACATTTAGTGGCCGCCGGGATGTCAAACATTGTAAACTCTGCTGTCCTGTGCATTGAGCAAAAGCAATACCGAATGCATCCAGGGCTTCACATGGCTGCCAAAATGGTTACCAGTGTTAGCCCGCATCACTGTTTCATTGTCAGACATGGCGGCCAAGGGCACACAAGTGATTTTATTTTTATTTATGTGCTCATATTTTTTTTTTTTTTTTTTCTTTTTTTCCATCTTTCAAAATTATATATATATATATATATATATATATATATATATATATATATATATATATATATATATATATATATATATTTATTTTTGTGCATTTTAACGGGCCTTTTACCATTTAATGTACTGATAAAGTGGGAAACTTTTTTGGCCAGACAGCTGCACCATTTCAGTGCCATTGTCAGCGCTTTCTGCAGCATTCCCTGTACATGGAGTGTATCTGTAGTGCAGCCATTTTCTTACTGTGTTGGATGAGAACACATAGTAAATAATGCTTCGGGGGACAAGCAACCAGTCATCGCCTCCGGGTCAGTAGTCCAAAAATTAACACATTGCGCAACCTTTACCCAGGATCACATGTTCTGGCCAGGAATTATGGCAAATGCAGGATCATGTAAGCCCTATAAGAAAAAAAAAAAGATATTCCTTTGATCCCCCACTGCTACCTCTCCTTGGGTTTGCTGCAACCAATCACTGTGTGCAGCATTTTTACTTTGATTTTGATAATCGCATGTTAGTTCGTTCTTTGATTGCAGAATACTCCAAAATTTTTCATAAGGAGTGAATTACAAAGCTGCTCGTTTTTACCAGCACTTTGCAATTTTACTCCTTTAATAAGCCCATTTAAAGGAGCATTCCAGTTATTGCAGAATATTATACCAATGGCTAAAAGACTGCGTTCAGAAAGAGTAAAAAAAGGAAAAAGTATGACTTGTAATTGATGTGGACAAACTAATTGATGGATGTGTGCCAACTTTAGGGAAGAGTTTTGGCTGTATAACTGTGACGAGGATCACAGCGCAATGCTCGGACTGGCTGGCAGCTCTCCTGATTTCTATGCAGCTGTCACCCTCAGGTCAGGAGAGCTGCCAGCCAGTCCGAGCATTGCGCTGTGATCCTCGTCAGTTATACAGCTGTATATCTCTTCCCTTAGGCAGATGAAAGCCATAGCAGTGAGTTGCTGTGATCTTTCCATTGTTTGGGTACGTTCCCACCAGTATATTTTTGGTCTGAGTGTGATCTGTGGATAAAGCTGACCTCACGCGGACCAAATGTTCGTATGAGAAAAATTTCAGCATACTGTACATTATTCCCTTCTAAATTGGGGTTGAGACTCGCCTATACAAGTCCGATCCATCAAGGTGTTTGTAGAAGAATTCTGGTGTAAAGCGCTAAGAAATGTTGCAAACTTTTTGCACGACTCGAAGTTGCTCAACAATGTAGTGACTTTTGCCATTTTTACACCAATCCTGGCCAGTTTCTCCAAAGTGAGCGGAGCTGGGGTGAAGCCGCCATGTCAAATTCATTAAAATGTATGCCACTTCAGGGGTGAAAACTTCCAGACATGTGCCCCAGTCCCCTACTGGAGTACCACTTCTGCCGGAGGTGCACAGCGGTTCTAAGATGAGCCTAATTTATTAAAGAGACTCTATTGCCATCTATCGCCTTCGTTCTTTTTTTTTTTTTTTGTGGATGTAAATCTTCATTTTTTTATTTTTTTTATATATATTTGGTCGTGTGAACTTTACTTTTACTTGCACAATCGATTAATCTTGTGAGTAAACGGCCGTTTCCCTGCCAGATATAGTGATTTTGTAGGGAAATGAATGAACGCAGCCACATAAGTACAGTCCGCATGGCCATAGTGCCGTACGTCTTGGCGCACAGTGTCCATATATAACGCAGCCCCGGCAGCCAGCACCTGCCTTGTTCTAGGACTAGTTATCATCCATCTACTAGTTGTTTAGTGGCTAATGATTGGTTATAACTGGAATACCCCTTTAAAGCTGCCCATGCACATAACGTGGACATAATAGCTGATTATTATTACAGTAATTTATTTATTTTTTACTGTTTTTGTTGATCCTTTTTTAAAACTTCAACTCTCCCATTCATCAAACACAACCCTATTCAGGGGAATGGGAGCAATTTTTAGCAGCAAAAATTTCTTGAAAAAATTTCAGTAGCATGGGATCTACCTTTATTATACATCCCTCTGCTTCAGTATATGAACGGACACATTTGTTGTTGGCCATGTGGAGCCTCCTTAGCTGGAGGCCTTGTGGTATGGGGTCTGTTTTGCCTCTGTGCACTCCAGTGTATTTTTCCGCTTGCGCAGAGGCACACTGTGTATGTTCTCATGCTTCTTACAGATGTACCATTAGTTGGCAGGAGCTTACAGAGGTTATCCATAAAGGGGTTATTGGAGCTCCTCTTTGTAGGGAAGTGTACCACACGCAGCACTAGCAAGATAAGGAGTTTTACTGCAGTTTTCTCTTTGGCCAGCAGATGGCGGTGTGAGGAGACAGTCAGCTTCTGCACAGCAGCAGTGTGTCAATGTTAATGTTTACCATCTTCTATCACAGCACTTTGGTTGAGCGCTCAAGAGGAGAGAGTATGGAGGGTACAGGGCGTTCTGATCGGCGATGCCTTGCCCAGGCATTATGCCATGTACTATATTTGATGTGTGCTCATTATCATATAGAATAGCTTTTCCAAGTTAACTATACTCTTTTATTATTTCCACCATTGTAATGACCCAAATGTACAGTGTTTCTGAAACTAAGAGCCTGGATCACCCCTACCATCTGATTTTGATGATCTGGGTGATTTTAGAGGACTGTAAAATAGAACTGCCTAAGAGTAAGGCGTCAGTGCAGTGGAACAGCTACTAGCCAGCCTGAGCACATGTGGGGGTTGCCTGGTTGCTAGAGAATCCCCACATGTATTCAGGCTGTCCAGCAGCTGTAAATCATGCAGCTGTGTCAACAAAAACTAAATGTCTGAGCACTAACAAATACTCGGAGACCACCCAAGCAACGAGTATACTCGCTCATCACTAGTTGTCACTCTTCAGAAAAACTTTTCCTGATATGCACTGTTCTTTTCTTTTCGGGTCCAGCACTGTCTCCACAGCCGTCTCATCTCTGTTTGGCCACAGTGCAGACTTAACATCAGCAGCTCGTGCCATCTACATTGATTGTCTGAGCTCAGTGATTGTCTGCAGTCACCCGAAGACCAGCTGCAGAGACTGATTGCTGGCCCCTGGTTGTTTGGAGAACATTATGGTGTTTTTTCCTTTACAGCGAGCTATACATACCAGGAAAAGTTTTCTGAGAGAGGACAACTCTTTCAAGTTACGTTCTGTAATGCACTTTGCATTATTCCCCTTCCAAGGGTTCGCATCTCACCAAGGACATCTGCATGGAGTTTGTATGTTCTCCCTGTGTTTGTGTGGGTTTCCTCCAGGTTCTCCGGTTTCCCTCCAGAGACACACTAATAGGGAATGTAGATTGTGAGCCCCAATGGGGACAGCGATGATGTCTGTAAAGAGCCATGGAGTATGATGGCACTATATAAGCGAGAATAAAATCCATCAGGGGCAGGCTGCCATTATATGCTGGTAGGTGTAGTTGACGGCTTACCCAAACATCTATCTTCACATCTTTCTACTAAGAAATAATTACAAGAGGCTAAAAGTGAAAAACTACATACTGTATAATTGTAATCTCCCATCTCAGGGGTATATGACATCTGCACTGCTCGGGAGCCAAGCTCCTGGGAATTCTGTCTCCTCCTTTGTGGAGAGACTAGGAGTTCCCCCGTTATTCCTGGTCTTCACACTGACAGGAGAAGACATGCACTCTTGTGCTTGGAGCTGGAAACCTGGAAGCTCTCAGGGTATATGATATTCCGGGGTTGTGTACGTTGGAGACTATAATGGCCATACTTGCATGTTATATCGTGTACGTCTCCAAGTGGATGTCCACTGATATTTTAGGATGATCATGTCTGTTTCACTAGTAGTCCTCACATTGGTCCTATGTAATGTGCTGCATGTAACCATTTGTGTCTTTCTAGAACTAGAACATTCCAAATGTAACTTTGTTTTTTCTCTTCTCCAGATAAGATGAGTGGTTGCAGAGTGTTTATAGGGAGGCTTAGTCCTCATGCTCGTGAAAGAGACGTGGAGAAGTTTTTCAAGGGATATGGACGTATCAGAGAAATAAACTTAAAAAGTGGATTTGGCTTTGTGGTAAGTGTTGTTAGATCAGTGTTCCCCAGCTCCGGTCCTCAAGAGCCACCAACAGGTCATGTTTTCAGGATTTCCTTAGTATTTCACAGGTGATTGAATTGTTGCCTGTGCAGGTGATGCAATTATCACCTGGGCAATACTAAGGAAATCCTGAAAACATGACCTGTTGGTGGCTCTTGAGGACCGGAGTTGGGGAACACTGTGTTAGATTATCCACGTAAGTGTTAACTTGGTTCTCCTGCAAGTGACAGTTGGATAATTGTCCCCCATGATAGACTCTGGGGAGATGGAAAAATAGACTTGTTGGCAGAACAACAGCCTCGCTGTTCTACCACTCATGTTCCTGGTATCCATTGTGGACCAGGTTTTATGGAGATGCCAGTTCATGTGAAACTGGGTGTAGAGATGTGAGTCCTTGGCAAAGTGTGAGACCTCTTCCAGAGCTCCGATTAGGCTACGTTCAGATTAGCGTTTCCCGACGCTGCTTCGGGCGACGCACGCGTCATGCGCCCCTATGTTTAACATGGGGGACGCATGCGTTTTTCTTGTTGCGTTTTCCGACACGTGCGTCGTTTTTGACGCTAGCGTCGGACGCAAGAAAATGCAAGTTGCATTTTTCTTGCGTCCGATTTTCGTCAAAAAACGACGCACGCGTCGCAAAACGCAGCGTTTTTGCGTGCGTCGTGCGTTGTGTCGCCGACGCAGCGGCGCGCAACGCTAATCTGAACGTAGCCTTAGTGACTTGCCTTCTCCATGTTTACATCCACTGGATGTGATGTTTCAGCGCTACATCACATTGCTAATAACACACCATACTACTTGTCATATTGGCTCCTCTTCCCAGGACCTCTAAATAATCTTAGAAAATAATAAGCATCTTGTTAACATCTGTGAAGATTTATCTTTTCTTGGATGGAAGCTACAGAGTTGTGCAGTGAAGCTGCTGTATGCAGCAAGATCAATTATGTTTTATTCACATTATTTGTCAGAAGTAGAATCTGCAGAGGGAAAATCTATAATTAAAAAACTCAAATTTGGTCTGGGTTTTGTTTTGTTTTTATTTTAAATGTGAATTTTTTTTAAGCAGACCTACCAAAAGATATGGAGTTTTTCTTTCTTATTTTCATTTCAAAATCAACATCAATGTGAACATACCCAAAAACCACTGAGATTTCCTCTGTTATTGGAAAACAAAACTGAAAAACGTGAGCTGGAATATAAGTTGGTATGAATGCATTGTGTAGGAGCTTATTCACACTGGCCAATAGCAAACACATACTCTGCTGTAAAAAATAATGGTACATATACGGCAATTAACATGAGGTACGTGGTAAACACTGTTTTTGATTAAAAACAAAACCCTGTAAAAGCCATCTCACAGGGAAAAGGTGTTCCCAAATCGGGAAAGTTCCTCTTATTGGGTAGCCATGGATCCTAAGGAACCCTAAACAGGCCACCAAATAATCTACCTGATGTACAATGTTTTGATGTGCATGTTATTTAAAAAACAAAATAAAAATTAGAACAAATATCAAGTTACATTTTACCTGAATGGGTGAATCCAAATCATTAGTGGTCCCAGAGGTCAGAACCCCCCACCACCCCCAGACATAAAGTTTTTGCTTTTTAATATTGCGACAGGTTCTTAAATTTCCAGTAGATCACTGTGGGTCAGAGTCCTGAGACCCCATCGATCACTTGAAATGTCATGTCATGCTCTTATATGAGCATGCTCAGACTCTGTGAGTGTGCACTGACGCAGGAGTAAAGCGCCCCTACGTCCTGTGCACCTCACATATTTTGGGCTATCTGTCCCTCCCATAGTGGTCTGCAGGGATTTTTAGACCCTCTCACTTATTAAAAATTTTTTTTTATATATATAATAACAGTACAGACCGAAAGTTTGGGCACACCTCCTCATTTAAAGATTTTTCTGTATTTTCATGACTATGAAAATTGTAAATTCACACTGAAGGCATCAAAACTATGAATTAACACATGTGGAATTATATACTTAACAAAAAAGTGTGAAACAACTGAAATTGTGTCTTATATTCTAGGTTCTTCAAAGTAGCCACCTTTTGCTTTGACTGCTTTGCACACTCTTGGCATTCTCTTGATGAGCTTCAAGAGGTAGTCACCAGGAATGGTCTTCCAACAATCTTGAAGGAGTTCCCAGAGATGCTTAGCACTTGATGGCCCTTTTGCCTTCACACTGCGGTCCAGCTCACCCCAAACCATCTCGATTGGGTTCAGGTCTGGTGACTGTGGAGGCCAAGTCATCTGGCGTAGCACCTCATCACTCTCCTTGGTCAAATAGCCCTTACACAGTCTGGAGGTGTGTTTGGGGTCATTGTCCTGGTCAAAAATAAATGATGGTCCAACTAAATGCAAACTGGATGGAATAGCATGCCGCTGCAAGATGCTGTGCTAGCCATGCTGGTTCAGTATTCCTTCAATTTTGAATAAATCCCCAACAATGTCACCAGCAAAGCACCCCCACACCATCACACCTCCTCCTCCATGCTTCACGGTGGGAACCAGGCATGTAGAGTCCATTCGTTCACCTTTTCTGCATCGCACAAAGACATGGTGGTTGGAACCAAAGATCTCAAATTTGGACTCATCAGACCAAAGCACAGATTTCCACTGGTCTAATGTCCATTCCTTGTGTTCTTTAGCCCAAACAAGTCTCTTCTGCTTTTTGCCTGTCCTTAGCAGTGGTTTCCTAGCAGCTATTTTACCATGAAGGCCTGCTGCACAAAGTCTCCTCTTAACAGTTGTTGTAGAGATGTGTCTGCTGCTAGAACTGTGTGGCATTGACCTGGTCTCTAATCTGATCTGCTGTTAACCTGCTGTTAACCTGCGATTTCTGAGGCTGGTGACTCGGATAAACTTATCCTCAGAAGCAGAGGTGACTCTTGGTCTTCCTTTCCTTGGGGCGATCCTCTTGTGAGCCAGTTTTTTTAGCGCTGGATGGTTTTTGCCATTGCACTTGGGGACACTTTCAAAGTTTTCCAATTTTTCGGACTGACTGACCATCATCTCTTAAAGTAACGATAGGCACTCATTTTTCTTTACTTATCTGCTTTTTTCTTGCGATAATACAAATTCTAACAGTCTATTCAGTAGGACTATCAGCTGTGTATCCACCAGACTTCTGCACAACACTGATGGTCCCAACCCCATTTATAAGGCAAGAAATCCCACTTATTAAACCTGACAGGGCACACCTGTGAATTGAAAACCATTCCTGGTGACTACCTCTTGAAGCTCATCAAGAGAATGCCAAGAGTGTGCAAAGCACTCATCAAAGCAAAAGGTGGCTACTTTGAAGAACCTAGAATATAAGACATAATTTCAGTTGTTTCACACTTTTTTGTTAAGTATATACAGGTCCTTCTCAAAAAATTAGCATATAGTATTAAATTTCATTATTTACCATAATGATTACAATTAAAGGGAACCTGTCACCTGAATTTGGCGGGACCAGTTTTGGGTCATATGGGCGGAGTTTTCAGGTGTTTGATTCACCCTTTCCTTACCCGCTGGCTGCATGCTGGCCGGAATATTGGATTGAAGTTCATTCTCTGTCCTCCGTAGTACACGCCTGCGCAAAGCAAGATTACCTTGCACAGGCGTGTACTACGGAGGACAGAGAATGAACTTCAATCCAATATTGCGGCCAGCATGCAGCCAGCGGGTAAGGAAAGGGTGAATCAAACACCTGAAAACTCCGCCCATATGACCCAAAACTGGTCCCGCCAAATTCAGGTGACAGGTTCCCTTTAAACTTTCATATATTATAGATTCATTATCCACCAACTGAAATTTGTCAGGTCTTTTATTGTTTTAATACTGATGATTTTGGCATACAACTCCTGATAACCCAAAAAACCTGTCTCAATAAATTAGCATATCAAGAAAAGGTTCTCTAAACGACCTATTACCCTAATCTTCTGAATCAACTAATTAACTCTAAACACATGCAAAAGATACCTGAGGCTTTTATAAACTCCCTGCCTGGTTCATTACTCAAAACCCCCATCATGGGTAAGACTAGCGACCTGACAGATGTCAAGAAGGCCATCATTGACACCCTCAAGCAAGAGGGTAAGACCCAGAAAGAAATTTCTCAACAAATAGGCTGTTCCCAGAGTGCTGTATCAAGGCACCTCAATCGTAAGTCTGTTGGAAGGAAACAATGTGGCAGAAAACGCTGTACAACGAGAAGAGGAGACCGGACCCTGAGGAAGATTGTGGAGAAGGACCGATTCCAGACCTTGGGGAACCTGAGGAAGCAGTGGACTGAGTCTGGTGTGGAAACATCCAGAGCCACCGTGCACAGGCGTGTGCAGGAAATGGGCTACAGGTGCCGCATTCCCCAGGTAAAGCCACTTTTGAACCATAAACAGCGGCAGAGGCGCCTGACCTGGGCTACAGAGAAGCAGCACTGGACTGTTGCTAAGTGGTCCCAAGTACTTTTTACTGATGAAAGCAAATTTTGTATGTCATTCGGAAATCAAGGTGCCAGAGTCTGGAGGAAGACTGGGGAGAAGGAAATGCCAAAATGCCTGAAGTCCAGTGTCAAGTACCCACAGTCAGTGATGGTGTGGGGTGCCATGTCAGCTGCTGGTGTTGGTCCACTGTGTTTCATCAAGGGCAGGGTCAATGCAGCTAGCTATCAGGAGATTTTGGAGCACTTCATGCTTCCATCGGCTGAAATGCTTTATGGAGATGAAGATTTCATTTTTCAGCACGACCTGGCACCTGCTCACAGTGCCAAAACCACTGGTAAATGGTTTACTGACCATGGTATTACTGTGCTCAATTGGCCTGCCAACTCTCCTGACCTGAACCCCATAGAGAATCTGTGGGATATTGTGAAGAGAAAGTTGAGAGACGCAAGACCCAACACTCTGGATGAGCTTAAGGCCGCTATTGAAGCATCCTGGGCCTCCATAACATCTCAGCAGTGTCACAGGCTGATTGCCTCCATGCCACGCCGCATTGAAGCAGTCATTTCTGCCAAAGGATTCCCGACCAAGTATTGAGTGCATAACTGAACATTATTATTTGTTGGTTTTTTTGTTTGTTATTAAAAAACACTTTTATTTGATTGGATGAGTGAAATATGCTAATTTATTGAGACAGGTTTTTTGGGTTATCAGGAGTTGTATGCCAAAATCATCAGTATTTAAACAATAAAAGACCTGACAAATTTCAGTTGGGGGATAATGAATCTATAATATATGAAAGTTTAATTGTAATCATTACATTATGGTAAATAATGAAATGTAACACTATATGCTAATTTTTTGAGAAGGACCTGTAATTCCACATGTGTTAATTCATAGTTTTCTTTTTTTTTGAAATTCTTTATTTAAGTTTTCAATTAACAGTAATAAAACAGTTAACATTTGCTCTCATGTCAAGAAATACGGGTATTTGTCATATTATAATATGTCTAAGGATATTCAAGGCAGATGGATTAAACGTATACATTCCCTAGAAAGTGAAGACAGTTGAGCTTACAGAACTTAGAACAAAATTTCAGGACTGCAAAGAACTAGCCCTAGAAACAGTACGAGTTATGATAAAAAATTTGTAAGGCTAGAGGGTGAGACGGAAGGACTAATTTACCGTGGATATAATTGAATTCAGATGAGGTGAAGGAGGAGTGGACGGCAAAGAAAATGGCTGGAACATGCAAAAAATAGAGTCAGGACGGTCATCGCGTCTTGCTAAAGAAAAGATAAGTAGGAAGGGCCAAACAGAACTCTTGGTAGGGGACTAGTAGATGAATTCCTCAAGGGGGATCCTCCGCCCCAAGTCCAAGAGTAGGGGACAAAAACACCTCCCACGGAAGCCAAGAATCCTTGAATTTCTCGTGAGAGCGTGCCTCCCAGCTAGATAATTCCTCCAAACGATATAAGTCTTGGACTTTGAGGATCCATTCTTCCAGCGTTGGGGGAGATGTTTTTCTCCAGTGTATTGAGATTAAGTGTTTTGCGGCCGCTAATAAAATGGGTAGTAAGTCGTGTTTCTTTGGGTTAAAAGAGGAAGAAGGAAGAGAGAGCAACACCTCCTGGGGAGTTAGATCCCGATCCATCAGGCCCATATCTTGTAAAGATATATTTACATCTGCCCAAAATTGTTTCAATTCCGGACAGAGCCAGAAAATATGCGCTAAGGACCCCACACATCGAGAACATCTCCAACACTGCGGGGAATCCACCAATCCCAAATGAAACAGTCTTTCTGGGGTATGATACCACCTGGAAAGGATCTTAAATGCATTTTCCTGCAATAGGATGCATCTAGAGAACCCATGGGAATTGGCTAGTACCCGCTGAGTTTCATGAGGGGAAAGCGTCAGACCCAACTCCATCTCCCAGGAAGAAAGATATAAGGGTTTAAATTGAGTTGAACTTTTAAGGAGGTTCACGTATAGTTTAGAAACCAGTTTAGTGATTGGAGTTTTCAACCTCACTAGCAAGTCAAGCCAGAGCCAATCCGTAGATTGGTTTATCTTAGTTCTAAACGCGGTCATTATACGGTGTATATGATATTTCTGGAGAAAATTAGTAGGTTGTTTTATGGCACTGATCGGCCAATTATCAATGCAAGGTATTCGGTTTGAAAGGAACTGAGAAATTGGGGCGTCTGGTAGGGATGTCCAGAGTCCATAAATGTCTTGATAGGTAGGGTCCACCAACCATGGGATGATCTTAATTGGAATATTGTCTAGAAAATGGCAATACGGAAGCTGGTTTGGTATAAGGGAACGTTTTATGGATAGGGTGTTAGATAGGATCTCATTAGATTTTATGCGTGTGCAATTAAAAGACGACCAAAGATAGAGATCAGCTTCATCCCCTAGTATAGCAAGTTCTAGATATGTATTGAGATTTTCTGGATTGGGTTTTACCAGGTTAAACCATCTAGCAATATGTATGGCTTTGTAATATGTTTTGATATCTGGAAGGCCAAGACCGCCGCTACCTCTAGGAAGAGAAAGAATTTTAAAAGGGAGTCTGGCTCTTTTGTATTTCCATATAAACTGGGAGAACAGTTGGTTGGCTGAATGGAAGAATGAGTTGGGAAGGGATATGGGAACCATGTTCATGGTATAAAATATTTTAGGGAAAATATAAGATTTAATGACATTTATTCTGCCCATCCAAGATAAATAAGGTATGTTGTAGTTTTTTAGATCCGTTTGAAGCCTTGTCAGGAGGGGAGTATAATTACATCTATATAGGGAGGAAGGATCAGCCGTTAGATAAACTCCAAGATATTTTAGTTTCTCTGATGGCCAGTTAAAGGGGGTGTTTTCTTTTAAATCCAGTATATCTGAGTTTTTTGCTGAGATATTTAATGCTTCAGATTTATTTGCATTTATTTTAAAGTTGGATATCTCACCAAAATCGGCAAACAGGGACATTAACTTCGGGAAAGATGTTTTGGGATTGGAGGTTAAGATTAAGAGGTCGTCGGCAAAAGCAGCTACTTTGACCTCAAGTTTACCCATCTTAAGGCCTATGATCTCACTATCCTGTCTAATCTTTTCCATCAGGGTTTCCATGACCATGATAAAGAGGGAGGGAGAGAGAGGACAGCCCTGTCTGGTACCGTTAGTTATATTAAATGGTTCGGAAAAAATACCGTTCACACCGACCCTAGCAGACGGATCTACGTAGAGGGACATTACAGCATCTATAAAGGCTTGTGGGAAGGCAAACTTTTGAAGCGTACAGACCATGTATCTCCAGCTAATTCTGTCAAATGCTTTTTCAGCATCAGTTGACAGAATAGTCAATGGAGTCTTAGTCTTCTTTGCATATGAAATAGCATGGAGGATTTTAGTAGAATTATGTTTGCCTTCGCGACCCTTCACGAAACCCACCTGGTCAGGCCGAATAATTCTGCACAAGACACCATTCAACCTCGAAGCCAACACCTTAGCCCACAGTTTCAGGTCAGTGTTGAGCAATGAGATAGGGCGGTAATTGCTACACAGGCTGTCGTCTTTCCCCTCCTTAGGTATAATAGCAATGTAGGCCTCAAGTGCCTGGCGAGGTGGGAGCTTCCCTTCTAGAAAGGAATTAAACAGATCAACTAGGTGGGGAAGAAGAATATCAGAGAACTTTTTGTAATAGCCCACCGGGAAACCGTCGGGGCCAGGTGCCTTCCCATTCGGGATGGTTTTTAGGATGTCTTCTAATTCTTTAAGTGTAATTTTGGCCGTGAGTGCGTTACCTTCTTCAGGGGAGATTTTTGGAAGGGGGAGAGAGGCCAAAAAAGTTTGGATTTTAGTCATGGCTGTCGGACAATTTTTCATATCATCAGAAAGGGGCAGATTATAGAGGGACTCATAGTACTGCCGGAAGGTCTCAGCAATCTCTTTTGAGTCCACCACTCTCCTGCCCGTCGACGCAACAATTTTTTTAATGAATTTTTTCTCTTTTTGCTTCTTTAGCAATTGTGTGGTGAGTTTCCCACTTTTATTGCCATGCAAATAAAAGCGGTGTCTGCAATGCATAAACAATTTTGCTGACTTTACATTTAATAAGTCTTTGAGCTTGTTACGAAGAAAAACAAGATCCTGGTGAGACTCAGGTGATTTAGTACTTTTATGTGTACGCTCTGCAGTGGTTATTTGGTGGAGGAGAGATTGGATTTCTTTTTCTCTTTGTTTTTTAATGTACGAGCTAAGTGAGATGAGTTCACCCCTGAGAACGGCTTTATGTGTTTCCCATATAATGGGAGTGAGATGACCCGTATTTATGTTTTCACTGAAGAAATGAGAGATGATGGCTCTAAGTTTGTCTGTATGTCTCGGGCTATCAATCAACGATTCATTAAGTCTCCAGGTCATAGCGGGCCTAGGTAACGTGGTGATGAGAATCTCAATGAAGACAGGGGCGTGATCTGATAAAGTGATTGTGCCAATTTTAGAAGATTTTACTAGATGTAAGGCTCGAGATTGTACTAGAAAGTAATCAATGCGATGATAAGAGTTGTGTGGTGACGAGAAAAATGTGTAATCTTTCGATGTGGGGTAGAAGCTTCGCCAGGGGTCTATTAGTTGTAGAGAGTTTAGCTTATTTAGGAGTTTTTGTCTCGATTTTTGAGGAATGGAAGAGGAACCACTAGAGGTGTCTAGGTTAGGTTGTAGAGTCAGGTTTAGGTCCCCTCCCACAATCAATAAACCTTCCTTAAAAAGCTGTAGAGTGTCCAATGTTTTGAGAATCCATTGTGTCTGGTTTATATTTGGGGCGTATAAATTTGCTAAGGTTATTTTTGTGTTTGCTAATAGCCCTTTTATAAAAACAAATCTGCCTTCCGAATCAGTCAGACTATCCTCTAGTGTGAATGGGAGACCTTTTTTAAGCGCTATACTTACTCCCCTAGAGGCGGAGGAGGAACAGCTGTTGTACCAAGTTGGGAAAGGGGAGAAAGACATATTAGGGGTTCTTCCCATTTTAAAGTGAGTTTCTTGCAAGAAGGCTATTTGTGTAGATTGTTTTTTTAACAGTGTTAGTATCTGACTGCGTTTTGCAGGGGAATTTAAACCTTTCACATTAAAGGACGCTACCGTGACCGTACCCGCGTCAGTTCGATTAGTTGCCATCCACTCCTTCCCCAGAATCCCCCGTCACACCATAGAGCCTGAGAAAAAAATAAAACATGGTAGTTAACAAACTATATACAAAATACAGCTCGCTTATCGCAGGGGGGGGGTACAAGAACCCAGACATAAGCGAGAGAAGGTCCAAGTGGCGACCTCTACAACTTGTCTTAAAAGGCAAGAGAAAAGAGAAAAAATATTTGAACATAGCAGTGTAGCTATTATCAAAGTACCGAACAAACAATAGTATTAAGGGACAGAAACATAATACAATTAACAATATGGAGTTTTTCTCCAAGTCCAGAGAAATTACAAAAAATTCTATCGACTCCAGACAATGTGAACAGATGAGAAAAAACATTGGCAACAGGAGAAAAAGAATCATAAGGAGAACTTGGTTTGATGAAAGATAAAAAAGAAAAAAGACTCAGGAGTCAGGTCATAAATTTCGCCCCTATCAAGGAGAAGAGAAAATCAAACCAGCATAACCGGTCTGCTTCATGTTGGGAGAACTTTAGGGGCAGTTTTCTTCGGTTTAGGAGAAACGTGTTTCTTTTTAACTGACCATTCTTGTAGTTTTGTCAGTTTAGGGAAATTCCATCCTGTGTCAACTGGCATCCAGGAGGGGATGTCTATCGGCGAAATGTCAAGAGTCGACCAGGCTTCATCAAGGTCTGACGGGGATCGTATTGTGATCTGGCGGTTGCCCACCGTGATGGCCAGACCGAAGGGGTAGAGCCACCTATACATCAGGCCGCGTGACCTCAGTTCGGATAGGAGTGGTTTGAGAATTCTCCGTTTAGCCAGAGTGGAAGGGGCGAGATCCTGGAAGAGTTGTAAATGAGCATCCTCATATAAGAGATTGTCTTTTTCCCTAGCGCCAGTTAGGACCGCTGTGGTATCCACGAAGCTCAATAGGCCGCAGATGATGTCTCTTGGCGGTTCTCCCTGTTTAGGCCTGGGTTTGAGGGCGCGATGAACTCTCTCAATGACAATGGATTCCGCTCTTTCTTTCCCTAGGAGGTCAGAGAAAATTTCCCTGGTGACCTTATCCAGTGATTCCCGAGCAAAGGATTCAGGAACGCCTCTCAGCCTGATGTTTTTTCTTCTGCTGCGGTTTTCCTGGTCCTCTGCAGCTAGGAGGGCAGTGTTAAGTTGGTGCTGTTGTTGTAGGAGTTGGTCACGTAGGGACAAGATGGCATCAGTCGCTTCCATGTTGGCGGATTCTAGGGTTTCCACTCTCTGGCCCATATGCTGTAGATCTGCACGCAACCCAGAAATTTCTTCCAAAAGTGGCTGCATGGTTTGTGCAAGTAGTTTTTTCATGAAGGCTCTAGAGATTGGGGCTGAGTCCTCCAAAGTGGATTCGCAGTCAGAGCCCTCCCCACTGGAATCTGAGTCTTCCAAGACATCTGAAGAGATAGCTCTCTTATATGATTTTTTTGAGGGAGTCTGCGGCATATCTGTCCCCTTTTTAAGATATTTATCTAAATTTCCATGCGCTTTACGAGTTTGAGTGTCAGCGAGCGGTTTATCTGAAAGTTTATCACGCTCTTTGTTTGTTTTACCCATAGTAAAGCTTCTGATGGCGTGATATGCAATGGTCACCACTTGGACATTCGAGTGAAAAGTGTTAGTTCATTGTTGAGAAACGGTTCTCTATTGTTTGAGCATAATTTTGCGCTTTATGGTTGACCGGCTTCGGCCGGGGATAGAGTGCACAGATGAGAAAAAGCTAAATAGAATTGTAAAAGAAAAATGAAAAACTTAAATTGAAATAACAACCAGCAGTTCCTGTAAGTCACCAGAAGATGGCAGCGGTGGAGTGTCTTTTTGTTACTAGCTCTCTGTTGATATAAGTAAGATGTAGCAGAGCTGAAAAGGAGTTTGTTAATAAAAATGAAGCAAAAAATTTGGTTGGAGCAGTAGCTCATGTAAATCGCCAGAAGATATCAGTATAGCACTCCTTTATCCTGTTAGTTTTCTGCCTGTTGATATAGGTAGGGTGCAAGAAAGTTGTGATGGATATTATACTTTAAAGATAAAAGCAAGTTGACTCTCAGACGATTTGGGGATATAATAGTTCAAAGTAATCTGCCCCACAATGGATGGGGAAGGAGGAACAGGAGGTACCCTCAGCGCAGATAACGGCAGCTTCACAATCCTTCCCAGCACTGCTCACCAAAGGGGGGTTAATATCACCCTCTATTGCCTTCTCCGGCGTACTGAGAAGCCCTGGGCATGCAGCAGGTTTACAGCTAATGCAGAGCACACTGTTCTGTAGTGTGTAACTGATGTCTCTGGGTATGGGGCAGCAGGGGGGAGCAGGAGATGGGCCCCTGAGGAGAGGGAGATAGTTTAGAGCAGGCCGTTATCCCCCTACCTTCATCAAATGCAGGGCTTCTTCACCATATCAGCCAATATGGCGCTGGCACGAAAAGTTCCCGCGCCTCCCAGGAGCGCAGACGTCTTCAATCACCGCCGGGACAGAGGGACCACCGACCGCCGGCCACACTTCGTTCTCCTCTCTCACGTCCCAGCGTCCAGGGGTCAGGGGTGAGAGCCGAGTCAGGGCGCAGCTACAGACCCCGCAGGTATCTGATCACAGGCCGGAGCAGCAGGAGGTAGGCAATTATGATCGCTGAGCCGGAGCAAGGGGGATGGGAGCAGCCCTCAGCAGCAGTGCTTCCGTGCAGCAGCTCTTTCCAGTGTAGGCTGGAAGTAACAGCCGTTCAGCCTCAGCGTCGCTTCGTCGGCTGATCTTCTCTGCCAGATTACAGCAGAGCCGTGGTGTACTCAGCAGGCTGGGAATTTTAGTTATTTAAGCGTTCGGGCACTCCAGCTGTAGATGCAGGGGGAGGTGGAGAAACCCCCGCTGCAGCGAGTCGGCTATTTCACCGCACTTGATGGTCCACTCGGCCCGTCCAGCCAGCCTCAGGCTCACATGTAGGCCTCGGGGTCTAAGCCCGATATAAGATCAGTTTGAGGGCTCAAAAGGGTGTAAAAGTCTCCTGGACCAGAAAGGAGCTGATTAAATATCTCAAGTCCAGTGGATGGGTTGTTGATAAGTGCGGATTAAGTTAGATATAAATAGCCAGCAGAGGAGCTTAATGGAAGCACGTCCTGCTCCTTGAGCTGCTGGCCACGCCCCCTAATTCATAGTTTTCATGCCCTCAGTGTGAATTTACAATTTTCATAGTCATGAAAATACAGAAAAATCTTTAAATGAGAAGGTGTGTCCAAACTTTTGGTCTGTACTGTAAAATATATAATTTTATTTTTTTTTTAAATGAATTGATAACTTGGGCTTAAACCAGTTTTTCTAGGTGTATGTGCGTCATTACCAAGTAATTAAACCCTTTAAGGGCCAGGGGTATTTTCATTTTTTGCTCACCTTCTTCCCTCGGCCATAACTTTTATTTTTCCGCTAGTATGGCCATGTGAGGGCTTTTTTTTTTCTTTTGCAGGATCAGTTGTACTTTTGTACAACACCATTGATTTTACCATATCGTGTACTGGAAAACGGGAAAAAAATCAAAATGCGGTGAAATTGCAAAAAAAAAATAGTGCAATTGTTTTTTGGATTTTCTTTTTTTCTTTTAATCTCTTGTTCACTAGAGTTTAAAACTTACCAGGTCTTCTCCAGGTCATTACGAGTTCACAGACACCAAACATGTCTAGGTTATTTTATATGCAAGTGGTGCAAAAAAAAATATAAAAAATTCCAAAGCTTGTAAAAAAAAAAAAAAAAAAAAAATTGCCATTTTCCGAGACCCGTAGTGTCTCCATTTTTACGGATCTGGGGCTGAGTGAGGGCTTATTTTTTGCATGCCAATCTGACATTTTTATTGATACCATTTTGGTATGTATATGATGTTTTGATTGCCCGTTATTTTTTCTCGCTACGCCTTTTACCGATTAGATTAATTTTTATATATTGATGGATTGGACTATTCTGAATGGGGCAATACTGTTTTTTGTTTTATTTTGAATGGGGCGAATAAGGGGTGATTTGAACACTTTAGTTTTTTTATATTTTTTAAAAACTTTTTTTTTTTACTTGCTCAATAGTTTCCATGTGATACTACAAGCTACGATCATCCGACCTCTTGTACTACATAGAGCATAGAGCAGGGCTGCAGCAGAAATGCTCACTTGCTATGAGCACCGACCGCTGGGCGGCACTCATAGCTATCCAGCTATGATAACCACAGGGGTCTCCTGCAGACCCCGGGTGGTCATGCCAACCAATCAGCGACCCACAGTCATGTGACACGGGTGCCCATGGGCAGGGTAGAAGTGCTTCCTGCGCGTGCATGTTAAATGCCGCTCTCAGTTTGACCGGCATTTAATGGGTTAATAGCCACGGGAAGCTCGTGATTCCACCCGCGGCTGCTGAGGTAAAAGGTGTGGGCTCATCGCCGGAGCCCGCACCAAAAGGGGAGGCATCCAATGTCGGATATATCGGTCATTGGACGTTAAGGGGTTAAAGAATATTTAACACTGTTTTCTAATATTTGACAGAGCCTGAAATGATCTGCATACTGCTAGGGGTGGGGGTCCTGAGATCCCAAACTGATCACTCAGAATACTTGCCACACCTGCGTTGTAAATTAAGGAGTATACATGCATGTCAAGTATTTTATTCCATCTGTGGGGGGTCTCGGGAACAGGAGGCTGAATGGTTTTGGTTTCTTTGCTTATATGTGAAGTCTTTGCAATGAAGCCGTGCATAATAGTAATCCACACTGTTTTTTCTCTTTACAATAGGAATTTGAAGACCACAGAGATGCAGATGATGCTGTGTATGAACTGAATGGAAAGGAACTCTGTAATGAAAGGTAAGAGCTGTGTTGTCATGTAAAACCTGGTTAGTTTACTTAGACATTGTAGCTTGTAGCTCACGAGCAGCAGGGCCCTCACTCCGAGTATCTGTTCAATTCTGTGCTACTCTCATGTCTATTGTCTGTACAAGTCCCCTCTGAAATGGAAAGTGCTTTGCAATATGTTGTCGCTATGGAAGTAATATTTATTAAAGGGAACCTGTCACCCCCCTCAGGCATTTGTAACTAAAAGCGCCACCTTGTGCCGCAGTAATGCTGCATTCTGACAAGGTGGCTCTTTAAGTTCTGGTCCCTGGCACTGCTGCAATAATCGCTTTTGAAGTTTGTCCTTCAAACCTGTGAAATCGCCATGGGGCAGGTCTTTCCCCCCTAATCCAGACGCACCACAGCCGTCACTCATGGCCTCTGTGCGCCGGGCGCTGCCTCCTCTCCTTCATTGTCGTCCCCGGCGCCTTTAGCTGTAAGTTCGAAGGGCAGCGCAACTGCGCATGCCCAAAAAAAAAACAGCGCCGGCGACGCAAATGAAGGAGAGGAGGCAGCGCCCGGCGCGTAGAGGCCATGAGTGACGGCTGTGAGGCGTCTGGATTAGGGGGGAAAGATCTGCCCCATGGCGATTTCACAGGTATGAGGGACAAACTTCAAAAGCGATTATTGCAGCAGTGCCAGGAACAAGAACTAAAAGCCACCTTGTCAGAATGCAGCATTACTGCGGCACAAGGTGGCGCTTTTAGTTACAAGCACCTAGGGGGGGAGGGGTGATGGGTTCCCTTTAAAGATTATTCCTTTAAACTTAAAGGGATTGTCTGGTGACACTCGCTTATGGTTTATCCACAAGATAGCGAATAGACCGATGGGGGTCTGACAACTACAACCCACACAGACCCAGAATTTGTCACTTTTAGTACCTTTTAAATTGTAGCGGCAATGAACGTGCGTGACCACCGCTCCATTCGTTCCCTGTGAGGTCTGTCAATATTGCTTAGGGTTGTGCTCACTAGTCCCATAGAGAATGAATGGAGTGGCGGGTAATTATATGCATTACTGCTCCATGCAAACAGGGATAGAAGGGCTCTCCTCTTGTGATCAGCATGGGTCCCAGTAGTCACTCATCTAGTTATTGCCTATTGGTGTTTTTTCACAGGACTACACCTTTAAAGATACGACTCGTATGTGTTTTATTCACATTGAAAAATGTAAAAGACAATTATTCCTACTACCAAGGACTTTTAGTTTAAAGGGGTTGACCACTGCTGGATACACTCCTTGTGGACGGCACCAGAATATTGCATAAAGTTATATTTGTTTAAAAAAAAACCTTTGCCTTACATCCTTTGTCCTCCGCTGGCCTTTTGATATAAACAGTCATGTGCCAACTGCAGCCAGTCACCAACAGTCAGATCAACTGCAGCTTTTACAATTCCGTCAGAGCACTCTGGGGCTGTTGATAACGCATGATCCAGTAGTGGACAACCCCTTTAAAGGAATTGTTTGGTTAGCTTGTTACCGTATATACTCGAATATAAGCCGACCCGAGTATATGCCGACTCCCTTAATTTTGCAACAAAAAACTAGGAAAACTTATTGACTCGAGTATAAGCCTAGGGTGGAAAATGCAGCAGCTACCGGTAAATGCCAAATATAAAAATAGATACCAATAAGAGTAAAATGAATTGAGACATCAGTAGCTTGTGTTTTTGAATATCCATATTGAATCAGGAGCCCCATATAATGCTCCATACAGTTCATTATGGCCCCATAAGATGCTCCATATACAAATATGCCCCATATAATGCTCCATGCAGTTCTTTTTGGCCCCATACATGCCCCATATAATGTTCCATGCAGTTCTTTATGGCCCCATACATGCCCCATATAATGTTCCATGCAGTTCTTTATGGCCCCATACATGTCCCATATAATGTTCCATGCAGTTCTTTATGGCCGCATAATGCCCCATATAATGCTCCATGCTGTTCATTATGGCCCCATAGATGCTCCATGCAGTTCATTATGGCCCCATAGATGCCCTATATAATGCTCCATACCGTTCATTATTTCCCCATAGATGCTCTATATAAAGCTGTGCCACATATAATGCTCCATATAAAGCTGTGCCACATATAATGCTGCTGCTGCAGCAATAAAAAAAAAAAAAATGACATGCTCACCTCTCATCGCTGCCCGCTACTCCTCAGCGTCCCGTCACTCTGCACTGACTGTTCAGGCAGAGGGCAGCGCGCACACTAATATGTCATCGCGCCCTCTGACCTGAACAGTCACAGCAAGAAGACGGAGCGGCGGGTGGTACGCGGACAGGTAAATATGAAATACTCACCTGCTCCGGCACGGTCCCTGGCTCCTTCTCCCGAACAGATGGTCTCCGGGCACTGCAGCTTCTTCCTCTGTCAGCGGTCACTGGTACCGCTCATTACAGGAATGAATATGCGGCTCCACCCCTATATGAGTGGAGTCCATATTCATTACTTTAATGAGCGGTACCACGTGACCGCTGAACAGAGGAAGAGCTGCGGGTGACCGGAGACCATGGGACGTGCAGGGACAGCGCCAGGAGCAGGTGAGTATGCGACAGTCCTCTCTCCCCCTCACCCGCCGACCTTGCTGCCGACCATGACTCGAGTATAAGCCGAGAGGGACACTTTCAGCCCCAAAATTTGGGCTGAAAATCTCTGCTTATACTCGAGTATATACGGTACTTTACATATTGGGCTAGAACCTGATATTTGTAGTCATCCCTGAAGATAGCATCTTCTATGGGATTTTGCTTGGAGCTATGCAAAGTCCATGCTGGGGTCACTATATAGAAAGCAATAATCTGACGTAGAAGGAGAAAGTCTACGAGTGACTCAGATTATTGCTCTCTATATAGTGACCCCAGCATGGACCTCGTATAGCTCTGACGTAGAAGGAGAAAGTCTACGAGTGACTCAGAGCTATACGAGGTCTATGCTGGGGTCACTATATAGAGAGCAATAATCTGAGTCACTCGTAGACTTTCCCATGGCAGGAAGAGCACCAGTATAGACCCTTCTCACCACATGGCACCCTTGTTCCAATATGTCTGTTTTTGAAACCTCCTGCTGTTCTACTGATCATATAGCAGAACTGATCCCGATGATGCCGCAGGCTCGGCTCAGAACAGCAGGATCTGTTTTTGTTTTGTTTTTTTTTAATTCAGGGTACAGGTAGATAAATACAGAGGCAGCTTGCATTAAAACAGAATTCTAATTGTCATTTCCTAAAAAGTGCCATACACTGATATTTTTCCCGGTAGGGTGCACTACATCCCAAAAGCCCAGAAGGGTCACTAAATATGAATGAACTAGATGGTGGCCCAATTCTAACGCATCGGATATTCTAGAATATGCATGTCCACGTAGTATATTGCCCAGCCCGCGTAGTATGTTGTAGCCGAGTGAATCTATTAAAGTTAAAACCTAAAAGAAAGGGTGCAGATAGTACAAACAGATGGGTGCTTGGGGAACACTGATCTTACTAATGTGTTTTTTGTCCAATCATTCAGAGTCACAATAGAACATGCCAGAAATCGAAGAGGAAGAGGAGGCGGCATGATGGGTGGTGGAGGAGGACGTTATCCTATGCGCTTTGGCTATCGACAGTCAAACAGTGGCGGACCAAGGTAATGATATTCTTGGGCAGTATAGTCTTTAAAGGGAACTTGTCACCAACACTAACACTGTTACCATGCAGATATGGGGTTAATCTGCAGGGTAGCAACATTATGAAAATGATGTTTATCCCCCTCCCCCGGCAGCATTCGGCGTTCAGTCACGGCTGAGTATACAGAGCGGCCGCTGTATCCGTGCCCCCGGCCCTGACTAGCACTGGCTCTACACTGTGGCCGGCTGTCAGTCAGGGTCGGGGGCATGGATACAGCAACCACTCTGTATACTCAGCAGTGACTGAATGCCAAGTGCTGGCGGGGGGGTTCTGGCTGGGGGGGATAAAGATCATTTTCTCCCTTCTGCAATCGGCTGCATCAGAACGTTGTTAACCTGCAGATTAACCCCTTATCTGCAGGTTGTTATTCCTGGATACAGGTTCCCTTTAAATATATCCGATAAATCTCTTCTGATGTGACACCTGTAAGTTAAGGTACCTTCACACATAACAATATCGTTAACGATATCGTTGCAACGTCACGGTTTTTTGTGACGTAGCAACGATCTCACTAACGATCTCCTTATGTGTGACAGCGACCAACGATCAGGCCCCTGCTGTGAGATCGTTGGTCGTGGGGAATGATCAGGACCTTTTTTGGTCGCTGATCACCCGCTGTCATCACTGGATCGGCGTGTGTGACGCCGATCCAGCGATGTGTTCACTTGTAACCAGGGTAAACATCGGGTTACTAAGCGCAGGGCCGCGCTTAGTAACCCGATATTTACCCTGGTTACCATTGTAAAAGTTAAAAAAAAAAAAAAAAACACTACATATTTACATTCCGATGTCTGTCACGTCCCCCGCCGTCAGCTTCCCTGCACTGACTGTGTCAGTGCCGGCCGTAAGGCAGAGCACAGCGGTAATGTCACCGCTGTGCTCTGCTTTACGGCCGGCGGCGCTGACAGTCAGTGCGGGAAGCTGACGGCGGGGGACGTGACAGACATCGGAATGTGAGTATGTAGTGGTTTTTTTTTGTAACTTTTACAATGGTAACCAGGGTAAATATCGGGTTACTAAGCGCGGCCCTGCACTTAGTAACCCGATGTTTACCCTGGTTACCCGGGGACTTTGGCATCGTTGAAGACAGTTTCAATGATGCCGAAGTCTTTCCCCTGATCGTTGGTCGCTGGAGAGAGCTGTCTGTGTGACAGCAGCCCAGCGACCACACAACGACATACCAACGATCACGGCCAGGTCGTATCGCTGGTCGTGATCGTTGGTAAGTCGTTTAGTGTAACGGTACCTTAAGAAGATCACATGGTGAATCATGTCACCTCAGACAAACCCTGGTTACTTCAGCTGCCCAGATAATACAAAAGTATAGGCTGCTGAAATTCAACAGGCCTAATCCTTCTTTCCCCAAGAGTCATTTGTTTGGAAAGGGGCAGGAGGCCCCATACACATTACTGTCGACTGATATTGGCATTTTCGGTCTATTTTATGGTGCGTGACTTTAATATGCAACCAGGAAAGATATATATCTTGGTACCGTGTTAGCCAGTAGATAGAAAAATGTTTAGAATTGAGAGTCCTCAGTGGTTGATACCTTTTAATGACTAACTGAAAAGGTGGTAACAAATTGCAAGAATTTCTATTAGTCTGTGCCTGATGAAGAGACCTGTGTAGTCTGGAAAGCTTGCAATTTGTTACCATCTTTTCAGTTAGCCATTAAAAGGTATCAACCACTGAGGACTCTCAATTCCAAATATTTCAATATACAACCAAGCACTCTTGTCTTTTCAATGGGGAAAAGGGAATATGTCACTCATTATGGCTTGTCTCCCATTGGAAAAGAGAATTGGCCCATTTGATCTCACATGTTGTATCCTTCAGTTCCCTTACATTGCCATGGGCATGATCACATAATATAGTCTGCGGGTCCCACCAATCTTCACCTAATGATCATTCAGAAGCAGACCCCTATTTAGTGCTTATAGGTTTCGGACCCTTCGGGCTCTAGTCCTGTGGTCTGGATGTGATGGAGCAACAAGAGCTGAGCGGCTTGTGGGCAAAGATTTGGGCCACGATTCCCCAGAGATTACGCTTGGAGCATGCCGCTAGTCTTGATGTTTTGGGGTCTCTGTGTAGTATTTAATTCACGCCTCTAATTCTCGACTTAGGTGGGCTGTGTATGACGGGAATATCTGTATCACCCTCAGTCACTGTATAGAGGTGTCTGGACATAGTAATACACCACTGTAAAATGTTCTGACTTTTTAGTAAAATATTTTCTTCTTCCTGTTCACTTTTGTAAGTTTGGGAATGTTTTCTTACATCCCAATACTGCTATTTTCTGCTGCAGAAAGAGAATTGTCCGATCTGTAATGTTGTTTTTCACTTACCATTTGTATTTGGCAGTAGGTATGGACCCCCAGTGCGCACCGAGCATAGAATTATTGTGGAAAACCTCTCCTCGCGGGTCAGCTGGCAGGTGGGCATTTTTATATCTTCTACTATGAATTCATGTATAGATTGCCATAAGGTTAAATATTAGTGTAAATGGTCACAGCAATACCAAGGATGCTGTCACTCTGTACCTGATCATCCACACACAGTTCATAACTAAGGTTTCTGTAAGTGCTGCCGCTGAGTGGGGCTTTTTCTTATATGGAAGTTATTTGCACTGTATGTTCTCCAGCACCCAACTGTACGGACGGGGGTTAATCAGAAGGACGGTGTGATAAAGGATCCCTGTGACCGTTTATTAGTGTGTGCTGTGGTTAATGCTTTGTCTGCTACTGGTGATCCATTTGTGGCTGTGTCTTGGCTTATGTAATGATTAGGTAGAGAACGTGACACACATACTGTAACATGGCATCTTAAAGTTGCCCCTACACCACAAAGCTAGGTGCCCTATTGGGCTCATTTGGAAATATGTGCACTGTATGTGAATACATCATCTGCTGACAGTTTGTAAAATGGGCACGGAATAGTGAGATGGACATGCTCCCTAATTGACACGGCTGTATCACGGCTGCAATTCAGCTCAACCATGGGTCTTGTGAGCCCACCTAACCAAACCACAGGCATATGTGAGCCAGATAGTTCTGGTCACGAGCGCCCTAGTTGAACCTGGAATTACAACCATAATACGGACTAGAAAATATGGCTGCAATATGGTCATTTGACTTTCCCCTTACGGTCACTCAGTTTGAGGTTTGACGCATCACTCAGGTTATTATTGACCCAGGAGCTCAGTGTTAACAGGATATCTGATCAAGGCAGAGACTGCTGGACAGTACTAGATGTAGTGGAGCAATGTGGCTGAGGAGTTTGCTAAAGAATGGATACGGTTGTGTACAGTGTAATGGGATTGTTGTCTCCATGTGTGTCCATCCATTGCTGCCTCATCTGCTCCTTGTATTGCTCATACATTGTGTGCGTATGGACAGATCACCGTGACTTGTTTGTTTTTATCTACGTTTTATAGCCATTTCTTGGAGCAATACAGACGTTATCTCTGAAAGGAGCTAATGTGGACAACTGGAATTAGAAGGTTCTTTGAGAAACTAGGGATAGATTGCGTATTATGGTGGTCATAAACTAAAATGTATTTTAATCCTAATTCTTTATGTATTTAATGTACTATTCTCTTCTCTAATATACTTTAAATAAAAAGTTCTTCTCGCTCTCGCTGCTCTAACTACTTAATTTTTTACTACTTATTGTTTGACACTTCCTTTAAGAATCCACACTGCATCCTGGAATAGTCAAACGTGATGCTGCTTGCATGGCCAAGGTTGGTCTCTGCTATTCCTGCACGCCAGGTATTCGTCTTAAAACACATGCTGACAGTGCACTCTCTTGCCGGCTCGTCATTCCTGATCCAAGCCGACGAGGGAGCGCACTGTCACTGTGCATATTGCAGTGATGACAACCTACTGAGCATCCATTGGAGTTGACAATGGCCACATTCTCACAGCAGGGACTAGCCTACCTAGCCCTGGAACCGGCATCACTGATGAATATTTCAGGGTGGGGGCCGAGGCTGCAGAGGTAACCGCTGCCCCCTGATGACAACTCTTTTGACTATGCCAGCATGCACTGTGGATTCTCAAACAAAATATAGTAAGGAAATAATAAAAAATAAATAAAATAAAGCAATTAGAGTAGTGCGGGAACGGTGGGGACTTTTTAATTATATTAGAAAAGAGATGGAGATCGACATTAAATCGATAGGCATGTAGGATTAAAATGCATTTTATTTTTGGACCACCCCTTTCACAGCAAGCAAGATGCAGAAGAGATTTTGTCGGGTGCTTTACTTCCACGCTAGAACTATCAAAGTGTTGGTGACATGACTGTTGCATTTATTTCCACGCCCATGTCCAATGTGTCCTACTAGTCAGGTCAAACCTATATACGGTAACTGAAAGAGAAATATGATTGTGTCATCAGGATGGCTGGCTCCGATTACAAGAGCAGTGAGCTAGTGGCCAATGTGCCTCCTGGATAATGAGGCTGCGTGCTCGGCTCCTGGGCCTGCAGCAGACAGTTCCCATATTATGTGCAGCTGTTGGTTTCATTTGCAGGATTGTGCACATTTGTAAAAATCCTTTACAATTACTTATATTGGGTTGTGAACATACCGCGGACACATCGTAGATGTCTTATCATGACAGTGTCTGTCAGGCTGCTGAGGTTTGGAAAAGTTCAGATAAGAAGTTCTGGAGTTTTATGGGACACACATGCTTTCTCTGTTGCTCTATCTATTCTATAGTGTAAAATGTGCCAATGTTTGAGAAATGTAACTAAATCACTGTTCAGAAAATGTGGTCTGTAGATGGCACTGTATTAGAGCCATGCATATTGACACCTTAAGTGTGTGGTTGTTTTTTTGTTTTTCTTTGTTTAGTTTGTTTTTTTTCTGTTAAGTTGCACATCTACTTTTTATTATTAGTACTAAACTGATATTGCTCCATCCTGTGTTGTAGTAAATATTTTTTTTACAGACATATTTCTAACCACGTGCATTTTGAACCTCTTTTAACAGCCTTTCTTTGGGTTAAGCCTCGTTTCTCTTGTGTGGAGGAGTGCCCAAGAGTTTTTGGTTTGCTAATGGCTGAAATTCTAGGGCTGGGCCTGTTCTGAAGTTTCCTTTTGGTTCCTATCACCCTCCCGCTTTGCCGATCTAGATCTTGGTTTGCCCAGATTTGAGCAAGAGTGGCTAGCTAAGGTCAGCATCAGGTTCTCTAGCCACTTCCAGTGATTGCATCCAGTGGTTTCAGGTTTAACGTCACTCACTTACTGAGACTCTGGTGCTCCCCTGCCGCCTTCCACCCTTCTCATGTAAGTGAGTTGCTCACAAGGTCATCTAGGTTATGGACAAGCGACTCTTTGCTTAAGGTACCTCCGACCACTGGTTATATTCTGTGGTAAGTAACTTGGGTTTGAAATAATATAACACCAAGTAATAGTCAGACTAGTTAAGCATATGTAGCAGTGAAGTGGTTACATATAGAGTAATATCGCCCTATAACCACATATGCTCCCGATCCTACTGTAACAACATTAGTAGACTTTGTGTAAGAATGCTTAATGTTACACACCACTTAATGCATCTGCATATTTTGTAGCTCAGCTTCCATACATGACACTAACACTGATTTATCATAAACGTTTTAGCTCAGGTCTTCTCAGCGCAGGATCAGTATTTTATATGTTGCGTACAGTTCGTCTTTGTCAAGGGGCAGATTAGATAAACGCTAACCAACCTTTCTTGTTTCAGGATCTGAAAGACTTCATGAGAAAAGCTGGAGAGGTGACATATGTGGATGCCCACAGGAGTAACAGAAACGAAGGGTACGACCTGATTGACGCTTTCATAAGGGAAATGTTGCCGATGGTCCAAACACTTGGCTTTCAGAGTTGTCATTCTGTTACCGAAAGTGCATGTTGTGTACAAGGGAGGTAGTTGGAGGGGATGAGAGATTTGCTGAAAGGGAAGGTGGGACCAGTTTTCTTGTAGTTTGTTTTTTTTGTGAAATTAAGCTTAAAATAGTAATTAAAATGTATTAATGCCATGATTGCACTGTTTGCAAACATTTCTATATGAAAAATATATATTTTCTTACAAATATATATATTTACCACTAGGGGGAGCATTTTCTGTTTTAGACCTCAAGCAGCTATAGCGAGACTTACCAGCTTTACTGTTAGCAGCAAAACTGGGGCAGTAACTGCTGACATCACCATTTCCCTCCCCTTTTGGGTGTTCTTGTACTCCTGGGGCAGAATGAAGAGTAGCATCACAGGGCTTCCATTTTGTGGGTGACTGCCCTGTGATCTGCTATCACCAGCAGTTACTGTCTCTCTACCATCAGTCTCTCTCACCCAGATTACATGATTCTCTCACCCCCCTCCACAAGTTCACTGCAGGCCAGCAGCTTCTTATCTTTACTGAGGGATGAGTCACAGCTCCTGCCCAGCAGCTGACAGCTCCTGCTGGGATAATGCTGATCATACACTGTTCCTCCTTGATGTCTCTGCTATTCTGTCCATGTTGTTCTCCTTCATTTTACTCCCATCAGCCGTCAATCTAAGATCTGTTCTGCTAGAAGCAGTACGGCTAATGTTAGCAGATCCGCGGGCTCCATGAATATGGCAACAGAACACTCCCACTACTGTGAATTGTGCAGCCCACAGAGGCGTGCCCAGTTCATATCAGTGATGGTTCTATTACAATAGATAGGGTTGGTGTCACTCTGTTATCTCCTATGACCATGGGGTGCCGTATGATGATACTGAAAGTGTTGTGCTGCTACTGTGAAAGCAAGATGTCCGCCTCCAGTGCCTTCTTTAAACTCCTATAACACACAGTATGTTTCAAATGCAATCAAAACTTGGTTATAACAGCATGTTATGTTACATTACATTGATTTATTAATGATCTACAAATGCGGTACCTTCCCTTTAAATTGAGTTTTAAGCCTTTTTTTTTTTTTATTTATAAGGGTTGTGGAGTTTGCATCCTACAGTGATATGAAGAGCGCTTTAG
Organism: Ranitomeya imitator; assembly: GCF_032444005.1. Classification (NCBI taxonomy): domain Eukaryota; kingdom Metazoa; phylum Chordata; class Amphibia; order Anura; family Dendrobatidae; genus Ranitomeya; species Ranitomeya imitator. Next base: position 712,402,871 of record NC_091282.1, on the reverse strand, counting down.
ACAAGTTGGATGGCATGGAACTGAGCGGTCGCAAAATAAAACTGATTGAAGATCGCAAAAAACACAGGTATGTGGAAAATGCCATGTAAGGAATTTCTATTCTTTCAGTCTTTTTCTCTCGTCTTTCTGCTTTCACTCAGACTTGGCACCCTTTTGTTTACTTTGTGCCAAGCTTGCACCTATTGAAGATCACTCACCGAAAAGGACATTTATCAACGCCAGGTCACAATACTAATGCAATACCGGATGTATGTAGCAGACCCCCATGATAAAGGCGGACGCAGCATAGGTGCACAATCCTAATAGAACTACCACTCGCACGCCAACCATTCATGGAGGGGGTGGGTGCTTAGTATATAAATGCACAGGAGGCCTGTATAGGGCACCAGGCACTGTGCACTACATCTGTGAGATGCCCAACAATTAATATAAGTGCACCCCAGAAGGACAGGCGCTTTGCTGATTGACACCCTGTTTATTCAGATCACATTGAAACCCTAAAGTATAAGGCATCGGATTTCTCCCTGGCATAAAGTTTTGCAGGTTTCGTCCGGGTTCAGACATGCTGTAACCAGCGCTTGCATTTTGTACTGAATTTCTGTTTTCTCCTCCAGAAGTAGATCCAAATCCCGCAGCTATTCCAGATCACGCAGCAAGTCCAAGTCCCGTGGATCTTCTAGGTCAGCAAGCCGATCTCGTTCTCCTAGCCGTACGCCGGAAAAGAAATACAGCCAGAAATCCAGCGGTGAACCCTCCCAGAGCTCCCCCAAACGCCAGTCCCGATCCAGTTCAGCTGAGAGCCGCGGTTAATCTGACGCCTGGTAGATGTCGAAATGCTGAATGAAGGTTATGTGCCCCAAGAGGAAGATGCTGGGGATGAAAGGTTTTCACTGTTTTATGTAACCAAAGCGCCTGTAAAGTAATCCGGCATAAAAAGGTGTCCTAATGCTTTTTTGTTTTGTTTTTTTTTTTGTAAATATTCGATCTGGCTTTTCTGCCTTGACCAGGGGATTGGCAGGAGTAATACAACTCGCTCTGTTCACCATGTTTCACTGTGTAGATGAGTGAAGCATGCCTGATGATATATTTTCTGACTTGTTTATAAATTAAATTAAGCTATGTACGTAGATTTATGGAGTCAATATGGTCATTGACATCACATACTGCCCTATTATTATCCTATTCTTTATAACTTACATTGTTCTTGCCAGGAAAATGTAAGTTTCTGTGAAAATATATGGAAACGAACTCATAAGCGGTGTAATAGCGCATGTTACATCAATTAGGTGTCATTGTTACAGATTGAGGTCATTTATTTACAGCCAAAGCCTAGGTTTTGATTCGTCTCATTTTATTGGCTTCATTAGTAGTTGTGCGTGTGAAGGCTAAAACCTCTATTAATACAAAATGTAGAATTTCCAGCTTTGTTTAGATCTTTCTAAATTTCAAGGACCTTTTTTTGTTTTTTGTTTTTCTCATTAGACTTTTGTAACTTTTACATTTTTATTTCATTTGATGATTTGTTAAGCGATCTTGTTTGCTCTTGTGCTTAGAAACTAGGGAAAGTAGTTCAAAGCAAGTTTGTCCAATTTTGATCTGTTCTGTATTCCGATTTCTGCTTTTGGTTGATTAAATAAACTTTGAAAACAAAATTTTCTTAAAATTTTGTACAATATTTATTTTGCCGATTTTAATTATTTAAATGTATTGAGAAATGAGCAACACACGGTTGGGATACATTGTACACATTAACATTCTGTTCTAGTGTCGCTACTGTAAATATATTAAACTTAAAAACGTTCATTTGTCTCCCAGTATTGGCCAGAATAAGAGCGAGGCTGGGAATAAAATGACTAGTCAGTCGATTCCAAAGGGATTTTGTGACCTAATCTGAAGCAGCACAATGACACAGATCCTGACTCCAGTAATGTCAATTACTGGTCTGCTTAGTGTAGTTTTGATAAATTTGATTTTATCAGCATAACATACCTAGAGGACCACTAAACCTGCTGTCATGTAGTCCTCCATATTCCTGAGCTCTGTAAAACCCTGCCCCCACCACTGACAGTTTTCTGTGTGCACTGTGCATAGGCAAAAAGCTGCCAATCAGTGGTGTGGGTGGGGTTATGCAGAGCTCAGCATTCAGGGAACTGATAGATCTGTAGCAGAGAAAACAGGGATATTATCAAAATAACAAGCAGCCCAGTAAGTGACACATTGCTGGAATTGGAGTGTCTGCTTCCCTACACCATGCTACTCTCAAAGGGTAGCAAACATCTGGTGATGGATTATTAATGGCAAAGCCAGCCTCCTCCTTTGTTCATTGGCTGTGACACATACGTGATTTAGCTATTGAAATTAGTAGTGAACCAATCGCCTTTATACACAGCACTGATTACAGGCCCAACGCCGGAAATCGAGCTGGAGCAACATAAGCTGGTGGCCATTTGGAAACAAAGGAATGGTATTATTTTTATTTATAGCTGAACGGAACTTTTCTAAAAGTGGACAACCACTTAATGGTTTAGGATTTGTCACCAAAACACAGCAATAAGCCAGAAATCTTGGTTTAACGACCACGAATAAGCATTACAATGGTGGCCATCGCAGTGAGGGAATAAGAGTGTTTCCCACTAGTCGGAAAATCTCTAGGATTTCAGCTACCGGGTGTAGCTGACACCCTGGAGAACATTATCAGGACTGTTTTTTCCGGTGCCCGATCATGTGATCGCTGTTATTGAATAACAGCGATCACTTAAAAAAAAAAAAAGTGTGCAAGCTATTAAAAACATTCTCTCCTCTGACATGTACCTCTGCTAGCCCCCGGTCCCTCCAGCTCCATTCCTCCTCTTCCTGTAAAAAAAAAAAAAGCTGGCGCAGATCGGCCTGCAACATCAGGGATTTTTCCTACTGGTTTCTTTTTGATCACTGATAAATAAAATAACTAAATCTTTATTTTTATATAGCGCTAACATATTCCGCAGCGCTTTACAGTTTGCACACATTATCATCGCTGTCCCCAATGGGGCTCACAATCTAAATTCCCTATCAGTATGTCTTTGGAATGTGGGAGGAAACCGGAGTACCCGGAGGAAACCCACGCAAACACGGAGAGAACATACAAACTCTTTGCAGATGTTGTCCTGGGTGGGATTAGAACCCATGACTCCATAACCACTGCACCACCGTGCTGCCCCCTGATAGACCCAATCAGTGATCCAAAGCCAATAATTAGATTACTGTTTTTATCTTATAATTTTTATTTCATTCGTTCTTTGCCATTACGCTCAAGCGCTCGCTATTTGAGTTTGCATCAGGGTCGTTGAGCACCTGCAATACTCAGTGCATACCCGAACATCCTGATGCAAACTTCAGTAGCAAGCACTTAAGCTTAACGCTAATAATGACCATATTCAATATGACAACTTAATGTCACCAAATTCTGTCTAGTACTTTTGGGTTTAAAATCCTTGAGGAGACATTTTTGTGTTCAAAAAGTCAAACTGTGCTGCTTCCCTTCTTGGCTGCGCCATGCACCCAAATAGTAGTTTTCCTCCAGATATGAGGTATTGGCGTACTCAGGAGAAATTGAACAACAAATGTTGGGGTTTCTACTGTTACCCTTATGACAGTAAAATCTGGAGCTAAAGTAAAAATAGTGAAAAGTAAAATGTTCATTTTATTTTCCTTCCACATTCCATTAATTCCTGAGAAGCATCTGATGGGTTAATACGCTTCTTGAATGTGGTTTTGAGCCCATTGAGAGGGTGCAGTTTTTAGAATGGTGTCACTTTTGGATATTTTCTGTCCTATAGACCCCTCAAAGTCACTTCAAATGTGATGTGGTCCCTAAAAAAAATGTACATTTTGTTGGGAAAATTAAGAAATCGCTGGTCAACTTTTAACCCTTCTAACTTGCTAACAAAAAGAATGTTTAATGCATGGTACTGATGTAAAGTAGATATGTGGAAAATGTTATTTAATTAACCACACAAAATAAGGTGGGGCTCATGTGCTGGCCATGGGGAGTCCGTATTGGGTTCATGTGCTGGCCATGGGGAAGGCTCTGTGGGGCTCATGTGCTTTCCATATGGTGGCTGTGTAGTGCTCATGTGCTGGCAATGGGGGAGCCATGGGAGAGCCAGTGTGGGGCTCATGTGCTGGCCATGGAGGAGCCAGTGTGGGGCTCATGTGCTGGCCATGGGGGAGCCAGTGTGGGGCTCATGTGCTGGCCATAGGGGAGCCAGTGTGGGGCTCATGTGCTGGCCATGGGGGAGCCAGTGTGGGGCTCATGCTGGCCATGGGGGGAGCCAGTGTGGGGCTCATGTGCTGGCCATGGAGGAGCCAGTGTGGGGCTCGTGCTGGCCATGGGGGAGCCAGTGTGGGGCTCATGTGCTGGCCATGGGGGAGCCAGTGTGGGGCTCATGTGCTGGCCATGGGGGAGCCAGTGTGGGGCTCATGTGCTGGCCATGGGGGAGCCAGTGTGGGGCTCATGTGCTGGCCATGGGGGAGCCAGTGTGGGGCTCATGTGCTGGCCATGGGGGAGCCAGTGTGGGGCTCATGTGCTGGCCATGGGGGAGCCAGTGTGGGGCTCGTGCTGGCCATGGGGGAGCCAGTGTGGGGCTCATGCTGGCCATGGGGGGAGCCAGTGTGGGGCTCATGTGCTGGCCATGGGGGAGCCAGTGTGGGGCTCATGTGCTGGCCATGGGGGAGCCAGTGTGGGGCTCATGTGCTGGCCATGGGAGAGGCTGTGTGGGCCCAACCTGAGCCCTACAACTCTTGTATACACATAATGCATTAGTTCCCCAACTGCCTTACATACAGTATGATGCCCCACCATCTTATGATAAACTTACCTGGAGCAGCCAGTGCCAGGCAGCAGCTGCCAAGGCAAACAGGATCATGGGGTGCATTAAAAGAGGTCTGGATACACATGATGAGAGCATTATACTGCCTCTGTACAAATCCCTAGTTAGACCGCACATGGAGTACTGTGTCCAGTTTTGGGCACCGGTGCTCATGAAGGATATAATGGAACTAGAGAGAGTACAAAGGAGGGCAACAAAATTAATAAAGGGGATGGGAGAACTACAATACCCAGATAGATTAGCGAAATTAGGATTATTTAGTCTAGAAAAAAGACGACTGAGGGGCGATCTAATAACCATGTATAAGTATATAAGGGGACAATACAAATATCTCGCTGAGGATCTGTTTATACCAAGGAAGGTGACGGGCACAAGGGGGCATTCTTTGCGTCTGGAGGAGAGAAGGTTTTTCCACCAACATAGAAGAGGATTCTTTACTGTTAGGGCAGTGAGAATCTGGAATTGCTTGCCTGAGGAGGTGGTGATGGCGAACTCAGTCGAGGGGTTCAAGAGAGGCCTGGATGTCTTCCTGGAGCAGAACAATATTGTATCATACAATTATTAGGTTCTGTAGAAGGACGTAGATCTGGGGATTTATTATGATGGAATATAGGCTGAACTGGATGGACAAATGTCTTTTTTCGGCCTTACTAACTATGTTACTATGTTATATACAATGTGTGGGACAGCTGGGGAACTAATATATTGTGTATACAGGAGTTGTGGGGGCATCACATTGTTTATAGTGGAGTTGTGAGGGCTATCACAGTGTATAAAAAAAGTGTGGTGGGGGGACCTGTAGGACTAATATACTGTAAATACGGGAGTTGTGAGAGCCATCATGCTATGTGTATATATAAGATGTAGGGGCATGATACTCTGTATGATGGACCACACCGTTCCTGTATTCACAGTATAATAGCTCTACAGGTCCCCCACACACAGTATACCTCCATGACTCCCATATATACGATCGCTTCCACACACTGTATGATCATCCACCATCTCATTGATACAGTATGATGGCCCACATAACTCTCATGTACACAATGCTAGCTCTCGACATGCACTGTAATGCTTCCACACACACAGTATGATGCTCCACCATGTCATGTATGCACAATATGCTGGCCCTAGCTGTCTAGCTGCTGCGTTGAGCCTCAGATACATAGGCTAATAGTGGAGGGCTCCTTTCTCAACCATTGTATTCAATGCTATCGTTCAATACCCACTAAAGAAAGCTTTAGAAATGTAAACTTTAGGTTATTTTTATTTATGCTGTTTACTGTTTAGAATAGCATATCAAGAATAGCACTTTCTTGTTAACACAAATTTGAAGATTGAGGGTTTTTGTTTGTTTTGCTTTTACACTTTTAGAATACATATACACATATGTACAACATACTATAAAGTACTAAAGTATGTTTAAAAATAATTTAGACACATAACAAAAATGTGACAATTGCCTGAATTGTACAACTCTCGCAGTGGCCAATAGATGGCAGCAGGAGGTTACATATATTACATGGATTAGAAAATAATTTCTTTTTAAATATCAGGAGTAAAAGAAAAAAAAAAGAGAAGCAGTATGTGTGTGTGTGTATATGTATGTATGTATATGTATATATATATATATATATATATATATATATATATATATATATATATATATATATATATATATACACACACATATATTTGCTTAATACCTGCCACTTGTGCACGTACAGCAGTAGGTAGCAGTAGACAAGACTCTTCACCTGCTCTGGTTACTCCTCAATGTGAGCGTAGCAGGACTAATCCTTTACCAACAACCAGGTACCCATTCCAGAAAACAAAGCACAAATAGTCCAAAAGAGCCAAATGTATTAGTGCAGAAAACATACAGGTTCTTCTCACAAATTTAGAGTATCATCAAAAAGTTAATTTATTCAGTTTTTCAATATAAAAACTGAAACCCATATATTGTATAGTCATTACAAACAGTGATCTACCGTATTTCAAGTGTTTATTTCTGTTAATGTTGAGGATTATGGCTTACAGTCAATGAAAACCTAAAAGTCATTATCTCAGTAAATTAGAATAACAACACCTGCAAAGGCTTCCTAAGCATTTAACAAAGTTCCTTAGTCTGTTTCAGTAGGTTCCACAATCATGGGGAAGACTGCTGACTTGACAGATGTCCAGAAGGCAGTCACTGACACACTCTACAATGAGGGTAAGCCACAAAAGGTAATTGCTAAAGAAGGTGGCTGTTCACAGAGTTCTGTATCCAAGCATATTAATGGGAAGTTGGTGGAAGGAAAAAAGTGTGGTAGAAAAAGGTGCACAAGCAACCGGGATAACCGCAGCCTTGAAAGAATTAAGAAAAAGCCATTCAAAAATTTGGGGGAGATTCACAAGGAGTGTACTGCTGCTGGAGTCATTCAAGAGCCACCACACACAGACGTATCCAGGAGGACATGGGCTACAAGTGTCGCATTCCTTGTGTCAAGCCAATCATGACCAATAGACAACACCAGATGTCTTACCTGGGCCAAGGAGATAAAGAACTGGACTGTGCTCAGTGGTCCAAGGTGTTGTTGCCAGATGAAAGTAAATTTTGCATTTCATTTGGAAATCGAGGTCTGGAGTCTGGAGGAAGATTGGATTGATGCAGTAATTAATGCAAAAAAAAAACCCGACCAAGTATTGAGTGCATTTACTGAACATACATTTCAGTAGGCCAACATTTTGGATTTTAAAATCATTTTTCAAGCTGGTGTTATAAAGTATTCTAATTTACTGAGATAATGACTTTGGGGTTTTCATTGGCTGTAAGCCGTAGTCATCAACATTAACAGAAATAAACAATTGGAATAGATCAGTCTGTTTCATTTTTTCTATTGAACGGAAATACATTAACTTTTTGATGATATTCTAATTTTGTGAGAAGCACCTGTATATTTGTATGTCCTGAGCATAATCCTTTCTAATGTAATCCAAAGTCACCTATGACAAGAGTTATATTATGATTGAGACTAGAAGTTCCAATAGTTTCCAGGGAATCCTAAACATTTCATGAAGAGGTGACTTCCTAGTTTGTCACCTAATTTATGGGAAGCTATAAGGGTCACCCCACAAGGCGTGCAACCAGGGACAATGATCTTGAGTCGTCTGAAAGCATGATTGCTATTTAAATTATTAGTGATTGGGGCAGAGGCGGACATATGATTGATTGCAACCTGGCCCGAGAAGTGACGGGGCCACTGCCACCTCCAAAGCAGGCGGAATTGTGCACTATGATGGCATGGAGCCCTTATACTGTTCTTGCACAGGGGCCTCTTCTGTCTGTAAACACCAGTGGATGGAGGGTCTCCTGATGACTGCTCTATGCCCTTCATTATTAGATCACCCCTTGGGTCATTGTTTACTGTAGGACAACAACAGCAGAACCTCATCACAAATATGGAAAACGAGGAATATTAATCTAATTTCTTACAAGTATCATATTGTGATAAAATTAAAGGGTAGCTTCTGGAGTTCCCCATTCGTCTTATTAGAGAATCAGTGAACTGTCAATTTGTCATTTTAGCAACACGATTTCTGCCCGGATCATGTGATTGAGTACATGGGGTAATTTTGGTTGGGAGACCCTAAAATGAATTAAACTAATTTAGATGTTGATGATACAAGATACGTAGATTATGCAGTACGGTGTGACGAGCCCAGTATACCGGCACAGCTTTATCTACAACTCACATAGCAACAAATCGCTTGTCCTAATAACTAGCTACAACAGATTAGTGCAAGTAAGGAGGCATCATCCGAGAACCCAGAAGGTTTTTTTCTGTGGATTTCAAACCTTTGCATTTATGCTACAATTTTGCCTTTCTACTGTAGATTTCGTACTAGGTACAACCATCTCCCATGTGGAGCCATATTAATGATGTGGTCAAAAACTCAAGTGTAGCAATATTATCACAAGATCACAGACATAATTAGGCCCAGGATACCACAGAGAATGTTAAACTATAAATAATCTTTATTAAATGATGCAGTATGCAATAAAATCAGTATATACTAAAAAAGCAGAGAAACAGTCCAGTTCTTTTTCTCCTTGGCCCAGGTAAGACGCTTCTGGCGTTGTCTATTGGTCATGGCTTGACACAAGGAATCTGACACTTGTAGCCCATGTGCTCAGGAAGGATATAATGGAACTAGAGCGAGTACAAAGGAGGGCAACAAAATTAATAAAGGGGATGGGGGGGAACTACAATACCCAGAGAGATTAGCAAAATTAGGATTATTTAGTCTAGAACAGGGGTGGTAAATCTTTTTTCTTCCAAGGGCCATTTGGATATATATACCATCCTTCGGGGGGCTGTACAAACTCCGCCCACAAAGTACATCCTGACTTTGGCACTGGTGTCAGGATGTAATCTTTCATTGCATGCCCTGCAGTGTTCAGTAGTGAACATTGCATGTGTGTCCTAACAGAGCAACAAGAAATTAATGAGCTGGTGGCAATCAAAATACAGCTCCCTGCCCAAGAATGCAGTCCCTGAGAATCTGCCGGGGAGCCTGATAAAAGCTCATCGAGGGGCCTGATAAAAGGTCATCGAGGGCCGTAAATGGCCCTGGGACCTGAGGTTCCCCACCCTTGGTCTAGAAAAAAGACGACTGAGGGGGTGATCTAATAACCATGTATAAGTATATAAGGGCACAATACAAATATCTCCGAAGATCTGTTTATACAAAGGAAGGTGACGGTCACCAGGGGGCATACTGGACGAGAGAAGGTTTTTCCACCAACATAGAAGAGGATTCTTTCTCTATCGCCTCTCATTGGGGGACACAGGAACCATGGGGTGTATGCTGCTGCCACTAGGAGGCTGACACTATGCACAAAAAAAGTTAGCTCCTCCTCTGCAGTGTACACCCCACCGACTGGCATTATGCACTTGAGTTTAGCTTAGTGTCAGTAGGAATTGGACACGGGTCTTTCATTAGACCCTTATCTACCTCAATGTGCGTTGTTTCTTTTCAGGTTTTCCGGAGGGATACAGGGTGAACAGTCACACCTGTAATCCCATAATAAGGACTATGAGTACGGCGTGTACTGCCACCCCGTATCCTCATAGATCCCTCAGCAGGACCATGATCCTAGCACACCAGCGTGCTCCGAAGTTCGGTCCTAGCTCCGTCCCCCACCCACTCGCCCACCAGAGCCTGTCGGTTGGAGGAGAGGAGGACGTCCATCACAGCTCCATGGATGTCTGATACCTTCACCGGTTTGAGGTTAGTAATGGACAGCGTGGGATGTTTAGGTGAGTATTCCTACTCCCCTTCCTCTAGGTCCTTCTCAAGCTAGCGGGGTAATGTGGGAAGAGTCATGTCTTCTTCACACGGCGGCCCCTTTGGGCGGCTGCGCTGCTCCCCCGCACTGTCTAGGCAGCCGCACTGCCCTTTTTACTGCAGCCGCTCCTTTCTCTGAGCGGCGCAGCGGCCCTTCTGGCAGTCGCCTGCTTTTTACTGCGGCCGCTGCTTCCTCTCTGGTGCGGTAGCACGCAGGTCTCCTCGTGCGGCGGCCCCTTTGGGTGGCCGCGCTGCTTCCCTCGCTTCTAGGCAGCCATCCCTGGCACCATCTTGGCGGTACTGACCCGGCGGGTAGCCCCACCCTGCACCCCCAAGTTTGTTTTTCGGCGCCAGGAACGCCTTGCTCCACTCCTTGCAGCCTGCAGCTGGTCCCGGACAGAAGAGTGTCCCAGAAGTCTGCTGTCTGCCTGCAATTCTGCGTTAAGGATCATCGGTACCTGAGGTGCATCTTCTATCAAGATCCTCTGGGCAGCTATGCAGCCTTTCCATCCGAAGATCGCTTCGCCTGTCGTGAGTTGCTCTGCTCTGCAGACTGACACTCTCCTCTGCCCTCCTGTCCCCTAACCTTCTGGCATTTCTTACATGTCTAATTCTAAGGGAGGTCGCTCTCGCTCTCCTACTTCTGCCTTAGTCAAACACTTTGCGTTGTTGTCTTGGAACTGCAATCTTCCCTTAGGTCAGTTCTCTCTCTGTCAGGCTTGCAGCAACCCCCACCCAGGACCCTCCTGTTGTTCCGCTACAGAGTGAAGCCTCCACTCCAGCCTGGGTTTCCTCTCTATCACAATCCATAGCAGATCTAACACGGGTGTCTAAAACCCTTGTGTCTGTGGTTGATAGGTTGCCCCTGCAGACCCCCGCAGTAGCCAACGGGTCGCAGGAGGCTCCGTCTGAGCCTTCCGTTATAGGCTGCAAAAGGTCCAGACAGGAACGCTGGTCTGAGTCCTCTTCCTGTTCCATCTCGCCCCACAGTCCTTCTCTGCGGTCGGCTTCCCCCCGGTCCTCCTCCCCTGAGTCAGGCGAGGCTTTCTCTGATGCGCTTTCGGAGGATATTTCGGCGCTGGATTCGAACCAAATCTATAGCATGAGGGATATGGTTCAGAACCTCATTGGAGCGATAAATCAGACCTGTGGCATCAAAGATCCCGCTACGAAACCCGCAGACCAGGCGGTTTCGTTTAGACGGGCTAAACCACCTTTCAAGGTTTTTCGCTCCTCACCCTGAATTAGAGGAAATCATGACCAGAGAAAGAGAGAATCCGGCCAGACACTTTCAGAGAGGAAAGAGCCTTGGCGTTTTCTATCACTTTTCTCCGGAGCTCATCGCTAAAGGTACTGTCACACTAGACGATATCGCTAGCGATCCGTGACGTTGCAGCGTCCTCGCTAGCGATATCGTCCAGTGTGACAGGCAGCAGCGATCAGGCCCCTGCTGGGAGATCGCTGGTCGGGGAAGAAAGTCCAGAACTTTATTTCGTCGCTGGACTCCCCGCAGACATCGCTGAATCGACGTGTGTGACACCGATTCAGCGATGTCTTTGCTGGTAACCAGGGTAAACATCGGGTAACTAAGAGCAGGGCCGCGCTTAGTAAGCCGATGTTTACCCTGGTTACCATCCTAAAAGTAAAAAAACAAACACTACATACTTACCTACAGCCGTCTGTCCTCCAGCGCTGTGCTCTGCACTCCTCCTGCTCTGGCTGTGAGCGTCGGTCAGCCAGAAAGCAGAGCGGTGACGTCACCGCTCTGCTTTCTGGCTGCCCAGCGCTCACAGCCAGACCAGAGAAGCAGAGCGCCGAGGACAGACAGCGGAAGGTAAGTATGTAGCGTTTGTTTTTTTACTTTTTAGGATGGTAACCAGGGTAAACATCGGGTTACTAAGCGCGGCCCTGCGCTTAGTTACCCGATGTTTACCCTGGTTACCGGGGACCTCGGGATCGTTGGTCGCTGGAGAGCTGTCTGTGTGACAGCTCTCCAGCGACCAAACAGCGACGCTGCAGCGATCCGGATCGTTGTCGGTATCGCTGCAGCGTCGCTATGTGTGACGGTACCTTAATTGGACTGCTCCCTCGGTGGATCCTCCAGTTTCCAGGCTGTCCAAAAACCAACACTGTCCTTCCGCTATCTGGCGGGGCATCTCTGGAGGATTCTAATGATAATCATAGAATCCTTTGCGAAGTATCCAAGTGGGCCAAACAGCTCAGTCAGGGCATCCTGGACGGGGCTCCACACGGACAGCTAGCAGAGCTTGCCAACCAGATTTCTCATGCAGGTGAATACCTGGTCTCCGCTTCCCTGAATGCCGCGTCTTGTGTGGCTCAGGCTTCCAGCAATGTCGTTCCCTTCCGTCGGACCGTTTGGCTCAAGGCCTGGCAGGCGGATTTGTCTTCCAAAAAGTTCCTTACCAGCCGGCCTTTTCAGGGTTCACACAATAGAGGCCACAGGCACGTCAAGAGAAGATGGTATTCTTTAGACCCACTCCTTCCTGGCATTCTCGCTACTCCCAAGGTAGATCCTCCAGGTCTAGGACTGGAAGATCCACCTCGGCATGACTCACGACAAGACCCCAGCCCACTTCCCTGGCTGGGCGGCCGTCTCGTCTCCTCTTCCTGAGGGACGTCTGCATCTCCTCAGTAGAGGGCGCATGGGTCAGGGAAGTTGTATCCTCGGGATACAAAATAGAGTTCGTTTCACGACCCCGGGATCGTTTCTTCGAATCCCGACCTCCAAGAGACCCCGCTCTAGTTCCGGGTTTCTTCACAACCATCGCTTTTCTCTTCAAAGCCAGGGGTAATTGTTCCAGTCCCAGAAAAAGCACGGTTCACAGGTTTCTATTCCAATCCTTTGTGTGACCGAAAAAAGACGGCAAGGTTCATCCTATTCTGGATCTCAAATTGCAGAACAGGAGAGTTCGTCTGAGACACTTCAGGATGGAATCCCTTCGTTCAGTAATTGCTTCCAGGGAGGCTTAAGAATTTCTGTGTTCCATAGATATTCAGGACGCCTACCTCCATGTCTCGATATTCCCTGGACATCACCACTTCCTGTGCTTTGCGGTGCTCCAGGACTTTTTTCAGTTCGTCGCCCTGCCGTTCGGTCTCGCAACCGCTCCCAGGGTTTTCACGAAGATCATGGCGGCACTAATAGCCATCTTGAGGGTCAGGGGACTGGTACCTTTTCCGTACCTCGACTACATCCTCATCAAGTGTTACAGAACCCCCAGCACCAAGAATATGTTATGCAGTATGTATTATGTATAATAGGTTCCATGTGAAATGCATCAGTCCACAGGCTGCGCCCCTGGTCAACAAGATATTCTCCTTCTGACCTCCCCCACCTTTGTAATTCCCACAGTAAATAGCAGGCTCCGGCCCCCTGCGGCTATTGTAATGTAAGTCTGGCCTGCTTTTTCTATTGGCCTGCCCTGTGTATCTGTGTTATACTGTGTGCTGTGAATAAAGTGTGTTCTTTTAGACTGGAAATACGTGGAGTAGCAGTCAGCTTTTATATGCTCTCACGTAATCAAGGAATTCCAGCCAGCGTCCTTCATTTAGAATCCAGCAAAAGCAGAGTGGACCTCCTGAAACACAGGGGGTGATGAAAGAGGTGCTACAGCACTGTAGACCCCGTTACACTAGTGGCAGACAGCGGGATGTGATACCCCGTCTACAGGAGGAAAGGAATGAATGGAAGACAACTACCAGAAGTTAAAGAGGACTACATTAAAAGATCTGGTGGAAGCCCGAGGGTTAATCGCCAGCAACAAAACAAAAGCGGATTTGATAGCAGCCATCATGGAACATGACAGTGCAGCGCCCCCCAATGTGAACGTGGAGGAGACTGAATTCCAGAGGGAGGTAAAGAACAGACTGGCGTTCTATGGCCCAAACCCTGCAGTAGAGATATACGAGAGGTGATGGCTGATGTGCGTACTGATCTGAAGGAAGAGATGGCCGAGTGGACCAGGATAGAGCTAACCAAGATGGAGATGGCAGAGCGGACCAAAGTGGAGCTGGCCAAGATGGAGATGGCAGAGCGGAGAGAGGAGAGTCAGCGAGCAAGGGGAGCTCTGGCCTCCGCCCAGGTACCTTCGTCAGTAAGCCACAAAAAGATCCAGTATAATGCCTTCCGACAGTTGGGGGAGGCAGAGGAAGACATTGATGGCTTTCTGCAGGACTTTGAGCGGCAGTGTGCCCTTCATCAAGTGAAGCCGGAGGAACGGGTTCAGATTCTGGCCAGCAAGCTGACAGGCTGGGCAGCGCCAAAAGTTCCGCGGACTTATAAAACGAGTAACCGATACCCACGCTGAATGGGCCTGTAAATTACGGCGGTCACTGCTACAGTGGGTACAAGGGAGCCAAGCAACCACTAAGGAGGACGTCCTCCAGCTCTTCTTGTTAGAACGATTCTTTAATGGACTAAACCCCGAGACACAGGAATGGCTTCGGGACAGGCGGCCAATGACTCTTGAGGAAGCCGCTCGTCTGGCTGATGAACATCATGACGCCAGGAGGCCACAGTTGTCCGGATCAAAGATGGTCACTAGGGGTCCGCCCATGGACTTGGAGGGCCCCAATCCACCGAAAATTGTAGGGGGACCAGCTAGAAACCCGGCCTACCACAGTTCCCCTGGGGCGCGATGCCACACCTGCCGTCAGCTGGGCCACCTGCAAAGACAATGTCCCAACTGGACTCAGCATACCCAGTGGCCAAAGGCGGGAACAGCTACCTTCCGCCGGGCCGCTGTACACTACTACCAAGGCGAAGCTGACCCGGCATTGTGGGCTACAACTAACCAAGGGGTGGAAGACATGGAGGAAGTGCTGCATGAAATAGACCCCGTGCAGGCAGCCCGGGCAGATAATCGACAACAGCATCGACAGGTTGTGTGGGTTAATGGGAAACGCATGCAGGGACTAAGATTCCGGAGCAACTTTGACCCTTGTGAAGCCTCATCTCGTCCGGGACCAAGAGAAGACGGACAGGACAGTGGCAGTCCGTGTAGAAGGGGGAGCCATACATCGACTGCCCACTGCCAGGATTCACCTGAACTGGGGAGTTGGGGATGGCCTTGTTGAGGTCGGCTTGATGGAGGATTTGCCTGCAGATGTTTTGCTGGGAAATGACTTGGGGCCCATGTTGTCTGCCTTCTCGGTTGCCCAGGTAAGACATCCCAGCCCTACACGTATTCCCATAGCCAGACACATTTCTTGGGCCACCCCAGATGAATTTAAGAGGGAGTTACTTGAGGATCCTTCATTTGAGGGATATCGTGGGAAGGCACAGGAGGGGAGAGGGGTACTGGAAGGGGAACAGTTTATATGGAAGCAGGGACTCCTCTACCGGATCACAGAGCAGCACCACACAGGGACGAGCCCCACTATAAAACGACAGCTGGTAGTTCCCAAGAAGTATAGGCAGGAGTTACTGCGAATCTCTCTTGACATACCCTTGGCCGGGCACTTCGGCGTCAGTCGCACCAGGCATCGTCTGACACAAAACTTCTTTTGGCCGGGGGTAACCTATGATGTGCGTCAATACTGCCAGACCTGTGACAGTTGCCAGCGCATTGGCAAGAGGGGAGATCGATGCACGGCCAAATTACGCCCCCTCCCCATTGTGGAGGAACCATTTAGCCGAGTAGCGGTCGATCTGATAGGGCCATTAGCCAAACGCAGTCCGTCAGGGAAAAGGTATATATTGACAGTGGTAGATTATGCCACACGGTATCCAGAGGCGGTTGCGTTACCTAACATACTGGCAGAGACGGTGGCGGCTGCCCTGCTCCAGGTTTTCTCACGGGTTGGATTTCCCCGGGAGATTATCTCAGACCAGGGTACCCAGTTTACAGCAGAGGTGACCAACCAACTGTGGAAGCTGTGCGGCGTAAAGTCCATTAGAAGCGCCCCGTACCACCCGCAAACCAATGGGTTGTGTGAACGCTTTAACTGGACTTTTACCAGGACCTACAGGGACTGGGAGAAATTCTTGCCTCACCTCCTGTTTGCCTATCGAGAGGTGCCCCAAGAATCCACGGGGTTCTCCCCATTCGAACTGGTATACGGGAGACGGGTAAGGGGACCCCTAGACTTAGTGCTAGACCACTGGGAAGGGAAGGGCATCATAGAAGGGGTACCTATTGTACCCTATGTGCTGGAATTCCGGGACCGCCTACAGGAGCTGACCCAGGCGGAGGAGTTGTTGAGGCAGCGACAGAGGATGTTTTCCGGGAAACCCGGGTACACTCGCCTGGCACAACACAAGGTTGAGACCCAGGATCAGACCCCCCTGCGACAACTCCCCTTCCGCGTCCCTGAATCTGTATGAGAAGGGATGCGACAAGAGATACAAGAGATGTTGCGTTTAGGGGTCATTGAAGCGTCGGATAGTCCCTGGGCATCCCCCGTAGTGTTAGTGCCCAAGAAGGATGGGACTACACGGTTTTGTGTAGACTATCGTAAGCTCAATGAGAAAATAGTGACGGATGCGTATCCCATGCCGCGTGTGGATGACTTGTTAGACCGGCTGGCAGGGGCAAAGTATTTGACCACCATCGATCTATGCAAAGGCTACTGGCAGATTCCCCTTAGTCCTGATGCTATTCCCAAGTCGGCATTTGTCACCCTGTTTGGCTTATTCTAGTTTCGAGTTATGCCATTCGGGATGAAGACTGCCCTGGTGACCTTCCAGAGGCTGGCTGACCGGCTTCTGGATGGTCTCCAGGACTATGCGTGTGCCTACCTGGATGACATCGCCATCTACAGCGCGACATGAGAAGAGCATCTAAATCACCTAGAGACAGTATTAGACAGGATCCACAAGGCCGGATTCACCCTGAACCCAAACAAGTGTCACGTGGGCAAAGCATAGGTTCAGTATTTAGGGCATTGGGTGGGAAGTGGGAAACAGAGACCAGAACCAGCCAAGATTAAGGCCGTACCCAAATGACCCACCCCATGCACTAAAACCCAGGTCATGGCGTTTCTAGGGACAGCGGGGTATTATAGGAAATTCGTTCCCAATTACAGCAGCGTGGCCAAGCCCCTCACTGATCTGACCCTTAAGAACCAACCCCGCCAGGTAACCTGGACCCCAGAATGTGAGGAAGCCTTCCGCCAGCTAAAGGACGCCCTCACCAATACCCCTGTATTGGCCGCACCCGATCGAACCAAACATTTCCTTGTTCACACAGACGCTTCTATGTTTGGATTGGGGGCAGTACTAAGCCAAGTCGGGCCGGACGGCCAAGAACACCCGGTAGCTTACCTGAGTCGGAAACTACTGCCCCGTGAAGTGAGCTATGCGGCCATCAAGAAGGAGTGCCTGGTAATAGTATGGGCACTCAAAAAGTTACAACCATATTTGTATGGACGACAGTTTTCCCTCCTAACGGACCATAATCCCCTAGTCTGGCTTAATCGGGTCTCCGGAGACAACGCCAGATTGCTGCGGTGGAGTTTAGCCCTACAACCTCTGGACTTCACCATCCACTACAGACCCGGCAAACAAAACGGTAATGCCGATGGACTAAGTTGACAAACGGAACTTGTACCAACCCCATAAACTTCGGTCATCCCCAAACCGATCCGTTAAGGATCAGACTGTATGCCGATCGCGTCGCTGAAAAGGGGAGCCGTGTTACAGAACCCCCAGCACCAAGAATATGTTATGCAGTATATATTATGTATAATAGGTTCCATGTGAAATGCATCAGTCCACAGGCTGCGCCCCTGGTCAAGATATTCTCCTTCTGACCTCCCCCACCTTTGTAATTCCCACAGTAAATATCAGCAGGCTCCGGCCCCCTGCGGCTATTGTAATGTATGTCTGGCCTGCTTTTTCTATTGGCCTGCCCTGTGTATCTGTGTTATATATTCTGTGTGCTGTGAATAAAGTGTGTTCTTTTAGACTGAAAATACGTGGAGTAGCAGTCAGCTTTTATATGCTCTCACGTAATCAAGGAATTCCAGCCAGCGTCCTTCATTTATAATCCAGCAAAAGCAGAGTGGACCTCCTGAAACACGGGGGGTGCTGAAAGAGGTACTACAGCACAGTAGACCCCGTTACATCAAGGCTCCATCCTTTTCTCAGGCTCGCGAGAGCCTCTCCATCGTCCTCGACACTCTAGCCCGTTTCGGGTGGCTTGTCAACAAGAAGAAATCCTGTCTTGTTCCTTCCCAGCGCCTCTTTTTTCTGGGCATGCTCTTCGACACTCATCAGACCAAAGTCTTCCTTTCCCGAGGGCAAGAGATCCATCCTTCGTCAGGACGTACACTTGCTCCAGGGTCCTCGGCTTCCCTCCTTCCGATTGGCCATGAAGGTTCTGGGGAGGATGGTAGCAACATTGGAAGCGATACACTTCACCCTAATTCATTCACGACCTCTTCAGCAGGCCATCCTGTCACAGTGGGACAGGTCTGTCTTGTCCCTGGATCGTCCGATCCGACTCTCTCCCTGGGTCAAACGGTCCCTCAACTGGTGGCTGACGTCACCTCATCTCCCAGGGCAGGTCCTTCCTTCCAGTTCTCTGGCAGGTGGTGACGACGGATGCCAGCCTGCCCGGCTGGGGCGCGGTGTTTCGCCACCTGACTGTTCAGGAGTCGTTGGCGCCGATCAACGTGCTCGAGATTCGGGCCATCTTTCTCTCCCTTCGTCACTGGGAAAGGATTCTCAGGGGTCTACCTATCTGAATCCAGGCGGACAATGCCACGGCGGTGGCATATGTCAACCATCGGGGGGGACTCGAAGTTCCTTGGCCGAGGTGTTATGATGCGGTGGTCTAGGAGCAACATGGAACGAGCTCTGAGGGAAGTGGTAACTGTACTGACCGCAGACCCTAAGCTCAACACACAACACTAGAAGCAGCCGTGGAATGCTCCTAACTCTCCCTAGGCATCTCGTCACAGCCTAAGAGCTAACTACCCCTGAAGACAGAAGCAGGAAAACTATCTTGCCTCAGAGAAAATCCCCAAAGGATAGATTAGCCCCCCACAAATAATGACTGTGAGTGGAGAGGAAAAAGACATACACAGAATGAAACCAGGATGAGCACAGGAGGCCAGTCTAGCTTGATAGATAGGACAGGATGGAACACTGTGCGGTCAGTATAAAACACTACAAAAATCCACGCAGAGTAAACAAAAAATCTCCACACCTGACTAAAGGTGTGGAGGGTCACTCTGCTTCCCAGAGCTTCCAGCAAGACAGAAAATAATTCAAACTGATAATGCTGGACAAACAAAGAAAGCACAGAATGGATAAGTCCACAAACTATGGACAGAAAAAGTAAGCAAAAACTTAGCTTTGCTGAACTGGTCAGGATAACAGGGAACTCCAAAGAGATGTGAATCCAACCAGGAACCATTTACAAGTGGCACTAGCTGAAGGAACAGCCAGGCTTAAATAGGCGAGAGAGGAGATGATAAGTGGAGTCAGCTGAGAACAGCTAACTCCAAGGAGCAGCCATACCACTTGAAACCACAAGAGGGAGCCCAAGAGCAGAACTAACAAAAGTGCCACTTACAACCACCAGAGGGAGCCCAAGAGCAGAATTCACAACACCGAGGTATCCAAGATCCTCCTCTGGGCAGAGGCAACGGTTTCGGTGATATCCACGGTGTTTATCCTCGACATCGACAATTGGGCTGCCGACTTCCTCAGCCGCGAGGGCCTCGCGGCAGGGGAATGGTCCTTGCATCAGGAGGTCTTCCATCAGATTTGTCTTTGATGGGGGACTCCGGACGTGGACCTCGCGGCGTCCCGAATGAACAGGGAGGTTCCTTGGTTCGTCTCCAGGTCTCGCGACCCTCTCGCAGTGGGCGTCGACGCTCTGGCCATTCCTTGGTGGCAGTTCGTGCTGCCCTATCTGTTCCCAACTCTTCCCTTGCTTTCCAAGTTGTTGAAAGGGATCAAGGTGGAGGGGTACCGGTCATATTGATCGCCCCAAATTGGCCCAGGAATGCTTGGTTTGCGGAGATCGTCAATCTTCTCGCGGACGCCCCCTGGCGCCTTCCAGACAGGCCCGATCTGCTGTCTCAGGGTCCGATCTGCCACCTGAATACTCGGTTACTCAGTTTAAAGGCGTGGCTGTTGAGACCACAGTTCTAAGAACGTCCGGCCTTTCGGATCGGGTGATTCACTCCATGACCCAGGCTAGGAAGCCTTCGTCTTCCAGGATCTACTATCGTACCTGGAAGGCTTACTTCCGTTGGTGCAAGTCCAACCGCGTTTCGCCTATGTCCTTTTCCCTCCATTCCAGCTTGGCCTTTCTTCAGGCAGGACTAAATTCGGACTTTGCTCTTAGTTCCCTAAAGGGCCAGGTCTCTGCGCTCTCTATCCTTTTTCAGAAGACGTTATCTTCTAAGCCACAGGTTAAGATCTTCCTTTAAGGAGTAGCCCATGCTGTCCTTCTGTACAGGGCCCATGTGGATTCATGGGATTTAAATCTTGTGCTGGACGCTCTGAAGCGTTCCCCCTTTGAGCCTCTCAGGGAGGTTTCCCTGTCAGTTTTATCTTGGTAGGTGGCCTTTTCTTGTGGCCATCACTTCTATCCGCCGCGTTTCCGAGTTGGCGGCCCGTTCTTGCCGACCTCATTTCTTGGTTATCCACCAGGACAAGGTGGTCCTTAGGCCTCCGCCTTCCTTCCTAAGGTGGTTTCCACCTTCCACTTCAACGAGGACTTTTTTCTACCTTCCTTTTGTCCAGCTCCGACTCATCCTCTGGAGTGATCGTTGAACAAGCTGGACCTCGTCAGGGCAGTGAGGATCTACCTGGCTAGAACGGCCTCTTTCCAAAAGATGGATTCTCTTTTCGTCATCCCTGATGGCGCGCGTAGAGGCCTGCCGGCTTTTAAGGCGACTATTGCTCGCTGGATCAGAATGGCAATTTTGGAGGCTTACCGGGTCAAGAACAGAGTGCCCCCTCCTGGGATAAAGGCTCACTGTACCCGGGCAGTCGGCGCTTCCTGGGCGGTACACCACAGGGCTTCCGCCCTACAGCTTTGCAAAGCGGCATCCTGGTCTTCCATCCACATGTTTGCCAAATTTTACAAGGGCGGCGGATGCCAGCCTAGGCAGAAGGATCTTGCAGACGGCAGTGGTGAGTTCTCTGACCTGATGGAAGTCTGTTTTTCTCACCCCAGGGACTGCTTTAGTTCGCCATCACCACCTCCTCAGGTAAGGAATTCCAGATTCTCACTGCCCTAACAGTAAAACAGGATTTTTGGTTGCTTACCGTAAAATCTGTTTCTCGGAGCCTTCATTGGGGGACACAGCACTCTCCCATGTTATTCAGTTTCTGTTGTTCTGTGTTCTATGACTGTTCTCACGTTCACAGTTCTCATGTTCGTGGTTATGTTGTTTCAACCTTATTGTATTTCTCCTACTGCTTTCACACTAACTGAAGTACATAATACCAGTCGGTGGGGTGTACACTGCAGAGGAGGAGCTAACTTTTTTTGTGCATAGTGTCAGTCTCCTAGTGGCAGCAGCATACACCCCATGGTTTCTGTGTCCCCCAATGAAGGCTCCGAGAAACAGATTTTACGGTAAGCAACCAAAAATCCTGTTTTACTGTTAGGGCAGTGAGAATCTGGAATTCCTTACCTGAGGAGGTGGTGATGGCGAACTCAGTCGAGGAGTTCAAGAGAGGCCTGGATGTCTTCCTGGAGTGTAACAATATTGTGTCTTACAGTTATTAGGTTCTTTAGAAGGACATACAGTTGTGGCCAAAAGTATTGACACCCCTGCAATTCTGTCAGATAATACTCAGTTTCTTCCTGAAAATGATTGCAATCACAAATTCTTTGGTATTATTATCTTCATTTAATTTGTCTTAAATGAAAAAACACAAAGGAGAATGAAGCAAAAAGCAAAACATTGATCATTTCACACAGAACTCCAAAAATGGGCCAGACAAAAGTATTGGCACCCTCAGCCTAATACTTGGTTGCACAACCTTTAGCCATAGTAACAGCGACCAACCGCTTCCGGTAACCATCAATGAGTTTCTTACAATGCTCTGCTGGAATTGTAGACCATTCTTCTTTGGCAAACTGCTCCAAGTCCCTGATATTTGAAGGGTGCCTTCTCCAAACTGCCATTTTTAGATCTCTCCACAGGTGTTCTATGGGATTCAGATCTGGACCTTAGAAGTCTCCAGTGCTTTCTCTCAAACCATTTTCTAGTGCTTTTTGAAGTGTGTTTTGGGTCATTGTCCTGCTGGAAGACCCATGACCTCTGAGGGAGACCCAGCTTTCTCACACTGGCCCCTACATTATGCTGCAAAATTTATTGGTAGTCTTCAGACTTCATAATGCCATGCACACAGTTAAGCAGTCCAGTGCCAGAGGCAGCAAAGCAACCCCAAAACATCAGGGAACCTCTGCCATGTTTGACTTTAGGGACCGTGTTCTTTTCTTTGAATGCCTTTTTTTTTCTCCTGTAAACTCTATGTTGATGCCTTTGCCCAAAAAGCTCTACTTTTGTCTCATCTGACCAGAGAACATTCTTCCAAAACGCTTTAGGCTTTTTCAGGTAAGTTTTGGCAAACTCCCGCCTGGCTTTTTTATGTCTCAGGGTAAGAAGTGGGGTCTTTCTGGGTCTCCTACCATGCAGTCCCTTTTCATTTAGATGCCGATGGATAGTACGGGTTGACACTGTTGTCCCTCGGACTGCAGGGCAGCTTGAACTTGTTTGGATATTAGTCGAGGTTCTTTATCCAACATCCGCACAATCTTGCGTTGAAATCTGTTGTCAATTTTTATTTTCCGTCCACATATAGGGAGGTTAGCCACAGTGCCATGGGCTTTAATCTTCTTTATGACACTGCGCACGGTAGACACAGGAACATTCAGGTCTTTGGAGATGGACTTGTAACCTTGAGATTGCTCATGCTTCCTCACAATTTGGTTTCTCAAGTCCTCAGACAGTTCTTTGGTCTTCTTTCTTTTCTCCATGCTCAATGTGGTACACACAAGGACACAGGACAGAGGTTGAGTCAACTTTAATCCATGTCAACTGGCTGCAAGTGCGATTTAGTTATTGCAAACACCTGTTAGGTGCCACAGGCAAGTTACAGGTGCTGTTAATTACACAAATTAGAAAAGCATCACATGATTTTTCGAACAGGGCCAATACTTTTGTCCACCCCCTTTTTTATGTTTGGTGTGGAATTATATCCAATTTACTTTTGTTCACCCCCTTTTTTATGTTTGGTGTGGAATTATATCCAATTTGGCTTTGGACAATTCTTTTTGTGTTTTTTCATTTAAGACAAATTAAATGAAGATAATAATAACAAAGAATTTGTGTTTGCAATCATTTTCAGGAAGAAACTGAGTATTATCTGACAGAATTGCAGGGGTGTCAATACTTTTGGCCACAACTGTAAATCTGGGGATTTATTCTGACGGAATATAGGCTTAACTGGATGGACAAATGTCTTTTTTCGGCCTTGCTATGTTACTATGTCCTGGATACGTCTGTGTGTGGTGGCTCTTGAAGCAATGACTCCAGCAGCAGCAGTCCACTTCTTGTGAATTTCCCCCAAATTTTTCAATGTCCTTTTCTTAACAATCCTTTAAAGGATGCGGTTATCTCGGTTGCTTGTGCACCTTTTTCTACCACTTTTTCCTTCTACTCAAGTGTTCCATTAATATTCTTGGATACAGCATTCTGTGAACAGCCAGCTTCTTTATCAATGACATTTTGTGGCTTACCCTCCTTGTGGAGTGTGTCAATGACTGCCTTCTGGACATCTGTCAAGTCAACAGTCTTCCCCATGATTGTGGAGCCTACTGAAACAGAATAAGGGACCTTTTTAAACACTTGCGAAACCTTTCCAGGTGATTTTTATTAATTTTTCTAATTTACTGAGATAATGACTTTTGGGTTTTCATTAGCTGTAAGCCATAATAATCAACATTAACATCAATAAACATTTGAAATAGATCACTCTGTTTGTAATTACTCTATGAGTTTCACTTTTTGTATTGTTGAACTGAAATATATTAATTTTTCGATGATATTCTAGTTTTATGAGAAGCAACTGTATGTTTCCTGCACCAATACATTTGGCTCTTTTGGACTATTTGTTCACCTGGACATTGGTTGCTGCAGAACAAGTCAACGGAGATTATGTCAGTGAGCTCGTTCTAACAAGGAATTATGTTATTTCCTGCAGTCCTTTCATCCAATTTTTACTATAAACGTCTCGAGCAGAATAAGCTAGCTCACAGATTCTCTGTTTACCCAGCAATCTGCAAAAGAACTAAGAGCCTTTAATATTTGAATTGCGCAACATTTTTAAGCCAATGCTATTTCAGATCAAAAGAACATTTTTGTAATTGTAAGTTAAAATTAAACTTAACCTTGAAAGTGCCCGTATCCCTGAAGGCCACCCCAGGGAACCTGATGAGGAATTTGTATATGTACTAGAAGTAGATTTTTCTCCCCAATTTGACGTTTTTCATCTGTGTCAAGGCCCTTATGTGTCATAGCTCGGTGCACAAAGCTCCAGGAACGAGGAAGGACCCAGCTTAATCAGAGGTGCAGTTTTATCACATGCTGGATTATTGAAAATGCCGAATTAAAGAACTTTGAAGCTGTGTGCACACGTTGCGGATTTTTCGCGTTTTTTCGCTATAAAAACGCATACATTATGCATCCCATCATTTAGAATGTATTCCGCAATTTTTGTGCACATGATGCAGTTTTTTCCACGAAAAAAACGCATCGCGGTAACAAACGCAACATGTTCATTAATTTTGCGGATTTTTCGCATTTTTCACTGTATTCATAAATACAAACATCAGAAGTGTAATATTTGTGTCTACAGCATCCTCTTATGTACACATTGGACTTTATTCCCCCTCAAGCTTGATTCTTAAAAAAAAAAACACAAAGTGAAAGTGAGCAGGAAGCGCTAGGCTCCCACCGCTATCCACAGAGAGACCCTCCATCAATATCCAAAAACATCCTGAACTAGAAATATTGTGTCTACTCCGATTGTGGAGTCTTTAATTGGGGTCTTATGTATCAAGTCGTTGGTTCTGGTAACTTGTCTTGGGGTGGGAAGCTGCTGGCAGCGGCAGGTGCAGTCCTAGACACTGGAGGGAGGTACGTCTAACCGTGCATGGGGTAAGCGGGGTACAGATATGGCTGCAGAGGGGGTCACGGGACTCCACTGCAGGAAGGAAACACAAACAATGACGTATAATCATTTCACAAAACGCTCGGCCGACACGTCTTACACCTGCATGCTGTCAGCAGGGGTGTCGCTAGCAGGGTTGGACTGGCCCACCAGAGAACCGGAGAATCCTCCGGTGGGCCCTGGCTTCTCCTTCAGATGAGTTAATAGTGCAAACCTTGCAGTTCCTATGGGGCTCTTCATTGGGGGAGAAATGTGGGCCCTGAGAATCAAATCCTCCAGTGGGCCCAATGTTCTCCAGTCTAACACTGGTTGCTAGCATCAAACATCCGGGGCTCCTGCCCTGAACGTTTTCCCCTGAGCACCGAATCTCCTGACAGACTGCAGTGGGGGCGACGGCAAATCAGGTGAAAGTTACTCTACCTGGGCCCTGATCACTGCCACCCCACTGCTGTGATCCCTGCCTGTTACCCTCGCTGTGGGGAGAGCTGCTGAACATTGTATCTTCCTGTCTCAGTGATCGGAGCAGCCTCTAGTGTCAGCTCAGGAGGGGATGGGGCTGAAGTCACAGTAGAGCAGATGCTCAGGAGGATGAGACAGGAAGCTGTGATTTGCCCAGTGTGACATCTGATTTAGGTGACAATGTGTGTGTGTTTGTATATATGAGTGTGTATACTGGTGTTTGTGTATATCATTGTGTGTATTTAAGTGTATACACTGGGTGCAGGGCCACCATCAGGGCATTACTGGCGTATGAGGCCCCCTCAGTTCTGCTCACCGGGCCCCAGTGGCAGGATCCTGCCGCTTCAGCAACTGATTGTGCGTTAAAATGTTGTGGTGCATTTGATTCCTCCCGCACGGCAATAGTTAACAGCCGCCAGCCAATCACAGGCTGGCAGCTGACAGGGCGCACGTCAACGGCGTATGACATCACTGTCATATGCAGGAACGACGCTGCACGCCTAATCTGAATCAGAGAGGGCACCGCTGGAGCTCGGTCAGGTAAGGAAAAACTTTTTTTTTGTAAGGGCATATTATACCAGTATGGGGGTGCATTATACTACTGCGGTGCCCCTGGGTCCTGGTCGTCGCAGTGGTATTGCTTTCCTCCCCGGGAGAGTGATGCTGCGTTTGGAGGCAAAAAAGAATAACTGCATCCAGGTATCACAAATATGCAACACGTTTCACACTCCAGACCACCAGGGGGAGCTTCTGCTCCTATTTATTAGGTCACTCCCCATATACAGTGGGGCAAAAAAGTATTTAGTCAGTCAGCAATAGTGCAAGTTCCACCACTTAAAAAGATGAGAGGCATCTGTAATTTACATCATAGGTAGACCTCAACTATGGGAGACAATCTGAGAAAAAAAAATCCAGAAAATCACATTGTCTGTTTTTTTATCATTTTTTTTGCATTTTATGGTGGAAAATAAGTATTTGGTCAGAAACAAACAATCAAGATTTCTGGCTCTCACAGACCTGTAACTTCTTCTTTAAGAGTCTCCTCTTTCCTCCACTCATTACCTGTAGTAATGGCACCTGTTTAAACTTGTTATCAGTATAAAAAGACACCTGTGCAAACCCTCAAACAGTCTGACTCCAAACTCCACTATGGTGAAGACCAAAGAGCTGTCAAAGGACACCAGAAACAAAATTGTAGCCCTGCACCAGGCTGGGAAGACTGAATCTGCAATAGCCAACCAGCTTGGAGTGAAGAAATCAACAGTGGGAGCAATAATTAGAAAATGGAAGACATACAAGACCACTGATAATCTCCCTCAATCTGGGGCTCCACGCAAAATCCCACCCCGTGGGGTCAGAATGATCACAAGAACGGTGAGCAAAAATCCCAGAACCACGCGGGGGGACCTAGTGAATGAACTGCAGAGAGCTGGGACCAATGTAACAAGGCCTACCATAAGTAACACACTACGCCACCATGGACTCAGATCCTGCAGTGCCAGACGTGTCCCACTGCTTAAGCCAGTACATGTCCGGGCCCGTCTGAAGTTTGCTAGAGAGCATTTGGATGATCCAGAGGAGTTTTGGGAGAATGTCCTATGGTCTGATGAAACCAAACTGGAACTGTTTGGTAGAAACACAACTTGTCGTGTTTGGAGGAAAAAGAATACTGAGTTGCATCCATCAAACACCATACTTACTGTAAAGCATGGTGGTGGAAACATCATGCTTTGGGGCTGTTTCTCTGCAAAGGGGCCAGGACGACTGATCCGGGTACATGAAAGAATGAATGGGGCCATGTATCGTGAGATTTTGAGTGCAAACCTCCTTCCATCAGCAAGGGCATTGAAGATGAAACGTGGCTGGGTCTTTCAACATGACAATGATCCAAAGCACACCGCCAGGGCAACGAAAGAGTGGCTTCGTAAGAAGCATTTCAAGGTCCTGGAGTGGCCTAGCCAGTCTCCAGATCTCAACCCTATAGAAAACCTTTGGAGGGAGTTGAAAGTCCGTGTTGCCAAGCGAAAAGCCAAAAACATCACTGCTCTAGAGGAGATCTGCATGGAGGAATGGGCCAACATACCAACAACAGTGTGTGGCAACCTTGTGAAGACTTACAGAAAACGTTTGACCTCTGTCATTGCCAACAAAGGATATATTACAAAGTATTGAGATGAAATTTTGTTTCTGACCAAATACTTATTTTCCACCATAATATGCAAATAAAATGTTAAAAAAAACAGACAATGTGATTTTCTGGATTTTTTTTTCTCAGTTTGTCTCCCATAGTTGAGGTCTACCTATGATGTAAATTACAGACGCCTCTCATCTTTTTAAGTGGTGGAACTTGCACTATTGCTGACTGACTAAATACTTTTTTGCCCCACTGTATATATAACTGGTAGTCTGTAGGGAAAGTTAGAATGTTCCAGACCAGAGTCTGAGGAGGATAGAAGGTCAAAGGAGCTGTGCATGCCCTCAGAGCTGCAGCTCCCACAAAGAGACATTGAAAGGCAGAACTGTATTGCAGCGAGCGTGAAGGAAGTCAGAGCAAAGGAGAGGATACCAGAAGGAGACCAGCCCTACACAGGCTGCCTCCCTCTGAGGCGCAGAATCCCGGTAGCCGGACCACCGAGGGAGTAAGGACCTCTATGCTTTACTTCAGAGAACGGCAGGACAGCTAATTGCAGGTTACCTGTCCGCACCTACACCCAGGAGGCACGGTAGCACCCTTCAGAGGCAGGGGTGTGCTAGAGTCCCTATAAACAGCCTCAAGCCACCAGTCATACGGGTTTTCTCCTATCCGACTACAGGGGACAGAGAGAGAAACACCACATCTGTGAGACCCTTATGTGAAGCCATAGGCAGTAAGGGACTACACCACTACAGCGCAAGGGATGGCTATTGATTTCCACCTGGACGAGGGGACTCTGGACTTGCCTCCGAACCGGCCGGACTCTGCCTGCCCTGTGATCTGGTGCCCTGGACTGTGGATGCTGAAGTCTTCAGTAAAGGTAAAGAGATTGCAACCTTGTGTCCTCGCTCTTCTCTGCGTCTCTCACCATATCACCATCCATACACCGGGAAGCCTTGGGGATATACTTCACCTGTGGGAAGGTATACCATCTAGCTGCCATAACATCACCCCAGCGGACCCCTTAAAGCAGCATTGGTCACCCTGACCGAATACCATAGGTGGCGTCACGAACATTCCCCTTAAAGACCTTTCCCTTTTACATGGACGTCCCAGGGCCACGGACCGGGTCAGCCACATGACATCCCCCTGTGAACCGCAGGACCCGATACCGAGTACCCCACGGCCCCATGGGGGCGATTAACTACTTTGGGGTCGGGGGAGGGAAAGGGGCTGCATTATACTGCTATGGGGTGCATTATACTCCTATGGGGCTGCATTGTACTGCTATGGGGTCGAGGGAGGGAAAGGCATTATACTGCTATGGGGGTGCATTATACTCCTATGGGGCTGCATTGTACTGCTATGGGGATGCATTATACTTGTTCTGCCCATCTGAATATAGCACAATATTTTTGTATTTATGTGCTGGTTTTGTTGTGTTATAGCACCCATCTAGTGGTGGCTGAATTTATAACCTGTGTCTTTAACTGCAGATAGAGTGTTGCATTGTAGGATTAAAGCATGGTATGCTGGGTAGAAGAAACTCCATTTTCTTCTGTGTACTTCCTGAGACACGTGTTTATTTGCCCTCCTGTAACTGCTCCAACTTGAGTTTGCTATCTGGTAAGATTAGCATCTCTGTTCTTGCCATGCAGTATTGTACATAAATGTGATTAACTGTATAGCAGCCAGTACATAGGAGATGTGATTATTAGAGATCTGTGTATTTCCATGTTAATGTTTGCATCATACTGTATACTTTCCTGTTAATTGTAAAGTGTCAGCTGTGTGATTATTTGCCCAATACTTACCTATATTGTTTGTATTCTTATAGTTTTACCACATGTTTTATACCTGTTCACCAATAAACAAGTTAGACTACAGAGAATGGTCTGCTTATTTTGGGAGACAGAAGTGGTTTATGCTGTATGTAAGATTGCCCACCATATCAACGTGTATGAAGACAGAATAATACTGCTATGGGGGTGCATTATACTATGGAGCTGCATTATACTGCTATGGAGCTGCATTATACTATGGGGTGCATTCTACTGCTATGGGGTGGGGGGAGGAAGGAAAAGGGGCTGCATTATACTGCTATAAGGGTGAGGGGAAGGGAGAGAAAGGGGCTGCATTACACTATGGGGCTGCATTCTACGATGGGGTGCATTTTAGTACTATGGGGCTGCAGTATACCGTGGGGCTGCAGTATACTGCTAAGGGGTGCATTATACCATGGGGTGCATTATACTGTTATGGGGCTGCATTATACTGCTATGGGGGTGAATTATACTACAATGGGGGTGCAGTATACTGTTATGAAGGTGCAGTATACTGCTATGGGGCTGCATTATTATGCTATGAGGTAGCATTATACCACTATGGGGGTGCATTATACCGTTATGGGGTGCATTATACTCTATATGAGTATGAGGTACATTATGCTATGTGGGTGCATTATGCTATATAGGACTTTAGGGAACATTATACTACTATGGGCTGCATTATACTGCTATATATGACTATAGGGTACATTATAATGCTATAGGAGTGCGTTATACTACTATGTGGGTGCATTATACTGCTATGTGGGTGCATTATACTATGTATTACAGTGAGGTAGATTATACTACTTTGGATGACTATGGGGGAAATATGGAGAGACATGGGGGAAGTATGGAGGCAGAATGGGAGGACACGTGGGGTCCAGAATGGTAGAAAATGTGGGGTCCAGAATGTGGGATGTTATTACTGTAGGGGTTAATTAAAGGATATTATTTTTGAGAGTACTGTTTTCAGTGTGGGGGAGGAGAGGTCCTGTTACTTCATCTGGCGTAGTATAGAGGTTGGAGGAAAATTAGGGAATGTGCGCTAGATAACTGTGTTATTTTCTGTAGAGATGAGTCCTCGCTGGAAGAAGTGATGGCGGTCTGAACTGGATGAAGAAGAAAAGCGAAAATGAAGGACTAGAGATGTCACCAGTGGATCAGTGTGTTACCTGTACACTGACACTATACACTGTATATTATATACAGAGCTACTGTGTATAATGTCACTGGTGATCGCTGTATTACCTGTACACTGGCACGATACACTATATACAGAGCTTCTATATATAATGTCATCGGTGATCACTATATTGCCTATACACTGACACTATACACTGTATATTATATACAGCGCTCCTGTGTATAATGTCATTGGTGATAACTATTACATGTACACTGACACTATATACAGGAGCTCTATATAATAGTATTGTGGATTTTTTTTATTAATGATCAGTATTGTAGTATTCAGTCACTGTGGTGGTAATATGTGGTCTGGTCATGGTGCATGGTATTTGCTCCTTGTTTCTGATATTATTGGTCATTTTAAAAATTGAAAAATAAATAAAAATATACCTAAATTTTATTGGATATTTTAACAAATGTTTAGTAAGTTACAGTAGAGTAGAGCCCGGCCAAAAGTGTCTGCCTTGTCATGGTGGTTGATTAAAAAATCTTTTGTCCAAAACAAAAGCTGCTGGCTATATGTGTAATCTGGTGATGGGATCTGTTAATGTGTGATTGGTGAGGACGTGGTACAGAAGTGGAGTTTTTCCATGAGCAGGTGGTGGGACTGTGGACAGTTTGAGGGGTGGAGGTGAGGCTGGGGTGGAGCCTTTGCAGACTCTCAAGGGGGCCCCGAAATTCCTAGTTGCAGCCCAGCTGGGTGTGTGTGTATCATTGTGTGTATATGAGTGTATACCCTGGGGTGTGTGTGTGGTTTATATGGGCTAATGTCTGCACAGCACTTATACTCTAGGTGCAGCTCCTTGAGAGGAAGAGCAAAACCACCAGTTCTAACAAGTGTCATGTCTTCATCACGCCCAGATCTACTAGAAAGGAAAAAAAATAGCCATAAGGGGCGTTCTAGACAAGCTTAGAAATGGTATGGGAATCCACTACAAACAATACCACAAACACCCCCCAACTGTTTTGAATAATGCCAGCAGGAGCAAATTATGAGAAGGCCAGGATTGGGTGACAATCTGCATCAGTATAGCCTAGGATCAGTTCATCCATACCCTTACTGAGGAAGCCAATTGGCCAAACGCATGTAAGCGGGATCTGTTGTAACCATCTTCTTCCAGTCTTTATATACTCAGTAAGTTTGTGTTGGTGTCCCGTTCATTTGGTAGCTGATTCTGTATGCCTGCTTATTGTGCACCACCAGTTGCACTTTATTCATGGAATACCATATTTAACACTTGTTTGCACTTTATACCTTCAAATATACTACTATCTTAACCTGATTGACCTTGATTATTGGGCACTGGTTGTTACATTTACACACTAAAACGAAAGAGGAATGCTATTTAAATAACTGCTTTTTTCTGTGTGCCATTTTACTCTCTAGCCACTAGGTGGAGCTATAACACCTGATACCTTTGGTTTCTATTTATGAGACTAACCTACTCCATCCACTGATATTTCACATTTGCCATTTTCTATACTACGTCTCTTTATGGAATACACAACACATGGATACTAATTTTACAACAAGTTGTACCAGTTGAGATGTATATATGATTGACTACCACTTTCAGTCGCTGTATAAATTTACCCCCTTTACTTCAGTTTTTAATTGCATGTATTATTATGGTATATTTAATAAAGATTTAATTTTTTGGGTAGTTCAATTTTTATTGGTGTCCTTGTCCTATTGTTGTCCTATTCATGATCCTATTCTTGATCCTATCCTTGTCCTACCGTCTCCTGGCCTGGCACACCGCCCTGTGCAAGCAATATAAGAATATAACCAATTCTGATTACACCGCGGACCAGCAGATCAGAATTAGAAACCATGAAGATTAGGAGAGTAGCTCACTTACCATCAAACTGTGCAACAATAGCACTGTCTTGGTACAAGGGACTGAAGACAATCTACAGCAATTTCAAGACAGATTCTCATATTAACCCCTTAACGACTGCCAATATACCTTTTAACGGCGGCAGTTAAGGGTACTTACTCCTTAGCGCACCTTTTTAAAGGCGCTGAGAAATAAGGTTATAGCACCACCCACAAAAACAACAAAAGTAACCTTGTATCCTAATGATGTTATAGATAAAATAATGCTTTTATTTATACCAGCAGCTGTCCCTGAATCTCCTAGGTGCACCCTAAACTAGTGTCTCATTTGGGCCACCATTTATACATCACATGGAAAATCTCTCTCTCTCGAACAATTCTATCCCCGGGTTCATTAAAAAAAATGGATCCAGCAAAAAAAACGGATCCGTTTTTTTTTTTACAAATTTGCCAGATCCTGCCTAATGGCATAAACCTGATGTGTGAAAGTAGCCTAAGGCTCCTAAGGTCCAGAGCAACGTTTTTTCTGTCCGGCGGAAAATGCAGGTATAAGTGGCCGGATCCATTTTTTAACAGAAATCATGCATTTCTCTCTCTCCTGTTCCCTGCTGATAAAGAGTCCTGCCTTTAAGGGTTGGCACCCTACTGTTCAGCGGATATGGCGCCCCCACTCAGCGAGACCCTGTAAACAACTAAAGTTCCAAAGGACATGTCAAATGATAGGCTCCAAGCTGGTAGCCGTGTCATACACACATAAGGCAGATATAATATCAAGTAACACAGCCCTGATTATCTGAGGACACACGGTCAGTTACAGAGCTGGCAGAATCCTGCCGCTGAGGCCCGCTGAGCAGAGGAGAAAGGGAACGCTACAGCTGCGGGACCCCTCTGCTCATCGGCTCCATACGCCATTAAGGGCAGTAATGCCCTGATGGAGGCCCTGAGGTCTCACACTCCATGACACCCAGGTGAAATTTTTGCTGTATGCAGATTACCTACTGCTGCTGTCACCAACTGCGAAAGGTCTCCAAGAAAACCAGAAAATCTTGGAGAAATTCAGCTCCACATGGGCTCTACCGATCAACCCAAAGAAAACCAACATCATGGTGTTTCAGATGAGAAAGCCAAGATCGAATCAGCATCCTCCTCTTGTGCTAAACAACTGCGCTCTTACAGGAACAGACAAATACATCTACCTTGGCCTGGAAATTCACCAGTCAGGGAGCTTCAAACAAGTCATAGAGACCCTGAAGACAAGGCCTGCAAAACCTTCTATGCCATCCAAAGGAAGCTACAATCTAAAGCCGCCAGTGAGGGTCTGGCTAAAAATCTTCGAAGCCATAATCACCCCTATCCTCCTGTAAGGCAGTGAAGTCTGGGGCCTTCACACATACCCAGACTGGTCAAAGTGGGATTCCAGTCCAATACAAATATTCTGTAAGCACCTTCTCAAGGTCCATTGGAGCACCACCAACAGTTCCTGTTGGGCTGATCTGGGCAGATTCCCACTGCATGTAGCAGTCCCGAAGAGGGGCTGTCCTTCCAGGCTCACCTACAGAGTAGCAATCCAAGCTCCCATCACCATAAAGCCATGCTACACATAGGTGGTCCCCACAAACCAGGACCTTCAGAACAGTTCACCCAAACCCAACCTGACCGCACCGCCAATCAAAGCAACATGACAAAAGTCAGAATCAGGAAGATGGGGCAAGAGAGGCATGTCAGTGACTGGAAGAAAGAGATCAGCATCTCACAGAAACTGACTGTGTACCAGAGTCTACAGAGAGACTACAGACTGGTGCCATATCTGGAGAAATTCTCGAACTCCAGAGACCGCCAGATCGTGACCCGGTATAGACTTGGTGCCCACAATCTTGCCATCAAAGTCGGCCAGCACAGACAGAGCTACAAGCCCAGGGAAGAAAATGACCTGAAGGCCCTTGAGGATGAGACCCACTTCCTGCTACATTGCACCAAATAATCAGCAGTGAGGGACCTCTCACTTCAGGAGACTATCGGAGACTTCATAGGCTGCAAGAAAAACAACCATGAGATGCCATGAACTTTGTTATAACCCACCCTGTGCCCCATCCATCATTCCTAAAGCTTTTTTGAATTTGAATATACATAATAAATCCATGCATAATATATACATACACAATACATACAAACATGCATGCACAATACATACATATGTATGTATGCACAAAGTACCTTCCTTTTTTCAAAGCAATTTTTGCAGATAATTGTTTCATGTGTACATTATATAGCGCTTTTTTTCCTTTTTCCCCATTTTCTATGGCAGTAATGCATTTTCAATGCTCTAGAGCAGAGATCTCAAACTGCATTCCTCGAGGGCTGCAAACGGGTCATGTTTTCAGGATTTCATTGCACTGCACATTTAATAATTTAATCACCTGCACAGAATGATTCCAGCACCTTGTGCAATGCTAGGGAAATCTTGAAAACATGCATGGTTTGAGGCCCTCGAGGAATGCAGTTTGAGACCCCTGCTCTAGAGTAATCATTCTTATTGTTTTTCAACTTATAAGGTTATTTTTGGTTGGAGCATGTTCACACTAGCTTGGATGTGCTGGTCTTTTTCTCTACTTGTTATTATTGGAGTGACGTGGAGAGGATCCAGGCTGAGGTGGATGGATGACCTAAGGAGTTTTGGAGATCGGTTGTCGGCTGTGCTGGATCCCCCTGCTATGGTTAAGGGATCTGTTGCTTGGATTTCACAATCTTCCTTAGGGCAGTCTCACACGTCCAGATAATTCCGGTACCGGAAAAATTGGTACCGGAATTATCCGTGTCCGTGTGCCGATGCGTTTCTGTAGCACATCAGTGTGGCACACGTGCGGCACACGTGTGCCGCCCGTGTACCCACTGGGTACCACATGCACCGTGTAGGAGACAGCGCTAAAGTTTAGCGCTGTCCCCTGCATCTGGTGCTGAAGCCGCGATTCATATCTTCCCTGCAGCAGCGTTTGCTGTAGAAAGATATGAATAATCGTGTTTAAAATAAAGATCCATGATCCCACCCCCTGTGCGCTCCCCCCCCCCCCCCGCTGTTATTAAAATACTCACCCGGCTCCCTTGCTGGCTGGCGCTGCTTCCTGTCCTGGCCGCACCTTCTACTGTATGAGCGGTCACGTGGGGCCGCTCATTTACAGTAATGAATATGCGGCTCCACCCCTATGAGAGGTAGAGCCGCATATTCATGATCGTAATGGGTGGTCCCACGTGACCGCTCATACAGTAGAAGGTGCGGCCAGGACAGGAAGCAGCGCCAGCCAGCGAGGGAGCCGGGTGAGTATTTTAATAACAGCGGGGGGGGGGGGGGAGGGCACAGGGGGTGGGAGGGGGTCGGACACATGGATCTTTATTTTAAACACGATTATTCATATTCTCTCTACAGCAAACCCTGCTGCAGGGAAGATATGAATCGCGGCTTCAGCACCAGTGGTGAGGACAGCGCTTACAGTAGCGCTGTCTCCTGCATGGCACACGGACTGCACACGGACAACGTCTGTGTGCGGTACGTGTTTTACACGGACCCATTGACTTTAATGGGTTTGTGTAATCCGTGCGCTCCCACGAACACTGACATGTCTCCGTGTTTGGCACACGGAGACACGGTCCGCAAAAAATCAATGACATCTGCACAGATGCATTGATTTCACTGTGTCTACGTGAGTCAGTGGCTCCGGTACGTGAGGAAACTGTCACCTCACGTACGGAGCCACTGACGTGTGAAACCGGCCTTAAGGATTGTTGGTCCACATGGACGTCGGTTGTGTTATTTGTCATCTGGAGGAGCCTGGACTGTGACTACAGACTAAACTGGTGGGAGAAACGACATCTGTGGGACAACCAAAAGTTGGGAGACAATGAGTCTCAACTGGTACGTGGGCAGTAGGACTATCGGCCCATGGGAAGGGATATTGTGTACTGAGGACATCATATTTTGACCATCTACCTGGATTTGTTGTAAAACCATGGGCGTATGGAATAAAATATAGTTGCATCATTAACCTACCTAGGTGATAGTCTGGACCCCATCTTGACTGAAAAAAACTGAAATGTAATTTTTACTAATTTATTTAAAAAGAAAAACTGAAATCTCACATGGTCATAAGTAATCAGACCCTTTGCTCAGTATAGAGTAAAAGCACCCTTTTGAGCTAGTACAGCCATGAGTCTTCTACGGAATTGTTGGAAGACAACATGGACAATGTGTGTATCATAGAAATCATTGAACTCTTTCTAGAATTTATGAGTGCTGAATATTTCCAGGACTCTATTGATGAGATAAACCAGATACAAGACTGTGTGAACCTGTTAGGGGAGAAGACCTGTGTTCTTTTGTGTGATGTCCTTTCTTTTAGTGATAAGGCAAAGGTGCATCTACATACGAAATGAATATTGGCCCTCCAACCTAATACAGGTGTACACTGTGGAAATCTTGAATGAATAGCCTCTATCCTGTTTGTGACCTATCATTATCTACATATGTACACAGCTCCTGTGGGTTTCCATTACAAACCACTGCTCATGAGATAGACATCCTGTCTTCGGCCTATGGATATGTATATTGATACACAATGACTGTGGTGTTTGGATGATAAACCATTGTTCTTTAAATGGACGTCTTGGAGCCAGCCCAAAAGGAGTTGAACCTGTCCTACACAAGAACTTTCTTCCCAAGCACGAGGATGCCATCTGCAGGAAGGTGATGATTACTGCAGCCAATGACATGTTCACATTGCCAGAAGATGATTGCCACACAAGATACCGGAAGCAAGGGTGGAGTCATGGCTTGTATGTGGGTGTGGATGTGTATTAGTTTAATATATATGTAAGGATCAGTTATATATCTCTTCCTTCCCACATCCCAGTTTCCACTACCCTCTCCTATTACCTCGTCCCTTTAATTGTACCCTTGTCCCTTAGTTAGACTTCCCTTATGTATGTCATTGTAAATACCTTGTTTGTAATAAATCCCCTTTTAAAGATCCAGTAATTCTTGTTAATTAATATTAATTGGCACCCCAAAACTCAGCAGATTCTACAGGAATGATGCAACAAGTTTTTCACACCTGGATTTGGGGATCCTCGGCCATTCTTCCTTGCAGATCCTCTCCAGTTCCGTCAGGTTGGATGGTGAATGTTGGTGGACAGCCATTTTCAGGTCTCTCCAGAGATGCTCAATTGTGTTTAGGTCAGGGCTATGGCTGGGCCAGTCAACAATGGTCACACAGTTGTTCTGAAGACATGCTTTGTTATTTTAGCTGTGTGCTTAGGGTCATTGTCTTGTTGGAAGGTGAACCTTCGGCCAAGTCTGAGGTCCAGAGCACTCTGGATGAGGTATTCATCCAGGATATCTCTGTACCGCATTCATGTTTCCATCAAATGGCAACCAGTCATCTTGTCCCTGCAGCTGAAAAACACCCCCATAGCATGATGCTGCCACCACCATGTTTCACTGTTGGGATTGTATTGGGCAGGTGATGAGCAGTGCCTGGTTTACTCCATACATAACGCTTAGAATTATCACCAAAAAGTTCTATCTTCGTCTCATCAGACCAGAGAATCTTATTTCTCATAGTCTGGGAGTCCTTCATGTGTTTTTTTAGCAAACTCTATGCAGGCTTTCATATGTCTTGCACTGAGGAGAGGCTTCCATTGGTATGCTGTGCCATAAAGGCCCGACTGGTGGAGGGCTGCAGTCATAGTTGACTTTGTGGAACTTTCTCCCATCTCCCTACTGCATCTCTGGAGCTCAACAAGTGATCTTGGGGTTCTTCTTTACCTCTCTCACCAAGGCTCTTCTCCCATGATTGCTCAGTTTGGCTGGACGGCCAGGTCTAGGAAGACTTCTGGTGATCCTTCTTCCATTTAAGGATTATGGAGGCCACTGTGCTCTTAGGAACCTTGAGTACTGCAGAAATTATGTTGTAACCTTGGCCAGATCTGTGCGTTGCCACAATTCTGTCTCTGAGCT
Source organism: Ranitomeya imitator (assembly GCF_032444005.1). Taxonomy (NCBI): domain Eukaryota; kingdom Metazoa; phylum Chordata; class Amphibia; order Anura; family Dendrobatidae; genus Ranitomeya; species Ranitomeya imitator. The sequence continues at coordinate 712,364,040 of NC_091282.1, read as the reverse complement.
CCTTGGCCAGTTCCTTTAACCTCATGATTCTCATTTGATCTTACATGCACTGTGAGCTGTGAGGTCTTATATAGACAGGTGTGTGCCTTTCCAAATCAAGTCCTATCAGTTTAATTAAACACAGCTGATGAATGAAGGAGTAGAACCATCTCAAGGAGGATCACAAGGAAATGGACAGCATGCAGGGGCGGATTATAATAGGGTCAATCTGGGCGGTAGCCCAGGGCCCAGTGGTGTAGGGGGGCCCTGGGCTACCGCTCAGATTGCCCCCCACCATCAGGGCATTACTGCCCTGACTGGCGTATGGGCTCGGTGGGCAGAGGGGCCCGCATTGGGCCCCGTCTCATCTGCTCACCGGGCCCCTACTGGCGCTGCGGCAGTTAAATGCTATTGATGTGTGGGCACGTCAATAGTTAACAGCTGCCAGCCAATCGGAGGCTGGCAGCTGACATCAGCCGCAGCGCGCACGTCGCCGGCGTCTGATGTCATTGTCAGTCGCCAGTGAGTGCGCGCTGCTGGAGGGAGCTGTTTCGCCGAAGTGAGGAGAACTCTTTTTTTTTTTAATAAGCGAATGGCAATCCGGGGGGCCCGGGCCAGTATGCTGGACACTGGAAGCAGAGATGCTGGACAAACTAGGGCAGATTGCTGGACACACTGGGGGCAATATGCTGGACACACTGGGGGCAATATGCTGAACACACTGGGGGCAATATGCTGGACACACTGGGGGCAATATGCTGGACACACTGGGGGCAATATGCTGGACATACTGGGGGCAATATGTTGGAAACACTGGGGCAGAATGCTGGACAAACTAGGGGCAATATGCTGGACACACTGGGGGCAATATGCTGAACACAGTGGGAGCAATATGCTGGACACTGGGGGCAATATGCTGGACACACTGGGGGCAATATGCTGAACACACTGGGGGCAATATGCTGGACACACTGGGGGCAATATGCTGGACACACTGGGGGCAATATGCTGGACACACTGGGGACAATATGCTGGACACACTGGGGCAATATGCTGGACACACTGGGGGCAATATGCTGGACACACTGGGGGCAATATACTGGACACAGGGGGCAATATGCTGGACACACTGTGGCAATATGCTGGACACACTGGGGGCATAATGCTGGACACAATGGGGGCATAATGCTGGAGCACTGGACGCAGAACGCTGGACACACTGGGGGCAATATGCTGGACACACTGGGGGCAATATGCTGGACACATTGAGGGCAATATGCTGGACACGCTGGGGGCAGAATGCTGGAGCACTGGAGGCAGAATGATGGACACACTGGGGGCAGAATGCTTGACACACTGGGGGCAACATGCTGGACACACTGGGGCAATATGCTGGACACACTGGGGGCAGAATGCTAGAGCAATGGAGGCAGAATGCTGGAGCACTAGAGGCAGAATGCTGGACACTGGGGGCAATATGCTGGACACACAGGGGGCAATATGCTGGACACACTGGGGGCAGTATGCTGGACACACTGGGGGCAATATGTTGAAGACACTGGGGCAGAATGCTGGAGAAACTGGTGGCAATATGCTGGACACACTGGGGCAAAATGCTGGACACACTGGGGGCAATATGCTGGACACACTGGGGGCAGAATGCTGGAGACACTGGGGCTGAATGCTGAACACACTGGGGGCAATATGCAGGAGACACTAGGGCAGATTGCTTGACACACTGGGGGCAGGATGCTGGACACACTGGGGACAATATGCAGGACACACTTTGGGGCAATATGCTGGACACACTGGGAGCAATATGCTGGAGACACTGGGCCAGATTGCTGGAAACACTGGGGGAAATATGCTGGACAAACTGGGGCAGGATGCTGGACACACTGGGGGCAGGATGATGGACATTGGGGGCAGAGATGCTGGACACATTGGGGGCAGAGCTGCTGGACACTGGGGGCAGAGATGCTGGACACTGGGGGCAGAGATGCTGGACACTGAAGGCAGAGATGCTGGACACATTGGGGCAGAGATGCTGGACATTGGGGGCAGAGAAGCTGGACTCTGGGGGCATAGATGCTGGACACACTGGGGGCAGGACTGGAGACAGATGGGGCAGGATTGGAGACATGGGCAGAATGTAGATATGGCGCATGATTGGAGACACGGGGCAGAATGAAAGACATGGGGCAGGATTGGAGACAGATAGTGCAGGATCATGGGGCAGGATGGATACGATTTAGACTGATGGGGCAGGATGGGGAGACTATATGGGGCAGGTTGGGGAGATCATATGGGGCAGGATGGATACTCATGAGGGCAGGATGGGGGAACATATGCCTGGAGCCAGGAATGAGATACACGGGGCCAGGATGGGGATATTATTATTACCATAGGGGCGAATTAAGAGATATTATTACTGCAGTGATGTATTTATTTTATTTTTTGAGGACACTGTTTTAAATGGGGGGGCGGTCCTGTTACTGTGTAGAGTGACACTATGTTGCCTCTTTTTCTTCATGTGGTGTAATATAGAAGTTGGGAAAATTTAAGTAATGTGTTCTACAAGCGGAGCTCGAGATAACTGTGTTATTTCCTGCAGAGACGAGTCCTGGCTGGATGAAAGATGAAGGACTTCACCTAGAGACATCACTGGTGAGTCAGTGTGTTACCTATACATTGACATTATACACTGTATACTATATACAGCGGTCCTGTGTACAATGTCACTGCTGATCACTGTATTACCTCTACACAGACATTGCATACTAAGTACAGATCTCCTGTGAATACTGGCACTTATAGTGATAGTATTGTGGGTTTTTTTTCTTCCTAACTGAAGGGTAAATTGACTAGATCAATGGATGTTTGACAGGTTATAGTTTCACACAGCAACTATTTTTCTGGGATAATCTGGTTCAGTTATATGATGACCCTGTCACATGACCCGGGGGCCCACAGTGTCTGAACAGCCCGGGGTCCTGACTACCCTTAATCCACCCCTGACAGCATGTGACTTAACTATGAGTGTCTGAGCAAATGGTCTGAATACTTATGACCATGTGATATTTCAGCTTTTCCTTTTTAATACATTTGCAAAAATTTCTACATTTCTATTTTTTTTTCAGTCAAGATGGGGTGCAGAGTATATAATAATGAGAGAAAAATGAACTATTTTGAATTAACCAGATGGCTGCAATGAAAAAAAGAGTGAAAAATTGAAAGGTGTCTGAATACTTTCTGTACCCACTGTACATATATATACACAGTACAAAAATACACCATACATACACAATACAAACGTATGCATGCATACATACACAATACATACATACACAATATATACATACACAATTATTATTATTATTATTATTATTATTCACAATACATACATATACACATAATACATACATATACACATAATACATACATAGACAATACATACATAATACAGTGGGGCAAAAAAGTATTTAGTCAGTCAGCAATAGTGCAAGTTCCACCACTTAAAAAGATGAGAGGCGTCTGTAATTTACATCATAGGTAGACCTCAACTATGGGAGACAAACTGAGAAAAAAAAATCCAGAAAATCACATTGTCTGTTTTTTTAACATTTTATTTGCATATTATGGTGGAAAATAAGTATTTGGTCAGAAACAAAATTTCATCTCAATACTTTGTAATATATCCTTTGTTGGCAATGACAGAGGTCAAACGTTTTCTGTAAGTCTTCACAAGGTTGCCACACACTGTTGTTGGTATGTTGGCCCATTCCTCCATGCAGATCTCCTCTAGAGCAGTGATGTTTTTGGCTTTTCGCTTGGCAACACGGACTTTCAACTCCCTCCAAAGGTTTTCTATAGGGTTGAGATCTGGAGACTGGCTAAGCCACTCCAGGACCTTGAAATGCTTCTTACGAAGCCACTCCTTCGTTGCCCTGGCGGTGTGCTTTGGATCATTGTCATGTTGAAAGACCCAGCCACGTTTCATCTTCAATGCCCTTGCTGATGGAAGGAGGTTTGCACTCAAAATCTCACGATACATGGCCCCATTCATTCTTTCATGTACCCGGATCAGTCAGTCGTCCTGGCCCCTTTGCAGAGAAACAGCCCCAAAGCATGATGTTTCCACCACCATGCTTTACAGTAGGTATGGTGTTTGATGGATGCAACTCAGTATTCTTTTTCCTCCAAACACGACAAGTCGTGTTTCTACCAAACAGTTCCAGTTTGGTTTCATCAGACCATAGGACATTCTCCCAAAACTCCTCTGGATCATCCAAATGCTCTCTAGCAAACTTCAGACGGGCCCGGACATGTACTGGCTTAAGCAGTGAGACACGTCTGGCACTGCAGGATCTGAGTCCATGGTGGCGTAGTGTGTTACTTATGGTAGGCCTTGTTACATTGGTCCCAGCTCTCTGCAGTTCATTCACTAGGTCCCCCAGCGTGGTTCTGGGATTTTTGCTCACCGTTCTTGTGATCATTCTGACCCCACGGGGTGGGATTTTGCGTGGAGCCCCAGATCGAGGGAGATTATCAGTGGTCTTGTATGTCTTCCATTTTCTAATTATTGCTCCCACTGTTGATTTCTTCACTCCAAGCTGGTTGGCTATTGCAGATTCAGTCTTCCCAGCCTGGTGCAGGGCTACAATTTTGTTTCTGGTGTCCTTTGACAGCTCTTTGGTCTTCACCATAGTGGAGTTTGGAGTCAGACTGTTTGAGGGTGTGCACAGGTGTCTTTTTATACTGATAACAAGTTTAAACAGGTGCCATTACTACAGGTAATGAGTGGAGGAAAGAGGAGACTCTTAAAGAAGAAGTTACAGGTCTGTGAGAGCCAGAAATCTTGATTGTTTGTTTCTGACCAAATACTTATTTTCCACCATAAAATGCAAAAAAAATGATAAAAAAAACAGACAATGTGATTTTCTGGATTTTTTTTTCTCAGTTTGTCTCCCATAGTTGAGGTCTACCTATGATGTAAATTACAGACGCCTCCCATCTTTTTAAGTGGTGGAACTTGCACTATTGCTGACTGACTAAATACTTTTTTGCCCCACTGTACATACACAATATATACAATACAGACCAAAAGTTTGGACACACCTTCTCATTTAAAAATTTTTCTGTATTTTCATGGCTATGAAAATTGTACATTCACACTGAAGGCATCAAAACTATGAATTAACACATGTGGAATAATATACTTAACAAAAAATTATGAAACAACTGAAAATGTGTCTTATATTCTAGGTTCTTCAAAGTAGCCACCTTTTGCTTTGATGACTGCTTTGCACACTCTTGGCATTCTCTTGATAAACCATTTGCACCCTGTTGTGCAGCCTATTCCTAATAAGCCCTCAATATTATTCTGACAAAGTAAATTTAAAAAAAGGAGACTTGGAAGTTGGTCCATGCCACATCCTAATGAGCACCTAGTGGATTGATGGGTGACTGCGGGACATGCTTATTGCACCCTCGCTGCATTGTAATGCCACCCTTCCACCCATGATTGACATCATCTACACAGCCAGCAAAGAAGCCTCACTTGAGCAGAGGCTGCACGGGTGCAGGCATCCCCATCAATCATAGGTGGTGGGATGGCGTTATAAGGCAGTGAGGGGGCACTTAGCACAGTCCAGAGATGCCCATCGGACCACCTGGCACAGCATAGAACAACTTCAAAGTTTTTTTTTTTATTAAAAAACTCAAGTATGTAGGTCATGTTCCCGCATGTTTATATATTGCATTTTTTCTCATGCACGTTTTTCTGCAGGAGTCTGCATCTAGATAAGCAGAATAAAGGAGTATTACGGGTATACAAATTTATTAAATATACAAAGTGTAAATACACACATTATCAAGAAAATACATAACAATAGTATGTTTACAAAGATTTAAATACAAAGTGCATGAGGATGGAAAATGAAACAGGTATCCCACCAGTGTGCGGAGCCCAAGGAATAAACCAGTCTGATAGAATCTGCAGACTGGTAATGTACAAAGCCGCAAGGAGCCACCTTAATAATAAGTGCAATGAAGTGACAAACAGTCACTAGTAATGAGCATATAAAATGTGGCGCTTACCGCAGGTATGGTGGGCTAAACGGCACACCGGACTGGAACCAGGACACAGAGACCCCCGATGCGCGTTTTGCTTATATCATTTACCGCTTTATCAAGGGGAAGTGATCTGTAGTGCCGAGAAAGACCTTAAGGTTTTTTACCTTAAACCATTGGTCGAGGTCCTACCGTCGTATGTCAGGGACACGACGGACATCCTTACTAGGGTGGATGGGGTCCTTGTGGACCCAGAGGTCCTCCTGGTCACTGCAGATATTCAAACTCTGTACACTTGCATAGACCACGAGCACGGTCTGGAAGCAGTCCGCCTCTTCCTGGGAGCCTCCGACCTGGGCGGCCCTCTGTATGACTTTATCCTCGAGCTGCTGCGTTTCGTCCTTACAAACAACTTCTTTGTATTTAAAGACTCCTATTATCTTCAGAAGCGTGGCACAGCCATGGGTGCGGCCTGTGCGCCCTCGTACGCCAATCTCTTTCTGGGTCACTGGGAGAGATCTTTGTCTGGCGACGGGGGGGCCCGGGCCGCCGACCATGTGCTGTGCTGGCTCAGATACATAGATGATATTCTATTCTTGTGGGGGGGCACGGCGCAGCAGCTCGAGGATTTTATGAGTCAACTGAATGACAATCCGTTTAACATCTCTTTAACTTACCAATATGATACAAGGCATGTTGATTTTCTTGACATCAGTCTGGAGATCGACAGCACACGTCGCGTCCAGACTGATGTCTTTAGAAAACCAACTGCTGTTGACGCTTTGCTTCACGCCGACTCGGCACATAATCCAGCAACTGTGAGGGCCATCCCGCTCGGACAGTTCTTGAGGATGAGGCGGATCTGCTCTACAGAGGACAGGTTCCAAGCCCAGGCCGTGGCTCTTAAGGCACGCTTTGAGGCACGCGGCTATAGCCGCAGGCGCGTCAGGCATGGCTATGATAGGGCCAGGAGGACACACCGTAGGGATCTTCTTTACACCACAGGTGGCAAAGCCAAAACCGGGCTAGAGGATTCAAAAATAAGGTTTATAACAACATATAACCATGAATGGTGTAATATGAGAGATATCCTTGCCCGGCATTGGCCCATCCTAGGAACAGAGCCATCCCTGGGTCCTGTCCTGGGTGACTTCCCCTCTATGACAGCAAGGAGGTCCCCTAACCTAAATAACATGCTTGTTCGGAGCCACTAAGTCCCTCCTGCCAGTAACCCCTTTGGCACTAGAGGCCCAGTACTCGGTTGTTTCCAGTGCGGCCATTGTTTGGCTTGTGCCAATATTGTACGGACAGCTTCCTTTACATCATCTGACGGTACTAGGACATTTTCTATCAGACACCACATATCTTGTAGCACCACGAACGTCATATACTACGCTACATGTGGTTGTTCCCTAATTTATGTGGGTCTAACGTCGAGGGAGCTCCGTATACGCACTAGGGAGCACATACGCAACATCCGGGCAGCTAGGATCATAGTCGATGCCTCTGATTTAAAGACGATACCCCGTTACTTCAAATTATACCATGATTGTGATGCGGGGTCACTACGGGTCAGGGGCATCGACTGTGTACACCTGGGCACACGAGGGGGAAACTACAAGAAGATACTGGCACAGCGTGAAGCCAGCTGGATTGTTAGACTTAATACGGTCGCACCAAGCGGCCTGAATGAATCGCTTAGTTTCGCCTCATTTCTTTACATTTTTGTTGAGCAGTATATTATAATAACATTGCTCCGGTTTCGGCATATTTTCTCCCCTGTATCCTCCCCTCTCTCTATTTTTGACATATTGTCATGTCCCATCCCCCGTCTCATAGGAATAGGTTACCACTTTCTGGTTCCTGTTTTTATTCATGGTTTTTAAATATTTCTTTTTATTTTTCACTATGATGGTATATGTCTTAATTGTGTTCTTTCTTTACAGTTTTTTGTCTTATTGTTGTTATGCCGAGATAGATGGTTATGGTACCCCATTTCAGCGGAGGATTTGGCATCAAGTCCACAAGAAGAGACAGAATGTTTGCCTCATTATCATCATGGAAGATGTTGCACTTGCTACAATTATTAGTTCTCTTTTTATGGCATGTTATGGACTTTCTCCACTTCCAGGTGGATTGCTTGCTATTTATACGCTGGGGCGTTATGTCCCTTTGATATAGATTAATGTATTCTAGCGGTTATATCTTCAGATTCTCCCTTAATGTTTTCTGCATTGTGTTATGCGGCACTGTTATGCTCCCCCGCATTGGTGGCAGTGCGCATGCGCGGGCTCGGTCCGCTGGTTCCTGCTCCCGGGCAGCGTCTCTCTTGCCTCCCACGTGGGACCGGGGCTTTTCCCCGCTCACACGCTGTGACGCTGGATGCCGCTTTCGGGTACAGGACCTGCCGTCTGATCTGCGCATGCGCCGCTTTTGCCGCATGTCATTGGCCGCCCCTTAGCATTTGATAGGTCACATGCTCTAGGTCCGGCCCATATTAAGGTCTTTCTCGGCACTACAGATCACTTCCCCTTGATAAAGCGGTAAATGATATAAGCGAAACGCGCGTCGGGGGTCTCTGTGTCCTGGTTCCAGTCCGGTGTGCCGTTTAGCCCACCATACCTGCGGTAAGCGCCACATTTTATATGCTCATTAGTAGTGACTGTTTGTCACTTCATTGCACTTATTATTAAGGTGGCTCCTTGCGGCTTTGTACATTACCAGTCTGCAGATTCTATCAGACTGGTTTATTCCTTGGGCTCCGCACACCGGTGGGATACCTGTTTCCTTTTTCCATCCTCATGCACTTTGTATTTAAATCTTTGTAAACATACTATTGTTATGTATTTTCTTGATAATGTGTGTATTTACACTTTGTATATTTAATAAATTTGTATACCCGTAATACTCCTTTATTCATCTTGTCTTCATCTAGATAGCAACAGCAATCTGCTCCGATTATTGCCATTTTGGATGATTTTTTGCATATTTTATGCATAGTTTTTGATGCATTTTTTAATACAGAAATGCTGGGATGCTGCACAAAGAAACACAATTATGTTTTTTTTTATGTTCAATTTTTCTGGCTCCCCAGAGAAGCCTATTGTGAAAAATGGACCCAAGGAAGAAAAAACAAGTTTAAAACACACAAAGGGAATAAGTTTTCATTAAATCAATATGCAATGAGTGAGGACATGCGTCTGAAATGCGTCTGCATGACTTTTTAATGTTTATAGGTGGTGGTGATTGTTTGTGCAGCCAAACTCCTGAACAAAAACCTCAAAACCATTAAAAAAAAGTCTTGAATAACACTTTTAATTTCTACTATGGACCTAAGAACTAGCAATAAGTACCTGCCTGTTGTGCCGGGCACTGATCCCTGTCGACTCATAGTGGACACAGACCTCTCTTGCATGTGATTCTGCAGCTTCCGCTGACGATGACAGAGCAGCTGCTTTTTTTCGACTATTCTTTGTCGGCAGGACGAGACTGCTGATATCATTATGATTGACAGCCAGCTCTCCATTGCCTCACTGTGGGGAGCCAGCTGTCAATCGGCATGATGTTAGCAGTCACGCCTTGTCAACAGAACAACCTGGAAGAGGAAGAGCTGCTATGTTGACACGAAGCAGTAGAATCATCGGCAGGAACGGGTCGGTGATCGCTCTGAGTCAGCGGCATTGTTATTTTTTTTTAACTCTGGACCTAAGAACGAACATAGACCCTGAAAACCTTTTTAACCCCTTCATGACCCAGCCTATTTTGACTTTAATGACCTGGCCGTTTTTTGCAATTCTGACCAGTGTCCCTTTATGAGGTAATAACTCAGGAACGCTTCAACGGATCCTAGCGGTTCTGAGATTCTTTTTTCGTGACATATTGGGCTTCATGTTAGTGGTAAATTTAGGTCAATAAATTCTGCGTTTATTTGTGATAAAAACGGAAATTTGGCGAAAATTTTTAAAATTTCACAATTTTCACATTTTGAATTTTTATTCTGTTAAACCAGAGAGTTATGTGACACAAAATAGTTAATAAATAACATTTCCCACATGTCTACTTTACATCAGCACAATTTTGGAAACAAAATTTTTTTTTGCTATGAAGTTATAAGGGTTAAAATTTGACCAGCGATTTCTCATTTTTACAACGAAATTTACAAAACCAATTTTTTGAGGGACCACTTCATATTTGAAGTCAGTTTGAGGGATCTATATGGCTGAAAATACCCAAAAGTGACACCATTCTAAAAACTGCACCCCTCAAGGTGCACAAAACCACATTCAAGACGTTTATTAACCCTTCAGGTGCTTCACAGCAGCAGAAGCAACATGGAAGGAAAAAATGAACATTTAACTTTTTAGTCACAAAAATGATCTTTTAGCAACAATTTTTTTATTTTCCCAATGGTAAAAGGAGAAACTGAACCACGAAAGTTGTTGTCCAATTTGTCCTGAGTATGCTGATCCCTCATATGTGGGGGTAAACCACTGTTTGGGCGCACGGCAGGGCTTGGAAGGGAAGGAGCGCCATTTGACTTTTTGAATGAAAAATTGGCTGCACTCTTTAGCGGACACCATGTCGTGTTTGGAGAGCCCCCGTGTGCCTAAAAATTGGAGCTCCCCCACAAGTGACCCCATTTTGGAAACTAGATGCCCCAAGGAACTTATCTAGATGCATAGTGAGCACTTTAAACCCTCAGGTGCTTCACAAATTGATCCATAAAAATGAAAAAGTACTTTTTTTTCACAAAAAAAATTCTTTTCGCCTCAATTTTTTCATTTTCACATGGGCAATAGAATAAAATGGATTGTAAAAATTGTTGGGCAATTTCTCCCGAGTACGCTGATACCTCACATGTGGGGGTAAACCACTGTTTGGGCACACGGCAGGGCTCGGAAGGGAAGGCGCGCCATTTGACTTTTTGAATGGAAATTTAGCTCCAATTGTTAGCGGACACCATGTCGCGTTTGGAGAGCCCCTGTGTGCCTAAACATTGGAGCTCCCCCACAAGTGACCCCATTTTGGAAACTAGACCCCCCAAGGAACTTATCTAGATGCATATTGAGCACTTTAAACCCCCAGGTGCTTCACAGAAGTTTATAACGCAGAGCCATGAAAATAAAAAATAATTTTTCTTTCCTCAAAAATTATTTTTTAGCCTGGAATTTCCTATTTTGCCAAGGGTAATAGGAGAAATTGGACCCCAAATGTTGTTGTCCAGTTTGTCCTGAGTTCACTGATACCCCATATGTGGGGGTAAACCACTGTTTTGGCGCACGGCAGGGCTCGGAAGGGAAGGCACGCCATTTGGCTTTTTAAATGGAAAATTAGCTCCAATCATTAGCGGACACCATGTCGCGTTTGGAGAGCCCCTGTGTGCCTAAACATTGCAGATCCCCCACAAATGACCCCATTTTAGAAACTAGACCCCCAAAGGAACTAATCTAGATGTGTGGTGAGCACTTTGAACCCCCAAGTGCTTCACAGAAGTTTATAATGCAGAACCATGAAAATAAAAAAAAAATTATTTTCTCAAAAATGATTTTTTAGCCCGCAATTTATTATTTTCCCAAGGGTAACAGGAGAAATTTGACCCCAAAAGTTGTTGTCCAGTTTCTTCTGAGTACAGTGATACCCCATATGTGGGGGTAAACCACTGTTTGGGCACACGTCGGGGCTCAGAAGGGAAGTAGTGACGTTTTTAAATGCAGACTTTGATGGAATGGTCTGCGGGCGTCACGTTGCCTTTGCAGAGCCCCTGGTGTGCCTAAACAGTAGAAACCCCCCACAAGTGACCCCATTTTGGAAACTAGACCCCCCAAGGAACTTATCTAGATATGTGGTGAGCACTTTGAACCCCCAAGTGCTTCACAGACGTTTACAACGCAGAGCCGTGAAAATAAAAAATCATTTTTCTTTCCTCAAAAATGATGTTTTAGCAAGCAATTTTTTATTTTCACAAGGGTAACAGGAGAAATTGGACCCCAATAATTGTTGCGCAGTTTGTCCTGAGTATGCTGGTACCCCATATGTGGGGGTAAACTACTGATTGGGCACACGTCGAGGCTCGGAAGTGAGGGAGCACCATTTGACTTTTTAAATACAAGATTGGCTGGAATCAATGGTGGCGCCATGTTGCGTTTGGAGACCCCTGATGTGCCTAAACAGTGGAAACCCCTCAATTCTACCTCCAACACTAACCCCAACACACCCCTAACCCTAATCCCAACTGTAGCCATAAACCTAATCACAACCCTAACCACAACCCTAATTCCAACCCTAACCCTAAGGCTATGTGCCCACGTTGCGGATTCGTGTGAGATTTTTCCGCACCATTTTTGAAAAATCCGTGGGTAAAAGGCACTGCGTTTTACCTGTGGATTTACCGCGGATTTCCAGTGTTTTTTGTGCGGATTTCACCTGCGGATCCCTATTGAGGAACAGGTGTAACATGCTGCGGAATCCGCACAAAGAATTGACATGCTGCGGAAAATACAACGCAGCGTTTCCGCGCGGTATTTTCCGCACCATGGGCACAGCGAATTTGGTTTTCCATAGGTTTACTTGGTACTGTAAACCTGATGGAACACTGCTGCGAATCCGCAGCGGCCAATCCACTGCGGATCCGCAGCCAAATCCGCACCGTGTGCACATAGCCTAATTCTAAAGGTATGTGCACACGATGCGGAAAACGCTGCGGATCCGCAGCAGTTTCCCATGAGTTTACAGTTCAATGTAAACCTATGGGAAACAAAAATCGCTGTACACATGCTGCGGAAAAACTGCACGGAAATGCAGCGGTTTACATTCTGCAGCATGTCACGTCTTTCTCCGGATTCTGCAGCGGTTTTACAACTGCTCCAATAGTAAACCGCAGTTGTAAAACCGCAGTGAAATGCGCAGAAAAACCGCGGTAAATCCGCGATAAATCCGCAGCAGTTTAGCACTGCGGATTTATCAAATCCGCTGCGGAAAAATCCGCAGAGGACCAGAATACGTGAGCACATATCGAAACCCTAACCCTAGCCCTAACCCTAACCCTAGCCCTAACCCTAGCCCTAACCCTAGCCCTAACCCTAGCCCTAACCCTAATCCTAGCCCTAACCCTAGCCCTAACCCTAACCCTAGCCCTAACCCTAGCCCTAACCCTAACCCTAACCCTAATCTTAGTGGAAGAAAAAAAAAATTTCTTTATTTTATTATTGTCCCTACCTATGGGGGTGACAAAGGGGGGGGGGTCACTTAGTATTTTTTTTATTTTGATCACTGTGAGGTGTTATCACAGTGATCAAAATGCACTTGAAACGAATCTGCTGGCCGGCAGATTCGGCGGGCGCACTGCGCATGCGCCCACCATTTTGGAAACTAGACCCCCAAAGGAACTAATCTAGATGTGTGGTGAGCACTTTGAACCCCCAACTGCTTCACAGAAGTTTATAACGCAGAACCATGAAATAAAAAAAATATATATTTTCTCAAAAATGATTTTTTAGCCCGCAATTTTTTATTTTCCCAAGGGTAACAGGAGAAATTTGACGCCAAAAGTTGTTGTCCAGTTTCTTCTGAGTACAGTGATACCCCATATGTGGGAGTAAACCACTGTTTGGGCACATGCCGGGGCTCGGAAGTGAAGTAGTGACGTTTTGAAATGCAGACTTTGATGGAATGCTCTGTGGGCGTCACGTTGCGTTTGCAGAGACCCTGATGTGGCTAAACAGTAGAAACCCCCCACAAGTGACCCCATTTTAGAAACTAGACCCCGAAAGGAACTTATCTAGATGTAAGGTGAGCACTTTGAACCCCCAAGTGCTTCACAGAAGTTTATAACGCAGAGCCGTGAAAATAATAAATATGTTTTCTTTCCAGAAAAATAATTTTTTAGCCCAGAATTTTTTATTTTCCCAAGGGTTACAGGAGAAATTGGACTGCAAATGTTGTTGTCCAGTTTCTCCTGAGTACGCTGATACCCCATGTGTGGGGGTAAACCACTGTTTGGGCACACGTCGGGGCTCAGAAGGGAAGTAGTGACTTTTGATATGCAGACTTTGATGGAATGGTCTGCGGGCATCACGTTGCATTTGCAGAGCCCCTGATGTGGCTAAACAGTAGAAACCCCCCACAAGTGACCCCATTTTAGAAAATAGACCCCGAAAGGAACTTATCTAGATGTGTGGTGAGCACTTTGAACCCCCAAGTGCTTCACAGAAGTTTATAACGCAGAGCCGTGAAAATAATAAATACGTTTTCTTTCCTCAAAAATAATTTTTTAGCCCAGAATTTTTTATTTTCCCAAGGGTTACAGGAGAAATTGGACCCCAAAAGTTGTTGTCCAGTTTCTTCTGAGTACAGTGATACCCCATATGTGGGGGTAAACCACTGTTTGGGCACACGTCGGGGCTCAGAAGGGAAGTAGTGACGTTTTGAAATGCAGACTTTGATGGAATGGTCTGCGGGCGTCACGTTGCGTTTGCAGAGCCCCTGGTGTGCCTAAACAGTAGAAACCCCCCACAAGTGACCCCATTTTGGAAACTAGACCCCCCAAGGAACTTATCTAGATATGTGGTGAGCTCTTTGAACCCCCAAGTGCTTCACAGACGTTTACAACGCAGAGCCGTGAAAATAAAAAATCATTTTTCTTTCCTCAAAAATGATGTTTTAGCAAGCAATTTTTTATTTTCACAAGGGTAACAGGAGAAATTGGACCCCAATAATTGTTGCGCAGTTTGTCCTGAGTATGCTGGTACCCCATATGTGGGGGTAAACTACTGATTGGGCACACGTCGGGGCTCGGAAGTGAGGGAGCACCATTTGACTTTTTGAATACAAGATTGGCTGGAATCAATGGTGGCGCCATGTTGCGTTTGGAGACCCCCTGATGTGCCTAAACAGTGGAAACCCCTCAATTCTACCTCCAACACTAACCCCAACACACCCCTAACCCTAATCCCAACTGTAGCCATAAACCTAATCACAACCCTAACCACAATCCTAATTCCAACCCTAACCGTAAGGCTACGTGCCCACGTTGCGGATTCGTGTGAGATTTTTCCGCACCATTTTTGAAAAATCCGTGGGTAAAAGGCACTGTGTTTTACCTGTGGATTTACCGCGGATTTCCAGTGTTTTTTGTGCGGATTTCTCCTGCGGATCCCTATTGAGGAACAGGTGTAACACGCTGCGGAATCCGCACAAAGAATTGACATGCTGCGGAAAATACAACGCAGCGTTTCCGCGCGGTATTTTCCGTATCATGGGCACAGCGAATTTGGTTTTCCATAGGTTTACTTGGTACTGTAAACCTGATGGAACACTGCTGCGAATCCGCAGTGGCCAATCCACTGCGGATCCACAGCCAAATCCACACCGTGTGCATATAGCCTAATTCTAAAGGTATGTGCAAACGATGCGGAAAACGCTGCGGATCCGCAGCAGTTTCCCATGAGTTTACAGTTCAATGTAAACCTATGGGAAACAAAAATCGCTGTACACATGCTGTGGAAAAACTGCACGGAAATGCAGCGGTTTACATTCCGCAGCATGTCACGTCTTTCTGCGGATTCCGCAGCGGTTTTACAACTGCTCCAATAGTAAACCGCAGTTGTAAAACCGCAGTGAAATGCGCAGAAAAACCGCGGTAAATCCGCGATAAATCCGCAGCAGTTTAGCACTGTGGATTTATCAAATCCGCTGCGGAAAAATCCGCAGAGGACCAGAATACGTGTGCACATATCGAAACCCTAACCCTAGCCCTAACCCTAACCCTAGCCCTAACCCTAGCCCTAACCCTAACCCTAGCCCTAACCCTAACCCTAACCCTAGCCCTAACCCTAGCCCTAACCCTAACCCTAGCCCTAACCCTAACCCTAATCTTAGTGGAAGAAAAAAAATTTCTTTATTTTATTATTGTCCCTACCTATGGGGGTGACAAAGGGGGGGGGGTCATTTAGTATTTTTTTTATTTTGATCACTGTGAGGTTTTATCACAGTGATCAAAATGCACTTGAAACGAATCTGCCGGCCGGCAGATTCGGCGGGCGCACTGCGCATGCGCCCGCCATTTTGGAAGATGGCGGTGCCCAGGAAAGAAGACGGACGGACCTCGGGAGGATCGATAAGTATGATGGGGTGGGGGGGAGCATGGGGGGGTGGATCGCAGTGCGGGGGGGTGGATCGCAGTGCGGGGGGTTGGATCGCAGTGCAGGGGGTGGATCGCAGTGCTGGGGGTTGGATCGCAGTGCTGGGCGGTGGATCGGAGTGCAGGGGGGTGGGATTGGAGCACGGGGGGTGGGATTGGAGCACGGGGGAGCGGACAGGAGGACGGGGGAGCGGAGCACAGGACGGAGGGGAGCGGACCACAGATCGGAGGGCTGGGGGGGCGATCGGTGGGGTGGGGGGTGCAGACCAGTGTTTCCAGCCATGGCCGATGATATTGCAGCATCGGCAATGGCTGGGTTGTAATATTTCACCAGTTTTTTAGGTGAAATATTACAAATCGCTCTGATTGGCAGTTTCACTTTCAACAGCCAATCAGAGCGATCGTAGCCACGGGGGGGGTGAAGCCACCCCCCCTGGGCTAAAGTACAACTCCTCCAGTCCCTGCAGGCTGGGTGAAATTACAGTTAACCCTTTCACCCGGTCTGCAGGAGCCCAATCCGGCCATGACGCATATGCTGCGTCACAGGTCGGAATGGCACAGGTTTTCATGACGCATACGCTGCGTCAAAGGTCGGGAAGGGGTTAACGAGCTGAATGCTGCTGATAACACATTGAGTCACTATCTCAGCCAATTCTCTGCAGAGAAGTCAACACAAGCAGCAAGGTGGGAAGAAGAATATTGCGGTAAACTATGCATGTACATACACAGGGGTCCATATTTTATGCTATTTGTAGGTACATCCACTTTTTAAATTGTCACGAGTAAGGAGTAAAAATAGAAGATTTTGTGCAACAACTTTTTGCCAAATAGTAATTCTTGTGGGGGAAAAAAAAAAATTTCAAACACACATGAAAACTGAACAAATATAAGACAGGAACCATATGTGAGCCCTTAGCAGTCCAATAATGTGTCTGAGATACAAGCAACTTGCAGCTTTGGCAGTGGTTGTGGGCCCCCTTAACACTTGGGTCCCTATGCATCTGCAAAGGTCCCATCAATTGTGAATCCACCCTGGACAAAGTGCCTCATCATGGACGAGCAGTTATGATGCTGCTTAAATGAGCCTACGTCTGCTGAACTACAGTCATCAAGAAGCCCCAGATGGCCAGAGATCAATTCCTCTGCCCCCGACCACAACGACAAAAAGTTAAGTGTTGCCCAATTAAATCAATGAGCTCTGTGTAAGGAGCCTGGTCCATGAGAGGCAAAAAAGAGAAAAGGAACAAATGCCCTAGAAGAGTATTATAAATGGGTTCTCTAAACCAGGCAGCCCCACTAAAAGCCGAGTACGATCACAGCGCTAATTGCATCATAGAGTTAAATAAACTGTTGCATGGACATTTTCTATTTAGAAAAATGAAAGTGCTACTGTACTTTGACGGTATGTTTCAGAATCGTTTCTGTTTCACCATTATTATTTTTTTATTATTATTCCTTTTTTGACCTTCCTTTTACACAAGCGGCACTAAAAAACCTCTCATTTCCTCTCAACCCTTCTACAAAACAAAGTTAAAAAAAGGAAAGGAAAACAAAGTAATTTGCTCCATTTACTCCAATCAATTCACCCCATTAAAAGGCATCGAATGACCAAGCACAAGCACTCGGTGCATCATGGTGGGCCGAACATTTAACTACACCTTCCCTCCTGCTTTTTTTCCCCCTCTACATCCGCCTACCCCATCTTCTTTGATTGACAGCTCTGGCTTTATAGACCTAGAGAAGGGCGGAGATAGATGGAAACCAAGCAGGTGGGAAGGTGGATATAAATGATGCACCTGTACTTGGGGGTCTTTGCTGGCAGATTTCAATACATAATTTTCAACAAAAATCCACTTCAAATTTGTCACATGTGAACATGGCTCTTTGTTCTTCATGGACAAGGGAAGAGGTATTTCTTACATCACACTTAAACACATAGTTTCCTATTTTGTAATAGGCCGTCATTACAGTAGTGGAAGGTGTATCGTCAACCCAAATGCAGTACATGTTTGGAAACCATAGTGAACTAAGTAGGTCAAAATAAAAAAAGTCCTACGTACTGTGCAAATGTTGACAGGCTGGAACTCGAAACCCTGCTTCATAAGTACAGACATGTATTGTGTGTGAACGATAATGCATTCTGTATTCTTTCATATCGCACGATAATGGTTTTAGTATCATCACACAACTATGTATACACTACAGTCATGATCAAAAGATTTTTTAGATCTTTTAATCAGATGGTTCTATGGTTACTGAAGAACAGTTATCAGCATTTAAGTTTTTACACTTTTATTGACAAATACATATAAAATTTATGCAAAATCTCCCAAATGTCCATTTTAAAATGTAGAGCCCAAAACTGGATCCCATATTCAAGATATGGCCTCATGATGAGTGTTTTGTAGAAGGGCAACAATACGTTGGGATCACTGGAATTCCTCTGTCTTTTTATACACCCTAAAATCTTGTTTGCTTTTGCAGTTGCTGCCTGACATTGAGTACTGCTGCTCAGTTTACTTGCAACCAGAATATCCTAGCCCTTCTTCTGTATAACTTTATCCTAGTCCTTCTCCTTTATAGCTTCTCTGTTTTTATTTGTCCACCTGCTTTTTGAGAATTGACCACAGGTTCTTAATTGGAAAAAGATCTGGGAAGTTTCTTGGACGTGGACCCAAAACTTTCAAAGTTTTATTCACTAAGTCACTTGGTCATCACTTTAACTGTGTGATATGGTCTCCATCATGCTGGAAAAAGCTTTGTTGCAATAACATTAACCTTCAGTGAAATTAAAAAGCCTTACCCAAACCTCAAGAAACTACCCCGTACTGGAGAAAAATGATCTGTTCACTTACAAGGAGTCCAGGATATATTTATTTAGGATAAATTATCCAGTATTTTACTATATAAACATAAATTTGTTCAGATTTTGACACCATGGACTGAATATGCTTAACCCTGTTCAACTATCTTCCAGGTTGCCCTGACATGACATAAGATGTATTGATCTTTTTCCTCCAATTTTATACTATTTAATTTGCATTATGCCCACTAGGAAGAACTACTCCCCCCATTTTTCTTTTCTTTCTTTCCTTCTCTTTTCCCCCCATTACCTCATTGCATATGACTCCAC
The DNA here is from genome assembly GCF_032444005.1 of Ranitomeya imitator. Taxonomy (NCBI): domain Eukaryota; kingdom Metazoa; phylum Chordata; class Amphibia; order Anura; family Dendrobatidae; genus Ranitomeya; species Ranitomeya imitator. The sequence continues at coordinate 712,344,718 of NC_091282.1, read as the reverse complement.
TCCCGTGCATGGGGAGATCTTTCAATAGCTGTACTCCACCTAGTTTTGGCTTTGACATATTGTTCACAGTGAAACTGTTTGTCTAACGCATTTCCTATTTCCAGTGCTGCAAGAGTTACATCAGATATCGGTCTATCCCTGTTATCTGTTAGGATTTACAATTATTGCTGATGGAATGCCATTGTTTATATGTACCGTAGCTTTTGTAAAATCAATTAAATAACAAGTTTAGAATAGAAACAACTGCATAATATTTTACCACCAAATTTGGTACTAGGCACAATACAGTTGTGCTGAAAAGTTTACATACCCCAGCAGAGTTTTTGCTTTCTTTGCCTTTTTTCAGAGAATATGGATGACAACACCAAAACTTTTTCTCCACTCATGGTTAATGGTTGGGTGAAGTCATTTATTGTCAAACTACTGTGTTTTCTCTTTATAAATCATAATGACAACCCAAAACATCCAAATGACCCTGATCAAAAGTTCACATACCCCATTTCTTAATACCGTGTATTACCCCCTCTAACATCAATGACAGCTTGAAGTCTTTTGTGGTAGTTGTGGATGAGGTTCTTTATTTTCTCAGATGGTAAAGCTGCCCACTCTTCTTTTCAAAAAGCCTCCAAATCCTGTAAATTCCTGGGCTGTCTAGCATGAACTGTGCGCTTGAGATCTCCCCAGAGTGGTTCAATGATATTGAGGTCAGGAAATTAATATGGCCACTCCAGAACATTCACTTTGTTCTGCTGGAGTCAATGACAGGTCAACTTGGCCTTGTGTTTTGGATCGTAGTCATGCTGGAACTTCCAAGTACGTCCCATGCGCAGCTTCCGGGCTGATGAGTGCAAATTTGCCTCGAGTATTTGCTGATAACGTGCTGCATTCATCTTTCTTTCAACTTTGACCAAGTTTCCTGTGCCTTTGTAGCTCACACATTCACAAAACAGCAGCGATCCACCTCCATGCTTTACAGTAGGAATGGTGTTCCTTTTATCATAGGCCTTGTTGACCTCTCTCCAAATATAACGTTTATGATTGAGGCCAAAAAGTTTAATTTTGGTCTCATCACTCCAAATTACTTTGTTCCAGACATTTTGAGGCTTGTCTCTGTGCTGTTTTGCGTATTGTAGGTGAGATACTTTGTGGCATTTGCGCAGTAATGGCTTTCTTCTGGCAACTTGACCATGTAGCCCTTTTTTCTTCCAGTGCCTCCTTATTGTGCATCTTGAAACAGCCACATCGCTAGTTTTCAGAGAGTCCTGTATTTCAGCTGATGTTATTTGTGGGTTTCCCTTTGCATGCTGAACAATTTTCCTGGCAGTAATGGATGACATTTTTGTTGGTCTACCTGACCGTGGTTTTGTTTTTACAGAGCCCCTGATTTTCCATTTGTTAATCACAGTTTGAACGCTGCTGACTGGCATTATGAATTCATTGGATCTTTTTGTATCCCTTTCCTGTTTTATACAGTTCAGCTACCTTTTCCCGTAGATCCGTTGACAATTCTTTTGCTTTCCCCATGACTCACAATCCAGAAATGTCAGTGGCTGGATGAAAGATGCAAGAGTCTTTCTGAATCCCAGAAACTCACTCAGCTTTTATGCACATTCACTGATTACAAGCAAACAGGTCACAGGTGAGCATGTTACCTTTAGTAGTGTAATGCTGCAGTAGCACCGTAGCAGTGAAGAGGCAGTGACCCACAAAGTTCAAACACAAAAGTCTCTTTAATGTGTTACTTCACACATAAAGGTGCATAGCATTTTATAGTACATGTCATCATGTTCAACACACACAGTTGCATCTCGTCTCAGTGCCCGTTTCATAGCACTACACATCATATGGCTTTTAGATTGCAGTCCCTAAACCTGCTGGACCGCTCCTTGTCAAGTATCCATGAGGCGACTGCACACCATATTACAGTCTCCAAACACAGCTTCACATGTTGCAGACACTACACACGCTAGTCCTCCTCTGACTAGTTCCCGTGAGTGTCCTGCACCGCTGTATCACAGACTCTTTACTCACACAGCCCAGAATATCCTCCGGATAGCAGGCGGGCACCATATCCACCTGTTTGCAATCGTTACAAATGCCAGTCCTCTTTCAAGCACAGGACATCCACCTCCGGTACACCTCCAGGCATAGGACTGTCCACATATGACTCTTTCGGGCACAGGACATCCATCTCTGGTTCTCCTCCGGGCACAGGATTGTCCACATCCGAGACCAGTTACCATGGACGACTTGCATCGCTGTGTACACTGCAGGTGCCAGGCAAGTCAGCTGCAATAGCTGCTGGCACCTCTGGCCTGTGCTCCTTCACACACACTGCCTGTGCTCTGCAGGCCTCTGCTCTGCACAACAGCACACACCAGACTGACACTGATGTTGCACCTGACACATGACACACCGATACCCCTTACTGCAGGGTTTTTAACAAAAAAACCTGTGGCTTTTAGCCACATGGAAAACCCGGACCGGAAATCCATGACTGCCATGCACACCTATGGACTTCATCCATCTCCATGCACCTGGGGAGAACACACAGGGACACCTACCTGGGACACGAGTCGCTGCCTCACAGTAGCCATTCAAACCCATTTGTGTCAACTTCTATGCATGTTATCAAGCCAAAATCACCGGGGTATATGAACTTTTGATCAGGGTCACTTGGATGTTTTGGGTTGTCATTATGATTTAAAAAGAGAAAACATGACAATAAATGGCTTCACCCAACCTCTAACCATGGTTGGAGAAAAAGTTTTGGTGTTATCATTCATATTCTCTGAAAAAAGGCCAAGAAAGCAAAAATTCTGCTGGGGTATGTAAACTTTGGGGCACAGATATATATATATTCCAGCAGATAGCAATCTCTGAACATAAACCAAACTCTGATAGTTTGGCCAGATAGTGAAATATAATTCTTCACTCCAAAGAACTTATTTCTCCAGTTATATTATCTGGTGCCACCAAGTTGTACACCACATCAGCCGATGCTTGGCATTCTGCATGGTGTTCTAAGTCTGCTCCATTGTGAAAACCAATTAAAGGGAATATGTTAGTAGAATCTACATTCCTAAGCCATCTACATGGGCATGTAGGTGATAGAAAGATTAATGAAATCATTGTTAGGGCTAGCGGGACGCACCGAGTAAATATAGAGGTTTTATTATAATAGATGCGTTCGCAGCCCGGGGTCCACCGTGCAGGAGAACCTGCTGCTAGTAAACGGCGTAACTATATGGTGGTATGAGCTAACTCTTTTACTTCACAGAGTAGCCGTGGAAGCAAAGCACTGTGCCGTTAGACTTCACAGTGGCACAGGCTAACTACCCAGCTGAGAGCAGTCAGTGGCCACGCATGCACACAAAACTCCTCGCCGGAGGTGCCAGCATTCTAGGGGCTTATTTCAGCCAGGTCCCTGAATACATTCACACAAAATCTCCTCGCCAGTGGTGCCAGCATTCTAGGGGCTTATTTCAGCCGGGTCCCTGAATACAAACTCATATGACCACAATGGCGCCTTAAATAGTTGCAGCACGTATAGGACCTTCCTAGAAGGACCAATGAGAGGCTGCCACAGAGCGTGAGCACCTACAGGACCTTCCTGAAGGACCAATGGCTTTAGCGGCAGTATCTGATCATGTGACCCTCGATCTCCACTGAGAGATCTTACTCTGGGCATGCTCAGAACGAGAAAAGCAGGACTTAGTCCCAGAAGCGTCTGCTCACCGCTGTCCAGCACTGACTTCAATGGCAGAAGCAGGAAAAGCAGCAGTAACTCTTTGTACAGAGTCAGACTGAGGGAGATGCTGGGACTGACGTCTCCACTAAGCAGGCTCCAATGCGGCAGGAGAAGAATGGGAGACCGCAGCGGAGATGGCCCGAGATTCCCCCTGTGCAGAGGTGGGAACTTGACCCCTAACAATCATACCTTGATATCTGCGATCCGATGTCTTATTTAAAAAATTCACATTTTCCTTAATATGTAAATTAGCTGTTAAGATCTATGGGCGGGACATAGATGGCCCAGAGAATCTGCCTCCAGAGATTATTATAACTGAAAGGTAGCATTACCAGGATCAGACATATAGATAAGGAGTGCAAACTGTCAGTCACTACATGTCTCATGTTGGTAACATTAAATTCTCAGGGAGATCTATGCCCGTCCCATAGATCTTAATAGCTCATTTACATATTGAGAAAATCATGGATTTCTCTTGAATACAATATCGGGTCTCAGATATCAAGGAATAGTTTTCTGCAACTTCCTATAACCTATCCGGCCATATAGGGGGTTCAACCTACTGACAAATGCCCTTTATTGTTCACCACACAGTTTTGTTAAACAAATATTTACTTATTTGAGTGCCACAGGTTTCAGCATTTGATGGCTGAACTGTAGGAGAAATAGAGGCTCTTCAACTAGGAGCAACAACAGCTGTCACAACACAGCTGTCGGGTGACCCAGGACCAGGGGCTCCTTCCCCGTCCCTAAAACTAGGGGGCGTCCGCTGGCCCTACTTCCCGGGATACTTCTGAAGGTGCAGATGCCTGGGCCTCCACCCTTGCCTTATCTCCTGAGTTAGCCCTCCATCTGTTCTCTTCCCCCACCTCAGTGCACCAGTGCAGGAAGAGGGGCACTCAGTGCACCACAGTACACCAACCTGACAAACAAGGAAACACAAACAAGGGTTAACAGAAAATTCAACGAATACAAAATATTCACTCACATATAACAGAGGAATGCATCGGGGAGTGGAGGAAGGGGAATAAACCAAAATAGAGAAGGATAGGGAATTACCACACTTACAATCCAAGCAACAGTCACAGATAACTTCCTCCAACACTCCTTCTCAAATGAACACCTCTCCCTCCTTAAGCCATATAGCAAAGGCTAGCTCTGACAAGGATTTGTATCAGAGCCCTGATTATAAAGGGGAAAGGAGTGAGTGGCTAACTGATCTGAGCACAGAGATTTCCAACATGGTCGATTAACCCCTGTTCTGCCAGAAGGAATAAACACCATTAAAATGAAGGAGAAGTGCTTTTTCTTAGCTCCGGAGAAGGAGCAATCAGACGTTGCAGTCTTCGGTTCCACACTGTTGCGGTAACCCCGTGACACCAGCTTTGTAATGTGAAACTAATAGTGATGAGTGAACGTGCTCAAACAACATGTTATCCGAGTATCTTGGGCATGCTCGTACTGTATATTGTGTTCGAGTCCCTGCGGCTGCATGTTTCGTGGCTGTTAGACAGCCTCAACACATGCAGGGATTGCCTGTTTGTTAGGGAATCCCTGCATGGGCAGACTTGGCAGTTCAGAAATCTTCTAAAACACCCGTGGGACACTGTCTAGGGCAGCAGTATTAGGCTATGTGCACATGTTGCGGATTTTGATGAGGATCCGCAGCGTTTTTGGACACGCCGAATTGCATCAAATCCACAGTGTAGTGCACTATCAATGTTACTCTATGTGAAATGAAGAATTGTGCACATGCTGCGGAAAAATCTGCACGGATTTGCAGCATTTTATTTTCCACACCATGTCAATTCTTCTTGCAGATCTGTAGCGTTTCTGCACCCATTGACTTCAATTGAGTCAGGCACATCCGCAGCAAAATCGCAGGTGTAAAAATAAAAAAAAATGATCTGCAGTTTTGTTGCAGAAGAGCCTGCGAGAAATGCTGCAGATCGGGAGGGAGAGGAGTGTGTGGGTGGAGTGTGGGAGGAGACTGTGTGTGGGCGGAGACTATGTGAGCAGAGAAGATGTGCATGTCTGTGTGCAGGTATCTGTGTGTATCTGTGTGTGTGCGGGGCTGTGTGTGTCTGTGTGCGGGGCTGTTTGTGTCTGTGTGCGGGGGGTCTGCGGGGCTGTGCGGGGGTCTGTGGGGCTGTGTGTGTGTGTGGGATTGAGTGTGTGTGTGTGTGTGGGTCTGTGTGTAGGCAGGCATCGTCCGATGGGACTACAAGTCCCAACCAGCTATGCCTACTACAGTGACAGGTAGCCGGATGATGGGACAGTAGTAGTCCCATCATCCAGCTACTGTGTAAAAGAGGAAAAAACACATATACACATTCATACATACAGTAGATACATATAGACATACAGTACATACAGTATATACTCACCATACACCTAGTCCCCGAAGCACTTGATCACCTGTAAAAAAAAAATAATAATAATAAACCAACAGTATAATCCCTTATCTGATATAATCCATTTAATAACAAGTGTCCCACGACGATCTCCTGTAGAGAGCTGTCACATCAGGAGATGTGACTGCTCTCCAAGGGCTCTGGTGATACAATGACGGAAGGTATCCTTCCGCACTGTATCACTACGCTGTCAGGGGTCACTGTCACTGGCAACGCTGCGTGGGAAAATTCTCACGCAGCATTGCCGTAAAGTGAGATCCTGAACTCTCAGTGATAACACTGCAGGAGCCATTGTCTCCTGTCAGTATGTCACTGGAGGCCTATAGAGTTGTCACATCTCCTGATGTGACAGCTGTATAGGAGAGATTGTCGTGGGACACTCGTTATTATATGGACTGTGTCGAACAAGGGAGTATTTGTGTTGGTTTATTATTTTTTCTTTTTTGCAGTAGATTGTGGGCGTTGCATGGATTACCAGTACAATAAAGATGGCAAAACTGTATTGTGTTATATTTCATTAAAATACTTTATTCTGGCTGTGTTTATTTAACCCTTTAAGATCTATAGGATTAGTACTGGATAGGTGTCTTATTGACATCTCTCCATTACTAAGCTGGCTTAACATCACCTTACAATACAAAGGTGACATTAACCCCCTATTACCCCATATGCCACAGGTACAGGGCAGTGGGAAGAGAGAGGCTAAGTGCCGGAATTGGCGCATCTTACAGATGCGCCATTTCTGGGGCGCAGCTGTGTGCTGGTATTTGTAGCCAGGGGGCAGTATCCATGGTCCCTTCCTAGGCTATGAATACCAGCCCGCAGCTGTCTGCATAGCCTTTTCTGGCTAATAATTATAAGGGTACCCCACGGGCTGATATTCATAGCCTGGGAAGATCCATGGGTATTAACCCCTTCCTAAGCTTTTTTTTTTTCAATTTTTTTAAATTAAACAGATATTGCGTTTAAGGCCGGGGTCACACTTGCGAGAAACTCGCACGAGTCTCACACCTCGATACCCGGCACTTTGGACCGGAGTGTGCAGTTACATGAATTTCTATGTAGCTGAATGCTCCGGTCCGAGTGCCGGCGGGAGTGCCGACTACTGAGGTTAGATACTAGTGCGAGTTTCTCGCATGTGTGTCCCCGGCATAACGCAGCTTTTGTGTGTGTGTCTTTATTTAACTCTCTATGTACCATTTTATTATGTTTATTACTAAACATCGGGCTTCGTATTATCTATCTATCTATAGATCTATCAATCAATCTATCTATAGATCTATCAATCTATCGATATATCTATGTATCTCTCTATCTATAGATCTATCTATCCATCTATCTATAGATCTATCTATCTATCTATCTATGTATCGATATATCTATCTAGCTATCCATCTATAGATCGATCTATCTATCAATCTGTGTGTGTAAACATTATTCTTCAATGGAGTATGTAAATGAAGATGTTGGGCAAGAAATGACATCACAATTCTTTTTTTTTTTGTTAAAAAATAGATCTTTATCTAGCCTACAAAAATGCATACAATCCGCATGAAAAAAAACGCATGAAAATCCGCATCAAAAACACGTCAAATCCGCACAGATTTTTACCTGCATTTTCTGCCAAGAGATGCAGAATCTGCACAAGAAAATTCCACAGGCAAATCTGCAACGTGTGCACATACCCTTAGGGTATGAGCATATGATGCAGATTTGGCTACGGATCCACAGTGGATTTGACAGTACCATGTAAACCTATGGGAAACCAAATCCACAGTTAACATGTTGCGGAAAATTCCGCGCGGAAACGCTGCGGTTTATTTTCTGCAGCATGTCAAATTCAGCTGATTTCTTACCAAAAAGTTCAGCTCAACTTTCATATGATCATAAAATAAGGTGCAGGAATTATTTTTAACACAAAGAAAAAAAATACAACAATTTACATACACTACAGTAAATTCAGTAATGAAAAAAATGAATTGGTGTCAATATAGGGAATAACGCACAATGTATAAGAATTATATTGCACTGGTAAAAGGACATCCAGCAGAATAAAAATAGGTACAAATGATAAAGTCATGCTAAGTATTATTTTAATAATAATAATAATAAGTATTTTAGTGATAACATTGGTAATAAATGCAAACTGCATAAGATTGTATAAAGATAAGAAAAACTACCATGGGGCCATCGGAGAGCAAAAATGATAAAAAATAACGTGTAAAAAGGAATGAAAATGCTATTGCTAGTAATGTGTAACTATCCAAGAGAAACAAATGTGTAAAACAAACAGAAATTAGGTGTAGCGCACATTATTTAATATTAATAGCTTTCCGCTCAATCTCACGTCATGGCGACTTGATGGACGAACGTTGTGTAGGATGATTGATCTTATGCAAGCCTAGATAGGTCCACTATGTATGCTATACCTAGCCGTAGAATTTTTATTCCTTTTTACTTGTTATTTTTTTATCATTTTCTTTCCGTAAGGGCCCTATGGTAGTGTTTTGTAATCTTTATTCAACGTGTATTTATTTATTTTCTACCTATGCTGTCATTAAAATACATTTTTTTTAAATCTTGTTATCTGTTCATATACTGTATGCACCTTCTTTTCTTTTTTTTAAATTATATTTTGAGAAATATGATAATTCAATAAAAATTTACCATTAAATAAGAAAAAAAAAACATTTTTAGCTGGATTTTTAGGTAATTGCTTTAATATCACTGAATTGAATATCCACCTTATCAAGTTGCTCCTTTTCCATGGATGAACTGTTTGTCAACCATGTATTTGACATTTCCTGACACATGGTAAGGTTTTAATACTAGAGACAGGTTAGGACAGTCCCGATGTGTACACCCTGTCGTGGTGGGATGGCTTTCATACTTTTTTTTAACCTCTTTCCAAAATCGGGTGTAATAGTTGGAATCCTTCCCTTTGATGTGGGCTCCGGCGGTGAACCCACATCTTTCCGGGGACATGTCAGCTGTTTTGAACAGATGACATGGGCCCGCAATAGCCGTGAGTGGAATCGCGATCCACACACGGCTATTAGCCAGTTAAACTCTGACAGCGGCATTTAAATCGTTCTTCTGGCAATCGCACTGTAAATATGCAAACCGATGACCCCTGCCACGTGATCGCGGATCACCGGTGTGTTGGCATGACAACGTGAGGTCTCCTAGAGACCTCTATGGCTGTCACTGCCAGCATGCTGTGAGCACCACCCAGTGGTCGGCGCTCATAGCAAGTGAGTAAACCTGCCATATAGAGGTGATCTGAACATCGCCTCTATGTAGCAGCGTTGTGGCAGCTTCTAGTCTCCTATTGAAGCATGCCAAAAAACAAAAAAAAATGTTTTTAAAAATATAAAAAAATAAACAAAATATAAAAGTTCAAATAACCCCCCCCCCCCCTTTCAAAATAAAAAATAAAAATAAAATCAAACATACACATATTTGGTATCGCCGAGTTCAAAATCACCCGATCTATCAATAATAAAAAGAATTAACCTGATCGCTAAATGGCGTAGCGAGAAAAAAAGTCAAAACAGAATTATGTTTTTGCATTAACCCCTTAATCCCATATGACGCACTATCCCATCGAGGTGACCTGGGACTTAATTCCTAGTGACGGGATAGTACGTCATAGTTGATCGGCCATGCTCAAGGAGGGAGCGTGGCCGATCGCCACCAGATGTCAACTGATTATTGCAGCTGACATCCGGCACTATGTGCCAGGAGTGGTCACGGACCACTCATGGCACATTAACCCCTGGAACACTGCAGCATTCCGGCGGCATAGGGAAGCATCGCGCAGGGAGGGGGCTCCCTGCGTGCTTCCCTGAGACCCTCGGAACAACGCAATGTGATCGCGTTGTTCAGAGGGTCTCCTACCTCCTCCTCCCTGCAGGCCCCAGATGCAAAATAGCCACGGGGTTCCTTCCGGGTCCTGCAGGGAGGTGGCTTGCAAGCGCCTGCTCAGAGCAAGCGCCAGCAAGCCTCCCTGCAGTGCCTGTCAGATCACTGATCTGACACAGTGCACTGCAAAGTGTCAGATCAGCGATCTGATAATATATAGTGATGTCCCCCCCAGGACAATGTAAAAAAAAATTTACATGTGTAAAAAAGAAAAAAAAAAAACAATTCCTAAATAAAGAAAAAAAATATTGTTCCAATAAATACATTTCTTTATCTAAATAAAAAAAAAAACAATAAGTACACATATTTAGTATTGCCGCATCTGTAATGACCCGACCTATAAAACTGTCCCACTAGTTAACCCCTTCAGTGAACACCGTAAAAAAATGAAAAAAAAAAAAAAACAGGCAAAAAACAACGCTTTATTATCATACCGCCAAACAAACAGTGGAATAACACGCGATAAAAAAGACGGATATAAATAACCATGGTACCGCTGAAAGCGTCATCTTGTCCCATAAAAAACTAGCTGCCATACAGCATAATCAGCGAAAAAATAAAAAAGTAATAGTCCTCAGAATAAAGCGATGCAAAAATAATTATTTTTTACTTAATATAGTTTTTATCGTATAAAAGTGCCAAACATAAAAAGGTATCGCTGACCCGGAGAATAAAACTGCTTTATCAATTTTACCAAACGTGGAACGGTATAAATGCCCCCCCCCCCCAAAAAAAAAAAAAAAGAAATTCATGAATAGCTGGTTTTTGGTTATTCTGCCTCACAAAAATCAGAATAAAAAGCAATAAAAAAAATGTCATGTGCCCGAAAATGGTACCAATAAAAACGTCAACTCATCCCGCAAAAAAACAAGACCTCACATTACTCTGTGGACCATAATATGGAAAAATTATATCTCTCAAAATGAGGAGACGCAAAAACTATTTTTTTGCAAAAAAAAGCGTCTTTTAGTGTGTGACAGCTGCCAATCATAAAAATCCGCTAAAAAACCCGCTATAAATAGTAAATCAAACCCCCCTTCATCACCCCCTTAGTTAGGGAAAAATACAAAAATTAAAAAAATTTATTTATTTCCATTTTTCGATTAGGGTTAGGGTTAGGGTTGGGGCTAAAGCTAGGGTTATAGCTACAGATAGGGTTGGGGCTACAGTTAGGGTTGGGGCTTAAGTTAGGGTTATGGTTGGGGCTAAAGTTAGGGTTAGGGTTGGAGCTAAATTTAGGGTTAGAGTTGGGGCTAAAGTTAGGGTTTGGATTACATTTACGGTTGGGATTAGGGTTGGGATTAGGGTTAGGGGTGTGTTGAAGTTAGGGGTGTGGTTAGGGTTAGGGGCATGTTTGGGTTAGGGGTGTGGTTAGGGTTGTGGTTAGAGTTGGGATTAGGGTTAGGGGTGTGTTTGGGTTAGGGTTTCAGTTAGAATTGGGGGGGTTTCCACTGTTTAGGCACATCAGGGGGTCTCCAAACGCGACATGGTGTCCGATCTTAATTCCAGCTAATTCTGAGTAGAAAAAGTAAAACAGTGCTCCTCCCCTTCTGAGCTCTCCCGTGCTCCCAAACAGGAGTTTACCCCAACATATGAGGAATCAGCGTACTCAGGACAAATTGGACAACTTTTGGGGTCCAATTTCTCCTGTTACCCTTGGGAAAATACAAAACTGGGGGCTAAAACATAATTTTTGTGGAAAAAAAAAGAATTTTTATTTTCACGGCTCTGCGTTATAAACTGTAGTGAAACACTTGGAGGTTCAAAGTTCTCACAACACATCTAGATAAGTTCCTTAGGGGGTCTTTTTTCCAAAATGGTGTCACTTGTGGGGGGTTTCAATGTTTAGGCACATCAGGGGCTCTCCAAACGCGACATGGCGTCCCATCTCAATTCCTGTCAATTTTGCATTGAAAAGTCAAACGGTGCTCCTTCCCTTCTGAGCTCTGCCATGCGCCCAAACAGTGGTTTACTCCCACACATGGGGTCTCAGCTTACTCAGGACAAATTGCACAACAACTTTTTGGGTCCAATATATTCTGTTACCCATAGGAAAATAAAAAATTGGGGGCAAAAATATCATTTTTGAGAAAAATATAATTTTTTTATTTTTACGGCTCTGCATTATAAACTTCTGTGAAGCACTTGGTGGGTCAAAGTGCTCACCACACATCTGGATAAGTTCCTTAGGGGGTCTACTTTCCAAAATGGTGTCACTTGTGGGGGGTTTCAATGTTTAGGCACATCAGGGGCTCTCCAAACGCAACATGGCGTCCCATCTCAATTCCAGTCAATTTTGCATTGAAAAGTCAAACGGCGCTCCTTCCCTTCCGAGCTCTGCCATGCGCCGAAACAGTGGTTTACCCCACAAATGGGATATCAGCGTACTCAGGACAAATTGCACAACAATTTTTGGGGTCCAATTTCTTCTGTTACCCTTGGGAAAATACAAAATTGGAGGGCAAAATATCATTTTTGTGAAAAAATATGATTTTTTTTATTTTTACGGCTCTGCATTATAAACTTCTGTGAAGCACTCGGTGGGTCAAAGTACTCACCACAAATCTAGATAAGTTCCTTAGGGGGTCTACTTTCCAAAATGGTGTCACTTGTGGGGGTTTCAATGTTTAGGCACATCAGGGGCTCTGCAAACGCGACATGGCGTCCTATCTCAATTCCAGTCAAATTTGCATTGAAAAGTCAAACGATGCTCCTTCCCTTTCGAGCTCTGCCATGCGCCCAAACAGTGGTTTACCCCCACATATGGGGTATTGGTGTATTCAGGAGAAATTGCACAACAACATTTGGGGTCCAAATTCTCCTGTTACCCTTGGTAAAATAAAACAAATTGGAGCTGAAATAAATTTTTTGTGGAAAAAAGTTAAGTGTTCATTTTTTTTAAACATTCCAAATATTCCTGTGAAACACCTGAAGGGTTAATAAACTTCTTGAATATGGTTTTGAGCACATTGACGGGTGCAATTTTTAGAATGGTGTCACACTTTGGTATTTTCTATCATATAGACCCCTCAAAGTGACTTCAAATGTGATGTGGTCCTTAAAAAAAAATGGTGTTGTAAAAATGAGAAATTGCTGGTTAACTTTAAACCCTTATAACTCCCTAACAATAAAAATTTAGTTTCCAAAATTGTGCTGATGTAAAGTAGACATGTGGGAAATGTTACTTATTAAGTATTTTGTGTGACATATCTCTGTGATTTAAGGGCATTCAAATTCAAAGTTGGAAAATTGCGAAATTTTCGCAAAATTTCTGTTTTTTTCACAAATAAACGCCAGTAATATCAAAGAAATTTTACCAGTATCATGAAGTACAATATGTCACAAGAAAACACTGTCAGAATCATCAGGATCTGTTGAAGCGTTCCAGTGATATAACCTCATAAAGGAAAAGTGGTCAGAATTGTAAAAATTGGCCCAGTCAATAACGTGCAAACCACCCTTGGGGGTTAAGAGGTCAAAATGCAATAACGGACGATCAAAAGAACGTATCTACACCAAAATGGTATCATTGAAAAAGTCAGCTCAGCGCACACAAAAAAAGCCCTCACCCGACCCGAGATCACGAAAATGGAGACGTTACGGGTATTGGAAAATAGCGCATTTTTCAAAGATTTTAATTGTTTTTACACCACTTAGATAAAAAAGAACCTAGACATGTTTGGTGTCTATGAACTCGTAATGTCCTGGAGAATCATAATGGTAGGTCAGTTTTAGCATTTAGTGAACCTAATAAAAAAGCCAAACAAAAAACAAGTGTGAGATTGCACTGTTTTTGCAATTTCACAGCACTTGGAAATTGTTTCCCATTTTCTAGTTCCCGACATGGTAAAACTAATGGTGTCATTCAAAAGTACAACTCGGCCCGCAAAAAATAAGCCACGGCCATATTGACGGAAAAATAAAAAAGTTATGGCTCTGGGAAGGAGGGGGGTGAAAAACGAAAACGCAAAACTGAAAAAAGCTCTGGGGTTAAGGGGTTAAAAAAACAAAATGGTGATAACCAAGTAACCAATTTTATTTACATGTGTAAGGGCGCTAACACATTGCATGTATATCAACTTACGCTTCAGATCATTTTTTTTTGTTTTGGTCTATTTTACATGTACATAAACTTAAGTAACATCTAGAAAAAATTCTGGCTTATAATTTTTAAATCATGTACACTTCAAGTGTTGCTGGAACAAATAAACAAAAAAAAAAACAACAACCATATTTTAATATTGCATTTAATTTACTTTTCAAGTGTTAACAAAAAAAAAGAAAAAAAAAAAAGAAATGCTCTCTCTTTAACCACACTTGTAACCAGCTGTGGGTGTGAACAGGAAGGCGGTTGGTTAATCTTGGATGGAAATATAATTGAAGTTTATATTCAGAATTGTTTCCTACTCTCGGACGCCCACCTCTCCAAGAGTCCCCACTTAGAAAGCGCTGCCTAATATGAATAAGATGGGTAGGTCAGGGATCCCCCTGAAGTGGTGGAAAATATCAATCTTTATTGGGAATCTCCCCTCCCATACTGTAACCCAACCGCCTGCGGCTTGGCAGCATTCCCTGCTTATGTAGAATGTATGATGTAGTCCCTCTAAATACCTACATGATCTAGTGCCAGTGCGGCCTAAGGTTTCATCTGATCATATCATGCAGCTCATGCATTGCAGCCGTCAGTGTAAAATCCTCCTCAAATTCTAAAATATTTATTAAGAAATATAAATTTATATATGGAAGAAAATAACCTTGTTCTTGCCTGTCATCTGATTCATGCTGCCGAAACTGCGGTAACATTCAGAGCCTGGAGCGCAAATATAGTTTTAAGATCCAGACAGCAACTCGAGGGCAGAAATATCATTGGTGCAACCTGTGAGGCTGCACAGAGGCCCAAGAGCTAAGGGGGCCCATTTCTACCTCCAAAGCAGGTGCAATTTAGCATTTTTAGGTGCTCCTGGGTTGCAAAGGGCCCATATACAACCCCTGGCAAAAGTTATGTAATCACCGGCGTTGGAGGATGTTCATTCAGTTGTTTAATTTTGTAGAAAAAAAGCAGATCACAGACATGGCACAAAACTAAAGTCATTTCAAATGGCAACTTTCTGGCTTTAAGAAACACTACAAGAAATCAAAAATATTTAGAATTGAGAGTCCTCATGGTTGATACCTTTTAATGGCTAACTAAAGAGATGGTAACAAATTGCAAGCTTTCGAGACTACACAGGTCTCTTCATCAGGCAATGACTAAAAGAAATTCTGAAGAATCACATATTTATGCACAACATAGCACAGAAAAAAAAACCATGGATAAGACAGGTGACATGAAGCAGAATTACCATGAGTGATAAACAGTTATGTCCATAAATATTGGGCCAGTTCTTAGATAAGGATTGTTTTATTGTCCTCTGATTGGGGTCGGGTTCTGTTGTGATGACCCCTCATAGTCTGAGGGGCAAGTTCCTTAGTTGATGTAAAAAGACATAAATCCATGCGACACATTCATTCCTCCACTAAGGCTGTCAAAGGTCGTCATCAGTTTATATTCCCATACTCTTCTGTCTCTCTTAGATTTGAAGCCACCTTTTAACACAAGTAATTTCATGTCCATAATGTTATGATTTGGGATACAAAAATGTATTGCCACAGGTAGATCCATTCTTTTTTTCTCTTATTGTGTGACAGTGAGAATCCATTCTTGTTCTAAGCTTTTGCCCTGTCTCCCCCACATACAGACCCCCAGTTGGACATTTAGTACAAATAATTAGGTACACCATATTAGAAGTGTCGCAGCTGAAAGTACCTGGTATCTTGTAGTCCTGAAGTGAATTGGGGATCTTTATCTTGTCCGTGGTCATTATAAATGGACACGTTTTACATATTTTCTGCTTGCAAGGAAAGGTACCTGCAGCTGTTGGAGAGGACAGGGAGCTTCTGGACAATGATGCTTCTTCGATTTGGGGGCTGCCTAAAACACAGTAGTGAGTAGTCTGGAAAAATGGATTGTAAGCGGGCATCTTTTCGTAGTAAAGGTTGTAATTTCCGTGCAGCTCCCCTTAGCACCTCCAGATTTGGATTGTAGGTGACCACTAGAGGCACCCGGTTGTTTTCTTCTTTAGCTTTGTAATGTAGCAGGTGATTCCTTGATATTCTGGTGGCTCTTGTAATCTGGTTTTCAATTATTCTTGGATGGTAGCCCTGATTCAAAAAAGGTCTTTCTGAGGCGACCAAGGTGTTCATCCCTATCCATTGGGTGGGAACATATACGATTGTATCTGATGGCTTGGCTGTAGACAATAGAGTTTTTTATGTGTTTTGGATGGAAACTGTCCCATTTAAGGTATGTTGGGCAGTCGATTGGCTTCTGATACAGGGATGTCTCTATTTTATTGTTCTGCAGCTTAATGATGGTGTCCAAAAAGTAAATTTCAGTGCAGGAGTAGTGGAGTCTCGCGCCAGCCGAAGGATTAACTTCCCCTATTAGAAGAAACACAGACCTCACTTGCCTCCAGAGAAACACCCCACAGAAATAGCAGCCCCCCACATGTAATAACGGTGAAATGAGAGGAAAGCACATACGTAGTTATGAAAATAGAATCAGCAAAAATGAGGCCCGCTAAAGCTAGATAGCAGAGGATACAAAAGTGAACTGCGCGGTCAGCGAAAAACCCTTCAAAAACCCATCCTGAAATTACTTGAACTCATGTGCCAACTCATGGAACATGAGGAGTAATTTCAGCCCACTAGAGCAACCAGCAACAAGGAATCAAATATCAGCAAGCTGGACTAAGACAAAAATAAAGCAAAACGTGGAACAGGGAAATCAAAACTTAGCTTGTCCTGAAGATAACAGACGCAGGGAGCAGAGGTAAAAAGACACGCTGATTACATTGATAGCCGGCGAGGAAATGACAAAAAGGCCAGGTTAAATAGGAAACTCCCATAACCTGATGGAACAGGTGGACACCAGAGACCGCAGAGAACACAAGTCACCCAGTACCATCAGTAACCACCAGAGGGAGCCCAAAAACAGAACTCACAACAGTACCCCCCCCTTGAGGAGGGGTCACCGAACCCTCACGAGAACCACCAGGGCGACCAGGATGAGCCCTATGAAAAGCACGGACCAAATCGGCAGCATGAACATCAGAGGCAATCACCCAAGAATTATCCTCCTGACCATAACCCTTCCACTTGACCAAATACTGGAGTTTCCGTCTGGAAACACGAGAATCCAAGATCTTCTCCACAACATACTCCAATTCACCCTCCACCAGCACCGGAGCAGGAGGCTCAAGCGAAGGAACAACAGGTACCTCATACTTCCGCAACAACGACCGATGGAACACATTATGAATAGCAAACGATGCCGGGAGATCCAAACGAAACGACACAGGGTTAAGAATTTCCAAGATCCTATAGGGACCGATGAACCGAGGCTTGAACTTAGGAGAAGAGACCTTCATAGGAACAAAACGAGAAGACAACCACACCAAATCCCCAACAAGAAGTCGAGGACCCACGCGGCGACGGCGATTAGCAAACTGCTGAGCCCTCTCCTGGGACAACTTCAAATTGTCCACCACATGACTCCAAATCCGATGCAACCTATCCACCACCATGTCCACTCCAGGACAATCAGAAGGCTCCACCTGACCAGAGGAAAAACGAGGATGAAACCCCGAATTACAAAAGAAAGGAGAAACCAAGGTAGCAGAACTAGCCCGATTATTAAGGGCAAACTCGGCAAGCGGCAAAAAGGAAACCCAGTCATCTTGATAAGCAGAAACAAAACACCTTAAATAAGTTTCTAAAGTCTGATTAGTTCGTTCCGTCTGGCCATTCGTCTGGGGATGGAATGCAGACGAAAAGGACAAATCAATGCCCATCTTAGCACAGAACGTCCGCCAAAATCTAGACACAAACTGGGATCCCCTGTCAGAAACGATGTTCTCCGGAATGCCATGCAAACGGACCACGTTTTGAAAAAACAGAGGGACCAACTCAGAGGAGGAAGGTAACTTAGGCAAGGGTACCAGATGAACCATCTTAGAAAAGCGGTCACACACAACCCATATGACGGACATTTTTTGAGAGACAGGGAGATCCGAAATAAAGTCCATGGAAATGTGCATCCAAGGCCTCTTCGGGATAGGCAAAGGTGACAACAATCCACTGGCCCGAGAACAGCAAGGCTTAGCCCGAGCGCAAACTCCACAAGACTGCACGAAAGAACGCACATCCCTCGACAAGGAAGGCCACCAAAAAGACCTGGCCACCAAGTCTCTAGTACCAAATATTCCAGGATGACCTGCCAACACAGAAGAATGGACCTCGGAGATGACTCTACTGGTCCAATTATCCGGAACAAACAGTCTTTCCGGCGGACAACGATCAGGTTTATCCGCCTGAAACTCCTGCAAAGCACGTCGCAAGTCTGGGGAGACAGCCGACAAAATCACCCCATCCCTAAGGATACCAGTGGGCTCAGAATTTCCAGGGGAGTCAGGCACAAAACTCCTAGAAAGTGCATCCGCCTTCACATTCTTTGAACCTGGCAGGTATGAAACCACAAAATTGAAATGGGAGAAAAACAGTGACCAACGAGCCTGTCTAGGATTCAGACGCTTGGCAGACTCAAGGTACATCAAATTTTTGTGATCAGTCAAGACCAGCACACGATGTCTAGCACCCTCAAGCCAATGACGCCACTCCTCAAATGCCCACTTCATGGCCAAAAGCTCCCGATTACCAACATCATAATTCCGTTCAGCGGGCGAAAATTTTCTAGAAAAGAACGCACATGGCTTCATCACTGAGCCATCGGAGCTTCTCTGTGACAAAACCGCCCCCGCTCCGATCTCGGAAGCATCAACCTCAACCTGAAAAGGAAGCGACGTATCTGGCTGACGCAACACAGGAGCAGAAGAAAACCGGCGCTTAAGTTCCTGAAAGGCCTCCACAGCCGCAGGAGACCAATCAGTAACATCAGCACCCTTCTTAGTCAAATCCGTCAAAGGCTTAACAACACTAGAAAAATTAGTTATGAAGCGACGATAAAAATTAGCAAAGCCCAAGAACTTCTGTAGACTCTTAAGAGATGTAGGCTGCGTCCAGTCACAAATAGCCTGAACCTTGACGGGATCCATCTCAATAGTAGAAGGGGAAAAAATATACCCCAAAAAGGAAATCTTCTGGACTCCAAAGAGACATTTAGAACCCTTTACAAACAAAGAATTGGCCCGCAGGACCTGAAACACCTTCCTGACCTGCTGAACATGAGACTCCCAGTCATCAGAAAAAACCAAAACATCATCCAAATACACGATAATAAATTTATCCAGATATTCACGGAAAATATCGTGCATAAAAGACTGGAAGACAGAAGGAGCATTAGAAAGTCCAAAAGGCATCACCAAATACTCGAAATGGCCCTCAGGCGTATTAAATGCGGTTTTCCACTCATCACCCTGCCTTATCCGCACAAGATTATACGCACCCCGAAGATCAATCTTAGTGAACCATTTAGCCCCCTTAATGCGAGCGAACAAATCAGTCAACAATGGCAAAGGATACTGATATTTGACTGTAATCTTATTCAAAAGACGATAATCTATGCAAGGCCTCAAGGAACCATCTTTTTTGGCCACGAAAAAAAAACCTGCTCCCAAAGGGGACGAAGATGGACGGATATGTCCCTTTTCCAAGGACTCCTTAACATAATTCCGCATAGCAGTATGCTCTGGCACTGACAGATTGAACAAACGACCTTTAGGGAATTTACTGCCAGGAATCAAATCTATAGCACAATCGCAATCCCTGTGAGGAGGAAGCGAACTGAGCTTAGACTCCTCAAAAACCTCCCGATAATCAGACAAAAATACCGGAACCTCAGAAGGAGTAGATGAAGCGATAGAAATCGGAGATGCATCATCATGAACCCCCTGACATCCCCAGCTTAACACAGACATTGTTTTCCAGTCCAGGACTGGGTTATGAGTTTGTAACCATGGCAGACCAAGCACTAAGACATCATGTAAATTATACAGTACCAGGAAGCGAATCACCTCCTGATGAACGGGAGTCATACGCATGGTCACTTGTGTCCAGTACTGAGGTTTATTCATAGCCAAAGGTGTAGAGTCAATTCCTTTCAAAGGAATAGGAACTTCCAGAGGTTCCAGACTAAACCCACAGCGATTGGCAAATGACCAATCCATAAGACTCAGGGCAGCGCCTGAATCCACATAGGCATCGACGGAAATGGATGATAATGAACAAATCAGAGTCACAGACAGAATGAACTTAGACTGTAAAGTACCAATGGCAACAGACTTATCAACCTTTTTTGTGCGTTTAGAGCATGCTGATATAACATGAGCTGAATCACCACAATAAAAACACAATCCATTTTTCCGCCTATAATTTTGCCGTTCACTTCTGGACTGAATTCTATCACATTGCATTATCTCAGGTGCCTGTTCAGAAGACACCGCCAAATGGTGCACAGGTTTGCGCTCCCGTAAACGCCGATCAATCTGAATAGCCATAGTCATGGACTCATTCAGACCTGTAGGCGCCGGGAACCCCACCATAACATCTTTAATGGCCTCAGAAAGGCCATCTCTAAATTTTGCAGCCAGAGCGCACTCATTCCACTGAGTAAGCACCGACCATTTCCGAAATTTCTGACAATATATTTCTGCTTCATCTTGCCCCTGAGAGAGAGCCAATAAAGCTTTTTCAGCCTGAATCTCTAGGTTAGGTTCCTCATAGAGCAAACCCAATGCCAGAAAAAACGCATCCACATTGAGCAACGCAGGATCCCCTGGTGCCAATGCAAATGCCCAATTCTGAGGGTCACCCCGCAGGAAAGATATAACAATCTTGACCTGCTGAGCAGGGTCTCCAGAGGAGCGAGATTTCAAAGAAAGAAACAACTTGCAATTGTTCCTAAAATTCAGAAAACTAGATCTATCTCCAGAAAAAAACTCTGGGATAGGAATTCTAGGTTCAGACATAGGCGTATGTACAACAAAATCTTGTATATTTTGAACCTTAGCAGCAAGATTATTCAGGCTGGAAGCCAAACTCTGGACGTCCATGATAAACAGCTGAGGTCAGAGCCATTCAAGGATTAAGAGGAGGAAAAAAAAACAGCCAAGCTGCAATTAAGGCTAGGCAGCAAACACTGAGGAGGGGGAAAAAAAAAAAAAAAACTTCCTCAGACTACTTTTCCTCCTACTTCAGCCAAAACGATGACCAATTTTTTAGGGCCGGCTATACTGTCATGATCCCAATGGCAGGGGATCACAAAAGGACAAGCACAAAAACAAAACAAGCTCTAGGGTGATGGAACCTGAGCTGACCGTGATCCTGAACCTAAACACACAACTAGCAGTAGCCGGGGAACGTGCCTACGATGATTCCTAGACGTCTCGCGCCAGCCGAAGGATTAACTTCCCCTATTAGAAGAAACACAGACCTCACTTGCCTCCAGAGAAACACCCCACAGAAATAGCAGCCCCCACATGTAATAACGGTGAAATGAGAGGAAAGCACATACGTAGTTATGAAAATAGAATCAGCAAAAATGAGGCCCGCTAAAGCTAGATAGCAGAGGATACAAAAGTGAACTGCGCGGTCAGCGAAAAACCCTTCAAAAAACCATCCTGAAATTACTTGAACTCATGTGCCAACTCATGGAACATGAGGAGTAATTTCAGCCCACTAGAGCAACCAGCAACATGGAATCACATATCAGCAAGCTTGTTGTGAATTCTGTGGCTGAATTCACTCCTGTGGTCACAAGTGGTACTGCAGCTTCTGAGCTTCCTCCCTCAGGTGTTCTGGTGAGCTCGTTAACTGCTTCATTACTTAACTCCGCCTGATGCTGCTATCCTTGCTCCTTGTCAATGTTTCAGTGTTGGATCTGAACTTCTCCTGATTGTTCCTGTGACCTGCTGCTCTGTATAGCTAAGTGCTTTTTGCTTTTTTGTTGCTTTTTTTCTGTCCAGCTTGTCTTTTGTTTTGCTGGAAGCTCTGAGACGCAAAGGGTGTACCGCCGTGCCGTTAGTTCGGCACGGTGGTTTTTTTTGCCCCCTTTGCGTGGTTTTGCTTTAGGGTTTTTTGTAGACTGCAAAGTTCACTTTACTGTCCTTGCTCTGTCCTAGAATATCGGGCCCCACTTTGCTGAATCTATTTCATCCCTACGTTTTGTCTTTTCATCTTACTCACAGTCATTATATGTGGGGGGCTGCCTTTTCCTTTGGGGAATTTCTCTGGGGCAAGTCAGGCCTATTTTTCTATCTTCAGGCTAGCTAGTTTCTTAGGCTGTGCCGAGTTGCCTAGGTAGTTGTTAGGCGCAATCCACAGCCGCTTTTAGTTGTGTTTAGGATAGGATCAGGTGTGCAGTCTACAGAGTTTCCACGTCTCAGAGCTCGTTCTTGTATTTTTGGGTATTTGTCAGATCACTGTGTGCGCTCTGATCGCTAAGCACACTGTGTTTCTGGATTGCCTTCATAACACCTGTCATTAGCAAACATAACACAAGCTGGACTAAGACAAAAATAAAGCAAAACGTGGAACAGGAAAATCAAAACTTAGCTTGTCCTGAAGATAACAGACGCAGGGAGCAGAGGTAAAAAGACACGCTGATTACATTGATAGCCGGCGAGGAAATGACAAAAAGGCCAGGTTAAATAGGAAACTCCCATAACCTGATGGAACAGGTGGACACCAGAGACCGCAGAGAACACAAGTCACCCAGTACCATCAGTAACCACCAGAGGGAGCCCAAAAACAGAACTCACAACAGGGCCCGCGCCCGCACGTCAATAGTTAACAGTCGCCAGCCAGTCTGAGGCTGGCGGCTGAATAGGGCCGCAGTGCGCACTCGCCGGCCTCGCCGGCGCCTGACGTCATTGTCAGCTGCCGGGCCCGACAAGTGCGTCTGTGTGGAGCCTGGAGGGAGCTTCACCCGGCGCAGGAGCTTGGCCAGGTAAGAACTCTTGTTTTTTTTTTTCTTTGCGAGCTGCGATCCAGGGGGGCCCGGGGGGGTGGGGGGGCAGAAATGCTGGACTCAGTGGGGCAGAAATGCTGGACTCAGTGGGGCAGAAATGCTGGACTCAGTGGGGCAGAAATGCTGGACTCAGTGGGGCAGAAATGCTGGACTCAGTGGGGCAGAAATGCTGGACACAGTGGGGCAGAAATGCTGGACACAGTGGGGCAGAAATGCTGGACACAGTGGGGCAGAAATGCTGGACACAGTGGGGCAGAAATGCTGGACACAGTGGGGCAGAAATGCTGGACACAGTGGGGCAGAAATGCTGGACACAGTGGGGCAGAAATGCTGGACACAGTGGGGCATAAATGCTGGACACAGTGGGGCATAAATGCTGGACACAGTGGGGCATAAATGCTGGACACAGTGGGGCATAAATGCTGGATACAGTGGGGCAGAAATGCTATGGACACAGTGGAGCAGAATGCTGGACACACTGGGGCAGAATGCTGGACACAGTGACAGGGGCAGAATGCTGGACACAGGGGCAGACTGTGAGACCCGGGGGTAGAATGCTGGACATTGGGGCAGAATGCTGGAAATTGGGGCAGAAAGCGAGACACGGGGCAGAATGGAGATACAGGGCATGATGAAAGACATGGGGGCATGACTGGAGACAGATGGGGGAGGATTGGAGACAGATGGGGCAGAATGGAGACACAGGGGGCATGATTGGAGACAAGTGGCTGGATTTCAGACATGGGGGCATGGTTGGAGACATAGGGGGCAGAATGGAGACATGGGGCATGATTGGAGACAGATCGTGCAGGATCATGGGGCAGGATGGATATGATGGAGAAAGATGGGGCAGGATGGAGAGATCACATGGGGCGATCATATGGGGCAGGATGGGGAGATCATATGGGGCAGAATGGATACTCATGAGGGCAAGATGGGAGAACATGTGGCTGACGCCAGGAATGAGACACACGGTGGCCAGGATGGGGAATATTTTTACCATAGGGGCTAATTTAGGGATATTATTACTGCAGTGATGTATTTATTTTATTTTTTGAGGACACGGTTTTAAATGGGGGGGCGGTCCTGTTACTGTGTAGAGTGACACTATGTCGCCTCTTTTTCTTCATGTGGTGTAATGTAGAAGGTGGGAAAAAATAAGTAATGTATTCTACAAGCGGAGCTCGAGATAACTGTGTTATTTCCTGCAGAGAGAAGTCCTGGCTGGATTAAATGATGGCGGTCTGTGCTGGATGAAAGATGAAGGACTTCACCTAGAGACGTCACTGGTGAGTCAGTGTGTTACCTATACACTGACACTATACACTGTATACTGTATACAGAGCTCCTGTGTATAATTTCACTAGTGATCACTGTATTATCTGTACACAGACACTGCATACTAAGTACAGATCTCCTGTGTATAATGGCACTTATGGTGATAGTATGGTGCTTTTTTTTAATTACTGATCAGTATTGTAGTATTCAGTCACTATGTGGTGGTAATATGTGGTCTGGACATGGTGTTGCGGTATTTGTTCCTTGTATGTGATATTATTCGATCACTGTGGTGGTAATATGTCATCTGGTCATGGTGTAGCGGTATTTGTTCCTTGTATGTGATATTATTGGTCATTTTAAAAATTGAAAAAATAAATAAAAATATACCTAAATTGTATTGCATATTTTAACAAATACTTAATAGGTTACAGTAGAGTAGGGCCCGGCCAAAAGTGTCTACCGTGTTATGGTGGCGGCTTAAAAAATCTTTTGGCCAAAACAAAAGCTGCTGGCTATATTTATGATCTGGTGATGGGAACTGTTGATGTGTGATAGGTGAGAAGTGGAGTTTTTCCAAGAGAGAGCGGTGGGTCTGTGGACAGTTCGAGGGGTGGAGCGTGGAGGCGGGGCTGGGGTGGAGCCTGGGCGGAGTCTCAAGGGGGCCCCGAAAATTTTGCCAGTATGGGGCCCCGAAATTTCTAGTGGCAGCCCTGGGTTCCTTCTGGTAGAGGACCTATTGCTGATAGTTTATTCAATAGGTCAGTTGTGTCCTGAATGAAGCTGGGTGTATCCTTTACCAGGGGTTTAAGAATACCCTCTACCCATCCAGATACCTGCTCAGTAAGGGTGCCCACACATGAAATAATTGGTCTTCCTGCAGCTCCCCTTAGCACCTCCATATTTGGATTGTAGTTAACTACTAGAGGTACCCGATTATTTTCTTCTTTAGCTTTGTAAAGTAGCACGTGATTCCTTGATATTCTGGTGGCTCTTGTAGTCTGGTTTTCAATTGTTCTTGGATGGTAGCCCTGATTCAAAAAGGTCTTTCTGAGGCGACCAAGGTGTTCAATGCGCTTGCGCCTGCCGCCAGCTTCCGGTCCCAGAGATGCATTGCAAAATTACCCAGAAGACTTAGCGGACTTGCGAGACCGCAAAGTCTTCTGGGTAATTTCGCAATGCATCCTGGGAATGGAAGATGGCGGCAGCCGCACGCCCATCGCCAGAGCGCCGTTGGATCCCAGGGGGTGAGTATTTAACTATATTTTATTTTAATTCTTTTTTTTAACAGAGATATGTCCCAAACTGCTAAATACTGCGTGGGCTGCGTTATATACTAGATGGCTGCTATATACTACGTGGGTAGTACTATATACTACATGGCTGCTATATACTACGTGGGCAGTACTATATACTACATGGCTGCTATATACTACGTGGGTAGTACTATATACTACATGGCTGCTATATACTACGTGGGCAGTACTATATACTACATGGCTGCTATATACTACGTGGGCAGTACTATATACTACATGGCTGCTATATACTACGTGGGCAGTACTATATACTACATGGCTGCTATATACTACATGGGCAGTACTATATACTACATGGCTGCTATATACTACGTGGGCAGTACTATATACTACATGGCTGCTATATACTACGTGGGCAGTACTATATACTGCATGGCTGCTATATACTACGTGGGCAGTACTATATACCGCATGGCTGCTATATACTACGTGGGCAGTACTATATACTACATGGCTGCTATATACGTGGGCAGTACTATATACTACATGGCTGCTATATACTACGTGGGCAGTACTATATACTACGTGGGCAGTACTATATACTACATTGTTGCTATATACTATGTGGGCAGTACTATATACTACATGGCTGCTATATACTACGTGGGCAGTACTATATACTACATGGCTGCTATATACTACGTGGGCAGTGTTATATACTACATGGCTGCTGTATACTACGTGGCCTGTGTTACATACTGCGTGGGCTGCGTTATATACTACATGGCTGCTATATACTACGTGGCTGCTATATACTACATGGCAAGTGTTACATACTATGTGGCCTGTGTTTTGTACTGCGTGGGTTGTGCTATATATTGCGTGGCACATGTAAGCCCTGAATGCACAATGCCGCAGTAGGCTGAAAACCGCTAATAATGCGTGGAATCAATAATAGCTCACAAGTCCAGCACAATAAGGAATTGAAAATCCAAAAACTAAACCGGGGAGGAGAAAAGAGCAGGATTCAGTGTGGGGGAAGCCCAACGCGTGTCGCCGTTGCATGGACGGCTTCTTCAAGGGAAGTGTAAGGTAAGTCATCAATACAGCATTTAAATACCTCTCGATAATAGTCGGTCAGTGAATGCAGGTGCACGGGAGGCCGGAACGGGAAATTACTTCATCAGGAAGGAACTGCGGGCAGACGTCTCTGACCATAGTGTCCAATGCGCACGCGCCTAAGGAGTTCAGCGCGGCACATCGGAACACAGTGAGAAACATGTCACGCGCAAGCGAAGAGTGGAAGGACCAAAGATTTAGGGACATGAGATCAAGCAAATCAGTAATTGACTGGTAACCAAGCAAAAAAGAGACAAAATACATTGGGGCAATTACAAAATGTATAATGGGGAAGTAGAAACCAAGACTATGGCTAATAGGATAATATATTTATAATATATGGATAAATGAGTAAACATATAATACTTCCCTTACCCTTCCCTTTTATACTGAAGAATGCAATTAAATTAGTTTTCCAGAGTAAATTTTTTTTAGCATATTCTTTATTATATTTATGCTTGAAAAAAACAATAATACACAAGAAAAACCCCCAATAACTACCATAAGGTATATGGTTCATTCATGAATAAAAAAGTATAACATTTATTAAGTACATCATCATAAAAACAATCTCCGTATAGCAATACAAAAGTTAATTATACAAAAAGAGGGTTTCTCACTATTTGTACAAGGATCCAGGTAAAAATGTTCCTACACCCACACAAACATTAAGTATATCGGCCAGAGGTTCAAGTTCTCAGCACCATGTGTATTACAATTGCAAATAGCCACTATACAAGGGCTATCGTTACAAGATGGTAAAGATATTAAAAGGAATGAACCTCACCCATGTTTGCCTTAGTGTGGATGGGGAACCGCCAGCCCCTACGCGCGTTTCATGTAGGCTTCTTCAGGGGGCCGTATCAAGTGTGTCACTACAGGATCTTAAATAGTGCTACTGCACCTGATGTAAATAAGCGGACCTAAACAGCGGCGCATGTACGCGCAACACAGGCGCCGGAAATTGCATCATCCCCGGCCTCCCGGGCGATGCGTGACGCCAGGGAGCCATCTCCATGGCAACCATGGTCAGCGCGCATCACCCAATTTAGCGCCAAGTACGTAGAGCCGTGCTAAATAGGACGCTAAAGCGTTACCAAGTGCGTACCAGATTTAGGCACATAGCAGTGAAGTCATAAGGGTACATAAAGCCGTATCAAATGGAACGCTACAATGTCACTACGTACTTTTTATGACTTTGTTGTTAGGCACTCTTAAATTTAGTGCGCACCAAGCGCTGTTCCAGCGTCCCATTCAGCACAGCACTATGCACTTTATGTATGTGTATAGCCCCCGCTCTCGTCTTCTCCACTACGGGCCAGTGCGCATGACCGTGACGTCGGTGCTTCGGAGCATCATTCTTGGCGCCCATTGGGTGATGCGCGCTGACCATGGTTGCCATGGAGATGGGAGGCCGGGGATGATTCAATTTCCGGCGCCTGTGTCGCGCGTACATGCGCCGCTGTTTAGGTCCGGTTATTTACATCAGGTGCGGTAGCACTATTTAAGATCCTGTAGTGACATACTTGATACGGCCCCCTGAAGAAGCCTACGCGAAACGCGCGTAGGGGCTGGCGGTTCCCCACACTAAGGCAAACATGGGTGAGGTTCATTCCTTTTAATATCTTTACCATCTTGTAACGATAGCCCTTGTATAGTGGCTATTTGCAATTGTAATACACATGGTGCTGAGAACTTGAACCTCTGGCCGATATACTTAATGTTTGTGTGGGTGTAGGAACATTTTTACCTGGATCCTTGTACAAATAGTGAGAAACCCTCTTTTTGTATAATTAACTTTTGTATTGCTATACGGAGATTGTTTTTACGATGATGTACTTAATAAATGTTATACTTTTTTATTCATGAATGAGCCTCTTTGACTCCACCTGCTGTATTGTCTATAGACTATTGGGAGTTGCTCCGCATTAGATTATATGTTGCTCTAATCTATATATTCATAAGGTATATGGTACATAGAGCTATACGTCTAGACAGATATACGAATGCGTAAAAACACACGCAAATGCATGTATTTTGGCAAATAAATTGATGTGCCACGACAACTGCCGCATAACAGAAAAGTCTACCGTGAAAAAAAGTCCAAGTAGATCGAGATAAGGGGCATGTTATGCATAGTAATTAGGTCCAGATATACCCAAGCACTAACAAATAGCCAGAAGACGGGCAGTCCCTTCCAACTATGTAGAAGATAGATAGGGATAATCAAGGGTACCCATTAAAGCCAAAACATTGGCATAGAGAAACCTATTATGAACATGAAACACATATGGGTAACAGAACTACATGATGACAAACTCCCAACATATATGGCGGGAACAACCGTGAATCATTATAAGATAAGGCCACGGAGGTCCTTAGGATATGAAGAACCAAATAAGGACAACCAAGGCAGCTCGAGAAAAATTACAATCACAGAGTAAGCATTGTATAGCCCATCGAAGATGGAAAAGAAATCTTCGCAATCATTAGTACATTGGCCCCCAAGAGCTACCATGTATTAAATTCAAAAAGCACATATAAAGCATCATGTATCATCAATCCTGGATCAGTTTTGGGGTCACACAAAGCCACCAAATACATGGTTCTTAGAAGGTAGAAAGGTCCTCATAACTGTTGGTGCGCTGTTTTCCAAAAGTCCACGTATATAAGCCTTCCAAGGCACATATCAGTCCACGATTATGTCTGTCCTTAATCAGATATATGGATCTCCAAAGCGGCCTGGAAGGGACATAAAGGACAATGCTAATCAACAAGGATTCAACAGGTAGGTCAACCCAAAAAGCCTGTGAATAGAAGATCTTAATTTATTCCCAGGTGTGCTGTAGGGTGGAGCAAAAAAATCCACCGAGCTTCCACTTATAAAAGCTTTTTTTCAAGTGATCCACCTCTGCCCGAGCCCCTAATATGTTCCAGGCCAACCACCCTGGTGTCTATGCACCTACCTGCATGATGGGTTAGATAATGGGATGCCACTGTGGTCAAGGCCTTGCCCTTGCGGGAATCTGCAGAAGCAGTATTGATTGTAGAGAAATGCTTTTGAGTACGTGGGCATAACTCCTGCGACGTCTGGGCTACATAAACAAGCGGGCATGGACAAATAATTGCATAAATTACATTGGTTGTCTTACAGTTGATGTAGGCCTTCATTCTATGCTCTACTCGGTCAGTGGGATTGCAAAAGCTATCCCTAATGGGATGCATATACTGACAAATGTTGCAGTCCCCACAAGGAAAGGAACCCTTCAACGAGATACCCCGATTCAATTTTACAGTTGCCCTGGTATAGTTGCTTCTTGTAAGGATATCCCTTAAGTTAGGCGCTCTCCTGGCAGTAATAAGCGGTTGCTCACTAACAATCTGGGATGTTTGTAGATCTGTCGTAAGAACCCCCCAGTGTTTTTGTAAGATCTGTCTCACCTGGGACCAGTGGGTATTGTAACCCGTGATGAAATGGACATGTTTATCAGGCAGTGTCTTCCTGGGTTCCAGTAAAGATGCTTGTGATTGGAGACTGGCCTTCTGATACGCATGAGAGATGCATCTACTGGGATACGTTCTATTCTTAAACCTTGTTGTGAGGTCCTGAGCTTCCTTACGAAAACCTCATCAAGAGTACAATTTCTCCTGGTTCTCAAAAATTGTCCGATGAGAACACCCCTCTTGGTGTGTGGTGAATGGAAGCTACGATACTCCAATAAATTGTTTGTAGCAGTGGGTTTGCGATATAGACAAGTAGATAAAAATCCATCACGACAATCGATATTGAGATCCAAGAAATTCACTGAAGAAGATGAACAGGAAAAAGTCAGAAAAATATTAAAAAGGTTGTCATCCAGGGAATCTATAAAGGCTGCAACTTCCTCTTGGGACCCTGCCCAGATGAAAAAGACGTCGTCGATAAATCTCGACCAATACCGTACCTTCGTCTTGTACCATATGGAATTGTACATGATTGTGGACTCCCACCACCCTAAAAACAGATTCGCCAGAGCTGGGGCCCAGTGGGCCCCCATTGCCACACCCGCCACTTGGAGGAAAAATGTCCTGTCAAACAAAAAGAAATTATGTTTCAGGAGTAAGTCAAGTAAGTCAACTAGGAAAGAATCATGCATCCTGTCCAAGCTCTGTTGCAGATCCAAAAAGGAAAGCACTGACTGCAAACCATCATCATGGCTTATATTAGAATGCAAGGATTCGACATCATGTTACCATGATTTCACCAGGAGAATGGGTAATCCCCTGAAGAGAGGTGATGAAATGTGAAGAATCTCTAATATACGAAGGTAATTTCAATACCAATGGTTGCAGAAAGAAATCGATGTATACGCATGCCCTCTCGCATAGGCTGCCTATGCTAGATACAATAGGACGTCCAGGAGGCTTGTTGACGTCCTTGTGGACTTTAGGCAACATGTAGAAAGTTGACACAACAGGATGTTCTATCCAAATAAGTCCTGTTCTCCTGTATTGATTATGCCCTATTTCAGGGCCTTATCGATAAGCGCCCTCAGTTTTGTGGAATACAGACCAGTGGGATTCGATGGAAGTCTGCGATAAAACCTGGGATTGTCAAGTTGCCTGTGGGCTTTCTCCAGGTAAAGGTCATGGGGCCAAAGAACGATATTACCGCCCTTGTCGACATCACATATAATGAAGTCACTATTGGATTTCAAATTGGAGAGCGCACGTTTCTCAGAAGGTGTCAAATTCTCCACAACCGGAAGCTTGGCCGGTAGTGCCAGAATGTCATTTTTGGCCATTTGAAAAAAAATTCTAGTGGCCAGCACAATAAAAAAGGGGAGTGAAACCCGAGACTTATTTCTATGTGGAAATCTGGACCTACCTGTGTCCATCTCTCCTTCTTGCAGAAGGTCCATGAGATCCTGAAACGCTCTTTGATCAGTCTGATCCAGAAAAGGAGTAACCTGTGGCTTGTTTGTACAAAGTATTAGGTTATTTTTTTGATATTTCATGATATCTGATGTTTTGCATTGTACCCTTATGGAACATGTGTTTATCTGTTTATTGGCGGGATCACTGTGGGTGGAATTGTTCATTGTTTTTAGTTGTTTTTAATTGGTATTGTAAATAAAGTTTACCTTTTATATATATTTTTATATTTTGGACACTTTTCTTATCCCACAAATTGAAAGGATGTTTGGGGATTATGAAATCATTTTTCAATATGATAATGCATTCTGCCATAGAGCAAAAACTGTGAACACATTCCTTGAAAAATGACACATAAGGTCAATGTCATGGCCTGCAAATAGTCCGGATCTCAATCCAATTGAAAATCTTTGGTGGAAGTTGAAGAAAATGGTCCATGACAAGGCACCAACCTGCAAAGCTGATCTGGCAACAACAACCAGAGAAAGTTGGAGCCAGATTGATGAAGAATACTGTTTAACACGCATTAAGTCCATTCTTCAGAGACTGCAAGCTGTTATAAAAGCCAGAGGTGGTGCAACAAAATACTAGTGATGTTTTGGAGTGTTTTTTTTATTTGTTTGTTTTTCATGATTCCATAATTTTTTCCTCAGAATTGAGTGACTCCATAAATTTTCCCCTATGCTTGGTTAAAAAAGTAACCATTACTGACTACCACAATTTTGTTCTTGATTTCTTTTAGTGTTTCTTAAAGCCAGAAAATTGCCATTTGAAATGACTTTACTTTTGTGCCATGTCTGTGATCTGTTTTTTTCTACAAAATTAAACAACTGAAAGAACATCCTCCAAGGCCGTTGATTCCATCATTTTTGCCAGGGGTGGTATTATTCTTGTGTGAGGTTCTAGCATGGAGGAGGGATGCAGTGACAGGCAGGAGACAGAGCAAGAGTAAACAGGTTCTTTATAATTAAACAATTCAGCAGTTATTATCCACACAGGGAGTATGGGGGAACAATATGTAAAAAACACAGAAACGATAATGGCAATAGGGTAATAGCAGAGGGTCAAGTAACAAGTTAATTTATCAGTCTCTGGTTCGTGGAAGGTGGAGGCTGGAAAATCCCAAGATGGCGCCGAAGGTGGCGCAAGAAGTCTCTAATCCAGTCCTGGAGATAAGTGAAGCACTGTCTCTGCACGGCAGTGAAGTATCCTGTTCTTCCTGCTCACGGTCTCCTGATCTTGGAAAGGGGAGCTGTCCACGAGCAAGTTTGTAGCACCACTGGTGAAGTGCAGGCCGCAATCTCACTCCTGCACTCGGCGTGCACCGCGAAATCGGCACTGCGCGGTACATCCACGGTTGTCAGAGGCACAGTCCGGTAAGCACTCTCGGGGTCAGAGGCTGGCGTGTAAATGTCCCATTTGGAAACAAGGTCTATCTGAGCGGAGACCGTAGTTGATTACGCAGCCCTGTCATTTGGCATTCGTCAGCGGAGAGGGAGTCAACCTTCTCTTGTCCCACACTCTGGGTACCAGCCAAAAGCCCCATCTTCCTTGCGCTCAGCCCCTTTTATACCTAATCCGCCCCCATCAGTCAGGCGCAAAGGTCTGCTCCAGTCAGGAAGTATTTCCCCCGGCAACAATGGTGACAGCCCCGACAGTTTCGGTCCAAACACACAAGAGGGACCACTAGCCCGGTCCATCTTCCTACACTTGCACAGGGGAACATTTTCTGACCGTGTCCACCAGTGCAGTGACCATAGCCAGAAACCAGGCTAGTGCCAGAAACTAGACTAGTCTCTTCAAAGGAATCAAAATTGCTGGGCGAATCATCAACAATCTTAAATAAGCAGATGATACAACATTGATAGCAACAAGTGTAGATGGAGTGAAGGACTTATTATGTGTCAAGTGAAAAGCTCGAACCTGGGACTCCTACTCAACACAGAAGACATGGAGGTTGTATCTGTACTGACCGCAAACCCTGAACCTAGCAGCGCAACTAAAAATAGCCGTGGGGGGTACCTGACGCTCCCTAGACCCCTCGACACAGCCTAAGATCTAACTTCCCCTAAAGATGGAAACAGGAAACCTATCTTGCCTCAGAGAAAATCCCCAAAGGAAAGATAGCCCCCCACAAATATTGACGGTGAGAGGAGGGGAAAATAACATACGCAGAGATGAAATCAGATTTTAGCACAGGAGGCCCATCTAGCTTGATAGACAGGACAGGAAAGGATACTGTGCGGTCAGTATAAAAACTACAAAAACAATCCACACAGAGTTTACAAAATCTCCACACCTGACTAAAGGTGTGGAGGGTAAATCTGCTTCCCAGAGCTTCCAGCTAACAGAAAAATCCATACTGACAACTGGACAAATATAGAATGCACAGAACAATAAGTCCACAACATGCGGACTGAAATGAGCAAAGCCAGAACTTATCTTTGCAGAACTGGTCAGGAAACCAGGAGAATCCAAGCAGAGATGTGAATCCAGCTAGGAACATTGACAAGTGGCACAGGCTGAATAAAGAGCCAGACTTAAATAGCGGACAATAAGTGGAGGCAGCTGATGACAGCTAACTCCAAGGAGTAGCCATACCACTAGAAACCACAAGAGGGAGCCCAAGAGCAGAACTCACAAAAGTGCCACTTACAACCACCGGAGGGAGCCCAAGAGCGGAATTCACAACAGTACCCCCCCCCCCTGAGGAGGGGTCACCGAACCCTCACCAGAGCCCCCAGGCCGGTCAGGACGAGCCAAGTGAAAAGCACGAACCAAATCGGTAGCATGAACATCGGAGGCAACAACCCAAGAATTATCCTCCTGGCCATAACCCTTCCACTTGACAAGATACTGAAGCCTCCGCCTCGAAAAACGAGAATCCAAAATCTTCTCAACCTCATATTCCAACTCTCCCTCAACTAACACCGGGGCAGTAGGGTCAACCGAGGGAACAACGGGAACCACATATCTCCGCAACAAAGATCTATGGAAAACATCATGAATAGCAAAAGAGGCAGGAAGAGCCAAACGAAAAGACACCGGATTAATAATTTCAGAAATTTTATAAGGACCAATAAACCGAGGCTTAAACTTATAGGAGAAGAAACCTTCATAGGAACATGACGAGAAGACAACCAAACCAAATCCCCCACACGAAGCCGGGGACCAACTCGCCGACGGCGGTTAGCAAAACGTTGAGCCCTTTCCTGAGACAACGCCAAATTGTCCACCACATGAGTCCAAATCTGCTGCAGCCTGTCCACCACAGAATTAACACCAGGACAATCAGAAGGCTCAACCTGCCCAGAAGAAAAATGAGGATGAAAACCAAAATTACAAAAGAAAGGTGAAACCAAAGTAGCCGAACTAGCCCAATTATTAAGGGCAAACTCGGCCAACGGCAAGAAAGACACCCAATCATCCTGATCAGCAGACACAAAGCATCTCAAATAGGTCTCCAAGGTCTGATTAGTTCGCTCAGTTTGGCCATTAGTCTGAGGATGAAACGCCGAAGAAAAAGACAAATCAATGCCCATCCTAGCACAAAAGGCCCGCCAAAATCTAGAGACAAACTGAGAACCTCTGTCAGACACAATATTCTCCGGAATGCCATGCAAACGAACCACATGCTGAAAGAACAATGGAACCAGATCTGAGGAGGAAGGCAACTTAGGCAAAGGTACCAGATGGACCATTTTAGAGAACCGGTCACAAACAACCCAGATAACAGACATCTTCTGGGAAACAGGAAGATCCGAAATAAAATCCATGGAAATATGCGTCCAGGGCCTCTCAGGGACCGGCAAAGGCAAAAGCAACCCACTAGCGCGGGAACAGCAAGGCTTGGCTCGGGCGCAAGTCCCACAGGACTGCACAAAAGCACGCACATTGCACGACAAGGAAGGCCACCAAAAGGACCTAGCAACCAAATCTCTGGTACCAAAAATCCCAGGATGACCAGCCAACACTGAACAATGAACCTCAGAAATTACCTTACTTGTCCATCTATCAGGAACAAACAGCTTCCCCACTGGACAGCGGTCAGGCCTATCAGCCTGAAATTCCTGAAGCACCTGCCGCAAATCAGGGGAGATAGCAGAAAGAATCACCCCCTCCTTAAGAATGCCAACCAGCTCCAGGACTCCAGGAGAATCAGGCGAAAAACTCCTAGAGAGGGCATCAGCCTTAACATTCTTAGATCCCGGAAGATACGAGACAACAAAATCAAAACGGGAGAAAAACAGGGACCATCGAGCCTGTCTAGGATTCAGCCGCTTGGCCGACTCGAGGTAAATCAGATTCTTATGATCGGTCAGGACCACAACACGGTGTTTAGCTCCCTCAAGCCAATGTCGCCACTCCTCAAACGCCCACTTCATAGCCAACAACTCCCGATTGCCGACATCATAATTGCGTTCCGCAGGCGAAAACTTTCTGGATAAAAAAGCACACGGTTTCATCAAAGAACCATCAGACTCCCTCTGAGACAAAACGGCCCCTGCCCCAATCTCAGAAGCGTCGACCTCAACCTAAAAAGGAAGAGAAACATCCGGTTGACGCAATACAGGGGCAGAAGTAAATCGGCATTTAAGCTCCTGAAAGGCAGAAACAGCCTCAGAGGACCAATTAGTCACATCAGGCTTAACCACACTGGAAAAATTGGCAATGAAACGGCGATAGAAATTATCAAAGCCCAAAAATTTTTGAAGTCCCTTCACAGATGTGGGTTGGATCCAGTCATGAATAGCTTGGACCTTAACAGAAACCATTTCTATAGATGAGGGAGAAAAAATAAAACCCAAAAAAGAGACCTTCTGAACTCCGAATAGGCACTTAGACCCCTTCACAAATAAAGCATTATCACGAAGGATCTGGAACACCATCCTGACCTGCTTCACATCAGACTCCCAATCATTGGAAAAAATCAAAATATCATCCAAATATACGACCATGAATTTATCAAGATAATTGCGGAAAATATCATGCATGAAAGACTGGAACACAGATGGAGCATTAGAGAGCCCAAATGGCATCACAAGGTACTCAAAATGGCCTTCGGGCATATTAAATGCAGTTTTCCATTCGTCACCCTGTTTAATACGAACAAGATTATATGCCCCTCGGAGGTCAATCTTAGTAAACCAACTAGCCCCCTTAATCTGAGCAAACAAATCAGTAAGCAGAGGCAAGGGGTATTGGAATTTAACTGTGATCTTATTAAGAAGACGATAATCAATACAGGGTCTCAAGGAGCCATCCTTCTTAGCAACAAAAAAGAAACCAGCTCCCAATGGTGGCGAAGAGTGCCGAATATGCCCTTTCTCCAAAGATTCCTTAACATAGCTCCGCATGGCGGCATGCTCTGGCACAGACAGATTGAAAAGTCGTCTCTTAGGGAACTTACAACCAGGAATCAAGTTAATAGCACAATCACAGTCCCTATGTGGAGGAAGGGAACTGGACTTGGGCTCATCAAATACATCCTGGAAATCCGACAAAAACTCAGGGATCTCAGAAGAGGGGGAAGAGGAAATGGACATCAAAGAAACGTCACTATGTACTCCTCGACAACCCCAACTAGTCACCGACATAGTTTTCCAATCCAGCACCGGATTATGTTCCTGTAACCATGGAAATCCCAGCACAACAACATCATGCAGGTTATGCAACACCAGAAAACGGCAATCTTCCTGATGTGCTGGAGCCATGTACATAGTCATCTGCGTCCAGTACTGAGGTTTATCCTTGGCCAAGGGTGTAGCATCAATGCCCCTCAAAGGAATAGGGCTCTGCAAAGGCTGCAAGGAAAAAACACAGCGCCTGGCGAATTCTAAGTCCATTAAGTTCAGGGCAGCGCCTGAATCCACAAATGCCATGACAGAAAAGGACGACAATGAGCAAATCAGGGTCACAGATAAGAGAAATTTAGGCTGTACTGTACTAATGGTAACAGACCTAGCGACTCTCTTAGTACGCTTAGGGCAATCAGAGATAACATGAGCCGAATCACCACAGTAAAAGCACAGCCTATTCTGACGTCTGAATTCCTGCCGTTCTATTCTAGTCAAAATACTATCACACTGCATAGGTTCAGGACTATGCTCAGAGGATACTGCCATATGGTGCACAGCTTTGCGCTCGCGCAGACGCCGATCAATCTGAATGGCTAGAGACATAGATTCGCTCAAACCGGCAGGCGTAGGAAAGCCCACCATAACATCTTTAAGGGTTTCAGAAAGACCTTTTCTGAAAATAGCAGCCAGAGCCTCTTCATTCCAATTAGTGAGCACAGACCATTTTCTAAATTTCTGGCAGTATAACTCTGCCGCTTCCTGACCTTGACACAAGGCCAACAGGGTCTTTTCTGCATGATCCACAGAATTAGGTTCGTCATACAATAATCCGAGCGCTTGAAAAAATGCATCTACATTCAATAATGCCGGATCCCCTGTTTCAAGAGAAAAAGCCCAGTCTTGAGGATCACCACGCAGCAAGGATATGATGATTTTCACCTGCTGAATGGGATCACCAGAAGAACGGGGTTTCAAAGCAAAAAACAATTTGCAGTTATTTTTAAAGTTCAAAAACTTGAATCTGTCCCCAAAAAACAAATCAGGAGTAGGAATTCTGGGCTCTAAAGCCGGAGTCTAGACAACATAGTCCTGGATATTCTGTACTCTTGCAGCAAGTTGATCCACACGAGAAAACAAACCCTGAACATCCATGCCAAAACATATATCCTGAACCACCCAGATATCAAGAGGAAAAAAAACAAAAACAAACCAAAGCACTGAAAAAAAAATGGTTCAGAACTCTCTTTTCCTTCTTTTGAGATGCATTTAATTCATTTTTGGCCACTTGTACTGTTATGATCTGGTGGTTTAGGAACAACATGAGACAAGCTCTGAAGGAGGTGGTATCTGTACTGACCGCAAACCCTGAACCTAGCAGCGCAACTAAAAATAGCCGTGGGGGGTACCTGACGCTCCCTAGACCCCTCGACACAGCCTAAGATCTAACTTCCCCTGAAGATGGAAACAGGAAACCTATCTTGCCTCAGAGAAAATCCCCAAAGGAAAGATAGCCCCCCACAAATATTGACGGTGAGAGGAGGGGAAAATAACATACGCAGAGATGAAATCAGATTTTAGCACAGGAGGCCCGTCTAGCTTGATAGACAGGACAGGAAAGGATACTGTGCGGTCAGTATAAAAACTACAAAAACAATCCACACAGAGTTTACAAAATCTCCACACCTGACTAAAGGTGTGGAGGGTAAATCTGCTTCCCAGAGCTTCCAGCTAACAGAAAAAATCCATACTGACAACTGGACAAATATAGAATGCACAGAACAATAAGTCCACAACATGCGGACTGAAATGAGCAAAGCCAGAACTTATCTTTGCAGAACTGGTCAGGAAACCAGGAGAATCCAAGCAGAGATGTGAATCCAGCTAGGAACATTGACAAGTGGCACAGGCTGAATAAAGAGCCAGACAATAAGTGGAGGCAGCTGATGACAGCTAACTCCAAGGAGTAGCCATACCACTAGAAACCACAAGAGGGAGCCCAAGAGCAGAACTCACAAAAGTGCCACTTACAACCACCGGAGGGAGCCCAAGAGCGGAATTCACAACAGGCAACACCGGAAGTCAATAGGAGATCCGCTATGGGCAAATCAACAATTAAACCACTGGAAAAGGTCTTCAAATGGAGGAATATTTCCCTGGCTATGAAGACACACACAGGTCGTAAATAGTCTTTCTGCAGTACCATATGGATGTGAAACCTGGACGAAAATGAAACAGGGTAGGAGAAAAATCAACGCTTTAGAAATGTGGTGCTGGAGAAGGATGTTGCAAAAGGTCCACCTGGATCCACCTTCTTCCTCTTTTTGAAGATAGGAACAACATTTCTCCAGTCTTCTTGGACTTCTCTTGTTCTCCAAGAATTTTCAAAGATTATGGAGAGTGGTTCAAAAATTTCTTCTGCCATCTCCTTCAGTACTCTGGGGTGTAATTCATCTGGACCTGTAGACTTGAATTAATTTATGTTAGCTAAGTGTTTCCTCACTATCTTTCTGTTTATAGATATCCTGAATTATTCTATTCCTTTAATAGGACAGTGAAGATCAGTTGATGTTACATTTCCTTTCTGAGAGAAAACAGATGCAAAAAAGGAATTAAAAAATTCGGCCTTCTTAACATCCTTTCTTACCATTTCATCATTTTCATCCTGTAAAAATCCTATAGCATCTTTGACTTTTCTTTTACTTTTGACATATCCCCAAAATCCTTTTTTTATTGCTTTTGATGTCTCTTGCAAGCCTTAATTCATTGTCAGCTTTAGGTAATCTGATTCATG
The DNA here is from genome assembly GCF_032444005.1 of Ranitomeya imitator. Taxonomy (NCBI): domain Eukaryota; kingdom Metazoa; phylum Chordata; class Amphibia; order Anura; family Dendrobatidae; genus Ranitomeya; species Ranitomeya imitator. Next base: position 712,304,665 of record NC_091282.1, on the reverse strand, counting down.
CCCTGCAGGTTCTGCAGACAGCATTATATGCTTCTTTAGATATGCCTCCCTCTTTCCATTTGATAAACATTTCTTTCTTCCTTTTGCACAAAATCAATCTTCTTATAGATCGGTCATCCATCAAGTCGCCATGCCTTGAGATTGAGCCAAGGGCTGTTAAATAATATTATTATTAACTTTATTGGCTTTTTCCTGCAGTTTTGATAAAATCACAGTTTTATCTGCTGTAAATCTAGGAGCAGAATCTAGCTGAATACTGAGCTCTGTATAACCCCTCTTACACCACTTGGATCAAAAATATGGCAACATGTTTTCTAGTCATCCTGCAAGCAGCTCAGTAAGTAACATCAATGGAGTCAAGGTTTTTGTCCCTACAATATGCTGTTCCCAGATTAGATGGCAACAATCTGGAGACAAATTCCCTATAAAAGAGGCTGTCCAGTGCCTTTACAGTGATAACCTATCCTTAGATGTTACTACATCCAAAAGTGTCTGGAGGCAAGTAGAGCACAGAGCAGGACAGCCCCACTCCATAACACTGCAGTGACGGCTCCAAGGCACTGCACATCATCTCCCATTCAAATTAACGGGAGCTAATCTGCAGTACCTGGCATCAACCATTAGACAGTGTGTAGAGCTCCAGTGCTCCACTCCATACACAGTATACCTCCAGCCTCTGCCAGCGATGATAACAGCTGATTGGTTGGGGAGCCGGGTGTGGGACCGCCTCCGATCTTCTAATGATAACCCATCCATAGAATAGGTCATCAATAAAAAAGTACCAGAAAACCCCTTTTAAACATTAATAACATTAATAAAGAGTTTTACACTTTTTTTGTCAAATGTTTGCCATACCGCACGTTTGTTTTTACAAAAAAAAACAATAGATCGAATATTGGAAATATATGAAAGAGGAAAAATCACAAACTATCTGTTCTGTAAATCATAAAAGTCTTAATTTTGCCCTTTCCAGTGAACATAGATTGGTTACTACCAAGGGCAAAGTCTCTGTGTAGGGAAGGGTGTAGACAAAAGTTCCAGACTTTGTTAGCTACTTTCAACTTCATATAATACACAATGGGGGAAGCAACTTAGGTTTGATGGCCCAGCTAAGCGGCTTCCATATGAATTTAGCCCATTAAATTTTCATTAGGTGAAATTACTAGTGTCCCAGATAAAGTTAAAAAAAACTTGGGTTTTGGGCTTTTTTTAGTACATACTTGTGAGATTTTTGATGGTTTTAAAAAATTGCTCTGTGTGAATACAACTTCATTTTCATTTATCATGGTGATCCCTATCTGTCCTCTGTTCTTCTACTGCTTCAATATGAGAAAATTCTGCAGTTCTAAGGAAAAACATCCATTAAGATAAAAAATATAGACTTTAATTAACAAATTATAATCTTTACTTCCTTTTCTAGTACTGCACAGGGTACATTATACAAGGCACTGTCCACTGTGTTTTTTTTCTTATTCATGGAGAATAAAGGGTTATTCCATTCTTTTTTTTTTTTTCAAATAAATGACACATGGAACATTTCTCTTACTCATGGTGCTATTTTAATGTAAATCTGGGAAACAATTCTAAGACTCCTCACATCCTGAAGTCTGCCTATGTAAATCTAAAAAAGGAAGAATTACCAAATATTTTCTTAAGGATGCAAACATACGTCATTGCATGAATACGCAAAGCAGTTCCCAGAATAAACTGTATTCCCATACATGTCCATAATTTAACATCATGTCGACCAAATACAAATTTGTCCTGAGCAGATTTGTTTTCCAAAATTAGATCATTATACTGATGTGCCGACTACTCGCTGCTCAAACTCGCAAGTTTGAGAATTGCATTTTAGAATGATAAAAAAATATTAAAATGGTTTAGCACTGTGATTTGGCTGCTCTGATATACGGAGCCTTAAATACTAATAAGAGCAGTGGGAATAAAATAAGCGCATAAACTGTCCACTTTTGTGCTGGTAACAGGTCCTCTTTTCTTCCTTTGTTCCTCTTTTTGTCCTTTGCTCATTTCTGTTGTATTTAATCTGTAAATTTCAAGCCAAAATATAAAACACTCCTTGGTAATTGTTATAGTTACTAGATCGGTTTCATTCTCAACAAGTTGATTTAATTCCTCCTGGTGCTGATGTTTGGTAGGGAGGCATACCGAACAAGGAAAAAAATAAAAGTCGCAAAGCACTTAAACAGTATAAATTCTTGGCCATCAAGTTCCGCTCCCCCCCCGACTCCAGGTTGCCCTCTCTCTGGAGACGACCATCGATGGCTCCTAGTTCTCACTTGGGTAGCAGCTTGGACAGATGCTGGGAGCAGGATTGGCTCTCCCTTTCCTTCAGCGGCTCGGGGGCTACTATCCCTGACCCTAGTTATGGCCTTATGGATCGGAGTAACCAGGAACGGTTATTAGGGGCATTTCCAGAAAGAGAGAGATCTACGTTTGACGGCATCCTAATGCACTTTTTGTGACACCATTTAGTCACTTTTTTTAGTGCATTTGAATATAGAGCACAATCTTGGGCTTTAAAAAATATCCACTAATGCACAGTAACATATTATTTATTTCTTATAGCATTAATTACAGTGCATTGCTTCTAGTGGTGTATTGCTGTGACCCCCCAGGGTCCTGGCCATCATAGTGGCATTGCTTTCCCCACGGGGGGAGTGGTGTCACGCTTGGAGGCGATGAAGGATAAGTTTCTTCCGGTAAATCTCACATACAACATGTTCACACTCCAGGCCAGAACCCCCTTCTCTGAACCCGGCTCCCCCAGCTCTGAACCCGGATTAAGGGGAGCTGCCCAGATATATTCTGGCTGGAGGAGAAGTTAGAGAGGAGTTGGTCGAGAGAGACCAAGTGAGCAGAGAGTGCCTGACAGCATACTGGAGCAGTCTGGGGATAGGAACGTGTTTGGAGCTGTGCAGCCAGTGGTGCTGCAGGTCAAGCATTGAAAGGATTAAGAAAGATGAACAGATTGTGGAAGAGATTGCAGGAGGGAGAACCCGGAGAAGCACAGGAGAATAGAGCCAGAGGAACAGACCTGAGAAGTGGCTACCTCCCTGGCTAGTGCACATTCCGGTAGCCGGAATCCCATGGCCGTGTTGAACTGTATAGTGGCATAGTAGAAACCTGCAGGACAGCTGTAAAATGGCCCAGTTCACCTGTCAACGGGTAGTGTCCTAACCTTTATGAGGGACAGAAAGAAACTGTGAAGACCTTATTTAAAGCCTTAGGAGGAGCGCGCCGGCAGGGCAGTGGGGTACTCGGTACCGGGTCCGGTCTTAAATACATCAGATAGGGATTGCATCAGTTGCGTAGCTACCGGGGGGGGGGAGGGGCAGAGGGTGCACGCGCCCCGTGCCCAGTGCTCTGAGGGGGCCCAGCCGGAGCTACGCTACTGTAACTGTATCCGCGCGCGCCGATACAGCACTTACGTCGCCGACATTCACAGTGGGCACAATGATGTCACTGCACGGCGCCCACTGTCAGGAGATCAGTGGGAGCAGCACAGGAACCATGAAGAAGAGAGGTATTTATTTATTTTATTTTTTTATTGGTGCTGCTGCCTTGTTACAGGGTCTGCCTATGGGGGCTGCCTTATTACAGGGCCTGGCTATGGGGGCTGCCTTATTACAGGGTCTGCCTATGGGGGCTGCCTTATTACAGGGTCTGACTATGGGGGCTGCCTTATTGCAGGGTCTGACTATGGGGTGCTGTCTTATTACAGGGTCTGACTATGGGGGTGCTGCCTTATTACAGGGTCTGACTATGGGGGCTGCCTTATTACAGGGTCTGACTATGGGGGCTGCCTTATTAGAGGGTCTGACTATGGGGGTGCTGCCTTATTACAGGGTCTGCCTATGGGGGGCTCCCTTATTACAGGGTCTGACTATGGGGGCTGTCTTATTATAGGGTCTGACTATGGGGGCTGCCTTATTACAGGGTCTGACTATGGGGGCTGCCTTATTACAGGGTCTGACTATGAGGGCTGCCTTATTACAGGGTCAGCCTATAGGGGTGCTGCCTTATTACAGGGTCTGACTCAGGGCCGGCTCCAGGTTTTCGAGGGCCCCGGGCGAAAGAGTCTCAGTGGGCGCCCCCCCTTTAACACATACCCCGATTTATGTTGCACAGATACGGCAGAGAAATGTATAGTACAATGCCAGATTTCACTTCTTACATGAGTGACAGCTATTGTAAATTCTGCAGTGTATATATACAGGACAGGAGGAGTGGTACTGTGCAGTGTATATATACAGGAGGAAAGGTGCTGTGCAGTGTATATATACAGGAGGAGTGGTACTGTGCAGTGTTTATATACAGGAGGAGTGGTACTGTGCAGTGTATATATACAGGGGGAGAGGTGCTGTGCAGTGTATATATACAGGAGGAGTGGTACTGTGCAGTGTATATATACAGGAGGAGTGGTACTGTGCAGTGTATATATACAGGGGGAGAGGTGCTGTGCAGTGTATATATACAGGAGGAAAGGTGCTGTGCAGTGTATATATACAGGAGGAAAGGTGCTGTGCAGTGTACATATACAGGAGGAAAGGTGCTGTGCAGTGTACATATACAGGAGGAGCGGTACTGTGCAGTGTATATATACAGGGGGAGAGGTGCTGTGCAGTGTATATATACAGGAGGAGCGGTACTGTGCAGTGTATATATACAGGGGGAGAGGTGCTGTGCAGTGTATATATACAGGAGAGGTGCTGTGCAGTGTCGTGAGCAGGGCGTTGTTGTATCAGAAAATCTTTTCTGTTTTGAGTTTTTCTATGAAACAAAGACTTTTCTACATAAACAACGTTTGGTTTTGCGGCCCTAACAGATCTGTGCTACAAAGTAACAGGCGGCTCGGGCATTAATGAGGGACCTGATGCTGAATCCTTTCCACAAACCCTAATGACCCAATTAGTGCCCCATCATTAGAAGCTCATTAAACGCCTCCCTGTCCCGAGCAGTCATGTACAGTATGGGGGAATCCTGCAGCGAACCCCCTGACTGCTCCATACCATACACTGCCCTCTGTCGCGCTCACTATTATCCTGTGCATTTCTCCTTCATCGTTACCCCATGTTACACTTGTCACCCCCCACTACAAAGTAACAGGGCAACCAATGTCACAGGTCACCCCCTCCCGGACCCTAATGGCAGCAGGAAATGTCTGCTCCTCTATTGGGTTGGAACCTGATTTAATCAAGGAATAATGTGGATTTGTTGCTGGTGGCTGCAGGGGAAGGGTTAAGTGATGCCATGTCCTTGGTGGGAGCAGTGGCAGCTGCTGGGACCTGGACAGACACAACCAATGTTGCTGTGACTGCACAGTGTGACCTGGAGGAGAGAAGATGAGACTCTGGAGCAGAAATCACCCACATGCCAGCACTGGGCAGAGTCCCTCCGGTCACCAGCCTGGGGCCACGGGGCCCCAACGTACAGCCCACAGCTCAGTTTTATCCATGGCAGCAACTCCCCTTTCTCCTGGCATCTGGTTAACCCCATTTATGTGGGTCGGATTGTTATCTTTAAGGTTCAGCAATAACCTTCATACAGATGGGAAGGGGTTAAGCTTCTTCCTACCCCACTGGTGCAGGTTTGGTGCAGCATGCATGTATTCTGGGAGGGCTGCAGGCTGCAGGCTGCACCCCACCAGCTGCTCCTCCAGACATCACCCACATTTTTAGGCAGCGGAGACAGACAGCAGCAGACTGAGCCATAAGACCAACTGCAATCACTGCTGGATACCTTTGCACTCACTCAGGCACTGGTAGGAGCTCCTCTGGAATCTGCCTGATAAGTTCAGCTCAGCCCTGCAGCCAGCCAGGGGCGGAGAGCAGAGCAGAAAACGTGCTCTCTCCGCCCACAAACAATGTCACACTGGCTGCCTTCTCTTAACCCCTATGTGTGCCTGCCTGGCTGCACTGACTGAGTGAGAAGATGCTTGGGTCAGAGCTGGCACATAGGGGTTAAGAGAACGCAGCCAGCAGTGACTTTGTGGGCGGAGAGAGCATGTTCTCCTGCTCTGCTCTCCCAGCTGTATCTATGACAGCATGAGTGGGCCCCCCTCTCTCCCCAGGGCCCCGGCATTTGCCCAGGTGCGCCGGGTGCTGACGCCGGCCCTGGTCTGACTATAGGGGTGCTGCCTCATTACAGGGTCTGACTATGGGGGCTGCCTAATGATGTCACTGCATGGCGCCCGCTGTCAGGAGATCAGTGGGAGCAGCGCAGGAACCATGAAAAAGAGAGGTATTTATTTATTTTATTTTTTATGGGTGCTGCTGCCTTGTTACAGGGTCTGCCTATGGGGGCTGCCTTATTACAGGGTCTGGCTATGGGGGCTGCCTTATTACAGGGTCTGACTATGGGGGCTGCCTTATTACAGGGTCTGACTATGGGGGCTCCCTTATTACAGGGTCTGACTATGGGGGCTGCCTTATTACAGGGTCTGACTATAGGGGTGCTGCCTCATTGCAGGGTTTGACTATGGGGGTGCTGCCTTATTACAGGGTCTGACTATGGGGGCTGCCTTATTACAGGGTCTGACTATGGGGGCTGCCTTATTACAGGGTCTGACTATGAGGGCTGCCTTATTACAGGGTCTGACTATGGGGGTGCTGCCTTATTGCATGGTCTGACTATGGGGGTGCTGCCTTATTACAGGGTCAGCCTATAGGGGTGCTGCCTTATTACAGGGTCTGACTATAGGGGTGCTGCCTCATTACAGGGTCTGACTATGGGGGCTGCCTAATTACAGGGTCTGACTATGGGGGCTGCCTTATTACAGGGTCTGACTATGGGGGTGCTGCCTTATTACAGGGTCTGCTGCCTTATTACAGGGTCTGACTGTGGGGGCTGCCTTATTACAGGGTCTGACTATGGGGGCTGCCTTATTACAGGATCTGACTATTGGGGTGCTGCCTTATTGCAGGGTCTGCCTATAGGGGTGCTGCCTTATTACAGGGTCTGACTATGGGGGCTGCCTTATTACAGGGTCTGACTATGGGGGCTGCCTTATTACAGGGTCTGACTATGGGGGTGCTGCCTTATTACAGGGTCTGACTATAGGGGTGCTGCCTCATTACAGGGTCTGACTATGGGGGCTGCCTAATTACAGGGTCTGACTATGGGGGCTGCCTTATTACAGGGTCTGACTATGGGGGTGCTGCCTTATTACAGGGTCTGCTGCCTTATTACAGGGTCTGACAGTGGGGGCTGCCTTATTACAGGGTCTGACTATGGGGGCTGCCTTATTATAGGATCTGACTATTGGGGTGCTGCCTTATTGCAGGGTCTGCCTATAGGGGTGCTGCCTTATTACAGGGTCTGACTATGGGGGCTGCCTTATTACAGGGTCTGCCGCCTTATTACAGGGTCTGCCTATGGGGGTGCTGCCTTATACTACAGAGTCTGCCTATAGGGGTGCTGCCTTATTACAGGGTCTGCCTATATGGGGGTTCTGCCTTATTACAGTGTCTGTCTATGGGGGCTGCCTTATGCCATAGAGTCTGCCTATGAGGAGGGCATTATACTATATTGTGGACTATTTGGTGCATTATGCTACTGTATATGGAGGCTATCTAGGGGACCATCATACAGTATGGAGATTACAGTGTGGGGTCATTATACAGTATTGGAGCCATCAAACAGTTTGGGGGCTACTAAGGAGTCAGTATACTGTGTGGGGGGTACTATACAGAGAGGGGCATTATACTGTGTATAAGAGAGCATCATGCTGTGTATAGGGGAGCTGTACAAGGGGAGACTCAGGACATTATTAAGTGGGCACTTATTGTTATAGGGGAACTCAGGTTACTGTGACTGTCAAAGGGGCACACAGGGCATTATTACTTTCTAGGGGGCAAAATACGGGCATTGTTTTCTAGGGCACTTGCACCCAGTATTACTATATTATAGAGGGTTGCTTTAGAATTTAGAAGGCACAGAGAACCACACAGCAGGTGCTGTAATAGGCACACATACGGCAGCAGCGGCTCAGTATTGGGGTATCAGGTGCAGTAATAGGGACACATATGGCAGCAGCAGCTCAGTATTGGGGTATCAGGGGCAGTAATAAGGACACATATGGCAGCAGCGGCTCAGTATTGGGGTATCAGGGGTGGTAATAGGGACACATACGGCAGCAGCGGCTCAGTATTGAGGTATCAGGGGCAGTAATAGGGACACATACGGCAGCAGCGGCTCAGTATTGGGGTATCAGGAGCAGTAATAGGGACACATACGGCAGCAGCAGCTCAGTATTGGGGTATCAGGGGCAGTAATAAGGACACATATGGCAGCAGCGGCTCAGTATTGGGGTATCAGGGGTGGTAATAGGGACACATACGGCAGCAGCGGCTCAGTATTGGGGTATCAGGTGCAGTAATAGGGACACATATGGCAGCAGCGGCTCAGTATTGGGGTATCAGGTGGAGTAATAGGGACACATACGGAAGCAGCGGCTCAGTATTAGGGTATCAGGTGCAGTAATAGGGACACATACGGCAGCAGCGGCTCAGTATTGGGGTATCAGGGGCAGTAATAGGGACACATACGGCAGCAGCAGCTCAGTATTGGGGTATCAGGGGCAGTAATAGGGACACATACGGCAGCAGCGGCTCAGTATTGGGCTATAAGGGGCAGTAATAGGGACACATACGGCAGCAGCGGCTCAGTATTGGGGTATCAAGGGCAGTAATAGGGACACATACGGCAGCAGCGGCTCAGTATTGGGGTATCAAGGGCAGTAATAGGGACACATACGGCAGCAGCTGCTCAGTATTGGGGTATCAGGTGCAGTAATAGGGACACATACGGCAGCAGCGGCTCAGTATTGGGGTATCAGGTGTAGTAATAGGGACACATACGGCAGCAGCGGCTCAGTATTGGGGTATCAGGTGGAGTAATAGCGACACATACGGTAGCAGCCGCTCAGTATTGGGGTATCAGGTGCAGTAATAGGGACACATACGGCAGCAGTGGCTCAGTATTGGGGTATCAGGTGCAGTAATAGGGACACATACGGCAGCGGCTCAGTATTGGGGTATCAGCAGGATGAGGAGGTTGGGTATAGATGGTGATGGGGCTGGAATATGAGAAGTGAAATGTGTCTTTGTTGTATTCTCTGCAGATGAGTCGTTGCTGGAAGAAGTTGTCATGTCGGTCTGGGCCAGATGGAAAAGACGGGAAAAATGAACGATTTCATCAGAAAGAACGTCAACGGTAAGAGATTATCTGTAACTGTGCTGTGATCTCATATATTCTACAGGGCTGGTATCTACCACTGACCATATGGCGGCAATATCCATATTAGTCTTTATATAGAGATTATCTTCCGTAACAGCGTGGTCATCTGCTGAGGTTCTCATCCACTATGTGTCACCCAGTTGTAATCAAGGTTACCTGGTTAGGGGCCCACTCAGAAGTTTCGCCCCCCCCCCCCCCCGAACCAAAACCCTAGGTACTCCTCTGGATTGCATACATCAGTTAGGACTGCTCTATATGGGTATACCTTGACGTTTGGTGGAGCAGCTTAGTATACATTTTTTTGCAAGAAACGTATCAACCAAATACCCGGTTTTTTACATCTTTTTACTGGCACTTGCTGATTACTGTGATTTTTCTTCAATGGAGTGTTTTTGGTTTTACTGTGCTCTTTTGTGTCTTCAAAATTCTTTTTGGTGTGTGAACATGTTCCTACAGACTTGTACACTGTGCAAGTGAAGTAGCCCATGTGTTTCTATTTCCATAATTGTTCTCTTGTGTCTACAAGACTAGGGAGTTATCCACCACTCCTTGTGGGCTATCTGCACAAATGCTGTTCCATTCAGCGTGTCCACATGGACATTTCCTCTCTGAACCCTGCTTATACAGGTAATATACAGATGATCAGGTTTTTATATACATCAGATAGGGATTGCATACATCAGTTAGGACTGCTCTATATGGGTATACCTTGACGTTTGGAAGAGCAGCTTAGTATACATTTTTTGCAAAGACGTATCAACCAAATATCCCGTTTTTTACATCTTTTTACTAGCACTTGCTGGTTACTGTGATTTTTCTTCAATGGAGTGGTTTTGGTTTTACTGTGCTCTTTTGTGTCTTTGGATTTGGAATATGTTGTGTGTGGGTGCCTTACCTGGTGAAGAGAACTCCATTGCCTCTGAGCATGACATTACCCTCCACGAAAGGAAAGCAACATCACTGCAGCAACCAGTCACCTGTGGTGCTGCATTAGGCAGTAAGGAACCACATCACTACCGCACTTTTAGGAAGGCTCTGATCTCCACCTGGTAAGAGGACCTGGAGTCGCTTCCAAGCCGGCTGGACTCTGCCTGTACCTGCTGTCCGGTGCCCTGGACAGCGGTTGCCTGAAGCTACAGTAAACCAGATAAAGACATTGCAAACCTGTGTCCTCGTTCTTCATTACACCATTTACCATCTTTACCTACACACCGGGATCCCTGGGGACCTACTTCACCTGTGGGAAGTTATTCCATCTAGCTGCTGTACCATCTCCCACAGAGGACCCCTTTAAGCAGCGTCAGTCCCTACTGACTGAATACCACAGGTGGCGGCATGAACATAACTTCAATATTCCTTTCAAATGGGCGCCCAGGGTCACAGACCAGGTCGCTGCCGTGACACGTCCCTTTAAGTACTGACCCGGTACCGAGTGCCCCATGGCTCTGGCGGGCGTTCAATTGCCCTATAGTCCTGGATAATGGCAATATACATAGGGCCAATTCACTGAGACTGGTGCTTTGTGTGCCAGTCTTAAAAAGGGGAGTGCAGGAAAAAGATGCACCAAATTCAATAACAGGCGCACATCACTTTATGAAATTTAAGCATTTTATTAGTGTTATACTCTTTTGTATACTTATTCAGAAATGTTACTGCAGTCACAGATTGGAGTAACATTTATGGCATATAAAACACCGCCACTATTGCTAAACTTGATGGGTTGCGCGCATTGCCATGCCCTGACCAGTACCAGCCATTTTGGTGAGCTACCTGTAACTGCAGTTTATACACCAAAAGTTGCTATATTTTTGCATAACACCACAATTGTTCCTTAGCCGCATCCACAATCTGCTCTATTAGGGTACTTTCACACTTGCGTTGAGGAGGGCTGCGGATGGCAGCTTACTTCCTCCTTTCTTCCACCATGAAGCTCCGCCCACGCTCCACCTACTGCCCCATGCGTCCTGCGTTTCCCTGAATGCCTATCTTTAACATTGGATACGCAGGGACATGCATTGTATGCGGAAGTGTCCGCATGCGGCGATTTGAGGTGTGCGGCGACCGCACGGAAACGCAAAATTTTGGGCTGAGCTTCACGGAGGAAAAAAGGGGGAAGTAAGCTGCCATCCGCAGCCCTCCTCAACGCAAGTGTGAAAGTACTCTTAGTGTGTGTATTTCCATAACACATTTTAAACAGCAGTTTGACCGATATTTCAGATATTTGGCAGGCTTCAACACGGGGGACAGATGAGTGTATGTAAAATCGTCTGAGTTTCATCCTGTAAATTTAGAAAATGTAATTCAATTTAATTCAGTTCTCATCCTATTTTCATCCATGTGAAGCATTGTTTTCATATAATCCACATTTAAAAAATATACATGATCAAATACAGTATCCTAGGTGAACAGAAATGTACACATAAAAAGTGGATGTCACATGGATGACACATGACAGGTCTGATTTTTTTTATTCACCTATAGAATTCAGTGAACAAGTCTCATCTAAGACTCGGAAGAGAATAGTGCATGCAGTGATTATTTTCTCAAGGACAATCAGTCCAAGAGAAGAAACAGCCGTCTGAACAGCCCTATTAAATAACGTAGGTCAGTGTGCTGTCCAATCAAAAGTCGGACAGAACACAACAGATTTATATGCTCACCTGCACAAGCACTTTATCGCCAATAAAGAATTTTGTAGAATTTTAACAAAAGTCAAAATATACCTTACAATTGCTTACAGAATTGTATCAAATGCATCTAATTTAACACCATTATGACCTTTATGAAATGCAATATATGTAGATGTAGTGCTTAGGTGCAGGGCCGGGACAAAGCATTTTGGTGCCCTAGGCAGATGAAGCCGATGACGCCCTCCACACCCCAAAGCAAACAAATTGCTCAGAGACTAAGGCAACAGGATCCCTAAGGCCGGTTTCACGCCCCTTTATTTCAGGTACCGGAAAAAGCGGTACCAGAGAGGTCAGTGTCTATGTGTGTAATACTTGTGGCAAACGTGTGCCGCCCGTGTGCCACATCAGTACCACACAATCGGGCGCCAGGTACGAAGTGCTACAGTAAGCGTTCCCTGGCGCCGGGTGCTGAAGACGGCTCTCATCATTCTCCCCTGCTCTGCCAGCGATCTGCGCGATTAGCGGAGAACGATGAGACTTATATTCAAGTGATAACAATGACAGCAGGAGCGGCTGATGGGAGTATTCATCACCCGCCGCCTGCGCTGTAAATAAATAAATGAAAAAACCCAGCGTGGGTTTCCCTCTATTTTCTATAACCAGCCAGGCAACACTCACAGCTGGGGGCTGCAACCGTCAGCTGCAGCAAGGCTGGTTATCAAGAATAGAGAGGTCCCCACGCTGTTTTTTTAATTATTTAAATAAAAAAATAATTTAAAAAACACGGCATGGGGTCCGCCCCATTTTTGACAACCAGCCTTGCTAAATCTGACAGCTGGGGGCTGGTATTCTCAGGCTGGTAAGGGGCCATTAATATAGGCTCCAGCCAGCCTAAAAATAGCAGCCCACAGCCGCCCAGTAAAGGCACATCTATTAGATGCGCCAATTGTGGCGCTTTGCCCGGATCTTCCAACTTACCCTGTAGCGGTGGTAAGTGGGGTTCATATTTGTGGGGTTTGTATTCTCTGGTGACATCAAGCCCACAGATTAGTAATGGAGAAGTGTCTATAAGACACCCATCCATTACTAATCCTATAGTTGTATGGTAAAAAAGACACAGCAAGAATAAAGAATTTTATTAGAATTAGTACAACAATCCACTGTAATATCAAGATATCCAACGTCCCTTGCGTGTACCTTCTCCAACAAGGCGCAGGCCGGAAATGACCTGCACCATTGCTGGAGGTACAGAGCAGCAGGGGAGATTACAGCTCCTCTGCTCCTGTCCTGGACAGTGCACACAGCAAATGAATTCACATCTGACAGACGCAAAAGACAACTGAGTGCGGGGAGGGAGTAATGGCCAGAGCTTAGGAAAGAGAGAGGGGTGAGCGGTGTCAATGACTGATATCACTCATGTCCGTGCCTGCGCCCCAACCATCACTGTCCAACCATCACTGTGTTGAATGTCTGCAACCATAGGAAGATGTTAGGCAACCACAGACATTCAGCAATTTTTCTTTTTCAAAGTGTGCCCCTTTGGGTAGGCAGGAGGTAGCACCTTAGGCAATTGCCTACCCCACGTCTTGGCCCTGCTTGGGTGACCCATGACACCCTAAGACGGATACAGAGCTATTTAATTACAAGTATAGCTCTTGTTATATTGACCATTCAACCCTTTAATCACATTGGACTAAACTGACCATTGCATGATCTGAGTTCTGGCTATTCAATCAGTGCATCATGTTTCCAGGAGATGTTATTGAGGACTGGAGAATTCCCATAAGTGAGGGATCTAAAAAATATAATAAATATGTTGAAAGTCATGAAAGCCTGGTTTGTTTAGTGTTTTTTTTAGCACAAATTGCACCAGAATTTTGTCACATTTAGCTTGACGAATCATCACTGTTGTGTTCTTGTGGTAATGTAAAACAGCTCTCTGAACAGATATCCCACTGAGACAATATATATTTATTATAGACTAGTGTCTATGCACAGCAACCAGTCTGATGAGAAAGAACTGCGGGGGATGGATAAAGCAGAAGCTCCAACCAATTGTGAGAGAGCTTGCATCTCAGGCTACTTGAGACCCCTTATAGACACTGTCCTAAGCTCACAAATCTAAGCCCTGCCCTAATGGTGCAGAAATTAACAGCTGAGGAAGATAGGAACTGATCCGGTAGACATCCCCTACAACTCCTGAATAGACAACGACCAGTTGAGCTTGTTGAGCTTGGTCATAATGGAATAAATCATAAAGCCATTACTGTTTTCATCACAAGGGGTAAAGCACTGGGAACTCTATTAAGCCGAATGAAAAAAAAAAATCATTGAGAACTCGTAGATCTGTTAAAACAGGAAGGTTTGCTCACATACAAAAAGTGGAATTGTAGGGAAATCCCACAGCTCAACAATAATGGGTGGTATTAGCGTTACATCCTACACCAGTCAGTTCACGTATCTTTGGGATTTTCCACTATTTTCCATAATACTTCCACTGGCAGCAATGACTGATCCTAACCATGTAAATCATTCGGGCAGTGAGGAAGTTAAAAGGAAGTTATCACCATAAAATTATCTTTATTTAAATCAGATTTCTGTATTATTTTTTATGATTGCCATTTCTTCTTCATAACACAAGTTTTATTAAATAGCAAAATTAGTAATCTTGCAATATTCACAGTGGCTACTAGGGCTTTTTTTTCTTTTAGACATATACTTTGTCCTTTTAACCCCTTTACCCCCAAGGGTGGTATGCACGTTAATGACCGGGCCAATTTTTACATTTCTGACCACTGTCCCTTTATGAAGTTATAACTCTGAAACGCTTCAACGGATCTTAGCGATTCTGAGATTGTTTTCTTGTAACATATTGTACTTCATGATAGTGTTAAAATTTCTTTGATATAACTTGCGTTTATTTGTGAAAAAAATGGAAATTTGGCGAAAATTTTGAAAATTTCGCAATTTTCCAACTTTGAATTTTTATTCTGTTAAACCAGAGAGTTATGTGACACAATATAGTTAATAAATAACATTTTCCACATTTCTACTTTACATCAGCACAATTTTGGAAACAAATTTTTTTTTTCTAGGAAGTTATAAGGGTTAAAATTTGACCAGCAATTTCTCATTTTTACAACAAAATTTACAAAACCATTTTTTTTAGGGACCACCTCACATTTGAAGTCATTTTGAGGGGTCTATATGGCAGAAAATACCCAGAAGTGACACCATTCTAAAAACTGCACCCCTCAAGGTGCTCAAAACCACATTCAAGAAGTTTATTAACCCTTCAGGTGTTTCACAGCAGCAGAAGCAAAATGGAAGGAAAAAATTAACATTTTACTTTTTAGTCACAAAAATGTTCTTTCAGCAATAATTGTTTTAATTTCCCAAAGGTAACAAGAGAAAATGGACCTCAAAAGTTGTTGTCCAATTTGTCCTGAGTACGCTGATACCCCACATGTGAGGGGGAATCATTTTTTGGGCGCATGGCAGGGCTCAGAAGGAAAGGAGCGCCGTTTGACATTTTCAAGCTAAAATTGGCTGGAATTGAGATCGGACGCCATGTCGCGTTTGGAGAGCCCCTGATGTGCCTAAACAGTGGAAACCCCCCACAAGTGACCCCATTTTGGAAACTAGACCCCCTAAGGAACTTATCTAGGTGTGTGGTGAGCACTTTTATCCCCCAAGTGCTTCACGAAAGTTTATAACGCCCGGGCGTGAAAATAAAAAATCCTATTTTTTCCACAAACATGATGGTTTAGTCCCCAATTTTTAATTTTCTCAAAGGTAAAAGGAGAAATTGGACCCCAAAAGTTGTTGTCCAATTTGTCCTGAGTACGCTGATACCCCATATGTGGGGGGGGAACCACTGTTTGGTCACATGGCAGGGCTCAGAAGGAAAGGAGCGCCGTTTGACATTTTCAAGCTAAAATTGGCTGGAATTGAGATCGGACGCCATGTCGCTTTTGGAGACAAGTGACCCCATTTTGGAAACTAGACCCCCTAAGGAACTTATCTAGATGTGTCGTGAGCACTTTTATCCCCAAGTGCTTCACTAAAGTCTATGATGCCCGGCGTGAAAATAAAAAAATCTATTTTTTCCCACAAAAATGATCTTTCAGCCCCCATTTTTTTATTTTCCCAAGGGTAACAGGAGAAATTGGACCCCAAAAGTTGTTGTCCAATTTGTCCTGAGTACGCTGGTACCCCATATGTGGGAGAAAACTACTGTTTGGGCACACTTCGGGGCTCGGAAGGGAAGTAGTGACGTTTTGCAATGCAGACTTTGATGGAATTGTCTGTGGGCATCATGTGCCATTTGGTGAGCCCCTGATGTGCCTAAACAGTAGAAACTCCCCACAAGTGACCCCATTTTGGAAACTTGACCCCCTAAGGAACTTATCTAGGTGTGTCGTGAGAATTTTGAACCTCCAAGAGCTTCACTAAAGTCTATGATGCCCGGCGTGAAAATAAAAAATTCTATTTTTTTCCCACAAAAATGATCTTTCAGCCCCCAATTTTTTATTTTCCCAAGGGTAACAGGAGAAATTGGACCCCAAAAGTTGCTGTCCAATTTGTTCTGAGTATGCTGGTACCCCATATGTGGGAAAAAACTGTTTGGGCACTTCGGGACTCAGAAGGGAAGCAGTGATGATTTGGAATGCAGACCTTGATGGACTAGTTCTGAGGGCGTCATGTTCCATTTGCAGAGCCCCTGATGTGCCTAAAGAGTAAAAAAAAAACACAAGTGACATCATTTTGGAACCTAGACCCCCAAGGAACTTACTTACATGTGCCCCCTCTTTGGAACTAATCTACTGGTTCCTGTTAAGTAAATTAGTAGTGCATGGAGGTGTGGTACAATTTGAAGCAGTCCTTCATACACAGGCCAGGTTTGTCGGGGCAGGTGTCGCATTGATAGATGGTGTCCTTGCGTACTCCTCTTTTGTAGCACACTCGGCACCTTTTTTGCGGCTTACCTTTTCTATCAGTTGGCGGGACCACCCCCGGAAAATGCGGATCTGGTACGATACGAGCACCCTCAGTTCCGGAAGTACTGGGGCCCGCTCCTTCCCTCGTGCCAAATATCAGGGCCTTAACCACTACCTCCTGGAACTGAAGATACGACGTATCAGTGTGTCGTGCACATCGTGACAGCAGGAAAGCGTTGAGCATTGCCATTTGTACGATGTACAGGGACAGCTTTTTGTACCACACCTTGGCCTTCCTCAAAGCACTGTACGGTTGGAAGAGTTGATCAGAGAGATCAACGCCCCCCATGTTTTGGTTGTACCCCAGTACACAGTCCGGTTTGTAGACCTGTGTTGAGGTACCCCGTACACTGCCGAGGGCACTGCCATCACCGTGTATGGTGGTCAAGAGAAGGACATCCCTCTTGTCCTTGTACTTGACCACCAGCAGGTGGTCGCTACATTGGGCTTTGCTCTCACCTTTTCTGAGCATCTGCCCAAGTAGCGTCTTCGGGAGGCCTCTCTGATTTTTGCGGACAGTACCGCAGGCTGCGGTACCTCGCGCAGAGAGGGATTTGTAGAGTGGGATGCTGGAATAAAAGTTATCGGTGTAGAGGTGATAACCTTTATCCAGCAGTGGGTGCACCAAATCCCACACAATTTTCCCACTCACTCCCAGGATGGAAGGACACTCAGGCGGTTCAATCCTGCTGTCCTTCCCTTCGTACACTCTAAAGCTGTAGGTGTACCCTGAGGTACTCTCACACAGCTTGTAGAGTTTGATTCCGTACCTGGCCCTTTTGCTGGGCAGGTATTGACGGAATCTGAGCCGCCCCTTAAAATGAACCAAGGACTCATCCACGCACGTACACTTTTGGGCACGTACACTTCAGCAAACTTTTTGCTGAAGTGTTCGATGACTGGCCGAACTTTGAACAGACGGTCAAAATTGGGGTCATCTCGTGCGGGACACCGTGCATTATCGTTGTAATGCAGGAACTTATGGATGGCCTCAAAACGCGTCCGAACCATGACCATTCGGAACACTGGAGTGTTATATAAAATATCTACACTCCAATATTGCCGAATTTCTGGCTTCTTCACGATCCCCATATGGAGGACCAGGCCCCAAAACTGCATCATTTCAACTGCGTCTACAGGAGACCAGTTAGAAAATGATGAACGGGGGTTTTGCTCCAAAAATTGCCGAGCATACAAATTAGTTTGCTCCACCATGAGGTTAACAAAATCCTCAGAGAAAAAGACTTTGAAAAAGTCTATTTCTGTGAGGCCGGTGGTGTCAAACTTGATTTCTGATTCAGCCACAAAATCAGGAATCAGTGGCTCGTAATTTTTGGGGGGCGAGGTCCATATGGGGTCCGAAGAGGGTCGCGCTGGTTCATCTTCAGGAGTGGGCGCTGCCTGATCTTCTCTCCTGGGGTGTCTGCGTGGCGGTTCCGCAGGACCCGAGGAGGAAGATGAGGAGGAGGAGGAAGAGGATGAAGAATCTGAAGAGTAAAGGAATGTGGGATCCTCTCCCTCGCTATCAGTGTTGGAGGCAAGGAAAGCATATGCCTCCTCCAATGAATAGCGCTGCTGGGACGAACGGGACGAACGGGACATTTTTTTTGTGAGTATGGTGCTTGGGTGTAATATTTATTGGTAACTATGTGCACGTGTGGGGGGGGATAGTGTTTGGTGCAAACTATTCTGAAAGGAAAAAGCTAAAGGAAAAAAAAGCAAATAGGGAAAAAAATACCTGTGAAAGGAAAAGTCTAAAACAGCAGGCCCTAGCTCTGATAAGTGAACTGCGTCACTTATCAAAGTTCGGCGGCTGCTGGGTGTGTGAACGGGGATGTGGAAAAAAAACGGCAGGCACGAGAGCTCTGATAAGTGAACCGCGTCACTTATCAAAGTTCGGCGGCGGCTGGGTGCGCGGACGCGGATGTGAAAAAAAAAAAGAAACCAAAGGCACGGGTTTAGACGCAGAGGTTGGGTGCGCGGACGGGGATGTGTAAAAAAAAAAGAAACAAAAGGCACGGGTTTAGACGCAGCGTTGGGTGCGCGGACAGGGATGTGTAAAAAAAAAGAAACAAAAGGCACGGGTTTAGACGCAGCGGTTGGGTGCGCGGACAGGGATGTAAAAAAAAAAAAAAAAGAAACGAAAGGCACGGGTTTAGACGCAGCGGTTGGGTGCGCGGACGGGGATGTGTAAAAAAAAAAAAGAAGAAATGAAAGGCACGGGTTTAGACGCAGCGGCTGGGTGCGCGGATGGGGATGTGTAAAAAAAAAACGCAAGGCACGGGTTTAGACGCAGCGGTTGGGTGCGCGGACGGGGATGTGTAAAAAAAAAAAAGAAACGGAAGGCACGGGTTTACACGCAGCGGTTGGGTGCGCGGACGGGGATGTGAAAAAAAAAAAAACGGAAGGCACGGGTTTAGACGCAGCGGTTGGGTGCGCGAACGGGGATGTGTAAAAAAAAAAAAAAGAAATGAAAGACACGGGTTTAGACGCAGCGGTTGGGTGCGCGGACGGGGATATGTAAAAAAAAAAGAAAAAAAGAAACGAAAGGCACGGGTTTAGACGCAGCGGTTGGGTGCGCGGACGGGGATGTGTAAAAAAAAAAAAAAGAAATGAAAGGCACGGGTTTAGACGCAGCGGCTGGGTGCGCGGATGGGGATGTGTAAAAAAAAAAAAACGCAAGGCACGGGTTTAGACGCAGCGGTTGGGTGCGCGGACGGGGATGTGTAAAAAAAAAAAAGAAACGGAAGGCACGGGTTTACACGCAGCGGTTGGGTGCGCGGACGGGGATGTGAAAAAAAAAAAAAAAAAAGAAACGGAAGGCATGGGTTTAGACGCAGCGGTTGGGTGCGCGAACGGGGATGTGTAAAAAAAAAAAAAGAAATGAAAGGCACGGGTTTAGACGCAGCGGTTGGGTGCGCGGACGGGGATGTGTAAAAAAAAAAAGAAACGAAAGGCACGGGTTTAGACGCAGTGGCTGGGTGCGTGGACGGGGATGTGTAAAAAAAAAAAAAAGAAACGAAAGGCACGGGTTTAGACGCAGCGGCTGGGTGCGCGGACGGGGATGTGTAAAAAAAAAAAGAAACGAAAGGCACGGGTTTAGACGCAGTGGCTGGGTGCGTGGACGGGGATGTGTAAAAAAAAAAAAAAGAAACGAAAGGCACGGGTTTAGACGCAGCGGCTGGGTGCGCGGACGGGGATGTGTAAAAAAAAAAAGAAACGAAAGGCACGGGTTTAGACGCAGCGGTTGGGTGCGCGGATGGGGATGTGTAAAAAAAAAAAAAGAAACGAAAGGCGCGGGTTTAGACGCAGCGGTTGGGTGCGCGCAAGGGGATGTGGGAAAGAAAAGTGAGCACGAGTGTTGATCGGTGAACTGCGTCACCAATCAACGCTAGGTGGCGCTAAGGGGGGTGAAAAAGAAAAGCGAGCACGAGTGTTGATCGGTGAACTGCATCACCAATCGACGCTCGGCGGCTGCTAAATTTGGGCACGGACGGACGCGGCGCAAAGTGGGGGTGGAGGGAGAAGGGGAAGGGGGGGGGGGGGGTAAGGGTAAGGGGGTGGGTGAAGTAAGATCGGGCCGGGATCGGGGATGAACACTTACGTTTGTAGTCTCTCTTCTTTCTTCTGTCTTCTTTCTTCTGTCTTCTTTCTTTTTTCTTTAGCAAGAATTGTGGTGTCACAGGCTACTGTGGCACCACAAGTCTCAGCACAGGAGGGAACCTGTCAGCGTGACCGCTCTGCAGGAATCCTCACCAAGTGTGAGGATTCCTGAAGACCGGTCAGACAGGTCAGGGACAGGTGAGACAGGTCACAGAGTGGTCACACCGCTGCTGTGACCTGTCATTGGTGGGATCGAATGATCACATTGATCCTACCAATCAGAGGAGGCCATGGTGACGCTGGTGTTGCTAGGCACCAGCCTATGATCGGAGCTCACAGCTCTGATCATAGGCAGGTCACCGGCAGGTCACCAGCAGGTGACCGGGAGGTCACCGGCAGGTCACCATCAGGGCACAGCGCGGGCACACCGCTGCTGTGCCCTGATTGGCAGAGCTGCAGGAGGTGGCAGGGGGAGCTAGCAGGGAGATGGATTTCCAAGCAGGGCACAGCGCGGTAACACCACCGCTGTGCCCTGCGATTGGCGCGATCGATGTGATCGTCGATCACGCCAATCCGGCGGGTCTGTTCCTGATTGGCGCGATCGACGATCACATCGATCGCGCCAATCAGAGCTGCTGGATCCAGAGCCGCAGGGCAGGGAGATGAGGAAGGGCACATGGATTTCCAAGCAGGGCACAGCGCGGTAACACCGCCGCTGTGCCCTGCGATCAGCGCGATCGATGTGATCGTCGATCGCGCCAATCCGGCGGGTCTGTTCCTGATTGGCGCGATCGACGATCACATCGATCGCGCCAATCAGAGCTGCAGGATCCGGAGCCGTAGGGCAGCTGAGAAAGGCTCCGGATCAGGTATTTTCAGGCAGGGCACAGCGCGGTAACACCGCCGCTGTGCCCTGCGATTTGCGCGATCGATGTGATCGTCGATCGCGCCAGTCCGGGGTGGTTTTGGCCGGTGCCTGGCACCGGCCCCAGGATCGAGTCCATCGGTACTCGATCCTAGCCTGGGACCTCACTGTTTCAGCCAAGCTGATTGGCTGAAACAATGAGAAAGGCTGTGATTGGCTGTTCAGAATTGAACAGCCAATCACAGCGATCGGGAGGCGGGGGGGGACGCCATACCCCAGGATGCCGAGGCCATCTTCCCCAAGGTAAGATGGCATCGGAATTTTAATGCGATCACCGCGACTTAAGTCGCAGTGTCGCATTAAAGGGCATGACGTACTATCCCGTCGCTGGTCATAAGGGCCCACCCCACCTCGACGGGATAGTACGTCTAATGTCAGAAAGGGGTTAATGAAAAGTTTTCAGAAGTTTCCTTATCATCAGAGGCAGAATTAGGATGACAGGTGATACCTCTATACAACGATGTTAACACAGGATCAACTAATCAGAACAGGTGATGTCACAGCTGATCCTGCTCCCATCCTTTCACAATCATCTTTTTTTTTTAATACAAAATGTGTATGTATCATGTGTACATGTATGTATGTATTATGTATGCATGTATTGTGTGTATGTACAGTACAGTCACCTCTGCTTCTGAGGATAAGTTTATCCAAGTCACCAGCCTCAGAAATCGCAGGTTAACAGCAGCTCAGATTGGAGACCAAGTCAATGCCACACAGACTTCTAGCAGCAGACACATCTCTACAACAACTAGACAACAACAAAAGGTGGCTACTTTGAAGAACCTAGAATATAAGACATATTTTCAGTTGTTTCACACTTTTTTGTTAACTATATAATTCCACATGTGTTAGTTCATAGGTTTGATGCCTTCAGTGTGAATGTACAATTTTCATAGTCATGAAAATACAGAAAAATCTTTAAATGAGAAGGTGTGTCCAAACTTTTGGTCTGTACTGTACATACACACAATACATGCATACATAATACATACATACATGTACACATGATACATACACATTTTGTATTAAAAAAAAAGGTGATTGTGAAAGGATGGGAGCAGGATCAGCTGTGACATCACCTGTTGTGATTAGTTGATCCTGTGTTAACATCGTTGTATAGAGGTATCACCTGTCATCCTAATCCTCCCTCTGATGATAAGGAAACTTCTGACATAAGACATATTTTCAGTTGTTTCACACTTTTTTGTTAAGTATCGTTTCTCCTTGCGAACAGTGACATGATAACTATGTCGAGGTGAGGAGACTTAAAGCCGCAATGCTCCTCTGGGAAATATGCAAATTGTCTCTTCAGAGAGGAAGAGGACTAGAACTCTAGTGCCACCTATTAGAAGTAGCAATCCTAACAGTCAATGTCGACTCTTTAATGAGCCTTGTCACATGACTAAAGGTACTTTCACACTGAACAACTTTCCAACGAAAACGACAGCTATCTGTGACGTTGCAGCGTCCTGGATAGCGATCTCTTTGTGTTTGACACGCAGCAGCGATCAGGATCCCGCTGTGACATCGCTGTTCGTCGCTGAAAGTCCGGAACTTTATTTGGTCGTCAGGTCGGCGTGTATCGTCATGTTTGACAGCAAAAGCAACGATGCCTGCAATGGTTTTCAATGGAGGGAACAACCAGTGAGAACGATAAGTACGTCACTGGATCGCTCCTGCATTGCTCAGCTGTTGCCGGTGTTTGACGTCTCCTAGCGACCTAAACAGCGACGCTGCAGCGATCAGCTCGTTGTCTATATTGCTGCAGCGTCGCTAAATGTGATGGTACCTTTAGGATAATAGCCAAACCAGAATCTCAATTTGCAGACACTGTGTTTAGGGGTACTGCCCCTCATCAGTGCAAAGAGGAGATCTGGTTTGGCTGATTGGCTATATTCACACTTTGCGGATTTTGCTGCGGATCCGCAACGGATTTGACAGCTGCGGATCTGCAGCAGTTTCCCATGAGTTTACAGAACAATGTAAACCTATGGGAAACAAAAAACGCAGTGCACATGCTGCAGAAAAAACCGCGCGGAAACGCTGCGGATTACATTCCGCAGCATGTCACTTCTTTTCTGCGGATTTTCACCTGCTCCAATAGAAAACTGCAGATGAAAATCCGCAGAAGAAACCGCAGTAAAAACCGCGATAAATCCGCAGTAAAAACCGCGACAGGTTTTCACTGCGGATTTTGGAATTCTGCTGCGGAAAAATCCGCAGTGGAATCTGCAAAGTGTGAACATAGCCTAAGAGGCGTCTGACCGGGATCCAAGAAGTATTGTTTCTCCTTTGTTAAGTATATAATTCCACATGTGTTAATTCATAGTTTTGATGCCTTCAGTGTGAATATACAATTTTCATAGTCATGAAAATACAGAAAAATCTTTAAATGAGAAGGTGTGTCCAAACTTTTGGTCTGTACTGTACATTGTGATATGAAAAAAACATATTGCCAAATACGTTAGAAAAAAAACATTTAGCACAAAATCCTGGTTTAAACAATGGGTTATTTTTCACTGATGGCTTCTCGCTAACTGAAGGCACATGGCAAGCCTTGTTACCTATAATCAGAGAGGATATCCTTTAGTATTTCTTGGTATTTTAGAAAAAAAATACCCACAAGAGATATACATATGGTCTCCATGTTATGACTGACTCTCTACATTTCTACATAATATTGACTAGATCCCAAGAAGTAACATTACTTTCTTCATTCAGACGTTTGCAAGGTTTACTATTTTAGAACTCATTCACACAGCAGTATTAATAAAGAACCGTAATACAAATTTATGGTGCCTTACTCAACTTTTCCTATTGCTCAAAATTTGATACAGAAATGTATATTTTGTTATATAATGTGCAAACCGGAACAGAAAAAAGAATCACAGTGTGCTACATTGAATGCGATGTGTACGGAGGCATTCTAGAGAGCAGACCTGGTCAAATTGCAGTCCACAACCAGCCATTTGGATGTTCCTGTCTAGCCTGTGGACCAAAACAGTGAAAGGAACATACCGCCCGTGAGTTGGCCATGAGTTGGGGGGCCCAGTGCTAAATGGAACAGCGATCCCACATCCAGTTTTACGTTTTTAACAATTGTAGAACCATGAGCTTCCTATTCCATTACTCAACCTGTTCCTCTGAGACTCAGGCACAACTGCGTCCCTAGATTACGCCTGCTGTGCTGAGCCTTAGTTCATGCACTGCACGAAGCCTCAGTCCACATACTGCACAGATCGGAGCAGCTTGTCTGTGGAAAGGTGCCAGGTGAGTAGAATATGTGGGTTTACGGCATGTTTGGGGCTGTAGAGGTATCAAACTGTGATTGAGAGCTAGGGCTGCAGGGGACATCATACTGTCTGTGTGTGGGGACATCATACTGTGTGTGTGTGGGGACATCAACATCATACTGTGTGTGTGGGGACATCATACTGTGGAGGCCATCATACCGTGTGAACAAGCTTTGGGCCATCATACTGTGCGTGTGTGTGGGGACATCATACTGTGGAGGCCATCATACCGTGTGAACAAGCTTTGGGCCATCATACTGTGCGTGTGTGTGGGGACATCATACTGTGGAGGCCATCATACTGTGTGAGCAAGCTTTGGGCCATCATACTGTGTGTGTGGTGGGGGGACATCATACTGTGGAGGCCATGATACCGTGTGAGCAAGCTTTGGGCCATCATAGTGTGTGTGTGTGTGTGTGTGTGTATGGGGACATCATACTGTAAGGAAGCTTTGGGGTATCATACTGTGTGTGTGTGTGTGGACATCATACTGTGGAGGCCATCATGCTGTGTGAGCAAGCTTTGGGCCATCATAGTGTGTGTGTGTGTGTGTGTGTGTGTGTGTGTGTGTGTGTGTGTGTGTGTGTGTGTGTGTGTGTGTGTGTGTGAAGCTGGGGCATCATACTATGTATGTGAACTGGCATGTAGACATCATAATGTGTGGAAAGGACTGGGGGGGTATCATACTGTGTGTGGGGATTATGGGGATATTCTACTGTGTGGTAGGAGCTGTTGAGTTATCAGTAAGACTAAATTCTGCTCAATATGGAGCAAAAATATTAATATAAAATAATAAGCAGCAAATAATAATATTGAAAAGAATTAATTTCAGCCTATTGGTTGACCCTCTGCAATAGTCACGGCCTCTCATGTAGACCCTCAAAAAAATTAATTACCCGCCACTGCTCCAGAGGATTTAGTGCTTGTGAATTTCTCTATATTTATGACACCAGTTGAATTGTAGCTCATTACTCCACCTGGGAAAAATGGGAGGAAAAAAACAATGAGCTGGGAGTAGAAAAATATGAAAAGCAGAACTAGCATATGTGGACATTTACCTAAATCTTCTGCCCTTTCTTTACATTTTGCATTTTACTATAATTAACCAGATCAATAAAGTATTATGCATGGTGTAAAATGCAAAAGATACCGTGGCATGGTGTCAGCATTTTACAATGAGAGAAGAAGGCGTTAGAGGGATTTCAGGAAACTGTAAATCCAGGCTGTGCTCACCCATGTAGGTGACATAACACTTATGGATGAAATCCTAAAATGCCAGGTTCTAAATGGAAAGCACATAAGATTTTGAAGGATTTGAGGGTTCTACTTTCCTTACTTATTTCAACCCCCCTATTAAAGGGGTGGTCTGAAACAAATATTTTAATACTGAATGTCTGTCTATTTAGTGTCATAATCTAATCTGTTTTTTAATATACTTTATATTTGAGGCCATGTGCACACGTTCAGGTTTTTTCGCGTTTTTTTCGTGTTTTTTCGCACTAAAAACGCTATAAAAACTCATTAAAAAAGGCATACATTATGCATTCTATCATTTAGAATGCATTCTGCATGTTTTGTGCACATGGATGCGTTTTTTTCCGCGAAAAAAAACGCATCGCGGTAAAAAAATGAGCATGTTCATTATTTTTGTGGATTTTCTGCATTTTTCCCGCAAGTCTATGCATTTGGGAAAAAACGCACAAAAAACGCACCAAAATCGCAGTAAAATCGCGGTAAAAACGCATGCGGATTTCTGGCAGAAATGTCCGGTTTTTGTCAGGAAAATTTCTGCAAGAAATCCTGACGTGTGCACATACCCTAAAAGTCCTTAACATTCCCTCTTTACTAACTAACTGCTTTATTTATTTTGTTACATTCTTTCTGTTTGTTGACATTTGATTGAGAACCCCCAAACAATAACTCAAAGAACCGTCATCAGGGGTCACAGGCTGCCCCCACCCTGAAATGAAGCATCATTAGTTACCATATGTCAATTTCAGGGCCTGGGCTAGTCCCTGCTCTGCTGAGCATGCTTCGGTTGTCAATTCCAACATTTGCTCTGTACGAGCTGTCATTGTACAATATTCACAATGACAGTGTGCTCGCTCACTAATTCTAATGAATTCTAATGTTGTCACAACAAGCTGGAAAGAGAGTGCACTGTCAGTGTGGATTGTTAAGAGAAAACCCAGCGTGCAGGAAATGCAAAGACGAGCGCCACCCCTGCAACTAATGTTAGAATTTACAACCAATGCACGCTTAGTAGAGCAGGCGCTAGCCCAGCACCCGAAACGGATATCATTGATGATGCTTCATTTCAGGGTGGGGGCCGAGACTGCTGCAGTATCTCAATACTTGCAGCATTTTTTCATAATACATAAAATTAGAAAATGCATTACAACCCAGATTTTAATGGGGTATTGCTGCCGCTATATCTTTACAGGAAAAAACCCTGCGTATAAACACACCCTATATCTGTGTCAGTAGAAATGAAGAGACTCCTATTGTTTTAAGTTAAATCGTGTACAACTTAATTTTTTTTACATTCTTCTTTCTCAACTCATGAAAGTGATTTGAAGGTTTACTCTAAGGACCCACATGTTTCCCCCACCACGGGGATGGTGAGGAGACCATTGCCTGTATGTGAAGAACTGACATGCAGTAACTGGGTCAGAGTAAATATGAGCTGTTGAAGAGATTGCCATCGGGCCATGTAATCGTATCACAAGTGCAAGCACACTGTTATAAATAATTTCTACATCTCTTAAGACCTAGCTACTGCTTCTTATATGAAGAGCCAGTTCAACAGCTTTAGTCGCTAAAATGCAATCTTGTTGGTTACAGAGTCTTGCATTAAGCTTGATAATATCAGCACTCTTGCAAGAGGCCACTGATCTCAAGGAGAACATCAACATTCAACCAACCCCGCTGTCAAAACAATTCAGACAATTTTATTAATCCTATATCAAAACCAACTACTCATCATAACACTTATGGCGTGACCATGTGGTCTGTGCACCATTCCCTCCCCTCAGTCACCTAGCTTCACATCTCCCCTCATGGTGATTAACAGCAGTTGCTTTGCAGTGCTGTCTGATCTAATTCCCAAGCCATGCACACACCCTGTCAGTGTATGGCAATCCGCTCTGATCTCTCTCCTACACCTAGCGGCTGCTTGCTGTACTTGTGATCATACAGCAGCATGCGGCCACTGCACACAGGAGAGTGAGATGAGAATGTGCATACACTAACCCTGTGCATGATCTTGGCCCCTGTAGTGTCAGTATATGCATGACTGTGATTTTGATCAAGTATCGCTTCAAAGCAAGTGTTGTCAATCGCCATAAGTGGAGGGATGAAGGATGGTAGTTGAGGGGGTGGAATGGTGCACTGAGTGAGGCATTGATGCCATTTCATTTACATATGTAATAAAACAGTTTTTATATAAAACTAAATAAGTAAAATCTGGTCTTATATTTAATTTGGCTTCAGACCAGTAGCGTAGCTACCGGGGGGCTCTGAGGGGGCCCACCTGGATCTATGCTACCGTACTGTATCGGCGTGCACATCGCACCAATACAGTTACATTCTGCGGCAGAGCAGGGAGAATCAATCACCCTGCTCTGCTACCTGACCGCTATGGGGCCTCTGAGCAGGTGGTGGGAGGCCCAGTGCCAATGGTGGGCCCCACCCGCCCATCATCACATGATCAACTGTATCAGCATCTAGCCGATACAGCTGACCGCATTGATGAGAAGGAGCGCTACGCTCTCTCTCCCATCATCCCCCTGTCAGCGTCTGTGGGCACGATGACGTCACTACTCAGCGCCTGCGGTCCGGAGATGAGCTGGAGCTCGGAGCAGTGGAGGAACTAGGAGGAAGAGAGGTGAGTATTTACTTATTTTTTTATGAAGCTGCATTATACTATAGAGGCTGCCTATGGGGGTACATTACACTATAGAGTCTGCCTATGGGGGTGCATTACACTGTAGTGGCTGCCTATGGGAGTGCATTACACTATAGAGTCTGCCTATGGGGCTGCATTACACTATAGAGGCTGCCAATGGGGGTGCATTACACTATAGAGGCTGCCTATGGGGGTGTATTACATTATAGAGGCTGCATTACACTATAGAGACTGCATATGGGGGTGCATTATACTATATGGAGGCCTATGGGGCTACATTACACTATAGAGGCTGCCTATAGAGGTGCATTATACTATAGAGCAGTGTTCCCCAACTCCGGTCCTCAAGAGCCACCAACAGGTCATGTTTTCAGGATTTCCTTAGTATTGCACAGGTGATGGAATTATTGCCTGTGCTGGTGATGCAATTATCACCTGCTCAACACTAAGGAAATACTGAAAACATGACCTGTTGGTGGCTCTTGAGGATCGGACTTGGAGAACACTGCTATAGAGTCTGCCTATGGGGAATGCATTATACTATATGGAGACCTATGGGGAGTGCATTATATAATTTAGAGTCTGCCTATGAGGAATGCATTATACAATATAGAATCTGCCTATGGGGAGTGCATTATACTATATACAGTATGCCTATAGGGAATGCATTATACTATATAGAGGCCTATGGGGAATGCATTATAAAATATAGACTCTGTCTATGGGGAATGCATTATACTATATGAAGGCCTATGGGGAGTATATTATACTATATGGAGACCTATGGAAAGTGCATTATACTATATTGAGGACTATATGGTGCATTAGATTATATGGAGACCTATGGGAAGTGCATTATACTATATTGAGGACTATCTGGTGTATTATACTATATGGAGGCTACCTAGGGGGCCATCATACAGTGTTTAGATTACATTGACAGGGCCATCATACAGTGTTGGATCCATTAAACAGTTTGGGGGATATTAAGGGGTCAGTATATATACAATGAGGGGGCATTATACTGTATATAAGAGCATCATACTGTGTACAGGGAAGCTGTACAGGGGGAGACTCAGGACATTATTAAATATAAAGTGGTCATTTATTGTAATAGGGGAATTCAGGTTACTGTGACTGTCAAAGGGGCACACACGGCAATATTACTTTTTAGGGGACAAAATGTGGGCACTGTTTTCTAGGGCACTTACATCTGGCATTACTGTATTATAGACGGGTGCTTTAGAATTTAGAAGGCACAGAGAACCACACAGCAGGTGCAGTAATAGCGACACATACGACAGCAGCGGCTCAGTATTGGGGTATCAGGTGCAGTAATAGGGACACATACGGCAGCAGGGGCTCAGTATTGGGGTATCAGCAGGATGAGGAGTTTGTGCAGGTTGGGAATAGATGGTGATGGGGCTGGAATATGAGAAGTGAAACGTGTCTTTGTTGTTTTCTCTGCAGCCGAGTCCTGGCTGGAAGAAGTTGTCATGTCGGTCTGGGCCAGATGGAAAAGACGGGAAAAGTGAACGACTCCATCAGAAAGAACATCAGCAGCAAGTCACTCTCTGTAACTGTACTTTGATCTGTTATATGTTCTGTAGGACTGGTATTTACCACTGACCATATAGCGGTAATATCCATATTGGTCTTTGTATAGAGATTATTTTCAGTAACAGCACGGTCATCTGCTGAGGTTCTCCTCCACTATGAGGGTGCGTCACCCAGTTATAATCAAGGTTACCTGGTTAGGGGCCCACTCAGAAGCTTCGCCCTTCCCCCCAGAACCAAAACCTTAGCTACGCCTCTGCTTCAGATGCAACAACAGCCACATGACAGAGTCCGCTAATCACTGGCATAAATGGCGCAAGACAGCTGCAGCCAGGGATTGGGTTCAGAAGTCATGTCGGATACATGGGCTGTGATGTTAGAAGTCAATGTAAATCAAAGTCTTACAGGAAGCATCATAGGCGCAGTACTAGGACAGCAGGGAGTAAGAGGTTATATACTGTATACATTTTATATTTTAGTTTCATCTCTGCCTGTGTGCAGATCATTATTTATGTCGGACATCCTTCTTAATAAAAAAAAGAGGGATCACAGCTCTCAGACCTGACAAGACTGGCGTACTTACTTTGGAAACCCATATGAGAACGGCTGTATGATCCTAATCTTAAATGACAATTTTAGGAGTCCAGCTATAGAATGGAATAGTTTATGTGTCCAAGTGTATTCAGTCTCCAACCACCCATCTTGACTATCAGCTGTAGCTTGTTCTGAGCAGTGAGAGATCTCAGCAGGAAGGAGGGACACTGAGGAAAGGTGGGCAGAGATTAAAATGATCTTTTATAAAGGATTAAACAGCCATTCCAGTCTACAAGAGCTAATTAGTATTCTAGGCTTTGTATATTAAGATCTGGTGATAGATCCGCTTTAAAATTTGCAGTAAACCTTTAGTTCTTTGTGCAAAATTTGCATGCAGCGCACCACATGTGAACATGGACCAATGCATCCAATATCAAGCTACATCTCTCAACTAGAACATATAATATGGTGCATATTTTGTTTTCATCCATTGGTTATTTCATTAGATATGTGCCTAGTTGCATACATTTGTCTGTACATGAGAGAAATATTCTTTGGTAATACCCAAAATATATAGATGTGTAAAAAGAGAATTGAGAAATCTTGTGGTGGTTAAAGAAAAATACCCACCTTTACATAGTAAAATGCATCAAAATGTAGGCCATAGTTTCATTTCTCTCACTACAGGATGAAGTGTTCTCAAACTATCGAAATGCAGCCAGAAAACTCCTTACCACTAATTATATACAGTTTAGAATATAATTTTATACAACAGCAATTCCCCAATATTCTAGACTAACAATATAGAAGTTAACATGGTGCAAAGTCTCCGCATTAAAGTGGTTGTCCAATGTTTTTTATATTGAATGTGCTCTGCAATTTATCACATGTGGCCGCCATCGGCAAGGCTGCTGGGTGTCATTATACATAATTATATATTCACTCCGGGGTCACAGGGGATGAGATGTGAAGATAACCTTTGGTGAGAAATCTTCTATTGTTTCTTGAATACTTATTATTTTATACCAAAAAAAAATCAACATGTGAATGGCCTTATAGACTACGATACGTAAGAGTGCTATCCATTAAAAACACAGATTACATGAGAAAAAATTACGTCTGAATAGCCCTTAAAGAAAATCTGTTAATATTTTTACTTATGAGAAAAAAAAAAGGGGGGTATGGTTTGCAGGGGACAGGAGCGGACGTGCCTTCACAGAGCTCCTGAATAATCCCCTATAATGAGCTACTTTCATCTTCCAAAAAGTGGAACTTATAGACCTATATGCTTGTAAAACCTTTCGTCCTTATCTACAACTACAAAAATGAAGATTATACCGACTCTTACAAGGACAACAAGCTCTACAGCTTTGTGGCCTACAACAAGGCCTCCAATCAAGATGGCCGCCACACAGACAGATATGAGGGGAAAGTCCCTCAAGGCCTCTGACACATACGGAACAGAGAGAACTGGAGCTCAGAAGTTCCCGGTAAAAGTGTGAGCAGGAAGGAAGATGCAGTAACGGGTCGGAGGCAGAGCAAGCGTTAAAGGGAATCTGTCACCCCAAAAATCGTTTATGAGCATTCTGTAATGTAGATAAGCCCCCGATGTAACCTGAAAGGTAAGAAAAACAGGTTACATTATACTCACACAGGGGCGGTCCCGTTGTGGTCCGGTCTGATAGGCATCGTGGTCCGGGGCCTCCTATCTTCATATGATGATGTCCTCTTCTTGTCTTCCTGCCGCAGCGCAGGCGCAGGCGTACTTTGTCTGCTCTTTTTAGGGCAGAGCAAAGTACTGCAGTGCGCAGGTGCTGGGAAAGGTCAGAGAGGCCCAGCACCTGCGCACTGCAGTACTTTGCTCTGCCCTTAACAGGGCAGACAAAGTACGCCTGTATCGGAGCAGCGGCAGGAAAACAAGAAGAGGACGTCATCGTATGAAGATAAGAGGCACCGGACCTGGACCGCGACGCCCATCGGATCCGAAACGAACCGGCACCGCCCCTGGGTGAGTATAATATAACCTGTTTTTCTTACCTTTCTGGTTACATCAGGGGCTTATCTACAGCATTACAGAATGCTATAGATAAGCCCCTGATGCCGGTGGCCGCAGCTCATCTTCGGGGGTGACAGATTCCCTTTAATGTGGGGTTTAATTTAACAGATATACTCCTCACAGGGAGAAAACAGATAAAACAGTATAAAGGATTACAGGGGACGTAACTCAGGGGAAGCGGGTGTGAAGCAGGGGGTAGGAAGTTCAAGGAAAGCAAACTTATCAGTCTGACTTCAGAATGCAGGTAGTTCAGGATGTGGATGTTGGTGCCAAAGCAGTGGCGCATAAGGGGTCCAGTATGGTCCTGGAAAAGATGGCGTCCTCGATCCTGGCGGCGGTGATTCCTCGTGGTCCAGTGTAGTCCTGGAAAAGATGACGTCTTGGCTCTTGGCGGCGACAGTGATTCCTTGTGATCCGTTCGGTGATCGGTGTGTCAGGAAGCGATGAGCCGGACAGAGCACAGTCTTTCTCCTTGTCAGCGTACAGGTACAATGAGCAACTCAATTCAAGTACAAAGAGAAACCTCTCACAGTGGGTGTCCCAATTCCTCGTCATTGCGTGCGCAGGCTCATGTCCTGACTGGGATTCCTGTCACTCACGGTCAGCAATGTCAGCGGGGACCAGGTATTTTGTTGTTGGCAGTTTCTGTTAACAGCTTTTAGCCTCTGCTATTTTTTGCCCGCTCTGGCAGTTGGTTCCCCCGCAGAAGCCCTGACACTGCCCTCCTGCGCGATGCACTTTCCCATGACATCTAACTGATTTGCCACGTGTTGTGGCCCTATTATCTTAGCCACGCCCCATACTCCTAGGTGCAGAGGTTGGTCCAGGGCTTTATGCTTTTCCCGTGAAACCTGGGTGACAGCCCCGACAGATCTGGATCCGTCACGGAGTAGGTAGACCTGGTCCGGGTCTTCTCCTTATAAAAGCAAAACAGACTTCTGTGAAAAAAGTCAATTTTACTCCGGTCTCGGGGAGGGTCTCACATGCTCCCCGAGACAACCGAGATTCAAGACGGAAGACGGTGACCTCCGAGTATTTGTTAGTGTTCGGAGATTTAGTTTTCATCACGGCAGCTGAATGATTTACAGCTATTAGCCAGGCTTGAGTACATGTGGGGGTTGCCTGGTTGCTAGGTAATCCCCACATGTAATCAAGCTGGCTAATAGCTGTAAATCATGCTGCTGAGGCGATGAAAACTTAGTCTCTGAGCAGTCATAAATACTCGGAGATCACCCGAGCATGCTCGGGAAAACCGGAGCAACGAGTACACTCGCTCATCACTAAGCAACATTTACTGTCTGTTATTTTCACGAGCAACATTTAATTTGGCGTCACAAGCAATTGTATACATGTACTATTTAAGTTTCTATTCCAGGAAGCAACAGTAGTATTGTAAACCTACGGAAATGTCTGTATGTATACCTGTCTTCTTCTTTCCCTTTTCCCCATATTATAAGCTGCACTCTGGAGCTCACTAAGTGGCCAAAAGACTGACCAAGGGCTACGGGATTCTTTGCACTGTGAATTAGGCGAGCTGTTCTGGCCCAGTTCTAACCATTTTGGTGGCGCTAGGTAGATAGCCAGATTGCTGGTGAATACACTTTGAACAATCAAGGTATTTATTTTTTCAAAACTAGGCACCAGTCTTGAAGCATGTATTTGCAGTGTAACACGTGGGACATATTCATACAGATGACAATACAATACAATGCACTTAACAGGGTTGTAATCTTTCAATTCAATTTCTCCCATGGCTGCAGTTTGCTGTAAAAAAAAAACAAAAAAAAACAAAACACTGTGTTCACCTTCTCTCAGTCCACTCATGAGCTTCTGCCTCCATTTCCGGTGTCTGGCATAGACTGTGGCGCTGACATTACGTCAACAACGCAGCAACCAATAAGTGAGCTGAACGGTCTACACAGAAACACCCCGCCAGAGATGCTGAGCTCACTGATTGGGTTCTCTGCTGTCAAGGTGACGTCAGACTCTGGGAACAGCAGCAAAGTCTCCCTGGTGGACCCAGGAAGCTCAGGCTGGGAGCTCGGGCATATCCAGGGTCTGCTAGGAAGATGTCTAATATTGTATTAGAAGGAAATCTCCCATAACTCAGGACTTTAGTGGTCTATATAGGGGTGTGTAGACGACTGCACAGTGCCTATATCTGCCATTGAGGGCTATAAAATTGATAATGTACACAGTCACCCAGCGTAATAATTTAGAGATAATGCGTGTGTCCTGACATGTTACTAGTACTACTAAACAAAATCAAACCTCATCAAGTTCTTACAGTTTCTCTGACTTCTATAGGGTATGCGGTCAACAGAAACAGTGTCACGCCAAGGTAGGCGGAGTTAGGTTAGTGAACCCACTAGATCACAGAGGACCCTGTGGAAGCTGAACCCTAGGAACCTGTCGGACAAGGATGTCAGATGAATTGCAAGGCTTTATTGAGACACTTAAACAGGAGAACCCACAAGGGAGAAACCCCTGGATTGAAACACTGAATTCCCCCGAGGGAGAACCGGCTAGCGAACCCCAGGATCAGACCCAAGAGGAACAGTGGAACTGAGGAGGAAGGAGCGAGAAGGCCAGGGAACCGGAGAAGATGAACCAGAAGGTGCAGAAGGTACAGTCAGAGTCCGCAGGTAGATGGTAGCTAGACAGGACACCGGCACTAGGAGAAAACACTGGGTATTAGTTCAAGGCAAGACAAGACTGATCAAGCAGGTTCTGGTCTGGGACCTGAGAACGGCAACTTAGAACAATGCACAAAGTTGTCCAGGCACCTCCCAAAGGAAGTGAGGGCCTTAAGTATACACAGGCCTCTCAGCGATTGGCTGAGAGGCGAGTACAGGAAAAGAGGGCACTGGCCCTTTAAATCATTTGACAGAAGAAAGGAGGCGGCGGAGACACGTCAGGAAGAAGCCACAGCCTGAGCGGACATCGCGGGAGTGCGGACAGGGTAAGTAAGATTGTGTACCCTGGAGATGGGTCCCGCCAACCGGATAGTTATAAACAGGTTTATTCCCATTATTCCCATTCCCTTCTGGAGGACCCAGATCAAACATGCACTGGTGAAGACCTAGATGACCACTCATCAGCCTCTTTCACTGGTGATGACAGCTAATGGGATGTCCCGCAATCAGTCAGCTCATCACTGGGAGACCTGTAATAAAAATATTATGCCCCTTTAGTGTAATATAGCGGTCACTTCCTGGGGCAGGATTGCGATTTCATAATATAGGACAGTATCCCTGAGTGTTATGCATTTGCCATACCTCCCAACTTTTGAAGAAGGCAAAGAGGGACAAAGGCAGCAGCACCCACAGCACGTCGTGGAAAATTTTAGGCCATGCCTCTGACCACAACCATTTCACAACTAGTCACACCCATATCCACACCCCAACCACACCCATTTAGCACTGCTGATCACACTGTTTCATAAACAATTATAAACAGAAAAAAATATGGCCACACAGTGCTCCATACTGTATAATGGCCACAAATGATGCTGTGTACAGTATAATGGCTACACATGATGCTTACTGTATAATGGCCACACAGTGCTCCATACGGTTTAATGGCCTACATGATGCTGCGTACAGTATAATGGCCACACATGATGCTCAATAATGCACAATACTAACAACACTGTTATTACCACCAGTGACAATGTACACAGTACCTCTGTATATAGTGTCAGTGTACAGGTAATACAGTGATCACCAGTGACATTATACACAGGAGCTCTGTATATATTGTACAGTGTACAGGTAATACAGTGATCACCGCCGGCCTATCAAAGGCTGCAGGAGTCATTTAACAAAACTGCTATGTGACTTCAACACATGGCCTGTCACAGAGTAGAGCGCCCTGTCACATTAGCAGCCGGTATTCATCTTGATGTGCGTTGTCGCCAGGGTCGGCTCCAGGTTTTCATGGGCCCCTTTAACACATGCCACGATTCCTGATGCACAGATAAAAAAACAGATATAGTACAAAATATAGGCACCACACAGTGGACCATACAGTATTACGGGCACCTCATAGTCCTCCATACAGTATTATGGTCAACACATAGTGCTCCATACAGTATTACAGTCACCTCATAGTCCTCCATACAGTATTATGGGCAACCACATAGTCCTCCATACAGTATTATTGGCCCCATATAATGCTCCTCCATACAGTATTATTGGCCCCATATAATGCTCCTCCATACAGTATTATTGGCCCCATATAATGCTCCTCCATACAGTATTATTGGCCCCATATAATGCTCCTCCATACAGTATTATTGGCCCCATATAATGCTCCTCCATACAGTATTATTGGCCCCATATAATGCTCCTCCATACAGTATTATTGGCCCCATATAATGCTCCTCCAAACAGTATTATGGGCACCTCATAGTCCTCCATATAGTATTATGGGCCCCATGTAATGCTTCTCCATACAGCACATCATGGGACCCCTGCTCCTACATACAGTTTTGTGGGCCCCATGCTTCTCCACACAGTATTATGCCCCCAGCTCCTCCACACAGTATTATGGGACCCCCGCTTCTCCATGCAGTATTACGCCCCCCCAGCTCCTCCACACAGTATTATGCCCCGCACAGTATTCCCCCCCAGCTCCTCCACACAGTGTTATGCCCCGGGCCCTGCACAGTATTCCCCCCCCAGCTCCTCCACACAGTATTATGCCCCGGGCCCCGCACAGTATTCCCCCCCCCCAGCTCCTCCACACAGTATTATGCCCCCGCACAGTATTTCCCCCCCAGGTCCTCCACACATTATTATGCCCCCACACAGTATTATGCCCCCCTCCCCCCGCACAGTATAATGCCCCCCCGCACAGTATTATGCCCC
The DNA here is from genome assembly GCF_032444005.1 of Ranitomeya imitator. NCBI lineage: Eukaryota > Metazoa > Chordata > Amphibia > Anura > Dendrobatidae > Ranitomeya > Ranitomeya imitator. Next base: position 712,267,028 of record NC_091282.1, on the reverse strand, counting down.
CCCGCACAGAGTTATGACCCCCCCCCCCCGGCTCCTTCATAAATTATTATGGGCCCCAGTCAGACATAAAGAAAAAAAATCCTCCCCTCTCCCGTTCCCAGCGCAGGTCCGGTGCACTCAGCGTCTCTCCGGCTCTGCAACACTCAGGACAGAGAGGCTGAGCGCGCAGTGATGACGTCATCGCACCCTCTGCCCTGAGACGTCGCAGAGTCAGAGGGTGCTGAAGACACTGCAGCTGCCGCAGGAACCAGGAGAGGTGAGAATTAGAAGGGGGGCCCGATGCCAGCGCTGGCACCGGGGGGCCCCTGGTCGTGGCGGCGGTCGGCGCCACCGAAGATTTAAAGGGCCCGCATCTCTTTTTTTTCTTCTTCTTCCTCCTCATCCTTCTCCTCCTCCCTGGGTCGGGGCCCACTGGGAATTTCACCGGTATCCCGGTGGGCCAGTCCGACCCTGTCCATTATTCTCATTTTATGTATCAACCTTTTGTTTTACACCGTATCAAAAGCTTTTGAAAAGTCCATATTCACTACTTCCACTGGGTTCCCTTGGTCCAGTCCGGAACTTACCTCTTCATAGAAATTGATCAGATTAGTCTGACAGGAACGGTCCCTAGTAAACCCGTGCTGATACTGGGTCATGAGGTTATTCCTCTTCAGATACTCCAGTATAGCATCCCTTAGAATGCCCTCCAGGATTTTACCCACAGTAGAGGTTCTTAGTGGATGAGGTGGATGAGGTTCTTTATTTTCTCACGTGATAAAGCTCATATTAAACTGGAAGTTACAATTATATCCCTTTAATTATGGAGTCAGTGATGCAGGGATCATTGGGAACTTTTTTTTTGATGCGGTAGGAAGCCACTATAGCAGCCCCAACAGGTCACAATCAGAGTGAACTCAAGGGCATGATATCTCATGATTTTACCACACCAATTAATATTTTTGGCAGCAACCCAGCTTCACCTGTCAGCAGTCATTCTGCCAAATATAATAAAGTCATAAAACATTATCAGTATTGTGTCCATGATTTTGCCCATGAGCCTGCTGAATGGAAAAGAAAAGTAAATGGAATCTTTAATATATCTACTGTTATGAGCAAGCAATTTATATGAGAACGAGACAGATCTGAAAATTTTCCTGTTCGTCACCCTGCCAATAAAATTCATGTACCAAAATCAGGGCGAAAAGCTGCTGCTTTTAAAGCGAGCGATATATATGGTAAGAATGGACGGGAACCAGGAAATAGTTTAAATTATTTGCATACTTTGATACTAAATGCTAGTACAGGAAGAAGGAAAACCACCGATAAGGAAGGTACAAAATACACAAGAATACACTATCACCTGGGAGAAGAGATGAGCTAAATGTTTTCCTGGTTTCTGAGATACAGAATGAAACGAAGGGCTCATTTCCACTTGCGAGGAAAACGGCCGAGTGAAATCCGATAAAAAATCGGATTGCACTCGGACCAATGTTATTCAATGGGTGACATCTCATCTGCGATTTTTTTCTCAGCTGAAATCGGACTGAGAAAAAAAATCGCAGCATGCTGCGTATTGCTGTGATTCTCGGAGGAGACTCGCCATTGTAAGTCAATGGGTGCAAGAAAAAAAAAAATCGCACAGCACTCGGACCATGCGAGTGCTGTCCGATTTTTACGCACCGGTGTCCTTTGAAAAGCCGGCAATTCAGTGCGGTGTACAGTAAAATCACACTGACATGTTAAAATAGAATAGATAAAATAAATGTCTACACATAGCATATGTATATATATATATATATATATATATATACACCGTATATACTCGAGTATAAGCCGACCCGAGTATAAGCCGACCCCCCTAATTTTGCCACAAAAAACTGGGAAAACTTATTGACTCGAGTATAAGCCTAGGGTGGAAAATGCAGCAGCTACCGGTGAATTTCAAAAATAAAAATAGATGCTCCATACCGTTCATTATTGCCCCATAGCTGTGCCATATAGTGCTCTGCACCGTTCATTCTTGCCCCATAACTGTGCCATATAGTGCTCTGCACCGTTCTTTCTTGCCCCATAGCTGTGCCATATAGTGCTCTGCACCGTTCATTCTTGCCCCATAACTGTGCCATATAATGCTCTGCACTGTTCTTTCTTGCCCCATAGCTGTGCCATATAGTGCTCTGCACCGTTCATTCTTGCCCCATAACTGTGCCATATAGTGCTCTGCACCGTTCATTTTTTCCCCATAACTGTGCCATATAGTGCTCTGCACCGTTCTTTCTTGCCCCATAGCTGTGCCATATAGTGCTCTGCACCGTTCTTTCTTGCCCCATAGCTGTGCCATATAGTGCTCTGCACCATTCATTATTTTCCCATAGCTGTGCCATATAGTGCTCTGCACCATTCATTCTTGCCCCATAACTGCCATATAGTGCTCTGCACTGTTCTTTCTTGCCCCATAACTGTGCCATATAGTGCTCTGCACCGTTCTTTCTTGCCCCATAGCTGTGCCATATAGTGCTCTGCACCGTTCATTCTTGCCCCATAACTGTGCCATATAATGCGCTGCACTGTTCTTTCTTGCCCCATAGCTGTGCCATATAGTGCTCTGCACCGTTCATTCTTGCCCCATAACTGTGCCATATAGTGCTCTGCACCGTTCATTTTTGCCCCATAACTGTGCCATATAGTGCTCTGCACCGTTCTTTCTTGCCCCATAGCTGTGCCATATAGTGCTCTGCACCGTTATTTCTTGCCCCATAGCTGTGCCATATAGTGCTCTGCACCATTCATTATTGCCCCATAGCTGTGCCATATAGTGCTCTGCACCATTCATTCTTGCCCCATAACCGCCATATAGTGCTCTGCACCGTTCTTTCTTGCCCCATAGCTGTGCCATATAGTGCTCTGCACCGTTCTTTCTTGCCCCATAGCTGTGCCATATAGTGCTCTGCACTGTTCTTTCTTGCCCCATAGCTGTGCCATATAGTGCTGTGCACCGTTCATTTTTGCCCCATAGATGCTCCATATAAATCTGTGCCATTGCTGCTGCTGCAATAGTAAAAAAAAAAAAGCCATACTCACCTCTCTTGATTGCAGCTCCCGGCGTCTCGTTCCGGCGTCTCGTCCCGGCGTCTCTCTGCACTGACTGATCAGGCAGAGGGCGCCGCGCACACTATATGCGTCATCGCGCCCTCTGACCTGAACAGTCAGAGCGCAGAGATGCCAGGAAGACAGAGCGGCGCCGGGAAGAGGGAACGGCGCCCGGCGGCTGGAACGAGGACAGGTGAATATAATACTCACCTAGTCCTGCCGCTCCTGACGCTGCCCCTGCCTGTCACACTGTCCCCGAGTGCCGCAGCTCTTCCTGTCAGCGGTCACTGGCACCGCTCAGAGGAATGAATATGTGGCTCCACCCCTATGGGAGTGGAGTCCATATTCATGAGTTTAATGAGCGGTCCCACGTGACCGCTGAAGAGGGGAAGAGCTGCAGCACCCGGAGACCGTGGGACGGGCAGGGGGAACGTCAGGATCGCCGGGACCAGGTGAGTATGCCGCAGCGCTCTCTCCCCCTCACCCGCCGACCCTGCCACCCACCGTGACTCGAGTATAAGCCGAGAGGGGCACTTTCAGCCCAAAAATTTAGGCTGAAAATCTCGGCTTATACTCGAGTATATACGGTATATATCTATATATATGTCAGTGAGACACATATATATATATTTATATTTAATACAGAGATAGATAGCAGAAAAGCCGGTAATTCAATTGCCGGCTTTTGCTATCTCCTTATCAAACCCGACAGGATATGAGACATGGTTTACATACAGTAAACCACTTCATATCCCTTATTTTTTTACATATTCCTCACTACTAATGTAAGAAGTGTCTGTGTTTAAAATTTGGGGGCTCTAGGTGTTAAAATAAAGGGTTAAATCACGGGAAAAACTGGCGTGGGCTCCTGCGCAATTTTCTCCGCCAGAGTGGAAAAGCCAGTGACTGAGGGCAGATATTAACAGCCTAGAGAGGGACCATGGTTATTGCCCCCCCCCCCCCGGCTAAAAACATCTGCCCCCAGCCACCCCAGAAAAGGCACATCTAGAAGATACGACAAATCTGGCACTTAGCCTCTCTCTTCCCACTCCCGTGTAGCGGTGGGATATGGGGTAATGAAGGGTTAATGTCACCTTGCTATTGTAAGGTGACAGTAAGCCAGGTTAATAATGGAGAGGCGCCAATAAGACACCTATCCATTACTAATCCAATACTAATAAAGGGTTAATAAAACATACACACATTAGGAAAAAAGTATTTTAATTAAATAAAAACACATGGGGTTGTAATAGTTTATTATACGCTGAATCCAAATGATGACCTTGTCACCTGAAAAAAGTTAAAATAAAAAAGCAACAATATCCCATACCTGTCTGACGTTACAGTCTTGTCCCATGCTGTAAATCCATCTGATGGGGTTAAATAATTTTACAACTAGGAGCAATCGGCAAGTACAAAATTTAGCGTGAAGCCAAGTAGCTAAGTGTATGTGCACACTACGTCTTTTAGATAATAATGTACCCATCGAGTCGAAGAAGCAGAAGCCTCTTCAGGATCATGCAGGCGACACACTGAAAAGTCTTTTCTGGTGTCTTTTTCTTATTTTTTCTTTTTTTTTTTAAACCATATGTATACAAAACTAAGGAGCTTCCAAGAATGGACAGGTCATTTCTTTTAACCACTTTGTGCATTTCGAAGCCTCGAAGAGGTTAAAAAGAATCTCAAGAACACTGAACTCATTTTTACATTGCTGCTCATAAACTCATTCTGTTTAGCATTTTTTTAAAACACTTTTTCAGGTGGGTTTTAGAGCAGATCCTCCTGAAAAAGACGTGGTGGGCACCCTTTTGGTACATCTTCCTCAGGTGGAATCTGCAACGCCTATTACGTGTCCAGTTCAACGTGAAAAACTTGGTGAAAGGTCTTCCTTAGGGCAGTCTCACACGTCCAGATATTTCCGGTACCGGAAAAATCGGTACCGGAATTATCCGTGTCCGTGTGCCGGTGCGTTTCTGTGGCACATCAGTGGGGCCGCTCATTTACAGTAATGAATATGCGGCTCCACCCCTTTGGGAGGTGGAGCCGCATATTCATGATTGTAATCGGCGGCCCCACGTGACCGCTCATACAGTACAAGGTGCGGCCAGGACAGGACACTGCGAGGGATCCGGAAGCTAGGTGAGTATTTTAATCACAGCGGGGCGGGGGCGCACAGGGGGTGGGAGGGAGGTTGGGGACCTGGAAATTCATTTTACACACTAATATTCATATCTTCTCTACAGCAAACGCTGCTGCAGGGAAGATATGAATGGGGCTTCAGCACCAGTGGGGGGGACAGCGCTTAATGTAGCGCTGTCTCCTGCATGGCACACGGACAACGTCCATGTGCGGTACGTGTTTTACACGGACCCATTGACTTTAATGGGTCCGTGTAATCCGTGCGCTTCCCCGAACACTGACATGTCTCCGTGTTTGGCACACGGAGACACGGTCCGCAAAAAATCAATGACATCTGAAAAGATGCATTGATTTTAATGTGTGTACGTGTGTCAGTGGCTCCGGTACGTGAGGAAACTGTCACCTCACGTACCGGAGCCACTGACGTGTGAAACCGACCTTAAGTGAGCACATACTTCTGTTTTTGATTCACAGGGCTGTTTGCCATCTCTGGGACTTTGCGGTCATGCCCGTTAAAATCTTCTGTTGGTGCCAACCCTACACCTGACCTAGTGCTGACTTGGTGAGAGTCATAGCACTGGACAGTCTGGTAAAGCAGTAGTATACAAATACAAGGCAAATAACTGGAATGCACACACACTGGTTTATGATCCAAAAAATAATGACAGTTTTCATTACTGGTAAAAATCTTTTAACTTTTGTGGCCTCCGAGTGTAAAGAACAGCGAGGACAGTAGTTTGATGGTCAGGTGGTTACCTTCTACCACCAGAGCTGATCCTGCAGCAGAAGGGCAAATGGAAAGCTCAGCATCTTGAGCTCCCACGGCTAGTCTTTTAATAGACTTATTATATAGGTCAGAGTAAAGTCATTTCGTCACCATTTCCAGCAGAGAAACCAGTAGACAGCACAGATAGCGTTGCAATCTGTACACGCTGTATACCACGATCCGTGCAAAGCCCTTGGGATTGACACATCCATAAGTTGAAACCTTTGGTCAGATCTATACATTCTTCCTGACCGATACTTCTGACAGCAGACTTGGAGGCTAGGTTAGCCTAAGTGCTGCATAAAAATAGTCTGAATTTAGTTGCTTTGTAAATTTCTAATTTTGCTTAATCACCTTCTTTCTTGGTCTCCACTTTGAGCCCATTGTTTTAATACTGATGTTTTGTACACCAGCCTTATTAAAGGGAACACTGAAGTAATCGCACCAAATTCTTTAAAAGGAGTGCACCTTTTTAATTGATTTAGGGCATATTTCACCACCTGCAATGTGGAGGGGTACTATTAGCCATGCCCCATCGGCAAAAGCTCTGCTTATTTTTCAAAAAGATGGTGGAGCTGGCTGGTATTGTTGTAAAAATGCTAACAGTAGCTCAGAGTAGCACAGAAACTTGGAGACCTAAAAACTGCTTGATGAATCAGACCCTTGGGATCTAGGTCTTACTTTGCCAGCATACCTGTTATGGCTGGCAATCAGGCAACACAGCGTGCAGTAATCAGCGCACATACAGAGATCTGGCAATAACCAAAAACAATAGGACGAGCTCTGAGACGTGGAATCTCTGTAGACTGCAGTACCTGATCTATCCTCACACAACTATAAGCAGCAGTGGATTGCGCCTATCAACTACCTATGCAACTCGGCACTGCCTGAGGAGCTGACTAGCCTGAAGATAGAAATACAAGCCTGACTTACCTCAGAGAAATACCCCAAAGGAATAGGCAGCCCCCCACATATAATGACTGTTAGCAAGATGAAAAGACAAACGTAGGAATGAAATAGATTCAGCAAAGTGAGGCCCGATATTCTAGACAGAGCGAGGATAGCAAAGAGAACTATGCAGTCTACAAAAAACCCTAAAACGAAAACCACGCAAAGGGGCAAAAAGACCCACCGTGCCGAACTAACAGCACGGCGGTGCACCCCTTTGCTTCTCAGAGCTTCCAGCAAAAGTTAATAGCAAGCTGGACAGAAAAAACAGAAAACAAACTAGAAGCACTTATCTAGCAGAGCAGCAGGCCCAAGGAAAGATGCAGTAGCTCAGATCCAACACTGGAACATTGACAAGGAGCAAGGAAGACAGACTCAGGTGGAGCTAAATAGCAAGGCAGCCAACGAGCTCACCAAAACACCTGAGGGAGGAAGCCCAGAGACTGCAATACCACTTGTGACCACAGAAGTGAACTCGGCCACAGAATTCACAACAGTAACCCCCCCTTGAGGAGGGGTCACCGAACCCTCACCAGAACCCCCAGGCCGACCAGGATGAGCCACATGAAAGGCACGAACAAGATCTGGGGCATGGACATCAGAGGCAAAAACCCAGGAATTATCTTCCTGAGCATAACCCTTCCATTTGACCAAATACTGGAGTTTCCGTCTAGAGACACGAGAATCCAAAATCTTCTCCACAATATACTCCAATTCCCCCTCCACCAAAACAGGGGCAGGAGGCTCCACAGATGGAACCATAGGTGCCACGTATCTCCTCAACAACGACCTATGGAATACATTATGTATGGAAAAGGAGTCTGGGAGGGTCAGACGAAAAGACACCGGATTGAGAATCTCAGAAATCCTATACGGACCAATAAAACGAGGTTTAAATTTAGGAGAGGAAACCTTCATAGGAATATGACGAGAAGATAACCAAACCAGATCCCCAACACGAAGTCGGGGTCCCACACGGCGTCTGCGATTAGCGAAAAGCTGAGCCTTCTCCTGGGACAAGGTCAAATTGTCCACTACCTGAGTCCAGATCTGCTGCAACCTGTCCACCACATAATCCACACCAGGACAGTCCGAAGACTCAACCTGTCCTGAAGAGAAACGAGGATGGAACCCAGAATTGCAGAAAAATGGAGAGACCAAGGTAGCCGAGCTGGCCCGATTATTAAGGGCGAACTCAGCCAACGGCAAAAATGACACCCAATCATCCTGGTCAGCGGAAACAAAACATCTCAGATATGTTTCCAAGGTCTGATTGGTTCGTTCGGTCTGGCCATTAGTCTGAGGATGGAAGGCCGAGGAAAAAGATAGGTCAATGCCCATCCTACCACAAAAGGCTCGCCAGAACCTCGAGACAAACTGGGAACCTCTGTCAGAAACAATATTCTCAGGAATGCCATGTAAACGAACCACATGCTGGAAGAACAAAGGCACCAAATCAGAGGAGGAAGGCAATTTAACCAAGGGCACCAGATGGACCATTTTAGAAAAGCGATCACAGACCACCCAAATGACCGACATTTTTTGAGAAACGGGAAGGTCAGAAATGAAATCCATCGAAATATGTGTCCAAGGCCTCTTCGGGACCGGCAAGGGCAAAAGCAACCCACTGGCACGTGAACAGCAGGGCTTAGCCCTAGCACAAATTCCACAGGACTGCACAAAAGCACGCACATCCCGTGACAGAGATGGCCACCAGAAGGATCTAGCAACCAACTCCCTGGTACCAAAGATTCCTGGATGACCAGCCAGCACCGAACAATGAAGTTCAGAGATAACTTTACTAGTCCACCTATCAGGGACGAACAGTTTCTCGGCCGGACAACGATCAGGTTTATTAGCCTGAAATTTCTGCAACACTCTCCGCAAATCAGGGGAGATGGCAGACACAATGACTCCTTCCTTGAGGATACTCGCCGGCTCAGATAACCCCGGAGAGTCGGGCACAAAACTCCTAGACAGAGCATCCGCCTTCACATTTTTAGAGCCCGGAAGGTATGAAATCACAAAATCAAAACGAGCAAAAAATAACGACCAACGGGCCTGTCTAGGATTCAAGCGCTTGGCAGACTCAAGATAAGTAAGGTTCTTATGATCAGTCAAAACCACCACGCGATGCTTAGCACCCTCAAGCCAATGACGCCACTCCTCGAATGCCCACTTCATGGCCAGCAACTCTCGGTTGCCCACATCATAATTACGCTCAGCAGCAGAAAATTTCCTGGAAAAGAAAGCACATGGTTTGAACACTGAGCAACCAGAACCTCTCTGTGACAAAACCGCCCCTGCACCAATCTCAGAAGCATCAACCTCGACCTGGAACGGAAGAGAAACATCAGGTTGACACAACACAGGGGCACAGCAAAAACGACGCTTCAACTCCTGAAAAGCTTCCACGGCAGCAGAAGACCAATTAACCAAATCAGCACCCTTCTTGGTCAAATCGGTCAATGGTCTGGCAATGCTAGAAAAATTACAGATGAAGCGACGATAAAAATTAGCAAAGCCCAGGAATTTCTGCAGACTTTTTAGAGATGTCGGCTGAGTCCAATCCTGGATGGCCTGAACCTTAACCGGATCCATCTCGATAGTAGAAGGGGAAAAGATGAACCCCAAAAATGAAACTTTCTGCACACCGAAGAGACACTTTGATCCCTTCACGAACAAGGAATTAGCACGCAGTACCTGGAAAACCATTCTGACTTGCTTCACATGAGACTCCCAATCATCTGAGAAGATCAAAATGTCATCCAAGTAAACAATCAAGAATTTATCCAGATACTCACGGAAAATGTCATGCATAAAAGACTGAAAAACAGATGGAGCATTGGCAAGTCCGAACGGCATCACCAGATACTCAAAATGACCCTCGGGCGTATTAAATGCCGTTTTCCATTCATCTCCCTGCCTGATTCTCACCAGATTATACGCACCACGAAGATCAATCTTAGTAAACCAACTAGCCCCCTTAATCCGAGCAAACAAGTCAGAAATCAATGGCAAGGGATACTGAAACTTAACAGTGATCTTATTAAGAAGGCGGTAATCAATACACGGTCTTAGCGAACCATCCTTCTTGGCTACAAAAAAGAACCCTGCTCCCAATGGTGACGACGATGGGCGAATATGTCCCTTCTCCAGGGACTCCTTCACATAACTGCGCATAGCGGTGTGTTCAGGTACGGACAAATTAAATAAACGACCCTTAGGGAATTTACTACCAGGAATCAAATCGATAGCACAATCACAATTCCTATGCGGAGGTAGGGCATCAGACTTGGACTCTTCAAATACATCCTGAAAGTCCGACAAGAACTCTGGGATGTCAGAAGGAATGGATGACGAAATAGACAAAAATGGAACATCACCATGTACTCCCTGACAACCCCAGCTGGTTACCGACATAGAGTTCCAATCCAATACTGGATTATGGGTTTGTAGCCATGGCAACCCCAACACGACCACATCATGCAAATTATGCAGTACCAAAAAGCGAATAACTTCCTGATGTGCAGGAGCCATGCACATGGTCAGCTGGGCCCAGTACTGAGGCTTATTCTTGGCCAAAGGTGTAGCATCAATTCCTCTCAACGGAATAGGACACCGCAAAGGCTCCAAGAAAAATCCACAACGTTTAGCATAATCCAAATCCATCAGATTCAGGGCAGCGCCTGAATCCACAAACGCCATGACAGAATACGATGACAAAGAGCACATTAAGGTAATGGACAAAAGGAATTTGGACTGTACAGTACCAATAACGGCAGAGCTATCGAACCGCCTAGTGCGTTTAGGACAATTAGAAATAGCATGAGTAGAATCACCACAATAAAAACACAGTCTGTTCAGACGTCTGTGTTCGTGCCGTTCTACTTTAGTCATAGTCCTGTCGCACTGCATAGGCTCAGGCTTACTCTCAGACAATACCGCCAGATGGTGCACAGATTTACGCTCGCGCAAGCGACGACCGATCTGAATGGCCAAGGACATAGACTCATTCAAACCAGCAGGCATAGGAAATCCCACCATTACATCCTTAAGAGCTTCAGAGAGACCCTTTCTGAACAAAGCCGCTAGTGCAGATTCATTCCACAGAGTGAGTACTGACCATTTCCTAAATTTCTGACAATATACTTCTACATCATCCTGACCCTGGCATAAAGCCAGCAGATTTTTCTCAGCTTGATCCACTGAATTAGGCTCATCGTAAAGCAATCCCAGCGCCTGGAAAAATGCATCAACATTACTCAATGCAGAATCTCCTGGTGCAAGAGAAAACGCCCAGTCCTGTGGGTCGCCGCGCAAAAAAGAAATAATAATCAAAACCTGTTGAATAGGATTACCAGAAGAATGAGGTTTCAAGGCCAAAAATAGCTTACAATTATTTCTGAAGCTCAAGAACTTAGTTCTGTCACCAAAAAACAAATCAGGAATCGGAATTCTTGGTTCTAGCATCGATTTCTGATCAATAGTATCTTGAATCTTTTGTACATTTACAATGAGATTATCAATTGAGGAGCACAGAGCCTGAATATCCATGTCCACAGCTGTGTCCTGAAGCACTCTAATGTCTAGGGGAAAAAAAAGACTGAAGACAGAGCTAAGGAAAAAAAATGATGTCAGGATTTCTTTTTTCCCTCTATTGGAAATCATTGGAGGGCTCCTTGTACTGTTATGGCTGGCAATCAGGCAACACAGCGTGCAGTAATCAGCGCACATACAGAGATCTGGCAATAACCAAAAACAATAGGACGAGCTCTGAGACGTGGAATCTCTGTAGACTGCAGTACCTGATCTATCCTCACACAACTATAAGCAGCAGTGGATTGCGCCTATCAACTACCTATGCAACTCGGCACTGCCTGAGGAGCTGACTAGCCTGAAGATAGAAATACAAGCCTGACTTACCTCAGAGAAATACCCCAAAGGAATAGGCAGCCCCCCACATATAATGACTGTTAGCAAGATGAAAAGACAAACGTAGGAATGAAATAGATTCAGCAAAGTGAGGCCCGATATTCTAGACAGAGCGAGGATAGCAAAGAGAACTATGCAGTCTACAAAAAACCCTAAAACGAAAACCACGCAAAGGGGCAAAAAGACCCACCGTGCCGAACTAACAGCACGGCGGTGCACCCCTTTGCTTCTCAGAGCTTCCAGCAAAAGTTAATAGCAAGCTGGACAGAAAAAACAGAAAACAAACTAGAAGCACTTATCTAGCAGAGCAGCAGGCCCAAGGAAAGATGCAGTAGCTCAGATCCAACACTGGAACATTGACAAGGAGCAAGGAAGACAGACTCAGGTGGAGCTAAATAGCAAGGCAGCCAACGAGCTCACCAAAACACCTGAGGGAGAAAGCACAGAGACTGCAATACCACTTGTGACCACAGAAGTGAACTCGGCCACAGAATTCACAACACATACCATAGGAGCAGAACAAGAATCAGGAACTAAGTCCACAAAAATGTGTACTGTCTGTAAGGCTGGATAAATTGTTAATAAGAAAAAAAAAAAACAGGCGGGTTATATATGGGGCCATGATGTCAGGTTGGTTGATGTACACCTTTTACCACTTGGCTACCCTTATGATATATTAAAGTAGAGGCACTGGATTAAAAGGTCAAACAGATTTTTAACAGTGTTTTAACCACCTTTTATTTTATTGTTTTTATTCTTTTTTTTCCTCCCCTTTTTCTAAGACTCATGATTTTTTTTTTTTCTATCAATAGGAGTGCTTATGGTTTTGCTTTACATGTTGGAGCTTTGAAGAACATTCATTGCATAATGTGATGTACTGAAAAATGTGGGGAAAAAATTCGAAAATGGAGTGAAATTATAAAAAGAATTGCAATTCCATCTTTTATCTCGTTTTGTGTTCATAGCATTTAGTGTGCAGTAAAATTGACCTGGAAGTTTGATTCTCCAGGGCAATACAATTATGGCGATACCAAACTTGCATTGTTTTTTGTTATTTTTTAATTTTAGACTAGAAAAAAAATCTTCAGAATCTCAAATATTTGTTAAAAAATTGCTTTTAATTTTGAGAACTGCAACTTTTTTTTTTTTCCACCGATGGAGCTGTGTGAACGCTTGCTTTTTGCTGAATTTTTATTGATACTACAGTCATGGTCAAAAGATTTGAGACTGACGCAAAGTTTGTTTTTTACAAAGTTTGCTACTTCAGTGTTTTTAGATCTTCTACTCAAATGTTTCTGATTGGGCTTTAGATCTGGGGATTTTCCTGGCCATGGAACCAAAATATCAATGTTTTGTTTGCTGAGTCACTTATTTATCACTTTTCCCTTGTGACATTGTCTTCATCATGCAGGAAGAAGCATTGTTCATCACCAAATTGCTCCTGGATGGTTTGAAGAAGTTGCTCTTGTAGGACAAATATATCCCACTCTTTATTCATGACAGTGTTTTGTTTTTAAACTATAACAAATTGCAAGACAAATAAAAGCACTTTTCCTCCCACTTTCAGACTAACACTCCCGTTTCAAAAAGGGACTGTGGTTGGGAGATCGCTTCTTGCAAGGATGTCTAAAATGGCTGCCTTCTCCTGACGGACATCCCTTTATAAAAACCCCTGTTCTCTCCTCCTACTAACTCAGTCCTACCCCCACTGACAAATCCCAATCACCTTCCCTAACACTTTAACCTTCCTATAACCACTTCTGGCACTTAGCCTCCGCTCTTCCCACTTGCCTGCTGCAGTGGCAAGTGGGGTAATGGTATTGCGGTTAATGTCAGCTAACATTACAAAGCTGAAATCAACCCCAATGCTATTACCCCACTTGCCACGGCACCAGGACAAATGGGAATAGCGGAGGCTAAGCCCAGTAGATGCACCATTTCTGTGGCGGCTGAGGGCTGATATTCTTAGTCTGGGAGGGGTCCAATATCCATGGCCCCTTTCTAGGCTATTACTATCAGTCTGCAGCAGTCTGCCTAGAGTTTTTAATGATAGTGGAACCCCACGTCATTTTTTTTTTTGGGGGGGTCACCCCTTGTTAATAACAAATAAAGGCTAAGTAGACAGCTGTAAGCTGATCTTAATAGCATGGGAAGCTCCACGTTTATTACAACCTCCCCAGACTATAAACATCAGCCCCAAGCTGTCGGCTTTCCCTCAGCTGGTTTAAAATAATATGGGGGACCCCATGACATTTTTTTCTTTTATCCTATTTATATATCTATTCTATTCTGATGGATCACGCTGTGAATTTACTATGATGGGTGCTTAAAGAAAAACGCACGGCGAGACACGCATGGTCCATGTGCCGTGATAATTTTTTCTTGCACTCATTGACATTCATTGCCGAGTCTCAGACATTTTACGTGGCCATACGCAGCATGCTTCAATTTTTCCTCAACCCCAATTCCAGGTGAGGAAAAACTTTCGGATGAGAACTGCCTGCTTCACTAACATTGTAGCGAGTGCAATGTGAAGTTTTCTCTGCACTCGCAGAGTTAAAATACTGATGTGAGCGAACCCTTAGTCTGGATCACCAGTATCCACTGAGGGAGCAGCCACGACCGTTGACTTATTGTGTCTCATTTGTACAATTTAATTTTCCACAGGACTGAATTGATTTTGATGACCTATTCTACAGATAGGTGACCAATATCAGATCAGTGAGGAGAGCAGTGGAGGTAGTCCTACATCCAGCATCAAGACTGATCCGCATTCCAGAGAACTGGTGCAGGATGAGAAGTTCTAGAGACAGGAATGGGAGCTTCGGATTATGGAGGATGTTAGTCTTAAGTCATTAGTGGAATGGAGAGAATGGGTAGGGTGGTAGACAGAGATGAGGGAGATGTCGGGTGGTGCAGAACTATGGAGGGCTTTGTGTGAAAAGGCTCGTTCACATGACCATATTTTCAGTCCGTGAAACAAAATGGAAAGAACTCGCACCAATGTTATTCGATGGGGCAGTACAGAGGTATAAAGTGTGAAAGAAAAACAAATCACCGCATATACTAGTATCTTCTGTAAATTGGATGAGACTCACCATTCAAGTCTATGGGTGCATAAATAAGAAAATATCAGTTCCCGTACGGAGCCATAGTGTAGCATCCAATTCTTACAGATATATTGCATTTCTATGACATAGGAAACTGTAAAGGATCCTGTAAATGACTAATACAGTAGCTGCTGCTGTAAATAAAAAAAAAAACTGCACACGGATGACAAGTAAGGAAAAATTCATCCCACTTTTCTGAATGAAGCACTTAACAATTATTCATACGCTCGTGTGAACAGGCCCTAAGGGAAAGAGGACATTCATTGTCTACGAGTGTTTCCATTGGCTCCAAAGACCATGAACGGAACAGTAGGGTGCAAATGCCGGACCACTGCTCTAAGTAATATCCTCCAAACTGGAGTCATATAGCAGGGAAGAACGGGGACACAAGACTCCATTCTAGTGATTGGTAAAGTTGCATGTTGATGGCTGCGAATAGTTGATAAAAGCTGCTTCTGTTTGAGCCAGATGTTAAAGTTAGGTCGCGCTCACACGAGCACATTTCACGGTCCGTATATGGACCCCCATTGCTGGACCAGGCATTGTGTTGCATATATGGATGCTTGTGTGAATCTGGCCTTACTGGAACAGTATGCTCCGGTTTCGACATGCTGAAGCAGCCCGTGTATAACATGTAAAGCCATTAATCTATATAGCCATAAAAGCAGCCCATGTATAACTTGTAAAGCCATTAATCTATATAGCCATAGTGTCGTACGATATATTGTAACTGGCCAACTATGGAGTCTCAGTCACCCAATAAAATCCCTTTTCCCTCTGTGGTAACAGGAGCCAGACCTTCAGCAATCAGATGATGGCCACTATTGCTCCAATCTGCCTGGAGATCTCCATGGTCTGCTCTATATTAAAAACAGTCTGACAGCAGAAGTCAATCCAGAATTCCCAATAGTCTGGAATTACATGATACAGAAGCTGCATAGATAAAAAAAAAAAACAGAAACATCATTGCAAACAGCAAGGAGGAAAAGAATGAAAACTATTAACAGTGCCAGACATGTAAAAAAATATGTTTTTTTTTTGCATCAACTGTTAATATAATAATAATAATTTTATTTCGGTACCGGGTCCTTCCGTTCACAGGGGAATGTCACGGTGGCTGACCCGGTCCATGGCCCTCGGGGCGTCCGCGTTAAAGGGGGAAAGGTATTTAAAGGGAATATTCGTGACGCCACCTGTGGTATTCGGTCAGGGTGACCGACGCTGCTTTGAGGGGTCCGCTGGGGTGATGTTATGGCAGCTAGATGGTATACCTTCCCACAGGTAAAGTATGTCCCCAGGGCTTCCCAGTGTGTGGATGGTGTGAGGTGCAGTGAAGAATGAGGACACAAGGATGCAGTCTCTTTACCTTTACTGAAGGTTTCAGCATCCACAGTCCAGAGCACAGACCACGGGGCAGGCAGAGTCCGGCTGGTTTGGAGGCAAGTCCAGAATTCCCTTATCCAGGTGGAAATCAGTAGCTTTCCTCTAGCGCCATGGTGTTGTAGTACCTTACTGCTAAGCCTCTCATAAGGTCCTCAAAACTGTTCTGGATGTTATGTCTTTCTCTCTCTGTCCCCCTGATGGATAGGACAAACCTGTATGACCGGTGGTTTGAGGCTTTTTACAAGGACTCTATCATGCCCCGGCCTCTAAGTGGTGCCACCGTGCCTCCTGGGTATAGGGGCGGATCAGTAATGTGAAATTAGCTGTCCTGCCGGTCTCTGGAGCAAGGCATAAAGGACTGTTGCTTCCTTGGTGTTCCAGCTACCGGGATCTTGCGCCTCAGAAGGAGGCAGCCTGTGCAGGGCAGAACTCCTCTGATACAGTGGGGCAAAAAAGTATTTAGTCAGTCAGCAATAGTGCAAGTTCCACCACTTAAAAAGATGAGAGGCGTCTGTAATTTACATCATAGGTAGACCTCAACTATGGGAGACAAACTGAGAAAAAAAATCCAGAAAATCACATTGTCTGTTTTTTTATCATTTTTTTTGCATATTATGGTGGAAAATAAGTATTTGGTCAGAAACAAACAATCAAGATTTCTGGCTCTCACAGACCTGTAACTTCTTCTTTAAGAGTCTCCTCTTTCCTCCACTCATTACCTGTAGTAATGGCACCTGTTTAAACTTGTTATCAGTATAAAAAGACACCTGTGCACACCCTCAAACAGTCTGACTCCAAACTCCACTATGGTGAAGACCAAAGAGCTGTCAAAGGACACCAGAAATAAAATTGTAGCCCTGCACCAGGCTGGGAAGACTGAATCTGCAATAGCCAACCAGCTTGGAGTGAAGAAATCAACAGTGGGAGCAATAATTAGAAAATGGAAGACATACAAGACCACTGATAATCTCTCTCGATCTGGGGCTCCACGCAAAATCCCACCCCGTGGATTCAGAATGATCACAAGAACGGTGAGCAAAAATCCCAGAACCACGCGGGGGGACCTAGTGAATGTACTGCAGAGAGCTGGGACCAATGTAACAAGGCCTACCATAAGTAACACACTACGCCACCATGGACTCAGATCCTGCAGTGCCAGACGTGTCCCACTGCTTAAGCCAGTACATGTCCGGGCCCGTCTGAAGTTTGCTAGAGAGCATTTGGATGATCCAGAGGAGTTTTGGGAGAATGTCCTATGGTCTGATGAAACCAAACTGGAACTGTTTGGTAGAAACACAACTTGTTGTGTTTGGAGGAAAAAGAATACTGAGTTGCATCCATCAAACACCATACCTACTGTAAAGCATGGTGGTGGAAACATCATGCTTTGGGGCTGTTTCTCTGCAAAGGGGCCAGGACGACTGATCCGGGTACATGAAAGAATGAATGGGGCCATGTATCGTGAGATTTTAAGTGCAAACCTCCTTCCATCAGCAAGGGCATTGAAGATGAAACGTGGCTGGGTCTTTCAACATGACAATGATCCAAAGCACACCCCCAGGGCAACGAAGGAGTGGCTTCGTAAGAAGCATTTCAAGGTCCTGGAGTGGCCTAGCCAGTCTCCAGATCTCAACCCTATAGAAAACCTTTGGAGGGAGTTGAAAGTCCGTGTTGCCAAGCGAAAAGCCAAAAACATCACTGCTCTAGAGGAGATGTGCATGGAGGAATGGGCCAACATACCAACAACAGTGTGTGGCAACCTTGTGGAGACTTACAGAAAACGTTTGACCTCTGTCATTGCCAGCAAAGGATATATTACAAAGTATTGAGATGAAATTTTGTTTCTGACCAAATACTTATTTTCCACCATAATATGCAAATAAAATGTTAAAAAAACAGACAATGTGATTTTCTGGATTTTTTTTTCTCAGTTTGTCTCCCATAGTTGAGGTCTACCTATGATGTAAATTACAGACGCCTCTCATCTTTTTAAGTGGTGGAACTTGCACTATTGCTGACTGACTAAATACTTTTTTGCCCCACTGTATACACTCCTTTGCTACGACTTCTTCACCCTCTCTACAATACAGTTCTCTTTCTGTGTCTCTTTCTGGAAGCTGCCGCACTCAGGGCAGACGCAGCTCCGTGTCCTTCTGTCTCAGCCTCTGACAGGATCCCACCCCTGTCAGGGACCAACTACCTGAGCAAAGCTCAGCCAGCAACTGCCTAACTTCCTCCCCAGGTCACCAGTTTTACCTGTGAAGAGTGCCCTAATAAATAGGAGCATAGCTCCGCCTGGTGGCCTGGAGTGCGAAATGTGTTGTATGTTTGTGATACCTGGATTCAGTTGTCTTTCTTCGCCTCCAAACGTAACATCACTCCCTCCTAGAGGAGAACAATATTACTGCAATGACCAGGACCCTGGGGCGCTGCACCAACATATTCCGCAGCACTTTACATTTTAGAGGGGACTTGTACAGACAATAGACATTACAGCGTAAAAATAAACAGATCAACAGATACCAAAAGGAAAGAGGATCATGCTCACAAGCTTACAATCTAAGAGGAAATAGGGGAGACGCGAGAGGTGGATGGTAGCAGTTGCTTTCATTGTTCGGACCAGCCATAATATAAGAAATCGGGTGTTCATGTAATGCTGCATAAATCAGTTATCAGCCAGAATATGTAAAAGCACAGACACAGAGGGTTATTAAATGCATAGAATGTATGAGAACATGATACAAGGAACCTGGTTATGATAAACATTTTGAATGGGCAACTCAGGGATAGTTAGATTAATGTGTTGAGGCCGTAGACCTGTCTGAAGAAAAGCGTTTTTAGTGCATGTTTAAAACTGTGGGTATTGGGGATTAATCGAATTAACCTGGTGTGAGGCAGTGACCCCTGTTACAGCTAAGGGGCGCTGTTTGTGCTCCCCAGAGTGCGCACAGAGCCATATGAAGGCCATAGGTGTGCATAGCAGTCACAGGTGTAGCTGTGATTACAATGTGAGGCAGTGACTCGTGTCACAGGTAGGGATCCCTGTGTGTTCTCCCCAGGTTGTGCATGGAGACAGATGAAGTCCATGTGTGTGCGTAGGATTCACGGATTTCTGGTCCGGGTTTTCCATGTGGCTGAAAATCACAGGTTTGTGTGTTAAAAACCCTGCAGTAAGGGGTATGGGTGTATCAGGTGTGAGGTGCAACGTCAGTGTCAGTCTAGTGTGTGCTGGTGTGCAGAGCAGAGGACTGCAGAGCGCTGGCTGAGTGCATGGAGGCACAGGCCAGCGGAGCCAGCACCCAGGGCAGCTGAATAGCCTGTCACCCGCAGCGTATACAGCGATGCAAGTTGTCCATGGCAACTGGTCTCAGATGTGGACAGTCCTGTGCCCGGAGGTGGATGGCCTGTGCCCTAAAGAGTCGGATGTGGACGCCCCACTTTTCAGTTTTTGAATTTCCACAAAAATTTAAAATAACCAATAAATTTTGTTCAACTTCACAATTGTGTTCCACTTGTTGATTGCATAGGGAGTGGATGTGCAGTACCCGGCCGCGGCCCACTATACAGTTGATGGAGCTGTGCTGTGCACCTCTGTTAGGCCGGTTTCACACGTCAGTGGCTCCGGTACGTGAAGTGACAGCTTCCTCACGTACCGGAGACACTGACTCACGTAGACACATTAAAATTAATGTGTCTCTGCACATGTCAGCGTGTTTTCACGGACCATGTGTCCGTTAGGAAAACACGGAGACATGTCAGTGTTTGTGGGAACGCACGGATCACACAGACCCATTAAAGTCAATGGGTCCGTGTAAAACACGTACCGCACACGGATGCTGTCCGTGTGCCGTGCAGGAGACAGCGCTACTATAAGCGCTGTTCCCCCAGCTTGTGGTGCTAAAGCCCCATTCATTTCTTCTCTCCAGCAGCGTTCGATTTTTCATTCCTTCTCTTCAGAGAAGGAATGAAAAATCATTTTTTTTTTTTTTTAAAGTTCCCGGTAATCTCCCCCCTCCCACCCCCTGTGCGCCAGCCCGCTGGCATTAAATTACTTACCCAGCTCCCTCGGCGTCGCAGCTCTTCCTGTATGAGCGGTCACGTGGTGCCGCACATTACAGTGATGAATATGCGGCTCCACCTCCCAGCGCTTAGTGTAGCGCTGTCTCTCCTGCACGGTCCGTGTGGTCCTCAGGCGTCACACGGGCGGCACACGGATGCCGCACGTGTGCCACACTGATGTGCCACGTGAGCACACGGACACGGATAATTCTTGTACCGATTTTTCCGGTACTGGAATTATCTGGACGTGTGGGACAGGCCTAACAGAGCGCTTCTGGTCAACAATGAGAACTGATTGGTGGGGGAGCACCGGGTGTCACTCCCCAAACTTTCAGACAGAGTATACATTTGGCTGCTGCCTGTGATCGCTTTGATCTAAAGACCTCACGAGTTTAGCTAAAAATAGAAAAAATAATAACTGCAGACATTTTTTGCATTATTTTAACGACTTCCTCTGCCACTTCATATGACTCTTGTTTTTTTACCATCTGTGTATTTTCCTGTTATTTCTAGTACTCACATGCTCAGCTCAGAGGCGCACACTAGAACCTCCTCGTGTTTCGGGGCAGTTTAGGGTATGTTCAGAAGTTGTTACTTTGGTATTTTCCACCATGAAAACAAAATCTCCCAATCAAGTGAATAAGATTTTTTTACTTCTCATTCACGGTTTATCAGATCAAATCCTGCTTATTATTTCTTCTTCATTTTGATGATTTTACTCATTTCAGGGACATGGGGAAATCCAAATATAAATCTGTATGGAAAGACTGACATTTTTCCACAGACACTTGCCACGTGATCACACCATACTGTACAAACATGATCGAAATGGATATCATCACAGATTTATGAATCTAAGGCCAATCTCAGGCATTTGAGACACTGTATTACCGAAACAAGTCCTGGCCTAATTATGGTTATAGCTTTTAGTGGAGCAGCCACACCACGATGTACATCTACTAAAAGAGAATCTGTCACTGGGATTTTGGCATCTGAGAGCAGCGTAAAGTAGGGGCAGTGACCCTGATTACAGTAATGTGTCACTTACTGGGCTGTTCTGATAAAATCAAAGTTTTATCAGCAGGAGATTATCACTAGAGGACTAGTGAACCTGCTGTCATGCAGTCCTCCATATTCATAAGCTCTATATAATCCCGCCCCCAACATTGATTGGCAGCTTTCTGCCTATACATAGTTGTTATGATGCGGTGGTTTAGGAGCAACATGGAACGAGCTCTGAAGGAAGTGGTAACTGTACTGACCGCAGTCGCTAAGCTCAACACAACACTAGAAGTAGCCGTGGGATGCTCCTAACTCTCCCTAGGCACCTCGTCACAGCCTAAGGGTACCGTCACACAGTGCCATTTCGATCGCTACGTCGGTACGATTCGTGACGTTCCAGCGATATCGTTACGATATCGCTGTGTCTGACATGCAGCAGCGATCAGGGATCCTGCTGAGAATCGTACGTCGTAGCAGATCGTTTGGAACTTTCTTTCGTCGCTGGATCTCCCGCTGTCATCGCTAGATCGGTGTGTGTTACACCGATCTAGCGATGCGTTCGCTTGTAACCAGGGTAAACATCGGGTTACTAAGCGCAGGACCGCGCTTAGTAACCCGATGTTTACCCTGGTTACCAGCGTAAATGTAAAAAAAACAAACAGTACATACTTACATTCCGGTGTCCGTCAGGTCCCTTGCCGTCTGCTTCCCGCACTCACTGACTGCCGGCCGTAAAGTGAAAGCAGAGCACAGTGGTGACGTCACCGCTGTGCTGTGCTTTCACTTTACGGCCGGCAGTCAGTGAGTGCGGGAAGCAGACGGCAAGGGACGGACACCGGAATGTAAGTATGTGCTGTTTGTTTTTTTTTACGCTGGTAACCAGGGTAAATATCGGGTTACTAAGCGCGGCCCTGCGCTTAGTAACCCGATGTTTACCCTGGTTACCCGGGGACCTCGGCATCGTTGGTCGCTGGAGAGCTGTCTGTGTGACAGCTCCCCAGCGACCACACTACGATTTACCTACGATCACGGCCAGGTCGTATCGCTGGTCGTGATCGTAGGTAAATCGTATAGTGTGACGGTACCCTAAGAGCTAACTACCCCTAAAGAAAGAAGCAGGTAAGCTATCTTGCCTCAGAGAAAATCCCCAAAGGATAGATTAGCCCCCCACAAATAATGACTGAGTGGAGAGGGAAAAGACATACACAGAATGAAACCAGGATGAGCACAGGAGGCCAGTCTAGCTAGATAGATAGGACAGGATGGAATACTGTGCGGTCAGTATAAAACACTACAAAAATCCACGCAGAGTTTACGAAAAAATCTCCACACCTGACTAAAGGTGTGGAGGGTAAATCTGCTTCCCAGAGCTTCCAGCAAGACAGAATTAATTCATACTGATAACGCTGGACAAACATAGAAGCACAGAACGGATAACTCCACAATCTGTGAACAGAAAAGAGCAAGCAAAAACTTAGCTTTGCTGAACTGGTCAGGATAACAGGGAACTCCAAAGAGATGTGAATCCAACCAGGAACCATTTACAAGTGGCACTGACTGAAGGACAGAGGCAGGCATAAATAGCCGAGCAGAAAAGACGATCAGTGGAAGCAGCTGAAGACAGCTAACTCCAAGGAGCAGCCATACCACTAGAAACCACAAGAGGGAGCCCCAAGAGCAGAACTCACAAAAGTGCCACTTACAACCACCGGAGGGAGCCCAAGAGCGGAATTCACAACACATAGTATACACAGAAAGCTGCCAATCAGTGATGTGGGCGGGGTTTTACAGCACTCAGTATTCAGAGGACTGCTCGATCTGCAGCAGAGACTGAAAACAGTGATTTTATCAAATCTGTAGCAACCAGTAGAGTAAGTGATACATCACCAGAATCAGAGACTCTGCCCCTACATCAGAAGGGGTAGGTAACAATAACCTGGTGACAGATTCCCTTTAAAGAGAATCTGCCATGTCCCCAAATGCTATTACCCTGCAGATATATATGCAGGTTAATAGGTTTACAATTATATCAGGGCCTCCTTACTGAATGCACAGCTACTGGGGAAACTGAAGTTTATCCCTCCCTGGAGGCACCGGTTTTCATGGGGGTGTGCGCAGAGGGACTGCAGTCATGGTTCAGTACACAGTGAGCAGAGGCTGGAAGCACAGCCCACCACTGACAGCTCAGTCTGGAGCACAACTTTTCCATTTCGTTTCTGCCATATTGTTTTTCATGTAACAGTTACAGCTGTTGTTACCCTGTGCTTAAAGGGGTCGTCGAGGCCTCGGGACATCAAAATCACTGTAACTGTTACAGCTTAGGGATACACCTCCTTATTTGCATAATAGAGCCCTCCCCCCGCTTCTGATTGACAGTGCTCGCTTCTCAGCCAGCATTCAGACAGCGCTCATTCTGACTGTCAATCAGAAGAGGGGGGAGGGCTCCATTACGCAAATTAGGAGGTGCAACAAATTCTTGGCCACACCAAGGGTGCACCAAAGCCTCCTCATTTGTATATTTACTAAGTCATTGTCTCAGGCCCCCCCGTACCAGTCACAGGTACTGTGCTAGTACGGTTTTTATAGGGGCCAAGTCCCCTACAGCACTGTAAAGCTTATTTAAAATGCATTTTGGGGGGATGGACTCCTTTTATGATATTATTGTTATTGGCAGCAGGCTTTTTCCTAGATTACCTTTTCTGTAATCAACTCCCAGCTTGCCCCGACAGCTCACACAAGCGAACAACTGTGTGGTTACTGTTCCACAAAAAAAAATAAGGCGCCAATTTATATATCTCAGCAACCAGCCGACATAGGAAGTGAGCACAGTCCTGGGCCGTGTGGTAAAATGGGTATTTTTAACTTAATTCTATAAATGTCCAGCAGGGAGTTTTAGTCGGGGATCTTACAGCAGGGGATCTCCAGATATCACAAATCTGCCAAATTTCTGGGTTATCTCCGGGATTCTTCACAGTGGATCAGTCGTGCTCACATTCCCATGAATCACTAGACAACAAGTAACGTAGCACATCTGAAATGACCAACGCACGCTAGATCCTGCGATGGTCATTATGGCGTCTAACTTACAAATCCTGCCACATTTTGGTTGCTTAGATCAGATTTTAGAATTTTAGGGACAATTTTAGTTCCCCTTGGTCCTTCAGTCTTGTTACTATTTTAGTTTAAACAAATTGTGCAAAAGTAGCACATATCCAAGTATTGTCATTGTAAGGGCAGACAACCATATTTTCAGTCCAAGTGCGATCCGACAAAACATCAGATCGCACTCGGACTAATGATAGTCTATGGGGCACATGTCTGACATTTTCCTTTGACAGCATTTGTCCAAAGGAAAAAATAAAAAATAAATCGCTGCCAAATTTGATCCAATATTCAGATCCTACTTTGCCATGCAAGTCAATAAATCTGTGGAAACCATTGGACTGCAGGCAGATGACATCTGAGTGCAGTCCGATTTCCATGGACTTGCAAATATATGGAAAAGGGGTGCACCCCTATACTGATGATGATACAGGGTGCAAAACCTAGTCTGTAAGGCAAACTAGGTACAGCAAAACAGAGAAAAGACTAGACCAATGATGGCATGCACACCCGAAAATAATAAAAAAATTTGAAAACTTTAATTATTACACTTCAAATAAGGCAGACACAGATAAAACCATTTAAAAGGGACTAAGATAAAGGACCGATAAGCGACACCCCTATATATCACAAATAAAGTATAGTACATCCAAAGAAACGTTGTGATTATAAGCAATTATGCATAATATAATAGGCTGTACAGATATAAATAACAAAATGTCTCTTGCTCATAGGTTGAATAACTAAAGTCTCCTCATATTGAACCAAAACAAAAAGAATGTCATGACACACAATGTGCTGCAAACATAATTGAAACCCTATAAAATAGGCATGATTATAATGAGTAACAGTGTTATCTAAGCATGCTCAGTGCCTGAAAAGCCCAAATACCAATATTCATATCACAATCTTAGGCTTGAATGTAGGCACAGACCCCACAATGATATATACGGCTATACATTAAATAACAGTATTAATAGTTAAAACATTAGTATTGTTGTTTCTAAATGATTATGAACTTGCTTTCTTTGCATTATTTGAGGTCTGAAAGCCCTGTTTGTTTTTTTTAATTTTGACCATTTTTCTTTGTCAGAAAAAAATACAAAATTTATTGCTTGGAAATTCGGATACATGTTGTCAGATGTTTATAGATTAAAAGATTAATTTTACAATTTACATTTTACTCAAAAATATATTTATAAAGAGAAAAATCAGACAAACTGAACATTTTGCAGTGGTCTCTTAATTTTTGCCAGAGCTGTATATATATATATATATATATATATATATATATATATATATATATATATATACATATATATATATATATATATACATATATATATATATATATATATATATATATATTATATATATATATATATATGTATATATATATATATATATACATACACACTGCCCATTGACAGGATTAGAGATGCTATGACTAACATTTTGCATGCAGTTAACATACAAAAGATGCATTCTGAATGAACAGCGCCCCTAGGGTGCAACCTGTCACTATTAAGGCCCCTTCACATTAAGCGACGCTGCAGCGATACCGACAACGATGCCGATCGCTGCAGCGTCGCTGTTTGGTCGCTGGAGAGCTGTCACACAGACCGCTCTCCAGCGACCAACGATGCCGGTAACCAGGGTAAACATCGGGTAACTAAGCGCAGGGCCGCGCTTAGTAACCCGATGTTTACCCTGGTTACCATCCTAAAAGTAAAAAAAAACAAACAGTACATACTTACCTACCGCTGTCTGTCCTCCAGCGCTGTGCTCTGCTCTCCTCCTGCACTGTCTGTGAGCACAGCGGCCGGAAAGCAGAGCGGTGACGTCACCGCTCTGCTTTCCGGCTGACCGACGCTCACAGCCAGTACAGGAGGAGAGCAGAGCACAGCGCTGGAGGACAGACAGCGGTAGGTAAGTATGTACTGTTTGTTTTTTTTACTTTTAGGATGGTAACCAGGGTAAACATCGGGTTACTAAGCGCGGCCCTGCGCTTAGTTACCCGATGTTTACCCTGGTTACCAGTGAAGACATCGCTGGATCGGTGTCACACACGCCGATCCAGCGATGTCAGCAGGAGTTCAGCGACGAAATAAAGTTCTGGACTTTGTTCAGCGACCAACGATCTCCCAGCAGGGGCCTGATCGTTGGTCGCTGTCACACATAACGATTTAATTAACGATATCGTTGCTACGTCACAAAAAGCAACAATATCGTTAACAATATCGTTATGTGTGAAGGTACCTTTAGTGTTGAGTAGGGTTGAGCGACCTTTACTTTTATAGGATCGGGTCGGGTTTCACGAAACCCGACTTTTTCAAAAGTCGGGTCGAGTGAAATCGGCCGATCCTATAAAAAAGTCGGGTTCGGGGTCGGCCGAAACCCGAAACCCAATGCAGTGCGATCCATATTTAAGTGTAAAATAAAGAATAAAAATAAAAAATATCGCAATACTTACCCTCTGACGCGCCCTGGTACTAACCGGGAACCTTCCTTTCTTCGAATCAGCGCTTTCAGGACCTTCGGTGACGTCGCGGTGACGTTGCGGCTTGTGATTGGTCGCGCGACCGCCCATGTGACCGCCGCGCGACTAATCACAA
Organism: Ranitomeya imitator; assembly: GCF_032444005.1. NCBI lineage: Eukaryota > Metazoa > Chordata > Amphibia > Anura > Dendrobatidae > Ranitomeya > Ranitomeya imitator. Next base: position 712,239,897 of record NC_091282.1, on the reverse strand, counting down.
GCCGCGACGTCACCGCGACGTCACCGAAGGTCCTTCCTAAGAATCAGCGCTTCCAGGACCTTCGGTGACGTCACGGCTTGTGATTGGTCGCGCAACCGCCCATGTGACCGCCGCGCGACCAATCACAAGCCGCGACGTCACCGAAGGTCCTGAAAGCGCTGATTCGAAGAAAGGAAGGTTCCCGGTTAGTACCAGGGCGCGTCAGAGGGTAAGTATTGCGATATTTTTTATTTTTATTCTTTATTTTACACTTAAATCTGAATTCCGAAACCAATTCCCGATATCGTAAACATATCGGGAATCGGTATCGGAATTCCGATTCCAGATTCAGAAGATCGCCGACTTCATGGCCGACCCCACACTGGGGTCGGGTCGGGTTTCATGAAACCCGACCTTGTCAAAAGTCGGCGACTTCTGAATATTTCCAACCCGTTTCGCTCAACCCTAGTGTTGAGCATTCTGATACTGCAAGTATCGGGTATCGGCCGATATTTGCTGTATCCGATTTCCGATACCGAGATCCGATATTTTTGTGATATCGGAAATCGGTATCGGAATGTGCGGTGCGTATGGTTCCAAGGGTCTGGAGGAAAGGAAACTCTCCTTCAGACCCTGGGATCCATATTAATGTAAAAAATAAAGAATAAAAATAAAAAATATGGCTATACTCACCCCTCCGACGAACCCTGGCTGTCACCGCTGTGAGCGTCCGCCTCTGTTCCTGAGAATGTGGTAAGTGAAGGACCTTCGATGACGTCGCGGTCAGGTGAGCGGTCAGGTGACCAGTCACCTGACCGCGACGTCATCGAAGGTCCTTCACTCCCTGCAATTCTCAGTAACGGAGGCGGACGCTCGCAGCGGTGACAGCCAGGGTTCGTCGGAGGGGTGAGTATAGCCATATTTTTTATTTTTATTCTTTATTTTTTACATTAATATGGATCCCAGGGCCTGAAGGAGTGTTTCCTCTCCTTCAGACCCTGGGAACCATCGAGGATACATTCCGATATTTGTGTCCCATTGACTTGTATTGGTATTGGAACTCGGTATCGGCGAGATCCGATATTTTGCCTGTATCGGCCGATACCATCCAATACCGATACTTTAAAATATCGGAAGGTATCGCTCAACACTAGTCACTATACTAGACGCTACACCTGCATTTCAAAAATATACATTAAAATATTTCCACAATATGCAAGCCTACAGCATGGCCAACAGTTGAAACACCTTACCATACTGTTGATTTAAAATATTATTAATAGTCATATTATATAGTATCTTGATACACACAGGGAGTTGGGTGCCACTCTCTTCTCTGCTGCAGTCTAAAATGTTTTAAATTCCTAATATTATCACAAATTATGACTACTTTTCTGACACAATCAGATATACCATATTTTTCAGTCTATAAGACGCAGTTTTTTCCCCAAAATGTTTTTGAGGAAAATGGGGGTGCGTCTTATAGTCGGAATACACCTACAAATGCTGCGGCAGAGGTGCTCTGTGCGACGCTCTGTGCTGGGTGTCGGCGGCGGCTCTCTGTGCTGCATGGGGGCTCTGCCGGCATTTTGCAAAGCCCAGAGACCCCCCCGCACCTCTATTGCTGCGATGCGGTGGCCTCTGGGGAAAATGGCCTCCGGGGCAGCGCATGCTCAGGTTCAGATCTCGGCAACGAGATCATGCACCGCACCAGCCTGGACCACCCCCTGTGACCACTCCTGTAAAACCCCCCCCGGTAAGCTGAATTCGGACTGTAGGATGGACCCCCATTTGACACATTATTTTGTGCGTCTAAAGGTACCTTCACACATAACGATATTGTTAACGATATCGTTGCATTTTGTGACGTAGCAACGATATCGTTAATGAAATCGTTATGTGTGACAGCGACCAACGATCAGGCCCCTGCTGGGAGATCGTTGGTCGCTGAACAAAGTCCAGAACTTTATTTCGTCGCTGGATCTCCTGCGGACATCGCTGGATCGGCGTGTATGACACCGATCCAGCGATGTCTTCACTGGTAACCAGGGTAAACATCGGGTAACTAAGCGCAGGGCCGCGCTTAGTAACCCGATGTTTACCCTGGTTACCATCCTAAAAGTAAAAAAACAAACAGTACATACTTACCTACCGCTGTCTGTCCCCGGCGCTGTGCTCTGCACTCCTCCTGTACTGACTGTGAGCGTCGGTCAGCCGGAAAGCAGAGCGGTGACGTCACCGCTCTGCTTTCCGGCCGCTGTGCTCACACAGACAGTACAGGAGGAGTGCAGAGAAGCAGAGCGCCGGGGACAGACAGCGGTAGGTAAGTATGTACTGTTTGTTTTTTTTACTTTTAGGATGGTAACCAGGGTAAACATCGGGTTACTAAGCGTGGCCCTGCGCTTAGTTACTCGATGTTTACCCTGCTTACCGGCATCGTTGGTCGCTGGAGAGCGGTCTGTGTGACAGCTCTCCAGCGACCAAACAGCGACGCTGCAGCGATCCGGATCGTTGTCGGTATCGCTGCAGCGTCGCTTAATGTGAAGGGGCCTTAAGGCTGCCGTCACACTAGCAGTATTTGGTCAGTATTTTACCTCAGTATTTGTAAGCCAAAACCAGGAGTGGGACAATTAGAGGAAAAGGATAATAGAAACATATGCACCACTTCTGCATTTATCACCCACTCCTGGTTTTGACTTACAAATACTGATGTAAAATACTGACCAAATACTGATAGTGTGACGGCAGCCTTATAGTCCGAAAAATGCGGTAATGGAAAAAATGCCCTAGGTATTACCTAAATAAAACATTTGTCTAAACGTGATATTTTTCAATGATAGAAATTGGTGTCTGTGCACAAATAAGAGTACATACTTAGGTTAATTAGATTCCTTTGGCGTCTTATATACATTTTTATTGAAAGACTTTAGAAAAAAAAAGTGCCCTGACATGGGAAACCGATCTGGTTACACTTTTGTTTTTCTGTTTCTGGATGTGGGTTTTGTGGATGGGGAGTTGCTTATCTGTTCTGTTCACACATGCACACAGAAAAAAAAATATTCTCCATTGAACTAGTCTAAAAATTTGGCACCAAAATCCATGTGGCTTTTACAATGATTTTTAGTATGGATTTTAACTGAAAACTACAGTAAAATTCCACAGAACATTATATGACATATTGCATAATCTGTATGTGCCGAATATTCACAAAAACTTTTAAGCTCAGCCAGGGGTGTACACAGACAGAAGAAAGCCCCTGTGTAGTGCCATTACTGGATTCCGATGGGCCCTGGTGTAAAAGTTGGGCTCCCACCTGTATGTTGGTCATATGTATTAGCCCTTCTAAATCCTATAAAGAAATACGTGCTGCCCCCCCTCCCCGATAATGTAATGTACCCCATCCTCTACCAATGTCACCCATCCTAGCCCGTGCCTGGCAAAATGTCCTCCATCCTGGATCCCTTCCAGTAATAATATCCCCCATCTTGTGCCCCTTCCAGTAGTAATATTCCCCATCCTGGACCCCTTCCTGGTATAATGTCCTGTTCTGCAAGTAAAAAGAAAAAAATAAATATGATTCTTCTCCTCTTCACCGATGTGTGTCGCCATCTTCTACAGCTGACAAAGAAGATGGCAGCTGACTTCAGTGTGCCTCTTATGGGCGACGCATTATGTCACTGTTGTGCGCTGCCTATGACATGACGTCAGCTACAGGCCTTTGATTGATCAGCGTCTATAGCTGTGCAGGAACCTGGTTGGTCTCTGCCCCACAATACAGTTCAGCTGAAGGACGCATACCCAGCTGAAATAGACGCTGGCGTCTGTTGTTCCCCCACCCGCACAGGACCGGTCACGCCATCTGCAACCGCAATCGTTATGCTCCTGCCCCATGAGCAAGAATAGTATATGGACTCTTTGCAGTCTGATAGCTCATCATAATACACAATTCCAACTGTGTTGGGTGTGGTAGTGGCCCCCTTACCTCTCAGGCCCCTGTGCAGCCTGAAAGGTAAGGGTCCCACTTCAAAGCCACCTCCCCACTATCCTATACCCTGTTGCAGTCGTCGCCTTTGAGGAACGTGGCAAGTGTGACAGAAGCATTGGAGGACTTTTTAGTTTTTTTCAAATTTGCACCATTTGGTATGGACATTGCCATCATGGATTTTCCTGCAGATTTAGTCTGCACTTTTTTCTTACAGCCTCATGAAGATATGCAGCTGTCACGCTCGGGTAGGGAGAGCCGCCGGCCAGTCCGTGCGCTGCGTTCCGATCTCGCTCCGATTTATACGGCCGTCTGGCTGCGCCCTAACCTGCAGAATACGAAACGCTAAACACAAAGTGCAAAGCATTTCGTCACTTATTTTATTTTTTTGGCAAAAAAATGCAATGAATTTTTTAAATTCTTTGAATACAACCCAAAAGAAAAAAAAAAGAAAAAAGGTACAAAATGTAGCATGCACTAAAAGTACAATAAACAAAAGGTGTAAAAACAAATGAATAAAAAAAAGTGTAATCAAATCCCTTAAAAAATAAAAACAAATCTGCAGTAGATTCTTAGGGATTGTACAGGTTGTTAAAATCACCTTCATAAGAATGCGGTGTTGTGCGTTTGAGAAATAAAGAACATTCCACACAAAAGGGAATTTCTCTTCTCTGTGTAACAGGTCTGGAAGTTTTCTTGTATAACCTTTTTTTTTTTTCTAACCCCAGAACAGGATAAGTCTGGTTCAATGTGTTCTGCACTTGCAGTGTGTGTGACTACTTGGAATTTCCCAGCCCTGTGCACACAGAGCATAGACAGGAGGCAAGCTGAATCCACGCCTACCAAAAATCCCCATATGTGCAATCACTATGTTAAAAAGCTGAGCACACACAGATAGGGCTCACATCTCTCACTGCTCAACACATTGCACTTGGGCGCCAGCTGGATTATTGCTTTTTTTCCTGCAAACCCGAGACATTCCCATTGCTTTTTTTGTAGGTCGATCCATTAGATTGCTTTGGAACCTTTATTTTTAAAGGAAGGTTCCAAAAAAGCGAACTTTTTTTTTTTTTTAAGGTTGTTTTTTTTCCCAACCGTATAGGAAATATATTCAAAATGACTACGAGATACATGGATTATTCTGGAAATATGATGGCGGATGGCGATATCAGGATGCCTGGGAAAGACAAGCTGTTGCAGGCCACTGAAGATAGAACCGACAGTGGACTGGACTCTCTGAGAGAAGAGGACTATAATAATATGCTCAGAGAGACCCAAAATTTGTCCATCCATTCGGAACAAAACATCCAGGACTATGAGCCGGAGCCATGGAAAATGCAAGCAAACGAGGATGGCGATACGTAAGTGATCCTCAAATGCAATTATTATTTTATTTTTTTATGCTAAAAATAGGTTATTTCTATATAAAGAATGTACATTCTTAATATCTATTCTTAAGCCTTTATATTGGCCAGGCCAGCCAACACATCCTATAATAAGGCGCAGGAATATTTTTATTAATTGCAAAAAAAAAAATCTAAATTCAGTTACATACTTTTTTTTTAAGAAACTGCCTGTGACGCAATAAAACTAGGGTGGCACAAGAAAAGCAAAAAAAAATAATATATTATAAAAAGCGCATTGCACAACACGACTTTTTGCAGAATTAAATTAGCAGCCAGCATTTTTATGTTTTTGTTTTATTTTATTCTTTTGCATCGTGGTAAAAAAATATTTCCATCAATGTGCATATTTTGTTACGATAACGTATCAAAGAGGAAGGAAGAATTATTTTGTAACTAAAGCGCTATTTTTTTTTATGGCGTTGCTATATCTTTTTCTGGATTTTCCCTTCCTCTCTTTGTAGGCTTGAGAGGGGTGGAGGAGGGGAGGAAGGACATGGTTGGGGGAGGGTAGAGTAGGCCATCTTGTTCTGTGATCTGACTTGCTTGCTTGGGGAGGTGGAGCACTGAAGCTATTCGGAAAGTCCCTGGCTTGTGGCCAGGAAAGAAAAAAAAAAAAGCAAACTGCTCATATGAGAAAGCGGAAAACAACAGACATATCTAGAGAGGCAACACATAGCAAAAAAAACCCAGCTTACACAATACTGGACTTACTGATGGGGGAGGGGAAATAACTCGGGGTTGACGCAGAGCAATGACTACATGTTACAATCATATGATGAATAGTGACATGATGCTTACCGTATTTCCTTTTATATAACTTTGATCAGTTTTGTTTGATTCCGTGTCATTATTTTTAACAGTTTTTTTTTTTTTTCCCCAGACTTCTTCATTTGGCAATTATTTGTGAAATAAATGAAGTGGCAGTGAGTGCGATCAAAAGATCCTACAGAGATACCTTCTACCTGAACCGACAGAATAATCTTCTCCAGGTAAAGAGACCTTAAACAATCAACTTATTTAAGGAATTTGGTTTAAATCTTTGAAAAAAAATGGAATTTACAGTGTTGCGAAAACTAAGGAAACAACTAAATCTTATTGTTCTTTCTCCCCCTTCTGTTTACAGACTCCTCTTCATCTCGCCATCATAACCGATCAGTATGAAATTGCGGCAAATCTCCTAGAAGCCGGTTGTGATCCAGAAGTTAGGGACCATAATGGAAATACGGCTCTACACATCGCCTGTGAGAAGGGATCTCTGCAAGGGGTTGGCGTTATTGTCCAGAACTGCAAATCCCACCTAAAACCACTCCTACAGTACACCAATTATAATGGTAGGCATCGGTGACATTAGTTTTCATATTAAAAGCGTGAAATGCGAAGTATCCAAAATTGTAGAAATCTCATGGTGCGGTTATTTCTTTCCACAGGTCAATCATGCCTACACTTGGCATCCATTAATGGCTTCCTTGCTATAGTGGAGAACCTGATCATGTTGGGAGCAGATGTTAATGCACAGGTGAGGTTCTCTCTACTAGAACGTTGGCTACACACAGTTTTTGAGCTGTCTTGCATAATTTTCCGAGATTGTGTTTGGCTTAGTAGTTTAACATCCATTTTTAATTATTTTTTTTTTTTTAGGAACCATCCAATGGCCGCACAGCTCTGCACTTGGCCGTGGACAAACAAAATCCAGACCTCATGTTTTTGCTGCTCAAGCATGATGCAGATGTGAATAGAGTCACCTATGAAGGCCACTCGCCGTGCCAACTCACCTGGGGGAGAAATAACCTCCAAATTCAACAGCACCTGCTCAGTGTGACAGAGGAGAACCTGCAGCACCTACCACATGACGACGAAGAAGACGACGACAGCTCAGAGTCCGAGTCGGAACATTCAGACGATGAGGTAAATATTAGGACTTGGATATTTCTTTATCGTTGGACTAAAGTTCAGAAATTCTATGGAGGCAGAACTTGCGAATACTGCGGGTGAGATAGTAAGAGCAGATGGTGCCACCTCCTTCATCGGTGGGCTTTAAGAACCTCTGCAGTCCTCCCTTTTTCCAGATACTTGCAATAGATGAGTCCCAGGCCGTGTACACTTGGTGCAACCCTCCACAAGGTTATAGCAATACAGAGAAATCCTGGAACTAGGGTACCAGATGTCCTTCTTTATTAGTACAGTAAAATTGCAACGTTTCTAACGCACATGGCCTTTATCAAGCCATAAAAAAGAGAGATCTAGCTTGATAAAGGCCCTCTGCGGTCAAAACGTTGTGATTTTACTGTACTAATAAAGTTACCAATGGAGGACGTCTGGAGCCTTGGTTCCTGGATTTCTTTTTTTCTACAGAGACTACAAATAAGGGTCATGAGTCTCATTACTAATTTAGAAGGTGAGAGAGCTCCCAATTCCAGTCATGTATCACAAAAGGGCTACTTGCTGCAGTTTTGATAAAATCCCTGAGTTGCTGAAGAGCTACCAGTTATCTGAATGACCGAATCCACTGACTGACAGCTTTTTGCTTATGCACAGTGGACACTGAAGACAGCCAATCGGTGGTGGGGGCGGGGTTATACAGAGCTCTCGAATATGGAGGACTGCCTGGCAGCAGATCTAGTAGTCCTTCAGTGTTAATCTCCTGCTTATAAAACTGATTTTATCAGAACTACAGCTAGCAGCCCAGTAAGAGACACATCACCCCTACATTATGCTGCTCTCAGATTAGGTTGCAAAAACCTGATGTCAGATTCCCTTTAAAACACATGAGATACATTTGAGGGGGGTGAATGATAGTTCTAGACTTCGGTCCAGTATATAATCAAATATTTGAGATTTTTATGTACTAAATTCCATGTTTTTCTCTTTACAGTGCATGTATGATGACGTTTGCATATCTGCATGCTCAGGGACGCTGTAGACCAGTGCAGCGTTAATCCAGAAGCATAATGTATATGGACAGAATTTTCCACGTACAGGATCTGACAGCACTGGGACCAGTGATGCCTCCCACCGAATCTCAGACACGGACGTGCCTCCAGTCTAGAGGTTGTGAGCCTGAGGTGCTTGTGCTGTTCTGAAGCCTCAGATGTTCTGCGCGAATCATGAAGTGGATGTGTCTAGAAGAGCCCAGATCCAACATATGGTTTCAGAATTCAAGAATCTGACCGGAAAAATAAGGAAAAAAAAAAAAAAAAGACATGGGCCTGACACCGGAATGACTACTTCCCAGAGAGGACAAACATCTTTTTCGATTAACCAGTGGTGAAGAACAGAATATTAACATTTTACCTTGTATGGGTGTAGCTAGTAAATAACAGCTGGTAATACTGCTAAGGGGGAAAAAAAAGACTCGTACAGATAAATGTTAGACCTATAAAATGGTCCGAACAATAAACTACAGAATGTATAAATTGTAAATAATGTACATGATTTATTTTTATATGAAAGAGATATTTATTAAAAAAAACAAATGTAAAATGAACTTTTTTTTTCCTTTTAAACTCACAAAACATCCTTATTTTTCCAAACAAGGTTAGCGCAATATCACCTTGTCAAGGTTATTGAAACCTTTCCAATGTTGGGGTTTTTCCTGCATAATGAAAAATGTAATACTGGTTCCTTGTTAACCTGACATTAAAAAAAAAAAAAAGCAATACAAGTAGTAAATTAAGCCTCACACACGTGGGAAGAACATGGAAATAAGAAAATCAAGCAATTTGCTGCCTCCTATATACATTTTTACATGAGTGTTTTAGCTACAATGGAAGAAGTCATCACTAGTGATAAGCGAGTATACTCGTTACTTGAGATTTCTCGAGCACACTCGGGTGACCTCGGCGTATTTTTTAGTGCTCGGAGATTTAGTTTTCATTGCCGCAGATGAATGATTTACATCTGATAGCCAGCATAAGTACATGTGGAGGTTGCCTGGTTGCTAGGGAATCCCCACATGTACTTATGCTGGCTAACAGATGTAAATCATTCAGCTGCGGCAAGAAAAACTAAATCTCCGAGCACTAAAAAATACTCGGTCACCCGAGCGTGCTCGAGAAATCTCGAGTAACGAGTAAATTCGCTCATCACTAGTCATCACCAGTTAGTCAATTTCTGCCTTAATTCAGCTGGTGAGCATGAGACCCACTTCACGCACAATTTAGGCCACATTCACACATCCTTGTGAAGTTCGATGGGCTGTCCAAATTTTTTTTTTTCTAATCGGACAGTACACAGATCCATTGAACAAATCTTATTCTGATCCTCAAAATGGGATTATAATAGGACATGCTCTGAATCTCACACTCGGATCCGTGATGTTTACAGATGTCAATAGATTATTGAAACGCTATGGGTCTGTGCGCTGTCTGATAATATTTCACGGATGTGTCAGTGTGGCCCTGTACTTTGATATTTTTTCCTTAAACTGTTTCCCATTGAAAAATGAGAATGAACATACTGTACTTAATTTTCATGGAGGTCATAGGTTGCGATGCATAAATATGCTAGTTCATTAGGAGTTGTATAATTGGGAAATCATACATGGACACCTAACCTTTGTACAAGTTGCAGTTACTCTTCACCCCTGAACCTAAAAGTGACTGGTCACAATACGTAGTGCCTTCCATTAGACTGGCGCAGTGTCCCTCAATAAGATCACTCTTCCGTTTTTCTCCAAAATAACCACTGTAGAGGAAATGGAAGTGCTGAACCAAAATGACACTGTAGAGGAAATGGAAGCGCTGAACCAATCTCTCCCAACCCCCTTCCCCCCCCCCTTCCCGTGCCCATGCATTTGTATGTTTTTTAATGGGAAGAATAGTCATTTCCCTGGAGAACTAAAGAATTGGGCATTTCAAGTTAATCTTCCTCCACATCATCTGTTGGGGCAGAGTCAGGAGGCCTCATACACAGGAGATGGTCAGTTGTTTTTTCTAGAATTGGAAAAATTGGACAACTTTAATGCGTACAAGCGCTTTTTCATCCTGCCCTAGATGGATATCTAAATAACCTAACCAATACAGTGGTGCTTGTTGGTGAACCCTGGCACATTTCTGGGCAAACACCCCTACGCCATTTACACTGAAGCCCAGTCAGTGGAGTAATAAATAATAACAATTTTATTTACATAGCGCCAACATATTCCGCAACGCTTTACAAATTATAGAGGGGATTTGTACAGACAATAGACATTACAGCATAACAGAAATACAGTTCAAAATAGATACCAAGAGGAATGAGGGCCCTGCTCGCAAGCTTACAAACTATGAGGAAAAGGGGAGACACGAGAGGTGGATGGTAACAATTGCTAGAACAACTAGCAGTCATGCTCTGCTCCTGGACAGTGGTATTATATCAAAATGGGGGTCACTTGTAAAGTCTAGGGAGGATGACCAATAAGGATACAGCAATTGTTTTTTTTTTCCAATGCTAAAACTGCAGAGGAAAAATGTAGGCAAAAGCGATTTGATCCCTTATGGATCATCCTTATGGCTTTCAATTTTTACTGATACATTGTAAAGCCTCATTCAGACGTCCTTTTTTTTTTGCATACGAGCACTAGTCGCATAGCACTCGTACATGTTATGGTCTATAGGGCCATTCACATGTTCGTGATTTTCCATGGACTGAGTAGTTGGTGCAAAATCGCAGTGACAGGTCAGATTTTGTTCAGAATTGCAATGCAAGTATATGGGTCTATGAAAAAAATTGAACCATACTCGGATGGCATTTGAGTGAGGTCTAATTTTTCCGGACTGTCACATGGGAAAAGGTAGAGAATGTTTTTTTCCCCTCTTCATGTATAAGAAAAACTGATGGCACTCAGATCAAACTCTGATTAAAATAATTAGTCTGTTTTTCTTGTACATGAGAAAAATGGACGTCTGAATGAGGCCTCATTTTTAACATGGTGAGCGGTCTGCAAACCATGTCCTATGAGGAACGTTTACAGGATTTGGGAATGTTTAGTTTGCAAAAAAGAAGACAGAGGAGACTTAATAGCTGTCTATAAATATGTCAAGGGCTGTCACATTGTAGAAGGATCATCTTTATTCTCATTTGCACAAGCAAAGACTAGAAGCAATGGGATGAAACTGAATGGGAGGAGACACAGATTAGATATTAGAAAAAACTTTTTGACAGTGTGGGTGATCAATGAGTGGAACAGGCTGCCATGAGATGTGGCGAGTTCTCCTTCAATGGAAGTCTTCAAACAGAGGCTGGAAAAACATCTGTCTGGGATGATTTAGTGAATCCCGCTTTGAGCAGGGGGTTGGACCAGATGACCCTGGAGATCCCTTCCAACTCTACTATTCTATGATTTTATGAACACTAGATGGTGGCCCGATTCTAACGCATCGGCTATTCTAGAATATGCATGTCCACGTAGTATATTGCCCAGCCACATAGTATATTGCCCAGTCACGTAGTATATTGCCCAGTCACGTAGTATATTGCACAGCCCCATAGTATATTGCCCAGTCACGTAGTATATTGCACAGCCCCGTAGTATATTGCCCAGTCATGTAGTATATTGCCCAGTCACGTAGTATATTGTCCAGCCCACGTAGTATATTGCCCAGTCACGTAGTATATTGCACAGCCCCAAAGTATATTGCCCAGTCATGTAGTATATTGCCCAGTCACGTAGTATATTGCACAGCCCCATAGTATATTGCCCAGTCATGTGGTATATTGCCCAGTCACGTAGTATATTGCACAACCCACGTAGTATATTGCCCAGCCAGCATAGTATATTGCCCAGTCACGTAGTATATTGCACAGCCCCATAGTATATTGCCCGGTCATGTAGTATATAGCCCAGTCACGTAGTATATTGTCCAGCCCACGTAGTATATTGCCCAGTCATGTAGTATATTGCCCAGTCACGTAGTATATTGCACAGCCCCATAGTATATTGCCCAGTCACGTAGTATATTGCACAGCCCCATAGTATATTGCCCAGTCATGTGGTATATTGCCCAGTCACGTAGTATATTGTCCAACCCACGTAGTATATTGCACAGCCCCATAGTATATTGCCCAGTCATGTAGTATATTGCCCAGTCACGTAGTATATTGCCCAGTCACGTAGTATATTGCCCAGTCACGTAGTATATTGCACAGCCCCATAGTATATTGCCCAGTCATGTGGTATATTGCCCAGTCACGTAGTATATTGTCCAGCCCACGTAGTATATTGCACAACCCACGTAGTATATTGCCCAGCCAGCGTAGTATATTGCACAGCCCACGTAGTATATTGCCCAGTCACGTAGTATATTGCACAGCCCCATAGTATATTGCCCAGTCATGTAGAATATTGCCCAGTCACGTAGTATATTGTCCAGCCCACGTAGTATATTGCCCAGTCACGTAGTATATTGCTCAGTCACGTAGTATATTGCACAGCCGCATAGTATATTGCCCAGTCATGTGGTATATTGCCCAGTCACGTAGTATATTGTCCAGCCCACGTAGTATATTGCACAACCCACGTAGTATATTGCACAGCCCCATAGTATATTGCCCAGTCATGTAGTATATTGCCCAGTCACGTAGTATATTGCACAGCCCCATAGTATATTGCCCAGTCACGTAGTATATTGTCCAGTCACGTAGTATATTGCACAGCCCCATAGTATATTGCCCAGTCATGTGGTATATTGCCCAGTCACGTAGTATATTGTCCAGCCCACGTAGTATATTGCACAACCCACGTAGTATATTGCCCAGCCAGTGTAGTATATTGCACAGCCCATGTAGTATATTGCCCAGTCACGTAGTATATTGCACAGCCCCATAGTATATTGCCCAGTCACGTAGTATATTGCCCAGTCACGTAGTATATTGCACAGCCCCATAGTATATTGCCCAGTCATGTGGTATATTGCCCAGTCACGTAGTATATTGTCCAGCCCACGTAGTATATTGCACAACCCACGTAGTATATTGCCCAGCCACATAGTATATTGCCCAGTCACGTAGTATATTGCCCAGTCACGTAGTATATTGCCCAGTCATGTAGTATATTGCCCAGTCACGTAGTATATTGCACAGCCCCGTAGTATATTGCCCAGTCACGTAGTATATTGTCCAGCCCACGTAGTATATTGCACAACCCACGTAGTATATTGCCCAGCCACATAGTATATTGCCCAGTCACGTAGTATATTGCCCAGTCACGTAGTATATTGCCCAGTCATGTAGTATATTGCCCAGTCACGTAGTATATTGCACAGCCCCGTAGTATATTGCCCAGTCACGTAGTATATTGTCCAGCCCACGTAGTATATTGCACAACCCACGTAGTATATTGCCCAGCCAGCGTAGTATATTGCACAGCCCACGTAGTATATAGCAATGTGGGCATCATATCCCTGTTAAAAAAAAAAAGAACTAAAATAAAAAATAGTTATATACTGACCTTCCGTTGGCCCCTGGATCCAGGAAGCGTTTACCAACGCTCCTCGCGCGCTCCGGTCTCAAGAGTGCATTGCGGTCTCGTGAGATGATGACGTAGCTGTCTCGCGAAACCACTACATCATCATCTCGTGAGATGGCAATGCATGGACCGGTCACCGGAGCATCGCGAGGAGCGGGAAAGGCGCCGGAAGGTGAGTATATGATGATTTTTTAAATTATTTTTAACATTAGATCTTTTTACTATTGATGCTGCATAGGCAGCATCAATAGTAAAAAAGTTGGTCACACAGGGTTAATAGCAGCGTTAATGGAGTGCGTTACACCGCGGCATAACGCGGTCCATTAGCGCTGCCATTAACCCTGTGTGAGTGCTGACTGGAGGGGAGTGTTGAGCGGGCAATGACTGCGGGGAGGAAGGAGCGGCCATTTTCCGGCGGACTGTGCCCGTCGCTGTTTGGTCGTGGCAATGGTCATGGGCGTTTTGCCACGACCAATCAGCGACTTGGATTTCCATGACAGACAGAGGCCGCGACCAATGAATATCCGCGACAGAAAGAAGGACAGACGGAAGTGACCCTTAGACAATTATATAGTAGATGGTAAACTAGTTTTGGTCTTGTAAAGTTTATCAACTGTTGACGTATAAAATTGAATGGATGATAGTACAAATTAAAAATTGTCATTTTTTTCTGGGTGAAAATCAGACAAAATTTTTATACGCTCATGTGAGTTTTGCCTTAGAGTTTGTGCATGCAGTTTTTTTCAGGCGGTCAGAAATTACAAGTTTTTGAATGGAATGGCTCCTTATTTTTGGGAACCTTTGGTTTCTGAAGTGGGTTTGTAGATTTTTTTTTCTTGAATCGTTTTTTGCAGCCTTCTGAATTGACAGTACCTAGTTTGGAGCGTCTTCCATCAGGAGCTGCTTCAATGTCGTGACATGTACTTTTTTTCCACCTACCTTTGTAGTTTTTTATACGCTCTAAAATGGAGTGATACCTAGGCGTGATACCAGAAGCAGAAGAGAAATACTCAAAAAAAGCTAAATTGTTTAAAAAAAAAAAAAGCAATGAATAGTAAGAGTCAAGAGCATTTTAACCATTTTTTTTTAATAGACCTGCTCCAAAATTTTGTGTGCACAAGCCCTTAGGCTATGTGCACACGTTGCGGATTGATGTGTGGATTTTTCCACACCATTTTTGCAAAATCCGCAGGTAAACCGCACTGCGGATTACCTGCGGATTTGCCACGGATTTACCGCTGTTTTTCTGTGGATTTCACCTGCGGTTTTACACCTGTGGATACCTATTGAGGAACAGATGTAAACGACTGCGGAATCCGCACAAAGAATTGACATGCTGCGGAAAATACAACGCAGCGTTTCCGCGCATTTTTGTCTGCAGCATGGGCACTGCGGATTTTGTTTTCCATACGTTTACATGGTACTGTACAATGTATGGAAAACTGCTGCAGATCCGCAGCGCCAAATCCGCTGCGGATCTGCAGCAAAATCCACAACGTGTGCACATAGCCTCACACATGGCAGTTTTGTATTGGGCAATAGGCAATGGCTGTTTGATAATTCAGTATGCCTCTCACTTCATACAAATGTGTAAGGCTACTTTCACACTTGCGTCGTTTGGCCTCCATCGCAATGCGTCGTTTTGGGGAAAAAACGGATCTTGCAAATGTGCCTGCAGGATGTTTTTTGCCCATAGACTGGTATTGACGACGGATCGCGACATATGGCCATATGTCGCGTCCATCGTGCACTGGATGCGTCGTGTTTTGGCAGACCGTCGGCACGAAAAAAAAAAATTCAAGGGAACGTTTTTTCGTATGTCGGGTCCGCCATTTCCTACCGCGCATGCGCTGCCAAACTCCGCCCCCTCCTCCCCGGGACTTTACAATAGGCAGCGGATGCGTAGAAAAACTGCATCCGCTGCCCACGTTGAGCCAAATTTTCACAACGTGCGTCGGTACGTCGCGCCGACGCTTAGCGATGGACCCGTACCGACGCAAGTGTGAAAGAAGCCTAAGAGGTTTTGTGGCGTGCAATCTGCAGAGCCCCCTTTGATGCCTGATTTACTGTAGTATGTGGTAAGGAAACATGTTTGTGCTTGCACTTTGGGAGTGAAGTCGGGAAAATCCCTCATCTTTATTTCCTTCTATAGAGCACATAAAGCAGTCCAGAGTACAGTCACACTTCTATATACGCAGCGGGGGAGACATATATAACTAGACCAGCCGCTGGGCAGATGATGGGAAAATGTATCACCGTGGTGCAGATTGTGTGACAAACCTGTGGCATCTCTTTAGATTTGTTAGACTCTTCTTTTCCTTACTTTAAACCAAAATCTGGGCAAATCTAAAGCTACTTTCACACTAAGTTTGTGCCCCTTTAGCGATCTCCATTTTGGGATTCCATTTAAAGCCCAGAAAAATGAGAACCATGCAGAATCCTGGTGGAGCCATTGATTATAACGAAGCAAACACATTCAAAGTCTATAACTTTGGACTCTGAAATTTTTTTTGGGACTGTGTCCTTGTTTTATGCCAGACAAAATAATGCAGCCGAATACATGATGGTGTCCAACATGAAAGATGGACACGACCAAAAAAATGTGAAATAGACTCCAAAGCTGTAGACTTCGGAATCAGTTTGTCTTAGGGCTTGTCCACACTGACAGATTACACAGCCGGCCCAATGTTATACTATGGGGCAGTGTAGATCTGAGATTTTTTTCTCATTCCCATTCGGCATGGGAAAACAATCGCAGGAGTGCACCTGATGATCAGATCACGCTCCGCCATACAAACCTAAGGGTGTGTGAGAAATAAACCCCGATTTCCAGGAACTCAAAGAATGAAGACAAAGGAGAAATTAAGTTCTCCGTCTTCTCCACACCTGTGCTGCGATTCTCATGTGAGAGAATTGGATCACACCAAGATGACACACGGATCATTCTGACAGAGTGTGATCTGAGTGTCATTAGCATAATCGGCCCGGATTCTCTAGGATGAGAGATTTCATGGCCGTGTGACCCCGACTTGATCCCATCATAAGGCCGGGGTCACACTTGCGAATGTAATGCGAGAAACTCGTGTGAGTCTCTCGTATCAATATCCACGGCACTGCCGCCGGCACTCGGGACCGGAGCATGCGGCTGCATAGAAATACATGTGTCACAGCGCAATGATCATTAGCTGCAAACATGGCCAATATATTCTCCTCTAGAGATTACTAATGCAATTAAAGTTTATAAGGATAGCAGGAGCAGCCATGCCCAGCTCATGGCATACACCTTTTCCCCAAAGCATGTCAGTTGTAATTGGTTCTCTCTCCCCAACAGCAGAGACATGTTGCCCAATCTATGAGCACAAGTATCGGGCACTGGCTGTATGAGGTCAGCCCGGTATGTCAGACGCTGTAACACTATGGCATTGTAGAGGACACCCATCCTTTAAAAGTTATTGGGGACCAAGCCGCAAGTAAGACTAGTCGTACAGGAGGGTCCCGAGGTCTGTCCCTACGTGCATGTATAGACAGAGACTGGTCACTCCAGGACAGCGGGCTGGGATGAGCCGCTCGGGACACGCCTGTCCGACTAGTCTCCAGCACTGATCGGGTATTAAAGTCGGACTCTGGTGTTTCAGAGAAAAACAAAACATTTCTGGCCTAGTTCATACAGCCAGTGCCTGATACATGCTGCCCTTGGATTGGATGAATCACTGATGGCAAAAACTGACCAAACGCTGATGAAAATTAGATTAAAAATACGGATGACACTCAGTCCATTTTTTGCATACGCGAAAAATCACAGATGAAGGAATGAGGCCTTAGTCCTCGGACATCCTTATCATTATAAATATATTATTATTATGACATCCTTCTTTTGTCTAGGAGAGAAAAAAAACACACATTTCTTCCCCATCAGTGTGCTGGATCCAGTTTTCATTGATTTTTGGTCCGTGTCTGTTATTTCTAGCATTGTAACATCCTTTTTTTACTTAAAATAAAACAAAAGCCCGGACACCCAAATTTGCCCATAGAATATAATGGCTGCATGTTCTATCCATGAAAAACATGCGTATGAAATATGGATGTCTGAGTGAGGCCTTACATTTATAAAGTTTTTATTTTATTTTAGGGTACTTTTATTTACCACTATTAACGTCCTTCTTGCTCTACTAGACCAGAATTTCCCCAGAATTACCCGAAAAACAGGCCCAGTGCCTCGGCTTTCTGTGCGCCTATTGTACGTGTAGGTCTGGGAATTTCCCTTCCATTTTCTTATCCATTCTGTTTTCATGTACAAGTAAGGATAATATAGGCGCAGCATTGGGTGTTGCCTCCCTGTGTCAGGGCACATTCCCAGGCTTTCTGCATGAATCACAGAACGGGTCAGGCTCATAATCAGACACTCAGAGAAGAAATAGGTATTTTAATGCGGACACGTGAGAGGACACCATATGTGGATTTCTCTTCCATGTGCTTCAGCTGTATTTGTGGTGTTACATGTGTTATGTGTCACAGTGAGGCCGGCGTCACACTCCGCATAGGGAAATTCATATTTCATGTTTTCATGCTATAGTGTTACTTTATTTGTTAGTGTAAGCACTTTAGTCCCAAACGCAGTTCTGATAAGTTCCAGGAAACGCTCTCTGAACGGTTTCTATTGATAACATTAAAAATAGCAAAACTCTTCATCACAATCTTTGCACAAAGGTTTTAATTTGAGGCCAGTGGGACTCAATCAAAAAATTGCAAAACACATACGGCACAATGTAATAAGCAAGTGCTCGCTAACGCACAAATGACATTCATGGAACAGCAGGACAGTGGTTAGGTTGTCAGGGTGAAAAGTCTGACAGCTGCCTGAGGCCGGCCTCACACTAGCGAGTTTTACGGACGTAAGAGCGCAGAAACTACGTCCGTAAAACTCGCATAAAATACGGCACAATTATTCTCTATGCCCCTGCTCCTATCTGCCGTATTTTACTGATCAGTATTATACGGCTTTCTACGGCCGTAGAAAATCGCAGCATGCTGCGTTTGTCACCGTATTACGCAAATAAAACGTCAATGAAAGTCTATGGAAGCCCCAAAAATACGGATTACACACGGACCAGCAGTGTGACTTGCGAGGAATACGCAGCGCTGTTAGAGAGAAAAGCCGGCAATTCAGTGCTGTGTACAGTAAAATCACACTGACAGCTTACAGTAGAATAGGTAGAATAAATGTGTACACATAGAATAGGTGAATAGGTATATATATATATATATATATATATATATATATCAGTGAGACACATATGTATATATATTATTATTTCATCCAGCGCGATATAGCAGAAAGCCGGTAATTCAATTGCCGACTTTTGCTTTCTCCTTCCTAAACCCGACATGATATGAGACCTGGTTTACATACAGTAAACCATCTCATATCCCCATTTTTTTTGCATATTCCACACTACTAATGTCAGTAGTGTGTCTATGAAAAATTTGGCCGTTCTAGCTAGTAAATTAAAGGGTTAAACGGCGGAAAAAATTGGCGTGGGCTCCCGCACAATTTTCTCCGCCAGAGTAGTAAAGCCAGTGACTGAGGGCAGATATTAATAGCCTGGAGAGGGTCCACGGTTATTGCCCCCCCCCGGCTAAAAACACCTGCCCCCAGCCACCCCAGAAAAAGCACATCTGGAAGATGCGCCTATTCTGGCACTTGGCCACTCTCTTCCCATTCCCGTGTAGCGGTGGGATATGGGGTAATGAAGGGTTAATGCCACCTTGCTATTGTAAGGTGACATTAAGCCAAATTAATAATGGAGAGGCGTCAATTATGACACCTATCCATTATTAATCCAATACTAGTAAAGGGTTAAAAAAAAAACACACACATTATTAAAAATTTATTTAATGAAAAAATCACAAAGGTTGTTGTAATTTATTCTACTCTCAATCCACTCACTGAAGACCCTCGATCTGTAAATAAAAAATAAACCAACAATATACATACCTTCCGAGGATCTGTCACGTCCAACGATGTAAATCCATCTGAAGGGGTTAAAATATTTTGCAGCCACGAGCTTTGCTAATGCAACGTTGCTTATGTCTGCAAAACCCCGGGGAATGAAGGTAATGTAGGTCAATGACCTATATTTACCTGCATTTGCGGTGAGGCGCCCTCTGCTGGCTGTTCCTAGAAAGCTCCCTGGCTCAAGTTCATATGAGGACAACCAGCAGAGGGCGCCTCTTATGATCTCGAGCCTGGGAGCTTTCTAGGAAAGTTCCCACGATCTAGGAACAACCAGCAGAGGGCGCCTCACCGCAAATGAAGGTAAATATAGGTCATTGACCTACTTTACCTTCATTCCCAGGGGTTTTGCAGACATGAGCAACGTTGCATTAGCAAAGCTCGTGGCTGCAAAATATTTTAACCCCTTCAGATGGATTTACATCGTTGGACGTGACAGATCCTCGGAAGGTATGTATATTGTTGGTTTATTTTTTTTTTATTTACAGATCGAGGGTCTTCAGTGAGTGGATTGAGAGTAGAATAAATTAATACAACAACCTTTGTGATTTTTTCATTAAATTAATTTTTAATAATGTGTGGTTTTTTTTAACCCTTTACTAGTATTGGATTAATAATGGATAGGTGTCATAATTGACGCCTCTCCATTATTAATTTGGCTTAATGTCACCTTACAATAGCAAGGTGACATTAACCCTTCATTACCCCATATCCCACCGCTACACGGGAATGGGAAGAGAGTGGCCAAGTGCCAGAATAGGCGCATCTTCCAGATGTGCCTTTTCTGGGGTGGCTGGGGGCAGGTGTTTTTAGCCAAGGGGGGGGGGGGGGGGCAATAACCGTGGACCCTCTCCAGGCTATTAATATCTGCCCTCAGTCACTGGCTTTACTACTCTGGCGGAGAAAATTGTGCGGGAGCCCACGTCAATTTTTTCCGCCATTTAACCCTTTAATTTACTAGCTAGAACGGCCAAATTTTGCATAGACACACTACTGACATTAGTAGTGTGGAATATGCAAAAAAATGGTGATATGAGATGGTTTACTGTATGTAAACCATGTCTCATATCATGTCGGGTTTAGGAAGGAGAAAGCAAAAGCCGGTAATTAAATTACCGGCTTTCTGCTATATCGCGCTGGATGAATTATTAATATATATACATATATGTGTCTGCTGACATATATATATATATATATCAGTATATATGTTTGTTTGTTTTTTTAACACATGGATCCCTTGTATAGCCGTATGTCGGTTTTGCAAGCATGCGATAAAAACACGCAGTACGGATGACATACGGATTACATGCGCAAAAAACTCTGAAACACCCTGCCTACGGAGGAGCTACGGACCACTATTTTGGGGACTTTTCAGCGTATTACGGCCGTAAAAAACGGACCGTATTTTCATACGCTGAGTGTGAAGCCGGCCTAATAGTGATGAGTGAGTATACTCATTGCTTGGGTTTTCCAGAGCATGCTCGGGTGGTCTCCGAGTATTTGTTAGTGCTCGGAGATTTAGGCTATGTTCACACTTTGTGGATTTTGCTGCGGATCCGCAGCGGATCTGCAGCAGTTTCCCATGAGTTTACAGTACAATGTAATCCTATGGGAAACAAAAATCGCTGTGCACATGCTGCGGAAAAACTGCACGGAAACGCAGCGGATTACATTCCGCAGCATGTCACTTCTTTTCTGCAGATTTTCACCTGCTCCAATAGGAAACTGCAGATGAAAATCCGCAGAAGAAACCGCAGTAAAAACCGCAATAAATCTGCAGTAAAAACCGCAATGGGTTTTCACTGCAGATTTTGGAATTCTGCTGCGGAAAAATCCGCAGTGAAATCCGCAAAGTGTGATCTTAGCCTTAGTTTTCCTTTCCACAGGTGCATGATTTACGGCTGCTAGCCAGGCTGAATACATGTGAAGAATGCCTGTTTGTTAGGGAATTCCCACATGTATTCAGGCTGTCCAGCAGCCGTAAATCATGCCGCTAAGGTGACGAAAACTAAATCTCCGAGCACTAACAAATACTCAGAGATCACCCGAGCGTGCTCTGGAAAACCAAAATTTCCCTGGAATTCCCCATTTCTAAGAGCATGTCCCTCAGCCGGATTCCTCACCACCCCTGGTGCTCTAGTGTTGTCACATTGCAGCTCAGCACAACATGGCGGCTCCCATCTTAGTTCTCATGCACTTGGCCATACTACTTAGCCATGTTGTATAGATCTGTAAGGGAATATTCACAGCGCAATTCTGTTAAAATTAAACACTGCAATAATGATTAGGCCTCATTCACACCACCTGTAAAATCTCAGCCCGATCGTTTTTTGGGGAGGTTTTTGTTGGGGTGCATTTTTGATGCATGAAAAACGGCTTACAGTCCCATCTATGTGGATGTAATTTATAGAAATCTCCTAATCACAGGCCTTTTTTTACTCAGCGTAAACCAACCTTCACATCCACATGTCAACTTCTCCTGTGGGTACTGTAAGGAGGACAACCGGGCTGTGGGTACCTGTCCTATGCCGGGTCCGGAACTGTCGGGGCTGTCTCCTCTGTTGTCCGTGGGAAGTAGTAAGAGACCGGACAGACATTTGCACTCAAACGGAGTGTGGCTAAGCGGATACAGCCACAGCGTGCGTTGAAGCAGTCAGTCTTGGTGGGAACAGGCAGCGCGCAGCACAGGGAAAGAAGTGCTCCGTCCCTTGAACACCAGGACTGCGCCGGTCCGCATCCGTGTATTCCCGCCGTGACCAGCGGAGGTTGCAGAGAGAGAAGTGCTGGTAGAGAGCGAGGTGCCGTGCGTTTCGTGACAGTGAGTACAGCCACAAAGAAAGAACCGGGTACTGGACAGACGCTTGCAGCCCACCTTACCAGCAAATACCTTCCTAGAGGCTCAGCGGAAGGTGCCAGAGACGGGCCGCTGTTACCAACCGAATCTCCTTGGACAAACTCCGCACAAGCCATTGCCGGCGCCACCAACCCCCAAGTGTTACCTGCCTTCTGAAGAACTCCTGACACGATAAATGCACAACAGAGCTCCTGTTACTTTGTTTAAAGGGACTCTGTCATCTGAATTTGGAGGGAACAATCTTCAGCCATAGAGGCGGGGTTTTCAGGTGTTTGATTCACCCTTTCCTTACCCGCTGGCTGCAATATTGGATTGAAGTTCATTCTCTGTCCTCCGTAGTACATGCCTGCACAAGGCAAGATTGCCTTGCACAGGCGTGTACTATGGAGGACAGAGAATGAACTTCAATCCAATATTGCAGCCAGCATGCAGCCAGTGGGTAAGGAAAGGGTGAATCAAACACCCGAAAACCCCGCCTCCATGGCTGAAGATTGTTCCCTCCAAATTCAGGTGACAGAGTCCCTTTAATAACCCTGCATATCCTTCGCAATTGGACTGCTATTCCTTTGTTTAACACTTCATCTCCCTGCGAGGAGTTAACCCCCTGTTAAATTAAAAACTGTTAAATTTGTTTAACCCTTGCTCTGCCTTCTGTCACTGCATCCCGCAACCTGCTTTGACGAAAACAGTCCAGGATTGGCAACTACGTGCTGTACAATAATTCTGGCGTAGACTGATGATGAACAGGCCCCCATGTGTTTTTGATGCAGCTTTCACCATGCACAAAGCTATAACATGCACCAGTTGGACACGTTTGGAACTTCAAAACGCGTTGACAACCGCATTCCTGGATAACGTTCTTCCCTTCCATCTTTGACTATCGGCAGTGCAGAATTAACCCCATCATTCCTTTTCAGTTACTATGGAGCATTTTAAGATGGCCCAGTATTAAGTTTGCACTAAGGATCTCACAGTATTGATAAATCTGCCCCGATGTGTGTGAAAATACCCTTAGGAATTGTTACACAAGACATTCTTGACCAAAAAAAACACATGCAGTTTTATGATGAATTGGTGTGGCATCATATTGCTTTTGGAGTCTATTTTCTAAATATACCCACATATAATATATTAAAAAAAAAAAAAAAATTATATATATATATATATATATATATATATATATATATATATATATATGTATGTATGTATATATATATATGTATGTATATATATATATATATATATATATATATATATGTATATATATATATATATATATATATATATATATATATATATGTATGTATGTATGTATATATATATATATATATGTGTATGTATATATATATATATATATATGTATATGTATATATATATATATATATATATATATATATATATATATATATATATATATATATATATATATATATATATATATATATATATATATATATATTAGATGGCAGCCCGATTCTAAAGAATCGGGAGTCTAGAATCCATATATACTTTATTTATTCAAATGTAAGAATAATACAATTAATAAATAATAGTAAGAAAGAACAAAAAATGGCTGCACTCACCAGCTCTTGACAATTCTTGTTATTTAGGGTACAGTTACACAGGATCCATGAACATGCTTATGAGGGGAGGGATGAAAGACATCAGACGACAACTTTGCGTGTTTGAATGCAGATATTAATAAATAGGCAGTTTATATTGCAGAGAAATTGCTGGGCAATAATGGACAATGTCCTTATGTGGCAAATAATAGAGCAATATACCCAATGTGGCAAAGAAGAGGTTAATAAACGGCAGTCTCTCAGTATAACAGTCAGTGAATAATAGGCAGTATATGGAGAAAACACCAAACAAAAGTTCAAAATTGGTGTGAAAATGTCACTGAACCACTTCACAACTAAATATATATAGTTTTGGTAAATGGTATTATCATTTTTTTGACGAAATTCGGCAGGAGCTTGAAGAGCAACGTCACTGGGCCCGCCTCCACGCAGTAGAAACTTGCTGTGAGGTAAAAATTCAAAAATCACACCAAAATGGCGGGCGGAGTGTGTCACAGTACGGCACGTTTCTGATTGGTCGCTCGCAGCAGGCGGCAACCAATCAGACACTGAACACTGTTGACGTCACTTATCTCCGGACATTAGCTCCGGACATTAGCTCCGGACAAAGCCACGGAAGTTGGCACAAATTGCAGGAAGTAGTATTCTAGGCAATTATATATTAGATATAGAATTACATAATTCAAAGTAAAAACTGCATAAAAAATCCATGGCAAATCAATGTAAAATAGTTTGTGTATGTGCACACATTGCATTTTTGTCCCTTTATTTTCCCCATGCAGTTTTTTCACAAAAACTGAAAGATTTTCTTTCAGTTGAATGGGATTCCTGAACTGAACACATTGAACATGAACACATTGCTTATTTATTTTTCCTTGCAGATTTGCAGGAAACTTAAATCCCCAATGTGTCAATTCTTACAGCAGATTTCACCCATGCTAAGGCTGCCGTCACACTAGCAGTATTTGGTCAGTATTTTTTATCAGTATTTGTAAGCCAAAACCAGGAGTTGGTGATAAATGCAGAAGTGGCGCATCTGTTTCTATTATACTTTTCCTCTAAGTGTTCCACTCCTGGTTTTGGCTTACAAATACTGAAGTAAAATACTGACCAAATACTGCTAGTGTTACGGCAGCCTAATAGTGGGGAAAAATCCATATGTAAAAAAACTTCGCAAAACTGTGCATATTTTAAGCAGTGTTTTCCCTGCCAAAACATCAAGGTTACTTACAGGTAGCCGTTTTTTCCGGAGCCCATAACAGCACAACTGAGAGAGGGATCCGCCCAGTCAGGACAGGAAACCTACTGAAATAAAAGGGCGGTACCTCTCCCTCGCTTCAGTTGGTTTTCAGAGCATGAGAGGCCCCCCTGGTTAGTTCACATGGCAAACTACCACATTATATTAATAACAAAAAAACACCCAGCTAAAAGTGCGCACCAAAGGGTGAAAAAAGGGGGGAATATACAGGTGCTGTCATGGGCTCCGGAAAAACCGGCTACCGGTAAGTAACCTTGGTGATTTTTCTTCCCCCATGACAGCACACCTGAGAGATTTTTGGAGAAAGAAACACCTTAGGGAGGGACCAACGCTTGCAGCACCCTTCTACCAAAGGTAAGGTCAGTCGAGGATGATAGATTCAGTCGGTAGTGTTTAAAGAAGGTAGACTGTGAGGTCCAGTTAGCGGCCTTACAAATCTGATCAATTGATACCTCTGCTTTTTCTGCCCAGGAAGTAGCCACAGCTCTGGTGGAGTGAGCCTTGATGCCTTCAGGGATCGGGGCACCACATGCAGCATAGGATAAGGTAATAGCCTCCCTAATCCATCTAGCAATAGTACTTTTGGATACCCCATATCCCTTCCTGCTACCCTGGAAAGCTACAAATGGGGACTGATCCTTCCTCCACTGACTGGTCAAGGATATGTACTGTAACATGGACCTTCTTACATCCAGTGTATGAAACTTTTCTTCCCCTGGGTTCCTAGGATTATCACAAAAAGAGAGTAGTACAATTTCCTGACTCCTATGGAATTTAAGCACTACCTTAGGTAGATATGCCTGATCTGGTCTCAGAACCACCCTGTCCTCAAATATGTGTGTAAGGAGGGGAAATAGATAAGGCTTGTAAGTCACTCACCCTACGGGCTGATGTCAAAGCTACCAGAAGCACTGTTTTAAGAGTGAGGAGTTTTACTGATTCTTGTAAAGGCTCAAATGGACTCTTGGTTAGAGCTTCTAAAACCAGATTCAAATCCCAAAGGTTGTCCCAAAAAATCTAGAAACCTCTTCCATGTTCACCATAAATTCTTGACGTGATCGGTTTTCTACTTTTCAACAAGGTGGAGACTAGCCCTGGTGAAAACCCCTGCCGACTCAGTAATGCCCTCTCAAATTCCAGGCTGCAAGATGGAAGCCCTTCACCCGAGTGTGGCATATTGGTCCCTGGGTAAGCAGGTCCGGAATCTCTGGTAGAATCCATGGATCGGTTACTGACATCTGTCTTAGGAGGGAAAAACCAAGGTCTTTTCGGCCAAAATGCAGCAATCAGAATTACCCTCGCCTGCTCCATTCTGATCTTTCTTACTACTACTGGAATCATTGCTATCGGTGGAAATACATAAGCAAGACTGAATTTCCTTGGAATTTGAAGGGCATCTACCGCAAATGGTTTCTCTTGGGTCTAACGAGCAGAAACTTTCCACTTTTCTGTTGTGAAGAGTGGCAAATAAGTCTATTACAGGTATGCCCCAGGCCTGCACTGTCTGTTGAAACACCTGGGGATTCAATGACCATTCTCCCTGTTTTAGCATTTTGCGACTTAGGTAGTCCGCATTCGTATTTTCGACCCCGTTATGTGAAGAGCAGAGAGGGATAGTAGGTGATGCTCTGCTAGCTGTAGGACAGACGCTGACTTCATAAGGGAAAGGAATCTCGTTCCCCCTTGGTGGTTGATATAAGCTACCACTGCATAATTGTCCGACATGATTCTGGTATGGTGACCCTGAAGGATAGGGAGGAAATGTTTTACAGCTCTCTCTACAGCCCAAAATTCCCTTACATTGGACGTCTGATGTGATTCCAGTCGGGACCAGGATCCCTGTATCGAGAGGGTTCCAAAATGAGCACCCCATCCTGTACCGTTTGCGTCTGTCGTGATCACATACTCTTATCGGAGTTATCCACTGGACCCCCGACGCCAAATGATTTGTTACTGCCCACCATTTTAGGGAATCCCTTACACTCACTGAAAGGTGTAGTTTCCTCTCAACGCCCTTTTAACAACTTTTGTGTTGACAGGACCTCCCACTGTAATTTCCTTAGGTGAAATTGCGCCCATTTCACAGCGGGTATACAGGATGTCAGTGAACCTAACAGGAACATCGCCTTCCTTAGTTTCATTACAGGGTGTTGTATTGCTAACTCCACGAGACTGTTGACCAGTTTGTTTTCTGGTAGGAGACAAAGCTGACGCCTGGAGTCCAGAACCAAGCCCAGAAAGGACTGAACCACCTCTGGTGTCAACCTTGATTTGGTGAAATTTATTTTCCAACCCAACACCTCTAGTGTTGCTGTCACCTCTTCTATTTGTGCTAGACAGTGTACTGCCAAATTCCCTATTATAAGGAAGTCGTCTAGGTATGGGACTATAACTACGTCTGGAAGGGCGACCTCTACTAAATTTTCCTCTCCGAATATAAGGTCTTCTAATATCCACCGGAAAGCGAGGAAAACCCTTTTTCCTATCCCCTGCTTTTTCTAAAATGTCCTCCAGCTTCTGACCAAAGAGGAAATGGCCGTCACACGGTATGGAAAAAAGTCTATCTTTTGAAGGCAAGTCGCCCGGGCACCCCTTCAACCATAGAGCGCATCTAGCTGCATTGGATAAGCTTGCTGCCCTAGCTGCTAGCCTTACGGAGTCTGCTGAGGAATCTGCTATAAAGGCTGCCGCTCCTTTAACCATTGTCATATTAGCTAGGATCTCTTCCCTTGGCGCTTTAGATTTCAGCTGATCCTCTATCTGTTGTAGCGAGACTATAAGGGAGCGGGCAATACACGTTCCAGCTATAGCCGGTTTTAAACCCCCTGTGGTTGCCTCCCAGGTGTGTCTTAAGAACCCATCCGGCTTTTTGTCCAAGGGGTCCATTAATATGCCAGAGTCCTCTAAGGGAAGGGATGATTTTTTAGATGACCTAGCTACCGCACCATCAATTTTAGGAACCTTATCCCACATCTCCGAATCTTTCTCGTCGAAGCGGTAATGTCTTTTAGAAGGGGAGACTACCCGATTTCTCAGGCTTCTTCCACTCCTTTTCTATAAGGGCTTTTACTTAATAATAATCTTTATTTTTATATAGCGCTAACATATTCCGCAGCGCTTTACAGGTTGCACACATAGTAACATAGTTAGTAAGTAAGGCCGAAAAAAGACATTTGTCCATCCAGTTCAGCCTATATTCCGTCATAATAAATCCCCAGATCTACGTCCTTATAGTAACATAACACATTATCATCGCTGTCCCCGATGGGGCTCACAATCTAAATTCCCTATCAGTATGTCTTTGGAATGTGGGAGGAAACCGGAGTACCCGGAGAAAACCCACGCAAACACGGAGAGAACATACAAAGTCTTTGCAGATGTTGTCCAAGGTGGGATTAGAACCCAGGACTCCAGCGCTGCAAGGCTGCTGTGCTAACCACTGCGCCACCGTGCTGCCCACTTTAGCGTTAACTGGGAATGTACGCTTCCTTTTCTCCTCCAAACCTCCATACATAACATCTTCTAAGGATTTAGTCCCTTTCTCATCTTTTAGGCCCATTGAGGATCTGACGGCCTTTACTAATTTATCCGTGTTCTCAGTTAGAAAGCATGGACGGCCCGCAACATCGCTATCTGAAGAGGAGGCAGAGGATATGGAAGAGGAGGGGAAGGGAGATAAGGGTTCCTCCTGATATTCCTCGCCAGAATGAGAGACGTCGGAATCTGAAATAGGTTCTGGGTTCTTACTATCCTTTTTAAGGACTGATTTTAAAGAGCCTTCTACCTCTGCTCTAATTATGGCCCTAAGGATAGAGGCAAAGTCAGGGGTTTCTGCCTGGATAGTCTTTTGGATACAATCCACACAGAGATTTTTCTGCCACTGGACTGCTAATGGAGTTCTACAGAGGGCACATTTCTTGTTCTTTGACTTGGTACTAGCCTTCCTCGGCGCCTGCCAAGTAAACAGAAAATGTAGCCCATTACCACCAGGGTGACATTCACGTAGATCACTCACCACCCGCTGACCATGAAGGGTATCGGATTCTGAGGCTAAATAGGAGCACGGAAAACGTCCCTCCCAGAAGCTGAGGAGTCCTGTGACCTCTGGTCAGGGCAACTGCCGCTCCTTCCATTCGAGCGGCTACTCCTCTTCGTATGCTGGTGAGTGGGTACAACACCTTATAAGGGCTCTTGTAGCTGCTGCTGCTGTAATGGCTGCTGCTGCTCCATACAATCCTCCATATTGGAGAGCTCTATAGAAGTAAGCGATATCTCTGTGGATACTTCACCCTTTAAAGAGTGATCCATAATGCTCACCGCCTCTTCCGGTAACTGGTATGCACCTCCCCCCCCCTGCACCCCACCGGGAACTCCTGTATTGCAGCTGGCGTCTGAGCCATGGGCGCTGCCATCTTGGATCCAGCGCGCAGCTCTGACGTCGTGCAGGCATGCCCATTCCCAGCGTGCCTCGCACGCAACGCTAGCCGCGCAGCCTGAAGTCACTGAAGGGCGGCCGGCAGAGGGGGAGAGAGCTGTGTGGCAGCCTCAGAAGAGCCTCAGGACCCGCGGACTGTGCTGGACCGACGCCCGCATGTGCGCAAGAGCCCGCAGGATCTGCGAATGGCGCTTCCACCATCCTGAAGGCCGGCATACAGGCGCCCTGCCTGCTCTTCCAGTGCCGGGACAGGAGTGGGTGAGTGGAAATCTTCCAGCAAAAAACTGCCGTGATTCAGCACTAGGGCTCCCATCAGGACAGGAAACCCAACTGAAGCGAGGGAGAGGTACCACCCTTTTATTTCAGTAGGTTTCCTGTCCTGACTGGGCGGATTCCTCTCTCAGGTGTGCTGTCATGTGGAAAGGGAAAACATTGGGATTTACCGTAGAATTTGTGCCTGTACCATGTGGCCGAATTCAGACATATGAGAAACATGTCTGTGTTCAGACCCACAATTCATAGACTGGCCGTTCAGACCCACATTTTACCATTCTGTAAAACTGGCTGGGCATCGTATAATTCATAGGAAAATGAAATAGAATCCAGATTTCAGTTCATATACGGGCACAGCTTTTCCTGGCGGCATTGCAATAGGTGAAGTCGCCACCATACCTAGAATTTGCTACAAAAATTGTATTTGTAAAAGTCTTTAAAAATTCTGCAAACAAACACATGATGTGTGACTTTGGCCTTATGATTTCCTCTATCTCCTCTAGTGCACAGAGTACTACCTTTACTCTAGATAAAAAGTATACACCCATTTAAGACTCAGGCTTCCGTCCATATGTTTAGTGCCATGATTTGTTCCGGAGAGTCTGACCTAAAAAGATAGAATCTAATCCCAACCTCATCTGCATGAAACCTAAGACCAGGTTCACATGTTCAGTATTTGGTCAGTATTTTCCATCAGTATTTGTAAGCCAAATCCAGGAGTGAGTGATAAATACAGAAGTGGTGATGAGTTTCTATTATACTTTTCCTCCTGGTTTTTCCTTACAAATACTGATGGAAAATACTAACGGTGTGAATGTGGCCTAAAAGCTGGAAGATGCCTAACCTAATATATTAAGGGATTTCCTGTTAAATGTTCAGTTCTTACTGTCTTTTTACACAAGTAGGGTGTAATTTAGTAGGAAGGACACCGTTTTGTGAGAGTCTGTAGCTTGAAATGATAAGTACAATAGCTTGCGTACCTAAAAACAAAGGTACACTTAAAAGCCAAGCCTGCAGAATAAGTACTCTTCTGAAAGTTGCAAGACATGCAAAAGAAGAAAATTTTTTTTTCAAGTTTTGTTAAAATTGTGCTGGATAAATCAACGTCTCCACCTATTATCAGGCATTGCCGATGACCATGCATTAGCATTAAATCAATAATGTCATGTCCCCAGCAAGCCTTTGCTTGGAACAAAATAACATACAAATGATATTCAAAAATCTCTTTATTCTTACAGAGAAAATGATACACAGGAGGACAATAGGCAAAAAGTTTGTGGTCACTTGTCAGATATAGTGACATGCTAGTCGCGCTCTGCTAATGCTACCAGATGAACATCAATCTCTGTTTCTGTGAGAATCCTGAAATACAAAATATATTATACACTGAAATCAGGCAGTGCAGATGTGAACCATGCCCAAAACCTCAGGAAATAGTTGTAATTTGCAGAACTAAAAATTGTCCCAAGATCAAAGTACACTTTAATTAATAGATCATGGAATAAGTATAAGTTCTACAACTGTGCTAAAAAATGTTTTTCCTGTGCTGAGAATCTTATAAATGTGCCCCATCTCGATATAATATGTAAGACTGTGCAAAGCCACTCCAGTTCCTGACCAGGGGAGGAAGCATAAGTCACTTATTATAAAACAGTACACAAACGAAACAGCAGGGGCTGTTGCTTTCTGAGGCAACACATTTCCCTGCCTGTTTCATCACAGGAGTTGTTTTTTCTGCTGCATTCTCAGCATTCTAAACTCCTCATAAATCAAGTCAGAGTGGTAGAAGCTCCAGAAGCCTCTGAGCTTATATGCCACTGACTTGATTTAGGATGAGCTCAAAGGACTGGTGACGCAGCAGAAACATTTCCTCCTGTGATAAAACAGGCAGGGAAATGTGTTACCTCAGAAAGAAGCAGCTGTGAACCCCTGCTGTGTCTATATACTGTATCATAAGTTTCCTTCCCTGGCCAAGACCTCTGGCATGTGCAGACTATGAACTGGAGCAGCTGTGCATGGTAGGAAACAGCCATTACACAGTATATGGCGGAGGTACATTTATAAGATTATCTCAACATAGAAATATTTCCTTTTTAAACACATCCAATTGTGAAACTTATTATCATTCCAAGAACTATTAGTTAAAATGTACTTTGGTGGACAACCCCTTAAAAGAAAAAACTGCAGTCACTGCGCAAATTTACATGATTACTCCCTTCTCCATAGGAGGCATAAGATAATACAATAATATCCAATGCAAGGGAAATATAAAAATTACATATGCTCCCATGTCCCATCATTTCATTTTCATCCTACTTACTTTAGAGTGGGCAAACAGTAGATTTCTCACCATTAGAAAAATAGCATGTTGCCTAGGATGGTTGAGACCCCCACCATTCTTCAAAATAAAGGGTTCCTAACAACTTTTCCTATCGTCGTCAGCCACTTGCTTGATAAGAACACACTGGGATGTACTGAAAGCCACTGCATTTATCTAGCACACTAGACCCTTTATTCTGAGGACTGATTTGGGTCTCTAATCCTAACTACTAAAAGAAAAATTACGGTATAATAAAATATTAAGAGATAAACGTGACAACTCCGCCTGGGTCTTCTCGACCATACAAACCTGAATTTTGGATCCTGAAGGGTCACTACGCCAACCTCAAGCTCAGAGGGTTTGAAATCGATAGACAGAACGGTGGAGAGACAAGAGATGGCAGTCTAAAAAGAAAGAAAACAAAAAGGTGCAATGGTTGATAGAGAACCTTATGTAATATACAAGCAGTCCTGGTTATTCATGAACAATAATAATTCTGCTTGAATTCCTAAGAAACAGATTGTTTAGTGATTAAAACCTCCCAAGAAATGTTAATTGCAGCTGACTGATATCCTGTCCGTGCACGGAGCTAGTCTCAAGAGTGACTGCACATGAGTAAGGCTCACGCCCTATACGTGACTGCTCAGAGCAAAGTATGCTGAAGATATGCGACTGCATACATGTGGCATTACCAGGGACTTGCTAATGATCAGGGCTTTTAGACAGTTAAACAGCCAAAAGTGGTGCAGGCACAAAGAAAAAAAGAATTAACCCGATCGCTAAACGGCGTAACGAGAAAGCAAAAATTGAAAAACGCCAGAATTAAAGTTTTTTTTGGTCGCAGATACATTGCAATAAAATGCAATAACTGGGGATCAAAAGATCGTATTTACACCAAAATGATATCTATAAAAACGTCATCTCGGCGCCCAAAAAATAAGCCCTCGCCCAGCACCAGATCACGAAAAATGGAGACTCTACAGGTCTCAGAAAATGCTGTTTTTTTCTTTAAAACTAATTTTGGATATTTTTTCCACCACTTACCGTATTTTTCGGACTATAAGACGCACCGGACCATAAGACGCACCCCAAATTTGGGGTGAAAATTGCAGAAAAAAAGATTTTTTATAAGATGGGGGTCCGTCTTATTGTCCGAATTTACAGTATCTTACCTGAGGGATGGCGGTGGCAGAGCAGGGTCACAGGAGGCAAGGTGTCGGCAGAGGTGGGGTGATGCTGGGATGAGGAGGTGCTGGGATGAGGAGGTGCTGGGATGAGGAGGTGCTGGGATCAGGAGGTGCTGGGATCAGGAGGTGCAGTGAGAGGTATGGCGTGAGAGGGGTCCCTGGCTTACCATGCAGGCTTACCTAGGTGGCAGAGGTGCGGTGGCAGAGGTGCGGTGGCAGAGGTCCGGTGGCAGAGGTGTGGCGGCAGAGGAGGCGCAGTAAGCGGGGTCCCTTTCCCCGGTATGGTGATGCAGCAGGCCCGGTATGCAGCAGAGCCGGGTGAATCCTCTTGTTATCGGTGGGCGCGGCCATCTTCCTGAGGCCGCGCGTGTGCAGATGAAGCGCTCTGCTCCCGGGGCTTCAGGAAAATGGCCGCGGGAGGCCACGCGTGCGCAGATGGAGATCGCGGCGGCCATTTTCCTGAAGCCCCGGGAAGCAGAGCGCTCCATCTGCGCACGCGCGGCCTCCGGAAAATGGCCGCCACCACCGATAAGAGGATTCACCCGGCTCTGCTGCATACCGGGCCTGCTGCATCACCATACCGGGGAAAGGGACCCCGCTTACTGCGCCTCCTCTGCCGCCACACCCCCGCAACCGCACCTCTGCCACCGGACCTCTGCCACCGCACCTCTGCCACCTAGGTAAGCCTGCATTGCGACTATTAGACGCACCCCCCATTTTCCCCCCTTTTTTGGGGGGGGAAAAAGTGCGTCTTTTAGTCCGAAAAATACGGTAAATAAAAAAATAACTTTATATGTTTGGTGTCAATGAACTCGTAATGACCTGGCTAACCATAATGGCAGGTCAGTTGTAGCAATTAGTGAACATGGTTAAAAAAAAAAAAACCTGTGCAATTTCACCACACTTGGATTTTTTTTCCCATTTTCATGTACATGATATGTTAAAACCAATAGAGTTGTTCAAAAGTACAACTTGTCCCACAAAAAACAACCCATCACACGGCCATATTGATGGAAAAATAAAAAAAGTTATGGCTCTGAGAAGGAGAGCAAAAAACATTCAAATTTACATGGGACTACAGGAATCTGTGCCACACTGCTCCGCAATACAGTGGATTCCTATAAAGCTAAACAGAGCAGGCCGCTCAAATAGGATAGCCCGTGTGCAGACATATACAGTACAGACCAAAAGTTTGGACACACCTTCTCATTTAAAGATTTTTCTGTATTTTAATGACTATGAAAATTGTACATTCACACTGAAGGCATCAAAACTATGAATTAACACATGTGGAATTATATACTTAACAAAAAAGTGTGAAACAACTGAAATTATGTCTTATATTCTAGGTTCTTCAAATTAGCCACCTTTTGCTTTGATGACTGCTGTGCACACTCTTGGCATTCTCTTGATGAGCTTCAAGAGGTAGTCACCGGGAATGGTTTTCACTTCACAGGTGTGCCCTGTCAGGTTTAATAAGTGGGATTTCTTGCCTTATAAATGGTGTTGGGACCATCAGTTGTGTTGTGCAGAATTCTGGTGGATACACAGCTGATAGTCCTACTGAACAGACTGTTAGAATTTGTATTATGGCAAGAAAAAAGCAGCTAAGTAAAGAAAAACGAGTGGCCATCATTACTTTAAGAAATAAAGGTCAGTCAGTATGAAAAATTGGGAAAACTTTGAAAGTGTCCCAAAGTGCAGTGGCAAAACCATCAAGCGCTAAAAAGAAAGTGGCTCACATGAAGACCGCCCCAGGAAAGGAAGACCATGAGTCACCTCTGCTTCTGAGGATAAGTTTATCCGAGTCACCAGCCTCAGAAATCGCAGGTTAACAGCAGCTCAGATTAGAGACCAGGTCAATGCCACACAGAGTTCTAGCAGCAGACACATCTCTACAACAACTGTTAAGAGGAGACTTTGTGCACCAGGCCTCCATGGTAAAATAGCTGCTTAGGAAACCACTGCTAAGGACAGGCAACAAGCAGAAGAGACTTGTTTGGGCTAAAGAACACAAGGAATGGACATTAGACCAGTGGAAATCTGTGCTTTGGTCTGATGAGTCCAAATCTGAGATCTTTGGTTCCAACCACCGTGTCTTTGTGCGACGCAGAAAAGGTGAACGGATGGACTCAACATGCCTGGTTCCCACTGTGAAGCAAGGAGGAGGAGGTGTGATGGTGTGGGTGTGCTTTGCTGGTGACACTGTTGGAGATTTATTCAAAATTGAAGGCATTCTGAACCAGCATGGCTACCACAGCATCTTGCAGCGGCATGCTATTCCATCCGGTTTGCGTTTAGTTGGACCATTTATTTTTCAACAGGACAATGACCCCAAACACACCTCCAGGCTGTGTAAGGGCTATTTGACCAAGAAGGAGAGTGATGGGGTGCTACGCTAGATGACCTGGCCTCCACAGTCACCAGACTATAACCCAATCGAGATGGTTTGGGGTGAGCTGGACTGCAGAGTGAAGGCAAAAGGGTCCACAAGTGCTACGCATCTCTGGGAACGCCTTCAAGATTGTTGGAAGACCATTCCCGGTGACTACCTCTTGAAGCTCATCAAGACAATGCCAAGAGTGTGCAAAGCAGTCATCAAAGCAAAAGGTGGCTACTTTGAAGAACCTAGAATATAAGACAATTTCATTTGTTTCACACTTTTTTGTTAAGTATATAATTCCACATGTGTGAATTCATAGTTTGATGCCTTCAGTGTGAATTTACAATTTTCATAGTCATGAAAATACAGAAAAATCTTTAAATGAGAAGGTGTGTCCAACCCTTTGGTCTGTACTGTATATTATATATATATATATTGGGACAGGGAATAGAAGAGTCACCATATATCAATTCTTCAGATGAAGATGGAGTCCACGCAGGGAGCCGCCCCAGCTCTCGGCCTGCAGAAGCAAACAATGTGAAAAAGGTTCTCCAGCATGGTCAGGAAATAAAACTTCATGATTATTGTTATATAAACATTAAAAGGACATGTCGTGGATACAATTGGAAGCCCAGGATGGCTAATGACCGACGCGTTTCGACTTGTGGTCTTAATAATAGTTGAGACCATGATTAAGTCCTCATGGTCGAAACGCGTTGGTCGCTAGCCATCCTGGGCTTCCAAGTGTATCCACTACATGTCATTTTAATGTTTATATAACAATAAATGTGAAGTTTTATTTCCTCACCACATTGGAGAACCTTTTTCACAGCCCGTGTAGAGAGGCTCATAATTATCGTGTACGTTCCCAATGGGACAGGAGTACAGCTTGAACAAGAAGCGTACACTGAGAAAAACGTGGCACCAACCTCAACGCTCTGCTCAAATGTCCAATCAAACTTCTTCTTCACTTTCTTTTCCAGAAAACTGGTGGCTTCGGTCTGTTTGACACCAGCTGTGGTAGCCTTGAAGCCACAATAATAACCGGCAGGGTCACACTTATAGACCTGAGCTCCATTTTCTTCATCTATTCCAATAAGGATCATACCTAAATAAAAACAGAGAAAAGGTGTAAAAAAAACACATGACATACAGAACGAGCATATAACAGAATAAGTGACAGCATCCTAAATTTATAGATGCAAAGCCACAGTGGTCATATGGGGCAGCAGGGTGGCTCAGTGGTCACAACTGTTGCTTCGCAGAGCTGGGGTCCTGGGTTCAAATCCCACCAAGGACAGCATCTGCAAGGAGTTTGTATATTCTCCCCGTGTTTGTGTGGGTTTCCTCCGGGTTCTTTGGTTTCCTCCCCCATTCCAAAGACAAACTGATAGGGAATCTAGATTGTGAGCCCCAATCGTAACAGTGATGCTGATGAAAGTGGAATTAATGGTGCTATATAAGCAAGTAAAATAACAATAAATATCGTACATGAGATACTTACAGCAGCCCAGTGGCCTCATTTCTGCATTTTGTGTGTACACTTGTGAGATATCAGCAATCCGTTTACAAAGCATATCCACTGGGATGTCGTAACCGTACTTGTACTTCCAGTTGGCAGCTTCATAGCGGGCCCTCTGCACCTGAGACCTGCTGTCCGCTGGAGGCAGAGAAGTCACCACATTAAAAAATAATGTATAATACACACACAATGAGACATCTGACTTCAGCAAAGAATAGAAAAGTAGTCACTCAAATTAAAGGGATAATCTCAAGTTTGGAAGCCAGGGGATAACAAATTAAAGGAGGGGGCAAAACGCTGGGACCCCTCATCAATCCAGAGAACCCAACGTGAATGGAATGGAGGTCGATCATGCACACTGCTACTCCACTCATTCATGGTCTCATGAAGCGGCAGTACACGGGGGGGCTCTTCAGAACCCCTGGTTGTTGGGGATTGGTAGGGGTCACAGTGATCAGGAAATTATCCTTTATCCCTGGATAGCGGATAACTTCCAAACTTAAAAGTATCACTTTTAATAGTAATTCTTCCTTGAATTTGAAGGCAAATTTTTCATACTGGTGCCTGTCTAATAGGGCTGTGGCAGTGGCGCTTTACCCTAATCAATAGTCCCAGCAATCACCTGCATACTGCTTGGTATAGCCTGATATATGTCCAGTGCAGGCAAGAATCTTTCCAGGAGATGAACTCCTTTAAGACTTAAATTAACGCCACTTCAGGTGGGGATTTATGGATAACCTGGGCTTTGCAGGAACATTGGTGATGGAGGGGATTACCGTATATACTCGAGTATAAGCCGACCCGAGTATAAGCCGACCCCCCTAATTTTGCCACAAAAAACTGGGAAAACTTATTGACTCGAGTATAAGCCTAGGGTAGAAAATGCAGCATTTACCGGTGAATTTCAAAAATAAAAATAGATGCTCCATACCGTTCATTATTGCCCCATAGATGCTCCATATACAACTGTGCTATATAGAATGCTCTGCACCTTTGATTATGGCCCCATAAATGCTCCTTATAATGTTGTGCCATATATGCTCTGCACCTTTGATTATGGCCCCATAAATGCTCCTTAGAATGCTGTGCCCCATATATGCTCTGCACCTTTATGGCCCCATAGGTGCTCCTTATAATGCTGTGCCCCATATATGCTCTGCACCTTTATGGCCCCATAGGTGCTCCTTATAATGCTGTGCCCCATATATGCTCTGCACCTTTATGGCCCCATAGGTGCTCCTTATAATGCTGTGCCCCATATATGCTCTGCACCTTTATGGCCCCATAGGTGCTCCTTATAATGCTGTGCCCCTTATATGCTCTGCACCTTTATGGCCCCATAGGTGCTCCTTATAATGCTGTGCCCCTTATATGCTCTGCACCTTTATGGCCCCATAGGTGCTCCTTATAATGCTGTGCCATATATGCTCTGCACCTTTCATTATGGCCCCATAGGTGCTCCTTATAATGCTGTACCCCTTATATGCTCTGCACCTTTATGGCCCCATAGGTGCTCCTTATAATGCTGTGCCATATATGCTCTGCACCTTTATGGCCCCATAGGTGCTCCTTATAATGCTGTGCCATATATGCTCTGCACCTTTATGGCCCCATAGGTGCTCCTTATAATGCTGTACCCCTTATATGCTCTGCACCTTTATGGCCCCATAGGTGCTCCTTAGAATGCTGCTGGTGCTGCCATAAAAAAAAAACATCACATACTCACCTCTCTTCTCAGGACGCCAGCGCTTTCAATAATTACCTGCTCCTCGTGTGGCTCCGTCTCCAGCACTGACGCTCAGCAGAGGGCGCGCACTGACTACGTCACAGCGCCCTCTAACCTGAGCGTCACTGCTAGAGGACGCTGCAGACGGAGCCGGAGCGAGGAGCAGGTAATTATAGCGCTGCGCTCCCCTTACCTGCTGCGGCGCGGTCCCTGCAGTCCCTGGCTTCTCCGGCGCTGCAGATTCTTCCTGTAATTGAGCGGTCACATGGCACCGATCATTACAGAAATGAATATGCGGCTCCTCCCCTATGGGGGTGGAGCTGCCTATTCATTTCTGTAATGAGCGGTGCCATGTGACCGCTCAGTACAGGAAGAATCTGCAGCGCCGGAGAAGCCAGGGACTGCAGGGACCACGCCGCAGCAGGTAAGTATGATTACACAGCCCCCGCTCCCCCTCCCCTGCTGACACCCGGGTATATGACTCGAGTATAAGCCGAGAGGGGGACTTTCAGCCCAAAAAAATGGGCTGAAAATCTCGGCTTATACTCGAGTATATACGGTAATCCATCTAATACTTGCTAACACTGCCTGTGCTCTGGATCTGGATGTAATCCTGCAACGCGTTAGTTAGAGTAATGGAGTGCGACAGCAGAAGTGTAATGTAACCCAGTAGAGGACACATGGTAAAGATGGTCACGTCACCTGTCATGCCGGTCATCACACAGCCGATGCTCTCCGTTATCTGGAACAGATGGGTCACGGTATTGCTATCCAGCAACTTGTCCTGCATCAGTACATTACAAAAGGAAAGAAGAGTTATGTAGAAGTCTATAAATGTAACAATTGCAGAACATGTACATGAAACTGGGATCATTATTCCGCTGAAAAAAAAAAAAAAAAAAACGTAGGCTAAATTCACACGAGCACATAAATCGTTCTGTTTCACCCAGAAAAGTGGGACAATTTTTTTTCTCATTAATTCATCTACAATCCATTTTTTTCCAGCTACTATTAAAGACCGTTTATAGTTTCCTATGTTACAGCATTGCAACGTATCCGTAACAATCAGATGTTATATAGTGGCTCCTTATGGCAACAGATTTTTCTGAGTCCTTGTAGACTTGAATGGATGATTCTCATCTGATAATAGCCAGGTTCTCATAGCTTCCGGCAGTATCATATGTGATAATGGAGCAGGACCTCTACATAGAAATTGATGCCAAGCCAAATACAAATTGGGGAATTTCTTCCTCCCCAAGGCTTAAAAAATTAAGACTGGTGCATCTTCTGTTCACTGGCCGTGACATGATGTTTATTTTAGTTACCGGGACTTTCTTTTGTGTGACCACAACGGCACAATCTTTCCCCCGGACTGCCACCGACGTGAGGCCTCCTTGGTTGATGGCTTTAAACGCATATTCTGGGGGGGAAAAAAGAGGAGAGATATAAGCCATGTTAAGAAATAAATTAATAATAATAATAATAATAATAATAATAATAATAATGAATAGGTAAAAAAATAAAATAAGGTTATTTTTTGTCATTCTTCAAACAAAAATGTGTGTTAAAACCCCCCAAAAACAATTGTACTTATTAAAGTATAATAATCTTTATTAACCTTATATTGTCATCTCCCCTAAATTGTGTACTCCTGGCATGGGCATTGGATATTGCATGTATATAAGTGGAGATGAGTGTTGTTGATTGGATAAGTAAATACGATGCTTTTTTACGTTACATTTTAAACCTTTATAGTTATTTTTAAACTCCCAACACATCAAAAAGAAAACCCTTGCTTCAACACAATTTCTAATTCTTAATTCTTGTAAAAGTCATTTCCTTCACCTGTCAGTCTTTGACTGCAGGCTGTTGCACAGTTTTTTTTTAACCCCCACACACACATTTTTCATCTAGTTCCTGCTTTGAGTGCTGTAAATGAATTAAATAGGCTGCGGTAAGGCCAGGCTCACACAGTGCTCCACTCTGAGCACTACATTTGGGAACCCAGACATAGCCCCGATGGAGTCAATGCGGACCCTGTCTAGACTCTGTCCTGGCAGTTTTGTCTTTTTCAGATATACACAAAAACGTACCATGTTTTTTATACCTATCTGAAAAAGACATACTGGCAGGATGAAGGTCAGGGATGGCAGTGACTGTCAGCTTCACAGAAGTGAACGGCTCAATCGAAAATACAGTTTTTAAGGTATTCCAACAGAAACCTTGATGTAGTGCTCAGTGGAGAGAACTGTGCGTGTGTGATCCAAGATGTTCACGTAAGCAAATCTGCATACCTAGATCTCAATCGGCAAGTGTCCTCATGATTACTGGAATAGCAAGCAAATGGCTAGGATATAAA
Source organism: Ranitomeya imitator (assembly GCF_032444005.1). NCBI lineage: Eukaryota > Metazoa > Chordata > Amphibia > Anura > Dendrobatidae > Ranitomeya > Ranitomeya imitator. The sequence continues at coordinate 712,198,174 of NC_091282.1, read as the reverse complement.
TCTGTGTCTCCAAAAATATGCCCACTAACCATCTGTGTATAATCTGCGCTGCCAGATAAGGCATTGACGGGGCCCTTTCCTCCCTCCCGAATCCGGGCACTATCCTGCAGCCTCCCTCCCGAATCCGTGCACTATCCTGCCGCCTCCCTCCCGAATCCGGGCACTATCCTGCAGCCTCCCTCCCGAATCCGGGCACTATCCTGCCACTTCCCCCTAGAATTAAGTGATCACAGCAATTGTGCCTAATACATACAGTATATAAGCAAGGTGGCCTTCAACATAAGAGTTGTTCACAGATTTTGAGAAGGAAGATTTGAAAATAAACACAAAGTTCACCCATAACTAGGGGAATATGCTGTACTTCCTGAGCTACAGATAATACTTTACTACCAGTGATTGCTGGCACTTTTGCAGGAAATTTTTGTAAACTCTAATAAAGCATTTGCTTTACTACACTTGTAAAATAAAACTGCAGGCCAAAGCCAAAGTGAAAACTCCTTTATGGGTACAAGGAAATCTGTTTATCAGACACATTGCAAAACTTGACCCCTAGTTTCCAAAACAATCTCCCAAAGGTCTTCCAAAATTACTAACTGAGTGAGCGGGTAGCTGACACCTGTGGGGCACTGGTGAGAGCACGTTTTTGTAACCAATCTGACCCCTTGAGAAACATATTTTCTCTGGTGCATAACACCTTTAAGGTGACATAGTGCTCCCAATATGACCAGCGCCCCCTTCCAAAAATAAGCACTCAGTGCCACCAAAATGCCTTAAATGGAGAAACCATTCCACCCCAATAAAGCAATGGGTTTACAAGGTCAGTGTGAAAGCAACGCCTATACATGCTGCCTCTTTCTTTGTGATTTCAGTAGTAACAGCACTGGTAATTACTTTTTTTGGAGCATGCAGCAGAGCTGTGCGCGCCGGCATGCGCATGCAGCAGAGCTGTGCGCGCTGGTATGTGCATGCAGCAGAGCTGTGCGCGCCGGTATGCGCATGCAGCAGAGCTGTGCTATGTGTATAACACTGCAGAGACCCACTAAAAAAAAAGATTTATTACCTCCCTATTCTACCAAATTAGTGATAATGAACCCTTGACTTTACAGCGGCAGAGAAGATTTAATTAATAGAAAAAAATATATATTTTTTTTCCCCTGTCGAAACCTGGGGTGCGTCTAATGGTAAAGGTACCGTCACACTTAGCGACGCTGCAGCGATACCGACAACGATCCGGATCGCTGCAGCGTCGCTGTTTGGTCGCTGGAGAGCTGTCACACAGACCGCTCTCCAGCGACCAACAATGCCGGTAACCAGGGTAAACATCGGGTTACTAAGCGCAGGGCTGCGCTTAGTAACCCGATGTTTACCCTGGTTACCATCCTAAAAGTAAAAAAAACAAACAGTACATACTTACCTACAGCCGTCTGTCCTCCAGCGCTGTGCTCTGCACTCCTCCTGTACTGTCTGTGTGAGCACAGCGGCCGGAAAGCAGAGCGGTGACGTCACCGCTCTGCTTTCCGGCTGACCGACGCTCACAGCCAGTACAGGAGGAGAGCAGAGCACAGCGCTGGAGGACAGACAGCGGTAGGTAAGTATGTACTGTTTGTTCTTTTTTACTTTTAGGATGGTAACCAGGGTAAACATCGAGTTACTAAGCGCGGCCCTGCGCTTAGTTACCCGATGTTTACCCTGGTTACCGGCATCGTTGGTCGCTGGAGAGCGGTCTGTGTGACAGCTCTCCAGCGACCAAACAGCGACGCTGCAGCGATCCGGATCGTTGTCGGTATCGCTGCAGCGTCGCTTAATGTGAAGGGGCCTTTAGGGTATGTGTCCACGTTCAGGATTGCATCAGGATTTGGTCAGGATTTTTCATCAGTATTTGTAAGCCAAAACCAGGAGTGGGTGATAAATGCAAAAGTGGAGCATATGTTTCTATTATACTTTTCCTCTAATTTTTCCACTCCTGGTTTTGGCTTCCAAATACTGATGAAAAATCCTGACCAAATCCTGATGCAATCCTGAACGTGGACACATACCCTAAAAGGTAAAAGTGGCTCCAAAAATGTATAGTATGATTTACCATATAATATACAATGGACACCAGGCAAATAAAATAATGAAGACACACAAGCAGCCTTTCTGCACATCTATGTAGGGTGCAGTCTCGTAGATCTTGTTTCAGTTTCACTTCTGAGCAGTCTAATGTTTTTCTTTCCATTCTCCAATCTTGGGCATTTTTCTAACCCCTGTAGACCTTAATGAAGAGAGTTAAGCACATTCATGACCTCTCCATTCAGTCTGTGGTCACCGTAGACACCTGTCAACCTAGAGCTGGGTCCTCCATCCATCTGACATTTATAGCATATCCCACAGATATGGCCCAATTAGTTAAAATGAGAACGTCCTTTCAGAGAGGTTGTCTAATCAGAGAATCCCTCTTTCAGTGTAGGCCTAGAGGCCCCTCTACACATTAAAGGGAACCTGTCACCCCGTTTTTTCAGATTGAGATAAAAATACTGTTAAATAGGGCCTGCGCTGTGCGTTACAATAGTGTATGTAGTGTACCCCGATTCCCCACCTATGCTGCGAAATACATTACCAAAGTCGCCGTTTTCGCCTGTCAATCAGGCTGGTCTGGTCAGGTGGGCGTGGTGACATCGCTCTTTTCTTCCCCAGCTTTCCGTTGGTGGCGTAGTGGTGTGCGCATGTCCAAGTTCCGAATTCCCTGCGCGCACGTGAAGAAACAGCGCGTGATCTGCGCTGTTATCCCTGTCATCGGTGGGGCCGGCATCTTCCTGGGGCCGCGCGTGCGCAGATGGAGTGTTCTGCTGCACGGGGCTTCAGGAAAATGGCCACGGGATGCCGCGCGTGCGCAGAAGAGATCGCGGCGGCCATTTTCCCAAAGCCGAGTTTGCATCTCGAAAACGAAAACGGCGACTTTGGTAATGTATTTCGCAGCATAGGTGGGGAATCAGGGTACACTACATACACTATTGTAACGCACAGCGCAGGCCCTATTTAACAGTATTTTTATCTCTATCTGAAAAAACGGGGTGACAGGTTCCCTTTAAGGCCATGTGCACATGTTGCGGATTTTACAGCGGATCTGCAGCGTTTTTGTAAACCTATTGAAAACCCAATCGGCTGTGCACATGCTGTGGAAAAAAACGCAGAAACGCAGCATTGTTTTGTTCGCAGCATGTCAATTCTTTGTGCGGATCTGCAGCGTTTCTGCACCCATAGACTTGCATTGAGTCGGGCAGATCCGCAGCAAAACCGCAGATATAAAAAAGATCTGCGGATTAGCTTCGGGTGAACGCTGCAGATCGGGAGGAGGGAAGTGTGTGGGCATTGACTGTGTGCGTGTATGTGTGCGCGGGCGGGGCCTGCGGGGGTCTGTGCGGGGGGGGGGGGGGGGGAGTGTGTGTCTTTGGATTGATTGAATGTAAAAAACAAACAAACCCACATACAGTACATACAACATACAGTACACACAACATATAACATGCAACAGTACATACAACATACGACAGTACATACAACATACAATAGTGCATACAATATACAACAGTCTTCACATACAACATACACCAGTATATACAACATATAACATACAGCACATACAACAGTACATACAACATATGACATACAGAACATACAACAGTACATACAACAGTACATACAACAGACATACAGAACATACAACATATAACAGTACATACATGACATACAGTACATACAACACATACATATAGACATACAGTACATACAACAGAGTACATACTCACTATCACCTTCATCCCCGAAGCCATTGTCACCTGTAAAAAATATTAAAATAAACAATATACTCCCTGTGTCCGCAGATATCCAATAAAATACAAGTGTCCCACGACGATCTCACGTGGAGAGCAGCCATATCAGCTGATATGCCGACCGCTCTCCAGGGGCACCAGGAATACAATGACGGAAGGTATGCTTCCACAATGTATTCCTCCGCCGCTGTGAAAAATAGTCCCTATTCTCACTTGTGGCACTGCTGTGTGGGAAAATTCCCACGCAGCTTTGCCATAAAGTGGGACCCTGAACTCAGGTAACCTCTTCAGTGATGCACTGCAGGAGCCATTGTCTCCTGTCAGTGTGTCACTGAAGGTCTATAGAGCAGTGACATCACCCGATGTCACCGTTCTATAGGGGAGATCGTTGTGGGACACTCGTTATTAAATGGACTGCGTCGGACAGGGAGTATACGGTTGGTTTATTTTTAATTTTTTGCAGGCAATTGAATATGGTAAGTATGGTAAAATTTAGAATATCAAAATACTTTTTTCTGGCTGTGTCGTTTTTTTTTTTAACCCTTTCACTACTATAGGATTAATAATGGATAGGCGTCTTTTAGACGCCTCTCCATTATTAACAGGGCTTAACGTCACCTTACATTAGCAAGGTAACATTAACCCCTTATTACCCCATATCCACCGCTACATCACGGCTTTCTCGGTGACGGCGGCAATCTTCCTGAGGCCGCGCGTGTGCAGATTGAGTTCTCTGCTTCCCGGGGCTTCAGGAAAATAGCCGCGGGAGGCCGTGAGTGCGCAGATTGAGATCGCGGCGGCCATTTTCCTGAAGCGGAGTTCGCAGATTGAGATCTCGGGTTCAGGAAAATGGCCGCCGCGATCTCCATCTGCGCACGTGCAGCCTCCCACGGCCATTTTTCTGAAGCCCTGGGAAGCAGAGCACTCAATCTGCGCACGCTTGGCCTCAGGAAGATGGCGGCTGCCACCGAGAAACCGGTGATTAACAGCTCTGCTGCTCGCCTTGGATACCGGGCCGCGGCGTCACCTCACCTGAGGTGACCACCGCACATCTGCCGCCGCCACAGCACTGCCACAACCCCCCCATGCACCCAGGCCATGGCGTCGCCCACCTAAGCAGGAAGGGACCCTGCTCAGGTGCACGCCGTACCACCCACCGCGCCTCAGCATCACCGCACCTCTGCCGACACCATGCCTCCTGTGACCCTGCTCTGCCGCCACCAGCCCTCAGGTTAAGATACCGTACCTTAAATTCAGACAATAAGTCGGACCCCCATCTTATAAAAAAAAAATTTTTTTCCTGCAATTTCCACCCCAAATTTGGGGTGCGTCTTATGGTCCATTGCGAGTCCGAAAAATACGGTACTTATGCTGGCTAACAGATGTAAATCATTAAGCTGTGGCAAGAAAAACAATCTCCGAGCACTAAAAAATACTTGGAGGACCCCCGAGCATGCTCGAGAAATCTCGAGTAACGAGTATATTCACTCATCACTAATTATAACAATGTCTGGAACATCCCTTTAAAAATGTTTACATCCGGGGGCTGAAAAGTTGCCTGGTCACATCCACTGTATATAGAGTAAATCTGTTAGATTTGGGGTGGGGTGTTTAAGTTCCTGATGAGGGGCAACACTCAAAAAAATACGTGTCTACAAACAGAGATTCTGGTATGGCTTTTTTATTATGATTATCCTTTTTGCTTATCTAACTTTAATCCTAAAGGTACCGTCACACTTAGCGACGCTGCAGCGATACCGACAACGATCCGGATCGCTGCAGCGTCGCTGTTTGGTCGCTGGAGAGCTGTCACACAGACAGCTCTCCAGCGACCAACTATGCCGGTAACCAGGGTAAACATCGGGTAACTAAGCGCAGGGCCGCGCTTAGTAACCCGATGTTTACCCTGGTTACCATCCTAAAAGTAAAAAAAACAAACAGTACATACTTACCTACAGCGGCCGGAAAGCAGAGCGGTGACGTCACCGCTCTGCTTTCCGGCTGACCGACGCTCACAGCCAGTACAGGAGGAGTGCAGAGCACAACGCTGGAGGACAGACGGCTGTAGGTAAGTATGTACTGTTTGTTTTTTTTACTTTTAGGATGGTAACCAGGGTAAACATCGGGTTACTAAGCGTGGCCCTGCGCTTAGTTACCCGATGTTTACCCTGGTTACCAGTGAAGACATCGCTGAATCGGTGTCACACACGCCGATCCAGCGATGTCTGCGGGGAGTCCAGCGACCAAATAAAGTTCTGGACTTTCTTCCCCGACCAGCGACAGCACAGCAGGGGCCTGATCGCTGCTGCCTGTCACACTGGACGATATCGCTAGCGAGGACGCTGCAACGTCACGGATCGCTAGCGATATCGTCTAGTGTGACGGTACCTTAAATCATGTGGAAAGACTCCATAAACGGTCGATATTAACTTTGAAAATTGCACTTTCCAATAGGAGGCGCTAGAGTTCAAGTCCTCTTCCTCTCTGAAGAGGCACTTTGCATGTTTAATGTACCAGATGAGAATTGCATGACCTAGAAGTCTCCTTAAACTGGCATGTCAGGCAAGTAACTCTCCACAAGGAGACGTTACCCCTTCCAAACCCGTAGGACACTGGTCTTTCTGGAAAGCAGGTGCTTTGTTATTTCCAGTTAGCAGTAGAAAAGGGCGTAAAAACTGCCTTCATTATAGCCATTGGTACGGTTTCTGTCTGATTTAGGCTTGCATTAACATAATATATTAAAAATGTAGTGCACTTCTTTATGATTTAGAAAGTCACTAACTTGGCAAAAAAGAAGAAGTAAAAACCATAGAAGTGAACCTATACTTCCCAAATCTATTCTTTTATGGATATACAGTTGTGCTCAAATATTTACATACCACAGCAGAATTTTTGCTTTCTTGGCCTTTTTTCAGAGAATATGAATGATACCACAAACTTTTTGCCCACTCATGGTTAGTTGTTGGGTGAAGCCATTTATTGTCAAACTACTGTGTTTTCTCTTTTTAAATCATAATGACAACCCAAAGCATCCAAATGACCCTGATCATAAGTTCACATACTCTGGTGATTTTGGCCTGATAACACGCACAGAAGTTGACACAAATGGGTTTGAATGGCTACTAAAGGTGACATCCTCACCTGTGACCTGTTTGCTTGTAATCAGTGTGTGTGCATAAAAGCTGAGTTTCTTCAATCCAGACAGACTCTTGCATCTTTCATCCAGCCACTGACGTTTCTGGATTGTGAGTCATGGGGAAAGCAAAAGAATTGTCAACAGATCTATGTGAAAAGGTAGTTGAACTGTATAAAACAGGAAAGGGATACAAAAAGATATCCAAAGAATTGATAATGTCAGTCAGCAGCGTTCAAACTGTGATTAACAAATTGAAAATCAGGGGCTCTGTAAAAACAAAACCACGGTCAGGTAGACCAACAAAAATGTCGTCCACAACTGCCAGGAAAATTGTTCAGGATGCTAAGAAAAACCCACAAATAACATAAGCTGAAATACAGGACTCTCTGAAAATTAGTGGTGTGGCTGTTTCAAGATGCATAATAAGGAGGCACTTGAAGAAAAATGGGCTGCATGGTTGAGTCGCCAGAAGAAAGCCATTATAGCGCAAATGCCACAAAGTATCTTGCCTACAATAAGCAAAACAGCACAGAGACAAGACTCAACATTTCTGGAAAAAGGTAATTTGGAGTGATGAAACGCAAATTGAACTTTTGGCCACAACCATAAACGTTACATTTGGAGAGAGGTCAACAAGACCTATAATGAAAGGAACGCCATTCCTACTGTAAAGCATGGAGGTGGATCTCTGATATTTTGGTGATGGGTGAGCTACAAAGGCACAGGAAACTTAGTCAAAGTTGAAGGAAAGATGAACGCAGCACGTTATCAGCAAATACTGCTGCGCATGGGACGTACTTGAACGTTCCAACATGACAACGATACAAAACACAAGGCCAAGTAGACAGGTCATTGGCTACAGCAGAACAAAGTGAAAGTTCTGGAGGGGCCATGTCAGTCTCCTGACCTCAATATCATTGAGCCACTCTGGGGAGATCTCAAGCACGCAGTTCATGCTTATGCAGCCAAGTAATTTACAGGAACTGGAGGCTTTTTGCCAAGAAGAGTGGGCAGCTTTACAATCTGAGAAAATAAAGAACCTCATCCACAACTACCACAAAAGACTTCAAGCTGTCATTGATGTTAGAGGGGGCAATACATGGTATTAAGAAATGGGGTATGCAAACTTTTGATCAGGGTCATTTGGATGCTTTGGGTTGTCATTATGATTTAAAAAGAGAAAACACCGTAAATGGCTTCACCCAACCACTAACCATGAGTGGAGAAAAAGTTTTGGAGTTATCATTCATGTTCTCTGAAAAAAGGCCAAGAAAGTAAGAATTCTGCCAGGGTATGCAAACTTTTGAGCACAACTGTACATACAGCTGTGGCAAAAATTAAGAGACCACTGCAAAATGTTCAGTTTGTCTGATTTTACTCTTTATAGGTAAACTAGATGGTAGCCCGATTCTAACGCATCCGGTATTCTAAAATATGTATGCGTAGTGTATAGCGCAGCCCACGCAGCGCATTGCACAGCCCACGCAGCGCAGCGCACAGCCCACGCAGCGCACAGCCCACGCAGCGCAGCGCACAGCCCACGCAGCGCACAGCCCACGCAGCGCAGCGCACAGCCCACGCAGCGCAGCGCACAGCCCACGCAGCGCAGCGCACAGCCCACGCAGCGCAGCGCACAGCCCACGCAGCACAAGCACAGCCCACGCAGCACAGTGCACAGCCCACGCAGCACAGTGCACAGCCCACGCAGCACAGTGCACAGCGCACGTAGTATTTTGCCCAGCCCACATAATATATTGCACAGCCCACGCAGTCTATAGCAATGTGGGCACCATATCCCTGTTAAAAAAAAGAATTAAAATCCCATAGAAAGTAAGTCCGCAAGGGCAGGGTTCTCTCCCCTCTGTACCAGTCTGTCAATGTAAACCTGTTTACTGTAAACGATATCTATAACCCTGTATGTAACCCCTTCTCATGTACAGCACCATGGAATTAATGGTGCTATATAAATAAATAATAATAATAATAATAAAAAATCGTGCTATACTCACCCTCCGTTGGCCCCGACGCTCCTCGCGCGCTCCGGTCTGAAGAGTGCATTGCGGTCTCCCGAGATGATGACGTAGCGGTCTCGCGAGACCGCTACGTCATCATCTCGCGAGATCGCAGCATGGACCGGTTACCGGCACGTCGCGAGCAGCGGGAAAGGCCTGTTGTGGATCCGAGGGGCCGACGGACGATGAGTATATAACGATTTTTTATTTTTTTTAATTATTTTTAACAGTAGATCTTTTTACTATTCATGCTGCATAGGCAGCTTGAATAGTAAAAAGTTGGTCACACAGGGTTAATAGCAGCGTTAATGGAGTGCATTACACCACGGTCAACGCTGCCATTAACCCTGTGTGAGCGCTGACCGGAGGGGAGTATGCGGGCGCCGGGCACTGACTGCGGGGACTCGGGGAGGAAGGAGTCCCATTTTCCAAGGCGGCCATTTTCTTCCGGACTGTGCCCGTCGCTGATTGGTCATCAGCTACGTCATCATCTCGCGAGATCGCAGCATGGACCGGTTACCGGCACGTCGCGAGCAGCGGGAAAGGCCTGTTGTGGATCCGAGGGGCCGACGGACGATGAGTATATAACGATTTTTTATTTTTTTTAATTATTTTTAACAGTAGATCTTTTTACTATTCATGCTGCATAGGCAGCTTGAATAGTAAAAAGTTGGTCACACAGGGTTAATAGCAGCGTTAATGGAGTGCATTACACCACGGTCAACGCTGCCATTAACCCTGTGTGAGCGCTGACCGGAGGGGAGTATGCGGGCGCCGGGCACTGACTGCGGGGACTCGGGGAGGAAGGAGTCCCATTTTCCAAGGCGGCCATTTTCTTCCGGACTGTGCCCGTCGCTGATTGGTCGCGGCAAAACAGCCACGAACAATCAGCGACTTGGATTTCCATGGCAGACAGAGGCCGTGACCAATGAATATCTGTGACAGAGACAGACAGACGGAAGTGACCCTTAGACAATTATATAGTAGATGTTTGAGTAAAATGTAAATTGTTCTTTCAGTCTATAAACTTCTGACAACATGTCTCCAAATTTCCAAGCAATACATTTTGTATTTTTTTTTTTCTGAAAAGGAGCAATGGCCCATGACAGGGTTTTGATGTGGTGGTCTCTTAATTGCCAGAGCTTTATTACAAGTCGGCAGGCCACGTGGCTGCTATAAGGCCCATGAGCTGGGAGTGGCAGCGCCGGCACTGGGCCCGTCATTGCATGTAAAACTGTATCGGCATCCTAAAAAGAACATACTGCAATGTAAGGTAGAAAAGACACTTAAGGTACCTTCACACATAACGATTTCGTTAACGATATCGTTGCTTTTTGTGACGTAGCAACGATATCGTTAACGAAATCGTTAAGCGTGATAGCGACCAACGATCAGGCCCCTGCTGGGAGATCGTTGGTCGCTCGGAAATGATCAGGACCTTTTTTTGGTCACTGATCACCCGCTGTCATCGCTGAATTGGCATGTGTGATGCCGATCCAGCGTTGTGTTCACTGGTAACCAGGGTAAATATCGGGTTACTAAGCGCAGGGCCGCGCTTAGTAACCCGATATTTACCCTGGTTACCATTGTAAAAGTTAAAAAAACCAAACAGTACATACTCACATTCCGATGTCTGTCACGTCCCCCGGCGTCCACAGGGTTAAAACTGCTTTCGGCAGGAGCACTGCTAATGCACGCGCTGCTGCCGAGAGCTTTCCCTGCACTGTGTCAGCGCCGGCCGTAAAGCAGCGGTGACGTCACCGCTGTGCTTTGCTTTACTTCTTGCTTGCTTTACCGCTTTGCTTCTCATTGTTTGCCTCACAATGGTTTAAAGGGAACCTGTCACCCCAAAATTCGAGTATGAGCTGCGGCCACCGGCATCAGGGGCTTATCTACAGCATTCTGTAATGCTGTAGATAAGCCCCAGATGAACCCTGAAAGATAAGAAAAACAAGTTAGATTATACTCACCCAGGGGCGGTCCGGTCCGGGGCCTCCCATCTTCATGCGATGACGTCCTCTTCTTTTCTTCCTGCGGCAGCTCCGGCGCAGGTGTACTTTGTCTGTCCTGTTGAGGGCAGAGCAAAGTACTGCAGTGTGCAGGCGCCGGGAAAGGTCAGAGAGGCCCAGCGCCTGCACACTACTGTACTTTGCTCTGCCCTCAACAGGGCAGACAAAGTACGCCTGTGCAGTAGCCGCAGCAGGAGGAAAAGAGGACGCCATCGCATGAAGATGGGAGGCGCCGGACCCGGACCGCGACGCCCATCGGACCAGAACCGGACCGGGACTGCCCCGTGTGAGTATAATATAACCTGTTTTTCTTATCTTTCAGGATACATCGGGGGCTTATCTACAGCATTACAAAATGCTGTAGATAAGCCCCTGATGCCGGTGGCCGCAGCTCATTCTCGAATTTTGGGGTGACAGGTTCCCTTTAATGAGCCATTCTATTGGCTTCAAAGGGTGGAGCAGTGGCCTACATGAGGAATACCAGTTCACTACTACTCTCATCAGAGTTGTACCTGACCTGCACAACTCAACCAGGTGAACAGATTTCATTTACTGTCCCCTGTTTCTTATCACTATGACTTCACCATGGTGTGCTGCTATTTTGTTTTTTAGTTAGCACTGCTATGTAGCGAAGAGGCTGACATTCTGCACGTAACTGGGGCTAATATACCTCCCCAGTGTCAGGGAAAATCAGCAATTTTAAATGTATTATGTTAAAATGTCTCCCCGAGTCTTATGACTTTCTGGGGAGCACTAGTGTGTAATAAATAAAAAATAAACATTTTTTTTTTTAAAGCAGAGGTCATTCCAAATTTGCTGTATTTAGCCTTGCATGTGTGAAAAAATAAATTAAATAATGTTTCCAATACACAAAAGTATTTTTAAGGGCTCTTTCACACATCCGTGTCTCTAGTATGTGTGGTGATAGCTTTCACATGTACCGGAGACATTGACACATGTAGATCCAGTCAAATGAATGGGTTTGTGCACATGTCAGTGTGTTTCCACGGACCGTGGGTTGCGTGCCCAACACGTAGACATGTCCGTTTTTTACCGTCAGCACAGGCGGCAAAACGTCCCGCACACTTGCACACGGAGAACACAAATTGATGTAATCCGTGTGACACGCATCGGCACCGTGGAAGAAGCGCTACAGTAAGCGCTGTTCCCCGGCAGCAGGTGCTGAAGACGGCTGTCATCATTCTCCCCTGTTCTGCCGGCGATCAGAGGAAAATGATGGGAGTTATAATAAAGTCAGAACTATGACAGCACGTGGGGGCTTTTGGGACTATTACTCCCATCATCCGACACCTGCTGTAGCCAATAACATTGACAGCAGGAGCGGATGATCAGGGTATTCCTCAGCCGCCTCCTGCAATCTAATGAAATAAATAAATGAAAAACCTGATGTGGATTCCCCCCTATTTTCTTTAACCAACCAGGCAAAACTCACAGCCGGGGGCTGCAACCCTCAGCTGTCAGCATCATCGAGGCCGGGCTGAATTGCGGTGACCTCAGGACTGTGGGAAAATGCCAGTGATGATGTCACCGCTGGTGAATGATGCTGCGCTCGCAGCAGCTCATTGACCAGTGGTTCTCAGTCTGGACGGTGGCATCTTGGCACCATCCAGGTTGAAAACTATTTAGCCCCCAGACATGGATTACAGAGTGGCACAGAACGACAGACAGATGTGGTATATTGTTGTTTTTTTTATTTTACTTTTACTACAGGAGATCGAGGGCTTCGGTGGAATTAGGTGAGGTCGTAAGTATGGTTTAATTGAGATTATTAACCCCTTTACCCCCAAGGGTGGTTTGCACGTTAATGACCAGGCCAATTTTTACAATTCTGACCACTGTCCCTTTATGAGGTTATAACTCCGAAACGCTTCAACGGATCCTGGTGATTCTGACATTGTTTTCTCGTGACATATTGTACTTCATGATAGTGGTAAAATTTCTTTGATAGTACCTGCGTTTATTTGTGAAAAAAACGGAAATTTGGCGAAAATTTTGAAAATTTCGCAATTTTCAAACTTTGAATTTTTATGCAATTAAATCACAGAGATATGTCACACAAAATACTTAATAAGTAACATTTCCCACATGTCTCCTTTACATCAGCATAATTTTGGAACCAATTTTTTTTTTTGTTAGGGAGTTATAAGGGTTAAAAGTTGACCAGCAATTTCTCATTTTTACAACACCATTTTTTTTTAGGGACCACGTCTCATTTGAAGTCATTTTGAGGGGTCTATATGATAGAAAATGCCCAAGTGTGACACCATTCTAAAAACTGCACCCCTCAAGGTGCTCAAAACCACATTCAAGAAGTTTATTAACCCTTCAGGTGTTTAATAGGAATTTTTGGAATGTTTAAATAAAAATGAACATTTAACTTTTTTACACAAAAAATTTACTTCAGCTCCAATTTGTTTTATTTTACCAAGGGTAACAGGAGAAATTGGACCCAAAAAGTTGTTGTCCAATTTGTCCTGAGTACGCTGATACCCCATATGTGGCAGTAAACCACTGTTTGGGCGCATGGGAGAGCTCGGAAGGGAAGGAGCGCTATTTGACTTTTCAATGCAAAATTGACAGGAATTGAGATGGGACGCCATGTTGCGTTTGGAGAGCCACTGATGTGCCTAAACATTGAAACCCCCCACAAGTGACACCATTTTGGAAAGTAGACCCCCTAAGGAACTTATCTGGATGTGTGGTGAGCACTTTGACCCACCAAGTGCTTCACAGAAGTTTATAATGCAGAACCGTAAAAATAAAAAATCATATTTTTTCACAAAAATTATATTTTTGCCCCCAATTTTTTATTTTTCCAAGGGTAAGAGAAGAAATTGGACCTCAAAAGTTGTTGTCCAATTTGTCCTGAGTACGCTGATACCCCATATGTGGCAGTAAACCACTGTTTGGGCGCATGGGAGAGCTCGGAATGGAAGGAGCGCAGTTTGACTTTTCAATGCAAAATTGACAGAAATTGAGATGGGACGCCATGTTGCGTTTGGAGAGCCACTGATGTGCCTAAACATTGAAACCCCCCACAAGTGACACCATTTTGGAAAGTAGACCCCCTAAGGAACTTATCTGGATGTGTGGTGAGCACTTTGACCCACCAAGGGCTTCACAGAAGTTTATAATGCAGAGCCATAAAAATAAAACAAAATTTTTTTCCCACAAAAATTATTTTTTAGCCCCCAGTTTTGTATTTTCCCTAGGGTAACAGGAGAAATTGGACCCCAAAAGTTGTTGTCCAATTTGTCCTGAGTACGCTGATACCCCATATGTGGGGGGGAACCACCGTTTGGGCGCATGGGAGGGTTCGGAAGGGAAGGAGCGCCATTTGGAATGCAGACTTAGATGGAATGGTCTGCAGGCGTCACATTGCGTTTGCAGAGCCCCTAATGTACCTAAACAGTAGAAACCCCCCACAAGTGACACCATTTTGGAAAGTAGACCCCCTAAGGCAGGGGTCCCCAACTCCAGTCCTCAAGGCCCACCAACATGTCATGTTTTCAGGATTTCCTTAGTCTTGCCCAGGTAATAATTGCATCACCTGTGCAATGCAAAGGAAATCCTGAAAACATGACCTGTTGGTGGGCCTTGAGGACTGGAATTGGGGACCCCTGCCCTAAGGAACTCATCTTGATGTGTTGTGAGAGCTTTGAACCCCCAAGTATTTCACTACAGTTTATAACGCAGAGCCATGCAAATAAAAAATATTTTTTTTTCCACAAAAATTATATTTTAGCCCCCAGTTTTGTATTTTTCCAAGGTTAGCAGGAGAAATTGGACCCTAAATGTTGTTGTCCAATTTGTCCTGAGTACGCTGATACCCGATATGTGGGGGGGAACCACCGTTTGGGCGCATGGGAGGGCTCGGAAGGGAAGGAGCATCATTTGGAATGCAGACTTAGATGGATTGGTCTGCAGGCGTCACATTGCGTTTGCAGAGCCCCTAATGTACCTAAACAGTAGAAACCCCCCACAAGTGACCCCATATTGGAAACTAGACCCCTCAATGAACTTATCTAGATGTGTTGTGAGAACTTTGAACCCCCAAGTGTTTCACTACAGTTTATAACGCAGAGCCGTGAAAATAAAAAATCTTTTTGTTTTCCCACAAAAATTATTTTTTAGCCCCCAGTTTTGTATTTTCCCAAGGGTAACAGGAGAAATTGGTCCACAAAAGTTGTTGTCCAATTTGTCCTGAGTACGCTGATACCCCATATGTTGGGGTAAACCCCTGTTTGGGCACACAGGAGAGCTCGGAAGGGAAGGAGCACTGTTTTACTTTTTCAACGCAGAATTGGCTGGAATTGAGATCGGACGCCATGTCGTGTTTGGAGAGCCCCTGATGTGCCGAAACAGTGGAAACCCCCCAATTATAACTGAAACCCTAATCTAAACACACCCCTAACCCTAATTCCAACGGTAACCCTAACCACACCTCTAACCCTGACACACCCCTAACCCTAATCCCAACCCTATTCCCAACTGTAAATGTAATCTAAACCCTAACCCTAACTTTAGCCCCAACCCTAACTGTAGCCCCAACCCTAACCCTAGCCCTAACCCTAGCCCTAACCCTAGCCCTAACCCTAACCCTAGCCCTAACCCTAGCCCTAGCCCTAACCCTAGCCCTAACCCTAGCCCTAACCCTAGCCCTAACCCTAGCCCTAGCCCTAACCCTAGCCCTAACCCTAACCCTAGCCCTAGCCCTAACCCTAGCCCTAATGGGAAAATGGAAATAAATACATTTTTTTTAATTTTTCCCTAACTAAGGGGGTGATGAAGGGGGGTTTGATTTACTTTTATAGCGAGTTTTTTAGCGGATTTTTATGATTGGCAGCCGTCACACACTGAAAGACCCTTTTTATTGCAAAAAATATTTTTTGCAATACCACATTTTGAGAGCTATAATTTTTCCATATTTTGGTCCACAGAGTCATGTGAGGTCTTGTTTTTTGCGGGACGAGTTGACGTTTTTATTGAAAACATTTTTGGGCACGTGACATTTTTTTATCGCTTTTTATTCCGATTTTTGTGAGGAAGAATGACCAAAAGCCAGCTATTCATGAATTTCTATTGGGGGAGGCGTTTATACCGTTCCGCGTTTGGTAAAATTGATAAATCAGTTTTATTCTTCGGGTCAGTACGATTACAGCGATACCTCATTTATATCATTTTTTTATGGTTTGGTGCTTTTATACGGTAAAAACTATTTTACAGAAAAAATAATTATTTTTGCATCGCTTTATTCTCAGGACTATAACTTTTTTATTTTTTTGCTGATGATGCTGTATGGCGGCTCTTTTTTTGCGGGACAATATGACGCTTTCAGCGGTACCATGGTTATTTATATCTGTCCTTTTGATCGCGTGTTATTCCACTTTTTGTTCGGCGGTATGATAATAAAGCGTTGTTTTTTGCCTCGTTTTTTTTTTTTTTTTCTTACGGTGTTTACTGAAGGGGTTAACTAGTGGGACAGTTTTATAGGTCGGGTCGTTACGGACGCGGCGATACTAAATATGTGTACTTTTATTGGTTTTTTTTTTTTATTTAGATGAAGAAATGTATTTATGGGAATAATATTTTTTTTTTTTTTTTTTCATTATTTTGGAATATTTTTTTTTATTTTTTTTACACATTTGGAAAATTTTTTTTTTACTTTTTTACTTTGTCCCAGGGGGGGACATCACAGATCAGTGATCTGACAGTTTGCACAGCACTCTGTCAGATCACTGATCTGACATGCAGCGCTGCAGCCTTCACAGTGCCTGCTCTAAGCAGGCTCTGTGAAGCCACCTCCCTCCCTGCAGGACCCGGATCCGCGGCCATCTTGGATCCGGGGCTCGAGCAGGGAGGGAGGTGAGGAGACCCTCGCAGCAACGCGATCACATCGCGTTGCTGCGGGGGGCTCAGGGAAGCCCGCAGGGAGCCCCCTCCCTGCGCGGTGCTTCCCTGCACCGCCGGCACATCGCGATCATCTTTGATCGCGGTGTGCCAGGGGTTAATGTGCCGGGGGCGGTCCGTGACCGCTCCTTGCACATAGTGCCGGATGTCAGCTGCGATAAGCAGCTGACACCCGGCCGCGATCGGCCGCGCTCCCCCCGTGAGCGCGGCCGATCGGCTATGACGTACTATCCCGTCCAGGGTCAGATAAGCCCAGGGCACCTCGACGGGATAGTACGTCTAAGGTCACAGAGGGGTTAAAGGAATCTGTGGCATTTTTTAAATTAAAGGACTTTATTCTGGCTGTGTGTTTATTTACAATATAACTATAGGATTAGTAATGGAGAGGTGTCTTATAGACACCTCTCCATTACTAAGCTGTGGGCTTGATGTCACCCGACAGTACAAAGGTGACATCAACCCCACAAATATGAACCCCACTTGCCACCGCTACAGGGCAATTGGGAAGATCCGAGCAAAGCGCCAGAATTGGCATATCTAATAGATGCAGCATTTCAGGGCAGCTGCGGGCTGCTGTTTTTAGGCTGAGGGGGGCCTATATCAATGGCCCCTTACCAGCCTGAGAATACCAGCCCCCTGCTGTGAGCTTTAGCAAGGCTCGTTGTCAAAATTGGGGTGACCCCACGCCATTTTTAAAAATTATTTACATAATTAAAAAAACAGCGTGGGGACACCTCTATTCTTGATAACCAACCTTGAGGAAAATAGGGGGGAACCCACGCCGGGTTTTTCATTAAGTTATTTCGTTATATTGCAGGCGGCGGCTGAGGAATACTCTGATCATCCGCTCCTACTGTCACTGTTATTAGGGGCAGCAGGTGACTGATGATGGGAGTAATAGTCCCAAAACCACGACCTGCTGTCATCATTCTCCTCTGCTCGTGCCGATCGACGGTAGAGCAGGGGAGAATGAGGAGAGCCATCTTCAGCACCTGCCACCGGGGAACAGCGCTTACTGTAGCTCTTCTTCCTCGTCGGCAGTCCGTGTGGTTCTGATGTGGCACACGGTTGCCACATGTGTGCCGCAAGTATTACATACACTGACATCTCCGGTACCAGTGATGATCCCTATGCCTCCTGGCCCCTTCTGGGAGATGACCCCCTATGGCTGCTGGCCCCTCTGGGTGATGACTCCCTATGGCTGATGGCCCCCTCTGGGTGACGACTCTTTACGGCTGCTGGCCCCCTCTGGGTGATGACCCCCTCTGGCTGCTGGCCCCCTCTGGGTGATGACTCCTTACGGCTGCTGTCCCCCCTGTATGTGATATCCCCTTCTGGCTGCTGGCCCTCTCTGGGTGATGACTCCTTACATCTGCTGGCCCCCTTTTGGTGATGACTCCTTACATCTGCTGGCCCCCTTTTGGTGATGACTCCTTACATCTGCTGGCCCCCTTTGGGTGATGACTCCTTATGGATGCTGGCCCCCTTTGGGTGATTACCCCCTCTGGCTGCTGGCCTCCTGTGCGTGATGACCCCCCTACGGCTGCTGGCCCCCTCTGGGTGATGACTCCCTACGGCTGCTGGCCCACTCTAGGTGATGACCCCCATAGGTGATGATCCCTATGGCCGACGGCCCCCATGAGTGATGATCCTTATGGCTGCTGACCCTCAGTTTTCCTATGGACAATGTATTAGGAAAGAGGCTTTCCTTTCAGGGTTTAGCAAAGCTGGGTGACATTGCTGTGGGGTGTTGTCCTGGTGCAGCCATAGGTATAAGTAAGGAATGACCAGTGAGACACATCCAGTCATGGTCCACAGGCCCAGCGTGACACAGCAGCTGCAGAGCTTTCACAGCAGAAACAAAGAAGCAGCCAGCGGTTACTCACCGACTTGATAGAGTCTCCCTTCGGGGGAGAAAATCGTGATGTGCCGGTCAAACCCCGCGCTGGACCCCCGAGACATGACTAGACAAAGATGCAGCAACTTCCCGGTGCCTCAATGGATCGTGCGGCGCTGGAAATTTGGCGTCATCATTCCCCGCTGACTATCGCACCAATCACAAGCTGGAACCCCTAGCACGTGACCTAAGAAACGTCACATCGCCGCCATCTTTTAATAGGGAAAGGTGCCCAAGGGTAAAATCGAAAGTGCAAAGAGAATGTTGTGTATAAAGAGCGTTATGTGTGATAAGACGTGTGACGGGGCTGCCATCATTACCAGAATATTGGCACGTGGTTAAAATGAGATGACAGGTGATGTTTTCACCATCTTTAGCATTAATAGACGACTTTTGGGGTTTCCCATCACAGACAGTAATGGCATATCACAAATAAAATAAAATGGTCAGCTCACCCCAATGAACTGCGGCTCATGGATACAAGGATTAAAATTGAGAATGAAGGCATGCATGGAGAAGATCCCAGCTGATTCCTGGGTGGAGGAGTAACACTAGAAAGAGAGATGTGTGTTCCACCAATCCCAATGAGATTTAAAAAAAAATCTACTTTATTCCCAACGTATTAAAAACATGACAAAAAAGAGAACAAAGAAAAAATTAATATAAAATCATATGAAAAGCAAAGACACGTTTTGAACCATTGTGGTTATTAATCATAACATGCTTCTAGGTAAAGCAGCCAAGATTATACAATACACAGAGCAGAAGAGGACTGGCAATCAACAGAAATGTCCAAAAACAAAAATATATACAAATGTGACACTCGGGAAGGGAAGTGAGATGACCGGACTGAAGGCCAGCAACAGTATGCGAGACACACTTGGAGCAAGCAGTCACTTTTATGCACACCCTTGAGTGCCAGGGTTCTCTTCACTCGCTCCCACTAAAGACGGGGACTTTTGCAGAGCCATTCCCAGGTGCCAACAGACAAGCTGGGTGGGCACACTTGCCACATATGGGTCAAACACACCAATAAACTATACCGGTAAGGCAGAAACGAACATAACAAACAAACTTGGAAAGTCAGGAAGCATAAAACAGAGACTTAGGAACCAGAGGACACCAGAGCCAGAGACAAACCAAAGAACTACCAAGCGTACCACTGGAGCGCAACTGAATAACCAGTGGTGACGTAAAGGATATGGCGGGTTAAAACATCATTCACATGGATCACCTGACACCGCTGAAGTAACGGCCAATCTCCACCCTCTGCCCAGCTAGACAGAGGAAGGGGTGAGGAGGGCAGATAAGAAGGAACCTCCTACTACATACCTGAACCAGGAGACGTAGCGTCCCATGTCTTCTGGCAACAGCGGACACTGGGAAATCCAGCATCCTGGGACCTTTAAATAGCGTCAGTGCTGGGACCGACAGTGTCCTGTCTCCCATCCACACCACGCCATGAGACCGGTTCCCTGGAATGGAGTACACAGACAAGGCAGGGTCTAGTAACTGCCTCACCACCCTGTAGGAAACCACTCACCCTTCGCAACTAGAGAGTGATGAGAGGCAACCCACCGGGGAGCTGGAGTACGTCCAAAAGCACAAGGGGCACAGTTGCACACAGACACAAGAGAGCGCAGCCCCCTCTGTCCACAAGAGATCCGCCCTGACGCCCACTGATATTCTAGATGCCAAAACCCTACCGGTAAGACCACCACCAGACATATTGTCTTTTGCAGGCAGTACAATTAATAGCATGAATTACATGGTTAGTTTCACAATTTATGAAAGGTTTTAAGTGTTGTCAGTAGTATATGAGGTAAATTGTTTAATTTTGAATATGTATTTACATATATCGCACAGTGCTGTTGCACATGGGAATGATCCCTTGATTGATAGCCAGGATCTACTATATAAACACACATATTGATTTTTAGTTTTGTATATGATATCATGGATCTCAATTTGGTATTTCAAACATCTATTGCTAATGAAGAAAGACTAATTAAATCAGCCAAGCTTTTTGCTAGTCACTACTCGCAGACAAGCCGTGAGGCGGGGTAGTCAAACTTTCCAGGGTCAGATACCAAGAGAGCTCATAGTAAACTAAAGGGAAACGACAAAGGCATAGTCAGGTCACAGTTCGAGGTCAGAAAACCAGGAAGATAGTGGATCAGAGCAAAGGGACTAGGCAAACGGATGGTCAGAATGAGGTCCAAGGTCAGACAGCAAATCATCAACAAACAGAGCACAGGAATACAAGCAAATGCTACGATTGGCAGATATCTGGGGCTGACAGCTAAGCTAAGTAAACACTTAGAAGAGGGATCACCTGAAGAAAGATCAGCACCTCCCAGTTTCAGATTGGACAGCTAAGCTGTCTATCAAAATACCGACAGCTCAGAATGTGCCTGCACTAGATTGGAAACTGAGCTGCCACTCACTGCTCCCACGACACACTGGAGGAATCGTGACAACATTCCATTTCTGATTAATCTCATTCATCTTTCCTCAGTTATATGAGAGATTTAGAAAAACATTTGAGTCAACATTTAAAAATATGATGGGATGCCATTACACTACAAAATATCTTGAACAAAATGATACTATGAGGTCTGAGGATTAAATGTAATACATTTAAAAACTATTGTTGAAAAGATAAGCAAGTTGCTAATATTCTGTGGATCAATGCTTCAAAGTGTTTTACATCTCTGCCTTTTATCAGTGAATATAAACCTAAAACATATTTACATTCAAACGACACATAAAATCTCAGATGATGTGTTGGTCAACGTCTCCTACTGATTACAGTAGCGTTACTAACAACAATGTGCAATACATAGATGTTCAAAAGGTTCATTGAAACCAACCTGTCAGCAATAGGAGGCTTTTGTAATCGTGCGCAGCACAAGTGTGCCCTTATTAACCTAGGTTTTACACTAAAGACCTAAAAACAGTTTGCACGCGGACGTCAATTGTCACATACGTTGCTCATCTTGATTGCCAAGTCTCTATCAGGAGAGATACACCAATCGTATTAAGCTGGGTGTTTTTCTAATACTCATAGTTGGCAATACACATACCTCCCTACTTTGAAAGATAATAAAGGACAACACATTTTGCACTAAGCCTTTAACCTAACCTCACCCAGGCCTTTACAGTGGGGAAATAAAGTATTTAGTCAGCCACCAATTGTGCAAGTTCTCCCACTTAAAAAGATGAGAGAGGCCTGTAATTGACATCATACGTAGACCACAACTATGAGAGTCAAAATGAGAAAACAAATCCAGAAAATCTCCTCATCTGATTTGTCAAGATTTATTTTGCAAATTATGGTGGAAAATAAGTATTTGGTCATTATTATTATTATTTGGTCATCTCAATATTTTGTTATATATCCTTTGTTGGCAATGACAGAGGTCAGACGTTTTCTGTATGTCTTCACAAGGTTGGCACACACTGTTGGTATGTTGGCCCATTCCTCCATGCAGATCTCCTCTAAAGCAGTGATGTTTTGGGCCTGTCGCTGGGCAACACGGACTTTCAACTCCCTCCAAAGGTTTTCTATGGTGTTTCATCAGACCATATGACATTCTCCCAATACTCTTCTGGATAATCCAAATGCTCTCTAGCAAACTTCAGAGGGGCCCGAACGTGTAGCGGCTTAAGCAGGGGGACACGTCTGACACTGCAGGATCTGAGTCCCTGATGTGTGTTACTGATGGTAGCCTTTGTTACTGTGGTCCCAGCTCTCTGCAGTTCATTCACTAGGTCCCCCCGCGTGGTTCTATGATTTTTGCTCACCGTTCTTATGATCATTTTGACCCCACGATGTGAGATCTTGCGTGGAGCCCCAGATTGAGGGTGATTATCAGTGGTCTTGTATGTCTTCCATTTTCTTATTATCGCTCCCACAGTTGATTTAATCACACCAAGCTGTTTGCCTGTTGCAGATTTAGTCTTCCCAGCCCAGTGCAGGGCTACAATTTTGCTTCTGGCGTCCTTCGACAGCTCTTTGATCTTCACCATAGTGGAGTTGGAGTGTGACTGTTTGAGGG
Source organism: Ranitomeya imitator (assembly GCF_032444005.1). NCBI lineage: Eukaryota > Metazoa > Chordata > Amphibia > Anura > Dendrobatidae > Ranitomeya > Ranitomeya imitator. The sequence continues at coordinate 712,175,316 of NC_091282.1, read as the reverse complement.
TGTGCACAGGTGTCTTTTATACTGATAACAAGTTCAAACAGGTGCCATTACTACAGGTAATGAGTGGAGGACAGAGGAGCCTCTTAAGTTACAGGTCTATGAGAGTCAGAAATCTTGCATGTTTTAGGTGCCAAATATTTATTTTCCACCATAATTTGCAAAATAAATCTTACCAAATCAGACAAGGTGATTTTTCTGGATTTGTTTTCTTATTTTGACTCTCATAGCTGTGGTCTACCGATGATGTCAATTACACGCCTCTCTTATCTTTTTAAGTGGGAGAACTTGCACAATTGGTGCTGACTAAATATTTTTCCCCACTGTATATGTATTCACACAAAAATAGTGGTCCTAGTGAAGCCCATTAGTGTTACCAAAAAGTAAGGTGTTCGTTTTATTTCCCCCCACAGTGCCCACTACACTCAGTGGGATGCCCTTTCACAGTGAGCCCCATACATCATGATGACCCAAACCACCTCCAATACATTGTATGATGGCCCCACAACTCCCTACACAGTAATATTCCCCCACATTGTATGATGGCCCACAACTCCTCACACATAGTATGATGTCCCCAGTGTACACATACCTTGCCTGTATGCATTGCTTGTCATTCCGCTGCCTAGTCACATAACTTAAGAATGTCATGTGACCTAAGGGTCCTGGCAAGACGTCATGTCTCTACATAGGTTCCTTTCTCCACGTTGTTCTGAGGACAGAGATTTATTTTATCCACATATTCAGCGCCATTAATTCCACAACACTTTACAGACATTATCATCACTGTCCTCATTCGGGCACACAATCTACATTCACTGTCAGTAAATCTTTGGAGTGTGGGAGGAAACCGTTACTCCTGGAGGAAACTTACACAAACACAGGGAAAACTTCTGTTATTGGCATCACTCTGATCGTCTACAACAGGGGTTGTGAGCTGCCGGATCGCTCCAGTGTTTGTTGGGAAACTCAAAAGTCACAACTCAATGTAAGTCTATAAGAGACAGAATGAGGGCAGAACGAGGATCTCATAGATTTAGACAAAGAGCTTGTTAACATTACCTCTTACTTCTGGTGAATCAGAAGTGCAGTCACAAGATGGTGGCGTGAGACTTGTAGAGTATCTGGGACTCAGTGATGGACAGCTCTGTCATCCTATCCTGGGGCGTGCTGAGCTGTCGGTGCTTTGATTGAGAGCTCAGTTGACCTATCTGAGACTGGTTGGTGCAGAGATTTCTACAGGTGCTCCCTGTTCTTGGTAATTGCCCTGCTATTTAGGTTAGCTGTCTTGCCCAGATCACTGCCAATCAAAAGCTTGAGCTCTCTGGTGTGTGTTTGACTGATCTCTGTGCTGTAAGTTCTGATCTTCTGCTGCTGACATTTGGACCATGTTCAAACTACGCATTTATTATTGCCCCTTTGCATCTGATATTCTGCTGCTGACCTTTGGACTGTGTTCAGACTACCCGTTTGTTATTGCCCCTTTGCATCTGATATTCTGCTGATGAGCTTTGGACCGTGTTCTGACTGTTTGTTATTGTCCCTTTGTTTATCCGCTATTTCTCTGGTATTCTGACGCTGGCATGTGACCTAACTTACAACGTAATATTTTTCCTTGGTTTACTACGTGCTCTTTTGGTATTGACCCTGGAACGTCTGACTTCACTAACTCACGGCCTGTCTGTGGGTTGTGGTGACTAGTGTGATATATACAATACAATATGTGTTACCTGCGCTATCTGCTAGAATACATAAATCAAACAATCACGATGGGGGGTATGTTTACTACTCGGACCAAAACAAATGATATTAGAAGCTATGATTAAAAGAAAGAGAAAGAAATAGTCTTAATTAATGCTTTCCTTAAAAATAGCCAGGATACTGTACTGACACTTGGTTATACTACAAGGAGTGCCTAAGTGCTCCTAGTTAAAAAAGACTCTAAAATGTGTAAAAAAGTGTATAATACCACACTCCTGTGGTTAATCTCGGCTAATGAAACACCCGTGATGTACCCAAAACAAGGTCCAGTATTATAGCCACAGGTAAGTATATATACGTAGGTGCGAAAGGTGTTGCAGATATCTTCCCGGCTGCTTATGTGAGCGCTGCTTCGGCCGGTGACAAGCGCTCGCGCGGCCTTTGCTTGAATTCCTTAATGCGGTGCTGTGCAGGAACTGCGGTGACGTTCGGGTCACGTGATCATGAGTCACGTGGTGCCCCTGAAGATACTACGGATCGCAGTGGGAGCCAAAAAACCAATGCGTTTCGGAATGACGTGGATTCCTTCATCAGGGTTGGCTCCCCCTGCGCTGGATGGCTCTTATATACCTGCGGTTTGTCTCCCATAGGGTGAATCGAATGCAAACAATTCCACCTCATTATTCAGGCCCTTTGGTCTCAAAGTGTCCATTTCAAAGATGTATTTGGTTTCCTCACGGGACATCTGTCTTATGAAATCCCCGTTACGCCAATCATGGTGCACTATCTTCATGCCCACCACTTTTGTTCCTTGCGGATGTCCTTCGTGGTGAATTAAAAAAATGTTTAGATAGTGGGTGTTCAGTGTATTTATTTCGTATGTTTCGGAGATGCTCATTAATTCTTTTACATAAAGAGCGTTTAGTGCGTCCCACGTATTGTTTCCCACATGGACATTGGATAGCGTATATCACCCCTTTCGTCGTGCAAGTAATAAAGTCAGTAATGGGGATTTCTATACCATTCCATGATGTCACTTGTTTCTGTTTAGTCAATTTTAATGATTTACACATTTTACATTTTTGGCACGGAAAGAAACCCTGAATTGTTAGTTTAAAAGGGCCCTTTGTTTTGCTTGGGGGGTTTGGATTACGCACAGTAGGGGCAATAAGTAAGCCCAAATTGCGTGCTTTTCTAAAAACGAACCGTGGGCGTTCAGATAGTATATCCCCTATTATTTTGTCCTCTTTCAAAAGGTCCCAGTGTTTATTTACAATTTTTCTCAATATTTGTGTGTTTGAATTATATTGAGTGATAATGGGTATCAATATCTGAGATTGCTGATTAAAGGGATCCTGTTCCTCCTTATTGCTATCCGCAAGGAGTTTTGTTCGAGGAATTTCCTTTACCATGTTTTTTGTTAATGTCAAAGATTTTTTATCGTAACCTTTATTAATAAATTTATTAATGAGCATATCTGCCTCCCTATCAAAGTCGGATGTATTTGTACAGTTACAATTAGATCTAATAAATTGGCTGCGGGGAACATTCAACAACCACCGTGGTAAATGGCAGCTGTTTATAGAAATAAAACTATTTGAGTCAGTTGGTTTGGTATATGTGCAGGTTTGTAGCCTTCCCTCGCTAACTGAAATGCTAAGGTCCAAAAAATGTACACTCTACTTGCTAATACTCGCCTAAAATTCATTTTTATTTATGTCTATTAAAAATTGTTCCAGAGCTTGTTCACCCCCATCCCAAATAAAAAAGATATCATCTATAAAACGAAGCCAGAGGACCAGACCCGCGCGCAGCACGCCCCCGTGGCTGATGTGGAGACCTTCCCACGTAGAGGTTTGCGTAGCTGGGCGCGAATCTGGTCCCCATAGCTGTACCCCATTGCTGGGTGTAGTAGTTCTTCCCATATCTGAAAAAGTTATGGGTCAAAATAAAATGTGACTAGGGTCCCATTTTTGACTAGCCTCACAAGAAGAAGATGTGGCTGATAATTATAAATACTAAGTTCAGGGAACATAGATTAGTGTCATCACTCCAGGACTGAAATGAAAAAAAAAATGGAGTGGTGCTTTAATTTTTTTTTTACTTTATATATTTTTATAACAGCATTTTTTTTCTTTTATTTTGTACCCGATTAGTACTAAAGTACCTAAATACATCTCTTTGTGATTAGGTAATCCTGCTTGTTCTTTATTAGGAAATCTGACAAAATTGCATTAGATCAGAATGTTCTTCAGAAAGTTCCTAATAGTTACAGGATGTAATTACTTAGTAGAATGTCCGGCTAAGCACAATTTACAGGAAAGAACAATGTACTAGCAATGACTGTGGTGTGGCATGATAAGTGAAGATAAGTCATTTCTCTACCTCTTTGGGTGAAAATGTCCTGTATGTATTTTCATGAACAATAACAAAAGCAAAAATCTTACTATAAAGGATAAAGATAACAAAAAAAGGCACAAAGAATAAACAAAAATGAAGTTTTCTCATTTATACAAGATATAAGAAACCAGAGTGATTGTTCTGAGTAATGAATGAGGAAACCACACTCCCCTAAAAGAAAACCCCAAACTTCTCTCCTTGGACAATAAGTTTTTTTTTAATGAATAAGTAAAGGAAAATATGTATAAAGTAAAATAACCAGCACTTCTCATGGTGTAACTATTTAGGAGCACCGTAAAGATTTAATTTAAGAGGCCTCACTCATAAAAACATATAAGGTTTTGTTTATACACTGCCTCGCGCAAGTATTCGGCTCCCTGGAACTTTTCAACCTTTTCCCATATATAATGCTTCAAACAAAGATACCAAATGTAAATTTTTGGTATAGAATCAACAACAAGTGGAACACAATTGTGAAGTTGAATGAAATTTATTGGTTATTTTAAATTTTTGTGGAAATTCAAAAACTGAAAAGTGGCGCGTGCAATATTATTCGGCCCCTTTACTTTCAGTGCAGCAAACTCACTCCAGAATTTCATTGTGGATCTCTGAATGATCCAATGTTGTCCTATATACCTAATGATGATAAATATAATCCACCTGTGTGTAATCAAGTCTCCGTATAAATGCACCTGCTCTGTGATAGTCTCAGGGTTCTGTTTGAAGCACAGAAAGCATCATGAAGACCAAGGAACACAACAAGAAGGTCCGTGATACTGTTGTGGAGAAGTTTAAAGCTGGATTTGGATACAAAATGATTTTCCAAAACTTTAAACATCCCAAGGAGCACTGTGCAAGTGATCATATTGAAATGGAAGGAGTATCATACCATTGCAAATCTACCAAGACCCGGCCGTCGCTCTAAACTTTCATCTCAAACAAGGAGAAGACAAATCAGAGACGCAGCCAAGAGGCCCATGATCACTCTGGATGAACTGCAGAGATCTACAGCTGAGGTGGGACAGTCTGTATATAGGACAACAATCATTTGTACACTGCACAAATCTGGCCTTTATGGAAGAGTGGCAAGAATAAAGCCATTTCTCAAAGATATCCATAGAAAATTTGCAACAAGCCACCTGGGAGACACACCAACCATGTGGAAGAAGGTGCTTTGGTCAGATGAAACCAAAAATCGAACTTTTTGGCAACAATGCCAAACGATATGTTTTGCGTAAAAGCAACACAGCTTATCACCATGAACATACCATCCCCACTGTCAAACATGGTGGTGGCAGCATCATGGTTTGAGTTTGCTTTTCTTCATCAGGGACAGGGAAGATGGATGAAGCCAAATACAGGACCATTCTTGAAAAAAAGGTGTTGGAGTCTGCAAAAGACCTGAGACTAGGACTGAGATTTGTCTTCCAACAAGACAATGATCCCTGTTATGACCTGGTGGTTAGGAGCACCAGGAATAACCTGATGGTTAAACTCACAGGACAAGCTCTGGGAAGTGGGAACTTTGCTGACCGCAATCCCTAATCCTATCACACACACTAGAAATAGCCGTGGAGCGTACCTAACAGGCCTAGACGCCTCGGACACAGCCTAAGAACTAGCTAGCCCTAGAGATAGAAAATAAAGCCTACCTTGCCTCAGAGAAATTTCCCCAAAGGAAAAGGCAGCCCCCCACAAATATTAACTGTGAGTTAAGATGAAAGTCACAAACACAGAAATTAAACAGGTTTAGCAAAGGGAGGCCAGACTAACTAAATAGACAGAGGATAGGAAAGGTATCTTTGCGGTCAGCACAAAACTACAAAAGACCACGCAGAGTGTGCAAAAAGACCCCCGCACCGACTCACGGTGCCGAGGCGCCACCCTGCATCCCAGAGCTTCCAGCTAGCAAGACAAAATCATGAAAGCAAGCTGGACTAGAAAACCATGAACAGAAAATAAACGGGGACTTAGCTTCTTGCAGGAAGAGACAGGTCTCCAGAAGATCCAAGAGCGAACTGAACCAGCACAGGAACATTGACAGCTGGCCTGGAGTAACGATCTGAGTGGAGTTAGAGCAGCGAACCAAAGGATAAATCACGTCACCTGTGTAAGGAACCTCAGAAGCAGCAGCTTCACTCACAGCCACCAGAGGGAGTCCATGGACAGAACTCGCCGAAGTACCATTCACGACCACAGGAGGGAGTTCAACAACAGAATTCACAACAGATCCCAAACATAAAGCAAAATCTACAATGGAATGGTTCACAAATAAAGGTATCCAGATGTTAGAATGGCCAAGGCCAGACCTCCATCCAATCGAGAATCTGTGGAAAGAGCTAAAAACTGCTGTTCACAAACGATCTCCATCAAACCTCACTGAGATCGAGCTGTTTGCCAAGGAAGAATGGGCAAGAATTTCAGTCTCTCGATGTACAAAACTGATAGAAATACCCCAAGCGACTTGAAGCTGTAATCGTAGCAAAAAGTGGCTCAACAAAGTATTAAGCTATAGAGGCCGAATAATATTGCAAGCCCCACTTTTCAGTTTTTGAATTTCCACAAAAATTTAAAATAACCAATAAATTTTGTTCAACTTCACAATTGTGTTCCACTTGTTGTTGATTCTTCACCAAAAATGTACATGTGGTATCTTTATGTTTGAAGCATGATATGTGGGAAAAGGTTGAAAAGTTCCAGGGGGCCGAATACTTACGCAAGGCACTGTACATAAAGTACAGACCCAAAGTTTGGACACACCTTCTCATTTAAATATTTTTCTGTATTTTCTGGACTATGAAAATTGTACATTCACACTGAAGGCATCAAAACTATGAATTGACACATGTGGAATTATATGGTTAACAAAAAAGTGTGAAACAACTGAAATTATGTCTTATATTCTAGGTTCTTCAAAGTAGCCACCTTTTGCTTTGATGACTGCTTTGCACACTCTTGGCATTCTCTTGTTGAGCTTCAAGAGGTAGTCACCGGAAATGGTTTTCAATTCACAGGTGTGCCCTGTCAGGTTTAACCCCTTTACCCCCAAGGGTGGTTTGCACGTTAATGATCGGGCCAATTTTTACAATACTGACCACTATCCCTTTAGGAGGTTATAACTCTGGAACGCTTCAACGGATTCCATTGATTTTGACATTGTTTTCTTGAGATATATTGTACTTCATGTTAGTGGTAAAATTTATTTGATATTACCTGCGTTTATTTGTGATAAAAATGGAAATTTGGCGAAAATTGTGAAAATTTTGCAATTTTTCAACTTTGAATTTTTATTCCCTTAAATCACAGACATATGTCATACAAAATACTTAATAAGTAACATTTCCCACATGTCTACTTTACATCAGCACAATTTTGGAACCAACATTTTTTTGGTACGGAGTTATAAGGGTTAAAAGTTGACCAGCAATTTCTCATTATTACAACACCATTTTTTTAGGGACTACATCACATTTGAAGTCACTTTGAGGGATCTATATGATAGAAAATACCCAAGTGTGACACCATTCTAAAAACTGCACCCCTCAAGGTGCTAAAAACCACATTCAAGAAGTTTATTAACTCTTCAGGTGTTTCACAGGAATTTTTGGAATGTTTAAAAAAAAAAAAAAAATGAACATTTAACTTTTTTTCACAAAATATTTACTTCAGCTCCAATTTGTTTTATTTTACCAAGAGTAGCAGGAGAAATTGGACCCCAAAAGTTGTTGTACAATTTGTTCTTAGTATGCTGATACCCCGTATGTGGGGGTAAACCACTGTTTGGGCGCATGGCAGAGCTCTGAAGGGAAGGAGCGCCATTTGACTTTTCAATGCAAAATTGACTGGAATCGAGATAAGACGCCATGTCAGGTTTGGAGAGCCCCTGATGTGCCTAAACATTGAAACCCCCCACAAGTGACACTGTTTTGGAAAGTAGACCCCCTAAGGAACTTATCTAGATGTGTGGTGAGCACTTTGACCAACCAAGTGCTTCACAGAAGTTTATAATGTAGAGCCGTAAAAATTAAAAAAATCATATTTTTTCACAAAAATGATATTTTCTCCCCCAATTTTGTATTTTCCCAAGGGTAACAGAAGAAATTGGACCCCAACAGATGTTGTGCAATTTGTCCTGAGTACGCTGATACCCCATATGTGGGTGTAAACCCCTGTTTTGGTGCACGGGAGAGCTCGGAAGGGAAGGAGCACTGTTTTACTTTTTCAACGAGGAATTGGCTGTAATTGAGATCGGACGCTATGTCACGTTTGGAGAGCCCCTGATGTGCCTAGACAGTGGAAACCCTCCAATTCTAAGTGAAACCCTAACCCAAACACACCCCTAATCCCAACCCTAACCACACCCTTAACCCAAACATGGCCCTAACCCTAACCCCAACACACCCCTAACCCTAACTCTAACCACACCCCTAACTCCAACACACCCCTAACCCTAATCTTAACCATAACCCTAGCCACACCCCTAACTCCAACTGTAAATGTAATCCAAACCCTAACTTTAGCCCCAACCCTGTTTAGCCCAACCCCAACCCTAATTGTAGCCCCAACCCTAATTGTAGCCCTAACCCTAACTTTAGCTCCAACCCTAACCCTAACTTTAGCCCCAACCCTTATTTTAGCCCCAACCCTAACTGTAGCCCCAACCCTAACTGTAGCCCTAACCCTAACTGTAGCCCTAACCCTAACTTTAGCCCAACCCTAGCCCCACCCTAACTGTAGCCCCAACCATAATTGTAGCCTTAACCCTAACTTTAGCCCCAACCCTAACCTTATCCCTAGCCCTAACCCTAATGGGAAAATGGAAATAAATACATTTTTTAAATTTTATTATTTTTCCCTAACTAAGGGGGTGATGAAGGGGGGTTTGATTTACTTTTATAGTGGGTTTTTTAGCGGATTTTTATGATTGGCAGCTGTCATACACTAAAAGATGCTTTTTATTGCAAAAAATAGTTTTTGCATCTCCACATTTTGAGAGCTATAATTTCTCCATATTTTGGTCCACAAAGTCATGTGAGGTCTTGTTTTTTGCGGGATGAGTTGACGTTTTTATTGGTACCATTTTCGGGAACGTGACATATATATATTTTTCTTTATTTAGGATTTTTTTTTTTTACACACTTGTAAATATTTTTTTTTTACTTTGCAACATTGCCCCAGGGGGGGACATCATGTTACAGTGACAGATCGCTGATCTGACACTTTGCAGTGCACTTTCTCAGATCAGCGATCTGACAGGCACTGAAGGAGGCTTGCCTGCGCCTGCTCTGAGCAGATGTTTGCAAGCCACCTCCCTGCAGGACCCGGAAGGCACCCCGTGGCCATTTTGGATCCGGGGCCTGCAGGGAGGAGGAGGTAGGACACCCTCGGAGCAAAGCGATCACATTGCTCCGAGGGTCTCAGGGAAGCACGCAGAGACCCCTTCCTGCACGATGCTTCCCTATGCCGCCGGGGATCCTTTGATCGCAGTGTGCCGGGGGTTAAAGGGACTCTGTCACCTGAATTTGGAGGGAACAATTTTCAGCCATAGGGGCGGGCTTTTCGGGTGTTTCCTTACCCGCTGGCTGCATGCTGGCTGCAATATTGGATTGAAGTTCATTCTCTGTCCTCCGTAGTACAGGCCTGCACAAGGAATTTGTATTATGGCAAGAAAAAAGCAGCTAAGTAAAGAAAAGAGTGGCCATCATTACTTCAAGAAATGAAGGTCAGTCTGAAAAATTGGGCAAACTTTGAAAATGTCCCCAAGTGCAGTGGCAAAAACCATCAAGTGCTACAAAGAAACTGGCTCACATGAGGACCACCCCAGGAAAGGAAGACCAAGACTCACCTCTGCTTCTGAGGATAAGTTTATGTGAGTTACCAGCCTCAGAAATCACAGGTTAACAGCAGCTCAGATTAGAGACCAGGCCAATGCCACACAGAGTTCTAGCAGCAGACACATCTCTACAGCAACTGTTAAGGGGAGACTTTGTGCAGCAGGCCTTCATGGTAAAAATAGCTGCTAGGAAACCACTGCTAAGGACAGGCAACAAGCAGAAGAGACTTGTTTGGGCTAAAGAACACAAGGTATGGGCATTAGACCAGTGGAAATCTGTGCTTTGGTCTGACGAGTCCAAATTTGAGATCTTTGGTTCCATCCACCGTGTCTTCGTGTGACGCAGAAAAGGTGAATGGATGGACTCTACTTGCCTGGTTGCCACTGTGAAGCATGGAGGAGAAGGAGTGATGGTGTGGGGGTGCTTTGCTGGTGACACTGTTGGGGATTTATTCAAAACTGGAGGCATACTGAACCAGCATGGCTACCACCGCATCTTGCAGCGGCATGCTATTCCATCCGGTTTGCATTTAGTTGGACTATCATTTATTTTTCAACAGGACAATGACCCCAAACACACCTCCAGGCTGTGTAAGGGCTATTTGACCAAGAAGGAGAGTGATGGGGTGCTACGACAGATGACCTGGCCTCCACAGAACCCAATCGAGATGGTTTGGGGTGAGCTGGACCGCAGAGTGAAGGCAAAAGGGCCAACAAGTGCTAAGCATCCCTGGGAACTCCTTCAAGATTGTTGGAAGACCATTCCGGGTGACTACCTCTTGAAGCTCATCAAGAGAATGCCAAGAGTGTGCAAAGCAGTCATCAAAGCAAAAGGTGGCTACTTTGAAGAACCTAGAATATAAGACATAATTTCAGTTGTTTCACACTTTTTTGTTAAGTATATAATTCCACATCTGTTAATTCATAGTTTTGATGCCTTCAGTGTGAATGTAAAATTTTCATAGTCAATCTTTATTTTTATATAGCGCTAACATATTGCGCAGCGCTTTACATTTTGCACACATTATATTGTCATTGCTGTCCCCGATGGGGCTCACAATCTAAATTCCCTATCAGTATGTCTTTGGAATGTGGGAGGAAACCGGAGTACCCGGAGGAAACCCACACAAACACGGAGAGAACATACAAACTCTTTGCAGATGTTGTCCTGAGTCATGAAAATACAGAAAAATCTTTAAATGAGAAGGTGTGTCCAAACTTTTGGTCTGTACTGTATGTGCCTAATATAAATCCAAAGTGTACGCAGCCATATACACCATGTAGTTCCTTACGTCATCATAGCCTTTCTTGGTAAAAAACAAAACAAAACAAAACTGGATAATGCATGGTATCTGCTTCTTTTCAGAAGGCCTCCACATTGATATGTATTCCTTAGTCCTTAATGTCCCCCATACACATTAGACTAATGGCAACTGAACCCACCTTACAAAGGGTTGGTCAACAGTTTAATGTGTAGGGAAGCTCCGGACAATTATTGGGGGAGTTTAAGGATCCAGAATGTCAAATTTCACACTTTCGATCGTATTGTCTCCCAGAGATAAGCAGTCAGCGACTCTAGAAAACAGAGGAGAGCTCATTTGAGCGAGCACTTCTGTGTATGGGAGAGACAACCTTGATGGCTGCGGGCTGAACGATCACCGGAACCATTGTTCAGTTGACAGCCATGTAATGTATATGGTGGGCTTCACCGATGCATGCTCCCTATAAGGAATCTAAAGTGTCATTATCAATCATATCATAGTGACATGTTGAAAGTTCTGATCAGTTGAGGTTCAGGTGCTGAGACTCCTACGAATTGCTGGAACCAAGGAGTAGAGGTGCTGAGAGTTGTGCTCTTTTGACTATGATTAGATCTGATGTCTGAGGGAAGCCACAAAAACAGTTCATAGCCAAGGACTTTATGTTTATGTCGCCTGTTCCGTTCCTTTGACCCAGCTAAGTTCTTGACAGTTACACCCCCACAAATCAATATTTTTGACATGTCACTGACATCACTCTTCTACTCAGTATGACAGCATACAAGTCTGGTTCAAATTCAGATTTTAAATCTTTTTAAATAACTTTTCATGTTTTATACATAAAAATTATTTTTTTATTAAAATATTAATACTTTACATTTCTTCAATTATTTTAAACCTTTTTTTTATAACACAATCCCTTAAAAAAAAACCTATATAACCACTTGGAGGAAGCTGTACGCGAAACACGCGTCAGGGTGCTCCTTTGGCTGCCACACAGGTTCTATTTGCCTCTTTTCCTCTTATAGCAATTTTGGTTTAATCTATTTTCAGTTAGAGCAATCATCTATTTCAATACAGAGTTGTGTTCATATTGCTTCTTTATTATCACAATATATTTGGTATTATTTTATCATTTTTTGAGCATTGGGTGTATTCTAGACATGATCTAGACATAGCTGGTTTCTTTCACCCTCTGCACTAATATTTATTTAATTATCTGCATTGTATTTTTTCATCTTAATGAATCAGTGACTATATCCCTGTGAATGTTGCACACTTTTTCTTAACCAATTAGTACCGGTAATTGCTCTATTTGATACTTAATTTATCCATGCACTAAAAAAAAGTCTAGCAATATTTTACGAGGTTTTGTCAGTGACTACTATTTTGTGTAGGATTTAATTCCACATATTTGTAATAATTTGATTATCCATACTTCTTGATATGAATTATTGAACACATTTGTGTTTCCCAGAACATAGGCAATCAATGTTGACTCTTACTGATTTCTTAGGCTGTTATGAATAAAAAACCTTCAGACCATACAGTCTGTTTATTAAGACAATCCCTAGATGAGTTGCAGCATTTGAACAGTCATGAGACATGCAGCCATAGGGATTAGACACTGTTAGCACAGGAGCATGCTCATATAACACATTATCCGCGCACGTTCGCTCAACACTACAAAGAACGTATTATCTTCACCATGGTATGTCTCTTATGGGTCACCAGTGGATTACAGACGGTTGTCCACACCCTAGTGCAAGGGAAGTATTTTGCATCCCCACCAACCTCTGGACCGCTAACACTCCCTGAGACCCTTCCACAAGGACAGCATTGAACCCCATACCCAAAAAGTACTGTATTGTATTATAAGAAAATACTGATGTAATTAAAGACAAACTAAGTTCATATTTCCGTAAATTCAATTTGTCTGTTCAGTTTAGAGAAACAAATGGAAATAATGTTAAAAAAGGAACCACTGTGTTTTGGAAACGGAAGCGGAGCGGTCTCACTGATTATTATAGGGACCATTTGGGTTCTGTTTTCAGCAAGTTTTTACAACAGATGAAGTTGTTCTGCATTAAGGATTAGTTTTCCAGTCTAAAAACAGACACAAAACGGGCCCCTCTGCTGCCGGTTCCATCACTAATTCAACGGGTCGTTTTTGCATAAGAAATCCATTTTTTTTTTTTTTTACACAAAATGAAATAGACATTCGGAATGCCTTATGCAACCGACCCCATTATTATTATTATTTATTTATATAGCAGCATTGTTCCCATGGTCTGTACATGAAGGGGTTACATACAAAATAGAAACACCTAGGTTACTTATCGGTAGACGGTTTTTCCAGAACCCATGACAACACACCTGCGAGAGGGATCCGCCCAGCCAGGACAGGAACCTACTGAAATAAAAGAGCGGCACCTCTCCCTCACTTCAGTTGGTTACAGAGCATGAGAGGACCTCCCTGTTGTTGGGGGGGAGAATATACGAGTGCTGTCATGGGTTCTGGAAAAAATGGCTACCGGTAAGTAACCTTGGTGTTTTCCCTTCACCCATGACAGCACACCCGAGAGACTTCTGGAGAATTTGATGAAACCCTTTAGCGAGAGAACACCGCTTGCAGCACACTTCTACAAAAGGTTAAGTCAGCATAGTTAGGATACATCCAATCTATAGTGCAAAAAGAAGTTGGATGGTGAGGACCAGGTAGCGGCTTTACAAATTTTATCAATTGATACCTCCACTTTCTCTTCCCAGGAGGTCGCCTCGGCTCTGGTGGAATGAGCCTCGATTCCGTCAGAGATCGGAGCACCACTAGCATAGTAAGCTAAACTAATGGCCTCCTTAATCCATCTGGCAATGATACCTTTTGACACCCTGTAACCCTTCCTACTACCCTGGAAGGATACAGATAGGGACTGGGCTTTCCTCCACTGGCTAGTCACAGATATATACTGTAATAGTGCCCTTCTAACATCAAGATTATGAAACTTCCTCTCTCCCAGATTCTTAGGGTTATTACAGAAGGAGGGTAAGACAATCTCTTGACTTCGATGAAACTTTAATGCCACCTTGGGAAGATAAGCCGGATCAGGTCTTAACGCAACTCTACCCTTATATATTTGTGTATAAGGAGGATTTAGAGAAAGGGCCTGTAGATCACTTACCCTATGAGCTGATGTCAGAGCTACTAATATGATCGTTTTGAGGGTTAGATATTTTGCCGATAACTCCTGTACAGGTTCAAACGGCTCTTTGGTCAAAGCACCTAGTACCAAGTTCAGATCCCATGGGGGGACTTTCGGGACTGGTCTGGATCTATCACAGGATTTTATGAACTTTGCAACCTAAGTATTAGTCACAAGGTTACAATTATATAAATTGTCCGTCATTTCTGCTACCAATTTGGTGAACACACTCGGGGCTATTGACAACCCAAAGGGAAGAACTCGGAACTGAAAATGTCTGTCTTCGCCTTGAATGTATAGGTCCACCCTCAGATATTTCTGATGGTCTGGAATGTGGTATAAAGTATCCTTTAAGTCGACTACCACCATAAAACAATTGTGATGAAGAAGCTTTATGGCTGTATTCACTGACTCCATCTTTAAGGTGTAATTTTTTTTTATCCAGTGATTGAGACCTGAGATTTATGATGGTTCTGAATGAGCCGTCTAGCTTCTTTGTCTAAAAGATGGGCGAATAAAATCCCCTTTTTTGTTCACCCAAAACCTCGCGTAGGACCTGTTTGTCCACTAGGACCAGAATCTTTGTCTCTAGAGCAAGTTGTTCTCCTGCCGATCTTCTGATGGGGGTTACTACAAATGTTTGACGCTGGAGATGGTAAAACGCTATCTTGAGGCCATCCCTCACTATATCCTGGACCCAGGTGCTGGAGAAGATGTTCTCCCAGGCCTGAACAAAGAGGGAAAGCCTCCCCTGTACTGCTGTTCTGGCGTCATTGTGAGGACTTCTTGAAAGTGGAGGAAGGACCGCCGAACATGAATCCCGGACTCCCTTTTAAAGGCAACCTTGTCACCCCCAAAATCGAAGGTGAGCTAAACCCACCAGCATCAGGGGCTTATCTACAGCATTCTGTAATGCTGTAGATAAGCACCCGACGTATCCTGAAAGATGAGAAAAAGAGGTTAGATTATACTCACCCAGGGGCGGTCCGGTCAGGTCCGGGGCCTCCCATCTTCTTACGTTGACGTCCTCATTTTGTAGTCACGCTGCAGCTCCGGCGCAGGCGTACTTTGTCTGCCCTGTTGAGGGCAGAGCAAAGTACTGCAGTGCACAGGCACAGGGAAAGGTCAGAGATCCTTTTCTCTTCACCCATTACAGGCTACCACCAATTTCAGCATGGGAATCCATCAAGGACACGAACACAACTGAAGCCCTATTATTTCAGTAGGTTCCTGTCCTGGCTGGGCGGATCCCTTTCTCAGGTGTGCTTTCATGGGTGAAAGGAAAATATAAATTACAGTTAAACTAATAATAACAAACTGGCACAAAGGGGACAGAATCCTGCCCTTGAGGTCTTACAGTCTACCGGATAATGGGGAAAGATACAGTAGGGTAGGGGGTTGTAGCAGCTTAGAGGATGGTGAGGTGGCACCAGGGTTGTTGCAGGCTCTTGAAGAGATGTGTTTTCAAGTTCCATCTGAAGGCTCCGAAACAAGCAGATAATCGGACGTGTTAGGGCACAGAGTTCCAGAGTATGAGGGACACTCAGGAAGTCTTGGAGGCGACTGGGTGATGTGAGGGACGTATAAGTGTGAAGGAGAGAAGGTCTTGGGAGGATCGGAGACTACATGTTGGAAGAAAACGGCCCATATCCCTCCATGCTTTGTCACTCTTTGTACAGGTTTACATTAATGCCATTGGCTGGCTAAATGATTGACAGGCCGCCCACACTTCCAATGCGTGCAGAACAATGCTCAGTGTGCATAGGCTGCCATTGTTCTTGGCAGCACATATCCTGCTTACCCAGGACAATGTGCTACCGAGAACGATGATTTTTAACCGAGTTTAAAAATTATTTCACTTGACGAAAGACTGTATTTCTTGTATGTCATGTGATTGGCTTCTGTGCATGATTATCCAGAAATAAGCGTTTCTGATAAAGTTAATTTACGCAGAGTGACAAAATCATCTCAACTTCTGGGCTGCTGTGCAGGCAGCAATAGAGATCCTGTAAATTACAAGATCTTTATTGCTGTCTATGTAGCAGAGCTCAGCAATCAAAATGATTTTTAATCAGTGCCCCTTTGTATAGGCAGAAACTTAGATGACTGTCTAGTCATCTCAGCTACTGCCTATGCAGAGTGCAGTAACCAAAGATAATGTCCTCCTAATTGCTAATAGACTCCACTTAACGTTTGGCTAAGATGATGCTTCTGAAAAAAAGACCTTTTCTAATTCTGGACAACACTTCTACATAGTGTGCTGGAAGGAAAATTATCATTAGATGTTGAGTTCCCTCACTGATTACTACGCATTAGTGGTGTCCTAACAATGGGACTCCCAGTAATGAGCTTACTTTTGGGTACCATCCTCACAAATAGAATTTTTTTTTTTAAAGTGGACAATCTCTTTCAGCAGAAAAGTAATGTAAGATTCAATAAGATTTATTTCAACACAACACAACGTTGCAGAATAAGTCCCCAGAAAATTCTCGGATCACACGATCATGGATCGGCCAGGACTGCTAGGATAACTTCTTTACACACAGCCAAGTCTTGGGCACCTCGTAGGAGGCTCTCTTTACCTCCGCTTCATCATATGGAATGTGCCAAGAAGTTTGTGTATTCTGCAGGATAGTATCATAAGTCAGGATTGGCTGCGGAAACAAGAAAAAGGGTTTAATGAAACATTTATTTTTTTTGCAGAGACAAACTAATTTTCACATTTACTCTGATATTAAAGGATTTCCTGTTGTAAGAACTAGAGTTGAGTGAATATGTTTGGAATCTGTCACTGAATCGGAATTTTCCACACTGTGCCATATTGGTACTCTATTTGTGCCGAATTTGTGTGATGATCGTTTCTCAAAATATTCGGTCATTTCTACTCCCATTGACTCCAATGACGTTTGGCTGTGTTCGGAGAATATCGCAAAAACAATATTCGCCTCCGATCATAATAGTCACCGAATTTTGAAAAATTTGCTCAACTCTAGTAAGAACCCCCCCTTAAATACATGTCACTGGATCCTGGCTATATCAATAAGGTCTGCCGACACTTCAATATTTAAAGTTGGGATCTGCTGAGAAAGTTCTGCCGTCTATGGACGTCTTCAAAGTTGCCAAAAAAAAGAGAGCCTTGGGTTAACAAATATTGGAAATGTTGTTGAAATGCAAAAACACAACAAAGGCAAGAAAAAAAAGGATCATTTGGAAATGTTGCAATTGTCGGTAAATTGTGCAAAAGTGGATAACCCCATATAAAAAAACAGAACAATTGTAAGTTCTTTTTACCCGTAAATGAACATTCCCTGAGGAGTAGAAGGGAAGCACCAACTGGTGTCCCCGCTGCCACTTGAAGAAGAGACGTTGCGTTTCCGTGTCCGGCAGACATGCTTTGTGGTCTCTTAGAAGATCGCCGGTAATAAAGCAACAGTGACTACCAGAGCTGAGACAGGCGTAAAGTAGGAAAGGGTCATCTAGTGATCTGCATGGAGGCAACAAATATGACAGTTACGCAGCATGCAAAGACAAGCAATGTTAGGTCAAACTAGGGGATGTTCGCACGTGGCCTTATGTACTTGGTGGGTAAAATCTGCGGCATTTTACAGTACAGACATAATCAATGAGACTTCTGAAATCTCATGCTGCGTTTTTTTTTATTGCACTTATTTTGAGCTATGTTGCATTTTTGCCAAGACGCAGAATGTGAATTATTTCAGCTTTTTTTGCAGTGCTTTTTACCCAAAGGAATAGGTGAAAAACGCACGTAATAACGCTGAAAAAACAAGTAAAAGTGACAAAACCATGCTTATTGTATGCAGCGTAATCAGTATATGTCATAATACGCAAATTACAAATGGCCGATTGTAGCACACTGATGCCGGTCCTTGAACCTGTGTAATATTAGAACATCCTTGGTTCAGAGGGTAGTAAGTCAAATAAATGGTGACCGCAAACTGTACAAATAGAAAATGTCTGCCGAATTGTGACAGTGGGCATATTCCCCATGCGGGTGGGTGCCGTAATGGGGCGAATAGCTGACGAAGTAATAATCAGCATAAGGCAAATAAAACCGTACTCACATGTTGTCAAGGAAAAAACAGTCCGCACATTTCTGTAAACGCCGAATGTCCTCTTTTAACCATTTCTTGGAGTTGATTAACATGTGCTTCCGTCCAAGTACCAGGATCCTTTTACCCCTCGCTGCCAGGCAAGACACTACAGACAGGAGCTGGAGAACATAACAAAACAAGGACAAGAGTAAAAAGGTATAATAAGAGAGGACTCGCCAACGCTCCCGACATGTCCACTCCAGGAAATACTTGGGTACAATAATTATTCTGGAACACCTGACCTTAGGACTCGGTTGTGCCCCATTCCGACAGAATTTGATGCTGGCACTGACTAGAGAAAGTCAGACACAAAGTATTGACAAGATGATGATGGTCATTTATGGAGCAAAAAAAAAAAGAAACCCACATATATACCCTCCTAAAAAGGTCTGTCAGCCAGATCTATGCCTGCTAGAGTCTCAAAACAGTCATATTGCATGAAAATATTCATGATGCATTTACACTGCAAGATTATCATAAACGTGTGATCCTAATCGCACAGTGAAAACTGGCTGCCGATCACCTGTTAAACAGAACACTCAGTTGTTAGGTGAAATTATATTTTGTGCTGCACAATAGATCCTCGTGCTCCGCAGCACATCATTATGTGTAAACAGGCTCGAGCTGCAGAGAACAATCTATTAGAGATCATTTTGTGCACATCTGAAGAACGGTTGGCCAGTGTAAACAGCTGGTTGGCAGTCATGGTTGGCCAGTGTAAACAGTAGATCGGTGGTCATGGTTAGACAGTGTAAACGGCTGATTGGCGGTCATGGTTGGACAATGTAAACGGCTGCTCGGCGGTCATGGTTGGCCAGTGTAAACAGCTGATTGGCGGTCATAGTTGGTTATTGTGAACAGCTGATCGGCGGTCATGTTTGGCCAGTGTAAACAGCTGGTCGGCGGCCATGGTTGGACAGTGTAAACAGCTGATCAGCGGTCATGATTGGACAGCGTAAACAGACTTTTAAGCCCACCATAAACACGATGGATGACAGATGATCAATGCTCAGGAGAGCTCTATATGAGAGCCAAAAGAGCAAAAAGATTGACAATCTGAAATAGGACATGCTGGATTATTATCTCCTCCGGCAATGAATTGTCCGGGGCTCCCATACTTATTAGACTGGTGGTCAAATTCGTCAATATCAGCGAGTTTGGCAATAAACGTGTGTGGAAGGCTTTACTCTCTCCAGTCCATATATTGGCCACTCGTGGAGGAGCATGTGACCACACCTGTCAGTATTCTCCAACTGAAAGCCTCACATGTAAAAGCTGCTTTTCTATTACAGGAGGCTGAAGGACGACAGATCCGTTCACATGCTCTTCCACCAGCGGCCATTGTACGGACAGGAGAGGTGTGCTGTCTGTGAGGAGAGCGGCAGGTACAAGAGCAGGAGGAGAACCTGTCATCCCTATGTAATGGTATCATGTCCTCACCACAACTGCAATAGAGAGTGTAATACAGCGGCTGTAAGAGGCACATAGTGCAAAATTGTTTATGAAACCCAACTGCAAAAATGACTTTTGCCCCAATTGCCTTGCATTTAGGCAAGAAAAAAAAGTTGTTTGCCCACAACCCCTTTAAGTCAGAATCTGCTGAAAATCACAATCGGACCATCAACATGCCACGGTGGACTGACAGACACAAATTAAACGGAGTTTGTTACCCTCAAGGTAAGATGTGCTTAGCCAAGGGCTCTAAGCACCAACACCAAATCCCTCTCTCCTGTCTGTAGACGGCTACAGACAGGAGAGAGCGCGCCCACGTTGACAATGACAGTGGGCACTCACTCAGTTCCTGCAGTGTCAGAGTCGGGGACTAAGTTTAGGCAACGCTCGCTCAGGAGTCGCTCCTTAAAAACACCACAAAAACAAAAAGGGTAACAATTGTCCGTAATT
Organism: Ranitomeya imitator; assembly: GCF_032444005.1. NCBI lineage: Eukaryota > Metazoa > Chordata > Amphibia > Anura > Dendrobatidae > Ranitomeya > Ranitomeya imitator. The sequence continues at coordinate 712,154,912 of NC_091282.1, read as the reverse complement.
GGCTGCCAATAAATGTTGTATGTTGGTTTAATTATAGCAGGTCATCGATAGTTTCTTTCCCCAGGGTAAGCAGCAAGGTGTCTGGGAGCCATTTACTTATCCTAATTCATAGAACATGCCATGGAAGACTGGACTGCACATATAATTCCTCCATCTCCAGTATTGACCAGCGTGTATAGCTAGTTCTCTACAAAGGATATGACCATTGATTAGGATCGATTGCTGATCATGTAGATACACATTTCTGGACAGCTTGTAGGGTGCACATATATAAGCTATAGTGTTAAGGGGTTTATAAATAAACTAGATGGCAGCCCGATTCTAAAGAATCGGGAGTCTAGAATCCATATATACTTGAAATTCGGCAGGAGCTTGAAGAGCAACGTCACTGGGCCCGCCTCCACGCAGTAGAAACTTGCTGTGAGGTAAAAATTCAAAAATCACACCAAAATGGCGGGCGGAGTGTGTCACAGTACGGCACGTTTCTGATTGGTCGCTCGCAGCAGGCGGCAACCAATCAGACACTGGACACTGTTGACGTCACTTATCTCCGGACATTAGCTCCGGACATTAGCTCCGGACATTATCTCCGCACATTAGCTCCGGACATTAGCTCCGGACATTATCTCCGCACATTAGCTCCGGACATTAGCTCCGGACATTATCTCCGCACATTAGCTCCGGACATTAGCTCCGGACAAAGCCACGGAAGTTGGCACAAATTGCAGGAAGTAGTATTCTAGGCAATTATATATAAGATATGCAAACACAACTACCAAAGTCATGCACAAATGGAATTTCATAGTAAATGCTGCCAAAGGCTTGGGAAACGCTTCCATACGCCAAAAACACTTAAGCCTTCTTTCCATATTGATTCAAACACAGATTTCTCAGTGACAGAGGAAAGGACTGGCTAGAGAAAGGTCTCTGCAAGAGCTATATGGGCATATTAGTAGTTTGGAGGGTGGAATCCGGAGGATTAATAAGCCGGGCTGTAGGACTAGCCAGTGCACTCGCTCAGCCAACCTACTTCTCTGTCACATCTGATCCACTGCCCGAGAACATCCAGTCCCCTTCATACACCTCAATAACCAAAAGCTGACGCGAGGTCGGGAAGACAGTTTTACAGTAAAAATACGTTGGGCAATTGGTAGAAAAAAAAGTAAACCAAGACAGGATTTCCTCTGCAAAGACCTAGAATGTCAGAGTGGTCTCGTCCTACAGCACTCTGTGCACACAGACACAATGATGGCCTGCCACAACTTTTCTTACATAACACCTTACAGATTTCATAATTAGGTAGAGGAAATTCATAAAAATGTGAACATTTCTTATTTTAAAAGGATGTCCACTCCAAATCAATCAGAAAGTAAAACTAGAAGTGAGCACAACCTCAAAGTTTGGTAATAGTGTTCTGGCAGGGGCAGCGCCGGTTTTAGATAAAGTGGGACCCTGGGCAAAAGTTTAAAGTGGGGCCCCAAATGCTCATATATTGCACCATCACACAGAAGCATTTCGGTTGTATTTAGATGCGCTGAGTTCAGGCCGTTAAATGACCGTGATCGACAATATTGAAGTCGTTCAACGCTTGTTCCCGAGTTTCTTTACACCGGCTGAGGAAGAATGATGGGGACAGAAAGACCTTGATACAGTATAATGCAGGTCCCATATAGTACATATAGTATAATGCACTCCCCATGGTCCTTGATAAAGTATACTGCAGCCCCCCCACACAGTATATAGTAGCCCCCTCATAGAGTATAATGTAGCCACCTCAGATTATAATGTAGCCCCCTCATAGAGCATAATGCAGACCCCCTCAGAGTATAATGTAGCCCCCTGAGAGTATACTGCAGCCCCTCATACAGTATTTTGCAGCCCCCCTCATAGAGTATACTGAAACCCCACACATACAACATAATGTAGTCCCCCCTCAGAGTATAATGCAATCCACTCAAAGTATAATGCAGCCCGCCTCAGAGTATACTGCAGACCCCCTCATAGAGTATACTGTAGACCCCCTCAGAGTATAATGCAGCCCCCCTCATAGAGAATAATGCAGCCCCACACACACAGTATAATGTAGCTCCCTCATAGAGTATAATGCAGCCCCCTCAGAGTATAATGCAGCTCCCCCACACAAAGTATAGTGCAGCCTACCGCTCACAGTATAATGTAGTCCCCCACCCACAGTATAGTGCAGAGACACACACACACAGTATAGCGCAGTCCCCCCACACACAGCATAGTGCAGAGACATACACAGTATACTGCTGCCCCCCTCCATACACAGTATACTGCAGAGACACACACACACAATACTTACCTCTACCCATTGCCCCGATGCTCTGGCTTCTGCCGTGTGTCTTATTGGCTCCTCTGCTGAGTCACAAGCAGAGGGGGAGTGATGGGAGATAGAGCCTCTTACTCACGGACCCCATAGCGGCTGCATGATGTGCCGCTATTAGCGGCACGCCACTGGCTGTGGGCCCCTGGAGGAGCGGAGGACCAAGGCAGCGGCCTAGTCTACCTGCCCCCAACGCCGGTCCTATGCAGGGGAACAAGTATCACTGCCATAACAACTTATATGCAGAGCTTATTATTATTTCACTGCAGATACCTTGCTTGCCTTCTGGATCAGCTACAACCAGGTTTTTCCTCATCCCCCTGCAGTGATCTGACCATGATGGACTCATCTCGGAATTCCAAAACCATTCCAGTCATTGTGTCAGACCATTTCTTGATGTAAGCAACTACAAATCTGTTCGATGCTGCAATCTGACATATCATCAACAACACCAATTTTTCCACAATCCTTCCAAAATAGATAAACATGTGTTATGTTGATGGGGAGTGAACTAATTTACCCAAACTCAATGACTGTCAATCTAAACTATTTGTATCACCATTTATGGTACTTCATCTCCTCTATTTCAGAAATAGTCAAGATTTTAATTTTTTTTTTAAATTTCTCCAGTCCCACATTATCAACGTAACATGTACCAAGCCTATGGCATTTCAAAGATAATTCACACGTCCCATTTCATCGGCCTCGACATTGGTCTGTGGCCGATGGAATCGGAGAAGGAAAACTGCCGAAAGGAAACCGGAGAACCCGAAGGAAACCCACACAAACACGGGAAGAACATAAAACTCCTTGCAGATGTTGTCCTTGGTGGTCTATGAACCAAGGCTATATATTTTTCTGATAAAAGTGAGGGAAACATACCCACTGTAAGAACATATATAGAGGATCTGTCCTCGGAAAAAAATGGTATACAGTACATCTACAGATTATCACTATGGCTACAGGTAAACACCATATGAACCATGGCAAGTTCTTAGGCTTTTATGTATTTCTCCCTTATCAAATTTCAATTTTTCACCCCAATACAGCTATTACTGGTTCCATAGGCCCATAGGAGCACATGCGATCAAGGTTACTACTACACTGTATTGTTTATTGAGGTGCAATAATGTAGGGGACGGCACGCGGTCACAATCGTGATGCTAGTGCGCAAGAAGTCCACCTAAGATAAATATAAATGTACGCATATCGCTACGGCCGTAGGGTGCAGGTAACGCATATCAGCAAAAAAAAAGAAATTGACAAGCCCCCTAGTCTATGATATAGCCAGTACTAATAATATGGAAGGGTAAGGAACCTCTCACAACTCCTGTCCACGGCCAAAGAGAACTGACCTGGACCGTGGACCAAGGTTGCACAAAGCGATCTGCTCATCTCTAGTTATTATGCTTGATACTTTTACGGTCGGTCTTCCAAATGAGAGCGGCTTTATTTCACATCTGTATTGTAGAAATCTGTCATTCTTCTTTTCAATAAATACTTTCGATACAGAAATCTGTTTGATGTTGAGACGTTTCATCCGAAATATTCAAATAAAAGTCTAAAGCCTGGGAATGTTGGAGGATTTCACCTAACCAGACCTTGAGTCATATGACTACTTCGTTCTGAAGCTGGCAGATATGTCTCAGAAAGAAGCGAAGAGGAAGTGATCGCCAAGATACCACAAACTACGTCAATGCCTTAAGCTAGCTGAGAACGTTAGCTGGTGGACACAGAGGAGAGCATGTTCTTAGTCCCAAATGGCCTGCATAACCTTCTGCACATATGTCCACAAGTCTTAGCAGTTTAGTACAGAGGAGTCATCTGCTTTGGACAATTCTTTCCATTTTATCAAAAGGGACCTCTGGAAAGAGACAAACAAAAAACAACTAATTACAAGCCAGCACTTCCTAGAAAAGGAAAGAATATGGCCATAGAGAAATAATGTTGATAAAACGTCATAGTCTGGACTGTTATGAGCTCATCTGATGATGTGGATATTCTTAGCTGTAGATCTGAGTTGCAGACCGGCCTAGAGGTGATGGTGCAGTGGATTTGGACTTGCAGTAAGGGATGTCAAACAGTGAGGACCAGTGCAGCTCGATATGTAGGATGACAGATGGATTAGGGAAGCAGGAAGCACTCAATGCAGCAGAGACAAATGTGAAGACTGCACTGGAACCGCAGAGCAGAATATAAGGCAGCACCTGTATAGCTGAGATGAGTTGGTTACTAAAAAGTTGAAAATGCAACAGCACCATGAAAGTAGAGAGGAGTTCATTATCAAGTACTTTGTTACTTCAGAGTTGAAAGTATGAACTGTATGAGTAGCAATGACAAGTGTGTTATCAGGTACCTTCTTGTAGCAGAGTTGAAGGTGTGAACTTCCACTTTACAAAGCGTTAGGGCAACCTCGTTTGGAATATTCAGTTCAGTTCTAAGCACCAGCTCACAGAATGGATGCCCTGGAGTTAGAAAAGGTATACAGAAGATCCACAAAGCTTATAACGTTCATGGAGAATCTTGGTTATAAGGAAAGATTAAAAGAATAAAATACATTTAGTCTTGAGAAGAAGTCGTCTGAAGGGGTCATGATTAACCAAAAAAAAGGTTAAAAGCTGTTCTATGTGCCCTAAAAAACCCCAAAAATGGAATTCCCTCCATCTGGAGAAAAAAATAGATCAATCTCCAGAGGAGATTTTTACCATAAAAACAATTATTCTGTGGAACAGCCAACATCAGGAGCTGGTTGCAACATGAACCATTGATGGTTTAAAGAAAGGCTTAGATGATGTTTTTTTTTGTTTTTAGAAGAAGAAAATATAAATTACTAGATGGCAGCCCGATTCTAAAGAATCGGGAGTCTAGAATCCATATATACTTGAAATTCGGCAGGAGCTTGAAGAGCAACGTCACTGGGCCCGCCTCCACGCAGTAGAAACTTGCTGTGAGGTAAAAATTCAAAAATCACACCAAAATGGCGGGCGGAGTGTGTCACAGTACGGCACGTTTCTGATTGGTCGCTCGCAGCAGGCGGCAACCAATCAGACACTGGACACTGTTGACGTCACTTATCTCCGGACATTAGCTCCGGACATTAGCTCCGGACATTAGCTCCGGACAAAGCCACGGAAGTTGGCACAAATTGCAGGAAGTAGTATTCTAGGCAATTATATATTAGATTATGTTCATGTGTAAAATTTTTATTCAGATTGTTGATGATTTATAGTTGGAATCAGGAAGGAAAAATTAGCCTTATTAGTGCAGACTGGAGCATTCATTACGGTTGTACCTCTACCCCATTCAATTTACCAACTTTTATCTCTCAGTTGAACTTGATAAGCATGTGTCTTTTTTCCAACCATACTATGTAACTACAACCCAGAAGGACTGGCACAGAGGGAGCAGGCCTGTAAGGGAGCAAAGCAGGGTGCTGGAGATGTGATAGGTGAGTAACAGTGCACATTCCTCTTTTTAGGGCCTGGTCAAGAATGGACTGTCAATGAAGAAACAGGATGCTTGGCATGAAATTTCTTAAAGGGAATCTGTTAGCAGGCATTTGCTACCTCTTCTGAGAGCAGCATAATCTAGACAAAAAGACCCTGAATCCAACAATGTATCACTTAGTTTATTGGGTGCTGAGATTCTGACACAGAGTCTTTAGGTGTAAAATGCAGCAGAGCTGAGAAAGCCAAGCCCGCCCACACCAGGCTCTGTATGTACATTGTCTATTGTGAGTGAGCTGCTTATCAGAGGAGGGGGGGGGGGGGGTGAAGTAAGACGAGTGTCACACAGGCCAGTTAGTCACAGCAATGATAATGTCCTAGTGATAAAACCTTCATTATAAGTAAACCATAGCACACAGCTTGATAAGTGACAAATTGTTGAATTCAGTGTTTTAACCCCTACTTCATGCTGTCCTCAGATTACATAGCAAAAACCTCCTGACAGTTTCCCGCTTTGTAACGTTAAAGCATTAATATCCTGTTTGGAAACACAGCATCTTTCTTCGGGACCATATGCCTTCATGTTAATCAAGCAGTATAAATTCCAACGGATCTTCTTATAACCCAGAGGGTATGTGCACACGTCAGGATTTCTTGCAGAAATTTTCCTGACAAAAACCGGACATTTCTGCCAGAAACCCGCATGCGTTTTTACCGCGATTTTGAGACGTTATTGACGCGTTTTTGGTGCGTTTTTTCTGCGTTTTTTCCCAAATGCATAGAATTGCGGGAAAATCTGCAAAAATAATGAACATGCTCATTTTTTTACTGCAATGCGTTTTTTTCACGGAAAAAAACGCATCCATGTGCACAAAACATGCAGAATGCATTCTAAATGATAGAATGCATAATGTATGCGTTTTTAATGAGTTTTTATAGCGTTTTTAGCGCGAAAAAACGCGGAAAAAACCTGTACGTGTGCACATAGCCCAGAATTTGGTTAATCTCACACTCAACAACAGCAGGAACTGGCTTGACAGAAGAGCATAATTAATTAAGAACCAAGAACAAAGCAAGGAGACATGAAAGCATTGGGCATTTTCAAAGCAGAAGGCAGTTTTAAACTGATAGTGACCGGAATGATTTGTTCACTAATTTGGACTGGATTGAAAAACTTAGCAACCAGTTGCGAACAAAACCAGAAAAAGCACAGATGAGTTTGTTGTCAGGTATATTGTTGGAGCAGAGTTGAAAGTGTGAACAATACCAGAAGCAGTAAAGGTAAATTTGATATCAGGTACCTTCTTGCAGCACAACTGAAGGTCTGAACAGAACAATACCAGAAGTAGAAGGACTGAGCTTGGTGACAATAGCCAGTTACAGGATAGCAGACTGGAGTACCTGATAATCAGACACCGGATCAGAGCTGAAACAAGATGGAAGTGTGGCATATCTTCAGACAAACACATGGAAGCAGAGGGCTATACCACCTCAATACTTAGGCTACATGTACCTGCCTTAGCCAGTCCCCAAAGGCATTGGGTGATGACATCTAAGGTGCTTGTCAGACCTTAGCAATTTGCAAATTGAATCACAGGACCTTTGTCTCATGGTCATATCAGTAATCTGCAGTCGTCGGATAGGAGCCCTTTGAAATGTCTCCTACCAGCACCTGCGCCAATTTGTAGATCCGGACAGTGGTGCAACTAGAGTCTGATAGGCCACGATGCTAGGTTTGGACTGGGCCTCCATCATTCTGATTATATATATATATATATACATATATATATATATATATATATATATATACATACATACATACACATATATATATATATATATATAGATATATATATATATATATCTATATATATATATAAATAACATATACTAGATGGTGGCCCGATTCTAACGCATCGGGTATTCTAGAATATGTACGTAGTATATAGCACAGCCCATGAAGTATATATAACACAGCCACGTAGTATATTGCACAGCCATGTAGTATATAGCACAGCCCACGTAGTCTATAGCGCAGTATATAACACAGCCCACGTAGTGTATAACACAGCCCACGTAGTATATAGCAATGTGGGCACCATATCCCTTTAAAAAAAAAATAGTTAAAATAAAAAATAGTTATATACTCACCTTCCAGCGGCCATTACACTCATCACGGGGCCCCATAGCAGAAGTGTAATACACCCCCATAGTCCTCCCTATAATATAATGCACTCCCCAAAGTTCTCCCTATAGTTTAATGCACCCCCATAGTTGTTTCTATAGTATAATGTATCCCTATAGTCCTCCCTATAGTATAATGCACCCCCATAGTTGTTTCTATAGTATAATGTATCCCTATAGTCCTCCCTATAGTATAATGCACCCCCATAATCCTCCCTATAATATAATGCACTCCTCATAGTCCTCCTTATAGTATAATGCACAGCCCATAGTCATATATGAAATATAATGCACAGCCCATAGTCATGCATGTAGTTATAATGTACAGCCCAGAAACATCCATCTAGTAGTATGGCCACTGTGTACTCACTAATTACAAAAAAATTAATCAAAAATACCCACTTTCCCTGCGCTCCCAAGCCACACAGCCTCCTCTCTGGAAGCTAGTAGCTGACTTCAGTGTGAAAGCAACAGGAGAGCATGATGTCACTTCCATGCACCCCCGGTCACATGCATGCCGACGACAACTGCTGGCATCTGATTGGCTGGCAGCATGTATTGCAGCACACGTATCTGATGGGTCTGTGCGCAGCAATACACTTCAGCTGGATGTGCATCTGAGAACGGACATCCAGCTGAAGTATTTGCTGATGTCTGGAACTATGTCTTTGTTGCAGTGTGATGCAAGCAAGATGATGCGCCAGGCCTACTAATCAGAAGAGGCGCTCAAGATGCTGACAGTTAGGAGGCGGCTTGCAGTTCTCCCATCTGGCAGCCGTGGACTTTTGATGTACAGTGCCGTCACTACAGAGTTAAGTGAATTGATTGGCTCATCTCTACTAAAAACTAGCACAGAAGGAACGACCAGAGGAGAAGGCAGCAGAGTAAGGACAAGCCATTAACACAAGCAAAAAAGATTAAAACTTATAATGTAAATAGTTTTAGGATGAGCTGTTCCCAGTACAAAAAAACCACTCCAGGTTTTTTTTGTTTTTTTTATTGCACCGCTGGAGTGAAGATTTAAATATAATTCCCCTTCTGCCCGCTTTACATTTTTAATATTTTATTCCTTATTAGTCCTTGTGTAAAGATGATTAAGGACATCATCAATTACTTAAAGCCAGAAAATGTAGTTCGGACTGCTGTTTTGCACTGGACTTACTTAGATTATGTTCACAAAAGGACAGATACATTTGCAGATTTTTCAGAGTACCAGCAAACTGGATGAGACCGTAACAAATCTAATTTCCGTGTTGTATAATAAAAACATACACTTAAACTGACATGCAATGCAAATTTTACATCCACGTCATGTCAACTAATGCTGTGTATTTTCACTGCCAAGTTCTCTGCAATTCTGCAGCAAAATCAGACTATAACGTATGTAGATTTCCTTACTGATTATTTGCAGAGGTTTTCCTCCAAATTTACACAAGTTTTTTTTTTTTGCCAAAAATGAAAAGGAAATGGGAATGCATCATGTGAACATGGCCTTGTGCCATATGTAGTCCTCCTTTTGCAAGGTCGACAGAGTAGGACACCCCATAGCGACATGCAATGTCTATGCAATTGTGAATGGAGACTGTGCAGTGCTCATTGGACGCACTGTGTGCGTTTAATGGCAGGGTTCTCATGGCTCGCCTTACATTTTATTGGCATGTTGAATAATGATAATGATAAAAAAGCTGACATCAGAAACTACTAAAGGACCCCGAGAGCATGAGATTGAACAAATCACCCAAAAAGAAAAACATGCAGGGAGAAAAAAAAATCCATTTGTAACCTGGTGACAGGTTCTCTTTAAAGACATTGGCATTTTTTTAATGGATGATACTTTTGTTGCTAGCATTAATGTGCATGGTGTTGGCCAAATGGATGACACTATCTATAATGCCAATATTAGCCATGTTGTAGTGTCAGACACAAAAGGTGGGCCCAGTGGCTATCTAAAAGGGACTAGCCGGAATTCCTCCATTCTGCTCACCAACCTCCCGCACGATTCGAGACACTTGGGATAATAGAGGGAGGCAAAGCGAGTGCTGAGCTGCCCTACGAGGCATAATTTCACTTGATAACCCTATGTGTTCGGCATGTACACTAAATTCTCTACGTCTAGCTTTTCTGTTTAGGATCTCACGCTTCATTGCCAACTTAAAAAGGCCTTTTACACCCCCTTACACAAGACTCTTCCATTGACCATACGAAGACCATGGACACCTCTTAAACCCCTTCATGACACTACACGGTCTTCACTCTTTACCTGCCTCCCTTGGATTTGGTTTGGAGGCTTGGCAGACTTTTAAACTTAGTTGGCGGCTGGAAGAACATTCTGATGTCACCACACAAATACACAATCCTTGCCACCCCCTTGTCATTGTTCCCCTTTCTTCTCCTTCTATTGTTCATTCTACTTTCTTTTGATGCCTTCTTGTTACTAATTACATTTACTCCAGAAGCAAGTCATAGTTGATTTGTTTTGTAGAACATAAATTGTGTCTTCCAGTATAAATATTGTTTGATTATTAGGACGACTGATGCAGAGCTTCTTTTTTTTTTTGCAGTATTTGAATATTTAGCTTCAGAGATACCTACAAAGGGGACAACCGCTGTATGGGACGGTTACACTGTACTCCTGTCTGGACCGAGAAGCACAACGTTAACCTTAAGTGGAGTGTGGGAAACCACCTAACAATCTTTTAGGGTGAAAGTATGTAAGGTGGCAGGGGAGGAAAATATAAAAAAAGGTCATGTCTGCTGGTTGGCAGGAAGCAGACAGTCTGTGTCAGATGACGGTCTAACGGTGTTACTCATCGTGTAATATACGAGTGTCTGAGTCCATGATTAAGAGGTCGTCCAGACTTATTATACTGATGATCGATGCTCAAGCCCCCCTTACACAATAGAGTGATGTCCACCGCACCTGATGATATTGACGGGTTTGGCCTTCACTGTATATGGGGGTGCCAGTTACTGATTGTCGGGCAAGATATCGATAGGGCATGTCCAATTTTGGACTGAGAATCACACTGTTCTCTTGGATATAAGCTGCTGGCAGACAAGTTTGTCGGCGTCTTTCTCATAGAGAACACAGACGTCATCGGCTGAATGAGTGCGACTGTTTATAGAGGAGAGGGCCATGATGGCGTCAGCCATCTAATGTGAATAGGGGATTTTAGGAGGTCATCAATATCAGATTGGTGGCGGCCTGAAACAATGAACAGAGCAGGGCAGCACAGTTCTGTAGACCATACAACTGCAGCTCAGTAATTGATAAAATGATTAGGAGCCGATCAGTAGCACTCAGGAGGCACCCTGGCATACTGTGCTGTTCATCTCTATGCACAGTTCATATTCGGCCACTGCTGGAGATTAAAACGAGTGGCAGTGCCAGGTGTCAGACTCCCACAGATATCACATTAATCCTATAAACTCGGCAAGAAAAAAAATCAGTGTCAAGACAACTTAAAGGCAAATTCAGACGTCCATGAATCACGATCTGACTGAGGAGCACAATGCACGGACCGGCTACAGGTCATCTCACCCGAATTTGACAGCCTCATATGCATAAATAAGGCTGACAATTTGGAGTCAGGAGACCTGCGGCCGGTCCATGCATCGTGGTCTGTAGTTGGACCGTAAATACATTGACATCTGAATTCAGCCTAAGTCACCTTGTGGACCTTCGGAGCCTGGGGATCCATGTTTAATCCAATAATTTGTTAAAAGCTTGACATTGTTTAGTAATGCTTAGTTGTGCTAGTAATGTGTAGGTCTACACTGAGTACTGAACAGTTTTTTGGGGGGATTGGGGGAAGGAGCCAGAGGGCTAATTTACACTGTGTTATTTTTCGGACCATATTACAGTCATACTTTCTGTCCAGATTGGGGTATTCATCACCCAGACTACCAGCATCGTAAGCATATATAGTATGACGTTATTAGTTGGGGTCACAGGACCCAAGGTTGAGCCCAGAAATGTGACTGCAATAAGAGAATATGGTGGTGTTACCTTACTTAAAATAGATCTGTCAGCAGATTTCATATTATAAAATGCATACATAATTAAATAGATCTTACACCTGACGAACCTGGGGTACTTGCTTTGAAAATATGTTAAAAAAATGGCTTTACAAGATTAGCATCTAGTCCAGTTAAAGAACTCATGAGTCCAAGTGTAATCAATCTCAGCCAACTGCGCCTGTCCAACAGCTAGAGCTTGTGCTGAGCAGTGTGAAATGGCAGCAGCAGGGTGGAGGGATACTGAGGTGGTGTCCATTTGGCTAGATGTGAGGAGGCAGCGTTAAAGAGGTTGTCCAGGCCTGGGATAAACGTCTGCTGTCACTATCACACTGCATACTGCCGCACTGTGATAGCATGTGGTACGCACTGCCACGATTCCTTAGTATACACGATGTGAGCAGGCTACAGTCAATGATTTAAACGTCCATTTTTATGGAACAATAATTAGCAAACATTTGTTCATAAAAACGGTCATTCTTCGTTATCACTTGACTACATGTATGCAAATTGCACTGTAACAAAGTCTCTGGTAAAATACTGGATGAGAGATATGTGTCACTGCGCTTAATGGCTAAGTAAATAAGGCAGCACACTGCAGCGCTAGAACATGCAAACTTGAAATACGAAATTTGAACTGCATTACTGCACTAGAAATATGAAAAATGAGAGCGTTTAGCGCATAAAAATGGCCAATTTTATGTGTACCTGGTAACCACATTAGGGCATCTCTCTTATACCAGGTCCTACACCTGCCTTACCTCGCTGAGAATAAACGTCTCCATCTGAATGGGTACATGTGAAACCTCTTCCTAGACTAAAATTCTCTCTCTCTGTAGGACCTGGTATAAGAGAGATGCCCTAATGTGGCTACCAGGTACACATAAAATTGGCCATTTTTATGCGCTAAACTCTCTCATTTTTCATATTTCTAGTGCAGTAATGCAGTTCAAATTTCGTATTTCAAGTTTGCATGTTCTAGCGCTGCAGTGTGCTGCCTTATTTACTTAACTATATACGAGTTAGCGACTCTAGGTTCAGCACCTGTTCACACTTAGTCTATGTTTGGATGTGCCGGTCAGGTTTTTGAAATGTATTCTTTAGCCTTCTGATCGTGCACTCCGCCTCCTAGCCACAGGTGTTTTAATTACAGCAGGTCCAATACCCCTCCACAGAGAGAATTTTAGTCTAAGAAGAGGTTTCACATGTACCCATTCAGATGGAGACGTTTATTCTCAGCGAGGTAAGGCAGGTGTAGGACCTGGTATAAGAGAGATGCCCTAATGTGGCTACCAGGTACACATAAAATTGGCCATTTTTATGCGCTAAACGCTCTCATTTTTCATATTTCTAGTGCAGTAATGCAGTTCAAATTTCGTATTTCAAGTTTGCATGTTCTAGCGCTGCAGTGTGCTGCCTTATTTACTTAACTATATACGAGTTGGCGACTCTAGGTTCAGCACCTGTTCACACTTAGTCTATGTTTGGATGTGCCGGTCAGGTTTTTGAACTGCGCTTAATGGCGTCAGTGATGTGAAGTCAGAGTATTTTCTAGTGATGAGCGAGTGTACTCGTTGCTCGGGTTATCCCCAGCACGCTTGGGTGATCTCTGAGTATTTATGACTGATCGGAGATTTCGTTTTCATCGCTGCAGCTGAATGATTTACAGCTACCAGACAGATTGATTACATGTGGGGATTCCCTAGCAACCAGGCAACCCCCACATGTACTTATGCTGGCTAACAGATGTAAATCATTCAGCTGCGGCAAGAAAAACTAAATCTCCGAGCACTTACAAATACTCGGAGGTCACCCGAGCAACGAGTATATTCATCACTAGTGGACATCCATAGAGTGGGTGGGAGGTTGTCCACCTTATCTCCACTTGCAGAGCCGGCAACACCGTGTGCTGACAGGACCTGGGTGGTGTCACAGTCATTGTTCAGACACATGGTGGAGGAGTCACATGGTCTGGGGCTTAAATAGCTGGACTCCAGAGGCAGTCTTTGTTCAGCAAGGCTGGTGAGCGGATTCTCCAGTGGTTTGTGTCCTGAATAGAGTTGAGCAAATTTTTCAACATTCGATTCTCATGACGATCGCCGGCGAATATTGTTTTTGCAATAGTCAATGGGAGTAGAAATTAATGAATATGTTCGGAACTGATCAAATATAAATTCGGCACGAATAGGGTAGCAATATCGCACGAATATGACAAATTCAGATTGATTCAGCAACAGATTCTGAACAATTTTGCTCAACTCTAGTCCTGAAGAGGAAAGCCTGAAAATGTGTTGTGCCAGAGCGGGCAGCTCCCCGCAACTGTATGGACTGTGTTGCAGCGTTTTGTTTTCTTTGTTTTGCTGTTATTCCCCAAAGAGCTGTATTTATTTTTCCCTTCATGTTGGTTTATGTCGTCTATCTAATAAATGTCGTCTACCTCCATGTACCGCTGAGGGAGCTGATTTACCACAAGTGGTGTTTTGAATGCAGGCAATGTTCTGGGAACATGAGTAGCAGCGGTGGACAAACTGCATGCCCTGGGTAAAGGCAGTCATAAGCCAGGGGACGACAAACAAAATGGAGGACCCAATTAAGCATTTGGTTAACACGGAGAGTCAAACAATAATGTACCTTGACAGGAAATTAGTGACGGACTGCAACTAGGATCTAAGCTCAGGCAAGGTGTGGAGGGAGGAACTCTCTAATATATCCACGCTGGCAGAGGATAGGCGAGGGAAGCAAAACTCCGCATCACACGGTGGTTTTAAAATTCCTGCAGAGTCTGGCCGTGCCTCCCTATAGCTGCGTGGAGACTTTCCAGCCACAAGAGGATGTAGCAGTGCTGGAAGTTTTGCTTGAGGCAACTCAGTGAGATGATCTGACACAGGGAGGAGCAGAGCGGTGCACGCAGTGAGTAGTATGGCGCTTACCAACCGTGCGAGTCACCGACATGACAGTAGCAGAGGACGATCATACACTCTGCTGCTCCATTCATTCTAATTGGAGTGCCAAAGATCAGCCAAGTGCAGCTCTTGCCAATCTCTGTCGCTCCCAATAAGAATCAATGGAGCGGCAAAGCACATGATCAACCTCTGCTCTATTTAGCCAAGGTTCTCAGAATCATTTGGACCCTCATCGATTGGAAAGTTATCTCCTATCTTGTGGATAGCGGATCACTTTTAAACTTGAGAACACCCCTTTCAATATTTAAAAAAAAGTATTTTGGGGATGATGGTTTTTTTTCATTCTGAAACACTTGTAGGATTCTTTTTTTTTTCTAAAGCATGCAAAAAAAAGTAGAATAAAATGCTGTGTTTTTTTAAAATGTTTGAACTTACAGTAAATACTTTTAAATACTGTTTTTGCAATTAGAAGCAAGGTTTGAAAATAAGCCAACTACAACATGAAATACGATTTCAGTGATTTCAATCTAAATGTTATTTGTTATTCAGGCAAATCTGCAATTTTTAGGAGAGTTAAAAACTTTTACAAGGCACCAGCAGGTTTTGCTGAAGGTGCCTAACAGCTAAATAACTGACACTGCATGTGCTGCAAAATCGGGAAAATAGCAAATGAAAAGCAGCAACACGTGACACAGCTAGAATATCTAGAATATACTCGATGACTGTTCAGAGTCTGGACAATGCGGAGAAGAGGTTTCTGTGGGCACATGTTTTGCTGATCAGATTCTGTGTCACTAGGGGAATTTCACTGTGGCAAACCTAAAACAATCTGATCCGGCTGCTGTAATTTAAGGTGCTTTTTGACCTCAACAGTATAAATTTAATATAACTATTATACGAATCTCTGGTTTCAAACAAAGGTCAGTTTGGTGTCACACAATTTCCCTATCGCACCAGCTTCTACGGTTTTGCCCTTATTTAGCCAAAATATACAAGTTCTTGATTGTCGCTGATAAACGTAAAAGTATTATTTTTTTGTCTTTTTAGTTTGCTTTTATTTTATGATTAGCTTTTTTTCTCAGAATAGGTGATAACTTGCTGATCGGTGCAGCTACCATTGCTGAACACTGGATGGCGGGGACATACCAATCACAGTCTCATTCCCCACAGCATCTGACTGTAAAGAGACCATCGCCCAAAATCGGATATTGTACTTCTCTGATACACAACAACAGTTTTTCAGTTGGAAATCAGGTCCTCTGATGAGATATTGCCGATGCATCCTCATTATGACGCTTCCTGGTGTCAGGTCATTGTTAGTGTTTCCCTCCCACAACATCCACGCAATATGATCACGGCCACAATTCTCTTATTCTTATTGGCTGGTGTGTAGAATAGTAAGAATCACTTCACCGCCAAAATACAAGATTCCGATGCATGTTCCAAAAGGAGTCAATTGGGGTTAGTGCGAACGGATCAAAGGACCCGAGTCCATAAACCACATCCATAATTTGTGGTCGCTGAACAGAATTTCGCTTTAAATCACCAACATTTAAATTATACAAATACCGATGCGTTCAGCACCCACCGACTCCAATCAGCTCCCCGCAATGCGATAGCGGAGTAACAATGGGTTACCATAAGAGCTGGAAACCTGATGAAGACCTCCATGCTGCCATCTCAGTCCTCCTGTGAAGTCTAGTCTGTGCCTGGGATTCATAGTAAAAGAACATTTTCTCCAATATTTTCACCAGTACATAAAACTGGGGATCGCAGGTTCAAGTCCTCGAGGGGACAAAAAAGAAATTTTAAAAATAATTTGAATCACTCACTTTTTCTTGCTAACCCCTTCATCCCAAAGTCTGTTTTCATCTTCCTGACCAGGCCAATTTTTACAATTCTGACCACTATTACTTTTTGAGGTCATTACTCTGAAATGCATCAATGGATCCCACTGATTCTGAGACTATTTTCTCGTTACATATTGTACGTCATAATGGTGATAAACTTTCTTTGACAGGATTTACTTTTATTTGTGAAAAAAAAAATGAAATTTGGCAAAAATGTTCGCAATTTTCTAACGTTTTATTTTTATGCCCTTAAATAAGAATCATAGTGAACAAAATAGTTAATAAATAACGTTTCCCACATGTCTACTTTACATCAGCACAATTTTTAAAACATTTTTTTTGTTAGGAAGTTATAAGGGTTAAAAGTTGACCAGCAATTTCTCATTTTTACAACAAAATGTGCAAAACCATTTTTTTTAGAGACCACCTCACATTTGAAGTGACTTTGAGAGGCCCATATGACAGAAAATACCCCCAAATGACACCATTCCAAAAACTGCACCCCTCAAGGTACTCAAAACTAAATTCAAGAAGTTTATTAACCCTACAGGTACTTACAGGAATTTTTGGAATGTGGAAGGAAAAAATAAACATTTACTTTTCTTTCACAAAATTTTTTCTTTAGACCTAAATTTTTTACTTTCACAGGGATAAAAGGAGAAAATGGACAACATAATTTGTTGTGCAATTTCTCCTGAGCATGCCAATACCCCATATGGGGGGGAAAATCTAATATTTAGGCACACGGCATGGCTTGAATGTAAAATTTGCTGGCATAATTAGCGGATGTCATGTCACGTTTGGAGAGCACCTGATGCGCCTAAACAATGGAAACCCCTAATAAGTGACCCCATTTTAGAAACTAGACCCCTTAGGGAACCTATCTAGATGTGTATTGAGCTCCTTGAACTCACAGGTGCTTCACAGAAGTTTATAATGGAAAGACGTGAAAATAAAACAAAATCAAATTTTTCCCAGATAAATCTTTTTTTAGCTTCAAATTTTGCATTTTCATAAGGGTAACAAGAGAACTTGCTCCATTTGTTTCGCAATTTTTCCTGAGTGCGCTGATACCCATATGTGGAGGAAAACATCTGTTTAGGAGCATGGCAGGGCTTGGATGGGAAGGAGCTCAATTTGACTTTTTTGAAGGTAAAATTTACTGGAATAATTAGCGGATGCCATGTCGTGTTTGCAGAGCCCCTGACGTGCCTAAACTAGACTCCTTAGGGAACTTATCTAGATGTGTATTGAGCAACTTGAACCCACAGGTGCTTCACAGAAGTTTATAACATTAAGCCATGAAAATAAAAATAATTAAAAAAAAAAAAAAATTCCCGCAAAAATTATTTTTAGCTACAAATTCTGTATTTTCACAAGGGTAACAGGAGAAAAAGGACCACAAAAATTGTTTTGCAATTTCTCCTGAATTGACCGATACCCAATATGTGATTAAAAACTGCTTTTGAGGCACAGTGCAAAGCTCAAAAGGGAAGTAGCGCCATATTACAGTTCCTTATTTTGCTGCACTGGTTTGAGGGGGCCATGTTACATTGGCAGAGCCCCTGAGGTACCAGGACAGCAGAATCCCCGATAAGTGATCCAATTTTACAAACTAAACCTCTCAATGAATTCATCTAGGGGTGCAGTGATCATATTGACACCACAGGTGTTTCACAGAATTTTATACCACTGGGCAGTGAAGAAAAAATAATTTAGTGTATATTTTTACCACCAAAATTGTGTTAGCCCCAAATTTTACATTTTCACACTGGGAAAACAGTAAAAATGGAACCCAATTTGTCCCACAATTTCTGGTAAATGTAGAAATACCCCATATGTGGCTGTACAGTGCTAGAAAAGCAGAATCCCCCCTCAAGTGATCCCATTTTGGAAATGTTACCCCTTTGGGAATTATTTACAGGTGTAATGACGATTTTGACTCCATGGGTGTTTTCCAGAAACAGGCAGCAGTGGATGTGAAAATTGCAAACTGCCGTTGTAGTGACCAGTACGCTGTAATGACCACTGCAGTCACCTGTACATTATGCCCAGCTCGTGCTTCTGGAGACATGCACCTGTAAATTAGGCGTGAGGACTTGCTTTTTTGTGGATTGAGTTGAAGCTTTGATTGGGAACATTTAAAATAACATTTATGATCACATTTATCCGGCGCTCTACACTGAGCACTTTGGGTTTTCCATCTAAATCTCATGAGTGACGTGACAGATGAAACCCTCGATGGATGCATTCACTATAATGAGGCAGTAGAGTTACTCTCGGCTCTGCCTGGCTTCTGTTCAGCTGTGTCCTTCTTTTCAGAAGTGCACAAAACTATGGCTGACGGCACTTTTAGGCAATCCTAAAAAGATGGACACTGCCGGAACCTACGGCATCCACAGTGCCACCATATGCCTCATTATAGGGAATCTTCCGTCAGAGGTTCCGTCTGAATCACGTATTTCAGAGATTTACATGGAAACGCCGATGTAAGCGCTCAGCGCAGAGCGCAGGATAAATGTGTGCTAAGCCTTACTGCGATCTTTGGGAGGCAGAATGAAAAAATCAACAGAAGGTGAAGAATTGGTTTTATTTATTTTTTACACCGTTCCTCGTGTGGTATAAGTGATTAGGCAACTTTATTCTTTGGGTCGGTGCGATTTATAGCAATACCAGATTTATATTGTGCTTTTATGTTTGGCTGCTCGTACACACTAAAAGACACTTTTTATTGCGAAAACTAGTTTTTGCATCACCACATTTTGATATCTATAATTTTTCCATATTTCGTCTGACAGTCATGGAAGGGCTTGTTTTCTTGCGGGACAAGCTGTCTTTTTTACTGGTATCATTTTCGAGCTCATGACATTTTTTGATCGCTTTGTATTCCGAGTTTTAGGACACAGTATTAACAAAACCCAGCAATTCAGGAATTGCTTTTTTTTTTTTTTTTTTAATACCATTATGCATGTGGTAAAATTGATAAGGTAGCTTTATTCTTCGAGTCAGTGTGATTACAGCGATACCCAATTTATACTATATGGTTTTTTTTATATGTTTGGCACTTTTACACAATAAAATCTTTTATAGAAAAAATAATTTTTGCATTGCTTTATTCTGAGAGCTAAATCTATTATTTTTCTGCTGCTGGAGCTGTATGGTAGCTTGTTTTTCGCAGGACAAGATGATGTTTTCAGCGGTACCATTTTTATTTATATTCATCTTTTTGATCGCATTTTATTGCACTTTTTGTTTGGTGGTATGGTGATAAAGCATTGTTTTTTTTCCTCGTTTATTACTTTTTTTATGGTGTTCACTGAAGGGGTTATTTAGTGGGACAGTTTTATAGAGCGGATCGTTACGGATGTGGCGATACCAAATATGTGTACTTTTATTGTTTATTTTTTTATTTACATAAATAAATGTATTTATAGGAAAAATGTGTTTCTTTTTTTCTTTTCCTTTATTTGGAGATTTAAAAAAAATATATATTTTTAGATTTTTTTATTTTTTATTTATTTTTTTTATTTGTAACACTTTTATATTGACATCACTTTTATGGTGTTAGATGGTTGATCTGATACTGCAGAGTATCACATCAGCATCTGACAGGCAGGGAGGGAGGCATGTCAGCGCCTGCTCTCAGCATGTGCTCACAAGCCACCTTCCCTGAAGGACCCAGAAAAACCTCATGGCCATCTTGCAGCTGGGGGTCTGGGGATGGAGACCATCAGGACAATGCGATCGCATCACGTTGTCCTGATGGAAGCTGACAGGGAACTCATTCCATGCATGATCCTCATCTATGCCGATATCACTACTGACAGCTGCATCAGATGGGTTAAATGCCCGCGATCGGTGCCAGCACCAATTTCGTGCATTGCTGTGGGATGTCAGCTCTAACACACAGCTGACACCCACACGCAATCACCGTGGCGTTCATCGTGAGGCCGCGTGATCGTGCCGTCATACATACATTGCTGTTTGCAGGAACACAGCTCCCACAGAGCAGTATATGTACGCCTCATGTCGGGAAGGGGTTAAACATAAAAAAAAAAAGAAAATTAACATAATTGTTCCCACCATGTCTATAAAAGTTTGATCTATCAAATTAAAAATATTTAACCCATATGAAAAACAATATGAAGAATAAATTGCAAACACCAGAATTGCATTTTTTCGATTATCACACCACTTAAAAAAACAAACAATGCAATAAAACGCAATCAAAACAATTTTTTTTGTACCATAAATTGATATCCATAAACTATGGTATGGCTCTTGGATAAAAGGGAGTAAAAAAAAAAAAAGTGCAAAAAGAAATCAGTACAGCACAGTCTCGTATGGTACAAATGTCATTATTTCTTTTTATAGAATTGCGAGTCATCTGTATTTAGAAGTTTATAAAACTATCTCCATAGATAAGGCACAGGGGATTATGGGTATGCTTTGAAAAGTTTGTCCTCCTTTAGTTTATAAATATAACACTCCTGCATTAAAATACTTGATTGTTTTTTTCTACATTCTTGGCAGATTACGAACACTAATATTTAACTACCAGAACTATGAAAAAAACTAAATTAAATTCTGCCCCATTTTTAGCTTATTAATAGAACAATTCCTTAACAAATGATACAAAGGGTGAGCCAACGGTTTCACTGTATAGATGCATCATGCCGAAACGCGTGAGTAATAATGTGCAGGGATTCCCTGTCCCAGCTTTTACGTCAATAGTGCAGTTACATGGGAAGGTCTCCATTGGATGGACTCTTCCCACCTATGACGGGCGTCACATAAAAGAGAGAGGATTACACGCAACCCTGGAATGTCGCTCCGCCGCTGTCTGTTGCTACAGAGACATAACCTTTCATAACACTAGATCAGAAAAATGCACACAAAGGATGGAGCAGAGAGACCAAGGTGATAAGTATGCACGCTCTGCAAAAGTGGAACTATTTCCTGACTTACAAAAATAACCACATCTGACTGTTGAAACGGAATTTTTCACCAGGTTTTTGCTACCTCATCTGGAAGCAGCATAATGTAGGGACAGAGACCCTGATTTCAGTGATATGTTAGGCTGCTTGCTGCAGTTTTAATACAATCCCTCTTTTCTCTGCTGCAGATCTAGCAGTTCTCTGAATGCTGACCTCTGTATAACCGCGCCCACACCACTGATTGGCAGCTTTCTGTATACACTGTGCATAGGCAGAAAGATGCCAATCAATGGTGGGGACGGGGTTATACAGAGCTCATGAATATGGAGGACTACATGGCAGCAGGTTTATTAGTCCTATAGTGATAATCTCATGCTGATAAAACTGTGATTTCATCAAAACTAAAGCAAGCAGCCGAGTAAGTGACACATCTACATGATGCTCTCAGGTTAGGTGGTAAAATTCAGGTGACAGATTCCCTTTAAAGGGGTTTTGGGACTCCACATACATTTCTGCAGTAACTCTGTGTGACTCCAGGTTGCAGAATAATGACAGTGTGCAATATGTACACTGTCCTGATTACCCTTTATTTCCATCACAAGTGATCATCACCTGACTGCTAGCATGCGATTTGCCACATGTTGGTTTGCAACTTTACCCGCCGCTCTCTATGTTCTATTGAGAAAAGCGGATGATAAATGTGGCACCCCTAGGGGTATTTGCCACAAAAATAGTTACTGACAGTAAGTACAAATACTAAAATAGCAAGACTGCACTACCACCTCCGGCCAGAAGGGGGAGCTCCAGAGACTCCCCTTGATCCATTCTGGTCTGAGAGAAGAAATGGCAGTTGGGCCAAGGAGCTGATAGTGAGAGGTCATACAGTTGAATCTCTAACAGCCCTGTGACTGTTACCAGGCCTAAATCACCGGCCTGAGGAGAAGAGGGATAGAGAAAAAGGACATTGTGAGAACCGGGTAGCATTAATCACTACCCAGAACAGGCGCAAAGACGGATACCGGATCCGTGGCTGTATTCATTACATATAATACAGCAACCGGAAAAACGTGAGGTGATATCAGCTTCACTAGGGTCGGATGCAGCAACAGACACAGCGGTACTCCCAGAGGGGGTAAACCGATAAAAGGACTCGGGTTGCCCGTCGAACCAGGACCCGGAGGGGACAGATTGGGCCGGCAGCCAGTTCACATACAGCAGCGGGGCCACACAGAAATTGCGCACAATAAGAGGCGAAGACCCCGGCAGGGTCAAAGTAACTCAGAGTTCCCATACAGACTCCGGTGACAGGACTGGTTGTAAATCCTTTTATGTTAAAGTAAACTGGTTAAACGTTTCAGTGCCTCAGTCTTTCATTTGGACAATAGCCATCTATCCAGGATCGAGATCGTCACCGCTGGGAGAACCTGCTGCTGATCAAGTAAGTGCCTGTCCCCTCATGATACCCCTTACACTGTGCATTGCCTGAGGCCACAGCACCGGGTCAAGCCACCCGTGACATCCCCCTCAAGAGACAGACTCCATTGGTCCGGTGCTGGGTATCCCGGTCTCCTGGGCGTCACAATTGGCGTCACGAACAGGATCTAGCCAGCCCGTATACCGGGTATTGTGTGCCGTGATTGGAGCCCAAAACTGTGAAAACTGGGATGAAAAATCTTGAAAATTGACTTTATTAAAGAAAAATCCATTCCCCATTGAAAACTATTGAAAGTGACTTTTCCCCATTGGTTATAATGGAGTAAAGATGGCCGCCATCCCCTGAGGTAATCACTTCATAACCGTTAGGCACGAGACTGTTAATTGAGCTACGCCATCACCTGAGCCCCAGTCTAACTGAAAAACTTCAGAATCCGCCATTACAGAGCGCGGTGGGTGGGAGCAGCAGGGGGCGTGTCATTGTGGGCGGCACCAAGCTGAGCGCTCTGACATCAGAGCAAGGGGAAAATCGATCCTGCTGCACAGCGGAACGAATCTACACTATCCCGACGGAAGCGGAGGACCGGAAGGGTCCGGATTAACTAAGGGGGCACAGTATGTCGCAGCACGGAGACGCCGCAGCACCCGGCGACGCTAATGCAGCTGAAAGACAGAGTGTCGATAGAGAGTCCGGTAGCGCAGCGGTGCAAGGAGTGGCGCCCATCATGCCGGTGCTGATGCCATATACCCCGGGTGGCCCATGGCTTCCAATGTATGAAGGTGAGCCTAATACCCTTGACGATTTCAGAGAAAAGATGCTGGCCCATTTTGACATGTTCCCTGTGGGTGAAGTTCAGCGTGTTAGTCTCCTGATGATGCAGTTAAGTGGCCATGCTAAGCGAGAAGTCACAGCATGGGCAGCTGATCTAAAAGGCACTGTTGAACGCATATTTGCTGGATTAAAAGCTACATTTGAAACCACGGCCAGCAGCAAAGCTAAAATACGATTCTTTAATTGCAAACAAAAAGCTAATGAGGTCGTGAGAGACTTTGCCTTAAACCTGCAGGAAGCCCTTAAATCACTTACACTGGCTGAACCCATTTTTAACACCGGAGCGGATAAACTGCTAAGAGATCAATTTATTGAGGGACTCTACACCCCTTCTCACCGGGGGCATGTGAGCATGCTTGTTTTTAAGAACCCTGAATTGACATTTGCCCAATTAAAGGAGAGCGCTATACGTCTCCAGCTGGCAGAGGCACCTCGGGATCAGGATCCTGCGCAACCCATGGCAGAGGCACCTCAACAACAGGGAGTGCCAGCGACATCAGCTATGTCTGGGGCCATTGCTAAGCCCCTGGGGCCCAGTACTAATGAGGCTCTTCAACAAAAGCTTGACTCTTTAGCTGATGTTGTTGCTTCAATGGCTAAAACCATGCAGGAGATGAGAGGACACAAGATGGAGTTGGCAAACTGTAGAGAAGATGTTCCATGGATGAGACCCCGGAGATACCCGACATGGAGAGGACGACCCCGCGACCGCTACCAACCGGATGGACAGCCCATTTGCCGCCGTTGCCAGCAGCCAGGCCACTTTGCACGAGATTGTGATTTAAACGGGAATCCCCTGGGAATGCGGGCCGCTTCGCAGGAATGAACTTTCAAGGCCCAACACCCTGGCACGACAGGTACATCGGAGGACGACCCATTATCCCGATCGTGCTGGACGGAATTCCCCTCAACGCTTTGCTGGACACAGGTTCCCAGATTTCATCTATACCGTATATCCTTTATAAGAGGTACTGGGCTGATGCAGATATTGATAAAGGGCCCTCTGATGTTGAACTAGATATATGGGCCAGTAATGGTAAGTTGGTACCGAAACTAGGATTCAGGGAGATGACCATAAAGATTGGTAAAGTAGAACTGAAGAAACAGGGTATAATTGTTGTTGATGTTGACCGGCGGAACTGTGAACCAACTGTATTGATAGGAATGAATGTGTTAGAGAACTGCTTTTCCGAAGTCATTTCTGTCTTACAGCAAATTGCTGAAACTGCCCAATCCTGCCAGCAGAGAGTTCTCCGGAGGGAAATAAAAGTATTGATGTTAAGGCAACAGGTAGAAGTTGCAGGTGGAGAAATCGGCAGTGTGAGGGTAAGTGATCCAACGTCTATTGTAATCCCACCAAAAACAGAAATGCTGGTATGGTGTAGAGCAGCCATTGGTACTAAGGGACGAGATTATCAAGCCTTAATAGAACCAGTGTACACCGACAGCAGGCCCACTATACTCACAGCACGAGGGATAGTCGAGGTACACCGGGGACGAGTGCCGGTACGACTTTTGAACTGTGGAGAGGAAGAGGTCACTTTGCCAAGGTATGCTACAATGGCAAAGCTATATACTGTTGACAACAATGCCATCACAACCATTGAGCCCTTAGAACCAACCTGTCAGGTGGAAGGCAATGGCTCAGATGGAGAAATGGAGGATTGGTGCCAACAGCTACACGTGGGCATAAATTCAACACCTACCCATCAAAAACAAGGGGTGTATAGGCTAGTGACGGAATATGAACAAGTCTTCAGTAAACACCCATTGGACTTCGGACGGATAGAAGGGGTAGAACACACAATCCCCACAGGTGACCATCCCCCAATAAAAGAAAGATATAGACCCATACCGCCCGCTCACTATCAATGTGCAAAAGATATGCTGAGGGAAATGAAACAGGCCGGGGTAATAAGAGACAGCTGTAGCCCCTGGGCGGCCCCTCTAGTGATTGTCAAAAAAAAGGACGGAACCATGAGAATGTGCGTAGACTACCGGAAGATTAATAACATCACCCATAAAGACGCCTACCCCTTGCCTGGGATAGAAGAGTCCTTAACTGCTTTGAAATCTGCTAATTATTTTTCCACCTTAGACTTAACAAGCGGGTATTGGCAAGTCCCTGTGGCTGAGAGAGATAAGGAAAAGACGGCATTCACCACACCAATGGGTCTATGTGAATTTAATCGCATGCCGTTCGGACTCTGCAACGCATCCGGTACCTTCCAGCGGCTGATGGAATGCTGCCTCGGACACAAGAACTTCGAGACCGTCCTCCTGTACCTAGATGATGTGATCGTCTACTCAAAGACTTACGAACAACACTTAATAGACCTGGCAGAAGTGTTCGAAGCCTTATCCAGGTATGGCATGAAAGTCAAGCCATCCAAATGTCACCTTCTCAAGCCAAAGGTACAGTACCTGGGACACATCGTGAGTTCGGAGGGAGTAGCACCAGATCCCGAGAAAATAAGCGCCATAAGGGATTGGCCAAGACCTACCAGCGCAAAAGAAGTGAGACAATTCCTGGGATTGGTGGGTTACTATCGCAGATTTATAAAAGGATTTACCAAGTTGGCAGCACCCTTGCAAGACGCCTTGGTAGGGCAGACGAAGAAACCTTCAAACCGAAACCCTCCTTTTCAGTGGAACGACGAAAGGGAAGACTCCTTTGAACAACTAAAGAAGGCACTAACCGGAGAAGAGGTTCTGGCATACCCAGATTACCATAAACCTTTCATCCTCTACACCGATGCCAGTAATGTGGGACTAGGAGCGGTGCTGTCACAAAAGCAAGAAGGTCGGGAGAAAGTCATCGCCTTTGCAAGTAGAAAGCTCCGGCCTACTGAAAGAAATTCAGAAAATTACAGCTCCTTCAAATTGGAACTACTGGCAGTAGTTTGGGCTGTGACGGAGCGTTTCAAACACTATCTGGCCGCTGCAGAATTTATTGTCTATACTGACAACAATCCGTTGACCCACCTGGACACAGCCAAATTAGGTGCGTTAGAACAGCGATGGATAGCCCGGTTATCTAATTACAACTTCATAATCAAGTATCGAGCAGGTCGCAAGAATGGAAATGCCAATGCCCTATCCCGGATGCCACACTTGAGAGATGTAGAAGAGGAAACGGGGGAGCTTGAAGAAATTGAACTACCAGCCTTCCATCGTCCCAAGGCAAAACATCATCAGTCAAGTACCTATCAGAAACAACAAGAGGTGAATTTTAATCCGTTAGCACACCATAGATGGGCTGACACCCAAGACAGCAATCCGGCTGTGAAGTTGGTGAAAGAACTGTTGACTGAGCAAAGTGCATATCCCGATGAGGATGCCCCAGAAGAGACGCATCAACTCTGGAAAGAGAGAGGCAAAATGTTCCTGTATCAAGGGAAGCTCTGTAGAAGATACACCAATCCGAAAACACATGAATTGGTTTGGCAGATTATTGTGCCTAAACAAGATGTGAAGATGGTCCTCGAAGCTTACCATAATGGTGCTGGTCACTTCGGTTGGAAAAAGTTAGAAGTACTTCTAAGAGAAAGATTTTATTGGGTCGGGATGAGAAAATCAATCAAACAGTGGTGCAGAAATTGTGGCCCGTGCAACCTCAGAAGAAACGATCAAAAGAACCAAAGAGCACCACTGCAGCCCATAATCACCAAACAACCACTTGAACTTGTAGCCATGGACCATGTGAAGTTGACACCAAGCCGGTCCGGCTATGTCTATGCCTTGACCATCGTGGACCATTATTCACGCTTCTTGGTAGTAGTACCCGTAAAAGATCTGACAGCAAAAACAGCAGCCAAAGCGTTCCAAACGTACTTTTGTAGACCCCATGGATATCCGGAACAGGTTCTCACCGACCAAGGTACAGCCTTTGAATCAGAGATCTTCAGAGAATTCTGTAATATGTATGGTTGCAAAAAGATCCGGACGACGGCCTATCATCCACAAACAAACGGCTTATGCGAGAAGATGAACCATATTGTAATAGACCTACTAAAGACTTTACCTGAGACAGAAAGGAATCAATGGCCAGAGAAATTGCCTGACTTGGTGGATGTGTATAATCATGTCCCGGTGAGCTCCACCAACTGCACCCCAGCTTACCTTATGCGTGCAAGACCCGGCCAATTACCAATCGATCTAGAAATGGGAATTCTGAAACCAGACGCAGAAGTTCAAGACTCCAATTGGGATATCATACGGCAAAAGCAGTATCGCCAAGTGCAAGAGAGTGTGGAAAGAAGCCTTCAGCAAACTAGAGAAAGACAAGAGCGAACTTTCAACCAGAATGCTCTAGCGACCCCATTAAGACCGGGTGACCAAGTGCTCAAGAGAAATCGTCGAACCAATAAACTGGACAATCAGTGGGAAGCCGTACCCTACACAGTTTTACCAACAAGAGTGGATAATCCTAAAATGTGTCTCATTAGCAAAAACGGAGGCTTAACATCTGTACTAGTGTCAAGAGACAATCTTAAATTATGTCCGGAAGCACTGAAAGAGCCAGACGTTGTCCAGCCAGAACCAGAAGTTATTCAACCCATACAGGTTCAACCAGTAAAGGAAAAAGAAGAGGAAGTGTATCACACCTGTATAGGAGACTTTCCCAAAACCCTACTAACATACCATGGTGCAGTAGTGGTTCCCATGGTGGCCTTTTACCCAACACCGAACCCAATACCAGAAGTCCCAAGACAGGAAGAGGCTGACCCCGTACTACAGGAGGTTCCAGGCCAGGAAGAACAGATTCCTGGTCAGAGTAATCCCATTCACGGTGGACTTGCCAACTCCATAGTCGTGGAATTATCTTTAGCAGAGCGGGCAGATACTACATCCGCAGTAGACAGTAGTACACCACATGAAGAGACACCGCTATTACGTAGATCACAGCGTAGTACCCAGGGTCAATTACCGGCCAGGTATGTAGATTACCAACTATAAAGCTCATAATGTGAATTGTATATATGTTATGCCGTATATAGTTAAACAGAAAATGTAGTATAGTCATTGCTATCAGTCTGCAACGTTTAAGCCCAGTGCCTACAGAGACTTGTCTGTATGAACTTATTGCATATTCTTGAACTTTTTATCAGCCCGGAGGCACTAAATCAAAGCTCCGGAAAGACTGCTTTTTGAACTTTGCTTTTTGCTCTTTTTGAACTTTCTTTAGACTTTATATTGATAACTCCGTTGGAAAAATGGAACTAAATTCCTGGACACTAAGTACAGTGCCGTTCCTAATACCTTCAAGGATAGAACTATATTAATGGACGCTATTTGAAGTGACTTTTTACAGAACTCTATTTTTGTTTCCTTGAGTGGTTTTTGTAACTTTTCATTTTTAAGACTCTGTACATATTAATTGTTATTTCAAAATGTTATTGTCCCACAGTCCCGGAGTACTGTTCTTAACTAAGGGGGAATGTGGCACCCCTAGGGGTATTTGCCACAAAAATAGTTACTGACAGTAAGTACAAATACTAAAATAGCAAGACTGCACTACCACCTCTGGCCAGAAGGGGGAGCTCCAGAGACTCCCCTTGATCCATTCTGGTCTGAGAGAAGAAATGGCAGTTGGGCCAAGGAGCTGATAGTGAGAGGTCATACAGTTGAATCTCTAACAGCCCTGTGACTGTTACCAGGCCTAAATCACCGGCCTGAGGAGAAGAGGGATAGAGAAAAAGGACATTGTGAGAACCGGGTAGCATTAATCACTACCCAGAACAGGCGCAAAGACGGATACCGGATCCGTGGCTGTATTCATTATATATAATACAGCAACCGGAAAAACGTGAGGTGATATCAGCTTCACTAGGGTCGGATGCAGCAACAGACACAGAGTTCAGCGGTACTCCCAGAGGGGGTAAACCGATAAAAGGACTCGGGTTGCCCGTCGAACCAGGACCCGGAGGGGACAGATTGGGCCGGCAGCCAGTTCACATACAGCAGCGGGGCCACACAGAAATTGCGCACAATAAGAGGCGAAGACCCCGGCAGGGTCAAAGTAACTCAGAGTTCCCATACAGACTCCGGTGACAGGACTGGTTGTAAATCCTTTTATGTTAAAGTAAACTGGTTAAACGTTTCAGTGCCTCAGTCTTTCATTTGGACAATAGCCATCTATCCAGGATCGAGATCGTCACCGCTGGGAGAACCTGCTGCTGATCAAGTAAGTGCCTGTCCCCTCATGATACCCCTTACACTGTGCATTGCCTGAGGCCACAGCACCGGGTCAAGCCACCCGTGACATCCCCCTCAAGAGACAGACTCCATTGGTCCGGTGCTGGGTATCCCGGTCTCCTGGGCGTCACAATAAGCAAGTTGGCAAATCACATACTTGCAATGTCGACCACTCAAGCAGGAAATAGAGGGGAATCGTGTGTGCACTGTCACAATTCAGCAACCTGCAGTCAACATAAAATGAATGATAAACCGAGAAAACCCAAAAGGTGTCTCCAAGAAAAGGCCAGCACATGAGCTAAGAAGCATAGAATGGTAGAGTTGGAAGGGACCTCCTGGGTCATCTGGTCCAACCCCCTGCTCAATGCAGGATTCACTAAACCATCCCAGACAGATGTCGTTCCAGCCTCTGTTTGAAGACTTCCATTGAAGGAGAACTCGCCACCTCTCGTGGCAGCCTGTTCCACTCATTGATCACCCTCACTGTCAAAAAGTTTTTTTTTCTAATATCTAATTTGTATCTTCTCCCTTTCAGTTTCATTCCAATCACTTCTCATGTTTCCATGTGCAAATGAGAATGATGATCCCTCTACACTGTGACAGCCCTTCAGATATTTGTAGACAGCTATTAAGTCTCCTCTTAGCCTTCGTTTTTGCAACCTAAACATTCCCAGATGCTTTAACTGTTCCTCTTAGGACATACTTTGCAGACCACTCACCGTCCTGGTAGCTCTTCTCTGAACTTGCTCCAGTTTTTCAATGTCTTGAGGAGAGGAGAGTACATCTCTTTTAAAGGGAACCTGTCACCCCCAAAATCGATGGTGAGCTAAGCCCACCAGCATCAGGGGCTTATCTACAGCATGGTAATGCTGTAGATAAGCCCCCGATGTATCCTGAAAGATGAGAAAAAGAGGTTAGATTATACTTACCTGGGTGGGCGTTCCGGTCCGATGGGCGTAGCGGTCCGGGGCCTCTCATCTTCTTACGATGACGTCCTCTTCTTGTCTTCAACGCTGCGGCTCCGGCGCAGGCGTACTTTGTCTGCCCTGTTGAGGGCAGCGTAAAGTACTGCAGTGCGCAGACGCTGGGCCTCTCTGAACTTTCCTGCTACCTGCGCACTGCAGTACTTTGCTCTGCTCTCAACAGGGCAGACGAAGTACGCCTGCGCCGGTGCCGCATCGTGAAGACAGGCATTACAGAATGCTATAGATAAGCCCCTGATGCTGGTGGGCTTAGCTCAACTTCCATTTTGGGAGTGACAGGTTCCCTTTAAGGCCTCTCCCAGGACAATTGGTCAGAGAAGAAAATCAAGAAATATTCAATTAAAAAACCTTTCTTAGGAGATTATTATAGTCAATACATCAACATCTACATCAATGTTTCACAATCGTTTCTAACGAAGTGTTGATTATTTTCACAAGACAATGGCGATAAATCACCACGATTCTGGGACCGAGAAGTGGAGAGCCGAGCTCATGCTGTAAAACCATTACATTTTGCAGCCGTATACTGGAATAAATCTGTAAATTATTTAGTACTCACAGGAGTTGAAAGTGCATTCTTTCTGGAGAGATAGGCAATGTTCAGTCCGTCCACCACGATATCATAGGGCGGTTGAGAATCCACAAATTTCAGAAACGCCTGCAACTCCTACAAAGAAAAAACACAACATAATAGTGACATGGGACTATAACATCCATCACCTTTCCTGCAGTCAGGCAATATGAGCAGGAAAGTGGTAATATTGACATAAAGAATATTCTGGAATGTTATTGAGCTCAATTAAAAATCATAAAAGGTTGGGAAATGTCCATTTAATAGTTTTCATTCTCTAGCACTTATAGAGAACCTCTCATATTGACAATGGTCTTTGATCTGCAAGCAACATGTTCTAGAGCAGGAGAAGTTGATTAATTGACAGTTCCCTTAATGACTGACAATTATCTCTGCATGCTGAATCACTGAGTAGGACCGCCCACTGGACTCCTAGGCATACAAACACTAGGGATTTCAATGAATACAATGCAAGTTATAAGTAATATTTTCTTTTCTCACAACCCTATACAGCAGCTTGCAAAAGTATTTACCCCCTTGGCATTTTTCATGTTCTGCTACCTCACAACCTGGAATTTCACTGTTTGTTTGAGGATTTGCATCAGTTCATGTAAAGAACATGCCTACAACTGTGAACATTTGTTTTTTGGGTTTTCTTTTTATTGTGAAACAAATAACAAATAGGACAAAATAACTGAAACACACTTCATTATCCATAACTATTCACCCCCCTAAAGTCAGTACTTTTTAGAGCCTCCTTTTGTGGCAATTACAGCTGCAAGTTGCTTTGCCCATTCCTCAAGGCAAAACTCCTCCAGCTCCTTCAAATTAGATGGTTTCCCCTGGTGACCAGCAATTTTCAAGTCTAACCACAGATTCTCAATTGGATTAACATCTGTGCTTTGACTAGGCCACTCCAAAACATTTACATGTTTCCTCTTAAACCAATCGAATGTTGCTTTACCTGTATGCTTTGGGTCATTGTCTTGTTGGAAGGTGAACCTGCATCCCAGTCTCACATCACTGACAGACTGAAACAGGTTTTGCTCAAGAATAGCCCTGGATTTCGCATCATCCAACTTTCCCTCGACTTGGACCATTTTCCCTGTCCCAGCTTCCGAAAAACATCTCCACAATATGATGCTGCCACCACCGTTTTTCACTGTGGGGGTGGTCTTCTTGCAGTGATGATCTGTGTTGGTTTAATGCCAGACATAGCAAAACTGGTGAACAAAAAGTTCAGTTTTGCTCTCATCTGATCATAGAACCTTCCTCCATACATTTGGGGAGTCTCCCACGTCTTTTGGCCAACTCAAAACAAACCTTACGATTTTTGTGTGTAAGCAAAGGCTTTTTTTATGCCCACTCTCCCATAAAGGCCACCTCTGTGGAGTGTACGACTTATTTTCAAAAAGGAGAAACATTGGAGTTTTTGGCAAAATTTCTATAACAACCTTTATTGAAACACACCATCAAACATATTAACAAACAAAATTTAAAAGATGTGATTAAAAAAAGACACCAACACTGGCCGCACTCAGTACTCAATGTAATACTAAAGGGCTTCAATCAACATGATATTTCAAGGACCTCATCACCTACAATGTCCATCCACCTTCTCCCAAAGGTTAATGGAGGGAGGACAATAATCAAGGCCAGCGGCTGTTGTAGAATCTTCTCTGGGGATTCCTCTCCCTCACTGCCCCCTTAATACATATTTACAAAAATCAACGTATGTTAAGTTGATAATGGGGCCTCCCTGACGAAGCGGTAGCGAAACGTGCGTTGGAGTGGTGTGTGCGGGGCAGTGGCATGTCATATCGGTTGGTATTTGTGGCTGATTTTATTAGTTATAATTCCCACATTCAAATCTTTTTTGTGGATTAGGTTTTGCACTTCTGGCACTTTAATTCAAAATTATTTTGCACAAGCACAATCTTTGAATGAATTCTGTGTGGATATATTACATTTATAGTGGGACTTTAATATAAATATATTTATTTTTAAGCACTTTCAGTTCCACATATATTACTTATGGTCTTTATTGCACTTTATATATCACTGATGTGTTATCATTTATATAGGTACTTAATTTCTTTCCGCCAGCCATGAATTATAATTGATTAGGAAAAAATATTTTTTTAATAATATTATTTAATATATATTGCATTTTTTATTATATATATATATATATATATATATATATATATATATATATTTTACCAACTGATTACAGGATTAAATATTTGTGTTTCTCTAACATCTGGTTTTTATACATTTTTTTATCTTAACAAAAATTCCTGTTTTTATTATGTATATTGTGTCACTTGCTTTTTATATATTAACCCCTTCACCCCCGGAGCTTTTTCCGCTTTTTCATTTTCGTTTTTTGCTCCCCTCCTTTCCAGAGCCATAACTTTTTTATTTTTCCGTCAATATGGTCATGTGAGGGCTTATTTTTTGCGGGACGAGATGTACTTTTGAACGATATCATTGGTTTTACCATGCCGTGTAACAGAAAACGGGAAAAAAATTCCAAGTGTGATGAAATTGCAAAAAAAAAGTGCAATCTCACACTTGTTTTTTGTTTGGCTTTTTTGCTAGGTTCACCAAATGCTAAAACTGACCTGCCATTATGATTCTCCAGGTCATTACGAGTTCAGTTTCTAGTGCAGTAATGCAGTTCAAATTTCGTGTTTTCAAGTTTGCATGTTTTAGCGCTGCAGTGTGCTGCCTTATTTACTTAACTATATACGAGTTGGCGACTCTGGGTTCAGCACCTGTTCACACTGAGTCTATGTTTGGATGTGCCGGTCAGGTTTTTGAAATGTATTACGAGTTCATAGACACCTAACATGTTTAGGTTATTTTTTATCTA
Source organism: Ranitomeya imitator (assembly GCF_032444005.1). Taxonomy (NCBI): domain Eukaryota; kingdom Metazoa; phylum Chordata; class Amphibia; order Anura; family Dendrobatidae; genus Ranitomeya; species Ranitomeya imitator. The sequence goes on along the minus strand of NC_091282.1, from coordinate 712,120,332 downwards.
AGTGGTGAAAAAAAATTCCAAAGTTTGCTTAAAAATAAAAATAAAAAATTGTGCGATTTTCCGATACCTGTAGCGTCTCCAATTTTCGTGATCTGGGGTCAGGTGAGGGCTTATTTTTTGCGTGCCGAGCTGGCATTTTTAATGATACCATTTTGGTGTAGATACGTTCTTTTGATCGCCCGTTATTGCATTTTAATGCAATGTCGCGGCGACAAAAAAAACGTAATTTTGGCGTTTTGATTTTTTTTCTCGCTACGCCATTTAGCGGTCAGGTTAATCCTTTGTTTTTATTAATAGATCGGGCGATTCTGAACGCGGCGATACCAAATATGTGTATGTTTGATTTTTTTTTAAATTGTTTTATTTTGATTGGGGCGAAAGGGGGGTGATTTGAACTTTTATATATTTTTTATTTTTTTTATATTTTTAATCACTTTTTTTTTACATTTTGGCATGGTTCAATAGCCTCCATGGGAGGCTAGAAGCATGCATAACTCGATCGGCTCTGCTACATAGAGGTGAAGTACAGATCACCTCTATGTAGCAGAAATGCAGGGTTGCTTTGAACGCCGACCACAGGGTGGCGCTCAAAGCAATCGGCTATCAACAACCATAGAGGTCTCAAGGAGACCTCTGGTTGTTATGGCAATGCACTGCTGACCCCCGATCATGTGACGGGGGTCAGCAGTGCGAGCACTTCCGGCTGCGCGGCCGGGAGCGCTAGTTAAATGCCGCTGTCAGCGCTTGACGGCGGCATTTAACTAGTTAATGGGCGCGGGCGGATCGCGATTCCGCTCGCGCTCATTGCACGCACATGTCAGCTGTACAAAACAGCTGACATGTCGCGGCTTTGAGGTGGGCTCACCGCCGGAGCCCACCTCAAAGCAGGGGATCTGCCAGCTGACGTACTATTCCGTCAGCTGGCAGAAAGGGGTTAATAAAATAATATCGATCTATTATCTTTTTGATGAATATTTTTTTGGGTTTATATTTATAACTAATATTCATTAATTGTATATTTGATCAGATATTTTTAGTATTTCTTTTCTATATAGGATTTTGATCATATTATATAGCACTGTGTACTTACAATTGGCCACTTTGCCTTTCTACCCAGCTAATTGTTCTCTTTTACATTAGATCTATGACATCACCTGATTTAAAACTGATTAGTTGCATCCTTCTAAACGCTATGTATTAACAGGAGGTCAATTTTACCTGTATAACCCTCTGCAAAAGTTCCTGGCAGGAGGGAATGAGGCAGCAGCTGGGTCAAGAGTTGAAGAGGGGCTTCAACTTTTGACCGCGCTGTTCTCTCGGCGGAGACATTCCAGGACCTGGGGAAGGATTTTTTTAAAAAAGCAATTCCAGCCAAGTGACATGAGTTACTGAATCAGTAAACCCCTTTAATATCGTTGTGCTGGATAATCGATTTAATTAACTCAGATAATGAAAAATGTGCAAAGTATCCATTATAATCCAGTTTAAGACCTGGATGCACATATCAATAAAAAATGTAAATGAAAGAAAAAAGTACATCCGCACCACTGCTATCAGTTAGACCCTTGTGACACTCCTCTAATGCACCATATTGCCGTACATAGCCTATATGGCAAAAAAAATCACTTGCCGGGGTGCTGCTTATGCGACAGTTCATGTACAATACCAAAAATAAGAAAAAAGACAAGAGCACTCACCGGTGATGATTCATCAGATTTATTCGGACATAAATACTATACTGCAGGGAGGGTAGTGAACACACGCGGACGACGGCCGTTTCGTGCGCAATGCGCAGGACCAGTTGAAGTGCATTGCGCACGAAACGGCCGTCGTCCGCGTGTGTTTACTACCCTCCCTGCAGTATAGTATTTATGTCCGAATAAATCTGATGAATCATCACCGGTGAGTGCGCTTCTCTTTTTTCTTATTTTTGGTATTCTATCAATAAAAAAGTAGACATCTGCAAGAGCAGAGTAAAAAAAGAGGACTGTAAATCAGCTAGAGGAAGGAAAACTGTTTTAGTGCCACCTAGTGGTGGAAGTTACACTATCAGTCAATGCCAGCTCGTGCACAAGCGCTGCAACGTGACTAATGGCCAATGCAGAGGCTAATTATTGGCCGACTAAACCGGCCAGCAAATATCAGATGAAAGCGCAAAAATCATTGTTATGGTGTGAACAATCACTCTATGCGCATAGAAGTCTGGCTTAAATGGAATTGAAAGGCTTGTATATAACTGATCAGTGGTCATTTAAAGGGGTTGACCTATGTTAAAAAAAACTTTATGTGGCAATATCTATTTTAAAAAAACTGAGTACTGCTTACTCTCCCCCTGGTCCGGCACCGACTCTCTGCTGCTGCCCCGGTTTCTACTGTTTGGCTGCAAATGTGAAGTCAACAGCGCTGCAGCCAATCAGTGAGCTCTGCGATGGCTGATCTGTGTACACGGACAGTGCTGCTGAGCTCACTGATTGGCTACTGGGCTGTTGATGTGATGTCAGCTCTGCAGCCAAAATCAGATACCTGGAGCAGCAGCAGAGACTCAGCACTGGACCTGGGGAGGGTGAGTAAAGAATTTTTTTTATATATATAACAAAGTGCACCTGGGGACTGAGATTTTTCGAAAGGGGACAACCCCTTGAAACAAGAGTCTCCCCCAGAAGAAGAGATGTGCATGTGCAGACAGCTGATCTGTGTTTTCTTTTTTTTTTAGGAGCATTGCCTGGAATGGAAGACTTCTTATACCTGCTGATGGTTTCCACATGGAGAAACAGTATTCCCTCAAATACAATACTAGTTAAAAACAGAAACAAAATGTATAGTCATGCAGTGCAATGGTGAAAATCTCTCAGCAGCTAAACAGGACAGGCACAAAGAAAATAGCCAGACAAGTTCCCCGTGCGCTCAGAAAAGCACGCGGGGATTCCCCAGTATCAGCGCAGGTCTGAAGTAGGGTGTGGCGAAATAAGGAACATGTCCTGTTCTACCATTCCTGGTAATCCCCTAGATGCTCAGCAACCTGTATTACAAACAACTTGCAAAGAACATTATAAAATTAATCATTAAACAAAGATAAATCAGCAAGGACATATGCAACGTACGCGGCATTACTAGGAGGCAGTCCGCATCAGTGTGCGCCACGTCACAGCTAAGGCTGGCCAGCCCTTGAGCCACTTCACAACTGAGAAGGATGGGGCAGATGGATTGCAACATGTCTGATTCTTATGTTCCAAAAAGATAAGCTGGCGCCTGAGAAGTCTGGCAGCTGCTTATTCCCTTTTTCTATTGGGAACACAGGCAGAGCTGAGCAGAGATAAGTGTGCATGTTTATGGAGGGGAAATCAGGAGAGATGGCTATTGGCAGTCAGTGATGTAATATGTATGGCTATCTGAGGATTATCTCGGGGGTATGAACAAGAGCAATGCATCCCCAGAGACACAACTCTGTACATACAGAGGGTGAAATAAGTATTGAACACGTCACCAATAAGTATTGAACACGTCACCAATTTTCTAAGTAAATATATTTGTAAAGGTGATATTGATATGAAATTATCACCAGATGTCGGTAACAACCCATCCAATCTACACAGGCAAAGAAATCAAACCGTAGATGTCCATAAAATAAGTTGTGTATTAATTAGAAATGACGTAGGGAAAAAAAATATTGAACACACTTACTGAAATGTAATACATCATACAAAGCTTTTGTTGGTGATGACAGCTTCAAAACACCTCCTGTATGGAGAAACTAGTCGCGTGCATTGCTCAGGTGTGATTTTTGCCCATTCTTCCACTCAAATTTTTCCAATCCTGAAGGACCCGTGGGCTCCTTCTATGAACTGAGCTTTATTTCCTTCCAAACACTTTATAGGTCCAGTGATTAGCTTTGCCATTCTCGCAGCTTTATTTTCTTTCTCTTAAACCAATTGAGAGTTTCCTTGGCTGTGGGTTTGGGGTCATGGTCTTGCTGAAATGTCTACCCATGTTTCACCTTCATCATCCTGGTAGATGGCAGCACCTGATTTATATTAAGAAAGTCTCGGTACATCTGTCCATTCATCCTTACTTCAATTATATGACGTTTGCCAGAGACAACCCCACACCATGATGTTCCCACCTCCAAACTTCACTGTTGGTATGGTGTTTTTAGGGTGGTATGCAGCACCTTTTGGGCTCCAAACAGTGTTTGTATTATGGCATCCAAAGAGTTCAATATTGGTCTCATCTGACCAGACTATATTCGCACAGTATTTCACAGACTTGTCTAAATGTTGTTGGGCAATCTTTAAACACACTTGAACATGCTTTTTGTTCAGCAACTAGGTCTGCGTAGTGAGCGTGCATACAGGGCATGGAGATTGAGTGCATTAGTTATAGTTTTCTTTGAACAATTATACCTGTTGATTTCAGGTCTTTCTGTAGCTCTTCACAGGTGATCCTTGGCTCTAGGACAACTCTTCCGATTCTTTTCACTCCGCTGTCTGAAGTCTTGTGAAGAGAACCTAGTCGTGGCCAATTTATGGTGAAAGAATGTTCTTTCCAATTCCAGATTATGGCCCCAACAGTGCTCACCGGAACCTTCAGTAGTTTAAAAATTCTTCTGTAACCAATGCCAACCGTATCACCAAAGGTAAGGAGGATTCACTAAAGAGGATATAAATGCATTGATATAAAACTTAGCTTTTAGTAGCCATGCAAAAAATGTTTCTGGAGCATCTTTTACATAGCTAATAAAAGATATGTTTTATATCAATACATTTATATCCACTTTGCTGAATCCTATATACCTTTGGTGTTCCTGCTGTAGCTGCTCTGGTTTCATTTATTTGAGGTACTTCACGTTTCACGCCTTAGAAGGTGAGCGGACGTTTTGTTTTTCCTCAATGCCATCAGTATGTTTTGCAACAATAAGGTTGCAAAGGACTTGAGACCGTTCATTGATTTACCCATTATTAGATGGGACCTCAGTAAAGAGACCTTTTTATCGGCCATCCGTTGAACCAGCTGATTGTTCACTAAGTGGCAGGATTGCTTTCTAATTAGATTTCAGCTGGTGTAATGACTTTCCGTGGCTTTTTGCACCTCACTTTCTTCAGGCGTTCAATACTTTTTCATTTCTCATTATTACCCATAACTTACCGTATATACTCGAGTATAAGCCAAGTTTTTGCGCACTTTTTTTGTGCTGAAAATGGCCCCCTCGGCTTGTACTCGAGTCATTGTCCCAGATAATGGAGGTGGAGCGGCAGCGGTGGAGCAGCGGGTCACAGGAGGGAGAACCGGCTGCTCCGGCTAAAGAGAAATGAATATTCACTGCGCTGGTAGTGAATATTATTATTATTGAATATTTAATGAATGTGAATATTCAATCTTCTGAAACAGCGCAGACAGTGTCAGCCGCAGCTGCTGACTTCCAGCAACGGCCAGGTGGTCTTATGTGCCCGCTACTTAAGAGAAATTAATATTCACCTTTCTCCATGCCCATAAGCGTGGAGAGAGGTGAATATTCATTCCCTTAAGTGGCGGAGACACGTGGCCGCATGGTGGCTGCGACTGACACTCTGCTCGCTACTTAATAGCAACGGATACTCAGTGCCCTCCACACACATAGTCCTGGTGTAGGGAGCAGTGAGTATTCCGGCAGCTGTCCTCAGCTTGTAAGCAGCACATGATGTCCCTACCATGCGCTGCTTACAAGCATAAAGCAGCTGCTGGCACCGGAACAAGACGCAGGAAGGCTAAGTAGGATGTTTTTATGTTTTTTGATGGGAGCCATGCATACCAGGATAGGGATGAGGGTGCCATGCATACAAGAATAGGGATGAGGAACCATGCATACCAGGATAGGGATGAGGAGGACATGCATACAAGGATGGGGATGAGGAGCCATGCATACCAGGATAGGGATGAGGAGACATGCAAACCAGGATGGGGATGAGGAACTATACAAACCAGGATGGGGATGAGGAGGCCATACATACAAAGATAGGGATGAGGAGGCCGTATATACCAGGAAAGGGATGAGGAGGCCATACATACAAAGATAGGCATGAGGAGGCCATGCATACAAGGATAATGATGAGGAGCCATGCATACCAGGATAGGGATGAGGAGTAATGCATACCAGGGTGGGGATGAGGGGACAATGCATACCAGAATAGGGATGAAGAGTAATGCATACCAGGATGGGGATGAGGGGACAATGCATACCCGGTTTATACTCGAGTCGATAAGTTTTCACAGTTTTCGTGGCAAAATTAGGTTCCTCGGCTTATACTAGAGTATATACGGTAATTTATGGACGTCTATGGTGATTTTTTTGCTTGTGTGGATTGGATGGGTTCTTACTGACATCTGGTGAGAATTTCATGTCAATAGCACCTGTAGAAATATATTTACTTAGAAAATTGATGACGTGTTCAATGTTTATTTCACCCGCTGTATGTGTGTTTATACCTGTTACTGCTGCCCCATTCAATACCACATCTAAGCTCATAAGGAACAAGCTGCTGTATCTGTGTTATCAGTGAATGGGGATGCCAAACTCTCTAAAGTGCTTTGGTCCCTTTTATTAATCCAGATCACTGGGGTCCTGGGAGTCCAATGCCCACTGATCAAACATAGAAGGATAGGCAGTCAGTGTTAAAGTCCTTGAAAACTCCTTTAAGATTAAAATGAAACAATACAAAGTACTAATATATTACACATCAGCTTGTTGTGTGAAAGATGTGGGAAATTATTTAAAAATAAAAGATTTTTTTATAGCTAAAATTAAAGATTTTTTTCTCATAAGCAGAACTTATCACCTATTGAAGAGATATCTCTTAATTCTATAGACTGAGTGGAGCACCAGAGACTGATGCTCAATTTGAATGAGTTATTTGGGACTCCTGTTCTGATGATTGGAGGGGGGAGTAGCAGTTAATCCTGTCAATGGGGGATTCCCATAATCATAATTTTCATGTATTAAGTATTTATGTATCTGAAATCCAGGCTCAAGCTTCAACTGGTGTTATTATTGTAAGAAATTAATCAAACATTGATCCTACCAGATACAAGATAAATGGAATCTGTCTGCATGATCTGTCAGTCAAGCAGAGGAAGGTGGGACTGAGTGGGGAATAGTTTCAGGGACTTTTGGGAAGTGCTCTGACGACACCCAGAGCACATCAGCCTCATTTGCATAAGAATTAAAATCTGTTTTTTTTAATTAGTTAGGGAGCAACAGATTGTATCATAAAAGGTATGGATGACATTATATTTCAGAGAGCAACATGACCATATAAATAGTTTGGGGATGGTGAAGATTCCCATTATCTGCACAATAAATAGGAATAGAATAGACTGACAGTTTAATGCTCCTTTAAAAGAGTTGTTTGGCCTTAGAGAGGCTGCAGTCTTGTACCCTATGTGGCTGCAAAATAGTGAATCCTCCCAGCTCGTGCACTGCGAGCTGATAGAATTTTATGCAGCCGGTGGCCAGGAGCAGTAGGCACGTGACCACAAGTATGCAATTTCCATAAAGCAGTCAGGTGCCGACTAGACGTTCGCGGACTTGCTTAGTGCAAGTGTATTGAGCGATGTCAGACACGTCTAGTCGGAATGTGGCCTAAGTATGCAGATCGCTTACACGCAGTCACATGACTGCCTGTACTCAGTGCTGGAGAATCCTAACACAGTGCATTATGTGAGCATTCACAAGTCTGCAGTCACAGTGAGTGACTGCAGACTTGTACCGTACTGGACAACCCATTTAATGCTTACATAAAATAAAGGCCAAGAAATGGGGATATCAAAAGCACTCTGAACATAGAAGAATGCCAATAAGATGTTCAGCTAGTAGACTTGTGCAGAACAATTTGGTACTCCACGGCAGCTTTCCGGCATCCTGGGCACCTCCGTTGATTAGTAGGCCCTGTTGCGTAATCATATTGCGGTGCAGTGCACGTCATGACCTTCTCATGACTTTTTTCCAAATTGTCAAAATAAGTGCCCAGGATCCCAATAGACATCAGGAAGTTTGCATTGGTCTGATCCGGCTGCCACGTAGTACCAAACTCAGCACTTTACCGGCTACTGAAACCACCAGTGACGTCATAGCTGATGCAATGCATAAAGGTCTATCGTAAACTAAATGAGTATCCTCTAATAGAGTATGATTTTTAAGGCCCCCCACATACACAGATTAAAACTGAAGTCTGAGCCAAGCGATTTAGGCTTGACCAGTTGACCATCGAACGGTATGGGCTCAGATGATGTTTGGGAAGAGAATCGGGTTGTTTGAGTTTAAATGCCTGATCCTTTTGTTTCCACGGTAGAGAAGTTGGAACGCACCACCATAGATGTAACTTTATTATTCCTACTGTATTTAGATCTACTAAATAACAATTAAATCAGGTGTACTTAATGTAAGTGGTGCTCTTCAACAATGAGTCATAGTTTGGTGCAAGAGGAAACGTAACCATGGATATAAGGAAGTGAATGTACAAAGTCTAATCAACGCCAAGAGGCAGGACGTAAGTAAAGTAAATAAGAACATACTTTTCAGGTCAAGCAGTATTCAGTTAAAGGGGTTTTCCAGTACTGTTGTGCTTTTTGGAAATGATATAACAACATTACCAGTCACCTTTTTTTTTTTTTTAAAGATGTCGGATACCCTGGCACACCCCTTTGTTTTTCATCCTGTTCTTCTATTCTGCAACTGTTTACTGTGGTCTTCTAATTGGACACTAGTGTTGGTGCAGTCACAAAACACTGTACAAATGTAAGGCTGGGTTACATTTTTTTTTTTTTTTATCAAACAGCACTCAGACCCTGAGTAGAATGGATGTATTAAAAATCAAGGATCCGAGAGTGAAATCGGCGAGTATCAGGACATGTTCTATTCTGATAGGGATCAGACTCGGCCACTGAATTATATGGGACACGGGAAGGTGTCTGATTTACTTCCATTCTGACTGGGGTGGTACATCTGTCAGACTGTAACGCAGATGTCCTCAGGCGAGGTCAGAGAGGCCAGAAACCTCCCGTGGAGTTTAATGGATATCTGATAGGGACAGAAGAGTTGATAATATGATTGCCCTGTCTCATACAGCTTCATGTTGTCGGCAGCATATTCCCTGTTTACACGGGATGCTATGCTGTCAATTACACAGGTAGTCCTAAAATGTGTCATAAGTGCTTCTACAGGATACTTTGGAGCTACACCAGGCAACAGAGGATGGGGAAACCTTGTTTAGTCACCTGTTGGCTGCAGGACTCTTACCAGGCAACTGCCCAAACTTACCCTGGCCCTACAAGCAAACAGCAGAAGACACATATCAGGATTCTGTCAATAATACATATTTATTTTACTCACTTATACAGTGCCATTAATTCCACAGAACTTCACAGACATCATCACTGTCCCCATTAGGGCTCTACATTCCCTATCAGTATGTCTTTGGATTATGGGAGGAAACCCACGCAAACAGGAGGAGAACAAACTCCTTTCAGATGTCGTCCTTGGTGGGATTTGAACCCCGGGCCCCAGTGCTGCAAGCCACAACCATCTTCATGCACACTGGTAGAAAGAGCACAGAGGGACTGTGAGGGGCAGGGCCCACAGTGTTTTTGCACAGGGGCCCTGCTCTGTCTGTGTCCATCACTGGCAGTTGTCATATGAAATGCGTAACTTCCCTTTCTTCCAGTGCAATGTGATGAAAATATAGGTGGGGAGGCCTAGCGCGGACCACTGGGTGGGAGGAGGGAGCTTCATGGAGAGTGCTGCCATATCTACTATATAAAGTGGGGGGGACAGCTGTAACTTTTGTGAAAACTTAAGGAAAAGGGGCACACTGACTACGGTCCAGGGGCACTGTTGTGATCATAGGGGATTCAGACAGTAATGGCACCTGTTGTGATAACTAATTAGTGACTTATAGTGAAAGAGGGGCGAGAAATTTGAGTAGAAAACTTGAAGGTGTTGTACCCACCTTTTGTATTTTAACAACCAAAATGGTCTGAAAATAAATTAATTAAAAAAAACCCCATATACTCACCCACCATTCCACTGCTTCCCACCTGGTCTGGGTCCAGATTCCTACTGCGACCCCTTAGTACTCCTGGCTTATATAACTTTTCTGCGATAGATGTAGATTATGTAGCCCTGCGCCAAATTGTTATTCCTTAATTTACAGTTGACGTAAGAAGCGAAACTTATTCGTCAGACTGCCGGTTGCTGTAAGGTATAGTATGCCATCTCAGGCTGGCATCGGACCATGCATGGAGAGCTGGGGCTTGTGCACGGCTGCACAGCGATTTGCATAGATGAAGTCACATTTCAACTAGACGTGCTCGGCTTCCCTCAATTCACTTCTACTGAAAAAAGTTGGATGAGACTAGTCGTCACGTGATCAGATACATGCAGTCACGAAATCGCTCCCTTGCATTGGCAATATTGGAGAACTGAGATGGCGAGCGCATCGCATGTTGTCACGATTCAGAAGTCTGCAGTCACGTAGAGTGACTGCAGACTTTGCTCTCAAACCTGGACAACCCCTTTAATTGCATGTATTTGAGGCTTAAAAATTTTTTTTTGATATTTTTGCAACTGGGTTGCATTACACATTTGGCCTCGACAGTCTCCTTGTTTTCCTACATATTTAAATTTGACAAGGCTATAAATCTGCTAGAAGGAGCTCAGAAAAAGACAAATAAGCTTCTCTATTCAGACCATCAGAATCACTGACGGATTCTCAGTGATCTCATTCTGCAGCCAGCCATAAACAGTGCAACACAGAGGCTATAGAAGGCAAACGCTGCACAATTTTTAAGAAATCCCTATTGCAAAAATGATATTTATCCCTGAATACATGCAAGTAAAAAAAAAAAAAAAGTCATAAAAAGGTGGACAACCCATTACCTGACCAAGGACTTGGTCAAAATTGGTGACCCATTGCAGTTACACTCGATCCAGGGTAGCCACAGGGCACAATGCTCTTCCTGCAAAGCAAATAAGAAGGGTCCTAATGTCAAGTACCCAGATTTAAGTCATTGTACGTACAAGTCAACCCTTGTGGTTTGATGCATGCCCCTATTCATTTCCTAATTCTGCTTTTCTTCTTTCACCAAGTCAGGTTTTCAAAGCTGGGAATTACCCAGTTCTTTTCTATGCCTCTCTAACATACCAGTGAAACGAGACAAGAATGTGAGAGTGACGGAGTGCACATAGTATAATGGTGACTAGTAGGAAAATACAGAGATTAGTTTCCTGAATGTGCAAACCAGAAACAGAACAAAAGGTAAAGAGGGTTCAAAGTCCCAACTTCAATATTCTTCAGTAATAAAAAAAATATACATATTGTTGCAAAGTAGTAAAACACATTAGATTTTTGCTACAGTTTGGATTAAATGCATCGGAAAGTTGGTCATTTAGTAATAGAAGTTATAACACCTCTAATAATAAGCCTGCAGGGCTGCGGACAGTGGAAATGTCCTCCCTCTACGATCCACATGCCTTCAAGAGAATACAGCCTGCATTCCGCAGGTTACGCAAGTAGAGAAAAGGCCTCTGCAAATGCCAAGTCATTTGCAAGGTGAAATTTTCGTTTCCACTTATGAAAGAAGATCTTTGATAACAAGAATGGTGACAAAATTCCTTGGTGTGTTCGAAAAATATGCTGTCTGACAGCCTCAACGCCTACGGGGCTAACAAACAGGTAACCTCTGCATGTGTTGTGGCTGTCGAACAGCCGCGGGGACTCAGGCATACACGCTCAATTAGGACACGAGCATGCTCAGATAACACTTGATTCAAGCACTCTCGCTCATCACTATGTTTCAACCCTCCTGGGGGGGGGCTTTATCTGCTAGTTACAATTGTATAGATGGAGGAAGAGCAGGAGAGGAGTATTGTGCATTTAGGGCGGTGGTATGTGGCACCACTTGGCATCTCCCACCACTGATCCCAAAACTCAAAGTTCCAAAACTGGCACGTTTAGTTCATATGTAAGTTTTAATATTGCACATTATTATTTTGTAACTTCTCTGATTTTTCCAGAGTTTCTTTAGTTACTTTGCTTGGGGGTTCAGGAAACAAAAACAGAAAAAAACAAATCATGAGTCAGAGACAACTGCTAGCAAACTTAGTGACCTTCTGCAGTAAAAGTTTAGTAGCGTTTCCTTCTCCATTACTCAGATTATTTGTTATTTTTAGCATTGAAGTCATTTACGTCGAAATAGTCTACGATCCTCGTACTTGTGATGCAGCTGGTTAAATCAAATGATGCAAGTGGCTTCTGTCTTACAGCAGATATCAATGCACACTGCTTAGACCTCTTTGACCTGATGAGGCTGGTGTACTGAGCACTCTATAAATCCAGCTCTCTTAACCCCTTAGTGACCAGGCAATTCTGGCACATTTTATGTGGCAATAAATTTGGAATATTTCAACATATTCCCAGTGATTTTCAATTTTCAGTTTTTTTGCGACACATCATACTTTAGGTTAATAGTAAATGAATAAGTTTTGAGTTTATTTATAAAAGTATCAGAAATGTTACAAAATGTCAGAAAAAAAATTGAAATGTTCAAACTTTGAATGTTGATCAATAATATTTGATAAAGCACCATCTGTAAAATGGTTTTTTTTGTTATTTTGTTAGGATGTTAGAAGGTTTAAAAAGGTAGCAGCTTTTTCACAAAGCGTATTTTTTTAGGGACCTACTCAGTTTTGAAGGGACTTTGGGGGGCCTATATAATGGAAAATCCCCCAAAGTGATACTATTTTAAACACAGCACCCCTTCATATATCATATATTCAAAACTGATGTCAGGTCCTTTATTAACCCTTCAGGTGCTTTTCAATTAATCAAAGTGGCATTACAGGAAAGAAAAATTGAATTTTTACCACTTACCGTATTTACCAGGGTAAACATCGGGTTACTAAGCGCGGTCCTGCGCTTAGTAACCCGATGTTTACCCTGGTTACCCGGGGACCTCGGGATCGTTGGTCGCTGGAGAGCTGTCTGTGTGACAGCTCTCCAGCGACCAAACAGCGACGCTGCAGCGATCGACATCGTTGTCGGTATCGCTGCAGCGTCGCTTAATGTGAAGGGGCCTTTAGTGTTTTGGCTGCAGCGCGGACATCATGAATACAGTAGCCATCAACGCTGCAATCAATCAGTGAGCTCTGCCAATGTAGATGGCGCAGAAGTGAATGCGTTTTTGCATCATGCATAATTATTACTAGGGGTATGAAAAGAAATCACTGGGAATCATATAATCACAAAAACTCATCCATACCCCAGGAACTATTTATGCCTTGGCTACAAATTCCCCACCTCCCATAAAGATAGGAGGGAGCTGACCGCAAATCTATGTAGGAGACGTAAAAGTCGCTATGCAGTGAGCACCCCCTAGTGGAGGCTAAAAACACTGACTGTATCCCACTGTGTGTCCATAGCAATTATACAGTATATTCTCATTCTGTGGAACAGAAACACTGCTGTAGAACATACTAGACTGTTTATTATAGGATCTTAACGTTTTATACAGTACATAAAAACCATCAGTAAGCGGTGTAACCGGTCATATCACTTTATTATGTATGAAAATGGTGGAGGAAATGAAACCCTAACTATCCATAGTACAGGTGTTTGGTAAACTAGCCATTTTTTCTAGAAGCATTCTAGTTCTTAATTTATTACTATATATAAGTAAAATTACTTGTGTTAAAAGGTGGCTTCAAATCTAAGAGAGACAGAAGAGTATGGGAATATAAACTGATGACGACCTTTGACAGTCTGAATGCAGGAATGAATGTGTCGCACGGATTTATGTCTTTTTACATCAACTAAGGAACTTGCCCCTCAGACTATGAGGGGTCATCACAACAGAACCAGACCCCAATCAGAGGACAATAAAACATTCCTTATCTAAGAACTGGTCCATTATTTATGGACATAACTGTTTATCACTCATGGTAATTCTGCTTCATGTCACCTGTCTTATCCATGTTTTTTTTTTTTCTGTGCTATGTTGTGAATAAATATGTGATTCTTCAGAATTTCTTTTAGTCTTTGCCTGATGAAGAGACCTGTGTAGTCTCGAAAGCTTGCAATTTGTTACCATCTTTTCAGTTGGCCATTAAAAGGTATCAACCACTGAGGACTCTCAATTCTAAATATTTTTTTATTGCAGAATTAGAAGTTCTGTAATCTCTTTTGTCCCACGTCAAAACCTAGTCCGACCATATGACTAAAGGTATAAGACTGTGCTGCACTCAATATCCTTTGATCCTTTCCCCTAATCAAGGTCAGACTTTTCCAAAGCAAACCTATAATTTAGCAACATTCATGGGAGATCAGGACATATCTACTCATTCCCACAACAGGTGGTCGATGTCCCCAATCTGCAAAACTGAAGGGGTGCAATATGAAGTGCATGCAGATCTAAGTTGAGAGAGAGAAGAAACTGCAGAACTTCTGATCTGAAATAGGGGGCAGAATGTGAAGAAATCCATGCAAATTTATAATAAAGGTGAATTCTCCCCCCCCCCCCCCCCCACATTTTTTTTCATTAAAAAAAATAAATATTGTTATCTGGAAAGCCCCTTTAATCCCTGCTCAGCCAACCCTACGAATCTATGCAAATTTCCTTGGGCACTATTCTACACACAGATACAATTTTCTCTTGTTAGAACGTATAAATTAGTGTTTTAATATTGTGTGATTTAGTTCCCCGTTTACAGAAACAAAAATGTAAAAGGCTTTTTTCTTGTGTTTTGGAAATTCCCGATTCTATAGAGATAAAGGCAAACAACAGTTGCTCTCCCACTCCTATGATGTGTTCTGAAAAACCATCTATTCTAAGCTCCCCCACTATAATCAGAAGGAAAAAGTGAAGTATTAACTTTGACTCTAAAAAGTACCTATCTCCACAGATAAAAATATCATGGAGGGCTTTCCTGTAGGGAATTTTGAGGTTAACAAACTGTCTATTTTAACGCTCGCTTCCACATGGAAAGAATATGGTTCAATCCATTAAGACTGCCAAAAACTACACTTCTTCCAAGGACTATAAAAGAAATCAAAGTACGGTATTATCCTATACCACAAGTACTATTACTATGTTCAGAAATAGCAATAAAAATATCTGGCTGCAACTCTAAAGTCAAATACACAGGTTTATATGTGCAATTTTCAACTAAACTCCCAAATGCAAAAGGGTGCATTCAAACATAGCACACTAAAAAAAAGAAAAAAAACACTTGAAATTTAGTTGTATTATTTAAAAAGAATTTATATTGGATTTGCTTTCCAACCAATAAGTTTGATGCCACGATGCCATGCTTTTTAGCATATTCTTTACCTTGTGACAACCATATATGTCTAGAGACCCAAGGGAGAAGCAGTTAAATAGTTACTGCACTTGGGGTCAATCAATTTAAAATGATGATGGTGTCATACCCCTTCTATCAAACTTGCTGCTCATTGCCTGCTCTAAAGTGTATTGTAGCAGCAGATACTACTAGACTGATTTAGGAAGTAATATTTCAGAATTTGTACCAACAATATATAAAAGAAATTAATCAGACCATACTCACCTGTTTGATCCCTGTAGTAGTGCATCCCTGGAACACCGTTCAGGACTTGTGTCACATCAGGGACATCAAATATACCTGTTGGGACCACCGGCCTCAGCGCTGCGGGCCATCAAACACAGGACCAACAAGAAAGACTGGAATGTGGCACTAAGGAGTAGCTGTAACTTTTTTTTTTTATTGGGGGTGGGAATAAAAGCAATAACAAGATGCCCTGCAGTAAGCACATATGTACATAGTAATAGTACATGTAAATAACATACGGTACTTAGTACTATTATGATCAAAAAAGTGTAAAAGCCATCCCACTGCAACAAGGTGTGCCCCAATCAGGATGGACCAAAACTCCTGTAGTTCACCTCGCTATGTCAACAGGCTTCAAAATACTTTGGAATGGCTGTTACCCTCTTTTGATCAAAAAAGTGTCAACTAAGTGCCCCATGTTATTTACATGTACTATTACTATATACCATATATACTCAAGTATATGCCGAGTTTTTCATCACATTTTTTGTGTGCTGAAAACACCCCCCCTCAGCTTGTACTCGAGTGAGGGTCCAGAATATGGAGGGGGAGCAGCAGCGGTGGAGCAGGGGGTCACATGAGGCAGGAGCCGGCTGCTGCGGCTAATTCCTGTGCCCACTGCTAATGAGAAATTAATATTCACTGCACTGCCACATAAGAGAAATTAATACTCACCTCTCTCCACTCTCATAGGAGTGGAGAGAAGTGAATATTCATTTCTCTTAAATAGCTGGCACACATGACCACCCAGTAGCTGACACTGTGCGTGTTACTTAATAGCAATGAATACTCACTGCCCTCCACGCACATAGTCCCAGCGTGAAGAGCAGTGAGTATTCCTGCAGCTGTGCTCTGTTTGTAAGCAGTGCATGAAGTCCTTGCCACACGCTGCTTACAAGCATAAAGCAGCTGCTGGCATTGGAACAAGACGCTGTGAAGGAGCGCAGGTTGGCTTATTTTTTTCTATGTTTTTTGATGTGCACCATGTGTACAAGGATAGAGATGAGGAACCATGCATACAAGGACAGGGATGAAGAGCCAAGCATACAAGGATGAGGATGAAGAGCAATGCAGAACAGGATAAATGAGGAGCTATGCAGATTAGGATAAGGATGAAGAGCCATGCATACAAGGATAGGGAAGAAGAGCCATGCATACCAGGATAGGGATGAAGAGCCATGCAGATTAGGATAGGGATGAAGAGCCATTCATACAAGGATAGGGATGAAGAGCCATGCTTACCAGGATAGGGATGAAGAGCCATGCATAGCAGGATAGGGATGAAGAGGGCAATATACTACGTGACTGGGCAATATACTACGTCGCTGGGCAATATACTACGTGGACATGCATATTCTAGAACAGAGGTCCCCAACCGCCGGTCCGCGGACCAGGACCGGGCCGTTGGGGTTTTTCAGCCGGTCCGCGGCGCCGCTGACAGCTAGCTTCGTGGCCCTGCGCCTGGTCAGAGCACGCTCTGTGACAGCTCGCAGCTCCCGGCAGAGAACATTATGCAGGACGGGGCGGGGCGTCAGGCGGGTCTTAGTGACACAGCCCTCCTGCGCAGCATGGTGTGTTCCTGACGGGGTGGGGCGGCAGGCTCTCCTCACTGACACGCCCAGTGGCGTATCTAGGGGGGCGCAGCCGGCAGGGGGGCGCAGTCGGGCCGCCTCATTCGGCGGTCCGCAGTGTCTCCC
Source organism: Ranitomeya imitator (assembly GCF_032444005.1). Lineage (NCBI taxonomy): Eukaryota > Metazoa > Chordata > Amphibia > Anura > Dendrobatidae > Ranitomeya > Ranitomeya imitator. The sequence continues at coordinate 712,103,025 of NC_091282.1, read as the reverse complement.
CCGGCGGCTGCATTCTGCCGCCCCCGGTCAGGGAGTCAGCTGTTCTCTGTGCCGACTGTCAAGCTGACAGCCGGCACAGAGAAGCTGCAGAGCGCCGGCTCCCAACAAGTGCAGAGGTGGAGGGGAGCCCCTGCAGGGTGGCTGTGACGGGCAGGGAGAAATCCCTGCAGCTCCACTGCCCAGCGATCTGTCTTCCTGCTTCCTCTCACACAGACGCGCCGCTGGATGACGTCATCATTCAGCGGCCGGCTGTGTCAGAGGAAGGCAATGAGCTGCTGTGGGAGAGTGCGAGGAGAGGTGAGAGGGGTGTGTGAATGTGTGTGTGAGAATGTGTGTGTGAGAATGTGTGTGTGAATGTGTGTGTGTGATTGTGTGTGTGAGAATGTGTGTGTGTGTGAGAATCACATTCTCATTATAAATGTCATAATTATATGATAAGTATGCACTAAGCTCCACCCCTCCATAACTCCACCCCCATATGACCAGAGCCCCGCCCCTGCCCCACCCCCACCCCACCGGGCCATGGAAAACTGGTCTTGCTTAAAGCCGGTCCCTGGTGCAAAAAAGGTTGGGGACCTCTGTTCTAGAATACCCGATGCGTTAGAATCGGGCCACCATATAGTACAAGGATAGGGATGAAGAGCCATGCATACCAGGATAGGGATGAGGAGCCATGCATACAAGGATGGGGATGAGAAGCCATGTATACAAGGATGGGGATAAAGAGCCATGCATACAAGAATAGGGATGAGAAGCCATGCAGACCAGGATAGGGATGAGGAGCCAAGCAGACCAGGATAGGGATGTGGAGGCCATGTATACCAGGATGGGTATGAAGAGCCATGCAGACAAGGATGGGAATAAGGAGCATGCAGACAAGCATGGGAATGAGGAGCCATACAGACAACGATGGGGATGTGGAACAATGCATACCAGGATAGGGATGAGGAGCCATGCATACAAGGATAGGGATGAGGAGCCATGCATACAAGGATGGGGATGAGGAGCCATGCATACAAGGATGGGGATGAGGAGCCATGTATACAAGGATGGGGATGAGGAGCCAGGCATACAAGAATAGGGATGAGAAGCCATGCAGACCAGGATAGGGATGAGGAGCCATGCAGACCAGGATAGGGATGTGGAGGCCATGCATACCAGGATAGGGATGAAGAGTCATGCATACAAGGATAGGGATGAAGAGCCATGCATACCAGGATAGGGATGAAGAGCCATGCATACCAGGATAGGGATGAGGAGCCATGCATACAAGGATGGGGATGAGGAGCCATGTATACAAGGATGGGGATAAAGAGCCATGCATACAAGAATAGGGATGAGAAGCCATGCAGACCAGGATAGGGATGAGGAGCCAAGCAGACCAGGATAGGGATGTGGAGGCCATGTATACCAGGATGGGTATGAAGAGCCATGCAGACAAGGATGGGAATAAGGAGCATGCAGACAAGCATGGGAATGAGGAGCCATACAGACAACGATGGGGATGTGGAACAATGCATACCAGGATAGGGATGAGGAGCCATGCATACAAGGATAGGGATGAGGAGCCATGCATACAAGGATGGGGATGAGGAGCCATGCATACAAGGATGGGGATGAGGAGCCATGTATACAAGGATGGGGATGAGGAGCCATGCATACAAGAATAGGGATGAGAAGCCATGCAGACCAGGATAGGGATGAGGAGCCATGCAGACCAGGATAGGGATGTGGAGGCCATGCATACCAGGATAGGGATGAAGAGTCATGCATACAAGGATAGGGATGAAGAGCCATGCATACCAGGATAGGGATGAAGAGCCATGCATACCAGGATAGGGATGAGGAGCCATGCATACAAGGATGGGGATGAGGAGCCATGTATACAAGGATGGGGATAAAGAGCCATGCATACAAGAATAGGGATGAGAAGCCATGCAGACCAGGATAGGGATACGGAGCCATGCAGACCAGGATAGGGATGTGTGAGCCATGCAGACCAGGATAGGGATGAAGAGCCATGCAGACAAGGATGGGAATAAGGAGCATGCAGACAAGCATGGGAATGAGGAGCCATAAAGACAAGGATGGGGATGTGGAACAATGCATACAAGGATAGGTATGGGGAGCCATGCAGAACAGGATAGGGATGAGGGGACAATGCATACCCGGATTATACTTGAGTCAATAAGTTTTATCCTTTTTTTGTGGTAAATTTAGGTTTATACTCGGGTCGGCTTATACTCGAGTATATACAGTACTTAGTGCAGGGTTTCTCTTTATTGTTTTCATTCTGTGTTTTGTCTGTTAATGGCTGCAGTGTGAATGTGAAACTACACAATGCACTTTTCCTAACAAGTATGCTGGCCTAATTTTTCATTTTAATGCTAAAATGATTTTAGCAGTATAATGTGATAAGTGTAAACTCGCATAGGGAACTTGTCAGTTGTTTTTACGTCCCTAAATGGCCACCACTTGCTTTTACTGTAGGTGTTTAGTTTTGTAAAGAAGCCCTATATGTACAGTATTATTAGAAGCTGCACTATGTAAAATCCCTTCTTACAGGCTGGCAGCTTCCGGTACAAGTAAAGTCAGCTTTAATGAAAGAAGAGGGTTTGGGATGATGAATCATGGGCTCTTTTTTGGTTTTAATAGGAAAGTAAAAATCTGTAAAATTAGAAAGAATTATTGTGAACTTTGCTGCGGATTTAATGAAAAGAAAAAAAACAGTCCAGATAAAAAAAATTATTTTAAGTTTCAAATAATAATAAAAAAAACACTACACGTTTCTCCGTGGTAATAGAGTACTTCTTGGGTACCCACAATCTTTGTTTGCTGACCACTAGTGATAATGTGGCTCTAATCACAGGCTGCAGGGGTCACATCTAACAACACGCCATTGCTGGAGGCCTGGTATAGGGACCAAGGGAGGCAGTACAGTGTTTATCTTATTTTATACGCTCTTTTGTTTTCCGAAATGTAACCAACAACTTAAGGCATGATTTATTGTGGATTGGTTGCTGTGGATTTCCCTACCGTTTTCTCCAGATCTGCAGTAAAACTTTTTAACGCTCACATTATCACTCAGTTTAACACCAGCTTTAGAAAGGCAAGGGTTATAATAATAAATAATAATACTCTTTATTTTTATATAGTGCCATTATAGTCCGCAGCACTTTACAAACATTACCATCTCTGTCCCCATTGGGGCTCACAATCTAGATTCCCTATCAGTATGTCTTTGGAGTGTGGGAGGAAACTGGAGACCCCGGAGGAAACCCACGCAAACACGGAGAGAACATACAAACTCCTTGCAGATGTTGCCCTTGGTGAGATTTGAACCCATGACCTCAGCGATGCTAACCACTGAGCCACTGCGCTACATTATTTTTCACCCTCAACTGTGGGTAATATTAAAAAGTGGAAACATTCAGGATCCGTATCAACTCAACCACTAAGTGCAGATCATGTAATGTTACAGAGCGGAATCACTGAGTGCTGAGGAGCACTGCTGACTCCATAACAGCAGAGTCCAAACCTCCTCTGGTATTAACATCAGCATAAAAAGTGTGTACGGGGGGCTTTATGGCTGAGCATCTGCATGCAGTCTTACATTACCAAGCACAATGCCAAGTGTTGGGTGTAGTGGTGTAAAGTCGACACCACGGACCTTGGAGCGGTGGAAACGTGATTAGTGAAGGCGGATCACACTTCTCTAGCTGGCATCTGATGGACAAGTCTGAGTTTGGTGAATGCCTGGAGAACCTTAAATGACTGTCTGCATTGTGCCCGCTGTAAGGTTTGCTCAAGGCAGAATAATGCTATGAGCTTGTTTTTCGGGGGTCAGCATGGGCACCTTAGTTGGGCGAAGGGAAATCTTAATACGTTAGCACAAGACATTTTGGACAATTGTAGCTTCTGGGGAAGGCCCTTTTCTGTTCCTTATGACTGTACCCAATGCACAAAACTCTGTTGATGAAGATATGGTTGGGGGAGTTTGGTGGTAGAACATAACCAACTTTACAGAGCTCTGACCTCAACCCCATCCAACACCTTTGGGATGAACGAGAATGGAGACTGTACGCCCAATCCTCGTCCAGCATCAGGGTCTAACCTCACAAATGCTCTTCTGGATGAAGGGGCAAAAATGCCCACAGACTCCTTCAAAATAGTTGTAATGGGACAACCTCCATAAAAAGCTCTTTTAGGTGTAATGTGTAGGACTTTTGTCAGGATAGTATAGTATCAGCGAAAATTCGGCTTAAACACAAGAGTATTTTATTTTGTGTGGTTTCAGGTTGTACTTTTCTCCTATCCGGATTATTTTTTATCATTATCCTTGATGTTATACTGGGCAGTTGTATAGCAATATTCCCCAATAAATGCACACTACATATATTAGTAGATTGGGGAAGGCATTGCAAAGCTGTGGGTTTGTTCACTATGCAATGATTAGTCATATATTGAAAGAAAACCTGACAGATAACAAAATTAGTGTCCTGCTTTCTACCTACGTATGTACTAAACGACTGAGGGAAATTACAGGCAAAACCAGCAAAATGTATTCTGTTCATTCCCCAAATGAAAATAACCTATTTAAATTATTCCCCAAATGTATACAAAATCACCAAATTAAGCAAGAAAATACAATTATTTTTTTTAAAGAGTATTTTCCGCTACCAAAAATGCAAATTATTAGCATCCGATGACTGGGGCCATTTTTTCTTTTTTTGAGATTTTGTTTTTTTAACTCTTCTTTCAAGGGCCATAATGATCTTTATTCTTGAGTCTACATGGGTAAACGAGGGCTTATTTTAAGCAGGAAGAGTTGTAGTTTTACTCATACCATTCACTTTACCAAATAAAGTACTGAAAAACATGAAAACAAAACTCCACGATTCTGCAATTGTTCTTGAGTTTCATTTTTACAGAGTTCATTGTGCAATAAAAACGACCTGGGTACATGTTTCTCCAGGTCAGTACAATTTTGGTAATATTAAACTTAATAGTTTTTTTTTAATATTGTATTGTTAACCAGCAGAGATTGGAGCAAGCTCAGATCCCTGCTGTTAGAGGCAGGTGCCAGCTATAAAACGCAGCTGGCATCTGCATTGTTTCTTCATTGACAAGGGGTAATTTGCTAGAATAAAATTCTGTCCTTGTCCATGTGTGGAGTTCAATCTTCTTCCCAGTTGTTACATATTCTATTAGAACTAATTCAGCATTTTCTAATAAAACCCGGTAATTAGTAGAGCGCCGGAAGAGAGCTTGGCGCAGTGTGGCACAAGGCACAACACAGGATTTCACATAGACCGGTGAATTTTTCAGCCATATTACTTTCGTTGTACCTGGTCAGAGATCCATTGGGATATGGTATGCAGTAATTGTCTTTGGGAATTTATCAAATAAAATATTTTTGTCTTTGCATTGTGATAACGCGAGGGAGGGCAATTTAGCTCATAGAATATCCATTTTCTGGGTCGGATGATGGGCACACAAACAACTTTCACTCCAGCACAATGTTTACAACTTGTTTCATACAGCTATATTTCCTCAGGCATGGTTGAGCAATTACATCAGAGAAAATTAAAGCTATCTGGACGCTAAGTAAACATCACAGCTCAGAAGATTTCCAGAGGTGTAAGGTCTAAAGCTTACAGACTGTCCATAACATAACTCTAAAGGCCCACATACACACCAAAATAATATTGCCCAACACTCCAATGTATTACGCCCAGTGGCGTATCCCCGGAGTGCCATTGGGCTGCCTGATGTGGAGGTGTCTCCCGGTCAGCTTCATTTTACCACCTTTCCCCCAGATTTCAATTCAGACCTTCGCTGAGCTGTATGTCAAGAGAATGTGTAAAACACTGGCTCATAGCATTCAATTGTACTTGCATAGTTCAGATTCTAGTGCTGTATTACCGATGGTGGTTATGGCACTACAGTGTGTCCGTAAAGTCATGGTGCACTTTTGACCAGGCAATGGAAAGCAACAAAAAACGATGGAAATGTGAAATCTGCTCCAAATAAAAGAAAACTCTCCCAGTTTGATACCTATTCAGTGCAGCTCGATGTGGGCTCAAATTGTTGTCCTACACACATCCAAACGATAGTGAAGTTCTTGCCACACACAGGGGTAAGGATGTCTGGTGTAACAGAGTGAATAACGTCTCTGATTCTCTGCTTTAAGTGATTAATGTCGTTGATACTTTCAATGTACATATGTTGCTTCACATAACCGCAAAAGTAAAAGTCTAAGGGCGTCAGATCCGGGGATCGTAGTGGCCATGGCTTGACAGAACCCCTGCCTATCCACCACCGGGGAAATGTTCTATCCAGAAAATCACAAACAATGGTGGCGTAGTATGGAGGAGCGCCGTCCTGTTGAAAGATGACACCTTCTGGAAATTGTGGCACTGCATACAATACCAACATGTCAAGATACATGTTTGCCATCATAGACCTCTCCATGCAAAAAAGGGCCTACCACCTTATCATGCATCAGGCCACACCCCATGTCCACTTTGAGGTGTTACGTTCGTACTCAACGTAGGCAAGAGGATGTTTAGCAGCCCATATTCGGACGTTATGGTGAACCACACAGCTAGCATAAGCTTGTGGTTGCATGATGTCACAGGCCTGGCAGTGTATTAATCAGAGTTCAGTTTATCAGGGGTTAATCTGACTTAGCAACAGCTTAAATGAGTTTGTGTTGTTTGATTGGTTCTTGTTATCTCTCCTCATGAACAGGTCTGATATGATTGGGCCAGAGAAAGGGCGCCAAAATGTAAACTATAAATAGATCCTGTGACTGGTCAAAAGTGCACCATGACTTTATGTACACACTGTATATTCACGTACTGATGGTGGTTCTCGTGCTATTTTCATGTACTAATCGTGATTTTGGTGCTCTACTCATGTACTGATGGTGGTTCTGGTGCTACATTCATGTACTATTGGTGGCTCTGGTGATGCATTCATGTACTTCTTATGATTCTGATTATGTATTTATGTACTAACAGTGGTTCTGGTACTGTAATCCTGTATGGTTCTTGGTTCTGATTCTGTACACATGTAAAAATCCGTATCTTGTCAGGCAACATGAAACATGGCTATGTTAATAAAGTTATGTTAGGAGCATTAATAATAAAATCACAGTAGCATGCCCAATCCTAATAGTGTGCAATACACTTACTGTCACTGTTGGGAATTGTGGCTATCAGCATTGTGAGGCATCAGTACAGACAAAATGTCTGAGCCCACAAGGTCACGAGCCACCACTGCTCCAGCAGTGAATATTGGAGCCACGTTTGCTTTACCAGAACCTTTTGCAATTTTCAAGAAAGGGAGATCTGGAGAAGCTGAAATGAAGGTGAATTAATTGCTTTCAAGCGTTTCTGCTAACTCTACAGAGAAGATTGGCGGCCTCAGCTCCCAGTATCGATTCTTCGCCCAGCAGAATTACCATATATACTCGAGTATAAGCCGACCCGAGCATAAGCCGACCCCCCTAATTTTGCCACAAAAAACTGGGAAAACTTATTGACTCGAGTATAAGCCTAGGGTGGAAAATGCAGCAGCTACCGGTGAATTTCAAAAATAAAAATAGATGCTCCACACCGTTCATTATTGCCCCATAGATGCTCCATATAAAGCTGTGCCATATATAATGCTCCATACCATTGATTATTGCCCCATAGATATATATAGCTGTGCCATATAGAATGCTCTGCACCGTTCATTATGGCCCCATAGATGCTCCATATAAAGCTGTGCCCCATATACAATGCTCTGCACCGTTCATTATTGCCCCATAGATGCTCCTTATAAAGCTGTGCCATATATGCTCTGCACCGTTCAGTTTGGCCCCATAGATGCTCCACATAAATCTGTGCCCTACAGTCATGGCCAAAAGTATTCACACCCCTGCAATTCTGTCAGATAATACTCAGTTTCTTCCTGAAAATGATTGCAAACACAAATTATTTGGTATTATTATCTTCATTTAATTTGTCTTAAATGAAAAAACACAAAAGAGAATGAAGCAAAAAGCAAAACACTGATCATTTCACACAAAACTCCCAAAATGGGCCAGACAAAAGTATTCGCACCCTCAGCCTAATACTTGGTTGCACAACCTTTAGCCAAAATAACTGTGACCAACAGCTTCCGGTAACCATCAATGAGTTTCTTACAATGCTCTGCTGGAATTTTAGACCATTCTTCTTTGGCAAACTGCTCCAGGTCCCTGATATTTGAAGGGTGCCTTCTCCAAACTGCCATTTTTAGATCTCTCCACAGGTGTTCTATGGGATTCAGGTCTGGACTCATTGCTGGCCACCTTAGAAGTCTCCAGTGCTTTCTCTCAAACCATTTTCTAGTGCTTTTTGAAGTGTGTTTTGGGTCATTGTCCTGCTGGAAGACCCATGAACTTTGAGGGAGACCCAGCTTTCTCACACTTGGCCCTACATTATGCTGCAAAATTTGTTGGTAGTCTTCAGACTTCATAATGCCATGCATATGGTCAAGCAGTCCAGTGCCAGAGGCAGCAAAGCAAACCCAAAACATCAGGGAACCTCCACCATGTTTGACTGTAGGGACCGTGTTCTTTTCTTTGAATGCCTCTTTTTTTCTCCTGTAAACTCTATGTTGATGTCTTTGCCCAAAAAGCTCTACTTTTGTCTCATCTGACCAGAGAAAATTCTTCCAAAACGTTTTAGGCTTTTTCAGGTAAGTTTTGGCAAACTCCAGCCTGGATTTTTTATGTCTCGGGGAAAGAAGTGGGGTCTTCCTGGGTCTCCTACCATACAGTCCCTTTTCATTCAGACGCCGACGGATAGTACGGGTTGACACTGTTGTACCCTCGGACTGCAGGGCAGCTTGAACTTGTTTGGATGTTAGTCGAGGTTCTTTATCCAACATCCGCACAATCTTGCGTTGAAATCTCTTGTCAATTTTTCTTTTCCGTCCACATCTAGGGAGGTTAGCCACAGTGCCATGGGCTTTAGACTTCTTGATGACACTGCGCATGGTAGACACAGGAACATTCAGGTCTTTGGAGATGGACTTGCAGCCTTGAGATTGCTCATGCTTCCTTACAATTTGGTCTGTCAAGTCCTCAGACAGTTCTTTGGTCTTCTTTCTTTTCTCCATGCTCAATGTGGTACACACAAGGACACAGGACAGAGGTTGAGTCAACTTTAATCCATGTTAACTGGCTGCAAGTTTGATTTAGTTATTGCCAACACCTGTTAGGTGCCACAGGTAAGTTACAGGTGCTGTTAATTACACAAATTAGAGAAGCATCACATGATTTTTCGAACAGTGCCAATACTTTTGTCCACCCCCCTTTTTTATGTTTGGGGTGGAATTATATCCAATTTGGCTTTAGGACAATTCTTTTTGTGTTTTTTCATTTAAGACAAATTAAATGAAGATAATAATACCAAATAATTTGTGTTTGCAATCATTTTCAGGAAGAAACTGAGTATTATCTGACAGAATTGCAGGGGTGTGAATACTTTTGGCCATGACTGTATATGCTCTGCACCGTTCAGTTTGGCCCCATAGATGCTCCACATAAATCTGTGCCCTATATGCTCTGCACCGTTCAGTTTGGCCCTATAGATGCTCCTTATAAAGCTGTGCCTTATATGCTCTGCACCGTTCAGTTTGGCCCCATAGATGCTCATTATAAATCTGTGCCATATATAACGCTGCTGCTGCAATAAAAAAAAAAACACATAGTCACCTTTCTTGCTTGCAGCTCCTCAGCGTCCCGTCTCGGCGTCTCTCCGCACTGACTGATCAGGCAGATGGCGCCGCGCACACTATATGCGTCATCGCGCCCTCTGACCTACACAGTCAGAGAGGAGAGACGCCGGGAAGATGGAGCGGCGCCCGGCGTGTGGATCGTGGACAGGTAAATATGACATACTTACCTGCTCCCGGCGTCCCTGGCCCCTTCTCCCGGACAGCTGGTCTCCGGGTGCCGCAGCTTCTTCCTCTATCAGCGGTCACCGTTACCGCTCATTAGAGAAATGAATATGCGGCTCCACCCCTATGGGAGTGGAGTCCATATTCATAAGTTTAATGAGCGGTACCACGTGACCGCTGTACAGGGGAAGAGCTGCGGCACCCGAAGACAGTGTGACGGGCAGGGGGAGCGTCATGATCGCCGGGACTAGGTAAGTATGCCTCAGACCTCTCCCCCCCTGACCCGCCGACCCTGCCACAGACCGTGACTCGAGTATAAGCCGAGAGGGGCACTTTCAGCCCAAAAATTTGGTCTGAAAATCTCGGCTTATACTCGAATATACGGTAAGCTTAGACCACACTTTTCCGAAGAGTTAAAATAAATACGCTGTAAAACTGAGGGAAATTACCGGGCTGAAGCGGCGGGCGTCCGGAGAGGAGCGCGGCGTACACTTAAGTTCATTGACTGGTTTGTTAGTTAACATGCCTCAGCATATGCAGTATTGACGGACTGGAGACGGTGCATGGCAGTGAGTGCTACCACACCGGCCAGACTGAAGTGCATTATGGGAGCTACTTGTATCTTATTACGCTTGTCATCTCTTCAGAGGGTAATATATGAGAGTCTCAGAGACTGCGAGTGTATCAGGCTGTCACTTAGAGTATAAGGGTATGTGCACACGATGCGGATTTTGCTGCGGATCCGCAGCAGTTTCCCATGAGTTTACAGTACAATGTAAACCTATGGGAAACCAAAAACGCTGTGCACATGCTGCGGAAAAAAACGCGCGGAAACGCAGCGTTTTATTTTCCACAGCATGTCAATTCTTTGTGCGGAATCCGCAGCGTTTTTACATCTGCTCCAATAGAAAACTGCAGATGTAAAACCGCAGCGGAATCCGCAGTAAAAAACGCGATAAATCCGCAGTAAAAACTGCAGCGGTTTTGCACTGCGGATGTATCAAATCCACTGCGGAAAAATCCGCAGAGGACCATTCTATGTGTGCACATACCCTAATACATGAGTGTCTTATATTTGAACCTTATAAGACAGGCGACTCATCCCGTAGCGATGGGACATGATTAGCTGAGACACCAGAGTGAGGAACGTGAGCCATAGTTCAAGTGGATGAAGGGTGTAAGGAGACATAGCTCACGAGGGGATAAGTAGAATTTAACAGCTCATATAATGGATTCTGCAGCAACAATAAAAATTAAACCCAGCAGCTGCCTGACACGAATGTCGTCAGGCCGTTCTCATTCCCCCCACAACGGTTCTACTGCAGCAGTTGGGAGTAAGGAGAAAATATCTTCAGGTTGGTGGGGATCCCATTTATATCAGAAACTGTGGACTTGTCATAAATGTCAAGAATGGAAAAATGTATTTAACCTACAAAAATTGGGGGCATTTTTTACCGTGTGTTAACGTTTATCAATTTCTTCAACATGGCATAAACTGAGTCCAAAGGCAAGCATTGTACAAATCCAAAAAAGAATACTGAGATTTCACTTCTAAAGTCTGTAGAATTGTGATTGCAGCTCTGCAGTAAGATACAGGAGGTAACTCAGGATCAGTACAGGATCAGTAATGCAATGTATGTAACACATTGACTGCACCAGCAGAATAGAGAATGCAGCTCTGGGGTATAATACAGGAGCTAACTCGGGATCAGTACAGGATCATTAATGTAACGTATGTAACACATTCACTGCACCAGCAGAATAGAGAGTGCGGCTCTGGGGTATCCACCTGGCTACTTCATTTCCTTTCTGCGGACATCCCCACTATCATCATGGGCGACTTCAACATACCCATTGACACTTCCCTCTCAGCTGCCACTAAACTTCTATCTCTCACTTCCTCCTTCGGCCTCACTCAATGGTCTTCTGCAGCCACTCACAAAGATGGTCACACACTGGACCTCATCTTCACCCGCCTCTGCTCTCTATCTAACCTCTCTAACTCACCTCTTCCACTCTCTGACCACAACTTTCTCACATTCTCATCTCTCTCCACTCCATGTCTACAATCCCCACCCCAGAAACTTTCACACCCTCGCAGAAATATTAAACATCTTGACCTACATTCATTCTCTGAATCCCTCCTCCCCCTCACAGGCATAAGTTCCATACACAATGCGGATGACGCTGCTGCTCTATATAACACCACAATAGCTGTAGCTTTGGAATCTGCTGCCCCACTTACACATACCAAAGCTCGCAAAATCAACAGACAGCCCTGGCACACCAGCCTGACCAAAGAACTGAGGCGAGCTTCCAGGGCTGCTGAGCGCAGATGGAAAAGATCCCACTCTAACGAGCATTTCATCGCATTCAAACAGTCCCTCACTACTTTCAAGACCACACTCGCCACAGCTAAACAAACCTACTTCTCATCTCTCATATCCTCTCTCTCTCACAACCCTAAACAGTTATTCAACACCTTCAATTCTCTCCTCTGTCCCCCAGCACCTCCTCCCTCCCCACTTATCTCTGCTGAAGACTTTGCCTCATTTTTCAAGCAGAAGATTGATAGCATTAGAGACAGTTTTGGTCAACAACCCCCAGAGCTCTTCCTCCCGATTTCCCAGCCCTCCACCTCCAAAACCAACTTCTCCACCATTACAGAAGATCAACTCTCCACTCTACTCTCAAGATCACATCTCACCACCTGTGCACTTGACCCACTCCCATCCCACCTCATCCCAAACCTCACCACAATCTTCATCCCAACCCTAACCCATCTCTTCAACCTATCACTAACAACTGGTGTTTTCCCCTCAAGCTTTAAACATGCCTCCATCACACCTATCCTCAAAAAGCCCTCTCTTGACCCATCCTCTGTATCTAGCTATCGCCCTATATCACTTCTCCCCTATGCCTCCAAACTACTGGAACAACACGTCTACCTTGAACTGTCCTCCCATCTCTCTTCTTGCTCCCTCTTTGACCGCCTACAATCTGGCTTCCGGTCACACCATTCCACCGAAACTGCCCTAACTAAAGTCACCAATGACCTCTTAACCGCCAAGAGCAAGCGACACTACTCTGTCCTCCTCCTCCTCGACCTGTCGGCTGCCTTTGAGACAGTGGACCATTCCCTATTATTACAAACCCTCTCATCCCTTGGCATCGCAGACTTGGCCCTATCCTGGATCTCATCATACCTAACAGACCGGACATTCAGCGTCTCCCACTCACACACCACCTCCTCACCTCGCCCCCTATCTGTCGGAGTCCCACAAGGTTCAGTCCTTGGGCCCTTGCTCTTCTCCATTTACACCTTTGGCCTGGGACAGCTCATAGAATCTCATGGCTTTCAGTATCACCTCTATGCTGACGACACACAGATCTACATCTCTGGACCAGATATCGCCTCCCTTCTAACCAGAATCCCTCAATGTCTGTCCACTATTTCATCCTTCTTCTCCGCTAGATTTCTGAAACGTAACATGGACAAAACAGAATTCATCATCTTTCCCCCATCTCACGCGACCCCCCCAACGAACCTATCCATTACAGTAAATGGCTGCCCACTCTCCCCAGTCCCACAAGCTCGCTGCCTCGGGGTAATCCTTGACGCTGATCTCTCCTTCAAACCACATATCCAAGCCCTTTCCACTTCCTGCCGACTTCAACTCAAAAATATTTCACAAATCCGTTCATTCCTCAACCATGAATCTGCAAAAACCCTAGTCCATGCCCTCATCATCTCTCGCCTTGACTACTGCAACCTCCTGCTCTCTGGCCTCCCCTCTAACACTCTCGCACCCCTCCAATCTATTCTAAACTCTGCTGCCCGACTAATCCACCTGTCCCCCCGCTATTCCCCGGCCTCTCCCCTCTGTCAATCCCTTCACTGGCTCCCCATTGCCCAGAGACTTCTCTACAAAACCCTAACCGTGACGTACAAAGCCATCCACAACCTGTCTCCTCCATACATCTGTGACCTCGTCTCCCGGTACTTACCTACCCGCAACCTCCGATCCTCACAAGATCTCCTACTCTACTCCCCTCTTATCTCCTCTTCCCACAATCGTATACAAGATTTCTCTCGCGTATCACCCCTACTCTGGAACCCTCTACCACAACACATCAGACTCTCGCCTACCATCGAAACCTTCAAAAAGAATCTGAAGACCCACCTCTTCAGACAAGCCTACAACCTGCAGTTACCACCGATCGACCAAACCGCTGCATGACCATCTCTACCCTCACCTACTGTATTCTCACCCATCCCTTGTAGATTGTGAGCCTTCGCGGGCAAAGTCCTCATTCCTCCTGTACCAGTTATGACTTGTATTGTTTAAGATTATTGTACTTGTTTTCATTATGTATACCCTTCCTCACATGTAAAGCGCCATGGAACAAATGGCGCTATAACAATAAATAATAATAATAATAATAATAATACAGGAGCTAACTCAGGATCAGTACAGGATCATTAATGTAATATATGTACACAGTGACTGCACCAGCAGAATAGAGAGTGTGGCTCTGGGGTATAATACAGGAGCGAACTCATGATCAGTACAGGATCATTAATGTAATGTACAGTTAGGGCCAGAAATATTTGGACAGTGACACAATTTTCGCGAGTTGGGCTCTGCATGCCACCACATTGGATTTGAAATGAAACCTCTACAACAGAATTCAAGTGCAGATTGTAACTTTTAATTTGAAGGGTTGAACAAAAATATCTGATAGAAAATGTAGGAATTGTACACATTTCTTTACAAACACTCCACATTTTAGGAGGTCAAAAGTAATTGGACAAATAAACATAACCCAAACAAAATATTTTTGTTTTCAATATTTTGTTGCAAATCCTTTGGAGGCAATCACTGCCTTAAGTCTGGAACCCATGGACATCACCAAACGCTGGGTTTCCTCCTTCTTAATGCTTTGCCAGGCCTTTACAGCCGCAGCCTTCAGGTCTTGCTTGTTTGTGGGTCTTTCCGTCTTAAGTCTGGATTTGAGCAAGTGAAATGCATGCTCAATTGGGTTTAGATCTGGAGATTGACTTGGCCATTGCAGAATGTTCCACTTTTTGGCACTCATGAACTCCTGGGTAGCTTTGGCTGTATGCTTGGGGTCATTGTCCATCTGTACTATGAAGCGCCGTCCAATCAACTTTGCAGCATTTGGCTGAATCTGGGCTGAAAGTATATCCCGGTACACTTCAGAATTCATCCGGCTACTCTTGTCTGCTCTTATGTCATCAATAAACACAAGTGACCCAGTGCCATTGAAAGCCATGCATGCCCATGCCATCACGTTGCCTCCACCATGTTTTACAGAGGATGTGGTGTGCCGTGGATCATGTGCCGTTCCCTTTCTTCTCCAAACTTTTTTCTTCCCATCATTCTGGTACAGGTTGATCTTTGTCTCATCTGTCCATAGAATACTTTTCCAGAACTGAGCTGGCTTCTTGAGGTGTTTTTCTGCAAATTTAACTCTGGCCTGTCTATTTTTGGTATTAATGAATGGTTTGCATCTAGATGTGAACCTTTTGTATTTACTGTCATGGAGTCTTTTCTTTACTGTTGACTTAGAGACAGATACACCTACTTCACTGAGAGTGTTCTGGACTTCAGTTGATGTTGTGAACGGGTTCTTCTTCACCAAATTAAGTATGCGGCGATCATCCACCACTGTTGTCATCCGTGGACGCCCAGGCCTTTTTGAGTTCCCAAGCTCACCAGTCAATTCCTTTTTTCTCAGAATGTACCCAACTGTTGATTTTGCTACTCCAAGCATGTCTGCTATCTCTCTGATGGATTTTTTCTTTTTTTTCAGCCTCAGGATGTTCTGCTTCACCTCAATTGAGAGTTCCTTTGACCGCATGTTGTCTGCTCACAGCAACAGCTTCCAAATCCAAACCACACACCTGGAATCCACCCCTGACCTTTTAACTACTTCATTGATTACAGGTTAACGAGGGAGACGCCTTCAGAGTTTATTGCAGCCCTTAGAGTCCATTGTCCAATTACTTTTGGTCCCTTGAAAAAGAGGACGCTATGCATTACAGAGCTATGATTCCTAAACCCTTTCTCCGATTTGGATGTGGAAACTATCATATTGCAGCTGGGAGTGTGCACTTTCAGCCCATATTATATATATAATTGTATTTCTGAACATGTTTTTGTAAACAGCTAAAATAACAAAACTTGTGTCACTGTCCAAATATTTCTGGCCCTAACTGTATGTAACACATTGACTGCACCAGCAGAATAGAGAATGCAGCTCTGGGGTATAATACAGGAGCTAACTCGGGATCAGTACAGGATCATTAATATAAATGTATGTAACACATTGACTGCACCAGCAGGATAGAGAGTGTGGCTCTGGAGTATAGGACAGGATGTAACTCAGGATCAGTACAGAATAGGTAATGCATATACGGTGGTAGGTTGACTCACTGCTTTGAGAGGTAGACACAGGAACGCTTCTTGGGTCAAACACCTGCTGGTTTATTAAAGCATGACATAAACCTTGTCAGGATTTAACAAAATAAACATGGCCTTTCAGGCAGAATGAAAACCAAAGATAATGTGTAGCTGAGTCTAAATGCCGGTAACAAAATCACATGACCACTCATATGTGATTTTCATATTTAAGGTCCTGATCTCACATAGCAGGCACGGTCTGCCAACCGCATTACTATATTAGTGGAAAGCCATATAAAGCAAAATAACTCCAAACTTTTTAGCTTATAGTGAACCATTTGACATAGAAAGTTAATACCTGTGATAAGCAGATGAGACTCACTCACCTCCGGGGTGGTCTTACGAAATGTATCTTCCCCCTTTATGACGCTGTTAATGACAGCCTTTCTCAGGGTGCTATATTCCTCCGGCGTCAGGTGAATGGACTCCAGCTGTTCCTTACAGGCCTGACAGTGACCACTTTAGGAAGGATTGAAACATTATGCTTTATTTAAAGGAGGCAAAACATACCAGAAGAAGCAGAGGTTTATATACAGTGGGGCAAAAAAGTATTTAGTCAGTCAGCAATAGTGCAAGTTCCACCACTTAAAAAGATGAGAGGCGTCTGTAATTTACATCATAGGTAGACCTCAAGTATGGGAGACAAACTGAGGAAAAAAAATCCAGAAAATCACATTGTCTGTTTTTTTATCATTTTATTTGCATATTATGGTGGAAAATAAGTATTTGGTCAGAAACAAAATTTCATCTCAATACTTTGTAATATATCCTTTGTTGGCAATGACAGAGGTCAAACGTTTTCTGTAAGGCTGGGTTCCCATTGCGTTAATGGGAAAGCGCTAACGGACAGCGTTGCACGGCGAAATTAACGCCGTGCAACGCGTCCGTTAGCGCGCCCATTCACGGCAATGGGAACGCGCAGCACTAGCGCGTGCCATCTTCGGCACGCACTAGCGACGCGCCGGTGTTTCCTAGCGCGCCGCGCACGCTGCTTGCAGCGTCCGAGGCGCGCCCGCGGTCCATTCCCCGCTCTCGCAGATCGGGGATCTGCGAGAGCGGGGACGTTACCGCGACCCCGGGACGCGGCCCCATTAAAAACATTGCGTTAGCGCAACCCGCTAGCGCTAAACGGGTTGCACTAACGCAATATGAACCTAGCCTAAGTCTTCACAAGGTTGCCACACACTGTTGTTGGTATGTTGGCCCATTCCTCCATGCAGATCTCCTCTAGAGCAGTGATGTTTTTGGCTTTTCGCTTGGCAACACGGACTTTCAACTCCCTCCAAAGGTTTTCTATAGGGTTGAGATCTGGAGACTGGCTAGGCCACTCCAGAACCTTGAAATGCTTCTTACGAAGCCACTCCTTCGTTGCCCTGGCGGTGTGCTTTGGATCATTGTCATGTTGAAAGACCCAGCCACGTTTCATCTTCAATGCCCTTGCTGATGGAAGGAGGTTTGCCCTCAAAATCTCACGATACATGGCCCCATTCATTCTTTCATGTACCCGGATCAGTCGTCCTGGCCCCTTTGCAGAGAAACAGCCCCAAAGCATGTTTCCACCACCATGCTTTACAGTAGGTATGGTGTTTGATGGATGCAACTCAGTATTCTTTTTCCTCCAAACACGACAAGTTGTGTTTCTACCAAACAGTTCCAGTTTGGTTTCATCAGACCATAGGACATTCTCCCAAAACTCCTCTGGATCATCCAAATGCTCTCTAGCAAACTTCAGACGGGCCCGGACATGTACTGGCTGAAGCAGTGGGACACGTTTGGCACTGCAGGATCTGAGTCCATGGTGGCGTAGTGTGTTACTTATGGTAGGCCTTGTTACATTGGTCCCAGCTCTCTGCAGTTCATTCACTAGGTCCCCCTGCGTGGTTCTGGGATTTTTGCTCACCGTTCTTGTGATCATTCTGACCCCACGGGGTGGGATTTTGCGTGGAGCCCCAGATCGAGGGAGATTATCAGTGGTCTTGTATGTCTTCCATTTTCTAATTATTGCTCCCACTGTTGATTTCTTCACTCCAAGCTGGTTGGCTATTGCAGATTCAGTCTTCCCAGCCTGGTGCAGGGCTACAATTTTGTTTCTGGTGTCCTTTGACAGATCTTTGGTCTTCACCATAGTGGAGTTTGGAGTCAGACTGTTTGAGGGTGTGCACAGGTGTCTTTTTATACTGATAACAAGTTTAAACAGGTGCCATTACTACAGATAATGAGTGGAGGAAAGAGGAGACTCTTAAAGAAGAAGTTACAGGTCTGTGAGAGCCAGAAATCTTGATTGTTTGTTTCTGACCAAATACTTATTTTTCACCATAATATGCAAATAAAATGATAAAAAAACAGACAATGTGATTCTCTGGAATTTTTTTTCTCAGTTTGTCTCCCACAGTTGAGGTCTACCTATGATGTAAATTACAGACGCCTCTCATCTTTTTAAGTGGTGGAACTTGCACTATTGCTGACTGACTAAATACTTTTTTGCCCCACTGTAGAAGCACAAGTTATTACTACTGGGGCAACCTTTAAAGATCATGCAGATCACATGGAAAAAGGGGTCTTATAACTTACACTGAAGGGCTGCACAAGAGATCATGGATGTGATTGCCACCCCCACACCTAAACCTGAAGACTGTTATCAGTATAGAGGCGATAAGCAAGTCCCAGACACTTTTGGCATGGGGTTATTTTCTGGTATAACCAACGATTCCTTTCTTGGGAGAATCGCAGAAATCACTGGTGTTCAGGGTCACCAAGATATCGGTTTCCCTAACCATTGGCATTAGAGCATTGGGGCTTGGCGAAAGTAGGCAGTAGAAACCAGTAAGGACACGTCCACATTGGTTGGATTCGCTGCAGACTTTCTGTACAGATTTTCCAAGCGGAAATGCTATCTATTACAGTGCCGGCATTGTGAAAGAGCTGATATACAACATTCTATAATGCTGTATATCTGCCCTCAACCCGACCTGTAAGAGAAGAAAAATAAATTTTATCATACTTACTTGCGAGGCGGCCCGGTCCAAGGGGTGTCACTGGTCTTGGTCCGGCGCCTCCCTACGTCTTGTGATGTCGCCCTCCTGTTTACTTAGTGTGGATGACGTGTCTCCCCAGCACCGCGGCTCTTGTGCAGGCGTACTTCTCTGTCCTGTTGAGGGCAGAGCAAAGTGCTGGAGTGCGCAGGTGCCGGGAAATGTCAAAAAGCCCCAGCGCATGTGCACTGCAGTACTTTGCTCTGCCCTTGAAAAGGCAGATAATTACGCCTGCGCAGGAGCACGATTCTGGGGAGCCTGTGTGGATGACGAAAGGGCGCGTCATCCACACGAAGCAAGCAGGAGGGCGGCGATCATAAGAAGATGGGAGGCGCCGGACCAAGACCAGCGACGCCCATCAGACCGGACCGCCCATTATAGAATGCTATATCAGCCCTGAAAGGTGATGGCCGTAACTCATATCGGCCAAACCTGCTGACAGGTTCACTTTAAATGTCATACTGTGGATTTGATACCTGCAGTTTCAATTTCTGCTGCAGATTTCACTATTTGGAAGTTCTGCATTTTTATTGTATCAAACAACTTGATAATGCACAGCCAGAAGAAATGCCTGATAAGCCTCATTCAGGCGGCTGTTATTTTCTGTCCGTGTGCACAACAGTGCAGTGTGTGGATGTGACTGTCCCGAACATCACAACAACCGTCTCAACTGGGTCTTTAACCAAACTTAGGATTTATCTGCCCACCACCCGGTAATTTACTAAGGGGCTTACAACATGAAAAACACGTTGGGCACTGCCAACAGAAAAGCACAAAAGAATGCGATTTATCCTGGATATAATCTGACCTATGGGTATGCTTTTCTATTACCCAATGTTAACATATAGTTGGAGCACTCACGCGTCTGTGGCTTTGGTCAGCTGTCCTTTCCAGGTTTCATTAGGAATCCTGAAAGATGAAACATTGTTTTATACATTTCATTACATCATTTTGTTTTAAGCAGTTAATCAGTTAATGTTTTAGGTATACATGAAATTACCTGTATAATAACACAGATCTTGAAAATGGCTTGATGGGATACTAAACATTTGACAAGATGGTAAAATCTTAAAATATTGACCACCAGGTGGACATTTTGCAGGTACAAGAACTGTAATTTGTATCATTTAGGGACTCGAGGTCTTAAGACAGGCAATTACAGTGGAGGAAATAAGTATTTGATCCCTTGCTGATTTTGTAAGTTTGCCCACTGACAAAGACATGTTGTAGAGGTTAGAGTCTGACTGATTGAGTCTGTGGACAGGAGTCTTTTATAAAGGTGACTATGTAAGACAGTTGTCTTTAATGCAGGTAACGAGTTGATTAGAACCGTCTAACTGGTCTGTAGGAGCCAGAACTCTTAATGGTTGGTAGGGGATCAAATACTTATTTCTCACTGCAAAATGCTAATGAATTTATATAATTTATGCAATGATTTTCTGGATTTTATTTTTGATATTTTATCAATCAATGTTAAAATTAATCTACCCTTAAAATTATAGACTGTTCATGTCTTTGTCAGTGGGTAAACTTACAAAATCAGCAAGGGATCAAATAATTATTTCCCCCACTGTATAGTGCGGTATGGTGTAAATTATCTACTCCTTGCCTATAGTTTAGAGTTTTTAATTTGCAACCATGCTTTCAAGTAACTTTTCAGAATACGTTGTCCTTTGTGCGTACATAAGGAATAACACTGTGACTTGTATCATAGCTTGCATTTATTTTCTACATTGCAGCCTCTATCTCTAAATTGCAATCCAATCTGAGCTTATAAATTGAGCGTGTAGCTGCAGCAATCTCTGCTATACACAGCACAGCACACAGGGAGGGATTCCTGTTTTTCCTTCTTTTTTTGACCCCTCTCTGACCTTAGACGTACTATCCCATCGAGGTGACCTGGGACTATCTGACCCTCAACGGGTTAGTACGTCATATGCGATCAGCCGCGCTCACGGGGAAGCGTGGCCGATCGCCGCTGGGTGTCAGCTGATTATCACAGCTGACATCCGGCATATGTGCCAGGAGCGGTCATGGACCGCTCCTGGCACATTAACCCCCGAGGGGGCTCCCTGCGTGCTTCCCTGAGACCCTCGGAGCAACGCGATGTGATCGCGTTGCTCCGAGGGTCTCCTACCTCCTCTTCCCTGCAGGCCCGGATCCAAAAGGGCAGCGGGGGGTCTTCCGGGTCCTGCAGGGAGGTGGCTTCCAAGCGCCTGCTCAGAGCAGGCGCCAGGAAGCCTACCTGCACTGCCTGTGTGATCGCTGATCTGACACAGTGCACAGCAAAGTGTCAGATCAGCGATCTGTCACTATATAGTAACTAGATGGTGGCCCGATTCTAACGCATCGGGTATTCTAGAATATGTATATATGTATTTATGTATGTATATAGCAGCCACGCAGTATATAACACAGGCGACGGAGTATATAACACAGGCCACGCAATATATAACACTGGCCATGTAATATATAGCACAGCCCACGCAGTATATAGCAGCCACGCAGTATATAACACAGGCGACATAGTATATAACACAGGCCACGCAGTATATAACACTGGCCACGTAATATATAGCACAGCCCACGCAGTATATAGCAGCCACGTAGTATATAACACTGCCCACGCAGTATATAACAGTGGCCACGTAATATATAGCACAGCCCACGCAGTACATAACACAGCCCACATAGTATATAACACTGCCTATGTAGTATATAGCAGCCACACGGTATCTAACACAGCCCACGTAGTATATAGCAGTGTGGGCACCATATCCCTGTTAAAAAAATAATTAAAATAAAAAATAGTTATATACTCACCCCATGGGATCCAGCGAAGCTCCGGTGATACGCGCGCGGCTGCCACCATCTTCCGTTCCCAGGATGCATTGCGAAACCACCGAGACCGCTAAGTCTTCTGGGTAATTTCGCAATGCATCGCCGGGAACGGTAGATGGCGGCAGGCGCGAGCACATCGTCGGACGACGGAGGGTGAGAATAGCAGGTTTTTTGTTTTTTTATTATTTTTAACATTAGATCTTTTTACTATTGATGCCGCATAGGCAGCATCAATAGTAAAAAGTTGGGGACACAAAGGGTTAATAGCAGCGGTTACGGAGTGCTTTACCCGCGGCATAACATGGTCCGTTACCGCCGGCATTAACCCTGTGTGAGCGGTGACTGGGAGTATGCGGGCGCCGGGCACTGACTGCGGGGAGTAAGGAGCGGCCATTTTCTTCCGGACTGTGCCCGTCGCTGATTGGTCATGGCTATTTTGCCGCGACCAATCAGCTACTTGGATTTCCATGACAGAGACCAATGAATATCTGTGACAGAAAGACAGACAGAAAGACAGACAGACAGAAAGACGGAAGTGACCCTTAGACAATTATATAGTAGATGTCCTCCCCTGGGGCAATGTAAAGAAATTAAAAAAAAATACTAAATAAAGAAAAAAATATATATATATTGTTCCAATGAATACATTTGTCTATATTATAAAAAAACAATAAAAGTACACATATTTAGTATCGCCACGTCCGTAACGACACAACCTATAAAATTGTCCCACTACTTAACCCCTTCAGTGATCACCATTAAAAAAAAAACACGAGGCAAAAAGCTTTATTATCATACCACCGAACAAAAAGTGGAATAACACGCGATCAAAATGACAAATATAAATTACCTTGGTACCGCTGAAAACGTCATCATGTCCCTCAAAAAACGAGCTGTCGTACAGCATCATCAGCAAAAAAACAAAAAAGTTATAGTCCTCAGAACAAAGCGATGCAAAAATAATTATTTTTTAAATAAAATCTATTTTATCGTATAAAAGCGCCAAAACATAAAAGCATGATATAAATGAGGTATCGCTGTAATCGTACTGACCCGAAGAATAAAACTGCTTTATCAATTTTTTCAAACGTGGAACGGTATAAACGCACCCCCCCCAAAAGAAATTCACGAATTGCTGGTTTTTGTTCATTCTGCCTCACAAAAATAGGAATAAAAAATAAAAAGCGATCAAAAAATGTCACGTGCCCGAAAATGGTAGCAATAAAAACGTCAACTTGTCCTGCAAAAATCAATACCTCACATGACTCTGTGGACCAAAATATGGAAAAATTATAGCTCTCAAAATGTGGAGACGCAAAAACTATTTTTTGCAATAAAAAAGTGTCTTTTAGTGTGTGACGGCTGCCAATCATACAAATCCGCTAAAAAAAAACACTATAAAAGTAAATCAAACCCCCCTTCATCACCCCCTTAGTTAGGGAAAAATAATAAAATTTTAATAATGTATTTATTTCCATTTTCCCATTAGGGTTAGGGCTAGAGTTAGGGCTAGGGTTGGGGCTAAAGTTAGGGTTAGGGTTGGGGCTAAAGTTAGGGTTGGGGCTAAAGTTAGGGCTAAAGTTAGGGTTGGGATTAGGGTTAGTGTTGGGATTAGGGTTGGGGCTACAGTTAGGGTTAGGGTTTGGGCTAAAGTAAGGGTTAGGGTTGGGGCTAAAGTTAGGGTTAGGGCTACAGTTAGGGTTGGGGCTAAAGTTAGGGTTGGGGCTAAAGTTAGGGTTGGGGCTAAAGTTAGGGTTAGGATTACATTTACGATTGGGATTAGGGTTGGGATTAGGGTTAGGGGTGTGTCAGGATTAGGGATGTGGTTAGGGTTATGGTTGGAATTAGGGTTAGGGGTATGTTGGAGTTAGGGGTGTGGTTAAGTTTGGGATTAGGGGTGTGTTGGGGTTAGGGATGTGGTTGGGATTAGGGTTAGGGGCATGTTCGGGTTAGGGGTGTGTTTAGGGTTATGGTTAAGGTTGGGATTAGGGTTAGGGGTGTGTTTGGGTTAGGGTTTCAGTTAGAATTGGGGGGTTTCCACTGTTTAAGCACATCAGGGGCTCTCCAAACGCAACATGGCATCCAATCTCAATTCCAGCCAATTCTGCGTTGAAAAAGTAAAACAGTGCTCCTTCCTTTCCAAGCTCTCCCGTGTGCCAAAACAGGGGTTTACCCCAACATATGGAGTATCAGCGTACTCAGGACAAATTGGACAACAACTTTTGGGGTCCAATTTCTCTGGTTACCCTTGGGAAAATAAAAAATTTGAGGGGCTAAAAAATAATTTTTGTAGGAAAAAATGTTTTTTATTTTCACGGCTCTGCGTTATAAACTGTAGTGAAACACTCGGGGGTTCAAAGTTCTTACAACACATCTAGATAAGTTCCTTGGGGGGTCTAGTTTCCAATATGGGGTCACTTGTGGGGGTTTTTACTGATTAGGTACATCAGGGGCTCTGCAAACGCAATGTGATGAATGCAAACCATTCCATCAAAAGGTACCTTCACACTCAGCGACGCTGCAGCGATACCGACAACGATGTCATAGTAACATAGTAACATAGTAACATAGTTAGTAAGGCCGAAAAAAGACATTTGTCCATCCAGTTCAGCCTATATTCCATCATAATAAATACCCAGATCTACGTCCTTCTACAGAACCTAATAATTGTATGATACAATATTGTTCTGCTCCAGGAAGACATCCAGGCCTCTCTTGAACCCCTCGACTGAGTTCGCCATCACCACCTCCTCAGGCAAGCAATTCCAGATTCTCACTGCCCTAACAGTAAAGAATCCTCTTCTATGTTGGTGGAAAAACCTTCTCTCCTCCAGACGCAAAGAATGCCCCCTTGTGCCCGTCACCTTCCTTGGTATAAACAGATCCTCAGCGAGATATTTGTATTGTCCCCTTATATACTTATACATGGTTATTAGATCGCCCCTCATTCGTCTTTTTTCTAGACTAAATAATCCTAATTTCGCTAATCTATCTGGGTATTGTAGTTCTCCCATCCCCTTTATTAATTTTGTTGCCCTCCTTTGTACTCTCTCTAGTTCCATTATATCCTTCCTGAGCACCGGTGCCCAAAACTGGACACAGTACTCCATGTGCGGTCTAACTAGGGATTTGTACAGAGGCAGTATAATGCTCTCATCATGTGTATCCAGACCTCTTTTAATGCACCCCATGATCCTGTTTGCCTTGGCAGCTGCTGCCTGGCACTGGCTGCTCCAGGTAAGTTTATCATTAACTAGGATCCCCAAGTCCTTCTCCCTGTCAGATTTACCCAGTGGTTTCCCGTTCAGTGTGTAATGGTGATATTGATTCCCTCTTCCCATGTGTATAACCTTACATTTATCATTGTTAAACCTCATCTGCCACCTTTCAGCCCAAGTTTCCAACTTATCCAGATCCATCTGTAGCAGAATACTATCTTCTCTTGTATTAACTGCTTTACATAGTTTTGTATCATCTGCAAATATCGATATTTTACTGTGTAAACCTTCTACCAGATCATTAATGAATATGTTGAAGAGAACAGGTCCCAATACTGACCCCTGCGGTACCCCACTGGTCACAGCGACCCAGTTAGAGACTATACCATTTATAACCACCCTCTGCTTTCTATCACTAAGCCAGTTACTAACCCATTTACACACATTTTCCCCCAGACCAAACATTCTCATTTTGTGTACCAACCTCTTGTGCGGCACGGTATCAAACGCTTTGGAAAAATCGAGATATACCACGTCCAATGACTCACCGTGGTCCAGCCTATAGCTTACCTCTTCATAAAAACTGATTAGATTGGTTTGACAGGAGCGATTTCTCATAAACCCATGCTGATATGGAGTTAAACAGTTATTCTCATTGAGATAATCCAGAATAACATCCCTCAGAAACCCTTCAAATATTTTACCAACAATAGAGGTTAGACTTACTGGCCTATAATTTCCAGGTTCACTTTTAGAGCCCTTTTTGAATATTGGCACCACATTTGCTATGCGCCAGTCCTGCGGAACAGACCCTGTCGCTATAGAGTCACTAAAAATAAGAAATAATGGTTTATCTATTACATTACTTAGTTCTCTTAGTACTCGTGGGTGTATGCCATCCGGACCCGGAGATTTATCTATTTTAATCTTATTTAGCCGGTTTCGCACCTCTTCTTGGGTTAGATTGGTGACCCTTAATATAGGGTTTTCATTGTTTCTTGGGATTTCACCTAGCATTTCATTTTCCACCGTGAATACCGTGGAGAAGAAGGTGTTTAATATGTTAGCTTTTTCCTCGTCATCTACAACCATTCTTTCCTCACTATTTTTTAAGGGGCCTACATTTTCAGTTTTTATTCTTTTACTATTGATATAGTTGAAGAACAGTTTGGGATTAGTTTTACTCTCCTTAGCAATGTGCTTCTCTGTTTCCTTTTTGGCAGCTTTAATTAGTTTTTTAGATAAAGTATTTTTCTCCCTATAGTTTTTTAGAGCTTCAATGGTGCCATCCTGCTTTAGTAGTGCAAATGCTTTCTTTTTACTGTTAATTGCCTGTCTTACTTCTTTGTTTAGCCACATTGGGTTTTTCCTATTTCTAGTCCTTTTATTCCCACAAGGTATAAACCGCTTACACTGCCTATTTAGGATGTTCTTAAACATTTCCCATTTATTATCTGTATTCTTATTTCTGAGGATATTGTCCCAGTCTACCAGATTAAGGGCATCTCTAAGCTGGTCAAACTTTGCCTTCCTAAAGTTCAATGTTTTTGTGACTCCCTGACAAGTCCCCCTAGTGAAAGACAGGTGAAACTGTACAATATTGTGGTCGCTATTTCCTAGATGCCCGACCACCTGCAGATTTGTTATTCTGTCAGGTCTATTAGATAGTATTAGGTCTAAAAGTGCTGCTCCTCTGGTTGGATTCTGCACCAATTGTGAAAGATAATTTTTCTTGGTTATTAGCAGAAACCTGTTGCCTTTATGGGTTTCACAGGTTTCTGTTTCCCAGTTAATATCCGGGTAGTTAAAGTCCCCCATAACCAGGACCTCATTATGGGTTGCAGCTTCATCTATCTGCTTTAGAAGTAGACTTTCCATGGTTTCTGTTATATTTGGGGGTTTGTAACAGACCCCAATGAGAATTTTGTTACCATTTTTCCCTCCATGAATTTCAACCCATATGGACTCGACATCCTCATTCCCTTCGCTAATATCCTCCCTTAAAGTGGACTTTAGACAAGACTTTACATAGAGACAAACCCCTCCTCCTCTCCGATTTTTACGATCCTTTCTAAACAGACTGTAACCCTGTAAGTTAACTGCCCAGTCATAGCTTTCATCTAACCATGTCTCGGTTATTCCCACTATGTCAAAGTTACCTGTAGATATTTCTGCTTCTAGTTCTTCCATCTTGTTTGTCAGGCTTCTGGCGTTTGCGAGCATGCAGTTTAGAGGATTTTGTTTTGTTCCAATCTCCTCACTGTGGATTGTTTTAGAAATGTTCTTACCTCCCTTCAGAGTATGTTTTCCTGGGTCGTCTTTGTTCGAGTCTAATGTTTTTCTTCCCGTCCCCTCTTCTTCTAGTTTAACGCCCTCCTGATGTCGATCGCTGCAGCGTCGCTGTTTGGTCGCTCGAGAGCTGTCACACAGACCGCTCTCCAGCGACCAACGATCCCGAGGTCCCCGGTAACCAGGGTAAACATCGGGTTACTAAGCGCAGGGCCGCGCTTAGTAACCCGATGTTTACCCTGGTTACCAGCGTAAAAGTAAAAAAAACAAACACTACATACTTACCTTCAGCTGTCTGTCCTCCGGCGCTCTGCTTTCCTCTGCACTGTCAGCATCGGTTAGCCGGAAAGCAGAGCGGTGACATCACCGCTGTGCTTTCCGGCGGGCTGGCGCTGACACAGGATGCAAGAGGAGTGCAGAGAAGCAGAGCGCTAGGGACAGACACGGAAGGTAAGTATGTAGTGTTTTTTTTTTTTACTTTTACGCTGGTAACTAGGGTAAACATCGGGTTACTAAGCGCGGCCCTGCGCTTAGTAACCCGATGTTTACCCTGGTTACCAGTGAAGACATCGCTGGATCGGCGTCACATGCCGATTCAGCAATGTCAGCGGGAGATCCAGCGATGAAATAAAGTTCTGGACTTTCCTCAGCGACCAACGATCTCCCAGCAGGGGCCTGATCGTTGGTCGCTATCACACATAACGATTTCCTTAACGATATCGTTGCTACGTCACAAAAAGCAACGAGATCGTTAATGATATCGTTATGTGTGAAGGTACCTTAAGTCTGCATTCTAAACAGCGCTCCTTCCCTTTCGAGCTCTGCCATGCGCCCAAACGGTGGTGTCCCCCCACATATGGGGTATCAGCGTACTCAGGACAAATTGGACAACAACTTTTGGGGTCCAATTTCTCCTATTACTCTTGGGAAAATACAATACTGGGGGCTAAAAAAATAATTTTTGTGGAAAAAAAGAAGAATTTTTATTTTCACAGCTCTGCGTTATAAACTGTAGTGAAACACTTGGGGGTTCAAAGTGCTCACCACCCATCTAGATAAGTTCCTTAGGAGGTCTACTTTCCAAAATGGTGTCACTTGTGGGGGGTTTCAATGTTTAGGCACATCAGGGGCTCTCCAAACGCGACATGGTGTCCTATCTCAATTCCAATCAATTTTGCATTGAAAAGTCAAACGGCGCTCCTTCCTTTCCGAGCTCTGCCATGCAACCAAACAGTGGTTTACCCCCACATATGGGGTATCAGCGTACTCAGGACAAATTGTACAACATCTTTTGGGGTCCAATTTCTTCTGTTACCCTTGGGAAAACAAAAAATTGGGGGCGAAAAGATCATTTTTGTGAAAAAATATGATTTTTTTTATTTTTACGGCTCTACATTATAAACTTCTGTGAAGCACTTGGTGGGTCAAAGTGCTCACCACACATTTAGATAAGTTCCAGTCTCAATTCCAGTCAATTTTGCATTGGAAAGTCAAACGGCGCTCCTTCCCTTCCGAGCTCTGCCATGCGCCCAAACAGTGGTTTACCCCCTTATATGGGGTATCGGCATTCTCAGGACAAATTGTACAACTTTTGGGGTCCAATTTCTCCTGTTACCCTTGGTAAAATAAAACAAATTGGAGCTAAAGTAAATAATTTGTAAAAAAAAAGTTAGATGTTCATTTTTTTTTAACATTTTTTTATAACCTCATAAAGGGACAGTGGTCAGAATTGTAAAAATTGGCCTGGTCATTAACGTGTAAACCACCCTTGGGGGTAAAGGGATTAAACACAAAGAAAAGCAGCAGCTGAGTGAGGAACATTATAAAGGAGAGCCGAGTTGTCTGAAAGTGAGTCCAGCTCTCGGGTGATACTGAGGTAAAAGACTTGTCTGAAAGCTCACCACGATCAATTTCTCCCTCTGCCTGTTTCCTCTCCCTGCTACTCATCTGTCCATAGAGTGTAATGAGCTGGGGGAGGTAGGGAGGGAAGGAAGAAGTAGCTGTTAAGTGGGGAAGGAAGCTGATATCTCTAATAAGATACTACAAAAGTTTCTTATAATTGCCTGCACTATTGATTTAAGCCAAGTTTGCTGAAAGTACAGTTCCATTTTAATTGCCACTACAGTATACATGATATTAAAATTCATCTTTGGGTGATGTCTGCAGTAATCATCTACCACCATATTATATTTACCCAAGGTCACTGGCGGTTTTAATGTTTATGGCCGTCTCCCCATGAAGACGGTCATTATTGCTTATCTTCAATTAAAGTAACCATTTCTTTTTACACCATGGCACCACATTGATTACAAGCTTGGATAAAGAGGAAGCTGTTGCTTCAAAACAATGAATGTTTTATCACCAGGAGTTTATCTCTGCCTGGACTTCAGCTCATGTGAGCCCTGGTCAGACAATGCTGCCTCCACTGAAGAACTCTGATTGTGTCACAATTGCTGCACCCAGGAAACTAAGTGATAGGTAGCAAAAGTCTGTTGACAGATTCCTTTTAAATGGGGATACAATAATTTATTACACCAGATATGCCAGCGCTCAGCAGATTGTTACGCTGAGTCACTTCTTGCGAACAACCTGAGAGTCAGGGTAGTCAAGGAGTCCGAGGTCAAAAGCCAGGAGGGTACGTCAAACAGAGGGAAGAGACAAAGGTGTAGTCAGGTAACAGTCCGGGGTCAAAATATCAGGAGGATAGCAGATGAGAACAAAAGGGAGCAGGCAAAACGGATGGTCAGAACAAGGTCCAAGGTCAGGCAGCGAAACGAGCCAAGAGCAGAACACAAGGCAGAAAGACAAAGCTGCATGTATGTCTGGCAGAGATCTGGAACTGCTAGCCCAGATAGGTAGCAATCACTTAGCACAGGGAACACTTGAAAGCAGCCCAGAACCTCCCTGTCTTAGACTGGCCAGAAGATCTGTCAATCAAAATAATGACAACTCGGCAAGTCCCTGCACCAGACTGGACGACTGAGCTGTCAATCAAAGTACTGACAGCTTCAGCCAACCCTGTACCTTATTGGATGGCTGAGCCATCAGTAACTGAGTCCCAGACACATTGAAGGTTGGAATTGTGAGATATAATTGGGCATTTAAAAAAAAATATTTCTCATCCACACAGCAATGTAAGTTATTCCAAAGTTACCTTTCAAACCAGGACTTGATGGTTTTCATCAGAGGTTGCCCAGGGTAGATTTGATCTTTTCTAAAATACTTGAGGATATCATAAAGCCTGTTCCTGAACGCCTCATCCTGTAAGTCCTGATCAGCATTAAACAGACTCTGGATGGCATCTTCAGGGGGCAGCAAGTCTCTCCGCAGCATTTCGTCATACAGCGTCCAGGCCAGCTCGCTCTCCCGGTGCTCGATCGCTCCCTTTATACATTCTCCGTAATTCCTAGCAGACGGCGTGCTGGCTTTTTTGATGGTCTCTAAAGAAGCTATTGCTTCCTGCCAGCGATCAGTGTCACTCAGACCTTTAATGAGGAGGCTGTGCGCCCCGGTGTCCAACGTGTCGTACTTCATCTTCATGATGTCGCACACGTCGTAGATCTCGTGGGTCTTCTTCTGTTGTACACACAACACCAGATATCTCAGGAGTAACTTGTACGTAACATCGCCTTCCTTCACCGCCACGTAGGATAAAAACGACTTGGCGATGTCTAGGTCAGTGTTCTGTTTAATCATCTGGTACATTACTAGGCCTTCATAATTTTGAAGATTTTCATAATCCAATCTTAAGTTGCTCCAACTGTCGACACTCAGCGGCTCGGCGGGTATCACTACCCTGATGCCGGGTCTGCGCGAGGTGGAGGGCTTATCGCTTATTAACTCTTTATTCCTATCAGACCTCGTCTTGGCGGCTCCGGCAGAGAACACAGACGAGCCTCTCATGTACTCTTTTCGATCAGGTCGCCGCGGGTATTTAATGGGGGTTCCATCTCTGTCTGCGCGAGCATTGGCACCGCACGTTGTACTGATGGCCTGTGAAGGGTTATACCCTGCAGCGGTAACTTGGCACGCTGGCACTTTGCTGGCACATATCGGTCTATACCATGCCCTGCACCACAGCTGTAGGGAGAACATGCTGCTGGGTCAATCTCCTTCCACAAATGAATTAAGTAATAATTACAGGAATAAACTATGAATTCTCATCAGACAGGACGTTAATACTCCCCCATCACTGCTGCCATCAGCACTCAGCGCACTCACTGCTCCTCTCCTACTCCACGTGTGTCAAATCGCAGTTACTTCCGGGTTCAACAGGAACCAATCAGATCGTCGCTGGCGTTCACCCATCGCTAGAGCGTGCAAGGTTCTAACAAGTGGCTCTGGAAGCGGGCGCCATTTTGACGAAGACTTTGCGGTGCTGTAAATAGGAGAGAGCTACAAAAACATGGCTTCCCTGACTTAAAACTAGAGACATTTTTACAAAACACAATAACAATAGGGGGAAACGATAGTAAAGCAGGGAAGTGACGCTGAATGTCCCTAGAGTGTGTTGTGCTATGGTAACGATTACCTACCAGCAGAGGATGGGAGGCCTAGCTGTATGGTTGCACTGACAGTACTGGAATCTACGTGGTGTGGAGCAGACAGATGAGAAGGACATCACCAGGCTACGTATAAAGGTGTCTTTCTCAGGAAATAACTCGGTTTGTATTTATACGTGTGTCTGTGGCTCACTATCTGCTTGTAACTGTATGGATCATTCATGTCTAGCTGCTGGAGAACTACAACTCCCAGCATGTGGTCAGAAGTAGCTAGCCTCCTGATGTGGATACCCGATAGGTCTATTATTATTTTATACCCTCCTCCCTCTCTCTCTCAGAAAACCCCTTTAAGACTGACATTTCTAGACGTGTGTGCTTTAAGGAGGATCTGTCACTAGGTCAAAATGGGGCCATTTTTTTCTCATTCTATTCCCGCGCCTCCCCTGAGTATTCCGTTTTTTTTTTTTTCATATTCGCCATACAGATAGGGAGATACGGGCCTTTTCTCCATCGCCACATTGGGGGACACAGACCGTGGGTGTATGCTGCTGTCACTGGGAGGCTGGCACTAAGTAAATACAAAAAGGGTTAGCTCCTCCTCTGCAGTATACACTGCCCACTGGCTCCGGATAATACCAGTTCTTGCTTAGTGTCCGTAGGAGGCGCACTGCGTCTGTTTCTTTCCAGTCGTTTTTTTTTCTTTTCTCAATTTGCGCAAGAGGATGAAGGGGCGACGGACCCTTTTAAGGGGTCCGATCTCCCCCGAAACACCAACAGGCGAGCACGGCGAGTTTACTCCCCGTACCCTTTCCTGTGACGTGGGATGCTCGGCCGTGGACATGCCCTGTGAAATCCTAGGAGAGCGAACCCTTAGGATACACAGAGGCCATCTTCCCAGAGTACTGTCTGGCCACCCTCCCTCTGCTCCACCACTAAAAGAATAGCGGTGCTGCAAGGAGCTTCCCAGTCCCTCTCCAGCCCCTCATCAAGAGGGCGCTGGATTGAGGTGGACTGCATCGCCCCTCATACCTCGCCTGAAGAGGATCTCAAGCTGTGAGTTTTCTGGGGCAAGGGGGGCTCCCGAGCGCACCGTGGGCTCGGCCGCATCTTGCGGCTGGGCGCCGCTAATTTAGTCCCTGGCTTCTGACTCTGCTAGGCCGCGGTCCACCCACAGCGCGCGCGTCACCCCGCCCAACGCTTCAGCACACTGCGACAAGCGCCCTCCAAGCTCTCGGCGGCCATCTTCCCACAACAGGGGGACCTCAACGCCACTTCTCCTCACCGGTGCAGCATCTGGACACAGGACCTGGGTACGTGTGCTGCACGCTGACAGCTCCCATCCTTCTGCAGGCTCTGCTCTACAAAGTGCTCCGTTTTTACTGGCTGCACAGCCTGCACGGAGATTAGCAGACAACATGTCTCTGCCTAAACACAAAAAGTCTGCAAAAACGCATACAGTGTTCTTCTTGCACCTCCTGTCAGGCTGCGCTACCAAGCGGGCATACTGCCCCGCTCTGTAATGCTTGTGACCCTAAAAGCGCTCAGGAGCCCCCCTGCCGCAAACGAGCCCGCGGTGACCAGTCCCCCTGAGTGGGCTTTGTCACTTTCGCAGTCTATGGCTTCTTTGACTAAGGCTATTGAGTCCCTCCAGGATCCATCCAGGAGCAGGACCACTGATCCGCCTATTCAGGAGCATCCCCCTACGGCTGCGAAATCTTCAGCCTGCAGGGGCCGCTCTCATTCTAAGCACAAGCGGCCATCTACGAAGCGCGTCCGTAGCTCGTCCCCCAGGCCCTCTGGTGCCTCGGCGTCTGGTAGCTCCGCTTCCCGCTCTCGCTCCCCAGGCACCTCTTCTGACCAGGACTCTGATCCTGAGTTCGATGGGCCTCTAGATCTGGAGTCACCAGGTTATCAGAGTACTATAGATAGTCTCATTGAGGCCGTCAACCAGTCCCTTCAGGTCGACGAGGAACCGGTGACTTCCAGTACGGATAATTCGGTGTTCTTCAAAAGGACTAAACGTACTCACAGGGTGTTTGCCAATCACCCGGAGTTCCAGGCCATAGTCCAGCGACATAGGGAGCGTCTAGACAAACGTTTTCAGGGCCAGAGATCTCTTGAGTCCAAATATCCCTTTTCTCCTAATCTCCAAAAACAATGGACAGAATCCCCTCCTGTGGATCCTCCTGTCTCACGTTTGTCCTCTAAAACTATCCTATCTGTGCCGGACGGATATTCTATCAAAGATCCCACGGACCGCCTAGTTGACAGCCTCGCCCGTTCAGTCTTTGAGGCTTCAGATTCGGTACTCTTCCCCTCCTTCGCTGCTACCTGGGTAGCCAAAGCGTGGCCTTTTGGGCAGACTCTCTGCATAAGACCTTACAGAACTGCGACTTTTCTCCTGACATAGCGGAGCTTGCAAATCAAATCTCCTTGGCTGGCGATTACTTAGTAAATGCTTCCCTGGACGCGGCTAACTGCTCTGCACTTACGGCTGCTAACGCTGTGGTGATTAGGAGAGCGCTATGCCTGAGGAACTGGCGAGCGGACTCCGTATCTAAAAAGTCGCTCACATCTTTGCCATATCTCAGTGGCCGTCTTTTTGGTGAAAAACTGGACTAACTGATTTCCGACGCTACGGGAGGTAAAAGTACTTCCATTCCCCAGCAGAGATTCAGACAAACGTTCCGACGACAGCCACAGGCCCGTTTTCCGCCCTTACATGGAACCTACTCATGGCATTCATCGGCCAGTTCCCCTGGTTCGGGGCGCCGTGCTGCCAGAGACAAGAGCCCTCAGGCTTCATACAGGCCCAACCATTCCTGGAGGGGCCGCTCCACACAATCTAGGTCCAGGGGATCCAGACCCCAATCATCTTCCAAATGACTCGCAACCCCGTCTGGACGACACCAGCAAAGTTGGCGGACGCCTTCTCTTATTCCGTCATGCCTGGCTCGCCGTCGTTCACGACGAGTGGGTCTGGGATCTGGTGTCCTCCGGTTACAAAATCGATTTTTCCTTCCCCCTCCAACCCAGATTTTCGCTTCCCGCCCTCCCGAAGCGGGAAGGCGCGACCGAGCTTTTTCCCAGGCCATCCAGTCGCTCCGACAAGACGGAGTCATTGTCCCTGTCCCAGTGGACGAAAGATTCTGCGGTTTTTATTCAAACCTGTTTAAGGTTCCCAAAAAGAATGAAACAGTAAGGCCCATCCTGGACCTAAAGCCCTTGAACGGATTTCTCAAAGTCCGTCATTTTAGGATGGAATCCCTCCATTCCGTCATTGCCTCGATGGAACACGTCGAATTCTTAGCATCCATTGACATCCGGGATGCATGCCTCCACATCCCAATCTTCTCGCCTCATCAAAGGTTTCTCCGCTTCGCTGTCGGAGAGGAACACTTTCAGTTCAGAACCTTGCCTTTTGGCCTCGCCACCGCCCCCAGAGTTTTCACAAAGGTCATGGCGGCTGTCATGGCCATTCTGCATTCTCGGGGCTTAGTCGTTCTCCCCTATCTAGATGACTCACTGGTCAAAGACCTTCCGAGCCTGCGAGGAGTGCGTCCGCATTTCCTTGGATACTCTTTCTCGGCTGGGCTGGTTGATCAATTTTAAGAAGTCATTCCTTCTTCCAGCTCAACGGATTTCCTTCCTGTGCATGACCCTGGACATGTCCCTAGGGTTGGTGCTTCTTCCTCGGGACAAGGTCCTGGCTCTTCAACAGGGGGTCTGGAAGCTTCTTCGGCCGTCCCCCTGCTCCATCCGTTTCGGCATATGGATTCTCGGAAAAATGGTGGCCGCAATGGAAGCGATTCCTTTTGCGCAACTACACCTCCTTCCCCTCCAGCACGCTCTTCTGGATGCATGGGACCGGAGTCCGTTTTCCCTCGACCAACTGTGTCCCCTCGGGTCAGGCAGACACTCCAATGGTGGATGCTCCAATCCTCTCTTCTCCAAGGGAGGTCCTTCCTCCCGGTCCATTAGCTGGTAGTCACCACCGACGCCAGCCTACTAGGCTGGGGAGCGGTTTTTCGCCATCACACTGCGCAGGGAACCTGGACTCGTCACGAGTCTCGTCTTCCAATCAACATCCTAGAGATACGGGCGATCAGGCTGTCCCTAAAGCGGTTCCATCATCTCCTTGCAGGTCGCTCCATCCGTATCCAGTCGGACAATGCCACGGCAGTGGCTTATATAAATCATCAGGGGGGCACCAGCAGCAGAGCTGCAATGCGTGAGGTAGAGCACATCCTTCGCTGGGCCGAACACAACCACTCGGTCATATCGGCCGTTCACATTCCAGGAGTGGAGAATTGGGCTGCGGACTTCCTCAGCCGGCAAGGTTGAGACATTCCTTGGTGCCTACCAGATCGCCAGAACTACTTTCTCAGGGCCCGATCTACCACCAGAACTCAGGGGCCCTGTGTTTGACGGCTTGGCCGTTGAATCCTGGGTTCTGACTCAAGCGGGTTTTTCCCCGCGAGGTAGTTTCCACCTTGATCAGTGCCCGAAAGCCGGTGTCATCGCGCATCTACCATCGGACCTGGAAGATCTTTTTTGATTGGTGCAGAAGCAGAGGTCGTCCTCTGATGGTTTTCAACATCCCTACCATCCTAGATTTCCTCCAATCCGGTCTGGACTTTGCCGAGTTCCCTTAAAGGGCAAGTCTTGGCCTCGTCAGTCCTTTTTCAACAAAAAATTGCTTCCAAACCTCAGGTCAGAGCGTTCTTTCAGGGAGTCTCTCACGTGGTGCCTCCCTACAAGGTTCCGCTAGAGGCTTGGGACCTTAATCTGGTCCTAGGTGTCCTACAGGAATCTCCCTTCGAGCCGTTGCAGGACATCTCTCCTTTCATGGAAAGTGGCTTTTCTCGTCGCTATTACCTCGATCAGACGAGTCTCGGAGTTGGCGGCTCTTTCCTCTAGCACGCCGTTCTTTACGTTACACCGGGACAAGGTACTTCTCCGACCGTCCCCTACTTTCCTCCAGAAGGTGGTGTCTTCCTTCCACCTCAATGAGGACATCGTCTTTCCGTCTCTTTGCCCTGCTCCAACGCACCGCGTGGAGAAGGCTCTTCACTCCTTGGATCTTGTCAGAGCCCTCAGGAAGTATGTGTCCAGGACGGCATCTTTTCGTCAGACGGATGCTCTGTTCGTGCTTCCGGCGGGACACCTGAAGGGACTGGCCGCCTCTAAGTCGACAATCGCCAGATGGATTCGGTCGACTATTCAGGAGGTTTACCGCGTCAGAGGCAAGCCTATCCCTGCGGGCCTCAGGGCACACTCCACTCGGTCGGTGGGTGCTTCCTGGGCCATTCGGAATCAAGCATCTGTAGAGCAGGTTTGCAAAGCTGCGACCTGGTCTAGCCTGCACACTTTCTCAAAGCTTTATAATGTCCATACTCAGGCTTCTGCAGATGCAAGCCTGGGTAGGCGTATTCTGCAGGCAGTGGTAGCGCACCTGTAGTCAGCAGGTGCCATAAGTTTATACTGTTGGGTTGTTATTCCCCACCCAGGGACTGCTTTTGGACGTCCCACGGTCCTGTGTCCCCCAATGTGGCGATGGAGAAATAGGGATTTTTGTGTACTCGCCGTAAAATCCTTTTCTCCAAGCCACTCATTGGGGGACACAGCACCCACTCTTGTTTGGCTTGTTGCCTATAATAAGTGTTCTAGTCTCTGACATGTTGTTTCTATGGTTAAGAGTTTTTTTGTTAATCTCCTACTGCTTTCTACGAACTGGTATTATCCGGAGCCCGTGGGCGGTGTATTCTGCAGAGGAAGAGCTAACCCTTTTTTGTATTTACTTAGTGTCAGCCTCCTAGTGACAGCAGCATACACCCACGGTCCTGTGTCCCCCAATGAGTGGCTCGGAGAAAAGGATTTTACGGTGAGTGCACAAAAATCCTTATTTTATTTAGTGCTGGGTTTTATAGTCTTTACTAGATAGGCTTGGCTCTCATGGACACGCCCCTAGATAATTCAGTGAGCCACACCTTCTTTTTAAAGCCAAGAAAAATGAGCATTAAGTAATAATAATTATTTTATTTATATAGCGCTAACATATTCCGCAGCGCTTTACAAATTATAGAGGGGACTTGTACAGACAATAGACATTACAGCATAACAGAAATCAAATCACAGTTCAAAATAGATACCAAGAGGAATGGGGGCCCTGCTCGCAAGCTTACAAACTATGAGGAAAAAGGGAGACACGAGAGGTGGATGGTAACAATTGCTTTCATTGTTCAGACCAGCCATAGTGTAAGGCTCGGGTGTTCATGTAAAGCTGCATGAACCAGTTAACTACCTAAGTATGTAACAGTACAGACACAGAGGGCTATTAACTGTATAAAGTGTATGAGAACATGATGCGAAGAACCTGATTATGGTTTAAGTTTTTTTTTTTTTGAATGCTCCACACAGGGATAGTTAGGTTAATGCGTTGCGGCAGTAGGCCAATCTGAACAAATGAGTTTTTAGGGCACGTTTAACACTAGGACTACTGGACTTGTGAACCCTGACTAGAACTACTGCAAGTAAGTAGTCAAAATGACTATACCAGTAGTCCTAGTGTTAAAACTGTGGGGATTGGGGATTAATCGTATTAACCTAGGTAGTGCATTCCAAAGAATCGGCGCAGCACGTGTAAAGTCTTGGAGACAGGAGTGGAAGGTTCTGATTATTGAGGATGCTAACCTCAGGGCACAGGTAGGGTGGTAGACTGAGACCAGGGAGGAGATGTAGGGTGGTTCTGAGTCATGGAGTGCTTTGTGGATGAGGGTAGTAGTTTTGTACTGGATTCTGGAGTGGATGGGTAGCCTGTGTAATGACTGGCACAAGATAGAGGCATCGGTGTAACGGTTGGTGAGGAAAATGATCCTGGCAGCAGCATTCAGGACAGATTGGAGCGGGGAGAGTTTGGTAAGAGGGAGGCCGATTAGTAGAGAGTTACAATAGTCCAAACAAGAATGAATAAGTGAAACAGAGTTTTTGCAGAGTCGAAAGTAAGAAAAGGGTGAATTCTAGAAATGTTTTTGAGGTACAGATAATAAGAGCGAGCCAGTGATTGGATGAAATCAAGGATGACCCCAAGGCAGCGGGCATGTTGCTTTGGACTAATGGTTGAACCGCACACGGAGATGGCAATGTCAGGCAAAGGTAGGTTAGTAGAGGGAGAAAACACGAGGAATTCAGTTTTTGACAGGTTCAGTTTCAGATAGAGGGAGGACATGATGTTAGAGACAGCGGTAAGACAATCACTGGTGTTTTCTAAAAGGGTCGGCGTGATATCAGGAGAAGAAGTGTATAATTGGGTGTCGTCAGCATAGAGATGGCACTGGAAACTAAATCTGATTGTTTGTCCAATAGGGGCGGTATACAAAGAGAAGAGGAGGGGGCCTAGGACTGTTCCTTGAGGAATCCCTACAGAAAGGGGAAGGTGAGAGGAGGAGGAACCAGCAAAAGATACAGTGAAGGAGCGGTCAGAGATAGGAGGAGAACCAGGAGAGAACGGTATCCTTGAGGCTGATGGAGCGGAGCATAGTGACGAGGAGCTGATGATCCACAGTATTGAATGCTGCGGAGAGATCCAAGAGAATTAGCATGGAGTAGTGACCATTAGATTTAGCTGTTAGTAGGTCATTAGAGACTTTGGTGAGGGCAGTTTCAGTAGAGTGTAACGATCGGAATCCAGATTGAAGAGGGTCGAGAAGAGAGTTATCTGAGAGATAGCGGGTAAGACGGGAGTGGAACAGGCGTTCGAGGAGTTTAGAGATGAAGGGAAGATTAGAGACAGGTCTATAATTAGCGGCACAGTTTTGATCGAGGGATGGTTTTTTAAGTAATGGATGTATAATGGCATGCTTAAATGAAGAGGGGAAAAATACCGGAAGTGAGAGAAAGGTTGAATATTTTTATAAGGTGAGAGGTGACAGCCGGGGAAAGGGACTGGAGGAGATGTGACGGAATGGGGTCACTGGTGCAAGTGGTCAGGTGAGAAGATGCAAGGAGCCTGATTACTTCTTCTGTAACTGGTTCAAAGTCAGAGAGTGAACTAGATGCAGTGGGGGAGGGAGGACAGTGCATGGTATGAAGGGATTGGGAGATAATTTCCTGTCAAGTGTGGTCAATTTTTTTGTTGAAGTAATTGGCCAGATCGTCAGCGCGGAGATCCGTGGTTGAGGCCTGCACTCTTGGGTTGAGTAGGGACTGGAACGTGTCAGAGACATTTAGGGTTATTGGACAGCGAGGTGATGAGGGTGTTGAAATAGGTTTGTTTGGAGAGGTGAAGGGCAGAGTTGTATGTTTTTATCATGAACTTATAATTGATGAAATCTTCGGGTTGATTAGATTTTCTCCACAGACGTTTGGCGCACTTGGAGCACCGCTGCAGGAAACGTGTTTGCAGCGTGTGCCACAGTTGTCGCCGTCTGTGCCAAGTTGTTCTATGTATAGGAGGTGCAGCTTCATCCAAGGCACTTTGCAGGGTTTCATTGTAATGCTTCACAGCAGAATCAGGACATGAGATGGAGGAGATTGGGGCCAATGAGGACTGCAAGTTCTTCATAAGTTTCTGGGTGTTAATGGCCTGTATGTTTCTATAAGTGTGGAAAGTGGGGGTGACCTGAGCGGCATGGTAGTTCTTGATAGAGAATGAAAGCAAATTGTGGTCAGAGAGCGGGAGAGGGGAGTTTGTGAAATCATCCTCTGAGCAAAGCCGGGAGAAGACCAAGTCGAGGGAGTTTCCATCTTCATGCGTTGGAGAGTTAGTATGCTGCGAGAGGCCGAAAGAGGAGGTTAAAGATAAAAGGTGAGAAGCAGATGGGGAGAGGGGAGAAGCAATGGAGATGTTGAAATCACCCATGATGAGGGTGGGGGTGTCACAGGAGAAAAAGTGTGGAAGCCAGGTGGCAAAGTGATCCAGGAACTGATGAGAGGGGCCGGGAGGACGATACACCACCGCCACTCGCATGGAGAAGGGGATGTAGAGTCTGACAGCATGGACCTCAAAGGAAGAGAATACAAGTGAGGGTACTTGGGGGATAACTTGGAAGGTACATTTGGGTGAAAGGAGCAGACCAACGCCTCCACCTGCTCTGTTGTCCGATCTTGGGGTATGAGAAAAGTGTAGTCCACCATATGAAAGAGCAGCAGCAGCGGTGTTGTCTGACTGCTGGATCCAGGTTTCAGTAAGAGCCAGGAGATTAAGAGAATTAGAAAGGAAGAAGTCATGGATGAAGGAGAGTTTATTACACACTGAGTGAGAATTCCAAAGGGCACAATTGAAAGAGACAGAAGGCATGCAGGGAATATTAATAAGGTTAGAGGGGTTTCTGAGTGTAGCAGTTGGGAGGTTTGACTGGCTATAACATGGGGGCTCGGGGTTGGAAGAGATGTCTCCAGCGACTAGGAGAAGGAGGATAGAAAGAGTGAGCAGATGGTTAAGTGATTTGTGAGAGTGTCTCTTGTGTTGGATGGTGGGACTGAATGGATCTGCACTGTTTAGCAATGTGAACAGAGCATGAGTGCTATACATAGGAGAGGCAAGGACAGAGGGGCCGATATGGATGGAGTGTAAAGAGTTTATGCAAGGGCAGTGAATGTGAGCGTGCAGTAGCCAGGATATAGATTATACAAATACATATGGTGAGTATTTGTTCTATTCCAAATGAACAGGGATTAGATTTAGATTCTTACCTGTCTCCTTCCCTGTCTAACTGCCATGTTATAACTGCCAGTACTTAGAAAATGTACTTTGAATAATTGTACACGAATAATAGTGCACGAATGCACCCCTGCACAAATGTGTCCCCAAAGTATGTCTACATTTATAGAAGGCTAGCTCTTAGATCTCACTTTTTATTCCCCCTCTCGTTTGCAATCAATCCAACTCAGTTGAGACACAATAAATGTAGTGAACAGATAAACAAATGTCCAGGTCTACATGGATCATAAACCGCTTTGAAACAGTTATGTGATCTCTCTGCATGAGGACAAGCAGAAGTGAGTTAAATATCTATAAACAATATAAACAAAAACAATTGCTTACTAAGATGGCTAACAAATCTAGAAACATGCAGAATTCATTGCCGAAGATGGAATGACTCATATACCATTCGGGCTGCTTGCTGTCAGGGACTGGAGCAATAGACATGCAGGGTGTTTCAGTTCAGAGAATGAATGATAAGCTTACCTGTATGAAGAGAAAAGATATGCTTGTTGTATTCATCCATGTTATAGCTGCTAGTACTTAGAAAAAGTACTTTGAATAAATGTGCACGAATGCACCCCTGCACCTAGTAAAAAAAAAAAGTCTCGTATCTTTGGAACCATATGGCGGATTTATGGGAACCCAAAAAATGGATTACTCAGGAGAGTAGCAGGAATAATATAACAGCAAAAACTGGTCACTTTTTGACCTGGTGACATTCTCCCTTTAGGTCGCACAACAATTGGGGGACTGCCTCAGCCATCATTCACTTGCTTCAGTTTACCATATTTTGTTGGAATATGGTAGACGTTGTAGCCTAGGCCTTACAGTAATGAAGCCTTAGAGTATATTGTTGTTTTTAAATATCTGTATATTTTTTTTTTTTTTTAGCTTCAAGAAAGA
Organism: Ranitomeya imitator; assembly: GCF_032444005.1. Taxonomy (NCBI): domain Eukaryota; kingdom Metazoa; phylum Chordata; class Amphibia; order Anura; family Dendrobatidae; genus Ranitomeya; species Ranitomeya imitator. The sequence goes on along the minus strand of NC_091282.1, from coordinate 712,060,107 downwards.
AATCACATCCCAGTAGAATGGACTGGAAGAAAAGTCTCAAAGAAAAGTTGGAAAAATCTAATAAAGGTACAGTGTTATTATATAAGAAGAATAACAATTTTGCTAAAATAATTCTGTAGAAATGTCAGCTGACATGGGAGCTTCTTGGTGGCACTCAGCACCTCATGACATGTCTTTATGCCTCAAGCTGCATCTGGACTCGGGTTGTTATCATGAGATGCCTGCTTTAAAGGGTTATTTCCCAAAAAGTTCTGCCCTCTCCACTAAATAGTGTGATCTGGGGGTCCGCCCTCTGGGGTCACCCAGCGACCCCAGAAATGGGGATCAGGAAGATCTGCAGAGGTCGGTTTTGCATGGAGCAGAGGTGCACGTGCGAGATCTCCGGGATAGCCAGAAAAGAGTAAAGTGCTACACTCAGCTGTATATTTAATTAAAATCTTTTGTATCTGTTTATCAGCCAGAAAAAGCGAAGAAGAAATGAAGGCTGAAGAAATGGCCATGTTCACCAAGTTTTATACGGAGAGGAAGGGTGGGCAGAAGGACTCAAATTCCCCAAACATCCCCCGATTCTACTACAGGGTGAGCACGTGTCGCAGTGTCTGACGGTGTGGACCGTGGTAGGACTGCAAGGACACTCCAAAGAGCAATGGTATCTAATGGATCTCCAGAAGGGACTTCTCTCCCAAATCTAGGACCCACCACTGAAGAAGAGTCTCACCAAATGCGAAGATCGCTTTGTTCCCTTATTTTCTGCTGCTGTTTGTCCAACCCTTCTGCCATATTACATGACGACCAGCATCGATAATGCATTTGTTAAAGGGTTTTTCCAGTTTCCAAAAATCCCTGTTCCTAGGTGCAGTTTAACCTTCGTCAGGCTGCATAATTTTACAACATTAACAGGCTGCAGAGGTACAATTGTACCTTCATATATACCTCCACTGTGATATTTGGCCAATATATTTTGGACCAAAACTGCAGGGATGTCACGAAATTTCAGCCCTCTACGGCTTTTCGAAAAAAAGTTATTGCAATTTTAAAACAGAATAGTTACAATTGTACTTAGTCAGCCGGACAAGGGTTAAAGAAATAAATAAATTGCGCTACTCACCCTCCCCTGGTCCGCACCGAATTTGTGCCGCTGCTCCTGATGTCTCTTATTGTCTGCAGCACTGATGTGACTTCGAGAGCGCTGCAGCCAATAGGTGAGCTCACTGATTGGTTGCAGCGCTGTTGAATGATGTCAGCGCTGCACACAATGGGAGGAGACACATCGCTGTGCCTGGTAAGGGTGGTTTTGTGTTTTGCACCCATGGACGGGGGCTTTCTGAAACTAGAAAACTCATTTAATTGCATTCCACGATACAGTATTTACATATAGGACCTTCTATTTGGATTTGCGCAGCCTTAGAAAATCCATGTCCTCCCCGCTTGGACAGAGTATCTCTATTCTAATTAACTAATTAAAGCCCAATTTGTCCCCCCCCCCCCCCCCCCCCGCAGTTACCAGCAGAGGACGAGGTGTTACAGCAGAAGCTGAGAGAAGAGTCACGAGCTGTCTTTCTCCAGAGGAAGAGCCGAGAGTTACTGGACAACGAGGAGCTGCAGGTGAGAAGAGACTATTACCTGATAATTACTCTATATACACCATGTCTGCTGTCCATCAGATAACCTGCTTGAATTGCCTGTTCTCAGTGGGGGATGCAGGCAGTGATCTGACGCCACCAGCCATTCCTCTGTCTCACTCCTAACTGCACTTATGGCAGTGATGTGATACTCACACTATTTTCTAAGCCATTTATCTCTCCTATTTTTCTTTTTCCTTTCTATGTTTCTAGAACTTGTGGTTCCTGCTGGACAAGCACCAGTCACCTCCGATGATCGGTGAGGAAGCCATGATCAACTATTCGAACTTCCAAATTGTTGGTGAAAAGGCAGGGCCAAAATGCAAGTAAGTCCACGTCCTCGACAGCTACAGGGCCTTTCCTCTTACTAATCACTCGCTAATTGTTATTTCTCCCACGCCTCATTGGGGGACACAGGACCATGGGGTGTTATGCTGCTGCCACTAGGAGGACACTAAGTAGATAAAAACATTAGCTCCTCCTCTGCAGTATACACCCCTTCACTGGCTACAATTTCAACCAGTTCTTGCTTAGTGTCTGTAGGAGGCACTTGTTTTTTAATTTTTATTTTAATTTTTAATTTTATGTACATTTTTATTTTTTTAAAAAAATTAGTGAAGGGGGCGACAGGTCCCTTTTTATAGGGTCCGCTCTTCCCCGAACCAGCAACAGGCGAGCACGGCGAGTATACCTCCCCGTCCCTCTCCTGCGACGTCTGGGGCACGAAAAGTTTTTACCGGGGCAACGGTTCCTCCTTGGTCCCGATTTCCCCCCCCCCCCCCCACCCTCCCTCCCTGCAAGAGAGTCCGATGATTCATAGAGCACTGCTCTCATGTACCTCTCCAGGGCGGTTGATTCAGATGTGCCACAGCCCCAAGACAAACCCCTTTGGGGGACAGAAGAAGATGCATCAGGGGCCTCTCCATCCCCCATCCAGGGTGCATGGATTGAGCGCGCACCTTCACAGTGACAGACTGCGACACTGTGAGTACATACCCTCCCTGCACCCCCATCTGCGGCAGCGATGCGGTCCGGGTCCCTGGAGAGAGGCGCCGTCGGCCGGGGGTCAGCGGTGTTCAGCAGCGCTCCGTCGCGGCCGCCGCCGCGCATCGCCGGCAGGGCCCAGAAATTTAGTCCCCGACTTTTCAGCCGGAGTAGGCTGCAGTGGGCAGATCCCTCCCACGGCCGTAACCCCGCCCCCTATATCGGCGCTTCTCGTCTGTGACGAGAAGCGCCCTGCAGATCTCGGGGGCCATATTGTTTCCTCTCTCTGCAAGGAGCCCACGCGTCCACAGCATTCCAGAGAACTGCCACGGCTAATTCCTCCCTGGGGACACAGGCACAGGACCGTGGGTAAGCTGCTTCAAGAAAGCTTAACCCCTTCCCTGCGTATACTGCCCGCTCTGTCTCCAAAGACACTATGTCTCAATCCAAGGAGACTAAAAAGGGAAGCACACAGTATTTTTCACTGTATGTGCCACTTGCAATGCGGCCCTGCCCCGAGCTCACACTAGTCCTTTGTGTGCGGATTGTGTCCCGGCCTCTGTGCAGCCGCCTCCCGCCGGTAACGCCGCCGATGCCGCCGACCCTGTGGAGCCTAGTCTCCCTGAGAGGGCAGCTTCTCTGTCACGATCTATGGATTTTCTAGTCAGAGCAGTTGATTCCCTCCGGGGACCCCCTCCAAGTCAGACCACGGAGGATTCGGGCGACGGTACGGATCCGTCCACCAGCAGGGGGCGTACTCTATCTCCTCCTTCTCGGGGTTCCAGAAAACTGGTCCATGTTCCGTCCCCTGACCACGGGCCAGTTGGTTTTTCAGCGTCGGCGACCTCCGCTTCCCGGTCCCCTTCTCCAGACAACCCGAGCGATTCTGAATATGAGTCCGACAATTCCTACGTTCAGGATTTTCTCCCCCTCCCAAGAGACACTCGACTCTCTCATAGAGGCTGTTAACCAGACCCTGAAGGTGACCGAGGAATCCGTATCTACGCCCGAACACATGTCCAAAAGGTTTTTGTCACTCATCCTGAGTTCAAGGAAATTGTACAAAAACATAGGGATCGTCCCGATAAACGCTTCATGGGTCAAAAGCCCATAGAGGCCAAATATCCTTTTTCTCAGGACCTAATCAAGGACTGGCTGCAGTCCCCCTCAGTTGACCCTGCTGTGTCACATCTCGCTTCCAAAACCATCCTGTCTCTGTCAGACGGCTCCTCTGTTAAGAACCCCTAGGACCGCCAGATTGATTATCTGGCTCGCTCCGGCTTCGAGGCCACAGGAGCCTCCCTCTTCCCATCCTTCGCTGCCTCCTGGGTGGCTAAGGCTATGGTCGCTTGGGCCGAGACGCTTTCCACGACCATGCAAGTTAGAGACTTACCTCCAGAAGCGGTCAACCTGGCTAACCAGATAGCCCAGGCTGGGGACTTCGTAGTCAATGCCTCAATAGACGCAGCCAATTGCGCGGCACAGGCAGCCGCGAATGTAATCTCCATTAGAAAAGCCCAGTGGCTCAGGGATTGGCAAGCAGATTCGGCCTCCAAGCGCTCTTTGACATCTTTGCCCTACCAGGCTGGTCGTTTGTTTGGAGAAAAACTAGACCAAATGATCTCGGATGCCACCGGGGGAAAAAGTAAATTTCTTCCCCAACAAAAACCTACCCGGCCGTTTCGGTATCAACAACAATCCCGATTTCGGCCTTTTCGTAACAATACCAACTGGTCTTCCACTCCCTCTACCTCCGCATCAGGTCAAGGCCTGCGCGGTGGCCGAGGCTCCCAGGTCTCTTACAGACCTAACCGTAATTGGAAACCCAGACCGAGACCACCCAGGTCTAAAGGATCCACATCCCATAGATCCTCCACGCAATGACTCCTTGCGGCTTCCGGGGGGCACCAACAGGGTAGGAGGGCGTTTACTTTTGTTCCGCCAGGCCTGGCTCTCAGTCGTCTCTGACGAGTGGGTCAGGGAACTGGTGTCCACCGGATACAAAATAGAATTTTCTCCCCCCCCCCCCCCCCCCCCCCAACGCGCTTGCCCTCCAAAATCAAAGGCAACAGCTCTTCTTCAGGCCATACGGGCACTTCAAGGGGACGGAGTCATCATTCCGGTTCCCCTAGACCAAAGGTTCAAAGGGTTCTACTCGAACCTATTTGTGGTCCCAAAGAAGGACGGATCGCTCCGTCCGATCCTGGACCAAAAACTGCTAAACAAATTTGTAAACATCCGTCACTTCAGGATGAAATCCCTCCGATCTGTGGTCGCGTCCATGGAAAAAGGAGAATTCCTGGCGTCCATAGACATCGAGGATGCTTACCTCCACATCCCAATCTTTCCTCCGCATCAACAGTTCCTCCGCTTCGCATGTCGCGGAGAGCACTTCCAATTTGTGGCCTTGCCCTTCGGTCTCGCCACCGCCCCCAGAGTCTTCACGAAGGTTATGGCGGCTGCCATGGCCATTCTTCATTCCATGGGAGTGGTGGTACTTCCGTACCTGGACGACCTACTGATAAAAGGTCCTTCTTACCCAGCCTGCGAAGAGTCCGTCGCTCTCACGGTGGATACGCTTTCTCGCCTGGGTTGGAAGATAAACTTCGAGAAATACTCTCCGATTCCGGACCAGCGGATCTCCTTTCTTGGGATGACTCTGGACACTTCTCGCGGTCTGGTCATCCTCCCTTAAGACAAGGCCTTGGCCTTGCAGCAGGGAGCTCAGAGTCTCTCCAGTCCAGTCTCCCACTCCATCCGATTCAGCATGCGCGTTCTCGGGCAGATGGTAGCTGCCATGGAAGCGGTTCCATTCGCGCAATTTCACCTCCGTCCCCTTCAGCATGTGCTACTGTCGGCGTGGGACGGCAACCCGTCCTCCCTCGACCGCCGCTTCTTCCTGTCCCAACGGGTCAGAAAGACCCTCAGGTGGTGGACGTTGAAGTCCTCCCTAACCCAGGGAAGATCTTTTCTCCCTGTGCGGTGGCTGGTGGTGACCACCGATGCCAGCCTCATAGGCTGGGAGGCAGTTTTCAACCATCACACAGCTCAGGGGCGGTGGTCCACTCGAGAGTCTCGTCTTCCCATCAATCTCCTGGAGATACGAGCTATCAGACTAGCATTGTTCCAGTTTCACCACCTTCTGGCGGGTCACCCAGTCAGAATCCAGTCCGACAACACCACGGCCGTGGCGTACATCAACCGTCAAGGGGGAACCCGCAGCAAGACGGCTATGCTCGAGGTGTCCCACATCCTGCACTGGGCGGAATCCAATCATTCGCCCATCTCGGCGATCCACATTCCAAGTGTGGAGAATTGGGCGGCGGACTTCCTCAGCCGCCAGGGCCTCACCTCGGGCGAGTGGTCTCTTCACCCGGAGGTTTTCCAGCAGATCTGTCATCGCTGGGGGACCCCGGATGTGGATCTCATGGCATCCAGGTTGAACAACAAGGTTCCACAGTTCTTTGCTCGGTCACTCGACCCATGGGCCATCGGAGCAGACACCCTGGTCTTGCCTTGGCACCAGTTCCGCCTCCCGTACATTTTTCCCACTCTTCCCCTGCTGCCGAGGGTCATCAAGAAGATCAGGGCAGAGGGGGTACCAGTGATTCTCGTCGCACCGGACTGGCCGCGCCGGGCATGGTACGCGGAACTGGTTCAGCTGGTCGCCGACGCCCCCTGGCGTCTTCCAGATCGCGTGGATCTTCTCTCACAGGGCCCGATTTGCCACCAGAACTCAGGGGCCCTGTCTTTGATGGCCTGGCCGTTGAATCCTGGATTCTAGGCCAAGCGGGTTTCACTCCCAAGGTGTCTTCCACCATGATCAGGGCTAGGAAACCTGTTTCCATGCGCAGTTACCACCGTACCTAGCGAATTTTCTTCTCATGGTGCGACGCACAGGGGCGATCTCCTCTGGTATTTTCTATCCCTGCCATATTGGATTTTCTTCAGTCTGGACTAGAGTCGGGACTTGCCCTTAGCTCTCTAAAGGGTCAGGTTTCGGCATTGTCAGTCCTTTTCCAGCGAAAGATTGCCGGTGAAGACTTTTTTCCAGGGAGTCTCCCCTGTGGCGCCTCCCTACAAAATGCCCTTGGATCCGTGGGATCTTAATTTAGTTCTCGGAGCTCTCCAGGAGACTCCCTTCAAACTGCTACAGGACATTTCCCTGACCTTCCTCTCCTGGAAGGTGGTTTTCCTAGTAGCCATTACGTCCATCAGACGGGTTTCGGAGTTGGCTGCACTCTCCTGTCGCCCTCCGTTTCTAATTTTTCATCCGGACAAGGCAGTATTGAGGACCTCTCCCGCTTTTCTGCCCAAGGTCGTTTCTTCTTTCCACCTCAATGAGGAGATTGTTCTGCCTTCGTTCTGTCCGGCACCAGTCCATCGCATTGAAAAGGCTCTACACACTCTTGATGTGGTAAGGGCTCTTCGTCGGTACGTCTCGCGGACGGCTCCCTTCCGCACGTCGGATGTTTTGTTTGTACTTCCAGAGGGGCCAAGGAAGGGTTCTCCCGCTTCTAAAGCTACTCTAGCTAAATGGATTCGGTCGACCATTGAAGAATCCTATCGTGCCAAAGGTGTTCCTATTCCAGCAGGGATCAAGGCCCATTCTACCCGGTCGGTGGGTGGCTCGTGGGCCATTCGGCACCAGGTGTCGGCACAGCAGGTCTGCAAGGCTGCGACATGATCCAGTTTGCACACTTTTACCAAGCATTACCACATTCATTCTCTCTCTTCTGCAGACGCCGCCCTTGGCAGGCGCATTCTGCAAGCGGCAGTTCCTTAGCCGCAAGCCAGTGGTACATGGGGTATTAGCATATTGCTCCCCACCCAGGGACTGCTTTTGTACGTCCCATGGTCCTGTGTCCCCCAATGAGGCGTAGGAGAAAAGGAGATTTTTGTGTACTTACCGTAAAATCTTTTTCTCCGAGCCAATCATTGGGGGACACAGCACCCACCCTGTTAGCCTGTTTGGCTTGTTGTTACTTCTTGGTTTTTGACATAGTTTGTCTTTTGTTCATGCTCCTACTGCTTTACTACCGAACTGGTTGAAATTGTAGCCAGTGAAGGGGTGTATACTGCAGAGGAGGAGCTAATCTTTTTATCTACTTAGTGTCCTCCTAGTGGCAGCAGCATAACACCCCATGGTCCTGTGTCCCCCAATGATTGGCTCGGAGAAAAAGATTTTACGGTGAGTACACAAAAATCTCCTTTTCTCCTACGCCTCATTGGGGGACACAGGACCATGGGTGTTATGCTGCTGCCACTAGGAGGACACTAAGTAAACACAGAAAGAATAGCTCCTCCCCTGCAGTATGCACCCTCCTGCTGGCTCTAAGTGAACCAGTTCTTGCTTAGTGTCTGTAGGAGGCACTTGGGTCTGCTTTCAGCCCGACCGTTTTTATTTTAGCTTTTTACTTTATTCTATTTTTCTTTAACGGAGCGAATGGGGGCGACGGATCCATTCTAGGTTCCGATCTCCCCCGAACCATCAACAGGCAAGTACGTGGAGCATTCCTCCCGTATCCTTTCCTGCAACATTGGATGCAAGCCCTGAGCTCACCTTACGGGCGACGGTTCCTTCGCGTTCCGAACTCCCCCCTCCATAGCAGGCGACCACATGGAGAGGCCCTCCATCTACCGCTCCTGGAGCCAGGTGCATAGCCGGACATGATATATATGGCGTCTGTGCAGCCCCCCTCTGCATCACCACTGATATAGCGGATGACGCATGGCAGCAGAAGCTCTTCACCCCCTCCCTGACTATGGTGACGGTGGATTGAGCACTGGCCCACCGCATCTACCGTGAGTACACTGCGGATGCCGAGGCGCTGGGGGGTCCTGGTCCCCGGGGTATGGGAGGTCCGCACCTTAAGCCTGTGTCCGTGGGTGGTCCGTAATGCGGCAACCCCACGAAGGAGTGCCGCTAATGTTGACGCCAATAGCGGTCGCGGGCCGCTGCAGTTAGCTCCGCCCACTTTTCCTGGCGCTTCTCGTTCCCTGTGATGAGCTCCCACTTCCTGGTCTCTGCGACCATCTTGAGACACCCACAGCCCTGATGCTGCAGCACTGCTCCAGCGTTTCCTGTCACAGCCCTCAGGACTAGCGTTTTTTCTCTGCCTACACTGCGGACCTGCCCTGGGGACTCAAGACACAGGACCTGGGTAAGCTCCAGAAGCATAGCTTAACCCTTCCCCTGCTAGTAAGCGCTTTCCTCCAGGCTTTACTTTGTCTCAACCAAAGCCTCACAAAAAGTCTGGGAAAACCCACACTGTATTTTTCGCTGCATGTACCTCCTGTAAGGTATCATTACCCCGAGGTCACAATACTGCATTGTGCGCAGCTTGTGAACCGGTGACGGCTCAGGAACCACCTGTTGCTGATACTGAACCCAGTGAGCCTAGTCCTCCTGAGTGAGCTACCTCCCTTTCCCGATCTATGGCATCCCTGGCAAAAGCGTTAGACTCGTTCCTCTAACCAGGGCACTAATACGGACGACGCTCCCGATGGTCAGAACCCCTTGTACTCCAGGGGTCGTACCTTGCCAAGGAGTTCTCACTCTTCCAGGAAAAGGACTCGTGCCATATCCCCAGACCATCACCGGGATTCGGGTTCTGAGAGCTCCATTTCTCGCTCCCCTTCCATTGGGGCTAGTAGAGAACCTGTTTCAGAGGACGATTCTGACACGTCCCTAGATCAGGAATATCATCACGATCAGGAGACTCTCTAATTGAGTCAGTGAATAAGGCTTTGAGACTTGAGGAGGAACCTTTATCGAAAACGGGTCATGCCGTGTCCTTTAAGAGGACTAAGCGAGCTCACAGAGTGTTCGCCACTCATCCTGAGTTTAAGCAAATTGTTGAATCTCACAGGATCCGTCCAGATAAATGATTTCCAGGGCAGAAGCCCATGGAGTCCAAATATCCCTTTTTCCAGGATCTAAGAAAAGATTGGTCACAATCTCCCCCAGTAGATCCTCCGGTATCGCGCCTGGCTACGAAATCTGTTTTATCCTCTTCGGAGGGAGCCTCTATTAAAAATCCAACCGATCGTCAGATCGACAATATGGCGCGTTCAGCTTTTGAAGCCTCAGCGGCTGCACTCTTTCCATCTTTTGCCGCTACGTGGGTGGCTAAGGCTATGACCCACTGGGCTGAGGTCTTGTCTTCAGCAGTACTGGATACCAATCTTCCTCCCGAGATAGCAGACCTCGCTACTCAGATAGCAAGAGCAGGAGATTTTGTAGTGACCGCGTCCCTGGATGCCGCTGACTGCACTTCTCAAGCAGCAGCCAATGCCATCACCATCCGGAGGTCCTTGTGGCTCAGGGACTGGTGCGGATTCTACTTTTAAAAAGTTATTGACTTCTCTCCCATATCACAGCGGTCGCCTTTTTGGCGAAAAGCTCGACCAGTTTATTTCTGACGCCACTGGAGGGAAGAGTAAATTTCTTCCTCAACAGAGACCCTCTCGGCCTTTTCGGAACCCGCAACCACAGGCTCGGTCCCGATTTTTTTTCATTACAACTCAAACTGGTCCTCTACTTCCACATCTCCCGGTTCCGGCCGGGCACAACGTGGAGACAGAGGTTCACAGACCTCTTTTAAGCCTTCCCCTTCATGGAGAGGCAGGCCAAGACAGCCGGGATCCAGAGGCGCCAGAACGGGCAGACCTTCCACACACTGACTCACTGCGGTATCCGGGGGACACCCTCAAGGTAGGCGGCCGCCTGCTTTCCTTCAGTGCCGTTCACGACGAGTGGGTCCGCGATCTAGTGTCCTCCGGATACAAGATAGATCTCTTATCTCGTCCTCCAAACCGTTTTTTCCTGTCTTCTCCTCCCAGGGCAAAAGCATCAGAGTTCTTCAAAGCTATAAGCTCTCTGAGAAAAGACGGAGTTATTGTCCCGGTCCCTCAAAACGAAAGGTTTCAAGGTTTTTATTCAAACCTCTTCATTGTTCCAAAGAAGGACGGTACAGTACGGCCCATACTGGACCTAAAACTGCTGAACAAGTTCATCAGGGTGCGACGGTTCCGGATGGAATCGCATCGTTCTGTCATCGCCTCCATGGAAAAAGGCGAGTTCCTGGCATCTATAGACATCCAGGACGCATACCTCCACATTCCTATTTTACCTTCTCACCAAAGGTTTCTTCGCTTCGCAGTTCAGGAAGATCACTTCCAATTCGTTGCTCTGCCCTTCGGCCTTGCCACCGCCCCCAGGGTATTCACCAAGGTCATGGCGGCTGCCGTGGCCATACTCCACACCTGAGGTGTGGTGGCGCTTCTGTACTTAGACGATATCCTCATCAAAGGCCCCTCTTTCCGCTCCTGCAAGGAAGCCGTGGCCATCACAATAGATACCTTTTCTCGCGTGGGTTGGAAGATAAACTTCAAAAAATCTTCACCAGTACCGGCTCAGCGAATTTCCTTTCTAGGAATGATACTCGACTCGTCCCGGGGGTTGGTCTTTGTTCCCCCGGAAAAGATGTCAGAAACTCTCTCAGCCTTGCTCTCGCTCTCTGTGCTTCAGTATGAGAGTCCTCGGCAGGATGGTAGCAGCTATGGAGGCAGTTCCATTTGCCCAACTACACCTCCGTCCCCTACAGCATGCCCTTCTGGCTGTTTGGGACAGGAACCCCTTCTCCCTAGACCGTCAGTTCCTTCTTCCCTAGCAAGTCAGACAGTCCCTCAGGTGGTGAACATTGAAATCCTCCCTGAATCAAGGGAAGTCTTTTCTTCCACTACATTGGCTGGTTGTGACGACAGACGCCAGTCTTCTAGGCTGGGGAGCCGTGTTCCTTCATCACACTGCTCAGGGTCACTGGTCCCCCCAGGAATCACGCCTTCCAATCAACATCTTGGAAATCCGGGCGATTAGGCTGGCACTTCTCCAGTTCCATCCCTTCCTAGCAGGTCGCCCAATCAGGATTCAGTCCGACAACGCCACCGCAGTGGCATACATCAACCGCCAAGGAGGAATCCGCAGCAGGACGGCTATGACAGAGGTGGGCCATATTCTCCGATGGGCCGAGGAAAACTGTTCAATGATCTCTGCGGTTCACATCCGGGGAGTGGACAGTTGGGAGGCAGACTTCCTCAGTCGGCAATGCCTTGACTCCGGGGAGTGGTCTCTCCAACCAGAGATCTTCCACCAGATCTGCTGTCGCTGGGGAACCCTGGACGTGGATCTGATGGCCTCACGGCTGAACTCCCAAGGTTCCCAACTTCATGGCTCGGTCCCACGATCCAGCAGCCATCGGGGCAGACGCTCTTGTACTCCCGTGGCATCATTTTCGGCTTCCGTACATATTTCCCCCGCTTCCTCTCCTGCCGAGAGTCATCAAGAAAATCAGAGCAGAGAGTGTACCGGTAATCCTGATTGCGCCAGATTGGCCACGCGGGGCGTGGTACGCGGAACTAGTTCAACTAGTTTCCGACGTTCCCTGGCGATTACTGATTCGCACAGATCTGCTATCTCAGGCCCTTTTTACCACCAGAACTCAGAGGCCCTGTGTTTGATGGCATGGCCGTTGAGTCCTGGGTCTCTCCAAAAGTCATAGCTACCATGATCAGTGCTAGAAAGCATACGTCTATGCGTATCTATCATCGCACTTGAAAGACTTTCTTTTCTTGGTGTAGCGACCGAGGACGTTCTCTTCTACATTTTTCCATTCCTTCCATTCTCGAGTTCTTACAAACGGGTTTGGACTTGGGTCTCGCCCTTAGTTCTCTCAAGGGGCAGATCTCAGCCCTGTCTGTTCTCTTCCAACGCAGGATTGCCAACAGATTACAGGTCAAGACGTTTATTCAGGGAGTCTCCCATCGGGTGCCCCCTATAGGATGCCGTTGGAACCATGGGATCTTAATCTGGTCCTCGGAGTTTTGCAACAGGCTCCTTTCGAACCTCTACAGGAGGTTTCCCTGTGTCTTCTTTCATGGAAAGTGGCTTTTCTGGTTGCGGTCACCTCTATTAGATGAATCTCCGAGCTGGCGGCTCTGTCCTCTCAAGTTCCGTTCCTGAATTTTCATCAGGATAAGGTGGTTTTGCGGACATCCCCCTTTTTTCTACCGAAAGTTGTATCCTCTTTTCATCTCAATGAGTAGATTGTCTTACCGTCACTCTGTCCGGCACCAGTCCATCGCATCGAGAAGGCCCTTCACACACAGGATTTAGTGAGAGCTCTTAGGAGATACATCTCGCGGACAGCGTCTTTCCGCAGGTCAGATGCCCTATTCGTGCTCCCGGAAGGACCGAGGAAAGGGTTTCCCGCTTCCAAGGCGACAATAGCCAAATGGATTCGTTCGGCTATTCAAGAGTCCTACCGAGTCAGAGGTCTTCCTGTCCCAGCAGGGATTAAGGCTCATTCCACTCGGTCAGTGGGTGCGTCCTGGGCCATCCGGCACCAAGCTTGGGCAGCACAAGTTTGTAAGGCTGCGACTTGGTCCAGCCTGCATACCTTTACAAAACATTACCATATTCACTCTCAGGCCTCGGCAGATGCGACCGTCGGCAGACGAATTTTGCTGGCGGCTGTGCCGCATCTGTAACTTGTGGGTACAAGCAGCAATTGCAGTTAATTGTTTCCCACCCAGGGACTGCTTTAGGATGTCCCATGGTCCTGTGTCCCCCAATGAGGCGTAGGAGAAAAAGAGATTTTTGTGTACTCACCGTAAAATCCTTTTCTCCGAGCCAATCATTGGGGGACACAGCACCCACCCTGTTAGCCTATTGGCTTTGGTTTTTTTTAGTTATCTTGGTTTTGGCATAGTTCATCCTTGTTAAATATTAAGCTCCTACTGCTTTGTTACCGAACTGGTTCACTGAGAGCCAGCAGGAGTGTGTATACTTCAGGGGAGGAGCTATTCTTTCTGTATTACTTAGTGTCCTCCTAGTGGCAGCAGCATAACACCCATGGTCCTGTGTCCCCCAATGATTGGCTCGGAGAAAAGGATTTTACGGTGAGTACACAAAAATCTATTTTTTACTGATATGTGTATTTTTTCCACTTTAGGTCATTTTTTACAGCCAAAGTCTTCAGCAAACTTATTCACAATGATCTGTATGGCAGAATATCAATTATGCAGTTTTTCAACTACGTTATGAGAAAAGGTAAGACACATGTTCCCCTGGGTTCTCTACCAGGGTACTAACTATGACTTGTTTTATGATCCTAAAGGGGTTTTCCAGTTTTGGGAAACCCCTGTGGCCCGGCTGCAGTTTACTTCCCCCCCACCTTCCCACTGAATAACTGCGCTTTGTTCACCCTCCCCAGGTTCAGCACTGAGTCTCTGTTGCTCTCGGTGTCTGATATTGTCTTCAGTGATGATGCCAATCATTGAGCTCTCCGGCTCTGTCTGAGTCAACGTCACATGCTCACTGTTTGGCTGCAGTTCTGTCAACAAAAATAGTGACTCTGAGCAGCTCATGACGTCAACTTGGGCAGAGCCATAGACATATTGTCTGCAGTGCTAACACCAGTGAGCTCTAAGAGACATCGTCGCAGCGCTGGAGTATCAGATGTGGACTTGGGGAGGGTGAGAAAAGCACAGTTTGTTTGTATTTATAAAATAAACTAAAGCAGGGTTAACGGGGTTCTCCAAAATCAGAAAACTCCCTTAAAGAGAACCTGTCAGTAGGATTGAACCCTTTAAACTAAAGGCATGGCCATAATGGCACTGTGATGCTGATTTATCTGATACCTGATATGAAGGGATCCGCTCCGTGGCTGATGAATACTCACCTTGTGAAGTTTTCATAAAATGACGTCTTCTATGCTTCGGGGAGGGAAATGGGGCAGGGTCTTTTTCTGGTTCTCCACCCCCACCCAGCCTCCTGTGCTTCTTGTACAGGTCACTGATTATTCAGAGAGTTGCCTCCTTATTAAAATTTTGCACCGCCGCCATCATTGTTTAGGCGGCATGTGCATTGTGGAAGCTGGTGTCCTGTGTGCAGGACTTCAATAAAATGGCGCCGGAAGTGGCGCATGCAGAGATCAAGATTTCGGCTCTGAAAAATTTACTGAGCTGAAATATTGATCTGCGCATGCGCCGCTTCCGGCGCCATTTTATTGAGCGTTTACGCATTAAAAGTTAATTTTTATAGTTAAAAAGGGTAATATAATGTAATAAATCACAAGACTAGACAAATAATGTGCACATGTGCCAACAATTCACGTGACACCAACAAAGTTAGGTAGCGTGTTCACAGTGCTATTCAATCTATTGCTCTATGTCACAGACTGCTTATAGGCTGGCCATCATAAATAGAGTGCTGACCTTGCAACCAGTCCAAGCATGTGTTCTGGACATGGGTCAGAATCCACTGGACATTCATCTAGTAGACTAAATGACCCGACTCAATGAATACAGATCGGAAAGAAACCACCTCCAACCATAGATGTGGACTCAGTTAGACAGGGCCAGTTACACCCTGATTTAAAAGGCCCAATTTCAGAGAGTGGAAGCACTAAATCATCCTAGCAGGTAATGTCATTCCAGATGCACAGGTATGGGCTTATAGCCGAAAGTCAAATGAGTCCCATATAACAAATAGATGGACCCAAAGATCCTAATAATACAGGGACTCTTTTCACTGTATTAGGCCCAAAAACAAATGTATATATCTCTATAAGAGGTGAATGCACTGCAACATATAGAAAGCTACCTAAACAAAGATGATAGCAGCAAACAATCCTGGGGAACTAATATATTCAAAATATTATACGGTATTCTGCACCCTGTGGGCAAAATAATGTATATGCCATAAATCCAAAAGGGGGGAATAGACAATGCACACTGTCAGATAATGTTTGACCCACAGAGTGCATGATTACCTATGTCCCAA
The DNA here is from genome assembly GCF_032444005.1 of Ranitomeya imitator. Taxonomy (NCBI): domain Eukaryota; kingdom Metazoa; phylum Chordata; class Amphibia; order Anura; family Dendrobatidae; genus Ranitomeya; species Ranitomeya imitator. Next base: position 712,044,654 of record NC_091282.1, on the reverse strand, counting down.
AATGGTGCGCTCATACATGGATATCATTTACAGCAATTATTGTAAAGGAGCGATCTCACCGCATATAGCAAGCTGAGTCTTCAAACATGACCGGCATGTGGGGTATCAACAGCATTCTGTCCCACAAAAGGTCTCCCTCAGAGTGGTTTCTCCCTTTTCTGAGAGAAACTACTTTTACTAAATTTTGCTTGGCCATTTCTTATTGTCCCTATCCCATTGTGCTTTTTTCAGGTTAGTCCTTTCTTTCAGGTTCGTCCATTTTTTTGAGGTTAGTCCTTTCTTTCAGGTTAGTCCTTTTTTTCAGATTAATCCTTTCTTTCAGGTTCGTCCATTTTTTTTTCAACTTCGTCCATTTTTTTCAGGTTAGTCCTTCTTTTCAGGTTAGCCCTTTTTTTCAGGTTAGTCCTTTTTTTTCAGGTTAGTCCTTTTTTTCAGGTTTGACCTTTTTTTTTTTCAAGTACGTCCATTTTTTTTTCAGGTTCGACCTTTTTTTTCAGGTCACACAAGTGTTCTTTTTCATGCCGGTGACTAACGTAGACCACAATAAATCTATTTATGATACGGAAAAGGAAGTTTGAAGTACTCCGTCTGCACTTTTCTCGTCATATTGAAGATCAAACATTTACTCTTAGTTATAATGCAATAAATGCCACATATTATAAAACTGCTGCATTAACACTTTAGTTGTCACTTTTTTTGCAGTGTAGCAGAAGTAACGTATATCGAAGAGGAGAACTGGATAGAGAGAACCACGTCCATTAAAATTAGTGCCGATGATGCCTGTAGAAATCCGAGACATTTCATGTTCATTTAAGTCTTCATTGTAAAAATGATTTGTTTTTGTAGTCTACATTTTTTTTTAGCAGGTCCGTGCCTGTGGATCACGGCTATAAGTGCTGCATGGGGGGCATTACTAGCCAAGTATATGGGAGAAAATAGTATGATCCTGTAACCACATGACTGCAAAATGCTTTTAAGGACTGTATATTATTTTTCCTTTTTTACATCAATGATCTGATAGACAGACACTAAAATCTATATGTAATGAATGTGGTCCTAATGGCTGCATCCTTTCCCTACAGTATGGCTCCACCAAACGAGGATCGGTTTGAGCTTATATGATGTGGCCGGACAAGGTTACCTGAGAGAGTCGGTATGTAGCAGACGCCATACTTACTGTCGTATTGCTGAAACCTATGAGACATATGATTGATACCTGTTCATAGACCTTGTAATGTATCTTATCGGAGAAATTAGCTTTTTTATCCTCCTAGACTTACCGTTCATTCTCAATTTTTTTGCTAAAATCTGTATTCAGTGAAGACAGACTATTTACATTACTGAGCTAGGAGATGACAGTTGGTGCTTTTAACATTCCGTGGAAGGGGGAGGAACAGAGGAAAAGACAGACATTCTGCTGCAAGTTCTCCAGAAATGGCAGTTAGGGTATGTGCACACGTTAAGGATTTTTTTCACTTTTTTTTTTTTTCGCGAAAAAAACGCATACATATGCATCCTATCATTTAGAATGCATTCCGCAATTTTTGTGCACACGATGAGTTTTTTTTCTGCAAAAAAAAAACGCATTGCGGTAAAAAAAGCAGCATGTTCATTAATTTTGCGGATTTTTCACGTTTTTCCCGCTATTTAATGCATTGGGAAAGCTCCGGAAAAGAACGCATGCGGATTTCTGGCAGAAATGTCTGGTTTTTGTCAGAGAAATCCTGAACGTGTGCACATACCCTTACAGTTCTCCATAGAACAGTATAAGCACCAACTATCATCTCCTATCTCAGTAATGGGGAATTCTGTACTGACTAAAGACAGATTTTACCCCAGAATTGAGACTTTTGAGAATGTAAAATCAGTTCAGCAGGAGAACGAAGCAGATTGCCCTGATAACATATGTTACAAAGTTTCTTATTTTCACAGGTCCCATTGATTTATGGAAAAAATAAATTGAAACAATGTTTACTCTTTAATAATACTATTGTCTTTCTATGTGGCATTGGGGTCTTTGCCTGCTCCCCTCCATTCTCAAGGGCCTCGGTGTAACTGCTACCTCTCCAGCCCAATAAAGCTCAGCCCTTGCAGCTCATGTGAATTTCTGATAATGTGCTAACCTAAGCTCTATAATAGTTGTATGCACTGGTATGAGCGTCTTTGTTTCCCATGTCTTTTAGAATATTAACCCCTTATTGCAAATTATTATAAATGTACACCCGTATTAGTGCAGAAGGCCGCACATTTCCGTCCATGGGATGGCACTACACATGAGCTGTGCCTTTGCCGTCTACTACGGGTTGCAGCTCTAATAAACAGCTGATGTCCCACTGTAATAACTGCGACTGGATTTACCCCTAACCCTGTAGATGCTGCGGTCATTAGCGATTGCAGCATCTAGGTGGTAGGACAGAGGGAGACGGCTCCTTCTGTCCATGTGCGATCATGCAGTCATGGGGCACTGTTTGTTTGCCATGGATGCTGTGGGCACTCGCGCCTGCCATGACTGCATGGGTTAATCGATTCCTTGTCAGTGTAAGGCTGCCGTCACACTATCAGTATTTGGTCAGTATTTTACCTCAGTATTTGTAAGCCGAAACCAGGAGTGGGTGATAAATGCAGAAGTGGTGCATATGTTTCTATTCTACTTTTCCTCTAATTGTTCCACTCCTGGTTTTGGCTTACAAATACTGAGGTAAAATACTGACCAAATACTGCTAGTGTGACGGCAGCCATACTCTGACAAGCAAAAATTCTTTGGCATATTGAGAAAACAAAAGCTTTATTTTCAGCAATTAGACAAAAATTATTTCATAAAATCTAACAAATATTTACGAGAAAAAACAAGGATTTGTCTGATGATTTCATTAAGTTCTTTTTTATGTATATGCAGATGTAAAGCAGAAAAAAAAACATAATGAGAATGTCAGTGATTGATATAGGAAATGTATCTGACGACTTCTTTACTCTTGTACAGGACTTGGAGAATTATATCCTCGAGCTCATTCCAACCCTGCCTCAACTAGATGGCCTGGAGAAGTCCTTCTATTCTTTCTACGTCTGCACAGCGGTCCGGAAGTTCTTTTTTTTCCTTGATCCTTTAAGGACAGGTAATGCATATATATATATATATATATATATATGATTTTTCTGTATTTTCATGACTATGAAAATTGTACATTCACACTGAAGGCATCAAAACTATGAATTAACACATGTGGAATTATATACTTAAAAAAAGTGTGAAACAACTGAAATTATGTCTTATATTCTAGGTTCTTCAAAATGGCCACCTTTTTACTTTGATGACTGCTTTGCACACTCTTGGCATTCTCTTGATGAGCTTCAAGAGGTAGTCACCGGAAATGGTCTTCCAACAATCTTGAAGGAGTTCCCAGAGATGCTTAGCACTTGTTGGCCCTTGTGCCTTCACTCTGCAGTCCAGCTCACCCCAAACCATCTCGATTGGGTTCAGGTCTGGTGAATGTAGAGGCCAGATCATCTGGCGTAGCACCCCATCACTTTCCTTCATGGTCAAATAGCCCTTACACAGCCTGGAGGTGTGTTTGGGGTCATTGTCCTGTTGAAAAATAAATGATGGTCCAACTAAACGCAAACCAGATAAAATAGCGCTGCTGTAAGATGCTGTGCTAGCCATGCTGGTTCAGTATGCCTTCAATTTTGAATAAATCCCCAACAGTGTCACCAGCAAAGCATCCCCACACCATCACACCTCCTCCATGCTTCACGGTGGGAACGAGGCATGTAGAGTCCATCCGTTCACCTTTTCTGCGTCGCACAAAGACACGGTGGTTGGAACCAAAGATCTCAAATTTGGACTCATCAGACCAAAGCACAGATTTCCACTGGTCTAATGTCCATTCCTTGTGTTCTTTAGCCCAAACAAGTCTCTTCTGCTTGTTGCCTGTCCTTAGCAGTGGTTTCCTAGCAGCTATTTTACCACGAAGGCCTTCTGCACAAAGTCTCCTCTTAACAGTTGTAGTTGCTGTTAACCTGCGATTTCTGAAGCTGGTGACTCAGATAAGTTTATCCTCAGAAGCAGAGGTGACTCTTGGTCTTCCTTTCCTGGGGCGGTCCTCATGTCAGCCAGTTTCTTTGTAGCGCTGGATGGTTTTTGCCACTGCACTTGGGGACACTTTCAAAGTTTTCCCAATTTTTCGGACTGACTGACCTTCATTTCTTAACCCCTTCCCGACCTTTGACGCCACGTAGGCGTCATGAAAGTCGGTGCCAATCCGACCCATGACGCCTATGTGGCGTCATGGAAAGATCGCGTCCCTGCAGATCGGGTGAAAGGGTTAACTCCCATTTCACCCGATCTGCAGGGACAGGGGGAGTGGTAGTACAGCCCAGGGGGGGTGGCTTCACCCCCCCGTGGCTACGATCGCTCTGATTGGCTGTTGAAAGTGAAACTGCCAATCAGAGCGATTTGTAATATTTCACCTATTATAACTGGTGAAATATTACAATCCAGCCATGGCCGATGCTGCAATATCATCGGCCATGGCTGGAAATACTAATGTGCCCCCACCCCACCCCACCGATCGCCCCCCCAGCCTCCCGATCTGTCCGGTACACTGCTCCGGCTCCCTCCGTCCTGTGCTCCGCTCCCCCCGTGCTCATGTCCGCTCCCCCTGTGCTCCAATCACCCCCCCTGCACTCCGATCCACCCCCCCATTCTCCGTTCCACCCCCCCCGTGCTCCGTTCCACCCCCCTGTGCTCCGTTCCATCCCCCCCCGTGCTCCGTTCCACCCCTCCCGTGCTCCGATCCACCCCCCCATGCTCCGATACCCCCCCCACCCGTGCTCCCCCCCCACCCTATCATACTTACCGATCCTGCCGGGGTCCGTCCGTCTTCTCCCTGGGCGCCGCCATCTTCCAAAATGGCGGGCGCATGCGCAGTGCGCCCGCCGAATCTGCCGGCCGGCAGATTCGTTCCAAAGTGCATTTTGATCACTGAGATAGATTATATCTCAGTGATCAAAATAAAAAAAAATGATAAATGACCCCCCCCCCCCCCCTTTGTCACCCCCATAGGTAGGGACAATAAAAAAATAAAGTTTTGTTTTTTTTTCCCACTAATGTTAGAATAGGGTTAGGGCTAGGGTTAGGGTTTCGGTATGTGCACATGTATTCTGGTCCTCTGCGGATTTTTCCGCTGCGGATTTGATAAATCCGCAGTGCTAAACCGCTGCGGATTTATGGCGGATTTACCGCGTTTTTTCTGCGCATTTCACTGCGGTTTTACAACTGCGATTTTCTGTTTGAGCAGTTGTAAAACCGCTGCGGAATCCGCAGAAAGAAGTGACATGCTGCGGAATGTAAAGCCCTGCGTTTCCGTGCAGTTTTTCCGCAGCATGTGTACAGCGATTTTTGTTTCCCATAGGTTTACATTGAACTGTAAACTCATGGGAAACTGCTGCGGATCCGCAGCGTTTTCCGCAGCGTGTGCACATACCTTTAGGTCACACGGTGCGGATTTGGCTGCGGATTCGTAGCAGTTTTCCATCAGGTTTACAGTACCATGTAAACCTATGGAAAACCAAATCCGCTGTGCCCATGGTACGGAAAATACCGCGCTGAAACGCTGCGTTGTATTTTCCGCAGCATGTCAATTCTTTGTGCGGATTCCGCAGCGTTTTACACCTGTTCCTCAATAGGAATCCGCAGGTGAAATCCGCACAAAAAACACTGGAAATCCGCGGTAAATCCGCAGGTAAAACGCAGTGCCTTTTACCCGCGGATTTTTCAAAAATGATGCTGAAAAATCTCACACGAATCCGCAACGTGGGCACATAGCCTTAGGGTTAGGGTTGGAATTAGGGTTGTGGTTAGGGTTAGGGGTGTGTTGGGGTTAGGGTTGTGGTTAGGGGTGTGTTGGGGTTAGGGTTGTGGTTAGGGGTGTGTTGGGGTTAGGGTTGTGATTAGGGTTACGGCTACAGTTGGGATAAGGGTTAGGGGTGTGTTGGAGTTAGAATTGAGGGGTTTCCACTGTTTAGGCACATCAGGGGTCTCCAAACGCAACATGGCACCACCATTGATTCCAGCCAATCTCGTATTCAAAAAGTCAAATGGTGCTCCCTCAATTCCGAGCCCCGACGTGTACCCAAACAGTGGTTTACCCCCACATATGGGGTTCCAGCATACTCAGGATAAACTGCGCAACAATTACTGGGGTCCAATTTCTCCTGTTACCCTTGTGAAAATAAAAAAATGCTTGCTAAAACATCATTTTTGAGGAAAGAAAAATGATTTTTTATTTTCACGACTCTGCGTTGTAAACGTCTGTGAAGCACTTGGGGGTTCAAAGTGCTCACCACATATCTAGATAAGTTCCTTGGGGGTCTAGTTTCTAAAATGGGGTCACTTGTGGGGGGTTTCTACTGTTTAGGCACACCAGGGGCTCTGCAAACGCAACGTGACGCCCTCAGACCATTCCATCAAAGTCTGCATTTCAAAAGTCACTACTTCCCTTCTGAGCCCCGACGTGTGCCCAGTGGTTGACCCCCACATATGGGGTATCAGCATACTCAGGAGAAACTGGACAACAACTTTTGGGGTTTAATTTCTCCTGTAACCCTTGGGAAAATAAAAAATTCTGGGCTAAATAATTATTTTTGAGGAAAGAAAACGTATTTATTATTTTCACGGCTCTGCATTATAAACTTCTATGAAGCACTTGGGGGTTCAAAGTGCTCACTACACATCTAGATAAGTTCCTTTCGGGGTCTAGTTTCCAAAATGGGGTCACTTGTGGGGGGTTTCTACTGTTTAGGCACACCAGGGGCTCTGCAAACGCAACGTGACGCCCACAGAGCATTCCATCAAAGTCTGCATTTCAAAACGTCACTACTTCACTTCCGAGCCCCGGCATGTGCCCAAACAGTGGTTTACCCCCACATATGGGGTATCGACGTACTCAGGAGAAACTGGACAACAACTTTTGGGGTCAAATTTCTCCTGTTACCCATGGGAAAATAAAAAATTGCAGGCTAAAAGATCATTTTTGAGAAAATAATTTTTTTTTTTATTTTCATGGCTCTGCGTTATAAACTTCTGTGAAGCACTTGGGGGTTCAAAGTCCTCACCACACATCTAGATTAGTTCCTTTGGGGGTCTAGTTTCCAAAATGGGGTCATTTGTGGGGGATCTCCAATGTTTAGGCACACAGGGGCTCTCCAAACGTGACATGGTGTCCGCTAATGATTGGAGCTAATTTTCCATTTAAAAAGCCAAATGGCGTGCCTTCCCTTCCGAGCCCTGCCGTGCGCCCAAACAGTGGTTTACCCCCACATATGGGGTATCAGCGTACTCAGGACAAACTGGACAACACAATTTGGGGTCCAATTTCTCCTATTACCCTTGGCAAAATAGGAAATTCCAGGCTAAAAAATCATTTTTGAGGAAAGAAAAATTATTTTTTATTTTCATGGCTCTGCGTTATAAACTTCTGTGAAGCACCTGGGGGTTTAAAGTGCTCAATATGCATCTAGATAAGTTCCTTGGGGGGTCTAGTTTCCAAAATGGGGTCACTTGTGGGGGAGCTCCAATGTTTAGGCACACAGGGGCTCTCCAAACGCGACATGGTGTCCACTAACAATTGGAGCTAATTTTCCATTCAAAAAGTCAAATGGTGCGCCTTCCCTTCCGAGCCCTGCCGTGTGCCCAAACAGTGGTTTACCCCCACATATGAGGTATCGGCGTACTCGGGAGAAATTGCCCAACAAATTTTATGATCCATTTTATCCTATTGCCCATGTGAAAATGAAAAATTGAGGCGAAAAGAATTTTTTTGTGAAAAAAAAGTACTTTTTCATTTTTACGGATCAATTTGTGAAGCACCTGGGGGTTCAAAGTGCTCACTATGCATCTAGATAAGTTCCTTGGGGCGTCTATTTTCCAAAATGGGGTCACTTGTGGGGGAGCTCCAATTTTTAGGGACACCGGGGCTCTCCAAACGTGACATGGTGTCCGCTAAAGAGTGGAGCCAATTTTTGATTCAAAAAGTCAAATGGCGCTCCTTCCCTTCCAAGCCCTGCCGTGCGCCCAAACAGTGGTTTACCCCCACATATGAGGTATCAGCGTACTCAGGACAAATTGTACAACAACTTTCGTGGTTCAGTTTCTCCTTTTACCATTGGGAAAATAAAAAAATTGTTGCTAAAAGATAATTTTTGTGACTAAAAAGTTAAATGTTCATTTTTTCCTTCCATGTTGCTTCTGCTGCTGTGAAGCACCTGAAGGGTTAATAAACTTCTTGAATGTGGTTTTGAGTACCTTGAGGGGTGCAGTTTTTAGAATGGTGTCACTTTTGGGTATTTTCAGTTATATAGACCCCTCAAACTGACTTCAAATGTGAGGTGGTCCCTAAAAAAAATGGTTTTGTAAATTTCGTTGTAAAAATGAGAAATCGCTGGTCAAATTTTAACCCTTATAACTTCCTAGCAAAAAAAAAATTTGTTTCCAAAATTGTGCTGATGTAAAGTATACATGTGGGAAATGTTATTTATTAACTATTTTGTGTCACATAACTCTCTGGTTTAACAGAATAAAAATTCAAAATGTGAAAATTGCAAAATTTTCAAAATTTTCGCCAAATTTCCGTTTTTATCACAAATAAACGCATAATTTATTGACCTAAATTTACCACTAACATGAAGCCCAATATGTCACAAAAAACAATCTCAGAACCGCTAGGATCCGTTGAAGCGTTCCTGAGTTATTACCTCATAAAGGGACACTGGTCAGAATTGCAAAAAACGGCAAGGTCTTTAAGGTCAAAATAGGCTGGGTCATGAAGGGGTTAAAGTAATGATGGCCATTCGTTTTTCTTTACTTAGCTGCTTTTTTCTTGCCATAATACAAATTCTAACTGTCTATTCAGTAGGACTATCAGCTGTGTATCCACCAGACTTATGCACAACACAACTGATGGTCCCAACACCATTTATAAGGCAAGAAATCCCACTTATTAAAACTGACAGGGCACACCTGTGAAGTGAAAACCATTCCCGGTGACTACCTCTTGAAGCTGATCAAGAGAATGCCAAGAGTGTGCAAAGCAGCCATGAAAGCAAAAGGTGGCTACTTTGAAGAACCTAGAATATAAGACATAATTTCAGTTGTTTCACACTTTTTTGTTAAGTATATAATTCCACATGTGTTAATTCATAGTTTTGATGCCTTTAGTGCGAATGTACAATTTTCATAGTCATGAAAACACAGAAAAATCTTTAGATGAGAAGGTGTGTCCAAACTTTTTGGTCTGTAACATATATATATATAGTAGCATGGCTAAAGGGTGTGTAGTCGACAGGAGGTATGTGTCACACAGGTGGCTTGTCGCTGTGATGTAGCCCAGAGTGCTTTCTTTATTTCACATAACCATGTATATATATATATGTGTTTCAGGACCTGTGGTGATGTCAGACCACATGTCTAATCATGTGATGGTTCCTGGGTGTGGTTAGCTCTATATAAGACAGGCTAATGCTTTACACATCAGATATGTGTGGAGGTGAAACCCTCCTGAGTGTGTTAAGGCTCCAGGATTGAGCCTGAAGGACTGGACACTTGCTTTTCTTTCCCTGAGCCAAAGGCTATTTGCTTTCTGTTATTTTGCCATGTGGTTTATGAAGCAATAAACCCTGTGAACTTTTAAAGGAATGTACCTCCTGAGTGTCAGCCGTCGCACCTGAGTGAGTGAAATCCCTACAATTGGTGGTAGACGTGCGGGCAGCGTTCCCAGCAGAGACGTAAGTCTATTATTTAATGTCCTGGGTCAAGGCTGTTGCAAGCCAGCAAGCATTGCCGGGGAAAAAGGAGGTCCTACTGAAACACTTGGTCCAGTTGCAGTCACAGCAGCAGATGCAGCTTCTGGTAACCGCCATCCAAGGCAAGATGAGCACCCCAACCCCAGGTCTGGCTGATGACACCCACGTCCGGAAGACGGTAAGACGCGCATTGCAGAAAATGACCCCCGAGGATGATGTTGAGGCCTTCCTGACGGTATTTGAGAGGGTCGCTGAGAGGGAAAACTTCCGCCAGAGCAGTGGGCAGAGGTACTGGCGCCATACCTGACGGGAGAACCCCAGAAGGCGTACTATGACTTGACCTTGCAGGATGCCAAGGAGTATCACAAATTGAAAGCCGAGATTCTCGCACGGTTGGGGGTGACACTGACTGTCAGGGCACAGCGAATTCACTGCTGGGCCTATCACCGGGACAAACCACCTCGCTCCCAAATGTTTGATCCGTTGCACCTGGTCCAGAAATGGCTGCAGCCAGAGTCATCTACACCTGCACAGATGGTAGAACGGGTGATGATGGATCAGTTTGTCCATTCCCTCCCGAGGCCTATACAGTCTTGGGTTGCCCAGGGTGATCCCCAGAATGCCGACGAGCTGATCGGACTGGTTGAGAGATACCAAGGGTTGGAAGGCTCCTTCAGGAGGCAGCCCATGCCGTACTGGGGGTCCCAGAAAAGAGTTGAGTCCCAAAAAGGGGTGGGGCGTCCAAGGTCACAAAGGGTGGGGGAGGTGGTGCCCAAGGTCCCTACGGGTGGTATTATTTGCTGGAGGTGCCACAAGCCAGGACATATAGCTGCCCTTTGTTCCCAGACCACTCAGCAGATGGACTGCAGCATGGGACGCCGTAGTTCATACTATGCGTATCCAGCCTGCAATGTGAACTCTCCGCCCAACGAGGGACCTCAAGCGTGTCCCGAAAAGGTGAACGGTCGAGCGATAACGACGCTGTTAGACTCGGGGAGCTTAGTGACCTAGGTGAGGGCCACCTTTCCTCTCCTCCTGCTCCCGGGAAAGAAGGTCGGAGTGCGGTGCATACATGGTGATGCAAAGGACTACCCTATGGCCAGGGTGGACATTGAAACGGCATGTGGCACTGAGTCCCATATAGTCGGCGTCGTTCGGGACTTGTTGCACCCTATAATTATTGGCCGGGATTTCTGTTTGTTTTGGGATTTGTGGGGAAAAGGTTCTGAGCTCCCTAGCAAGAGTAGGGAACCAATGAACCCTGGAAGGGTGTCGCCACACCCAGAGGCAGACAGGTTTCCTTTTTGTGTTCTGGTTGGGGATGAGGAGGAAGTGTCCCCTGCATCTGACATTCTGGAGTTAGAGGTAACCGGGGAAATTTTGGGACTGCCCAACATAGGGACCCCACTCTGAGGGAAGCCTTTAATAATGTCACAGTTCTTAACGGGGTGGTACAGGAGCCGGGGGCAGACACAAGATTTCCCCATTTTCTGATGAGTGGGGAGTTGTTGTACCGGGTCACGAAAATAAGGGAGGAGTTGGTAGAGCAGTTGGTAGTGCTGGGTCCATATAGACGGAAGGTGTTGGACATAGCCCATTCACACATCTTGGGTGGACACCTAGGGGTGGAAAAAACGCAGGAACGGGTTGTGCAGAGGTTCTATTGGCCTGGGTGTCACCGGGAAATAGTGAACTATTGCAGGTCCTGCCCTACATGTCAGCTAACTGCTCCCACTCCTCATTTACGGAGCCCCCTTGTGCCATTGCCCATTATTGAGGTGCCGTTCGAGAGAATTGCCATGGACTTGGTCGGTCCCTTAGTTAAATCAGCCCGGGGCCATCAGTATATATTAGTCATCCTGGACTATGCCACACGCTATCCTGAGGCAATTCCCTTAAGAAATTCTTCCTCGAAGAGTATAGCCCGCGAGTTGGTCCATGTGTTTTCCCGGACAGGTCTGCCGAAGGAGATTCTGACTGACCAGGGGACACCTTTCATGAGCAAGGTGATGAGGGAGTTATGCAAAGTCCTGAAAATTTCCCAGTTGAGGACCTCGGTGTACCATCCCCAGTCAGATGGCCTTGTTGAGAGATTTAACAAGACACTGAAGAGCATGCTGAGAAAAGCACGGTAGAGATTGGGATTGTCTCTTACCATATCTGATGTTTTCCATTCGTGAAGTTCCACAGGCCTCCACAGGCTTCTCACCGTTTGAGCTTCTATATGGCCGACATCCGCGAGGACTCCTGGATATAGCCAAGGAAACCTGGGAAGCTGAAGTCACGCCCCACAGAAGCGTCATTGTGGCCCTGATGCAGCAGAGGATTGCAAAGGTGATGCCTATCGTGAAAGAACACCTCCAGGCACAAGAAGCTCAGGCCAGGGTCTACAACCGGTCTGCAAGAGTTAGGCAGTTCAATCCGGGAAACCGAGTTCTTGTGTTAGTTCCGACGCTGGAAAGCAAGTTCTTGGCCAAATGGCAAGGGCCATATGAGGTCGTCGAGAAACGTGGTGAGGTAAATTATAAAATTCACCAACCAGGAAGACGGAAACCATTCCAAGTTTACCATGTCAACCTCATCAAGCCATGGCAAGATGGAGAGCCGGCAGTAACTCCATCTTTGTTAAGCAACCCAGAAGGTGAGGTTGGAGCGGTTACTATAGCGAAGACTCAGAAACAGCAGGGCCGGGAGTTTCTCCAGAAAAACAGGGACCTGTTTTCAGAGTTGCCAGGATACACGAAGGTCATAGAGCACGAGGTCCTAACAGAGCCACATGTGTGGGTGAACGTGAAGCCCTATTGTATTCCTGAGGCTCGTCGAGAAGTAATCTCCAAGAAGGTGGAGCGTATGTTAAAGCTTGGAGTCATTGAGGAATCTAAGAGCGGTTGGTCGAGTCCAATTGTCCTGGTCCCAAAACCTGATGGAGAGTGGAGGTTTTGCAACAACTATCAGAAGTTGAATGAGGTCTCCAAGTTCGACGCTTATCCCATGCCCCGCGTTGATGAGCTCATCGAAAGGCTTGGGCACGCCAGATATATAACCACCTTGGATTTGACGAAGGGGTATTGGCAGATCCCCATGGCACAGGAAGCCAAGGAGAAGACGGCGTTTTCTACACCAGATGTATGCTTCCAGTATGTCCGGATGCCGTTTGGCCTACAGGGAGCTCCGGCGACCTTCCAGAGGGCTATGGATAGAGTCCTTGCACCCCATAAGCCATACGCTGCTGCGTACCTGGATGATAGCGTCATCTTTAGCCTGGACTGGGAGAGTCATCTGGAAAAAGTCCAAGCGGTGTTTGATGCTCTAAGAGAGGCGGGGTTTACAATAAACCCGAAGAAATGTGCCTTGGGTAAGGAAGAAGCCAAGTACCTAGGCTATATAGTGGGTCGTGGAGAAATAAAGCCTCAAATCAGGAAAGTAGAGGCAATCCAAACATAGCCAAAACCACTCTCCAAAAAGCAAGTTAAAGTCTTTCTGGGGATCGTGGGATATTACAGGAGGTTCATCCCGAACTTCGCCACAGTGGCTGCGCCTCTGACCGATCTGCTAAAGAGGACAAAATCAGTGATGGTTAAATGGTCTGAAGAGACAGTCAGCCTTCCAAGAATTGAAAGGAGCTCTATGTAAGCAACCCGTTCTGATGGCCCCAGATTTCAAGAAAAGAATTTATTCTTCAGACAGATGCCTCAGATGTTGGGGTAGGAGCAGTCCTTTCCCTGGAGCTACATGGGGAGGAGCATCCTATTCTCTATCTGAGTAGAAAGCTGTCTTCATCTGAGAAGAACTACTCAGTCGTAGAAAAAGAGTCTTTGGCCATAAAGTGTGCAGTGGACACGTTACGGTACTATCTGCTGGGACATAAATTCAGACTAATATCCGACCATGCCCCACTTAAGTGGATGAGGGAAACAAAAGGTAGAAATGCTAGGGTCACCCGTTGGTTCTTAGCCCTGCAGGAATTCAGTTTCCATGTGGAACATAGGGCCGGAAAGCTGCACGGTAATGCTGATGCCCTATCAAGAATCCCTTGTTTAGTGGGGGAAAGTGCCAAGCCCCACGGCTTTAGGCAGAGGAGGGAGGTATGTAGCATGGCTAAAGTGTGTGTAGTCGACGGGAGGTATGTGTCACATAGGTGGCTTGTCGCTGTGATGTAGCCCAGAGTGTTTTCTTTATTTCACATAACCATGTATATATATGTGTTTCAGGACCTGTGGTGATGTCAGACCACATGTCTAATCATGTGATGGGTTCCTGGGTGTGGTTAGCTCTATATAAGACAGGCTAATGCTTTACACAGCAGATATGTGTGGAGGTGAAACCCTCCTGAGTGTGTTAAGGCTCCAGGACTGAGCCTGAAGGACTGGACACTTGCTTTTCTTTCCCTGAGCCAAAGGCTATTTGCTTTCTGTTATTTTGCCATGTGGTTTATGAAGCAATAAACCCTGTTAACTTTTAAAGGAACGTGCCTCCTGAGTGTCAGCCGTCGCACCTGAGTGAGTGAAATCCCTACAATATATATAATTGTCTAAGGGTCACTTCCGTCTGTCTGTCTTTCTGTCACGGATATTCATTGGTCGCGGCCTCTGTCTGTCATGGAAATCCAAGTCGCTGATTGGTTGCAGCAAAACAGCCACGACCAATCAGCGACCGGCACAGTCTGGCGGAAAAATGGCCGCTCCTTCCTCCCCACAGTCAGTGCCTGCTCCGTACTCCCCTCCAGTCAGCCCTCACACAGGATTAATGCCAGTGTAAATGGACCGCGGTGTAACGCACACCATTAACGCAGCTATTAACCCTGTGTGACCAACTTTTTACTATTGATGATGCGTATGCGGCATCAATAGTAAAAAGATCTAATGTTACAAATAATAATAATTAAAAAAAAAAAAGGTTATTCTCACCCTCCGCCGTCGCGTCCTCTCCTCGGCAGTACAAGCGGCAGGTTTCGGGGCCAAGGATGGTATGCGAGAAGGACCTTCCATGACGTCACCGTCGTGTGACCACGACGTCATCGCAGGTCCTGCGCTCATCCAACCCTGGGACCGGAAGCTGCCGCCTGCACCGCACACATGCGACAGGACTACAAGGGCTCCCTCGGAAGGTGAGTATATGTTTATTTTTTATTTTATCTCTTTTTTTTAACCTGTTACATACGTGTCTGGGCAATATACTACGTGACTGGCCAATATACTACGTGACTGGGCAGTATACTATGTGGCTGTGCTGTATACTACGTGGCTGGGCAATATACTTCGTGGCTGGGCAATATACTACGTAGTTGGGCAATATACTACGTGACTGGGCAATATACTACGTGGCTGGGCAATATACTACGTGGCTGGGCAATATACTACGTGGGCTGTGCAATATACTACGTGGACATGCATATTCTAGAATACCCGATGCATTAGAATCGGGCCACCATCTAGGATAGATGGATAGATAGATAGATAGACAGACAGACAGACAGACAGACAGACTGACTTCAAAAGTTTAGGGTCACCCAGACAATTTTCCATGATAACTCATACTTTAATTAATGAGTTGCCAAATTATTTGAAAATCTAGTCCAGACATTGACAAGGTTTGAAAAAAAGATTTTTATTTGAAATAATAATTTTCTCCTTCAAACTCTGCTTTTGTCAAAGAATGCTCCCTTTGCAGCAATTACAGCATTGCAGACCTTTAGCAGTCTAGCAGTTACCGTATATACTCGAGTATAAGCCGACCCCTAATTTTGCCACAAAAAACTGGGAAAACTTAATAACTCGAGTATAAGTCTAGGGTGGAAAATGCAGCAGCTACTGGTAAATTTCAAAAATAAAAATAGATACCAATAAAAGTAAAGTTAATTGAGACATCAGTAGGTTAAGTGTTTTTGAATAACCATATTGAATCAGGAACCCCATATAATGCTCCATGCAGTTCAAGATGGGCCCCATAAGATGCTCCATACAAAATACGCCCCATATAATGCTCCATACAGTTTATGATGGGCTCCATAAGATGCTCCATATTAAAATATGCCCCATATAATGCTGCACAAATGTTGATCATGACCCCATAAGATGCTCCATACAGACATTTGCCTCATACAATGCTGCACAAATGCTGATTATGGACCCATAGTAACATAGTCAGTAAGGCCGAAAAAAGACATTTGTCCATCCAGTTCAGCCTATATTCCATCATAATAAATCCCCAGATCTACGTCCTTCTACAGAACCTAATAATTGTATGATACAATATTGTTCTGCTCCAGGAAGACATCCAGGCCTCTCTTGGATGACCCATGAGATGCTCCATAGATATTTGCCCCATATAATGCTGCACATGGCCCCATAAGATGCTCCATACAGACAATTGCCCCATATAATGCTGCACATGGCCCCATACAGATATTTGCCCCATATAATGCTGCACATGGCCCCATAAGATGCTCCATACAGATATTTGCCCCATATAATGCTGCACATGGCCCCATAAGATGCTCCATACAGACAATTGCCCCATATAATGCTGCACATGGCCCCATACAGATATTTGCCCCATATAATGCTGCACATGGCCCCATAAGATGCTCCATACAGATATTTGCCCCATATAATGCTGCACATGGCCCCATAAGATGTTCCATACAGATATTTGCCTCATATAACGCTGCACATGGCCCCATACAGACATTTGCCCCATATGCTGTTGCTGCGATTAAAAAAATCACATGCTCACCTCTCGTCGCTCAGGCCCCTGGCACTTGCTATACTCACCTTTCCCGTTCCACCACCGACCGCTGCTGTGTCTTCCCTGTCCTCTGCACTGACTGTTCAGGCAGAGGGCAGCGCTCACTAATCGCGTCATCGCTCCCTCTGACCTGAGCGTCAGTGAAGAGGACGTGGAAGACGCAGCAGCGCCGACGGTGGAACAGGGAGCAGGTGAATATCGCGCACTGCCCCCGTTACTCCCCTGCTCCTGGCGCGGTTCCTGCACGTCTGTTTTCCGGCGCCGGCAGCTTCTTCCTGTAGTGAGCGGTCACATGGTACCGTTCATTACAGTAATGAATATGCGGCTCAACCCCTATAGGAGTGGGGTGGGGTCCATATTCATTACTGTAATGAGCGGTACCATGTGACCGCTCGCTACAGGACGAAGCTGCCAGCGTCGGGGAATAGACGTGCAGGGACCGCGCCAGGAGCAGGGGAGTATTATTACACAGCTCTGCTCCCCCTCCCCTGCCGACCCTGGGTATGACTCGAATATAAGCTGAGAGGGTTACTTTCAGCCCAAAAAAGTGGGCAGAAAATCTCAGCTTATACTCGAGTATATACGGTAATTTGCTGAGGTAATCTATGCTGACCACTCCATTACAGATATAATACCAGCTGCCTGCTTCTTCCCTAAATAGTTCTTGCATAATTTGGAGGTGTGCTTTGGGTCATTGTCCTGTTGAATGAAATTGGCTCCAATCCAGCGCTGTCCACAGGGTATGGCATGGCGTTGTAGAATGGAGTGATAGCCTTCCTTATTCAATATCCCTTTTACCTTGTACAAATCTCCCACTTTACCAGCACCAAAGCAACCCTACACCATCACATTACCTCCACCATGCTTGACAGATGGCGTCAGGCACTCTTCCAGCATCTTTTCAGTTGTTCTGCGTCTCACAAAGGTTCTTCTATGTGATCCAAACACCTCAGACTTGGATTTGTCTGTCCATAACACTTTTTTCCAATCTTACTCTGTCTAATGTCTGTGTTCTTTTGGCCATAATAATCTTTTCCTTTTATTAGCCAGTCTCAGATATGGCTTTTTCTTTGCCAACCTGCCCTAAAGGCCAGCGTCCCGGAGTCTCCTCTTCACTGTAGACATTGACACTGGCGTTTGGCGTGTACTATTTAATGAAACTGCCAGTTGAGGACCTGTGAGGCGTCAATTTCTCAAACTACAGACTCTAATGTACTTGTCTTGCTGCTCAGTTGTGCAGCGGGGCCTCCCACTTCTCTTTCTACTCTGGTTAGAGCCTGTTTGTGCACTCTTCTGAAGGGAGTAGTACACACCGTCGACTGTCGACTTTCACATGAAAGTTCTTTTTTCTGGCCATTTTGAGAGTGCAATGGAAGCAACAAATGTAATGCTCCAGATTCTCAACTAGCTCAAAGGAAGGTCAGGTTTGTAGGTTCTCTAATCAGCCAAACTGTTTTCAGCTGTGCTAACATACTTGCACAAGAGTTTTCAATGGTATTCTAACCATTCATTAGCCTTCTTACACGGTTAGCAAACACAAAGTACCATAAGAACACTGGAGTGATGGTTGTTGGAAATGGGCCTCTATACACCTATTAAGATATTGCATTACAAACCAGACGTTTGCAGCTAGAATAATCACAATGTATAGAGTGTATTTCTGAATCATTTAATGTTAGCTTCAAGGGAAAAAAAAACTGTTCTTTTCTTTCAAAAATAAGGACATTTCTAAGTAACCCTAAACTTTTGAACGGTATATATATATATATATATATATATATATATATATATATATATATATATATATATATATATATATATATATATATATATATATATATATATATATATTAGATATTAGATGGTGGCCCAATTCTAACGCATTGGGTATTCTAGAATATGTATGCGTAGTGTATAGCACAGCCCATGCAGTACATTGCGCAGCTCACGCAGTACATTGCGCAGCCCACGCAGTACATTGCGCAGCCCACGCAGTACATTGCGCTGCCCACGCAGTACACGTAGTATATTGCGCAGCCCATGTAGTATATTGTGCAGCCCACGTAGTATATTGCGCAGCCCACGTAGTATATTGCGCAGCCCACGTAGTATATTGCGCAGCCCACGTAGTATATTGCGCAGCCCACGTTGTATATTGCGCAGCCCATGCAGTACACGTTGTATATTGCGCAGCACACGTTGTATATTGCGCAGCCCACGTTGTATATTGCGCAGCCCATGTAGTATATTGCGCAGCCCACGTAGTATATTGCGCAGCCCACGTAGTATATTGCGCAGCCCACGTAGTATATTGCGCAGCCCACGTTGTATATTGCGCAGCCCACGCAGTACACGTTGTATATTGCGCAGCACACGTTGTATATTGCGCAGCCCACGTTGTATATTGCGAGGCCCACGTAGTATATTGCGCAGCCCACGTAGTATGTTGCGCAGCCCACGTAGTATATTGCGCAGCCCACGTAGTATATTGCGCAGCCCACGTAGTATATTGCGCAGCCCACGTAGTATATTGCGCAGCCCACGTAGTATATTGCGCAGCCCACGTAGTATATTGCGCAGCCCACGTAGTATATTGCGCAGCCCACGTAGTATATTGCGCAGCCCACGTAGTATATTGCGTAGCCCACGTAGTATATTGCGCAGCCCACGTAGTATATTGCGCAGCCCATGCAGTACATTGCGCAGCCCACGCAGCCCACGTAGTATATTGCGCAGCCCACGTAGTATATTGCGCAGCCCACGTAGTATATTGCGCAGCCCACGTAGTATATTGCGTAGCCCACGTAGTATATTGCGCAGCCCACGTAGTATATTGCGCAGCCCACGTAGTATATTGCGCAGCCCACGTAGTATATTGCGCAGCCCACGTAGTATATTGCGTAGCCCACGTAGTATATTGCGCAGCCCACGTAGTATATTGCGCAGCCCATGCAGTACATTGCGCAGCCCACGCAGTACACGTTGTATATTGCGCAGCACACATTGTATATTGCGCAGCCCACATAGTATATTGCTCTGAGCGCAGTTATCTAGGTGTATGGTGCTATACCTATAAGATTTATGTAATTCTTTGGGATCAATAGCAATTGTGTATGTACCTTAGATACAGCCCATGTAACTGCGACGGGGCTTCCATGGAGACAATCCCTTTAATTATGTGCTTTTACACAGCAGCTATAATAGTTGATTTGATAATCACTTCTCATTTTCTTTCCTTTTTTTTTTCTTCTAGGAAAGATAAAAATCCAAGATATTTTAGCTTGTAGCTTTTTGGATGATTTACTTGAAGTAAGTGTTATGAGTATTTTCTTTTACATTACATTTTCTATTTCTGCACTGACAAGGTCAAAAACTAAACGTGGAAAAATGCTTAAAAAAATTTAAAATGCTATATTTTAATCACTCATTGGGACCAAGTAGAGGATTTAATGCTGTGTGTGGTTCATCCCCTCTAATTAAAAAAAAAAAAAAAAAGTTAAAGCGCCACTCCAGCATTTTTTCTCTATTTCAGTGCTGGAGTGATGCCATAAATATAAGCTGCCTGACCCTACTAAAACACCAGCTGCTGTTTTCAGGTGCTCCCTGAGCCACTCTGGTCCCGATCTGCGTTAGGGGTCAGTCGGAGGTAACGGTCACAAGTTCTCAGTGTAGGTCTATAAGATCCTCGTTTTGGCCTTGTTCCATTTCTCATAGACTTACATTGAGTTGTGACTTTTGAATTACCCAGCAAACACTAAAGCGATCCAGCAGGCTGAAGTGGCGCCAAGAGCAGGAGAAGACGGCAGCTGGTAAGTATGAGACTGGGACATGGAACTTAGATTGGTGGCACCACTCCAGCTGTAAAAAAAAAAAAAACACGCTGGAGTGGCGCTTTGTTTGTTGTACCTCTTGCCATTTTCAGTCGTATTGCCAAAAACCCCCACATCTTTTTGTGCCAGCGTGGATGTGCACTTTCAGCTTTGTGACACCTACCTCTTCACTCTTTTGCTTTGTTTTTTTTCAGGCCCCACAGTTAATATGTGACTTATTCTGCTTTTACAGCTACGAGATGAAGAACTTTCTAAAGATAGTCAAGAATCAAACTGGTTTTCAGCCCCTTCTGCTCTGAGGGTTTATGGTAAGTTCAATGTATTTAAATGGTGATTTATAAAATCCAAAGAGAAAATGAAGATGTGACCAAAGTGCAGATCTGTAGTAGCTGGCAACCAAACTGCCGTCATCACAGCTTCCACAGCATTGGAGAAGTCTGCTTAGTGTATGCCCTGATAAGATCCGAGATCACCTTTCCGTCTGGGATAGCTGCGTGGAAAATATAATCGAAAAATGGCCTTTTAAGATTCTGAGAAAAGAAAACTGTCCAATTTATTAACATTCCACTGCCATTGTCTAGGTCAGTACCTGAATCTTGATAAGGACCATAATGGGATGCTAAGCAAAGAAGAGCTGTCCCGGTATGGAACTGGTACCTTAACCAGCGTCTTCTTAGATCGGGTGTTCCAAGAATGCTTGACCTATGATGGTGAGATGGTAAGTGCCTTACGTTAGCAGTCTACGGTGAGGCTCATGCCAGGTTCCCATATATAGTTTAATTGCTTTCCAAAGTGTACATCACATGGTGGGTGGAATCATAAGAAGTGGGCATAGAAGCTGACCACCCACCATCTTTGGAAAACACAGGCTGCATTATACAGCTGCCATTTGCACATAACAAAACTCTTTAAATGGTGCTGACAGTAGCATTTAAAGGGGTACAAGCCTTCCGTCATTCTATGTGAGGATTCTCCGGCGCCATGAGAGGGCAGTAATGTGATACGATTTGCATACTTCTGGCCACATACTGACTAGACTTGTCTGGCTTCTCTCAATACACTTGCATTTAGCGTGGCCACACACGTCTAGTTGGCATGTGACCGCATATATGCAAAAAGTGAGAATTCAGAAGTCTGCAGACCCATAACATAAGTCCGGACGACCCCTTTAAGGCACACAATCTAGGGGGCATGCCTTCCCAGGTGCTCATCTACCCCCAAGCGACATGGCTGCCATGAAGCCCAGATGATCACAGATTTAAGTACTGCTTAAAAAAAGTTTTACAAAACATTAAGAAAATTAAAATAAAACAAATTCTAATCATCACTCCCTTCTTTTTTTTTTTTCTATAAAAAATAGACATTCACTTTTTTTTTTAATAAAGTCACATATGCTTTGCCTATAAAAGTCCCATCTATAAAGATATAGACTATTTAACCCACACAGTAAATTGCATAATGCCCACCACAACGATTGGTACTTCTCTCCCCCCCCCCCCCCCAAAAAAACAAAACAAAACAAAAACAATAAAAACAGTAAGGAGGGAAGGAAAATATGAAAGCAGGAAAAATTAAAAAAAAATCCTGGTTGGGAGGTTGTTAATATTAACTGCTCAAAGAAAGAGTAATGGGATTATTGTTGATTTTGGATTCGATGCTGCAAATTTACTTCCAGTAAATTGACTGGTGTCGCGTAATGATTGAGAATTGGGATTACTTATAAATATTTCTGTTTTCACCCCCTTCTAGGATTATAAAACCTATTTAGATTTTGTCTTGGCACTGGAGAACAGGAAAGAGCCGGCTGCCCTGCAGTATATATTCAAGCTTCTGGACATTGAAAACAAAGGCAGCCTGAATGTGTTTTCTCTGAACTACTTCTTCAGGGTATGAGCTTTCTTGTAGTTGGGCTTTGGTCTGGCTTCTAATTGCCTTTGATCTCGCTTCTAGTTGGGCTTTGATGTTGGTTCTAGCTGGGCTTTGATGTCCAATTGGGCTTTGATCTCAGTTCTAGTTGGGCTTTGTCCTAGTTAGGCTTTAATCTCTGTTCTAATTGGGCTTTGATGTTGGTTCTAGCTGGGCTTTGATGTCCAATTGGGCTTTGATCTCAGTTCTAGTTGGGCTTTGTCCTAGTTAGGCTTTAATCTATGTTCTAATTGGGCTTTGATGTTGGTTCTAGCTGGGCTTTGATGTCCAATTGGGCTTTGATCTCAGTTCTAGTTGGGCTTTGTCCTAGTTAGGCTTTAATCTCTGTTCTAATTGGGCTTTGATGTTGGTTCTAGCTGGGCTTTGATGTCCAATTGGGCTTTGATCTCAGTTCTAGTTGGGCTTTGTCCTAGTTAGGCTTTAATCTCTGTTCTAATTGGGCTTTGATGTTGGTTCTAGCTGGGCTTTGATGTTGGTTCTAGCTGGGCTTTGATGTCCTAGTTAAGCTTTAATCTCTGTTCTAATTGGGCTTTGATGTCGGTTCTAGTTGGGTTTGGATGTCTTAGTTTGGCTTTAGTCTCTGTTCTAACTGGGCTTTCATGTCGGTTCTAGCTGGGCTTTGATCTTGGTTCTAGCTGGGCTTTCATGTCTGTTCTAGCTGGGCTTTGATCTTAGTTCTTGCTGGGCTTTGTCGGTTCTAGCTGGGCTTTGATCTCTTTTCTAGCTTGGATTTGATCTCCGTTCTAGTTGGGCTTTGATGTTGGTTCTAGCTGGGTTAATTGGGCTTTAATATTAGTTTAATTGGGCTTTGACTTGAGTCTGCAAACTGATGACTGTAACATCTATATAGGTGTATTTCCTAATTCCCTATCTTTACTCAATAGGCCATTCAGGAACAAATGAAGATTCATGGACAAGATCCTGTGGCTTTCCACGATGTGAAGGTAAATCCTCTATGCTGCTGATGGGTCTACATTAGGCAGGATGATCTAGCACATGTCCAGAATGAACACACTGTGATGATAAATACACTGCATTCCAAATTATTACACAAATGCTATTCTTCTGATTTTTCCTAAAGTTTTTGATGCAAATGAGTCGGCATGATGTTCAAATCATCTACCGTTAAATTATAAATCAAACTCCCAGCGATAATATTTGTTTCATAACTAAAAAAATTAAAAATGCACCAAATGATAATGCACAACAGAGCTTCCAAACATTATATAGGTTGTAAAGAACTGAAAATGGTCATTTATTGAATTTGCAGCATTAAGAGGTCACAAAAATCTCTTATCAAGTTACATAGGACCCTTCTTTGATGTCACCTTCACAATTCTTTCATCCATTGATCTTGTGAGTTTTTGGATAGTTTCTACTTGTAAAAACATGGTCTCCAGAGCTGCTGTTTTAATGTGAACTATCTCCCACCTTCAGATCTTTTACTTGAAGAGGTCTTAATTGGGTTGAGCTCAGGGGAAGATGGTGGCCACACCATGAGTTCCACTCATTCATGCCCACAGCAGCCAATGACTCAGGGATTTTCTTTGCAGCAAGGGATCGTGCATTGTTATGCATGACGATGATTTTGCTATGGATGGCATTGTTCTTCAGAAAATCTATAGTCTGTGCCACTATCACACCTTTAGGGACCCAAAAGGGGTCTACTAGCTCTCTCCTCATAGTCTGGTCCAAAACATGACTCTGCCACCTCCTAGCTGACGTCGCAGCCTTGGTGGGACATGGTGGCCATCCTCCAGCTATCCACTACTCCAGCCGTCTGGACCATCCAAGGTTGCACGGCGTCATCCATAAACAAGACTGGGTTAAAATGAGTTCATGTATTTCTGGGTTCACTGCAACCGTTTGGCACAATGAGGCCGCAAAAGCATAGAATATAAAGCATCTACTAGCAGATGTTATAGCACATACAGATAATAACACTACTTAATTTTTCATGTTTTCTTACAATCTCTAGGATGAAATCTTTGACATGGTAAAACCAAGAGATCCCTATCGCATTACACTCCAAGATCTTATCCAAAGCAGTCAGGGGGACACGGTGTGCACTATACTGATAGATCTTAATGGCTTCTGGACCTATGAAAATCGAGAAGTGCTGGTAGCCCCAGATGGAGAAAGCCCTGCGGACATTGAAGATACATAACCATTCACTTGGCTTTCATTTTATAGGATTTTGTCTAAATTTTTCAAAGACTCCATGTGGATGAGCTCATACTATTAGGGTGCCCTTACATGTAGCATTTGTGCACCCTGCGGCCAGCAATGGCTTTATCCAGAAATTGCTGCGGTTTTGTAATTCGGTTTTTGGCTGGTACAGGTAGACCCCATAAAAAGAACTTGTATTCCGAGAGGACAATGTCAGAGTAAATTTGTCTTTACTTGGGGAACTGAGCAGCAGAAGATAATGTTATGTTCCTATTTATTTTGTCTTTTTAAATATAGAAGTAGAATTATTTTATATATTTTTTTCCTAATTGTTTTTCTCAGTTGTGGAGTATTTGTTGTATAATCCTCTAAAATGGCGCAAAATAGTTATATCCAAAAGTAGCACAAATATATGATAAGGCTTGTGTACACCAGCTGATGGGTTTTGCTCTCAAATTAATTTTGCTATGCAAACTGAGAGCTGCATGATGTAGTGGGAGAAACCCGGATTCCAGTGATGTGTCGCTTACTAGACTGTGTAACTGTTTTAATACAATCAGTGTTTTATCACTGCAGGACTAGGTGTCTCGTGCCTCTTAGTCAACTGCTCTGTATAACCCCACCCTCATCATTTGGCAGCTGCCAATCAGGTGTGGGCAGGGTTATACAGGGCACAGCATTTTGACCTCTGCTAGATCTGCAGCAGAGAAAACTCTGATTTTATCAAAGTGACAAAAAGCAGCTCAGTGAGTGATACATCACTGGAATCAGGGTCTCTGCCACTACATCGTGCTGCTCTCAGATTACATAGCTGACAGATTCCCTTTTAAGGGTTGTCTCCTTTTCCAGTCTTCGTGAGCACCCCTGCTTCCTGGATTCCTGCTCTCCTGGTGGTGGAGGTGGTGTAAAAAATAAGTTTGACACAGTTGAGCTATTGGCTTTGCTGCTTGCATAGGCGGCATGGGAGAAGTACAGGGATACTCGGGCCGGTCCCATCTAGCAGCTGTCAGTCACAGGGCAGTGCTGGAATGAGCAGCACACTACAGAATCCCTCTGTTTAGGGGTTAACAATCTTGTGTCCACACATATAGGGAATGATAGTGCCATGTAAATAGGTGGGAAGGACTGATAATGGCAGGAAAATTATCTGCCCATTGAAATGGACCTTTTATCCCTAGTGCTGAAGCAATTGTTAGCATACCGTCGGCCGGTTTAGCACTTATTTCAGAATTTTCTCCATTTTCCTATTTTATACGTCTTCTAGGCCACATTGGTGCCATTTCCATCTTTCACTTTTATAGGCCTTTAAAATGAGTTTTGTTGTTGGTTCTTGTGCCGTTATTAATATGTATCTTCCATCATTAACCATAGTAAAATCATACCCAGAATGTATTCCTTTAAGAACAGTAACGAGCATACATAGAATTCATGGGGACCCATCGCAGATGTCGTAATGCCCCCTCACTAAAGCCCCCCCAATGTTGCAGCCCCTACAAAGTAATTTTGCTCCTGTTCAGGCCCCTTAGTGTTGCAAAATACTGAAATACCCCCTTTTATAGCCTCCATAAAGTATGATGCCAACAAAAGTACCCCCCAAACACAGTATACTGTCTCCATACTGACGTCCTCAGTGCTCTCCAACACACAGAAAGATGACCCCCAGTGACTCAACACAGTATGATGGCCCTGGCAGTCCCCCCACATAGCTCTTAACAGTATAATGGCCCCCCTCACAGCCCTCCAAATAGTATAATGGCCCCCAAAATGTACTCATTCATTTGGAAAAAAAAAACCCTACTCGCCTCTCCTCATTCCCCCGCTGCTCCGGTCTCTGCAGGGTGTTCTGAAGTTCTGCACAGCGGGAGCGAGGTAGTGACGTCACCACCCCCTGCTAATCTGAGATGTCAGACACATCGGGAGAATGATGGAGGAGGGAGCGCTTGTGACAGTTCAGAAAGGGACCCGACATTGGTTTTTAGAAGGTGGCATGAATTGGAGGAATCACAAGTTTTTCACAGTTACAGTTGAAATGTAACTTCATTTTCACAAAATGTTTCGCATAGAGACATACCAGAAGCTTGAGTTGTGCTGCGATACCCATGATAATTGCTAAAATGGTGGGGGGAGAAGTTGAGAGATGGGATCAGATGAACTGTGTAATAGGAAGTCTGTGAGTGTATCCTGTGGAGATCAGACTGAACTAAAGGAATCCATCTTGTCTTCTTCCTGAGAAATCTCGCTTACAACAAGATACATTTCTGCTGACTTGACATTTCCTTTTATGGAAGTAATCATGTGTGCATTCCTTCTTTCAATAGCAGCCTTTCATTCACCTTCCAGATGATGTAACTTTCTACTGATAAAGACTGGTATAGATTGTTTATGTAAGAGATAGTGAAATATGAGCGCTTGTGCGCATGTCTGTAAAAGAATAATTCTTTTCTATATAAAGGGAGGGCAAAGCCCAGAGAGAGAGATGTGCTCCTGGGCTTCCCTTGTATATGATCACACAATACCTTGTTTGCGTGTCATTTACTCAGGATCCCTACCTCTAGTAAGCCAGGGACTGAGAAGGACTTAACATTTCTTTGGCGCACCGAACAGGGACCCGAGATGAGAGTATTTGCTCGAGATTCACCTGCAGATACGGACAATGGAGATCTGGGATAATGGACGGCAAATGAACTGAAAAACCTGGCCAGGTAAGAGACATTATTAGTTCTCTTTTATCTGCCTTGTATTATCCGAAAGATCTCTATGAGCCGTGTCACGCTGGGTTAGTCTAGTAGTGAGTAGATACCTATAAAACTCGGGTTACTATTTTGTATAGATTTATGAGTCCTGTCCCTGGCAGTGTGTGAACAGTGTGAAGGTTGTGGTATGTTGTGAAAGAAGAGCAAAAGTGCGTAGAAAAATAAGCCGAAATAGTTGGGGTATAAGCCTTATACACGGAAGTCAGCCTAACTGGGTCATGTGGTTGCGTCCTTTCGGGGAGACCTCCGCCCATGCTTGACTCTCATTTAAGTGCTTAACCTCCTTCATTTCTGGATAAGGTTTGATAGAATGAGCCCAGGACGCGGGTCCATGAGCCTGGGACAAGTATGCTAACTGACACAGAAAGTTTTGTGATCTGTATGGTGTTGCTGGGTCTGTTTGCGTGCATAATAGCACTTAAGTACATTCTGCACATTAGAAAGAATGGAGCAGATCAGCCCTTCAATATTTTAGCTCCCTAGGAGAGAAGGCAACGAGACATCACCTAGGATAAGTGATTGTCCAAACGTCACCTGGGGTAGAAATAGCTAATATTGAAAAAAAAAATAAAAAAGAAAAATGGGAAATAAACAGACAAAAACCGTCTTAGGACAAGTGGAAGCAGCAGATATCATACAGGAAAGATGTGGGAAGACAGTCAGAAGTCAGATTAGAAGGGTAAGAGAAAAATTGGGAATTTCAGAAGCACTTATGTTCAGTACAGAATGGGAAAAACTGAGTAAAGAACGAGGTGGAATTATCAAAGACAATGGGTGGGAAGAAATCATACACTGTATGATAGAGGTCTCAAAAACAGCTAAAGAGGAGAATTGGAAGTATGATCCAGACACTTCCAAATGGATTATGGGGAAGGGAAAAAGTTGTGACATAATCCCACCACCTTACCTAGATCCAAAAGCCCAATCATTTGTACCATCTGGAGGAGCAGAAGGAGGAAAACAATTTCCAGCCTTGTATCCCAATCTTGGTGGGGTAGGAGGATGGGTATGTTCACACTGTGGACAACAAAATCCAGATTGGAGAAATGATTGCCTAGTCTGTGGTACACCTAGACATGGCGCTGTACTTGCCCCTGTTAGGGTAGTACCAAGACCCTTTAGGGAACCTGGTGCTGACGGGGTAATGGGAACTAGATATCACCAGACCCGACAGTATTTTCCTTGGTCCCCTGCTGAAGGTATGTCCCTCCTGCATAATGCGCCTGATCCCACTCAATATCCCATCCGATTTGCACAATACATACAACAAATCATGCAGACTCATGCTGGGGTCTGGGCGGACGGGGAAGAATTATGTAGAATGAAAATGTCCCCCGGACTTTTTCAGGAATTATTGACACACCTACAGCCCAATAGACCAGTGGCAGAAGGGGGTGCCTTACAGACAGAAGCATCAGGTACCCAGTTCACAGAGGCATTAATAATTTTCATGAGAGAAAAACAGAGGGAAAGGGGATCTACGGGTGTGATTATGCAGAAATTTGGGCAAAGTATTGAAGAATATAGTCAAGAATTAGAAAATAGCTTTAGGGATGAAGGATTGGATTTGACTGATGCTTCAGTAAGGAGACTTTTTACAAAACAATTAATAGAGGGGCTAGATCCGAAAATCAGAGAAAAATTTAAATCCTCTACTCCAGATTGGAGAACAATTGAACAACCAAATATTGTGAAACAACGATGTTTAGGAATAGTCATGGATATGAGAGAGAATCGTAAGCCTGTTAGAATAGCACAAGCTAATACAGGAGGAAGAGTGAGACACAACTTTCCTTGCCACTACTGTAAAAAGCCAGGTCATTTCCAAAGAGAGTGCAGGAAGAAGTTGGCAGATATAAAGTCAGGCAAATTTGTTCCCAGAAATAACCCTCCCCAAACGGACAACCAGCAGAAATCTACCATCATAGATGGTCCCATACCAGATTCAGATTGACTCGATGTGTTACAAACTTCCCTACCAGCTAGAAGACCTATGATACAGGTGAATGTGGGGGGGAGAGAGATTCCATTTTTGATAGATACAGGTGCAACTTCCTCAATTTTGAATCAAGATTTTCTTCCGAATCCGGAAGATATTTCAGAACAAACAACTTTTGCTGAGGGTTATGATGGGGTAATTCGAACACTGCCATATACTGTGCCCCTAGAGGTCTCATTAGGACCTAAATGTTTTGCATCCAGATTTTTGTATGCCAGAGGTGCCCCAACATGTTTGTTAGGAACTGATGTCCTAAAGAAATTAGAAGCTAACATCAATTTTAGGGAAGATGGCACAGTTATACTGACTATCCCTGATGATGCAGAAACATTAGAACAATATGTTAGAATTCAGGCTTTTGAGGATTATGCTGAAGAAAAAGAGTACACCACAGATCTAGACCTCTCGATGGTCCCAGAAACACTGTGGGCACAGGGTGACACCGATGTGGGACTATTGCATATCTCTCCTGTAAAACTATCTGTGCAACCAGGAACTGTTCTCCCACAGCTCAGACAATACCCTGTGAGTGCCCAGCAGGAACTAGCGATTACAAAACAGATAGAGGGATATAAAGAGAAAGGAGTTTTGGTAGAGATACAATCACCTGCTAACACTCCTCTGTATCCAGTCAAAAAGAGAACTCTTGATAAGAGTTCTATGCCCAAATATCGTATGGTACATGATTTAAGAGAAATAAACAAAGTTCTAGATCCAATCACCCCAGTTGTACCCAATCCTCATACGTTACTATCACAGATACCAGCCAGTTCTCAAGTATTTACTGTAATAGATCTTTCAAATGCATTTTTCTCGGTTCCTTTACACCAAGATAGTTGGCATTTGTTTGCATTTACATTTAAGGGCAAACAGTTGGCGTGGACACGCCTTCCACAGGGAATGATACACTCCCCTACTCTTTATTCAAATGCCCTACAAACAGTCCTTCAGAGGTTTGAACCCGAACCACAGGTAGTAATTTTGCAGTATGTGGATGACCTACTACTTTGCTGCCCAGATCTAGAAACTGCAGAAAGGTCCACTGTGAGTTTACTATGTTTTTTAGAAAAAGAAGGGTGTAAAGTGAATAGACAAAAGCTACAAGTTTGTCAGACCAAAGTGGTCTTTCTAGGTCATTGCATTTCTCAAGGTAAAAAGCATCTTACACCACAAAGAACTGAAGCAATAAGACAGATGAATGAGCCTAGAAATCATAAACAGCTACGAGCATTTTTAGGAATAGTGTCTCATTGTAGACAATGGATTATACATGCCAGTCAACTAATGCAACCACTGTATGACTGTGTAAAAAGTGAACCTTATTTGTTGACAAAAGAAGGTCAGATTTCGTTCCAACAATTAAAAGATGCCCTTGGGCGTGGCCTGAATGTCCATGTGAGCGGACGTGTGACAGAGCGCTCCCGCTGCTAACGCTCAATTTATCCTTATAAGCCGCAGCTGAGCGGCGATTCAAGGCGCTTACCGGCTGCAGGAAAGTCCCGGGAGTGCGGCGGTGAATAGAGGCGGCCTCGAGGTCAACAAATATGACCAGGAGGAGGCAAAGAGATGCAGGAGCCGGCGAGGCTGGGACCGGCCAAGATGGCGCCGACGCCAGAGAGAAGGCGGAGAAGGACAACGCGGCATGCCAGAAGAGAATGGCGGCGGCGGCAAAGCTCCAGCAGTTTGCTAGAGTGGAGGCCGCAGGGAACACAGGAAAAGCAGAGGAGGATGCCGGAGCAGACACAGACACAGAAGGAGAGGAGGAAAGCCCAGCAGAGGAGCAGGAGGTACAACAGGGGAGCAGGGATGGTGACATGGCAGTGGTAGTAGGGGGATCTGAAGATAAGGAGTCAGGAGCAGAGCCCACTCTTAGAGATGTTTTTGCACTGGTATCAGCATGCAAACAATCCCTCACCCAGCAGCTACAGGAGGTCAAGGGGGATACAGCCCAGATAAATGCAGCCCTGCAGAAGATTGACAAACGTGTGGGGGCTGTGGAGGAAAGAGTGAGCACGGCAGAAGACCATATAGTGCAGCTGCAGAAAGCGGAGAGGAAGTTTACTCAGGCAATATCGGAGCTGGCTGCAAAAAATGAGGATCTGGAGAACAGGTCCAGAAGAAATAACATTCGTATAGTGGGTGTCCCTGAAAAAATTGAGGGGAGGAATCCCACGGAGTATATTGAAAGCTGGCTCCTTGAGACCTTTGGTGATGCAGCACTGACAAAAGTATTTGCGGTAGAAAGAGCCCACAGGGTCCCACCGAAACCACCTGTCCCTGGAGCAAATCCCCGTACCATGCTTGCCAAAATCCTAAACTACAGAGACAGAGACATTATCCTGAGGAAAGCTAGAGACATGACGGATCTGACAATTGGAGGTCAAAGAGTTGCTATTTACCCTGACTATTCCGCCCTGGTACAGAAACAACGGATGATGTTCACGGGTATCAAGAGACGGCTGAGAGAACTGGGAGTGCAATACTCCATGATGTTTCCGGCACGACTGAGAGTGGTAGCGCTGGATAAGATTCATTTTTTCCAGACGCCGGAGGACGCTACCCAGTGGATAGATCTTAACGCTAAAAAGCTTAAAGGGAAAGGAGATTGAAAATGTGGGGTGGGTTAGTCGGGAGGTATTTTAATTCTTTCAAAAAGGGGGAAAAGAGATGGACTGACAGTACATTGGTAATTGAAATGTGAAGGTTGGAGGGTGGAGCTGGGTATTATTCAGGGAATGTACTGGGTGTGCTGATGCGGCGGAGAAGTACGAGGGAGGAAGGGTGTGCAGCGTACTAAAAGTTTATTTAGTTTCTTGCAGTTGTAATTTAATACAGGTTGAATTATATTGTTCTTCTAAGAATTGCGCCGAATTCTGTTATAAACGGTAGCGGGAGGCGGAAGGAGAAGGTTACGTTAACAAGAGTGTTCGCAATGGGTGATGGTGCCCCACTCTTGATAAGAGGCAGAATGTATAGTATTGGGGGGTGTGGGGGAGGGGGGGTAGGGGTAAGGGTGGGGAGGGAAGTTAGACAGCTCAGAACGGGGAGTAAAGACATAACTAAAGATGATGAGTCACATAATAGGGGACCGCTTTAAGATTTTGAGTTGGAATGTGAGAGGTCTGGCGGATAAATCTAGGAGAGCTGCGAGCTTGCAGTATGCGAAGGATCAGCGGGCTTCTATGATATGCTTGCTAGAGACGCACTTGATACAGGAGAAAGTGGACGTACTGAATAGACGTTGGATACAGAAAGGGTATCATTCTACCTTTTCGACGTACTCAAGAGGTGTGTCAGTGTTGGTGCCGGTGGGAGTGCAGTATGAAGAGGTGAAAGTATGCGTGGATGCTGAGGGTCAGTATGTGGTGATACAATGTATATTGTATGGAGTGAGATTGTGTGTGGCGGCAATGTATATTCCACCTCCATATTCAAGTAAGAAGATCAGGGAGGTGTTGGAGAGGGTGCAACGATGGGAACCACTACCACTCTTAATTATTGGGGATTTGAACAATATCTGTGATGACTTTTGGGATAAAAATAAGAACACCCAGAACAGGTCGGAGGGGCACACTACAACATTTGGTACCTATGTGCGTGAAATAGGCATGATTGATCTATGGAGAGTTAGACATGTTGGGGAGAGAGGATACTCGTGCTACTCGCCGGCTCATGCTACGCTATCCAGAATTGATATGGCGCTGGGTAACCGCCTGTTGGACACAATGGTGGGAGAGGTGCGTTATCTGCCGAGGGCCCTTTCGGATCACAGTCCAATTGAGGTGGAGGTTAGGTTGTTGGGGACACGGACCGCAAGTGGGAGAGAATGGAAGATCCATCCTAACTGGTTACAGAGTATTGATTTGGACGGTATAGGGAAGGAGGTGACGGAATTCTTTGCTTTAAATGATGGGAGTACAGATGCTCTAACTGTTTGGGATGCAATGAAAGCGTACCTGAGAGGGTTACTATTTAGAGACATTAGTAGGTGTAAGAGGAGGACAAGGGAGGCGGAGAGAGTGGCGATGGAGGAGCTGAAAGCCGCAGAGGATGAGATGGTAGTGCTGGGGACTTCTGAGGCAGAGAAAAGGTTGAGAACAGCGCAAAATTGTATGGAAAAGATTCTGCTGGGAAAAGCTGAAAGGAAGCGGGAGTTTCAGAGGGTGGCTTATTTTCAGGAGGGAGAAACAGTGGGACACATGCTATCGGTGGTAGCCGCGGCTCAGCGTGGTACCTCGTATGTACATTCGTTGGTTTCAGATGGGGGGAGCAGGGTATCTGAAACACCTGAAATTATAAAGGTCTTTGCGGACTTTTACGCGGACTTATATTCCTCCAGGGTCAATGAGTCAGCCGGAGATACGGAGACTTTCCTTGAGAGTCTGGGTCTTCCGAAATTGAGTGAGGAGGATGGGGTGAGCCTCGATGCCCCTATCACCGAGGAGGAACTGAGTCGGGCGCTGAAGTCTATGGCTAATGGGAAGGCACCTGGGGTTGATGGGTTACCAGCCGAAATCTATAAAAGTTTGGAGGAAGTGCTGATTCCCAGATTAAAGTTAGTACTGGAGGAGGCTGGATGCCAAGGGTATCTCCCAGCATCTATGAGGGAGGCTATTATAGTGGTTATTCCGAAGGAGGATAAGGATCTGGGGAAGCCTGAGTCATATCGACCAATCTCTCTGTTAACCATCGATGTCAAACTCTTGGCCAAGGTGTTAGCTACCCGTTTGTCCAGCGTCATTGCTAGCCTTGTACATCCGGATCAGTCTGGTTTTATGCCTGACAGGTCTACAGCGGTTAATCTGCGGAGGCTGCATATGAACCTACAGCTGAAGTCTGACAACTGTGGCCGAAGGGTTATTGCATCCTTGGATGCCCATAAGGCGTTTGACAGTGTGGAGTGGGGATATCTCTGGCGGGTGTTGAAGTGTATGGGTATTGGTCCGCAATTTGTGGCATGGACTCAACTGTTATATTCACTACCAACAGCTAGAATTAGAGTGAATGGGGAACTTTCTCAGCCTATAAAGTTGGCCAGAGGTACGAGGCAGGGTTGCCCACTGTCGCCCCTTCTGTTTGCCTTAGCTGTGGAGCCACTGGCCGCTACGATCCGACAATCGGATGAGGTTCCTGGGTTCAGATATGGGAGTGTTGAGGAGAAGATCGCGTTATATGCAGATGACATCTTACTGTTCCTGGCGGACCCGGATGAAGCCTTGAATGGGGCTATCGAGATCATTGGGAAATTTGGAGCCTTGTCGGGATTGAGGATAAATTGGGATAAATCGGTCCTCTTCGAGGTGGATGGGGTGGAGGAGAGCAGAAGTGAGCCATTGGGAGAGGGGCGGCTTAAGGTGGCATCCCTTTTCAAATACCTGGGAATATGGATCTCGATGCCAGTTACAGAGTTTTTGTATAGGAATTTGACTCCTCTCATGGGCGCCCTTAAAGCAAAAGTGGATGCGTGGAATAAATTACACCTATCGGTGGTGGGTAGGGTTAATCTCATTAAAATGGTTCTGATGCCCAAATTACTTTACGTCCTACATAATGCGCCAGTTTGGATTCCACGTGGGAAATTCCGGCAGATTAATGCTCTTTTTAGAAGCCTGATATGGGGGAGGCGGTACCCACGTATTCGACTGGAGACGCTTCAGCGACCCAAGGAAGATGGAGGATTGGCTTTACCCAATCCTGAGTTATATTTTCTTGCAGCCCAGAGCCAGCATTTGAAGGGCTGGGCGCGGGGAGCGTCTACCAGTGCGGTACAACACTTGATGGAGAGGGTGACAAACCGAAGACCGGTGGCGCAGTGTCTGGAGGATGGCTCCTTGGGAGTATTGGGGAAATTATACCCAACTATGTTTTTGATACATAAATTATGGACCAGACTGCGACATATTCGGGGGGTTACGGGGCTGACTAAATTTACACCGATATGGCTTAATAATAATTTGGTTGAGTTTGCGGCTCTTGGAGTGCTGGCGGAGTGGCAGGCCAAAGGAATCCACTTGGTGGCTCAGATAATTCAACAACAAGGATTAAAGTCCTTTTCGCAGCTGCAGGGGGAGTTTGGATTGAGACCGACTGGGGAGTATCAATATGCTCAGATGAAACATGCCTTTAAAGCGCAAAGCAAGGGCGGTGGTATTGAGATCCAGGAGGACATAGTTCTGGAATACGTATGTGGGGAAGGGTCCACAAGGGGAGTCATTACCACCCTTTATAAGGACCTTCTACATGCATATTTACTAGACTTCCCTCTAAAAGCGAGAGCGAAATGGGAAAGAGATTTAGGCCCAATGGAGGATGAAACCTGGGAGTCGGTGTTGGAGTGGGTTCCACGAGTGTCACTGAGCGAGCCGTATAGACTATCGCAGCTGTACATCTTGCACAGAGTCTATAAATCACCGGAAGTGTTGTACAGAGCGGGGTTGCGTGCGGACTCTGAATGCCCGAGATGTAAGACTGAGAATGCAGGAATATACCACATGATGTGGATATGTCCAAGACTGGTTGCTTTCTGGTTGGTGGTAATGAGCCGTGTGGAAGGGGCGTATAAATGCAGAGTGCCGAGAGATCCGATAGTGTGTATACTGGGACATGTAGAGGAAATTAGAGTGGATAACACCTGGAAGATAGCAATAGCTAGGCTATTATATATGGCAAGGAAGGTAATAGCAAGGAACTGGATCAAGGATGAGCCGCCTACAAGGGGTGAATTCCTGAAATATGTTAAACATGGTCTCAATTTGGAAAAGGGGGTATACAAAAGACGTGGGAAAATAGAAACGTTTGATAAAATGTGGTCTCCGTGGCTCGAGCTGGGATAGTAGGTATGGGAAATGGGAGGATGAGGGCCTCTGAAAGGAAGAGAGTGCTAAAGAACAAGCGGACATAAGTGATTCAAATGGCTCAAAGAGCCATCAATACTGGTAACAAAGTATAACTGGGTATGAGCTGTCAGGGGAGGGGGAGGTTTGGGTTTTGTTGGGATTGTTGGGGGTTTGGAAAATGTAAAAATTTTGTAATATACTGGAAAATGCATAAATTGTATTGTTCATATTCGCTTTCAATAAAAATCTATTTAAAATAAAAAAAAAAAAGATGCCCTTGTTTCAGCTCCAGCGTTAGGGCTACCAGACTACACCAAACCGTTTCAGCTTATGGCTGCAGAAGTTGATTCCCATGCTACAGGAGTTCTTACCCAGAAGCATGCAGGGAAACAAAGACCAATTGCATATCTTTCAGCAAGGTTAGATCCCGTAGCTAGAGCAGCGCCAACCTGTGTACGTGTAGTTGTTGCTGTCTCACTATTGTTGGACAAAGCATCAGAAATTGTTCTAGAGTATCCACTCACAGTTCAAACTACACATGATGTTTATGGGATATTAAACCAGGTCCAACCAAAACACATTTCCATGGCCAGACATTTGCGGCTACAGTGTTCTTTGTTGCTCCCCTCTACTATCACATTTGCTAGGCTTCAGACTCTCAATATAGCTACACTGCTACCTCTCGAGTCTGAAGGGGGGAATAAGGACACTGATCCACACGCAAATTTTTTCCCTACAGACACACATGATTGTACAGAGCTCATTTTACAAGAAACGGTAGGCTTACCCAATGTATCCGAAACACCACTTCAAAATCCAGATTTAGAGCTGTTTATAGATGGTAGTAGGTTTGCAGATGACACAGGTAACTTCCATACAGGGTATGCAGTTGTGTCAGAATCTGAAACTCTCAAAGCAGAACCACTTCCACCGAAACAGTCTGCACAAGAAGCAGAACTAACAGCATTGATTGAAGCTCTTAAAATAGCTGAGAACCAGACAGCTAATATATACACTGATTCTAGGTATGCACATGGTATTGTGTTTGATTTTGGAGTAATCTGGAGAGCTAGAGGTGACATGACAGCGTCAGGACAACCTGTAAAACATGCTTCTCTGATCAAACAGATCTTAGAGGCTGCACAAGAAACAAAAGAAGTAGCAGTAATCAAGGTAGCTGCACATGTGAGACTCGACACTAGGGAATCTAGGGGAAATGATAGGGCTGATAAAGCAGCCAAAGCAGCAGCTGTCAAACCCTTACAACAGGTTCATACTGTAAACCCCACAGAAAATACTGAAGATAGACTGAGACAAGCACAGGAAGATGCAGGAGAAGAGGAGAGGGACAGGTGGAAAAAGGAAGGGGCAGAAGAACAAGCGGGAATTTGGAAGAAAGATGGACTAATATGTCTACCTAGAGCCTGGTATCCGATTGTAGTTGGTGGACTGCACCACCCTACTCATGTGTCTGCAAATGCAATGACACTACTGGCAAAGCAAGTCTGGTTGGCTCCAGGTTTTGGCAACTATGCAAGAGACTATTGTGCTGCATGCGCTATATGCCTGGCACATAATCCCGGACAGACAACAAAGACCCCTATGAAGCACCACGTCCGACCTCTCTACCCGTTTCAGCGATTACAAATAGACTTTATCCAGCTGCCAAAAAGTAATGGGTATGAGTATGTGTTGGTATGTGTGGACATGTTCTCGGGGTGGCCAGAGGCCTATCCAGTTCGGAAGGCTTCAGCTAAAAACACTGCTGTAAAGCTAGTTGCCGAACTGATACCCCGTTACGGTCTCCCTGAAGTGATCGAGTCAGATAGGGGTACTCATTTTACTGGAGAAATATTTCAAAATGTACTGAAAATGTTGGGTGTTGAAAGTCAGTTACACACTCCGTACCATCCTCAAAGTTCTGGTAAGGTGGAACGCATGAATGGAACTTTAAAATTAAAAATACAGAAAGCCATGGCTGAAACAGGAAAGCCTTGGACAGAATGCCTTCCACTGGCCCTTTACTCAATACGCAATACCCCAAGGGGTAAGACTAAACTGTCTCCATATGAAATTTTGTTTGGCAGGACTGCCAATTTAGGATGTTATTTTCCACAGCAACTTGTGTTAAATATTGAGTCATTGACTTCTTATGTGCAAAATCTTCAGAAACAATTAACTAAGGTGCATGCACAAGTTTTTGCTTCCCTTCCAGATCCTGACAACACAGAAGGAAGTCACAAGTTGGAACCAGGTGATCAAGTCTATGTAAAAAGACACACCAGAAAGGCTCTAGAACCAAGGTTTGACGGACCCTTCCAAGTCCTGTTGACAACACCTACATCAGTCAAGCTTGAAGGAAAGGCATCATGGATACATGCAAGCCATTGCAAGAAAAGCAGTATAAACTCATGATATTGATGTTAATAATGATAACCTCAACGGAGGCGTGGGATAGACTGAATTCTCTAGCCCCTTTGAACAATAGATTCGTACAACATCATAGAAAATTAGTGCATGACTTGTTAAACAATACACAAACCCTGACAGATTGTTGGATCTGTACCCATTCGCCGGTATCAGCCACAAGTATACCTTTTCTAGCAGTTCCCGTATTAGCAGAAGAAATATTCGCTTGGCCTAATTGTTCAGACA
Source organism: Ranitomeya imitator (assembly GCF_032444005.1). Taxonomy (NCBI): domain Eukaryota; kingdom Metazoa; phylum Chordata; class Amphibia; order Anura; family Dendrobatidae; genus Ranitomeya; species Ranitomeya imitator. Next base: position 712,005,941 of record NC_091282.1, on the reverse strand, counting down.
ACCTGGCCAACAACCAAATTGGTAATGCTAGGCTGTGGAATACTACAATCGCCATACCAATTGTGGGATGGGTAGAATTTCCTTGGTGGCAGGGTAATCTCTCAGGGAGTAACACACATCTACAATATTTAGCATTTAGGGGAGGAAAATGGGTACCTAGAAATAAGACTGAATTAACTAATTTAGGACAGGTCCCCACAGAAAATCTACAGCTTAGTTTCAGTACAACCGTCCCCCCCTCTGATGCTTTCAAACCTGTAGTATTGGAAAGATACATACATAATAGAAAATGGAAACATTCTAAATTGTTCCCCCAAGGTGATGCAAACAGTTGTACAAGTAAGCTGGGGAACCTGGTTTGTAATGAATCCAATGAGTATATCAAAGGAATGCCTGTATGTGGGAATCCCGCAGCCGGGTACTGTAGCCCCTTGGGACAAAAACCCTCTTGGTGTATGCTTCAGAATGTATCTAGATTTGTGGACTTGGCTCACAGATTGGTATTGCAGCACTCAGCTCTATGGGATCTGCCTGAAGGTACATTTTGGATATGCGGAGAAGGAGCATATAAATGGCTTCCCGTAGGTATAAAGGGTACTTGTACATTAGGACGCCTAACCCCGGCTACATTCATAATTTCAAATAAACAAGTGAATATGCAAGCCGTGCCCAAGCACACACTGTATAAAAGAGCTGCAGATAACTCACCACGTCCCTCGGGGAGGCCACATATAGTACAAATGGGAATTCCTAACAAAATTGCTAGTACCATTTTTATTTATCCTATGTTAACACAGATGTGGGATAAATTAGTTAGAGCCACGGATTATCTAGATGATCAGATCTGGGATATATTGGATATACTAAACACTAGTATAGCTGTACAGAATCAGCTTATAATAGTCACTAACCAACATACCCTGGTATTGGATTACCTAACTGCCTCACAAGGGGGTATGTGTCAAATCATCGGACCCACCTGTCATTATATAGACCCGAATAGTACTATGAGTATGACATTTAAATTAAAGGACGTACAACGACTCAGAGATCAGTATGACAAAGACAATGACCAGAATAAGGATAGCTGGTGGTCAGATACCTTTTCTTTTCTTAACCCAGCCAACTGGTTCAGAGGAATCGGTGGGTGGGTTGCTGGGATTATGCAGAGCATAATACATATAGTTATGATTATTGTAGTCATATACGTACTATTCCAGATTGTGCTCAAGAGTATCTCAGTATGCACAGATAAACTTTGTGTAATAGATGCAAGAGTATAAAGTTTTTTTTCCTTCTTCTCTTATGTTATCCTTTGCTAATACTGATTATTGCGCTTATTTTGCTATCCCTTTGTAATATCTGTACTTATTGCAAAACAAAGAAAAGGTTGCGAGAGTTAAACGGAAGAATTAATACTAGATTTGATTCTCTTATTGAATACAAGCATGTACATGTGTAATACCAAATAAAGGCTTTGTCTTTGGCCCTGTGGTAATAAAATAAATAAAAGAAAATGTCAAAGGGGGGAATTGTGGAGATCAGACTGAACTAAAGGAATCCATCTTGTCTTCTTCCTGAGAAATCTCGCTTACAACAAGATACATTTCTGCTGACTTGACATTTCCTTTTATGGAAGTAATCATGTGTGCATTCCTTCTTTCAATAGCAGCCTTTCATTCACCTTCCAGATGATGTAACTTTCTACTGATAAAGACTGGTATAGATTGTTTATGTAAGAGATAGTGAAATATGAGCGCTTGTGCGCATGTCTGTAAAAGAATAATTCTTTTCTATATAAAGGGAGGGCAAAGCCCAGAGAGAGAGATGTGCTCCTGGGCTTCCCTTGTATATGATCACACAATACCTTGTTTGCGTGTCATTTACTCAGGATCCCTACCTCTAGTAAGCCAGGGACTGAGAAGGACTTAACAATCCTTACCTAACCATCTATTGGCCAAGTTCACGTGAGCGTAAAAAAAAAAAAAAGTGATCCTGGTTTCACCCAGAAAAAAAAAAAAATACGGGCGATTTCCCTATGAATTGTTATATTACATGCCTTTATAGATCAGCTGTTATTGAAGTTTACAGCAAATATATTTTTTCCCGCACCCATAGATGTGAATAGAAAAGTCTCATTTGACATATGGATGAACCTGGCGCGCTCTGTGGCTTATTTTATGTGCAGATTCACTCTGTAAAAAAGCACTTGGTAATTTGAACAGCCCAATTGAATAACATTGCTCTCTATACTGTCTGGATTTCACAAACACTCAGTCCCACAATCCAGTCATGTGAACGTGGCCAATGAAGCAAAGCAGTGGACGGCGGACCCAAACCCAAGAACCACAGAAGTCAGCAGGCTTCACACTTTATTAATGAATGCAATAAATAAATACATAAAAAAAGTAGAAGACAAATTCTAATGTCACACTGCATTCTTGTGCATACTCAACCTCATTCATTGTCAATGGGTCAATAGCCGGGTACAGCGTAGTTTTCGGCGGTCCCATAGACAATGAATGGAGTTGAGGCTGAACATGCATAACTCTGCTCCCTGCAAGATGGTGCTGCAGAGCCACGTTCTCGGGTTTCCCGGATTTCTGACCGCAGGCTGAGACGTTCATGGATCTCAAGATCAGCAACTTCTACCTATGCTATAGGCAGAGGTGTCAAACTGCATTCCTCGAGGGCCTCAGACCATGCGTGTTTTCAAGATTTCCTTTGCATTGCACAAGGTGCTGGAATCATTCTGTGCAGGTGATTAAATTATCACCTGTGCAATGCAAGGAAATCCTGAAAACATGACCTGTTTGCGGCCCTCGAGGAATGCAGTTTGACACCTCTGCTATAGGGGATAACCTATGGATAAGAGAATTTGGTTTTGTTTTTTTGGGTGGGGAGCTAGATGTGCCCGGCCGCCTATCGGACACACATTTGAGCAAGCGGTGTTATGAATGTGGCCTATAACTTGCTGAAGTAACAGTAAGGATTCCTTCCCATGTATCTACGGTGGGATTTCTGCAGCGTGATGCAGATCATTAAATCCAATTCATCCTTTGCATTGCTGAAACCCCCCAATGTCCACTGCATCATTTACTAGCCCGATTACACAAAAAAAAAAAACAACCTCAATGTAATTAATAAACAAAAATACGGTAGTTGTTTTTTTGCTGCCGAACTAGGTCTGTTGATCTAATATACACTGTAGATTTAAATTATTATTAATAAAAAGCCTTAATAAACTTGACCTTAGTAGATCGTACTGATGTATAGAAAGTCTTAATGGCACAAGATAGGGAGCTGTTATGAGGCAGCTTCTACAAAGATTAACATTAAAAAGGGTTATACAGGACTTTACTTCTTTTTTGCTATGGACCAAGAACGTATGGGCAGGTAGTTGCCAACTATCTCCTTGTTCTGCCCAGTGCCGATCTCTGCCAGCTCAGAGGTCACGGACCGCTCCCGTCTTCATTACCTCTTCCAGGCTGCTCTGTTGACATGGCTTCACTGCGGACGTCATGCTGATCGATAGCCGCCTCCCAGCAGTGAGGCCGCAGGGAGCCAGCTGTCAATCAGTATGACATAGACAAGACTGTCAAAACCGGTTTGTGACCTCTCTGAGCCGGCAGAGATCGGTGCTGGGCAGGACAGACAGGTAATTAGCAACTACCTGCCTGTAAGTTCTTAGCTCAATAGCAAAAAATAAGATAACTCCTGGATCACCCCGTTAATTGCCATTTTAACACCATTCTGTCATAAAGTCTAAAATTCTGTTCTGATAAGTTTCCTAATATAATGTGATTGTGGTTTGAGCACCACTTTTTGCTTTGTGTCTACAAATTTGTTGTGCAAAACACAGATTAAAATGATAAATTGCTGGCATCCAGCAGGCACCACTAGAGGGAGCTACTGAGTTGAATGAGTAACTATTATGCTCCCTCTAGTGGTGGCTGCAGGAAGCCAGAATGTTACCTTTTACACAGAAGTCTGCATGGGATTTGGTGCTCTGTATCAGAAAACTGAGGCTCCAACTTCTAGAAATAAAAGTAATCTGCACATGAATGTTGAACTTATTTAAAAAAAAAACACAAAGATGTTTAATGGAGGATCCTTACTTTTGGACATAAGAAAGTCACAAAGACATATACAAATGTTTAGTTGAATGTTAAATATATTAACAAGGTAATAATGTGTACACTAGAACTTTACAAATGGCTGATGAGCCCTGACAGCTTATGTGGTCCCATCAAATATTTCAATTACTGCAAGCAAGAAACAACAATCCTGTGAATCTGACGGCTCAAAAATGCTGAGGGTTATGAATTAGCAGATGCTTGGGACTCGAGTAACATAGAAAGGCACAGTTTTGATTTCGGCAGGTGTTGCTCTTCCCCTGCTGCTAAGTCGGGACAGCGGATAGTTCCTGCTTCTGTGCCAAGTTTACAGAGTCATCTCCTTCCATTACAAAACTGATATTGACAAAGGAGCTGGCGGCTTCAGGCTGCTCCAACTGAGGCGTGGTCTCGTGTTGCTGCCAGTTCTGCTCTTGGAACTGTTTCTCTGCCTGCTCTGACAGTTCATTCTCTTCTTCCTCCTCTTCAACCTACAAACCAGAGAGATGCACTTTTATTGTCCAACAGAAAAAGATACTGCCTACTGCGAGGCAGTGAGAGGGTTCATATACGAGGGTCAATGTGTCCCCCAGGATGCAGACAGTCCTATTAAACCCGCTGGAGTGCCTTAGGTTCACAGCAGGATGCCTGGGACTCACAAGGCAAAATAAAAGTAAGTGTAGATTGGGTCCAAGTAGTGACCAAGTCAAATACTTAGGAAAACCCTTTAGGGGCTAGTGGGGCAGTTCACTCTCCCCAGTCGGGTTTTGTAAGTGGCTCTATGGCCACGATTTCATTTAAACCTGTCAGTTTTGGCCTCGGGTGTGTCAGAATTGGAGTTTGCAAGCTGCAGGGCAGGTGGCTCTGTGCAATCCAGGTCTGTATGAAGCTAGCACAGAGCCAGGGATTCCAGGCGGCTGACACAAACAAAAGACACAGCGGTGCCTTTGTCCAGGGCAACTGGTTTTGAGTTCTGGACTGTGTTTACAGAAACTCGGCTGCGGTCTGGAGGACATCACTCCTATGTGTGAGTTTGTGGACATTAAAAGACATTTGCTTTGAACCTTTCTGTGGTCCCTGCCCATCTGTCGCACTGCACAACCCCGCTGCACTACACTACCTATAGGCTAATTTTTTTTGTTTTTTTACATAAAGTTGATTTTACTATTTAGTGCATGTCCACGAATCAATCCTTAGACCACATTTTGTAGGTCCCAATTACCACATACCCCCAGCTCACCCCATTTGATCTGATATTTTGGAGATGCTGACCTAGTTGTGTTCTGGCTGTTTGCTTTCCTCCTAATACAGTATGTTTTAGAGCGGGGTTTCAGAGGCGGTGGCCCAAGATACTATTTTGTGCAAACCACTCCTCTTCCACCAGTCAGATTTATCTAAATTTGAGGTCTCCAGAGCAGAACAGATGAGACGGAGGGTTTATTACTGAATTTTCTAGGTTCCCCAATACTAAAGTGGATGTCTCAGTGTCAATAAACTCTCTGTACATTTCCCTCATTACCCGCAAACTACTGAACCAAAATGTGTGTAACCTAGAGCAGGTCAGATAAAACTTACATTTTAAGCTTTTACAACCCCTTCGAAATCACCATGTTTGCCCCCATAAAATAACAACCTTTATACTCCCCTCCAGTGCCAATGACGTTCGAGCAGTGTTGGTGCTCGCTCTAACGGGGCTTGTGTGACATTGTCACATGAGCCCTGCACCCAATCAGCGCTGACTTCACTTGCCCCACCTCAAATGTATCAGACATCAAGAGGAAGTGAGCGGCCCGCCACAGCTCCAAATCCCCCTTGATGTCGGATTTGTTTACCAGTAACAAAGTACAATGTGTCACGAAGAAATCTCAGAATCACTGTGATCTGTTAAAACTTTTCAGAGTTATTGCCATATAAAGTGAAAGATGTGGAAAATTTGGTCCGGTCACGAAGAGGTTAAAATGCGAAAAGCCAAAGGAATAAATACATTATTGCTATCAATGGCAGCAATTGTATTTTTTGCTACGATAGTTTTGTCATTGCTACACTCACATTAATAACGCCATTACAAGGTTCTTCTTTTCCACTTGACTGGTTGACAATACTTTTTTTTTTTTTTAGAAATCTGTGGCAAACTTTAAAGTCACGACCTGAGGGTTACATGTTTTATTCCCACTACCTGATCAGTTCCCATCTAGGTTGGGGTTATAGGTTTTGCATATCCCGGCAGTAACACGATATGTTTACAGGCAGTAATGGACGTCAGAAGACAGGCGACGGCACACACTCGGATTCTATTACCATCCCCACACATATGCCCAGGAGAACACGGGTCTGAGCAGTGGGAACGGCCAGCATATACCTCCTTCTGCATTCTGTAATATTCATCAATCGCATACTGGTACTTCGGTGTACTGACCCCCAGAACCGATGCTATTTTTTCTCCTAAAAAGTCGCAAACTGAAAAAAATACAATAGATTACAATTAACAATAAGAGCAAAATAAATCCCAATGTCTGAATTACAGCAGCAGGTCCCCCCAGCCTAGGTTCTAGCTATTCCAACCTGGATCACTACAGAACCAAATACAAGACAAGGGGGCTGGCGGGCCGTCCCACCGGTGGGCCGTCCCACCGGTGGGCCGTCCCACCGGAGGGCCGTCCCACCGGAGGGCCGTCCCACCGGAGGGCCGTCCCACCGGAGGGCTGTCCCTGTGATTGTATGTTTTGCGACAGACAACTGCAGCACATGTGTGGATTGCCTATTTGTTTGGCAATCCACAGATGTGTTGCGGCTGTCTACCGTCACAAATCATGCAGTCACAGGGACCCGAATATAGTATCCGAGCACACCCAAGACAGATTAGACTAAATTGTCATTGTGATAGGTTCCCTTTAAGGCCCCATTCACACATCACAGTTTCACATTCATGTTCTATCGGTATTCTTTTTCCAAATAGAGCACATATTCATAATCTGTAGAACTTTTCACATTACTTTTTTTTTTTTGGGGGGGGGGGAGGGAATGGGGGTTAGGGGAGAGACTATCAGAAGACATGTACAATTTTGATCAGACTGGTGAATCAACTTCACCTATTCACTTCTGTAATGGAGGAAAGACTTTATTTTAGGGTTTTTTCTTTCACAAACAAACTAGTAGTTAGTACCTTAATGGTGATACTGTCACCTATAATATAGGAGCAAAAATGACTACAACAGGTGACCATGACATAGTGGGATACCCCATCTGTTGATTTTGGTTGTCCCAGTGTATGTCTAAAGCGAGTCAATGGTCCCAGCCAGGATACTGCACAATCTGAAAATGGCAGTAGTTCACATTGCACACTATATGGTGCTGTGCAATGTTCTGCCGGTCGCCCTGCACACTAATCGAGTGTAAACTACAGGAAACAATTAAGGATTAAACAATGGACTCCAGCAGCAGTTCTCTGTAAGGTGTGTCTGTAGTACAGAAGGAAACTCTGCAAATCTACCTGTAACATGAGAAGTAGCAGGAGTAGTACCCAATGACCTACGCATAAAATATGGGAAAAAACAGGATTTTTGGTTGCTTACCGTAAAATCTGTTTCTTGGAGCCTCCATTGGGGGACACAGGAACCATGAGGTGTATGCTGCTGACACTATGCAAATAAAAAAGTTAGCTCCTCCTCTGCGGTGTACACCCCACCGACTGGCATTATACTCTTCAGTTAGTGAGAAAGCAGTAGGAGATAATGAACAAGGTTGAAAACCATAAACACAAACTTGAGAACTGTAAACGTGAGAACAGTTATAGAACATAAAACAACAGGAAACATTGGGAGGGAACTGTGTCCCCCAATGGAGGCTCCAAGAAACAGATTTTACGGTAAGCAACCAAAAATCCTGTTTTCTTTATCGCCTCTCATTGGGGGACACAGGAACCATGGGACGTCCCAAAGCAGTCCCACGGGCGGGAAAAACAGACTTCCATCAGGTCAGAGGACTCACCACTGCCGCCTGCAAGATCCTTCTGCCTAGGCTGGCGTCCGCCGAAGCGTAAAAATTGTAAAATTTGGCGAACGTGTGGATGGAAGACCAAGTTGCCGCTTTGCAAAGCTGTAGGGCGGAAGCCCAGTGGTGCACCGCCCAGGAGGCGCCGACTGCCCGGGTAGAGTGAGCCTTAATTCCAGGAGGGGGCACTCTGTTCTTGACCCGGTAAGCCTCCAAAATTGCCATTCTGATCCAGCGAGCAATAGTCGCTTTAGAACCTTGTTGAGGTGGAAGGTGGAAACCACATTAGGAAGAAAAGAAGGTGGGGGCCGGAAGACCACCTTGTCCTGGTGAATGACCAAAAACGGAGGACGGCAAGACAGGGCCGCCAACTCGGAAACGCGGCGAATAGACGTGATGGCCACAAGAAAGGTCAACTTCCTAGATAGAACTGATAGAGGAATCTCCCTAAGAGGCTCAAAGGATGAAACCCTCAGAACGTCCAGTACCAGGTTTAAATCCCATGAATCCACAGGGGGCCCTGTACGGAGGGACAGCGTGGGCTACTCCTTGAAGGAAGGTCTTAACCTGTGGACGAGAAGCCAAAGTCTTCTGAAAGAGGATGGAAAGCACAGAGACCTGACCCTTCAGGTAGCTAAGAGCCAGGCCCGAATCCAGTCCTGCCTGAAGGAAGGCCAAAAGAGAAGGCAGGGAAAAAGCCATAGATGGAACGCGGTTGGACTCGCACCAACGGAAGTAAGCCTTCCAGGTACGGTAGTAGATCCTGGAAGACGAAGGCTTCCGAGCCTGAATCATGGTGTGAATCACCCGGTCCGAAAGGCCGGACGCTCTTAGAACCGCGGTCTCAACAGCCACGCCGTTAAACTGAGCGACCGAGAATTCGGGTGGCAGATCGGACCCTAAGACAGCAGATCGGGCCTGTCTGGAAGGCGCCAGGGAGCATCCGCGAGAAGGTTGACGAGCTCCGCGAACCAAGCTCTCCTGGGCCAATCCGGGGCGACCAGGATGACCGTCACCCCTTCCGCTTTGATCTTCTTCAACAGTTTGGGAAGTAATGGAAGGGGTGGGAACAGGTAGGGCAGCCCGAACTGTGACCAAAGGAATGGCCAGAGCATCGACGCCCACTGCGAGAGGATCGAGAGACCTGGAGATGAACTGCGGAACCTTCCTGTTCATTCGAGACGCCGTGAGATCCACGTCCGGAGTCCCCCATCGAAGACAAATCTGATGGAAGACCTCCGGATGCAAGGACCATTCCCCTGCCGCGAGGCCCTCGCGGCTGAGGAAGTCGGCGGCCCAGTTGTCCACGCCGGGAATATGCACCGCGGATATCACCGGAACCGTTGCCTCTGCCCAAAGGAGGATCTTGGATACCTCGGCAAGGGCCAAGGAGCTCCGGGTCCCCCCCTGATGGTTGACATATGCCACAGCCGTGGCGTTGTCCGTCTGGATCCGGACTGGCAGGCCCCTGAGAATCCCTTCCCAGTGGCGGAGGGACAGAAAGATGGCCCAAATTTCGAGGACATTGATTGGCAGAGATGACTCCTGCGACGACCAACGGCCCTGAACCGTCAGGTGGCGAAGAACCGCACCCCAGCCGAGCAGGTTGGCGTCCGTTGTCACCACCTGCCAGTGAACTGGCCTGCCCTGGGAGATGAGAGGTGACGTCAGCCACCAGTTGAGAGACCGCTTGACCCGAGAAGAGAGTCTGATCGGCCGATCCAGGGAGAAGACAGACCTGTCCCACTGAGACAGAATGGCTTGCTGAAGGGGTTGCGAATGAAATTGGGCAAAGGGAATTGCTTCCAATGTAGCTACCATCCTCCCCAGAACCTTCATGGCCGATCGGAGGGAGGGAGGCCGAGGACCCTGGAGCAAGCGTATGTCCCGACAAAGAGTGGATCTCTTGTCTTTGGGAAGGAAGACTCTGGTCTGACGAGTGTCGAAGAGCATGCCCAGAAAGATGATGCGCTGAGAAGGAATAAGGCAGGACTTGAGCCAAACGGTCCGTCGGATGGCAACGGCATTGCTGGAAGCCTGAGCCGCACAAGACGCGACATCCAGGAAGGCGGAGACCAGGTATTCACCAGCGTGGGAAATCTTGTTGGCAAGCTCCGCTAGTTGCACGGGAGGCGCCCCGTCCAGGATACATCGACGTAGATCTTTGGCCCATTTGGAAATGGATTTAGAAACCCAAGTAGAAGCAAAAGCTGGGCATAGAGCCGCTGCAGCCGCTTCAAAGGCTGACTTCGCAAAGGATTCTATAACTATTGTTAAAGTACTTCAGAGATGCTCCACCGGACAGTGGAAGCACCGTGTTGGTGGACAGCCTGGAAACAGGGGGATCCACCGAGGGAGAGACCATCCAATTGGCGGTAAGTTCTGGAGAAAAGGGATATAACACACCCAGGCGTTTTCCCCTCTGCAAACGCCGAGTCGGGTTCTCTCTCTCTCTCTGGACAAGATTTCCTCGAATTCAGGATGAGGAGCAAAAAACTTGGAAGGTGGTTTGGCCCGTCTAAACGAAACCGCTTGATCTGCGGATTCCGTAGAGGGATCCTTTATGCCACAGGTTTGGTTTATTGCCCCAATGAGATTCTGGACCATATCCCTCATGGTGGCGATTTGCTTCCAGCTCCGAGATATCCTCCGAGGGCGCGTCAGAGAATGCCTCGCCTGACTCAGGGGAGGAGGATCGAGGGGACACCGACCGCAGGGGAGGGCCGTGTGGCGAGATGGAGCGAGAAGAGGACTCAGACCGACGTTCCTGTCTGGACCTTTTGCGGCTTATCAAGGAGGGCTCGGGCGGCGGTTCCTGTGACCCGCTGGCCACTGCAGGGGTCTGCAGGGGTAACCGATCCAGCACGGACACCAGGGTTTGAGACACCTGTGTTAAATCGGCCACCGATTGTGACAGAGAGGAGGCCCAGCCTGGGATGGGGGTATCACTCTCGGGCGGAGCAGCCGGGGGATCCTGGGCGGTGGGAACAATCGGGTTGCTGCAGGACTGACATAGCGGAGAGGACTGACCTGAGGGAAGTTCGCTGTTACAGGACGAACATGCAAAGTACTTGACTAAGGCAGAAGATGAAGAAGTAGGGGGACGAGAGCGGCCCCCTTTAGAGGTAGACATTTTGAGAGGTCCCTGAAGAAAATGCCAGTGGGTTAGGGGACAGTGGGGCAGAGGGGGGTGTCATTCTGCAGTGCAGCTACTCACGGACCAGGTCCTGGAAGATGTCCCACTTGTCTGTGGAGAAGTCCTGCCCTGAGGTGCTGTATCCTGCGCAGATCGTGCTGTGCCCACAGAAGATGCGCGAAGATGCGGGGCGCGCTGCGTGTGCTGCAAAGCGGTGCGCACACCAGAAGAGTGTCCCTGGAGGAAGGGGGTGGAGCCAGACACAGGCGCCGGTGGGCAGGGCACAGTATGTCGGGCGGGAAAAAGCCTGCCCGCAGAAGCGGAAGTGGGGGAGCGCGCAAACCGGAAGTAGGCCCCGGCCGAAGCCGGGGCCTAAATTAGGAGCCGGCGGCCGAGGAGGGGAGCCGCGTCGCCGGAAAGGTGCGTCGCAGAGAAAAACCCCTGCGGCGCCAGAGCAGCGCGCCGCAGGAAGAAGCGGTGCGCCGGCCTGTCAGGGCTGCAGCGCTGGTGTGCCCCATGAAAAACCGCGGCGCAGAGGGGAGAAGAACCTGAAGGTCTGGCTGGACGGAAGGAAACGCGGCGCCGGTAGGAAAACGTAGGGGCCCCACGTCCGATAGAAGGCAGGTCATGGGAGAAGATCTGCAGCAATAAATCTGCAAACCCGGGTCATGCTGCGGGAATCCGTGCAAGCGACGACAAGGTATATGGGAGCCCCTAGTAAGACCCCCTGAAATATCTGGGATGGTATGGGAAATACTTACCTCAAACATCCCACGCCGGTACTAACCTTAAAAGGGGATGAGACGTCCATGGAGCTGATGGACGTCCTCGTCTCCACAACCGACAGGCTCTGGTGGGCGAGTGGGTGGGGGACGGAGCCAGGACCGGACTTCTAAGCACGCTTGTGTGCTAGGCTCTTGGTCCTGGAGAAGGATCTATGAGGATACGGTGTGGCAGTACACATCGTACTCATAGTCCATGATGTGGGGACTACAGGTGTGACTGTTCACCCTGTATCCCTTCCAAAAACCTGAAAGAAAAACGACGCACATTGAGGTAGATAAGGGTCTAATGAAAGACCCGTGTCCACCTCCTACTGACACTAAGCTAAACTGAAGAGTATAATGCCAGTCAGTGGGGTGTAGACTGCAGAGGAGGAGCTAACTTTTTTATTTGCATAGGGTCAGCCTCCTAGTGGCAGCAGCATACACCCCATGGTTCCTGTGTCCCCCAATGAGAGGCGATAAAGAAATAACACCGCACTTTTTTTTTTCCCCAAATAGCAAGGCATAGTTGTGCCGTTCATCAATAGGCAATTCAGAACTGGGACATCTTGTTTTTGGATTGCACAGCAATAAACAGAACAACTATACCCTGTAATTTGAAGAAAAACAAAAGAGAGCGTTGAGTTCTTTTTACCATGGTATATAGGGTAGGACTCTACTTGAGCTCTTTGACCTGGCACAGGGGTACCATGTTCACTTTTCGGCCTTCAGTGTTTGATTAGTAAGGGTCTTTAGGGATGGACCCATACAGTCAAACACCAATAGTCTGTTAGGGGTGAACAAGTGGCACTGAGCCGTAGTAGAACAGTCAGACAAATGAACACATCTCAATGGCTAAAATAGGAATAAGATGGTCTACAGCAAAGGTCTCAAACTGCATTCCTCAAGGGCTGCAAACAGGTCATATTTTCAGGATGTCCTGGTTCTGCACAGGTGATAATTTAATCACCTACACACAATGATTACAGCACCTTGGGCAATGCTAAGGAAATCTTGAAAACACACACGGTTTGCAGCCCTCGAGGAATGCAGTTTGACACCCCTGGTCTAAAGGAACGACATATTGCTGTAATTGTGCTACTCAGTAATCGGTTGGGGGGACATTACCCATTAGCTGTCACTGCCGCTCAGGAGGACGGAAGAGGAATGGGTTGAGTAATCCAGTGTAAACTGATGAGTGTATGACATACCTGAAAGTGTGGAGGTTGCGACTCTCAGCATGTAGAACCAGAGATATGGCCCCCATGTTAACTTTGCCTGCAAGAACCATAGACAGAAAATAGAAGGTTGTTGTTTCAACATTGATTTATACAATTCACTAACAGGGAAATGAAAGTAACCAACGACTCAATCCCGTCTCGTTTTCTAGTTTTTACATCATGTGGCAGAGAAGATGCTGCGTATGTACGATCACTCTCCGTTAAGGTCTATGAAAGATCTTGGGATAGATTCATTAAAAGGAAACCTGTCACCCGATTCATGATGCCAAAACCACGGGCACCATGAACCAGAGCCTGGCAGCACAATTGCAGCTAGGTAGATTTGTCTCTAAAACGCTCTAGCATTTCAAAGTTCCTTAAGAGGATCATAGATGGAGAAAAAAAAAAAAAAAAGACCAGTCCAGCACCGCCCTGACTGGCTTCTCCCAGCACTGCTAGAGCAGATTCCCACAGCGAGAGACCTGGTCGAGAAAAGCTTTTGACTAGTCTAGTCTATGTCTGGATCTTTAAAGTATTTCTTCTTGGAAACGCTGCTGCCAGGATCTGATTCATGATGCCCATACATGAATTAGGTAACATGTTCCCTTTTAGAGTGGCATTCTGTGTGTCAGTCCTAAAGGTACCGTCACACATAACGATATCGTTAACGATATCGTTGCTTTTTGTGACGTAGCAACGATATCGTTAAGGAAATCATTATGTGTGACAGCGACCAACGATCAGGCCCCTGCTGGGAGATCGTTGGTCGCTGAGGAAAGTCCAGAACTTTATTTCGTCGCTGGATCTCCCGCTGACATCGCTGAATCGGCGTGTGTGACGCCGATCCAGCGATGTCTTCACTGGTAACCAGGGTAAACATCGGGTTACTAAGCGCAGGGCCGCGCTTAGTAACCCGATGTTTACCCTGGTTACCAGCGTAAACGTTAAAAAAACAAACACTACATACTTACCTTCAGCTGTCTGTCCCCAGCGCTGTGCTTCTCTGCACTCCTCCTGCATCCTGTGTCAGCGCCGGCCAGCCGGAAAGCACAGCGGTGATGTCACCGCTCTGCTTTCCGGCTGACCGGCGCTGACAGTGCAGAGGAAAGCAGAGCGCCGGAGGACAGACAGCTGAAGGTAAGTATGTAGTGTTTGTTTTTTTAACGTTTACGCTGGTAACCATGGTAAACATCGGGTTACTAAGCGCGGCCCTGCGCTTAGTAACCCGATGTTTACCCTGGTTACCGGGGACCTCGGGATCGTTGGTCGCTGGAGAGCTGTATGTGTGACAGCTCTCCAGCGACCAAACAGCGACGCTGCAGCGATCGACATCGTTGTCGGTATCGCTGCAGCGTCGCTTATTGTGACGGTACCTTAAAGGTACCGTCACACTCAGCAACTTTGCAAAGAGAACGACAACAATCCGTGACGTTGCAGCATCTTGGATAGCGATCTCGTTGTGTTTGACACGCAGCAGCGATCTGAATCCTGCTGTGACATCGCTGGTCGGAGCTAGAAGTCCAGAACTTTATTTCGTCGCCAGGTCGGCGTGTATCCTCATGTTTGACATCAAAAGCAACGACGCCAGCAACGAGCATAGGGCCCCTAGATGTGTGTCGGATCGGTACACTCCGGCTGTTTGACATGGAACGAACAACCAGCGAGAATGAGAAGTGAGTCGCCGTTACGTCACTGGATCGCTCCTGCATCGTTCTGGAGTTGCTGTGTTTGACGTCTCTACAGCGACGTTCCAGCGATCTAGTTTAGGTCGGCTCGTTGTCTATATCGCTGCAGCGTCGCTGAGTGTGACGGTACCTTTAGACTCAACTTCCAACTGCAGTACGCCACAGCCAGAAATGTTACTCCGGTCAGGGACTGGAGTATATGTCTGGCAAAAACACCACCACTTAAAGTGCACAAATTTTCATGAATTAGACCCAGAGGTGTAACCATGGCTCATTCATGCTCTACCCATTTTAGCAGAGACAGGCATAAATACAGCAAAAGTCGCAAAATTTTGGTCCTTTAGACTACAGTGTAATGGGAACACACACGTGACCAACACTTTGCCCCTTTCTTATAAATGGTGGCCATCCTAGTAGTAAGGCACTGAACATATCTTGCATTTATATTGGTAAAAGTCTGATAACTCAGTAAACTTTTGTGCTGGATAGTCAGCTCTCCTAATCTTTGGTTGATGTATTTGCATTTCCTATACAGAAGAGCGTACGCAGCATCTGCCTAGATTTGACAGTTTTTCTACCTACAGGTGACCGGTAATGCTCTCCTAATTCCAACTTATATATTGCTAGTAAATGAATCCATGGATCCAACGTCACTGTCACTTACTGGGTCCACAGTCGGAAGAAGGTCTCTTTTCTCTTGCAAATCTTCTTCCTCGTCTGTACTATATTCCTCCATGGTTTCACCACTAGCAAAGTGAATTATTCTTCGAGGAATTTTTTTCTTCTTCCGTACATCTCCGAGCTCCACACTTTCAAACTCCCGGTCACCACTTACCACAACCTGCGTCAACATAAAAAAAAATATTACAAAACCATGAGATGTGCATATTACACTGTAGTTTAACCCCAGCAGGCACCGTTACACATTGCATGGAGCCATGCATTGCAGCTCTGTTCAATGTATTTACTCACCAGGGCAAATAGCAGCCTCCCCCCCCCCCCAAAAAAAAAAAACAAAACAAAAACAAATGCAAGAGCACGTAAATTCTTTTAATTTTTTTTTGCTTTTTATAATAAAAACTCTAGAGTACGGATCATGACGTGTGGCCTCCCATGAGTCGGATCCGGTATTTAGCACTGGCGGACATTGGTGACACCTGTACTGACAACAGATCCCTACAAAGCGGAGCAACAATAGATTCAGACGCAATAAGTAAACCAATGTTCAATGGATCAGATTAAAAACGGCGACTTTGGTTTCAGTTTTTTTTTTTTTTTACTACCCCTGTCTGTTGCAAGTGGATCCAAAGGAACATGTGAACACAGTCCAAGAGGATTATACTGCAGACAGCAGGATTCCTTATTGAAGCCAATGTGGAAAAAGCAGCAACAAACGTATCCAGTGCGGACAGATCTGTCCATTGTCTGATTACAGACGACATTTCCGTCTATACGGAGAGCAACGACTACATGGGGGTCAGGGCGGACGTGCACAATCCTGGGGGTCTACAGGCCATGGTACATAGCATAGAGCACTGCTGAGCACAGGACGTGGATGCAGCAGGCTGAAGCTGTCATCACCCGCCTGTTGTCAGAGGTGACAGTGAGACAAGTTGTGTGCACTGTTCATATATGGACCACCACACACACGTACAGGTCACACATGGACCATCACACACACGTGAAGATCACATATGGTCCACCACATACACGTACAGGTCATACATGGACCATCACATACACGTACAGATCACATATGGTCTACCACATACACGTACAGGTCACACATGGACCACCACACGCGTACAGGTCACACATGGACCACCACACACGCGTGCAGGTCACACATGGACCACCACACACGCGTACAGGTCACACATGGACCACCACACACGCGTACAGGTCACACATGGACCACCACACACATACAGGTCACACATGGACCACCACACACATACAGGTCACACATGGACCACCACACACATACAGATCACACATGGACCACCACATACATGTACAGATCACACATGGACCACCACATACATGTACAGATCACACATGGACCACCACACACATGTACAGATCACACATGGACCACCACACACGTACAGATCACACATGGACCACCACATACATGTACAGATCACACATGGACCACCACATACATGTACACATCCCCCCAGCACTGCATGTAGCAGGAGTACAACTCAGCCAGGACAGGGCCAGAGTGACGCCAAAACACATACAAAAATCACTCTAAAACCACAAACCTCCCCAGTCGCCATAGCACCAGACTTCAGTTTCTAATGACCGCTCCCAGCCGCCGGCAACCGGGCACCAACCCCAGGAGGAAAGCCAGCGGTGTGAGCGCTCCACGACTCGGTCTGTCAGGAGGAAAACACTTCCTTGCGTTCCACGCCTCAGTCCCTCAGGGAAACACTTCCGTGCGTTTCACACTTCGGTCTCTCAGGGAAACATTTCTTTGCATTTCACGTCTCGGTCTCTCAGCAAAACCACTTCAGTGAGTTCCACGGCTAAGTAATTCAGCTCAAATACTTCCTTTCGGGCCACGTCTCGATTTCTCAGCGCAACCAACTCTATGCCTTGCGTTCCAAGGTACAGCGGAAACACTTCCATGCGGTTCACACCTCGGTCTCACACTCCCAGCGCAAACACTTTCATGCGTTTAATATTGCAACTCTTCAATCTGCGCTCCACTCCTCTGTCTCTGTAACCCGTATGTGCATTCAAAACCCTTATTTTTTTAAACCTAAAATACTTCCGTGAGTTAAAAAACGAAGGCACTTGGTTTCGTGTAAGTCTAACCCAACATAAAGCGCTAGGCTATAGTGACGTGAAACCAAGTCACTAAGTCATACAACCAAGTCATACAACCAAGAGTGGTTTCACCCAACAGACACTAGATGGCGCTGTGTGCACACAGAGGTGACGCCAGAGCTGAAGGAGCAGTCAGCAATAAAAAGCTATTTCATCCTGCAGACAGTAGATGGCGCTGTGCTTCCCGATGACGTCACGGCTCCTGCAGCCTCTAGTCAGTAATAGCAGCAACAGCTAGTGCCAAGTGCAGTGGCGTGCACCTGTAATCCCAGCTACCAGGGAGGCTGAGGCCTGTGGACTGCGTGAGTCCACGAGTTCGAGGCTGGCTGCACTGATCTATGTCGCTGTCAGTGTAGAGCAGCTTAAGAAATCAAAGGCCTTTTTTTTTATATTCATTTTAGATCAAGGAGATCATTATTAACCCCTTCAAGACCCAGCCTATTTTGACCTTAAAGACCTTGCCGTTTTTTGCAATTCTGACCAGTGTCCCTTTATGAGGTAATAACTCAGGAACGCTTCAACGGATCCTAGCGGTTCTGAGATTGTTTTTTCGTGACATATTGGGCTTCATGTTAGTGGTAAATTTAGGTCAATAAATTCTGCATTTATTTGTGATAAACACGGAAATTTGGCGAAAATTTTGAAAATTTCGCAATTTTCACATTTTGAATTTTTATTCTGTTAAACCAGAGAGATATGTGACACAAAATAGTTAATAAATAACATTTCCCACATGTTTACTTTACATCAGCACAATTTTGGAAACAAAATTTTTTTTTGTTAGGAAGTTATAAGGGTTAAAATTCGACCAGCGATTTGTCATTTTTACAACGAAATTTACAAAACCATTTTTTTAGGGACCACCTCACATTTGAAGTCAGTTTGAGGGGTCTATATGGCTGAAAATACCCAAAAGTGACACCATTCTAAAAACTGCACCCCTCAAGGTACTCAAAACCACATTCAAGAAGTTTATTAACCCTTCAGGTGCTTCACAGCAGCAGAAGCAACATGGAAGGAAAAAATGAACATTTAACTTTTTAGTCACAAAAATTATCTTTTAGCAACAATTTTTTTATTTTCCCAATGGTAAAAGGAGAAACTGAACCACGAAAGTTGTTGTCCAATTTGTCCTGAGTATGCTGATACCTCATATGTGGGGGTAAACCACTGTTTTGGCGCACGGCAGGGCTTGGAAGGGAAGGAGCGCCATTTGACTTTTTGAATCAAAAATTGGCTCCACTCTTTAGCGGACACCATGTCACGTTTGGAGAGCCCCCGTGTGCCTAAAAATTGGAGCTCCCCCACAAGTGACCCCATTTTGGAAACTAGACGCCCCAAGGAACTTATCTAGATGCATAGTGAGCACTTTGAACCCCCAGGTGCTTCACAAATTGATCCGTAAAAATGAAAAAGTACTTTTTTTTCACAAAAAAATTCTTTTAGCCTCAACTTTTTCATTTTCACATGGGCAACAGGATAAAATGGATCGTAAAATGTGTTGGGCAATTTCTCCTGAGTACACCAATACCTCACATGTGGAGGTAAACCACTGTTTGGGCACATGGTAAGGCTCGGAAGGGAAGGAGCGCCATTTGACTTTTTGAATGAAAAATTATTTCCATCGTTAGCGGACACCATGTCGCGTTTGGATAGCTCCTGTGTGCCTAAACATTGGCGCTCCCCCACAAGTGACCCCATTTTGGAAACTAGACCCCCCAAGGAACTAATTTAGATGCCTAGTGAGCACTTTAAACCCTCAGGTGCTTCACAAATTGATCTGTAAAAATGAAAAAGTAATTTTTTTTCACAAAAAAATTCTTTTCGCCTCAATTTTTTCATTTTCACATGGGCAGTAGGATAAAATGGATCATAAAATTTGTTGGGCAATTTCTCCCGAGTACGCCGATACCTCATATGTGGGGGTAAACCACTGTTTGGGCACTCGGCAGGGCTCGGAAGAGAAGGCGCGCCATTTGACTTTTTGAATGGAAAATTAGCTCCAATTGTTAGCGGACACCATGTCGCGTTTGGAGAGCCCCTGTGTGCCTAAACATTGGAGCTCCCGCACAAGTGACCCCATTTTGGAAACTAGACCCCCCAAGGAACTTATCTAGATGCATATTGAGCACTTTAAACCCCCAGGTGCTTCACAGAAGTTTATAACGCAGAGCCATGAAAATAAAAAATAATTTTTCTTTCCTCAAAAATGATTTTTTAGCCTGGAATTTCCTATTTTGCCAAGGATAATAGGAGAAATTGGACCCCAAATATTGTTGTCCAGTTTGTCCTGAGTACGCTGATACCCCATATGTGGGGGTAAACCACTGTTTGGGCGCAC
Source organism: Ranitomeya imitator (assembly GCF_032444005.1). NCBI lineage: Eukaryota > Metazoa > Chordata > Amphibia > Anura > Dendrobatidae > Ranitomeya > Ranitomeya imitator. The sequence continues at coordinate 711,985,852 of NC_091282.1, read as the reverse complement.
GGCAGGGCTCGGAAGGGATGGCACGCCATTTGGCTTTTTAAATGGAAAATTAGTTCCAATCATTAGCGGACACCATGTCACGTTTGGAGAGCCCCTGTGTGCCTAAACATTGGAGATCCCCCAGAAATGACACCATTTTAGAAACTAGACCCCCAAAGGAACTAATCTAGATGTGTGGTGAGGACTTTGAACCCCCAAGTGCTTCACAGAAGTTTATAACGCAGAGCCATGAAAATAAAAAAAAAAATATTTTCTCAAAAATGATCTTTTAGCCTGCAATTTTTTATTTTCCCAAGGGTAACAGGAGAAATTTGACCCCAAAAGTTGTTGTCCAGTTTCTCCTGAGTACGCTGATACCCCATATGTGGGGGTAAATCACTGTTTGGGCACATGCCGGGGCTCGGAAGTGAAGTAGTGACGTTTTGAAATGCAGACTTTGATGGAATGCTCTGTGGGCGTCACGTTGCGTTTGCAGAGCCCCTGATGTGGCTTAACAGCAGAAACCCCCCACAAGTGACCCCATTTTGGAAACTAGACCCCCAAAGGAACTTATCTAGATGTGTGGTGAGCACTTTGAACCCCCAAGTGCTTCATAGAAGTTTATAATGCAGAGCCGTGAAAATAATAAATACGTTTTCTTTCCTCAAAAATAATTATTTAGCCCATAATTTTTTAATTTTCCCAAGGGTAACAGGAGAAATTTGACCCCAATATTTGTTGTCCAGTTTCTCCTGAGTACGGTGATACCCCATGTGTGGGGGTAAACCACTGTTTGGGCACATGCCGGGGCTCGGAATTGATGTAGTGACGTTTTGAAATGCAGACTTTGATGGAATGCTCTGCGGGCGTCACGTTGCGTTTGCAGAGCCCCTGATGTGCCTAAACAGTAGAAACCCCCCACAAGTGACCCCATTTTGGAAACTAGACCCTGAAAGGAACTTATCTAGATGTGTGGTGAGCACTTTGAACCCCCAAGTGCTTCATAGAAGTTTATAATGCAGAGCCGTGAAAATAATAAATACGTTTTCTTTCCTCAAAAATAATTATTTAGCCCAGAATTTTTTAATTTTCCCAAGGGTAACAGGAGAAATTTGACCCCAATATTTGTTGTCCAGTTTCTCCTGAGTACGGTGATACCCCATGTGTGGGGGTAAACCACTGTTTGGGCACATGCCGGGGCTCGGAATTGAAGTAGTGACGTTTTGAAATGCAGACTTTGATGGAATGCTCTGCGGGCGTCACGTTGCGTTTGCAGAGCCCCTGATGTGCCTAAACAGTAGAAACCCCCCACAAGTGACCCCATTTTGGAAACTAGACCCTGAAAGGAACTTATCTAGATGTGTGGTGAGCACTTTGAACCCCCAAGTGCTTCATAGAAGTTTATAATGCAGAGCCGTGAAAATAATAAATACGTTTTCTTTCCTCAAAAATAATTATTTAGCCCAGAATTTTTTATTTTCCCAAGGGTTACAGGAGAAATGGGACCCCAAAAGTTGTTGTCCAGTTTCTCCTGAGTACGCTGATACCCCATATGTGGGGGTAAACCACTGTTTGGGCACACGTCGGGGCTCAGAAGGGAAGTAGTGACTTTTGAAATGCAGACTTTGATGGAATGGTCTGCGGGTGTCACGTTGCGTTTGCAGAGCCCCTGGTGTGCCTAAACAGTAGAAACCCCCCACAAGTGACCCCATTTTAGAAACTAGACCCCCCAAGGAACTTATCTAGATATGTGGTGAGCACTTTGAACCCCCAAGTGCTTCACAGACGTTTACAACGCAGAGCCGTGAAAATAAAAAATCATTTTTCTTTCCTCAAAAATTATGTTTTAGCAAGCATTTTTTTAGATTCACAAGGGTAACAGGAGAAATTGGACCCCAGTAATTGTTGCGCAGTTTGTCCTGAGTATGCTGGTACCCCATATGTGGGGGTAAAATACTGTTTGGGCACACGTCAGGGCTCGGAAGTGAGGGAGCACCATTTGACTTTTTGAATACGAGATTGGCTGGAATCAATGGTGGCGCCATGTTGCGTTTGGAGACCCCTGATGTGCCTAAACAGTGGTAACCCCTCAATTCTAACTCCAACACTAACCCCAACACACCCCTAACCCTAATCCCAACTGTAGCCATAATCCTAATCACAACCCTAACCCCAACACACCCCTAACCACAACACTAACCCCAACACACCCCTAACCCTAACCACAACCCTAATTCCAACCCTAACCCTAAGGCTATGTGCCCACGTTGCGGATTCGTGTGAGATATTTCCGCACCATTTTTGAAAAATCTGCGGATAAAAGGCACTGTGTTTTACCTGCGGATTTTCCGCGGATTTCCAGTGTTTTTTGTGCGGATTTCACCTGCGGATTCCTATTGAGGAACAGGTGTAAAACGCTGCGGAATCCGCACAAAGAATTGACATGCTGCGGAAAATACAACGCAGCGTTCCCGCGCGGTATTTTCCGCACCATGGGCACAGCGGATTTGGTTTTTCATATGTTTACATGGTACTGTAAACCTGATGGAACACTGCTGCGAATCCGCAGCCAAATCCGCACCGTGTGCACATAGCCTAATTCTAAAGGTATGTGCACACGCTGCGGAAAACGCTGCGGATCCGCAGCAGTTTCCCATGAGTGTACAGTTCAATGTAAACCTATGGGAAACAAAAATCGCTGTACACATGCTGCGGAAAAACTGCACGGAAACGCAGCGGTTTACATTCCGCAGCATGTCACTTCTTTGTGCGGATTCCGCAGCGGTTTTACAACTGCTCCAATAGAAAATCGCAATTGTAAAACCGCAGTGAAATGCGCAGAAAAAAACGCGGTAAATCCGCCATAAATCCGCAGCGGTTTAGCACTGCGGATTTATCAAATCCGCAGCGGAAAAATCCGCAGAGGACCAGAATACGTGTGCACATTCCTAACCCTAACCCTAGCCCTAACCCTAGCCCTAACCCTACCCCTAACCCTAACCCTACCCCTAACCCTACCCCTAACCCTAACCCTACCCCTAGCCCTACCCCTAACCCTACCCCTAACCCTAACCCTAACCCTACCCCTAACCCTAACCCTATTCTAACATTAGTGGAAAAAAAAAATTTCTTTATTTTTTTATTGTCCCTACCTATGGGGGTGACAAAGGGGGGGGGGGGTCATTTATTATTTTTTTTATTTTGATCACTGAGATAGATTGTATCTCAGTGATCAAAATGCACTTTGGAACGAATCTGCCGGCCGGCAGATTCGGCGGGCGCACTGCGCATGCGCCCGCCATTTTGGAAGATGGCGGCGCCCGGGAGAAGACGGACGGGACCACGGCTGGATCGGTAAGTATGATAGGGTGGGGGGGGACCACGGGAAGGGGGATCGGAGCACGGGGGGGAATCGGAGCGCGGGAGGGGTGGAACGGAGCGCGGGGGCGTGGAACGGAGCACGGGGGGGCTGGAATGGAGCACGGGGGGGGTGGAACGGAGCACGGGGGGGGGTGGATCGGAGTGCAGGGGGGGTGATTGGAGCACGGGGGGGTGATTGGAGCACGGGGGGAGCGGACACGAGCACGGGGGGGAGCGGAGCACAGGGCGGAGGGGAGCCGGAGCAGTGTACCGGCCAGATCGGGGGGGTGGGGGAGGGCGATCGGAGGGGTGGGGTGGGGGCACACTAGTATTTCCAGCCATGGCCGATGATATTTCAGCATCGGCCATGGCTGGATTGTAATATTTCACCCGTTATAATGGGTGAAATATTACAAATCGCTCTGATTGGCAGTTTCACTTTCAACAGCCAATCAGAGCGATCGTAGCCACGAGGGGGTGAAGCCACCCCCCCTGGGCTAAACTACCACTCCCCCTGTTCCTGCAGATCGGGTGAAATGGGAGTTAACCCTTTCACCCGATCTGCAGGGACGCGATCTTTCCATGACGCCGCATAGGCGTCATGGGTCGGAATGGCACCGACTTTCATGACGCCTACGTGGCGTCATGGGTCGGGAAGGGGTTAATGTAGAATCCAATTTCTTAAAATTGTGATGTTTATTAGAAAATTCAATGCAAACATTCAAGACTGTCTATGTAAATACTATGCATTGAACTTTCATACTTATTTTTCTAATAAACATTGCAATTTTAAGACACTGAATTTTTTCTACATTTGATCCCTTGGTTTCCGTGCTACAATGCACCTAGAGTCGCCGAGCTGTTTTTTTCTTTTTTCACCAGATCATTAGTCACATCTGCAATAATTATTATTCGATTGCTGCTTTGAAGGTAAAAATATTGAACTATGCAAAATATGAAAATGTAAATATATTATTATTATTTATTTATATAGCACCATTAATTCCATGGTGCTGTACAAGAGAAAGGGGTTACATACAGGGTTATAGATATCGTTTACAGTAAACAAATTTACAGTGACAGACTGGTACAGAGGGGAGAGGACCCTGTCCTTGCGGACTTACAGTCTATGGGATAGTGGGGAAGAGACAGAAGGTAGGGGGCGAGGCGGCGGCTCTGGCGATGGCGAGGCGGCGGCTCTGGCGATGGCGAGGCGGCAGAATGGTTATTGCACACTGTAGGCTTTCTTGAAGAGATGGGTTTTCAGGTTCCGTCTGAAGGAGCCGAGAGTGGTGGATAATCGGACGTGTTGAGGCATGGAATTCCAGAGGATGGGGGATATTTGGGAGGCGGTTGGGTGAGTAATAAGTGTGGAGGAAAGTAGGAGGTCTTGGGAGGATCGGAGATTACGTGAGGGAAGATAGTGGGTGATTAGTTCAGAGATATATGGAGGGGACAGGTTGCGGATGGCTTTGTAGATCAGTGTTAGTAGTTTGAACTGGATTCATTGGGGAATTGGGAGCCAGTGGAGGGATTTGCAGAGGGGAGAAGCAGGGGAGTAGCGAGGAGAGAGGTGGATTAGCCGGGCATGACCCTGGTATTGTCGAAGCCTCCTGGGAAAGAGGGAGATACCTCCGCTGACACTCTTACAGCCCCTTACCTTTCTCTCCCAGCGCGATCACCCGAACCCATTCTCCCAATTAAGACAGAGACAAGAGTTTCTTTGGAATTATGTAGGCCACAGCAGCCTGTTTATTAAACAAAACAACAGTTAACAATTAATGTAAAAGCATACATTTCAAAACTAGGGGAAGTCCTTGGAGCCCAAAAGAATCTGGTGATTTTAACCATACCGCGAACATAACTCAAACCATATTTTACTCCCAGCCGTTGTAAGCCTGGCTCGGGAGCACCAAAAACCCCACAAGAGGGTTCACTGTTCGCGGTAAAAACGTGAGATCCGACCACCCCTGCCGGAACTCCCCACCACCAATCACCAGATCCGAAACATAATAAACTTCAAAACAGAGGAGCCATATACCTATGGACCCCCCAAACCAATTTCCACCAACTCCAAGGACTCCCCCCAACCGCCACAATGAGAGGCCTTTGAACACCTTAAAGGCCCGAGACCCCACCCGACCGAAAAGCTATGGCCTTCTCAATGCCCTCCTGTAACCCGAGAGCCCAAAAATCCATTCCGACAGCATTCAAATGAACGCCGTCCGCCAACCAATACTCCCCATGTCCTGATTCCAGTTCAAAATGTCTGACCGCCGCGCCCCCATTCCTAACCACAAAGGCAGACACCGCCCTGTTCACCTTTATGCGGGCCTTATCAATTTTTTGCAAAGACCGCATGTGCTTCCACCATTTCCGCGGCACAATTTCGGACCAGACAATAGTCAATCCCGGGTACAAAACCCACAAACGCAAACAGTCCTGTTTTATGTCTCTAACCAACTCCCGAAAAGGTCGGACCCCGAGATCGTTACCCCCCACGTGCAAAACCAAAACGTCGGGGGCTCTGTCCAGTCTCACGCTGTTCTGGATCTCCCGCAACACGCGATTCCAGGCCATACCCCGAAAACCAAGCCACCGGATAACTGCGACGCTTCGATCAAAGCCCAGTTGCCTGCCCTCCGTCCGAACGTCGGCTCGCAGAGCTCCCCAGTGCACGTACGAGTGTCCAAGAATCCACACCAATAAACCTTGGTGACCTGGAAAACAAAACACAAACTTAACAACTGTCCCCTACTGCAGCAAAACGCTCCATCAAGCCTATAAGACCCCATCGACCACCCCTTGTGGCCGCACATAACTCCTAAAGCGGTTGGAGCGCCACCTACCGATCCTACGAATGGCGGAATCCCCCAATCCCCCAATTGCCGCTTCAGTTGCGGCTCCTATCCGGAAGGAGTGAGGGGCGAAGCAAGCCCCATCCAAACCCACCGAGGAAATCGCCTTTTTGAAAACCGCCGTAAACTGGTATCGAGACAAGCAGGAACCGTCCTGGTGACATAACAAAGCCCCATCCCGCCTAGGCTGCAGGCCCCAAAAGATGCTAAGGCAAGAGACTGGACACATAACGGACCCCGCAACTGAGCCCACCACAATTCTGCTGCCCCGCCCCTCCTGATCCGATTTTGACCGTCGCAACCATAACTCCACCTGGCCCTCAGCCAACAATACGTCCCTGGCCAATAAACCCCCCGGCCCTTTTTTGTTTGGTGCCACCAACTCTCCTACTCTAAAGGCCCCAAAAAAGGCCAATGAAAACGCCAGCCGAAATAAACAAAGCTCAAAAAACGAAGAACACAATGAAGACAACGCTTCGCCCAATTTTACCAAAACGTTAAAAGACACAGGCCGCCTAGAATCTGTTCCTCTGGGCCACCGCCTAAAACCTTTTATGGCCCTCTGCACCAGAAAGGACTTGGTGATATCGTCCTGACCCCGCAATTTGCAACCAAAGGCAAGAGCCGCCATGACTCTTGACACTTTTGCAGGAGACCAACCCGCTGATGCCCCCCGGCTTAACCATGACAACAGGATCCCAATCTGATCCTGGTGGCTCCACCCTCCAGATGCCGCCACTAGCAAAACCTCCCACTCCCGCCAGATTGCCTGATAGGCCTCCCAGGTTCTGGGAGCCAACAACGCCTTAATCAATGCCTGAGCGTCCCGGACACCGCTAGCCAAAGTTCTAGAGGGCACTCCAAACCGACCATCTCCGCCTCCGGGGCCAATAACCGAAAACGATCGAACTGTAAACGAGAAAGAGAGTCAGCGATAGAGTTATGAACTCCAGGCACATGCGACGCTGTAACATGCGCGTTCAAAGTCAAACACAATAGCACCAAACGCCGTAACACGCAAACCACCGGCGGCGATGATGCAGACAAGCTATTAATCGCGCACACCACCCCCATGTTATCGCAGCGAAAACGAACACGCCTGTTCCGAAAATTATCTTGCCACAAGTGCACAGATACCAAAATCGGGAAAATCTCCAGGAGAGCAATGTTACGAACTAAACCGGTAGAAATCCAACTCGCAGGCCACTTTGCCGCGCACCATTGCCCTTGAAAATACGCTCCAAAACCCGAACCTCCGGCCGCGTCAGTGAATAATTCCAACGACTCGTTGTCAATCACGCCCGCCATAAACAACGACCTACCGTTATTTGACTTCAGGAACTCACTCCACACTGCCAAATCCTCCTTGTGCTCAGCTGATAACCGCACGAAATGGTGCGGAGCCTTAACTCCCGCCGTAGCGCTAGCCAACCTCCTAGAAAAAACTCGCCCCATTGGCATGACTCGACAAGCGAAATTAAGGTTACCGAGCAGTGATTGCAGGTCTCGCAACGGCAACTTACGCAGGCAACCAGTCCGCACAACGTCTTCCCGTAGGCCCGTCAATTTGTCCTCAGGCAAACGAAACTCCCACCGCACGGTATCAATGACTATGCCTAAGAAACACAAGCATGTACTCGGGCCTTCCGTCTTGCCCGGGGCCAGCGGGACCCCAAACCGCAAAGCCATTCATTTAATCGCACTCAAAATCCTTGCACAGCAATCGGACCCCGCCGGGCCGATGCACAAAAAATCGTCTAGGTAGTGTAGAACCGCGTCACAACCAGACACGTCCCGTACCACCCATTCCAAAAAGGAACTAAACGCCTCGAACAGAGCACAAGACAGCGAACAACCCATGGGCAAACATCTGTCAACAAAATATTTATCCTCCCAAAAGCATCCAAGAAGTCTAACGCTAGACGGATGAACCGGCAACAATCGAAAAGCGGTTTCTATGTCCGTCTTTGCAAGCAGGGCGCCTTTTCCGCATCTCTGCACCCAAACTACCACTTCATCAAATGATGCGTAAACCACCGAGCACAACTCAGGATCGATGCCGTCGTTCACCGACCTACCCTTAGGATACGACAGGTGCTGAATAAGGCGAAATTTACCCGCTTCCTTCTTAGGGACCACCCCCAGAGGGGAAACAACTAGGTCCTCAAACGGAGCGTGGTCAAAAGGGCCAGCCATGCGGCCCAGAGCCACCTCCTTACGTAACTTCTCTGAAACCACCTCAGAGTGTAACAAGGCTGAATGCAAATTTTTTCTAACATCGGGAACCACAAAAGGAGGTGCCGGAATAACAAAACCTTCTGTAAAACCGGACAATAACAGTACCGCCTTTTCCTTATCCGGGTACCTACTTAGATAAGGGACCATCCTTTCCACCATCACCGGAGTCTCCCCCATGGGAATTACCTGAACCTGATTTTGCCTTGCCCTTCTTAAAGCACTTCGCGGCTCCGTGGGAGGAGCCACTGCAGTGGGAGCACAAATGTTTAAATCTACAATTGCTTCCAAATTTGCACTGTCCCTCATTAAATTGCCAACAGACGCCCAACTTCTGTCCGCCTGCCTGACCGGCGCTGCCTGAGGAGCTCCCTGCACCGGACTGAGATCCATGGCCGGACCCACCGGCCCCCCCTTGAAAGGGATGGCCGAACTTGTACTGCGCCATCACGCGCAACCAGAGACCAATATCTTTCTGGTCCCACCTAATGGCCGGCCGCACAGCTTTTCTCTGCCTAAACTGCTCATCGTACCTCAGCCACGCCTGACCGCCATACACCCTATGAGCCTCGCTGATGGAGTCCATGTAGCAAAATAGCCCCGAGCAATTCTCCGGAGCCTTCTCGCCAATAACACTGGCCAAAATGGCAAAAGCCTGAAGCCAATTTGCAAAAGTCTGGGGAATCAAACGCCAACGCCGTTTCTCTCAGTGGCGTAGGAAGGGGGGCGCGGGGGGGGGGCGGTCCGCCCCGGGCGGCACAATGCTGGGGGCGGCCGGCGCTGCAGGAGAAGAAGATAAAAAAAAAAAATAAAAAAAAGACGCACCTTTAAATCTTCGGGCGGCGCCGTCCGCCGCCACGACCAGGGCCAGCTCCCCCCACCCCCGGGTCCCGCCCCCGCCCCCGCCCCCCCGCTCTAATACTCACCTCTCCTGGTTCCTGCGGCTTCAGCGTCCTCTGACTCTGCGACGTCTCAGAGCAGAGGGCGCGATGACGTCACTACTGTGCGCGCCGCTCTGCCTCTCTGTCCTGAGCGTCGCAGAGCCGGAGAGACGCTGACTGCACCGGACCTGCGCTGGGAACGGGAGAGGTGAGGATTTTACTTTTTTTTTTTTTTCTTTATTTCTGACTGTCTGGGGCTGGGGCAATGCTGGAGACCATGGGGCAGAATGCTGGACACACTGGGGCAATACAGGAGACCATGGGGCAGATTGCTGGACACACTGGGGCAATACAGGAGACCATGGGGCAGATTGCTGGACACACTGGGGCAATACAGGAGACCATGGGGCAGATTGCTGGACACACTGGGGCAATACAGGAGAGTATGGGGCAGATTGCTGGACACACTGGGGCAATACAGGAGACCATGGGGCAGATTGCTGGACACACTGGGGCAATACAGGAGACCATGGGGCAGATTGCTGGACACACTGGGGCAATACAGGAGACTATGGGGCAGATTGCTGGACACACTGGGGCAATACTGGAGACCATGGGGCAGAATGCTGGACACACTGGGGCAATACTGGAGACCATGGGGCAGAATGCTGGACACACTGGGGCAATACTGGAGACCATGGGGCAGAATGCTGGACACACTGGGGCAATACTGGAGACCATGGGGCAGAATGCTGGACACACTGGGGCAGTACAGGAGACTATGGGGCAGAATGCTGGACACACTGAATACTGGAGACCATGGGGCAGATCTCAGGACACATTGAGGCAATGCTGGAGACCCTGGGGCAGACTTCTGGACATACTGGGGCAATACTGGAGACCATGGGGCAGATTGCTGGACACACCGGGGCAATACTGGAGACCATGGGGCAGAATGCTGGACACACTGGGGCAATACAGGAGACCATGGGGCAGATTGCTGGACACACTGGGGCAATACTGGAGACCATGGGGCAGAATGCTGGACACACTGGGGCAGTACAGGAGACTATGGGGCAGAATGCTGGACACACTGGGGCAATACTGGAGACCCTGGGGCAGATTGCTGGACACACTGGGGCAATACTGGAGACCCTGGGGCAGATTTCTGGACACATTGAGGCAATGCTGGAGACCCTGGGGCAGACTTCTGGACACACTGGGGCAATGCTGGACACTGGGGCAGACTTCTGGACACACTGGGGCAATGCTGGACACTGGGGCAGATTGCTGGACACACTGGGGGTAATATACTGGACACACTGGGGCAATGCTGGACACTGGGGGTAATATGCTGGACACACTGGGGGCAGTGCTGGACATACTGGGGCAGATTGCTGGACACACTGGGGGTAATATGCTGGACACACTGGGGCAGATTGCTGGACAACATGGGGGTAATATGCTGGACACACTGGGGCAGATTGCTGGACAACATGGGGGTAATATGCTGGACACACTGGGGGCAGGACTTGAGGCATGGGCAGAATGTAGATACGGGGCATGATTGGAGACACGGGGCAGGATTGGATCATGGGGCAGGACGGATACGATGGAGGCTGGTGGGGCAGGATGGGGAGATCATATGGGGTAGAATGGATACTCATGAGGGCAGGATACGACAACATATGGCTGGAGCCAGGAATGAGATAAACGGGGCCAGGGTGGGGAATATTATTACCATAGGGGATAATTAAGGGATATTGTTACTGCAGTGATGTATTTATTTTATTTTTTGAGTATACTGTTTTAAATGGGGGGGCGGTCCTGTTACTGTGCAGAGTGACACTATATCACCTTTTTTTCTTCATGTGGTGTAATGTAGAAGTTGTGAAAAATTAAGTAATGTGTACTGCAAGCGGAGCTCGAGATAACTGTGTTATTTCCTGCAGAAACGAGTCCTGGCTGGAAGGAATGATGGCGGTCTGTGCTGGATGAAAGATGAAGGACTTCACCTAGAGACGTCACTGGTGAGTCAGTGTTACCTATACACTGACACTATACACTGTATACTATATACAGAGGTCCTGTGTATAATGTCACCAGTGATCTCTGTATTACCTCTACACAGACACTGCATACTAAGTACAGATCTCCTGTGAATACTGGCACTTATGGTGATAGTATTGTGGTTTTTTTTTTATTACTGATCAGTATTGTAGTATTCAGTCACTATGTGGTGGTAATATGTGGTCTGGAAATGGTGCGGTGGTATTTGTCCCTTGTATGTAGTATTATTCGGTCACTATGTGGCCTGGTCATGGTGTGGTGGTATTAAGTCACAGGTGTGGCATGTGGGGGTGACACCATTAGGCCCAGTTTAAGTTCTACAAAACAGGAAAACCATTTTTGGTAACCTTTGTGTGTATTGAGCTGGGGGGGGGATGAGGGGCGGGGGCGCCAAACTCGGGAACAGCCCCGGGCGGCAAAAGCTCTAGCTACGCCTCTGGTTTCTCTTCCTCCTCCATTTTTAAATCCTCCTTCTTCCCCTTGTCAATGTTAAATTTCTCTAGGGGGAGCAGTGAAAAAATTTCAACGTACTCGTCCTTGCTAATCTTCTCCCTGACCTCTTTCTTAAGATGCGCCCCCAACGGGCCCTCAAAACACACGTATACTTCGCCGTGCGCCCTATCATCTAAATGGACCCTACACTCCTTCTCCTTTTCGGTCTGCACAGAAACCGAAACTGGCTCAGCAACCTCAGCCTGCACTGCTGCTGCACTAACCGGACTCCGTGATACACCAGACCAAGCACCCAGAAAACCCTGCGGAGCCACATCACGATCCAATCTAGCTATTAGGTTCTGCACATTAACCAAAAGCTCCCGTACCCCTGCCGCTTCACCGCCGCCTGCCACCCCCGCCGCAGCTACGCCGCTAAGCGCTCCCTGACCCCCACTAAGCGCAGGCGCACTAGCATCAAAAGAACACACACGAGACACAGACGCATACTCACCGGGCTGCAAGGGATCTGTGGTCCCTCCAGCGGGAGTGCTGGTATCCGGACGTCCACGGACGGCCCAATCAGCCACCGACCCGTCCACCGATGTGCCTTGGAGGTGTCCGTCAGACCCGCTGCTACGGGACGCCGCTGGCCCTTGGGACCCCGCATTCGGACTCCACGCGATAGGGGGAGACGCCGCCTGGACCGGCGAGGGCACATCCTGCTGACCGGCGCCAGCCGCACTCCAGGCCGCCGCAGGAGGCTGTCCGCTCCAAAGCCCTGGAGCAGGGGGACCCCCTGCCGCTGTTGTAGGGGCCGACCCAGTGCCGTCCTGCCTCGGGCCGCCCGCCCCGCTTCCATCCACCGCTCCTCTGGGCCCCGCTCGCACCGCCGAGGCAGGCCGCGCGGCGGAACCGGCACCGCCGCGGCCTCCCGCTGCTCTAGGCCCCAAGCGCTGCCCGGCGCGTCTTGGCTCCGCCCCCACCGCACCACGAGGTGAGGGCCTTGCAACCGCCGCTGCGCCCCGCCTGGCAGTCGGATTCCTCCCAGGCCGGGGCCTATTCGCCGCTGCTCTTACCGGCGCCCGGCCTGGAGGGTCCCGGGAGGGGCTCCTACGCCTGCGGGGGGCGCTAGGCCCAGGATCCGGCGATAGGCGCTCGGGGGGCCGTGTCCGCCGAGCCCGCCGATCGAGGTGGGGGACCGCCAGCGAGGATCCACTGCCGCCGGCGCCGCCATCCAGCAGGTGGGCAACCTGTGCCTCCAGCCATCCAGCAGCACAGCGTCCACACCTGACATGATGCTTCTGCTTCCAGTGCTGGTGAGCGGGAACTGACCGGCCCCCGCCCTCTGACACTTCCCTAACCCTCTCTTCCACTAGCCCCCCCGCCCCCTAGTACTGTTAACCCCTTCAGCCCCACCCCCTCCTCTCCAACCCATTGTCATGCTGGCCTCCGCTTAGCCTTGGGGGGGAGGGGGCGGCTCACTCCGGCCTGTCCTGCAGAGTTGAGGACAGACTGGAGTGGTGCAAGAGAGTTAGCGGGGAGGCCACAGAGGAGGGTGTTGCAGTAATCGAGGCGGGAGATGATGAGGGCATGCACAAGAGTTTTGGTAGATTGTGGGCTGAGGAAGGAACGGATTCTGGCGATATTTTTGAGTTGGAGGCGACAGGAGGTGGCAAGAGTTTGGATGTGCGGTTTGAAGGACAGGGCAGAGTCGAGAGTTACCCCGAGGCAGCGGATTTCAGGTGCAGGAGAGAGCGTGATGCCGTTTACCATAATAGATAGGTCAGGTAAAGGGGATATGTGAGATGGGGAAAGATGATGAGTTCAGTTTTGCCTACATTGAGTTTTAGGAAGCGAGAGGTGAAGAAGGAGGATATGGCTGACAGACACTTTGGGATTCTGGACAGCAGAGAGGTGACATCTGGGCCAGAGAGGTAGATCTGAGTGTCGTCCGCATACATGTGGTACTGGAAGCCGTGGGATTTTATGAGTTGTCCTAGGCCAAGAGTATAGATGGAAAAAAGTAGGGGCCCTAGGACAGAGCCTTGAGGGACTCCAACAGAGAGAGGGCGGGATGAGGAGGTGGTGTGGGAGTGGGAAACGCTAAATGTGCAGTCGGAAAGGTATGAGGCAATTCAGGACAGGGTAAGGTCTTTGATGCCAAGGGAAGAAAGAATCTGTAGCAGTAGGCAGTGATCGAATGTGTCGAAAGCAGAGGACAGGTCAAGAAGGAGGATGGAGAACTGTCTGTTAGCTTTGGCTGTAAGTCATTATGAATTTTTGTCAGCGCAGTTTCGGTGGAGTGGTGGGGGCGGAAGCCAGATTGGAGGTTGTCAAGGAGAGAGTTAGATGAGAGGTGGGAGGAAATTTGACCATGGACATGCTGCTAAAGGAGTTTTGAAGCAAACGGGAGCAGTGATATGGGGCGATAGCTGGGCATAGCAGTTGTGTCAAGGTTAGCTTTTTTGAGGATGGGTGTGATGGTGGCATGCAGGGCTGCCATCAGGGCATTACTGCCCTTACAGCTGTATGGGGCCCAATGAGCAACAGTGCAGAAGGGGGCCCGCAGGTCTGAGGCCCCGCTCCTGTGCTTCTACTCATCGGGCCCCAAGTGCTGTGCGCTGCGGGCCTACAGTGCACAAATCAGCACAGCCACCACAGCAGCAGACACCAGAGAGCGACAGGAACTGTTTGCTGGGCCTGAACTGTTAGAAAGGAACTTGAGATGAAGGACCTGTGGTGACATCATCATTATCACAGGTCCTTCACCATTTATCACCTCCGCCCCCTGATCACATGACGATGACGTTACCACAGGTCCTTCAGCTCTCAGAGCAGCAGCTCCGTCCTGGTTGTGTGCAGCTCGTGTTCTCTGGTATCAGCCAGCAGCAGATTTTTGGTTCCCAACATTGCGGTGAGATGACAGGAGGGTTTGGTGGAGTTTTGGTGCTTGTGGTAAATCTGTGAGTAGAGAGTGTGGGGTGAGATCAGAGTTGTTCCTGTGGAGGCTCCTGCTCCAAATGACTGCGGCTCCTCAGTGTTGGGGACGTGCAGCATTGTATGGGGGATGAGAGGTGTCTCCTCCTCCTCTCACGGCCCCCCACTGAGGATGTATTTACCATGGTGACCGACCTCTGATGGAGGTGTAGTTACCATGGTGACCGACCTCTGCTGGAGCTGTAGTCAGGGCCACCATCAGGGCATTACTGCCCTGATTCCTGTATGTGCCCCAGTGAGCAGCAGTACAGAAGGGGGCCCGCAGATCCTGGACCCTGCTCCTGTGCTTCTACTCATCGGGCCCCAATAGCTGGGCATCATTGGGTCCTGTAAGACTCATGCTGGTGTGGTAGTTGGAGGCAGGTATATCTCGCCCAGGTGTTTGTCCTATGTGAATTAGGCCACTCAGTATCTTCAGGGTGCTAATGGGTTAATGATTGCAGGAATAAAAGATGACCAGCTGGGGGTTTCCAGTGTCTGCCTGGGGCACACAGATTGCCTGCCTGTGTGAGACAAACGTGAGTGAAGAGCTCTGCTGAAGATCTGTGTGATGTTAGCTGGGTGGGAGAAGCCCCCCCAGTTGTTGAGATAGCAACGTATTTGTTTAGTTAGTGCCGGACAGGCTAGGATTTATTTTTATGTTTTGTTTTGTTCATGTTGCTTTCACGTTAATAAATCTGACCTGAGGTCAGCCTGCTCAGAAACCTGCTGTACGCCTCAGATTCAATGCACAAACCACGTGACCTTTGACCCCAGCAAAGGCGATCCCAGAGTGTTTTGTCACATTGTGGTGGAGAACGCGGGCATACCGTGGCACAGGCGACAGCATGGAAGACGTGGTGAAAGCCTTAGTACAGTCCACTGCCGTACAGCAGCAGGCCACTGCCGCACAGCACGAAGCTAATCGCTTGATGGCCGCACAGCTGAAGGAGTTAGTGGACATGACGGTTGCAGACCGCCAACTTCTCCAACAGGTGGCGCAGCGCCTGGTGAGCATGCCTGACGCTGACCCGGACGCAGAGTCCAGAAGGATCCATGTGAGTCGATACTGGCAAAAGCTGACTGCAGAAGATGACGTCGAGGCATACCTGACAACGTTTGAGCGGACGGCATTGAGAGAGAAGTGGCTGAAGGCACGATGGGCCGATTTGATCGCCCCGTTTCTCTCCGGCGAGGCCCAAAAAGCTTACCATGATTTGGACCCGGAGGTCGCTCAGGACTTTGAGAAACTGAAAGCTGAGATTCTGGCCCGGCTGGGTGTGACGACGGCTGTCCGGGCACAGAGCGTACATCAGTGGACATACCAGCAAGATAAACCGGCGCGGTCTCAGATGTTCGACCTGATCTACTTAACAAAGAAATGGCTGCAACCCGAGGTACTGACAATACCCGAAATAATCCAGCGGGTTGTCTGGACAAGTACCTGAGAGTACTACCCCCAGCGCTGAAAAGGTGGGTAAGCCAAGGAAATCCCACGACAGCGGATCAACTTGTGGAGTTGGTCGAGCGTTATTCCGTGGCAGAAGGACTTCCCGATGACACCGCCAATCCCCGGTCTGTGCCTCCTCCTCGTGGAACCGGTAAGACTGTTCCAGGGACCACGGGTGAAGGAAAATCGCTTAAAACTGTGGGGGAGGAGTCCGGGACTGCTCGCACTCCGAGACCAAGAGTATTGGACGGTGGTCTCAGTAGGGAACCTGTTAGGTGTTTCCGCTGCCATGAGAAGGGTCATGTTTCTGCGAACTGTCCTGTTACCGCTGAACCCATGCAGTGCGACGTTATAGACTCTAGAAAACGCATGTCTTTGGTTACACAGCTAGTGAGTGTGAATGCGGGTCAAAATGATACAGTGAAACACCTGTGTGAATTATCTGTTGATGGGAAAAATGTTGTGGCATTACTAGACTCTGGAAGTGTGGTGACTCTGGTGAAAGCTAGTCTGGTGGCACTTCCGTCTGGTCCGTCTGACAAGTTTTCTGTGACGTGTGTGCATGGTGACACCTGCTCGTACTTAACAGCGGTCATATGGATTTCTACTCCCTATGGGTCAGTGCAGCACAAAGTGGGACTCGTTCCCGCATTGTTACAGGATGTAATCCTGGGCAGGGATTTTCCCTATTTCTGGCAGTTGTGGGAGAATCAGTTGCTCCTTCACGGTAGCTGTACCCGTGAATCTTCTCCCATGCCATCTGGAGGTCCCGAGTCCCTAGAGGAGACCCCACAGGAAGATGTTGCTGGGGAGGTTAGTGAATCTAACCTTCAGTACCCCTTCTCCGTCATGGCGGGGGAAACGGAGGAAACTGAGGAACCTCAGCGAGAGGCGGAGGCAGACAGCCATCCGGCACCCTGCCTGCCAGATTTGGGAGTCCAGGTGGATGACTTCCACAGCGAGCAAATGAAAGATCCTACCCTGACTCCGGCTAGGAAAAATGTAAAAATGATAGATGGGGTACCCGTAGAACCTGACACTAGGCTAGCGTGCCCGTATATGGTTCTTGAAAATGATTTGCTCTACCAGGTAGAAAAAAAAGGGGAAGACACAGTGCAACGGTTAGTGGTACCCAAACCTTATCGGCGGAAGGTACTGGATTTGGCCCACGGACATATAATGGGGGGACATCTGGGGGTACAGAAAACCACAGAAAGGATATTGCATTGTTTTGTGTGGCCTGGAATACATTATGATGTGCGTAACTATTGTGAGTCCTGTCCAGAGTGCCAAATCGCGGCCCCTAAATCTCAGTTCCGTAGCCCTTTGGTACCCCTTCCTATCATCGGGGTCCCTTTTGAGAGAATTGGGATGGATTTGGTTGGGCCCCTTCCCCGATCCGCACGTGGGCACCAACATATCCTCGTCATCGTGGACTATGCCACTCGTTACCCGGAAGCCGTCCCTTTGCGTAACACAGCTACCAAGACGATCGCCAAGGAATTGGTACAAGTGTTTAGTCGGGTGGGAATTCCAAAACAGATACTCACCGACCAGGGGACTCCCTTTATGTCGAGGGTAATGAAGGAGCTCTGCAGGCTCTTACAAATAGACCCGTTGCGTACGTCTGTCTATCACCCTCAAACAGATGGCCTGGTTGAGCGCTTCAACAAAACCTTAAAACAGATGCTCCGGAAGGCGATAGACAAAGATGGGAAGAACTGGGATTACTTGTTACCCTATTTGCTGTTTGCCATTAGGGAAGTTCCCCAGTCTTCCACAGGGTTTTCGCCTTTCGAACTGTTGTACGCCCGTCGTCCCCGGGGACTGCTGGACGTCGCAAAAGAAACCTGGGAAGGTCAAGTCACTCCCTTTAAAACGGTGATCGACCATGTAACACAAATGCAGGATCGTATTGCCGCTGTCATGCCCATTGTTAGGGACCATATGTTACAGGCCCAGGGAGCCCAGAGGCAAAGTTATGATAGAGGCGCTAAGGTCCGTACATTTGCACCCGGCGATAGGGTGTTGGTCCTAATCCCTACGGTGGATAGTAAATTCCTGGCGAAATGGCAGGGCCCATTTGAGGTCCGAGAAAGAGTTGGTGAAGTGAACTATAAAGTGTACCAGCCGGGTAAGAGAAAACCGGAACAGATTTATCATGTGAATCTGATAAAATCCTGGAAAGAACACTCTGCCCTAACGGCGGATCTGCCCCGTCCGGTTTGTTCACCTACTGTACCGGAGGTGCAGGTTGCCGAGACTCTCTCAGAACGACAAAAATCTGAGGTTAAGCAATTTTTGTTACGGAACCGACAGTTTTTCTCCGAAAAACCTGGCCGGACTAAGTTGGTGAAACATGAGATTGTCACAGAGCCTGGCGTCACTGTTCATGTGAAGCCCTACCGGATTCTGGAAGCCCGCCGTGAAGCCGTCTCCCGGGAAGTGATGGCAATGTTGGACTTAGGAGTCATTGAGGAGTCGCACAGCGCCTGGTCCAGTCCAATTGTGTTGATACCTAAACCGGATGGCTCCATCCGGTTTTGTAATGACTTTAGGAAACTGAATGCAGTTTCTAAATTTGATGCGTACCCTATGCCCCGGGTCGATGAGTTGATCGACCGGCTTGGTAAAGCCCGATACATTACGACCCTGGATTTAACAAAGGGGTACTGGCAGATTCCTCTGGCCGAGGCGGCCAGAGAGAAGACGGCATTTGCTACACCGGAAGGTCTGTTCCAGTATGTCTACATGCCGTTTGGACTTCACGGAGCTCCCGCAACGTTCCAGAGATTGATGGATTGAGTCTTGAGGCCTCACAGACAGTACGCTTCTGCCTACCTGGATGACATCGTAATTTACAGCATGGACTGGGAAACTCATCTCCAGAAGGTACAAGCGGTGATTGATGACCTGCGAGATGCAGGTTTAACGGCAAACCCCAAGAAATGCCACATCGGGCTTGAAGAAGCCCGATACTTGGGCTACGTGATTGGCCGAGGAGTGGTTAAACCCCAGATCGACAAAATACAGGCAATTCAGGGCTGGCCACAACCAGTGAACAAAAAACAAGTACAGGCTTTCCTGGGGATTGCCGGCTATTATCGCCAGTTCATACCCAATTTTGCAGCCATGGCTACTCCCTTGACGGATCTTACCAAGGGGAAGGGTTCCGTCATGGTAAAATGGACCTCAGCTGCTGAAGAGGCCTTCCACAGCCTGAAACGGCTTTGTGCTCTGAGCCCGTACTAGTGACTCCTGATTTCAGCAGCGAGTTTGTGGTACAAACTGATGCCTCTGATACTGGTGTCGGAGCTGTACTTTCCCAGGTGAGGGACGGAGTCGAACACCCGGTCCTCTATCTCAGTCGGAAACTGAATGTACATGAGCAGAGGTATGCGGTGGTTGAAAAAGAGTGCCTAGCCATTAAATGGGCTCTCGACTCCCTCAAGTATTACCTGGCCGGTAGGAAGTTTAGGCTGGTCACAGACCATGCCCCTCTCAAGTGGATGCACCTCCACAAAGACCGTAATAGTCGGGTAACCCGGTGGTTCCTGGCCCTGCAGGCTTACTCTTTTACGGTGGAGCACCGACCTGGGGTGCAGATGGGGAACGCCGATGCCCTATCCCGAGTGCACTGTTTCAAAAGTGTTCTTGCTCGACCGGAGTGGTCTGAGCAAGGGGGGGGGGGGGATATGTAAGACTTATGCTGGTGTGGTAGTTGGAGGCAGGTATATCTCGCCCAGGTGTTTGTCCTATGTGAATTAGGCCACTCAGTATCTTCAGGGTGCTAATGGGTTAATGATTGCAGGAATAAAAGATGACCAGCTGGGGGTTTCCAGTGTCTGCCTGGGACACACAGATTGCCTGCCTGTGTGAGACAAACGTGAGTGAAGAGCTCTGCTCAAGATCTGTGTGATGTTAGCTGGGTGGGAGAAGCCCCCCCAGTTGTTGAGATAGCAACGTATTTGTTTAGTTAGTGCTGGACAGGCTAGGATTTATTTTTATGTTTTGTTTTGTTCATGTTGCTTTCACGTTAATAAATCTGACCTGAGGTCAGCCTGCTCAGAAACCTGCTGTACGCCTCAGATTCAATGCACAAACCACGTGACCTTTGACCCCAGCAAAGGCGATCCCAGAGTGTTTTGTCACAGTCCCAAGTGCTGTGTACTGCGGGCCTGCAGCGCACACATCAGCGTCCAAGTCTGCGCCGGGGCTGGGAGCTGTTCACAGCCGTCTAACCTTGACGGCTCCGCAGCTCCCGATCCCTCTGTGTTCTCTGTACTTCCGAGTCAGGTGTCGGCGCGTGCGCGATGATGTCATCATGCACGCGCTGACATGTTCCGGACGCTGGAAGCAGAGCTGTGCTGCTGGGGAGCAACTGTGAGGTAAGTATGAAAAACTTTTTTTTGTTTGATTTATAAAATGAATTCAATGGGTCAGGGGGGTGAAGGTAACTACAAGTGATGAAGTGGGGAGTGTAATGGGGACTACACATGATGATGGAGTTTGGGGGTTAAAAGAGACTGCACATGATGATATGGGGGGAGTGGGGCTACACATGATGAAGTGGGGGTAAGGGGGACTGCACATGAAGTGGGGGACGGGGACTGCACATGATAAAGTGGGGGGGAAGGGGACTGCACATGATGAAGTTGGGGGTAAGAGGGACTGCACATGATAAAGTTGGTGGAAAGGGACTGCACATGAAGTTATGGAATGGGACTGCACATGATGAAGTGGGGAAGGGAACTGCACATGAAGTTGGGGAAGGGGACTGCACATGATGAAGTTGGGGGTAAGGGGAAATGCATATGAAGTTGGGGGAAGGGGACTGCACATGATGAAGTGGAACACAATAGAAAGATAATGGTATATAGCAGCATTATATCAATCACATTTTATTAAATCTATATTTTTAAAATAGATTTGCTATCAATGCTGGACTTTGTACAGATCAGTCGCCAAACTAGACAACAGGGGGGGAGGGTTGTGGAAACCACAATAACGACTACAGCGATCCAATATATATGTAAAAGATTTATTTATTGCATATATAGAACAGAACCAGGGAGGAGTCCATAGGAAGCATGTGCAAAAACAAGCAGAAAGTGCAATCGTGCAAAAAAATGACGTTTTTAGACCAGGACCAGCCACAATTAATACTTAAGTACATATACCACATGTCATGGATTCAAAATCAAATAGTCAGGAAATTATTCCAAAATGAGGTACACTATTTAATCTATAGCGGCCACAATGTATCATAATAATACTGGTATGCACCTCATAAAACCAGTGTCTAAACATTTTGGTATCCCATGTCTGCAATCTAGTTATCTGGGAAGGGCTTTGCCCAATATTGAGAGCGCTTACATCGATGGTCTTAATCATATGATCATTGTATTCATATCGCCCATACACAAAACATCCATATGATCACGCTGCTAGATATGTCATAAGTTTTGTATATCGCACCTCACATAGTCTGTGTAAAAAAAGATTTCCAATAGAGGTAAAGGGTTTGTATTACCTTTCTGCTGACAGAATGTGGGAGTCCAGGGTCTACACGTCTGCCCGACGCACGTTTCAGAGACTTGCTTTTTTGCACAATTGCACTTTCTGCTTGTTTTGCACATGCTTCCTATGGACCCCTCCCTGGTTCTGTTCTATATATGCAATAAATAAACCTTTTACATATATATTGGATCGCTGTAGTCCTTATTGTGGTTTCCACAACCCTCCCCCCCCCCTACATGATGAAGTGGGTGGTAAGGGGAAATGCACATGATGAAGTTGAGGGAAGGGGACTGCACATGATGAAGTGGGGGGAAGGGGACTGCACATGAAGTGCAGGGAGTTGGGCTGTACATGATGAAATGGGAGTAAGGGGGATTGCACATGATGAAGTTGGGGAGAAGGGGACTGCACATGATGAAGTGGGGGGAAGGGGACTGCACATAATGAAGTGGGGGGGGGTTAAGGGAGACTGCACATGAAGTGCAGGGAGTTGGGCTGTACATGATGAAATGGGAGTAAGGGGGATTGCACATGATGAAGTTGGGGGGAAGGGGACTGCACATAATGAAGTGGGGGGAACGGGACTGCACATGATGAAGTGTGTCTGAGGGGAAACTGCACATGATGAAATGAAAAGGGGGAAAGGGAGCTGCAAATGATGAAGGCGCACTGCAGATGAAGTGAGGGGGTGATAGGGGACTGACCAAATAATGTGTGAACGAGGTCTAATACAGGAAGAGATGACACACAGGTATCTATATATGTATATAATTGTCTAAGGGGTAGTTCCGTCTGTCCTTCTGTCTGTCTGTCACGGATATTCATTGGTCATGGCCTCTGTCTATCATGGAAATCCAAGTCGCTGATTGGTCGTGGCTGTTTTGCGGCGACCAATCAGCGACGGGCACAGTCCGGAAGAAAATTGCCACTCCTTACCCCCCGCAGTCAGTGGCCGGCGTCCGCTCCATACTCCCCGCAGTGTCCCCGCCGCCCGCTCCATACTCCCCGCTCCCTGCAGTGTCCCCGGCACCCGCTCCATACTCCTCGCAGTGTCCCCGGCGCCCGCTCCATACTCCCCGCAGTGTCCCCGGCGCCCACTCCATACTCCCCGCAGTCAGTGTCCCCGGCGCTCCGCTCCATGCTCCCCGCAGTCACTCTCCCCGGCGCCCGCTCCATACTCCCCTCCGGTCACCGCTAACACAGGGTTAATGCCGGCGGTAACGGACCATGTTATGCCGCGGGTAAAGCACTCCGTTACCGCCGCTATTGACCCTGTGTGTCCCCAACCTTTTACTATTGATGCTGCCTATAATGTTAACCCCTTTACCCCCAAGGGTGGTTTGCACATTAATGACTGGGCCAATTTTTACAATTCTGACCACTGTCCTTTATGAGGTTATAACTCTGGAACGCTTCAACGGATCCCAGTGATTCTGACACTGTTTTCTCGTGACATATTGTACTTCATGATAGTGGTAAAAATTCTTTGATAGTACCTGCATTTATTTGTGAAAAAAACAGAAATTTGGCGAAAATTATGAAAATTTCGCAATTTTCCAACTTTGAATTTTTATGCAATTAAATCACAGAGATATGTCACACAAAATACTTAATAAGTAATATTTCCCACATGTCTACTTTACATCAGCACAATTTTGGAACCAAAATTTTTTTTTCTTAGGGAGTTATAAGGGTTAAAAGTTGACCAGCAATTTCTCATTTTTACAACACCATTTTTTTTTAGGGACCACATCTCATTTGAAGTCATTTTGAGGGGTCTATATGATAGAAAATACCCAAGTGTGACACCATTCTAAAAACTGCACCCCTCATGGTGCTCAAAACCATATTCAAGAAGTTTATTAACCCTTCTGGTGCTTCACAGGAATTTTTGGAATGTTTAAATAAAAATGAACATTTAACTTTTTTTCAAAATAAATTTACTTCAGCTCCAATTTGTTTTATTTTACCAAGGGTAACAGGAGAAAATGGACCCCAAAAGTTGTTGTACAATTTGTCCTGAGTACACCGATACCCCATATGTGGGGGTAAACCACTGTTTGGGCGCATGACAGAGCTCGGAAGCGAAGGAGCGCCATTTGACTTTTCAATGCAAAATAAACTGGAATCGAGATGGGACACCATGTTGCGTTTGGAGAGCCCCTGATGTGCCTAAACATTGAAACCCCCCACAAGTGACACCATTTTGGAAAGTAGACCCCCTAAGGAACTTATCTAGAGGTGTGGTGAGGACTTTGACCCACCAAGTGCTTCACAGAAGTTTATAATGCAGAACAGTAAAAATAAAAAATCATATTTTTTCACAAAAAAATATATTTTCGCCCCCAATTTTTTATTTTCCCAAGGGTAAGAGAAGAAATTGGACCCCAAAAGTTGTTGTACAATTTGTCCTGAGTACGCTGATACCCCATATGTGGGGGTAAACCACTGTTTGGGCGCATGGGAGAGCTCGGAAGGGAAGGAGCGCCGTTTGACTTTTCAATGCAAAATTGACAGGAATTGAGATGGGACGCCATGTTGCGTTTGGAGAGCCACTGATGTGCCTAAACATTGAAACCCCCCACAAGTGACACCATTTTGGAAAGTAGACCCCTAAGGAACTTATCTAGAGGTGTGGTGAGCACTTTGACCCACCAAGTGCTTCACAGAAGTTTATAATGCAGTACCGTAAAAATAAAAAATCATATTTTTTCACAAAAATTATCTTTTTGCCCCCAATGTTTTATTTTCCCAAGGGTAAGAGAAAAAATTGGACCCCAAAAGTTGTTGTACAATTTGTCCTGAGTACGCTGACACCCCATATGTGGGGGGAACCACCGTTTGGGCGCATGGGAGGGCTCGGAAGGGAAGGAGTGCCATTTGGAATGCAGACTTAGATGGAATAGTCTGCAGGCGTCACATTGCGTTTGCAGAGCCCCTAATGTACCTAAACAGTAGAAACCCCCTACAAGTGACCCCATATTGGAAACTAGACCCCCCAGGGAACTCATCAAGATGTGTTGTGAGAACTTTGAACCCCCAAGTGTTTCACTACAGTTTATAACGCAGAGCCGTGAAAACAAAAAATCTTTTTTTTTCCCACAAAAATTATTTTTTAGCCCCCAGTTTTGTATTTTCCCAAAGGTAACAGGAGAAATTGGACCCCAAAAGTTGTTGTCCTATTTGTCCTGAGTACGCTGATACCCGATATGTTGGGGTAAACCCCTGTTTGGGCACACGGGAGACCTCGGAAGGGAAGGAGCACTGTTTTACTTTTTCAACGCAGAATTGGCTGGAATTGAGATTGGACGCCATGTCGTGTTTGGAGAGCCCCTGATGTGCCTAAACAGTGGAAACCCCCAATTATAACTGAAACCCTAATCCAAACACACCCCTAACCCTAATGCCAACAGTAACCCTAACCACACCTCTAACCCTGACACACCCCTAACCCTAATCCCAACCCTATTCCCAACTGTAAATGTAATCTAAACCCTTACCCTAACTTTAGCCCCAACCCTAACTGTAGCCCCAACCCTAACCCTAGCCCTAACCCTAGCCCTAACCCCAGGGGCGTAATTACCGCGGTCGCAGCGGTCGCCATTGCGACCGGGCCCGTCTGGTCAGGGGCCCGGGAGGTCCAAGGCACCCGACCCGGGCGGCACAATGAGATGGGCGGCACAATGAGACGCGGGCCCTTTAAATCTTTGGGCGGCGCCGATCGGGGGTCCATGGTCATGGCACCGATTGCCGCCACGACCAGGCCCCCCCCCCCCCCGGTGCCAGCGCTGGCATTGGGCCCCCCTTCTTCTAATACTCACCTCTCCTGGTTCCTGCGGCTGCGCGGTAGCTGCAGCGTCTTCAGAGCTCTCTGACTCTGCGACGTCTCAGGGCAGAGGGTGCGATGACGTCATCACTGCGCGCTCAGCTTCTCTGTCCTGAGCGTTGCAGAGCCGGAGAGACACTGAGTGCACCGGACCTGCGCTGGGAACGGGAGAGGTGAGGATTTTACTTTTTTTTTTTCTTTATGTCTGACTCTGTCTGGGGGCAATGCTGGACACTGGGGCAGATTTCTGGACACACTGGGGCAGATTTCTGGACACACTGGGGCAATGCTGGAGACCCTGGGGCAGATTTCTGGACACACTGGGGCAGATTTCTGGACACAGTGGGGCGATGCTGGGGCAGATTTCTGGACACACTGGGACAGATTTCTGGACATACTGGGGCAATACTGGAGACCCTGGGGCAGATTTCTGGACACACTGGGGCAATGCTGGACACTGGGGCAGATTTCTGGACACACTGGGGCAATGCTGGACACTGGGGCAGATTGCTGGACACACTGGGGCAATGCTGGACACTAGAGCAGATTGCTGGACACTGAGGCAGATTGCTGGACACACTGGGGGCAATGCTGGACACACTGGCGCAATGCTGGAGACCCTGGGGCAGATTGCTGGGCACACTGGGGCAGATTGCTGGGCACACTGGGGCAGATTGCTGGACACACTGGGGGCAATGCTGGACACTGGGGCAGATTGCTGGACACACTGGGGGCAATGCTGGACACACTGGGGCAATGCTGGAGACCCTGGGGCAGATTGCTGGGCACACTGGGGCAGATTGCTGGGCACACTGGGGCAGATTGCTGGACACACTGGGGCAATGCTGGAGACCCTGGGGCAGATTGCTGGGCACACTGGGGCAGATTGCTGGGCACACTGGGGCAGATTGCTGGACACCCTGGGGGCAATGCTGGACACACTGGGGCAATGCTGGAGACCCTGGGGCAGATTTCTGGACACACTAGGGCAATGCTGGACACTGGGGCAGATTTGTGGACACACTGGGGCAATGCTGGACACTGGGGCAGATTGCTGGACACTGGGGCAATGCTGGACACTGGGGCAGATTGCTGGACACACTGGGGCAATGCTGGACACACTGGGGCAGATTGCTGGACACACTGGGGGCAATGCTGGACACACTGGGGCAATGCTGGAGACCCTGGGGCAGATTGCTGGACACACTGGGGCAATGCTGGAGACCCTGGGGTAGATTTCTGGACACACTAGGGCAGATTTCTGGACATACTGGGGCAATGCTGGAGACCCTGGGGCAGATTTCTGGACACTGGGGCAATGCTGGACACTGGGGCAGATTGCTGGACACTGGGGCAATATGCTGGACATACTGGGGCAGGTTGCTGGACACACTGGGGGTAATATGCTGGACACACTAGGGGTAATATGCTGGACACACTGGGGCAGATTGCTGGACACACTGGGGGCAGGACTGGAGGCATGGGCAGAATGTAGACATGGGGCATGATTGGAGACACGGGGCAGAATGAAAGACATGGGGCAGGATTGGATCATGGGGCAGGATGGATACGATGGAGACAGATGGGGCAGGATGGGGAGATCTTATGGGGTAAAATGGATACTCATGAGGGCAGGATGAAAGAACATATGGCTGGAGCCAGGAATCAAATAAACGGGGCCAGGGTGGGGAATATTATTACCATAAGGGCTAATTAAGGGATATTATTACTACAGTGATGTATTTATTTTATTTTTTGAGTATACTGTTTTAAATGGGGGGGCGGTCCTGTTACTGTGCAGAGTGACACTATATCGCCTTTTTTTCTTCATGTGGTGTAATGTAGAAGTTGTTAAAAATTAATTAATGTGTTCTGCAAGCGGAGCTTGTGATAACTGTGTTATTTCCTGCAGAAACGAGCCCTGGCTGGAAGAAATGATGGCGGTCTGTGCTGGATGAAAGATGAAGGACATCACCTAGAGACGTCACTGGTGAGTCAGTGTTACCTATACACTGACACTATACACTGTATACTATATACAGAGGTCCTGTGTATAATGTCACCAGTGATCACTGTATTACCTATACATTATTTACAGAGCTCCTGTGTACAATGTCACCAGTGATCACTGTATTACCTATACATTATGTACAGAGCTCCTGGGTATAATACCACCAGTGATCTCTGTATTACCTCTACACAGACACTGCATACTAAGTACAGATCTGTTCCTCAAGGAATTGGAGTCGGAGTCCTTGAGGATCACGGATCATCTTTACACTGGTACTAGTATTTTTCCAGAGTTTTATGCACTTGTTTGGCCTAGGCTAGACCACTTACTATGTATGCATATGCACTTTATTGAGGTAGATGGCCTATGTGATGCCATCTATTTTTGCACTTTGGAAGGTTATGTTCTTTTCTAGTATCTCTTAGATTATGTGGATCTGGTCTCCTCATTCAATATATTCTTTATAATTTTGTGTAGTATTGTAGTTTGTTTTTCCTTTGTGTATTTTTTTATTTTTATTTTTTCAATCAAATTATACTTTTTTATTAATTTTGTTATCTTTGCTTTATGTTCACTTTGATATTGGTTCTATATTTGATGGTGGACATTAATTCACTAGGGTGAATTTTGTTGTGTATTTGTGTTATATACTATGTGGGCTGTGTTATCTACTGCGTGGGCTGTGCTATATACTACGTGGGCTGTGTTATATACTGTGTGGGCTGTGCTATATACTATGTGGCTGTTGTCACGACGCCTGGGTATCAATGCTGCAGGGGAAGCTGCACACAGCAGCTGAGCAAGACGCCAAGTTACTAACCTGAACCCACGAGACGTTTGACATGAAACAGAGTGTACAGATAATGAACAGGACCTAAGACCATGTGACAGAGTGGGAGGAGGTAAGGGGATGGAGCCAGACACCGGGGAAACAGAGAAGGGACAAGCACTAAAGAATAATCAAACAAGCAGAGGTCGCAACCAGGAGATTACGAGGTACCAAAATGGAGAGACAGGGGATAGTCAGAAGCAAAGCCAGAGTTCAGTAAGCCAGGAACACAGAGTAAAGCACGGAAAGCAAGATAACACTATGCAAGCCGGACACACTCCAGAAGTCATGCATACAGACAGAAACAGAATCTATAGCTGACAGAGAAACCAGGTTAGGAGCGAGTGTAAATACCCCTCCTATTTTGGAAAAGAGGCTAGCAACATTAACCCTGAGAGCACAGGACATTAACCATGTCCTGACCATGACAGTACCCCCACTGGACCCCCAGGCAGGACCACCATCAGGGCATTACAGCCATTACTACAGTATGGGGCCCGGTGATGAGGAGCAAAAAGGGGAGCCCGAGCACGCTGGCAGCCCGGTCCACGCTCCGCTCAGGCCCCCTGACATTTTATTCAGGCTGCCGGACGCCAACAACACTGTGGTGCAACAGAGACACCCACAGTGCTGTAAATGCAGCGGAAATGAGCGCTGAAGCTTTAAGCCACCGCCTGCGTCCCGGGCCCGGGGCATCATGGTCCAGTTCGTGTCGTCACACGCTGCCCTGCACCACTTCCTCATTCCAGAGCAACGTGCGGTGTGCCACGTGGCTGCAGACGGCAGAGCAGAAGAGGCAGCGGGGGACCACCCGGGGGAGGAGGACTGCTGGAGACACGGGGGACATGAGGAAGAATGCTGGAGACATGGGGGGGGTTATGAGGAAGAATGCTGGAGACACGGAGGAGGAGGAAGAATGCTGGAGACACGGAGGGGGAGGAAGAATGCTGGAGACACAGGGAGGTTATGAGGAAGAATGCTGGAGACACGGAGGAGAAGGAAGAATGCTGGAGACACGGAGGGGAAGGAAGAAGAATGAAGACGCTGGGGGCAGAATCCTGGAGACACTGGGGACAGAATGCTGGAGACACTGGGGACAGAATGCTGGAGACACTGGGGACAGAATGCTGGAGACACTGGGGACAGAATGCTGGAGACACTGGGGGCAGAATGCTGGAGGCACTGGGGGCAGAATGCTGGAGACACTGGGGGCAGAATGCTGGAGACACTGGGCGCAAAACCCTGGAGACACTGGGGAAGAATCCTGGGGGCAGAATGCTGGGGGCAGAATGCTGGAGACACTGGGAGCAGAATTCTGGAGACACTGGGGGCAGAATGCTGGAGACACTGGGGGCAGAATGCTGGAGACACTGGGGGCAGAATGCTGGAGACACTGGGGGCAAAATCCTGGAGACACTGGGGGCAGAATACTGGGGGCAGAATCCTGGAGACGTTGGGGGCAGAATCCTGGAGACACTGGGGGAAAAATCCTGGAGACACTGGGGGCAGAATCCTGGAGACACTGGGGGCAGAATCCGGGAGACACTGGGGGCAGAATGCGGGAGACACTGGGGGCAGAATGGAGATTCGGGCATGATTGGAGGTACAGGGCAGAATGGAGATACGGGGCAGGATGAAAGACATAGGGGCATGATAGGAGACACTGGGGGCAGGATTGGAGACAGATCGTGCAGGATCATGGGGCAGGATGGATATTATGGAGACGGATGGGGCAGGATGGATACTCATGAGGGCAGGATGTGAGAACATATGGCTGGAGCCAGAAATGAGACACACTGGGGCCAGGATGGGTTAGATTGTTACCATAGGGGATAATTAAAGGGATATTATTACTGAAGGGATGTATTTATTTTATTTTTTGAGGATACCATTTTAAATGGGAGGGGGACGGTCCTGTTACTGTGTAGAGTGACACAGTGTCGCTTTTTTTTCTTCATGTGGTGTAATGTAGAAGTTGGGAAAAATTCAGTAATGTGTTCTGCAAGCGGAGCTCGAGATAACTGTGTTATTTCCTGCAGAGACAAGCCCTGGCTGGAAGAAGTGACGGCGGTCTGTGCTGGATGAAAGTTGAAAGATGAAGGACTTCACCTAGAGACGTCACTGTGAGTCAGAGTGTTACCTATACACTGACACTATACACTGTATACTATATACAGAGCTCCTGTGTATAATGTCACCAGTGATCACTGTATTACCTATACATTATATACAGAGCTCCTGTGTATAATACAACCAGTGATCACTATTATCTGTACATAGACGCTGCATACTAAGTACAGATCTCCTGTGTATAATGGCACTTATGGTGATAGTATTGTGGTTTTTTTTTTTATTACTGATCAGTATTGTATTATTCAGTCACTATGTGGTGGTAATATGTGGTCTGGACATGGTGTTGCGGTATTTGTCCCTTGTATGTGCTATTTGGTCACTTTGTGGTGGTAATATGTGGTCTGGTCATGGTGTAGCGGTATTTGTCCCTTGTATGTGCTATTTGGTCACTTTGTGGTGGTAAGGCTAGGGTCACATTGCGTTAGTGCAATCCGTTTAGCGCTAGCGCTAGCGGATTGCGCTAGCGCAATGTTTTTAACGGGGCTGCATTCCGGGGTCGCGGTAACGTCCCCGTTCTCGCAGATCCCCGATCTGCGAGAGCGGGGAACGGACCGAGGGCGCGCCTTGGACGCTGCAAGCAGCGTCCGTGGCGCGCCAGAAAACACCGGCGCATCGCTAGCGCGTGCCGAACATGGCACGCGCTAGTGCTGCGCGTTCCCATTGCCGTGAATGGGCACGCTAACGGACGCGTTGCACGGCATTAATTTCGCCATGCAACGCTGTCCGTTAGCGCATTCCCATTAACGCAATGGGAACCTAGTGGTCTGGTCATGGTGCGGTGGTATTTGTTCCTTGTATGTGATATTATTCGGTCACTGGTGGTAATATGTGGTCTAGACATGGTGTAGCGGTATTTGTTCCTTGTATGTGAACTTATTGGTCATTTTATGATAAATAAATAAAAATATATCTAAACTGTTTAGCATATTTTAACAAATGTTTAATAGGTTACAGCAGAGTAGGGCCCAGCCAAAAGTGTCTACCGTGTTATGGTGGCGGCTTAAAAAAATCTTTTGGCCAAAACAAAAGCTGCCAGCTATATGTGTGATCTGGTGATGGGAACTGTTAATGTGCGATAGATGAGAAGTGGAGTTTTTCCAAGAGAGAGCAGGGGTACTGTGGACAGTTTGAGGGGTGGAGGTGGGGCTGGGGTGGAGCCTGGGCGGAGTCTCAAGAGGGCCCCGAACAATTTGCCAGTATGGGGCCCTGAAATTTCTAGTGGCAGCCCTGCCCCCAGGTTTCTAAGGGTATCTTGCATGAAAAGCCCGCACCAGTCGATCAGCATGCACAGAACTGGCCGGAACCCATGACCTATCCTCAATAGAATACCCCTTCCAATGTATTAGGTACTGAAGCCTTCGACGCACCCACCGTGAATCAATGATGCACCCTACCTCATACTCCAGCTGACCCTCTACCAATACTGGCGGAACATTAGATGAAGAATCTTCTCTAACCGTCCTCACAGGTTTTAATAGGGACCTGTGGAAGACATTAGAAATTTTGAAAGAGGTGGGCAACTGTAACCTATAGGCCACCGGGTTGATCACCTCAATAATCTTGTATGGGCCTATAAACCTGGGGCGCAACTTCATAGAGGGAATCTTAAGTTTGATGTTACGGGTAGACAGCCACACCTTCTCCCCCACAGTTAGGCCGGCGTCACACACAGCGTAAAACAATACGGTCCGTATATTACGGCCGTAATACGCTGAAAAGTCCCGAAAAAAGTGGTCCGTAGCTCCTCCGTAGGCAGGGTGTGTCAGCGTTTTTTGCGCATGGCATCCTCCGTATGTAGTCCGTATGGCATCCGTACTGCGTGGTTTTCTCGCAGGCTTGCAAAACCAACATACCGCTATAGAAGTGATCCATGTGTCCCAAAAAGAAAAGAAAATATATATATACTGTCTATATATATATATATATATATATATATATATATATATATATATGTCAGTAGACACATATATGTATATATATTAATATTTATTCCAGCGCTATACAGCTTGAAAGCCGGTAATTCAATTACCGGCTTTTTCTTTCTCCTTCATAAAACCCGACATGATTTGAGACATGGTTTACATACAGTAAACCATGTCTTCTCTCCATTTTTTTTTCAGATTCCACACTACTAATGTCAGTAGTGTGTATCTGCAAAATTTGGCCGTTCTAGCTCTTAAAATAAAGGGTTAAATGGGGGAAAAAATTGGCGTGGGCTCCCGCGCAATTTTCTCCGCCAGAGTAGTAAAGCCAGTGACTGAGGGCAGATATTAATAGCCTGGAGAGGGTCCACGGTTATTGGCCCCCCCCTGGCTAAAAATATCTGCCCCCAGCCACCCCAGAAAAGGCACATCTGGAAGATGCGCCTATTCTGGCACTTGGCCACTCTCTTCCCATTCCCGTGTAGCGGTGGGATATGGGGTAATGAAGGGTTAATGCCACCTTGCTATTGTAAGGTGACATTAAGCCTAATTAATAATGGAGAGGCGTCAATTATGACACCTATCCATTATTAATCCAATTGTAGTGAAGGGTTAAATAAAACACAAACACATTATTTAAAATTATTTTAATGAAATAAAAACAATGGTTGTTGGAGTATTTTATTCAACGCCCAATCCAGTCACTGAAGACCCTCGTTCTGTGAGTAAAAAAACATAATAAACCAACAATATACTTACCCTCCGCAGATCTGTAACGTCCAACGATGTAAATCCTTCTGAAGGGGTTAAAACATTTTGCAGCAAGGAGCTGTGCTAATGCAGGCTGCTCCTCGCTGCAAAACCCCAGGGAATGAGGCTAAAAATAGATCAATGATCTATATTTAGCTTCATTTGCGGTGAGGCGCCCTCTGCTGGCTGTTCATAGATCGTGGGAAATTACCTAGAAAGCTCCCTGGCCACCAAAAGTTCCTAGCTACTACCCCCCCCCCCCCCTGCAGGTAGCTGCAATCCCAGGGTGTGCACTTAACATAGAGTCATTAAATTCTTGCAGAAGTGTGAGACGGAAAAGCCGGATTACTTACCGGTAATGCTCTTTTAATGAGTCCACGACAGCACCCCACATGAGAGAGAGGGATACGCTCATAGGAACAGGAAACCTACAGAATAAAAGGAGGCGGTCCCCTCTCCTCCTCAGTTTAGTTTACAGAGTATAAAAAGGGAACCGCAAAAAGCTTTAGTATTAACTCATATCCAGCAACATAGTAACATAGTAACATAGTTAATAAGGCCGAAAAAAGACATTTGTCCATCCAGTTCAGCCTATGTTCCATCATAATAAATCCCCAGATCTACGTCCTTCTACAGAACCTAATAATTGTATGATACAATATTGTTCTGCTCCAGGAAGACATCCAGGCCTCTCTTGAACCCCTCGACTGAGTTCGCCATCACCACCTCCTCAGGCAAGCAATTCCAGATTCTCACTGCCCTAACAGTAAAGAATCCTCTTCTATGTTGGTGGAAAAACCTTCTCTCCTCCAGACGCGAAGAATGCCCCCTTGTGCCCGTCACCTTCCTTGGCATAAACAGATCCTCAGTGAGATATTTGTATTGTCCCCTTATATACTTATACATGGTTATTAGATCGCCCCTCAGTCGTCTTTTTTCTAGACTAAATAATCCTAATTTCGCTAATCTATCTGGGTATTGTAGTTCTCCCATCCCCTTTATTAATTTTGTTGCCCTCCTTTGTACTCTCTCTAGTTCCATTATATCCTTCCTGAGCACCGGTGCCCAAAACTGGACACAGTACTCCATGTGCGGTCTAACTAGGGATTTTTACAGAGGCAGTATAATGCTCTCATCATGTGTATCCAGACCTCTTTTAATGCACCCCATGATCCTGTTTGCCTTGGCAGCTGCTGCCTGGCACTGGCTGCTCCAGGTAAGTTTATCATTAACTAGGATCCCCAAGTCCTTCTCCCTGTCAGATTTACCCAGTGGTTTCCCGTTCAGTGTGTAATGGTGATATTGATTCCTTCTTCCTATGTGTATAACCTTACATTTATCATTGTTAAACCTCATCTGCCACCTTTCAGCCCAAGTTTCCAACTTATCCAGATCCATCTGTAGCAGAATACTATCTTCTCTTGTATTAACTGCTTTACATAGTTTTGTATCATCTGCAAATATCGATATTTTACTGTGTAAACCTTCTACCAGATCATTAATGAATATGTTGAAGAGAACAGGTCCCAATACCGACCCCTGCAGTACCCCACTGGTCACAGCGACCCAGTTAGAGACTATACCATTTATAACCACCCTCTGCTTTCTATCACTAAGCCAGTTACTAACCCATTTACACACATTTTCCCCCAGACCAAACATTCTCATTTTGTGTACCAACCTCTTGTGCGGCAAGGTATCAAACGCTTTGGAAAAATAGAGATATACCACGTCCAATGACTCACCGTGGTCCAGCCTATAGCTTACCTCTTCATAAAAACTGATTAGATTGGTTTGACAGGAGCGATTTCTCATAAACCCATGCTGATATGGAGTTAAACAGTGTTTCTCATTGAGATAATCCAGAATAACATCCTTCAGAAACCCTTCAAATATTTTACCAACAATAGAGGTCAGACTTACTGGCCTATAATTTCCAGGTTCACTTTTAGAGCCCTTTTTGAATATTGGCACCACATTTGCTATGCGCCAGTCCTGCAGAACAGACCCCGTCGCTATAGAGTCCCTAAAAATAAGAAATAATGGTTTATCTATTACATTACTTAGTTCTCTTAGTACTCGTGGGTGTATGCCATCTGGACCCGGAGATTTAAATGTCTTAAACTCTATACAACCATTATTTGTGAGCTTAAAAGAAAGAACTGTGCATAATTTAGGGAGGGTAGTGAATGGGTGCTGTCGTGGACTCATTAAAAGAGCATTACCGGTAAGTAATCCGGCTTTTTACCCTTCGCCACGACAGCACCCCACATGAGAGATTTTCAGAGAGTCATTTTCTGGGTGGGATTACTGTACTAAGAACAGCTCTACCAAAGGTCAGATCAGAAGATGTAGATAGATCAAGTCTATAATGTTTGTAAAAAGTAGAAGGAGTTGACCAGGTTGCGGCCTTACATATTAAACGGATTGGCACATCTGCTTGTTCTGCCCAGGAGGAAGCCATGGCTCGTGTTGAATGTGCTTTTATACCCACTGGAGGAATTTCGCCTTTTGATGCATAAGCCAAGCAGATAGCTTCTCTGATCCACCGAGATATGGTAGCTTTTGTGACCCCATGTCCTTTCTTGTGGCCCTGAAAGGAGACAAGCAGAGCCCTACTCTGCCTCCATGTCTGAGACCTTTCTATATAGGTCAGGATGGCTCTTCTGACATCTAAAGTGTGGAACTTATGTTGTTCTGGAGTTACAGGTGAATCAAAAAAGGAAGGGAGAAAAATTTCCTGTGATCTGTGGTAGGTGGATGCCACCTTAGGGAGGTATGAGGGGTCTGGTTTTAGGACTATCCGATCTTGAAATATTAACAAGAAAGGTGGGTCTACTGATAGGGCCTGGATGTTGCTAACCCTTCTAGCTGAGGTTAGGGCCACCAATAGGGCTACTTTATAAGTTAGGACATTTAGAGGTATTGAATCTAGTGGCTCAAATGGGGAGCCAGTTTAAGGCCTCCAGTACTAAATTTAAATCCCACGGAGTTAGACAGGGAATATGGACCGGATTACTACGTTCACAAGACTTTATAAATCTGGAGATCCATTAGCTACTATATTGCAGCCATATAGGGCTCCTAACGCTGAGACTTGAACTCTTAAGGTGTTTACCGATAACCCTAATTGTCATCCCTTTTGTAAGAACTCTAGAATAGGTGTTACTGGAACTTGCTTAGTGAATGGTACTGTATAAAAGTTTAAGAATTTATTCCATACCCTACTATATATTAGGGTGGTAGATCTTTTTCTACTTAGTAAAAGGGTGTTTACTAGTTCCACTGAAAACCCCCTAGAACTTAATAGTTTCCTCTCAAATTCCACGCCGTCAAGTGAAGACCTTTCACTTGCGGGTGGAAAAAGGGGCCCTGGAACAGCAGCTCCTTGTCTGATGGAAGAATCCATAGATTGCATAGACACATGGTCTGGAGACAAGAGAACCATGGTCTCCTTGGCCAAAAGGGTGCAATGAGGATTACTCTTGCTCGTTCCCTCCTGATTTTTCTGATCACTAGTGGAATCAGAGACATCGGGGAAAAGGCGTATGCCAGTTTGAACTTCCAAGGGTAGTGAAGAGAGTCCAACATGTCTGGATGATCCATGAAGTTCAGGGAAGCGAACCTTTTTACTTGTCTGTTGTATTTTGTAGCAAACAGATCTATTTGTGGTATACCCCATGCTCTTGTTATCATTCTGAATACGGTTCTGTTTACGGTCCATTCCCCCTGGCGTAACATGTTTCGACTGAGGTAGTCTGCTTTGATGTTTTCTACACCTCTGATGTGTAGGGCTGTTAGGGATGCGAGATGAGTCTCTGCTAGCTGGAAGATGTCTACTGCTATGGTCATCAGACTTCCTGACCGTGTACCACCTTGATGGTTCACATATGCCACTGTGGTGGAATTGTCCGAGAAAACCCTTACATGTGCTCCTTGAATCTGTGCAAGAAAATGATTTAAGGCATATTCTACCGCTTTTAATTCTTTCCAATTGGAAGAACATGTTAATTCTGCCTGATCCCAGGTATCTTGGGCCAGACTATTCTCCATATGTGCACCCCACCCCATAGGGCTGGCGTCGGTGGTAATTATCTTAGAAGGTTAGAAGGGTCTATTATCCATGGTACACCCTTTGATAAGTGCCCCATATCTAGCCACCAGGATAGGGATCCTATGACATCTCTGGAAAGAGTTAGTTTACTTTCCAGATGTCCTTCTCTTCCCTGGACCGACAATACTTCATACTGTAATTGGCGGGTATGAAACTGAGTCCACGGCACAGCTGGAATGCATGAGGATAATGATCCCAGTAAGGACATAGCCTTCCTTAGCGTCATGTGAGGGTTTTCCCTTGCCTCTGACACTCTTGATTGTATAGTCACTCTTTTTGACTGCGGGAGGAAGCATTTCTGACTTAGGCTACGTTCAGACTAGCGTTGTGCGCCGCTGCGTCGGCGACGCAACGCACAACGCACCGAAAAACGCGGCAAAACGCACGCAAAAACGCTGCGTTTTGCGACGCATGCGTCGTTTTTTGCCGAAAATCGGACGCAAGAAAAATGCAACTTGTTGCGTTTTCTTGGTCCGACGCTAGCGGCAAAAAAGACGCACGCGTCGCAAAACGCAACAAACAAAAACGCATGCGTCCCCCATGTTAAACATAGGGGCGCATGACGCATGCGTCGCCGCTGCGTCGCCCGACGCTAACGCGACACACACTAGCACAACGCTAGTCTGAACGTAGCCTTACGGAGTCTAGCTGGATTCCTAGAAATATTTGAACGGTTTCTGGATTCAGCCTGGAATTTTCGAAGTTGACGATCCAACCCAACTCCTGTAGGGACGAGATCGTATTAGATAATCGCATCTTACATTGAGGTATAGAATTTCCTACTACTAGAAAATCATCTAGGTAGGGTATTATTATGTTATCGGAGGAAAGAACGAGAGTGGACCCTCTGGACCGTGGAAGAGACCTACCCCTGGGCGAGCTGACCTAAAGTAAACCAACCCCTATACAGGGGCTGTCAGGAGCAGGCCCAGAGATCACTAATCCACGGTAGCAGATACCAAGAGGGACGGCTCAGAAGGAGAGGAAAAACAAAGAAAAGACCTAAACAGAAATACTGGAACGAGGGTGGTGTAACCAACGGCAACGAAAACGGGAAGTGGACGTCACGCTTGAGCTGAAGGAAAGCTGGAACAGGAGCGAGACTGTGGGGAGAGAGAACAGAGAGAGCAGGGTAAATGGAAGGCAAAAAGCGAGAGGCAAGGAGTAGTACTCGGAGCTGGCACAAAGCACGGAAGCACAGAGCGGAAGGTGACCGGAGACAGAGGCAAATCTCTGGAGATGCCTATATACCCTCCATGTCTTTAGTCAGATGTGGTGATTTGTATTTTCTGTGGTGGATATTTTTTAGTGTTTTAATACTGACCGCATAGTACTCTGTTCTATTCTTTCTTTTTAGCTAGTATGGCCTCCTATGCTAAATCCTGATTTCATGTCTGCGTATGTTATTTCCCTCTCCTCTCACAGTCAATATTTGTGGGGGGCTGTCTATCCTTTGGGGATTTTCTCTGAGGCAAGATAGGTTTTCTGTTTCTGTCTTTAGGGGTAGTTAGTTCTTAGGCTGTGTCGAGGGGTCTAGGGAGAGTTAGGTACCCCCCACGGCTACTTCTAGTTGCGCTGCTAAGTTCAGGGTTTGCGGTCAGTACAGGTGCCACCTTCTCCAGAGTACGTCTCATGCTGCTCCAAGGCCACCAGATCATAACAGTACAACTGGCCAACAATGAGTTAATTGCATCTCAGAAGAAGGGAGGAAAGATTTTGAGCCATTTTTTTTTCCTTAGCCTGTTTGGTCTGTTCCTCCCTCTTAATCTCTGGGTGGCTACGAAACCTAGCAATGACATGGATGTTCAGGAGTTGGTTTCTCGGGTGGATCAGCTTGCTGCTAGGGTACAGGGTATTTCAGATTATATTATTCAGACTCCTGCCTTAGAACCTAAGATTCCCACTCCTGATTTATTTTTTGGTGACAAATCCAAATTTTTGAGTTTCAAAAATAACTGTAAACTGTTTTTTGCATTGAGACCCCGGTCTTCTGGTGATCCCATTCAGCAAGTTAAAATCATCATATCTGTGCTGCGTGGTGACCCACAGGATTGGGCATTTTCCCTGGAATCTGGCAATCCAGAAAATAGTCTGTACTGACTAAATGGAATGAGGATGCCTTGGCGGCAAATTTCAGAAAGGGTCTTTCTGAATCTGTTAAAGATGTTATGGTGGGGTTCCCCACGCCTGCTGGTCTGAGTGATTCTATGTCTCTTGCCATTCAGCTTGATCGGCGCTTGCGCGAGTGCAGAGTTGTGCACACTGTGGCGTTGTCCTCCGAGCGGAGCCCTGAGCCTATGCAGTGTGATAGGATTTTTTCTATAGCTGAACGACAAGGATTTAGGTGTCAGAATGGGTTGTGTTTTTACTGCGGCGATTCTGCTCATGTTATTTCTGATTGCCCTAAGCATACAAAGAGAATTGCTAGTTCTGTTACCATCAGTACTGACCAACTTAAATTTCTATTATCTGTGACCTTGATCTGCTCATTATCGTCATTTTCTGTCATGGCATTTGTGGATTCAGGCGCCGCTCTGAACTTAATGGACTTAGAATTTGCCAGACGTTGTGGTTTTCCCTTGCAGCCTTTGCAGAACCCTATTCCTTTAAGGGGCATTGATGCTACACCGTTGGCTAAAAAAAACCCCTCAGTTTTGGACACAGCTGACCATGCGCATGGCGCCAGCCCATCAGGAAGATTGTCGTTTTCTGGTGTTGCATAATTTGCATGATGATATTGTGCTGGGTTTTCCATGGTTACAGCTACATAATCCGGTGTTAGATTGGAAATCTATGTCTGTGACTAGTTGGGGTTGTCAGGGGGTTCATGGTCACGTTCCTTTGATGTCAATTTCCTCTTCCCCCTCTTCTGAAATTCCTGAGTTTTTGTCAGATTTCCAGGATGTATTCGATGAGCCCAAATCCAGTTCCCTTCCACCACATAGGGACTATGATTGTGCTATTGACTTGATTCCAAGTTGTAAGTTCCCTAAGGGTCGACTTTTCAACCTGTCTGTGCCAGAACATGCCGCCATGCGGAGCTATATTAAGGAGTCTTTGGAGAAGGGGCATATTCAGCTATCTTCTTCACCATTGGGAGCAGGTTTTTTTCTTGTTGCCAAGAAGGATGGCTCTTTGAGACCGTGTATTGATTATCGCCTCTTGAATAAGATCACGGTCAAATTTCAATACCCTTTGCCTTTGCTTACTGATTTGTTTGCTAGGTTTAAGGGGGCTAGCTGGTTTACTAAGATTGACCTTCGAGGGGCATATAATCTTATTCGTATTAAACAGGGTGACGAATGGAAAACTGCATTTAATACGCCCGAAGGCCATTTTGAATACCTTGTGATGCTGTTCGGACTCTCTAATGCCCCATCTGTGTTCCAGTCCTTCATGCATGATATCTTTCGGAGTTATCTTGATAAATTCATGGTTGTTTATTTGGATGATATTTTGATTTTTTCCGATGATTGGGAGTCTCATGTGAAACAGGTCAGGATGGTATTTCAGATCCTCCGTAATAATGCTTTGTTTGTGAAGGGGTCTAAGTGCCTCTTTGGAGTGCAGAAGGTTTATTTTTTGGGCTTCATTTTTTCTCCCTCATCTATAGAAGTGGATCCGGTTAAGGTTCAGGCCATTCATGATTGGATTCAGCTCACATCTGTGGAGAGCCTTCAGAAATTCTTGGGCTTTGCTAATTTTTTTCGTCGTTTCATCGCCAACTTCTCCAGTGTGGTTAAACCTCTGACCGATTTGACGAAGAAAGGCGCTGATGTGACGAATTGGTCCTCTGCGGCTGTTTCTGCCTTTCAGGAGCTTAAACGCCGATTTACTTCTGCCCCTGTGTTGCGTCAGCCGGATGTTTCTCTTCCATTTCAGGTTGAGGTTGACGCGTCTGAGATTGGGGCAGGGGCCGTTTTGTCTCAGAGGAATTCTGATGGTTCCTTGATGAAACCGTGTGCCTTCTTTTCTCGGAAGTTTTCGCCTGCGGAACGCAATTATGATGTCGGCAATCGGGAGTTGTTGGCTATGAAGTGGGCATTTGAGGAGTGGCGTCATTGGCTTGAGGGAGCCAAGCACCGTATTGTGGTCCTGACCGATCATAAGAATCTGATTTACCTCGAGTCTGCCAAACGATTGAATCCTAGACAGGCTCGATGGTCCCTGTTTTTCTCCCGTTTTGATTTTGTGGTCTCGTACCTTCCTGGTACTAAGAATGCTAATGCGGATGCCCTCTCTAGGAGTTTTTTTCCTGATTCCCCTGAGGTTCTTGAGCCGGTCGGCATTCTGAAGGAAGGGGTGGTTCTTTCTGCCATCTCCCCTGATTTACGACGGGTTCTTCAGGAATTTCAGGCTAATAAACCTGACCGCTGTCCAGTGGGGAAACTGTTTGTTCCTGATAGATGGACTAGTAAAGTGATTTCTGAGGTTCATTGTTCTGTGTTGGCTGGCCATCCTGGGATTTTTGGTACCAGAGATTTGGTTGGTAGGTCCTTTTGGTGGCCTTCTTTGTCGCGGGATGTGCGTTCTTTTGTGCAGTCCTGTGGGATTTGCGCGCGGGCTAAGCCTTGCTGTTCCCGCGTTAGTGGGTTGCTTCTGCCTTTGCCGGTCCCTGAGAGACCTTGGACGCATATTTCTATGGATTTTATTTCAGATCTTCCGGTTTCCCAGAGGATGTCGGTTATCTGGGTGGTTTGTGACTGGTTTTCTAAGATGGTTCATTTGGTACCTTTGCCTAAATTGCCTTCCTCTTCTGATTTGGTTCCGATGTTTTTTCAGCATGTGGTTCGTTTGCATGGCATTCCGGAGAATATTGTGTCCGACAGAGGTTCCCAGTTTGTTTCTAGGTTTTGGCGGGTCTTTTGTGCTAGGCTGGGCATTGATTTGTCTTTTTCTTCCGCATTTCATCCTCAGACAAATGGCCAGACCGAGCGAACTAATCAGACTTTGGAAACTTATTTGAGATGCTTTGTGTCTGCTGATCAGGATGATTGGGTGGCTTTCTTGCCATTGGCCGAGTTTGCCCTTAATAATCGGGCTAGTTCTGCTACCTTGGTTTCGCCTTTTTTTTGTAATTTTGGTTTTCATCCTCGTTTTTCTTCAGGGCAGGTTGAGCCTTCTGATTGTCCTGGTGTGGATTCTGTGGTTGACAGGCTGCAGCAGATTTGGGCTCATGTGGTGGACAATTTGGTGTTGTCTCAGGAGGAGGCTCAACGTTTTGCTAACCGTCGTCGGTGTGTTGGTTCCCGGCTTCGGGTTGGGGATTTGGTCTGGTTGTCTTCCCGTCATGTTCCTATGAAGGTTTCTTCCCCTAAGTTCAAGCCTCGGTTTATTGGTCCTTATAGGATTTCTGAGATTATCAATCCAGTGTCTTTTCGTTTGG
The DNA here is from genome assembly GCF_032444005.1 of Ranitomeya imitator. Taxonomy (NCBI): domain Eukaryota; kingdom Metazoa; phylum Chordata; class Amphibia; order Anura; family Dendrobatidae; genus Ranitomeya; species Ranitomeya imitator. Next base: position 711,943,117 of record NC_091282.1, on the reverse strand, counting down.
CCCTTCCAGCCTCTTTTTCCATCCATAATGTGTTCCATTGATCTTTGTTGTGGAAGTATGTGGTGCCCATTGTTCCCTCTGTTCCCTCCGGCCCCGGTGTTGATTAATGGGGAGTTGGAGTATGTGGTTGAGAAGATTTTGGATTCTCGTTTTTCGAGGCGGAGGCTTCAGTATCTGGTCAAATGGAAGGGTTATGGCCAGGAGGATAATTCTTGGGTTGTTGCCTCCGATGTTCATGCTGACGATTTGGTTCGTGCCTTTCATTTGGCTCGTCCTGATCGGCCTGGGGGCTCTGGTGAGGGTTCGGTGACCCCTCCTCAAGGGGGGGGGGTACTGTTGTGAATTCTGCTCTTGGGCTCCCTCCGGTGGTTATGAGTGGTAGTGCTGCGGTAGTTGGATCGCAGCATTTATCAGGTGTATCTATTTTTTGCAATTTGGGCTGGGCTATATAGCCTTGCTTGATCCTTTAGTCAGTGCCAGTTGTCCATTGTTTTTGGAGGATTCACTTCCCTTCTGGTCTCTCCTGTTCGCTGTGCTTTTCTTCAAAGATAAGTCCTGGCTTTGTTTTTGCTGTCCACCTGCTGTGGACCTTATGGTTCTGTGCGTTTTCATGTTTCATCTTGTCCAGCTTTGTCTGTGAAGGATTTTTTGCAGCCTAGCTGTGTCTCTGGAGATGCAGATATACCCTCCATGTCTTTAGTCAGATGTGGTGATTTGTATTTTCTGTGGTGGATATTTTCTAGTGTTTTAATACTGACCGCATAGTACTCTGTTCTATTCTTTCTTTTTAGCTAGTATGGCCTCCTATGCTAAATCCTGATTTCATGTCTGCGTATGTTATTTCCCTCTCCTCTCACAGTCAATATTTGTGGGGGGCTGTCTATCCTTTGGGGATTTTCTCTGAGGCAAGATAGGTGTTCTGTTTCTGTCTTTAGGGGTAGTTAGTTATTAGGCTGTGTCGAGGGGTCTAGGGAGAGTTAGGTACCACAGCTACTTCTAGTTGCGCTGCTAAGTTCAGGGTTTGCGGTCAGTACAGGTGCCACCTTCTCCAGAGTACGTCTCATGCTGTCCCAAGGCCACCAGATCATAACAGCTAACCCAATCATTTTGGTGGGCATTAGTGAAGTGACGAAGATAGGCAGCCACGATTTGATTTGTCTGTTCAGCTTGACCATTAGTCTGAGGGTGATAAGCAGACGAAAAATCTAAAGAAACCTTCAGGAGTTTGCATAATGCCCTCCAAAAATGCGAAGTGAATTGTACTCCTCTGTCGGACACGATGTTTTGAGGAAAACCATGAAGTTTGAAGATATTAGAAATAAAGATCTTCGCCAATTCTGGAGCCGAGGGTAGACCAGGCAGGGGAACAAAATGAGCCATTTTGGAGAACCGATCTACTACCGTAAGTATGACTGTACAACCAGAGGAATTTGGTAAATCGGTAATGAAGTCCATGGCGATGTGCTGCCACGGACTAGAAGGTACTGGAAGAGGAAGCAGACCCCCATGAGGTAACTGTCTTGGCACTTTGTATTTAGCACAGGAAGGACAAGAGGCGACAAACTCTTTGATATCTTGACGCAACGAAGACCACCAATAGTAGCGAGAGATGAGAAGGAAGGTCTTCTTTATCCCGGCATGACCTGCCAATTTAGAAGAATGTCCCCAATGTAGCACTCTCTCTCTGTCGTTCTCTGCCACCAGGGTCTTACCAGGAGGAGGACAGACCATCCTTAAAGGAGCCACCGTGATGATCTTGCAGGGATCCAAGATATGTGCTGGTTCTTCGTCTAAGTCCTCTGGCTGCGAAAGCCTGGAGAGAGCGTCTGCCTTGACATTTTTGTCACCAGGCTGAAAACGAAGCTCGAAATCGAAGCTAGCAAAGAACAGGGACCAACGAGCCTGCCAAGGATTAAGTCTTTGCGTGGTCTGAAGGTAGGCCAAATTCTTGTGGTCAGAGAAAATTACAAATGGATGAACTGCTCCCTCGAGAAGATGCCTCCTTTCCTCCAGAGCTAGTTTTATAGCCAAGAGTTCTCGGTCTCCAATGGTATAATTACGTTCAGACGCAGAAAACGTTTTGGAAAAGAATCCGCAAGGAACCAGACGACCCATAGAGGTCCTTTGGGAGAGCACTGCTCTGGCTCCCGTGGAGGAGGCATCCATCTCGAGAACGAGTGGCTTGTTAATTTCAGGATGATGTAGTTCTGGAGCGGAGTAAAAGGACTGCTTCAGGAGCACAAAGGCATTCTCGGCCTCCGAGGTCCAAGTCTTCGGGTTGGAACCTTTGTGGGTGAGAGCAGAAAGAGGCCGAATAGCTGAGGAGAAATGAGAAATGAACTGCCTGTAGTAGTTAGCGAATCCCAGAAACCGCTGGATGGCTTTTATCCCATGGGGACGCGGCCAATTGAGAATGGCATTCACTTTCTCAGGATCCATCTTAAGGCCGGAATCCGAAATGATGTATCCAAGAAAGGGCAAAGAAGTTTGTTCGAAGAGACACTTCTCATATTTAGCATAAAGACGGTTCTCTCTTAGTCGCTGCAAAACCAAACGAACACTTCTCTGGGACAGTAAGTCTGCCGAGAACACTAGAGTGTCGTCCAAGTATACCACAACACAGGAATAGAGAAGGTCTCGAAAAATGTCATTAACGAATTCTTGGACGACTGTGGGAGCATTACAGAGACCGAACGGCATGACCAAGTATTCATAATGGCCGTCTCGAGTGTTAAAAGCGGTCTTCCATTCATCACCGGCGCGGATTCGGACAAGATTGTAAGCACCTTGAAGATCCAACTTAGTGAAAATTTGCGCCCCTCTAAGTCGATCAAAGAGCTCAGGGATGAGAGGTAGAGGGTACTTGTTCTTGACCGTGATGTTGTTCAAACCTCTGTAGTCGATGCAAGGTCGAAGTGATCCGTCCTTCTTCTTGACGAAGAAAAATCCCGCACCAGCGGGAGAAGAAGACTTTCGAATTAATCCCTTAGACAAATTCTCTTGGATGTATTCGGACATGGCTTTGGTCTCAGCAGGAGAAAGTGGGTAAATTCTCCCCCTAGGTGGGGTGGAACCGGGAAGAAGCTCGATCGGGCAGTCATAGGTACGATGTGGAGTTCGAAGTGGAGACGGCACTGGTTCAGGAATCCCCTACAGAGTTTGGGATCCCCGCTATACCTGGGAGGTTTGCCTAAGCGAGGTGGCGGATGGGGTGAAGCCGTAGAATTAGGGTCCTGGGAAACCACCTGAGCGGAGACCGACTGCAAGTTAAATTAGCGGTCGTCAATAGAGGCCATATAGGAGAGCATGCGCGCCTGTGTATCGCGCTGCTGGGAGAACTCTTGCTGCAGACCCGCCAATTGAGAAGCATTAACTGGGTCGGAGGTTTGTAGAGAGGTCAGACGAGACTCCATAGTTTTCATGAAGGACATGATGCGCTGCTGATTATCGCGCAAGTGTGCCAATTCTTTCTGGGCAGAAAACGCGGCACCTGCGGGGTCCATGGCCTGAGTATACTATTACGTTATCGGAGGAAAGAACGAGAATGGACCCTCTGGACCGTGGAAGAGACCTACCCCTGGGCGAGCTGACCTAAAGTAAACCAACCCCTATACAGGGGCTGTCAGGAGCAGGCCCAGAGATCACTAATCCACGGTAGCAGATACCAAGAGGGACGGCTCAGAAGGAGAGGAAAAACAAAGAAAAGACCTAAACAGAAATACTGGAACGAGGACGGTGTAACCAACGGCAACGAAAACGGGAAGTGGACGTCAGGCTTGAGCTGAAGGAAAGCTGGAACAGGAGCGAGACTGTGGGGAGAGAGAACAGAGAGAGCAGGGTAAATGGAAGGCAAAAAGTGAGAGGCAAGGAGTAGTACTCGGACCTGGCACGAAGCACGGAAGCACAGAGTGGAAGGTGGCCGGAGACAGAGGCAAATAGCAAATGATACTCCGGCACCTCCTAGCAGAGGAGGCGGCCTGAAATACAGTGAACCTACCCGGGATTGGCTGCAGAAGAAAACATCCGGTAAGCATTTGCACTACTAAAGCAGGATGGCACCATTGAAGCTCTAAAAAACTATAGGGAGAAAAATACTTTATCTAAAAAACTAATTAAAGCTGCCAAAAAGGAAACAGAGAAGCACATTGCTAAGGAGAGTAAAACTAATCCCAAACTGTTCTTCAACTATATCAATAGTAAAAGAATAAAAACTGAAAATGTAGGCCCCTTAAAAAATAGTGAGGAAAGAATGGTTGTAGATGACGAGGAAAAAGCTAACATATTAAACACCTTCTTCTCCACGGTATTCACGGTGGAAAATGAAATGCTAGGTGAAATCCCAAGAAACAATGAAAACCCTATATTAAGGGTCACCAATCTAACCCAAGAAGAGGTGCGAAACCGGCTAAATAAGATTAAAATAGATAAATCTCCGGGTCCGGATGGCATACACCCACGAGTACTAAGAGAACTAAGTAATGTAATAGATAAACCATTATTTCTTATTTTTAGTGACTCTATAGCGACAGGGTCTGTTCCGCAGGACTGGCGCATAGCAAATGTGGTGCCAATATTCAAAAAGGGCTCTAAAAGTGAACCTGGAAATTATAGGCCAGTAAGTCTAACCTCTATTGTTGGTAAAATATTTGAAGGGTTTCTGAGGGATGTTATTCTGGATTATCTCAATGAGAATAACTGTTTAACTCCATATCAGCATCGGTTTATGAGAAATCGCTCCTGTCAAACCAATCTAATCAGTTTTTATGAAGAGGTAAGCTATAGACTGGACCACGGTGAGTCATTGGACGTGGTATATCTCGATTTTTCCAAAGCGTTTGATACCGTGCCGCACAAGAGGTTGGTACACAAAATGAGAATGCTTGGTCTGGGGGAAAATGTGTGTAAATGGGTTAGTAACTGGCTTAGTGATAGAAAGCAGAGGGTGGTTATAAATGGTATAGTCTCTAACTGGGTCGCTGTGACCAGTGGGGTACCGCAGGGGTCAGTATTGGGACCTGTTCTCTTCAACATATTCATTAATGATCTGGTAGAAGGTTTACACAGTAAAATATCGATATTTGCAGATGATACAAAACTATGTAAAGCAGTTAATACAAGAGAAGATAGTATTCTGCTACAGATGGATCTGGATAAGTTGGAAACTTGGGCTGAAAGGTGGCAGATGAGGTTTAACAATGATAAATGTAAGGTTATACACATGGGAAGAGGGAATCAATATCACCATTACACACTGAACGGGAAACCACTGGGTAAATCTGACAGGGAGAAGGACTTGGGGATCCTAGTTAATGATAAACTTACCTGGAGCAGCCAGTGCCAGGCAGCAGCTGCCAAGGCAAACAGGATCATGGGGTGCATTAAAAGAGGTCTGGATACACATGATGAGAGCATTATACTGCCTCTGTACAAATCCCTAGTTAGACCGCACATGGAGTACTGTGTCCAGTTTTGGGCACCGGTGCTCAGGAAGGATATAATGGAACTAGAGAGAGTACAAAGGAGGGCAACAAAATTAATAAAGGGGATGGGAGAACTACAATACCCAGATAGATTAGCGAAATTAGGATTATTTAGTCTAGAAAAAAGACGACTGAGGGGCGATCTAATAACCATGTATAAGTATATAAGGGGACAATACAAATATCTCGCTGAGGATCTGTTTATACCAAGGAAGGTGACGGGCACAAGGGGGCATTCTTTGCGTCTGGAGGAGAGAAGGTTTTTCCACCAACATAGAAGAGGATTCTTTACTGTTAGGGCAGTGAGAATCTGGAATTGCTTGCCTGAGGAGGTGGTGATGGCGAACTCAGTCGAGGGGTTCAAGAGAGGCCTGGATGTCTTCCTGGAGCAGAACAATATTGTATCATACAATTATTAGGTTCTGTAGAAGGACGTAGATCTGGGTATTTATTATGATGGAATATAGGCTGAACTGGATGGACAAATGTCTTTTTTCGGCCTTACTAACTATGTTACTATGTTACTATGTTACTATGTTACTGGAGCGAGCGCGTCAGCCGCAGACCCCTGCGCGCCTGCGCAGAAGCTGAACGTGGAGAGGGAACCCGCAGGGGACAAGCGCGCTGCCTTCCAGAAGCAGGACAGCGGGAGCGAGCATTGAAGTAAGGAGTCAGCGTCGCTAAGGAGGAAGCGCGCCGGGACCCGGAAGAAGAACGACCGAGGTGAGCAGGAACCGCAGCACCAGCCGAAGGAGCAGCGCACCGAGAGCCAGAAGCAGAGCAGCGAAGGTGAGTAGCGGTCATAACAGGTATTATCAAAGTGTCCCGTTGGCGTAGATGAGCCATCACTTCTAATATCACCTTTGTGAAGATGCGGGGAGCCACAGAAAGCCCAAAGGGCATTGCTACGTATTGAAAGTGACGAACCTGTCCTGCCAGGATGACTGCTACCCTTAGGTACTGCTGGTGTTCGGCATGTATGGGAAGATGATAGTAGGCATCTTTTAGGTCTATCCCGGCCATGACACATCTAGGGAACAAAAGTTTAATGGTAGAACTAATGGATTCCATTTTAAAAGTATGATTACGCAAAAAAGAATTTAATTTTTTGAGATTTATGATCGTTCTGAATGAACCATCTGGTTTATTGATCAAGAATAAAGGGGAATAGAACCCTCTCCCTTCTTGATCCTGGGGAACCTCTATTAGGACTTTTTTAGATAGAAGAGATAGAATTTCTAATTCCAGAGAGCTCTTTGTTGCTCCTGTCCTTTTGGCGATGTTACTACGAAAGAATCCCAAGGGATTCGATCAAACTCCAATTTTAGACCATATTGTATAATGTCTAGAATCCATTGGCTAGATGTTATTTGTTTCCATTTGGGAAAGAAAAATTTTAACCCCTTCCCGACCCATGACGCCACGTAGGCGTCATGAAAGTCGGTGCCAATCCGACCCATGATGCCTATGTGGCGTCATGGAAAGATCGCGTCCCTGCAGATCGGGTGAAAGGGTTAACTCCAATTTCACCCGATCTGCAGAGACAGGGGGAGTGGTACTTTAGCCCAGGTGGGTGGCTTTTTTCAACCCCCCCCCCCCCCCTGTGGCTACGATCGCTCTGATTGGCTGTTGAAAGTGAAACTGTCAATCAGAGCGATTTGTAATATTTCACCTAAAAAACTGGTGAAATATTACAATCCAGCCATGGCCGATGCTGCAATATCATCGGCCATGGCTGGAAACACTGGTGTACCCCCCCACCCCACCGATCGCCACCCCAGTCCACCGATCTGTGGTCTGCTCCCCTCCGTCCTGTGCTCCACTCCCCCGTCCTCCTGTCCGCTCCCCCATGCTCCTATGCCACCCCCCCCCCCCGTGCTCCTATGCCCCCCCCATGCCCCAATCTTCCCCCCTTATACTTAGCGGGCCTCCCGGTGTCCGTCCGTCTTCTCCCTGGGCGCCGCCATCTTCCAAAATGGCGGGCGCATGCGTAGTGCGCCCGCCGAATCTGCCGGCTGGCAGATTCGTTCCAGGTATATTTTGATCACTGTGATATAACCTATCACAGTGATCAAAAAAAAAAAAAAAAAAATGACCCCCCTTCCTCTTTATCACCCCCATAGGTAGCCACTAGGGTTAGGGTTAGAACTAGGGTTAGGGTTAGGGCTAGGGTTAGGGTTAGAACTAGGGTTAGGGTTAGGTTTAGGGTATTTGCACACGATGCGGATTTGGCTGCGGATCCGCAGCGGATTGGCCGCGGATCCGCAGCGGATTGGCAGCTGCAAATTCATAGAATTTTTCCATCAGGTTTACAGTACCATGTAAACCTATGGAAAACCAAATCCGCTGTGCCCATGGTGCGGAAAATACTGTGCGGAAACGCTGCGTTGTATTTTCCGCAGCATGTCAATTTTGTGCGGATTCCGCAGCGTTTTACATCTGTTCCTCAATAGGAATCCGCAGGTGAAATCCGCACAAAAAAACACTGGAAATCCGCTGGAAATCCGCAGGTAAAACGCAGTGCCTTTTACCTGCGGATTTTTCAAAAATCGTGCTGAAAAATCTCACACGAATCCGCGAAGTGGGCACATAGCCTTAGGGTTAGGGTTGGAATTAGATATAGGGTTGGAATTAGGGGTAGGGTTGGAAATAGGGTTAAGATTAGGCTTGTGGTTAGGGTTATGGATAGGGTTAGGGGTGTGTTGGGGTTAAAGTTGTGGTTGGGGGTGTGTTGGGGTTAGGGTTGTGATTAGGGTTATGGCTACAGTTAGGATAAGGGTTAGGGGTGTGTTGGGGTTAGTGTTGAAGTTAGAATTGAGGGGTTTCCACTGTTTAGGCACATCAGGGGTCTCCAAACGCAACATGGCGCCATCATTGATTCCAGCCAATCTTGCGTTCAAAAAGTCAAATGGTGCTCCCTCCCTTCCGAGCCCCGACGTGCACCCAAACAGTGGTTTACCCCCACATATGGTGTACCAGCGTACTCAGGACAATCTGGGCAACAAATATTGGGGTCCAATTTCTCCTGTTACCCTTGCGAAAATAAAAAATTGCTTGCTAAAACATAATTTTTGAGGAAAGAAAAATTATTTTTAATTTTTATGGCTCTGCATTATAAACTTCTGTGAAGCACTTGTGGGTTGAAAGTGCTCACCACATATCTAGATAAGTTCCTTGGAGGGTCTAGTTTCCAAAATGGGGTCACTTGTGGGGGGTTTCTACTGTTTAGACACATCAGGGGCTCTGCAAATGCAACGTGACGCCCGCAGACCATTCCATCAAAGTCTGCATTTCAAAAGTCACTACTTCCCTTCCGAGCCCCGACGTGTGCCCAAACAGTGGTTTACCCCCACATATGGGGTAACAGTGTACTCAGGACAAACTGGGCAACAACTATTGGGGTCCAATTTCTTTTGTTACCCTTGTGAAAATAAAAAATTGCTTGCTAAAACATCTTTTTTGAGGAAAGAAAAATGATTTTTTATTTTCACGGCTCTGCGTTGTAAACTTCTGGGAAGCACTTGGGGTTTGAAAATGCTCACCACATATCTAGATAAGTTCCTTGGGGGGTCTAGTTTTCAAAATGGGGTCACTTGTGGGGGGTTTCTACTGTTTAGGCACATCAGGGGCTCTGCAAATGCAACGTGACGCCCGCAGACCATTCCACCAAAGTCTGCATTTCAAAACGTCACTACTTCCCTTCCGAGCCCTGACGACCGCCCAAACAGTGGTTTATCCTACATATGGGGTATCAGCGTACTCACGACAAACTGGGCAACAAATATTGGGGTCCAATTTCTCCTGTTACCCTTGTGAAAATAAACAATTGCTTGCTAAAACATCTTTTTTGAGGAAAGAAAAATTCTTTTTTATTTTCACGGCTCTGCGTTGAAAACTTCTGTGAAGCACTTGGGGGTTGAAAGTGCTCACCACATATCTAGATAAGTTCCTTGGGGGGTCTAATTTCCAAAATGTGGTCACTTATAGGGGGTTTCTACTGTTTAAGCACATCAGGGGCTCTGCAAACGCAACGTGACGACCGCACACCATTCCATCAAAGTCTGCATTTCAAAACGTCACTACTTCCTTTCCGAGCCCTGATGAGCGCCCAAACAGTGGTTTACCCCCACATATGGGGTATCAGCGTACTCACGACAAACTGGGCAACAAATATTGGGGTCCAATTTCTCCTGTTACTCTTGTGAAAATAAAAAATTGCTTGCTAAAACATCTTTTTTGAGGAAAGAAAAATGATTTTTTATTTTCACGGCTCTGCGTTATAAACTTCTATGAAGCACTTGGGGGTTTAAAGTGGTCACCGCACATCTAGGTAAGTTCCATGGGAGGTCTAGTTTCCAAAATGGGGTCACATGTGGGGGAGCTCGAATATTTAGGCACACAGGGCCTCTCCAAACGTGACATGGTGTCCGCTAACGATTGGAGCTAATTTTCATTCAAAAAGTCAAATGGCACTCCTTCCCTTCAGAGCACTGCCGCGTGCCCAAACAGTGGTTTACCCCCACATGTGAGGTATCAGTGTACTCAGGAGAAATTGCCCAATAAATTTTAGGATCCATTTTATCCTGTTGCCCATGTGGAAATGAACAAATTGAGGCTAACTGAATTTTTTTTGTGAAAAAAAAGTACTTTTTCATTTTTTCAGATCAATTTGTGAAGTACCTGGGGTTTCAAAGTGTTCACTATGCATCTAGATAAGTTCCTTGGGGGGTCTAGTTTCGAAAATGGGGTCACATGTGGGGGAGCTCCAATGTTTAGGCACACAGGGGCTCTCCAAACGCGACATGGTGTCCGCTAACGATTGGAGCTAATTTTTCATTCAAAAGTCAAATGGCGCTCCTTCCCTTCCGAGCTTTGCCGTGTGCACAAACAGTGGTTTGTGACCACATAGGAGGTATCGGTGTACTCAGGAGCAATTGACCAACACATTTTAGGATCCATTTTATCCTGTTGCCCATGTGAAAATGAAAAAACTGAGGCTAAAATAAATTTTTTTGTGAAAAAAAAGTACTTTTTAATTTTTATGGATCAATTTGTGAAGCACCTGGGGGTTCAAAGTGCTCACTACGCAACTAGATAAGCTCCTTGGGGTGTCTAGTTTCCAAAATGGGGTCACTTGTGGGGAAGCTCCAATGTTTAGGCACACAGGGGCTCTCCAAACGCGACATGGTGTCCGCTAAAGATTGGAGCTAATTTTTCATTGAAAAAGTCAAATGGCGCTCCTTCCCTTCAGAGCCCTGTCGTGCGCCCAGACTGGTTCCCCTCCACATATGAGGTATCGGCGTACTCAGGACAAATTGTAAAATAACTTTTGGGGTCCAGTTTCTCCTTTTACCCTAGGGAAAATAAAAAATTGTTGCTAAAACATCATTTTTGTGACTAAAAAGTTAAATGTTCATTTTTTCCTTCCATGTTGCTTCTGCTGCTGTGAAGTACCTGAAGGGTTAATAAACTTCTTGAATGTGGTTTTGAGTACCTTGAGGGGTGCAGTTTTTAGAATGGTGTCACTTTTGGGTATTTTCAGCCATACAGACCCCTGAAACTGACTTCAAATGTGAGGTGGTTCCTAAAAAAAATGGTTTTGTTAATTTTGTTGTAAAAATGAGAAATCGCTGGTCAAATTTTAACCCTTATAACTTCCTAGCAAAAAAAAATGTTGTTTCCAAAATTGTGCTGATGTAAAGTAGACATGTGGGAAATGTTATTTATTAAAGGGAACCTGTCACCCCGTTTTTTCAGATTTGAGATATAAATACTGTTAAATAGGGCCTGCGCTCTGCGTTACAATAGTGTATGTAGTGTACCCTCATTCCCCACCTATGCTGCGAAATACATTACCAAAGTCGCCGTTTTCGCCTGTCAATCAGGCTGGTCTGGTCAGGTGGGCGTGGGGACATCGCACTTTTCTTCCCCAGCTTTCCGTTGGTGGCGTAGTGGTGTGCGCATGTCGCAGTGACGAATCCACTGCACGCACGTGAAGAAGCAGCGCGCGATCTGCGCTATTACCCCCTGTCATCGGTGGGGGCGGCCATCTTCCTGGGGCCGCGTGTGCGCAGATGGAGTGCTCTGCTGCACGGGGCTTCAGGAAAATGGCCGCGGGATGCCGCGCGTGCGCAGAAGAGATCGCGGCGGCCATTCTCCCAAAGCCGAGTTTGCATCTCGGCTTTGGGAAAATGGCCGCCGCCATCTCTTCTGCGCACGCGCGGCATCCCGCGGCCATTTTCCTGAAGCCCCGTGTAGCAGAGCACTCCATCTGCGCACGCGTGGCCCCAGGAAGATGGCCGCCCCCACCGATGACAGGGGGTAATAGCGCAGATCGCGCGCTGCTTCTTCACGTGCGCGCAGTGGATTTGTCACTGCGACATGCGCACACCACTACGCCACCAATGGAAAGCTGGGGAAGAAAAGAGCGATGTCACCACGCCCACCTGACCAGACCAGCCTGATTGACAGGCGAAAACGGCGACTTTGGTAATGTATTTCGCAGCATAGGTGGGGAATCAGGGTACACTACATACACTATTGTAACGCACAGCACAGGCTCTATTTAACAGTATTTATATCTCAATCTGAAAAAAACGGGGTGACAGGTTCCCTTTAACTATTTTGTGTCACATAACTTTCTGGTTTAACAGAATAAAAATTCAAAACTTGAAAATTGCGAAATTGATCAGTGATGGCCGTAACGGGATGAACAGCCCCCTCCAGAAAATGCCTCCATTCTTGAAAAAAAAAACATATTACAAAACCATGAGATGTGCATATTACACTGTAGTTTAAAGGGAACCTGTCACCCCGTTTTTTGAGATTGAGCTATAAATACTGTTAAATAGGGCCTGCGCTGTGCGTTACTATAGTGTATGTAGTGTACCCTGATTCCCCATGTATGCTGAGAAATACATTACCAAAGTCGCCGTTTTCGCCTGTCAATCAGGCTGGTCTGGTCAGGTGGGCGTGTTCACAGCGCTCTTTTCTTCCCCAGCTTTCCGTTGGTGGCGTAGTGGTGTGCGCATGTCCAGAGTTCCGACTTCCCTGCGCCCACGTGAAGACACAGCGCGCGATCTGCGCTGTAATCCCTTGCATCGGTGGGGGCGGCCATCTTCCTGGGGCCGCGCGTGCGCAGATGGAGTGCTCTGCTGCACGGGGCTTCAGGAAAATGGCCGCGGGATGCCGCGCGTGCGCATTAGAGATCGCGGCGGCCATTTTCCCAAAGCCGAGATGCAAACTCCCTTTAACCCCAGCAGCCACCGTTTTGCAGCTCTGTTCAATGTATTTACTCACCAGGGCAAATAGCAGCTGATCAGTGGGGATCCTGTGTGTCAGACCCCCAACCGATCTGATATTGATGAGGGAGGGGTCATCAACACGCTGTCAATGAGCAACCCCTTTAAGACTGTGTTAACATGGGACAGATTTACAGCGGTTATAACCTAGAATCCATAAGAAAAATCCTGGTAATAGCAGAAGGAAATTAGAACTTTGTCTTAATATCCGCTTTTAGAATCCATTTGGGAAGGCTAAAAACAGAAACATCTCAAAATGCAGGATTCAATAAGTTTTTACATTTCCTACAAAAGCATCCAATGAAGTAAAAACAAGTGAACAACTAATTTGTTGTCTGTCAACCCCCCCAAAAAAAAAAAAAAAAAAAAAAAAAACAAATGCAAGAGCACGTAAATTCTTTTAATTTTTTTTTGCTTTTTATAATAAAAACTCTAGAGTACGGATCATGACGTGTGGCCTCCCATGAGTCGGATCCGGTATTTAGCACTGGCGGACATTGGTGACACCTGTACTGACAACAGATCCCTACAAAGCGGAGCAACAATAGATTCAGACGCAATAAGTAAACCAATGTTCAATGGATCAGATTAAAAATGGCGACTTTGGTTTCAGTTTTTTTTTTTTTTACTACCCCTGTCTGTTGCAAGTGGATCCAAAGGAACATGTGAACACAGTCCAAGAGGATTATACTGCAGACAGCAGGATTCCTTATTGAAGCCAATGTGGAAAAAGCAGCAACAAACGTATCCAGTGCGGACAGATCTGTCCATTGTCTGATTACAGACGACATTTCCGTCTACGGAGAGCAACGACTACATGGGGGTCAGGGCGGACGTGCACAATCCTGGGGGTCTACAGGCCATGGTACATAGCATAGAGCACTGCTGAGCACAGGACGTGGATGCAGCAGGCTGAAGCTGTCATCACCCGCCTGTTGTCAGAGGTGACAGTGAGACAAGTTGTGTGCACTGTTCATATATGGACCACCACACACACGTACAGGTCACACATGGACCATCACACACACGTGAAGATCACATATGGTCCACCACATACACGTACAGGTCATACATGGACCATCACATACACGTACAGATCACATATGGTCTACCACATACACGTACAGGTCATACATGGACCACCACACGCGTACAGGTCACACATGGACCACCACACACGCGTACAGGTCACACATGGACCTCCACACACACGTACAGGTCACACATGGACCACCACACACGCGTAAAGGTCACACATGGACCACCACACACGCGTACAGGTCACACATGGACCACCACACACGCGTACAGGTCACACATGGACCACCACTCACGTGTACAGGTCACACATGAACCACCACACACGCGTACAGGTCACACATGGACCACCACACACGCGTACAGGTCACACATGGACCACCACACACACGTACAGATCACACATGGACCACCACACACGCGTACAGATCACACATGGACCACCAAACACACGTACAGATCACATATGGTCTACCACATACACGTACAGGTCATACATGGACCACCACACGTGTACAGGTCACACATGGACCACCATACACGCGTGCAGGTCACTCTTGGACCACCACACACGCGTACAGGTCACACATGAACCACCACTCACGCGTACAGGTCACACATGAACCACCACACACACGTACAGATCACACATGGACCACCACACGCACGTACAGATCACACATGGACCACCACACACACGTACAGATCACACATGGACCACCACACACACACGTACAGATCACACATGGACCACCACACACACGTACAGATCACACATGGACCACCACACACACGTACAGATCACACACACATACAGATCACACATGGACCACCACACACACGTACAGATCACACATGGACCACCACACACGTACAGATCACACATGGACCACCACACATGGAGCGCCCCCAGACACAGGGCCGTGGGGTACTCGGTCCGGGGTTGTCAAGGTGGCTAGACCCGGTCCGTGACCCTGCTAAGGGGCGTCCAATAAAAGGTGATAGTGCGTAGTGCAGAACGCGAGGAAGGACACAGGGTTGCAGTTTCTATACCTTTTTACTGAAGGTTTCGGGATCCGCAATCCAGGCACATCCAGAGTTCCCTTTGAAGGTGGAAATCAGTGTCTACCTTCTAGCGCCTGTGTGTTGTAGCCCTTCCCTGCTGAGCACCACGGGATAGTCCTCACAACTAGGGTTGAGCGAAACGGATCGTTCATTTTCAAAAGTCGCCGACTTTTGGGACAGTCGGGTTTCATGAAACCCGACCCGAACCCTGTGTGGGGTCGGCCATGCAGCACGCGACTTTCGCGCCAAAGTCGCGTTTCAATGACGCGAAAAGCGCCATTTCTCAGCCAATGAAGGTGGATGCAGAGTGTGGGCAGCGTGATGACATAGGTCCTGGTCCCCACCATCTTACAGAAGGGCATTGCAGTGATTGGCTTGCTGTCTGCGGCGTCACAGGGGCTATAAAGGGGCGTTTCCGCCGACCGCCATCTTACTGATAATGTGTGCAAAAATGGTCCATTAACCCCCAAACCGCTTGTGCTGTAGCGATTTCCACTGTCCAACACCACCTTTTGTTTGCAGGGACAGTGGAGGCTACATTTTTTTTCCCTCAGTGCTGTAGCTTATTGGGCTGCCCTAGAAGGCTCCCTGATAGCTGATTGCTGTGTGTACGCCGCTGTGCAAACCAACTGCTTCAAAGCACAAATCCTGTTGTTACTTTCTTTCTGCACAGCTATCTTGTTTGTTTGTCCACACTTTTGATTTAATTTGTGCAGCAGTCCACGTCTTGTTATTGCTGCCTGCCATACCTTGCTGAGATTACTGCAGGGAGATAGTAATTGTAGGACAGTCCCTGTTTTTTTTTTTGTTTTGTTTTTTGTTTGTTTTTTTTAATTCTCCCTAAAAAAAAAAATAGTGGGAGATTAAGATTGGCATTTCTGCTAGAGTGCCAGTCCTGTGTGTGCCATCTCTCTCCAATTTTGGGGCACAGAAAACCTAGTGTGTAATACTTGCCCTGATTTCTTGGCAATTCTCCCTAACAAAAAATAGTAGTGGGAGATTAAGATTGGCATTTCTGCTAGAGTGCCAGTCCTGTGTGTGCCATCTCTCTCCAATTTTGGGGCACAGAAAGCCTAGTGTGTAATACTGGCCCTAATTTCTTGGCAATTCTCCCTAACAAAAAAAAGTAGTGGGAGACTAAGATTGGCATTTCTGCTAGAGTGCCAGTCCTGTGTGTGCCATCTCTCTCCAATTTTGGTGCACAGAAAGACTAGTGTGTAATACTGGCCCTGATTTCTTGGCAATTCTCCCTAACAAAAAAAAGTAGTGGGAGATTAAGATTGGCATTTCTGCTAGAGTGCCAGTCCTGTGTTTGCCATCTCTCTCCAATTTTGGGGCACAGAAAGCCTAGTGTGTAATACTGGCCCTGATTTCTTGGCAATTCTCCCTAACAAAAAAAAGTAGTGGGAGATTAAGATTGGCATTTCTGCTAGAGTGCCAGTCCTGTGTGTGCCATCTCTCTCCAATTTTGGGGCACAGAAAGCCTAGTGTGTAATACTGGCCCTGATTTCTTGGCAATTCTCCCTAACAAGAAAAGTAGTGGGAGATTAAGATTGGCATTTCTGCTAGAGTGCCAGTCCTGTGTGTGCCATCTCTCTCCAATTTTGGGGCACAGAAAGCCTAGTGTGTAATACTGGCCCTGATTTCTTGGCAATTCTCCCTAACAAAAAAAGTAGTGGGAGATTAAGATTGGCATTTCTGCTAGAGTGCCAGTCCTGTGTGTGCCATCTCTCTCCAATTTTGGGGCACAGAAAGCCTAGTGTGTAATACTGGCCCTGATTTCTTGACAATTCTCCCAGAAACAAAAAAAAAGTGGGAGATTAAGATTGGCATTTGTGCTTGAGTGACAGTCCTGTGTGTGTGGCATCTCTCTCAAATTGTGGGCCACAGAAAGCCTAGTGTCTGCAATACTGTTTTTTTTTTTTTTTTTTAATTCTCCCTTTAAAAAAAAAAAAAGGGAGATTAATATTGGCATTTGTGCTTCAGTGCAAGTCGTGTGTGCCATCTCTCTCAAATTGTGGGCCACAGAAAGCCTAGTGTTTTTTTTGGGGGGAAGTTAAATTCTCCCTGAAAAAAATAAATAGTGGGAGATTAATATTGGCATTTCTGCTTCTGTGCCAGTCGTGTGTGCCATCTCTCTCAAATTGTGGGCCACAGAAAGCCTAGTGTCTGTTTTTTTTTGGGGGGGGGTTAAATTCTCCCTGAAAAAAAATAAATAGTGGGAGATTAATATTGGCATTTGTGCTTCTGTGCCAGTCGTGTGTGCCATCTCTCTCAAGTTGTGGGCCACAGAAAGCCAAGTGTCTTTTTTTTTGGGGGGGGGGTTAAATTCTCCCTGAAAACAAATAAATAGTGGGAGATTAATATTGGCATTTGTGCTTCTGTGCCAGTCGAGTGTGCCATCTCTCTCAAATTGTGGGCCACAGAAAGCCTAGTGTCTGGTTTTTTTTTTGGTTTTTAAATTCTCCCTGAAAAAAAAAAAAATTGTGGGAGATTAATATTGGCATTTGTGCTTCAGTGCCAGTCGTGTGTGCCATCTCTCTCAAATTGTTGGCCACAGAAAGCCTAGTGTCTTTTTTTTTTTTCATTTTGGTTTTTAAATTCTCCCTGAAAAAAAAAAAATGTGGGAGATTAATATTGGCATTTGTGCTTCAGTGCCAGTTGTGTGTGCCATCTCTCTCAAATTGTTGGCCACAGAAAGCCTAGTGTCTGTTTTTTTTATTTTGTTTTTTAAATTCTCCCTGAAAAAAAAATAAATAGTGGGAGATTAATATTGGCATTTGTGCTTCAGTGCAAGTCGTGTGTGCCAACTCTCTCAAATTGTGGGCCACAGAAAGCCTAGTGTCTGTTTTTTTTTTGGGGGGGGGGTTTAAATTCTCCCTGAAAAAAAATAAATAGTGGGAGATTAATATTGGCATTTGTGCTTGAGTGCCAGTCGTGTGTGCCATCTCTCTCAAATTGTGGGCCACAGAAAGCCTAGTGTCTGTTTTTTTTTTTTTTTTTTTTAATTCTCCCTGAAAAAAAAAATAGTGGGAGATTAACCCCTTCCCGACCTGTGACACAGCGTATGCGTCATGAAAGTCGGTGCCAATCCGACCTGTGACGCATATGCTGTGTCACAGAAAGATCGCGTCCCTGCAGATCGGGTGAAAGGGTTAACTCCCATTTCACCTGGCCTGCAGGGACAGGGGGAGTGGTAGTTTAGCCCAGGGGGGGTGGTTTCACCCCCCCCCCCCCGTGGCTACGATCGCTCTGATTGGCTGTTGAAAATGAAACTGCCAATCAGAGCGATTTGTAATATTTCACCTAAAAAACTGGTGAAATATTACAATCCAGCTATGGCCGATGCTGCAATATCATCGGCCATGGCTGGAAACACTTATGTGCACCCACCCCACCCCACCGATCGCCCCCCCAGCCCCCCGATCTGTGGTCCGCTCCCCTCCATCCTGTGCTCCGCTCCCCCGTCCTCCTGTCCGCTCCCCCCGTGCTCCAATCACACCCCCCGTGCTCCAATCAAACCCCCCCGCACTCCGATCCCCCCCGCACAGCGATCCCCCCCCGTGCTCCGATCCACCCCCCCGCACAGCGATCCCCCACCCCGTGCTCCAATCCCCCACCCCGTGTTCCGATCCACCCCCCCGTGCTCCAATCCACCCCCCTGTGTTCCGATCCACCCCCGCGCTCCGACGCCCCCCCCGTGCCCTGATCTCCCCCCCTTATACTTACCTAGCCTCCCGGGGTCCGTCCGTCTTCTTTGCTGGGCGCCGCCATCTTCCAAAATGGCGGGCG
The DNA here is from genome assembly GCF_032444005.1 of Ranitomeya imitator. NCBI lineage: Eukaryota > Metazoa > Chordata > Amphibia > Anura > Dendrobatidae > Ranitomeya > Ranitomeya imitator. The sequence goes on along the minus strand of NC_091282.1, from coordinate 711,924,441 downwards.
CATATCCAGTGCGCCCGCCGAATCTGCCGGCCGGCAGATTCGTTCCAAAGTGAGTTTTGATCACTGAGATATAACCTATCTCAGTGATCAAAATAAAAAAAATAGTAAATGACCCCCCCCCCCCCTTTGTCACCCCCATAGGTAGGGACAATAAAAAAAAATAAAGAATTTTTTTTTTGTTCCACTAATGTTGGGGTAAGAACTAGGGTTAGGGTTAGGGGTAGGGTTAGGGTTAGGGGTAGGGTCAGGGGTAGGGTTAGGGGTAGGGTTAGGGGTAGGGGTAGGGTTAGGGGTAGGGTTAGGGGTAGGGTTAGGGTTAGGAATGTGCACACGTATTCTGGTCCTCTGCGGATTTTTCCGCAGAGGATTTGATAAATCTTCAGTGCTAAACCGCTGCGGATTTATCGCAGATTTACCGCGGTTTTTCTGCGCATTTCACTGCGGTTTTACAACTGCGATTTTCTATTGGAGCAGTTGTAAAACCGCTGCGGAATCCGCAGAAAGAAGTGACATGCTGCGGAATGTAAACCGCTGCGTTTCCGTGCAGTTTTTCTGCAGCATGTGTACAGCGATTTTTGTTTCCCATAGGTTTACATTGAACTGTAAACTCATGGGAAACTGCTGCGGATCTGCAGCGTTTTCCGCAGCGTGTGCACATACCTTTAGAATTAGGCTATGTGCACACAGTGCGGATTTGGCTGCGGATCCACAGCAGAGTTCCATCAGGTTTACAGTACCATGTAAACATATGGAAAACCAAATCCGCTGTGCCCATGGTGCGGAAAATACCACGCGGAAACGCTGCGTTGTATTTTCCGCAGCATGTCAATTCTTTGTGCGGATTCCGCAGCGTTTTACACCTGTTCCTCAATAGGAATCCACAGGTGAAATCCGCACAAAAAACACTGGCAATCCGCGGTAAATCCGCAGGTAAAACGCAGTGCCTTTTACCCGCGGATTTTTAAAAAATGGTGCTGAAAAATCTCATACGAATCCGCAACGTTGGCACATAGCCTTAGGGTTGGAATTAGGGTTGTGGTTAGGGTTAGGGGTGTGTTGGGGTTAGGGTTGTGGTTAGGGGTGTTTTGGGGTTAGGGTTGTGATTAGGGTTATGGCTACAGTTGGGATTAGGGTTAGGGGTGTGTTGGGGTTAGTGTTGGAGGTAGAATTGAGGGGTTTCCACTGTTTAGGCACATCAGGGGGTCTCCAAACGCAACATGGCGCCACCATTGATTCCAGCCAATCTTGTATTCAAAAGGTCAAATGGTGCTCCCTCACTTCCGAGCCCCGACGTGCGCCCAAACAGTGGTTTACCCCCACATATGGGGTACCAGCATACTCAGGACAAACTGCGCAACAATTATTGGGGTCCAATTTCTCCTGTTACCCTTGAGAAAATAAAAAATTGCTTGCTAAAACATCATTTTTGAGGAAAGAAAAATGATTTTTTATTTTCACGGCTCTGCGTTGTAAACGTCTTTGAAGCACTTGGGGGTTCAAAGTGCTCACCACATATCTAGATAAGTTCCTTTGGGGGTCTAGTTTCCAAAATGGGGTCACTTGTGGGGGGTTTCTACTGTTTAGGCACACCAGGGGCTCTGCAAACGCAACGTGACGCCCGCAGACCATTCCATCAAAGTCTGCATTTCAAAAGTCACTACTTCCCTTCTGAGCCCCGACGTGTGCCCAAACAGTGGTTTACCCCCACACATGGGGTATCAGCTTACTCAGGAGAAACTGGACAACAACTTTTGTGGTCCAATATCTCCTGTAACCCTTGGGAAAATAAAAAATTCTGGGCTAAAATATTATTTTTGAGGAAAGAAAACGTATTTATTATTTTCACGGCTCTGCGTTATAAACTTCTGTGAAGCACTTGGGGGTTCAAAGTGCTCACCTCACATCTAGATAAGTTCCTTGGGGGGTCTAGTTTCCAAAATGGGGTCACTTGTGGGGGGTTTCTACTGTTTAGCCACATCAGGGGCTCTGCAAACGCAACGTGACGCCCGCAGAGCATTCCATCATAGTCTGCATTTCAAAACGTCACTACTTCACTTCCGAGCCCCAGCATGTGCCTAAACAGTGGTTTACCCCCACATATGGGGTATCAGCGTACTCAGGAGAAACTGGACAACAACTTTTGGGGTCAAATTTGTCCTGTTACCCTTGGGAAAATAAAAAATTGCGGGCTAAAAAATCATTTTTGAGAAAAGAATTTTTTTTTTAATTTTCATGGCTCTGCGTTATAAACTTCTGTGAAGCACTTGAGGGTTCAAAGTGCTCACCACACATCTAGATTAGTTCCTTTGGGGGTCTAGTTTCCAAAATGGGGTCATTTGTGGGGGATCTCCAATGTTTAGGCACACAGGGGCTCTCCAAACGCGACATGGTGTCCGCTATTGATTGGAGCTAATTTTCCATTTAAAAAGCCAAATGGCGTGCCTTCCCTTCCAAGCCCTGCCGTGCGCCCAAACAGTGGTTTACCCCCACATATGGGGTATCTGCGTACTCAGGACAAACTGGGCAACAACATTTGTGGTCCAATTTCTCCTATTACCATTGGCAAAATAGGAAATTCCAGGCTAAAAAATCATTTTTGAGAAAAGAAAAATTATTTTTGATTTTCATGGCTCTGCATTATAAACTTCTGTGAAGCACCTGGGGGTTTAAAGTGCTCAGTATGCATCTAGATAAGTTCCTTGGGGGGGTCTAGTTTCCAAAATGGGGTCACTTGTGGGGGAGCTCCAATGTTTAGGCACACAGGGGCTCTCCAAACGCGACATGGTGTCTGCTAACAATTGGAGCTAATTTTCCATTCAAAAAGTCAAAAGGCGCGCCTTCCCTTCCGAGCCCTGCCGTGTGCCCAAACAGTGGTTTACCCCCACATATGAGGTATCGGCGTACTCGGGAGAAATTGCTCAACAAATTTTAGGATCCATTTTATCCTATTGCCCATGTGAAAATGAAAAAATTGTGGCGAAAAGAAATTTTTTGTGAAAAAAAAGTACTTTTTCATTTTTACGGATCAATTTGTGAAGCACCTGGGGGTTTAAAGTGCTCAGTATGCATCTAGATAAGTTCCTTGGGGGGTCTAGTTTCCAAAATGGGGTCACTTGTGGGGGAGCTCCTATGTTTAGGCACACAGGGTCTCTCCAAACGCGACATGGTGTCCGCTAACGATGGAGATAATTTTTCATTCAAAAAGTCAAATGGCGCTCCTTCCCTTCCGAGCCTTACCATGTGCCCAAACAGTGGTTTACCCCCACATATGAGGTATCGGCGTACTAAGGAGAAATTGCCCAACAAATTTTAGGATCCATTTTATCCTATTGCCCATGTGAAAATGAAAAAATTGAGGCTAAAATAATTTTCTTGTGAAAAAAAAGTACTTTTTCATTTTTACGGATCAATTTGTGAAGCACCTGGGGGTTTAAAGGGCTCACTATGCATCTAGATAAGTTCCTTGGGGCGTCTAGTTTCCAAAATGGGGTCACTTGTGGGGGAGCTCCAATGTTTAGGCACACAGGGTCTCTCCAAACGTGACATGGTGTCCGCAAAAGAGTGCAGCCAATTTTTCATTCAAAAAGTCAAATGGCGCTCCTTCCCTTCCAAGCCCTGCCGTGCGCCCAAACAGTGGTTTACCCCCACATATGCAATATCAGCGTACTCAGGACAAATTGGACAACAACTTTCGTTGTTCAGTTTCTCCTTTTACCATTGTGAAAACAAAAAAATTGTTGCTGAATAATCATTTTTGTGACTAAAAAGTTAAATGTTCATTTTTTCCTTCCATGTTGCTTCTGCTTCTGTGAAGCACCTGAAGGGTTAATAAACTTCTTGAATGTGGTTTTGTGCACCTTGAGGGGTGCAGTTTTTAGAATGGTGTCACTTTTGGGTATTTTCAGCCATTTAGACCCCTCAAACTGACTTCAAATGTGAGGTGGTCCCTCAAAAAAATGGTTTTGTAAATTTCGTTGTAAAAATGAGAAATCGCTGGTCAAATTTTAACCCTTATAACTTCCTAGCAAAAAAAATTTTGTTTCCAAAATTGTGCTGATGTAAAGTATACATGTGGGAAATGTTATTTATTAACTATTTTGTGTCACAAAACTCTCTGGTTTAACAGAATAAAAATTCAAAATGTGAAAATTGCAAAATTTTCAAAATTTTCGCCAAATTTCCGTTTTTATCACAAATAAACACAGAATTTATTGACCTAAATTTACCACTAACACGAAGCCCAATATGTCACGAAAAAACAATCTCAGAACCGCTAGGATCCATTGAAGCGTTCCTGAGTTATTACCTCATAAAGGGACACTGGTCAGAATTGCAAAAAACGGCAAGGTCTTTAAGGTCAAAATAGGCTGGGTCATGAAGGGGTTAATATTGGCATTTGTGCTTCAGTGCCAGTCCTGCGTGTGTGGCATCTGTCTCATTTTGTGCCACAGAAAACCGAGTGTGTAACATTGTGCCTGATTTTCCTTGCACTCTCACCCATCTATAAAATGATATCTAAATCCTACAGAAGTTTGAGTTCACCTTGTAAGTTGTTTTACAGTAACAAATACCGTTACTTTGGTTACGTTTTTAAAACAATGAAGAAGTCTGGTGGAGGAGGTCGTGGCCGTGGGCGTTCATTGCCAGCTGGAAATGATGGTAGTGGTGGTGGAGCATCAGGTGGTCGTGGGAAAAACAATATAGCACCTAAGTCTCGAGCTGTGGAGCCAGGTTTGTTGTCTGGCTACACAAGGCCTCGAACGCTCCCTTTTCTGGGAGTAGGAAAACCGCTTTTAAAGCCGCAGCAGCAAGAGCAAGTTTTGGCTTTCTTTGCTGACTCAGCCTCTAGCTCTTTTGCCTCCTCTTCTGAAACTGGTAAATGTAAAAGCAGCGCGTCGTTAGTGGATGTTCACGCTCAGGGACAAGTCGCTCCATTGTCCTGTTCAGCAAAAACAACAACAGAGAAGGATGCGTCAGGCGACATAACGGGTTACTCCATGGAGCTCTTTACACATACCGTTCCTGGGTTAGAAAGTGAAACAGTTAACAGGCCATGCCCATTACAAGTTGAATCGGACATGGAGTGCACAGATGCACAGCCACAGCCAGATTACTATGCTGTTCCTTTGACTCAGACCACCACATTGCCCTCGCAGTGTACTGATCCAGAATCAGACCCTGATGAGACTATGGTGCCCCGTCACAAACGCTATACCACCGGCTTGCACGGTAACACAGACGAAGTTGCACATGAGATAGAAGAGGAGGTCATAGATGACCCAGTTGTTGACCCCGATTGGCAGCCATTGGGGGAACAGGGTGCAGGCGGCAGTAGTTCTGAAGCGGAGGAGGAGGGGCCCATATCTGGCCCAAAACGCGTGGCAAAGCCAAAACCAGTTGGAGGACAGCGTGGCCATACGGTTAAAGCTCAGTCTGCAATGCCTGAAAAGGTATCCGATGCTAGAAAGAGTGCAGTCTGGCATTTTTTTAAACAACATCCAATTGATCAGCGCAAAGTCATCTGTCAAAAATGTTCAACTACCTTAAGCAGAGGACAGAATCTGAAAAGTCTCAATACAAGTTGCATGCATAGACATTTAACCACCATGCATTTGCAAGCCTGGACTAACTACCAAACGTCCCTTAAGGTTGTAGCACCCTCGGCCAATGAAGCTAGTCAGCAACGCTACATCCCTTCCGTCACTGTAAGGCCACCATTTTCCCCACCACCTGCAGTATCTGTGCAGGTTTCGTTGCCAGGCCAAAGCAGTCAGGGTCAGGGAATCACCAGTTTCGTAGTAGGAAACACTGCATCTAGGGCACCGGCAAGAATACCGTCTCCAACCGTCTCTCAGTCTGCCATGTCCACCGGCACCCCCACTAGTTCCACGATCTCCAGCTCTCCAGTCCAGCTCACCCGACATGAGACTCTCGTTAGAAAAAGAAAGTACTCATCCTCGCATCCGCGTACACAGGGTTTTAACTCCCACATAGCTAGACTAATCTCGTTAGAGATGATGCCCTACCAGTTAGTTGAAAGCGACGCTTTCAAAGCCCTGATGGACTACGCTGAACCACACTACGAGCTACCCAGTCCCATCCCCCTAATTCGTCTGCTGATGCAAAGTTTGACGCATATAAAGGAGCAGGCGTCTGCAGCAGAGGAAGAGGAAAGCCTTGATGACAGTCAGCCATTGTCTGGTCAGGGCAGTGTACAGGACGAGGTAGCGGGCGAACAGGAGGAGGAGGACGAGGAGGATGATGGGGATGAGTATTTTTTTTAATGAGGAAGCTTCTCTGGGGCCACTGGAAATTGGTGGCGTGGCAAGGCCGGGTTCTGGTTTTTTGAGGGACACAAGTGACGTAGATTTGCCTGAAACTGCCCCTCAACCCAGCACAACCGCAGATTTGACAACTGGAACTTTGGCCCACATGGCGAATTATGCCTTACGTATCCTCAAAAGGGACACACGCATTACTAAAATGATGACCGATGACGATTACTGGTTGGCCTGCCTCCTTGATCCTCGCTATAAAGGCAAATTGCAAAATATTATGCCACATGAGAACTTGGAACAAATATTAGCAACCAAACAATCAACTCTTGTTGACCGTTTGATTCAGGCATTCCCAGCACACAGCGCCGGTGATCGTTCTCACACGAGCTTCAGGGGGCAGCAGACCAGAGGTGTTAGAGGTGCACAAATCAGAAGTGGCATTGGACAGAGGGGTTTTCTGACCAGGTTGTGGAGTGATTTTGCTATGACCGCAGACAGGACAGGTACTGCAGCATCAATTCAAAGTGACAGGAGACAACATTTGTCCAGTATGGTTACTAACTATTTTTCATCCCTTATCGATGTTCTCCCTCAACTGTCATTCCCATTTGATTACTGGGCATCCAAATTAGACACCTGGCCAGAATTGGCAGAATATGCATTGCAGGAGCTTGCTTGCCCAGCAGCTAGTGTGCTATCAGAAACAGTATTCAGTGCTGCTGGTTCAATACTGACCGAAAAAAGGACTCGTCTGGCTACCCAAAATGTTGATGATCTAACCTTCATTAAAATGAACCACTACTGGATTTCGAATTATTTTGCCCCACCTTTCCCGGCTGAAACCTAGGTTTCCAATGAAAAGGTCTTGCTTGTGGACTGCTCTGACTGAGTTTTCCAATCTCGTAATTTGCAGCAGCTGTTTATCCAGCATATGACATGTTTACACCTCCCTAAATGGCCAAACTCCCCCCACTGGGCCGTGGTCTCGCCACTTGGCGCAAGCACCCGTGAGAGTGCCGTTTGGCTCAAGAGGTGGGTGTGCACGCTTTTGGTCGACGGCACTGCCACTGGGTTCCTCATAGTACAATAAAGTGTCTCTGGCGGTGGTGGCGCGCAACCAACGTCAGACACACCGTTGTAACATGAGGGGCCCTGGGCCTGTACCGCCAGCCACAAGACAGTTCGCCCCCACCCCCAGCTCAAACAGTGCTCTATGATTTGCAAAATTATCTCTCACAGCTCCACCAATGTGTAGTCTATGCGCTGACATCCTTCAATGCCTGGCACTGACAATACCAATGTGTTGACATGTATGATGCTACTTAAAATAGTCTGGGGCAGTGTCCTATATTTACACCAGTAAATACTTTGCGCCAAATTACTAGGTCAGAAACACAGCAGAGGAGCCCACCCCTGTACCTAAGTATGCCACCCTTTTGTTTTTTGGTTTTGTTGTATTGCGAGACATTAACATCTATTTATTTTTTGGGAGTACTAACTGTCAGACACTCATTACAATCGGCCTCCGCTGACAACACCAATGCTGCCTGAGTACCCCTGCAAGATAATTCCAAGTGCATAGAGCCTACTTATGTTATGTTAGGCCTACTAAGCCTGTCTGCGGTCCCTCCTTCCAATAGTCCTCCACTGACCACACCACTGCTGCCCGTGTACCCCTGGAACCTATTTTAAAGTGCCTACAGCCAACTTTTGTTATGCTAGGCCTACTAAGCCTGTCTGCGGTCCCTCCTTCCAATAGTCCTCCACTGACCACACCACTGCTGCCCGTGTACCCCTTAAGGCCTACTACCTGTGTCTGTCTGCGCCACTCAATACAGCTGTCCTCCTCTGAAAAAAGCTGAGCGTCAATAGTCTGGTTTTCAGCCTATAGGAATTTGAAAACTGCATTGGGGCTACTACTTCGGTAGGGCCTACTAACGGTGTCTGCCGCTCCAAGGTGTTCTCCAGGTTGCCTCTCCATAGCTTCGATCTTCTAGCTCTCGTTCAGTAGTTGTTGAAACAACACTGCATTAGGCCTACAAGTTGGGTCTGGGTTGTAGAGAAGGTGTCTTCCGCTCCAAGGTGTTCTCCAGGTTGCCTCTCCATAGCTTCGATCTTCTAGCTCTCGTTAAGTAGTTGTTGAAACAACACTGCATTAGGCCTACAAGTTGGGTCTGGGTTGTAGAGACGGTGTCTTCCGCTCCAAGGTGTTCTCCAGGTTGCCTCTCCATAGCTTCGATCTTCTAGCTCTCGTTAAGTAGTTGTTGAAACAACACTGCATTAGGCCTACAAGTTGGGTCTGGGTTGTAGAGACGGTGTCTTCCGCTCCAAGGTGTTCTCCAGGTTGCCTCTCCATAGCTTCGATCTTCTAGCTCTCATTCAGTTGTTGTTGAAACAACACTGCATTAGGCCTACAAGTTGGGTCTGGGTTGTAGAGACGGTGTCTGCCGCTCCAAGGTGTTCTCCAGGTTGCCTCTCCATAGCTTCGATCTTCTAGCTCTTGTTAAGTAGTTGTTGAAACAACACTGCATTAGGCCTACAAGTTGGGTCTGGGTTGTAGAGACGGTGTCTTCTGCTGCCCGTGTACCCCTAGAAGCTATTTTAAAGTGCCTACAGCCTACTTTTGTTATGTTAGGCCTACTAAGCCTGTCTGCGGTCCCTCCTCCCAATAGTCCTCCACTGACCATACCACTGCTGCCCGTGTACCCCTGGAAGCTATTTTAAAGTGCCTACAGCCTACTTTTGTTATGTTAGGCCTACTAAGCCTGTCTGCGGTCCCTCCTTCCAATAGTCCTCCACTGACCAGACCAATGCTGCCCGTGTACCCCTGGAACCTATTTTAAAGTGCCTACAGCCTACTTTTGTTATGTTAGACCTACTAAGCCTGTCTGCGGTCCCTCCTTCCAATAGTCCTCCACTGACCACACCACTGCTGCCCGAGTACCCCTGGAAGCTATTTTAAAGTGCCTACAGCCTACTTTTGTTATGTTAGGCCTACTAAGCCTGTCTGCGGTCCCTCCTTCCAATAGTCCTCCACTGACCACACCACTGCTGCCCGTGTACCCCTGGAAGCTATTTTAAAGTGCCTACAGCCTACTTTTGTTATGTTAGACCTACTAAGCCTGTCTGCGGTCCCTCCTTCCAATAGTCCAGACCAATGCTGTCCGTGTACCCCTGGAACCTATTTTAAATTGCATAGAGCATCCTTTTTTTAATTGTAGGCGTACTAAGTCTGTCTGCGGTCCATAATTGAAATTGTCCTCCACTGACCAGAGCAATGCTGCCTGTGTACCACTGTAACCTTTTTTAAACTGCATTGAGCCAAATTTTTTGTTTAAGGCCTACTACCTGTGTCTGTCTGCGCCACTCAATACAGCTGTCCTCCTCTGAAAAAAGCTGAGCGTCAATAGTCTGGTTTTCAGCCTATAGGAATTTGAAAACTGCATTGGGGCTACTACTTTGGTAGGGCCTACTAACGGTGTCTGCCGCTCCAAGGTGTTCTCCAGGTTGCCTCTCCATAGCTTCGATATTCTAGCTCTCGTTCAGTAGTTGTTGAAACAACACTGCATTAGGCCTACAAGTTGGGTCTGGGTTGTAGAGACGGTGTCTTCCGCTCCAAGGTGTTCTCCAGGTTGCCTCTCCATAGCTTCGATCTTCTAGCTCTCGTTAAGTAGTTGTTGAAACAACACTGCATTAGGCCTACAAGTTGGGTCTGGGTTGTAGAGACGGTGTCTTCCGCTCCAAGGTGTTCTCCAGGTTGCCTCTCCATAGCTTCGATCTTCTAGCTCTCGTTAAGTAGTTGTTGAAACAACACTGCATTAGGCCTACAAGTTGGGTCTGGGTTGTAGAGACGGTGTCTTCCGCTCCAAGGTGTTCTCCAGGTTGCCTCTCCATAGCTTCGATCTTCTAGCTCTCATTCAGTTGTTGTTGAAACAACACTGCATTAGGCCTACAAGTTCGGTCTGGGTTGTAGAGACGGTGTCTGCCGCTCCAAGGTGTTCTCCAGGTTGCCTCTCCATAGCTTCGATCTTCTAGCTCTCATTCAGTTGTTGTTGAAACAACACTGCATTAGGCCTACAAGTTGGGTCTGGGTTGTAGAGACGGTGTCTTCCGCTCCAAGGTGTTCTCCAGGTTGCCTCTCCATAGCTTCGATCTTCTAGCTCTCATTCAGTTGTTGTTAAAACAACACTGCATTAGGCCTACAAGTTGGGTCTGGGTTGTAGAGACGGTGTCTGCCGCTCCAAGGTGTTCTCCAGGTTGCCTCTCCATAGCTTCGATCTTCTAGCTCTCGTTCAGTAGTTGTTGAAACAACACTGCATTAGGCCTACAAGTTGGGTCTGGGTTGTAGAGACGGTGTCTTCCGCTCCAAGGTGTTCTCCAGGTTGCCTCTCCATAGCTTCGATCTTCTAGCTCTCGTTAAGTAGTTGTTGAAACAACACTGTATTAGGCCTACAAGTTGGGTCTGGGTTGTAGAGACGGTGTCTTCCGCTCCAAGGTGTGATCTAACTACCCCTAAAGACAGAAACAGGAAACCTATCTTGCCTCAGAGAAAATCCCCAAAGGATAGATAGCCCCCCACAAATATTGACTGTGAGAGGAGAGGGAAAAACATACACAGATATGAAATCAGATTTTAGCATAGGAGGCCATACTAGCTAAAAAGAAAGAATAGAACAGAGTACTATGCGGTCAGTATAAAAACACTAGAAAAATATCCACCGCAGAAAATACGGATCACCACATCTGAATAAAGACATGGGCGGTATATCTGCATCTCCAGAGAAATAGCTAGGCTGCAAAAAAATCTTTCACAGACCAAGCTGGACAAGACAAAAGCATAAACATGCACAGAACTATAAGGTCCACTGCAGGTGGACAGCAAAAACAAAGCCAGGACTTATCTTTGTAGAAAAACACAGCAAACTGGAAAGACCAGCAGGGAAGTGAATCCTTCAAGAACATTGGACAACTGGCACTGACTAAAGGATCCAGCAAAGCTATATACCCCAGTCAGTTTTGCAATTAGTAGATACACCTGTCCACTCCTGAAGTCCAGGCACAACTGCATTACCCTCTACAACCACCGGAGGGAGCCCAAAAGCTGAATTCACAACAAAATAATAAAAACAAATAAAGAATCATTATATTCTCACCTTCCGGCGCCTATCCTGCTCCTCGCGACGCTCTGGTCCATGCATTGCGGTCTTGCGAGATGACGTAGCGGTCTCGCGAGACCGCTACTGTTGTGAATTCTGTTGTCGAACTCCTTCCTGTGGTCGTGAATGGTACTTCGGCGAGTTCTGTCCATGGACTCCCTCTGGTGGCTGTGAGTGAAGCTGCTGCTTCTGAGGTTCCTTACACAGGTGACGTGGTTTATCCTTTGGTTGGCTGCTCTATTTAACTCCACTCAGATCGTTACTCCATGCCAGCTGTCAATGTTCCTGCATTGGTTCAGTTAGCTCTTGGATCTTTCTGGTGACCTGTCTTCTCCAGCAGAAGCTAAGTTCCTGATAGTTATTATTTGTTCATTGTTTCCTTGTCCAGCTGGTTATCATGATTTTGTCTTGCTAGCTGGAAGCTCTGGGATGCAGAGTGGCATCTACGCACCATTAGTCGGTGCGGAGGTCTTTTTGCACACTCTGCGTGGTCTTTTGTAGTTTTTTGTGCTGACTGCAAAGATTCCTTTCCTATCCTCTGTCTGTTTAGTAAGTCTGGCCTCCCTTTGCTGAAACCTGTTTCATTTCTGCGTTTGTGACTTTCATCTTTACTCACAGTCAATATATGTGGGGGGCTGCCTTTTCCTTTGGGGAATTTCTCTGAGGCAAGGTAGGCTTTATTTTCTATCTCTAGGGCTAGCTAGCTCTTAGGCTGTGAAGAGGCGTCTAGGGAGAGTCAGGAACGCTCCATGGCTATTTCTAGTTGTTGTGATAGGATTAGGGCCTGCGGTCAGCAGAGCTCCCACATCCCAGAGCTTGTCCTGTGTGAGTTTAACTATCAGGTCGTGTCGGGTGCTCCTAACCACCAGGTCATAACACGCTACGTCATCATCTTGCGAGATGGCAATGCATTCTTGGGACCGGAGCATTGTGAGGAGCATCGCTGAATGCCTGGGCTGTATCCGGGGGCCGTAGGAGGGTGAGTATATAATGATTTTTTATTCTTTTTTAAGTGATATGGTACCCACATTGCTATATACTATATGGGCTGTGTTATATACTACGTCGGCTGTGCAATATACTGCGTGGCTGTGCAATATACTACATGGCTGTGCAATATACTACGTGGGCTGTGCAATATACTACATGGCTGTGCAATATACTACGTGGCTGTGTAACATACTATGTGGCTGTGCAACAAACTACGTGGCTGTGCAATATACAGTACTACGTGGCTGTGCAACATACTACGTGGGCTGTGCAATATACTACGTGGTGTGCAAAATACTATGGGCTGTGCAGTATTCTACGTGGGCTGTGCAATATACTATGTGGCTGTGCAGTATACTACGTGGCTGTGCTATATACTACGTGGGCTGTGTTATACACTACGTGGGCTGTGTTATATACTGCGTGGGCTGTTATATACTACGTGAGCTGTGTTATATGCTACGTGGGCTGTTTTATACTACGTGGCTGTGTTATATACTATGTGGGCTGTGTTATATACTACGTGGGCTGTGTTATATACTATGTGGGCTGTGCTATATACTACGTGGCTGTGCTATATACTACGTGGGCTGTGTTATATGCTACGTGAGCTGTTATATGCTACGTGGGCTGTTTTATACTACGTGGCTGTGTTATATGCTATGTGGGCTTTGTTATACTTCGTGGGCTGTATTATGTACTACATGGGCTGTGTTATATACTACGTGGGCTGTGCTATATACTACGTGGCTGTGCTATATACTACGTGGGCTGTGTTATATGCTACGTGAGCTATTATATGCTACGTGGGCTGTTATATACTACGTGGCTGACCTATATACTACGTCACGGATTTGAACCACGCTTCGCTATTTGGTCGCGCCCGGCCAGCAGAATCCTGTGTATTCATTGTATTATTCTAAAATCTTTATAAATAAACTACATAAATATTCTAGAATACCTGATGCGTTAGAATCGGGCCACCATCTAGTAATAAATAATTACTAAATCAGCTAGAATGGAGTTGCTAAAAGGAGGTCCTCAAAAAATCCACTCCGATCCAATGTTGCAAATTACAAGGACTCTGTTGCTTCGCTCTGTTTCTCCCTGCGAAGCTCTGTTCAGTCTTTGAAAAACTCGATTCCAGTCACCTCAGCACCAAACTTTCACGATTGTAGGCTACAGGGAGGTCCTCAAAAAATCCACTCCGATCTAGATGGTTCACTAATGAATCAGGTAGAATGGAGTTGCTAAAATGAGGTCCTCAAAAAATCCACTCCGATCAAATGTTGTAAATTATGAGGACTCTGTTGATGCGCTCTGTTACGTTTTTCCCCGTGAGGCTTCACCCACTCTCACAATGTCGGTGCTGCGGCCAGGACTGGTGGAAATACAGTAAAAGTAAAATTCAGGCAAAAATGAACAATCAGCGCTATGTGTAATTATTTATATTACAAAAAGCGATAATAAAATGTAAGTTTGATTAATCATGAAAAAAAAATTGCCCTTTGGAAATACATAATAAATATAACAGTTAGAGAAAGTATCTAAAAAATAAAAACATTAAATTGTTACAATTCTAAAGCTGATGTATATATATATATATATATACATCTATATATATAAGAGGCATCGTGATTACTCACTAATCCCGCCCCCTGCACAGTAGCTCCGCCTCCCACCACATACAATCCCGCCCCCAACCTCATTACCACACACAATCCCGCCACACACCACATCACCACACACAATCTCGCCCCCAACCCATCACCACACACAATCACGCCCCCCACCCCATCACCACACACAATCCCGCCCCCCAACACATCACCACACACAATCACGTCCCCCAACCCATCACCACACACAATCACGCCCCCCAACACATCATCGCACACAATTACGCCCCCCAACACATCACCACACACAATCCCGCCCCCCAACCCATCACAACACACAATCCCGGCCCATCACCCCATCACCACCCACAATCCCGCCCCCCCACCCCTTCACCACCCACTATCCCGCCCCCCATCCCTTCACTACCCACAAGAATCAATCCCACCCCCCGCGCCATCACCACCCACAATAACGCTCCCCACACCCCATCACCACCCACAATCCCGCCCCCTCCACCCCATCACCACCCACAATCCCCCCCGCCCCATCACCACCCACAATCCCCCCCGCCCCATCACCACCCACAATCCCGCCCCCCGCCCCATCACCACCCACAATCCCGCCCCCCGCCCCATCACCACCCACAATCCTGCCCCCCCGCCCCATCACCACCCACAATCCCGCCCCATCACCACCCACAATCCCGCCCCCCCACCCCATCACCACCCACAATCCCGCCCCCCACCCCATCACCACCCACAATCCTGCCCCCCCACCCCATCACCACCCATAATCCCCGCCTCCCACCCCATCACCACCCATAATCCCGCCCCCCCATCCCATCACCACCCATAATCCCGCCCCCCACCACCCATAATCCCACCTCCCCACCCCATCACCACCCATAATCCCGCCCCCCACCCCATCACCACCCATAATCCCGCCCCCCACCCCATCACCACCCATAATCCCGCCCCCCACCCCATCACCACCCATAATCCCACCCCATCACCACCCATAATTACGCCCCCCTCCCCATCACTACCCATAATCCCGCCCCCCCACCCCATCACCACCTATAATCCCGCCTCCCACCACATCACCACCCATAATCCCGCCCCCCCACCACATCACCACCCATAACCACACGAGGCTGCGTCCCCACACATTACCACATGAGGCTCTGTCCCCACAAATAATCACACGAGGCTCCGCCCCCACACATTACCACACGAGCAGGGGTGAGCCTAGCCTCTCTGCTTCCTGAGGCGAATGGAAAAATGGCGAAGGTCCCTGCCTCACTGCCTGTGCAAACACATCCCTCCACCAGACCCGGTAATCGCCGCTCGCAGTAGCATACCAGCAGAGGTGTATCTAGGGTTTCTGGCACCAGGGACAAGAATTCATTTTGGCGCCCCCCCCCCAAGGACATATGTGATTTGCACACTTAGCCATGTACCCACGAGCTGCTCTCCCTAATGCTCTCAATGTTCAGTGAAAAACAGAGAAGCAGAAGAGAAGCTCGTTGTCACAGGACCATAAGTATGAAATTCGCATATGAGTGAAGTGTCCATGTGACGACTACTGGAACCTGCAGAGCTGAATCCTGAGATCGCAGTTTCTGAATTCTCACAACGCATGCACTGCACACTACTAGGATTCTCCCTTGCCGGTGGACGGACATGTCAGCACAAGTATGTGATTTGTATACTTCTGACCACATTCCGCCTAGACGTGCCCGGCCTCGCTTAGTTCATTTTCAATGACGGAGGCTACACATGTCTAGTCAGCACGTGACCGCATGTATGTAAATCACCAGCACGAGAGAATCCTGACAGCGTGCAGTGCGCACTGTGAGAAGTCAGAAGTCTGCAGTCACAAAGAATGACTGCAGACTCATTACAAACCTGGACAACGCCTTTAAAGCTCCTAACATAAATAAAAACATGAGAATTAGTTAGTATCACAAATAACATTTACATCCAGGTACCTTATAGATGACGTTGACTCTGGAGCCGTTCTCCTTTTCTTCATCTTGTCCAGACCCCATGATGAGTTTTCTCAGCCACAGCCGTCTCTGCAGACTTCCATCTTTTCCGCTCTTTTGCAGAAAGTCTCCACAAGACGCCCTTAAAGATACAAGTATACTGAAAAGAACCTAGCACTCAACTTGATGCTTTAGTGCAAATTTTATTGTAGTAGTACCCAATAAACGTTTCGGTCCCTCATACGGACCTTCGTCAGTAACGTACTAATAAGTGGTGAATGAGACCATAGGGTCACAGGGCACTAAAGGAGCAGCGTCTTATAAGTAAACCGGATAGGACTAGTACAAGAGTAGCAGAGAAGAATGATGCCGCTGTCAGACGCGGTGTCCACCGCTGGACACCGCGTCTGACAGCGGCATCATTCTTCTCTGCTACTCTTGTACTAGTCCTATCCGGTTTACTTATAAGACGCTGCTCCTTTAGTGCCCTGTGACCCTATGGTCTCATTCACCACTTATTAGTACGTTACTGACGAAGGTCCGTATGAGGGACCGAAACGTTTATTGGGTACTACTACAATAAAATTTGCACTAAAGCATCAAGTTGAGTGCTATGTTCTTTTCATTATATTGTATGAAGGTGTGGGAACCTAACCTTAGCACCATTTCACAAGTAGTGCATACGGTTGTTTTGCTTAAAGATACAAGTGTCATTATAATGCTCCGGAATAAAAAAATTGCCCCTCACTATATTGTCTGCACAAAATATGACCCCCACACTGTCCCTCTTATGGTACATGCTCTTCACACTGACCTCTCCTTTCTATACTGGCCCCCTCTTCACACTGTCCTCTCACACTGTGTCCCCCCTATAGGGCCTAGTATTTATACTCCATATTTATACTCCATCCTCCCACCCTGTGTGCATGGCTCCCCCATCCTTCTCCCCTGCGTGCATGGCTCCTCTATCCTCCCACCCTGCATGCATGGCTCCCCCATCCTTCTTCCCTGCGTGCATGGCTCCCCCATCCTTCTCCCCTGCGTTCATGGCTCCCCCATCCTTCTCCCCTGCGTTCATGGCTCCCCCATCCTTCTCCCCTGCGTTCATGGCTCCCCCATCCTTCTCCCCTGCGTTCACGGCTCCCCCATCCTTCTCCCCTGCGTTCACGGCTCCCCCATCCTTCTCCCCTGAGTTCACGGCTCCCCCATCCTTCTCCCCTGCGTTCACGGCTCCCCCATCCTTCTCCCCTGCGTTCACGGCTCCCCCATCCTTCTCCCCTGCGTTCACGGCTCTCCATCCTTCTCCCCTGCGTTCATGGCGCCCCCATCCTTCTCCCCTGTGTGCTTGGCTCCCCTATCCTTCTCCCCTGCGTGCTTGGCTCCCCTATCCTTCTCCCCTGCGTGCATGCCTCCGCTATCCTCCCACCCTGCGTGCATGGCTCCCCTATCCTTCTCCCCTGCGTGCATGCCTCCCCTATCCTCCCACCCTGCGTGCTTGGCTCCCCTATCCTTCTCACCTGCGTGCATGCCTCCCCTATCCTCCCACCCTGCATGCATGGCTCCCCATCCTTTTTCCCTGTCATACTCACCTCTCACCGCGCGGCACAGAACAGAACTTCCTGGCATCTCTTCTGCAGCGTCTTCCTTCCTGTCTTCAGCGGTCACATGATAGCGCTAATTAATGTCATGAATATGTGCATATTCATGACCTTAAATGAGCGGTACCATGTGACTGCTGAAGACAGGACGCGCTGCCGGCGCTGAGACGCAGTTGCAGCCACCGCTGGAGGAAGGTGAGTATTACGTCTTCAGGGAGGGGGGGCGGGAAGGAGGGAGGGAGGAGGGGGGGCGGGCACTTGAACCCGGAGTTTTATAAAAAAAAACAAAAAAAAAAACCTAGCAGCGCAAATCCAGTTACTACGGAATCTGCCACCCTCTCTCTTCTGCCGCCTGAGCCAAAGGGCTCAAATCACCTAATGGAAGCAGCGTCCCTGCACACGAGGCTCTGTCCTCACACATTACCACACGAGACTGCGTACCCACACATTACCACATGAGGCTCCGTCCCCACACATTACCACACGAGGCTGCGTCCCCACACATTACCACACAAGGCTTCGTCCTCACACATTACCACACGAGGCTGCGTCCCCACACATTACCACACGAGGCTTCGTCCTCACACATTACCACACAAGGCTGCATCCCCACACATTACCACACGAGGCTTCATTCTCACACATTACCACACGAGGCTGCGTCCCCACACATTACCACACGAGGCTTCGTCCTCACACATTACCACACGAGGCTCCATCCTCACACATTACCACACAAGGCTCCGTCCCCACACATTACCACACGAGGCTGCATCCCCACACATTACCACACGAGGCTTCGTCCTCACACATTACCACACGAGGCTGCGTCCCCACACATTACCACATGAGGCTCTGTCCCCACACATTACCACATGAGGCTGAGTCCCCACACATTACCACACGAGGCTTCGTCCTCACACATTACCACTCGAGGCTGCGTCCCCACACATTACCACACGAGGCTCTGTCCCCACACATAACCACATGAGGCTGAGTCCCCACACATTACCACACGAGGCTTCGTCCTCACGCATTACCACACGAGGCTGCGTCCCCACACATTACCACACGAGGCTTCGTTCTCACACATTACCACACGAGGCTGCGTCCCCACACATTACCACACTAGGCTTCGTCCTCACACATTACCACACGAGGCTCCATCCTCACACATTACCACACGAGGCTGCATCCCCACACATTACCATACGAGGCTCCGTCCCCACAAATTACCACACGAGGCTGCGTCCCCACACATTACCACACGAGGCTTCGTCCTCACACATTACCACACGAGGCTGCGTCCCCACACATTACCACACGAGGCTCTGTCCCCACACATTACCACACAAGGCTCTGTCCCCACACATTACCATACGAGGCTCCGCCCCCACACATTACAACACGAGGCTCTGTCCCCACACATTACCACATGAAGCTCTGCCCCCCACATTACCACAAGCAGCACTTCCTTTCTATGTAATTCAACCACTTCAGCCAAGGTAAACGTACATTTAATTGCATCCACATTCTCCCAAACAAAATGAGCCAAGAAAAGTCGCCAGGTCCATCTCACAGGCCGCAGGAAAATCCGGACAACGATGCAGTAGCTGATCGACAACAACAATATCGACAAAATCATAGGATTGGTTATCAACAACGAACACCTGAGCAGATTGATAAGGACAGAGAGAGATATCACAAGGTTTATATTAGATAGCAATGAGCGTGCCGAGCGTTAGCTGGCTGGAAACAGCTAGTATATATATATATATATATATATATATATATATATATTTATATACCGTATATACTCGAGTATAAGCCGAGATTTTCAGCCTAAATTTTTGGGCTGAAAGTGCCCCTCTCGGCTTATACTCGAGTCACAGTCGGCGGCAGGGTCGGCGGGTGAGGGGGAGAGGGCGCTGAGGCATACTTACCTGCTTCCGGGGCTCCTGGCGCTGTCCCTGCAGTCCCACGGTCTCCGGGTGCCGCAGCTCTTCCCCTGTTCAGCGGTCACGTGGGACCGCTCACTAGAGAAATGAATATGGACTCCACTCCCATAGGGGTGGAGCCGCATATTCATTTCTCTAGTGAGTGGTAACGGTGACCGCTGATAGAGGAAGAGGCTGCGGCACCGAAGACCAGCTGTCCGGGGGAAGGAGCGGGATGCCGGGAGCAGGTAAGTATGTCATATTCACCTGTCCGCGTTCCACCCGCCGGGCGCCGCTCTGTCTTCGCATTCTCTTGCACTGACTGTTCAGGTCAGAGGGCGCGATGACGCATATAGTGTGCACGCCGCCCTCTGCCTGATCAGTCAGTGCAGAGAGACGCCGGACGGGACGCTGAGGAGCTGCAAGCAAGAAAGGTGAGTATGGCATTTTTTTTTTTTATTATTGCAGCAGCAGCAATGGCACAGCTTTCTATGGTACATCTATGGGGCAATAATGAACGGTGAGTCACCAGTGAATTATCTACAGTGGAGTGGCTAAAACGAGGTCATCAAAGGCATGTGACTGCAGTGAGGCCTCAAAAATTCAACTCCAATCTAGTCACCTCACCAGTGAACCATCTAGAGTGGAGTGGATGGAATGAGGACCACAAAATATCCACTCCGATCTAGTCACGTCAGTACTGAGCCGTCTAGAGTGGAGTTGATAAAATGAGGCCTCTTTTTCTCCTCTTTCAGGTAACATCGGGGGCTTATCTACAGCATTACAGAATGCTGCAGATAAGCCCCTGATACCGGTGGGCTTACCTCACCCGCGATTTTCGGGGTGACAGGTTCCCTTTAAAAGGCACTGCAGAGGATGATATGGGGTAAAGGGGACTGCACATGATGATATGGGGGCTTAAAGTGGGATTGCACATGATGTGGGGAGGGGGGTTAAAGGGGGACTGCACATGATGATGTGAGGAGAGGGGTTATGGGGGACTGCACATGATGATTTGGAGAGAGGGTTAAAGGGGGACTGCACATGATGATGTGGGGAGGGGTTTAAAGGGGGACTGCACATGATGATGTGGGGAGGGGGTTAAAGGGGGACTGCACATGATGATGTGGGGAGGGGGTTAAAGGGGGACTGCACATGATGTGGGGAGGGGGTTAAAGGGGGACTGCACATGATGACGTGGGGAGGGGGTTAAAGGGGGATTGCACATGATGATGTGGAGAGGGGGCACCACCCGCCCTTTGATCTCACATGCTTAATGAGGTCCATAAAACTTTCACACCACTTGTCTAATCTTACCTAATTAAGGATTCTCTCTTTAAGCTGTGTTTGTTTATTTAAATGTCCATGTATCACACCATGCCTGTGCTCCTTACTGTACATAATTGGGTTTCCTCAAATATCATGTCATATCAGCCTGATGAAGAGACATAAGCCATCTTGAAAGCTTGCTTTGTAACATCATTCACTATATTTTGTTAGCCATTAAAAGGTATCACACCCACAAGATTCCCATTTTGTTTCTCCCACTGAGAGCACTCTATATCTTTTTATACAGCCATACTACTGTATGCTCTTCCTAGGTCACGCTGTAGATGGCGATGTCATCCAGGTAGGCACAGGCATAGTCCTGGAGACCATCCAGAAGCCGGTCAGCCAGCCTCTGGAAGGTCACCGGGGCAGTCTTCATCCCGAATGGCATAACTCGAAACTGGAATAAGCCAAACGGGGTGACAAATGCCGACTTGGGAATAGCACAGGACTAAGGGGAATCTGCCAGTAGCCTTTGCATAGATCGATGGTGGTCAAATACTTTGCCCCTGCCAGCCGGTCTAACAAGTCATCCACACATGGGATACATGCGGCATGGGATACGCATCCGTCACTGTTTTCTCATTGAGCTTACGATAGTCTACACAAAACCGTGTACTCCCATCCTTCTTGGGCACTAACACTACGGGGGATGCCCAGGGACTATCTGACTCTTCAATTACCCCTAAACGCAACATCTCTTGTATCTCTTGTCGCATCCCTTCTCGTATAGACTCAGGGACGCGGAAGGGGGGTTGTCGCAGGGGGGTCTGATCCTGGGTCTCAACCTTGTGTTGTGCCAGGTGAGTGTACCCGGGTTTCCCCGAAAACATCCTCTGTCGCTGCCTCAACAACTCCTCTGCCTGCTTTCTCTCCCGGGGACCTAAGTCTTCACCCCAGTGTACCTGGTCCCATGTTTTAGACTGAGTCCTCTCCCCTAAGACATCAGGCAAGGGAAGTCCGGCTAAATCTTCTGCTTCAGGTGCACAGATGACCACGACCTCTTCAGGGCGCTCCCGATAGGGCTTCAGCATATTCACGTGGAACATGCGGATAACCCTGGGGTCGTCACAATCGGCGACATTATAGGTGGTGTCGGCTATTTTCCCCACTACCTGGTAGGGCCCCTGCCATGCAGCTTGGAACTTATTCTGCCTAGTGGGCTCTAACACCAGGACCTTCTGCCCTATTTCCAAGGTGCGCTCTCTGGTCCTCTGATCGTACCATACGCGCTGGCGCTGCTGGGCCACCTGCATGTTCCCACGTACAGCCTGGGTCAGCTCCTGTAGGCGGTCCCGGAATTCCAGCACATAGGGTACAATAGGTACCCCTTCTATGATGCCCTCCCCTTCCCAGTGTTCTAGCGCTAAGTCTAGGGGTCCCCTTACCCGTCTCCCTTATACCAGTTCGAATGGGGAGAACCCCGTGGATTCTTGGGGCACCTCTCGATAGGCAAACAGGAGGTGAGGCAAGAATTTCTCCCAGTCCCTGTAGGTCTTGGTAAAAGTCCCAATGAGTTGTTTTAACGTCCCGTTAAAGCGTTCACACAACCCATTGGTTTGCGGGTGGTACGGGGCGCTTCTAATGGACTTTACGCCGCACAGCTTCCACAGTTGGTTGGTCACCTCTGCTGTAAACTGGGTACCCTGGTCTGAGATAATCTCCCGGGGAAATTCAACCCGTGAGAAAACCTGGAGCAGGGCAGCCGCCACTGTCTCTGCCAGTATGTTAGGTAACGCAACCGCCTCTGGATACCGTGTGGCATAATCTACCACTGTCAATATATATCTTTTCCCTGACGGACTGGGTTTGGCTAACGGCCCTATCAGATCGACCGCTACTCGGCTAAATGGTTCCTCCACAATGGGGAGGGGGCGTAATTTGGCCTTGCATCGATCTCCCCTTTTGTCAATGCGCTGGCAACTGTCACAGGTCTGGCAGTATTGACGAACATCATAGGTTACCCCCGGCCAAAAGAAGTTTTGTGTCAGACGATGCCTGGTGCGACTGACGCCGAAGTGCCTGGCCAAGGGTATGTCATGAGAGATTTGCAGTAACTCCTGCCTATACTTCTTGGGAACTACCAGCTGTCATTTTATAGTGGTGCTCGTCCCTGTGTGGTGCTGCTCTGTGATCCGGTAGAGGAGTCCCTGCTTCCATATAAACTGTTCCCCTTCCAGTACCCCTCTCCCCTCCTGTGCCTTCCCACGATATCCCTCCAATGAAGGATCCTCAAGTAACTCCCTCTTAAATTCATCTGGGGTGGCCCAAGAAATGTGTCTGGCTATGGGAATACGTGTAGGGCTGGGATGTCTTACCTGGGCCTCCTCTGAGTGTGATTCCGCCTCCGCAGCTCGAGCTTGTCTCCGGGTGGTCACAGGATATGTCTCAGCCAGAGGGGCAACCGAGAAGGCAGACAACATGGGCCACAAGTCATTTCCCAGCAATACGTCTGCAGGCAAATCCTCCATCAAGCCGACCTCAACAAGGCCATCCCCAACTCCCCAGTTCAGGTGAATCCTGGCAGTGGGCAGTCGATGTATGGCTCCCCCTGCTACATGGACTGCCACTGTCCGGTCCGTCTTCCCTTGGTCCCGGACGAGATGAGGCTTCACAAGGGTCAAAGAATCTCTTAGTCCCTGCATGCGTTTCCCATTAACCCACACGACCTGTTGTCGATTATCTGCCCGGGCTGCCTGCATGGGGTCTACTTCATGCACCACTTCCTCCATGTCTTCCACCCCTTGGTTAGTTGTAGCCCCCAATGCCGGGTCAGCTTCGCCTTGGTAGCAGTGTACAGCGGCCCGGCGGAAGGTAGCTGTTCCCGCCTTTGGCCACTGGGTATGCTGAGTCCGGTTGGGACATTGTCTTTGCAGGTGGCCCAGCTGACGGCAGGTGTGGCATCGAGCCCCAGGGGAACTGTGGTAGGCCGGGTTTCTAGCTGGTCCCCCTACAATCTTCGGTGGTTTGGGGCCCTCCAGGTCCATGGGCGGACCCCTAGTGACCATCTTTGATCCGGACAACAGAGGCCTCCTGGCGTCATGATGTTCATCGGCCAGACGAGCGGCTTCCTCAAGAGTCATTGGCCGCCTGTCCCGAAGCCATTCCTGTGTCTCGGGGTTTAGTCCATTAAAGAATCGTTCTAACAAGAAGAGCTGGAGGACGTCCTCCTTAGTAGTTGCTTGGCTCCCTTGTACCCACTGTAGCAGTGACCGCCGTAATTTACAGGCCCATTCAGCGTGGGTATCGGTTACTCGTTTTATAAGTCCGCGGAACTTTTGGCGGTATGCCTCTGGTGTCAGCGCATACCGGGCCAAGATCACTTCTTTGATCCGCTCATAGTCCATACAGTCCTCATCAGTTACCGTGCAATAGGCGTCCGCTGCCCGGCCTGTCAGCTTGCTGGCCAGAATCTGAACCCGTTCCTCCGGCTTCACTTGATGAAGGGCACACTGCCGCTCAAGGTCCTGCAGAAAGCCATCAATGTCTTCCTCTGCCTCCCCCAACTGTCGGAAGGCATTATACTGGATCTTTTTGTGGCTTACTGTTGAAGGTACCTGGGCGGAAGCCAGAGCTCCCCCTGCTCGCTGACTCTCCTCTCTCCGCTCTGCCATCTCCATCTTGGCCAGCTCCACTTTGGTCCGCTCTGCCATCTCCATCTTGGCTAGCTCTATCCTGGTCCGCTCGGCCATCTTTTCCTTCAGATCAGTACGCACATCAGCCATCACCTCTCGTATGATCTCTACTGCAGGGTTTGGGCCATAGAACGCCAGTCTGTTCTTTACCTCCCTCTGGAATTCAGTCTCCTCCACGTTCACATTGGGGGGCGTTGCACTGTCGTGTTCCATGATGGCTGCTATCAAATCCGCTTTTGTATTGTTGCTGGCGATTAACCCTTGGGCTTCCACCAGATCTTTTAATGTAGTCCTCTTTAACTTCTGGTAGTTGTCTTCCATTCATTCCTTTCCTCCTGTAGAAGGGGTATCAGATCCCGCTGTCTGCCACCAGTTTAACGGGGTCTACCAAGCTGGGGTACCTCTTTCAGTACCACCCCGTGCTTCAGGAGGTCCACTCTGCTTTTGCTGGATTCTGAATGAAGGACGCTGGCTGGAATTCCTTGGTTATGTGAGAGCATATAAAAGCTGACTGCTACTCCACGAATTTCCAGTCTAAAAGAACACACTTTATTTACAGCACACAAAATATATAACACAGATAAACAGGGCAGGCCAATAGAAAAAGGGCCGGAGCCTGCTGATATTTACTGTGGGAATTACAAAGGGGGGTGAGGACAGAAGGGGGATATCTTGTCCTCTCTGCCCTGGGGCGCAGCCTGTGGACTGATGCATTTCACATGGAACCTATTATACATAATATATACTGCATAACATATTCTTTGTGCTGGGGTTCTGTAACAGTGCCAATTTAAATCTCCCTTTTTTGGGGGGTAGACTGCACCAAAACACCAAAACTCAGGCCCAGTGTATTACACTACACAATGTAAGTGGCAGAACGTGGCTGGAAGATATACGACAAACTAACAGAACTGACGTAGATCCACTTAGTGCCAATTTAAATCTCCCTTTTTTGGGGGAGAGACTGCACCAAAACCCAGGTCCTGTGTATTACACTATACAATGTAAGTGGCACAATGTGGCTGGAAGATATACGACAAACTAACAGAACTGACGTAGATCCACTTAGTGCCAATTAAAATCTCCCTTTTTTGGGGGGGAGACTGCACCAAAACCCAGGCCCAGTGTATTACACTATACAATGTAAGTGGCACAATGTGGCTGAAAGATATACGACAAACTAACAGAACTGATGTAGATCCACTTAGTGCCAATTTAAATCTCCCTTTTTTGGGGGGGAGACTGCACCAAAACTCAGGCCCAGTGTATTACACTACACAATGTAAGTGGTAGAACGTGGCTGGAAGATATACGACAAACTAACAGAACTGACGTAAATCCACTTAGTGCCAATTTAAATCTCCCTTTTTTTTTGGGGGGGGGGAGACTGCACCAAAACCCATGCCCAGTGTATTAGACAATACATTGTAAGTGGCAGAACGTGGCTGGAAGATATACGACAAACTAGCAGAACTGACGTAGATCCACTTAGTGCCAATTTAAATCTCCCTTTTTTGGGGGGGAGACTGCACCAAAACTCAGGCCCAGTGTATTTCACTACACAATGTAAGTGGCAGAACATGGCTGGAAGATATACGACAAACTAACAGAACTGACGTAGATCCACTTAGTGCCAATTTAAATCTCCCTTTTCTGGGGGGGAGACTGGACCAAAACTCAGGCCCAGTGTATTAAACTACACAATGTAAGTGGCAGAGCGTGGCTGGAAGATATATACGACAAACTAACAGAACTGGCGTACTGTAGATCCACTTAGTGCGAATTAAAATCTCCCTTTTTTGGGGGGGAGACTGTACCAAAACTCAGGCCCAGTGTATTACACTACACAATGTAAGTGGCAGAATGTGGCTGGAAGATATACGACAAACTAACAGAACTGACGTAGATCCACTTAGTGCCAATTTCAATATCCATTTTTTGGGGGGGAGACTGCAACAAAACTCAGGCCCAATGTATTACACCACACAATGTAAGTAGCAGAACGTGGCTGGAAGATATATCAAAAAATACAAGGGCTGTAGTACAATTTCAGTCTCCCTACAATGATCACCGGACATGTATGGCAGCAATAAAAAGGACAGCTGCACACAAAAGTGTGGACAAATCTATATACATAATTGTCTAAGGGGTACAAAGCCGAGTTTGTATCTCGACTTCAGGAAAATGGCCGCCGCGATCTCCATCTGCACACGCGCGGCATCCCGCGGCCATTTTCCTGAAGCCCCGTGCAGCAGAGCACTCCATCTGCGCACGCGCGGCCTCAGGAAGATGGCCGCCCCCACCGATGACAAGGGTAATAGCGCAGATCGCGCGCTTTTTCTTCACCTGCGCGCAGTGGATTCGGCACTTGGACATGCGCACACCACTACGCCACCAACGGAAAGCTGGGGAAGAAACAGCGATGTCACCACGCCCACCTGACCTGATCAGCCTGATTGACAGGTGAAAACGGCGACTTTGGTAATGTATTTCGCAGCATAGGTGGGGAATCAGGGTACACTACATACACTATTGTAACGCATAGCGAAGGCCCTATTTAACAGTATTTTTATCTCAATCTGAAAAAACGGGGTGACAGGTTCCCTTTAATGGCAGCGGTAACGGCCCGCGGTGTAACGCACTCCTTTAACGCTGCTATTAACCCTGTGTGTCCCCAACTATTTACTATTGATGCTGCCAATGTGGCATCAATAGTAAAAATATGTCATGTTAAAAATAATTTAAAAAAAACCAAACCTGCTATACTCACCCTCCGCCGCCTTTCTCGCTCCTCTCCACGCTCCCGGGACCGCTGCATTGCAAGCGGCAGCTTCCGCTCCCGTCCCAGCGCTGGTGTGCGACAAGGACCTGCCGTGACGTCACGGTCGGTCATGTGACCGCGACGTCATCATAGGCCCTGCTCACACCAGCGCTGGGACGGGACCGCAAGCTGCCGCTTGCAATGGAGCGGTCCCGGGAGCGTGGATAGGAGAGAGAAAGGCGGCGGAGGGTAAGTATAGCAGGACTTCAACGGGCTATAGGTGAGTATATGTTTATTTTATTTTATTTTTTTAAGTCTCTATACTACGTGGCTCTGTGCTGGGCAATATACTACATGACTGGGCAATATACTACGTGGCTCTGCTATATACTATGTGGCTGGGCAATATACCGTACTACGTGGGCTGTGCTATATACTATGTGGCTGGGCAATATACTATGTGGCTGGGCAATATACTACGTGACTGGGCAATAGACTACGTAACTGGGCAATATACTACGTGACTGGGCAATATACTACGTGGCTGGGCAATATACTACGTGGCTGGGCAATATACCATGTGGCTGGGCAATATACTACGTCACTCGGCAATATACTACGTGGCTGGGCAATATACTACATGGCTGGGTAATATACTATGTGGCTGGGCAATATACTACGTGACTGGGCAATATACTACGTCACTCGGCAATATACTACGTGGCTGGGCAATATACTACGTGGCTGGGCAATATACTACGTGGCTGGGCAATATACTACGTCACTCGGCAATATACTACGTGGCTGGGCAATATACTACGTGGCTGGGCAATATACTACGTGGACATGCATATTCTAGAATACCCGATGCGTTAGATTCGGGCCACCATCTAATAAACAAGATAACTGTGCAGAAAGGAGCAACAGGATTTTTGCTTTTAAAAAAGCAGTTTGGTTTGCACAGCGGTGTACAAACAGCAATGCAGCTAATAAGCTACAGAGCTGATGCACAAAAATATAAACTCCACTGTCCCTGCAAAAAAATGGTGGTGTTGGGCAGTGGAAATTGCTACAGCACAAGCAGTTTTGGGGTTAATCTTCCCTCCCTAACTATATCCCTTCTTATGATGAAGCTGCAGCAACCTCTCCCTATGCTATGATCGGCAGAAGTAAGATGGCGGTCGGTGTGCACGCCCCTTTATAGCCCCTGTGACACTGCAGAAAGCAAGCCAATCACTGTCATGCCCTTCTCTAAGATGGTGGGGACTGAGACCTATGTCATCACGCTGCCCACACTCTGCGTCCTCCTTCATTGGCTGAAAAATGGCGCTGAAAGCGTCATATGAAATGCGACTTTGGCGCAAAGATCGCCGACCTCATGGCTGATCCCACACTAGGATCGGGTCGGGTTTCACGAAACCCGACTTTGCTGAAAGTCGGCGATTTTTCAATTTGTCCAATCCATTTCGCTCAACCCTAGCTGTAAGCCATAATCATCAACATTAACAGAAATAAACACTTGAAATAGATCACTCTGTTTGTAATGACTCTCATTACGAGATTCACTTTTTGTATTGAAGAAGTGAAATAAATTAACTTTTTCATGATATTCTAATTTAGTGAGAAGCACCTGTAACTGACTGTACTGTAGTTTCATCCATCAGACACTAGATGGCGCTGTGGTTCCCAGTGACGTCAGGGGTCCTGCAGCCTCTAGTCAATAATAGCAGCAGTAAACATTGCCGGGTGCGGTGGCGTGCGCCTGTAATCCCAGCGACTAGGGAGGCTTAGTCTGGGGGATCGCTTGAGTCCAGGAGTTCGAGGCTGGCTGCACTGGGCTATGTCAATTGGGTGTCTGCACTAAGTTAAGCAATTAATAAGGTGGCTGTTGAGAAGAGAGCTCAAAGCTTACCAGGATATGGAAGAGGGGTGAACCGGCCCAGGACGGGAGCGCGGTGAAACCCACAAGCTGATAAATAGTGAGACTACGCCTGTGAATAGCCAGTGTATAACAGCGTGACACAGACTTTTTATGCGCACAGAAAATATTAATTTTATCAGGGAATAATGTATTATCTAAATCAGATTTTTTGGGTCAATGTTTTTTTTCCCCAATGTTTTTGTTCCCCATATAACAATCTGTATTAAAAATAAAAAGTAGTAATATAATATTATTATAATTATCATTTATGCTTAGAGCACCATTGAGTCCATGTAAGGGGTTACATACAGTGTACAAATAAAAAAAAACACGGTGAACAAACTAATAATGACAGACTGGTACAGAGAAGAGAGGGCCCTACCCTTGCAGGCCTACAGTCTCGAGGATAATGGGATGGAGACAGTAGGGTAGGGGGTCACGGCAGCTTAGGTGGTGGTGAGGTGGTAGTAGGGTCGTGTCAGGCTGTAGGCCTTCATGGAGAGGTAGGTTTTCAAGTTCTATCTGAAGGTTCCGACTGTGGTAGATAATCAAACGTTTTGAGGTACAGAGTTCCAGAGGATGGGGGATACTTAGACATACCTCCCAACCGTCCCGGATCGAGCAGGACTGTCCTGATTTCGACAGCCCCGTGATCCCGGGCGGGACATTAGTTGTCCCGCACTGGTTGGGAGGTGTGTATATCACCCGGTCAGCTTCCTGAGTCCCTGCACCCGCAGAGCAGCACACCACATATTGGCTGCTCTGTGCGCACAGGACCTGTGATGAAGTCACAGGATGGGAGGAGTCGGGGTCAGATGATCGGGAGGACCTCCGTGTACAGGACTCTGCTGGTTGCCATGGCGCCGGACGAGGGTAAAGGTACCTTCACACATAACGATATTGTTAACGATATCGTTGCTTTTTGTGACGTAGCAACGATATCGTTAATGAAATCGTTATGTGTGACAGCGACCAACGATCAGGCCCCTGCTGGGAGATCGTTGGTCGCTGAATAAAGTCCAGAACTTTATTTCGTCGCTGGACTCCTGCTGACATCGCTGGATCGGCGTGTGTGACACCGATCCAGCGATGTCTTCACTGGTAACCAGGGTAAACATCGGGTAACTAAGCGCAGGGCCGCGCTTAGTAACCCGATGTTTACCCTGGTTACCATCCTAAAAGTAAAAAAAACAAACAGTACATACTTACCTAACGCTGTCTGTCCTCCAGCGCTGTGCTCTGCACTCCTCCTGCACTGGCTGTGAGCGTCGGTCAGCCGGAAAGCAGAGCGGTGACGTCACCGCTCTGCTTTCCGGCCGCTGTGCTCACACAGACAGTACAGGAGGAGTGCAGAGCGCAGCGCTGGAGGACAGACAGCGTTAGGTAAGTATGTACTGTTTGTTTTTTTTACTTTTAGGATGGTAACCAGGGTAAACATCGGGTTACTAAGCGCGGCCCTGCGCTTAGTTACCCGATGTTTACCCTGGTTACCGGCATCGTTGGTCGCTGGAGAGCGGTCTGTGTGACAGCTCTCCAGCGACCAAACAGCGACGCTGCAGCGATCCGGATCGTTGTCGGTATCGCTGCAGCGTCGCTTAATGTGAAGGGGCCTTTAGCGAGTGTGAGATCAGGAGGTGTTTACAGTGTGGATGTAGCAGAGCCGTGTGTGTACGAGGTGTATGGATTGGAGCAGCGTGTGAAAGGTGTATGGAGCGGAGTCGTGTGTGTAAGACGTGTACGGAGCGGAGCCATGTGTGTAAGAGGTGTGCGGATCGGAGCAATGTGTGTAAGAGGTGTGCGGATCGGAGCAGAGTGTGAAAGGTGTATGGAGCAGAGTCGTGTGTGTACGAGGTGTACGGAGCGGAGCCACGTGTGTACGAGGTGTACAGAGCAGAGCCACGTGTGTATGAGGTGTGCGGAGCAGAGCCACATGTGTACGAGGTGTGCGGAGCAGAGCCATGTGGGTACAAGTTATACGGAGTGGAGCAGCGTGTGCAATGTGTATAGAGCGGAGCCGTGTGTGTACGAGGTGTATGGAGTGGTGCCGTGTGTGTGCAAGGTATACTGAGCAGAGCAGCGTGTGCAATGTGTATGGAGCGGAGCCGTGTGTGTACGAGGTGTACGGAGTAGTGCCGTGTGTGTACGAGATGTATGGAGAGGAGCCGTGTGTGTATGAGGTGTACGGAGCGGAGCCATGTGTGTGCAAGGTATGTGGAGCAGCATGTGCAATGTGTACGGAGTGGAGCCGTGTGTGTACGAGGTGTACGGAGTAGAGCCGTATGTGTATTAGGTGTACGGAGCGGAGCCGCATGTGCAAGGTGTATGGAGCGCAGTCGTGTGTGTACGAGGTGTATGGAGCGGAGCCGTGTGTGTACGAGGTGTACGGAGTGGAGCCGTGTGTGTACGAGAGATGAACGGAGAGGAGCCGTGTGTGTATGAGGTGTACGGAGTGGAGCAGTGTGTGTACGAGGTGTACAGAGCTGAGCCGTGTGTGTACGAGGTGTACGGAACTGAGCCGTGTGTGTACGAGGTGTACGGAGTTGAGCCGTGTGTGTACGAGGTGTACGGAGTGAAGCCGTGTGTGTACGAAGTGTACGGAGCGGAGCTGTGGGTGTACGAGGTGTACGGAGCGGAGCCGTGTGTGTACGAGGTGTACGGAGCGAAGCCGTGGGTGTACGGAACGGAGCCGTGTGTGTACGAGGTGTACGGAGCGGAGCCGTGTGTGTACGAGGTGTACAGAGCAGACGCTGGCTGAGTCGGATCGGAGCAGATATTGCTCCTCGCTCTGACACTGACTGGCACAGGAGACACGGAGGTCTTTATCAGTGCCGTATCACAGCTGCAGCGACGTGAGCAGTCAGCGGCGCAGCTGGATGACATCATTCAGCGAAGTGGGAGTGGAAGCTGCCGGCTGCTGCGAGGGTGCGCGGTGAAAGGTGTGTGTGTGTGTAGTGATGGAGAAGGCAATGGTGGAGGTAACCATGTGTGGCCATTATACTGTACCCAGCATTGTGTGTGACCATTATACTGTACCCAGCATTGTGTGGGGCCATTATACTGTACAAAGCATCATGTGGGGCCATTATACTGTATGGACCATCACGTGGGGCAAGTATACTGTATGCAGTATCATGTGGGGCCATTATACAGTATGGAGCATAATGTGGCCATTATACAGTATGGAGCATCATGTGTGGCCATTATACAGTATGCAGCATCATGTGGGCCCATTATACTGTATGGAGCATCACGTGGGGCCAGTACACTGTACGCAGCATCATTTGGGGCCATTATACATTATGGAGCATCATGTGTGGCCAATATACAATATGCAACATCATGTGGGCCCATTATACTGTATGGAGCACTTGGGGCCAGTACACTGTACGCAGCATCATTTGGGGCCATTATACAGTATGGAGCATCATGTGTGGCCATTATACAGTATGGAGCATCACGTGGGGCCAGTACACTGTATGCAGCATCATTTGGGGCCATTATACAGTAGGGAGCGTCATGTGTGGCCATTATACAGTATGGAGCATCATGTGGGGCCAGTACACTGTATGCAGCATCATTTGGGGCCATTATACAGTATGGAGCGTCATGTGTGGCCATTATACAGTATGGAACATCACGTGGGGCCAGTACACTGTAAGCAGCATCATTTAGGGCTATTATACAGTATGGAGCATCATGTGGGACCATTATACGGTATGGAGCATCATGTGGGGCCATTATCCAGTATGGAGCAATGTGTGGCCATATTTTTTTGTTTATATTTATTATTTACGAAACATTGAGATCAGAAGTGCTAAGTGGGTGTGGTTGGGGCGTGACTAGTTATGAAATGGGTGTGGTCAGAGGTGTGGCTTAAAATTTGCCACTGCGAGCACCGCTAACTTTGTCCCTCTTTCCCGTCCTCAAAAGTTGGGAGGTATGCACTTAGAGAAGTAGAAGGCAAAGTGAGAAACCATTTCACCTGATACGGCTTGTGGCGTGGGGAAGCATGGAGCACGTGTAGTTGCACGCTTATAAGATTAATGAAAAAAAGGATTGTTCCAGCTTCCAAATAGTCCAAATAGAATAATTTATTTGCTTGCATATAAAAAACAGACTTGTAAAGGCAAGTTCACATGACCAAATATCAGCGTAAAGCAGCTACGCGTTTCAAACACACTGGGTGTTCTTTGTCAAAGCTATATTACAGATGAAATAACAATGAAGACACAAAAGAGAATAGTAAAACCAAAAACACTCAGTTTGAAAAAATGTTGCAGTAATCCGCAAGTGCTAGTAAAAGATGTAAAAAACAGGGTATTTGGTTGATACGTTTTTTTGCAAAAAATGTATACTAAGCTGCTCTACCAATCTTCACGGTATACCCTTATCAGAGCAGTCCTAACTAATGTATGCAATCCCTATCTGATGTATTTAAAAACCTGATCATCTGTATATAACCTGTGTGAACAGGGTTCAGAGAGGAAAAATCCATGTGTGCATACAGGGTAGAACAGCTTTTGTGCAGATAGCCCAAGAGGAGTGGTGGAACTCCCCAGTCTTGTAGACACAAGAGAACAATTATGGAAACAGGAACACATGGGCTACTTGCACAGTGAACAAGTCTGTAGGATCATGTTCACACACCACCAAGAAACCTGAAGACACAAAAGAGAATAGTAAAACCAAAAACACTCAGTTTGAAAAAATGTTGCAGTAATCCGCAAGTGCTAGTAAAAGATGTAAAAAACAGGGTATTTGGTTGATACGTTTTTTTGCAAAAAATGTATACTAAGCTGCTCTACCAATCTTCACGGTATACCCTTATCAGAGCAGTCCTAACTAATGTATGCAATCCCTATCTGATGTATTTAAAAACCTGATCATCTGTATATAACCTGTGTGAACAGGGTTCAGAGAGGAAAAATCCATGTGTGCATACAGGGTAGAACAGCTTTTGTGCAGATAGCCCAAGAGGAGTGGTGGAACTCCCCAGTCTTGTAGACACAAGAGAACAATTATGGAAACAGGAACACATGGGCTACTTGCACAGTGAACAAGTCTGTAGGATCATGTTCACACACCACCAAGAAACCTGAAGACACAAAAGAGAATAGTAAAACCAAAAACACTCAGTTTGAAAAAATGTTGCAGTAATCCGCAAGTGCTAGTAAAAGATGTAAAAAACAGGGTATTTGGTTGATACGTTTTTTTGCAAAAAACGTATCAACCAAATACCCTGTTTTTTACATCTTTTACTAGCACTTGCGGATTACTGCAACATTTTTTCAAACTGAGTGTTTTTGGTTTTACTATTCTCTTTTGTGTCTTCAGGTTTCTTGGTGGTGTGTGAACATGATCATACAGACTTGTTCACTGTGCAAGTAGCCCATGTGTTCCTGTTTACAGATGAAATAACAAGTATTTATCTACACTGAGACCAATGAGAATCAGTCAAAAGGTCATGTGACAAACACTAATTAAAATCACAATCAACATATGTGAGAACAACCTCAATACAACTGGGGACTGTATTGAATTAAACAAACTGGGTTGTTTTTGTGAGAGGTATGTGTGTGGGTCTTAGAAGTAGTTAAATCCTTACGCTTTTTCTTGTAAACAATGCTCTAAGCTTTGATTAATAACCAGCTTGAATAATCCCTCTTTTTAAGTTTGTTTCCAACTGTCAAATTCAAAATTAAGACTAGAACTATAGCTGCAGTTTCTATATATCCGTGTAAATTCACCAACAGGAATAGATTTGACAGTACGACGTG
This sequence comes from Ranitomeya imitator, assembly GCF_032444005.1. Lineage (NCBI taxonomy): Eukaryota > Metazoa > Chordata > Amphibia > Anura > Dendrobatidae > Ranitomeya > Ranitomeya imitator. Next base: position 711,889,452 of record NC_091282.1, on the reverse strand, counting down.
GGTGACTGCTGGAGGCAAGAAGGATACTGTTTCCAGATAGTGGCTTGTCAAAAGTAGATGTGGAAACAAACTCGCCCACAATACCTCTTAATGATAAATCTAAAAAACGTATCTACGAGGAGTCATGATTACAAGTGAACCGCAAATTAAATTCATTCTTGTTTAAATGGCCCATGAATTCTGGTATGGCAGACACATCGCCACTCCAGATAATGAGTGTATCATCGATGTATCTGCCATACCAGAAAACGCATGGCCCAAAGGGGTTGCGGTCCAAATACCAGAACATTTCCTCCCAATATGCCATAACCGAATTTGCTACAGATGGAGAGTGCTTACCACCCATGGAAACTCCTTTACTCTGCATTTAACACTGCTGATCAAAACAAAAATAATTGAGATTTAAAATAAATGTTACAGATTGCAAAATAAATTCACATAGATCATGGGAATAATCACTATATTTTAGCAAATGAAATTCTAGGTCTTTAATTACGACATCCTGCGGTATAGATGTATACAATGCAATAACATCACAGGTCATCCAATAAAAATTCTCACCCCATTGAATGTCTGATAATTGCTCCAAGACATCCTTGGAATCTCGAAGAAACCCTGGAGTCCGCAAAGAGGCTGCAATAAAGAATCCAGCCAATGGCTGAAGTATTCTGTGGCTGACCCAATGCCCGAGATGAGTGGTCGCATGGGTGGTAGGCACACATCTTTTTGTACTTTTGGTAAGGCGGTCATTATGGGAAAGATGGGGCGTTCAACCTTCAGATAATCACCTTGGTACTTAAAGGGAACCTGTCACCCCGTTTTTTCAGATTGAGATATAAATACTGTTAAATAGGGCCTGCGCTGTGCGTTACTATAGTGTATGTAGTGTACCCTGATTCCCCACCTATGCTGAGAAATACATTACCAAAGTCGCCGTTTTCGCCTGTCAATCAGGCTGGTCAGGTCGGGTGGGCGTGGTGACATTGCTGTTTTCTTCCCCAGCTTTCCGTTGGTGGCGTAGTGGTGTGCGCATGTCCAAGTTCCGAATTCCCTGCGCGCACGTGAAGACACAGCACGCGATCTGCGCTGTCATCCCTTTAATCGGTGGGGGCGGCCATCTTCCTGGGGCCGCGCATGCGCAGATAGCGTGCTCTGCTGCACGGGGCTTCAGGAAAATGGCCGCGGGATGCCGCGCGTGCGCAGAAGAGATCGCGGCGGCCATTTTCCCAAAGCCGAGATGCAAACTCGGCTTTGGGAAAATGGCCGCCGCGATCTCTTGTGCGCACGCACGGCATCCCGCGGCCATTTTCCTGAAGCCCCGTGCAGCAGAGCACTCTATCTGCGCACGCGCGGCCCCAGGAAGATGGCCGCCCCCACCGATGAAAGGGATGACAGCGCAGATCGCGCGCTGCTTGTTCACGTGCCCACAGTGGATTAGTCACTTCAACATGCGCACACCACTACGCCACCAACGTAAAGCTGAGGAAGAAACAGCGCTGTGAACACGCCCACCCGACCTGACCAGCCTGATTGACAGGCGAAAACGGCGACTTTGGTAATGTATTTCTCAGCATAGGTGGGGAATCAGGGTACACTACATACACTATTGTAACGCACAGCGCAGGCCCTATTTAACAGTATTTATATCTCAATCTCAAAAAACGGGGTGACAGGTTCCCTTTAAATAAAACAACCAGGGAAACGCCCTCATCAATCAATTTGAACAAGTTCCTCTGAACGCGCTGTGTAGGATCATGGGTGAACTTGTTATATGTGCTGGTATCCTGCAACAATGCGTTAATCTGGTCTCTATACATTTGAGTGTCCATGAAAACCCCCAGGCTTCCCTTGTCAGCCATCTTCGAAATTACCTTCAATTCCTGTACAGCTTTCTGTTGGGACATGCTGAGATTGACTCCCCTTTTTTCTGATTTAATAGAAATATTTAGGGTTTTGAGCTCTCTTTCAATTACTTGAAAACGATCCATGCATTCCACTCTAGACTGCACAGGTTAAAGAAAAGGATTCTATGTCTGAAAAAAAATCAGCTTGATTACTTGATTTAGTTATACTTGAATTATCATTACTAAGGTCATGCAGATCCTTAAGAGTTAATTGCTCAGAGAAAGTGAGACCATGATATTCATTGCAAACAGTATCCCTGTTCAAACTAGAGGTATTGGGTGCAGAGAATTAAAAGTGTCATCACAAGTCATTCTCGCAATGCATTACTGGGAACGGGAGCATCGTGAGGATCAGGAAGGCTGTGGGGGACACAGGAAGGTGAGAATATCACGATTTTTTTTTTAAATTATTATTATTTTTAAAATTATATCTTTTTACTATTGATGCTGTATAGGCAGCATCAATAGTAAAACGTTGGTCACACTTCTCAAACACTATGTTTGGCAAGTGTGACCAACCTGTCAGTTTTCCAAGCGATGCTACAGATCACTTGAAAAACGCTTGCATTCTGCAAGCTAATTACGCTTGTAAAATGCTAGTGTTTAGCGAGAAAACGCATGCCAATTCCGCATGCGTTTTTCCCGCTGCAGGCTATGTGAGCACATAGCCTTAAACTCAGAATCATTGCGTTTCTCTAAACTGGCTTTGACATTATCAATATTTAATGAATATTTTTAAGTTACTCTTCCTTATATTTCATGATAAGTTGCATTAGCTTAAAAGAACAGTTGGTAAGAATTTGATTCTATTCACACACAAATTCATGGGGAAGTGGGAATTTTTACGGAGATAATTAAGGTTGTAAAGTCCCACCGTAATTTTGCTCATACGTTTCTCCAATTTCTTAATGTCCATAGATAAATCATTATTTGCAAGGTCCATGCACAAATCAGTAGTTTCCAATGAAAATAACTAAGCTGCTTTCTGCGCTCTGGTTCAGAGTCCATGCAAAATTGTAAACAAATATATACTGTATATACTAGATGGTGGCCTGATTCTAAGGCATTGGGTATGCTAGAATATGTATTTATGTGTGTATATAGCAGCCACATAGTATATAGCACAGGCCACGTAGTATATAGGAGCCATGTAGTATATAGCAGACAAATACTACATGGCCTGTGCTATATACTATGTGGCTGCTATATACATACATATTGTAGAATACCCGATGCGTTAATACAGGCCACACAATATATAACAGTGGCCACGCAGTATATAACACAGCCACATACTATATAACAGCCCACGCAGTATATAGCAGCCACGCAGTATATAGCACAGGCGACGTAGTATATAACACAGGCCATGCAGTATATAACACTGGCCACATAAGGCCACATAATATATAGCACAGCTCACGCAGTATATAGCAGCCACGTAGTATATAACACTGCCTACGCAGTATATAGCAGCGACGTAGTATATAACCCAGCCCACGCAGTATATAGCAGCCACGTAGTATATAACACTGCCCACGCAGTATATAACAGTGGCCACATAATATATAGCTCAGCCCATGCAGTATATAACACTGCCTATGTAGTATATAGCAGCCACATGGTATCTAACACAGCCCACGTAGTATACAGCAGTGTGGGCACCTGTTAAAAAAATAATTAAAATAAAAAATAGTTACATACTTACCCCCTGGGATCCACCGAAGCTCCAGCGATACGCGCGCGGCTGCTGCCATCTTCCGTTCCCAGGATGCATTGCGAAATTACCCAGATGACTTAGCGGTCTCGCGAGACCGCAAAAGTCTTCTGGGTAATTTCACAATGCATCTGAGAATAGCAGGTTTTTTGTTTTTTTATTATTTTTAACATTACATTTTTTTACTATTGATGCCACATAGGCAGCATTAATAGTAAAAAGTTGGGGACACACAGGGTTAATAGCAGCGGTTACGGAGTGCGTTACCCACGGCATAACGCGGTCCTTTACCACCGGCATTAACCCAGTGTGAGCGGTGACTGGAGGGGAGTATGCGGGCACCGGGCACTGACTGCGGGGAGTAAGTAGCGGCCATTTTCTTCCAGACTGTGCCCGTCGCTGATTGGTTGTGGCTGCAACCAATCAGCGACTTGGATTTCCATGACAGAGGCCGCAACCAATGAATAGCCGCGACAGAAAGAAGGACAGAAAGACGGAAGTGACCCTTAGACAATTATATATATATATATATATATATATATATATATATATATATATATACAGTGGGGCAAAAAAGTATTTAGTCAGTCAGCAATAGTGCAAGTTCCACCACTTAAAAAGATGAGAGGCGTCTGTAATTTACATCATAGGTAGACCTCAACTATGGGAGACAAACTGAGAAAAAAAAATCCAGAAAATCACATTGTCTGTTTTTTTAACATTTTATTTGCATATTATGGTGGAAAATAAGTATTTGGTCAGAAACAAACAATCAAGATTTCTGGCTCTCACAGACCTGTAACTTCTTCTTTAAGAGTCTTCTCTTTCCTCCACTCATTACCTGTAGTAATGGCACCTGTTTAAACTTGTTATCAGTATAAAAGACACCTGTGCACACCCTCAAACAGTCTGACTCCAAACTCCACTATGGTGAAGACAAAAGAGCTGTCAAAGGACACCAGAAACAAAATTGTAGCCCTGCACCAGGCTGGGAAGACTGAATCTGAAATAGCCAACCAGCTTGGAGTGAAGAAATCAACACTGGGAGCAATAATTAGAAAATGGAAGACATACAAGACCACTGATAATCTCCCTCGATCTGGGGCTCCATGCAAAATCCCACCCCGTGGGGTCAGAATGATCACAAGAACGGTGAGCAAAAATCCCAGAACCACGCGGGGGGACTTGGTGAATGAACTGCAGAGAGCTGGGACCAATGTAACAAGGCCTACCATAATTAACACACTACGCCACCATGGACTCAGATCCTGCAGTGCCAGACGTGTCCCACTGCTTAAGCCAGTACATGTCCGGGCCCGTCTGAAGTTTGCTAGAGAGCATTTGGATGATCCAGAGGAGTTTTGGGAGAATGTCCTATGGTCTGATGAAACCAAACTGGAACTGTTTGGTAGAAACACAACTTGTCGTGTTTGGAGGAAAAAGAATACTGAGTTGCATCCATCAAACACCATACCTAATGTAAAGCATGATGGTGGAAACATCATGTTTTGGGGCTGTTTCTCTGCAAAGGGACCTGGACGACTGATCCGGGTGCATGAAAGAATGAATGGGGCCATGTATCGTGAGATTTTGAGTGCAAACCTCCTTCCATCAGCAAGGGCATTGAAGATGAAACGTGGCTGGGTCTTTCAACATGACAATGATCCAAAGCACACCGCCAGGGCAACGAAGGAGTGGCTTCGTAAGAAGCATTTCAAGGTCCTGGAGTGGCCTAGCCAGTCTCCAGATCTCAACCCTATAGAAAACCTTTGGAGGGAGTTGAAAGTCCGTGTTGCCAAGCCAAAAACATCACTGCTCTAGAGGAGATTTGCATGGAGGAATGGGCCAACATACCAACAACAGTGTGTGGCAACCTTGTGAAGACTTACAGAAAACGTTTGACCTCTGTCATTGCCAACAAAGGATATATTACAAAGTATTGAGATGAAATTTTGTTTCTGACCAAATACTTATTTTCCACCATAATATGCAAATAAAATGTTAAAAAAACAGACAATGTGATTTTCTGGATTTTTTTTTCTCAGTTTGTCTCCCATAGTTGAGGTCTACCTATGATGTAAATTACAGACGCCTCTCATCTTTTTAAGTGGTGGAACTTGCACTATTGCTGACTGACTAAATACTTTTTTGCCCCACTGTATATAGTAGGGATTTCACTCACTCAGGTGCGACGGCTGACACTCAGGAGGCACGTTCCTTTAAAAGTTCACAGGGTTTATTACTTCATAAACCACATGGCAAAATAACAGCAAACAAATAGCCTTTGGCTCAGGAAAAGAAAACAAAGTGTCCAGTCTATCAGGCTCAATCCTGGAGCCTTAACACACTCAGGAGGGTTTCACCTCCGAACATATCTGCTGTATTAAGCATTAGCCTGTCTTATATAGAGCTAACCACACCCAGTAACCCATCACATGATTTGCCATGTGGTCTGACATCACCACAGGTCCTGAAACACATATATATACATGGTTATGTACAACAAAGAAATACTCCAGGCTACATTACAGCAACAAGGCACTTATGTGGCACATACCTCCCATCGACTACACACCCTTTAGCCATGCTTCATACCTCCCTCCTCTGCCTAAAGCCGTGGGGCTTGGCACTGTTCCTCTCAGATGAGGACAGCTTTCTACTCAGATAGAGAACAGGATGCTCCTCCCCATGTAGCTCTTGGGAAAGCACTGCTCCTACCCCAACATCTGAGGCATCTGTCTGAAGAATAAATTCTTTCTTGAAGTCTGGGGCCATCAGAACGGGCTGCTTACATAGAGCCCCTTTCAACTCTTGGAAAGCTGACTCTGTCTCTTCGGACCATTTAACCATCACCGATTTTGTCCCCTTTAGCAGATCAGTCAGAGGCGCAGCCACTGTGGCGAAGTTCGGGATGAACCTCCTGTAATATCCCACGATACCCAGAAAGGTTTTAACTTGCTTTTTGGAGAGTGGTTTCGGCCATGTTTGGATTGCCTCCACTTTCTTGATTTAGGGCTTTATTTCTCCACGACCCACTATATAGCCTAGGTATTTAGCTTCTTCCTTACCCAAGGCACACTTCTTCGGGTTTATTGTAAACCCCGCCTCTCTTAGAGCATCAAACACCGCTTGGACTTTCTCCAGATGACTCTTCCAGTCCGGGCTAAAGATGACGATATCATCTAAGTATGCAGCAGCGTAGGCCTTATGGGGTGCAAGGACTCTATCCATAGCCCTCTGGAAGGTCACCGGAGCTCCCTGTAGGCCAAACGGCATCCGGACATACTGGAAGCATCCATCAGGTGTCGAAAAGGCCGTCTTCACCTTGGCTTCCTGTGCCATGGGGATCTACCAATACCCCTTTGTCAAATCCAAGGTGGATATATATCTGGCGTGCCCAAGCCTTTCAATGAGCTCATCAACGCGGGGCATGGGATAAGCGTCAAACTTGGAGACCTCATTCAACTTCCGATAGTCGTTGCAAAACCTCCACTCTCCGTCAGGTTTTGGGACCAGGACAATTGGGCTCAACCAGCCGCTCTTGGATTCCTCAATGACTCCAAGCTTCAACATACGCTCCACTTCCTTGGAGATAACTTCTCGACGAGCCTCAGGAATACGATAGGGCTTAACGTTCACCCGCACATGTGGCTCTGTTAGGACCTCGTGCTCTATGATCTTCGTGTGTCCCGGCAACTCTGAAAACAGGTCCCTGTTTTTCTGGAGTAACTCCCGGCACTGCTGTTTCTGGGTCTTCGATAGCGTCTCCGCTATAGTAACCGCTCCAACCTCACCTTCTGGGTTGCTTAACAACGATGGAGTTACTGTCGGCTCTCTATCTTGCCACGGCTTGATGAGGTTGACATGGTATACTTGGAATGGTTTCCGTCTTCCTGGTTGGTGAATTTTATAATTTACTTCACCAAGTTTCTCGACAACCTCATATGGCCCTTGCCATTTGGATAAGAACTTGCTTTCCACCGTCGGAACTAACACAAGAACTCGGTCTCCCGGATTGAACTGCCTCACTCTTGCAGACCGGTTGTAGACTCTGGCCTGAGCTTCTTGTGCCTGGAGGAGGTGTTCTTTTACGATAGGCATCACCGTTGCAATCCTCTGCTGCATCAGGGCCACATGCTCAATGACGCTTCTGTGAGGCGTGACTTCGGCTTCCCAGGTTTCCTTGGCTATATCCAGGAGTCCTCGCGGATGTCGGCCATATAGAAGCTCAAACGGTGAGAACCCTGTGGAGGCCTGTGGAACTTCACGAATGGAAAACATCAGATAGGGTAAGAAACAATCCCAGTCTCTACCGTCTTTCTCTATAGCTTTTCTCAGCATGCTCTTCAGTGTCTTGTTAAATCTCTCAACAAGGCCATCTGACTGGGGATGGTACACCGAGGTCCTCAACTGGGAGATTTTCAGGGCTTTGCATAACTCCCTCATCACCTTGCTCATGAAAGGTGTCCCCTGGTCAGCCAGGATCTCCTTCGGCAGACCTGTCCGGGAAAAGACATGGACCAACTCGCGGGCTATACTCTTCGAGGAAGAATTTCTCAAGGGAATTGCCTCAGGATAGCGTGTGGCATAGTCCAGGATGACTAATATATACTGATGGCCCCGGGCTGATTTAACTAAGGGACCAACCAAGTCCATGGCAATTCTCTCGAACGGCACCTCAATAATGGGCAGTGGCACAAGGGGGTTCCGGAAATGAGGAGTGGGAGCAGTTAGCTGACATGTAGGGCAGGACCTGCAATAGTTCACTATTTCCCGGTGACACCCAGGCCAATAGAACCTCTGCACAACCCGTTCCTGCGTTTTTTCCACCCCTAGGTGTCCACCCAAGATGTGTGAATGGGCCATGTCCAACACCTTCCGTCTATATGGACCCGGCACTACCAACTGCTCTACCAACTCCTCCCTTATTTTCGTGACCCGGTACAACAACTCCCCACTCATCAGAAAATGGGGAAATCTTGTGTCTGCCCCCGGCTCCTGTACCACCCCGTCAATAACTGTGACACTATTAAAGGCTTCCCTCAGAGTGGGGTCCCTATGTTGGGCAGTCCCAAAATTTTCACCGGTTACCTCTAACTCCAGAATGTCAGATGCAGGGGACACTTCCTCCTCATCCCCAACCAGAACACAAAAAGGAAACCTGTCTGACTCCGGGTGTGGCGATATCCTTCCAGGGTTCATTGGTTCCCAACTCTTGCTAGGGAGCTCAGAACCTTTTCCCCACAAATCCCAAAACAAACAGAAATCCCAGCCAATAATTATAGGGTGCAACAAGTCCTGCACGACGCCGACTATGTGGGACTCAGTGCCACATGCCGTCTCAATGTCCACCCTGGCCACAGGGTAGTCCTTTGCATCCCCATGTATGCACCGCACTCCGTCCTTCTTTCCCGGGAGCAGGTGAAGAGGAAAAGTGGCCCTCACCAGGGTCACCTGGCTCCCCGAATCTAACAGTGCCGTTACTGCTCGACCGTTCACCTTTACGGGACACGCTTGAGGTCCCTCGTTGGGCGGAGAATTCACACTGCAGGCTGGATACGCATAGTATGAACAACGGCGTCCCATGCTGCAGTCCATCTGCTCAGTGGTCTGGGAACAACGGGCAGCTATATGTCCTGGCCCGTGGCACCTCCAGCAAATAATATCACCCGTAGGGACCTTGGGCACCACCTCCCCGCCCTTTGTGACCTTGGACGCGCCACCCCTTTTTTGGACTCAGCTCCCTTCTGGGACCCCCAGTATGGCATGGGTTGCCTCCCGGAGGGGCCTTCCAACCCATGGTATCTCTCAACCATTCCGATCAGCTTGTCGGCATTCTGGGGATCACCCTGGGCAACCCAAGTCTGTATGGACCTCTGGAGGGAGTGCACAAACCGATCCATCATCACTCGTTCCACCATCTGTGCAGGTGTACACGACTCTGGCTGCAGCCATTTCTGGACCAGGTGCAACAGGTCAAACATTGGAGAGCGAGGCGGTTTGTCCCGGTGATAGGCCCAGCAGTGAACTCACTGTGCCCTGACAGTCAGTGTCACCCCCAAACGTGCGAGAATCTCAACTTTCAATTTGTGATACTCTTTGGCATCCTGCAAGGTCAAATCATAGTACGCCTTCTGCGGTTCTCCCATCAGGTATGGCGCCAGTACCTCTGCCCACTGCTCTGGCGGAAGTTTTTCCCTCTCAGCGACCCTCTCAAACACCGTCCGGAAGGCCTCAACATCATCCCCGGGAGTCATTTTTTGCAATGCGCGTCTTACCGTCTTCCGGACGTGGGTGTCATCAGCCAGACCTGGGGTTGGGGCGCTCGTCTTGCCCTGGATGGCGGTTGCCAGAAGCTGCATCTGCTGCTGGCTCTGTTGCATCTGCTGCCGTTGCTCCTGCTGGCTCTGTTGTATCAGCTGCCGTTGCTCCTGCTGGCTCTGTTGCATCTGCTGCCGTTGCTCCTGCTGGCTCTGTTGTATCTGCTGTATCAACAGCTTGTTGGTCTCTTGCTGCTGTGACTGCATCTGGACCAAGTGTTTCAGCAGGTCCTCCATTTTCCCCGGCAATGCTTGCTGGCTTGCAATAGCCTTGACCCAGGACATTCAATAACAGACTTACGTCTCCGCTGGGAACGCTGCCCGCACGTCTACCACCAATTGTAGGGATTTCACTCACTCAGGTGCGACGGCTGACACTGAGGAGGCACGTTCCTTTAAAAGTTCACAGGGTTTATTACTTCATAAACCACATGGCAAAATAACAGCAAACTAATAGCCTTTGGCTCAGGAAAAGAAAACAAAGTGTCCAGTCCATCAGGCTCAATCCTGGAGCCTTAACACACTCAGGAGGGTTTCACCTCCACACATATCTGCTGTATTAAGCATTAGTATATAAAAAAAACACCATACCAATATATAGGTGAAAATGAGGCATAGGCGTATATTTAAAACATGTGTATTTTATTGAAGCAAAAAATAAAATATCAAGACAAGGACAATCAATAAAAAGAAAAAAAGCTACTGTTGAGGATATCAACTCCCTCAAAACCCTGCCTAGACATTTTAGGCTGTATCATAATGGCGATCCTACAGGACTTAAAATCAAGGCCATAGACCAAATACATATGGGCCCCAGAGGAGGTAATCTTGGCAAATCTTTAGCCCAAAAAGAAAGCAAGTGGATTTACCTGCTGGGAACTATGGCCTCAAAAGGCCTTAATGAGAGTCTGGGCTTTACAGCATTTTTGTAAATTGAGGTCTCTATTGTTATTTATTTTGAATTATTATCTCTCTAAAAGAAAACAAATTTTTTTTTTCCATCCTGTTTCCTGGTTTTAATTTTGTTATATGTCGTTTTGTGTGCTGTTTGGTTTTAACCCTATTTATTACTATCCCTAGTCTTAGGAGGATCTGTTGTTTTGGAAGTATCTTGGATGGCATCTATTTTGGGAAAAGAACCGTCAGAGACATTGGAGTCCTTTTATGAGAAAACAAATTGGGAGTCATCTTCTTCCTATGAGAACATTCTATGCACTATTTCCTCAAACTCAATGTGGACAAATCTGAACTCATCATCTTTCCTCCATCCCACAAATCTTCCTTACCTGACCTATCTATCGCAGTCAATGACATCATTCTTTCCCCTGTACCCGAAGTCCGCTGCCTCGGAGTAACCTTCGACTCTGCCCTGTCCTTCAAACCACACATCCAAGCTCTTTCCACCTCCTGTCGCCTCCAGCTCAAAAATATCTCCAGGATTCGTCCTTTCCTCAACCCCCAATCTACTAAAATGCTTGTGCACGCCCTCATCATTTCCCGCCTTGACTACTGCAACATCCTTTTCTGTGGCCTCCCTGCTAACACCCTTGCACCTCTCCAGTCCATCCTTAACTCTGCTGCCCGACTAATCCATCTCTCTCCTCGCTACTCCTCCGCTTCCCCCCTCTGCAAATCTCTTCACTGGCTCCCATTCCCTCAGCGTATCCAGTTCAAATTGCTAATACTGACCTACAAAGCCATTCACAACCTGTCTCCTCCATATATCTCTGAACTAATCTCTCGATATCTTCCCTCACGTGATCTCCGGTCCTCCCAAGACCTCCTTCTCTCCTCCACACTTATTCGCTCCTCATCCAATCGCCTCCAAGACTTCTCCCGAATATCCCCCATCCTCTGGAACTCTCTGCCCCAACACGTCCGACTATCAACCACAGTCGGATCCTTCAGACGGAACCTGAAAACTCATCTCTTCAGGAAAGCCTACAGCCTGCACTGACACCGCTGCTGCCTCATCACTATCGAAGCTACCGCCTCACCAACACCGGAGCTACCGCCTCACCAACACCGGAGCTACCACCTCACCAACACCGGAGCTCCTGCAACCCTCAACCTACTGTCTCCTTCCCCATAATCCTGTAGAATGTAAGCCCGCAAGGGCAGGGTCCTCGCCCCTCTGTATCAGTCCGTCATTGTTAGATTGTTTACTGTATGTGATATTTGTAACTTGTATGTAACCCCCTCTCATGTACAGCACCATGGAATCAATGGTGCTATATAAATAAATAATAATAATAATATATAAATAATATTTTTATCTATTTTTTGTATGGGACAAATTATCTGCATATTCTTTTCTTTTTGGTATTTTTGTTTAATACTTTTCAATATAGATAATTATTATATTTTTGTGTCTTTATTACAGCACTGATTTTTTGTATATGTAATGGTGTTATAGTATCAGTCGTTTTTTTATTTTAAATATGTATGCATTTTTGTATATTGTAGTAATTATATATTTATATTATCAGTTTTAATGTATCTATTATAGAAGTAATATTATGGTAGGATGGATTATATACATTGTTTATGCACATATCTATTATATGGTGTTAATAGCTGCTATATTTATTCATTTTTTTATATTTTTGTACAAGCTGGTTATAACATATGAATGTATTTGTATATTTATGTATTTTTCATTATAGTGGGATCAATTTATCGGATTGATTTGATATAGTTCTTGTAAGCACTTTATCACCTGTACTATCCACAGGTGACATTTGTGGCTTATATTATCTATAGTTTTGGGTTTTTATAATTTTTTTACTATTATTATTTTTGGTCTTGTTCTTTTGATAGTTTGTCCCTTGTCCCGCATAGTTTTATTGTTTTTCGTTCATATTATGCTCTGCCCATTGTCCTTTATAGTTTTAGTCTCTGTTCATTATTTACATACATCTCGGTGCCTGGGAAGCGCATGCGCTGATGTGGGCGACCCAGTGCTTCCTGCTCCGCTCACATAGTAACGCAGAGCGTCTCACGCTTGCGTTCCAAGCGCGGAGAACAGGAAGTCACTATTCTCGGGAAATTCGTCATCGGCGCATGCGCAATTACGAGCCGGGTACGCCGACATGAAGATTAGCTGCGGGTGGCCGTATAAAAGGTACGCACATACAGCACGCTAACATGCCCCTGTTTTGAGGAAGCCACAAGGCGAAATGGCGCTGTCGGGGTCACTGGTGGGCACGCAGGACTAAGCACATTATTATGTAAGTTACCTTCTTACTATTGAACCGTTATTAGCGGGCTGGTCTGCAGTAAATTTTGTGCTGCAGACCAGACACTGTTGTACCACCTTAGTATGTTAGACTCATTTTCTCTCAGCCATCTTGTTTCATGGTGGGGATAGTGATCTGAGGATTAGAAGCCTTTGGTTTTAGGCTCTGTAAATACATATGCTTTTAGGAGCTGTGTGTAATTTTGATCCGCTCTCCTTACATGCATTAGCTATTACTGTGTGTTTTGATATATTGTGCTTTTACAGACCCCGTGTGGTCACTATGCACTCTTTTTTCATACATACAATAGTACACAGTGTTCTTTATATGATCTGATTCAATATGTGAATGTGTTAGTTCTGCTGGTCATCAGTTTTTTTCTTTTTATTGATTGTCCTTGTCTTGATATTTTATTTTTTGCTTCAATAAAATACACATGTTTTAAATATACGCCTATGCCTCATTTTCACCTATATATTGGTATGGTGTTTTTGTTATATACTAGAGTTTTTGGAGGTGGCTAGTCCACTGGTGGATTTTTTTGGTTATGTATTAAGCATTAGCCTGTCTTATATAGAGCTAACCACACCCACTAACCCATCACATGATTAGCCATGTGGTCTGACATCACCACAGGTCCTGAAACACATATATATATACATGGTTATGTACAACAAAGAAATACTCCGGGCTACATTACAGCAACAAGGCACTTATGTGGCACATACCTCCCATCGACTACACACCCTTTATCCATGCTACAATATATATATATATATATATATATATGTATATATATAAAATATATAAAGCTGAATGTGTGTGTGTGTGTGTGTGTATGTGTGTGTGTATGTCCGGGATTGGCATCTGCACTGTCGCAGCTACAGCCACAAAATTTTGCACAGTCACATGTCCGGACCCCGAGAGCGTCATAGGCTATGTTGTGAGGCAAAATTTTAACCCCGCGCGTTCCAATGCATCAAACAATTTTGCCCCTATCTACATAATGGGGAAAAAAGTGAAAGGAAAAGTGTTGGAGGCGTCGCAGCTACAGCCACAAAATTTTGCACAGTCACACGTCTGGACCCTGAGAGCGTCATAGGCTATGTTGTGAGGTGAAATTTTAACCCCGCGCTTTCCAATTCACCAAACAATTTTGCCCCTATCTACATAATGGGGAAAAGTGAAAGGAAAAGTGTTGGAGGCAAATTGACAGCTTGCAGATGTGAGCAAGGGGGACTTAAAGAATGAGAGCGATGGCGCCAAAGAGTATATACCGTACAGTTGCTAAGGTGGGGCCCCGACATGGGATACTCACCACACACGGGGATATGAACACACACACAAAATGCGCCACACACTACCACGTGCTTGAACACATATTACCCTCAGCACACATTTCACCACACATACAGCAACCTCGCCACATAAAAGTCGAAACACAAAAGTCGCCGCTCAAAACTCGCCACGCGCAAAACTCGCCACATGCAAAAACTAGGCTCACGCAAAACTCGCCACAAGTGCAAAACTCACCTCATGGAAAACTCGCCACACGCAAAACTTGCACACAAGGAAAAATTACCACATGCACAAAAGTTGCAACACATGCAAAAGTTGCCTCACACAAAACTTGCACATACTCAAAAGGCACCACACATAAAACTCGCCATGCGCAAAACTCGCCATGCGCAAAACTTGCTGCACACAACTTGCTACACTAACCTGTCACATGCAACTCGACACACAAAAAGTTGCTACACGCATGTTGCCACACAAAACTTATCTCACAAAAGTCGCTACATGCATGTCGCCACAGGCAACTCAACACACACAACTTGACAAACGAAACTCGCCCTAAAACACACAAGGTAATATCCTTCAAAAATAAAAATCTGATTAATAAGCAGACAAACTACAAAAGCAACAAATGTACCATATAGGAAATACGGCAGCTGTCAGTCACATGACCTGTCTATTATGTGTATATGTGAGCTAATATATACTGCCAGGGGGAGGGCTTCCTGTTGGCTGGGGATTTATCAGGCTGCCAATTTAGCTTACAAATACTGAGGTAAAAATACTGAGCAAATAACGTGTGAATGAGGTCTAATACAGGAGGAGATGACACACAGGTATATACTATATACAAGGGAGATGACACACAGATATATACTATATACAGGAGATGACACACAGGTATATACTATATAGAGGAGGAGATGACATACAGGTACATACTATATACAGGAGGAGATGACATACAGGTATATGCTATATATAGAAGATGACATACAGGTATATACTATATACAGGAGGAGATGACACACATATATATACTATATACAGGGGAGATGACACACAGGTATATACTATATACAGGAGGAGATGACATACAGGTATATACTATATATAGAAGGAGATGACATACAGGTATATACTATATATAGGAGGAGATGACATACACGTATATACTAAATACAGGGGAGATGACACAGCAGGTATATACTATATACAGGGGAGATGACATACAGGTATATACTATATACAGGAGATGACATACAGGTGTATACTATATATAAGGGAGATGACAAACATGTATATACTGAGGTGAAAATGAGAGGTGTGAGGTGAAAATGAAAAGGTGTGAGTGCAAAATGAGAGGAGTGAGGGAAAATAGTGGAGTGATCGGAAAATGACAGATGTGAGGTCGAAATGACAAATGTTATAGGGGAATGAGAGGAGTGAGGGAGAAAATGAGAGGTGTGAGGGAGAAAATGAGAGATGTGAGGGGGAAAATGAAAGATATGATTGGGAAAATGAGAGGCGTGATGGGAAAATAAGAGAAGTGAGGTGCTATAACTAACCACAGATATTTACTATGCCCAGGCTCTTCAGCTAGTATGTGTATATATATATATATATATGTATATATATATATATATATATATATATATATATATATAAGAACCAAAAAAGAAAAACAGTAGAGCAGCACTGCTAGGGCACAAGGAGAAAGAACAAGATGCGTGCTGAAGCAGCTGAAATTCTGACCGCTAAGGCTAGGTTCACATTGCGTCAAGTACATGGCGTTAAACGGATGCGTTAAACGCATGTACAGAAAAGGAGCAAAAATATGTGAAATTCGTCGTCACGGTAACGCTAGCGTTAACGCATGTGATCGCGTTTTTTCATTTTGATGTCCATTTACGAAGTATCCGTTTGTCTGCGTTTGTCACTGTCAATAAAGTTGTTCTTTTTTTTTTTTTCCCTTTTGTCATTGTCGGGTGTGGGCACAGACTCATTCTCCATTTTGAAAGCATTGAGTGAACTTCTGCTAGCAAGATATTTGTGTCTGAGCTCGTCAGATTTTGCTTGATGCGGTTGCGACTTCGGCAGAGAAAGCGTAGTTCGCAAAGGAGATATTGGATCCACGAAGTGAATTTCTTGCGGAGTACATATGGTGCCTTTCACACCCTGTATGTGCAGCTTCGGGATCATCCCTTCAAATTCCAACGCTATCTACGGATGTCCATTGAGACCTTTGATGTTCTGCTCTCGCATGTGAAGGATGAGATACATCATCATCGCAGCAGTTTTCGTGAAAGCATCAGTGCGGAGCAACGTTTAGTAGTGACTGTGAGGTAATTATACATTTTTTTTATCATTATATTGACAAAGACTAGATCTCGGTATCGTGTGGCCTAATGTTCATTTAGCAATTGTATATTCTATTGTAACTAGCCATTAGATGATCATTAAAATCCTAATTTTTTTTTGCTTTTTGTTTTTGAATGTCGACAGATATCTGGCTACCGGAGAAACTTTTGCGTCACTGCATTACCAGTTTAGACTTGGGAAGTCAACAATTTGTCAACTGGTTCGGGAAACTTGTGATGCCATTTGGAACAACTTGCAACCACTTGTGCTACCAACACCAACATCAGAAATGTGGCTAGCGATTTCCCAACAGTTTGAGGATGTGGCTAATTTCCCCAATTGTATTGGTGCCGTGGACGGAAAGCACATTCGGATTCAGAAACCTGCGCATAGTGGTTCCCTCTACTATAACTATAAGAAATACTTTTCTATAGTATTGATGGCGATTGCGGATGCCAGGTACCGTTTTGTTGCTGTGGATATTGGTGCTTATGGCCGGACTAACGATTCCAGAGCATTCAGAGACTCCAACATGGGCCGATGTTTGTACAGCCAACGTTTAAACATACCCTCATCACGACCTCTTCCGGGGACCGAAGGCCCAAGTTTGCCCTATGTTTTAGTTGGTGACGAGGCCTTCCAACTAGGACAAAATCTCCTCAAGCCCTACTCAAGCCGTAGTCTAGACTCCAGCAGGCGCATTTTTAATTATCGCTTGAGCCGGGCCAGACGTTATGTGGAGTGTGCCTTTGGGATTTTGACATTAAAATGGTGGATTTTACTAACCTGCATGCAACTGCAACCTGAAAATGTGGACCGTGTTGTGAAGGCGTGCATCTGTCTGCATAATTTTGTGGCGAGACATGAACCCCAGGTGGTAGACCCCGATGATTGCGAGTCGAACCTCAGTAGCATTGAATCGAATGCAGTTCGGTCAACAGCACAAATAATGAGGATTCGTGATCAATTTGCACATTATTTCACACATGAAGGCCATGTTCCATGGCAAGACAGATACGTGTGAAAATATTGTAAAGTCTTCCTGATGTCGTGTAAAAAGTTATGTTGTTTAACCTGATGTCGTGTAAAAAGTTACGTAGTGTAAAAAGTTACCTTATGTCGTGTAAAAAGTTGTTTAACCTGATGTCGTGTAAAAAGTTACCTTATGTCGTGTAAAAAGTTATGTTGTGTTAAAAGTTAAAGTCATACAAGAATCATAAATTTGAAACAGTTTACTAAATGTTTATGGATTTTTCCAACAAACTGTTGGTACACAGGTTTAACATATGATATCCCATAGGGATGAAAAAAAAGGAAAATAGAAATTCACAACAAAAAACATAACAAAAAAAAAAGAAAACTTGCAACGCGGTAATTGCACCTGGCTGGGGACAGTGAACGGTACTAAAGACTTTGGTACTGCACGGGAGTATTGTCTGCCCAACTATATGATGGACTGCTACATTATCTATGAGGTTCCACGCTCGTTTCACCCCGGCCTCTATATTGAGGGTTGTAGGGCGGCATGTCCAGTCTTCTTGTTCCCGATGGAGCGGGTTCCTGGGGGCCCACAAATTCCTCTAGAAGCTCGTTCAGTCTTTGTCTAAACATAAGGTTTCTATGTGCCGGGATATTTTGTGCTACAGGCACATACAACAAGAAAAGTAGCTTCCACTCATTAGCAGAGTATACAGACTCGCGTGCTTGCAGCTCTGTAATTTCTCGCCTCAGGTCTTTGAGCTCACTGCGACACATGTCCTCTACCCGTTGGAGTCCATCCACGATAATTGCATCAGCTTCATCTTTTTGTGATGCTCGCTTGCGTCCACGCTGTGATTGCAACCGGGCACTCACACCTGCAGCAACAGTGCTTCTATCCGCAGATCGTGGCTCGCTGATGCCAGACACATCTTCAGGTTGCGTTGGTTCCACTGGAGAAGGCTCCAGTTCCTCTGTCGGTCTAGGAGCAGCGGTACTGCATATCGTGCTGTAACCCAAAAAAAAAAAAAAGTAAATTAGTTTCCTTTAAACAATTTTGTCTCGCACACAGACCTATTTGTACTTACGAGCGCTGAGACAATGTTTTTTGAAGAAAGAGCAGTTGGTCGTAATGCACATACGGGGTCACCCGTTTACCACTGGATCCGCTTGGTGCATTCTGACTGTTCCGGTAGTCACGGACAAAGCGATCGCGGATGGACTTCCAACGGGTATGGACAGCATCGGCTTTAAATTTAAAAAAAAATATATACAGTGGGGCAAAAAAGTATTTAGTCAGTCAGCAATAGTGCAAGTTCCACCACTTAAAAAGATGAGAGGCGTCTGTAATTTACATCATAGGTAGACCTCAACTATGGGAGACAAACTGAGAAAAAAATATTCAGAAAATCACATTGTCTGTTTTTTTATCATTTTATTTGCATATTATGGTGGAAAATAAGTGCACACCCTCAAACAGTCTGACTCCAAACTCCACTATGGTGAAGACCAAAGAGCTGTCAAAGGACACCAGAAACAAAATTGTAGCCCTGCACCAGGCTGGGAAGACTGAATATGCAATAGCCAACCAGCTTGGAGTGAAGAAATCAACAGTGGGAGCAATAATTAGAAAATGGAAGACATACAAGACCACTGATAATCTCCCTCGATCTGGGGCTCCACGCAAAATCCCACCCCGTGGGGTCAGAATGATCACAAGAACGGTGAGCAAAAATCCCAGAACCACGCGGGGGGACCTAGTGAATGAACTGCAGAGAGCTGGGACCAATGTAACAAGGCTTACCATAAGTAACACACTACGCCACCATGGACTCAGATCCTGCAGTGCCAGACGTGTCCCACTGCTTAAGCCAGTACATGTCCGGGCCCGTCTGAAGTTTGCTAGAGAGCATTTGGATGATCCAGAGGAGTTTTGGGAGAATGTCCTATGGTCTGATGAAACCAATAGTGCAAGTTCCACCACTTAAAAAGATGAGAGGCGTCTGTAATTTACATCATAGGTAGACCTCAACTATGGGAGACAAACTGAGAAAAAAAAATCCAGAAAATCACTTTGTCTGTTTTTTTAACATTTTATTTGCATATTATGGTGGAAAATAAGTATTTGGTCAGAAACAAAATTTCATCTCAATACTTTGTAATATATCCTTTGTTGGCAATGACAGAGGTCAAACGTTTTCTGTAAGTCTTCACAAGGTTGCCACACATTGTTGTTGGTATGTTGGCCCATTCCTCCATGCAGATCTCCTCTAGAGCAGTGATGTTTTTGGATTTTCGCTTGGCAACACAGACTTTCAACTCCCTCCAAAGGTTTTCTATAGGGTTGAGATCTGGAGACTGGCTAGGCCACTCCAGGACCTTGAAATGCTTCTTACGAAGCCACTCCTTCATTGCCCTGGCGGTGTGCTTTGGATCATTGTCATGTTGAAAGACCCATCCACGTTTCATCTTCAATGCCCTTGCTGATAGAAGGAGGTTTGCACTCAAAATCTCACGATACATGGCCCCATTCATTCTTTCATGTACCCGGATCAGTCGTCCTGGCCCCTTTGCAGAGAAACAGCCCCAAAGCATGATGTTTCCACCACCATACTTTACAGTAGGTATGGTGTTTGATGGATGCAACTCAGTATTCTTTTTCCTCCAAACACGACAAGTTGTGTTTCTACCAAACAGTTCCAGTTTGGTTTCATCAGACCATAGGACATTCTCCCAAAACTCCTCTGGATCATCCAAATGCTCTCTAGCAAACTTCAGACGGGCCCGGACATGTACTGGCTTAAGCAGTGGGACACGTCTGGCACTGCAGGATCTGAGTCCATGGTGGCGTAGTGTGTTACTTATGGTAGGCCTTGTTACATTGGTCCCAGCTCTCTGCAGTTCATTCACTAGGTCCCCCCGCGTGGTTCTGGGATTTTTGCTCACCGTTCTTGTGATCATTCTGACCCCACGGGGTGGGATTTTGCGTGGAGCCCCAGATCGAGGGAGATTATCAGTGGTCTTGTATGTCTTCCATTTTCTAATTATTGCTCCCACTGTTGATTTCTTCACTCCAAGCTGGTTGGCTATTGCAGATTCAGTCTTCCCAGCCTGGTGCAGGGCTACAATTTTGTTTCTGGTGTCCTTTGACAGCTCTTTGGTCTTCACCATAGTGGAGTTTGGAGTCAGACTGTTTGAGGGTGTGCACAGGTGTCTTTTTATACTGATAACAAGTTTAAACAGGTGCCATTACTACAGGTAATGATTGGAGGAAAGAGGAGACTCTTAAAGAAGAAGTTACAGGTCTGTGAGAGCCAGAAATCTTGATTGTTTGTTTCTGACCAAATACTTATTTTCCACCATAATATGCAAAAAAAATGATAAAAAAACAGACAATGTGATTTTCTGGATTTTTTTTTCTCATTTTGTCTCCCATAGTTGAGGTCTACCTATGATGTAAATTACAGACGCCTCTCATCTTTTTAAGTGGTGGAACTTGCACTATTGCTGACTGACTAAATACTTTTTTGCCCCACTGTAGATATAGCAATAGATAGATACATAGATATAGATAGATAGATACATAGATATAGATAGATAGATAGGTAGATAGATAGATAGATAGATATAGATAGATATATAGATACATAGATATAGATAGATAGATAGATACATAGATATAGATAGATATAGATATATAGATACATAGATATAGATAGATATAGATAGATAGATACATAGATATAGATAGATAGATAGATAGATAGATAGATAGATAGATAGATAGATAGATACATAGATAGATACATAAATATAGATGGATAGATATAGATAGATTGATAGATACATAAATATAGATAGATATAGATAGATATATAGATACATAGATATTGATAGATAGATAAATAGATAGATACATAGATATAGATAGATAGATAGATAGATACATAGATATAGATAGACAAATAGATGGAGCGATAGATAGTTGATAGATAGTTTATAGGTATAGTAGATAGAAAGTGAATAGATAGATTGTTGATAAATATTGGATAGAATATTTCTAATTTTATATTTACCACTGGCAGTTGTGGCGACGACAGACGGCTAGGGACCTTCTTTCTTTTGTGTCCTCCGTGTGCCACAACCTATTGTGTATGTAAAATGTAAAAAAAAAAAAATTAACATTAAATAATGTATTCATTGGATCAATAAATTTATGCATGAAAAATTCAACATGTGTGCTATGTACCTTTGTGCTTTTAGCATGTTTTTTGGGGGGTGGTCTAGCAGCCTCGGGCTCAGAAGACTCCTATTCACAATAAAACAATAAACGGGATTGTTATGCCTAGCTCAATACAATGGAGTTTCACACAACATTATAGTGGTTTTTTAAAGTGCAAGCCTACCGACTGTGACGAAAAAATCGCAGACACGCTGCTGCTGCTGCTGACATCTGTATCCGACATCTGTGTGCAACAAAGCAATACATGTTTAGTACACACACATCCGACGGACATTACAGACTCCCATGATGTATACTGAGATATATATATAGAAATGTACTTACATTTCAGGAGAGCTATTACAACACTCTGTCACGTGCAGTAAATGTGTGGGTGGTATATTCCTCCTTTAATGGCCGAAATCACATTTCCTGTCACATGACACATGTGACCACCCTCAAACGCTATTAAAACGTGTGGTCCTATTTGGAAATTTTTCATGATTTGCGTCTGACTGCGTTTGCCATAGCCTTCTATGGCAGAATGAACGCTTCCGTTAGTAGTGCGTTAGCTTGGCCGGACCCGAGAACGCTGCAAGCCGCGTTGAAGGTCCGTCAGAAAAAAAACGTTATGTGACAAACGCATACCAATTTAGGGATGCGTCACGATGCGTTAGACAATGCAAGTCTATGGGCGCGTTGGTATGTGCGTTACATTGCGTTTTTACTACTTAAAAACGAGTCCGTTAGACGGACACACCTAGCGCAATGTGAACCCAGCCTTATCACGGGTGCTCGCATGGAACATAGGTATGTAACAAATCCTGTCATAGAAAAATGCTGCAGCACTCACCGATCCTGGAGTGAGGAAAGTCTACGGGTCATCAATGAACCTGTAGAAGCGCTAGATACAGCACAAAATGGCTGTTGTCGACCCCTGCGCATTCCTGTCGTCACTGCACATCCCCTGAGCCGTGAAGATGCATTACCACATGTCTCAATAAAGACTTTCCTCACTCCAGGATCGGTGAGTGCTGCCGCATTTTTCTATGACAGGATATATATATGCAGCGCCCCAGAGACCTGGTCGTTGCAGTAACGTCGCCCTACCACTAAGGGGAGTGATGGTATGTCTGATGGCACTAAAGGAGTTCATCTGACCAGGTATCACCAGCACACATTACACTTCACACTCCGGCCACTAGGGAGAGAAAAAGGTTTTATTTATTAGGCCACTCCTCACACTGGTAAAACTAGGGGTTGGATAGGAAGTCAGCACAGAAGCTGACTGGGTTTTGCCCAGGCAACATCCCGTGGCAGGGGGTGTTGCGGGGGAGACTTCAGGGGAGTCCCTGTCAGGCGTGGGAACCTGGCAGAGATTTAGCGACCAGAACAGAACGAAACGGAACCGCGCCTGCACTACCTTGCGGCGGTATCCTTAGAAAGGACACGAAGCGAAGGATATTGTGGACAGTGAGAAACGAGATCAAGCATAAAGGAGAGCCAGTAGGAGTCGTGCCCCGAGAACGGCAACATCCTACTGAGGCGCGTAGCCGGTGCCCGGAACACTGAGGAAGTACTGTTTTTTCTGGCGTATAAGACTACTTTTTAACTCTTGAAAATCTTCTCAAAAGTCGGGTATCGTCTTATACGCCAGGTGCCGTCTTATAGGGCAGGTGCAGAGTAATCTGCGGTCGCCGCATATTGTGGGGGGAGCGATCCCAATGACAAGGTGAGGGGGCACCTCACCGGGAAGGTGTAAGTGAAGCAGAGGCAGAGAAGGAGATAATATGATACAAGGGTGAGCCAGATTTCTCTCTCTCTTTTTTGCATACCCCTGGCATCCCAGATGCTGACAGTTTGCTTCACTTACACCTTCCTGGTGAGGCGCTCCCTCACCTCGTCATTGGGACCACTCCACCCACTATATACTTCGACCGCAGATTGCTCCGCACCCACCCTATAAGACGACACCCGGCATATAAGACAACCCCCGACTTTTGAGAAGATTTTATATTTTAACTGGAAAAGTTGGGGGTCATCTTATACGCCCAGTCATCTTATACGCCGGAAAATACGGTAACTGACTTTATGCCTTACTTCAAATACCGCAGGACAGTTAATTATAGGTTGGCTGTCTACCTTACATCACCTAAGCAGACATAGGGGGCACCGTGGAGAGGGGTGTCTCTAGGGTCCCAGAAGAGCACCGAGCCTACCCGTCAAAAGGATGCGTCCTAGCCATAACCAACTTGGGGGATGGAGAATAGTAAGAACGAGAAAGAACTAGAAAGAACGAGAACAGAAGTTGTGAGGACTATCCCGAATGCTCAGCAGGGAAGCACTACAACACACAGGCGCTAGTGGTAGGTGATTTCCACCTGCAAAGGGAACTCTGGATGTGCCTTCGGACCGGCCGGTCTCAGACAGCCCTGTTAATAGTGCTCTGGATTGAGGATCCTGAAGTCACCAGTAAAGAGGTAAAGAGACTGCAACCCTGTGTCCTCGTTATTGACTGCACCGCACACCATCGCCACCTACACCACTGGGAAGCCCTGGGGACTCACTTCACCTGTGGGAAGGTATACCATCTAGCTGCCATTACATCACCCCAGTGGACCCCAAGCAGCGTCGGTCACCCTGACCGAATACCACAGGTGGCGTCACGAAACCTTGACAGACTTGTATCACCTTTTATTGGATGCCCCTTAGCAGGGTCACGGACCGGGTCCAGCCACCGTGACAACCCCAGAACCGAGCCAGAGAGGACCGGTACCGAGTAACCCGGGGCCCTGCGTCTGGGGGCGCTCCATATATATATATCACTGGATCTGACCACAACCACAATATTATGTGACAAAATTGTTAGTCTAAAAAAAAAAACGCAATAAAAAATTCTGATGAAAGAATATCCTTTAAACAGTAAATAATTGTGTTCAATTCACAAAATGTGCACGGTTCAATAAACTAACATAGTAGAAGGCAAAGCGAGAAGCCATCTCACCTGATGCGGCTTGTGGTGTGGGGAAGCACGGAGCACGTGTAGTTGCACGCTGATAAGATCAAAGTAAAAAAGGATTGTTCCAGCTTCCAAATAGTCCAAAAAGAGTAAGTAGAGTAATTTATTTGCTTGCATGTAAAAACCAGACTTGTAAAGGCAAGTTCACATGACCAAATAACAGCATAAAGCAGCTACGCATTTCAAACACACTGGGTGTTCTTTGTCAAAGCTATACTACAGATGAAATAGTATTTAACTACACTGAGACCAATGAGAATCAGTCAAAAGGTCATGTGACAAACACTTATTAAAATCACAATCAACATATGTGAAAACAACCACAATACAACAAAACCTGTCTTGGGAGGACCAGAGATTGGAAGATATCAGGATATTAGTTCGGAGATATACAGAGGAGACAGATTATGGATGGCTTTGTGGTCAGTGTTAGCAGATTTAACTAGATACCCTGGTGAATTGTCATGCTGTGATGTGATCTTCGATAAGGAAGGGGGCCTCACACTGTCTCGAAGTAAGACCCTAAAGGTACCTTCACACATAACGATTTCGTTAACGATATCGTTGCAACGTCACGCTTTTTGTGACGTAGCAACGATCCCGCTAACTATATCTTTATGTGTGACAGCGACCAACGATCAGGCCCCTGCTGGGAGATCGTTGGTCGTGGGGAATGATCAGGACCTTTTTTTGGTCGCTGATCACCCGCTGTCATCGCTAGATCGGCGTATGTGACGCCGATCTAGCGATGTGTTCACCTGTAACCAGGGTAAACATCGGGTTACTAAGTGCAGGGCCGCGCTTAGTAACCCGATATTTACCCTGGTTACCATTGTAAAAGTAAAAAAAAAACACTACATACTTACATTCCGAGGTCTGTCACGTCCCCGGCGTCAGCTTCCCTGCACTGTGTCAGCGCCGGCCATAAAGCAGAGCACAGCGGTGACATCACTGCTCTGCTTTACGGCCGGCGCTTACACAGTGCAGGGAAGCTGACGCCGGGGGACGTGACAGACATCGGAATGTAAGTATGTAGTGTTTTTTTTTTACTTTTACAATGGTAACCAGGGTAAATATCGGGTTACTAAGCGCGGTCCTGCACTTAGTAACCCAATGTTTACCCTGGTTACCCGGGGACTTCGGCATCGTTGAAGACAGTTTCAACGAAGTCGAAGTCTTTCCCCTGATCGTTGGTCGCTGGAGAGAGCTGTCAGTGTGACAGCTCCCCAGCGACCACACAACGACTTACCAACGATCACGGCCAGGTCGTATCGCTGGTCGTGATCGTTGGTAAATCGTTTAGTGTAACGGTACCTTAACTATCTCTGTCCTGGGCATACTCTAAAAGGTAGAAAGGCCCAAGTCTCTGACCTTACTATGCTCCTGTCAGTGTCCTAATCTGTCCCCTCCCCCAGGAGGCCTGGGACAGATATGTTAGTCTATAAACTTGTAAAACAAACAGGAATAACAAAAAGCAACTTACATACAAAAACTCTCACCATGGGTAGAGAGGAATAAAGGGAAGGATAGGGATGTACAAACCAAACGGAAATAAGATAAAGGAGAAAGCATAGACCCAAAAAGAGCAAACAACAATCTCCAGCAGCAACTACGAACTACAACTTCAGCACACCAACTTCAGCAAGCCAGGAAGTAAACTTTCACAGGCAGGTATGATAATGTCTGGCCAGGTTTTGTAGAGAGAGAAAATGAGCAGGTTAGGAGCATCTGTGAGAGGGAGGAGCATGTCTTCAACCAGCATACAAAGAGTTAGTAACCTCTTCAGCGCCAATGGAAACGTAGTCCATTTAATATGAGGTACAAAGCACAGGCTAAATGGAAGACGTAATTCAAAACACATAAAGATCGCCTGACCCCAATTCTGCTGGTGTCTGATGGTCCCGGCACTCATCCTGGTCTCAGATTTTACCAGAACCCATGCCACAGATGTGACCCAGGCCTCAGATAACAGAACAAAGCAGACGCCTATGCCGAGTCTGAACAGAGAGTTTGTGCTTTAGAAATGACAAACCGCCCTCATACAGAAGTGTAAGCTACACCAGGTACAACGGGAGGCCGCCCAGTAGCTGAGCCATGTCCATCAGACAGCAAGCACAGTAAGCAGCCCAAAGCTTACTCCGTAGTTAAATATACACACACAGTGGCGTAACTAGAAAGTTATGGGCCCCGATGCAAACTTTCAAATGGGGCCCCCCAACCATGCAAAAATATTTTCCACCCAAATTCAGATTTTCCC
The DNA here is from genome assembly GCF_032444005.1 of Ranitomeya imitator. NCBI lineage: Eukaryota > Metazoa > Chordata > Amphibia > Anura > Dendrobatidae > Ranitomeya > Ranitomeya imitator. Next base: position 711,862,139 of record NC_091282.1, on the reverse strand, counting down.
TATTCATTTCGCACACTATAGCTTTATTGCAAAGTTGTATACTGTGACCTCATTGGCGTAGCTATCCGGTGCCCCATCCTGGTATATAACTGGCCCCCGTACTGCCATTCTTATGTAATTAATAAAAGAAAAAAAACCATTATACTCATCAGGGTTTTACATAGAAGTCATGGGGATCCATATAATAAGTATAATGCACCCCCATAGTACTCCTTATAATATAATGCACCCCCATATAGTCCTCTATATAATATACTGCACAGTTCATAGTCATCCATATAGTATAATACACTCTCCATAGTCATCCATATAGTATAATACACTCTCCACAGTCATCCATATAGTATAATATACTCTCCATAGTCCTCCATATAGTACAATAGTATAATACACTCCCCATAGTCCTCCATATAGTATTATACACTCCTCAGTCCTTCATATAGTATAATACACTCCTCATAGTCCTCTGTATATTAAAATACACTCCTCATAGTGCTCCATATTGTGTAATACACTCCTCTGTCCTCCATATAGTATAATACACTGCTCATAGTGCTCCATATAGTATAATGCACCCCTCATAGTCCTCCATATAGTATAATACACTCCTCAGTCCTCCATATAGTATTATACACTCCTCATAGTCCTCCATATATTAATATACACTGCTCAGTCCTGCATATAGTATAATCCACTCCTCATAGTGCTCCATATAGTATAATGCACCGCCATTGTCATCCATGTCGTACAATTCACTTCTCATAGTATAATGCACCCCATAATTCTTCATATATTATAATGTATTCCCCATAGTCTTCAATACAGTATAACGCAGCCCACATATAGTATAATGCAGCCACCCCACAAAAGTATAATGCAGCCCCACCATACAATATAATGTAACCACCTTAGAATATAATGCAGCCCCCCTCATAGTATAATGCAGCCCCTCCATACAGGTGCAGTGAGAAAGACACGGGCAAATGGTGACTATGGAGCAGGGGAGAAGGACACAAGGGGGCTAGGGGAGACAGGCACAATGGTGACAGGGGGGCTAAGGAGCAAGGAAGACAGGCACAAGGGGACACATGTGGGTTAGGAGGCAGGGGAAAAGGGCACAAGGGGACTAGTTGGCAAGGGAGACTGACAGAAGGGGACACACGGGGACAAGGGACACAAGCACAAGGGGACTAAGGAGACAGGCACAAGGGGACACACGGACTTGTGGGCAAGGGAGACTGACACAAGGCTACACACAGGAACAAGGGACTCAAGCACAAGGGGACTCATGGGGACCAGGAAGAAGGGGAGAAGGACACAAGGGGACACATGGGGACTAGGGGGCAAGGGAGACAGGCACAAGAGGACACAAGGGGACTCCGAGGGCAGAGTAGATAGGGACGCAAGTAGACGGAGTTGCAAGGGGACAGGGGAAGACGGGGAGACTTGGAAGAAGGGGGGCACAGGGATTACAAGGACAGGGTAGATTGGGAACACACAGTGAGAAAGGGGACAGGAGAGACTTGATAGCAGGGCAGAGGGGTCACATGGGGACAAGGGGCTGGGAATGCATGGGGGGAGCAGGAGGACTCAGGGCATGGGAGATGGGGAGCATTGGGGGACTAGGGGAGGAGTGACAAGGCGCATACGGGGGCCTGGAGGAGCACAATGACCTGAACCTGAGGACATGGGGCATGGGAGAGCAGGGAGGAAACGGGGCTAGTGTCACAAGGGGCCAGGGATGCTGGGGGCCGAAGACGGCGACACGCGGGCAGCAGACACACCTCACTGCCGCCGGTCCTGTACACCTCCATGTTCATCCCTGGATCCTCCACATGGCTGAGCGGCTGCGGCATGCCCCTCCTAGGCGGATCGGTCCACGTGCCGAATGTTCCTCGGATCCAGCAGCCACCACAGGCTCTGCCAACATGGCGGACGCCATCACCTGTGCAGATGCTGCACTTGCCTGGGTCCTGCAGACAACGGGTGCGCGATGAAGTGATGTCATCACGCACCCGCAGTGTCAGAGGCAGAGGGGAATGATGGGAGAGGGAGCGTCAGCTGACGCTCTCTCCTCCATCATTGCTTTGAACTGTACCGGCGTCATAGATGCCAGTATAGTTCAATGCGGCGGAGGGGGGAGTCGGGTGCCTTTGACCTGCCGGGCCCCTGACCTGCCAGGCCCAGTCACAGCGGCGACCACTGCGACCGTGGTAGTTACGCCCCTGCCTCACACACATACGCACACACATACTACAGATCACACACACACACTACAGGTCACACGCACGCACTACAGATCACACACACACATACTACAGATCACACACACAATACAGATTACACGCACGCACTACAGATCACACACACATACTACAGATCACACACACACTACAGATCACACACACGATACCAGCTCATACACACATCTCACACTCTCCTCTCTGGTACAGGGGAGGCTGATATAAACATGCAGGTCCTCAGCTTCTCCTGACTACAGCAGCTCTGTCCTGTCCCGCACCTCCCCCCTGGTCTCGCCTTCTGTCCCGGGGCTGCAGAGCAGAAGAAGATGTCTCACCGTGCTGACTGGAGCTGCTTCCTATCTCTCACATGCCCTGGCTGCCCCCTCCCCCTAGATACACTTCTGACTTGCCGTGACGGAGAAATCTCCTGCACTGCAACATGGTGTCGGGTGCCTCGGACCTTCTGGGCCCCTGACCCGCCGGGCCCGGTCGCAGTGGCGACCGCTGCGACTGTGGTAATTACGCCCCTGCACACACATAGGTGTATACATGCTAACAGGTATAAACTAACACATACATGCAACTCTTTACTGACTTATCTTACTGACTTTATAGCAGTTTCATCATGCAGACACTAGATGGTGCTGTGGTTCCTGATGACAGCTCCTGCAGCTTCTAGTCAGTAATAGCAGCAATGAACATTGCCGGGTGCGGTGGCGTGCGCCTGTAATCCCAGCTACCAGGGAGGCTGAAGCTGGTGGATTGCTTGACTCTGGGGGAGCTTGGAGCTACTAGGTTGTCCTAATGAGGGGTGAACCGGCCCAGGTCGGAAACGGAGCAGGTCAAAACCCCCGTGCCGATCAGTCGTGGGACCGCGCCTGTGAATAGTCAGTGTAGAGCAGTCTGGACAACGCTGCATTACACATTTTTCGTAAAATACCTATCTATCCATGTATTTGTACTTTTTCACTATTTCTCCATATTCTGCTTTTCTGCCTCCTGATCTCTATGTGATGCTGTTACACTGATTGCTACTATTGGTAGAAGTAAGAAAATGCTTCTATCTGTGTGCAGTACTGGTTATTACCAGTAGAGACCACTCTGGTCTAAACCTTCAGGACAGAACAGTAATCACTGACACAGCAATTCCCGTTATAATAAGATTGCAGTGCAGCCATGGTCAGGGAATAATGTATTGTCTAAATCAGGTTTTTTGGTCAATGTTTTTTTCCCCATAGAACAATCTGTGTTAAAAATAAAAAGTAGTAATATAATATTATTATTATAACTAGATGGTAGCCTGATTATAATGCATTGGCTATTCTAGAATATGTATGTAGTTTATTTATGAAGATTTAAGAATAATGCAATGAATAAACAGGATTTTCCCAGTAAAATATATACATTATCATTAAATTTTATTGCTCATAGAACTTAATACAACTGAACGAAATTATTAAACAGATCATCAAAATATATCAACCATTACATGAATATCTAAGTGTATTTAAATAAATCATCGGACAAAAGAAGTACATCGACACTATAATATATTTATTAACAATATCAACCCAAAATATTTTTGTACACCACATTGACTGACTGAACGTGTTCAGTAAACGTGAGTGAACTATGTTGCACTGTGACTGACAGAGAACGTGTTCAGTAAACGTGACTGAACTATTTGGCACTGTGACTGACAGAACTTGTTCAGTAAACGTGAGTGAACTACGTCACACCATGACTGACAGAACTTATTCAGTAAACGTGAGTGAACTATGTCGCACTGTGACTGACAAAACTTTATCAGTAAACATAATTGAACTACGTGGCATTGTGACTGACAGAACTTGTTCAGTAAATGTGAATGAACTACGTGGCACTGTGACTGACAGAACTTGTTCAGTAAACGTGACTGAACTACGTGGCAATGTGACTGACAGAACTTGTTCAGTAAACGTGACTGAACTGTGTGGCGCTGTGACTGACAGAACTTGTTCAGTAAACGTGAGTGAACTATGTGGCAATCAACGGATTTCCGTTACAGACAGACAGAATTAGACGAATATATAGTAGATTATTATTTATGTTTAGAGCACCATTGAGTCCATGTAAGGGGTTACATACAGTGTACAAATAAAAAAAAACACGGTGAACAAACAAATAATGACAGACTCATACAGAATAGAGAGGGCCCTACCCTTGCAGGTCTACAGTCTCAAGGATAATGGGATGGAGACAGTAGGGTAGGGGGTTGCGACAGCTTAGGAGTTGGTGAGGTGGTAGTAGGGTCGCATCAGGCTGAAGGCCTTCCTGGAAAGGTAGGTTTTCAAGTTCCGTCTGAAGGTTCCGACTGTGGCAGATAATCAAATGTGTTGAGGCACAGAGTTCCAGAGGATGGGGGACACTTATGAGTAGTCTTGAAGGCAATTGGGGTGAAATTTATGAGTGTGGTGAATAGAAGGAGGTCTTGGGAAGACCAGAGGTTGCGTGTTGGAAGATATCAGGAGATTAGTTTGGAGATATATGGAGGAGACAGATTGTGGATGGCTTAGTGGGTCAGTGTTAGCAAATTTAATTAGATACGCTGGTGAATTGTCATGCTGTGGTGGTCTTCGGTAAGGAAGGGGGGCCTCACACTATCCCTGGAAATGGGACTCTAACTATCCCTGTCCTGGGCATACTCTAAGGGTATGTGCACACGTCAGGATTTCTTGCAGAAATTTTCCTGACAAAAAACGGACATTCTGCCAGAAATCCGCATGCATTTTTACCGCAATTTTACTGCGTTTTTCACGTGTTTTTGACGTGTTTTTGGTGCGTTTTTTATGCGTTTTTTCCCAAATGCATAGAATAGCGGGAAAAACGCAGAAAATTCGCAAAATTAATGAACATGCTGCTTTTTTTACCGCGATACGTTTTTTTCGTGAAAAAAAACGCATCATGTGCACAAAACATGCAGAATGCATTCTAAATGATAGGATGCATAATGTATGTGTTTTTAATGAGTTTTTATAGCGTTTTTACCACGAAAATGCGAAAAAAACATGAAAAAACCTGAACGTGTGCACATAGCCTAAAAGGTAGAAAGGCCCAAGTCTCTGCTCCTGTGTTGTGATCAGGTGGCCTTGGAGCAGCATGAAAACTTTCTCTGGAGTAGGTGGTAACTATACGGACCGCAAACCCTGATCTTAACACCGCAACTAGAAGTAGCCGTGGGGTGTGCCTAACAAAACCTAGACACCTCGACACAGCCGGAGAACTAAATACCCCTAAAGATGGAAATAGGAAAACTATCTTGCCTCAGAGTAGACCCCTAAAGGATAGGCAGCCCCCCACAAATAATGACTGTGAGTTGGAGAGGAAAAGACACACGCAGGCAGAAAACAGGCTTAGCAAAGGAGGCCACTTCTAGCTAAATAGAAAAGGACAGGACAGGATACTAAGCGGTCAGCATAAAAATACTACAAAAATATCCACAGCAGAAAATACAAAACTCCACCACCTAACTAAAGATGTGGAGAGTATAACTGCAACTCCAGAGAATCCAACCAGACTGAGAAAAACAACTGACACAGTCTAAGCTGGACAAATAGAAACAAAAGATCAGCACTGAAAATAAGCACACAGCAAGTGTGCTTCAGAAAAAGAAACAGACACTTATCTTTGCTGAACTGGCAGCTAAGCAGGTGAGGCCAGGCAGAGATCCAATACTTCCAAAGAAACATTGACAACTGGCAAGGGCTAATAAATCCTGCACACTTAAATATCCCAGTCAGAACAGCAATTAGCAGATACACCTGGCCAGGACTGTGACTCAGAGACAACTGTATTCCCACCTACCACCACTGGAGGGAACCCAAGAGCAGAATTCACAACAGTACCCCCCCCTTGAGGAGGGGTCACCGAACCCTCACCAGGACCTCCAGGATGATCAGGATAAGCCAGATGAAAGGCATGGACCAAATCAGCAGCATGGACATCAGAGGCAAAAACCCAAGAATTATCCTCCTGGCCATAACCCTTCCATTTGACAAGGTACTGAAGCTTCCGCCTCGAAAAACGGGAATCCAAAATCTTCTCAACAACATATTCCAACTCCCCATCAACCAACACAGGGGCCGGAGGATCAACAGAGGGAACAACGGGCTCCACATATTTCCGTAACAAAGATCTATGGAAGACATTATGGATAGCAAAAGAGGACGGAAGCGCCAGTCGAAAAGACACCGGATTAATAATCTCAGAAATCCTATAAGGACCAATAAACCGAGGCTTAAACTTAGGAGAAGAAACCTTCATAGGAACGTGACGGGAAGACAACCAGACCAGATCCCCAACCCGAAGCCGGGAACCAACACACCGACGACGGTTAGCAAAACGCTGAGCCTCCTCCTGAGACAACACCAAATTGTCCACCACATGAGCCCAAATCTGCTGCAACCTGTCAACCACAGAATCCACACCAGGACAATCAGAAGGCTCAACCTGCCCTGAAGAAAAACGAGGATGAAAACCAAAATTACAAAAAAAAGGCGAAACCAAAGTAGCCGAACTAGCCCGATTATTAAGGGCAAACTCGGCCAATGGCAAAAAAGCCACCCAATCATCTTGATCAACAGACAGAAAGCATCTCAAATAAGTCTCCAAAGTCTGATTAGTTCGCTCGGTCTGGCCGTTTGAGGATGAAATGCAGAAGAAAAAGACAAATCAATGCCCAGCTTGGCATAAAAGGCCCGCCAAAACCTAGAAACAAACTGGGAACCTCTGTCGGACACAATATTCTCCGGAATACCATGCAAACGGACAACATGCTGAAAAAACAACGGAACCAAATCAGAAGAAGAAGGCAATTTAGGCAAAGGCATCAAATGAACCATCTTAGAGAATCGGTCACAAACAACCCAGATAACCGACATCCTCTGGGAAACAGGAAGATTGGAAATAAAATCCATAGAAATATGCGTCCAGGGCCTCTCAGGGACCGGCAATGGCAAAAGCAACCCACTAGCACGGGAGCAACAAGGCTTGGCCCGCGCACAAGTCCCACAGGACTGCACAAAAGAACGCACATCACGCGACAATGAAGGCCACCAAAAGGACCTACCAACTAAATCTCTGGTACCAAAAATGCCAGGATGACCAGCCAACACGGAACAGTGAACCTCAGAAATCTCTCTACTAGTCCATCTGTCAGGAACAAACAGTTTCCCCACAGGACAGCGGTCAGGTTTGTCAGCCTGAAATTCCTGAAGAACCCATCGTAAATCAGGGGAAATGGCAGAAATGACCACCCCCTCTTTCAGAATACCGACCGGCTCTAAGACCTCAGGAGAATCAGGCAAAAAACTCCTAGAGAGGGCATCAGCCTTAATATTCTTAGAACCCGGAAGGTACGAGACCACGAAATCAAAACGAGAAAAAAACAAGGACCATCGAGCCTGTCTAGGATTCAGCCGTTTAGCAGACTCAAGGTAAATCAGATTCTTATGATCGGTCAAGACCACAATACGGTGCTTAGCTCCCTCAAGCCAATGTCGCCACTCCTCAAATGCCCACTTCATAGCCAACAACTCCCGATTGCCGACATCATAATTGCGTTCAGCAGGCGAAAACTTACGGGAAAAGAAGGCACACGGTTTCATTAAGGAACCAACAGGATCCCTCTGAGACAAAACAGCCCCTGCCCCAATCTGAGAAGCGTCAACCTCAACCTGAAACGGAAGAGAAACATCCGGTTGACGCAACACTGGAGCAGAAGTAAAACGACGTTTAAGTTCCTGAAAGGCAGAGACAGCCGCAGGGGACCAATTCGCCACATCAGCGCCCTTCTTCGTCAAATCAGTCAAGGGTTTAACCACGCTGGAAAAATTAGCAATGAAACGGCGATAAAAATTAGCAAAACCCAAAAATTTCTGAAGGCTCTTCACGGATGTGGGCTGAATCCAATCATGAATGGCCTGAACCTTAACCGGATCCATCTCTATAGACGAGGGAGAAAAAATAAAGCCCAAAAAGGAAACCTTCTGCACCCCAAAAAGACACTTAGACCCTTTCACAAACAAGGCATTGTCACGAAGGATCTGAAATACCATCCTGACCTGCTGCACATGAGACTCCCAATCATCGGAAAAAATCAAAATATCGTCCAAATATACAATCAAGAATTTATCAAGATAATCCCGGAAGATATCATGCATGAAGGACTGAAAAACAGATGGAGTATTAGAGAGTCCGAATGGCATCACAAGGTATTCAAAATGGCCTTCGGGCGTGTTAAACGCAGTTTTCCATTCATCACCCTGTTTAATACGAACAAGATAATATGCCCCTCGAAGGTCAATCTTCGTAAACCAACTAGCTCCCTTAATCCTGGCAAACAAATCGGAAAGCAAAGGTAAAGGATATTAAAACTTGACCGTGATCTTATTCAAGAGGCGATAATCAATACAGGGTCTTAAGGAACCATCTTTTTTAGCAACAAAAAAGAACCCCGCTCCCAACGGTGAAGAAGATGGCCGAATATGCCCTTTCTCCAAAGACTCCTTAATATAGCTCCGCATGGCGGCATGTTCAGGTACAGACAGGTTGAAAAGTCGGCCCTTAGGAAACTTACAGCCTGGAATCAAGTCAATAGCACAATTGCAATCCCTGTGCGGAGGAAGGAACCTGGACTTGGGCTCATCGAATACATCCTGAAAATCAGACAAAAACTCCGGAATTTCAGAAGAGGAAGAAGGGGCGATAGACATCAGAGGAACATCATTATGAACCCCCTGACAACCCCAACTAGTCACAGACATGGACTTCCAATCCAAAACAGGATTATGTACCTGTAACCAGGGAAAACCCAGCACGATAGCATCATGCAAATTATGCAACACCAGAAATCGACAATCTTCCTGATGGGCTGGCGCCATGCGCATGGTCACCTGTGTTATGACCTGGTGGTCAGGACAATAATGGACCTGGTGGTTAAGAGCACACGGAATGACCTGATAGTTACTGATAATAAGGACGAGCTCTGGGACGTGGGAACTCTGCTGACCGCAATCCCTAAACCTATCAAACACACTAGAAATAGCCGTGGATTGCGCCTAACGCTCCCTATGCAACTCGGCACAGCCTAAGAAACTAGCTAGCCCTGAAGATAGAAAAATAAAGCCTACCTTGCCTCAGAGAAATTCCCCAAAGGAAAAGGCAGCCCCCCACATATAATGACTGTGAATAAAGATGAAAATACAAACACAGAGATGAAATAGATTTAGCAAAGTGAGGCCCGACTTACTGAACAGACCGAGGATAGGAAAGGTTAATTTGCGGTCAGCACAAAAACCTACAAAAAGACCACGCAGAGGGCGCAAAAAGACCCTCCGCACCGACTCACGGTGCGGAGGCCCTCCCTCTGCGTCCCAGAGCTTCCAGCAAGCAAGACAACAAATTAAATAGCAAGCTGGACAGAAAAAATAGCAAACCAAAGAAATACAAGCTGGAACTTAGCTTCTGATGGGAAGACAGGTAACAAGAACGATCCAGGAGTGAACTAGACCAATACTGGAACATTGACAGGTGGCATGGAGCAAAGATCTAGGTGGAGATAAACAGAGCAGCAGCTAACGAACTAACCTAGTCACCTGTGAAACTCAGAAACACCCACCAGAGGAAGTCCATGGACAGAACCAGCTGAAGTACCATTCATGACCACAGGAGGGAGCCCGACAACAGAATTCACAACAGTACCCCCCCCCTTGAGGAGGGGTCACCGAACCCTCACCAGAGCCCCCAGGCCGACCAGGATGAGCCAAATGAAAGGCACGAACCAGATCGGCAGCATGAACATCAGAGGCAAAAACCCAGGAATTATCTTCCTGACCATAACCCTTCCACTTGACCAGGTACTGGAGTTTCCGTCTCAAAACACGAGAATCCAAAATATTCTCCACCACATACTCCAACTCCCCCTCAACTAACACCGGGGCAGGAGGATCAACGGATGGAACCACAGGCGCCACGTATCTCCGCAATAACGACCTATGGAACACATTATGGATGGCAAAAGAAGCAGGAAGGGCCAAACGAAATGACACAGGATTGATAACCTCAGAAATCTTATACGGACCAATGAAACGAGGCTTAAACTTAGGAGAGGAAACCTTCATAGGAACATAACGAGACGACAACCAAACCAAATCCCCAACATGAAGTCGGGGACCCACACAGCGCCGGCGGTTAGCGAAACTTTGAGCCTTCTCCTGGGACAATGTCAAATTGTCCACCACATGAGTCCAAATCTGCTGCAACCTATCCACCACAGTATCTACACCAGGACAGTCTGAAGACTCAACCTGCCCTGAAGAGAAACGAGGATGGAAACCAGAATTGCAGAAAAACAGCGAATCCAAAGTAGCCGAGCTGGCCCGATTATTAAGGGTGAACTCAGCCAACAGCAAAAAGGACACCCAATCATCCTGATCAGCAGAAACAAAGCATCTCAGATATGTTTCCAAAGTTTGATTAGTTCGTTCGGTTTGACCATTTGTCTGAGGATGGAAAGCCGAGGAAAAGGACAAATCAATGCCCATCCTAGCACAAAAGGATCGCCAAAACCTTGAAACAAACTTGGAACCTCTGTCAGAAACGATGTTTTCCGGGATACCATGTAAACGAACCACATGCTGGAAAAATAATGGCACCAAATCAGAGGAGGAAGGCAATTTAAACAAAGGTACCAAATGGACCATCTTAGAAAAGCGATCACAAACCACCCAAATGACCGACATCTTTTGAGAGACGGGGAGATCCGAAATAAAATCCATAGAAATATGCGTCCAGGGCCTCTTCGGGACCGGCAAGGGCAAAAGCAACCCACTGGCACGAGAACAGCAGGGCTTAGCCCGAGCACAAGTCCCACAGGACTGCACAAAAGAATGCACATTCCGCGACAAAGACGGCCACCAGAAGGATCTAGCCACCAAATCTCTGGTACCAAAGATTCCAGGATGCCCAGCCAACACTGAACAATGAATCTCAGAGATAACTCTACTAGTCCATCTATCAGGGACAAACAGTTTCTCCGCTGGGCAACGGTCAGGTCTATCAGCTTGAAATTTTTGCAGCACCCAGGGGAGATGGCAGACAAAATTACCCCCTCTTTGAGAATACCCGCTGGCTCAGGAACACCCGGAGAGTCAGGCACAAAACTCCTTGACAGGGCATCAGCCTTCACATTCTTAGAGCCCGGAAGGTACGAAACCACAAAATCAAAACGGGAGAAAAATAACGACCATTGAGCCTGTCTCGGATTCAACCGTTTGGCAGACTCGAGATAAGTGAAATTCTTGTGATCTGTCAAGACCACCACGCGATGCTTGGCTCCTTCCAGCCAATGACGCCACTCCTCGAATGCCCACTTCATGGCCAACAATTCACGATTACCAACATCATAGTTACGCTCAGCAGGCGAAAACTTTCTAGAAAAGAAAGCACATGGCTTCATCACCGAGCCATCAGAACTTCTTTGCGACAAAACAGCCCCTGCTCCAATCTCAGAAGCATCAACCTCAACCTGAAACGGAAGCGAAACATCTGGCTGGCACAACACAGGGGCAGAAGAAAAACGACGCTTCAACTCCTGAAAAGCCTCTACAGCCGCAGAAGACCAATTGACCACATCAGCACCCTTCTTGGTCAAATCAGTCAACGGTTTAGCAACAGTAGAAAAATTAGCGATGAAGCGCCGATAAAAATTAGCAAAGCCCAGGAACTTTTGCAGGCTCTTCACAGATGTCGGCTGAGTCCAATCGTAAATGGCCTGGACTTTAACAGGGTCCATCTCGATAGTAGAAGGGGAAAAAATGAACCCCAAAAATGAAACCTTCTGAACTCCAAAGAGACACTTTGACCCCTTCACAAACAAGGAATTCGCACGAAGGACCTGGAACACCATTCTGACCTGCTTCACATGAGACTCCCAATCATCCGAAAAGACCAAAATATCATCCAAATACACAATCAGGAATTTATCCAGGTACTCTCGGAAGATGTCATGCATAAAGGACTGAAATACTGATGGAGCATTGGAAAGCCCGAATGGCATAACCAGGTACTCAAAATGGCCCTCGGGCGTATTAAATGCTGTTTTTCATTCATCGCCTTGTTTAATACGCACAAGATTATACGCCCCTCGAAGATCTATCTTGGTGAACCAACTAGCCCCTTTAATAAGAGCAAACAAATCAGACAGCAACGGCAAAGGATACTGAAATTTGACTGTAATTTTATTAAGAAGGCGGTAATCAATACAAGGTCTCAAAGAACCATCCTTCTTGGCCACAAAAAAGAACCCTGCTCCTAACGGTGATGACGACGGGCGAATATGGCCTTTCTCCAAGGATTCCTTTATATAACTCTGCATAGCGGCGTGTTCTGGCACAGATAAATTGAACAATCGGCCCTTAGGAAACTTACTACCAGGAATCAAATTAATTGCACAATCGCAATCCCTATGAGGAGGTAGGGCACTGGCTTTGGGCTCATCAAATACATCCCGATAATCCGACAAAAACTCTGGAACTTCAGAAGGAGTGGAAGACGAAATAGACAAAAATGGAACATCACCATGTACCCCCTGGCAACCCCAGCTGGACACAGACATAGATTTCCAGTCCAATACTGGATTATGAACCTGTAGCCATGGCAACCCCAAAACGACCACATCATGCAAATTATGCAACACCAGAAAGCGGATATCCTCCTGATGTGCAGGAGCCATGCACATGGTCAATTGGGTCCAATACTGAGGCGTATTCTTGGCCAAAGGCGTAGCATCAATTCCTCTCAATGGAATAGGATACTGCAAGGGCTCCAAGAAAAAACCACAGCGCCTAGCATACTCCAAGTCCATCAAATTCAGGGCAGCGCCTGAATCCACAAATGCCATAACAGAATAGGATGACAAAGAGCAAATCAGAGTAACAGACAATAGAAATTTAGACTGTACCGTACCAATGGTGGCAGACCTAGCGAACCGCTTAGTGCGCTTAGGACAATCGGAGATAGCATGAGTGGAATCACCACAGTAAAAACATAGCCCATTCCGACGTCTGTGTTCTTGCCGTTCAGCTCTGGTCAAAGTCCTATCACATTGCATAGGCTCAGGCCCATGCTCAGATAGTACCGCCAAATGGTGCACAGCTTTACGCTCACGCAAGCGTCGATCGATCTGAATGGCCAAGGACATAGACTCATTCAGACCAGCAGGCATGGGAAACCCCACCATGACATCCTTAAGGGCTTCAGAGTGACCCTTTCTGAAGATTGCTGCCAGGGCACATTCATTCCACTGAGTGAGCACAGACCACTTTCTAAACTTCTGACAATATATCTCCGCTTCATCCTGACCCTGACACAGAGCCAGCAAGATTTTCTCTGCCTGATCCACTGAATTAGGTTCGTCATAAAGCAATCCAAGCGCCAGGAAAAACACATCAACATCACGCAATGCCGGATCTCCTGGCGCAAGGGAAAATGCCCAGTCTTGAGGGTCACCACGTAACAAAGAAATAATGATCTTTACTTGTTGAACAGGGTCAACTGAGGAGCAAGGTTTCAAGGCAAGAAACAATTTACAATTATTTTTGAAATTCAAGAACTTAGATCTATCACCAAAAAACAAATCAGGAATTGGAATCCTAGGCTCTGACATCGGATTCTGAACCACAAAATCTTGAATGTTTTGTATCCTTGTAGTGAGATTATCCATCCAAGAGGACAGACCTTGAATGTCCATGTTTACACCAGTGTCCTGAACCACCCAGAGGTAAAGGGGAAAAGAGAGACAAAACACACTGCAAAGAAAAAAAAATGGTCTCAGAACTTCTCTTATCCCTCTATTGAGATGCATTAGTACTTTGGGCCACCTGTACTGTTATGACCTGGTGGTCAGGACAATAATGGACCTGGTGGTTAAGAGCACACGGAATGACCTGATAGTTACTGATAATAAGGACGAGCTCTGGGACGTGGGAACTCTGCTGACCGCAATCCCTAAACCTATCAAACACACTAGAAATAGCCGTGGATTGCGCCTAACGCTCCCTATGCAACTCGGCACAGCCTAAGAAACTAGCTAGCCCTGAAGATAGAAAAATAAAGCCTACCTTGCCTCAGAGAAATTCCCCAAAGGAAAAGGCAGCCCCCCACATATAATGACTGTGAATAAAGATGAAAATACAAACACAGAGATGAAATAGATTTAGCAAAGTGAGGCCCGACTTACTGAACAGACCGAGGATAGGAAAGGTTACTTTGCGGTCAGCACAAAAACCTACAAAAAGACCACGCAGAGGGCGCAAAAAGACCCTCTGCACCGACTCACGGTGCGGAGGCGCTCCCTCTGCATTCCAGAGCTTCCAGCAAGCAAGACAACAAATTAAATGGCAGGCTGGACAGAAAAAATAGCAAACCAAAGAAATACAAGCTGGAACTTAGCTTCTGATGGGAAGACAGGTCACAAGAACGATCCAGGAGTGAACTAGACCAATACTGGAACATTGACAGGTGGCATGGAGCAAAGATCTAGGTGGAGATAAATAGAGCAGCAGCTAACGAACTAACCTAGTCACCTGTGAAACTCAGAAACACCCACCAGAGGAAGTCCATGGACAGAACCAGCCGAAGTATCATTCATGACCACAGGAGGGAGCCCGACAACAGAATTCACAACACACCTGTGTCCAAAACTGGGGCTTATTTTTAGCCAAGGGTGTAGCATCAATGCCCCTTAAAGGAATAGGGTTCTGCAAAGGCTGCAAGGGAAAACCACAATGCCTAGCAAAGTCAAAGTCCATTAAGTTCAAGGCAGCGCCTGAATCCACAAACGCCATGACAGAAAATGATGACAATGAACAGATCAAGAACACAGATAACAGAAATTTAGGTTGTACAGTACTGATGGTCAATGAACTGGCAATCCTCTTTGTCCGCTTAGGGCAGACAGAAATGACATGGGAAGCGTCGCCACAATAATAACACAACCTATTGAGATGTCTGAAACCTTGTCGTTCTGTTTTAGACAGAATCCTATCACACTGCATTGGCTCAGGAATTTGCTCTGAGGATAACGCCACAGCGCGCACAGTTCTGCGCTCCCGCAAGCGCCGGTCAATCTGAATGGCCAGAGACATAGAATCACTCAGATTGGAGGTTGTGGGAAACCCCACCATAACATCTTTAACAGATTCAGAAAGACCCTTTCTGAAAATTGCCGCCAAAGCATCATCATTCCATGTAGTCAACACAGACCATTTTCTGAATTTCTGACAATACAATTCTGCCACCTCTTACACCTGAGACAGGGCCAACAAGGTCTTCTCAGCTTGATCCACCGAATTAGGTTCATCATACAGTAATCCTAACGCCTGAAAGAAGGAGTCTACATTAAGCAAAGCAGGATCCCCAGATTCCAGGGAAAATGCCCAATCCTGTGGATCACCACGCAGCAGGGAGATGATGATTTTAACTTGTTGAATGGAATCACCGGAGGATCGAGGTTTCAATGCAAAAAACAGTTTACAGTTGTTTTTAAAACTCAAAAATTTGGACCTGTCACCAAAAAACAAATCAGGAGTAGGAATCTTCGGTTCTAAAGCAGGAATCTGAACAATATAATCTACACGAGAAGCTAATTCCTGAACATTCATGCTAGCACAAGGCTCTTCAGCCACCCAGAGATAAAGAGGGAGGAGAAGACAAAACAGACTAAAGAAAAAAAAATGGCTCAAGACCTTTCCTCCCTTCTTCTGAGATGCATTTAACTCACTGTTGGCCAGTTGTACTGTTGTGATCAGGTGGCCTTGGAGCAGCATGAAAACTTTCTCTGGAGTAGGTGGTAACTATACGGACCGCAAACCCTGATCTTAACACCGCAACTAGAAGTAGCCATGGGGTGTGCCTAACAAAACCTAGACACCTCGACACAGCCGGAGAACTAAATACCCCTAAAGATGGAAATAGGAAAACTATCTTGCCTCAGAGTAGACCCCTAAAGGATAGGCAGCCCCCCACAAATAATGACTGTGAGTTGGAGAGGAAAAGACACACGCAGGTAGAAAACAGGCTTAGCAAAGGAGGCCACTCCTAGCTAAATAGAAAAGGATAGGACAGGATACTAAGCGGTCAGCATAAAAATACTACAAAAATATCCACAGCAGAAAATACAAAACTCCACCACCTAACTAAAGATGTGGAGAGTATAACTGCAACTCCAGAGAATCCAACCAGACTGAGAAAAACAACTGACACAGTCTAAGCTGGACAAATAGAAACAAAAGATCAGCACTGAAAATAAGCACACAGCAAGTGTGCTTCAGAAAAAGAAACAGACACTTATCTTTGCTGAACTGGCAGCTAAGCAGGTGAGGCCAGGCAGAGATCCAATACTTCCAAAGAAACATTGACAACTGGCAAGGGCTAATGAATCCTGCACACTTAAATATCCCAGTCAGAACAGCAATTAGCAGATACACCTGGCCAGGACTGTGACTCAGAGACAACTGCATTCCCACCTACCACCACTGGAGGGAACCCAAGAGCAGAATTCACAACACTCCTGTTAGTGTCCTAATCCCTCCCCTCCCCCAGGAGGCCTGAGACAGATATGTTAGTCTATAAATTGTAAGATAAACAGGAATAGCAAAAAGCAACTTACATGCAAAAACTCTCACCATGTGTAAAAAAAGCACCAAAAACACGTGAAAAACGCGGTAAAATCACAGTAAAAACGCATGCGGAATTCTGGCAGAAATGTCCAGTTTTTGTCAGGAAACTTTCTGCAAGAAATCCTGACGTGTGCACATACCCTAAAAGGCAGAAAAGCCCAAGTCTCTGACCTTACTATGCTCCTGTTAGTGTCCTAATCTGTCCCCTCCCCAGGAGGCCTGGGACAGATATGTTAGTCTGTAAACTTGTAAGACAAACAGGAATAACAAAAAGCTACTTACATACAAAAACTGTCACCATGGGTAGAGAGGAATAAAGGGAAGGATGGGAATGTACAAATCAACTGGGAATTGGATAAAGGAGAAAGCATACACCCAAAAACAGCAAGCAACAATCTCTAGCAGCAACTACGAACTCCAACTTCAGCACACCAACTCCAGCAAGCCAGGAAGTACACTTTCACAGGAGGTATAATAATGTCTGGCCAGGTTTTATAGAGAGAAAAAATGAGCAGGTCAGGAGCATCTGTGAGAGGGATGTGCATGTGCAGCGCCCCAGGGTCCTGGTCGTTGCAGTAATGTCATTCTTCCACCGGGGGAGTGATGTTACGTCTGATGGCAATAAAGAAGATCACTTTACCAGGTATCGCAAACCACACAACACACTTCACACTCCAGTACGCCAGGGGGAGCCATGCTTCTATTTATTAGGGCACTCCTCACAATTAGGTAAAACTGGTGGTTAGGACAGGAAGTTAGGCAGAAGTGAGCTGGGCTTCACCCAGTGAGCTGCTATCTGAGCTCCTCTCAGGTAGTGGGTCCCTGACAGGGGTGGGATCCTGTCAGAGGCTTAGTCAGAAGGACACGGAGCTGCGCCTGCTTACCAATGCGGCAGCATCCTAAGAAAGAGACTGTCATGCCATTCTGTCTGTTTCTGGTTTTTGGCATGACAATGCATATTTTTGCTTTAACCCTTTTCTCTTTTCCCCCTAATTTGAGCTGGGATACTGTTGGCTTTTACCTGAATGGAGCCTTCTCAGTTCCCTGCTCTGCTGCGCAGTCGTACATGGGCATTTAGGTATTTGCCCTGCTGCATACCTTCCTCATGTGCGGTCCCTGGTTGCTGCTGTGAAGCTGTCCGCGGGTTGTGAGGTGCATGACTTTCCACGTGGCTCAGTGCATGCAGTTTCAGTCAGGTGCCCTGAGTCTCAGAACCTGCACTGTTGGTGCTGTAATGGTTTCTGTGAGTGCTTAGGGCATGCGCGGCCACACCTCCCCTGCTTTTATCAGGGTTATGGTGTGTACTTCAAATGCTATCCCCAGCCAATTGCTGAGGGGCAGCTCATATATAAAGCTCCCCTGCCCTATGGGTGGGGCCTGAGCTACACTCACAAAGCTCTTGAACTTTGCTATGTGTGTTTGTGTTCCTGCACCTTTCCGTCTATATTTTGGTACCAAAGTCCTTGCCTTCAATCCTGTTTTGTCCTGTTCTGGCGCCTGTCCTGGAGGCGGTAAATCCAGGCCCGAATCCTTGATCCTGTACCTGTCCTGTACCTGAACCTGTCTGAACTGGGTCTGCTGTCATTGGACCCTGATGTCCTGATATCCTGTCTATTCCCTGATGTCCTCCCTGTGTCTCATATCCTGATGTACCTCATTTCTTGGGCTGCCATGCCAGTGTCCCAGCCGATGACCTGGGCTGCCACGCCAGTGTCCCAGATGTCTATCCGGTATTCCTGTGTCCTGATGCCCTGCCTGTGTCCTGATGTCCTGAGGACTTTCCTGAGTCCAGATGTCCTGATGTCCTGTTTGTATCCTGATGTCTTGCCTGTACCCTGATGTCCTCATGTACCCTGATGTCCTGCCTGGGTCCTGATGTCCCGCCTATCTGTGCCTTGGTGATCCGTTGGTGCCTTGGGGTCCACTGGGTGGTATCCTTCTGAGGTGTGGAATCGGGAGCCTGACATCGTCATGTTTTGTTTATGTACTGTGTGACTTTACTTTAGTAAACTTTACTTTCTCTATACCTGAAGTATTGGTGTAATCAAGTCCTACGTGTCTCTTTCCTTGTCCACATGCTCAGCTGCCACAGAACCCCGGTCGCTGCCGTCCCCTAGTTCAGGTAGGTCGGGTCCCCCTCTGCAGTTTATTTCGTCCCCGGGGGACACACGCGCCACGTCTTCTGAGGTTGGTCGGCTTGGGGGCATCTATGGGCTGGGCCGCATTTGCGGCCGCAGCTGATCGTGACAGAGACATTGAAGGGAATTGCATTGCTGAGAGTGAGAAACGAAGTCATAGCAAAAGGAGAGGAAAACAGAAGGAGTTCTGCCCTGTAAAAGGCTGCTTCCTTTCTGAGGCACAGAAGCCGGTAGCCAGAACACCGAGGGAGTCATCGTCTCCACGCCTGGCTCCAGAGACTGGCAGGACAGCTAGTTCCATATTAGTTGCCCGACCTTATACCCAGGAGGCACGGTGGCAACTGTGGGGGCCGGGGCGTGATAGTGTCCCCGTAAGAAGCCTCAGGCCATCAGTCATACGGGTTTGTCCTATCCATCAGGGGGACAGAGAGAGAAAGACACAACATCCAGAACAGTTGTGAGGATCTTACCGAGACGCACAGCAGGGAGGTACTACAACACCATGGCGCTAGAGGAAAGCTACTGATTTCCACCTGTATAAGGGGACTCTGGATTTGCCTTCAGACCGGCCAAACTCTGCCTGCCCTTTGATCTGGTGCTTTGGACTGTGGATGCTGAACCTTCAGTAAAAAGGTAAAGAGACTGCACCCTTGTGTCCTCGTTCTTCAATGCGCCTCACACCATCCACCATCTATACTTCAGGAAGCCCTGGGGATATACTTCACCTGTGGGAAGGTATACCACCTAGCTGCCATAACATCACCCCAGCGGACCCCTAAGCAGCGTCGGTTGCCCTGACCGAATACCACAGGTGGCATCACGAACATTATCCCTTTAAAGACCTTTCCCCCTTTTATCCATGGACGTCCCTAGGGCCACGGACCTGGTCAGCCACCGTGACATCCCCCTTGAGAACCGAAGGGCCCGGCTCCGAGTACCCCCTAGCCCTTGGGGCGCTCCAATATTTTGGCATCACGAACAGGATCTACTTAAGCCTGAAAATCGGGTCATGTGTGCCTAAGAACTGTTCCAGAATTGTACTTGAACTGTGATTTGCTTAAAGATTGTATATTGCCATTTGCCGCCAAAATTCCCGCCAAAACAGCCGCCATTATAGCACCACGAGGAGTGCAAGAGAAGAAGAAGGGCGTGGCGTTGAGGGTGTAAACGAACTGAGAAGCGCAAAAAAAATGGCCGCCCAGTCCAAATATCTCTGTACCTTGAGGACGTGTCCGTGAGCAGCCGAGATCCGCCTCCTGATCCTCAATGGCGGGCGGAGACAAAGAAACAGAAACCGCCCCAGGAGAAGAGAGTGGGAAAAGGACAAGGAAGGAGCCAGCCACGTGGAGGACGCCATGGCCAGCCGCATGGAGCCAGAGCGTGGTGTCGGAGCAGAGGACTCCCCCAGCTACCCGGAGAGGCACCGCAACCAGGCCTCTACCGCTGATGCTTACTCCCTGCAGGCTGGAGTGGACGAGTTGATTGAACAGCTTCTGCAGCTGCGGGTGAAAACCAAAGCCCCGTACCGGACACCGACTGTGGAGAACCCACCGGCACCACCTCCAACATCACTGCAGACGCCGCTGCCGGCCGAGCCGTCCGACATCGAGGACACTGCTGTGGCAGGTAAGAATGCTGACACTGCCCCGGTGACCAAAGACCTACTGATAGGCCCCGTGGCAGCGCCACCTCCTCGCGGTACCCACCGCCTGCAGCGTCTCGAACCCTGGGACCAGGCCACAGGGATGGAGCAGTTCATGCAGGCCCCAATCGCATCTACCACCCGGATGGGTGAAGGGTATGCAGAGTGGACTGTATACCGCTGGGTGAATCCCGGACCAGATTTTATGGGGTTCCCCGGGGGAGAAAAACAAAAAGGAGAGACTGTGGAGGTTTTGAGTTAGGACTACCAGGCCCAGCTTGTGGGAGGGGTTGTGGGAGGAAAAGGAAGAGAGACACCAGGCACAACGTAGAGCCTTCGATAAACGCGACCTGTAAGTCAAAGCCCAGGCCCGCAAGGACCGTACCATCAACCAGGCCCCACGTAGGCAGGGCACAGTCGTAGCCTTTAAACTCCAAGGAGGATGGGGCTTTATCAAGGAGCAAGGACTATATGCCGAAGTCTTTGTGAATAGGAGGGACGTAGAATCACACCTCTGGGAAGGTCACCCAGACAGAGACTTATACCCGGGAGATACGGTCACCTACACCAGACATTTCGGTGAAAAAGGCTGGTTTGCCCTTGATGTGCACAAGAAAAGAGACACTGTGAGGGTATGTGCACACGTCAGGATTTCTTGCAGAAATTTCCTGAAGAAAACCGGAAATTTTCTGCAAGAAATCCGCATTTTTTTTTTTTGCGTTTTTTTCCCGGTTTTCTTAGCATTTTGGAAGCGTAATTAGCTTGCAGAATGCTAAAGTTTTTCAAGCGATCTGTAGCATCGCTTGGAAAACTGACTGACAGGTTGGTCACACTTGTCAAACATAGTGTTTGACAAGTGTGACCAACTTTTTACTATAGATGCTGCCTATGCAGCATCAATAGTAAAGGATAGAATGTTTAAAAATAATAAAATAAAATAAAAAAATGGTTATACTCACCCGCAGACAGCCGATCTCCTCAGCGGCGTCCGTTCCTATGGATGGTGTGTGTGTGCAGGACCTTCCATGATGTCGCGGTCACGTGAGCGGTCACGTGAGCGGTCGCACGACCAATCACAAGACGGCGACGTCATCGCGGGTCCTTCACACAGAGCATCTATAGGAATGGAAGCGGCAGCGTGCACCGCTGAGAGGCAGGAAGACATTGAAGGTGAGTATATCACTGTTTTTTATTTTAATTCTTTTTTTTTTACCAATTATATGGTGCCCAGTCCGTGGAGGAGAGTCTCCTCTCCTCCACCCTGGGTACCAACCGCACATAATCTGCTTACTTCCCACATGGTGTGCACAGCCCCATGCGGAAAGTAAGCAGATCAATGCATTCCTAGGTGTGCGGAGTCACCGCAATTCCGCAAATTTAATGAACATGTTGCTTTTTTTTCCGCGATGCGATTTTTTCGCGGAAAAAAAGGCAACATTTGCACAAGAAATGCGGAATACATTTTAAATAATAGGAGGCATATGTAAGCGTTTTTTCCGCCTTTTTTTTTGCGTTTTTATCACATTTTTATAGCAAAAAAACGCAAAAAAAACCCGCAAAAAATACTGTACGTGTGCACATGGCCTGACACACCACACCAGAGCTCCAGCTGTGCCGACTCCTGTAACCACCGCGTCCCCATGTGTAAGGGCCACTGCAACCACCACTACCACCACATGCACTACTGCTACTGTTGTGGCTACAGAGCATAGGCAGCATCAATAGTAAAAAGTTGGTCCGGGATGGGGCGACACACTGGCACTGAATGGAGGGGAGTAGGGAGGGGGCACTGAATTGAGGAGAGTAGGGAGGGGCCAATTCGCCGTCGGACTAAGCCTGTTGCTGATCAGCGACGCTGGATTTCCGTTACAGACAGACAGACAAAACAGACGGAAGTACCCCTTAGATGATTATATAGATAGATGCACCAGAACGTGCTCAATATAGTATAATACACCAGATAGTCCTCAATATAGTATAATGCACCAGATAGTCCTCAATATAGTATAATGTACCAGATAGTCCTCAATATAGCATAATGCACTCCCCATAGGCCTAGTCTATATTGCATAATGCACCCCCCATAGGCAGACTCTCTAGTATAAGGCAGCACCCCATAGGCAGACCCTGTAGTATAAGGTAGGACCCCACAGGCAAACCCTGTAGTATAAAGCAGCACCCCTATAGGCAGACCCTGTAGTATAAAGCAGCACCCGTATAGGCAGACCCTGTACTATAAGGCAGCACTCCCATTGGCAGACCCTGTACTATAAGGTAGCACCCCCACAGGCAGACCCTGTACCATAAGGCAGCACCCCATAGGCAGACCCTGTACTATAAGGCAGCACCCCCATAGGCAGACCCTGTACTATAAGGCAGTACCCACATAGGCAGACCCTGTACTATAAGGCAGCACCCCTATAGGCAGACCCTGTAGAATAAGACAGCACCCCCATAGGCAGACCCTGTAGAATAAGACAGCACCTCTATAGGCAGACCCTGTAGAATAAGACAGCACCCCCATAGGCAGACCCTGAGGCTGAGGTTGGTGGATTGCTTGAGTCCAGGAGTACTGGGCTACCCTGTGCTATGTCGGTCAGGTGTCCGCACTAAGTTCGGCATCAATATGGTGACTCTGGGGGAGCTCGGAGCTACCAGGTTGTCCCAATGAGGGGTGAACCCGCCCAGGTCAGAAAGAGCAGGTCAAAAACCCCGGGCCGATCAGTAGTGGGACCGCGCCTGTGAATAGCCAGTGTAGAGCAGCCTGGACAACACAGCGTGACACAGACTTTTTATACACGCAAAAAATGTTCAATTTATAGCACAAAATCATCATTATATCATTACCCTCAGTCACATCATTATTATACCCTCAATCACATCTGGAATAATTATTATTGATTGGAAGCTCGAGATAATAACCTGTACAAAACTTTTACATTTTTCATAAAATACGTATCTATCCATGTATTTGTAATTTCTCACTATTTCTCCATATTCTGCTTTTCTGCCTCCTGATCTCTATGTGATGCCGTTACCCTGAGTGCTACTGACACCTACTGGTAGAACTTAGAAAATGCTTCTATCTGTGTGCAGTACTGGTTATTACCAGTAGAGACAGCTGCGGTCTAAACCTTCAGGACAGAACAGTAATCACTGACACTGAGCAATTCCCGTTATAATAAGGTTGCAGTGCAGCCATGGTCAGGGAATAATGTATTGTCTAAATTAGGTTTTTTTGGTCAATGCTTTTTTTCCCCATATAACAATCTGTGTTAAAAATAAAAGGTAGTAATATAATATTATTATTATTATATCTAGATGGTGGCCCGATTCTGACGCATCGGGTATTCTAGAATATGTATGTTGTTTATTTATGAAGATTTAAGAATAATGCAATGAATGCACAAGTTTTTTACGGGTAAATTATATACATTATCATTCAATTTTATTGGTCATAGAACTTAATACAACTGAACGAAATTATTAAACAGATCATCAAAATGTATAAACCATTATATGAATATCTAACTGTATTTAAATAAATCATCGGACGAAAGAAGTACATCGACACTATAATATATTTGTTAACAATATCAACCCAAAATACTCTTGTACACCACATTGAATGACTGAACGTGTTCAGTAAACATGAGAGAACTATGTCGCACGGTGACTGACAGAACGTGTTCAGTAAACTTGACAACTATGTGGCACTGTAACTGACATAACTTATTCAGTAAATGTGAGTGAACTACGTGGCACTGTGACTGACAGAACTTGTTCAGTAAACGTGACTGAACTACGTGGCACTGTGACTGACAAAATTTGTTCAGTAAACGTGAGTGAACTATGTCACACTGTGACTGACAGAACTTATTCAGTAAACGTGAGTGAACTATGTCACAGTGTGACTGACAGAACTTGTTCAGTAAACGTGACTGAACTACATCACACTGTGACTGACAGAACTTGTTCAGTAAACGAGAGTGAACTACATCACACTGACTGACAGAACTTGTTCAGTAAACGAGAGTGAACTACATCACACTGTGACTGACAGAACTTATTCAGTAAACGTGTGTGCACTATGCTGCACTGTGACTGACAGAACTTGTTCAGTAAACGTGACAGAATTACGTGGCACTGTGACTGACAGAAATTGTTCAGTAAACGTGACTGAACTATGTGGCACTGTGACTGACAGAACTTGTTCAGTAAACGTGAGTGAACAATGTGGCGATAAATCAGAGACGCAGGATTTCCGTTACAGTATAAGCCTAGGGTGGAAAATGCAGCAGCTACCAGTAAATTTCAAAAATAAAAATAGATACCAATAAAAGTAAAATAATTGAGGCATCAGTAGGTTAAGTGTTTTTGAATATCCATATTGAATCAGGAGCCCCATATAATGCTTCATACAGTTCATGAAGGGCCCCATAAGATGCTCCATACAAAATACGCCCCATATAATGCTCCATACAGTTTATGTATGATGGGCCCCATATGATGCTCCGTATTAAAATATGCCACATATAATGCTGCACAAAGGTTAATAATGGCCCCATAAGATGCTCCATAGATACATTTTCCCCATACAGTGCTGAATAAAGGTTAATAAGGGCCCCATAAGATGCTCCATAGACACATTTGCCCCGTATAATGCTCCACAAATGCTGATTATGGCCCCATAAGATGCTCCATAGAGATATTTGCCCCGTATAATGCTCCACAAATGCTGATTATGGCCCCATAAGATGCTCCATAGAGATATTTGCCCCATATAATGCTGCACATGGCCCCATACAGATATTTGCCCCATATAATGCTGCACATGGCCCCATAAGATGCTCCATACAGATATTTGCCCCATATAATGCTGCACATGGCCCCATAAGATGCTCCATACAGATATTTGCCCCATATAATGCTGCACATGGCCCCATAAGATGCCCCATACAGATATTTGCCCCATATAATGCTGCACATGGGCCCATAAGATGCTCCATACAGATATTTGCCCCATATAATGCTGCACATGGCCCCATAAGATGCTCCATACAGATATTTGCCCCATATAATGCTGCACATGGCCCCATAAGATGCTCCATACAGATATTTGCCCCATATAATGCTGCACATGGCCCCATAAGATGCTCCATACAGATATTTGCCCCATATAATGCTGCACATGGCCACATAAGATGCTCCATACAGATATTTGCCCCATATAATGCTGCATATGGCCACATAAGATGCTCCATGCAGATATTTGCCCCATATAATGCTGCACATGGCCCCATAAGATGCTCCATGCAGACATTTACCCCATATGCTGTTGCTGCGATAAAAAAAAAAAAAATCACATACTCACCTCTCAGGCCGCCGCTGTGTCTTCTGCACTGACGTTCAGGCAGAGGGCGGCGTGCACACTAATCGCGTCACCGCGCCCTCTGACCTGAGCGTCAATGCAAAGGACGGGGAAGACGCAGCGGCGGCCGTCAGTGGAACGGGGAGCAGGTGAATATCGCGCACTGCGTTATACTCACCTGTGTCGATGTACTTCTTTCGTCCGATGATTTATTTAAATACAGTTAGATATTCATATAATGGTTTATATATTTTGATGATCTGTTTAATAATTTCGTTCCGTTGTATTAAGTTCTATAAGCAATAAAATTAAATGATAATGTATATATTTTACCTGGCAAATCCTGTGTATTCGTTGCATTAGTCTTAAATCTTCATAAATAAACTACATACATATTCTAGAATACCCAATACGTTTGAATCGGGCCACCATCTAGTTAACCCCTTTCTGACATGGGACGTACTATCCCGTCGAGGTGGGGTGGGCCCCCATGACCACGGACGGGATAGTACGTCCAGCGCGATCGGCGGCGCTCACGGGGGGAGCGCCGCCGATCGCGGCCGGGTGTAAGCTGTTTATCGCAGCTGACATCCGGCACTATGTGCCAGGAGCGGTCACGGACCGCCCCCGGCACATTAACCCCTGGCACACCGCGATCGCGATGTGCCGGCGGTATAGGGAAGCTTCCCGCAAGGAGGGGGCTCCCTGCGGGCTTCCCTGAGCCCCCCGCAGCAACGCGATGTGATCGCGTTGCTGCGAGGGTCTCACCTCCCTCCCTGCTTCCTCCAGCCCCGGATCCAAGATGGCCGCGGATCCGGGTCCTGCAGGGAGGGAGGTGGCTTCACAGAGCCTGCTTAGAGCAGGCACTGTGAAGGCTGCAGCGCTGCATGTCAGATCAGTGATCTGACAGAGTGCTGTGCACACTGTCAGATCACTGATCTGTGATGTCCCCCCCTGGGGCAATGTAAAAAAGTAAAAAAAAAAAAATTAAAAATGTGTAAAAAAAAATAAAAAAAAATATTCCTAAATAATGAAAAAAAAATAAAATATATTATTCCCCTAAATACATTTCTTTATCTAAATAAAAAAAAAACAATAAAAGTACACATATTTAGTATCGCCGCGTCCGTAACGACCCGACCTATAAAACTGGCCCACTAGTTAACCCCTTCAGTAAACACCGTAAGAAAAAAAAAAAAAAAACGAGGCAAAAAACAACGCTTTATTATCATACCGCCGAACAAAAAGTGGAATAACACGCGATCAAAAAGACAGATATAAATAACCATGATACCGCTGAAAGCGTCATCTTGTCCCGCAAAAAACGAGCTGCCATACAGCATCATCAGCAAAAAAAAAAAAAGTTATAGTCCTGAGAATAAAGCGATGCAAAAATAATTATTTTTTCTATAAAATAGTTTTTATCGTATAAAAGCGCCAAAACATAAAAAAATGATATAAATGAGGTGTCGCTGTAATCGTACTGACCCGAAGAATAAAACTGCTTTATCAATTTTACCAAACGCGGAACGGTATAAACGCCTCCCCCAAAAGAAATTCATGAATAGCTGGTTTTTGGACATTCTGCCTCGCAAAAATCGGAATAAAAAGCGATCAAAAAATGTAACGTGCCCGAAAATGTTACCAATAAAACGTCAACTCGTCCCGCAAAAAACAAGACCTCACATGACTCTGTGAACCAAAATATGGAAAAATTATAGCTCTCAAAATGTGGTAACGCAAAAAATATTTTTTGCAATAAAAAGCGTCTTTCAGTGTGTGACGGCTGCCAATCATAAAAATCCGCTAAAAAACCCGCTATAAAAGTAAATCAAACCCCCCTTCATCACCCCCTTAGTTAGGGAAAAATTAAAAAAATGTATTTATTTCCATTTTTCCATTAGGGTTAGGGCTAGGGCTAGGGTTAGGGCTAGGGTTAGGGTTTGGGCTAGGGCTAGGGTTAGGGCTAGGGTTAGGGCTAGGGTTAGGGCTAGGGTTAGGGTTAGGGCTAGGGTTAGGGCTAGGGTTAGGGCTAGGGTTAGGGCTAGGGTTAGGGCTAGGGTTAGGGTTAGGGCTAGGGTTAGGGCTAGGGTTAGGGCTAGGGTTAGGGTTAGGGCTAGGGTTAGGGCTAGGGCTAGGGTTAGGGCTATGGTTAGGGCTAGGGTTAAGGCTACAGTTAGGGTTGGGGCTAAAGTTAGGGTTAGGGCTATGGTTAGGGCTAGGGTTAGGGCTACAGTTTGGGTTGGGGCTAAAGTTAGGGTTGGGGCTAGGGTTAAGGCTACAGTTAGGGTTGGGGCTAAAGTTACGGTTAGGGTTTAGATTACATTTACAGTTGGGATTAGGGTTAGGTGTGTGTCAGGGTTAGAGGTGTGGTTAGGGTTACTGTTGGGATTAGGGTTAGGGGTGTGTTTGGATTAGGGTTTCAGTTATAATTGGGGGGTTTCCACTGTTTAGGCACATCAGGGGCTCTCCAAACGCGACATGGCGTCCGATCTCAATTCCAGCCAATTCTGCGTTGAAAAAGTAAAACAGTGCTCCTTCCCTTCCGAGCTCTCCCGTGTGCCCAAACAGGGGTTTACCCCAACATATGGGGTATCAGCGTACTCAGGACAAATAGGACAACAACTTTTGGGGTCCAATTTCTCCTGTTACCCTTGGGAAAATACAAAACTGGGGGCTAAAAAATAATTTTTGTGGGAAAAAAAAAGATTTTTTATTTTCACGGCTCTGCGTTATAAACTGTAGTGAAACACTTGGGGGTTCAAAGTTCTCACAACACATCTAGATAAGTTCCATGGGGGTCTAGTTTCCAATATGGGGTCACTTGTGGGGGATTTCTACTGTTTAGGTACATTAGGGGTTCTGCAAACGCAATGTGACGCCTGCAGACCATTCCATCTAAGTCTGCATTCCAAATGGCACTCCTTCCCTTCCGAGCCCTCCCATGCGCCCAAACGGTGGTTCCCCCCAACATATGGGGTATCAGCATACTCAGGACAAATTGGACAACAACTTTTGGGGTCAAATTTCTCTTCTTACCCTCGGGAAAATACAAAACTGGGGGCTAAAAAATAATTTTTGGGGGAAAGATTTTTTTTTTCAATTTTCACGGCTCTGCGTTACAAACTGTAGTGAAACACTTGGGGGTTCAAAGCTCTCACAACACATCTAGATGAGTTCCTTAGGGGGTCTAGTTTCCAAAATGGTGTCACTTGTGGGGGGGTTTCTACTGTTTCGGTACATTAGGGGCTCTGCAAATGCAATGTGACACCTGCAGACCATTCCATCTAAGCCTGCATTCCAAATGGAGCTCCTTCCCTTCCGAGCCCTCCCATGCGTCCAAACAGTGGTTCCCCCCCACATATGGGGTATCAGCGCACTCAGAACAAATTGGACAACAAATTTTTGGGTCCAATTTCTCCTGTTACCCTCGGGAAAATACAAAACTGGGAGCTAAAAAATAATTTTTGTGGGAAAAAATTTTTGTTTTATTTTTACGGCTCTCCATTATAAACTTCTGTGAAGCCCTTGGTGGGTCAAAGTGCTCACCACACATGTAGATAAGTTCCTTAGGGGGTCTACTTTCCAAAATGGTGTCACTTGTGGGGGGTTTCTACTGTTTAGGTACATTAGGGGCTCTGCAAACGCAATGTGACACCTGCAGACCATTCCATCTAAGTCTGCATTCAAATGGCACTCCTTCCCTTCCGAACCCTCCCATGCGCCCAAACAGTGGTTCCCCCGACATATGGTGTATCATCGCACTCAGGACAAATTGGGCAACAAATTTTGGGGTCCACTTTCTCCTGTTACCCTCGGGAAAATACAAAACTGGGGGCTAAAAAAATAATTTTTGTGGGAAAAATTTTTTGTTTTATTTTTACGGCTCTGCATTATAAACTTCTGTGAAGCACTTGGTGGGTCAAAGTGCTCACCACACATCTAGATAAGTTCCTTAGGGGGTCTACTTTCCAAAATGGTGTCACTTGTGGGGGGTTTCAATGTTTAGGCACATCAGTGGCTCTCCAAACGCAACATGGCGTCCCATCTCAATTCCTGTCAATTTTGCATTGAAAAGTCAAATGGCGCTCCTTCCCTTCCGAGCTCTCCCATCCGCCCAAACAGTGGTTTACCCCCACATATGGGGTATCAGCGTACTCAGGACAAATTGTACAACAACTTTTGGGGTCCAATTTCTTCTCGTACCCTTGGGAAAATAAAAAATTGGGGGCGGAAAGTTAATTTTTGTGAAAAAATATGATTTTTTATTTTTACGGTTCTACATTATAAACTTCTGTGAAGCACTTGGTGGGTCAAAGTGCTCACCACACATCTAGATAAGTTCCTTAAGGGGTCTACTTTCCAAAATGGTGTCACTTGTGGGGGGTTTCAATGTTTAGGCACATCAGGGGCTCTCCAAACGCAACATGGCGTCCCATCTCAATTCCTGTCAATTTTGCATTGAAAAGTCAAATGGCGCTCCTTCGCTTCCGAGCTCTGCCATGCGCCCAAAGGCCGGCGTCACACATGCGAGTTTTACGGACGTAAGAGCGCAGAATCTACGTCCGTAAAACTCGCAAAAAATACGGCACAATTATTCTCTATGCCCCTGCTCCTATCTGCCGTATTTTACTGATCAGTATTATACGGCTTTCTACGGCCGTACAAAATCGCAGCATGCTGCGTTTGTCACCGTACTGCGCAAGAAATACGCCAATGAAAGTCTATGGAAGCGTGAAAAATACGGATTACACACGGACAAGCAGTGTGACTTGCGAGAAATACGCAGCGCTGTTAGAGAGAAAAGCCGGTAATTCAGTGCGGTGTACAGTAAAATCACACTGACAGGTTACAGTAGAATAGGTAGAATAAATGTGTACACATAGAATAGGTATATATATATATATATGTCAGTGAGACACATATATGTATATATATTAATATTTATTCCAGCGCTAGACAGCTTGAAAGCCGGTAATTCAATTACCGGCTTTTTCCTTCTCCTTCCTAAAACCCGACATGATTTGAGACATGGTTTACATACAGTAAACCATGTCTTCTCTCCATTTTTTTTGCAGATTCCACACTACTAATGTCAGTAGTGTGTATCTGCAAAATTTGGCCGTTCTAGCTCTTAAAATAAAGGGTTAAATGGCGGAAAAAATTGGCGTGGGCTCCCGCGCAATTTTCTCCGCCAGAGTAGTAAAGCCAGTGACTGAGGGCAGATATTAATAGCCTGGAGAGGGTCCATGGTTATTGGCCCCCCCCTGGCTAAAAATATCTGCCCCCAGCCACCCCAGAAAAGGCACATCTGGAAGATGCGCCTATTCTGGCACTTGGCCACTCTCTTCCCATTCCCGTGTAGCGGTGGGATATGGGGTAATGAAGGGTTAATGCCACCTTGCTATTGTAAGGGGACATTAAGCCTAATTAATAATGGAGAGGCGTCAATTATGACACCTATCCATTATTAATCCAATTGTAGTGAAGGGTTAAATAAAACACAAACACATTATTTAAAATTATTTTAATGAAATAAAAACAATGGGTGTTGCAGTATTTTATTCAACGCCCAATCCAGTCACTGAAGACCCTCGTTCTGTGAGTAAAAAAACATAATAAACCAACAATATACTTACCCTCCGCAGATCTGTAACGTCCAACGATGTAAATCCTTCTGAAGGGGTTAAAACATTTTGCAGCAAGGAGCTGTGCTAATGCAGGCAGCTCCTCGCTGCAAAACCCCAGGGAATAAGGCTAAAAATAGATCAATGATCTATATTTAGCTTTATTTGCGGTGAGGCGCCCTCTGCTGGCTGTTCATAGATCGTGGGAAATTACCTAGAAAGCCAGGGAGCAGAAGACATGGTTTACTGTATGTAAACCATGTCTCAAATCATGTCGGGTTTTAGGAAGGAGAAGGAAAAAGCCGGTAATTGAATTACCGGCTTTCAACCTGTCTAGCGCTGGAATAAATATTAATATATATACATATATGTGTCTCACTGACATATATATATATATATACCTATTCTATGTGTACACATTTATTCTACCTATTCTACTGTAACCTGTCAGTGTGATTTTACTGTACACCGCACTGAATTACCGGCTTTTCTCTCTAATATATGTGTCTACTGACATATATATATATATATATATATATATATATATATATACAGTATATATATATTTTCTTTTCTTTTTGGGACACATGGATCATTTCTATAGCGGTATGTTGGTTTTGCTAGCCTGCGAGAAAACCACGCAGTACGGATGCCATACGGATTACATACGGAGGATGCCATGCGCAAAAAACGCTGACACACCCTGCCTACGGAGGAGCTACGGACCACTTTTTTCGGGACTTTTCAGCGTATTACGGCCGTAATATACGGACCGTATTGTTTTACGCTGTGTGTGACGCCGGCCAAACAGTGGTTTACCCCCACATGTGGGGTATTGCCGTGCTCAGGACAAATTGTACAACAATGTTTCGGATCTATTTTCTCCTGTTACCCTTGGTAAAATTAAACAAATTGGAGCTGAATTAAATTTTTTGTGAAAAAAAGTTAAATGTTCATTTTTATTTAAACATTCAAAAAATTCCTGTGAAGCACCAGAAGGGTTAATAAACTTCTTGAATATGGTTTTGAGCACCTTGAGGGGTGTAGTTTTTAGAATGGTGTCACACTTGGGTATTTTCTATCATATAGACCCCTCAAAATGACTTCAAATGAGATGTGGTCCCTAAAATAAAATGGTGTTGTAGAAATGAGAAATTGCTGGTCAACTATTAACCCTTATAACTCCCTAACAAAAAAAAATGTTGGTTCCAAAATTGTGCTGATGTAAAGTAGACATGTGGGAAATGTTACTTATTAAGTATTTTATGTGACATATCTCTGTGATTTAATTGCATAAAAATTCAAAGTTGGAAAATTGCGAAATTTTCAAAATTTTCGCCATATTTCCGTTTTTTTCACAAATAAACGCAGGTAATATCAAAGAAATTTTACCATTGTCATGAAGTACAATATGTCACGAGAAAACAATGTCAGAATCACTGGGATCCGTTGAAGCGTTCCAGAGTTATAACCTCACAAAGGGACAGTGGTCAGAATTGTAAAAATTGGCTCGGTCATTAACGTGCAAACCACCCTTGGGGGTAAAGGGGTTAAAATAATATTATATTACTACTTTTTATTTTTAACACAGATTGTTATATGGGGAAAAGATTGACCAAAAAAACCTGATTTAGACAATACATTATTCCCTGATGATGGCCGCACTGCAACCTTATTATAATGGGAATTGCTCAGTGTCAGTGATTACTGTTCTGTCCTGAAGGATTGGACCGAAGCGGTCTCTACTGGTAATAACCAGTACTGCACACAGATAGAAGCATTTTCTAAGTTCTACCAATAGGTGTCAGTAGCACTCAGGGTAACGGCATCACATAGAGATCAGGAGGCAGAAAAGCAGAATATGGAGAAATAGTGAGAAAGTACAAATACATGGATAGATACGTATTTTATGAAAAATGTAAAAGTTTTGTACAATTTATTATCTTGAGCTTCCAATCAATAATAATTGTTTCAGATGTGACTGAGGGTAATGATATAATGATGATTTTGTGCTATAAATTGAATATTTTCTGTGTGTATAAAAGTCTGTGTCACGCTGTGTTGTCCAGGCTGCTCTACACTGGCTATTCACAGGCGCGGTCCCACTACTGATCGGCACGGGGGTTTTGACCTGCTCCGTTTCCGACCTGGGCCGGTTCACCTCTCATTAGGACAACCTGGTAGCTCCGAGCTCCCCCAGAGTCACCATATTGATGCCGAACTTAGTGCAGACACCCGATCGACATAGCACAGGGCAGCCCAGAACTCCTGGACTCAAGCGATCCACCAGCCTCAGCCTCCCTGGTAGCTGGGATTACAGGCGCACGCCACCGCACCCGGCAATGTCTATTGCTGCTATTACTGACTAGAGCAGTGGTTCTCAACCTTTCTAATGCCGTGACCCCGCAATACAGTTCCTCATGTTGCGGTGACCCCCAACCCAAAAAATAATTTTGGTGGCTACTTTAAAACTGTAATTTTATTAGTTATGATTCGGAATGTAAATATCTGATATGCATTATGTATTGTATTCTCATTGCTACAAATCAAACATAATAAATAATCACAAAAACAATTACCGTATATACTCGAGGAGGCTGCGGCACCACTATACCAAGACCAATAATATCACACAGGAAGAAACACCACCACACCATGACCAGACCACATAGGGACCAAATAATACTATATACAAGGGACAAATACCGCCTCACCATGACCAGATCACATATTACCACCACTTGGTGACCAAATAGCACATACAAGGGACAAATACCACAACACCATTTCCAGACCACATATTATCACCACATAGTGACTGAATACTACAATACTGATCAGTAATAAAAAAAACACAATACTATCACCATAAGTGCCATTATACACAGGAGATCTGTACTTAGTATGCAGTGTCTGTGTAGAGAGGTAATACAGAGATCACTGGTGACATTATACACAGGACCTCTATATAGTATACAGTGTATAGTGTCAGTGTATAGGTAACACTGACTCACCAGTGACGTCTCTAGGTGAAGTCCTTCATCTTTCATCCAGCACAGACCGCCATCATTTCTTCTAGCCAGGACTCGTTTCTGCAGGAAATAACACAGTTATCTCGAGCTCCGCTTGTAGAACACATTACTTAATTTTTAACAACTTCTACATTACACCACGAAGAAAAAAAGGCGATATAGTGTCACTCTGCACAGTAACAGGACCGCCCCCCATTTAAAACAGTATACTCAAAAAATAAAATAAATACATCACTGCAGTAATAATATCCCTTAATTAGCCCCTATGGTAATAATATTCCCCACCCTGGCCCCGTTTATCTCATTCCTGGCTCCAGCCATATGTTCTCGCATCCTGCCCTCATGAGTATCCATTCTACCCCATATGATCTCCCCATCCTGCCCCATCAGTCTCCATCGTATCCATCCTGCTCCATGTCTTTCATTCTGCCCCGTGTCTCCAATCATGCCCCGTATCTACATTCTGCCCATGCCTCAAGTCCTGCCCCCAGTGTGTCCAGCAATCTGCCCCAGTGTGTCCAGCAATCTGCCCCAGTGTGTCCAGCAATCTGCCCCAGTGTGTCCAGCATATTACCCCCAGGTTGTCCAGCAATCTGCCCCAGTGTGTCCAGCATATTACCCCCAGTGTGTCCAGCAATCTGCCCCAGTATGTCCAGCATTGCCCCAGTGTGTCCAGAAATCTGCCCCAGGGTCTCCAGCATTGCCCCAGTGTGTCCAGCATTGCCCCAGTGTGTCCAGCATTGCCCCAGTGTGTCCAGCATTGCCGCCAGTGTGTCCAGCAATCTGCCCCAGTGTCCAGCATTGCCCCAGCGTGTCCAGCAAATTGCCCCAGTGTCCAGCATTGCCCCAGTGTCCAGAAATCTGCCCCAGTGTCCAGCATTGCCCAGTGTGTCCAGAAATCTGCCCCAGTCTGTCCAGAAATCTGCCCCAGTGTCCAGCATTGCCCCAGTGTCCAGAAATCTGTCCCAGGGTCTCCAGCATTGCCCAGTGTGTCCAGAAATCTGCCCCAGGGTCTCCAGCATTGCCCAGTGTGTCCAGCACTCTGCCCCCAGTGTGCCGAGCAATCTGCCCCAGAGTCTCCAGCATTGCCCAGTGTGTCCAGCACTCTGCCCCCAGTGTGCCCAGCAATCTGCCCCAGGGTCTCCAGCATTGCCCCAGTGTCCAGCATTGCCCCAGTGTGTCCAGCATTGCCCCAGTGTGTCCAGCATTGCCGCCAGTGTGTCCAGCAATCTGCCCCTGTGTCCAGCATTGCCCCAGCGTGTCCAGCAATCTGCCCCAGTGTCCAGCATTGCCCCAGTGTCCAGAAATCTGCCCCAGTGTCCAGCATTGCCCAGTGTGTCCAGAAATCTGCCCGTCTGTCCAGAAATCTGCCCCAGTCTGTCCAGAAATCTGCCCCAGTGTCCAGCATTGCCCAGTGTGTCCAGAAATCTGCCCCAGTCTGTCCAGAAATCTGCCCCAGTGTCCAGCATTGCCCAGTGTGTCCAGAAATCTGCCCCAGTCTGTCCAGAAATCTGCCCCAGTCTGTCCAGAAATCTGCGCCAGTCTGTCCAGAAATCTGCCCCAGGGTCTACAGCATTGCCCAGTGTGTCCAGCACTCTGCCCCCAGTGTGCCCAGCAATCTGCCCCAGGGTCTCCAGCATTGCCCCAGTGTGTCCAGCATTGCCCCAGTGTGTCCAGCATTGCCGCCAGTGTGTCCAGCAATCTGCCCGTGTCCAGCATTGCCCCAGCGTGTCCAGCAATCTGCCCCAGTGTCCAGCATTGCCCCAGTGTCCAGAAATCTGCCCCAGTGTCCAGCATTGCCCAGTGTGTCCAGAAATCTGCCCGTCTGTCCAGAAATCTGCCCCAGTCTGTTCAGAAATCTGCCCCAGTGTCCAGCATTGCCCAGTGTGTCCAGAAATCTGCCCCAGTCTGTCCAGAAATCTGCCCCAGTGTCCAGCATTGCCCAGTGTGTCCAGAAATCTGCCCCAGTCTGTCCAGAAATCTGCCCCAGTCTGTCCAGAAATCTGCCCCAGGGTCTCCAGCATTGCCCCCAGACAGACATAAAGAAAAAAAAAAAAAAAAGTAAAATCCTCACCTCTCCCGTTCCCAGTGCAGGTCCGGTGCAGTCAGCGTCTCTCCGGCTCTGCGACGCTCAGGACAGAGAGGCAGAGCGCGCAGTGATGACGTCATCGCACCCTCTGCCCTGAGACATCGCAGAGTCAGAGGGCGCTGAAGACGCTGGCTGCAGCTACCGCGCAGCCGCAGGAACCAGGAGAGGTGAGTATTAGCGCTGGCACCGGGGGAAGGGGGCGGGCGCCGGAAGACTTAAAGGGCCCACGGTTTTTTTTTTTCTCCTCCTTCTGCAGCGCCGGCCGACCAGCCCCCCGCAGTGTGCCGCCCGGGGCGGCCCGCCCCCCCCGCACCCCCTTCCTACGCCACTGGGAAGGTGGATGGGGAGGTGAGAGAGTTGGCGACCCCTGTGGTTTGGTCGTTCGACCCCCCTCGGGGTCGCGACCCCCAGGTTGAGAACCGCTGGACTAGAGGCTGCAGGAGCCGTGACGTCATCGGGAACCACAGCGCCATCTAGTGTCTGCAGGATGAAACTGCTATAAAGTCAGTAACATAAGTCAGTATAGAGCTGCATGTATGTTAGTTTATACCTGTTCGCATGTAGATGAGTCACCCGCAAATATCTGTATGGGGCCATGTGCAGCATTATATGGGGCATATTCTAATATGGAGCATCTTATGGGCCCATCATGAACTTTATGGAGCATTATATGGGGCTCCTGATTCAATATGGATATTCAAAAACACTTAACCTACTGATGTCTCAATTAATTTTACTTTTATTGGTATCTATTTTTACTTTTGAAATTTATCGGTAGCTGCTGCATTTCCCACCCTAGGCTTATACTCGAGTTATTAAGTTTTCCCACATTTCTTGCCCATGCATGCATTCCAGCGTGGAGCCCCAGGCCGCAAACTGGAAGTGCGGTGACGTCGCATCCGGCGCGCGCGAACCCAGAACTCCACACGAATGCCGGAGAAGGTGGATGCCGGGGAGCTCAGCGAGGACCCCGGCAGCACGTCACTGCCCCGCTTTACCCCTAACAGAGGCGCGGGAAGGAGGGCCCGAGTCCAACCTTGAAGATGGATACGGGCGCAGCCGCGTGAATGTAATGACCAGAGGTCCGAATAAGATCCAGTGAGTCACAAACCAAGACCAAGGCAGAAATCTCCAACGGTATTTACTCAAAGGCAAAATAATCAAGGTAATATGGAGAATATTAAGGCAGATGCACCCCAAAGATACACTAATTCAGCAGCAGCTGAAATCACTGTGCCACTCAAAGGTCTCCTGAGAACTGTATACTACAACAGACTAGTAAGAAATTTACCTAACAGGCAACTAAAAACAGGAACAAGTGTAAATTGAATGTAGTGTTATTAAGGGAGCCCCTGGAATGGCACATTGAGTATAACTTACACAACTCTAATATAAGATACACCTCTAAAGTAACAATTTAACACTCTGAGCAGAGATACCCGGGTATCTATAACTATGGTACCGTATCCTGAGATGGATTTCCTCTCAGGCAGGAATCCGCACAGGCTGCAGCCAGTTCATATTTTCAGCGCCAATAAGTTACAGCAAGCTCCTCTTGTCTTGTCGGCCGATGCCGAGCCCAAACGCCGGGGACTTAGTTAGTGGTCTCACGATGTAGTCTCTGCTTCTGTAGCTCCTAGGAATGCTTCCACGATAACCCGTCCGTCTCTGTATCAGCAGTCTGTCCAGACTTGGTTCTCCACTCAATGCACAGGGAATCCACAGACTTCCAAATACGTACTGGGTTCTTAGTAAAGTCTCAGTCTTTTGTTAAATAAAGGGTTAACTCCTCTCCAGGAAACGTTAGCCACACAAGTCTCTCACAGAGTTAAACAAAAGGTTAATTCTTCTCCAAGGGAACGTTAGCAACAAAAAGTCTCTCAAAAGCTTCTTTTCCTCCAAAAACACTTGCAGTAAATCCACACACAGTCTCTCTTTAAGATATCACAGCAGCTTCTGCCTTTGCTTCCCGCCTTTTTCTCTCTCAGCTCTCACTTCCTAGTTTCACTTTACACCCGAGACACTAGACCCCACCCAGCAGCACACATTGTCTCTGGGAGTTTTGCACGGTCTGTTCTCTTCTGCAATAGGCAAAAACCACAGGGTCCTAGTGCCCTCTCAGTGGGACTACAGTTCACCCTCTTACATGCCACCCCACTAGAGGTTGGCGTCCTCGACATACCTTCCCACTCAAATTCATCTTGAGCATATCGCTGAGGCGGTATTCCTGCCGTAGATCGTGTAGTTCTCCTGAGTCCTACATCAACAGGTGCGACCTTAGAGGGAGCTAGAGTCTCTTCCATGGTCGTGTCAGTGGGCGTAAGTGGAGTTGTCTCCTCCTGCGGCTCGATGTCCTGTGATACAGCGTCAGGACCAAGCAGTTGACCTGATGCAGTCTCCTCAACAACATCCTCCATATCCCCAACATTCTCATCACCCGAGGCCAGATCGGTCACAGGGGGCAAATAAGCAGGCGCAGGAGTAAGCACACCATCAAACTCAAGATCATTCAGAGCTTCCGCCCCTTGAAACATGGCCTCTGGCTCTAGGGGGGTAGGCGCCGAATCTTCAAACCAGCACCGCTGTAACATGTTACGATGCAAATTACGGGTTGGCCCCCCTGTCCCCACCGGTTCGACCTCGTACACTGGAATCTCAGGGTTCACCTGTTTTTTTATCAGATACGGTATCGCCTCCCATCGGTCACTCAGCTTTCCTGACCGTCGTTTTGTCCTCACCAACACTCTGTCTCCCGGAGAGAACAGCTCTGTTTGTACAGGTCGCGTGTCCTTATGGACCACCTGGCGAAGGCGGTCACCCACCACCTGATGCACCACCCTCAACCGCCGCCGATGCTCTCGTACCCACTCGGATGCAGTCCAAAGGGGGGCGGAGGAGGGATCTGGCATGCTCAAATCCTCAATGTCTCGGCCAGGTCTACCAAACATCAACATGTGTGGTGAGTAACCAGTAGTACTGTGCACCCTGTTATTGTAAGCCCACATCAATTCGGGGAGATACTCAGGCCAGCATGTCTGTTGCTGACTCTCTAAGGACCTCAACATTTGCAACAGGGTCCGATTAAAACGCTCACACGCCCCGTTGCCCTGAGGGTGGTAAGGCGTTGTTCTCGACTGCTCGATACCATAGAGCTGGTGCAACTCTTTCATCAGCGTTCCCTGAAAGCAGGCCCCTTGATCTGAATGTATTCTCTGCGGACACCCGAACACTTGGAAGAAATGTCGGCACACTGCCTCAGCCGCCGACTTGGCCGTCTGATCTCTTGTCGGCACCGCTACAGCATACTTGGTAAAGTGATCTGTCATCACCAGGCAGTAGGAGTACCCTGATGTAGAGTACCCTATCAACACGTAGTCAATCATGAGTAGTTCCAGTGGAGCTGAAGTCTTAATAGACTGTGTGGGAGCCCGCTGCTCAGGGCTTTTGTTGAGCCCACAAATTCGGCACTGCCGACACGCGTCGGCCACCATCCCTCCCAACTCAGGGCAGTAGAGGACTCGCTGCAACCACTGAAGTGTCTTTTCACTTCCAAAATGGGCCCCCTTCTCATGCGCCTCACGAGCGACCACCGGCCCCATCCCCACAGGAATTATCAGTTGGTACCGATGCTGCAGCTCCGATGGCAGGTACACCTTACGATACAAAAGACCTTGTTCCACACACAATTTATCCCATTGTCGAAGGAGTTTCATTCCTTCCATGGACAACTGAGCCTTGTCCTCTGCACTGGGCCAGGCCTTGTTTTGTACCCAACGGCGCACAAGTGCAACGTCCGGACACTCATCCTGGACTCTTGTCCAATCTGAGGGTGTTTTACCCAGGACACAGGGCATCCCGGTGGCCACCCCACTTGAGTGTACCACACTTTGGAAGATAGGTATTTGCCCCAAAGCTGGAGTTTCAGTATCCTCAAGTTGTTCATCAACATCTTCCCCGGATGACCCAAGGGGCACTCTTGACAATGCATCTGCATTGCCGTTCTCTCGACCAGAGCGAAATTTAATGCGGTAATTGAACTTGGCCAGTCTGGCGACCCACCGCTGCTCCAACGCCCCCAGTTTTGCATTCTCTAAGTGAGCTAGCGGGTTGTTATCTGTCATGACTAGCACCTCAGCTCCTGTTAGATACTCGGCGAAGCGTTCTGTCATTGCCCACACCAGGGCCAGCAATTCCAGACGGAATGAGCTGTAGTTAGCCGGATTTCGCTCGGAGTCTCTTAAAGATCTGCTGCCATAAGAAATCACTCGTTCTCGGCCGTCCTGCACCTGTGCTAGTACTGCCCCCAACCCATGAAGACTACCATCGGTATACAACAAAAAAGGGGTGTCAAACCGGGCGTAGGCCAGCAATGGGGCACTCGTTAGGGCGGTTTTCACTCCATCAAATGCCTTTTTCTGTAGGGGCCCCCATGGAATGGGGCGATTTCGAGGACCCAGCGCTGTCCCTCTCAAAAGTTCATTCAAGGGACTCACCACTTGTGAGAATTTAGGCACAAACCGCCGATAGTATCCTGCTAGGCCCAGGAAGGCCCGCACTTCTCGCAGGTCACAAGGAGGTGGCCACTCTTGTACCGCCTTAATCTTACTGGCTAAAGGTAGTACCCCGTCCGGGGTCACCAGATGCCCCAAATATTCAATCTGGTTTCGTAACAGCTGACATTTTTTTGGCTTTATTTTCAGGCCGTAGCTCTTGAGCCGCCGGAGAACTTGACGCAGCTTCTCCAGATGATCTTCAAATGAGGTTCCGAACACCACAATGTCGTCCAAATATATCAGGACTGATTCAAAATTTAGATCACCCAAGCAATGTTCCATCAGGCGTTGGAAGGTTCCCGGGGCGGTAGCGAGGCCAAAGGGCATCCGGTTGAACTCAAAGAGCCCCATTGGCAATACAAACGCCGTCTTGGCCCGATCTTTTTCAGCCATTGGGACCTGCCAGTACCCGCTTGCCAAATCCAACGTTGAGAAATACTTGGCCCGACCCAGGGCCGACAGGGATTCTTCAATACGGGGTAAAGGATATGCGTCCCGTACGGTGTGGGCATTCAATTTCCGATAGTCCACACAAAATCGGAGTGTCCCATCCTTCTTGCGGACCAAGACTACAGGGGCCGCCCAGGGACTCCGGCTCTCTCGGATCACTTGGTTGTCCAGCATACTGGCCACCATGCTCTTCACCTCTTGATAGAGCGCCGGAGGAATTTGGCGATATCTTTCTCTAATGGGTGGAGTATCCCCCGTTGGAATCTCATGCTCAATCGTCTGGGTACACCCGAAGTCCTCTCCATGTCGGGAAAAGGTCTCTTGATGTTCCCACAAAACTCTCTCCAACTGCTCCAACTGCACGGGGGTCAGCTTCTCCCGATCCACTCCCATCTGCTCCATGATCACATGAACATTCCATTCCTCCGTAGGAGGTTCAGTCCGGCCTACCTCGACCGCGAATGTCCAGGATGACTGTTGGTCTGGTCGCAATTCGAACCCTGCATTTTCCGGCACCTTCTCTGCCGGCACGAACAGTTCAGCCAGTATGGTCCCAGCGGGAATTGCAACAGCTTCATCTAAAACATTGATGCATCGGACCGGTACTCGTCCATTCTTCACAATCGCCAAAGAACGGGCCACATGTACCTTGGCAAATGAGGAACCCTCTCGGACGGGCTCAAGTAGCACTTCAAGCCCATTCAATCTCTGTGCAGCTCCCACAGGCAGCATTAAGAGTTCCTCTTGTCTGGGTCCCAGCAGGATCGGGGCCTTCGAAGTCACTCGGACCCGGCCCACCCGGCCACCTGGGACCGCACTTTTCAGCAAGTCGCAACTCAGCACTAGACGGTGTAGAATTCTCTGTGTGGGTCGGTGTCTTGTCGCACGGGCCCAGTATCGGGGTCCTTCACTGGCATACATCTGGTGATTCAAATCTCGCAGCACGTTCATTCCGATCGTCACTTCCATCCCTCTTCTAGGGGGGTGATCCACCAGTACTACCCCTTTCTGCCCCAGCTCTTGACCAAACATTTTTAGTTGCATCCACACGATCCCTTTTACTGACAATTGACCATTATTTGCGGCGGTCAGTCGTATCACTCGGCCATCCTCTGGAATCACTAGTCGACTGAAGTATCTCTCATATACTTCTAGAGGCATTATAGTACATTCGGATCCCGTGTCAACCAAGCACCTCATCTTCCGCCCTTCAAACTCTGCTTCTATCACTGGACTACATGCAAACAAATCTTGTTCATTCCGTCGAGGGCTTTGTGTGGGTGGGGCCGCTGCTGCTTGCCCTCTCATGGCAGCGGCCGGAAGTTTAAAGCCGGCGACGGGGTTTCTGGGGCTGTAAGCGCCCGGCAGTAACGCAAGATGTGTCCCTGGCGGCCACACTTCCAGCAGGTGATTGTTCCTCGTGGGCGAGGGCTTGACTCATTCTGATAGGACGACCTGGCCATTTGCGGGGTTACCGTTCCAGGGGGTGAGGCAGGAGGTTCCCGCGAGGGGGTAGAGGCGGGATCAACTGTCAGTTGAGACAATTTCAGCTTCAACTCCTTCACCTCAGCACGCAGAGCTTGTACCACGCTTACCAGCCCCTCTCCCCCCGACCCTGATGACACACCTTCCTCCAGCTGGGCACTGTTCACTGACCCCTCGGGAACATAGGCCGATTTCTCTTCCCTTTCCACTGCAGCTCGGTAAATCTGCCAGAAAGATAACTCTGGTGCAACCCGGGCCATTTCCAACAGTTTGTCCCGGAGAAGTCTATTGGCTACACCGGTGATGAATTGGTCCCGGAGCAAGCGGTCTACCTCCCGGAATGCCCCCATGGCCCCCGGGTCTAGTCGCTGCATCTCATTCAACATCTCTTGCAAAATATTAGAGTACTGCATCAGGGACTCACACTCTCTCTGGGGACGATTAAAGAATAGGGACCGAAGCTGGGCCACGCGCGCTCGGCCCCCCAAACTCCCCTCTAACAGTTCCAAAATCTTTTCTAATGTATCCCTCTCTGATTCTGGGCGCACCATCACCATACGCCTAATATCACCCTCCAGTGCATTTAATGCCAGCTCAGCGCGTAACGCGGGGGTCAAATTACACATGCGCAGAATACTCCGGATTCTCTCAGCCCAATCTTGCAACGTCATATTGCGCCCATCGTATTTCGGCATGTGCTGAAGTAAAGCTCCTACAGGCACATACCCTCCCGAAGTCGCCGCGGCTGCCAGGGGAACCCCAACCCCCGAGGAGGATGCGGATACAGCGGGGTCATTTCCACCATCGCCCTCGTCCATGACAAACACTGGATCCTGCCGACTACGCCAAAAATGTAATGACCAGAGGTCCGAATAAGATCCAGTGAGTCACAAACCAAGACCAAGGCAGAAATCTCCAACGGTATTTACTCAAAGGCAAAATAATCAAGGTAATATGGAGAATATTAAGGCAGATGCACCCCAAAGATACACTAATTCAGCAGCAGCTGAAATCACTGTGCCACTCAAAGGTCTCCTGAGAACTGTATACTACAACAGACTAGTAAGAAATTTACCTAACAGGCAACTAAAAACAGGAACAAGTGTAAATTGAATGTAGTGTTATTAAGGGAGCCCCTGGAATGGCACATTGAGTATAACTTACACAACTCTAATATAAGATACACCTCTAAAGTAACAATTTAACACTCTGAGCAGAGATACCCGGGTATCTATAACTATGGTACCGTATCCTGAGATGGATTTCCTCTCAGGCAGGAATCCGCACAGGCTGCAGCCAGTTCATATTTTCAGCGCCAATAAGTTACAGCAAGCTCCTCTTGTCTTGTCGGCCGATGCCGAGCCCAAACGCCGGGGACTTAGTTAGTGGTCTCACGATGTAGTCTCTGCTTCTGTAGCTCCTAGGAATGCTTCCACGATAACCCGTCCGTCTCTGTATCAGCAGTCTGTCCAGACTTGGTTCTCCACTCAATGCACAGGGAATCCACAGACTTCCAAATACGTACTGGGTTCTTAGTAAAGTCTCAGTCTTTTGTTAAATAAAGGGTTAACTCCTCTCCAGGAAACGTTAGCCACACAAGTCTCTCACAGAGTTAAACA
The DNA here is from genome assembly GCF_032444005.1 of Ranitomeya imitator. Classification (NCBI taxonomy): domain Eukaryota; kingdom Metazoa; phylum Chordata; class Amphibia; order Anura; family Dendrobatidae; genus Ranitomeya; species Ranitomeya imitator. Next base: position 711,817,173 of record NC_091282.1, on the reverse strand, counting down.
AAAGGTTAATTCTTCTCCAGGGGAACGTTAGCAACAAAAAGTCTCTCAAAAGCTTCTTTTCCTCCAAAAACACTTGCAGTAAATCCACACACAGTCTCTCTTTAAGATATCACAGCAGCTTCTGCCTTTGCTTCCCGCCTTTTTCTCTCTCAGCTCTCACTTCCTAGTTTCACTTTACACCCGAGACACTAGACCCCACCCAGCAGCACACATTGTCTCTGGGAGTTTTGCACGGTCTGTTCTCTTCTGCAATAGGCAAAAACCACAGGGTCCTAGTGCCCTCTCAGTGGGACTACAGTTCACCCTCTTACATGAAGGAGGAGAGGATCACCGCCGACCTCGGCTGCCTGGCGCATAAGAGAATCCAGGTGCTCTGTTCACCGGCCACCATAGCACCTGCAGGAACCTCTTCATGCCCCACTGGGGGACAGGAAAAACACTGGAGATAACAGTAAGGGGAGGGTTATTTAACCTCTTTGTGTTTCCTGTCCCCCATTAGGGCGGGGAGACATCCTCCAAGGTGACTGTCGTGGAAGGTGACTAGAGAAAAACCTGATTCAGACAATACATTATTCCCTGATGATGGCCGCACTGCAACCTTATTATAACGGGAATTGCTCAGTGTCAGTGATTACTGTTCTGTCCTGAAGGTTTGGACCGGAGCGGTCTCTACTGGTAATAACCAGTACTGCACACAGATAGAAGCATTTTCTAAGTTCTACCAGTAGGTGTCAGTAGCACTCAGGGTAACGGCGTCACATAGAGATCAGGAGGCAGAAAAGCAGAATATAGAGAAATAGTGAGAAAGTACAAATACATGTATAGATACGTATTTTATGAAAAATGTAAAAGGTTTGTACAGTTTATTATCTCGAGCTTCCAATCAATAATAATTGTTCTAGATGTGACTGAGGTTATAATAATGATGTGACTGAGGGTAATGATATAATGATGATTTTGTGCTATAAATTGAATATTTTCTGCTTGTATAAAAAGTCTGTGTCACGCTGTGTTGTCCAGGCTGCTCTACACTGGCTATTCACAGGCGCGGTCCTACTACTGATCGGCACGGGGGTTTTGACCTGCTCCGTTTCCAACCTGGGCCGGTTCACCCCTCATTAGGACAACCTGGTAGCTCCGAGCTCCCCCAGAGTCACCATATTGATGCCGAACTTAGTGCGGACACCCGATCGACATAGCACAGGGAAGCCCAGAACTCCCGTACTCAAGCGATCCACCAGCCTCCCTGGTAGCTGGGATTACAGGCGCACACCACCGCACCCGGCAATGTCTTGCTGCTATTACTGACTAGAGGCTGCAGGAGCCGTGACGTCATCGGGAACCACAGCGCCATCTAGTGTCTGCAGGGTGAAACTGCTATAAAGTCAGCCACATAAGTCAGTATAGAGCTGCATGTAAGTGTTAGCTTATAAGGGTATGTGTGCAGCGCCCCAGAGATCTGGTCGTTGCAGTATGACACTCTGCCGCTAAGGGGAGTGATGGTACGTCTGATGGCACTAAAGGAGTTCTACTGACCAGGTATCACCAGCACACATTACACTTCACACTCCGGCCACAAGGGGGAGAAAAAGGCTTTATTTATTGGGCCACTCCTCACACTGGTAAAACTAGAGGTTGGATAGGAAGTTAGTTAGAAGCTGACTGGGTTGGATTCAGGCAACATCCCGTGGCAGGGGGTGTTGGAGGGAGAAGACACAGGGGGTCCCTGTCGGGCGTGGGAACCTGGCAGGTACCTAGCGAACAGAGCAGAACGTTACGGAACCGCGCCTGCACTACCTTGCGGCGGTATCCTAAGGAAGAGACACGAAGCGAAGGATATTGTGGAACAGTGAGAAACGAGATCAAGCACAAAGGAGAGCCAGTAGGAGTCGTGCCGTGAGACCGAGGCAACATCCTACTGAGGCGCGAAGCCGGTGGCCGGAACACCGTGGAAGTAACTGACTCTATGCCTTACTTCGAACTCCGCAGGACAGTTAATTATAGGTTGGCTGTCTACCTTAAATTTCCTACGAAGACATAGGGGGCAACGCGTGGAGAGGGGCGTCTCTAGGGTCCCGGAAGAGCTCCGAGCCTTCCCGTCATACGGGTGCGTCCTAGCCATAACATATCTGGGGGACAATAAACTAGTAACATCTGGAACAAGAGAGAGAGACAGAATTAGAAAGAACTAGAAAGAACGAACGAGAACAGAAGTTGTGAGGACTATTCCGAATGCTCAGCATGGTAGCACTACAACACACAAGCGCTAGTGGTAGGCAATGATTTCCACCTGCAAAGGGAACTCTGGATGTGCCCATCGGACCAGTCGGTCTCAGAAAGCCCTGTTAACCGTGCTCTGGATTGAGAATCCTGAAGTCTTCAGTAAAGAGGTAAAGAGACTGCAACCTTGTGTCCTCGTTATTGCCTGCACCTCACACCATCACCATCCACCTTACTGGGAAGCCCTGGGGACATACTTCACCTATGGGAAGGTATACCATCTAGCTGCCATTCCATCACCCCAGCGGACCCCACAGCAGCGTCGGTCACCCTGACCGAATACCACAGGTGGCGTCACGAAACCTTGACAGACTCATATCACCTTTTATTGGACGCCCCTTAGCAGGGTCACGGACCGGGTCTAGCCACCGTGACAGCCTCAGAACCGAATCAGAGAGGCCCGGTACCAAGAACTCGTGGCCCTGTGTCTGGGGGCGATCCAACTTGGCGTCACAAACAGGATCAAACTTAAGCCTGAGAAGCAGGTCATGTGTGCCTTGGAATTGTGATTGAAACGTGTTTGGACTGTGATTTATTGCATAGATTGTGTATTGCTGATTGTCGCAAGATTCCCACCAGAACCGCCGCCATTACAGCGCCACGAGGAGTGCAAGAGAAGAAGAAGGGCGTGGAAGTGGGCATGAAAGAGCTGAAGAGCGCGAAAGATAATGGCCGCCCAGTCCAAGAATTGCTGTATCCTGAGGGCGTGTCCGTCAGCGGCTGAGGTCCGCCTTCTCATCCTCTATGGCGGGCGGAGACCGAAGAAACGAAACTATGACTCAGACGGAGTGGAGCCGGAAAGCCGGGGAGGCTTACGGAGGAGGATGGCCCAGTCTAGATCCCCATCACCGGAGGATTTTACCGGCATGCCACCACTGTAGAAGATCGAGTCCTGGGAGCTGTCCGCGGAGTCCCCGCTGCCTGCACCAGACCAGGTGGCCGCCCCTGAGGAACGGCGTGGAGCTGCCAGAGCCCCCACCTGCGAGCGAGCTCGGTACCCTGGCCGATCGGTGATCGGTGTTTCGCCGATGTATGACCCGACTACCGACACGGTTGGTGGAGTTCCGGAGTCCGCATCATTCGACCCGGAAACGCGTGAGTGGGACATGGGCTCCTTCCTTATCGGAAGCACCTCATAGCTGAGTATTCCAGGGACGTGGAACGGGAGGCCCGCAGTGAGCTGCTGGATGGGTCATTGCCGAAATGGGGAGTGGTGATCGTTTACCACGCCCAGGGAGGAAGAGACTTTGTCCAGGAAATAGGATCGACAATAAGGGTCCATATCACCCGGGAGGTGGTGGAGGCTAGCCTGCGGGGCGACAGTAAGGGCCCCGTCCTGCTGCCGGGAGATGTGGTAAGCTACAACAGATACCAGAAGGGCCACGGCTGGTGGGCTCGGGATGTCCAGCGCTGTACCTCCGTCCTGGTTGCTGCCAAGTCCTTGGAGGAAGAATTGGCTGAAGCAGCGACAGCCGCTGCTGTTCCTCGGATCGTTCACTGGACTCCCGCACTGCCAGAAATAGACCGTGATTTACTGGACTCCCGCACTGCCAGAAATAGACCGTGATTTAAGGCTTCCCAGACCCCCGAGGTCTGCCTGCCCGGTTAGGCCCTGGCAGAGGCCACCAGAGCAGAAATAAACCTCAAAAACCTGAAAATGTACATAGTTAATTCTTTATCTTCAAACTGCTACTTTAAACCCGTCCAGGGTTATTTCTTAAAGGGATCCCTTAGTTTACCCGGGATCCCTATTGTTTTACATTTCTTTTTCTACTTTGCACAAGATATCATTGTTTCCAAAGACTGCGGGATCATGAACAGTGAATGATTCCAAAACTGTTTTGTACATAGTTTGCACCTTCTTAAAGGTGCCCCCTACTGGTTTTACATCGAAAGAAGACTTTGCGAAGATACTGCTTCTGGATGTGACGCAGAGGGTCTTGCTTTCGTTGGACTTGCAGACGGAGAGAATCTGCACTACCTCAGAGAGACTTGGTTCCCTCTTAAAGGGATTGTTCGCATGTTGCCTTAAGAAAAGTTAAAATGTTAATAATGTGATTCAGAAAAGTTTGATAATGTTGCTAGAGATTGAGGACAGGGAAGGTCGAAAGTGAACCCGTGGGAGTTAGAGAGAGAGTCCTCCTGAGAACTGTAGAACGATAGTTGGTTACTGAAAGAGAGACAATGACAGTAGGCTGTTATGATCTGGTTATTAAGGAGCGACATGCGTCTAGCTCTGAGCAGGTGGCAACTATACTGACCGCAGTTCCTAAGCTCAACACAACACTAGAAGTAGCCGTGGAATGCTCCTAACTCTGCCTAGGCATCTCGTCACAGCCTAAGAGCTAACTACCCCTAAAGATAGAAGCAGGAAAACTATCTTGCCTCAGAGAAAATCCCCAAAGGATAGATTAGCCCCCCACAAATAATGACTGTGAGAGGAGAAGGAAATGACATACGTAGTATGAAACAAGATTTAGCACAGGAGGCCACTTCTAGCTAGAAAGAAATAGTACAGGACAGAACGCTGTGCAGTCAGTAATAAAAACTAGAAAAAGTCCACCGCAGAGAAATGCAAAAATCTCCACACCTGACTAGAGGTGTGGAGGGCAAACTCTGCTGCCCAGAGCTTCCAGCTTAGCTGAATAGATCCATACTGAAAAGCTGGACAAATGAACAAAAACAAAGAAAGTGCTGAACAACAAGTCCACAACAAGTGAACCGCAAAAGGACAAGCAAGGACTTAGCTTTGATGAACTGGTCAGAGTGACAGGAAAGTCCTAAGAGCAATGACTCCAGGCAGGAACAATTGACAACTGGCATTGAATGAGGGATAAGGCCAGACTAATATAGCCAAGCCAGAAAGACGATCAGTGAAAACAGCTGCTGAAGCTAAATCCAAGAAGCAGCCATACCACTCAAAACCACAGGAGGGAGCCCAAGAGCAGAACTCACAAAAATGCTACTTACAACCACCAGAGGGAGCCCAAGAGCGGAATTCACAACAGTACCCCCCCCCAAAGGAGGGATCACCGAACCCTCACCAGAGCCCCCAGGTCGATCATGACGAGCCAAATGAAAAGCACGAACCAAATCGGACCAAATCGGCGGCATGAACATCGGAGGCAACAACCCAAGAATTATCCTCCTGGCCATAACCCTTCCACTTGACAAGATACTGAAGCTTCCGCCTCGAAAAACGAGAATCCAAAATTTTCTCAACCACATATTCCAACTCCCCCTCAACCAACACCGGGGCAGGAGGATCAACAGATGGAACAACGGGCACCACATATCTCCGCAACAAAGATCTATGGAAAACATTGTGGATGGCAAAAGAGGCTGGAAGGGCCAAACGAAAAGACACAGGATTGATAATCTCAGAAATCTTATAAGGACCAATAAACCGAGGCTTGAACTTAGGGGAAGAAACCTTCATAGGAACATGACGAGAGGACAACCAAACCAAATCCCCCCACACGAAGCCGAGGACCAACACACCGACGGCGGTTAGCAAAACGCTGAGCCTTTTCCTGGATCAACGTCAAATTGTATACCACATGAGTCCAAATCTGCTGTAACCTGTCCATCACAGAATCCACACCAGGACTATCAGAAGGCTCAACCTGCCCTGAAGAAAAACGAGGATGTAAACCAAAATTACAAAAGAAAGGCGAAACCAAAGTAGCCGAACTGGCCCGATTATTAACCCCTTCCCGACCTTTGATGCATACGCTGCGTCATGAAAGTCGGTGCCATTCCGACCCATGACGCAGCATATGCGTCATGGAAAGATCGTGTCCCTGCAGATCGGGTGAAAGGGTTAACTCCCATTTCACCCGATCTGCAGGGACAGGGGGAGTGGTAGTTTAGCCCAGGGGGGGTGGCTTCACCCCCTCGTGGCTACGATCGCTCTGATTGGCTGTTGAAAGTGAAACTGCCAATCAGAGCGATTTGTAATATTTCACCTAAAAAAATGGTGAAATATTACAATCCAGCCATGGCCGATGCTGCAATATCATCGGCCATGGCTGGACACACTAATGTGCACCCACCCCACTCCTCCGATCGCCCCCCCAGCCCCCCGATCTGTGGTCCGCTCCCCTCGGTCCTGCGCTCCGCTCCCCCGTCCTCCTGCCCGCTCCCCCCGTGCTCCAATCACACCCCCCGTGCTCCAATCAAACCCCCCCGCACTCCGATCTCCCCCCCCGCACAGCGATCCCCCCCCCGCACAGCAATCCCCCCCGTGCCCCGATCCACCCGCCCGCACAGCGATCCCCCACTCCGTGCTCCAATCCACCCCCCCCCCGTGTTCCGATCCACCCCCCGTGCTCCGACGCCCCCCCCCCCCCGTGCCCTGATCTCCCCCCCCTTATACTTACCTGGCCTCCCGGGGACCGTCCGTCTTCTTTCCTGGGCGCCGCCATCTTCCAAAATGGCGGGCGCATGTGCAGTGCGCCCGCCGAATCTGCCGGCCGGCAGATTCGTTCCAGAGTGAATTTTGATCACTGAGATAGGTTATATCTCAGTGATCAAAATAAAAAAAAAAAGTAAATGACCCCCCCCCTTTGTCACCCCCATAGGTAGGGACAATAAAAATAATAATTTTTTTTTTTTTTCCACTAAGGTTGGGGTAAGAACTAGGGTTAGGGTTAGGGGTAGGGGTAGGGTTAGGGGTAGGGTTAGGGGTAGGGTTAGGGGTAGGGTTAGGGTTAGGGGTAGGGTTAGGGGTAGGGTTAGGGGTAGGGTTAGGGTTAGGGTTTCGGTATGTGCACACGTATTCTGGTCCTCTGCGGATTTTTCCGCAGAGGATTTGATAAATCCGCAGTGCTAAACCGCTGCGGATTTATGGCGGATTTACCATGTTTTTTCTGCGCATTTCACTGCGGTTTTACAACTGCGATTTTCTATTGGAGCAGTTGTAAAACCGCTGCGGAATCCGCAGAAAGAAGTGACATGCTGCGGAATGTAAACCGCTGCGTTTCCGTGCAGTTTTTCTGCAGCATGTGTACAGCGATTTTTGTTTCCCGTAGGTTTACATTGAACTGTAAACTCATGGGAAACTGCTGCGGATCCGCAGCGTTTTCCGCAGCGTCTGTACATACCTTTAGAATTAGGCTATGTGCACACGGTGCGGATTGGCCGCTGCGGATCCGCAGCAGAGTTCCATCAGGTTTACAGTACCATGTAAACATATGGAAAGCCAAATCCGCTGTGCCCATGGTGCGGAAAATACCGCGCGGGAACGCTGCGTTGTATTTTCCGCAGCATGTCAATTCTTTGTGCGGATTCCGCAGCGTTTTACACCTGTTCCTCAATAGGAATCCGCAGGTGAAATCCGCACAAAAACCACTGGAAATCCGCGGTAAATCCGCAGGTAAAACGCAGTGCCTTTTACCCGCGGATTTTTCAAAAATGGTGCGGAAAGATCTCACACGAATCCGCAACGTGGGCACATAGCCTTAGGGTTAGGGTTGGAATTAGGGTTGTGGTTAGGGTTAGGGGTGTGTTGGGGTTACGGGTGTGTTGGGGTTAGGGTTGTGATTAGGGTTACGGCTACAGTTGGGATAAGGGTTAGGGGTGTGTTGGAGTTAGAATTGAGGGGTTTCCACTGTTTAGGCACATCAGGGGTCTCCAAACGCAACATGGCGCCACCATTGATTCCAGCCAATCTTGTATTCAAAAAGTCAAATGGTGCTCCCTCACTTCCGAGCCCCGACGTGTGCCCAAACAGTGGTTTACCCCCACATATGGGGTACCATCATACTCAGGACAAACTGCGCAACAATTACTGGGGTCCAATTTCTCCTGTTACCTTTGTGAAAATAAAGAAATGCTTGCTAAAACATCACTTTTGAGGAAAGAAAAATGATTTTTTATTTTCACGGCTCTGCATTGTAAACGTCTGTGAAGCACTTGGGGGTTCAAACTGCTCACCACATATCTAGATAAGTTCCTTGGGGGGTCTAGTTTCTAAAATGGGGTCACTTGTGGGGGGTTTCTACTGTTTAGGCACACCAGGGGCTCTGCAAACGCAATGTGACGCCCGCAGACCATTCCATCAAAGTCTGCATTTCAAAAGTCACTACTTCCCTTCTGAGCCCCGACGTGTGCCCAAACAGTGGTTTACCCCCACACATGGGGTATCAGCGTACTCAGGAGAAACTGGACAACAACTTTTGGGGTCCAATTTCTCCTGTAACCCTTGGGAAAATAAAAAATTCTGGGCTAAATAATTATTTTTGAGGAAAGAAAACGTATTTATTATTTTCACGGCTCTGCATTATAAACTTCTATGAAGCACTTGGGGGTTCAAAGTGCTCACCACACATCTAGATAAGTTCCTTTCGGGGTCTAGTTTCCAAAATGGGGTCACTTGTGGGGGGTTTCTACTGTTTAGGCACATCAGGGGCTCTGCAAACGCAACGTGACGCCCGCAGAGCATTCCATCAAAGTCTGCATTTCAAAACGTCACTACTTCAATTCCGAGCCCCGCCATGTGCCCAAACAGTAGTTTACCCCCACATATGGGGTACCACCGTACTCAGGAGAAACTGGACAACAAATATTGGGGTCAAATTTCTCCTGTTACCCTTGGGAAAATTAAAAAATTCTGGGCTAAATAATTATTTTTGAGGAAAGAAAACGTATTTATTATTTTCACGGCTCTGCATTATAAACTTCTGTGAAGCACTTGGGGGTTCAAAGTGCTCACCACACATCTAGATAAGTTCCTTTCGGGGTCTAGTTTCCAAAATGGGGTCACTTGTGGGGGGTTTCTACTGTTAAGCCATATCAGGGGCTCTGCAAACGCTACGTGACGCCCACAGAGCATTCCATCAAAGTCTGCATTTCAAAACGTCACTACTTCACTTCCGAGCCTCGGCATGTGCCCAAACAGTGGTTTACCCCCACATATGGGGTATCAGCGTACTCAGGAGAAACTGGACAACAACTTTTGGGGTCAAATTTCTCCTGTTACCCTTTGTAAAATAAAAAATTGCAGGCTAAAAGATCATTTTTGAGAAAATAATTTTTTTTTTTTATTTTCATGGCTCTGCGTTATAAACTTCTGTGAAGCACTTGGGGGTTCAAAGTCCTCACCACACATCTAGATTAGTTCCTTTGGGGGTATAGTTTCCAAAATGGGGTCATTTCTGGGGGATCTCCAATGTTTAGGCACACAGGGGCTCTCCAAACGTGACATGGTGTCCGCTAATGATTGGAGCTAATTTTCCATTTAAAAAGCCAAATGGCGTGCCATCCCTTCCGAGCCCTGCCGTGCACCCAAACAGTGGTTTACCCCCACATATGGGGTATCAGCGTACTCAGGACAAACTGGACAACAATATTTGGGGTCCAATTTCTCTTATTATCCTTGGCAAAATAGGAAATTCCAGGCTAAAAAATCATTTTTGAGGAAAGAAAAATTATTTTTTATTTTCATGGCTCTGCGTTATAAACTTCTGTGAAGCACCTGGGGGTTTAAAGTGCTCAATATGCATCTAGATAAGTTCCTTGGGGGGTCTAGTTTCCAAAATGGGGTCACTTGTGGGGGAGCTCCAATGCATAGGCACACAGGGGCTCTCCAAACGCGACATGGTGTCCGCTAACAATTGGAGCTAATTTTCCATTCAAAAAGTCAAATGGCGCGCCTTCCCTTCCGAGCCCTGCCGTGTGCCCAAACAGTGGTTTACCCCCACATATGAGGTATCGGCGTACTCGGGAGAAATTGCCCAACAAATTTTATGATCCATTTTATCCTACTGCCCATGTGAAAATGAAAAAATTGCGGCGAAAAGAATTTTTTTGTGAAAACAAAGTACTTTTTCATTTTTACAGATCAATTTGTGAAGCACCTGAGGGTTTAAAGTGCTCACTAGGCATCTAAATAAGTTCCTTGGGGGGTCTAGTTTCCAAAATGGGGTCACTTGTGGGGGAGTGCCAATGTTTAGGCACACAGGAGCTCTCCAAACGCGACATGGTGTCCGCTAACGATGGAAATAATTTTTCATTCGAAAAGTCAAATGGCGCTCCTTCCCTTCCGAGCCTTACCATGTGCCCAAACAGTGGTTTACCCCCAAATATGAGGTATCGGCGAACTCAGGAGAAATTGCCCAACACATTTTAGGATCCATTTTATCCTGTTGCCCATGTGAAAATGAAAAAATTGAGGCTAAAAGAATTTTTTTGTGAAAAAAAAGTACTTTTTCATTTTTACGGATCAATTTGTAAAGCACCTGGGGGTTCAAAGTGCTCACTATGCATCTAGATAAGTTCCTTGGGGCGTCTAGTTTCCAAAATGGGGTCACTTGTGGGGGAGCTCCAATTTTTAGGCACACGGGGGCTCTCCAAACGTGACATGGTGTCCACTAAAGAGTGGAGCCAATTTTTGATTCAAAAAGTCAAATGGCGCTCCTTCCTTTCCAAGCCCTGCCGTGCGCCCAAATAGTGGTTTACCCCCACATATGAGGTATTAGCGTACTCATGACAAATTGGACAACAACTTTCGTGGTTCAGTTTCTCCTTTTACCATTGGGAAAATAAAAAAATTGTTGCTAAAAGATAATTTTTGTGACTAAAAAGTTAAATGTTCATTTTTTCCTTCCATGTTGCTTCTGCTGCTGTGAAGCACCTGAAGGGTTAATAAACTTCTTGAATGTGGTTTTGAGTACCTTGAGGGGTGCAGTTTTTAGAATGGTGTCACTTTTGGGTATTTTCAGCCATATAGACCCCTCAAACTGACTTCAAATGTGAGGTGGTCCCTAAAAAAAATGGTTTTGTAAATTTCGTTGTAAAAATGAGAAATCGCTGGTCAAATTTTAACCCTTATAACTTCCTAACAAAAAAAAATTTTGTTTCCAAAATTGTGCTGATGTAAAGTAAACATGTGGGAAATGTTATTTATTAACTATTTTGTGTCACATATCTCTCTGGTTTAACAGAATAAAAATTCAAAATGTGAAAATTGCGAAATTTTCAAAATTTTCGCCAAATTTCCGTTTTTATCACAAATAAGCGCAGAATTTATTGACCTAAATTTACCACTAACATGAAACCCAATATGTCACGAAAAAACAATCTCAGAACCGCTAGGATCCGTTGAAGCGTTCCTGAGTTATTACCTCATAAAGGGACACTGGTCAGAATTGCAAAAAACGGCAAGGTCTTTAAGGTCAAAATAGGCTGGGTCATGAAGGGGTTAAGGGCAAACTCGGCCAACGGCAAGAAAGTCACCCAATCATCCTGATCAGCAGACACAAAGCATCTCACATAGGTTTCCAAAGTCTGATTAGTTCGCTCAGTTTGGCCATTGGTCTGAGGATGGAACGCCGAAGAAAAAGACAAATCAATACCCATCCTAGCACAAAAGGCCTGCCAAAACCTGGAAACAAACTGGGAACCTCTGTCAGACACAATATTCACCGGAATGCCATGCAAATGAACCACATGCTGAAAAAACAATGGAACCAAATCAGAGGAGGAAGGCAATTTAGGCAAAGGTACCAAATGGACCATTTTAGAGAACCGGTCACAAACCACCCAGATAACAGATATCCTCTGGGACACAGGAAGATCCGAAATAAAATCCATGGAAATATGCGTCCAAGGCCTCTCCGGGACGGGCAAAGGCAAAAGCAACCCACTAGCGCGGGAACAGCAAGGCTTAGCCGGGGCACAAGTCCCACAGGACTGCACAAAAGAACGCACATCCCGCGACAAGGAAGGCCACCAAAAGGACCTAGCAACCAAATCTCTGGTACCAAAAATCCCAGGATGACCGGCCAACACAGAACAATGGACCTCAGAAATTACCTTACTTGTTCATCTATCAGGAACAAACAGCTTCCCCACAGGACAGCGGTCAGGTTTATCAGCCTGAAATTCCTGAAGCGCCTGCCGCAAATCAGGGGAGATGGCAGACAGAATCACCCCTTCCCTAAGAATGCCAACCGGCTCAAGGACTCCAGGAGAATCCGGCAAAAAACTCCTAGAGAGGGCATCCACCTTAACATTCTTAGATCCTGGAAGATAAGAGACCACAAAATCAAAACGGGAGAAAAACAGGGACCACCGAGCCTGTCTAGGGTTCAGCCGCTTGGCCGACTCAAGGTAAATCAAATTCTTATGATCGGTCAAGACCACAATACGGTGCTTGGCTCCCTCAAGCCAATGTCGCCACTCCTCAAATGCCCACTTCATAGCCAACAACTCCCGATTGCCGACATCATAATTGCGTTCCGCAGGCAAAAACTTTCGGGAAAAGAAGGCACATGGCTTCATCAAGGAACCATCAGAATTCCTCTGTGCCAAAACGGCCCCTGCCCCAATCTCAGAAGCGTCAACCTCAACCTGAAAAGGAAGAGAAACATCCGGCTGACGCAAGACAGGGGCAGAAGTAAATCGGCTCCTGAAAGGCCTCAACAGCCTCAGAGGACCAATTAGTCACATCAGCGCCTTTCTTCATCAAATCGGTCAGGGGTTTAACCACACTAGAGAAGTTGGCAATGAAACGGCGATAAAAATTAGCAAAGCCCAAAAATTTCTGAAGGCTCTTCACAGATGTGGGTTGAATCCAGTCATGAATGGCTTGGACCTTAACAGGATCCATTTCTATAGACGAAGGAGAAAAAATAAACCCCAAAAAAAGAGACCTTCTGAACTCCAAATAGGCACTTAGACCCCTTCACAAATAGAGCATTATCACGAAGGATCTGGAATACCATCCTGACCTGCTTCACATGAGACTCCCAATCATCGGAAAAAATAAAAATATCATCCAAATACACAATCAAGAATTTGTCAAGATAATTGCGGAAAATATCATGCATAAAGGACTGAAATACAGAAGGAGCATTAGAAAGCCTGAAAGGCATCACCAGGTATTCAAAATGGCCTTCGGGCGTATTAAATGCAGTCTTCCATTCGTCACCCTGTTTAATACGAACAAGATTATATGCCCCTCGAAGGTCAATCTTGGTAAACCAACTAGCCCCCTTAATCCTAGCAAACAAATCAGAGAGCAAAGGTAAAGGGTATTGGAATTTGACTGTGATCTTATTAAGAAGTCGATAATCAATACAGGGTCTTAAGGAGCCATCCTTCTTGGCAACAAAAAAGAATCCCGCTCCCAATGGTGACAAAGACGGACGAATATGCCCCTTCTCTAAAGACTCCTTAACATAGCTCCGCATGGCGGCATGCTCTGGCACAGACAGGTTGAAAAGTCGGCCCTTAGGGAACTTACAGCCAGGAATCAAGTCAATAGCACAATCACAGTCCCTATGTGGAGGAAGGGAACTGCACTTGGGCTCATCGAATACATCCTGGAAATCTAACAAAAATTCAGGGACATCAGAAGAGGGGGAAGAGGAAATTGACATCAAAGGAACGTCACTATGTACCCCTTGACAACCCCAACTAGTCACAGACATTGATTTCCAATCCAGCACTGGATTGTGTACTTGTAACCATGGAAAACCCAGTACAACAACATCATGTAAATTATGCAACACCAGAAAACCGCAATCTTCCTGATGTGCAGGAGCCATGCACATAGTCAGCTGAGTCCAATACTAAGGTTTATTCTTGGCCAATGGTGTAGCATCAATACCCCTCAAGGGTATGGGACTCTGCAAAGGCTGCAAAGAAAAACCACAGCGCCTAGCGAATTCTAAGTCCATTAAGTTCAGAGCAGCGCCTGAATCCACAAATGCCATGACAGAAAAAGATGACAATGAGCAAATCAGGGTCACAGACAGGAGAAACTTAGGCTGCACAGTACTAATGGTAACAGATCTAGTGACCCTCTTAATATGCTTAGGGCAATCAGAAATAGCATGAGCAGAGTCACCACAGTAAAAACACAGCCCATTCTGACGTCTGTATCCCCTCTGTTCCGCTCTAGTCAAAATCCTATCACATTGCATGGGCTCAGGACTTTGCTCAGAGGACACTGCCATATGGTGCACCACTTTGCGTTCGCGCAGGCGACGATCAATCTGAATGGCCAGAGACATAGATTCGCTCAAACCAACAGGCGTGGGAAACCCCACCATAACATCTTTAAGGGCTTCAGAAAGACCCTTTCTGAAAATTGCTGCCAGAGCGTCCTCATTCCATTTCGTGAGCACAGACCATTTTCTAAATTTCTGGCAGTATAATTCTGCCGCTTCCTGACCCTGACACAGGGCCAACAGTGTTCTCTCAGCATGCTCTACAGAGTAAGGTTCGTCATACAATAATCCGAGCGATTGAAAAAATGCATCTACATTAAGCAATGCCGGATTCCCTAACTCAAGTGAGAATGCCCAGTCCTGAGGGTCGCCACGCAGTAGAGAAATAACTATCTTTACTTGCTGAATGGGGTCACCAGAGGAACGGGGTTTCAAAGCAAAAAACAATTTGCAGTTATTTTTAAAGTTCAAAAACTTAGATCTATCCCCGTAAAACAAATCCGGAGTAGGAATTCTAGGCTCTAAGGCCGGAGTCTGAACAACATAATCTTGAATACTCTGTACTCTTGCAGCAAGCTGATCCACACGAGAAAACAAACCCTGAACATCCATGCCTGCATCCAAATCCCGAATCACCCAGAGATCAAGAGGAAGGAAAAAGACAAAACAAACTAAAGAAAAAAAAATGGCTCAGAACTCTTTTTCTCTTCCTTCTTTTGAGAGGCATTCAGCTCATTTTTGGCCAGTTGTACTGTTATGATCTGGTGATTAAGGAGCGACATGCGTCTAGCTCTGAGCAGGTGGCAACTATACTTACCGCAGTCCCTAAGCTCAACACAACACTAGAAGTAGCCGTGGATTGCTCCTAACTCTGCCTAGGCATCTCGTCACAGCCTAAGAGCTAACTACCCCTAAAGATAGAAGTAGGAAAACTATCTTGCCTCAGAGAAAATCCCCAAAGGATAGATTAGCCCCCCACAAATAATGACTGTGAGAGGAGAAGGAAATGACATACGTAGTATGAAACAAGATTTAGCACAGGAGGCCACTTCTAGCTAGAAAGAAATAGTACAGGACAGAACGCTGTGCGGTCAGTAATAAAAACTAGAAAAAGTCCACCGCAGAGAAATGCAAAAATCTCCACACCTGACTAAAGGTGTGGAGGGCAAACTCTGCTGCCCAGAGCTTCCAGCTTAGCTGAATAGATCCATACTGAAAAGCTGGACAAATGAACAAAAACAAAGAAAGTGCTGAACAACAAGTCCACAACAAGTGAACCGCAAAAGGACAAGCAAGGACTTAGCTTTGATGAACTGGTCAGAGTGACAGGAAAGTCCTAAGAGCAATGACTCCAGGCAGGAACAATTGACAACTGGCATTGAATGAGGGATAAGGCCAGACTAATATAACCGAGCCAGAAAGACGATCAGTGAAAACAGCTGCTGAAGCTAAATCCAAGAAGCAGCCATACCACTCAAAACCATAGGAGGGAGCCCAAGAGCAGAACTCACAAAAATGCTACTTACAACCACTGGAGGGAGCCCAAGAGCGGAATTCAGAACAGTAGGCCCAGCCAAGGAGCTAGGCGGTCCTGAATTGGTAAAGCTAGAAAGAAAAGAAAAGTTGAGTTTATATTGTAGTACTTTATAGTAGGCCTTTAGTGGGTTCAGCTTATACGCCCTTAAAGGAAAAGTTAAATTATTGTTCAGAATTTGCACTTAGTAGAATACCCGGAACGGTACCAGAAGTTATTTATAGTCAGAATGTTATTTAAAAATATTTAACCTTGTTTTTGTTTGTAACGTTCAAGTGTCCTCACCTCCCATAAAGGGAGGCTTTGTTATATTTACTTGTTTCAAGCATTTCAAAACTTTGTATGTCTTTTGCTGATATGTATTGTTGTTCTTCTTCCCAGTCCAGGAGTACTGGATTTAACCGGGGGGGAGTGCAGCGCCCCAGAGATCTGGTCGTTGCAGTATGACACTCTGCCGCTAAGGGGAGTGATGGTACGTCTGATGGCACTAAAGGAGTTCTACTGACCAGATATCACCAGCACACATTACACTTCACACTCCGGCCACTAGGGGGAGAAAAAGGCTTTATTTATTGGGCCACTCCTCACACTGGTAAAACTAGGGGTTGGATAGGAAGTTAGTTAGAAGCTGACTGGGTTGGATTCAGGCAACATCCCGTGGCAGGGGGTGTTGCAGGGAGAAGACACAGGGGGGTCTCTGTCGGGCATGGGAACCTGGCAAGTACCTAGCGAACAGAGCAGAACGTTACGGAACCGCGCCTGCACTACCTTGCGGCGGTATCCTAAGGAAGAGACACGACGCAAAGGATATTGTGGAACAGTGAGAAACGAGATCAAGCACAAAGGAGAGCCAGTAGGAGTCGTGCCGTGAGACCGAGGCAACATCCTATTGAGGCGTGTAGCTGGTGGCCGGAACACCGCGGAAGTAACTGACTCTATGCCTTACTTCGAACTCCGTAGGACAGTTAATTATAGGTTGGCTGTCTACCTTAAATTTTCTACGAAGACATAGGGGGCAACGCGTGGAGAGGGGCGTCTCTAGGGTCCCAGAAGAGCTCCGAGCCTTCCCGTCATACGGGTGCGTCCTAGCCATAACATATCTGGGGGACGAGAAACTAGTAAAATCTGGAACAAGAGAGAGAGACAGAATTAGAAAGAACTAGAAAGAACGAACGAGAATAGAAGTTGTGAGGACTATTCCGAATGCTCAGCAGGGTAGCACTACAACACAGGCGCTAGTGGTAGGCAACGATTTCCACCTGCAAAGGGAACTCTGGATGTGCCCATCGGACCGGCCGGTCTCAGAAAGCCCTGTTAACCGTGCTCTGGATTGAGGATCCTGAAGTCTTCAGTAAAGAGACTGCAACCTTGTGTCCTCGTTATTGCCTGCACCTCACACCATCACCATCCACCTTACTGGGAAGCCCTGGGGACATACTTCACCTGTGGGAAAATATACCATCTAGCTGCCATTCCATCACTCCAGCGGACCCCACAGCAGCGTCGGTCACCCTGACCGAATACCACAGGTGGCGTCACGAAACCTTGACAGACTCATATCACCTTTTATTGGACGCCCCTTAGCAGGGTCACGGACTGGGTCTAGCCACCGTGACAGCCTCAGAACCGAATCAGAGAGGCCCGGTACCGAGAACTCGTGGCCCTGTGTCTGGGACGATCCATGTGCACACGCTGCGGATTTTGCTGCGGATCCGCAGCGTTTCTGCAGCTGTGGATCCGCAGCGGTTTCCCATGAGTTTACAGTACCATGTTAACCTATGGGAAACGAAACCCACAGTGCACATGCTGCGCAAAAAACCACACGGAAACGTAGCGGTTTACATTCCGCAGCATGTCAATTCTTTGTGCGGATCCCGCTGCGGTTTTACACCTGCTCCAATAGAAAACTAATAACAACAATAGGTGGATAAACACACCACAACTGAGTATAATCCTACATATAGATTTTATTGTACACAATGAAAATAAATATTTGAACAAACACATTAAAATAAGAACCACTGGAAACCAGTAACAGGACACAAAATGACCAGCACACTACGCCAATAACAAAAATAAGTAGAAATTCAATGCCCCATAAGGTGCTAATAAGATAAAGCTAGACAAAATGTCAATACATGTGTTTAACAGCTTAAGGCCGGCGTCACACTCAGCGTATGAAAATACGGTCCGTATATTACGGCCGCAATACGCTGAAAAGTCCCGAAAATAGTGGTCCGTAGCTCCTCCGTAGGCAGGGTGTGTCACCGTTTTTTGCGCATGGCATCCTCCGTATGTAATCCGTATGGCATCCGTACTGCGTGGTTTTTTCGCAGGCTTGCAAAACCAACATACCGCTATAGAGGTGATCCATGTGTCCCAAAAATAAACAAATATATATACTGTATATATATATATATATATATATATATATGTCAGTAGACACATATATGTATATATATTAATATTAATTCCAGCGCTATACAGCTTGAAAGCCGGTAATTCAATTACCGGCTTTTTCTTTCTCCTTCCTAAACCCGACATGATTAGAGACATGGTTTACATACAGTAAACCATGTCTTCTCTCCATTTTTTTTGCAGATTCCACACTACTAATGTCAGTAGTGTGTATCTGCAAAATTTGGCCGTTCTAGCTCTTAAAATAAAGGGTTAAATGGCGGAAAAAATTGGCGTGGGCTCCCGCGCAATTTTCTCCGCCAGCGTAGTAAAGCCCTATCTTTATCATTGGGTACGCAGGCCCTGCGGATGTTTGCGTTTGCGTCCGCATGCGTTGTTTTGATGATTCGGTGAACGCAAGAAAATCCAACTTGTTGCCTTCGCCGCAGGTTGCAGCACCGTCAAAAGAACATGGGCGGGGCGCAGCAGGGGTCAAGGCTTCACTGAGAGCGTACGCATGCGCACGGCTGTACGCAAATGTGAAACAAACCTTACAGGATTGAGTGATATACTCAAAGGGCAGGGCCCCAGACATGGCAAAGAGGGTCCCAAACAGCATACAGTGGGTCCCAGATAGCGCACAGGGGGTCCCAGACAGCGCACAGGGGACATGCACTCTGTCTATTTCCCCCCCTTGCGTGCTATCTCTTACCCCCTTGCTCACTGTCTCTGCCCCCTGTGCGCTATCTGGGACCCCTTGTGGGCTGCCTGGGGTCCTGTGCTCTGCCTAGGGCCCCGTGCACTGCCTGGGGCCTCTCTGTGCTGCCTGGGGCCCTGTGCACTGCCTGGGGCCCCTGTGCACTGCCTGGGGCCCCTGTGGGCTGCCTGGAGCCCCGTGCACTGCCTGGGGCCTCTCTGTGCTGCCTGGTGCCCTGTGCACTGCCTGGGGCCCTGTGCACTGCTTGGGGCCTCTCTGT
This sequence comes from Ranitomeya imitator, assembly GCF_032444005.1. Classification (NCBI taxonomy): domain Eukaryota; kingdom Metazoa; phylum Chordata; class Amphibia; order Anura; family Dendrobatidae; genus Ranitomeya; species Ranitomeya imitator. The sequence goes on along the minus strand of NC_091282.1, from coordinate 711,798,028 downwards.
GCTGCCTGGGGCCCTTTGCGCTGCCTGGGGCCCCTGTGCACTGCCTGGGGCCCTGTGCGCTGCCTGGGGCCCCTGTGTGCTGCCTGGGGGCCCGTGCACTGCCTGGGGCCTCTCTGTGCTGCCTGGGGCCCTATGCGCTGCCTGGGCCCCTGTGCACTGCCTGGGGCCCCTGTGTGCTGCCTGGGGCCCCTGTGGGCTGCCTGGGGTCCTGTGCGCTGGCTGGGGCCCTGTGCACTTTCTGTGGCCCCTGTGCCCTGCCTGGGGCCCTGTGCACTGCCTGGGGCCTCTCTGTGCTGCCTGGGGCCCTGTACACTGCCTGGGGCCCCTGTGCACTGCCTGGGGCCCTATGCACTGCCTGGGGCCCCTGTTATGATCTGGTGGTTTAGGAACAACATGAGACAAGCTCTGAAGGAGGTGGTATCTGTACTGACCGCAAACCCTGAACCTAGCAGCGCAACTAAAAATAGCCGTGGGGGGTACCTGACGCTCCCTAGACCCCTCGGCACAGCCTAAGATCTAACTTCCCCTAAAGATGGAAACAGGAAACCTATCTTGCCTCCGAGAAAATCCCCAAAGGAAAGATAGCCCCCCACAAATATTGACGGTGAGAGGAGGGGAAAATAACATACGCAGAAATGAAATCAGATTTTAGCATAGGAGGCCAGTCTAGCTTGATAGATAGGACAGAAAAGGATACTGTGCGGTCAGTATAAAAACTACAAAAAAATCCACACAGAGTTTACAAAATCTCCACACCTGACTGAAGGTGTGGAGGGTAAATCTGCTTCCCAGAGCTTCCAGCTAACAGAAATAATCCATACTGACAAGCTGGACAAATATAGAATGCACAGAACAATAAGTCCACAACATGTGGACTGAAATGAGCAAAGCCAGAACTTATCTTTGCAGAACTGGTCAGGAAACCAGGAGAATCCAAGCAGAGATGTGAATCCAGCCAGGAAACATTGACAAGTGACACAGGCTGAAGAAAGAGCCAGACTTAAATAGCGGAGCAGAAGAGACGATAAGTGGAGGCAGCTGATGACAGCTAACTCCAAGGAGCAGCCATACCACTAGAAACCACAAGAGGGAGCCCAAGAGCAGAACTCACAAAAGTGCCACTTACAACCACCGGAGGGAGCCCAAGAGCAGAATTCACAACAGTACCCCGTCCTTGAGGAGGGGTCACCGAACCCTCACCAGAGCCCCCAGGCCGATCAGGACGAGCCAAGTGAAAAGCACGAACCAAATCGGTAGCATGGACATCGGAGGCAACAACCCAAGAATTATCCTCCTGGCCATAACCCTTCCACTTGACAAGATACTGAAGCCTCCGCCTCGAAAAACGAGAATCCAAAATCTTCTCAATCTCATATTCCAACTCTCCCTCAACCAACACCGGGGCAGGAGGGTCAACCGGGGAACAACGGGCACCACATATCTCCGCAACAAAGATCTATGGAAAACATCATGAATGGCAAAAGAGGCAGGAAGAGCCAAACGAAAAGACACCGGATTAATAATTTCAGAAATTTTATAAGGACCAATAACCCGAGGCTTAAACTTAGGGGAAGAAACCTTCATAGGAACATGACGAGAAGACAACCAAACCAAATCCCCCACACGAAGCCGGGGACCAACACGCCGACGGCGGTTAGCAAAACGTTGAGCCCTTTCCTGAGACAACGTCAAATTTTCCACCAAATCCAAATCTGCTGCAGCCTGTCCACCACAGAATTAACACCAGGACAATCAGAAGGCTCAATATGCCCAGAAGAAAAACGAGGATGAAAACAAAAATTACAAAAGAAAGGTGAAACCAAAGTAGCCGAACTAGCCCGATTATTAAGGGCAAACTCGGCCAACGGCAAGAAAGACACCCAATCATCCTGATCAGCTGACACAAAGCATCTGAAATAGGTCTCCAAGGTATGATTAGTTCGCTCAGTTTGGCCATTAGTCTGAGGATGAAACGCCGAAGAAAAAGACAAATCAATGCCCATCCTAGCACAAAAGGCCCGCCAAAATCTGGAGACAAACTGAGAACCTCTGTCAGACACAATATTCTCCGGAATGCCATGCAAACGAACCACATGCTGAAAAAACAATGGAACCAGATCTGAGGAGGAAGGCAACTTAGGCAAAGGTACCAGATGGACCATTTTAGAGAACCGGTCACAAACAACCCAGATAACAGACATCTTCTGGGAAACAGGAAGATCCGAAATAAAATCCATGGAAATATGCGTCCAGGGCCTCTCAGGGACCGGCAAAGGCAAAAGCAACCCACTAGTGTGGGAACAGCAAGGCTTGGCCCGGGGCGTAAGTCCCACAGGACTGCACAAAAGCACGCACATCGCGAGACAAGGAAGGCCACCAAAAGGACCTAGCAACCAAATCTCTGGTACCAAAAATCCCAGGATGACCAGCCAACACCGAACAATGAACCTCAGAAATTACCTTACTTGTCCATCTATCAGGAATAAACAGCTTCCCCACTGGACAGCGGTCAGGCCTATCAGCCTGAAATTCCTGAAGCACCCGCCGCAAATCAGGGGAGATAGCAGAAAGAATCACCCCCTCCTTAAGAATGCCAACCGGCTCCAGGACTCCAGGAGAATCAGGCGAAAAACTCCTAGAGAGGGCATCAGCCTTAACATTCTTAGATCCCGGAAGATACGAGACCACAAAATCAAAACGGGAGAAAAACAGGGACCATCGAGCCTGTCTAGGATTCAGCCGCTTGGCCGACTCGAGGTAAATCAGATTCTTATGATCGGTCAGGACCACAACACGGTGTTTAGCTCCCTCAAGCCAATGTCGCCACTCCTCAAACGCCCACTTCATAGCCAACAACTCCCGATTGCCGACATCATAATTGCGTTCCGCAGGCGAAAACTTTCTGGAAAAAAAAGCACACGGTTTCATCAAAGAACCATCAGACTCCCTCTGAGACAAAACGGCCCCTGCCCCAATCTCAGAAGCGTTGACCTCAACCTGAAAAGGAAGAGAAACATCCGGTTGACGCAACACAGGGGCAGAAGTAAATTTAAGCTCCTGAAAGGCCTCAACAGCCTCAGAGGACCAATTCGTCACATCAGCGCCTTTCTTCATCAAATCAGTAAGGGGCTTAACCACACTGGAAAAGTTGGCAATGAAACGGCGATAGAAATTAGCAAAGCCCAAAAATTTTTGAAGACCCTTCACAGATGTGGGTTGGATCCAGTCATGAATAGCTTGGACCTTAACAGGATCCATTTCTATAGACGAGGGAGAAAAAATAAAACCCAAAAAAGAGACCTTCTGAACTCCGAATAGGCACTTAGACCCCTTCACAAATAAAGCATTATCACGAAGGATCTGGAACACCATCCTGACCTGCTTCACATGAGACTCCCAATCATTGGAAAAAATCAAAATATCATCCAAATATACGACCATGAATTTATCAAGATAATTGTGGAAAATATCATGCATGAAAGACTGGAACACAGATGGAGCATTAGAGAGCCCAAATGGCATCACAAGGTATTCAAAATGGCCTTCGGGCGTATTAAATGCAGTTTTCCATTCGTCACCCTGTTTAATACGAACAAGATTATATGCCCATCGGAGGTCAATCTTAGTAAACCAACTAGCCCCCTTAATCTGAGCAAACAAATCAGTAAGCAAAGGCAAGGGGTATTGGAATTTGACCGTGATCTTATTAAGAAGACGATAATCAATACAGGGTCTCAAGGAGCCATCCTTCTTAGCAACAAAAAAGAAACCTGCTCCCAATGGTGACAAAGAGGGCCGAATATGCCCTTTCTCCAAAGATTCCTTAACATAGCTCCGCATGGCGGCATGCTCTGGCACAGACAGATTGAAAAGTCGGCCCTTAGGGAACTTACAACCAGGAATCAAGTTAATGGCACAATCACAGTCCCTATGTGGAGGAAGGGAACTGGACTTGGGCTCATCAAATACATCCTGGAAATCCGACAAAAACTCAGGGACCTCAGAAGAGGGGGAAGAGGAAATTGACATCAAAGGAACGTCACTTGTTATGACCTGGTGGTTAGGAGCACCCGGAATGACCTGATAGTTAAACCTCATACAGGACGAGCTCTGGGATGTGGGAACTCTGCTGACCGCAAGCCCTAATCCTATCACACACACTAGAAATAGCCGTGGAGCGCTCCTGACCAGACCTAGGCGCCTCGTCACAGCCTAAGAACTATCTAGTCCTAGAGATGGAAAATAAAGCCTACCTTGCCTCAGAGAAATTCCCCAAAGGTAAAGGAAGCCCCCCACATATATTGACTGTGAGTAAAGATGAATGTCACAAACCCAGAAATGAAACAGGTTTCAGCAAAGGGAGGCCAGACTTACTAAATAGACAGAGGATAGGAAAGGTAACTTTGCGATCAGCACAAAAACCTACAAAAAGACCACGCAGAGTGTGCAAAAAAGACCTCTGCACCGACTCACAGTGCGGAGGGACCACTCTGCATCCCAGAGCTTGCAGCTAGCAAGACAAAATCATGATAACCAGCTGGACAAGAAAACAAAGAACAAATAATGACTATCAGGAACTTAGCTTCTGCAGGAGAAGGCAGGTCACCAGAGAGATCCAGGAGCGAACTGAACAAATGCAAAAACATTGACAGCTGGCATGGAGTAACGATCTGAGAGGAGTTAAATAGAGCAGCCAACCAAAGGATAAACCACGTCACCTGTGTAAGGAACCTCAGAAGCCGCAGCTTCACTCATAGCCACCAGAGGGAACCCATAGACAGAACTCGCCGAAGTACCATTCACGACCACAGGAGGGAGCTCGACAACAGAATTCACAACAGTACCCCCCCCTTGAGGAGGGGTCACCGAACCCTCACCAGAGCCCCCAGGCCGATCGGGATGAGCCAGATGAAAGGCACGAACAAGATCGGCAGCATGAACATCAGAGGCAAAAACCCAGGAATTATCTTCCTGACCATAACCCTTCCACTTGACCAGGTACTGAAGTTTCCGTCTCGAAACACGAGAATCCAAAATCTTCTCCACCACATACTCCAACTCCCCCTCAACCAACACCGGGGCAGGGGGATCAACGGAGGGAACCATAGGCGCCACATATCTCCGCAACAACGACCTATGGAACACATTATGGATGGCAAAAGAAGCTGGAAGGTCCAAACGAAATGACACAGGATTAAGAACTTCAGAAATCTTATAAGGCCCAATGAAACGGGGCTTAAACTTAGGAGAGGAAACCTTCATAGGAACGTGACGAGATGACAACCAAACCAAATCCCCAACACGAAGTCGGGGTCCAACACAATGCCGGCGGTTAGCGAAACGTTGAGCGTTTTCCTGGGACAATGTCAAATTGTCCACCACATGAGTCCAAATCCGCTGCAACCTGTCCACCACCGCATCCACACCAGGACAGTCCGAAGGCTCAACCTGCCCTGAAGAGAAACGAGGATGGAAACCAGAATTACAGAAAAAAGGAGAAACTAAAGTAGCCGAGCTGGCCCGATTATTGAGGGCGAACTCAGCCAAAGGCAAGAAGGACACCCAATCATCCTGATCAGCAGAAACAAAGCATCTCAGATATGTCTCCAAAGTCTGATTAGTTCGTTCGGTTTGGCCATTAGTCTGAGGATGGAAAGCCGAAGAAAAAGACAAATCAATGCCCATCTTAGCGCAAAAGGACCGCCAAAACCTCAAAACAAACTGGGAACCTCTGTCCGAAACGATGTTCTCTGGAATGCCATGCAAACGAACCACATGCTGGAAAAACAATGGCACCAAATCAGAGGAGGAAGGCAATTTAGATAAGGGTACCAAATGGACCATCTTAGAGAAGCGATCACAAACCACCCAAATGACCGACATCCTTTGAGAAACAGGGAGATCTGAAATAAAATCCATGTAAATATGCGTCCAGGGCCTCTTCGGGATCGCCAAGGGCAAAAGCAACCCACTGGCACGAGAACAGCAGGGCTTAGCCCGAGCACAAGTCCCACAGGACTGCACAAAAGAACGCACATCCTGTGACAAAGAAGGCCACCAAAAGGATCTAGCCACCAAATCTCTGGTACCAAAGATTCCAGGATGACCAGCCAACACTGAACAATGAATCTCAGAGATAACTCTACTAGTCCATCTATCAGGGACAAACAGTTTCTCCGTAGGACAATGGTCAGGTCTATCAGCCTGAAACTTTTGCAGCACACGCCACAAATCAGGGGAAATGGCAGACAAAATTACCCCTTCTTTAAGAATACCCGCCGGCTCCGGAACACCCGGAGAGTCAGGCACAAAACTCCTTGACAGGGCGTCAACCTTCACATTCTTAGATCCCGGAAGGTATGAAACCAGAAAATCAAAACGGGAGAAAAAGAGCGACCATCGAGCCTGTCTAGGATTCAACCGTTTGGCAGACTCGAGATAAGTTAAATTCTTGTGATCCATCAAGACCACCACGCGATGTTTAGCTACTTCAAGCCAATGTCACCACTCCTCGAATGCCCACTTCATGGCCAACAACTCCCGATTGCCCACATCATAATTGCGCTCAGCAGGTGAGAATTTTCTAGAAAAGAAGGCACAGGGTTTCATCACCGAGCCATCAGAACTTCTTTGCGACAAAACAGCCCCTGCTCCAATTTCAGAAGCATCAACCTCAACCTGAAAAGGGAGCGAAACATCTGGCTGGCACAACACAGGGGCAGAAGCAAAACGTCGCTTCAACTCCTGAAAAGCCTCTACAGCCGCAGAGGACCAATTGACCACATCAGCACCTTTCTTGGTCAAATCAGTCAACGGTTTAGCAATACTGGAAAAATTAGCGATGAAGCGACGATAAAGATTAGCAAAGCCCAGGAACTTCTGCAAGCTCTTCACAGATGTCGGCTGAGTCCAATCAAAAATGGCCTGAACTTTAACAGGGTCCATCTCGATAGTAGAAGGGGAAAAAATGAAACCCAAAAATGAAACCTTCTGAACACCAAAGAGACACTTTGACCCCTTCACAAACAAGGAATTCGCACGAAGGACCTGGAACACCATTCTGACCTGCTTCACATGAGACTCCCAATCATCCGAAAAGACCAAAATGTCATCCAAATATACAATCATGAATCTATCCAGGTACTCTCGGAAGATGTCATGCATAAAGGACTGAAACACAGATGGAGCATTAGAAAGCCCGAATGGCATAACCAGGTACTCAAAATGGCCCTCGGGCGTATTAAATGCCGTTTTCCATTCATCACCCTGTTTAATTCGCACAAGATTATACGCACCACGCAGATCTATCTTGGTGAACCAACTAGCCCCCTTAATCCGAGCAAATAAATCAGACAGCAGCGGCAAAGGATACTGAAATTTGACTGTGATCTTATTAAGAAGGCGGTAATCAATACAAGGTCTCAAAGAACAATCCTTCTTGGCCACAAAAAAGAACCCTGCTCCCAATGGTGACGACGACGGACGAATATGACCCTTCTCCAAGGATTCCTTTATATAACTCCGCATAGCGGCGTGCTCTGGCACAGATAAATTAAACAGACGGCCCTTAGGAAACTTACTACCAGGAATCAAATTAATAGCACAGTCGCAATCCCTATGAGGGGGTAGGGCACCGGATTTGGGCTCTTCAAATACATCCCGGTAATCTGATAAAAACTCAGGGACTTCAGAAGGAGTGGAAGGCGAAATAGACAGCAATGGAACATCACCATGTACCCCCTGACAACCCCAGCTGGACACAGACATAGATTTCCAATCCAACACTGGATTATGGACCTGTAGCCATGGCAACCCCAAAACGACCACATCATGCAGATTATGCAACACCAAAAAGCGAATATCCTCCTGATGTGCAGGAGCCATGCACATGGTCAATTGAGTCCAGTACTGAGGCTTATTCTTGGCCAAAGGCGTAGCATCAATTCCTCTCAATGGAATAGGATACTGCAAGGGCTCCAAGAAAAAACCACAGCGCCTGGCAAACTCCAGATCCATCAAATTCAGGGCAGCGCCTGAATCCACAAATGCCATTACAGAATAGGACGACAGAGAGCAAATCAGAGTAACGGACAAAAGAAATTTAGACTGTACCGTACCAATGGTGACAGACCTAGCGAACCGCTTAGTGCGCTTAGGACAATCGGAGATAGCATGAGTGGATTCACCACAGTAAAAACACAGCCCCTTCCGACGTCTGTGTTCTTGCCTTTCAGCTCTGGTCAAAGTCCTATCACACTGCATAGGCTCAGGCCTATGCTCAGAGAAGACCGCCAGATGGTGCACATCTTTGCGCTCACGCATGCGCCGATCGATCTGAATGGCCAAAGACATAGACTCATTCAGACCAGCAGGCGTGGGAAATTCCACCATGACATCCTTAAGGGCTTCAGAAAGACCCTTTCTGAAAATTGCTGCCAGGGCACATTCATTCCACTGAGTAAGCACAGACCACTTTCTAAACTTCTGACAGTACACCTCCACTTCATCCTGACCCTGACACAAAGCCAGCAAGATTTTCTCTGCCTGATCCACTGAATTTGGTTCATCATAAAGCAATCCAAGCGCCAGAAAAAACGCATCAACATCACGCAATGCAGGATCTCCTGGCGCAAGGGAAAATGCCCAGTCTTGAGGGTCACCACGCAACAAAGAAATAATGATTTTTACTTGTTGAGTGGGGGCACCAGAGGAGCGGGGTTTCAAAGCTAGAAACAATTTGCAATTATTTTTGAAATTCAAGAACCTAGATCTATCCCCAGAAAATAAGTCAGGAATAGGAATTCTAGGCTCTAACATAGGATTCTGAACCACAAAATCTTGAATGTTTTGTACCCTTGTAGTGAGATGATCCACACAAGAGGACAGACCTTGAATGTCCATACCTACACCTGTGTCCTGAACCACCCAAAGGTCTAGGGGAAAAGAGAAACAAAACACGGTGCAAAGAAAAAAAAATGGTCTCAGAAGTTCTCTTATCCTTCTATTGAGATGCATTAATACTTTGGGCCAGCTGTACTGTTATGACCTAGCGGTTAGGAGCACCCGGAATGACTTGATAGTTAAACCTCATACAGGACGAGCTCTTTGATGTGGGAACTCTGCTGACCGCAAGCCCTAATCCTATCACACACACTAGAAATAGCCGTGGAGCGCTCCTGACCAGACCTAGGCGCCTCGTCACAGCCTAAGAACTATCTAGTCCTAGAGATGGAAAATAAAGCCTACCTTGCCTCAGAGAAATTCCCCAAAGGTAAAGGAAGCCCCCCACATATATTGACTGTGAGTAAAGATGAAAGTCACAAACGCAGAAATAAAACAGGTTTCAGCAAAGGGAGGCCAGACTTACTAAATAGACAGAGGATAGGAAAGGTAACTTTGCGATCAGCACAAAAACCTACAAAAAGACCACGCAGAGTGTGCAAAAAAGACCTCCGCACCGACTCACAGTGCGGAGGGACCACTCTGCATCCCAGAGCTTGCAGCTAGCAAGACAAAATCATGATAACCAGCTGGACAAGAAAACAAAGAACAAATAATGACTATCAGGAACTTAGCTTCTGCAGGAGAAGGCAGGTCACCAGAGAGATCCAGGAGCGAACTGAACAAATGCAAAAACATTGACAGCTGGCATGGAGTAACGATCTGAGAGGAGTTAAATAGAGCAGCCAACCAAAGGATAAACCACGTCACCTGTGTAAGGAACCTCAGAAGCCACAGCTTCACTCATAGCCACCAGAGGGAACCCATAGACAGAACTCGCCGAAGTACCATTCACGACCACAGGAGGGAGCTCGACAACAGAATTCACAACAGTCACTATGTACTCCTCGACAACCCCAACTAGTCACCGACATAGTTTTCCAATCCAGCACCGGATTATGTTCCTGTAACCATGGAAATCCCAGTACAACAACATTATGCAGGTTATGCAACACCAGAAAACGGCAATCTTCCTGATGTGCAGGAGCCATGTACATAGTCATCTTTGTCCAGTACTGAGGTTTATCCTTGGCCAAGGGTGTAGCATCAATGCCCCTCAAAGGAATAGGGCTCTGCAAAGGCTGCAAGGAAAAACCACAGCGCCTGGCGAATTCTAAGTCCGTTAAGTTCAGGGCAGCGCCTGAATCCACAAATGCCATGACAGAAAAGGACGACAATGAGCAAATCAGGGTCACAGATAAGAGACATTTAGGCTGTATAGTACTAATGGTAACAGACCTAGTGACTCTCTTAGTACGCTTAGGGCAATCAGAGATAACATGAGCCGAATCACCACAGTAAAAACACAGCCTATTCTGACGTCTGAATTCCTGCCGTTCTATTCTAGTCAAAATCCTATCACATTGCATAGGTTCAGGACTATGCTCAGAGGATACTGCCATATGGTGCACAGCTTTGCGCTCGCGCAGATGCCGATCAATCTTAATGGCTAGAGACATAGATTCGCTCAAACCGGCAGGCGTAGGAAAGCCCACCATAACATCTTTAAGGGTTTCAGAAAGACCTTTTCTGAAAATAGCAGCCAGAGCCTCTTCATTCCATTTAGTGAGCACAGACCATTTTCTAAATTTCTGGCAGTATAACTCTGCCGCTTCCTGACCTTGACACAAGGCCAACAGGGTTTTTTCTGCATGATCCACAGAATTAGGTTCGTCATACAATAATCCGAGCGCTTGAAAAAATGCATCTACATTCAATAATGCCGGATCCCCTGTTTCAAGAGAAAAAGCCCAGTCTTGAGGGTCACCACGCAGCAAGGATATGATGATTTTCACCTGCTGAATGGGATCACCAGAAGAACGGGGTTTCAAAGCAAAAAACAATTTGCAGTTATTTTTAAAGTTCAAAAACTTGGATCTGTCCCCAAAAAACAAATCAGGAGTAGGAATTCTAGGCTCTAAAGCCGGAGTCTGGACAACATAGTCCTGGATACTCTGTACTCTTGCAGCAAGTTGATCCACACGAGAAAACAAACCCTGAACATCCATGCCAAAACATATATCCTGAACCACCCAGATATCAAGAGGAAAAAAAAAAAAGACAAACCAAAGCACAGAACAAAAAAAATGGTTCAGAACTCTCTTTTCCTTCTTTTGAGATGCATTTAATTCATTTGTGGCCACTTGTACTGTTATGATCTGGTGGTTTAGGAACAAAATGAGACAAGCTCTGAAGGAGGTGGTATCTGTACTGACCGCAAACCCTGAACCTAGCAGCGCAACTAAAAATAGCCGTGGGGGGTACCTGACGCTCCCTAGACCCCTCGGCACAGCCAAAGATCTAACTTCCCCTAAAGATGGAAACAGGAAACCTATCTTGCCTCAGAGAAAATCCCCAAAGGAAAGATAGCCCCCCACAAATATTGACGGTGAGAGGAGGGGAAAATAACATACGCAGAAATGAAATCAGATTTTAGCATAGGAGGCCAGTCTAGCTTGATAGATAGGACAGGAAAGGATACTGTGCGGTCAGTATAAAAACTACAAAACAATCCACACAGAGTTTACAAAATCTCCACACCTGACTAAAGGTGTGGAGGGTAAATCTGCTTCCCAGAGCTTCCAGCTAACAGAAATAATCCATACTGACAAGCTGGACAAATATAGAATGCACAGAACAATAAGTCCACAACATGTGGACTGAAATGAGCAAAGCCAGAACTTATCTTTGCAGAACTGGTCAGGAAACCAGGAGAATCCAAGCAGAGATGTGAATCCAGCCAGGAAACATTGACAAGTGGCACAGGCTGAAGAAAGAGCCAGACTTAAATAGCGGAGCAGAAGAGACGATAAGTGGAGGCAGCTGATGACAGCTAACTCCAAGGAGCAGCCATACCACTAGAAACCACAAGAGGGAGCCCAAGAGCAGAACTCACAAAAGTGCCACTTACAACCACCGGAGGGAGCCCAAGAGCAGAATTCACAACAGGCCCCTGTGTGTTGCCTGGGGCCTCGTGCACTGCCTGGGGCCTCTCTATGCTGCCTGGGGCCCTGTGCGCTGCCTGGGGCCCCTGTGCACTGCCTGGGGCCCCTGTGTGCTGCCTGGGGCCCTGTGTGCTATCTGGGGCCCCTTTGTGCTGCCTGGGGCCCTGCGGGCTGCCTATGGACCCTGTGGGCTGCCTGGGGTCCTGTGCGCTGCCTGGGGCCCTGTGCGCTGTATGGGGCCTTGTGCGCTGCCTTGGGGCCTGTGCGCTGCCTGGGGCCCCATTTGCTGCCTGTGGCTCCTTTATTGATTATATCACTCAATGGTTCTCAAAAGGCTGAAAAATCTGATCTACAGCAGCTGGGGTATATTCTGACCTGGAGGGGTATTATCTGGCCCAGAAGGGAATAAACTGGAATAGTCCAATTTATACCTCGGGGTATAGCTTGTGCTAGGCCAGAATATACCCGGGGTATAATCTGGCCTAGGCCACTTTAACCCCGGGTATATTCTGGGCGGGGGGTTAATCTGGCCTGTTACACCGGGACATAGTGTGCCGGTGCATGCGCACTAATGCTTTTCGGCTTTGCCCGCAGCTGGGCAAAGCATACTGCGCGTGCGCAAGGCAAGATTGCCTTGCGCAGGCGTGTACTACGGAGGACAGAGAATGAACTTCAATCCAATATTGCGGCCAGCATGCAGCCAGCGGGTAAGGAAAGAGTGAATCAAACACTCGAAAACTCCGCCCATATGACCAAAAACCGGTCCCGCCAAATTCAGGTGACAGGTTCCCTTTAAAGGGAACCTGTCACCTGAATTTGGCGGGACAGGTTTGTGGTCATATGGGCGTGGTTTTGGGGTGTTTGATTCACCCTTTCCTTACCCGCTGGCTGCATGCTGGCCACAATATTGGGTTGAAGTTCATGCTGTGTCTTTCCATAGTACATGCCTGCACAAGGCAATCTTGCCTTGCGCAGGCGTGTACTACGGAGGACACAGCATGAACTTCAATCCAATATCGCGGCCAGCATGCAGCCAGCGGGTAAGGAAAGGGTGAATCAAACACCCAAAAACTCCGCCCATATGACCCAAAACCAGTCCCGCCAAATTCAGGTGACAGGTTCCCTTTAATATGAGGAACAAAACACACAGGCTAAATGGAAGACCTATGATTCAAAACTTATAAAGATCGCCTAACTCCAATTCTGCTGGTGTTTGATGGTCCCGACACTCATCCTGGTCTTAGATTTCACCAGAACCCATGCCACAGATGTGACTCAGGCCTCAGATAACAGAACAAAGCAGACGCCTATGCCGAGTCTGAACAGAGAGTTTGTGCTTTAGAAATGACAAACCGCCCTCATACAGAAGTGTAAGCTACACCAGGTACAACGGGAGGCCGCCCAGTAGCTGAGCCATGTCCATCAGACAGCGAGCACAGTACGCAGCCCAAAGATTACTCCGTAGTTATATACACACATAGGTGTATACATGCTAACAGGTATAAACTAACATACATGCAGCTCTATACTGACTTATGTTACTGACTTTATAGCAGTTTCATCCTGCAGACACTAGATGGCGCTGTGGTTCCCGATGACGTCACGGCTCCTGCAGCCTCTAGTCAGTAATAGCCGCAATAGACATTGCCGAGTGCTGTGGCGTGCGCCTGTAATCCCAGCTACCAGGGAGGCTGAGGCTGGTGGATCGCTTGAGTCCAGGAGTTCTGGGCTGCCCTGTGCTATGTCGATCGGGTGTCCGCACTAAGTTCGGCATCAATATGGTGACTCTGGGGGAGCTCGGAGCTACCAGGTTGTCCTAATGAGGGGTGAACCGGCCCAGGTCGGAAACGGAGCAGGTCAAAACCCCCGTGCCGATCAGTATTTGCAGTCCCCGTCCCCTCCCCCACTTCATCATTTGTATTCCCCCACTTTAATTTGAAGTCACCTTACTTCATCCATTGCAGTCCCCTATCACCCCCTCACTTCATCTGTAGTGCCCCTTCATTTGCAGCTCCCTATCCTTTCATTTCATCATGTACAGTCTCATCTCAGACACACTTCATCATGTGCAGTCCCCTTCACCTACTTCATCATGTGCAGTCCTCCTTATGCCCACCCCACTTTATCATGTGCAGTCCAACTTACCCCCATTTCATCATGTACAGCCCCCTCTCCCCCCACTTCATCATATGCAGTCCATCTTACCCCAGTGTCATCATGTGCAGCCTAACTCCCCACACGTCATCATGTGCAGTCCCCTTCCCCAACTTCATCATCATGTGCAGTCCCTCTTTAACCCCCACTTCCTCATGTGCAGTCCCCTTCCCCCAGCTTCATCATGTGCAGTCCCCCTTACTACCCACTTCATCATGTGCAGACACTTTCCCCCACTTCATCATGTGCAGTCCCCCTTACCCCCACTTCATCATGTGCAGTCCACTTCCCCCAACTTTATCATGTGTAGTCCCCCTTACGCCCCACTTAATCATATGCAGTCCCCCAACTTCATGTGCAGTCCCCTTCCACCAACTTCATCATGTGCAGTCCACTTCCCCCACTTCATTATGTGCAGTCCCCCTTACCCCCCACTTCATCATGTGCAGTCCCCTTCCCCAACTTCATAATGTGTAGTCCCCCTTACGCCCCATTTCATCATGTGCAGTCCCCCAACTTCATGTGCAGTCCCCTTCCACCAACTTCATCATGTGCAGTCCCCCTTACCCTCCCCGCACTTCATCATGCACAGTCCATCTTACCCCCCACTTCATCATGGTTAATCACCTTCCACCACTTCGTCATTTGTGCTGTCCCCTTTACCCCCACTTTAACATGTACAGCCCCTTTCCGCCCACTTCATCATGTGCAGTCTCCTTTAACCCTCAAACTCCATCATATGCAGTCCCCCTTACTCTCCCTACTTCATCACTTACAGTTACCCTCACCCCCTCACCCATTGAATTCATTTTATAAAGAAAACAAAAAAGTTTTTCATACTTACCTCACAGCCGCTCCCCAGCAGCGCCTCTCTGCTTCCAGCATCCGGGACATGTCGGCGCATGCACGATGACGTCATCGCGCATGCACCAACATCTGACCCAGAAGTACAGAGAACATGGAGGAAGCAGGAGATGCACAGGTTAGGCTACGTTCACATTTGCGTTGCATCGGGTGCAGGTTCGGCAATGCATAGCGACGCATGCGTCATGCACCCCTATATTTTTGGCGCATGCGTCAGGGCGCAGAGGACGCAGCAAGTTGCATTTTTTTTGCATCCAAAATCATGCCAAAAAAGGACGCATGTGTTTTGCATGTGTTTTTGTTTGCGTTGTGCGTTGAGTCGCCGACGCAGCACCGCACAACGCAAATGTGAACGTAGCCTTAGATGGCCGTGCACAGCTCCCGGCCCTAGCGCAGATGTATGTGCTGATGTGTGTGCCGCAGGCCTGCAGCACTTGGGGCTTGATGACACACATCTCTTGGGGCCCGATGAGTAGAAGCACAGGAGCAGGGCCCCGGACCTGTGGGCCCCCTTCTGCACTGCTGCTCACCGGGCCACATACAGCAATAAGGGCAGTAATGCCGTGATGGCGGCCCTGACTACAGCTCCAGAAAAGGTCGGTCACCGTGGTAACTACACCTCCAGCAGAGGACAGTCACCGTGGTAACTACACCTCCAGCACATCTCCCATACAATGCTGCGTGTCCCCAACACTGAGGAGCCGCAGTCATATGGAGCAGGAGCCTCCACAGGAACAGCTCTGATCTCACCCCACACTCTCCTCTCACAGATTTACCACAAGCACCAAAACTCCACCAAACCCTCCTGTAATCTCACTGGAATGGCGGGAACCGAAAATCTGCTGCTGGCTGATACCAGAGAATGCGAGTTGTACACAACCAGGACGGAGCTATTGCTCTGAAAGCTGAAGGACTTGTGGTGACATCATCATCATGTGATCAGGGGGCGGAGCTGATAAATGGTGAAGGACCTGTGATAATGATGACGTCACCACAGGTCCTTTAGTTCAAGTTCCCTTCTAACAGTTCAGGCCCAGCAGACAGTTCCTGTCGCTCTCTGGTGTCAGCCACTGTGGTGGCTGTCCCTCTCTGGTGTCGACCGCTGTGGGGGCTATGCTGATTTGTGCCGCACAGCTCTTGGGGCCCAATGAGTAAAAGCACAGGTGTGGCGCCTCGGATCTGAGGGCCCCCTTCTGTACTGCTTCTCACCGGGCCATATACAGCAGTAAGGACAGTAATGCCTTGAAGGCAGCCCTGGGAGTGGGCGTGGCTCGATACATACATACATACACACATACATACTTCAAACTTTATATATACTGCTCAAAAAAATAAAGGGAACACTTAAACAGCAGAATATAACTCCAAGTAAATCAAACTTCTGTGAAATCAAACTGTCCACTTAGGAAGCAACACTGACAATCAATTTCACATGCTATTGTGCAAATGGAATAGACAATAGATGGAAATTATTGGCAATTATCAAGACTCATTCAACAAAGGAGTGCTTCTGCAGGTGGGGACCACAGACAACATCTCAGTACCAATGCTTTCTGGCTGATGTTTTGGTCACTTTTGAATGTTGGTTGTGCTTTCACACTTGTAGTAGCATGAGACATATTCTGCAACCCACACAAGTGGCTCAGGTAGTGCAGCTCATCCAGGATGGCACATCAATGCGAGCTGTGGCAAGACGGTTTGCTGTGTCTGTCAGCATAGTGTCCAGAGGCTGGAGGCGATACAAGGAGACAGGCCAGTTCACTAGGAAAGGTGGAGGGGGCCGTAGGAGAGCAAGAACCCAGCAGCAGGACCGCTACCTCAGCCTTTGTGCAAGGAGGAACAGGAGGAGCACTGCCAGAGCCCTGCAAAATGACCTTCAGTAGGCCACAAGTGTGCATGTGTCTGCACAAAGGGTAAGAAAATGACTTCATGAAGATGGTCTGAGTGCCCAACGTCCACTGATGGGGTCGTGCTCACAGCCCAACACCGCGCAGGACGCTTGGCATTTGCCACAGACCACCAGGGTTAGCAAATTCGCCATTGGCGCCCTGTCCACTTCACAGATGAAAGCAGGTTCACACTGAGCACATTTGACAGAAGTGACATAGTCAGGAGACGCCGTGGAGAGCGATCTGCTGCCTGCAACATCCTTCAGCATGACCAGTTTGGCAGTGGATCAGTAATGGTGTGGGGTGGCATTTCTTTGGAGAGCCACACAGCCCTCCATGTGCTCGCCAGAGGTAGCCTGACTGCCATTAGGAACCGAGATGAGATCCTCAGACCCCTTGTGATACCATATGCTGATGCAGTTGGCCCTGAGTTCCTCCTAATGCAGGACAATGCCAGACCTCATGTGGCTGGAGGGTGTCAGCAGTTCCTGCAAGATGAAGGCTTTGGAGCTATGAACTGGCCCACCCATTCCCCAGACCTGAATCCGACTGAACACATCTGGGACATCATGTCTGGCACCATCCACCAACATCAATTTGCACCACAGACTGTCCAGGAGTTGGCAGATGCTTTAGTCCAGGTGGATCCCTCAGAAGACCATCCGTTGCCTCATCAGGAGCGTGCCCAGGCGTTGTAGGGAGGTCATACACATGGCACGTGGAGGCCACACACACTACTGAGCATCATTTCATTGTCTTGAGGCATTTCCACAGACGTTCGATCAGCCTGTAACTTCATTTTCCACTTTGCTTTTGAGCATCATTCCAACTCCAGACCTCCGTGGGATATTAGTTGTAATTTACATTGATAATTTTTAGGTTTTATTGTTCTCAACACATTCCACTATGTAATGAATAAAGATTTACAACTGGAATATTTCATTCAGTGATATCTAGGATGTGGGATTTTAGTGTTCCCTTTATTTTTTTGAGCAGTGTATATATAGATATATAGATAACTAGTGTCATAATTCCAGAGAGCGCAGAAACACTTCCAATCCAGTTACCTTTATAAATAGTTGGAAGTGAAATTTGTGCATAAAACAGCCAAGATAATTGTCTATAAAATTATGGGAGTCTCATGTCGGAAGCAGTAGTGGATGGTGAGATATGGAGCCTGAAAGTCAAAAGGTCAAAACACTGTTACTCTTTTGCTCGTCTGTATGTTTGTCTTAGGATCTTCTTGTGTTTTTAGGGGGTTGTTTTGTCTTGTGGGGTCTGTTTTTTCTATATTTTTTATTAGTAATTTTTTAAATATATTTATTTGTACTAATAATTTTTGGTATATATATTATATTACTACTATTTATTTTTAATACAGATTGTTAAATGGAAAAAAACAAAGGAAAAAATGCATTGAAGAAAAAAACCTGATTTAAACAATAGGTCATTTTCTCATGAAGCCTTCAGCATAGCCTAATTATAATGTGAATTGTGCAGGTGATTCATGTTCCGTCCTGAAGGTTTAGAGCTGGAGTGGCCTCTGCTGGTAACACCTAGTACTGCACAACAGATGGAAGCATTTTAATGGTTTCGCCAGTAGGTGTCAGTAGCGCTCAGTGTAACAGTATCACAGAGAGATAAGGAGACGTAATATCAGAATCTGGGGAGATAGTGATAAAATACAAATACAGGATATATATATATATATATATATATATATATATATATATATATATATATATATATATATATATATATGATTTATTTACATTTTCATATTTTGCATAGTTCAATATTTTTACCTTCAAGGCAGCAATGGAATAATAATTATTGCAGATGTGACTGAGGGTTAATAATGATCTGGTGAAAAAAGAAAAAACAGCTCGCGACTCTAGGTGCATTGTAGCACGGAAACCAAGGGATCAAATGTAGAAAAAATTCAGCGTCTTAAAATTGCGATGTTTATTAGAAAAAGTATACAGTTCAATGCATAGTATTTACATAGACAGTCTTGGATGTTTGCATTGAATTTTCTAATAAACATCACAATTTTAAGAAACTGGATATTTTTCTACATTAATAATGATCTCCTGATCTAAAATAAATATTTTCTGTGTGTATAAAAGTCTGTGTCACGCTGTGTTGTCCAGGCTGCTCTACACTGGCTATTCACAGGCGCGGTCCCACTACTGATCAGCACGGGGGTTTTGACCTACTCCGTTTCCGACCTGGGCCGGTTCACCCCTCATTAGGACAACCTGGTAGCTCCGAGCTCCCCCAGAGTAACCATATTGATGCCAAACTTAGGCTACGTTCACATTAGCGTTGCGCCGCCCTGCGTCGGCGACGCAACGCGCGACGCATGTTAAAACTTGTTGCATTTTCTTGCGTCCGACGCTAGCGTCGGAAACGACGCACGTGGCGAAAAACGCCACCCAAAAAACGCACGCGTCCCCTATGTTAAACATAGGGGCGTGTCGCCACTGCGTCGCCGACGCAACAGCGGCGCAACGCTAATGTGAACGTAGCCTTAGTGCGGACACCCGATCGACATAGCACAGGGCAGCCCAGAACTCCTTGACTCAAGCGATCCACCAGCCTCAGCCTCTCTGGTAGCTGGGATTACAGGCGCATGCCACCGCACCCGGCAATGTCTATTGCTGCTATTACTGACTAGAGGCTGCAGGAGCCGTGACGTCATCGGGAACCACAGCGCCATCTAGTGTCTGCAGGATGAAACTGCTATAAAGTCAGTAACAAGTCAGTATAGAGCTGCATGTATGTTAGTTTATACCTGTTAGCATGTATACACCTATGTGTGTATATAACTACGGAGTAAGCTTTGGGCTGCGTACTGTGCTCGCTGTCTGATGGACATGGCTCAGCTACTGGGCGGCCTCCCGTTGTACCTGGTGTAGATTACACTTCTGTATGAGGGCAGTTTGTCATTTCTAAAGCACAAACTCTCCGTTCAGACTCGGCATAGGTGTCTGCTTTGTTCTGTTATCTGAGGCCTGAGTCACATCTGTGGCATGGGTTCTGGTGAAATCTGAGACCAGGATGAGTGTCGGGACCATCAAACACCAGCAGAATTGGGGTTAGGCAATCTTTGTGTTTTGAACCACAGGTCTTCCATTTAGCCTGTGTTTTGTTCCTCATATTAAATGGACTTTGTTTCCATTGGCGCTGAAGAGGTTACCAAGTCTTTGTATGCTGGTTCGAGACATGCACCTCCCTCTCACAGATGCTCCTGACCTGCTCATTTTCTCTCTCTATAAAACCTGGCCAGACATTATCATACCTGCCTGTGAAAGTTTACTTCCTGGCTTGCTGGAGTTGGTGTGCTGAAGTTGGAGTTCGTAGTTGCTGCTGGAGATTGTTGTTTGCTGTTTTTGGGTGTATGCTTTCTCCATTATCAAATTACCAGTTGGTTTGTACATTCCTATTCTTTCCTTTATTCCTCTCTACCCATGGTGACAGTTTTTGTATGTAAGTAGCTTTTTGTTATTCCTGTTTGTCTTACAAGTTTATAGACTAAAGGCCCCTTCACATTAAGCGACGCTGCAGCGATACCGACAACGATCCGGATCGCTGCAGCGTTGCTGTTTGGTCGCTGGAGAGCTGTCACACAGACCGCTCTCCAGCGACCAACGATGCCGGTAACCAGGGTAAATATCAGGTAACTAAGCGCAGGGCCGCGCTTAGTAACCCGATGTTTATCCTGGATACCATGCTAAAAGTAAAAAAAAACAAACACTAGATACTTCACCGCTCTGCTTTCCGGCTCACAGCCAGTACAGGAGGAGTGCAGAGAAGCAGAGCGCAGCGCTGGAGGACAGACAGCGTTAGGTAAGTATCTAGTGTTTTTTTTTTTTTACTTTTAGCATGGTATCCAGGGTAAACATCGGGTTACTAAGCGCGGCCCTGCGCTTAGTTACCCGATGTTTACCCTGGTTACCAGTGAAGACATCGCTGGATCGGTGTCACACACGCCGATCCAGCGATGTCAGCAGGAGTCCAGCGACCAAAGAAAGGTCTGGACTTTATTCAGCGACCAACGATCTCCCAGCAGGGGCCTGATCGTTGGTCGCTGTCACACATAACGATTTCATTAACGATATCGTTGCTACGTCACAAATAGCAACGATATCGTTAACAATATCGTTATGTGTGAAGGTACCTTAACATATCTGTCCCAGGCCTCCTGGGGAGGGGACAGATTAGGACACTAACAGGAGCATAGTAAGGTCAGAGACTTGGGCTTTTCTGCCTTTTAGGGTATGTGCACACGTCAGGATTTCTTGCAGAAAGTTTCCTGACAAAAACTGGACATTTCTGCCAGAATTCCGCATGCGTTTTTACTGTGATTTTCACGCGTTTTTGGTGCTTTTTTTATGCATTTTTTTCCCAAATGCATAGAATAGTGGGAAAAACGCAGAAAATCCGCAAAATTAATGAACATGCTGCTTTTTTTTACCGCGATGCGTTTTTTTCACGGAAAAAAACGCATTATGTGCACAAAAAATGATAGGATATGAGTTACTTCATACACTCGAGTACTATGGGTATAAAAAGGATGACATAGTGTTCCAGCAGAACAAGGACCTGAAGTATTCGGTGAGATTGGCAAAGAAATGGTTCAATGACATTGAAGTAGAGGTGCTGGATTGGCCTCCTCAGTCCTCAGGCCTCAACCCAATTAAACACTTGTGGGTAGAGTTGACTATAAAGCTATAAACATACCCAAGTGAATTGACCAGTATGCACCAACTTTGGGAACAAGTAGAAGAGACCTTGGATCAGATTTCAGTCAAGACATGCTTGAATGTGATCGAGAATATGCCCAGGAGAATTCACACAGAGTTGAAAGTCAAAGGTGGATTTACCAAAAAATAAAAATTTTGATTTTTAGGACCAAAATTTTAGGGGTTGTTTTTGTTTTGTAGGGTCTCATTTTTGTCCATTTATTAATGGTAATTACTTGTATATATTTATTTGTTAGGCCTGCTTTAGACGTCCATTTTTTTTCACTTACGAAAAAACATGGACCGAGTTTCATCAGCAATTTTTCATCAAAGTTTCGTCAGAGTCTGGTCAGAGTGTCATCCGTTTTCTTGTAAGTGAAACAAAAGTTCCCCATTAGTTTTTCTAGCAGTTCGTGAAAATTGGACATCACTCAGATGACATCCGAGTTCTGTTCGATTTTTCCATAGACTTGCATTGACAATTTTGATCTGATGTTTAGATCAATATCGAACATATCTCCATGATTTTGTATGGACTACAAACAATCCCAGACATGGAACTGCCCCATTCACTATTCACTATTTTCCTGCCTTGGTGCTACGGGACACACGCCGATTACTCCTTACTAAATGGTCCTTCCACTTTAGCCGTTACTGGCATGCGATATAATTAAGATTTTTTCCGGATTATATACAGACTTCCTTGAAAAAGGCGATACGCCGAAACGTTGGAAATTTTTGTCTGTTATTGATTTTTGCTGGCTGTCCTTGAATAAATCTACACAGTCACAAGAGGTCAGTCGATCGGCACTGAACGAGCTTTCTCACATTCAGACCTCCACAAATTCTCCTTAGAGACCAGACGAGGTAAGCTTCTTCTGAAGACGGGGCGGTGCATGCACAAGACGCAGCTGAATCACCAAAACATGAGGAGATGAATGAAAGCAGCACTCACCCGTGATCTTCAATGATAATATAGTCCTTTATTGACCGTGGCTCAACATTCCCAGCTAGGAACAAGGCAGGTTACAACATGAGGAGGGAGCGGTGAGGGAGGGTGCAGAGACGAGACAGACGACGGCCGTTTCGCGAACAATCGCTTCAACGGGTCCCGTTGAAGCGATTGTTCGCGAAACGGCCGTCGTCTGTCTCGTCTCTGCACCCTCCCTCACCGCTCCCTCCTCATGTTGTAACCTGCCTTGTTCCTAGCTGGGAATGTTGAGCCACGGTCAATAAAGGACTATATTATCATTGAAGATCACGGGTGAGTGCTGCTTGAATAAATCTATTTTCATTGAGAACATAAGAGTGTGGACTTGTTGAGTGCCGGAGGTTACTTTTCTCTTACGCTGTACTTTTTCCTTCGAGCACCATATATTTTGGAGAGTGCACCAATCCTGACTAGTGTTGAGCGATACCGTCCGATATTTGAAAGTATCGGTATCGGATGGTATCGGCCGATATCCGAAAAATATCGGATATCGCCGATACCGATATCCGATACCAATACAAGTCAATGGGACACAAATATCGGAAGGTATCCGTAATGGTTCCCAGGGTCTGAAGGAGAGGAAACTCTCCTTCAGGCCCTGGGATCCATATTAATGTGTAAAATAAAGAATAAAAATAAAAAATATTGATACTTACCCTCGGACGGGCCCTGGTTGTCACCGCTGCAATCGCCATGCTTTTCTTCCTAAGAATGAGCGCTTTAATGACCTTCGATGACGTCGCGGCTTGTGATTGGTCGCTGAGCGATCATGTGACCGCTCACGCGACCAATCACAAGCCGCGACATCATTGAAGGTCCTTAACGCGCTCATTCTTAGGAATGAGCGCGTTAATAACCTTCGATGACATTGCGGCTTGTGATTGGTCGCGTGAGCGGTCACATGATCGCTCAGCGACCAATCACAAGCCGCGACGTCATCGAAGGTCATTGGCTGCACTGACTGCACTCAGCCGGACAGCAGGAGCAGCAGCCTGGGGGGAGAGACTTGTGAGAGGATGGCAGTATACAGAGATTGTACGGATACAACATTTTTGTTTCAAAATTCACTTGAATCACTGTGTGCAGACAGAGGCAGCATCTTATATATTTAACAATCTCCCCAGGTCATTGTTATATACATTTTTGACTGAGGATAATGTCCCAGTGGCAAGTTTCATTGGCTGTAAGCCATAATCATCAACATAAACACCTGAAATAGATCACTCTGTTTGTAATGTGTCTATATAATATATGAGATTCACTTTTTGTATTGAAGAACTGAAATAAATTAACTTTTTCATTATATTCTAATTTAGTGAGAGGCACCTATAACTGACTGTACTGTAGTTTCATCCATCAGACACTAGATGGCGCTGTGGTTCCCAGTGACGTCAGGGGTCCTGCAGCCTCTAGTCAGCAATAGCAGCAGTAAACATTGCCGGGTGCGGTGGCGTGCGCCTGTAATCCCAGCGACTAGGGAGGCTTAGTCTGGTGGATCGCTTGAGTCCAGGAGTTCGAGGCTGGCTGCACTGGGCTATGTCAATTGGGTGTCTGCACTAAGTTAAGCAATTAATATGGTGGCTGTTGAGAAGAGAGCTCAAAGCTTACCAGGATATGGAAGAGGGATGAACCGGCCCAGGACGGGAGCGCGGTGAAACCCACATGATGATAAATAGTGAGACTACGCCTGTGAATAGCCAGTGTATAACAGCGTGACACAGACTTTTTATGCGCACAGAAAATATTGATTTTATCAGGGAATAATGTATTATCTAAATCAGATTTTTTTGGGTCAATGTTTTTTTTCCAATGTTTTTATTCCCCATATAACAATCTGTATTAAAAATAAAAAGTAGTAATATAATAATATTATTATTATAATAATTTCCCCATAGTTTGTAAGCTTGCGAGCAGGGCCCTCACTCCTCCTGGTATCTGTTTTGAACTGTATTTCTGTTATGCTGTAATGTCTATTGTCTGTATAAGTCCCCTCTAGAATTTGTAAAGCGCTGCGGAATATGTTGGCGCTATATAAATAAAATTATTATTATTATTATTATTATTATAATTACTATTTATACTTAGAGCACCATTGATTCCATGTAAGGGGTTACGTACAGTGTACAAATAAAAAAAACACGGTGAACACACTAATAATGACAGACTGGTACAGAAAAGAGAGGGCCCTACCCTTGCAGGCCTACAGTCTCGAGGATAATGGGATGGAGACAGTAGGGTAGGGGGTCACGGCAGCTTAGGTGGTGGTGAGGTGGTAGTAGGGTCGTGTCAGGCTGTAGGCCTTCATGGAGAGGTAGGTTTTCAAGTTCCATCTGAAGGTTCCGACTGTGGCAGATAATCAAACGTGTCGAGGCACAGAGTTCCAGAGCATGGGGGACACTTATGAGTAGTCTTGGAGGCAATTGGGGGTGAAATTTATGAGTGTGCAGAATAGGAGGAGGTCTTGGGAAGACCGGAGGTTGCGTATTGGAAGATATCAGGAGATTAGTTCGGAGATATATGGAGGAGACAGATTATGGATGGCTTTGTGGGTCAGTGTTAGCAGATTTAACTAGATACGCTGGTGAATTGTCATGCCGTGGTGGTCTTCGGTAAGGAAGTGGGGCCTCACACTATGCCTGGAAATGGGACCCTAAGTATCCCTGTCCTGGGCATACTCTAAAAGGCAGAAAAGCCCAAGTCTCTGACCTTACTGTGCTCCTGTTAAGGTACCTTCACACATAACGATATCGTTAACGATATCGTTGCTTTTTGTGACGTAGCAAAGATATCGTTAAGGAAATCGTTGTGTGTGACAGCGACCAACGATCAGGCCCCTGCTGGGAGATCGTTGGTCGCTGAGGTAAGTCCAGAACTTTATTTCGTCGCTGGACTTCCCGCTGACATCGCTGGATCGGCGTGTGTGATGCCGATCCAGCGATGTCTTCACTGGTAACCAGGGTAAACATCGGGTTACTAAGCGCAGGGCCGCGCTTAGTAACCCGATGTTTACCCTGGTTACCAGCGTAAACGTAAAAAAACCAAACACTACATACTTACCTTCAGCTGTCTGTCCCCGGCGCTGTGCTTCTCTGCACTCCTCCTGCATCCTGTGTCAGCGCCGGCCAGCCGGAAAGCACAGCGGTGATGTCACCACTCTACTTTCCGGCTGACCGGCGCTGACAGTGCAGAGGAAAGCAGAGCGCCGGAGGACAGACAGCTGAAGGTAAGTATGTAGTATTTGGTTTTTTTAACGTTTACGCTGGTAACCAGGGTAAACATCGGGTTACTAAGCGCGGCCCTGCGCTTAGTAACTCGATGTTTAAACTGGTTACCGGGGACCTCGGGATCGTTGGTCGCTGGAGAGCTGTCTGTGTGACAGCTCTCCAGCGACCAAACAGCGACGCTGCAGCGATCGACATCGTTGTCGGTATCGCTGCAGCGTCGCTCCGTGTGAAGGTACCTTAAGTGTCCCAATCTGTCCCCTCCCCAGGAGGCCTGGGACAGATATGTTAGTCTATAAACTTGTAAGACAAACAGGAATAACAAAAAGCAACTTACATGCAAAAACTGTCACCATGGGTAGAGAGGAATAAAGGGAAGAATAGGAATGTACAAACCAACTGGAAATTGGATAAAGGAGAAAGCATACACCCAAAAACAGCAAACAACAATCTCCAGCAGCAACTACGAACTCCAACTTCAGCACACCAACTCCAGCAAGCCAGGAAGTAAACTTTCACAGGCAGGTATGATAATGTCTGGCCAGGTTTTATAGAGAGAGAAAATGAGCAGGTCAGGAGCATCTGTGAGAGGGAGGTGCATCTCTCCAACCAGCATACAAAGCGTTAGTAACCTCTTCAGCGCCAATGGAAAGGAAGTCCATTTAATATGAGGAACAAAACACACAGGCTAAATGGAAGACCTGTGGTTCAAAACACAAAGATTGCCTTACTCCAATTCTGCTGGTGTCTGATGGTCCCGGCACTCATCCTGGTGTCAGATTTCACCAGAACCCATGCCACAGATGTGACCCAGGCCTCAGATAACAGAACAAAGCAGACGCCTATGCCGAGTCTGAACAGAGAGTTTGTGCTTTAGAAATGACAAACCGCCCTCATACAGAAGTGTAAGCTACACCAGGTACAACGGGAGGCCGCCCAGTAGCTGAGCCATGTCCATCAGACAGCGAGCACAGTAGACACGAGACACTAGATTGCGCTGTGGTTCCCGATGACTTCACGGCTCCTGCAGCCTCTAGTCAGTAATAGCAGCAATAGACATCGCCGGGTGCGGTGGCGTGTGCCTGTAATCCCAGCTACCAGGGAGGCTGAGGCTGGTGGATCGCTTGAGTCCAGGAGTTCTGGGCTGCCCTGTGCTATGTCGATCGGGTGTCTGCACTAAGTTCGGCATCAATATGGTGACTCTGGGGGAGCTTGGAGCTACCAGGTTGTCCTAATGAGGGGTGAACCGGCCCAGGTCGGAAACGGAGCAGGTCAAAACCCCCGTGCTGATCAGTAGTGGGACCGCGCCTGTGAATAGCCAGTGTAGAGCAGCCTGGACAACACAGCGTGACACAGACTTTTATACACACAGAAAATATTCAATTTATAGCACAAAATCATCATTATATCATTACCCTCAGTCACATCTGAAACAATTATTATTGATTGGAAGCTCGAGATAATAAACTGTACAAAACTTTTACATTTTTCATAAAATACGTATCTATCCATATATTTGTACTTTCTCACTATCTACTATATAATTGTCTAAGGGTCACTTCCGTCTTTCTGTCTGTCTGTCCTTCTGTCTGTCACGGATATTCATTGGTCGCAGCCTCTGTCTGTCATGGAATCCAATCCGCTGATTGGTCTCGCCAGCTGCCTGTCATGGCTGCCGCGACCAATCAGCGACGGCCACAGTCCGATTAGTCCCTCCCTACTCCCCTGCAGTCAGCGCCTGGTACCCGCTCCATACTCCCCGCAGTCATTGCTCACACAGGGTTAATGCCAGCGGTAACGGACCGCGTTATGCCGCGGGTAACTCACTCCGTTACTGCCGCTATTAACCCTGTGTGAGCAAGTTTTTACTATTGATGCTGCCTATGCAGCGTCAATAGTAAAACGATCTAATGTTAAAAATAATTTAAAAAAAAATAAAAAATCATCATATACTCTCCCTCCGTCGCCTTTCCTGCTCCTCGCGATGCTCTGGTGCTAAGGATGGTATGCGACAAAGACCTTCCATGACGTCACGGTCATGTGATCGTGACGTCATCACACCCTGGGACCGGAAGCTGGCGACAGAACTACAAGGGGCCCCCGGATCGGAAGGTGAGTATATGTTTACTTTTTATTTTGTAACCTGTGACATACGTGGCTGGGCAATATAATATGTGACTGACCAATATACTACGTGGCTGGGCAATATACTATGTGGCTCTGTGCTGTATACTACGTCACTGGGCAATATACTACGTAACGGCAATATACTACGTGGCTGGGCAATATACTGCGTGGCTCTGTGCTGTATACTACGTCGCTGGGCAATATACTACGTGGCTGGGAAATATACTACGTGACTGGGCAATATACTACGTGACTGGGCAATATACTACGTGGCTGGGCAATATACTACATGGCCAGTGCAATATACTATGTGGCCTGTGCAATATACTACGTGGCTGGGCAATATACTACGTGGCCTGTGCAATATGCTATGTGACTGGGCAATATACTACGTGACTGGGCAATATACTACATGACTGGGCAATATACTACGTAGCTGGGCAATATAGTACGTGACTGGGCAATATACTCCGTGGCTCTGTGCTGTATACTACGTCGCTGGGCAATATACTACATGGCTGGGCAATATATTACATGGCTGGGCAATATATTACATGGCTGGGCAATGTACTACGAGGACATGCATATTCTAGAATACCCGATGCGTTAGAATAGGGCGGTACAGTTGCTCAGTGGATAGCACTGCAGCGCTGGAGTCCTGGGTTCTAATCCCTCCTTGGACAACATCTACAAGGTGTTTGTATGTTCTCCCCGTGTTTGCGTGGGTTTTCTCCGGGTTCACCAGTTTCCTCCCACATTCCAAAGACATACTGATAGGGAATTTAGATTGTGAGCTCCATCGAGGACAGTGATGATAATGTATGCAAAACTGTAAAGCACTGTGGAATATGTTAGTACTATATAAAAATAAAAGATTATTATTATTAATCGGGCTACCATCTAGTTTCTCCATATTCTGCTTTTCTGCCTCCTGATCTCTATGTGATGCCGTTAACCTGAGTGCTACTGACACCTACTGGTAGAACTTAGAAAATGCTTCTATCTGTGTGCAGTACTGGTTATTACCAGTAGAGACCGCTCCGGTCCAAACCTTCAGGACAGAACAGTAATCACTGACACTGAGCAATTCCCATTATAATAAGGTTGCAGTGTGGCCATCATCAGGGAATAATGTATTGTCTAAATCAGGTTTTTTTGGTAAATCTTTTCCCCATATAACAATCTGTGTTAAAAATAAAAAGTAGTAAGATAATATTATTATAATTATCATTTATGCTTAGAGCACCATTGAATCCATGTAAGGGGTGTACAGTGTACAAATAGAAAAGAAACAGTGAACAAACTAATAATGACAGACTGGTACAGAAAAGAGAGGGCCCTACCCTTGCAGGCCTACAGTCTCGAGGATAATGGGATGGAGACAGTAGGGAAGGGGGTCACGGCAGCTTAGGTGGTGGTGAGGTCTTAGTAAGGTCGGGTCAGGCTGTAGGCCTTCCTGGAGAGGTAGGTTTTCAAGTTCCGTCTGAAGGTTCCGACTGTGGCAGATAATCAAATGTGTCGAGGCACAGAGTTCCAGAGCATGGGGGACACTTATGAGTAGTCTTGGAGGCCATTGGGGGTGAAATTTATGAGTGTGGAGAATAGAAGGAGGTCTTGGCAAGACCGGAGGTTGCGTGTTGGAAGATATCAGGAGATTAGTTCGGAGATATATGGAGGAGACAGATTATGGATGGCTTTGTGGGTCAGTGTTAGCAGATTTAACTAGATACGCTGGTGAATTGTCATGCTGAGGTGGTCTTCGGTAAGGAAGTAGGGCCTCACACTATCCCTGGAAATGGGACCCTAAAGGTACCGTCACATTTAGCGATGCTGCAGTGATCCAGACAACGATCCCGATCGCTGCAGCGTCGCTGTTTGGTCGCTGGAGAGCTGTCACACAGACAGCTCTCCAACGACCAACGATGCCGGTCCCCTGGTAACCAAGGTAAACATCGGGTTACTAAGCGCAGGGCCGCGCTTAGTAACCCGATGTTTACCCTGGTTACCAGCGTAAACGTAAAAAACAAACACTACATACTTACCTTCCGCTGTCTGTCCCCCGGCGCTGTGCTTCTCTGCACTGACTGTGAGCGCCAGCTGGAAAGCACAGCGGTGACGTCACCGCTGTGCTCTGCTTTCCGGCTGGCCGGCGCTCACAGTGCAGAGAAGCACAGCGCCGGGGGACAGACACCGGAATGTAAGTATGTAGTGTTTGTTTTTTTTTACTTTTACGCTGGTAACCATGGTAAACATCGGGTTACTAAGCACGGCCTTGCGCTTAGTAACCTGATGTTTACCCTGGTTACCAGTGAAGACATCGCTGAATCGGCGTCACACACGCCGATTCAGCGATGTCTGCAGGGAGTCCAGCGACGAAATAAAGTTCTGGACTTTCTGCACCGACCAACGATGGCACATCAGGATCCAGATCGCTGCTGCCTGTCAAACTGAACGAATTCGCTAGCCAGGACGCTGCAACGTCACGGATCGCTAGCGATATCATTCAGTGTGAAGGTACCTTAACTATCCCTGTCATGGGCATACTCTAAAAGGCAGAAAAGCCCAAGTCTCTGACCTTACTCACTGTGCTCCTGCTAGTGTCCTAATCTGTCCCCTCCCCCAGGAGGCCTGGGACAGATATGTTAGGCTACGTTCACATTGGCGTTCCGCCAATGTGCGTCGCTGTTGCGCCGGCGACGCAGCGGCGACGCAGCGGCGACGCTCCCCTATGTTTAACATAGGGGACGCGTGCGTTTTTAGGGTGGCGTTTTTCGACACTTGCGTCGTTTCCGACGCTAGCGTCGGACACAAAAAAATGCAACAAGTTGCATTTTCTGTGCGTCCGATTTTGGTCAAAAAACGACGCACGCGTCGCAAAACGCGCGCGTTTTTTCGTGCGTCGCGCGTTGCGTCGCCGACGCAGGGCGGCGCAACGCTAGTGTGAACGTAGCCTTAGTCTATAAACTTGTAAGACAAACAGGAATAACAAAAAGCAACTTACATACAAAAACTGTCACCATGGGTAGAGAGAAATAAAGCAAAGGATGGGAATGTACAAACCAAATGGGAATTGGTTAAAGGAGAAAGCATACACCCAAGAACAGCAAGCAACAATCTCCAGCAGCAACTACAATCTCCAACTT
Organism: Ranitomeya imitator; assembly: GCF_032444005.1. Lineage (NCBI taxonomy): Eukaryota > Metazoa > Chordata > Amphibia > Anura > Dendrobatidae > Ranitomeya > Ranitomeya imitator. The sequence goes on along the minus strand of NC_091282.1, from coordinate 711,766,946 downwards.
CAGCACACCAACTCCAGCAAGCCAGGAAGTAAACTTTCACAGGCAGGTATGATAATGTCTGGCCAGGTTTTATAGAGAGAGAAAGTGAGCAGGTCACTCAGGAGCATCTGTGAGAGGGAGGTGCATGTCTCCAACCAGCATGCAAAGACTTGGTAACCTCTTCAGCGCCAATGGAAACGAAGTCCATTTAATCTGAGGAACAAAACACACAATTCTGCTGGTGTCTGATGGTCCCGGCACTCATCCTGGTGTCAGATTTCACCAGAACCCATGCCACAGATGTGACCCAGGCCTCAGATAACAGAACAAAGCAGACGCCTATGCCGAGTCTGAACAGAGAGTTTGTGCTTTAGAAATGACAAACCGCCCTCATACAGAAGTGTAAGCTACACCAGGTACAACGGGAGGCCGCCCAGTAGCTGAGCCATGTCCATCAGACAGCGAGCACAGTAGACACGAGACACTAGATTGCGCTGTGGTTCCCGATGACTTCACGGCTCCTGCAGCCTCTAGTCAGTAATAGCAGCAATAGACATCGCCGGGTGCGGTGGCGTGTGCCTGTAATCCCAGCTACCAGGGAGGCTGAGGCTGGTGGATCGCTTGAGTCCAGGAGTTCTGGGCTGCCCTGTGCTATGTCGATCGGGTGTCTGCACTAAGTTCGGCATCAATATGGTGACTCTGGGGGAGCTTGGAGCTACCAGGTTGTCCTAATGAGGGGTGAACCGGCCCAGGTCGGAAACGGAGCAGGTCAAAACCCCCGTGCTGATCAGTAGTGGGACCGCGCCTGTGAATAGCCAGTGTAGAGCAGCCTGGACAACACAGCGTGACACAGACTTTTATACACACAGAAAATATTCAATTTATAGCACAAAATCATCATTATATCATTACCCTCAGTCACATCTGAAACAATTATTATTGATTGGAAGCTGAAGATAATAAACTGTACAAAACTTTTACATTTTTCATAAAATACGTATCTATCCATGTATTTGTACTTTCTCACTATCTATATACATAATTGTCTAAGAGTCACTTCCATCTGTCTGTCTGTCCTTCTGTAACGGTTATTCGTTCGCTGATTGGTCTCGGCAGCTGCCTGTCATTACTGCCGCGACCAATCAGCGACGCGAACAGTCCGGAAGAAAATGGCCACTTCTTACTCCCCGCACTCACTGCCCGGCGCCCGCATACACCCCTCCAGTCTGCCCTCACACAGGGTTAATAGCAGCGGTAACGGACCGCATTATGCTGCGGTGTAATGCAGTTCGTTACCGCTGCTATTAACCCTGTGTGACCAAGTTTTTTACTATTGACGCAGCCTATGCAGCGCCAGTAGTAAAAACATTGAATGTTAAAAATAATAAAAAAATAAAAAATGATTATATACTCACCTACGGCGCATTTCCCGCTCCTCGCTATGCAGCTGGCACATTCCGGTCGCACGGATGTTGTGGCAGAAGGACCTGCCATGACGTCCCAGTCATGTGACCGCAACGTCATCACAAGTCCTGTGCGCCTGAGCGAAAAGGACCTGCCGTGACGTCACGGTCATGTGACCGCTACACGGTCATGTGACCGCGACATCACGGCAGGTCCTGCACGACAAGGACCTTGCCGCTTGCAATGGAGCGGTCGCGGGAGCGTGGCGAGGAGCGGCTAAGGCGGCGGATGGTGAGTATAGCAGGACTTCCAACGGGCCTTCGGAAGGTGAGTATAGGTTTATTTTTTTTTCCGTCTCTATGCTATGTGGCTCTGTGCTGGGCAATATACTATGTGGCTGGGCAATATACTACGTGGCTCTGCTATATACTATGTGGCTGGGCAATATACTACGTGGCTCTGCTATATACTATGTGGCTGGGCAATATGCTACGTTACTGGGCAATATACTACGTGACTGGGCAATATACTACGTCGCTGGGCAATATACTACGTGCCTGGGCAATATACTACGTGGCTGGGCAATATACTATGTCGCTGGGCAATATAATACATGGCTCTGCTATATACTATGTGGCTGGGCAATATACTACGTGACTGGGCAATATACTACGTGGTTGGGCAATATACTACGTCGCAGGGCAATATAATACATGGCTCTGCTATATACTATGTGGCTGGGCAATATACTACGTGGACATGCATATTCTAGAATACCCGATGCGTTAGGATCGGGCCACCATCTAGTCTACTATATAATTGTCTAAGGGCCACTTCCGTCTTTCTGTCTGTCTGTCCTTCTGTCTGTCACGGATATTCATTGGTCGCAGCCTCTGTCTGTCATGGAATCCAAGTCGCTGATTGGTCTCGCCAGCAGCCTGTCATGGCTGCCGCGACCAATCATCGACGGCCACAGTCCGATTAGTCCCTCCCAACTCCCCTGCAGTCAGTGCCTGGCACCTGCTCCATACTCCCCGCAGTCACCGCTCACACAGGGTTAATGCCAGCGGTAACGGACCGCGTTATGCCGCGGGTAACTCACTCCGTTACTGCCGCCATTAACCCTGTGTGACCAAGTTTTTACTGTAGATGCTGCCTATGCAGCGTCAATAGTAAAAAGATCTAATGTTAAAAATAATTTAAAAAAAATAAAAATCATCATATACTCACCCTCCGTCGCCTTTCCCACTCCTCGCGATGCTCTGGTGCTAAGGATGGTATGCGACAAGGACGTTCCATGACGTCACGGTCATGTGACCGCGACGTCATCACACCCTGGGACCGGAAGCTGGCGACAGAACTACAAGGGGCCCTCGGATCGGAAGGTGAGTATATGTTTATTTTTTATTTTGCAACCTGTGACATACGTGGCTGGGCAATATACTACGTGGCTGGGCAATATACTATGTGGCCTGTGCAATATACTACGTGGCCTGTGCAATATACTACGTGACTGGGCAATATACTACGTGGCTGGGCAATATACTACGTGGCTGGGCAATATACTACGTGGCTGGGCAATATACTACGTGGCTGGGCAATTTACTACATGGCCTGTGCAATATACTACGTGGCCTGTGCAATATACTACGTGGCTGGGCAATATACTACGTGGGCTGTGCAATATGCTACGTGACTGGGCAATATACTACGTGACTGGGCAATATACTACGTGGCTTATGCAATATACTATGTGGCCTGTGCAATATACTACGTGGCTGGGCAATATACTACGTGGCCTGTGCAATATGCTACGTGACTCGGCAATATACTACGTAGCTGGGCAATATACTATGTGGCCTGTGCAATATACTACGTGGCCTGTGCAATATACTACGTGGCCTGTGCAATATACTATGTGGCTGGGCAATATACTACATAGCCTTTGCAATATGCTACGTGACTGGGCAATATACTTCGTGACTGGGCAATATACTACGTGACTGGGCAATATACTACGTAGCTGGGCAATATAGTACGTGACTGGGCAATATACTCCGTGGGCTGTGCAATATACTACGTGGCTCTGTGCTGAATACTATGTCGCTGGGAAATATACTACATGGCTGGGCAATGTACTACGAGGACATGCATATTCTAGAATACCCAATACGTTAGAATAGGGCGGTACGGTTGCTCAGTGGATAGCATTGCAGCGCTGGAGTCCTGGGTTCTAATCCCTCCTTGGACAACATCTGCAAGGTGTTTGTATGTTCTCCCCGTGTTTGCGTGGGTTTTCTCCGGGTTCTCCAGTTTCCTCCCACATTCCAAAAACATACTGATAGGGAATTTAGATTGTGAGCTCCATCGAGGACAGTGATGATAATGTATGCAAAACTGTAAAGCGCTGTGGAATATGTTAGCGCTATATAAAAATAAAAGATTATTATTATTAATCGGGCCACCATCTAGTTTCTCCATAGTCTGCTTTTCTGCCTCCTGATCTCTATGTGATGCCGTTAACCTGAGTGCTACTGACACCTACTGGTAGAACTTTTTGGAAGTGCATTTGAACAGCAAGGTGGATTGCTGTTGAGGGGAACTAGAGAAAAAAAAAACTATAAATCTTCAGCATAGCGAGTGTGAGCGAGCTGAGGGTGACCAGAGCGTAAGTGTGAACGGCGGTAAGTGTGACTTGTGATTCAGTGACTTTGGATTCAGGGAGTTTCCAAGGGAGGAATTGCTGTCTGTATTTTTATTAATACTTTGTATTTATTTTTTATTTTTTTTATTTAACTTTTCTGTCTGGTGCAATCCCCATTAGGAAATGTGCTCCACTATTGTTAATGCCATCCAGTGCACATCCTGCCACATGTATGCAGTCCTTGAGCAGCCGGTCGAGGGTGCATACTGCTGTGCGAGATGTGAGCACGTTGTGCATTTGGAAGCCCAGATTCTGGATCTAAATGTGCAGCTGGCAACACTGAGATCCATAGACAATATGGAGAGGAGTCTTCTGCTCACGGAGCAGACGCTCAATGGGATAGATGAGGGGGGGATGGTAGGATGGAGCTGCAGGACGGTGAAGTAGCAAGCTGGGTGACAGTTAGGAAGCAGGGTAGAGGGAAGAGTGCCAGGGAGGCTAGTCCTGATCTGGAACACCCCAATAAGTTTGCTAAGTTGGCAGATGAGGGGGGTGCCAGTACAGGGGTAGCACTGCTGCAGCCAGGCATGTCCTCTGAAAGCCGGAGGAGTGACTGCTCCAGTAAGGAGGGAAATAGGAGAGCAGGGCAGGCCAGACAGGTGCTGGTAGTGGGGGACTCAATTATTAGGGGAACAGATAGGGCAATCTGTCACAAAGACAGGGATCGTCAAACGGTGTGCTGCCTACCTGGCGCTCGAGTCTGACACATCGCTGATCGGGTGGACAGATTACTGGGAGGGGCTGGTGAGGACCCAGCGGTCATGGTGCACATTGGCACAAATGACAAAGTTAGAGGTAGGTGGAAGGTCCTAAAAGATGATTTCAGGGAATTAGGCTGCAAGCTAAAAGCAAGGACCTCCAACGTGGTATTTTCTGAAATACTGCCTGTACCATGTGCCACGCCAGAGAGGTAACGGGAGATTAGGGAGGTTAATAAGTGGCTCAAGAATTGGTGTAGGAAGGAGGGGTTTTGGTTCCTGCAGAACTGGGCCGACTTCTCAGTTGGCTACAGGCTCTACGCTAGGGACGGGCTGCATCTCAATGGGGAAGGTGCAGCTGTGCTGGGGGAGAAAATGGCTAGAAGGTTGGAGGAGTGTTTAAAGGGACACTGTCACCTGAATTTGGAGGGAACAATCTTCAGCCATGGAGGCGGGGTTTTTGGTTCACCCTTTCCTTACCCGCTGGCTGCATGCTGGCTGCAATATTGGATTGAAGTTCATTCTCTGTCCTCCGTAGTATATGCCCCCCTTATAGGAGGGGAAGATAGTGTAGACAGAGACCTGGGCACAAATAAGGAGGTTGGGGGTGGCAGTTGCATGGGGAGTGGGGTTAGAACAGTTAATAATTTAAGAAAGAATAGAGGTACAGAGAGGAACATCAAGTGCATGTATACTAATGCCAGAAGCCTCGCCAACAAAATGGACGAATTAGAACTAATGTTGTTGGAGCATAATTATGACATGGTGGGGGTATCTGAGACATGTCTGGATGAGAGCCATGACTGGGCTGTTAACTTGCAGGGTTATAGTTTATTCAAAAATGACCGTACAGATAAGCGAGGGGGAGGGATGTGTCTATATGTAAAATCGTCCTTAAAACCCATCCTGCGTGATAATATAGGTGAATCTAATGAAAGTGTAGAGTCCCTGTGGGTGGAGATAAGGGGAGAGGGAAAAATAATAAATTACTGATAGGGGTTTGTTATAAATCTCCAAAAATAATGGAAGCAATGGAGAATATCCTCGTAAAGCAAATAGATGAAGCTGCGACTCAAGGAGAAGTCATTATTATGGGGGACTTCAACTACCCTGAAATAGATTGGGGAACAGAAACCTGCAGTTCCAGCAAAGGTAATCGCTTTTTGACAACTATGAGAGACAATTACCTTTCACAACTGGTTCAGGACCCAACAAGGAGGGGGGCACTGCTATACCTAATATTAACCAACAGGCCAGACCGCATATCAAATATAAGGGTTGGGGGTCACTTGGGGAATAGTGATCACAAAATGATAAGTTTTCATGTATCCTTTAATAAGATGTATAGTAGAGGGGTTACAAGGACACTAAACTTCAGGAGGGCAAATTTCCAACGGATGAGAGAGGATCTTGGTGTAATTAACTGGGACGATATCCTGAGACATAAAAATACACAAAGAAAATGGGAGACGTTTATTAGCGTCCTGGATAGGATCTGTGCACAGTATATACCGTATGGGAATAAACATACTAGAAATAGGAGGAAACCAATATGGCTAAATAGAGCTGTAAGGGGCGCAATAAGTGACAAAAAGAAAGCATTTAGAGAATTAAAGGAAGTAGGTAGTGAGGAGGCATTAAATAAATACAGAAAATTAAACAAAGTCCGTAAAAAGCAAATCAAGGCAGCAAAGATTTAAACAGAGAGACTCATTGCCAGAGAGAGTAAAAATAATCCCAAAATATTCTTTAACCACGTAAATAGTCAGAAACTAAAAAATGATAGTGTTGGCCCCCTTAAAAATAGTCTGGGTGAAATGGTGGATGAGGATGAGGAAAAGGCCAATATGCTAAATGACTTTTTTTCATCAGTATTTACAAAAGAAAATGCCATGGCAGACAATATGATCAGTGATAACAAAAATTCCACATTAAGTGTCACCTGCTTAACCCAACATGAAGTGCGGCGGCATCTAAAAATCACTAAAATTGACAAATCTCCGGGCCCGGATGGGATACACCCTCGAGTACTGCAGGAATTAAGTACAGTCATTGATAGACCATTATTTTTAATCTTTAAAGACTCCATAATAACAGGGTCTGTACCACAGGACTGGCGTATAGCAAATGTGGTGCCAATATTCAAAAAGGGGACACAAACTGAACTCTGAAATTATAGGCCAGTAAGCTTAACCTCTACTGTGGGTAAAATCCTGGAGGGAATTCTAAGAGATGCTATACTGGAGTATCTGAAGAGGAATAACCTCATGACCCAGTATCAGCACGGGTTTACTAGGGACCGTTCATGTCAGACTAATTTGATCAGTTTCTATGAAGAGGTAAGTTCCGGACTGGACCAAGGGAACCCAGTGGATGTAGTGTATATGGACTTTTCAAAAGCTTTTGATACGGTGCCACACAAAAGGTTGATACATAAAATGAGAATAATGGGGATAGGAGAAAATATGTGTAAGTGGGTTGAGAGCTGGCTCAGGGATAGGAAACAAAGGGTGGTTATTAATGGAGCACACTTGGACTGGGTAGCGGTTAGCAGTGGGGTACCACAGGGGTCAGTATTGGGCCCTCTTCTTTTTAACATATTTATTAATGACCTTGTAGGCGGCATTCAGAGTAGAATTTCAATATTTGCAGAAGACACTAAACTCTGCAGGGTAATCAATACAGAGGAGGACAATTTTATATTACAGGATGATTTATGTAAACTAGAAGCTGGGGCTGATAAATGGCAAATGAGCTTTAATGGGGATAAATGTAAGGTCATGCACTTGGGTAGAAGTAATAAGATGTATACCGTATATACTCGAGTATAAGCCGAGATTTTCAGCCCAAAATTTTGGGCTGAAAGTGCCCCTCTCGGCTTATACTCGAGTCAAGGTGGGTGGCAGGGTCGGCGGGTGAGGGCGCTAAGGCATACTTACCTAGTCCCAGCGATCCTCGCGCTGTCCCTGCCGTCCCACGGTCTTCTGTGCTGCAGCTTCTTCCCCTCTTCAGCAGTCACGTGGGACCGCTCATTACAGAAATGAATAAGCGGCTCCACCTCCCATAGGGGTGGAGCCGCCTATTCATTCCTCTAATCAGCGGTGCCGGTGACCGCTGATAGAGAAAGAAGCTGCGGCACCGAAGACCAGGCAGAGGGACAGCGCGAGGATCGCCAGGACTAGGTAAGTATAGCATATTCACCTGTCCTCGTTCCAGCCGCCGAGCGTCGCTCCATCTTCCCGGCCGGCGCCTCCATCTTCCCGGCGTCTGCGCTCTGACTGTTCAGGCAGAGGGCGCGATGACGCATATAGTGTGCGCGGCGCCCTCTGCCTGATCAGTCAGAGCAGAGACGCCGGGAAGATGGAGGCGCCGGAACGAGACGCCGGGAGCTGCAATCAAGGGAGGTGAGTATGTGTTTTTTTTTTTATAGCAGCAGCGGCGGCGGCAGAGATTTATGTGGAGCATCTATGGGGCACAGTGAACGGTGCAGAGCACCGTATATGGCACATCTATGGGGAAATATGAACGGTGCAGAGCACCGTATATGGCACATCTATGGGGCACAGTGAACGGTGCAGAGCACCGTATATGGCACATCTATGGGGCACAGTGAACGGTGCAGAGCACCGTATATGGCACATCTATGGGGCACAGTGAACGGTGCAGAGCACCGTATATGGCACATCTATGGGGCACAGTGAACGGTGCAGGGCACCGTATATGGCACGTCTATGGGGCACAGTGAACGGTGCAGGGCACCGTATATGGCACGTCTATGGGGCACAGTGAACGGTGCAGGGCACCGTATATGGCACGTCTATGGGGCACAGTGAACGGTACAGAGCACCGTATATGGCACGTCTATGGGGCACAGTGAACGGTGCAGAGCACCGTATATGGCACGTCTATGGGGCACAGTGAACGGTGCAGAGCACCGTATATGGCACGTCTATGGGGCACAGTGAACGGTGCAGAGCACCGTATATGGCACATCTATGGGGCACAGTGAACGGTGCAGAGCACCGTATATGGCACATCTATGGGGCACAGTGAACGGTGCAGAGCACCGTATATGGCACATCTATGGGGCACAGTGAACGGTGCGGAGCACCGTATATGGCACATCTATGGGGCACAGTGAACGGTGCGGAGCACCGTATATGGCACATCTATGGGGCACAGTGAACGGTGCGGAGCACCGTATATGGCACATCTATGGGGCACAGTGAACGGTGCGGAGCACCGTATATGGCACATCTATGGGGCACAGTGAACGGTGCAGAGCACCGTATATGGCACATCTATGGGGCACAGTGAACGGTGCGGAGCACCGTATATGGCACATCTATGGGGCACAGTGAACGGTGCAGAGCACCGTATATGGCACATCTATGGGGCACAATGAACGGTGCAGAGCACCGTATATGGCACAGCTATGGGGAAATATGAACGGTGCAGAGCACTGTATGGCACAGCTATGGGGAAATAATGATCTATTTTTATTTTTGAAATTCACCGGTAAATGCTGCATTTCCACCCTAGGCTTATACTCGAGTCAATAAGTTTTCCCAGTTTTTTGTGGCAAAATTAGGGGGGTCGGCTTATACTCGGGTCGGCTTATACTCGAAGTATATACGGTAATTATGTGCTTAATTCTAAAACTCTGGGCAAAGCCGTCAATGAAAAAGACCTGGGAGTATGGGTGGATGACAAACTCATGTTCAGTGGCCAGTGTCAGGCAGCTGCTACAAAGGCAAATAAAATAATGGGATGCATTAACCCCTTTCTGACATCGGACGTACTATCCCGTCCATGTGGGGTGGGCCCCTATGACCATGGACGGGATAGTACGTCCAGCGCGATCGGCGGCGCTCACGGGGGGAGCGCCGCCGATCGCGGCCGGGTGTCAGCTGCCTATCGCAGCTGACATCCGGCACTATGTGCCAGGAGCGGTCACGGACCGCCCCTGGCACATTAACCCCTGGCACACCGCGATCAAAGATGATCGCGATGTGCCGGCGGTGCAGGGAAGCATCGCGCAGGGAGGGGGCTCCCTGCGGGCTTCCCTGAGCCCCCCGCAGCAACGCGATGTGATCGCGTTGCTGCGAGGGTCTCACCTCCCTCCCTCCCTGCTCGAGCCCCGGATCCAAGATGGCCGCGGATCCGGGTCCTGCAGGGAGGGAGGTGGCTTCACAGAAGCCTGCTCAGAGCGCTGTGCAAACTGTCAGATCACTGATCTGTGATGTCCCCCCCTGGGACAAAGTAAAAAAGTAAAAAAAAAAATTTTCAAATGTGTAAAAAAAAATTAAAAAAAAATATTCCAAAATAATGAAAAAAAAAAAAAATATTATTCCCATAAATACATTTCTTTATCTAAATAAAAAAAACAAAACAATAAAAGTACACATATTTAGTATCGCCGCGTCCGTAACGGCCCGACCTACAAAACTGGCCCACTAGTTAACCCCTTCAGTGAACACCGTAAGAAAAAAAAAAAAAAACGAGGCAAAAAACAACGCTTTATTATCATACCGCCGAACAAAAAGTGGAATAACACGCGATCAAAAAGACAGATATAAATAACCATGGTACCGCTGAAAACGTAATCTTGTCCCGCAAAAAACGAGCTGCCATACAGCATCATCAGCAAAAAAATAAAAAAGTTATAGTCCTGAGAATAAAGCGATGCCAAAATAATTATTTTTTCTATAAAATAGTTTTTATCGTATAAAAGCGCCAAAACATAAAAAAATGATATAAATGAGGTGTCGCTGTAATCGTACTGACCCGAAGAATAAAACTGCTTTATCAATTTTACCAAACGCCGAACGGTATAAACGCCTCCCCCAAAAGAAATTCATGAATAGCTGGTTTTTGGTCATTCTGCCTCACAAAAATCGGAATAAAAAGCGATCAAAAAATGTCACGTGCCCGAAAATGTTACCAATAAAAACGTCAACTCGTCCCGCAAAAAACAAGACCTCACATGACTCTGTGGACCAAAATATAGAAAAATTATAGCTCTCAAAATGTGGTAACGCAAAAAATATTTTTTGCAATAAAAAGCGTCTTTCAGTGTGTGACGGCTGCCAATCATAAAAATCCGCTAAAAAACCCGCTATAAAAGTAAATCAAACCCCCCTTCATCACCCCCTTAGTTAGGGAAAAATAAAAAAAATTTATTTATTTCCATTTTCCCATTAGGGCTAGGGTTAGAGTTAGGGCTAGGGTTAGGGCAAGGGTTAGGGCTAGGGTTAGGGTTAGGGCTAGGGTTAGGGTTAGGGCTAGGGTTAGGGCTAGGGTTAGGGCTAGGGTTAGGGTTAGGGCTAGGGTTAGGGCTAGGGTTAGGGCTAGGGTTAGGGCTAGGGTTAGGATTAGGGCTAGGGTTAGGGCTAGGGCTACAGTTTGGGTTGGGGCTAAAGTTACAGTTAGGGTTTAGATTACATTTACGGTTGGGAATAGGGTTGGGATTAGGGTTAGGGGTGTGTCAGGGTTAGAGGTGTGGTTAGGGTTACTGTTGGGATTAGGGTTAGGGGTGTGTTTGGATTAGGGTTTCAGTTATAATTGGGGGGGTTTCCACTGTTTAGGCACATCAGGGGCTCTCCAAACGCGACATGGCGTCCGATCTCAATTCCAGCCAATTCTGCGTTGAAAAAGTAAAACAGTGCTTCTTCCCTTCCGAGCTCTCCCGTGTGCCCAAACAGGGGTTTACCCCAACATATGGGGTATCAGCGTACTCAGGACAAATAGGACAACAACTTTTGGGGTCCAATTTATCCTGTTACCCTTGGGAAAATACAAAACTCGGGGCTAAAACATATTTTTTGTGGGAGAAAAAAAGATTTTTTATTTTGACGGCTCTGCGTTATAAACTGTAGTGAAACACTTGGGGGTTCAAAGTTCTCACAACACATCTAGATTAGTTCCCTGGGGGGTCTAGTTTCCAATATGGGGTCACTTGTGGGGGGTTTCTACTGTTTAGGTACATTAGGGGTTCTGCAAACGCAATGTGACGTCTGGAGACCATTCCATCTAAGTCTGCATTCCAAATGGCGCTCCTTCCCTTCCGAGCTCTGCCATGTGCTCAAACGGTGGTTTCCCCCAACATACGGGGTATCAGCGTACTCAGGACAAATTGGACAACAACTTTTGGGGTCGAATTTCTCCTCTTACCCTCGGGAAAATACAAAACTGGGGGTTAAAAAATAATTTTGGGGGGAAAGATTTTTTTTTTTAATTTTCACGGCTCTGCGTTACAAACTGTAGTGAAACACTTGGGGGTTCAAAGCTATCACAACACATCTAGATGAGTTCCTTAGGGGGTCTAGTTTCCAAAATGGTGTCACTTGTGGGAGGTTTCTACTGTTTAGGTACATTAGGGGCTCTGCAAATGCAATGTGACACCTGCAGACCATTCCATCTAAGTCCTCATTCCAAATGGAGCTCCTTCCCTTCTGAGCCCTCCCATGCGCCCAAACAGTGGTTCCCCCCCCACATATGGGGTATCAGCGTACTCAGGACAAATAGGACAACAACTTTTGGGGTCCAATTTCTCCTGTTACCCTTGGGAAAATACAAAACTCGGGGCTAAAACATATTTTTTGTGGGAGAAAAAAAGATTTTTTATTTTCACGGCTCTGCGTTATAAACTGTAGTGAAACACTTGGGGGTTCAAAGTTCTCACAACACATCTAGATTAGTTCCCTGGGGGGTCTAGTTTCCAATATGGGGTCACTTGTGGGGGGTTTCTACTGTTTAGGTACATTAGGGGTTCTGCAAACGCAATGTGACGTCTGGAGACCATTCCATCTAAGTCTGCATTCCAAATGGCGCTCCTTCCCTTCCGAGCTCTGCCATGTGCTCAAACGGTGGTTTCCCCCAACATACGGGGTATCAGCGTACTCAGGACAAATTGGACAACAACTTTTGGGGTCGAATTTCTCCTCTTACCCTCGGGAAAATACAAAACTGGGGGTTAAAAAATAATTTTGGGGGGAAAGATTTTTTTTTTTAATTTTCACGGCTCTGCGTTACAAACTGTAGTGAAACACTTGGGGGTTCAAAGCTATCACAACACATGTAGATGAGTTCCTTAGGGGGTCTAGTTTCCAAAATGGTGTCACTTGTGGGAGGTTTCTACTGTTTAGGTACATTAGGGGCTCTGCAAATGCAATGTGACACCTGCAGACCATTCCATCTAAGTCCTCATTCCAAATGGAGCTCCTTCCCTTCTGAGCCCTCCCATGCGCCCAAACAGTGGTTCCCCCCCCACATATGGGGTATCAGCGCACTCAGGACAAATTGGACAACAAATTGTGGGGTCGAATTTCTCCTGTTACCCTCGGGAAAATACAAAACTGGGGGCTAAAAAATAATTTTTGTGGGAAAAAATTTTTGTTTTATTTTTACGGCTCTCCATTATAAACTTCTGTGAAGCCCTTGGTGGGTCAAAGCGCTCAGCACACATCGAGATAAGTTCCTAAGGGGGTCTACTTTCCAAAATGGTGTCACTTGTGGGGGGTTTCTACTGTTTAGGTACATTAGGGGCTCTGCAAACGCAATGTGACACCTGCAGACCATTCCATCTAAGTCTGCATTCAAATGGCACTCCTTCCCTTCTGAGCCCTCCCATGTGCCCAAACAGTGGTTCCCCCCACATATGGTGTATCATCGCACTCAGGACAAATTGGGCAACAAATTTTGGGGTCCAATTTCTCCTGTTACCCTCAGGAAAATACAAAACTGGGGGCTAAAAAAATAATTTTTGTGGGAAAAAAATTTTGTTTTATTTTTACGGCTCTGCATTATAAACTTCTGTGAAGCACTTGGTGGGTCAAAGTGCTCACCACACCTCTAGATAAGTTCCTTAGGGGGTCTACTTTCCAAAATGGTGTCATTTGTGGGGGGTTTCAATGTTTAGGCACATCAGTGGCTCTTCAAACGCAACATGGCGTTCTATCTCAATTCCTGTCAATTTTGCTTTGAAAAGTCAAACGGCGCTCCTTCCCTTCCGAGCTCTCCCATCCGCCCAAACAGTGGTTTACCCCCACATATGGGGTATCAGCGTACTCAGGACAAATTGTACAACAACTTTTGGGGTCCAATTTCTTCTCTTACCCTTGGGAAAATAAAAAATTGGGGGCGAAAAGATAATTTTTGTGAAAAAATATGATTTTTTATTTTTACGGTTCTACATTATAAACTTCTGTGAAGCACTTGGTGGGTCAAAGTGCTCACCACACCTCTAGATAAGTTCCTTAGGGGGTCTACTTTCCAAAATGGTGTCACTTGTGGGGGGTTTTCAATGTTTAGGCACATCAGTGGCTCTTCAAACGTAACATGGCGTCCCATCTCAATTCCTGTCAATTTTGCATTGAAAAGTCAAACGGCGCTCCTTCCCTTCCGAGCTCTCCCATCCGCCCAAACAGTGGTTTACCCCCACATATGGGCTATCAGCGTACTCAGGACAAATTGTACAACAACTTTTGGGGTCCAATTTCTTCTTTTACCCTTGGGAAAATAAAAAATTGGGGGCGAAAATATAATTTTTGTGAAAAAATATGATTTTTTATTTTTACGGTTCTACATTATAAACTTCTGTGAAGCACTTGGTGGGTCAAAGTGCTCACCACACCTCTAGATAAGTTCCTTAGGGGGTCTACTTTCCAAAATGGTGTCACTTGTGGGGGGTTTCAATGTTTAGCCACATCAGGGGCTCTCCAAACAAAACATGGCGTCCCATCTCAATTCCAGTCAATTTTGCATTGAAAAGTCAAATGGCACTCCTTCGCTTCCGAGCTCTGCCATGCGCCCAAACAGTGGTTTACCCCCACATGTGGGGTATTGGCATACTCAGGACAAATTGTACAACAATGTTTGGGGTCCATTTTCTCCTGTTACCCTTGGTAAAATAAAACAAATTGGAGCTGAATTAAATTTTTTGTGAAAAAAAGTTAAATGTTCATTTTTATTTAAACATTCAAAAAATTCCTGTGAAGCACCAGAAGGGTTAATAAACTTCTTGAATATGGTTTTGAGCACCTTGAGGGGTGTAGTTTTTAGAATGGTGTCACACTTGGGTATTTTCTATCATATAGACCCCTCAAAATGACTTCAAATGAGATGTGGTCCCTAAAATAAAATGGTGTTGTAGAAATGAGAAATTGCTGGTCAACTTTTAACCCTTATAACTCCCTAACAAAAAAAAAATTTTGTTCCAAAATTGTGCTGATGTAAAGTAGACATGTGGGAAATGTTACTTATTAAGTATTTTGTGTGACATATCTCTGTGATTTAATTGCATAAAAATTCAAAGTTGGAAAATTGCGAAATTTTCATAATTTTCGCCAAATTTCCGTTTTTTTCACAAATAAACACAGGTACTATCAAAGAATTTTTACCATTGTCATGAAGTACAATATGTCACGAGAAAACATTGTCAGAATCACCAGGATCCATTGAAGCGTTCCAGAGTTATAACCTCATAAAGGGACAGTGGTCAGAATTGTAAAAATTGGCCCGGTCATTAACGTGCAAACCACCCTTGGGGGTAAAGGGGTTAAAAGAGGCATAGATGCTCATGAGAAGAACATAATTATACCTCTATACAAGTCACTAGTTCGACCACACTTAGAATACTGTGCACAGTTCTGGTCTCCGGTGTATAAGAAAGACATAGCTGAACTGGAGCGGGTGCAGAGAAGGGCGACCAAGGTTTTTAGAAGACTGGGGGGTCTGCAATACCAAGATAGGTTATTACACTTGGGGCTATTTAGTTTGGAAAAACGAAGACTAAGGGGTGATCTTATTCTAATGTATAAATATATGAGGGGACAGTACAAAGACCTTTCTGATGATCTTTTTAATCATAGACCTGAGACAGGGGCAAGGGGGCATCCTATATGTCTGGAGGAAAAAAGGTTTAAGCATAATAACAGACGTGGGTTCTTTACTGCAAGAGCAGTGAGACTATGGAACTCTCTGCCGTATGATGTTGTAATGAGTGATTCATTACTTACGGTAAAATTAAGAGGGGACTAGATACTTTTCTGGAAAAGTATAATGTTACAGGGTATATACACTAGATTCCTTGATAGGGCGTTGATCCAGGGAACTAGTCTGATTGCCGTATGTGGAGTCGGGAAGGAATTCTTTTCCCCAAGGTGGAGCTTACTCTTTGCCACATGGGTTTTTTTTTGCCTTCCTCTGGATCAACATGTTAGGGCATGTTAGGTTAGGCTATGGGTTGATTTAGATGGACTTATAGTCTTCCTTCAACCTCAATAACTATATGTAACTTAGAAAATGCTTCTATCTGTGTGCAGTACTGGTTATTACCAGTAGAGACCGCTCCGGTCCAAACCTTCAGGACAGAACAGTAATCACTGACACTGAAAAATTCCCGTTATAATAAGGGTGCAGTGCGGCCATCATCAGGGAATAATGTATTGTCTAAATCAGGTTTTTTTGGTCAATCTTTTCCCCATATAACAATCTGTGTTAAAAATAAAAAGTAGTAATATAATATTATTATTATTATAATTATTATTTATGCTTACAGCAAAATTGAGTCCATGTAAGGGGTTACATACAGTGTACAAATAAAAAAAACGCGGTGAACAAACTAATAATGACAGACTGGTACAGAGAAGAGAGGGCCCTACCCTTGCAGGCCTACAGTCTCGAGGATAATGGGATGGAGACAGTAGGGTAGGGGGTCACGGCAGCTTAGGTGGTGGTGAGGTGGTAGTAGGGTCGTGTCAGGCTGTAGGCCTTCCTGGAGAGGACGGTTTTCAAGTTCTATCTGAAGGTTCCGACTGTGGCAGATAATCAAATGTGTCGAGGCACAGAGTTCCAGAGGATGGGGGACACTTATGAGTAGTCTTGGAGGCAATTGGGGGTGAAATTTATGAGTGTGGAGAATAGAAGGAGGTCTTGGGAAGACCGGAGGATGCGTGATGGAAAATATCAGGAGATTAGTTCGGAGATATATGGAGGAGACAGATTATGGATGGCTTTGTGGGTCAGTGTTAGCAGATTTAACTAGATACGCTGGTGAATTGTCATGCTGAGGTGGTCTTCGGTAAGGAAGGGGGGCCTCACACTATCCCTGGAAATGGGACCCTAACTATCCCTATCGTGGGCGTACTCTAAAAGGCAAAAAAGCCCAAGTCTCTGACCTTACTATGCTCCTGTTAGTGTCCTAATCTGTCCCCTCCCCCAGGAGGCCTGGGACAGACATGTAAAGGTACCTTCACACTAAACGATATCGCTAGCGATCCGTGACGTTGCAGCGTCCTGGCTAGCGATATCGTTCAGTTTGACACGCAGCAGCGATCAGAATCCTGCTGTGATGTCGTTGGTCGGGGCTAGAAGGCCAGAACTTTATTTGGTCGCTGGCTCTCCCGCTGACATCGCTGAATCGGCGTGTGTGACGCCGATTCAGCGATGTTTTCGCTGGTAACCAGGGTAAACATCGGGTTACTAAGCGCAGGGCTGCGCTTAGTAACCCGATGTTTATCCTGGTTACCATCCTAAAAGTAAAAAAAACAAACGCTTCATACTTACCTTCCGCTGTATGTCCTCCGGCGCTGTGCTTTCCTGCACTCACTGTGAGCACAGCGGCCGGAAAGAAGAGCGGTGACGTCACCGCTCTGCTTTCCGGCCGCTGTGCTCACAGCCAGTACAGAGAAGGAGAGCGCCGGGGACAGACAGCGGAAGGTAAGTATGAAGCGTTTGTTTTTTTACCCTGGTTACCCGGGGGCTTCGGATCGTTGGTCGCTGGAGAGCTGTCTGTGTGACAGCTCTCCAGCGACCAAACAGCGACGCTGCAGCGATCGACATCGTTGTCGGTATCGCTGCAGCGTCGCTTAGTGTGAAGGTACCTTTAGTCTATAAACTTGTAAGACAAACAGGAATAACAAAAAGCAACTTACATACAAAAACTGTCACCATGGGTAGAGAGGAATAAAGGAAAGGATAGGAATGTACAAAGCAAATGGGAATTGGATAAAGGAGAAAGCATACACCCAAAAACAGCAAACAACAATCTCCAGCAGCAACTACGAACTCCAACTTCAGCACACCAACTCCAGCAAGCCAACTTTCACAGGCAGGTATGATAATGTCTGGCCAGGTTTTATAGAGAGAGAAAATGAGCAGGTCAGGAGCATCTGTGAGAGGGAGGTGCATGTCTCCAAACAGCATGCAAAGACTTGGTAACCTCTTCAGCGCCAATGGAAACGAAGTCCATTTAATATGAGGAACAAAACACACAGGCTAAATGGAAGACCTGTGGTTCAAAACACAAAGATTGCCTAACCCCAATTCTGCTGGTGTCTGATGGTCCCGACACTCATCCTGGTCTCAGATTTCACCAGAACCCATGCCACAGATGTGACTCAGGCCTCAGATAACAGAACAAAGCAGACGCCTATGCCGAGTCTGAACAGAGAGTTTGTGCTTTAGAAATGACAAACCGCCCTCATACAGAAGTGTAAGCTACACCAGGTACAACGGGAGGCCGCCCAGTAGCTGAGCCATGTCCATCAGACAGCGAGCACAGTACGCAGCCCAAAGCTTACTCCGTAGTTATATACACACATAGGTGTATACATGCTAACAGGTATAAACTAACATACATGCAGCTCTATACTGACTTATATTACTGACTTTATAGCAGTTTCACCCTGCAGACACTAGATGGCGCTGTGGTTCCCGATGACGTCACGGCTCCTGCAGCCTCTAGTCAGTAATAGCAGCAATAGACATTGCCGGGTGCGGTGGCGTGCGCCTGTAATCCCAGCTACCAGGGAGGCTGAGGCTGGTGGATCGCTTGAGTCCAGGAGTTCTGGGCTGCCCTGTGCTATGTCGATCGGGTGTCCGCACTAAGTTCGGCATCAATATGGTGACTCTGGGGGAGCTCGGAGCTACCAGGTTGTCCTAATGAGGGGTGAACCGGCCCAGGTCGGAAACGGAGCAGGTCAAAACCCCCGTGCCGATCAGTAGTGGGACCGCGCCTGTGAATAGCCAGTGTAGAGCAGCCTGGACAACACAGCGTGACACAGACTTTTATACACACAGAAAATATTCATTTTATAGCACAAAATCATCATTATATCATTACCCTCAGTCACATCTGAAACAATTATTATTGATTGGAAGCTCGAGATAATAAACTGTACAAAACTTTTACATTTTTCATAAAATACGTATCTATCCATGTATTTGTACTTTCTGCTATATATATATATATATATATATATATATATATATATATATATATATATATACTATATAATTGTCTAAGGGTCACTTCCGACTTTCTGTCTGTCTGTCCTTCTGTCTGTCACGGATATTCATTGGTCGCAGCCTCTGTCTGTCATGGAATCCAAGTCGCTGATTGGTCTCGCCAGCTGCCTGTTATGGCTGCCGCGACCAATCATCGACGGCCACAGTCCGATTAGTCCCTCCCTACTCCCCTGCAGTCAGCGCCTGGCGCCCGCTCCATACTCCCCGCAGTCACCGCTCACACAGGGTTAATGCCAGCGGTAACGGACCACGTTATGCCGCGGGTAACTCACTCCGTTACTGCCACTATTAACCCTGTGTGACCAAGTTTTTACTATTGATGCTGCCTATGCAGCGTCAATAGTAAAAAGATCTAATGTTAAAAATAATAACAAAAATAAAAAATCATCATAAACTCACCCTCCGGCGCCTTTCCCGCTCCTCGCGATGCTCTGGTGCTAAGGATGGTATGCGACAAAGACCTTCCATGACGTCACGGTCATGTAACATAGTAACATAGTAACATAGTAACATAGTTAGTAAGGCCGAAAAAAGACATTTGTCCATCCAGTTCAGCCTATATTCCATCATAATAAATACCCAGATCTACGTCCTTCTACAGAACCTAATAATTGTATGATACAATATTGTTCTGCTCCAGGAAGACATCCAGGCCTCTCTTGAACCCCTCGACTGAGTTCGCCATCACCACCTCCTCAGGCAAGCAATTCCAGATTCTCACTGCCCTAACAGTAAAGAATCCTCTTCTATGTTGGTGGAAAAACCTTCTCTCCTCCAGACGCAAAGAATGCCCCCTTGTGCCCGTCACCTTCCTTGGTATAAACAGATCCTCAGCGAGATATTTGTATTGTCCCCTTATATACTTATACATGGTTATTAGATCGCCCCTCAGTCGTCTTTTTTCTAGACTAAATAATCCTAATTTCGCTAATCTATCTGGGTATTGTAGTTCTCCCATCCCCTTTATTAATTTTGTTGCCCTCCTTTGTACTCTCTCTAGTTCCATTATATCCTTCCTGAGCACCGGTGCCCAAAACTGGACACAGTACTCCATGTGCGGTCTAACTAGGGATTTGTACAGAGGCAGTATAATGCTCTCATCATGTGTATCCAGACCTCTTTTAATGCACCCCATGATCCTGTTTGCCTTGGCAGCTGCTGCCTGGCACTGGCTGCTCCAGGTAAGTTTATCATTAACTAGGATCCCCAAGTCCTTCTCCCTGTCAGATTTACCCAGTGGTTTCCCGTTCAGTGTGTAATGGTGATATTGATTCCCTCTTCCCATGTGTATAACCTTACATTTATCATTGTTAAACCTCATCTGCCACCTTTCAGCCCAAGTGTCCAACTTATCCAGATCCATCTGTAGCAGAATACTATCTTCTCTTGTATTAACTGCTTTACATAGTTTTGTATCATCTGCAAATATCGATATTTTACTGTGTAAACCTTCTACCAGATCATTAATGAATATGTTGAAGAGAACAGGTCCCAATACTGACCCCTGCGGTACCCCACTGGTCACAGCGACCCAGTTAGAGACTATACCATTTATAACCACCCTCTGCTTTCTATCACTAAGCCAGTTACTAACCCATTTACACACATTTTCCCCCAGGCCAAGCATTCTCATTTTGTGTACCAACCTCTTGTGCGGCACGGTATCAAACGCTTTGGAAAAATCGAGATATACCACGTCCAATGACTCACCGTGGTCCAGCCTATAGCTTACCTCTTCATAAAAACTGATTAGATTGGTTTGACAGGAGCGATTTCTCATAAACCCATGCTGATATGGAGTTAAACAGTTATTCTCATTGAGATAATCCAGAATAACATCCCTCAGAAACCCTTCAAATATTTTACCAACAATAGAGGTTAGACTTACTGGCCTATAATTTCCAGGTTCACTTTTAGAGCCCTTTTTGAATATTGGCACCACATTTGCTATGCGCCAGTCCTGCGGAACAGACCCTGTCGCTATAGAGTCCCTAAAAATAAGAAATAATGGTTTATCTATTACATTACTTAGTTCTCTTAGTACTCGTGGGTGTATGCCATCCGGACCCGGAGATTTATCTATTTTAATCTTATTTAGCCGGTTTCGCACCTCTTCTTGGGTTAGATTGGTGACCCGTAATATAGGGTTTTCATTGTTTCTTGGGATTTCACCTAGCATTTCATTTTCCACCGTGAATACCGTGGAGAAGAAGGTGTTTAATATGTTAGCTTTTTCCTCGTCATCTACAACCATTCTTTCCTCACTATTTTTTAAGGGGCCTACATTTTAAGGGGCCTACATTTTCATGTGATCGTGACGTCATCACAGGTCCTGCGCGCCTGCTTGAGAAGGACCTTCCATAACGTCACGGTCATGTGACCGCGACGTCATCACACCCTGGGACCTGAAGCTGGCGACAGAACTACAAGGGGCCCTCGGATCGGAAGGTGAGTATATGTTTTTTTTTTTATTTTGTTACCTGTGACATACGTGGCTGGGCAATATACTACGTAGCTGGGCAATATACTATGTGACTGGCCAATATACTACGTGGCTGGGCAATATACTACGTGGCTGGGCAATATACTACGTCGCTGGGCAATATACTACATCACTGGGCAATATACTACATGGCTGGGCAATATACTATGTGACTGGGCAATCTACTACGTGACTGGGCAATATACCACATGGCTGGGCAATATACTACATGGCTGGGCAATATACTACATCACTGGGCAATATACTACGTGGCTGGGCAATATACTACGTCGCTGGGCAATATACTACATCACTGGGCAATATACTACATGGCTGGGCAATATACTATGTGACTGGGCAATCTACTACGTGACTGGGCAATATACCACATGGCTGGGCAATATACTACATGGCTGGGCAATATACTACGTGGCTGGGCAATATACTACATGGCTGGGCAATATACTACGTGACTGGGCAATATACTATGTGACTGGGCAATATACTACGTGACTGGGCAATATACTACGACGCTGGGCAATATACTACTTCGCTGGGCAATATACTACATGGCTGGGCAATATACTACGTGGCTGGGCAATATACTACATGGCTGGGCAATATACTACGTGACTGGGCAATATACTACGTGACTGGGCAATATACTACATGACTGGGCAATATACTACGTGGCTGGGCAATATACTACATGGCTGGGCAATATACTACGTGGCTGGGCAATATACTACGTGGCTGGGCAATATACTACGTGACTGGGCCGATCAGTAGTGGGACTTTGCCTGTGAATAGCCATTGTAGAGCAGCCTAGACAACACAGCATGACACAGACTTTTTACTCCAATCTCTAGTTTGAATTTTTTTTTGTATGGAAAAAAAAAAATGTGTTTGAAAAAAATGTAAAATCTAAAATACTAAATGTAAAAAAAAAATTAATAAAAATCTAAATATTCTAAGGAAGCAGCATTCAAAACATGATGGGTGAAACTGGTCCTGTAATGGATAATGGTCTGTAGCAGATTGGAATTGTAAATATTGCGGAGGACGTCACTGCCCCCTGCTGGAGGAGAAAATATAACTAGGCATTTTTCTTGTGCAATTCCAAATGTTACCACCAGATGTCTCTCATTACTAATGTTTTCTAAATATTTGGAATTGAGAGTTCTCAGTGGTTGATACCTTTCAATGGCTAACTGAAAAGATAGTAACAAATTGCAAGCTTTCCAGACTACTCAGGTCTCTTCACCAGGCAAAGGCTAATACAAAATTATGCCTGATGAAGAGACCTGAGTAGTCTGGAAAGCTTGAAATTTGTTACCATCTTTTCAGTTAGCCATTGAAAGGTATCAACCACTGAGGACTCTCCATTCTAAATATTTTTCTATCTACTGGCTAACACGGTACAAAGATATATATCTTTCCTGTAAGGTTTTCTATGCAGCCTGTATTGGATTTATAGGTTTCTTCCCTCTTTCACTGGATTTTGGCCACTGAGGTAATTTCCTGATGAAGTCACATGGGATTTTACATTTCTCATCATAAATCAGGCATTTTTGTAAATTTTAAACTTTTCTAAAACCGACACATACGGATTGGTTGTACCAAATGCATACGTTTGGATAGGTTATGAGTTTTCCATCACTGGGTGTCCAAGAACTGGGACCCTCACCAATTCCTGGAAATAGCCATGACATAGGGTATACGTGAGTTCCGTGACCTGGAAAAAATTACCCCAACCCCCTTAAACAGATCTCTTAACAATCTAAAGAATAAAC
Source organism: Ranitomeya imitator (assembly GCF_032444005.1). Taxonomy (NCBI): domain Eukaryota; kingdom Metazoa; phylum Chordata; class Amphibia; order Anura; family Dendrobatidae; genus Ranitomeya; species Ranitomeya imitator. The sequence goes on along the minus strand of NC_091282.1, from coordinate 711,743,576 downwards.
TTCTAACGTACTCAAAACAGCAGACGGAGACATATGTTGGATTTAATTGGCCACAGCAGCCATTTTATTAAATAAAAGATAACAGAACTTTTATGACAACCCAGAATAGGAGGGGCGGTCCTCGAAGCCCCAAAGTTATAAAAAACTCAGTATCCCAAAAACTCCACAATGTTCAGCCCAGGATGAGTCTTACCCCCAGCCGTAAAGCACCAGCTCAGGGATAGATAACAACCAATCCTGGTCCACCGAACCCACCCCCATGCCAGGGGTCCATAAATCCACCTCACGCGGAATAACCGTACCGCGCCTTGTTAAATTCTCTCATGGGGTGTCCAGGACCTCTCAAGATCCCCACCCCATTGAACCACGATTTACCATTTCCACCGACTTCGAGGACTTCCACCCCCGCCAACTGCCGTGACAATACCCTGACAGCATTCACATAACAAAATAAATACATTTAGACGCCTCTTAAAACAATACTCCAAAAGCCCACATATGCCGACTTCACCCCCCCCATTACCCTAACCAAAAAAGGGAGGGTGGGCGGGAGATTCCTCACTTGTCACGCAGGCACCTAAAATGGATGCCTGCGTGAGGAGCGTGCCCCTTTTTATGTGCTCCCTCCCCACAGTCCCCTAGTTCCACCCCTTATTTTCAAAAAATGCCCCTAAAGCCACCCCTCAAGTTCCCAGTTAACCCCTTACCACCGTATCCCTTCTAACTGCTCCAGCTCCCCAGGTCCCACGTAACCCCGTCATGGCGGCCTCCCTTTACGTGCCGTGGGCCCCCAGTACGGCCTTTCTTGACATAGGGTATACGTGAGTTCCGTGACCAGGAAAAAATTACCCCAACCCCCTTAAACAGATCTCTTAACAATCTAAAGAATAAACTTCTAACGTACTCAAAACAGCAGACGGAGACATATGTTGGATTTAATTGGCCACAGCAGCCATTTTATTAAATAAAAGATAACAGAACTTTTATGACAACCCAGAATAGGAGGGGCGGTCCTCGAAGCCCCAAAGTTATAAAAAACTCAGTATCCCAAAAACTCCACAATGTTCAGCCCAGGATGAGTCTTACCCCCAGCCGTAAAGCACCAGCTCAGGGATAGATAACAACCAATCCTGGTCCACCGAACCCACCCCCATGCCAGGGGTCCATAAATCCACCTCACGCGGAATAACCGTACCGCGCCTTGTTAAATTCTCTCATGGGGTGTCCAGGACCTCTCAAGATCCCCACCCCATTGAACCACGATTTACCATTTCCACCGACTTCGAGGACCTCCACCCCCGCCACGAACACGAATGGCCTGACACCTTAGCCATTCATGTCCCTCCACACCTTCAAGCTTAATTCAATGCCACTACGGATAGCCAAACACCACATATCATTACCCACCGCGTTCAGGTGCACGCCATCAGCTCTCCAGTAAGCGCCTTGACCCGATTCCAAGTCCACATGTCTCACGGCCAACGCGCCATTCCTCACCATAAACCGAGATATGGCCCTGTTTATTTTAATCCGGGCCCTGTTCACCCCCTCGTGTGATCTAGCACCTCTCCATCTTTTACGGGGAATGATGTCGGACCACACCAACAACACTTTTGGAAACATGACCCAGAACCTCAGGATATCGAATTTGATATCCTTAATCAGCTCCCTACAAGACCGTTTAGCCAAATCATTCCCCCCTAAATGTATCACCACGATCTCCGGCACTCTATCCAGTCTAACAAAACGATGAAATTCAGGTAACCATTCCTTCCACACCATCCCCCTTTTACCGATCCATCGTAAAGTCACTGTCTCTCGAGAAAGACCCAACTGACGACCGTCCGGACGAACCGCAGCACGCAACGCAGCCCATACAACATACGAATGCCCCATGATCCAGACGAGCATCGGATCAGGCCCTGCAACACAGAAAGAAAGGCAACAAACAATTAACTTAATACAGCTTCTAACTCACAATAGGTTTGGGCGAACATACGACTGGAATCTTGAAGATTCCCACCTCCCAATTCTCCGAACCACATCCTCACCAAGGCCCCACCTAGCGGCCTCAGTCGCTGCCCCGATCCTGAAGGAGTGACCACTATATTGTGTTGCAGGTAAGCCCGCTGCCGCCAAACATTTCCTAAAAACAGAAATAAACTGAAAACGGGACAAGAAAGACCCATTTTCGTGCACCAAGAATGGCTCGTCTAACACCCCGCCCTTTGCCATGTACTTCTTCACGGATGCCACCGGGCACACCGGGGATCCTTCAACATTGAACAACACCACTTTGCACCCTTTCCCATACACGTCCGTTTTGGAAGCCTTAATAAACACTACCACCTTATTCCCTTCGACATCCACGTTTTCTCTTAACAAAATACCTTTTTTACTAACGGACGGGCTAACCAACTCACCTAACCGAAATGCCCCAAAGAAGGCCAAAGAAAAGGCTGCACGGAACAGAACCACTTCCCATTCGGAAAAACACGCCTCTTGCAACTTCCGCTCAATGGCTGAGAGCACCTCATAAGATACGGGTCGGCGACCGTCCGAAGCCTTCCAGCCTTTCTTCCAACCCCGAACAACTTGCCGAACCAAGAAGGATTTCGTTATATCCTTACCCCCCCTCCATTTAAGGTTGAAGGCTAGCCCCGCCAGAAACTTATTCAAACGTGTCACAGACCAACCTGCCTCCCAATGATGACCTAAGAACAACAACAAACCATACTCCTCCTCCATATCCTGGTCCATACTTGACATCCAGGATTCCCACAAGCTCCAAGCCTGATTATAATGAGACCAAGATGAATCCGCGAGCGATTTGGTAAATAACTCTGTTACGGCCCTCGCGGCAGGTTCCACAACTCCACTGGACAATCCCGGCCCGCGCTCTCCGCCTGTGGTGCCAAATCCCGGAAAAGCTGCCACTGAAATTGAGAAAGAGCAACAACTATTGGATCAGGCGCTGACAAGCTAACTTCAGATACAATCCATAAGTTAAACTTAAGACCCAGGAAAACCAAGTGCTGCAAGACCTTCACTACTGCAGGCGTAGCCGCTGACAACGAGTTTACCGCCGTCACCGTTCCAACATGCTCACAATGAAAAGAAATCTTCAAATTCCTCAATTTGTCACCCCACAGGGCCAACGCAACTACCCTGGGGAACAAATGCAACAGTAGCCGGTTGTTTGTTAACCCCTCCTCCTTCCATTCTTCCGGCCAAGCCGCTGCTGACCAGCTACCATGAAAGAAAAGACCAAAGCCACTCATTTCAACGACATGCACCAAAATGCCCAAGGAGGTAGCATCTGCCACCGGCTGAATCCACAGAGATCTGCCATTGTACTCGTCCAGAAAATCCGCCCACATCTTCAAATCGTCCCGAAACTCTTTCTTTATCCTGATGAAATGCAAAGGGGACTTTACCCCTACTGTTGCCAAGGATAGGCGGCGGCAGAACGCTCGACCCATCGGCATGATCCTACATGCAAAGTTCAGTTTCCCTAACAACGATTGCAAACTGCGCAAATTTATCTTCTTCAAACCAATCGTATTAACCACATCTTGGCGCAACGCGGTAACCTTGTCTGCAGGTAGCCTACATTCCATTGCTACCGTGTTGATTTCAATGCCTAGGAAGCTCAACACTGTCACCGGACCAACTGTTTTGTCCTCCGCCAAAGGCACCCCGAAGTTTTTTGTCACACTCTCCATTGTATGCAACAAAATCGAACAATCTGCTGATTCCGCTGGCCCTATAAACAGAAAGTCATCCAGATAGTGCGAACATGAGCGTATCCCAGACACATCTTTCACCACCCATTCTAGGAACGTGCTGAAGGCCTCAAAGTAAGCACATGAAATCGAGCAACCCATGGGAAGACAACGATCAACAAAGAAGCCGCCATCCCAAAAACAACCCAATAAATGCAAACTGTCAGGATGAACTGGCAACAAACGAAAGGCCGCTTCGATGTCGGTCTTAGCCAGCTTAGCCCCCTTTCCACATGCTCTAACCCACTCCATCGCTGAATCGAATGATAAGTACGACACCGAACTCAACTCGGGATCAATACCATCATTAACCGAAGATCCCTTCGGAAATGACAGGTGATGGATTAACCTAAATTTATTAGGTTCTTTCTTAGGGACCACGCCAAGAGGTGACACCCTCAGATTTGCAATCGGAGGGGCGACAAACGGGCCTGCCATTCTTCCCAGAGCAACTTCCTTATTCAACTTCTCCGACACGACCTCCGGGAATTGTAACGCCGATTTCAAATTTTTTCTTTTTAAACTAACATCCTGCTCAACATAAGGGATTTTGAAACCCTCCTTAAAACCGTCGTGCAATAAAACTGCAGCTGACCTATCAGGGTATCTACTTAGAAAGGCCTCCATCACGACCCACTGCACCGGAGTCACCCCTTTTGTCAGCTGAATCTCCAACTTTTTGCCTGTTACCCCTGAAACATTTTGAAGCGCTATGCACCCCCCCGCAGGTTGAACACTCGTGCCTATATTTACACTTGCTCCCGAATCTGCATATGCCATCATTGAAGGCGAAACACAGTCCCTTCTGCAAAGCCGCCGAGTGTCCTGACTGCCCTGAACTCCCGGCGCCCCCGTGAAAAGGCTGGCTGGTCTGACCTAAACGGGACGGGACCATAACTCTCATCCACAACGCTATGTCCTTGTGATCCCACCTGATACTTGGCCTAAAAGCCTTACGCTGACGAAACTGTTCGTCATAGCGTAACCAACCCTGTCCCCCATAGGTCCTGTAAGCCTCCCCTATGGCATCTAAGTAACAAAATAATGCCGAGCAATTTTCCGGGGCCTTCTCCCCGATTACGCTAGCCATAATAGCGAAAGCTTGCAGCCAATTTGAAAATGATCTGGGAATCAGCCTATATCTCCGTTTCTCCTCATCTTCTTTTTTAGAGTCCTCCTTTCTAGGTCTATCCAAATTAAATCTCTCTAGGGGTAAAAGAGAAAATATTTCTATGTACTCCCCTTTCCAGATTTTTTCCCTAACCTCTTGTTTTAAATGTGCCCCTAACGGGCCCTCGAAGCAGACATAGACCTCCCCCCTAGCCGCATCGTCTAGTTGCGGTACATCCTCCTTTTCCTTATCCTGCAAAGCTCCCTCACCTGGTGCATCAATTCCTGACCCAGGCCCTGGTGCTGTTCCGTCCTTCTCCCTTGATGAGCTCCCCGTGTCTGCCGCAGGACCCGCACTGCTGGATGTACCCGTAATTTCAGACAACTGTCTAGACCCCTCAAACGACCCCGTATTTCCCAACCAAGCAGCTGACGGCAAAGACCCCCTGCTAAGACCGGACCCCCACAAGCCCGCTAGCTCCCCTAAACCTCTAAGGATTAAACCCATACCCCCGCTAGCAACTCCCGAAGTAATGTCACTATTCCTAGCTTCAGGGGAAACTATGCCTGGCAAATTAAAGATAGGGAAAATGTTCTCACCTAGCTGCCTGGGTGCTGTGAGCCCAGCAGCCGAAGATCCAGCTCCCAGCCGAAGGTGTCCTGCATCCCGACCGGCTTGATCCGCGATGTTGCCCGCCGAACTCCTGGCGGCCGTATCCGTGTCCTGGCGACTCGGTGATGCCGTCGACTGCCCTGGTGCTGCGGAAAGGGAAAAGGCCGAGCCAGCATCCTGCCGCCCGATGGAAGATGTGCGGCTCCTTGCCACGGATACGTCCCCGGCACTGCGTACCGAAGCGACGGAATGTCGCCTGCCGGAATCCGGAAAATTTCCGCCACCACCAGCAGAGGACGCAGATCCAGGAAAGTTCCGGCCATCACCAGCAGAGGGCGCAGCTCCAGGAAAATCCCGGCCATCACCAGCAGAGGGCGCAGAACTTGCAATATCCAGGCCACCACCAGCAGAGGGCGCTGCTGCGTTGAAGACTCCAGAGCTGTGCACTGCAGAAGGCCGCACGCTGATGCCAGGGCCAGCCGACTGCCGCCCGCATAATCCTCGGCGCTGAGGGGCCACCGCACCTGACCCCCGTCTCCTCGGCTGTCGCTGCCTCCCACGCTGAGCGGCGCCAGCGGGCATGCTGGCGGCCGCCGTACCGGCTCCTGCTCCTGCCGCCCCACGTCGCCCGGACACTGAAGGAGGGGAGGAAGGATCCACCCCCCGTTGTAGGCCCCGCCGCACTGGAGGATTCCTCCCGGCGCCGCGCTGTGAGGTGGAGGGAACAGCGCTGCTTACCGGAGGGTCCGCAGAGGGGCTCCTATTTCGGCGCCGGGCCCTGGGGATGATGTCCGGGCTTAGGCGCGCCGGAGGCCTAGTCCTCCGCGGCCGGCGCCCGTCCTGCGGTGCCTGCGATGGTGCTCCCGATGTCCCCTGGAGAAGGCTGTTAACGGATGCATTCAGCCAATCTGTCCCCTGGGAGCTGGCTGCCGTCCGGAGACGCTGGAGGATCGCTTCCACGTCCATTCTGGTAAGTGTGACAGAGATTCCTCACTTGTCACGCAGGCACCTAAAATGGATGCCTGCGTGAGGAGCGTGCCCCTTTTTATGTGCCCCCTCCCCACAGTCCCCTAGTTCCACCCCTTATTTTCAAAAAATGCCCCTAAAGCCACCCCTCAAGTTCCCAGTTAACCCCTTACCACCGTATCCCTTCTAACTGCTCCAGCTCCCCAGGTCCCACGTAACCCCGTCATGGCGGCCTCCCTTTACGTGCCGTGGGCCCCCAGTACGGCCTTTCTGGTCTGAACAGAGAGGAAGTTGAGAGTACACACCTCGGCTCCATTCATTGGCTATGGGCCTGAGTACAGCACTTTTTAACTTTCATCAGTCCTGTAGATATGGAGAAAAGTGAAGTCAACAAATAGCACTTACACCATGAATCCCCCACCCTCTAGGGGTCCCTGAAGCAGTGATATTTGCATGTACAGCATGTGACTGCTGCAGTCAGTGATCGGCTGCACAGGTCAGTTGACTGATGGATGGGATATCATCACCACTGGTCTGGTGGAGACAGCGAAGGGTAAGGAATTGTTTACTTCTTTATTTTATAACGTTCCGTTAGGACCAATGTCGAATAATGATGGAAAACCCATTTATTATGTCATTAAAAATGTGTCATTTAGTGCGGAAAAATGCCACAAATGCTTTTTTTCTTCACAAAACCTCTTCTGTGTGAAACCAACTTCTCATTTAAGCACACTTCTCTGACCATGTGATGGGTGAGTGTCCAGGTGTTTATTGGAATGACAAATGCCTGTAAAAAAATGATCCTTCAGCATGCTAAGTGTGATACTGATAGTGCTCACATGTACAGCGTGATGAATCGCCTGTCATACATGTAGATACATATCTGTATCAGGAAGAAACATGAGAAATAGAGAAGCCAATGCTAATAATCTCCATGTTATCTGTAACCAAAGGAGCATCTACAATGTGACGTCTACACGTGATCCCACCGCAGATTTCCCATACACACCACTCGGGAAGGATCATATCTGGAGACCCCAGGCTTGTGCCTCCTAGTCTCCTATTTCGCAGTATTCCAGCTTATATTATGTGCTTTCTTTCTGAAAGTCCCCTGTTTTTGCAAATACATCTAATTTTTACACAGGAGGTTAGGTGGACAACCTTCTTACATGTCCCGTCGCGTGTTTTATATATGGAAGCAGTGATGTGACTGTATTCTTGTTTGTCACCTAATCAAAATTACACCTTTTATTGTACGGATTTACTTAGTAACATAGTAACATAGTTAGTAAGGCCGAAAAAAGACATTTGTCCATCCAGTTCAGCCTATATTCCATCATAATAAATCCCCAGATCTACGTCCTTCTACAGAACCTAATAATTGTATGATACAATATTGTTCTGCTCTAGGAAGACATCCAGGCCTCTCTTGAACCCCTCGACTGAGTTCGCCATCACCACCTCCTCAGGCAAGCAATTCCAGATTCTCACTGCCCTAACAGTAAAGAATCCTCTTCTATGTTGGTGGAAAAACCTTCTCTCCTCCAGACGCAAAGAATGCCCCCTTGTGCCCGTCACCTTCCTTGGTATAAACAGATCCTCAGCGAGATATTTGTATTGTCCCCTTATATACTTATACATGGTTATTAGATCGCCCCTCAGTCGTCTTTTTTCTAGACTAAATAATCCTAATTTCGCTAATCTATCTGGGTATTGTAGTTCTCCCATCCCCTTTATTAATTTTGTTGCCCTCCTTTGTACTCTCTCTAGTTCCAATATATCCTTCCTGAGCACCGGTGCCCAAAACTGGACACAGTACTCCATGTGCGGTCTAACTAGGGATTTGTACAGAGGCAGTATAATGCTCTCATCATGTGTATCCAGACCTCTTTTAATGCACCCCATGATCCTGTTTGCCTTGGCAGCTGCTGCCTGGCACTGGCTGCTCCAGGTAAGTTTATCATTAACTAGGATCCCCAAGTCCTTCTCCCTGTCAGATTTACCCAGTGGTTTCCCATTCAGTGTGTAATGGTGATATTGATTCCTTCTTCCCATGTGTATAACCTTACATTTATCATTGTTAAACCTCATCTGCCACCTTTCAGCCCAAGTTTCCAATTTATCCAGATCCATCTGTAGCAGAATACTATCTTCTCTTGTATTAACTGCTTTACATAGTTTTGTATCATCTGCAAATATCGATATTTTACTGTGTAACCCTTCCACCAGATCATTAATGAATATGTTGAAGAGAACAGGTCCCAATACTGACCCCTGCGGTACCCCACTGGTCACAGCGACCCAGTTAGAGACTATACCGTTTATAACCACCCTCTGCTTTCTATCACTAAGCCAGTTACTAACCCATTTACACACATTTTCCCCCAGACCAAGCATTCTCATTTTGTGTACCAACCTCTTGTGCGGCATGGTATCAAACGCTTTGGAAAAATCGAGATATACCACGTCCAATGACTCACCGTGGTCCAGCCTATAGCTTACCTCTTCATAAAAACTGATTAGATTGGTTTGACAGGAGCGATTTCTCATAAACCCATGCTGATATGGAGTTAAACAGTTATTCTCATTGAGATAATCCAGAATAACATCCCTCAGAAACCCTTCAAATATTTTACCAACAATAGAGGTTAGACTTACTGGCCTATAATTTCCAGGTTCACTTTTAGAGCCCTTTTTGAATATTGGCACCACATTTGCTATGCGCCAATCCTGCGGAACAGACCCTGTCGCTATAGAGTCCCTAAAAATAAGAAATAATGGTTTATCTATTACATTACTTAGTTCTCTTAGTACTCGTGGGTGTATGCCATCCGGACCCGGAGATTTATCTATTTTAATCTTATTTAGCCGGTTTCGCACCTCTTCTTGGGTTAGATTGGTGACCCTTAATATAGGGTTTTCCTTGTTTCTTGGGATTTCACCTAGCATTTCATTTTCCACCGTGAATACCGTGGAGAAGAAGGTGTTTAACATGTTAGCTTTTTCCTCGTCATCTACAACCATTCTTTCCTCACTATTTTTTAAGGGGCCTACATTTTGAGTTTTTATTCTTTTACTATTGATATAGTTGAAGAACAGTTTGGGATTAGTTTTACTCTCCTTAGCAATGTGCTTCTCTGTTTCCTTTTTGGCAGCTTTAATTAGTTTTTTAGATAAAGTATTTTTCTCCCTATAGTTTTTTAGAGCTTCAATGGTGCCATCCTGCTTTAGTAGTGCAAATGCTTTCTTTTTACTGTTAATTGCCTGTCTTACTTCTTTGTTTAGCCACATTGGGTTTTTCCTATTTCTAGTCCTTTTATTCCCACAAGGTATAAACCGCTTACACTGCCTATTTAGGATGTTCTTAAACATTTCCCATTTATTATCTGTATTCTTATTTCTGAGGATATTGTCCCAGTCTACCAGATTAAGGGCATCTCTAAGCTGGTCAAACTTTGCCTTCCTAAAGTTCAGTGTTTTTGTGACTCCCTGACAAGTCCCCCTAGTGAAAGACAGGTGAAACTGTACAATATTGTGGTCGCTATTTCCTAGATGCCCGACCACCTGCAGATTTGTTATTCTGTCATGTCTATTAGATAGTATTAGGTCTAAAAGTGCTGCTCCTCTGGTTGGATTCTGCACCAATTGTGAAAGATAATTTTTCTTGGTTATTAGCAGAAACCTGTTGCCTTTATGGGTTTCACAGGTTTCTGTTTCCCAGTTAATATCCGGGTAGTTAAAGTCCCCCATAACCAGGACCTCATTATGGGTTGCAGCTTCATCTATCTGCTTTAGAAGTAGACTTTCCATGGTTTCTGTTATATTTGGGGGTTTGTAACAGACCCCAATGAGAATTTTGTTACCATTTTTCCCTCCATGAATTTCGACCCATATGGACTCGACATCCTCATTTCCTTCGCTAATATCCTCCCTTAAAGTGGACTTTAGACAAGACTTTACATAGAGACAAACCCCTCCTCCTCTCCGATTTTTACGATCCTTTCTAAACAGACTGTAACCCTGTAAGTTAACTGCCCAGTCATAGCTTTCATCTAACCATGTCTCGGTTATTCCCACTATGTCAAAGTTACCTGTAGATATTTCTGCTTCTAGTTCTTCCATCTTGTTTGTCAGGCTTCTGGCGTTTGCGAGCATGCAGTTTAGAGGATTTTGTTTTGTTCCAATCTCCTCGCTGTGGATTGTTTTAGAAATGTTCTTACCTCCCTTCTGAGTATGTTTTCCTGGATCTTCTTTGTTCAAGTCTAATGTTTTTCTTCCCGTCCCCTCTTCTTCCTTGCTGGTCTCTTCAATAGCAGGATCATAGCTGCCAAAAAGAGGGGTGACAGCCGATATGTCATCTCGATTCGCCTGAACCAAAATGCGCTGCAGAGATTCCTTCACCATATTACATTTTTGACTGTCGAATTTTGTAAGAGTCATTTCATCGAGGGGGTAGCTGACATCAGGAGGATAGCAATCTTTTGGGACTGGAAACTCAACATACTTCAACATTGGCAAATTGACAAGAACTCTGAATATTCACCTGAGACTTACAGAGGTCAGAGGATTCTGCAGAAATTTAAATTCTTTGAGTTTGAGGCTATTCACCAATCCCATTTCCATGACATGGATATTCATGTCTCCAAGATCACATTCTTCCAAAACCAATGTCTTTAGAGTCAATGAAGCTTTTTGGAGAAGTTTGAAGAAGGTTGATGGGAAGAGTTCTGTAATATTGTGACCACTGAGGTCCAGGAACTCCAGATGTTCAGCATGAAGACTGTTTGCCAAGTATGCCATGTCTACCTGGTTCAGGGAGCAATTGCCTACTTCTAGAACTTTCAGTGGGGTCTGCAGTGGGCTAAAAAGGAAATGACAGAAATACTATTATAAGGGGGGAAGCAGTAAGAGTACCAATGCTAGATCTGAATAATTATATGGGAAAAAAGAAACGTGCCTCATAGGACCATAAGGATTAATGAGGTATGGGAGAGCACAACATCCAGCAGAGCTTCTGAGTGATTGGATGGCTGCCATACCTCTCCTCACCGGATATCTGTCTGAGGGTTTGGTAGAGAATCGTAGTAGTTGGTCAAAAATTGTGGTTGCCGGTCGGGTCCTATTCCACTGAAATAATCTATGGCTGTGCTACTACCAGGCACAATGCTGTTTCAGGGTAAAAGAATGGCAAGTCAGCTACAGCCCATCCCAAAATCCCCATAAGCCATAACAATCCCCGATTACAGGTTTATTCATGATGATAACAGGCTGGACAGATAGAAAAAGGAAGAAAAAAGGCCACCAACCATGATGACCAGAATGTGGTAGAAGAAATCCAGCCCAGTTCTATAACATCATCAGCTTTATTTGTATATGATTAAAACATGTTCAAATTCATCATTAGTACAGAGATAAACATCAACACTTTTCAGGTACACTCAGCAGCCTCACTCATGGTGTCACTGGACCAATGCCTGTGTCGGGTCTTTCTAATGGTCCATTGTCAAAATGCGCAGCCTCCTTTTATCATGAACAAACCTGTTATTTTCGCCTCTCTCTTAATAAATCAACAACACCATTGGTTACCCCCTTTTGTTCCCCATTATTTAACTACTTATAGACAATGGGCAATTATTATGACTGATCGTGATTTTGGGTCTAGCTGCAGTTGACTTACCGCTCTTTGACCATGAAACAGCATTGTGGAACACATCCTTATAAGATCGTCTCAGTCGAACAGATGCAATCCCCTTTTTTTCTAACTACTACCATAGAATTATCTGCCATCCTGAAAATTGTTGTATACATTGGAGTCGCCCACCTGGGCAGTGAGGTACTCGGCACCGGGTCCGGTTGCACTTAAAGGGGATGTCACAGTGGCTGGGCTGAAGAGTCTGATATTAGTGTCGACCAGAATGCAACTAAGGATAATGAATTTCATTCTCTGGACTTTCAGGAACAAGTCACTTTGTTGACATTACAGGAGTTGCAGGGTCAGGACAACTCCATTCTACCTTTGATTAATCAATCTAACCAACTAAAATTGAAAAATCCTTTTTTCTATCCGATCCAATCTAGAGCAGATTGTATGAATCGTTTCCAGGAGGTAATTGAACGGGAACTTAAACAACTTAAATATAGTGATCCGGCACCTAATACAACTAATAATTTGACAAAGAAACAAAGAAGCATTATTAAACGAATACAGGATATGAAAGACATCACTATAAAAATGAGTGATAAGGGAGGAGTGGTTGTTATAATGGATTCTTTACAGTATAGAAATGGAATTCTGGATTTGCTATCAGATGACACCACATATAGAAAATTAAAATCTGATCCGACTACTGTTTTCAAAACCAAAATGGACAATGTGATACAAGATGGACTTGCTTTGGGCGTTATTTCCAACAAACAAGCAGACTTTTTGAAGGTTTCTCACCCTGTCACACCAATAATGCATGGTTTGCCCAAAATCCATAAGAACAGTGAATTTCCTCCAATGCGTCCGATAATATCCAGTATAGGTTCAACAAATGAACGCATGGGCCAATGGTTGGATTCCTTATTACAACCATTGGTTTTGAGAGTGCCAGGACATATCAGAGATACCAAAGATGTAATTGACATTATGTCACACAAAGAATGGTTGCCAGAATTCACCTGGTTGAGCTGTGATGTGGTGTCTTTGTACACTTGTAGAGAAACAAAATTCACTGCACTCTCTATGGATCAAATGCAAAAGGTGCTGAAATTTATTAACATAAACTAGGAGCGTAACAGAATATTGCAGTATATGCGATTAACAACGTTTCGGCTCAACCAGAGCCTTTATCACGTATCGGTTAAGCAATGCCCTGAGTACGCCTAGAGTACGCTTATAGAGGCTCCCTTCAGGAAATGTGGACCTTGCAGCAATGTAATAGCTACGCTTGTAGCAGCTCAATAATGGATGGTATGGACCTGTGTTAGAGCGGCGCTCCCGCGCTATGCTCTGGTGCCGCGTGTGTCTGATCCATAGAGAGTGCGGTGAATTTTGTTTCTCTATTGTATTCGGGCCTTTGGTCCATTACACCAGCACCTCGCCCTATGCAAGCTGAGTGCACGCCAAATAACCCCTTTGTACACTTGTATACCTCATAAATTAGCACTTGAAGCGTTGCAATTCCATCTATGCAAATACAGTTGTTATTCTCAGGATTTAATTGAATTTATTTTACAGGTCACTTCTTTTTTGTTAACCCATAATTTCTTTTCCTTTGATCATGAATATTATTTGCAATGTACTGGTGTGGCAATGGGGGCTAAATTTTCACCTTCTTTAGCCAATTTGGTGATGGCATTTTGGGAACATCATTTTTTGTTTTCCACTTCTAATAATTTTTTGTCATATATTTCTTGGTATGGCAGATACATCGACGGCACGCTCATCATTTGGAGGGGCGATGTATCTGCCATACAGGATTTTATTCTTTATATTAACAATAATGATTTCAATATCAGATTTACTTTTGTTCATGAAACATCTAAAATCTCGTTTCTTGATTTGGAACTCACAGGTGTAGCTAAGAAATTGATTTCTACCCGTACATATTCGAAGCCATTAGCTGGCAATACCATTCTGCACGCGAGTAGCAGCCATCCCAAACATACTGTACGTTCAATTCCTGTTGGGGAGTTTACTAGATTGAAGAGAAATTGTAATAATAACGATGTCCTTAAACAGGATTTAGTCAAATCCTGTATTAAATTCAATAGACGTGGTTATTCCAATTGGATGCTCAATAGAGCCCTCAATATTGTATCTCCAAATGAAAAACCAACAACTACAACTAGTTCTGGTAACACAATTGTTAATTTGAATAGAAATATCAATTCCAATATGGTTGCTAATCAACGAAGTGACAAACCTTTTGTCTGTTTACAATATAGTCCGCAGTTTAATAAGATCAAAGCTCTTATCAACAAGTCTATTCCAATTTTATATGAAGATCCGGTTCTTGCAAATATTTTACAAGCGGGATGTAATGTTGTGGCAAGAAGAGCACCCACTTTGGGAAATATTCTGTCACCTAGTCTATATGTTACCAAGAAACCACAATTGACATGGTTAAATTGCAAGGGTAGCTACAAATGCAATGTTCTTAATTGTTCCACCTGCAAGCACATGATCACTACTAAAGCTTTTACTGATCATACTGGCTCTAACAGTTTTTGCATACAAGGGTTCATTAATTGTAACACCCGTTCTGTAGTGTATAAGATAGATTGTGTAGCTTGCAACAAATCTTATGTGGGGTGCACCATCCGCAAACTGAAAAACCGTATTTCGGAGCATTTGTACGATATTTCCAATACAAGAAACACTAATCGGAATATTTCCTCCGCAGCCAAACATTTTGTTGATCACCATTTACGTGATATTTCATCTTTCAGGGTAACTGGTATAGAGCGGGTGATCAAACCTTATCGCGGTGGTGATCTACATAGAATTTTACTTACCCGGGAAGCGTATTGGATCTTCATGCTGGGCACAAGATTTCCTGATGGACTTAATCGCAGAAATGAAATCATGTTCCATTACTAATAGTCGCCATCCTGCAGCATTTCTGTTCTTTTAAATGCTTGCAATTTGTTTATTTTCCCCTTTTTTTGCGTATTTTGCAAATTGTATATATATGTTTTTATTCTACCATTTACCTTCCAGGACCTGTCGATTGCGTGTGTCATGTGATTTGTGTTTAGCACTTTCATTGGCTATTGGGTCCTTATATACCGGCACTAATGTTGGATAGATCAGCTTGGATAAAGACTGGTTCTCAGTCGAAACACGTCGCTCTCTCCCATATGGGGTTTATGGTGGGTCTAAGGAGCATGTACTGCTATTTTAACCCTTTTGGATTAAAGATTTATATTTTATCAAGAGCAAGCTGGAATTTTCGTTTTTTTCATTTATACACAGTGGCTGTGCCCAGGGCCACGGGCTCTTCAGGTGCTACTTCACCTTCAGGCGTGGTGTGGGCAAATAACATACAGTCCTATGCCCTCCGGTTCTGCTATGTGTCCTGGAGTACAACACAGCCTCAGGCTCCCGCTGCCCGGTTCCTGCGCTTTGGCTCTGAGGGTGCCCAGTCACAGTTCCCCTCTGAGCCCCTACCCTTCTCCACTGTACTCCTTTCCTCAGAAGCTCCACCACTTTCAACCCCTTGGGTTCACTTCCTTCCCAGGAGCTGCAGCTCAATCCTGGCTGCGTGGCTCCATTGTCTGCTCTCAGTTCCAGACTTCCTTCTCTCTCCTCTCCCTCCAACAGACTGCCTAACTCCTCCTCCAGATCAGGCTTTAAGTCATTATCTCAGTAAATTAGAATACTTTATAACACCAGCTTGAAAAATGGTTTTAAAATCCAAAATGTTGGCCTACTGAAATGTATGTTCAGTAAATGCACTCAATACTCAGTTGGGGCTCCTTTTGCATCAATTACTGCATCAATACGGTGTGGCATGGAGGTGATCAGCTTGTAGCACTGCTGAGGTGCTATGGAAGCCCAGGTTGCTTTGATAACAGCCTTCAGTTCATCTGCATTGTTGGGTCTGGTGTCTCTGGACAATACCCCATAGATTCTCTATGGGGTTAAGGTCAGGCGAGTTTGCTGGACAATCAAGCACAGTGATACTGTTGTTTTTAAACTAGGTATTGGTACCGACACAGTTAACATCCGGGGGACAACACAACAACGTGTAGGAATAGGCAGAGGAAGGTCCTCACAGTAGGGAACAAGGGATGGGGCACCTCCGGAGCTCCAACCTGTGACTGTCCCTAAATTCACCTAACGTCCTAAGCAGCCTCACCCTTGTGGATGGTGAACAACAAAGGGAGAGGGACAATAACAAGACAGAAAGAAAAAGGGGAAATAGTACTTAACACTGTCCCTGCTGTAAAGCACCACACAGCTGAGGATAAGGCTCCCAGACCACGAACTCCAAGAACATAGCAGAAGCACCACTGAAACCAGAGAGCTCTTTACTCCAGGCTTGATCAACATAGAAAACTCTATCACCGACAGTCAGCTGATGGGTTATGTGACTTTTTAATGGATGGTGGGAGTGATCACAACCCACATCAGCTGACTAGCAACAAAGCAGCCGCCAGCAAGGGGAAACTAACATTTACCCTTGCTGACCCGAAAGGAAAAAAGCTACATTTAACCCCTTGGTGACGCAGCCAAATTTTTAAACTCTGACCAGTGTCACTTTATGTGGCAATAAATCTGGAATGCTTCAACAAATCCCAGTGATTTTGAGTTTGTTTTTTCATGACACTTTGTGATAATGGTAAATTTAGGTCGATATGATTTGTGTTTATTTATAAAAAAAATATCAGAAATTTGAGAAAAATGTTAAAAATTAACAATTTTCAAACTTTGAATAATTATCCCTTTAATCCAGATAGTCATACGATAGCAAAACATTAATAAATCACATTTCCCACATGTCTGCTTTACATCAGCACCATTTGTAAAATGTTATTTTATTTTGTTAGCATTTTAGGAGGTTTAAAAATGTAGCAGTAATTTTTCATTTTTTCAAGGAAATTTACAAAATTTATTTGTTAGGGACTTATCCATGTTTTAAGTGCCTTTAGGGGTCCCATATATTGGGAAACCCCAAAAAGTTATACCATTTTAAAAACAGCACCCCCTGACATATTGAAAACTGCAGTCAGGTAGTTCATTAACCCTTCAGGTGCTTTTCAGGAATTAATGCAAAGTGGTATGACAGAAATGAAAATGTGTATTTTTATCACCTAAATGCCGCTAACTTCTGAACAGATTACAACAGCCGTCAGACTCTAAGGCCGCTATTTGGCCATGAATTGCCATGGCAAACATCATGACCACAAAATCATTATCTGAGGGCACTGATTGGAATACAGAGGATGCCCCCGCACTCTGGTAACCGTTTGTAATGATGTAGTCACTAATGACAGCAGCATCTATGGGGTTAAACAGATTTGGACGGTGCAAACACTGATCGTGGGTGATACAGCAAGTTGTCAGCTATAGTGTACAGCCAACAGCTGCTGGATTGTCACCTGTATGGGGAGGCTATTCTCTTATATCTCAGGTCAGTTAAAAGACGTATTGGCGGTCATTAAGCGGTCAAATTATAGTGGAACAAGAGCTGCCACGAATCCAAAAATGAATCATGACAGACCGCTGCGCTGACTTTGGTCTTGATAAAACACAATGGACTTACACCAGCAGATGACATGGCTCCCCAAACCATCACTGATTGTGGAACTTCACACTAGACCTCAAGCAGCTTGGATTGTGGCCTCTCCACTCTTCCTCCAGACTCTGGGACCTCGATTTCCAAATGAAATGCAAAATTTACTTTCATCTGAAAACACCACCTTGGACCACTGAGCAACAGTCCAGAAAGGCCGTACTGGGGGCCCACGGCACGTAAAGGGAGGCCGCCATGACGGGGTTACGTGGGACCTGGGGAGCTGGAGCAGTTAGAAGGGATACGGTGGTAAGGGGTTAACTGGGAACTTGAGGGGTGGCTTTAGGGGCATTTTTTGAAAATAAGGGGTGGAACTAGGGGACTGTGGGGAGGGGGCACATAAAAAGGGGCACGCTCCTCACGCAGGCATCCATTTTAGGTGCCTGCGTGACAAGTGAGGAATCTCTGTCACACTTACCAGAATGGACGTTGAAGCGATCCTCCAGCGTCTCCGGACGGCAACCAGCTCCCAGGGGACAGATTGGCTGAATGCATCCGTTAACAGCCTTCTCCAGGGGACATCGGGAGCACCATCGCAGGCACAGCAGGACGGGCGCCGGCCGCGGAGGACTAGGCCTCCGGCGCGCCTAAGCCCGGACATCATCCCCAGGGCCCGGCGCCGAAATAGGAGCCCCTCTGCGGACCCTCCGGTAAGCAGCGCTGTTCCCTCCACCTCACAGCGCGGCGCCGGGAGGAATCCTCCAGTGCGGCGGGGCCTACAACGGGGGGTGGATCCTTCCTCCCCTCCTTCAGTGTCCGGGCGACGTGGGGCGGCAGGAGCAGGAGCCGGTACGGCGGCCGCCAGCATGCCCGCTGGCGCCACTCAGCGTGGGAGGCAGCGACAGCCGAGGAGACGGGGGTCAGGTGCGGTGGCCCCTCAGTGCCGAGGATTATGCGGGTGGCAGTCGGCTGGCCCTGGCATCAGCGTGCGGCCTTCTGCAGTGCACAGCTCTGGAGTCTTCAACGCAGCAGCGCCCTCTGCTGGTGGTGGCCTGGATATTGCAAGTTCTGCGCCCTCTGCTGGTGTTGGCCGGGATTTTCCTGCAGCTGCGCCCTCTGCTGGTGATGGCCGGGATTTTCCTGGATCTGCGCCCTCTGCTGGTGATGGCCGGAACTTTCCTGGATCTGCGTCCTCTGCTGGTGGTGGCGGAAATTTTCCGGATTCCGGCAGGCGACATTCCGTCGCTTCGGTACGCAGTGCCGGGGACGTATCCGTGGCAAGGAGCCGCACATCTTCCATCGGGCGGCAGGATGCTGGCTCGGCCTTTTCCCTTTCCGCAGCACCAGGGCAGTCGACGGCATCACCGAGTCGCCAGGACACGGATACGGCCGCCAGGAGTTTGGCGGGCAACATCGCGGATCAAGCCGGTCGGGATGCAGGACACCTTCGGCTGGGAGCTGGATCTTCGGCTGCTGGGCTCACAGCACCCAGGCAGCTAGGTGAGAACATTTTCCCTATCTTTAATTTGCCAGGCATAGTTTCCCCTGAAGCTAGGAATACTGACATTACTTCGGGAGTTGCTAGCGGGGGTATGGGTTTAATCCTTAGAGGTTTAGGGGAGCTAGCGGGTTTGTGGGGGTCCGGTCTTAGCAGGGGGTCTTTGCCGTCAGCTGCTTGGTTGGGAAATGCGGGGTCGTTTGAGGGGTCTAGACAGTTGTCTGAAGTTACGGGTACATCCAGCAGTGCGGGTCCTGCGGCAGACACGGGGAGCTCATCAAGGGAGAAGGACGGAACAGCACCAGGGCCTGGGTCAGGAATTGATGCACCAGGTGAGGGAGCTTTGCAGGATAAGGAAAAGGAGGATGTACCGCAACTAGACGATGCGGCTAGGGGGGAGGTCTATGTCTGCTTCGAGGGCCCGTTAGGGGCACATTTAAAACAAGAGGTTAGGGAAAAAATCTGGAAAGGGGAGTACATAGAAATATTTTCTCTTTTACCCCTAGAGAGATTTAATTTGGATAGACCTAGAAGGGAGGACTCTAAAAAAGAAGATGAGGAGAAACGGAGATATAGGCTGATTCCCAGATCATTTTCAAATTGGCTGCAAGCTTTCGCTATTATGGCTAGCGTAATCGGGGAGAAGGCCCCGGAAAATTGCTCGGCATTATTTTGTTACTTAGATGCCATAGGGGAGGCTTACAGGACCTATGGGGGACAGGGTTGGTTACGCTATGACGAACAGTTTCGTCAGCGTAAGGCTTTTAGGCCAAGTATCAGGTGGGATCACAAGGACATAGCGTTGTGGATGAGAGTTATGGTCCCGTCCCGTTTAGGTCAGACTAGCCAGCCTTTTCACGGGGGCGCCGGGAGTTCAGGGCAGTCAGGACACTCGGCGGCTTTGCAGAAGGGACTGTGTTTCGCCTTCAATGATGGCATATGCAGATTCGGGAGCAAGTGTAAATATAGGCACGAGTGTTCAACCTGCGGGGGGGTGCATAGCGCTTCAAAATGTTTCAGGGGTAACAGGCAAAAAGTTGGAGATTCAGCTGACAAAAGGGGTGACTCCGGTGCAGTGGGTCGTGATGGAGGCCTTTCTAAGTAGATACCCTGATAGGTCAGCTGCAGTTTTATTGCGCGACGGTTTTAAGGAGGGTTTCAAAATCCCTTATGTTGAGCAGGATGTTAGTTTAAAAAGAAAAAATTTGAAATCGGCGTTACAATTCCCGGAGGTCGTGTCGGAGAAGTTGAATAAGGAAGTTGCTCTGGGAAGAATGGCAGGCCCGTTTGTCGCCCCTCCGATTGCAAATCTGAGGGTGTCACCTCTTGGCGTGGTCCCTAAGAAAGAACCTAATAAATTTAGGTTAATCCATCACCTGTCATTTCCGAAGGGATCTTCGGTTAATGATGGTATTGATCCCGAGTTGAGTTCGGTGTCGTACTTATCATTCGATTCAGCGATGGAGTGGGTTAGAGCATGTGGAAAGGGGGCTAAGCTGGCTAAGACCGACATCGAAGCGGCCTTTCGTTTGTTGCCAGTTCATCCTGACAGTTTGCATTTATTGGGTTGTTTTTGGGATGGCGGCTTCTTTGTTGATCGTTGTCTTCCCATGGGTTGCTCGATTTCATGTGCTTACTTTGAGGCCTTCAGCACGTTCCTAGAATGGGTGGTGAAAGATGTGTCTGGGATACGCTCATGTTCGCACTATCTGGATGACTTTCTGTTTATAGGGCCAGCGGAATCAGCAGATTGTTCGATTTTGTTGCATACAATGGAGAGTGTGACAAAAAACTTCGGGGTGCCTTTGGCGGAGGATAAAACAGTTGGTCCGGTGACAGTGTTGAGCTTCCTAGGCATTGAAATCGACACGGTAGCAATGGAATGTAGGCTACCTGCAGACAAGGTTACCGCGTTGCGCCAAGATGTGGTTAATACGATTGGTTTGAAGAAGATAAATTTGCGCAGTTTGCAATCGTTGTTAGGGAAACTGAACTTTGCATGTAGGATCATGCCGATGGGTCGAGCGTTCTGCCGCCGCCTATCCTTGGCAACAGTAGGGGTAAAGTCCCCTTTGCATTTCATCAGGATAAAGAAAGAGTTTCGGGACGATTTGAAGATGTGGGCGGATTTTCTGGACGAGTACAATGGCAGATCTCTGTGGATTCAGCCGGTGGCAGATGCTACCTCCTTGGGCATTTTGGTGCATGTCGTTGAAATGAGTGGCTTTGGTCTTTTCTTTCATGGTAGCTGGTCAGCAGCGGCTTGGCCGGAAGAATGGAAGGAGGAGGGGTTAACAAACAACCGGCTACTGTTGCATTTGTTCCCCAGGGTAGTTGCGTTGGCCCTGTGGGGTGACAAATTGAGGAATTTGAAGATTTCTTTTCATTGTGAGCATGTTGGAACGGTGACGGCGGTAAACTCGTTGTCAGCGGCTACGCCTGCAGTAGTGAAGGTCTTGCAGCACTTGGTTTTCCTGGGTCTTAAGTTTAACTTATGGATTGTATCTGAAGTTAGCTTGTCAGCGCCTGATCCAATAGTTGTTGCTCTTTCTCAATTTCAGTGGCAGCTTTTCCGGGATTTGGCACCACAGGCGGAGAGCGCGGGCCGGGATTGTCCAGTGGAGTTGTGGAACCTGCCGCGAGGGCCGTAACAGAGTTATTTACCAAATCGCTCGCGGATTCATCTTGGTCTCATTATAATCAGGCTTGGAGCTTGTGGGAATCCTGGATGTCAAGTATGGACCAGGATATGGAGGAGGAGTATGGTTTGTTGTTGTTCTTAGGTCATCATTGGGAGGCAGGTTGGTCTGTGACACGTTTGAATAAGTTTCTGGCGGGGCTAGCCTTCAACCTTAAATGGAGGGGGGGTAAGGATATAACGAAATCCTTCTTGGTTCGGCAAGTTGTTCGGGGTTGGAAGAAAGGCTGGAAGGCTTCGGACGGTCGCCGACCCGTATCTTATGAGGTGCTCTCAGCCATTGAGCGGAAGTTGCAAGAGGTGTGTTTTTCCGAATGGGAAGTGGTTCTGTTCTGTGCAGCCTTTTCTTTGGCCTTCTTTGGGGCATTTCGGTTAGGTGAGTTGGTTAGCCCGTCCGTTAGTAAAAAAGGTATTTTGTTAAGAGAAAACGTGGATGTCGAAGGGAATAAGGTGGTAGTGTTTATTAAGGCTTCCAAAACGGACGTGTATGGGAAAGGGTGCAAAGTGGTGTTGTTCAATGTTGAAGGATCCCCGGTGTGCCCGGTGGCATCCGTGAAGAAGTACATGGCAAAGGGCGGGGTGTTAGACGAGCCATTCTTGGTGCACGAAAATGGGTCTTTCTTGTCCCGTTTTCAGTTTATTTCTGTTTTTAGGAAATGTTTGGCGGCAGCGGGCTTACCTGCAACACAATATAGTGGTCACTCCTTCAGGATCGGGGCAGCGACTGAGGCCGCTAGGTGGGGCCTTGGTGAGGATGTGGTTCGGAGAATTGGGAGGTGGGAATCTTCAAGATTCCAGTCGTATGTTCGCCCAAACCTATTGTGAGTTAGAAGCTGTGTTAAGTTAATTGTTTGTTGCCTTTCTTTCTGTGTCTGATCCGATGCTCGTCTGGATCATGGGGCATTCGTATGTTGTATGGGCTGCGTTGCGTGCCGCGGTTCGTCCGGACGGTCGTCAGTTGGGTCTCTCGAGAGACAGTGACTTTACGATGGATCGGTAAAAGGGGGATGGTGTGGAAGGAATGGTTACCTGAATTTCATCGTTTTGTTAGACTGGATAGAGTGCCGGAGATCGTGGTGATACATTTAGGGGGGAATGATTTGGCTAAACGGTCTTGTAGGGAGCTGATTAAGGATATCAAATTCGATATCCTGAGGTTCTGGGTCATGTTTCCAAAAGTGTTGTTGGTGTGGTCCGACATCATTCCCCGTAAAAGATGGAGAGGTGCTAGATCACACGAGGGGGTGAACAGGGCCCGGATTAAAATAAACAGGGCCATATCTCGGTTTATGGTGAGGAATGGCGCGTTGGCCGTGAGACATGTGGACTTGGAATCGGGTCAAGGAGCTTACTGGAGAGCTGATGGCGTGCACTTGAACGCGGTGGGTAATGATATGTGGTGTTTGGCTATCCGTAGTGGCATTGAATTAAGCTTGAAGGTGTGGAGGGACATGAATGGCTAAGGTGTCAGGCCATTCGTGTTCGTGGCGGGGGTGGAGGTCCTCGAAGTCGGTGGAAATGGTAAATCGTGGTTCAATGGGGTGGGGATCTTGAGAGGTCCTGGACACCCCATGAGAGAATTTAACAAGGCGCGGTACGGTTATTCCGCGTGAGGTGGATTTATGGACCCCTGGCATGGGGGTGGGTTCGGTGGACCAGGATTGGTTGTTATCTATCCCTGAGCTGGTGCTTTACGGCTGGGGGTAAGACTCATCCTGGGCTGAACATTGTGGAGTTTTTGGGATACTGAGTTTTTTATAACTTTGGGGCTTCGAGGACCGCCCCTCCTATTCTGGGTTGTCATAAAAGTTCTGTTATCTTTTATTTAATAAAATGGCTGCTGTGGCCAATTAAATCCAACATATGTCTCCGTCTGCTGTTTTGAGTACGTTAGAAGTTTATTCTTTAGATTGTTAAGAGATCTGTTTAAGGGGGTTGGGGTAATTTTTTCCAGGTCACGGAACTCACGTATACCCTATGTCAAGAAAGGCCGTACTGGGGGCCCACGGCACGTAAAGGGAGGCCGCCATGACGGGGTTACGTGGGACCTGGGGAGCTGGAGCAGTTAGAAGGGATACGGTGGTAAGGGGTTAACTGGGAACTTGAGGGGTGGCTTTAGGGGCATTTTTTGAAAATAAGGGGTGGAACTAGGGGACTGTGGGGAGGGGGCACATAAAAAGGGGCACGCTCCTCACTCAGGCATCCATTTTAGGTGCCTGCGTGACAAGTGAGGAATCTCCCGCCCACCCTCCCTTTTTTGGTTAGGGTAATGGGGGGGTGAAGTCGGCACATGTGGGCTTTTGGAGTATTGTTTTAAGAGGCGTCTAAATGTATTTATTTTGTTATGTGAATGCTGTCAGGGTATTGTCACGGCAGTTGGCGGGGGTGGAGGTCCTCGAAGTCGGTGGAAATGGTAAATCGTGGTTCAATGGGGTGGGGATCTTGAGAGGTCCTGGACACCCCATGAGAGAATTTAACAAGGCGCGGTACGGTTATTCCGCGTGAGGTGGATTTATGGACCCCTGGCATGGGGGTGGGTTCGGTGAACCAGGATTGGTTGTTATCTATCCCTGAGCTGGTGCTTTACGGCTGGGGGTAAGACTCATCCTGGGCTGAACATTGTGGAGTTTTTGGGATACTGAGTTTTTTATAACTTTGGGGCTTCGAGGACCGCCCCTCCTATTCTGGGTTGTCATAAAAGTTCTGTTATCTTTTATTTAATAAAATGGCTGCTGTGGCCAATTAAATCCAACATATGTCTCCGTCTGCTGTTTTGAGTACGTTAGAAGTTTATTCTTTAGATTGTTAAGAGATCTGTTTAAGGGGGTTGGGGTAATTTTTTCCAGGTCACGGAACTCACGTATACCCTATGTCAAGTTCTTTTTCTCCTTGGCCCAGGTAAGATGCTTCTGGTGTTGTCTATTGGTCATGAGTGGCTTGACACAAGGAATGTGACACTTGCGGTTATCCCGGTTGCTTGTGCACCTTTTTCTACCACACTTTTACCTTTCACTCAAATTTCCATTATTATGCTTGGATACAGCACTCTGTGAACAGCCAGATTATTTACCAATGACTTTTTGTGGCTTACCCTCCTTGTGGAGTATGTCAATGACTGCCTTCTGGACATCTGTCAATTCAGCAGTCTTCCCCATTGGGGCCTACTGAAACAGACTAAGGGACCCTTCTAAATACTTAGGAAGCCTTTGAAAGTGATTTTTGTTTATTATTCTAATTTACTGAGATAATGACTTTTGGGATTTCATCGGCTGTAGGCCATAATCATCAACATAAACAGAAATAAACACTTGAAATAGATCACTCTGTTTGTAATGACTATATGATTTTCTCTTTATGCATTGATATTTTGATGATATTCTAATTTAGTGAAAAGCACCTGTATATACAGTACAGACCAAAAGTTTGGACACACCTTCTCATTTAAAGATTTTTCTGTATTTTCATGACTATGAATATTGTAAATTCACACTGAAGGCATCAAAACTATGAACCAACATTGCTGCATTTCCCACCCTAGGCTTGTACTCGAGTCAATAAGTTTTCCCATTTTTTGTGGCAAAATTAGGGGTCTTGGCTGATACTCGGGTCAGCTTATTATTATTATTATTTTATCTTAATTGTATAACTTAATATTAAGCAGAATTAAGTATGCTGTCACCCCTATACACCGTATGAACCCATACACAGCCTCCGTGTTTGCAGTATGAGCCCCACACAGTCCCCCTATACAGTATGAGCCCCCACAAAGTCCTCCAATCTACAGTATGAGCCCTCCATATACAGTATGGGACACACAGAGCCCCCCTATATATATAGAATGAGCCCCACATAGCCTCCCTATATACAGTATGAGTCCACATACAGCACCCTATATAGCGTACGAGCCTACACACATGCCTCTACATACAATATTGTGTTGGTGCCGGTGTCGCCGCTGGCTCAGGCCCCCTGGCACTTACGATATTCACCTGTCCCCGTTCCACTGCAGCGTGCCGCTGTGTCTTCCGGGTCTCTGCAGTGATTGTTCAGGCAGAGGGCGCGCACTAAACATGTCATCGCGCCATCTGACCTGAACGTCACAGCCAGAGGACGCGGAAGACAGCCCGGCGGTGGAATGGGAACAGGTAGCCGGAAGACCGTGGCCATGCTGAACTCTATAGTGGCATAGCTGAAACCAGCAGGACAGCTGGATTGTACATCACCTGTCCGCAGTGATACCCAGGAGACACAGTGATCTATAGGGCCTGGGTCATGATAGAGACCCTGTAAAAAGGCCCAGTTCACTTGTCATACGGGTTGTGTCCTAACCTTTGTGGGGGACAGAGAGGGACTGTGAGGAACTTATTGGAAACCTTAGGCAGTAAGGGACTACAACACCACCGCACTTGGAGGAAGACTTTGATCTCCACCTGGTAAGGGAGACTCTGGATTCGCTTCCAAGCCGGCCGGACCCTGCCTATACCTGTTGTCCGGCGCCCTGGACTGCGGTTGCCAGAAGCTTACAGTAAACCAGGTAAAGACATTGCAAATCTGTGTCTTCGTTCTTCATCGCACCACCCACCATCTTCACCAGACACTGGGAGCCCTGTGGACCTACTTCACCTGTGGGAAGTTATACCATCTAGCTGCTATACCATCAACCCAGAGGACCCCTTTAAGCAGTGTCGGTCCCAATAATTTCCATTATTATGCTTGGATACAGCACTCTGTGAACAGCCAGATTATTTACCAATGACTTTTTGTGGCTTACCCTCCTTGTGGAGTATGTCAATGACTGCCTTCTGGACATCTGTCAATTCAGCAGTCTTCCCCATTGGGGCCTACTGAAACAGACTAAGGGACCCTTCTAAATACTTAGGAAGCCTTTGAAAGTGATTTTTGTTTATTATTCTAATTTACTGAGATAATGACTTTTGGGATTTCATCGGCTGTAGGCCATAATCATCAACATAAACAGAAATAAACACTTGAAATAGATCACTCTGTTTGTAATGACTATATGATTTTCTCTTTATGCATTGATATTTTGATGATATTCTAATTTAGTGAAAAGCATATATAGAATGAGCCCCACATAGCCTCCCTATATACAGTATGAGTCCACATACAGCACCCTATATAGCGTACGAGCCTACACACATGCCTCTACATACAATATTGTGTTGGTGCCGGTGTCGCCGCTGGCTCAGGCCCCCTGGCACTTACGATATTCACCTGTCCCCGTTCCACTGCAGCGTGCCGCTGTGTCTTCCGGGTCTCTGCAGTGATTGTTCAGGCAGAGGGCGCGCACTAAACATGTCATCGCGCCATCTGACCTGAACGTCACAGCCAGAGGACGCGGAAGACAGCCCGGCGGTGGAATGGGAACAGGTAGCCGGAAGACCGTGGCCATGCTGAACTCTATAGTGGCATAGCTGAAACCAGCAGGACAGCTGGATTGTACATCACCTGTCCGCAGTGATACCCAGGAGACACAGTGATCTATAGGGCCTGGGTCATGATAGAGACCCTGTAAAAAGGCCCAGTTCACTTGTGGGAAGTTATACCATCTAGCTGCTATACCATCAACCCAGAGGACCCCTTTAAGCAGTGTCGGTCCCAACTGACCGAATACCACAGGTGGCATCACAAATTTTATTCATAAAACCCTAAAAAGACTTTTCCTTTAATTGGGCGCCCAGGGCCACAGACCGGATCGCAGCCACCGTTACCTCTCCTTTAAGTACCGGACCCGGTATCGAGTAGCCGACTGCCCAGGCGGGTGGCTCACTTGATGCACTAAAAATGACTTAGTCTCGTCCCGGAGGCCCTTTGCCTTAAAACCAAAAGCCAAGCTTATTCAATTTTGCCACTGACCAAACCGATTCCCAACAGTGCCCCACTAGCAATAGCAATCTGCTCTCATCGTTCATCTCTGCCCCCAACGACACCCTCCAACTCTCCCACATGCTCCAAGCCTGCCCGTATTGCCTCCATGATCAGACAGTGACTTAACGAACAAATGCCCAACTGCACTCAAGGAAGTCTCCTGTTGTGGATTCTGTTTTTGGGCTCCCTCTGGTGGTTACAGATGGTACTGGGTGACTTGTGTTCTCTGCGGTCTCTGGTGTCCACCTGTTCTATCAGGATATGGGAGTTTCCTATTTAACCTGGCTTTCTTGTCATTTCCTCGCCGGCTATCAATGTAATCAGTGTGTCTTGTTACCTCTGCTTCCCGCTTCTGTATTCTTCAGGACAAGCTAAGTTTTTGATTTTCCTGTTCCACGTTTTGCTTAATTTTTGTCTTAGTCCAGCTTGCAGATATGTGATTCCTTTTTGCTGGTTGCTCTAGTGGGCTGATATTACTCCTCATGTTCCATGAGTTGGAACATGAGTTCAAGTAATTTCAGGATGGTTTTTTGTAGGGTTTTTCGCTGACCGCGCAGTTCACTTTTGTATCCTCTGCTATCTAGTTTTAGCGGGCCTCATTTTGCTGAATCTGTTTTCATAACTACGTATGTGCTTTCCTCTCATTTCACCGTCATTACATGTGGGGGGCTGCTATTTCTGTGGGGTGTTTCTCTGGAGGCAAGAGAGGTCTGTGTTTCTTCTAATAGGGAAAGTTAGTTCTTCGGCTGGCGCGAGACGTCTAGGAATCATCGTAGGCACGTTCCCCGGCTACAGCTAGTTGCGTGTTGAGGTTCAGGATCGCGGTCAGCTCGGTTTCCATCACCCTAGAGCTTGTTCTGTTTTTTGTGCTTGTCCTTTTGTGATCCCCTGCCATTGGGATCATGACAGTATAGCCGGCCAAAAAGTGGTAATCGTATTGGCTGAAGTAGGAGGAAAAGTAGTCTGAGGAAGTATTTTTTTTTTTTTTTTTCCCCTCAGAGTTTGCTGCATAGCCTTAATTGCAGCCTGGCTGCGTCTTACCTCCTCTTAATCCTTGAATGGCTCTGACCTCAGCTGTTTATCATGGACGTCCAGAGTTTGGCTTCCAGCCTGAATAATCTTGCTGCTAAGGTTCAAAATATACAAGATTTTGTTGTACATGCTCCTATGTCTGAACCTAGAATTCCTATCCCAGAGTTTTTTTCTGGAGATAGATCTAGTTTTCTGAATTTTAGGAACAATTGCAAGTTGTTTCTTTCTTTGAAATCTCGCTCTTCTGGAGACCCTGCTCAGCAAGTCAAGATTGTTATATCTTTCCTGCGGGGTGACCCTCAGAATTGGGCATTTGCATTGGCACCAGGGGATCCTGCGTTGCTCAATGTGGATGCGTTTTTTCTGGCATTGGGTTTGCTCTATGAGGAACCTAACCTAGAGATTCAGGCTGAAAAAGCTTTATTGGCTCTCTCTCAGGGGCAAGATGAAGCAGAAATATATTGTCAGAAATTTCGGAAATGGTCGGTGCTTACTCAGTGGAATGAGTGCGCCCTGGCTGCAAGATTCAGAGATGGCCTTTCTGAGGCCATTAAAGATGTCATGGTGGGGTTCCCTGCGCCTACAGGTCTGAATGAGTCTATGACTATGGCTATTCAGATTGATCGGCGTTTACGGGAGCGCAAACCTGTGCACCATTTGGCGGTGTCTTCTGAACAGGCACCTGAGACAATGCAATGTGATAGAATTCAGTCCAGAAGTGAACGGCAAACTATAGGCGGAAAAATGGGTTGTGTTTTTATTGTGGTGATTCAGCTCATGTTATATCAGCATGCTCTAAACGCACAAAAAAGGTTGATAAGTCTGTTGCCATTAGTACTTTACAGTCTAAGTTCATTCTGTCTGTGACTCTGATTTGTTCATTATCAGCCATTTCCGTCGATGCCTATGTGGATTCAGGCGCTGCCCTGAGTCTTATGGATTGGTCATTTGCCAACCGCTGTGGGTTTAGTCTGGAGCCTCTGGAAGTCCCTATTCCTTTGAAAGGAATTGACTCTACACCTTTGGCTATGAATAAACCTCAGTACTGGACACAAGTGACCATGCGTATGACTCCCGTTCATCAGGAGGTGATTCGCTTCCTGGTACTGTATAATTTACATGATGTCTTTGTGCTTGGTCTGCCATGGTTACAAACTCATAACCCAGTCTTGGACTGGAAAACGATGTCTGTGTTAAGCTGGGGATGTCAGGGGGTTCATGATGATGCACCTCCGATTTCTATCGCTTCATCTACTCCTTCTGAGGTTCCGGTATTTTTGTCTGATTATCGGGATGTTTTTGAGGAGCCTAAGCTCAATTCGCTTCCTCCTCACAGGGATTGCGATTGTGCTATAGATTTGATTCCTGGCAGTAAATTTCCTAAAGGTCGTTTGTTCAATCTGTCAGTGCCAGAGCATACTGCTATGCGGGATTATGTTAAGGAGTCCTTGGAAAAGGGACATATCCGTCCATCTTCGTCCCCTTTGGGAGCAGGTTTTTTTTTTGTGGCCAAAAAAGATGGTTCCTTGAGGCCTTGTATAGATTACCGTCTTTTGAATAAGATTACAGTTAAATATCAGTATCCTTTGCAATTGTTGACTGATTTGTTCGCTCGTATTAAGGGGGCTACATGGTTCACTAAGATTGATCTTCGGGGTGCGTATAATCTTGTGCGGATAAAGCAGGGTGATGAGTGGAAAACCGCATTTAATACGCCTGAGGGCCATTTTGAGTATTTGGTGATGCCTTTTGGACTTTCTAATGCTCCTTCTGTCTTCCAGTCCTTTATGCACGATATTTTCCGTGAATATCTGGATAAATTTATGATTGTGTATTTGGATGATGTTTTGTTTTTTTCGGATGACTGGGAGTCCCATGTTCAGCAGGTCAGGAAGGTGTTTCAGGTCCTGCGGGCCAATTCTTTGTTTGTAAAAGGTTCAAAGTGTCTCTTTGGAGTCCAGAAGATTTCTTTTTTGGGGTATATTTTTTCCCCTTCTACTATTGAGATGGATCCCGTCAAGGTTCAGGCTATTTGTGACTGGACGCAGCCTACATCTCTTAAGAGTCTACAGAAGTTCTTGGGCTTTGCTAATTTTTATCGTCGTTTCATAACTAATTTTTCTAGTGTTGTTAAGCCTTTGACGGATTTGACTAAGAAGGGTGCTGATGTTGCTGATTGGTCTCCTGCGGCTGTGGAGGCCTTTCAGGAACTTAAGCGCCGGTTTTCTTCTGCTCCTGTGTTGCGTCAGCCAGATGTTTCGCTTCCTTTTCAGGTTGAGGTTGATGCTTCCGAGATTGGAGCGGGGGCGGTTTTGTCACAGAGAAGCTCCGATTGCTCAGTGATGAAGCCATGTGCGTTCTTTTCTAGAAAGTTTTCGCCCACTGAGCGGAATTATGATGTTGGTAATCGGGAGCTTTTGGCCATGAAGAGGGCATTTGAGGAGTGGCGTCATTGGCTTGAGGGTGCTAGACATCGTGTGGTGGTCTTGACTGATCACAAAAATCTGATTTACCTTGAGTCTGCCAAGCGTCTGAATCCTAGACAGGCTCGTTGGGCACTGTTTTTTTCCCGTTTCAATTTTGTGGTTTCATACCTGCCAGGTTCAAAGAATGTGAAGGCGGATGCTCTTTCTAGGAGTTTTGTGCCTGACTCCCCTGGAAATTCTGAGCCCACTGGTATCCTTAGGGATGGGGTGATTTTGTCGGCTGTCTCCCCAGACTTGCGACGTGCTTTGCAGGAGTTTCAGGCGGATAAACCTGATCGTTGTCCGCCTGAAAGACTGTTTGTTCCGGATAATTGGACCAGTAGAGTCATCTCCGAGGTCCATTCTTCTGCGTTGGCAGGTCATCCTGGAATATTTGGTACTAGAGACTTGGTGGCCAGGTCTTTTTGGTGGCCTTCCTTGTCGAGGGATGTGCGTTCTTTTGTGCAGTCTTGTGAAGTTTGCGCTCGGGCTAAGCCTTGCTGTTCTCGGGCCAGTGGATTGTTGTCACCTTTGCCTATCCCGAAGAGGCCTTGGACGCACATTTCCATGGACTTTATTTCGGATCTCCCTGTCTCTCAAAAAATGTCCGTCATCTGGGTTGTGTGTGACCGCTTTTCTAAGATGGTTCATCTGGTACCCTTGCCTAAGTTACTTTCCTCCTCTGAGTTGGTCCCTCTGTTTTTTCAGAACGTGGTTCGTTTGCATGGGATTCCGGAGAACATCGTTTCTGACAGGGGATCCCAGTTTGTGTCTAGATTTTGGCGGACGTTCTGTGCTAAGATGGGCATTGATTTGTCCTTTTCGTCTGCATTCCATCCTCAGACGAATGGCCAGACGGAACAAACTAATCAGACCTTGGAAACTTATTTAAGGTGTTTTGTTTCTGCTGATCAAGATGACTGGTTTACCTTTTTGCCGCTTGCCGAATTTGCCCTTAATAATCGGGCTAGTTCTGCTACCTTGGTTTCTCCTTTCTTTTGTAATTCGGGGTTTCATCCTCGTTTTTCCTCTGGTCAGGTGGAGCCTTCTGATTGTCCTGGAGTGGACATGGTGGTGGATAGGTTGCATCAGATTTGGAGTCATGTGGTGGACAATTTGAAGTTGTCCCAGGAGAGGGCTCAGCAGTTTGCTAATCGCCGTCGCCGCGTGGGTCCTCGACTTCGTGTTGGGGACTTGGTGTGGTTGTCTTCTCGTTTTGTTCCTATGAAGGTCTCTTCTCCTAAGTTCAAGCCTCGGTTCATCGGTCCCTATAGGATCTTGGAAATTCTTAACCCTGTGTCGTTTCGTTTGGATCTCCCGGCATCGTTTGCTATTCATAATGTGTTCCATCGGTCGTTGTTGCGGAAGTATGAGGTACCTGTTGTTCCTTCGCTTGAGCCTCCTGCTCCGGTGCTGGTGGAGGGAGAATTGGAGTATGTTGTGGAGAAGATCTTGGATTCTCGTGTTTCCAGACGGAAACTCCAATATTTGGTCAAGTGGAAGGGTTATGGTCAGGAGGATAATTCTTGGGTGGTTGCCTCTGATGTTCATGCTGCTGATTTGGTCCGTGCATTTCATAGGGCTCATCCTGGTCGCCCTGGTGGTTCTCGTGAGGGTTCGGTGACCCCTCCTCAAGGGGGGGGGTACTGTTGTGGATTCTGTTTTTGGGCTCCCTCTGGTGGTTACAGATGGTACTGGGTGACTTGTGTTCTCTGCGGTCTCTGGTGTCCACCTGTTCTATCAGGATATGGGAGTTTCCTATTTAACCTGGCTTTCTTGTCATTTCCTCGCCGGCTATCAATGTAATCAGTGTGTCTTGTTACCTCTGCTTCCCGCTTCTGTATTCTTCAGGACAAGCTAAGTTTTTGATTTTCCTGTTCCACGCTTTGCTTAATATTTGTCTTAGTCCAGCTTGCAGATATGTGATTCCTTTTTGCTGGTTGCTCTAGTGGGCTGATATTACTCCTCATGTTCCATGAGTTGGAACATGAGTTCAAGTAATTTCAGGATGGTTTTTTGTAGGGTTTTTCGCTGACCGCGCAGTTCACTTTTGTATCCTCTGCTGTCTAGTTTTAGCGGGCCTCATTTTGCTGAATCTGTTTTCATAACTACGTATGTGCTTTCCTCTCATTTCACCGTCATTACATGTGGGGGGCTGCTATTTCTGTGGGGTGTTTCTCTGGAGGCAAGAGAGGTCTGTGTTTCTTCTAATAGGGAAAGTTAGTTCTTCGGCTGGCGCGAGACGTCTAGGAATCATCGTAGGCACGTTCCCCGGCTACAGCTAGTTGTGTGTTGAGGTTCAGGATCGCGGTCAGCTCAGTTTCCATCACCCTAGAGCTTGTTTTGTTTTTTGTGCTTGTCCTTTTGTGATCCCCTGCCATTGGGATCATGACAGTTCTCCATCTTTTCTTCATCTAGTCCAGACCCCATGATGAGTTTTCTCATCCACAGCCGTCTCTGCAGACTTCCATCTTCTCCGCTCTTTTGCAGAAAATTTCCACATGATGCCCTTAAAGATACAAGTGTCATTAAAATGCTCCTGAATAAAAAACTGCCCCTCACTATATTGTCTGCACAAAATATGACCCCCACACTGTCCCTCTTATGGTACATGCTCTTCACACTGTCCTCCCACACTGTGTTCCCCCTATAGGGCCCAGTATTTATACTGTACTCTCTCATCACACTCCCCCTCCTTGGTATACTATCCTGTCCTGACTGTGCCCTTACACTGTCCCTCCATGCTACGCCCCCACTACTCAGTCTCTATTTTGTGCCCACTCACTTTTCTCCCCCATACTGTCTCCTCACACTATTCCCCTCCCTCCTCATACTGGGGTGTTTCTCTGGAGGCAAGAGAGGTCTGTGTTTCTTCTAATAGGGAAAGTTAGTTCTTCGGCTGGCGCGAGACGTCTAGGAATCATCGTAGGCACGTTCCCCGGCTACAGCTAGTTGTGTGTTGAGGTTCAGGATCGCGGTCAGCTCAGTTTCCATCACCCTAGAGCTGGTTTTGTTTTTTGTGCTTGTCCTTTTGTGATCCCCTGCCATTGGGATCATGACAGTCTCCACAACTCCACTGGAGACTCCAGGCTCGTTGCATCCACTCGAGGTGCCAGCTCCCAAAATCGATCCCACTGTAAATGTGAAAGAGCGTCAGCAGCAGGATTAGAGACTATTGTCCTGACCTCCGCCACAACCCATAAATAAAAAGACAGCCTTAAAACAACCAAATGCTGCAACACGTTTACTACTGCCAGAGATGCCAAAGACAATTAATTTATAGCCGTCACAACCCCAACCAGCTCAGGGGAAAGCGAATCTTCCGGTTTCACACCATAATGGCAGGGCTACTACCATGGGAAATGGGTGGATTAAGGGTAGCCAGGGCCCCGGGCTGTTCAGACACTGTGGGCCCCCCGGTCATGTAACGGGGTCATGTGATGGGGTCATGCGACCGGGTCATCATATACCTGAACCAGATTATTCCAGAAAAATAGTTGCTGTTTGAAACTATAACCTGTCAAACATCCATTTATCTAGTCAATTTACCCTTCAGTTAGGAAGAAGAAAAAAAACCAGCACAATACTATCACCATAAGTGCCAGTATTCACAGGAGATCTGTACTTAGTATGTAGTATCTGTGTAGTGGTAATACAGTGATCACCGGTGACATTATACACAGGACCTCTGTATATAGTAGACTGTACAGAGTATAGTGTCCGTGTATAGGTAACACTGACTCACCAGTGACGTCTCTAGGTGAAGTCCTTCATCTTTCATCCAGCACAGACCGCCATCACTTCATCCAGCCAGGACTTGTCTCTGCAGGAAATAACAGTTATCTCGAGCTCTGCTTGCAGAACACATTACTTAATTTTTCCCAACTTCTACATTACACCACATGAAGAAAAAGAGGCAACATAGTGTCACTCTACACAGTAACAGGACCGCCCCCCCATTTAAAACAGTGTCCTCAAAAAATAAAATAAATACATCACTGCAGTAATAATATACCTTAATTAGCCCCTATGTTAATAATAATATCCCCCATCCTGGCCAAGTGTATCTCATTCCTAGCTCCAGCCATATGTTCTCCCATCCTGCCCTCATGAGTATCCATTCTGCCCCATATGATCTCCCCATCCTGGCCATCAGTCTCCATCATATCCATCCTGCCTTATGATCCTGCCCCATCTGTCTCCACTCCTGCCCCCAGTGTATCCAGCATCTCTGCCCCCAGTGTCCAGCATCTCTGCCCTCATTGTCCAGCATCTCTGCCCCCAGTGTCCAGCATCCCTGCCCCCAGTGTCCAGCATCTCTGCCCCCAGTGTCCAGCATCTCTGCCCCTGTGTGTCCAGCATCTCTGCCCCTGTGTGTTCAGCATCCTGCCCCTGTGTGTCCAGCATCCTGCCCCCAATGTCCAGCATCCTGCCCCCAGTGTGTCCAGCATCCTGCCAAAGTGTGTCCAGCATATTGCTCCCAGTGTGTCCAGCATCTCTGCCCCCGTGTGTCCAGCATCTCTGCCCCCAGTGTCCAGCATCTCTGCCCCCAGTGTCCAGCATCTCTGCCCCCAGTGTGTCCAGCATCTCTGCCCCCAGTGCCCAGCATATCTGCCCCTGTGTGTCCAGCATCTCTGCCCCCAGTGTCCAGCATCTCTGCCCCCAGTGTCCAGCATCTCTGCCCCCAGTGTGTCCAGCATCCTGCCCCCAGTGTGTCCAGAATCCTGCCAAAGTGTGTCCAGCATATTGCTCCCAGTGTGTCCAGCAATCTGCCCCAGTGTATCCAGTATATTGCCCCCAGTGTGTCCAGCATATTGTCCCCAGTGTGTCCAGCATATTGTCCCCAGTGTGTCCAGCATATTGCCCCCAGTGTGTCCAGCATATTACCCCCAGTGTCCAGCATATT
The DNA here is from genome assembly GCF_032444005.1 of Ranitomeya imitator. Lineage (NCBI taxonomy): Eukaryota > Metazoa > Chordata > Amphibia > Anura > Dendrobatidae > Ranitomeya > Ranitomeya imitator. The sequence continues at coordinate 711,707,389 of NC_091282.1, read as the reverse complement.
GCCCCCAGTGTGTCCAGCATATTGCCCCCAGTGTGTCCAGCATATTGCCCCCAGTGTGTCCAGTATCCTGCCCCCAGTGTGTCTAGCATATTGCCACCAGTGTGTCCAGCATCTCTGCCCCCAGTGTCTCCAGCATCTCTGCCCCCAGTGTCTCCAGCATATTGCCCCCAGTGTGTCCAGCATATTTCCCCCAGTGTGTTCAGCATATTGCCCCCAGTGTGTCCAGCAATCTTCCCCAGTGTGTCCAGCAATCTCCCCCAGTGTGTCGAGCATATTGCCCCCAGTGTGTCTGGCAATCTGCCCAGTGTCTCCAGCATCTCTGCCCCCAGTGTCCAGCATACTGGCCCGGGCCCCCCCGGTTTGCCGTTCGCAATAAAAAAAAAAAAAAGTTCTCCTCACCTGTCCGGGCTCCTTCGGTGTAGCAGCTTCCTCCAGCAGCGCGCACTCACCGGCGACTGACAATGACGTCAGACGCCGGCGACGTGTGCGCTGCGGCTGATGTCAGCTGCCAGCCTCTGATTGGCTGGCAGCTGTTAACTATTGACGTGCAGGCGCGCACCCACACATTACTAGCGTTTAACTGCCGCAGCGCCGGTAGGGGCCCGGTGAGCAGATGAGATGGGGCCCGATGCGGGCCCCCTCTGCCCAACGGGCCCATACGCCAGTCAGGGCAGTAATGCCCTGATGGCGGTGGTCAATCTGAGCGGTTGCCCAGGGCCCCCCCACATCACTGGGCCCTGGGCTACCGCCCAGATTGACCCTATTATAATCCGCCCCTGATGGGAAACTGGAGCAAAATTCGGTTCGACAACAAACCCTGATCCCTCCAAACAAGCGGCCAATCCGCCACTAACCAGCTGCCCTGAAAATACAAGACAAAACCGCGCTCTTCAACAGTATTGACAAGTAAACCCAAAGTATCTGCATTCACCACCAGCTGAATCCAAACAGATTTGCCGTTGTACTCTTCTAAAAAGAGTGACCACACCTTAATATCCTCCCAAAACTCCTTCTTCAATCTTATAAAATGTACTGGCGATCTCACTCCAACCGTTGCTAACAATAACCTGCGACAAAAATCACACCCAATAGCCATTATCCTGCAAGCAAAGTTTAGCTTGCCCAATAACGAATGCAAATCCCGCAACGTTATCTTCCATGAACTACCTGCTTTCGACACCTCCTCTCGCAAAGCGATCACCTTCTCATCAGGTAATCTGCACTCCATTGCCACGGTATCAATCTCAATCCCTCCAAGAAACAAGAATTTACCAGCCCTACTGTCTTCTCTGCTGCCAACAGAACTCCAAACCTCTTTGCTATGCTTTCCATTGTGTGCAACAATAGAGAGCAATCAGAACCCTGAGTTGGACTGATAAACAAAAAAATCGTCAAGGTAATGAATGCACGAATTCAACCCCGACATGTCCTTCACAGCCCATTCCAAGAAAGTACTAAATGTCTCTAAATAAGTGCAAGAAAGAACAGCCAGGGCCGTATTTAGAGTTTCTGCTGCCCTAGGCACTTTTAGTGCTGCCTCCCCCTTTGGTGAGTATGACACTATCGGCAGTGACTTTGCCATAAATCACTGATGTGAAAGTAGCCTTTTGCAGCAGATCCGGCAGTTATTCTGCATCTGCTGCGTAATGGATCACTTACGGCAAACACTGCGTGTGGCCTGATTCATTCCCTATGGGACTTGCGGACATGTGCGGCACTTGCAGTTTTGTCGCGATCCGACAAATGCGGTATTTGCAGCAATGGAAAAAAAACGTTGCTAGCAGTGTTTTTTGTCTCACCGCAAGTGCAAAACCACAAGTGCCGCACATATCTGCAAGTAGCCATCACTACCTGTCCCTGCACCTTGCTAGCTCATCCCTAACCATCCCTCCCTGACCTAAAACTACACTATAAAGCTTTAGAAAAACAATTTATTAACTGACATATTATTCCGATAATGAGGGCTCCAGGCTATGGCGTAGACTGGGATGGGCAGTCTCCGGGTCTCCATTCTCTCTGTGCACACCCTCAGTCCCTGCCTCACTGCCTGTGCACAGACATCCCTCCACTGGACCCAGTAATCACCGCTCACAGTAGCATACCGGCAGAGATGTATCTAGGTTTTCTGGCACCCAGGGCAAGAATTCATTTTGGCGCCCCCCACCACCACCAAGGACATATGCGATTTGCACACTTAGTCATGTACCCACGAGCTCCTCTCCCTAATGCTCTCAATGTTCAATGAAAAACAGAGAAGCAGAAGAGAAGCTCATTGTCACAGGACCATAAGTATGAAATTCGCATATGAGGGAAGTGTCCATGTGATGACTACTGGAACCTGCAGAGCTGAATCCTGACATTGCAGGCTTCCGAATTCTCACAGCTAATGAACTTTTAGGATTCTCCCTTGCCGGTGGACAGTCATGTCAGCACAAGCATGTGATTTGTATACTTCTGACCACATTCTGATTAGACGTGCCCTGCCTTGCTCAGTTCATTTTCATTGACTGAGGCCACACATGTCCAGTCAGCACATCGCCGGCATGAGAGAATCCTGACAGCGTGCAGTGCGCATTGTGAAAATTCAGAAGTCTGCAGTCACAAAGAATGACTGCCGACTCATCACAAACCTGGACATCCCCTTTAATGCTCCTAACAGAAATAAAAACATGAGAGTTAGTCAGTATCACAAATAACATTTATATCCAGGTGCCTTATAGATGACATCTTCTCTGGAGCCGTTCTCTGTTGTGGATTCTGTTTTTGGGCTCCCTCTGGTGGTTACAGATGGTACTGGGTGACTTGTGTTCTCTGCGGTCTCTGGTGTCCACCTGTTCTATCAGGATATGGGAGTTTCCTATTTAACCTGGCTTTCTTGTCATTTCCTCGCCGGCTATCAATGTAATCAGTGTGTCTTGTTACCTCTGCTTCCCGCTTCTGTATTCTTCAGGACAAGCTAAGTTTTTGATTTTCCTGTTCCACGTTTTGCTTAATTTTTGTCTTAGTCCAGCTTTCAGATATGTGATTCCTTTTTGCTGGTTGCTCTAGTGGGCTGATATTACTCCTCATGTTCCATGAGTTGGAACATGAGTTCAAGTAATTTCAGGATGGTTTTTTGTAGGGTTTTTCGCTGACCGCGCAGTTCACTTTTGTATCCTCTGCTATCTAGCTTTAGCGGGCCTCATTTTGCTGAATCTGTTTTCATAACTACTTATGTGCTTTCCTCTCATTTCACCGTCATTACATGTGGGGGGCTGCTATTTCTGTGGGGTGTTTCTCTGGAGGCAAGAGAGGTCTGTGTTTCTTCTAATAGGGAAAGTTAGTTCTTCGGCTGGCGCGAGACGTCTAGGAATCATTGTAGGCACGTTCCCCGGCTACAGCTAGTTGTGTGTTGAGGTTCAGGATCGCGGTCAGCTCGGTTTCCATCACCCTAGAGCTTGTTCTGTTTTTTGTGCTTGTCCTTTTGTGATCCCCTGCCATTGGGATCATGACAGTATAGCCGGCCAAAAAGTGGTAATCGTATTGGCTGAAGTAGGAGGAAAAGTAGTCTGAGGAAGTTTTTTTTTTTTTTTTTTTTTTTCCCCTCAGAGTTTGCTGCATAGCCTTAATTGCAGCCTGGCTGCGTCTTACCTCCTCTTAATCCTTGAATGGCTCTGACCTCAGCTGTTTATCATGGACGTCCAGAGTTTGGCTTCCAGCCTGAATAATCTTGCTGCTAAGGTTCAAAATATACAAGATTTTGTTGTACATGATCCTATGTCTGAACCTAGAATTCCTATCCCAGAGTTTTTTTCTGGAGATAGATCTAGTTTTCTGAATTTTAGGAACAATTGCAAGTTGTTTCTTTCTTTGAAATCTCGCTCTTCTGGAGACCCTGCTCAGCAAGTCAAGATTGTTATATCTTTCCTGCGGGGTGACCCTCAGAATTGGGCATTTGCATTGGCACCAGGGGATCCTGCGTTGCTCAATGTGGATGCGTTTTTTCTGGCATTGGGTTTGCTCTATGAGGAACCTAACCTAGAGATTCAGGCTGAAAAAGCTTTATTGGCTCTCTCTCAGGGGCAAGATGAAGCAGAAATATATTGTCAGAAATTTCGGAAATGGTCGGTGCTTACTCAGTGGAATGAGTGCGCCCTGGCTGCAAGATTCAGAGATGGCCTTTCTGAGGCCATTAAAAATGTCATGGTGGGGTTCCCTGCGCCTACAGGTCTGAATGAGTCTATGACTATGGCTATTCAGATTGATCGGCGTTTACGGGAGCGCAAACCTGTGCACCATTTGGCGGTGTCTTCTGAACAGGCACCTGAGACAATGCAATGTGATAGAATTCAGTCCAGAAGTGAACGGCAAAACTATAGGCGGAAAAATGGGTTGTGTTTTTATTGTGGTGATTCAGCTCATGTTATATCAGCATGCTCTAAACGCACAAAAAAGGTTGATAAGTCTGTTGCCATTAGTACTTTACAGTCTAAGTTCATTCTGTCTGTGACTCTGATTTGTTCATTATCAGCCATTTCCGTCGATGCCTATGTGGATTCAGGCGCTGCCCTGAGTCTTATGGATTGGTCATTTGCCAACCGCTGTGGGTTTAGTCTGGAGCCTCTGGAAGTCCCTATTCCTTTGAAAGGAATTGACTCTACACCTTTGGCTATGAATAAACCTCAGTACTGGACACAAGTGACCATGCGTATGACTCCCGTTCATCAGGAGGTGATTCGCTTCCTGGTACTATATAATTTACATGATGTCTTAGTGCTTGGTCTGCCATGGTTACAAACTCATAACCCAGTCTTGGACTGGAAAACGATGTCTGTGTTAAGCTGGGGATGTCAGGGGGTTCATGATGATGCACCTCCGATTTCTATCGCTTCATCTACTCCTTCTGAGGTTCCGGTATTTTTGTCTGATTATCGGGATGTTTTTGAGGAGCCTAAGCTCAATTCGCTTCCTCCTCACAGGGATTGCGATTGTGCTATAGAATTGATTCCTGGCAGTAAATTTCCTAAAGGTCGTTTGTTCAATCTGTCAGTGCCAGAGCATACTGCTATGCGGGATTATGTTAAGGAGTCCTTGGAAAAGGGACATATCCGTCCATCTTCGTCCCCTTTGGGAGCAGGTTTTTTTTTTTGTGGCCAAAAAAGATGGTTCCTTGAGGCCTTGTATAGATTACCGTCTTTTGAATAAGATTACAGTTAAATATCAGTATCCTTTGCCATTGTTGACTGATTTGTTCGCTCGTATTAAGGGGGCTAAATGGTTCACTAAGATTGATCTTCGGGGTGCGTATAATCTTGTGCGGATAAAGCAGGGTGATGAGTGGAAAACCGCATTTAATACGCCTGAGGGCCATTTTGAGTATTTGGTGATGCCTTTTGGACTTTCTAATGCTCCTTCTGTCTTCCAGTCCTTTATGCACGATATTTTCCGTGAATATCTGGATAAATTTATGATTGTGTATTTGGATGATGTTTTGTTTTTTTCGGATGACTGGGAGTCCCATGTTCAGCAGGTCAGGAAGGTGTTTCAGGTCCTGCGGGCCAATTCTTTGTTTGTAAAAGGTTCAAAGTGTCTCTTTGGAGTCCAGAAGATTTCTTTTTTGGGGTATATTTTTTCCCCTTCTACTATTGAGATGGATCCCGTCAAGGTTCAGGCTATTTGTGACTGGACACAGCCTACATCTCTTAAGAGTCTACAGAAGTTCTTGGGCTTTGCTAATTTTTATCGTTGTTTCATAACTAATTTTTCTAGTGTTGTTAAGCCTTTGACGGATTTGACTAAGAAGGGTGCTGATGTTGCTGATTGGTCTCCTGCGGCTGTGGAGGCCTTTCAGGAACTTAAGCGCCGGTTTTCTTCTGCTCCTGTGTTGCGTCAGCCAGATGTTTCGCTTCCTTTTCAGGTTGAGGTTGATGCTTCCGAGATTGGAGCGGGGGCGGTTTTGTCACAGAGAAGCTCCGATTGCTCAGTGATGAAGCCATGTGCGTTCTTTTCTAGAAAGTTTTCGCCCACTGAGCGGAATTATGATGTTGGTAATCGGGAGCTTTTGGCCATGAAGAGGGCATTTGAGGAGTGGCGTCATTGGCTTGAGGGTGCTAGACATCGTGTGGTGGTCTTGACTGATCACAAAAATCTGATTTACCTTGAGTCTGCCAAGCGTCTGAATCCTAGACAGGCTCGTTGGGCACTGTTTTTTTCCCGTTTCAATTTTGTGGTTTCATACCTGCCAGGTTCAAAGAATGTGAAGGCGGATGCTCTTTCTAGGAGTTTTGTGCCTGACTCCCCTGGAAATTCTGAGCCCACTGGTATCCTTAGGGATGGGGTGATTTTGTCGGCTGTCTCCCCAGACTTGCGACGTGCTTTGCAGGAGTTTCAGGCGGATAAACCTGATCGTTGTCCGCCTGAAAGACTGTTTGTTCCGGATAATTGGACCAGTAGAGTCATCTCCGAGGTCCATTCTTCTGCGTTGGCAGGTCATCCTGGAATATTTGGTACTAGAGACTTGGTGGCCAGGTCTTTTTGGTGGCCTTCCTTGTCGAGGGATGTGCGTTCTTTTGTGCAGTCTTGTGAAGTTTGCGCTCGGGCTAAGCCTTGCTGTTCTCGGGCCAGTGGATTGTTGTCACCTTTGCCTATCCCGAAGAGGCCTTGGACGCACATTTCCATGGACTTTATTTCGGATCTCCCTGTCTCTCAAAAAATGTCCGTCATCTGGGTTGTGTGTGACCGCTTTTCTAAGATGGTTCATCTGGTACCCTTGCCTAAGTTACTTTCCTCCTCTGAGTTGGTCCCTCTGTTTTTTCAGAACGTGGTTCGTTTGCATGGGATTCCGGAGAACATCGTTTCTGACAGGGGATCCCAGTTTGTGTCTAGATTTTGGCGGACGTTCTGTGCTAAGATGGGCATTGATTTGTCCTTTTCGTCTGCATTCCATCCTCAGACGAATGGCCAGACGGAACGAACTAATCAGACCTTGGAAACTTATTTAAGGTGTTTTGTTTCTGCTGATCAAGATGACTGGTTTACCTTTTTGCCGCTTGCCGAATTTGCCCTTAATAATCGGGCTAGTTCTGCTACCTTGGTTTCTCCTTTCTTTTGTAATTCGGGGTTTCATCCTCGTTTTTCCTCTGGTCAGGTGGAGCCTTCTGATTGTCCTGGAGTGGACATGGTGGTGGATAGGTTGCATCAGATTTGGAGTCATGTGGTGGACAATTTGAAGTTGTCCCAGGAGAGGGCTCAGCAGTTTGCTAATCGCCGTCGCCGCGTGGGTCCTCGACTTCGTGTTGGGGACTTGGTGTGGTTGTCTTCTCGTTTTGTTCCTATGAAGGTCTCTTCTCCTAAGTTCAAGCCTCGGTTCATCGGTCCCTATAGGATCTTGGAAATTCTTAACCCTGTGTCGTTTCGTTTGGATCTCCCGGCATCGTTTGCTATTCATAATGTGTTCCATCGGTCGTTGTTGCGGAAGTATGAGGTACCTGTTGTTCCTTCGCTTGAGCCTCCTGCTCCGGTGCTGGTGGAGGGAGAATTGGAGTATGTTGTGGAGAAGATCTTGGATTCTCGTGTTTCCAGACGGAAACTCCAATATTTGGTCAAGTGGAAGGGTTATGGTCAGGAGGATAATTCTTGGGTGGTTGCCTCTGATGTTCATGCTGCTGATTTGGTCCGTGCATTTCATAGGGCTCATCCTGGTCGCCCTGGTGGTTCTCGTGAGGGTTCGGTGACCCCTCCTCAAGGGGGGGGGGGTACTGTTGTGGATTCTGTTTTTGGGCTCCCTCTGGTGGTTACAGATGGTACTGGGTGACTTGTGTTCTCTGCGGTCTCTGGTGTCCACCTGTTCTATCAGGATATGGGAGTTTCCTATTTAACCTGGCTTTCTTGTCATTTCCTCGCCGGCTATCAATGTAATCAGTGTGTCTTGTTACCTCTGCTTCCCGCTTCTGTATTCTTCAGGACAAGCTAAGTTTTTGATTTTCCTGTTCCACATTTTGCTTAATTTTTGTCTTAGTCCAGCTTGCAGATATGTGATTCCTTTTTGCTGGTTGCTCTAGTGGGCTGATATTACTCCTCATGTTCCATGAGTTGGAACATGAGTTCAAGTAATTTCAGGATGGTTTTGTGTAGGGTTTTTCGCTGACCGCGCAGTTCACTTTTGTATCCTCTGCTATCTAGTTTTAGCGGGCCTCATTTTGCTGAATCTGTTTTCATAACTACGTATGTGCTTTCCTCTCATTTCACCGTCATTACATGTGGGGGGCTGCTATTTCTGTGGGGTGTTTCTCTGGAGGCAAGAGAGGTCTGTGTTTCTTCTAATAGGGAAAGTTAGTTCTTCGGCTGGCGCGAGACGTCTAGGAATCATCGTAGGCACGTTCCCCGGCTACAGCTAGTTGTGTGTTGAGGTTCAGGATCGCGGTCAGCTCAGTTTCCATCACCCTAGAGCTTGTTTTGTTTTTTGTGCTTGTCCTTTTGTGATCCCCTGCCATTGGGATCATGACAGTTCTCCATCTTTTCTTCATCTAGTCCAGACCCCATGATGAGTTTTCTCATCCACAGCCGTCTCTGCAGACTTCCATCTTCTCCGCTCTTTTGCAGAAAATTTCCACATGATGCCCTTAAAGATACAAGTGTCATTAAAATGCTCCTGAATAAAAAACTGCCCCTCACTATATTGTCTGCACAAAATATGACCCCCACACTGTCCCTCTTATGGTACATGCTCTTCACACTGTCCTCCCACACTGTGTTCCCCCTATAGGGCCCAGTATTTATACTGTACTCTCTCATCACACTCCCCCTCCTTGGTATACTATCCTGTCCTGACTGTGCCCTTACACTGTCCCTCCATGCTACGCCCCCACTACTCAGTCTCTATTTTGTGCCCACTCACTTTTCTCCCCCATACTGTCTCCTCACACTATTCCCCTCCCTCCTCATACTGTCTCCTCTCACATCCCCCTGTTCACCATACTGTCTCCTCATATATTTACCCCCTCACTTTCTATACTGCCTGCTCACACATACATTTTTCACATCGCTACTCATACTGTGTCCGCATACATTCCCCAATCGCTCCTCATACTGTCTGCACCCATCCCCATACTGTTTCCTCATATATGCCCCCCATTCCCCCATACTGTTTCCTCAGATATGCCCCCCATTCCCCTGTATTGTTTCCTTATACATGTGTGGGCGGGCGGGCGGTGACCCTGGACTTTAATTAAAAAAAAAAAACACAACTTGCTCAGGTGCCGCCCCCCGCATCCTGGCGCCCTAGGCACGTGCCCTCAAGTGCCTAGTGGCAAATATGGCCCCGAGAACAGCCCATTGGAAGGTACCAATCAACAAAAAATCCTGTGTCCCAAAAACAGCCCAACAAGTGCATGCTATCAGGGTGTACCGGTAGTAAGCAAAATGCCGCCTCTATGTCTGTCTTTGCTAACCATGCCCCCTCTCCACACAACCGTACCCAATCCATAGCCACATCAAACTTTGTATACAACACAGCTGAGGATCTATCCCATCATTCACTAAGGAACCGTTAGGAAAGGATAGGTGATGAATTAACCTGAATTTATTGGGCTCCTTTTTGGGAACGACACCCAGTGGAGAAAACCTCAAAATACTGAGGGGAGCCACAATAAATGGACCTCCCTTAGCAACGCAGCTGCCGCAGCATCAGGATACCAGCTTAGATATCCCTCCATCGAGTCCAGCGAACTGGTGTCACTCCTTTTTTCAGTGACGTTGCCCCCTCTTTGCCTCCTCTAAAAACACTTCGCTGCTCCATGTGTGCCCCCACAAGCTGAACACTCATGCTTGAATTTACATTTATTACCAAATTTACATGACCCCCTCATTGAACGTGAAGCACAGTCCTCTTTGCATTGCCACAGAGTGTCCTGACTGACCCGAACCCCCAGTGCCCCCTTTAAAAGGTTGACTGCTCTCTGACCCATCCAAGATGGGTCCATAGCCCTCATCCACAAAGCCAGGATCCCAACGGATACTAGGCCAAACTGCTTTCAGCTGACGAAACTGCTCATCGTATCTTAACCAACCCACAAATGCTGAAGGTGCCGCACTTACGTGCTGAAAAAGGATAAACAATGAAGACTCTTACTGAATTGAAGGTGTTGTCGGCAAGATGTCTTGTGCTGCGCTGTGTTCCCACAAGGCAGCTTGGTGAAAGGTGCCAAGGGTACTATGCAGCGTTTACCGGCATCAGTGGCGGGTATGGAGGCTAAATAATCCTTCAGATGGTAGCGGTCAGGTGGACGCACATATGTTGGTGCTGGCCGCAACCAACGTGAGGTATTGCTGCTTAGTGTAGAGCCAGGGAACGTCCTGGCCGGAGGCATCCCTGGTTACATTGATACAAATGGCCGACAAGCAGCATGTGACATCACAGGCCTACGGAGCTCTGCTAGGGACAAACAACTAACCGACATGTTTCGAAAGGATGCATCCTTCTTCATCAGGGTTGAAGCCCTGTGTGAGAGCTTCTGATATATATATATACACTCATATATATATATATATATAGAGAGAGAGAGAGAGAGTGTATATATATATTAGGAGCTCTCACACAGGGCATCAACCCCGATGAAGGGCGCATCCTTTCGAAACGCGTCGGTTAGCTGTTTGTCCCTAGCACGGCTCCGTAGGCCTGTGACGTCACATGCTGCTAACCGACGCGTTTCGAAAGGATGCGCCCTTCATCAGGGTTGAAGCCCTGTGTGAGAGCTCCTAATATATATACACTCTATATATATCTATAGAGTGTATATATATTAGGAGCTCTCACACAGGGCTTCAACCCTGATGAAGGGCGCATCCTTTCGAAACGCGTCGGTTAGTTGTTTGTCCCTAGCAGGGCTCCGTAGGCCTGTGACGCCACACGCTGCTTGTCAGCGTCGGCCATTTGTATCAGTGTAACCAGGGACGCCTCTGGCCGGGACGTTCCCTGGCTCTACACTAAGCAGCAATACCTCACGTTGGTTGCTGTAACGATTATAGTGGTACACCCAGGAATCTCTTGGCTTGAGACAAATAAGGCAACAAAACCAAAGTGCAGTGTAAAGTCTGTATTATTCAAAAAACACAGGTGCAAGGTGTGAGCAAGTCCAAACACAGCAAACAAGATGAAATCAGGAGAAGTGCCTTAGCAGTTCTGCTGCAAGCAAAGTCAGTGTTCATATGCATAAACATGGGTGCAGCATGTGCACAACAGTTCAAGAAAATAGCAAACGAGGTCCTTCTTAAGAGTAGTTCAGTGCAGCCCCGCTGTGGGCAAAGTCTTATGGGTGTAGCACCCTCTGTGGTGCAGCAGATAATCAGACACAGTTCATACTAGGTTTGGCAGTCATTAGAAAAGAGTCCAGAGGCAGTGCAGAGCTTTGAGTCCAGAAACAGACAAACTGGTAGCGGATATCAAACTAGATTGGCTGTAGCAGGCAGGAGGAGAAGGAGAAGATCGCAGATAGACAGGCAAAAACAGCTTGCAGCACAAAGACCACTGAGAGCTGAGCAGGTTTGCTGAGGAGGCGGAGCCGGAGAGTCTGAAGAGGAAAGTCTCTTGTAGCACAAGCCAGGAATACTAGCAGTATACAGTCATGGACAAAAATTTTGAGAATGAGACAAATATTAATTTTTCCAAAGTCTACTGCTTCATTTTTTCTAATGGCAATTTGCATATACTCCTGCATGTCAGAGTGATCAGCTTAACAGCAATTACTGTACTTGCAAAGTCAATATTTGCCCAGAAAATGAACTTTAACCCCCAAAACACATTTCAACATTATTGCAGTCCTGCCTTAAAATGAGCAGCTAACATCGTTTTAGTGATTGATCCATGAACACAGGTGTGGGTGTTGATGAGGACAGGGCTGGCGATCAATCAGTCATGATTAAGTAAGAATGACATCACTGGACACTTTAAAAGGAGGCTGGTGCTTGGTATCATTGTTTCTCTTCAGTTAACCATGGCTATCTCTAAAGAAACACGTGCAGCCATCATTGCACTGCACAAAAATGGCCTAACAGGGAAGAGTATCGCAGCTACAAAGATTGCACCTCAGTCAACAATCTATCGCATCATCAAGAACTTCAAGGAGAGAGCTTCCATTGTTGTCAAAAAGGCTCCAGGGCGCCCAAGAAAGACCAGCAAGCGCCAGGACCGTATCTTAAAACTGTTTCAGCTGCGGGATCGGACTACCAGCAGTGCCGAGCTTGTTCAGGAATGGCAGCAGGCTGGTGTGAGTGCTTCAGCATGCACTGTGAGGCGGAGACTCTTTGAACAAGGCCTGGTTTCAAGGAGAGCAGCAAAGAAGCCACTTCTCACCAGAAAAAGCATCAGGGACCGACTGATATTCTGCAAAAGGTACAGTGAGTGGACTGCTGAGGACTGGGGCAAAGTCATTTTCTCTGATGAATCCCCTTTTCGATTGTTTGGGACATCTGGAAAACAGCTTATTCGGAGAAGAAGAGGTGAGTGCTACCACCAGTCTTGTCTCATGCCAACTGTAAAGCATCCTGAAACCATTCATGTGTGGGGTTGCTTCTCAGCCAAGGGAATCTGCTCACTCACAGTCTTGCCTAAAAACACAGCCATGAATAAAGAATGGTACCAGAATGTCCTCCAAGAGCAACTTCTCCCAACCGTCCAAGAGCAGTTTGGCGCCCAACAATGCCTTTTCCAGCATGATGGAGCACCTTGCCATAAAGTAAAGGTGATAACTAAATGGCTCATGGAACAAAACATAGAGATTTTGGGTCCATGGCCTGGAAACTCTCCAGATCTTAATCCCATTGAGAACTTGTGGTCAATCATCAAGAGACGGGTGGACAAACAAAAATAAACAAATTCTGGCAAAATGCAAGCATTGATTATGCAACAATGGACTGCTATCAGTCAGGATTTGGTCCAGAAGTTGATTGAGAGCATGCCAGGAAGAATTGCAGAGGTCTTGAAGAAGAAGGGTCAACTGTTGTGAATTCTGTGGCCAAGTTCCCTCCTGTGGTCGAGAGTGGTACTTCGGCTGGTTCTGTCTATGAGCTCCCTTTGGTGGATGAGAGTGGTACTGCGGCTTCTGAGTTTCCTTCCTCAGGTGATGAGGTTAAGTCGTTAGGTGCTGCTCTATTTAACTCCACCTGGTGCTTTGATCCTGGCCTCCAGTCAATGTTCTAGTATTGGTCTTGCTTCCTCCTGGATCGTTCCTGTGGCCTGTCTATCCTGCATAAGCTAAGTTTTGCTTGTGTTATTTTTGCTTGCTATTTTTTCTGTCCAGCTTGCTTTATTGGTTTTTCTTGCTTGCTGGAAGCTCTGAGACGCAGAGGGAGCACCTCCGTACCGTTAGTCGGTGCGGAGGGTCTTTTTGCCCCTCTGCGTGGTTGTTTGTAGGTTTTTGTGTTGACCGCAAAGCTATCTTTCCTATCCTCGGTCTATTCAGTAAGTCGGGCCTCACTTTGCTAAATCTATTTCATCTCTGTGTTTGTATTTTCATCTTACTCACAGTCATTATATGTGGGGGGCTGCCTTTTCCTTTGGGGAATTTCTCTGAGGCAAGGTAGGCTTATTTTTCTATCTTCAGGGCTAGTTAGTTTCTCAGGCTGTGCCGAGTTGCATAGGGAGCGTTAGGCGCAATCCACGGCTACCTCTAGTGTGGTGTGTTAGGATTAGGGATTGCGGTCAGCAGAGTTCCCACGTCTCAGAGCTCGTCCTTTGTTTTTGGTAATTGTCAGGTCACTTTGTGTGCTCTGAACTTCAATGTCCATTGTGGTTCTGAATTACCTGATCATAACAGTCAACACTGCAAATATTGACTTGCTGCATTAACTCATTCTAACTGTTAATATAACCTATTGGTACTCATAATATGATTACAATTATATTTCTGTATGTGATATAAACATCAGACAAACACTAATAAAAACCAAAGGGCTGCAGATCATGTGAAAATATAATTTTGGTGTCATTCTCAAAAATTTTGGCCATGACTGTACACAAGCAAAGAGTTGGATGTGAACCAGGGTTATAAAGACAGGGAAGGCAGATCACATGAGCAGAAGCGAGGCAGCAGATGCCATCTTGGAAAAGGGCAAAAAGTATCACAAATGAAACAGAGTCCTGACAGTTGCGGCCAGCACCAACATATGTGTGTCCACCTGACCGCTACCATCTGAAGGATTATTTAGCCTCCATACCCGCCACTGATGCCGGTAAACGCTGTGTAGTACCCTTGGCACCTTTCACCAAGCTGCCTTGTGGGAACACAGCGCAGCACATGACATCTTGCCGACAACACCTTCAATTCGGTAAGAGTCTTCATTGTTTATCCTTTTTCATCACGTAAGTGCGGCACCTTCAGCATTTGTGGGTTGTACATCTACACATGTTTGTTTCTGCCGTTATATATCCGTACTTGGAGGCACGGCATATACCACGAGGCAGCACTAGTTTGGCAGCTTACACATCAACTCGCAATTGGGTGTACCGCTCCCGGTCGGGTGCTTCATATTTTATTGCTGCATATATGTGGAGTTTTTAGATTGCATTTCTGTGGCCAGAGGCACTGGCATTCTAGTCACTCTAGCGCGGTATCTATTTTTAGCATTTTTTGGTTTTGACAGGAGTGGCACAATTTCTAGAGATACCAGCAGCTGGGGGATTACTTCATCTATCCCCACTTACCGAGTGGATTATAGTGGTGAGTGCCAGTGATATTTGTATACCAAAACATATACCTCCCCTTTTGCTGCATCAACCAAACGCACTGTATCCATCTTTTTCCCCGCTAGCCGCTTGACCCAATCTTGCCGAGTTACCCTCAGGCGTACTAACACCTGATACGCCACTCCTCTCTCCCACAGACGCAGAAACCCCTTCCCCTGCACCCACATTACCATACCCACCAACACTTCCCGTTGCGTTCCCATGTGGACAGCGGGCGCATCAAAACAATGCATCCGCATGCATCCGCATGTCCTGCGTAACCAATGTTAAAGATATGCGGGACGCATGCAGAAATATGCAGAAGTAGGCGGGGCTTAACAGAGGACCCACACAGCCTTTCACAAAACCCCTGAATGCGAATGTGAACTTAGCATAATACATACATGCAGGAGTATACTGACACATATAAGTGCTTCTCACTAAATCAGAATATCTTTAAAAAGTAAAATTAATTCCAGTTGTTCAATACAAAAGCGAAACTCATATATGTTTAAAGAGTCATTACAAACAGAGTGATATATTTCAAGTGTTTAGTTCTTACCATAACCCCATAGAGAACCTATGGGGAATTGTCAAAAGGAAGATGAGAGACACCAGACCCAACAATGCAGACGAGCTGAAGGCTGCGATCAAAGCAACCTGGGCTTCCATAACACCTCAGCAGTGCCACAGGCTGATCGCCTCCATTCCACGATGCATTGATGTAGTAATTGATGCAAGAGGAGCCCCGACCAAGTATTGAGTGCATTTACTGAACATACATTTCAGTAGGCCAACATTTTTAGATTTTAAAATGGGTTTTCATTGGCTGTAAGCCATAATCATCAACATAAACACCTATAATAGATCACTCTGTTTGTAATGTGTCTATATAATATGAGATTCACTTTTTGTATTGAAGAACTGAAATAAATTAACTTTTCATGATATTCTAATTTAGTGAGAAGCACCTGTAACTGACTGTACTGTAGTTTCATCCATCAGACACTAGATGGCGCTGTGGTTCCCAGTGACGTCAGGGGTCCTGCAGCCTCTAGTCAGTAATAGCAGCAGTAAACATTGCCGGGTGCGGTGGCGTGCGCCTGTAATCCCAGCAACTAGGGGGGCTTAGTCTGGGGGATCGCTTGAGTCCAGGAGTTCGAGGCTGGCTGCACTGGGCTATGTCAATCGGGTGTCTGCACTAAGTTAAGCAATTAATAAGGTGGCTGTTGAGAAGAGAGCTCAAAGCTTACCAGGATATGGAAGAGGGATGAACCGGCCCAGGACGGGAGCGCGGTGAAACCCACAAGCTGATAAATAGTGAGACTACTCCTGTGAATAGCCAGTGTATAACAGCGTGACACAGACTTTTTATGCGCACAGAAAATATTAATTTTATCAGGGAATAATGTATTATCTAAATCAGATTTTTTTTGGTCAATGTTTTTTTCCCAATGTTTTTATTCCCCATATAACAATCTGTATTAAAAATAAAAAGTAGTAATATAATATTATTATGAGTATTATAATTATTATTTATTTTTAGAGCACCATTGAGTCCATGTAAAGGGTTACATACAGTGTACAAATAAAAAAAAAACACGGTGAACAAACTAATAATGACAGACTGGTACAGAGAAGAGAGGGCCCTACCCTTGCAGGCCTACAGTCTCGAGGATAATGGGGTGGAGACAGTAGGGTAGGGGGTCACGGCAGCTTAGGTGGCGGTGAGGTGGTAGTAGGGTCGTGTCAGGCTGTAGGCCTTCATGGAGAGGTAGGTTTTCAAGTTCTGTCTGAAGGTTTCGACTGTGGCAGATAATCCAATGTGTCAAGGCACAGAGTTCCAGAGGATGGGGGACACTTATGAGTAGTCTTGGAGGCAATTGGGGGTGAAATTTATGAGTGTGCAGAATAGAAGGAGGTCTTGGGAAGACCGGAGGTTGCATGTTGGAAGATATCAGGAGATTCGTTCTGAGATATATGGAGGAGACAGATTATGGATGGCTTTGTGGGTCAATGTTAGCAGATTTAACTAGATACGCTGGTGAATTGTCATGCTGTGGTGGTCTTCGGTAAGGAAGGGGGGCCTCACACTATCCCTGGAAATGGGACCCTAAGTATCCCTGTCCTGGGCATACTCTAAAAGGCAGAAAAGCCCAAGCCTCTGACCTTACTGTGCTCCTGTTAGTGTCCTAATCTATCCCCTCCCCAGGAGGCCTGGGACAGATATGTTAAGGTACCGTCACACTAGACGATATCGCTAGCGATCCGTGACGTTGCAGCGTCCTGGCTAGCGATATCGTCCAGTGTGACAGGCAGCAGCGATCAGGCCCCTGCTGTGATATCGCTGGTCGGGAAAGAAAGTCCAGAACTTTGTTTCGTCGCTGGATCTCCCGCTGACATCGCTGAATCGGCGTGTGTGACGCCGATTCAGCGATGTCTTCGCTGGTAACCAGGGTAAACATCGGGTTACTAAGCGCAGGGCCGCGCTTAGTAACCCGATGTTTACCCTGGTTACCATCGTTAAAGTAAAAAAACAACCACTACATACTTACCTACCGCTGTCTGTCCCCGGCGCTGTGCTTTCCTGCACTCACTGTGAGCACAGCGGCCAGAAAGCAGAGCGGTGACGTCACCGCTCTGCTTTCCGGCTGCCCGGCGCTCACAGCCAGAGCAGAGAAGCAGAGCGCCGGGGACAGACAGCGGTAGGTAAGTATGTAGTGGTTGTTTTTTTACTTTAACGATGGTAACCAGGGTAAACATCGGGTTACTAAGCGCGGCCCTTAGTAACACAAAATCATCATTATATCATTACCCTCAGTCACATCTGAAACAATTATTATTGATTGGAAGCTCGAGATAATAAACTGTACAAAACTTCTACATTTTTCATAAAATACGTATCTAGCCATGTATTTGTACTTTCTCACTATCTACTATATAATTGTCTAGGGGTCACTTCCGTCTTTCTGTCTGTCTGTCCTTCTGTCTGTCACGGATATTCATTGGTCGCGGCCTCTGTCTGTCATGGAATCCAAGTCGCTGATTGGTCTCGCCAGCTGCCTGTCATGGCTGCCGCGACCAATCATCGACGGCCACAGTCCGATTAGTCCCTCCCTACTCCCCTGCAGTCAGCGCCTGGCGCCCGCTCCATACTCCCCGCAGTCATCGCTCACACAGGGTTAATGCCAGCGGTAACGGACCACGTTATGCCGCGGGTAACTCACTCAGTTACTGCCGCTATTAACCCTGTGTGACCAAGTTTTTACTATTGATGCTGCCTATGCAGCGTCAATAGTAAAAAGATCTAATGTTAAAAATAATTAAAAAAAAATAAAAAAAAAATCATCATATACTCACCCTCCGGTGCCATTCCCGCTCCTCGCGATGCTCTGGTGCTAAGGATGGTATGCGACAAAGACCTTCCATGATGTCACGATCATGTGATCGTGAAGTCATCACAGGTCCTGCGCGCCTGCGCGAGAAGGACCTTCCATAACGTCACGGTCATGTGACCATGACGTCATCACACCCTGGGACCGGAAGCTGGCGACAGAACTACAAGGGGCCCTCGGATCGGAAGGTGAGTATATGTTTACTTTTTATTTTGTAACCTGTGACATACGTGGCTGGGCAATATACTACGTGACTGACCAATATACTACGTGGCTGGGCAATATACTATGTGGCTCTGTGCTGTATACTACGTCACTGGGCAATATACTACGTAACTGGGCAATATACTACGTGGCTGGGCAATATACTACGTGGCTCTGTGCTGTATACTACGTCGCTGGGCAATATACTACGTGGCTGGGAAATATACTACGTGGCTGGGAAATATACTACGTGACTGGGCAATATACTACGTGGCTGGGCAATATACTACGTGGCTGGGCAATATACTACATGGCCTGTGCAATATACTATGTGGCCTGTGCAATATGCTACGTGACTGGGCAATATACTACGTGACTGGGCAATATACTACGTGACTGGGCAATATACTACATAGCTGGGCAATATAGTACGTGACTGGGCAATATACTCCGTGGCTCTGTGCTGTATACTACGTCGCTGGGCAATATACTACATGGCTGGGCAATGTACTACGAGGACATGCATATTCTAGAATACCTGATGCGTTAGAATAGGGCGGTACGGTTGCTCAGTGGATAGCACTGCAGTGCTGGAGTCCTGGGTTCTAATCCCTCCTTGGACAACATCTACAAGGTGTTTGCATGTTCTCCCCGTGTTTGCGTGGGTTTTCTCCGGGTTTTCCAGAT
Source organism: Ranitomeya imitator (assembly GCF_032444005.1). Taxonomy (NCBI): domain Eukaryota; kingdom Metazoa; phylum Chordata; class Amphibia; order Anura; family Dendrobatidae; genus Ranitomeya; species Ranitomeya imitator. The sequence continues at coordinate 711,688,405 of NC_091282.1, read as the reverse complement.
TCCTCCCACATTCCAAAGACATACTGATAGGGAATTTAGATTGTGAGCTCCATCGAGGACAGTGATGATAATGTATGCAAAACTGTAAAGCGCTGTGGAATATGTTAGCACTATATAAAAATAAAAGATTATTATTATTAATCGGGCCACCATCTAGTTTCTCCATATTCTGCTTTTCTGCCTCCTGATCTCTATGTGATGCCGTTAACCTGAGTGCTACTGACACCTACTGGTAGAACTTAGAAAATGCTTCTATCTGTGTGCAGTACTGGTTGTTACCAGTAGAGACCGCTCCGGTCCAAACCTTCAGGACAGAACAGTAATCACTGACACTGAGCAATTCCCATTATAATAAGGTTGCAGTGCAGCCATCATCAGGGAATAATGTATTGTCTAAATCAGGTTTTTTTTGGTCAATCTTTTCCCCATATAACAATCTGTGTTAAAAATAAAAAGTAGTAATATAATATTATTATTATAATTATTATTTATGCTTACAGCAAAATAGTCCATGTAAGGGGTTACATACAGTGTACAAAAAAAAAAACCGCGGTGAACAAACTAATAATGACAGACTGGTACAGAAAAGAGAGGGCCCTACCCTTGCAGGCCTACAGTCTCGAGGATAATGGGATGGAGACAGGAGGGTAGGGGGTCACGGCAGCTTAGGTGGTGGTGAGGTGGTAGTAGGGTCGTGTCAGGCTGTAGGCCTTCCTGGAGAGGTCGGTTTTCAAGTTCCGTCTGAAGGCAGATAATCAAACGTGTCGAGGCACAGAGTTCTAGAGGATGGGGGACACTTATGAGTAGTCTTGGAGGCAATTGGGGGTGAAATTTATGAGTGTGGAGAATAGACGGAGGTCTTGGGAAGACCGGAGGATGCGTGTTGGAAGATATCAGGAGATTCGTTCTGAGATATATGGAGGAGACAGATTATGGATGGCTTTGTGGGTCAATGTTAGCAGATTTAACTAGATACGCTGGTGAATTGTCATGCTGTGATGGTCTTTGGTAAAGATGGGGGGCCTCACACTATCCCTGGAAATGGGACCCTAACTATCCCTGTCCTGGGCATACTCTAAAAGGCAGAAAAGCCCAAGTCTCTGACCTTACTGTGCTCCTGTTAGTGTCCTAATCTGTCTCCTCCTCCAGGAGGCCTGGGACAGATATGTTAGTCTATAAACTTGTAAGACAAACAGGAATAACAAAAAGCAACTTACATACAAAAACTCTCACCATGGGTAGAGAGAAATAAAGGAAAGGATAGGAATGTACAAACCAACTGGGAATTGGATAAAGGAGAAAGCGTACACTCAAAAACAGGAAACAACAATCTCCAGCAGCAACTACGAACTCCAACTTCAGCACACCAACTCCAGCAAGCCAGGAAGTAAACTTTCACAGGCAGGTATGATAATGTCTTGCCTGATTTTATAGAGAGAGAAAATGAGCTGGTCAGTAGCTTCTGTGAGAGGGAGGTGCATGTCTCCAACCAGCATACAAAGACTTGGTAACCTCTTCAGCGCCAATGGAAACGAAGTCCATTTAATATGAGGAACAAAACACACAGGCTAAATGGAAGACCTGTGGTTCAAAACACAAAGATCGCCTAACCCCAATTCTGCTGGTGTCTGATGGTCCCGACACTCATCCTGGTCTGAGATTTCACCAGGACCCATGCCACAGATGTGACTGTTCTGTCTCCGCCATCTAGTTTGTTAGCCCGATTATCTGTTTGCATAATTGCAGTTTTCTCAGCCAGTATACAGGAGCTGATATATTCATACCTTTATTTATCTGTGATGCTTTGGCTCCCTCTAGCGGTCACAGTTATGTTGGCAGTTCCATTTTCTGTTTTTGGCATTTTCCATTTCTCATTCTCCTCCCCCTTTGCAATGCATTATGGTAGCTCAGCCTCCATCTCCCTCCATTTCCCTTTCACTTCCTTCAGTCTGCTTTCAAGGAAAAACGCTTGTACTTCATCCCCCTTGTGATTGCATTGCCGGTATGTCTTTATGTTTTCTCTAGATAATCCCTGCTCTATATTAGCCTAGCTTAACCAGTTGTACTTCTAGTTCAGTTACTAGCCTTCTAAATGTTATGCATAATGTACATCATGTGTAGTATGTATTTATTCTATACCATGCACTGATTCTATGTATATCATTGTTCACAGTTTCACCGCATCAATATACCACTACGTTTAATAAAGCACAGACTCAACCACAGTCTCCTTATTGGACTCTGGTATAGCGGTTTAGCTGACTGTATAACTACGTATGAGCCTGCCTCATCTAGTGAGGACAGAACAGTGAAACGGCAGCCATCCAACTAGTGGGATTCAAGTCACCGGCTGCTCAGAGACTAAATACAGCTGCAGCAATCTCTGCACAGCCAATCACTTTCCCAAGACACCATGTCTCACAAATCGCATAGGACAAGATCTGTTACTTCCGTCTCCTCAAAGACAACATCCATCAGCAGCGCGGTCGCCATTGCCCGCGCAAATGCTGAAGCCGCCAAAATACGAGCAAGCTTTGCTGACCAAGAGATGCAACTTAAATTAGAAAAAGCACGCCTAGATGACGAAGAGAGAAGGTTGCAGTTAGAGAGAGCCGAGCAAGAGAGAAGAATGCAGTTAGAGAAGGCACGCGTGGATGCTGCCTTAGAAAGCCTAGCGGCAAAAAGGGAAGCTGCCGCAGCCCTCGCCGAAGCAGAATCGCTAGAAGCCGTGCAAAATCCCAAGCTGCATAGCCAAAGCAGTATGTCGAGTCTGGAGTTTCCACTGCAAGACTCACCACAACACACATCTCAGTATGTTAATGAACTTCCTGATCCAAACTATAACCCTGAACCAGTACCAAAACCAGAATACGACACCTCCAGCGAAGTGAGCGAGAGTCGTCACGGGGCTCAGGACAGAAACAAACTCGAAAATGTGAGGCAAAACAACTCTGCTAATGACTACCTTGCCCCTCACCAGGTAACCAACGTGGATCACCCTGCTGACACACCGTACATCAGGCTGAAGCAATACGACACTGGCTGGCGCCACCCTGAGGACGCTAACAGGTACGAACGCACCTCACATCACTATCAGGGCGACCCATCACCAGTATACTCTGCTGACAACCGGTTCACGACAGAATTTGCCAAGTTCTTCACACGACGTGAACTGGTTGCCAAGGGACTCATGAAATTCACTGACCGAGCTGAAGGTTACAGAGCTTGGAAAGCTTCCTTCCAAAATGTCACTAGAGACTTGGGGCTACAACACAGGGAAGAGATAGACCTGTTAGTCAAATACCTGGGAGAAGAGTCAGTCAAACACGCAGTAAGGATCAGAGACATTAATATAAACCGCCCTGAGACTGGCCTCAAAGAGATCTGGAAAAGGCTGGATGAGTGTTACGGCTCAGCAGAAGTAATAGAAAGAGCCTTGTTCAAAAGAATCGATGACTTTCCCAAAATATCTAACAAAGGTCTCCAGAAACTTAGAGAGCTAAGCGACCTGCTAAAGGAAGTCCAAGTTGCCAAATACGAGGACGACCTACAGGGACTTGCATTTCTCGACACAGCCAGAGGTGTTAACGATATAGTCCGAAGTTGCCCTACAATCTGCAGGAGAGGTGGCTCACACATGGTTCCACGTACAAATACAAACACAGGGTTCCATTCCCTCCCTTCTCCGTTTTTGTAGACTTCATACACCAACAAGCGAGAATTAGAAACGATCCCAGCTTTGACTTTGCAATACCATATGCCACACCATCACCACCTGCAAATCCACGCAGAACATCTGTAGCAGTACACAAGACTTATGTTTCTTCTTCAGGTTCTAATTACAGGTCTGCTGGCTGCTCCCAATCAGAGACAAAGGTGCAGGGCCCTGACAAGCAGTGCCCAATTCATCAGAAGCCTCATCCTCTCCTGAAATGCAGAGCCTTCAGAGGAAAATCTATGCCAGATCGCAGAAGCTTCCTGAAAGAAAACGGTATCTGCTACAAGTGCTGCTCGTCCACAGTTCATCTCGCCAAGGATTGCAAGGTCAGTGTAAAATGCACAGAATGTGGCACCACAGATCATAACACCGCTCTACACCCTGGCCCAGCTCCATGGAGTACACAAAACACGCCAGCTGACAGTGAGCATGGCGGGGAGGAAAGGAGCACTGATACAGCTACGCCAGAGATCACTTCACAATGTACCGAGGTCTGCAAAGGGACAATAGACAGTAGGTCCTGTTCAAAAATATGCCTCGTCAAAGTATACCCGAAGGGCCATAGAGACCAAGCTGTAAGACTGTATGCTATCTTGGATGATCAAAGTAATCGATCCTTGGCTAGATCAACGTTCTTTGACCTATTCAACATCAAAGGGCCAAGCACTCCCTACTCCTTAAAGATGTGTGCAGGTACTGTGACAAAAGCAGGCAGGAAAGCTACTGACTACCAGATCGAGTCTTTAGACGGACAATTCTGCCTACCGCTACCTACGATCATCGAATGTAACCAGATCCCAGACAACAGATCTGAAATCCCTACACCAGATGTAGCAATCCATCACGCTCACTTAAAACGAATAGCACACCTTATACCGGAACTCGACCATCAGGCCCAGATAATTCTGCTGTTGGGGAGAGATATCCTGCAGGTTCATAAAGTGAGACGTCATATCAATGGACTCCACAATGCTCCCTATGCCCAAAGGCTAGACCTAGGATGGGTCATAATTGGCAACGTATGCTTGGGACGCATGCACGCCCCATCTTCTGTGACAAGCATGCTGACAAATACATTGGAGAAAGGACGTCCATCTCTGTTTCAACCTTGTAACAATGAGTTCCATGTCAGGGAACTGCCACACAGCATCCAACTATCTGATCATTTAATAGACTTTACTCACGACAGCAGTATAGTGTCAGGAAGCTATGAGGATCAGTTAGGGTGCACAGTCTTCCAGAGAACTAAGCAGGACAACCAAGTGTCAATGTCGGTAGAGGACAAGTTGTTCTTAGAGGTAATGGACAAGGGACTCGTTAAAGATGAGACCAACAGCTGGGTCGCACCTCTTCCCTTCAAAACCCACAGACCACATCTACCGAACAACAGAAATCAGGCATTACAACGTTTCTCCTCTCTCAAACGTAATCTGCAAAAGAAACTAGAAATGAAAGATCACTTTTTCTCCTTCATGTCAAAGATTTTTGAAAACTGTCACGCAGAACTAGCTCCCACTCTCAAAGACTCTGAAGAATGCTGGTTCCTACCCATGTTCGGAGTATACCACCCTAAGAAACCAGGCCAGATCAGAGTCGTGTTTGATTCCAGTGCTAAATTTAATGATGTCTCCCTGAATGACGTTCTACTGACAGGACCAGACCTCAATAACAAACTATTGGGTGTACTTATGCGCTTCCGTAAGGATTCCATTGCCTTCATCGCTGACTTCCAGCAAATGTTCCATTGTTTCCTTGTGAGAGAGAGAGACAGGAGCTTCCTAAGATTCTTCTGGTACAGAGACAATGATCCTACTAAAGAAGTCACAGAGTATCGCATGAGAGTGCACATCTTTGGCAACAGTCCTTCCCCTGCAGTCGCCATTTACAGACTCAAAAGGTCGGCTCAGGAAGGAGAACCAGAATACGGAGCAGATGTCAGACGATTCATAGAAAAGGACTTTTATGTCGACGACTGTCTAAAAGCCATGCCTTCAAATGATACTGCCATCAGTCTTCTCAGGAGAGCCCAGGACATGCTTGCCTGCTCGAACCTTAGGCTTCATAAAATAGCCTCAAACAGCCAAGAACTCATGGAAGCGTTCCCTTCTCAGGACCTATGTAATGGTCTCAGAGACCTGTACCTGGGGTCAGACCCCGCACCAATGCAACGCAGCCTCGGGCTTCTCTGGAATCTACAGTCAGACACTTTCACCTTTCAGGTCAGCCAGGAAGAAAGGCCTTTCACACGTAGAGGCGTCCTGTCTACCATCAACAGTCTGTATGATCCCTTGGGTTTCGCAGCTCCTGTTACTATACAAGGCAATGCCCTACTAAGAGACTTAAGGTACCTTCACACATAACGATATTGTTAACGATATCGTTGCTATTTGTGACGTAGCAACGATATCGTTAATGAAATCGTTATGTGTGACAGCGACCAACGATCAGGCCCCTGCTGGGAGATCGTTGGTCGCTGAATAAAGTCCAGAACTTTATTTCGTCGCTGGACTCCTGCTGACATCGCTGGATCGGCGTGTGTGACACCGATCCAGCGATGTCTTCACTGGTAACCAGGGTAAACATCGGGTAACTAAGCGCAGGGCCGCGCTTAGTAACCCGATGTTTACCCTGGTTACCATCCTAAAAGTAAAAAAAAACAAACACTACATACTTACCTACAGCCGTCTGTCCTCCAGCGCTGTGCTCTGCTCTCCTCCTGTACTGGCTGTGAGCGTCGGTCAGCCGGAAAGCAGAGCGGTGACGACACCACTCTGCTTTCTGGCCGCTGTGCTCACAGACAGTACAGGAGGAGAGCAGAGCACAGCGCTGGAGGACAGACGGCTGTAGGTAAGTATGTAGTGTTTGTTTTTTTTTACTTTTAGGATGGTAACCAGGGTAAACATCGAGTTACTAAGCGCGGCCCTGCGCTTAGTTACCCGATGTTTACCCTGGTTACCGGCATCGTTGGTCGCTGGAGAGCGGTCTGTGTGACAGCTCTCCAGCGACCAAACAGCGACGCTGCAGCGATCCGGATCGTTGTCGGTATCGCTGCAGCGTCGCTTAATGTGAAGGGGCCTTTAACTAGGGAAACATCTGACTGGGATGCACCTCTGCCACCTGATAAGAGGATCCAGTGGGAAGAGTGGAAGAACTCGTTAGCGGCACTCTCCAACCTGCATGTGCCAAGACCATACACCCCTGTGCCATCTACTGAGATACAGAGCCAAAGACTGTACGTATTTGCAGATGCTTCTGTCAAAGCAATTGCCTCTGTTGCCTACCTCAAAACTGTAGACTCCAAATGCCAGTGCCACATTGGTTTCGTCATGGGAAAGGCAAAACTCGCACCACAACCAGAGCACACTATACCCAGGTTAGATGCCGTTCCCTTGTCACACGGACTTTTGGCAGGGAGAGAAAATGTTGGATTCATATTTTTCGGAATGTGAGTTACACAAAGATATTTTTTCACTCAGCACAAAAAGTCTGGAGTACAAATTATTTTTGGTTGTGGAAAGAGAAGTAAATCTGTTTTGGACTAACAACTCGTTAAAATCCTATGTTGATTGCGGACGTGTGCCGCGTGGCCTTAGGGTCATGAAGGAAATGGCTCAATTTAAGGATAACGAGGCGTTTGTAAAAGAATGGGAGAATGGGAGCTGCAGCTCGTACTAAAGCAGAATATTACTAATTATGAAGCAACTAAATTAGAATTAATTAAAACGAAAGATGAATTAAAAGCCAGATTATCTGACTCACAATGGTCAGTCATGGACAAAAAATTAGATACAAAATTAGTGATTTTGCAGAATGAAATAAAACAAAGGAAACGTGACAAATTTATTCGGGACAAGTCTGATTTCGACACCTGTAAAATCTTCACATGGAACAAAGGTGGTCAATCACGAAGCTTCCAAAAAATGCCCAAGAGATATAACCAAAAAGGATCTGCGTGGAAAAAGAGCAAAAAAGATTATCTGACTACAGATTCCGACTCTAGTGCCACTGATGATCTGAGTGGCACAGCTGGTCCATCAAATTTACTTCAGGCTACAGGACAAACTGCATCCCCTTTGGACGCAGGACGCGCTGTGGGGGTAGGCGAAATGGTGGACAGAAATCCCCGAAAAAGAAAACAAGTAACTTGGAGACCAATGTAGCAGAGAATCGTTCCACTACAGTCATTAATCTGACGGATCATGTCCTGAAAGACTCGCATCTCTCGGTATTACCTAAAGGACTAAATTATTGCTTACCAGAAAAATTCAGTATTGTGGACTTCAAGATTGACTTGTACAAAGCAGTGAGAAAGATGCATTTGTTTAAATCCTTTCTGCCTACTAATAAATCTGCCACGTCCAAATCTATTTCACCAGAGGTGTTTCCTGGAGAAATACCTTGTCGGGTTGGTCCCCTGGGTTTCAGGATCACGGAAGACCCTACAGGAGATATTTGGCAGGATGCATGTTTGCTCCTCAGTCTCACTGATCCTGTTCCCATTGTGAACACCAGAGCACATGTCTCGGTGGTACCATTCACTGGTGGAGTAAAATCCACGTATACGCCCCCGGTCTCTCCCGGCAATATCATCGATATCTTTGAAGCCCAGGTTTTAAAAGATATTGAGGCTATATTATACAAAAAATTCCCTAATAATTTGGCATCTGAGGAATTGCGGGCCTTGAAGGAAATACAGGGGTGGACGGATACCATAGTACGGGCCGCGGACAAAGGAGGTAACATTGTCCTCCTGTCTCGTGAATATTACAAAAATGAAGCTCTGAGACAATTATCAGATAGTAACACCTATGTAAAGTTAAAGGGAGACCCGACAGTTAACTTTAAAAATGGTCTCCGCTCGTTGCTGAGACGTCATGTGGAAATAAAAGTCCTGTCAGAAAAACAAGCATCCAAACTTCTGCCAGACTACCCGAGGAAAGCGCATTGGTATCACATACCTAAAATACATAAGTCCCTAGAAAAACCTCCAGGTCGTCCGATCGTATCGGGGGTGGGGTCTTTGACTGAACCGTTGTCCTCTTATTTGGACTGGCTGCTACGTCCTCTCCTGTTAGATGTCCCTTCTTTTATTAAGGACACTGGGGATTTTTTGAGGAGTTTGAAAGGGTTCATTTGGCAGGATAATTTTTGTCTCGCTTCAATAGACATTGAAAGCCTGTACACTAGAATTCCCCAAAGATTAGGTGTGGACACTATAAAGGAGATTTTGGAGAGTACACCTACTGACACTAAGACTATTTCTTTTATTTGCGATGGTTTACTATTCATATTGGAACACAACGCATTCCAATTTGATAGTTATTGGTACAGACATTCGGAGGGTACCGCTATGGGTACCCCCGTCGCATGTACCCTGGCTAATTTATTTTTGGCCAAATTTGAGGAGGAATACATTTACTCTTCCAGAAATCCTTTTCTCCAGCATATCAAATTCTATGCCAGGTATGTGGACGACATGTTCCTGGTGTGGGACGGCCCCCAGGTGGCATTTACAGATTTTGTGGAGTACCTGGGGGGGTCCAACACCATGAACATGAAGTTCACTTCTCAATTTGGAGGGGATGAATTGGTATTTCTAGATGTCAAGTTGAAGGTGAATGAGGGTACCATTCACACTGAGATCCATCGCAAACCGTCTGCGTCCAATTCTCTACTACACTTCAATAGTGTCCATCCCTTCTACACAAAACAGGCTTTGCCTTTCAGCCAGTTTTTATGAGTAAAAAGAGTGAATAGTGACACAAGAGGGTTCGAGCAGCAATCCAATGAGATGTATAGCAGGTTTGTGGAGCGGGGTTACCCGCAACCTATTTTGGATAGAGCGCTCAGTAGAGCTACAAATATGAACCTTAGCGATTCCTCGGGTAGGAACAACAAAAAAGAAGAAAAGAAATTTGTTTTTTGTTTCAAATTTGGGCCCATGGATTCGGCCATCAGGTCCGCAGTTAGAAAAAACTGGCAGATCTTGGGACAAGACAGCGATTTAAAAGAAATGGTTGATAGAGGACCCTTGTTCGCATGTCGTCGCAGCAAAAACGTGAGAGACATGCTGGTACGTAATAGATTTGCTTCCAAACGGGAGACGTGGCTGGGTGGGAATGCGCCCAAAGGCAATTTTAAGTGCGGACAATGTAATTTCTGCACGTATCATCTCACGGGCAATAGCATTAGAATTGGTCCTATCCAACATGTGGTACATGATTTTATTACCTGTAGGTCCACATATATTGTTTACATCATTTTTTGCCCTTGCGGCTTCTTCTATATTGGTAAGACTATTCGGCCTTTGTTTATCAGGATCAGGGAACATTTCAACTCAGTTAGGACAGGAAAAGGGGTCCCGAAACTGATTAATCATGTGAAGACTCATCATGAGAGTGATGTACGCACCTTGCGATTTGTAGGACTGGAAAGAGTGGCCTCGCCGCAACAGGGAGGTGATTGGAATCGCCTCCTATTACAGAGAGAAGGGAGGTGGATACTCCGCGCAGGCGCTCTAGGTCCATTAGGTTTGAACGAAAGAATCGACATGTCCGTCTTTTTGTAAAAGTTTTTTTCAGAATAGCTTCTTTACTGATAGTGTATCTATATATTGTCTCCACTTTTTTGCTTGTTGTTTGATTATGATTGTTTTTAATTTTCGTATCTTTGTTTAATTACCACTATGTTTCGAATACAGGTGATTTAATCCTGTGGAAATAAAAGAACAACCCTCACTTCCTTTTGCTATCAAGGACCCGTTGAAGTGCCGTATAGCACGAAACGGCCGTAGTCCGTTCACTGTTCACTTTCCTCCCTGCCGATGTTTTAAATATGTCCGAATAAAACTGTGACCACCGTACTTGGGGTAAGTGCGCTTCTTTTTCTTGTGCTTTTGCATGACATGGACTGTTTGGATTTTTCTTCAAGCTGCACCCCCAATGGTATCAGAGGGAACGTTCTGAGTAGGCATTGAACGCTGTTCATACTATCTGGGTTAAAGACTTTAGGGTCAGGCAATAAGCAGCGGTGCGGTGACATTTTTTCTTTTGCTCTTGGTTGGACTGTTTATACCCAGGTTAGAGCTTTGTGCCGTAGTCTTAGCTGTTGAGTTAGCGGAGTTCATCTAATCCGAAATGGATATCGACCTGACACAGGCCAAGTTCTACTCAGACAGCAAAGTAGTCCTGGGATATATCCACAACGAAACCAGGCGATTCTACGTTTATGTCAATAACAGAGTGCTACGAATCAGGAGATCAGTTCATCCAAAGCAGTGGCATTACATACCCACAGATCAGAATCCCGCGGATCATGCAACTAGAGCAGTTGACGCAAGTCAACTAGGAAGCACAACGTGGCTCTCTGGACCAAAACTATTGTACATTGAGGAATGTTTTCCAGACACCTTTGAACTAGTAGGAGAGGACTCAGATGCTGAAATCCGCCCTCAGGTGTCTACACTACATACAATGACCTCTGTTATCCAGCTTGGATCTTGCAGGTTCGACAGATTCTCAAGTTGGAAGTCACTTACTCGAGCCATTACCTGCCTGACTCATATAGCTCGCTCATTCAGGACCACCAGAACTCGTGACATGGAAAAATGTAAAGGAGCAGCGAGGCTTACCCACGAAAGCCTAATCACCTTCATGGCTGAAGCTGCAGCTATAATCAACGCAAGACCCCTGGTTCCAGTTCCTAACGACCCTGAGGAACCCTTGTTATTGACTCCAGCTACTCTACTTACCCAGAAAACAGGACTGTCCAGTGCCCCTCCAGGAGGATTCGACGCTAAGGACCTCTACAAGCACCAATGGAGACAGGTACAAAGTCTTGCAAATACTTTCTGGGACAGGTGGCGCAAACAATATTTGTCTACCCTGCAGCCACGTGCGAAGTGGCAATCTACTAAACCTAATCTGAACATAGGTGACCTTGTTCTTGTGAAAGACTGTCAGATTCACCGGCACCGGAACCAGTGGCCACTTGGTCTAGTTACCACAACATTCCCGAGCAAGGAAGGCAACGTCCACAAAGTTGAGCTAAGGATGACCAAAGGGCATGAACCTAAGACATTTTCCAGACCGGTATCTGAACTGGTCCTATTGTTGCCTTCGGAAGAAAGGAGTAGTGACATCCGTTGATGCCAGACGGGGAGTGTTCTGTCTCCGCCATCTAGTTTGTTACCCCGATTATCTGTCTGCATAATTGCAGTTTTCTCAGCCAGTATACAGGACCTGATATATTCATACCTTTATTTACCTGTGATGCTTTGGCTATCTCTAGCGGTCAGAGTTATGTTGGCAGATCCATTTTCTGTTTTTGGCATTTTCCATTTCTCATTCTCCTCCCCCTTTGCAATGCATTATGGTAGCTCAGCCTCCATTTCCCTCCATTTCCCTTTCACTTCCTTCAGTCTGCTTTCAAGGAAAGATGCTTGTACTTCATCCCCCTTGCGATTGCATTGCCGGTATGTCTTTATGTTTTCTCTAGATAATCCTATATTAGCCTAGCTTAACCAGTTGTACTTCTAATTCAGTTACTAGCTTTCTAAATGTTATGCATAATGTACATCATGTGTAGTATGTATTTGTTCTATACCATGCACTGATTCTATGTATATCATTGTTCACAGTTTCACCGCATCAATATACCACTACGTTTAATAAAGCACAGACTCAACCACAGTCTCCTTATTGGACTCTGGTATAGCGGTTTAGCTGACTGTATAACTACGTATGAGCCTGCCTCATTTAGTGAGGACAGAACAGTGACCCAGGCCTCAGACAACAGAACAAAGCAGACGCCTATGCCGAGTCTGAACAGAGAATTTGTGCTTTAGAAATGACAAACCGCCCTCATACAGAAGTGTAATCTACACCAGGTACAACGGGAGGCCGCCCAGTAGCTGAGCCATGTCCATCAGACAGCGAGCACACTACGCAGCCCAAAGCTTACTCCGTAGTTATATACACACATAGGTGTATACATGCTAACAGGTATAAACTAACACATACATGCAGCTCTATACTGACTTATGTTACTGACTTTATAGCAGTTTCACCCTGCAGACACTAGATGGCGCTGTGGTTCCCGATGACGTCACGGCTCCTGCAGCCTCTAGTCAGTAATAGCAGCAATAGACATTGCCGGGTGTGGTGGCGTGCGCCTGTAATCCCAGCTACCAGGGAGGCTGAGGCTGGTGGATCGCTTGAGTCCAGGAGTTCTGGGCTGCCCTGTGCTATGTCGATCGGGTGTCCGCACTAAATTCGGCATCAATATGGTGACTCTGGGGGAGCTCGGAGCTACCAGGTTGTCCTAATGAGGGGTGAACCGGCCCAGGTCGGAAACGGAGCAGGTCAAAACCTCCGTGCCGATCAGTATTGGGACCGCGCCTGTGAATAGCCAGTGTAGAGCAGCCTGGACAACACAGCGTGACACAGACTTTTATACAAGCAGAAAATATTCAATTTATAGCACAAAATCAATATTATATCATTACCCTCAGTCACATCTGGAACAATTATTATTGATTGGAAGCTCGAGATAATAAACTATACAAAACTTTTACATTTTTCATAAAATGCATATCTATCCATGTATTTGTACTTTCTCACTATCTACTATATAATTGTCTAGGGGTCACTTCCGACTTTCTGTCTGTCTGTCCTTCTGTCTGTCACGGATATTCATTGGTCGCATCCAGGGGCGGACTGGGCCGGGTGGCAGGAATGCATATGCCCACCGGGCCGGTGCCTGAGCAGCTGGACAGGGCCGCTGGAGGACCGGCATCGATTTTAATACGTAGCGCATTCCGCCAGCCGGCCCTTTAAATCTTGTAAAGTCAGGTCCTGTGTGTGCACGCGCATTGCCGGCGCTGAGAAGCGCCGTGGCAGCCGTGCTAGTGCACGAGCACGGCCGCATTCCTAGGTCCTGCGCGCGCTCGTCTGCTGCCTGTGCCAGCGCGGGCACGCAGGAGATCAGACCACGCGCGCGCATTGAAAGATTTGAAATGTCCGGCGCCTCCACCTGACTGTGTGTGTGTCTGACGCTGGCCGGCCTGCACCAGCGTCAGAGAAAACTGCTCACCAATGCCTGGGATCCTCTTCACCGCCGACGCTGTCACGCTGGACAGGACCCGTCCCACCTCAGCCCTTCATCCTCCCGACCTCACCAGGGACCTGGGTGAGTCCCAAGATGAATTTTTTTTATGTATATACAGCAGTTGCACCTATATAATGTGTATAGACTGCTATATATACATTATATAGGTGATACTGCTGTGTATAATCACTATACTACCTATATAATGTATATATAGCAATCTATATCTTATATAGGTGACAGCTACTGATGCATATATACCTTATATAGGTGACACTGTGGGGTGTGTTTATGTGTGTGTATATATATATATATATATATATATATATATATATATATATGTACATGTATACACAACAGCAGTATCATCTATATAACATATACATCAGTAGCAGTATTGCCTATATAACATATAGACTGCTATACGTAAATTATATAGGTGGTACAGTGATTATATACAGCAGTTGCACCTATATAATGTGTATAGACTGCTATATATACATTATATAGGTGATACCGCTGTATATAATCACTATACCACCTATGTAATGTACGTATAGCAGTCTATATGTTATATAGGTGACACTCTGCTACTGATGCGTATATACCTTATATAGGTGACACTGGGGTGTGTGTGTGTGTATATATCACACCACTGTATACACAGCAGTATCACCTATATAACGTATATACACATCAGTAGCAGTATTGCCCACATATATAAGATACAGACTGCTATATATACATTATATAGGTGATACTGGCTGCTACTGCTGTATATAATCACAATATCACCTATATAATGTATATACAGCAGTCTATATATAGGCAATACTGCTACTGATGTGTATATACATTATATAAGTGATACTGCTGTGTATATACTGTATATCGTTATATAGGCGATACTGGTGTGTGTGTGTGTGTGTATATATACACACACGTACATATATACACAGCAGTATCACCTATATATAATGTATATACACACCAGTAGCAGTATTGCCTATATAATGTATATAGACTGCTGTATATACACTATATAGGTGATACTATCATATACAGCAGTAGCAGTATCGCCTATATAATGTGTATCCAACATTTGCAGTATCACCTGTATAATATGTAGACTACTGCATATACGTTATATAGGCGACACTGCTGTGTATAGTCGCAGTATATATCTATGTATATACACACACACACACACACACACACACACACTAGATGGTGGCCCGATTCTAACTCATCGGGTATTCTAGAATATGCATGTCCACGTAGTATATTGCCCAGCCACGTAGTATACAGCACAGAGCCGCGTAGTATATTGCCCAGCCACGTAGTATACAGCACAGAGCCGCGTAGTATATTGCTCAGTGACGTAGTATATTACCCAGGCAGTTTTGTCACAGGTTAAAAAATAAACATATACTAACCTTTCCGAGGGCCCCTTGTAGTCCACGGCAGCTTCGGGTCCCAGGGTTGGTATGAGCGCAGGACCTGTGATGACGTCGCGGTCACATGACCGTGACGTCATGGCAGGTCCTTCTCCCATACCATCTTTGCCACCGGAACCTGCAACGGAAGAAGGCGGCCGGCGCGAGCGACTACGGAGGGTGAGTATGGCAGGTTTTTTTTATTATTATTTTTAACATTACATTTTTTACTATTAATGCCGCATAGGCAGTGTCATTAGTAAAAAGTTGGGGACACACAGGGTTAATAGCGGCGGTAACGGAGTGCGTTACCCGCGGCATAACGCCATCCGTTACTGCCGGCATTAACCCTGTGTTAGCGGTGACCGGAGGGGATTATGCGGGCGACAGGCACTGACTGCGGGGAGTAAGGACTGTGCCCGTCGCTGATTGGTCGCGGCAGCCATGACAGGCAGCTGGCGAGACCAATCAGCGAATGAATAACCGTGACAGACAGACAGACGGAAGTGACCCTTAGACAACAATTATATAGTGTATATATATATATATATATATCAGTTTCACCTATATAATGTATGTACAGCAGTCACAGTATCACATACAATATATAGGTGATACTACAACTATACACATCAGTCGCAGTATCTAATATATAATTGCCTAGAATACTACTTCCTGCAATTTGTGCCAACTTCCGTGGCTTTGTCCGGAGCTAATGTCCGGAGCTAATGTCCGGAGCTAATGTCCGGAGATTAATTGCCTAGAATACTACTTCCTGCAATTTGTGAAACATACTGATTCACTAAGCAGATGACAAGCCGCACGATGAACCAACGAGTATTTTGTAAAAAGTTATAACTTTATTAACACCAAACAATACAAACAATAAAACAATGCCTCAAAACCATATAAGTAAATAGTGTTACTAGGAGACAGGCGTGAGTAAAATTCTCATAGTTACGAGAAAGCACCAGGTAACAAATACATTCATAGGTTTATAAAATTACATACTAGAGCATGCTGAAAAAATGCCTTTAGTAGATTTTCATATAGGAATCTCAGTACTCAATATAAGTATAGTGTAACACCCTTGGGTGGGTAGGTGATGACCACTTTAATTAGTTAGACTACAAGAAATCATAATTCTAATTGCTGCCACAGCCACTATATCTATTTATTTTAAACATTAGTACTACACAGAATGAATATTCAAACAATTTCTGTTTAACCAATATAACCTGCAGGAATATTCTATGGAATTAATCCAATCATCTCAATACCGATCAGTCACTTTATGAAGCAGATAAAAATCACTGCTGCCATAATTTGCTAGCACAATAAATGATATCTATGTCCGTACTTGGTACAAAAAGCAGTAAACACAACCTTTGTCAGGACCCTATATATATGGTACTACGATACCAGCAACACACAATGATTATACCTGCAAATGCATTCCAAGTAGCTAATGCCTACATGTATACATGGGAATGGTATAAAGCCGAAAAGATTTTTTAGTCTGCAGCAAGCTCAACCAGTGTAGAGACAATTGTCCACATGCTACTGTATGTGTCTAATACACAAAGTGAATAGAAACCCATAAATATACATGTTACCTGAATCGTAAGGTGCTCCCGATACCAGCCACACATGGCACGCCACTGTCCGCCAAACCCCGACGCGCGTTTCGCGACAGCTTCCTCCTGGGGGCGTGTCTACAGGGAGGCATCATAGAGTTTTTAAAGCCGCCTAGAGCCAATAGAATAGAGGAAAGGTGGAGTTTGCCGTCACCTGATGTTAAATACGACCACCTGCTAGAATTCCCGGCAGGGGCGATAGAAATCAAAACCGGCGACGCACCACACAACAGGGGCCTGATATTAAATAAGACCGCCTGCTAAAATTCCCGGCATGTCGGGGATGAATGGGCAATCCAACTTCAAAGCACCAACTACCGGCACCCACCGCAAAAACAAATATTTCACGGCAGTGGCATGAACCGTAGACAAAATCAGATGACACCTATCAAGGCCCTGTTAAAATATACCGTAACCCATTATAGGAACAATACCCACATAAAACCGCAATATGCCATCACAGTATATTCAAACTAGCCCGCCCTAAATTATCATAGCAGCGAAAAAATCCACTGCAGTGATATGAATATCCATTCAGATACCGAAAAAATGCAACATGATTCCTATATATAACTTTGAAACAACATTATGTTTGTTTTACTAAAAAACAACAACGAGAATACTGCTGTAGTTATCATTATTTGTCCAAAAAACACCCAGAAATAAATTCAATAAAATACCCTGTTATGAAAACACACAGTGGATAGTGGAGGACTAACTTATTCAATAGTGTGTGACAAATCTATTTATGAGCCATCAATCAGATGTAAAATGTGGTGACTGACCATATAGAAACTCAGAAAAAATAATAAATAAATAAATGAAAACGTGAAATGAATCCAATATAAAAATGAAATAAATATAAATTGTATAACAGGCACATAATAAACCCACCCCAGTACAGATCGGTGCCGGGTGTCTGGAGCCTCCCCCTGCAGGTTGGGGCAACCAAACATTCCCTCAACCGCTGCCTAGGTGAATAAATAACCCAATCCAAATTAAGTGAAGCAAATATAGTATGAAAAGAAGTAAGAATATAACGTGATGAAGAAAAAAATGGCAATCATAAATCAAATGGCTACAGGAATCACAGAGGGCTCACCTGCAGGATGGGTCCTACTGTTGATATCTACAAGAGCCACATGACAATATAATCCCCATTATATAAATGAATAACAATAATAAATAAATAATGAATATTAATAGTGAGGTGAAAGGAACATTTAATGAGGTGAAAGGAACATTTAATAAGCATGAGACCTAATAAAATAATAGGCTCATCCACATGAATGTGCCAAGTCTAGACCCACCACCGTTGACCCAGAATTTGTATATACGGTAATTACCAGTATAATAGGTTTAATAAATACAAACCATTTAAATAACACATAAATAACATCAAAACACTAATACTTATAATGGGGACAATCATATATCAAGCCTCCATTAACATCTATTAATAAGGATGATTCAAACATGGAATCATCTTTTCAAATCCATATATGGCTAATGTCCAGTGGAGATCACACACCAATATCAGAGTCACTTGCTTATAATAATTGAAATCCGATCCTGGCACCGAAAGTTCTTGTTGGTTGAAAAGATAATAAGTTGTGATACTTCTGCCAGGATCAAAGATATTATGCCACAAAGATATATCACTTCTTCTCCTCCTGGGCAAAGCAGTTCTATGTGCAACAGATATTCTTGAATAAATCAGCGGGTCAACAATCCTTGGAATGTGGCATAAAAAGCCTACTCAAAACATGGCTATGACCCAAAGATGAGCAAGGCGCTGAAGACAAAGGCATCGAACATCCCTCGCCAACCATCCTCTGTGGTCAAGAAGGTAAATCCAACCATATCCGATACGTCCATCAGGAAATCCGATCAGAGAAGACCAGGGGTAAACAGGTAATGGCAAGATACACATCCTCTACAATTCAGTGGGACCCAAAACTCTATGAAGAAAATAAAACTGAATTAAAACAAATTAAAACAAACATATAAACAAACCTCAAAGACACAAAAACTAATTAAAAAAGATTAAAAATGACCAATGCACACCAAGACAGAGCAGATGGATGAACTATGTAAGTCACAAAAAGGCCCCAAAGCCCAAACTTTCATTGAGGCCCTGAGGTGCTAATGTTCCCAGCCGATAAATCCATCGGCTCTCGACCTGAGCCAATTTTTTGGCTAGGTCACCACCCCTAGGTCCCATGCTAACAAGATCTATGGCCTTAACTTTCATCTGCCTAGGATCACTGTTATGAAATTTCTTATAATGCCTTGGAAGTGTTTTAAGGCTGGCGAAATCATGAACCCCTTTAGATTTTTCTATATCAAGGCAATGTTCCCGGATCCGTATTTTTAACTCCCTCGTTGTAAGGCCTATATAGATCTTGCCGCATGGGCACGTAGAGTGGTATATAACACCCTTGGAAGAGCATGACAGGAAGCTTCTGATCTCATAATTTTTGGATCCATTGAAGTTGGTGAATTTCTTAGCCTTTACGCAATTGGCACAAGCCTTGCAACGGCCACATGGAAAAAAGCCTATTAGATCTTGATTTGCTCCTTTGCTCTTATTATGTGGGTTGTAATGGCTATGTACCAAAATATCGCGAATATTTTTGGACCTTTTGGCCACTATTGATGGCTTAGAGGGCAAGAATTGTTTCAATACAGGATCAGTATGTAAAACCGCCCAATGTTTCTCAATGATGTTCTTGAATTGAAACCATTTATTATGGTATCCAGTGATTAACCTGACTTGATCCTTATCCTTGTTTGGCCTGCTACTATTACCATACAATAGGGTATTTCTAGGAGTCTTTTCTGCCCTTATTCTACCCTTACGTATTGTTTTTTGGCTGTAGCCTCGCTGTAAAAATCTATCCGCAAGGTCATCAGCCTGCATGCAAAAATCTTCGTCTTTCGAGCATATTCGCCTTACCCGCAAAAATTGCCCAACAGGTATTCCTTTTATTGTGGACGGTAAATGGGCAGACTCTGCATGTAACAACGAGTTAGTCGCAGTGGGCTTACGAAAGATATCAGTAATAAGATCACCCTCAGGCAGGGCACGTATCTGCAAGTCGAGGAAATCCACAGACCTACCATATTTATAGGTCAACTTGATATTCAGATCATTGCGATTGAGGGCTGCCATGAAGATGTGCAGATCTTTAATCCCCCCCTCCCATACAAACCAAACATCATCAATATATCTCATCCAACCTTGGATGAGATCATTCTGGGGGATGGGATTGCACATAAAGATCTCCCTTTCCCATGCCCCCAGAAAAAGGTTTGCATAGGAGGGGGCACAGCAAGCCCCCATCGCAGTACCCTGCAACTGCAGATACGTGCCCTGCCCGAAAACAAAAACGTTGTGCGACAAAACAAACTCAAGCAGTTCCAACAAAAGTTGAACCAAATTTCTGTCCAGATTACTTGCACTCAAATACAGTGCCACAGCCCTGATCCCATCTGCATGCCTGATGGAGGTATAGAGTGCCTCTACATCAGCGGTCACCATTACACTGTTGGGACTCAATTGGAGATTATCCAGCCTCTGCAAGGCAGCCGTAGTGTCCTTGATAAATGATGGAAGTTGATTCACTAGGGGTTTGAGATAGAAGTCCAGTACCTGAGTAATTACTTCACACAAACCACCATTGCCGGACACGATTGGTCTGCCTGGAGGGTCAGTAGGGTTTTTGTGTATTTTCGGGATAAGGTATAGTGTTGGCATCCTGGGATGCATGTTTCTAATTAATTCAAGTAATCTCTTTGGGATAATGCCTTCACAGAAGGCCTTCTCTAAGATTTCAATCAATTCTACTTGATAAGAATCCATAGGATTTAAAGCAAGTTTCTTATAGCATGCTCTGTCATCCAGTAGTTTATAGGCTTGCTTCTCATAAAGAGTACGAGGCCAGATGACCAGATTTCCGCCTTTATCGGCTGCCTTGTACACTACATCATCCCATTCTTTTAGGGCCTGTAAAGCTTGTTTTTCTTGTTGCCCAAAGTTGGACGTACCAAATCCCTTAGCTGAAAGTTCTTCTATTTCCTTGGTCACCAACCGAGTGAACACCTCCACAGCCGGACATAAACTAAATGTTGGAAATTTCTTACTTTTCCCCACTAGGTGGTCAGGAAAACCACTCACCTCAACAGGGTTACTCTCACGTTCCAAAGCTTCCAAGTTGGCAAGGGCCTCTCTCTCTTCCTCAGTATCAAACCTTTCATCCATTTGTCCCTTGAAGTGGAGTTTTTTTAAAATAATTTTCCTTGAAAATAAATGCACATATTTTACCGATGTGAAGGCATCTAGGGAGTAAGATGGACAGAAAGTAAGACCTTTTTCAAGGATTGACATCTGCATTTCAGACAAAACATGTTTGGACAAATTAATCACCTTCATTTTATCGTTTCTCTGGTAAGTCCTTTTCTTAAAAAACTCATCATGCTTTGAGCCACCTCCAAATCTGGTACGTTTATTCCATGGAGTGGCCTCATTACCTTGAACGGATGTCCCTGCATCTGAAGTTGAAGATGTTGAACTGAAAGATTCAGATCTAGCTTTCCGTTTCTCATCATTAGATCGCGGGTTTTGCCATCTATAAATTTTGTTGTTATCATAATCGGAGACGTCCCTTAAATATTTTTTAGTTTTCACAGCACAGATGTCTTTTTCCCATTTTTCAAGATCGTTGTCAATCTCTTTCAAAAATGATTCTAATTGATCATTTTTTACATCTTTTTTGAGTAACAGTTCTAATCTACTTATTTCATCTTCAATCTTCTTTATAGATGCCGTGTTACTTTCTATAATTATCTGAAGAAACTCTAAGGAACAGGCAGAAGCAGCTGTCATCCAACGGTCAATCAAATGCTGTTCACCCAAATCAAATGTAGGATACAGCTGCACTCGTAGACCCCGTGGAATTATTTTCTGACTTACATAATTCTCCAATGTTGTCTTAGTCCACCATATTTTAGTTTTTTTATGAATACAATTTTTGTACTGTTTCATCATATCTCTTTCAATATTAGAAGCATCGGTCATAGGTTGAGAGGCATTGGAGCGAAAAATATTTGAAGCTTTTTGCCGCCAGCTTAATTCTCTGGCTGAAAAATCCATAATACGGAATTGGGTATACTGCCTAAAGACAGAAATACGATATATAAACATATAACCCAGACCCATTACCACCAACTAGGGATGGGTAAACACTCGACTAAATCACTGAAACATACTGATTCACTAAGCAGATGACAAGCCGCACGATGAACCAACGAGTATTTTGTAAAAAGTTATAACTTTATTAACACCAAACAATACAAACAATAAAACAATGCCTCAAAACCATATAAGTAAATAGTGTTACTAGGAGACAGGCGTGAGTAAAATTCTCATAGTTACGAGAAAGCACCAGGTAACAAATACATTCATAGGTTTATAAAATTACATACTAGAGCATGCTGAAAAAATGCCTTTAGTAGATTTTCATATAGGAATCTCAGTACTCAATATAAGTATAGTGTAACACCCTTGGGTGGGTAGGTGATGACCACTTTAATTAGTTAGACTACAAGAAATCATAATTCTAATTGCTGCCACAGCCACTGTATCTATTTATTTTAAACATTAGTACTACACAGAATGAATATTCAAACAATTTCTGTTTAACCAATATAACCTGCAGGAATATTCTATGGAATTAATCCAATCATCTCAATACCGATCAGTCACTTTATGAAGCAGATAAAAATCACTGCTGCCATAATTTGCTAGCACAATAAATGATATCTATGTCCGTACTTGGTACAAAAAGCAGTAAACACAACCTTTGTCAGGACCCTATATATATGGTACTACGATACCAGCAACACACAATGATTATACCTGCAAATGCATTCCAAGTAGCTAATGCCTACATGTATACATGGGAATGGTATAAAGCCGAAAAGATTTTTTAGTCTGCAGCAAGCTCAACCAGTGTAGAGACAATTGTCCACATGCTACTGTATGTGTCTAATACACAAAGTGAATAGAAACCCATAAATATACATGTTACCTGAATCGTAAGGTGCTCCCGATACCAGCCACACATGGCACGCCACTGTCCGCCAAACCCCGACGCGCGTTTCGCGACAGCTTCCTCCTGGGGGCGTGTCTACAGGGAGGCATCATAGAGTTTTTAAAGCCGCCTAGAGCCAATAGAATAGAGGAAAGGTGGAGTATGCCGTCACCTGATGTTAAATACGACCACCTGCTAGAATTCCCGGCAGGGGCGATAGAAATCAAAACCGGCGACGCACCACACAACAGGGGCCTGATATTAAATAAGACCGCCTGCTAAAATTCCCGGCATGTCGGGGATGAATGGGCAATCCAACTTCAAAGCACCAACTACCGGCACCCACCGCAAAAACAAATATTTCACGGCAGTGGCATGAACCGTAGACAAAATCAGATGACACCTATCAAGGCCCTGTTAAAATATACCGTAACCCATTATAGGAACAATACCCACATAAAACCGCAATATGCCATCACAGTATATTCAAACTAGCCCGCCCTAAATTATCATAGCAGCGAAAAAATCCACTGCAGTGATATGAATATCCATTCAGATACCGAAAAAATGCAACATGATTCCTATATATAACTTTGAAACAACATTATGTTTATTTTACTAAAAAACAACAACGAGAATACTGCTGTAGTTATCATTATTTGTCCAAAAAACACCCAGAAATAAATTCAATAAAATACCCTGTTATGAAAACACACAGTGGATAGTGGAGGACTAACTTATTCAATAGTGTGTGACAAATCTATTTATGAGCCATCAATCAGATGTAAAATGTGGTGACTGACCATATAGAAACTCAGAAAAAATAATAAATAAATAAATGAAAACGTGAAATGAATCCAATATAAAAATGAAATAAATATAAATTGTATAACAGGCACATAATAAACCCACCCCAGTACAGATCGGTGCCGGGTGTCTGGAGCCTCCCCCTGCAGGTTGGGGCAACCAAACATTCCCTCAACCGCTGCCTAGGTGAATAAATAACCCAATCCAAATTAAGTGAAGCAAATATAGTATGAAAAGAAGTAAGAATATAACGTGATGAAGAAAAAAATGGCAATCATAAATCAAATGGCTACAGGAATCACAGAGGGCTCACCTGCAGGATGGGTCCTACTGTTGATATCTACAAGAGCCACATGACAATATAATCCCCATTATATAAATGAATAACAATAATAAATAAATAATGAATATTAATAGTGAGGTGAAAGGAACATTTAATGAGGTGAAAGGAACATTTAATAAGCATGAGACCTAATAAAATAATAGGCTCATCCACATGAATGTGCCAAGTCTAGACCCACCACCGTTGACCCAGAATTTGTATATACGGTAATTACCAGTATAATAGGTTTAATAAATACAAACCATTTAAATAACACATAAATAACATCAAAACACTAATACTTATAATGGGGACAATCATATATCAAGCCTCCATTAACATCTATTAATAAGGATGATTCAAACATGGAATCATCTTTTCAAATCCATATATGGCTAATGTCCAGTGGAGATCACACACCAATATCAGAGTCACTTGCTTATAATAATTGAAATCCGATCCTGGCACCGAAAGTTCTTGTTGGTTGAAAAGATAATAAGTTGTGATACTTCTGCCAGGATCAAAGATATTATGCCACAAAGATATATCACTTCTTCTCCTCCTGGGCAAAGCAGTTCTATGTGCAACAGATATTCTTGAATAAATCAGCGGGTCAACAATCCTTGGAATGTGGCATAAAAAGCCTACTCAAAACATGGCTATGACCCAAAGATGAGCAAGGCGCTGAAGACAAAGGCATCGAACATCCCTCGCCAACCATCCTCTGTGGTCAAGAAGGTAAATCCAACCATATCCGATACGTCCATCAGGAAATCCGATCAGAGAAGACCAGGGGTAAACAGGTAATGGCAAGATACACATCCTCTACAATTCAGTGGGACCCAAAACTCTATGAAGAAAATAAAACTGAATTAAAACAAATTAAAACAAACATATAAACAAACCTCAAAGACACAAAAACTAATTAAAAAAGATTAAAAATGACCAATGCACACCAAGACAGAGCAGATGGATGAACTATGTAAGTCACAAAAAGGCCCCAAAGCCCAAACTTTCATTGAGGCCCTGAGGTGCTAATGTTCCCAGCCGATAAATCCATCGGCTCTCGACCTGAGCCAATTTTTTGGCTAGGTCACCACCCCTAGGTCCCATGCTAACAAGATCTATGGCCTTAACTTTCATCTGCCTAGGATCACTGTTATGAAATTTCTTATAATGCCTTGGAAGTGTTTTAAGGCTGGCGAAATCATGAACCCCTTTAGATTTTTCTATATCAAGGCAATGTTCCCGGATCCGTATTTTTAACTCCCTCGTTGTAAGGCCTATATAGATCTTGCCGCATGGGCACGTAGAGTGGTATATAACACCCTTGGAAGAGCATGACAGGAAGCTTCTGATCTCATAATTTTTGGATCCATTGAAGTTGGTGAATTTCTTAGCCTTTACGCAATTGGCACAAGCCTTGCAACGGCCACATGGAAAAAAGCCTATTAGATCTTGATTTGCTCCTTTGCTCTTATTATGTGGGTTGTAATGGCTATGTACCAAAATATCGCGAATATTTTTGGACCTTTTGGCCACTATTGATGGCTTAGAGGGCAAGAATTGTTTCAATACAGGATCAGTATGTAAAACCGCCCAATGTTTCTCAATGATGTTCTTGAATTGAAACCATTTATTATGGTATCCAGTGATTAACCTGACTTGATCCTTATCCTTGTTTGGCCTGCTACTATTACCATACAATAGGGTATTTCTAGGAGTCTTTTCTGCCCTTATTCTACCCTTACGTATTGTTTTTTGGCTGTAGCCTCGCTGTAAAAATCTATCCGCAAGGTCATCAGCCTGCATGCAAAAATCTTCGTCTTTCGAGCATATTCGCCTTACCCGCAAAAATTGCCCAACAGGTATTCCTTTTATTGTGGACGGTAAATGGGCAGACTCTGCATGTAACAACGAGTTAGTCGCAGTGGGCTTACGAAAGATATCAGTAATAAGATCACCCTCAGGCAGGGCACGTATCTGCAAGTCGAGGAAATCCACAGACCTACCATATTTATAGGTCAACTTGATATTCAGATCATTGCGATTGAGGGCTGCCATGAAGATGTGCAGATCTTTAATCCCCCCCTCCCATACAAACCAAACATCATCAATATATCTCATCCAACCTTGGATGAGATCATTCTGGGGGATGGGATTGCACATAAAGATCTCCCTTTCCCATGCCCCCAGAAAAAGGTTTGCATAGGAGGGGGCACAGCAAGCCCCCATCGCAGTACCCTGCAACTGCAGATACGTGCCCTGCCCGAAAACAAAAACGTTGTGCGACAAAACAAACTCAAGCAGTTCCAACAAAAGTTGAACCAAATTTCTGTCCAGATTACTTGCACTCAAATACAGTGCCACAGCCCTGATCCCATCTGCATGCCTGATGGAGGTATAGAGTGCCTCTACATCAGCGGTCACCATTACACTGTTGGGACTCAATTGGAGATTATCCAGCCTCTGCAAGGCAGCCGTAGTGTCCTTGATAAATGATGGAAGTTGATTCACTAGGGGTTTGAGATAGAAGTCCAGTACCTGAGTAATTACTTCACACAAACCACCATTGCCGGACACGATTGGTCTGCCTGGAGGGTCAGTAGGGTTTTTGTGTATTTTCGGGATAAGGTATAGTGTTGGCATCCTGGGATGCATGTTTCTAATTAATTCAAGTAATCTCTTTGGGATAATGCCTTCACAGAAGGCCTTCTCTAAGATTTCAATCAATTCTACTTGATAAGAATCCATAGGATTTAAAGCAAGTTTCTTATAGCATGCTCTGTCATCCAGTAGTTTATAGGCTTGCTTCTCATAAAGAGTACGAGGCCAGATGACCAGATTTCCGCCTTTATCGGCTGCCTTGTACACTACATCATCCCATTCTTTTAGGGCCTGTAAAGCTTGTTTTTCTTGTTGCCCAAAGTTGGACGTACCAAATCCCTTAGCTGAAAGTTCTTCTATTTCCTTGGTCACCAACCGAGTGAACACCTCCACAGCCGGACATAAACTAAATGTTGGAAATTTCTTACTTTTCCCCACTAGGTGGTCAGGAAAACCACTCACTTCAACAGGGTTACTCTCACGTTCCAAAGCTTCCAAGTTGGCAAGGGCCTCTCTCTCTTCCTCAGTATCAAACCTTTCATCCATTTGTCCCTTGAAGTGGAGTTTTTTTAAAATAATTTTCCAAGGAAAAGTAAGAATTGGATTGGGTTATTTATTCACCTAGGCAGCGGTTGAGGGAATGTTTGGTTGCCCCAACCTGCAGGGGGAGGCTCCAGACACCCGGCACCGATCTGTACTGGGGTGGGTTTATTATGTGCCTGTTATACAATTTATATTTATTTCATTTTTATATTGGATTCATTTCACGTTTTCATTTATTTATTTATTATTTTTTCTGAGTTTCTATATGGTCAGTCACCACATTTTACATCTGATTGATGGCTCATAAATAGATTTGTCACACACTATTGAATAAGTTAGTCCTCCACTATCCACTGTGTGTTTTCATAACAGGGTATTTTATTGAATTTATTTCTGGGTGTTTTTTGGACAAATAATGATAACTACAGCAGTATTCTCGTTGTTGTTTTTTAGTAAAACAAACATAATGTTGTTTCAAAGTTATATATAGGAATCATGTTGCATTTTTTCGGTATCTGAATGGATATTCATATCACTGCAGTGGATTTTTTCGCTGCTATGATAATTTAGGGCGGGCTAGTTTGAATATACTGTGATGGCATATTGCGGTTTTATGTGGGTATTGTTCCTATAATGGGTTACGGTATATTTTAACAGGGCCTTGATAGGTGTCATCTGATTTTGTCTACGGTTCATGCCACTGCCGTGAAATATTTGTTTTTGCGGTGGGTGCCGGTAGTTGGTGCTTTGAAGTTGGATTGCCCATTCATCCCCGACATGCCGGGAATTTTAGCAGGCGGTCTTATTTAATATCAGGCCCCTGTTGTGTGGTGTGTCGCCGGTTTTGATTTCTATCGCCCCTGCCGGGAATTCTAGCAGGTGGTCGTATTTAACATCAGGTGACGGCAAACTCCACCTTTCCTCTATTCTATTGGCTCTAGGCGGCTTTAAAAACTCTATGATGCCTCCCTGTAGACACGCCCCCAGGAGGAAGCTGTCGCGAAACGCGCGTCGGGGTTTGGCGGACAGTGGCGTGCCATGTGTGGCTGGTATCGGGAGCACCTTACGATTCAGGTAACATGTATATTTATGGGTTTCTATTCACTTTGTGTATTAGACACATACAGTAGCATGTGGACAATTGTCTCTACACTGGTTGAGCTTGCTGCAGACTAAAAAATCTTTTCGGCTTTATACCATTCCCATGTATACGTGTAGGCATTAGCTACTTGGAATGCATTTGCAGGTATAATCATTGTGTGTTGCTGGTATCGTAGTACCATATATATAGGGTCCTGACAAAGGTTGTGTTTACTGCTTTTTGTACCAAGTACGGACATAGATATCATTTATTGTGCTAGCAAATTATGGCAGCAGTGATTTTTATCTGCTTCATAAAGTGACTGATCGGTATTGAGATGATTGGATTAATTCCATAGAATATTCCTGCAGGTTATATTGGTTAAACAGAAATTGTTTGAATATTCATTCTGTGTAGTACTAATGTTTAAAATAAATAGATACAGTGGCTGTGGCAGCAATTAGAATTATGATTTCTTGTAGTCTAACTAATTAAAGTGGTCATCACCTACCCACCCAAGGGTGTTACACTATACTTATATTGAGTACTGAGATTCCTATATGAAAATCTACTAAAGGCATTTTTTCAGCATGCTCTAGTATGTAATTTTATAAACCTATGAATGTATTTGTTACCTGGTGCTTTCTCGTAACTATGAGAATTTTACTCACGCCTGTCTCCTAGTAACACTATTTACTTATATGGTTTTGAGGCATTGTTTTATTGTTTGTATTGTTTGGTGTTAATAAAGTTATAACTTTTTACAAAATACTCGTTGGTTCATCGTGCGGCTTGTCATCTGCTTAGTGAATCAGTATGTTTCAGTGATTTAGTCGAGTGTTTACCCATCCCTAGTTGGTGGTAATGGGTCTGGGTTATATGTTTATATATCGTATTTCTGTCTTTAGGCAGTATACCCAATTCCGTATTATGGATTTTTCAGCCAGAGAATTAAGCTGGCGGCAAAAAGCTTCAAATATTTTTCGCTCCAATGCCTCTCAACCTATGACCGATGCTTCTAATATTGAAAGAGATATGATGAAACAGTACAAAAATTGTATTCATAAAAAAACTAAAATATGGTGGACTAAGACAACATTGGAGAATTATGTAAGTCAGAAAATAATTCCACGGGGTCTACGAGTGCAGCTGTATCCTACATTTGATTTGGGTGAACAGCATTTGATTGACCGTTGGATGACAGCTGCTTCTGCCTGTTCCTTAGAGTTTCTTCAGATAATTATAGAAAGTAACACGGCATCTATAAAGAAGATTGAAGATGAAATAAGTAGATTAGAACTGTTACTCAAAAAAGATGTAAAAAATGATCAATTAGAATCATTTTTGAAAGAGATTGACAACGATCTTGAAAAATGGGAAAAAGACATCTGTGCTGTGAAAACTAAAAAATATTTAAGGGACGTCTCCGATTATGATAACAACAAAATTTATAGATGGCAAAACCCGCGATCTAATGATGAGAAACGGAAAGCTAGATCTGAATCTTTCAGTTCAACATCTTCAACTTCAGATGCAGGGACATCCGTTCAAGGTAATGAGGCCACTCCATGGAATAAACGTACCAGATTTGGAGGTGGCTCAAAGCATGATGAGTTTTTTAAGAAAAGGACTTACCAGAGAAACGATAAAATGAAGGTGATTAATTTGTCCAAACATGTTTTGTCTGAAATGCAGATGTCAATCCTTGAAAAAGGTCTTACTTTCTGTCCATCTTACTCCCTAGAGCATGAATAGTAAAAATATCTAATGTTAAAAATAATAAAAAAATAAAAAATAGTTACATACTCACCCTCCGGTGGCCCCCCCGGATCAGGAACCAGCCTTTTCCGCTCCGCGCGACGTCCCGGTGACCGCTGCATGCATTGCGGTCTCGCGAGATGATGACGTACGTTCTCGCGAGATCGCAATGCAATCTTCAGACCGGACCGCGCGCCAAGCATCGGGGAACGGACTGTCATGATCCCAATGGCAGGGGATCACTAAAGGACAAGCACAGATACAAACAAGCTCTAGGGCGATGGAACCTGAGCTGACCGCGACCCTGAACCTAACACACAAATAAAAGTAGCCGGGGAACGTGCCTACGATGATCCTAGACGTCTCGCTCCAGCCGAAGATCTAACTTCCCCTATTAGAAGAAACACAGACCTCTCTTGCCTCCAGAGAAATACCCCACAGAAATAGCATCCCCCCACATATAATGACGGTGAAATGAGAGGAAAGCACATACGCAGTATGAAAACAGTTTCAGCAAAATGAGGCCCGCTAAAGCTAGATAGCAGAGGATACAAAAGTGAACTGCGCGGTCAGCGAAAAACCCTTCAAAAAACCATCCTGAAATTACTTGAACTCATGTGCCAACTCATGGTACATGAGGAGCAATTTCAGCCCACTAGAGCAACCAGCAGCAATAATCACATATCTGCAGGCTGGACTAAAAACCAAATAAAGCAAAACACCAAAACAGGAAAATGCAAACTTAGCTTGACCAGAAGATTCTAGGAGCAGGGAGCAGAGGTAACAAGACACACTGGATACATTGATAACCGGCGAGGAAATGCCAGCAAAGCCAGGTTAAATAGGAAACTCCCATATCCTGATGGAACAGGTGGAACCCAGAGACCCAGGAAAGACAAGTCACCCAGTACCATCAGTAACCACCAGAGGGAGCCCAAAAACAGAACTCACAACAGTACCCCCCCCTTGAGGAGGGGTCACCGAACCCTCACGAGAACCACCAGGGCGACCAGGATGAGCCCTATGAAAAGCGCAAACCAAATCATCAGCATGAACATCCGAGGCAACCACCCAAGAATTATCCTCCTGACCATAACCCTTCCACTTGACCAAATACTGGAGTTTCCGTCTGGAAACACGAGAATCCAAGATCTTCTCCACAACATACTCCAATTCTCCCTCCACCAGCACTGGAGCAGGAGGCTCAAGCGAAGGAACAACAGGTACCTCATACTTCCGCAACAACGACCGATGGAATACATTATGAATAGCAAACGATGCCGGGAGATCCAAACGAAACGACACAGGGTTAAGAATTTCCAAGATCCTATAGGGACCGATGAACCGAGGCTTGAACTTAGGAGAAGAGACCTTCATAGGAACAAAACGAGAAGACAACCACACCAAGTCCCCAACACGAAGTCGAGGACCCACGCGGCGACGGCGATTAGCAAACTGCTGAGCCCTCTCCTGGGACAACTTCAAATTGTCCACCACATGACTCCAAATCCGATGCAACCTATCCACCACCATGTCCACTCCAGGACAATCAGAAGGTTCCACCTGACCAGAGGAAAAACGAGGATGAAACCCCGAATTACAAAAGAAAGGAGAAACCAAGGTAGCAGAACTAGCCCGATTATTAAGGGCAAACTCGGCCAGCGGCAAAAAGGTAACCCAGTCATCCTGATCAGCAGAAACAAAACACCTTAAATAAGTTTCCAAGGTCTGATTAGTTCGTTCAGTCTGGCCATTCGTCTGAGGATGGAATGCAGACGAAAAGGACAAATCAATGCCCATCTTAGCACAGAACATCCGCCAAAATCTAGACACAAACTGGGATCCCCTGTCAGAAACGATGTTCTCAGGAATCCCATGCAAACGAACCACATTCTGAAAAAACAGAGGGACCAACTCAGAGGAGGAAGGTAACTTAGGCAAGGGTACCAGATGAACCATTTTAGAA
This sequence comes from Ranitomeya imitator, assembly GCF_032444005.1. Lineage (NCBI taxonomy): Eukaryota > Metazoa > Chordata > Amphibia > Anura > Dendrobatidae > Ranitomeya > Ranitomeya imitator. The sequence continues at coordinate 711,656,328 of NC_091282.1, read as the reverse complement.
AAGCGATCACACACAACCCAGATGACGGACATTTTTTGAGAGACAGGGAGATCCGAAATAAAGTCCATGGAAATGTGCGTCCAAGGCCTCTTCGGGATAGGCAAAGGTGACAACAATCCACTGGCCCGAGAACAGCAAGGCTTAGCCCGAGCACAAACCTCACAAGACTGCACAAAAGAACGCACATCCCTCGACAAGGAAGGCCACCAAAAAGACCTGGCCACCAAGTCTCTAGTACCAAATATTCCAGGATGACCTGCCAACGCAGAAGAATGGACCTCGGAGATGACTCTACTGGTCCAATTATCCGGAACAAACAGTCTCTCAGGCGGACAACGATCAGGTTTACCCGCCTGAAACTCCTGCAAAGCACGTCGCAAGTCTGGGGAGACAGCAGACAAAATCACCCCATCCCTAAGGATACCAGAGGGCTCAGAATTTCCAAGGGAGTCAGGCACAAAACTCCTAGAAAGAGCATCCGCCTTCACATTCTTTGAACCTGGCAGGTATGAAACCACAAAATTGAAACGAGAGAAAAACAGTGACCAACGAGCCTGTCTAGGATTCAGACGCCTGGCAGACTCAAGGTAAATCAAATTTTTGTGATCAGTCAAGACCACCACACGATGTCTAGCACCCTCTAGCCAATGACGCCACTCCTCAAATGCCCACTTCATGGCCAAAAGTTCCCGATTACCAACATCATAATTCCGCTCAGCCGGCGAAAACTTTCTAGAAAAAAACGCGCATGGCTTCATCACTGAGCCATCGGAGCTTCTCTGTGACAAAACCGCCCCCGCTCCAATCTCGGAAGCATCAACCTCAACCTGAAAAGGGAGCGAAACATCTGGCTGACGCAACACAGGAGCAGAAGAAAACCGGCGCTTAAGTTCCTGAAAGGCCTCCACAGCCGCAGGAGACCAATTAGCAACATCAGCACCCTTCTTAGTCAAATCCGTCAAAGGCTTAACAACACTAGAAAAATTAGTTATAAAAGGACGATAGAAATTAGCAAAGCCCAAGAACTTCTGTAGACTCTTAAGAGATGTAGGCTGCGTCCAGTCACAAATAGCCTGAACCTTGACGGGATCCATCTCAATAGTAGAAGGGGAAAAAATATACCCCAAGAAAGAAATCTTCTGGACTCCAAAGAGACACTTTGAGCCTTTTACAAACAAGGAATTGGCCCGCAGGACCTGAAACACCTTCCTGACCTGCTGAACATGAGACTCCCAGTCATCAGAAAAAACCAAAATATCATCCAAATACACAATCATAAATTTATCCAGATATTCACGGAAAATATCGTGCATAAAGGACTGGAAGACTGAAGGAGCATTAGAAAGTCCGAAAGGCATTACCAAATACTCAAAATGGCCCTCAGGCGTATTAAATGCGGTTTTCCACTCATCACCTTGCTTTATTCGTATAAGATTATACGCACCCCGAAGATCAATCTTAGTGAACCATTTAGCCCCCTTAATGCGAGCAAACAAATCAGTCAACAATCGCAAAGGATACTGATATTTTACGGTAATCTTATTCAAAAGACGATAATCTATACAAGGCCTCAAGGAGCCATCTTTTTTGGCCACGAAAAAAAAAACCTGCTCCCAAAGGGGACAAAGATGGACGGATATGTCCCTTTTCCAAGGACTCCTTAACATAATCCCGCATAGCAGTATGCTCTGGCACTGACAGATTGAACAAACGACCTTTAGGAAATTTACTGCCTGGAATTAAATTTATAGCACAATCGCAATCCCTGTGAGGAGGAAGCGAACTGAGCTTAGGCTCCTCAAAAACATCCCGATAGTCAGACAAAAACACAGGAATCTCAGAAGGAGTAGATGAAGCGATAGAAATCGGAGGTGCATCATCATGAACCCCCTGACAACCCCAGCTTAACACAGACATCGATTTCCAGTCAAGGACTGGATTATGAGTTTGTAACCATGGCAGACCAAGCACTAGGACATCATGCAAATTATACAGTACCAGGAAGCGAATCACCTCCTGATGAACAGGAGTCATACGCATGGTCACTTGTGTCCAGTACTGAGGTTTATTCATAGCCAAAGGTGTAGAGTCAATTCCCTTCAAAGGAATAGGGACTTCCAGAGGCTCCAGACTAAACCCACAGCGATTGGCAAATGACCAATCCATAAGACTCAGGGCAGCGCCTGAATCCACATAGGCATCGACGGAAATGGATGATAATGAACAAATCAGAGTCACAGACAGAATGAACTTAGACTGTAAAGTACTAATGGCAACAGACTTATCAACCTTTTTTGTGCGTTTAGAGCATGCTGATATAACATGAGCTGAATCACCACAATAAAAGCACAACCTTTTTTTCCGCCTATAATTTTGCCGTTCACTTCTGGACTGAATTTTATCACATTGCATTATCTCAGGTGACGGTTCAGACGACACCGCCAAATGGTGCACAGGTTTGCGCTCCCGTAAACGCCGATCAATCTGAATAGCCATAGTCATAGACTCATTCAGACCAGTAGGCGCAGGGAACCCAACCATAACATCTTTAATGGCCTCAGAAAGGCCATCTCTGAACCTTGCAGCCAGGGCGCACTCATTCCACTGAGTAAGCACCGACCACTTCCGAAATTTTTGACAATAAATTTCTGCTTCATCTTGCCCCTGAGAGAGGGCCAACAAAGCTTTTTCAGCCTGAATCTCTTGGTTAGGTTCCTCATAGAGCAAACCCAATGCCAGAAAAAACGCATCCGCATTAAGCAACGCAGGGTCCCCTGGTGCCAATGCAAATGCCCAATCCTGAGGGTCACCCCGCAGGAAAGATATAATAATCTTGACTTGCTGAGCAGGGTCTCCAGAGGAGCGAGATTTCAAAGAAAGAAACAACTTGCAATTGTTCCTAAAATTCAGAAAACGAGATCTATCTCCAGAAAAAAACTCTGGGACAGGAATTCTAGGTTCAGACATAGGAGCATGTACAACAAAATCCTGTATATTTTGAACCTTAGCGGCAAGATTATTCAGGCTGGAAGCCAAACTCTGGACGTCCATGATAAACAGCTGGGATCAGAGCCATTCAAAGATTAAGAGGAGGAGGAAGTAGCCAGGCTGCAATAAGGCTAGGCAGCAAACTCTGAGGAAAAAAAAAAAAAAAAACTTCCTCAGACTACTTATCCTCCTACTTCAGCCAATACAATTAACACTTTGTGGGCCGGTTATACTGTCATGATCCCAATGGCAGGGGATCACTAAAGGACAAGCACAGATACAAACAAGCTCTAGGGCGATGGAACCTGAGCTGACCGCGACCCTGAACCTAACACACAAATAAAAGTAGCCGGCGAACGTGCCTACGATGATCCTAGACGTCTCGCTCCAGCCGAAGATCTAACTTCCCCTATTAGAAGAAACACAGACCTCTCTTGCCTCCAGAGAAATACCCCACAGAAATAGCAGCCCCCCACATATAATGACGGTGAAATGAGAGGAAAGCACATACGCAGTATGAAAACAGTTTCAGCAAAATGAGGCCCGCTAAAGCTAGATAGCAGAGGATACAAAAGTGAACTGCGCGAAAAACCCTTCAAAAAACCATCCTGAAATTACTTGAACTCATGTGCCAACTCATGGTACATGAGGAGCAATTTCAGCCCACTAGAGCAACCAGCAGCAATAATCACATATCTGCAGGCTGGACTAAAAACCAAATAAAGCAAAACACCAAAACAGGAAAATCCAAACTTAGCTTGACCAGAAGATTCTAGGAGCAGGGAGCAGAGGTAACAAGACACACTGGATACATTGATAACCGGCGAGGAAATGCCAGCAAAGCCAGGTTAAATAGGAAACTCCCATATCCTGATGGAACAGGTGGAACCCAGAGACCCAGGAAAGACAAGTCACCCAGTACCATCAGTAACCACCAGAGGGAGCCCAAAAACAGAACTCACAACAACGGACGCTTCGATCCGTAGGCTCCAGGAGGTGAGTATGTAACTATTTTTTATTTTAATTCTTTTTTTTTTTAACAGGGATATGGTGCATACTACGTGACTGGCCAATATACTACGCGATTGTGCTGTATACTACCTAACTGGGCATACTGCCCAGCCACGTAGTATATTGCCCAGCCACGTAGTATATTGCCCAGCCACGTAGAATACAGCACAGAGCCACGTAGTATACTGCCCAGTCACATAGTATATTGCCCAGCCACGTAGTATACAGCACAGAGCCACGTAGTATACTGCCCAGTTACGTGGCTGGGCAGTATACTATGTGGCTCTGTGCTGTATACTACGTGGCTCTGTGCTGTATACTACGTGGCTCTGTGCTGTATACTACGTGGCTCTGTGCTGTATACTACGTGGCTCTGTGCTGTATACTACGTGGCTCTGTGCGTAGCTGGGCAATATACTACATGAACTACGTGGCTGGGCAATATGCTACGTGGCTAAAGAGCACCATGTAAATGGACCTGTGGTCGATCATGCGCACTTCGGCGCCATTCACATGTGGCTCTTCAAATAACGCCTTTAAGAGGAGTGTTGAAGGGCAAGACAAAGTATAGCAAAATTCACTGATTGGGGGTGGGGAGTGTTTGAGTATGTGGACTGGTGGGGTTTTTTGTGGCAGGGCTGCTTTTTTGTCCCTGTCCGGCCCTGTGTGTGTGTGTGTGTGTGATTATACAGTGGGATTGTGCGTGTGTGCACTATATATACAGTGGGGCTGTGCGTGTGTCAATTATACATTGGGACTGTGCGTGTGTGTTATATATATCTCTCGCATGTTTGCCGTCACAGGACAACCTGTTCCCGGCGCAGGCACCGGAGAATCCTCACAGAGCATAGTGCGCACGATGTGAGGATTCACACATAGTGACTGTAGACGTGTAGCTTAAAGGGAACCTGTCACCCCGAAATTCGCGGGTGAGGTAAGCCCACCGGCATCAGGGGCTTATCTACTGCATTCTGTAATGCTGTAGATAAGCCCCCGATGTTACCTGAAAAAGGAGGCGCAGGCGCCGGAAAGGTCAGAGGCTCGGCGCCTGCGCACTGCAGTACTTTGTCTGCCCTCAACAGGGCAGAGCAAAGTACGCCTACGCCGGAGCCGTGGCTGAAGATCAGAAGAGGACGTCATGGAAAGAAGATAGGAGGCGCCGCAGCGGACCGGAGACGCCCATCCGACCTGACCAGCAGCGGGACCGCCCCTGGGTGAGTATAATATAACGTCTTTTTCTCCTTTTTCAGGTAACATCGGGGGCTTATCTACAGCATTACAGAATGCTGTAGATAAGCCCCTGATGCCGGTGGGCTTACCTCACCCGTGATTTTCGGGGTGACAGGTGCCCTTTAAGATCTGACAACCCCTTTAAGGATGGGCCGCTACTCATGGGCCACTGCTGTGTACTTGCCCCCCAGGCTAAAATTTGCCAGTCAGCCCCTGGTCGCATCCTCTGTCTGTCATAGAATCCAAGTCGCTGATTGGTCGCGCCAGCTGCCTGTCATGGCTGCCGCGACCAATCATCGACGGCCACAGTCCGATTAGTCCCTCCCTACTCCCCTGCAGTCAGGTGCCCGGCGCCCGCTCCATACTCCCCGCAGTCACCGCTCACACAGGGTTAATGCCAGCGGTAACGGACCACGTTATGCCGCGGGTAACTCACTCCGTTACTGCCGCTATTAACCCTGTGTGACCAAGTTTTTACTATTGATGCTGCCTATGCAGCGTCAGTCTAATGTTAAAAAAAATAAAAAAAATAAAAAATCATCATATACTCACCCTCCGTCGCCTTTCCTGCTCTTCGTGATGCTCCGATGCTGAGGATGGTATGCGACAAGGACCTTCCATGACGTCACAGTCATGTGATCGTGACGTAATCACAGGTCCTGCGCGCCTGCGCGAGAAGGACCTTCCATAACGTCATGGTCATGTGACCGCGACGTCATCACACCCTGGGACCGGAAGCTGGCGACAGAATTACAAGGGGCTCTCGGATCGGAAGGTGAGTATATGTTTATTTTTTATTTTGTAACCTGTGACATACGTGGCTGGGCAATATACTACGTGGCTGGGCAACTAGACTGGGCAATATACTATGTGGCTGGGCAATATACTACGTGGCTTGTGCAATATACTACGTGGCTGGCAATATACTTCGTGGCTGGGCAATTTACTACGTGGGCTGTGCAATATACTACGTGGCTCTGTGCTGTATACTATGTCGCTGGGCAATATACTACATGGCTGGGCAATATACTACATGGCTGGGCAATATACTATGTGACTCGGCAATATACTACGTGACTGGGCAATATACTACGTGGCCGGGCAATATACTACGTGGCTGGGCAATATACTACGTGGCTGGGCAATATACTACGTGACTGGGCAATATACTATGTGACTGGGCAATATACTACGTGACTGGGCAATATACTACATGGCTGAGCAATATACTACATGGCTGGGCAATATACTACATGGCTGGGCAATATACTACGTGACTGTGCAATATACTACGTGACTGGGCAATATACTACGTGGCTGGGCAATATACTACGTCGCTTGGCAATATACTACATGACTGGGCAATATACTTCTTGACTGGGCAATATACTACTTGACTGGGCAATATACTACATAGCTGGGCAATATAGTACGTGACTGGGCAATATACTCCGTTGCTCTGTGCTGTATACTACGTCGCTGGGCAATATACTACATGGCTGCGCAATGCACTACGAGGACATGCATATTCTAGAATACCCGATGCGTTAGAATAAGGCGGTACGGTTGCTCAGTGGATAGCACTGCAGCCTTGCAAGCTGGCGTCCTGGGTTCTAATCCCTCCTTGGACAACATTTGCAAGGTGTTTGCGTGGGTTTTCTCCAGGTTCGCAAGTTTACTCCCACATTCCAAAGACATACTGATAGGGAATTTAGATAGTGAGCTCCATCGGTGACAGTGATGATAATGTATGCAAAACTGTAAAGCGCTGTGGAATATGTTAGCGCTATATAAAAATAAAAGATTATTATTATTAGGCTATGTGCACACGTCAGGATTTTTAGCGTTTTTTTTGCGGAATTTCGCCATAAAAACGCTATAAATCCGCTAAAAAAACGCTAACATTATACATCCTATCATTTAGAATGCATTCCGCATTTTTTGTGCAGATGTTAGCGTTTTTTTCCGCAAAAAAAACGCATACCGCAAAAAATCCGGACATGCTCTATCTTTTTGCGGATTTTTTGCGGATTTCCTATCAAAAAGGACATTCCGGAAAATTAAAAAAAAAACGCAAAAAATCCGCGCAAAAAACGCGCAAATTCCGCGAGAAATCCGCGCAAAAAAAGCACGCGGATTTCTGGCAGAATTCTCAGGATTATGTCAGGAAAAAATTCTGACGTGTGCACATAGCCTAAATCGGGCCACCATTTAGTTTCTCCATATTCTGCTTTTCTGCATTCTGATCTCTATGTCAGGGGTCAGGAACCTTTTTGGCTAAGAGAGCCGTAAACGCCACATATTTTGAAATATAATTCCGCGAGAGCCGTACAATATGTTCAAAGGGCCATTGACAGATCAATCGCTCCAATGTTCACTTAGTACAGCAAGGAATGCTCCTCCCTGCTGTATAAAGCCACAACTGGACTGAAACAATGGTAATTAGCAGTAAAAAATTAAATAAATAACTTACATTGTGAGCTTGCGATGCATGACATCAGTCCAGCAGTCTGGCTTCTTCTTTTTCCTGCGCATGACTGGAAGCTGGCATTCTTCCCACCTGATGTTGAGAGAATGCCAGCTTTGAGGCATTCGCAGAAGAAAGAAGCTGGAATGTTGGACATGTCACACAACGCATTGTCAGTTATGTCAATTGTCTATTTTATTATTGTATCCATCCTGCCCCATGTCTCCAATCATGCCCCGTGTCTACATTCTGCCCATGCCTCCAGTCCTGCCCCCAGTGAGTCCAGCATATTACCCCCAGTGTGTCCAGCATATTACCCCCAGTGTGTCCAGCAATCTGCCCCAGTATGTCCAGCATATTGCCCCCAGACAGTGTGTCCAGCAATCTGCCCCAGTGTGTCCAGCATATTACCACCAGTGTGTCCAGCAATCTGGCCCAGTGTCTCCAGCATTGCCCCAGTGTATCCAGCATTGCCCCAGTGTGTCCAGCAATCATCTGCCCCAGTGTCTCCAGCAATCTGCCCCAGTGTCTCCAGCAATCTGCCCCAGTGTCTCCAGCAATCTGCCCCCAGTGTCTCCAGCAATCTGCCCCCAGTGTCTCCAGCAATCTGCCCCCAGTGTGTCCTCCAGCAATCTGCCCCCAGTGTGTCCTCCAATCTGCCCCACTGTCTCCAGCATTGCCCCCAGTGTGTCCTCCAATCTGCCTCACTGTCTCCAGCATTGCCCCCAGTGTGTCCTCCAATCTGCCCTACTGTCTCCAGCTTTGCCCGCTTAGTGTGTCCTCCAATCTGCCCCAGTGTCTCCAGCATTGCCCCCAGTGTGTCCTCCAATCTGCCCCAGTGTCTCCAGCATTGCCCCCCAGTGTGTCCTCCAGCATTGCCCCCCACTCCCCCAGTGTGTCCACCGATAACTGATCCAAAAAAAACAAAAAAAAAACAAGCAGTCTCCTCACCTGTCCGCGCTCCAGGCGGCGAGCTCCCTGCAGCAGCGCACACTCGCCGGCGACTGACAATGACGTCAGACGCCGGCGACGTGTGCGCTGCGGCCGACATCAGCCGCCAGCCTCCAATTGGCTGGCGGCTGTTGTTGTTAACTATTGATGTGCGGGCGCGCGCCCGCACATCAATAGGAAACCGCCGCAGCGCTGCAAGGGGCCCGGTGAGCAGATGAGAAGGGGCCCGATGCGGCCCCCTCTCTCCGCCCACCGGGTCCGGGGGGCACATAAACGCCGGCGGCGGCGGCCGGCACGGGCCGGCATTCACAAATGATTATCAGAGGGTTAATCTGCGGTAGCCCAGGGCCCCCCCAGACCACTGGGCCCTGGGCTACCGCCCATATTGACCCTCTGATAATCCGCCCCTGGAAGTAAGTGACGGAAGTGTGCGGGAGCAGGAGGCGGACATAGTGCGGTGACCAGGGGCGTCTGACTTGCCGGCCCCGGGCCCCCTGTCTGCGAGCCAGATACGGCCATCAAAAGAGCCATATCTGGCTCGCGAGCCATAGGTTCCCGACCCCTGCTCTATGTGATGCCGTTACCCTGAGTGCTACTGACACCTACTGGTAGAACTTAGAAAATGCTTCTATCTGTGTGCAGTACTGGTTATTACCAGTAGAGACCGCTCCGGTCCAAACCTTCAGGACAGAACAGTAATCACTGACACTGAGCAATTCCCATTATAATAAGGTTGCAGTGCAGCCATCATCAGGGAATAATGTATTGTCTAAATCAGGTTTTTTTGGTAAATCTTTTCCCATATAACAATCTGTGTTAAAAAAAAAATAGTAATATAATATTATTATAATTACTATTTATGCTTAGAGCACCTTTGAGTCCATGTAAGGGGTTACATACAGTGTACAAATAAAAAAAACACGGTAAGCTAATAATGACAGACTGGTACAGAAAAGAGAGGGCCCTACCCTTGCAGGCCTACAGTCTCGAGGATAATGGGATGGAGACAGTAGGGTAGGGGGTCACGGCAGCTTAGGTCGTGGTGAGGTGGTAGTAGGGTCGTGTAAGGCTGTAGGCCTTCATGGAGAGGTAGGTTTTCAAGTTCCATCTGAAGGTTCCGACTGTGGCAGATAATCAAACGTGTCGAGGCACAGAGTTCCAGAGGATGGGGGACACTTATGAGTAGTCTTGGAGGAAATTGGGGGTGAAATTTATGAGTGTGGAGAATAGAAGGAGGTCTTGGGAAGACCGGAGGAAGCGTGTTGGAAGATATCAGGAGATTCGTTCGGAGATATATGGAGGAGACAGATTATGGATGGCTTTGTGGTCAGTGTTAGCAGATTTAACTAGATACGCTGGTGAATTGTCATGCTGTGGTGGTCTTCGGTAAGGAAGGGGGGCCTCATACTGTCTCTGGAAATGTGACCCTAACTATCCCTGTCCTGGGCATACTCTAAAAGGCAGAAAATCCCAAGTCTCTGACCTTAGGGTACCGTCACACTATACGATTTACCTACGATCACGACCAGCGATATGACCTGGCCGTGATCGTAGGTAAATCGTAGTGTGGTCGCTGGGGAGCTGTCACACAGACCGCTCTCCAGCGACCAAGATGCCGAGGTCCCTGGGTAACCAGGGTAAACATCGGGTAACTAAACGCAGGACCGCGCTTAGTTACCCGATGTTTACCCTGGTTACAAGCGTTAAACTAAAAAAAAACAAACAGCACATACTTACATTCTGGTGTCCGTCAGGTCCCTTGCAGTCTCTGCTTCCCGCACTGTGACTGCCGGCCGTAAAGTGAAAGTGAAAGCACAGCCGCTGTGCTCTGCTTTCACTTTACGGCCGGCAGTCACAGTGCTGGAAGCAGAGACTGCAAGGGACCTGACGGACACCAGAATGTAAGTATGTGCTGTTTGTTTTTTTTTAGTTTAACGCTTGTAACCAGGGTAAACATCGGGTAACTAAGCGCGGTCCTGCGCTTAGTTACCCGATGTTTACCCTGGTTACAAGCGAACGCATCGCTGGATCGTATCGCTAGATCGCTAGATCGGTGTCACACACACCGATCTAGCGATGACAGCGGGAGATCCAGCGATGAAAGAAAGTTCTAAACGATCTGCTACGACGTACGATTCTCAGCAGGATCCCTGATCGCTGCTGCGTGTCAGACACAGCGATATCGTAACGATATCGCTGGAACGTCACGAATCGTACCGTCGTAGCGATCGAAATGTTATAGTGTGACGGTACCCTTACTATGCTCCTGTCAGTGTCCTAATCTGTCCCCTCCCCAGGAGGCCTGGGACAAATATGTTAGTCTATAAACTTGTAAGACAAACAGGAATAACAAAAAGCAACTTACATACAAAAACTGTCACCATGGGGAGAGAGGAATAAAGGAAAGGATAGGAATGTACAAACCAAATGGGAATTGGATAAAGGAGAAAGCATACACCCAAAAACAACAAACAACAATCTCCAGCAGCAACTACGAACTCCAACTTCAGCACACCAACTCCAGCAAGCCAACTTTCACAGGCAGGTATGATAATGTCTGGCCAGGTTTTATAGAAAGAGAAAATGAGCAGGTCAGGAGCATCTGTGAGAGGGAGGTGCATGTCTCCAACCAGCATGCAAAGACTTGGTAACCTCTTCAGCGCCAATGGAAACGAAGTCCATTTAATATGAAGAACAAAACACACAGGCTAAATGGAAGACCTGTGGTTCAAAACACAAAGATTGCCTAACCCCAATTCTGCTGGTGTTTGATGGTCCCGACACTCATCCTGGTCTCAGATTTCACCAGAACCCATGCCACAAATGTGACTCAGGCCTCAGATAACAGAACAAAGCAGACGCCTATGCCGAGTCTGAACAGAGAGTTTGTGCTTTAGAAATGACAAACCGCCCTCATACAGAAGTGTAAGCTACACCAGGTACAACGGGAGGCCGCCCAGTAGCTGAGCCATGTCCATCAGACAACGAGCACAGTACGCAGCCCAAAGCTTACTCCGTAGTTATATACACACATAGGTGTATACATGCTAACAGGTATAAACTAACATACATGCAGCTCTATGCTGACTTATGTTACTGACTTTATAGCAGTTTCACCCTGCAGACACTAGATGGCGCTGTGGTTCCCGATGACGTCACGGCTCCTGCAGCCTCTAGTCAGTAATAGCCGCAATAGACATTGCCGGGTGCGGTGGCGTGCGCCTGTAATACCAGCTACCAGGGAGGCTGAGGCTGGTGGATCGCTTGAGTCCAGGAGTTCTGGGCTGCCCTGTGCTATGTCGATCGGGTGTCCGCACTAAGTTTGGCATCAATATGGTGACTCTGGGGGAGCTCGGAGCTACCAGGTTGTCCTAATGAGGGGTGAACCGACCCAGGTCGGAAACGGAGCAGGTCAAAACCCCCGTGCCGATCAGTAGTGGGACCGCGCCTGTGAATAGCCAGTGTAGAGCAGCCTGGACAACACAGCGTGACATAGACTTTTATACACACAGAAAATATTCAATTTACAGCACAAAATCATCATTATGTCATTACCCTCAGTCACATCTGAAACAATTATTATTGATTGGAAGCGCGAGATAATAAACTGTACAAAACTTTTACATTTTTCATAAAATACGTATCTATCCATGGATTTGTACTTTCTCACTATTTCTCCATATTCTGCTTTTCTGCCTCCTGATCTCTATGTGACGCCGTTACCCTGAGTGCTACTGACACCTACTGGTAGAACTTAGAAAATGCTTCTATCTGTGTGCAGTACTGGTTATTACCAGTAGAGACCACTCCGGTCCAAACCTTCAGGACAGAACAGTAATCACTGACACTGAGCAATTCCCATTATAATAAGGTTGCAGTGCGGCCATCATCAGGGAATAATGTATTGTCTAAATCAGGTTTTTTTCGGTAAATCTGTGTTAAAAATAAAAAGTAGTAATATTATTATTATTATTATTTATGCTTAGAGCACCATTGAGTCCATGTAAGGGGTTACATACAGTGTACAAATGAAAAACGCAGTGAACAAATTAATAATGACAGACTGGTGCAGAAAAGAGAGGGCCCTACCCTTGCAGGCCTACAGTCTCGAGGATAATGGGATGGAGACAGTAGGGTAGGGGGTCACGGCAGCTTAGGTGGTGGTGAGGTGGTAGTAGGGTCGTGTCAGGCTGTAGGCCTTCATGGAGAGGTAGGTTTTCAAGTTCCGTCTGAAGGTTCCGACTGTGGCAGATAATCAAACGTGTCGAGTTCCAGAGGATGGGGGACACTTATGGGTTGTCTTGGAAGTAATTGGGGTGAAATTCCTGGTCGGAAACAGGGCAGGTCAAAGCCCCCATACCGATCAGTAGTGGGACTTTGCCTGTGAATAGCCATTGTAGAGTAGCCTAGACAACACAGCATGACACAGACTTTTTACTCCAATCTCTAGTTTGAATTTTTTTTTGTATGGAAAAAAAAAATGTGTTTGAAAAAAATGTAAAATCTAAAATACTAAATGTAAAAAAAAAATTAATAAAAATCTAAATATTCTAAGGAAGCAGCATTCCAAACATGATGGGTGAAACTGGTCCTGTAATGGATAATGGTCTGTAGCAGATTGGAATTGTAAATATTGCGGAGGACGTCACTGCCCCCTGCTGGAGGAGAAAATATAACTAGGCATTTTTCTTGTGCAATTCCAAATGTTACCACCAGATGTCTCTCATTACTAATGTTTTCTAAATATTTGGAATTGAGAGTTCTCAGTGGTTGATACCTTTCAATGGCTAACTGAAAAGATAGTAACAAATTGCAAGCTTTCCAGACTACTCAGGTCTCTTCACCAGGCAAAGGCTAATACAAAATTATGCCTGATGAAGAGACCTGAGTAGTCTGGAAAGCTTGAAATTTGTTACCATCTTTTCAGTTAGCCATTGAAAGGTATCAACCACTGAGGACTCTCCATTCTAAATATTTTTCTATCTACTGGCTAACACGGTACAAAGATATATATCTTTCCTGTAAGGTTTTCTATGCAGCCTGTATTGGATTTATAGGTTTCTTCCCACTTTCACTGGATTTTGGCCACTGAGGTCATTTACTGATGAAGTCACATGGGATTTTACATTTCTCATCATAAATCAGGCATTTTTGTAAATTTTAAACTTTTCTAAAACCGACACATACGGATTGGTTGTACCAAATGCATACGTTTGGATAGGTTATGAGTTTTCCATCACTGGGTGTCCAAGAACTGGGACCCTCACCAATTCCTGGAAATAGCCAGGTCTGAACAGAGAGAAAGTTGAGAGTACACACCTCGGCTCCATTCATTGGCTATGGGCCAGAAAGGCCGTACTGGGGGCCCACGGCACGTAAAGGGAGGCCGCCATGACGGGGTTACGTGGGACCTGGGGAGCTGGAGCAGTTAGAAGGGATACGGTGGTAAGGGGTTAACTGGGAACTTGAGGGGTGGCTTTAGGGGCATTTTTTGAAAATAAGGGGTGGAACTAGGGGACTGTGGGGAGGGGGCACATAAAAAGGGGCACGCTCCTCACGCAGGCATCCATTTTAGGTGCCTGCGTGACAAGTGAGGAATCTCTGTCACACTTACCAGAATGGACGTGGAAGCGATCCTCCAGCGTCTCCGGACGGCAGCCAGCTCCCAGGGGACAGATTGGCTGAATGCATCCGTTAACAGCCTTCTCCAGGGGACATCGGGAGCACCATCGCAGGCACCGCAGGACGGGCGCCGGCCGCGGAGGACTAGGCCTCCGGCGCGCCTAAGCCCGGACATCATCCCCAGGGCCCGGTGCCGAAATAGGAGCCCCTCTGCGGACCCTCCGGTAAGCAGCGCTGTTCCCTCCACCTCACAGCGCGGCGCCGGGAGGAATCCTCCAGTGCGGCGGGGCCTACAACGGGGGGTGGATCCTTCCTCCCCTACTTCAGTGTCCGGGCGACGTGGGGCGGCAGGAGCAGGAGCCGGTACGGCAGCCGTCAGCATGCCCGCTGGCGCCGCTCAGCGTGGGAGGCAGCGACAGCCGAGGAGACGGGGGTCAGGTGCGGTGGCCCCTCAGCGCCGAGGATTATGCGGGCGGCAGTCGGCTGGCCCTGGCATCAGCGTGCGGCCTTCTGCAGTGCACAGCTCTGGAGTCTTCAACGCAGCAGCGCCCTCTGCTGGTGGTGGCCTGGATATTGCAAGTTCTGCGCCCTCTGCTGGTGTTGGCCGGGATTTTCCTGGATCTGCGCCCTCTGCTGGTGATGGCCGGAACTTTCCTGGATCTGCGTCCTCTGCTGGTGGTGGCGGAAATTTTCCGGATTCCGGCAGGCGACATTCCGTCGCTTCGGTACGCAGTGCCGGGGACGTATCCATGGCAAGGAGCCGCACATCTTCCATCGGGCGGCAGGATGCTGGCTCGGCCTTTTCCCTTTCCGCAGCACCAGGGCAGTCGACGGCATCACCGAGTCGCCAGGACACGGATACGGCCGCCAGGAGTTCGGCGGGCAACATCGCGGATCAAGCCGGTCGGGATGCAGGACACCTTTGGCTGGGAGCTGGATCTTCGGCTGCTGGGCTCACAGCACCCAGGCAGCTAGGTGAGAACATTTTCCCTATCTTTAATTTGCCAGGCATAGTTTCCCCTGAAGCTAGGAATAGTGACATTACTTCGGGAGTTGCTAGCGGGGGTATGGGTTTAATCCTTAGAGGTTTAGGGGAGCTAGCGGGCTTGTGGGGGTCCGGTCTTAGCAGGGGGTCTTTGCCGTCAGCTGCTTGGTTGGGAAATACGGGGTCGTTTGAGGGGTCTAGACAGTTGTCTGAAGTTACGGGTACATCCAGCAGTGCGGGTCCTGCGGCAGACACGGGGAGCTCATCAAGGGAGAAGGACGGAACAGCACCAGGGCCTGGGTCAGGAATTGATGCACCAGGTGAGGGAGCTTTGCAGGATAAGGAAAAGGAGGATGTACCGCAACTAGACGATGCGGCTAGGGGGGAGGTCTATGTCTGCTTCGAGGGCCCGTTAGGGGCACATTTAAAACAAGAGGTTAGGGAAAAAATCTGGAAAGGGGAGTACATAGAAATATTTTCTCTTTTACCCCTAGAGAGATTTAATTTGGATAGACCTAGAAGGGAGGACTCTAAAAAAGAAGATGAGGAGAATCGGAGATATAGGCTGATTCCCAGATCATTTTCAAATTGGCTGCAAGCTTTCGCTATTATGGCTAGCGTAATCGGGGAGAAGGCCCCGGAAAATTGCTCGGCATTATTTTGTTACTTAGATGCCATAGGGGAGGCTTACAGGACCTATGGGGGACAGGGTTGGTTACGCTATGACGAACAGTTTCGTCAGCGTAAGGCTTTTAGGCCAAGTATCAGGTGGGATCACAAGGACATAGCGTTGTGGATGAGAGTTATGGTCCCGTCCCGTTTAGGTCAGACTAGCCAGCCTTTTCACGGGGGCGCCGGGAGTTCAGGGCAGTCAGGACACTCGGCGGCTTTGCAGAAGGGACTGTGTTTCGCCTTCAATGATGGCATATGCAGATTCGGGAGCAAGTGTAAATATAGGCACGAGTGTTCAACCTGCGGGGGGGTGCATAGCGCTTCAAAATGTTTCAGGGGTAACAGGCAAAAAGTTGGAGATTCAGCTGACAAAAGGGGTGACTCCGGTGCAGTGGGTCGTGATGGAGGCCTTTCTAAGTAGATACCCTGATAGGTCAGCTGCAGTTTTATTGCGCGACGGTTTTAAGGAGGGTTTCAAAATCCCTTATGTTGAGCAGGATGTTAGTTTAAAAAGAAAAAATTTGAAATCGGCGTTACAATTCCCGGAGGTCGTGTCGGAGAAGTTGAATAAGGAAGTTGCTCTGGGAAGAATGGCAGGCCCGTTTGTCGCCCCTCCGATTGCAAATCTGAGGGTGTCACCTCTTGGCGTGGTCCCTAAGAAAGAACCTAATAAATTTAGGTTAATCCATCACCTGTCATTTCCGAAGGGATCTTCGGTTAATGATGGTATTGATCCCGAGTTGAGTTCGGTGTCGTACTTATCATTCGATTCAGCGATGGAGTGGGTTAGAGCATGTGGAAAGGGGGCTAAGCTGGCTAAGACCGACATCGAAGCGGCCTTTCGTTTGTTGCCAGTTCATCCTGACAGTTTGCATTTATTGGGTTGTTTTTGGGATGGCGGCTTCTTTGTTGATCGTTGTCTTCCCATGGGTTGCTCGATTTCATGTGCTTACTTTGAGGCCTTCAGCACGTTCCTAGAATGGGTGGTGAAAGATGTGTCTGGGATACGCTCATGTTCGCACTATCTGGATGACTTTCTGTTTATAGGGCCAGCGGAATCAGCAGATTGTTCGATTTTGTTGCATACAATGGAGAGTGTGACAAAAAACTTCGGGG
Organism: Ranitomeya imitator; assembly: GCF_032444005.1. NCBI lineage: Eukaryota > Metazoa > Chordata > Amphibia > Anura > Dendrobatidae > Ranitomeya > Ranitomeya imitator. The sequence goes on along the minus strand of NC_091282.1, from coordinate 711,639,286 downwards.
TGCCTTTGGCGGAGGATAAAACAGTTGGTCCGGTGACAGTGTTGAGCTTCCTAGGCATTGAAATCGACACGGTAGCAATGGAATGTAGGCTACCTGCAGACAAGGTTACCGCGTTGCGCCAAGATGTGGTTAATACGATTGGTTTGAAGAAGATAAATTTGCGCAGTTTGCAATCGTTGTTAGGGAAACTGAACTTTGCATGTAGAATCATGCCGATGGGTCGAGCGTTCTGCCGCCGCCTATCCTTGGCAACAGTAGGGGTAAAGTCCCCTTTGCATTTCATCAGGATAAAGAAAGAGTTTCGGGACGATTTGAAGATGTGGGCGGATTTTCTGGACGAGTACAATGGCAGATCTCTGTGGATTCAGCCGGTGGCAGATGCTACCTCCTTGGGCATTTTGGTGCATGTCGTTGAAATGAGTGGCTTTGGTCTTTTCTTTCATGGTAGCTGGTCAGCAGCGGCTTGGCCGGAAGAATGGAAGGAGGAGGGGTTAACAAACAACCGGCTACTGTTGCTTTTGTTCCCCAGGGTAGTTGCGTTGGCCCTGTGGGGTGACAAATTGAGGAATTTGAAGATTTCTTTTCATTGTGAGCATGTTGGAACGGTGACGGCGGTAAACTCGTTGTCAGCGGCTACGCCTGCAGTAGTGAAGGTCTTGCAGCACTTGGTTTTCCTGGGTCTTAAGTTTAACTTATGGATTGTATCTGAAGTTAGCTTGTCAGCGCCTGATCCAATAGTTGTTGCTCTTTCTCAATTTCAGTGGCAGCTTTTCCGGGATTTGGCACCACAGGCGGAGAGCGCGGGCCGGGATTGTCCAGTGGAGTTGTGGAACCTGCCGCGAGGGCCGTAACAGAGTTATTTACCAAATCGCTCGCGGATTCATCTTGGTCTCATTATAATCAGGCTTGGAGCTTGTGGGAATCCTGGATGTCAAGTATGGACCAGGATATGGAGGAGGAGTATGGTTTGTTGTTGTTCTTAGGTCATCATTGGGAGGCAGGTTGGTCTGTGACACGTTTGAATAAGTTTCTGGCGGGGCTAGCCTTCAACCTTAAATGGAGGGGGGGTAAGGATATAACGAAATCCTTCTTGGTTCGGCAAGTTGTTCGGGGTTGGAAGAAAGGCTGGAAGGCTTCGGACGGTCGCCGACCCGTATCTTATGAGGTGCTCTCAGCCATTGAGCGGAAGTTGCAAGAGGTGTGTTTTTCCGAATGGGAAGTGGTTCTGTTCTGTGCAGCCTTTTCTTTGGCCTTCTTTGGGGCATTTCGGTTAGGTGAGTTGGTTAGCCCGTCCGTTAGTAAAAAAGGTATTTTGTTAAGAGAAAACGTGGATGTCGAAGGGAATAAGGTGGTAGTGTTTATTAAGGCTTCCAAAACGGACGTGTATGGGAAAGGGTGCAAAGTGGTGTTGTTCAATGTTGAAGGATCCCCGGTGTGCCCGGTGGCATCCGTGAAGAAGTACATGGCAAAGGGCGGGGTGTTAGACGAGCCATTCTTGGTGCACGAATATGGTTCTTTCTTGTCCCGTTTTCAGTTTATTTCTGTTTTTAGGAAATGTTTGGCGGCAGCGGGCTTACCTGCAACACAATATAGTGGTCACTCCTTCAGGATCGGGGCAGCGACTGAGGCCGCTAGGTGGGGCCTTGGTGAGGATGTGGTTCGGAGAATTGGGAGGTGGGAATCTTCAAGATTCCAGTCGTATGTTCGCCCAAACCTATTGTGAGTTAGAAGCTGTGTTAAGTTAATTGTTTGTTGCCTTTCTTTCTGTGTTGCAGGGCCTGATCCGATGCTCGTCTGGATCATGGGGCATTCGTATGTTGTATGGGCTGCGTTGCGTGCTGCGGTTCGTCCGGACGGTCGTCAGTTGGGTCTTTCTCGAGAGACAGTGACTTTACGATGGATCGGTAAAAGGGGGATGGTGTGGAAGGAATGGTTACCTGAATTTCATCGTTTTGTTAGACTGGATAGAGTGCCGGAGATCGTGGTGATACATTTAGGGGGGAATGATTTGGCTAAACGGTCTTGTAGGGAGCTGATTAAGGATATCAAATTCGATATCCTGAGGTTCTGGGTCATGTTTCCAAAAGTGTTGTTGGTGTGGTCCGACATCATTCCCCGTAAAAGATGGAGAGGTGCTAGATCACACGAGGGGGTGAACAGGGCCCGGATTAAAATAAACAGGGCCATATCTCGGTTTATGGTGAGGAATGGCGCGTTGGCCGTGAGACATGTGGACTTGGAATCGGGTCAAGGAGCTTACTGGAGAGCTGATGGCGTGCACCTGAACGCGGTGGGTAATGATATGTGGTGTTTGCCTATCCGTAGTGGCATTGAATTAAGCTTGAAGGTGTGGAGGGACATGAATGGCTAAGGTGTCAGGCCATTCGTGTTCGTGGCGGGGGTGGAGGTCCTCGAAGTCGGTGGAAATGGTAAATCGTGGTTCAATGGGGTGGGGATCTTGAGAGGTCCTGGACACCCCATGAGAGAATTTAACAAGGCGCGGTACGGTTATTCCGCGTGAGGTGGATTTATGGACCCCTGGCATGGGGGTGGGTTCGGTGGACCAGGATTGGTTGTTATCTATCCCTGAGCTGGTGCTTTACGGCTGGGGGTAAGACTCATCCTGGGCTGAACATTGTGGAGTTTTTGGGATACTGAGTTTTTTATAACTTTGGGGCTTCGAGGACCGCCCCTCCTATTCTGGGTTGTCATAAAAGTTCTGTTATCTTTTATTTAATAAAATGGCTGCTGTGGCCAATTAAATCCAACATATGTCTCCGTCTGCTGTTTTGAGTACGTTAGAAGTTTATTCTTTAGATTGTTAAGAGATCTGTTTAAGGGGGTTGGGGTAATTTTTTCCAGGTCACGGAACTCACGTATACCCTATGTCAAGAAAGGCCGTACTGGGGGCCCACGGCACGTAAAGGGAGGCCGCCATGACGGGGTTACGTGGGACCTGGGGAGCTGGAGCAGTTAGAAGGGATACGGTGGTAAGGGGTTAACTGGGAACTTGAGGGGTGGCTTTAGGGGCATTTTTTGAAAATAAGGGGTGGAACTAGGGGACTGTGGGGAGGGGGCACATAAAAAGGGGCACGCTCCTCACGCAGGCATCCATTTTAGGTGCCTGCGTGACAAGTGAGGAATCTCCCGCCCACCCTCCCTTTTTTGGTTAGGGTAATGGGGGGGGGTGAAGTCGGCATATGTGGGCTTTTGGAGTATTGTTTTAAGAGGCGTCTAAATGTATTTATTTTGTTATGTGAATGCTGTCAGGGTATTGTCACGGCAGTTGGCGGGGGTGGAGGTCCTCGAAGTCGGTGGAAATGGTAAATCGTGGTTCAATGGGGTGGGGATCTTGAGAGGTCCTGGACACCCCATGAGAGAATTTAACAAGGCGCGGTACGGTTATTCCGCGTGAGGTGGATTTATGGACCCCTGGCATGGGGGTGGGTTCGGTGGACCAGGATTGGTTGTTATCTATCCCTGAGCTGGTGCTTTACGGCTGGGGGTAAGACTCATCCTGGGCTGAACATTGTGGAGTTTTTGGGATACTGAGTTTTTTATAACTTTGGGGCTTCGAGGACCGCCCCTCCTATTCTGGGTTGTCATAAAAGTTCTGTTATCTTTTATTTAATAAAATGGCTGCTGTGGCCAATTAAATCCAACATATGTCTCCGTCTGCTGTTTTGAGTACGTTAGAAGTTTATTCTTTAGATTGTTAAGAGATCTGTTTAAGGGGGTTGGGGTAATTTTTTCCAGGTCACGGAACTCACGTATACCCTATGTCATGAGTACAGCACTTTTTAACTTTCATCAGTCCTGTAGATATGGAGAAAAGTGAAGTCAACAAATAGCACTTACACCATGAATCCCCCACCCTCTAGGGGTCCCTGAAGCAGTGATATTTGCATGTACAGCATGTGACTGCTGCAGTCAGTGATCGGCTGCACAGGTCAGTTGACTGATGGATGGGATATCATCACCACTGGTCTGGTGGAGACAGCGAAGGGTAAGGAATTGTTTACTTCTTTATTTTATAACGTTCCGTTAGGACCAATGTCGAATAATGATGGAAAACCCATTTATTATGTCATTAAAAATGTGTCATTTAGTGCGGAAAAATGCCACAAATGCTTTTTTTCTTCACAAAACCTCTTCTGTGTGAAACCAACTTCTCATTTAAGCACACTTCTCTGACCATGTGATGGGTGAGTGTCCAGGTGTTTATTGGAATGACAAATGCCTGTAAAAAAATGATCCTTCAGCATGCTAAGTGTGATACTGATAGTGCGCACATGTGCAGCGTGATGAATCGCCTGTCATACATGTAGATACATATCTGTATCAGGAAGAAACATGAGAAATAGAGAAGCCAATGCTAATAATCTCCATGTTATCTGTAACCAAAGGAGCATCTACAATGTGACGTCTACACGTGATCCCACCGCAGATTTCCCATACACACCACTCGGGAAGGATCATATCTGGAGACCCCAGGCTTGTGCCTCCTAGTCTCCTATTTCGCAGTATTCCAGCATATATTATGTGCTTTCTTTCTGAAAGTCCCCTGTTTTTGCAAATACATCTAATTTTTACACAGGATGTTAGGTGGACAACCTTCTTACATGTCCCGTCTCGTGTTTTATATATGGAAGCAGTGATGTGACTGTATTCTTGTTTGTCACCTAATCAAAATTACACCTTTTATTGTACGGATTTGATGTGCCAGTTATGAGAAATCTAGCATGGAAGTCATATGCAAATTAAATACAAGTCTATGGGTGCGTGTGACACATCGCACTGCACTTGGATGTCAATCGAGCGCAGTGCGACTCCCACAGATGCTGGTAATGGAGGAGATGGAGAAATTACTTTCTCCGTCTCCTCCGCACCTGTGTCCGATTCTGTCATGCGGGAGGATCGGAGCACGGAGCACTGACAAACGGATCATGCTCGCAGCAGAGTCGGAACCGGGTACCATTAGCATATCACATCTTATACTGTCTGTCGCATAAGGTGCCATACGCTAGTGTGACCCCGGCCTTAGGCTACAAGTCTGCAGTTAGACAATGGCAGTTGGACAGGAGACAGGTAAGGTGCATAAGTTTTTCAAACAATCATGCTTCTTGGTCAGTTATACTACATTATGCATTGATCATATCAATCTGCTTCTTATTTGTTTTTACTTCTGCTTTCTCACAACTCGCCCGCCCTTTAACACATTCTGTGTACTCTCTCCATATCCACCCCTCCCTTCTCCCCTCTCCCATGTTTAACGCTGAGGCTCTACTGACATTTCTTACCCACTCCAAACCATCCAATACCTCCATGCAGCACTCAAAACGTTCATACAAATCATCCCACCACGTGCTCTTTCTGTTTTTTTTTCCTTTTACTAGTTGCAGGCGACATCTCCCCCAACCCTGGGCCTCCCTCCACCAGCATACATTACTCTTCTCCAGCTGCATATAGAAACCCTGCTAATCTTATGAACATTCAGTGCATGCCTTCTTCTATCGCTTTCCACTGTGCTCTCTGGAATGCACGGTCTGTGTGTAACAAACTAACTTACATTCACGATATCTTCCTCTCTAATTCCCTTAACCTTCTGGCTATTACAGAAACCTGGATCCAGCATTCAGACACCAACTCCACTGCCGCTCTCTCGTTTGGTGGGCTGAAATTCTCACATACCGTCAGACCGGAGAACAGACAGGATGGAGGTGTTGGTTCCCTCACTTACATTTCCTTCCTTTGAAGTCCACGCTGTCAGACTCTTTAAGCCCTTCTCCTTGCGAGTGGCTGTTGTTTATTGCCCTCCAGGCTCCTCCTGCCAGTTTCTAGACCACTTTGCCACCTGGCTTACTCAATTTCTATCCTGTGACATCCCCACCCTCATCATGGGAGACTTTAACATCCCCATCAATGATCCCCTCTCCCAATCTGCCTCTCATCTTCTTTCTCTAACTTCTTAATTCGGCCTCTCACAGATTACTAATCCTCCTACGCATGAGGATGGGAATACTCTGGAGCTGGTTTTCTCCCGTCCCGGCTCGCTGCACGACTTTACTAACTCCCCTCTCCAGCTCTCAGACCACAACCTTCTTTCCTTCTCTGTCAAGAATTGTCTCACCCGGGACACCCCCACTTACCACACTTATCGGAATACACATACCATTAATACCCAGCAGCTTATGGACAATCTTCACACATCTTTAGCCCCCATCTCCTCCCTCTCATGTCCAGACTTAGCATTGTCACACTTCAATAATACACTGAAGAATGCCCTAGATGAAGCAGCACCTTCTACACGCAGAAAGACCCGACACAGACAACGGCAGTCCTGGCACACTATGCAAACACGCTTTCTTCAGCGTTGCTCAAGGTGTGCAGAGCGGCAGTGGAGAAAATCTCTCTTAGCGGAAGACTTCATGCACTATAAGTTCATGCCCAAAACCTATAACTCTGCCCTTCATCTGGCCAAACAATCCTACTTTACCACCCTCATCACCTCACTATCCAACAACCCAAAACGACTTTTTTTAAACCTTAAACTCCCTCCTGAAACCTAAAGTACAGGCCCCCATCACCAACCTCAGCGGTGAGGATCTAGCCACTTATTTCCTAGAAAAAATCAACCACATCCATCAGGATATCTCAGCCCAATCTCCTCAGTGCCTGGATCCCATTCCCTGCTGCGCCTCAAGCTCACTAGACATCTTTGAGCCTGTTTCAGAAGAAGAAGTTTCCAAGCTCTTCGTTTCTACTTGGCCTACAACCTGCAACAGTGACCCCATTCCTTCACATCTTCACATCTCCTGCAGTCTCTCTCACCAGTGGTCACCACTGACTAAAATATTTAACCTCTCTCTTTCTTCAGGCATCTTTCCCTCATTTAAACATGCTATCATAACCCCTTTACTTAAAAAGCCATCCCTGGACCAGAACTGCACTGCTAACTACAGACCTGTCTCTAACCTTAATCTCTAAACTTCATCTCTAAACTCCTGGAACGCTTGGTCCACTCCTGTCTAATCCGCTATCTCTCGGATAACTCTCTTCTCAACCCCTTACAATCTGGTTTCCGCTCTTTACACTTTACTGCCCTCACTAAAGTCTCTAATGATCTAATAACAGCTAAATCCAAAGGTCATTGCTCCCTGCTGATTCTCCTGGATCTCTCTACCACATTTGACACTGTGGATCACCAGCTCCTCCTCACTATGCTCCGCTCTGTAGGCCTCAAGGACACAGCCCTCTCCTGTTTCTCCTCCTATCTCTCTGACCGCTCCTTCATTGTATCTTTTGCCGGCTCCTCTTCCTCTCCTCGTCCCCTTACTATCGGGGTTCCGCAGGGCTCAGTCCTAGGCCCCCTCCTCTTCGCTCTATACACTGTCCCTATTGGACAAACAATCAGCAGATTTGGGTTCTAGTATCATCTTTATGCTGACGACACCCAATTATACACTTCTTCCCCTGACATCACCCCTACCCTAATTCAAAATACCAAGGATTGTCTGTCTGCTGTCTCTAACATCATGTCCTCCCTCTCTCTGAAACTAAATCTCTCCAAAACGGAACTTCTTGTGTTTCTCCCTTCTACTAACCTCACTCTACCCAACATCGAAATTACCCTGGAGGGTTCAACCATAACTCCCAAGCAGCATGCCCGCTGTCTTGGGGTTACTCCCTATATCCGATCACTCACTCGCTCTTCTCACCTGCATCTTAAAAACATCTCCAGAATCCAACATTTTCTCACCTCTGAAACTGCTAAGACTTTTACTGTCGCTCTTATTCTGCAACTCTCTTCAATCCATCTTGAATGCGGCAGCCAGGGTCATATTTCTATCCAGCCACTTCACCGATGCCTCCATCTTGTGCCAGTCATTACACTGGCTACCCACTCGCTACAGGGTCCAGTATAAACTCATCTCTCTCACCCACAAAGCTCTTCACAGTTCTGCACCGCCTTATATCTCCTCTCTCATCTCTGTCTATCGCCCTACACGTGCCCTCCGTTCTACAAATGACCTAAGACTAACATCCCCTGTAATCCGAACCTTGCACCTCCATCTCCAAGACTTTTCTCGTGCTGCGCCAGCTCTCAGAAATGCACTTCCCCAGACGATCAGACTGATACCTAGCCCCGACCTATTCAAACGCGTTTTAAAAACCCATCTCTTCAAAACAAGCCTACAACATCAACTACTCAGTAAACTAACTTTGCCCTGTTCCCTCCTTCCAAATATTATTCTGAATCTGCACCCTACTATTCATCTGTCTCCACACCCTCCATGCACATGATAACTGCACTTGATACTTGACTATTGCACTTAAACACACGGGCTGATGACCGGATCATGCAGCTTTATATGAAAATCCCTATTTATTATAATTGCCAGACCTGAAATAACAAGCACTTTTCACCTATTGTGTCCCCCCATCTCCTTGTACATTGTAAGCTTGCGAGCAGGGACCTCACTCCTAATGTCACTGATTAAATTGTTTTAACTTGTATTGAATTTATTGTCTGTACATGTCCCCGCTTAATTGTAAAGCGCTGCAGAATATGTTGGCGCTATATAAATAAAAAATTATTATTATTATAATTACTATTATTATAAGATGCTCCCATCTTACCACAATGTTACTACAGGGATTTACACTATGTGATTAATTAGGGGTTTCTTGCTCTATCTGGAGCATCGCTTTTTTTCTGTAAATTGTTGCAGAATTCACTTTATGCTCCAGTATTAAACTAATTTATGCTTGAGTAAAATGTGCCTCATGTATTAAAAAGGCTCCTGTAATGCCTGCTAATAAGCCTGCCTCATCTTGGGCAGTCCTAATAACAAGAACTGCATCTCCTCCAATGTGTCCTCTTGTCTAAAGATTCCCTTGTGACGATGCAGCCCGATAATAGAGCGCTTTATGTTTTCTCATTGATTACAACTTATTGGTACGAAACTCTTTATACTAGATTAGATCTTTACATTAGAGATGTGTTGCACATGATTATAATCAAGGGTCTCCAGGAAAACAGCGTGAAGATCTCCTTGGGTAAATTTATTGTGAACTTGAAAGAAACGAGCTGACGTCTTCACTGTCCAACATGAATTGTATGACTGGTCAATTTCAGACTTTGTCAGGCATTGTGTATGGCCCTACCTTTAAGACCCCCATAATCATTAGACTAATGTCGGCCGAGCTAAGGAATCACTGGGATCAGTTGGCTGTCTAATGTTGCCTAACTTGGGAATCACTGGGAACTGCTGGCTGTCTAATCTTGGCCTAACTTGGGAATCATTGGGAATGGCTGACTGTCTAATCTCAGCTTAGCTTGGGAATCATTGGGATCAGATGACAGTCTAATGTCGGCTGAACTTGGGAATCACTGGGAACGGCTGGCTGTCTAATCTTGGCCTAACTTGGGAATAACTGGGAACGGCTGGCTGTCTAATCTTGGCCTAACATGGGAATCATTGGGAACCGCTGACTGTCTAATCTCAGGCTAACTTGGGAATCATTGGGATCAGCTGACAGTCTAATGTCGGCCGAACTTGGGAATCATTGGGATAATCTGGCTGTCTAATCTTGGCCCAACTTGGGAATCACTGGGAATGTTTGTCTAATCTGTCTAACTTGGGAATCACTGGCATCGTTTGGCTGTCTAATCTCAGCCAAACCTGGGAATTATTGGGATCAGCTGACTTACAGACTAATGTCAGCCGAACTTGCGAATCACTGGGATTGGCTGACCGCCTGATTTGTATGGGGGTCTCCCGACTTCTGACTTCTGAGAAAGGTTTGGCATATCGGTTTTGGACTGATCCATTGTTTCTATGTGAGATAATCGTCTCCAGAGAAGCCTGGCATCCACTCCCTCATAGAGAAGACAGGAGCTAAGCCGAGTGCTCCTGTGCATGGAGGAGTTGGGAGAGGTCACTGTCAGCCCAACTATCAACTGAACCATCTTTTGGCCGACAGCAATTTAGAGCTTTTGGCTACTGTTGAAAGCATACCTTATTATCCTAGATATTGTGTATTTTTTTTACTCTTTTCATTTATTTAATTTTCTGGATCACAATATATCTTTGAGCATTTTTACTACAGTCATGTAGTGGGAGGATTGACAAGAGACTTGAGGTCAGTTGTAATCTCGACATCGAACTTAAAGCCCTTTAATTTATTTTTTTTTCCAAACCCTGACCATTACAATTTTTGTAGTGATGTTGTGAAACTCTGCAGAGCTTCTTTGAATGAATTCAATAAACCAACCCCCAGTTCCTTGCTGGTCTCTTCAATAGCAGGATCATAGCTGACAAAAAGAGGGGTGACAGCCGATATGTCATCTCGATTCGCCTGAACCAAAATGCGCTGCAGAGATTCCTTCACCATATTAAATTTTTGACTGTCGAATTTTGTAAGAGTCATTTCATCGAGGGGGTAGCTGACATCAGGAGGATAGCAATCTTTTGGGACTGGAAACTCAACATACTTCAACATTGGCAAATTGACAAGAACTCTGAATATTCGCCTGAGACTTACAGAGGTCAGAGGATTCTGCAGAAATTTAAATTCTTTGAGTTTGAGGCAATTCACCAATCCCATTTCCATGACATGGATATTCATGTCTCCAAGATCACATTCTTCCAAAACCAATGTCTTTAGAGTCAATGAAGCTTTTTTGAGAAGTTTGAAGAAGGTTGATGGGAAGAGTTCTGTAATATTGTGACCACTGAGGTCCAGGAACTCCAGATGTTCAGCATGAAGACTGTTTGCCAAGTATGCCATGTCTACCTGGTTCAGGGAGCAATTGCCTACTTCAAGAACTTTCAGTGGGGTCTGCAGTGGGCTAAAAAGGAAATGACAGAAATACTATTATAAGGGGGCAGCAGTAAGAGTACCAATGCTAGATCTGAGTAATTATATGGGAAAAAAAGAAACGTGCTTCATAGGACCGTAAGGATTAATGAGGTATGGGAGAGCACAACATCCAGCAGAGCTTCTGAGTGATTGGATGGCTGCCATACCTCTCCTCACCGCATATCTGTCTGAGAGTTTGGTAGAGAATCGTAGTAGTTTGTCAAAAATTGTGGTTGCCGGTTGGGTCCTATTCCACTGAAATAATCTATAGCTGTGCTACTACCAGGCACAATGCTGTTTCAGGGTAAAAGAATGGCAAGTCAGCTACAGCTCATCCCAAAATCCCCATAAGCCATAACAATCCCCGATTACAGGTTTATTCATGATGATAACAGGCTGGACCGAAAAAAAGCCACCAACTATGATGACCAGAATGTGGTAGAAGAAATCCAGCCCAGTTCTATAACATCATCAGCTTTATTTGTATATGATTAAAACATGTTCAAATTCATCATTAGTACAGAGATAAACATCAACACTTTTCAGGTACACTCAGAAGCCTCACTCATGGTATCACTGGACCAATGCCTGTGTCGGGTCTTTCTTCTGGTCCATTGTCAAAATGCGTAGCCTCCTTTTATCATGAACAAACCTGTTAATTTTCGCCTCTCTCTTAATAAATCAGCAACACCATTGGTTACCCCTTTTTGTTCCCCATTATTTAACTACTTATAGACAATGGGCAATTATTATGACTGATCGTGATTTTGGGTCTAGCTGCAGTTGACTTACCGCTCTTTGACCATGAAACAGCATTGTGGAACACATCCTTATAAGATCGTCTCAGTCGAATAGATGCAATCCCCTTTTTTTCTAACTACTACCATAGAATTATCTGCCATCCTCAAAATTGTTGTATACATTGGAGTCGCCCACCTGGGCATTGAGGTACTCGGTACCGGGTCTGGTTGCACTTAAAGAGGATGTCACAGTGGCTGCGCCCAGGGCCACGGGCTTTTCAGGTGCTACTTCACCTTCAGGCGTGGTGTGGGCAAATAACATACAGTCCTATGCCCTCCGGTTCTGCTATGTGTCCTGGAGCACAACACAGCCTCAGGCTCCCGGTGCCCGGTTCCTGCGCTTTGGCTCTGAGGGTGCCCAGTCACAGTTCCCCTCTGAGCCCCTACCTTTCTCCACTGTACTCCTTTCCTCAGAAGCTCCACCACTTTCAACCCCTCGGGTTCACTTCCTTCCCAGGAGCTGCAGCTCAATCCTGGCTGCACAGCTCTATTGTCTGCTCTCAGTTCCAGACTTTCTTCTCTCTCCCCTCCCTCCAACAGACTGCCTAACTCCTCCTCCAGATCAGAACACTTAAAGCTGGGGAAGCCTCCATGAATCCGGGTCCTGAGCTCCCCCTTCTGGCCTGGATTCGGAATGTATTGAATGTGGGTGCGTTACCTGGTAAAGAGAATCCTTCTTGCCTCCAAGCATGACATTACCCTCCCCGAAGGGAAGGCAACATCACCGTAAAAACCGGTTACCTGGGGTGTTACACATTCATAGTCAACAAAACGTTAGGAAACAATATATGCAAAGTGACTGTTGATATGGATTGTTTCCCATATCATTGAGATTCATAATATAATGAGAATTATGCAATTACTACCCTGAATAATAACAGCATCAAGCAAGAGACATGTAAAGCAATGGACTCACTGGAGATGTAGAAGCCTCTTAAAGGGAACTTGTCAGGACATTCTTATTAGTGATGTAAAATTATACTTTTTTATAGAAATCTAATGTATCAGTCATGAGAAATCTAGTGTAGAAGTCATGTGTAAATCAGCCTGGAAGAGCACTGGAGAGGCGTTAATACATTTTTACTGCTTCTTCGAAGTACACTGACACGCCCCCAGTTCCAGTGCACTTCTATCCTGATTTACATGTGGCTCTTACACTAGATTTCTCAGGATCTCTACAGAAAAAAGCATTATTTTATTGTGGAACAAGCACCTATGCAGCCATGCGCCTGCTTCCATATGTAAAAACATGCTAACATGTTCCCTTTAAGTGTTAGGATTTTGTAAAATATATTTTAAACAATATGCAACATCTGAATGGTAAAAAAATAGGAAACCAGACTGCAGGGGACAGCCACATGTGAATAAGGTCTTGAAGAACCACTGATACATGGAGAACCTGAGTGGGCAGAGAAGGACACAAATAGTGATTCAAAGTGCATTAGTGACACTGATTTTGTCAAACCATATTACTATCCACCTCCCTGATAACATGGATTGGACAATTTCTGCACAGATATTTGGAGCCTCGATGAAAAAAAATCCATAGTGGAAATAAATAGCATGATGCTGCAGACTTGTGGCTGCTATGAAACATCCAGAAAAGTGGACTGCCATGGTTTTTGAGTCATGGGTGTTATACCTGATGCTATGGTGTAACTGAAAGATCTGGTTAATATCTACTACTTAGATTGTCTAATACAGCTCAGAAATTAATAAGCCCACCACTATTAGCAAATCACTGTGGGTGATAAAAAAGCAAGAAATGTGATGTTCCTTTTCAACATGAAAATAATATATATTGTATATATTATATGTATATTTTTTTGCAGATAACAGTCAATGCATTGGTGGAAGATGGAGGAGCCAGCTAGTTCTCCCACCAATCAGTGTGTGCGACTGAGACAACAGACGCAAAGACATCACTACACCACGTCTGCTGTCTGGGGGCGTCAGTGCACCGAAGACTAGAGCAGAGCGCTGGGGGAACAGGAGCAAGGTGAGTATCTTTTGTATATATACACGTGCTTCTCACAAAATTAGAATATCATCAATAAGTTAATTTATTTTAGTTCTTCAATACAAAAAGTGAAACTTACCGTATTTTTCGGACTATAAGACGCACCGAACCATAAGACGCACCCCAAATTTGGGGTGAAAATTGCAGAAAAAAAGATTTTTTATAAGATGGGGGTCCGTCTTATTGTCCGAATTTAAGATCTCTTACCTGAGGGCAGGCAGTGGCAGAGCAGGGTCACAGGAGGCATGGTGGTGGCAGAGGTGAGGTGATGCTGAGGTGCGGTGGGCGGAACGGCATGCACCTGAGCAGGGTCCCATCCTGCTTAGGTGGGAGACGCCATGGCCTGGTGTCCATGGGGAGGTTGCGGCAGTGCTGTGGCGGCGGCAGATGTGCGGTCACATCCTCAGGTGGCGGCAGCCATGGTCCCTTCCACATTTGAGGTGACGCCACGGCAGTATTGAAGGAGAGCAGCAGAGCTGGGTGAGTCACGGTTTTCCCGGTGGCGGCGGGCTTACCGGCATTGTGGCGGCGACAGAGGTGAAGGGATGATGTGGCACGGTGACCGGTATGGCGTGAGCAGGGTCCCGTCCAGATTTGAGGTGAATCTGCGGCCCGGTATTGAAGGAGAGCAGCAGAGCTGGGTGAGTTACGGTTTTCCCGGTGGCGGCGGCCATCTTTCTGAGGCCGCGCGTGCGCAGATTGAGTTTTCTGCTTCCTGGGGCTTCAGGAAAATGGCCGCGGGAGGCCGCGTGTGCGCAGATAGAGATCGCGGCGGCCATTTTCCTGAAGCCGAGATCTCAATCTGTTAACTCGGCTTCAGGAAAATGGCCGCCCTGCTCACGCCATTCCAGTCACCGCGCCACATCATCCCCGCACCTCTGTCGCTGCTACAATGCCGGTAAGCCTACGTTCCAACTATAAGACGCACCCCCCATTTTCCACACAATTTATTTGGGGAAAAAGTGCGTCTTATTGTCGGAAAAATACGGTAAATATTATATAGAGTCATTGCACACAGAGTGATATATTTCAAGTGTTTATTTCTGTTAGTGTTGATGATTATGGATTTAAGTCATTATCTCAGTAAATTAGAATACTTTATAACACCAGCTTGAAAAATGGTTTTAAAATCCAAAATGTTGGCCTACTGAAATTTAGGTTCAGTAAATGCACTCAATACTTAGTTGGGGCTCCTTTTGCATCAATTACTGCATCATTGCAGCGTGGCATGGAAGTGATCAGCCACTACTGAGGTGCTATGGAAGCCCAGGTTGCTCTGATAACAGCCTTCAGTTCGTCTGCATTGTTGGGTCTGGTGTCTCTTAACAATACCCCATAGATTCTCTATGGGGCTAAGATCAGGTGAGTTTACTGGCCAATCAAGCACAGTGATACTGTTGTTTTTAACCCCTTTCTGTCATTGGACGTACTATTCCGTCCATGTTGGGTGGGCCTTAATTCCCATGGACGGAATAGTACATCCAGCACGATCGGCCGCGCTCACGGGGGAGCGAGGCCAATCGCGGCCGGACGTCAGCTGCCTATCGCAGCTGACATCCGGCACTATGTGCCAGGAGCGGTCATGGACCGCCCCCGGCACATTAACCCCCGGCACACCGCGATCAAACATGATCGCGGTGTGCCGGCGGTACAGGGAAGCATCGCGCAGGGAGGGGGCTCCCTGCGTGCTTCCCTGAGACCCCCGCAGCAACGCGATGTGATCGCGTTGCTGCGAGGGTCTCTTACCTCCCATCCCTGCGGCAGGCCAGATCCAAAATGGCTGCGGCTTCCGGGTCCTGCAGGGAGGGAGGTGGCTTACCAAGTGCCTGTGCAGAGTTGGCGCTTGGTAAGCCTGCAGCCCTGTAAGTCAGATCGCTGATGTTACAGAGTGCTGTGCAAACTGTCAGATCAGCGATCTGTGATGTCCCCCCCCCGGGACAAAGTAAAAAAGTTTAAAAAAAAATACAGCATCATCAGAAAAAAAATAAAAAAGTTATAGTCCTCAGAATAAAGCGATGCAAAAATAATTATTTTTTCTATAAAATAGTTTTTATCGTATAAAAGCGCCAAAACATACAAAAATTATATAAATGAGGTATCCCTGTAATCATACTGACCCGAAGAATAAAACTGCTTTATCAATTTTACCAAACGCGGAACGGTATAAACGCCTCCCCCAAAAGAAATTCATGAATAGCTGGTTTTTGGTCATTCTGCCTCACAAAAATCGGAATAAAAAGCGATCAAAAAATGTCACATGCCCGAAAATGTTACCAGTAAAAACGTCAACTCATCCTGCAAAAAACAAGACCTCACATGACTCTGTGGACTCAAATATGGAAAAATTATAGCTCTCAAAATGTGGTAACGCAAAAAATATTTTTTGCAATAAAAAGCGTCTTTCAGTGTGTGACGGCTGCCAATCATAAAAATCAGCTAAAAAACCCGCTATAAAAGTAAATCAAACCCCCCTTCATAAATCCCTTAGTTAGGGAAAAAATTTAAAATTTAAAAAATGTATTTATTTCCATTTTCCCATTAGGGTTAGGGTTAGGGCTAGGGATAGGGCTAGGGCTAGGGTTAGGGCTAGGGTTAGGGTTAGGGCTAGGGATAGGGTTGGGGCTAGGGTTAAGGCTACAGTTAGGGTTGGGGCTAAAATTAGGGTTGGGGCTAAAGTTAGGGTTAGGGTTTGGATTACATTTACGTTTGGGAATAGGGTTGGGATTAGTGTTAGGGGTGTGTCTGGGTTAGAGGTGTGGTTAGGGTTACCATTAGGATTAGGGTTAGGGGTGTGTTTGGATTAGAGTTTCAGTTAGAATTGGGGGTTTCCACTGTTTAGGCACATCAGGGGCTCTCCAAACGCAACATGGCGTCCGATCTCAATGCCAGCCAATTCTGCTTTGAAAAAGTAAAACAGTGCTCCTTCCCTTCCAAGCTCAACCTTTGGGGTCCAATTTCTCCTGTTACTATTGGGAAAATACAAAACTGGGGGCTAAAAAATAACTTTTGTGGGAAAAAAAAGATTTTTTATTTTCACGGCTCTGTGTTATAAACTGTACTGAAATACTTGGGGGCTCAAAGTTCTCACAACACATCTAGATAAGACCATTCCATCTAAGTCTGCATTCCAAATGGCGCTCCTTCCCTTCTGAGCTCTCCCATGCGCCCAAATGGTGGTTCCCCCCCACATATGGGGTATCAGCGTACTCAGGACAAATTGAACAACAACTTTTGGGGTCCAATTTCTCCTATTACCTTTGGGAAAATGCAAAACTGCGGGCTAAAAAAATATTTTTTGTGGGAAAAAATTTTTGTTTTCTTTTTACGGCTCTGCATTATAAACGTCTGTGAAGCCCTTGGTGGGTCAAAGTGCTCAAAACACATAAGTTCCCTTCCGAGTGCGCCCAAACAGTGGTTTATCCCCACATATGGGGTATCAGCGTACTCAGGACAAATTGTACAAAAACTTTTGGGGTCCAATTTCTTCTCTTACCTTTGGGAAAATAAAAAATTGGGGGCGAAAAATAATTTTTGTGAAAAAATATGATTTTTTATTTTTACGGTTCTGCATTATAAACTTCTGTGAAGCACTTGGTGGGTCAAAGTGCTCACCACACCTCTAGATAAGTTCCTTAGGGGGTCTACTTTCCAAAATGGTGTCACTTGTGGGGGGTTTCAATGTTTAGGCACATCAGTGGCTCTCCAAACGTAACATGGCGTCCCATCTCAATTCCAGTCAATTTTGCATTGAAAAGTCAAATGGCGCTCCTTCGCTTCCGAGCTCTGTCATGCGCCCAAACAGTGGTTTACCCCCACATATGGGGTATCGGTGTACTCAGGACAAATTGTACAACAACGTTTGGGGTCCATTTTCTCCTGATACCCTTGGTAAAGTAAAACAAATTGGAGCTGAAGTAAATGGTTTGTGAAAAAAGTTAAATGTTTATTTTTATTTAAACATTCCAAAAATTCCTGTGAAACACCTGAAGGGTTAATAAACTTCTTGAATGTGGTTTTGAGCACCTTGAGGGGTGCAGTTTTTAGAATGGTGTCACACTTGGGTATTTTCTATCATATAGACCCCTCAAAATGACTTCAAATGAGATGTGGTCCCTAAAAAAAATGGTGTTGTACAAATGGGAAATTGCTGGTCAACTTTTAAGCCTTATAACTCCCTAACAAAAAAAATTTGGGTTCCAAAATTGTGCTGATGTAAAGTAGACATGTGGGAAATGTTACTTATTAACTATTTTGTGTGACATATCTCTGTGATTTAATTGAATAAAAATTCAAAGTTGGAAAATTGTGACATTTTCAAAATTTTCGCCAAATTTCCATTTTTTTCACAAATAAACGCAGGTAATATCAAAGAAATGTTACCACTATCATGAAGTACAATATGTCACGAGAAAACAATGTCAGAATCACTGGGATCCGTTGAAGCGTTCCAGAGTTATAACCTCATAAAGGAACAGTGGTCAGAATTGTAAAAATTGGCCTGGTCATAGTAACATAGTAACATAGTAACATAGTTAGTAAGGCCGAAAAAAGACATTAGTCCATCCAGTTCAGCCTATATTCCATCATAATAAATCCCCAGATCTACGTCCTTCTACAGAACCTAATAATTGTATGATACAATATTGTTCTGCTCCAGGAAGACATCCAGGCCTCTCTTGAACCCCTCGACTGAGTTCGCCATCACCACCTCCTCAGGCAAGCAATTCCAGATTCTCACTGCCCTAACAGTAAAGAATCCTCTTCTATGTTGGTGGAAAAACCTTCTCTCCTCCAGACGCAAAGAATGCCCCCTTGTGCCCGTCACCTTCCTTGGTATAAACAGATCCTCAGCGAGATATTTGTATTGTCCCCTTATATACTTATACATGGTTATTAGATCGCCCCTCAGTCTCTTTTTTCTAGACTAAATAATCCTAATTTCGCTAATCTATCTGGGTATTGTAGTTCTCCCATCCCCTTTATTAATTTTGTTGCCCTCCTTTGTACTCTCTCTAGTTCCATTATATCCTTCCTGAGCACCGGTGCCCAAAACTGGACACAGTACTCCATGTGCGGTCTAACTAGGGATTTGTACAGAGGCAGTATAATGCTCTCATCATGTGTATCCAGACCTCTTTTAATGCACCCCATGATCCTGTTTGCCTTGGCAGCTGCTGCCTGGCACTGGCTGCTCCAGGTAAGTTTATCATTAACTAGGATCCCCAAGTCCTTCTCCCTGTCAGATTTACCCAGTGGTTTCCCGTTCAGTGTGTAATGGTGATATTGATTCCCTCTTCCCATGTGTATAACCTTACATTTATCATTGTTAAACCTCATCTGCCACCTTTCAGCCCAAGTTTCCAACTTATCCAGATCCATCTGTAGCAGATGGTCATTAACGTGCAAACAACCCTTGGGGGTAAAGGGGTTAAACTAGGTATTGGTACTTTTGATAGTGTGAACAGGTGCCAAGTCCTGCTGGAGAATGAAATTTCCATCTCCAAAAAGCTTGTCAGCTGAGGGAAGCATGAAGTGCTCTAAAATTTTCTGGAAGATGGTGTCACAAACTGACACGGTTAACGTCCAGTGGACGACGCAACAAACACAACAACGTGTAGGAATGAGGAGAGGAAAGTCCTCACAGTAGGGAACAAGGGATGGGGCATCTCCTGAGCTCCAACCTGTGACTGTCCCTAAATTAACCTAATGCCCTAAGCCCCCCCCCCCCGTCGCCGTCACGTGCCTGGGTCCCTAACTGTCAACTCACTACTCTCTGGCTGGTGCACTGGCCGGCAAGGATGCTAGCCTCACCACTGTGGACGGTGAACAACAAAGGGAGAGGGACAATAACAAGACAGAAAGAAAAAGGGGAAGTAGTACTTAACACTGTCCCTGCTGTAAAGCACCACACAGCTGAGGATAAGGCTCCCAGACCACGAACTCCAAGAACATAGCAGAAGCACCACTGAAACCAGAGAGCTCTTTACTCCAGGCTTGATCAACATAGAAAACTATCACCGACAGTCAGCTGATGGATTATGTGACTTTTAATGAATGGTGGGAGTGATCACCACCCACATCAGCTGACTAGCAACAAAGCAGCTGCCAGCAAGGGGAAACTATTATTTACCCTTGCTGACCCAAAAGGAAAAAAAGCTACAATTAAATTATAGCAGAACAAGAGCTGACACAAATCCAAAAATGAATCATGACAGACCGCTGCGCTGACTTTGGTCTTGATAAAACACAATGGACTTACACCAGCAGATGACATGGCTCCCCAAACCATCACTGATTGTGGAACTTCACACTAGACCTCAAGCAGCTTGGATTGTGGCCTCTCCACTCTTCCTCCAGACTCTGGGACCTCGATTTCCAAATGAAATGCATAATTAACTTTCATCTGAAAACAACACCTTGTACCATTGAGCAACAGTCCAGTTCTTTTTCTCCTTGGCCCAGGTAAGATGCTTCTGGCGTTGTCTATTGGTCATGAGTGGCTTGAGACAAGGAATGTGACACTTGCGGTTATCCTGGTTGCTTGTGCACCTTTTTCTACCACAGTTTTTCCTTCCAATCAACTTTCCATTAATATGCTTGGATACAGCACTCTGTGAACAGCCAGGTTATTTACCAATGACCTTTTGTGGCTTACCCTCCTTGTGGAGTGTGTCAATAACTACCTTCTGGACATCTGTCAAGTCAGCAGTCTTCCCCATTGGGGCCTACTGAAACAGACTAAGGGACCCTTCTAAATTCTTAGGAAGCCTTTGAAAGTGATTTTTGTTAATTATTGTAATTTACTGAGTGTAACGGGGTCTACCAAGCTGGGGTACCTCTTTCAGTACCACCCCGTGTTTCAGGAGGTCAACTCTGCTTTTGCTGGATTTTGAATGAAGGACGCTGGCTGGAATTCCTTGATTACGTGAGAGCATATAAAAGCTGACTTCTACTCCACGTATTTCCAGTCTAAAAGAACACACTTTATTTTCAGCACACAGAATATATAACACAGATACACAGGGCAGGCCAATAGAAAAAGCAGGCCAGACATACATTACAATAGCCGCAGGGGGCCGGAGCCTGCTGATATTTACTGTGGGAATTACAAATGTGGGGGAGGACAAAGGGGAATATCGTGTCCCCTCTGCCCAGGGGCGCAGCCTGTGGGCTGATGCATTTCACATGGAACCTATTATACATAATATATACTGCATAACATATTCTTGGTGTTGGGGGTTCTGTAACACGGCTCCCCTTTTCAGCGACGCGATCGGCATACACAGTCTGATCCTTAACGGATCGGTTAGGGGATTACCGAAGTTTATGGGGTTGGTACAAGTTCCGTTTGTCGACTTAGTCCATCAGTATTACCGTTTTGTTTGCCGGGTCTGTAGTGGATGGTGAAGTCCAGAGGTTGTAGGGCTAAACTCCACCGCAGTAATCTGGCGTAGTCTCCGGAGACCCGATTAAGCCAGACTAGGGGATTATGGTCCGTTAGGAGGGAAAACTGTCGTCCATACAAATATGGTTGTAACTTTTTGAGTGCCCATACTATTGCCAGGCACTCCTTTTCGATGGCCGCATAGCTCACTTCACGGGGCAGTAGTTTCCAACTCAGGTAAGCTACCGGGTGTTCTTGGCCGTCCGGCCCGACTTGGCTTAGTACTGCCCCCAATCCAAACATAGAAGCGTCTGTGTGAACAAGGAAACGTTTAGTTGGATCGGGGGCGGCCAATATAGGGGTATTGGTGAGGGCGTCCTTTAGCTGGCGGAAGGCTTCCTCACACTCTGGGGTCCAGGTTACCTGGCGGGGTTGGTTCTTACGGGTCAGATCAGTGAGGGGCTTGGCCACGCTGCTGTAATTGGGAACGAATTTCCTATAATACCCTGCTGTCCCTAGAAACGCCATGACCTGGGTTTTAGTGCGTGGGGTGGGCCATTTGGCTATGGCCTCAATCTTGGCTGGTTCTGGTCTCTGTTTCCCACTTCCCACCCAATGCCCTAAATACTGAACCTCTGCTTTGCCCACGTGACACTTGTTTGGGTTCAGGGTGATTCTGGCCTTGTGGATCCTGTCTAATACTGTCTCTAGGTGATTTAGATGCTCTTCCCATGTCACGCTGTAGATGGCGATGTCATCCAAGTAGGCACACGCATAGTCCTGGAGACCATCCAGAAGCCGGTCAGCCAGCCTCTGGAAGGTCGCCGGGGCAGTCTTCATCCCGAATGGCATAACTCGAAACTGGAATAAGCCAAACGGGATGACAAATGCCGACTTGGGAATAGCATCAGGACTAAGGGGAATCTGCCAGTAGCCTTTGCATAGATCGATGGTGGTCAAATACTTTGCCCCTGCCAGCTGTCTAACAAGTCATCCACACGCGGCATGGGATACGCATCTGTCACTGTTTTCTCATTGAGCTTACGATAGTCTACGCAAAACCGTGTAGCCCCATCCTTCTTGGGCACTAACACTACGGGGGATGCCCAGGGACTATCTGACTCTTCAATGACCCCTAAACGCAACATCTCTTGTATCTCTTGTCGCATCCCTTCTCGTACAGACTCAGGGACGTGGAAGGGGGGTTGTCGCAGGGGGGTCTGATCCTGGGTCTCAACCTTGTGTTGTGCCAGGTGAGTGTACCCGGGTTTCCCCGAAAACATCCTCTGTCGCTGCCTCAACAACTCCTCCGCCTGCTGTCTCTCCCGGGGACCTAAGTCTTCACCCCAGTGTACCTGGTCCCATGTTTTAGACTGAGTCCTCTCCCCTAAGACATCAGGCAAGGGAAGTCCGGCTAAATCCTCTGCTTCAGGTGCACAGATGGCCACTACGTCTTCAGGGCGCTCCTGATAGGGCTTCAGCATATTCACGTGGAACATGCAGATAACCCTGGGGTCGTCACAATCGGCGACATTATAGGTGGTGTCGGCTATTTTCCCCACTACCTGGTAGGGCCCCTGCCATGCAGCTTGGAACTTGTTCTGCCTAGCGGGCTCTAACACTAGGACCTTCTGCCCTATTTCCAAGGTGCGCTCTCTGGCCCTCCGATCGTACCATACGCGCTGGTGCCGCTGGGCCACCTGCATGTTCCCACGTACAGCCTGGGTCAGCTCCTGTAGGCGGTCCCGGAATTCCAGCACATAGGGTACAATAGGTACCCCTTCTATGATGCCCTCCCCTTCCCAGTGTTCTAGCACTAAGTCAAGGGGTCCCCTTACCCGTCTCCCGTATACCAGTTCGAATGGGGAGAACCCCGTGGATTCTTGGGGCACCTCTCGATAGGCAAACAGGAGGTGAAGCAAGAATTTCTCCCTGTCCCTGTAGGTCCTGGTAAAAGTCCCAATGAGTTGTTTTAACGTCCCGTTAAAGCGTTCACACAACCCATTGGTTTGCGGGTGGTACGGGGCACTTCTAATGGACTTTACGCCGCACAGCTTCCACAGTTGGTTGGTCACCTCTGCTGTAAACTGGGTACCCTGGTCTGAGATAATCTCCCGGGGAAATCCAACCCGTGAGAAAACCTGGAGCAGGGCAGCCGCCACCGTCTCTGCCAGTATGTTAGGTAACGCAACCGCCTCTGGATATCGTGTGGCATAATCTACCACTGTCAATATATACCTTTTCCCTGACGGACTGGGTTTGGCTAATGGCACTATCAGATCGACCGCTACTCGGCTAAATGGTTCCTCCACAATGGGGAGGGGGCGTAATTTGGCCGTGCATCGATCTCCCCTCTTGCCAATGCGCTGGCAACTGTCACAGGTCTGGCAGCATTGACGAACATCATAGGTTACCCCTGGCCAAAAGAAGTTTTGTGTCAGACGATGCCTGGTGCGACTGACGCCGAAGTGCCCGGCCAAGGGTATGTCAGGAGAGATTCGCAGTAACTCCTGCCTATACTTCTTGGGAACTACCAGCTGTCGTTTGATAGTGGGGCTCGTCCCTGTGTGGTGCTGCTCTGTGATCCGGTAGAGGAGTCCCTGCTTCCATATAAACTGTTCCCCTTCCAGTACCCCTCTCCCCTCCTGTGCCTTCCCACGATATCCCTCCAATGAAGGATCCTCAAGTAACTCCCTCTTAAATTCATCTGGGGTGGCCCAAGAAATGTGTCTGGCTATGGGAATACGTGTAGGGCTGGGATGTCTTACCTGGGCCTCCTCTGAGTGTGATTCCACCTCCGCAGCTCGAGCTTGTCTCCGGGTGGTCACAGGATATGTCTCAGCCAGAGGGGCAACCGAGAAGGCAGACAACAAGGCAGACAACATTTCCCAGCAAAACGTCTGCAGGCAAATCCTCCATCAAGCCGACCTCAACAAGGCCATCCCCAACTCCCCAGTTCAGGTGAATCCTGGCAGTGGGCAATCGATGTAAGGCTCCCCCTGCTACACGGACTGCCACTGTCCGGTCCGTCTTCTCTTGGTCCCGGACGAGATGAGGCTTCACAAGGGTCAAAGTTGCTCCGGAATCTCTTAGTCCCTGCATGCGTTTCCCATTAACCCACACTACCTGTCGATGCTGTTGTCGATTATCTGCCCGGGCTGCCTGCACGGGGTCTACTTCATGCAGCACTTCCTCCATGTCTTCCACCCCTTGGTTAGTTGTAGCCCCCAATGCCGGGTCAGCTTCGCCTTGGTAGCAGTGTACGGCGGCCCGGCGGAAGGTAGCTGTTCCCGCCTTTGGCCACTGGGTATGCTGAGTCCGGTTGGGACATTTTCTTTGCAGGTGGCCCAGCTGACGGCAGGTGTGGCATCGTGCCCCAGGGGAACTGTGGTAGGCCGGGTTTCTAGCTGGTCCCCCTACAATCTTCGGTGGTTTGGGGCCCTCCAGGTCCATGGGCGGACCTCTAGTGACCATCTTTGATCCGGACAACTGAGGCCTCCTGGCGTCATGATGTTCATCGGTCAGACGAGCGGCTTCCTCAAGAGTCATTGGTCACCTGCCCCGAAGCCATTCCTGTGTCTCGGGGTTTAGTCCATTAAAGAATCGTTCTAACAAGAAGAGCTGGAGGACGTCCTCCTTAGTGGTTGCTTGGCTCCCTTGTACCCACTGTAGCAGTGACCGCCGTAATTTACAGGCCCATTCAGCGTGGGTATCAGTTACTCGTTTTATAAGTCTGCGGAACTTTTGGCGGTATGCCTCTGTTGTCAGCGCATACCGGGCCAAGATCACTTCTTTGATCCGCTCATAGTCCATACAGTCCTCATCAGGTACCGTGCGATAGGCGTCCGCTGCCCGGCCTGTCAGCTTGCTGGCCAGAATCTGAACCCGTTCCTCCGGCTTCACTTGATGAAGGGCACACTGCCGCTCAAAGTCCTGCAGAAAGCCATCAATGTCTTCCTTTGCCTCCCCAAACTGTCGGAAGGCATTATACTGGATCTTTTTGTGGCTTACTGTTGAAGGTACCTGGGCGGAGGCCAGAGCTCCCCCTGCTCGCTGACTCTCCTCTCTCCACCCTGCCATCTCCATCTTGGCCAGCTCCACTTTGGTCTGCTCTGCCATCTCCATCTTTTCTAGCTCTATCCTGGTCCGCTCGGCCATCTTTTCCTTCAGATCAGTACGCACATCAGCCATCACCTCTCGTATAATCTCTAATGCAGGGTTTGGGCCATAGAACGCCAGTCTGTTCTTTACCTCCCTCTGGAATTCAGTCTCCTCCACGTTCACATTGGGGGGCGCTGCACTGTCGTGTTCCATGATGGCTGCTATCAAATCCGCTTATGTTTTGTTGCTGGCGATTAACCCTCGGGCTTCCACCAGATCTTTTAATGTAGTCCTCTTTAACTTCTGGTAGTTGTCTAGTTGTCTTCCATTCATTCCTTTCCTCCTGTAGAAGGGATATCACATCCCGCTGTCTGCCACCAGTGTAACGGGGTCTACCAAGCTGGGGTACCTCTTTCAGTACCACCCCGTGTTTCAGGAGGTCCACTCTGCTTTTGCTGGATTCTGAATGAAGGACGCTGGCTGGAATTCCTTGATTACGTGAGAGCATATAAAAGCTGACTGCTACTCCACGTATTTCCAGTCTAAAAGAACACACTTTATTTTCAGCACACAGAATATATAACACAGATACACAGGGCAGGCCAATAGAAAAAGCAGGCCAGACATACATTACAATAGCCGCAGGGGGCCGGAGCCTGCTGATATTTACTGTGGGAATTACAAAGGTGGGGGAGGACAAAGGGGAATATCGTGTCCCCTCTGCCCAGGGGCGCAGCCTGTGGACTGATGCATTTCACATGGAACCTATTATACATAATATATACTGCATAACATATTCTTGGTGTTGGGGGTTCTGTAACACTGAGATAATAACTTTTGGGTTTTCATTGGCTGTAGGCCATAATCATCAACACAAACAGAGATAAACACTTGAAATAGATCACTCTGCTTGTAATGACTCTATATAATATGATTTTCTCTTTTTGTATTGAAGAACTGGAATAAACTTTTTGATGTTATTCTAATTTAGTGAAAAGCACCTGTATATACATGTATATATACGATGTGTGCCTGGATATAGGGGTCTCATACTGTGTATAGGGGGACTGTGTGGGGACTCATACCGTATATCTGAACGCTATGTGGGGCTGATACTGTATATACAGAGCCTATATGGGGGCTCATATTGTATGCAGAGGGATGTGTGTAGGCTCGTACTCTATATAGGGTGCTGTATGTGGACTCATACTGTATATAGGGAGACTATGTGGGGCTCATTATATATATATAGGGGGGCTCGGTGTGTCCCATACTGTATATGGAGGGCTCATACTGTAGATATGAGGACTTTGTGGGGGCTCATACTGTATAGGGGGACTGTGGGGCTCATACTGCATATACAGAGGCTGTGTATGGGCTCATGCAGTGTATAGGGGTGACATCATACTTAATTCTGCTTAATATTAAGTTATACAATTAAGATAAAATAATAAATAATAATAAGGTGACCTGAGTATAAGCCGAGACCCCTAATTTTGCCACAAAAAAAACTGGGAAAACTTATTGACTTGAGTATAAGCTTAGGGTGGAAAATGCAGTAGCTACTGGTAAATTTCAAAAATAAAAATAGATACCAATAAAAGTTAAATTGATTGAGACATCAGTAGGTTGATGATGGGCCCCATAAGATGCTCCATACAAAATACACCCCATATAATGCTCCATAAAGTTCATGATGGGCCCCATAAGATGCTCCATATTACAATATGCTCCATATAATGCTGCATGAAAGGTTAATGATGACCCCATAAGATGCTGCATAGAATACTATGCCCCATATAATGCTGCACAAAGGTTGATGGCCCCATAAGATGCTCCATAGAATATTATACCCCATATAATGCTGCACAAATGTTGATGGCCCCATAAGATGCTCCATAGAATATTATGCCCCAAATAATGCTGCACAAAGGTTGATGGCCCCATAAGATGCTCCATAGAATATTATACCCCATATAATGCTGCACAAAGGTTGATGGTCCCATAAGATGCTCCATAGAATATTATGCCCCATATAATGCTGCACAAAGGTTGATGGCCCCATAAGATGCTCCATAGAATATTATGCCCCTTATGCTGTTGCGATAAAAAAAAAAAGACATACTCACCTCTCGTCGCTGGGGGTCTGGTGCCGATGTCCTGAGCACCCGGGGACACCGACGTGCTATGCGGGCCAGGTACCAGTGTCGCCGCTGGCGTAAGCCCCCTGGCACTTGCGATATTCACCTATTCCACTGCAGCGCACCGATGTGTCTTCCGGGTCTCTGCAGTGCTGTTCAGGCAGTGAGCAAGCACTAAACACGTCATCGCACCATCTGACCTGAATGTCACAGCCTATGGGAGTGGAGTCGTGTCCATATTCATTATTTTAATGAGCAGTACCACGTGGCCGCTGAACACAGGAAGAGCTGCGGGTGCCGGAGACCATCGGAGAAGCAGGGAAGTGCAGAGACCGCGTTGGGAGCAGGTGAGTATGATGTGACAGCCAGCACTCCTGCCACTCCCCCGCCGACCCCCTGGGACAATGACTCAAGTATAAGCAGAGAGGGGTAATTTTAGCCTTAAAAAAATGGGCTGAAAATCTCGGCTTATACTCAAGTATATACGGTATAATCAGGGCCGCCATCAGGGCATTACAGCCGTGACTGGCGTATGGGGCCCGGTGAGCAGAGGGGGCCCGCATCGGGCCCCCTCTTATCTGCTCATCGGGCCCCTACCGGCAGCCGCAGGCTGAACCGGGCCTTTAGCCGGCGCTGCAGCTGTTTAACGCTATTGACGTCAATAGTTAACAGCCGCCAGACACATGGGGGGCAGAAAGCTGGACACAGGGAGGGCAGAAAGCTGGACAAAGGGGGGGGGGGGGCAGAAAGCTGGACACAGGGGGGGGCGGCAGAAAGCTGGACACAGGGGGGGGGCAGAAAGCTGGACACAGGGGGGGGGCAGAAAGCTGGACACAGGGGGGGCAGAAAGCTGGACACAGGGAGGGCAGAAAGCTGGACACGGGGGGGGGGGGGGGGGCAGAAAGCTGGACACAGGGGGGGGCAGAAAGCCAGACACGGGGGGGGGCAGGGGGCAGAAAGCTGGACACGGGGGGGGCAGAAAGCTGGACACAGGGGGGCAGAAAGCTGGACACGGGGGGCAGAAAGCTGGACACAGGGGGGGGGGCAGAAAGCTGGACACAGGGGGGGGCAGAAAGCTGGACACAGGGGGGCAGAAAGCTGGACACAAGGGGGGCAGAAAGCTGGACACGGGGGGGCAGAAAGCTGCGCACAGGGGCAGAACGCTGGACACGGGCAGAACGCTGGACACGGGCAGAAAGCTGGACACGGGCAGAAAGCTGGACACAGGAGTAGAAAGCTGGATACAGAGGGGGCAGAAAGCTGGACACAGAGGGGGCAGAAAGCTGGACACGGGGGCAGAACGCTGGACACGGGCAGAACGCTGGACACGGGCAGAACGCTGGACACAGAGGGAGCAGAAAGCTGGACACGGGGGCAGAACGCTGGACACGGGCAGAACTCTGGACACGGGGAGAACGCTGGACACTGGCAGAACGCTGGACACGGGCAGAAAGCTGGACACAGGGGGGGCAGAAAGCTGGACACAGGGGGGGCAGAAAGCCTGACACGGGGGGCAGAAAGCTGGACACGGGGGGGCAGAAAGCTGGGCACAGGGGCAGAAAGCTGTGCACAGGGGGGGCAGAAAGCTGGACACAGGGGGGGGGGCGGAAAGCTGGACACAAGGGGGCAGAAAGCTGGGCACGGGGGGCAGAAAGCTGGACACGGGGGGCAGAAAGCTGGACACGGGGGGGCAGAAAGCTGGACACAGGGGGGTCAGAAAGCTGGACACAGGGGGGGCAGAAAGCTGGGCACAAGGGCAGAAAGCTGGACACGGGCAGAACGCTGGACACGGGCAGAACACTGGACACGGGCAGAACGCTGCACACAGGGGCAGAAAGCTGGACACAGGGGCAGAAAGCTGGACACAGGGGCAGAAAGCTGGACACAGGGGCAGGTAGCTGGACACGGGCAGAACGCTGGACACGGGCAGAAAGCTGCACACAGGGGCAGAAAGCTGCACACAGGGGGGGCAGAAAGCTGGACACAGGGGGGGGGCAGAAAGCTGGACACAGGGGGGGCAGAAAGCTGGTCACAGGGGGGGCAGAAAGCTGGACACGGGGGGCAGAAAGCTGGACACGGGGGGGCAGAAACCTGGACACAGGGAGGGCAGAAAGCTGGACACGGGGGGGGGGGGGGGCAGAAAGCTGGACACAGGGGGGGCAGAAAGCTGGACACAGGGGGGGCAGAAAGCTGGACACAGAGGGGGGCAGAAAGCTGGACACAGGGGGGGCAGAAATCTGGACACGGGGGGCAGAAAGCAGGACACGGGGGGGCAGAAAGCTGGACACAGAGGGGGCAGAAAGCTGGACACAGGGGGGGCAGAAAGCTGGGCACAGGGGCAGAAAGCTGGACACGGGCAGAACGCTGGACACGGGCAGAACGCTGGACACGGGCAGAACGCTGCACACAGGGGCAGAAAGCTGGACACAGGGGCAGAAAGCTGGACACAGGGGCAGAAAGCTGGACACAGGGGCAGGTAGCTGGACACGGGCAGAACGCTGGACACGGGCAGAAAGCTGCACACAGGGGCAGAAAGCTGCACACAGGGGGGGCAGAAAGCTGGACACAGGGGGGGGCAGAAAGCTGGACACAGGGGGGGCAGAAAGCTGGACACAGGGGGGGCAGAAAGCTGGACACGGGGGGCAGAAAGCTGGACACGGGGGGGGGCAGAAACCTGGACACAGGGAGGGCAGAAAGCTGGACACGGGGGGGGGGGGCAGAAAGCTGGACACAGGGGGGGCAGAAAGCTGGACACAGGGGGGGCAGAAAGCTGGACACAGAGGGGGGCAGAAAGCTGGACACAGGGGGGGCAGAAATCTGGACACGGGGGCAGAAAGCAGGACACGGGGGGGCAGAAAGCTGGACACAGAGGGGGCAGAAAGCTGGACACAGGGGGGGCAGAAAGCTGGACACAGGGGGGGCAGAAAGCTGGACACGGGGGGCAGAAAGCTGGACACAGGGGGGGCAGAAAGCTGCGCACAGGGGCAGAACGCTGGACACGGGCAGAAAGCTGGACACAGGGGCAGAAAGCTGGACACAGGGGCAGAAAGCTGGACACAGAGGAGGCAGAAAGCTGGACACGGGGGCAGGAAGCTGGACACGGGCAGAACGCTGGACACGGGCAGAACGCTGGACCCGGGCAGAAAGCTGGACACAGGGGGGCAGAAAGCTGGACACAGGGGGGGCAGAAAACTGGACACGGGGGCAGAAAGCTGGACACAGGGGGGGCAGAAAGCTGGGCACAGGGGCAGAAAGCTGGGCACAGGGGGGGCAGAAAGCTGGACACAGGGGGGCAGAAAGCTAGACACAGGGGGGGCAGAAAGCTGGAGACGGGGGGGCAGAAAGCTGGACACGGGGGGGCAGAAAGCTGGACACAGGGGGGTCAGAAAGCTGGACACAGGGGGGCAGAAAGCTGGGCACAGGGGGGGCAGAAAGCTGGGCACGGGCAGAACGCTGGACACAGGCAGAACGCTGGACACGGGCAAAACGCTGGACACGGGCAGAACGCTGCACACAGGGGCAGAAAGCTGGACACAGGGGCAGAAAGCTGGACACAGGGGCAGAAAGCTGGACACAGGCACAACGCTGGACACGGGCAGAAAGCTGCACACAGGGGCAGAAAGCTGCACACAGGGGCAGAAAGCTGCACACAGGGGCAGAAAGCTGGACACGGGCAGAACGCTGGACACGGGCAGAACGCTGCACATAGGGGCAGAAAGCTGGACACAGGGGCAGAAAGCTGGACACAGGGGCAGAAAGCTGCACACGGGCAGAAAGCTGGACATGGGCAGAATGCTGCACACGGGCAGAAAGCTGCACACAGGGGCAGAAAGCTGGACACGGGCAGAAAGCTGGACACGGGCAGAAAGCTGGACACAGGGGCAGAAAGCTGGACACAGGGGCAGAAAGCTGGACACAGGGCCAGAAAGCTGGACACGGGCAGAAAGCTGCACACAGGGGCAGAAAGCTGGACAGGGGCAGAAAGCTGGACAGGGGCAGAAAGCTGGACAGGGGCAGAAAGCTGGGCACAGGGGCAGAAAGCTGGGCACAGGGGCAGAAAGCTGGGCACAGGGGCAGATTGCTGGACACAGGGGCAGATTGCTGGACACGGGCAGAATGGAGAAACGGGGCATGATTGGAGACACAGGGGGCAGGGTGACAGACAAGGCGGCATGACTGGAGACACTGGGGCATGACTGGAGACAGATGGGGCAGAATTGAGACACAGGGGGCATGATTGGAGACGGGGCAGAATGGTGATACGGGCATGATTGGAGACACTGGAGACAGGATTGGAGACAGATGGGGCAGGATCATGGGGCAGGATGGATACGATGGAGACAGATGGGGCAGGATGGGGAGATCATATGGGACAGGATGGATACTCATTAGGGCAGGATGGGAGAACATATGGCTGACGCCAGGAATGAGACACACGGGGGCTAGGATGGTGAATATTATTACCATAGGGGCTAATTAAGGGATATTATTACTGCAGTGAGGTATTTATTTTATTTTTTGAGTATACTGTTCTAAATGGGGGGGGGCGGTCCTATTATTCTGTAGAGTGATACTATGTTGCCTTCTTCATGTGGTGTAATGTAGAAGTTGGGAAAATTAAGTAATGTGTTCTGGAAGTGGAACTCGAGATAACGGTGTTATTTCCTGCAGAGACGAGTCCTGGCTGGATGAAGTGATGGCGGTCTGTGCTGGATGAAAGATGAAGGACTTCACCTAGAGACGTCACTGGTGAGTCAGTGTGTTACCTATACAATGACACTATACACTGTATACTATATACAGAGGTCCTGTGTATAATGTCACCAGTGATCACTGGATTACCTATACACTATATACAGAGCTCCTTTGTATAATGTCACTGGTGATCACTGTATTACCTGTACACAGACACTGCATACTAGGTACAGATCTCCTGTGTATAATGGCACTGATGGAGATCGTATTGTGTTTTTTTTATTATTGATCAGTATTGTAGTATTCAGTCACTATGTGGTGGTAATATGTGGTCTGGTCATGATGTTGTGGTATTTGTTCCTTGTATTTGATATTATTCGATCACTGTGGTGGTAATATGTCATCTGGTCATGGTGTGGCGGTATTTGTGCCTTGTAGATAGTATTATAGGTCACTGTGGTGATATGGTGTCTGGTCATGGTGCTGTGGTATTTGTTCCTTGTATGTGGTATTATAGGTCATTTTAAAAATTGAAAAATAAATAAAAATATACCTAAATTGTATTGCATATTTTAACAAATATTTAATAGGTTACAGTAGAGTAGGGCTTAGCCAAAAGTGTCTACCTTGTCATTTTGGTGGCTTAAAAAATCTTTTGGCCAAAACAAAAGCTGCCAGCTATATGTGTGATCTGGTGATGGGAACTGTTAGTGTGTTATGGATGAGAAGTGGAGTTTTTCCAAGAAAGTGGTGGGACTGTGGACAGTTTAAGGGGTGGAGCGTGGAGGCGGGGCTGGGGTGGAGCCTGGGCGGAGTCTCAATGAGGCCCCGGAAATTTTGCCAGTATGGGGCCCTGAAATTTCTAGTGGCAGCCCTGGGTATAATAAATAATAATGAGCAGAATTAATTTTGGCCTATTGGTTCGGCCCTCTGCAACAGTCATGTGCCCCCCCTGGAAAAGTAATTTCCCACCCCTAGTCTAGACTGTAATATGTGAATTGGGGTGAATTCAGACGTCTGTGTATCACTGTCGGAGTACGGACCACAATGCATAGACTGGCAGAGAGTATTCTGAAACTGACATAATCATAGGGATATATGATGCTGTTGAGTCTAGGACAGGAGACCCAAGGCCAGTCCATACACGGACGTCTGAAATCAGCTTACTTTTCGTAGAAATCATTTTTATTTATTTTGAGATATATGAAATGAAGGAAATGTACCTGAGCAACTTTCTCAGCCGTCCTGTAAGAGTAGAGAAGGAAACACTTAGCTCTGTAAGATGGACCATGTTGCTTAGTTTCTCGCCAATGGTACTTAATACGGCATCATCTTCTGGTGTATAATGTGCAACATTGAAAGTCCTTGTTGGCAGGGTGAGAGACCGAAGATGTGGGAAAGTGAGATTATTTAGAAGGACCTCAAGATGGTAATCTTGTAAGCGGACGTTGTGAACTATTTCCAACTTGTGGATAGAATTGGGCTCAACAAGTTTTATGATATAGAAAAGCTTTCTCAAGGCTAAATTATCTACCCTAAAGTCTACACATCTTATCTTCAGGGGGCAGTGACATCGCATCAGTAAGGCTTGAACCACAAGTTCATAGTTCCTCTCCGTGACAAAGAGGTTACAGAAGATATCGATTTCGATGTTAAATATGGAGGAATGAAAATCAAATCTCTGAATCTCCACCAGAATTTCAAAACATAGCTGTGAAATCATTTCCGTCCTTGCCCACCTTCCCAGTGACTTCTTACATTGGCATGGCTGAATCTCAACGTCTTGAATTGCCGTCAGGTCCACAACTTTAAGTCTTTTTGCATAAGTGGCTGAAGAATTCAGTACATAGCTCTTCAAGCCCTTCAGACAAGCAGACAGGCTTCGCTGGCATGCCCGGTGGCTGATATCTTCAGGGTAGTCTAGTGTCTTGCCTAGTAGCTGGCCAAAGTTGAATTCTTGCTGAGGCCAGTTCTCCAGCAACAAAACAATTAATTCTTCTTTTTCATGCAAGAAGCAAGCCTTGAGTAAGAGGGGGTACAGATTATGTGCCAGGTTCCTGATATGTTCCTTAGCATATTCCTGGTTGGATATTAAGCTCTCCGCCCCGATAAATCTCAGTGTCTTCATGTCGTATTTGATAATTTTCCTTCCCGTCTTAGTCACCGTTTCGTTGCTCTCTGGAGCTCACCGTGTCATGACACGTTATTTTTAGTTGCAGCTGACACTGGAATTTGTTGGGAGATGAAAACCTCCAGCCACTTGTCCGTCTCATTTTTATAAACTAGTTTGTCAGCCAGTATTTCCATAGTGCTGTGGATTATCACAGAGCGCAATTCAAGTCTATGGATCCATGAAAACTCAGGCAGCTGGCTAGTTGCAGGCCAGCGCTGTCCATTTTTTGCAATTGTTTCACTTAAAAAAACAAAAAAAAAAAAAACGCAATTCTGGTGTTTAAATGTCTTTTTCGCTTTACAGCTTTTACGGTATGGGGTAATTTTATATTATGATACATTTATTTTACATTGATTTTGTTTTTAGTCCTCTTGGGGGACTTGGGGTTACCTGCGATCGTCTGATTGCTTGATTTATATACTGTAACATCACGGTATGGCAGCATACAGAAAAAAAAATCATGGGTCTCATATGAAGCCCAGCCACAAGCTGGCCTTCATATAGTCATGGCAGTCACAGGTGTCTTCAGCAGGAAATTGGCAATCAAGTCTACCAGTCGCCACCCCGCAATTGGGTTGTTGGTGGAAGGAGGTGCAATCAAGACATAGGCCTTAAATGCCGCTGTCAGAGACTTCCATTAGCATTTACATGGTTTACAGCAGCAAGAAAAGCTTTGCCCTGCTCACTGCAATTAGAGGCAGATGCTGGCGGTGTAATACAACCATCATTTCCCAGTTACAATGTGAACTCAGCTACTGAGCTGCATCATAAACAATACCCAAATGTGAATGTACCAGTGCGTCCAATTTCTGGAAGTTAAAGTGGTTGCCACCTTTCAGAAAACTTTCAAAATGAAGCTGCACGAAGAACGAACGTTACTTCTGTCTGAACCCTGAAGCCGTTAAAAGAAGTGACATAAGACTGAACATGCGCACAGCAATGTGGTTTTCTCATTACTGTGCATTATGTTCATTTCTTTCAACAATATGTTGGTGCTTTTTAAGGCAGAATCTGCTTACAAACATAACACGTGCCTATATTCTTAGGGTACGTGCTCGCTGACTTACTGTACTTTGCTGAGTTTTTGAGGAGTTCTAAGGGATTTTTATGTGAGGATTTGGAGAGTTTCAACAGTTTCTGCTCCAAAAACTCCTAAAGCAACACCCCCCTCGGACAACTTAGAGCATTCATAGCCTTACAGTGAAGAGATCATCAATAAAACACTTTCTAAAGCTAAAAAGAGGGAGCAACTTATCCCTTCAAATAAATAGGGCCTTAAAACAAATCTGACATGCCAAGGCTATTTCCCAGAGAAGTATTACAAGGCTTAAAAGTCTCCTCACCTTGGCATGTCAGGCTTGAGATGTCGCTCTCCGCAAGGAGAAATGTTATCTTTGGGATACCGGTCAGATGCCTCTCACCCAGCCAAACGAGATTTCACACTTTGCACTGACTAGGGGCAGTATACAAAAGCACATTGTCTGTAAATTGAGATCCTGGTTTTGGCTTTTATCACAAGTCATGTGGTAAGGCTCGTTAGAGTGTTGATATTGACATTTAGGATGGCTACTTCCAATATGTGGCACTAGAGTTCTAATCCTCTTCTTCTCTGAAGAGGCAATTTCCATATTTTCCAGAAGAGCATTGCAAGGCTTAAAAATTTCCTCAGATTGGCATGTCAGTCTTGGCATGTCACTCTCTGCAAGGAGAAACGTTACGCTTTTGATCATGATATGGAGAACATTCCAGATCTCTTGATAGTCCATTGAATAAACTTAGTTTATGTTAGCAGATCAAGAGAAGGATTGAAAATATGTGATAAGCTGTAGGATTAAAGTTGTAGTAAAGGGAACATGTCACGATTTATGCTCCCTGACCAGTCTGAGACCGGTCCCCAACATCTTCTCTCCACCCCCACTCACCTAGACTGACAGTCTCCTGCCTATAAACATGTAGGGAGAGACCTTTGGAAAGGGAGCGGTGCTGGCAAATGGCACTGGGAACTGCCTCTCACTAGTCAGCCAAGTGACCTAATCCTAGATATCTTTTCAAAGTATTTTTACACTTGACACAGTGATTCAATGACGCAGCGTTCTAGAGCACCAGCAAAGTGAATGAGATGGCTGTAATCTGACGCACACGGTGTTTATTTTTCCCTTACAGAATTGAAACAGTTTCATATCTGCAGCATGTCAACTCAGTGTTTTTCCACCTTTTCCAATAAATGGGGAAAAACACACAAAAAAGCCTATTTTACATTGTGTTTTTTTGCCAGCAGATTTTTCTGAACTTGTGGACGTACCCCAAATCCTACACGACAGCAATAACTGTGCTAGAATCACAGGCAGGATGAACTAGATGACAGAATCCCTTTAAAATTTCATAATGTGGCGCATGCGCGGAACTCGACCGCTGCGGACATGTGGTGCTGAGCTCCGTTCACTGACAGGCTACATTTAGCCTCTTCCAGCACGCAAAGCTCAGCAGATTCGGCACCGGTGAGACCCTCACTTACCCGGGAGTCTGGGGAACTGAAATGCCGAAGAAGGGAGCCCCTGCCCCAATGGTAAGCCGCCCGATCACAGAGCTCCTCTCAGGAACCGGCGCTTCCAAGATGGCTGCGCTACTACAGCAGCTTCAGCTCCTGCTTCACAGGAAAATGCTGTGGCAAGCATGGAGAGTCCCCAGCACCATGGGGGCACTGTAGTGACCACTGCAGCATTAATAAAAATACTGCAAGAGACATTTAAGGGTAAGTTCACACAGGGCGTTTTTGCTGCATTTTTTTTCTGCAGCAAAACCTGATGTAATACTGTCGGGGTCGTCACGACAATACCCTTCATCCACCAGTCATTCCAAATCAGATTAAGAGCATGTTGGCACCGGATAAGAATGAGTCAGACACAATGCTGGTTCAAACTCATTGCATGCTCGTGTGTAACGTCACAGCAACAACAACTTTATTTCCTGATACACAACATTATATGATCTATTGGGGGAAGGTGTGCAGAAGGCGGGGATAGGCAGGGTTTAAGCAATGTATCTAGTATTCAGTCCTTCTGGTTGGTCTGACGTCATTTGATGGATCCTCCTTCCTCCACGTCCCTTTAAGTTTCCATTTCTCCAGAAACGATACTTTAGCTTCAGAAACTAAAGTAGATTCTTGGCAAGAACAAAAATTAAGGCAAAGGTGAATACTGGCAGCCATCTTAAATACAATTACATATGCATTAGCAAGCATGAAGGAAAAACTTATTGTTTCACAGCATAAGAATATATAAAAGTACAAAAGAGTATAAAGAAAATATATTTTTACCTTGACAATCCCCCCTAAACACTAAGTTTTTCCCCAACAAAAAAGATCCTTCGAGACTGTCCATGTGATGGGGAAAGGGGGGGGGGTTGGATTTCTTCATCCAGACACCTCAGAAGCTCTCCCCTTGCGAGAGGCCTCCAGGCAGCTGAACCCTTCACTAGCTTCACATGGAGTTCTCCTGCTGTCCCTAAACTAAATCTCTTTGCATCATCTGAGAGTAGTGGGCATTGTCTAACTTCTTGAGGGGGACATACTTAGGGATTTCCCCTGGATCAGTACCATCGTACTCTGGTGAGTCTACTTCTTGGTTGAGGAAGGTGCCAGTCGGAGTTGCCTCAGTGATAACCTTTTTATACAGGGGAATAACACAACAGAGGGTTATCGATCTAACTACAAGAAGGGCAATCAGTACTAGACAAGCTTGTTGGAGGAATCCTTTGAGCCCACCCAACCAACCAGAAAAGAAAGATGTGTCTACTCCAGCATTAATTTTTAATTCTGCGTCAACCCATTTATCTTTTTAAGGGCTATCATGGTCTTTCCATTTACCCCAGAGTTCTGAGGGATATAGGTACAACACGCCTCTCCCACCATCCAACAGACTCCTCCTTTCTCAGCTAAAATCATATCAAGGGCTAGTCGGTTTTGGAGGGTCATTCTAGTGTTAGGGCCCAATTCCTCAACTATACCTTGGAAAGCATCACAGATAAAATCGACAAACCTTTGTTCACCGTAATATATGTAATTGATCCAATCAACATTTTTATTAATCTGCACCTGTGGGATTATGGAAGCAAAGCCAGCATAGATCTGGTTCTGGGCTTTGAATTGGTCAGGCACCCCCCTTGGCACTCCAATGCCATCGACATATACTAATGGATCTTCTTCATAACTCATATGGAGCTGATCGAGACTTCTCCTCTTTCTGATATATTCATCAGGTATCTCCGGATCCCAAGGTAAAATCTTGAACTGCACAGCTAGTTTAACAAGGGTACATTGACCTGTCCAGGTATTAGGCAACCTAGGACGGAGCTTACCATCTCCACATAACCAATAAATGTCGTACATATACTGTGTATGATTAACTAGCAAGTCAGTATCCAGGGAACTGTTCTCTTTTCAGAAACCTGTCTCGAAGACCCCTACTGGTGTACCTGTAGTGTCGTGGGTATTATAGCAGGTATAATTATCAGCTAATACGGTTATCCCCCCTGGGACCTTTAGTTTGGGTTCTTCATGAATTAGTGGGACATAATCTGAGCAATCAGTGGGCTTTAAACCCTTCAACAGATTCATAACACAGGCAGTGGTATTGTCATCAGGAAAAAACAATGCATGTGTGTATAGATATGTATTCGCTGCAGCACAAGCAATACATCCTACAGAGATACTCTGGACTCGTACATTGTATCTTACCCATTCTAACCATAAATTTTTCCTTGGGGCTATGGGTGTTTCTATGGAGAAAACTTCTAACACATATATAATACTGGATGATTCCCTCTACCACCCGTTG
This sequence comes from Ranitomeya imitator, assembly GCF_032444005.1. NCBI lineage: Eukaryota > Metazoa > Chordata > Amphibia > Anura > Dendrobatidae > Ranitomeya > Ranitomeya imitator. The sequence goes on along the minus strand of NC_091282.1, from coordinate 711,600,271 downwards.
AGTCTCGGGGCACTTGACTACATTGCAGAAATCAAATCACCAGATATTTACCGGGGCCGTTAGATTTACCCAGAGAATAGTGGCACCGGAATTCTTATTTACAATAGGGGCCGGAAAGGTAGGGGCGAAGATGGCCCCCAGCCTCAGGACCAAAAACAACAGCAACATTTTCCTTCGATCACCACTGTTACTAAGCGCTGGTTCGGTCTCTTTTGCAGTGTGAAGCGTAGATCCAGGTGCTCTTTCCTTCAAGTTTTACTGACATAGCTTTTCACGACCATAAAACCACCAGGCTTCAAATTGTGACCAATATCGGTTTCTGCTGAATCTGGAAGGGAAAAAGAAACTAAAACATGAGTGTTAGCAACATTTTTACTAAGCTGAATAACATATTGAACAGTACGGTAAGTTTCTTCTGACAACTACTGAGACTGAAAATTTGCAACTGAGAACCTAGCACCAAACAATATCTCATATGGGGACAGGCCATGTTTTGCCTTAGGTGTAGTACGAACGTGTAAGAGCCCTGGCCATGGAGCCGTAGTCTCCTGCATCATTTTGGTCAATTGTCCCTTCAGCGTGCCGTTCAGCCTCTTAACTTTCCCACTGGATTGTGGAGAGTATGGAGGGCTACAGTGGATCCAAGCATTGTCAGAACCTCCTGATACACATGAGAAGAAAAGTCCGGGCCTTGGTCACTTTCAGCAACTTTTGGAACACTATATCTGCATATAACTTCTATCATCAGTTTCTTTGCTGTGGTCTTTGCAGTCACGTTGGTAACGGGGAATACTTCTGGCCAACTGGAGAACATATCGACAACCACCAGACAATATTCATACCTTCCAGACTTAGGCAACGTAATGAGGTCCACCTGGAGCCTTTGGAAAGGATAGTCAGGCTTTAGCAAGATACTTCGGGGGGTACACGTTGAAGTTGACCGGGTTTGCAGGTCTGACAGATACCTCGATGTGTGGGCCCATGCGCCCACGTGGCAATAGCAGGGTACATCCGCTTAGGGAGACACACAAGTTGGTCCTTTTTCCAGCGACCATTGTCCATACGTGCTCCATCAGCTTTCCACTGCTTCACTTCTTCCTTTGGAGACATTCTCTGCATCGTCATTAAGCGGTCTTGCGGGGTCCGGCAGAAGACCTCAGTCTGTTGTGGATCATCAGGTCCTGTAGAGTCAGTGTTTCTTGTAACTGTTTACGCTGAGAGTGTGTGGTCACCATAGCTGGTATGGTCTGTTCAACGGGCAGAAGAGCAGCGGCTTTTGCTTGCATATCCGCAAAGGCGTTACCACCAGTCTGTGGACTGTTCCATAGTACCATGCTCCTTAACTTTGATAATGGCCACCTGAGTAGGTAATTTGATTGAGTCCATGAGGGTTTTAACAGCTTCAGCATTCTTCACTGAGTCCCGGCGGTAGTAACAAACCCTCGATTGGTCCATAGGGCTCCGAAATCATGAGCAATACCAAATGCATACTGTGAGTCCGTGTATATATTAGCCCGCCTGTCTTTGGCCAGAACACATGCAGTAGACAGAGCCTGAAGTTCTGCTTCTTGTCCTGACAGGGAGGGAGGGAGTGCAGCTCCGTGCAATACAGTATCTTCCGTAGTAACAGTGTATCCGGTGTGGAATCTGCCAAACTCATCATCATATCTTGAACAGTCTTTCAGGGCCTTGTAGAGAAATTGCATTATGCGGGATGCGTCCGGTATTCACTGACAACAATAAGTACATAGTCCAAGGAAACGCTGGAGCTCAGTCACATCTTTTGTAGCTGACGGCTATTTTTTTTCTTTCTTCTGTGAGGTGTCTGGCACCCTGAAGGAGACAGTGACCCAAAAATATCACTTGACCAAGGCAGAACCGAAGTTTCGAGGCCGAAACCCGACAGTTCAGATCTGCCAGATACTTGCGAAAACTAACAGTGGCAACAATGGCTTCCTGCTCTGTCTGTGCACACAACAAAAAACAAAAAAATTACCCACATACTGAAGCAGCGTGACATAAGGATATTCTAACTGCCAGGGTTAGAGACACTATCCCCCCCCCTTTTTTTTTTTTTCAAACTGATCGGGAAAGGGCGTGTAAGATACACATCTCATTATACTCATCTGCATAGGGGTTATATAACGTAAGGACCATCTGACCAACATCTTGGCTCACCAACTCTCTAGGTCTGCTCAGGTGCACTTATACATCCATCATATTGTCTTTGTCTGTATAATGGGAAAGGTTTGTTCTCAGGGTCAGCCAATTATTTTAGCGTAGCTAGCTAGTCAGAGGGCTTCCAGGGATAATACTCCTGTATCTGTCTTACACTACCTGATGTGGTTGGTTCTCTGGTGGTGGGGGTGACTAGATGACCGGTTGGGGGTGACATGACATGCTGGTCTACAGCTCCTTCCCAAAAGGATTACTGTCAGCTTACTCCCAAAGTTAATGTCCCCACTACCCACTAACCACAATCCTGTGTCAGCTTCTTATATCACTACATGTGATCTTATCTGGACAGGATTCAGCGTAATTCACTTAGGTTGGGTTGCAGCACAGATTATACAAGTATTTCTCCAGTCTGGGTTTGTCTGACCGTAATATTTACAAGTCCATCTGTCTTGTCTTGGTCTGAGAATTAACATGGCGAGGGAGATTTCCAGACACAGGGTTAAAATGAATATTGGAATATGACACTGGATTTGTGTAAGGGAGGGGGGCTGGAGTCTAGTGAGCCACTGATAAGGAATGGAGCTGCGAGCTGTGTCCTTGAAGCTGCAAGCTGCGGTGGGGGCTACAGAGCGCAGCTGCTGATACAGAATGGGTTAAGTTCTTCTGGAAACTTTGTACTACTTTTAATGCATCGTCCGGAGTGGAATGCTCGATGTCAGGTCTAACTGATATTATTGCCTCTTTCAATTCAGATTTAAAACTCGGACATCAAAACTACCACAAAAACGTGTGAATGGACTTTATCATACAGTGAAAACCCCAGATCTTTAAACACTACCATAAGACGCCCATAGAACTTCTCGGCAGTCTAGGATATATTGGTGCCTTGGGGTTAAGGGGCACAGAGCTTACAGTCGGGAGAAAAGACTTAATTTCCTGGGGAGGGACCATATTACCTAACAGGGAGCCCCCCTGTACCAAATTTCTTATTGTTTGCTTTCCCAACACATTAATCTCAGTCACTTTCTCAGTTCCTTCCTGCACCACAAAACATAGTTTTTTTTTTTGTCATAGCAATAGACAACTTTCCCTTTTTTTTTTTAACGTAACAATCTAAAACAAAACACCATATTTTACTTTAAACTTACAATAATTCTTACTACACAAGGAGAGGAGGCAGCGACTCGCCCCCTCCATACCAGAAACACCGAGATAAGAATTTACAGCATTCCTCAACACAAAGAAGAAAGGCACAGTGCAGCTGTTTGACCCCTCCCATCGGGTGTCTCGGAAAACCACACAGAGTAACGAAATACAGCAGTTCTCAGACTTAATTCATTTCTACAAAACCTTCACACAACTCATAAGCCAGAACACCCTAGAAAAACTAATGATTGAGGTATTTTATAACCAAACATGGGCTCTGCATCCTTTCATCTTTCCTCTCCATCAACCTTTTTCCATTCCTCGTTCTTTAAACCTCGCGCAACTCGCAGATGAGCTTGCGCTTGTTCTAACAATCCTTTGTCCTTCAATATGCCCTTTTTGTCCTCTATGAAATTGTGCCATGTAGACGGCTGCAATCTCCCTGACGAGGGCAATCCTTCATGCTTGTACAACCTCTCAACATTCTTGACTGCCTTCTTGCCCTCCCGTGACTCTACTATTGTCTTGACTTCCACAGCATCCTCATTTAACTCGTGGGGCACGGACTTCTTCTGCTATAAGAGACGCCACATGACTCACAGAATACTACGCCCTTCTGCAGCAGGCCGCTGACAGCGACAGCAACACTTGTGTCCTAAGCACGGAGCCTCACGTTCGACGTGCTATGAATAAAGAGCCTTGCGCTCAATATTTTTCCCTAACCTGAACACCAGTGATTACAGTCTGCCCTGTCACGATATTCTAAACATTGGGAGGCGGTCTCCTAGTGAGACCCCTCCACTAAGATTCTGGTGGCCCCCCCACTTGGGACGTCTTAATTACCAATGTGATTCTGGTGGTCCCCCCAATTGGGACGTCTTAATTACCAATGTGATTCTGGTGGTCCCCCCACTTGGGACGTCTTAATTACCAATGTGATTCTGGTGGTCCCCCACTTGGGACGTCTTAATTACCAATGTGTGCAAGTAAGTGATTCTGGTGGTCCCCCCACTTGGGACGTCTTAATTACCAATGTGATTCTGGTGGTCCCCCCACTTGGGACGTCTTAATTACCAATGTGATTCTGGTGGTCCCCCACTTGGGACGTCTTAATTACCAATGTGTGCAAGTAAGTGATTCTGGTGGTCCCCCTCTTGGGACGTCTTAATGACCAATGTGTGCAATATCACAGAGGCTGCGTCTCCTATCCCTTTCTCTCAGCCGCCCCCAATCCACAACTTCTTCAATCTTTCACTCTATCACTACTAGACAAGTCACGGGTAGGGTGGTTGGAGTACAATGACCGGTGGAGGTGTGGTGTACACGAGGACGCGCAGAATGCAACGTCTCTCAGTTGCTGGTTCGAAGCGTGGCACGGGATCGCGCTCCGTCTCACCACTCGACCAGTCACTCCCCAGACCCAAGGAGACCACAGACTAACCAATAACGGCTGAAACACTAGCAAGTGTGACACATACATAGTATGTGTTCTCCACTTACCGTGTTTGGAGGGTGATCAGTCCTCGAGGTCAGCCACTACGGGTGTCGTCCACGGACGTCCAGGCATGGGTCCAGGGGTCTCGGATCGCCGGCCACGCCCCACGTTGGTTGCGCCAAATTGTCGGGGTCGTCACGACAATACCCTTCATCCACCAGTCATTCCAAATCAGATTAAGAGCATGTTGGCACCGGATAAGAATGAGTCAGACACAATGCTGGTTCAAACTCATTGCATGCTCATGTGTAACGTCACAACAACAACTTTATTTCCTGATACACAACATTATATGATCTATTGGGGGAAGGTGTGCAGAAGGCGGGGATAGGCAGGGTTTAAGCAATGTATCTAGTATTCAGTCCTTCTGGTTGGTCTGACGTCATATGATGGATCCTCCTTCCTCCACGTCCCTTTAAGTTTCCATTTCTCCAGAAACGATACTTTAGCTTCAGAAACGAAAGTAGATTCTTGGCAAGAACAAAAACTAAGGCAAAGGTGAATACTGGCAGCCATCTTAAATACAATTACATATGCATTAGCAAGCATGAAGGAAAAACTTATTGTTTCACAGCATAAGAATATATAAAAGTACAAAAGAGTATAAAGAAAATATATTTTTACCTTGACAATACTATTGTAGGAACTCGAGGATTCTGGTAGCGTGGGGCAATGAACAGACAGAGACGGGTTTCTTTAGTGCAAATAGTGTATTTGTACAACAGCAATAGCACCCAAAACAATATACTGATAACCCGCAATGAAACAAGTCCTTGAAATATATACAGCAAATCGGCAGAGTTCTTAAGGCAGAGTCCTTGGCAAGGTGATCAAAAGGTGAGTGTGACAGGTGACGTGGTGCAGATCCAAAACACTGTCGGTGCAGAAAGAGTCAAATCCAGGTATGTAGTAAACACAGGGAAGTCCAGAACTAGTCCACAGGTTAATCCCAGGTGTGGCATGAACATGAGTAAGTCCAGAAACAAGTTCACATTAAAGTATTATACTGGTGTTGTTTTCAACAGCTCCCACCGGGGGAAGTAGATGAAGGATTAAGTAGCAAAACACAGTCCAGCAACTTAGTTCAAAAACAAAGTTCAGAAACAGAGTTCTTACCAGGAGGAGAGAACCAAGGGTTAAGTTCCAAAGTCAACAGACTAAAGATAACTTAGAGAATGTTGCTTACATACGCAGAGAATGTCCAGAGCCATGGGTAGAAGCACAGTAGAACAAGCAGCTGAGCTGAAGGGGAACTGAAGCAGAATACTCCAGCAAGGAAGCTGGCACCTGAGCCAGGTTTTAAACAAACAAACAGGAAATAGAGCAGACGAAAACAGCAAACTCCATCTTAACAAAGGGCAAGATCATTCACAAGGTGACTTGGAAAACCCGGAATACTGACACCTGGTCATCTTGGCAGGAAATAAGCTGCACCAAAAATGCAGGTTTAGGTGTGTTTTTGGTGCGTTTTTTTCATGTGTTTGTTCTCTTTGTGCATGCCAATAAAGTTGAGTGCACAAAGAGAAAAAAAACAACAACTTCCTGTAGATAAAATTAATAGATAGGATAGATTGATAGAATTAGATAGACAGAATGAATACATAGAATAGATAGATTGATAGAATAGATAGAATGAATAGATTGATAGAATAGATAGAATGAATAGATTGATAGAATAGATAGAATGAATAGATAGATAGAAAAAATATGTAGAATAAATAGATAGAATGAATAGATAGATGGATAGAATTAATAGATGGATAGATAGAATAGAAAGAATGAATAAATAGATAGAATAAATAGATAGAATAGATAGATAGAATGAATAGATAGATATATAGATAGAATGAATAGATAGCGGATAGAGTGAATAGATAGAATGGAGAGAATGAATAGATAGAATAAATAGATAGGATAGAGCAGATAGAATGGATAGAATGACTAGATAGATAGATAAAATAGATAGGATAGAATAGATACATTACCTGCGGTATCCTCTTCCCCGGCATTTTCCCACGGTGCAGAGGTTACCTCAGGACAGGCTGTTAGGGAGCGCAGGCTCAGTGACGTCACCGCTTGTTACTGAGCCTGCGCCGGCTCCGTCTCATTCATTCTCCAGTGGCTTACAGCCGGGAGTGGTCGCATTAGCAGCGCTCCTGGTTGTAAGCTTTATCTCCCCCAGATGCGTTGTGGGACACTCGGTATATTGGACTACGACGGGTCAGGGAGCATACTTTTGCTTTTTTATTTTAGTTTTATTACAGAAGATCGATGGCTTCGCTATGGAATGGCAGAGTGATAAAAATATGGTCAAAACTGTGTGGTGTTTTATTTCATTAAAAGACTTTTTTCTTCATGTGTGTGTGTTTATTTAACCCTTTAATTAATATAGGATTAGTAATGGATAGGTGTCTTATTGACACCTCTCCATTATCAAGCCGGCTTAATGTCACCTTGCAATAGCAAGGTGACATTAACCCCTCATTACCCCGCTTGCCACTGATACAGGGCAAGTGGGAAGAGCCAGAATTGGCGCATTCAATAGATGTACGTTTTTTGGGCAGCTGTGGGCTGCTATTTTTAGGCTGGGGGGGGCAATATTCATGGCCCCTTACCAGCCTGAGAATATCAGCCCCCAGCTGTGAGCTTTAGCAAGGCTGGTTGTCAAAAATGGGGGGCACCCCACGTCGTTTTTTTAAATTATTTATAGCACAGGAGCGGCAGATGAAAACTCCCATCTGCCACTCCTGCTCTCACTGTAATTATTACCCGAAAAAAGGGCCATATATCATATGCCCAGTCATAAATGCATAAATATCAAACCAAAAAAAAGAAATGGATCTCCGAGCAATAAAAAATAGAAATTTTATTGATGATTATATTAAAACAATTTTATCATCATACCAATAAATAAATACATATAAAAAATAAAAAAAGACAAAGAAAAAAGAGTTCAAGTGACACCTAGTGTCACGTCCAAAGGCGGTTGGATTGATCAAAAGGGCATAATTAAACTACATGCATAGGAGTTGTGCAAAATGGCAAAATAAGCAGTAAAGTTAATGGTCATAAATATGTTAATAACGACTATAAGGCTGCTAACTGCAAAAATTCATAAGGGCCTCATATCCAATATAACAATGTAAACTGGCAAGTGCATAGTATATACTGTATTGGCACCTAAATGAAGACAATCATGTAAAAGTAAGCCAAACCGTTACAATAATAATTTACCAAAAACGGCCTAATAAAGTTGGATTGTGATGCAATCCAGACCCTTAAAGTGCATGCAGATAGTAAGAATAACAGTGATGAAAATAAAGGTACCCGTAATAGACCAACCTTGAAGACGGACGTGGATGTGATCGCGTTGTTCCGAGGGCCTCATTCGGTCTCCTCCGTGCAGACCCCAGGATCCTAGATGGCCTTCCGGGTCCTGCAGGGAGGTGGCTCGTCAGCGCCTACTGAGAGCAGGTGCCAGCAAACCTCCTACACTGCCTGTCAGATCGCTGATCTGACACAGTGCTGTTCAAAGTGTCAGATCAGCGATCTGACACTATATAGTGATGTCCCACCTGGGACAAAAATAAAAAATAAAAATTTTTAAAAAAAATAACACTGTGTAAAAATATTTTTTAAAAATTCCTAAATAAAGAAATATTGTTCCAATAAATACATTTCTTTATGTGAATAAAAAACACCAATAAAAGTACACATATTTAGTTTTGCAGCATCCGTAACGACCTGACCTATAAAACTATCCCACTAGTTAACCCCTCTAGTGAATACCGTAAAAAAAAAAAAAAAAAAAAACAGGCAAAAAACAATGCTTTATCATCATACCGCCCAACAAAAAGTAGAACAACATGCGATCAAAAAGACGGATGTAAATAAAAATGGTACCTCTGAAAACGTCATCTTGTCCCGCAAAAAATGAGCTGCAATGCAGTGTCATCAACAAAAAAATAAAAAAGTTATAGTCCTCAGAATAAAGCGAAGCAAAAATAATTATTTTTTATATAAAATAGTTTTTATTGTATAAAAGCGCCAAAACATAAAAAATTTATATAAATGTGGTATCGCTGTGATCGTACTGACCTGAAGAATAAAACTGCTTTATCAATTTTACTAAATGTGGAACGGTATAAACGCCCCCCTCTAAAAGAAATTCAAGTATTGCTGGTTTTTGCTCATTCTGCGTAACAAATATAACAATAAAAATTGATCAAAAATGTCATGTGCCCGAAAATATCAATAAAAACGTCAACTCGACCCGAAAAAAACAAGACCTCAAAGGACTCTGTGGACCAAAATATGGAAAAATTATAGCTCTCAAAATGTGGTGACACAAAAACTTTTTTTTGCAATAAAAATAATCTTTTGGTGTGTGACAGCTGCCAAACAAAAACCGGCTATAAAAACCCACTATAAATAGTAAATCAAACCCCCCCTTATCACCCCCTTAGTTATGGAAAATAAATAAAATAAAAGAAGTATTTATTTCCATTTTGCCTTTAGGGTTAGGCTTGGGGCTAAAGTTAGGGTTGGGGCTAAAGTTAGAGTTGGGGCTAATGTTAGGGTGGGGGCTAATATTAGAGTTGGGGCTAAAGTTAGGATTATGGTCGGGGCTAAAGTTAGCGTTACGGTTGGGGCTAGAGTTGGGGTTAGGGTTTGGATTACATTTACGATTGGGTTAGGGGTGTGTCAGGGTTAGGGGTGAGTTTAGGGTTGGGATTAGAGGTGTGTTGGGGTTAGGGTTGGAGTTAGAATTGGGGGGTTTCCACTGTTTAGACACATCAGGGGCTCTGCAAACACAATATAACGTCTGAGCTCAATTCCATCCAATTCTGTGTTGAAAAAGTAAAACGGTGCTCCTTCCCTTCCGAGCTCTGCCGTCCACCCAAACACATGGGGTATTAGCGTACTCAGGACAAATTGACCAACAACTTTTGGGGTCCAATTTCTCCTGTTACCCTTGGGAAAATAAAAATTTTGGGGCCAAAACATAATTTTTGTGGAAAAAAATGATTTTTTATTTTCATGGCTCTGCGTTATAAACTTTAGTGAAACACTTGGGGGTTCAAAGTTCTCCCAGCAAATCCAGATAAGTTTCTTGGAGGGTCTAGTTTCCAATATGGGGTCACTTGTGGGGGGGTTTCTACTTTTTAGGTACATCAGGGGCTTTGCAAATGCAAGGTGACACCCGCAGACCATTCCATCAAAGTCTGCATTCCAAAACGCCACTTCTTCCCTTCCGAGCCCCGACGTGTGCCCAAACAGTAGTTTTCTCCCACACATGGGGTGTCATGATTCCAATGGCAGGGAATCACAAAAGGACAAGCACCAACGAGCTCTAGGGTGATGGAACCTGAGCTGACCGCGACCCTAAACCTGAACACACAAATAACAATAGCCGGGGAACGTGCCTATGTTGATCCTAGACGTCTCGCACCAGCCGAAGATCTAACTTCCCCTATTAGAAGAAACACAGACCTCTCTTGCCTCCAGAGAAATCCCCCACAGAAATAGCAGCCCCCCACATATAATGACGGTGAAATGAGAGGAAGGCACATACACAGTATGAAAACAGATTCAGCAAAATGAGGCCCGCTAAAACTAGATAGCAGAGGATACAAAAGTAACCTGCGCGGTCAGCAAAAAAACCTTCAAAAAAACCATCCTGCAATTACTTGAACTCATGTTCCAACTCATGGAACATGAGGAGCAATTACAGCCCACTAGAGCAACCAGCAGCAAAGAAACAATTATATGCAAGCTGGACAAGACAAAAATAAAGCAAAACGTGGAACAAGAAAATCAAAAACTTAGCTTGTCCTGAAGATTACTGAAGCCAGAAGCTGAGGTAACAAAACACTCTGATAACCTTGATAGCCGGCGGGGAAATGACAAGAAAGCCCGGTTAAATAGGAAACTCCCAAATCCTAATAGAACAGGTGGACACAAGAGACAGCAGAACACAAATCAACCAGTACCATCAGTAACCACCAGAGGGAGCCCAAAAACAGAACTCACAACAGTACCCCCCCTTGAGGAGGGGTCACCGAACCCTCACGAGAACCACCAGGGCGACCAGGATGAGCCCTATGAAAAGCGCGGACCAAATCATCAGCATGAACATCAGAGGCAACCACCCAAGAATTATCCTCCTGACCATAACCCTTCCACTTGACCAAATATTGGAGTTTCCGTCTGGAAACACGAGAATCCAAGATCTTCTCTACAACATACTCCAATTCTCCCTCCACCAGCACCGGAGCAGGAGGCTCAAGCGAAGGAACAACAGGTACCTCATACCTCCGCAACAACGACCGATGGAACACATTATGAATAGCAAACGATGCCGGGAGATCCAAACGAAACGACACAGGGTTAAGAATTTCCAAGATCCTATAAGGACCGATGAACCGAGGCTTGAACTTAGGAGAAGAGACCTTCATAGGAACAAAACGAGAAGACAACCACACCAAGTCCCCAACACGAAGTCGAGGACCCACGCGGCGACGGCGATTAGCAAACTGCTGAGCCTTCTCCTGGGACAACTTCAAATTGTCCACCACATGACTCCAAATCCGATGTAACCTATGTCCACTCCAGGACAATCAGAAGGCTCCACCTGACCAGAGGAAAAACGAGGATGAAACCCCGAATTACAAAAGAAAGGAGAAACCAAGGTAGCAGAACTAGCCCGATTATTAAGGGCAAACTCGGCCAGCGGCAAAAAGGTAACCCAGTCATCCTGATCAGCAGAAACAAGACACCTCAAATAAGTTTCCAAGGTCTGATTAGTTCGCTCCGTCTGGCCATTCGTCTGAGGATGGAATGCAGACGAAAAGGACAAATCAATGCCCATCTTAGCACAGAACGTCCGCCAAAATCTAGACACAAACTGGGATCCCCTGTCAGAAACGATGTTCTCCGGAATCCCATGCAAACGAACCACGTTCTGGAAAAACAGAGGGACCAACTCAGAGGTGGAAGGCAACTTAGGCAAGGGTACAAGATGAACCATGTTAGAAAAGCGGTCACACACAACCCAGATGACAGACATTTTTTGAGAGACAGGGAGATCCGAAATAAAGTCCATGGAAATGTGCGTCCAAGGCCTCCTCGGGATAGGCAAAGGTGACAACAATCCATTGGCTCGAGAACAGCAAGGCTTAGCCCGAGCACAAACCTCACAAGACTGCACAAAAGAACGCACATCCCTCGACAAGGAAGGCCACCAAAAAGACCTGGCCACCAAGTCTCTAGTACCAAATATTCCAGGATGACCTGCCAACGCAGAAGAATGGACCTCGGAGATGACTCTACTGGTCCAACTATCCGGAACAAACAGTCTCTCAGGCAGACAACGATCAGGTTTACCCGCCTGAAACTCCTGCAAAGCACGTCGCAAGTCTGGGAAGACGGCCGACAAAATCACCCCATCCCTAAGGATACTAGTGGGCTCAGAATTTCCAGGGGAGTCAGGCACAAAACTCCTAGAAAGAGCATCCGCCTTCACATTCTTTGAACCTGGCAGGTATGAAACCACAAAATTGAAACGAGAGAAAAACAGTGACCAACGAGCCTGTCTAGGATTCAGACGCCTGGCAGACTCAAGGTAAATCAGATTTTTGTGATCAGTCAAGACCACCACACGATGTCTAGCACCCTCCAGCCAATGACGCCACTCCTCAAATGCCCACTTCATGGCCAAAAGTTCCCGATTACCCACATCATAATTCCGCTCAGCGGGCGAAAATTTTCTAGAAAAGAACGCACATGGCTTCATCACCGAGCAATCGGAGCTTCTCTGTGACAAAACCGCCCCCGCTCCAAACTCGGAAGCATCAACCTCAACTTGGAAAGGAAGCGAAACATCAGGCTGACGCAACACAGGAGCAGAAGAAAACCGGCGTTTAAGTTCCTGAAAGGCCTCCACAGCCGCAGGAGACCAATCAGCAACATCAGCACCCTTCTTAGTCAAATCCGTCAAAGGCTTAACAACACTAGAAAAATTAGTTATAAAACGACGATAGAAATTAGCAAAGCCCAAGAACTTCTGCAGACTCTTAAGAGATGCAGGCTGCGTCCAGTCACAAATAGCCCGAACCTTGACGGGATCCATCTCAATAGTAGAAGGGGAAAAAATATACCCCAAGAAAGAAATCTTCTGGACTCCAAAGAGACACTTTGAGCCCTTTACAAACAAGGAATTAGCCCGCAGGACCTGAAACACCTTCCTGACCTGCTGAACATGAGACTCCCAGTCATCAGAAAAAAACAAAATATCATCCAAATATACAATCATAAATTTATCCAGATATTCACGGAAAATATCGTGCATAAAGGACTGGAAGACTGAAGGAGCATTAGAAAGTCCGAAAGGCATTACCAAATACTCAAAATGGCCCTCAGGCGTATTAAATGCGGTTTTCCACTCATCACCTTGCTTTATTCGTATAAGATTATACGCACCCCGAAGATCAATCTTAGTGAACCATTTAGCCCCCTTAATGCGAGCAAACAAATCAGTCAACAAAGGCAAAGGATACTGATGTTTTACGGTAATCTTATTCAAAAGACGATAATCTATACAAGGCCTCAAGGACCCATCTTTTTTGGCCACGAAAAAAAAACCTGCTCCCAAAGGGGACGAAGATGGACGGATATGTCCCTTTTCCAAGGACTCCTTAACATAATCCCGCATAGCAGTATGCTCTGGCACTGACAGATTGAACAAACGACCTTTAGGAAATTTACTACCAGGAATTAAATCTATAGCACAATCGCAATCTCTGTGAGGAGGAAGCGAACTGAGCTTAGGCTCCTCAAAAACATCCCGATAATCAGACAAAAATACAGGAACCTCAGAAGGAGTAGATGAAGCGATAGAAATCGGAGGTGCATCATCATGAACCCCCTGACATCCCCAGCTTAACACAGACATAATCCAGTCCTTGACTGGAAAACAATGAGTTTGTAACCATGGCAAACCAAGTACTAGAACATCATGTAAATTATACAATACCAGGAAGCGAATCACCTCCTGATGAACGGGAGTCATACGCATGGTCACTTGTGTCCAGTACTGAGGTTTATTCATAGCTAAAGGTGTAGAGTCAATTCCCTTCAAAGGAATAGGGACTTCCAGAGGCTCAAGACTAAACCCACATCGCTTGGCAAATGACCAATCCATAAGACTCAGGGCAGCGCCTGAATCTACATAGGCATCGACGGAAATGGATGATAATGAGCAAATCAGAGTCACAGACAGAATGAACTTAGACTGTAACGTACTAATGGCAACAGACTTAACGTTTTTTGTGCGTTTAGAGCATGCTGATATAACATGAGCTGAATCACCACAATAAAAGCACAACCCATTTTTCCGCCTATAGTTTTGCCGTTCACTTCTAGACTGAACTCTATCACATTGCATTGTCTCAAGTGCCTGTTCAGAAGACACCGCCAAATGGTGCACAGGTTTGCGCTCCCGTAAACGCCGATCAATCTGAATAGCCATAGTCATAGACTCATTCAGACCCGTAGGCGCAGGGAACCCCACCATAACATCTTTAATGGCCTCAGAAAGGCCATCTCTGAACTTTGCAGCCAGGGCGCACTCATTCCACTGAGTAAGCACTGACCATTTCCGAAATTTTTGACAATATATTTCTGCTTCATCTTGCCCCTGAGAGAGAGCTAATAAAGCTTTTTCAGCCTGAATCTCCTGGTTAGGTTCCTCATAGAGCAAACCCAATGCCAGAAAAAACGCATCCACATTAAGCAACGCAGGATCCCCTGGTGCCAATGCAAATGCCCAATTTTGAGGGTCACCCCGCAGGAAAGATATAATAATCTTAACCTGCTGAGCAGGGTCTCCAGAAGAGCGAGATTTCAAAGAAAGGAACAGCTTGCAATTGTTCCTAAAATTCAGAAAACTAGATCTATCTCCAGCAAAGAACTCTGGAATAGGAATTCTAGGTTCAGACATAGGAGCATGTACAACAAAATCTTGTATATTTTGAACCTTAGCAGCAAGATTATTCAAGCTGGAAGCTAAACTCTGGACGTCCATGATAAACAGCTAAAGTCAGAGCCATTCAAGGATTAAGAGGAGGAAAAAAAAAAAATCAGCCAGGCAGCAATTAAGTCTAGGCAGAAACCTCAGAGGAGAAAAAAAAAAAAAAAAAAAAAAAAACTTCCTCAGACTACTTTTCCTCCTACTTCAGCCCAAACATTTAGGCCGGCTATACTGTCATGATTCCAATGGCAGGGAATCACAAAAGGACAAGCACCAACGAGCTCTAGGGTGATGGAACCTGAGCTGACCGCGACCCTAAACCTGAACACACAAATAACAATAGCCGGGGAACGTGCCTACGTTGATCCTAGACGTCTCGCACCAGCCGAAGATCTAACTTCCCCTATTAGAAGAAACACAGACCTCTCTTGCCTCCAGAGAAATCCCCCACAGAAATAGCAGCCCCCCACATATAATGACGGTGAAATGAGAGGAAGGCACATACACAGTATGAAAACAGATTCAGCAAAATGAGGCCCGCTAAAACTAGATAGCAGAGGATACAAAAGTAAACTGCGCGGTCAGCAAAAAACCCTTCAAAAAAACCATCCTGCAATTACTTGAACTCATGTTCCAACTCATGGAACATGAGGAGCAATTACAGCCCACTAGAGCAACCAGCAGCAAAGAAACAATTATATGCAAGCTGGACAAGACAAAAATAAAGCAAAACGTGGAACAAGAAAATCAAAAACTTAGCCTGTCCTGAAGATTACTGAAGCCAGAAGCTGAGGTAACAAAACACTCTGATAACCTTGATAGCCGGCGGGGAAATGACAAGAAAGCCCGGTTAAATAGGAAACTCCCAAATCCTAATAGAACAGGTGGACACAAGAGACAGCAGAACACAAATCAACCAGTACCATCAGTAACCACCAGAGGGAGCCCAAAAACAGAACTCACAACAATGGGGTATCAGCGTACTCAGGACAAATTGGTCAACAACTTTTGGGGTCCAATTTCTCCCGTTACCCTTGGGAAAATACAAAACTGGGGGCTAAAAAATCAATTTTGTGGAAAAAAACAGGATTTTTGGTTGCTTACCGTAAAATCTGTTTCTTGGAGCCTCCATTGGGGAACACAGGAACCATGGGTTAATAAAAAAGTTAGCTCCTCCTCTGCAGTGTACACCCCACCCGACTGGCATTATACTCTTCAGTTAGTGAGAAAGCAGTAGGAGATAATGAACAAGGTTGTAAACCATAAACACAAACTTGAGAACTGTAAACGTGAGAACAGTTATAGAACATAAAACAACAGAAACATTGGGAGGAAGCTGTGTGCCCCAATGGAGGCTCCAAGAAACAGATTTTACGGTAAGCAACCAAAAATCCTGTTTTCTTTATCGCCTCTCATTGGGGGACACAGGAACCATGGGATGTCCCAAAGCAGTCCCACGGGCGGGAAAACAGACTTCCATCAGGTTAGAGGACTCACCACTGCCGCCTGCAAGATCCTTGGCGTCCGCCGAAGCGTAGGTATGGACCTTGTAAAATTTGGCAAACGTGTGGATGGAAGACCAAGTTGCCACTTTGCAAAGCTGTAGGGCGGAAGCTCTGTGGTGCACCGCTCAGTAGGCGCCGACCGCCCGGGCAGAGTGAGCCTTAATCCCAGGAGGGGGCACTCTGTTCTTGACCCGATAAGCCTCCAAAATTGTCATTCTGATCCAGCGCGCAATAGTCGCCTTGGAAGCCGGTTGGCCTCTGCGCGTGCCATCAGGAATGACGAAAAAGGAATCCGTCTTCCGGAAAGTGGACGTTCTATCCAGGTAGATCCTCACTGCCCTGAAGAGGACCAGCTTGTTCAACGATCGCTCCAGAGGATGAGTCGGAGCTGGACAAAAAGAAGGTAGAACGATGTCCTCGTTGAGGTGGAAGGTGGAAACCACCTTAGGAAGGAAAGAAGGTGGAGGCCGGAAGACCACCTTGTCCTGGTGAATGACCAAAAACGGAGGACAGCAAGACAGGGCTGCCAACTCTGAAACGCGGCGAATGGATGTGATGGCCGCAAGAAAGGTCACCTTCCAAGATAGAACTGATAGAGGAATCTCCCTAAGGGGCTCAAAGGGAAAAACCCTCAGAACGTCCAGTACCAGGTTTAAATCCCATGCGTCCACAGGGGCCCTGTACGGCGGGACAGCGTGAGCTACTCCTTGAAGGAAGGTCTTAACCTGTGGCCGAGAAGCAAGTCTTCTGAAAGAGGATGGAAAGCGCAGAGACCTGGCCCTTCAGGGAGCTAAGAGCCAGACCCGAATCCAGTCCTGCCTGAAGGAAGGCCAAAAGAGAAGGCAGGGAAAAGGACATGGATGGAACGCGGTTGGACTCGCATCAACGGAAGTAAGCCTTCCAGGTACGGTAGTAGATCCTGGAAGATGAAGGCTTCCGAGCCTAAATCATGGTGTGAATTACCCGGTCCGAAAGGCTGGACGCTCTTAGAACCGCGGTCTCAACAGCCACGCCGTTAAACTGAGTGACCGAGAATTCGGGTGGCAGATTGGACCCTGCGACAGCAGATCGGGCCTGTCTGGAAGGCGCCAGGGAGCGTCCGCGAGAAGGTTGACGAGCTCCGCGAACCAAGCTCTCCTGGGCCAATCCGGGGCGATCAGGATGACCGGCACCCCTTCCGCTTTGATCTTCTTCAACAGTTTGGGAAGTAATGGAAGGGGTGGGAACAGGTAGGGCAGCCCGAACTGTGACCAAGGAATGGCCAGAGCGTCGACGCCCACTGCGAGAGGATCGCGAGACCTGGAGACGAACTGCGGAACCTTCCTGTTGATTCGAGACGCCGTGAGATCCACGTCCTGAGTCCCCCATCGAAGACAAATCTGAAGGAAGACCTCCGGATGCAAGGACCATTCCCCTGCCGCGAGGCCTTCGCGGCTGAGGAAGTTGGCGGCCCAGTTGTCCACGCCGGGGATATGCACCACGGATATCACCGGACCGTTGCCTCTGCCCAAAGGAGGATCTTGGATACCTCGGCAAGGGCCAAGGAGCTCCGGGTCCCCCCCTGATGGTTGACATATGCCACAGCCGTGGCGTTGTCCGTCTGGATCCGGACTGGCAGGCCCCTGAGAATCCTTTCCCAGTGGTGGAGGGACAGAAAGATGGCCCGAATTTCGAGGACATTGATTGGCAGAGATGACTCCTGCGACGACCAACGGCCTTGAACTGTCAGGTGACGAAAAACCGCACCCCAGCCGAGCAGGCTGGCGTCCGTCGTCACCACCTGCCAGTGAACTGGAAGGAAGGACCTGCCCTGGGAGATGAGAGGTGACATCAGCCACCAGTTGAGAGACTGTTTGACCCGAGAAGAGAGTCGGATCGGCCGATCCAGGGAGAAGACAGACCTGTCCCATTGAGACAGAATGACTTGCTGAAGGGGTCGCGAATGAAATTGGGCGAAGAGAATCGCTTCCAATGTTGCTACCATCCTCCCCAGAACCTCCATGGCCGATCGGAGGGAGGGAGGCCGAGGATCCTGGAGCAAGCGTATGTCCCGACAAAGAGTCGATCTCTTGTCTTTGGGAAGGAAGACTTTGGTCTGACTAGTGTCGAAGAGCATGCACGGAAAGATGATGCGCTGAGAAGGAATAAGGCAAGACTTCTTCCGGTTGACCAGCCACCCGAAACGGGCTAAGGTGTCGAGAACAATGGACAGGCTTTCGTGAGCCTGAGAAAAGGACGGTGCCTTGATGAGGATGTCGTCGAGGTATGGAAATAGGACCAGGCCTCTGACTCTCAATATGGCCATCAGCGCTGCCATGATCTTCGTAAACACCCTTGGAGCGGTTGCGAGGCCGAACGGCAGGGCGATTAACTGAAAATGTTCCCGGAGCACTGCAAAGCGCAGGAAACGGTGATGTCCGGGAAATATCGGGACGTGGAGGTAGGCGTCCTGGATGTCCATTGAGCACAGAAATTCCTGGGCCTCCATGGAAGCAATTACTGAACGAAGGGATTCCATCCTGAAGTGTCTCAGACGAACTCTCCTGTTCAGCAATTTGAGGTCCAGAATGGGGCGAACTTTGCCGTCTTTTTTCGGTACCACAAAAAGGTTCGAGTAGAAACCGGTGAACCGTTCTTTTTCTGGGACGGGAACGATTACCCCAGCTTTGAGAAGAGAAGCGATGGCTGCGAAGAAACCCGGAACTAGAGCGGGATCTCTTGGAGGACGGGATTCGAAGAAGTGATCCCGGGGTCGTGAAACGAACTCTATCTTGTATCCCGAGGATACAACTTCCCTGACCCATGCGTCTTCCACAGCGGAAATCCAGACGTCCCTGAAAAAGAGAAGACGGCCGCCCAACCTGGGAGTTGGGCTGAAGTCTTGCCGAGAGTCATGCCGAGGTGGTTCTTCCAGTCCTGGACCTGGAGGATCTACCCTGGGAGTAGCGAGGACGCCAGAAAGGAGTGGGCCTAAAGGATACCGTCTTCTTCTCTTGACGTGCCTGTGGTCTCTGTTGCTGCTGGGAGAAGGAGTTTGAAGCCGCGAAGCCAGGCCTTAAGCCAAACGGTCGGGCGGATGGCAACCGCGTTGCTGGACGCCTGAGCCGCACAAGACGCGGCATCCAGGGAGGCGGAGACCAGAAATTCACCCGCGTGAGAAATCTGGTTGGCAAGTTCCGCCAGCTGTCCGGATGGAACCCCGTCCAGAATGCCCTGACGGAGCTGTGTGGCCCATTTGGATATGGATTTTGAAACCCAAGTGGAAGCAAAGGCCGGGCAAAGACTAGCTGAGGCTGCTTCAAAGGTTGACTTCGCGAAAGATTCTATGACTATCGTTAGAATCCTTCAGAGATGCTCCGCCGGACAGTGGGAGGACAGTGTTGGTGGACAGTCTGGAAACTGGAGGATCCACTAAAGGAGCAGTCCAATTAGCGGTGAGCTCCAGAGAAAAGGGATATAAAATGCCAAGTCGCTTTCCTCTCTGAAAGTGTCTGGTTGGGTTCTCTCTTTCTCTGGTCATAATCTCCTCGAATTCCGGGTGAGGAGCGAAAAACTTGGAAGGTGGTTTAGCCCGTCTAAATGAAACTGCCTGATCTGCGGGTTCCGTAGAGCAGGGGTCCCCAACTCCAGTCCTCAAGGCCTACCAACATGTCATGTTTTCAGGATTTCCTTAGTATTGCCCAGGTAATAATTGCATCACCTGTGCAATGCAAAGGAAATCCTGAAAACATGACATGTTGGTGGGCCTTGAGGACTGGAGTTGGGGACCCCTGCCGTAGAGGACTCCTTGATGCCACAGGTTTGATTTATCGCTCCAATGAGATTCTGAAACATATCCCTCATGGTAGCGATTTGGTTCAAATCCAGCTCCGAAACATCCTCCGAAGGCGCATTAGAGAACGCCTCGCCTGACTTAGGGGAGGATCGGGAGGACACCGACCGCAGAGGAGGACCGAGTGGCGAGATGGAGCAAGAAGAGGACTCAGTCCGGCCTTCCTGTCTGGACCTTTTGCGGCTAGCAATGGAGGGCTCGGACGGAGCTTCCTGCGACCCACTGGCTACTGCGGGGGTCTGCATGGGTAACCGATCCAGCACGGACACCAAAGTTTGAGACACCCATGTTAGATCGGCCACAGATTGTGACAGAGAGGAAGCCCAGCCTGGGATGGGGGTATCACTCTTGGGCGGATCGGCCGGGGGATCCTGGGCAGTGGGAACAATCGGGTTGCTGCAGGCCTGACAGAGCGGAAAGGACTGACCTGAGGGAAGTTTGCTGTTACAGGACGAACATGCAAAGTACTTGACTAAGGCAGAAGAGGAAGAAGTAGGACGAGAGCGGCCCCCTTTAGAGTTAGACATTTTGAAGAGGTCCCTGAAGAAAATGCCAGCGGGTTAGGGGACAGTGGGGCAGAGGGGGTGTCAGTCTGCAGAGCAGAGCTACTCACAACCGACGAAATCCCAGACAGAAGACGCAGCCCAGGTAGTGGTCCCTCAGGGTAGATCGGAAGGAATGCGAGCTCCAGCAGACCAGCCAGGGAAAACCGAACCCCAGTAAACCTGTGCAGCGCACAGATATGAGAAACGTGCGTGGCTGGGAGTACTAAGATGGCGGCGGTGGGTGGAGCAACGCCTCATGCCGAGGTGGGGATGGTCGGGGGAAAAAGCCCGCCTGAAGAAAGGGGAAGTGAGGGGAGCGTCGGGGCCTAAATTAGAAGCCGGCGACCGCTGGAGAAACCCCGCGGTGCAGACGCTGCCCGGCTAGAGCGGTGCGGCAGCCGCAAGGCCGCCGCATGGAAGAGGGAGCGCTGCCGCCAGTGGATGTGTTGCCGGAAGTAGGCCCCGGAAAAAAACGGGGCCTAAATTAGGAGCCGGCGACCACCGGAAGCAACGGTGCTGGCTGGCTGTGGAGGTGAGCGGCGCGGCAGCCAGTGAGGCTGCCCCATAGAGGGGGGGAGCGCTGTCGCGGGCAGGTGTTACGCCACAAGTAGGCCCCGGGAAAAGCCAGGGACTAAATTAGGAACCAGCGACCGCCGGGGGAAAACTGGCTGCAGGCAGTAATGTGCTGCAAGCAGGCCCCGGTGGAAGTCGGGGCCTGAAGAAAAAACTGCAACCGCCGGAGGAACGCGGTGGGGCAAGGTGCTGGATGCAGGTACCCCAGGAAAGGTAGCGCGGCTGGCAGAAAAGGCCGCTGTGCCAGACAGGACCACTGCGCAGGGAACGGGGAAAGTGCTGCAAATGCAGCGATGAACCCGTGCTGAATCCTGGGAACCCCTTTAGGAATACTCACCTAGGAACATCCCACATCGTTCGCTACTAACCTTGGGAAGGTATCAGACGTCCGTAGGAGCTGGTGATGGGCGTCCTCGTCTCCTCCGACCGACAGGCCCTGGTGGGCGAGTGGGTAAGGGATGGGGTCAGGACCGGACTTCTGAGCATGCTTGTGCGATAGGCTCTTGGTCCTGGAGAGGGATCTATGAGGATACGGGGTGGCAGTACACAGCATACTCATAGTCCGTATTGTGGGACTACAGGTGTGACTGTTCACCCTGTATCCCTCCAGAAAAAAACCTGAAAAGAAACAACGCACATTGAGGTAGATAAAGACCCGTGTCCACCTCCTACTGACACTAAGCTAAACTGGAGAGTATAATGCCAGTCGGTGGGGTGTACACTGCAAAGGAGGAGCTAACTTTTTTATTTGCATAGTGTCAGCCTCCTAGTGGCAGCAGCATACACCCATGATTCCTGTTTCCCCCAATGAGAGGCGATAAAGAAATGATCTCTTGACCTCGCTTTTTTTACCTATTTCGATCCCTCCCAATCCCATCTAAAACATTCCTTAATATTCACAATATAATTTCCAAGTTTGTATGGCAGGGAGGAAGACCGGGGGGACTTCCTTGCCTAACATCACATTATATTTTAAGTCAGCCAGATCGCTCAATTAAGAACCACATGTACAAACTTTGGCAAACCTAGATGGGTTCTCTTAGAATCATTTCTCACAAAACCATTTTCATTGCCAGGTCTCATATGGTCTACAGCACCTTTCACAGCGCATTCTTTAATGATCTGGAGGAAAGCTAGGTTTAAATTTCAACTGTAGTCCAATCCATCTCCATTGACCTCACTATTTAATAATCCAAAAAATACAACCCCGCCCCCCCCCCCCCCCCCATTACAGAAGTTATGCATATGAATCAGATTTTCCATTTTGCCAAACAGATTCTGCCAAATAAATCCCCTCTTAGCCCTACGAGTTTTGAACAAAAATGTCTAAATGACCCTATGGGTGGGGGAACAATTTCTTTAGTCTATTACACCATTAATCCTCCACATGATGAAAATAAATTAAAATCTATGGTTCAGTGGAAGACTTAGGCGTTGCCATGTCAGTGGATGGGTGGCGGCAACGTTATGACACTATCACGGGATAGCCACCAGACGTCCCTTGTGGAAACTTCCCTGAAAGTTCTTCACAGAACATACCAAGTCCCAGCAAAACTCATACTATATTTCCTCATACTATATTTCCAAATGTCTCTGACAAGTGCTTCAGGGGATGTAACTCATTAGGAGGTATGAAACATATTTGGTATAGTTGCCCTTTGGTTTCTAATATATGGTATAAGGTGAAGCTCCTCAGAGCAAATGTTTGGCAGGAAAATCCAATTAGACCCCTTGGTCTTTCTACTGGGAGCAAAACATCTGAGATTTTATAATAATTTACACAGACTAGTGAACTTTTTATTTATGGCCACTAAAATTCAGATAGCAGCAATGTGGAGGTCCTCTTCACTTTCCATTTCACGTGTAAGAGAGAGGCTAAATGCCATCAAGCTGTATAAACGTATTGAAGCCACCAGAGCTGATAAGTGGGACCCTTTTTTAAGATTTGGAGCCCATGGATAGATTTAGATTCAAACCCGCAAGTAAGCCAAGCTTTACGTCTGTCTCCCTGATGGAATGTTTTGTATGACAGAGGAAAATATTAGTGATAAGCGAGTATACTCGTTGCTCGAGTTTTCCCGAGCACGCTCGGGTGGTCTCCGAGTATTTGTTATTGTTCGGAGATTTAGTTTTCATTGCGGCAACTAAATGATTTACAGCTACTACCCAGCCGAAGTACATGTGGGGGTTGCCTGGTTGCTAGAGAATCCCCACATTTAATCAAGCTGTCTAGTAGCTGTAAATCATTCAGCTGCGATGAAAACTTAATCTCTGAGCAGTCATAAATACTCGGAGACCACCCGAGCGCACTCGTTCATCGCTAGAAAATATCTGTACGAATCACTAGATATTTAATTATATTTAATTACATGCCTTTGATATCTTATGCTGTTAACACTGTGTACAATAGTAGATTTTAAATTGGTATAAAAGATACTGTGGATAACCTACTTAACCATTTCTTGTATTAGCCCTTGTTCCCCCTCCCATTCCTTTCCCCAACCTACCCAAACCCACACTTGTGCGTTATTGTTAATGTTACATCTCCCCTGTGTGGGAGAATTTCCAATAACTATTTTCTATAAATATTATATTTCAATAAAAACCTATTGAAACTAAAATTTCAGAACATGGAACGATTTTTCTGTCTATTAAGGCTTAACACTTGTAGGAGACGGCTTGGGATATAGTTAGCAGCTTTAGTTTTCTGCACTGAAAGCACAATGATATAATTTCTATTAGGCCGGAGTCACACATGCGAGAAACACGTCCGTGTCTCGCATGTGAAAAGCAAGCTCTGGTGCCGGCACTTCGGAGCGGAGCGTGCGGCCACATAGCAACACATGGAGCTGCACACTCCGCTCCGAAGTGCCGACGCTTTTCACATGCGAGACACGGACGTGTTTCTCGCATGTGTGACTCTGACCTTAGTGTGCTGCTTTTATAATCATATATTCACTGCCCTGTTATGTGAAGTAGGCCTATTTTTCCCCCTCCCCCCATGACGAGTGGTGCCCAGCAGCCTTTAAAGGTAATCTTTCAGTAGGAAGAACCCTCCTAAGCTGTCTATATGGCCATCTAGGTCATAGGAAGCTGAATAAAATGATACCTTGATATCAGTGATCCGATGCCTAATTCCCGAGAAATCCACATTTTTCTCATATGTAAATGAGCTGTTAAGATCTATGGGCCGGACATAGATCTCCATGAGAATCTGCCTCCACAGCTTATTTTGCACGAAAGGAAATGTTACCAGTGTGAGTCCTGTAAATCAGGAGAGCAGACTGTCAGTCATTACATGTCCCACACTGGTAACGCCTCCTTTCATTTATAATAACCTCTGGAAGCAGATTTTCAGGGAGATCTCTGACCTGCCAATAGAACGTAACACCTCATTTACATATTAAAAAAAGACAACCTGGATTAAGACATTGGATAAATGCCCATATAGATGTCCTAGGAGGGTTGATTTAATCCTACAGACTCCCTTTATAAGCAGAAAACGAGTTAACGTTTATGTGTGATATGTTGGGCCTGGATAATCCTTTCAACAAGATTTAAAAAAACTGTAGACTATATTACATGGATCTTAGACAAGATGATGCTGGTCTACTTACTTTGTAAATCCATGTTAAAACAGCATTAGGGTATGTGTACAAGCAGTCTTTTTGCTGAGATTTTGGAGCAGTAATTCAACGTTTCTGAAGCGTTTTTACATTTGAAAAGTCTCTCTTCACTTTCAGATCCCAAAACTCCAAGTGCATGTAGTTTGAAATTTTTCATTAGTGAGTGACTCTAGCACTTAAGAGGGGTTTTTTTTTTTAAACATGGACTTTACTTAAATAGGTAATTGAACCAAGACCTTGTGAACAGGGAGTGCCCCACCACACATTTCACCATGACACAAATTAATACACAATCAAGACTACAACCATTAAGAAATTTATTTTACAGCAGACAATTTTCCAGGAAACTGCCAGTGATGAAGTATACAAAGGTTAACATTGGTTGTAAATAGTCTTTTTTTTAACATCTCCTATTTATTTCAAAACTTAAATTAATTTGCGATATAATTTAAAACTGGATTTCCTTGTCATAACTTGAAGTAAAAAGCCAAGTAGTAATATGACAAGGACCATACGTAATCTTGTAGTCTTTAAATCCATTTTATTTCACGTTCTTCAAGAAGCGACGTCGCTCCCTTTCTAGCAGAGTTTTGAAAGTCTCTAAAAGAAAGATGAGGCTGCAATATGAAGGATCCTCTGTTGAGAAAGGCAAAACGGTTGGCTACATGTTGTTAAATCCCATCATTCCTTTCATGTTACCAGCTGCTCCTTGTTGAAACTGTCTCATCATAGACTGTAGACCGGCCATTCCGCCTGCAAATCACAAGGACATTCATTAAAAATCAGCTTTTGTTACTCAGTCCACAAGTAAGGTCGTTCCCAGGAATACAAGGGGTAGGTAGTTCGGAACTCAAACGCCAGAAATGGTAACAAGTCAGCAACATTACGAAATTTATTAATAAAAGCAGCACAGCAACAGCTTATAGCGGCACAGTTACAAGCTCAATGATTGCACCCCGATGGGCGACTGATTAACGCAGTTCCAGCTTCTCTGCCCTGACTTACTTCCAGTCTATCATAGCGAAAGGCAGTACTTACCCATGTGTTGTAAAACCCTGGGGTCCATCATTTTTGCCATTTGTTGATTTAGTTTGGCCATTTGTGAAGGATTTACATTCTTTGACATGTCACCACCTGGAAGTTAAAAGCGCAAAATAATACGAACGGAAAAGTCTGTGTTATCCATTAAAAAATGCCATTGAGAGTAATGTACAATATATTAAAAGTTTTTTTTTTTTTTTAAGTTACAATGGGTAGCCTTGAAGATCGCATCTTTTCTTCTATCTATACTTACTGGGAATCCACTTCCCACTCTGACTTTCTCTGCCAGACCAGAAGCGTTGACGCCTGACCCTGCAGCTAATCAGTGACCGCAGCGGTCAGATAACTAGTCGCTGACATCATTTGTGGTCTAGACGGAGACTGTTGTAGCAGATACAAATAATTTTAAAAGTTCTCCATCTAATGGCAAATTTATAATACTTCTTGATAGACTTGTACCTCTAAAAATATATCAGAATGTTTAAATTCACATACATTACACATACACACCTTTGAAAAGTCCCTTGATGCCACCCATTTTCTTAACCATTTGTGCAAACTTTGTGTATTGTGCTAAGAGCTCCTGTACATCTCTTGTAGAGACTCCCGACCCCCTCGCCACTCTCTGAATTCTCCCAGGCTGTTTGCTGAAGAGTTTGGCACCATCCGTGTTATCGAGTTCTACAGAGAACAGAAAAAAATTTACATGCAAGGCCCAAAAACCTGCAGAAGATGCTTCCCATACCAATTACAATAATATTGTAATATTGAGTGTTGATAAAATTCCCATTTGCTTCTGGCTGCCTTGGCAACCTCCTAACAGCTGATCAGTGAAGGTGAAGAATCTCAAACCTCCACCGATTTGATACTGATGGACTTATACTCAGATATGCAATCAAAGTCATGGATAACCTCTAAAGGTACCGTCACACTAAGCGACGCTGCAGCGATACCGACAACGATCCGGATCGCTGCAGCGTCACTGTTTGGTCGCTGGAAAGCTGTCACACAGACAGCTCTCCAGCGACCAACTATGCCGGTAACCAGGGTAAACATCGGGTTACTAAGCGCAGGGCCGCGCTTAGTAACCCGATGTTTACCCTGGCTACCAGAGTAAAAGTAAAAAAAAAAACAAACACTACATACTTACCTTCCGCTGTCTGTCCCTCGGCGCTCTGCTTCTCTGCCCTGTGTCTGCCCTGCTTACACAGGGCAGAGAAGCAGAGCGCCGAGGGACAGACGGCGGAAGGTAAGTATGTAGTGTTTGTTTTTTTACTTTTACGCTGGTAACCAGGGTAAACATCGGGTTACTAAGCACGGCCCTGCGCTTAGTAACCCGATGTTTACCCTGGTTACCAGCGAAGACATCGCTGAATCGGCGTCACACACGCCGATTCAGCGATGTCAGCAGGAAGTCCAGCGACGAAATAAAGTGCTGGACTTTCTGCAGCGACCAACGACATCACAGCAGGATTCTGATCGCTGCTGCGTGTCAAACTGAACGATATCGCTAGCCAGGATGCTGACTGGCTGACGGATCGCTAGCGATATCGTTTAGTGTGACGGTACCTTAAGTTTGTAATGCCATAGCACAGCAGCCTCGTTGTCAT
Organism: Ranitomeya imitator; assembly: GCF_032444005.1. Taxonomy (NCBI): domain Eukaryota; kingdom Metazoa; phylum Chordata; class Amphibia; order Anura; family Dendrobatidae; genus Ranitomeya; species Ranitomeya imitator. The sequence continues at coordinate 711,572,690 of NC_091282.1, read as the reverse complement.
TTTTACTAAGAGGCAAAATTAAAGGGGTAGTGTCATAGAAGGTAACCCTTGTGTATATTAGCTTACAGACATTTTATGGGGCTTACTACCTTGGTACAGTGGCGTAATATTAAAGAATGGTGGTCTTGAGACAATCCCTTTAATTATAGGAAGTCTAGTATATATTCATGTGAATAGTTGCGCTCTATCGTAGATCGTAGAACGTAATCTTACCCTGATCGTTCATACTATCCATTATGGTCATAAGTTTCTTAAGTCGTGCCATTGATTCTTGCTCATTACCCTTGCTCATAAAATCTTGTCCAAAACCAGGAATCATGCCCTAAGAGCAAATAAAAAATAATAAGGAAAACCAAACGCAAAGCAGCTACAAAGGGGGGTTATACATATAAACGTACAAAAGAAAGGGGCCACAAGATTAAAAAAAATACAAATAATGCCCAACATGTTTAACTTTTGGGGAACTGCAATTTGTGAACACTCACTTATGGTTTTTGCTGATAGTAACAAATGCAATGCGATTGCTTTAAGCCATGGCAATGTCGAGACTTTGGTGACCTGACATAAAAATCGCATGTGAACTCCAATGTGGTAGCATTGCAGTATGCAATAAAACATGACTGTAGGATTTTTTTTTACTGCAATCTGCATGAGACTTTGTGGTTAGATCCCTCTTAATTGTAATGCAGAATCAACAAATCAACAGCAGGTGAAGATTTTATTTTATGCTGTTCCCACTGCGGTATAATTAGGTAGTGATTAGGCGACTACATTCTTTGGGTCAGTGCTATTACAGAGATACCAGATTTATAACTTTTTTTAAATCTTTGGCTGCTGTCACACACCAAGATGGTTTTTCCATCACCATATTTTGAGAGGAATACTTTTTCCATATTTTGGGTGACATTCATGTGACTGCTTGTTTTTTTTTTGCGGGACAAGTTGATGTTTTTATTGGCCCCATTTTTGGGCACATGACATTTTTTGATCGCTTTCTATTCTGATTTTTGGAAGGCAGAATGAACAAAAACCAGCAATACAGGAACTGTTTTTAATCCATTCACTTTGATTAGACAGCTTTATTCTACGGGTCAGCGATCCCACATTTATATAAATTTTGTATGTTTTGTCATTTTTACACACATTTCATAGAAAAAAAATAGTTTTTTGTGGGACAAGATGGTGTTTTCAACTATACTGTTATTTATTGTTTTGTTTTTTTTTAAATTTCCATTTAACGTTTTGATCGTGTTTTATTCTACTTTTTGTTTGGCCGTATGGTGACGTTTTTGCCACTTTTTCTTCTTTTTTAACTTTCATTAGTCTGTTCACTGGTATAATGCATTGCAATTGACCAGCATTGCAATGCATTATACCAGTCAGTGCTGCACTGACAGAAGTCTTTTAGACCATGCTCCTGGCATGGTCTAAAAGGCTTATCGTAGCTGGCTGACCCGGAGGTCATTATGATGACGTCGTGGGGGCGCCAATCAGTATCCCTCTCCCTGCCTTCTAAATACTGATGATACATGATGTGCCCATAAGTCAAAGGTCGGAAACCCTTGTCCGTGCATGACGTATGGGTAGGTCGTGAAGGGTTTAAATTGGTAACACCCAAGATAATTGCATAAGTAGCTATCACAGTCATGCTGCTTGCAGTAGTTCTGCAGCAAAACACTTACCAAAATCTGGCTGAATGGACCCATTTTCATGATATTTTGAAACTGTTCATACATGTCTCGTAATGTGAACTGACCTTAGAATAAGAAAAAGCAAGGATTTTTAACTTTCTTAAAAGAAAGGTTTGAGACCTCCCAAAAAAAGTCTCATATTCATTTTTGGAATATAAAAATATATAGTAACCCCACAGACACGGACACCCAGCATTAGTTGACATATTACTTACCATGCTTCAATTTCTCTATCAGAGCCTCATTGTCGTCTAACTTCAATTCATTCACCTTATCAATCAAACCTTCAATATCTCCCATTCCTGTCGGAAACAAGATGATTAACAAAATAAAATAACTTTTCAATGGGAAAGCAGACCCACACACAATAAGACATCTTGAGACATTGGCACTTTTCTTTACTAAAAAGTATTAAGAGAGGTTCACACATGTTTATTTCACAGTCCGTATATGGACTGTAATGCCTGAACTTACAGCCCCAGACACATAGGAGGCCGTAAATTCAGATTAGGAGACCAGCAGCAAATATGGGCTTCGTGGTCCGTATATGGGCCGTGAAATACACTTGTGTGAACCAAGTAAAAGAGGTTGTATTGGTATGGTGTGGCAATTAGCGGATTGTGGTTGCTCCATCTTATCTGTTTGATTATCAAGTCTGTATATAGTGTACCCATCACACAAGACAAGCCTTTATGGAAATAGATTTTTGCTATGTTATAGGTCACTAGGAAGTGCATTTAAATAGAATGACTGCAGTTCCACAAATTAAAAGTCTACCCTGAGGGTGCATAGAGACGACAGTGTAAATTTGTCTGAGACTCAGAAGACTGGCAGCGGGTCTTCTGAGCCTAGTGTGACAGCCTCATAGAAATATATGAAGCTGTCACGCTCTAGTCAGGAGACTCGTAGCCATACCGCACATTGCAGTCCGACCTCAGATGGATTTACACGGATGTCTGATTGCGCCCTCCATGAAAATACTTCCATGGAACTAACTTACCTAGTAGTTTGCTGATAAAAGGCTGCGTTTTAAATGGCTCAAAATCATCAATGTGTTCTCCAGTTCCAATGAAAATAATTGGGCTCTTTGTAGCAGCAACACTAAAAATATGCAATGGAGAAATCATGGATTTTGTGGGTGCACAGCCTCACATGATAAAAGAAATATAAGTAGCACAATACCATACACAAGGTCATTTAGAAATAAATACTGCTGCCGTAAACATTAATGAGTGAAATCAATAGACTTACGCACTAAGCGCGCCCCCTCCCTTCGCGTGACCATCCAATTTGGTGACAATAACCGATGCTACGTCTACTTTATCCTTGAAGGCTTTGGCCTGAGATTCACAAGCCTGTCCAATTGAGGCATCCATAACGTATACAATGTTATCGGGTTGCTAAGTATTGGATAAAAAAAAAGAAATACAATTACACATTTTTAGAATAGTAAACTTTTACTAAGAAATTTTTTTTTTTAATAATATTTCTCATGGCTTATGTATAATCCTCGCTACACAGGTTATCATTTATGTTGGTCTCTCCTTACTTTATTATGTTGAAAAAAAGTGAAACTCCTTCACCCAGTGGTGAGTACGGTATATAGACACAGAGGTGTGTGGCTGTAGAATAAACATTAGAAATATATGCACCACAGCAATGAATCTTTCCGATCCTAAACCAGAGCAATTTGCAGGTCCCAGCCACCATCAATGGGAGTGATTGACAGATGTCATTTTCTTTCAAGATGACATGTCATTTTGCAAGACTGTAATCAGCGAGTGTTAAGGACCAGCGACATGGGACCAGAGAGAAATAACTCCGTTATCAATGTGCCAAATATTCAGCCAGTGTTGGTTTACCATCTCTCGTGTGACTGCAAGCAAAGGCAGATTGCACGACTTTGGGCCAGTTCACATGAGTGTGTTATATGGACATGTGCGCCATGGACTACACACTCTCTAATTATACCCAATGTGCCAGTGTACATGGTTTCCACCCCCACAATTTTCTGCATGCAATACATGGCTCCGATTTATGGACCAGACTAGTGCTCCTCCTGCATACACCGCTGCATAGGAACCAATGTAACATCAATTTGTGGACATGACTTTCCTGAGTTTTAGTATAGCTGTCTAAATGTGGCCTTAAGCAAAATTCACTAAACCTCAAAACTTTGATTTGCGCTGCTTTTGCCTGCATATGTCATTGCGACAGATGTAATCACGCCGCATACTAATGGAAAGCTAATAGATTGTCTTACTATGGCATTGGAGACTTGAAGCATTTCTTCAAACAGAGAATCTTCTTGCTTGTGTCGACCACTTGTGTCCACAATAATTATTTCAAAGTTTTCATTTTTGAACTTCTCCACACCTTCATAAGCAATATTTACCGGATCCATCTCTGTATAACTATGAGAAGAAAAGATGATGGATCATTATCGAGTGTTGACAACTGACCTTGATTGAAAACTAGAAGAAGAGATTTGTTACCTTCCATAGAATGGAATTCTGGCTTTTGTAGCGTTCTGTTTCAGCTGATCAAAGGCACCTGCAAAACAGTATATGATCTACTGGTTACATTTAATAGTCCAGGGTAATAAGCAAGTAAATTTGGACTCTTGAAAAGATAACCACGAGCCGCTCATCGCACCGACTGGCTGCAAACAACAAACACATGGAGCACTGGCAGAGACTCAGCGCTGGACCCAGAGAGGGCGAGTAAAGTAGAAACTGCACCATGGGTTTTTCAATACCAGAAAGCACCCAAAAACTAAGGTAGATATGGGTCTAGTGAAAGACCAGTGTCCACCTCCTACTGACACTAAGCTAAAACTGATTAGCCTAATGCCAGTTGGTGGGAATATACTACTGAGGAGGAGCTAACATTTTGTGCATAGTGTCAACCTCCTAGTGGCAGCAGCATACACCCATGGTTTCTGTGTCCCCAATGAAGCTATAGAGAAACCCCCTTTAGGTTGTGTGCATATGACGTCTAACGTATCTGTCAAGTCACAAGTGGAGGTTTGTGCGATGGCTCCAATGCTGGAGACTTTTCTCTGTCGCTTCATTGGGGGACACAGGTAACCATGGGTGTATGTTGTAGTCGCTAGGAGTCTGGCACTATGCAAAAAAAGGAAAATAGCTCTTCCTCTGCAGTGTACACGCCACCAACCGGCACAAAGTACCTCAGTTAAAGCTTAGTGTCTGTAGGAGGCAGACCTGGATCTTATCCCAGATCCGTCTTTTCCTCTTCAGGTCACCTGTTGTGTTTTACTAATCTTTTTCCTTTGTCTTTCACGTTCTTCAGCGTAGCGGGGTGTAATTTCTCACTCTGTTTTCCCATACTTATGCGGCCGAGAAAGCAGTGTGGTGTCACCCACATTGCTCACTCTCAGACCCACAAGGCAGGACCTAATCCCCCGTCAACTTCACGGGTGTTCAGGGTGATTCCCGGTGGCCTCCCCCCTTCCAGAAAACCCTCGTCCGCTCCCCCACCCTCCCCCGCAGCGGAGCATGGCACCGTAACATTTCTGTCCCTTAGCAGGGGTCTGGCCAGCTTTGTTCCCTGCACAGCCGCGGCCATTGTTACCTCAGCCTAGCCTATAGAACTCACCAGGTCTCCCGCCGCGCATTTGAATTTCGCGCGCTCCCCTGGTTTGCGCGCATCTTCTTGGCGCCTTCTTCCCTTATTTCTTGCCGGTCGGCTTATCCTCCTGGCTAGACACTCCTCCCAGTGCATCAGCCAATCAGTCTCCTGGTTTTCCCTTTCACCAGCCGGCGTTTCGTAGCCACCCCCCCCCCCCCCCGCTCTGCACGCGTCTTCATCCTCCTATCGGAGCCTTCTCACCTGGCTGGTACACCCCCCCGGCGTTTAACCAGAAGGGCAATTTTTTTCTGTTTCTTGCTCCACCCTGCATGCCAGCCAGTCAGTCAGACTTTCGCTTTTACTGGCCGGCAGCTTAGCCACGCCCACCGCTCCGCATTCTCAGCGTGGCCAGAAGCCATCGTGGATCCTGTGCTTCTGCTGCTCGTGTACCCGGTCCGAGACAGTCTTTCTCTTGCGCATTTGACTCAGATTTCACCTCAGCTACCTGCGGACATTGGACAAGGGGGACCGCTAACCCAACGGTCTTCAGCTGTCTATCGCTGGCATCGGGTAGGCTCTGCCCTCTCACTTTCCTTGCCATGTTTCCCTATATAGCCACTCTTCAGCAGTTTCACCAAGGCTCATCTTATGCCCAACTCTGCAGGGGCTTCTTGTCCCCCGTTTGAGCCCACTGTGATTCATTACACCTGGGCCCGCTGCAAATGAAAGTGGTCTCCAGGTCAGCCGTCCCCTTTCTGCCCCTTCCTGCAGTCCTTCCACTATGTCTGCCCCACAGGAGCATTCTAATGCCCAGGATGAGAGCACACCCCTCCTTCCAAAGTGGGCTGTTGCCATGTCACAGTCGGTTTCGGACCTGACAAAGTATCGCAGTCCCTGGTCCAGGTCCTGGAACGTGTTCCTCTTCAATCTGCGTGCACCAGTGCTCCCAACGCCCCTCAGGGTGATTCGCACACACCTGACCACGACCTTCACAGGGACAGATTGAGTACAAGGCCTAGGAAGCGGGCTCTCTACCTCTTCGTTCGGTTCCCCAGGTCCCTCTGCAACATCTAAGGTGTCCTTTTCTCCCCATTCCCCCTCCTCGGAGGCGGCTTTTGGGTTGGACGTGGACTCCGAGTCTGAGTCCGATTCGGACCACACCTCAAAAATGCAGGACATGGTAGATAGCAAAAATAAGGCTGTTACCAAAAACGCTCATACTAAAAGAGGATGAGGGTCCTGCTCAGGAGCACTCAGTTTCCTTTAAGCGGGTAAAACATCCATCCCGGACCTTTCCCAACCACAGAGCGTTTGAAGCGACTATGGTGAAACATTGGGAACATCCCGAAAAGCGTTTCCCAGGAAGGGAGCAGCTAGATATTCTTTAGCCCAGACCTTGTCGGTAAATGGGCAGAATCCCCTAAGGTGGACCTGCCGGTTTCTTGCCTGTCTTCCAAGAAAGTTCTATCTCTACCGGATGGTGTGTCTCTTAAGGATGCTACGGACAGGCAGATCGAATCTTTGGCTAAATCAGCCTTTGAAGCGGCTGGTGCCTCTCTCTGCCCTAGCTTCGCTTTCACCTGGGTGGCAAAGTCCATTTCTGCCTGGGCCAAAATGCTCCGCCAAGGCATCTTGGCAGCAGCTCCTCTTGATGAGATGGAAGATTTGGCAGACCAGATTTCCCACGCTGGCAAATATCTTCTGGCTGCCTCTTTGGATGCGGCCGGTTATTCCGCCAGGGCTAACAGCAACATCACTGCTATACGCCGCATCCTCTGGTTGAAGGCGTGGAATGCAGATCCACCCTCAAAAAAGTCTCTCACGAACCTGGCCTTTCAGGGTTCTAGGCTTTTTGGGTCCAAACTGGACCAGATAATTTTGGAAGCTACCGGGGGAAAAGTACTTCTCTTCCTCAGTCCAGGCCTAAATGTTCTTTCAATAGGAAAGGGCCTCTGCCTTTTCGTTCCTTTTGTCCCTTCTCTTCTTCAGGGTTTCCTCCCAGCAGGACCGCTCTTCCACCTCAGGGGAAAGGAAGAAGCCGTCCTTCAAACCGGCTCCTCACTGGAGGCCAAAAGGTCATTCCTTCAAGTCATCTGGTTTCCCGCTCTCACAGGTTCTCTTCTAAGTGACGGGTCACCGCAACCTGGGGATCTCTCCAGGGTGGGAGATCGGCTTCTCCTCTTCAGGGACGCATGGTTGTCGGTGGTTGACGATGCCTGGGTCAGAGAGGTAGTTACGTGTGGTTACAAAATAGACTTTTCTCCCCACCCAAGCAGACGTTTTTTTCTGTCTCACCCGCCAAGACTCCAGTCTCAGGCCCTAGGGGTTCTTCAGGCTGTCTCTTCCCTTCTACGAACAGGAGTAATCGTACCCGTTCCCTGAAACGAACGGTTTTCAGGGTACTACTCCAATATTTTAGTAGTCCCGAAGAAAGACGTATTGCTCCGTCCGATCTTGAACCTCAACAGTTGAACCGCCACGTTCAGATCCGCCACTTCAGGATGGAGTCCCTAACACTCGGTGATCGCCTCCATAGAACCAGAAGTTCTTTGTTCTGTAGACATTCAGGATAATAATAATCTTTATTTATATAGCGCCAACATATTCCGCAGCGCTTTACAGTTTAACAGTTTCAAACACAACAGTCATAGGTAACAACAATGTTAACAATACAGTAATAAAGCAAAATAAGACAAAATAAGACAACCCTGCTCGTGAGAGCTTACAATCTACAATGAGGTGGGGGAGATACAAAGTACAGGTGTGTATTTACAATTATGTATTTACAATGATGGTCCTGCCATCTTCATGGAGTGGGGGGTAGATGGAGATACTAAATGGGCTACACACACACAAACATAAAATGAGTTTGATTAGGGAACGTGATAGGCCGCTCTGAACAAATGAGTTTTGAGCGAGCGCCTAAAACTATGCAAGTTGTGGATGGTCCTAATATCTTGGGGTAGAGCATTCCAGAGGATTGGCGCAGCACGGGAGAAGTCTTGGAGTCGGGAGTGGGAGGTACGGATTAGTGCAGAGGTTAGTCGAAAGTCGTTTGCAGAGCGCAGAGTTCGGCTAGGCCGATAGACAGAAATGAGGGAGGAGATGTAAGGGGGTGCGGCACTGTGGAGAGCTTTGTGGGTGAGAACAAGTACTTTGAATTGTATCCTGTAATGAATGGGCAGCCAGTGTAACGACTGGCGAAGAGCGGACACGTCCGAGTAACGATTGGCCAGATGGACAACCCTGGCTGCTGCATTAAGGATAGACTGGAGAGGGGAAAGTCGAGTGAGGGGAAGGCCAATTAATAGAGCGTTACAGTAGTCCAGACGGGAGTGGATTAGGGCTACAGTGAGAGTTTTTGTTGTCTCCATGGTGAGAAAAGGGCGGATTCTAGAGATGTTCTTTAGGTGTAAGCGGCACGAGCGGGCAAGAGATTGTATGTGGGAGGTGAAGGAGAGATCAGAGTCAAACATAACACCCAGACAGCGTGCCTGCTGCCGGGGTGTTATTATGGTTCCACCCACGGAGAGGGAAATGTCAGATTTAGGGAGGTTAGTAGAAGGCGGGAGCAGAAGAAGTTCAGTTTTGGAGAGGTTGGATGCTTATCTCCACATTTCTGTTTGTGTTCAGCATCAGAGATTCCTTAGGTTTGCGATCCAGGAGGATCATTATCAGTTCATGGCCCTTCCCTTCGGTCTGGGCTCTGTCCCCAGAGTTTTTTTTTACCAAGGTCATGGCAGTGGTCATGTCCGCGGTCATGTCCATTCTTCGCTTCAAGGGGATTCTCATAATTCTTTTCTTGGATGATCTTCTGATAAAGGGGCCGTCCCGTCGAGAGTGCGACCAGAGCCTTCATATCACTCTGGTCCTTCTCGGCTGGATAGTCAACAGAGAGCAGTCCTCCCTGGTCCCAGCTCAGCGGCTGGTGTTGCTTGGTATGATGTTCGACACAGCCCAGGCTCGTGTTTTCCTTCCAAGGGAGAAGTTTTCATCTCTCTGCCAGGGAATCCGCTCACTAAAGCATCCAGCTCCTCTCCCCCTACAGTCCTGCATGATAGTTCTGGGGAAGATGATGACCTCCATGGAAGCCGTGCCTTTTGTCCAATTCCACACCCGTCCTCTGCAACTGGCCGTCTTGTCTGCCTGGGACAAAAGAACCATCTCCTTGGACCGACCCATGCTTCTGCCCCTAAAGGTGAGGCAATCCCTGACCTGGTGGACGCTGCCCGCCTCAGTCCTGCGCGGAAGGTGCTTTCTCCCTCTCCGGTGGCAGGTCATCACTACCGACGCCAGTCTCCTCGGTTGGGGAGCGGTCTTCCTTCATCATACAGTGCAAGGTACCTGGAACGCTCAGGAAGCTGCTCTTCCCATCAATCTTCTGGAGATCAGGGCGATTTTTCTCGCCCTTCTCCACTGGCAGTCCTCCCTCGCAGGCAAGCCAGTCCACATTCAATCGGACAACACCACGGCCGTGGCTTACATAAACCACCAAGGCAGGTCTCGCAGCAATCAGGTTATGGCAGAGGTGACAAGGATTCTGCGATGGGCAGAACGTCACGTCCCTACCATATCAGCCGTTCACAATCCGGGGGTTGAAAATTGGGCTGTCGATTTTCTGAGCCGTCAGAGTCTTGCATCGGGCGAGTGGTCTCTCAGTCCCGCCATCTTCAACCAGATTTGCCAGCGATGGGGCACCATGGACGTCGATCTGATGGCTTCTCGCATGAACCACATGGTTCCTCGGTTTGTAGCTAGGTTCCGGGACCCTCTAGCCATCGGTTCCGATACTCTGGTAATCCTGTGGTCTCAATTCCAACTGCCTTATCTTTTTCCACCTCTCCCTTTGATTCCAAGGGTCGTGAAAAAGATAAAGGCAGAAGGGATCCCGGTAATCCTGATAGCTCTGGACTGGCCAACGGGCCTGGTACGCGGAGCTGGTGAACATGCTAACGGAAGTCCCCTGGAGGCTTCCAGACCGTCCAGATCTTCTCTCAGAAGGCCCGCCTCTTCCACCAGAGTTCTCAGCCTGAGTTTAACGGCATGGCCGTTCAGGCCGCAGTCTTGAGGAAGGCTGGTTTTTCTCACCAGGTCATTCAAACCATGATTAGGGCGAGAAAACCAGCATCTTCGCGCATCTGCCACAGATATTGGAAGGCCTTCTTCCGGTGGTGTGAGGAAAACAATTTGTTTCCAATGTCCTTTTCCCTTCCTTCCATCCTTAGATTTCTTCAAGCGGGTCTTACCTCGGGTCTGTCGTTCAAGACTCTTAAAAGGACAGGTTTCTGCTCTGTCAATTCTCTTCCAGAGAGATCTGGCTTCCCATTTCCAGGTAAAGACCTTTCTTCAAGGGGTCGCCCACCTGGCACCCCCTTACCGTCATCCGATAGACCCATGGGATCTTAACCTTGTCCTTGATGCACTTCTGCGCGCTCCTTTTGAGCCCATCCAAGACATTTCTTTTTCTCTCCTGTTGTGGATAGTGGCTTTTTTAGTCGCCATTACATCCATCAGGAGAGTTTGAGTTAGCGGCATTATCCTGCCGTTCTCCGTTCCTGATTCTATATCAGGGCAAGGTGGTTCTCAGCCCCTTTCCTTCCTCCCAAAAGTTGGTTTCCTTATTTCACATCAATTAAGACATTGTTCTTCCTTCTCTATGACCCTCTCCGGTTCATCCCCTGGAGAAGTCCCTCCACAAGCTGGATTTGGTCAGAGCTATTCGAGTCTATCTTTCTAGGACTGCTTTTTTTTGTCAGTCCGATTCCCTATTTGTCATCTCTGAAGGTCATCGTAAGGGGCTCCCAGCTTCTAAGTCCACTATTGCTTGTTGGATTCGTATCGCAATTTTGGAGGCATGTGTAACATGTAATCCCTTTAAAAGTCAAAAACTTTAATGAAAGAATAACTTGGTTTAAAAATACCCTTCCCAGTGCAGACAATACAAAATAAATATAGAAGGTCTTAAACAATAACCTAGCAATTCCCTATATTTATCTGCTGTCCCTACCTGGCAGTGGAGGTTGGCACCCTGTTAGATACGATTATTTGGTGCCCCCACTCTGCGGCGGCTGTCCCCGACTAGCCCTGATAAATCCTACTTTTCTATAGGTGGGAAAACAATAAGCAAAATGAAGGGATAGTGCTTATTATAAGAAATAGGCTATTGTAAAATTTTTGACCCCCATCAACAGAGTACTGGTTTCTCAAAAAAATCCTATAAGGCCCATATATCATAGATGCCCCGGGCCTCGTTAGGTTGATTGGCCCCTATGATAGTCAATCTGAGACAGTGTCCCAAATCATGAAAAAACATTGGGGCATCCGGTTGGCGGACCCAGGTCTAAAAGACTTCATTTCACCTATACCAAGCATTACCTACAGGAGGGGTAGATCAGTATTTATCAGGGCTAGTCGGGGACAGCCATCGCGGAGTGGGGGCGCCAAATAATCATATCTAACAGGGTGCAAACCTCCACTGCCAGGTAGGGACAGCAGGTAAGTATAGGGAATTGCTAGGTTATTGTTTAAGACCTTCTATATTTGTTATTGTCTGCATTGGGAAGGGTATTTTTAAACCAAGTTATTCTTTCATTAAAGTTTTTGACTTTTAAAGGGATTACATGTTACACATTTGATTATGGTAGTTTCCCTAGCTCTATATTATATGTCTTTATTAGCAAATTAAAATTGGAATGGCTAGTTTTCTGTCGGGCCCTATCAATACCGAATCATGGGCACAGGATGCGAACATAGTTTTTTCAACTAGTGGGACTCCTTGAAAACACAGAGAATCCACCTCTAAAAAATCTATTCAGGGATATCTATCTGTGTTATAAAGAGAACATAAAAGGTACCTTCACACATAACGATATTGTTAACGATATCGTTGCTATTTGTGACGTAGCAACGATATCGTTAATTAAATCGTTATGTGTGACAGCGACCAACGATCAGGCCCCTGCTGGGAGATCGTTGGTCGCTGAATAAAGTCCAGAACTTTATTTCGTCGCTGGACTCCTGCTGACATCGCTGGATCGGCGTGTGTGACACCGATCCAGCGAGGTCTTCACTGGTAACAAGGGTAAACATCGGGTAACTAAGCGCAGGGCCGCGCTTAGTAACCCGATGTTTACCCTGGTTACCATGCTAAAAGTAAAAAAGAACAAACACTAGATACTTACCTACAGCTGTCTGTCCTCCAGCGCTGCGCTCTGCACTCCTCCTGTACTGGCTGTGAGCCGGAAAGCAGAGTGGTGACGTCACCGCTCTGCTTTCCGGCTCCCAGACAGTACAGGAGGAGAGCAGAGAAGCAGAGCGCAGCGCTGGAGGACAGACGGCTGTAGGTAAGTATGTACTGTTTGTTTTTTTTTACTTTTAGCATGGTAACCAGGGTAAACATCGGGTTACTAAGCGCGGCCCTGCGCTTAGTTACCCGATGTTTACCTTGGTTACCGGCATCGTTGGTCGCTGGAGAGCGGTCTGTGTGACAGCTCTCCAGCGACCAAACAGCGACGCTGCAGCGATTCGGATCGTTGTCGGTATCGCTGCAGCGTCGCTAAATGTGAAGGGGCCTAAAGGCTTGGTGGGAGATAAAAGGATTGGAAAACTACATCAAGATAGTGCCAAGGGGCCTTCGCACTGCAATTAGACCCTCCCCACGCACGGCAAACCCTACTGCATTGGCAGCCTGGACCAAAGAGTCGATTGACTCCTCTGTTCGCTTTATGCAAATTTTGCTCACAGAAAAGAAAAAAAACTATTTGAAGAGTCCAGTAAAAAATTAAATCAACTAATTGAACAAGTGCAAAAACAAATCAGACCCTGACTTCACTAGACAGGAAAACTTCCTACAAACATATGTAGAAAAGTTTCAGAGCAGACTGAAGGAGAGGAAACATTAACAGTTTACAAGAGATTTGGGTGAATTCAAGGAAAATAAAGCATATGATTATCAAACAAAAAAGACTGTAGAAATATCCTCATCTGATAACAATACATTAGATACTGAGCGGTCTGAACAGGGCCCAACCATCTATCGTGATAGAGTATCTAATAATAGATGGCGTGCACTCAGAAACCAATACAGACAAACTGGGAGGGGAGGAGATGCAAAGGGGGCTTTTGGCAGTACACTGGCGTCATCATCACAAATGTTTTCCTCCGCGCCTTCATTGTCTTTTTTTTTTTAGGCAAGAGACCACCGATGAACTACGACCTGAGGAAAAGGCCCCAATAACACAGGGTCAAATAATCAACTTGACCTCATGGGTGTTTTCAAGAGAGGAATATGCAGTTTTACAAAAGGGACTCAATTTTGTCCCAACAAATTCCTTCAACTGTTTCAATTGGGTAAAAGATGTGAATTTACTTGGGCGTAATTTAAAATGGAAACTGGTTTTTCAGAAACATGACTGGGAGCAATGTAAAGAAGAAGGCCTCACTGAAGACGACCTTGAGGGCTATCAAGCCCTAGTTGGTCTCCTAAATGAAAATGAGAGGATTAGAGGCCAAGGGCCCTTTACTGATTTAAATAGAAAAAGCACAAAAATGCCACCAAACAATGACGTCACCAGCATCGATATTTTTATCAAGCTGGTTGAGGCTGATTTGTGCAAGATATCTAACAATAATCTCAGGAAAGAGAGGGAGACCAACCTCACAGTAAGTGAATCTCTGGCCCTAAATGAGCAGGAAAAAAATGCCAACTTAATATTCAAATCATCGGACAAAGGGGGCAACCTAGTGGTCATGGACCACCCAAAATATCTGGAAATGTGTAGTTTGCTCTTGAATGACAGGCAAACATATGAAATATTACCGAGAGATCCAACAAAACGTTTCTCCGATGACTTGCTGTGCATTTTAAATCCAGCTCGAGAGAAGGGTCTTTTATCAAAAAATGAATATACTTTCCTTGCTCCTGTTGCCCCAGTTATTCCATCTTTTTATGCCCTCCCCAAAATCCACAAGGGATTAACCCCCTTAAAAGGTCGCCCCATTGTGGCAGGTATTGACTCTCTTTCCCAGAATGTTGGAGTGTACGTTGACCGAATCCTGAGACCCTTTGTGCTGTCGCTGCCATCATATGTTAGAGACACTTCCCACTTGCTAGGCCTTTTGGAGGATGTTGCGGTGGACCCCCACACCAAATTGGCATCTATCGATGTGGAGGCGCTATATAGTAGCATCCCACATGTTATCGGCATCCAAGCAGTGGACCATTTTCTAAAAAACTAGAGCTGTGGAATGTATTGAACATAATAAATTTATCAGACAGCTTCTCCTTTTCACTCTCACCAGAAATTATTTCATTTTCAATGGGAAGTACTTCCACCAGCTCAGGGGCACGGCTATGGGGAGCCCCTGTGCCCCCACGTATGCCAATCTGTTCCTGGGCTGGTGGGAGGAAACCTTTGTATTCCCTGAAGAGGAGAGATAGTGGCAGCCATTCATTTGCCTCTGGGCCAGATACATTGACGACATACTGGTTCTGTGGTCTGGCCCAGAGGCGGAGTTCAATCGGTTTATGGAAGAGATCAACGTGAACAACATTGGTATGAGGTTCACATCTGAGTGCCAGGAGCAGAGTATTGCATTCTTGGACCTCACAATTACAAAAAAACGGGGGGGGGGGGGGGGGGGGGAGGGGGTAGGATTAGTGCCCATACCTACCGAAAACCTACTGCGACAAAGTTTTCTACAGTGGAAAAGTCATCATCCCATACCCCTTAAGCGCGGCATACCCAAGGGGCAGTTTCTACGTATTAGAAGAAACTGCTCTGATACTAGTATGTTTAAACAGCAGGCCAAAGATCTACATTGCAGATTTAGAGCAAGAGACTATCCGACTGATGTTCTAGCTAAATCATATAATTAAAGATCTGGAGAATGACCTCAGCAAATTTGATGAGGCTTCACAAATTCAGCCCTTCAAAGTTAAACTAAAGGAGGTCCTAGATAAATATGACAAGGAAATTAAGGACAAAAAGAGATCTAAATTTCTGAGAGATAAATCAGATTTTGACCGGAAAACGGTGTACAATTGGAGACATCAAGGCAACCAGAGACGGGGCAGGAATGCTAAAGTTAATGCCAGTGAACTAACACATAACAGCTCGGCCCCGGATGGACAATTGTCAAGCGATTTTTTATCCTCCGCGGAAAGCGAACCAGAAGTAGGTTCAGGACTAGGCAAGGGCGGAGGAGACGTAGGCCTATTCACTCGTGTTACCAGGAACAGGAACCACAGGCCAGTCTATCATCACCAACGGAGGAAAAATCACAAGTGACCATACAGCCCATTAATGACGTCCGTGAGTATGACAGCCTTACTAATAATGATTCTCTGCAAATTATCAATCTATCTGAACATCAGTTAAGCACTATTGAGACATCTGTGCTTATGAGGGGGTTGACTTTCTCACCATCGCAAGGCATGGATAAGTTTACACTCATCAAGGATCTTTTTCTCTTTTGCAGAAAAATTACCTTACAGGTCCTGCACAATCAGTCACATCCCTTGCCAGCCCTGATCAAACAGAGCAGAGAGTGCTTCAGGATCTTTTGGACTTGCTGGACGAGGGGGATTCCCCTAGAGGTAGGCCACGATTCCCACACAAGAATAGATCTATGGTGTGCCCCCCCCATCCACGGTTCCAGCGGTGAAAATCTTTTTTGAAATGGTCAAACAGGATATTGAGGCACTGTCTGTTACATCAGGTGGGGGCGCCAATCTTACTAGTCAAGAACGTAAGGCTCTGTTTGATCTCAGTAACAATCAGGAGTTCGTAATTAGAGAGGCCGACAGGGGGGGCAATATTGTCTTATGGCCCCATCACATGTATTTGGAGGAGGCTCATAGGCAATTAAAAAATCTACGTTTTTATCGCAGACTGCCTTCTGATCCCACAGGGGTGTATTCTACCAGGTTGAGAGCATTACTGGACAAAACTTTTGAATTGGGGATCATTAATGTGCATGAGCGGGACTTTATTTGGGTAGATCAGCCAACTACGCCCACTTTTTACATGCTACCCAAAGTCCATAAAAGTATCATCAAGCCCCCTGGTCGTCCCATAGTATGTAGCATTGGCAGTTTGTGTGAGAGGGCGTGTTCTTACATAGATTTCTTCTTGCAGCCCCTTGTGACCACACTTCCGTCATATATAAGAGACTCTTCACACTTCATTACGGTCCACAAAGGGGTGGTGTTGGCCCCGGGTGACATCATGGTCACTTGCGACGTTGAGTCGATTTATTCGAACATCAACCATGAAGATGGCATGCAGGCGGTTCTATTCTTCCTTGACCAACAGGTAAATTCAGATAGACTGCACGATTCTTTCATTTTTGATTTGCTGGATTTTGTTTTGAGGCACAACTTTTTTCTGTTTGATCGGACATATTATTTACAGGCTTCAGGTGTGGCAATGGGGGCGCGTTGTGCCCCCTCATTTGCAAATCTTTTTTTGGGGTGGTGGGAAGTGAATATTGTTTTTGTTTCTGAGCTTTATAAGAACAAGGTGCGACATTGGTCGCGTTTCATTGATGACATTTTTTTCATTTGGTCGGGCTCTGCGGAGGAACTCCTCCAATTTATGGACTTTCTTAACCACAATCCCTTTAATATTCTTTTGACACATCAGTTTTCTTCCGTTACAGTTTACTTTTTGGATCTGGAGGTCAGGTGTAAGGATGGTGTATTGTCTACATGCCTGTATCGGAAGCCTACAGCGGTCACTGGATTTCTCGACTATCGGAGTTTTCATGCTAAACACACGAGGGACGGGATTCCGACGGGTCAATTCCTCAGGGCCAGGCGGAACTGTACGCAGGACTCCGATTTTAGGAGGGAGGCCCAGGATCTTACGGCAAGGTTTAAAACTCGGAATTATCCCAAAAAATGCATCTCCCGGGCCTATCAGAGGGCGAGTGGGCAGACACAGGATTCCCTACTTGTGGCCAACAGGAGGAGGCCTGATGGTTACGTGCGGTTAATCACAGGTTACCATACCCATTGGTCTAAGGTGAGCAGGATCTTGAATGATCATTGGAGAATTCTAACTACTGATACACAGACGTCTCAGGTCATTAGTGCTCGGCCATTGATCACGGCAAGGAGGGTGCCTAATTTTAGAGACATACTGACTCAGAGCCATTATAGGAGACCCACATTGAGACTGAATCGTGGAATAGTTTTGAGAAGTTCCTTTCCATGCGGAGATTGCAGCATTTGTCCATACATGCACCCCGTTCGTGAGGTATTCTGCAATCCGGTTGATCAAACGCAACACAAGCTTAAGGCCTATATCAATTGTAAATCTTCTCATGTGGTCTATGCCTTGATCTGTCCCTGTCCTTGTATTTATGTAGGTCAGACCTCGCAAGAATTGCGACGGAGAATGCAAAATCATCTTTCTACCATCAACACGGCAAGTGTGGACAGTCGGAGGGGCAAGACGCTTTGCACAGTGGCCTCACATTTCTTACTCCATCATGGGGGTAAATGTGCCAATATCAGGATAGTCGGTTTGGAGTATATTAGGAGTTCGGGTAGAGGTGGCTCTCTTCACAAACGACTTCTGCAAATTGAGTCTCGTTGGATCTACCTGCTTCACTCTACAACGCCCCAAGGAATCAATGAAGATCTACATTTTACAGGCTTTTTGGGCTGAATTGGTCACTTGTGGTTCCAAATTATTATTACTTTCATTATTATGGCTGCTGCTGGACTGAATAAACCCTCTATGAGGGGGCTCTATGGCTGTTCCACTTTATGGACATGGGACAACACATATGAAGGACTAGACATGCTGGGCACCGCATATTGGACGCCAGGTGGATGTTTGGTGGCGCGATTGTGCCTTTTTTATTGGGCACAATAGCCTATTATGGACTGTACTGATGTTCTGTTTATATAGATGTGTTATGCAACTCTTGGACTTAAAGCATGTCATCATGTTGTATTTATATGTACACTTTGTAGACTTTGCATTAACATGTATAATTATTTATTTACCTTTTTGGTGCCAATATGCTCCATATGTTTGCTATATCGTTGTCAATCATGAGCATTCCTGCTATTATGTGTTTTGGTACAACTTATTTGTGTTGGGAGTGTCCTTTTATGGACGATCAATGGGCCCCTGTTCTCTTTACTCTGATCGCTATGTTCCATCCAGTCGCCCTCCTTTTTCTTTATTATATTTTTTTCTTTATTTGTTTATTCGTTTTCTCCTTTTGTTGCGGCCCTGTATATGATCGCTATGGCCGCTTCCTTATTCGCTGCTTCTCTCTGGCCTCAGGAGCCCTTACCTATTGTAGGTTTCTATGCGGACCGCCGGTTTTTTTACCGGCGCGTGCGCATTGAAACAGTGTGGGCAGAGACGTCTGCCCACTTGTAGCGGCCCCTGTCCTTTGCGCAGGCGCCAGCGGCTCCATTACTCTGTACTGTCTCTCAGTGCACGACTCTGAACTTCCTGTTCTGGCCCAGGGGGGCACACATGTCGGCGTTCACTGATCACCGTATTGGATATATAAGGACGTTATTAATTACGGTGAGTACTTCCCCTGACGAAGCGGTCTGTTGAACCGCGATACGCATTGGGATCTCCTGCCTGACGATCCCGTTCCACATCTGGCTGCTTGGTTACCATCCTTATTTTAGGTGACTTGTGGGTAACCGGGTACACACTGTCCCCTTTTTGGGTGTTGCTGCGCTCAGGGTTTTCCTGGCATTTTTGTCCGCCTGCGGTTAGCATGGGGTTTGCTGAAACATTATGCCTCTTTTGGTTATTCCATTAGCATTTGCACCTATATCAGCATTCTAACAGGGACTGTTGTTTCTATTCCCTGCCCCATTTTGGGGTTATGTGTTGTTTGTTCAGGTTTCAGCATTATTATATGCATTTATACCCTGTTGGGCTTCCGCGGTTTAATACTGGTATTGCTTTATGTGCAGCATGCGGGGTACCTTTGTTATTTATGCAGCCATTATCTGTTTATATATTCTTGAACGGGTCTGATGGGGGAGTTGTTCTTTGTATTTTTTAAATGTTTTTAAATGATTGTGTCACCAATAAAGTTGTTCTTTTTGATACTTACAATGGGTGGTGTGCAGAATGTTCTTTAGTGGCTTCTTTTTCTTTTGTTTGAGCTATATTGTTGTCAGCCAATTGTTTTTGCACCCCCGCTACTTCTTGCATTGATGTTCATATAGTGTAGTGCGCCAGCTCTTCTGGTATATCGGCTAAATAATATAATGAGGCACTAAGGAAAGAGAGGTCCGTGCTCCTTAGGGAAAAAATTACCCCAAGGGATGCCCCAGGCCTGGTTAGGTTGATTGGCACCTACGATAGTCAATCTGAGAGAGTGTACCAAATCATGAAAAAACATTGGGGCTACCTGTTGGCGGACCAAGGTCTAAAAGACTTCATTTCACCAACACCAAGCATTACAGCATTACATACAGGAGGGGTAGATCAATTGGTGATAGAGACTATGCACCAAACTATCAAAAACCCCAAAAAGCAGGCAAGTGGCTAGATAGAAAACCAATGGGTTTCTTTAAATGTGGAAACTGCTCTAGATGTCGGTATATGCTGCAATGTAAATGGTTCTCTAGCGCGGCCAATGGAAAACGATTCTTCATTAGGGATTTTGGCAATAGTAGGTCCTCGGGGGTGGTTTATAAAGCTACCTGTTCATGCCCCCTGGACTATGTCGGAAAACCGGTAGGGAACTGAGAATCAGGATTGGTGAGCATTTGGGGGATATTAGAAACAAGCGGGATACCCCGATTGCCCGTCATGTCAATGATGTACATAGTGGGCATCTGGAAGAGATCTCCTTCTGCATGATTGAATTAGTAAGACCTAAGCCAAGGGGAGGAGACTTGGATAAAGCTATTTTGAAGCGTGAGGCGGAATGGATTTTTAGAATGAGATCAGTGTCACCGTGGGGGCTAAATGAATGCCTTACATATACATGCTTTATATAAAACAGCTATTCTCTTTTTATGTGTGTCATTTTTACATCTTGGATGGACTATGTACTCTTTCCTGTTCTCATAGACCTTGTTGTGGGACCTTGGTTCGGAACCCATTCCCTAATCTTGATTTTATATCAAGTGCCAATTATGGTTAATCTATCTTGTTTATTATTTTTTTATTCCTTAAAACAATTTGTGATGGTTCGGATACTTAATTTATATGCCATTAGAAGATTAATGATGCACAATTTCTGCCTCTATTGGACATGACAGCAATTTTGGTTCTAACATGCATGAAATAATTAATTGATATAGGAAATAGTAGAGAGTAAATGATTCCCTACATTACACCTATTATTATAGCCATCTGCTTGGCTCATGTTACATATATCTTTAATCTACAAGTAAGCGTACATAGCAAGAGATAGAAAGGGAATTACTAACATATGTAGAAATGAGTTTGTTCTGTCTCCGCCATCAAATTTGTTACCTCCGATTATCTGTTTGCATAATTTGCAGGTTTCTCAGTTTTCTAGTATACAGGACCTGATATATTTATACCTTTATTTGTAGTGTTTTGGCGCCCTCTAGTGGTCAGTCATGTTGACAGTTCTATTTTCTGTTTTTGTGTTTTCCATGTCTGATTCTCCTCCCCCTTTGCAATGCATTATGGTAGCTCAGCCTCCATCTCCCTCCATTTTCTCCTCACTTCCTTCAGTCTGCTTTCAAGGAAAGACGCTTGTACTTCATCCCCCTTGCGATTGCATTGCTGGTATGTCTTTATGTTTTCTCTAGATAATTCCTGTTCTATATTACCCTAGCCTAGCCAGTTGTACTCCTAGTTCAGTTACTAGCTTTCTAAATGTTATGCATAATGTACATCATGTGTAGTATGTATTTCTTCTATACCATGCACTGATTCTATGTATATCATTGTTTACAATTTCACCGCATCAATATACCATTACGTTTAATAAAGCACAGACTCAACCACAGTCTCCTTATTGAACTCTGGTATAGCGGTTTAGCTGCCTGTATAGCTACGTGAGCCTGCCTTATTTAGTGAGGACAGAACAGTGAAACGGCAGCCATCCAACTAGTGGGAATCAAGTCACCGGCTACACAGAGACTAAATACAGCTACAGCAATCTCTGCACAGCCAAGCACTTTCCCAAGACACCATGTCTCACAAATCACACAGGAGAAGATCTGTTACTTCCGTCTCCTCAAAGACAACATCCACCAGCAGCGCGGTCGCCATTGCCCCCGCAAATGCTGAAGCCACCAAAATGTGAGCGAGCTTTGCTGACCAAGAGATGCAACTTAAATTAGAGAAAGCACGCCTGGATGACCAAGAGAGAAGGTCACGCTTAGAGAGAGCCGACAAAGAGAGAAGAACGCAGTTAGAGAAGGCATGCATGGATGCCACCTTAGAAAGCGTAGCAGCGAAAAGGGAAGCTGCCGCAGACCTCGCTGAAGCAGAAATCGCTAGAAGCCGTGCAAAATCCCAAGCTGCATAGCCAAAGCAGTATGTCGAGTCTGGAGTTTCCACTGCAAGACTCACCACAACGCGCATCTCAGTATGTTAATGAACTTCCTGATCCAAACTATAACCCTGAACCGGTACCAAAACAGGAATACGACATCTCCAGCGAAGTGAGCGAGAGTCGTCATGAGGCTCAGCTCCAGGACAGAAAAACTCGAAAACGTGAGGCAAAACAACTCTGCTAATGACTACCTTGCCCCTCACCAGGTAACCAACGTGGATCACCCTGCTGACACACTGTACGTCAGGCTGAAGCAATACGACACTGGCTGGCGCCACCCTGAGGAGACTAACAGGTACGAACGCACCTCACATCACTATCAGGGCGACCCATCACCAGTATACTCTGCTGGCAACCGGTTCACGACAGAATTTGCCAAGTTCTTCACACGACGTGAACTGGTTGCCAAGGGACTCATGAAATTCACTGACCAAGCTGAAGGTTACGGAGCTTGGAAAGCTTCCTTCCAAAATGTCATTAGAGACTTGGGGCTACAACACAGGGAAGAGATAGACCTGTTAGTCAAATACCTGGGAGAAGAGTCGGTCAAACACGCAGGAAGGATCAGAGACATTAAAGGGAACCTGTCACCTGAATTTGGCAGGACAGGTTTGTGGTCATATTGGCGGGGTTTTCGGGTGTTTGATTCACAGTTTCCTTACCCGCTGGCTGCATGCTGGCCGTAATATTGGGTTGAAGTTCATGCTGTGTCCTCCGTAGTACACGCCTGCGCAAGGCAAGAGTGTTTTGGCTCCCTCTAGCGGTCAGAGTCATGTTGACAGTTCTATTTTCTGTTTTTGTATTTTCCATGTCTGATTCTCCTCCCCCTTTGCAAGGCATTATGGTAGCTCAGCCTCCATCTCCCTGCATTTTCTCTTCACTTTCAGTCTGCTTTCAAGGAAAGACGCTTGTACTTCATCCCCCTTACGATTGCATTGCCGGTATGTCTTTATGTTTTCTCTAGATAATTCCAGTTCTATATTACCTAATATTATAATAATAATTATTATTATTATTATATTATTATTATTATTTCGGCCTTACTAACTATGTTACTATCAAGAGAGGCCTGGATGTCTTCCTGGAGCAGAACAATATTGTATCATACAATTAGGTTCTGTAGAAGGACGTAGATCTGGGGATTTATTATGATGGAATATAGGCTGAACTGGATGGACAAATGTCTTTTTTCGGCCTTACTAACTATGTTACTATGTTACTATGTTACCCTAGCCTAGCCAGTTGTACTCCTAGTTCAGTTACTAGCTTTCTAAATGTTATGCATAATGTACATCATGTGTAGTATGTATTTCTTCTATACCATGCACTGATTCTATGTATATCATTGTTTACAGTTTCACCACATCAATATACCACTACGTTTAATAATGCACAAACTCAACCACAGTCTCCTTATTGGACTCCGGTATAGCGGTTTAGCTGCCTGTATAGCTACGCGAGCCTGCTTATTTAGTGAGGACAGAACAGAGTTACTCCTATCAGCGTAACTCAGCTATACTATGATATCTACTACTATCTCTCATCACCTTAATACTATATACATGTCAGAGAATTATCATGATATTGTGCTATATATATCAATGACTGGGCGTTTAACAAACAAGAGGTTACCTATAGGATAAACGCTTATCTGTGCTTTAGATACCAGCGCTATATTTCTCTGCGCCACATATCCTCAAGCTTAGTAATTAATATGATCCTTTATGCGCTCATTCACGCTTCGGATATGGGCGCTCTATTACATCGTGTCATATACTCTAGATGCCTAACAACAAAGACATCTGGCACATGCGCACTATGTCGCTCCAGGAAACTATACGCTGGAGCGCCTGTTGAATCTCTTGAAACAGGAAGTGCTGCTACATCCATCTTGGCAGCGCAGGAGGAGGCTTGCGTTCCAGGACGGAACGCAGGGCATATTTTCAGGTATGTGCTCCATCCTTTTCATTTTTAAGTATGATCTTTGATCCCATACTACCACGTCATTTAGGAATAGGCTTGGATTTGTGGACATACATAGTAAACTAGTTCAGAAGAGACTACATTAATATAACACTCGGTACATTCTGGGAAAAAGGGTATGTTTCCAATGGCCGATCGTCCTTTGACTCCATCTTGGTTTATTTAAACTGGCCCCTTTTAGGTTTAGACAGGTCTGTCTCCTCATCGTGACAAGTCCTATCAAGCTGGTTCCGTATTGTGCCTCCTGTTGAACCGCATGGATGGGGAAACGCGTCGAGGCTGGAAGCTAAGTCTTGGGATAACACCCTTTTAATTATCCATCAATGTCAATTAATTGTATATCTATGTGTCCCTAGAGGAATCATGGTGGACGGTTGATTTGTTTGAACCAGGTTACTTGACTGGCTATATGACCCCTCTCATTTGGTGTACTGATCTTGTTTAGATGTGAAGGTACCATAATAGACATCTATGATATATGGGCCTTATAGGATATTTTTGAGAAGCCAGTACTCTGTGGATGGGGGTCAAAAATGTTACAATAACCTATTTCTTATAATAAGCACTATCCCTTCATCTCTTTATATTGCTTATTGTTTTCCCACCTATAGAAAAGTAGGATTTATCAGAGCTAGTCGGGGACAGCCGCCGCAGAGTGGGGGCACCAAATAATTGTATCTAACAGGGTGCCAACCTCCACTGCCAGGTAGGGACAGCAGATAAGTATAGGGAATTGCTAGGTTATTGTTTAAGACCTTCTATATTTGTTATTGTCTGCACTGGGAAGGGTATTTTTAAACCAAGTTATTCTTTCATTAAAGTTTTTGACTTTTAAAGGGATTACATGTTACACATTTGATTATGGTAGTTTCCCTAGCTCTATATTATACGTCTTTATTAGCAATTTTGGAGGCATACCTCATTCAGGACAAACAGCCTCCTCCGGGGGTAAAGGCTCACTCCACCTGGGCGGTGAGAGCTTACTGGTCAGTTCGTCACCAGGTTTCGGCCTTGCAAATCTGTAAGGCCGCTACCTGGTCTTCTTTGCATACCTTTGCAAGGTTTTATAGAGTTCATACCCATGCCTTGTCTGATGCAGGCCTGGGAAGGAAGGCACTGCAGGTGACGCTTACGCACCGACCCACCTGAGTCCGTTTTCTTTGCATTTTTTATGTTTTTCACCCTTGGGGGACTGCTTTAAGACGTCCCATGGTTACCTGTGTCCCAATGAAGCGATAAAGAGGGAGTTTTGGTACTCACCGTAAAATAGGGATTTTTGTGTACTCACCGTAAAATCCTTTTCTCCGAGCCAATCATTGGGGGACACAGGACCATGGGTATTATGCGGCCACTAGGAGGACACTAAGTTAACACAAAGAATAACTCCTCCCCTGCAGTATACACCCTCCTGCTGCCTCTAAGTGAACCAGTTCGGTAACAAAGCAGTAGGAGTTTAACATTTAATAAGAATGAACTATGTCAAAACCAAGTCAACAGAGAAAAACTAAAACCAATAGACTAACAGGGTGGGTGCTGTGTCCCCCAATGATTGGCTCGGAGAAAAGGATTTTACGGTGAGTACACAACAATTCCTATTTCTCCTATGCCTCATTAGGGGACACAGGACCATGGGACGTCCTAAAGCAGTCCCTGGGTGGGAAACAATCCACTGCAATTGCTCAGTGTACCCACAAGTTACAGATGTGGCACTGCCGCCTGCAAAATTCATCTGCCTACGGACGCATCTGCCAATGCCTGAGAATGGACATGGTAATGTTTCGGAAACGTATGCAGGCTGGACCAAGTTGCAGCTCTGCAGACTTGTGCTGCCGACGCCTGGTGCCGGATGGCCCAAGACGCGCCTACTGACTGAGTAGAATGAGCCTTAATCCCTGCTGGGATGGAGTGACCTCTAACTCGGTACGACTCCTGGATAGCTGAACGAATCCACTTGGCTATCGTAGCTTTGGAAGCAGCTAGACCTTTCCTTGGCCCTTCCCGGAGCAAAAACAGGGCATCTGACCTGCGGAAAGACGCCGTCCTCGAAGTGAAGGAAAGACAATCTCCTCATGGAGGTGGAAAGATGAGACAACCTTCGGTAGAAAAGACCGGGATGTTCTCAAAACCACCTTATCCTGATGAAAAATGAGGAAAGGAACTTGACAAGACAAAGCTGCCAGTTCTGAGACTCGTCGGATGGACGTGACCGCAACCAGGAAGGCAACCTTCCAAGACAGAAGAGACAGGGAAACGTCCTGCAGAGGCTCAAAAGGAGCCTCCTGCAAGACTCTGAGGACCAAATTAAGGTCCCATGGTTCCAACGGCATCTTATAGGGTGGCACCACATGTGAGACTCCCTGAATGAATGTCTTCACCTGTAATCTGTTGGCAATTCTACATTGGAACAGGACTGACAAGGCTGAAATCTGCCCTTTGAGAGAGCTAAGGGCGAGACCCAAGTCCAAACCCGACTGAAGGAATTTGAGGATGGAAGGAATGGAAAATTCAAGAGGAGAGGGTCCTTGGTCCTTGCACCATGAGAAGAAGGTCTTCCAAATGCGATGATATAAACGCATAGACGTAGGCTTTTTGGCACTGATCATGGTAGAAATGACTTTCCGAGAGAAGCCTGCCTGTGTTAGCACCCAGGACTCAACGGCCATGCCGTCAAACACAGGGCCTCGGAGTTCTGGTGGTAAATGGGGCCCTGGGACAACAGGTCTGCGTGATTCGGTAATCGCCAGGGGACATCGACGACTAGTTGAACTAGTTTGGTGTACAAGACACTGAGCGGCCGATCTGGCGCAATCAGGATTACTGGTATCCCCTCCGCTCTGATCTTCTTGATGACTCTCGGCAGTAAAGGAAGTGGGGGAAATATGTATGGTAGCTGGAACTGATGCCACGAGTGAACGAGTGCATCAGCCCCGATGGCTGCCGGATCGTGGGACCGAGCTATGAAGTTGGGAACCTTGGAATTTAGCCGTGAGGCCATCAGATCCACGTCCGGGGTTCCCCAACGACAGCAGATCTGGTGGAAGATCTCCGGATGGAGAGACCTTGATGGCTGAGGAAATCTGCCTCCCAATTTTCCACTCCCGGAATGTGAACCGCTGAGATCATTGAGCGGTTTTCCCGGGCCCAACGGAGAAAGTGGCCTACCTTGGTCATGGCTCCCCTGCTGCGTGTTTCCCCCTGCCGGTTGATGTATGCCACTGCTGTGGCATTGTCGGAATGAATCCTGATGGGACGACCCGACAGGAAAGGATGGAATTGGAGAAGAGCCAGCCTGATTGCCCGTATTTCCAGGATGTTGATGGAAAGGCGTGCTTCCTTTAGAGACCAGCGGCCCTGAGCACCGTGATGGTGGAACACTGCTCCCCAGCCCAGAAGACTGGCATCTGTTATCACAACTAGCCAATGTACTGGGTGAAAGGACTTCCCTTGATTCAGAGAGGACTACAAAGTCCGCCACCTGAGAGATTGTCTGACTCGCTGGGGAAGGAGGAAACGACGATCGAGAGATGACGGGTTCCTTTCCCACACAGCCAGGAGAGCATGTTGTAAGGGGCGGAGGTGTAGTTGAGCGAATGGGACCGCCTCCATAGCTGCTACCATCCTGCCGAGGACTCTCATACTGAACCGTAGAGAGCGAGTATGAGGTCGGAAGAGCTTCCCACTGTAAGACTGAGATCTTTTCCGGGGGAAGAAGTACCAACCCCTGGGAGGAGTCCAGTATCATTCCTAGAAAGGAAATTCGCTGAGCCGGTACTGGGGAAGATGTTTGGAAGTTTATCCTCCAACCCAGGCGAGAAAGTATCTATTTTGATGGTCACGGCCTCCTTGCAGGTGCGGAAAGAGGGGCCTTTGATGAGGATATCGTCTAGAAACGGTAACACCACCACACCTTGGGTATGAAGGATGGCCACGGTGGCCGCCATGACCTTGGTGAATACCCTGGGAGTGGTGGCAGAGCAGCAAACTGGAAGTGAACTTCCTGAACTGCAAAGCGAATAAACCTTTGGTGAGAAGGTAATATAGGAATGTGGAGGTACGCGTCCTGGATGTCTATGGTCGCCAGGAACTCGCCTTTCTCCATGGAGGCGATGACAGAACGAAGCGATTACATCCGGAACCGTCGCACCCTGACGGACTTGTTCAGCAGTTTTAGGACCAGTATGGGCCGTACTGTACCGTCCTTCTTTGAAACAATGAACAGGTTTGAATAAAAACCCTGAAACCTTTCGCTTTGAGCAACCAGGATAACCACCCCGTCTTCTTTTAGAAAGCTTATGGCCTGGAAGAACTCTGATGCCTTTGCCCTGGGAGGAGAAGAGGGGAAAAAGCGATTTGGTGGAAGAGAGAATTCTATCTTGTATCCGGAGGCACTAGGTCGCGGACCCATTTGTCGTGAACGACCGAGAGCCACGCGTCGCTGAAGGAAAGCAGGTGGCCGTCTACTTTGAGGGTGTCCTCCGGATACCTCAGGGAGTTATTGTGTGGGAGACCTGCCCGGTCTGGATCCTCTGGACCCTGACTGCCTAGGCTTGCCTCTCCAAGAAGGGGAAGGTTTGTAAGAGGTCTGAGGACCTCTATCCCTACGTTGTACCCAGCCAGGTCCAGAAGATGTGGAAGTAGAGGACCAATTTTAGTTGGAAAAAAAAAAAAAAAAAACGGGACCGAGCCTGCTGCTGCTGGTTCCAAAAGGGTCTCTGTGGAAGAAATTTACTCTTCCCTCCAGTGGCGTCAGAAATTAATTGGTCGAGCTATTCGCCAAAAAGGTGACCGCTGATACAGAAGAGAAGTCAATGACTTTTTGGAAGCAGAATCTGCACGCCAGTCCCTGAGCCATAAGGACCTCCGGATGGTGATGGTGTTTGCTGCTGCTTGCGAAGCACAGTTAGCAGCGTCCAGGGACGCAGTAACTACAAAATCTCCAACTCTGGCTATCTGAGTAGCGAGGTCTGCTATCTCGGGGGGAAGATCAGTATCCAACACCGCTGCAGACAAGACCTCAGGCCAATGGGTCAGAGCCTTAGCCACCCACGTAGCCGCAAGAGATGGGAAGAGTGCGGCTGCTGAGGCTTCAAAGGCTGAACGCACCATTTTGTCGATCTGATGATCGGTTGGGTTTTTAATAGAGGCTCCCTCCGAAGAGGATAAAATAGATTTAGTAGCCAGGCGTGATACCGGAGAATCTAACGGGAAAGATTGAGACCAATCTTTTCTTAGATCCTGGGCAAAGGGATAGTTTGATTCTATGGGCTTCTGCCCTGTGAATCGTTTATCGTGACGGATCCTGTGAGATTCAACAATTTCCTTAAATTCTGGATGAGTAGCGAATACCTTGTGAGCTCGCTTGGTCCTCTTAAAGGACACGGCATGATCCGTTTTAGATAAAGGTTCCTCCTCAAGTTTCAAAGCCTTATTCACTGACAATGAGAGAGTCGAGAGTCTCCTGATCGTGATGAAATTCCTGGTCTAGGGACGTGTCAGAATCATCCTCTGAAACAGGTTCTCTACTAGCCCCAATGAAAGGGGAGCGAGAAATGGAGCCCTCAGAACCCGAAACCCGTTGATGGTCTGGAGATATGGCACGCACGAGTCCTTTTCCTGAAAGAGCGAGAGCTCCTTGGCAATGTACGACCCCTAGAATACGAAGGGTTTTGAAGATGGAAGCGTCATCCGTAAGAGTGCCCTGGTTAGAGGAGGGGTATCGGAACGATTCTAACGCTTTTCCCAGGGATGCCATAGACCGTGTAAGAGAGGTAGCCCACTCAGGGGGACCAGGCTCACTAGGTTCGGTATCAGTAACAGGTGGTTCTTGAACAGTCACCAGTTCACAAGCTGCGCACAATGCAGTATTGTGACCCCGGGGTAATGAGACCTTACAAGAGGTACATGCAGCAAATACAGTGTGGGTTTTCCCAGACTTTTTGTGAGGCCTTGATTGAGACATAATAGCCTTGAGGAGAGCGCTTACTAGCAGGGGAAGGGTTAAGCTACGTATTTGCAGCTTACCCAGGTCCTGTGTCTTGAGTCCCCAGGGGAGGTCCGCAATGTATGGTCCTGAAGGCTGTGATTAGGAGAGCTTGAGCAGCGCTGCAGGATCAGCGCTGTGGGTGTCCCAAGATGGCCACCGAGATCTGTGAGAGCGCTTTTCAGGGAACGAGAAGTGCTAGAAAAGATGTGCGGCGGTAATTGCCGGTGGGCGTGGCCAAGAACTCCGGCCTGTATGAAGGGGAAAAGCCGGGGACTAAATTTGAAAAACTTGCGGTTGCACCCTGCGGCGTCGTGACCGCTATTGGTGCCATCCTGAGCCGCGCTCCTTCATAGTAAAGCCACACTGCGGACCACCCACGGACCCGGGCTTTATGCCCTGCTAGAGGTGCGGACCTTCTACACCCCGCGGACCAGGACCCCCCAGCGCCTCGGCCCCTGCAGTGTACTCACGGTAGATGCGGTGGGCCGGTGCTCAATCCACCGTCGCCATAGTCCGGGAGGGGGTGAAGAGCTTCTGCTGCCTTGCGTCATCCGCTATATCAGTGGTGATGCAGCGGGGGGCTGCTCGGACGCCATACATAATATGCCCGGCTATGCACCTGGCTCCAGGAGAGGTAGATGGAGGGCTACTCCATGTGGTCGCCTGCTATGGAGGGGGGAGATCGGAACCCGAAGGAACCGTCGCCCATAAGGTGAGCTCAGGGCTAGTATCCAACGTTGCAGGAAAGGATACGGGAGGAACGCTCCATGTACTCGCCTGTTGATTCGGGGGAGATCGGAACCTAGAAAGGGACCGTCGCCCCCATTCGCTCCGTTAAGGGAAAAAATAGAATAAAAATGAAAATAAAAACGGTGGGGTCTGAGAGCAAACCCAAGTGCCTCCTACAGACACTAAGCAAGAACTGGTTCACTTAGAGCCAGCAGGAGGGTGTATACTGCAGGGGAGGAGTTATTCTTTGTGTGTTAACTTGGTGTCCTCCTAGTGGCAGCAGCATAACACCCATGGTGCGGTGTCCCCTAATGAGGCGTAGGAGAAATCTCTTTCTTGGAGTCTTCATTGGGGGACACAGCACCCGCCCTAACTGGTTGTACCGGTTTTGAGCCTACGGACTTTTGTTGTTGTGTTGGTACATGTGTTGAGTTTTTGGTTGCTTCTCCTACTGCTTTTGCACTAAATTAAGGTACTTGGTGACTGTCGGTGGGTGTATACTGCTGAAGAGGAGCTATTTTCCTTTTTTTGGATAGTGTCAGCAGCATACACCCCATGGTTACCTGTGTCCCCCAATGAAGGCTCCAAGAAAGATTTTACGTTGAGAACCAAAAATCCCTCTTTTTCTGAAATAAGCAGCTTTTTAGCAGAAGCCACCTGAAGAATTATCATGCTACTTCCTGTATTGTCTTCATGATCTCATAACCAGGACACAGTTAAAAAAAACCAACATGTGCATAGCAATATAGTTTTTACAATGCTGAGCAATATGTTAATTTTTTCAGCACTTTTTCAGGTGGCATCCACCCAAAGAAGACGTTGGGTGCACATAACCTTAAACTTACAGTAAATCATAAGTACCAGAAAGATCAGATATCTCTATTTACCTCTTCACGACCTATGACGTATTGATACGTCATAGGTCGTGTATCCCTCTTTGATGCGGGCTCCGGCGCTGAGCCCTGCACCTTTTCCAGCACATGATAGCTCATTTCATCAGCTGACATGTGCCCTAAGGCTGGGTTCATACTGCGCTTTAGGCGTCCGTTAGAAGGACTACGTTACACCACGGCATAACGCGGTGTAACGCAGTTCGTTAACGCTGCCATTGAGTCCAATGTTGGACGCTTCGCTAGCGCACGCCCATAATGGGCGTGCGCTAGTGATGTGCCGTCATTGAGTGACGGACCCTGGGACGCGGGCTGCAGCGTTTCCGGGTCGGTCACTGCTAGTAGCGCGATATCATGTCGGCACTTGCGTTAACAGAAGCCCGTTAACATATGTGTTGAACGGGCTGCTGTAAATGCAATGTGAACCTGGCCTAACAGCCGCAGGTGGAATTACAATCCACCCACGGCTATTAACATGTTAAATGCCACTGTCAATCTCCAACAGTGGCATTTAACACTGGATTTTTTTTTTCGCCACTTAAATAAAAAAGAACCTATACATGTTTGGTATTTGCTCACTAGTAATGACCTGGAAAATCATACTGGCAGGTCAGTTTTAGCATTTGGTGAACATGGTAAACAAACAAAAAAAAAAAAAAAAATTGTGGAGTAGCACTTTTTTCTTCAATTTCACCGCACTTGGAATTTTTTTTCCAGTACACTGTATGGTAAAATTAATGTTGTCATTCAAATGTACAACTTATCCAGCAAAAAGCAAACCCTCACACGGCCATATTAACAGAGAAAAAAAAAAAAAAAAAAAACACCAAAAACATTTATGGCTCTGAGAAGAAGGGGAGCAAAAAACGAAAATGCAAAGACGGAAAATCCCAAGGTCTTGAATGGGTTAACTAGACGTATACCACAAGTGACCTACTGACGTTGTTTGGCCTTTGCTCTAACTGTACTGAAAGGCGTGACAGACATGTGCAGCCAGATAGAAATATGGACAGATCTAGAATTCTGTTTAGCTGCACTGATCAAAAGTTCACCCAGAACATAA
Organism: Ranitomeya imitator; assembly: GCF_032444005.1. NCBI lineage: Eukaryota > Metazoa > Chordata > Amphibia > Anura > Dendrobatidae > Ranitomeya > Ranitomeya imitator. The sequence continues at coordinate 711,540,224 of NC_091282.1, read as the reverse complement.
CACAGAAACGTGGTGTGAACCTACTCGTACGATCCCTCTGATCGAGCCTCAGAACGTGCAGCGAGACACGCGGCTCTACTCCAATGCGCGTCTTCATTTGCGGCTGCATCACTCACCTGCTCTGAATGTGTCGGCACATATCAAACACGTCTTCCATCCTTTTCTCTGATAGTAATACGCCAGCTAAAAAAAAAAATACACTAAAGGATTGCCATACACAAGGTAACGCACAAGCTTACATTTAATAAAAATATCAATATAGCTTACCTTAGAACAAGTTGTGGTCTTTCCACTTCCCTGCAATCCGACAAACATTATAACATTTGGTTTTCCTTTCGTAGGCGTCCATGCCTTCACTCCGGGATCTACCAGCTATGGAACAAGAGCAATATTTCAGCTTCAATAGGCAAATACAGTAACGATCATCTGTTTAAAAGGGATGCAACACTGAAAACTTAATCGTAGCTGCATACTTTTAGTACCGAATGTGGCTGTATATGACTTTATCCCTTAAAGGGAATGTGACTGATTGGTAATATCAAGTGTGCAGCTGGACCTGGTAAAAAAATGAAGGGGACAGGGCACTCACCGGACCACCAAGGCCCAGTCAGACGGGTAATTGGCAGGGCTGCTGATTGAAACCCCCCACCAATCTCATCAACTTTAAAGAATTGGAAAAACTCCTTTAACATCATAATCTAGCAAAAGACTAGTAGACTTAAACTCGTGGTTTTATTGTTTTTCCCTCTTTATTAGAGCTGCCTTTATTTTCCTTTATTAGGGTTTTTCATCAAAAGAACCTAATATGCCATAAATACTTTTAGGAGAATGAGCGAAAATCGTTAAATTATTGCTTATCAGATACCAGCAATAAACAGCGGCATAGAAGGCCATACCTTGACCAGTTCCTTGAAAACAGCATGCTGGATCATCTTCCTCTTATTAAGCCCAGATGCCATTTCTTCCAAATCAATAGCGGATCTAGAGAGAGGATGAACATTAACTATGTAAGTGACCATCTGTCATAGTCCTCTTGTTAAAACCTGGCTAAAAACTAACATTAACATGAGCAATAAATCACTACATAAAAAGAAATAGCGGAGTCGTACTTGACATTTTCTCTTAGCTGCTTTACAAGCTTGATGTTGACGTCGGCTTCCAGTAAGGCCGTGCAGACTTCTTTCAGCATCGCACCGAGCACCTAAAATACAAAGGCGGAACGATAGATGTGAGCACTTCAGAGGGCCGGAGACAATTCCCTTATACAATGTTAAAGGTAAGAGGAGTATAAATAGTTTGCAGTATTGCACCGATTTTGAGATATCTCTTTTCTCCATTCATATACAGTGATATCCTTTAGATCTGACAACTAGTGATGAGCGAATGTGCTGGGATAAGGTGTTATCTGAGCATGCTCGGGTGCCAACTGAGTGTGTTCAGCGTGCTCGATAATATGTCTGAGTACTTGCACCTAACGAACAGACAATCACTGCATGTGTTGCGGCTGTTGAACAGCCACGAGATCTGCAGCTGTGGGGACTTGAATATAATATTCGAGCACGCCAAAGACACTGTTAGCTCCAGAGCATGCTCGGGTAACACCTTATCTGAGTACGTTTGCTCATCCCTACTGACAACTAATCATACAGGAAAAAAGATAAACCAGCACATCACTACAATACAATGTGGCATTTAATAAAAACCAGAAGAGGATGGTTGCGCACAGACAATTTATATTTTATTAAATTTCTTGTCCGGCACATTAATCTCAGGCTCCAATTCTGTAATGGTCATCCGGTCTCCTACACTACATTGCTTCATGCAACAAGAATTTGGCTTTCAGGTGCCCATACACATGACACAAGTGTCAGCCAAATGCTCATTCATCCGACACCTACATACAAATGTACACTCAGCTTGACTGAGCATACATGCATATTCAATAGAGAGATGAGAATAGGACAATGCCAGACTTCTTTTTGCTTAAACCCTTGAAAATAAAGGCGTGGGCATGTTGAATTTCAATATGTCAAATCCTTTTCACCATCTATGAGCAGGTGAGGGAGAGTGAGGATATCCCATTTACATTTTTGATGGCCGGCCATCATGTAGGTCAAAATATCATTAACAGATTGCTCCTACTCAATGCAAACAAACAATACTGCAAGGAGCTCAAGTCCCCGAGAATACCACTCTGTAAATAAAAAATTATATGGAAAAAGTGAGTGAACCCATCTAACATAGATAAGAAATCCAAGTATTATCCAGAATTAATCCTCCACCCTCCATGTTTATCTTCGAGTGCATGAGAGCAGGCCTCACCTCTTCATTAATGATTGTGGCATTGCTCAAAGAGCGCAGAGCCGAGGTTATCTTCCGTCCGAGGTCTGCCAAAACCATCTTGGCGGCTGAAAGCTAATCACTCTAACCTGCAATAGAAAGTTGTAGAAATAACAATAGAACAGATTTCATGGCAAAAAAAAGTTATAAAAATGAAACTTCTACATTAACACACGACAAATACATAAGAATCACCCAAGCTATAGAATAAGATGCGTCATTTCTGGGGTGGCTGAGCTGATGTTTTTAGCCTGGAAGGGGGGGTGCAAATATACATGGCCGTTTCCCAGGCTATTAATATCAGCCCACAGCTGTCTGCCTAGCCTTTGCTGGTTTGATTTTATAGGGGGACCCCCAATTCAATTTTTTTGGGGGGTTCCCCTGTAAACTAGTCAGTAAGAGATAAGCAAACAGCTATGAGCTGATACATAACAGCCTGGGAACCTTTATTGGTATTGGCTCCTTCCCAGATTAAAGGTACCTTCACACATAACGATATCGTTAACGATATCGTTGCTTTTTGTGACGTAGCAACGATATCGTCAAGGAAATCGTTCTGTGTGACAGCGACCAACGATCAGGCCCCTGCTGGGAGATCGTTGGTCGCTGAGGAAAGTCCAGAACTTTATTTCGTCGCTGGACTCCCTGCAGACATCGCTGGATCGGCGTGTGTGACACCGATCCAACGATGTCTTCACTGGTAACCAGGGTAAACATCGGGTTACTAAGCGCAGGGCCGCACTTAGTAACCCGATGTTTACCCTGGTTACCAGCGTAAAAAAAAAAAAAAAAACACTACATACTTACCTACCGCTGTCTGTCCCCAGCGCTCTGCTTCTCTGCACTCCTGCACTGGCTGTGAGCGTCGGTCAGCCGGAAAGCAGAGCGGTGACGTCACCGCTCTGCTTTCCAGCCGCTGTGCTCACAGCCAGTGCAGGAGGAGTGCAGAGAAGCAGAGCGCTGGGGACAGACAGCGGTAGGTAAGTATGTAGTGTTTTTTTTTTTTTACTTTTACGCTGGTAACCAGGGTAAACATCGGGTTACTAAGCGCGGCCCTGCGCTTAGTAACCCGATGTTTACCCTGGTTACCCGGGGACCTCGGGATCGTTGGTCACTGGAGAGCTGTCGGTGTGACAGCTCTCCAGCGACCAAACAGCGACGCTGCAGTGATCGACATCGTTGTCGGTATCGCTGCAGCGTCGCTGAGTGTGAAGGTACCTTTACATCTGCTCTCAGCCATCCGCTTTCCCTCTGCTGGTACTAAGGGTAGGGGTTTCCACGGTCAGTATTTGCTGTGGATTGGATGCTGCGTACAGCCGCAGCGGCCAGATGTTACAGCATAGTGGATGGGATTTTATTAAATCCCATCTCCACTATGAGTTTAAAGACGCAGGTGGCAGACCTGTGGAGACGGACATGCGGCGCGTCTTTATAGACTGCAGCATGTTTATTTATCATGCGGAGACGCTCAGTCTCTACAAAATAAATATCACAGTATGTATAGGCTGCGGTGATTCCGCATGTGTTCAATGAACACATGGAGAATAACCGTGCGTACAAAAGCTGACAGCGCTTTGGACGGGGTGGGGCATCTGCTGCGTCCAAAGCACTGCCTTTACAGAACGTGGAAACATACCCTTAAAATCATGCGGGAGCCCACGCAATTTTTAAAAATAATTTTTTAGAAAAATAAACAGATATTGCATTTCATGCAGATTTCTGACAGCTGCTTTTTTTATTAAAGCATATGTAGGTTAATAATGTTAATGCTCCTACATAGGCTACAAAAAACACATAAAAATTGTGCGGATTTTCAACTGTATTTTCTGCCAACAGAGGCAGAAACCACGCAGAGTTTTACACAAGCAAATCCGCAACGTGCGCACATAGCCTTACTGTGGTGATGGAGCTGGCACCAATCACAAGAGGTTATTATCTCAGCCGTTGATGTAAGTCATGACAGCAGCATCTAAGTGGTTGGAAACGAAGGAAGGTGTCCCCTACTGATAAAAGGATTGATGTGCAAGTCCACTAGGGGGGCCAATAAAACATAAATATGTATATATTTCGTTTTAACTAAATACAGTTCACATCATGCCTTATCCTGGATAGTAAATAACATCTAAAAGTAAACCTAAGTAATCTGTATATACAGATCTCAAAACATCAGAATTGCTGGTTCTTTTTTGCTTCATTTCCCTCAACCTGGCCAAAAAAACCAAGAAGGTAGCATATAAAGGATTCTAATAATAAAAAACAGGTACAGGACTTTGTGGGAGGAAAAAATTGAAAGCTCAGAGTTCTCACCGGGATTGTGACCCAAGGGCCGCATAAACGTGGAGCCGGCCCCGCTGCCAATTATCAGCTGATTATTTTAGTAGTGCCTGCTCTTATTCTATACGACCATGGACATCAGGCTGGTCCCAGAACAACCCCAGATCCCAGCCCCACGGGCCCCAGATCCCCAAATCCCAGCCCCACATCCCCGCCCCACGGGCCCCAGATCCCCAAATCCTGGCCCCATATCCCCAAATGCCAACCTCACGGGCCCCAGATCCCCAAATGCCAACCTCACGGGCCCCAGATCCCCAAATCCCAGCCCCACGGGCCCCAGATCCCCAAATCCCAGCCCCACGGGCCCCAGATCCCCAAATCCCAGCCCCACAACCCCAAATCCCAGCCCCACGGGCCCCAGATCCCAGCCCCACAACCCCAAATCCCAGCCCCACGGGCCCCAGATCCCTGGCCCCACATCCCAGCAGATTACCTGGACCTGCCAATGACCTGCAGATAATTATCTTGTGTACAGACGAGTCTGTGAAACTTTTGGGAGAACATCAACTGTTCATACTTTCTTCCAGCAGGGAGGATCTCAGACCATTATCAGGGGGACATGGTCGCCTCTGGTCAGGAGTCCACTAATCCTGCCCTGTGCTTGCCCTGGAGAGGACCTGATAACCAGCAGCTGCTGGCAGCCGGCTCCCTGCCCACACATTACCTCAGTATAACGCGCCCCTTCTCCGGGTGTCACTGTCTCTTCCGCCCCCGGCGGGACGGCGCCTCCAGTTCTCGTCCTCTCTTCCCAGTCCTCGGAAACAAGGACCAGATTCTAAACAGAATCACACGGAAACCCGAGCAGACGGCAGATCCGAGCAGCTTCCGGTCAATAGGAAACGTCACCAAATGCAGGCGACCTTTAACACTTACCCCGGGTTATTCTTCCCCCATGAACCTCCGGTGTTACACATATTGCTGTCCCCTACCGCTGTGGATGCTTATCACCGTTCCTAGTCGGGAAGAGGCAGCGGCTGTAGCGCAGTTTGCCCTGATTTGGATTAAATGCTGCTGTGGCTGTAGGGTTAATGGACGGTTTGACAGACCTTACCAAGCTCATGTCCCGGTACGCCTGGCATAGGCGAGCTGGCCGCGGCGGCCATCTTGGTACACCTAATGCATAGACTGTGATTGTGATTCGCATGACTGTGGAGGCAGATGGATGTAGCCGAAGCTCAGAATGCCATCCTCACATTGCTGGGGCAGGTGACCCCTTCTGCCTTGCCCAAGGTTATCCAGTGGATGAAAACCAGCAGTAAGAAATCTGGGGCTCCTTTATGTGTGACCATATGGAGAAGCAATCTGGTTCTCTCTGTTTTCAGCCTGGGTTTCCCTGATTAGTGTCCATGAGAGATTATGTCTCTCCCTGATCCATTTATCTCCAGGTCTTTGTGTTTCTATAGAAATGTATGACTGACAGCAGCTGCATTACCTCTGTGGGAACGCTTGTCCGTCGTTAACACGTTCCAGTCTACAGCGCCCTGGTATCAGTCAGAATCACACTGCAGTTCTGGGGCTCTGTAGAGTTTGTGGTGGGTGGCGGTTGCACCTTGTCAAATTTGGATCAGTCTCCAAATTCTGTAGTATGTAGAATCCTGTTTTGTATCCTGCAGTCATGTTCCTCCATAATTGTTAACTTCCCGTATAGCTGGAAGAAAACACATTCGCAAGATGACTTCACTGCATTCAAACAGGCAACACACGCTTTTAAATCTGCCCTCACCTCTGGTAACAGGCCTACTTCACAACCCTCGTATATTCCCTATCCCACAACCCCAAACATTTATTTAAAACCTTTAACTCCCTCCTCCGCCCCCCACTGCCTCCTCCAACCTCCCTCATTTCTGCAGAGGACTTTGCCACACACTTTAAAAATAAGATCGACCAAACAAGGCAAGTCTTCATTGTTCAACCACCACAACCCCTTTGTATACTGGACCAATGCCCAAACCCCATAACCTCCCTCTCCAACATCACTGAAGGGGGACTTGATTGTCTCGTCTCCAAATCGCACCTCACCACCTGTGCGCTCGACCCCATCCCACCTCCTCCCCAACCTCACCACCACACTTATCCCATCCCTAACCCACGTCTTCAACCCATCACTAACTTCTGGCACCTTCCCTTCTGCTTTCAAACATGCCACAATCACGCCTATCCTTAAAAAGCGAACCCTCCATCCTACTGCTATGTCCAGCTATCGCCCAATATCGCTGTTCCCATTCGCTTCCAAACTCCTGGAGCAGCACGTCCATGCTGAACTTTCCTCCCACCTCTCATCTAACTTGATCTTTAACAATCTACAATCTGGTTTCCGCCCCATCACTCAACTGAGACAGCCCTGACCAAAATTTCTAACGACCTACTTACAGCCAAAGCTAATGGACAATACTCTATACTCCTCCTCCTAGACCTGTCCTCTGCTTTCGACACAGTTGACCACTGCCTCCTACTACAGATCCTTTCCACCTTTGGCATCAAAGACCTCGCCCTATCCCGGATCTCCTCATACCTTTCCAACCGCACATTCAGCGTCTCCCACTCTACCTCCTTATCCCACCCTCTCTCTGTTGGAGTCCTCCAAGGCTCTATTCTAGGACCCCGACTTTTCTCAATCTATACACTTGGCCTGGGACAACTCATAAAGTCTCATGTATTCCAGAATCACCTTTATGCTGATGACACTCAGATCTACCTCTCTGGCCTAGACATCACCTCTCTGCTGTCCAGAATCCCGGAGTGTCTATCAGTCGTATTCTTCTCCTCTCGCTTCTTCAAACTCAATGTGGACAAATCTGAACTCATCATCTTTCCTCCATCTCATAGATCTTCCCTACCTGACCTATCTATCGCAATTAACGACATCACGCTTTCCCCCGTACCGGAAGTCCGCTGCCTCTGAGTAACCCTTGACTCTGTCCTGTCCTTTAAACCGCACATCCAAGCTCTTTCCACCTCCTGTCGCCTCCAGCTCAAAAATATCTCCAAAATCCGTCCTTTCCTCAACCGTCAATCTACTAAAATGCTTGCTCATGCCCTCATCATCTCCTGTCTTGACTACTGCAACATCCTTTTCTGTGGCCTCCCTGCTAACACCCTTGCACCTCTCCAGTACATCCTTAACTCTGCTGCCCAACTAATTCATGTCTCTCCTGGCTACTCCTCTGCTTCCCCCCTCTGCAAATCTCTTCACTTGCTCCCATTACCTCAGCGTATGCTGTTCAAATTACTAATACTGAACTAAAAAGCCATCCACAACCTGTCTCCTCCATATATCTCTGAACTAATCTCCCGATATCTTCCCTCACGTAATCTCCAGTCCTCCCAAGACCTCCTCTCCTCCACACTTATTCGCTCCTCACCCAACCGCCTCAAAGACTTTTCCCGATTATCCCCCATCCTCTGGAATTCTTTGTCCCGACACGTCAGACTATCAACCACATTTGGATCCCTCAGACGGAACATGAAAACCCACCTCTTCATGGAAGCTTACAGCCTCTAATGACCCCACTGCCTCCTCACCACTACCGAAGCTACCGCCTCACCAACACCGGAGCTCCTGCAACCCTCAACCTATTGTCTCGTTCCCCACCATCCTGTAGAATGCAAGGCAGGGTCCTCGCCCCTCTGTATCAGTCTGTAATTGTTAGTTTGCTTACTGTAAGTGATATCTGTAATTTGTATGTAACGCCTTCTCATATACAGCACCAAGGAATCAATGGTTCTATATAAATAATATCTGCCTCCGGAAAAAAAGGGAGGTTTTCCAAAGTCCTGGAAGAAATCTTGATGGTGCCCCTAAAATCCATGAGCAATCTGCTCTTTCTGGAAGGTTTCTTGTGCATGATCCTGCTATGCTTCATTATCAGACATATTCCCAACGTCCAAATACACATTTCATAAAGGTCACGTAATGGGGGTGACATGCAATAAGCATAGAAGGGGCATGGACAAGATTCAGGGTAGCGCTGAGTGTGCTGTAGTACGTAACCTTCCCAAAAGCCCACCCATAAAGTTGTCTACTGCCTGCTCTACTACACAGTTATCAACAGTCCCTGCCAAGGAGACAAATTTCATGAAAACACTCAAAATTGAAGGCTGCATATTTTTGGGGATTTTCCCACGATGGGGTTGGGGTTTAAAGAGGTTACCTATTGCTTTCAAATAATTTCTTAATGTCCCCAGGGTGAGGAGAAAAGAAAAAAAAGATACCAACCGCAACATTACCACTCCTCAGCGCTTGGTACTGTGTCCTGTGTGAGAAAAGATAATTCATTTTGTGACTGTGGTATCCAGTTTGTCCTATAACTTCAGCTCAAAAAACACCGATGAGCGGGGAAGGTTCTCATTTCTGTTCACGCCCCGAAAGTTCCTATTGGCTTATAGTTCAGAGGGAACTTTTACTTTTTCTCTGGCCCTAATTAAATGCCTACTTGTGCTATTAACACAGAAGTCCTATCTAGTATGCCATACAAGGCTGTGCTGTTATGATTTTTTAGAAAAGTTCTTTAATATTTGGCGTTTGAAAGGCATAGAAGAGAGTGCATTTAGCCCACATAAAGTTGGTGCCGAAACCCGGGAGTAGACGTGCATTTTACCATTCGTATCTTGAGTGAGGAGGATCCTTCAGGAAAAGTGAATTCTATAGCTGCTGCATGAGGTAAGAAGCTTATTCTTACATTTGCATTTCACTTTTTCTGAGAGTTGGTCTAGCTTCATTTTGGGTGAGTGATTTTGCATTAAATAGTCTAGTCCAAGAAATGGAGACTTGCCTTTGCCTTTTTGAACAGTGTGCTGTAATGATTTCCTTGAGATCTCAATATTAGGAGTTCGAAAAGCATAGAAGAGTGAATTTTCTCACACCTGCATCTGTCTCCTGGCCTTATTATCTGACAAGATGCGTTAGGCTATGTTTCCACATGGCGTACCGGCAGTGCTTTGAATGCTGCTTATCCCCGCTCCGTCCAAAGCGATGCCAGCTTTTGTACGCTCGGTGATTCCGCATGTGTTCATTGAAAACATGCGGAATCACCGGATCCTATACATAGAACGGTGCTATTTATCTTGCGGAGACTGTGCGTCTCAGCAAGATAAATAGGCATGCTGCGGTCTATAAAGACGCGCCACATGTGCATAAATGCAGGTTTGCCACTTGCGTCTTTGTACGCATAGTGGAGATAGGATTTCATAAAATCCCATCCAGTACTCTGTAACATCTGTCCACTGCGGCTGTATGCAGCGTCCAATTCTCAGCAAGTACACCATGTGGAAATATACCCTTATATGGCTGCTCCTGCTCATTTGTTAAGTCTAAGCCAGCTGCTCAGTGGGAAGGAGGCGTGTGTGTGTGTGTGCGTGTGTGTGTGCGTGTGTGTGTATATATATATATATATATATATATATATATATATATATAATTATTTTTGTTAGTTCTATCACCCAGAACACATTAAAGAGAACTTGAGAATTTGACGCTAGTTTTTCCTCCTAATCTGAGAGTGGCATGATGTAGGGACAGAGATCTTGATTCTAGCGATGTATCACTTAGGCCAGGTTCACATTTGCATAGGGCAGAGCTGCGGAGGGCTGCGTAGTTCCTCCGTTAAGTCCCGCCCACTGCCGCAGTCTTCCATTTAGCTCCGCCTACATCGTCATGCGTCCTGCGTATCTATAAGATTTTTCCTTTATCTTTAACATTGGGTATGCAGGCCATGCGAATGTATGCAGATGCCTCTACATACGTCGTTTTGAAGCTGCGCCGAACTGTGCCAAATGCAACGTGTTGCATTTTGTTGCAGTCGGTGCAACATCAAAACGACGATAGGTATTCAGGACACATACCGACGTAGGCAGAGTTGAATAAAAGAGGTGCGGCAGTGGGCGGGGCTTAACGGAGGATCTAAGCAGTCCTCTGCAGCTCTGCCCTACGCAAATGTGAACCTAGCCTTACTGAGCTGTTTGCTTTTTATAAATGAGTTTTATCAGCAAGAAATTATCACTAGAGGACTAGCAAACCCGCTGCCATTTTGTTCTACCATGTCGCTAGCCCTGATTGGCAGCTTTATGCACAATGTATACAGAAAGCTGCCAATCAGTGGTGTGGTCGAGGTTATACAGAGCCAATTTTAGACAAATTGGGGCCCTAGCCAAAATTCTAAGTGGGGCCCCCAGGTCCATATAAAACACGTACATGTTACACCGATATCGGTGTCACCAGTGTTTTCAATCAGTTTTGATTGAAGGAGACCCCGGAGCCACAAGACCACTGCAGCCCAGTGCTAAGACTGGCAGAGACCCCCAGGAGCCACAAGACCCCTGCAGCCCAGTGCTAAGACTGGCAGAGACCCCCAGGAGCCACAAGACCCCTGCAGCCCAGTGCTAAGACTGGCAGAGACCCCAGGAGCCACAAGACCCCTGCAGCCCAGTGCTAAGACTGGCAGAGACCCCAGGAGCCACAAGACCCCTGCAGCCCAGTGCTAAGACTGGCAGAGACCCCAGGAGCCACAAGACCCCTGCAGCCCAGTGCTAAGACTGGCAGAGACCCCAGGAGCCACAAGACCCCTGCAACCCAGTGCTAAGACTGGCAGAGACCCCAGGAGCCACAAGACCCCTGCAACCCAGTGCTAAGACTGGCAGAGACCCCAGGAGCCACAAGACCCCTGCAACCCAGTGCTAAGACTGGCAGAGACCCCAGGAGCATCAGTGCTGGAGCCGCAGGGGATTTATCATTTCATGCTAATTATTTTTACATTCTCAGAAAACCCTTGTAGTGTCTGTTAATACCCACCATTTTTGCTGCGTATTGATCTATGGCAGGAAATATTCAGCATTTTTGCAGCCTTTTCACTGGCATTTTTGTGTCCCATTCATTTGAATAGGGAAAAAAACCCTGCTGAAAGATGACGGCAACAGATTTATAATGTCTTCTGGCCGCTGCACTGGGACAGCGCGGAATAGTATAATAGACGGCACTATTCCACATAATAGTATATTAGGCCCTGTTCACACTGAGCTTCTGCAGTGCGTCCTCCTAAAATAGGATCCACATAAATCCCCTACGGGGCCACAGACTGCACCGACACAAACAGAGGTCAAATGAATTTGTTTTTTTTTCTGAAATTGACTGATTTATTTTCTTAGGCCAGGTGCACACCATCAGGAATTGGAAATGCTTTGGACACAGCACATGTCCGCTGCCGGCTATTGAACGCAGGTGACTCCACATGTGACCACTGAACCGTGCGGATTTACTGCGTCCAATACATTGTACAGGTGACATTTATCGCGTCTCCGCAAGATAAATAGACATGCTGCAATCATGTCTGTCTCTGCCGGTGAGCCGCGGGCGTCTATGGACACATAGTGGGCATGGGGTTTTTTGGGATCCCCTTCACTATGCTGTAACATCTAGCCAGTACATAGCGTCCAATCCACAGTGATTACTGATCATGTGCCCCGGCCCTCAGAGTCTGTGTTTTTTTGTGTAAAATTTTTCTGTGGCTGTTCAAACAGACAGACACATTCAGACGAAAAAAATCACCTGTGGAATTCATGTGAAATCCATTCATGTCTTTGCAATCTATGGCTCTATACAGGATTCAGGGAGAACCCACTGGGAGCAGTAAGGAAAGACAATGTGAACAGGCCCTTGTGTAAGATAAAGACATTAGACATACCGTTTTTTTCGGATTATAAGACCCACGTTTTCCCCCCCAAATTTGGAGGAAAATACCAGCCGCGGTGGAGCAGGGTCCCAGGGTCTCTGCAGGCTGGGATGAAGGGATGATCGCATGTGCGGCGCGCCGCTGTGGGTGTTTGGTGCTTCGGGGACTCTGCCGACATTTTGTGAAAGGCCAGAGCCCACGCAGTTGCATGATTTCCTATGGGGTGAATTCCTGGAAAATGGCTGCGGGGGGCGGCGCATGCGCAGATGGAGATCTTGGCACCAAGATCTCGGGAGATGAGATTTCAGCGCTGAGATCTCATCTCCCGAGATCTTGGTGCCGAGATCTCCATCTGCGCATGCGCCGCACCCCGCTGCCATTTTCCCAGGAGTCCGCCACATAGGAAACCACGGAACTGGGGCCGCACGGTGGCGCAGTGGTTACCACTACAGCCTTGCAGCGCTGGGGTCCTGGGTTCAAATCCCACCAAGGACAACATCTGCAAGGATTTTGTATGTTCTCCCCGTGTTTGCGTGGGTTTCCTCCGGGCACTCCGGTTTCCTCCTACATTCCAAAGATCAAACTGATAGGGAATTTAGATTGTGAGCCTCATTGAGGACAGTGATGATAACGTCTGTAAAGCGCTGTGGAATTAATAGTGCTATAAAAATAGTAAAAATAAATAAACTGCAGGGGTTCTGGCCTATCACAAAATGCCGGCAGAGCCCCCGGAACATCCGAACATCCCCTCATCCCTGCCTGTGGCCTGCAGCAATGCTCCACTCTTGCCTCCTCTAGCAGTGGCCCTGGGACCCCGCTTCACCACAGCCACCACCCCCGGTAAGCAATAAGATGCATGGATTATAAGAAGCACCACCATTTTATTTAAAAAAGTTTTTTTCCTACTTTTCCCCTCAAAATTTTACAGAACTATATATGCAGCACATATACACAGATACACACTATACTGTACATGTACACATTATATCTACTATATAATTGTCTAAGGGGTACTTCCGTCTGTCTGTCCTTCTGTCACGGTTATTCATTCGCTGATTGGTCTCGGCAGCTGCCTGTCATGGCTGCCGCGACCAATCAGCGACGGCCACAGTCCGATTAGTCCTTCCCCTACTCCCCTGCACTCACTGCCCGGCGCCCGCTCCATAATCCCCTCCACTCACCGCTCACACAGGGTTAATGGCAGTGGTAACGGCCCGCGGTGTAACGCACTCCGTTACCGCTGCTATTAACCCTGTGCGTCCCCAACTATTTACTATTGATGCTGCCTATGCAGCATCAATAGTAAAAATATGTCATGTTAAAAATAATAAAAAAAAACCTGCTATACTTACCCTCCGCCGACTTTCCCGCTCCTCGCCATGCTCCCGGGACCGCTCCATTGCAAGCGGCAGCTTCCGGTCCCAGGGCTGGTGTGAGCAGGACCTATGATGAAATCGCGGTCACAGGACTTCAACGGGCCTTCGGAAGGTGAGTATATGTTTATTTTTTTTTTTTAAGTCTCTATACTACGTGGCTCTGTGCTGTATATTCCGTCGCTGTGCAATATACTATGTGACTGGGTAATATACTACGTGGCTGGGCAATATACACTACGTGGGATGGGCAATATACTACTTGACTGGGCAATATACTACTTGACTGGGCAATATACTACATGACTGGGCAATATACTACATGACTGGGCAATATACTACGTGGCTGGGCAATATACTACGTGACTGGGCAATGTACTACGTGACTGGGCAATGTACTACGTGACTGGGCAATATACTACGTGGCTGGGCAATATACTACGTGGCTGGGCAATATACTACATGACTGGGCAATATACTACGTGGCTGGGCAATATACTACGTGGCTGGGCAATATACTACGTGACTGGGCAATATACTACGTGACTGGGCAATATACTACGTGACTGGGCAATATACTACGTGACTGGACAATATACTACGTGGCTGGGCAATATACTACGTGACTGGGCAATATACTACGTGGCTGGGCAATATACTACGTGGCTGGGCAATATATTACGTGGCTGTGCAATATATTACGTGGCTGTGCAATATATTACGTGACTGGGCAATATACTACGTGGCTGGGCAATATACTATGTGGGCTGGGCAATATACTACGTGGGCTGGGCAATATACTACGTGACTGGGCAATATACTACGTGGGCTGGGCAATATACTATGTGGGCTGGGCAATATACTACGTGGGCTGGGCAATATACTACGTGGCTGGGCAATATACTACGTGGGCTGGGCAATATACTATGTGGGCTGGGCAATATACTACGTGGCTGGGCAATATACTATGTGACTGGGCAATATACTACGTGGCTGGGCAATATACTAGGTGGCTGGGCAATATACTACGTGGACATGCATATTCTAGAATACCCGATGCGTTAGAATCGGGCCACCATCTAGTATATGTATACTTACCAGGTTCTGCGGCTTCACTTGTACAGATCCATTCCCACTGGATAGGGCTTTACAAGCAGCCATGATGAGGACTCAGGAGGAGACACACAGGGCTGCAGGCATCTTCCTGGCCCGACTCTGACCTCTGTTCTGCTGTAATTAGCCCCTCCCTCTCACTATCAACTTCTAACCTGACTGCAGGGAGAAAGAGAGAGAGAGAGAGAGAGGGGGGCTAGAGGGAGGTTTGGGAGACACTCCTGAACTACACAGGATGCATAGCGTTATTCACTGCTGTACACCCTCTGGGCACTTCATAAAGGGGCTCTAGATGCAGGGGGCCCCCTTTGTGGGTGGGAGCCCCAGGCATCTGTCTGGTCTGCCTGCCCCAAACGCCAGCCCTGAGGACTACATGGCAGCAGGTTTACTTGTCCTCTAGTGATAATCTCCTGCTGATAAAAATGTTGTTTTTTTAATCAAAAGCAAGCAGGCCAATAAGTGATACATTGCTGGAATTATGCTGCTTTCAGATTAAATGGCAACAACCTGGTGGCAGATTCCTTTTTAAGAATTTGCTTGACAGTTCTGACCAACCACTGCTACATAACAACTTAGGGCTCCTTCTCACTTACGTGAGACTCGGATGAGTCTCACACGACAATACCCCGGCACTGCACCCCACACTCAGGAGCGGAGCGTGCAGCTGCATGTATTCCTATGCGGCCGCACACTCCGATCTGAGTGCCGAGTGCAGAGCCGGGTTTTAAACATGCGAGACTCATCCGAGTTGCTCGCAAGTGAGAAGGAGCCCTTATAGTGAATGTGATCATGCTGTTTCCTACAAGTTATAACAACAAGAGTTGGAAGAAATTGTAACCTGCTGGATTTACGGGCAATTACATTCACTTTCACTAGTTGTGATTTAAGAAGCACTGACTCTTGTCTACGCCCAAAGGTTAAGGAGGTTGTCCACTGTATTGGATAGTGCCCCCACTGATTTAAACCTTTTTATAAATGCCTCCCGTTGCCATCTGTGCCTGTAAGTGGCGCCATCCCTGACGTCACGTCAAGTTCCTGATCTATTCCATTCTCAGGGTGTGACACAGATGGCGCTCACCCCTCCTGATTGACAGGGCTGTGGGCAGCGTTTCACCGCACATCACAGCTCAATATCCAGCGCACGCTTACAGCTAATAAAAGCAGAGGACAGACGGAAAGCTTGCTGGAAACTGGGAATATCTTAAAACAAGACTATTGCTTCACTATTTTACATTCTTCCTCAAAAAGCAACAGCTGGGAAAGCCCAAAAATGTGCTGCTCGCTCCACTTTTGAGTTTTTCTTTCCGTTAAATACACCCCCTTTGGCCAGGACATACCTGGATTTGCAGGGGGGAGGGCATGTTATTTTTTATTTTTGCCTTTTATTTCAGTAGGGTGGAGTTGCAATACCAGGAACATCTCCTGACCAGATTTGGTGGTGTTTAGTTGAATAGAGCCATGTTTTACTGATCCTGTCCTTTCTTTTTGTCATGCTTTCTATTAGGACAAGATTGAAATATAAACATAAGGATGAATGACCTCGGGAAGATCAAAACATCCAACACCGCGGAGACACCATCATGTGTTTCTCAATGCAGTGATCCAGAACACTGCCCCATCCCTTATGGGACATATGCAAATGCGTGTAGAAAAGCCGCGGAGACATCATCACGTGTTTCTCAACGCAAGTAATATCTGGATCACTGCGTTGAGAAACACATGATGGTGTCTCCTCAGTGTTGGGTGTTTTGATCTCCCCGAGGTCATTCATCCTTATGCTTATAGTCCTTTTACTAGGCCCTGCTCATAATAGCCAGTTTCCTACTCCACACTGATGAGGGGCAAATACCCCAAAACAGCTGTCTGTTGATGGATACCATGTTTTGGCATAGGTGGTTTTCCTTTTTGGATGCTGCCCTTCCCGTCGTTGTTCCTTCCCGGTGAAAGACCTGGCTATTTATTGCTTGCGTTGAGAAACACGTGATGGTGTCTCCGCGGCTTTTCTACAAAGATTGAAATATAGTCTCGATGCGGAATAAGCCATGAGGCGATGCGGAGTAAGCCATCTTCCATGATCTATTATTTGCTGGTCTTGTAAGTTAGACTGCACAAAACTAGGCCAGACAGAAACTGTGCCAAACCTGTCAGAGTGCTGTACGCTCTGTAGTAATGTCCCCCGATCTCTGATCTGCACAAGCTGCTTGCATGTGTCTGATGATGGCTACAGTACAGCAAGGGGTCCTTGAGGACATCTATGTTACCCTGGTGTCAAACTGGTTTCCACCCTGAAATGTTTTCTGTTTTTAAGGTGAAGTAGAAGAGCTAACAACAAGCAATTCAGATGTTCTGCTCCACAATATTGCTGATGATTTGCGAAACTGTTTACCGGTGGAGGCGATGGTGATATCGGAGAAGGAAGTAATGGACGAGGTGAGATATAGTGGTGAGCGAACGTGCTGGGATAAGGTGTTATCTGAGCATGCTCTTGTGCTAATCGAGTGTCTCCGCTGTGCTTGAATAATATGTTCGAGTCCCTGCGCCTGCTTGTCTCGTCGCTGTTTGACAGTCGCAACACATGCAGGGATAGTCCAACAAACAAGTAATCTCTGCATGTGTTGCGACTGTCTAACAGGCACGAGACAAGCAGCCGCGGGGGCTCAAAATTTTTTTCGAGCACACCAAAGACACTCGGTTAGCACTCAAGCATGCTCAGATAATGCCTTGTCCGCGTACATTCACTCCTCACTAGTCAGATTGTTTCAGAATAATTTTTGGTCCTCCATCAATTCATTGTTGCTTCAATAATGGCAAATGTTTAAGGCTTTGTTACGGGGAAGTATTAAAGGGAATATGTAATCAGAAAATGACCTACTTGTTTAAATCACTACTTTATGTTCTATCTATTATTAATTTTTTCTTTTTTTATTTTTTTTTTATTTTTTCATATCCGGGTTTGTGTTAAAAAAAATAAATTAAATAAAAAAAAAAAAAATTTAATACATACACAGCGGCTAATGTGAATTTTATTTTAGACTCTTACTTAAGAAAATTCACATTTACATTAGCAGCAATAGCCTGTCTCAAACTTTTTTTAATTGAAACATCTAACGAGCGTGTGCAATGGTCATTGTGAAAGGAGGGGGAGCAGGTCAGCTGTGATCTCACCTATTCTGATTGGTTGATCCTGTATTATCAGCTCTGCATAGCAGTGTTACTTCTAATTGCAATCATGCCTAAGGCCAGTTTCACATGTCCTGATATTTCCGGTACCGGAGATATCCGTGTCCATGTGACACATCCGTGTGGCACACGTGTGGCAAGCATGTGCCGCATCAGTACCACACGGACGGCCGCCGGGAAGCAGCGCTGCAGTATGCGCTGTTCCCCTGCGTGTGGTGCTGAAGCCGGCTGTCATCCGTTCTCCCTTGCTCGGCTGGCGAGCAGGGGAAAAGGGATGAAAGGAAAAAACGCTAGTCAGTGAAGCTCTGCTCCCAGCATTTCATTCATTCCCCAGTAGTTTACAGCTGGGGTGGTTGCAATAGATCCTCTCTTGGTTTTAAACAGTACATTCCCCCAGATATGGATTACGGCGTTGGACTGACTGTACGCCGGACAGGTATGGGTATATTGTTGGTTTAATATTTTGATTTTTTTTTTTTTTCTAGGAGATCAAGGGCATTGCTTAGAATAGCAGTCTAATGATGGAAAAACTGTGTTTATTGTTTTATTTCATTAAAATACTTTTTTCTTACTGTGTGATGTTTGATTAACCCTTTAACTACTATAGGATTAGTAATGGAGAGGTGTCTTATTGACACCTCTCCATTACTAAGCCGGCTTAAAGGGGTTGTCCACTACTTTCAATTAACCCCCCAATGTACCCCAACCCCCCCCCCCCCCCCCGGACCCCTAATGAATTGTGCCATTACCTTCTGTTGACGTTTTTGCCTGTGAGCGGCGCTATTCCGGCTGCTGAGTCCGGGTCCCCCAGACTGCAGCCGCCGCTCATTTCCGCCGACGTCACGTCAATTTCCAGACTCTAGAAATTGACGTGACGTCAGCAGCAGGCGTGACTAGCCCCCACAGTAGGCAGTCACTCATCAAGAGTGACTGGGCTGTGGGCGGTGCTGGGGGCTGCCTGCGGGTCTGTGCTGGCGGCGGGCGGGGCTGTGTGTCCTCAGCTCACTGCTGCTGGGATCATGATGTGCGGGCGGGCAGGGCTGTGCTGGGGGCGGGCAGGGCTGTGCTGGGGGCGGGCGGGGCTGTGTGTGCTCAGCTCACTGCTGCTGGGATCATGATGGGCGGGCAGGGCTGGGCTGGGGGCGGGCGGGGCTGTGTGTGCTCAGCTCACTGCTGCTGGGATCATGATGTGCGGGCGGGGCTGTGCTTCGGTCGCCGGGGGTCTGCCCGCCGGCGCCGGTGTTTTTGTGGACCGGCGCCGGTGTCTGCCCGCCGGCGCCGGTGTCTGCGTGTGTGTGTGCCGGCGCTGTGCGTGTTTGTGTGTGCCGGCGCTGTGCGTGTTTGTGTGTGCCGGCGCTGTGTGTGTGTGCAGGCATCGTCCGATGGGACTACAAGTCCCATCGGGCTCTGCCTGCTACACTGACAGTGAGTGACACATTAGCCAATGATGGGACAGTAGTAGTCCCATCATCCGGCTAATGTGTTGAATGTAAAAAAAAAAACATACACAGTACATGCATACATATATACAACACACACCATGCGACGACATGCACCATGCGACATGCTGCATGCACCATGCGACGACATGCACCATGCGATGACATGCACCATGCGACGACATGCTACATGCACCATGTAACGACATGCACCATGCGACGACATGCGACATGCACCATGCTACATGCACCATGCAACTACATGCACCATGCTACATGCACCATTCAACTACATGCACCATGCTACATGCACCACGCGACTACATGCACCATGCTACATGCACCATGCGACGACATGCACCATGCGACATGCTGCATGCACCATGCGACGACATGCGACATGCACCATGCGACATGCACCATGCAACGACATGCACCGACATGCGACATGAACCATGCGACAACAAGCACCATGCGACGACATGCACCATGCTACATGCACCATGCTACATGCACCATGCAACGACATGCACCATGCGCCGACATGCGACATGAACCATGCGCCAACATGCACCATGTGACGACATGCGACATGAACCATGCTACATGCACCATGCGACGACATGCTACATGCACCATGCGACATGCACCATGCGACGACATGCACCATGCGACATGCACCATGCAACGACATGCACCATGCAACGACATGTGACATGAACCATGCTACATGCACATGCGACGACATGCTACATGCACCATGCGACATGCACCATGCGACGACATGCGACATTCACCATGCGACAACAAGCACCATGCGACGACATGCGACATGAACCATGCTACATGCACCATGCGACGACATGCTACATGCACCATGCGACATGCACCATGCGACGACATGCGACATTCGCCATGTGACAAGCACCATGCGACGACATGCTACATGCACCATGCGACGACATGCGACATTCACCATGCGACGACATGCACCATGCGACGACATGCTCCATGCGACGACATGTGACATGAACCATGCTACATGCACATGCGACATGCTACATGCACCATGCGACATGCACCATGCGACGACATGCGACATTCACCATGCGACAACAAGCACCATGCGACGACATGCTACATGAACCATGCTACATGCACCATGCGACGACATGCTACATGCACCATGCTACGACATGTGACATTCACCATGCGACATGCACCATGCGACGACATGCACCATGCGACGACATGCACCATGCGACGACATGCACCATGCGACGACATGCTACATGCACCATGCTACATGCACCATGCGACGACATGCACCATGCGACGACATGCGACATTCACCATGCGACAAGAACCATGCGACGACATGCTACATGCACCATGCGACATGCACCATGCAACGACATGCACCATGCGCCGACATGCGACATGAACCATGCGACAACATGCACCATGCGACGACATGCTGCATGCACCATGCTACGACATGCGACATTAACCATGCGACATGCACCATGCGACGACATGCACCATGCGACATGCACCATGCGACGACATGCACCATGCGACGACATGCTACATGCACCATGTGGCGACATGCACCATGCGACGACATGCACCATGCGATGACATGCACCATGCGACGACATGCACCATGCGACGACATGCAACATGCACCATGCGACGACATGCACCATGCGACGACATGCACCATGCAACGACATGTGACATACAGTACATACATACATACTACATACATACAGTACATATAACATAGAGTACATACTCACCATCACTTGTCACTTTGTTCCCCAAAGCCAGTGTCACCTGTAAAAAATAATAAAATAATAAACAATATACTCCCTGTCCGCAGAAATCCAATTAAAACGAGTGTCCCACGACGATCTCCCGTGGAGAGCAGGAGCATCAGCTGATGCGACCGCTCTCCAGGGGCTCCAGGAACACAATGATGGAAGGTATCCTTCCATCATGCATTCCTCACAAGGTATTCCTACGCCCCTGTGAGAAAATAGTCCCTAGTCTTGTCGGGGTCGTCACGACAATACCCTTCATCCACCAGTCATTCCAAATCAGATTAAAAGCAGTGGTACCGGAGTGAAGAATGAGTCAGACACAATGCTGGTTCAAACTCAGTGTCTGCTTATGCTTCCACACGTAGTGGTAACCTCACAGCAACTGAACTCTTTATTTCATATACACAACATTATATGGTCCATTGGGGGAAGGTGTGCAGAGGGCAGGGTTAGGTGGGGTTTAAGCAATGTATCTAGTATTCAGTCCTTCTGGTTGGCTCTGACATCATATGATGAATCTTTCTTTGTCCACATCTTGTTAAGTTTCGAATTCCAGAGGAATGATACTTGTCTTTCTGGAATGTGTAACTTGTTCCTTCAGCCTGAAAGTGGGGCAAAGGTGAATACTGGCAGCCATCTTAAATACAATTACATATGCATTAGCAAGCGAAGGGGAAAAACTTATTGTTTCACAGCATAAGAATATATAAAAGTACAAAAGAGTATAAAGACATATATTTTTACCTTGACAGTCTCACTATTGGCATTGCTGGGTGAGACATTTCCCACGCAGCAATTGCCATAAAGTGAGACTTTGAACTAGAGTAACCTCAGTGATGCACTGCAGGAGCCATTGTCTCCTGTCAGTGTGTCACTGAGGGTCCTATAGAGCAGTGACGTCACCCGATGTCACTGTTCTATAGGGGAGATCGTCGTGGGACACTCGTTATTAATTGGGCTACGGCGGACAGGTAGTATACGGTTTATTATTTTACTTTTTTTGCAGGCGCTGAAGTATGGTAAGTATGGTTAAATGAAGAATATTAAAATAATTTTTTCCAAATGTATGTGTGTTTTATTAACCCTTTCTTACTATTGGATTAATAATGGATAGGCGTCTTATTGACGCCTCTCCGTTATTAACCCGGCTTAGTGTCACCTTACAATAGCAAGGTGACATTAACCCCTTATTACCCCATATCCTACCGCTACTAGGGAGTGGGAAGAGAGGGGCTAAGTGCCGGAATTGGCGCATCTTACAGATGTGCCATTTCTGGGGCGGCTGCGGACTGGTATTTGTAGCCCGGGGGGGCCATATCCATGGCCCCTCTTTAGGCTATGAATATCAGCCTTCAGCTGTCTGCGTAGCCTTTCTGGCTATAAAATATAGGGGGACCCCACGTCATTTTTTTTTTTGGGGGGGTCCCCCTATTTTAATAGCCAGTAAAGGCTAAGCAGACAGCTGGGGGCTGGTATTCATAGCAGGCTACAGATATTGGCCCCGGCCGTCGGCTTTCCCTCTCTGGCGCAGAAAATTGCGCGGGAGCCCACGCCGTTTTTTTCCGCTTTTTTTTTTTCTTTTTAAATTCAACGCTCATTAAGGCCTCTTTCACTCTTGCGTCGGTACGGGTCCATCGCTATGCGTCGGGCCGACGTACCGACGCACGTTGTGAAATTTGTGCACGACGTGGGCAGTGGATGCAGTTTTTCAACGCATCTGCTGCCCATTCTGAAGTGCGGGGAGGAGGGGGCAGAGTTTCTGCCGCGCATGCGCGGTAGAAAATGGCGGGCGAGACGGCCAAAAAATGTTTCAATTGAACGTTTTTTCGTGCCGACGGTCCGCCAAAACACGACGGATCCGTAGCACGACGGAGGCGATGTCTGGCCATCCGTCACGATCCGTCGCTAATACAAGTCTATGGGTAAAACGCATCCTGCGAGCACATTTGCAGGATCCGTTTATTTGCACCGGATCGGTTTTTTTTCCGCCAGATCCGTTTTTTTTCAACCGGATCCGTTTTTTTCCGCCGGATCCATTTTTTTCCACCGGATGTTTTTTTTTCCGCCAGATCTGTTTTTTCTCATAGAGTTGTATTAGCGCCAGATTGCGCCTGATGGCCACACGTTTAATCCGTTTTTGCAAGATCCGTCAAAAAAGCTGTTTCCGCCGGACGGAAAGCACATACAGAGGAACGGTTTTTCGGTACGTCGAAAAAATGCACAGCGACTGATCTAGCAAAAAATGGATGAAACGTGTGGCCATCAGACGCACTCCGGCGCTAATACAACTCTATGAGAAAAAACGGATCTGGCGGAAAAAAAAACGATCAGGTGGAAAAAAATGGATACGGCGGAAAAAAAAAGATCCGGCAGAAAAAAAAAGATCCGACGAAAAAAAACGGATCCTGCAAATGTGCTCGCAGGATGCGTTTTGTACCCATAGACTTGTATTAGCAACGGATCCGTCGTGTTTTGGCGGACGCGACGCACAAAAAAAGTTCAATGTAACTTTTTTTGTGCGACGTGTCTGCCATTTCCGACCGCGCATGCGTGGCTGGAACTCCGCCCCCTCCTCCACGCTCATCACAATGGGCAGCGGATGCGTTGTAAAACTGCATCCGCTGCCCACGTTGTGCTAAATTTAGCATAACGTCCGTCGGTACGTCTGGCCGAAGGTTTGCGACTGCCCCGTACCGACGCAAGTGTGAAAGTAGCCTTACATCTGAATTTGCTGAGTATAATGCAGCCACCCCAGAGTATAATGTAACCCCCCAAATAATATAATGCAGCCCCCCATAGAGTATGATGCAATCACCCCTCATAGAATATAAATATAATACAGCCCCCCATAGAATATAATGTAGCCCCGAATAGAATAGAATGCAGCCCACCTCCCCATAGAATATAATGCAGCCCCATCAAAGAGTATGATGCAATCATCCCTCATAAAATCTAATACAGCCCCCCATAGAATATAATGCAGCCCACCTCCCCATAATATATAATGTAGCCCCCATTGAATATAATGTAGCCCCCATAGAATATAATGCAGCCCCCCATAGTATATAAGACAGCCTCCCCCATAGAATAGAATATACCCCCGCAATAGTATATAACACAGCCACATAGTATATAACATGGCCTCCCCCATAGAATAGAATATACCCCCGCAATAGTATATAACACAGCCACATAGTATATAACATGGCCTCCCCCATAGAATATAATATACCTCCCATAGTATATATCAAAGCCCGCATATAATATAGCACAACTTGAATAGTATATAGCACAGCCTGCATAATATAGCACAGCTCGCGTAGTAGTATACAGCACAGCCCGCGTAGTAGTATACAGCACAGCCCGTGTAGTAGTATACAGCACAGCCCGGGTCGTAGTATATACAGCACAGCCCGCGTATTAGTATATACAACACAGCCCGCATAGTAGTATACACAGCACAGCCTGCGTAGTAGTATACACAGCACAGCCCACACAGTGGTATATACACAGTACAGCCCACACAGTGGTATATACACAGCACAGCCCACACAGTGGTACATACAGCACAACCCACATCTCATCCCCCCGATAATGGCTCCACAGTCCAGTAAAAAAAAAAAACACTCTCCTCACCTTTCCTCTTGCCCACGCTGCTCCTGTCTCGGCGGCTGCAGTCTGCCCGGGACACAGCAGGTGTGCGATGATATGACGTCATCGCGCACCCGCAGTGTCAGAGGCAGAGCGGGGAATGATGGGAGAGGGAGCATCAGCGGACGCTCTCTCCTCCATCATTGCATTGAACTATACCGGCGTCCTAGACGCCGGTATAGTTGAATGCGGCGGCGGCACTGGTGGGAGTAGGGGGGAAAGAGTGCAGCGGCCCACTACTGGCACCGGCCCTTCTGGCATTTGCCAGAAGTGCCCGATGGCCAGTCCGACCCTGGTCACTGCCCACACACTTCCCTCCTCCTGAACTGCAGCGTTTCTTGGACCCACATCCGCAGCAAAACTGCAGATATTTTTATGGCTACGTTCACATTAGCGTTGCGCGCCGGTGCGTCGGCGACGCAACGCACGACGCACAAAAAACACGCGCAAAACGCTCGCAAAAACGCTGCGTTTTGCGACGCGTGCGTCGTTTTTTGACGAAAATCGGACGCACGAAAAATGCAACTTGTTGCATTTTCTTGCGTCCGACGCTAGCGTCGGAAACGACGCACGTGTCAAAAAACGCAACCAAAAAAACGCACGCGTCCCCTATGTTAAACATAGGGGCGCGTCGCCGCTGCGTCGCCGACGCAACAGCGACGCACATTAGCGGAACGCTAATGTGAACGTAGCCTTACATCTCAATGAAAGTCTAAGGCCGGAGTCACACTACAGCGAGATACGGCCGAGTCTCGCAGGTTAAATACAAGCTCTGGCACCAGCACTCCGGAGCGGATACATGGAGCCGCACGCTCCTCTCCAGAGTTTGGTTTTAACCTGCGATACTCGGCCGTATCTCGCTGTGTGTGATCCCGGCGTAAGGTTGCAGAAACGCTGCAGTTCAGCACAAAAGAAGTGAGCACAACAAGTCTGCGGCTCCCATAGACTTATATTGGTTGTGCACTACACTGTGGATTTAATGCAATTCCGAACGGCAAAAAACGCTGCGGATCTGCAATCAAATCCGCAACATGTGCACACAGCCTTAGCATTTAGTGAACCTAGCAAAAAGGCAAGCAAAAAACAAGCGTGGGATTGCACTTTTTTTGCAATTTCATCGCACTTTGAATTTTTTTTCACATTTTCTGTTACACGACATGGTAAAACCAATGGTGTCATTCAAAAGTAGAACTTGTCCCGCAAAAGATAAGCCCTCAGATGGCCATATTGACGGAAACATTATGGCTCTGGAAAGAAGGGGAGCGATAAACGAAAAAAGGTCCAGGGGTGAAGGGGTTTAGAAACATGGATATGGACATATCTATGGAAATAGATATATAGATATATATCTGTACGTATCTATCTACAGTATCTATCTAATTCTATCTGTCTGTGTCTATCTATCTATCTATCTAATATCTATCTATCTAATATCTATCTATCTAATATCTATCTATCTAATATCTATCTATCTATCTATCTATCTATCCCATATCTATCTATCTATCTATTATCTATCCCACATCTATCTATCTATCCCATATCTATCTATCCCATATCTATCTATCTATCTATCTATCTATCTATCTATCTATCTATCTATCTATCTATCTATCTATCTATCTATCCCACATCTATCTATCTATCCCATATCTATCTATCTATCTATCTATCTATCTATCTATCTATCTATTCCACATCTATCTATCCCATATCTATCTATCCCATATCTATCTATCTATCTATCTATCTATCTATCTATCTATCTATCTATCTATCTATCTATCTATCTATCTATCATCTATCTATCCCATATCTATCTATCCCATATCTATCTATCATCTATCTATCTATGTGTAATGGAGTGTGGGTTCGACAAATGTAAAAGAGGAGTTGGACAGAAATGACATCACAAATCTTTTTGAAGAGAGAGGAGGGAGAGGAGTGAGGGGTTTGGGTATGTTTTTGGAGTGGGTGTGCTAGGTTCGGGCTTAGTGGCAGTGCAAAGCATCATGGAACTTGTAGTATTAGAGCACAATGACTCAGGAGAAAGGAAGTTGTCGATTAACCCCATGAGAGCTGAATCCAGCACTGAAGATGTGCTGCTACAGCATGATAACAGCTAATATTGCTAAAATAGACACAGTAGATGTTTTCAGTGGCACATAATAGCAAGATTTATGAAAAAAAAAACAACTTTATAGTAGTGGACAACTTCTTTAATGTCACCTTACAATAGAAAGGTGACATTAACCCCTCATTACCCCACTTACCACCGCTACACGGCAAGTGGGAAGAACCAGCAAAACTCCAGAATTGACGCATCTAATAGATGCGCCTATTCTGGGCTTCTGCGGGCTGCTGTTTTTAAACTGGGGGGCCCATATCCATTGCCCCTTACCATCCTGAGAATAGCAGCCCGCACCTGTGAGTTTTGCCTGGTTGGTTTATAAATTTATTGGGGACCCCACTTCGTTTTTTTCTTTCATTCATTGTCCCCTGCTCGCCGGCAGAGCAGGGGACAATGGATGAAAGCCGCGTTCAGCACCACACGTAGGGGAACAGCAGCTTACAGTAGCGCTGCTTCCCCCGCAGCCGTCCGTGCGCATGTAGGACAGTATAGACTGTTCTCCATGTGCGGGACGTTTGGCCGGCCGTGTGTCTGGGTAAAAAAGGATATGTCTGCATGTTTTACACACGGTCCGTCAAAGCAAGCTGACATCTGCATAGACCCATTCATTTCAATGGATCTATGTGTGTCATTGTCTCCGGTACATGATGAAACTGTCACTACACATACCGGAGGCACTGACATGTCAAACAGGCCTAAGGGTAGGTACACACAGTGTCTTTTTGATGCCGGCGCACCTGCTGAGTTTTTGCCGGCAGTTTTGCCTTTGTTCTTGCTGCCACAAGCTTCTTTTAGAATATAATTTTATATCAAGAGAATGGGCGACTTCCACTAGAAAAAGCATGTCACTTCTTTTAACCACTTCAAGATTTCCGAGTGGTTAAGAAAAAGTTACTGAAGCCAGAACATGTGCACAGTGGTGTCGCTTTGATATTGCTGTGCATTATGTTTATTTTGTGGGAAGCTTTTGTGGTGCTTTTTCAGGCAGATTCCGTGCAGCAAACAGGAGATTTATGAGGGTATCAAACCTTCACCGATCTGATATTAATGACCTATTGTACTCTGAGGATAGGTCATCAGTATACACAGTGAGTCCTGAACAACCCCTTAAGCCCCAAGGGTCGTTTGCACGTTAATGACCGGGTCAATTTTTACAATTCTGACCACTGTCCCTTTATGAGGTTATAACTCTGGAACGCTTTAACGGATCCTTTTAATTCTGACATTGTTTTCTCATGACATATTGTACTTCATGATAATGGTAAAATTTCTTTGATAAGTTTATTTGTGAAAAAAATGGAAATTTGGCGAAAATTTTGAAAATTTCGCAATTTTCCAACTTTGAATTTTTATGCCCTTAAATCACAGAGATATGTCACACAAAATACTTAATAAGTAACATTTCCCACATGTCTACTTTACATCAGCACAATTTTGAAACAATTTTTTTTGTTAGGGAGTTATAAGGGTTAAAAGTTGACCAGCAATTTCTCATTTTTACAACACCATTTTTTTAGGGACCACATCACATTTGAAGTCATTTTGAGGGGTCTATATGATAGAAAATAACCAAGTGTGACACCATTCTAAAAACTGCACCCCTCAAGGTGCTCAAAACCACATTCAAGAAGTTTATTAACCCTTCAGGTGTTTCACAGGAATTTTTGGAATGTTTACATAAAAATGAACATTTAACTTTTTTTCACACAAAATTTAATTCAGCTCCAATTCGTTTTATTTTACCAAGGATAACAGGAGAAAATGGACCCCAAAAGTTGTTGTACAATTTGTCCTGAGTACGCAGATGCCCCATATGTGGGGGTAAACCATTGTTTGGGCGCATGGCAGAGCTCGAAAGGGAAGGAGCGCGATTTGACTTTTCAATGCAAAATTGACAGGAATTGAGATGGGACGCCATGTTGCGTTTGGAGAGCCACTGATGTGCCTAAACATTGAACCGCCCACAAGTGACACCATTTTGGAAAGTAGACCCCCTACTGCATAGGCAGCATGAATAGTAAAAAGTTGGTCACTCAGTGTTAATAGCAGCGTTAACCGAGTGCGTTTTACTGCGGTCAATGCTGCCATTAACCCTGTGCGCTGACCGGAGGGGAGTATGCGGGCGCCGGGCACTGACTGCGGGGAGGATGGAGCTGCCATTTTCTTCCAGACTGTGCCCGTCGCTGATAGGTCGTGGCTGTTTTGCCGCGACCAATCAGCGACTTGGATTTCCATGACAGACAGAGGCCGCGACCAATGAATATCCGTGACAGACAGAAGGACAGACAGACAGACGGAAGTGACCCTTAGACAATTACATAGTAAATTATTCCATCAGTATATCTGTGTGAATGCTTGTGGTAGTTTTTTTTTCGTGTGTGGTTGACAAGTTATACTCTTGAATGACACCATCTATTTTACCATATGATGTTCTGGAAAGCAGGGTGGGGTAAAATTTTAAAGTATGGCAAAAAAATGAAATTCTGCAGTTTATTACTTACGGCGTTGATTTTGTGGTAAAACTGACTTAGTAATATGATTCTATGGGTCAAGTACA
Source organism: Ranitomeya imitator (assembly GCF_032444005.1). Lineage (NCBI taxonomy): Eukaryota > Metazoa > Chordata > Amphibia > Anura > Dendrobatidae > Ranitomeya > Ranitomeya imitator. The sequence goes on along the minus strand of NC_091282.1, from coordinate 711,510,616 downwards.
ATTACGCAGATACCAAACTTATAGTTTTGTTTGTTTTTGAGTTATTTTTTTTTTTAAGTGGTGAAAAAAATTCTGAGATTTGTAGTAATTTTTGCTTGTGTTGTCACATTCGGAAAGTGATAACGTTTTACATTTTCAGTATGTGGAGCTAGGTGAGGGCTTTATTTATTTATTTTTGCCCCCAGAATTCTTGCTGGTTGGTGGATAATCAAATACTTATTTCATGCAATTTAATTATGTAAAAATCATGCAATGTGATTTTTCTGGTGTTTTTTATTTTGTGGTTCTTTCTCTTACAGTTAAAGTGTACCTACAATAATAATTACAGACTTCTACATTCTTTGTAGATGTGAAAACGTGCAAAATCAGCAGTGTAACAGTACCTACTTTCCCCACTGTACGAAATTGGTCTTGGCCATGTTTTGGTCGCTTGTTATTACATTTTTTTTCTGTTGCCGCTGCTGGAAAAACTGCCTTTCTAGTGTCTTGATTTTTTTTAAATTTTTTATTTTTTTCTCGTTGCACCGTTTACTGATTGGATTAACTTATTTTATATTTTGATCTGACATTTACAAACACAGCGATGCCAAATACCATATATACTCGAGTAAACCAACCCAAATATAAGCCTAACTTTACCTAAAAAAACTGGGAAAACTTATTGAGTGGAGTATAAGCCTGATATGCATGGCCCCCTCATCCCCTATCCTGGTATGCATGGCCCCCTCATCCCCTATCCTGGTATGCATGGCCCCATCATCCCCTATCCTGGAATGCATGGTCCCCTCATCCCCTATCCTGGTATGTATGGCCCCCACATCCCCTATCCTGGTATGCATGGTCCCCTCATCCCCTATCCTGGTATGTATGGTCCCTTCATCCCTATCCTGGTATGCATGGGCCGCTCATCCCCATCCTGGTATGTATGGCCCTCTCATCTCCCATCTTGGTATGCATGGCCCTCTCATTCACCATCTTGGTATGCATGGCCCTCTCATCCCCATCCTGGTATGCATGGCCCTCTCATCCCCCATCTTGGTATGCATGGCCCTCTCATTCCCCATCCTGGCATGCATGGCCGTCTCTTTCCCCATTCTGGTATGCATGGCCCCCTCATCCCTATTCTAGTATTCATGCCCTCCTCATCCCCGTCCTGGTATTTATGGCCTCCTCATCCCCCATCCTGGTATGCATACCCCTGCATCAGAAAAAAATTAAAAAACCCATAAACCTTCCCTATGCTCCCTCGCAGTGTCCTGTTGTGATGCTAGTAGCTGATGTAAGCTTGTAAACAGTGCATGGCAATGATGTCATGCGCTGCTTACAAGCAGAGTACAGCTGGCGGAATATTCACTGCTCCCCCCCCCCCCCGGTCTATGGGTATGTGGAGCAGTGAATATTCATTGATCTTTAATAGCTAGCACAGTAACCTCAGCCGCTGGCTTGCTGCAGCGCCCGGGCAATCACGTGTGTTATGAACAGGTGATTCAGAACCACAATGGACCTAGTGGTTTAAGAGCACACAAAGTGACCTGATAGTTACTAACATAGGACGAGCTCTGAGACGTGGGAACTCTGCTGACCGCAATCCCTAATCCTATCATACTACACTAGAGGTAGCCGTGGATTGCGCCTAACGCTCCCTATGCAACTCGGCACAGCCTGAGAAACTAGCTAGCCCTGAAGATAGAAAAATAAGCCTACCTTGCCTCAGAGAAATTCCCCAAAGGAAAAGGCAGCCCCCCACATATAATGACTGTGAGTTAAGATAAAAATACAAACACAGAGATGAAATAGATTTTAGCAAAGTGAGGCCCGACTTACTGAATAGACCGAGGATAGGAAAGATAGCTTTGCGGTCAGCACAAAAACCTTCAAACAACCACGCAGAGGGGGCAAAAAGACCCTCCGCACCGACTAACGGTACGGAGGTGCTCCCTCTGCGTCTCAGATCTTCCAGCAAGCAAGAAAAACCAATATAGCAAGCTGGACAGAAAATATAGCAAACAAAAGTAACACAAGCAAAACTTAGCTTATGCAGGGCAGACAGGCCACAAGAACGATCCAGGAGAAAGCAAGACCAATACTGGAACATTGACTGGAGGCCAGGAACAAAGAACTAGGTGGAGTTAAATAGAGCAGCACCTAACGACTTAACCTCGTCACCTGAGGAAGGAAACTCAGAAGCCGCAGCCCCACTCACATCCACCAGAGGAAGCTCATAGACAGAACCAGCCAAAGTACCACTCATGATCACAGGAGGGAGCTTGACCACGGAATTCACAACAGTACCCCCCCCTTGAGGAGGGGTCACCGAACCCTCACCAGTGCCCCCAGGCCGACCAGGATGAGCCAAATGAAAGGCACGAACCAGATCGGCAGCATGAACATCAGAGGCAAAGACCCAGGAATTATCTTCCTGACCATAACCCTTCCACTTAACCAGGTACTGGAGTTTCCGTCTCGAAATACGAGAATCCAAAATCTTCTCCACTATATACTCCAACTCCCCCTCAACCAAAACCGGGGCAGGAGGATCAACGGATGGAACCACAGGTGCCACGTATCTCCGCAACAATGACGTATGGAATACGTTATGGATGGAAAAAGAAGCTGGAAGGGTCAAACGAAAAGACGCAGGATTAAGAACCTCAGAAATCCTATACGGACCAATGAAACGAGGCTTAAACTTAGGAGAGGAAACTTTCATAGGAATATAACGAGATGACAACCAAACCAAATCCCCAACACGAAGTCGGGGACCCACACAGCGCCTGCGGTTAGCGAAACGTTGAGCCTTCTCCTGAGACAATGTCAAATTGTCCACCACATGAGTCCAAATCTGCTGCAACCTATCCACCACAGTATCCACACCAGGACAGTCAGAAGACTCAACCTGCCCTGAAGAGAAACGAGGATGGAAACCAGAATTGCAGAAAAACGGCGAAACCAAAGTAGCCGAGCTGGCCCGATTATTAAGGGCGAACTCAGCCAAAGGCAAAAAGGACACCCAATCATCCTGATCGGCAGAAACAAAACATCTCAGATATGTTTCCAAGGTCTGATTGGTTCGCTCAGTCTGGCTATTTGTCTGAGGATGGAAAGCCGAGGAAAAAGACAAATCAATGCCCATCCTAGCACAAAAGGCTCGCCAAAACCTCGAAACAAACTGGGAGCCTCTGTCAGAAACGATGTTCTCCGGAATGCCATGTAAACGAACCACATGCTGGAAGAACAATGGCACCAAATCAGAGGAGGAAGGCAATTTAGACAAGGGTACCAAATGGACCATCTTAGAGAAGCGATCACAAACAACCCAAATGACCGACATTTTTTGAGAGACGGGGAGATCCGAAATAAAATCCATAGAGATATGTGTCCAGGGCCTCTTCGGGACTGGCAAGGGCAAAAGCAACCCACTGGCACGAGAACAGCAGGGCTTAGCCCGAGCACAAATCCCACAGGACTGCACAAACGAACGCACATCCCGCGACAGAGACGGCCACCAAAAGGATCTAGCCACCAAATCTCTGGTACCAAAGATTCCAGGATGACCAGCCAACACCGAACAATGAACCTCAGAGATAACTCTACTCGTCCATTTATCAGGGACAAACAGTTTCTCCGCTGGGCAACGGTCAGGTCTATTAGCCTGAAATTTTTGCAGCACCCGCCACAAATCAGGGGAGATGGCAGACAAAATTACCCCCTCTTTGAGAATACCCGCCGGCTCAGACAAACCCGGAGAGTCGGGCACAAAACTCCTAGACAGGGCATCCGCCTTCACATTTTTAGAGCCCGGAAGGTACGAAACCACAAAGTCAAAACGGGAGAAAAACAGTGACCAACGAGCCTGTCTAGGATTCAACCGTTTAGCAGACTCGAGATAAGTCAAGTTCTTGTGATCAGTCAAGACCACCACGCGATGCTTGGCTCCTTCAAGTCAATGACGCCACTCCTCGAATGCCCACTTCATGGCCAGCAACTCTCGATTGCCAACATCATAATTACGCTCTGCAGGCGAAAACTTCCTGGAAAAGAAGGCGCATGGTTTCATCACCGAGCCATCAGAACTTCTTTGCGACAAAACAGCCCCTGCTCCAATCTCAGAAGCATCAACCTCGACCTGGAACGGGAGCGAAACATCTGGTTGGCACAACACAGGGGCAGAAGAAAAACGACGCTTCAACTCTTGAAAAGCTTCCACAGCAGCAGAAGACCAATTGACCACATCAGCACCCTTCTTGGTTAACTCAGTCAACGGTTTAGCAATACTAGAAAAATTATTGATGAAGCGACGATAAAAATTAGCAAAGCCCAGGAACTTTTGCAGACTCTTCAGAGATGTTGGCTGAGTCCAATCATAAATGGCCTGAACTTTAACAGGGTCCATCTCGATAGTAGAAGGGGAAAAAATGAACCCCAAAAATGAAACCTTCTGAACACCAAAGAGACATTTTTACCCCTTCACAAACAAAGAATTCGCACGCAGAACCTGGAACACCATTCTGACCTGCTTCATGTGAGACTCCCAATCATCCGAGAAGACCAAAATATCATCCAAGTATACAATCAGGAATTTATCCAGGTACTCTCGGAAGATGTCATGCATAAAGGACTGAAACACTGATGGAGCATTAGAAAGCCCGAATGGCATAACCAGGTACTCAAAATGGCCCTCGGGCGTATTAAATGCTGTTTTCCATTCATCGCCCTGTTTAATACGCACAAGATTATACGCACCACGAAGATCTATCTTGGTGAACCAACTAGCCCCCTTAATCCGAGCAAACAAATCAGACAGCAGCGGCAAGGGGTACTGAAATTTGACCGTGATTTTATTTAGAAGGCGGTAATCAATACAAGGTCTCAGCGAACCATCCTTCTTGGCCACAAAAAAGAACCCTGCTCCCAATGGCGACGACGACGGGCGAATATGACCCTTCTCCAAGGATTCCTTTACGTAACTCCGCATAGCGGCGTGCTCAGGCACAGACAAATTAAACAGTCGACCTTTAGGAAACTTACTACCAGGAATCAAATCGATAGCACAATCACAATCCCTATGCGGAGGTAGGGCACTGGACTTGGGCTCATCAAATACATCCCGGTAATCCGACAAGAACTCTGGGACCTCAGAAGGGGTGGATGATGAAATAGACAGAAAAGGAACATCACCATGTACCCCCTGACAACCCCAGCTGGACACAGACATTGATTTCCAATCTAATACTGGGTTATGGACTTGTAGCCATGGCAACCCCAACACGACCACATCATGCAGATTATGCAACACCAAAAAGCGAATATCCTCCTGATGCGCAGGAGCCATGCACATGGTCAGCTGGGTCCAGTACTGAGGCTTATTCTTGGCCAAAGGCGTAGCATCAATTCCTCTCAATGGAATAGGATACTGCAAGGGCTCCAAGAAAAACCCACAGCGCCTAGCATACTCCAAGTCCATTAAATTCAGGGCAGCGCCTGAATCCACAAATGCCATGACAGAATAGGATGACAAAGAGCAGATCAAAGTAACGGACAAAAGAAATTTCGACTGTACCGTACCAATGGTGGCAGACCTAGCGAACCACTTAATGCGCTTAGGACAATCGGAGATAGCATGAGTGGAATCACCACAGTAAAAACCCAGCCCATTCTGACGTCTGTGTTCTTGCCGTTCAGCTCTGGTCAAAGTCCTATCGCACTGCATAGGCTCAGGTCCATGCTCAGATAATACCGCCAAATGGTGCACAGTTTTACGCTCACGCAAGCGTCGACCGATCTGAATGGCCAAAGACATAGACTCATTCAGACCAGCAGGCATAGGAAATCCCACCATGACATCCTTAAGGGCTTCAGAGAGACCTTTTCTGAAAATTGCTGCCAGCGCACATTCATTCCATTGAGTGAGCACAGACCACTTCCTAAACTTTTAACAATATATCTCTACCTCATCCTGACCCTGAGACAGAGCCAGCAAATTTTTCTCTGCCTGATCCACTGAATTAGGTTCATCATACAGCAATCCGAGCGCCAGAAACAACGCATCAATATTACATAATGCAGGATCTCCTGGCGCAAGGGAAAATGCCCAGTCTTGAGGGTCGCCACGTAATAAAGAAATAATGATCTTAACTTGTTGAACTGGGTCACCAGAGGAGCGGGGTTTCAAAGCCAGAAACAGTTTACAATTATTCTTAAAACTCAGAAACTTAGCTCTATCTCCAGAAAACAAATCAGGAATAGGAATTTTTGGCTCTAACATAGAATTCTGAACCACAAAGTCTTGAATATTTTGTACTCTTGCAGTGAGATGATCCACACAAGAAGACAGATCTTTAATGTCCATCACTACACCTGTGTCCTGAACCACCCAAATGTCTAGGGGAAAAGAAAGACAAAACACAGTACAGAGAAAAAAAAATGGTCTCAGAACTTCTCTTTTCCCTCTATTGAGAATCATTAGTACTTTTGGCTTCCTGTACTGTTATGAAAGGCAATTCAGTATCACAATGGACATGGAGGTCAGAGCACATACAGTGATCTGACAATAACCCAAAATAATAGAACGAGCTCTGAGACGTGGGAACTCTGCAGACCGCAATCCCTAATCCTCTCCAAACAACACTAGAGGCAGCCGTGGATTGCGCCTAACTCTGCCTAAGCAACTCGGCACAGCCTGAGAAACTAGCTAGCCCTGAAGATAGAAAAATAAGCCTACCTTGCCTCAGAGAAATTCCCCAAAGGAAAAGGCAGCCCCCCACATATAATGACTGTGAGTTAAGATAAAAATACAAACACAGAGATGAAATAGATTTTAGCAAAGTGAGGCCCGACTTACTGAATAGACCGAGGATAGGAAAGATAGCTTTGCGGTCAGCACAAAAACCTTCAAACAACCACGCAGAGGGGGCAAAAAGACCCTCCGCACCGACTAACGGTACGGAGGTGCTCCCTCTGCGTCTCAGAGCTTCCAGCAAGCAAGAAAAACCAATATAGCAAGCTAGACAGAAAATATAGCAAACAAAAGTAACACAAGCAAAACTTAGCTTATGCAGGGCAGACAGGCCACAAGAACGATCCAGGAGAAAGCAAGACCAATACTGGAACATTGACTGGAGGCCAGGAACAAAGAACTAGGTGGAGTTAAATAGAGCAGCACCTAACGACTTAACCTCGTCACCTGAGGAAGGAAACTCAGAAGCCGCAGCCCCACTCACATCCACCAGAGGAAGCTCATAGACAGAACCAACCGAAATACCACTCATGACCACAGGAGGGAGCTTGACCACAGAATTCACAACACACGTGTACCCGCAACTAATGAGAATGAATATTCACTGCTCTCCACACCCATGGAAGTGGAGAGCAGTGAATATCCTTTCCCTTAAGTAGCGGGCACACTTCAGAGCCCAGCAGCTTCAGGACGCCTACTGCTGTGGCTAACAGCGTGTCCGCTATTAAAGGTCAATGAATATTCACTGCTCTTCATTCCCATGGCAGTGGAGAGCAGTGAATATTCATTTCTCTTTAGCAGCGGGCACAGGTGTTAGCCGCAGTAGCCAGCTCCTGCCTGTGTGACCCGGTGCTCCACCGCTGCCCTCCCCCAGCTCCTCATCCACTGCAGGTACATCAGGGCTATAAGACGCACCCCCTCCCCACCCAATTTTCCGGAGGAAAAAGTGCGTCTTATAGTACCGAAAAATACGATAAGTGGGACCCTCACTCGAGTATAAGCCAGTGGGGGCTTTTTTCTGCATAAAAAAAAACGTTCTGAAAAACTCAGCTTATATACGATATGTGTATCTTTTTTATTTCTTAATTTTTAATGAAAGGGAAAAGAAGGGTGATTTGAACATTTTAAAGATATTTTTTTAAATTTTTTTTAACTTTTCACTGTATTTGTTAGTACCCTTAAGAACCTGTGAACATCTGGTAGCTATATGCAGCAATGCCACAGCATTGTTACATTTTAAAGCTTCTAGCCCCAGGGAAACTTTCTTTTTGCTCAATCTACCCCTCTTGTGTGGGTGTACTGCATGTAATAATTCCGTTGCAAACATATTAAGTGGAAAGTCACATGTTTCAGTGTTTTTTCCACTATGGAAATCTATAGGTATGTACAGGCAGATAGTAGCCCATGCAAAGATTTTTAGCCCATTGCAAAGGGTTACTTCCTCTTTTTGGATTATGATTATCTTATTCATTCAGTTTCCAAATGTTTATTAGAATTTTATGTTAGTATTCTCCTTCTGGTGTATTGTTAGATCCAAAGACTCCAGAGACCTACCCTTCATGTAGATGCTTTTCTTTATGATGATGACGCAGTTGACTCGTTATGTGAAGATGGAAAGATGAGCCGTAATTACTGTATGTCGTGTGGTTCTACAAAAACAGCTCCATTAGGTGAGTACACTGGCTGCAATGTGGAGAACTAAAGCCTAACTCTACACCAAGAAACTATAGTTAAAGGGGCTGTCCGGGCATATAATATTGATTTTAATCCTCTGCGATGTGAGGATTCACAAGTCTGCAGACATATAGTGACTGCAGACTTGTACCCTAAGGTCGGAAAATCTCTTTTAAAGACTTTTTTGGCTCTAAATACCCCAAAAACCCCCAAATTCTAGCACATTTAATTTGATAAATATGCCCCACTGAGCATCTTATGAACATCTACGTGGGATAAATTTACATGTGTACAATCATTAGACGTTTAGCGTTTATTACTACTTGAAAAACTGAAAGAAATGAACTGGAACATAAGTTGTTACACATGCAACATATAGGGGCATGTTCACACTGGCCTTTAAGCAGACAAAATCTAAGAGACCATCCCAACTGGGTACACCTTGGCTGTGGCTGGATGTCTTAGGTTTTTTTTTCCCTTAAATAAAAAAACTGTGTTTACTAAGTACCCCATGTTATTTATATGCACTATTGCATTTTCCTTGCTTATAACAGGGTACATGGTAATTTTGCTTCTATTTTGGGTTCCATTACTTTTTATTAGAAACTTAAAAGGGCAATAGTAATATTGTAATCATGTTAAAAATGTAGGATCTGATTCATCAAACCGATTTCAACTGCGACATTTCAAGCAGTCTTACTCTAGAAAACAAAGTTTTGCGTAATGCGAAGTTGTGCTGAAATCTTGCACCTTTTGGTGTTTTTGCAGTAGTCCCGGCAAGGTCCACCATTTTTTTATTTTTTAAACAATTTACAGTTATATGAAAAAGTTTGGGCACCCCTATTAATCTTAAGCTTAATGTGTTATAAAAATTGTTTTTTATGCAACAGCTATTTCAGTTTCATATATCTAATAACTGTTGGACACAGTAATGTTTCTGCCTTGAAATGAGGTTTATTGTACTAACAGAAAATGTACAATCTGCATTCAAACAAAATTTGACAGGTGCAAAGTATGGGCACCCTTATCATTTTGTTGTTTTAAATACTCCTACCTACTTTTACTGACTTACTAAAGCACTTTTTTGGTTTTCGAACCTCATTGAGCTTTGAACTTCATAGCCAGGTGTATGCAATCATGAGAAAAGCTACTTAAAGTGGCCACTTGCAAGTTGTTCTCCTGTTTGAATCTCCTCTGAAGAGTGGCATCATGGGCTCCTCAAAACAACTGTCTAATGATCTGAAAACAAAGATTATTCAACATAGTTGTTCAGGGGAAGGATACAAAAAGCTGTCTCAGAGATTTAACCTGTCAATTTCCACTGTGAGGAACATAGTAAGGAAATGGAAGAACACAGGTACAGTTCTTGATAAGGCCAGAAGTGGCAGGCCAAGAAAAACATCAGAAAGGCAGAGAAGAAGAATGGTGAGATCAGTCAAGGACAATCCTCAGACCACCTCCAGAGAGCTGCAGCATCAACTTGCTGTAGATAGTGTCACTGTGCATCGGTCAACTATACAACGCACTTTGCACAAGGAGAAGCTGTACGGGAGAGTGATGCGAAAGAAGCCGTTTCTGCAAGCACGCCACAGAGTCGGCTGAGGTATGCAAAAGCACATTTGGAGAAGCCAATTTCTTTTTGGAAGAAGGTCCTGTGGACTGATGAAACCAAGATTGAGTTGTTTGGTCATACAAAAAGGGTTTATGCATGGCGGCCAAAAAACACAGCATTCCAAGAAAAACACTTGCTACCCACAGTAAAATTTGGTGGAGGTTCCATCATGCTTTGGGGCTGTGTGGCCAATGCCGGCACCGGGAATCTTGTTAAAGTTGAGGGACGCATGGATTCCTCTCAGTATCAGCAGATTCTTGACAATAATATTCATGAATCAGTGACAAAGTTGAAGTTACGCAGGGCATGGATCTTTCAGCAAGACAATGATCCAAAACACTGCTCCAAATCTACTCAGGCATTCATGCAGAGGAACAATTACACTGTTCTGGAATGGCCATCCCAGTCCCCAGACCTGAATATCATTGAACATCTGTGGGATCATTTGAAGAGGGCTGTCCATGCTCGGCGACCATCAAACTTAACTGAACTGGAATTGTTTTGTAAAGAGGAATGGTCAAAAATACCTTCATCCAGGATCCAGGAGCTCATTAAAAGCTACAGGAAGCGACTAGAGGCTGTTATTTTTGCAAAAGGAGGATCTACTAAATATTAATGTCGCTTTTCTGGTGGGGTGCCCATACTTATGCACCTGTCAAATTTTGTTTGAATGCAGATTGCACATTTTCTGTTAGTACAATAAACCTCATTTCAAGTCAGAAACATTACTGTGTCCAACAGTTATTAGATATATGAAACTGAAATAGCTGTTGCAAAAAAAAACAATTTTTATAAAACATTAAGCTTAAGATTAATAGGGGTGCCCAAACTTTTTCATATAACTGTATGCCCGACAGGAGTGGCATACATTACTACAGAAATGTGCTGTAGTCCCTGACTAGAGTTATATTTTTGTCAATGACGCAGATCAAAGATGCGCACAATTCATCCAGACTGGCGTGCAAAATGCCAACCTTAATGAATCGAGGCCAAAGTCTTTGTGCCAGAGTCTTTTAAAGAAGGTGACAAGTTAAAGGGGTTGACGTTTTTTTTTTTTTAAATCTTTTTATTAAAGTTTTGTAAATACAATACAAACCAAACATTACCATCATAGGTCATATGGAAGAATAACAATATTGAATGATATTGTAACCCCAATTTCCCCCCCCCCCACATAAACAAATCCAGAGGACCCCGTACTCTGCATGCGCAAAACCATAGAGGTGTCTTATGGAATTGGCGATCTGCCACCTATCCGCTGCAAAAGATACCATTGAGTATTTTCAAAGTGTGCTCTCAGTTTCTCCCTAGTCTCTAGGGGAAGCGAAGGGATGAAAGTAGCCCACGTGGATAAGAATCTACCCGATTGTTTCTCTCTGTTAGTCAGTGCGTCCAGCCACTCCATCCTGAATATGAACTGGACTATAGTGCGGATGAAAGACAGCGAAGGGACCATTGGACTCAACCACTGGTGCAAAATGCTTTTCCTGGTTGCCGAGGCCCAAATCATAAGTGTTGCTTTAATGTGTCTAGGTATTTTGTGGGATGCCTCGTCTAGAATATTAAAAATAGCCCATTGTGGGGTAAGCGTGAAGTTAACTTCGCACATTCTCTGCAATTCATTGTGTACCTCTCCCCACAACCTCTGAATATGAGTGCAGCTCCATAGGTGATGGTATATGTCAGTATTGCGAGATTTGCATTTAGAGCACAAATAAATGGTGTGAGGGGACATCTTAGACTGCAGGAATGGTGTAATGTAGGCTCTGTGTAGTATTAAGAGTGCCATGTCAGTATAGCTGCTGTATGGCAGAGTCTTTCTTTGTGCCATAGTGGCCTCAAAGAGATCTCCCACCTCCAGGCATGGCATATCCTTCAGCCATCTTGCCACTCCGGTGGGTTTCCCCTCCCCCACCCATTTTCTACGTAATATTGAGTAAATGTTGCTTATAGATGCCGGATGGGATTTTGCATTTCGAGTAAACCCATCTAGGTTAGACCTCCCCTCCACCACCCCTCCCGTCGATTGACATTTCTGTGCCAAGCTGCGCGCCTGGAGAAATAGGAACGGTCGGTTGCTAAATAGTGGGAAGCGTTGTGACGCCATTTCGAAGGATAGTATTGAAAAATTAAGATCCATGAGATCTATTACCTGCCTACATCCCTGGGAAGCCAAAAGTTTATAAAAAGATGGTGCAGAGCCCCTCAAGAACCCAGGATTTCCCAAAAAGGACTGGTAGGGGGACAAATTGTATTTTAGTTAACAAATCTTTCTGCAGTGTCGCCAAGTTAGCAATGTTTGCCAAAGCGATGGGTGCTCCCGAACTCCCTCTGGGAGATCCTCGGGTTGACATTTTTTAAGCTACAAGTCTGCAGCCACTGCAGACTTGTGAATCCTCATTGCACATGTTGCGTGCTATGAGAATTTTCCAGTGCCAGCCTCAAGATCGAGCAGCAATGTGAGAGCAAGTATGTAATATGCACAACTTTCCAGGACATTTCAGCCGGATGTAAGCGACCTCCCTCAATGGAAGTGAATTTAATGTGGCCGGGATTATGCATGTCACATTATCTCTCGGCACCGGATAATCCTCAGCACATAATGTATGTGATGTGAGGATTCACAAGTCTGCAGTCACATAGAGTAACTGCAGACTTATAGCTTAAAAACACAAAAGAGCACAGTGAGGTCAAAAATACTCTGTTGTAAAAAAAAATCACAGTAATAAGCAAGTGCTTGTCAAAAGATGGAAAAAAACAGGGTATTTAGTTGATACGTTTTTTTGAAAAAAAATGTATACTAAGCTGCTCCACCAATCGTCAAGGAAGACCCATATAGAGCAATCCTATCTAATGTATATAATCCCTATCTGATGTATTTAAAATCTGATCATCTGTATAGTACCTGTATAAGCAGGATTCAGAGAAGGAATATCCATGTGGACATGAGGATGGAACAGCCTAAAAGCAAATGACCCACAGAGGAGTGATGGACTCCCCAGTCTTGTAGAAACAAGAGAACAATTATAGAACCAAAAACACATGGGCTACTTGCACATTGAACAAGTCTTATTACTGTGATTTTTTTTTTACAACAGAGTATTTTTGACCTCACTGTGCTCTTTTGTGTTTTCAAGTTTCTTGGTGGTGTGTGAACAGGTTCCTATAGACTTGTTCAATGTGCAAGTAGCCCATGTGTTTTTAGACTTATAGCTTAAGTACAGCCAACCTCTTTAAGGGCTATCCATTGCATACAGCTGCCGTTTCATAGATACAATATTATTAATATTTTAGTACCTTATGAGTCACTAACTACCTTATACTTATATTTGCAGACTTTCTTTCCCATTCTTTCTCCATTTTGGAGCTCAGATTTATTTTTCACCATGTATTACCCGATCTGAGTGGGAAGATAGTATTAGACGTGGGCTCAAGACTTGGAGCAGTCCTGTATGCGGTAAGACATGAGATCACTTGAGTGTTTCAGTCTTGGAATAATCTGACATATGCCTTGTTGATCACAAGAGCAATGTGCGATCAATTATTTTAGTGGGGAAATCCTTTTAGGACTTATTTTGAGTAATTCTAAGAATTATAGCTATGGCTGTATCCCACCAACCCCAATAATAGTTATCCTGTAAATTAATTCCATAATTATTGAAGAGGAGCTGTCACTTAAAACGAATGCGTTAAATACCTTGTAAAAAAAATCCCCTAGTTCCCGTGATTCTGCCCCTCTTTTCTGTTTTGTGCTATGTCGCTCCATTGCTGAGATATTCACATCTGTTACTTTTGGAGTGCTGTATATGAAATCTCTAGCAAAAAAAAAAAGGGAAGAAGCCAGCACTGCTTATGGTCAGAACGCAATAACTGAAGTGCAATTGCACATAAATTCTAACTGTATTTCAAATATGAGACATTTAGCAAACAATTGATCAATTCTTTGAGCTACCCCGCCACTTCACGGCAATCTCATAATGGGGCAGTCCTAATCTTCGTATTTTATTTACGTTGTGCCATTATGGCTTCCTGAATGTATAAAAAAAAAAAAAAAAGGACCACATTAAATGCGAACTGTACCTGGAGCATTTTCAGAATCACTCCCTTGGTGGCAGGAAAGGCAAGCGCAGGTAAAGGTCCAGTGCGGACATTTCAGATCTGGCTTCCACACTGCCAAACCCGCACCAAAGATGAAGGGTGAGACAGGCTGAGACACAGGTGCACAATTAACTTGAGCCTGAGGCGGGGCAGGGCTGCTGTGTGTGTGCACAGCAGCCTATCAATCACAGTGAACACAGAAAGAATGGCGCACATAACCCAGCGTTTTTTTTTATACATTCAGGAAGCCATAATGGCACAACGTAAATAAAATACGAAGATTAGGACTGCCCCATTATGAGATTGCCGTGAAGTGGCGGGGTAGCTCAAAGAATTGATCAATTGTTTGCTAAATGTCTCATATTTGAAATACAGTTAGAATTTATGTGCAATTGCACTTCAGTTATTGCGTTCTGACCATAAGCAGTGCTGGCTTCTCCCCTTTTTTTTTATATGAAATCTCTCCCTGTAGTGCAACTGGGCATTTCTTCATAGTCTTCTTTGGGGGCGTGCTTGTTCACTCTTTTTTCCTAGACAATGCCAATCACAGCTTAGCAGCTCTGATGCTTCCGATCTGTGATTGGGAGGTAGAGGTTATGGCACACGCCCCCCAGAGAAGACTGAAGAAACATCCAGTTGCACTACAAGCAGAGATTTCACATATTATACTCCGAAAGCAACAAATGTGAGTATCTTTGCAATCAGATGATGAAGCGCAAAACCGAAAACGGCGACATAATCAGTTGAGCTTGGGGAATTTTACACAGTATTTTAACTCCATTTCTTTGATCAAGCGACAGGTCTGGTGTAAAGGCCCCGTCACACATAGCGACGCTGCAGCGATACCGACAACGATCCGGATCGCTGCAGCGTCGCTGTTTGGTCGCTGGAGAGCTGTCACACAGACAGCTCTCCAGCGACCAACGATCCCGAGGTCCCCGGTAACCAGGGTAAACATCGGGTAACTAAGCGCAGGGCCGTGCTTAGTAACCCGATGTTTACCCTGGTTACCATCGTTAAAGTAAAAAAAACAAACGCTACATACTTACCTATCGCTGTCTGTCCCCGGCGCTCTGCTTCTCTGGTCTGCCTGTGAGCACAGCGGCTGGAAAGCAGAGCGGTGACGTCACCGCTCTGCTTTCCGGCTGACCGGCGCTCACAGCCAGACCAGAGAAGCAGAGCGCCGGGGACAGACAGCGGTAGGTAAGTATGTAGCGTTTGTTTTTTTTACTTTAACGATGGTAACCAGGGTAAACATCGGGTTACTAAGCGCGGCCCTGCGCTTAGTTACCCGATGTTTACCCTGGTTACCAGCGAAGACATCGCTGAATCGGCATCACACGCCGATTCAGCGATGTCAGCGGGACCTCAACGATCAAAAAATGGCCCAGGCCATTCCGACACGACCAGCGATCTCACAGCAGGGGCCTGATCGCTGGTACGTGTCACACATAGAGAGATCGCTACTGAGATCGCTGTTGCGTCACAAAACTTGTGACTCAACAGCTATCTCGCTAGCGATCTCGCTATGTGTGACGGGGCCTTAAGAGAAAGCAGTATTTTTAAAGGTCAAGCTCCATTCCATGTTGACTTTGTAGATCGTAAATCTAAAATGTAGCTTCTTTGATATTTATCAGAATGTATTGAAAAGTCTCATGTATATGACTGTGTGCATTATGGATCACAATCTATGTGCCAGCCTGAAGTGTTCTGCACAGCACAGAATATCGTATTGTATCTACCCTAGAACCAAAGAGCAATTACGCTGTATCTTGCCATGTGAAGATGCATTGTGTACCTTGATAAGTGAGGATGCTTTTCTGTGTTCTATATTCTACAAAATACTATGACAGAAATCCCATCAGTTTCAGAAATCCGTCTAATCACGTTGGGCTAGCAAAGAATTTGATGGTTGACAAAACATATATTTAGAGCTTAATTTTTCAATATTTTCTTCCAATGTAGGGTTATATTTACAGCTTTGCCAGTAAGTTACAAGGAGTAGAAATCAATGCAGAATTCTGTGAACTGCAAGAGAAGATCATAAATAAGTATAATTTTTCCGATAGAATTCAGGTAAGTTAGATCTATGGTGTACTGGGGCCAAAGTTTCCATTCTGCATTTTTAAGAATTTTGCAAATTGAGTCATAGGTCCCCGGTCTGACCGCCACATCAATAGTCCACAGCTTAATAACATTGCAGAGCCTACTAAGCAGAATTGCCTAAGAAAATATGTATGTAATATATACAGTGCTCAGCTTATGAGTACACCCCCTTTGAAAAGTTAGATTTTAATCAGTATCTGACTGCACACAAAAACACTTACCAAAATTACAAAAATTTTGACAAGACAAAGTTTCATAGAATATTTTTTATTTTTTTTAATTTACCCATAACATTAAAGTAAGGTTAATAATATAACTTTCATTACAAAATCTTCAGTTTTACTCAAATTAGTTGATGTAAAAATGAGTACACTTAATATCAAAAACGACTACATCTAGTATTTCTTCTGACACCCATGATTTTTAAGGACCGCACAAAGTCTTCTAGGCATGGAATTAACAGGTTGGCAACATCTTTTTTTCCATTTTCTTTTCAAAGACGACCTTTAGAGCCTGGATGATTGATGGAGAGTGATAACTAGAGTTGAGTGAATTTTTTTAAATTTGATTTCCGATTTACGATCGGCGGCGAACATTGTTTTTGCAAGGTCGCCAAACACAGCCGAATGTCCATGGGAGTATAAATTACCAAATATGTTCAGAACCGACCATCAAACATAAATTCGACATGAACTAGGGAACCAATATGGCAAATTCAGATTCAGTGACCGATTCCGAACATATTCACTCAATGCTAGTGATAACAACTTGTCCCTTCAGAATTTCCTATAGGTATTCAGTTGGGTTCAGATCAGGAGACACTTGGCCACAGACTCTCTTTCACCCTGTTCTTTTTCAGAAATACCACAGATGTGCGTTTTGGATCATTGTCATGTTGGAAAATTGCACGTCTACCAAGGGCACGGGGTGATGGCATCAACTTTTATTCAGTCTCCCATGACAGCACCACGAGCGAGGGTATCCGCCCTTCGGGGACAGGAAACCTACAGACATAAAAGGGCGGCACCTCTCTCCCACATCAGTTGGTTTCCTGTCCCTGAAGGGGGAACCTCTACAGACATACCTTTTTTGAAGACGTTAAAGACAGAAGACTTGCCTGGACCCGGCAGGCCGACTCAGGTAGCGGGGGGTCCCCTGCCTCGGTCTGTTGCCAGAAGCGCCACACTGCATGGGGACTGCATGTGTAGGCGGCGGCAGAGGAAGCAGCCTCCGGGAAGGAGAGCTAGCTTAAATATGGTCCATTGCTGCCGGTGCGGTAAGTATGTGCAGCGTCCATCTCCTGGGGCTGTGGCTGGGCTTACAGTGGCGTTCCCCCGAGGGTCCCGGCCTGCGTGGTGTTGCACGTCAGTATGGGGGCGGCTGTGGGGCATCCGGCGCGCTGTGGCGTCGGGCCGGGTCACCACCTGTGGAATGCGTCCGGCGTGGGGGCAGAGCCTGGTGACGCCACCGTGGGAGTGGCCAGTGACGCTTCGGGCATGCGCGGTGCGTTCCGCATGCGCCTCTTGATGACGCAGTCGGGTGCGCCTCGATGATGTTACGGGGTCGCCGGAAAACATGGAGGCCCCCGTCGTAGAGTGCTGGGCGCGGTCTGAAATGCTCGGCGCAGGTCTGGGGCATAAGGGGTAGCCGCTCAGGTTCGGGGGGCGCGGTCACAGGGGGGCGTACAGCATTCAGCAGTGCACAAGGCAGACCATTTGGGGAGAACTTGCTGGGCCCATTTTGGGCGGTACCTAAGGGGGATGTCCTGCTATTTATGGTGGCTGCTAGATGCTTCTCGGCTAAGTCTTCAAGATGGAGTCACCAGAGCAGCATTCGCAGCAGCACTTCCCTGTGCAGCAGCAGCATTAGTTTACAGAGAAGCCCCATATAGAAGTCACCCAGCGGCAGGGCTGCCACTAGAAATTTCGGGGCCCCATACTGGCAAAATTTTCGGGGCCCCCTTGAGACTCCGCCCAGGCTCCACCCCAGCTCCGCCTCCACGCTCCACCCCTCGAACTGTCCACAGTCCCACCGCTCTCTCTTGGAAAAACTCCACTTCTGTTGTGAATTCTGTGGCAGAGCTCCCTCCTGTGGTCACAAGTGGTACTTCGGCTGGTTCTCTCTGTGAGCTTCCGTTGGTGGAGGAAAGTGGTACTGCGGCTTCTGAGTTTCCTTCCTCAGGTGATGTGGTGAAGTCGTTAGGTGCTGCTCTATTTAACTCCACCTAGTGCTTTGATCCTGGCTTACAGTCAATGTTCTAGTATTGGACCTGTTTCCTCCTGGATCGTTCCTGTGGCCTGCTGCTCTGCATAGCTAAGTTCCTCTTTGCTATTTGTTTGCTGTTTTTTTCTGTCCAGCTTGTCAATTTGTTTTTTACTGCTTGCTGGAAGCTCTGGGACGCAGAGGGTGTACCTCCGTGCCGTTAGTTCGGTACGGAGGGTCTTTTTGCCCCCTTTGCGTGGTTTCTGTAGGGTTTTGTGTTGACCGCAAAGTTATCTTTCCTATCCTCGCTCTGTTCAGAAAGTTGGGCCTCACTTTGCTAAATCTATTTCATCTCTACGTTTGTCTTTTCATCTTAACTCACAGTCATTATATGTGGGGGCTGCCTTTTCCTTTGGGGTATTTCTCTGAGGCAAGGTAGGCTTATTTTCTATCTTCAGGCTAGCTAGTTTCTCAGGCTGTGCCGAGTTGCATAGGGAGCGTTAGGCGCAATCCACGGCTGCCTTTAGTGTGGTTGGAGAGGATTAGGGATTGCGGTCAACAGAGTTCCCACGTCTCAGAGCTCGTTCTTGTTTTTTGGGTTATTTCCAGGTCACTGTATGTGCGCTGACCTCTATGTCCATTGTGGTACTGAATTACCTTTCATAACAACTTCTCACCTATCACACATTAACAGTTCCCATCACCAGATCACATACATAGCTGGCAGCTTTTGTTTTGGCCAAAAGATTTTTTAAGCCGCCACCATAACACGGTAGACACTTTTGGCCGGGCCCTACTCTACAAACCAGGGATTCAAGCTTGAGGAGGCTAATTTGCATATTCCAGGTGCCCTCTGGGAAAGCGAAGAGTCTCCCTAAGCTAGAAGATCGTTGGGTACAGCCGGGACCAGCTGCTTGGAAAGAATCACCAAACCAGGGATTCAAGCTTGAGGAGGCTAATTTGCATATTCCAGGTGCCCTCTGGGAAAGCGAAGAGTCTCCCTAAGCTAGAAGATCGTTGGGTACAGCCGGGACCAGCTGCTTGGAAAGAATCACCAAACCAGGGATTCAAGCTTGAGGAGGCTAATTTGCATATTCCAGGTGCCCTCTGGGAAAGCGAAGAGTCTCCCTAAGCTAGAAGATCGTTGGGTACAGCCGGGACCAGCTGCTTGGAAAGAATCACCAAACCAGGGATTCAAGCTTGAGGAGGCTAATTTGCATATTCCAGGTGCCCTCTGGGAAAGCGAAGAGTCTCCCTAAGCTAGAAGATCGTTGGGTACAGCCGGGACCAGCTGCTTGGAAAGAATCACCAAACCAGGGATTCAAGCTTGAGGAGGCTAATTTGCATATTCCAGGTGCCCTCTGGGAAAGCGAAGAGTCTCCCTAAGCTAGAAGATCGTTGGGTACAGCCGGGACCAGCTGCTTGGAAAGAATCACCAAACCAGGGATTCAAGCTTGAGGAGGCTAATTTGCATATTCCAGGTGCCCTCTGGGAAAGCGAAGAGTCTCCCTAAGCTAGAAGATCGTTGGGTACAGCCGGGACCAGCTGCTTGGAAAGAATCACCAAACCAGGGATTCAAGCTTGAGGAGGCTAATTTGCATTTTCCAGGTGCCCTCTGGGAAAGCGAAGAGTCTCCCTAAGCTAGAAGATCGTTGGGTACAGCCGGGACCAGCTGCTTGGAAAGAATCACCAAACCAGGGATTCAAGCTTGAGGAGGCTAATTTGCATATTCCAGGTGCCCTCTGGGAAAGCGAAGAGTCTCCCTAAGCTAGAAGATCGTTGGGTACAGCCGGGACCAGCTGCTTGGAAAGAATCACCAAACCAGGGATTCAAGCTTGCGGAGGCTAATTTGCATATTCCAGGTGCCCTCTGGGAAAGCGAAGAGTCTCCCTAAGCTAGAAGATCGTTGGGTACAGCCGGGACCAGCTGCTTGGAAAGAATCACCAAACCAGGGATTCAAGCTTGAGGAGGCTAATTTGCATATTCCAGGTGCCCTCTGGGAAAGCGAAGAGTCTCCCTAAGCTAGAAGATCGTTGGGTACAGCCGGGACCAGCTGCTTGGAAAGAATCACCAAACCAGGGATTCAAGCTTGAGGAGGCTAATTTGCATATTCCAGGTGCCCTCTGGGAAAGCGAAGAGTCTCCCTAAGCTAGAAGATCGTTGGGTACAGCCGGGACCAGCTGCTTGGAAAGAATCACCAAACCAGGGATTCAAGCTTGAGGAGAATTTTTGCCTGTAGGACATTATTGCAAGAGAGCTTGGCTGAGTAGATTACACAAGAAGGAAAACACACAGCAAGTCAGGAGGATCTAGGAGCAACATGGCAGATGTGACAACCTACATGGTGAGCTGCAGCATGTGCTACATGTTCACAGATCGACCAGAAGAAGAATTAAATTTCACCTGTCAGAAGTGTAGACTAGTGGCCCTTTTAGAAGAAAAGGTGCGGGGTCTGGAAGAAAGAATAGCAACTTTGAAACTCATCAAAGAGAATGAAGACTTTCTAGACAGAACAGAAGCATCTCTACTGGTCACAGAAGGTGAAAAAAGTGTCAGAGAACCTCCAAAAGCAGATGAGTGGAAGCATGTGACCAAAAGAAGCAAGAAGACCATAGAGAAATCACCAACCACACAACTGAAGAACCGATATCAAATCTTTGTAGAGGACGAAGATGGCACACCTAAGGATGAAGCAATACCAGCAAGCAAAAAAGAAAAGGGCACACAGCAACAAGTGACAGCAAAAAGTACAGCCAAGAAGCAACGAAGAGTGGTGGTGGTGGGAGACTCACTACTGAGAGGCACAGAAGCAGCCATCTGCAGACCGGACATAACTGCAAGAGAAGTATGCTGCCTTCCAGGTGCGATGATCAAGGATGTGACCGATAGGATACCAAAGCTCTTCAGCTCCAAGGACGTCCACCCATTTCTTCTGATACATGTTGGCACCAATGACACGGCAAGGAAGGACCTACCGACAATCTGCAAAGACTTTGAAGAGTTGGGGAAGAAAGTAAAGGAACTGGATGCACAGGTAGTTTTTTCTTCTATCCTTCCAGTAGACGGGCATGGCACCAGGAGATGGAACAGGATCCTTGATGCAAACAACTGGCTAAGACGATGGTGCAGACAACAAGGATTCGGATTCCTGGACCACGGTGTGAATTACTTGTACGATGGACTCCTCGCCAGAGACGGACTACACCTCAACAAACCTGGGAAACACACATTCGCCAGAAGACTCGCTACACTCATCAGGAGGGCGTTAAACTAGAAGAAGAGGGGACGGGAAGAAAAACATTCGACTCGAACAAAGAAGATCCAGGAAAACAAACTCAGAAGGGAGGTAAGAACATTTCTAAAACAATCCACAGCGAGGAGATTGGAACAAAACAAAATCCTCTAAACTGCATGCTTGCAAACGCCAGAAGCCTGACAAACAAGATGGAAGAACTAGAAGCAGAAATATCTACAGGTAACTTTGACATAGTGGGAATAACCGAGACATGGTTAGATGAAAGCTATGACTGGGCAGTTAACTTACAGGGTTACAGTCTGTTTAGAAAGGATTGTAAAAATCGGAGAGGAGGAGGGGTTTGTCTCTATGTAAAGTCTTGTCTAAAGTCCACTTTAAGGGAGGATATTAGCGAAGGAAATGAGGATGTCGAGTCCATATGGGTCGAAATTCATGGAGGGAAAAATGGTAACAAAATTCTCATTGGGGTCTGTTACAAACCCCCAAATATAACAGAAACCATGGAAAGTCTACTTCTAAAGCAGATAGATGAAGCTGCAACCCATAATGAGGTCCTGGTTATGGGGGACTTTAACTACCCGGATATTAACTGGGAAACAGAAACCTGTGAAACCCATAAAGGCAACAGGTTTCTGCTAATAACCAAGAAAAATTATCTTTCACAATTGGTGCAGAATCCAACCAGAGGAGCAGCACTTTTAGACCTAATACTATCTAATAGACCTGACAGAATAACAAATCTGCAGGTGGTCGGGCATCTAGGAAATAGCGACCACAATATTGTACAGTTTCACCTGTCTTTCACTAGGGGGACTTGTCAGGGAGTCACAAAAACACTGAACTTTAGGAAGGCAAAGTTTGACCAGCTTAGAGATGCCCTTAATCTGGTAGACTGGGACAATATCCTCAGAAATAAGAATACAGATAATAAATGGGAAATGTTTAAGAACATCCTAAATAGGCAGTGTAAGCGGTTTATACCTTGTGGGAATAAAAGGACTAGAAATAGGAAAAACCCAATGTGGCTAAACAAAGAAGTAAGACAGGCAATTAACAGTAAAAAGAAAGCATTTGCACTACTAAAGCAGGATGGCACCATTGAAGCTCTAAAAAACTATAGGGAGAAAAATACTTTATCTAAAAAACTAATTAAAGCTGCCAAAAAGGAAACAGAGAAGCACATTGCTAAGGAGAGTAAAACTAATCCCAAACTGTTCTTCAACTATATCAATAGTAAAAGAATAAAAACTGAAAATGTAGGCCCCTTAAAAAATAGTGAGGAAAGAATGGTTGTAGATGACGAGGAAAAAGCTAACATATTAAACACCTTCTTCTCCACGGTATTCACGGTGGAAAATGAAATGCTAGGTGAAATCCCAAGAAACAATGAAAACCCTATATTAAGGGTCACCAATCTAACCCAAGAAGAGGTGCGAAACCGGCTAAATAAGATTAAAATAGATAAATCTCCGGGTCCAGATGGCATACACCCACGAGTACTAAGAGAACTAAGTAATGTAATAGATAAACCATTATTTCTTATTTTTAGGGACTCTATAGCGACAGGGTCTGTTCCGCAGGATTGGCGCATAGCAAATGTGGTGCCAATATTCAAAAAGGGCTCTAAAAGTGAACCTGGAAATTATAGGCCAGTAAGTCTAACCTCTATTGTTGGTAAAATATTTGAAGGGTTTCTGAGGGATGTTATTCTGGATTATCTCAATGAGAATAACTGTTTAACTCCATATCAGCATGGGTTTATGAGAAATCGCTCCTGTCAAACCAATCTAATCAGTTTTTATGAAGAGGTAAGCTATAGGCTGGACCACGGTGAGTCATTGGACGTGGTATATCTCGATTTTTCCAAAGCGTTTGATACCGTGCCGCACAAGAGGTTGGTACACAAAATGAGAATGCTTGGTCTGGGGGAAAATGTGTGTAAATGGGTTAGTAACTGGCTTAGTGATAGAAAGCAGAGGGTGGTTATAAATGGTATAGTCTCTAACTGGGTCGCTGTGACCAGTGGGGTACCGCAGGGGTCGGTATTGGGACCTGTTCTCTTCAACATATTCATTAATGATCTGGTAGAAGGTTTACACAGTAAAATATCGATATTTGCAGATGATACAAAACTATGTAAAGCAGTTAATACAAGAGAAGATAGTATTCTGCTACAGATGGATCTGGATAAGTTGGAAACTTGGGCTGAAAGGTGGCAGATGAGGTTTAACAATGATAAATGTAAGGTTATACACATGGGAAGAAGGAATCAATGTCACCATTACACACTGAATGGGAAACCACTGGGTAAATCTGACAGTGAGAAGGACTTGGGGATCCTAGTTAATGATAAACTTACCTGGAGCAGCCAGTGCCAGGCAGCAGCTGCCAAGGCAAACAGGATCATGGGGTGCATTAAAAGAGGTCTGGATACACATGATGAGAGCATTATACTGCCTCTGTACAAATCCCTAGTTAGACCGCACATGGAGTACTGTGTCCAGTTTTGGGCACCGGTGCTCAGGAAGGATATAATGGAACTAGAGAGAGTACAAAGGAGGGCAACAAAATTAATAAAGGGGATGGGAGAACTACAATACCCAGATAGATTAGCGAAATTAGGATTATTTAGTCTAGAAAAAAGACGACTGAGGGGCGATCTAATAACCATGTATAAGTATATAAGGGGACAATACAAATATCTCGCTGAGGATCTGTTTATACCAAGGAAGGTGACGGGCACAAGGGGGCATTCTTTGCGTCTGGAGGAGAGAAGGTTTTTCCACCAACATAGAAGAGGATTCTTTACTGTTAGGGCAGTGAGAATCTGGAATTGCTTGCCTGAGGAGGTGGTGATGGCGAACTCAGTCGAGGGGTTCAAGAGAGGCCTGGATGTCTTCCTGGAGCAGAACAATATTGTATCATACAATTAGGTTCTGTAGAAGGACGTAGATCTGGGGATTTATTATGATGGAATATAGGCTGAACTGGATGGACAAATGTCTTTTTTCGGCCTTACTAACTATGTTACCATGTTACTATGTTACTGTAGCCTATTAAATATTTGTTAAAATATGCAATACAATTTAGGTATATTTTTATTTATTTTTCAATTTTTAAAATGACCAATAATATCACATACAAGGAACAAATACCGCTACACCATGACCAGATGACATATTACCACCACAGTGATCGAATAATATCACATACAAGGAACAAATACCGCAACACCATGTCCAGACCACATATTACCACCACATAGTGACTGAATACTACAATTCTGATCAGTAATTAAATAAAAAAGCACCATACTATCACCATAAGTGCCATTATACACCGGAGATCTGTTGTTATGATACGGTGGTCTAGGAGCAACATGGAACGAGCTCTGAAGGACGTGGTAACTGTACTGACCGCAGTCCCTAAGCTCAACACAACACTAGAAGTAGCCGTGGAATGCTCCTAACTCTCCCTAGGCATCTCGTCACAGCCTAAGAGCTAACTACCCCTAAAGAAAAAAGCAGGAAAACTATCTTGCCTCAGAGAAAATCCCCAAAGGATAGATTAGCCCCCCCACAAATAATGACTGTGAGTGGAGAGGGAAAAGACATACACAGAATGAAACCAGGATGAGCACAGGAGGCCAGTCTAGCTAAATAGATAGGACAGGATGGAATACTGTGCGGTCAGTATAAAACACTACAAAAATCCACGCAGAGTTTACAAAAAATGTCCACACCTGACTTAAGGTGTGGAGGGCAAATCTGCCTCCCTGAGCTTCCAGCAAGACAGAATTAATTCACACTGATAAGCTGGATAAACATAGAAAGCACAGATTGGATAAGTCCACAATCTATGGACAGAAAAGAGCAAGCAATAACTTAGCTTAGCTGAACTGGTCAGGATAACAGGGAACTCCAAAGAGATGTGAATCCAACCAGGAACCATTTACAAGTGGCACTGGCTAAATAAAGAGCCAGACTTAAATAGCCGAACAGAAGAGACAATAAGTGGAGGCAGCTGATGACAGCTAACTCCAAGGAGCAGCCATACCACTAGAAACCACAAGAGGGAGCCCAAGAGCAGAACTCACAATAGTGCTACTTACAACCACTGGAGGGAGCCCAAGAGCGGAATTCACAACAGTACCCCCCCCGCTTGAGGAGGGGTCACCGAACCCTCACCAGAGCCCCCAGGCCGATCAGGACGAGCCAAGTGAAAAGCACGAACCAAATCGGTGGCATGGACATCGGAGGCAACAACCCAAGAATTATCCTCCTGGCCATAACCCTTCCACTTGACAAGATACTGAAGCCTCCGCCTCGAAAAACGAGAATCCAAAATCTTCTCAACCTCATATTCCAACTCTCCCTCAACCAACACCGGGGCAGGAGGGTCAACCGAGGGAACAACGGGCACCACAAATCTCCGCAACAAAGATCTATGGAAAACATTATGAATGGCAAAAGAGGCAGGAAGAGCCAAACGAAAAGACACCGGATTAATAATTTCAGAAATTTTATAAGGACCAATAAACCGAGGCTTAAACTTAGGGGAAGAAACCTTCATAGGAACATGACGAGAAGACAACCAAACCAAATCCCCCACACGAAGCCGGGGACCAACACACCGACGGCTGTTAGCAAAACGTTGAGCCCTTTCCTGAGACAACGTCAAATTGTCCACCACATGAGTCCAAATCTGCTGCAGCCTGTCCACCACAGAATTAATACCAGGACAATCAGAAGGCTCAACCTGCCCAGAAGAAAAACGAGGATGAAAACCAAAATTACAAAAGAAAGGTGAAACCAAAGTAGCCGAACTAGCCCGATTATTAAGGGCAAACTCGGCCAACGGCAAGAAAGACACCCAATCATCCTGATCAGCAGACACAAAGCATCTCAAATAGGTCTGATTAGTTCGCTCAGTTTGGCCATTAGTCTGAGGATGAAACGCCGAAGAAAAAGACAAATCAATGCCCATCCTAGCACAAAAGGCCCACCAAAATCTAGAGACAAACTGAGAACCTCTGTCAGACACAATATTCTCCGGAATGCCATGCAAACGAACCACATGCTGAAAAAATATTGGAACCAGATCTGAGGAGGAAGGCAACTTAGGCAAAGGTACCAGATGGACCATTTTAGAGAACCGGTCACAAACAACCCAGATAACAGACATCTTCTGGGAAACAGGCAGATCCGAAATAAAATCCATGGAAATATGCGTCCAGGGCCTCTCAGGGACCGGCAAAGGCAAAAGCAACCCACTAGCGCGGGAACAGCAAGGCTTGGCCCGGGCGCAAGTCCCACAGGACTGCACAAAAGCACGCACATCGCGCGACAAGGAAGGCCACCAAAAGGACCTAGCAACCAAATCTCTGGTACCAAAAATCCCAGGATGCCCAGCCAACACTGAACAATGAACCTCAGAAATTACCTTACTTGTCCATCTATCAGGAACAAACAGCTTCCCCACTGGACAGCGGTCAGGCCTATCAGCCTGAAATTCCTGAAGCACCCGCCGCAAATCAGGGGAGATAGCAGAAAGAATCACCCCCTCCTTAAGAATGCCAACCGGCTCAAGGACTCCAGGAGAATCAGGCGACAAACTCCTAGAGAGGGCATCAGCCTTAGCATTCTTAGATCCCGGAAGATACGAGACCACAAAATCAAAACGGGAGAAAAACAGGGACCATTAAGCCTGTCTAGGATTCAGCCGCTTGGCCGACTCGAGGTAAATCAGATTCTTATGATCGGTCAGGACCACAACACGGTGTTTAGCTCCCTCAAGCCAATGTCGCCACTCCTCAAACGCCCACTTCATAGCCAACAACTCCCGATTGCCGACATCATAATTGCGTAACGCAGGCGAAAACTTTCTGGAAAAAAAAGCACACGGTTTCATCAAAGAACCATCAGACTCCCTCTGAGACAAAACGGCCCCTGCCCCAATCTCAGAAGTGTCGACCTCAACCTGAAAAGGAAGAGAAACATCCGGTTGACGCAACACAGGGACAGAAGTAAATCGGCGTTTAAGCTCCTGAAAGGCCTCAACAGCCTCAGAGGACCAATTCGTCATATCAGCGCCTTTCTTCGTCAAATCAGTGAGGGGCTTAACCACACTGGAAAAGTTGGCAATGAAACGGCGATAGAAATTAGCAAAGCCCAAAAATTTTTGAAGACCCTTCACAGATGTGGGTTGGATCCAGTCATGAATAGCTCGGACCTTAACAGGATCCATTTCTATAGACGAGGGAGAAAAAATAAACCCCAAAAAAGAGACCTTCTGAACTCCGAATAGGCACTTAGACCCCTTCACAAATAAAGCATTATCACGAAGGATCTGGAACACCATCCTGACCTGCTTCACATGAGACTCCCAATCATCAGAAAAAATCAAAATATCATCCAAATATACGACCATGAATTTATCAAGATAACTGCGGAAAATATCATGCATGAAAGACTGGAACTCAGATGGAGCATTAGAGAGCCCAAATGGCATCACAAGGTATTCAAAATGGCCTTCGGGCGTATTAAATGCAGTTTTCCATCCGTCACCCTGTTTAATACGAACAAGATTATATGCCCCTCGGAGGTCAATCTTAGTAAACCAACTAGCCCCCTTAATCTGAGCAAACAAATCAGTAAGCAAAGGCAAGGGGTATTGGAATTTGACCGTGATCTTATTAAGAAGACGATAATCAATACAGGGTCTCAAGGAGCCATCCTTCTTAGCAACAAAAAAGAAACCCGCTCCCAATGGTGACGAAGAGGGCCGAATATGCCCTTTCTCCAAAGATTCCTTAACATAGCTCCGCATGGCGGCATGCTCTGGCACAGACAGATTGAAAAGTCGGCCCTTAGGGAACTTACAACCAGGAATCAAGTTAATAGCACAATCACAGTCCCTATGTGGAGGAAGGGAACTGGACTTGGGCTCATCAAATACATCCTGGAAATCCGACAAAAACTCAGGGACCTCAGAAGAGGGGGAAGAGGAAATTGACATCAAAGGAACGTCATTATGTACTATGTACTCCTCGACAACCCCAACTAGTCACCGACATAGTTTTCCAATCCAGCACCGGATTATGTTCCTGTAACCATGGAAATCCCAGTACAACAACATCATGCAGGTTATGCAACACCAGAAAACGGCAATCTTCCTGATGTGCAGGAGCCATGTACATAGTCATCCGTGTCCAGTACTGAGGTTTATCCTTGGCCAAGGGTGTAGCATCAATGCCCCTCAAAGGAATAGGGCTCTGCAAAGGCTGCAAGGAAAAACCACAGCGCCTGGCGAATTCTAAGTCCATTAAGTTCACGGCAGCGCCTGAATCCACAAATGCCATGACAGAAAAGGACGACAATGAGCAAATCAGGGTCACAGATAAGAGAAATTTAGGCTGTATAGTACTAATGGTAACAGACCTAGCGACTCTCTTAGTACGCTTAGGGTAATCAGAGATAACATGAGCCGAATCACCACAGTAAAAACACAGCCTATTCTGACGTCTGAATTCCTGCCATTCTATTCTAGTCAAAATCCTATCACATTGCATAGGTTCAGGACTTTGCTCAGAGGATACTGCCATATGGTGCACAGCTTTGCGCTCGCGCAGACGCCGATCAATCTGAATGGCTAGAGACATAGATTCGCTCAAACCGGCAGGCGTAGGAAATCCCACCATAACATCTTTAAGGGTTTCAGAAAGACCTTTTCTGAAAATAGCAGCCAGAGCCTCTTCATTCCATTTAGTGAGCACAGACCATTTTCTAAATTTCTGGCAGTATAACTCTGCCTCTTCCTGACCTTGACACAAGGCCAACAGGGTTTTTTCTGCATGATCCACAGAATTAGGTTCGTCATACAATAATCCGAGCGCTTGAAAAAATGCATCAACATTCAATAATGCCGGATCCCCTGTTTCAAGAGAAAAAGCCCAGTCTTGAGGGTCACCACGCAGCAAGGATATGATGATTTTTACTTGCTGAATGGGATCACCAGAAGAACGGGGTTTCAAAGCAAAAAACAATTTGCAGTTATTTTTAAAGTTCAAAAACTTGGATCTGTCCCCAAAAAAACAAATCAGGAGTAGGAATTCTAGGCTCTAAAGCCGGAGTCTGGACAACATAGTCCTGGATACTCTGTACTCTTGCAGCAAGTTGATCCACACGAGAAAACAAACCCTGAACATCCATGCCAAAGCATATATCCTGAACCACCCAGATATCAAGAGGAAAAAAAAAAAATACAAACCAAAGCACAGAAAAAAAAATGATTCAGTACTTTCTTTTCCTTCTTTTGAGATGCATTTAATTCATTTTTGGCCACTTGTACTGTTATGATACGGTGGTCTAGGAGCAACATGGAACGAGCTCTGAAGGACGTGGTAACTGTACTGACCGCAGTCCCTAAGCACAACACTAGAAGTAGCCGTGGAATGCTCCTAACTCTCCCTAGGCATCTCGTCACAGCCTAAGAGCTAGCTACCCCTAAAGAAAGAAGCAGGAAAACTATCTTGCCTCAGAGAAAATCCCCAAAGGATAGATTAGCCCCCCACAAATAATGACTGTGAGTGGAGAGGGAAAAGACATACACAGAGTGAAACCAGGATGAGCACAGGAGGCCAGTCTAGCTAAATAGATAGGACAGGATGGAATACTGTGCGGTCAGTATAAAACACTACAAAAATCCACGCAGAGTTTACAAAAAATCTCCACACCTGACTAAAGGTGTGGAGGGCAAATTTGCCTCCCAGAGCTTCCAGCAAGACAGAATTAATTCACACTGATAAGCTGGATAAACATAGAAAGCACAGATAGGATAAGTCCACAATCTATGGACAGAAAAGAGCAAGCAATAACTTAGCTTAGCTGAACTGGTCAGGATAACAGGGAACTCCAAAGAGATGTGAATCCAACCAGGAACCATTTACAAGTGGCAATGGCTGAATAAAGAGCCAGACTTAAATAGCCGAACAGAAGAGACGATAAGTGGAGGCAGCTGATGACAGCTAACTCCAAGGAGCAGCCATACCACTAGAAACCACAAGAGGTAGCCCAAGAGCAGAACTCACAAAAGTGCCACTTGCAACCACCGGAGGGAGCCCAAGAGCGGAATTCACAACAATCTGTACTTAGTATGCAGTGTCTGTGTACAGATAATATAGTGATCACTAGTGAAATTATACACAGGAGCTCTGTATATGGTATACAGTGTATAGTGTCAGTGTGTAGGTAACACACTGACTCACCAGTGACGTCTCTAGGTGAAGTCCTTCATCTTTCATCCAGCACAGACCGCCATCATTTCATCCAGCCAGGGCTCGTCTCTGCAGGAAATAACACAGTTATCATGAGCTCCGCTTGTAGAATACATTACTTAATTTTTCACAACTTCTACATTACACCACATGAAGAAAAAGAGGCAACATAGTATCACTCTATACAGTAACAGGACCGCCCCCTCATTTAAAACAGTATACTCAAAAAATAAAATAAATACATCACTGCAGTAATAATATCCCTAAATTAGCCCCTATCGTAATAATATTCCCCATCCTGGCCACCGTGTGTCTCTTTCCTGGCATCAGCCATATGTTCTCCCATCCTGCCCTCATGAGTATCCATTCTGCCCCATATGATCTCCCCATCCTGCCCCATATGATCGCCCCATGTGATCTCTCCATCCGGCCCCATCTGTCTCCATCATATCCATCCTGCCCCATGATCCTGCACGATCTTTCTCCAATTCTGCCCCCAGTGTCTCCAATCATGCCCCATGTCTCCATTCTGCCCCCTATGTCTCCAACCATGCCCCCGTGTCTGCAATCTTGCCACTTGTCTCCAATTATGCCCCCTGTGTCTCCATTCTGCCCCATCTGTCTCCAATCCTCCCCTGTTGTGAATTCTGTGGCTGAGTTCACTTCTGTGGTCACAAGTGGTATTTCAGTCTCTGGGCTTCCTCCCTCAGGTGTTTTGGTGAGCTCGTTGGCTGCCTTGCTATTTAGCTCCACCTGAGTCTGTCTTCCTTGCTCCTTGTCAATGTTCCAGTGTTGGATCTGAGCTACTGCATCTTTCCTTGGGCCTGCTGCTCTGCTAGATAAGTGCTTCTAGTTTGTTTTCTGTTTTTTCTGTCCAGCTTGCTATTAACTTTTGCTGGAAGCTCTGAGAAGCAAAGGGGTGCACCGCCGTGCTGTTAGTTCGGCACGGTGGGTCTTTTTGCCCCTTTGCGTGGTTTTCGTTTTAGGGTTTTTTGTAGACTGCATAGTTCTCTTTGCTATCCTCGCTCTGTCTAGAATATCGGGCCTCACTTTGCTGAATCTATTTCATTCCTACGTTTGTCTTTTCATCTTGCTAACAGTCATTATATGTGGGGGGCTGCCTATTCCTTTGGGGTATTTCTCTGAGGTAAGTCAGGCTTGTATTTCTATCTTCAGGCTAGTCAGCTCCTCAGGCAGTGCCGAGTTGCATAGGTAGTGATAGGCGCAATCCACTGCTGCTTATAGTTGTGTGAGGATAGATCAGGTACTGCAGTCTACAGAGATTCCACGTCTCAGAGCTCGTCCTATTGTTTTTGGTTATTGCCAGATCTCTGTATGTGCGCTGATTACTGCACGCTGGACTGGGCGTTTTCTCTTGCACCAGGAGATTCTGCATTGAGTAATGTTGATGCATTTTTCCAGGCGCTGGGATTGCTTTACGATGAGCCTAATTCAGTGGATCAGGCTGAGAAAAATCTGCTGGCTTTATGCCAGGGTCAGGATGATGTAGAAGTATATTGTCAGAAATTTAGGAAGTGGTCAGTACTCACTCTGTGGAATGAATCTGCACTAGCGGCTTTGTTCAGAAAGGGTCTCTCTGAAGCTCTTAAGGATGTAATGGTGGGATTTCCTATGCCTGCTGGTTTGAATGAGTCTATGTCCTTGGCCATTCAGATCGGTCGTCGCTTGTGCGAGCGTAAATCTGTGCACCATCTGGCGGTATTGTCTGAGAGTAAACCTGAGCCTATGCAGTGCGACAGGACTATGACTAAAGTAGAACGGCAAGAACACAGACGTCTGAACAGACTGTGTTTCTATTGTGGTGATTCTACTCATGCTATTTCTAATTGTCCTAAACGCACTAGGCGGTTCCATAGCTCTGCCGTTATTGGTACTGTACAGTCCAAATTCCTTTTGTCCATTACCTTAATGTGCTCTTTGTCATCGTATTCTGTCATGGCGTTTGTGGATTCAGGCGCTGCCCTGAATCTGATGGATTTGGATTATGCTAAACGTTGTGGATTTTTCTTGGAGCCTTTGCGGTGTCCTATTCCGTTGAAAGGAATTGATGCTACACCTTTGGCCAAGAATAAGCCTCAGTACTGGGCCCAGCTGACCATGTGCATGGCTCCTGCACATCAGGAAGTTATTCGCTTTCTGGTACTGCATAATTTGCATGATGTGGTCGTGTTGGGGTTGCCATGGCTACAAACCCATAATCCAGTATTGGATTGGAACTCTATGTCGGTAACCAGCTGGGGTTGTCAGGGAGTACATGGTGATGTTCCATTTTTGTCTATTTCGTCATCCATTCCTTCTGACATCCCAGAGTTCTTGTCGGACTTTCAGGATGTATTTGAAGAGTCCAAGTCTGATGCCCTACCTCCGCATAGGAATTGTGATTGTGCTATCGATTTGATTCCTGGTAGTAAATTCCCTAAGGGTCGTTTATTTAATTTGTCCGTACCTGAACACACCGCTATGCGCAGTTATGTGAAGGAGTCCCTGGAGAAGGGACATATTCGCCCATCGTCGTCACCATTGGGAGCAGGGTTTTTTTTTTGTAGCCAAGAAGGATGGTTCGCTAAGACCGTGTATTGATTACCGCCTTCTTAATAAGATCACTGTTAAGTTTCAGTATCCCTTGCCATTGATTTCTGACTTGTTTGCTCGGATTAAGGGGGCTAGTTGGTTTACTAAGATTGATCTTCGTGGTGCGTATAATCTGGTGAGAATCAGGCAGGGAGATGAATGGAAAACGGCATTTAATACGCCCGAGGGTCATTTTGAGTATCTGGTGATGCCGTTCGGACTTGCCAATGCTCCATCTGTTTTTCAGTCTTTTATGCATGACATTTTCCGTGAGTATCTGGATAAATTCTTGATTGTTTACTTGGATGACATTTTGATCTTCTCAGATGATTGGGAGTCTCATGTGAAGCAAGTCAGAATGGTTTTCCAGGTACTGCGTGCTAATTCCTTGTTCGTGAAGGGATCAAAGTGTCTCTTCGGTGTGCAGAAAGTTTCATTTTTGGGGTTCATCTTTTCCCCTTCTACTATCGAGATGGATCCGGTTAAGGTTCAGGCCATCCAGGATTGGACTCAGCCGACATCTATAAAAAGTCTGCTGAAATTCCTGGGCTTTGCTAATTTTTATCGTCGCTTCATCTGTAATTTTTCTAGCATTGCCAGACCATTGACCGATTTGACCAAGAAGGGTGCTGATTTGGTTATTTGGTCTTCTGCTGCCGTGGAAGCTTTTCAGGAGTTGAAGCGTCGTTTTTGCTGTGCCCCTGTGTTGTGTCAACCTGATGTTTCTCTTCCGTTCCAGGTCGAGGTTGATGCTTCTGAGATTGGTGCAGGGGCGGTTTTGTCACAGAGAGGTTCTGGTTGCTCAGTGTTCAAACCATAGTAACATAGTAACATAGTAACATAGTTAGTAAGGCCGAAAAAAGACATTTGTCCATCCAGTTCAGCCTATATTCCATCATAATAAATACCCAGATCTACGTCCTTCTACAGAACCTAATAATTGTATGATACAATATTGTTCTGCTCCAGGAAGACATCCAGGCCTCTCTTGAACCCCTCGACTGAGTTCGCCATCACCACCTCCTCAGGCAAGCAATTCCAGATTCTCACTGCCCTAACAGTAAAGAATCCTCTTCTATGTTGGTGGAAAAACCTTCTCTCCTCCAGACGCAAAGAATGCCCCCTTGTGCCCGTCACCTTCCTTGGTATAAACAGATCCTCAGCGAGATATTTGTATTGTCCCCTTATATACTTATACATGGTTATTAGATCGCCCCTCATTCGTCTTTTTTCTAGACTAAATAATCCTAATTTCGCTAATCTATCTGGGTATTGTAGTTCTCCCATCCCCTTTATTAATTTTGTTGCCCTCCTTTGTACTCTCTCTAGTTCCATTATATCCTTCCTGAGCACCGGTGCCCAAAACTGGACACAGTACTCCATGTGCGGTCTAACTAGGGATTTGTACAGAGGCAGTATAATGCTCTCATCATGTGTATCCAGACCTCTTTTAATGCACCCCATGATCCTGTTTGCCTTGGCAGCTGCTGCCTGGCACTGGCTGCTCCAGGTAAGTTTATCATTAACTAGGATCCCCAAGTCCTTCTCCCTGTCAGATTTACCCAGTGGTTTCCCGTTCAGTGTGTAATGGTGATATTGATTCCCTCTTCCCATGTGTATAACCTTACATTTATCATTGTTAAACCTCATCTGCCACCTTTCAGCCCAAGTTTCCAACTTATCCAGATCCATCTGTAGCAGAATACTATCTTCTCTTGTATTAACTGCTTTACATAGTTTTGTATCATCTGCAAATATCGATATTTTACTGTGTAAACCTTCTACCAGATCATTAATGAATATGTTGAAGAGAACAGGTCCCAATACTGACCCCTGCGGTACCCCACTGGTCACAGCGACCCAGTTAGAGACTATACCATTTATAACCACCCTCTGCTTTCTATCACTAAGCCAGTTACTAACCCATTTACACACATTTTCCCCCAGACCAAGCATTCTCATTTTGTGTACCAACCTCTTGTGCGGCACGGTATCAAACGCTTTGGAAAAATCGAGATATACCACGTCCAATGACTCACCGTGGTCCAGCCTATAGCTCACCTCTTCATAAAAACTGATTAGATTGGTTTGACAGGAGCGATTTCTCATAAACCCATGCTGATATGGAGTTAAACAGTTATTCTCATTGAGATAATCCAGAATAACATCCCTCAGAAACCCTTCAAATATTTTACCAACAATAGAGGTTAGACTTACTGGCCTATAATTTCCAGGTTCACTTTTAGAGCCCTTTTTGAATATTGGCACCACATTTGCTATGCGCCAGTCCTGCGGAACAGACCCTGTCGCTATAGAGTCCCTAAAAATAAGAAATAATGGTTTATCTATTACATTACTTAGTTCTCTTAGTACTCGTGGGTGTATGCCATCCGGACCCGGAGATTTATCTATTTTAATCTTATTTAGCCGGTTTCGCACCTCTTCTTGGGTTAGATTGGTGACCCTTAATATAGGGTTTTCATTGTTTCTTGGGATTTCACCTAGCATTTCATTTTCCACCGTGAATACCGTGGAGAAGAAGGTGTTTAATATGTTAGCTTTTTCCTCGTCATCTACAACCATTCTTTCCTCACTATTTTTTAAGGGGCCTACATTTTCAGTTTTTATTCTTTTACTATTGATATAGTTGAAGAACAGTTTGGGATTAGTTTTACTCTCCTTAGCAATGTGCTTCTCTGTTTCCTTTTTGGCAGCTTTAATTAGTTTTTTAGATAAAGTATTTTTCTCCCTATAGTTTTTTAGAGCTTCAATGGTGCCATCCTGCTTTAGTAGTGCAAATGCTTTCTTTTTACTGTTAATTGCCTGTCTTACTTCTTTGTTTAGCCACATTGGGTTTTTCCTATTTCTAGTCCTTTTATTCCCACAAGGTATAAACCGCTTACACTGCCTATTTAGGATGTTCTTAAACATTTCCCATTTATTATCTGTATTCTTATTTCTGAGGATATTGTCCCAGTCTACCAGATTAAGGGCATCTCTAAGCTGTTCAAACTTTGCCTTCCTAACGTTCAATGTTTTTGTGACTCCCTGACAAGTCCCCCTAGTGAAAGACAGGTGAAACTGTACAATATTGTGGTCGCTATTTCCTAGATGCCCGACCACCTGCAGATTTGTTATTCTGTCAGGTCTATTAGATAGTATTAGGTCTAAAAGTGCTGCTCCTCTGGTTGGATTCTGCACCAATTGTGAAAGATAATTTTTCTTGGTTATTAGCAGAAACCTGTTGCCTTTATGGGTTTCACAGGTTTCTGTTTCCCAGTTAATATCCGGGTAGTTAAAGTCCCCCATAACCAGGACATCATTATGGGTTGCAGCTTCATCTATCTGCTTTAGAAGTAGACTTTCCATGCTTTCTGTTACATTTGGGGGTTTGTAACAGACCCCAATGAGAATTTTGTTACCATTTTTCCCTCCATGAATTTCAACCCATATGGACTCGACATCCTCATTCCCTTCGCTAATATCCTCCCTTAAAGTGGACTTTAGACAAGACTTTACATAGAGACAAACCCCTCCTCCTCTCCGATTTTTACGATCCTTTCTAAACAGACTGTAACCCTGTAAGTTAACTGCCCAGTCATAGCTTTCATCTAACCATGTCTCGGTTATTCCCACTATGTCAAAGTTACCTGTAGATATTTCTGCTTCTAGTTCTTCCATCTTGTTTGTCAGGCTTCTGGCGTTTGCGAGCATGCAGTTTAGAGGATTTTGTTTTGTTCCAATCTCCTCACTGTGGATTGTTTTAGAAATGTTCTTACCTCCCTTCAGAGTATGTTTTCCTGGGTCGTCTTTGTTTGAGTCTAATGTTTTTCTTCCCGTCCCCTCTTCTTCTAGTTTAACGCCCTCCTGATGAGTGTAGCGAGTCTTCTGGCGAATGTGTGTTTCCCAGGTTTGTTGAGGTGTAGTCCGTCTCTGGCGAGGAGTCCATCATACCAATAATTCACACCGTGGTCCAGGAATCCAAATCCTTGTTGTCTGCACCATCGTCTTAGCCAGTTGTTTGCATCAAGGATCCTGTTCCATCTCCTGGTGCCATGCCCGTCTACTGGAAGGATAGAAGAAAAAACTACCTGTGCATCCAGTTCCTTTACTTTCTTCCCCAACTCTTCAAAGTCCTTGCAGATTGTCGGTAGGTCCTTCCTTGCCGTGTCATTGGTGCCAACATGTATCAGAAGAAATGGGTGGACGTCCTTGGAGCTGAAGAGCTTTGGTATCCTATCGGTCACATCCTTGATCATCGCACCTGGAAGGCAGCATACTTCTCTTGCAGTTATGTCCGGTCTGCAGATGGCTGCTTCTGTGCCTCTCAGTAGTGAGTCTCCCACCACCACCACTCTTCGTTGCTTCTTGGCTGTACTTTTTGCTGTCACTTGTTGCTGTGTGCCCTTTTCTTTTTTGCTTGCTGGTATTGCTTCATTCTTAGGTGTGCCATCTTCATCCTCTACAAAGATTTGATATCGGTTCTTCAGTTGTGTGGTTGGTGATTTCTCCATGGTCTTCTTGCTTCTTTTGGTCACATGCTTCCACTCATCTGCTTTTGGAGGTTCTCTGACACTTTTTTCACCTTCTGTGACCAGTAGAGATGCTTCTGTTCTGTCTAGAAAGTCTTCATTCTCTTTGATGAGTTTCAAAGTTGCTATTCTTTCTTCCAGACCCCGCACCTTTTCTTCTAAAAGGGCCACTAGTCTACACTTCTGACAGGTGAAATTGGATTCTTCTTCTGGTCGATCTGTGAACATGTAGCACATGCTGCAGCTCACCATGTAGGTTGTCACATCTGCCATGTTGCTCCTAGATCCTGCTGACTTGCTGTGTGTTTTCCTTCTTGTGTAATCTACTCAGCCAAGCTCTCTTGCAATAATGTCCTACAGGCAAAAATTCGCGCGCCGTAAGGAAATTTTCTGCTGCTGAGCGTAATTATGATGTGGGCAACCGAGAGTTGCTGGCCATGAAGTGGGCATTCGAGGAGTGGCGTCATTGGCTTGAGGGTGCTAAGCATCGCGTGGTGGTATTGACTGATCATAAGAACCTTACTTATCTTGAGTCTGCCAAGCGCTTGAATCCTAGACAGGCCCGTTGGTCGTTATTTTTTGCTCGTTTTGATTTTGTGATTTCATACCTTCCGGGCTCTAAAAATGTGAAGGCGGATGCTCTGTCTAGGAGTTTTGTGCCCGACTCTCCGGGGTTATCTGAGCCGGCGAGTATCCTCAAGGAAGGAGTCATTGTGTCTGCCATCTCCCCTGATTTGCGGAGAGTGTTGCAGAAATTTGAGGCTAATAAACCTGATCGTTGTCCGGCCGAGAAACTGTTCGTCCCTGATAGGTGGACTAGTAAAGTTATCTCTGAACTTCACTGTTCGGTGCTGGCCGGTCATCCAGGAATCTTTGGTACCAGGGAGTTGGTTGCTAGATCCTTCTGGTGGCCATCTCTGTCACGGGATGTGCGTGCTTTTGTGCAGTCCTGTGGAATTTGTGCTAGGGCTAAGCCCTGCTGTTCACGTGCCAGTGGGTTGCTTTTGCCCTTGCCGGTCCCGAAGGGGCCTTGGACACATATTTCGATGGATTTCATTTCTGACCTTCCCGTTTCTCAAAAAATGTCGGTCATTTGGGTGGTCTGTGATCGCTTTTCTAAAATGGTCCATCTGGTGCCCTTGGTTAAATTGCCTTCCTCCTCTGATTTGGTGCCTTTGTTCTTCCAGCATGTGGTTCGTTTACATGGCATTCCTGAGAATATTGTTTCTGACAGAGGTTCCCAGTTTGTCTCGAGGTTCTGGCGAGCCTTTTGTGGTAGGATGGGCATTGACCTATCTTTCTCCTCGGCCTTCCATCCTCAGACTAATGGCCAGACCGAACGAACCAATCAGACCTTGGAAACATATCTGAGATGTTTTGTTTCCGCTGACCAGGATGATTGGGTGTCATTTTTGCCGTTGGCTGAGTTCGCCCTTAATAATCGGGCCAGCTCGGCTACCTTGGTCTCTCCATTTTTCTGCAATTCTGGGTTCCATCCTCGTTTCTCTTCAGGACAGGTTGAGTCTTCGGACTGTCCTGGTGTGGATTCTGTGGTGGACAGGTTGCAGCAGATCTGGACTCAGGTAGTGGACAATTTGACCTTGTCCCAGGAGAAGGCTCAGCTTTTTGCTAATCGCAGACGCCGTGTGGGACCCCGACTTCGTGTTGGGGATCTGGTTTGGTTATCTTCTCGTCATATTCCTATGAAGGTTTCCTCTCCTAAATTTAAACCTCGTTTTATTGGTCCGTATAGGATTTCTGAGATTCTCAATCCGGTGTCTTTTCGTCTGACCCTCCCAGACTCCTTTTCCATACATAATGTATTCCATAGGTCGTTGTTGAGGAGATACGTGGCACCTATGGTTCCATCTGTGGAGCCTCCTGCCCCTGTTTTGGTGGAGGGGGAATTGGAGTATATTGTGGAGAAGATTTTGGATTCTCGTGTCTCTAGACGGAAACTCCAGTATCTGGTCAAATGGAAGGGTTATGCTCAGGAAGATAATTCCTGGGTTTTTGCCTCTGATGTCCATGCCCCAGATCTTGTTCGTGCCTTTCATGTGGCTCATCCTGGTCGGCCTGGGGGTTCTGGTGAGGGTTCGGTGACCCCTCCTCAAGGGGGGGGTACTGTTGTGAATTCTGTGTCTGAGTTCACTTCTGTGGTCACAAGTGGTATTGCAGTCTCTGGGCTTCCTCCCTCAGGTGTTTTGGTGAGCTCGTTGGCTGCCTTGCTATTTAGCTCCACCTGAGTCTGTCTTCCTTGCTCCTTGTCAATGTTCCAGTGTTGGATCTGAGCTACTGCATCTTTCCTTGGGCCTGCTGCTCTGCTAGATAAGTGCTTCTAGTTTGTTTTCTGTTTTTTCTGTCCAGCTTGCTATTAACTTTTGCTGGAAGCTCTGAGAAGCAAAGGGGTGCACCGCCGTGCTGTTAGTTCGGCACGGTGGGTCTTTTTGCCCCTTTGCGTGGTTTTCGTTTTAGGGTTTTTTGTAGACTGCATAGTTCTCTTTGCTATCCTCGCTCTGTCTAGAATATCGGGCCTCACTTTGCTGAATCTATTTCATTCCTACGTTTGTCTTTTCATCTTGCTAACAGTCATTATATGTGGGGGGCTGCCTATTCCTTTGGGGTATTTCTCTGAGGTAAGTCAGGCTTGTATTTCTATCTTCAGGCTAGTCAGCTCCTCAGGCAGTGCCGAGTTGCATAGGTAGTGATAGGCGCAATCCACTGCTGCTTATAGTTGTGTGAGGATAGATCAGGTACTGCAGTCTACAGAGATTCCACGTCTCAGAGCTCGTCCTATTGTTTTTGGTTATTGCCAGATCTCTGTATGTGCGCTGATTACTGCACGCTGTGTTGCCTGATTGCCAGCCATAACACTCCCCCATCTGTCTCCAGTCATGCCCCCATGTCTTTCATCCTGCCCCGTGTCTCCAATCATGCCCCGTATCTCCATTCTGCCCCGTGTCCAGCATTCTGCCCCAATGTCCAGCATTCTGCCCCAATGTCCAGCATTCTGCCCCAGTGTCCAGCATTCTGCCCCAGTGTCCAGCATTCTGCCCCAGTGTCCAGCATTCTGCCCCAGTGTCCAGCATTCTGCCCCAGTGTCCAGCATTCTGCCCCTGTGTCCAGCATTCTGCCCCTGTGTCCAGCATTCTGCCCCTGTGTCCAGCATTCTGCCCCTGTGTCCAGCATTCTGCCCCTGTGTCCAGCATTCTGCCCCTGTGTCCAGCGTTCTGCCCCTGTGTCCAGCGTTCTGCCCCTGTGTCCAGCGTTCTGCCCCTGTGTCCAGCGTTCTGCCCCTGTGTCCAGCGTTCTGCCCCTGTGTCCAGCGTTCTGCCCCTGTGTCCAGCGTTCTGCCCCTGTGTCCAGCGTTCTGCCCCTGTGTCCAGCATTCTGCCCCTGTGTCCAGCATTCTGCCCCTGTGTCCAGCATTCTGCCCCTGTCACTGTGTCCAGCATTCTGCCCCTGTCACTGTGTCCAGCATTCTGCCCCTGTCACTGTGTCCAGCATTCTGCCCCTGTCACTGTGTCCAGCATTCTGCCCCTGTCACTGTGTCCAGCATTCTGCCTCCGGGTCTCACAGTCTGCCCCTGTCACTGTGTCCAGCATTCTGCCCCTGTCACTGTGTCCAGCATTCTGCCCCTGTCACTGTGTCCAGCATTCTGCCCCTGTCACTGTGTCCAGCATTCTGCCCCTGTCACTGTGTCCAGCATTCTGCCCCTGTCACTGTGTCCAGCATTCTGCCCCTCTGTGTGTCCAGCATTCTGCCCCTCTGTGTGTCCAGCATTCTGCCCCTCTGTGTCCAGCATTCTGCCCCACTGTGTGTCCAGCATTCTGCCCCTCTGTGTGTCCAGCATTCTGCCCCACTGTGTGTCCAGCATTCTGCCCCACTGTGTGCCCAGCATTCTGCCCCTCTGTGTGCCCAGCATTCTGCCCCTCTGTGTGCCTAGCATTCTGCCCCACTGTGTGCCCAGCATTCTGCCCCACTGTGTGCCCAGCATTCTGCCCCACTGTGTGCCCAGCATTCTGCCCCACTGTGTGTCCAGCATTCTGCCCCTGTGTGTCCAGCATCCTGCCCCCGGGCCCCCCTAGATCGCCGCTCTCAAAGAAAAAAAAAACACGAGTTCTTACCTGGCCGTACTCCTGCGCCGGGCGAAGATTCCTCCAGGCTCCACACAGACGCACTCGCCGGGCCCGGCGGCTGACAATGACGTCAGACGCCGGCGACGCCAGAGAGTGCGTACTGCGGCCCCATTCAGCTGCCAGCCTCAGACTGGCTGGCGGCTGTTAACTATTGACGTGTGGGCGCGGGCCCGCACGTCAATAGTGTGCCGCAGCGCCTGCAGGGGGGCCCGGTGAGCAGATGAGACGGGGCCCGATGCGGGCCCCCTCTGCTCACCGGGCCCCATACGCCAGTCACGGCTGTAATGCCCTGATGGCGGCCTTGTCGGTGTGCATCTATCATCGCACATGGAATGCCTTTTTCTAATGGTACAGGGATCGTGGGCGTCCTCCTCTTGACTCTCCATTCCAACCATTTTGGAGTTCCTCCAGACTTGCCTGGATTCAGGTCTGGCACTTAGTTCCCTCAAGGGCCAGCTCTCGGCTTTATCTGTTCTGTTTCAGCGTAGGATTGCTTCCAATCTGCAGGTGAGGACTTTCATCCACGGAGTCTCCCATGTGGCACCTCCATATAAAATGCCGCTGGATACCTGGGACCTTAACTTGGTCCTAGATGTTCTTCAGGAGACGCCCTTTGTTCCACTGAAGGAAGTCTCATTAACCTACCTTTCCTGGAAGGTCGCTTTTCTGGTTGCGGTGATGTCAATCAGACTGGTCTCAGAGCTTGCCGCTCTGTCCTGCCGAGCTCCTTTCCTAGTTTTCCACCAGGACAAGGTGGTTCTTAGGCTGTCCCCATCCTTCCTGCCCGAGATGGTCTCTTCCTTCCACCTTTAACAAGGACATTGTCCTGCTCTCTCTATGCCTGATGCCAGTACACAGAGTAGAAAGAGCTCTTCACACTCTGGATCTGGTGAGCACTCATAAGATGTTTCTCTGCTCAGTCCGAAACTTGGATGCCTTGTTTGTTCTTCCGGAAGGGCACAGGAAGGGACTAGCGGTTTCAAAGTCCACAATAGCCAGATGGATTTGCTCGGCGATTCAGGAGTCCTACTGGTGCAGAGGCAAGTCTATCCCAGCGGGGATTAGGGCACACTCCACTCAGTCGATGGGCGCATCTTTGGCCATTTGGCACCATACGTCGGTGGAACAAGTTTGCAAGGCTACAACTTGGTTCAGTCTGCATACATTCTCAGAGCGCTACAATTTTCACACCCAGGCTACCGC
Organism: Ranitomeya imitator; assembly: GCF_032444005.1. Lineage (NCBI taxonomy): Eukaryota > Metazoa > Chordata > Amphibia > Anura > Dendrobatidae > Ranitomeya > Ranitomeya imitator. Next base: position 711,467,192 of record NC_091282.1, on the reverse strand, counting down.
AGATTCGGGCTTGGGCAGACGAATCTTGCAGGCTGCGGTATTACATCTTTAGACAGTTGTTGTCTGAGGTTTTGATTCGTTATCTCAGTTTCCCACCCACGGGCTGCTTTAGGAATTCCCATGGTCCTGTGTCTTCCAATGAGGTGAAGGAGAAGCAGGGATTTTTGTGTACTCACCGTAAAATCCTTTTCCCTGATCCACTCATTGGGGGACACAGCACCCATCCTGTTTGCCTGACGGTTGGCTTTGTTCTTTGATTTGACATGTACCCTTATTTGATGTTTATGTTCTCCTACTGCTTTGCTGAATTGGTTCAGCTAGAGCTAGTGTGTGAGTGTATACTGCAGAGGAGGAGCTAATCTTCTTTGTATGCGCTTGGTGTCAGCCTCCTAGCAGCAGAAGCATACACCCATGGTCCTGTGTCCCCCAATAAGTGGCTCAGAGAAAAGGATTTTATGGTTAATAACAAAAATCCCTGTTTTTTTTTTTTATGCATTTCTAGGGCATAGGAAAAAGCTGCCAAAAGTGACCTCTTTTTGGAAACTACACTATTCAGAGTTCACGTAGGGAGGTTCTTGTGTAATCAGTGTTAGAATTCTTCAATTCTTTAGATGCCCGTGCTCTGGGGCAGGACTGTAGGAGTCTTCTCTTCCTGCTCTAAGCCAGAGCAATCAAGGACAGACCTGCTCACGTGCCGCCCTGAAACACAAACTGTCTGTCTCTCTCTCTGTTTCTGATGAGGAACATGTTTGTGCTTCAGGGTGGCCAGTGGGCAGGCCTTTCCTTGGTTTCTCTGGCTTAGAGCAGCAAGATAAGACTCTGCCTACAGTCCTGCCCTGGAGCACGGACATCTCATTAGTTGAAAAGGTTTAACGCTGATTACACAAGAACCACAAGACAGATTTCTTCACCCCATGTATCATTTTAATCAGTATAACGGCGGCAACCTGACAATGCCTGAACTTTACTTAGCAAAATCCTGCTGACAGGTTCCCTTTAGGCTAATCTGTGCTGTATTGTGATATACAACACCCCTATATATTTTGTCTTTTGTTCTCCTGAACTTCACTTCATTCCCTGCACCCACTTCACAACTTCCTGTGCTTAATTATCTAACCACACAGCCAGAGCTGGCACCCAATCACTGGCTGTCAGTAATCTGCCCCTTCGCTGACCTCTGTCATCAGTCCAGTATTGGAAATAACAGAGCATTGTTCTGTATCTGTGGAAAGCAGCACAATCGCTGCACATCACACCCACAGTGGCGATAGTGTCACATGTCCCCATATTACCCCTGACATATAAATACTGTGAAGAGTCTATAGTCTTGTGTATATATCTACTAGAGATCGACGGAGCCCTGGATGTTCGAGTTCGGCCGATTAGTTTAAAAAAAAAGAAATTTGGGTACCCGAACCCAGACCCCATTTATGTGATTGGGGGGCCTGAACATCCAGTGTTTAGCACGCTGTCATGTACATGACAGTGTGGCCAACGCTGCTTCTGACCGGCGGTAAAACATTACCGCCGGTCAGACTGTCAGACTGCCGCATTTCCCATGCTGTCAAATAATGATGGCATGAGCCCGCAGCTGTGATTGGAGGTAAAAAGTTTACCTATGGTTACTGGCTTCAGCTGTTGGGACTACTGCTCCCATCAGCCGACGCCTGCTGCCGCTAATAACAGTGAGAACAGGCAGCGGCTGATGGGAGTAATCATCAGCCGGCGCCTGCGCTCTAAATAAATAAAAAGAAAACTAAACGGGTTCCCATGTATTATTGATAACCAGCCAGGCAAAACTGACAGCTGTCAGCTTTAGCAAGGTTGGTTATCGAGAATAGAGAGGTCTGCACGCTGTGGTTTTTTTTTTATTATTATTTCAATAATTAAAAAAGTAGTGTCTTCTCCTCCCCCCTCCATTTTTGACAACCAGCCAAGCTAAAGCAAACAGCTTGGGGCTGGTATTCTCGAGCTGTTAAGGGGCTATAGATATGCCCCCCACCCAGCCTAAAAATAGCAGCACGCAGCCGCACAGAAAGTGTATCTATTAGATGCCTCAATTCTGGCGCTTTGCCCTGCTCTTCCCAGTTTCCCTGTGGCGGTGGCAAGAGGGGTAATATTTGTGGGGTTGAGGTCACCTTTGTATTGTCCAGTGATATCAAGCCCACGGATTACTAATGGAGAGGCTTCTATAAAACACCCATCCATTACTAATCCTATAGTCATATTGTAAATAAAGACACAGCCAGAGTAATGTCTTTTATTTGAAATAAAAACAAAAAAAACCCTTTTTATTTAAAAATAACAAACACCGTTATACTTGCCTAGCGCCCATTCAATTGAAGCCCTCATCTCCTGTAATAAAATAAAAAAACAACCATATGCTTCACCTGTCCGTCGTTCTGTCCTACGCTGTAATCCATGTCTGAAGAGAAATACTTTTCAACCTGGACGATTCTAAGATGCAACTGTCCAGGCTGAGAACCACTGATGAATGAGCTGATGCAAGGTTACCGCAAGTCACTGAGGCTGTGTTCCTAGCCAGGCCCATGAACTGCATGGATTACAGCGTGGGACAGAACGACGGACAGGTGAGGGATATGGTAGTATTTTATTTTTGGTTTATTAAAGGAGACGAAGGCTTCAATGGAATGGGCGTTGGGTGAGTATAACGGTTTGTTATTTTTAAATAAAAAGTAAGTGTGTTTTGTTTTTATTTAAAAACTAGTTGGCCCGTGCAAAAATTTTCACACATTGGTTGTCGAGGGTTCAGGCAATTTCAGGAAAATCAAGCTAGTCAAATGTTAATGTATTTAATGAGATGATAAACACAAAGAGGTATTTATATAAAGTACAGACCAAAAGTTTGGACACACCTTCTCAAATTGTAAATTCACACTGAAGTCATCTAAACTATGAATTAACACATGTGGAATTATATACTTAACAAAAAAGTGTGAAACAATTGAAAATATGTCTTATATTCTAGGCTCTTCAAAGTACCGTATTTTCCGGCGTATAAGACGACTGGGCGTATAAGACGACCCCCTGACTTTTCTAGTAAAAATATAAAATCGGGACGAAATCTGAATCTGAGCATGCGCCGCCCCCAGCGGCCATTTTCCCAGGGGTCACTGCATCGCAGCAATGGAGCTGCCGATGCCTCCGGGCTTTGAGGAAATGCCGGCCGAGCCCCGATGCTGCACAGATACGCCGACGCCGCCCTCCCAGCACAGAGAGCATCGCTGCTTTGCTACAATGAGGTAATGGGGGATACTCCACTTACACCTTCCCAGTGAGACGCCCCCTCTCTTCGTCATCAGGACCACTCCCCCTCACCCATCATATGCACCCGTCCTATAAGACGAGACCCGGCGTATAAGACGACCCCCGACTTTTAAGATTTTCAGTGGTTAAAAGGTCGTCTTATGCACCGGAAAATACGGTAGCCACCTTTTGCTTTGATGACTGCTTTGCACACTCTTGGCATTCTCTTGATGAGCTTCAAGAGGTAATCACCGGAAATGGTCTTCCAACAATCTTGAAGGAGTTCCCAGAGATGCTTAGCACTTGTTGACTTTTTTGCCTTCACTCTGCAGTCCAGCTCACTCCAAACCATCTCAATTGGGTTCAGGTCTGGTGACTGTGGAGGCCAGGTCATCTTGCGTAGCACCCCATCACTCTCCTTCTTGGTGAAATAGCCCTTACACAGCCTGGAGGTGTGTTTGGGGTCATTGTCCTGTTGAAAAATAAATGATGGTCCAACAAAACGTAAACCGGATGGAATAGCATGCCGCTGCAAGATGCTGTGGTAGCCATGCTGGTTCAGTATGCCTTCAATTTTGAATAAATTCCCAACAGTGTCACCAGCAGAGCACCATCACACCACCTCCTCCATGCTTCACGGTGGGAACCAGGCATGTAGAGTCCATCCGTTCACCTTTTCTACATCGCACAAAGACACGGTGGTTGGAACCAAAGATCTCAAATTTGGACTCATCAGACCAAAGCACAGATTTCCATTGGTCTAATGTCCATTCCTTGTGTTCTTTAGCCCAAACAAGTCTCTTCTGCTTGTTGGCTGTCCTTAGCAGTGGTTTCCTAACAGCTATTTTACCATGAAGGCCTGCTGCACAAAGTCTCCTCTTAACAGTTGTTGTAGAGATGTGTCTGCTGCTAGAACTCTGTGTGGCATTGACCTGGTCTCTAATCTGAGCTGCTGTTAACCTGCGATTTCTGAGGATGGTGACTTGGATAAACTTACTGTCACGGGGCTACCGCAACAGAGAGGTTCCAGAGAACTGCAGCGCTCTGGGCCTCGTTTACACATGATGAACAGAAGCTCTTTTCCTGAATTCTGACCTGGCTGTCTTGTGCCAGCAGGGCAGGAGTTAAACCTTGTTACTGAGAGCTAGGTCTCTCAGCTGATTTGGTTTTGGTTATCTCCGCTCCTATATAGACTCAGCTTGGTCTGCAACTGTTGTCAGTGATCAGTTCTGCTGCCTGGCTTGGAGTGAGAAGGAGCGTGGTATTAGGAGCTGGGAGGTTTATTTACAGAGATTGGTGTCTGCTGTTTTGCTTGCATGTTAAACCTGTTTTCCTTCCTAGTTTTTTCCTTCTCTTCCCTTCTCTGTGATTCCTCTATGGTTGTGTGAGCATTTGGTGAGTTTGAGACTTTTAGTTACCTTGTCTGTATACCCTGTTTAATTGTCGTATTTATACACTGGTGCAGTCCACTTCTCTTGGGGGGAGAAGGGGCCACTGATAGGGCCTGCACAGGAGACAGGGATACGCTGGCGGCTCAGGCCTCCTAACCATTATAGGTACCCCTGAGATAAGGGAAAGCCAGGGCCCCATTATGGTGGCAGGGACAGATGCGGGTCCCAGTACGCCGTCCTGCCCCTTTATTGCCGTTAACGGCGTGACACTTATCCTCAGAAGCAGAGATTACTCTTGGTCTTCCTTTCCTGGGGCGGTCCTCATGTGAGCCAGTTTCTTTGTAGCGCTTGATGGTTTTTCCCACTGCACTTCACTTGGGGACAGTTTCAAAGTTTTCCCAATTTTTCGGACTGACTGACCTCCATTTCTTGAACTAATGATGGCCACTCGTTTTTCTTTACTTAGCTGCTTTTTTCTTGCCATAATACAAATTCTAACAGTCTATTCAGTAGGACTATCAGCTGTGTATCCACCAGACTTCTGCACAGCACAACTGATGGTCCCAACCCCATTTATAAGGCAAGAAATCCCACTTATTAAAGGGAACCTGTCACCCCCAAAATTGAAGGTGAGCTTAGCCCACCGGCATCAGGGGCTTATCTAGAGCATTCTGTAATGCTGTAGATAAGCCCCCGATGTATCCTGAAAGATGAGAAAAAGAGATAAGGCTACTTTCACACTAGCGTCGTGCACTGCACGTCGCTATGCGTCGTTTTGTAGAAAAAACGCATCCTGCAAAAGTGCTTGCAGGATGCGTTTTTTCTCCTTTGACTTGCATTAGCGTCGCATTGCGATGCTTTGCCACACGTCGCAACCGTCGTGCGACGGTTGGGCCGTGTTGTGGCGGACCGTCGGCAGCAAAAAAGTTACATGTAACGTATTTTGCAGCGTTGTGTCCACCATTTCCGACCGCACATGCACGGCCGGAACTCCGCCCCCACCTCCCCGCAACTCACAATGGGGCAGTGGATGCACTGGAAAAATGCATCCGCTGCCCTCGTTGTACGGCGCATTCACTGCTAGCGTCGGTACGCTAGTGTGAAAGTAGCCTTAAATTATACTCACCCAGGGGCGGTCCCGGTTCTGTTCTGGAGGCCCCGGACCGCGACGCCCATCGGAACAGACCCGGGACCACCCCCCCAGGTGAGTATAATCTAACTTTTTTTTCTCATCTTTCAGGAAACATTGGGGGCTTATCTACAGCATTACAGAATGCAAATGTTAGGATTTGTTTGTGATGTCTGTAAGCAGCTTTGTGGTAGTGTGCTTTGGGTTTGTGTGGTGCCACCTGCAGGTCATTTTTCTGAATGAAAATTAATGTTTAAACTGTATTTTGTGATCACATCCTGGATGTGTGTTTTTTTTGGCTATTTTCTTGCTGAAGGGGGTAAGTTTACCTTTGAAATGGTGTATCATTTGTGTGTGGGTGCAGTATGAACGGCGATACAAAGTAATCACCGAAAAAGAGTGTTTAGAAATAATATATAAGGATAACACTTTTCCTTTTTTTTATTTCAAATAAGACTTTATTCTTGCTTACCACATAATACACCTCAACTGCTGCAGAACCTCAGTTTATAGCGATATGTGGGTGGATGGATTGGTTGGGAAAGCAGATTATATTTGCCCTATGTAGAAGCTTTTTCCTTCTTGGTTTGTCCATTCTCCTGCTGCCTCCATTGTGTGCATCACAGAGAGGCTGGAGCAGGATGAGGAGGGTCTTTCAGAGATTGAGGCATTTACAACTAGTCTCTGCCGGACAGAAAAATTCTAGTCGATGAATGAGCAGCTCCTCCAGAATCAGGAGACAGCTGCTCACCTGACTGAATATGATACCTAGGACACCATACAGTATGCTGTCAGGGACTGCATGACAAACTGTCAGCATTTTGCAACCTAGGTACACACACAAATTATACAGAAAGCCTGGACAACCCCTTTAATGGTTGGCAAGATGTTCTTTTCCTGAACATATTCGGCAGCGCTTTACAATTCAACAGTTTAAATACAAGTCATAAGTAACAATGTTAAAGATAATACAATAATTAGAGCAAAATAATGATGACCTGTTCGTAAGAGCTTACAATCTACATTGAGGTGGGGGAGACAGGTGCATATTTACAATGGTGGTCCAACCAGTGTTGGCGTAACTCGGGAGAATTCTTGGAGTCGGGAGTGGGAGGTACGGATTAGTGCAGAGTAGTGATGAGTGAGTATACTCGTTGCTCAGGGGGTCTCCGAGTATTTGTTAGTGCTCGGAGATTTAGCTTGTGTTTGCGCAGCTGCATGATTTATGGCTGCTAGCCAGCCCGAGTACATGTGGGGGTTGCCTGGTTGCTAAGGAATCCTCACATGTATTCAAGCTGTAAATCATGCAGCTGTGCAGACAAAAACTAAATCTCCGAGCACTAACAATTACTCGAAGGCCCTCCGAGTGTGCTCAGGAAAACCCAAGCAACGAGTATACTCGCTTATCACTAGTGCAGAGGTTAGTCAAAAGTCGCTAGAGGAGTGTAAGAAGCAGGTAGGCCGATTAAACAGAAATGAGGGAGATGTATGGGAGGTGCCGCATTACGGAAAGCTTTGTTGGTGAGAACAAGCAGTTTGAATTGAATCCTATAATGAATGGGCGGCCAGTGCCATGACTGGCAAAGAGCTGGCGCGTCCGAGTACCAATAAGCCAGATGGACGACCCTGGTAGCTGCATTAAGAATGGACTGGTGAGGGGAAAGTCAAGTGAGGGGGAGGCCAATTAATAGACCATTACAGTGATCAAGGCAGGAGTGGATCAGGGCAACAGTGACGGTTTTCGTTGTTTCCATGATGAGGAAGTGGCGGATTCTAGAGATGTTCTTTAGGTGTAAGCAGCAAGAGCGGGGTGAAGGAAAGATTGGTGTCAAGCATAATACCCAGACAGCGCGCCTGCTGCCGAGGTATTATTATGGTTATTATTATTATTGTTTTTGCGTGACATATTGTACTTCATGTTAGTGGTAAATTTTCTTTGATATGACTTGTGATTATTTATGAAAATAAAAACGGAAATATGGCGAAAATTTTTAAAATGTTGCAATTTTCAAACTTTTAATTTTTATGCTCTTAAATCAGAGAGATATGTCACACAAAATAGTTAATAAATAACATTTCCCACATGTCTACTTTACATCAACACAATTTTGAAAACATTTTTTTTTTTGTTAGGAAGTTATAAGGATTAAAAGTTGACCAGCGATTTCTCATTTTTACAACAAAATTTACAAAACCATTTTTTTTAGGGACCATCTCACATTTAAAGTCTCTTCGAGGGGTGTACATGACAGAAAATACCCAAACTTGACACCATTCTAAAAACTACACCCCTCAAGGTGCTCAAAACCACATTCAAGAAGTTTATTAACCCTTTATATGCTTCACAGGAACTGAAACAACGTGGAAGGAAAAAGTGAACATTTAAAGGGAACTTGTCACCCCGTTTTTTCAGTACGAGATAAAAATACTGTTAAATAGGGCCTGAGCTGTGCGTTACTATAGTGTATTTTGTGTACCCTGATTCCCCACCTATGCTGCCGAAATAACTTACCAAAGTCGCCGTTTTCGCCTGTCAATCAGGCTGGTCAGGTCATATGGGCGTGGCGACATCGCTGTTTCTTCCCCCAGATCTTGTATATCTTTCCGTTGGTGGCGTAGTGGTTTGCGCATGCCCATCTTCTGAATCCACTGGGCAGGAGAAGAAAAAACGCGCGATCTGCGCTATTTCCCTGGTGATCTGTGGGGGCGGCCATCTTCCTGAGGCCGCGCGTGCGCATATGGAGTCCTCTGCTGCCCGGGGCTTCAGGAAAATGGGCGCGGGATGCCGCGCGTGCGCAGATGGAGATTGCGGCGGCCATTTTCCTGAAGCCCCGGGCAGCAGAGGACTCCATATGCGCACGCGCGGCCTCAGGAAGATGGCCGCCCCCACAGATCACCAGGGAAATAGCGCAGATCGCGCGTTTTTTCTTCTCCTGCCCAGTGGATTCAGAAGATGGGCATGCGCAAACCACTACGCCACCAACGGAAAGATATACAAGATCTGGGGGAAGAAACAGCGATGTCACCACGCCCATATGACCTGACCAGCCTGATTGACAGGCGAAAACGGCGACTTTGGTAAGTTATTTCGGCAGCATAGGTGGGGAATCAGGGTACACAAAATACACTATAGTAACGCACTGCTCAGGCCCTATTTAACAGTATTTTTATCTCGTACTGAAAAAACGGGGTGACAGGTTCCCTTTAACTTTGTTTGCAAACATTTTACTTCAGAACCAATTTTTTCTATTTTCACAAGTGTAAAAAGAGAAAATGAACCACAAAATTTGTTGTGCAATTTCTCCTGAATACGCTGATACCCCATATGTGGGGTTAAACCACTGTTTGGGCGCACGGCTGGTCTTGGATGGGAAGGAGCACCATTTGACTTTTTCAATGCAAAATTGGCTGGAATTGAGATCGGATGCCATGTCACGTTTGGAGAGCCCCTGATGTTCCTAAACAGTAGAAACCCCCCACAAGGGACCCCATTTTGGAAACTAGACCCCCAAAAGAGATTATCTAGATGTGTGGTGAGCACTATGAACCCCCAACTGCTTCACAGAAGTTTATAATGTAGATCCATGAAAATAAAAAAATCACATTTTTTTTCCACAAAAATGATCTTTTCACCCCCAAATTTTTACTTGCACAAGGGTAACAGGAGAAATTGGACCCCAAAATTTATTGTGCAATTTATCCTGAGTACGCTGATACCCCAAATGTGGGGGGTAGACCACTGTTTGGGCGCATGGCAGAGCTCGGAAGGGAAGGAGTGCCTTTTTGGAATGCAGACTTTGATAGAATGGTCTGCGGGCGTTATGTTGCGTTTGCAGAGCCACTGATGTACCTAAACAGTAGAAACCCCACACAAGTTACACCATTTTGGAAACTAGACCCCCCAAGGAACTTATCTAGATGTGTGGTGAGCACTTTGAATGCCCAAGTGCTTCACAGAAGTTTATAATGCAGAGCCGTAAAAATAAAAAATCATATTTTTTTTTACAAAATGATATTTTTGTCCCCAATTTTTTATTTTCCCAAGGGTACAAGAAGAAATTGGACCCCAAAAGTTGTTGTGCAATTTGTCCCAGGGTGGATTTGATTTAAATCTAACTGATTTAAATCACGATTTAAATCACGATTGAAATCACTAGTCAGTAAGGCTTGATTTAAATCAGTGATTTAAATCAAAGTTTCTACCTAACTGAATTTGACTCCGCAGAGGTCCCAGCCTTTTCTTCACGGCAAAAATGTTACAACATGAACAGAGTTGAGAAAAAGACCTTAATCCTATTGTTCTACAAACCTATGAATACAGAATCAACCCCTTCAGTGCCAAGTCCAAGAAGTTAGACAATATGTTTCTGATTGTTTGGAGTGGAATAGATCTGCACAACACAAGAAGAATGTGAATCTAAGTGTGAGGAGGAGGAAGGGCAAGCAGACAAGAAAATGAAAGTGAAACTTTGAGCACAATACTGCAGCATAGCCACAGACAGACAAGTCTGGATCTGTTTGTGTGTACGATCTGAGGTTTATTACATTCTTTCCTTATAATGGCAGCAGGCCGTAAAAGAGACCCAGTTTGGGAATATTTTAATGAAGCTCCTTCGCCTATCGGTAAGGCAGGCATGCGTGCAAAATGCAAACGATGCAACAAAGAGATGCAAGACCTGGTGGCGCGAATGAGGCAACATCATGAGAAGTGCGGTGATGAAGATGACTCATCTTCATCACCGCAGTCAAATTCAGTTTTGAGAACTGCGTAAGTAAAGCGAGCGTCTGTGATAATATAGGAGAGAAACTGCCCACTAATCCTACAGAAACCTCTGGAAGAGCATGGCATTGTGAATGTTACACATATACAGCCTTTATTCCACTGAGTTAAACAACTCAGCTTTATCTCATGATGGAAGAACCTTTGGATGGTAAACTATTTTCCTCAAAAAGCAGTTTATTGAAAAAAATCCGATTTAAATCAAAAAAATCCGATTTTTTTTTTTTTTTATTTTTTTTTTTAAAAAACATTGATTTTTATCCACCCTGATTTGTACCCCATATGTGGGGGTAAACAATTGTTTGGGCGCATGGCAGAGCTCGGAAGGGAAGGAGCGCTATTTGACTTTTCAATGCAAAATTGACAGGAATTGAGATGGGACGCCATGTTGCGTTTGGAGAGCCACTGATGTGCCTAAACATTGAACCCCCCAAAAGTGACACAATTTTGAAAAGTAGACCCCCTAAGGAACTTATCTAGATGTGTTGTGAGATCTTTGAACCCCCAAGTGTTTCACTACAGTTTATAACGCAGAGCCGTGAAAATAAAAATTATTTTTTTCCCACAAAAATTATTTTTTAGCCCCCAGTTTTGTATTTTCCCAAGGGTAACAGGAGAAATTGGACCGCAAAAGTTGTGCAATTTGTCCTGAGTACGTTGATACCCCATATGTGTGGGGGGGGGGGGACCACTGCAAAGCTTGGAAGGGAAGGAGCATCGTTTTACGTTTTCAGCGCAAAATTATCTGGAATTAAGATCGGACACCATGTTGCCATTGGAGAGCTCCTGATGTGCCTAAACAGTAGAACCCCCACATAAGTGACCCCATTTTGGAAACTAGAACCCCTAAGGAACTTATCTAGATATGTGTTGAGCACTTTGAACCCTCGACTGCTTCACAGAAGTTTATAGCGTAGAGCTGTGAAAATAAAAAATCATATTTTTTCCATAAAAATAATCTTTTCGCCATCAATTTTTTATTTTACCAAAGGTAACAGGAGAAATTGGACCCCCAAAGGTTATGGAATTTATCTTGAGCACCCTGATACCCCATACACAGGGGAATACTATTTTTCAGGCACAGTGCAAAGCTCAGAAGGGAAGAGGTGCCATACTGAAGTTGAGATTTTGCTGGAATGGTTTGAGAGTGCCATGCCACATTGGCAGAGCCCCTGAGGTGCCAGAACAACAGAATCCCCCTATATGTGAACTCATTTTATTAACTGCACTCTTGTTTTTTTTTTTCTTTTTTTGTTAATTAATCTAGGGGTGCAGTGATCATATTGACACCACATGTGCCTCTCAGAATTTTATACCACTGAGCAGTGAAGAAAGACTAAATTAAATCATTTACCACTAAAATGTTGTTTTAGCTCCAAGTTTTTTTTTTTTTTTTTGAAAATCTTTTTATTAGAATTTATAATATAATACAAAAACGTACAAAATATACATTTCCAAAGTTGATGATATGGTAATGCGATAATGTGACAATATAATGATATTGTATCCTTTTTCCCCCCACCCCAACATAAACCAAAAACAAAAAACATCAACCTCCATACTTTGCGTACACTTAACCATAAAAGTACCTCATGAAATTGGTGAGTTACCACCTATCCTCTGCAATAGATACCATTGGGTATTTTCAAACTGTGCCCTCAGTTTCTCCTTAGTCTCCAAAGGAAGTGATGGAATAAAAGTATCCCATGTGGAAAAAAATGTGCTTACTTGTTTTTCTTTGTTAGTTAATGTGTCTAACCATTCCATTTTAAATATGAACTGTATTTTTGTGCGAATGAAAGGGAGTGAAGGGACTAAGGGACTCAACCATTGATGTAAAATACTCTTCCTAGTTGCTGAAGCCCATATTGTAAGTGTTGCCTTGACGTATTTGGGTAGCTTTTGAGATGTTTCGTCTAGGATGTTGAAAATGGCCCATTGCGGAGTGAGTGTGAAGTCTACTCCACAAATTGTTTGCAATTCATTATGTACCTCTCCCCAAAGTTTCCGAATTTGCGGGTAGCTCCATAAGTGATGATAAATGTCGGTGTTACGAGCTTTACATTTAGAACATAGGTAGATGATGGATGGGGACATTTTAGATTGCATGCACGGTGTGATATAGGCTCTATGTAAAATTAGAAGTGCCATATCAGTATAACTGCTATATGGTAGAATCTTTCTTTGTGTTATGGTAGCTTCAAAAAGGTCACTCACCTCCAAGTTTGGTATATCTCTCAACCACCTCGCTACGCCCGTGGTTTTTCCTTCCCCCACCAATTTCCTACGCAATATTGAATAGATGTTACTTATAGAAGCCGGGTGGGCTTTTGTATTTCTGATAAACCCAACTAAATTGGACCTCCCCTCTTCCGTCCCCCCCAATGTCTGACATTTCTGTACTAAGCTACGTGCTTGGAGAAATAAAAACGGTTTATTATTAAATAATGGATATTGTTGTGATGCTGTTTCAAAGGATATTATTGAGAAGTTAAGATCTAATAGGTCTATTACCAGCCCGCATCCCTGAGAAGCCAAAATCCTATAGAAAGACGGTGCTGAACCCCCCATGAACCTCGGGTTTCCCAAAAAGGTCTGGAACGGGGATAGATTATATTTTAAATTACAAACCTTCCTACATAATCTCCAAGTTTGCATTGTTTGCCATAGTGACGGGTGGTCATTTATTCCCACTGGGAGGCCTTCCCCTCCCAAATGCAATAACGTTGGTAGCGAAATGTGTGGGTAAAATTGTTGTTCTATTTCAACATTTGCAAAATGAGAAGTACCCCTAATCCAGTCAACTGCATATCTGAGATTAGCCGCTAAATTATATCTTCCCAAATCAGGAAAATTAACACCACCCTCTAATTTGGTCGCCTGTAGTCTTGCGAGACTTATACGTGATCTACCTCCAACCCCCCAAATGAATCTTCTAAAGTTTAGGTTCAACAGATTCTGATCTGATTGAGTCAAGAGAAGGGGCAGAGTCTGAAAAGCGTATAGCAACTTGGGAAAAACTATCATTTTAATTAAATGGCATCTGCCAGAGAATGACAGTGCGAAATGTTTCCAGGATTGGAGAAGATCAATTATGGAGATTAGTGGTTTGTAGTTCGTTCTATATAAAATAGAAGGGTCCGCAGGTAGCCTTATCCCCAGGTACTTAATAGACTCTTGGCACCAGTGGAATGGGAATTGGGGATCACTCAACCTCCCAGATCTAAAAACTGCCAGGGCCTCAGATTTACTGTAATTAACTTTGAATCCAGAACACTTACCAAAACTCTCTAGGATATGCATGATGGCTGGGATTGCCCTGACTGGGTTAGCAATAAATAAAAGAACATCGTCAGCAAAGGCTGATATCTTTACCGATGTAGTTCCCACCCTCACCCCTTCAAAGGCCGCCTCATTCTGCAACATTCTCAAGAATGGGTCTAGAGCTATGTCGAACAATAGTGGGGATAGAGGGCATCCCTGTCGGGTCCCCCTCTGAATCTCAAAGGGTTCGGATAGAACATTATTTACGGACATCCTGGATAATGGCTTTTTGTAAATTGATTTAACTGCTTCACTAAACCATGGGCCAAACTCTCTGAATGTTAACAAATCATATAGATAGTTCCATGCTACTCTATCAAACGCCTTGTCCGCGTCTAGGCTTACCACAATGGTTTTCATATGTTTATTTGCTCTACTATAAGATATGGCGCTCACCGCTGTCCTAATGTTGTATGTAATGGATTTCCCATGAATAAACCCGGTTTGTTGTGGCGATATCAATTTTGGCATTATTTTCTGTAGTCTGTCTGCCAAAATTTTTGTGAAAATGTTAAAATCTGAATTTAATAATGAAATAGGTCTGTATCCCTCAACTTGAGTATGATCCTTGCCCGGCTTTGGGAGAACAATAATCACCGCTTCATTAAATCGGTCTGGCATGTAACCTTGTCCAACTATCTTATTAAATAACTCACATAAGTGGGGAGCTATACATGAACCCAAAATCTTATAGTGTTCATTGCTGAATCCGTCTGGACCTGGTGCTTTAGATACTTTAAGTTTAGTAATGGTCTGTACAATTTCTGAAGGTGTTATTGGGGAGTTAATGGTCTCTCTCTCCTCCTCTGTGAGCGTTGGGGCAAGGTGGTCTTTTAGAAACTCCTCGCTTCCACCCCCTGTCTCTGACCTATACAACTCGCTGAAAAAGGAACGGAATTCATCCACTATCTCCTCATTTTTAGTTAAAATGTGACCATTGCGCTGTTGTATTTTGTGTATTCTCGTTGGTTTCCTATATGGTCTTGTGAGAGATGCCAACACCTTCCCTGGCTTGTTGCCCCATTTAAAGTATTTTTGTTTTTGATAGTCTAAGTTGAATAAAGCCAATTCATGTGCTAAAGTGTCTGCCTCTTCCTTAGCCCTCAGAAATTTTTCATTTGTCGATGGAGTGTTATTTAGTTTAAAGTCTTTGTAGGCCTGGGTTACTGATTTTTGCGTTTCCCTAGTTCTATTCATAATGTCTTTTTTTTATGACTAACATAGGAAATAATTTGACCCCTCAGCACAGCCTTAGAGGCCATCCAGAACAAGTGTGCGTCATCACAATGGATTTGATTATCATTTTTATATATTCCCCATGACATTTGTAGGTATTTTCTAACATCGTCTGATTGGTATAGGTATGATGGAAATCGCCACCTCCGTTCCTGAAGTATTGGGGATAATAATTTGGATTGAAATGTCACTGGGGCATGGTCCGAAATATGTATGTTTTGTATTTTTGATTGTGTTACTAAGGGTAACAATGATTCGTGTAACAGCCAGCAATCAATCCTAGCGTGTGAATCGTGTACATGGGAATAGTGAGAGTAGTCCTTCTCCAAAGGATGTTGTAATCTCCATATGTCAATTAGATCAAAGTGATCCATTAGTGATTGGATATTACTATCTTGCATTACACAATGAGTTTCTCTAGGGTTAGATCTATCCATGGATATGTCTGCTACCTCATTGAAGTCACCTCCCATGACCACCCGTGACGTATCCCAACCCGCCAGTTTCTCTCTTAGTTTAACTTGAAACTGAACCTCAGGCCCATTTGGAGCGTAAATGTTAACTAGACTGAAACACATTCCCTCAATCATGATTTTGACCAGCAGAAATCTGCCTTGAGGATCTTCTAGAGTGTCTAGTATCTCATAGTTGAGGCCGTTGTATACCAATATGGCCACTCCTCGTTGTTTTTTTGTATATGAGGCCTCAGCACAAAGTGTATACTTTCTACTTAACAAAGAGGGGTGTTTACCTTTAACCCAATGTGTTTCCTGAAGAAATATAATGTGAAAATTCTGTTTTTGTAGAAAATTAACAACCTTTTTCCTCTTGACTGGGGAGTTAAGTCCATTGACATTCCATGAGCACCATTGTAGGGAGCGAATAGTGGTATCTTTGGTGTCTGCCTGATCAGTCATTAACCTATCCCTTTTCGGGTGACCACCAGACCCACCTGTATAAGTTGTAAGTGAGATCCCCGCCCATCCCAGCGAGTGAGCTTAAGATCTTCCAAAACCCAAGATTTAAGTGTACATAAGCGGAGCCCATCCCCCCCTCCCAAGTTCCCTCCCCAATTTAACTCTGTAACAATAATAACAAGTGTACTCAACCTTAAAGTGAACACAACACAGAAAGTAATCATGCCGCTTGTGGGCATAAGAATGTTAGCACGGGCATGATATCACTAAATAATGACATATTAAAGTAGCTTTCTTATTCAGGACTTAACAGAATTAGAGTTAGGGTATGTTCACACGTTCCTGATTTCCATCCTTTTTTTTTCAGGACTGTTTTTTAAAAAACTGCAGCTCTTGGCAGAAAACGCAGGTCCTTTTTTTGGTCCTTTTTTGGTCCTTTTTTGATGCGTTTTTTGATGCAGTTTTCTAGCCAGAGTCTGTGTGTTTTCTAGGAATTTTTTTAGGGTTAAAATGGCTGAAAATACCCTAACCCTAACCCTACCCCTAACCCTAACCCTAACCCTAACCCTACCCCTAACCCTATTCTAACCTTAGTGAAAAAAAAAAAAAAATTCCTTATTTTTTTTATTGTCCCTACCTATGGGGGTGACAAAGGGGGGGGGGGGGTCATTTACTATTTTTTTTATTTTGATCACTGAGATAGGTTATATCTCAGTGATCAAAATGCACTTTGTAACGAATCTGCCGGCCGGCAGATTCGGCGGGCGCACTGCGCATGCGCCCGCCATTTTGCAAGATGGCGGCGCCCAGGGAGAAGACGGCCGGACGGACACCGGGAGGCCGGGTAAGTATAAGGGGGGGAGATTAGGGCACGGGGGGGCATCGGAGCACGGGGGGGGCATCGGAGCACGGGGGGGGTGACATCGGAGCACGGGGGAGGGGCATCGGAGCATGGGGGGGTGGGATCGGGGCAGCCACACTCCACCCACGCACTTCCGCCCGCTTCCCCGCACTTCCTGCTGCAGCGGTTCTGCACCACGAACCGCAATAAAACCCGCAGATCTATTTTTGATCTGCGGGTTTTACTGCGGGTTTGACCTCACAATGGAGGTCTATGGGTGCAGAACCGCTGCTGTTTTACAAAAAGAAGTGACATGGTACTTCTTTTTTACCGCAGCTAATCAGTGCGTTTTTTTTTTTTCAATTCAGGACCATGTGCACAGTGGGTCCTGTTTTCCATAGGGTACAGTGTACTGTACCCTGCATGGAAAACAGCCGCGGAACCGCAGCGGCAAAAACGCTGCGTTTCCGCGGTAAAAAACGCACTGTGTGAACATGGCCTTAGAGTGAGCCCGGGGTGCTTCCCGAAGGAATTCCAGGGCCTTTCCTGGGTCACTGAAGGACCGATTTTTCCCCTCCATGGCAAAACGCAGAATCGCAGGATACTGCAGGTTAAAGCGAATATTTTTTTCCACCAACATTTTACAAGCAGGATTAAAAGCTTTGCGTTTGGCTGCCATGGCGGCCGAGTAATCCTGAAACAGTAATAATTTGTGGTTCTCATACATCAGAGTACGTTGTTTTCTGAATGCTGCCAGAATACGAATTTTATCCTGGAAGTCCAGGATTTTAAAAATGACCGGACGTGGCCTGTCTCCTTCTCCTCCTTTCAGGGGTCCTAGTCTATGTGCTCTTTCGATGGCCACGACTCCCGATGTTGACAATACCCCAAGAGCTTTAGGCAGCCACTCAGATGTGATTTTTACTAGCTCCGAGGGAGGGATCGACTCTGGGAGGCCTATAAGCCTCAGATTATTACGACGGGATCTGTTTTCAAGGTCGTCTACTTTATCTATCAAATCCGATATAATCTTTTCTTTCTCATCTAGTTTGTCTGAGAGAGTTATGGTAGAGTCCTCCATATCTGATATTCTTTGTTCCGTGTCTGTTATGCGTGCGCCCTGGGTATTAACTTGTGAGACTATTGTGTCCAGTGAATTTTGGAAAGCCGCCAAACGATTGTCTATCTCAGGCATCAGCCGTTCTATGATAGCGGTTGCAATTGACTGTGGATTATCTGTATTGGTATCAGCGCTTTGTGATACCGGAGATGTGCCTGCCTGAATGCGTGTAGAACTTCTGCCGGCCTTGGCACCTTTACCCACAAATTTGTCCATGGTGAAATGGAAGTCTGAGATATTTGTTAAGTTATTAGTGATATCTTTGTGCTTGGTAGTTACATCTGAGGATGAGTCTAAGTGTCTTTTATGTTATCACAATAGGTGAGCCTTCACTTACAACACCTTGCTGTCCGATATACTACAACAACACTGTAGTTACTATGGAGATATGATAAAAGCCAGTTCTGTGCTCTTGCTATGCAGTTTGTGCAAATCACCCTGTACCAGGTGTGTCTCCTGTAATCCTGCAGAAATGTCTCTCTCCTTATGATTAACCTGGATCAGGGGTGCCACGTACCCTCTCCTGTACCAGCGATGCTTTATGTTATGAGACTTCACAGGTCAGTGTCCTCAATATGGGGGATGAAGGGTCTGGCGCTCCACTCTCTAGGGTGTTTTAAGATCGTATCCTTCACCAGCTCCCTCTGTGCCCGGATAATATATGTGTCGCCTGTGCCGCTCACCTTGTCCTGGCAGCGGCTATTATAGTTGTGGTTTGGCTCCCTTCTCCTCTCTGGCGGTGCGTGGCAGACTGTGGGGACTGGCGCGCTTTCTATCAAAATGGCGCCGGCTCACCTCCTTTTCCCGCGCTGAGCCTCTGTGTTTCTCTGGAGCCGTTCACCGCGCCTGCACTCCTCGCGTCCTCTTCGGCGGCTCCTGCCCTCCTCACCGACCTGGATCGGTGCCTCTGCGTGGCGAGCGCTCTCTTCCTTCCCCTTACCGCTTCCGACCCTGTTGCTCCGGAGCGATGCCGTGTGCTGCAGTGAGCGTGGCGCTGCCTGCGCCTCTTGACTCCCGGGGATCCGGAGAGCTGAAGAGCTGGGGCTAACGCCGGTGCTCCTTGTCCGGTCCTTATCCCGGACTCTGGGTGGGATAAATAAGCGCTTTGGATGCAGTTAGCGCCCCAGGTCCGGGAGCTCTGCTAAAAAGCCTTAGCTCCAAGTTTTTAATTTTTCTAAGGGCTAATAGCATTTTTTTTTTTACATCAAACTGAGGTACATTTTTTCCTGAGTGCCTCAATACCCTACATGTAATCGGGAAATATTTCAGGCACAGTTCAAAGCTCAGAAGGCATGGAGTGGCAGATTTTACTATTGCAGTTGCCATGTTTGCAGGTGCCATGATCCACTGGGAGGGCCCCGGGAGGACCCCCCCCCATAAGTGATCCCATTTTACTAACACCTTTACGAACACATTTAACTACACCTCTTAATGAATTCATTTAGGGGTGCAGTGATCATATTGACACCGGGACCGCCCCTGGGTGTGTCGCAGAATTTTATACCATTGAGCAGTGAAAACAAAAGAACTACATTTTATACCACCATTTTGTTTTTGCCAATGACAGGATTCCCCTGACCGCTGCCACTAATTTGTCACGATTCACACCGTGACCGTCACCCCTACGTCACGGGTCGGGGTGACTTTAGGCCAACAGACGGCTATCACATGTGCAGGGGGGCTTAACTTAGTTATCCCTCCACTGCTAACAATGAGATGAGAAAACACACACAAGGCTATTGACCTCTTAGTTTACAGCAGGGGCTTATTCTAGGTATCCCACTGCTTTCAATATACCACAAACTGCAGGGATTTATGTATATCCCGCTTACAGTTCGACTTAACACTTGCAGCTCTCTGGCGCCCCCCTTACTCTCAGGTCAGATTAGGTACTGCACCCTGGGTAATTGGTCGCCAGAAAGGCTGCCTGCTATGTACTGGCTATTGGGCACGCTGCAGCGACGCGATAACTACTCCCACTCAGGCAGGAACAATAATTATCAACGCCGCAGTCGCTACAGCATCACTCAACAGTCAGCACACTCTCGCTGCCACCAGCTTCGATTAAACGGGTCCGAAGCTAACCCAACACAACAGTAACAGTAGCGTATTTCCCTTCAGAAGACTTAGGGTACGGTTTAGAACAGGAGAACGAACTAATATTAAATATTGTTCTAGGACCCCTACTCTTCTCCATCTACACTTTCGGCCTGGGACAGCTCATAGAATCCCACGGTATGCAGTACCATCTCTACGCTGACGACACGCAGATCTACCTCTCCGGACCTGACCTCTCCTCCTTGCTTACCAAAATCCCGCACTGTCTGTCTGCCATTTCAGCCTTCTTTTCTGCTCGCTTTCTACAACTGAACATGGACAAAACAGAATTCATCATCTTTCCCCCATCTCACTCTACCCCTCCACCAGACCTATCCATCAATGTCAATGGCTGCTCACTATCCCCAGTCCCACACGCCCGGTGCCTCGGGGTGATCCTCGACTCTGCCCTCTCTTTCAAGCCACATATCCAAGCCCTTGCCTCCTCCTGTCGTCTCAAACTCAAAAATATTTCCCGGATCCGTGCTTTCCTTGACCGCAACACTGCAAAAACGTTAGTGCATGCCCTTATCATCTCCCGCCTCGACTACTGCAACCTCCTACTCTCTGGACTCCCCTCTAGCACTCTGGCACCACTCCAATCCATCCTACACTCTGCTGCCCGACTAATCCACCTGTCCCCCCGCTATTCCCCAGCCTCTCCCCTGTGTCAAGCCCTTCACTGGCTTCCTATCGCCCAGAGACTCCAGTTCAAAACCCTCACACTGACATACAAAGCCATCCACAACCTGTCTCCTCCATACATCTGTGACATGGTCTCCCGGTACCTACCTACACGCGACCTCCGATCCTCCCAAGACCTCCTTCTCTACTCCCCTCTCATCTCTTCTTCCCATAACTGCATCCAAGACTTCTCCCGTGCTTCCCCCATACTCTGGAACTCTCTACCCTAACACATCAGACTTGCGCCTACCATAGAAACCTTCAAAAAGAACCTGAAGACTCATCTCTTCCGACAAGCCTACAGCCTGCAGTGATCCTCAACCTACTGAACAGCCGTACAGCCAGCTCTTCCCTCTCCTAGTGTATCCTCACCCACCCCCTGCAGACTGTGAGCCCTCGCGGGCAGGGTCCTCCCTCCTTATGTACTCGTGTGCCTTGTTATCTGCTCATGTTTAATGTATTTGTCTATATTTGCCCCGTATTCACATGTAAAGCGCCATGGAATAAATGGCGCTATAAAAATGTATAATAATAATAATAATAATAAAATATTATATCCCATAAAAAATTAGGCAGTGCTTTATCAAAAATATTTTATAAAGATGTTACAAATGAGACAATTGCAAATATGTACAAGGGTAATTATGAAATAAACAGGGATTAAATGAGAAAAAGTAACACTCACATGTTCAAAGCATGGCAGGCAACCATACGTCCCAGCTCATTTGGACATGCTGCTGGCTTCAGGAGAAGACAAGAAGTCAGGAAGAAATCTGAGCTGGGGAAGCCTGCCAGACACTTAAAACCTTAAGGCTGTGACATCACAGAAAGGCTGGCTTATCCAGACCCTCCTCTCTCTACATTCTGACTAAACTTTAAACTATTTTCTCTGATTTCTATAACTTCACTACAAAACATGTCAGAGTCATACCAAACCCAGCATTCATCTCGGATTAACGTGAGCATTCTAATGAGATCAAATATGTCCTATCTGGGATTCATATTTACAGAGAAATCCCTACTTCTTTACCAGATGGAGTTAGAAGTTCATGTTTACAGCGGTTGACAGCTCCGCCGAGTGACGTTAAGGAATATATATTTTTCCTATTTCTAGCTTAACTCGTTTGCCTAATATCTTACAAAAACTAAACAAAGAATCTTTCATGGATCCTCGAAGTTTCTACTTCACTTATAACTGGACAAGAGCTTACACAGGAAATGCCGGTCGTAAATACCTTTGGCTCTCCTAAAACCCCCACACTCTCTGAGAAGGAAAGCCAGGAATTTGAAGCTACAAACTGTTGCAGTATCACTCCAAGAAGGGGGGCTTAGCCCACGCAGGCTAGCAAGAGAACTACTTATGATATTTCATACCATATCGTGACAGCCAATGATTTTACGTTATCACTAAAAATGAGTGTATATACTCGGTACTCGAGATTTCCCGAGTACGCTCGGGTGACCTCCGAGTATTTGTACTCGGAGATTTAGTTTTCAGTGCCGCAGCTGAATGATTTACATCTGTTAGCCAGCATAACTACATGTGGGGATTCCCTAGCAACCAGGCAACCCCCACATATACTTATGCTGGCTAACAGATGTAAATCATTCAGCTGCGGAACTGAAAACTAAATCTCCAAGTAGTTACAAATACTCGGAGGACACCCGAGCATGCTCGGGAAATCTCGAGTACCGAGTATATTCGCTTATTACTAGTTTTCACACAAGTGGGTAAAAATGCACCATAATTTGTCCCACAGTTTCTACTGAACGTGGCAATACTCCATATGTGGCTGTGCATGGGCCGCAAAACGTCTCGCACATGTGCATAAGCAAAACACACATGAAAGTCCTCCAATCGATATGCATCGGTGCCAAGGAAGAAGCGTTACAGGAAGTGCTGTTCCCCTGTGCCAGGTGCTGAACACGGTTCTCATCATTCTCCCCTGCTCTGCCGGCAATCGACGCAGGCAGGGGAGAATGATGAGAGTTATATTTAAGTGATAAATGAGACAGCAGGTGGCGGCTGATGGGACTATTATCCCCAGCAGCCTACCGCTGCTGCTGCTAATAACAGTGACCGCAGGAGCGGCTGATGGGGGTATTAATAAATTTAAATAAATAAATAAATGGAAAAAAACAGCATGGGTACCCCTGTATTTTCTATAACCAGCCAGGCAAAACTCACAGCTGGGGGCTGGGGTCTGCAACCCTCAGCTGTCAGCTTCAGCAAGGTTGGTTATCAATAATAGTTTAATAATTTAAAAAATGGCTTGGGATCCCTCCTATTTTAGACAACCAGCCTTGCTAAAGCTCACTGCTGGGAGCTGGTATTCTCAGGCTGGTAAGGGGCCATGGATAATGACCCTCCAGCCTAAAAATAGCAGCCCGCAGCTGCCCAGTAAAGGCACATCTATTAGATGCGCCAATTCTGGCGCTTTGCCCGGATCTTCCCATTTGCCCTGTAGCAGTGGCAAGTAGGGTTCATATTTGTGGGGTTGATGTCACCTTTATATTGTCAGGTGACAAAGACCACAGCTTAGTAATGAAGAAGCGTCTATAAGACACCTATCCATTACTAATCCTATATATATATAGTGGCTGATGAATACCCCTATCAACCGCTCCCGCTGTCACTGTTATTAGCGGCATTCTCCCCTGCTCACGCCGATCACTGTCAGAGCAGGGAAGAATGATGAGAGCCGTATTCAGCACCTGGCACCGGGGAACAGCGCTTGCTGTAACGCTTCTACCCTGGCACCCGTCCGTGTGGTACTGATGCGGCATATGCATGCCACACGTGTGCCGCAAGTATTACACACACGGACACTGACACCTCTGGTATCGGAAATATCAGGGCATGTGAAAGAGACCTTATAGCGGGTGTAAGCGCTCAGCGCAGTGCGTGGTATAGAAGTGCACCGAGCCTTACTGCGATCTTTGGGAGGCAGAATGAAAAAATCAACAGCATGTGAAGAATTGGTTTCATTTATTTTTTAAGGCGTTCATCATGCGGTATAAATGATTAGGTGACTTTAATTTTTGGGTCTGTGCAATTGCAGCGATGCCAGATTTATATCGGGTTTTTAGGTTTGGCTGCTGTCACACGAAAAGACTGTTTTTATTGCAAAAAAAATAGTTTTTTGCATCACGCCATTTTTAGAGCTATCATTTTGCGATGGATGCGACATGTTTTTGCAGTCCGACGGGACAAAAAAAGTTCCATGCAAAACATTTTTTTTGTCCGTCGGTTCAGCTTTTTCCGACCGTGCATGCGCGGCCGGAACTCCGCCCCCTCCTCCACAGACCTTACAATGGGGCAGCGGATGCGTTGAAAAACTGCATCCGCTGCCCCTGTTGTGATTTTATTTCACAGTATGCGTCGGTACGTCGGCCCGACGCACTGCGACGGGCCCGTACCGACGCTAGTGTGAAAGTAGCCTTACGCAGTAATGATAGTGCTTGAAGGAAGAGGGGAAAATACCAAAAGAGAGGGAGAGATTGAAGATTTTAGTTAGGTGAGTAGTGACGACTAGAGAGAGATTGGAGTAGATGTGAGGAAATGGGGTTATTAGAGCATGTAATAAAACGAGAAGAAGAGAAGAGTTTGGAGACTTCTTCTGTGATGGGATCAAATGTGGAGAGTGAGCCAGAGGAGATGTGGGAAAGGATGGGAGTAACAGCACCTGGTGGCTGGGAGCAGATTTTCTGACAGATATTCTCTATTTTCTCTGCAAAATGTTAGGCCAGATCATCAGATCAAATGTCTGTGATAGGGGCCTGTGCTTTCAGACTGAGGAGGGAGTGAAAGGTATCAGTTTTTTTGGGTGGTTGGATAGTGAGGAGATCAGGGTGGTGTAGTTGGTCTGTTTGGCGAGATGAAGGGCAGAGTTGTAGGTCCTTAACATAAATTTGTAGTGGATGACGCTTTCTGGTGTGTGAGTTTTTCTCCATAGGTGTTCGGCACTACTAGAGCATCGCTGGAGAAATCTAGTTGTGATGTGAGCCAGGCTGTTTCACTCTGTGTTTGGAGGTTTTGAGAGCGAGGTGCATTACTTGGTCCAGAGTGCTTCTGAAAGTGTCATTGTAGTGATGTACAGCCAAATCGGGACAGGAAAAATAGGAGATTGGGGACTGTGATGTGTGTAGGGAGTCTGAAAGTGTATGAGGGTTAACGACTTGTAGATTTCTGAATGTGTAATTCAGAAAAGTAGAGGTATGCTTTTCTATTATTGTGGCCAAACCGTTTTATTTTAACCTCATAGGTTTCCAAAATGCACCAGACTTGTTTGGATGTTTTTTTTGCATATTTCTGAAGCTGAATTTTATGGTGCGGACGCAGGAGAGGTTTTCTTCTGATGACTCATCCATGAAGGCCAGATTTGTGCAGGTCTCTCTGAACAGTAAAACAATGTACCACAACTCCAGAGTTTGCCTCTCTAACAATACTACGAGCAGCTCCCGCTGAAATGTTGCTTGGTCTTCCAGACCTTATCTTGACCTCCACTGTTCCTGTTAACTGCCATATCTTAATTACATTTCGAACTGAGGAAATGGCAACTTGAAAATGCTTTGCTATCTTCTTAAAGCCTTTTCCTTCTCTGTGAGCCTCCACCATTGTTAGAGTGCTAGTCAGCTGCTTAGAAGAGCCCCCGGATGACTGCTGTTTTTTGGCACAAGGTTAGAGGAGGTTGGGTTTTTATAAAACTGGGAAATTTGCATCACCTGGCCTTTCCCCAACAGGCTAATTTAGGTCTGAAACCTTCTTTAAAATTATCTGAG
The DNA here is from genome assembly GCF_032444005.1 of Ranitomeya imitator. Taxonomy (NCBI): domain Eukaryota; kingdom Metazoa; phylum Chordata; class Amphibia; order Anura; family Dendrobatidae; genus Ranitomeya; species Ranitomeya imitator. The sequence goes on along the minus strand of NC_091282.1, from coordinate 711,441,624 downwards.
CACACAAATCTCCAAGGGTGCCAAAACATTTGCATAGGCTCATTTTTCTTTTGTAATTTTTAAAATGTAAAAAATAACTACCGTATATACTCGAGTATAAGCCGAGATTTTCAGCCCAAATTTTTGGGCTGAAAGTCCCCTCTCGGCTTATACTCAAGTCATGATCGGTGGTGGGGTCGGCGGGTGAGGGAGAGAGAGGACTGTCATATACTAACCTAGTCCCGGCGCTCCTGTTGCTGTCCCTACCTGTCCCATGGTCTCTGGGTGCCGCAGCTCTTCCTCTGTTCAGCGGTCACGTGGGACCGCTCATTAAAGTAATGAATATGGACTCCACTCACATAGGGGTGGAGCCGCATATTCATTCCTGTAATGAGCGGTCCCACGTGACCGCTTACTACAGGAAGAAGCTGTGGTCGCCGGAGACCATCTGTCCGGGAGAAGTTGCCAGGGACCATGTCAGAGCAGGTGAGTATTTCATAGTCACCTGTCCGCGTTCCACCCGCCGGGCACCGCTCCGTCTTCCCGTTCTCTTGCTGTGACTGTTCAGGTCAGAGGGCGCGATGACGTATCAGTGTGCGCGCCGCCCTCTGCCTGAACAGTCAGTGCGGTTAGACGGGACGCTGAGGAGCAGTGGGCAGCAATCAAGGAGAGGTGAGTATGTCTTTTTTTTATTTTTATTTCAGCAGCAGCATTACATGTGGCACAGCTTTATATGGAGCATCTATGGGGCAATAATGAAATGTATGGAGCATTCTATATGGCACAGCTATATATGGATCATCTTATGGGGCAATAATGAAATGTATGGAGCATTCTATATGGCACAGCTTTATATGGAGCATCTATGGGGCAATAATGAAATGTATGGAGCATTCTATATGGCACAGTTTTAAATGGAGCATCTTATGGGGCCATAATAAACTATATGGAGCATCTTATGGGGCCATAATGAACTTTAATGCAGCATTATAAGGGGCATATTTTTCTATGGAGCATCTTATGGGCACATCATCAACTTTATGGAGCATTACATGGACCCATCATCAACTATATGGAGCATTATATGGGCCCATCATCAACTGTATGGAGCATTATATGGGCCCATCATCAACTTTATGGAGCCTTATATGGGCCCACCATCAACTGTATGGAGCATTATATGGGCCCATCATGAACTTTATGGAGCATTATATTTTTGAAATTTACCAGTAGCTGCTGCATTTTCTACTCTAGGCTTATACTCGAGTCATTAAGTTTTTCCATTTTTTTGTGGCAAAATTAGGGGGTCGGCTTATACTCAGGTCAGCTTATACTCGCGTATATACGGTATCTAATTTTTATTCGCTCACCCATGACAGCACCTCGAATATAAGGGCGCTGTCGTGGGTTCTGAAATATCCCGTTACTATATAGATTTTTTTGTCTAAAATAAAGGAAATGTAATTTTTAACTTTAGGCTCTTTAGAATATGTGCACACGTTGCTGAATTGCCGCGGAAATTTCCGTGGCAATTCCGCAACTCCCTGCTGCGGGTAAAATTCTGCATGCCTATTCCCGCTAAACACTAGCGCTTTGCAAGCGTAATTAGCTTGTAGAATGCTAGCGTTTTCCAAGCGATCTGTAGCATTGCTTGGAAAACTGATTGACAGGTTGGTCACACTTGTCAAACATAGTGTTTGACAAGTGTGTCCAACTTTTTACTATTGATGCTGCCTATGCAGTATCAATAGTAAAAATATACAATGTTAAATATAATAAAAAATTTTAAAAATCATGATATTCTCACCTTCCGGCGGCCCCCGCAGTCTTCCCGCAACTCCCAATCCCAGCATTGCCTTGCGACAATGACCCCAGATGACGTAGCATCACGCGAGACCGCTACGTCATCACAGGTCATTGTCGCAAAGCATCACTGGGAACGGGAGCTGCCGGGAGTATCGCTAAGGCCTGGGCTGGATCCGGGGGCCGCCAGAAGGTGAGTCTATACCATAACTATTTTTGATTTTAATTCATTTTTTAGTCTCCCATGGAGACTATTGAACTGTAAAGTAAAAGAATGTTTAAAAAAATAAATTAAAAAATTAACCCCTTCATGACCAGAGCTTTTTTTGGTTTTGCGGTTTCATTTTTTGCTACCCTTCTTCCCAGAGCCATAACTTCTTTATTTTTCTGTCAATATGGCCATCTGAGGGCTTATTTTTTGCGGGACGAGTTGTACTTTTGAGCCACACGATTGGTTTTGCCATGTCGCTAGAAAACGGGAAAAAATTCCAAGTTCGATGAAATTGCAAAAAAGTGCAATCCCACACTTGTTTTTTGTTTGTATTTTTTACTAGGTTCACTAAATGCTAAAACAGACCTGCCATTATGATTCTCCAGGTCATTACGAGTTCATAGACACCAAACATGTCTAGCTTCTTTTTTTATCGAAGTGGTGAAAAAACATTCCAAACTTTGCTAAAAAAAAACCCAAAACATTGCGCTATTTTCCGATACCTGTCTCAATTTTTCGTGATCTGGAGTTAGGTGAGGGCTTATTTTTTGCGTGCCGAGCTGTCGTTTTTAATGATACCATTTTGGTGCATATACAATCTTTTGATGTTCAGATCGCATCTATGTAGCAGAATTGCTTAGTTGCTATGAGCGCCGACCACTGGATGTCGCTCATAGGAATCCGGCTCTGACAAACATAGAGGTCTCAAGGAGACCTCTGGTTGTCATGCTGACGCACCAATGACCCCCGATCATGTGATGGGGGTCACTGGTGCGTGTATTTTCCAGATTGCCAGAAGGGCTTATTAAATGTTGCTATCAGAGTTTGACAGCAGCATTTAACTAGTTAATAGGCGCGGTGGATCGCGATTACACCCGTGCCTATTGCGGGCACATGTCAGCTGTTCAAAACAGCCCAATCTATCAATATATAAAAAATAATTAATCCGATAGGTAGATGGCGTAACAAAAGAAAAAAATTAAAACACCAGAATTAGGGTTGATTTTTTTTTTTTTTGTCCCCGCAACCTTGCATTAAAATGCAATAATGGGCGATGATATCTACACCAAAGTGGTACAAATAAAAATGTAAGCTCAGCCTGCAATAATTGGGCCCTCACCCAACCCTAGATCATGAAAAATGGAGATGCTATGGGTCTCGGAAAATGGCGATCTTTTTTTTTCTCCACCAAAAAAAAACAAACAAAAACCTAGACATGTTTGTTATCTACTCGTAATGACATGGAAAATCATAATGGCAGGTCAGTTTAAGCATTTGGTGAACGTGTTTAAGAAAACCAAAACTTAAGGAATTGCCTTTTTTTTGCAATTTCACTGCACTTTAATTTTTTTCCCCCATTTTCCAGTACACTATAAGGCAAAATGAATGGTGTTGTTCAAAAGTACAACTCATCCCACAAAAAGCCAAGCCCTCATATTGACAGAAAAATAAATGTCGGCGTCTTTCTCCCAAGCACTGCCGATAAATTACAAAATCCTGTATATCAAGCCAACACCCACAAATTGCACCACTGAACATGGGACAGTATATAGGGGTGCAAGGATGTACAGAGAAGGTTCAGTGCCACAATAGTGAAAATTGTATAGAGAAAAAAGCACAAAAAAAATGATATAATAAAAGTACAATGCTTTATTATCAATAAAATTACAAATGTATCAACATGAATAAAATATATCAGGAAAATGACAGTGGGAACCCAAAAGAATGGTGGACACCACAGTCATATACAGACAAAAATACCCAAAGGCGGAAAATAAATAAAGAATATGCAGGTCAGCTCAAAAAGTGCAAGGTGCAATCAGAAATGTGCCTACTAGGAGTCATTGAATGTAAAGTGTCACGAATCCCTCCCCGTGCTGATGCTAATTCGTATCCGCTCTCGGTCCAGCATTCAACCTCTGTCCTATGCTGTAATGGGAGCATAAATCACACACCGACCTAGGCCACACACTCGCTCATGCACGCTGCCACCACTCACAGAATACGCGGGCGATGAGTCCCGGAAATTACTAATACTGTCTACCACTGATAAGGCTCACACACCTTAGGCCATGGATTCTTTAGAACATACAAGGTTCAACTGTTAAAGTTTTATGCTTTAATACAAAACGGTTCAGTGCTTACAGTAAAGAAAAAGGTATAAAAATATGGTAATAAAAAGACATACAGGTATGCAAAACAGTGTAAAATAAACAGGAGAAAACTTAAAGAAATAGCTAACTTGTGGTCTGCTTCTGCTCCCTGAGGGGGGTGAATATGGATTGGAACACATCAGCTTCCTAGGCTGCCCTCACATGTGAACAATTTTGTATGTATTGATAGAAACCACGGCACTCAAGGTTTGTAGGAGGTGCACAAGTTAGGTATCCAACCCGTCAGTCATGTAGAATAAATTACTTGGCACTCAAGAGATATTCTTTGCAAGGTAAAACGTGAATAGTTCATTTATTAGGTGCATCCAGTTCCATATAAATTGAACGTTTTCGGTCTAATCAAAAGACCTTCATCAGAAAAGGTTATAAAGTACTGTAATACATGTGTGGAAAAACACAAAGGAAAACATTTTTTAGAAAATGATGCACAGAGTAAATATATAGTAAAAAACAGATATGGTACACATTGCTCAATGGAGAAATGATAACTAAACAGACATCACATGTTACACGAAGAGCAGACAACAGCGGCGGTCTAAATGGATCCGACCTGGTGCTCCGTGAGTGGTGAGCTTCGTGGTGGAGATGCTAAAGGCTGTAAATGTGTAGGAAGGATAATGCAAGAGAAAAGAGGGCAAGGAGACACATCACGTCCAACTGAAAAACCGAGCGAGTGGATAGCGAATAGGCCATCCCTAAAGGATACAGGAAGTGCGGTAACCTCTATGACTAGTGGTTGACGGACTAAGGTGCACAGTGAGATGCCTGAAATATAAAACATGAACATGTAAATAATACATAATTGTCATTGTGCAGGAATAGTGCAACATGTATGGGCACACAACCCCGTAGGGAGAAGAGAGCATAAGAATGAGTAAAGGGCAAGAGAACGGACCCTGCAGTGTGACCACCTACAACCTGCAAGAATGAATAGAGAAATAGCCCAGAGTAGTAAAAGCATATACTAGAAAATTATATTATAGCTACCTGGATGATTAGGGCAATCTGATAGGGCCCATAAGGTGCCAGCATCAGAGCAGGCCTGGGGGAGGGAGGGCGCCTAGGAGGAACAAGGAGAGATAGAGGAACACCTAGCCAAAAGTTGTCTATACCAAGGTAAACCCCTATAGAGTACTAGTCACCATTACCTGTAAGGCAGAGGGTATATAAGGCGAGCGCTGTGGGGGCGAGCAAATCGCAGGAGCAGACGCGCTGTTGAAAAGAGAATATAATGAGTGACTAAGTCTCTAGGCCGAGGCGGAGTGCCGAGAGAGGGCGAGCGTCACTGTATAATGGGGCAGAGAGTACCTGTAAAGCCGGAGGACCCCGGCGCCGTGTAGCGAAGGCTGTGAGACTCCCAGGGCTGGTGTCTGGCGGCGGCACTTCCGGATTTATGTGCGCGCCGCCAGGCAATCACCTGACCCGTAGCGCCATAGCAGACACGTGACCGGGTCGGCGGCGCGTGCGCAGAGAGACAAGGACGGAAGGGAGCTGAAGGGCGCTTGCGCCAAGAGAATGAGTGCCGGAGGCTAAAAAAGAAAGCCAGAGGCGGCCCTATACAGCGAGGGGAGAGAGGGGGGGGAGGGCGAAACTACAAGGGAGAACAAACGCAGGGAAATTAGAGAGGGCAAGAGAGGCTGGACGAGGAGAACTCAAACAGGGTATATGCAAAATAAAAAGGTAAATGACCTAATACAGAGAAAGGAGGGAAGGTCTAGAACAGACCTCAAAGGTGGTCACACGCAGGTGATATAGAGACCAGACTAATGCTCTATATCTAGAATGGCATTGAGTGTGGATACTGTACCATATGGGGTGGGGCCAGTGCTCGGTGCGCAGGACGTGACTAGCGGTTCTGTGAAAAGAGGTAAAACAGAAAATTAAAAACATGACATAAACAAATGCGATCAACACATTCCCTGGTTGTGCTCACTTTACATAGACTACAAAACCAGGAATTACAAAAAAAAAACAAAAAAAAACAAAACCGTACCAGAATGCTTCAAAGAAGGGAAGCTTATTGGATTTATACGCTCCAGACCTTAGAACCAAAGGGATTAAATAGAGATTACGATATTTCAGCTTTTTTGTAATTCTTGGTTTTGTAGTCTATGTAAAGTGAGCACAACCAGGGAATGTGTTGATCGCATTTGTTTATGTCATGTTTTTAATTTTCTGTTTTACCTCTTTTCACAGAACCGCTAGTCACGTCCTGCGCACCGAGCACTGGCCCCACCCCATATGGTACAGTATCCACACTCAATGCCATTCTAGATATAGAGCATTAGTCTGGTCTCTATATCACCTGCGTGTGACCACCTTTGAGGTCTGTTCTAGACCTTCCCTCCTTTCTCTGTATTAGGTCATTTACCTTTTTATTTTGCATATACCCTGTTTGAGTTCTCCTCGTCCAGCCTCTCTTGCCCTCTCTAATTTCCCTGCGTTTGTTCTCCCTTGTAGTTTCGCCCTCCCCCCCCTCTCTCCCCTCGCTGTATAGGGCCGCCTCTGGCTTTCTTTTTTAGCCTCCGGCACTCATTCTCTTGGCGCAAGCGCCCTTCAGCTCCCTTCCGTCCTTGTCTCTCTGCGCACGCGCCGCCGACCCGGTCACGTGTCTGCTATGGCGCTACGGGTCAGGTGATTGCCTGGCGGCGCGCACATAAATCCGGAAGTGCCGCCGCCAGACACCAGCCCTGGGAGTCTCACAGCCTTCGCTACACGGCGCCGGGGTCCTCCGGCTTTACAGGTACTCTCTGCCCCATTATACAGTGACGCTCGCCCTCTCTCGGCACTCCGCCTCGGCCTAGAGACTTAGTCACTCATTATATTCTCTTTTCAACAGCGCGTCTGCTCCTGCGATTTGCTCGCCCCCACAGCGCTCGCCTTATATACCCTCTGCCTTACAGGTAATGGTGACTAGTACTCTATAGGGGTTTACCTTGGTATAGACAACTTTTGGCTAGGTGTTCCTCTATCTCTCCTTGTTCCTCCTAGGCGCCCTCCCTCCCCCAGGCCTGCTCTGATGCTGGCACCTTATGGGCCCTATCAGATTGCCCTAATCATCCAGGTAGCTATAATATAATTTTCTAGTATATGCTTTTACTACTCTGGGCTATTTCTCTATTCATTCTTGCAGGTTGTAGGTGGTCACACTGCAGGGTCCGTTCTCTTGCCCTTTACTCATTCTTATGCTCTCTTCTCCCTACGGGGTTGTGTGCCCATACATGTTGCACTATTCCTGCACAATGACAATTATGTATTATTTACATGTTCATGTTTTATATTTCAGGCATCTCACTGTGCACCTTAGTCCGTCAACCACTAGTCATAGAGGTTACCGCACTTCCTGTATCCTTTAGGGATGGCCTATTCGCTATCCACTCGCTCGGTTTTTCAGTTGGACGTGATGTGTCTCCTTGCCCTCTTTTCTCTTGCATTATCCTTCCTACACATTTACAGCCTTTAGCATCTCCACCACGAAGCTCACCACTCACGGAGCACCAGGTCGGATCCATTTAGACCGCCGCTGTTGTCTGCTCTTCGTGTAACATGTGATGTCTGTTTAGTTATCATTTCTCCATTGAGCAATGTGTACCATATCTGTTTTTTACTATATATTTACTCTGTGCATCATTTTCTAAAAAATGTTTTCCTTTGTGTTTTTCCACACATGTATTACAGTACTTTATAACCTTTTCTGATGAAGGTCTTTTGATTAGACCGAAAACGTTCAATTTATATGGAACTGGATGCACCTAATAAATGAACTATTCACGTTTTACCTTGCAAAGAATATCTCTTGAGTGCCAAGTAATTTATTCTACAATTTTGTATGTATGCCAGCCAAATTTATAGAGTCACTGTGGAGGTCAGATTTCTAGACCAGCCCCTCAAGTTGATATTCTAATTGCTTGTTTTTTATTGGACCACGGCCGTGCCCCCAGTGAATATATTATTTTCACTGAGATCCTTTGTGTAAAGCTTCCTACAGATATACAGTGTCAGGCTGTAATTGACATCTCTCTTCCAAAGAGCTAGGAGGTGTCAAATGTTCCCTTTCTTCTTGGTTCCCAGCAGGACCCCTTGGTGAGATTGGAGACAGAAGTCTGCTGTCTCAGGATAATACATATTAACACCTGGGTGACACCTGCTTACACCTCCCTCCTTATGAACGTGCATGGGGGTTGACTTACAGATCAGCTCCCGAGCGCGTATCTGGTTCCGCCCCACCTTGGTGATATAGGCCATCAGTATTGCCATGATCGATTCCTTTCTTATGCTGAATTGTGAAATCAGACTCCATCTAAGCAATTTCCCATTGTCTCCAACTACTCTGTTGAGCCAACTCAATGGGTTATGATCTGTGATCACGGTGAAGTTGCGCTCATAGAGGTATGGTTGCAGCTTCTGCCGAGCCCTCGCAATTGCCAAACATTCCTTCTCACTCGTGGCATAAGCCACTTCTCTGGTCAGGGGTATCCCCTACTTAGGTCCATGATGGTGAGGTACGATGCTTTAGCTAGCTGCTCTAAAATTATGAGAAAATATTAGTATAAAATGTATATATCCATAAAGATTCTGTTCAACCTAGGGGGAAGTAAAGTACAGACCTCAACACGTGTTTCGCATCAGCTTCTTCAGGGGGTGTTCTTTTTTTGTATTCATGATTATAATCTTATCAGCAATACCACGATTAGTCCTGCGGTGCTGTGATTAGCTGGACATTTTTTTTTCTCACTAATCTGTCATCCTTTTTTACTTCACTCTCTTAAGCAGTTTTTTTTCGAGAGTTACTTATTAGCTACTGTAGTTCCATTGAATCCTATATGATCTAGCTGTGAATTTTGTTCTTTTTCTTCACACAGGTGCACCATTCGGATATATGCAGTCAGAAGACCCTTCTACACCAAGCTGATGTAGTTGTACTAAATAATGTATTTGAATATTTCCTGAACAAAGAGGAGCAAATTAAGTAATCTATTAACTTTCTATGCAATGATATTTATTGTAACAAATTTACCTTTCCTGTAAAATATTACCTTTTCTGTAAAATCATATCCCTGTAGCTTAATATTGTGCATACTTAGGATCTCTAACGACTTTGAGAATTGAGTGTCAGAGCCAGGTACGAACTGGGGCTGAAATTCAGTCCCGACATTTGAAATCACACAGACCCATGTTGTCCCCATCCCCATGAACTAGATAGGAGATATTACTAATATTATCCTGAATGGAGGAAAGGAAGATTTTCTACAAGACCAATATTTCTGATGATACCCGTGGCCTGCTGGGGTAAGTGACGGAGTCAGTGATTTTGTGCTCTGTCACAACTCTTAACAGTATGGGTATCTTGAGAACACCGATTCTGTTAACAATGTAGCAGACAAGGCAGCCCATGACCAGGCAGGCCCTTCTGGCATTTGCCGGATGACCAGTCCGGCCCTGGTCAGAGCTCTTAAGCCTTAGTCCCAGTGGTGCTTTTGGCCATCCATTGCCCAGGGACAAGCTGTATAGGGACTAAAGCTCTAAAACAGTGCATCCAGTCTCAGGGATGGACGTGCCGAATGATTCTCACCGATCTCTAGACTGAAGGCTTCAGCGCCCTTTGATGTTCATACAGGGTAATCAATACAGAGGAGGACAATTTTATATTACAGGAGGATTTATGTAAACTAGAAGCTTGGGCTGATAAATGGCAAATGAGCTTTAATGGGGATAAATGTAAGGTCATGCACTTGGGCAAAAAAAATAAGATGTATAATTATGTGCTTAATTGTAAAACACTGGGCAAAACTGTCACTCAAAAAGACCTGGGTGTATGGGTGGACAACAAACTCACATTTAGTGGCCAGTGTCAGGCAGCTGCTACAAAGGCAAATAAAATAATGGGATGCATTAAAAGAGGCATAGATGCACATGAGGAGAACATCATTTTACCTCTATACAAGTCACTAGTGCGACCACATTTAGAATACTGTGCACAGTTCTGGTCTCCAGTGTATAAGAAAGACATAGCTGAACTAGAGCGGGTGCAGAGAAGAGCGACCAAGGTTATTAGAGGATTGGGGGGTCTGCAACACCAAGACAGGTTATTATGAATCGCCCGCCAGGGCTTGGGGTACTCGGTACCGGGTCCGGTGCTCACAGGGGGATGTCACGGTGGCGACCCGGTCCGTGGCCCTGGGCGCCCATGTAAAAGGGGAAATTGAATAAAGTTTATGTTCGTGATGCCACCTGTGGTATTCGGTCAGTGGGGACCGACGCTGCTTTAAGGGGTCCTCTGGGGTGATGTTATGGCAGCTAGATGGTATAACTTCCCACAGGTGAAGTATATCCCCAGGGCGCCCGGTGTGTAGATGAAAGATGATGGTGAAAGGTGCAGTAAAGAAATACAGGGGACACAGGTTTTGCAGTCTCTTTACCTGATTTACTGAAGACTTCAGGCAGCCACAGTCCAGGGTACCAGATCACAGGACAGGCATGGTCCGGCTGGCTTGGAAGCAAATCCAGAGTTCCCCTTTACCAGGTGGAGTTAAAAGCCTTCCTCTAGCGCGGTGCTGTTGTAGTCCCTTACTGCCTATGGCTTCAGATAAGGTCCTCACAGTTCTTCTCTCTATCCCCCATATAGGATAGGACAATACCTGCATGAAAGATAACTCGAGCCTTTTTACAGGGACTCTATCACGCCCCGGACTCTATGTGTTACTGTGTCTCAGGTGTGTGCGCCGGACAGGTAACGTGCAGTTCAGCTGTCCTGCCAGTTTCTGATGTAAGTCTTAGAGTCCCTTACAGCCTCGGTGGTCCGGCTACCAGTTATCTGCGCTTCAGAGGGAGGCAGCCTGCTCGTAGCTGGTCTCCCCTGATGTCACTCTCCTGTGCATCGTTCTCCTGCACGCACACTGAACAATGTTCTGCTTTCTCTATGTCTCTTTCTTTAGGAGCTGTAGTACTTCAGACTACTTGGCCCCTTTGTACGTTCTTCCTGCCTCAGACTGCTCCAGTCTGCTTCCTGGCACTTTCTGACAATCTGCCCTCACTTTCCATACAAACCACAATATATAGGGGAGTCACCTAGGAATAGGATCAAAAGCTCCCCCTTGTGGCCTGGAGTGTGAACCTGTTGTGTGCATTGTGATTACCTGATGAGAGTTATCCTTCATCGCTTCCAAACATAACATCACTCTCCCCGTGAGAAAAGCAATGCTACTGTGGCGACCAGGACCCTGGGGCGCCACAATTACACTTGGGATAATTTAGCTTGGAAAAACGATGGTTAAGGGGTTATTTTATTACAATGTATAAATACATGAGGGGACAGTACAAAGACCTTTCTGATGATCTCTTTACTCTTAGACTTGAGACAGGGACAAGGGGGCATCCTCTACGTCTGGAGGAAAGAAGGTTTAAGCATAATAACAGATGCAGATTCTTTACTGTAAGAGCAGTGAGACTATGGAACTCTCTGCCGTATGATGTTGTAATGAGTAATTCATTTCTAAAATTTAAGAGGGGACTGGATGCCTTTTTTGAAAAGTATAATGTTACAGGGTATATACACTAGATTCCTTGATAGGGCGTTGATCCAGGGAACTAGTCTGATTGCTGATGTGGAGTCGGGAAGGAATTTTTTCCCCCAATGTGGAGCTTACTGTTTGCTGCATGGGGTTTTTTGCCTTCCTCTGGATCAACATGTTAGGGCATGTTAGGAAAGGCTATGGGTTGAACTAGATGGACTTAATTCTTCCTTAACCTTAATAACTATGTTACTATGTATTGAAGTGAATAGGAGCCCAGGTGCAGTTGTATCATTCATGCAAATTGATCCATATTTATTGTCAGATTAGCACATATCAAAACATATTGTTGTTGTCAATGTCAAGATTTGACTTTCTTCATGTTAACAGTATTTTACAATTGTGCTTTCTAGAGCCTGGATTTTTATGTATGAAAACGTAAGGAAGAAGGGATGCCTTGTCGTGACAGTACCGGGCCTAAAGGAATCCTTCACCAGACTGCAGGTTCGTTTAGGAATTGTGTAAAGATGAAGTCAGCCATTGATTTGTCTTGTGTAGACAATGAAGTCACACAGACCTTACCCTTTATTTAGAGTTCATAGATTAACTTACCCCTACAGGGAAAATGGGATGGAGACAACTTATCATAAAATTATATCAGCTCAGGTCTACATGTAGTAGTAAGTCCATCGTGCAGCTACAGATTGGGCTGCATCCCCAGATTGGTTTCATATGGAGAAATGAAACAGCAGTTCACAGCAGCAAATTAGGTTATTTCAAGATGGCTGACAGGCACAAGGAGAAATAGAAGACTTCCGGCACAGGAATCCTTTTTCAGTATAAAATTCTTTCTTTATTTAAACATCTTCAGAGATAAAAAAAAAACATCATCATGGGGACCCCCCATAGACCTGACGCATTTTGGACCCAGTAAAAACAGTCCTTCTTCAAAGGCCGAGTATCTCAGGCGTGCTTGAGTAATATGTTTGTGTCCCCGTGGCGGCATGTCTCACGGCTGTTGGGTAATCCCTCCTATGTTGTGACTGTTAAACATGGGACTCAAACGTATTTTTTGGGCATGCCGAAGACACTCTGTTAGCACCCTAGCATGCTCGGGATAACACCTTATCCGAACACGTTCACTCATCACTAATGAGGACCCCACAAAATGTCAGATGTAAATTCTTTATTTTTTTACATTCAACGCTATTCGTGTATTTTACAAGTAGATTGGATGTTTGTGGTTCTTTTTACAGATGAATCTTCAGCTCGATCAGTGGGTGCAAGAAATAGAAGTGGACACAAATCTGTTTGTGGGACCAGACACTGACCAGGAGGCTCTTAGTGACATTCATTTGTATAAAGTCCATTAGAAGATTAAGTATTTCACCAATTTCGGTGGGCAATGTATTGCACTTTTACAGTAAATTGTATTATTTCTGTGTTTTGAAGCTGCTCAAAGTCCAATATGTGACTTCACCCACCTAAACGTAGCGTACCTTCATTACATATATATCGGATTCTTATACAGAAACGAAGATCCACCCGTAAAATGTGAGCCAGCAAGAGGGAGGCAGTTCTTACAAGTAACACACTGATGACTTATTCACACCTTCAAATGAGTACTTCCTCAATTCATCAGCGATTTAAATCCTCCGGGAGGTGGAACCTAAATTAAATTTCACCCTTTCTTAAAAAGCTGTGGTCCTTCATTGTTTTTTTTTTTCTTTAATGCTAACATGGGGCTAATAGTCTGTGGCATAAGTGAGCTAATAGGAGCCCTGAAACAAACAAAAAAACAAACACAGAAAAGTTACAAATGACTTATTAGACCTTTATAATGGGCTGGCTGATGGATTCTCAGTTAATCCATTTTGTAGACTGTATTACACAGTGCAACACAGATGTTATATGAGGCAAAAAGGGCAAAATTATTAGATGAAACCCAATTGTAAACAAATATTTTTTAAGCCCAAAATACATGCATTTAACTAATGCAAAACAAATGTTTTCAAATGTCGATAATTCCTTTAGGTTTAATACATGAACGCATCCTTATAGATCAATGGTGGGCAATTAATTTTCCAGAGGGGCCACATGAGTGATTGTGACTGTTATGGAGGGCTGAAATTTAATTCTGTTTATAATTAATAAAATAAGAATTATAATTAATATTATCACTTACAATTTAGCAGCATTAAGTATGCTGGCACTCCTCTATATACTGTAAGAGCCCAAACACAGCCCCCTTTATACAGTATGAGCCCACACACAGCCCCTCCTCTATACAGTAAGAGGCCTCACAACTAATTAATATACAGTAGGAGCCTTCGCATATTTAAAAAAGAGAAATATAAACCACATCCTTGCCTTGCTCGTGTTTCCCTGGCGCTCTGCTCTGGTCTGTGCACTGACTCTCTGCACAGCATTAGTGATTAAGGCTACTTTCACACTAGCGTTGTACTCGGACCGTCACAGTGCGTCGGGCCGACGTACCGACGCATACTGTGGAAGTGCCGCACAACGGGGGCAGCAGATGCATTTTTCCAGCGCATCCGCTGCCCCATTGTGAGTTGTGGGGAGGTGAGGGCGGAGTTCCGGCCGCGCATGCGCGGTCGGAAATGGTGGACACAACGCTCAAAAAAACGTTGCAAGCAACGTTTTTTTGTTCGGACGGTCCGCCACAACACGACACAACCGTCGCACGACAGTTGCGACGTGTGGCAATGCGTCGCTAATACACGCCTATGGAGAAAAAACGCATCCTGCAGACAACTTTGCAGGATGCGGTTTTTCTGCAAAACGACGCATTGCGACATGCAGTGCACGACGCTAGTGTGAAAGTAGCCTTAATGACATCACATCTGCGGTCTCAGGCGCACACGCTGAATGATGGAAGGAGGAGCCGGCTGCTCCCTCCTCCACCATTACCTTATTTACTGCTGCCTGCATCCTGAGGATATAAATATTAGGGAAAGGCGGCAACATTGTGGGGCCCGTGTTTTCAGCCCTTTACCCATCTTGGTCAACATGTCGGACAAGAACAGCCAGAGGGCTGGATGTGGCCTGCAAGCTGGTGTTTGCTCCTGTTGTCTATAGATCATAGCTATAGTTATACTATAGCTCCTCTAGAAGAAAGCAGTACGAAAATATGACATTATGCGTCCCTCCATAGGAATGCAAAACCTGCAGCTGTTATACAGTGAGTGCAGCATTTGTGTAGCAGATGGGTCAGGATGTGCCGAATGCAGAGAACCCATGGCTACTGAGATTGGGTTTCAAATAAACATGAAATAGTGGTAGAGAACAGTATGGGGGTAAAAGTGTCGGGGGCACTAAAAGAATGGGTAGCGGGAGAAGTATGAGGAGACAGCAAGCAGAAGGGAGAAAGTGATAAGGGGACAAAGTATAGAGCCTGGGCAGTATGGAGGTGACAGTGTACAGAAGAAAGTGAGGAAGCAGAGTATAGGGCCTGGGCAGTATGGATGTGACAGTGTACAGAAGAGAGAAAATGAGGTAGCACAGTATAGAGCCTGGGCAGTATGGATGTGACAGTGTACAGAAGAAAGTAAGGAAGCACAGTATAGACCCTGGGCATTATAGAAGTGAGTGTACAGAAGAGAGAAAATG
The DNA here is from genome assembly GCF_032444005.1 of Ranitomeya imitator. Taxonomy (NCBI): domain Eukaryota; kingdom Metazoa; phylum Chordata; class Amphibia; order Anura; family Dendrobatidae; genus Ranitomeya; species Ranitomeya imitator. Next base: position 711,426,316 of record NC_091282.1, on the reverse strand, counting down.
AGGTAGCACAGTATAGAGCCTGGGAAGTATGGAGGCGAGAGTGTACAGAAGACAGAAAGTGAGGGGGCTGAGTATAGAGTGGACATTATGGAAATGGGGCAGTGTGGCGGTTATAGCTAATAAGGGCAGACATTGTGGCAGTTATAGTTCATAAAGGGGGAATGGTGTGGAGGCACTATTTTGTATCATAAGAGGGACATATTTTCTGCAGGTAGCACAGTGAGAGGCAATTATATATTCAGGAGCACAACGTAGAAGAAACGTTTTTTTTTTGAGACATTATGATAAAACTTACCTTTAAGGGCATCATCTGAGAATGTGCTGCAGAAGGCCAGCTGTGGTCACCATGGTATCTGGACAAGATGGGGGAGGGGAAGAACTACTTCTATCAGAAAAGATGTCACCTATAAAGGTACCTCAATGTAACTGTTTATTTGAGACTAGATTGTGGCCCGATTCTAACGCATCGGGTATTCTAGAATATGCATGTCCCCGTAGTATATGGACAATGATGATTCCAGAATTCGCGGCAGACTGTGTCCGTCGCTGATTGATCGAGGCAACCTTTATGACATCATCGTCGCCATGGCAACCATTATGACATCATCGTCGCTGTGCCTGGCGGCCTCGACCAATCAGAGACGCAGGATTTCCAGGACAGACAGACAGACAGAAAGACAGACAGACAGACAGACAGACGGAAAAACCCTTAGACAATTATATATATACTAGATTGTGGCCCGATTCTAACGGATCGGGTATTCTAGAATATGCATGTCCCCGTAGTATATGGACAATGATGATTCCAGAATTTGTGGCAGACTGTGCCCGTCGCTGATTGTTCGAGGCAACCTTTATGACATCATCGTCGCCATGGCAACCATTATGACATCTACGTCGATACTGTGCCCGTCGCTGAATCAGAGACGCGGGATGTCTACGTCCTTTATGACATCATCGTCGCTGTGCCCGTTGCTGATTGGTCGAGGCCTGGCGGCCTCGACCAATCAGAGACACGGGATTTCTATCCAATCAGAGGCGCGGGATTGTGGCCCGATTCTAACGCATCGGGTATTCTAGAATATGCATGTCCCTGTAATATATGGACAATGATGATTCCAGAATTCGCGGCAGACTGTGCCCGTTGCTGATTGGTCGAGGCAACCTTTATGACATCATCGTCGCCATGGCAACCATTATGACATCATCGTCGCTGTGCCCGTTGCTGATTGGTCGAGGCCTGGCGGCCTCGACCAATCAGACACGGGATTTCTACGTCCTTTATGACATCATCGTCGCTGTGCCCGTTGCTGATTGGTCGAGGCCTGGCGGCCTCGACCAATCAGACACGGGATTTCTACGTCCTTTATGACATCATCGTCGCTGTGCCCGTTGCTGATTGGAGACGTGGGATTTCCAGGACGTGGGATTTCCAATCAGAGACGTGGGATTTCCAGGACAGACAGACAGACAGACGGAAAAACCCTTAGGCAATTATATATATAGATACTGCCTGCTTCTCATCAGTTCTGTGGTTCCTGTATGGGCCGCAGTCTGATCAGGACTGGTAGCAACATCACCCGGTATCGACTTGCTGGGAATTGTAGGTTCTTGCAATACAATTGTATGTGCGGCTGACCTGACATTACAATTGATAACTGTACCAATCTTGGCAATTAATTAATGTACTGATGGTGCTTCCCATGCCGCATTACATGAACGGATGATAGTTCTAGTGATGTATTCATGTACTTATGATGGTTGTGATGCTGTATCCCTGTACTGATTGAGCTTTCAGTGACATGCATGCATTGATAGTGCTTCTGGTGTGTACTGCTGATCATCATCCAAGGATCATGGTTCTGTATTTCTGTACTGATGGTGGTTTTGATACTGTATTTATGTACTGATGATGGTTCTGTTCTACTGCTGGTGCTGTATTCCCCTACTAATGATGGTTCTGGTGCTGTATTTCAGTACTGATAGGGTAGTGTTGTCATATTTTATTATTATTATTATTATTATACATTTTTATAGCGCCATTTATTCCATGGCGCTTTACATGTGAATACGAGGCAAATATAGACAAATACATTAAACATGAGCAGATAACAGGCACACGGGTACATAAGGAGGGAGGACCCTGCCCGCGAGGGCTCACAGTCTGCAGGGGATGGGTGATGAAACACTAGGAGAGGGTAGGGCAGGTTGCGCGGCGGTTCAGTAACTTTCTGTACTGATGCTGGTTCAGGTGCTGTATTCTTGTTCTGATGGTTTTTGGTGCTGTATTTCTCTATGGATGATGGTTCTGTATTTCTGCTGAGCGTGGTTCTGGTGCTGTAATTCAGTACTGATGATGGTTGCAGCACTGTGTTCATGTACTGATGGTGGTTCTGTATTTCCGTACTGATGAGGTAGCGGTGCTGTATTTCTGTACTACTTGTGCTGTATTTTTGTTTTGATGGTTTTGGTGCTGTATTCCTCTACTGATGATGGTTCCAATGCTGTATTCCTCTACTAATGATGGTTCTGGTGCTGTTTTTCTGTACTGATGGTTCTGTGGTCTTCTACTGATGACTATGTTGTATTCATGTTCTGGTGCTGTACACACGTAGTAATACTAGTAATCCATAACTTGTCAGTGTGATACATTGGTCCCAACCAGCCTGAATTCAGCAGCACTGTCCCATTTTGAGGGTTCAGTTCCGGATTCTCATACTCCGTCTTCATTGGTCTGTAGCTTCTCCTCCTCGGGAAGGTGTAACCACTTTGTTCTGCTCATAAGTTAAATATTCACTGCTTCTTTTATGGTCAGGTCTCACTGCGACTGAAACTCACGTTTCCATGTTCTCAAGCTGCAGTTCTACCAATTGGCTACAAATGATGATGAACAAAGGAGAATTTGGTAATCTTGAAGTTTATTGCAGGCAGTGAACCCAGGAGCAGATTGTACATGTCTATAGAAATATATTGTGTATATATAACAATATATTTTTACAGGCCCTGTATACAGAGGTGAAGAAAAATATTTTTTTCCATTACGTCCCTCAGGCCAGCACCATGGAGGACGTCCTTCCTTGACCTATAACGGGACAGGATCATAGAGAGGTTAAAAGGACCCTCCCACCTCCACCCTCCAGTGTTTTTTCCTGTCCCTACAGGGACGGTTGTATGAGAGGTTGCTCCTAGAGCGAAGATAGCCTGTGGATTCTCTTCCCCCTGCAAGTGGTCCGTGGCTGACACCTCACTGGGTAGAGGTCCCTCAGCTATCAGTGCTGTACCAGATGGACTCAGAGTTCAGGGGTCTCAGCCTTCCCTTTTCCTGGTCAGACGGACCATGGCTGACTCCTCTTTGAGAGGTTCCTCAGCAAACAGCCTGTGTAATGGGCTTAGGGGGATCGTGCGGCAGGTCCAATCCTTCCCCCTGTCAAGTAGCCCAGGGTGGAAACTCCCCGGTGGGGAGTCCCTCAGCCCCAGAGACCAGTCGAGCGGACGGGCTCCTGGGTAGAGCCGCCTCCTCCCAGTGGGGGGCTCTCGGCTCGGACGCCGACCAGCAAAACACAGCTACTTCCGAAAGTCATGTGGTGGAGAAGGCCGTTGCGCTTCCAGTGACCAACGTCAGAGAGGGGCGCCGGCACTTGGGATCGGCGTGCGTTCCACGATGGAACACGGAAGGGGGCACAGGCAGTAATGCAGCATTTCTGATGGGACGCCGCTTCCTTCCACGGTAGGCTCTCGGCGTTACAAGCTCCCCCTGTCTTCTAGCAGGTATGGAGCCAGCACAGGTGAGTGCATGGTTTAATGTTGCATTGATGGCCTGGGCCTCTGGGCTGACTCTAGTCTCAGGACTTGGTGCCAAAGCTGTACCTGGAACCCATTTGCAGCTAGGCCTTGGACCTCTAGGCTGTGATGAGGCCATATGTCCAGGCTACATCTCATGACTGGACTTCAGTTAGTTGCAGGTTTTGTCTGCACAGAGCCTTATGATTGGGCTTCAGAGTGACTTTTTTGAAGCAGGCTTTCCAATTTCTGGTTCAATAAGCGTTTCACTTTTCTTTGCAACTTAACTACTGCATCCATAGGAGGACACAAGGTGTTAATTTAGCACATTGTCTCCATGAAGACTGCCCTTCAGCTGCGGCTCATTAATTAGCTCCTTCGGGTGGAGTCAGTCTGACAAATGAGATGTACTGTTCAGAGTGGAGATTTATCTGGAACTCTGATAGATTGCTCTTTTGCTTAAAAGTGTAAGTCTGGTCTCTTGTTTGGCACCTTCAGGCATGGCCTAGTCATAGTGCCTCTATGCATCATATTGAGTGCCTCCGTGCATAATACTGCATCAAATTTTAGGCCACGCCTCTAACCACACCCATTCACTAGTCACACCCATATCCACATCTCAACCACACCCATTTAGCACTGCTGATCACACTGTTCATAAAGAATAATTATAAACAAAAAAATATGGCCACACAGTGCTCCATACTGTATAATGGCCACACATGATGCTCCATACTGTATAACGACCCCACATGATGCTCCATACTGTATAATGGCCACACATGATGCTCCATACTGCATAATGACCGCACAGTGCTCCATACTGTATAACGACCCCACATGATGCTCAATTCTGTATGCTATAATTCTGTGTGAGCCCTCGCGGGCAGGGTCCTCCCTCCTTATGTACTCGTGTGCCTTGTTATCTGCTCATGTTTAATGTAATTGTCTATATTTGCCCCGTATTCACATGTAAAGCGCCATGGAATAAATGGCGCTATAAAAATGTATAATAATAATAATGGCCACACATGATGCTCCATACTGTATAATGGCCACACATGATGCTCCATACTGTATAATGGCCACACATTAATGTCCCGCCCGGGATCGCGGGGCTGAATGTCAAAATCAGGACAGTCCCGCTGGATCCGGGACGGCTGGGAGGTATGCTGCATCATAGTGCCTCTATTCATTATATTGAGTGCCTCTGTGCATAATACTGCATCATAGTGCCTCTATGCATCATATTGAGTGCCTCCGTGCATAATACTGCATCATAGTGCCTCTATGCATCATATTGAGTGCCTCCGTGCTTAATACTGCATCATAGTGCCTCTATGCATCATATTGAGTGCCTCCGTGCATAATATTGAATCATATTGAGTGCCTCTGTGCATGATACTGCATTATAGCACATCTATGCATTATATTGAGTGCCTCTGTGACTTCATACGGCATCATACGGTTTCATAGTCACTTCATGTATCATATTATATCATATTTCTTTATTGTTCCTATATGCATCCTAGCGCTTCATAGTTACTTCATGCATCATATTGCATCATATTGCTTCATGGTTCCTATATGCATCATGGTGCTTCATTGTTCCTTTATGCATCAGAGTGCTTCATATTGCCTTTCTGCATCATATTGCATCATATTGCTTCATGGTTCCTATGTGAATCATAGCGCTTCATAATTACTCTGTGCATCATATTGCATCACTGTTCCTATATGCATCATAGCGCTTCAGATTGCCTTTGTGCATTATATTCAGCATATTGCTTCATGGTTGCTATACGCATCATAGCGCTTCATATTGCCTTTGTGCATTATATTTCAGCATATTGCTTCATGGTTCCTATACGCATTATAGCGCTTCATATTGCCTTTGTGCATTATATTACAGCATATTGCTTCATGGTTCCTATACGCATTATAGCATTTCATATTGCCTTTGTGCATTATATTACAGCATATTGCTTCATGGTTCCTATACGCATTATAGCGCTTCATATTACCTTTGTGCATTATATTTCAGCATATTGCTTCATGGTTCCTATATGCATCATATTGCTTCTTTGTTCCTATATGCACCATAGTGCTTCATAGTTACTTCATGCATCATATTGCATCATACTGCTTCATGATTCCTATATGCATCATATTGCTTCATTGTTCCTATATGCATCATAGTGCTTCAAGTTGCCTTTGTGCATCATATTTCTCCATAGTTGCTATATGCATCATAGCACTTCATAGTAACTTTGTGCATCATATTGCTTCATAGTTCCTATATGCATCATTTTGCATCATAGGGTTTCGGTGCCCTTTGCAAGGCAGGGGGTATCATTAGTGTGCCGGGCTTGGTGCCTTTTTCGCCTCTGGCTGTGAGCCACTGGGTTAGACCTTCTGTCTGGTGCATTGTTGTGTGGCCGCACATTGTATCATGGGCCTACATCTTCACATTTTTGTCTTGGGCCTCAACTCCGGATATGGAGTCCTTGTGTTTCTGGACCCAGATCCAGCTTCTGTTACTTCTTTCTTTACAACAGGGCTTAGTCAAGCAAACAGATATGCTTGAATTGGCTTAGGCTGGTTTCACACTTGCGTTTTAAAACGCAGCATTTTAAACGCAAACGCATTTGGTGCAAAAACGCGTTTAAACGCAGCGTTTTTTAAGCGCATGCGTATTTTGCGTTTAAACGCGTTTAGATGCGGTTTTTCCTGCGTTTGCGTTTTTGAAACGCATGAGAAGTGTGTGACAGCTGCCAATCATCAAAATCAACTAGAAAACCCACTATAAACATAAATACTTAGGGTTAGGGTAACCCTAGGGATCCTAACCCAAACTCTAACCCTAGGGATCCTAACCCTAACACAAACCCTAACCCTAGGGATCCTAACCCTAACACAAACCCTAACCCTAGAGATCCTAACACAAACTCTAACCCTAACACAAACTCTAACCCTAACACAAACCCTAACCCTAGGGATCCTAACCCTAACACAAACCCTAACCCTAGGGATCCTAACCCTAACACAAACTCTAACCCTAACACAAACCCTAACCCTAGGAATCCTAACCCTAACACAAACTCTAACCCTAACACAAACCCTAACCCTAAGGATCCTAACCCTAACACAAACCCTAACCCTAGGGATCCTAACCCTAACACAAACCCTAACCCTAAGGATCCTAACCCTAACACAAACCCTAACCTGTTGTGAATTCTGTGGCAGAGCTCCCTCCTGTGGTCACAAGTGGTACTTCGGCTGATTCTCTCTGGGAGCTTCCGTTTGTGGAGGAAACTGGTACTGCTGCTGTTGAGTTTCCTCCCTCAGGTGATCTGGTGATGTCGTTAGGTGCTTCTCTACTTAACCCCACCTAATGCTTTGATTCATGCTTCCTGTCAATGTTCCAGTGTTGGACTTGTGTTTCTCTGGATCATTCCTGTGGCCTGCTGCTCTGCATAGCTAAGTGCTTCTTTGTTATTTGTTGCTATTTTTTCTGTCCAGCTTGTCTATTTGTTTTGCTGGAAGCTCTGGGACGCAAAGGGTGTACCTCCGTGCCGTTAGTTCGGTACGGAGGGTCTTTTTGCCCCTTTGCGTGGTTTACTTTAGGGTTTTGTGTAGACCGCAAAGTTATCTTTCCTATCCTCGTTCTGTCTAGAATATCGGGCCTCACTTTGCTGAATCTATTTCATCCCTACGTTTGTCTTTTCATCTTACTCACAGTCATTATATGTGGGGGGCTGCCTTTTCCTTTGGGGTATTTCTCTGAGGCAAGGTAGGCTTATTTTTTCTATCTTCAGGCTAGTTAGTTTCTCAGGCTGTGCCGGGTTGCATGGGGAGCGTTGGGCGCAGTCCACAGCTGCCTCTAGTTGTGTTTGGAGAGGATCAGGGATTGCGGTCTGCAGAGTTCCCACGTCTCAGAGCTCGTTCTATTATTTTGGGTTATTGTCAGATCACTGTATGTGCTCTGACCTCCATGTCCATTGTGATACTGAATTGCCTTTCATAACAGTACAGGAAGCCCAAAGTACTAATGATTCTCAATAGAGGGAAAAAAGAAGTTCTGAGACCATTTTTTTTTCTTGGCTTTGTGTTTTGTCTTTTTTTTCCCCTAGACATTTGGGTGGTTCAGTACACAGGTGTAGCGATGGACATTAGAAGTCTGTCTTCATTTGTGGATCAGCTCTCGGCAAGAGTACAAAAGATTCAAGACACTATTGATCAGAAATCTATGTTAGAACCAAGAATTCCTATTCCTGATTTGTTTTTTGGAGATAGAACTAAGTTTCTGAGTTTCAAAAATAATTGTAAGTTATTTCTGGCCTTGAAACCTCGTTCCTCTGGTGATCCAGTTCAACAGGTTTTGATTATTATTTATTTTTTGCGCGGCGACCCTCAGGACTGGGCATTTTCTCTTGCGCCAGGAGATCCTGCATTAAGTAATATCAATGCGTTTTTCCTGGTGCTCGGATTGCTGTACGATGAGCCTAATTCAGTGGATCAGGCAGAAAAGAATTTGCTGGCTCTTTGTCAGGGTCAGGATGAGATAGAGGTATATTGCCAGACATTTAGAAAATGGTCAGTGCTCACTCAATGGAATGAATCTGCGCTGGCAGCTATGTTCAGAAAGGGTCTCTCTGAAGCCCTTAAGGATGTCATGGTGGGATTTCCTATGCCTGTTGGTTTGAATGAGTCTATGTCTTTGGCTATTCAGATCGGTCGACGCTTGCGTGAGCGTAAATCTGTGCACCATTTGGCGGTATTACCTGAGCTTAAACCTGAGCCTATGCAGTGCGATAGGACTTTGACCAGAGTTGAATGGCAAGAACACAGACGTCTGAATGGGCTGTGTTTCTACTGTGGTGATTCCACTCATGCTATCTCTGATTGTCCTAAGCGCACTAAGCGGTTCGCTAGGTCTGCCACCATTGGTACGGTACAGTCAAAATTTCTTCTGTCCGTTACCTTGATCTGCTCTTTGTCATCATATTCTGTCATGGCGTTTGTGGATTCAGGCGTTGCTCTGAATTTGATGGACTTGGAATATGCTAAGCGTTGTGGGTTTTTCTTGGAGCCCTTGCAGTGTCCTATTCCATTGAGAGGTATTGATGCTACGCCTTTGGCCAAGAATAAGCCTCAATACTGGACCCAGCTGACCATGTGCATGGCTCCTGCACATCAGGAGGATATTCGCTTTCTGGTGTTGCATAATCTGCATGATGTGGTCGTGTTGGGGTTGCCATGGCTACAAGCCCATAATCCAGTATTGGATTGGAAATCCATGTCGGTGTCCAGCTGGGGTTATCAGGGGGTACATGGTGATGTTCCATTTTTGTCAATTTCGTCATCCACCCCTTCTGAGGTTCCAGAGTTCTTGTCTGATTACCGGGATGTATTTGATGAGCCCAAGTCCGATGCCCTACCTCCGCATAGGGATTGTGATTGTGCTATCAATTTGATTCCTGGTGGTAAATTCCCAAAAGGTCGACTGTTTAATTTATCCGTGCCTGAGCACACCGCTATGCGCAGTTATGTGAAGGAATCCCTGGAGAAGGGGCATATTCGCCCGTCATCGTCGCCATTAGGAGCAGGGTTCTTTTTTGTAGCCTAAAAGGATGGTTCGCTGAGACCTTGTATAGATTATCGCCTTCTTAATAAGATCACTGTTAAATTTCAGTACCCCTTGCCTTTGTTATCTGATTTGTTTGCTCGGATTAAGGGGGCTAGTTGGTTCACCAAGATTGATCTTCGTGGTGCATATAATCTGGTGCGAATCAGGCGAGGCGATGAATGGAAAACTGCATTTAATACGCCCGAGGGTCATTTTGAGTATCTAGTGATGCCATTCGGACTTGCCAATGCTCCATCAGTGTTTCAGTCCTTTATGCATGACATCTTCCGAGAGTACCTGGATAAATTCCTGATTGTGTACTTGGATGACATTTTGATCTTCTCGGATGATTGGGAGTCTCATGTGAAACAGGTCAGAACGGTTTTTCAGGTCCTGCGTGCTAATTCTTTGTTTGTGAAGGGATCAAAGTGTCTCTTTGGTGTGCAGAAGGTTTCATTTTTGGGGTTCATCTTTTCCCCTTCTACTATCGAGATGGATCCTGTTAAGGTCCAAGCCATCCATGATTGGACTCAGCCGACATCTCTGAAAAGTCTGCAAAAGTTCCTGGGCTTAGCTAATTTTTATCGTCGCTTCATCTGCAATTTTTCTAGTATTGCCAAACCATTGACCGATTTGACCAAGAAGGGTGCTGATTTGGTCAATTGGTCTTCTGCTGCTGTGGAAGCTTTTCAAGAGTTGAAGCGTCGTTTTTCTTCTGCCCCTGTGTTGTGTCAACCTGATGTTTCTCTTCCGTTCCAGGTCGAGGTTGATGCTTCTGAGATTGGAGCAGGGGCTGTTTTGTCGCAGAGAGGTTCTGATTGTTCAGTGATGAAACCATGCGCTTTTTTTTCCAGGAAGTTTTCGCCTGCTGAGCGGAATTATGATGTGGGCAACCGAGAGTTGCTGGCCATGAAGTGGGCATTCGAGGAGTGGCGTCATTGGCTTGAAGGAGCTAAGCATCGCGTGGTGGTATTGACTGATCATAAGAACCTGACTTATCTCGAGTCTGCTAAGCGTTTGAATCCTAGACAGGCTCGTTGGTCGCTGTTTTTCGCCCGTTTTGAGTTTGTGATTTCGTACCTTCCGGGCTCTAAAAATGTGAAGGTGGATGCTCTGTCTAGGAGTTTTGTGCCCGACTCTCCGGGTTTATCTGAGCCGGCGGGTATCCTCAAGGAAGGAGTAATTGTGTCTGCCATCTCCCCTGATTTGCGGCGGGTGCTGCAAAAATTTCAGGCTAATAAACCTGATCGTTGTCCAGCGGAGAAACTGTTTGTCCCGGATAGGTGGACAAATAAAGTGATCTCTGAAGTTCATTGTTCGGTGTTGGCTGGTCATCCTGGAATCTTTGGTACCAGAGAGTTAGTGGCTAGATCCTTTTGGTGGCCATCTCTGTCGCGGGATGTGCGTTCTTTTGTGCAGTCCTGTGGGATTTGTGCTCGGGCTAAGCCCTGCTGTTCTCGTGCCAGTGGGTTGCTTTTGCCCTTGCCGGTCCCGAAGAGACCTTGGACACATATCTCTATGGATTTTATTTCAGATCTTCCCGTCTCTCAAAAGATGTCAGTCATTTGGGTGGTCTGTGATCGCTTTTCTAAGATGGTCCATCTGGTACCCTTGTCCAAGTTGCCTTCCTCCTCTGATTTGGTGCCATTGTTCTTCCAGCATGTGGTTCGTTTGCATGGCATTCCAGAGAATATCGTTTCTGACAGAGGTTCCCAGTTTGTTTCGAGGTTTTGGCGAGCCTTTTGTGGTAGGATGGGCATTGACTTGTCTTTTTCCTCGGCTTTTCATCCTCAGACTAATGGCCAGACTGAACGAACCAATCAGACCTTGGAAACTTATCTGAGATGCTTTATTTCTGCCGATCAGGATGACTGGGTGTCCTTTTTGCCTTTGGCTGAGTTCGCCCTTAATAATCGGGCCAGCTCGGCTACCTTGGTTTCGCCATTTTTCTGCAATTCTGGGTTCCATCCTCGTTTCTCTTCAGGACAGGTTGAGTCTTCGGACTGTCCTGGTGTGGATACTGTGGTGGACAGGTTGCAGCAGATTTGGACACATGTAGTGGACAATTTGACCTTGTCCCAGGAGAAGGCTCAACGTTTCGCTAATCGCAGACGCCGTGTGGGTCCTCGACTTCGTGTTGGGGATCTGGTTTGGTTATCTTCTCGTCATATTCCTATGAAGGTTTCCTCTCCGAAGTTTAAACCTCGTTTCATTGGTCCTTATAGGATTTCTGAGGTTATTAATCCTGTGTCTTTTCGTCTGACCCTCCCAGATTCTTTTTTCATACATAACGTCTTCCATAGGTCATTGTTGCGGAGATACGTGGCACCTATGGTTCCATCTGTTGACCCTCCTGCCCCGGTTTTGGTGGAGGGGGAATTGGAGTATATTGTGGAGAAGATTTTGGATTCTCGTGTTTCAAGACGGAAACTCCAGTATCTGGTTAAATGGAAGGGTTATGCTCAGGAGGATAATTCCTGGGTTTTTGCCTCTGATGTCCATGCTCCCGATCTTGTTCGTGCCTTTCATGTGGCTCATCCTGGTCGGCCTGGGGGCTCTGGTGAGGGTTCGGTGACCCCTCCTCAAGGGGGGGGTACTGTTGTGAATTCTGTGGCAGAGCTCCCTCCTGTGGTCACAAGTGGTACTTCGGCTGAGTCTCTCTGGGAGCTTCCGTTTGTGGAGGAAACTGGTTCTGCTGCTTTTGAGTTTCCTCCCTCAGGTGATCTGGTGAGGTCGTTAGGTGCTTCTCTACTTAATCCCACCTAATGCTTTGATTCATGCTTCCTGTCAATGTTCCAGTGTTGGACTTGTGTTTCTCTGGATCATTCCTGTGGCCTGCTGCTCTGCATAGCTAAGTGCTTCTTTGTTATTTGTTGCTATTTTTTCTGTCCAGCTTGTCTATTTGTTTTGCTGGAAGCTCTGGGACGCAAAGGGTGTACCTCCGTGCCGTTAGTTCGGTGCGGAGGGTCTTTTTGCCCCTTTGCGTGGTTTTCTTTAGGGTTTTGTGTAGACCGCAAAGTTATCTTTCCTATCCTCGTTCTGTCTAGAATATCGGGCCTCACTTTGCTGAATCTATTTCATCCCTACGTTTGTCTTTTCATCTTACTCACAGTCATTATATGTGGGGGGCTGCCTTTTCCTTTGGGGTATTTCTCTGAGGCAAGGTAGGCTTATTTTTTCTATCTTCAGGCTAGTTAGTTTCTCAGGCTGTGCCGGGTTGCATGGGGAGCGTTGGGCGCAGTCCATGGCTGCCTCTAGTTGTGTTTGGAGAGGATCAGGGATTGCGGTCTGCAGAGTTCCCACGTCTCAGAGCTCGTTCTATTATTTTGGGTTATTGTCAGATCACTGTATGTGCTCTGACCTCCATGTCCATTGTGATACTGAATTGCCTTTCATAACACTAACCCTAGGAATCCTAACCCTAACACAAACTCTAACCCTAACACAAACCCTAACCCTAGGGATCCTAACCCTAACGGATCCTAACCCTAACACAAACCCTAACCCTAGGGATCCTAACCCTAACACAAACCCTAACCCTAGGGATCCTAACCCTAACACAAACCCTAACCCTAGAGATCCTAACACAAACTCTAACCCTAACACAAACTCTAACCCTAACACAAACCCTAACCCTAGGGATCCTAACCCTAACACAAACTCTAACCCTAACAAACCCTAACCCTAGGGATCCTAACCCTAACACAAACCCTAACCCTAGGGATCCTAACCCTAACACAAACCCTAACCCTAGGGATCCTAACCCTAACACAAACTAACCCTAACACAAACCCTAACCCTAGGGATCCTAACCCTAACACAAACCCTAACCCTAGGGATCCTAACCCTAACACAAACTCTAACCCTAACACAAACCCTAACCCTAGGGATCCTAACCCTAACACAAACCCTAACTCTAACCGTAACCCTAAGGGATCCTAACCCTAAGGGTTAGGGTTAGGATCCCTAGGGTTAGGGTTAGGATCCCTAGGGTTAGGGCTAGGTTTAGGGTTAGGGCTAGGGTTAGGGTTACAGTTTGGTTTAGGGTTTGTGTTAGGGTTTGTGTTAGAGTTTGTGTTTTAGGGTTAGGGTTTGTGTTAGGGTTAGGATCCCTAGGGTTAGGGTTTGTGTTAGGATCCCTAGGGTTAGGGTTACAGTTTGTGTTACAGTTTGTGTTACAGTTTGTGTTACAGTTTGGGTTAGAGTTTGTGTTTTAGGGTTAGGGCTGGGGGATGGCTTATAAGTGTGTATTCTTGTGTTTTTCTATAAAAACGCATGCAAACGCATGTGCTTAAAAACGCATGCGTTTACATAGACATCAAGGGTTTTTTTACCGCGAAAAAACGCATGCGTTTTTTTCGCGGCAAAAAAACGCCGCTAAACGCCACTAAAATTACTACATGTTGCATTTCTGCAACAAAACGCATGCAGAGAAAAAACGCATGCGTTGCAAAAACGCGTCAAAACGCATGCAAAAAAAGCATGCGTTTTTAATGTTAAGTATAGGGGGAAAAAACGCATGTGCAAAAAAAAAAAACGCAAATGTGAAACCACCCTTAGTAAAATTTGCATTTCTTCTGTTTGGAACAGATCTCTCAGGTAGGTTCTACCTTGAGTGCTAAAGGCAAGTCTATTACATAATTAGCTTTAAAAGATGACATACGTCATTTTGGTACATCCTATAATCCTATAAAATGACATACTTCTGTCCTGGGAGCGGAAGATCCCACGAGTTGAAAGTAGGATTCCTTCCGCCTTGGAATGCTTTGCCCTAAGATATTAGGACCATCTACAATTTGCATAGTTTTAAGCGCTCCTTTAAAACACATTTGTTCAGAGTGGCCTGTCACTTTCCCTAATAAAAGTCATTTTATGTTTGTGCGTGTAGCCCATTCACTATCTCCCATCTATCCCCCACCTCCTGAAGATGGCTGTGCCATCATTGTAAATAAAATATTGTTGATACACACCTGTACATTGTTTCTTCCCCGCCTCATTGTAGATTGTCAGCTTTCACGAGCAGGGTCGTTTTATTTTGCTTTAATTATTATATGGTTATTACTTATGACTGTTGTGTTTGAAACTGTCAAACTGTAAAGCACTGCGGAATATAAATAAAGTTTATTGTTGTTCTTATTATTAATCCTTCCCAAACTCCACATTCGGCAATCATACAGATTCTTGTCCCATAAGTCTGTTGCGTTATGTTTACCAGGGACATCAGCACTGCCTTCTGTACCTTGTGGTGAAGCAGCAGCACTGTGTCGTGTGGCAGAGGATCCCATACTGTACCTTGTGGTGAAGCAGCAGCACTGTCGGGTGGCAGAGAATCTCATACTCACGGCTCCTAAGATAAATGAAACTGTATCCAGGGCTCTTACTGTTAAGACCCCATAGTCTCACTGCCTCACAGTAGATAATCTCCCTCGGTGATGAGGAAGAAACCTACTTTTCTCTATAGCCATGGAATATGGTTACTCCCACAATGGCAGTCTGAGTGTATAAAGATCTCTCAGAAGATTGCCTCTTGGGATATGTATGTGCGTATATGCAGATATGGACAAATAAGTCGACATACTTATAATGTCTGGACCAACGACTCGTATAAATGCAGTTTTTAATAATTTCAAGTGTCGGAAGATTTTACTAGCATCACCACCACCGCCACCACCTTCATCGATTCAGAGTCCAGACTCTCTGTGTCTAACACCAAGTAAAACAGGAGTGATGATCCACGTTTCTCTTTCAGCGCTTCTAATGAGAAGCCCGACGTTGGTAGTGGCAGGAGATATTACCTGCCGGATGGTGTATTCCTTAGTTTCAACAATACATAACCCTTACTTGGGGTTAGACATCTAAGGATTTGGAATAGACATGATCTCCTGGATGAGTAATGTGTGTACATCCCAATGCTCTGCCATTATCCAGGTACTAACTATTATTGGTTTGATCTTCCCGCAGTCCAGAGCCTCTGTGCTGCAGGTCTCCGTGTAGTACGGTAAGCTGGTCTGTAACCAAGGCTTAACCTGAGCCCAGAAGGACCGATGAAGGAACAGTCCTGTTATAGGCACATGCAGCTTATGACCAATAGGTCAGTACAGTCTTCATTGGGTAGTGGCTGTGTCGTTCACCATATTTTGCTGGGCAATAAGGTTTTCTAACCCTATTCTGGGGCTGTGATGTGTTGTGGATTCTGTTTTTGGGCTCCCTCTGGTGGTTACAGATGGTACTGGGTGACTTGTGTTCTCTGCGGTCTCTGGTGTCCACCTGTTCTATCAGGATATGGGAGTTTCCTATTTAACCTGGCTTTCTTGTCATTTCCTCGCCGGCGATCAGTGTAATCAGTGTGTCTTGTTATCTCTGCTTTCCGCTTCTGTAATCTTCAGGACAAGCTAAGTTTTTGATTTTCTTGTTCCACGTTTTGCTTTATTTTTGTTTTAGTCCAGCTTGCAGTTATGTGATTCCTTGTTGCTGGCTGCTCTAGTGGGCTGATATTACTCCTCATGTTCCATGAGTTGGCACATGAGTTCAGGTAATTTCAGGATGGTTTTTTGTAGGGTTTTTCGCTGACCGCGCAGTTCACTTTTGTATCCTCTGCTATCTAGTTTTAGCGGGCCTCATTTTGCTGAATCTGTTTTCATTACTACGTATGTGCTTTCCTCTCATTTCACCGTCATTACATGTGGGGGGCTGCTATTTCTGTGGGGTGTTTCTCTGGAGGCAAGAGAGGTCTTTGTTTCTTCTAATAGGGGAAGCTAGTCCTTCGGCTGGCGCGAGACGTCTAGAATCATCGTAGGCACGTTCCCCGGCTACTGCTAGTGTTGTGAATTAGGTTCAGGATCGCGGTCAGCTCAGTTTCCATCACCCTAGAGCTTGTTCTGTTTTTTGTGTGCTTGTCCTTTTGTGATCCCCTGCCATTGGGATCATGACAGTATCGCCGGCCCAAAAGTGGTAATCGTATTGGCTGAAGTAGGAGGAAAAGTAGTCTGAGGAAGTTTTTTTTTTTTTTTTTCCTTTCCTCAGAGGTTGCTGCCTAGCCTTAATTGCAGCCTGGCTGCGTCTTACCTCCTCTTAATCCTTGAATGGCTCTGACCTCAGCTGTTTATCATGGACGTCCAGAGTTTGGCTTCCAGCCTGAATAATCTTGCTGCTAAGGTTCAAAATATACAAGATTTTGTTGTACATGCTCCTATGTCTGAACCTAGAATTCTTATCCCAGAGTTTTTTTTCTGGAGATAGATCTAGTTTTCTGAATTTTAGGAACAATTGCAAGTTGTTTCTTTCTTTGAAATCTCGCTCCTCTGGAGACCCTGCTCAGCAAGTCAAAATTGTAATATCTTTCCTGCGGGGTGACCCTCAGAATTGGGCATTTGCATTGGCACCAGGGGATCCTGCGTTGCTCAATGTGGTTGCGTTTTTTCTGGCATTGGGTTTGCTCTATGAGGAACCTAACCTAGAGATTCAGGCTGAAAAAGCTTTATTGGCTCTCTCTCAGGGGCAAGATGAAGCAGAAATATATTGTCAGAAATTTCGGAAATGGTCGGTGCTTACTCAGTGGAATGAGTGCGCTTTGGCTGCAAAATTCAGAGATGGCCTTTCTGAGGCCATTAAAGATGTTATGGTGGGGTTCCCTGCGCCTACAGGTCTGAATGAGTCCATGACTATGGCTATTCAGATTGATTGGCGTTTACGGGAGCGCAAACCTGTGCACCATTTGGCGGTGTCTTCTGAACAGGCACCTGAGACAATGCAATGTGATAGAATTCAGTCCAGAAGTGAACGGCAAAACTATAGGCGGAAAAATGGGTTGTGTTTTTATTGTGGTGATTCAGCTCATGTTATATCAGCATGCTCTAAACGCACAAAAAAGGTTGATAAGTCTGTTGCCATTAGTACTTTACAGTCTAAGTTCATTCTGTCTGTGACTCTGATTTGTTCATTATCAGCCATTTCCGTCGATGCCTATGTGGATTCAGGCGCTGCCCTGAGTCTTATGGATTGGTCATTTGCCAACCGCTGTGGGTTTAGTCTGGAGCCTCTGGAAGTCCCTATTCCTTTGAAAGGAATTGACTCTACACCTTTGGCTATGAATAAACCTCAGTACTGGACACACGTGACCATGCGTATGACTCCCGTTCATCAGGAGGTGATTCGCTTCCTGGTACTGTATAATTTACATGATGTCTTAGTGCTTGGTCTGCCATGGTTACAAACTCATAACCCAGTCTTGGACTGGAAGGCGATGTCTGTGTTAAGCTGGGGATGTCAGGGGGTTCATGATGATGCACCTCCGATTTCTATCGCTTCATCTACTCCTTCTGAGGTTCCTGTATTTTTGTCTGATTATCGGGATGTTTTTGAGGAGCCTAAGCTCAATTCGCTTCCTCCTCACAGGGATTGCGATTGTGCTATAGATTTGATTCCTGGCAGTAAATTTCCTAAAGGTCGTTTGTTCAATCTGTCAGTGCCAGAGCATACTGCTATGCGGGATTATGTTAAGGAGTCCTTGGAAAAGGGACATATCCGTTCATCTTCATCTCCTTTGGGAGCAGGTTTTTTTTTTTCGTGGCCAAAAAAGATGGTTCCTTGAGGCCTTGTATAGATTACCGTCTTTTGAATAAGATTACGGTCAAATATCAGTATCCTTTGCCATTGTTGACTGATTTGTTCGCTCACATTAAGGGGGCTAAATGGTTCACTAAGATTGATCTTCGGGGTGCGTATAATCTTGTGCGGATTAAGCAGGGTGATGAGTGGAAAACCGCATTTAATACGCCTGAGGGCCATTTTGAGTATTTGGTGATGCCTTTTGGACTTTCTAATGCTCCTTCTGTCTTCCAGTCCTTTATGCACGATATTTTCCGTGAATATCTGGATAAATTTATGATTGTGTATTTGGATAATGTTTTGGTTTTTTCTGATGACTGGGAGTCCCATGTTCAGCAGGTCAGGAAGGTGTTTCAGGTCCTGCGGGCCAATTCTTTGTTTGTAAAAGGTTCAAAGTGTCTCTTTGGAGTCCAGAAGATTTCTTTTTTGGGGTATATTTTTTCCCCTTCTACTATTGAGATGGATCCCGTCAAGGTTCAAGCTATTTGTGACTGGACGCAGCCTACATCTCTTAAGAGTCTACAGAAGTTCTTGGGCTTTGCTAATTTTTATCGTCGTTTCATAACTAATTTTTCTAGTGTTGTTAAGCCTTTGACGGATCTGACTAAGAAGGGTGCTGATGTTGCTGATTGGTCTCCTGCGGCTGTGGAGGCCTTTCAGGAACTTAAGCGCCGGTTTTCTTCTGCTCCTGTGTTGCGTCAGCCAGATGTTTTGCTTCCTTTTCAGGTTGAGGTTGATGCTTCTGAGATTGGAGCGGGGGCGGTTTTGTCACAGAGAAGCTCCGATTGCTCGGTGATGAAGCCATGTGCGTTCTTTTCTAGAAAGTTTTCGCCCACTGAGCGGAATTATGATGTTGGTAATCGGGAGCTTTTGGCCATGAAGTGGGCATTTGAGGAGTGGCGTCATTGGCTTGAGGGTGCTAGACATCGTGTGGTGGTCTTGACTGATCACAAAAACCTGATTTACCTTGAGTCTGCCAAGCGTCTGAATCCTAGACAGGCTCGTTGGTCACTGTTTTTCTCCCGTTTCGATTTTGTGGTTTCAT
The DNA here is from genome assembly GCF_032444005.1 of Ranitomeya imitator. Classification (NCBI taxonomy): domain Eukaryota; kingdom Metazoa; phylum Chordata; class Amphibia; order Anura; family Dendrobatidae; genus Ranitomeya; species Ranitomeya imitator. The sequence goes on along the minus strand of NC_091282.1, from coordinate 711,407,255 downwards.
ACCTGCCAGGTTCAAAGAATGTGAAGGCGGATGCTCTTTCTAGGAGTTTTGTGCCTGATTCCCCTGGAAATTCTGAGCCCACTGGTATCCTTAGGGATGGGGTGATTTTGTCGGCTGTCTTCCCAGACTTGCGACGTGCTTTGCAGGAGTTTCAGGCGGATAAACCTGATCGTTGTCTGCCTGAAAGACTGTTTGTTCCGGATAATTGGACCAGTAGAGTCATCTCCGAGGTCCATTCTTCTGCGTTGGCAGGTCATCCTGGAATATTTGGTACTAGAGACTTGGTGGCCAGGTCTTTTTGGTGGCCTTCCTTGTCGAGGGATGTGCGTTCTTTTGTGCAGTCTTGTGAAGTTTGCGCTCGGGCTAAGCCTTGCTGTTCTCGGGCCAGTGGATTGTTGTCACCTTTGCCTATCCCGAAGAGGCCTTGGACGCACATTTCCATGGACTTTATTTCGGATCTCCCTGTCTCTCAAAAAATGTCCGTCATCTGGGTTGTGTGTGACCGCTTTTCTAAGATGGTTCATCTGGTCCCCTTGCCTAAGTTACCTTCCTCCTCTGAGTCGGTCCCTCTGTTTTTTCAGAACGTGGTTCGTTTGCATGGGATTCCGGAGAACATTGTTTCTGACAGGGGATCCCAGTTTGTGTCTAGATTTTGGCGGACGTTCTGTGCTAAGATGGGCATTGATTTGTCCTTTTCGTCTGCATTCTATCCTCAGACGAATGGCCAGACGGAACGAACTAATCAGACCTTGGAAACTTATTTAAGGTGTTTTGTTTCTGCTGATCAAGATGACTGGGTTACCTTTTTGCCGCTTGCCGAATTTGCCCTTAATAATCGGGCTAGTTCTGCTACCTTGGTTTCTCCTTTCTTTTGTAATTCGGGGTTTCATCCTCGTTTTTCTTCTGGTCAGGTGGAGCCTTCTGATTGTCCTGGAGTGGACATGGTGGTGGATAGGTTGCATCAGATTTGGAGTCATGTGGTGGACAATTTGAAGTTGTCCCAGGAGAGGGCTCAGCAGTTTGCTAATCGCCGTCGCCGCGTGGGTCCTCGACTTCGTGTTGGGGACTTGGTGTGGTTGTCTTCTCGTTTTGTTCCTATGAAGGTCTCTTCTCCTAAGTTCAAGCCTCGGTTTATCGGTCCCTATAGGATCTTGGAAATTCTTAACCCTGTGTCGTTTCGTTTGGATCTCCCGGCATCGTTTGCTGTTCATAATGTGTTCCATCGGTCGTTGTTTCGGAAGTATGAGGTACCTGTTGTTCCTTCGCTTGAGCCTCCTGCTCCGGTGCTGGTGGAGGGAGAATTGGAGTATGTTGTGGAGAAGATCTTGGATTCTCGTGTTTCCAGACGGAAACTTCAGTATTTGGTCAAGTGGAAGGGTTATGGTCAGGAGGATAATTCTTGGGTGGTTGCCTCTGATGTTCATGCTGCTGATTTGGTCCGTGCATTTCATAGGGCTCATCCTGGTCGCCCTGGTGGTTCTCGTGAGGGTTCGGTGACCCCTCCTCAAGGGGGGGGTACTGTTGTGGATTCTGTTTTTGGGCTCCCTCTGGTGGTTACAGATGGTACTGGGTGACTTGTGTTCTCTGCGGTCTCTGGTGTCCACCTGTTCTATCAGGATATGGGAGTTTCCTATTTAACCTGGCTTTCTTGTTATTTCCTCTCCGGCGATCAATGTAATCAGTGTGTCTTGTTACCTCTGCTTTCCGCTTCTGTAATCTTCAGGACAAGCTAAGTTTTTGATTTTCCTGTTCCACGTTTTGCTTTATTTTTGTTTTAGTCCAGCTTGCAGTTATGTGATTCCTTTTTGCTGGTTGCTCTAGTGGGCTGATATTACTCCTCATGTTCCATGAGTTGGCACATGAGTTCAGGTAATTTCAGGATGGTTTTTTGTAGGGTTTTTCGCTGACCGCGCAGTTCACTTTTGTATCCTCTGCTATCTAGTTTTAGCGGGCCTCATTTTGCTGAATCTATTTTCATTACTACGTATGTGCTTTCCTCTCATTTCACCGTCATTACATGTGGGGGGCTGCTATTTCTGTCGGGTGTTTCTCTGGAGGCAAGAGAGGTCTTTGTTTCTTCTAATAGGGGAAGCTAGTCCTTCAGCTGGCGCGAGACGTCTAGAATCATCGTAGGCACGTTCCCCGGCTACTGCTAGTGTTGTGAATTAGGTTCAGGATCGCGGTCAGCTCAGTTTCCATCACCCTAGAGCTTGTTCTGTTTTTTGTGTGCTTGTCCTTTTGTGATCCCCTGCCATTGGGATCATGACAGTGATGTCTATAAGTATCTATCACAATAAATAACTTGCTGTGGTTCATTATTGGTATTGGAGTACAATGTGTGTATTACACTCTCTGCTTCTGATGCTTATTTCGTTTACCACTTTTCATACTGAAATTGGCCATTATAGATGTATGTCAGACACTACGGTGATTCTCTTGGGGATATCTTTTGATATCTATGGTTTTTCTGATCTTTCAGATCATTTATATATCATCTAGTCTGGTTTTCGCCTTGGACTTTGATTCCTGGCTTCTGTCCCCACCCTGGGAGAGTTGCTTTGGTATTCTCCATGGTGCTGGCCTGAGGGACGTAATGGAAAAAGGGAATTACACTTACCGGTAATTCGGTTTCCAGGTAGTCCCTCAGGACAGCACCCATAGTTCCCTCCCTTATGTTTCTCTTTTTAGGCTTACATGGGATTAAGCTACCGGCAGATCGTTCATCCTTTGGGTCACCATGGCACGAAATTAAGATGGAGCCGTTAAAGGGTTTATTACACACGTGTTTGTAAGGGCACGTTTAGACCATTTATTTCCATCCTTCGGTGGTACTTTGAAACAACACTAGAGGGTGGAGGTGGGAGGGTCCTTTTAACCTCTCTATGATCCTGTCCCGCTATAGGTCAGGGAAGGACGTCCTCCATGGAGCTGTCCCGAGGGACTACCTGGAAACCGAATTACCGGTAAGTGTAAATCCCTTTTTTGTTCCTATGAGAGTAGTAAAAATAATAAGCAGCAATTACAAAAATGTCGTTTTCTCTATTTTTGTGAGTCTTCCCAGGTCTTGAACCTACAATCTCAACACTAGAACGTGGGGCCTAAGTTACTGAGCAACAAGCTCTGATGATGTAATGGGGGGATTTTTGTGTACTTAATCTGTACTGCAGGCTCTGACTATATAGGCAGATTATACTGAGAGATAGAAATCCACTGCTGTGCACAATGCATTTCTATGTATTTTTATTCTAGAGGGAGAACAAGATTTTTTTTCGTCCCATAAAATTACTAAAAAAATAATGACACACTTGATAATGAAAAAAGTCATTTTTAATTTTTTTTTTTTTTTTAAATAACATCACAAATCCGCAAATAACACAGACATATTTGGTGTCATTGCAATCGTAAGTAGACATGAGCGAATTTGCTTCGGTTCAGTCTTATTCGGCAAACTTTAGCACTTGCCGAATAAGCTACAGCGGGTTCCTGGATCACGCCAGCCCGATCAGATGAACGGCGCCGCAGCTGCATGTGTCGCGGCTGTGTAACAGGCACGACACATGCATGGAGAACCCAACACACAGGCTGAGGTGATGCCATGCTTGGACGCTGGGGGATCAGCGCAGGCGTCCTTTTACACTGGAGGCCGCCATCTTCTTCCTGTTATATATATCATCTGACAAAGGAGTCACGGAACTGCCATGTAAAGTATAAAAGATAATAGTATTTATTGAACAGTATAACAATAAAAGATATGGATAAAATCCAAAACTATCAGTCATGGTAAGGTAACTATGTGAATGGTGGATACAGGTAACAAAATACCACACAACACACCTGAAATTAACGACTGGAGATCACAAGTTCACAAAACAAGAGTACATAGTAAGTATTTCCACATTATAAGTCCCACTGGGGACTCCCTATCAAAAGCAGGTTAATGATCATATAAAGGACTGGATCTCACCCATTATAGTCGCGGTATGTGTGAGGCAGCGCCAGCCCCTACGCGCGTTTAGCGTAGGCTTCTTCGGGGGGCTGTACAGCGTGTGTCACTGACAAGATTTTTATAATGCCACCACACCTGAGGCTAATAACGGGACTCAGTAGACGGCGCATGCGCCAATGATGTCAGCGCCGGAAATAGCATCACCGCTCGGCTGTCCGGGCCGAGCGAGAAGTCAGGGAGCCAAAGCAATGGCAACCGTGACTCACACGCTCGACCCAATGGACGCCGGCGGCGATGCACCATCACGCCCACGCCACCGTCATGCGCACAAGTCCCGGAGAGAAGAATAGTAAGGGCAAATGTAAGTATGTGTACCGCTGTGAGTAAAGACATAAGGATGGGGGTGCTAAAGTGCAAAGTGCTGTGCAAACTAATTATATGCAGCCATAGCATATACTTGCCCGATATACAGATGATGATACATTACAATACGATATGTGAAACATAAACATAGATAACAACATCAAAGGAGATAACAGACAGGTCCGTGAATATAATCTGCTTCTCCAGACATTTGTTGTGAATCTTTAGATGAATAAAATTCCCCACTTTCATTCTCTCTCGTCAACTTGCGGTGGATGTCAATAACAATAGTATTCCCATCATGAATGACTAAAGATAAAATAGCAAAAAAGCACAAATTACATATAAACATATAAATAGACACACGAAAACATAAAAAACTAATTCCAGATAATCCTATATGAGGCTAGAGGAAACATGCGAAGCTATTTTGTTCATTGAGTCCAAAGGGGACCATTGTGTTTAGGACATTAATCCACCTGCATTCACGTTGAAATAAAAGGCGTTTCATATCTCCGCCTCTAATGCCAGTATGGATCCTGTCGATGCCCCACACTTTTAGATCCCTAGGGTTACATTTATGTTTTTCCCTAAAATCTCTCGGGAGTGTTTTTAGGTTTCCCATGTCAGTCTCATCCCTTGCAGCTACGATCTCTCTCACGTGCTCCCGTGTTCTCACACGTAGCTCCCTGGATGTCAGCCCTATATATACACGAGTTCACACGTACATTTTGCATAATATATAACAAAGGTGCTTTTACAAGAGATAAACTCCTTAATTTTGAACTCGTGTGACCCGTCTGTAAATGATACAGCTCTCTGATGATTTTTACATGCTAGACAATCCATGCAAGGGAAAAAAAACAACCCTTGGTTTACCTAGTCCAAACCTTTCCGGGGGGCTCGCCACTTAATGACTCTTAACGAGTATGTCTCGCAGATTTTGACTGTGCCTAGCCGTTATTAGTGGATAGTTTGATAGATGCTGACTTAGAATTGGGTCCGTTTTCAGGACCGACCAGTGTCTTGACAGAATTGACCGTATTTCTTCCCACTTAGAATTGGAGGTTGTAATAAATCTTAGTTGCCGCTTGCTGCTCATGTTTACCCATCTTTTTATTTTGATCCTTATTTCCAGACACATTGAGGTATTAATCCCGGGAGAGTAAAGAGGTCCTATTGACATTTTTGGCCCTCTTGTATCCTCTCTTGATACATCTTACTGTAGCCACGTTCACTAAATCTCTCCCCAAGGTCCACTGCCTGACGCTCAAAAGCCTCTTCTGAAGTACATATTCTCCTCATCTGGAGAAATTGGCCCACAGGCACAGCCCTGATGGTTGAACTCATGTGTGCGGAGGATGCATGGAGTAGTGCATTTACTGAAGTTTCTTTCCTATGCACATCCGTACCCAGTGAACCATCAGGCTGTACCTGTATTTTAAGGTCAAGAAAAGAAATTTCCTTTGGATGCCAAGAATAGGTGAGTCTGATGTTGTAGTTGTTGCGGTTCAGCCTGTACACAAATGAATCCAAATCATTGACCGATCCCTGCCAGATAAAAAGGATGTCGTCTATGAAGTGGTACCATCCGAGGATTTGGGGGGCGGCATGTGCGTCATCTGGAAAAATTTCCCTCTCCCAAAATCCCAAAAATAAATTTGCATACGAGGGCGCACATGCCGCCCCCATTGCGGTCCCCCGCTTCTGCAGGAAAAAACGGTCTTTAAACGTAAAAAAATTATGTTCCAGGATGAACCGCAACAAATCCAACACCAGATCTCTGACATCCGGATCTAGATTACTAGACTCCAGAAAGAATCCTGCGGCCCTCATGCCATCCTCGTGATCGATACACGTGTACAACGTTTCCACGTCGGCCGTCACGAGGAGCATGTCGGGCTCAATATGTAAACCATCCAGAAGTCTCAGGACGTCCGTAGTGTCCCTGACATAGGAGGGCAACGTCTCAACCTGTGATCTAAAATAGTAGTCAATATATTTACACAGTGGTTCGTTTAGCCCTCCTATGCCAGAGACAATCGGACACCCAGGGGGTTCTGAGCATCTTTGTGGACCTTGGAGAGAAGATAAAAGAGGGTACACGTGGAAAATCTACAGTCAGGCCATCCCTTAATTTTTTGGTGATGACCCCCCCTCTCAAATGCTATATCCAGAATGTTACAGACCTGTGCCTGAAAATGTATTATTGGGTTCTCCTTCAACACACTATAGGTGTCTTTATCCCTCAATTGTCTAAAGACCTCCTTCTCATATTTCTCAACCTGCCAGACTACCACATTTCCCCCCTTGTCTGCTCGTTTAATCACCACATCACTCCTTGTTCGTAACTGTGTAAAGGCCTGTTTTTGATTATAGGTAAGATTGTTCTCTTTCTTAGTTCCACTTAATTTTTTCAAATCCTCCGTTACCAATCTGGTGAAAATATCCACCTGCGGTACCAGTGACAAGGGAGGAAATGTGGCAGATCTGGGGGCAATAGGCCGAGGAGAAATACCTGAAGATTCCGGAAGTGCCTCGGCCTCCAATTCCTCCAAGATGTGGAGAGTCTCTTGTTCAGTAATCGATATTGAGTCCGAGGAAGACTCATACTTGGAATGTAAACGTTCCAATACCAGCTTCCTTGAAAATAAATTAAGGTCATTTAAGACTGTAAAAAAACCAAAAGAGTTAGTGGGCACAAAGGAGAGTCCCAATTGCAGGACAGAAATTTGATCAGAAGTCAGCGGTTGAGTTGAAAGGTTTATTACCTCAAGATTAGTTTTCGCCGCCTTCTCCCTCTGTGGGGAGTTGAAGGCTTTTCGTTTATTATAGATTTTCCCACTTCTCAACCAATTTTCTCTTGGAGGATCCCTCCTCTCAACTGAAGGTCTCCCTGTCTCCATTACATGGTTTCTCTCCTCATTCGAAGATACAGAGGAGAAAGATACTGATCTACCCCGTGCTTGTGGATTCACATTGGGAATGTTTCTTCTCCATCTATAAATCCTATTATTTTTCAAATCTGTCAGATCCCGCTGGTACTTTTTGGTTTTCCTGGTGACAATATCTTGTTCCCATCTCACCACTAAATTTAGTGACCAGCTCAGCCGAAGCTTGTTTGGTCATCTTCTTCCTGTTGTACCCTGTCTTCGTCACTTCCAGGTTGCAGCGATCTTACGTGCACCTGCGCACTGCCTGCTCCTTCACTCACCCCAGAAGCTTTTGTTTCACTTCCGGGGGAACACACCTACGGGCCCCACACTCGTGCGTACGCCCACTGGTTTGTTTACATTTGCCGATGCGCACTGTAGTGTGCCACATGATTTGTCCAGCCTTCTGTTAACAGTTGGCAGGTGTGGGGACACATGGCTGATAACATTGTGCACCATGTGTTACTACCAGAAGCGTAGCTAGGGTTTTGGTTCGGGGGAGGGGGGGCGGAGCTTCTGAGTGGGCCCCTAACCAGGTAGCCTTGATTACAACTCGGTGACGCCCCCTAATAGTGGGGGAGAACCTCAGCAGATGACCGCGCTGTTACTGAAGATAATCTCTATATAACGACCAACATGGATATTACCGCCCTATGGTTAGTGGTATATACCAGTCCTACAGAACATGTAACAGATCACAGCACAGTTACAGATAATGACTTATCGCTGATGTTCTTTATGATGGAGTCATCACTTTTCCCATCTTTTCCATCTGGCCCAGACCGACATGACAACTTCTTCCAGCCAGGACTTGCCTGCAGAGAATACAACAAAGACATATTTCACTTCTCATATTCCAGCTATCACCATCTATTTCCATCCTGCACAAACTCCTCATCCTGCTGATACCCCAATACTGAGCGGCTGCTGCCGTATGTGTCCCTATTACTGCCCCTGATACCCCAATACTGAGCCGCTGCTGCCATATGTGTCCCTATTACTGCACCTGATACCCCAATACTGACGCGCTGCTGCTGTATGTGTCCCCATTATTGCCCCTGATACTCCAATACTGAGCCGCTGCTGCCGTGTGTGTCCCTATTACTGCACCTGATACTCCAATACTGAGCCGCTGCTGCCGTGTGTGTCCCTATTACTGCCCCTGATACCCCAATACTGAGCCGCTGCCGCCGTATGTGTCCCTATTACTGTACCTGATACCCCAATACTGAGCCGCTGCTGCCGTGTGAGTCCCTATTACTGCACCTGATACTCCAATACTGAGCCGCTGCTGCCGTATGTGTCCCTATTACTGCACCTGATACCCCAATACTGAGCCGCTGCTGCCGTATGTGTCCCTATTACTGCACCTGATACTCCAATACTGAGCCTCTGCTGCCATATGTGTCCCTATTACTACACCTGATACCCCAATACTGAGCTGCTGCTGCCGTATGTGTCCCTATTACTGCACCTACTGTGTGGTTCTCTGTGCTTTCTAAATTCTAAAGCAACCCTCTATAACAGTGGTCCCCAACCATTCACAGTAGTGGCAACCAAAGACCCTGTTACGGGCATTAGGATAACCAAAGCTTTTCCACACAAATCACCTTAAAGCAGTATACCAAAATGCAGGGGTTCCCACCAAACTTCCATTCAGCATTCTCCCCTCACGCACTCCCAACACAGTCACATCCAGCTTCAAGCACCTGCTCTGACCGGTAGTATCATCCTGTCTTCAGTGTACCAAACTTAAATTATCTCTAAACCCCCAGGACCAGTAGATGTCTACCCAAATCAGCTCTTCTCTGCAGGGCTACTCACAAAGTTCACCATTTTGAGATGTGCTCTTCATACCAGTTTACTAAATCTGGAGCTAATGCACCAAGATAGCAGACAGCCGCGAGCCTCAATTCATGAGACCGCGAGCCACATTATGGCTCCCGAGCTACAGGTTGGGGACACCTGCTCACCTGCTCTATAATATGGTAATGCCAGGTGCAAGTGCCCTAGAAAACAGTGCCCATATTTTGCCCCTAGAAAGTAATAATGTCCTGTGTGCCCCTTTGATGGTCACAGTAACCTGAGTTCCCCTATAACAATAAGTGCCACCTTAACATTGAATAATGTCCTGAGTCTGGCCCCTGTACAGCTCCCCTATACACAGTACAATGCCCCCTCACTGTATAGTACTACCCACACAGTATACTGACCCCTGTTTGATGGCTCCAATACTGTAAGATGACCCCCCTCTCTGTAATCCCCACACTATAATGCCCCCATGGATAGCCTCTATATAGTATAATGCACCAGATAGTCCTCAATATAGTATAACTAGATGGTGGCCTGATTTTAACGCATCGGGTATTCTAGAATATGCATGTCCACGTAGTATATTGCCCAGCCACGTAGTATATTGCCCAGCTACGTAGTATATTGTCTAGCCACGTAGTATATTGCCCAGCGACGTAGTATATTGCACAGCGACGTAATATACAGCACAGAGCCACGTAGTATATTGCCCAGCTACGTAGTATACAGCACAGAGCCACGTAGTATATTGCCCAGCGACTTAGTATATCGCACAGCGACGTAGTATATTGCACAGCGACGTAGTATATTGGCCAGTCACGTAGTATATTGGCCAGTCACGTAGTATATTGCACGGCGACGTAGTATACAGCACAGAGCCACATAGTATATTGCACAGCGACGTAGTATATTGCCCAGCCACGTAGTATATTGCACAGCCACGTAATATACAGCACAGAGCCATGTAGTATATTGCCCAGCTACGTAGTATACAGCACAGAGCCACGTAGTATATTGCCCAGCGACGTAGTATATTGCACAGCGACGTAGTATATTGCACAGCCACGTAGTATATTGGCCAGTCACGTAGTATATTGCACGGCGACGTAGTATACAGCACAGAGCCACATAGTATATTGCCCAGTGACGTAGTATATTGCACAGCGACGTAGTATATTGCCCAGTGACGTAGTATATTGCCCAGCTACGTATGTCACAGGTTAAAAAATAAACATACTCACCTTCGGATCCAAGGGCCCCTTGTAGTTCTAACATACCTTCGAATCTGGCTCAGGTGATGAGCGCGCGGCTGCCGCCATCTTCCGTTCCCAGGATGTATTGCGAAATTACCCAGATGACTTAGCAGTCTTGCGAGGCCGCTAAGTCTTCTGGGTAATTTCGCAATGCATTGCCGGGAACAGAATATGGGGGATGGCTCTGCGGACAACGGAGGGTGAGTATAGCAGGTTTTTTTTAATTATTTTTAACATTAGATTTTTTACTATTGATGCCGCATAGGCAGCATCAATAGTAAAAAGTTGAGGACACACAGGGTTAATAGCGGCGGTAACAGAGTGCATTACCCGCGGCATAACGCGGTCCGTTACTGCCGGCATTAACCTTGTGTTAGCGGTGGCTGGAGGGGAGTATGCGGGGAGGATGGAGCGGCCATTTTCTTCCAGACTGTGCCCGTCGCTGATTGGTCGTGGCTTTTTTTTCTGCGACCAATCAGCGACTTGGATTTCCTTGACAGACAGAGGCTGCGACCAATGAATATCCGTGACAGACAGAAAGACAGACAGACGGAAGTGACCCTTAGACAATTATATAGTAGATGCACTCCCCATAGACAGACTCTGTAGTATAAGGCAGCCCTCCCTCACGGGCCTATAGTGGTCGGAGATCGATTGTCCCTGCTCTGCTGCAGAATGAACTGTACTACCACTACTGGTTTATGTCAGGCACATAAACTACCAGTCAGCACTGTGCATGCCCAATCAGATCGTCTGTAATATACTCTGTGGCAGGCCACGGTCAGTATTTTATAGCAGGAGCCAATATCAGGAGTGGACCAATTAGAGGAAAAGTATAATAGACACATCTGCACCACTTCTGCATTTATCACCCACTGCTGGTTTGGCTCATTCCTAGGCACTGGCAGCAGGCGAGCTGACAGAACTGCTGCTCCTGCAGTACCGCGCACCACCACAGCGGCGCTGTCACACAGAATAGACACAAAAGCGAAACTCTCCCGCCAGCTGCTGCACAGACACAAGGGATCAGCCCGCCACCTCGTCTTCTTCCCGCCCACCGGCCCTCCTCCAGCTCCTCACAGCCGGAAGTAGCCGGCGGGACAATCAGCGCGCCACTTGGACAGTCCCGGACACCGCGGCTCCTCACATGGGTACCGGCCTCCTGCTCCTTTCTTCTGGCTGCAGTCACGTGGTGGCCTCCTTCTACAGGCGCCCGGGGCTGGTTTCCTTTTTCGTTACCGTAATACCTGTTATGTGAGGGCTCCGGGCCCGGCTCGCCCCGGTGTAGTGCCCGGGTATTAGTGACAGTACCGCTGTAGCCCCGCGCTCGGGTCGGAATAAAGCATCGCGCAGGCGCTGACCTGTCTGTTTCCACAGTGTTACCATAGCGGAGACATGCCGCAGCTGCACCGCAAGCCGTTCTCCCGGAGGCCGCCGCCCGCCGACCTGCAGCCCGAGGAGCGCCTCTTCTACTGCCGGACCACCAACGAGGTGTTCCGGGACTACGAGTAAGACTGCGCCTTTGTTATGGCCGCACATCCGTCCCCGGTGCTGGGCGCCGCCATACTGCCGTGTGAGGGTGGGCCGCGCTCCATGCTGGTGTGACACAGACGGTTATTCTGTTCAGAAGTGATGAGTGCTGGCGGCATTGTGTCACTTGTAGTGCTGGGCATAGGCGCCCGTCACACAGCAGCTGCTGGCGGTTGTCCTGTCTGGGTGTCTGATGTTCAGGAACTTTATGTCGTCACTGGAAAGTTTCTTGTCATTTTGAAGGCTTCGCTGGTGTCGCCTGTCATGTCCTGATATGTGGGGGTGTCATGACACAGTAGAGGGTCGCAGGCTGCACACACAGGTCTGCCCCGGCTCCTAGAAATCCTGATGGACCATTGTTTCCAGAATAGAGATGGATGCCTTACAGACATTGCTCACACGCTGCAATCTATGCGATTGGCAGATGGACAGCGCAGGGTCTGAAGCCGACAGTTAAGGGGCCCCCTATGGAAAAAGTCTAACCGGGCCCCTGTCCCATACATGGTGACAGCTATACATGTAGTATCAAAAGCCGCGCTCCATAGTGTAAAACCAAAGAGCGGGCAGATACTCACCCCGTACAGCTCTATAGGTCAGGCACACCGCGTGAGGCTGGGCAGCCAAATGTGCCAGGAATAAGAGGGGCGCTGCCAGTAGGAGCAACCACAGATATGCAGAAAATACAAAAAAGACATGTTTCCTGATCAATAAAGTTTCATCATGTTAAGACATCAGCCATGTGGAAACTTTTAAATAAAGTTTCCAGTGATGCCATACAGTTTTCATGCTGATGGAACATAATGGTGCGTGTGTGTGTGTATAGTGAGAGATACTTTCAACAAGTTCCACTACTCGGGCAACCCCTTACTGATCTAAATGTTTGACCTCGAATAATAAATAATAATTAAAAAAAAGCCTATACTCTCCTCCCATACTGGCGCTGTTTTCATGGTGTCGGCACTCGCTCTCCCCAGGTCTCCTGTGTTTTTGTTGTGACATGTGACCCTGGCACCCAATCAGCGCTGGCGTCACTGTCTCCGCACGTTTTAAACATGAAGTAGTCTGGGCTGCAGCTGGTCTAGGACTTCATGTTCAATGCGTACGAAGGCGGAGGCAGAGATGCCAGCGCTGATGGGGCGCTAGGGGTCACGTGTCACAACAACAACAACACGGGAGCCCCGGGGAGAGTGAGTGCCAACGGCGCCAGCACGGGAGGCCAGTATAGGCGTTATTATTTTATCAGGGCCAAGTGTGGGATATGAAAGCAGTGGACAACTTCTTTAAGTTCATGCTATACCTGTGTGTGTTTCTAGTGCCACATAGATGCCAGTCACACACTTGCCTAGTGCCACATATGCTCAAATAAAGTGGCGGAGCTCACATAAAAATGTATGACACTTATAAACCTGTCTTCTGGAACAAAGTGCTTCATGTGTTAGACACTAAGGCATTACCTAACCTCCTATGTGTTGTGCTGTTACCGGGGATTGGTGCTGATCACGTTGATGCTGCTCTGTTTGGAATGATTTAATGGGGTTTTCGATGTTGTGAAGTGAATCCTGTGACTAGGATATGCCATCACTTTGTGATCAGTGGAGCTACAGCTTTCAGGATTCTCACAGATCCTGAGAATGAAGGGGCCACTGCGCTGTTGTACTGCTGGGCCCCTTTATTGGAGCTGTGTTGGACTACTCTGCAATGGAAATCTAGTGAGAGATTTAGCTATAAACCCGCAACGTTTCCCCATCCTGCTCCGTACCAGTGATGATTCCAGACGTTGGACCACGGCCATGTTAGACAGCTAAGCCATTATACACTTCTTACAGACCACCTATAATACCAGGCCACTGACATTAGTGACGTCTGGTGATGTCTTTTCTTGTCTCTAAAACTTCCGTTCAGTGCGCACCCCCCGTCTTGTGTCTGCTGTCTCTTGCACTTTCTGATGCTCTTGTACGTACATTAGTCTCTTGTGTTTTCCATCTGGCCATGTTCTTGCTCTTTTGCTTTGAGCTGCCTTTGTGTAAGACGGAAAGAGCTTCACAACTGTCTGCTGGTTCCTTGTAGACGGACAGACATGTCGGGCACATAACAGCTTAGGCGTGGGGAGAAAAGTGGCTGAATGCACAAAGCCTGTGTAATTGGAGATTATTGTACTGTCAGAAGTTAGTTCACGCTGCTGTTTCTTTTTTGCTATTTGAAGATTAATAATGGAATTGGGCATTACTGCAGATTAAAGCATTTGTGGGTCTAGATCAGGGGTGGGGAGCCCCAGGGCCATTTACTGCCCTTGACCTTTTATCGAGCCCCCTGAGCATATTCTCAGGGACTGCATTCTTGGGCAGGGAGGTGTATTTTGATTACAACCAGCTCATACATTTCCTCTTGCTCTGCTAGCACACACGTGTTCACTACTGAACACTGAAGGGCATGCAATGAAAGATTACATCCTGAAATCACGGAGTTTGTTCTCCCCCTCTCCAATCTGTGTTTTTTTTTTTTTTTCTCTCTAAAAATAGCCGGATTATGCCTGAAGGTAAAAAAACTGATGTGTGAAAGTAACCTAAGCTTACAATGTAAAAGCCACTTGCAGTCACACAGAACGCAGTGTGATTCAGAGTCTGAATTGCTGTTATAAGACTTAGGAGTGGAGTGGCGCTGAGTACTGGGGTGATTGGTGAGTACATGAACATTATGGCGCAGTCAGACGGCTGTATAACATGGACGACGATCACATTGCAATGTTCGGACTGGCCGGCAGCTCTCCTGACCAGAGCATGACCGTTTCATGTATTTCTATGCAGCTGTCCCGCTCAGGTCAGGAGAGCCCTCAGCAAATCCAAGCATTGCAATGTGATCATCGTCAATGTTAAGGTCATCTGACTGCACCATTACACAGGTTTAAAAAAAAGACAGGAGTCCGTTTTCCCATAACCTTTTTTTGATTCTCACAGTTTCGCGTGAAGGCCTCATTTTTCATTAATGCCATAAAATCTACTTTAAGAACGTTTTTCTTTGCAGCTGCATTAAGTTGAAAGAACTAAGTTGCTCTTTGGATTGTGTAAAGTTGGGACACTTTTTAGATGCTACCATTGTAAGCTGCTGTTTAGGTGATTTAGTCTGATCCCAGAGCAGCTCTCTCCTAGAGAACACCGGAGCGCTCATCCGATGTCTCCAATCCAGTTTGAGCCCCTGGTAATTCTAGATAAGAATTTTAAGGTATGAAGTTCTATGGGTAACGTCTGTATAGTAATCTGATGTAAGCGATTGCATTTATCTTCCTTCTCTTACTTTATTCTAGTGAGTTCTTTGAACGTACGATCCTGTGTAATAGTCTTGTGTGGAGCTGCTCCTTCACTGGGAAATCTGGTCTTACATATCAAGAGGCACTAGATTCTGAGAAAAAAGTAAAGAAAAGCTTGCTGAATTTCCCTGAGCCCATAGTGGTGCCTATATTATACCTAGCCACACTTGCCAATCATCAGAGGGTATCGGATCTATGTGATGACATCTATGACTACGTGAAGACCCGATTCTTCATTGATGAAACCGTGACTGTCGTGAGGAACAGTGGTGCCAGGTAATGTGGTTCTAGGAATACTTGGGGGCCTGATTCACTAAATAAGGGGGGTAATTTACAATACATCTTCACCTTCTGCTTTGAATATTATGTTTAATGGTACGTTGACTCCTTGTGGATTTTTCGGCAGTGTAATACAGGAGCATCTGCATGTAAATGAGATTATAACAAATCTAGTCTACATGTTGTTGAAATTTTCCACTTTGATATTGCTCTGTGCTGTGAATCTGAAAATCTGCAGAATTCAGTACAAATTTAACCCTTTGTAAAGGAAAGGGTGACATCTTTATCTAAAAAGGAATCTGCATGTAACGAGCGCAAATCTTGCTGCAGAATACCCGTCACTAGATATACAATGTGTGAACTCGCTCTTAGGGTATGTCTAGATGAATATATTTTTGTTCATTGTGTAAGACAAGAAGAACACGGACCCAATGTTGGCATATGTGCCAGTTCACATGGGCTAGCATTCACTATGATCGCACAGGGCTAACAGTGTGGCATGTTTTAGTCTGGCCTTATTTACGGACCAGACTAGTACATGTAAGTAGCAGGCTGCTCCTGTACTCGTCTAATATGTGAACAGGCTCACTGATTTTCACCAGTTCTTATCTGAAGTTTTCTCTGTAGGGAAGGAATGTTAGAGAGCTAAGTTTTTTGATAGAGCAGTGAATTCTCACTAAAATATGCGATTTCTGTTTGCTCATTGGAGGTCCAACCTCACGGACCCTCACTAAGGGTATGTGCACACGTCAGGATTTCTTGCAGAAATTTCCTGAAGAAAACCAGAAATTTTCTGCAAGAAATCTGCATTATTTTTTTTTTGCCTCTTTTTTTCCCCGTTTTTTTTTTTTTTTTTTTAGCATTTTGGAAGCGAAATTGGCTTGCAGAATGCTAGTTTTCCAAGCGATCTGTAGCATCGCTTGGAAAACTGACTGACAGGTTGGTCACACTTGTCAAACATAGTGTTTGACAAGTGTGATCAACTTTTTACTATAGATTCAGCCTATGCCGCATCTATAGTAAAAGATAATAATTAATAATAATTTTTATTTATATAGCGCCAACATATTCCGCAGCGCTTTACAAATTATAGAGGGGACTTGTACAGACAATAGACATTACAGCATAACAGAAATACAGTTCAAAACAGATACCAGGAGGAGTGAGGGCCCTGCTCGCAAGCTTACAAACTATGAGGAAAAGGGGAGACACGAGAGGTGGATGGTAACAATTGCTTTAGTTATTCGGACCAGCTATAGTGTAAGGCTCAGGTGTTCATGTAAAGCTGCATAAACCAGTTAACTGCCTAAGTATGTAGCAGTACAGACACAGAGGGCTAATACTGCATAAAGTGTATGAGAACATGATGCGAGGAACCTTTTTTTTTTTTTTTATTATTATAAATAGGCCACACAAGGATCGTTAGGTTAATGCATTGAGGCGGTAGGCCAGTCTGAACAAATGAGTTTTTAGGGCACGCTTAAAACTGTGGGGATTAATCGTATTAACCTAGGTAGTGCATTCCAAAGAATCGGCGCAGCACGTGTAAAGTCTTGGAGACGGGAGTGGGAGGTTCTGATTATTGAGATTGCTAACCTGAGGTCATTAGCGGAGCGGAGGGCACGGGTAGGGTGGTAGACTGATACCAGGGAGGAGATGTAGGGTGGTGCTGAGCCATGGAGTGCTTTGTGGATGAGGGTAGTAGTTTTGTACTGGATTCTGGAGTGGATGGGTAGCCAGTGTAATGACTGGCACAGGGTAGAGGCATCGGTGTAACGGTTGGTGAGGAATATGATCCTGGCTGCAGCATTCAGGACAGATTGGAGCGGGGAGAGTTTTGCAAGAGGGAGGCCGATTAGTAGAGAGTTACAATAGTCCAGACGAGAATGAATAAGTGAAACAGTAAGAGTTTTTGCAGAGTCGAAAGTAAGAAAATGGCGAATTCTAGAAATGTTTTTGAGATGCAGGTAAGAAGAGCGAGCCAGTGATCGGATGTGGGGGGTGAATGAAAGGTCAGAATCAAGGATGACCCCAAGGCAGCGGGCATGTTGCTTTGGAGTAATGGTGGAACCGCACACGGAGATGGCAATGTCAGGCAAAGGTAGGTTAGTAGAGGGAGAGAACACGAGGAGTTCAGTTTTTGACAGGTTTAGTTTCAGATAGAGGGAGGACATGATGTTAGAGACAGCGGTAAGACAATCACTGGTGTTTTCTAAAAAGGTCGGTGTGAGATCAGGAGCAGAAGTGTATAATTGGGTGTCGTCAGCATAAAGATGGTACTGGAAACCAAATCTGATTGTTTGTCCAATAGGGGCAGTATACAACGAAAAGAGGAGGGGGCCTAGGACTGATCCTTGAGGAACCCCAACAGTAAGGGGAAGGTGAGAGGAGGAGGAACCAGCAAAACATACAGTGAAGGATCGGTCAGAGAGATAGGAGGAGAACCAGGAGAGAACGGTGTCCTTGAGGCCGATGGAGCGGAGCATAGTGAGGAGGAGCTGATGATCCACAGTGTCGAATGCTGCAGAGAGATCCAAGAGAATTAGCATGGAGTAGTGACCATTAGATTTAGCTGTTAGTAGGTCATTAGAGACTTTAGTGAGGGCAGTTTCAGTAGAGTGTAAAGAGCGGAAGCCAGATTGAAGAGGGTCGAGAAGAGTTATCTGAAAGATAGCGGGTAAGACGGGAGTGGACCAGGCATTCGAGGAGCTTAGAGATGAAGGGAAGATTAGAGACAGGTCTATAATTAGCGGCACAGTTTTGATTGAGGGATGGTTTTTTAAGTAATGGATGTATGATGGCATGCTTAAATGCGGAGGGAAAAATACCGGAAGTGAGGGAAAGGTTGAATATTTTTGTTAGGTGAGAGGTGACAGCCGGGGAAAGGGACTGGAGGAGATGTGATGGAATGGGGTCACTGGTGCAAGTGGTCGGGCGAGAAGATGCAAGGAGCCTGCTTACTTCTTCTTCTGTAACTGCTTCAAAGTCAGAGAGTGAACTAGATGCAGTGGGGGAGGGAGGACAGTGCATGGTATGAAGAGATTGGGAGATGATTTCCTGTCGAATGTGGTCAATTTTTTCTTTGAAGTAATTGGCCAGATCGTCAGCACGGAGATCCGTGGTTGGGGCCTGCTCTCTTGGGTTGAGTAGGGACTGGAACGTGTCAAAGAGACGTTTAGGGTTATTGGACAGGGAGGTGATGAGGGTGTTGAAATAGGTTTGTTTGGAGAGGTGAAGGGCAGAATTGTATGTCTTTAGCATGAACTTATAATGGATGAAATCTTCGGGTAGATTAGATTTTCTCCACAGACGTTCTGCGCACCTGGAGCACCGCTGCAGGAAACGTGTTTGCAGCGTGTGCCACGGTTGTTGCCGTCTGTGCCGAGTTGTTTTATGTATAGGAGGAGCAGCTTCATCCAGAGCACTTTGCAGGGTTTCATTGTAATACTTCAATGCAGAATCAGGACATGAGATGGAGGAGATAGGGGCCAATGAGGACTGCAAGTTCTTCATAAGTTTCTGGGTGTTAATGGCCTGTATGTTTCTATAAGTGTGGAAAGTGGGGGTGACCTGAGCGGGATGGCAGTTCTTGATAGAGAATGAAAGAAGGTTGTGGTCAGAGAGCGGGAGAGGGGAGTTTGTGAAATCATCCACTGAGCAAAGTCGGGAGAAGACCAAGTCAAGGGAGTTTCCATCTTCATGTGTTGGAGAGTTAGTATGCTGCGAGAGGCCAAAAGAGGAGGATAGAGATAAAAGGTGAGAAGCAGATGGGGAGAGGGGAGAGGCAATGGGGATGTTGAAATCACCCATGATAAGGGTGGGGGTGTCACAGGAGAGAAAGTGTGGAAGCCAGGTGGCAAAGTGATCCAGGAACTGATGAGAGGGGCCGGGAGGACGATACACCACCGCCACTCGCATGGAGAAGGGGACGTAGAGTCTGACCACATGGACCTCAAAGGAAGGGAAGACAAGTGAGGGTACTTGGGGGATAACTTGGAAAGTACATTTGGGTGAAAGGAGCAGGCCAACGCCTCCACCTGCTCTGTTGTCTGATCTTGGGGTATGAGAAAAGTGTAGTCCACCATATGAAAGAGCAGCAGCAGCAGTGGTGTCTGACTGCTGGATCTAGGTTTCAGTAAGAGCCAGGAGATTAAGAGAATTAGAAAGGAAGTAGTCATGAATGAAGGAGAGTTTATTACACACTGAGTGAGAATTCCAAAGGGCACAATTGAAAGAGACAGAAGGCATGCAGGGAATATTAATAAGGTTAGAGGGGTTTCTGGGTGTAGCAATTGGGAGGTTTGACTGGCTATAACATGGGGGGTCGGGGTTTGGAGATATGTCTCCAGCGACTAGGAGAAGCAGGATCGAAAGAGTGAGCAGATGGTTAAGTGATTTGTGAGAGCGTCTCTTGTGTTGGATGGTGGGACTGAATGGATCTGTGCTGTTAAGCAATGTGAATAGAGCATGAGTGCTATACATAGGAGAGGCAAGGATAGAGGGGCCGATATGGATGGAGTGTAGAGAGTTAATGTGAGGGCGGTGAATGTGAGTGAATGCAGCAGCCAGAATATAGATTATACAAATAAATATGGTGAGTATTTGTGCTGTTTCAAGTGAATATGGATTAGATTTAGATTGTCTTACCTGTCATGATCCCAATGGCAGGGGATCACAAAAGGACAAGCACACAAAAAACAGAACAAGCTCTAGGGTGATGGAAACTGAGCTGACCGCGATCCTGAACCTAATTCACAACACTAGCAGTAGCCGGGGAACGTGCCTACGATGATTCTAGACGTCTCGCGCCAGCCGAAGGACTAGCTTCCCCTATTAGAAGAAACAAAGACCTCTCTTGCCTCCAGAGAAACACCCCACAGAAATAGCAGCCCCCCACATGTAATGACGGTGAAATGAGAGGAAAGCACATACGTAGTAATGAAAACAGATTCAGCAAAATGAGGCGCGCTAAAACTAGATAGCAGAGGATACAAAAGTGAACTGCGCGATCAGCGAAAAACCCTACAAAAAACCATCCTGAAATTACCTGAACTCATGTGCCAACTCATGGAACATGAGGAGTAATATCAGCCCACTAGAGCAACCAGCAACAAGGAATCACATAACTGCAAGCTGGACTAAAACAAAAATAAAGCAAAACGTGGAACAGGAAAATCAAAAACTTAGCTTGTCCTGATGATTACAGAAGCGGAAAGCAGAGGTAACAAGACACACTGATTACATTGATAGCCGGCGAGGAAATGACAAGAAAGCCAGGTTAAATAGGAAACTCCCATATCCTGATAGAACAGGTGGACACCAGAGACCACAGAGAACACAAGTCACCCAGTACCATCTGTAACCACCAGAGGGAGCCCAAAAACCGAATCCACAACACTTACCTGTCTCCTGCCCTGTCTAACTGCCATGTTATAACTGCCGAGTACTTAGAAAAAAAGTACTTTGAATAAAAAATACACGATAACAGTGCACGAATGCACCCCTGCAGATAGAATGTTTAAAAATAAAAAAAAAGGTTATACTTACCTGCAGACAGCCGATCTCCTCAGCATCGTCCGTTCCTATAGATGGTGTGTGTGCAGGACCTTCGATGACGTCATGTGACCGCTCACGTGACGTCAATCACAAGACTGCGACGTCATCGCAGGTCCTTCACACAGAGCATCTATAGGAGTGGAAGAGAGAGCATGCACCGATGAGAGGCAGGAGGACTCCGGGGCCATCAGAAGGTGAGTATATCACTATTTTTTTTATTTTAATTCTTTTTTTACAAATTATATGGTGCCCAGTCCGTGGAGGAGAGTCTCCTCTCCTCCACCCTGGGTACCAATCACACATAATCTGCTTACTTCCCGCATGGTGTGCACAGCCCCATGCGGAAAGTAAGCAGATCAATGCATTCCTAGGTGTGCGGAATCCCCGCAATTCCGCAAATTTAATGAACATGTTGCTTTTTTTTTCCGCAATGCGATTTGATTTTTTTTTTTTTTTTTCTTTTCCCGCAGAAAAAAAGCAACATTTGCACAAGAAATGCGGAATACACTTTAAATAATAGGAGGCATATGTAAGTGTTTTTTTCGCGGAAAAACGCGAAAAATACTGAACGTGTGCACATGGCCTAATTCTCAGAAGGAAAGGGCTGTAATTCCAATTTGGCAATATCGCCTTTGCTGTTATTTCAACGCTCAATAGCGAAGCCACATTCAAGTGAATGGTTCCTCTGTACAGAGGATGACCGAGAAGGGAAAACTTGGGAGGGGTATTTGTGGTGGTGTAGCACACTATTCCTAACCAGGATTTCCCTTCAGTGCCTTGCAAGTTTCCGGATGTCAGATTCCCCCACCTTTCATGGTGACCCTCATAATGTTACCAGCCCTATACACTAAATACCCCAAACCATCTACTGACATGGATGCATAATGTTTGTTTCTATAAATTATTCTCATTTAAAAGGGTCGATCATTGTATAGCAGCAATTTATATTACTTTGTACTACATTTTTGATTTTAAGTAATTTCAGTTTCCAAGATCTCTGCTTGCTGTCAGTGAATAGGATTATTTTTTTAATTTTTTTTATGAAGACCTACAGTTTGATACAATGTATCAGTTTAGCCTAGTGATGTTAAACCTCCAAAAAAACATATTGATGAATAAACTTTTGAAGCTTTAAATTTCTTTTAATTTATAATTTGCTTACTAAATTTTTGACATCCAAGGGTCATCTGTGCCTAGCTATTGGATATACTTGGTGCCATGTCTGCTTTATATGGTACCAATTTGTCTATCATGAAGGCCTTCATTGTTTTTTCCTTCATATTTTACGTGGTGGAGAACAAAGGATGTTACCTTGTGAGGCCTATGTAGTATTATGAGTGTTCCTCATGCAGTGACAACTTGTTATAACTCGCCCTCCATTGTGCTCATTACTAACTCGCTCTCTTTTCTGGCAGGTTGGAGTGTACAGTTTTGGAAATAAAAGTTCCACCGCAGGAGAACGGGATGACAAACGGACACAACACCCCCAGTGACACCATTGTGATCAGTGACAGCGATGATGATTCTGTTCAGGAGGTTCCCGTTACCTGGTAAGGATATAAATATCAATGTAGCACTATTAATCGTATGCCGAGATTGAAATATAAATGGTCAGTGTGAAACTGCAAAGTCTAGTTACACTTGCAGAACATTTTTGGCACGTCATTAGTTTTGACAGGTGGGATGTAGGTGCCGAGACCCCACCAGTTGCTAATAAAAGACTGAAGTGGTCAGTGTGATTATTTTTTTTTTTTTCGTTCCGAGACTGAAGATGGGCTTTCAGACATTCTTTAAATTCCTAAGTTTTAGTGGTCAGTTGAGGAGTCTTTGCTTTAAGGCAACAACTGATCTGCACTTTATGGCTGAGATACCGTATATACTCGAGTATAAGCCGAGTATTTCAGCCAATTTTTTTTTAGGCTGAAATTGCCACTCTCTGCTTATACTCGAGTCATTCCCGGGGGTCAGCAGGGGAGGGGGAGCGGCAGCTGTCTTAATAATACTCACCTACTCCTGGCGTGGTCCCTGCACGTCCCTGGTTCTACGGGCGCCGGCAGCTTCCTCCAGCGTTAAGCGGTCACATGGTACCGCTCATTACAGTAATGAATATGGACCCGACTCCACTCCCATAGGGGTGGAGCCGCATATTCATTACTGTAATGAGCGGTACTATGTGACCGCTCAACACAGGAAGAAGCTGCCGGCGCCCGGAGAACCAGGGACGTGCAGGGGCCACATCGGGAGCAGGTGAGTATGGGGGCATTGGGCGATATTCACCTGCCCGTGTTCCACCGCTGGGCGCCGCTCCGTCTTCCTCTGCAGTGACGCTCAGGTCAGAGGGCATGATAACACGATTAGTGTGCCTGAACGTCAGTGCAGAGGAAGACAGAGCAGCGGCCAGCGGTGGACTATAGCAAGTTCGGGGGCCTGCGCGACGAGAGGTATGTTTTTTTTTTTTTTTTTTTTTTTTTATATCAGCAATAGCTTATGGGGCAAATGTGTCTGGAGCATCTTATGGGGCCCTAATCAGCATTTGTGGAGCATTATATGGGGCAAATGTCTGTATGGAGCATCTTATGGGGCCATAATCAGCATTTGTCCAGTATTATATGGGGCAAATGTCTGTATGGAGCATCTTATGGGGTCATAATCAACATTTGTGCAGCATTATATGGGGCATATTTTGTATGGGGCCCATCACAAACTGTATGGGGCATATTTTGTATGGGGCATATTTTGTATGGGGCATCTTATGGAGCCCATCATGAATTTTATGGAGCATTATTTGGGGCTCCTGATTCAATATGGATATTCAAAAACACTTAACCTACTGATGTCTCAATTAATTTTACTTTTTTTTTTTTTTTTGACATTTACTGGTAGTTGCTACATTTTCCACCCTAGGCTTATACTCGAGTCATTAAGTTTCCCCAGTTTTTATTTTTTTTGTGGCAAAATTAGGGGTCTCGGTTTATACGCTGGTCGGCTTATACTCTAGTATATACGGTACTTTATGGTTTTTCCATTAATGGGAATCTGAGCACAGTATGATGTAGGGGCTGAGACTCTGACTTCAGTGATGTCAGTTAGTAGACTGTTGCTGTTTTCATAAAAAATCAGTGTTTTATCAGCAGTACATTATCATGCCAAGATTACCGTATATACTCGAGTATAAGCCGAGATTTTCAGCCCAAATTTTTGGGTTGAAAGTGCCCCTCTCGGCTTATACTCGAGTCAAGGTGGTCGGCGGGAGAGGGCGCTGAGGCATACTCACCTAGTCCCGGCGCTCCTGACGCTGCCCCTGCCTGTCACACTGTCTCCGGGTGCCGCAGCTCTTCCCCTGTACAGCGGTCACATGGGACCGCTCATTAGAGAAATAAATATGGACTCCACTCCCATAGGGGTGGAGCCACATATTCATTCCTCTGAGCGGTGCCAGTGACCGCTGACAGGAAGAGCTGCGGCACCCGAAGACAGTGTGACAGGCAGGGGCAGCGTCAGGAGCGCCGGGACTAGGTGAGTATTTTATATTCACCTGTCCGCGTTCCACATGCCGGGCGCCGCTCTGTCTTCGCGTCCTCTTGCAGTGACTGTGCAGGTCAGAGGGCGCGATGACTCATATAGTGTGCGCCGCCCTCTGCCTGATCAGTCAGTGCGGGGAGACGCCGGGAGCTGCAAGCAAGAGAGGCGAGTATGGCTTTTTTTTTTTTTTTTTATTATTGCAGCAGCAGCAATGGCACAGCTTTATACGGAGCATCTATGGGGCAATAATGAACGGTGCAGAGCACTATATGGCACAGCTATGGGGTCAATAATGAGCGGTGCAGAGCACTATATGGTACATCTATGGGGCAATAATGAACGGTGCAGAGCACTATGGCACAGCTATGGGGCCATAATAAATGGTGCAGAGCACTATATGGCACAGCTATGGGGCCATAATGAACGGTGCAGAGCACTATATGGCACAGCTATGGGGCCATAATGAACGGTGCAGAGCACTATATGGCACAGCTATGGGGCCATAATGAACGGTGCAGAGCACTATATGGCACAGCTATGGGGCCATAATGAACGTTGCAGAGCACTATATGGCACAGCTATGGGGCCATAATGAACGGTATGGAGCATCTATCTTTATTTTTGAAATTCACTGGTAGCTGCTGCATTTTTCCACCCTAGGCTTATACTCGAGTCAATAAGTTTTCCCAGGTTTTTGTGGCAAAATTAGGGGGGTCGGCTTATACTCGAGTATATACGGTAGGTGTTTCGTGGCTCCTAGTCAACAGCTGTGTAACCCTGCCCCCACGACTGAATCATCAGTATGGGCGGGGTTATGCACCGCATTCAGAGCTCTGTTAGATCTGCAGCAGAGAACTGATATTATCACAACTACTGCACCTAGTAAACGTGATACATCACGGGAATTATGCAGCTGTTATTACATGGCAAAATTCCAGTGATGAATCCTCTTTAAGGCAACACCTCCAGTATTGTGTAGTAATTAAGAAATTGCTTTTTGTTTATTTTTTCCCCGCTTTTTCAAAATAGTACAGAGAAGCCAATTGAAAAACAAGCCCTCCCCACCCAAAAAAAGCAAGATTGGGAAATAATGCCAAGAAGTAGCTTTGTTCTGATAAAGCCATTGATGCCACAAATGGCAAAAAACAATCCTTGCACATTTAGACTTTATAATAATTACGGTATATAATTTGCTATTAAGTTTAACATCTTATTCATATAATTCACAGTTAAGATGGGAATACATGTGTTTCAAAAACCTGACCTGCACATCCAAACATAGACTCAGTGTGAACAGGTGCTGAACCTAGAGTCGCCAACTCGTATATAGTTAAGTAAATAAGGCAGCAATGTATTCTCTAGCCTTCTGATCGTGCACTCCGCCTCCTAGCTTCAGGTGTTTTAATTGCAGCAGGTCCAATACCCCTCCACATAGAGAGAGAATTTTAGTCTAAGAAGAGGTTTCACATGTACCCATTCAGATGGAGACGTTTATTCTCAGCGAGGTAAGGCAAGCGTAGGACCTGGTATAAGAGAGATGCCGTAAAGGGGCTACCAGGTACACATAAAATTGGCCATTTTTATGCGCTAAAAGCTCTCATTTTTCATATTTCTAGTGCAGTAATGCAGTTCAAATTTCGTGTTTTCAAGTTTGCATGTTTTAGCGCTGCAGTGTGCTGCCTTATTTACTTAAGGGAATACATGTGTGACATAAACCGTGAAAAGAAAAAGTATGCCGAAACAGGAATCGCTAAAAAATAACCAAATGTTTGATTAGATATATAAACAAGCCAAAAACATTGAAGTTAACATGTCCCACTGGCTCTAACAATAATAGGGCCATGGTCTACCCCATCCAATAGGATATATGTATAGCAAGTAGTGACGGATACAATGATGCCCAGTAATTCTTAGTATTCTTTCCAGGTCACAACCTGACAGTACACTGGAGGACGTCCCTCTTATCCATCATGGGACAGGAAACACGATAGGTTAAAAGTGTCCTATCTGTGCGGCTAAAATGAAGGATACCTGGCAGAAACCCCTGTGTGAAGCGTGCACCTGCAGGATTATAGGAAAAGAGCAGGCTTTTCTTATGTCAAATATGAGGGCCATCATAAGAGAGGAGGTTCAGGCTTCTGTTTCAGGCCTGGTACTCCCTTAGGCCTCACTTCCAGAGAAATCTAGGAAGAGGCCAAGGGAAGAGTTTTCCTCGGGAGACTCATCCTCTTCCGTGTCAGATCTAGATGAGGAGGAAGAAAGTAGAGAGCTTCCGGAAAAAGGGAGAAGATATTTGTTTTCTGCTGCAGACAGGGGAGAACTTTTAGATGCTGTAAGGCATACTATGCAGATTGAAGAGCCTCAAACAACGTGTTCGGTACAGAATGAGATGTTTGGGGGTTTACGCTCCCAAACCTCTAAGGTCTTTCCGGTGAACTCCCATATCCGGTCCATGATTCTAGAGGAGTGGGAGGAAGCAGAGAAAAGACTGACGATTTCTAAGGACTTCAGACTCTGCTTGCCGTTTGATCCAGAAGAGGTCAAAGAATGGGTGGACATTCCTAAAATAGACATCCCGCTGGCTAAAGTGTCCAAAAGAACTGCAATTCCTTTTGAGGACTCTTCCAACCTAAAAGAGCCCATGGAAAGAAAGGCTGACGACCTTTTAAAAAGGGCTTGGGAGAGTTCAGCAGCAGCTATTGGAGCTAATATAGCGGCAACATCAGTTGCTCGCTCCATGCACCTATGGATAGATGATCTTCAGGATCAGTTAACAGCCAAGACTCTTAGGGAAACTATCCTGAAATCCCTGCCTCTGTTAAAATTGGCAACCACCTTTTTGGCAGACGCCTCTGCAGAATCAGTTAGGTTTGCAGCTAGGGGTCAATCCCTATCTAATGCAGCCTGAAGAGCTATCTGGCTCAAGAGCTGGTTGGGAGATATGCATTCTAAGAATAAGCTGTGTCCTATACCCTTTTCCGGGAGCAGGGTCTTCGGACCGGTCCTCGATATTTTAGAGAAGGCCTCAGATGTAAATAAAGGGTTTCCTGAAAAAAAGCCTAAAAAATTCCAGCCCTTTTGTAGACCCCGCTATGATCAGAAGCCAGATTACAAGGGGAAAGGAAAGCAGGGTAGATGGAGTTATCAAAAAGGCGGGGAGAACAGGCTCAAAAGCAAAGACTCGAGCTACTCAGGTTCAGGGTCTAGTTACCGAAGGAACTGACGCCATCATAGTGGGGGGTCGTCTAGCCGAATTCCTGGGAGGATGGCGGGAACTGACTACAAGTCCTTGGGTCTTACAGGTGGTGTCCCAGGGATACAAAATAGAGTTTATAATCTCCCCCTCCTGAAAGATTCCTGGTTTCCCGCTCCCATCTAAAATCGGCATCCCCCGTTTGGTCAGATATACAGGACCTCCTAAGCACGGCGGCAATTCTTCCGGTAGCCCCTCAGGAAGAGTACAGAGATAATTACTCGAATTTCTTCTCAATAATAAAACCGTCCGGAGAGTCAAGAACAATAATAAATCTGAAACATTTAAACAAATGGGTGACGTACAAGAGATTCAAAATGGAGTCAATTCGGTCAAACATTCCCCTGTTAGGAAGAGGCATGGTAATGTGTACTCTGGATCTAATGAGTGCATATTACCATGTACCTATTCATCTAAGTCACCAAAAGTTTCTGAGGTTTGCGGTAAATACGGAAGGCAAAATTTACCATTTTCAGTTTTGCTGCCTCCCCTTCGGCCTGGCATGAGCTCCCAGAGATTTTACAAAACTTAGGCCACCACCTCTACCATATCTGAGAAATCAGGACATAATGGTGATTTCTTACTTAGACGACTTTCTAATAGCGGCTGACTCTGTAAACCAGCTCAGGATCAACTGTCAATCCCTCATTTCCACACTGGAGAGTCTAGGGTGGATCATAAACTGGACAAAGTCGGATCTGATACCCTAGTCCAAAATAAAGTTCTTAGGAGTCATGCTAGATTCGGAGACAAAAATGTCCTACCTACCAGAAGACAGGCTAAGGGGCATAATAGAAAAAGTCCATAAGTCTTAGGCTTAATGACAGCCTGCATCCCTTGCGTAAACTGGAACCAGTTTCATTCTCGGCAGCTTCAGCAGGGAGTTCTGACGGGTTGGAACAGGAAACAGAACTCACTAAACCAGAAGCTGAGACTCTCTCTTCCGGTTGAGATCCTTGGAATGGTGGACTCTTCCCTGGAACCTTCAAATTGGGGTACCATGGCTTCAAACCTCGAGTGTCAGTCACGACAGACGCAAGTCAGCGATGTTGGGGAGGTCATGTCCAAAGAAGATATTTCCAAGGTCGTTGGGAAAGGAAGGACAGCAAGAGATGATCAAACTACAGGGAGCTACACGCAGTTTGGAAGGTCTTATCAGCCGCTCAGTCCTTACTAAGAAGCAAGCATGTGAAAGTCTTTTCAGACAACACAACGACTGTAGCCTTCCTTCGTCATCAAGGCAGCTCAAGACATATGGCATTGCAGGGTCTGGCAGAGCAGATAGGCGGAAAAGTCGGTACTGTCAATCTCGGCAGTACAATTGGAAGGATCCAAGAACCAGTTGGCGGATTTCCTCAGCAGGAAAAGGGTGTCCCCAACAGAGTGGGAACTGAACAATGAGGTTTTCAAAAGTCTTTGTCAGTGTTGGAGGGGGGGGGGGAGCCGGATGTGGATTTGTTCGCTGTCAAGCGGAACGCGAAGATCAGAACCTTTTACTCCCTAAATTCCTGGGAAAGCCCGGCAGCGATCGATGCTTTCTCACATCCCTGGAACCTTAGTCTCCTGTATGCTTTTCCTCCTCTGACGATGATTCCAAGGACACTCAGGAAAATCTGTGAGGACAAGGCCAAAGTCATTCTCATAGCACCTCATTGACCGAAACGGAGTTGGTTCCCCTTGCTAAAAATAGCTGTCAGTAGAGGAACCCCTCCTGTTACCAGAAAGAAAGGATATTCCTGCAGACTGTGAGCCCTCGCGGGCAGGGTCCTCCCTCCTTATGTACTCGTGTGCCTTATCTGCTCATGTTTAATGTATTTGTCTATATTTGCCCCGTATTCACATGTAAAGCGCCATGGAATAAATGGCGCTATAAAAATGTATAATAATAATATTCTTCAGCAGGGTCCAGTTCTACCCCAGAACCCAGGAGCTCTTCGATAGGTGGCCTGGATCCTGAACGGCAGGTCTTTAAAAGTAAAGGGCCTTCCAGATGACGTTATCTCTACTCTCCAAGCCAGCAGGAAACAATGACATCAGCTATCTATGCAAAAATATGGAAACTATTTTGTAGTTTTTGTGAGATGACAGTTGATACTGACCATCCTAATATCCCTAAGATCCTTGACTTCCTGCAGTCAGGATTCCAAAAAGGCTTTAGACCTATACATTGAGGGTCCAAATAGCGGCCCTGAGTGTGTTTTTCGACTTTCCTCTACCCACCCCTGGATTAGTCGCTCTAGAGCAATCCAGAGGCTAAAACCTTTAATTAGGAGATCGGTTCCGCCGTGGGATCTTAACCTGGTCCTGAATTTTCTATGTGAACAGCTGTGGGACATAACGGGGAACATGGAGATCAGTAAACTTTCCCTTAAACCGCGTTCTTAGTAGCGATTACATCGGCAAAAAGGTTGGGGGAGCTACAGGCTCTAAGTGCAGAACCCGTATTTGCAAATCTTTGATGATAAACTAGTACTAAGACTCGATCCAGCATTTCTCCCAAAAGTCGTCTCACATGCTAATATGAACCAGGAAATTGTCTTGCCATCGTTTTGTCAGTTCCCTAAAAATCAAAAAGAAA
The DNA here is from genome assembly GCF_032444005.1 of Ranitomeya imitator. Taxonomy (NCBI): domain Eukaryota; kingdom Metazoa; phylum Chordata; class Amphibia; order Anura; family Dendrobatidae; genus Ranitomeya; species Ranitomeya imitator. The sequence continues at coordinate 711,376,926 of NC_091282.1, read as the reverse complement.
GGTTTTACCGTAAGAGAGACGGTACTCAAGTACCTTGATTTATCTAGGCCCTGGAGACAGGATAACAACCTGTTTGTCCAGTTCAGAGGCCCCAATAGGGGGAAAAAGTGTCTAAAGCAACTATTGCATGATGGATAAAGTCCACAATCAATTTGGCTTATGAAGCTAAAGGGGAGATTTCCCCGGTTAACCTTAGAGCCCATTCATCTAGGGCCATGGCCACGTCATGGGCATAGAAAGGAGGGGCTACTGCAGATCAGATCTGCAGGGCTTCATCCTGGTCCAGCCTTAGTACCTTTTCTAAACATTATAAGCTGGATGTAGTGTCACCTCTGTTGGCTTTTGGTAGAAAGGTACTTCAAGCAGTGGTCCCACCCTAAATACCATTCCCCTTTGGTATCTCTCCAGTGTGCTGTCAGGTGGTGACCTGGAAAACGGTAATTAGACCTACCGGTAAATGGTAATTGAATTTCCAGGAATCCATCCTGACAGCATTATTAGTTCCCTCTCTATTGTATGATCTTTATACTCATGTGATGTAACATTTGTACGATTGATATTTTGTTGGAATAAGCCTTATTTTTTTGCATCCATCCAGATGTGTTACTTTGAAAAGCACTGAAGGGTGGTAGGGGGAGGGTTCTTTTAAACTCTCATGTTTCTTGTCCCATGATGGATAAGAAGGATGTCCTCCAGTGTGCTATCAAGATGGATTCATGGAAATACAGTTAACGGTAGGTCTAATTACAGTTTTCTGTTTTATTAGGTAATCGCAATGTGATATACCGTATAAGCCGACCCCCCCCCCCCCCCCCCTGATTTTGCCACAAAAAACTGGGAAAACTTATTGACTCGAGTATAAGCCTGGGGTGGAAAATGCAGCAGCTGCCGGTAAATGTCAAAAGTAAAAATGGATACCAATAAAAGTGATATTCACTGAGACATCAGTAGGTTACCGTATATACTCGAGTATAAGCCGACCCGAGTATAAGCCGACCCACCCCCCCCCCCCCTAATTTTGCCACGAAAAACTGGGAAAACCTATTGACTCGAGTATAAGCCTAGGGTGGAAATGCAGCATTTACCGGTGAATTTCAAAAACAAAAATAGATAATTATTTCCCCATAGCTGTGCCATATAGTTCTCTGCACTGTTCATATTGCCCCATAGCTGTGCCATACTGTGCTCTGCAGCGTTCATGTCTCCCATAGCTCTGCCCCATACTGTGCTCTGCACCGTTCATGTCTCCCCATAGAGCTCCACATAAATCTGTGCCATGGCCGCTGCTGCTGCAATAAAAAAAAAAACACACATATTCACCTCTCTTGATTGCAGCTCCCAGCGTCCGGTCCCGGCGTCTCTCCGCTCTGACTGATCAGGCAGAGGGCGCCGCGCACACTATATGCGTCATCGCACCCTCTGACCTGAACAGTCAGAGCGCAGACGCCGGGAAGATGGATCGGCGCCCGGCGGCTGCAACGTGGACAGGTGAATATAACATACTCACCTAGTCCTGGCGATCCTCGCGCTGTCCCCTCCTGTCACAGCTGGTATTCGGTGCCGCAGATTCTTTCTCTTATCAGCGGTCACCGGCACCGCTGATTAGAGAAATGAATAGGCGGCTCCGCCCCTATGGGAGGTGGAGCCGCCTATTCATATCTCTAATGAGCGGTCCCACGTGACCGCTGAAGAGGGGAAGAAGCTGCAGCACAGAAGCCCGTGGGACGGCAGGGACAGCGCGAGGATCGCTGGGACTAGGTAAGTATTCCTCAGCGCCCTCTCCCCCTCACCCGCCGACCACATCGCTACCGTGACTCGAGTATAAGCCGAGAGGGGCACTTTCAGCCCAAAAATTTGGGCTGAAAATCTCGGCTTATACTCGAGTATATACGGTAAGTGTTTTTAAATATCCATATTGAATCAGGAACCCCAAATAATGCTCCATATAGTTCATGATGGGCCCCATAAGATGCTCCATATTAAAATATGCCCAATATAATGCTGCATAAAGGTTAATAATGGCCCTATAAAATGCTCCATAGACACATTTGCCCAATATAATGCTGCACAAATGTTGATTATGGCCCCATAACATGCTCCATAAAGATATTTGCGCCATATAGTGCTGCACAAATGTTGATTATGCCCCATAAGATGCTCCATACAGACACTTGCCCCATATGCTGTTGCTGCGATAAAAAAAAAAAAAAAAAAATCACATACTCCCTTCTCGTCGCTCAGGCCCCCGGCACTTTCAATATTCACCTGACTTCGTTCTGGCACCGCTCCATCTTCAGTGTCTTCTGCACGGACGTTCAAGCAGAGGGCGCGCACTAACCACGTCATCGCGCCCTCTGACCTGAGCGTCACTGCAAAAGACGCTGAAGATGGAGCCGCGCTGGAACAAGGAGCAGGTGAATAACACGCAGCGCTCCCCTCCCCGTTATACTCCCCTGCTCCTGGCGCTGTGCAGTCCCTGCTTCCCCGGCACCGCAGCTTCTTCCTGTAGTGAGCGGTCACCGTTACCGCTCAGTTACCGCTCATTACAGTAATGAATATGTGGCTCCACCCCTATGGGAGGTGGAGCCGCATATTCATTACTGTAATGAGCGATACCATGTGACCGCTCACTACAGGAAGAAGCTGTGGCGCCAGGGAAGCAGGGACCGCCCCAGGAGCAGGTGAGTATAATTACAGCCCCTGCTCCCCCTCCCCTGCCGACCCCTGGGTATAACTCGAGTATAAGCCGAGAGGGGGACTTTCAACCTCCAAAAATGGGCTGAAAATCTCGGCCCTCTCTCCCTCTCTCCCTCTCTCCCTCTCTCCCTCTCTCCCTCTCTCCCTCTCTCCCTCTCTCCCTCTCTCCCTCTCTCCCTCTCTCCCTCTCTCCCTCTCTCCCTCTCTCCCTCTCTCCCTCTCTCCCTCTCTCCCTCTCTCCCTCTCTCCCTCTCTCCCTCTCTCCCTCTCTCCCTCTCTCCCTCTCTCCCTCTCTCCCTCTCTCCCTCTCTCCCTCTCTCCCTCTCTCCCTCTCTCCCTCTCTCCCTCTCTCCCTCTCTCCCTCTCTCCCTCTCTCCCTCTCTCCCTCTCTCCCTCTCTCCCTCTCTCCCTCTCTCCCTCTCTCCCTGCCCCCTTGTGCCCGTCACCTTCCTTGGTATAAACAGATCCTCAGCGAGATATTTGGCCTTTAAGTTTGTAAAAAGCTAAGAAAAAAAAATGCAGACATACATAAATGCTAAGTAGGACAACACTGATTTATTATAATAAGAAATGCCCCTTTATTAAAGGGAGTAGACATCCTGTTCTTTGTACCTCTATAAAATGTGGATTAAGTTCTGGATGGACCAATATTAAGTGGTCCTGAAATAATAAAGTACCTATAACTTTAAAATGCATTATTGTAAAGTCAGAATAGTCGCACACTATAGGTTATCACAATGTACTACAGAATAATGGCTTCTCCTCTTCCCATTTAGGCATAAAAAAGAACCAATTGACTCGACGTTAATCAAATACAAGGTTAAACCCATTGTACAAGCAATGTATGAATATGTTACTGTGAAGCAATGCCAAGTCAGGTATGTATATATCTATGCTCCTTGTAGTGTAGTCCTGGCGTTTGCTGACATGATCACCATGAATGACCTTACAGTATACCGTATTTTTCAGACTATAAGACGCACCCCAAATTTGGGGTGAAAATTGCAGAAAAAAAGATTTTTTTTATAAGATGGGGGTCCGTCTTATTGTCCGAATTTACAGTATCTTACCTGAGGGCTGGCGGTGGCAGAGCAGGGTCACAGGAGGCATGGTGTCAGCAGAGGTGGAGTGATGCGGTACGGCGTGCACCTGAGCAGGGTCCCTTCCTGCTTAGGTGGGCGACGCCACGGCCTGGTGTCCATGGGGGGTTTGCAGCAGTGGTGTGGCGACGGCAGAGGTGCGGGGATAATGAGCGGTATGGCGTGAGCAGGCTCCCTTCCAGCCGTGTTAATTATCGGTGGCGGCGGCCATCTTCCTGAGGCCGCGCGTGCGCAGATGGAGATCGGCGGCCATTTTCCTGAAGCCGAGATCTAAATCTGCGAACTCTGCTTCAGGAAAATAACCGCCGCGGCCTCAGGAAGATGGCCGCCGCCACCGATAAACCGGTAATTAACCCGCCTCTGCTGCTTACCGGGCTGCTGCATCACCTCACCTGTGGAAGGGACCCCGCTCACGCCATACCGCCTCCTCATCCCCGCATCTCTGCCGCCGCCACACCTCTGACACCGCTACACCACTGCCGGTAAGCCTGCATTACGACTATAAGATGCACCCCCCCCATTTTCCCCCCTTTTTTTTGGGGGGGGGGGGAGAGTGCGTCTTATAGTCTGGAAAATACGGTATATAGTGTAGCTTCCCAAGGTTGCTATAAACCTCTGCTGACAGTCTGTGCAGGTTCGGCACCTGCGTGGGTTACAGGTACCTGCAGGCAATAGGGATACGAGTCTGCTAAACTCACGTTATGTTCAAAAGTTTCCTAAAGACTGTAGAAAGTTCAGTTACCAAGTTTAAAACTCCCAGGTTCCTGAGGACAACTTTTTGCCTCAATGTCAATATACACCTCTTTTTTAAAGAGGTTGTCCAGGTTTCTCATGAAAGTCTGCAGTCACAGATCGCAAGCATATGATGTGCATACTCCTAGCCACATTCCGACTAGACGTGAATACAAGTAAATAGAGCGAGAGCATGCTCGTCTAGTTGGAATTTGGCCAGGAGTATGCGTATTACATACTTGCGGTCTTATGACCGCTCAGTCTCAACACTGATACTGGAGAATTCTCAGTGCGTTATGTGAGAATTCCTAAGTTTGTAGTCACATGATGACTGCAGACTTTCGTGATAAACCTGGACAACCCCTTTAATGGAACTAAAAAGCAATATTTGCTAAAAAAAAATAAAAATAAATAAGTCACCTTCTGCTTTTCATAGTATCAGTTATTTTGATCTACAACCTCCTCATTTCCGCTGTAGAGAGAGCAATTACTTTTACTGATGCTACTGACTTGGTTCTCTAGTGGATATTATTTGGTAGGATATTTTTAGTTTCCATAATACAGTTGCAATGGCTGTTCTTTTCAGAAATTTTCCAATCAATACTATAATGTCCGGTTCATTAAATGTGCAGTTGGCGTCCACATTGCTGTAGTATCCCCCCAAAGCATCCACATTTCTAAGGCCTGATATCACATTTAGTTTGGAGTTTACGTGTTCTGTTCACAATATATGCTGCAAACAGAGAAAGTGTCATTTTATAGCTTCCTACTAAATGGCTTGTCTTTGCTAACAGACATATAGGCTCACCTTATTTCTTTCTAGCCAAAACCTTTGTTTCTATGCACTTTTCAGTCTTGACCCCGTGCGAGACACCAGCAGCTCTGGAAGCTCCTGTGGCCCAGGGATGTGAAGGGATGACTTGCACATCTTGCTCTTCTTACTAGTGGAAATGCACAACTGTGCTGCTGGTAATGGAAGGGGTTTCCTTTTTGGAAACCTATAGGGTCAGATACGGTATATGGTGACGTTGCTTGTGTAATGCCGCAGAACGTGATCTTCATAGCCTATTGTTACCCTCTTGGATGTCATGGGATCACTGTTTTTGCTTTTCTGTATTTCTTCTAGTCGGAAATCCTCGCTCTTTTCATATGAGAGACTGAAACACTTCTTGAAACTTCACTGTGAAATACAAAATGGGATAGTGAAGCCCAAGGTAATCTTATTTATTTATTTTTTTATAGATTTTAGCAGTTCTTATTTTTGAAGCACAGCAGTCATGAGATATTTAGGGTATCTACGCTCTTAATAAAAACTCAGTCTGTGGTTTCTGTTATTGACACTTAGTGGAGGTAGGGGTGTATTAACTTTTTACACCATCCTAAAACTTTTGCATTCCTGACTTGAATAGACCACCTCACAGGCTATGACTGGCGACCACCTTGATTATATCAATGTGTTTTTGCAACAGGAACAAAGCTGTTTCTTCATTGTCTGAAAATGTATGAATAAGAAATTCCTGTACTTGATATTTGAGGCACGTGTGCAGACTTATTCCTACTTTGTGTTGCATTATTCCATTTTTTGTTTTGCAGGCAAGCAGTATTGCAAAGTATCAAATCTTAGGGAAAAACTTCTTTAATTATTTTCCTGATGAGCCTCCAAGATTTGTATTATCTGCAGAAAAGAAAGCGGCTGCAGCCAGAAGGCACCTAAGAAGGGTAAGTGGTAAAGGAAGCTGCTGCTGTTTTGGGGAACCGGTTTCCCTTGCCTAAAAGGGTGTTCCGTGATATTATTGGGAATTTTAACTTGACATCTCTAAAGTGTTTTTTTTTTTTTTTTTTTAAATCATGTTTCTTTAGGATCATGCAACTAAGGAAGCTGTCGCCGCAAGGGAGAAAGAGAAAATCCGACAGCAAAGGAAAGAAATGAGAGCAATGGGTAAGTGGTCTGCCTTCCGATTTTTGGACTGATCTATGCCTCTTAATCTTCACTTTTTACATTAGATTCACCATTCTGGTTTAACCTTTTGGTTTTCAAACAAAAGCACATCTCCATTGCAATACGTTAATACCAAAATGACGATGACCAAATACAGTGGCTTGTAAAAATTTAAGCACCCATGGTCAAAATTACTGTTGTGAACAGTTAAGCAAGTTGAAGATGAAATGATCTCTAAAAGAGCGAAAGATATGATGCATTTTCTCAATATTTTAGGCAAAAAATATAATTTTTTACATTTTAAAAATTGCTTAAAGGAAAATAGGACTATGCAAAAGTTTGGGCACCTTTGGGAGATTTGTGTGCTCAGATAACTTTAATTATCCTGTTAATTATCCTTGTTCACTATTATTGTTGGGAAAGGCCAGGTGATGCAAATTTCCCAGCATTATAAAAACTCAGCTGCCTCTAACATTGTGCTAAAAAAAACCAGCAGCCGAGCACTCTCAAAATGATGGAGGCCCACAAAGCAGGAGAAGGCTATAAAAGAAGATAGCAAAGCGTTTTCAAGTTGTCCTTTCCTCCTTTAAAAATGTAATTAAGAAATGGCAGTTAAAAGGAACACTGGAGCTCAAAATAATGTCTGGAAGACCAAGCAACATTTCAGTGACAGCTGCTGGTATTTTTGTTAGGCTGGTATCATATTTGCAGTTGTGTCCGCAGCATTTCTAACGCATACTTCTGCATGCATCTTGATTTCCTATCTTTAACATTGTAGACGCAGTTGCATGCGTTTGCCCAAATTTGCTTACGCATGCGTTTTTTCGCGGTGTGCGGCTGGGCGTGGATGACGCACCATTTTAAAAATTTTTGGGCGACAAATTTCCACCACCATATGCATGCGGACTCTTGCGGAAGGAGTGCGTCAAAACAACGCATTACAGTCTATGGGAACGCACGGACATGCATTCGCTTGCGTTTGCACAAGAGTCTACATACAGAAATCCCATGAGCCATGCCCATTGGGCGTGGCTCGTCAAGGAAATTCTCCTTGAAAATGTTTTCATAGCAAACACATACTTATAAACGCGAACGCATGCAAAAACGTGTGCAAATGTTGCGTTTTTTTATCCATCATGCGTAAGATGATTCGGATAAAAAACCACAGCGTTATCATGCGTTTGCATGCGTCTTCCCATGCGGTTGCATATGAAATGCTGTGGACTCAACTGCAAATGTGAACCTAGCCTTAGAGAGGCAAATCAGAACCCCTGCTTCACTGCAAAAGACCTTCAGAAATATTTAGCAGACTGCAGTTATGGTACATTGTTCTACTGTTCAGAGACACCTGCACAAATATGACCTTTATGGAACAGTCATCAGAAGAAAATCTCTCCTGCGTCCTCACCCTAATTCAGCATCAAAGGTATGCAAAAGAGCCTCTAAACTAGCCTGATGCATTTTGGGAACAAGTCCTGTTGACCGATGAGGATAAAATAGAACTCTTTGGCCACAATGTTCAAAGGCATGCATGGAGAAAAACGGTGCAGAATTGCAGGAAAAGAACATTTCGCCAACCAATTAAGCATGGGGATGGATCAATCATGCTTTAGGGTTGTGTGGCAGCCTATGGCAAGGGGAACATTTCATGCTTTGAGGAAAGAATGGATTCAATGAAATTTCAATACATTTTTTTTATGCAAAGATAACATCTATAAAAAAAAAAGCTGAAAATGAAGAGGATGGTTTCTAATAATCAATAATGATCCTAAACACATGTCAAAATCCACAGTAGACTGCCCTACAATCCACAAGCTGAAGGTTTTGCAATGGCACTCAGTCCCATGACCTGAACATCTGTGGCTAGATAGACCACTCGCACAACTGGAAGACCTTTCCAAGGAAGAGTTAATGGAAATCCCTCAAACAATAATTGACTCTTGGCTGGCTACAAAATAGGGATTTTTGTGTACTCGCCGTAAAATCCTTTTCTCCGATCCACTCATTGTGGGACACAGGACCATGGGGCGTCCCAAAGCAGTCCCTGGGTGGGAAAACAGAAAACATCAGGCTTCACGTAACAACTGCCTAGATGTGTGCCACAGCAGCCTGCAGAATTCTTTTGCCCAGCCCCGCATCAGCCAAAGCTTGGGTATGAACATTATAGTGCTTCGAGAGTATGTAAGCTGGACCAAGTCATGGCTTTACAGACCTGCTCCGCTGACGCCTGATGCCAAATGGCCCAGGAAGCACCCACTGACCGAGTGGAGTGCGCTCTGATCCCTACTGAGATAGGCTTATCTCTGATGCTGTAGGACTCCTGAATGGTGGAACGAATCCACCTAGCTATTGTGGCCTTTGAAGCGGCTAGGCCCTTCCTGTGCCCCTCAGGAAGCACGATCAAAGAATCTGACCTTCGGAAGGACGCCGTCCTCGATACGTACCTTATCAGAGCTCTGACTACGTCCAGAGTATGGAGAGCCCTTTCCACCCTGTGGACTGGAGTTGGACAAAATGAAGGAAGAACAATGTCTCGTTAAGGTGGAAGGATGAGACAACCTTGGGCAAAAAGGATGGGGACGGCCTGAGGACAACCTTGTCCTGATGGAACATAAGGAAAGGCGCCCGACAGGACAGAGCAGCCAGCTCCAAAACCCGCCTGATGGATGGGATTGCCACGAGAAAAGCAACTTTCCAGACAGAAAGGTGAGCAAAAAGTCCTGAATCTGTTTAAAAGGATCTTCCTGTAAGACTCCCAAGACCAAGTTAAGGTCCCAAGGGTCTAAAGGCCTGCTACAGGGGGGGAAGCATATGAGTAATCCCCTGAATGAACGTCTTCACGTGAGGTTTTGTCGCAATCCTACGTTGGAATAAGGCCGATATCTGGCACTTGAGCGAGCTGAGCGCCAGGCCTAAATTCTAAAATGGTGGGAATAGAGAAGACGAGGGGGAGACGTCCACGAGCTTTGTACTAAGCAAAAAATTTGTTCCAGGTATGGTGATAAATGCATACTGACGCAGGCCATCAGATCCACATCCGGGGTCCCCCAACGAAGACAGATTTGTTTGAAAACATTCGAATGACGTTCCCACTCCCCGAAGCAAGACCCTGGCGGCTGATGAAGTCTGCCACCCAGGTTTCCATGCCTGCTATGTGTACTGCTGAGATTACCGAGTGGTTCCTCTCTGCCCAGCGAAGAATGCGAGATACCTCGCACATGGCTGCCCTGCTGCGGGTACCCCATTGATGGTTGATTATACCACAGCTGTGGTGTTGTTAGATTTGAATTCTGAAGCGGTTACCCGCTAAGAGATAATGAAACTGCAGTAGCGCTAGCCATATTGCTCGGATTTCAAAGACATTGATTGGAAGTTTAGATTCCTGAGATGACCAGCGGCCCTGAGCAGTGTGGTGACGAAAACTGCTCTCCAGCTTAGAAGACTGTCATCGGTAGTCACAACTAGCCATTGAACTGGGAGAAAGAACTTTCCTTGGTTGAGGGAAGAACTCAATGTCAACCATCTGAGAGTCTGCCTGACCCGCAGGGGTAGGCGGCATCGGCAGTCGAGGGAGAACGGGTTCCTGTCCCAAGCCGCTAAAAGATCATCCTGTAGGGGACGGAGATGCATCTGTGCGAAAGGAAGCGCTTCCATTGCTGCCACCATTTTGCTCAGTACCCTCATCGCAAAGCGGATGGAATGAGCGTATGACTGAGTGCGTGGGCTCCTTGCTGAAGGACTAGGCCCTTGTCTTGACGGAGAATCACCAACCATCGAGAGGTGTCCAGGGTCATGCCTAAAAAGGATATCTGCTGAGCTAGAACGGGGGAAGACTTGGCTAAGTTTATCGCAAGTGATACGATCGGACTCCGCGCAGTCATGGGAAGACGGACCCTTGACAGGAGGTCATCCAGATAGGGTAGTACGACCACGCCCCGAGACTGTAGGATGGACATGACAGCCTCCATAACCTTTGTGAAGACCCTGGGGGCGGTAGTAAGGCCGTGAACTGAAAATGCTGTTCGTGAATGGCGAAACACAGGAACTTTTGGTGGGGGGGGGGGAATCGGGATGTGCAGGTAAGCATCTCGAATATCGATGGATGCTAGAAACTCCCCTTTTTCCATTTGAGGTGATGACCGAACGCAGAGACTCCATGCGGAAATGACAACCTTGACAAACTTGTTTAGAAGTTTGAAGTCTAGTATGGATCTCACTTTTCCATCCTTCTTTTTTTTTGGGTGGAGGGGGACGACAAATAGGTTGGAGTTGAATCCCTCGAACCTTTTGTTTTCTGGAACCGGGACAATGACGCCATTGTCGCAGCGCAAGGAGTCTATGGCTCAGGAAAGAGCCTTTGCCCTTGATACTGGAAGTCGGGAAGGAAAGAAACTAATCGGGGACGCAAAGAAAAATCGATTTTTGTATCCGGAAGACACCAGGTCTCTGACCCATTCGTCGTGAACGACTGAGAGTCAGACCTGGTAAAACAGAAGTAGGCGACCTCTTACCCTGCTGGTGTCGACCGGATAACCTCATGAGTCATTGGGTGGAAAATCTGTGGGACCAAGATCCCTTAGATACAGACCGTTTGGGGTGGCCCTTCCATCGCTGATTGGACCTAAAGGATTCCTGGGGTCCTCTGTTCGTGGGAGTAGAGCGTCCTGATCCTGAATTGGTAGTGGACCAACCCTCACTAGCGCCAAAGGATCGGAAACGGATTTGTTGTTGCCGACAAGGATGCTTAAGCCTCTGCTGGGGAAGAAATTTGCTCTTTCCTCCCGTAGCATCCGAGATAAGCTGATCGAGCTTCTCTCCAAACAAACGCCCTCTCTGGTAAGCAAGAGATGTCAGAGACTTTTTTCACTCCGAATCCACCTTCCATTCTCTGAGCCATAAAGATCCTCTGATCGTGATTGCATTTGCCGCTGATAGAGCCGCACAGTTGGCCGCATCCAAAGAAGCGTGTACCAGGTAATCTTCTGCCTGAGAAATTTGGCTGGCTAGACAGCTGCACTTCCTCTGGAGAAAGATAACTGCTCTGAATGGAATTAGCCAAGGTCTCTGACCAGCAACCATTCCTTTTAGCTACCCACGCTGCAGCGAAGGAAGGATATAGAGCCGCACCTGAGGCCTCAAGGATAGATTGAGCCAAATTTTTCTATATGGCGGCCTGTGGGATTTTTAATAGATGATCCGTCCAGCAGGGATAGAAGGGTTTTAGATGCCAGTCGAGAGACTGGCTGGTCTACTACAGGGGACTCAGCCCAATCTTTTCTCAGATCAGCTGAGAAGGGGTACTTCTCCTCAAGTGTTTTTTGTCCTGTAAAGCACTTATCCGATCGCTACCTGTGCCGATTAACTATATTCCGAAACTCCAGAATGGCCAATGTTCTATGATGACGCTTAGCTTTTTTGAAGCACACATCGTGGTCCAGCACAGAGCCGGAGTCTTCATCAACCTTCAGAGTTTGGTTGAGTGCCTCAGAAAATCAACCGTATTTTGAAAGTCTGGCGAATCCGGATCCAGAATAGAGTTCTCTACCAACGTCTGGAGCGGGAGAAAGAGAAATGGAGCTCATGGAGGCCATGGTACGTGATTGTGAAGGGAGATGTACTACGTATCTGTTTCCTGGACGCTTGTACTTTTCTAGATAGTGTGCGGCCCCTGCTAGCCGACTGTTCCCATGTAGGGTAGGGTTCCTCTGCGTCAGACGTGCGATCTCCACGATCCCCAGAAGGAAAACTGAAGGATTCAAGCACTTTGGCCAGAGAAGTCATAGATTGCGACAAAGACAAGACCCACTCAGGGGGACTAAGGACACTGGGCTCAGTGTCAGCGGGGGCGTTCCTGAGCGCATTTGGGGTCACAGGCTTTGCAGAGCGGCGAACTCTGAGCTTTTGGAAACGAACGCAGACTGGCAGGAGTTACATGAATTGAAAGACTGTAAGTCTATGGGACTTTTTAGGTGCCTGAGGCTGGGACATGATGTACTCCTTTTGCACCCTTATCAGGGTCCTCAGAGGATAGGATACAGAAAGTGAGAGAGAGCTAATGGCAGCGCTCCTACCCAGGTCCTGTGTCCCAGCCACGAGAATCACACTCCACATCGCTATCCGAGCAAGCAGGAGGCTTCCTGAGCATTCGGAGGCCCTGTCAGCTTGTGACAGGGTGTAGAAAGATGGCCGAGATTTCATGAGCAACTCTAATTCTGAACGATGAGCACCAGAAAAGTGGGTGGAGCCACCGGATCACTTCATAGCGGGGGTGGAGCCTCAGCCTATACAATGCCAAAGCCAGGGACTAAATTTTTACCCAGGCCCGAAAAACATCCCCGCTGCCAGGAAAAGTCTGCTGCCTGTGCCCGGACTGCACAGCGCTCCCCCTTCTCAGCGCTTACCGGGAGAGGCTGGAGATGTCCTTCGGATGATGCTGCAGGTACTTTCACTGTAGTAGGTACTTCTGTTGTGCAGCTGCTGTTGCTGGTGATTTTTTTTTTTTTTTTTTTTTTTTTTTTTTTAACGGTACAGGGATAAGGTTAAAAACCCTCCATCCACTCTCCCCTTTCATAGGGAGATGGAGAGGAACTGTCCGCCTCCTTGCTTCATCCGCTAGAAAGTGGTGGAGCAGTGGGAGCTGCGCGGTCGCCAAAACAGAGGGTGCCTCTGTGCATCCAAGGGGATCAATCCTAGTGAACAGGGCGGTTGTCCGGCATTAGGCCTGGCTGCTGAAGAGGGTACATAGAGGCGACTCTCCATGTGCTTGTCTGTTGATGGTGCAGGGAAATAGGGAAATCTGTGCCCTTTAAGGAACCAGTCGCCCCTAAAAATCAGCTCAGGCATGGCATCCCACGTCACAGGAGAGGATATGTTGAGGCGACACTCCACGTGCTCGGCTGTTGTTGGTTTGGGGAGATCGGAGTCTTGAAAGGATCCATTGCCCCTTCGTTCGGGTAAAAAAATCTTAAGAATATAATAATAATAATCTTTATTTTTATATAGCGCTAACATATTCCGCAGCGCTTTACAGTTTTGCACACATTATCATCACTGTCCCCGATGGTGCTCACAATCTAGAATCCCCATCAGTATGTCTTTGGAATGTGGGAGGAAACCGGAGTGCCCGGAGGAAACCCACGCAAACACGGAGAGAACATACAAACTCTTTGCAGATATTGTCCTGAGTGGGATTAGAACCCAGGACCCCAGCGCTGCAAGGCTGCTGTGCTAACCAAAAATGAGTTTTTGGTCTGAATAGCAGACTCATGTGCCTCCTACAGACACACAGCAAGAACTGGTTCTCTAGGAGCCAGCAGGAGGTGTATACTGCATAGGAGGAGCTAACTTTCTTTGTATTAACTTGGTGACAGCCTCCTAGTGGCAGCAGCATACACCCATGGCCCTGTGTCCCTCAATGAGGGGAAGGAGAAAAGCATTAACAAGATAGATATAGATTTTTTGGGGGGGCCTAAAATACAAAGGAAATTAACTTTAGTCATTTTAGAAATTATTTAATCTTCAACCTGCTTAAAGGGAACCTGTCACCCCGTTTTTTGAGATTGAGCTATAAATACTGTTAAATAGGGCCTGCGCTGTGTGTTCCTATAGTGTATGTAGTGTACCCCGATTCCCCACCTATGCTGAGAAATAACTTACCAAAGTCGCCGTTTTCACCTGTCAATCAGGCTGGTCAGGTCGGGAGGGCGTGGTGACATCGCTGGTTCTTCCTCAGCTTTACGTTGGTGGTGTAGTGGTGAACAAGCAGCGCGCGATCTGCGCTGTCATCCCTTTCGTCGGTGGGGGCGGCCATCTTCCTGGGGCCGCGCGTGCGCAGATCGAGTGCTCTGCTGCACGGGGCTTCAGGAAAATGGCCGCGGGATGCCGCGCGTGCGCATTAGAGATCGCGGCGGCCATTTTCCCAAAGCCGAGATGCAAACTCGGCTTTGGGAAAATGGCCGCCGCGATCTCTAATGCGCACGCGCGGCATCCCGCGGCCATTTTCCTGAAGCCCCGTGCAGCAGAGCACTCGATCTGCGCACGCGCGGCCCCAGAAAGATGGCCGCCCCCACCGACGAAAGGGATGACAGCGCAGATCGCGCGCTGCTTGTTCACCACTACGCCACCAACGTAAAGCTGAGGAAGAACCAGCGATGTCACCACGCCCTCCCGACCTGACCAGCCTGATTGACAGGCGAAAACGGCGACTTTGGTAAGTTATTTCTCAGCATAGGTGGGGAATCGGGGTACACTACATACACTATAGGAACACACAGCGCAGGCCCTATTTAACAGTATTTATAGCTCAATCTCAAAAAACGGGGTGACAGGTTCCCTTTAACTGTTCACAATAACAGTAATTTTAACCAGGAGTGCCCAAACTTTTACATGCCACTGTATATGTGGACGGCGCTATACTTTCAGGAAGAAATGCAATCGTATTACTTGAAAAAGTTAAGTACCCTTTGGTCTACATACTAGTTTTTTTGTTTTTTTTCTTTTTAGGAAAATAAAATTATAGTTCAGATTAGAAAAAAAAGCTGTGTTGGCAGCACTCCATAGAAGTCAATGGGGGTGTACAGAAACTGCATAGCTGAAATTGGTTCTTGTACAGTATATTGTACTTTGGTTCTATCCAGCATAATATCGCAGAAAAATCTGTGAACGTCAATGCCATAATGATCTTTCGTACAACAAATCAAATACCTATCCTTGTAACTTTATAATCTGGTAATACACTTGTGGCATGCAACTAAAAGCTTAGGTAGTCACAAGGCCTCCTGTGTAACAACCCATTGAGAGAACCCTATGTTTTGTCTCCTATGTATTCTATAATACGTTCTCACCCTAAGACATCTATATAGAGAATGTCATTAAGTAACTTTCCCAAATGTAAGAAGAGCATAAGGGCTCTTGTAAAAAAAAAAAAAAAATTCTTAAGGCAAAGTTCACACTGGGCCTTTTGTGCTGCTCGTTTTTGCTGCCTTTTTTTATACAAATTTTCAGTTGCTTTTTTACAATATCAGCAAAAGCTAATTCACACACATTTGTTTTTCATCAGGATTTTGTGCTTTGCATGGTTTTTTTTGGACATGGAGCATGTCGCTCCTTTCAGTGTTTTGCACTCACTGAAAGCAATGGGTAATGAAAAAAGCAAGTACAACAGTAATGTAAATCCCATTGATTTTTGTGTCCCCCCCCCCCTCCCCCCAGGTTTACCATTTTGTCTTGGTCTCCTGAGATGGCATTTGGGATTAGTATATTTAAATTAAATTAGCAATGCCTGTGGCTGACCTAGGTGTGAGGTAGGACAATGCCCTGAGCAAGTCAATGGCTAAGCAAAGTGTGAAAGTTAAACTGTGTCCTACAAATTCAATGCACTGTCTGTGTCTTAAGGTACCGTCACACTAAGCGACGCTGCAGCGATACCGACAACGATCCGGATCGCTGCAGCGTCGCTGTTTGGTCGCTGGAGAGCTGTCACACAGACAGCTCTCCAGCGACCAACGATCCCGAGGTCCCCGGTAACCAGGGTAAACATCGGGTTACTAAGCGCAGGGCCGCGCTTAGTAACCCGATGTTTACCCTGGTTACCATCCTAAAAAGTAAAAAAACAAACGCTACATACTTACCTACCGCTGTCTGTCCTCGGCGCTCTGCTTCTCTGGTCTGGCTGTGAGCGCCGGGCAGCCGGAAAGCAGAGCGGTGACGTCACCGCTCTGCTTTCTGGTTGACCGACGCTCACAGCCAGAGCAGGAGGAGTGCAGAGCAGAGCGCCGAGGACAGACAGCGTTAGGTAAGTATGTAGTGTTTGTTTTTTTACTTTTAGGATGGTAACCAGGGTAAACATCGGGTTACTAAGCGCGGCCCTGCGCTTAGTTACCCGATGTTTACCCTGGTTACCAGCGAAGACATCGCTGGATCGGTGTCACACACGCCGATTCAGCGATGTCTGCGGGGAGTCCAGCGACCAAATAAAGTTCTGGACTTTCTTCCCCGACCAGCGACAGCACAGCAGGGGCCTGATCGCTGCTGCCTGTCACACTGGACGATATCGCTAGCGAGGACGCTGCAACGTCACGGATCGCTAGCGATATCGTCTAGTGTGACGGTACCTTAAAGGTACCGTCACACATAACGATATCGTTGCTTTTTGTGACGTAGCAACGATATCGTTAAGGAAATCGTTGTGTGACAGCGACCAACGATCAGGCCCCTGCTGGGAGATCGTTGGTCGCTGAGGAAAGTCCAGCACTTTATTTCGTCGCTGGATCTCCCGCTGACATCGCTGGATCGGCGTGTGTGACACCGATCCAGCGATGTCTTCACTGGTAACCAGGGTAAACATCGGGTTACTAAGCGCAGGGCAGCGCTTAGTAACCCGATGTTTACCCTGGTTACCAGCGTAAACGTTAAAAAAACAAACACTACATACTTACCTTCAGCTTTCTGTCCCCGGCGCTGTGCTTCTCTGCACTCCTCCTGCATCCTGTGTCAGCGCTGGCCAGCAGGAAAGCACAGCGGTGACGTCACCGCTCTGCTTTCCGGCTGACCGGCGCTGACAGTGCAGAGGAAAGCAGAGCGCCGGAGGACAGACAGCTGAACGTAAGTATGTAGTGTTTGTTTTTTTTAACATTTACGCTGGTAACCAGGGTAAACATCGGGTTACTAAGCGCAGCCCTGCGCTTAGTAACCCGATGTTTACCCTGGTTACCGGGGACCTCGGGATCGTTGGTCGCTGGAGAGCTGTCTGTGTGACAGCTCTCCAGCGACGAAACAGCGACACTGCAGCGATCGACATCGTTGTCGATATCGCTGCAGCGTCGCTTAGTGTGACGGTACACATAGGTAAATTATTCCAGACCAATTCACCTCCCTCTGCTGTTACATATATAGGTGTATTATGTTCATGAAAAATGTCTTCTATTGTGACCTGTGTTCGTGCTTCTGTGGTGGAAGCAAAGCTGAACTTTGGGATATTGATAACGCTGCAAAAACTGCACCTAAACATGCGTTTTTGACGCTGACTCTTTTCTGCCAAGAGTGGAGGTTTTGTTGCAGGAAAAAAAAGAGCAAAAATGCCTAATGTGAACTTAGCCTAAATATCTGCAATTTGGATACGCTTTAGAGTCCAATCTCCATAACTGGCATCCCCATCTCAAGCTGTTTTTATAATAAACATTCTTATGACCTAGGGGCCTTACACACAAACCTATCAAGTGCAAAAGTGGCCTTAAAACAGCTCTATGTTGAAGATGGGTGGAGACCTAAGATTCTGCATTCTGCATGCTGAGGATTAGGAGGAGGCACTGGAGTCTCCGCTGAATGTGTGTTTTGCATTCCATAAAAAACCCTGCAACTTTATACTTCTTTCACCTATCTTATATATTCCCTACATGGCTTCAGAAAATGGATAGGGTGTCTAGTTCGAACTCTCATTGTTGCTGAATGTCTGGTGTGGACTTTTGACACATGGCATGGGGATGCCCTCACATTTGTTCGCTCTGGGAAGAGGTTTTCGTTTTTACGAGAACACTGTAAGGCCATGTGCACATGCTGCGGATTCCGTTGCGGAATGTTCCACTGCGGATTTATCGCGGTTTTTTGCGCGGTTTCCACTGGGGTTTTAGACACCTGCAGATTTTTAACATGGAGCAGGTGCCAAACCGCTGCGGATTCCGCACAAAGAATTGACATGCTGCGGAAAATAAACCGCAGCGTTTCCGCGTGTTTTTTTCCGCAGCATGTGCACAGCGGTTTTTGTTTTCCATAGGTTAACATTGTACTGTACACCGCATGGAAAACTGCTGCGGATCCGCAGCGTCAAATCCGCTGCGGATCTGCAGCAAAAACCGCAATGTGTGCACATACCCTTAGGAATTTCCAACCCATACTCGCCAGAGGGCTGTGCACTGGTTATCCTAGAGAAGTCCTTGTGTCGACATAATCAGACTTTTTTTTTTTTTTTTTTTCCCGCACATTCTTGCTGACTAGAATGCTGGCTCTGAGACGGATGGGGGACTGAACTCCTATTTCTCAATGGAAGAAAATGGATAACATAGTAATTCCTTATGAAAGTTTGGTATATAAAAATAGATTATACCCTTAAAAATTCACTAAAATGTGGGACGGATGGTGTGTCTCCTTGTACCTCTAAGGCTATGTGCCCACGTTGCAGAATCTAAGCATAATTTTCCTCATCAAAACCGGACACCCTTGCCGGGGCATCTGCTTGCGTGTTGGTTTTTTTTTTTTTTTTTGGCTTTCTTTTGCAATTTTCTTGCATATTTGTCATGTTTTTCATACGTCCCAATACAATTCTATAGCAGCAAAATCGCCGCAATTCCGCAAAAATAATGAACGTCCTGCATATTTTTCCACGATGCATTTCCACTGCAGAAAAAAACACAGCATAAGCACAAAAATTGCGGACTGCCATTAAAAATGGGATGCGGTTTGTTAGCGTTTTTTTTAAGCCTTTCTGCAGTGGAAAAACGCTTATAAAATCGCAACGTGGGCGCATAGCCTTATACTTTGATAGATCTGAGCTGATGAATTTTCAATGTTCTGTTTTCTGATAGTGGAAGAGAGATGGGTTGCGAGATAGAGATATCTTAATATACTAGATGGTGGCCCAATTCTAACGCGTCGGGTATTCTAGAATATGCATGTCCACGTAGTATATTGCCCAGTCACTTAGTATATTGCCCAACCACGTAGTATGTAGTATATTGCCCAGCCCACGTAGTATATTGCCCAGCCACGTTCCAAAGCCCACATAGTATATTGCAATGTGGGCATCATATCCCTGTTTAAAAAAAATAAATAAAAATAAAAAGTTATATACTCACTTTCCGGAGCCCCCGGATCCAAGCGAAGCGGTTACCCAGGGCCGGCGTCAGTACCCGGTGCACCTGGGCAAGTGCCGGGGCCCTAGAGAGAGAGGGGGGCCCACTCATGCTATCATAGATACAGCTGGGAGAGCAGAGCAGGAGAACATGTTCTCTCCGCCCACAAAGTCACTGCTGGCTGCATTCTCTTAACCCCTATGTGCCAGCTCTGACACAAGCATCTTCTCACTCAGTCAGTGCAGCCAGGCAGGCACACATAGGGGTTAAGAGAAGGCAGCCAGTGTGACTGTTTGTGGGCGGAGAGAGCCCCTGGCTGGCTGCAGTGCTGAAGTTATTATCAGGCAGATTCCAGAGGAGCTCCATCCTACCAGTGCCTGAGTGAGTGCAAACTAAAGTATCCAGCAGTGGTTGGACTTGTGGCTCAGTCTGCTGCTGTCTGTCTCCGCTGCCTAAAAATGTGGGTGATGTCTGGAGGAGGAGATGGTGGAGAGCAGCCTGCAACCTGCAGCCGCCCAGCTCACCCAGAACCCCAGAATACATGCATTCCTCACCAACCTGCACCAGTGGGGTAGGAAGAAGCTTAACCCCTTCCCATCTCTATGAAGTTTATTGCTGAACCTTAAAGATAACCCCATTTATGCGGGTCGGATTGTTAACCAGATGCCAGGAGGAAGGGGAGCTGCTGCCATGGATAAAACTGAGCTGTGGGCTGTATGTTGGGGCCCTGTGGCCCCAGGCTGGTGACTGGAGAGACTCTGCCCAGTGCTGGCATGTGGGTGATTTCTGCGTCTCAGCTTCTCTCCTCCACATCACACTGTGCAGTCACAGCAACATTGGTTGTCTCTGTCCAGGTCCCAGCAGCTGCCACTGTTCCCACCAAGGACATGGCATCACTTAACCCTTCCCCTGCGGCCACCGGCAACAAATCCACATTATTCCTTGATTAAATCAGGTTCCAGCCCAATAGAGGAGCAGACATTTCCTGCTGCCATTAGGGTCCGGGAGGGGGTGACATTGGCTGCCCTGCTACTCTGTAGTGGGGGTTACAAGTGTAACATGGGTTAACGATGACGGAGAAATGCACAGGATAATAGTGAGCGCGACAGAGGGCAGTGTATGGTATGGAGCAGTCGGGGTGGGCTGCAGGATCCCCCCATACTGTACATGACTGCTCGGGACAGGGAGGCGTTCAATGAGCTTCTAATGACAGGGCACTAATTGGGTCATTAGGGTTTGTGGAAAGGATTTAGTATCAGGTCCCTCATTAATGCCCGAGCCGCCTGCTACTTTGTAGCACAGATTTGTTGGGGCCGCAAAACCAAACAACGTTGTTTATGTAGAAAAGTCTTTGTTTCATAGAAAAACTCAAAACAGAAAAGCACCTCTCCTGTATATATACACTGCACAGCACCTTTCCTCCTGTATATATACACTGCACAGCACCTTTCCTCCTGTATATATACACTGCACAGCACCTTTCCTCCTGTGTATATATACACTGCACAGCACCTCTCCTGCATATATACACTGCAGAATTTACAATAGCTGTCACTCATGTAAGAAGTGAAATCTGGCGTTGTACTATACATTTCTCTGCCGTATCTGGGCATCATAAATCGGGGTATGTGTTAAAGGGGGGGGGGGGGGGCCCACTGAGACTCTTTCGCCCGGGGCCCTCGAAAACCTGGAGCCGGCCCTGACTAGGAGGACACTAAGTTAACACATAAAGAATAACTCCTCCCCTGCAGTATACACCCTCCTGCTGGCTCTAAGTGAACCAGTTCTTGCTTAGTGTCTGTAGGAGGCACTTGGGTCTGTTTCAGACCCCACCGTTTTAAATTTAAATTTTTTATTCTATTTTTTCTTTAACGGAGCGAATGGGGGCGACGGACCCTTTCTAGGATCCGGTCTTCCCCGAACCATCAACAGGCAAGTATGTGGAGCTTTCCTCCCGTATCCTTTTCTTCAACGTTGGATGCCAGCCCTGAGCTCACCTTCCGGGCGACTGTTCCTTCGTGTTCCGATCTCACCCCTCCATAGCAGGCGACCACATGGAGTAGCCCTCCATCTACCTCTCCTGGAGCCAGGTGCATAGCCGGACATAAATGTGTATGGCGTCCGTGCAGCCCCCCACTGCATCACCACTGATATAGCGGATGACGCAAGGCGGCAGAAGCTCTCCACCCCCTCCCTGACTATGACGACCGGCCCACCGCATCTACCGTGAGTACACTGCGGGGGCCGAGGCGCTGGGGGGGTCCTGGTCCCTGGGGTATGGAAGGTCCGCACCTCTAAAGGGCTAAAGCCCGTGTCCGTGGGTGGTCCGCAGCGCCCATTTGTGATGTACGAGTGCACCTCAGGATGCACTAATAGCGGTCACAGACTCATGCCGCAACCACAAGTTTTTTTTTTTTAAATTTAGTCCTCTGCTTTTCTTCTCATAGAGGCCCGAGTCCTTGGCCACGCCCATCGGCAACTACCACCGCCCATCTTTTCCAGTGCTTCTCATTCCATGAGAAGCGCTCACAGATCTCGGCGGCCATCTTGGGACACCCAGCGCTGATCCTGCAGCGCTGCTCTAGCCTTCCTAATCTCTGGATCCGGGGTCCCAATCGATATACAGCCTTCACATACATTGCGGACCTCCCCTGGGGACTCAAGACACAGGACCTGGGTAAGCTGCAGATATATAGCTTAACCCTTCCCCTGCTAGTAAGCGCTCTCCTCAAGGTTACTATGTCTCAATCAAGGCCTCACGAAAAGTCTGGGAAAACCCACATGGTATTTTTTGCTGCATGTACCTCTTGTAAGGTCTCATTACCCCAGGGTCACAATACTGCATTGTGCACAGCTTGTGAACCGGCGACTGTTCAGGAACCACCTGTTACTGACACCGAACCTAGTGAGCCTGGCCCCCCTGAGTGGGCTACCTCCCTTAGCCGGTCTATGGCATCCCGGGCAAAAGCGTTAGAATCGTTCCGAGACCCCTTCTCTAACCAGGGCACTCTTATGGACAACGCTTCCGATCCTCAAAACCCCTCGTACTCTAGGGGTCGTACCTTGCCAAGGGGCTCATACCCTTCTGGAAAAAGGACTCATGCCATATCCCCAGACCATCACCGGGATTCTGGTTCTGAGAGCTCAATTTCTCGCTCCCCTTCCATTGGGGCTAGCAGAGCACCTGTTTCAGAGGACGATTCTGACACGTCCCTAGATCAGGAATTTCATCACGATCAGGAGACTCGCGACTCTGAGGCCAGTTTCACATTAGCGTTTTGAGGAGCTGTGGACTTCCTCCAAGAAGCCCCACCTTCGGCAGCACCTCCACCGCTTGCTCCGCCTACTTCTGCATGTGGCCTGCGTACCTATCTTTAACATTAGGTATGCAGGTCATGCCGCTGTATGCGGATGTTTCCGCATGCATCGTTTTGACGATGCGGCGACCAGCGTAGGACGCAGCTTGTAGCAATTTTTTTTTTCTCCGCATCGTCAAAATGACGCTTGCGGAAGCATCCGCATACAGCGGCATGACCTGCGTACCTAATGTTTAAAGATGGGTACGCAGGCCGCATGCAGAAGTAGGCGGAGCTGGCGGCCAAGGGCGGGGTTTCACGGAGGAAGTCCGCAGCTCCTCAAAACGCTAGTGTGAAACTAGCCTGAGTCAGTGAATAAGGCTTTGAAACTTGAGGAGGAACCTTTATCTAAAACGGATCATGCCGTGTCCTTTAAGAGGACCAAGCGAGCTCACAAGGTATTCAATACTCATCCAGAATTTAAGGAAATTGTTGAATCTCACAGGATCCGTCCCGATAAACGATTCACAGGGCAGAAGCCCATGGAATCAAAATATCCCTTTGCCCAGGATCTAAGAATAGATTGGTCTCAATCTCCCCCGGTAGAACCTCCGGTATCACGCCTGGCTACTAAATCTATTTTATCCTCTTTAGAAGGCGCCTCTATTAAAAATCCAACCGATTGTCAGATCGACAATATGGCGCGTTCAGCCTTTGAAGCCTCAGCAGCCGCACTCTTCCCATCTTTTGCTGCTAGGTGGGTGGCTAAGGCTATTACCCACTGGGCTGAGGCCTTGTCTGCAGCGGTGCTGGATACTCATCCCCCCCCCCCCCCCCAGATGGCAGACCTCGCGACAAAGATAGCCAGAGTTGAAGATTTTGTAGTTACCGCGTCCCTGGACGCTGCTAACTGTGCTTCTCAAGCAGTAGCAAACGCCATCACCATCCGGAGATCTTATGGCTCAGGGACTGGCATGCGGATTCGACTTCCAAAAAGTCATCGACTTCTCTTCCATATGAGGGCGGTCGCCTTTTTGGCGAAAAGCTCGACCAATTAATTTCCGACGCCACTGGAGGGAAGAGTAAATTTCTTCCACAACAGAGACCCTTTCGGAACCAGCAACAACAGGCCCGATCCTGATTTTTTTTTTTTTTTTTTTTTTTTTTTTTTTTTTTTTTTTTTTTTTTTTTGCGCTTCATCTCAAACTGGTCCTCTTCTTCCACATCCTCTGGACCTGGCCAGGCACAACGTAGGGATAGAGGTCCTCAAACCTCTTACAAACCTTCTCCCTCTTATAGAGGCAGGCCTAGGCAGTCAGGGTCCAAAGGGTCCAGACCGGGCAGGTCTCCCACACAATAACTCCCTGCGGTATCCGGAGGACACCCTCAAAGTAGGCGGCCGCCTGCTTTCCTTCAGCAACGTGTGGCTCTCGGTCGTTCACAACGAATGGGTCCGCGACAGTGTCCTCCAGATACAAGATGGCATTTTCCGCTCTTCCACCAAATCGCTTTTTCCCGTCTTCTCCTCCCAGGGCAAAGGCATCAGAGTTCTTCCAGGCCATAAGCTCTCTAAAAGAAGACGGGGTTATTATCCCGGTTCCTCAAAGCGAAAGGTTTCAAGGTTTTTATTCAAACCTGTTCATTGTTCCAAAGAAGGATGGTACAGTACGGCCCATACTGGTCTTAAAACTGCTGAACAAATTTGTCAGGGTGCGACGGTTCCAGATGGAACTGTCATCACCTCCATGGAGAAAAGCGAGGTCTTGGCGTCCATAGACATCCAGGACGCGTACCTCCACATTCCCATTTTACCTTCTCACCAAAGGTTTCTTCGCTTCGCAGTTCAGGAAGATCATTTTCAGTTTGCTGCTCTGCACTTCGGCCTCGCCACCACTCCCAGGGTATTCACCAAGGTCATGGCGGCCACCGTGGCCATCCTTCATACCCGGCGGCGTGTTCGCGATGGTGTTCCGCTGGTGGTACGGCGCAAGAGGCTGCGTACAGTGCATAGTGTTGCCTATCCAGTATCTTTGTGTGGTGCGACTGTGGTTCGCTGGTGGTACCGCTTAAGAGGCTGGTACCACCAGCAGTTTTCATATTGAGACACCCATCACTTGGGTGTCCCAATATGGCGGCCAGTGAACCTCCGCCGCTTGGAATTCTGGAATCTGGACGGAACAGGATGTGAAGACATTTATGGTAAGTTTAACAGAGAAACAAAACTGTTTCCTGAAACTCCCATTTTTCCTGATGAAACGTGCGCAAAAAAAAAAACCCTCCCTGGACACGC
This sequence comes from Ranitomeya imitator, assembly GCF_032444005.1. Classification (NCBI taxonomy): domain Eukaryota; kingdom Metazoa; phylum Chordata; class Amphibia; order Anura; family Dendrobatidae; genus Ranitomeya; species Ranitomeya imitator. The sequence goes on along the minus strand of NC_091282.1, from coordinate 711,352,027 downwards.
AGTGAAGCTGACTAATAAGCCCCCTGTAATATGTTTATTGCTGTCTGAACAGGGGCAAGAGAGAGAGGACCTGTGGGAGGGAAAAAATTACATCTCCATCCTTGCAGCTGATTCCTCATATGTCTTGTCAAAAAAAACCCGAAGCTGACGTCCAAACCTCTGTAGCCGGATGGCAGGACATCTGTCCCTCCCAGATGCAGTCTGGCTCTAGTGGGCGAGTGGGCAGGACTGGTGGGCCAGGACCACCTGAACATTCTTGATGTCTTGGGGGCTAGGGTCCTGCCAGACCGGTGAGGATACGAGGTGACCATTCACTACGTCTCTACTTGCTCACACTGTATTCTTCCAGAGGTAGAAAAGAACCTTTTGTAAAAGATAAGGGAAATTGTTGCCGTAAACCGAGGTAGATTTGAGTCTCGTGAAAGACACGTCTGCCTCCTATTGACACTTGGCTCCAAACGATGGGTGTATACTACTGAGGAGGAGGTAACTTTTTATTGCCTAGTGTCAGCCTCCTAGTGTCATACAAACCATGGTTTCCTGTGCCCTCCCTACCCCCCCCCCCCCCCCCCCATGAAGCGATGGAGAAAACTAGTTTAAAAAAAACCCTATCCTCCTAATCTTGTATGACCCTCCTTCCTAAATTTTAGATCATGCCTAGGCCCCAGCTTGTGCTTCAGTGTTTGAGGTGTCTGCACCCATAGAAGTGAATGCAGGGAGCCATGCATGCTTTGCCAATTCTCCGTTCACTACAGTGAGTCAGGGCTGCGAGTCTGAAGATAAGTGCAGGTCCCAGAGCTGTGATCCATTTTATTGCAGATGTTTGCAGCGTCTCCTGGAGATCACATAAATGTCTGAGCTGGGAATACACCTGTGATACCGTATGTACTCGAGTATAAGCCGAGATTTTCAGCCCAAAATTTTGGGCTGAAAGTGCCCCTCTCGGCTTATACTCGAGTCACGGTGGGCGGCAGCTTCGGCGGGTGAGGGGGAGAGGGCGCTGAGGCATACTCACCTAGTCCCGGCGATCCTGGCGCTCCCCCTGCCCGTCACACGGTCTTCGGTGCTGCAGTTCTTCTCCTCTTCACCGGTCACGTGGGACCGCTCATTAGAGAAATGAATACGCGGCTCCACCTCCCATAGAGGTGGAGCTGCATATTCATTTCTCTAATCAGCGGTGCTGGTGACCGCTGATAGAGGAAGAGGCTGCGCCACCGAAGACCGTGTGACAGGCAGAAAGAGCGCCGGGACTAGGTGAGTATCTCATATTTACCTGTCCACGATCCACCCGCCGGGCGCCGCTCCATCTTCCCGGCGTCTCTCCGCTCTGACTGCAGGTCAGAGGGCGCGATGACGCGTATAGTGTGCGCGGCGCCCTCTGCCTGATCAGTCAGTGTGGAGAGACGTCGGGACCGGACGCTGGGGAGCTGCAAGCAAGAGAGGCGAGTATGGCATTTTTTTTTTTTTTTTATTGCAGCAGCAGCAATGGCACAGCTTTCTATGGCACAGCTATGGGGCAATAATGAACGGCGCAGAGCACTATATGGCACAGCTATGGGGCAATAATGAACGGTGCAGAGCACTATGGCAGCTATGGGGCAATAATGAACGGTGCAGAACACTATATGGCACAGCTTTATATGGCACATCTATGGTGCAATAATGAACAGTATGGAGCATCTATTTTTATTTTTGAAATTCACCGGTAGCTGCTGCATTTCCTACCCTAGGCTTATACTCGTCAATAAGTTTTCCCAGTTTTTTGTGGCAAAATTAGGGGGGTCGGCTTATACTCGGGTCGGCTTATACTCGGGTCGGCTTATACTCGAGTATATACGGGTAATTTGTATTTGATAATTCATCAATGCTAAGGGCTTGATTACAAAATGCAAATAAAGCGGAGAAAGTAGGCCCTTTCTTGTACATCTGCCAATAGAAAAGGGGGGGAAAGGGTTCAAATATTTCCAAACTTGTTCACATTCTGTCTTTCTGGGATTCCTTCAGGAGTTGCACTCATTTCCTAAAAACCAAGATCATAGTTCATACTAGGTTGGAGTTTAGGACTGTAATTGTTTAACTCCTGTATTCATTTTTTTTTTTCTTTTTTTAGAAATTGAAAAAGAGAGATTGCGAAAAGAACGTGCTGAACGTATGGAGTCCAGGAGCAGAGATACAGTACTACAAAAAGAAGAATTTAAAAAGACCGTTCAGGGAGAACGACTGAAGAAACAAGAGGAACAAAAGATGATCAAACTTGAAAGGGAAAAGGTAACGCAGTCTTTGCTTTCATGTACCTGGTGTAGTCTGCCTCCTCAGATTGGCATCCATGACAGTCTTAGGCTTCTTTCACACTTCCGTCTTCCAAATCTGCACAGGATCTGTCGAGACATTGAAATGACGGATCCTGTACAGATTGTGGAAAACGTGTGCACTGGGCCCGTCTTTCTGACGGACCCGTCGAGCCTATGTGCACCTGTTGTGTATGAGTCTTCGCAGTGGTTTTCCGCTGCGAAAACGCATACACAACACAAACCAGGTTAAAAAAATAAAAAATCACAGTATTCTCACCTACCAGCGTTCCCACGCAGCGATGCTTCCGGCAGCTAGCGTTCCTAGTAATACATTGCGACTTCTCGCGAGATTTCGCAATGTATTACTAGGAAGTAACGCTAGCTGCCGGGATGTTATGATCTGGTGGCCTTGGAGCAGCATGAGACGTACTCTGGAGAAGGTGGTCCCTGTACTGACCGCAAATCCTGAACCTAGCAGCGCAACTAAAAGCAGCCGTGGGGGGTACCTAACACTCTCTAGACCCCTCGGCACAGCCTAAGAACTAACTACCCCTAAAGACAGAAACAGGAAACCTATCTTGCCTCAGAGAAAATCCCCAAAGGATAGATAGCCCCCCACAAATATTGACTGTGAGAGGAGAGGGAAATAACATACACGGATATGAAATCAGATTTTAGCATAGGAGGCCATACTAGCTAAAAAGAAAGAATAGAACAGAGTACTATGCGGTCAGTATAAAAACACTAGAAAATATCCACCGCAGAAAATACGGATCACCACATCTGACTAAAGACATGGGGGGTATATCTGCATCTCCAGAGAAATAGCTAGGCTGCAAAAAATCCTTCACAGACCAAGCTGGACAAAACAAAAACATGAAAATGCACAGAACTATAAGGTCCACTGCAGGTGGACAGCAAAAACAAAGCCAGGACTTATCTTTGTAGAAAAACACAGCCAACTGGAGAGACCAGCAGGGATGTGAATCCTTCAAGAACAATGGACAACTGGCACTGACTAAAGGATCCAGCAAAGCTATATACCCCAGTCAGTTTTGCAATTAGTAGATACACCTGTCCACTCCTTCAGTCCAGGCACAACTGCATTACCCTCTACAACCACCGGAGGGAGCCCAAAAGCTGAATTCACAACAGTGCCCCCCCTTGAGGAAGGGTCACCGAACCCTCACCAGAGCCCCCAGGCCGATCAGGATGAGCCCGATGAAAGGCACGAACCAAATCAACGGCATGGACATCAGAGGCAGAAACCCAAGAATTATCCTCCTGGCCATAACCCTTCCACTTGACAAGGTACTGAAGCTTCCGCCTCGAAAAACGAGAATCCAAAATCTTCTCAACATATTCCAACTCCCCATCGACCAATACAGGGGCCGGAGGATCAACAGAGGGAACAACGGGCTCCACATATTTCCGCAACAAAGATCTATGGAAGAAATTATGGATAGCAAAAGAGGCCGGAAGCGCCAGGCGAAAGGACACCGGATTAATAATCTCAGAAATCCTATAAGGACCAATAAATCGAGGCTTAAACTTAGGGGAAGAAACCTTCATAGGAACATGACGGGAAGATAACCAAACCAGATCACCAACCCGAAGCCGGGAACCAACACACCGACGACGGTTAGCAAATCGCTGAGACTCCTCCTGAGACAGCACCAAATTGTCCACCACATAAGCCCAAATCTGCTGCAACCTGTCGACCACAGAATCCACACCAGGAAGGTCAGAAGGCTCAACCTGCCCAGAAGAAAAACGAGGATGAAAACCAAAATTACAAAAAAAAGCGAAACCAAAGTAGCCGAACTAGCCCGATTATTAAGGGCAAACTTGGCCAATGGCAAAAAAGCCACCCAATCATCCTGATCAGCAGACACAAAGCATCTCAAATAGGTCTCCAAGGTCTGATTAGTTTGCTCAGTCTGGCCATTTGTCTGAGGATGAAATGCAGAGGAAAAAGACAAATCAATGCCCATCCTAGCACAAAAGGCCCGCCAAAATCGGAAATAAAATCCATAGAAATATGCGTCCAAGGTCTCTCGGGGACCGGCAATGGCAAAAGCAACCCACTAGCGCGGGAACAGCAAGGCTTAGCCCGCGCACAAATCCCCCAGGACTGCACAAAAGAACGCACATCCCGTGACAGACGGCCACCAAAAGGACCTACCAACCAAATCTCTGGTACCAAAAATCCCAGGATGGCCAGCCAACACAGAACAATGAACTTCAGAAATCACTTTACTAGTCCATCTATCAGGAACAAACAGTTTCCCCACAGGACAGCGGTTAGGCTTATCAGCCTAAAATTCCTGAAGAACCCGTCGTAAATCAAGGGAGATGGCAGAAAGAATCACCCCTTCCTTCAAAATGCCGACCGGCTCAAGAACCCCAGGGGAATCAGGAAAAAAACTCCTAGAGGGCATCCGCCTTAACATTCTTAGTACCAGGAATGTACGAGACCACAAAATCAAAACGGGAGAAAAACAGAGACCATCGAGCCTGTCTAGGATTCAGCCGTTTGGCAGACTCGAGGTAAATCAGATTCTTATGATCGGTCAGGACCACAATACGGTGCTTGGCCCCGTCAAGCCAATGTCGCCACTCCTCAAATGCCCACTTCATAGCCAATAACTCCCGATTGCCGACATCATAATTGCGTTCCGCAGGCAAAAACTTCCGAGAAAAGAAGGCACACGGTTTCATCAAGGAACCATCAGAATTCCTCTGAGACAAAATGGCCCCTGCCCCAATCTCAGACGCGTCAACCTCAACCTGAAATGGAAGAGAAGCATCTGGCTGACACAACACGGGCAGAAGTAAATCGGCATTTAAGCTCCTGAAAGGCAGTAACAGCCACGGAGGACCAATTCGTCAAATCAGCGCCTTTCTTGGTCAAATCAGTTAGAGGTTTAACCACACTGGAGAAGTTGGCAATGAAACGACGATAAAAACCCTCTACAACCACCGGAGGGAGCCCAAAAGCTGAATTCACAATATCTGGAACATCGGTGACGCTGCACAGGAACGCTGATATGTGAGAATACTGTGTTTTTTGTTTTTTTTTTGTTTTTTTTTAATTTATTTATTTATTTATTTTCTTCTCTAACATATCTTGTTACTATTGTTGCTGCATAGGCAGCATCAATAGTAAAAAGAGGAGAGTGCGCAAGAGAGAATTTCCCTGACGGGAAATTCTTCCACGCATGCTGTTTGAAAAGGCGGGACCCGTCGCTGGATTTTTGCTTTTCACAGGCAGCAATTCATCCTGCGCCCATAGGCTACTATTGTGGCCAGTGACGGGCAGCGCAGGATGCGTCGCTGACATTTTCCGACGTGCAGAAAAACCGTTCCTCTGCTTTCTCTGCCCGACGGACCGTTTTTTTTTATGCATGATCCAGTGAAAGACTGATGGCCATCCGTCACAATCCGTCGCTAATACAAGTCTGAGAAAATGCAGGATCCTGCATTCTCAAAAAAGACGGATTGTGACGGGAGCTGAAAGACGGAAGTGTGAAAGAGGCCTTACCTTAAGGCCAGGGTCACACTTGCGAGTGCAATGCAAGAAGCTCACGCATCGATGCCCGGCACTCGGGACCTGAGTGTGCGGCTGCATAGAAATACATGCAGCCCCACGCTCCGTTCCCTAGTGCCATCGGCAGTGCTGGGACTTGATGTGAGAGACTCTTGCGAGTTTCTCGCATTGAACTTGCAAGTGTGACCCCGACTTAAAGCTAAGAAAAGCCTCACCACCTTTGTGAAAAAGCTCTGAAATGTCACTTGTGTACTATATGGTATTTTTGTTATCCTAAAGGACCAACCATAAAAGGAGCGCCCAGAACCATCAAGGTGTATGAATATACCTGGTACAGGGACTGTGCCATTAGCCTGTAAAGTAATAGATAAGGTTTTAATGCTGAATATCCATGTAGGTGCACAGCAGTAGGGATACCAGACTTGGTAGCCAATTGAGAAAATGACCATAGCACTCAAAATTTTGCAGCTGAAGTAGACAAGAAAATTTATTGACGTGTCCTAAAAAAAAAAAAACCCTGCAATTGTAGCCAAATGCCCAATGTTTCTGTCAAAACGGAACGGAGTTCAAGGCCATAAAATGCCAGTGACAGAAACCTGTTCTCTCTTAACCGAAGTCAGAGCACAGGTGCACGGACCTTACAAAGATGGCAGCTATGCAAATGTACGGTGTCCATTTTAGGACATGATCATTTATCAAAGTCAAACATCAGAATAATTTGACTGACGACACCCGACTCTCTCTCTCTTTGTTTTTTTTTTGGGGGGGGGGGGGGGGTTGCTTGAACCCTCTAGCATCGCAATCGTCAGCGGTATCATTCAGTGTGAAGGGACCATAAGGACTTGCTAGTCCACTAATTGTACAATTTTATTGAGTAAATAGGGACCACTGCTATAAGAAATGTATATCAAATATTAGTGGCCTGATCAATGAAAATTGCCTCAGACTAAAACAATTTTGGTTGTCCATAGCAGCCAGAGGTCAGCTTTCATATTTAAAACTGCTGAGGTTAAATTGAAAGCTGACCTTTGATTGGTTGTCAGGGCAACTTTAGCTGTCTGTCAGGCAGTTTCCACTGTGTGAGGCCTGTTCTTCTTAATCTGCTAGTCACCTTCTAATCTAACTTGACTTTCTTAGTCAACACCTGATACACTGCTGTAAAGCTGGCAGCGCTGTTCAAGCACCATGGTTTTCCTTCAGGAAATGCCCATCTAGTTTTGATTTAATCTTCTAGAATAATTACACAAGTCAAAGTAATTAGTAACATTGATTAAATGTTTCCATGATGCCTGTATATACTTCATCTTCTGATTCCCAGTGAATGGGTGAGAACCATTATCTCCGCTTCCCCTCTCTAAAAAATCTGGGGCGTATTCATAAAGGGTATTGTCTGTTTCTTTAATTTAATTACCATGTTAACACTAGATATCTTGCAGAAACTTGTAGTTTAATGGGATTAGTGACATGCACTGTAAAGGTACCGTCACATTTAGCGACGCTGCAGCGATCTAGACAACGATCCCGATCACTGCAGCGTCGCTTTGTGGTCGCTGGAGAGCTGTCACACAGACAGCTCTCCAACGATCCCGAAGTCCCCGGGTAACCAGGGTAAACATCGGGTTACTAAGCGCAGGGCCGCGCTTAGTTACCCGATGTTTACCCTGGTTACCAGCGTAAACGTAAAAAAACCAAAAACACTTCATACTTACATTCCGGTGTCTGTCCCCCGGCGCTGTGCTTCTCTACACTGACTGAGCGCCAGCCGGAAAGCACAGCGGTGACGTCACCGCTGTGCTCTGCTTTCTGGCTGGCCGGCGCTCACAGCCAGTGCAGAGAAGCACAGCGCCTGGGGACAGACACCGGAATGTAATTATGAAGTGTTTCTTTTTTTTTACGTTTACGCTGGTAACCAGGGTAAACATCGGGTTACTAAGCGCGGCCCTGCGCTTAGTAACCCGATGTTTACCCTGGTTGCCAGTGAAGACATCGCTGAATCGGCGTCACACACGCCGATTCAGTGATGTCTGCGGGAGTCCAGCGACGAAATTAAGTTCTGGACTTTCTGCTCCAACCAACGATGGCACAGCAGGGTCCTGATCGCTGCTGCCTGTCAAACTCAACGATATCTCTAGCCAGGACGCTGCAACGTCACGGATCGCTAGTGATATCGTTCAGTGTGACGGTACCTTTACTAAGTGGCTGCGCTGTATACTACAGCTTTCAGAGGTCAGAAACTATAACTAAGATTCCTTGACTTGGATGGTTTGAAATCAGCGGAAATGGATCAGATATAGATATTTATTGCTCCACATGTATTAATGTATACTCTTCTTGTTTCAGGAGAGAGAGAAAATCCGTGCAGAGAAGCGTATGTATGTAGAACGCTTAAAACTGTTTAATCAAAGACGGGATGACATAGAGTGCGATGACTCGAAGGTAGGTTGTTGGGGTGTGTGATCTGTTGTGTAATCCATTTTTTTTTTTTTTGCTTCCTGAACCGTGGCCCTAAAAACATCAAGGCTTTAAAAGACCATCTGCTAAAAGACAAGTAAAGGTACCTTCACACTAAACGACGCTGCAGCGATCCAGACAACGATCCGGATCGCTGCAGCGTCGCTGTTTGGTCGCTGGAGAGCTGTCACACAGACCGCTCTCCAGCGACCAACGATGCCGGTAACCAGGGTAAACATCGGGTTACTAAGCGCAGGGCCACGCTTAGTTACCCGATGTTTACCCTGGTTACCATCCTAAAAGTAAAAAAAACAAACGCTACATACTTACCTACCTCTGTCTGTCCTCGGCGCTTTGCTTCTCTGCTCTGGCTGTGAGCGCCGGGCAGCCGGAAAGCAGAGCGGTGACGTCACCGCTCTGCTTTCCGGCCGCTGTGCTCACAGCCAGAGCAGAGAAGCAAAGCGCCGAGGACAGACAGCGGTAGGTAAGTATGTAGCGTTTGTTTTTTTTTTTTTACTTTTAGGATGGTAACCAGGGTAAACATCGGGTTACTAAGCGCGGCCCTGCGCTTAGTAACCCTATGTTTTCCCTGGTTACCAGCGAAGACACCGCTGAATCGGTGTCACACGCCGATTCAGCGATGTCAGCGGGAGAGCCAGCGACCAAAGAAAGGTCTGGCCTTCTAGCCCCGACCAACGACATCACAGCAGGATTCTGATCGCTGCTGCGTGTCAAACTAAACGATATCGCTAGCGAGGACGCTGCAACGTCACGGATTGCTAGCGATATCGTTTAGTGTGAAGGTACCTTAACAGTTACACACAATTCTGATAACTCTGAAGGGAAGGGCACACGTGTATACAGCATGAGAGAACAGATAAATATTAATGCATTACGTGATAATTAAAATTTCTAATTTGCAGGAGGCCAAAGTTTTTTCGGAGCACCATATAAAGAGTAACATTTCGGGTCTACAGTACCTTCCCACATGGCTCTCAATTAACTTGCACATGTTCACTATCATTTTCACTGTTCCTCGACCATATCCCAAACAATATACTCTTATTGCCATCCAGTAACTATGAAGTCACATAAGTTTCTGATCCATTTCAGAAGCTTGTCTTCCAACGCTTAAACTAGCTGCTTACTTATAACTTTCATCTTTCTTGTCTACATAGGATCTTCCTTCTCCACTTCCAGTAAAAACAAGACTCCCTCCTGATTGTTTTGGGGATGCTGTCATGGTTTTAGAATTCCTTCATGCATTTGGTGATCTGTTTGACCTTAACGAAGAGTTTCCAGAAGGAATGACATTTGGTAGGTAGTTGTCATTTGGCAATTAGTCAATCTTTCTGGTTCTAGCTATAATTCCCCCCCCATGATTGATTTTTGTCTTTCTATTGCCAGAAATTCTTGAGGAGGCCTTAGTGGGCAATGATCCGGAAGGTCCACTTTGCGAGCTTCTTTTCTTTTTCCTGAGTGCCATTTTCCAGGCATTAGCAGAAGAAGAGGAGGATGTGGCGAACGACCAAATAACAGACAAAGAAGCAAAAGGTAAACGTATAATACATTCTTATGAGTAAAAAAAAAGCCTTTTAAAAGGGCAGCTAAGAATGATTGTGAGGATAACCTGGTATTTTGTGCTTCTATATACGCAATTGTAGCGGGTTTTATGTTTTCTATATGACATTTGAAATAAGTTTGAACTTACTCTAACGAGGATTAATCCGTTTTATTATTACTATAATTATACTGCAGGCCTAACAGAAGCTCTCGGTGAGGATGCTGACACCACGAAGTCTGCTCTGTTCGCAGTAGCATCTTTGGCAGCAGCGTGGCCCCAATTGAATCATGGTATGTTTGGCTGTATAGTAACTGTTAGCTAAATATGCGTTTTACACTGTTATGCATCATTTACCGACCATTAATCTGTAAGTAGTTGGCGGTCATCTGAAAGCCTGTTTCACACAGGCCGACCGCTCTTCAGATGTGCACTGTATGATCAGTAATCATTCAGTGCTCATAGGCTACATTTGCTGTCAGCAGCACAGGTTCTGTTTACACAGGATGATGTGCTGCTGAGAATGATGATCTCTTGAGCCAGCCAAAAGATAATTTCACCCAACGAATGAGCGTTTTCTCCTACAATTCTCACGTAAATCTTAGCATGAGTTGGTGCGATACTAGAAAATTAGATCCAGAATGAATTGTGATTTATTGAGCACACATCTATAATGTGTGTAATGCATGTGTCTAAATTAGGCCTTTTGCTTGTTATATAGTTAGCTGCTGTGGTCTAGAAGTTTTTTTTTTTTTTATACTCTGCCGTGTAATGCAAGTGTTCTTGCATATATTATGCCTTTTGTCCATCTTTTGGAGGACACCCTCACCGTCCCTTGCTTTTCAAAGGCCACTTCCAGTTCTTTTAGTTAATAGTCCTATAGATTTCACTGTATTTTGAAAGATGTTTCATTACAGATGGGAAATTATTTTGGAATTTATAAAAATGCTGATTAAATTGGATTTTCTTTTTTTTTTCTCTCTTAGGCTGCAGTCTAAAAGAGCTGGATTTAGATAGCTGCACTCTTTCTGAGATTCTCCGTCTCCATATTTTGGCTTCTGGAGCTGAATCAAACTCTGCCAATGCTAAATATCGGTACCAGAAACAGGGTGGTTTTCTAGCAACAGATGATGCCTGTCTTGAGCTTCGGATCAATCATCCTGCAATCTTAAAGAAGCTTTCCAGTACATCTGTGTATGACCTGTTACCTGGTGAGAAATCGCTGTTCTGATGCTTGTTTTACTCATTGAGAAAGAAATTGAGGATATTTAGCCATATATTGGTAAATCTATGTTTTAGATGAAAAGTTGAAAATTCTTCATGCCCTGTGTGGGAAGTTGCTTACATTAGTTTCCACCAGAGACTATATTGAGGATTGCATTGAAGAGCTGCGACAGATGAAGCAAGAATTCAGAGAACTAAAAGCCGAACAGAACCGGAGAGAACGGGAAGAAGCTGCTGCCAGGTTGGTTTAAAAATAAATAAAATTAAAAATGCATATGTCTAGCAAGAAGGATTTGTTAGTTTTTGGTTGCTTTTTTACCAGTGGGGTTGAGGATTTTCTTAAGAGAGAATGATAATGCTGATTAAACCGAGTAACTGGAAGCGACTATATGAGGTCTTGGAGATTTTGAATTTTGGGTAGAATGTAAGACTGAAGTAACGGGTGTGAATTGGACAGAAAGGTGACAATTTTTTGATGGCTGCTACTGTGTGTGCATGAGACCAGAGGTTGTTGCATTTTATTTCTGATATGGGTAGGTCCTGTGAAATTTCTTTGAGTCACTGGCTGAGTGTTGGATCTCGTTGAGGTAATTGTGACGATCCATGGCCAAAATAATCACTCCTTGTAAGCGGGTTTTATCATTTTCCCCTTAGTGACCAAGCCAAATATTTCAAATCCGACATGTCATTTTATGCGGCAATAACCCTGGAATGTTTCAATATATCCCAGGGATTCTGAGTTTTTTTTTTTTTTTTTTTTTCCCTGACACATTATTTTATGATAATGGTAAATGTAGGTTTGTGTTTTGCTTTGTTTTTAAAAAAAAAAAAAATCACAGGTTTGACTTAGTCCAAAAATTTAGCAAACCTCAAACTGTGATTTTTCCCTTTAATGCAGATAGTCATAGCACACAAAATAGTTACTAAAGAACATTTCCCTCATGTCTTCTTTATATTGGCACCATTTGTAAAATGTTTGCTTTTTTTGTTAGAAGGTTTAAAATGTAGCAGTAATTTTTCAAAGAAATTTACAAAACTTATTTTCTTAGGGACCTATTCAGTTTTGAAGTGACTTTGGGGGTCCTATATATTGGGAAATCACCCCAGAGTGATACCATTTTAAAAACTGCACCCCCTCAACATAATCAAAACTGCTGGCAGGTTTAAACATTCAGTTGCTTTTCAGGCATTAATGCAAAGTGGCATTAGAAGAAAGAAAAAAAACAAGATTTTTGGTACTCACCGTAAAATCTTTCTCGGAGCCTTCATTGGGGGACACAGGAAACCATGGGTGTATACTGCTGCCGCTAGGAGGTTGACACTATGCAAAAAAAAAAAAAGTTAGCTCCTCCCCAGCAGTATACACCCACCAAATGGCAGAAAGCTAATCCGTTAGTGAGAAAAGCAGTAGGTGAAGCAGAGAACAGAACGAATGTAACAGATAACAGAACCTGATACAACAATAAACAAGGGCGGGTGCTATGTCCCACAATGAAGGCTCCGAGAAAAGGATTTTACGGTGAGTACCCAAAATTTTGGTTTCTCTCTCGCTTCATTGGGGGACACAGGAAACCATGAGACATCCCAAAGCAGTCCCAAGGGTGGGAATAAGTATAATATCTTCAGGTCAGAGCTCAGGCCACTGCCGCTTGCAGGACCTTTCTATCAAGGTTCGCAAGGGTGTGAACCCTGTAGAACTTGGTGAAAGTATGAATGGAAGCCCAAGTTGCAGCTCTGCAGAGCTGCGAGGCAGACGCCTAGCTTTAATCATGGTCTGGACGACCTGATCTGAGAACCCTACCGACTTCAAAACTGCGGCTTCAACAGCCATGCCGTTAAATTGAGCGACTGAGAATTCTGGTGGAAGAGGGGGCCCCTGTGACAAAAAATCTGGGAGATCCGGAAGTTTCTATGGCGTGTCCGCTAGGAGGTTTACCATCTCTGCGCACCAGGGTCTTCGTGCCCAAACAGGGGCAGTGAGGATGACTGGAATTCCCTCCGCTTTTATTTATTACCCTGGGGATCAGCGGTAGAGGTGGAAATAGGTATGTAAGGGAGAACTGTTCCCAGGGCGTTGCTAGTGCATCGGATCCAATCGCTAACGGGTCGCGAGATCTGGACACAAAGTGAGGAATCTTGTGGTTGAGTCTGGACGCCATGAGCTTGACGTCCGGAGTCCCCCATCTGAGACTGATCCTGTGAAAGACTGACGGATTCAGTGACCATTCGCCTGTGGCAAGACCCTCTCAGCTGATAGTCTGCCACCAGTTTTCGACTCCTGGTATCTGCACTGCGGAAATTGCTGGAACATTCTGCTCGGCCCAAGACAGTATCTGCGCGACCTCTGACATCACTGCCCGACTTCAAGTTTCCCATTGATGGTTTACATATGCTACCGCCGTGGCGTTGTCGGACTGGACTCGAATCGGACATCCGTGAAGAAGTTCCTGCCAGTGTAGCAGGGTGAGGAATATCACTCGAAGTTCCAGGATGTTGATCAGGAGGGATGACTCCTGAGCTGACAATCGAACCTGGACCGTCAAATCTTGGAGCACCGCTCCCCAGTCCAGAAGACTGGCGTCCATTGTGACTACTGTCCAACGAATGGGTAGGAAAGACCTCCTGAGATGGATCCCCACACTGCGCTCCTGGTCTTTAGGTAGGAGAGCGAAGTGACCAATTAAACTCCGTCACCCAGATAAAAAGCTGTATCTGAAACAGAGAGATCATTAAAAAAATCACAACAAAACCTAAAGGTAGATACGGGGCTGAGAGCAGCTCGTGTCCAAATCCTACTGACACAACGCTAAAACCGATTAGCTTTCTGCCAGTTGGTGGGTATATACTGCTGGGAATGAGCTAAATCACTTTTTTGCATAGTGTCAACCTCCTAGTGGCAGCAGCATACACCCATGGTTTCCGGTGTCTCCCATTGAAGCGAGAGAGAGAGAAATTTTATTTTTTACCACCTAAGTTTTGCTAACGTTTGAACAGGTCACTATATCTGGCAGACTCATGTCATGAATTGCCATGGCAAACATCAGGACCACACAATCCTAATTTCTGTGTGCCAATGGGGGTCAACCTGACATTTAAAGTGTATATATACGTCATGGTTAGGAAGTACTTCCCGACGAGCCGATTGTTACCATGGTGACCCGATGTCGTCATGATGACATCCGGGTCACCAGAGCTAGAAATTTCAGAGCATGTTATATCTAGATTGTATGTCAGTGCATTACTGAAAATTTATAAAGTGTAGCAATGCTCATGCATTGCTATGCGTTATAAGTTTATGCTTTATAAGTAGTGATGAGCGAATACACTCGGTACTCGAGTTTTCCCGAGCACGCTCGGGTGACCTCCGAGTATTTTTTAGTGCTCGGAGATTAAGTTTTCAGCGCCGCCGCTGAATGATTTACATCTGTTAGCCATCCTGAGTACATGTGGGGGTTGCCTGGTTGTTAGGGAATCCCCACATGTAATCAAGCTGGCTAACAAATATAAATCATTCAGCTGCTGCACTGAAAACTAAATCTCTGAGCACTTACAAATACTCGGAGGTCACCCGAGCATGCTCCAGAAAACCCGAGCAACGAGTATACTCGCTCATCACTATTTATAAGCGATCAGACTGTTAAAGTGAAAGTCCTATAGAAAAACTAAGAAAAATATATATAAAGTAATTGTAAAAACATTATAAAAACACAAAATTATAATATATATATAAATCGATATATCGTCTGGAACGACCTAACCTATACTAGTTAACCCCTTCAGTGAACACCGCAAAAACAATGCTTTAGCACGCCGTTGATCAAAAAGACTAATGTAAATAAAAATTATATTCTGAAAACTTCATTTCTCTATCGCCTTTCATTGGGGGACACAGGAACCATGGGTGTATGCTGCTGCCACTAGGAGGCTGACACTATGCAAATAAAAAAGTTAGCTCCTCCTCTGTAGTGTACACCCCACCGACAGGAAGAAAGATATTCAGTTTAGCTTAGTGTCAGTAGGAGGTGGACACGGGTCTTTCATTAGACCCTTATCTACCTCAATGTGCGTCGTTTCCTTTCAGGTTTTTCCGGAGGGATACAGGGTGAACAGTCACACCTGTATTCCCACAATACGGACTGAGTACGGCGTGTACTGCCACCCCGTATCCTCATAGATCCCTCACCAGGACCAAGATCCTAGCACACAGGCGTGCTTAGAAGTCCCCCAGCCACTCGCCCACCAGAGCCTGTCGGTTGGAGGAGACGAGGACGTCCATCACAGCTCCGTGGACGTCTCAATCCCTTCAGGTTAGTAACTGCGTGAGATGTTTAGGTGAGTATTCCAAAGTACCTCTGAGTCCTTCCTCAGTTCCAGGGCAATCATTTAGGGGTCCCTTGGGATATTTTTCCAGGCTGCCTTGACTTGGTGTTTCACTTTCACATGGGGCGGGGGTCTTCGCCCCATTCGCATGGCGGCCGCGCTGTTCTTGGTCTTACAGGCGGCCGCGCTGCCCTTTTTCCCCGGCCGCATTGTGCTCTGGCCTGGTGCGGCGGCCGTGTGGCAGCCGCTGCCTCTTTTCCCCTGTGGCCGCACGGTTTTCTGCCCCGGCGCGGCGGCCTTAGGTAGCCGCGCCGATTCCCTCTTACGACCGCATTATTCTGCTCGCTGGCAGCCGCGCCGCTTTCTACGGCGGCACCGTTTCTTCTGGTGCGGCGGCTTTGCTGGCACCGCGCCGCTTCCTCTCTGGCCACACTGTGCCCTTTTGCCTCGGCCTTGCAGGCAACCGTGCCGCTTTTCCCGGCATCGGCACTTTACCCGCCGCTGCGGCCCTTCCCGGCGGCCACCGGCCTCAAATTTAGGCCCCGGCTTCTACCGGGGCCTACTTCCGGCTTCCTCCTCCGGCCACACCGTGCCCTTTTGGCGCGGCAGCTTTGCAGGCAACCGCGCCGCTTTTCCCGGCGTCTGCACTGTTCCCGCCGCCGCGGCCCTTCCTGGCGGCCACCGGCCTCAAATTTAGGCCCCGGCTTCTCCGGGGCCTCCTTCTGGCGCCGCGTCCCCTCCCACTTCCTCTCTCTCGGGCGGGCTTTTCTTCCGCCCACCGCCGCCATCTTGGTGCTCCTGGCCTGGCGGTTAATTTTGCCCACCACTCCCAGGCAGCCACAGATACTTATTTCTGCGCCAGAAACGTTTTTCTTCGCCCATCTTAAGAGCGCAAATTTCTGGCGTTTTCACATCTCCCCTCTGGCCTGCAG
This sequence comes from Ranitomeya imitator, assembly GCF_032444005.1. Lineage (NCBI taxonomy): Eukaryota > Metazoa > Chordata > Amphibia > Anura > Dendrobatidae > Ranitomeya > Ranitomeya imitator. The sequence continues at coordinate 711,335,698 of NC_091282.1, read as the reverse complement.
GCAAGCTACATCGGACAAGAGAGTGCATCAGATGTGTCTGCCTGTTCTCCTAGGGGCTATCGTTCCTGAGGAGCACCTTCCAAGTCGTTCAGCCTTCCATCCGGAAACCGCAGCGTCTGCTGTGAGTACCTCTGCACCGCAGTTTGACTCAATCCCCCGCCAGACTCTTCCCTCCCCCCTACCCCCGTCCCCTACTCTCCAGACATTTCCCTCAGGGGCCCCTTCGGGTTAATTTTAACCCCTTACCGGCATCGGACGTACTATACCGTCCGATGCCGGCTCCCCTGCTTTGATGCAGGGCTCCGCGGTGAGCCCGCATCAAAGCCGGGACATGTCAGCTGTTTTGAACAGCTGACATGTGCCCGTAATAGGCGCGGGCAGAATCGCGATCTGCCTGCACCTATTAACTAGTTAAATGCCGCTGTCAAACGCAGACAGCGGCATTTAACTACCGCTTCCAGCCGGGCGGCCGGAAATGACGTCATCGCCGACCCCCGTCACATGGTCGGGGGTCGGCGATGCTTGTATATTGTAACCATAGAGGTCCCAGAGATCTCTATGGTTACTGATCGCCGGTGGCTGTGAGCGCCACCCTGTGGTCGGCGCTCACAGCACACCTCAATTTCTGCTACATAGCAGCGATCAGCAGATCGCTGCTATGTAGCAGAGGCGATCGAGTTGTGCCTGCTTCTCGCCTCCCATTGAGGCTATTGAAGCATGGCAAAAGTTAAAAAAAAAAAAAAAAAAAGTTTAAAAAAATGTGAAAAAAATTAAAAAAACATTAAAGTTTAAATCACCCCCCTTTCGCCCCAATCAAAATAAATCAATAAAAAAAATATCAAATCTACGCATATTTGGTATCGCCGCGCTCAGAATAGCCCGATCTATCAATTAAAAAAAAGTATTAACCTGATCGCTAAACAGCTTAGCGGGAAAAAAATTCGAAACGGCAGAATTACGTTTTTTGGTCGCCGCGACATTGCATTAAAATGCAATAACGGGCGATCAAAAGAACGTATCTGCACCGAAATGCTATCATTAAAAACGTCATCTCGGCACACAAAAAATAAGCCCTCAATCGACCCCAGATCATGAAAAATGGAGACGCTACGAGTATCTGAAAATGGCGCAATTTTTTTTTTTTTTTAAGCAGTTTGGAATTTTTTTTCACCACTTAGATAAAAAATAACCTAGTCATGTTAGGTGTCTATGAACTCGTACTGACCTGGAGAATCATAATGGCCGGTCAGTTTTAGCATTTAGTGAACCTAGCAAAAAAGCCAAACAAAAAACCAATGTGGGATTGCACTTTTTTTGCAATTTCACCGCACTTGGAATTTTTTTCCCGTTTTCTAGTACACGACATGCTAAAACCAATGATGTCGTTCAAAAGTACAACTCGTCCCGCAAAAAATAAGCCCTCACATGGCCAAATTGACGGAAAAATAAAAAAGTTATGGCTCTGGGAAGGAGGGGAGCGAAAAACGAACACGGAAAAACGAAAAATCCCACGGTCATGAAGGGGGTTAAAGGTGGTCTCTCCCGGCCTCCTACTTTTTCCTGCGCCTTACTGAAACCCTTTCAGGGTTCGTCTTGTAACCCCAAGCTTCCCTCAGGCAGGCCCGCAGCAACCCACATTATGTTCACCGCCTAAGACTCCCCTGCTGCTCCGCCTCAGAGCGAAGTCCCCTCCCCAGGCTGGGCCTTCCCTCTGTCTCTATCAGTAGCGGATCTCACACGGGTGTCCCAGACCCTTGTGTCCGTGCTCGATCAGTTGCCCCTGCAGACTTCCGTAGTAGCCAGCGGGTCGCTAGAAGCTCCGTCAGTCTTCCATTCAGGTCGCGAAAGATCCAGACGGGAACGCCGGTCTGAGTTCTCTTCTCGGTCCATCTCGCCCCACGGTCCTTCTCTGTGGTCGACTTCCCCCTGATACCCTCCCCGGAGTCAGGCGAGGCCTCGGAAGATAATTTGGGGCCGAAGTTGAACCAAATAATAGCATGAGGGATATGGTTCAAAGCTTCATTGGAGCGTCCAATCTGGCCTGTGGCATCAAAGATCCCTCTACGGAACCTGCAGATCAGGCGGTTTCGTTTAGACGGTCTAAACTACCTCCCAAGGGATTCGCTCCTCATCCTGACTCGAGGAGCGTCTGGCCTGAGAAAGAGAGAATTCGACCAGACGTTCTCAAAGAGGCAAGCGTCTTGGAGTCTCCTATTTCCTTCCTCCGGATCTCATCGCCAACCGGAACGAGAGGCGATAGAGAACGACCTCTCCCTCTGTGGATCTGCCGACTGCTAGACTTGCCACCAACACAGTCCTCACGCTGTCCGGTGGGGCGAATCTGACAGATTCCATCGATAAGATCATGGAATCCTTTGCGAATTCGGTTTTCGAAGCTGCCGCATCATCTCTATGCCCGGCTTTCGCTTCCATTTGGGTTTCGAAGTCTATCCGAAGGGGCTAAACAACTCCGTTGGGGCATTCAAGCCGGAGCTCCACCAGACTGGCTGGCGAAAGTTGCCACCCAGATTACTCGCTCTGTTTGGCTCAAGGGTCATCAAGAAGTCCCTTACGAGCCTGCCTTTTTCAAGGATCACGTCTTTTCGGTTCCAAGCTGGACTAAATTATCAAAGACGCCACTGGTGGCACCAGTTCTCTTCTTAGGCGGCAACTTCGGTCCTTTCGGCCCTCTTTTTCGTCGTTTTCCCAGCATCTGAACCCTTTTTCGCAACAGCAGAGGCCACAGGCGCGTTAAGAGAAGGTATTCTTCGACTCACTCCTTCCTGGCGTTCCTGCTACTCCTAAGGTGGATTCTCCAGGTCCAGGACTGGAAATTCCACCTAGGCAGGTCCAGGACTGGAAATTCCACCTAGGCAGGACCCACGACTAGGCCCCAGCCCGTTTCCTAGGCTGGGCAGCCGTTCTCCTGTTCGCCAGGGACGTCTGTCTCCTCAACAAAGAACGCATGGGCCAGGAAACTTGTATCCTCTAAAGACAAAAAAGATTAATTTCACGGTCCTGGGATCGTTTTCGCTAATCCCAACCTCCAAGAGACCCCGTTCTAGTCCTGGGTTTCTTTACAGCCATTATTTCCCTCCTTAAATCCGGGGTAACATTCCCGTCCCTGAACAGGAACGGTTCACAGGCTTCTCTTCGAACCTATTTGTACTGAAAGAGGACGACAAGGTTCGTCCCAGTCCGGATCTCAAATTGCTGAACAGGAAGTTTCGTCTAAGACTCTTCAGGATGATATTCCCTCGTTCAGTAATCACTTCCATGGAGGCTCAGGAATTTCGGTTTCAGGCCCCCGAAAGTCTATCCCTCTTCCCCGACACTCTAGCCGTTGCGGTGGCTCGTCAACAGGAAGAAGTTCCGTCTTGTTGCTCCAGGGTTCTCGGCTCCCCTCCTTTATGATGGACCATAAAGGTCCTAAGGAGGTTGGTTGCAACATCGGAAGCAAATTTTCCCTTCGCCCATTTCATTCAAGACTTCTTCAGCAGGCTATTCTATCACAAGAGGACAGGTCCGTCTTCTCCCTGCATCGTCCGATCCGTCTTTCTACCGGGATCAAACTGTTCCTCCACTGGTGGCCGAGGTCTCTGCTCTTGTCCCAGAGCAGATCCTTCACAGCATATCCTTCCTTCCAGTTTCCTGGCAGGTGGTGACGACGGTCACCAGCCTTCTCGGCGGAGGCGTGGGGCTTTGTCACCTGTTCTTTTCATGGTTGTTGGTCGGCACAGGAGTCCCCTCTGCCGATCAATGTCCTCGAGTTCCGGATCTTCCTTCTGTCTTTCCTTCACTGGGTAAGGATTCTCAGCAGCCTGCCAATTCGAATCCAGACAGACAATGACACAGCAGTCGCATATGTCAACCACCAGGGGTGGACGCAGAGTTCTCTGGCCCTGGCCGAGATTCCAGGATCCTCTTTTAGACAGAGGCAACGGTCCTGGTGAGATCCTCAGTGCAGGTCCCCGGCGTGTACATTTTGGCTGCCGTCTTCCTCGGCCGCGAGGACCTCGCGGCAGGAGAATGGTCCTTCAGGAGGTCTCTTATCGGATTTCTCTTCGTTGGGGGACTCCAGAGGTGGTCCTCACGACGTCCCGATTGAGCAGGAAGGTCCCTCGGGTCGTCCCAAGGTCCCGCGATTCTCTCCCAGTGGTGTTGACATTTTGGCCATTCCTTGGTCGCAGTTCCTGCTCCCCTATCGGTTCCCACCCCTTTCCTTGCTTTCCAAGCTGTCGAAAAAGATCAAGGCGGGATGGGTGCCGGTCATTCTGATCGTCCCGGATTGGCCCAGGAGGTCTTCATTTGCAGACAAAGTCAATCTTCTCGCGGACACCCCTGGTGCCTTCCAAACAGACCCGATCTGCTGTCTCAGGGTCCGATCTGCCACCCGAATTATCGGTCGCTCAGTTTAACGGCGTGGCTGTGGACTCCAGTTTTAAGAGCGTCCGGCCTTTCGGCCCGGATGAGTCACACTATAATCCAGGCTAGGAAGCCTTCGTCTTCTTCCAGGATCTACTATCGTACCTGGAAGGCTTACTTTCGTTGATGCGAGTCCTACCGCTTTTCACCTATGTCCTTTTTCCCTGCCTTCCATTTGGTTTTCCTTCAGGCAGGACTGGATTCGGGCTTCGCTCTGTTCCCTAAAGGGCCAGGTTCCTGCGCTCTTCTTCCCTTTAAGAAGACTTTATCTTCTCAGCCACAGGTTAAGACCTTCTTTCAAGGAGTAGTCCATGCTGTCCCTCCGTTCAGGGCCTCTGTGGATTCATGGGATTTAAAGGTTGTGTTGGTTGTTCTTAGGGGTTCCCCCCTTTTGAGCCTCTCAGGGAGTTTTCCCTGTCAGTTCTTTCTCGGAAGGTGGCTTTTCTCAGGTCCATCTCTTCGATCCGCCGCATTTTTGAGTTGACGGCCATTTCCTGCCGACCTCCTTTCTTGATTTTCCACCAGGATAAGGTGGTCCCAGGCCTCCGCCTTCCTTCCTTTCTCGAGGTGGTTTTCATCTTTCCACCTCAACGAGGACTTCGTTCTACCTTCCTTTTGTCCAGCTCCGACTCATCCTCTGGAGTGATTGTTGAACAGGCTGGACCTCGTCAGGGCAGTGACGATCTCTCTGGCTAGCACGGCCGCTTTCCGAAAGATGGATTCTCTTTTCGCCATCCTTGATGGCGTGCGTAGAGGCCTGCCGGCTTCCAAGGCGACGATTGCCTGCTCGATCAGAACGGCAATTTTGGAAGCTTACCGGGTCAAGAACAAGAGTGCCCCCTCCTGAGATAAGGCTCTCTACCCGGGCAGTCGGCGCTTCCAGTGCGGTACGTCACAGGGCTTTCGCCGACGGCTTTGCAAAGCGGCAACCTGGTCTTCCATCCACACGTTTCGCCGAACTACGGCGGACTCCAGCCTGGGCAGAAGGATCCTGCAGGCGGCAGTGGTGAGTCCTCGGACCTGATGGAAGTCTGTTTTTCCCACCCCAGGGACTGCTTTGGGACGTCCCATGGTTCCTGTGTCCCCCAATGAAAGGTGATAGAGAAAACAGGATTTTTGGTTGCTTACCGTAAAATCTGTTTCTCGGAGCCTTCATTGGGGGACACAGCACCCTCCCAAGTTGAACAGCTCTGTTTACTGTCTACGTTTGAGTTCTTTGAACACTCTGAGTGTTTGAAGCTGTTAATCTGTGAAGCGCCGTGGATTTTGTTGGCGCTATATAAAGTTTATTATATTATTATTCTTTCTCTTTTACACGTTGCTTCTCCTACTGCTTTCTCACTAACTGAATATCTATCTTCCTGTCGGTGGGGTGTACACTACAGAGGAGGAGCTAACTTTTTTATTTGCATAGTGTCAGCCTCCTAGTGGCAGCAGCATACACCCATGGTTCCTGTGTCCCCCAATGAAGGCTCCGAGAAACAGATTTTACGGTAAGCAACCAAAAATCCTGTTTTTGTCCCGCAAAAATCAAGCTGCCATACAGCTCCATCAGTGGAAAAATAAGGTATCGCTGTCAGAATAAAGCGATGAATATTTTTTTTTTTTTTCTATAAAGTAGTTTATATTGTGTAAAAGCGCCAAAATACAAAAAACTCCTCAAATGTGGTATCAACATAATCTTAAAAAATTTAAAAAAAATCCTGAATTCCTGATTTTTGTTCATTGTGCCTCTTAAAAATCTCAATAGAAAGCGATCAAGAAATGTCATGTGACCAAAACTGGTACCAATAAAAACATGAACTTGTCCCACAGAAAAACAAGGCCTCACATGACTGTCCACAGAAATATGGAAAAATAATAGCAATCAAAATATGGCAATGCAAAAAAAGCATCTTCGTGTGTGTGACTGCAGTCAAACATAAAAATACAATATAAGTATCGCGGTAACCCAAAGAATAAAGTCATCTAATCACTTATACCGCATGAGGAACGGCGTTAAACATAAAACTAATTCTCCACCTGCTATTGATTTGTTCAAAGATCACAGTAAATAATGCTCAGCTCATATTTATCCTGTGCTGAGCGCTTACAGCGGGGTTTCTGTGTAAATCTCTGAAATAAGTGATTCAGACGTAATCCCCAAAGGAGGATTACGATGCGATACACTTTATTGATCCCGTGGGAAATTATAGTATCACAGCAGCACAACTTAAATTCCCTATAATGAGGCAGAGGGAGGCACTGTGGTTGCCATCTGGTCACCTTTGATCCGTCTGTGTCCATCTTTTTGTGTTCATAAAAGTGCGGTCGATTTACAGTTGTGTATTCTGAAAAGAACACAGCTGAACAGAGGCTGGACGTAGTCAAGAGTAACTCTGCTGTTTCATTATAGTGATGGGATCTCTTGGTGGTTTCCTCTGGATTACGTCACTTGGGCATTTAGATTGAAACCACAAAATAAGTGTTCAGTGTAGAGCGCCAGATAAATGTGATCCCAAACGTTATGTAAAATGTTCACAACGAAAGTTTAAAATCAATCCACAAAAAAGCAAGCCCCCACTCCACTTCTGTCAACGGAAAGACAGGGGGCTTCCACGTTACTGGTAGTACAAAGACTCTGGAAAAGTGAAATGGCTCCTCACCCCCCAAAAGAAATCCAGTTAATCCTTCACTCCCAAATCCAAATGCGCTCATGCCTTCTGAGCCCCACAGTGTACCTAAATAACATTTAGCATTCACATGTTTATCATTTCTGTAGCAATGGGAGCTTGCTTAATTTATGGTGCATGTCTCCAGAAGTGGGAGCTAAGTACTACATTGAACTGGTCGCTACAACGGTAGTTTGCAATTTTCACCCGGCAACATCCACTGCATCTTGTGTCTGGAAAACATACACCAAATCATAATTGTCACTACCCCTGTAGATTAATTCCCAAAGAGGTATACGGTAATTTCCAAAACTGGGTCACTTTAAGGGGTAATCTGCTCTTCAAGCATGGAGTCCACAAATTATTCTGGGAAAATCTGCGCTTCGTTTCGCCCAAGTCTTTTCGTATGGCTAAGCAGTACTGTACAAACCCATATGGGGTATTTCTGCGTTCAGTAGAAATTGTGGGACAATTTTTGGTGCATTTTTACCAATTTCCTAGTGTAAAAATGTAAAATCTGGTGCTAAAACATAATTTTTGTGGTAAAAATGTAATTCTTTATTCTTCACTGCCCAATGGTAGTGAAGGTTTACACAGTAAAATATCGATATTTGCAAATGATACAAAACTATGTAAAGCAGTTAATACAAGAGAAGATAGTATTCTGCTACAGATGGATCTGGATAAGTTGGAAACTTGGGCTGAAAGGTGGCAGATGAGGTTTAACAATGATAAATGTAAGGTTATACACATGGGAAGAAGGAATCAATGTCACCATTACACACTGAATGGGAAACCACTGGGTAAATCTGACAGGGAGAAGGACTTGGGGATCCTAGTTAATGATAAACTTACCTGGAGCAGCCAGTGCCAGGCAGCAGCTGCCAAGGCAAACAGGATCATGGGGTGCATTAAAAGAGGTCTGGATACACATGATGAGAGCATTATACTGCCTCTGTACAAATCCCTAGTTAGACCGCACATGGAGTACTGTGTCCAGTTTTGGGCACCGGTGCTCAGGAAGGATATAATGGAACTAGAGAGAGTACAAAGGAGGGCAACAAAATTAATAAAGGGGATGGGAGAACTACAATACCCAGATAGATTAGCGAAATTAGGATTATTTAGTCTAGAAAAAAGACTGAGGGGCGATCTAATAACCATGTATAAGTATATAAGGGGACAATACAAATATCTCGCTGAGGATCTGTTTATACCAAGGAAGGTGACGGGCACAAGGGGGCATTCTTTGCGTCTGGAGGAGAGAAGGTTTTTCCACCAACATAGAAGAGGATTCTTTACTGTTAGGGCAGTGAGAATCTGGAATTGCTTGCCTGAGGAGGTGGTGATGGCGAACTCAGTCGAGGGGTTCAAGAGAGGCCTGGATGTCTTCCTGGAGCAGAACAATATTGTATCATACAATTAGGTTCTGTAGAAGGACGTAGATCTGGGGATTTATTATGATGGAATATAGGCTGAACTGGATGGACAAATGTCTTTTTTCGGCCTTACTAACTATGTTACTATGTTACAAAATTCTGGGACACGCCTATGTTGTCAATATGATTTAGAGTTGAGCAAATGTTTCAAAATTCGGTTCCTATTATGACTGGCAACGAATATTGTTTTATTCAGTCGCCATGACAGCACAACAAGAGAGGGGATCCGCCCTTCAGGGACAGGAAACCTACAGACATAAAAAGGGCGGCACCTCTCTCCCACGTCAGTTTGGTTTCCTGTCCCTGACAGCGGAACCTCTTGCAGACAGGCCCTGACAAGAGGGTCGAAGTAAGAAGACTCCCCACTCCTGGCGGCCCGGTACAGGTAGCGGGGGTCCCCTACCTCGGCCCGTCCAGGGGGCAGGAAGCACCACACGGCAGGGGCACTGCGCGGTGTAGGTGACAGCAGGAGGAAGCAGCCTCTGATAGGCTAGCTTCTCAGGCAACCGCACATACCTATGGAGGTGCTTGGCTGCTCAGGGTCCCGGGAGTCATGGCTGGTCCGGGCGGGGACGCGGCATTGGTCCGGGGGGATTGCTGGCGTCCTGGTCCGCGTGTCGGCTTGGCGCCGCCGCTGCGTCCTGAAGGGGGCGTGTCCGGATGACGCGGCGGGCGGCGCGGCCGGATGACGCGGCTGGGCATGCGCAGTAGCGTCATCTCCGGCTAATGGCGGCGCCCAGCTGCGGGATCAGTCTGGGCTTCAGGGAGGGGTAGCGCAGCACAGCGGCAGACGGTTTAATGGCCACCTGGGATTCCCTGCTGGCCCCCATCCGGGGGCGGTACCTTGGGGGTATTTAATGCGGCAAGCTGGGATAATCAGAGTTCCTCACCCATTCCATAATGGAGTCGCCAGAAGGAACTACCAGCCAGCAGCAGCAGGAGCCGCAGCAGCTGTCAGATAAGCCTCGTAGAAGCTCCCAGCGTCGGTCTAGTGGCAGTAGCCGCGCTGGTGGAGCTAAGGAGGCACGGATCTCTATACCAAAATCCTCAGCCCGTAAAGATTTGCCGGCTTCGAAGGATCCCCCATCTACGGTACCACTCATTACTGGACGGGGTAAGTGAGCTTCGTGAAAGTCCACTTAGTGATGGTTGTGTTCCCCTTGTCTTTTTTCCTCTATCAGGGGAGGAAAAGTTTGTCCAAAGCCAAACATAGGCAGTGTGCCGAATGTGCAGAGCCGCTTCCAGATGGACATTTGAGGAAGTTATGTAAAATATGTATTCAACGTTTTCTGGAGGAGGAGGCGCCTGATCTAACCTCTACAATAAGAGAGATGGTGAGACAGGAAATTAAAGGTGCCGAGAGATCCAAATCTCGGGGGGCAGAAGCTAAAAGGTCATCCCCTTTATCTGAGGTAGATTCGGATTCGGGTGAGCTGAGCTCAGGGTCTCTTCCGTCCACTTCCTCCTCTGAGGATCAGGAGTCTGCTCGAGCCTGTTTGTCCCTAGAAAGGGTTAACCATCTGGTCAAAGCAGTTAACAGCACAATGGGGATAGAAGATACCCAATCGGAATGTTCCATTCAGGATGTTATGTTCAGGGGTATTGAGCGAAAATCCCGAAGAGCCTTTCCAGTGATTGACAAGATCAAATCGTTAATCTCAAAAGAATGGAAGAAACCAGAAAGGAAGGGGTCGCTTCCGCCAGCCTTTAAAAGACGGTATCCCTTTGAAGAAGCGGCTTCGTCCTCATGGGATAAAGTCCCGAAGTTGGATGCGGCAGTCGCTAAGGCATGCAAAAAGTAGTCTCTCCCCTTCGACGACTTGGGAAATTTGAAAGACCCGTTAGATAGGAAAGCCGACATCTTCCTTAAGGGAGCTTGGGAGACTTCAGCAGGGTCTCTGAGGCCAGCCATTGCAGCCACTTGTACCGCTCGATCCTTGATGGTTTGGTTGGGTCACCTCGAAGATCAGCTCAGAGATAAAGTCCCTAGGTCGGAAATATTGTCCTCTATGTCCACAATCCAGGATGCCGCAGCCTTCCTCTCAGATGCTTCAGCAGATTCGGTCAGGTTGGCCGCCAGGTCCTCGGCATTATCCAATGCAGCCAGGAGAGCACTATGGATAAAATGCTGGCCAGGGGACTTACAAGCTAGAACAAAATTATGTAGCATTCCTTGTGAAGGGGCTCACTTGTTCGGACCAGTCCTAGACGAGCTATTGGAAAAAGCAGGGGATAGTAAAAAACGCTTTCCCTTCCTAGGAAGACCCTTCTACAGACGGGACTATAATAGAGGATGGTACAACCGCAGAAGACCATATAGAGACTCCAACAGAGAATCTACTAGATATGACAACAGCAGAAGAAGGGGTAGAGGATTTATGTTTAATCCTTCACGAGAGGTTAAGAAACCACAATGACTAGCGGACCAGGTGGGGGGTAGGCTTTCGGCCTTCTACCCAGCCTGGGTGCAGATTACAAACAATCCATGGATTCTAGGCATTGTGGAGAAAGGCCTAACCTTAGACTTCCACCATACTCCTCGGGACAAATTTATGTTAACACCTGTTCGTTCCTCCTCTACAGAGCAGTTGGCACTAGAGTCTGAGGTCCGGGAGCTCCAACAGAAGAATGTTCTAGTCAGAGTCCCTGCAGGCGAGGAAGGTAGGGGGTTTTATTCCCCTCTGTTCCTGGTCAAAAAACCTGATGGTTCATATCGCACCATTATTAATTTAAAAGGCCTGAATAATTTTCTGTTCATACCCTCCTTCAAAATGGAGTCGGTCAAGACAGCAATAAAATTACTCTTTCACCACTGTTTTATGGTTGTCTTAGATCTCAAAGACGCCTATTACCATGTACCAATTCATATTGATCATCAGAGATTTCTTAGGGTGGCGGTCTCACTAGCTGGCACAGTAGAACACTTTCAATATCAGGCACTTCCGTTCGGAGTCGCAGTTGCACCCAGGGTGTTCACAAAAATCATGGTGGAGGTTATGGCGCACTTGCATGAACAGGATATATTAATAGTCCCGTACCTGGATGATTTGCTAATTGTGGGTCATTCTGAGTCGCATTGCTCAGACCAACTACAGAAAGTTATGGATGCGTTACACAAATTGGGCTGGATGATCAATATAAAAAAATCGCGCCTTCAGCCCCTAAAAGTACAAGAATTCCTGGGATATGTTATAGACTCTAGTCAGCAGGAATGTCGCCTGCCGGACACAAAGGTTGCGAAGATTAAGCATTTGGTCACCAGGGCAATAAATAATCCCTTAGTATCAGTCAGGGGTGCGATGTCAATCTTGGGCTCTCTTACGTCCTGCATCCCGGCAGTTCTCTGGGCACAGTTCCACACGAGGGCTTTACAGTGGGACGTGTTACACAATTCCCGTCGCCTAAATGCTCACCTCGACAGTAAATTCACACTTTCTGCGGAGACTGTACATTCGCTTGGTTGGTGGACTCACACTTCGAATTTACACAGGGGGGTCCCTTGGATAAATCACATATCTAGGGTGCTGACTACGGACGCTAGCCCCAAAGGGTGGGGGGCTCACTTAGGGGAGGATTGGATTCAGGGACTATGGTCTCTGTCTGAACAGGACTCTTCCTCCAACTTGAAAGAACTGTTGTCAGTAAAACATGCCTTAAATAGATTCCTTGTACCCCTACAGGGTCGACACGTCAGGCTTTTGTCAGACAATCGGGTAACTGTGGCCTACATTAATCGTCAAGGTGGCACGCGATCCAGTACATTGATGGAGGTCGCAAATCATATCTTTCAGGTGGCCGAAGTACATCTTCTCTCCCTGACGGCGCTTCATATAAAAGGAAGTATCAACACCAAAGCCGACTATCTAAGCCGCAACATGCTCAGACAGGGGGAGTGGTCGTTAAATCCAGCCATTTTCAGTCAGATCATCCAGTTATGGGGTTGTCCGGAGATAGACCTTTTTGCCAACAGAGGGAACAAAAAATTACATCAATTCTGCTCCCTAAATCCAAAAGACAACCCATACGCTGTGGACGCTCTGCTGATATCTTGGCACTTCAGGCTCGCGTATGCTTTTCCCCCTCTAAATCTAATTCCCCTAGTCCTGAGGAAGATTCGGGAGGACAAGGCCCGGGTAATCTTGGTAGCTCCATTTTGGCCCAAGAGGGCTTGGTTTCCTTGGCTGAGAAAGATGTCTGTCTGCCAACCATGGATTCTTCCAGAGCTACCAGATCTGCTCTCCCAGGGACCAATCCTCCATCCTCAAGTAGCCAACTTACACCTAGCGGCATGGAACTTGAGAGGTCCTTACTGAGGGGGAAAGGATTCTCTCAGAATCTGGTTAATACTCTCCTTAAAAGTAGAAAACCATCTACAACGGGCATTTATGTGAGAGTATGGAGAAAATTTTTATCTTTTTCAGGGGCTCAAATTGACCAAGAACCATGTATTAACCAGGTTCTTGAATTTTTACAAAAAGGCCTGGAAATGGGCTTGGCCACAAGTACTCTTAGAGTTCAGGTGTCAGCGCTGGGAGCGTTATATAATCTTAATTTAGCCAGTAATCACTGGATTGCTAGATTCTTTAAAGCAGTCACCAGGTCTAGACCAATTATTAAACAAAGGTTAGTCCCATGGGACCTAAATTTGGTACTCTCAGCCCTGACGCAAGCCCCATTCGAGCCCATTGATACTATTCCTGTGAAGATCCTGTCAATCAAAACAGCCCTGTTAGTTGCTCTCACATCTGCTAGGAGGGTTAGTGATCTGCAGGCACTCTCCAGACATCCACCATACATGCAAGTTAGGGAGGATAGGGTCATATTAAAACCCGATCCCCTATATCTGCCTAAAGTTGCGTCTAAATTTCACAGGGTTCAGGAGGTAGTCCTTCCCTCCTTTTGCTCCAATCCTACTAACGATAAAGAACGTAAATTCCATTGCTTAGATGTGAGGAGATGCCTCCTTAGATATATTACAGTTTCAGATTCCTGGAAAAAAGATAACTCTTTATTTGTAGCCTATCAAGGGGTAAGGAAAGGTCTTAGAGTATCTAAAAACACTCTAGCCAGATGGATTAGGGAGGCAATCTCTCTCGCTTATACCGCAGGTGGCAACGAAGTTCCAGATGGTATAAAGGCACACTCCACGCGAGCCATGGCATCTTCCTGGGCGGAGAGGTCAGAAGTGTCAATCGAAGACATATGTAAGGCGGCCACATGGTCTTCCCCTTCTACCTTTCTTAGACATTACAGATTAGATCTGGGTAGTTCCTCAGACCTTACGTTTGGGAGAAGAGTGCTAGAAGCTATTATCCCCCCCTAAATCTTTCGTCTCTGAAAGTCTCTCGTTGTGCTGTCATGGCGACTGAATAAATACGTACGCTACTCACCTGGTAGCAGTGTTTTTTCAGGAGCCATGACAGCACCCTTAGATTCCCTACCCTATATTTTTGGATGATGCAACACCCTGTTAATCTTGAGTTAAAGTTTATGTTCACTTGCATAATAAAAAGTATTCATGTATATACTGCATCTGTGTTATTAACCAAGGTGGTCCTCTCATGCTCTGGAAACAACTGACGTGGGAGAGAGGTGCCGCCCTTTTTATGTCTGTAGGTTTCCTGTCCCTGAAGGGCGGATCCCCTCTCTCGTTGTGCTGTCATGGCTCCTGAAAAAACACTGCTACCAGGTGAGTAGCGTACGTATTTTGCAATATTTGCAGAACGTCATTGGAGACAATGGGAGTAGAAATGAACTAATATGTTCGAAACCGATCTCAAACATAAATTTGGCACGAATAGGGTAGCAATGTGTCAAGTTCATATTCGGCAACCGAATCAGAACATGTTCACTCCACTCTAAATATGATCACTGCACCCCTAGATGAATTCATTGAGAGGTGCAGTTTGTAAAATGGGGTCACTTATGTGGGATTCTGTTGTTCTGGCACCTCAAGGGCTCTGCCAATGTGATATGGCACCTGCACACCATAATAGCAAAATCTGAACTCCAGTATTGCGCTGCTTCTCTTGTGAGCTTGCACTGTGCCTCAAAAGTAGTTATCGACCATTATGCTGTATTTGTGTACTCAGGAGAAATGGCACAACAAATTTTGGGGTCCATTTTCTCCTGCGATCCTTATGAAAATAGAGCTACAACAACTTTTTTTTTTTTTTTTTTTTATATTCGCAGATCAGCGAAAGGTTATGTAAAGCACCTGTGGGTTCAAGGTGCTCCCCACACGTTTACATTAGATAAACTCCTGCATGGATCTAGTTTCCAAAATATGGTCACTTCTCGTACTGGGGTCCACAGTTTAGGCACAGCAAGGGCTGTCCAAACGAAACATGACGCCCGCAGACCATTCCATCAGTCTGCATTCCAGAACGTCACTCTGTCCTTTTTTTTTAGCCTGCCGTCTGCCCAAACAGTAGTTTTTCCCCCACTTATGGGGAATCTGTGTACTCAAAAGAAATTGCACAACCGATTTTGGGGTTCATTTTCTCATGGTACTCTTGTAAATAAGAAAAACAAAAAAACAAAAACAAATGGGTCTAAAGTAACATTTGTCTGACAAAGTTAAATGTTAAACTTTCTCCTACTCCTCATTGGGGGACACAGGAGTTATGCTGCTGCCACTAGGAGGACACTAAGTAATACAGAAAGAATAGCTCCTCCCCTGCAGTATGCACCCTCCTGCTGGCTCCAAGTGAACCATTTCTTGCTTAGTGTCTGTAGGAGGCACTTGGGTCTGCTTTCAGACCCCACCGTTTTTATTTTAATTTTTTACTTTTTATTCTATTTTTCTTTAACGGAGCGAATGGGGTCGACGGATCCTTTCTAGGTTCCAATCTCCCCCGAATCATCAACAGGCAAGTACGTGGAGCGTTCCTCCCGCATCCTTTCCTGCACCATTTGATGCCAGCCCTGAGCTGACCTTGCGGGCGACGGTTCCTTCGCGTTCCAAACTCCCCCCTCCATAGCAGGCGACCACATAGAGTAGCCCTCAATCTACCTCTCCTGGAGCCAGGTGCATAGCCGGACATGAATATGTATGGCGTCCGTGCAGTCCCCCACTGTATCACCACTGATATAGCGGATGACGCAAGGCGGCAGAAGCTCTCCACCCCCTCCCTGATTATGGCGACGGTGGATTGAGCACCGGCCCATCGCATCTACCACGAGTACACTGCGGGGGCCGAGGCGCTGGGGGGTCCTGGTCCCCGGGGTACGGAAGGTCCGCACCTTAAAGCCCGGGTCCGTGGGTGGTCCGCAGTGCGGCAATTCATTCAGGGAGTGTGGCTTTAGAATGGCGCCAATAGCGGTCGTCACGTTGCAGGCCGCGACTGCAGGTTTAAAATTTAGCCCCCGACTTTTCCCCTTCATACAGGCCGGAGTTTTGGCCGCGCCCACCTGCAGTTACCGCTGCCCTGGCACTTCTCATTCCCTGATCACTTCCTGATCTCTGCGGCCATCTTGGTACACCCACAGGGCTGATGCTGCAGCGCTACTCCAGCCTTTTCAATCACAGCCTTCAGGACTAGCAATTCCTGTGCATAACTTCCATGGCATCACACTGCGGACCTACCCTGGGGACTCAAGACACAGGACCATGGGTAAGCTCCAAAAACATAGCTTAACCCTTCCCCTGTTAGTAAGCGCTCTCCTCAAGGCTATGCTATGCCTTAATCAAAGCCTCAGAAAGTCTGGGAAAACCCACATTGTTTTTTGCGGCATGTACCGCTCGTAAGGTGTCATTACCCCGGGGTCACAATACTGCATTATGCACAGCTTGTGAACCGGTGACTGCTCAGGAACCACCTGTTACTGATACCGAACCCAGTGAGCCTAGTCCTCCTGAGTGGGCTACCTCCCTTTCCCGGTCTATGGCATCCCTGGCGAAAGCGTTAGAATCGTTTCCGAGACCTCTCCTCTAACCAGGGCACTATTTCGGATGACTCTTCCGATGATCAGAACCCCTTGTACTCCAGGGGTCAAACCTTGCCAAGGAGCTCTCGCTCTTCCAGGAACAGGACTCATGCCATATCCTCAGACCATCACCGGGATTCGGGTTCTGAGAGCTCCTTTTCTCGCTCCCCTTCCATTGGGGCTAGTAGAGAACCTGTTTGAGGACAACTCTGATACGTCCCTAGATCAGGAATTTCATCATGATCAGGAGACTCTCTTTGTCAATGAATAAGGCTTTGAAGCTTGAGGAGGAACCTTTATCTAAAACGGATCATGCCATGTCCTTTAAGAGGACCAAACGAGCTCAGTGTTCGGGAGAGTGGCGAATTTAAGGAAATTGTTGATTCTCCCAAGATCCGTCCAGATAAACGATTCACAGGGCAGAAACCCATGGAGTCAAAATATTCCTTTGCCCAGGATCCAAGAAAAGATTGGTCACAGTCTTCCCCGATCGCGCCTGGCTACTAAATCTGTTTTATCTTCCTCAGAGGGCGCCTCTATTAAAAGACCCAAATGATCGTCAGATCGACACTATAGCGCGTTCAGCCTTTGAAGCCTCAGCAGCCGCACTCTTCCCATCTTTTGCTGCTAGGTGGGTGGCTAAGGCTATGACCCACTGGGCTGCGGTCTTGTCAGCGGTGCTGGATGCCAATCTTTCCCTCGGGATAGCAGACCTCGCTACTCAGCCAGAGTTGGAGATTTTGTAGTAACCCCGTCCCTGGATGCCGCTAACCGCGCTTCTCAAGCAGCAGCAAACGCCATCACCATCCAGAGGTCCTTATGGCTCAGGGATTGGCGTGCAGATTCTGTTTCCCCCCCAAAAAAAGTAGACTTCTCTACCGGATCAGAACGGTCCCCTTTTTTGGCAAAAAGCTCGACCAATTGATTTCCGAAGCCACTGGAAGGAAGAGTATATTTCTTCCACAACCACAGGCTCGGTCCCGGGTTTTTTTTGTTTTTTGTTTTTTCCCCCATTACAACTCAAACTGGTCCTCTACTTACACATCTCCCGTTTCCGGCCGGTCACAACATGCAGACGGAGGTTTCCAGGCCTCTTATACACCCTTCCCTTGATGGAGGGTCAGGCCTAGGCAGTTGGGATCCAGAGGCTCCAGAACGGGCAGATCTTCAACACAGACTCCCTGTGGTATCCAGGAGACACCCTCAAAGTAGGCGGCCGCCTGCTTTCCTTCAGTGCGGCGTGGCTCTGTCGTTCACGACGTGTGGATCCGCGACTTGGTGTTCTCTGGATACAATATAGACTTTTGTCGTCCTCCCAGGGCAAAAGCTTGAGTTCTTCCAAGCTATATGCTCTCTGAGTAAAGACGGACTTATTATTCCGGTCCCTCAAAGGGAACGGTTTCAAGGTTTTTTTTTATTCAAACCTCTTCATGGTTCCAAAGAAGAACGCTACAGTACCGCCCATACTGGACCTAAAACTGCTGAACATGTTCGTCAGGGTGCGACGGTTCCAGATGGAATCGCTTCGTTCTGTCATCGCCTCCATGGGAAAAGGCGAGTTCCTGGGGTCTATAGACATCCAGGACGCGTACTTCCACATTCCTATTTTACCTTCCCACTAAAGGTTTCTTTGCTTCGCAGTTCAGGAACAACAGCTCTGCCCTTATGCCTCGCCATCGCCCCCAGGGTACTTACAAAGGTCATGGCGGCTGCCGTGGCCATACTCCACTCCCGAGGAGTGGTGGTGCTACAGTATATTGACAATATCCTGATCAAAGGCCCCTCTTTCCGCACCTGCAAGGAAGCTGTGAACATCATAATAGATACTCTCTCTCGCCTGGGTTGGAAGATAAACTTCAAAAAATCTTCCCCAATACTGGCTCAGCGAATTTCCTTTCTAGGAATGATACTGGACTTGTTCCAGTGGTTGGTGCTTCTTCCCCCGGAAAAGATCTCAGCCTTACAGCGGGAAGCTCTACCAATCGCATACTCACTCTCTGCGTTTCAGTATGAGAGTCCTCGGCAGGATGGTACCAGCCTTGGAGGCGGTTCCATTTGCCCAAATACACCTCGGTCCCTTACAGCATGCCCGCCTGGCCATTTAGGACAGGAACCCGTTCTCCCTCGACCGTCTGTTCTTCTTTCCCCAGCGAGTCAGACAGTCTCTCAGGTGCTGGACATTAAAGTCCTCCCTGAATCAAGGGAAGTCTTTTTTCTTCCAGTACATTGGCTAGTTGTGACAACAGATGCCAGTCTTCTAGGCTGGGGAGCGCTGTTCTTACATCACACTGCTCAGGGCCACCGGTCACTTCAGGAATCACGCCTTCTGACCAACATCTTAGAAATTTGGGCGATCGGGTTAGCTCTTCTCCAATTCTATCCCTTCCTGGCGGGTCGTCCCATCAGGATGCAGTCATACAATGCCACTGCAGTGGCATACATCAACCAACAAGGTGGAACCTGCAGCATGGCAGCCATGAACGAGGTAGGCTACATTCTCCGTTGGGCCGAGGAAAACCGCTCAATGATTTCTGCGGTTCACATCCCGGGAGTGGACAATTGGGAGGCAGATTACCTCAGTCGTCAAGGCCTCGACTCCGGGGAGTGGTCTCTCCATCCTGAGATTTTCCACCAGATCTGCTGTCGTGGGGCTCCCCTGACGTGGATCTGATGGCCTCACGGCTAAATTCCAAGATTCCCGACTTTATATCTCGGTCCCACGATCCAGCAGCAATCGGGGCAGATGCACTCGTACTCCCGTGGCGTTATTTTCGGCTTCTGTACATATTTCCCCCGCTCCCCTTACTGCCGAGAGTCATCAGGAAGATCAGAGCGGAGGGAGTACCGGTAATCCTGATTGCGCCAGATTAACGCGTCGGGCGTGGTACGCGGAGCTAGTTGAACTAGTCGCCGATGTTCCCTGGCAATTACCGAATAGCGCAGACCTCCTTTCACAGGGCCCCATTTATCACCAGTACTCCGAGGCCCTGTGTTTGACGGCATGGCCGTTGAGTCCTGGGTTCCAACCCAGGCACATTTCTCTCCGGAAGTCATCTCTACCATGATCAGCGCTAGAAAGCCTACGTCTATGCGCATTTATCATCGCATTTGGAAAACCTTCTTTTCATGGTATAACGACCAGGGACGTTCTCCTTTTGAATTTTCCATTTCTTTCATCCTCAAATTTTTACAAACGGGTTTGGACTTAGGTCTCGCCCTTAGTTCTCAAGGGGCAGTTTGCAGCCCTGTTCGTTCTGTTCCAACGCAGGATTGTTAACAGATTACAAGTGAAGACGTTCATTCAGGGAGTCTCCCATAGGGTTCCGCCCTATATGCCGTTGGAACCATGGGACCTTAATCTGATCCTCGAACTTGTCTTTTCTTTCAAGGAAGGTTGCCTTCCTGGTTGCGGTCACATCCATAAGACGAGTCTCAGAGCTGGCGGCTCTGTCTTGTCAAGTTTCCGTTCCTGAATTTCCATCTGGATAAGGTGGTTTTGAGAACATCCCCGTCCTTTTTTGCCAAAAGTTGTCTCATCCTTTCATCTCAATCAGGAGATTGTCTTACCGTCTCTCTGTTCTGCACCAGTACATCGCATCGAGAAGTCCCTCCACACACTGGATTTAGTGAGAGCTCTCAAGAGATACGTCTCGCGGACGGTGTCCTTCCGCAGGTCAGATGCCCAGTTTGTGCTCCAGGAAGGGCCAAGGAAGGGGTTTCCCGCTTCCAAAGTGACAATAGCCAAATGGATTCGTTCAGCTGTTCAGGAGTCCTACCGAGTCAGAGGTCATTCTGTCCCAGCAGGGATTAAGGCTCATTCCACTCGGTCAGTGGGTGCGTCTTGGACTATCCGGCACCAAGCTTCGGGAGCACAAGTTTGCAAAGCTGCAACCTAGTCCAGTCTGCATACATTTACAAAACCTTGCCATATTCATTCTCAGGCCTCGGCAGATGTGACCGTCGGCAGACTAATTTTGCAGGCGGCTGTGCCGCACCTGTAACCTGTTGATATAAGGAGCAATTACAGTTGATTTGTTCCCCACCCAGGGACTGCTTTAGGACATCCCATGGTCCTGTGTCCCCCAATGAGGCGTAGGAGAAACAGGGATTTTTGTGTACTCACCGTAAAATCCTTTTCTCCGAGCCAATCATTGGGGGACACAACACCCACCCTGTTAGCCTAGCGGCTTTGGTTTTCTGTGTTGCCTTGGTTTTGACATAGTTCATCCTGGCTAAATTTTAAGCTCCTACTGCTTTGTTACCGAACTGGTTCTCTTGGAGCCAGCAGGAGGGTGTATACTGCAGGGGAGGAGTTATTCTTTCTGTATTACTTAGTGTCCTCCTAGTGGCAGTAGCATAACACCCATGGTCCTGTGTCCCCCAATGATTGGCTCGGAGAAAAGGATTTTACGGTAAGTACGCAAAACTCCCTGTTTTTTTTTCTTCCTTTTTTCCTCTTGAATGTGGTTTTGAGTACCGTGAGAGGTGCAGATTTTAGAATGTTGTCACTTTGGGGTATTTTCTGTTCTATAGCCCCCCCTTAAAATGTCATGTGGTGCCCCCCGAAAAAAATCGCTGGTCAACTTTTAACCCTCAACTTCTTAACAAAAAATAGTTTAAAAAATGATGCTGATGTAATGTAGACATGTAGGAAATGCTAACTATTTTGTGACATAACTCTGATTTAACAATTAAAAATTTCCAAATTTTCGCCAAATTTCCATTTTTTTTCCCCAGATGCAAGTCAGATCAAATAAATTTATGACTATGATGAAGTACAATGTTACAACAAAAAAAATCTCAGAATCATTGGGATCCGTTGGTGTTCCAGTTATTACCACTTTATGAAGTGACACTGGTCAGAATTGCAACATTTGGTCATGAAAGTGAAAACCGGATTGGAGTGAAGGGGCTAAAGAGGGAGCCCCCACTTTGTTGACCATCTAGATGCCCTGGTCACTATTGACAGCATCATACAAGTGGTTAAACATAAATCTTGGCTGATGCAGCAGGGTGTCAGCTGTAGTGTACAGCCTACAGCTGCTGCATTTTCTACCTTTATATCTTAGGTTAGTCGTACGTCTTAGGCCCCATGCACATGTTCAGTGTTTTACCACATTATTTGCAAACCAAAATCGGGAGAGATTCAATCAGAGGAAAAGTATAATAGAAACACCTCACCACTTCTGTATTTATCACCCACTCCTTGTTTTGGCTTTCAGATACTGAGGTAAAATACTCCTCAAATACTGAACGTGTGAACATGGCCTGAATGGTGGTCACTAAGGGACTAAATCTTTCTTTTTGAGGGAATGGATAGCAGTTTGTAATATAACCCCTTTCTGACATGACGTACTATCCCGTTGAGGTGGGGTGGGCCCTTATGACCACCAACGGGATAGTACGTCATAGCGATCGGCCGCGCTCACGGAGGATCGCGGCCGGGTGTCTGACTGTCGCAGCTGACATCCGGCAGTATGTGCCAGGAGCGGTCACGGACCGCCCCTGGCACATTAACCCCCGACACACTGCGATCAAACATGATCGCGGCGTCCCGGCGGTATAGGGAAGCATCGCGCAGGGAGGGGGCTCCCTGTGGGCTTCCATGAGACCCCCGGAGCAACGCGATGTGATCGCGTTGCTGCGAGGGTCTCTTACCTCCTCCTCCTCCTTGCAGGCCCGGATCCAAGATTGCCGCGGCATCCGGGTCCTGCAGGGAGGTGGCTTCACTGCGCCTGCTCAGAGCAGGCGCCGGGAAGCTAGGAGAAGTGCACGTCCGATCGCTGATCTGACACCGTGCACAGCAAAGTGTCAGATCAGTGATCTTACACAATAAAAGTATCCAATAAAAAAATAAAAATTCCTATTAATACATTTATTTATCTAAATAAAAAAACAATAAAAGTACACCTATTTAGTATCGCCGCGTCCGTAACGACCCCACCTATAAAACTATATTACTAGTTAACCCCTTCAATGAACACCGTAAAAAAAGAGGCAAGAAACAATGCTTTATTCTCATCCCGCCAAACAAAAAGTGGAATAACACACGATCAAAAAGACTGATATAAATAACCATAGTACCGCTGAAAACGTCATCTTGTCCCGCAAAAAATGAGCCGCCATACAGCACCATCAGCGAAAAAATAAGTTAGTCCTCAGAATAAAGCGATGCAAAAATAATTATTTTTTCTATAAAATAGTTTTTAGCGTATAAAAGCGCCAAAAACATAAAAAAATGATATAAATGAGGTATCGCTGTAATCGTACTGACCCGAAGAATAAAACTGCTTTATCAATTTTACCAAACGCGGAACGGTATAAACGCCTCCCCCCAAAAGAAATTCATGAATAGCTGGTTTTTGGTCGTTCTGCCTCACAAAAATTGGAATAAAAAGCGATCAAAAAATGTCACGTGCCCGAAAATAACAAGGTCAACTCGTCCCGCAAAAAACAAGACCTCACATGACTCTGTGGACCCAAATATGGAAAAATTATAGCTCTCAAAATGTGGTAACACAAAAAATATTTTTTGCAATAAAAAGCGTCTTTCAGTGTGTGACGGCTGGCAATCCTAAAAATCCGCTAAAAAACCCGCTATAAATAGTAAATCAAATACCCCCTTCATCACCCCCTTGGTTAGGGAAAAATTAAAAAAATGTATTTATTTCCATTTTCCCGCTATGGTTAAGGCTTCAGTTAGGGTTGGGGCTAAAGTTAGGGTTGGGGCTACATTTACGGTTGGGATTAGGGTTAGGGGTGTGTCGGGGTTAGAGGTGTGGTTAGGGTTACCATTGGGATTAGGGTTAGGGGTGTGTTTAGATTAGGGTTTCAGTTAGAATTGGGGGTTTCCACTGTTTAGGCACATCAGGGGCTCTCCAAACTCGACATGGCGTCCGATCTCCATTCCAGCCAATTCTGCGTTGAAAAAGTAAAAGTGCTCCTTCCCTTCCGAGCTCTCCCTTGTGCCCAAACGGGTTTACCCCAACATATGGGGTATCGGCGTACTCAGGACAAATTGGACAACTTTTGGGGTCCAGTTTCTCCTGTCACCCTTGGGAAAATACAAAACTGGGGGCTAAAAATAATTTTTGTGGGAAATTTTTTTTTTTTTTATTTTCACAGCTCTGCGTTATAAACTGTAGTGAAACACTTGGGGGTTCAAAGCTCTCACAACACATCTACAGGTCCTTCTCAAAAAATTAGCACATAGTGTTAATTTTCATTATTGACCATAATGTAATGATTACAATTAAACTTTCATATATTATAGATTCATTATCCACCAACTGAAATTTGTCAGGTCTTTTATTGTTTTAATACTGATGATTTTGGCATACAACTCCTGATAACCCAAAAAACCTGTCTCAATAAATTAGCATATTTCACCCATCCAATCAAATAAAACTGTTTTTTAACAACAAACAAAAAAACCATCAAATAATAATGTTCAGTTATGCACTCAATACTTGGTCGGGAATCCTTTGGCAGAAATGACTGCTTCAATGCGGCGTGGCATGGAGGCAATCAGCCTGTGACACTGCTGAGATGTTATGGAGGCCCAGGATGCTTCAATAGCGGCCTTAAGCTCATCCAGAGTGTTGGGTCTTGCGTCTCTCAAGGCCAATTGAGCACAGTAATACCATGGTCAGTAAACCATTTACCAGTGGTTTTGGCACTGTGAGCAGGTGCCAGGTCGTGCTGAAAAATGAAATCTTCATCTCCATAAAGCATTTCAGCCGATGGAAGCATGAAGTGCTCCAAAATCTCCTGATAGCTAGCTGCATTGACCCTGCCCTTGATGAAACACAGTGGACCAACACCAGCAGCTGACATGGCACCCCACACCATCACTGACTGTGGGTACTTGACACTGGACTTCAGGCATTTTGGCATTTCCTTCTCCCCAGTCTTCCTCCAGACTCTGGCACCTTGATTTCCGAATGACATGCAAAATTTGCTTTCATCAGAAAAAAGTACTTGGGACCACTTAGCAACAGTCCAGTGCTGCTTCTCTGTAGCCCAGGTCAGGCGCCTCTGCCGCTGTTTATGGTTCAAAAGTGGCTTTACCTGGGGAATGCGGCACCTGTAGCCCATTTCCTGCACACGCCTGTGCACGGTGGCTCTGGATGTTTCCACACCAGACTCAGTCCACTGCTTCCTCAGGTTCCCCAAGGTCTGGAATCGGTCCTTCTCCACAATCTTCCTCAGGGTCCGGTCTCCTCTTCTCGTTGTACAGCGTTTTCTGCCACATTGTTTCCTTCCAACAGACTTACCATTGAGGTGCCTTGATACAGCACTCTGGGAACAGCCTATTTGTTGAGAAATTTCTTTCTGGGTCTTACCCTCTTGCTTGAGGGTGTCAATGATGGCCTTCTTGACATCTGTCAGGTTGCTAGTCTTACCCATGATGGGGGTTTTGAGTAATGAACCAGGCAGGGAGTTTATAAAAGCCTCAGGTATCTTTTGCATGTGTTTAGAGTTAATTAGTTGATTCAGAAGATTAGGGTAATAGGTCGTTTAGAGAACCTTTTCTTGATATGCTAATTTATTGAGACAGGTTTTTTGGGTTATCGGGAGTTGTATGTCAAAATCATCAGTATTAAAACAATAAAAGACCTGACAAATTTCAGTTGGTGGATAATGAATATATAATATATGAAAGTTTAATTGTAATCATTATATTATGGTAAATAATGAAATTTAACACTATATGCTAATTTTTTGAGAAGGACCTGTAGATGAGTTCCTTAGGGGGTCTACTTTCCAAAATGGTGTTACTTGTGGGGGGTTTCTACTGTTTAGGTACATCAGAGGCTCTGCAAACGCAATATGACGCCTGCAGACCATTCCATCTAAGTCTGCATTCCAAATGGCGCTCCTTCCCTTCCGAGCCCTCCCATGCACCCAAACGGTGGTTCCCCACCACATATGGGATATCAGCGTACTCAGGACAAATTGGACAACAACTTTTGGGGTCGAATTTCTCCTGTTAACCTTGGGAAAATACAAAACTGGGGGCTAAAAAAATTGTGGGAAAATTTTAAATTTTTTATCTTTACGGCTCTGCATTATAAACTTCTGTGAAGCCCTAGGTGGGTCAAAGTGCTCACCACACATCTAGATAAGTTCCTTAGGGGGTCTACTTTCCAAAATGGTGTCACTTGTGGAGGGTTTCAATATTTAGGCACATCAGTGGCGCTCCAAACGCAACATGGCGTCCCATCTCAATTCCTGACAATTTTGCATTGAAAAGTAAAACGGCGCTCCTTCCCTTCCGAGCTCTCCCATGCGCCCAAACAGTGATTTACCCCCACATATGGGGTATCAGCGTACTCAGGACAAATTGTACAACAACTTTTGGGGTCCATATTCTCCTGTTACCCTAGGTAAAATAAACCAAATTGGAGCTGAAGTAATTTTTTTGTGAAAAAAGTTAAATGTTCATTTTTATTTAAACATTCAAAAAATCCTGTGAAACACCTGAAGGGTTAATAAACTTCTTGAATGTGGTTTTGAGCACCTTGAGGGGTGCAGTTTTTAGAAAATACCCAAGTGTGACACCATTCTATCATATAGACCCTTGAAAATGACTTCAAATGAGATGTGGTCCCTAAAAAAAAAAATGGTATTGAAAAAATGAGGAATTGCTGGTCAACTTTTAACCCTTAGAACTCCCTAACAAAAAACACTTTGGTTCCAAAATTGTGCTGATGTAAAGTAGACATGTGGGAAATGTTACTTATTAAGTATTTTGTGTGACATATCTCTGTGATTGAATTGCATAAAAATTCAAAGTTGAAAAATTGCAAAATTTTCGCTAAATTTCCAATTTTTTCCACAAATAAACGCAGGTAATATCAAAGAAATTTTACCACTATCATGAAGTACAATATATCACGAGAAAACAGTGTCAGAATCGCCAAGATCCGTTGAAGCGTTTCAGAGTTATAACCTCATAAAGGGACAGTGGTCAGAATTGTAAAAAATGGCCCGGTCATTAACGTGCAAACCTCCCTTGGGGGTAAAGGGGTTAAGGAGAAAACTCAGATGCTGTTGATTGATGGGGACCTCAATAAGGTCCTCAATCGGATCTTCATTGTTGTGATAGAATCAATCGTCTGGGGTTTGCTTACCAATGACTATTTATTGAGAATTTTCTGCAATCTCACAGAATTCCTGTTAATCCAAAAATACGTTCGGACGAAGGCGGTTTGTTGGACCTCAAGATATTTTAGATCATCAGAAGACAGGTGTTTTTGTTTTTCACTCTTGCAATCCCTAGTGCGTTGTTTGCTTATTTGGGTCCTGATAAAGTTGCCCTAGGTGGTCTCCTGGAATAACCGGTTTCTTACTGCTGCATAGGGTTTGGTATTAGGTAAAATTTCAATAATTTAAGGTTTTGTTTTTTTTTATTTTATTATTATTATTGATTTGTATGGAAAGCTTAAGTATAAACTAATGAAACATCAACTTCTTTTAGAATTCGAAAGCGGAAAGAGGAGAAACTGAAGGAGCAAGAGCTGAAGATGAAGGACAAAGAAGATAAACTGAGAGAAGATGAGAACAACACTTCAACTAAGAGTGCAGGGTAAGTAACATTAATGCTTAATCAGTTCAGTTCACCGAAAGTTGTTAGGCTATGTGCACATTTTTTTATACACTGATTCAGTGTGGGGAAATCCACAATGTATTTACAAATGTATGAAATCTTATGCACATGTTGCTTATTTTTTATCCTTGAAGATTTGCATCCATCAGATTCAGATACGCAGCATGTCAATTTTTGCACTGTATTTCACTCACTCTGAGTGGGGGAAAATATGCAATAAAAGGAGTATTTTACACTTTTTTTTTTTTTTTTTTTTTGCTCCAACATTTCAAAATTTTCAACTGCAAACCCTGATCATGTGTACACAGCCTACGGCTGTTTTCAGGTGATCCATTTTTGCAGGATCTTCAATGTTGTCCTCAGTGGGCTTTGAACAAAGGCTCCCTAGTACTACAAGGCTACAGTGCTAACCACTGAGCCACGACCACGTGGCTGAGTTTTATCTCCTCTTCAATGTTGCAGCTAAAATAGCTGTTTCTCATAAAATCAAGTGATTTCTTGTTGAACTATCAAAAATCAGTACTTGATTATTGCCACTGTGGTTTTCAGCTGTGTCATGCCTGCTCGGTTTGGCCGTACCTTTGTATACCATTTATCCTTCTCACAGGGCTGTGTAGGAGATTTGAGGGACATTTTAAAGGGATGTCTTTCCAAAAATAAAATGTCACCTATCATTTTGGTTAATAACTGTTTGTTGCAGGAAAGCCCTCTTTAAAAATAGAGTGAGTTAGGTTAGACTAAACCAAGAAATCCAGAGCTTGAAATGGGTGGTTCAGCAGTAAGAAAACATAGACCTGTCCATGAATTGTTTATTGCAGCTCAGATCTCATTAGGGGACTGTGACTGAGTTGCAATACCACATGCAACCTGCGCACAGGTGTGGTGCTGACTTTTAAATAAACAAACCATATTTTTTCTAATCCTGGACTATAGTCATTAGAGCATGTGATCGGTGTTACTGGTTATGCTGACATTGTGTTTGCAGACCTGGAAACTGAGGTGTTATTAAAATCTCATACAAGTCTATTACATATTAACTAGATGGCAGCCCGATTCTAAAGAATCGGGAGTCTAGAATCCATATATACTTTTATTTATTAATTGTATTATTCTTACATTTGAATAAATATAGTAAGAAAGAACAAAAAATGGCTGCACTCACCAGCTCTTGACAATTCTTGTTATTTAAGGTACAGTTACACAGGATCCATGAACATGCTTATGAGGGGAGGGATGAAAGACATCAGACTTAGCACGCTGTTTGCGCTTACGTGCGGCATCGGCGGCTTTTCGCTCTGCATCATTACCATACTTTATATCAGACCTGATCTTGCGTGCGCCATCATAAGCTTTGGACTCTGTGTCATTAGTATACTTAACAGTGTCCATGCGCTTGCATCTATCCTCTGTACTCTTGTTAGCACGCTGTTTGCGCTTACGTGCGGCATCGGCGTCTTTTTGCTCTGCATTATTAGTATACTTTCTATCAGACCTAATCTTACGTGCGCCATCAGCAGCTTTGGGCTCTGTGTCATTAGTATCCTTACTATTAGAGCTCATGTTGGCTAAGCTAAACAGCTTTAAGCGTGGTGGTGGCAAACAGGTTAATAAGAGGCTGTGTCAGGTAGTAGGAAAATAGCCAGTTAATAGGCAATAGTTCTTTGCAGGAATGCAGATATTAATAAATAGGCAGTTTATATTGCAGAGAAATTGCTGGGCAATAATGGACAATGTCCTTATGTGGCAAATAATAGAGCAATATACCCAATGTGGCAAAGAAGAGGTTAATAAACGGCAGTCTCTCAGTATAACAGTCAGTGAATAATAGGCAGTATATGGAGAAAACACCAAACAAAAGTTCAAAATTGGTGTGAAAATGTCACTGAACCACTTCACAACTAAATATATATAGTTTTGGTAAATGGTATTATCATTTTTTTGACGAAATTCGGCAGGAGCTTGAAGAGCAACGTCACTGGGCCCGCCTCCACGCAGTAGAAACTTGCTGTGAGGTAAAAATTCAAAAATCACACCAAAATGGCGGGCGGAGTGTGTCACAGTACGGCACGTTTCTGATTGGTCGCTCGCAGCAGGCGGCAACCAATCAGACACTGTTGACGTCACTTATCTCCGGACATTAGCTCCGGACATTAGCTCCGGACATTAGCAGGAAGTAGTATTCTAGGCAATTATATATTAGATACATTTACCCAACTCTCAAACTTTCAGTACACTTTATTGCCAAAGTTTTGTTTTTTTTCATAATTTATTTAATTTTTTTTATAACATTGCACAACCAAATTTAATAAACACATCCAGTTGCTTGTAGTGAAGTTCCACCTAATGTTGTAGTTGATGTTTTCTTTGTATCACATGAAGTTTCTAACACTACGGTCCTTTCACTTGAATCATAGAAATGAAGAACAAGATGATTTCGACACAAGTACTGAAAATAAAGATGCAGAGCAGGGAGACCATGATCTGGCCGCTGAAGATGAAGGGCTGGCACCTGGCAGCAAGAGAAGAAAAGGTAAATGGACTCAACGCAGCGCTGGGGTCTTGGGTTCAAATCCCACCAAGGACAACATCTGCAAGGTGTTTATGTTCTCATGTTTGCATGGGTTTCCTCTGAGTTCTCGGGTTTCCTCCCACACGCCAAAGACCATACTGATAGGGAATCTAGATTGTGATCCCCAATGGGGACAGCGATGATAATGTATGTAAAGTGCTGTGGAATTAATGGTGCTATATAAGGGAGTAAAATAAATAAATATTCCTATACAGGAAGTATGTTTCTATGCAGTGTGGGATCTAAGGGGTAACGTTTCTCCTTATGGAGAGTGACATACCATCTCTGGCTTGTCAAGGTAAGGAGGCTTATTCGCCGTGCAATGCTCCTCTGGGAAATATAATATGCGAATTGCCTCTTCTGAGAAAAAGAGGACTTAAACTCTATAGCGCCACCTGTTGTAAGTAGCGATCATACAAGTCACACAATCAACCCTTAAACGAGTCGTGCAATATGACTTGGGATAAAAGCCAAATCAGTATCTCAATTCGCAGACACGGTGTTTCGGGCTGTTGGCCCTTGTCAGTGCGAAGCATGAGAACTAATTTGGCTAGGTGAGAGGCTCTGGACTGGGATCTAAGGGATAACGTTTCTCCTTATGGAGAGTGACATACCATCTCTGGCTTGTCAAGGTAAGGAGGCTTATTCGTCGTGCAATGCTCCTCTGGGAAATATAAAATGCAAATTGCCTCTTCTGAGAAAGAGGGCCAACCGCCCAAAACACCATGTCTGCGAATTGAGATACTGATTTGGCTTTTATCCTAAGTCATATTACACGGCTCGTTAAAGGGTTGATTGTGACTTGTAGGATCGTTACTTCCAACAGGTGGCGCTATAGAGTTTAAGTCCTCTTTGTCTCAGAAGAGGCAATTTGCATATTATATTTCCCAGAGGCGCATTGCACGGCGAATAAGGCTACTTTCACACTAGCGTCGTACGATGCGCGTCGCAATGCGTCGTCTTGGAGGAAAAAACGCATCCTGCAAAGTTTTCTGCAGGATGCATTTTTTCCCCATAGACTAACATTAGCAACACATTGCCACACGTCGCAACCGTCGTGCGACGGTTGCGCCATGTTGTGGCGGACCGTCGGAACAAAAAAAGTTATATGTAACGTTTTTTTGTGTGTCGTGTCCGCCATTTCCGGCCGTGCATGCGCGGCAGGAACTCCTCCCCCTCCTCCCCACAACTCACAATGGGGCAGCGGATGCGTTGTAAAACTGCATCCGCTGCCCCCGTTGTGCTGCGTTGTCACAGGATGCGTCGGTACGTCGGCCCGACGCACTGCGACGGGCCGACACTAGTGTGAAAGTAGCCTAAGCCTCCTTACCTTGACAAGCCAGAGATGGTATGTCACTCTCCATAAGGAGAAACGTTACCCCTTAGATCCCAGTCCAGAGCCTCTAACCTAGCCAAATTAGTTCTCATGCTTCGCACGGACGAGGGCCAACAGCCCAAAACACCGTGTCTGCGAATTGAGATACTCATTTGGCTTTTATCCTAAGGCTAGGTTCCCATTGCGTTAATGGGACCGCGCTAACGGACAGCGTTGCACGGCGAAATTAACGCCGTGCAACGCGTCCGTTAGCGCGCCCATTGGCAGCGGGAACGCGCATCACTAGCGCGTGCCATTTTCGGCACGCGCTAGCGATGTGCCGGTGTTTTGTGACGCGCCTCGGACGCTGCCTGCAGCATCTGAGGCGCGCCCGAGGTCCGTTCCCCGCTCTCGCAGATCGGGGATCTGCGCTAGCAGGGACGTTAAACGCGACCCCGAAAAAGACATTGCGTTAGCGCAATCCGCTAGCGCTTAGCGCTAAATGGATTGCCCTAACGCAATCTGAACCTAGCCTAAGTCATATTGCACGACTCGTTAAAGGGATGATTGTGACTTGTAGGATCGCTACTTCCAACAGGTGGCGCTATAGAGTTTAAGTCCTCTTTTTCTCAGAAGAGGCAATTTGCATATCTATGCAGTGTGAGCATTCAATATTCATATCCATTTTACGCTTCTATCTATGCCCATACTTAATCCAGACTCAGAATAAACAGGATGCGCTGGAGACGTCAAATTAAGGCTACGTTCAGACTAGCGTTATGCTAGTTTGCGTCGGGCGACGCAGCGGCGACGCACGCGTCATGCGCCCCTATGTTTAACATGGGGGACGCATGCGTTTTTGTTTGTTGCGTTTTGCCGCAAGCGTCGGACCAAGAAAACGCAACAAGTTGCATTTTTCTTGCGTCCGATTTTCGGCAAAAAAGACGCACGCGTCGCAAAACGCAGCGTTTTTGCGTGCGTTTTGCCGCGTTTTTGCGTGCGTTGTGCGTTGCGTCGCCTATGCAGCGGCGCACAACGCTAGTCTGAACGTAGCCTAAGTGCACTTAATGAATCTGACATCATGTACTTGTCAAGACTGATGTAGCAGGAGCTTACACATGCCTGTCTTGATGAGTCTGCCCCCAAATCTTATTAAAATGTACCTCCAAACAAAGCTCTTCATATCTGTTCTAGGCATGTAATGTTTGCAGCCAACCCTATACATCAGCATTGTTCTGTAAAGATGGTGAACAGCTAAAGCTATTCTAGATTGTGAGCCCCATCTGGGACAGTGATGATAATGTGTGCAACCTGTAAAGCGCTGCGGAATATGTTAGCACTATATAAAAATAAAGATTATATAAAAATAAAGATTATTAAAGCTAACCGAGGATCAATTTGGAGAGAAATGTAATTATTCTTTGCTTTCCTCATATTGGAATTACCAACTGTATATTCTTTGCTTGCATCTCAGGTCTGAAGGGGAAAAATACTGATACAGTAGAAAAGAAAGAGCCCACTGCAGTTTATGAAGAACTACTAAGGCAGAAACAGGAGAAGAAAGAGCAGGAATTGTTGAAGAAGATGCAGCATGTCACTGCCTGCACCAACATCATCCCTCTGGGCCGAGACCGATGGTACAGGCGATTTTGGACATTCTTCTCTATACCAGGGCTTTTTGTGGAGGAGGATTATACCGGTATAACGGAGGATATGTTACAACCTCAACCTCTTTCTGAAAGAGAAATTGAAAGTAATCCTACAGTGAACGGTCATGATTCGCCTGTGAGAGATGCAGAGGAGAAAGTACAGCTTCCTAAGCCTGTAGGCAAGCCAAACTGCTGGAGCTACTATAGCACAGTAGATCAGCTGGATGAACTGATCGAGTCCTTGAACACACGCGGGTATAGAGAAAGTAATCTTAAAGACATGCTCGTACAAGAAAAGACGAGGATCTGCCAAAGATTGAGTAATTTCCCCACCAATCGTTTCCATATCTCAGGTATTGCTTTAGTATTGTGATATCCAACATGGTATCAATGAAAGTGCAATTTCTTACCTAGTTTGTCACAATAACTGTGCAACAGTCAGTTAACCTCTTGTACAGGTTGGTTTGGAAAGATTTGGCTGGGAACAAATACAGCAAGAGATCGAATATATTAAGGGGAGTTGTTTGGTAGAAACAATTGTCGCATATCCAGAGGATAGGTGTATAGCTTGATTGGTGGTGGTCCGACCACTGTGACCCGCACTGATCACCAGAATGGGGCTCTTAAACCCCTTAATGACAGCCAATACGTCTTTTAACTAACCTGAGATATAAGGGAATAGCATCCCCATACAGGTGACAATCCAGCAGCTGTCAGCTGTACACTATAGCTGACAACTTGGGTTGAAGTAGATGGACTTAGTCTTCCTTCAACCTTTCTAACTATGTTACTAACTTGCTGTATCAGCCACAATCGGTGTTTGCACCGTCCAGATCTGTTTAACCCCTTAGATGCTGCTGTCAATAGTGACTACATCATTATAATTGGTTAACAGAGTGTGGGGGATCGGGTGGTCCTGATGTTTGCCATGGCAATTTATGACCAAATAGCGGCCTTAGAGTCTGTCGGCTGTAGTAATCAGTTTAGAAGTTAGAGGGATTTAGGTGGTAAAAATACACTTTTTCATTTCTGTTATGCCACTTACATGAACCGTTAATAAACTACCTGACAGCTGTTTCCAATATGTCAGGGGGTGCTGTTTTTAAAATGTTATATCTTTTTGGGGTTTCCCAACATATGGGACCCTTAAAGGCACTTCAAATATGGATAAGTCCCTAAAAAAATACATTTCTCTATCGCTTCATTGGCGACACAGGAACCATGGGTGTATGCTGCTGCCACTACGAAGCTGACATTATGCACAAAAAAAGTTAGCTCCTCCTATGCAGTATACACCACACCGACTGGCATTCTGATATTCAGTTTAGCTTAATGTCAGTAGGAGGTGGACCCAGGTCTTTCATTAGACCCATATCTACCTCAGTGTGCCTTGTTCCTTTTCAGGTATCTGGAGGGATAAAGTGTTAACAGTCACTGCTGTACTCCCACAAAGAGACTCAGTACGGCGTGTACTGCCACCCTGTATTATTATTATTATTATTTATTTATATAGCACCATTGATTCCATGGTGCTGTACATGAGAAGGGGTTACATACAAGTTACAAATATCACATACAGTAAACAAACTAACAATGACGGACTGATACAGAGGGGCGAGGACCCTGCCCTTGCGGGCTTACATTCTACAGGATTATGGGGAAGGAGACAGTAGGTTGAGGGTTGCAGGAGCTCCGGTGTTGGAGAGGCGGTAGCTCCGGTGTTGGTGAGGCGGTAGCTTCGATAGTGATGAGGCAGCAGCGGTGTCAGTGCAGGCTGTAGGCTTTCCTGAAGAGATGAGTTTTCAGGTTCCGTCTGAAGGGTCGGACGTGTTGGGGCAGAGAGTTCCAGAGGATGGGGGATATTCGGGAGAAGTCTTGGAGGCGATTGGATGAGGAGCGAATAAGTGTGGAGGAGAGAAGGAGGTCTTGGGAGGACCGGAGATCACATGAGGGAAGATATCGAGAGATTAGTTCAGAGATATATGAAGGAGACAGGTTGTGGATGGCTTTGTAGGTCAGTATTAGTAATTTGAACTGGATACGCTGAGGGAATGGGAGCCAGTGAAGAGATTTGCAGAGGGGGGAAGCGGAGGAGTAGCGAGGAGAGAGATGGATTAGTCGGGCAGCAGAGTTAATGATGGACTGGAGAGGTGCAAGGGTGTTAGCAGGGAGGCCACAGAAAAGGATGTTGCAGTAGTCAAGGCGGGAAATGATGAGGGCGTGCACAAGCATTTTAGTAGATTGGGGGTTGAGGAAGGGACGGATCCTGGAGATATTTTTGAGCTGGAGGCGACAGGAGGTGGAAAGAGCTTGGATGTGTGGTTTGAAGGACAGGGCAGAGTCGAAGGTTACTCCGAGGCAGCGGACTTCGGGTACAGGGGCAAGCATGATGTCATTGACTGCGATAGATAGGTCAGGTAAGGAAGATTTGTGGGATGGAGGAAAGATGATGAGTTCAGATTTGTCTACATTGAGTTTGAGGAAGCGAGAGGAGGAGAAGGAGGAGGAGATGGCTGATAGGCACTCTGGGATTCTGGACAGCAGAGTGGTGACGTCTGGGCCAGAGAGGTAGATCTGAGTTTCGTCAGCATAGAGGTGGTACTGGAATCCATGGGACTTTGAGTTGTCCCAAGCCAAGTGTATAGATTGAGAAGAGTAGGGGTCCTAGAACTGTATCCTCACATGTCTGGCCGGCAGGATCAAGACCCCTAACACAGAAGCGTGTTTAGGAGATACCGACCGGTCCTAGCCCCGTCTCCGACCCACTCGCCCACCAGAGCCTGTCGGTTTGAGGAGACGAGGACGTCCATCAACAGGTTTTTTTGCAGGATGTCCCTTACATTCCTTGGATGATGAGGTAAGTATACAGATGAAGAAAGGTGAGTATTTGCCCCCGTTTCAGCTAGTATCCTCATAAATCCTTCTCCTAAGAGTAGGACTCAGGGTTTTTTTTGTACCGGGAAGGCACTGTCTTACAGTTTGGGGGTCCAGGGCCCTTACCTCACCCTGGATCTCTTTTGCATAGTTTCCCCGTTCTCAGCTTTTTTTTTTTCTTGGTTCTGGCGGTCACAGCTTTCCATAGCTCCGCCCACTCCTCCCGGCTTCAGCACAGACTGAGACCGGCGCCATCTTTGTCCTCCCGGATTGCATGGTTGGCTCCGTCCACTCCTGGCTTCAGTGCGGGCTGCTATCAGGGCCATCTTTCTCCTCTTGGATCGTGCGGTGGACTCCACCCTCCCTCTTCCGGCCCTCCTCTTTTTTTGCAGTGCATCGTCTCGGTGCGTGGACTTAGCGGGGTTTTCCTATAGGACCTGCCTTCCCCTACCGACCTTTCCAACCTCTACTGCAGGAAGCTAACTACAGGACATCTGTCGTGAGTAGCTCTGCACTGCAGACTGACACTTTCCTCTGCTCCTGTCCCCTAACCTTCTGTTCATCATGTCCAAGGGAGAACGTTCCCGTCCTCCTCTTCCTCTGCTTTAGTTAGACACTTTGTGTGTTCTTGTAAATGCAGACTTCCCACAGGTCAGTCCTCTCCCCTCTGTCAGGACTGCAGCAACCCCACTGTACCCACCGCTCATGAGCCCCCTACTGTCCCAAGTGAGAGTGAGGCCCCTGTCCCAGGGTGGGCTTCCTCTCTATCTCAGTCTGTGGCGGATCTCACCAGGGTATCTCAGACCCTGATGTCTGTTCTTGATAAGTTGCCCCTGCAGCCTTCCGCGGTTGCCAGCAGGTCACAGGAAGCCCCGTCCGATCCTGCCTCAAAAGATCCAGACAGGAGTGCCTGTCCCAGGCCTCTTCCCCCTTCCATCTCACCCCACGGTCCGCCTCAGCGGTCTGTTTCTTCCCGGTCCTCCTCTCCCGAGTAAGGCGAGGCGTTCTCGGACGCACCATTGTAGGATGGTTTGGAGCTGAATTCGGACCAAATCGCTAACATGAGGGATATGGTTCAGAGCCTCATTGGGTCAATCAACCAGACCTGTGACATCAAAGATTCCTCTACGGAACCCACGGATCAGGCGGTTTCGTTTAGATGTTCTAAACCACCTTCCAAGGTCTTCACTCATTCTGAATTCGAGGAGCTTCTGGAAAGAGAGAGAATCCGACCAGACGCTTTCAAAGAGGAAAGCGCCTTGGCGTGTTATATCCTTTTTCTCCACAGCTCACCGCCAACTGGACTATGTCACCCTCTGTGGACCCGCCAGTTTCTAGACGGTCTACCAACACGGTCCTTCCTTTTTCTGGTGGAGCATCTGAAGGATTCTAATAGAATTATAGAATACTTTGCGAAGTCAGCCTTCGAAGCGGCTGTGTCTGTGTCCGGCCTTTGCTTCCACTTGGGTTTCAAAGTCTGTAGCCAAATGGGCAAAACAACTCCGCCAAGGCATTCTGGCTGGGGCGCAACCAGAACAGCTGGCGGAGCTTGCCAACCAGATTTCTCACGCAGGTGAGTTTTTGGTTTCTGCCTCCTTGGATGCCACGTCTTGTACAGCTCAGGCATCCAGCAATGTTGTCATCCGGCGGACCGTTTGGCTTAAGGCCTGGCAGGCGGACTTGTCATCAAAGTCCCTTACCAGCCTTCCTTTTCAGGGATCGTGCCTATTCGGTTCCAAGCTGGATCAAATTAAGGACGCCACTGGTGGCACAAGTTCTCTTCTTCCGCTTTCCAAAAACCTCGCTGTCCTCTGACGAAGCGGCAGTTTCGGTCCCTTTTTTGTTGTGCTTTGCTTTTACAGATTCCTTTTCCCACCAACATAGGCCACAAACGCGCCAGGATAGGAAGAAGGTTTCGTTTAGACCCACCCCTTCCTGGTGCTCTCGATACTCCCAGGGAAGATCCACAAGGTCTAGATCCGGAAGGTCTACCTCGGCATGACTCTCAACAAGATCCCAGCGCTTCTCCTAAGCTAGGGGGCCGTCTTCTTTTCTTCAGAGATGTTTGGCTCACCTCAGTGGAGGATGCATGGGTCAGGGAAGTTGTATCGTCCAGATACAAAATGGAATTAGTTTCTCGGCCCCGGGATCGCTTCTTCGAATGTCTCCCTCCAAGAGACCCGGCTCTCGTCCTGGCTTTCTTTGCAGCCATCGCCTCTCTCCTCCGCTCGGGGGTAATTGTTGCCGTTCCAGAAAGAAAGAGGTTCACAGGTTTCTACGCAAACCTGTTTGTGGTGCCGAAGAAAGACGACGCGGTTCGCCCCATTCTGAATCTCCAGTTACTGAACAAAAGGGGTTTGTCTGCGACATTTCAGGATGGAATCCCTTCGTTCAGTAATCGCTTCCATAGAGGCACAGGAATTTCTGTGCTCCATTGACATTCAGGACGCCCATCTTCATGTTCACATATTTCCGGTACATCAGATTCCTACATTTTGCTGTACATCAGGAGCATTTCCAGTTTGTCTCCCTGCCTTTTGGTCTCGCTACCGCTCCCAGGGTCTTCACAAAGATCATGGCAGCGTTGATGGCCTTTTTGAGGATCAGAGGTCTGGTGCTCCTTCCATACCTCGACGACCTCCTCATCAAGGCTCCGTCTTTTTCTCAGGCTCACGAAAGTCTGACCATCATTCTCGACAATCTGACCCGACTCGGGTGGCTGGTCAACAGGAATAAGTCCTGTCTTGTTCCATCTCAGCGCCTCATGTTTCTAGGCATGCTGTTCGACACCCGTCTGTCAAGGGTTTTCCTTCCCGAGGAGAAAAGAGCAATTCTCTGCAGGGAAGTTTGCTTGCTTCAGAGCCCTTGGCTTACATCCTTCCGATCGGCCTTGAAGGTCCGGGGAGGATGGTGGCAATGTCGGAGGCGATCCCCTTCACTCAATTCCACTTAAGACCACTTCAGCAAGCAATTCTTTGGCAGTGGGACAAGTGTCTTTTCTCTGGATCACCTGATTCGACTCTCGTCCTGGGTCAGCGGTCTCTCAATTGGTGGTTGTCACCCCTCATCTTCCACGGTCGGTCCTTCCTTCCCGTTCACTGGCAGGTGGTGACGACGGATGCCAGCCTTCTTGGCTGGGGGGTGGTGTTTCGTCACTTGACTGTCCATGGACTTTGGTCGGCGCAGGAATCCACTCTGCCGATCAACGTCCTCGAGATTCGGGCCATTTTTTTTGTCCCTCCTTCACTGGGAAAGACTTCTCAGGGGTCTGCCAATCCGAATTTAGACGGACAATGCCGCGGCAGTGGCAAATGTCAACCACCATTGAGGGACTCTGAGTTCCTTGACGTTGGCCGAGGTCTCCAAGATCCTCCTTTGGGCGGATGGGAATGGTCCCTGGATCAGGAGGTCTTCCATCAAATTTTCCTTCGACGGGGGACTCCGGATGTGGACCTCATGGCGTCCCGACTGAACAGGAAAGTCCCTCTGTTCGTCTCCAGGTCCCGCGATCCTCTCGCCGTGGACGCTGATGCGTTGGCCATTCCTTGGCCGCAGTTCGTGCTTCCCGATCTGTTCCCTCCCCTTCTTCCCAAGCTGCTGAAGATCATCAAGGTGGAGGGGGTGCCGGTCATTCTGATCGCATCGGATTGGCCCAGAAGGTCTTGGTTCGCAGTGCTTCCTGCACTGACTGTGCGCGCCGGCCAGCCGTAAAGCAGAGCACAGCGGTGATGTCACCGCTGTGCTTTATGGCCAGCGCTCAGTCAGTGCGGGAAGCTGACGGCGAGGGACGTGACAGACACCAGAATGTAAGTATGTAGTGTTTGTTTTTTTTTTTTTACATTTACAGTGGTAACCAGGGTAAATATCGGGTTACTAAGCGCGGCCCTGCGCTTAGTAACCCGATGTTTACCCTGGTTACCAGTGAAGACATCGCTGGATCGGCGTCACACGCCGATTCAGCGATGTCAGCGGGTGATCCAGCGACTAAATAAAGTTCTGGCCTTCTAGCTCCGACCAGTGATGGCACAGCGGGATCCTGATCGCTGTTGCGTGTCAAACACAACGATATCGCTATCCAGGACGCTGCAACGTCACCATCGCTATCGTTATCGTTGTTAAGTTGTTCAGTGTGAAGGTACCTTAAAGCATTATTACTGACTAGATTGTGGCCCGATTCTAACGTATCGGGTATTCTAGAATATGTAGGTACGTACTATATTGCACAGTGACATAGTATAGAACACCACCGACGTAGTATGTAACAGAGCTACATAGTATGTAGCACAGCCCCGTAGTGTATAGCACAGCCCCATAGTGTATAGCACTGTGGGCACTATATGCGTGGTTAAAAAAGACTTAAAATAAAAAATAAACATATACTCACCTTCCGAAGGCCCCTTGAAGACCCTGGCGCCTGTGTGCGGTGCACACGGCAGCTTCCGGTCCAGGGTTGGTATGAGCGCAGGACCTGTGGTGACGTCGCGGTCACATGACCGTGACGTCATGGCAGGTCCTTCTCGCATAGCATCCTTAGCACCGGAACCTGCTGCTTGCCCTGCCGAGGACAGTGCGCCACGTCGGAGGGTGAGAATAACCTTTTTTTTAAATTATTATTATTATTTGTCACATTAGATCACATTGTCACAATAGTAAAAAGACTTGATGCTGCATAAGCAGCATCAATAGTAAAAAGTTGGTCATACAGGGTTAATAGCTGTGTAACGGAGTGCGTTACTCC
The DNA here is from genome assembly GCF_032444005.1 of Ranitomeya imitator. NCBI lineage: Eukaryota > Metazoa > Chordata > Amphibia > Anura > Dendrobatidae > Ranitomeya > Ranitomeya imitator. Next base: position 711,295,497 of record NC_091282.1, on the reverse strand, counting down.
GCGGCATAACGCAGTCCGTTAACGCTGCCATTAACCCTGTGTGAGGGTTGACAGGAGGGGAGTATGGAGCGGGCACTGACTGCTGGGAGGAAGGAGCGGCCATTTTGCCACCGGACTGTGCCCGTCGCTGATTGGTCATGGCAATGTTCATAGAAGTTTTGCCACTACCAATCAGCGACTTGATTTCCATGACAGAGGCAGCGACCAATGAATATCCGTGACAGACAGACAGACAGACGGAAGTGACCCTTAGACAATTATATAGTAGATGTACTGGATAGGGCTAGATTCCTGGGCTCTGACAACGGTGTCCTCCACTAATTGTTATAATTGCTAGTGAAGGGTCCTAGTGGGACCACTGAACATGCCCATCCACTGCTCCGTGCAGACGGCTAGTTACTAGCTGTGAGTAGTAATGAGCGAATATACTCATTACTCGAGATTTCCTGAGGACGCTCGGGTGTCCTCCGAGTATTTTTTAGTGCTCGAAGATTTATTTTTTTTTAGCCGCTGCTGGATGATTTACATCTCTTAGCCAGCTTGATTACATGTGGGGATTCCCTAGCAACCAGGCAACCCCCACATGTACTTATGCTGGCTAACAGATGTAAATCATTCAGCTACAGCGATGAAAACTAAATCTCAGAGCACTAAAAAATACTCGGAGGACACCCGAGCGTGCTCGGGAAATCACGAATATATTCGCTCGTCACTAGCGGTGAGCAAATGTGCTGGGATAAGGCGTTATCCGTGCATGATCTGGTGCATGCTCAAATAATGTCAGTCCCCACGGTTGCATGTCTTGTGGCTGTTCGACAGCTGCAATATATGCAGGGATTGCTTAAACTGTCAGTCCGTGCGTGTGTTGCCGGTGTCCAACAGCCGCGAGACATGCATGCGCAGGGACTTGAAAATATTATTCGAGCGCTCTGAAGTCACTCTGTTAGCACTAAAGCATGCTCAGATGTCACCTTATCCGAGCACATTTATTCATCACTATTAGCTACACTTTTGCACCAGGTAGAACAGGAGGTGACAGTCTCGTACTGGTGGAGGCTTTTCCAGCACTTGCTATTATTTTAATAGAATTAAATAAGCACTAGATTTTATAATGCACCCAGAGAGCTGAGCCATTTTCAGTTTCTGCAAATTTTCTAATATATAGTGTATCCTTCATATACTGTACAGAATGCTTCACTATACAGTAGTTAACTGATGTATTCTTATAGTAGCATGCAGCTATAAGGTAGATTGTTTTGATAAGTATTTTTATTTTATTTATTTTTGTAGACATTCCACCTGCAACAGATCCTAAACCTGGCAGGGGGAGACTGGGAAAAGCACCAGATGTTGCACAGATCCCTGCAAAAAAGCAGCTAGAACACAGACTCTGTGAGCTCCTGCTAGACATCGAACACCGGATTTACCAGGGCACACTTGGCTCTATTAAGGTATGCTTTAAAGGGAACCTGTCACCCCCAAAATCGAAGATGAGCTAAGCCCACCAGCATCAGGGCTTATCTACAGCATTATGTCCGGTCCGATGGGCGTCGCGGTCCGGTTCAGGGCCTCTTATCTTCATAGGATGACGTCCTCTTCTTGTCTTCACGCTCCGGCGCAGGCGTACTTTGCACTGGACCTCTCTGACCTTTCCCGGCGCCTGCGCACTGCAGTACTTTGCTCTGCCCTCAACAGGGCAGACAAAGTACGCCGGAGCCGCAGCGTGAATACAAGCAGGACGTCATTCTAAGTAGATGCAATTGAAGGGACCGGAACCGCGACTGTGGACCGGAACCTCAACCCACCCCCCGCACCCTCCCCACCCTCCAGGTGAGTATAATTTAACCTCTTTTTCTCATCTTTCAGGATACATCGGGGGCTTATCTACAGCATTACAGAATGCTGTAGATAAGCCCCTGATGCCGGTGGCCGCAGCTTATAGGCGAATTTTGGGGTTGACAGGTTCCCTTTAAGACAAATGCTGGGAAAACATTTAGCTTTCTTTATTACAAAAATTGACATATAATGCTCTTTACAGTTCATGATGAGCCCCATAAGATGCTCCATACAAAATACGCCCCATATAATTCTCCATACAGTTTATGATGGGCCCCATAAGATGCTCCATATTAAAATATGCCCCATATAATGCTGCACAAATGTTGATTATGGCCCTATAAGATGCTCCATACAGACATTTGCTCCATATAATGCTCCACAAATGCTGATTATGGCCCCATAAGATGCTCCATAGATGCATTTGCCCCGTATAATGCTCAACAAATGCTGATTATGGCCCCATAAGATGCTCCATAGAGATATTTGCCCCGTATAATGCTCCACAAATACTGATTATGCCCCATAAGATGCTCCATACAGACATTTGCCCCATATGCTGTTGCTGCGATTAAAAAAAAATCACATACTCCCCTCTCAGGCCCCCGGCACTTGCTATACTCACCTTTCCCGTTCCACCGATGGGCGCCGCTGTGTCTTCCCCGTCCTCTGCACTGACTGTTCAGGCAGAGGGCGGGGCACACTAATCGTGCCCTCTAACCTGAGCATCAGTGCAGAGGACGCAGAAGAAGGAGCGATGCAGAAGACGGAGCGGCGCCGACGGTGGAACGGGGGACAGGTGAATATAGCGCACTGCGTTATACTCACCTGCTCCTGGCGCTGTCCCTGCACGTCTGTTCGCCGGAAGCTTCTTACAGTAGTGAGCGGTCACATGGTACTGCTCATTACAGTAATGAATGTGCGTCTCCACCCCTATGGGAGTTTAGTCAGGTCCTTATTCATTACTGTAATGAGCGGTACCATGTGACCGCTCACTACAGGAAGAAGCTGCCGGCGCCCGGGAACCAGGGACCGCGCCAGGAGCAGGTGAGTATTACACAGCGCTGCTCCCCCTCCCCTGCCAACCCCTGGGAATGACTCGAGTATAAGCCGAGAGGGGCAATTTCAGCCTAAAAAAATGGGCTAAAATTCTCTTATACTGTAGTAGATACTGGATACGGTAGGTACTCCTCCATCCAAACTCCAGGTAATTGTGCGTTTGTTTCGTTAGCAGAACTCGTAGGTAGGTACAACATCGTGTGTATGGAAAAGCCAATCCAGTTTTGGCAGAAAATCCTAAGTGTAGTGTTTTTTGTATTTAAAAAAAAAATAAAAAATGGGGCCCTAAAGGTGGTGAATAGTGATGAGCGAGTGTACTCGTTGCTTGGGTTTTCCCGAGCAAGCTCTGGGGGATCTCCAAGTATTTGTAACTGCTCGGAGATTTAGTTTTTGTTCACGCAGCTGCATGATTTACGGCTGCTAGCCAGCCTGAGTACATGTAGGGGTTGCCTCTTTGCTATGGAATCCCCACATGTATTCAAGCTGTGTGGCAGCTGTAAATCATTCAGCTGCAGCGATAAAGTAAATCTCCGAGCAGTTACAAATACTCGGCGATCACCCGAGCGTGCTCGGGAAAACCAGAGCAACGAGTACACTCTCATCACTAGTGGTGAAGGCATCAAACTTCTCTTCTTGCCATAAAAGATACTGTAACCCTCACGGACTATATTAGTCAATTCAGCAAGTTTTGAGTTGGCCAGTTTCTTCTGGTGTTTGTTACATCCATCTGTTTTTTTTCCCCTCGCCTCACCTCTTTATCCAGGTACCTGACAGGCAGATATGGAGATCTGCTCTTGAGAACTGCTCATATGACTTTTTGAATAATGAAACAAAAGAAAATGGGGACATGAAACTGGAAGACATGGAAATTGAAAATGACATGAATCAAAACAACAAGGACAGGTTTGGAGACTTCTAGAGAAATTAAATGCTAGCATCTAGCGTTGGTGATGAGCTGATAGCTAGGATTAAGCTGTAGTGGTGCTGGACACTCTTTGCACCAAGTAATCAAGAAAAAGAGCGCCTCTTGGCAGTGACTCTGCTTTGGCTAATATTAGAGGTTACTGTATGTATGTGCATGTTGTAAAGTTTAAATGCTATTTTGTGTAACAACTCGGACCTGAGGACTCCCCCACTAAGAAGCAGGCAGGAGCATTGGCCTCATGCATGAGTGTGCGCACACAGCGGTGTATGGGTGCAATAGTAAGTCTAATGTTTTCCTGCAGGCTCCAAACTTTGAAAACCGAAAGCCAAAGTGGCACATCCTCTAGTACCAGCACTCCTCACCCAGCAATGAATTCTGTACATTATCTGGCGCAAGCATTACTGCAGATAGAGCAAGGAGTGGAACGCAGATACCTAAAGGCTCCCCTGGGTAAGCTGGCAGAGACTGTTATTGTGTCTAGTGAAGTATCTTCTTTTATAGAGCAAAGTCTAATCATTAACTTTTAATGAGAGAAAAGAAATGCCAGCACTCACCCGATCTGAAGGTAAATCAGTCCATTTTTATTCTCATTCGATTTTGGACTATGACATAAAGTGCAGTAGTGCTGTCAGTGCAGGGATTTTACCAGAAAAAAATAGACATGACAGACAACAACAGTTTCGTGCTTCACTTGCACTTCTACAGGTCTGTGTTCATGCAAGTGAAGCGCAAAGCGGTCGTTGTCTATCGTGTCTTTTTTTTTCTTGTAAAATACCTGCACCTGCATTGAAAGCACTACCGCACTTTGTGATAGTCCATGATGGAATGAGAATAAATGGGGACTGATTTACCTTCAGATCGGGTGAGTGCTGGCATTTTCTTTATCGCTTCATTGGGGACATAGGTAACCAAGGGTGTATGTTGCTGTCGCTAGGAGGCTGACACTAAGCAAAAAGGGAAAATAGCTGCTCTCTCGCAGTATACACCCACCGACAGGCACCAAGTACCTCAGTTTAAGCTTAGTGTCGGTAGGAGGCGGACCTGGGTCTGCTACCAGATCCGCATTTTCCTTTTCAGGTTCCTTGTTTGTGTTTATTAACCTTTTCCCTTTCTTTCAGGTCTTCTGAGGGTAACGGGGAGTAATTTCTCACCCTGTTTTCCCGTATTTATGCCACTGAGTAGAGCAGTGTGGTGTCACCCACATCGCCCACTCTCAAGCCCACAGGCAGGACCTAATCCCCTGTCACCTTTACGGGTGTTTCAGGGTGAAGCCCTGTGGCCGGTCCTTTGTCTTTTCCCCACCCCTCTCTTCGGAGAGGGCTGGGAGGAAGACCGTGGCCTCCCCCCTTCTGGTAATGGGTTGATGCCATCTTCTGCACCGTCTGGAGACTGTGCGGGAAGGAGGATCCTGGATACCAGCGACTCTCTCCCACCCGAGGGCTCCTGATAAGATCCTCAAAGCTGCTGAGGGACTGGGACTCACCACAGGTATGTTTCCTCTTCTCCCTCCGCAGCAGCAGGCGTCATCCCCGAGGTACTGTCCCTTTAGGGACAGGGCGGCGTTAGTGGTTGAGGGCAGCCGCGGCCATTTTTCCAATGGCGGGGCTCAGCAATTGCGGACACTTGCAGCGCGCTTTTTTCCACACCAAACATGGAGCTTCACCTTCCTGGCTGTTCATGCTCCCGGTGTGTCCCCCAATTGAAGGGGGACCTTTGTTTACGCTGGTTGGCAGATTCTTCTGTCTGTTCATGCTCCCGGCGTGTAAGCCAATAGGACGCTTGCTTTCTCTTCTGCCAGTCGGGACATTGCAGCACTGTGGGGCAAGCCGAGGAGACTCTGTATACTGCTGCGCGCTCTGCAATCCTGTGCTCTCTGAGAAAACAAGCACACGACAAGAATATGCATAGCAAGATAATGTAGTCAAAGAGATATTAATGAAAGTGCCATGCCACAAGGACTAAGGTTTATCACCGAAACGTGCGTTGGGGAGGGCGCACGGACCCTGGATCTAGTCTACTCGTTTGCCCTGTTTTCTAGGTAAGGTATAATCATGATACTTATATTATTGGGCCCTCTTTAGTAGCTATGTACGCAGATGGTGGTACTTATATTTTGTAACATAGTGGTAATGACTTCTTAATCCACCTGGTACTAGTAATGAGTGGACTTTGACCCCGGCTCCGTGCGCTCCGTTTATGCTCTTTTCAGTGGTGTCCCTGTGCACCCTGTGGTACTGAGCCACATTTGTTCTGGTTTTATATGTATACATTTTTCTTTTTATATAATAAAGTTGATGTTTACACAGTTATATTGGGTTTCTGATCGTTTTTGGGGTCTTGATTGATCCATATTTCGTTTAATCCTGTGCTCTCTGTAGACCTGTGGACGCTCTGCACACAGGGAGACACAGCTTCCATAGTTCTTTCTGCTGGTCGACGTGAGCATCGGGTAGGCTCTGTGCTTTTTTTTGTCATATCTCCTCCATAGCAGTATCTCCAAGGCTCAACTTATGCCCAACCCTAGAGAGGCTTTTTCTTGCCTTTTTAACCCCACCGTGATTCACTACACCTGTGCCCTTTGTAACAGAAAGTGGTCTTCAGGCCAGTTCTCCCCTTTCTGCCTGTTCTGCAGCCCATCCCCCTTTCCCCCCGCCATGTCTGCCCCACAGGAGCCCTCTAACGCCCGGGATGAGAGCACTCCCCTCCCTCCGGAATGGGCTGTTGCCATGTCAGTCGGTCTCTGATCTGACAAAACTTTCACAGTCCCTGGTTCAGGCCCTGGAATGACTTCCACATTTGTCCAATGCCACCAATGCTCCGAACGCCTCTCATGGTGATTCGCACCTGACCGCGACCTTCACAAGGACAAATCTGGCACAAGGCTAAGGAAGTGAGCTCTTTCCGGTTCTTCTTCCATTTCTCCGGGTCCCTCTGCATCCTCCTGTATGCATTCCTCTCCCCCATGCCCCCTCCTCCGAGGTGGCTTTTGGCACAGATGTGGATTCAGAGTTTGAGTCTGATATGGACCCCAAAGATGCTGGATATGGTCAATAGACTTATCCTGGCTATTACCCAAACTCTGAAGGAGATGGAGTGCTCCTGAGCAGGTGCCTTGTCCTCCTTGAGGTTCAAACGGGTAAAACGCCCTTCCCGGAGTTTCCCTAATCACAGGGAATTTGAGGCAATTATGTCCAAACACTGGGAACACCCTGGGAAGCGTTTCCCAGGAAGGAAGCATCTCGATATTTTCTATCCCTTTAGCCCAGACCTTGTTGGTAGATGGGCAGAATCCCCTAATGTGGATCCACCAGTTTCTCGCCTGTCTTCTAAGACAGTCCAAAGTCTGCTGGACGGTGCTTCCATGAAAGATTCTACACAGACAGAATCCTTGGCTAAGTCAGCTTTTGAAGCAGCTGGCGACTGTCCCATTTTTGTCTCCACTTGGGTGGCAAAGTCCATGTCCGCCTGGGCAAGAATGCTTCACCAGGGCATCCTAGCGGCAGCTCCTCCGGATGAGTTGGCTAACCAGATTGCTCATGATGGCAAATATCTTTTGATCCCTTCCTTGGATGCAACTGGTTGCTCTGCCAGGGCTACCAGCAATATTGTGGCTGTTAGCCGCAATCTCTGGTTGAAAGCATGGAATGCTGATCCACCGTCAAAGTCCCTCACTGGCCTTGCCTTCCAAGGCTCTAGACTTTTTGGGTCCGAACTGGATTAAATAATTTCCGATGCGACTGGCTGGAAAAGCACCTCGCTTCCCCAGTCCAAGCCTAAACGTCTTTTTAATAAGAGGAGGTCACTTCAATTTCATTCATTTCGGCCTTTTTCTGCTTCAGGAACTTCCGCCCAGCAGGACCGCTCTTCCGTCCAAGGGGAAAGGAAGAGGCCGTCTTTCAAGCCAACCTCTCGCCAGTGATCAAAAGGGTCCACTCATCCAAGTCTTCAGGGTCCACACCAACAGGATCTCCTCAGATTGACGGATCACCCCGATCGAGGAATCTCAGGGTGGGAGGCCGTCTTCTTGTCTTTCGGGACGCCTGGTTGTCAGTGGTCGACGCCTGGGTCAGAGCGCGAGTCTCATCCGGTTACAGAATCGACTTTTCTTTCTCCCACCCCAGGAAGACATTTTTGTCTCGCCCGCCAAAACTTCTGTCTCAGGCCCCAGGGGTCCTTCAGGCCGTCTCTTCCCTACTACGCACAGGAGTGATCGTACCCGTTCCCTGGAACAAAGTTTTCAGGGGTTCATCCACCGATTGTCAGGCAGCTAATCAGTTAGTGAGAAAGCAGTAAAAGAAGCAATAAGAATTAAAACTTAAACCAACACATAACACAATCTAGCACATAAAAATTAATCTACGGTGTGAACTATGTCCCCCAATGAAGGCACAGAGAATGAGCTTTTGCGGTCAGTATCCAAAATCCTCTTTTCTCTATCACTTGATTGGGGGACACAGGTAAACATGAGATGTCCCAAAGCAGTCCTAAGGGTTGTAAACAAAATGAAACCTGCCCAGATCAGGTCAGATGGTGGACATTTTGCCTCAAGAACCTTCCTGCCCAAACTTGCATCAGCCAGCATAGATATGCACCATGTAGAATTTGGAAAAGGTATAGATTGAGGACCAGGTAGTGGTCTTGCATAGCTGTGTCGCAGAGGCCTGGTGACGAATGACCCAGGAGGCCCTCACAGTGAGGATAGAGTGAATCTTCACTCCCGGTGGGGACAGTCTATCCTTGACTCGATACGGCTTCACTATGGCAGAGTGAATCCAACGAGCGATGGTAGCCCTGTAGGCTAGTCCTCTGCAATCACAATCAGAGATCATGAACAAAGAGTCAGAACGCGTGAAGGATGCTATTCTTCAAGTATAGGCACAGAGCCCTTATAGATTGCAACTTGTGAAGGAACCGTTCCAGAGAATGGGATGGAGACGGACAGAATAAGTGTCCTCAGTAAGGTGCAAGGGAGACACCACCTTGGGAAGAAAGGATGGCACCAGTCTAAGGACCACCTTGTCCTGATGAACAAGGGAAGAGCGGCACGAGAGAGCTACCAGTTCCGAGACTTGCCTGAGAGATTATGACAAGGAAGGAAACCTTCCAGGAAAGAAAGGATATGGCGATATATTGAATGGGTTCAAAGAGAGGTCCCTGGAGAACAATCAAGACTAGGTTAAGGTTCCACATGTCCATGGGAGGATGATGGGGAAGAACTGATTGTGCAACCCTGAGGGATAATCCTGACTCCATGCCGGACTGAAGAAAAACCAGGAGACTGAAAAGAAAAATACATGGACTCCACCTGTTTGGTTTTGCACCAGCGAAAGAAGGTCTTCCACGTAAGATGGTATATGGAGGAGGAAAAGTGTTTTCTTGCCTTGATCATGGTCTGAATGACCTGAGTCGAGAGAACTGCATTCCTCAGGACTACAGCTTGAACAGCCATGCCATTAAATTGAGACACTGAATCCTGGTGGAAGTGAAGTCCCTGAGCGAGAAGCTCTGGGCCACTCGTCAGTTTCTATGGGGTGTCTGCGAGGTTGACCACCTTTTGTGTACCAGGCCCAGAAGGGGCGACGAGGATGACATACTCCTTCTGCTTTAATCTTCTTGGCGAGTCTGGGTGTCAAGGGTAGAGGTGGGATGCAACAGGTCGAACTGGGACCACTTTGCGCCTCGTTCTGACCTAATGGTTGATGTATGCCACGGCATTGTTAGAATGAATGCATAATGGGTGACCTGCTAGCAGGTCCTGCCAGTGAAGGAGAAGTAGATTGCTCTTGAGTTCTAGAATGTTGATGGGGAGAGAGGACTTTTTTTTTTTTTTAATTGTCCCATCAGCCTTGAACTGTGTTGTGGAATGCTGCCCCCATCCTAGAAGACTGGCGCCCATCATAACAATCTGCCAGTGTAGTGGGAGGAATGGTCATCCACGCCAAATGGAAGGAGAGCACCACTAGCATGGACACTGTTTTACTCGCGAGGGTAGGAGGATCGGCCATTTCAGGGAGCGGGGGGAGGATCCTCTTGTCCCAGGTGGACTAGAGCAACTAAAAAGCATACATGGAACTGTGCAAAGAGAACTGCTTTCATGGCGGCGATCGTCTTGCCCAGGACACTCATTCGGAGCTGAAAGTGTGAGAGCGAGGGGCACCTGAAGGAGAAAATTCTAAGCAGGAGAGCCGAGACCTTTGTTTTGGGAAGGTAGACTCTTGCGGTGTCAAACTGTATGTAAAGGAAGACTAGGACGAGCTAGCCTAGGTGATTAAGTATCAAGAATGATCTGGAGACTCTCGCAGCATTCCAGGTGGTAGGAAGGAGCATTGATCAGAATGCCATCTAGATATCGGACGACCAGAATCCCTCTCGTAGAATTGCTATGACCTTGGTAACTACCCTGGACACAGAGGCTAAGCCAAAGGGAAGGACTGTGAATTGGTAGTGGTAATCTTGGACAGCGAATCTGAGTAATCTCTGAGGAAGCTCATATTGGGATGTGAAGATGGGCATATTGGATGTCTACTGAGCAGAGTAATTCCGAAGAAAATTCTATTTTCTCTCTCTCTCTCTCTCTCTCTCTCTCTCTCTCTCTCTCTCTCTCTCTCTCTCTCTCTCTCTCTCTCTCTCTCTCTCTCTCTCTCTCTCTCTCTCTCTCTCTCTCTCGATCTCTCTCGATCTCTCTCGATCTCTCTCTCGATCTCTCTCTCGATCTCTCTCTCTCTCGATCTCTCTCTCTCGATCTCTCTCTCGATCTCTCTCTCTCTCGATCTCTCTCTCTCGATCTCTCTCTCGATCTCTCTCGATCTCTCTCTCTCTCTCGATCTCTCTCTCGATCTCTCTCTCTCGATCTCTCTCTCTCTCTCGATCTCTCTCTCTCTCGATCTCTCTCTCTCTCGATCTCTCTCTCTCTCTCTCGATCTCTCTCTCGATCTCTCTCTCTCTCTCGATCTCTCTCTCTCGATCTCTCTCTCTCGATCTCTCTCTCGATCTCTCTCTCTCGATCTCTCTCTCGATCTCTCTCTCGATCTCTCTCTCGATCTCTCTCTCGATCTCTCTCTCGATCTCTCTCTCGATCTCTCTCTCGATCTCTCTCTCGATCTCTCTCTCGATCTCTCTCTCGATCTCTCTCTCGATCTCTCTCTCGATCTCTCTCTCGATCTCTCTCTCGATCTCTCTCTCGATCTCTCTCTCGATCTCTCTCTCGATCTCTCTCTCGATCTCTCTCTCGATCTCTCTCTCTCTCTCGATCTCTCTCTCTCTCGATCTCTCTCTCTCTCTCGATCTCTCTCTCGATCTCTCTCTCGATCTCTCTCTCTCGATCTCGATCTCTCTCTCTCGATCTCTCTCTCTCTCGATCTCTCTCTCGATCTCTCTCTCGATCTCTCTCTCTCTCTCGATCTCTCTCTCTCTCTCTCGATCTCTCTCTCTCTCTCTCGATCTCTCTCTCTCTCTCTCGATCTCTCTCTCTCTCTCTCGATCTCTCTCTCTCTCTCTCGATCTCTCTCTCTCTCTCGATCTCTCTCTCTCTCTCGATCTCTCTCTCTCTCTCGATCTCTCTCTCTCTCTCGATCTCTCTCTCTCTCTCGATCTCTCTCTCTCGATCTCTCTCTCTCGATCTCTCTCTCTCGATCTCTCTCTCTCTCGTTTCCGTCTGGCAGAGGACCCCAAATATACAAAAGGAATGGAATTGAAGAAAGCATCTCATAAGGGGGCGGGAGCTGTCGGCTTTGGTTGGGGAGGAGAGGTACTCTTCCGTTCAGTGGCATCAGAGGTGAATTGATCAAATTTGTTTCCTGAAGAGACACCTGGAAAATAAGGCTGGTGAGAGACTTCTTGGAATCCGTGTCTGTTCCAGGCCCTGACCCACAGGATTCTGCGGATGGCAATTGCATTGCTGACTGATAAATATTCGAGTTTGTAAATGAAAATGCAGACACTATTGTTTTTGAGCAGCCCATTATTCCCTTGTTTAATTTCTAGTTTAAAAATTGATAAGTTTAATTTGAAATTGAATGTACAGCTCCCAGTGCCTTTTGTGTATATGGAAATAAATGCTATTATGAGGATTGAGCTTTTTTTTTCTCAGCTCTTTTAAACACTCTGCTATTATTTTGCACATAATTGTATCTCCCACATTCCTATATTCCTATAGAGGTCACCAATTGTTTAGTCCTGGACAACCACTTTTACCCCTTTCCAACTTTGGGCGTGATAATACGCCCAAGTCTGACTCCCCCTGTTTGGTGCAGGCTTCGGCGCTGAGCCCACACCTTTCTGGGCACTTGACAGCTGATCTATACAGCTGATCTATACAGCTGACATGTGCCCACAACAGTCGTGGGTGGAATCGCGATCCACCCGCCACTGTTAACGAGTTAAATGCTGCTGTCAATCTCACGCTTACCCGAAGCGCATAGTTAATACCGCCCATCGGTAACCCCGTCACATGATCGTCGGTGGCATGACAGCCAGAATTCTGCAGCAGACCTCTATGGTTGTCATTGCCAGATTGCTATGAGCGCTCATAGCAAGCGAGCATTTCAGCTACATACTTGTGATCTGATCACCTGTGTGTAGCAGAAGCGCTCAAAGTATTGCAGCTTCTAGTCAAAATTGCATGATCAATCATCATGAGAAAGAAGAATTAACCCGATCGCTAAGCAGTGAGAAAATTAAAATCGCCAGAAGTACTTTTTGTTTTGTCACCGCTACATTGCAATAAAATGCAATAACAGGCAATCAAAAATTGTATCTGCACCAATATGGTATCAATGGAAACGTCAGCTCGTTGCACAAAAAATAAGCCCTCTCTCAGCCCCAGATCATGAAAAATATAGATGCTACAGGTCTTAAAAAATAGGGCACTTTTTTTTTAACAGATTTTGGAATTTTTTTTCACCACTCAAATAAAAAACCTAGATATGTTTGGTGTCTGCAACCTGGAGAATCATAATGGCAGGTCAGTTTTAGCAGTTAGTGGACATGGTTACACAAAAAAAAAAAAATACTGTGATTAGTTGTTTTTTTTTTTTTTTTGTTTTGTTTTTTTTTTGCAATTTCACCACACTTGGATTTTTTTTTTCTGTACACGATATGTTAAACCAGTGGTGACGTAAAAACTTAAAGCTCTGGCAAGAAGGGGAACAAAAAACAGAAATTCAAAACTACCCCTAGTCGTTAAAGGTTAATGGAGATTATCCCTTCATGCATTGACTTATTGCTAGGTTTTATACACATACACCAGTCATTGGGGGAATAAGTGTTATCTGTGCAGCTAAATTGCCATAGTAGTACAGCAGCGCTAGTTAAAGTAGGAGGTAGATCTTGCCTGAAATAATGTGGTCATCAATTGGACAGGTGATGCAGAAGATGGTAAGAAGAACTCTAAGTTTGATAAAAAGAAAGCCGAAAAAAATAAGAAAGATGAAGATCAAATTGGTGAAAGAGATGGTAAGTACGGTAACATTAAAGGTTTCTATCTTCTCACAGGAGACTGAATAAAACACGGCAACAATTCTGATTTGTCTTGTCTCATTGTAGATGGTAGCGAGAGTGGCCGTGTTCAGAGAACCTTGCTGGACCGCTGGCGAGAATCTTTACTAGCATCTGGCAGCTTGTCTCAAATCTTCCTTCACTTATCAACACTAGAACGCAGTATTTTGTGGTCTCGATCTATTCGTAACGCCAGGTGCAAAGTTTGCCGCAAGAAAGGAGATAATGAGAGCATGATCCTGTGTGACGGGTGTGAAAGAGGGCACCATATCTACTGTGTGAGGCCCAAGCTGAAGGTAATTTGAGCAGTCATAATTTTAATTAAAGGGACCCTGTCAACTTCCCCAAGGCCCCCAAACATGTCTGCTATTGAACCCTTTATTTACGTCTACAAACTTGATGACCCTATACTGGTGGGCTGATATTTGCTGAGAAAGTCCCTATACTTGTGGGCTGATATTTGCTGAGCAGGTCTAGGGGCAATCCTATAGAATTTATTTTACTACTAATGGGACATCTGTTTCCCTTAGAGGCTGATGCAATTGAAATAATTAAATTACATTATTTGCACTTTTTTGATAGCAGCAATCTTATCAATTTTAAAAGAACCCGCCTCAACTGAGTTTTCAAAACGCCCATATAAATAAGGCATATTTCATATCATTCATATGGAACCTGTCAGCTGCCCTAGCCCCACTAGACCACCACCATGTCTGACACCCTATCACGCCTCCCAATTTCTGCATTTTAATGTGTTTGTGGCATTGAGACACTTGACAAAAAAATTACCGTATATACTGGAGTATAAGCTGAGATTTTAAGCCAAAAAAAATGGGCTGAAAGTGCCACACTCGGCTTATACTCGAGTCGTGGGGGTCAGCGGGTGAGGGGGAGCAACGAGTGTCACATACCTGCTCCTGCCGCGGTCCCTGCGTGTCCCATGGTCTCCGGCGCCGCCACCTTCTTCCTCTGTTCAACGGTCACGTGGTACCGCTCATTACAGTAATGAATATGGACTCCACTCCCATAGGGGTGAGCCGCATATTCATTCCTGTAATGAGCTGTACCAGTGACCTCTGACAGAGGAAGAAGCTGCCACGCCTCCTGGAGACCATCTGTCCAGGAGAAGCAGGGACCGCGCCAGGAGCAGGTGAGTATTTCATATTCACCTGTCCCTCGTTCCAGCATTGGCGTCGCTCAGTTGTCCACGTGTCCTTTGCAGTGACTGTTCAGGTCAGAGGGCGCGATGACGTATTGGTGTGCGCGCCGCCCTCTGCCTGAACAGTCACTACGGAGAGACTGGACGCTGAGGAGCAGCGACGAGAGGTGAGTATGTAATTTTTTTTTTTTTTTTAATTGCAGCAGCATTACATGTGGCACGTTGTTATATGGAGCATCTATGGGGCCATACTGAACTGTATGGAGCATTATATGGGGCACATTGTTATATGGAGCATCTATGGGGCCATAATGAACTGCATGGAGCATTACATGTGGCACATTTGTATATGGAGCATCTTAAAAGGGGCCATAATGAACTGCATGGAGCATTATATGGGGCATATTTGTATATGGGTCATCTTATGGGGGCGTATTTGTATATGGGGCATCTTATGGGGCCATCATGAACTGTATGGAGCATTATATGGGGCTCCTGATTCAATATGGATATTCAAAAACACTTAACCTACTGATGTCTCATTTAATTTTACTTTCATTGGTACCTATTTTTATTTTTGAAATTTACCTGTAGCTGCTGCATTTCCCACCCTAGGCTTATACTCGAGTCATTAAGTTTTCCCAGTTTTTTGTGGCAAAATTAGGGGGGTTGGCTTGTACTCGAGTATATACGGTAAATCTTCATTCTGTGCTTGCATGGAACTGACTAGTTCAAGGGAACCTGTCACCCCGAAAATCGCGGGTAAGGTAAGCCCACCGGCATCAGGGGCTTATCTACAGCATTCTGTAATGCTGTAGATAAGCCCCCGATGTTACCTGAAAGAGGAGAAAAAGACGTTATATTATACTCACCCAGGGGTGGTCCCGCTGCTGGTCAGGTCGGATGGGCGTCTCCGGTCCGCTACGGCGCCTCCCATCTTCATTATAAGACGTCCTCTTCTGATCTTCAGCCACGGCTCCGGCGCAGGCGTACTTTGCTCTGCCCTGTTGAGGGCAGACAAAGTACTGCAGTGCGCAGGCGCCGGGCCTCTGACCTAGGCCCGGAGCCTCCGCACTGCAGTACTATCCTCTAAGGACTATCCTTTGAGTCCTTAGTGTACATTGCTCGGAGATAGACCAGACCTTTGTAGATGTATATCTATAGAGAGATATTGGTGAGTGAACATGTTCCTATAACACGATAGATCTATTTCTTAAGTGCAGTGAAAGGAAGGAAAAAAGCAGAGTCTGAACAGCACTTACTGTGAATGTAATGAAGCTGTACAGACATCACTGTCACTCCTCCTCACTATGGGGCCTACAGTTTCTTGCGTTAGTATTCACCCCCTTGGCTTTTTTCCTACTTTGTTACCTTACAACCTGTTTAAATATTTTTGCAATCCGATTTGTGTATGATGCAGTAAATAGTCTAAGTTGAAGTGAGAAAAATTGACATTAAATTTAAGGGATCAAAGAACTAAAAATTGTCATGTGCGCATGTATTCCTCTCTTTTGCAATGAAGTCCCTAAAAAAAAAATTTTGTGCAAGCAATTCTCTTCATAAGTCCCATGCTTAGTGACAGGACGTACAATGTGTGCAATCTAAGTGTTACAGGTCGATCAGTATATACACTTTACTTTTCCTGAAAGGCCACAGAGCTTGCAACACCATTAACAAGGGGCACCACTAACCAAACACCACCATGAAGACCAAGCCACACTCAAGTGGCTTAAGGATAAAAGTGTAAATGTTTTGGAGTGGCAGAGTCAAATCCCAGCCCTTAATCCAACTGAGAATCTGTCGTCAGACTTGAAGATTGCTGTACACCAGAGGAAACCATCTAACTTGTAGGAGCTGGAGCAGTTTTTCCTTGTGGAATGGGTAGAAATTCTGGTGGGAAGATGTGGAAAGCTGAGACTTATCCAAAGCTGTAACTGCTGCAAAAGGAGGCTCTACAAAATTCTGACTATAGGGAGGTGTGAATAGTTATGCACACTGATGTGATCACTTGGTTTTCTTTTTTTTTGTGAAGCACAGTTGTAGGCATTTTCTTTAAAACAGGAAAATTCCAGGTTGTGAAGAAGCAAAGCATAAAAATGCCAACGGTGTGAATACTTTTGCAAGCCACTGTGCGATAAATTATATATATAATATTGTGTGTGCTTTATAAACCTCCCAGCTATTCGGTAAGCACTATAGCTATTCGCTCATCCCTAGTAATTTACCCTATTACAATACACTTATAAATTCCATTTTTAGTTATAAAATGAAAAAAAATATATAATGGTTTATATATATATATATATATATATATATAGAGAGAAATACAATATGTATTTGTTTATTCTTTAAAATCATAAAGAAGCATAAGGTTATTTTGATTCCTGTTCAGTTTATTCCTGAAGGAGACTGGTTCTGCCCAGAGTGTAAACCTAGACAAAGGACCCGCAGACCGAACCGTAAGAGGACTTCACTGAATAGTGATGAAGAGGAGGAAGATATGCTAGAAGACGATGATATACAAGAGCAGTTGAACGATGAAGACTATGAGATTGCCATGTCAGAAGAAGAGAGGTCAGATAGAAACAAATACGTATTGTATTCTTGTGTGACAGACCACTTTAATAAATGTGCCTCATTTTATCATACATTTTAATGTTATAACGACACAAAATGGTGAGAAAATGGATCTTATTCATGGGAGTGATCCCCAAAATGTCCAGAGTTCTACAGTAGTAAAGTATAAAAAAAAAAAAAAAAAAAAAAAACCTTTAGTGTGCATATATTTAAGACAGTTGTGCACTGGAGTAAGATGTGGAAAATTAAAGAAGCGGGACAGACTTCTTGATAAATATGTTGCATCTGTCGAAGCTTGGAAAACTCTTTGGAAGCAATAGTGAAAAGATCAGCGTAAAAATTACATTGCAGGTCCCATAATGTCGCCTTTGTGTATCATATCAGCTATTGGTAACCTCTAGTTGACATGTTAAAATGTAAACACCAGGAAAAAGATCCATGGATTTAATTCTAGCTGCTTTTTTTATCTGCAGAAGGTTTATTTTTCTGTACATTTTTTTTTTTCAGCCCTCCAAAGAAGGGGAAAGCCAAATTAAAATTGCCCTTAAAGACTAAAGGAAAACCTGGTAGAAAACCAGGACCCAAAAAGGGAGCAAAGAAAGAGTCGGGGAAGACTCCGAAAAGTCAACCAGACACACCCAAAAACAATTTGCAGTCTCCAAAAGGAAGAGGTAGAGGGAAAAAGGCCAATTCTGCCCCCCCATTAGAAAAAAAACCTGGTTCCCATTTATCCATTCACAGTCCACAAGAAAATGAACCACATGATACATCTCTTCTAGAGCTGGTTTCAGTTCATTCAGAAGGCAGGGGTCGGGGCAGGGGCCTAGGCAGAGGTAAAAAAATGAAATCCGTTGACAGCACTCCTGTAGGAAACCCGTTTGCCTTCCGTCCATTTACCCTCGATAATGTTGAGGCGACACCGAAAGCTAGAAAAGCACAATCGCAGAATTCAACACCTACCTATGTTGAAGCCAAAGGAAGAGGCAAGAGACTTCTAGCAGCTGGTAAGTTTCCTAACATTTACTTTCTACTCTGGACTTTTTTGCCAGGTATGTAGTGGCTCATCGTAATGGCTCAGTCATCATGTTAGGCTTCTTTCACACTTCCGTCTTCCAAATCTGCACAGGATCCGTCAAGACGTTGAAATGACGGATCCTGTGCTGATTGTGGAAAACATGTGCACTGGGCCCGTCTTTCTGACAGACCCTTCGAGGCTATGTGTACCTGTTGTGTATGAGTCTTGTGCTGCGAAAACGCATAGACAACACAAACCAGGTTAAAAGAAAAAAATCGCTGTATTCTCCCCTACCGGCGTTCCCGCGCAGCAATGCTTCCGGCAGCTAGCGTTCCTAGTAATACAGTTAGGGCCAGAAATATTTGGACAGTGACACAAGTTTTGTTATTTTAGCTGTTTACAAAAACATGTTCAGAAATACAATTATATATATAATATGGGCTGAAAGTGCACACTCCCAGCTGCAATATGATAGTTTCCACATCCAAATCGGAGAAAGGGTTTAGGAATCATAGCTCTGTAATGCATAGCGTCCTCTTTTTCAAGGGACCAAAAGTAATTGGACAATGGACTCTAAGGGCTGCAATTAACTCTGAAGGCGTCTCCCTCGTTAACCTGTAATCAATGAAGTAGTTAAAAGGTCAGGGGTGGATTCCAGGTGTGTGGTTTTGCATTTGGAAGCTGTTGCTGTGAGCAGACAACATGCGGTCAAAGGAACTCTCAATTGAGGTGAAGCAGAACATCCTGAGGCTGAAAAAAAAGAAAAAATCCATCAGAGAGATAGCAGACATGCTTGGAGTAGCAAAATCAACAGTTGGGTACATTCTGAGAAAAAAGGAATTGACTGGTGAGCTTGGGAACTCAAAAAGGCCTGGGCGTCCACGGATGACAACAGTGGTGGATGATCGCCGCATACTTAATTTGGTGAAGAAGAACCCGTTCACAACATCAACTGAAGTCCAGAACACTCTCAGTGAAGTAGGTGTATCTGTCTCTAAGTCAACAGTAAAGAGAAGACTCCATGACAGTAAATACAAAGGGTTCACATCTAGATGCAAACCATTCATCAATACCAAAAATAGACAGGCCAGAGTTAAATTTGCAGAAAAACACCTCAAGAAGCCAGCTCAGTTCTGGAAAAGTATTCTATGGACAGATGAGACAAAGATCAACCTGTACCAGAATGATGGGAAGAAAAAAGTTTGAAGAAGAAAGGGAACGGCACATGATCCAAGGCACACCACATCCTCTGTAAAACATGGTGGAGGCAACGTGATGGCATGGGCATGCATGGCTTTCAATGGCACTGGGTCACTTGTGTTTATTGATGACATAAGAGCAGACGAGTAGCCGGATGAATTCTGAAGTGTACCAGGATATACTTTAAGCCCAGATTCAGCCAAATGCTGCAAAGTTGATTGGACGGCGCTTCATAGTACAGATGGACAATGACCCCAAGCATACAGCCAAAGCTACCCAGGAGTTCATGAGTGCCAAAAAGTGGAACATTCTGCAATGGCCAAGTCAATCTCCAGATCTAAACCCAATTGAGCATGCATTTCACTTGCTCAAATCCAGACTTAAGACGGAAAGACCCACAAACAAGCAAGACCTGAAGGCTGCGGCTGTAAAGGCCTGGCAAAGCATTAAGAAGGAGGAAACCCAGCGTTTGGTGATGTCCATGGGTTCCAGACTTAAGGCAGTGATTGCCTCCAAAGGATTTGCAACAAAATATTGAAAATAAAAATATTTTGTTTGGGTTATGTTTTTGTCCAATTACTTTTGACCTCCTAAAATGTGGAGTGTTTGTAAAGAAATGTGTACAATTCCTACATTTGCTATCCGATATCTTTGTTCAACCCATCAAATTAAACGTTACAATCTGCACTTGAATTCTGTTGTAGAGGTTTCATTTCAAATCCAATGTGGTGGCATGCAGAGCCCAACTCGCGAAAATTGTGTCACTGTCCAAATATTTCTGGCCCTAACTGTACATTGCGAAATCTCGCGGGAAGTCGCGGTCTCGGCGAATAGTAAAAAAGAGGAGAGCGAGAGAATTTCCCAGACGTTTGAAAAGACGGGACCCGTCGCTGGATTCCTGCTTTTCACAGGCAGCGACGCATCCTGCGCCCATAGGCTGCTATTGTAGCCAGTGACGGGCAGCGCAGGATGCATCGCTGACCGGTTTTCTGACGTGCAGAAAAAAACGTTCCTCTGAACGTTTTTCTTCCCGGCGGACCTTTTTTTTTTAATTTTACGCAGGATCCGGTGCATGATGGATGAAACGGATGGCCATCCGTCACAATCCGTCGCTAAGGCTACTTTCACACTTCTGTTTTTTGTTTTTTTTTAATCCGTCACAATGCGTCGATGCGACATATCGACGGATGCATCAAAAATAGTGAAAAACTGATGCAACGCATCGAGTATTTCGATGGATCCGCTAGACTGTTCTGTCGAAAAACTGGATTCGTTGCATCCGTTTTTACCATCAGTTTCATCCGTTGTTTTTTTTTTTGTTTTTTTTGACGGATCCGTTTTCCATGCCTAAAAATGGGAGTCTCCCAAATGTGATTGGCTACTTGAAAATAGTGAAACCAATATATTGACTGGCTGGCTGTGTCTTGCTGGCACATTTGGGGGTGACGCCCCAGGCCAGGTTTATATAGATTTGGGGCCTGTCTGGCCAATTTGCTGCAAATTCCTGATTCTAAGCATGCTCAGTGAAAAAAGATTCCAGCGCTTGATTCAGTCATACGACGGATCCTGCATCCATAGGCTTCCATTCTAGCCAACGACGTATGCCGCAGGATCCGTCGCGACACGTTTTCCCGACGCAGACAAACGTTACATTGAACGTTTTTTTTTCCAGAAGACTGATCCGTCGCACGACGGATGCGACGTGTAGCCATCCGTCGCGAATACAAGTCTATGGAAAAAAACGGATCCTGCGGGCAGATTTGCAGGATCCGTTTTTTTTCCCAAAACGACACATTGCAACGGAGCTAAAAAGACGGAAGTGTGAAAGAGGCCTAATACAAGTCTATGAGAAAATGCAGGATCCTGCATTCTCAAAAATCGACGGATTGTGACAGGAGCTGAAAGACGGAAGTGTGAAAGAGGCCTTACTTGATGGGAAAAAGGCCTGACTAGTTTCCCCAAGTTTTCTCACAATCTGATTAAATATCAATTTTGAGAGAAACTCTGGAAGCGATGGGGTGCTTAGACCTAGTTCTCCAAATGTATTTAACTGTTATCTGCTATTCCCTCTATATGAAAGGCTGCGCTGTCAAGTGTGCATACGTGGAGCAGGCTCATGAGCTGATCCAGCACAATTCACAGCATACATAGAATTGCCCCTGCAATCTCATGCAAACCACACCGGACTCCCTTACTGCTGTCTTAACAGTATGGCTATATTCACACTTTGCGGATTTTGCTGCGGATCCGCAGCGGATTTGACCGCTGCGGATCCGCAGCAGTTTCCCATGAGTTTACATTTCAATGTAAACCTATGGGAAACAAAAAACGCTGTGCACATGCTGCAGAAAAATCCGCGCGGAAACGCTGCGGATTACATTCCGCAGCATGTCACTTCTTTTCTGTGGATTTTCAGCTGCTCCAATAGAAAACTGCAGTTGAAAATCCGCAGAAGAAAACGCAGTAAAAACCGCGATAAATCCGCAGTAAAAACCGCGATGGGTTTTCACTGCGGATTTTGCAATTCCGCTGCGGAAAAATCCGCAGTGGAATCTGCAAAGTGTGCACATAGCCTAACTGTTCCTCCAGAGAGCCTGGAAAACCCAACTGTTAGTGCCTCATAGTTGGAAGATTGGAATCCATCTAGCGTGTTGCTATCAGAGTAGCCACACTTTCACTATTTCGATCACATGACAAATTTTGTTAGGTTCTGTATTAATTTTAATTCACATGTAATTGATACAAATAAATACTTAATGGGAACCGGTCATTGGAGAAAAAAAAATACCTGCAGCCAGAGTTCTGAATTGCAGCAAATACCATTTTAAAGGGAACCTGTCAGCAGGATTGTACACAGTAACCTACACACAGTGTCAGGTCTGCGCCGTTATACTGATTAAAATACTTGGATGATGAAATCTGTCTTGTGGTTGTTGATCCCATTCACGACCTTCGCAGTACTAGTACTGCTCTGCAGGAAATGCATTTCTGCCCAGAACAGTACTAGTAAGACACTGCGACTGCCCTGGCCTCACGCTGAGCGCCGCTGTGATAGTGTGCGGGTGTCAGCTGTATATGACAGCTGACACCCTGCAGCAACATCCACGATCGGTGTGCTCACCAAGCGTGGGTGGGCACTTAACCCCTCTGATGCCCCTGTCAGTAGTGACCGCAGCATAGAAAAGGAGGGAGGAGGCGATGTCCAGATGGTCTCCATGGAGACACCCGGCACCAAGATGGGCGCGGGGTCCTTCTGGGTCCTGCAGAGAAAGTGGCTTGCAAAGCGCAGGCACCGGCATGCATCCTTCCTTCCCTGCCTGTCACTTCACTTATCTGATATTCTGCAGTGCAGTGTCAGATCAGGGATCTGACGTTATATAGCGATGTCCCATACTGGGACAATATAAGAAGAAAAAAATTATATTTTTTTTCCCGAAATAAAGGGGGAAAAAAAAATTTTCCCCGAAGAATACACTTCTCCTTCGCCTCATTGTGGGACACAGGACCACGGGTGTTATGCTGCCTGCCACTAGGAGGACACTAAGAAAACTTGAACAAAATTAGCTCCTCCTCTGCAGTATACACCCTCATGCTGGATGTAATCGAACCAGTTCTTGCTTGGTGTAGGAGGCACTTGGGTCTGGGATTCAGACCCCAACGTTATTTAATTTTTAATATTTTTATCCTTCACGAAAGGAAGGGCGACAGACCTCTTCAGGGGTCCGATCTCAGTGAATCATCAACAGGCGGGAATGCGGAGTGTCGCCTCCCTGTACCCCCTCCTGCACCGTCACTTTGCCATGCCTGGGCTCGCTTTAGGGGCGACTGTTCCCTTAGGGTCCTGATCTCCTCACACCACCAACGGACTGGAACACGGAGTGTCGCCTCCATGTACCGCCTTCCGAAGCAAGGCTACAGCCGGACAATAGCCCTGACCCATCCCTAGGGATTGAACCCATGGGATGTACAGAGGCCTCCAATTAGGGGTCCATGCAGCCCCCACTGCATCACCACTGACTGAAAGCGGATGATGGAAGGAGGCACTGTCCCTCTCCACCTCCCTTTCAAAGGGATGGTGGATTGAGTGGCCTAAGAAGCACGCACATTTTCGGCACAGCGCCTGACAGTAAGTGCAGCTGCAGGAGGGCTCCCCTCAGGCGCAGAGAAGGTCCGTGAGGGGGGGTCCCAATGTCCGGCGGCATTCTTGCCGCTTAACGCTCCCCTCTCATCACGCACTGGCTGGTGCTGAAAATTTAGTCCCTGGCTTCTGGCCGGACTAGGCTGCGGTTCTCTCCTTCCTCTGCCCACCCGGGCGGCTCTGCCAATGGCCCAAAATTGAGTCCCTGGCTTCTGCCAGGACTTGGCCCGACGTTGTCCTTAATTCTGCCCACAGGGGCGGTTCCCTCTGTGCTTCAAGCTCTACTCATACCGAACGAGAAGCACCATTGTAAACTTGGCGGCCATCTTGGACACACGTGTGGCTGTGTTATTTTTAGTGCGGTATCTGGCATAGGAAAGAGAAGGAGATCCAGCTCAACGAAATAGTGAAAAATCCATAGTTTATTTCACTTAAAATATAGTGAAAGGACAAAACATCAGCATACAAAAAAATATTATAAAACCAAGGTCAGCGCGTTTCCGGTGACTAAGCACCCTTAATCATGATACCTGGTACAAGACATGTCTATACTTTTTATACTAGTATCCGGTTATCGCTCCGGTGCTGCAATTGGTGGAATTGTCTAATCAAGCAAAAATAGGCACACATGATAATGGAAGCAAGACAAGCTTGATAGAAGCACAAAAACAAATGTTTAAGTTAAGCAAAAAAGCAGAGAAAACAGAAATGGCATAAGATACAAAAACTATATACAAAATGAAAAATGAAATAACATTACCATAATCATTGAATAAATCCAAAAATATAATGGTAAAATAATATGTACAGTGTCATATGTTGTGAACCCACATAACAATATAAAGCTTGAGTTGCTAGATATTATTTGTAAACCCTCGGAATACTAATAAAATGTCCTAGTACCTTTATACATAGCGGGTTCACAAACAACTATGAAAACAGCCAAAATAGGTTGGAGCAAGTAGGTAAAAGCACAGCTGCAGACGCCGTGACAATGTAACAGCAGTCGGCAAACAGGGGGAAACAAAAGGGCAGATTGATAACTATTAGCCTCACAAAAGAGTCGATAATTATGCGGGAAATATAAACTACAAATTTAGTAACTAGATGTCAAAAAAGCGACTTCATTGTTTGCAAACCCTCGGAATACTAATAAAATTCCCTGATACCTTTGAAAGTAGCAAGCTCACAGACAACCATGGATGGAAAAACAAATCAATCAATGGCAGGAATCTCCCAAACAGGGAGTTGAAACAGCTGAAATAGGTAGGAGCAAATGGGTAAAAACACAGCTGAAGACGCCGTAACAATGTAACAGCGGCCGGCAAACAGGAGGGAACGGAAGGGAAAATAGATAGCTATTAGCCTCACAAAAAAGTTATTGATTATGCAGAAAGTATAAACTACAAATTTGGTTACTAGATGTTAGAAAAACAACATCCTTATTTGTGAACCCTCAGAATACTAATAAAATTCCTTAATATCTTTGAAAGTAGCGGGCTCACAAGCAGCTATAGATAAAAAAGCAAAACAATCTATGGCAGAAATCTCTCAAACAGAGAGCTGAAACAGCCAAAGTAGGTTGGAGCAAAATGGGTAGAAGCACAGCTGAAGACGCCGTGACAATGTAACAGCGGCCTGCAAACAAGGGAAAAAAAAAAAAAGGCGAGTAGATAGCCATTAGCCTCAAAAAAGAGTCATTTATTATACGGGAAATATAAACTACAAATTTAATTATTAGATGTCAGAATAGTAACTTCATTGTTTGTGAACCCTCAGAAAACTAATAAAAGAGCATGAGATCTTTCCTTTTATTTAGACCATGTGGAATTCTTGTACCAAGTTTAAAGATCCACCATGATTCCCTGTTTCTCAGGGTCACCTCAATGTCTCCTCCTCTAAATGGTTTATGAATTTTTTCTATCGCATAAATTTTAAGTGACTCAAGGTTAGAGTGATGATAATTAATAAAATGTTGTGAAACTTGTGAGGTGTTCCTATTAGCACTAATATTTTCAACATCATAAATATGTTCACGAATACGTGTTTTTAAAGACCGTATGGTACTCCCCACGTATTTAAGATGGCATGCCATGCACTCCATGATGTATACCACATTTTTGGTGTTACAGTTCATGAAAGTCTTTTCCGGAAAGTAGAAGTAACAATTGGGGTATTAGGTATCCCCTTTAGTTTTAAATCTAGAAACTCTATACACGTGTGGTCTTGGCGTGAAATAGATTTAAGATTGAATGGATTGTGATTGAGATACTTTGTTAAATCCTGTACGGTAGATACATCAGAACTCCAGATAAATATCAGGTCATCAATGTACCTACCGTACCAACGTATACAGTCTTTAAATGGATTCTCATCATTATATATGTAAGATTCTTCCCACCAACTCATAACCAGATTGGCAATGGAAGGTGAGTATTTGGCACCCATTGAGACACCACTGGTTTGCATGAAATATATTTGGTTAAAGCAAAAGAAGTTTGTAGTCATGAGAAAAGAAGTGACCTCTATGACATAAGACTGTAAATCTACGGAAAAATCACTGTACTTTTGCATGTGAAATTTAAGAGCAAATATAGCCACTTCATGTGGTATAGAAGTATATAACGAGGTGACATCTGAAGTGATCCAAGAAAAATTAGACTGCCATATAAACCCCTCCATGAAATTCAGGACATCGGCACTATCCCTAAGGTGCCCAGGTGTTCTCTGGACGAGAGGCTGAAGGAGCAGATCTAGCCACTCTCCCAGCCTCTCACCCAGAGACCCAATACCCGACACAATCGGCCTCATGGGAGGTGGGTACAAGTTTTTATGGGTCTTAGGCAAGGCATACAGAATTGGAGTTACTGGGTTAGCCACCCTGAGATAGTCATTTTCTTTTTTGTTGAAAAAACCCATACTGAACCCTTCATCTATAAGATTGAAAATTCTATTCTGTATTAGTGCAGTGGGGTTAGTGGACAAGCGCTTATACACAGTAGGATCTGTAAGCATATCATTGACCCAGGTGATGTAATTAGCCTTATCCATCACAACAACTGACCCACCCTTGTCAGAATTTTTTATGACAAGGTCATCATTATTTTGTAGTTCCTGTAATGCCTTCTGTAGCCTAGGTTTGAGATTACTACTGTGCAAGCGTTTATTCCGCACACTTTCAGAAAGGCTCCTCAACTGAGACTCTATCACATTTTGGAATCTGTCCATGGCAGGTTTACGTGCCTGAACAGGATAATAATTCGGATTAGGCACTTTAATTATATTTTTAGGAATAAATGAATCTGCATTAGCCTCTAAACTTTCATCCTGTAAATCTGATAGACACATGAGTGACAGTTGATCTGAAAAATCGAGAGACCTGAAATCATTACTTTGGGGGTTGATGTTACATTTTTTCTCTGTTGTATCATCCTTAAAATGCAATTTGAGAGCAATATTTCTCATAAATCTATTCACATCACAAATTGTGGAAAAAAGATCAAAATTGCAGCTTGGTACAAAATTAAGACCATGTGATAAGAGTTCTAATTGGTCATCTGTAAGGGAAAAGGAAGACATGTTAACAACATTAAAATGTCCTAACGTTGACGTCTGAGATGATATCTCGGAGGATTTCTGTTTACTTCGATGTTTCCTTCCTTTTCTTCGATAGACCTTCTTCTGTTGATAAATGGGGGTTTGCTTTTCTTGAAATAGGAGTTTTTTGCACTCTGTGCAGGTTCAGAATCTGAGTCTTCTGTGACTCCAGTTGAAGTGTCCAGATCAGACGAACTGAAGGTGACCTGTCTCCGCATGCGATTTCTGTAGGTGCGGTTTCTGTGGGGTTTTAAAATAGATTTATACGGTTGATTCGTTTTATCCCACCTCCCCCACTCATAAACCTGATCATTGGCATAGTCATAAAGGTCCCGATCCAGCTTGCGTTTCTTCATATCCATGATGGTTTCTTCTGCTTTGGAAATTTTAGAGTTGCTGGTGTTAATGAACTCGTCAAATTGTGCCGATGTCATTTTATCCTTTGCCTCCTTGGTCATAGTTTCAATATCTTGTTGCAGTTGGATCAGAGAAATTTCCTCATATTGCACTATCAGGGCAATTAATTTCAACGAACAATCAGATAGAATTGTATTCCACTCTTGAACAAAGGTATTAGAAAACACAGTATTAGGAATTTTCTTCACTCTCAGCCCTCTTGGGATGACATTTTTCTCTTTATAATTTTTCAAAGAGCTGAGATCCCACCAAAGGCGATTTTCTTTGAGCATTGAAGTTAACAAGTTGTCAAGTAGTCCATCCTTATTACTGGTTGTTGGAGTTTCCTCCGTAGCCAGCGATGCAAACAGTTTCTCTGCTTTATTTTGTCTTTTTGACATGTCCATTTTGTGACATCAAAATCAATTATGCTGATGTTTAGAATAAAATAGATCCTTTTGCCAAAATTATATATGTATAGGGAGTCCAGGCGAGCACGGAGACACGAAGGAATACAAATTTTGAGTAATGGATACAGAATTGTGTCCAGAAGAGCCCCCTCTTTAGGCTCGAGCTTATCTCCGAGTTCTCTTCATGCCCACTCTGCGCAACCCTCTCATTGGCTCAGCACGAAAGGCTTTTTTAAATGTGGTGCGATGGCATGTAAAACTTGCAAATTTTCGGGTAAATGCCATAATTTCACTGATGCCAGTAATCAAAATGTTTATCCCATTAAGACTTTCATGAACTGTAACACCAAAAATGTGGTATACATCATGGAGTGCATGGCATGCCATCTTAAATACGTGGGGAGTACCATACGGTCTTTAAAAACACGTATTCGTGAACATATTTATGATGTTGAAAATATTAGTGCTAATAGGAACACCTCACAAGTTTCACAACATTTTATTAATTATCATCACTCTAACCTTGAGTCACTTAAAATTTATGCGATAGAAAAAATTCATAAACCATTTAGAGGAGGAGACATTGAGGTGACCCTGAGAAACAGGGAATCATGGTGGATCTTTAAACTTGGTACAAGAATTCCACATGGTCTAAATAAAAGGAAAGATCTCATGCTCTTTTATTAGTTTTCTGAGGGTTCACAAACAATGAAGTTACTATTCTGACATCTAATAATTAAATTTGTAGTTTATATTTCCCGTATAATAAATGACTCTTTTTTGAGGCTAATGGCTATCTACTCGCTTTTTTTTTTTTTTTTTTTTTTTTTTCCCTTGTTTGCAGGCCGCTGTTACATTGTCACGGCGTCTTCAGCTGTGCTTCTACCCATTTTGCTCCAACCTACTTTGGCTGTTTCAGCTCTCTGAGAGATTTCTGCCATAGATAGTTTTGCTTTTTTATCTATAGCTGCTTGTGAGCCCGCTACTTTCAAAGATATTAAGGAATTTTATTAGTATTCTGAGGGTTCACAAATAAGGATGTTGTTTTTCTAACATCTAGTAACCAAATTTGTAGTTTATACTTTCTGCATAATCAATAACTTTTTTGTGAGGCTAATAGCTATCTATTTTCCCTTCCGTTCCCTCCTGTTTGCCGGCCGCTGTTACATTGTTACGGCGTCTTCAGCTGTGTTTTTACCCATTTGCTCCTACCTATTTCAGCTGTTTCAACTCCCTGTTTGGGAGATTCCTGCCATTGATTGATTTGTTTTTCCATCCATGGTTGTCTGTGAGCTTGCTACTTTCAAAGGTATCAGGGAATTTTATTAGTATTCCGAGGGTTTGCAAACAATGAAGTCGCTTTTTTGACATCTAGTTACTAAATTTGTAGTTTATATTTCCCGCATAATTATCGACTCTTTTGTGAGGCTAATAGTTATCAATCTGCTCTTTTGTTTCCCCCTGTTTGCCGACTGCTGTTACATTGTCACGGCGTCTGCAGCTGTGCTTTTACCTACTTGCTCCAACCTATTTTGGCTGTTTTCATAGTTGTTTGTGAACCCGCTATGTATAAAGGTACTAGGACATTTTATTAGTATTCCGAGGGTTTACAAATAATATCTAGCAACTCAAGCTTTATATTGTTATGTGAGTTCACAACATATGACACTGTACATATTATTTTACCATTATATTTTTGGATTTATTCAATGATTATGGTAATGTTATTTCATTTTTCATTTTGTATATAGTTTTTGTATCTTATGCTATTTCTGTTTTCTCTGCTTTTTTGCTTAACTTAAACATTTGTTTTTGTGCTTCTATCAAGCTTGTCTTGCTTCCATTATCATGTGTGTCTATTTTTGCTTGATTAGACAATTCCACCAATTGCAGCACCGGAGCGATAACCGGATACTAGTATAAAAGTATAGACATGTCTTGTACCAGGTATCATGATTAAGGGTGCTTAGTCACTGGAAACGCGTTGACCTTGGTTTTATAATAATTTTTTGTATGCTGATGTTTTGTCCTTTCACTATATTTTAAGTGAAATAAACTATGGATTTTTCACTATTTCGTTGAGCTGGATCTCCTTCTCTTTCCTGTTCGTCTACGCCCTGACACAGCGGTTCCGTGCTCCGAGCTCTTGGGAATGTCGGTATGGTGAGCTGGATTTTGTTTTTTCCGGTATCTGGCATAGCAGGCAGGAACAGCAGAAAGAACAGGGACAAGGGACATCATCCTTGGGGGCACAAGACACAGGACCTGGGTAAGCTACAAAACTGAGCTTAACCCCTTCTCTGCAGTACACTTCCCTGAGTATAGAGGGGTATCAAGGGTACACTGTCACAGCCTAAAGTAAGGAAGGCTGACAAGTGGTTTTTGCCTCATGTACCACTTAAAATTCTTCATTACAGCGGGGCCATAATACCCCTTTCTGCGCAGCCTGTGACCCGGCATTCGTCAAGGAGCCCTCCACTAATGCTGACCCTAGTGGACCTAGTCTCCCTGAGTGGGCTATGTCTCTGGCACATTCTGTCTTCTCTGGTCAAAGCAATAGTCTCTCTGGGACCTCTCCTCAAGTCAGGGAGCCCTTTTACCTGGTATGGAAATCTCCTCTTCTGTACGGGAACAGTCAGCCAGTAGAGGTCATTCCCTAGAAAGATCTGCACAAGATTCTAGGAAGTGGACCCATACCACGTCCCCTGCGCACTCTTGTGCTTCGGGGTTCGTGAGTCCCATTTGCAGCTCCCCCTCTAAGGGGTTCGCAGCGAACACGACTCAGAATACGAGTCGGACGGGAGTATCGGGAGAAGGTAGATACCCTCATCGAGACAGTCAACAAGACTCTGACGGTGGAGGAAGACTCTTCCTCTATACCAGATCACGCCGTGTCCTTCAAAAGGACTAAACGTCCCCATAGGGTGTTTGTCAATCATCCCGAGTTTACGGACATTGTTCAGAGACCTAGGAATCGGCCGGACAAACGTTTCACTGGGCAGAAGCCCCTTGAAACAAGATATCCCTTTGCTCCTGATCTAAGGAAGAACTGAATAGTGTCCCCGTCAGTAGATCCAGCCATATCGCGCCTCTCCTCAAACTCTTATCCCTTTCTGACGGCTCATCAATTAAAAATCCCACTGACTGACAGATTGAAAATGTTGCTCGGTCAGTCTTTGAAACCTCCAGCTCTGCACTTTCTCCATCCTTTGCTGCAACATGGGTGGCTCAAGCTATGGCTGCTTGGGCAGAGGACCTTTCTAAATCCATTCAAGAAAGTAACCTCCCTCCTGAGGCAACGAGTCTAGCGAATCAGATTTCCCGGGCTAGCGATTACGTGGTACACGCTTCACTAGACGCAGCCAATTGCGCTGCGTTGGCAGCAGCAAATGCCATCACCATGAGGAGGGCATTATGGCTTAGAGAGTGGCGCACGGATTCCGCTTCAAAAATGTCTCTGACCTCTGCCTTACCAGAGCGGTCATCTTATTTGGAGAGAAAGTAGATCAACTTATCTTCGATGCTACTGGAGGGAAAAGTAAATTCCTTCTCCCGCGAAAGCGCAGCCGGCCTTTTTGGAGTCAACGGCAGACCCGGTTCCGGACTTTTCGCGGCAACACGAGCTGGCTTCTACCGGCTCAGGGCATCCTCCGCGTAAAGACAGGGGCTCCCAGGTCTCGTATAGGCCCAATCTCTCATGGAAAAGCCGGCCAAAACAGTCTAGATCCAAGGGATCCAGATCCCACAGATTTTCTGCGCAATTACTTTTTCTGGTATCCGATGGACACCAAAGTAGGCGGCCGTCTGCTTTTGTTCCGTCAGGCCTGGCTGTTGGTCATTCACAAGAGGTGGGTCAGGGACCTGGTGTGTTCCGGATACAAGATGGTTCTCCTCTTCCCCGCCCACATGTTTTTGTTTTTTCCAGCCTTTTTCCCTCCCCCCAAAAAAAACAAAAGCAAACAATCGCGGTTGACTGCTTTCTACCATGCCATAGACTCACTCCGCAAAAAAGGAGCCCTCATTCCGGTGCCCCAAGATGAATAGTTCAAAGGGTTTTACTCGAACCTGTTCGTGGTTCCAAAAAAGGATGGAACAGTGCGCCCCATACTGGATCTAAAACTGTTAAACACATTCGTCAGAGTTCGTCACTTCCGAATGGAGTCCCTCCGCTGGGCCAGTTTCTCGCATCCATTGACATCCGGGATGCTTATCTACATATCCCGATTTTTCCACCTCACCAAAGATTCCTACGTTTCACAATTTACAACGAACACTTCCAGTTCATGGCTTTGCCCTTCGGCCTCACCACCGCCCCACGGTGTTCACCAAGGTCATGGCTGTGTTCATGTCCATTGTTCATTCTGGGGGCATGGTGGTTCTACCATACCAGACGACCTATTAATCAAAGGTCATATTATTTTAGGCCTGCGCAGATTGCATAAGCATCACGGTGGATATTCTTTCTCGCCTGGGTTGGGTGATTAACTTAGACAAATCGTCGCCAGTACCAGCTCAGCAGATACCCTTCTTAGGCAAGATCCTAGACTCTTCCCTGGGGTTGCTGATCCTTCCTTCAGAAAAAGTCGTGTCGTTACAACAGGGAGCCCGGATGCTCTCCCGATCTGTCTCACTCCATTCGGTTCGGAATGACAGTGCTAGGCAAGATGACTGCTGCACTGGTGGCCGTTCCATTCGCCCAGCTACACCTTTGTCCCTCAACATGCGCTTCTGACAGCCTGGGACAGGAACCTTTTCTCTCTGGACAGTCGGGTCCGGCTGTCTCAGCGGGTCACAGACCCTCAGATGGTGGACGGTGAGGTCTTCTCTGGAGCAGGGAAAATCCTTTCTCCCAGTACATTGGCTGGTGGTGACCACCGATGCCAGTCTCCTAAGTTGGGGAGCGATCTTCCGTTATCACACGGCCCAGGGAAGCTGGTCCGCTCTGGAATCACGTCTCTCGATCAATCTGTTGGAAAGACTAGCAATCAGGTTGGCCCTTCAGCGGTTTCATCATCTTCTAGCAGGTGCCCCATCCGGATTCAATCTGGCAACGCTACGGCCATGGTGTGCATCAACCGTCAAGGGGAAACCCGCAGCAAGCTTGTGATGCTCGAAGTAACTCACATTCTCCGATGAACCGAGAGGAATCACTCGGTAATCTCAGCAATCCACATCCTGGGAGTAGAAAATTGGGCGGCAGATTTTCTCAGCAGTCAGGGTCTCTCCTCGGGAGAATGGGCTCTTCATCCGGAAGTTTTTCAGCAGATTTGCCAACCCTGGGGGACGCTGGATGTCGATCTGATGATGGCCTCAACGTAAAATGCACAGGTTGCACAGTTAATAGCCCGCTCTCGCGATCCGGTAGCCATCGGGGTGGGTGCACTGGTTCTCCCATGGCATCAGTTTCGCCTTCCTTATGTGTTTCCCCTGCTCTTATTACTTCCAAAGGTCATCAGGAAGATCAGAGCGGAGGGGATTCCAGTGATTTTGGTCATGCCAGATTGGCCCCGGCGAGCATGGTACGCGGAACTGGTACAACTCCTTGCAGATGTTCCCTGGAGGTTGCCAGATCGTTCCGACCTGCTTTCTTAGG
The DNA here is from genome assembly GCF_032444005.1 of Ranitomeya imitator. Taxonomy (NCBI): domain Eukaryota; kingdom Metazoa; phylum Chordata; class Amphibia; order Anura; family Dendrobatidae; genus Ranitomeya; species Ranitomeya imitator. Next base: position 711,262,097 of record NC_091282.1, on the reverse strand, counting down.
GCCCCGATTTTCCACCAGAACTCAGGGGCTCTTTCTTTAATGACTTGGCCGTTGAATCCTAGGTTCTAGCCCAAGCTGCTTTTTCCCCAACAGATGGTTTTCACCATAATTAGCGCTCTGAAGCCAGCATCAATGCGCATTTATAATCGCGTTTGGAAGACATTTTTTCTCATGGTGCAAGGACCGTGGACGTTCCCTCCTCGTGTTTTCAATCCCTTCCATTTTGAAATTTCTCCAGACTGGTCTCGAGTCAGGTCTAGCGCTTCGTTTTCTGAAATACCAGATATCTGCTTTATCCATCCTATTCCAACGCAGGATAGCGACCAGATTGCAGGTTAAGACCTTCATTCAAGGGGTGGCCCACATGGTTCCTCTCTATAAAATGCCGTTGGAATCATGGGATCTTAATTTGGTCCTAGGTGTTCTTCAGGAGGCACCTTTCAAACCGCTACCGGATATATCGCTAACCTTGCTTTCTTGGAAAGTAGCTTTTCTGGTGGCGGTAACATCTATCAGACTGGTCTCGGAGTTGGCGGCTCTGTCCTGCCGGACTCCATTCCTCATTTTCCACCAAGACAAGGTAGCCTTGAGTACGTCTTCGTCCTTCCTGCCTAAGGTATTCTCTTCCTCCTAAACGAGGACATTGTCTTGCCTTCATTTTGTCCAGCACTTGTCCATTGTATTGAGGGCTCCTCACACACTCGATGTAGTGGCTTCACCCCCCCCCCCCCCCTTGGCTACGATCGCTCTGATTGGCAGTTTCACTTTCAACAGCCAATCAGAGCGATTTGTAATATTTCACCAAAAAACTGGTGAAATATTACAATCCAGCCATGGCCGATGCTGCAATATCATCGGCCATGGCTGGAAACACTGATGTGCCCCCACCCCACCGATCGCCCCCCCAGCCCTCCGATCTGTGCTCCGCTCCCCCGTGCTCCAATCCAACCCCCCGCACTCCGATCCAACCCCCCGCACTCCGATCCACCCCCCTGCACTCCGATCCACCGACCGCCCTTCCCCCCCCCCCCCCTTCTCGTGTTCCGATCCACCTCCCCATGCTCCGATCCACCTCCCCATGCTCCGATCCACCCCCCCGTGCTCCCCCCCCACCCCCCCCCTCCCCCCCACCCCATCATACTTACCGAGCCTCCCGGGGTCCGTCCGTCTTCTTTCCTGGGCGCCGCCATCTTCCAAAATGGCGGGCGCATGCGCAGTGCGCCCGCCGAATCTGCCGTTTCAAGTGCATTTTGATCACTGTGATAAAACCTCACAGTGATCAAAATAAAAAAAATACTAAATGACACCCCCCCCCCCCCCCCCCCCCCCCTTTGTCACCCCCATAGGTAGGGACAATAATAAAATAAAGAATTTTTTTTTCCCCCCAGTAATGTTGGGTTTCGGTATGTGCACACGTATTCTGGTCCTCTGCGGATTTTTCCGCAGCGGATTTGATAAATCCGCAGTGCTAAACCGCTGCGGATTTACTGCGGTTTTTCTGCGCATTTCACTGCGGTTTTACAACTGCGGTTTACTATTGGAGCAGTTGTAAAACCGCTGCGGAATCCGCAGAAAGAAGTGACATGCTGCGGAATGTAATCCCCTGCGTTTCCGTGCAGTTTTTCCGCAGCTTGTGTACAGCGATTTTTGTTTCCCATAGGTTTACATTGAACTGTAAACTCATGGGAAACTGCTGCGGATCCGCAGCGTTTTCTGCAGTGTATGCACATACCTTTAGAATTAGGCTATGTGCACACGGTGCGGATTTGGCTGCGGACCCGCAGCGGATTGGCCGCTGCGGATTCGCAGCAGAGTTCCATCAGGTTTACAGTACCAAGTAAACCTATGGAAAACCAAATCCGCTGTGCCCATGGTGCGGAAAATACCGCGCCGAAACGCTGCATTGTATTTTCCGCAGCATGTCAATTCTTTGTGCGGATTTCGCAGCGTTTTACACCTCTTCCTCAATAGGAATCCGCAGGTGAAATCCGCACAAAAAACACTGGAAATCCGCGGTAAATCCACAGGTAAAACGCAGTGCCTTTTACCCACGGATTTTTCAAAAATGGTGTGGAAAATTCTCACACGAATCCGCAACGTGGGCACATAGCCTTAGGGTTAGGGTTGGAATTAGGGTTGTGGTTAGGGTTGTGATTAGGGTTATGGCTACAGTTGGGATAAGGGTTAGGGGTGTGTTGGGGTTAGTGTTGGAGGTAGAATTGAGGGGGTTTCCACTGTTTAGGCACATCAGGTGTCTCCAAATGCAACATGGCGCCACCATTGATTCCATCCAATCTTGTATTCAAAAAGTCAAATGGTGCTCCCTCACTTCCCAGCCCCGACGTGTGCCCAAACAGTGGTTTACCCCCACATATGGGGTACCAGCATACTCAAAATAAACTGCTTAACAATTATTGGGGTCCAATTTCTCCTGTTACCCTTGTGAAAATAAAAAATTGCTTGCTAAAACATCATTTTTGAGGAAAGAAAAATGATTTTTTTATTTTCACGGCTCTGCGTTGTAAACGTCTCTGAAGCACTTGGGGGTTCAAAGTGCTCACCACATATCTAGATAAGTTCCTTGGGGAGTCTAGTTTCCAAAATGGGGTCACTTGTGGGGGGTTTCTACTGTTTAGGCACACCAGGGGCTCTGCAAACGCAACGTGACGCCCGCAGACCATTCCATCAAAGTCTGCATTTCAAAACGTCACTACTTCACTTCCGAGCCCCGGCATGTGCCCAAACAGTGGTTTACCCCCACATATGGGGTATCACCGTACTCAGAAGAAACTGGACAACAACTATTGTGGTCAAATTTCTCCTGTTATCCTTGGGAAAATTTAAAAATTCTGGGCTAAAAAATTATTTTTGAGGAAAGAAAACGTATTTATTATTTTCACTGTTCTGCGTTATAAACTTCTGTGAAGCACTTGGGGGTTCAAAGTGCTCACCACACATCTAGATAAGTTCCTTTGGGGGTCTTGTTTCCAAAATGGGGTCACTTGTGGGGAGTTTCTACTGTTTAGGCCCATCAGTGGCTCTGCAAACGCAACGTGACGCCCGCAGAGCGTTCCATCAAAGTCTGCATTTCAAAACATCACTACTTCCCTTCCAAACCCCGACATGTGCCCAAACAGTGGTTTACCCCCACATATGGGGTATCAGCGTACTCAGGAGAAACTGGACAACAACTTTTGGGGTCAAATTTCTCCTGTTACCCTTGGGAAAATAAAAAATTGCGTGCTAAAAAATCATTTTTGAGAAAAGAAATTTTTGGTACTGCAATATAAACTTCTGTGAAGCACTTGGGGGTTCAAAGTGCTCACCACACATCTAGATTAGTTCCTTTGGGGGTCTAGTTTCCAAAATGGGGTCACTTGTGGGGGAGCTCCAATTTTTAGGCACACGGGGGCTCTCCAAACGCGACATGGTATCCGCTAAAGAGTGGAGCCAATTTTTCATTCAAAAAGTCAAATGGTGCGCCTTCCCTTCCGAGCCCTGCCGTGTGCCCAAACAGTGGTTTACCCCCACATGTGAGGTATCGGCGTACTCGGGAGAAATTGCCCAACAAATTTTACGATCCATTTTATCCTATTGCCCATGTGAAAATGAAAAAATTGAGGCTAAAAGCATTTTTTTGTGAAAAAATAGTACTTTTTCATTTTTACGGATCAATTTGTGAAGCACCTGAGGGTTTAAAGTGCTCACTATGCATCTAGGTAAGTTCCTTGGGGTGTCTAGTTTCCAAAATGGGGTCACTTGTGGGGGAGCTCCAATTTTTAGGCACACGGGGGCTCTCCAAACGCGACATGGTGTCCGCTAAAGAGTGGAGCCAATTTTTCATTCAAAAAGTCAAATGGCGCTCCTTCCCTTCCAAGCCCCGCCGTGCGCCCAAACAGTGGTTTACCCCCACATATGAGGTATCAGCGTACTCAGGACAAATTGGACAACAACTTTCGTGGTTCAGTTTCTCCTTTTACCATTTGGGAAAATAAAAAAATTGTTGCTAAAAGATCATTTTTGTGACTAAAAAGTTAAATGTTCATTTTTTCCTTTCATGTTGCTTCTGCTGCTGTGAAGCACCTGAAGGGTTAATAAACTTCTTGAATGTGGTTTTGTGCACCTTGAGGGGTGCAGTTTTTAGAATGGTGTCACTTTTGGGTATTTTCAGCCATATAGACCCCTCAAACTGACTTCAAATGTGAGGTGGTCCCTAAAAAAAATGGTTTTGTAAATTTTGTTGTAAAAATGAAATAGCTGGTCAAATTTTAACCCTTAACTTCCTAGCAAAAAAAAATTTTGTTTCCAAAATTGTGCTGATGTAAAGTAGACATGTGGGTAATGTTATTTAACTATTTTGTGTCACATAATTCTCTGGTTTAACAGAATAAAAATTCAAAATGTGAAAATTGTGAAATTTTCAAAATTTTCGCCAAATTTCCGTTTTTATCACAAATAAACGCAGAATTTATTGACCTAAATTTACCACGAACATGAAGCCCAATATGTCACGAAAAAACAATCTCAGAACCGCTAGGATCCGTTGAAGCGTTCCTGAGTTATTACCTCATAAAGGGACACTGGTCAGAATTGCAAAAAACGGCCGGTCATTAAGGTCAAAATAGGCTGGGTCATGAAGGGGTTAAGGGGTTTCCTTCTTTCGCTGTGACATGGGTAGCCAATACAATGGTCTCCTTGGCAGATGCAGAACCATTTAAGGTAGTGATTTTCCACCAAAGGCAGCGGATTTGGCTAATTAGATTGCTTTGGCCGGAGAATATTTGGTACATGCTTCTATGGCATATCACTATGGATACTTTTTTTTTTTTCTACCTGGGCTGGATGATAAACTTAATCACGTCTTCCCCTGTCCCAGCTCAGCAGATACCCTTTTTAGTTATGACCCTGGACACTTCCTGAGGGTTAGTGATTCTCCCTCGAGACAAGGTCATAGCCCTTCAACAGGGGGCCAGAGCACTTTGTCGTCCTTATCCTCACCCCATCCACTTTGACATGGGGGTCCTGAGCAAGATGGTGGCAGCAATGGAAGCTGATCTCTTTGCCCAGCTACACCTCCGCCCTCTGCAGCATGTACTTCTGTCAGCCTGAGACAGGAACCCGTTCTCCCTCAACAGACGGTGCGATCCGGTGGTGAACGCGATGGTCCTACCTCATCCTGGGGAAATCCTTTCTTCTGGATCATTGGCTGGTAGTCACTACAGACGCCAGCCTCCTCGGCTGGGGAGCTGTCTTTCGTCACCACACTGCCCAGGGGCATTGGTCACCTTGGGAATCGCAACTTTACATCAACGTCCTGGAGATTTGGGTGATCTGGTTGTCCCTGTGACGTTTCCATCATCTTCTAGCGGGTCGTCCCATCCGAGTTCAATCGGACAATGCCATGGCTGTAGCATATATCAACCATCAGGGGGGCACATGCAGCAGGGCGGCAATGCGCGAGGTGGAACACGTCCTCCGCTGGGCAGAGAAAAACCACTCTGTCATCTCGGCAGATCACCTCCCGGGTGTGGAAACCTGGGCGGCAGACTTCCTCAGCCGTCAGGGTCTCGCCTTGGGAGAGTGGTCACTTCATTTGGAGGTCTTCCAACAAATTTGTCATCGCTGGGGGACTCCGGTCGTGGATTTGCCATCAAGACTAAACACCATGGTGTCAGAGTTCATAGCTCAGTCCCGTGATCCAAAAGCCATCGGGGAAGACGCTCTGGTTCTTCCGTGGCATCTGTTTCGTTTTCCGTACGTGTTTCCCCCTCTTCCATTACTCCCAAGAGTCATTCGGAAGATCAAGGTGGAAGGGGTCCCAGTGATCATGGTCGCTCCGGACCGGCCAAGCCGGGTGTGGTACGCAGAGTTGGTGCAACTGGTCGACGTTCCCTGGAAATTACCGGATCATCCAGACTTGCTCTCCCAGGGACGAATTTGCCACCAGAACTCAGGGGCCCTGTGTTTAACAGCCTGGCTGTTGAATCCTGGGTCCTAACCCAAGCGGGGTTTTCCAAGGTGGTAGTGTCCACCGTGATTAGCGCTCAGAAGCCCGTTTTGGTGCACATTTATCACCGCACCTGGAAAACTTTTTTCGCATGGTGTAGAGAACGCGGTCATCCTCCTCTCGTCTTCTCCATTCCCACCATATTGGAGTTTCTTCAGTCCGGTCTGGACTCGGGTCTAGCGCTTAGCTCCCTCAAAGGTCAGGTTTCTGCCTTAGCTGTTTTGTTCCAGCGCAGGATCGCTTCAAAGCCGCAGGTGAAGACTTTCATTCAGGGGGTTTCCCTATAGAATGCCCTTCGATGCCTGGGACCTTAACTTGGTCCTGGGTGTTTTACAGGAGTCTCCTTTTGAACCACTGCAGGATGTTTCTCTAACCCATTTTTCATGGAAAGTCGCTTTCCTTGTCACAGTGACGTCAATCAGGTGGGTTTCCGAGCTGGCCACACTGTCCTGTCAAGCGTCTTATCTAATTTTCCACCAGGATAAGGTGGCCGTCCTTCTTACTCAAGGTGGTTTCATCTTTTCACCTTCATGAGGACATTGTCCTGCCTTCGTTTTGCCCAGCACCGGTACTCGGGTTGGAGAGGGCTCTTCACTCTCTGGATTTGGTGAGGGCTCTCAAGAGGTACGTCTCACGGACAGTGTCCTTCCGTAAGTCGGGCGCTTTCTCCATCCTTCCCCTGAGGGTCTCGGGAAGGGACTTGCCGCTTCAAAATCCACAATAGCCAGGTGGATCCACTCGGCTTTTCCATCGTCTTAACGTCTGAGCAAGCCTATCCCAGAGGGAATTAAGGCGCACTCCACTCTGTCGGTGGGTGCTTCTTGGGCCATTCTGCACCAGGCATCTGCGAAACAGGTTTGCAAGGCTGCGACTTGGTGCAGTCTGCACACGTTCTCGAAGAACTACAACATTGACACACAGGTTTCCGCAGATGTGGGCCTGGGCAGGTGAGTCTTCCAGGCGGCAGTAGTGCATCTATAGACAGTTGGTACATGGGGTTTGATCTGTTGTCGGTTCCCCACCCAGGGACTGCTTTAGGACATCCCATGGTCCTGTGTCCCCAATGAGGCAAAGGGGAAACCTGGATTTCTGTGTACTCGCAATAACATCCTTTTTCTCCGAGCCACTCATTGGGGGACACTGGACACAGCACCCACCCTATTGGCCTGGCGGCTATATTTGTTCTTCAGTTTGATATGTTGTACCAGTATGTGATAGTTTGGTTCTCCTACTGCTTTGTCACTGAACTGTTTCGAACTGGAGCCTGTGGTAGGTGCAGCGGAGGAGGAGTTAATTATTTTTTTATTATTATTATTGTCCTGTGTCCCCCAATGAGTGGCTGGGAGAAAAGGATTTTACGGTGAGTACACAAAAAATCCCTGTTTTTTTTTTGTTTTGTTTTTTTTCCCCTGAATAAGGCTAGGTCCACATTTGCGTACGGGAGGGCTGCGGATGGCAGCGTACTTCCTCCCTTAAACCCTGCCTTTGCTCCGCCTACTCTGCATGCGTGCTGCGTGCCTATGTTTAACATTGGGTACACAGGACATGCGGATGTATGCAGATGTGTCCGCATGCGGCGATTTGAGGTGTGCGGCAACCGCACGGGAACGCAAAATTTTGCGTTCCCGTGTGGTCGCTGCACCTCAAATCGCCGCATGCAGATGCATCCACATACATCCACATGACCTGTGTACCCAATGTTAAAGATGGGTACACAGGATTCATGCAGAAGTAAGCAGACCTAAATGGCGGAAGTGGGCGGGGGCTTCACAGTGGAAGTACACAGCCGTCCGCAAAGCCCCCGTATGCAAGTGTGAACCTGTCCTAAAATCAACCACATTTATTATTGGGACATTGAACATGCGATTATGCTGCACGGAACCTGCCTGCACAAAGATTTTTTTTTTTTTCCTTCAGTATGTACAGATAATCATTATGTTAACTAGGGGGCAGATCAGTGAGGGATCAGTGACCTGTCAGCAGTCTGCATTATAGATTCCTGATCAGAGCATCACATGAAGACCCCCACACAGGCCTCCCTGTAGCACGAGCATATCATTAACACTAAACTGAAAATAAAGAACAACCACAAGACAGATTTCATCAACCAGGGTATCATTGTAATCAGTAAAACCGTGCTGACCTGATACTGGGTAGGTTAATGCGCACAGTCCTGCTGACGGGTTCCCTTTAAAACCTATTCTGCAGTCTAACATGGTGATGGGCTGCAGGGAAAATAAATTTATATCCTTCCTGCAGCTGCTGTGATCAGTCACCACTCTACACATATAAAGGAAGGTGCTGCATTACTGAAGGGAAATGGTCTACACAGCTTGAAAATTAGTGTTACTAATTTTTTTTAAAAATGTGATATGGAATGGTGGGCTAACTCCATTAATGTGCAAGTACAATAATTCAATTATATTGAGTCTCCCAACTGCAGCACAATCTTTGTGAACTTTTACTCAACTCCTTGGAATTAGTGAAATTCCTATTTATTGAAATGTAGTGATGGAAACCTGCGCTTTTCATTTGTAGTTTTTTTTATTTTATTTGACTCTACAGAAATCCGAAAAGATTGTAGTTGCACTTATTTTCAGTTATTTAATTGTTGACACTGTTATGTGTACCTGTTTATTCCTATAGAAATGTCCTCAGGGAATCACGGAAACCGGAGGAGTTCTGGGAGAAACCAGGGTGTACATGAGCTTTCAGCTTGTGAGCAACTGGTGGTGGAGTTAGTGAGGCATGATGATAGCTGGCCTTTCATGAGACTGGTGTCTAAGATCCAGGTATTGTAATATTCAAGTTGCATGAATATTATATATTTCCTGCTTGTCATATCCATGCAGTCAGTATACTTAGTCGTTATGTATTATCTTCATAGGTTCCAGACTACTTTGATATTATCAAGACACCCATTGCCTTAAATATCATCCGGGAAAAAGTGAACAAATGTGAATATAAGTCTGCATGTAAGTTCTGAGAATTATGCACCAGTTTGTAGTCCTTCTGATTAGTCCCAGATATTATCAGTGTCATTACCCTTCTATTCTTGCCTCTTATTGCTCCCATTCCCCACATGGCTACTGATGAAGGAGTACGTGGCCAGACTCTGAATGTGAAGTGTTTTTCACTAGTGGAGACTGTTGGATCATCCATATCCTAAGCTGAGACAACCACTTTAATAGCCATCTTGACAATGGCTGTGCTGTTTAGTCTGTAGAAGGCATGCACTTAGCAAAGAAGGAAATTTTTTTTAACTTTAACTTGCTCAGTCATATTCCCAACACATTTGGCAAATATTAAAGGGGTTGGCCTCTTTTATTCTCCTCTTTAGTCCTCACTGATTACATTAAACATGTATTTCTACTATTACTTTGCAAAATCTTCACTTCCTGCACACAACTGTAAAACCCTCCATGACCTTTCTCCCCTGTTACTTTATATTAAGGATTCTAATGTTTCTTTTCTTCTCACTTGTAGCTGAGTTTGTAGCTGACATTGAATTGATGTTCTCCAATTGCTTTGAGTATAACAACATTGACAGCAATGAGGCTAAAGCAGGAGTCCGGCTACAGTCTTTCTTCATGAATGAAGCTCAGAAATTGGGCTTGGAGTTCAACAGCAGCACTCCAAGTGCAACAGCTCCTCCTGTTAAAAAGTCCCGCATCTGAATTTTGTGAGACCAGTTTCTATGAGAGACATTATTGTTTTGTTAATAGTTCTGTTGTCCTGCTGAACTCACTTGCCAAGTCGTACACTTGGCCATCCAGACCACAGGCCAGCACTGATTCCTCCTCAACTTTCAGCACTCAGGGCAAATGCACCAACTGCTCAATAGGGTCCAAGACACATACATGTATGTTTATAAAAGTATATATGTATATCGGAGTTACAGTGTACTGTCTAATTGCCATGCCTTTTTTATAACTGGTTGATGTAGGTTTTGTATTTTCTTGTTATAACATACTGTTTATAGCCAGGAGAGGTAAAGAGTGACTATAGATTTTCTATCTGAACACTACTTAAGTTGAATAGACTGGGGTATATTTTTTGCGAGGTGGCCCATACACACTTAAGAGTATTTTGAAAATCTTAGCTATTTATTTAGCATTGAAAATCTGTTTTTGAATTGTTTTGTATTTATGAATCTTTTTGTATTTGACGTTAAACTGTTTGTTATGACAAACTTTTCCATATTTAAAAAAAAAAATTCTCTGTCTACCCTTCTCCCTATGTGACCAACCTAACCGAGGGCTGTAGCAGGTTACTAGCACAGTGAGATCTTCATATGCAGATGCCTGTGTCTTAAAAGCAATAAACGTTTGTTTTTTTCCACCTTTGTAATGTTGTATTATTTAAGATATCACTTTATGTATATGGTACACTGGTTGTAACCCCCAAAACAAGAGCATAGTAGAGACCTTCTGCTTCTATAGCAGCCCCAATATGGCTTAGTATAAAACTGTAATCCACCTGCGTGCATGAGGTTTTAGCTAGGTTGAGCACTTGAACTGTAGATCAGTCTGAAAGGACAGCACACTGATCCAATAATAGGTATGTCTCTGCACAATGGAGATTTTTCACTCACTGTTAATATGAAAAAGCATCTCAGACTGCACTATATAACCTGGTGCATTTTATGGCCCAAACTAGTGCCTGTAAATGCAGGCAGCTCCTGCCCCTTTCCCTGGGAATAGATGAGCACACAGTCACTCACATCCCTAATTCTGCCCTCTAAATAGCTGAAAATGCTTCAAACACTGTAAATGGTGAAACAGGAAGTGTTGGATGGCCAGACTGTTCTGAAAATACATGCCGTATTTTTTCCCAAGGACATATTGATTTTACAGCAGTGTGTTGAGATCTTTAAACTAGTCTTTGTGATCATAGTAATTACACTGACCATAAGCCTGATGCAGTTAAAGTAGGGTATGTGCAAAATTTTGGCATAAATACTGATGTGTTGGAAGGAAAAACACTGCATAAAATATGGGTTTTTTTATCAGGGTTTTTATGCATTTATTTTCCCATTCATTGAAAACAGATGAAAAAATTGACATGCTGCAGATATGGAAACTGCTTCAACTCTACAAGGAAGAACTGAGCAACATGTGCATAAGATTTCAGAAATTTTATTTACTTTGTTGGGACAGTAAAATGCAGCATTTTTCTTTGTAAAACACGACCTGTGACATACCCTCAAGTAGCCTTGACCCTCCTCCAAACTGATCCTGCCCAGTAAAAACTGAGCCACCATTCTTGTTTACTGGGCCAGGGATAGGTTTTAGCTAGGGGGTTGTCCAATGAAAACAGTTATTGCCTATCCACGAGAATAGGTGATAACTTGCATTGCTGGGATCCCACCAATTTTCAGAATGGGGAATTTCTTTATCGCCTCTCATTGGGGGACACAGGAACCATGGGTGTATGCTGCTGACACTAGGAGGCTGAAACCATGCAAATAAAAAAGTTAGCTCCTCCTCTGCAGTGTACACCCCACCAACTGGCATTATACTCTTCAGTTTAGCTTAGTGTCAGTAGGAGGTGGACACGGGTCTTTCATTAGACCCTTATCTACCTCAATGTGCGTCGTTTTCTTTCAGGTTTCCCGGAGGGATACAGGGTGAACAGTCACACCTGTAGTCCCACAATACGGACTATGAGTACGGCGTGTACTGCCACCCCGTATCCTCATAGATCCCTCTCCAGGACCAAGAGCCTAGCACACAAGCGTGCTTAGAAGTCCGGTCCTGGCTCAGTCCCCCACCCACTCACTCACCAGAGCCTGTCAGTTGCGGAGACGAGGACGTCCATCAGCTCCCTGGACGTCTCATTCCTCTTCAGGTTATTATCGGCGTTGGAGGTTTGAGGTAAGTATTTCCCCATCCCAGATATTTCAAGGGGGGGTCTTGCTAGGGGCTCCCAGAATACCTGGTCGTCGCTTGCACCCAGATTGCAGCAGCACGGCCCGGGATTGCAGGACAAGGTGGTCCTTAATTGCGCAGCAGGCAGGCGCGTTTTCTTCTTGCTGCGGCCCTTCTGCCTTCTATCCGGCGCGAGGCCCTTACAGGCTGCCACGCCGCTTCCTATCCCCGGCGCCGCGGTTCTCACGGCGGCCACACCACCTTCTGTGATACAGCCCTGACAGGCTGTCGTGGCGCTTCTTCCTGCGGTGCACTGCTCCGGCGCCGCGGTTTCAATGGGGCCGCACTACCTTCTCCAGCACGACAGCCCTGACAGGCTGCCGCGCAGCTTCTCCCTGCGGCACACTGCTCTGGCACCGCTGGTTTCACGGCGGCTGCTCTCCAGCGTGAGCCTTGGCAGGCTGCTGCGCCGCTGTTCCGGCGCCGCGGCTCTTTCCTCCGGCTGCCGGCTCCCAATTTAGGCCCCGGCTTCGGGCCGGGCCTACTTCCGGTACCGCGCTCCGCCCACTTCTGCTTTCATCGGGCGGGCTTTCTCCCGCCCGACAATCTCTGTCCTGCACTCCCCGCCCACCGGCGCCATCCCGGCTGACTTCGCCCCTTCATCTACGCTGCTGCTTGGCGCACACATTGTGCTCCGCACTTTCCAGAGCGCACATTTCTAACCTGACCCCTTTCATCGGTCACCATCTGCGCGGATTGCAGCAGGAACTCTACTTCTCTCCGGAGATCCACCGCAAGCTGGACAGCTTCCTCCACCTGGTATCCGTTTTCTCAGTCTGCAGTGCAGAGCTACTCACGGCAGATGACACCCCCCTCTGCTCCCGTCCCCTAACCCGCTGGCATTTTCTTCAGGGACCCTTCAAAATGTCTACCTCTAAAGGGGGACACTCTCGTCCTCCTACTTCTTCTTCCTCTTCTGCCTTAGTCAAGTACTTTGCATGTTCGTCCTGTAACTGCAAGCTTCCCTCAGGTCAGTCCTCTCCGCTCTCAGGCCTGCAGCAACCCGATTGTTCCCACCGCTCAGGATCCCCCGGCCGATCCGCCCGAGCGTGATACCCCCATCCCAGGCTGGACTTCCTCTGTCACAATCGGTGGCCGATCTAACACAGGTGTCCCAAACTCTGGTGTCCGTGCTGGATCGATTACCTCTGCAGACCCCCGCAGTAGCCAGCGGGTCGCAGGAGCCTCCGTCCGAACCCTCCTTGATAAGCCACAAAAGGTCCAGGCAGGAACAACGGTCTGAGTCCTCTTCTCGCTCCATTTCGCCACACGGTCCTCCTCTGCGGTCGGCGTCCTCCCGATCCTCCTCCCCTGAGTCAGGCGAGGCGTTGCACCCTCGCAGGATATTTCGGAGCTGGATTCTAACCAAATCGCCACCATGAGGGATATGGTCCAGAATCTCATTGGAGCTATAAACCAAGGATCCCTCTACGGAACCCGCAGATCAGGCGGTTTTGTTTAGACGGGCTAGGATTCTAACGATAGTTATAGAATCCTTTGCAAAGTCAGCCTTTGAAGCGGCTGCAGCTGCTCTATGCCCAGCCTTTGCTTCCACTTGGGTTTCGAAATCCATATCCAAATGGGCCAAAGAACTGTCGAGGTATCCTGGACGGGGCGCCACCCGGACAGCTGGCGGAGCTTGCCATCCAGATTTCTCACGTGGGTGAATACCTGGTCTCTGCCTCTCTGGATGATGCATCTTGTGCGGCTCAGGCATCCAGCAACGCTGTTGCCATCTACCAGACTGTTTTGCTCAAGGCCTGGCAGGCGGACTTATCTTCCAAAAAGTCCCTTACTAGTCTGCCCTTTCAAGGCTCACGTCTCTTTGGTTCCAAGCTGGACCAAATCGTTAAGGACGCCACCGGGGGTACAAGTTCTCTTCTCCCCCAGGCTAAACCTCGTCGCCCTCCTCCTAGACGGCAATTTCGGCCTTTTCGCCGCTTCGCGGCATCACATTTCTTTTCTCAGCAGCAACAGAGGCCACAGGCACGTCAAGAGCAAAAGGCGGTATCCTTTGGGCCCACTCCGTCCTGGCGTCCTCGCTTCTCCCAGGGTAGATCTTCCAGGACTGGAAGATCCACCTCGGCATGACTATGCAAGACCGCAGCCCACCTCCCAGGCTGGGCAGCCGTCTCCTCTTCTTCAGGGTAGTCTGGATCTCCTCAGTAGAGGACACATGGGTCAGGGAAGTTGTATCCTGGGGATACAAGATAGAGTTCGCTTCACGACCCCGGGATCGTTTCTTCGAATCACGACCTCCAAGAGACCCCGCTCTAGTTCCGGGTTTCTTTACAGCCATCGGTTCTCTCCTCAAAGCCGGGGTAATTGTTCCCGTCCCAGAGAGAGAACGGTTCACAGGTTTCTATTCAAACCTTTTTGTGGTACCGAAAAAAGACGGCAAGGTCCGTCCCATTCTGGACCTCAAATTACTGAACAAGAAAGCTCGTCTGAAGCACTTCAGGATGGAATCCCTTCGTTCAGTAATTGCTTCCATGGAGGCTCAAGAATTTCTGTGTTCCATAGATATTCAGGACGCCTACCTCCATGTCCTGATATTCCCCGGACATCACTGATTCCTGCGCTTTGCGGTGCTCCAGGAACATTTTCAGTTCGGCGCCTTGCCGTTCGGTCTTGCAACCGCCCCAAGAGTTTTCACGAAGATCATGGTGGCGCTGATGGCCATCTTGAGGCTCAGAGGCCTGGTTCTGTTTCCATACCTCGACGACATCCTCATCAAGGCTCCGTCCTTTTTTCAGGCTCATGAAAGCCTGTACATCGTGCTCGACACCCTAGCCCGTTTCGGGTGGCTGGTCAACCGGAAGAAGTCCTGCCTTATTCCTTCTCAGCGCATCATCTTTCTGGGCATGCTCTTCGACACTCGTCAGACCAGAGTCTTCCTTACCGAAAACAAGAGATCCATCCTTCGTCGGGACATACGCTCGCTCCAGGGTCCTCGGCCTCCTTTCTTCCGATCGGCCATGAAGGTTCTGGGGAGGATGGTAGCAACATTAGAAGCTATCCCCTTCGCCCAATTTCATTCGTGACCCCTTCAGCAAGCCATTCTGTCTCAGTGGGACAGGTCTGTCTTCTCCCTGGATTGTCCGATCCGACACTCTTCTCGGGTCAAACGGTCTCTCAACTGGTGGCTGACGTCACCTCTCATCTCCCCAGGGCAGGTCCTTCCAGTTCACTGGCAGGTGGTGACGACGGACACCAGCCTGCTCGGCAGGGGTTTGGTTTTTCGCCACCTGAGAGTTCAGGGCCGTTGGTCAGTTGACACTCTGCCGATCAATATCCTCGAGATTCGGGCCATCTTTCTGTCCCTCCGCCACTGGGAAAGGATTCTCAGAGGCCTACCAATCCGAATCCAGATGGACAATGCCACAGCCGTGGCATATGTCAACCATCAGGGGGGGACTCGGAGCTCCTTGGGCCTGGTCGAGGTATCCAAGATCCTCCTCTGGGCAAAGGCAACGGTCCCGGTGATATCCACGGTGCATATCCCCGGTGTGGACAATTGGGCCGCCGACTTCCTCAGCCGCGAGGGCCTCGCGGCATGGGAATGGTCCTTGCATCCGGAGGTCTTTCATCAGATTTGTCTTCGATGGGGGACTCCGGACGTGGACCTCACGGAGTCTCGAATGAACAGGAAGGGTTCCACAGTTCGTCTCCAGGTCTCGCGATCCTCTTGCAGTGGGCGTCGACACTCTGGCCATTCCTTGGTCACAGTTCATGCTACCCTACCTGTTCCCACCCCTTCCATTACTTCCCAAACTGTTGAAAAAGATCAAAGCGGAAGGGGTGCCGGTCATTTTGATCGCCCTGGATTGGCCCAGGAGAGCTTGGTTCGCGGAGCTTGTCAACCTTCTCGCGGACGCTCCCTGGTGCCTTCCAGAAAGGCCCGATCTGCTATCTCAGGGTCCGATCTGCCACCGGAATTCTCAGTCGCTCAGTTTAACGGCGTGGCTGTTGAGATCGCAGTTCTAAGTGCGTCCGGCCTTTCGGACCGGGTGATTCTCACCATGATTCAGGCTCGGAAGCCTTCGTCTTCTAGGATCTACCTCGAAGGCTTACTTCCGTTGGTGCGAGTCCAACCGCGTTTCATCTGTCCTTTTCCCTGCCTTCCATTTTGGCCTTCAGGCAGGACTAGATTCGGGCCTGGCTCTTAGTTCCCTGAAGGGCCCGGTCTCTGCGCTTTCCATCCTTTTTCAGAAGACTTTGGCTTCTCGGCCACAGGTTAAGACCTTCCTTCAAGGAGTGGCCCATGCTGTCCCTCCGTACAGGGCCCCTGTGGATTCATGGGATTTAAACCTGGTACTGGACGTTCTGAGGGTTTCCCCCTTTGAGCCATTCAGGGAGATTCCCCTGTCAGTTCTATCTTGGAAGGTGGCCTTTCTTGTGGCCATCACTTATATCCGCCGCGTTTTCGAGTTGGCGGCCCTGTCTTGCCGACCTCCGTTCATGGTCATTCACCAGGACAAGGTGGTCCTCAGGCCTCCGCCTTCCTTCCTTCTTAAGGTGGTTTCCACCTTCCACCTCAATGAGGACATCGTTCTACCTTCCTTTTGTCCAGCTTTGACTCATCCTCTGGAGCGATCGTTGAACAAGCTGGACCTCGTCAGGGCAGTGAGGATCTACCCAACTAGAACGTCCACTTTCCGGAAGACGGATTCTCTTTACGTCATTCCTGATGGCACGTGCAGAGGCCTACCGGCTTCTAAGGCGACTATAGCTCGCTGGATCAGAACGGCAATTCTGGAGACTTACCGGGTCAAGAACAGAGTGCCCCCTCCTTGGATAAAGGCTCACTCTACCCGGGCAGTCATTGCCTCCTGGGCGGTGCACCAAAGCGGCAACTTGGTCTTCCATCCACACGGTCGCCAAATTTTACAAAGTCCATACCTACGCTTCGGCGGGCGTCAGCCTAGGCAGAAGGATGTTGCAGGCGGCAGTGGTGAGTCCTCTGACCTGATGGAAGTCTGTTTTTCCCGCCCTAGGGACTGCTTTGGGACGTCCCATGGTTCCTGTGTCTCCCAATGAGAGGTGATAAAGAAAACAGGATTTTTGATTGCTTACCGTAAAATCTGTTTCTCGGAGCCTCCATTGGGGGACACAGCACCCTCCCAATGTTTCTCAGTTTCTGTTGTTTTATGTTCTAGGACTGTTCTCACGTTTACAGTTCTCAAGTTTGTGGTTAGGGTTTTCAACCTTGTTATTTATCTCCTGCTTTCTCACTAACTGGAGAGTATAATGCCAGTCGGTGGGGTGTACACTGCAGAGGAGGAGCTAACTTTTTTATTTGCATAGTGTCAGCCTCCTAGTGGCAGCAGCATACACCCATGGTTCCTGTGTCCCCCAATGGAGGCTCCAAGAAACAGGATTTTTGGTTGCTTACCGTAAAATCTGTTTTTTTATCCCCTACTAAAATGGAGAGGTTAACCACTGTGCCATTTATTCCATATAGAGCTGCCGAGTGCCACTCGGCCTCATAGAAAATGAATTGTGCAGGCAGTGCCGGTTTTCTACAAAGTGGGGCCCCATCTGCTAACATATTGTAGCATCACACAGAAACATTTAAAGGGACTCTGTCGGCACAGAATGACTGTTCCACATTTCATCGCTTCACGGCGGGGCAATCGTATAAATACACCTTCCCACCTGCTTGTTTTTCCCTCTATCTACACAATCCCCCTGTTCTTTGACAGCACTGGTTTCATAAGGCCATAGAAACATGGAGATAGATGGAAAACAAGACTGTGGGCAGGAGTATATAAATGATAGGCCGCGCCGAGTCATTCTGTGCTGACAGTCCCTTTAAGTTGCATTTACAGGAGCTGAACCTTTAAACAAGTGTGATTGGCTATATTAAAGTCGTCTGGAGCTTTTGTATCAGCCTCATCACACAGGCTAACAATGAATGATGGGGTTAGGATGATCACTAATGGGTCATTCTGTCCTCATACATATGTTAACGGCAGCACATCTCTTGTTTACACTGGGTGATGTGCTGCCAAGAATGATGGTCATGATTCTTTTAAGACTGGTGTGGTGCATGCAAGTCTTAAACCATAGCCATCTACATTTTTATTTTATAAATCAATAGTACACAAGAAAATAAGATACTTTAACCCCTTTCTAACCTCAGGCGGAATAGTACGTCTGAGGTCAGAACCCCTGCTTTGATGCAGGCTTCGGCAGTGAACCCGCATCAAAGCCGGGACATGTCAGCTGTTTTGTACAGCTGACATGTGCCCGCAATAGCGGCAGGTGGAATCGCGATCTACCCACCGCTATTAACTAGTTAAATGCCGCTGTCAAACGCTGACAGTGGCATTTAACTAGCGCTTCCGGCCAACGGGCTGGAAAAGAGCGCATCGCTGACCCCCGTCACGTGATCGGGGGTGAGGGATGCGTCGGCATAACAACCAGAGATCTCTTTGAGACCTCTATGGTTGTTGATGCCAGATTGCTACGAGCGCCACCCTGTGGTCGGTGCTTATAGCAATGCTGTAAATCTACTACATAGGAGTGATCTGAGCATCACCTCTAAGCAGCAGAGGCGATCGCGTGATGGCAGCATCTACTCTCCGATGGAGGCTATTGAAGCATGGCAAAAGTGAAAAAAAAAAAAAAAGTTTAAATCACCCCCCTTTCGCCCCATTCAAAATAAAATAAAAAAATCAAATATACTCATTTGGTATCGTCGCGTTCAGAATTGCTCGATCTATCAATAAAAAAAGAAAAGCTTTAAGCTGATCGCTAAATGGCGTAGCGAGAAAATTCGAAATGCCAGAATTACGTTTTTTTGGTCGGCGCGACATTGCATTAAAATGCAATAACAGGTGCTAAAAAGAACGTATCTGCACAAATGTGGTATCCTTAAAAACGTCAGCTCGCCACGCAAAAAATAAGCCTTAACCCGACCTCAGATCACGAAAAATGGAGACGCTATGGGTATCGGAACACTGCGCAATTTTATTTTATTTTTTTGTAGCAATGTTTAGAATTTTTTTTTTACCACTTAGATAAAAAAGAACCTAGACATGTTTGGTGTCTATGAACTCTTAATGACCTAGAGAATCAAAATGCAAGTCAGATTTAGCATTTAGTGAACCTAGCAAAAAAGCCAAATACAAAAACAAGTGTGGGATTGCACTTTTTTTTTTGCAATTTCACCGCACTTGGAATTTTTTTTCCCATTTTTATAGTACATCACATGCTGAAACGAATGAAGTCGTTCTAAAGTACAACTCGTCCCGCAAAAAATAAGCCCTCACATGGCCATATTGACGGAAAAATCAAAAAGTTATGGGTCTGGGGAGAAGGAAAGCGAAAAAACTGAAAAAGCTGGGCTCATGAAGGGGTTAATATATCATGAGAGAGAAATCTGCTTCTTTCTCCTCCTGGACTGATCATTCCTTCTCAAAATTCTCAATTCTGGGGTAAAATCTGTATTCATTGAAGACAGATTTCTACTTTACTGAGATAAAAGATACTTGTCACTGATGAGATTCTGTGTAGAGGGGATGGGGTAATAGCGTGCCTGTAGCTGGTCCTATCCCCTCTACATAGGAGATAGCAGTTGCTACTGATAGTAAAGTCAAAATCTGAGAGAGAATCTTGTTGTCTTTACTGAACACAGATTTTACTCCAGAATTGAGAATGATCGATCAGTTCTGGAAGAGAAAAAGCAAATTTCTCTGATATATACATAGTGGAGGGCTTTTCGGTCTCTTTCGTCCCGCTACATTTAGCCCAACTTGAGTCTCTCCCTAAGGTGGCTAGCATATATGTATCTGATATAGACAAAGTTTCTTATTTTTATGTGTACTTTTGATTTATGAATTTTCTTTTTTTTTGTTAAAAAGACTGTCACTCTTTACTCCCCAAGGTAACATAGTAACATAGTAACATAGTTAGTAAGGCCGAAAAAAGACATTTGTCCATCCAGTTCAGCCTATATTCCATTATAATAAATACCCAGATCTACGTCCTTCTACAGAACCTAATAATTGTATGATACAATATTGTTCTGCTCCAGGAAGACATCCAGGCCTCTCTTGAACCCCTCGACTGAGTTCGCAATCACCACCTCCTCAGGCAAGCAATTCCAGATTCTCACTGCCCTAACAGTAAAGAATCCTCTTCTATGTTGGTGGAAAAACCTTCTCTCCTCCAGACGCAAAGAATGCCCCCTTGTGCCCGTCACCTTCCTTGGTATAAACAGATCCTCAGCGAGATATTTGTATTGTCCCCTTATATACTTATACATGGTTATTAGATCGCCCCTCAGTCGTCTTTTTTCTAGACTAAATAATCCTAATTTCGCTAATCTATCTGGGTATTGTAGTTCTCCCATCCCCTTTATTAATTTTGTTGCCCTCCTTTGTACTCTCTCTAGTTCCATTATATCCTTCCTGAGCACCGGTGCCCAAAACTGGACACAGTACTCCATGTGCGGTCTAACTAGGGATTTGTACAGAGGCAGTATAATGCTCTCATCATGTGTATCCAGACCTCTTTTAATGCACCCCATGATCCTGTTTGCCTTGGCAGCTGCTGCCTGGCACTGGCTGCTCCAGGTAAGTTTATCATTAACTAGGATCCCCAAGTCCTTCTCCCTGTCAGATTTACCCAGTGGTTTCCCGTTCAGTGTGTAATGGTGATATTGATTCCTTCTTCCCATGTGTATAACCTTACATTTATCATTGTTAAACCTCATCTGCCACCTTTCAGCCCAAGTTTCCAACTTATCCAGATCCATCTGTAGCAGAATACTATCTTCTCTTGTATTAACTGCTTTACATAGTTTTGTATCATCTGCAAATATCGATATTTTACTGTGTAAACCTTCTACCAGATCATTAATGAATATGTTGAAGAGAACAGGTCCCAATACTGACCTACTCAGACAAGGTGGTTTGCACGTTAATGACGGGCCAATTATTACAATTCTGTCCAGTGTCACTTTATGTAGTAATAACTCTGCAATGCTTCAACAGATCCTACTGAGTGTTTTTTCGTAACATATTGTACTTCAAGATAATGGTAACGTTTCTTCTATATATCTTGCGTTTATTTGTGAAAAAAGAAAATTTGCCAAACTTTGCTCATTTTCAAACTTTGAATTCTTATGCCCTGGAGAGATCTGTAACACAAACTAGTTAAACATTTCCCACATGTCTACTTTACATTAGCACAACATAATATATTTTTTTTTAGGATGTTTATAAGGGTTAAAAGTTTACCAGCGATTTTCTCATTTTTCCAACAAAATTATTTTTATTTTTAGTTGCCACATTACATTTTTTTTTTAACCATAAAATTTTTATTTTATTAAACATTTTAGAACAAAACAGGGTCTTACAAGCATTTAGTTTCTGTATAGAATGCATGAACAGTAAACGATATAAACAATATAGACGATATAAGGCCATCAATGACCTTAATTCTACAAAGACGTAAATGACAAAGACAAGACAATAAGGGTTAGAGGGAAGGGAGGAAAGAGAGAGGGGGGGGGGGGGGGAAGGGAAAAACCTCAGTTAAATCGATTAATCAAATCCGAACTCAGTCGCACTACAGGTCTGATCCCGCTGCATAATAATCCCACGGGGACCATATAGCCTGGAAGCGCACCACCGAGTCATTTAGTAAGGCTGTGCCACATTACATTTGAAGTGTGTGTGTGTTCGTTCTGTATGATAGAAAATACCCAAAATTGAGAACATTCTAAACTTCACCCCTCAAGGTGCTCAAAAACACATTAAAGAAGTTTATTAACCCTTCAAGTGCTTCACAGGAATTAACGTGGAAGTAAAAGATGATGAACATTTTACTTTTTTCAAGAAAAAATTATTTTAGATCCAAATTTTTTTTTATTTCCACCGAGGTAACAGGAACAAATGAACCCCAAACTTTGTTGCCCAATTTCTCCTGATAAGGCCGTTGCCCTATATGTGGAGGACAACCACGGTTTGGGAGCACGGCAGAGCTTGGAAGGGAAGGAGAGCTATTTGACTTTTTGATTGTCTAATTGTTCCAGCAAATTTAGCAACATACCGTGTCTGCAGAGCCCCTGATGTGCCTGAACAGTGAAAAAATGGTATTTATTTTGTGGTGAGCACCTTGGTCCCCCAGGTGCTTCACAAAAGTTTTATAACATTGAGCCATGAAAATATAAAAAAAAAATCACATTTTCACAACAATTTTTTTTTTTTTTTTAAGCCCCAAAGTTGTCATTTTCATAAGCGTAACAGGGAGAAATTGCACCATTATAATTTGTTGTACAATTTCTCCTGAGTATGTCGATACCCCATATTTGAGGCACCAAATTGGAGTTCAGATTTTGATGGAATGGTTTGAGGTTGCCATGTCACATTAGCAGAGCCCCTAAGGTGTCAGAACAGAACCACTTCCCAATTAATTCATCTAGGGGTGCAAGGATCATATTGACACCACATGTGCCTCACAGAATTTTATACCATTGAAAGAATAAATTACATTTTCACCATTAAAATGTTTTAACCCCAATGTATACCATGAAAATGTATACCACTGGGCAGCGAAGAAAAAATAATTACATTCTTGCCACCAATATTTTGTTTTAGCCCCAGATTTTACATTTCTCCTCATTTTGGGACACAGGACCATGGGGGTATGCTGCCGCCACTAGGAGGCTAACACTGTAAGTGAATACAAAAAAAAAATAGGCTCCTTCTCTGCAGTATACACCTACCGCTGACTCTAGCCCGAACCAGTTCATGCTTAGTGTCTGTAGGAGGCACATAGGTCTGGTCTTCAGACCATAATTTATTATTTTAATATTTACCTTTTACTTTGAATTTTCTTCAACAAGGATTACAGGGGTGACTGTTGCCGTCAGGGTTCCGATCTCCCCAAACCAACAATAGGCTCGAACGTCGAGTTTCGCCTCCACGTACCCCCTCCTGCACCAACTGAAGATATGCCTGAGCTGGTTTTGGGGCGACTGGTCCTTTTAGGGTTCCGCTCTACCCACACCATAAACAGACTGGAACATGGAGTGTCGACTTCATGTACTTTCTTCTGCAGCCAGGCCTAATTCTGCCGGACCATAGCCCTGTTCCATCCTACGGTAGTGAAACCCTAGGATACACAGCTGCACTGCTTGCGTCCCTGCAGCCAACACTGCATCACCACTGTTTGAACAGCGGCGATGGAAGGAGGCGGACGATTCCTCTCTACCCCCCTATCAAAGGAATGGTGGCTAGAGGGTTCCTGCACCGTCCTCTGCAGCACCTGCCCTGCAGGCAGAGCAGTCTGGCTCTGCACCTCGTCCCACGGGCCTTTCCGGATCATGGGGTAAGTGCCTGGGTCAGGACTGACGGTGGGGGTTCCTGAGTGGCTCCGCATTCTTCCGAACGGTCCGTTTGGCCGGTGCCAGAAATGTAGTCCCTGGGCTTTGACCTCTGCTAGGCCACAGGTTGAAAACTCCACCCCATGAGCGTGCGTCACCCAGCGGCCTCGCTCCCTCCCTTGGCACTTCTCGCAGTGCAAGACTTCCCTACCAACAAGTCTCGGTGGCCATATCTGGGGACTGGGGAAGTTTTTTGAGTGGAAGGTGAGATATGTGTACTGTGGCACCTGACACTGTGTGTATGGTCCCAGAATCCATGGACTCCAACAATGCTATGCACTTATTCAGGCGACTGCATAGGAGGACCTCACTGCCTTCCCGCCTTGGTTTCAGAGTCCCTCACGGCTCCTTAGCACTGCTGGCCTTCTCTGCAGTAACCCCCCTGTCCCTTATAGCAGAGAATCACTGGGAGCAATATCTCTCCCTGAGACTTCTAAAAAGCCTAGTATGGCTCATACAGCATTTTTCCTGTCACACTGTTACCACGGGGACAGATTTCAGATTTTGTGATCCCTAAGGCACTCAGAAGCAATCCGCAGTTCTCGACCTGGGGTATCTAATCTCCTTGAGTGGGCCACGTCACAGTTGTATGGCTTCTCTCGTCAGAGCGATTGAGTCCCTCCATGATCCTTCTATGGATCGGGCCATTCTACCTGTCTCAGACGGTTCCACTTCCACACAGGAACCGTCGGCCTCCAGGGACCTCTCAGTTGCGAGATACACAGACACTTAAAAAAGGGGTCCATAGCGCGTCTCCTGGGCCTTCTTGCGCCTCAGCATCCGTGACCTCAGTCTCTCGCTCCCCCTCCCAGGGGTATGCAGCGAACATGGCTCTGAGTTAGTCAGACAGATCCCCTTGAGCTGGAATCGCCAGAGTATCAGGCGACGGTGGATAGTGTCATTGAGGCCGTCAACCAGACCTTAAGGGTTGACGAGGACTCGATCTCTGCCTCCGATCATGCCGTGTCCTTTAAGGGAACTATACGTCCTCATAGGGTGTTCGCAACCACCCTGAGTTTCAGGATATAGTTTGACGGCATAGAGAGCAACCGGATAAACGCTTTACAGGTCAGAAACCTCTTGAAGCGAGATATCCCTTTCCTTGGATGTGCTTAAGGAGTGGGCAGCATCCCCTCCAGTTGACCCACCGGTATCTCGTCTAGCGGAAAAACGCTATCCTTTCGAGATGTATCTTCAATTAATGACCCCACAGACCGTCAGATGGAGAATCCTGACTTTCGGGGTTGGAAACCTTGGGTTCGGCACTCTCGCCTTCTTTTGCAGTGGTGTGGGTAGCTAAAGCCATTAAAGCCATGCTCTCTTGGATAGATGACCTTGGCAGAGCTATACAGATCGGTGATCTTCCCCTGGATGCAGTGGAGCTGGCAAATCAGATTGCCTTGGCCAGGGATTATTTGGTGCACGCTTTTCTTGACGCAGCTAACTGTTCCGCGCTGGCAGCCTCTAACAATATTTCTATCAGGCAATCCCTGTGGCTCAGGCAACAGCGAGCGGACCTTGCGTCCAAAAGTGGCCGCCTATTCGAGGAGAAGCTAGATCAGCTTATCTCTGATGCCACAGAAGGGGAAAGTATATTCTTCCCCCAGCACAAAGTCAAGCAACTCCTAGGTTTCCTACTGGACCAACCAGCCGTGGAGAACCGGGCAAAACAGTCCAGATCTAAAAGATCCAGGTCCCATTGATTTTCGTCTCAATGACTCGAGCTAAGTAGGCGGTCACCTGCCTTTGTTTCATCTGGTCTGGCTTTCTGACGTGTACGACGAAGGGATCTGGGAACTGATGTCTTCTGGTCTCTGACATGGTTTTTTCCCTTCTCGTCCGAGAAAATGAAAGTTGCTTGACTTTGTGCTGGGGGAAGAATATACTTTCCCCTTCTGTGGCATCAGAGATAAGCTGATCTAGGATGATCCTGGACACCTCCCAAGGGTCGGTGATTCTCCCTTGAGACAAGATCTTTGCCCTTTAACAGGGAGCCCGGACACTTTGTTGTCCATCCCCTCATTCCATCCGATTCTATATGGGGGTAGTGGGGAAAATGGTGGCAGCGATGGAAGCTGTTCCCTTCACCCAGCTACACCTCCATCCTCTGCAGCATGCACTTCTGGTAGCCTGGAACAGAAGCCCATTCCTTCTCGACCAGCTGTGCCGCTTGCCCCCACGGGTCAAGCCGACACTCAGGTGGTGGACTTAGGATTTCCCCTGGTTGAGGGAAAACTTCATTCTCCCAACCCAATGGCTGGTGGTATCTACTGACGCCAGTCTCCTTGGGGAGCTGTCCTCTGTCACCACATTGTCCAGGGACGCTGGTCAGCCCGGGTGTCGCATCTCCCCTTCAACGCCGGGAGATTCGGGCGATCTGGTTATCCCTACGACAATTCCATCATCTCCTGGTGGGTCGCCCCACCCCATCCGAATTCAATTGGACAATGCCACGGCTGTAGCATACATCAATCATCAAGGGGGCACTCGCAGCAGGGCAGCAATGCGCGAGGTGGTTCACATCCTCCACTAGGCCGAGAGAAACCACTCTGTCGTTTTAGCAGACCACATTTCGGGCGTGGAAAACTGGGCGGCAGATTCCCTCAGCCTTCACGGTCTCTCCTCGGGAGTGTTGGCACTTCATCTGGAGGTCTTGCAACAGATCTTTCATCGCTGGGGGACCCCGGACGTGGATCTGATCACTTCACGATTAAACGCCTAAGTACCCGAGTACATAGCTCGTTCTTGGGATCCAGAAGTCATTGGAGCAGATGCACTGGTTCTTCCATAGAATCAGTTTCATCTTCATAGGTGTTTCCCTCGCTTCCGTTACTTACGAAGGTCATCAGGAAGATTAAAGCGGATGGGATTCCAGTGATCCTACTCCAGGTTCGCCACGCCAGGTGAGGTCCGCAAAGATAGTGCAGCTTGTCGCCGATGTTCCCTGGCGACTACCGGATCAACTAGATCTGCTCTTCCAGGGCTCAATTTGTCACCAGAACTCAGGGGCCCTGTGTTTACCAGCTTGGCCGTCGAATCCTGGGTCCTAACCTAGGCTGGGCTCTCCCATCAGGTGGTTTCTATCATGATTAGCGCTGGAAGCCTGCATCAGTGCGCATCTATCACCACACCTGGAAAGCCTTTTACGCAGGGTGCGGAGACCGGATGTCCTCCCCTCGTCTTCTCCATTCCTACCATTTTGGAGTTCCTCCAAGCCGGCTTGGAGTCGGGCCTGGCGCTTAGCTCCCTCAAAGGTCAGCTGTCAGCTTTATCGGTTTTATTCCAGCGCAGGGTCACTTCCAATCTGCAAGTGAGGTCTTTCATTCAGGGGGTCTCTCATGTGGACCCCCCTATAGGATACCGTTGGATACGTGGGACCTTAACCTGGTTCTGGGTGTTCTTCAGGAGTCCCTTTTTTGAACCGCTGCAGGATGTCTCATTGACCTTCCTTTCTTGGAAAGTTGCTTTTCTTCTCACGGTGACGTCAATCAGGCAGATCTCGGAGATAGCCACCCTGTCCTTTCGAGCCCCTTTCCTGATCTTCCACCAGGACAATGTGGTTCTCAGGCCATCTCCGACCTTCATGCCCAAGGTGGTCTCTTCTTTCTACCTCAACAAGGTCATTGTTCTGTCCTTGTTTTGTCCGGTACATCGTATTGAGAGAGCTCTTCGCACTGTAGATAGGGCCTCACCTGTCTCGCAGACGGCATCCTTCTGTAAGTCGGACACCTTCTCCATACTCCCTGAGGGTCACAGCAAGGGCTTAGCCACCTCGAAGTCCACTATAGCCAGGTAGTTTTGCTCAGCTATTCAGGAATCCTGCCGTGTGAGAGAAGCCTATCCCAGCAGGGATTAAGACACACTCCACTCGGTCGGTGGACGTTTCTTGGGCCGTTCGGCACCAGGCATCGGCGGAACAGGTCTGCAAGGCTGCGACTTAGTCCAGTCTGCATACATTCTCAAAGCACTTCAATATCCACACACAGGCCTCTGTGGATGCAGGTCTGGGCAGATGGTGTCTGCAACCGACAGTAGTGCCCCTCTAGTCAGTTGGTATGTGGGGTTTGATCTGTTATGCCGATTTTTTCCCACCCAGGGACTGCTTTAGGACGTCCCATGGTCCTGTGTCCCCATTGAGGCGAAGGAGAAACAAGGATTTTTGTGTACTCACCGTAAAATCCTTTTCTCCGAGCCACACATTGGGGGGACACCGCACCCACCCTGTTGGCCTGATGGCTATGTTTGTTCTTTGGTTTGACATGTATCCGTAGTTGATGGTTATGATCTCCTACTGCTTTGTCATAGAACTGGGTCAGGCTGGAGCCAGTGGTAGGTGTATACTGCAGAGGAGGAGCTAACTTTTTTTGTATTCACTTAGTGTCAGCCTCCTAGTGGCAGCAGCATACACCCATGGTTTTATGTCCCCCAATGAGTGGCTCAGAGAAAAGGATTTCATGGTGAGTACACAAAAATCCCCGTTTTTCACCAAGAAGTGGGCAAAAATGGCACCATAATTTGTCCCACAATTTCTACTGAATGTAGCAATACCCCATATGTGGCTGTACACTACTGCTTAGCCATACAAAGACACTCTGGAGGAACGGAGTCCTATTAGCCTCCTGGAGTGCATATTTTCCTAGAATAGTTTGCAGACTCCATATACAGAGCCCCTAAGTGCCAGAAGAGCAGAATACCCCTTAAGTGACCTCATTTTGGAAATTATACCCCTTTTGGAATTATCTACAGGTGTAGTGATGATTTTGACTACATGGGTGTTTTCCAGAAACAAGCAGCAATGAATGCTTGAACGAGTGAAAATTGCAAACTGCAGTTGTAGTGACCAGTATGTTGCAGTCACCAGCACATTATGCCCAGCTCATGCTTCTGGAGATATGCACCCCTAAGTTAGGTGGGCTCTCATCGCTTCAGAAATGCCAAACATGTGGACGCTATATGTGGTTTAGGTACACTGTGGGGCTCAGAAGGGAGGGGGGCAGTTTGATTTGGGAGTGCAGAATTTCTTTTGAGGGGCGAGGAGCTTTTGTGCTACCAGTAACGTGTAAACCCCTATATTTCCGTTAACAGATAGCAGACCTAAGTAGAGAATTGCTTTTATTTGTAGATTGAGTTGAAGCTTTTGCTAGGCACATTTTACATAACATCTGGGATCACCTTTATCCCGTACTCTAAACTGAGCACTTGCATTAGTGTTTCCATCTAAATCTGTGAGTGACTTGTGATTGACAGATTTCAGATAAAACTTCCGAGGGATCCATTCACGAAGCTCTCACTTGACTTTGTAGGCCAAAATATGGAAAAAAATTATAGCTCCCAAAATATAGTGATGCAAAACCTAGTTTTTTTCCATTCACTATAAGGCAGCAGAGTTACTCTGCACTTCGTCTGGCCTCTGTTCAGCGGTGTCCTTTTCAGAAGAGCACAAAACTGGCCAACTGCACTTTCATGCACTCCTAATAAGACAGGCACCATTGGATCACAGGTCAGACGGCATCCACAGTGCCTCCATCTGCCTTATTATAGGGAATCTTCCGCCGTATGTTCTGTCTGAATCACGTGTTTTGGACGCCTCTCACACAGCCAAACCAGATCTCCACTTTGCACTGACGAGACACATTCTGCAAATTGAGATTCTGGTTTGGCTGTGGTCACATACTAAAATACGCTTTTTATTTCAAAAACTAGGTTTTGCATCACTATATTTTGGGAACTATAATTTTTCCATATTTTGGCCAACAAATTCAAGTGAGGACTTCGTGAATGGATCCCTCGGAGGTTTTATCTGAAAGCTGTCACTTGGGAGATTTAGATGGAAACACCAATGTAAGTCATACCTCCCAACTTTCGAGAAAGGGAAAGAGGGCAAATTTTAGGCCACACCTCTGACCACACCCATTTCACAACTAGTCACGCCCCAACCACACCCATTTAGCACTTCTGATCACAATGTTTCGTAAACAATAATTATAAACAAAATAATATGGCCACACAGTGCTCCATACAGTATAATGGGCCCACATGATGCTGCATGCTGTATAATGGGCCCACATGATGCTGCATACTGTATAATGGCCACACATGATGCTCCATACTGTATAATGGCCCCAAATGATGCTGCGTACAGTGTACTGGCCCTACGTGATGCTCCATACAGTGTAATGGGCCCACATGATGCTGCATACTGTATAATGGCCACACATGATGCTCCATACTGTATAATGGCCCCAAATGATGCTGCGTACAGTGTACTGGCCCCACGTGATGCTCCATCTACTATATAATTGTCTAAGGGTCACTTCCGTCTTTCTGTCCTGTCTGTCTGTCACGGATATTCATTGGTTGCGGCCTCTGTCTGTCATGGAATCCAAGTCACTGAATGTTCTCGCCAGCTGCCAGTCATGGCTGCCGCGACCAATCAGCGACGGGCACAGTCCGGCGGAAAAATGGCCGCTTCTTCCTCCCCGTAGTCAGTGCCCGCTCCGTACTCCCCTCCAGTCAGCGCTCGCACAGGGTTAATGGCAACGTTGACCGCGGTGTAACTCACTCGGTTAACGCTGCTATTAACCCTGTGTGACCAACTTTTTACTATTCATGCTGCCTATGCAGCATGAATAGTAAAAAGATCTAATGTTAAAAATAATTAAAAAAATTAAAAATAGTTACATACTCACCTTCCGGAGCCCCCGGATCGAAGCGGCCGGTTACCGATGCTCCTCGCGACGCCCCGGTGACCGATCCATGCATTGCGGTCTCGCGAGATGACGTGCGGTCTTGCGAGACCACTACATCATCATCTCGCGAGACCGCAATGCACTCTTCAGACCGGAGCGCGTGATAATAATAATAATAATTTTTATTTATATAGCGCCAACATATTCCGCAGCGCTTTACAAATTATAGAGGGGACTTGTACAGACAATCGACATTACAGCATAACAGAAATACAGTTCAAAACAGATACCAGGAGGAATGAGGTCCCTGCTCGCAAGCTTACAAACTATGGGGAAAGGGGGAGACACGAGAGGTGGATGGTAACAATTGCTATAGTTATTCAGACCAGCCATAGTGTAAGGCTCGGGTGTTCATGTAAAGCTGCATGAACCAGTTAACTGCCTAAGTATGTAGCAGTACAGACACAGGGGGCTATTAACTGCATAAAGTGAATGAGAACATAATGCGAGGAACCTGTTTTTTTTTTGTTTGTTTGTTTGTTTTTTATAAATAAGCCACACAGGGATCGTTAGGTTAATGCATTGAGGCGGTAGGCCAGTCTGAACAAATGAGTTTTTAGGGCACGCTTAAAACTGTGGGGATTAGGGATTAATCGTATTAACCTAGGTAGTGCATTCCAAAGAATCGGCGCAGCACGTGTAAAGTCTTGGAGACGGGAGTGGGAGGTTCTGATTATTGAGGATGCTAACCTGAGGTCATTAGCGGACCGGAGGGCACGGGTAGGGTGGTAGACTGAGACCAGAGAGGAGATGTAGGGTGGTGCTGAGCCATGGAGTGCTTTGTGGATGAGGGTAGTAGTTTTGTACTGGATTCTGGAGTGGATGGGTAGCCAGTGTAATGACTGGCACAAGGTAGAGGCATCGGTGTAACGGTTGGTGAGGAATATGATCCTGGCAGCAGCATTCAGGACAGATTGGAGCGGGGAAAGTTTGGTAAGAGGGAGGCCGATTAGTAGAGAGTTACAATAGTCCAGACGAGAATGAATAAGTGAAACAGTAAGAGTTTTTACAGAGTCGAAAGTAAGAAAAGGGCGAATTCTAGAAATGTTTTTGAGATGCAGGTAAGAAGAGCGAGCCAGTGATCGGATGTGGGGGGTGAATGAAAGGTCAGAATCAAGGATGACCCCCAAGGCAGCGGGCATGTTGCTTTGGAGTAATGGTGGAACCGCACACGGAGATGGCAATGTCAGGCAAAGGTAGGTTAGTAGAGGGAGAGAACACCAGGAGTTCAGTTTTTGACAGGTTTAGTTTCAGATAGAGGGAGGACATAATGTTAGAGACAGCGGTAAGACAATCACTGGTGTTTTCTAATAAGGCAGGCGTGAGATCAGGAGAAGTGTATAATTGGGTGTCATCAGCATAGAGATGGTACTGGAAACCAAATCTACTGATTGTCCAATAGGGGCAGTATACAACGAAAAGAGGAGGGGGCCTAGGACTGATCCTTGAGGAAACCCAACAGTAAGGGGAAGGTGAGAGGAGGAGGAACCAGCAAAACATACAGTGAAGGATCGGTCAGAGAGATAGGAGGAGAACCAGGAGAGAACGGTGTCCTTGAGGCCGATGGAGCGGAGCATAGTGAGGAGGAGCTGATGACCCACAGTATCGAATGCTGCAGAGAGATCCAAGAGAATTAGCATGGAGTAGTGACCATTAGATTTAGCTGTTAGTAGGTCATTAGAGACTTTAGTGAGGGCAGTTTCAGTAGAGTGTAAAGAGCGGAAGCCAGATTGAAGAGGGTCGAGAAGAGAGTTATCTGAGAGATAGCGGGTAAGACGATGCGTGATGAGCATCGGTAACCGGCCGCTTCGATCCGCTCCAGAAGGTGAGTATGTAACTATTTTTTATTTTAATTCTTTTTTTTTTAAACAGGGATATGGTGCATACTATGTGACTGGGCAATATACTATGTGACTGGGCAATATACTACGTGGCTGAGCAATATACTACGTGGCTGAGCAATATACTACATCGCTGGGCAATATTCTACGTGGCTGGGCAATATACTATGTGGCTGGACAATATACTACGTGGCTGGGCAATATACTACGTGTCTGTGCTGTATACTACGTGACTGGGCAATATACTACGTGGCTGGGCAATATACTACGTGGCTGGGCAATATACTACGTGGCTGAGCAATATACTACGTGGCTGAGCAATATACTACGTGGCTGGGCAATATACTACATGGCTGGGCAATATACTACGTGTCTGTGCTGTATACTACGTGGCTCTGTGCTGTATACTACGTGACTGGGCAATATACTACGTGGCTGAGCAATATACTACGTGGCTGGGCAAGATACTACGTGGCTGGACAATATACTATGTGGCTGGGCAACATACTACGTGGCTGGGGCAATATACTACGTGGCTGGGCAATATACTACGTGGCTGGGCAATATACTATGTGGCTGGACAATATACTACGTGGCTGGGCAATATACTACGTGTCTGTGCTGTATACTACGTGACTGGGCAATATACTACGTGGCTGGACAATATACTACGTGGCTGAGCAATATACTACGTGGCTGAGCAATATACTACGTGGCTGGGCAAGATACTACGTGGCTGGACAATATACTATGTGGCTGGGCAACATACTACGTGGCTGGGGCAATATACTACGTGGCTGGGCAATATACTACGTGGCTGGGCAATATACTATGTGGCTGGACAATATACTACGTGGCTGGGCAATATACTACGTGTCTGTGCTGTATACTACGTGACTGGGCAATATACTACGTGGCTGGGCAATATACTACGTGGCTGGGCAATATACTACGTGGCTGGGCAATATACTACGTGTCTGTGCTGTATACTACGTGGCTCTGTGCTGTATACTACGTGACTGGGCAATATACTACGTGGCTGAGCAATATACTACGTGGTTGGGCAATATACTGCGTGGCTGGGCAATATACTACGTGGTTGGGCAATATACTACGTGACTGGGCAATATACTACGTGGTTGAGCAATATACTACGTGACTGGGCAATATACTACGTGGCTGGGCAATATACTATGTGGGCTGTGCAATATACTACATGGACATGCATATTCTAGAATACCCGATGCGTTAGAATCGGGCCACCATCTAGTACTGTAAAATGGCCACACATGATGCTCCATACTGTATAATGGCCCCAAATGAGGCTGTGTACAGTGTACTGGCCCCACGTGATGCTCCATACAGTATAATGGGCCCACATGATGCTGCATACTGTATAATGGCCACACATGATGCTCCATACTGTATAATGGCTC
Source organism: Ranitomeya imitator (assembly GCF_032444005.1). Classification (NCBI taxonomy): domain Eukaryota; kingdom Metazoa; phylum Chordata; class Amphibia; order Anura; family Dendrobatidae; genus Ranitomeya; species Ranitomeya imitator. Next base: position 711,228,736 of record NC_091282.1, on the reverse strand, counting down.
CACATGATGCTCCATACTGTATATTGGCCACATAGTGCTCCATACTGTATAATGGCCACACAGTGCTCCATACTGTATAATGGCCACACATGATGCTCCATACTGTATAATGGCCACATGATGCTCCATACTGTATAATGGCTACATGATGCTCCATACTGTATAATGGCTACACATGATGCTCCATACTGTATAATGGCCACACATGATGCTCCATACTGTATAATGGCCACATTATGCTCCATACTGTATAATAGCCCCACATGATGCTTCGTACTGTATAATGGCCACACATGATGCGTACTGTATAATGGCCACACATGATGCTCCTTACTGTATAATGGCTCCACATGATGCTCCATACTGTATAATGGCCACACAGTGCCCTATATTGTATAATGGCCACACATAATGCTCCATACTGTATAATGGCCACATTATGCTCCATACTGTATAATGACCCCACATGATGCTGCGTGCAGTATACTTGCCCCACGTGATGGTCCATACAGTATAATGGTCCCACATAATGCTTTGTACAGTATAATGGCCCCACATGATGCTGGGTACAGTGTAATGGCCACACATAATGCTGGGTACAGTATAATGGCCCCACACGATGCTCCATACAGTATAATGGCCCCACACAATGCTGGGTACAGTATAATGGCCACACATAGTTACCCCACCCCCATCATTGCCTTCTCCATCACTACAAACACTCACCTTTCACTGCGCACCCTCGCAGCGGCCGGCAGCTTCCACTCCCACGGCGCTGAATGGTGTCATCCAGCTGCGCCGCTGACTGCTCACGTCGCTGCAGCTGTGATACGCCACTGATAAAGACCTCTCTGTGTCTCCTGCGCCAGTCAGTGTCAGAGCGAGGAGCAATATCTGCTCCGATCTGACACAGCCAGCGTCCGCTCCGTACACCTCGTACACATGCGACTCCGCTCCATACACCTTGCACATGCGGCTCCGCTCCGTACACCTCGTACACACGGCTCCGCTCCATACATCTCGTACACATACTGCTCCAATCCGTACACCTCGTACACACACGGCTCCACTCCATACACCTCGTACACACACGGCTCCTCCCCATACACCTCGTACACACACGGCTCCACTCCATACACCTCGTACACACACGCCTCCGCTCCGTACACCTCGTACATACACGGCTCCGCTCCGTACACCTCGTACACACACTGCTCCGCTCCGTACACCTCCTACACACACGGCTCTGCTCCATACACCTCGTACACACAGGGCTCTACTCCATACATCTCGTACACACACGGCTCCACTCCGTACACCTCGTACACACACGGCTCTGCTCCATACACCTCATACACACATGACTGAGCTCCATACACCTTGCACATGCGGCTCTGCTCCGTACACCTCGTACACACACTGCTCCGCACACCTCATACACACACGGCTCCACTCCGTACACCTCGTACACACACGGCTCTACTCCGTACACCTCGTACACACACGGCTCTACTCCGTACACCTCGTACACACACGGCTCCGCTCCATACACATTGCACACGCTGCTCCGCTCCGTATACCTTGCACACACATACGGCTCCGCTCCGCACACCTCATACACACACGGCTCCTCTCCATACATCTCGTAAACACATTGCACCATTCCGTAAACACGTGGCTCCGCTCCATACACATTGCACACACTGCTCCGTATACCTTGTACACACACAGCTCTGCTCTGTACACCTCGTACACACGTGGCTCCGCTCCGTACACCTCGTACACACACGACTCTGCTCCATACACCTTTCACACTCTGGCCCGGTCCGCACACCTCTTACACATATGGCTCCGCTCTGTACACGTCTTACACACACGACTTTGCTCCATACACCTTTTACACGCTGCTCCGCTCCGTACACCTCGAACACACGGCTCTGTACACCTCTTACACACACAACTCCGCTCCGTACACCTTTCACACGCTGCTCCAATCCGTAGACCTCGTACACACGCGGCTGCACTCCGTACACCTCATGCACACGGCTCTGTACACCTCTTATACACACGACTCCACTCCGTACACCTTTCACACGCTGCTCCAATCCGTAGACCTCGTACACACGCAGCTGCGCTCCGTACACCTCATGCACACAGCTCCGTACACCTCGTACACACACGCCTCCACTCCGTACACCTCGTACACACATGGCTCCGCTCCATACACCTCGTACACACACGGCTCCGCTCCGTACACCTCCTACACACACGGCTCCACTCCATACATCTCGTACACACACGGCTCCACTCCGTACACCCCGTACACACACAACTGCGCTCTGTACACCTTGCACATGCGGCTCTGCTTTGTACACCTCGTACACACACGGCTCCACTCCGTACACCTCATACACACAAGGCTCCACTCCGTACGCCTCGTACACACATGGCTCCACTCTGTACACCTCGTACACACACGCCTCCACTCCGTACACCTCGTACACACACGTCTCCGCTCCATACACATTGCACACACATACGGCTCCGCTCCGTACACCTCATACACACACGGCTCCATACATCTCGTACACACACGGCACCACTCCGTACACCTCATACACACGTGGCTCCGCTCCGTACACATTGCACACGCTGCTCCGCTCCGTATACCTTGTACACACACAGCTCTGCTCCACACACCTCTTACACACGTGGCTCTGCTCTGTACACCTCGTACACACGTGGCTCCGCTCCGTACACCTCGTACACACACGACTCTGCTCCATACACCTTTCACACGCTGCTCCCCTCCGTACACCTCGTACACACGCGGCTGTGCTCCGTACACCTCGTAAGGTTCCGTACACCTCTTACACACAAGACTCTGCTCCATACACCTTTCACACGCTGCTCCGCTCCGTACACCTCGTACACATGTGGCTGTGCTCCGTACACCTCGTACACATGGCTCCATCCACCTCTTACACACACGACTCCGCTCCATACACCTTTCACACGCTGCTCCGATCCATACACCTCGTACACACACAGCTCTGCTACATCCACACTGTAAACACCTCCTGACCTAACACATACGCTTACCCTCGTCCGGCGCCATGACAACCAGCAGAGTCCTGTACACGGAGGTCCTCCCGATCATGTGACCCCCTGACTCCTCCCATCCTGTGACTTCATCACAGGTCCTGTGCGCACAGAGCAGCCAATATGTGGTGTGCTGCTCTGTGGGTGCAGGAACTCAGGGAGCTGACCGGGTGATATTACACACCTCCCAACCAGTGCAGGAAAACTAATGTGCCGCCCGGGATCGCGGGGCTGACTGTCAAAATCAGGACAGTCCCGCTGGATCCGGGACGGTTGGGAGGTATGTGGAAGTGCTAAGGTCCATCATCTGCTAACGGAAATGTAGGGGCTTCCGCGTTACTGGTAGTACAAAGGCTCTGGAAAAGCAAATTGGCTTCTCGCCAAAAGAAATTCAGCAAATTCTGTGCTCCCAAATCCAAATTAACCTTCCCTTCTGAGATCCACAGTGTGCCTAATCCACATATAGCATCCACATGTTTGGCATTTCTGAAGTGATTAGAGACCGCCTAACTTACAGGTGCATTTCTGTAGTAGCACGGGCTGGGCATAACGTACTGGTCACTACAACGGCAGTTTGCAATTTTCACTCGGCAACATCAACTGCTGTTTGCTTTTGGAAAACACCCACGGAGTCAAAATCGTCATTACATCTGTAGATAAATTCCCAAAAGGGTATGATTTCCAAAATGGGGTCACTTGAGGGATTCTGCTGTTATAGCACTCAGAGGCTCTGTATATGGAGTCTGCAAACTATTCTAGGAAAATCTGCGCTCCAGGAGGCAAATAGTGCTCCGTCCTTCCCGAGTGTCTACGTATGGCTAAGCAGTACTGAACAACCACATATGGGGTATTTCCATGTACAGTAGAAATTGTGGGACTATTTATGGTGCCATTTTTACCCACTTCGTGTAAATTTCTCCTATTAGCCCTTAGAAAAAATAAAAACTTAAGGCTAAAGCAACAATTTAGTGGTAAACATGTACGGTAAGTCTTTCTTCACTGCTGGATGGTATAAAATTCTGTAAGGCACATGTGGTATCAATATGATCACTGCACCCCTATATGAATTCATTGGGGAGTGTAATTTCTAAAATGGGGTCTCTTATAGGGAGGTCTGCTACCTCAGGGGCTCTGCCAATGTGACATGGCACTCTCGAACCAATACAGCAAAATCTGTACTCCAGTATGGCGCTTCTTGCCTTATGAGCTTTGCACTGTGCCTCAAAAGTAGTTTTCCCACATATGGGGTATCCGCATACTCAGGAAGACTTGCACAACAAATTGTATGGTGCAATTTCTACTGTTACCCTTGTGAAACAAAAAAAATTGGGGCTAAAATAACATTTTTGTGGGGAAAATGTAATTTTTTTTATTTTCACGCTTCAATATTCTAATCTTCTGTGAAGCACCAGGGGCTTCAAGATGCTCACCACACATCTAAATACATTCCTTGAGGGGTCTAGTTTCCAAAATGGGGTCAATTGTGGGTGGTTTCCACTGTTTAGGTACATCAGGGGCTCTCCAAACGAGCCATGGCTTCCGCTAATGATTCCAGCAAATTTTACATTCAAAAAGTCAAATGATGCTCCTTCTTTTCCGAGCCCTGCCGTGCGACCAAACAGTAGTTTTCTCCCACATATGGGGTATTGGCGAACTCAACAGAAATTGCACAACAAATTGTACAGTGCAATTTCTCCTGTTACCCTTAAGAAAATGCAAAATTTGGGGCTAAATAATTTTTTTTTGTTGAAAATGTGATTTTTTTTTATTACTTTCACGGCTCAACATTATAAACTTTTGTGAAGCACTTGGTAGAAGGTGCTCACCACACATCTAAATATATTCCAGAAAATTTTGCATTTAAAAAGTCAAATGGCGCACGTTCCCTTCCGAGCTATGTTATTCGCCCAAACAGTGGTTTTGCCCCACATATGGGGTATTGGCATGCTCAGAAGAAATTGCAGAACAAATTTTGTGGCCTATTTTTTCATGTTACCCTTGTGAATAAAAAAAAATTGGGGTCTAAAATAAAATTTTTGTGAAAAAGTTATGTTCATTTCTTTTTTACACATTCCAAAAATTCCTGTGAAGCACCTTAAGGGTTAAAAAAAAACTTCTTGAATGTGGTTATTACCTCACAAAGTGATACTGGTCAGAATTGTAAAAATTGGCCTGTCATTAATGTGAAAAAAAAAACACATACCATAAGATACGGCTTTCCCAAAACCCTGTCCGATGACAAATGCACATCTAGCAGGATGCAGCAGGCCTCCACTAATAAAGGCAAGGGGCAGAACAGGTGCAAACTACTGATAAAACAGCCACCCCCACACTAACCAGACATTGGAGGGGTTGGCTTGCCTAGTAGAAAAAATGCACAATGATATGGCTTGTATAGGACGTCAGTCACACAGGTAAGTGTGATGCAAAGTGTCTGGTTTGCAGCCTATTAATGACGCTCTTGTACTAACAGGCCGACTGCCCAGCACTATAATATGCAACACACAGGGACAGACACCCCAATAGACCAAGCCAACAAGAAGAGGCCTAGCCACATCCTGCAAATAATCAAAAAATGATATGATAAAAAGTGCAAAAATTAATGCATATGATAAATACAAGTGTAGCGCCTGCTAGGACTGTGGGGTACTCGGTACCGGGCCGGTTCTGTTCTTAAAGGGGTGGCCACGGTTGCAATGACCCAGTCCGTAGCCCTGGACGTCCAGTAAAAGGGGGTTAATGAAAATGGAAATAAAGTCTAATATAGTAAGGTTCATGACGCCACCTGTGGTATTCGGCCAGGGGTGGCCGATGCTGCTTATAGGGGTCCTCTCAGGCGGATGGTTTTGCAGATTAGATAGTATAGCTCCCCACAGGTAGAGCTTGGTCCCGAGGGCTCCCGATGTAGTTGGTTAGAGGGATGTTTGACGGTGGGGTGCGGGACTGAGGGTGCAGGAAATAATTGCAGGACACAGGGATAGCAGTTTCCTTTACCTTTTACTGGTAGAATTTAGGTACAATCCAGGGTACAGATAACAGGTGATGGTGGGGTCAGGACAGCCTAGAAACAGCTTGGGATCCACTTAGCCAGGTGTGTTCGGAGGCCTTCTGCGCTGTATATCTGACCCTTGCTGCCTGAAGCTCTGCACGAGTCCTCTCAGTGTCTGTATTCTCAACCAGTATGGCTGACAGCCTGATGCTTTCATGTCCTCTCTCTGGCAGCCCCAGGCTCCTTACTTGCTGTGGTACTTGCAGGTGTTAGATGGGACAGGAGACTTGCAATCTCCTGCCCTCCGAGTTCAGTGGCTGGGTCTGCAATACCCACACCACCACGGACCCGGCGTCCGGTCTCTTGGCGCTTTCTGTTGTGAATTCTGTTGTCGAACTCCCTCCTGTGGTCGGGAATGGTACTTCGGCGAGTTCTGTCTATGGGCTCCCTCTGGTGGCTTTGAGTGAACCTGCTGCTTCTGAGGTTCCTTACACAGGTGGCGTGGTTTATCCTTTGGTGGGCTGCTCTATTTAACTCCTCTCAGATCGTTACTCCATGCCAGCTGTCAATGTTTTTGCATTCGTTCAGTTCGCTCCTGGATCTCTCTCGTGACCTGCCTTCTCCTGCAGAAGCTAAGTTCCTTATAGTCTTATTTTATTCTTTATTTTCTTGTCCAGCTGGTTTTCATGATTTTGTCTTGCTAGCTGGAAGCTCTGGGATGCAGAGTGGCCCCTCCGCACCGTGAGTCGGTGCGGAGGTCTTTTTTTGCACACTCTGCGTGGTCTTTGTAGGTTTTTGTGCTGATCGCAAAGTTACCTTTCCTATCCTCTGTCTATTTAGTAAATCTGGCCTCCCTTTGCTGAAACCTGTTTCATTTCTGCGTTTGTGACTTTCATCTTACTCACAGTCAATATATGTGGGGGGCTTCCTTTACCTTTGGGGAATTTCTCTGAGGCAAGGTAGGCTTTATTTTCTATCTCTAGGGCTAGATAGTTCTTAAGCTGTGACGAGGCGCCTAGGTCTGGTCAGGAGCGCTCCACGGCTATTTCTAGTGTGTGTGATAGGATTAGGGCTTGCGGTCAGCAGAGCTCCCACATCCCAGAGCTCGTCCTGTATGAGGTTTAATTATCAGGTCATTCCGGGTGCTCCTAACCACCAGGTCATAACAGCTTTCCTCTTGAGTGAGCCCTCTCACAGATCCAGACCCCAGGCTCATCTCCTTTGCCTCTTCTCCTCTCACTGTCCCTAACAGACTGACTGACCCCTCCCCAAGGCCAGAATTTATAGGGAAGTTCCCCTGAAACAGGGTTTAGAGCGCCCCCTTCTGGTCTGGAGTCAGGACGGTGTTGCATGCCAGTCTTACCTGATTAAGGGATCCCTCCTTGTTTCCAGGCATGACATCACCTCCCCCGTGAGGAAGACAATACCATTGTGGCATCCGGACTCCTGGGGTGCCACACATGTAAGGACCGCAATGATCAGACTAACCATAGATCTGCTGACCTGAAGTTACAGCCTTATAGACACAAATATTTCAAACTGGGGTGCCAAGGACCCACCAGTAACTAACTCCAGCTCCCCACTTCTCAGCTACTTGCAAATGGGACATTATCCTCAGTCACAAATTTATTTATAACAATGACCTGGGTAGATTGTTAAATACACAGAGATTCAAGTGCATTGTGCCAAGTACTGCTCATATAAGAAGGTGGTGGCAAACTCTTGCACAGTGGCCCACCACAGTATTCTCCTGCTCTCCTGTGGGCCAGTCCAAGCCTGTATGAAGCTCTACGTTTGAGTCATTTGACCCTCTACAATACACTTGTGTGATTTGGCCTTAGGCCAGCGTCACACCTAAGGTATAAAAATACGGTCCATTTTTTACGGCCGAGATACGCAGAAATGTTCATCCGTATGTCATCCGTATTCAATGCAAGATGTTTTCTAGAAAAAATCAGTGAGACACATATGTATATTTATATGGGGGCAGATGTTTTTAGCCGGTGGGGGCAATAACCATGGTCCCTCTCTAGGCTATTAATATTTGCCCTCAGTCACTGGCTTTCCCTCTCTGGCGGAGAAAATTGCACGGGAGCCTACACCTACCTTTTAATTTAACACCTATAGCTCACAAATTTTTCACACACACACTACTAACATTATTAGTGAGGGATATATAAAATGATAACAGATATGCAATAGTTTACTGTATGTAAACCATATCTCATATCCTGTCGGGTTCGGTAATGATTTAGAAAAAGCCGACAATTGAATTACTGGCTTATTTGCTATCTAACTCTGTATGACATATGTATATATACAGTTAGGGCCAGAAATATTTGGACAGTGACACAATTTTCGCGAGTTGGGCTCTGCATGCCACCACATTGGATTTGAAATGAAACCTCTACAACAGAATTCAAGTGCAGATTGTAACGTTTAATTTGAAGGGTTGAACAAAAATATCTGATAGAAAATGTAGGAATTGTACACATTTCTTTACAAACACTCCACATTTTAGGAGGTCAAAAGTAATTGGACAAATAAACATAACCCAAACAAAATATTTTTATTTTCAATATTTTGTTGCAAATCCTTTGGAGGCAATCACTGCCTTAAGTCTGGAACCCATGGACATCACCAAACGCTGGGTTTCCTCCTTCTTAATGCTTTGCCAGGCCTTTACAGCCGCAGCCTTCAGGTCTTGCTTGTTTGTGGGTCTTTCCGTCTTAAGTCTGGATTTCAGCAAGTGAAATGCATGCTCAATTGGGTTTAGATCTGGAGATTGACTTGGCCATTGCAGAATGTTCCACTTTTTGGCACTCATGAACTCCTGGGTAGCTTTGGCTGTATGCTTGGGGTCATTGTCCATCTGTACTATGAAGCGCCGTCCAATCAACTTTGCAGCATTTGGCTGAATCTGGGCTGAAAGTATATCCCGGTACACTTCAGAATTCATCCGGCTACTCTTGTCTGCTCTTATGTCATCAATAAACACAAGTGACCCAGTGCCATTGAAAGCCATGCATGCCCATGCCATCACATTGCCTCCACCATGTTTTACAGAGGATGTGGTGTGCCTTGGATCATGTGCCGTTCCCTTTCTTCTCCAAACTTTTTTCTTCCCATCATTCTGGTACAGGTTGATCTTTGTCTCATCTGTCCATAGAATACTTTTCCAGAACTGAGCTGGCTTCTTGAGGTGTTTTTCTGCAAATTTAACTCTGGCCTGTCTATTTTTGGTATTGATGAATGGTTTGCATCTAGATGTGAACCCTTTGTATTTACTGTCATGGAGTCTTCTCTTTACTGTTGACTTAGAGACAGATACACCTACTTCACTGAGAGTGTTCTGGACTTCAGTTGATGTTGTGAACGGGTTCTTCTTCACCAAATTAAGTATGCGGCGATCATCCACCACTGTTGTCATCCGTGGACGCCCAGGCCTTTTTGAGTTCCCAAGCTCACCAGTCAATTCCTTTTTTCTCAGAATGTACCCAACTGTTGATTTAGCTACTCCAAGCATGTCTGCTATCTCTCTGATGGATTTTTTCTTTTTTTTTCAGCCTCAGGATGTTCTGCTTCACCTCAATTGAGAGTTCCTTTGACCGCATGTTGTCTGCTCACAGCAACAGCTTCCAAATGCAAAACCACACACCTGGAATCCACCCCTGACCTTTTAACTACTTCATTGATTACAGGTTAACGAGGGAGACGCCTTCAGAGTTAATTGCAGCCCTTAGAGTCCATTGTCCAATTACTTTTGGTCCCTTGAAAAAGAGGACGCTATGCATTACAGAGCTATGATTCCTAAACCCTTTCTCCGATTTGGATGTGGAAACTATCATATTGCAGCTGGGAGTGTGCACTTTCAGCCCATATTATATATATAATTGTATTTCTGAACATGTTTTTGTAAACAGCTAAAATAACAAAACTTGTGTCACTGTCCAAATATTTCTGGCCCTAACTGTATATATACTAGATGGTGGCCCGATTCTAACGCATCGGGTATTCTAGAATATGCATGTCCGCGTAGTATATTGCCCAGCCACATAGTATATTGCCCAGCTACGTAGTATATTGCCCAGTGACGTAGTATATTGCACAGCGACGTAGTATACAACACAGAGCCACGTAGTATATTGCCCAGCCACGTAATATATTGCCCAGTGACGTATATTGCACAGCGATGTAGTATATTGCCCAGTGACGTAGTATATTGCCCAGCTACGTAGTATATTGCACAGTGACGTAATATACAGCACAGAGCCACATAGTATATTTCCCAGCCACGTAGTATATTGTCCAGTGACGTAGTATATTGCCCAGTGAAGTAGTATACAGCACAGAGCCACGTAGTATATTGCCCAGCCACGTAGTATATTGCCCAGTGACGTAGTATACAGCACAGAGACACGTAGTATATTGCCCAGCCACGTAGTATATTGCCCAGTCACGTAGTACAGTCATGGCCAAAAGTTTTGAGAATGACACCAAAATTATATTTTCACATGACCTGCTGCCCTCTGGTTTTTATTAGTGTTTGTCTGATGTTTATATCACATACAGAAATATAATTGCAATCATATTATGAGTACCAATAGGTTATATTGACAGTTAGAATGAGTTAATGCAGCAAGTCAATATTTGCAGTGTTGACCCTTCTTCTTCAAGACCTCTGCAATTCTCCCTGGCATGCTCTCAATCAACTTCTGGACCAAATCCTGACTGATAGCAGTCCATTCTTGCATAATCAATGCTTGCATTTTGCCAGAATTTGTTGGTTTTTGTTTGTCCACCCGTCTCTTGATGATTGACCACAAGTTCTCAATGGGATTAAGATCTGGGGAGTTTCCAGGCCATGGACCCAAAATCTCTATGTTTTGTTCCATGAGCCATTTAGTTATCACCTTTGCTTTAGGGCAAAGTGCTCCATCATGCTGGAAAAGGCATTGTCGGGTGCCAAACTGCTCTTGGACGGTTGGGAGAAGTTGCTCTTGGAGGGCATTCTGGTACCATTCTTTATTCATGGCTGTGTTTTTAGGCAAGACTGTAAGTGAGCCGATTCCCTTGGCTGAGAAGCAACCCCACACATGAATGGTTTCACGATGCTTTACAGTTGGCATGAGACAAGACTGGTGGTAGCGCTCACCTCTTCTTCTCCGAATAAGCTGTTTTCCAGATGTCCCAAACAATCGAAAAGGGGATTCATCAGAGAAAATGACTTTGCCCCAGTCCTCAGCAGTCCACTCCCTGTACCTTTTGCAGAATATCAGTCGGTCCCTGATGTTTTTTCTGGAGAGAAGTGGCTTCTTTGCTGCCCTCCTTGAAACCAGGCCTTGCTCAAAGAGTCTCCGCCTCACAGTGCGTGCAGAAGCACTCATACCAGCCTGCTGCCATTCCTGAGCAAGCTCGGCACTGCTGGTAGTCCGATCCCACAGCTGAAACAGTTTTAAGATACGGTCCTGGCGCTTGCTGGTCTTTCTTGGGCGCCCTGGAGCCTTTTTTACAACAATGGAAGCTCTCTCCTTGAAGTTCTTGATGATGCGATAGATTGGTGACTGAGGTGCAATCTTTGTAGCTGCGATACTCTTCCCTGTTAGGCCATTTTTGTGCAGTGCAATGATGGCTGCACGTGTTTCTTTAGAGATAACCATGGTTAACTGAAGAGAAACAATGATACCAAGCACCAGCCTCCTTTTAAAGTGTCCAGTCATGTCATTCTTACTTAATCATGACCGATTGATCGCCAGCCCTGTCCTCATCAACACCCACACCTGTGTTAATGGATCAATCACTAAAACGATGTTAGCTGCTCCTTTTAAGGCAGGACTGCAATGATGTTGAAATGTGTTTTGGGGGTTAAAGTTCTTTTTCTAGATGGTGGCCTGATTCTAACGCATCGGGTATTCTAGAATATGCATGTCCACGTAGTATATTGCCCAGCGAAGTAGTATACAGCACAGAGCATATTGCCCAGCCACGTAGTATATTGCCCAGTTACGTAGTATACAGCACAGAGCCACGTAGTATATTGCCCAGCAACGTAGTATACAGCACAGAGCCACGTAGTATATTGCCTAGTCACGTAGTATATTGCACAGCCCACATAGTATATTGCCCAGTCACGTAGTATATTGCCCAGCCCACGTAGTATATTGCCCAGCGACGTAGTATACAGCACAGAGCATATTGCCCAGCCACATAGTATATTGCCCAGTGATGTAGTATACAGCACAGGGCCACGTAGTATATTGCCCAGCGACGTAGTATACAGCACAGAGCATACTGCCCAGCCACGTAGTATATTGCCCAGTTACGTAGTATATTGCCCAGTGACGTAGTATACAGCACAGAGCCACGTAGTATATTGCCCAGCAACAAAGTATACAGCACAGAGCCACGTAGTATATTGCCCAGTCACGTAGTATATTGCACAGCCCACATAGTATATTGCCCAGTCACGTAGTATATTGCCCAGCCCACGTAGTATATTGCCCAGCGACGTAGTATACAGCACAGAGCATATTGCCCAGTCACGTAGTATATTGCCCAGTTACGTAGTATATTGCCCAGTGATGTAGTATACAGCACAGGGCCATGTAGTATATTGCCCAGCGATGTAGTATACAGCACAGAGCATACTGCCCAGCCACGTAGTATATTGCCCAGTTACGTAGTATATTGCACAGCGACGTAGTATATTGCCCAGCTACGTAGTATATTGCCCAGCCACATACTCACCTTCCAATCCGAGGGCCCCTTGTAGATCCGTCGACAGCTTCCGGTCCCAGGGTGTGATGATGTTGCGGTCACATGACCGTGACGTCATGGCAGGTCCTTCTCGCGCAGGCGCACAGGGCCTGTGATGTCGTCGCGGTCACATGACCGTGACGTCATGGCAGGTCCTTCTCCCATACTATCGTTGCCGCCGGAACTTGCCGCTTGCATGGAGCGGTTACCGGAGCGTAGCGAGGAGGGGGAAAGGCGGCGGAAGGTGAGTATATAATGATTTTTTATTTTTTTTATTATTTTTAACATTAGATGTTTTTACTATTGACGCTGCACAGGCAGCATCAATTGTAAAAACTTGGTCACACAGGGTTAATAGCGGCGGTAACAGAGTGACTTACCCGCGGCATAACGTGGTCCGTTACCACTGGCATTAACCCTGTGTGAGCGGTGACTGCGGGTAGTATGGAGCCGGCGCCGACTGCAGGGGAGTAGGGAGGGACTAATCGGACTGTGGCCGTCGCTGATTGGTTGCGGCAGCCATGACAGGCAGCTGGCGAGACCAATCAGCGACTTGGATTCCATGACAGACAGAGGCCGAGACCAATGAATATCCGTGACAGACAGAAGGACAGACAGACAGGAAGAAGGAAGTGACCCTTAGACAATTATATAGTAAATATATATATATATATACTGTATATATATATATATATATATATATATATATATATATATATATATATATATATACACATACATACAGTACAGACCAAAAGTTTGGACACACCTCATTTAAAGACTTTTCTGTATTTTCATGACTATGAAAATTGTAAATTCACACTGAAGACATCAAAGCTATGAATTAACACATGTGGAATTATATACTTAACAAAAAAGTGTGAAGCAACTGAAAATATGTCTTATATTCTAGGTTCACCGGGAATGGTCTTCCAACAATCTTGAAGGAGTTCCCAGAGATGCTTAGCACTTGTTGGCCCTTTTGCCTTCACTCTGCGGTCCAGCTCATCCCAAACCATCTCGATTGGGTTCAGGTCTGGTGACTGTGGAGGCCAGGTCATCTGACGCAGCACCCCATCACTCTCCTTCTTGGTGAAATAGCCCTTACACGGGGGCGTGGCCTGAACGTCCATGTGAGCGGACGGGTGATAGAGCGCTCCCGCTGCTAACGCTGACATTATCCTTATAAGCCGCAGCTGAGCGGCGATTCAAGGCGCTTACCGGCTGCAGGAGAGTCCCGGGAGTGCGGCGGTGTATAGAGGCGGCCCCGAGGTCAATGAGTATGACCAGGAGGAGGCAAAGAGATGCAGGAGCCGGTGAGGCTGGGATCAACCAAGATGGCGCCGATGCCAGAGAGAAGGCGGAGAAGGACAACGCGGCATGCCAGAAGAGAATGGCGGCGGCGGCAAAGCTCCAGCAGTTTGCTAGAGTGGAGGCCGCAGGGAACTCAGGAAAAGCAGAGGAGGACGCCGGAGCAGACACAGAAGGAGAGGAGGAAAGCCCAACAGAGGAGCAGGAGGTACAACAGGGGAGCAGGGATGGTGACATGGCGGTGGTAGTAGGGGGATCTGAAGATAAGGAGTCAGGAGCAGAGCCCACCCTTAGAGATGTCTTTGCACTGGTATCATCATGCAAACAATCCCTGACCCAGCAGATACAGGAGGTCAAGGGGGATACAGCCCAGATAAATGCAGCCCTGCAGAAGATTGACAAACGTGTGGGGGCTGTGCAGGAAAGAGTGAGCACTGCAGAAGACCATATAGTGCAGCTGCAGAAAGCGGAGAGGAAGTTTACTCAGGCAATATCGGAGCTGGCTGCAAAAAATGAGGATCTGGAGAATAGGTCCAGAAGAAATAACATTCGTATAGTGGGTGTCCCTGAAAAAGCTGAGGGGAGGAATCCCACGGAGTATATTGAAAGCTGGCTCCTTGAGACTTTTGGTGATGCAGCACTGACAAAAGTATTTGCGGTAGAAAGAGCCCACAGGGTCCCACCGAAACCACCTGTCCCTGGAGCAAGTCCCCGTACCATGCTTGCCAAAATCCTAAACTACAGAGATAGAGACACTATCCTGAGGAAGGCTAGAGACATGACGGATCTGACAGTTGGAGGTCAAAGAATCGCTATCTACCCTGACTATTCCGCCCTGGTACAGAAACAACGGATGATGTTCACGGGTATCAAGAGACGGCTGAGGGAACTGGGAGTGCAATACTCCATGATGTTTCCGGCACGACTGAGAGTGGTAGCATTGGATAAGATTCATTTTTTCCAGACGCCGGAGGACGCTACCCAGTGGATAGATCTTAACGCTAAAAAGCTTAAAGGAAAAGGAGATTGAAAATGTGGGGTGGGATGGTCGGGAGGTATTTTAATTCTTTCAAAAAGGAGAAAAAGAGTTTGACTGACAGTCCATTGATAATTGAAATGTGCAGGTTGGAGGGTGGAGCTGGGTATTATTCAGGGAATGCACTGGGAGTGCTGATACGGCGGAGAAGTACGAGGGAGGAAGGGTGTGCAACATACTAAAAGTTTATTTAGTTTCTTGTAGTTGTAATGTAATACAGGTTGAATTATATTGTTCTTCTAAGACTTGCGCCGAATTCTGTTATAAATGGTAGCGGGAGGCGGAAGGAGAAGGTTATGTTAACAAGAGTGTTCGCAATGGGTGATGGTGCCCCACTCTTGAAAAGAGGCAGAATGTATAGTATTGGGGGGGGTGGGGGAGGGGGGGGGTGGGGGAAGGGTGGGGAGGGAAGTTAGACAGCTCAGAACCGGGAGTAATGACATAATTAAAGATGATGAGTCATATAATAGGGGACCGCTTTAAGATATTGAGTTGGAATGTGAGAGGTCTGGCGGATAAGTCAAGAAGAGCTGCGAGCTTGCAGTATGCGAAGGATCAGCGGGCTTCTATGATATGCTTGTTAGAGACGCACTTGATACAGGAGAAAGTGGATGTACTGAATAGACGATGGATACAGAAGGGGTATCACTCTACCTTTTCGACGTACTCAAGAGGGGTGTCAGTGTTGGTGCCGATGGGAGTGCAGTATGAAGAGGTGAAAGTATGCGTGGATGCTGAGGGTCAGTATGTGGTGATACAATGTATATTGTATGGAGTGAGATTGTGTGTTGCGGCAATGTATATTCCACCTCCATAAGTAAGAAGATCAGGGAGGTGTTGGAGAAGGTGGAACGATGGGAACCACTACCACTCTTAATTATTGGGGATTTGAACAATATCTGTGACGACTTTTGGGATAAAAATAAGAACACCCAGAACAGGTCGGAGGGGCACACTACAACATTTGGTACCTATGTGCGTGAAATAGGCATGATTGATTTATGGAGAGTTAGACATGTTGGGGAGAGAAGGTACTCGTGCTATTCGCCGGCTCATGCTACGCTATCCAGAATTGATATGGCGCTGGGTAACCGCCTGTTGGATACAATGGTGGGAGAGGTGCGTTATCTGTCGAGGGCCCTTTCGGATCACAGTCCAATTGAGGTGGAGGTTAGGTTGTTGGGGACACGGACCGCAAGTGGGAGAGAATGGAAGATCCATCCTAACTGGTTACTGAGTATTGACTTGGACGGTATAGGGAAGGAGGTGACGGAATTCTTTGCTTTAAATGATGGGAGTGCAGATGCTTTAACTGTTTGGGATGCAATGAAAGCGTACCTGAGAGGGTTACTATTTAGAGACATTAGTAGGTGTAAGAGGAGGACAAGGGAGGCGGAGAGGGTGGCGATGGAGGAGCTGAAAGCCGCAGAGGATGAGATGGTAGTGCTGGGGACTTCCGAAGCAGAGAAAAGGTTGAGAACAGCGCAAAATTGTGTGGAAAAGATTCTGCTGGGAAAAGCTGAAAGGAAGCGGGATTTTCAGAGGGTGACGTATTTTCAGGAGGGAGAAACAGTGGGTCACATGCTATCGGTGGTAGTCGCGGCTCAGCGTAGTACCTCGTATGTGCACTCGTTGGTTTCAGATGGGGGGAGCAGGGTATCTGAAACACCTGAAATTATAAAGGTCTTTGCGGACTTCTACGCGGACTTATATTCCTCCAGGGTCAATGAGTCAGCCGGAGATACGGAGACTTTCCTTGAGAGTCTGGGTCTTCCGAAATTGAGTGAGGAGGATAGGGTGAGCCTAGATGCCCCTATCACCGAGGAGGAACTGAGTCGGGCGCTGAAGTCTATGGCCAATGGGAAGGCACCTGGGGTTGATGGGTTACCAGCTGAAATCTATAAAAGTTTGGAGGAAGTGCTGATTCCTAGATTAAAGTTAGTACTGGAGGAGGCTGGACGCCAAGGGTATCTCCCAGCATCTATGAGGGAGGCCACTATAGTGGTTATTCCGAAGGAGGATAAGGATCTGGGGAAGCCTGAGTCATATCGGCCAATCTCTCTGTTAACCATCGATGTCAAGCTCTTGGCCAAGGTGTTAGCTACCCGTTTGTCCAGCGTCATTGCTAACCTTGTACACCCGGATCAGTCTGGTTTTATGCCTGACAGATCTACAGCGGTTAATCTGCGGAGGCTGCATATGAACCTGCAGCTGAAGTCTGACAACTGTGGCCGAAGGGTTATTGCGTCCTTGGATGCCCATAAGGCGTTTGACAGTGTGGAGTGGGGATATCTCTGGCGGGTGTTGAAGTGTATGGGTATTGGTCCGCAATTTGTGGCGTGGACTCAACTGTTATATTCACTACCAACAGCTAGAATTAGAGTGAATGGAGAACTCTCTCAGCCTATAAAGTTGGCCAGAGGTACGAGGCAGGGTTGCCCACTGTCGCCCCTTCTGTTTGCCTTAGCTGTGGAGCCACTGGCCGCCAAGATACGACAATCGGATGAGGTCCCTGGGTTCAGATATGGGAGTATTGAGGAGAAGATCGCGCTATATGCAGATGACATCTTACTGTTCCTGGCGGACCCGGATGAAGCCCTGAATGGGGCTATCGAGATCATTGGGAAATTTGGAGACTTGTCGGGATTGAGGATAAATTGGGATAAATCGGTCCTCTTTGAGGTGGATGGGGTGGAGGAGAGCAGAAGTGAGCCATTGGGAGAGGGGCGGCTTAAGGTGGCATCTCTTTTCAAATACCTGGGAATATGGATCTCGATGCCAGTTACAGAGTTTTTGTATAGGAATTTGACACCTCTCATGGGCGCCCTTAAAGCAAAAGTGGATGCGTGGAATAAATTGCACCTATCGGTGGTGGGTAGGGTTAATCTCATTAAAATGGTTCTGATGCCCAAATTACTTTACGTCCTACATAATGCGCCAGTTTGGATTCCACGTGGGAAATTCCGGCAGATTAGTGCTCTTTTTAGAAGTCTGATATGGGGGAGGCGGTACCCACGTATTCGCCTGGAGACGCTTCAGAGACCCAAGGAAGATGGAGGATTGGCTTTACCCAATCCTGAGTTGTATTTTCTTGCAGCCCAGAGACAGAATTTGAAGGGTTGGGCGTCTGCCAGTGCGGTACAGTACTTGATGGAGAGGGTGACGGACCGACGACCGGTGGCGCAGTGTCTGGAGGATGGCTCCTTGAAAGTATTGGGGAAATTATACCCAACTATGTTTTTGATACATAAATTATGGACCAGACTGCGACAGATTCGGGGGGGTTACGGGGCTGACTAAATTTACACCGATATGGCTTAATAATAATTTGGTTGAGTTTGCGGCCCTTGGAGTGCTGGCGGAGTGGCAGGCCAAAGGAATCCACTTGGTGGCTCAGATAGTTCAACAACGAGGATTAAAGTCCTTTTCGCAGCTGCAAGGGGAGTTTGGATTGAGACCGACTGGGGAGTATCAATATGCTCAGATGAAACATGCTTTTAAAGCTCAAAACAAGGGCGGTGGTATTGAGATCCAGGAGGACATAGTTCTGGAATACGTATGTGGGGAAGGATCCACAAGGGGAGTCATTACCACCCTTTATAAGGACCTTTTACATGCATATTTGCTAGACTTCCCCCTAAAAGCGAGAGCGAAATGGGAAAGAGATTTAGGCCCAATGGAGGATGAAACCTGGGAGTCGGTGTTGGAGTGGGTTCCACGAGTGTCACTGAGCGAGCCGTATAGACTATCGCAGCTATACATCTTGCACAGAGTCTATAAATCACCGGAAGTGTTGTGCAGAGCGGGGTTGCGTGCTGACTCTGAATGCCCGAGATGTAGGACTGAGAATGCAGGAATATATCACATGATGTGGACATGTCCAAGACTGGTTGCTTTCTGGTTGGTGGTAATGAGCCGTGTGGAAGGGGCGTATAAATGCAGAGTGCCGAGAGATCCGATAGTGTGTATACTGGGACATGTAGAGGAAATTAGAGTGGATAACACCTGGAAGATAGCAATAGCTAGGCTATTATATATGGCAAGGAAGGTAATAGCAAGGAACTGGATCAAGGAGGAACCGCCTACAAGGGGTGAATTTCTGAAATATGTTAAACATGGTCTCAATTTGGAAAAGGGGGTCTACAAAAGACGTGGGAAAATAGAAACGTTTGACAAAATGTGGTCTCCGTGGCTCGAGCTAGGATGAGTAGTTATGGGAAATGGGAGGATGAGGGCCTCTGAAAGGAAGAGAGTGCTAAAGGAACAAGCGGACATAAGTGAGTCAAATGGCTCAAAGAACCATCAATACTGGTAACAAAAGTATAAATGGGTATGAGCTGTCAGGGGAGGGGGAGGTTTGGGTTTTGTTGGGATTGTTGGGGATTTGGAAAATTTAAAAATTTTGTAAAATAATGGAAAAATGCATAAATTGTATTGTTCATATTCAACTTTAATAAAAACCTATTTAAAATAAAAAGAAATAGCCCTTACACAGCCTGGAGGTGTGTTTGGGGTCATTGTCCTGTTGAAAAATAAATGATGGTCCATCAAAACGCAATCCGGATGGAATAGCATGCCGCTGCAAGATGCTGTGGTAGCCATGCTGGTTCAGTATGCCTTCAATTTTGAATAAATCCCCAACAGTGTCACCAGCAGAGCACCATCACACCTCCTCCTCCATGCTTCACGGTGGGAACCAGGCATGTAGAGTCCATCCGTTCACCTTTTCTGCGTCGCACAAAGACATGGTAGTTGGAACCAAAGATCTGAAATTTGGACTCATCAGACCAAAGCACAGATTTCCACTGGTCTAATGTCCATTCCTTGTGTTCTTTAGCCCAAACAAGTCTCTTCTGCTTGTTGCCTGTCCTTAGCAGTGGTTTCCTAGCAGCTATTTTACCATGAAGGCCTGTTGCACAAAGTCTCCTCTTAACAGTTGTTGTAGAGATGTGTCTGCTGCTAGAACTCTGTGTGGCATTGACCTGGTATCTAATCTGAGCAGCTGTTAACCTGCAATTTCTGAGGCTGGTGACTCGGATAAACTTATCCTCAGAAGCAGAAGTGACTCTTGGTCTTCCTTTCCTGGGGCAGTCTTCATGTGAGCCAGTTTCTTTGGGAAATATGCAAATGCGTGTAGAAAGCCGCGGAGACACCATCACGTGTTTCTCAACGCAAGCAATAAATAGCCAGGTCTTTCACCGGGAAGGAACAACCACGGGAAGGGCAGCATCCAAAAAGGAAAACCACCTATGCCAAAACATGGTATCCATCTACAGACAGCTTTTTGGGGGTATTTGCCCCTCATCAGTGTGGAGTAGGAAACTGGCTATTAGGAGCAGTGCCTAGTAAAAGGACTATAAACATAAGGATGAATGACCTCGGGGAGATCAAAACATCCAAAACCGCGGAGACACCATCACGTGTTTCTCAACGCAGTGATCCAGAACACTGCCCCCATCCCTTATGGGAAATATGCAAATGCATGTAGAAAGCCGCGGAGACACCATCACGTGTTTCTCAATGCAAGCAATAAATAGCCAGGTTTTTCACCGGGAAGGAACAACCACGGGAAGAGCAGCGTCCAAAAAGGAAAACCACCTATGTCAAAACATGGTATCCATCCACAGACAGCTTTTTCGGGGTATTTGCCCCTCATCAGTGTGGAGTAGGAAACTGGCTATTAGGAGCAGTGCCTAGTAAAAGGACTATAAACATAAGGATGAATGACCTCGGGGAGATCAAAACATCCAACACCGCGGAGACACCATCACGTGTTTCTCAACGCAGTGATCCAGAACACTGCCCCCATCCCTTAAGGGAAATTTGCAAATGCATGTAGAAAGCCGCGGAGACACCATCACGTGTTTCTCAACGCAAGCAATAAATAGCCAGGTTTTTCACCGGGAAAGAACAACCACGGGAAGGGCAGCATCCAAAAAGGAAAACCACCTATGCCAAAACATGGTATCCATCCACAGACAGCTGTTTTGGGGTATTTGCCCCTCATCAGTGTGGAGTATGAAACTGGCTATTAGGAGCAGTGCCTAGTAAAAGGACTATAAACATAAGGATGAATGACCTCGGGGAGATCAAAACATCCAACACCGCGGAGACACCATCATGTGTTTCTCAAAGCAGTGATCCAGAACACTGCCCCCATCCCTTATGGGAAATATGCAAATGCATGTAGAAAGCCGTGGAGACACCATCACGTGTTTCTCAACGCAAGCAATAAATAGTCAGGTCTTTCACCGGGAAGGAACAACCACGGGAAGGGCAGCATCCAAAAAGGAAAACCACCTATGTCAAAACATGGTATCCATCCACAGACAGCTGTTTTGGGGTATTTGCCCCTCATCAGTGTGGAGTAGGAAACTGGCTATTAGGAGCAGTAGGCGGATGCTTTAGTCCAGGTCTGGGAGGAGATCCCTCAGGAGACCATCTTCCACATCATCAGGAGCATATCCAGGCGTTGTACAGTAGGGAGGTCATATAGGCACGTGGAGGCCACACACAATACTGAGCATCTTTTCCTTGTCATGAGGCATTTCCATTGAAGTTGGATCAGCCTGTAATTTGATTTCCCACTTTGATTTTGCGTATCATTCCAAATCCAGACCTTCATGGGATATTCATTTTGATTTACATTGACAATTGTTGTGTTTTATTGTTCTGAACACATTCCACTATGCAATTAGTAAAAATTCGCAACTGGAATATTTCATTCAGAGATATCTAATATCTAGGATGTGGGATTTTAGTGTTCTCTTTATTTTTTTGAGCAGTATATATATATATATATATATATATATATATATATATATATACCGTATATACTCGAGTATAAGCCGACCCGAGTATAAGCCGACCCCCCTAATTTTGCCACAAAAAACTGGGAAAACTTATTGACTCGAGTATAAGCCTAGGGTGGAAATGCAGCATTTACCGGTGAATTTCAAAAATAAAAATAGATCATTATTTCCCCATAGCTGTGCCATATAGTGCTCTGCACCGTTCATATTTCCCCATAGGTGTGAACCATATAGTGCTCTGCACCGTTCATTGTGCCCCCTAGCTGTGCCATATACGGTGCTCTGCACCGTTCATTGTGCCCCATAGATGTGCCATATACGGTGCTCTGCACCGTTCACTGTGCCCCATAGCTGTGCCATATACGGTGCTCTGCACCGTTCACTGTGCCCCATAGCTGTGCTGTGCCATATACGGTGCTCTGCACCGTTCACTGTGCCCCATACATAGCTGTGCTGTGCCATATACGGTGCTCTGCACCGTTCACTGTGCCCCATACATAGCTGTGCTGTGCCATATACGGTGCTCTGCACCGTTCACTGTGCCCCATACATAGCTGTGCTGTGCCATATACGGTGCTCTGCACCGTTCACTGTGCCCCATACATAGCTGTGCTGTGCCATATACGGTGCTCTGCACCGTTCACTGTGCCCCATACATAGCTGTGCTGTGCCATATACGGTGCTCTGCACCGTTCACTGTGCCCCATAGCTGTGCTGTGCCATATACGGTGCTCTGCACCGTTCACTGTGCCCCATACATAGCTGTGCTGTGCCATATACGGTGCTCTGCACCGTTCACTGTGCCCTATAGCTGTGCTGTGCCATATACGGTGCTCTGCACCGTTCACTGTGCCCCATACATAGCTGTGCTGTGCCATATACGGTGCTCTGCACCGTTCACTGTGCCCCATAGCTGTGCTGTGCCATATACGGTGCTCTGCACCGTTCACTGTGCCCCATAGCTGTGCTGTGCCATATACGGTGCTCTGCACCGTTCACTGTGCCCCATAGATGTTCCACATAAATTTGTGCCGCCGCTGCCGCAATAAAGAAAAAAAAACACATACTCACCTCCCTTGATTGCAGCTCCCGGCGTCTCGTTCCGGCGCCTCCATCTTCCCGGCGTCTCTGCTCTGACTGATCAGGCAGAGGGCGCCGCGCACACTGTATGCGTCATCGCGCCCTCTGCCTGAACAGTCAGAGAGCAGAGACGCCGGGAAGATGGAGGCGCCGGCCGGGAAGATGGATCGGCGCCCGGCGGCTGGAACGAGGACAGGTGAATATAACATACTCACCTAGTCCTGGCGATCCTCGCGCTGTCCCCTCCTGTCTTCGGTGCCGCAGCTTCTTTCTCTATCAGCGGTCACCGGCACCGCCGATTAGAGAAATGAATAAGCGGCTCCACCCCTATGGGAGGTGGAGCCGCTTATTCATTTCTGTAATGAGCAGTCCCACGTGACCGCTGAAGAGAGGAAGAAACTGCAGCGCCGAAGACCGTGGGACGGCAGGGACAGCGCGAGGATCGCTGGGACTAGGTAAGTATACCCCAGCGCCCTCAGCCCCTCACCTGCCGACCCCACCGCTACCGTGACTCGAGTATAAGCCGAGGGGGGCACTTTCAGCCCAAAAATTTGGGCTGAAAATCTCGGCTTATACTCGAGTATATACGGTATATATATATATATATATATATACTGTATATATATATAATGATGGCCTAGGTTCTCCATATTAAAAAATAATGAAAATAATGAAGTTTATACTCACCTCATCCTGATTCCCGGCACTGCAGCCTCCATTCTCTCTTCCAGTCCGTAAAGTGGTATGAGGCAATAATGTAATCGCGCCGCCTGTGTGAACATACTGAAGTCTCAGGAAGCTGCTGTCTGCAGCTTATGAGACAGACCAGGGCTTCCACTAGGACTTTCTGGGCCTTATACTGGCAAAATTTTCGGGATCCCTTGAGACTCCACCCAGGCTCCACAACACTTCCGCCTCCACCATCATCTTCTCCACTACATCCTCACCGATTAAATATTAACAGTTCCCATCAAACACCAGATCACATTCATAACCAGCAGCTTTTCTTCTGGCCAAAATAATTTTTGAGCTGACACCACAACACGGTAGACTCTTTCAGCCGGGCCCTACTCAACTCTAAGCTAGTAAAAATAAATAAATTTTTATGTATTTTTCTTTAAGGGAATGAGTGACATACATTTACATTTTTTTTTAAACAACCGTTAATACCACATAAAAGGGACAAATATCATCACACCATGACCAAGCCACATATTACCACCACATAGTGACCGAATAGTACCACATACAAGGAACAAATACCACCATACCATGACCAGACCCCATATTACCATCACATAGTGACTGAATACTACAATACCGATCATTAATTTAAAAAAAAACACATTACTAAGTGCCATTGTATACAGGAACTCTGTGTTTACTGTCAGTGTACAGGTAATACAGTGATCACTGGTGACATTATACATAGGAGCTCTGTATAAAGTGTCAGTGTACAGGTAACACAGTGATCACCACTACCAGTGACATTATACATAGGAGCTCTGTATATAGTATACAGTGTATAGTGTCAGTGTACAGGTAACACTGACTTACCAGTGACGTCTCTAGCTGAAGTCCTTCATCTTTGCTTTTCTTTTTCATCGAGCACAGACCGCTGTCACTTCTTCCAGCCAGGACTCGTCTCTGCATAAAATAACACAGTTACCTAGAGCACGGCTTCCAGAGCACATTCCCCACTTTTCCCTTTCTTCTACACTACACATCTGAATACAGAGGTACACCCACAATCAATATATAATTGGTTATTATGCAACCTCACAGATTGTAAGCTTGCGAGCAGGGACCTCATTTCTTTTGGTATTTGTTGATCTATGTGATTATTGTTATGCTTAATGTCCATTGTCTCTACAAGTCCCCCCTAAAATGTAAAGTTTTGTGGAATATGTTGGTGCCATATAAATAAAATTATTATTGTTATTATTATTACTACTAACCCACCATTCCAAATATAAATTATTAACCACCACTGTGCACCCTCTAACTGCAAATAGCCACTTTCCCCATTTGATATATAAATTAATTAGCACCTGTACTCTTTCACCCAATTCATTACCAGTCACTTCATCCTCAACGCCCCCACTATGTACCTCCCGCTCTAACCCCGATTCATTATATTTACATGCCCCTCCCACCCCAATTCATTGTCATGTCTTTCTCTCCCACCCTCTATTCATTATCAACTGCTCTACCCAACATTCAATACATCATTTACTCCCCCACCCTCAAAATTAATTATTTGCTCTCCCCTAGATCATCATTTGCTCTCCCCACCCCCTCTTCAATTGATCATTTGCTCTCCCCATACCCCACCTTCAGTTAAATTGCTGTCTCTTGTCCCTCACACTGAATCATCAGTCCCCAACTCTAATTTGAAGTCTCCTTACTTCATCCATTGCAGTCCCCTATCACCCCCTCACTTTATCTGCAGTGTTCCTCTTCATGTGCAGTCCCACCTCAGACACATTTCATCATGTGAAGTCCCCTTCCCCCCACTTCATCATGTGCAGTCCCCCTTACCCACCACTTTATCATGTGCAGTTCCCCTTACCCACTTCATCATGTGCAGTACCTCTTACCCCCACTTCATCATGTGCAGTCATCCTTACCCTCCACTTCATCATGTGCAGTCACCCTTACCCCCACTTCATGTGCAGTCACCCTTACCCCCACTTCATCATGTGCAGTCCCCCTTAACCCCCAATTCATCATGTGCAGTCCCCCATACCCACAAATTCATCATGTGCAGTCCCCCTTACCTCCCACTTCATCATGTGCAGTCCCCTTACACTCCACTTCATCTGCAGTCCACCTTACCCCCCACTTCATCATGTGCAGTTCCCCTTACCCCCCACTTCATCATGTGCAGCCCCACTCCCCCCACTTCATCATGTGCAGCCCCACTCCCCCTTCATCATGTGCAGTCCCCCTTACTCCCCCACTTCATCATGTGCAATCCCCCTTAACCCGCACTTCATGTGCAGCCCCACTCCCCCTTCATTATGTGCAATCCCTCTTACCCCCACGTCATCATGTGCAGCCCCACTCCATCATGTACAGCCCCACTCCCTCCACTTCATCATGTGCAGTCTCCTTTAACCCCCAAATGCCATCATGTGCAGCCCCACTGCCCCTTCATCATGTGCAGCCCCACTTACCCCCCCACTCCATCATGTGCAATCCCCCTTATCCCCCACGTCATGATATGCGGCCCCACTCCCCTCATTCCATCATGTGCAGTCTCCTTTAATCCCCAAACTCCATCATGTGCAGCCCCACTCCCCCTTCATCATGTGAAGCCCCACTCCATCATGCACAGCCCCACTCCCCTCACTTCATCATGTGCAGTCTCCCTTTCTGCCATCGGACAGAATAGTACGTCAGATGGCAGAACCACTGCTTTGATGCGGGCTCCGGTGGTGAGCCCGCATCAAAGCCAGGACATGTCAGCTATTTTGAACAGCTGACATGTGCCCACAATAGGCAAGGGTGGAATCGTGATCCGCCCATGCCTATTAACTAGTTAAATGCCGCTGTCAAACTCTGACAGCGGCATTTAACAAGTCCTTCCGGCCATCCGGCTGGAAATGCGCGCACCACTGACCCCTGTCACGTCATTGGGGGTCAGCAGTGCATCGGCATGACAACCAGAGTTCTCATGGAGATCTCTACGGTTGTTGATGCCAGATTGCTGTGAGCACCACCTTGTGGTCGGTGCTGATAGCAATGCTGTAATTCAGCTACATAGGGGCAATCTGAGCATCGCCCCTATGTAGCAGAGCCGATAAGGCTATGCAAGCTTCTAGCTTCCCTTAGAGGCTATTGAATCATTGCAAAAGTAAAAAAAATATGTTTTTAAAAATATGAAAAAAATATAAAAGTTCAAATTACCCCCCTTTCGATCCATTCAAAATAAAACAATAAAAAAAATGAAACCTACACATATTTGGTATCGCCGAGTTCTGAATCGTCCGATCTATCAATAAAAAAAGGATTAACCTGATTGCTAAACGGCGTAGTGAGAAAAAAATTAAAAACGCCAGAATTACTTTATATAGTCACGGCGAAATTGCATTAAAATGCAATAACGGGCGTTCAAAAGAATGTATCTGCACGGACATGGTATCATTAAAAACATCAGCTCGGTGCGCAAAAAATAAGCCCTCACCCAACCCAAGATCACAAAAAATGGAGACGCTAAGGGTCTAGGAAAATTTTGGCAATTTAAAAAAAAAAAAAATTAGCAAAGTTTGGAATTTTTTTGTACCAATTAGATAAAAAATAACCTAAACATATTGGCTGTCTATAAACTCGTAATGGCCTGCAGAATCATAATGGCAGGTCAGTTTTAGCATTTAGTGAACCTAGAACCAGAAACACATGGGCTACTTGCACATTGAACAAGTCTGTAGGAACCTGTTCACACACCACCAAGAAACTTGAAGACACAAAAGAGCAAAGTGAGGTCAAAAATACTCTGTTGTAAAAAAAAAATCATGGTAATAAGCAAGTGCTAATCAAAAGATGGAAAAAACAGGGTATTTAGTTGATACTTTTTTGCAAAAAAATGTATACTAAGCTGCTCCACCAATCGTCAAGGTATACCCATATAGAGCAGTCCTACCTAATGTATATAATCCCTATCTGATGTATTTAAAAACCTGTTCATCTGTATAGTACCTGTATAAGCAGGGTTCAGAGACAGACTATCCATGTGGACATGCTAGATAGAACAGCTTTGATGCAAATGACCCATAAGGAGTGGTGGACTCCCTAGTCTTGTAGAAATAAGAGAACAATTATAGAACCAAAAACACATGGGCTACTTGCACATTGAACAAGTCTGTAGGAACCTGTTCACACACCACCAAGAAACTTGAAGACACAAAAGAGCACAGTGAGGTCCAAAATACTCTGTTGTAAAAAAAAAAAATCACATTAATAAGCAAGTGCTAGTCAAAAGATGGAAAAAACAGGGTATTTAGTTAATACGTTTTTTTGCAAAAAAATGTATACTAAGCTGCTCCTTGTTTCTACAAGACTAGGGAGTCCACCACTCCTTATGGGTCATTTGCATCAAAGCTGTTCCATCTAGCATGTCCACATGGATTTTCCGTCTCTGAACCCTGCTTATACAGGTACTATACAGATGATCAGGTTTTTAAATACATCAGATAGGGATTATATACATTAGGTAGGACTGCTCTATATGGGTATACCTTGACGATTGGTGGAGCAGCTTAGTATACATTTTGGCGGTGCCTAGCTCTTTGCGCAGACGTGTGCGCTGACTGTGATGCGGCTGTGTCTGCTGCCGGCCGCATCACAGTACAGCGGACACGGCCGCACACAATTTGCTGTGCGGCTGTAGCCATCATGTGGCTGGCCCTGAACAGCTACTGGGAGAGCCGCCCGGGGGGCATTTTCCTCTTTGCCAGCCGACCCAGCCCACCCTTGGTGTCCGCCATGTGCTCATTACCGCTCCATACACAGCGTTACATGACGAGCACACAGTAAACTGCTGGAACACTGGACAGATATAATATTACTGCCCTAAAACCTCTGCCAAACCCGTCACATTGCTTCCCTATGTGATACATTTGGGGTGCTTCCTTAAGCCCACCGGCATCAGGGGCTTATCTACAGCATTCTGTAATGCTGTAGATAAGCCCCCGATGTTTCCTGAAAGATGAGAAAAAGAGGTGAAATTATACTCACCCAGGGGCGTTCTCGCTGCTGTCCGGTCCGATGGGTGTAGCGGTCCAGTCCGGGGCCGCGACGCCCATCGGATCGGACCGCCCTCCCAGGTGAGTATAATCTAACCTCTTTTTCTCATCTTTCAGAATACATCAGGGGCTCATCTACAGCATTACAGAATGCTGTAGATAAGCCCCTGATGCCGGTGGGCTTAGCTCACCTTCGATTTTGGGGGTGACAGGCTCCCTTTAATAAACTTGGAACTAAATCAATTGATAGAATCGATTATTATTAATGGCTCATTCACACGTTATATTTTCTCGTACTAGTGATGATGATAATTTTATTTTTATAGCGCTAACATATTCCGAATACTTTACAATTAAGCAGGGACATGTACAGACAATAAATATATCACAAAGTAACACAGTTGAGCAGTTACAGGAGGA
The DNA here is from genome assembly GCF_032444005.1 of Ranitomeya imitator. Taxonomy (NCBI): domain Eukaryota; kingdom Metazoa; phylum Chordata; class Amphibia; order Anura; family Dendrobatidae; genus Ranitomeya; species Ranitomeya imitator. The sequence goes on along the minus strand of NC_091282.1, from coordinate 711,199,483 downwards.
GTGAGGGTCCTGCTCGTGAGTTGCCCGCCAGGACCGTGGGGTACTCGGTACCGGGTCTGGTGTTCACAGGGAAATGTCACAGTGGCGACCCGCTCCATGGCCCTGGGTGCCCATGTAAAAGGGGGTTTTGAATAAAGTTTATGTTCGTGACTAGGGTTGAGCGAAACGGGTCGTTCATTTTCAAAAGACGCCGACTTTTGGCAAAGTCGGGTTTCATGAAACCCGATCCGACCCCTGTGCGGGGTCGGCCATGCAGTACGCGACTTTCGCGCCAAAGTCGCGTTTCAATGACGCGAAAAGCGCCATTTCTCAGCCAATGAAGGTAAACGCAGAGTGTGGGCAGCGTGATGACATAGGTCCTGGTCCCCACCATCTTAGAGAAGGGCATTGCAGTGATTGGCTTGCTGTCTGCGGCGTCACAGGGGCTATAAAGGGGCGTTCCCGCCGACCGCCATGTTACTGCTGCTGATCTGAGCTTAGGGAGAGGTTGCTGCCGCTTCGTCAGAAGCAGGGATAGCGTTAGGCAGGGTCCATTAACCACCAAACCGCTTGTGCTGTAGCGATTTCCACTGCCCAACACCACCTTCGGTGTGCAGGGACAGTGGAAGCTACATTTTTTTTTTTTTCCCCTCAGCGCTGTAGCTCATTGGGCTGCCCTAGAAGGCTCCCTGATAGCTGCATTGCTGTGTGTACGCCGCTGTGCAAACCAACTGCTTTTTTCAAAGCACAAATCCTCTTGTTCCTTCCTTTCTGCACAGCTATCTTTTTGGTTTGTACACACTTTTTATTTAATTTGTGCATCAGTCCACTCCTTATTGCTGCCTGCCATACCTGGCTGAGATTACTGCAGGGAGAAAGTAATTGAAGGACACTCCCTGTTTTTTTTTTTTTTTTTTTGTGGGAGATTAAGATTGACATTTCTGCTAGAGTGCCATCCCTGTCTGTGTCATCTCTCACTCAGTGGGCCATAGAAAGCCTATTTATTTTTTTGCTTGATTTGGGTTATAAAATCTACCTGAAAAAATCACTACATCAATCAGTGGGAGAAAAATATTGGCCTCAGGGCTTGTGTGCCACTCTTGACTCCTGTGTGTGCCATCTCTCACTCAGTGGGCCATAGAAAGCCTATTTATTTTTTTTTGCTTGATTTTGGTTCTAAAATCTACCTGAAAAAATCACTACATCAATCAGTGGGAGAAAAATATTGGCCTCAGGGCTTGTGTGCCACTCCTGACTCCTGTGTGCATCATCACTCACTCAGTGGGCCATAGAAAGCCCTTTTTTTTTTTTTTTTTGCTTTATTTGGGTTCTAAATTCTACCTGAAAAAATCAATAAATCAATCAGTGGGAGATTAATATTGGCCTTTGGGCTTGTGTGCCAGTCCTAAGCGTGCCATCTCTCTCTCTCAGATAGTGGGCCATAGAAAGCCTATTTATTTTTATTTTTTTTTAATGGGTTTATAAATTTTCCCTGGAAAAAAAAAAAAAAAGTGGGAGATTAATATTGGCCTCTGGGCTTGTGTGCCAGTCCTGAGCGTGCCATCTCTCTCACAAATAGTGGGCCATAGAAAGCCTATTTATTTATTTTTTTGGGGTTTTATAAATTCTCCCTTAAAAAAAAGGGAGATTAATATTGGCCTTTGGGCTTGTGTGCCAGTCCTAAGCGTGCCATCTCTCTCTCTCAGATAGTGGGCCATAGAAAGCCTATTTATTTTTATTTTTTTTTAATGGGTTTATAAATTTTCCCTGGAAAAAAAAAAAAAAGTAGGAGATTAATATTGGCCTCTGGGCTTGTGTGCCAGTCCTGAGCGTGCCATCTCTCTCACAAATAGTGGGCCATAGAAAGCCTATTTTTTTTTTTTTTTGGTTTTATAAATTCTCCCTTAAAAAAAAAGGGAGATTAATATTGGCCTTTGGGCTTGTGTGCCAGTCCTAAGCGTGCCATCTCTCTCTGTCTCTCAGATAGTGGGCCATAGAAAGCCTATTTATTATTTTTTTTATTGGGTTTATAAATTTTCCCTGGAACAAAAAAAAAAAGTGGGAGATAAATATTGGCCTCTGGGCTTGTGTGCCACTCCTGACTCCTGTGTGCGTCATCTCTCACTCAGTGGGCCATAGAAAGCCTTTTTTTGTTTTATTTGTTTTCTAAATTCTCCCTGAAAAAATCATTTTATTTTCTTTGGTTTCTAAATTCTTCCTGAAAAAATCATTTTATTCTATTTTTCTTTTTTCCTAAAGTCTCCCTGAAAAAAAAAACAAAAAAAAAAACAAATCAGTGGGAGATTAATATTGCCCTTTCTGCTTGTGTGCCAGTCTTGACTCCTGGGTGTGCCATCTCTCTCTCTCTCTCTCTCCAATTGTGGGCCATAGAAAGCCTATTATTTTTTTAGCTTGATTTGGGTTCCAAAATCTACCTGAAAAAATCACTACATCAATCAGTGGGAGATAAATATTGGCCTCTGGGCTTGTGTGCCACTCCTGACTCCTGTGTGCGTCATCTCTCACTCAGTGGGCCATAGAAAGCCTTTTTTTGTTTTATTTCTTTTCTAAATTCTCTCTGAAAAAATCATTTTATTTTCTTTGGTTTCTAAATTCTTCCTGAAAAAATCATTTTATTCTTTTTTTTTTTTTCCTAAAGTCTCCTTGAAAAAAACAAAAACAAAAACAAATCAGTGGGAGATTAATATTGCCCTTTCTGCTTGTGTGCCAGTCTTGACTCCTGGGTGTGCCATCTCTCTCTCTCTCTCCAATTGTGGGCCATAGAAAGCCTATTATTTTTTTAGCTTGATTTGGGTTCCAAAATCTACCTGAAAAAATCACTACATCAATCAGTGGGAGATAAATATTGGCCTCTGGGCTTGTGTGCCACTCCTGACTCCTGTGTGCGTCATCTCTCACTCAGTGGGCCATAGAAAGCCTTTTTTTGTTTTATTTGTTTTCTAAATTCTCCCTGAAAAAATCATTTTATTTTATTTGGTTTCTAAATTCTTCCTGAAAAAATCATTTTATTCTATTTTTTTTTTCCTAAAGTCTCCCTGAAAAAAAAACAAAAAAAAAAAATCAGTGGGAAATTAATATTGCCCTTTCTGCTTGTGTGCCAGTCTTGACTCCTGGGTGTGCCATCTCTCTCTCTCTCTCCAATTGTGGGCCATAGAAAGCCTATTATTTTTTTAGCTTGATTTGGGTTCCAAAATCTACCTGAAAAAATCACTACATCAATCAGTGGGAGATAAATATTGGCCTCTGGGCTTGTGTGCCACTCCTGACTCCTGTGTGCGTCATCTCTCACTCAGTGGGCCATAGAAAGCCTTTTTTTGTTTTATTTGTTTTCTAAATTCTCCCTGAAAAAATCATTTTATTTTCTTTGGTTTCTAAATTCTTCCTGAAAAAATCATTTTATTCTATTTTTTTTTTCCTAAAGTCTCCCTGAAAAAAAAAAAAAAAAAACAAATCAGTGGGAGATTAATATTGCCCTTTCTGCTTGTGTGCCAGTCTTGACTCCTGGGTGTGCCATCTCTCTCTCTCTCTCCAATTGTGGGCCATAGAAAGCCTATTATTTTTTTAGCTTGATTTGGGTTCCAAAATCTACCTGAAAAAATCACTACATCAATCAGTGGGAGATAAATATTGGCCTCTGGGCTTGTGTGCCACTCCTGACTCCTGTGTACGTCATCTCTCACTCAGTGGGCCATAGAAAGCCTTTTTTTGTTTTATTTGTTTTCTAAATTCTCCCTGAAAAAATCATTTTATTTTATTTGGTTTCTAAATTCTTCCTGAAAAAATCATTTTATTCTATTTTTTTTTTCCTAAAGTCTCCCTGAAAAAACAAAAAACAAAAAACAAATCAGTGGGAGATTAATATTGCCCTTTCTGCTTGCGTGCCAGTCTTGACTCCTGGGTGTGCCATCTCTCTCTCTCCAATTGTGGGCCATAGAAAGCCTATTATTTTTTTAGCTTGATTTGGGTTCCAAAATCTACCTGAAAAAATCACTACATCAATCAGTGGGAGATAAATATTGGCCTCTGGGCTTGTGTGCCACTCCTGACTCCTGTGTGCATCATCTCTCACTCAGTGGGCCATAGAAAGCCTTTTTTTGTTTTATTTGTTTTCTAAATTCTCCCTGAAAAAATCATTTTATTTTCTTTGGTTTCTAAATTCTTCCTGAAAAAATCATTTTATTCTATTTTTTTTTTCCTAAAGTCTCCCTGAAAAAAAAAAGAAAAAAACAAATCAGTGGGAGATTAATATTGCCCTTTCTGCTTGTGTGCCAGTCTTGACTCCTGGGTGTGCCATCTCTCTCTCTCTCTCCAATTGTGGGCCATAGAAAGCCTATTATTTTTTTTAGCTTGATTTGGGTTCCAAAATCTACCTGAAAAAATCACTACATCAATCAGTGGGAGATAAATATTGGCCTCTGGGCTTGTGTGCCACTCCTGACTCCTGTGTGCGTCATCTCTCACTCAGTGGGCCATAGAAAGCCTTTTTTTGTTTTATTTGTTTTCTAAATTCTCCCTGAAAAAATCATTTTATTTTATTTGGTTTCTAAATTCTTCCTGAAAAAATCATTTTATTCTATTATTGTTTTTTCCTAAAGTCTCCCTTAAAAAAAAAAAAAAAATCAAATCAGTGGGAGATTAATATTTACATTTGTGCTTCAGTGACAGTCCTGCGTGTGTGGCATCTCTCTCATTTGTTGCCACCAACAACAGAGTGTGTAACATTGTGCCTGATTTTCGTTGTGGTCTCACTCACCTGTAAAGGGGTAGCTAAATCATACTGAAGTTATAGCTCACCGTGTAATTTGTGTGACAGCAACAAATACCGTTAGTTTGTTTACGTTTTTAAAACAATGAGGAAGTATGGTGGAAGAGGTCGTGGCCGGGGGCGTTCATTGTCAGCTGATAATGAGGGTAGTGGTAGTGGTGGAGCATCAGCTGGTCGTGGGAAAAAAAATATTGCACCTAAGTCTGGAGCTGTGGAGCCAGGTTCGTCGTCTGGCTACACAAGGCCTCGAACGCTCCCTTTTCTGGGAGTAGGAAAACCGCTTTTAAAGCCGGAGCAGCAAGAGCAAGTTTTGGCTTATCTTGCTGACTCAGCCTCTAGCTCTTTTGCCTCCTCTCGTGAAACTGGTAAATGTCAAAGCAGCGCGTCGTTAGTGGATGTTCACGGTCAGGGACAAGTCGCTTCCTTGTCCTCTTCAGCAAAAACAACAACAGAGAAGAATGCAGCAGGCGACACAACGGGTTACTCCATGGAGCTCTTTACACATACCGTCCCTGGCTTAGAAAGTGAAGCAGTTAACAGTCCATGCCCATTACAAGTTGAATCTGACATGGAGTGCACTGATGCACAGCCACAGCCAGACTACTATGCTGGTCCTTTGACTCAGACCACAACATTGCCCTCGCAGGGTGCTGATCAAGAATCAGACCCTGATGAGACTATGTTGCCCCATCACGAACGCTATACCACCGACCGACACGGTGACACAGACGAAGTTGCACACGAGCTACAAGAAGAGGTAATAGATGACCCAGTTCTTGACCCCGATTGGCAGCCATTGGGGGAACAGGGTGCAGGCGGCAGCAGTTCTGAAGCGGAGGAGGAGGGGCCGCAGCAGGCATCAACATCGCAACAGGTTCCATCTGCCGGGCCCGTATCTTGCCCAAAACGCGTGGCAAAGCCAAAACCTGTTGGGGGACAGCGTGGCCATCCGGTTAAAGCTCAGTCTGCAATGCCTGAAAAGGTATCCGATGCTAGAAAGAGTGCAGTCTGGCATTTTTTTAAACAACATCCAATTGATCAGCGCAAAGTCATCTGTCAAAAATGTTCAACTACCTTAAGCAGAGGACAGAATCTGAAAAGTCTCAATACAAGTTGCATGCATAGACATTTAACCACCATGCATTTGCAAGCCTGGACTAACTACCAAACGTCCCTTAAGGTTGTAGCACCCTCGGCCAATGAAGCTAGTCAGCAACGCAACATCCCTTCCGGCAGTGTAGGGCCACCATTTTCCGCACCACCTGCAGTATCTGTGCAGGTTTCTTTGCCAGGCCAAAGCAGTCAGGGTCAGGGAATCACCAGTTTCGTAGTAGGAAACACTGCATCTAGGGCACCGGTGGCAACAATACCATCTCCCACCGTCTCTCAGTCTGCCATGTCCACCGGCACCCCCGCTAGTTCCACGATCTCCAGCTCTCCAGTCCAGCTCACCCTACATGAGACTATGGTTAGAAAAAGGAAGTACTTAGCCTCGCATCCGCGTACACAGGGTTTGAACGCACACATAGCTAGACTAATCTCGTTAGAGATGATGCCCTACCGGTTAGTTGAAAGCGAAGCTTTCAAAGCCCTGATGGACTACGCTGTACCACGCTACGAGCTACCCAGTCGACACTTTTTTTCCAGAAAAGCCATCCCAGCCCTCCACCAGCATGTTAAAGAGCGCATCGTCCATGCACTCAGGCAATCTGTGAGCACAAAGGTGCACCTGACAACAGATGCATGGACCAGTAGGCATGGCCAGGGACGTTACGTGTCCATCACGGCACACTGGGTAAATGTGGTGGATGCAGGGTCCACAGGGGACAGCAAGTTTGGGACAGTTCTGCCTAGCCCACGGTCTAGGAAACAATTGGCTGTAGCCGTTCGCACCCCCTCCTCCACCTCTTCGTCCTCCTGCAGAAGCGAGAGCTCGTCCACAGACCGCAGTCGCACAACCACTCCATCCGCAGCTGCCACTGTTGCACACCAGGTCTCCCATTATGGGGCAGCTACTGGCAAACGTCAGCAGGCTGTATTGGCTATGAAGTGTTTGGGCGACAACAGACACACCGCGGAAGTTCTGTCCGAGTTCTTGCAGAAAGAAACGCAGTCGTGGCTGGGCACTGTAGATCTTGAGGCAGGCAAGGTAGTGAGTGATAACGGAAGGAATTTCATGGCTGCCATCTCCCTTTCCCAACTGAAACACATTCCTTGCCTGGCTCACACCTTAAACCTGGTGGTGCAGTGCTTCCTGAAAAGTTATCCGGGGTTATCCGACCTGCTCCTCAAAGTGCGTGGACTTTGCTCACATATCCGCCGTTCGCCCGTACACTCCAGCCGTATGCAGACCTATCAGCGTTCTTTGAACCTTCCCCAGCATCGCCTAATCATAGACGTTGCAACAAGGTGGAACTCAACACTGCACATGCTTCAGAGACTGTGTGAACAGAGGCGGGCTGTTATGTTTTTGTGGGAGGATACACATACACGGGCAGGCAGTAGGATGGCAGACATGGAGTTGTCAGGTGTGCAGTGGTCGAAGATTCAAGACATGTGGCAAGTCCTTCAGTGTTTTGAGGAATGCACACGGCTGGTTAGTGCAGACAACGCCATAATAAGCATGAGCATCCCCCTAATGCGTCTGCTGATGCAAAGTTTGACGCACATAAAGGATCAGGCATCTGCAGCTGAGGAAGAGGTAAGCCTTGATGACAGTCAGCCATTGTCTGGCCAGGGCAGTGTACAGGACGAGGTAGCAGGCGAAGAGGAGGAGGAGGACGAGGAGGATGATGGGGATGATTATATTTTTAATGAGGAAGCTTTTCCGGGGCCACTGGAAATTGGTGGCGCAGCAAGGCCGGGTTCTGGTTTTTTGAGGGACACAAGTGACGTGGATTTGCCTGAAACTGCCCCTCAACCAAGCACAACCGCAGATTTGAGAACTGGAACTTTGGCCCACATGGCGGATTATGCCTTACGTATCCTCAAAAGGGACACACGCATAACTAAAATGATGAATGATGACGATTACTGGTTGGCCTGCCTCCTTGATCCTCGCTATAAAGGCAAATTGCAAAATATAATGCCACATGAGAACTTGGAACTAATATTAGCAACCAAACAATCAACTCTTGTTGACCGTTTGATTCTGGCATTCCCTGCACACAGCGCCCGTGATCGTTCTCACATGAGCTGCAGGGGCCAGCAGACCAGAGGAGTTAGAGGGGCAGAAATCAGAAGTGGCGTTGGCCAGAGGGGTTTTCTGACCAGGTTGTGGAGTGATTTTGCTATGACCGCAGACAGGACAGGTACTGCAGCATCAATTCAAAGTGACAGGAGACAACATTTGTCCAGTATGGTTACAAACTATTTTTCATCCCTTATCGATGTTCTCCCTCAACCGTCATTCCCATTTGATTACTGGGCATCAAAATTAGACACCTGGCCAGAATTGGCAGAATATGCATTGCAGGAGCTTGCTTGCCCGGCAGCTAGTGTCCTATCAGAAAGAGTATTCAGTGCTGCAGGTTCAATACTAACAGAAAAAAGGACTCGTCTGGCTACCCAAAATGTAGATGATCTAACCTTCATTAAAATGAACCACAACTGGATTTCGAAATCTTTTGCCCCACCTTGCCCGGCTGACACCTAGCTTTCCTATGAAAAGGTCTTGCCTGTGGACTATTCTGAATGCCTTTTCCAATCTCGTAATTTTCTGCACCTGATTGTCCAGCATACGACATGTTTACACCTCACTAAATGGCCAAACTCCCCACACGGGGCCGTGGTATCGACACTTGGCGACAGCACCCGTGAGAGTGCAGTTTGTCTGAAGAGGTGGGTGAGCCCGCTTTTGGTCGACGGCACTGCCACTGGGTCCCTCCTAGTACAATAAAGTGTCTCTGGCGGTGGTGGTGCGCACCCAACGTCAGACACACCGTTGTAATATGAGGGGCCCTGGGCCTGTACCGCCGGCCACAAGACAGTTTCCCCCCACCCCAGCTCAAACAGTGCTCTACCACTTGCAAAATTATCTCACAGCTCCACCAATGTTTAGTCTATGCGCTGACATCCTTCAATGCCTGCCACTGACAATACCATTGTATTGACATTTTTGTTATGTTAGGCCTTCGATGCCTGTCTGTGGTCACTCCTTCCACTAGGCCTCCACTGACCACACCACTGCTGCCCGTGTACCCCTGTAACCAATTTAAAATTGCCTACAGCCATGTGTTATTATTTTAGGCCTTCGATGCCTGTCTGCGGTCACTCCTTCCACTAGGCCTCCACTGACCACACCACTGCTGCCCGTGTACCCCTGTAACCAATTTAAAATTGCCTACAGCCATGTGTTATTATTTTAGGCCTTTGATGCCTGTCTGCGGTCACTCCTTCCACTAGGCCTCCACTGACCACACCACTGCTGCCCGTGTACCCCTGGAACCAATTTAAAATTGCCTACAGCCATGTGTTATTATTTTAGGCCTTCGATGCCTGTCTGCGGTCACTCCTTCCACTAGGCCTCCACTGACCACACCACTGCTGCCCGTGTACCCCTGGAACCAATTTAAAATTGCCTACAGCCATGTGTTATTATTTTAGGCCTTCGATGCCTGTCTGCGGTCACTCCTTCCACTAGGCCTCCACTGACCACACCACTGCTGCCCGTGTACCCCTGGAACCAATTTAAAATTGCCTACAGCCATGTGTTATTATTTTAGGCCTTCGATGCCTGTCTGCGGTCACTCCTTCCACTAGGCCTCCACTGACCACACCACTGCTGCCCGTGTACCCCTGGAACCAATTTAAAATTGCCTACAGCCATGTGTTATTATTTTAGGCCTTCGATGCCTGTCTGCGGTCACTCCTTCCACTAGGCCTCCACTGACCACACCACTGCTGCCCGTGTACCCCTGTAACCAATTTAAAATTGCCTACAGCCATGTGTTATTATTTTAGGCCTTCGATGCCTGTCTGCGGTGACTCCTTCCACTAGGCCTCCACTGACCACACCACTGCTGCCCGTGTACCCCTGGAACCAATTTAAAATTGCCTACAGCCATATGTTATTATTTTAGGCCTTCGATGCCTGTCTGCGGTCACTCCTTCTACTAGGCCTCCACTGACCACACCACTGCTGCCCGTGTACCCCTGGAACCAATTTAAAATTGCCTACAGCCATGTGTTATTATTTTAGGACTTCGATGCCTGTCTGCGGTCACTCCTTCCACTAGGCCTCCACTGACCACACCACTGCTGCCCGTGTACCCCTGTAACCAATTTAAAATTGCCTACAGCCATATGTTATTATTTTAGGCCTTCGATGCCTGTCTGCGGTGACTCCTTCCACTAGGCCTCCACTGACCACACCACTGCTGCCCGTGTACCCCTGGAACCAATTTAAAATTGCCTACAGCCATGTGTTATTATTTTAGGCCTTCGATGCCTGTCTGCGGTCACTCCTTCCACTAGGCCTCCACTGACCACACCACTGCTGCCCGTGTACCCCTGGAACCAATTTAAAATTGCCTACAGCCATGTGTTATTATTTTAGGCCTTCGATGCCTGTCTGCGGTCACTCCTTCCACTAGGCCTCCACTGACCACACCACTGCTGCCCGTGTACCCCTGTAACCAATTTAAAATTGCCTACAGCCATGTGTTATTATTTTAGGCCTTCGATGCCTGTCTGCGGTGACTCCTTCCACTAGGCCTCCACTGACCACACCACTGCTGCCCGTGTACCCCTGGAACCAATTTAAAATTGCCTACAGCCATGTGTTATTATTTTAGGCCTTCGATGCCTGTCTGCGGTCACTCCTTCCACTAGGCCTCCACTGACCACACCACTGCTGCCCGTGTACCCCTGGAACCAATTTAAAATTGCCTACAGCCATGTGTTATTATTTTAGGCCTTCGATGCCTGTCTGCGGTCACTCCTTCCACTAGGCCTCCACTGACCACACCACTGCTGCCCGTGTACCCCTGGAACCAACATCAGAAAATATAAAAATAAGTATTTTGCTTATAAAAAAGAAAATACTGGAGAGATATCAAATGCAGACATTTTAACATTAAAAAGAAACACATACAACAAAAATCTGGTACAGTACTAAAAATGGCCACCAGCTACAATAACTTTCTCCTGCAAGTAGTTAACTGAAAGGTTTTTTCAATTTTAAACACAGATATGGCATCCACCGAGTGTTGTCCTGTCGCGTCTTCTTTATATTATTGCCAAGAAGATGCAAAACAATGAAAATAATAAAATCATTATTTACCAAAAAAATAGAGTAAGTCAAAACCACATTGCAAATAAACATTCATTACAAATAAAGAAGCAGGGCGCGTCCGAGGGTGAGTATATACCTAATAAGAATATAATCACCCTCGGACGCGCCCTGCTTCTTTCCGACAGCCTTCCTTCCTAAGAATCAGCCCTTCCGTGGTGTAGAGAGAGGGTTTGTTACACTCCAAGGTGTTCCCCAGGTTGCCTTTCCTGAGCTTCGATCTTCCGGCTCTCGTTTAGTAGTTGTTGGAAACTACGCTGCATTAGGCCTACAAATTGGGTATGGGGTGTAGAGAGATGGTGTGTTACACTCCAAGGTGTTCCCCAGGTTTCCTCTCCATTGCTTCGATCTTCCGGCTCTCGTTTAGTAGTTGTTGGAAACTACGCTGCATTAGGCCTACAAATTGGGTATGGGGTGTAGAGAGATGGTGTGTTCCACTCCAAGGTGTTCTCCAGGTTGCCTTTCCTGAGCTTCGATCTTCCGGCTCTCGTTTAGTAGTTGTTGGAAACTACGCTGCATTAGGCCTACAAATTGGGTATGGGGTGTAGAGAGATGGTGTGTTCCACTCCAAGGTGTTCTCCAGGTTGCCTTTCCTGAGCTTCGATCTTCCGGCTCTCGTTTAGTAGTTGTTGGAAACTACGCTGCATTAGGCCTACAAATTGGGTATGGGGTGTAGAGAGATGGTGTGTTACACTCCAAGGTGTTTCCCAGGTTTCCTCTCCATTGCTTCGATCTTCCGGCTCTCGTTTAGTAGTTGTTGGAAACTACGCTGCATTAGGCCTACAAATTGGGTATGGGGTGTAGAGAGATGGTGTGTTACACTCCAAGGTGTTCCCCAGGTTTCCTCTCCATTGCTTCGATCTTCCGGCTCTCGTTTAGTAGTTGTTGGAAACTACGCTGCATTAGGCCTACAAATTGGGTATGGGGTGTAGAGAGATGGTGTGTTACACTCCAAGGTGTTCCCCAGGTTTCCTCTCCATTGCTTCGATCTTCCGGCTCTCGTTTAGTAGTTGTTGGAAACTACGCTGCATTAGGCCTACAAATTGGGTATGGGGTGTAGAGAGATGGTGTGTTCCACTGTAGAGAGATGGTGTGTTCCACTCCAAGGTGTTCCCCAGGTTTCCTCGCCAATGCTTCGATCATCATGCTCTCGTTTAGTAGTTGTTGGAAACTACGCTGCATTAGACCTACAAATTGGGTATGGGGTGTAGAGAGATGGTGTGTTCCACTCCAAGGTGTTCTCCAGGTTGCCTTTCCTGAACTTCTATCTTCAGGCTCTCATTAAATTGTGGTTAAACGGAACAACTGCATTTGGCGTACTAGTTGGTTTGGGGCCTACTATCGGTGTCTGCCGCTCCTTGCTGTTCTCCTGGTTTCCTGTCCTGAAATTCCGTTTTCAGGCGCTCGTTAAGTAGTTGTTAATGTTACACTGCATTTGGCCTACTAGTTGGGTTGGGGCCTACTATCGGTGTCTGCCACTCCTTGCTGTTCTCCTCCACTGAACAAAGCTGTGCCGCCTGTTTACTACTGTTGCCAATTTTGAACTGCATTTCGACTACTTACTGATTTGGGCCTACTCTCTGTGTCAGCCTCTCATTCCAGTTGTCCTCCACTGCAATGCCCCCTGATTAGTCCTGTGTTACCAATTTTGAACTGCATTTAGCCCACTTTATTCTTTGGGCCTATATCTGTGTTTCCTCCTCATCCTGCCCATTGCCCAGCCAGTGATAGATGAGTCTGCTGGTACATTGACCCATAACGCAACATTTCCCGTGCACGCTACACTGCAAGATTGTGACCCTGCTGAAAGTCAGGTCCCCCTTCCCGCATACCATACCACCTTACACGGGGACAAACAGGAAGGTGCAGATGAAAGTGCAGGTTCCTTCATCAGGTGGGGGGAGGAATACTAGTTGGCGACGTCACTGGCACAGGGCCTCTCATGGTACGCAAAAGTGTTGCTGCCGGTGGGAGGCGCCCCCGCCGTGCAAACACACCGCTGTACTTTGAGGGGCCCTGTGCCAGTGCCAATGCCAACGAGTGGGCCCCCCCTGCTTGCTCAGGTTCACAGCACTTGCAAAGTTGAAATACTTACCTCTCCCTGCTCCACTGCCGTGACGTGGTCCAGATTTCCTGGGCCCACTAATTACTTGAACCAGCCCTACCCACCACAACTTTAGCCAAATGACCCCCAATTTCAAATGCCTTCCAATTATTATAAGGTAAATTACGCTTGACAAGCTTCATTAAGAAGAATGGATGGTTTTGACATTAAAATGGGCACTCTAGGTGTTTTCCTGGCCCCCACTCACTGCCGACTATGCTGCCCCATTGACTTGCATTGGGTTTCGTGTTTCGGTCGATCCCGACTTTACGTCATAATCGGCCGATTTCACTCGACCCGACTTTTGAGATAGTCGGGTTTCGCGAAACCCGGCTCGACTCTAAAAAGGTCAAGGTCGCTCAACTCTATTCGTGACGCGTCGCCACCTGTGGTATTCGGTCAGTGAGGACCGAAGCTGCTTTAAGGGGTCCTCTGGGGTGATGTTATGGCAGCTAGATGGTACAACTTCCCACAGGTGAAGTATATCCCCAGGGCTCCCGGTGTGTAGATGGAAGATGGTGAACGGTGCAGTAAAGAACGAGGACACAGGTTTGCAGTCTCTTTACCTGGTTTACTGAAGACTTCAGGCAGCCACAGTTCAGGGTACCAGATCACAGGTACAGGCAGGGTCCGGCCGGCTTGGAAGTGATTCCAGAGTTCCCCTTTACCAGGTGGAGATTAAATCCTTCCTCTAGTGCGGTGGTGTTGTAGTCCCTTACTGCCTATGGCTTCAGATAAGGTCCTCAAAGGTCTTCTCTGTCCCCCATATAGGAGAGAACAATACCTGTATGACAGGTAACTCAAGCCTTTTTACAGGAACTCTATCATGCCTCGGGCTCTATGTGTTACTGTGTCTTCAGCTGTGTGTGGCGGACAGGTAACTTGCAGTTCAGCTGTCCTGCCGGTCTCTGCTGTAAGTTGTAGAGTCCCTTACAACCTCGGTGTTACGGCTACCGGTTATCTGCGCTTCAGAGAGAGGCAGCTCGTTCGCAGCTGGTCTCCCCTGATATCACTCTCCTGTGCTTCCCTCTCCTTCACGCTCACTGAATGATGTTCTTTCCTTCTGTATCTCTGTCCAGGAGTTGCAGCACTTTCTCTTGGCTGCACGGCTCCTCATACTTTCTTCCTGCCTCAGACTGCTCCAATCTGCTTCCTGGCACTTTCTATCTAACTTTCCCTCCAAACCACTATATATATATATATATATATATATATATATATATATATATATATATATATATATATATATATATATATATATATACAGTGCCTACAAGTAGTATTCAAACCCCTGCAGATTTAGCAGGTTTACACATTTGGAATTAACTTGGCATTGTGACATTTGGACTGTAGATCAGCCTGGAAGTGTGAAATGCACTGCAGCAAAAAAGAATGTTATTTCTTTGTTTATTTTTTTTTTTTAATTGTGAAAAGTCTTTTCAGAGGGTCATTTATTATTCAACCCCTCAACCCACCAGAATTCTGTTTGGTTCCCCTAAAGTATTAAGAAGTAGTTCAGGCACAAAGAACAATGAGCTTCACATGTTTGGATTAATTATCTCTTTTTCCAGCCTTTTCTGACTATTTAAGACCCTCCCCAAACTTGTGAACAGCACTCATACATGGTCAACATGGGAAAGACAAAAGAGCATTCCAAGGCCATCAGAGACAAGATCATGGAGGGTCACAAGGCTGGCAAAGGGTACAAAACCCTTTCCAAGGAGTTGGGCCTACCTGTCTCCACTGTTGGGAGCATCATCCGGAAGTGGAAGGCTTATGGAACTACTGTTAGCCTTCCACGGCCTGGACAGCCTTTGAAAGTTTCCTCCCGTGCTGAGGCCAGGCTTGTCCGAAGAGTCAAGGCTAACCCAAGGACAACAAGGAAGGAGCTCCGGGAAGATCTCATGGCAGTGGGGACATTGGTTTCAGTCAATACCATAAGTAACGTACTCCACCGCAATGGTCTCCGTTCCAGACGAGCCCGTAAGGGACCTTTACTTTCAAAGCGTCATGTCAAGGCTCGTCTACAGTTTGCTCATGATCACTTGGAGGACTCTGAGACTGACTGGTTCAAGGTTCTCTGGTCTGATGAGACCAAGATCAAGATCTTTGGTGCCAACCACACACGTGACGTTTGGGGACTGGATGGCACTGCATACGACCCCAAGAATACCATCCCTACAGTCAAGCATGGTGGTGGCAGCATCATGCTGTGGGGCTGTTTCTCAGCCAAGGGGCCTGGCCATCTGGTCCGTATCCATGGGAAGATGGATAGCACGGCCTACCTGGAGATTTTGGCCAAGAACCTCCGCTCCTCCATCAAGGATCTTAAGATGGGTCGTCATTTCATCTTCCAACAAGACAACGACCCAAAGCACACAGCCAAGAAAACCAAGGTGTTGCAGTGGCCTAGTCAGTCTCCTGACCTTAACCCAATTGAAAACTTGTGGAAGGAGCTCAAGATTAAAGTCCACATGAGACACCCAAAGAACCTAGATAACTTGGAGAAGATCTGCATGGAGGAGTGGGCCAAGATAACTCCAGAGACCTGTGCCGGCCTGATCAGGTCTTATAAAAGACGATTATTAGCTGTAATTGCAAACAAAGGTTATTCCACAAAATATTAAACCTAGGGGTTGAATAATAATTGACCCACACTTTCATGTTTAAAATTTATAAAAATTTAACTGAGCAACAAAACTTTTTGGTTTGTAAGATTTATGCATCTGTTAATAAATCCAGCTCTTGTTTGAAGTTTGAAGGCCCTAACTTATTTGCATCTTATTAAACCTGCTAAATCTGCAGGGGGTTGAATACTACTTATAGGCACTGTATATATATATATATATATATATATATATATATATATATATATATATATATATATATCCTAGGAAAAGGATCAAAAGCTCCCCTTGTGGCCTGGAGTGTGAACATGTTGTGTGTATGGTGATTACCTGATAGAGAGATATCCTTCATCGCTCCCGAACATGACATCGCTCTCCCCGTGAGGAAAGCAATGCCACTGTGACGACCAGGACCCTGGGGTGCCATACTCGCAAGCTGCAATCTATAAGGAAATAGGGGAGAATGTGCTATCCGTGTTTTTCACAGATAACACTCGTACCTAAAATAGTGAATGGGGCAGCTCACATGTCCGGGATTGTTTGTAGCCCATACAAAATCATGGAGATATGTTCAATATTGATCCAAACGTCAGATCAAAATTGTCACTGCAAATATATGGGTCTATGTAAAAATCGAACAGAACTCGGATGTCATTTGAGTGATGTTCAATTTTCACGGACTGCTAGAAAAAGTAAGTCGGACCAGACTCTAACGAAACTTTGATGAAAATTGCTGATGAAATTCGGTCCATGTTTTTCATAAGTGACAAAAAATGGACGTGTGAATCAGTTCTAACAAATAAATATATACAAGTAATTACCATTAATAAATAGACAAAACAGACCCCACAAGACAAAAAAAAAAACCTCTAAAATTTGCTTCTAAAAATCTAAATTTATATTTTTTGGTAAATCCACCTTTGAATTTCAACTCTGCGTGAATCCTTCTGGGCATATTCTCGATCACATTCAAGCATGTCTTGACCGAAATCTGATCCAAGGCCTCTTCTACACGTTTCCAAAGATATATAAACATAGACGTCAGTTGGTAATATATATCAGGCGACTCAACAATAACAATACTACACCGGAGATACACGAGTCAAATAATTGCCAAAATACTACTAGCAAAACATATTTATTAGATTTTCACTGAAAATCATACATATCATATAAAGTAGAAAACAACAAGTAGAAAAATGTGACTGCATCCGTGGATACAGTAGTCCAGGTGCACCAGATAGGGACACAGAAAAAGGTAGATAATCACAATGCATTCACAGTTCTTATTTACACATAGGTGCTAATAGCCCAAAGGCATAGCAAATAGAGTGGGCGTTACATGTGCACAATAGCACTCACATTGCCCATACAACCGCCACACATCAAACATAAATGGATCGCACCTTGTGAAAAGCAGTAGATAAATAAAGGGTTAATTACCCATAGGTCACAAAATGTTCCATCTGTATCCAGGAGCCATATATGTATATAGGAGCCATATAAGTATATATTTCCACATGTGTTAATTCAGAGTTTTGATGCCTTCAGTGTGAATTTACAATTTTCATAGTCATGAAAATACAGAAAAATCTTTAAATGAGAAGGTGTGTCCAAACTTTTGGTCTGTACTGTATGTTTTTGCAAACTCAAGCCAACGCTTCTTATGACAATATTGAAGTTGAAGTCTCTCACCTTATTTGAAGCTATCAGACTTGTGTAATGTATGCAGGACAATTGATTGATTTTTGTATGGTTGTCCTGAGGAAGGAGTTGGTGGAATCTGAAACACATCTAATATATAAAGCTGAATGTGTGTGTGTGTATGTGTGTGTGTATGTCTGGGATTGGCATCTGCACCGTCGCAGCTACAGCCACAAAATTTTGCACAGTCACACGTCTGGACCCCGAGAGCGTCATAGGCTATGTTGTGAGGTGAAATTTTAACTCTGCGCTTTCCAATTCACCAAACAATTTTGCCCCTATCTACATAATTGGGAAAAAAGTGAATGAAAAGTGTTGGAGGCGTCGCAGCTACAGCCACAAAATTTTGCACAGTCACACGTCTGGACCCCGAGAGCGTCATAGGCTATGTTGTGAGGTGAAATTTTAACCCCGCGCGTTCCAATTCACCAAACAATTTTGCCCCTATCTACATAATGGGGAAAAGTGAAAGGAAAAGTGTTGGAGGCAAATTGACAGCTGCCAGATGTGAACAAGGGGGACTTAAAGAATGAGAGCGATGGCGCCAAAGAGTATATACCGTACAGTTGCTAAGGTGGGGCCCCGACATGGGATACTCACCACACACGGGGATATGAACACACACACAAAATGCGCCACACACTACCACGTGCTTAAACACATATTACCCTCAGCACACATTTCACCACACATACACCAACCTCGCTACATAAAAGTCGAAACAGAAATGTCGCCGCTCAAAACTCGTCACGCGCAAAACTCGCCACATGCAAAAACTAGGCTCACGCAAAACTCGGCACAAGTGCAAAACTCACCTCATGGAAAACTCGCCACACGCAAAACTTGCACACGTGGAAAAATTGCCACATGCACTAAAGTTGCAACACATGCAAAAGTTGCCTCACACAAAACTTGCACATACTCAAAAGGCACCACACATAAAACTCGCCACACGCAAAACTTGGCATTTGGGGTGTGAGGTGAAAATGAGGGATGTGAGGTGAAAATGAAAAGGTGTAAGTGCAAAATTAGAGGAGTGAGGGAAAATAGTGCAGTGATCGGAAAATGACAGATGTGAGGTCAAAATGACAAGTGTTAGGGGGGAATGAGAGGAGTGAGGGAGAAAATGAGAGGTGTGAGGGAGAAAATGAGAGATGTGAGGGGAAAATGAAAGATGTGATTGGGAAAATGAGAGGCGTGATGGGAAAATAAGAGAAATGAGGTGCTATATCTAACCACAGATATTTACTATGCCCATGCACCGCCGGGCTCTTCAGCTAGTCAACAATAAACCTGCAATTTTATCTACTACTAGCTGAAGAGCCCAGCGTTGCCTGGACATAGTAAATATCTGTGGTTAGTTATAGCACTTCACTTCTCTTATTTTCCCATTATGCCTCTCATTTTCCCCCTCACATCTCTCATTTTCTCTCTTACACCTCTCATTTTCCCCTCACTCCTCTTATTTCCCCCCTCACTCCTCTCATTCCCCCCTAACACTTGTCATTTCGACCTCACATCTGTCATTTTCCGATCACTCCACTATTTTCCCTCACTCCTCTCATTTTGCACTCACACCTTTTCATTTTCATCTCACACCCCTCATTTTCACCTCACACCCCTCATGTTCACCTCACACCTCTCATTTTCCCCTCAGTATATACATGTTTGTCATATCCCTTATATATAGTATACACCTGTATGTCATCTCCTGTATATAGTATATACCTGTATGTCATCTCCCAGGAAAATAGTATATACCTGCTGTATGTCATCTCTTCTGTATATACTATATACCTGTATGTCATCTCCTCCTATATATAGTATATACCTGTATGTCATCACCTGTATATAGTATATACCTGTATGTCATCTCCCCTGTATATAGTATATACCTGCTGAATGTAATCTCCTCCTCTATATACCCATGTGTCATCTCCTCTTTTATTTAGTATATACCTGTATGTCATATCCTCCTGTATATAGTATATACTTGTGTCATCTCCTCTTGTATATAGTATATACCTGTAAGTCATCTCCTCCTGTATATAGTATATACAGGTGTGTCATCTGCTCCTGTATATAGTATATACCTGTGTGTCATCTCCTCCTGTATATAGTATGTACCTGTATATCATCTCCTCCTGTATATAGTATATACCTATGTGTCATCTCCTCCTGTATATAGTATATACCTGTGTGTCATCTGCTCCTGTATATAGTATATATCTGTGTGTCATCTCCCCTGTATATAGTATATACCTGTGTGTCATCTCCTCCTCTATATAGTTTATACATGTTTGTCATCTCCCTTATATATAGTATACACCTGTATGTAATCTCCTGTATATAGTATATACCTGTATGTCATCTCCCCGGAAATTAGTATATACCTGCTGTATGTCATCTCTTCTGTATATACTATATACCTGTGTATGATCTGTGTGTCATCTCCTCCTGTATATAGTTTATACCTGTGTGTCATCTCCTCCTGTATATAGTATATATCTGTGTGTCATCTCCTCCTGTATATAGTTTATACCTGTGTGTCATCTCCTCCTGTATATAGTATATATCTGTGTGTCATCTCCTCCTGTATATAGTATGTACCTGTATGTCATCTCCTACTGTATATAGTATATACCTGTGTGTCATCTCCCCTGTATATAGTATATACCTGTGTGTCATCTCTTCCTGTATATAGTATATACCTGTGTGTCATCTCCTCCTGTATATAGTATATACCTGTGTGTCATCTCCTCCTGTATATAGTTTATACCTGTGTGTGATCTCCTCCTGTATATAGTATATATCTGTGTGTCATCTCCTCCTGTATATAGTATGTACCTGTATGTCATCTCCTACTGTATATAGTATATACTCGTGTGTCATCTCCCCTGTATATAGTATATATGTGTGTATGTGTCATCTCCTCCTGTATATAGTAACATAGTAACATAGTAACATAGTTAGTAAGGCCGAAAAAAGACATTTGTCCATCCAGTTCAGCCTATATTCCATCATAATAAATCCCCAGATCTACGTCCTTCTACAGAACCTAATAATTGTATGATACAATATTGTTCTGCTCCAGGAAGACATCCAGGCCTCTCTTGAACCCCTCGACTGAGTTCGCCATCACCACCTCCTCAGGCAAGCAATTCCAGATTCTCACTGCCCTAACAGTAAAGAATCCTCTTCTATGTTGGTGGAAAAACCTTCTCTCCTCCAGACGCAAAGAATGCCCCCTTGTGCCCGTCACCTTCCTTGGTATAAACAGATCCTCAGCGAGATATTTGTATTGTCCCCTTATATACTTATACATGGTTATTAGATCGCCCCTCAGTCGACTTTTTTCTAGACTAAATAATCCTAATTTTGCTAATCTATCTGGGTATTGTAGTTCTCCCATCCCCTTTATTAATTTTGTTGCCCTCCTTTGTACTCTCTCTAGTTCCATTATATCCTTCCTGAGCACCGGTGCCCAAAACTGGACACAGTACTCCATGTGCGGTCTAACTAGGGATTTGTACAGAGGCAGTATAATGCTCTCATCATGTGTATCCAGACCTCTTTTAATGCACCCCATGATCCTGTTTGCCTTGGCAGCTGCTGCCTGGCACTGGCTGCTCCAGGTAAGTTTATCATTAACTAGGATCCCCAAGTCCTTCTCCCTGTCAGATTTACCCAGTGGTTTCCCGTTCAGTGTGTAATGGTGATATTGATTCCCTCTTCCCATGTGTATAACCTTACATTTATCATTGTTAAACCTCATCTGCCACCTTTCAGCCCAAGTTTCCAACTTATCCAGATCCATCTGTAGCAGAATACTATCTTCTCTTGTATTAACTGCTTTACATAGTTTTGTATCATCTGCAAATATCGATATTTTATTGTGTAAACCTTCTACCAGATCATTAATGAATATGTTGAAGAGAACAGGTCCCAATACTGACCCCTGCGGTACCCCACTGGTCACAGCGACCCAGTTAGAGACTATACCATTTATAACCACCCTCTGCTTTCTATCACTAAGCCAGTTACTAACCCATTTACACACATTTTCCCCCAGACCAAGCATTCTCATTTTCTGTACCAACCTCTTGTGCGGCACGGTATCAAACGCTTTGGAAAAATCGAGATATACCACGTCCAATGACTCACCGTGGTCCAGTCTATAGCTTACCTCTTCATAAAAACTGATTAGATTGGTTTGACAGGAGCGATTTCTCATAAACCCATGCTGATATGGAGTTAAACAGTTCTCATTGAGATAATCCAGAATAACATCCCTCAGAAACCCTTCAAATATTTTACCAACAATAGAGGTTAGACTTACTGGCCTATAATTTCCAGGTTCACTTTTAGAGCCCTTTTTGAATATTGGCACCACATTTGCTATGCGCCAGTCCTGCGGAACAGACCCTGTCGCTATAGAGTCACTAAAAATAAGAAATAATGGTTTATCTATTACATTACTTAGTTCTCTTAGTACTCGTGGGTGTATGCCATCCGGACCCGGAGATTTATCTATTTTAATCTTATTTAGCCGGTTTCGCACCTCTTCTTGGGTTAGATTGGTGACCCTTAATATAGGGTTTTCATTGATTCTTGGGATTTCACCTAGCATTTCATTTTCCACCGTGAATACCGTGGAGAAGAAGGTGTTTAATATGTTAGCTTTTTCCTCGTCATCTACAACCATTCTTTCCTCATATAGTATAGACCTGTATGTCATCTCCTCCTGTATATAGTATATACCTGTGTCATATCCCCTGTATATAGTATATATGTGTGTGTCATCTCCCCTGTATATAGTATATACCTGTGTGTCATCTCCCCTGTATATAGTATATATGTGTGTGTCATCTCCCCTGTATATAGAATATACCTGTGTGTCATCTCCTCCTGTGTATAATATATACCTGTGTGTCATCTCCTCCTGTATATAGTATATACATGTGTGTCATCTCCCCTGTATATAGTATATACCTGTGTGTCATCTCCCCTCTATATAGTATATACCTGTGTGTCATCTCCCCTGTATATAGTATGTACCTGTATGTCACCTCCCCTGTATATAGTATATACCAGTGTGTCATTTCCTCCTGTATATAGTATATATGTGTGTGTCATCTACCCCTGTATATAGTATATACCTGTGTATCATCTCTCCTGTATATAGTATATATCTGTGTGTCATCTCCCCTGTATGTAATATATATCTGTATGTCATCTCCTCCTGTATTAGACCGCGTTCACACGTTATTTGGTCAGTATTTTTACCTCAGTATTTGTAAGCTAAATTGGCAGCCTGATAAATCTCCAGCCAACAGGAAGCCCTCCCCCCTGGCAGTATATATTAGCTCACACATACACATAATAGACAGGTCATGTGACTGACAGCTGCCGGATTTCCTATATGGTACATTTGTTGCTTTTGTAGTTTGTCTGCTTATTAATCAGATTTTTATTTTTGAAGGATAATACCAGACTTGTGTGTGTTTTAGTGCGAGTTTCATGTTGTGTGTGTTGAGTTGCATGTGGCTACATGCATGTAGCGACTTTTGTGAGTTGAGTTTTGTGTGGCGACATGCGTGTAGCAACTTTTAGTGTGTCGAGTTGCATGTGACAGGTTAGTGTAGCAAGTTGTGTGCAGCAAGTTTTGCGCATGGCGAGTTTTGCGCGTGACGAGTTATATGTGTGGTGCGTTTTGAGTATGTGCAAGTTTTGTGTGAGGCAACTTTTGCATGTGTTGCAAGTTTTGTGCATGTGGCAATTTTTCCGCGTGTGCAAGTTTTGCGTGTGGCGAGATTTCCATGGGGTGAGTTTTGCACGTGTGGCGAGTTTTTGCATGTGGTGAGTTTTGCGCGTGGCGAGTTTTGAGCGGCGACTTTTGTGTTTTGACTTTTATGTGGCGAGGTTGGTGTAAGTGTAGTGAGGATGTGTTCAAGCACGTGGTAGTGTGTGGCGCATTTTGTGTGTGTGTTCATATCCCCATGTGTGGTGAGTATCCCATGTCGGGGCCCCACCTTAGCAACTGTACAGTATATACTCTTTGGCGCCATCGCTCTCACTCTTTAAGTCCCCCTTGTTCACATCTGGCAGCTGTCAATTTGCCTTCAACACTTTTCCTTTCACTTTTTCCCCATTATGTAGATAGGGGCAAAATTGTTTGGTGAATTGGAACGCGCGGGGTTAAAATTTCGCCTCACAACATAGCCTATGATGCTCTCGGGGTCCAGACGTGTGACTGTGCAAAATTTTGTGGCTGTAGCTGCGACGGTGCAGATGCCAATCCCACACATACATACACACACATATTATTATTATTATTATTATTTATTTATATAGCACCATTGATTCCATGGTGCTGTACATGAGAAGGGGTTACATACAAGTTACAAATATCACATACAATAAACAAACTAACAATGACATATTCGGCTTTATATACTCGTGTCATGATTCCAGAGAGCGCAGAAACACTTCAAATCCAGTTACCTTTATAAATTGTTGCCATTGAAATTTGTGTATAAGACAGCCAAGATGTCTATAAAATGATGGCAGTCTCTCGTTGGAAGCAGTAGTGGATGGTGATATATGGAGCCTGAAAGTCAAAAGGTCAAAACATTGTTATTCTTTTACTCATCAGTGTATTTGTCTTAGGATCTTCTTGTGTTTTTAGGGGGTTGATTTGTTTTGTCTTGTGGAGTCTGTTTATTTTATATTTATTATTAGTAATTTTTTGAATATATTTATTTGTGTTAATAATTTTTGGTATATATTATATTACTACTTTATTTTTAATACAGATTGTTATATGGAAAAAAAATACATTCAACAATAAAACCTGATTTAAAGAATAGGTAATTTTCTCATGAGGCCTTCAGCGTAATAACCTCATTATAATGTGAATTGCGCAGGTGATTCATGTTCCGTCCTGAAGGTTTAGAGCTGGAGTGGCCTCTGCTGGTAACACCTAGTACTGCACAACAGATGAAAGCATTTTATTGGTTTTGCCAGTAGGTGTCAGTAGCGCTCAGTGTAATGGCATCACAGAGAGATAAGGAGACATAATATCAGAATCTGGGGAGATAGTGAGAAATACAAATACAGGAGGAATATATATATATATATATACTAGATGGTGGCCTGATTCTAACGCATCGGGTATTCTAGAATATGTATTTATGTATTAATGTAGCAGCCACAAAGTATATAGCACAGGCCACGTAGTATATAGGAGTCATGTAGTATATAGCAGACAAATACTACATATTGTAGAATACCTGATGCGTTAATACAGGCCAAGCAATATATAACAGTGGCCACGCAGTATATAACACAGCCACGTACTATATAACACAGCCCACGCAGTATATAGCAGCGACGCAGTATATAACACAGGCCACGCAGTATATAACACTGGCCACGTAATATATAGCACAGCACACGCAGTATATAGCAGCCACATAGTATATAACACTGCCCACGCAGTATATAGCAGCCACGTAGTATATAACACTGCCCACGCAGTATATAACAGTGGCCACATAATATATAGCCCAGCCCATGCAGTATATAGCACAGCCCACGGAGTATATCACACAGCCCACGCAGTATATAACACTGCCTAAGTAGTATACAGCACAGAGCCACACGGTATCTAACACAGCCCACATAGTATACAGCAGTGTGGGCACCATATCCCTGTTAAAAAAATAATTAAAATAAAAAATAGATATATACTCACCCCTAGGATCCACCGAAGCTCCGGCGATACGTGCGTGGCTGCCGCCATCTTCCGTTCCCAGGATGCATTGCGAAATTACCCAGATGACTTAGCGGTCTCGCGACTACGGAGGGTGAGAATAGCAGGTTTTTTTTATTATTATTTTTAACATTAAATTTTTTTACTATTGATGCCACATAGGCAGCATCAATAGTAAAAGGTTGGGGACACACAGGGTTAATAGCAGCGGTTACGGAGTGCGTTACCCGTGGCATAACGCGGTCCGTTACCGCCTGCATTAACCCTGTGTGAGCGGTGACTGGAGGGGAGTATGGAGCGGGCACTGACTGTGGGGAGTAAGTTTCTTCCGGACTGTGCCCATCGCTGATTGGTCGTGGCTGTTTTGCGGCGACCAATCAGTGACTTGGATTTCCATGACAGAGAGAGGCCGCGACCAATGAATATCCGTGACAGAAAGAAGGACAGACGGAAGTGACCCTTAGACAATTATATAGTAGATATTTACATTTTCATATTTTGCGTAGTTCATTATTTTTACCTTCAAGGCAACAATCGAATAATAATTATTGCAGACTGAGGGTTAATAATGATCTGGTGAAAAAAGAAAAAACAGCTTGGCGACTCTAGGTGCATTGTAGCACGGAAACCAAGGGATCAAATGTAGAAAAAATTCAGCATCTTAAAATTGCGATGTTTATTTTTATTATTATTATTTATTTATATAGCACCATTAACCCCTTAGCGACCGCCGATGCGCCTTTTAACGGCGGCCGCTAAGGGTACTTAAGCCACAGCGCCGTTAATTAACGGCGCTGTGGAAAAAGTACATAGCGCCCCCCAGAGGCCGATTTTCTCCGGGGTCTCGGCTGCCGGGGGTAGCCGAGACCCCAGAGAACATGATTCGGGTCGGTTTTCACCGACCCCGCTTTTGCGATCGCCGGTAATTAACCGTTTACCGGCGATCGCAAAAAAAAAAAAAAAAAACGCATTAGTATTGTGTTTCTCTCCCCTCTAATGTGATCGGACATTAGAGGGGAGAGAAATAGGGTCCCCCGAGCCCCCCACGGTACCTTATGTACCGGAGAAGGTGCCCCCCCCGGTCCCCGACCCTCCTCCTTCCTGTCCGGGCTCCAAAATGGCGGGCGCATGTGCAGATGCGCCCGCCAAAGCCTAGCTTCCCCCGGTGTATTGGGGTCTGTTTTTACAGACCCCCTGGAGCGATCGCAATCCCGGGGGTCTTTACAGACCCCCGGGATTGCGATCGCTGCAAATAGTTTGTAAAAAAAAAAAAAAAAAATGCTTTGCATTTCTCTCCCCTCTGATGTGATCGCACATCAGAGGGGAGAGAAATAGAGCCCCCGAGCCCCCCACCATACCTCCTCCTGATGTCCCCCTGTCCCCGGTCCACAGCCCTTGGTCCCCGGTCCCCAGCCCACTGCTCCTGGCCCCCCTCCTTCTCTGCTGGAAGAAAATGGCGGGCGCATGCGCAGTGCGCCTGCCATGATCTGCCAGCAGAGACCCAGCAACCTATGAGAATTTTCTCATTGGCTGCTGGGTTTTGATTACTGTAACATGTCCAATTACAGTGATCAAAACCCCTAATATTTAATAAATATGGCAGCACTTGGGCTGTACCTCTCTCTTCTCTCCTTGTAGTTGTTCTAGGAGAGAAGAGAGAGAGACTACAGTTCAAGTGCTGCCCTGTCAGTTATTCACAAAACATATCTGCCTCCGCTAGCATCCCATTTACCCACCCCCGTTCTCCGTAATCCCTGCATCATCAGCAGAGGATTATAAAAAAAAGAAAAAAAAATTTATATATATTTTTTTTTTTAATTTTTTAGGGTTAGGGTTAGGGGAGGAATTAGATAAAATGGCTCGCAGAACTTTTAGCGCGGAGCAAGCTTACAGCCTGCTTTGCTCCGGCAGCTCCGGCAGCGAAACAGATTCTGCCCCTGAAGCTGAGCAGCTTTCAGACAGTGATGACGACTCTTCCTCCACGAGATCCCCCAGCCCGGTGGTAGCGGAGTCGGTCGTCACTGCTGAAGCTTCAGAGGCAGGACCAAGTACCGCAGTCCCCCCACCGCTGTGGTATAATGACACCTCATTTTCCCCTCAAATTCCCCCTTTTTCTGCAGTCCCTGGAATAAAAGTAGATGTCGCCAATTTTACCCCCATTGATTTTTTTGAAATTTTCATTAGCCCCGAAGTCCTGCAATTAATCGTCCACCAAACTAACCTATATGCCCGGCAATATATTTCCCAAAAACCCACTGCCTTTCATTCCCGTTCCTGGATCCCCACAAATGTCCCCGAAATTAAAAAATTCTTAGGCCTCACCCTGAATATGGGTATAGTAAAAAAACCCACTCTCCGCTCTTACTGGGCAACAAAAGCTGTCCACTGCACCCCTGTATTTGCAGCCATCATGTCCCGAGCCCGTTCCGAAGCCCTGATGAGATTCCTCCACTTCAGTAACAATTCCCAAGCTCTCCCAAGAACTGACCCCAACTACGATCGGCTAAATAAATTAAGACCCCTAATTTCCCTCCTAAAAACTTCCTTTCTAAATTCCTATACCCCAGAGCAAAATGTGGCAGTCGACGAGTCCTTGATGAGCTACAAGGGCCGTCTGTCATTCCGCCAATTTATTCCCTCCAAGAGAGCCAAATATGGCGTAAAATTATATAAAGCTTGCGAGAGCTCATCAGGGTACACGTCCACCTTCCTAATTTATGAAGGTAGGGACCGCCAAATAAACCCCCCCAAACTGCCCCCAGACAATTGGTATCCCAGGCAAAATTGTCTGGGAGCTAATGACGCCCTTTCTCAATCAAGGGTACCACGTGTACACAGATAACTATTACACTAGCATCCCCCTATACAAATCCCTCCATGCTGCAAATACAGGGGCCTGTGGGACAGTGAGGAAAAACAGAGTGGGGTTTCCGTCACAGTTGGTGTCCAGACGTTTGGAGAGGGGGGCGTCATTTTCACTTGCAAGCGACCAACTACTTGCAGTGAAGTGGAAAGACAGGAAGGACGTCTATATGCTTTCCACACTGCATACGGACACCACTGTGACGGTCAGAGAGAGGGGTGCCACCAGGGACAAAGAAAAACCTGTCTGCGTCACAGACTATAACAACCATATGGGTGGCGTAGACCTGTCAGACCAGGTTCTGCAACCATACCTGGTCAAGAGGAAGACCAGGGCGTGGTTTAAAAAGGTGGGAATCTATCTAATTCAGACTGCCACCTACAACAGCTTTGTCCTATATAAAAAATCTCAAGGACCGCTAACTTTCCTGCACTTTCAGGAGAAAGTAGTAGAGAGCCTCATATTTGAGTCCATGGCACCGGGGGAAGCCTTCGACTCTGAGGATTCCCGGAGACTGTCAGAACGCCATTTTCCTCACCCTGTCCCTGTCACTCCCACCCAAAGGTATCCTCAAAAAAGGTGCCGAGTTTGCAGAAAGCATGGCAGGCGGAGTGATTCCCGATTCTATTGCCCCACATGCCCATCCCAACCAGGCCTTTGTATCTCCCCCTGTTTTGAGACCTACCACACCACCTACAATTATTAGTTTGCTTTTTTTCAATAATTTTTATTTTCTGCTTAGTGGCCCCAGTAGTACAATTTGGAACAATTGATAAATAATATTTTAATTAGTAGATCCCATTTTACCCCATTTCACAATTAATTCCAGAACTTGATCAATCCCATACCAAACTACTATCCCAACAAATTCTCGTCCACGTACCCACGTCTGTACGCTCTAGAGTGTGGACCCCACAAATGTTCTTGCAAAGTCAGGTCATCTGAAAATTCTACGACTCGATCAATCCCATACCAAACTACTATCCCAACAAATTCTCATCCACGTACCCACGTCTGTACGCTCTAGAGTGTGGACCCCACAAATGTTCTTGCAAAGTCAGGTCATCTGAAAATTCTACGACTCGATCAATCCCATACCAAACTACTATCCCAACAAATTCTCATCCACGTACCCACGTCTGTACGCTCTAGAGTGTGGACCCCACAAATGTTCTTGCAAAGTCAGGTCATCTGAAAATTCTACGACTCGATCAATCCCATACCAAACTACTATTCCAACAAATTCTCGTCCACGTACCTATGTCAATAAGCGTTAGAATGTGGACCCCAGAAATGATCATGAAAAGTGAGATTATCTGAAAATGAATTCTAGGACTTGATTACTCACAAACATTTTTGACCATTTATCTAACTTTGACTGTTTTTATAACTGTCTTGCTACACAAAACTTTGGCTTCCATTTATATTACTTATATTTATGTTGATGATACGGGCATGATCATTTTATTGTAGGATTTCTAAAAAATGAGGAAGTTCCGTACTTATACACTATGGGCTTTACTTTATGGTTCTTGCCGAACCTCTGGTACCAGACAATACTTTCTATAGAGAACTGGTTGTTTTGTGCATATAGCGGTTCTGACCTTGGCGGGTGGGAGCTTGCTATGGTGTACCACGTCTATTGGCACATTCGTCTCTCATATAGGGATTGATGGAGCTAAAAGGATGTTGTACGACCAGTCTCTGAAAGTGTCTGCCATTCTAGCCCTGATGGTGTTCTTTCATCTTTGGAACAAACTCCGCTTTGCCACATAGTTGGCTGCATTTTCCTACACATTTTGCCCTTCATTCCAGTACAGTTTATTCTTCCTGCTACAATATACGCAAATGCGGGACAACTGTTTTGTTAGCAAGACCAATTTTATAGTCAGCCATTGTGTTTTAGGAGCATGCCTCCCTCTGTGAGTAATAATTCCTGGAAGGATTTTCTTTTTTGCTCAATGTCTCTAGAAGCTTTGAATGGGTCCTGGATCTTCAATTTCAAATAAAGCCAAATTTGTCACATTGTGCCCCTTTCTGTCCAAGCCCTGCCATTTGTCCAAACAGAACTTTTTTACTACATATGGGATATCGCTGCACTCATTATAAAGTGGGTAACGAATTGTGGGGTCCACTTTTTGATGTTATTTCTGAAAAAGTGAGACATTCAGGTCTAAAACAAGATTCTCGTGGAAAAAAATGAATTTTTTCAATATGACGACCTAATGTTATCAAACTCTGTGTCATACATGTGGGTTCAAATTGCTCAATATACACCTGATTAAAATCTTTGAGGGGTGTAGTTTCCAAAACGGGGTCAGTTGTGGGGGGTTTCTGCTGTTAGGCACATCTACAAACCCAAAATGGCGTCCGCTCTCACAATTAAGAGATTAAAAAGTCAAACGGCGCGCCTTCCCTTCCAAGCTCCGCAGTGCGCTCAAACAGAGGTTTACCCCCACATACGGGGTATCGACATACTCAGGACAAATTGCACAACAACTTTTGGGGTCCATTTTGTCTTGCTACCCTTGGGAAAATAAAAAAATTGGGGGTGAAAAGATCATTTTTGTGAAAAAAAAATGATTTTTAATTTTTTCGGCTCTACGTTATAAACTTGTGTGAAGCACTTGGGGGTTCAAAGTGTTGACCACACACCTAGATAAGTTCCTTAGGGGGTCTAGTTTCCAAAATGGTGTCACTTGTGGGGGGTTTCCACTGTTTAGGCACATCAGGGGCTCTCCAAACGCGACATGGTGTCCGATCTCAATTCCAGAGAATTCTATGTTGAAAAAGTCAAACGGCGCTCCTTCCCTTCTGAGCTCTACTGTGCACCCAAACAGAGGTTTACCCCCACATACGGGGTATCGACATACTCAGGACAAATTGCACAACAACTTTTGGGGTCCATTTTGTCTTGCTACCCTTGGGAAAATAAAAAATTGGGGGTGAAAAGATCATTTTTGCGAAAAAAAAAATGATTTTTAATTTTTTCGGCTCTACGTTATAAACTTGTGTGAAGCACTTGGGGGTTCAAAGTGTTGACCACACACCTATATAAGTTCCTTAGGGGGTCTAGTTTCCAAAATGGTGTCACTTGTGGGGGGTTTCCACTGTTTAGGCACATCAGCGGCTCTCCAAACGCGACATGGTGTCCGATCTCAATTCCAGGGAATTCTATGTTGAAAAAGCCAAATGGCGCTCCTTCCCTCCTGAGCTCTACTGTGCACCCAAACAGTGGTCCCTCCCCACATATGAGGTATCGGCATTCTCTGGACAAATTGCACAACAAATTATGTGGTTCATTTTCTTTTTTTACACATGTGAAAATAAAAAAAATTGGTTCTGAAGTAAAATATTTGTGAAAAAAAGTAAAATGTTCATTTTTTCCTTCCACATTGCTTCAGTTCCTGTGCAGCAACTGAAGGGTTAATAAACTTCTTGAATGTGGTTTTGCGCACCTTGAGGGGTGCAGTTTTTAGAATGGTGTCAATTTTGGGCATTTTCTGCTACATAGACCCCTCAAACTGACTTCAAATGTGAGGTGGTCCCTAAAAAAAATGGTTTTGTAAATTTTGCTGTAAAAATAAGAAATTGCTGGTCAAATTTTAACCCTTATAACTCCATAATAATTTTTTTTTTTTCAAAAATTGTGCTGATGTAAAGTAGACATATGGGAAATGTTATTTATTGACCATTTTGTGTGACATATCTCTTTGATGTAAGGGAATAAAAATTCAAATTTTGAAAATTGCGAAATTTTCAAAATTTTCGCCATATTTCCGTTTTTTTAATAAATAAAAGCAAGTAATATCAAATAAATGTTACCACTAACATTGAAGTACAATATGTCACGAAAAAACAATCTCAGAATCAGCGGGATCCGTTGAAGCGTTCCAGAGTTATAACCTCATAAAGTGACAGTGGTCAGAATTGTAAAAATTGGCCTGGTCATTAAGTACCAAATTGGCTCTGTCACTAAGGGGTTAATTCCATGGTGCTGTACATGAGAAAGGGGTTACATACAGGGTTATAGATATCGTTAACAGTAAACAAGTTTACAGTGACAGACTGGTACAGAGGGGAGAGGACCCTGCCCTTGCGGACTTACAGTCTATGGGATGTTTATTAGAAAACTAAGTACAAAGTTCAATGCATAGTATTTACATAGACAGTCTTGGATGTTTGCATTGAATTTTCTAATAAACATCACAATTTTAAGAAATTTTTCTACATTAATAATGATCTCCTGATCTAAAATAAATATTTTCTGTGTGTATAAAAGTCTGTGTCACGCTGTGTTGTCCAGGCTGCTCTACACTGGCTATTCACAGGCGCGGTCCCACTACTGATCGGCACGGGGGTTTTGACCTGCTCCGTTTCCGACCTGGGCCGGTTCACCCCTCATTAGGACAACCTGGTAGCGCCGAGCTCCCCCAGAGTCACCATATTGATGCCAAACTTAGTGCGGACACCCGATCGACATAGCACAGGGCAGCCCAGAACTCCTGTACTCAAGCGATCCACCAGCCGCAGCCTCCCTGGTAGCTGGGATTACAGGCGCACACCACCGCACCCGGCAATGTCTATTGCTGCTATTACTGACTAGAGGCTGCAGGAGCCGTGACATCATCGGGAACCACAGCGCCATCTAGTGTCTGCAGGGTGAAACTGCTATAAAGTCAGTAACATAAGTCAGTATAGAGCTGCATGTCTGTTAGTTTATACCTGTTAGCATGTATACACCTATGTGTGTATATAACTACGGAGTAAGCTTTGGGCTGCGTACTGTGCTCGCTGTCTGATGGACATGGCTCAGCTACTGGGCGGCCTCCCGTTGTACCTGGTGTAGCTTACACTTCTGTATGAGGGCGGTTTGTCATTTCTAAAGCACAAACTCTCTGTTCAGACTCGGCATAGGCGTCTGCTTTGTTCTGTTATCTGAGGCCTGACTCACATCTGTGGCATGGGTTCTGGTGAAATCTGAGACCAGGATGAGTGTCGGGACCATCAGACACCAGCAGAATTGGGGTTAGGCAATCTTTGTGTTTTGAACAACAGGTCTTCCATTTAGCCTGTGTGTTTTGTTCCTCATATTAAATGGACTTCGTTTCCATTGGCGCTAAAGAGGTTACCAAGTCTTTGCATGGTGGTTGGAGACATGCACCTCCCTCTCACAGATGCTCCTGACCTGCTCATTTTCTCTCTCTATAAAACCTGGCCAGACATTATCATACCTGCCTGTGAAAGTTGGCTTGCTGGAGTTGGTGTGCTGAAGTTGGAGTTCGTAGTTGCTGCTGGAGATTGTTGTTTGCTGTTTTTGGGTGTATGCTTTCTCCTTTATCCAATTCCCATTTGGTTTGTACATTCCTATCCTTTCCTTTATTCCTCTCTACCCATGGTGACAGTTTTTGTATGTAAGTTGCTTTTTGTTATTCCTGTTTGTCTTACAAGTTTATAGACTAACATATCTGTCCCAGGCCTCCTGGGGAGGGGACAGATTAGGCCACTAACAGGAGCATAGTAAGGTCAGAGACTTGGGCTTTTCTGCCTTTTAGAGTATGCCCAGGACAGGGATAGTTAGTGTCACGGGGGTACTGGGTAGACTACAGCTGATTACCCGGGCCCCTGCGATATCCCTCAGACTAGGGAAAACCCTGTCTGTCCCTCTCCCAGAATTTACACTGATGGTGTGCTTGTCTGGGCCGCCAGGCCTGACCCCTGTTTCAGCCCTATGCTGAAACCTCCACCCGCCACCCAGTGATAAGACCACACACCAACCTACACAGAAAGTACAGACAGGGAAAACTAAAAACGCACCACGCCGCAGACACACAGGAAAACACTATAATGTGCACAGGGCAAAAATAAACACAAATATAGGAAGGAGAAATATGACAAAGGATAATACACCACCAGATACGATACTTCAACTCCTAGACCACCACTCCAGACCGAGATCACCAGGCACAAGACACAAGCTATAATCGTCGACGCCCAAAGTCCAGAATGACTATTTAAAGGCCACGGGCGTGACCCAGCCTCCAACCAGATTACCAGCCAGATTAACCCTGGATAACCTGGATAAAATCTAGCCGGCGCCACTGAGCGTATAGTGGACAAATGTGGAATTATCGCTGTCTGTCGGACGTCCTAGTGTGAACAACGTCCGACATGACAGGGTCCCATTTCCAGGGATAGTGTGAGGCCCCCCTTCCTTACCGAAGACCACCACAGCATGACAATTCACCAGCGAATATAGTTAAATCTGCTAACACTGACCCACAAAGCCATCCATAATCTGTCTCCTCCATATATCTCCGAACTAATCTCCTGATATCTTCCAATACGCAACCTCTGATCTTCCCAAGACCTCCTTCTATTCTGCACACTCATAAATTTCACCCCCAATTGCCTCCAAGACTACTCATAAGTGTCCCCCATCCTCTGGAACTCTGTGCCTCGACACGTTTGATTATCTGCCACAGTCGGAACCTTCAGATGGAACTTGAAAACCTACCTCTCCATGAAGGCCTACAGCCTGACACGACCCTACTACCACCTCACCACCACCTAAGCTGCCGTGACCCCCTACCCTACTGTCTCCATCCCATTATTCTCGAGACTGTAGGCCTGCAAGGGTAGGGCCCTCTCTTTTCTGTACCAGTCTGTCATTATTAGTTTGTTCACCGTGTTTTTTTTAATTTGTACACTGTATGTAACCCCTTACATGGACTCAATGGTGCTCTAAGCATAAATGATAATTATAATAATATTATATTACTACTTTTTATTTTTAACACAGATTGTTATATGGGGAAAAAGATTGACCAAAAACACCTGATTTAGACAATACATTATTCCTTGATGATGGCCGCACTGCAACCTTATTATAATGGGAATTGCTCAGTATCAGTGATTACTGTTCTGTCCTGAAGGTTTGGACCGGAGTGGTCTCTACTGGTAATAACCAGTACTGCACACAGATAGAAGCATTTTCTAAGTTCTACCAGTAGGTGTCAGTAGCACTCAGGGTAACGGCATCACATAGAGATCAGGAGGCAGAAAAGCAGAATATGGAGAAATAGTGAGAAAGTACATACATGGTAAGTAAATACATGGATAGATACGTATTTTATGAAAAATGTAAAAGTTTTGTACAGTTTATTATCTCGAGCTTCCAATCTAATATATAATTGCCTAGAATACTACTTCCTGTCCGGAGCTAATGTCCGGAGCTAATGTCCGGAGATAAGTGACGTCAACAGTGTCCAGTGTCTGATTGGTTGCCGCCTGCTGCGAGCGACCAATCAGAAACGTGCCGTACTGTGACACACTCCGCCCGCCATTTTGGTGTGATTTTTGAATTTTTACCTCACAGCAAGTTTCTACTGCGTGGAGGCGGGCCCAGTGACGTTGCTCTTCAAGCTCCTGCCGAATTTCGTCAAAAAAATGATAATACCATTTACCAAAACTATATATATTTAGTTGTGAAGTGGTTCAGTGACATTTTCACACCAATTTTGAACTTTTGTTTGGTGTTTTCTCCATATACTGCCTATTATTCACTGACTGTTATACTGAGAGACTGCCGTTTATTAACCTCTTCTTTGCCACATTGGGTATATTGCTCTATTATTTGCCACATAAGGACATTGTTCATTATTGCCCAGCAATTTCTCTGCAATATAAACTGCCTATTTAATACCTGATGGGCACACAAGTATGCGCCAGTATGGGTACTAAGAGCCTTTCCACATAATAATGAAATATTTTAAAATGTCATAGAACATACCAATATACATAGTTATTGATACATATTATTTATTATTTACATTATTGTTCTTAAGCAAAGAACCGTTGTTGTGGCATTTGCCACAACACGCAAAGTTGTCGTCTGATGTCTTTCATCCCTCCCCTCATAAGCATGTTCATGGATCCTGTGTAACTGTACCTTAAATAACAAGAATTGTCAAGAGCTGGTGAGTGCAGCCATTTTTTGTTCTTTCTTACTATTATTTATTAATTGTATTATTCTTACATTTGAATAAATAAAGTATATATGGATTCTAGACTCCCGATTCTTTAGAATCGGGCTGCCATCTAGTCAATAATAATTGTTTCAGATGTGACTGAGGGTAATGATATAATGATGATTTTGTGCTATAAATTGAATATTTTCTGTGTGTATAAAAGTCTGTGTCACGCTGTGTTGTCCAGGCTGCTCTACACTGGCTATTCACAGGCGCGGTCCCACTACTGATCGGCACGGGGGTTTTGACCTGCTCCGTTTCCGACCTGGGCCGGTTCACCCCTCATTAGGACAACCTGGTAGCTCCGAGCTCCCCCAGAGTCACCATATTGATGCCGAACTTAGTGCGGACACCCGATCGACATAGCACAGGGAAGCCCAGAACTCCTGGACTCAAGCGATCCACCAGCCGCAGCCTCCCTGGTAGTTGGGATTACAGGCGCACGCCACCGCACCCGGCAATGTCTATTGCTGCTATTACTGACTAGAGGCTGCAGGAGCCGTGACGTCATCGGGAACCACAGCGCCATCTAGTGTCTGCAGGGTGAAACTGCTATAAAGTCAGTAACATAAGTCAGTATAGAGCTGCATGTATGTTAGTTTATACCTGTTAGCATGTATACACCTATGCGTGTATATAACTACGGAGTAAGCTTTGGGCTGCGTACTGTGCTCGCTGTCTGATGGACATGGCTCAGCTACTGGGCGGCCTCCCGTTGTACCTGGTGTAGCTTACACTTCTGTATGAGGGCGGTTTGTCATTTCTAAAGAACAAACTCTCTGTTCAGACTCGGCATAGGCGTCTGCTTTGTTCTGTTATCTGAGGCCTGAGTCACATCTGTGGCATGGGTTCTGGTGAAATCTGAGACCAGGATGAGTGTCGGGACCATCAAACACCAGCAGAATTGGGGTTAGGCAATCTTTGTGTTTTGAACAACAGGTCTTCCATTTAGCCTGTGTGTTTTGTTCCTCATATTAAATGGACTTCGTTTCCATTGGCGCTGAAGAGGTTACCAAGTCTTTGCATGGTGGTTGGAGACATGCACCTCCCTCTCACAGATGCTCCTGACCTGCTCATTTTCTCTCTCTATAAAACCTGGCCAGACATTATCATACCTGCCTGTGACAGTTGGCTTGCTGGAGTTGGTGTGCTGAAGTTGGAGTTCGTAGTTGCTGCTGGAGATTGTTGTTTGCTGTTTTTGGGTGTATGCTTTCTCCTTTATCCAATTCCCATTTGGTTTGTACATTCCTATCCTTTCCTTTATTCCTCTCTACCCATGGTGACAGTTTTTGTATGTAAGTTGCTTTTTGTTATTCCTGTTTGTCTTACAACTTTATAGACTAACATATCTGTCCCAGGCCTCCTGGGGAGGGGACAGATTAGGCCACTAACAGGAGCATAGTAAGGTCAGAGACTTGGGCTTTTCTGCCTTTTAGAGTATGCCCAGGACAGGGATAGTTAGTGTCACGGGGGTACTGGGTAGACTACAGCTGATTTCCCGGGCCCCTGCGATATCCCTCAGACTAGGGAAAACCCTGTCTGTCCCTCTCCCAGAATTTACACTGATGGTGTGCTTGTCTGGGCCGCCAGGCCTGACCCTGACTCCTGTTTCAGCCCTATGCTGAAACCTCCACCCGCCACCCAGTGATAAGACCACACACCAACCTACACAGAAAGTACAGACAGGGAAAACTAAAAACGCACCACGCCGCAGACACACAGGAAAACACTATAATGTGCACAGGGCAAAAATAAACACAAATATAGGAAGGAGAAATATGACAAAGGATAATACACCACCAGATACGATACTTCAACTCCTAGACCACCACTCCAGACCGAGATCACCAGGCACAAGACACAAGCTAAAATCGGCGACGCCCAAAGTCCAGAATGACTATTTAAAGGCCACGGGCGTGACCCAGCCTCCAACCAGATTACCAGCCAGATTAACCCTGGATAACCTGGATAAAATCTAGCCGGCGCCACTGAGCGTATAGTGGACAAATGTGGAATTATCGCTGTCTGTCGGACGCCCTAGTGTGAACAGCGTCCGACATGACAGTTAGGGTCCCATTTCCAGGGATGACAAATGGGACCACCACAGCATGACAATTCACCAGCGAATATAGTTAAATCTGCTAACACTGACCCACAAAGCCATCCATAATCTGTCTCCTCCATATATCTCCGAACTAATCTCCTGATATCTTCCAATACGCAACCTCCGGTCTTCCCAAGACCTCCTTCTATTCTGCACACTCATAAATTTCACCCCCAATTGCCTCCAAGACTACTCATAAGTGTCCCCCATCCTCTGGAACTCTGTGCCTCGACACGTTTGATTATCTGCCACAGTCGGAACCTTCAGATGGAACTTGAAAACCTACCTCTCCATGAAGGCCTACAGCCTGACACGACCCTACTACCACCTCACCACCACCTAAGCTGCCGTGACCCCCTACCCTACTGTCTCCATCCCATTATCCTCGAGACTGTAGGCCTGCAAGGGTAGGGCCCTCTCTTCTCTGTACCAGTCTGTCATTATTAGTTTGTTCACCGTGTTTTTTTTTTATTTGTACACTGTATGTAACCCCTTACATGGACTCAATGGTGCTCTAAGCATAAATGATAATTATAATAATATTATATTACTACTTTTTATTTTTAACACAGATTGTTATATGGGGAAAAAGATTGACCAAAAACACCTGATTTAGACAATACATTATTCCTTGATGATGGCCGCACTGCAACCTTATTATAATGGGCATTGCTCAGTGTCAGTGATTACTGTTCTGTCCTGAAGGTTTGGACCGGAGTGGTCTCTACTGGTAATAACCAGTACTGCACACAGATAGAAGCATTTTCTAAGTTCTACCAGTAGGTGTCAGTAGCACTCAGGTTAACGGCATCACATAGAGATCAGGAGGCAGAAAAGCAGAATATGGAGAAATAGTGAGAAAGTACAAATACATGGATAGATA
This sequence comes from Ranitomeya imitator, assembly GCF_032444005.1. Lineage (NCBI taxonomy): Eukaryota > Metazoa > Chordata > Amphibia > Anura > Dendrobatidae > Ranitomeya > Ranitomeya imitator. The sequence continues at coordinate 711,160,337 of NC_091282.1, read as the reverse complement.
CGTATTTTATGAAAAATGTAAAAGTTTTGTACAGTTTATTATCTCGAGCTTCCAATCAATAATAATTGTTTCAGATGTGACTGAGGGTAATGATATAATGATGATTTTGTGCTATAAATTGAATATTTTCTGTGTGTATAAAAGTCTGTGTCACGCTGTGTTGTCCAGGCTGCTCTACACTGGCTATTCACAGGCGCGGTCCCACTACTGATCGGCACGGGGGTTTTGACCTGCTCCATTTCCGACCTGGGCCGGTTCACCCCTCATTAGGACAACCTGGTAGCTCCGAGCTCCCCCAGAGTCACCATATTGATGCCGAACTTAGTGCGGACACCCGATCGACATAGCACAGGGCAGCCCAGAACTCCTGGACTCAAGCGATCCACCAGCCTCAGCCTCCCTGGTAGTTGGGATTACAAGCGCACGCCACCGCACCCGGCAATGTCTATTGCTGCTATTACTGACTAGAGGCTGCAGGAGCCGTGACGTCATCGGGAACCACAGCGCCATCTAGTGTCTGCAGGGTGAAACTGCTATAAAGTCAGTAACATAAGTCAGTATAGAGCTGCATGTCTGTTAGTTTATACCTGTTAGCATGTATACACCTATGTGTGTATATAACTACGGAGTAAGCTTTGGGCTGCGTACTGTGCTCGCTGTCTGATGGACATGGCTCAGCTACTGGGCGGCCTCCCGTTGTACCTGGTGTAGCTTACACTTCTGTATGAGGGCGGTTTGTCATTTCTAAAGCACAAACTCTCTGTTCAGATTCGGCATAGGCGTCTGCTTTGTTCTGTTATCTGAGGCCTGAGTCACATCTGTGGCATGGGTTCTGGTGAAATCTGAGACCAGGATGAGTGTCGGGACCATCAGACACCAGCAGAATTGGGGTTAGGCAATCTTTGTGTTTTGAACCACAGGTCTTCCATTTAGCCTGTGTGTTTTGTTCCTCATATTAAATGGACTTCGTTTCCATTGGCGCTAAAGAGGTTACCAAGTCTTTGCATGGTGGTTGGAGACATGCACCTCCCTCTCACAGATGCTCCTGACCTGCTCATTTTCTCTCTCTATAAAACCTGGCCAGACATTATCATACCTGCCTGTGAAAGTTGGCTTGCTGGAGTTGGTGTGCTGAAGTTGGAGTTCATAGTTGCTGCTGGAGATTGTTGTTTGCTGTTTTTGGGTGTATGCTTTCTCCTTTATCCAATTCCCATTTGGTTTGTACATTCCTATCCTTTCCTTTATTCCTCTCTACCCATGGTGACAGTTTTTGTATGTAAGTTGCTTTTTGTTATTCCTGTTTGTCTTACAAGTTTATAGACTAACATATCTGTCCCAGGCCTCCTGGGGAGGGGACAGATTAGGCCACTAACAGGAGCATAGTAAGGTCAGAGACTTGGGCTTTTCTGCCTTTTAGAGTATGCCCAGGACAGGGATAGTTAGTGTCACGGGGGTACTGGGTAGACTACAGCTGATTACCCGGGCCCCTGCGATATCCCTCAGACTAGGGAAAACCCTGTCTGTCCCTCTCCCAGAATTTACACTGATGGTGTGCTTGTCTGGGCCGCCAGGCCTGACCCCTGTTTCAGCCCTATGCTGAAACCTCCACCCGCCACCCAGTGATAAGACCACACACCAACCTACACAGAAAGTACAGACAGGGAAAACTAAAAACGCACCACGCCGCAGACACACAGGAAAACACTATAATGTGCACAGGGCAAAAATAAACACAAATATAGGAAGGAGAAATATGACAAAGGATAATACACCACCAGATACGATACTTCAACTCCTAGACCACCACTCCAGACCGAGATCACCAGGCACAAGACACAAGCTATAATCGTCGACGCCCAAAGTCCAGAATGACTATTTAAAGGCCACGGGCGTGACCCAGCCTCCAACCAGATTACCAGCCAGATTAACCCTGGATAACCTGGATAAAATCTAGCCGGCGCCACTGAGCGTATAGTGGACAAATGTGGAATTATCGCTGTCTGTCGGACGTCCTAGTGTGAACAACGTCCGACATGACAGGGTCCCATTTCCAGGGATAGTGTGAGGCCCCCCTTCCTTACCGAAGACCACCACAGCATGACAATTCACCAGCGAATATAGTTAAATCTGCTAACACTGACCCACAAAGCCATCCATAATCTGTCTCCTCCATATATCTCCGAACTAATCTCCTGATATCTTCCAATACGCAACCTCTGATCTTCCCAAGACCTCCTTCTATTCTGCACACTCATAAATTTCACCCCCAATTGCCTCCAAGACTACTCATAAGTGTCCCCCATCCTCTGGAACTCTGTGCCTCGACACGTTTGATTATCTGCCACAGTCGGAACCTTCAGATGGAACTTGAAAACCTACCTCTCCATGAAGGCCTACAGCCTGACACGACCCTACTACCACCTCACCACCACCTAAGCTGCCGTGACCCCCTACCCTACTGTCTCCATCCCATTATTCTCGAGACTGTAGGCCTGCAAGGGTAGGGCCCTCTCTTTTCTGTACCAGTCTGTCATTATTAGTTTGTTCACCGTGTTTTTTTTAATTTGTACACTGTATGTAACCCCTTACATGGACTCAATGGTGCTCTAAGCATAAATGATAATTATAATAATATTATATTACTACTTTTTATTTTTAACACAGATTGTTATATGGGGAAAAAGATTGACCAAAAACACCTGATTTAGACAATACATTATTCCTTGATGATGGCCGCACTGCAACCTTATTATAATGGGAATTGCTCAGTATCAGTGATTACTGTTCTGTCCTGAAGGTTTGGACCGGAGTGGTCTCTACTGGTAATAACCAGTACTGCACACAGATAGAAGCATTTTCTAAGTTCTACCAGTAGGTGTCAGTAGCACTCAGGGTAACGGCATCACATAGAGATCAGGAGGCAGAAAAGCAGAATATGGAGAAATAGTGAGAAAGTACATACATGGTAAGTAAATACATGGATAGATACGTATTTTATGAAAAATGTAAAAGTTTTGTACAGTTTATTATCTCGAGCTTCCAATCTAATATATAATTGCCTAGAATACTACTTCCTGTCCGGAGCTAATGTCCGGAGCTAATGTCCGGAGATAAGTGACGTCAACAGTGTCCAGTGTCTGATTGGTTGCCGCCTGCTGCGAGCGACCAATCAGAAACGTGCCGTACTGTGACACACTCCGCCCGCCATTTTGGTGTGATTTTTGAATTTTTACCTCACAGCAAGTTTCTACTGCGTGGAGGCGGGCCCAGTGACGTTGCTCTTCAAGCTCCTGCCGAATTTCGTCAAAAAAATGATAATACCATTTACCAAAACTATATATATTTAGTTGTGAAGTGGTTCAGTGACATTTTCACACCAATTTTGAACTTTTGTTTGGTGTTTTCTCCATATACTGCCTATTATTCACTGACTGTTATACTGAGAGACTGCCGTTTATTAACCTCTTCTTTGCCACATTGGGTATATTGCTCTATTATTTGCCACATAAGGACATTGTTCATTATTGCCCAGCAATTTCTCTGCAATATAAACTGCCTATTTAATACCTGATGGGCACACAAGTATGCGCCAGTATGGGTACTAAGAGCCTTTCCACATAATAATGAAATATTTTAAAATGTCATAGAACATACCAATATACATAGTTATTGATACATATTATTTATTATTTACATTATTGTTCTTAAGCAAAGAACCGTTGTTGTGGCATTTGCCACAACACGCAAAGTTGTCGTCTGATGTCTTTCATCCCTCCCCTCATAAGCATGTTCATGGATCCTGTGTAACTGTACCTTAAATAACAAGAATTGTCAAGAGCTGGTGAGTGCAGCCATTTTTTGTTCTTTCTTACTATTATTTATTAATTGTATTATTCTTACATTTGAATAAATAAAGTATATATGGATTCTAGACTCCCGATTCTTTAGAATCGGGCTGCCATCTAGTCAATAATAATTGTTTCAGATGTGACTGAGGGTAATGATATAATGATGATTTTGTGCTATAAATTGAATATTTTCTGTGTGTATAAAAGTCTGTGTCACGCTGTGTTGTCCAGGCTGCTCTACACTGGCTATTCACAGGCGCGGTCCCACTACTGATCGGCACGGGGGTTTTGACCTGCTCCGTTTCCGACCTGGGCCGGTTCACCCCTCATTAGGACAACCTGGTAGCTCCGAGCTCCCCCAGAGTCACCATATTGATGCCGAACTTAGTGCGGACACCCGATCGACATAGCACAGGGAAGCCCAGAACTCCTGGACTCAAGCGATCCACCAGCCGCAGCCTCCCTGGTAGTTGGGATTACAGGCGCACGCCACCGCACCCGGCAATGTCTATTGCTGCTATTACTGACTAGAGGCTGCAGGAGCCGTGACGTCATCGGGAACCACAGCGCCATCTAGTGTCTGCAGGGTGAAACTGCTATAAAGTCAGTAACATAAGTCAGTATAGAGCTGCATGTATGTTAGTTTATACCTGTTAGCATGTATACACCTATGCGTGTATATAACTACGGAGTAAGCTTTGGGCTGCGTACTGTGCTCGCTGTCTGATGGACATGGCTCAGCTACTGGGCGGCCTCCCGTTGTACCTGGTGTAGCTTACACTTCTGTATGAGGGCGGTTTGTCATTTCTAAAGAACAAACTCTCTGTTCAGACTCGGCATAGGCGTCTGCTTTGTTCTGTTATCTGAGGCCTGAGTCACATCTGTGGCATGGGTTCTGGTGAAATCTGAGACCAGGATGAGTGTCGGGACCATCAAACACCAGCAGAATTGGGGTTAGGCAATCTTTGTGTTTTGAACAACAGGTCTTCCATTTAGCCTGTGTGTTTTGTTCCTCATATTAAATGGACTTCGTTTCCATTGGCGCTGAAGAGGTTACCAAGTCTTTGCATGGTGGTTGGAGACATGCACCTCCCTCTCACAGATGCTCCTGACCTGCTCATTTTCTCTCTCTATAAAACCTGGCCAGACATTATCATACCTGCCTGTGACAGTTGGCTTGCTGGAGTTGGTGTGCTGAAGTTGGAGTTCGTAGTTGCTGCTGGAGATTGTTGTTTGCTGTTTTTGGGTGTATGCTTTCTCCTTTATCCAATTCCCATTTGGTTTGTACATTCCTATCCTTTCCTTTATTCCTCTCTACCCATGGTGACAGTTTTTGTATGTAAGTTGCTTTTTGTTATTCCTGTTTGTCTTACAACTTTATAGACTAACATATCTGTCCCAGGCCTCCTGGGGAGGGGACAGATTAGGCCACTAACAGGAGCATAGTAAGGTCAGAGACTTGGGCTTTTCTGCCTTTTAGAGTATGCCCAGGACAGGGATAGTTAGTGTCACGGGGGTACTGGGTAGACTACAGCTGATTTCCCGGGCCCCTGCGATATCCCTCAGACTAGGGAAAACCCTGTCTGTCCCTCTCCCAGAATTTACACTGATGGTGTGCTTGTCTGGGCCGCCAGGCCTGACCCTGACTCCTGTTTCAGCCCTATGCTGAAACCTCCACCCGCCACCCAGTGATAAGACCACACACCAACCTACACAGAAAGTACAGACAGGGAAAACTAAAAACGCACCACGCCGCAGACACACAGGAAAACACTATAATGTGCACAGGGCAAAAATAAACACAAATATAGGAAGGAGAAATATGACAAAGGATAATACACCACCAGATACGATACTTCAACTCCTAGACCACCACTCCAGACCGAGATCACCAGGCACAAGACACAAGCTAAAATCGGCGACGCCCAAAGTCCAGAATGACTATTTAAAGGCCACGGGCGTGACCCAGCCTCCAACCAGATTACCAGCCAGATTAACCCTGGATAACCTGGATAAAATCTAGCCGGCGCCACTGAGCGTATAGTGGACAAATGTGGAATTATCGCTGTCTGTCGGACGCCCTAGTGTGAACAGCGTCCGACATGACAGTTAGGGTCCCATTTCCAGGGATGACAAATGGGACCACCACAGCATGACAATTCACCAGCGAATATAGTTAAATCTGCTAACACTGACCCACAAAGCCATCCATAATCTGTCTCCTCCATATATCTCCGAACTAATCTCCTGATATCTTCCAATACGCAACCTCCGGTCTTCCCAAGACCTCCTTCTATTCTGCACACTCATAAATTTCACCCCCAATTGCCTCCAAGACTACTCATAAGTGTCCCCCATCCTCTGGAACTCTGTGCCTCGACACGTTTGATTATCTGCCACAGTCGGAACCTTCAGATGGAACTTGAAAACCTACCTCTCCATGAAGGCCTACAGCCTGACACGACCCTACTACCACCTCACCACCACCTAAGCTGCCGTGACCCCCTACCCTACTGTCTCCATCCCATTATCCTCGAGACTGTAGGCCTGCAAGGGTAGGGCCCTCTCTTCTCTGTACCAGTCTGTCATTATTAGTTTGTTCACCGTGTTTTTTTTTTATTTGTACACTGTATGTAACCCCTTACATGGACTCAATGGTGCTCTAAGCATAAATGATAATTATAATAATATTATATTACTACTTTTTATTTTTAACACAGATTGTTATATGGGGAAAAAGATTGACCAAAAACACCTGATTTAGACAATACATTATTCCTTGATGATGGCCGCACTGCAACCTTATTATAATGGGCATTGCTCAGTGTCAGTGATTACTGTTCTGTCCTGAAGGTTTGGACCGGAGTGGTCTCTACTGGTAATAACCAGTACTGCACACAGATAGAAGCATTTTCTAAGTTCTACCAGTAGGTGTCAGTAGCACTCAGGTTAACGGCATCACATAGAGATCAGGAGGCAGAAAAGCAGAATATGGAGAAATAGTGAGAAAGTACAAATACATGGATAGATACGTATTTTATGAAAAATGTAAAAGTTTTGTACAGTTTATTATCTCGAGCTTCCAATCAATAATAATTGTTTCAGATGTGACTGAGGGTAATGATATAATGATGATTTTGTGCTATAAATTGAATATTTTCTGTGTGTATAAAAGTCTGTGTCACGCTGTGTTGTCCAGGCTGCTCTACACTGGCTATTCACAGGCGCGGTCCCACTACTGATCGGCACGGGGGTTTTGACCTGCTCCATTTCCGACCTGGGCCGGTTCACCCCTCATTAGGACAACCTGGTAGCTCCGAGCTCCCCCAGAGTCACCATATTGATGCCGAACTTAGTGCGGACACCCGATCGACATAGCACAGGGCAGCCCAGAACTCCTGGACTCAAGCGATCCACCAGCCTCAGCCTCCCTGGTAGTTGGGATTACAAGCGCACGCCACCGCACCCGGCAATGTCTATTGCTGCTATTACTGACTAGAGGCTGCAGGAGCCGTGACGTCATCGGGAACCACAGCGCCATCTAGTGTCTGCAGGGTGAAACTGCTATAAAGTCAGTAACATAAGTCAGTATAGAGCTGCATGTCTGTTAGTTTATACCTGTTAGCATGTATACACCTATGTGTGTATATAACTACGGAGTAAGCTTTGGGCTGCGTACTGTGCTCGCTGTCTGATGGACATGGCTCAGCTACTGGGCGGCCTCCCGTTGTACCTGGTGTAGCTTACACTTCTGTATGAGGGCGGTTTGTCATTTCTAAAGCACAAACTCTCTGTTCAGATTCGGCATAGGCGTCTGCTTTGTTCTGTTATCTGAGGCCTGAGTCACATCTGTGGCATGGGTTCTGGTGAAATCTGAGACCAGGATGAGTGTCGGGACCATCAGACACCAGCAGAATTGGGGTTAGGCAATCTTTGTGTTTTGAACCACAGGTCTTCCATTTAGCCTGTGTGTTTTGTTCCTCATATTAAATGGACTTCGTTTCCATTGGCGCTAAAGAGGTTACCAAGTCTTTGCATGGTGGTTGGAGACATGCACCTCCCTCTCACAGATGCTCCTGACCTGCTCATTTTCTCTCTCTATAAAACCTGGCCAGACATTATCATACCTGCCTGTGAAAGTTGGCTTGCTGGAGTTGGTGTGCTGAAGTTGGAGTTCATAGTTGCTGCTGGAGATTGTTGTTTGCTGTTTTTGGGTGTATGCTTTCTCCTTTATCCAATTCCCATTTGGTTTGTACATTCCTATCCTTTCCTTTATTCCTCTCTACCCATGGTGACAGTTTTTGTATGTAAGTTGCTTTTTGTTATTCCTGTTTGTCTTACAAGTTTATAGACTAACATATCTGTCCCAGGCCTCCTGGGGAGGGGACAGATTAGGCCACTAACAGGAGCATAGTAAGGTCAGAGACTTGGGCTTTTCTGCCTTTTAGAGTATGCCCAGGACAGGGATAGTTAGTGTCACGGGGGTACTGGGTAGACTACAGCTGATTACCCGGGCCCCTGCGATATCCCTCAGACTAGGGAAAACCCTGTCTGTCCCTCTCCCAGAATTTACACTGATGGTGTGCTTGTCTGGGCCGCCAGGCCTGACCCCTGTTTCAGCCCTATGCTGAAACCTCCACCCGCCACCCAGTGATAAGACCACACACCAACCTACACAGAAAGTACAGACAGGGAAAACTAAAAACGCACCACGCCGCAGACACACAGGAAAACACTATAATGTGCACAGGGCAAAAATAAACACAAATATAGGAAGGAGAAATATGACAAAGGATAATACACCACCAGATACGATACTTCAACTCCTAGACCACCACTCCAGACCGAGATCACCAGGCACAAGACACAAGCTATAATCGTCGACGCCCAAAGTCCAGAATGACTATTTAAAGGCCACGGGCGTGACCCAGCCTCCAACCAGATTACCAGCCAGATTAACCCTGGATAACCTGGATAAAATCTAGCCGGCGCCACTGAGCGTATAGTGGACAAATGTGGAATTATCGCTGTCTGTCGGACGTCCTAGTGTGAACAACGTCCGACATGACAGGGTCCCATTTCCAGGGATAGTGTGAGGCCCCCCTTCCTTACCGAAGACCACCACAGCATGACAATTCACCAGCGAATATAGTTAAATCTGCTAACACTGACCCACAAAGCCATCCATAATCTGTCTCCTCCATATATCTCCGAACTAATCTCCTGATATCTTCCAATACGCAACCTCTGATCTTCCCAAGACCTCCTTCTATTCTGCACACTCATAAATTTCACCCCCAATTGCCTCCAAGACTACTCATAAGTGTCCCCCATCCTCTGGAACTCTGTGCCTCGACACGTTTGATTATCTGCCACAGTCGGAACCTTCAGATGGAACTTGAAAACCTACCTCTCCATGAAGGCCTACAGCCTGACACGACCCTACTACCACCTCACCACCACCTAAGCTGCCGTGACCCCCTACCCTACTGTCTCCATCCCATTATTCTCGAGACTGTAGGCCTGCAAGGGTAGGGCCCTCTCTTTTCTGTACCAGTCTGTCATTATTAGTTTGTTCACCGTGTTTTTTTTAATTTGTACACTGTATGTAACCCCTTACATGGACTCAATGGTGCTCTAAGCATAAATGATAATTATAATAATATTATATTACTACTTTTTATTTTTAACACAGATTGTTATATGGGGAAAAAGATTGACCAAAAACACCTGATTTAGACAATACATTATTCCTTGATGATGGCCGCACTGCAACCTTATTATAATGGGAATTGCTCAGTATCAGTGATTACTGTTCTGTCCTGAAGGTTTGGACCGGAGTGGTCTCTACTGGTAATAACCAGTACTGCACACAGATAGAAGCATTTTCTAAGTTCTACCAGTAGGTGTCAGTAGCACTCAGGGTAACGGCATCACATAGAGATCAGGAGGCAGAAAAGCAGAATATGGAGAAATAGTGAGAAAGTACATACATGGTAAGTAAATACATGGATAGATACGTATTTTATGAAAAATGTAAAAGTTTTGTACAGTTTATTATCTCGAGCTTCCAATCTAATATATAATTGCCTAGAATACTACTTCCTGTCCGGAGCTAATGTCCGGAGCTAATGTCCGGAGATAAGTGACGTCAACAGTGTCCAGTGTCTGATTGGTTGCCGCCTGCTGCGAGCGACCAATCAGAAACGTGCCGTACTGTGACACACTCCGCCCGCCATTTTGGTGTGATTTTTGAATTTTTACCTCACAGCAAGTTTCTACTGCGTGGAGGCGGGCCCAGTGACGTTGCTCTTCAAGCTCCTGCCGAATTTCGTCAAAAAAATGATAATACCATTTACCAAAACTATATATATTTAGTTGTGAAGTGGTTCAGTGACATTTTCACACCAATTTTGAACTTTTGTTTGGTGTTTTCTCCATATACTGCCTATTATTCACTGACTGTTATACTGAGAGACTGCCGTTTATTAACCTCTTCTTTGCCACATTGGGTATATTGCTCTATTATTTGCCACATAAGGACATTGTTCATTATTGCCCAGCAATTTCTCTGCAATATAAACTGCCTATTTAATACCTGATGGGCACACAAGTATGCGCCAGTATGGGTACTAAGAGCCTTTCCACATAATAATGAAATATTTTAAAATGTCATAGAACATACCAATATACATAGTTATTGATACATATTATTTATTATTTACATTATTGTTCTTAAGCAAAGAACCGTTGTTGTGGCATTTGCCACAACACGCAAAGTTGTCGTCTGATGTCTTTCATCCCTCCCCTCATAAGCATGTTCATGGATCCTGTGTAACTGTACCTTAAATAACAAGAATTGTCAAGAGCTGGTGAGTGCAGCCATTTTTTGTTCTTTCTTACTATTATTTATTAATTGTATTATTCTTACATTTGAATAAATAAAGTATATATGGATTCTAGACTCCCGATTCTTTAGAATCGGGCTGCCATCTAGTCAATAATAATTGTTTCAGATGTGACTGAGGGTAATGATATAATGATGATTTTGTGCTATAAATTGAATATTTTCTGTGTGTATAAAAGTCTGTGTCACGCTGTGTTGTCCAGGCTGCTCTACACTGGCTATTCACAGGCGCGGTCCCACTACTGATCGGCACGGGGGTTTTGACCTGCTCCGTTTCCGACCTGGGCCGGTTCACCCCTCATTAGGACAACCTGGTAGCTCCGAGCTCCCCCAGAGTCACCATATTGATGCCGAACTTAGTGCGGACACCCGATCGACATAGCACAGGGAAGCCCAGAACTCCTGGACTCAAGCGATCCACCAGCCGCAGCCTCCCTGGTAGTTGGGATTACAGGCGCACGCCACCGCACCCGGCAATGTCTATTGCTGCTATTACTGACTAGAGGCTGCAGGAGCCGTGACGTCATCGGGAACCACAGCGCCATCTAGTGTCTGCAGGGTGAAACTGCTATAAAGTCAGTAACATAAGTCAGTATAGAGCTGCATGTATGTTAGTTTATACCTGTTAGCATGTATACACCTATGCGTGTATATAACTACGGAGTAAGCTTTGGGCTGCGTACTGTGCTCGCTGTCTGATGGACATGGCTCAGCTACTGGGCGGCCTCCCGTTGTACCTGGTGTAGCTTACACTTCTGTATGAGGGCGGTTTGTCATTTCTAAAGAACAAACTCTCTGTTCAGACTCGGCATAGGCGTCTGCTTTGTTCTGTTATCTGAGGCCTGAGTCACATCTGTGGCATGGGTTCTGGTGAAATCTGAGACCAGGATGAGTGTCGGGACCATCAAACACCAGCAGAATTGGGGTTAGGCAATCTTTGTGTTTTGAACAACAGGTCTTCCATTTAGCCTGTGTGTTTTGTTCCTCATATTAAATGGACTTCGTTTCCATTGGCGCTGAAGAGGTTACCAAGTCTTTGCATGGTGGTTGGAGACATGCACCTCCCTCTCACAGATGCTCCTGACCTGCTCATTTTCTCTCTCTATAAAACCTGGCCAGACATTATCATACCTGCCTGTGACAGTTGGCTTGCTGGAGTTGGTGTGCTGAAGTTGGAGTTCGTAGTTGCTGCTGGAGATTGTTGTTTGCTGTTTTTGGGTGTATGCTTTCTCCTTTATCCAATTCCCATTTGGTTTGTACATTCCTATCCTTTCCTTTATTCCTCTCTACCCATGGTGACAGTTTTTGTATGTAAGTTGCTTTTTGTTATTCCTGTTTGTCTTACAACTTTATAGACTAACATATCTGTCCCAGGCCTCCTGGGGAGGGGACAGATTAGGCCACTAACAGGAGCATAGTAAGGTCAGAGACTTGGGCTTTTCTGCCTTTTAGAGTATGCCCAGGACAGGGATAGTTAGTGTCACGGGGGTACTGGGTAGACTACAGCTGATTTCCCGGGCCCCTGCGATATCCCTCAGACTAGGGAAAACCCTGTCTGTCCCTCTCCCAGAATTTACACTGATGGTGTGCTTGTCTGGGCCGCCAGGCCTGACCCTGACTCCTGTTTCAGCCCTATGCTGAAACCTCCACCCGCCACCCAGTGATAAGACCACACACCAACCTACACAGAAAGTACAGACAGGGAAAACTAAAAACGCACCACGCCGCAGACACACAGGAAAACACTATAATGTGCACAGGGCAAAAATAAACACAAATATAGGAAGGAGAAATATGACAAAGGATAATACACCACCAGATACGATACTTCAACTCCTAGACCACCACTCCAGACCGAGATCACCAGGCACAAGACACAAGCTAAAATCGGCGACGCCCAAAGTCCAGAATGACTATTTAAAGGCCACGGGCGTGACCCAGCCTCCAACCAGATTACCAGCCAGATTAACCCTGGATAACCTGGATAAAATCTAGCCGGCGCCACTGAGCGTATAGTGGACAAATGTGGAATTATCGCTGTCTGTCGGACGCCCTAGTGTGAACAGCGTCCGACATGACAGTTAGGGTCCCATTTCCAGGGATGACAAATGGGACCACCACAGCATGACAATTCACCAGCGAATATAGTTAAATCTGCTAACACTGACCCACAAAGCCATCCATAATCTGTCTCCTCCATATATCTCCGAACTAATCTCCTGATATCTTCCAATACGCAACCTCCGGTCTTCCCAAGACCTCCTTCTATTCTGCACACTCATAAATTTCACCCCCAATTGCCTCCAAGACTACTCATAAGTGTCCCCCATCCTCTGGAACTCTGTGCCTCGACACGTTTGATTATCTGCCACAGTCGGAACCTTCAGATGGAACTTGAAAACCTACCTCTCCATGAAGGCCTACAGCCTGACACGACCCTACTACCACCTCACCACCACCTAAGCTGCCGTGACCCCCTACCCTACTGTCTCCATCCCATTATCCTCGAGACTGTAGGCCTGCAAGGGTAGGGCCCTCTCTTCTCTGTACCAGTCTGTCATTATTAGTTTGTTCACCGTGTTTTTTTTTTATTTGTACACTGTATGTAACCCCTTACATGGACTCAATGGTGCTCTAAGCATAAATGATAATTATAATAATATTATATTACTACTTTTTATTTTTAACACAGATTGTTATATGGGGAAAAAGATTGACCAAAAACACCTGATTTAGACAATACATTATTCCTTGATGATGGCCGCACTGCAACCTTATTATAATGGGCATTGCTCAGTGTCAGTGATTACTGTTCTGTCCTGAAGGTTTGGACCGGAGTGGTCTCTACTGGTAATAACCAGTACTGCACACAGATAGAAGCATTTTCTAAGTTCTACCAGTAGGTGTCAGTAGCACTCAGGTTAACGGCATCACATAGAGATCAGGAGGCAGAAAAGCAGAATATGGAGAAATAGTGAGAAAGTACAAATACATGGATAGATACGTATTTTATGAAAAATGTAAAAGTTTTGTACAGTTTATTATCTCGAGCTTCCAATCAATAATAATTGTTTCAGATGTGACTGAGGGTAATGATATAATGATGATTTTGTGCTATAAATTGAATATTTTCTGTGTGTATAAAAGTCTGTGTCACGCTGTGTTGTCCAGGCTGCTCTACACTGGCTATTCACAGGCGCGGTCCCACTACTGATCGGCACGGGGGTTTTGACCTGCTCCATTTCCGACCTGGGCCGGTTCACCCCTCATTAGGACAACCTGGTAGCTCCGAGCTCCCCCAGAGTCACCATATTGATGCCGAACTTAGTGCGGACACCCGATCGACATAGCACAGGGCAGCCCAGAACTCCTGGACTCAAGCGATCCACCAGCCTCAGCCTCCCTGGTAGTTGGGATTACAAGCGCACGCCACCGCACCCGGCAATGTCTATTGCTGCTATTACTGACTAGAGGCTGCAGGAGCCGTGACGTCATCGGGAACCACAGCGCCATCTAGTGTCTGCAGGGTGAAACTGCTATAAAGTCAGTAACATAAGTCAGTATAGAGCTGCATGTATGTTAGTTTATACCTGTTAGCATGTATACACCTATGTGTGTATATAACTACGGAGTAAGCTTTGGGCTGCGTATTGTGCTCGCTGTCTGATGGACATGGCTCAGCTACTGGGCGGCCTCCCGTTGTACCTGGTGTAGCTTACACTTCTGTATGAGGGCGGTTTGTCATTTCTAAAGCACAAACTCTCTGTTCAGACTCGGCATAGGCGTCTGCTTTGTTCTGTTATCTGAGGCCTGAGTCACATCTGTGGCATGGGTTCTGGTGAAATCTGAGACCAGGATGAGTGTCGGGACCATCAAACACCAGCAGAATTGGGGTTAGGCAATCTTTGTGTTTTGAACAACAGGTCTTCCATTTAGCCTGTGTGTTTTGTTCCTCATATTAAATGGACTTCGTTTCCATTGGCGCTGAAGAGGTTACCAAGTCTTTGCATGGTGGTTGGAGACATGCACCTCCCTCTCACAGATGCTCCTGACCTGCTCATTTTCTCTCTCTATAAAACCTGGCCAGACATTATCATACCTGCCTGTGACAGTTGGCTTGCTGGAGTTGGTGTGCTGAAGTTGGAGTTCGTAGTTGCTGCTGGAGATTGTTGTTTGCTGTTTTTGGGTGTATGCTTTCTCCTTTATCCAATTCCCATTTGGTTTGTACATTCCTATCCTTTCCTTTATTCCTCTCTACCCATGGTGACAGTTTTTGTATGTAAGTTGCTTTTTGTTATTCCTGTTTGTCTTACAACTTTATAGACTAACATATCTGTCCCAGGCCTCCTGGGGAGGGGACAGATTAGGCCACTAACAGGAGCATAGTAAGGTCAGAGACTTGGGCTTTTCTGCCTTTTAGAGTATGCCCAGGACAGGGATAGTTAGTGTCACGGGGGTACTGGGTAGACTACAGCTGATTTCCCGGGCCCCTGCGATATCCCTCAGACTAGGGAAAACCCTGTCTGTCCCTCTCCCAGAATTTACACTGATGGTGTGCTTGTCTGGGCCGCCAGGCCTGACCCTGACTCCTGTTTCAGCCCTATGCTGAAACCTCCACCCGCCACCCAGTGATAAGACCACACACCAACCTACACAGAAAGTACAGACAGGGAAAACTAAAAACGCACCACGCCGCAGACACACAGGAAAACACTATAATGTGCACAGGGCAAAAATAAACACAAATATAGGAAGGAGAAATATGACAAAGGATAATACACCACCAGATACGATACTTCAACTCCTAGACCACCACTCCAGACCGAGATCACCAGGCACAAGACACAAGCTAAAATCGGCGACGCCCAAAGTCCAGAATGACTATTTAAAGGCCACGGGCGTGACCCAGCCTCCAACCAGATTACCAGCCAGATTAACCCTGGATAACCTGGATAAAATCTAGCCGGCGCCACTGAGCGTATAGTGGACAAATGTGGAATTATCGCTGTCTGTCGGACGCCCTAGTGTGAACAGCGTCCGACATGACAGTTAGGGTCCCATTTCCAGGGATGACAAATGGGACCACCACAGCATGACAATTCACCAGCGAATATAGTTAAATCTGCTAACACTGACCCACAAAGCCATCCATAATCTGTCTCCTCCATATATCTCCGAACTAATCTCCTGATATCTTCCAATACGCAACCTCCGGTCTTCCCAAGACCTCCTTCTATTCTGCACACTCATAAATTTCACCCCCAATTGCCTCCAAGACTACTCATAAGTGTCCCCCATCCTCTGGAACTCTGTGCCTCGACACGTTTGATTATCTGCCACAGTCGGAACCTTCAGATGGAACTTGAAAACCTACCTCTCCATGAAGGCCTACAGCCTGACACGACCCTACTACCACCTCACCACCACCTAAGCTGCCGTGACCCCCTACCCTACTGTCTCCATCCCATTATCCTCGAGACTGTAGGCCTGCAAGGGTAGGGCCCTCTCTTCTCTGTACCAGTCTGTCATTATTAGTTTGTTCACCGTGTTTTTTTTTATTTGTACACTGTATGTAACCCCTTACATGGACTCAATGGTGCTCTAAGCATAAATGATAATTATAATAATATTATATTACTACTTTTTATTTTTAACACAGATTGTTATATGGGGAAAAAGATTGACCAAAAACACCTGATTTAGACAATACATTATTCCTTGATGATGGCCGCACTGCAACCTTATTATAATGGGCATTGCTCAGTGTCAGTGATTACTGTTCTGTCCTGAAGGTTTGGACCGGAGTGGTCTCTACTGGTAATAACCAGTACTGCACACAGATAGAAGCATTTTCTAAGTTCTACCAGTAGGTGTCAGTAGCACTCAGGTTAACGGCATCACATAGAGATCAGGAGGCAGAAAAGCAGAATATGGAGAAATAGTGAGAAAGTACAAATACATGGATAGATACGTATTTTATGAAAAATGTAAAAGTTTTGTACAGTTTATTATCTCGAGCTTCCAATCAATAATAATTGTTTCAGATGTGACTGAGGGTAATGATATAATGATGATTTTGTGCTATAAATTGAATATTTTCTGTGTGTATAAAAGTCTGTGTCACGCTGTGTTGTCCAGGCTGCTCTACACTGGCTATTCACAGGCGCGGTCCCACTACTGATCGGCACGGGGGTTTTGACCTGCTCCATTTCCGACCTGGGCCGGTTCACCCCTCATTAGGACAACCTGGTAGCTCCGAGCTCCCCCAGAGTCACCATATTGATGCCGAACTTAGTGCGGACACCCGATCGACATAGCACAGGGCAGCCCAGAACTCCTGGACTCAAGCGATCCACCAGCCTCAGCCTCCCTGGTAGTTGGGATTACAAGCGCACGCCACCGCACCCGGCAATGTCTATTGCTGCTATTACTGACTAGAGGCTGCAGGAGCCGTGACGTCATCGGGAACCACAGCGCCATCTAGTGTCTGCAGGGTGAAACTGCTATAAAGTCAGTAACATAAGTCAGTATAGAGCTGCATGTATGTTAGTTTATACCTGTTAGCATGTATACACCTATGTGTGTATATAACTACGGAGTAAGCTTTGGGCTGCGTATTGTGCTCGCTGTCTGATGGACATGGCTCAGCTACTGGGCGGCCTCCCGTTGTACCTGGTGTAGCTTACACTTCTGTATGAGGGCGGTTTGTCATTTCTAAAGCACAAACTCTCTGTTCAGACTCGGCATAGGCGTCTGCTTTGTTCTGTTATCTGAGGCCTGAGTCACATCTGTGGCATGGGTTCTGGTGAAATCTGAGACCAGGATGAGTGTCGGGACCATCAAACACCAGCAGAATTGGGGTTAGGCAATCTTTGTGTTTTGAACAACAGGTCTTCCATTTAGCCTGTGTGTTTTGTTCCTCATATTAAATGGACTTCGTTTCCATTGGCGCTGAAGAGGTTACCAAGTCTTTGCATGGTGGTTGGAGACATGCACCTCCCTCTCACAGATGCTCCTGACCTGCTCATTTTCTCTCTCTATAAAACCTGGCCAGACATTATCATACCTGCCTGTGACAGTTGGCTTGCTGGAGTTGGTGTGCTGAAGTTGGAGTTCGTAGTTGCTGCTGGAGATTGTTGTTTGCTGTTTTTGGGTGTATGCTTTCTCCTTTATCCAATTCCCATTTGGTTTGTACATTCCTATCCTTTCCTTTATTCCTCTCTACCCATGGTGACAGTTTTTGTATGTAAGTTGCTTTTTGTTATTCCTGTTTGTCTTACAACTTTATAGACTAACATATCTGTCCCAGGCCTCCTGGGGAGGGGACAGATTAGGCCACTAACAGGAGCATAGTAAGGTCAGAGACTTGGGCTTTTCTGCCTTTTAGAGTATGCCCAGGACAGGGATAGTTAGTGTCACGGGGGTACTGGGTAGACTACAGCTGATTTCCCGGGCCCCTGCGATATCCCTCAGACTAGGGAAAACCCTGTCTGTCCCTCTCCCAGAATTTACACTGATGGTGTGCTTGTCTGGGCCGCCAGGCCTGACCCTGACTCCTGTTTCAGCCCTATGCTGAAACCTCCACCCGCCACCCAGTGATAAGACCACACACCAACCTACACAGAAAGTACAGACAGGGAAAACTAAAAACGCACCACGCCGCAGACACACAGGAAAACACTATAATGTGCACAGGGCAAAAATAAACACAAATATAGGAAGGAGAAATATGACAAAGGATAATACACCACCAGATACGATACTTCAACTCCTAGACCACCACTCCAGACCGAGATCACCAGGCACAAGACACAAGCTAAAATCGGCGACGCCCAAAGTCCAGAATGACTATTTAAAGGCCACGGGCGTGACCCAGCCTCCAACCAGATTACCAGCCAGATTAACCCTGGATAACCTGGATAAAATCTAGCCGGCGCCACTGAGCGTATAGTGGACAAATGTGGAATTATCGCTGTCTGTCGGACGCCCTAGTGTGAACAGCGTCCGACATGACAGTTAGGGTCCCATTTCCAGGGATGACAAATGGGACCACCACAGCATGACAATTCACCAGCGAATATAGTTAAATCTGCTAACACTGACCCACAAAGCCATCCATAATCTGTCTCCTCCATATATCTCCGAACTAATCTCCTGATATCTTCCAATACGCAACCTCCGGTCTTCCCAAGACCTCCTTCTATTCTGCACACTCATAAATTTCACCCCCAATTGCCTCCAAGACTACTCATAAGTGTCCCCCATCCTCTGGAACTCTGTGCCTCGACACGTTTGATTATCTGCCACAGTCGGAACCTTCAGATGGAACTTGAAAACCTACCTCTCCATGAAGGCCTACAGCCTGACACGACCCTACTACCACCTCACCACCACCTAAGCTGCCGTGACCCCCTACCCTACTGTCTCCATCCCATTATCCTCGAGACTGTAGGCCTGCAAGGGTAGGGCCCTCTCTTTTCTGTACCAGTCTGTCATTATTAGTTTGTTCACCGTGTTTTTTTTTATTTGTACACTGTATGTAACCCCTTACATGGACTCAATGGTGCTCTAAGCATAAATGATAATTATAATAATATTATATTACTACTTTTTATTTTTAACACAGATTGTTATATGGGGAAAAAGATTGACCAAAAACACCTGATTTAGACAATACATTATTCCTTGATGATGGCCGCACTGCAACCTTATTATAATGGGAATTGCTTAGTATCAGTGATTACTGTTCTGTCCTGAAGGTTTGGACCGGAGTGGTCTCTACTGGTAATAACCAGTACTGCACACAGATAGAAGCATTTTCTAAGATCTACCAGTAGGTGTCAGTAGCACTCAGGGTAACGGCATCACATAGAGATCAGGAGGCAGAAAAGCAGAATATGGAGAAATAGTGAGAAAGTACATACATGGTAAGTAAATACATGGATAGATACGTATTTTATGAAAAATGTAAAAGTTTTGTACAGTTTATTATCTCGAGCTTCCAATCAATAATAATTGTTTCAGATGTGACTGAGGGTAATGATATAATGATGATTTTGTGCTATAAATTGAATATTTTCTGTGTGTATAAAAGTCTGTGTCACGCTGTGTTGTCCAGGCTGCTCTACACTGGCTATTCACAGGCGCGGTCCCACTACTGATCGGCACAGGGGTTTTGACCTGCTCCGTTTCCGACCTGGGCCGGTTCACCCCTCATTAGGACAACCTGGTAGCTCCGAGCTCCCCCAGAGTCACCATATTGATGCCGAACTTAGTGCGGACACCCGATCGACATAGCACAGGGCAGCCCAGAACTCCTGGACTCAAGCGATCCACCAGTCAACCTCCCTGGTAGCTGGGATTACAGGCGCACGCCACCGCACCCGGCAATGTCTATTGCTGCTATTACTGACTAGAGGCTGCAGGAGCCGTGACGTCATCGGGAACCACAGCGCCATCTAGTGTCTGCAGGGTGAAACTGGAATAAAGTCAGTAACATAAGTCAGTATAGAGCTGCATGTCTGTTAGTTTATACCTGTTAGCATGTGTACACCTATGTGTGTATATAACTACGGAGTAAGCTTTGGGCTGCGTACCGTGCTCGCTGTCTGATGGACATGGCTCAGCTACTGGGCGGCCTCCCGTTGTACCTGGTGTAGCTTACACTTCTGTATGAGGGCGGTTTGTCATTTCTAAAGCTCAGACTCGGCATAGGCGTCTGCTTTGTTCTGTTATCTGAGGCCTGAGTCACATCTGTGGCATGGGTTCTGGTGAAATCTGAGACCAGGATGAGTGTCGGGACCATCAAACACCAGCAGAATTGGGGTTAGGCAATCTTTGTGTTTTGAACAACAGGTCTTCCATTTAGCCTGTGTGTTTTGTTCCTGATATTAAATGGACTTCGTTTCCATTGGCGCTGAAGAGGTTACCAAGTCTTTGCATGCTGGTTGGAGACATGCACCTCCCTCTCACAGATGCTCCTGACCTGCTCATTTTCTCTCTCTATAAAACCTGGCCAGACATTATCATACCTGCCTGTGAAAGTTGGCTTGCTGGAGTTGGTGTGCTGAAGTTGGAGTTCGTAGTTGCTGCTGGAGATTGTTGTTTGCTGTTTTTGGGTGTATGCTTTCTCCTTTATCCAATTCCCATTTGGTTTGTGCATTCCTATCCTTTCCTTTATTCCTCTCTACCCATGGTGACAGTTCTTGTATGTAAGTTGCTTTATGTTATTCCTGTTTGTCTTACAAGTTTATAGACTAACATATCTGTCCCAGGCCTCCTGGGGAGGGGACAGATTAGGCTACTAACAGGAGCATAGTAAGGTCAGAGACTTGGGCTTTTCTGCCTTTTAGAGTATGCCCAGGACAGGGATAGTTAGTGTCACGGGGGTACTGGGTAGACTACAGCTGATTTCCCGGGCCCCTGCGATATCCCTCAGACTAGGGAAAACCCTGTCTGTCCCTCTCCCAGAATTTACACTGATGGTGTGCTTGTCTGGGCCGCCAGGCCTGACCCTGACTCCTGTTTCAGCCCTATGCTGAAACCTCCACCCGCCACCCAGTGATAAGACCACACACCAACCTACACAGAAAGTACAGACAGGGAAAACTAAAAACGCACCACGCCGCAGACACACAGGAAAACACTATAATGTGCACAGGGCAAAAATAAACACAAATATAGGAAGGAGAAATATGACAAAGGATAATACACCACCAGATACGATACTTCAACTCCTAGACCACCACTCCAGACCGAGATCACCAGGCACAAGACACAAGCTATAATCGGCGACACCCAAAGTCCAGAATGACTATTTAAAGGCCACGGGCGTGACCCAGCCTCCAACCAGATTACCAGCCAGATTAACCCTGGATAACCTGGATAAAATCTAGCCGGCGCCACTGAGCGTATAGTGGACAAATGTGGAATTATCGCTGTCTGTCGGACGCCCTAGTGTGAACAGCATCCGACATGACAGTTAGGGTCCCATTTCCAGGGATAGTGTGAGGCCCCCCTTCCTTACCGAAGACCACCACAGCATGACAATTCACCAGCGAATATAGTTAAATCTGCTAACACTGACCCACAAAGCCATCCATAATCTGTCTCCTCCATATATCTCCGAACTAATCTCCTGATATCTTCCAATACGCAACCTCCGGTCTTCCCAAGACCTCCTTCTATTCTGCACACTCATAACTTTCACCCCCAATTGCCTCCAAGACTACTCATAAGTGTCCCCCATCCTCTGGAACTCTGTGCCTCGACACGTTTGATTATCTTCCACAGTCGGAACCTTCAGATGGAACTTGAAAACCTACCTCTCCATGAAGGCCTACAGCCTGACACGACCCTACTACCACCTCACCACCACCTAAGCTGCCGTGACCCCCTACCCTACTGTCTCCATCCCATTATCCTCGAGACTGTAGGCCTGCAAGGGTAGGGCCCTCTCTTTTCTGTACCAGTCTGTCATTATTAGTTTGTTCACCGTGTTTGTTTTTATTTGTACACTGTATGTAACCCCTTACATGGACTCAATGGTGCTCTAAGCATAAATGATAATTATAATAATATTATATTACTACTTTTTATTTTTAACACAGATTGTTATATGGGGAAAAAGATTGACCAAAAACACCTGATTTAGACAATACATTATTCCTTGATGATGGCCGCACTGCAACCTTATTATAATGGGAATTGCTCAGTATCAGTGATTACTGTTCTGTCCTGAAGGTTTGGACCGGAGTGGTCTCTACTGGTAATAACCAGTACTGCACATAGATAGAAGCATTTTCTAAGTTCTACCAGTAGGTGTCAGTAGCACTCAGGGTAACGGCATCACATAGAGATCAGGAGGCAGAAAAGCAGAATATGGAGAAATAGTGAGAAAGTACAAATAAATGGATAGATACGTATTTTATGAAAAATGTAAAAGTTTTGTACAGTTTATTATCTCGAGCTTCCAATCAATAATAATTGTTTCAGATGTGACTGAGGGTAATGATATAATGATGATTTTGTGCTATAAATTGAATATTTTCTGTGTGTATAAAAGTCTGTGTCACGCTGTGTTGTCCAGGCTGCTCTACACTGGCTATTCACAGGCGCGGTCCCACTACTGATCGGCACGGGGGTTTTGACCTGCTCCGTTTCCGACCTGGGCCGGTTCACCCCTCATTAGGACAACCTGGTAGCTCCGAGCTCCCCCAGAGTCACCATATTGATGCCGAACTTAGTGCGGACACCCGATCGACATAGCACAGGGCAGCCCAGAACTCCTGGACTCAAGCGATCCACCAGCCTCAGCCTCCCTGGTAGTTGTGATTACAGGCGCACGCCACCGCACCCGGCAATGTCTATGCTGCTATTACTGACTAGAGGCTGCAGGAGCCGTGACGTTATCGGGAACCACAGCGCCATCTAGTGTCTGCAGGGTGAAACTGCTATAAAGTCAGTAACATAAGACAGTATAGAGCTGCATGTCTGTTAGTTTATACCTGTTAGCATGTATACACCTATGTGTGTATTTAACTACGGAGTAAGCTTTGGGCTGCGTACTGTGCTCGCTGTCTGATGGACATGGCTCAGCTACTGGGCGGCCTCCCGTTGTACCTGGTGTAGCTTACACTTCTGTATGAGGGCGGTTTGTCATTTCTAAAGCACAAACTCTCTGTTCAGACTCGGCATAGGCGTCTGCTTTGTTCTGTTATCTGAGGCCTGAGTCACATCTGTGGCATGGGTTCTGGTGAAATCTGAGACCAGGATGAGTGTCGGGACCATCAAACACCAGCAGAATTGGGGTTAGGCAATCTTTGTGTTTTGAACAACAGGTCTTCCATTTAGCCTGTGTGTTTTGTTCCTCATATTAAATGGACTTCGTTTCCATTGGCGCTGAAGAGGTTACCAAGTCTTTGCATGGTGGTTGGAGACATGCACCTCCCTCTCACAGATGCTCCTGACCTGCTCATTTTCTCTCTCTATAAAACCTGGCCAGACATTATCATACCTGCCTGTGAAAGTTGGCTTGCTGGAGTTGGTGTGCTGAAGTTGGAGTTCGTAGTTGCTGCTGGAGATTGTTGTTTGCTGTTTTTGGGTGTATGCTTTCTCCTTTATCCAATTCCCATTTGGTTTGTACATTCCTATCCTTTCCTTTTTTCCTCTCTACCCATGGTGACAGTTTTTGTATGTAAGTTGCTTTTTGTTATTCCTGTTTGTCTTACAACTTTATAGACTAACATATCTGTCCCAGGCCTCCTGAGGAGGGGACAGATTAGGCCACTAACAGGAGCATAGTAAGGTCAGAGACTTGGGCTTTTCTGCCTTTTAGAGTATGCCCAGGACAGGGATAGTTAGTGTCACGGGGGTACTGGGTAGACTACAGCTGATTACCCGGGCCCCTGCGATATCCCTCAGACTAGGGAAAACCCTGTCTGTCCCTCTCCCAGAATTTACACTGATGGTGTGCTTGTCTGGGCCGCCAGGCCTGACCCTGACTCCTGTTTCAGCCCTATGCTGAAACCTCCACCCGCCACCCAGTGATAAGACCACACACCAACCTACACAGAAAGTACAGACAGGGAAAACTAAAAACGCACCACGCCGCAGACACACAGGAAAACACTATAATGTGCACAGGGCAAAAATAAACACAAATATAGGAAGGAGAAATATGACAAAGGATAATACACCACCAGATACGATACTTCAACTCCTAGACCACCACTCCAGACCGAGATCACCAGGCACAAGACACAAGCTATAATCGGCGACGCCCAAAGTCCAGAATGACTATTTAAAGGCCACGGGCGTGACCCAGCCTCCAACTAGATTACCAGCCAGATTAACCCTGGATAACCTGGATAAAATCTAGCCGGCGCCACTGAGCGTATAGTGGACAAATGTGGAATTATCGCTGTCTGTCGGACGCCCTAGTGTGAACAACGTCCGACATGACAGGGTCCCATTTCCAGGGATAGTGTGAGGCCCCCCTTCCTTACCGAAGACCACCACAGCATGACAATTCACCAGCGAATATAGTTAAATCTGCTAACACTGACCCACAAAGCCATCCATAATCTGTCTCCTCCATATATCTCCGAACTAATCTCCTGATATCTTCCAATACGCAACCTCCGATCTTCCCAAGACCTCCTTCTATTCTGCACACTCATAAATTTCACCCCCAATTGCCTCCAAGACTACTCATAAGTGTCCCCCATCCTCTGGAACTCTGTGCCTCGACACGTTTGATTATCTGCCACAGTCGGAACCTTCAGATGGAACTTGAAAACCTACCTCTCCATGAAGGCCTACAGCCTGACACGACCCTACTACCACCTCACCACCACCTAAGCTGCCGTGACCCCCTACCCTACTGTCTCCATCCCATTATCCTCGAGACTGTAGGCCTGCAAGGGTAGGGCCCTCTCTTCTCTGTACCAGTCTGTCATTATTAGTTTGTTCACCGTGTTTTTTTTTTATTTGTACACTGTATGTAACCCCTTACATGGACTCAATGGTGCTCTAAGCATAAATGATAATCATAATAATATTATATTACTACTTTTTATTTTTTAACACAGATTGTTATATGGGGAAAAAGATTGACCAAAAACACCTGATTTAGACAATACATTATTCCTTGATGATGGCCGCACTGCAACCTTATTATAATGGGAATTGCTCAGTGTCAGTGATTACTGTTCTGTCCTGAAGGTTTGGACCGGAGTGGTCTCTACTGGTAATAACCAGTACTGCACACAGATAGAAGCATTTTCTAAGTTCTACCAGTAGGTGTCAGTAGCACTCAGGGTAACGGCATCACATAGAGATCAGGAGGCAGAAAAGCAGAATATGGAGAAATAGTGAGAAAGTACAAATACATGGATAGATACGTATTTTATGAAAAATGTAAAAGTTTTGTACAGTTTATTATCTCGAGCTTCCAATCAATAATAATTGTTTCAGATGTGACTGAGGGTAATGATATAATGATGATTTTGTGCTATAAATTGAATATTTTCTGTGTGTATAAAAGTCTGTGTCACGCTGTGTTGTCCAGGCTGCTCTACACTGGCTATTCACAGGCGCGGTCCCACTACTGATCGGCACGGGGGTTTTGACCTGCTCCGTTTCCGACCTGGGCCGGTTCACCCCTCATTAGGACAACCTGGTAGCTCCGAGCTCCCCCAGAGTCACCATATTGATGCCGAACTTAGTGCGGACACCCGATCGACATAGCACAGGGCAGCCCAGAACTCCTGGACTCAAGCGATCCACCAGCCTCAGCCTCCCTGGTAGCTGGGATTACAGGCGCACGCCACCGCACCCGGCAATGTCTGTTGCTGCTATTACTGACTAGAGGCTGCAGGAGCCGTGACGTCATCGGGAACCACAGCGCCATCTAGTGTCTGCAGGGTGAAACTGCTATAAAGTCAGTAACATAAGTCAGTATAGAGCTGCATGTATGTTAGTTTATACCTGTTAGCATGTATACACCTATGTGTGTATATAACTACGGAGTAAGCTTTGGGCTGCGTACCGTGCTCGCTGTCTGATGGACATGGCTCAGCTACTGGGCGGCCTCCCGTTGTACCTGGTGTAGCTTACACTTCTGTATGAGGGCGGTTTGTCATTTCTAAAGCACAAACTCTCTGTTCAGACTCGGCATAGGCGTCTGCTTTGTTCTGAGGCCTGAGTCACATCTGTGGCATGGGTTCTGGTGAAATCTGAGACCAGGATGAGTGTCGGGACCATCAGACACCAGCAGAATTGGGGTTAGGCAATCTTTGTGTTTTGAACAACAGGTCTTCCATTTAGCCTGTGTGTTTTGTTCCTCATATTAAATGGACTTCGTTTCCATTGGCGCTGAAGAGGTTACCAAGTCTTTGCATGCTGGTTGGAGACATGCACCTCCCTCTCACAGATGCTCCTGACCTGCTCATTTTCTCTCTCTATAAAACCTGGCCAGACATTATCATACCTGCCTGTGAAAGTTGGCTTGCTGGAGTTGGTGTGCTGAAGTTGGAGTTCGTAGTTGCTGCTGGAGATTGTTGTTTGCTGTTTTTGGATGTATGCTTTCTCCTTTATCCAATTCCCATTTGGTTTGTACATTCCTATCCTTTCCTTTATTCCTCTCTACCCATGGTGACAGTTTTTGTATGTAAGTTGCTTTTTCTTATTCCTGTTTGTCTTACAACTTTATAGACTAACATATCTGTCCCAGGCCTCCTGGGGAGGGGACAGATTAGGCCACTAACAGGAGCATAGTAAGGTCAGAGACTTGGGCTTTTCTGCCTTTTAGAGTATGCCCAGGACAGGGATAGTTAGTGTCACGGGGGTACTGGGTAGACTACAGCTGATTTCCCGGGCCCCTGCGATATACCTCAGACTAGGGAAAACCCTGTCTGTCCCTCTCCCAGAATTTACACTGATGGTGTGCTTGTCTGGGCCGCCAGGCCTGACCCTGACTCCTGTTTCAGCCCTATGCTGAAACCTCCACCCGCCACCCAGTGATAAGACCACACACCAACCTACACAGAAAGTACAGACAGGGAAAACTAAAAACGCACCACGCCGCAGACACACAGGAAAACACTATAATGTGCACAGGGCAAAAATATACACAAATATAGGAAGGAGAAATATGACAAAGGATAATACACCACCAGATACGATACTTCAACTCCTAGACCACCACTCTAGACCGAGATTACCAGGCACAAGACACAAGCTATAATCGGCGACGCCCAAAGACCAGAATGACTATTTAAAGGCCACGGGCGTGACCCAGCCTCCAACCAGATTACCAGCCAGATTAACCCTGGATAACCTGGATAAAATCTAGCCGGCACCAATGAGCGTATAGTGGACAAATGTGGAATTATCGCTGTCTGTTGGACGCCCTAGTGTGAACAGCGTCCGACATGACAGTTAGGGTCCCATTTCCAGGGATAGTGTGAGGCCCCCCTTCCTTACCGAAGACCACCACAGCATGACAATTCACCAGCGAATATAGTTAAATCTGCTAACACTGACCCACAAAGCCATCCATAATCTGTCTCCTCCATATATCTCCGAACTAATCTCCTGATATCTTCCAATACGCAACCTCCGGTCTTCCCAAGACCTCCTTCTATTCTGCACACTCATAAATTTCACCCCCAATTGCCTCCAAGACTACTCATAAGTGTCCCCCATCCTCTGGAACTCTGTGCCTCGACACGTTTGATTATCTGCCACAGTCGGAACCTTCAGATGGAACTTGAAAACCTACCTCTCCATGAAGGCCTACAGCCTGACACGACCCTACTACCACCTCACCACCACCTAAGCTGCCGTGACCCCCTACCCTACTGTCTCCATCCCATTATCCTCGAGACTGTAGGCCTGCAAGGGTAGGGCCCTCTCTTCTCTGTACCAGTCTGTCATTATTAGTTTGTTCACCGTGTTTTTTTTTTTATTTGTACACTGTATGTAACCCCTTACATGGACTCAATGGTGCTCTAAGCATAAATGATAATTATAATAATATTATATTACTACTTTTTATTTTTAACACAGATTGTTATATGGGGAAAAAGATTGACCAAAAACACCTGATTTAGACAATACATTATTCCTTGATGATGGCCGCACTGCAACCTTATTATAATGGGAATTGCTCAGTGTCAGTGATTACTGTTCTGTCCTGAAGGTTTGGACCGGAGTGGTCTCTACTGGTAATAACCAGTACTGCACACAGATAGAAGCATTTTCTAAGTTCTACCAGTAGGTGTCAGTAGCACTCAGGGTAACGGCATCACATAGAGATCAGGAGGCAGAAAAGCAGAATATGGAGAAATAGTGAGAAAGTACAAATACATGGATAGATACGTATTTTATGAAAAATGTAAAAGTTTTGTACAGTTTATTATCTCGAGCTTCCAATCAATAATAATTGTTTCAGATGTGACTGAGGGTAATGATATAATGATGATTTTGTGCTATAAATTGAATATTTTCTGTGTGTATAAAAGTCTGTGTCACGCTGTGTTGTCCAGGCTGCTCTACACTGGCTATTCACAGGCGCGGTCCCACTACTGATCGGCACGGGGGTTTTGACCTGCTCCGTTTCCGACCTGGGCCGGTTCACCCCTCATTAGGACAACCTGGTAGCTCCGAGCTCCCCCAGAGTCACCATATTGATGCCGAACTTAGTGCGGACACCCGATCGACATAGCACAGGGCAGCCCAGAACTCCTGGACTCTAGCGATCCACCAGCCTCAGCCTCCCTGGTAGCTGGGATTACAGGCGCACGCCACCGCACCCAGCAATGTCTATTGCTGCTATTACTGACTAGAGGCTGCAGGAGCCGTGACGTCATCGGGAACCACAGCGCCATCTAGTGTCTGCAGGGTGAAACTGCTATAAAGTCAGTAACATAAGTCAGTATAGAGCTGCATGTCTGTTAGTTTATACCTGTTAGCATGTATACACCTATGTGTGTATATAACTACGGAGTAAGCTTTGGGCTGCGTACTGTGCTCGCTGTCTGATGGACATGGCTCAGCTACTGGGCGGCCTCCCGTTGTACCTGGTGTAGCTTACACTTCTGTATGAGGGCGGTTTGTCATTTCTAAAGCACAAACTCTCTGTTCAGACTCGGCATAGGCGTCTGCTTTGTTCTGTTATCTGAGGCCTGAGTCACATCTGTGGCATGGGTTCTGGTGAAATCTGAGACCAGGATGAGTGTCGGGACCATCAGACACCAGCAGAATTGGGGTTAGGCAATCTTTGTGTTTTGAACAACAGGTCTTCCATTTAGCCTGTGTGTTTTGTTCCTCATATTAAATGGACTTGGTTTCCATTGGCGCTGAAGAGGTTACCAAGTCTTTGCATGCTGGTTGGAGACATGCACCTCCCTCTCACAGATGCTCCTGACCTGCTCATTTTCTCTCTCTATAAAACCTGGCCCGACATTATCATACCTGCCTGTGAAAGTTGGCTTGCTGGAGTTGGTGTGCTGAAGTTGGAGTTCGTAGTTGCTGCTGGAGATTGTTGTTTGCTGTTTTTGGGTGTATGCTTTCTCCTTTATCCAATTCCCATTTGGTTTGTACATTCCTATCCTTTCCTTTATTCCTCTCTACCCATGGTGACAGTTTTTGTATGTAAGTTGCTTTTTGTTATTCCTGTTTGTCTTACAACTTTATAGACTAACATATCTGTCCCAGGCCTCCTGGGGAGGGGACAGATTAGGCCACTAACAGGAGCATAGTAAGGTCAGAGACTTGGGCTTTTCTGCCTTTTAGAGTATGCCCAGGACAGGGATAGTTAGTGTCACGGGGGTACTGGGTAGACTACAGCTGATTTCCCGGGCCCCTGCGATATCCCTCAGACTAGGGAAAACCCTGTCTGTCCCTCTCCCAGAATTTACACTGATGGTGTACTTGTCTGGGCCACCAGGCCTGACCCTGACTCCTGTTTCAGCCCTATGCTGAAACCTCCACCCGCCACCCAGTGATAAGACCACACACCAACCTACACAGAAAGTACAGACAGGGAAAACTAAAAACGCACCACGCCGCAGACACACAGGAAAACACTATAATGTGCACAGAGCAAAAATATACACAAATATAGGAAGGAGAAATATGACAAAGGATAATACACCACCAGATACGATACTTCAACTCCTAGACCACCACTCCAGACCGAGATTACCAGGCACAAGACACAAGCTATAATCGGCGACGCCCAAAGACCAGAATGACTATTTAAAGGCCACGGGCGTGACCCAGCCTCCAACCAGATTACCAGCCAGATTAACCCTGGATAACCTGGATAAAATCTAGCCGGCACCACTGAGCGTATAGTGGACAAATGTGGAATTATCGCTGTCTGTTGGACGCCCTAGTGTGAACAGCGTCCGACATGACAGTTAGGGTCCCATTTCCAGGGATAGTGTGAGGCCCCCCTTCCTTACCGAAGACCACCACAGCATGACAATTCACCAGCGAATATAGTTAAATCTGCTAACACTGACCCACAAAGCCATCCATAATCTGTCTCCTCCATATATCTCCGAACTAATCTCCTGGTATCTTCCAATACGCAAACTCCGGTCTTCCCAAGACCTCCTTCTATTCTGCACACTCATAAATTTCACCCCCAATTGCCTCCAAGACTACTCATAAGTGTCCCCCATCCTCTGGAACTCTGTGCCTCGACACGTTTGATTATCTGCCACAGTCGGAACCTTCAGATGGAACTTGAAAACCTACCTCTCCATGAAGGCCTACAGCCTGACACGACCCTACTACCACCTCACCACCACCTAAGCTGCCGTGACCCCCTACCCTACTGTCTCCATCCCATTATCCTCGAGACTTTAGGCCTGCAAGGGTAGGGCCCTCTCTTTTCTGTACCAGTCTGTCATTATTAGTTTGTTCACCGTGTTTTTTTTAAATATGTACACTGTATGTAACCCCTTACATGGACTCAATGGTGCTCTAAGCATAAATGATAATTATAATAATATTATATTACTACTTTTTTATTTTTAACACAGATTGTTATATGGGGAAAAAGATTGACCAAAAACACCTGATTTAGACAATACATTATTCCTTGATGATGGCCGCACTGCAACCTTATTATGGGAATTGCTCAGTATCAGTGATTACTGTTCTGTCCTGAAGGTTTGGACTGGAGTGGTCTCTACTGGTAATAACCAGTACTGCACACAGATAGAAGCATTTTCTAAGTTCTACCAGTAGGTGTCAGTAGCACTCAGGGTAACGGCATCACATCGAGATCAGGAGGCAGAAAAGCAGAATATGGAGAAATAGTGAGAAAGTACAAATACATGGATAGATACGTATTATATGAAAAATGTAAAAGTTTTGTACAGTTTATTATCTTGAGCTTCCAATCAATAATAATTGTTTCAGATGTGACTGAGGGTAATGATATAATGATGATTTTGTGCTATAAATTGAATATTTTCTGTGTGTATAAAAGCCTGTGTCACGCTGTGTTGTCCAGGCTGCTCTACACTGGCTATTCACAGGCGCGGTCCCACTACTGATCGGCACGGGGGTTTTGACCTGCTCCGTTTCCGACCTGGGCCGGTTCACCCCTCATTAGGACAACCTGGTAGCTCCGAGCTCCCCCAGAGTCACCATATTGATGCTGAACTTAGTGCGGACACCCGATCGACATAGCACAGGGCAGCCCAGAACTCCTGGACTCAAGCGATCCACCAGCCTCAGCCTCCCTGGTAGCTGGGATTACAGGCGCACGCCACCGCACCCGGCAATGTCTATTGCTGCTATTATTGACTAGAGGCTGCAGGAGCCGTGACGTCATCGGGAACCACAGCGCCATCTAGTGTTTGCAGGGTGAAACTGCTATAAAGTCAGTAACATAAGTCAGTATAGAGCTGCATGTCTGTTAGTTTATACCTGTTAGCATGTATACACCTATGTGCGTATATAACTACGGAGTAAGCTTTGGGCTGCGTACTGTGCTCGCTGTCTGATGGACATGGCTCAGCTACTGGGCGGCCTCCCGTTGTACCTGGTGTAGCTTACACTTCTGTATGAGGGCGGTTTGTCATTTCTAAAGCACAAACTCTCTGTTCAGACTCGGCATAGGCGTCTCCTTTGTTCTGTTATCTGAGGCCTGAGTCACATCTGCGGCATGGGTTCTGGTGAAATCTGAGACCAGGATGAGTGTCGGGACCATCAGACACCAGCAGAATTGGGGTTAGGCAATCTTTGTGTTTTGAACAACAGGTCTTCCATTTAAAAAAAAAAAAAAAAAAACACAAAATTGAGCTTAACTTAAGATGGTATACATGCAGAGGTAAAACGCATGTTCAAAATGGCCACAAAACATTAAAACCTACAAGAGAAAAAAGTAAATGAAAACCCTGATATAACTAAGTAAAAAAGCAAAAATGCATTTAAATAACACAGAGTTTTTAGTAATACTGTTTTTTGATCAAAAAATAGCACAAAAGCCATCCCACCTCGTCACGGTAACTCTGATCGGGACAGTCCTAAACTATCTAATATTAAAACCTTACCATGAGTCAATGTTGACCTCAGTGTGAATAAGGGCAGATGAAAGGACTGAGCCCAAAAAGTGAAACACTAGACTAGGGAAGCCTTATATAGTTTCTAGCTCAGAAACAGGGAGGCCACACCCCGGATTGCACAGAATGCAACAATACACAGAAAAAAAACACAAAATTGAGCTTAACTTAAGATGGTATACATGCAGAGGTAAAACGCATGTTCAAAATGGCCACAAAACATTAAAACCTACAAGAGAAAAAAGTAAATGAAAACCCTGATATAACTAAGTAAAAAAGCAAAAATGCATTTAAATAACACAGAGTTTTTAGTAATACTGTTTTTTGATCAAAAAATAGCACAAAAGCCATCCCACCTCGTCACGGTAACTCTGATCGGGACAGTCCTAAACTATCTAATATTAAAACCTTACCATGAGTCAATGTTGACCTCAGTGTGAATAAGGGCAGATGAAAGGACTGAGCCCAAAAAGTGAAACACTAGACTAGGGAAGCCTTATATAGTTTCTAGCTCAGAAACAGGGAGGCCACACCCCGGATTGCACAGAATGCAACAATACACAGAAAAAAAACACAAAATTGAGCTTAACTTAAGATGGTATACATGCAGAGGTAAAACGCATGTTCAAAATGGCCACAAAACATTAAAACCTACAAGATAAAAAAGTAAATGAAAACCCTGATATAACTAAGTAAAAAAGCAAAAATGCATTTAAATAACACAGAGTTTTTAGTAATACTGTTTTTTGATCAAAAAATAGCACAAAAGCCATCCCACCTCGTCACGGTAACTCTGATCGGGACAGTCCTAAACTATCTAATATTAAAACCTTACCATGAGTCAATGTTGACCTCAGTGTGAATAAGGGCAGATGAAAGGACTGAGCCCAAAAAGTGAAACACTAGACTAGGGAAGCCTTATATAGTTTCTAGCTCAGAAACAGGGAGGCCACACCCCGGATTGCACAGAATGCAACAATACACAGAAAAAAAACACAAAATTGAGCTTAACTTAAGATGGTATACATGCAGAGGTAAAACGCATGTTCAAAATGGCCACAAAACATTAAAACCTACAAGAGAAAAAAGTAAATGAAAACCCTGATATAACTAAGTAAAAAAGCAAAAATGCATTTAAATAACACAGAGTTTTTAGTAATACTGTTTTTTGATCAAAAAATAGCACAAAAGCCATCCCACCTCGTCACGGTAACTCTGATCGGGACAGTCCTAAACTATCTAATATTAAAACCTTACCATGAGTCAATGTTGACCTCAGTGTGAATAAGGGCAGATGAAAGGACTGAGCCCAAAAAGTGAAACACTAGACTAGGGAAGCCTTATATAGTTTCTAGCTCAGAAACAGGGAGGCCACACCCCGGATTGCACAGAATGCAACAATACACAGAAAAAAAACACAAAATTGAGCTTAACTTAAGATGGTATACATGCAGAGGTAAAACGCATGTTCAAAATGGCCACAAAACATTAAAACCTACAAGAGAAAAAAGTAAATGAAAACCCTGATATAACTAAGTAAAAAAGCAAAAATGCATTTAAATAACACAGAGTTTTTAGTAATACTGTTTTTTGATCAAAAAATAGCACAAAAGCCATCCCACCTCGTCACGGTAACTCTGATCGGGACAGTCCTAAACTATCTAATATTAAAACCTTACCATGAGTCAATGTTGACCTCAGTGTGAATAAGGGCAGATGAAAGGACTGAGCCCAAAAAGTGAAACACTAGACTAGGGAAGCCTTATATAGTTTCTAGCTCAGAAACAGGGAGGCCACACCCCGGATTGCACAGAATGCAACAATACACAGAAAAAAAACACAAAATTGAGCTTAACTTAAGATGGTATACATGCAGAGGTAAAACGCATGTTCAAAATGGCCACAAAACATTAAAACCTACAAGAGAAAAAAGTAAATGAAAACCCTGATATAACTAAGTAAAAAAGCAAAAATGCATTTAAATAACACAGAGTTTTTAGTAATACTGTTTTTTGATCAAAAAATAGCACAAAAGCCATCCCACCTCGTCACGGTAACTCTGATCGGGACAGTCCTAAACTATCTAATATTAAAACCTTACCATGAGTCAATGTTGACCTCAGTGTGAATAAGGGCAGATGAAAGGACTGAGCCCAAAAAGTGAAACACTAGACTAGGGAAGCCTTATATAGTTTCTAGCTCAGAAACAGGGAGGCCACACCCCGGATTGCACAGAATGCAACAATACACAGAAAAAAAACACAAAATTGAGCTTAACTTAAGATGGTATACATGCAGAGGTAAAACGCATGTTCAAAATGGCCACAAAACATTAAAACCTACAAGAGAAAAAAGTAAATGAAAACCCTGATATAACTAAGTAAAAAAGCAAAAATGCATTTAAATAACACAGAGTTTTTAGTAATACTGTTTTTTGATCAAAAAATAGCACAAAAGCCATCCCACCTCGTCACGGTAACTCTGATCGGGACAGTCCTAAACTATCTAATATTAAAACCTTACCATGAGTCAATGTTGACCTCAGTGTGAATAAGGGCAGATGAAAGGACTGAGCCCAAAAAGTGAAACACTAGACTAGGGAAGCCTTATATAGTTTCTAGCTCAGAAACAGGGAGGCCACACCCCGGATTGCACAGAATGCAACAATACACAGAAAAAAAACACAAAATTGAGCTTAACTTAAGATGGTATACATGCAGAGGTAAAACGCATGTTCAAAATGGCCACAAAACATTAAAACCTACAAGAGAAAAAAGTAAATGAAAACCCTGATATAACTAAGTAAAAAGGCAAAAATGCATTTAAATAACACAGAGTTTTTAGTAATACTGTTTTTTGATCAAAAAATAGCACAAAAGCCATCCCACCTCGTCACGGTAACTCTGATCGGGACAGTCCTAAACTATCTAATATTAAAACCTTACCATGAGTCAATGTTGACCTCAGTGTGAATAAGGGCAGATGAAAGGACTGAGCCCAAAAAGTGAAACACTAGACTAGGGAAGCCTTATATAGTTTCTAGCTCAGAAACAGGGAGGCCACACCCCGGATTGCACAGAATGCAACAATACACAGAAAAAAAACACAAAATTGAGCTTAACTTAAGATGGTATACATGCAGAGGTAAAACGCATGTTCAAAATGGCCACAAAACATTAAAACCTACAAGAGAAAAAAGTAAATGAAAACCCTGATATAACTAAGTAAAAAAGCAAAAATGCATTTAAATAACACAGAGTTTTTAGTAATACTGTTTTTTGATCAAAAAATAGCACAAAAGCCATCCCACCTCGTCACGGTAACTCTGATCGGGACAGTCCTAAACTATCTAATATTAAAACCTTACCATGAGTCAATGTTGACCTCAGTGTGAATAAGGGCAGATGAAAGGACTGAGCCCAAAAAGTGAAACACTAGACTAGGGAAGCCTTATATAGTTTCTAGCTCAGAAACAGGGAGGCTACACCCCGGATTGCACAGAATGCAACAATACACAGAAAAAAAACACAAAATTGAGCTTAACTTAAGATGGTATACATGCAGAGGTAAAACGCATGTTCAAAATGGCCACAAAACATTAAAACCTACAAGAGAAAAAAGTAAATGAAAACCCTGATATAACTAAGTAAAAAAGCAAAAATGCATTTAAATAACACAGAGTTTTTAGTAATACTGTTTTTTGATCAAAAAATAGCACAAAAGCCATCCCACCTCGTCACGGTAACTCTGATCGGGACAGTCCTAAACTATCTAATATTAAAACCTTACCATGAGTCAATGTTGACCTCAGTGTGAATAAGGGCAGATGAAAGGACTGAGCCCAAAAAGTGAAACACTAGACTAGGGAAGCCTTATATAGTTTCTAGCTCAGAAACAGGGAGGCCACACCCCGGATTGCACAGAATGCAACAATACACAGAAAAAAAACACAAAATTGAGCTTAACTTAAGATGGTATACATGCAGAGGTAAAACGCATGTTCAAAATGGCCACAAAACATTAAAACCTACAAGAGAAAAAAGTAAATGAAAACCCTGATATAACTAAGTAAAAAAGCAAAAATGCATTTAAATAACACAGAGTTTTTAGTAATACTGTTTTTTGATCAAAAAATAGCACAAAAGCCATCCCACCTCGTCACGGTAACTCTGATCGGGACAGTCCTAAACTATCTAATATTAAAACCTTACCATGAGTCAATGTTGACCTCAGTGTGAATAAGGGCAGATGAAAGGACTGAGCCCAAAAAGTGAAACACTAGACTAGGGAAGCCTTATATAGTTTCTAGCTCAGAAACAGGGAGGCCACACCCCGGATTGCACAGAATGCAACAATACACAGAAAAAAAACACAAAATTGAGCTTAACTTAAGATGGTATACATGCAGAGGTAAAACGCATGTTCAAAATGGCCACAAAACATTAAAACCTACAAGAGAAAAAAGTAAATGAAAACCCTGATATAACTAAGTAAAAAAGCAAAAATGCATTTAAATAACACAGAGTTTTTAGTAATACTGTTTTTTGATCAAAAAATAGCACAAAAGCCATCCCACCTCGTCACGGTAACTCTGATCGGGACAGTCCTAAACTATCTAATATTAAAACCTTACCATGAGTCAATGTTGACCTCAGTGTGAATAAGGGCAGATGAAAGGACTGAGCCCAAAAAGTGAAACACTAGACTAGGGAAGCCTTATATAGTTTCTAGCTCAGAAACAGGGAGGCCACACCCCGGATTGCACAGAATGCAACAATACACAGAAAAAAAACACAAAATTGAGCTTAACTTAAGATGGTATACATGCAGAGGTAAAACGCATGTTCAAAATGGCCACAAAACATTAAAACCTACAAGAGAAAAAAGTAAATGAAAACCCTGATATAACTAAGTAAAAAAGCAAAAATGCATTTAAATAACACAGAGTTTTTAGTAATACTGTTTTTTGATCAAAAAATAGCACAAAAGCCATCCCACCTCGTCACGGTAACTCTGATCGGGACAGTCCTAAACTATCTAATATTAAAACCTTACCATGAGTCAATGTTGACCTCAGTGTGAATAAGGGCAGATGAAAGGACTGAGCCCAAAAAGTGAAACACTAGACTAGGGAAGCCTTATATAGTTTCTAGCTCAGAAACAGGGAGGCCACACCCCGGATTGCACAGAATGCAACAATACACAGAAAAAAAACACAAAATTGAGCTTAACTTAAGATGGTATACATGCAGAGGTAAAACGCATGTTCAAAATGGCCACAAAACATTAAAACCTACAAGAGAAAAAAGTAAATGAAAACCCTGATATAACTAAGTAAAAAAGCAAAAATGCATTTAAATAACACAGAGTTTTTAGTAATACTGTTTTTTGATCAAAAAATAGCACAAAAGCCATCCCACCTCGTCACGGTAACTCTGATCGGGACAGTCCTAAACTATCTAATATTAAAACCTTACCATGAGTCAATGTTGACCTCAGTGTGAATAAGGGCAGATGAAAGGACTGAGCCCAAAAAGTGAAACACTAGACTAGGGAAGCCTTATATAGTTTCTAGCTCAGAAACAGGGAGGCCACACCCCGGATTGCACAGAATGCAACAATACACAGAAAAAAAACACAAAATTGAGCTTAACTTAAGATGGTATACATGCAGAGGTAAAACGCATGTTCAAAATGGCCACAAAACATTAAAACCTACAAGAGAAAAAAGTAAATGAAAACCCTGATATAACTAAGTAAAAAAGCAAAAATGCATTTAAATAACACAGAGTTTTTAGTAATACTGTTTTTTGATCAAAAAATAGCACAAAAGCCATCCCACCTCGTCACGGTAACTCTGATCGGGACAGTCCTAAACTATCTAATATTAAAACCTTACCATGAGTCAATGTTGACCTCAGTGTGAATAAGGGCAGATGAAAGGACTGAGCCCAAAAAGTGAAACACTAGACTAGGGAAGCCTTATATAGTTTCTAGCTCAGAAACAGGGAGGCCACACCCCGGATTGCACAGAATGCAACAATACACAGAAAAAAAACACAAAATTGAGCTTAACTTAAGATGGTATACATGCAGAGGTAAAACGCATGTTCAAAATGGCCACAAAACATTAAAACCTACAAGAGAAAAAAGTAAATGAAAACCCTGATATAACTAAGTAAAAAAGCAAAAATGCATTTAAATAACACAGAGTTTTTAGTAATACTGTTTTTTGATCAAAAAATAGCACAAAAGCCATCCCACCTCGTCACGGTAACTCTGATCGGGACAGTCCTAAACTATCTAATATTAAAACCTTACCATGAGTCAATGTTGACCTCAGTGTGAATAAGGGCAGATGAAAGGACTGAGCCCAAAAAGTGAAACACTAGACTAGGGAAGCCTTATATAGTTTCTAGCTCAGAAACAGGGAGGCCACACCCCGGATTGCACAGAATGCAACAATACACAGAAAAAAAACACAAAATTGAGCTTAACTTAAGATGGTATACATGCAGAGGTAAAACGCATGTTCAAAATGGCCACAAAACATTAAAACCTACAAGAGAAAAAAGTAAATGAAAACCCTGATATAACTAAGTAAAAAAGCAAAAATGCATTTAAATAACACAGAGTTTTTAGTAATACTGTTTTTTGATCAAAAAATAGCACAAAAGCCATCCCACCTCGTCACGGTAACTCTGATCGGGACAGTCCTAAACTATCTAATATTAAAACCTTACCATGAGTCAATGTTGACCTCAGTGTGAATAAGGGCAGATGAAAGGACTGAGCCCAAAAAGTGAAACACTAGACTAGGGAAGCCTTATATAGTTTCTAGCTCAGAAACAGGGAGGCCACACCCCGGATTGCACAGAATGCAACAATACACAGAAAAAAAACACAAAATTGAGCTTAACTTAAGATGGTATACATGCAGAGGTAAAACGCATGTTCAAAATGGCCACAAAACATTAAAACCTACAAGAGAAAAAAGTAAATGAAAACCCTGATATAACTAAGTAAAAAAGCAAAAATGCATTTAAATAACACAGAGTTTTTAGTAATACTGTTTTTTGATCAAAAAATAGCACAAAAGCCATCCCACCTCGTCACGGTAACTCTGATCGGGACAGTCCTAAACTATCTAATATTAAAACCTTACCATGAGTCAATGTTGACCTCAGTGTGAATAAGGGCAGATGAAAGGACTGAGCCATTTAGCCTGTGTGTTTTGTTCCTCATATTAAATGGACTTCGTTTCCATTGGCGCTGAAGAGGTTACCAAGTCTTTGCATGCTGGTTGGAGACATGCACCTCCCTCTCACAGATGCTCCTGACCTGCTCATTTTCTCTCTCTATAAAACCTGGCCAGACATTATCATACCTGCCTGTGAAAGTTGGCTTGCTGGAGTTGGTGTACTGAAGTTGGAGTTCGTAGTTGCTGCTGGAGATTGTTGTTTGCTGTTTTTGGGTGTATGCTTTCTCCTTTATCCAATTCCCATTTGGTTTGTACATTCCTATCCTTTCCTTTATTCCTCTCT
The DNA here is from genome assembly GCF_032444005.1 of Ranitomeya imitator. Lineage (NCBI taxonomy): Eukaryota > Metazoa > Chordata > Amphibia > Anura > Dendrobatidae > Ranitomeya > Ranitomeya imitator. The sequence continues at coordinate 711,119,950 of NC_091282.1, read as the reverse complement.
ACCCATGGTGACAGTTTTTGTATGTAAGTTGCTTTTTGTTATTCCTGTTTGTCTTACAACTTTATAGACTAACATATCTGTCCCAGGCCTCCTGGGGAGGGGCACAGATTAGGCCACTAACAGGAGCATAGTAAGGTCAGAGACTTGGGCTTTTCTGCCTATTAGAGTATGCCCAGGACAGGGATAGTTAGTGTCATGGGGGTACTGGGTAGACTACAGCTGATTACCCGGGCCCCTGCGATATCCCTCAGACTAGGGAAAACCCTGTCTGTCCCTCTCCCAGAATTTACACTGATGGTGTGCTTGTCTGGGCCGCCAGGCCTGACCCTGACTCCTGTTTCAGCCCTATGCTGAAACCTCCACCCGCCACCCAGTGATAAGACCACACACCAACCTACACAAAAAGTACAGACAGGGAAAACTAAAAACGCACCACGCCGCAGACACACAGGAAAACACTATAATGTGCACAGGGCAAAAATAAACACAAATATAGGAAGGAGTAATATGACAAAGGATAATACACCACCAGATATGATACTTCAACTCCTAGACCACCACTCCAGACCGAGATCACCAGGCACAAGACACAAGCTATAATCGGCGACGCCCAAAGTCCAGAATGACTATTTAAAGGCCACGGGCGTGACCCAGCCTCCAACCAGATTACCAGCCAGATTAACCCTGGATAACCTGGATAAAATCTAGCCGGCGCCACTGAGCGTATAGTGGACAAATGTGGAATTATCGCTGTCTGTCGGACGCCCTAGTGTGAACAGCGTCCGACATGACAGTTAGGGTCCCATTTCCAGGGATAGTGTGAGGCCCCCCTTCCTTACCGAAGACCACCACAGCATGACAATTCACCAGCGAATATAGTTAAATCTGCTAACACTGACCCACAAAGCCATCCATAATCTGTCTCCTCCATATATCTCCGAACTAATCTCCTGATATCTTCCAATACGCAACCTCCGGTCTTCCCAAGACCTCCTTCTATTCTGCACACTCATAAATTTCACCCCCAATTGCCTCCAAGACTACTCATAAGTGTCCCCCATCCTCTGGAACTCTGTGCCTCGACACGTTTGATTATCTGCCACAGTCGGAACCTTCAGATGGAACTTGAAAACCTACCTCTCCATGAAGGCCTACAGCCTGACACGACCCTACTACCACCTCACCACCACCTAAGCTGCCGTGACCCCCTACCCTACTGTCTCCATCCTATTATCCTCGAGACTGTAGGCCTGCAAGGGTAGGGCCCTCTCTTCTCTGTACCAGTCTGTCATTATTAGTTTGTTCACCGTGTTTTTTTTTTTATTTGTACACTGTATGTAACCCCTTACATGGACTCAATGGTGCTCTAAGCATAAATGATAATTATAATAATATTATATTACTACTTTTTATTTTTAACACAGATTGTTATATGGGGAAAAAGATTGACCAAAAACACCTGATTTAGACAATACATTATTCCTTGATGATGGCCGCACTGCAACCTTATTATAATGGGAATTGCTCAGTGTCAGTGATTACTGTTCTGTCCTGAAGGTTTGGACCGGAGTGGTCTCTACTGGTAATAACCAGTACTGCACACAGATAGAAGCATTTTCTAAGTTCTACCAGTAGGTGTCAGTAGCACTCAGGGTAACGGCATCACATAGAGATCAGGAGGCAGAAAAGCAGAATATGGAGAAATAGTGAGAAAGTACAAATACATGGATAGATACGTATTTTATGAAAAATGTAAAAGTTTTGTACAGTTTATTATCTCGAGCTTCCAATCAATAATAATTGTTTCAGATGTGACTGAGGGTAATGATATAATGATGATTTTGTGCTATAAATTGAATATTTTCTGTGTGTATAAAAGTCTGTGTCACGCTGTGTTGTCCAGGCTGCTCTACACTGGCTATTCACAGGCGCGGTCCCACTACTGATCGGCACGGGGGTTTTGACCTGCTCCGTTTCCGACCTGGGCCGGTTCACCCCTCATTAGGACAACCTGGTAGCTCCGAGCTCCCCCAGAGTCACCATATTGATGCCGAACTTAGTGCGGACACCCGATCGACATAGCACAGGGCAGCCCAGAACTCCTGGACTCAAGCGATCCACCAGCCTCAGCCTCCCTGGTAGCTGGGATTACAGGCGCACGCCACCGCACCCGGCAATGTCTATTGCTGCTATTACTGACTAGAGGCTGCAGGAGCCGTGACGTCATCGGGAACCACAGCGCCATCTAGTGTCTGCAGGGTGAAACTGCTATAAAGTCAGTAACATAAGTCAGTATAGAGCTGCATGTCTGTTAGTTTATACCTGTTAGCATGTATACACCTATGTGTGTATATAACTACGGAGTAAGCTTTGGGCTGCGTACCGTGCTCGCTGTCTGATGGACATGGCTCAGCTACTGGGCGGCCTCCCGTTGTACCTGGTGTAGCTTACACTTCTGTATGAGGGCGGTTTGTCATTTCTAAAGCACAAACTCTCTGTTCAGACTCAGCATAGGCGTCTGCTTTGTTCTGTTATCTGAGGCCTGAGTCACATCTGTGGCATGGGTTCTGGTGAAATCTGAGACCAGGATGAGTGTCGGGACCATCAGACACCAGCAGAATTGGGGTTAGGCAATCTTTGTGTTTTGAACAACAGGTCTTCCATTTAGCCTGTGTGTTTTGTTCCTCATATTAAATGGACTTCGTTTCCATTGGCGCTGAAGAGGTTACCAAGTCTTTGCATGCTGGTTGGAGACATGCACCTCCCTCTCACAGATGCTCCTGACCTGCTCATTTTCTCTCTCTATAAAACCTGGCCAGACATTATCATACCTGCCTGTGAAAGTTGGCTTGCTGGAGTTGGTGTGCTGAAGTTGGAGTTCGTAGTTGCTGCTGGAGATTGTTGTTTGCTGTTTTTGGATGTATGCTTTCTCCTTTATCCAATTCCCATTTGGTTTGTACATTCCTATCCTTTCCTTTATTCCTCTCTACCCATGGTGACAGTTTTTGTATGTAAGTTGCTTTTTCTTATTCCTGTTTGTCTTACAACTTTATAGACTAACATATCTGTCCCAGGCCTCCTGGGGAGGGGACAGATTAGGCCACTAACAGGAGCATAGTAAGGTCAGAGACTTGGGCTTTTCTGCCTTTTAGAGTATGCCCAGGACAGGGATAGTTAGTGTCACGGGGGTACTGGGTAGACTACAGCTGATTTCCCGGGCCCCTGCGATATACCTCAGACTAGGGAAAACCCTGTCTGTCCCTCTCCCAGAATTTACACTGATGGTGTGCTTGTCTGGGCCGCCAGGCCTGACCCTGACTCCTGTTTCAGCCCTATGCTGAAACCTCCACCCGCCACCCAGTGATAAGACCACACACCAACCTACACAGAAAGTACAGACAGGGAAAACTAAAAACGCACCACGCCGCAGACACACAGGAAAACACTATAATGTGCACAGGGCAAAAATATACACAAATATAGGAAGGAGAAATATGACAAAGGATAATACACCACCAGATACGATACTTCAACTCCTAGACCACCACTCTAGACCGAGATTACCAGGCACAAGACACAAGCTATAATCGGCGACGCCCAAAGACCAGAATGACTATTTAAAGGCCACGGGCGTGACCCAGCCTCCAACCAGATTACCAGCCAGATTAACCCTGGATAACCTGGATAAAATCTAGCCGGCACCAATGAGCGTATAGTGGACAAATGTGGAATTATCGCTGTCTGTTGGACGCCCTAGTGTGAACAGCGTCCGACATGACAGTTAGGGTCCCATTTCCAGGGATAGTGTGAGGCCCCCCTTCCTTACCGAAGACCACCACAGCATGACAATTCACCAGCGAATATAGTTAAATCTGCTAACACTGACCCACAAAGCCATCCATAATCTGTCTCCTCCATATATCTCCGAACTAATCTCCTGATATCTTCCAATACGCAACCTCCGGTCTTCCCAAGACCTCCTTCTATTCTGCACACTCATAAATTTCACCCCCAATTGCCTCCAAGACTACTCATAAGTGTCCCCATCCTCTGGAACTCTGTGCCTCGACACGTTTGATTATCTGCCACAGTCGGAACCTTCAGATGGAACTTGAAAACCTACCTCTCCATGAAGGCCTACAGCCTGACACGACCCTACTACCACCTCACCACCACCTAAGCTGCCGTGACCCCCTACCCTACTGTCTCCATCCCATTATCCTCGAGACTGTAGGCCTGCAAGGGTAGGGCCCTCTCTTCTCTGTACCAGTCTGTCATTATTAGTTTGTTCACCGTGTTTTTTTTTTTATTTGTACACTGTATGTAACCCCTTACATGGACTCAATGGTGCTCTAAGCATAAATGATAATTATAATAATATTATATTACTACTTTTTATTTTTAACACAGATTGTTATATGGGGAAAAAGATTGACCAAAAACACCTGATTTAGACAATACATTATTCCTTGATGATGGCCGCACTGCAACCTTATTATAATGGGAATTGCTCAGTGTCAGTGATTACTGTTCTGTCCTGAAGGTTTGGACCGGAGTGGTCTCTACTGGTAATAACCAGTACTGCACACAGATAGAAGCATTTTCTAAGTTCTACCAGTAGGTGTCAGTAGCACTCAGGGTAACGGCATCACATAGAGATCAGGAGGCAGAAAAGCAGAATATGGAGAAATAGTGAGAAAGTACAAATACATGGATAGATACGTATTTTATGAAAAATGTAAAAGTTTTGTACAGTTTATTATCTCGAGCTTCCAATCAATAATAATTGTTTCAGATGTGACTGAGGGTAATGATATAATGATGATTTTGTGCTATAAATTGAATATTTTCTGTGTGTATAAAAGTCTGTGTCACGCTGTGTTGTCCAGGCTGCTCTACACTGGCTATTCACAGGCGCGGTCCCACTACTGATCGGCACGGGGGTTTTGACCTGCTCCGTTTCCGACCTGGGCCGGTTCACCCCTCATTAGGACAACCTGGTAGCTCCGAGCTCCCCCAGAGTCACCATATTGATGCCGAACTTAGTGCGGACACCCGATCGACATAGCACAGGGCAGCCCAGAACTCCTGGACTCAAGCGATCCACCAGCCTCAGCCTCCCTGGTAGCTGGGATTACAGGCGCACGCCACCGCACCCGGCAATGTCTATTGCTGCTATTACTGACTAGAGGCTGCAGGAGCCGTGACGTCATCGGGAACCACAGCGCCATCTAGTGTCTGCAGGGTGAAACTGCTATAAAGTCAGTAACATAAGTCAGTATAGAGCTGCATGTATGTTAGTTTATACCTGTTAGCATGTATACACCTATGTGTGTATATAACTACGGAGTAAGCTTTGGGCTGCGTACCGTGCTCGCTGTCTGATGGACATGGCTCAGCTACTGGGCGGCCTCCCGTTGTACCTGGTGTAGCTTACACTTCTGTATGAGGGCGGTTTGTCATTTCTAAAGCACAAACTCTCTGTTCAGACTCGGCATAGGCGTCTGCTTTGTTCTGTTATCTGAGGCCTGAGTCACATCTGTGGCATGGGTTCTGGTGAAATCTGAGACCAGGATGAGTGTCGGGACCATCAGACACCAGCAGAATTGGGGTTAGGCAATCTTTGTGTTTTGAACAACAGGTCTTCCATTTAGCCTGTGTGTTTTGTTCCTCATATTAAATGGACTTCGTTTCCATTGGCGCTGAAGAGGTTACCAAGTCTTTGCATGCTGGTTGGAGACATGCACCTCCCTCTCACAGATGCTCCTGACCTGCTCATTTTCTCTCTCTATAAAACCTGGCCAGACATTATCATACCTGCCTGTGAAAGTTGGCTTGCTGTAGTTGGTGTGCTGAAGTTGGAGTTCGTAGTTGCTGCTGGAGATTGTTGTTTGCTGTTTTTGGGTGTATGCTTTCTCCTTTATCCAATTCCCATTTGGTTTGTACATTCCTATCCTTTCCTTTATTCCTCTCTACCCATGGTGACAGTTTTTGTATGTAAGTTGCTTTTTGTTATTCCTGTTTGTCTTACAACTTTATAGACTAACATATCTGTCCCAGGCCTCCTGGGGAGGGGACAGATTAGGCCACTAACAGGAGCATAGTAAGGTCAGAGACTTGGGCTTTTCTGCCTTTTAGAGTATGCCCAGGACAGGGATAGTTAGTGTCACGGGGGTACTGGGTAGACTACAGCTGATTTCCCGGGCCCCTGCGATATACCTCAGACTAGGGAAAACCCTGTCTGTCCCTCTCCCAGAATTTACACTGATGGTGTGCTTGTCTGGGCCGCCAGGCCTGACCCTGACTCCTGTTTCAGCCCTATGCTGAAACCTCCACCCGCCACCCAGTGATAAGACCACACACCAACCTACACAGAAAGTACAGACAGGGAAAACTAAAAACGCACCATGCCGCAGACACACAGGAAAACACTATAATGTGCACAGGGCAAAAATATACACAAATATAGGAAGGAGAAATATGACAAAGGATAATACACCACCAGATACGATACTTCAACTCCTAGACCACCACTCCAGACCGAGATTACCAGGCACAAGACACAAGCTATAATCGGCGACGCCCAAAGACCAGAATGACTATTTAAAGGCCACGGGCGTGACCCAGCCTCCAACCAGATTACCAGCCAGATTAACCCTGGATAACCTGGATAAAATCTAGCCGGCACCAATGAGCGTATAGTGGACAAATGTGGAATTATCGCTGTCTGTTGGACGCCCTAGTGTGAACAGCGACCGACATGACAGTTAGGGTCCCATTTCCAGGGATAGTGTGAGGCCCCCCTTCCTTACCGAAGACCACCACAGCATGACAATTCACCAGCGAATATAGTTAAATCTGCTAACACTGACCCACAAAGCCATCCATAATCTGTCTCCTCCATATATCTCCGAACTAATCTCCTGATATCTTCCAATACGCAACCTCCGGTCTTCCCAAGACCTCCTTCTATTCTGCACACTCATAAATTTCACCCCCAATTGCCTCCAAGACTACTCATAAGTGTCCCCCATCCTCTGGAACTCTGTGCCTCGACACGTTTGATTATCTGCCACAGTCGGAACCTTCAGATGTAACTTGAAAACCTACCTCTCCATGAAGGCCTACAGCCTGACACGACCCTACTACCACCTCACCACCACCTAAGCTGCCGTGACCCCCTACCCTACTGTCTCCATCCCATTATCCTCGAGACTTTAGGCCTGCAAGGGTAGGGCCCTCTCTTTTCTGTACCAGTCTGTCATTATTAGTTTGTTCACCGTGTTTTTTTTTTATTTGTACACTGTATGTAACCCCTTACATGGACTCAATGGTGCTCTAAGCATAAATGATAATTATAATAATATTATATTACTACTTTTTTGTTTTTAACACAAATTGTTATATGGGGAAAAAGATTGACCAAAAACACCTGATTTAGACAATACATTATTCCTTGATGATGGCCGCACTGCAACCTTATTATAATGGGAATTGTTCAGTGTCAGTGATTACTGTTCTGTCCTGAAGGTTTGGACCGGAGTGGTCTCTACTGGTAATAACCAGTACTGCACACAGATAGAAGCATTTTCTAAGTTCTACCAGTAGGTGTCAGTAGCACTCAGGTTAACGGCATCACATAGAGATCAGGAGGCAGAAAAGCAGAATATGGAGAAATAGTGAGAAAGTACAAATACATGGATAGATACGTATTTTATGAAAAATGTAAAAGTTTTGTACAGTTTATTATCTCAAGCTTCCAATCAATAATAATTGTTTCAGATGTGACTGAGGGTAATGATATAATGATGATTTTGTGCTATAAATTGAATATTTTCTGTGTGTATAAAAGTCTGTGTCACGCTGTGTTGTCCTCTACACTGGCTATTCTCAGGCGCGGTCCCACTACTGATCGGCACGGGGGTTTTGACCTGCTCCGTTTCCGACCTGGGCCGGTTCACCCCTCATTAGGACAACCGGGTAGCTCCGAGCTCCCCCAGAGTCACCATATTGATGCCGAACTTAGTGCGGACACCCAATCGACATAGCACAGGGCAGCCCAGAACTCCTGGACTCAAGCGATCCACCAGCCTCAGCCTCCCTGGTGGTTGGGATTACAGGCGCACGCCACCGCACCCGGCAATGCCTATTGCTGCTATTACTGACTAGAGGCAGCTGGAGCCGTGACGTCATCGGGAACCACAGCGCCATCTCGTGTCTGCAGGGTGAAACTGCTATAAAGTCAATAACATAAGTCAGTATAGAGCTGCATGTCTGTAAGTTTATACCTGTTAGCATGTATACACCTATGTGTGTATATAACTACGGAGTAAGCTTTGGGCTGCGTACTGTGCTCGCTGTCTGATGGACATGGCTCAGCTACTGGGCGGCCTCCCGTTGTACCTGGTGTAGCTTACACTTCTGTATGAGGGCGGTTTGTCATTTCTAAAGCACAAACTCTCTGTTCAGACTCGGCATAGGCGTCTGCTTTGTTCTGTTATCTGAGGCCTGAGTCACATCTGTGGCATGGGTTCTGGTGAAATCTGAGACCAGGATGAGTGTCGGGACCATCAAACACCAGCAGAATTGGGGTTAGGCAATCTTTATGTTTTGAACAACAGGTCTTCCATTTAGCCTGTGTGTTTTGTTCCTCATATTAAATGGACTTCGTTTCCATTGGCGCTGAAGAGGTTACCAAGTCTTTGCATGGTGGTTGGAGACATGCACCTCCCTCTCACAGATGCTCCTGACCTGCTCATTTTCTCTCTCTATAAAACCTGGCCAGACATTATCATACCTGCCTGTGAAAGTTGGTGTGCTGAAGTTGGAGTTCGTAGTTGCTGCTGGAGATTGTTGTTTGCTGTTTTTGGGTGTATGCTTTCTCCTTTATCCAATTCCCATTTGGTTTGTACATTCCTATCCTTTCCTTTATTCCTCTCTACCCATGGTGACAGTTTTTGTATGTAAGTTGCTTTTTGTTATTCCTGTTTGTCTTACAACTTTATAGACTAACATATCTGTCCCAGGCCTCCTGGGGAGGGGCACAGATTAGGCCACTAACAGGAGCATAGTAAGGTCAGAGACTTGGGCTTTTCTGCCTATTAGAGTATGCCCAGGACAGGGATAGTTAGTGTCATGGGGGTACTGGGTAGACTACAGCTGATTACCCGGGCCCCTGCGATATCCCTCAGACTAGGGAAAACCCTGTCTGTCCCTCTCCCAGAATTTACACTGATGGTGTGCTTGTCTGGGCCGCCAGGCCTGACCCTGACTCCTGTTTCAGCCCTATGCTGAAACCTCCACCCGCCACCCAGTGATAAGACCACACACCAACCTACACAGAAAGTACAGACATGGAAAACTAAAAACGAACCACGCCGCAGACACACAGGAAAACACTATAATGTGCACAGGGCAAAAATAAACACAAATATAGGAAGGAGTAATATGACAAAGGATAATACACCACCAGATATGATACTTCAACTCCTAGACCACCACTCCAGACCGAGATCACCAGGCACAAGACACAAGCTATAATCGGCGACGCCCAAAGTCCAGAATGACTATTTAAAGGCCACGGGCGTGACCCAGCCTCCAACCAGATTACCAGCCAGATTAACCCTGGATAACCTGGATAAAATCTAGCCGGCGCCACTGAGCGTATAGTGGACAAATGTGGAATTATCGCTGTCTGTCGGATGCCCTAGTGTGAACAGCGTCCGACATGACAGTTAGGGTCCCATTTCCAGGGATAGTGTGAGGCCCCCCTTCCTTACCGAAGACCACCACAGCATGACAATTCACCAGCGAATATAGTTAAATCTGCTAACACTGACCCACAAAGCCATCCATAATCTGTCTCCTCCATATATCTCCGAACTAATCTCCTGATATCTTCCAATACGCAACCTCCGGTCTTCCCAAGACCTCCTTCTATTCTGCACACTCATAAATTTCACCCCCAATTGCCTCCAAGACTACTCATAAGTGTCCCCCATCCTCTGGAACTCTGTGCCTCGACACGTTTATCTGCCACAGTCGGAACCTTCAGATGGAACTTGAAAACCTACCTCTCCATGAAGGCCTACAGCCTGACACGACCCTACTACCACCTCACCACCACCTAAGCTGCCGTGACCCCCTACCCTACTGTCTCCATCCCATTATCCTCGAGACTGTAGGCCTGCAAGGGTAGGGCCCTCTCTTCTCTGTACCAGTCTGTCATTATTAGTTTGTTCACCGTGTTTTTTTTTTTATTTGTACACTGTATGTAACCCCTTACATGGACTCAATGGTGCTCTAAGCATAAATGATAATTATAATAATAGTATATTACTACTTTTTATTTTTAACACAGATTGTTATATGGGGAAAAAGATTGACCAAAAACACCTGATTTAGACAATACATTATTCCTTGATGATGGCCGCACTGCAACCTTATTATAATGGGAATTGCTCAGTGTCAGTGATTACTGTTCTGTCCTGAAGGTTTGGACCGGAGTGGTCTCTACTGGTAATAACCAGTACTGCACACAGATAGAAGCATTTTCTAAGTTCTACCAGTAGGTGTCAGTAGCACTCAGGGTAACGGCATCACATAGAGATCAGGAGGCAGAAAAGCAGAATATGGAGAAATAGTGAGAAAGTACAAATACATGGATAGATACGTATTTTATGAAAAATGTAAAAGTTTTGTACAGTTTATTATCTCGAGCTTCCAATCAATAATAATTGTTTCAGATGTGACTGAGGGTAATGATATAATGATGATTTTGTGCTATAAATTGAATATTTTCTGTGTGTATAAAAGTCTGTGTCACGCTGTGTTGTCCAGGCTGCTCTACACTGGCTATTCACAGGCGCGGTCCCACTACTGATCGGCACGGGGGTTTTGACCTGCTCCGTTTCCGACCTGGGCCGGTTCACCCCTCATTAGGACAACCTGGTAGCTCCGAGCTCCCCCAGAGTCACCATATTGATGCCGAACTTAGTGCGGACACCCGATCGACATAGCACAGGGCAGCCCAGAACTCCTGGACTCAAGCGATCCACCAGCCTCAGCCTCCCTGGTAGCTGGGATTACAGGCGCACGCCACCGCACCCGGCAATGTCTATTGCTGCTATTACTGACTAGAGGCTGCAGGAGCCGTGACGTCATCGGGAACCACAGCGCCATCTAGTGTCTGCAGGGTGAAACTGCTATAAAGTCAGTAACATAAGTCAGTATAGAGCTGCATGTATGTTAGTTTATACCTGTTAGCATGTATACACCTATGTGTGTATATAACTACGGAGTAAGCTTTGGGCTGCGTACCGTGCTCGCTGTCTGATGGACATGGCTCAGCTACTGGGCGGCCTCCCGTTGTACCTGGTGTAGCTTACACTTCTGTATGAGGGCGGTTTGTCATTTCTAAAGCACAAACTCTCTGTTCAGACTCGGCATAGGCGTCTGCTTTGTTCTGTTATCTGAGGCCTGAGTCACATCTGTGGCATGGGTTCTGGTGAAATCTGAGACCAGGATGAGTGTCGGGACCATCAGACAACAGCAGAATTGGGGTTAGGCAATCTTTGTGTTTTGAACAACAGGTCTTCCATTTAGCCTGTGTGTTTTGTTCCTCATATTAAATGGACTTCGTTTCCATTGGCGCTGAAGAGGTTACCAAGTCTTTGCATGCTGGTTGGAGACATGCACCTCCCTCTCACAGATGCTCCTGACCTGCTCATTTTCTCTCTCTATAAAACCTGGCCAGACATTATCATACCTGCCTGTGAAAGTTGGCTTGCTGGAGTTGGTGTACTGAAGTTGGAGTTCGTAGTTGCTGCTGGAGATTGTTGTTTGCTGTTTTTGGGTGTATGCTTTCTCCTTTATCCAATTCCCATTTGGTTTGTACATTCCTATCCTTTCCTTTATTCCTCTCTACCCATGGTGACAGTTTTTGTATGTAAGTTGCTTTTTGTTATTCCTGTTTGTCTTACAACTTTATAGACTAACATATCTGTCCCAGGCCTCCTGGGGAGGGGCACAGATTAGGCCACTAACAGGAGCATAGTAAGGTCAGAGACTTGGGCTTTTCTGACTATTAGAGTATGCCCAGGACAGGGATAGTTAGTGTCATGGGGGTACTGGGTAGACTACAGCTGATTACCCGGGCCCCTGCGATATCCCTCAGACTAGGGAAAACCCTGTCTGTCCCTCTCCCAGAATTTACACTGATGGTGTGCTTGTCTGGGCCGCCAGGCCTGACCCTGACTCCTGTTTCAGCCCTATGCTGAAACCTCCACCCGCCACCCAGTGATAAGACCACACACCAACCTACACAGAAAGTACAGACAGGGAAAACTAAAAACGCACCACGCCGCAGACACACAGGAAAACACTATAATGTGCACAGGGCAAAAATAAACACAAATATAGGAAGGAGTAATATGACAAAGGATAATACACCACCAGATATGATACTTCAACTCCTAGACCACCACTCCAGACCGAGATCACCAGGCACAAGACACAAGCTATAATCGGCGACGCCCAAAGTCCAGAATGACTATTTAAAGGCCACGGGCGTGACCCAGCCTCCAACCAGATTACCAGCCAGATTAACCCTGGATAACCTGGATAAAATCTAGCCGGCGCCACTGAGCGTATAGTGGACAAATGTGGAATTATCGCTGTCTGTCGGACGACCTAGTGTGAACAGCGTCCGACATGACAGTTAGGGTCCCATTTCCAGGGATAGTGTGAGGCCCCCCTTCCTTACCGAAGACCACCACAGCATGACAATTCACCAGCGAATATAGTTAAATCTGCTAACACTGACCCACAAAGCCATCCATAATCTGTCTCCTCCATATATCTCCGAACTAATCTCCTGATATCTTCCAATACGCAACCTCCGGTCTTCCCAAGACCTCCTTCTATTCTGCACACTCATAAATTTCACCCCCAATTGCCTCCAAGACTACTCATAAGTGTCCCCCATCCTCTGGAACTCTGTGCCTCGACACGTTTGATTATCTGCCACAGTCGGAACCTTCAGATGTAACTTGAAAACCTACCTCTCCATGAAGGCCTACAGCCTGACACGACCCTACTACCACCTCACCACCACCTAAGCTGCCGTGACCCCCTACCCTACTGTCTCCATCCCATTATCCTCGAGACTTTAGGCCTGCAAGGGTAGGGCCCTCTCTTTTCTGTACCAGTCTGTCATTATTAGTTTGTTCACCGTGTTTTTTTTTTATTTGTACACTGTATGTAACCCCTTACATGGACTCAATGGTACTCTAAGCATAAATGATAATTATAATAATATTATATTACTACTTTTTTGTTTTTAACACAAATTGTTATATGGGGAAAAAGATTGACCAAAAACACCTGATTTAGACAATACATTATTCCTTGATGATGGCCGCACTGCAACCTTATTATAATGGGAATTGTTCAGTGTCAGTGATTACTGTTCTGTCCTGAAGGTTTGGACCGGAGTGGTCTCTACTGGTAATAACCAGTACTGCACACAGATAGAAGCATTTTCTAAGTTCTACCAGTAGGTGTCAGTAGCACTCAGGTTAACGGCATCACATAGAGATCAGGAGGCAGAAAAGCAGAATATGGAGAAATAGTGAGAAAGTACAAATACATGGATAGATACGTATTTTATGAAAAATGTAAAAGTTTTGTACAGTTTATTATCTCAAGCTTCCAATCAATAATAATTGTTTCAGATGTGACTGAGGGTAATGATATAATGATGATTTTGTGCTATAAATTGAATATTTTCTGTGTGTATAAAAGTCTGTGTCACGCTGTGTTGTCCTCTACACTGGCTATTCTCAGGCGCGGTCCCACTACTGATCGGCACGGGGGTTTTGACCTGCTCCGTTTCCGACCTGGGCCGGTTCACCCCTCATTAGGACAACCGGGTAGCTCCGAGCTCCCCCAGAGTCACCATATTGATGCCGAACTTAGTGCGGACACCCGATCGACATAGCACAGGGCAGCCCAGAACTCCTGGACTCAAGCGATCCACCAGCCTCAGCCTCCCTGGTGGTTGGGATTACAGGCGCACGCCACCGCACCCGGCAATGCCTATTGCTGCTATTACTGACTAGAGGCAGCTGGAGCTGTGACGTCATCGGGAACCACAGCGCCATCTCGTGTCTGCAGGGTGAAACTGCTATAAAGTCAATAACATAAGTCAGTATAGAGCTGCATGTCTGTAAGTTTATACCTGTTAGCATGTATACACCTATGTGTGTATATAACTACGGAGTAAGCTTTGGGCTGCGTACTGTGCTCGCTGTCTGATGGACATGGCTCAGCTACTGGGCGGCCTCCCGTTGTACCTGGTGTAGCTTACACTTCTGTATGAGGGCGGTTTGTCATTTCTAAAGCACAAACTCTCTGTTCAGACTCGGCATAGGCGTCTGCTTTGTTCTGTTATCTGAGGCCTGAGTCACATCTGTGGCATGGGTTCTGGTGAAATCTGAGACCAGGATGAGTGTCGGGACCATCAAACACCAGCAGAATTGGGGTTAGGCAATCTTTATGTTTTGAACAACAGGTCTTCCATTTAGCCTGTGTGTTTTGTTCCTCATATTAAATGGACTTCGTTTCCATTGGCGCTGAAGAGGTTACCAAGTCTTTGCATGGTGGTTGGAGACATGCACCTCCCTCTCACAGATGCTCCTGACCTGCTCATTTTCTCTCTCTATAAAACCTGGCCAGACATTATCATACCTGCCTGTGAAAGTTGGTGTGCTGAAGTTGGAGTTCGTAGTTGCTGCTGGAGATTGTTGTTTGCTGTTTTTGGGTGTATGCTTTCTCCTTTATCCAATTCCCATTTGGTTTGTACATTCCTATCCTTTCCTTTTTTCCTCTCTACCCATGGTGACAGTTTTTGTATGTAAGTTGCTTTTTGTTATTCCTGTTTGTCTTACAACTTTATAGACTAACATATCTGTCCCAGGCCTTCTGGGGAGGGGACAGATTAGGCCACTAACAGGAGCATAGTAAGGTCAGAGACTTGGGCTTTTCTGCCTTTTAGAGTATGCCCAGGACAGGGACAGTTAGTGTCACGGGGGTACTGGGTAGACTACAGCTGATTTCCGGGGCCCCTGCGATATCCCTCAGACTAGGGAAAACCCTGTCTGTCCCTCTCCCAGAATTTACACTGATGGTGTGCTTGTCTGGGCCGCCAGGCCTGACCCTGACTCCTGTTTCAGCCCTATGCTGAAACCTCCACCCGCCACCCAGTGATAAGACCACACACCAACCTACACAGAAAGTACAGACAGGGAAAACTAAAAACGCACCACGCCGCAGACACACAGGAAAACACTATAATGTGCACAGGGCAAAAATAAACACAAATATAGGAAGGAGAAATATGACAAAGGATAATACACCACCAGATACGATACTTCAACTCCTAGACCACCACTCCAGACCGAGATCACCAGGCACAAGACACAAGCTATAATCGGCGACGCCCAAAGACCAGAATGACTATTTAAAGGCCACGGGCGTGACCCAGCCTCTAACCAGATTACCAGCCAGATTAACCCTGGATAACCTGGATAAAATATAGCCGGCACCACTGAGCGCATAGTGGACAAATGTGGAATTATCGCTGTCTGTCGGACGCCCTAGTGTGAACAGCGTCCGACATGACAGTTAGGGTCCCATTTCCAGGGATAGTGTGAGGCCCCCCTTCCTTACCGAAGACCACCACAGCATGACAATTCACCAGCGAATATAGTTAAATCTGCTAACACTGACTTACAAAGCCATCCATAATCTGTCTCCTCCATATATCTCTGAACTAATCTCCTGATATCTTCCAATACGCAACCTCCGGTCTTCCCAAGACCTCCTTCTATTCTGCACACTCATAAATTTCACCCCCAATTGCCTCCAAGACTACTCATAAGTGTCCCCCATCCTCTGGAACTCTGTGCCTCGACACGTTTGATTATCTTCCACAGTCGGAACCTTCAGATGGAACTTGAAAACCTACCTCTCCATGAAGGCCTACAGCCTGACACGACCCTACTACCACCTCACCACCACCTAAGCTGCCGTGACCCCCTACCCTACTGTCTCCATCCCATTATCCTCGAGACTGTAGGCCTGCAAGGGTAGGGCCCTCTCTTTTCTGTACCAGTCTGTCATTATTAGTTTGTTCACCGTGTTTTTTTTTATTTGTACACTGTATGTAACCCCTTACATGGACTCAATGGTGCTCTAAGCATAAATGATAATTATAATAATATTATATTACTACTTTTTATTTTTAACACAGATTGTTATATGGGGAAAAAGATTGACCAAAAACACCTGATTTAGACAATACATTATTCCTTGATGATGGCCGCACTGCAACCTTATTATAATGGGAATTGCTCAGTGTCAGTGATTACTGTTCTGTCCTGAAGGTTTGGACCGGAGTGGTCTCTACTGGTAATAACCAGTACTGCACACAGATAGAAGCATTTTCTAAGTTCTACCAGTAGGTGTCAGTAGCACTCAGGGTAACGGCATCACATAGAGATCAGGAGGCAGAAAAGCAGAATATGGAGAAATAGTGAGAAAGTACAAATACATGGATAGATACGTATTTTATGAAAAATGTAAAAGTTTTGTACAGTTTATTATCTCGAGCTTCCAATCAATAATAATTGTTTCAGATGTGACGTAATGATATAATGATGATGTGAGGTAATGATATAATGATGATTTTGTGCTATAAATTGAATATTTTCTGTGTGTATAAAAGTCTGTGTCACGCTGTGTTGTCCAGGCTGCTCTACACTGGCTATTCACAGGCGCGGTCCCACTACTGATCGGCACGGGGGTTTTGACCTGCTCCGTTTCCGACCTGGGCCGGTTCACCCCTCATTAGGACAACCTGGTAGCTCCGAGCTCCCCCAGAGTCACCATATTGATGCCGAACTTAGTGCGGACACCCGATCGACATAGCACAGGGCAGCCCAGAACTCCTGGACTCAAGCGATCCACCAGCCTCAGCCTCCCTGGTAGCTGGGATTACAGGCGCACGCCACCGCACCCGGCAATGTCTATTGCTGCTATTACTGACTAGAGGCTGCAGGAGCCGTGACGTCATCGGGAACCACAGCGCCATCTAGTGTCTGCAGGGTGAAACTGCTATAAAGTCAGTAACATAAGTCAGTATAGAGCTGCATGTATGTTAGTTTATACCTGTTAGCATGTATACACCTATGTGTGTATATAACTACGGAGTAAGCTTTGGGCTGCGTACCGTGCTCGCTGTCTGATGGACATGGCTCAGCTACTGGGCGGCCTCCCGTTGTACCTGGTGTAGCTTACACTTCTGTATGAGGGCGGTTTGTCATTTCTAAAGCACAAACTCTCTGTTCAGACTCGGCATAGGCGTCTGCTTTGTTCTGTTATCGGAGTCCTGAGTCACATCTGTGGCATGGGTTCTGGTGAAATCTGAGACCAGGATGAGTGTCGGGACCATCAGACACCAGCAGAATTGGGGTTAGGCAATCTTTGTGTTTTGAACAACAGGTCTTCCATTTAGCCTGTGTGTTTTGTTCCTCATATTAAATGGACTTCGTTTCCATTGGCGCTGAAGAGGTTACCAAGTCTTTGCATGCTGGTTGGAGACATGCACCTCCCTCTCACAGATGCTCCTGACCTGCTCATTTTCTCTCTCTATAAAACCTGGCCAGACATTATCATAACTGCCTGTGAAAGTTGGCTTGCTGGAGTTGGTGTGCTGAAGTTGGAGTTCGTAGTTGCTGCTGGAGATTGTTGTTTGCTGTTGTTGGGTGTATGCTTTCTCCTTTATCCAATTCCCATTTGGTTTGTACATTCCTATCCTTTCCTTTATTCCTCTCTACCCATGGTGACAGTTTTTGTATGTAAGTTGCTTTTTGTTATTCCTGTTTGTCTTACAACTTTATAGACTAACATATCTGTCCCAGGCCTCCTGGGGAGGGGCACAGATTAGGCCACTAACAGGAGCATAGTAAGGTCAGAGACTTGGGCTTTTCTGCCTATTAGAGTATGCCCAGGACAGGGATAGTTAGTGTCATGGGGGTACTGGGTAGACTACAGCTGATTACCCGGGCCCCTGCGATATCCCTCAGACTAGGGAAAACCCTGTCTGTCCCTCTCCCAGAATTTACACTGATGGTGTGCTTGTCTGGGCCGCCAGGCCTGACCCTGACTCCTGTTTCAGCCCTATGCTGAAACCTCCACCCGCCACCCAGTGATAAGACCACACACCAACCTACACAGAAAGTACAGACAGGGAAAACTAAAAACGAACCACGCCGCAGACACACAGGAAAACACTATAATGTGCACAGGGCAAAAATAAACACAAATATAGGAAGGAGTAATATGACAAAGGATAATACACCACCAGATATGATACTTCAACTCCTAGACCACCACTCCAGACCGAGATCACCAGGCACAAGACACAAGCTATAATCGGCGACGCCCAAAGTCCAGAATGACTATTTAAAGGCCACGGGCGTGACCCAGCCTCCAACCAGATTACCAGCCAGATTAACCCTGGATAACCTGGATAAAATCTAGCCGGCGCCACTGAGCGTATAGTGGACAAATGTGGAATTATCGCTGTCTGTCGGATGCCCTAGTGTGAACAGCGTCCGACATGACAGTTAGGGTCCCATTTCCAGGGATAGTGTGAGGCCCCCCTTCCTTACCGAAGACCACCACAGCATGACAATTCACCAGCGAATATAGTTAAATCTGCTAACACTGACCCACAAAGCCATCCATAATCTGTCTCCTCCATATATCTCCGAACTAATCTCCTGATATCTTCCAATACGCAACCTCCGGTCTTCCCAAGACCTCCTTCTATTCTGCACACTCATAAATTTCACCCCCAATTGCCTCCAAGACTACTCATAAGTGTCCCCCATCCTCTGGAACTCTGTGCCTCGACACGTTTATCTGCCACAGTCGGAACCTTCAGATGGAACTTGAAAACCTACCTCTCCATGAAGGCCTACAGCCTGACACGACCCTACTACCACCTCACCACCACCTAAGCTGCCGTGACCCCCTACCCTACTGTCTCCATCCCATTATCCTCGAGACTGTAGGCCTGCAAGGGTAGGGCCCTCTCTTCTCTGTACCAGTCTGTCATTATTAGTTTGTTCACCGTGTTTTTTTTTTTATTTGTACACTGTATGTAACCCCTTACATGGACTCAATGGTGCTCTAAGCATAAATGATAATTATAATAATAGTATATTACTACTTTTTATTTTTAACACAGATTGTTATATGGGGAAAAAGATTGACCAAAAACACCTGATTTAGACAATACATTATTCCTTGATGATGGCCGCACTGCAACCTTATTATAATGGGAATTGCTCAGTGTCAGTGATTACTGTTCTGTCCTGAAGGTTTGGACCGGAGTGGTCTCTACTGGTAATAACCAGTACTGCACACAGATAGAAGCATTTTCTAAGTTCTACCAGTAGGTGTCAGTAGCACTCAGGGTAACGGCATCACATAGAGATCAGGAGGCAGAAAAGCAGAATATGGAGAAATAGTGAGAAAGTACAAATACATGGATAGATACGTATTTTATGAAAAATGTAAAAGTTTTGTACAGTTTATTATCTCGAGCTTCCAATCAATAATAATTGTTTCAGATGTGACTGAGGGTAATGATATAATGATGATTTTGTGCTATAAATTGAATATTTTCTGTGTGTATAAAAGTCTGTGTCACGCTGTGTTGTCCAGGCTGCTCTACACTGGCTATTCACAGGCGCGGTCCCACTACTGATCGGCACGGGGGTTTTGACCTGCTCCGTTTCCGACCTGGGCCGGTTCACCCCTCATTAGGACAACCTGGTAGCTCCGAGCTCCCCCAGAGTCACCATATTGATGCCGAACTTAGTGCGGACACCCGATCGACATAGCACAGGGCAGCCCAGAACTCCTGGACTCAAGCGATCCACCAGCCTCAGCCTCCCTGGTAGCTGGGATTACAGGCGCACGCCACCGCACCCGGCAATGTCTATTGCTGCTATTACTGACTAGAGGCTGCAGGAGCCGTGACGTCATCGGGAACCACAGCGCCATCTAGTGTCTGCAGGGTGAAACTGCTATAAAGTCAGTAACATAAGTCAGTATAGAGCTGCATGTATGTTAGTTTATACCTGTTAGCATGTATACACCTATGTGTGTATATAACTACGGAGTAAGCTTTGGGCTGCGTACCGTGCTCGCTGTCTGATGGACATGGCTCAGCTACTGGGCGGCCTCCCGTTGTACCTGGTGTAGCTTACACTTCTGTATGAGGGCGGTTTGTCATTTCTAAAGCACAAACTCTCTGTTCAGACTCGGCATAGGCGTCTGCTTTGTTCTGTTATCTGAGGCCTGAGTCACATCTGTGGCATGGGTTCTGGTGAAATCTGAGACCAGGATGAGTGTCGGGACCATCAGACACCAGCAGAATTGGGGTTAGGCAATCTTTGTGTTTTGAACAACAGGTCTTCCATTTAGCCTGTGTGTTTTGTTCCTCATATTAAATGGACTTCGTTTCCATTGGCGCTGAAGAGGTTACCAAGTCTTTGCATGCTGGTTGGAGACATGCACCTCCCTCTCACAGATGCTCCTGACCTGCTCATTTTCTCTCTCTATAAAACCTGGCCAGACATTATCATACCTGCCTGTGAAAGTTGGTGTGCTGAAGTTGGAGTTCGTAGTTGCTGCTGGAGATTGTTGTTTGCTGTTTTTGGGTGTATGCTTTCTCCTTTATCCAATTCCCATTTGGTTTGTACATTCCTATCCTTTCCTTTTTTCCTCTCTACCCATGGTGACAGTTTTTGTATGTAAGTTGCTTTTTGTTATTCCTGTTTGTCTTACAACTTTATAGACTAACATATCTGTCCCAGGCCTCCTGGGGAGGGGACAGATTAGGCCACTAACAGGAGCATAGTAAGGTCAGAGACTTGGGCTTTTCTTCCTTTTAGAGTATGCCCAGGACAGGGATAGTTAGTGTCACGGGGGTACTGGGTAGACTACAGCTGATTTCCGGGGCCCCTGCGATATCCCTCAGACTAGGGAAAACCCTGTCTGTCCCTCTCCCAGAATTTACACTGATGGTGTGCTTGTCTGGGCCGCCAGGCCTGACCCTGACTCCTGTTTCAGCCCTATGCTGAAACCTCCACCCGCCACCCAGTGATAAGACCACACACCAACCTACACAGAAAGTACAGACAGGGAAAACTAAAAACGCACCACGCCGCAGACACACAGGAAAACACTATAATGTGCACAGGGCGAAAATAAACACAAATATAGGAAGGAGAAATATGACAAAGAATAATACACCACCAGACACGATACTTCAACTCCTAGACCACCACTCCAGACCGAGATCACCAGGCACAAGACACAAGCTATAATCGGCGACGCCCAAAGACCAGAATGACTATTTAAAGGCCACGGGCGTGACCCAGCCTCCAACCAGATTACCAGCCAGATTAACCCTGGATAACCTGGATAAAATCTAGCCGGCACCACTGAGCGCATAGTGGACAAATGTGGAATTATCGCTGTCTGTCGGACGCCCTAGTGTGAACAGCGTCCGACATGACAGTTAGGGTCCCATTTCCAGGGATAGTGTGAGGCCCCCCTTCCTTACCGAAGACCACCACAGCATGACAATTCACCAGCGAATATAGTTAAATCTGCTAACACTGACCCACAAAGCCATCCATAATCTGTCTCCTCCATATATCTCTGAACTAATCTCCTGATATCTTCCAATACGCAACCTCCGGTCTTCCCAAGACCTCCTTCTATTCTGCACACTCATAAATTTCACCCCCAATTGCCTCCAAGACTACTCATAAGTGTCCCCCATCCTCTGGAACTCTGTGCCTCGACACGTTTGATTATCTTCCACAGTCGGAACCTTCAGATGGAACTTGAAAACCTACCTCTCCATGAAGGCCTACAGCCTGACACGACCCTACTACCACCTCACCACCACCTAAGCTGCCGTGACCCCCTACCCTACTGTCTCCATCCCATTATCCTCGAGACTGTAGGCCTGCAAGGGTAGGGCCCTCTCTTTTCTGTACCAGTCTGTCATTATTAGTTTGTTCACTGTGTTTTTTTTTATTTGTACACTGTATGTAACCCCTTACATGGACTCAATGGTGCTCTAAGCATAAATGATAATTATAATAATATTATATTCCTACTTTTTATTTTTAACACAGATTGTTATATGGGGAAAAAGATTGACCAAAAACACCTGATTTAGACAATACATTATTCCTTGATGATGGCCGCACTGCAACCTTATTATAATGGGAATTGCTCAGTATCAGTGATTACTGTTCTGTCCTGAAGGTTTGGACCGGAGTGGTCTCTACTGGTAATAACCAGTACTGCACACAGATAGAAGCATTTTCTAAGTTCTACCAGTAAGTGTCAGTAGCACTCAGGGTAACGGCATCACATAGAGATCAGGAGGCAGAAAAGCAGAATATGGAGAAATAGTGAGAAAGTACATACATGGTAAGTAAATACATGGATAGATACGTATTTTATGAAAAATGTAAAAGTTTTGTACAGTTTATTATCTCGAGCTTCCAATCAATAATAATTGTTTCAGATGTGACTGAGGGTAATGATATAATGATGATTTTGTGCTATAAATTGAATATTTTCTGTGTGTATAAAAGTCTGTGTCACGCTGTGTTGTCCAGGATGCTCTACACTGGCTATTCACAGGCGCGGTCCCACTACTGATCGGCACGGGGGTTTTGACCTGCTCCGTTTCCGTCCTGGGCCGGTTCACCCCTCATTAGGACAACCTGGTAGCTCCGAGCTCCCCCAGAGTCACCATATTGATGCCGAACTTAGTGCGGACACCCGATCGACATAGCACAGGGCAGCCCAGAACTCCTGGACTCAAGCGATCCACCAGCCTCAGCCTCCCTGGTAGCTGAGATTACAGGCGCACACCACCGCACCCGGCAATGTGTATTGCTGCTATTACTGACTAGAGGCTGCAGGAGCCGTGACGGCATCGGGAACCACAGCGCCATCTAGTGTCTGCAGGGTGAAACTGCTATAAAGTCAGTAACATAAGTCAGTATAGAGCTGCATGTATGTTAGTTTATACCTGTTAGCATGTATACACCTATGTGTGTATATAACTACGGAGTAAGCTTTGGGCTGCGTACCGTGCTCGCTGTCTGATGGACATGGCTCAGCTACTGGGCGGCCTCCCGTTGTACCTGGTGTAGCTTACACGTCTGTATGAGGGCGGTTTGTCATTTCTAAAGCACAAACTCTCTGTTCAGACTCGGCATAGGCGTCTGCTTTGTTCTGTTATCTGAGGCCTGAGTCACATCTGTGGCATGGGTTCTGGTGAAATCTGAGACCAGGATGAGTGTCGGGACCATCAAACACCAGCAGAATTGGGGTTAGGCAATCTTTGTGTTTTGAACAACAGGTCTTCCATTTAGCCTGTGTGTTTTGTTCCTCATATTAAATGGACTTCGTTTCCATTGGCGCTGAAGAGGTTACCAAGTCTTTGCATGGTGGTTGGAGACATGCACCTCCCTCTCACAGATGCTCCTGACCTGCTCATTTTCTCTCTCTATAAAACCTGGCCAGACATTATCATACCTGCCTGTGAAAGTTGGCTTGCTGGAGTTGGTGTGCTGAAGTTGGAGTTCGTAGTTGCTGCTGGAGATTGTTGTTTGCTGTTTTTGGGTGTATGCTTTCTCCTTTATCAAATTCCCATTTGGTTTGTACATTCCTATCCTTTCCTTTTTTCCTCTCTACCCATGGTGACAGTTTTTGTATGTAAGTTGCTTTTTGTTATTCCTGTTTGTCTTACAACTTTATAGACTAACATATCTGTCCCAGGCCTCCTGGGGAGGGGACAGATTAGGCCACTAACAGGAGCATAGTAAGGTCAGAGACTTGGGCTTTTCTGCCTTTTAGAGTATGCCCAGGACAGGGATAGTTAGTGTCACGGGGGTACTGGGTAGACTACAGCTGATTACCCGGGCCCCTGCGATATCCCTCAGACTAGGGAAAACCCTGTCTGTCCCTCTCCCAGAATTTACACTGATGGTGTGCTTGTCTGGGCCGCCAGGCCTGACCCTGACTCCTGTTTCAGCCCTATGCTGAAACCTCCACCCGCCACCCAGTGATAAGACCACACACCAACCTACACAGAAAGTACAGACAGGGAAAACTAAAAACGCACCACGCCGCAGACACACAGGAAAACACTATAATGTGCACAGGGCAAAAATAAACACAAATATAGGAAGGAGAAATATGACAAAGGATAATACACCACCAGATACGATACTTCAACTCCTAGACCACAACTCCAGACCGAGATCACCAGGCACAAGACACAAGCTATAATCGGCGACGCCCAAATACCAGAATGACTATTTAAAGGCCACGGGCGTGACCCAGCCTCCAACCAGATTACCAGCGAGATTAACCCTGGATAACCTGGATTAAATGTAGCAGGCACCACTGAGCGTATAGTGGACAAATGTGGAATTATCGCTGTCTGTCGGACGCCCTAGTGTGAACAGCGTCCGACATGACAGTTAGGGTCCCATTTCCAGGGATAGTGTGAGGCCCCCCTTCCTTACCGAAGACCACCACAGCATGACAATTCACCAGCGAATATAGTTAAATCTGCTAACACTGACCCACAAAGCCATCCATAATCTATCTCCTCCATATATCTCCGAACTAATCTCCTGATATCTTCCAATACGCAACCTCCGGTCTTCCCAAGACCTCCTTCTATTCTGCACACTCATAAATTTCACCCCCAATTGCCTCCAAGACTACTCATAAGTGTCCCCCATCCTCTGGAACTCTGTGCCTCGACACGTTTGATTATCTGCCACAGTCGGAACCTTCAGATGGAACTTGAAAACCTACCTCTCCATGAAGGCCTACAGCCTGACACGACCCTACTACCACCTCACCACCACCTAAGCTGCCGTGACCCCCTACCCTACTGTCTCCATCCCATTATCCTCGAGACTGTAGGCCTGCAAGGGTAGGGCCCTCTCTTTTCTGTACCAGTCTGTCATTATTAGTTTGTTCACCGTGTTTTTTTTTATTTGTACACTGTATGTAACCCCTTACATGGACTCAATGGTGCTCTAAGCATAAATGATAATTATAATAATATTATATTACTACTTTTTATTTTTAACACAGATTGTTATATGGGGAAAAAGATTGACCAAAAACACCTGATTTAGACAATACATTATTCCTTGATGATGGCCGCACTGCAACCTTATTATAATGGGAATTGCTCAGTGTCAGTGATTACTGTTCTGTCCTGAAGGTTTGGACCGGAGTGGTCTCTACTGGTAATAACCAGTACTGCACACAGATAGAAGCATTTTCTAAGTTCTACCAGTAGGTGTCAGTAGCACTCAGGTTAACGGCATCACATAGAGATCAGGAGGCAGAAAAGCAGAATATGGAGAAATAGTGAGAAAGTACAAATACATGGATAGATACGTATTTTATGAAAAATGTAAAAGTTTTGTACAGTTTATTATCTCGAGCTTCCAATCAATAATAATTGTTTCAGATGTGACTGAGGGTAATGATATAATGATGATTTTGTGCTATAAATTGAATATTTTCTGTGTGTATAAAAGTCTGTGTCACGCTGTGTTGTCCAGGCTGCTCTACACTGGCTATTCACAGGCGCGGTCCCACTACTGATCGGCACGGGGGTTTTGACCTGCTCCGTTTCCGACCTGGGCCGATTCACCCCTCATTAGGACAACCTGGTAGCTCAGAGCTCCCCCAGAGTCACCATATTAATGCCGAACTTAGTGCGGACACCCGATCGACATAGCACAGGGCAGCCCAGAACTCCTGGACTCAAGCGATCCACCAGCCTCAGCCTCCCTGGTAGTTGTGATTACAGGCACACGCCACCGCACCCGGCAATGTCTATTGCTGCTATTACTGACTAGAGGCTGCAGGAGCCGTGACGTCATCGGGAACCACAGCGCCATCTAGTGTCTGCAGGGTGAAACTGCTATAAAGTCAGTAACATAAGTCAGTATAGAGCTGCATGTATGTTAGTTTATACCTGTTAGCATGTATACACCTATGTGTGTATATAACTACGGAGTAAGCTTTGGGCTGCGTACTGTGCTCGCTGTCTGATGGACATGGCTCAGCTACTGGGCGGCCTCCCGTTGTACCTGGTGTAGCTTACACTTCTGTATGAGGGCGGTTTGTCATCTCTAAAGCACAAACTCTCTGTTCAGACTCGGCATAGGCGTCTACTTTGTTCTGTTATCTGAGGCCTGAGTCACATCTGTGGCATGGGTTCTGGTGAAATCTGAGACCAGGATGAGTGTCGGGACTGTTCTGTCCCCACATGAGGCGAATGGAGGTGTGGTTGTTTAATAAGTGTTGTGAGAGAGAAACGTACCTCCGTATTTCTTCGATGTGAGGCAGACAGGACCAATGCTGCTCAGCGTCCAGAGAGATGATGCACTCCAGGGATTGTGTAATCCAGACTTGTTTATTTTGTTGATCTGGACATACAGCGTATAACTGGTAATACAGAACTTCTCCAGAAATGCAGGGTAGACAGGGTACAATAAGATGTAGCACCAAGTGTGTCTGCAAGTGTGAGCAGCATGAAAGAGTGGTCGAAAGACTGATGCCTTCCTAAGCCCAGTTCAAAAGCACGTCCTCTCACAACAGAAAGTAAACTGGAAATGGCTGCCAGAGGAAGAGAAGATTTGACCCCTGAACCGGATGTAAGACATGCCCACAAGAAATACATGAAAAACAAGCTGCCATACAGAAAACGGCCATTGGGTGGCAGCAGAGTAAAATATAACAACATACATGGAAACTGAGGAATATACATGGAACAGCACACTCCCCGTCTGAAATTCCGAAAGGGATTTCACTATATCAATGTCCTTAAAAAGTCCAACAACCTAGAAAATGAAACCAAACATGCATGTAATGCAATAATAACTTTAAACAAGACATTAAGTCAGTTCCTGAGATAATCCAATGGAAAACCCATCTTCGGATCAGAGAAGCCGCACTAGGCCAAACTATCTCTGACCCACTGTAATCCAATGGGTAAAGTACTAGTGCAGTGTTCTGTTCATAGTTTATCCTACCGGAATGTCCTCGACTGGTAGTACCAGTACGAGCTCGTGGATTGGCCTCTGAAATGTCTTAGGTTCACCTTTCCTAAGGACTTTCAGCTCCACCTTCCGGACATTACCGTCTTCACTAGGGAAAGTCTTTTTAATGATTCCCATAGGCCAGTCAATCCTTTGAGCTTGTTGTTCCTTCATTAACACAATATCTCCTTCCTTCAAGTTCGGTTTACTCTGTCGCCATTTTCTTCTTCCTTGCAGGACCACAAGATACTCCTTTCTCCATCGGTTCCAGAAGTAATTGGCGAGGTACTGTACGCGTTTCCACTGCTTCTGGTAGGAGTTTGCGTGAGTAAACTCTCCACTGACTGTTAGCGGGTTCCCGATCTTTTGGGTAAGAAGAGTAGCCGGCGTAAGAATAGTTGGCGTTTCAGGATCCATTGACACTGGGACAAGGGGTCTTGAGTTGATTATGGCAGAAACTTCAGCCAGAAGAGTAACCAAGGTCTCATGCGTAAGTCTTGAAGAGTTTATGTCCATAAGCATAGAGTTCAAGATGTTGCGTGAGATCCCGATCATCCTTTCCCAGGAACCTCCCATGTGAGAACTATGCGGAGGATTGAAGATCCAGGTGCAACCACTTTCTGCCAGTTGATCCTGAATTGACTTGATGTCAATATCCAGCTCTCGACATGCACCGATGAAGTTGCTTCCGCGGTCGGACCTTAACTGTTTCACTGGTCCTCTGATCGCTAGAAACCGCCGAAGGGCGTTAATCAGGCTGGATGTGTCCATAGATTCTATCACTTCTATGTGAACGGCACGGACACTCATGCAAGTGAATAGTACGGCCCAACGTTTGCTGTTGGCATGACCTCCACGAGTCCTGCGTGCAGATACTATCCATGGCCCAAAGACGTCTAGGCCAACGTAGGTAAAAGGCGGTTCGGTGCTCAGTCTGTCGAAGGGTAGGTCAGCCATTTGTTGATGTACCTGTTTTCCTCTAGGTTTGCGACATTGCACACAGCGATGTACTGATCCCGCTACACGTCTTTTCATGCCTATGATCCAAAGTCCCGCAGACCGTATCTTGCCCTCTGTGATCTGCCTGCCTTGGTGTTCAGTTTTTTCATGAAAGTGCCGAATCAGTAGATCGGTGATGTCTACTGGGAATGATGCAAGGATGTTGCTCTGAAAACTCTAGCTTGGCTCGACTTAATCGACCTCCGACTCTCAGCAAACCGAAGCTGTCCATTAGTGGATTCAAATGGGCAATGGGGCTTTTCGGAGGGATCTGCTGTTTGTGGTATAAGCATTCCCATTCGGTACTGAATACACTCTGCTGGACATAAAGTATTATAAGAGACTCACAGTGAGAAATGTCCTCAGCAGAGAGTGGTTTTTGACAGACGTGCCAACCATGACAGTCTTTGTCTCCATGTGAATTGTGATAAGATCTCGCAATGTGGACTAACCTTGCAATAGTCCTGACGAGTTTCATCCAATTGGAGAAGCGTTCGAAGCGCTGACAACCGAGGGTGGAGGTTGGTTTTGCATTCGTGGCCAGAGCACTGACCTCGGAGCGGACTTCTGGATCATCGTCGAGATCCTGGATGCTGAAGAGTTCCTGAACACATTCACTTCCCTTCTGTTCCAGCAGAAACTTTGGACCTGAAAGCCAAGAAGAGTTAGCAAAGGAATTTATAGACATAGGTCTAGTGGCATGGTCGGCTGGATTAAGTTCAGATGGGATATAGTGCCACTGTTCAGGTTTGGAAGACCTTCTTATTCTCTCAATGCGGTTACTGACGTACACGTAGAAGCGCCTTGTTTGGTTGTAGATGTAACCTAAGACAACTTTACTGTCACTGTAGTATTGTACGTCATCTATGTGAGTGTCCAGCTCATGCTGAATAAAGTCTGCGAGTTCTACTGCAAGCACAGCCCCACAGAGTTCCAGCCTGGGAATAGTGTGGTCAGGCTTGGGAGCCAACTTAGCTTTGCCGAAAACGAACCCAACATGATCTTGATTGTCAGATCCCGTTACCTTCAGGTAGACAACAGCTGCAATGGCCTCCGTGGATGCATCCGAGAACACATGGAGTTCCGTCCTGGTGCTAGCAGCAAGTGAGATTCCAGCGTAGCATCTCGGTATATGGATTTTATCCAAGGCACACAAAGACTGCTTCCAGGTTTCCCATTTTGGTTCCTTATCAGGAGGTAGAGGGGTATCCCAGTCCTTGACAGTTTCGGACAGCTGTCTCAGAAGGGATTTACCTTATATGGTAATTGGTGCTACGAATCCCAGTGGGTCATACAGGCTATTTACCACTGACAGGACACCACATTTAGTGAATGGTTTGTCTGCACAGTTGATTTGGAATCCGAAGGTGTCGGCTGACAGGTTCCACCTCAGGCCTAAGCTTCTCTGCACAGGCGGACGGTCTGGTCCCAGGTCTATGTCCTTGAATCCAGGTGCGTGGTCGCTTGACTCAAAGGCTCTCATGACAGCTGGGCTGTTTGAGGCAATTTTGTGCAGTCTAAGCTTAGCTCGGTACAGCATATGTTGGGTCCTTTTGAGTAGGTCGATTGCAGCTTCTTCTGTAGGTAGAGATTTTAGTCCATCATCTACGTAGAAGTCTTTCTCTACAAAGTCTCTGGCGTCTGTTCCATACTCGGACTCTCCTTCTTGTGCGGTTCTCCGCAGGCCATATGTTGCCACAGCGGGTGAAGGGCTGTTCCCGAATACGTGCACCCGCATGCGATACTCCACCATCTCTTTGCTGGGGTCATTGTCCTTGTACCACAGGAACCTGAGGAAATTCCTGTGGTCCTCTCGGACTATGAAACAGTGGAACATCTGTTCAATGTCGGCGGTGATGGCAATGGGCTCTTTCCTGAACCTCATCAACACTCCTACTAGGTTGTTTGTCAGATTAGGACCTGTGAGGAGGACATCATTGAGAGATACGCCTTGATGTTTGGCGCTTGAATCAAAGACAACTCTAATTTGTTTAGGTTTCTTCGGGTGATATACTCCAAATGAGGGTAGGTACCAGCACTCCTCGTTTTCCTTTAAGGGAGACGCTGGCTCCGCATGGTTGTTATGGAATATTTTGCCCATAAAGGTGACAATGTGTTCTTTCATCTCCGGTTTATTGCTTAGCGTGCGCTGGAGAGAGTTAAATCTGGACAAGGCTTGTTCACGATTGTTCGGGAGCCTTACCCTGGTAGCTCGGAAGGGTAAGGGGAAAACCCAGTGATTGGTTTCGTCCTTAAGGAACTCATTGTCCATTATCCTGACAAATTCCTTGTCTTCCATAGATGGGGCTACTTTGTTGTCATCCTTAGTGGTATGAAACACCAATTTTCCCAAGTCGTCTGCATAGGGAGAAGGGATAACATCAGGCAGCTGTACAGAATCTGGAAGCTTTTCCTTCACCTCATAGTGATGAGGACATGGTTTGCAGAAGGTAGTGCGCCCGTCTCGGCGTACGTACGTCTTAAAGGAATGGACTCCTGTTTGGTCCAAGCATACATTTCCTATGACTACCCACCCCAAGTCAAGTCTCTGGGCGTAGGGGGCGTAGTCAGGACCATTACACTGTTGGCGGACCTTATGTATCCTCAAATTGTCTCTGCCGAGCAGAAGTAGGATTTCAGCATCTGTGTCCAAAGGTGGGATAACGCTGGCTAGGTGCCTTAAGTGTGGTTGGTGGAAAGCAGCTTCCGGGGTAGGGATCTCATCCCTTTGGTCTGGTATTTGATCGCATTCAATTAGCGTAGGTAGGGGTATTTCTACGTCTTCATTGACAGGAGAAGCGATGAAACCTTGTGCTCTTCTGCCGCTAGTCTCTATGCGCCCCGAGCAAGTATTCAGAGTGTAGGGCGTTGCTGGTCCCTTGATTCTAAAGGCTTCAAAGAACTTAGGTCCAGCTAGGGATCGATTGCTCTGATCGTCAATGATGGCATACATTTTTACAGCCTTCTCTGGTTGCCCTTCTGGATAGACTCTGATTAGGCATATCCTGGCACAGCATTTAGCACTTTGATTCTCCCCACATACCTCTGAGCATGAGCAGGACACAGCTGTGGTGGACTTGGCATGATTCTGTGGCTCCCCGCCATGGTTTGTAGCGGGACCAGAGGTAACTGCGACTGCTGGATCGCTGGTGACTGAGCCTGGGTGCAAGGCTGATGGGTGTCTGTCGCTATGACACTCTTCACACTTAATGGCAGATTTACAGTCCTTGGCCATGTGTTCTGATGAAGCGCAGCATTTGAAACATATTCCAAGTTCGCTGAGGATTTTCTTGCGCTCCTGCATGGTTTTGGACCTGAAGCCTCTACATTTGTTCAGTGAGTGTGGTCTTTTATGAATGGGACACTCACGATTGAAAGACTTATCCCTCGACGAAATAGTGTACTGCTTGTCGGCAGGTACTGCAGGCGATGGCAGGTTAGTCTTTCTGACGCTTACACTGTTCCTTGAGTCCTTACGTCTATGTGCGACGCTTTCATACCTTGATGAAGGTGTTGCTGGAGCTGCAGTGTTAGACTCCAGGAAGTCGAGGCTAGGGTCGTTCCTCATTTGGGCTTGTTCGTCAATGAACTTGCAGAACTGAATGAACGGAGGAAAGGTGACGTCATGTGACCTTTTATACCTGGAGACGCACACTGCCCACTTCTCTTGCAGACTGTGTGGCAGCTTTGAGATGATCGGGTTCACCCCGTGGGCAGTGTCCAGGTAGCACAGTCCAGACAGACGAGGGTCTCTTTTAGCAAGTTCCAGCTCCATAAGCAGGTCACTTAAATCCAGAAGCTTGTGGGCTTCCTTAAGGTTGATCCTTGGAACGTTCTGCAGTCTCTTGAATAGGGACTTTTCTATGGCTTCAGCGCTGCCGTAAGTTCTTTCGAGTCTCTGCCAGGCAGCAGCGAGACCTGCTTCAGCTTGCCCCACATAGACGGTCCTAAGACTCTTGATACGGTTTGTGGATTCAGGACCCAACCATTTTACCATGAGGTCGAGCTCCTGCTCCGCGGATAGGTTGAGATCAGCAATGGCGGCCTTGAAGGTTGCTTTCCAGGCTCTGTAGTTCTCTGCACAGTCGTCGAATTTTGAGAGGCTAGTGCTGATTAGCTCCCTGCTCACCATGAACCTGGCAAACTCGGACATGTCTGATCCTTCACTCCTTGTTACCATATTAGCTTGTGGTGCCCCTCGGGCGTATAAGCCGTGTGGCGTGGAAGGGTGAATTGTTCCCGGGTAGAATGATGTCGCTGCAGGGTTGAGCTGTGGTTTAACCTCTAGAGATTCCGATGACTGCTGCTTGAACTGTGGAGGCGGGCTGGAGTGTGCCTTGTGGTCGTCTTGCGATGATGATTGTTCCTGAGGGGGTACATCACGGCGTTGGTCTTGGTTCTCTGTAGGGGCTGTGGGCGATACTGGCACCATAGGTTGGGCTGACTTGGACGTTTCCGCAATGTTGGGTTGAACGTCACTGGAGAAGGTGTGCGCTGCAGGTATCTGTTTCTGCACGTAGTCTCTGGTACGAACAGCTGGGTCGTCTTCTTCCTGTGGTGGCAGGCAAATTGGGTCGAGGTTTTGCTTCAATGCTTGCTCGAGTATTTTTACTTCGGCTAATGCAATTTCTTCCTCCATTTCTGTTTGAAGAATCTTTGCTCTAGCCTCTGCTTCTGCTCTCTTCGCTTCTGCTTCTGTTTTCTTTTCGGTGTATGAACGTCTTAGTTTGGACCGCTCTGCATTTAAACGGGCCTCTAGGATTCTGTCGCTGAGGGCTGAAGTTCTTGAGCAGGATGATTTGTATGACCGAGCAGAGTGTTTAGACGAGGCTGACCTGTGCGATCTAGTTTCTTGCAGATGGGTGATACGAAGCTCCGCTTTATCTTTGGCGTCTTGCACGGCGGCGTCCCTTTCTCTGTCTGTGGAATCTGCCTTGCTTAACTCTGATAGGGCTTCGTCGATTTTAGATTCTTTTAGGAAGGCAGCATACTTCGCGGACAGTCTCTTGTATCTGCCGTGGGCCACGTCTAGCTGTCTTATAGTGTCCTGTAAACCCGCTGCATCATTTTTATGGCGTTGGACGCTTGACATAAGGGAGGCGACTCGTTCCCATAGGTGTCCAAGTTGTCATTGAACTCATCCCTTGTGGAACAGTAATTCTCGAGGACCTTTAATGTTGGCTTGATGGAACGTACTGGTCGTGCATCTGGGTCTGCTGTGGAAGCGGGCTCTGCTTCCTGGTCTTCATAATGGACAGTATCAGGTTGTATTTGCTCTGTTTCAGCATGGGGGAACTGTAGAAGGTCCTTTTCGGCCATTTTGATTTAAGGTGCGCTGTCCCTTTAAGAAACTAAACCTTTGAATTGGGGGCTGGAAATTGCGGTGCAGCTTAGTTGCGACCCCCTGATAAGATTCCCAAGGTGTTGTTGGAGAATTGTGGGGTTCTGCGGTCCGACGATCTGCAGCAGTGTGGTATAATACACAGAGAGTCTTTATGTACAATGCAGTCTGAGGTGATGCTGCAGGAGATTTCTTAGCAGAGCAGGGCTGCAGTATGTGAGCGGGCAGAGAGCGGGCACGTGAATAGTGATATAAGGGTGATTCTGGCCGGGCTTCAAGGCAGTCTTTCGACTGTTCTGTCCCCACATGAGGCGAATGGAGGTGTGGTTGATTAATAAGTGTTGTGAGAGAGAAACGTACCTCCGTATTTCTTCGATGTGAGGCAGACAGGACCAATGCTGCTCAGCGTCCAGAGAGATGATGCACTCCAGGGATTGTGTAATCCAGACTTGTTTATTTTGTTGATCTGGACATACAGCGTATAACTGGTAATACAGAACTTCTCCAGAAATGCAGGGTAGACAGGGTACAATAAGATGTAGCACCAAGTGTGTCTGCAAGTGTGAGCAGCATGAAAGAGTGGTCGAAAGACTGATGCCTTCCTAAGCCCAGTTCAAAAGCACGTCCTCTCACAACAGAAAGTAAACTGGAAATGGCTGCCAGAGGAAGAGAAGATTTGACCCCTGAACCGGATGTAAGACATGCCCACAAGAAATACATGAAAAACAAGCTGCCATACAGAAAAAGGCCATTGGGTGGCAGCAGAGTAAAATATAACAACATACATGGAAACTGAGGAATATACATGGAACAGCACAGGGACCATCAAACACCAGCAGAATTGGGGTTAGGCAATCTTTGTGTTTTGAACAACAGGTCTTCCATTTAGCCTGTGTGTTTTGTTCCTCATATTAAATGGACTTCGTTTCCATTGGCGCTGAAGAGGTTACCAAGTCTTTGCATGGTGGTTGGAGACATGCACCTCCCTCTCACAGATGCTCCTGACCTGCTCATTTTCTCTCTCTATAAAACCTGGCCAGACATTATCATACCTGCCTGTGAAAGTTGGCTTGCTGGAGTTGGTGTGCTGAAGTTGGAGTTCATAGTTGCTGCTGGAGATTGTTGTTTGCTGTTTTTGGGTGTATGCTTTCTCCTTTATCCAATTCCCATTTGGTTTGCACATTCCTATCCTTTCCTTTATTCCTCTCTACCCATGGTGACAGTTTTTGTATGTAAGTTGCTTTTTGTTATTCCTGTTTGTCTTACAACTTTATAGACTAACATATCTGTCCCAGGCCTCCTGGGGAGGGGACAGATTAGGCCACTAACAGGAGCATAGTAAGGTCAGAGACTTGGGCTTTTCTGCCTTTTAGAGTATGCCCAGGACAGGGATAGTTAGTGTCACGGGGGTACTGGGTAGACTACAGCTGATTTCCCGGGCCCCTGCGATATCCCTCAGACTAGGGAAAACCCTGTCTGTCCCTCTCCCAGAATTTACACTGATGGTGTGCTTGTCTGGGCCGCCAGGCCTGACCCTGACTCCTGTTTCAGCCCTATGCTGAAACCTCCACCCGCCACCCAGTGATAAGACCACACACCAACCTACACAGAAAGTACAGACAGGGAAAACTAAAAACGCACCACGCCGCAGACACACAGGAAAACACTATAATGTGCACAGGGCAAAAATAAACACAAATATAGGAAGGAGAAATATGACAAAGGATAATACACCACCAGATACGATACTTCAACTCCTAGACCACCACTCCAGACCGAGATTACCAGGCACAAGACACAAGCTATAATCGGCGACGCCCAAAGACCAGAATGACTATTTAAAGGCCACGGGCGTGACCCAGCCTCCAACCAGATTACCAGCCAGATTAACCCTGGATAACCTGGATAAAATCCAGCCGGCACCACTGAGCGTATAGTGGACAAATGTGGAATTATCGCTGTCTGTTGGATGCCCTAGTGTGAACAGCGTCCGACATGACAGTTAGGGTCCCATTTCCAGGGATAGTGTGAGGCCCCCCTTCCTTACCGAAGACCACCACAGCATGACAATTCACCAGCGAATATAGTTAAATCTGCTAACACTGACCCACAAAGCCATCCATAATCTGTCTCCTCCATATATCTCCGAACTAATCTCCTGATATCTTCCAATACGCAACCTCCGGTCTTCCCAAGACCTCCTTCTATTCTGCACACTCATAAATTTCACCCCCAATTGCCTCCAAGACTACTCATAAGTGTCCCCCATCCTCTGGAACTCTGTGCCTCGACACGTTTGATTATCTGCCACAGTCGGAACCTTCAGATGGAACTTGAAAACCTACCTCTCCATGAAGGCCTACAGCCTGACACGACCCTACTACCACCTCACCACCACCTAAGCTGCCGTGACCCCCTACCCTACTGTCTCCATCCCATTATCCTCGAGACTGTAGGCCTGCAAGGGTAGGGCCCTCTCTTCTCTGTACCAGTCTGTCATTATTAGTTTGTTCACCGTGTTTTTTTTTTATTTGTACACTGTATGTAACCCCTTACATGGACTCAATGGTGCTCTAAGCATAAATGATAATTATAATAATATTATATTACTACTTTTTATTTTTAACACAGATTGTTATATGGGGAAAAAGATTGACCAAAAACACCTGATTTAGACAATACATTATTCCTTGATGATGGCCGCACTGCAACCTTATTATAATGGGAATTGCTCAGTGTCAGTGATTACTGTTCTGTCCTGAAGGTTTGGACCGGAGTGGTCTCTACTGGTAATAACCAGTACTGCACACAGATAGAAGCATTTTCTAAGTTCTACCAATAGGTGTCAGTAGCACTCAGGGTAACGGCATCACATAGAGATCAGGAGGCAGAAAAGCAGAATATGGAGAAATAGTGAGAAAGTACAAATACATGGATAGATACGTATTTTATGAAAAATGTAAAAGTTTTGTACAGTTTATTATCTCGAGCTTCCAATCAATAATAATTGTTTCAGATGTGACTGAGGGTAATGATATAATGATGATTTTGTGCTATAAATTGAATATTTTCTGTGTGTATAAAAGTCTGTGTCACGCTGTGTTGTCCAGGCTGCTCTACACTGGCTATTCACAGGCGCAGTCCCACTACTGATCGGCACGGGGGTTTTGACCTGCTCCGTTTTCGACCTGGGCCGGTTCACCCCTCATTAGGACAACCTGGTAGCTCCGAGCTCCCCCAGAGTCACCATATTGATGCCGAACTTAGTGCGGACACCCGATCGACATAGCACAGGGCAGCCCAGAACTCCTGGACTCAAGCGATCCACCAGCCTCAGCCTCCCTGGTAGCTGGGATTACAGGCGCACGCCACCGCACCTGGCAATGTCTATTGCTGCTATTACTGACTAGAGGCTGCAGGAGCCGTGACGTCATCGGGAACCACATCGCCATCTAGTGTTTGCAGGGTGAAACTGCTATACAGTCAGTAACATAAGACAGTATAGAGCTGCATGTCTGTTAGTTTATACCTGTTAGCATGTATACACCTATGTGTGTATATAACTACGGAGTAAGCTTTGGGCTGCGTACTGTGCTCGCTGTCTGATGGACATGGCTCAGCTACTGGGCGGCCTCCCGTTGTACCTGGTGTAGCTTACACTTCTGTATGAGGGCGGTTTGTCATTTCTAAAGCACAAACTCTCTGTTCAGACTCGGCATAGGCGTCTGCTTTGTTCTGTTATCTGAGGCCTGAGTCACATCTGTGGCATGGGTTCTGGTGAAATCTGAGACCAGGATGAGTGTCGGGACCATCAAACACCAGCAGAATTGGGGTTAGGCAATCTTTGTGTTTTGAACAACAGGTCTTCCATTTAGCCTGTGTGTTTTGTTCCTCATATTAAATGGACTTCGTTTCCATTGGCGCTGAAGAGGTTACCAAGTCTTTGCATGGTGGTTGGAGACATGCACCTCCCTCTCACAGATGCTCCTGACCTGCTCATTTTCTCTCTCTATAAAACCTGGCCAGACATTATCATACCTGCCTGTGAAAGTTGGCTTGCTGGAGTTGGTGTGCTGAAGTTGGAGTTCGTAGTTGCTGCTGGAGATTGTTGTTTGCTGTTTTTGGGTGTATGCTTTCTCCTTTATCAAATTCCCATTTGGTTTGTACATTCCTATCCTTTCCTTTTTTCCTCTCTACCCATGGTGACAGTTTTTGTATGTAAGTTGCTTTTTGTTATTCCTGTTTGTCTTACAACTTTATAGACTAACATATCTGTCCCAGGCCTCCTGGGGAGGGGACAGATTAGGCCACTAACAGGAGCATAGTAAGGTCAGAGACTTGGGCTTTTCTGCCTT
Organism: Ranitomeya imitator; assembly: GCF_032444005.1. Lineage (NCBI taxonomy): Eukaryota > Metazoa > Chordata > Amphibia > Anura > Dendrobatidae > Ranitomeya > Ranitomeya imitator. Next base: position 711,082,007 of record NC_091282.1, on the reverse strand, counting down.
TTAGAGTATGCCCAGGACAGGGATAGTTAGTGTCACGGGGGTACTGGGTAGACTACAGCTGATTACCCGGGCCCCTGCGATATCCCTCAGACTAGGGAAAACCCTGTCTGTCCCTCTCCCAGAATTTACACTGATGGTGTGCTTGTCTGGGCCGCCAGGCCTGACCCTGACTCCTGTTTCAGCCCTATGCTGAAACCTCCACCCGCCACCCAGTGATAAGACCACACACCAACCTACACAGAAAGTACAGACAGGGAAAACTAAAAACGCACCACGCCGCAGACACACAGGAAAACACTATAATGTGCACAGGGCAAAAATAAACACAAATATAGGAAGGAGAAATATGACAAAGGATAATACACCACCAGATACGATACTTCAACTCCTAGACCACCACTCCAGACCGAGATCACCAGGCACAAGACACAAGCTATAATCGGCGACGCCCAAATACCAGAATGACTATTTAAAGGCCACGGGCGTGACCCAGCCTCCAACCAGATTACCAGCGAGATTAACCCTGGATAACCTGGATAAAATCTAGCAGGCACCACTGAGCGTATAGTGGACAAATGTGGAATTATCGCTGTCTGTCGGACGCCCTAGTGTGAACAGCGTCCGACATGACAGTTAGGGTCCCATTTCCAGGGATAGTGTGAGGCCCCCCTTCCTTACCGAAGACCACCACAGCATGACAATTCACCAGCGAATATAGTTAAATCTGCTAACACTGACCCACAAAGCCATCCATAATCTATCTCCTCCATATATCTCCGAACTAATCTCCTGATATCTTCCAATACGCAACCTCCGGTCTTCCCAAGACCTCCTTCTATTCTGCACACTCATAAATTTCACCCCCAATTGCCTCCAAGACTACTCATAAGTGTCCCCCATCCTCTGGAACTCTGTGCCTCGACACGTTTGATTATCTGCCACAGTCGGAACCTTCAGATGGAACTTGAAAACCTACCTCTCCATGAAGGCCTACAGCCTGACACGACCCTACTACCACCTCACCACCACCTAAGCTGCCGTGACCCCCTACCCTACTGTCTCCATCCCATTATCCTCGAGACTGTAGGCCTGCAAGGGTAGGGCCCTCTCTTTTCTGTACCAGTCTGTCATTATTAGTTTGTTCACCGTGTTTTTTTTTATTTGTACACTGTATGTAACCCCTTACATGGACTCAATGGTGCTCTAAGCATAAATGATAATTATAATAATATTATATTACTACTTTTTATTTTTAACACAGATTGTTATATGGGGAAAAAGATTGACCAAAAACACCTGATTTAGACAATACATTATTCCTTGATGATGGCCGCACTGCAACCTTATTATAATGGGAATTGTTCAGTGTCAGTGATTACTGTTCTGTCCTGAAGGTTTGGACCGGAGTGGTCTCTACTGGTAATAACCAGTACTGCACACAGATAGAAGCATTTTCTAAGTTCTACCAGTAGGTGTCAGTAGCACTCAGGTTAACGGCATCACATAGAGATCAGGAGGCAGAAAAGCAGAATATGGAGAAATAGTGAGAAAGTACATACATGGTAAGTAAATACATGGATAGATACGTATTTTATGAAAAATGTAAAAGTTTTGTACAGTTTATTATCTCGAGCTTCCAATCAATAATAATTGTTTCAGATGTGACTGAGGGTAATGATATAATGATGATTTTGTGCTATAAATTGAATATTTTCTGTGTGTATAAAAGTCTGTGTCACGCTGTGTTGTCCAGGCTGCTCTACAATGGCTATTCACAGGCGCGGTCCCACTACTGATCGGCACGGGGGTTTTGACCTACTCCGTTTCCGACCTGGGCCGGTTCACCCCTCATTAGGACAACCTGGTAGCTCCGAGCTCCCCCAGAGTCACCATATTGATGCCGAACTTAGTGCGGACACCCGATCGACATAGCACAGGGCAGCCCAGAACTCCTGGACTCAAGCGATCCACCAGCCTCAGCCTCCCTGGTAGCTGAGATTACAGGCGCACACCACCGCACCCGGCAATGTGTATTGCTGCTATTACTGACTAGAGGCTGCAGGAGCCGTGACGGCATCGGGAACCACAGCGCCATCTAGTGTCTGCAGGGTGAAACTGCTATAAAGTCAGTAACATAAGTCAGTATAGAGCTGCATGTATGTTAGTTTATACCTGTTAGCATGTATACACCTATGTGTGTATATAACTACGGAGTAAGCTTTGGGCTGCGTACCGTGCTCGCTGTCTGATGGACATGGCTCAGCTACTGGGCGGCCTCCCGTTGTACCTGGTGTAGCTTACACTTCTGTATGAGGGCGGTTTGTCATTTCTAAAGCACAAACTCTCTGTTCAGACTCGGCATAGGCGTCTGCTTTGTTCTGTTATCTGAGGCCTGAGTCACATCTGTGGCATGGGTTCTGGTGAAATCTGAGACCAGGATGAGTGTCGGGACCATCAAACACCAGCAGAATTGGGGTTAGGCAATCTTTGTGTTTTGAACAACAGGTCTTCCATTTAGCCTGTGTGTTTTGTTCCTCATATTAAATGGACTTCGTTTCCATTGGCGCTGAAGAGGTTACCAAGTCTTTGCATGGTGGTTGGAGACATGCACCTCCCTCTCACAGATGCTCCTGACCTGCTCATTTTCTCTCTCTATAAAACCTGGCCAGACATTATCATACCTGCCTGTGAAAGTTGGCTTGCTGGAGTTGGTGTGCTGAAGTTGGAGTTCGTAGTTGCTGCTGGAGATTGTTGTTTGCTGTTTTTGGGTGTATGCTTTCTCCTTTATCAAATTCCCATTTGGTTTGTACATTCCTATCCTTTCCTTTTTTCCTCTCTACCCATGGTGACAGTTTTTGTATGTAAGTTGCTTTTTGTTATTCCTGTTTGTCTTACAACTTTATAGACTAACATATCTGTCCCAGGCCTCCTGGGGAGGGGACAGATTAGGCCACTAACAAGAGCATAGTAAGGTCAGAGACTTGGGCTTTTCTGCCTTTTAGAGTATGCCCAGGACAGGGATAGTTAGTGTCACGGGGGTACTGGGTAGACTACAGCTGATTACCCGGGCCCCTGCGATATCCCTCAGACTAGGGAAAACCCTGTCTGTCCCTCTCCCAGAATTTACACTGATGGTGTGCTTGTCTGGGCCGCCAGGCCTGACCCTGACTCCTGTTTCAGCCCTATGCTGAAACCTCCACCCGCCACCCAGTGATAAGACCACACACCAACCTACACAGAAAGTACAGACAGGGAAAACTAAAAACGCACCACGCCGCAGACACACAGGAAAACACTATAATGTGCACAGGGCAAAAATAAACACAAATATAGGAAGGAGAAATATGACAAAGGATAATACACCACCAGATACGATACTTCAACTCCTAGACCACAACTCCAGACCGAGATCACCAGGCACAAGACACAAGCTATAATCGGCGACGCCCAAATACCAGAATGACTATTTAAAGGCCACGGGCGTGACCCAGCCTCCAACCAGATTACCAGCGAGATTAACCCTGGATAACCTGGATTAAATGTAGCAGGCACCACTGAGCGTATAGTGGACAAATGTGGAATTATCGCTGTCTGTCGGACGCCCTAGTGTGAACAGCGTCCGACATGACAGTTAGGGTCCCATTTCCAGGGATAGTGTGAGGCCCCCCTTCCTTACCGAAGACCACCACAGCATGACAATTCACCAGCGAATATAGTTAAATCTGCTAACACTGACCCACAAAGCCATCCATAATCTATCTCCTCCATATATCTCCGAACTAATCTCCTGATATCTTCCAATACGCAACCTCCGGTCTTCCCAAGACCTCCTTCTATTCTGCACACTCATAAATTTCACCCCCAATTGCCTCCAAGACTACTCATAAGTGTCCCCCATCCTCTGGAACTCTGTGCCTCGACACGTTTGATTATCTGCCACAGTCGGAACCTTCAGATGGAACTTGAAAACCTACCTCTCCATGAAGGCCTACAGCCTGACACGACCCTACTACCACCTCACCACCACCTAAGCTGCCGTGACCCCCTACCCTACTGTCTCCATCCCATTATCCTCGAGACTGTAGGCCTGCAAGGGTAGGGCCCTCTCTTTTCTGTACCAGTCTGTCATTATTAGTTTGTTCACCGTGTTTTTTTTTATTTGTACACTGTATGTAACCCCTTACATGGACTCAATGGTGCTCTAAGCATAAATGATAATTATAATAATATTATATTACTACTTTTTATTTTTAACACAGATTGTTATATGGGGAAAAAGATTGACCAAAAACACCTGATTTAGACAATACATTATTCCTTGATGATGGCCGCACTGCAACCTTATTATAATGGGAATTGCTCAGTGTCAGTGATTACTGTTCTGTCCTGAAGGTTTGGACCGGAGTGGTCTCTACTGGTAATAACCAGTACTGCACACAGATAGAAGCATTTTCTAAGTTCTACCAGTAGGTGTCAGTAGCACTCAGGGTAACGGCATCACATAGAGATCAGGAGGCAGAAAAGCAGAATATGGAGAAATAGTGAGAAAGTACAAATACATGGATAGATACGTATTTTATGAAAAATGTAAAAGTTTTGTACAGTTTATTATCTCGAGCTTCCAATCAATAATAATTGTTTCAGATGTGACTGAGGGTAATGATATAATGATGATTTTGTGCTATAAATTGAATATTTTCTGTGTGTATAAAAGTCTGTGTCACGCTGTGTTGTCCAGGCTGCTCTACACTGGCTATTCACAGGCGCGGTCCCACTACTGATCGGCACGGGGGTTTTGACCTGCTCCGTTTCCGACCTGGGCCGGTTCACCCCTCATTAGGACAACCTGGTAGCTCCGAGCTCCCCCAGAGTCACCATATTGATGCCGAACTTAGTGCGGACACCCGATCGACATAGCACAGGGCAGCCCAGAACTCCTGGACTCAAGCGATCCACCAGCCTCAGCCTCCCTGGTAGCTGGGATTACAGGCGCACGCCACCGCACCCGGCAATGTCTATTGCTGCTATTACTGACTAGAGGCTGCAGGAGCCGTGACGTCATCGGGAACCACAGCGCCATCTAGTGTCTGCAGGGTGAAACTGCTATAAAGTCAGTAACATAAGTCAGTATAGAGCTGCATGTATGTTAGTTTATACCTGTTAGCATGTATACACCTATGTGTGTATATAACTACGGAGTAAGCTTTGGGCTGCGTACCGTGCTCGCTGTCTGATGGACATGGCTCAGCTACTGGGCGGCCTCCCGTTGTACCTGGTGTAGCTTACACTTCTGTATGAGGGCGGTTTGTCATTTCTAAAGCACAAACTCTCTGTTCAGACTCGGCATAGGCGTCTGCTTTGTTCTGTTATCTGAGGCCTGAGTCACATCTGTGGCATGGGTTCTGGTGAAATCTGAGACCAGGATGAGTGTCGGGACCATCAGACACCAGCAGAATTGGGGTTAGGCAATCTTTGTGTTTTGAACAACAGGTCTTCCATTTAGCCTGTGTGTTTTGTTCCTCATATTAAATGGACTTCGTTTCCATTGGCGCTGAAGAGGTTACCAAGTCTTTGCATGCTGGTTGGAGACATGCACCTCCCTCTCACAGATGCTCCTGACCTGCTCATTTTCTCTCTCTATAAAACCTGGCCAGACATTATCATACCTGCCTGTGAAAGTTGGTGTGCTGAAGTTGGAGTTCGTAGTTGCTGCTGGAGATTGTTGTTTGCTGTTTTTGGGTGTATGCTTTCTCCTTTATCCAATTCCCATTTGGTTTGTACATTCCTATCCTTTCCTTTTTTCCTCTCTACCCATGGTGACAGTTTTTGTATGTAAGTTGCTTTTTGTTATTCCTGTTTGTCTTACAACTTTATAGACTAACATATCTGTCCCAGGCCTCCTGGGGAGGGGACAGATTAGGCCACTAACAGGAGCATAGTAAGGTCAGAGACTTGGGCTTTTCTTCCTTTTAGAGTATGCCCAGGACAGGGATAGTTAGTGTCACGGGGGTACTGGGTAGACTACAGCTGATTTCCGGGGCCCCTGCGATATCCCTCAGACTAGGGAAAACCCTGTCTGTCCCTCTCCCAGAATTTACACTGATGGTGTGCTTGTCTGGGCCGCCAGGCCTGACCCTGACTCCTGTTTCAGCCCTATGCTGAAACCTCCACCCGCCACCCAGTGATAAGACCACACACCAACCTACACAGAAAGTACAGACAGGGAAAACTAAAAACGCACCACGCCGCAGACACACAGGAAAACACTATAATGTGCACAGGGCAAAAATAAACACAAATATAGGAAGGAGAAATATGACAAAGAATAATACACCACCAGACACGATACTTCAACTCCTAGACCACCACTCCAGACCGAGATCACCAGGCACAAGACACAAGCTATAATCGGCGACGCCCAAAGACCAGAATGACTATTTAAAGGCCACGGGCGTGACCCAGCCTCCAACCAGATTACCAGCCAGATTAACCCTGGATAACCTGGATAAAATCTAGCCGGCACCACTGAGCGCATAGTGGACAAATGTGGAATTATCGCTGTCTGTCGGACGCCCTAGTGTGAACAGCGTCCGACATGACAGTTAGGGTCCCATTTCCAGGGATAGTGTGAGGCCCCCCTTCCTTACCGAAGACCACCACAGCATGACAATTCACCAGCGAATATAGTTAAATCTGCTAACACTGACCCACAAAGCCATCCATAATCTGTCTCCTCCATATATCTCTGAACTAATCTCCTGATATCTTCCAATACGCAACCTCCGGTCTTCCCAAGACCTCCTTCTATTCTGCACACTCATAAATTTCACCCCCAATTGCCTCCAAGACTACTCATAAGTGTCCCCCATCCTCTGGAACTCTGTGCCTCGACACGTTTGATTATCTTCCACAGTCGGAACCTTCAGATGGAACTTGAAAACCTACCTCTCCATGAAGGCCTACAGCCTGACACGACCCTACTACCACCTCACCACCACCTAAGCTGCCGTGACCCCCTACCCTACTGTCTCCATCCCATTATCCTCGAGACTGTAGGCCTGCAAGGGTAGGGCCCTCTCTTTTCTGTACCAGTCTGTCATTATTAGTTTGTTCACTGTGTTTTTTTTTATTTGTACACTGTATGTAACCCCTTACATGGACTCAATGGTGCTCTAAGCATAAATGATAATTATAATAATATTATATTCCTACTTTTTATTTTTAACACAGATTGTTATATGGGGAAAAAGATTGACCAAAAACACCTGATTTAGACAATACATTATTCCTTGATGATGGCCGCACTGCAACCTTATTATAATGGGAATTGCTCAGTATCAGTGATTACTGTTCTGTCCTGAAGGTTTGGACCGGAGTGGTCTCTACTGGTAATAACCAGTACTGCACACAGATAGAAGCATTTTCTAAGTTCTACCAGTAAGTGTCAGTAGCACTCAGGGTAACGGCATCACATAGAGATCAGGAGGCAGAAAAGCAGAATATGGAGAAATAGTGAGAAAGTACATACATGGTAAGTAAATACATGGATAGATACGTATTTTATGAAAAATGTAAAAGTTTTGTACAGTTTATTATCTCGAGCTTCCAATCAATAATAATTGTTTCAGATGTGACTGAGGGTAATGATATAATGATGATTTTGTGCTATAAATTGAATATTTTCTGTGTGTATAAAAGTCTGTGTCACGCTGTGTTGTCCAGGATGCTCTACACTGGCTATTCACAGGCGCGGTCCCACTACTGATCGGCACGGGGGTTTTGACCTGCTCCGTTTCCGTCCTGGGCCGGTTCACCCCTCATTAGGACAACCTGGTAGCTCCGAGCTCCCCCAGAGTCACCATATTGATGCCGAACTTAGTGCGGACACCCGATCGACATAGCACAGGGCAGCCCAGAACTCCTGGACTCAAGCGATCCACCAGCTTCAGCCTCCCTGGTAGTTGGGATTACAGGCGCACGCCACCGCACCTGGCAATGTCTATTGCTGCTATTACTGACTAGAGGCTGCAGGAGCCGTGACGTCATCGGGAACCACAGCGCCATCTAGTGTTTGCAGGGTGAAACTGCTATAAAGTCAGTAACATAAGTCAGTATAGAGCTGCATGTATGTTAGTTTATACCTGTTAGCATGTATACACCTATGTGTGTATATAACTACGGAGTAAGCTTTGGGCTGCGTACTGTGCTCGCTGTCTGATGGACATGGCTCAGCTACTGGGCGGCCTCCCGTTGTACCTGGTGTAGCTTACACTTCTGTATGAGGGCGGTTTGTCATTTCTAAAGCACAAACTCTCTGTTCAGACTCGGCATAGGCGTCTGCTTTGTTCTGTTATCTGAGGCCTGAGTCACATCTGTGGCATGGGTTCTGGTGAAATCTGAGACCAGGATGAGTGTCGGGACCATCAAACACCAGCAGAATTGGGGTTAGGCAATCTTTGTGTTTTGAACAACAGGTCTTCCATTTAGCCTGTGTGTTTTGTTCCTCATATTAAATGGACTTCGTTTCCATTGGCGCTGAAGAGGTTACCAAGTCTTTGCATGGTGGTTGGAGACATGCACCTCCCTCTCACAGATGCTCCTGACCTGCTCATTTTCTCTCTCTATAAAACCTGGCCAGACATTATCATACCTGCCTGTGAAAGTTGGCTTGCTGGAGTTGGTGTGCTGAAGTTGGAGTTCGTAGTTGCTGCTGGAGATTGTTGTTTGCTGTTTTTGGGTGTATGCTTTCTCCTTTATCCAATTCCCATTTGGTTTGTACATTCCTATCCTTTCCTTTTTTCCTCTCTACCCATGGTGACAGTTTTTGTATGTAAGTTGCTTTTTCTTATTCCTGTTTGTCTTACAACTTTATAGACTAACATATCTGTCCCAGGCCTCCTGGGGAGGGGACAGATTAGGCCACTAACAGGAGCATAGTAAGGTCAGAGACTTGGGCTTTTCTGCCTTTTAGAGTATGCCCAGGACAGGGATAGTTAGTGTCACAGGGGTACTGGGTAGACTACAGCTGATTACCCGGGCCCCTGCGATATCCCTCAGACTAGGGAAAACCCTGTCTGTCCCTCTCCCAGAATTTACACTGATGGTGTGCTTGTCTGGGCCGCCAGGCCTGACCCTGACTCCTGTTTCAGCCCTATGCTGTAACCTCCACCCGCCACCCAGTGATAAGACCACACACCAACCTACACAGAAAGTACAGACAGGGAAAACTAAAAACGCACCACGCCGCAGACACACAGGAAAACACTATAATGTGCACAGGGCAAAAATAAACACAAATATAGGAAGGAGAAATATGACAAAGGATAATACACCACCAGATACGATACTTCAACTCCTAGACCACAACTCCAGACCGAGATCACCAGGCACAAGACACAAGCTATAATCGGCGACGCCCAAAGTCCAGAATGACTATTTAAAGGCCACGGGCGTGACCCAGCCTCCAACTAGATTGCCAGCCAGATTAACCCTGGATAACCTGGATAAAATCTAGCCGGCGCCACTGAGCGTATAGTGGACAAATGTGGAATTATCGCTGTCTGTCGGACGCCCTAGTGTGAACAACGTCCGACATGACAGGGTCCCATTTCCAGGGATAGTGTGAGGCCCCCCTTCCTTACCGAAGACCACCACAGCATGACAATTCACCAGCGAATATAGTTAAATCTGCTAACACTGACCCACAAAGCCATCCATAATCTGTCTCCTCCATATATCTCCGAACTAATCTCCTGATATCTTCCAATACGCAACCTCCGATCTTCCCAAGACCTCCTTCTATTCTGCACACTCATAAATTTCACCCCCAATTGCCTCCAAGACTACTCATAAGTGTCCCCCATCCTCTGGAACTCTGTGCCTCGACACGTTTGATTATCTGCCACAGTCGGAACCTTCAGATGGAACTTGAAAACCTACCTCTCCATGAAGGCCTACAGCCTGACACGACCCTACTACCACCTCACCACCACCTAAGCTGCCGTGACCCCCTACCCTACTGTCTCCATCCCATTATCCTCGAGACTGTAGGCCTGCAAGGGTAGGGCCCTCTCTTTTCTGTACCAGTCTGTCATTATTAGTTTGTTCACCGTGTTTTTTTTTTATTTGTACACTGTATGTAACCCCTTACATGGACTCAATGGTGCTCTAAGCATAAATGATAATTATAATAATATTATATTACTACTTTTTATTTTTAACACAGATTGTTATATGGGGAAAAAGATTGACCAAAAACACCTGATTTAGACAATACATTATTCCTTGATGATGGCCGCACTGCAACCTTATTATAATGGGAATTGTTCAGTGTCAGTGATTACTGTTCTGTCCTGAAGGTTTGGACCGGAGTGGTCTCTACTGGTAATAACCAGTACTGCACACAGATAGAAGCATTTTCTAAGTTCTACCAGTAGGTGTCAGTAGCACTCAGGTTAACGGCATCACATAGAGATCAGGAGGCAGAAAAGCAGAATATGGAGAAATAGTGAGAAAGTACAAATACATGGATAGATACGTATTTTATGAAAAATGTAAAAGTTTTGTACAGTTTATTATCTCGAGCTTCCAATCAATAATAATTGTTTCAGATGTGACTGAGGGTAATGATATAATGATGATTTTGTGCTATAAATTGAATATTTTCTGTGTGTATAAAAGTCTGTGTCACGCTGTGTTGTCCAGGCTGCTCTACACTGGCTATTCACAGGCGCGGTCCCACTACTGATCGGCACGGGGGTTTTGACCTGCTCCGTTTCCGACCTGGGCCGATTCACCCCTCATTAGGACAACCTGGTAGCTCAGAGCTCCCCCAGAGTCACCATATTAATGCCGAACTTAGTGCGGACACCCGATCGACATAGCACAGGGCAGCCCAGAACTCCTGGACTCAAGCGATCCACCAGCCTCAGCCTCCCTGGTAGTTGTGATTACAGGCACACGCCACCGCACCCGGCAATGTCTATTGCTGCTATTACTGACTAGAGGCTGCAGGAGCCGTGACGTCATCGGGAACCACAGCGCCATCTAGTGTCTGCAGGGTGAAACTGCTATAAAGTCAGTAACATAAGTCAGTATAGAGCTGCATGTATGTTAGTTTATACCTGTTAGCATGTATACACCTATGTGTGTATATAACTACGGAGTAAGCTTTGGGCTGCGTACTGTGCTCGCTGTCTGATGGACATGGCTCAGCTACTGGGCGGCCTCCCGTTGTACCTGGTGTAGCTTACACTTCTGTATGAGGGCGGTTTGTCATTTCTAAAGCACAAACTCTCTGTTCAGACTCGGCATAGGCGTCTACTTTGTTCTGTTATCTGAGGCCTGAGTCACATCTGTGGCATGGGTTCTGGTGAAATCTGAGACCAGGATGAGTGTCGGGACTGTTCTGTCCCCACATGAGGCGAATGGAGGTGTGGTTGTTTAATAAGTGTTGTGAGAGAGAAACGTACCTCCGTATTTCTTCGATGTGAGGCAGACAGGACCAATGCTGCTCAGCGTCCAGAGAGATGATGCACTCCAGGGATTGTGTAATCCAGACTTGTTTATTTTGTTGATCTGGACATACAGCGTATAACTGGTAATACAGAACTTCTCCAGAAATGCAGGGTAGACAGGGTACAATAAGATGTAGCACCAAGTGTGTCTGCAAGTGTGAGCAGCATGAAAGAGTGGTCGAAAGACTGATGCCTTCCTAAGCCCAGTTCAAAAGCACGTCCTCTCACAACAGAAAGTAAACTGGAAATGGCTGCCAGAGGAAGAGAAGATTTGACCCCTGAACCGGATGTAAGACATGCCCACAAGAAATACATGAAAAACAAGCTGCCATACAGAAAACGGCCATTGGGTGGCAGCAGAGTAAAATATAACAACATACATGGAAACTGAGGAATATACATGGAACAGCACACTCCCCGTCTGAAATTCCGAAAGGGATTTCACTATATCAATGTCCTTAAAAAGTCCAACAACCTAGAAAATGAAACCAAACATGCATGTAATGCAATAATAACTTTAAACAAGACATTAAGTCAGTTCCTGAGATAATCCAATGGAAAACCCATCTTCGGATCAGAGAAGCCGCACTAGGCCAAACTATCTCTGACCCACTGTAATCCAATGGGTAAAGTACTAGTGCAGTGTTCTGTTCATAGTTTATCCTACCGGAATGTCCTCGACTGGTAGTACCAGTACGAGCTCGTGGATTGGCCTCTGAAATGTCTTAGGTTCACCTTTCCTAAGGACTTTCAGCTCCACCTTCCGGACATTACCGTCTTCACTAGGGAAAGTCTTTTTAATGATTCCCATAGGCCAGTCAATCCTTTGAGCTTGTTGTTCCTTCATTAACACAATATCTCCTTCCTTCAAGTTCGGTTTACTCTGTCGCCATTTTCTTCTTCCTTGCAGGACCACAAGATACTCCTTTCTCCATCGGTTCCAGAAGTAATTGGCGAGGTACTGTACGCGTTTCCACTGCTTCTGGTAGGAGTTTGCGTGAGTAAACTCTCCACTGACTGTTAGCGGGTTCCCGATCTTTTGGGTAAGAAGAGTAGCCGGCGTAAGAATAGTTGGCGTTTCAGGATCCATTGACACTGGGACAAGGGGTCTTGAGTTGATTATGGCAGAAACTTCAGCCAGAAGAGTAACCAAGGTCTCATGCGTAAGTCTTGAAGAGTTTATGTCCATAAGCATAGAGTTCAAGATGTTGCGTGAGATCCCGATCATCCTTTCCCAGGAACCTCCCATGTGAGAACTATGCGGAGGATTGAAGATCCAGGTGCAACCACTTTCTGCCAGTTGATCCTGAATTGACTTGATGTCAATATCCAGCTCTCGACATGCACCGATGAAGTTGCTTCCGCGGTCGGACCTTAACTGTTTCACTGGTCCTCTGATCGCTAGAAACCGCCGAAGGGCGTTAATCAGGCTGGATGTGTCCATAGATTCTATCACTTCTATGTGAACGGCACGGACACTCATGCAAGTGAATAGTACGGCCCAACGTTTGCTGTTGGCATGACCTCCACGAGTCCTGCGTGCAGATACCATCCATGGCCCAAAGACGTCTAGGCCAACGTAGGTAAAAGGCGGTTCGGTGCTCAGTCTGTCGAAGGGTAGGTCAGCCATTTGTTGATGTACCTGTTTTCCTCTAGGTTTGCGACATTGCACACAGCGATGTACTGATCCCGCTACACGTCTTTTCATGCCTATGATCCAAAGTCCCGCAGACCGTATCTTGCCCTCTGTGATCTGCCTGCCTTGGTGTTCAGTTTTTTCATGAAAGTGCCGAATCAGTAGATCGGTGATGTCTACTGGGAATGATGCAAGGATGTTGCTCTGAAAACTCTAGCTTGGCTCGACTTAATCGACCTCCGACTCTCAGCAAACCGAAGCTGTCCATTAGTGGATTCAAATGGGCAATGGGGCTTTTCGGAGGGATCTGCTGTTTGTGGTATAAGCATTCCCATTCGGTACTGAATACACTCTGCTGGACATAAAGTATTATAAGAGACTCACAGTGAGAAATGTCCTCAGCAGAGAGTGGTTTTTGACAGACGTGCCAACCATGACAGTCTTTGTCTCCATGTGAATTGTGATAAGATCTCGCAATGTGGACTAACCTTGCAATAGTCCTGACGAGTTTCATCCAATTGGAGAAGCGTTCGAAGCGCTGACAACCGAGGGTGGAGGTTGGTTTTGCATTCGTGGCCAGAGCACTGACCTCGGAGCGGACTTCTGGATCATCGTCGAGATCCTGGATGCTGAAGAGTTCCTGAACACATTCACTTCCCTTCTGTTCCAGCAGAAACTTTGGACCTGAAAGCCAAGAAGAGTTAGCAAAGGAATTTATAGACATAGGTCTAGTGGCATGGTCGGCTGGATTAAGTTCAGATGGGATATAGTGCCACTGTTCAGGTTTGGAAGACCTTCTTATTCTCTCAATGCGGTTACTGACGTACACGTAGAAGCGCCTTGTTTGGTTGTAGATGTAACCTAAGACAACTTTACTGTCACTGTAGTATTGTACGTCATCTATGTGAGTGTCCAGCTCATGCTGAATAAAGTCTGCGAGTTCTACTGCAAGCACAGCCCCACAGAGTTCCAGCCTGGGAATAGTGTGGTCAGGCTTGGGAGCCAACTTAGCTTTGCCGAAAACGAACCCAACATGATCTTGATTGTCAGATCCCGTTACCTTCAGGTAGACAACAGCTGCAATGGCCTCCGTGGATGCATCCGAGAACACATGGAGTTCCGTCCTGGTGCTAGCAGCAAGTGAGATTCCAGCGTAGCATCTCGGTATATGGATTTTATCCAAGGCACACAAAGACTGCTTCCAGGTTTCCCATTTTGGTTCCTTATCAGGAGGTAGAGGGGTATCCCAGTCCTTGACAGTTTCGGACAGCTGTCTCAGAAGGGATTTACCTTATATGGTAATTGGTGCTACGAATCCCAGTGGGTCATACAGGCTATTTACCACTGACAGGACACCACATTTAGTGAATGGTTTGTCTGCACAGTTGATTTGGAATCCGAAGGTGTCGGCTGACAGGTTCCACCTCAGGCCTAAGCTTCTCTGCACAGGCGGACGGTCTGGTCCCAGGTCTATGTCCTTGAATCCAGGTGCGTGGTCGCTTGACTCAAAGGCTCTCATGACAGCTGGGCTGTTTGAGGCAATTTTGTGCAGTCTAAGCTTAGCTCGGTACAGCATATGTTGGGTCCTTTTGAGTAGGTCGATTGCAGCTTCTTCTGTAGGTAGAGATTTTAGTCCATCATCTACGTAGAAGTCTTTCTCTACAAAGTCTCTGGCGTCTGTTCCATACTCGGACTCTCCTTCTTGTGCGGTTCTCCGCAGGCCATATGTTGCCACAGCGGGTGAAGGGCTGTTCCCGAATACGTGCACCCGCATGCGATACTCCACCATCTCTTTGCTGGGGTCATTGTCCTTGTACCACAGGAACCTGAGGAAATTCCTGTGGTCCTCTCGGACTATGAAACAGTGGAACATCTGTTCAATGTCGGCGGTGATGGCAATGGGCTCTTTCCTGAACCTCATCAACACTCCTACTAGGTTGTTTGTCAGATTAGGACCTGTGAGGAGGACATCATTGAGAGATACGCCTTGATGTTTGGCGCTTGAATCAAAGACAACTCTAATTTGTTTAGGTTTCTTCGGGTGATATACTCCAAATGAGGGTAGGTACCAGCACTCCTCGTTTTCCTTTAAGGGAGACGCTGGCTCCGCATGGTTGTTATGGAATATTTTGCCCATAAAGGTGACAATGTGTTCTTTCATCTCCGGTTTATTGCTTAGCGTGCGCTGGAGAGAGTTAAATCTGGACAAGGCTTGTTCACGATTGTTCGGGAGCCTTACCCTGGTAGCTCGGAAGGGTAAGGGGAAAACCCAGTGATTGGTTTCGTCCTTAAGGAACTCATTGTCCATTATCCTGACAAATTCCTTGTCTTCCATAGATGGGGCTACTTTGTTGTCATCCTTAGTGGTATGAAACACCAATTTTCCCAAGTCGTCTGCATAGGGAGAAGGGATAACATCAGGCAGCTGTACAGAATCTGGAAGCTTTTCCTTCACCTCATAGTGATGAGGACATGGTTTGCAGAAGGTAGTGCGCCCGTCTCGGCGTACGTACGTCTTAAAGGAATGGACTCCTGTTTGGTCCAAGCATACATTTCCTATGACTACCCACCCCAAGTCAAGTCTCTGGGCGTAGGGGGCGTAGTCAGGACCATTACACTGTTGGCGGACCTTATGTATCCTCAAATTGTCTCTGCCGAGCAGAAGTAGGATTTCAGCATCTGTGTCCAAAGGTGGGATAACGCTGGCTAGGTGCCTTAAGTGTGGTTGGTGGAAAGCAGCTTCCGGGGTAGGGATCTCATCCCTTTGGTCTGGTATTTGATCGCATTCAATTAGCGTAGGTAGGGGTATTTCTACGTCTTCATTGACAGGAGAAGCGATGAAACCTTGTGCTCTTCTGCCGCTAGTCTCTATGCGCCCCGAGCAAGTATTCAGAGTGTAGGGCGTTGCTGGTCCCTTGATTCTAAAGGCTTCAAAGAACTTAGGTCCAGCTAGGGATCGATTGCTCTGATCGTCAATGATGGCATACATTTTTACAGCCTTCTCTGGTTGCCCTTCTGGATAGACTCTGATTAGGCATATCCTGGCACAGCATTTAGCACTTTGATTCTCCCCACATACCTCTGAGCATGAGCAGGACACAGCTGTGGTGGACTTGGCATGATTCTGTGGCTCCCCGCCATGGTTTGTAGCGGGACCAGAGGTAACTGCGACTGCTGGATCGCTGGTGACTGAGCCTGGGTGCAAGGCTGATGGGTGTCTGTCGCTATGACACTCTTCACACTTAATGGCAGATTTACAGTCCTTGGCCATGTGTTCTGATGAAGCGCAGCATTTGAAACATATTCCAAGTTCGCTGAGGATTTTCTTGCGCTCCTGCATGGTTTTGGACCTGAAGCCTCTACATTTGTTCAGTGAGCGTGGTCTTTTATGAATGGGACACTCACGATTGAAAGACTTATCCCTCGACGAAATAGTGTACTGCTTGTCGGCAGGTACTGCAGGCGATGGCAGGTTAGTCTTTCTGACGCTTACACTGTTCCTTGAGTCCTTACGTCTATGTGCGACGCTTTCATACCTTGATGAAGGTGTTGCTGGAGCTGCAGTGTTAGACTCCAGGAAGTCGAGGCTAGGGTCGTTCCTCATTTGGGCTTGTTCGTCAATGAACTTGCAGAACTGAATGAACGGAGGAAAGGTGACGTCATGTGACCTTTTATACCTGGAGACGCACACTGCCCACTTCTCTTGCAGACTGTGTGGCAGCTTTGAGATGATCGGGTTCACCCCGTGGGCAGTGTCCAGGTAGCACAGTCCAGACAGACGAGGGTCTCTTTTAGCAAGTTCCAGCTCCATAAGCAGGTCACTTAAATCCAGAAGCTTGTGGGCTTCCTTAAGGTTGATCCTTGGAACGTTCTGCAGTCTCTTGAATAGGGACTTTTCTATGGCTTCAGCGCTGCCGTAAGTTCTTTCGAGTCTCTGCCAGGCAGCAGCGAGACCTGCTTCAGCTTGCCCCACATAGACGGTCCTAAGACTCTTGATACGGTTTGTGGATTCAGGACCCAACCATTTTACCATGAGGTCGAGCTCCTGCTCCGCGGATAGGTTGAGATCAGCAATGGCGGCCTTGAAGGTTGCTTTCCAGGCTCTGTAGTTCTCTGCACAGTCGTCGAATTTTGAGAGGCTAGTGCTGATTAGCTCCCTGCTCACCATGAACCTGGCAAACTCGGACATGTCTGATCCTTCACTCCTTGTTACCATATTAGCTTGTGGTGCCCCTCGGGCGTATAAGCCGTGTGGCGTGGAAGGGTGAATTGTTCCCGGGTAGAATGATGTCGCTGCAGGGTTGAGCTGTGGTTTAACCTCTAGAGATTCCGATGACTGCTGCTTGAACTGTGGAGGCGGGCTGGAGTGTGCCTTGTGGTCGTCTTGCGATGATGATTGTTCCTGAGGGGGTACATCACGGCGTTGGTCTTGGTTCTCTGTAGGGGCTGTGGGCGATACTGGCACCATAGGTTGGGCTGACTTGGACGTTTCCGCAATGTTGGGTTGAACGTCACTGGAGAAGGTGTGCGCTGCAGGTATCTGTTTCTGCACGTAGTCTCTGGTACGAACAGCTGGGTCGTCTTCTTCCTGTGGTGGCAGGCAAATTGGGTCGAGGTTTTGCTTCAATGCTTGCTCGAGTATTTTTACTTCGGCTAATGCAATTTCTTCCTCCATTTCTGTTTGAAGAATCTTTGCTCTAGCCTCTGCTTCTGCTCTCTTCGCTTCTGCTTCTGTTTTCTTTTCGGTGTATGAACGTCTTAGTTTGGACCGCTCTGCATTTAAACGGGCCTCTAGGATTCTGTCGCTGAGGGCTGAAGTTCTTGAGCAGGATGATTTGTATGACCGAGCAGAGTGTTTAGACGAGGCTGACCTGTGCGATCTAGTTTCTTGCAGATGGGTGATACGAAGCTCCGCTTTATCTTTGGCGTCTTGCACGGCGGCGTCCCTTTCTCTGTCTGTGGAATCTGCCTTGCTTAACTCTGATAGGGCTTCGTCGATTTTAGATTCTTTTAGGAAGGCAGCATACTTCGCGGACAGTCTCTTGTATCTGCCGTGGGCCACGTCTAGCTGTCTTATAGTGTCCTGTAAACCCGCTGCATCATTTTTATGGCGTTGGACGCTTGACATAAGGGAGGCGACTCGTTCCCATAGGTGTCCAAGTTGTCATTGAACTCATCCCTTGTGGAACAGTAATTCTCGAGGACCTTTAATGTTGGCTTGATGGAACGTACTGGTCGTGCATCTGGGTCTGCTGTGGAAGCGGGCTCTGCTTCCTGGTCTTCATAATGGACAGTATCAGGTTGTATTTGCTCTGTTTCAGCATGGGGGAACTGTAGAAGGTCCTTTTCGGCCATTTTGATTTAAGGTGCGCTGTCCCTTTAAGAAACTAAACCTTTGAATTGGGGGCTGGAAATTGCGGTGCAGCTTAGTTGCGACCCCCTGATAAGATTCCCAAGGTGTTGTTGGAGAATTGTGGGGTTCTGCGGTCCGACGATCTGCAGCAGTGTGGTATAATACACAGAGAGTCTTTATGTACAATGCAGTCTGAGGTGATGCTGCAGGAGATTTCTTAGCAGAGCAGGGCTGCAGTATGTGAGCGGGCAGAGAGCGGGCACGTGAATAGTGATATAAGGGTGATTCTGGCCGGGCTTCAAGGCAGTCTTTCGACTGTTCTGTCCCCACATGAGGCGAATGGAGGTGTGGTTGATTAATAAGTGTTGTGAGAGAGAAACGTACCTCCGTATTTCTTCGATGTGAGGCAGACAGGACCAATGCTGCTCAGCGTCCAGAGAGATGATGCACTCCAGGGATTGTGTAATCCAGACTTGTTTATTTTGTTGATCTGGACATACAGCGTATAACTGGTAATACAGAACTTCTCCAGAAATGCAGGGTAGACAGGGTACAATAAGATGTAGCACCAAGTGTGTCTGCAAGTGTGAGCAGCATGAAAGAGTGGTCGAAAGACTGATGCCTTCCTAAGCCCAGTTCAAAAGCACGTCCTCTCACAACAGAAAGTAAACTGGAAATGGCTGCCAGAGGAAGAGAAGATTTGACCCCTGAACCGGATGTAAGACATGCCCACAAGAAATACATGAAAAACAAGCTGCCATACAGAAAAAGGCCATTGGGTGGCAGCAGAGTAAAATATAACAACATACATGGAAACTGAGGAATATACATGGAACAGCACAGGGACCATCAAACACCAGCAGAATTGGGGTTAGGCAATCTTTGTGTTTTGAACAACAGGTCTTCCATTTAGCCTGTGTGTTTTGTTCCTCATATTAAATGGACTTCGTTTCCATTGGCGCTGAAGAGGTTACCAAGTCTTTGCATGGTGGTTGGAGACATGCACCTCCCTCTCACAGATGCTCCTGACCTGCTCATTTTCTCTCTCTATAAAACCTGGCCAGACATTATCATACCTGCCTGTGAAAGTTGGCTTGCTGGAGTTGGTGTGCTGAAGTTGGAGTTCATAGTTGCTGCTGGAGATTGTTGTTTGCTGTTTTTGGGTGTATGCTTTCTCCTTTATCCAATTCCCATTTGGTTTGCACATTCCTATCCTTTCCTTTATTCCTCTCTACCCATGGTGACAGTTTTTGTATGTAAGTTGCTTTTTGTTATTCCTGTTTGTCTTACAACTTTATAGACTAACATATCTGTCCCAGGCCTCCTGGGGAGGGGACAGATTAGGCCACTAACAGGAGCATAGTAAGGTCAGAGACTTGGGCTTTTCTGCCTTTTAGAGTATGCCCAGGACAGGGATAGTTAGTGTCACGGGGGTACTGGGTAGACTACAGCTGATTTCCCGGGCCCCTGCGATATCCCTCAGACTAGGGAAAACCCTGTCTGTCCCTCTCCCAGAATTTACACTGATGGTGTGCTTGTCTGGGCCGCCAGGCCTGACCCTGACTCCTGTTTCAGCCCTATGCTGAAACCTCCACCCGCCACCCAGTGATAAGACCACACACCAACCTACACAGAAAGTACAGACAGGGAAAACTAAAAACGCACCACGCCGCAGACACACAGGAAAACACTATAATGTGCACAGGGCAAAAATAAACACAAATATAGGAAGGAGAAATATGACAAAGGATAATACACCACCAGATACGATACTTCAACTCCTAGACCACCACTCCAGACCGAGATTACCAGGCACAAGACACAAGCTATAATCGGCGACGCCCAAAGACCAGAATGACTATTTAAAGGCCACGGGCGTGACCCAGCCTCCAACCAGATTACCAGCCAGATTAACCCTGGATAACCTGGATAAAATCCAGCCGGCACCACTGAGCGTATAGTGGACAAATGTGGAATTATCGCTGTCTGTTGGATGCCCTAGTGTGAACAGCGTCCGACATGACAGTTAGGGTCCCATTTCCAGGGATAGTGTGAGGCCCCCCTTCCTTACCGAAGACCACCACAGCATGACAATTCACCAGCGAATATAGTTAAATCTGCTAACACTGACCCACAAAGCCATCCATAATCTGTCTCCTCCATATATCTCCGAACTAATCTCCTGATATCTTCCAATACGCAACCTCCGGTCTTCCCAAGACCTCCTTCTATTCTGCACACTCATAAATTTCACCCCCAATTGCCTCCAAGACTACTCATAAGTGTCCCCCATCCTCTGGAACTCTGTGCCTCGACACGTTTGATTATCTGCCACAGTCGGAACCTTCAGATGGAACTTGAAAACCTACCTCTCCATGAAGGCCTACAGCCTGACACGACCCTACTACCACCTCACCACCACCTAAGCTGCCGTGACCCCCTACCCTACTGTCTCCATCCCATTATCCTCGAGACTGTAGGCCTGCAAGGGTAGGGCCCTCTCTTCTCTGTACCAGTCTGTCATTATTAGTTTGTTCACCGTGTTTTTTTTTTATTTGTACACTGTATGTAACCCCTTACATGGACTCAATGGTGCTCTAAGCATAAATGATAATTATAATAATATTATATTACTACTTTTTATTTTTAACACAGATTGTTATATGGGGAAAAAGATTGACCAAAAACACCTGATTTAGACAATACATTATTCCTTGATGATGGCCGCACTGCAACCTTATTATAATGGGAATTGCTCAGTGTCAGTGATTACTGTTCTGTCCTGAAGGTTTGGACCGGAGTGGTCTCTACTGGTAATAACCAGTACTGCACACAGATAGAAAATGCTTCTAAGTTCTACCAATAGGTGTCAGTAGCACTCAGGGTAACGGCATCACATAGAGATCAGGAGGCAGAAAAGCAGAATATGGAGAAATAGTGAGAAAGTACAAATACATGGATAGATACGTATTTTATGAAAAATGTAAAAGTTTTGTACAGTTTATTATCTCGAGCTTCCAATCAATAATAATTGTTTCAGATGTGACTGAGGGTAATGATATAATGATGATTTTGTGCTATAAATTGAATATTTTCTGTGTGTATAAAAGTCTGTGTCACGCTGTGTTGTCCAGGCTGCTCTACACTGGCTATTCACAGGCGCGGTCCCACTACTGATCGGCACGGGGGTTTTGACCTGCTCCGTTTCCGACCTGGGCCGATTCACCCCTCATTAGGACAACCTGGTAGCTCCGAGCTCCCCCAGAGTCACCATATTGATGCCGAACTTAGTGCGGACACCCGATCGACATAGCACAGGGCAGCCCAGAACTCCTGGACTCAAGCGATCCACCAGCCTCAGCCTCCCTGGTAGCTGGGATTACAGGCGCACGCCACCGCACCCGGCAATGTCTATTGCTGCTATTACTGACTAGAGGCTGCAGGAGCCGTGACGTCATCGGGAACCACAGCGCCATCTAGTGTCTGCAGGGTGAAACTGCTATAAAGTCAGTAACATAAGTCAGTATAGAGCTGCATGTATGTTAGTTTATACCTGTTAGCATGTATACACCTATGTGTGTATATAACTACGGAGTAAGCTTTGGGCTGCGTACTGTGCTCGCTGTCTGATGGACATGGCTCAGCTACTGGGCGGCCTCCCGTTGTACCTGGTGTAGCTTACACTTCTGTATGAGGGCGGTTTGTCATTTCTAAAGCACAAACTCTCTGTTCAGACTCGGCATAGGCGTCTACTTTGTTCTGTTATCTGAGGCCTGAGTCACATCTGTGGCATGGGTTCTGGTGAAATCTGAGACCAGGATGAGTGTCGGGACTGTTCTGTCCCCACATGAGGCGAATGGAGGTGTGGTTGTTTAATAAGTGTTGTGAGAGAGAAACGTACCTCCGTATTTCTTCGATGTGAGGCAGACAGGACCAATGCTGCTCAGCGTCCAGAGAGATGATGCACTCCAGGGATTGTGTAATCCAGACTTGTTTATTTTGTTGATCTGGACATACAGCGTATAACTGGTAATACAGAACTTCTCCAGAAATGCAGGGTAGACAGGGTACAATAAGATGTAGCACCAAGTGTGTCTGCAAGTGTGAGCAGCATGAAAGAGTGGTCGAAAGACTGATGCCTTCCTAAGCCCAGTTCAAAAGCACGTCCTCTCACAACAGAAAGTAAACTGGAAATGGCTGCCAGAGGAAGAGAAGATTTGACCCCTGAACCGGATGTAAGACATGCCCACAAGAAATACATGAAAAACAAGCTGCCATACAGAAAACGGCCATTGGGTGGCAGCAGAGTAAAATATAACAACATACATGGAAACTGAGGAATATACATGGAACAGCACACTCCCCGTCTGAAATTCCGAAAGGGATTTCACTATATCAATGTCCTTAAAAAGTCCAACAACCTAGAAAATGAAACCAAACATGCATGTAATGCAATAATAACTTTAAACAAGACATTAAGTCAGTTCCTGAGATAATCCAATGGAAAACCCATCTTCGGATCAGAGAAGCCGCACTAGGCCAAACTATCTCTGACCCACTGTAATCCAATGGGTAAAGTACTAGTGCAGTGTTCTGTTCATAGTTTATCCTACCGGAATGTCCTCGACTGGTAGTACCAGTACGAGCTCGTGGATTGGCCTCTGAAATGTCTTAGGTTCACCTTTCCTAAGGACTTTCAGCTCCACCTTCCGGACATTACCGTCTTCACTAGGGAAAGTCTTTTTAATGATTCCCATAGGCCAGTCAATCCTTTGAGCTTGTTGTTCCTTCATTAACACAATATCTCCTTCCTTCAAGTTCGGTTTACTCTGTCGCCATTTTCTTCTTCCTTGCAGGACCACAAGATACTCCTTTCTCCATCGGTTCCAGAAGTAATTGGCGAGGTACTGTACGCGTTTCCACTGCTTCTGGTAGGAGTTTGCGTGAGTAAACTCTCCACTGACTGTTAGCGGGTTCCCGATCTTTTGGGTAAGAAGAGTAGCCGGCGTAAGAATAGTTGGCGTTTCAGGATCCATTGACACTGGGACAAGGGGTCTTGAGTTGATTATGGCAGAAACTTCAGCCAGAAGAGTAACCAAGGTCTCATGCGTAAGTCTTGAAGAGTTTATGTCCATAAGCATAGAGTTCAAGATGTTGCGTGAGATCCCGATCATCCTTTCCCAGGAACCTCCCATGTGAGAACTATGCGGAGGATTGAAGATCCAGGTGCAACCACTTTCTGCCAGTTGATCCTGAATTGACTTGATGTCAATATCCAGCTCTCGACATGCACCGATGAAGTTGCTTCCGCGGTCGGACCTTAACTGTTTCACTGGTCCTCTGATCGCTAGAAACCGCCGAAGGGCGTTAATCAGGCTGGATGTGTCCATAGATTCTATCACTTCTATGTGAACGGCACGGACACTCATGCAAGTGAATAGTACGGCCCAACGTTTGCTGTTGGCATGACCTCCACGAGTCCTGCGTGCAGATACCATCCATGGCCCAAAGACGTCTAGGCCAACGTAGGTAAAAGGCGGTTCGGTGCTCAGTCTGTCGAAGGGTAGGTCAGCCATTTGTTGATGTACCTGTTTTCCTCTAGGTTTGCGACATTGCACACAGCGATGTACTGATCCCGCTACACGTCTTTTCATGCCTATGATCCAAAGTCCCGCAGACCGTATCTTGCCCTCTGTGATCTGCCTGCCTTGGTGTTCAGTTTTTTCATGAAAGTGCCGAATCAGTAGATCGGTGATGTGATGTCTACTGGGAATGATGCAAGGATGTTGCTCTGAAAACTCTAGCTTGGCTCGACTTAATCGACCTCCGACTCTCAGCAAACCGAAGCTGTCCATTAGTGGATTCAAATGGGCAATGGGGCTTTTCGGAGGGATCTGCTGTTTGTGGTATAAGCATTCCCATTCGGTACTGAATACACTCTGCTGGACATAAAGTATTATAAGAGACTCACAGTGAGAAATGTCCTCAGCAGAGAGTGGTTTTTGACAGACGTGCCAACCATGACAGTCTTTGTCTCCATGTGAATTGTGATAAGATCTCGCAATGTGGACTAACCTTGCAATAGTCCTGACGAGTTTCATCCAATTGGAGAAGCGTTCGAAGCGCTGACAACCGAGGGTGGAGGTTGGTTTTGCATTCGTGGCCAGAGCACTGACCTCGGAGCGGACTTCTGGATCATCGTCGAGATCCTGGATGCTGAAGAGTTCCTGAACACATTCACTTCCCTTCTATTCCAGCAGAAACTTTGGACCTGAAAGCCAAGAAGAGTTAGCAAAGGAATTTATAGACATAGGTCTAGTGGCATGGTCGGCTGGATTAAGTTCAGATGGGATATAGTGCCACTGTTCAGGTTTGGAAGACCTTCTTATTCTCTCAATGCGGTTACTGACGTACACGTAGAAGCGCCTTGTTTGGTTGTAGATGTAACCTAAGACAACTTTACTGTCACTGTAGTATTGTACGTCATCTATGTGAGTGTCCAGCTCATGCTGAATAAAGTCTGCGAGTTCTACTGCAAGCACAGCCCCACAGAGTTCCAGCCTGGGAATAGTGTGGTCAGGCTTGGGAGCCAACTTAGCTTTGCCGAAAACGAACCCAACATGATCTTGATTGTCAGATCCCGTTACCTTCAGGTAGACAACAGCTGCAATGGCCTCCGTGGATGCATCCGAGAACACATGGAGTTCCGTCCTGGTGCTAGCAGCAAGTGAGATTCCAGCGTAGCATCTCGGTATATGGATTTTATCCAAGGCACACAAAGACTGCTTCCAGGTTTCCCATTTTGGTTCCTTATCAGGAGGTAGAGGGGTATCCCAGTCCTTGACAGTTTCGGACAGCTGTCTCAGAAGGGATTTACCTTATATGGTAATTGGTGCTACGAATCCCAGTGGGTCATACAGGCTATTTACCACTGACAGGACACCACATTTAGTGAATGGTTTGTCTGCACAGTTGATTTGGAATCCGAAGGTGTCGGCTGACAGGTTCCACCTCAGGCCTAAGCTTCTCTGCACAGGCGGACGGTCTGGTCCCAGGTCTATGTCCTTGAATCCAGGTGCGTGGTCGCTTGACTCAAAGGCTCTCATGACAGCTGGGCTGTTTGAGGCAATTTTGTGCAGTCTAAGCTTAGCTCGGTACAGCATATGTTGGGTCCTTTTGAGTAGGTCGATTGCAGCTTCTTCTGTAGGTAGAGATTTTAGTCCATCATCTACGTAGAAGTCTTTCTCTACAAAGTCTCTGGCGTCTGTTCCATACTCGGACTCTCCTTCTTGTGCGGTTCTCCGCAGGCCATATGTTGCCACAGCGGGTGAAGGGCTGTTCCCGAATACGTGCACCCGCATGCGATACTCCACCATCTCTTTGCTGGGGTCATTGTCCTTGTACCACAGGAACCTGAGGAAATTCCTGTGGTCCTCTCGGACTATGAAACAGTGGAACATCTGTTCAATGTCGGCGGTGATGGCAATGGGCTCTTTCCTGAACCTCATCAACACTCCTACTAGGTTGTTTGTCAGATTAGGACCTGTGAGGAGGACATCATTGAGAGATACGCCTTGATGTTTGGCGCTTGAATCAAAGACAACTCTAATTTGTTTAGGTTTCTTCGGGTGATATACTCCAAATGAGGGTAGGTACCAGCACTCCTCGTTTTCCTTTAAGGGAGACGCTGGCTCCGCATGGTTGTTATGGAATATTTTGCCCATAAAGGTGACAATGTGTTCTTTCATCTCCGGTTTATTGCTTAGCGTGCGCTGGAGAGAGTTAAATCTGGACAAGGCTTGTTCACGATTGTTCGGGAGCCTTACCCTGGTAGCTCGGAAGGGTAAGGGGAAAACCCAGTGATTGGTTTCGTCCTTAAGGAACTCATTGTCCATTATCCTGACAAATTCCTTGTCTTCCATAGATGGGGCTACTTTGTTGTCATCCTTAGTGGTATGAAACACCAATTTTCCCAAGTCGTCTGCATAGGGAGAAGGGATAACATCAGGCAGCTGTACAGAATCTGGAAGCTTTTCCTTCACCTCATAGTGATGAGGACATGGTTTGCAGAAGGTAGTGCGCCCATCTCGGCGTACGTACGTCTTAAAGGAATGGACTCCTGTTTGGTCCAAGCATACATTTCCTATGACTACCCACCCCAAGTCAAGTCTCTGGGCGTAGGGGGCGTAGTCAGGACCATTACACTGTTGGCGGACCTTATGTATCCTCAAATTGTCTCTGCCGAGCAGAAGTAGGATTTCGGCATCTGTGTCCAAAGGTGGGATAACGCTGGCTAGGTGCCTTAAGTGTGGTTGGTGGAAAGCAGCTTCCGGGGTAGGGATCTCATCCCTTTGGTCTGGTATTTGATCGCATTCAATTAGCGTAGGTAGGGGTATTTCTACGTCTTCATTGACAGGAGAAGCGATGAAACCTTGTGCTCTTCTGCCGCTAGTCTCTATGCGCCCCGAGCAAGTATTCAGAGTGTAGGGCGTTGCTGGTCCCTTGATTCTAAAGGCTTCAAAGAACTTAGGTCCAGCTAGGGATCGATTGCTCTGATCGTCAATGATGGCATACATTTTTACAGCCTTCTCTGGTTGCCCTTCTGGATAGACTCTGATTAGGCATATCCTGGCACAGCATTTAGCACTTTGATCCTCCCCACATACCTCTGAGCATGAGCAGGACACAGCTGTGGTGGACTTGGCATGATTCTGTGGCTCCCCGCCATGGTTTGTAGCGGGACCAGAGGTAACTGCGACTGCTGGATCGCTGGTGACTGAGCCTGGGTGCAAGGCTGATGGGTGTCTGTCGCTATGACACTCTTCACACTTAATGGCAGATTTACAGTCCTTGGCCATGTGTTCTGATGAAGCGCAGCATTTGAAACATATTCCAAGTTCGCTGAGGATTTTCTTGCGCTCCTGCATGGTTTTGGACCTGAAGCCTCTACATTTGTTCAGTGAGTGTGGTCTTTTATGAATGGGACACTCACGATTGAAAGACTTATCCCTCGACGAAATAGTGTACTGCTTGTCGGCAGGTACTGCAGGCGATGGCAGGTTAGTCTTTCTGACGCATACACTGTTCCTTGAGTCCTTACGTCTATGTGCGACGCTTTCATACCTTGATGAAGGTGTTGCTGGAGCTGCAGTGTTAGACTCCAGGAAGTCGAGGCTAGGGTCGTTCCTCATTTGGGCTTGTTCGTCAATGAACTTGCAGAACTGAATGAACGGAGGAAAGGTGACGTCATGTGACCTTTTATACCTGGAGACGCACACTGCCCACTTCTCTTGCAGACTGTGTGGCAGCTTTGAGATGATCGGGTTCACCCCGTGGGCAGTGTCCAGGTAGCACAGTCCAGACAGACGAGGGTCTCTTTTAGCAAGTTCCAGCTCCATAAGCAGGTCACTTAAATCCAGAAGCTTGTGGGCTTCCTTAAGGTTGATCCTTGGAACGTTCTGCAGTCTCTTGAATAGGGACTTTTCTATGGCTTCAGCGCTGCCGTAAGTTCTTTCGAGTCTCTGCCAGGCAGCAGCGAGACCTGCTTCAGCTTGCCCCACATAGACGGTCCTAAGACTCTTGATACGGTTTGTGGATTCAGGACCCAACCATTTTACCATGAGGTCGAGCTCCTGCTCCGCGGATAGGTTGAGATCAGCAATGGCGGCCTTGAAGGTTGCTTTCCAGGCTCTGTAGTTCTCTGCACAGTCGTCGAATTTTGAGAGGCTAGTGCTGATTAGCTCCCTGCTCACCATGAACCTGGCAAACTCGGACATGTCTGATCCTTCACT
Source organism: Ranitomeya imitator (assembly GCF_032444005.1). Taxonomy (NCBI): domain Eukaryota; kingdom Metazoa; phylum Chordata; class Amphibia; order Anura; family Dendrobatidae; genus Ranitomeya; species Ranitomeya imitator. Next base: position 711,053,711 of record NC_091282.1, on the reverse strand, counting down.
CCTTGTTACCATATTAGCTTGTGGTGCCCCTCGGGCGTATAAGCCGTGTGGCGTGGAAGGGTGAATTGTTCCCGGGTAGAATGATGTCGCTGCAGGGTTGAGCTGTGGTTTAACCTCTAGAGATTCCGATGACTGCTGCTTGAACTGTGGAGGCGGGCTGGAGTGTGCCTTGTGGTCGTCTTGCGATGATGATTGTTCCTGAGGGGGTACATCACGGCGTTGGTCTTGGTTCTCTGTAGGGGCTGTGGGCGATACTGGCACCATAGGTTGGGCTGACTTGGACGTTTCCGCAATGTTGGGTTGAACGTCACTGGAGAAGGTGTGCGCTGCAGGTATCTGTTTCTGCACGTAGTCTCTGGTACGAACAGCTGGGTCGTCTTCTTCCTGTGGTGGCAGGCAAATTGGGTCGAGGTTTTGCTTCAATGCTTGCTCGAGTATTTTTACTTCGGCTAATGCAATTTCTTCCTCCATTTCTGTTTGAAGAATCTTTGCTCTAGCCTCTGCTTCTGCTCTCTTCGCTTCTGCTTCTGTTTTCTTTTCGGTGTATGAACGTCTTAGTTTGGACCGCTCTGCATTTAAACGGGCCTCTAGGATTCTGTCGCTGAGGGCTGAAGTTCTTGAGCAGGATGATTTGTATGACCGAGCAGAGTGTTTAGACGAGGCTGACCTGTGCGATCTAGTTTCTTGCAGATGGGTGATACGAAGCTCCGCTTTATCTTTGGCGTCTTGCACGGCGGCGTCCCTTTCTCTGTCTGTGGAATCTGCCTTGCTTAACTCTGATAGGGCTTCGTCGATTTTAGATTCTTTTAGGAAGGCAGCATACTTCGCGGACAGTCTCTTGTATCTGCCGTGGGCCACGTCTAGCTGTCTTATAGTGTCCTGTAAACCCGCTGCATCATTTTTATGGCGTTGGACGCTTGACATAAGGGAGGCGACTCGTTCCCATAGGTGTCCAAGTTGTCATTGAACTCATCCCTTGTGGAACAGTAATTCTCGAGGACCTTTAATGTTGGCTTGATGGAACGTACTGGTCGTGCATCTGGGTCTGCTGTGGAAGCGGGCTCTGCTTCCTGGTCTTCATAATGGACAGTATCAGGTTGTATTTGCTCTGTTTCAGCATGGGGGAACTGTAGAAGGTCCTTTTCGGCCATTTTGATTTAAGGTGCGCTGTCCCTTTAAGAAACTAAACCTTTGAATTGGGGGCTGGAAATTGCGGTGCAGCTTAGTTGCGACCCCCTGATAAGATTCCCAAGGTGTTGTTGGAGAATTGTGGGGTTCTGCGGTCCGACGATCTGCAGCAGTGTGGTATAATACACAGAGAGTCTTTATGTACAATGCAGTCTGAGGTGATGCTGCAGGAGATTTCTTAGCAGAGCAGGGCTGCAGTATGTGAGCGGGCAGAGAGCGGGCACGTGAATAGTGATATAAGGGTGATTCTGGCCGGGCTTCAAGGCAGTCTTTCGACTGTTCTGTCCCCACATGAGGCGAATGGAGGTGTGGTTGATTAATAAGTGTTGTGAGAGAGAAACGTACCTCCGTATTTCTTCGATGTGAGGCAGACAGGACCAATGCTGCTCAGCGTCCAGAGAGATGATGCACTCCAGGGATTGTGTAATCCAGACTTGTTTATTTTGTTGATCTGGACATACAGCGTATAACTGGTAATACAGAACTTCTCCAGAAATGCAGGGTAGACAGGGTACAATAAGATGTAGCACCAAGTGTGTCTGCAAGTGTGAGCAGCATGAAAGAGTGGTCGAAAGACTGATGCCTTCCTAAGCCCAGTTCAAAAGCACGTCCTCTCACAACAGAAAGTAAACTGGAAATGGCTGCCAGAGGAAGAGAAGATTTGACCCCTGAACCGGATGTAAGACATGCCCACAAGAAATACATGAAAAACAAGCTGCCATACAGAAAAAGGCCATTGGGTGGCAGCAGAGTAAAATATAACAACATACATGGAAACTGAGGAATATACATGGAACAGCACAGGGACCATCAAACACCAGCAGAATTGGGGTTAGGCAATCTTTGTGTTTTGAACAACAGGTCTTCCATTTAGCCTGTGTGTTTTGTTCCTCATATTAAATGGACTTCGTTTCCATTGGCGCTGAAGAGGTTACCAAGTCTTTGCATGGTGGTTGGAGACATGCACCTCCCTCTCACAGATGCTCCTGACCTGCTCATTTTCTCTCTCTATAAAACCTGGCCAGACATTATCATACCTGCCTGTGAAAGTTGGCTTGCTGGAGTTGGTGTGCTGAAGTTGGAGTTCATAGTTGCTGCTGGAGATTGTTGTTTGCTGTTTTTGGGTGTATGCTTTCTCCTTTATCCAATTCCCATTTGGTTTGCACATTCCTATCCTTTCCTTTATTCCTCTCTACCCATGGTGACAGTTTTTGTATGTAAGTTGCTTTTTGTTATTCCTGTTTGTCTTACAACTTTATAGACTAACATATCTGTCCCAGGCCTCCTGGGGAGGGGACAGATTAGGCCACTAACAGGAGCATAGTAAGGTCAGAGACTTGGGCTTTTCTGCCTTTTAGAGTATGCCCAGGACAGGGATAGTTAGTGTCACGGGGGTACTGGGTAGACTACAGCTGATTTCCCGGGCCCCTGCGATATCCCTCAGACTAGGGAAAACCCTGTCTGTCCCTCTCCCAGAATTTACACTGATGGTGTGCTTGTCTGGGCCGCCAGGCCTGACCCTGACTCCTGTTTCAGCCCTATGCTGAAACCTCCACCCGCCACCCAGTGATAAGACCACACACCAACCTACACAGAAAGTACAGACAGGGAAAACTAAAAACGCACCACGCCGCAGACACACAGGAAAACACTATAATGTGCACAGGGCAAAAATAAACACAAATATAGGAAGGAGAAATATGACAAAGGATAATACACCACCAGATACGATACTTCAACTCCTAGACCACCACTCCAGACCGAGATTACCAGGCACAAGACACAAGCTATAATCGGCGACGCCCAAAGACCAGAATGACTATTTAAAGGCCACGGGCGTGACCCAGCCTCCAACCAGATTACCAGCCAGATTAACCCTGGATAACCTGGATAAAATCCAGCCGGCACCACTGAGCGTATAGTGGACAAATGTGGAATTATCGCTGTCTGTTGGATGCCCTAGTGTGAACAGCGTCCGACATGACAGTTAGGGTCCCATTTCCAGGGATAGTGTGAGGCCCCCCTTCCTTACCGAAGACCACCACAGCATGACAATTCACCAGCGAATATAGTTAAATCTGCTAACACTGACCCACAAAGCCATCCATAATCTGTCTCCTCCATATATCTCCGAACTAATCTCCTGATATCTTCCAATACGCAACCTCCGGTCTTCCCAAGACCTCCTTCTATTCTGCACACTCATAAATTTCACCCCCAATTGCCTCCAAGACTACTCATAAGTGTCCCCCATCCTCTGGAACTCTGTGCCTCGACACGTTTGATTATCTGCCACAGTCGGAACCTTCAGATGGAACTTGAAAACCTACCTCTCCATGAAGGCCTACAGCCTGACACGACCCTACTACCACCTCACCACCACCTAAGCTGCCGTGACCCCCTACCCTACTGTCTCCATCCCATTATCCTCGAGACTGTAGGCCTGCAAGGGTAGGGCCCTCTCTTCTCTGTACCAGTCTGTCATTATTAGTTTGTTCACCGTGTTTTTTTTTTATTTGTACACTGTATGTAACCCCTTACATGGACTCAATGGTGCTCTAAGCATAAATGATAATTATAATAATATTATATTACTACTTTTTATTTTTAACACAGATTGTTATATGGGGAAAAAGATTGACCAAAAACACCTGATTTAGACAATACATTATTCCTTGATGATGGCCGCACTGCAACCTTATTATAATGGGAATTGCTCAGTGTCAGTGATTACTGTTCTGTCCTGAAGGTTTGGACCGGAGTGGTCTCTACTGGTAATAACCAGTACTGCACACAGATAGAAGCATTTTCTAAGTTCTACCAGTAGGTGTCAGTAGCACTCAGGTTAACGGCATCACATAGAGATCAGGAGGCAGAAAAGCAGAATATGGAGAAATAGTGAGAAAGTACAAATACATGGATAGATACGTATTTTATGAAAAATGTAAAAGTTTTGTACAGTTTATTATCTCGAGCTTCCAATCAATAATAATTGTTTCAGATGTGACTGAGGGTAATGATATAATGATGATTTTGTGCTATAAATTGAATATTTTCTGTGTGTATAAAAGTCTGTGTCACGCTGTGTTGTCCAGGCTGCTCTACACTGGCTATTCACAGGCGCGGTCCCACTACTGATCGGCACGGGGGTTTTGACCTGCTCCGTTTTCGACCTGGGCCGGTTCACCCCTCATTAGGACAACCTGGTAGCTCCGAGCTCCCCCAGAGTCGCCATATTGATGCCGAACTTAGTGCGGACACCCGATCGACATAGCACAGGGCAGCCCAGAACTCCTGGACTCAAGCGATCCACCAGCCTCAGCCTCCCTGGTAGCTGGGATTACAGGCGCACGCCACCGCACCCGGCAATGTCTATTGCTGCTATTACTGACTAGAGGCTGCAGGAGCCGTGACGTCATCGGGAACCACATCGCCATCTAGTGTTTGCAGGGTGAAACTGCTATACAGTCAGTAACATAAGACAGTATAGAGCTGCATGTCTGTTAGTTTATACCTGTTAGCATGTATACACCTATGTGTGTATATAACTACGGAGTAAGCTTTGGGCTGCGTACTGTGCTCGCTGTCTGATGGACATGGCTCAGCTACTGGGCGGCCTCCCGTTGTACCTGGTGTAGCTTACACTTCTGTATGAGGGCGGTTTGTCATTTCTAAAGCACAAACTCTCTGTTCAGACTCGGCATAGGCGTCTGCTTTGTTCTGTTATCTGAGGCCTGAGTCACATCTGTGGCATGGGTTCTGGTGAAATCTGAGACCAGGATGAGTGTCGGGACCATCAAACACCAGCAGAATTGGGGTTTTAGGCAATCTTTGTGTTTTGAACAACAGGTCTTCCATTTAGCCTGTGTGTTTTGTTCCTCATATTAAATGGACTTCGTTTCCATTGGCGCTGAAGAGGTTACCAAGTCTTTGCATGGTGGTTGGAGACATGCACCTCCCTCTCACAGATGCTCCTGACCTGCTCATTTTCTCTCTCTATAAAACCTGGCCAGACATTATCATACCTGCCTGTGAAAGTTGGCTTGCTGGAGTTGGTGTGCTGAAGTTGGAGTTCGTAGTTGCTGCTGGAGATTGTTGTTTGCTGTTTTTGGGTGTATGCTTTCTCCTTTATCAAATTCCCATTTGGTTTGTACATTCCTATCCTTTCCTTTTTTCCTCTCTACCCATGGTGACAGTTTTTGTATGTAAGTTGCTTTTTGTTATTCCTGTTTGTCTTACAACTTTATAGACTAACATATCTGTCCCAGGCCTCCTGGGGAGGGGACAGATTAGGCCACTAACAGGAGCATAGTAAGGTCAGAGACTTGGGCTTTTCTGCCTTTTAGAGTATGCCCAGGACAGGGATAGTTAGTGTCACGGGGGTACTGGGTAGACTACAGCTGATTACCCGGGCCCCTGCGATATCCCTCAGACTAGGGAAAACCCTGTCTGTCCCTCTCCCAGAATTTACACTGATGGTGTGCTTGTCTGGGCCGCCAGGCCTGACCCTGACTCCTGTTTCAGCCCTATGCTGAAACCTCCACCCGCCACCCAGTGATAAGACCACACACCAACCTACACAGAAAGTACAGACAGGGAAAACTAAAAACGCACCACGCCGCAGACACACAGGAAAACACTATAATGTGCACAGGGCAAAAATAAACACAAATATAGGAAGGAGAAATATGACAAAGGATAATACACCACCAGATACGATACTTCAACTCCTAGACCACCACTCCAGACCGAGATCACCAGGCACAAGACACAAGCTATAATCGGCGACGCCCAAATACCAGAATGACTATTTAAAGGCCACGGGCGTGACCCAGCCTCCAACCAGATTACCAGCGAGATTAACCCTGGATAACCTGGATAAAATCTAGCAGGCACCACTGAGCGTATAGTGGACAAATGTGGAATTATCGCTGTCTGTCGGATGCCCTAGTGTGAACAGCGTCCGACATGACAGTTAGGGTTCCATTTCCAGGGATAGTGTGAGGCCCCCTTCCTTACCGAAGACCACCACAGCATGACAATTCACCAGCGAATATAGTTAAATCTGCTAACACTGACCCACAAAGCCATCCATAATCTGTCTCCTCCATATATCTCCGAACTAATCTCCTGATATCTTCCAATACGCAACCTCCGGTCTTCCCAAGACCTCCTTCTATTCTGCACACTCATAAATTTCACCCCCAATTGCCTCCAAGACTACTCATAAGTGTCCCCCATCCTCTGGAACTCTGTGCCTCGACACGTTTGATTATCTGCCACAGTCGGAACCTTCAGATGGAACTTGAAAACCTACCTCTCCATGAAGGCCTACAGCCTGACACGACCCTACTACCACCTCACCACCACCTAAGCTGCCGTGACCCCCTACCCTACTGTCTCCATCCCATTATCCTCGAGACTGTAGGCCTGCAAGGGTAGGGCCCTCTCTTCTCTGTACCAGTCTGTCATTATTAGTTTGTTCACCGTGTTTTTTTTTAATTTGTACACTGTATGTAACCCCTTACATGGACTCAATGGTGCTCTAAGCATAAATGATAATTATAATAATATTATATTACTACTTTTTATTTTTAACACAGATTGTTATATGGGGAAAAAGATTGACCAAAAACACCTGATTTAGACAATACATTATTCCTTGATGATGGCCGCACTGCAACCTTATTATAATGGGAATTGCTCAGTGTCAGTGATTACTGTTCTGTCCTGAAGGTTTGGACCGGAGTGGTCTCTACTGGTAATAACCAGTACTGCACACAGATAGAAGCATTTTCTAAGTTCTACCAGTAGGTGTCAGTAGCACTCAGGGTAACGGCATCACATAGAGATCAGGAGGCAGAAAAGCAGAATATGGAGAAATAGTGAGAAAGTACAAATACATGGATAGATACGTATTTTATGAAAAATGTAAAAGTTTTGTACAGTTTATTATCTCGAGCTTCCAATCAATAATAATTGTTTCAGATGTGACTGAGGGTAATGATATAATGATGATTTTGTGCTATAAATTGAATATTTTCTGTGTGTATAAAAGTCTGTGTCACGCTGTGTTGTCCAGGCTGCTCTACACTGGCTATTCACAGGCGCGGTCCCACTACTGATCGGCACGGGGGTTTTGACCTGCTCCGTTTCCGACCTGGGCCGGTTCACCCCTCATTAGGACAACCTGGTAGCTCCGAGCTCCCCCAGAGTCACCATATTGATGCCGAACTTAGTGCGGACACCCGATCGACATAGCACAGGGCAGCCCAGAACTCCTGGACTCAAGCGATCCACCAGCCTCAGCCTCCCTGGCAGCTGGGATTACAGGCGCACGCCACCGCACCCGGCAATGTCTATTGCTGCTATTACTGACTAGAGGCTGCAGGAGCCGTGACGTCATCGGGAACCACAGCGCCATCTAGTGTCTGCAGGGTGAAACTGCTATAAAGTCAGTAACATAAGTCAGTATAGAGCTGCATGTATGTTAGTTTATACCTGTTAGCATGTATACACCTATGTGTGTATATAACTACGGAGTAAGCTTTGGGCTGCGTACCGTGCTCGCTGTCTGATGGACATGGCTCAGCTACTGGGCGGCCTCCCGTTGTACCTGGTGTAGCTTACACTTCTGTATGAGGGCGGTTTGTCATTTCTAAAGCTCAGACTCGGCATAGGCGTCTGCTTTGTTCTGTTATCTGAGGCCTGGGTCACATCTGTGGCATGGGTTCTGGTGAAATCTGAGACCAGGATGAGTGTCGGGACCATCAAACACCAGCAGAATTGGGGTTAGGCAATCTTTGTGTTTTGAACAACAGGTCTTCCATTAAGCCTGTGTGTTTTGTTCCTCATATTAAATGGACTTCGTTTCCATTGGCGCTGAAGAGGTTACCAAGTCTTTGCATGCTGGTTGGAGACATGCACCTCCCTCTCACAGATGCTCCTGACTTGCTCATTTTCTCTCTCTATAAAACCTGGCCAGACATTATCATACCTGCCTGTGAAAGTTGGCTTGCTGGAGTTGGTGTGCTGAAGTTGGAGTTCGTAGTTGCTGCTGGAGATTGTTGTTTGCTGTTTTTGGGTGTATGTTTTCTCCTTTATCCAATTCCCATTTGGTTTGTACATTCCTATCCTTTCCTTTATTCCTCTCTACCCATGGTGACAGTTTTTGTATGTAAGTTGCTTTTTGTTATTCCTGTTTGTCTTACAAGTTTATAGACTAACATATCTGTCCCAGGCCTCCTGGGGAGGGGACAGATTAGGCCACTAACAGGAGCATAGTAAGGTCAGAGACTTGGGCTTTTCTGCCTTTTAGAGTATGCCCAGGACAGGGATAGTTAGTGTCACGGGGGTACTGGGTAGACTACAGCTGATTACCCGGGCCCCTGCGATATCCCTCAGACTAGGGAAAACCCTGTCTGTCCCTCTCCCAGAATTTACACTGATGGTGTGCTTGTCTGGGCCGCCAGGCCTGATCCTGACTCCTGTTTCAGCCCTATGCTGAAACCTCCACCCGCCACCCAGTGATAAGACCACACACCAACCTACACAGAAAGTACAGACAGGGAAAACTAAAAACGCACCACGCCGCAGACACACAGGAAAACACTATAATGTGCACAGGGCAAAAATAAACACAAATATAGGAAGGAGAAATATGACAAAGGATAATACACCACCAGATACGATACTTCAACTCCTAGACCACCACTCCAGACCGAGATCACCAGGCACAAGACACAAGCTATAATCGGCGACGCCCAAAGTCCAGAATGACTATTTAAAGGCCACGGGCGTGACCCAGCCTCCAACCAGATTACCAGCCAGATTAACCCTGGATAACCTGGATAAAATCTAGCCGGCGCCACTGAGCGTATAGTGGACAAATGTGGAATTATCGCTGTCTGTCGGATGCCCTAGTGTGAACAGCGTCCGACATGACAGTTAGGGTTCCATTTCCAGGGATAGTGTGAGGCCCCCTTCCTTACCGAAGACCACCACAGCATGACAATTCACCAGCGAATATAGTTAAATCTGCTAACACTGACCCACAAAGCCATCCATAATCTGTCTCCTCCATATATCTCCGAACTAATCTCCTGATATCTTCCAATACGCAACCTCCGGTCTTCCCAAGACCTCCTCCTATTCTGCACACTCATAAATTTCACCCCCAATTGCCTCCAAGACTACTCATAAGTGTCCCCCATCCTCTGGAACTCTGTGCCTCGACACGTTTGATTATCTGCCACAGTCGGAACCTTCAGATGGAACTTGAAAACCTACCTCTCCATGAAGGCCTACAGCCTGACACGACCCTACTACCACCTCACCACCACCTAAGCTGCCATGACCCCCTACCCTACTGTCTCCATCCCATTATCCTCGAGACTGTAGGCCTGCAAGGGTAGGGCCCTCTCTTCTCTGTACCAGTCTGTCATTATTAGTTTGTTCACCGTGTTTTTTTTTTATTTGTACACTGTATGTAACCCCTTACATGGACTCAATGGTGCTCTAAGCATAAATGATAATTATAATAATATTATATTACTACTTTTTATTTTTAACACAGATTGTTATATGGGGAAAAAGATTGACCAAAAACACCTGATTTAGACAATACATTATTCCTTGATGATGGCCGCACTGCAACCTTATTATAATGGGAATTGCTCAGTGTCAGTGATTACTGTTCTGTCCTGAAGGTTTGGACCGGAGTGGTCTCTACTGGTAATAACCAGTACTGCACACAGATAGAAGCATTTTCTAAGTTCTACCAGTAGGTGTCAGTAGCACTCAGGGTAACGGCATCACATAGAGATCAGGAGGCAGAAAAGCAGAATATGGAGAAATAGTGAGAAAGTACAAATACATGGATAGATACGTATTTTATGAAAAATGTAAAAGTTTTGTACAGTTTATTATCTCGAGCTTCCAATCAATAATAATTGTTTCAGATGTGACTGAGGGTAATGATATAATGATGATTTTGTGCTATAAATTGAATATTTTCTGTGTGTATAAAAGTCTGTGTCACGCTGTGTTGTCCAGGCTGCTCTACACTGGCTATTCACAGGCGCGGTCCCACTACTGATCGGCACGGGGGTTTTGACCTGCTCCGTTTCCGACCTGGGCCGATTCACCCCTCATTAGGACAACCTGGTAGCTCCGAGCTCCCCCAGAGTCACCATATTGATGCCGAACTAAAGGTACCTTCACACATAACGATATTGTTAACGATATCGTTGCTATTTGTGACGTAGCAACGATATCGTTAATGAAATCGTTATGTGTGACAGCGACCAACGATCAGGCCCCTGCTGGGAGATCGTTGGTCGCTGAATAAAGTCCAGAACTTTATTTCGTCGCTGGACTCCTGCTGACATCGCTGGATCGGCGTGTGTGACACCGATCCAGCGATGTCTTCACTGGTAACCAGGGTAAACATCGGGTAACTAAGCGCAGGACCGCGCTTAGTAACCCGATGTTTACCCTGGTTACCATGCTAAAAGTAAAAAAAAACAAACACTACATACTTACCTACCGCTGTCTGTCCTCCAGCGCTGTGCTCTGCACTCCTCCTGTACTGTCTGTGAGCCGGAAAGCAGAGCGGTGACGTCACCGCTCTGCTTTCCGGCTCACAGCCAGTACAGGAGGAGAGCAGAGAAGCAGAGCGCAGCGCTGGAGGACAGACAGCGGTAGGTAAGTATGTAGTGTTTGTTTTGTTTTACTTTTAGCATGGTAACCAGGGTAAACATCGGGTTACTAAGCGCGGCCCTGCGCTTAGTTACCCGATGTTTACCCTGGTTACCGGCATCGTTGGTCGCTGGAGAGCGGTCTGTGTGACAGCTCTCCAGCGACCAAACAGTGACGCTGCAGCGATCCGGATCGTTGTCGGTATCGCTGCAGCGTCGCTTAATGTGAAGGGGCCTTTAGTGCGGACACCCGATCGACATAGCACAGGGCAGCCCAGAACTCCTGGACTCAAGCGATCCACCAGCCTCAGCCTCCCTGGCAGCTGGGATTACAGGCGCACGCCACCGCACCCGTCAATGTCTATTGCTGCTATTACTGACTAGAGGCTGCAGGAGCCGTGATGTCATCGGGAACCACAGCGCCATCTAGTGTCTGCAGGGTGAAACTGCTATAAAGTCAGTAACATAAGTCAGTATAGAGCTGCATGTATGTTAGTTTATACCTGTTAGCATGTATACACCTATGTGTGTATATAACTACGGAGTAAGCTTTGGGCTGCGTACCGTGCTCGCTGTCTGATGGACATGGCTCAGCTACTGGGCGGCCTCCCGTTGTACCTGGTGTAGCTTACACTTCTGTATGAGGGCGGTTTGTCATTTCTAAAGCTCAGACTCGGCATAGGCGTCTGCTTTGTTCTGTTATCTGAGGCCTGGGTCACATCTGTGGCATGGGTTCTGGTGAAATCTGAGACCAGGATGAGTGTCGGGACCACCAAACACCAGCAGAATTGGGGTTAGGCAATCTTTGTGTTTTGAACAACAGGTCTTCCATTTAGCCTGTGTGTTTTGTTCCTCATATTAAATGGACTTCGTTTCCATTGGCGCTGAAGAGGTTACCAAGTCTTTGCATGCTGGTTGGAGACATGCACCTCCCTCTCACAGATGCTCCTGACTTGCTCATTTTCTCTCTCTATAAAACCTGGCCAGACATTATCATACCTGCCTGTGAAAGTTGGCTTGCTGGAGTTGGTGTGCTGAAGTTGGAGTTCGTAGTTGCTGCTGGAGATTGTTGTTTGCTGTTTTTGGGTGTATGCTTTCTCCTTTATCCAATTCCCATTTGGTTTGTACATTCCTATCCTTTCCTTTATTCCTCTCTACCCATGGTGACAGTTTTTGTATGTAAGTTGCTTTTTGTTATTCCTGTTTGTCTTACAAGTTTATAGACTAACATATCTGTCCCAGGCCTCCTGGGGAGGGGACAGATTAGGCCACTAACAGGAGCATAGTAAGGTCAGAGACTTGGGCTTTTCTGCCTTTTAGAGTATGCCCAGGACAGGGATAGTTAGTGTCACGGGGGTACTGGGTAGACTACAGCTGATTACCCGGGCCCCTGCGATATCCCTCAGACTAGGGAAAACCCTGTCTGTCCCTCTCCCAGAATTTACACTGATGGTGTGCTTGTCTGGGCCGCCAGGCCTGATCCTGACTCCTGTTTCAGCCCTATGCTGAAACCTCCACCCGCCACCCAGTGATAAGACCACACACCAACCTACACAGAAAGTACAGACAGGGAAAACTAAAAACGCACCACGCCGCAGACACACAGGAAAACACTATAATGTGCACAGGGCAAAAATAAACACAAATATAGGAAGGAGAAATATGACAAAGGATAATACACCACCAGATACGATACTTCAACTCCTAGACCACCACTCCAGACCGAGATCACCAGGCACAAGACACAAGCTATAATCGGCGACGCCCAAAGTCCAGAATGACTATTTAAAGGCCACGGGCGTGACCCAGCCTCCAACCAGATTACCAGCCAGATTAACCCTGGATAACCTGGATAAAATCTAGCCGGCGCCACTGAGCGTATAGTGGACAAATGTGGAATTATCGCTGTCTGTCGGATGCCCTAGTGTGAACAGCGTCCGACATGACAGTTAGGGTTCCATTTCCAGGGATAGTGTGAGGCCCCCTTCCTTACCGAAGACCACCACAGCATGACAATTCACCAGCGAATATAGTTAAATCTGCTAACACTGACCCACAAAGCCATCCATAATCTGTCTCCTCCATATATCTCCGAACTAATCTCCTGATATCTTCCAATACGCAACCTCCGGTCTTCCCAAGACCTCCTTCTATTCTGCACACTCATAAATTTCACCCCCAATTGCCTCCAAGACTACTCATAAGTGTCCCCCATCCTCTGGAACTCTGTGCCTCGACACGTTTGATTATCTGCCACAGTCGGAACCTTCAGATGGAACTTGAAAACCTACCTCTCCATGAAGGCCTACAGCCTGACACGACCCTACTACCACCTCACCACCACCTAAGCTGCCGTGACCCCCTACCCTACTGTCTCCATCCCATTATCCTCGAGACTGTAGGCCTGCAAAGGTAGGGCCCTCTCTTCTCTGTACCAGTCTGTCATTATTAGTTTGTTCACCGTGTTTTTTTTTTATTTGTACACTGTATGTAACCCCTTACATGGACTCAATGGTGCTCTAAGCATAAATGATAATTATAATAATATTATATTACTACTTTTTATTTTTAACACAGATTGTTATATGGGGAAAAAGATTGACCAAAAACACCTGATTTAGACAATACATTATTCCTTGATGATGGCCGCACTGCAACCTTATTATAATGGGAATTGCTCAGTGTCAGTGATTACTGTTCTGTCCTGAAGGTTTGGACCGGAGTGGTCTCTACTGGTAATAACCAGTACTGCACACAGATAGAAGCATTTTCTAAGTTCTACCAGTAGGTGTCAGTAGCACTCAGGGTAACGGCATCACATAGAGATCAGGAGGCAGAAAAGCAGAATATGGAGAAATAGTGAGAAAGTACAAATACATGGATAGATACGTATTTTATGAAAAATGTAAAAGTTTTGTACAGTTTATTATCTCGAGCTTCCAATCAATAATAATTGTTTCAGATGTGACTGAGGGTAATGATATAATGATGATTTTGTGCTATAAATTGAATATTTTCTGTGTGTATAAAAGTCTGTGTCACGCTGTGTTGTCCAGGCTGCTCTACACTGGCTATTCACAGGCGCGGTCCCACTACTGATCGGCACGGGGGTTTTGACCTGCTCCGTTTCCGACCTGGGCCGGTTCACCCCTCATTAGGACAACCTGGTAGCTCCAAGCTCCCCCAGAGTCACCATATTGATGCCGAACTTAGTGCGGACACCCGATCGACATAGCACAGGGCAGCCCAGAACTCCTGGACTCAAGCGATCCACCAGCCTCAGCCTCCCTGGTAGCTGGGATTACAGGCGCACGCCACCGCACCCGGCAATGTCTATTGCTGCTATTACTGACTAGAGGCTGCAGGAGCCGTGACGTCATCGGGAACCACAGCGCCATCTAGTGTCTGCAGGGTGAAACTGCTATAAAGTCAGTAACATAAGTCAGCATAGAGCTGCATGTATGTTAGTTTATACCTGTTAGCATGTATACACCTATGTGTGTATATAACTACGGAGTAAGCTTTGGGCTGCGTACTGTGCTCGCTGTCTGATGGACATGGCTCAGCTACTGGGCGGCCTCCCGTTGTACCTGGTGTAGCTTACACTTCTGTATGAGGGCGGTTTGTCATTTCTAAAGCTCAGACTCGGCATAGGCGTCTGCTTTGTTCTGTTATCTGAGGCCTGGGTCACATCTGTGGCATGGGTTCTGGTGAAATCTGAGACCAGGATGAGTGTCGGGACCATCAAACACCAGCAGAATTGGGGTTAGGCAATCTTTGTGTTTTGAACAACAGGTCTTCCATTTAGCCTGTGTGTTTTGTTCCTCATATTAAATGGACTTCGTTTCCATTGGCGCTGAAGAGGTTACCAAGTCTTTGCATGCTGGTTGGAGACATGCACCTCCCTCTCACAGATGCTCCTGACTTGCTCATTTTCTCTCTCTATAAAACCTGGCCAGACATTATCATACCTGCCTGTGAAAGTTGGCTTGCTGGAGTTGGTGTGCTGAAGTTGGAGTTCGTAGTTGCTGCTGGAGATTGTTGTTTGCTGTTTTTGGGTGTATGTTTTCTCCTTTATCCAATTCCCATTTGGTTTGTACATTCCTATCCTTTCCTTTATTCCTCTCTACCCATGGTGACAGTTTTTGTATGTAAGTTGCTTTTTGTTATTCCTGTTTGTCTTACAAGTTTATAGACTAACATATCTGTCCCAGGCCTCCTGGGGAGGGGACAGATTAGGCCACTAACAGGAGCATAGTAAGGTCAGAGACTTGGGCTTTTCTGCCTTTTAGAGTATGCCCAGGACAGGGATAGTTAGTGTCACGGGGGTACTGGGTAGACTACAGCTGATTACCCAGGCCCCTGCGATATCCCTCAGACTAGGGAAAACCCTGTCTGTCCCTCTCCCAGAATTTACACTGATGGTGTGCTTGTCTGGGCCGCCAGGCCTGATCCTGACTCCTGTTTCAGCCCTATGCTGAAACCTCCACCCGCCACCCAGTGATAAGACCACACACCAACCTACACAGAAAGTACAGACAGGGAAAACTAAAAACGCACCACGCCGCAGACACACAGGAAAACACTATAATGTGCACAGGGCAAAAATAAACACAAATATAGGAAGGAGAAATATGACAAAGGATAATACACCACCAGATACGATACTTCAACTCCTAGACCACCACTCCAGACCGAGATCACCAGGCACAAGACACAAGCTATAATCGGCGACGCCCAAAGTCCAGAATGACTATTTAAAGGCCACGGGCGTGACCCAGCCTCCAACCAGATTACCAGCCAGATTAACCCTGGATAACCTGGATAAAATCTAGCCGCCGCCACTGAGCGTATAGTGGACAAATGTGGAATTATCGCTGTCTGTCGGATGCCCTAGTGTGAACAGCGTCCGACATGACAGTTAGGGTTCCATTTCCAGGGATAGTGTGAGGCCCCCTTCCTTACCGAAGACCACCACAGCATGACAATTCACCAGCGAATATAGTTAAATCTGCTAACACTGACCCACAAAGCCATCCATAATCTGTCTCCTCCATATATCTCCGAACTAATCTCCTGATATCTTCCAATACGCAACCTCCGGTCTTCCCAAGACCTCCTTCTATTCTGCACACTCATAAATTTCACCCCCAATTGCCTCCAAGACTACTCATAAGTGTCCCCCATCCTCTGGAACTCTGTGCCTCGACACGTTTGATTATCTGCCACAGTCGGAACCTTCAGATGGAACTTGAAAACCTACCTCTCCATGAAGGCCTACAGCCTGACACGACCCTACTACCACCTCACCACCACCTAAGCTGCCGTGACCCCCTACCCTACTGTCTCCATCCCATTATCCTCGAGACTGTAGGCCTGCAAAGGTAGGGCCCTCTCTTCTCTGTACCAGTCTGTCATTATTAGTTTGTTCACCGTGTTTTTTTTTTATTTGTACACTGTATGTAACCCCTTACATGGACTCAATGGTGCTCTAAGCATAAATGATAATTATAATAATATTATATTACTACTTTTTATTTTTAACACAGATTGTTATATGGGGAAAAAGATTGACCAAAAACACCTGATTTAGACAATACATTATTCCTTGATGATGGCCGCACTGCAACCTTATTATAATGGGAATTGCTCAGTGTCAGTGATTACTGTTCTGTCCTGAAGGTTTGGACCGGAGTGGTCTCTACTGGTAATAACCAGTACTGCACACAGATAGAAGCATTTTCTAAGTTCTACCAGTAGGTGTCAGTAGCACTCAGGGTAACGGCATCACATAGAGATCAGGAGGCAGAAAAGCAGAATATGGAGAAATAGTGAGAAAGTACAAATACATGGATAGATACGTATTTTATGAAAAATGTAAAAGTTTTGTACAGTTTATTATCTCGAGCTTCCAATCAATAATAATTGTTTCAGATGTGACTGAGGGTAATGATATAATGATGATTTTGTGCTATAAATTGAATATTTTCTGTGTGTATAAAAGTCTGTGTCACGCTGTGTTGTCCAGGCTGCTCTACACTGGCTATTCACAGGCGCGGTCCCACTACTGATCGGCACGGGGGTTTTGACCTGCTCCGTTTCCGACCTGGGCCGGTTCACCCCTCATTAGGACAACCTGGTAGCTCCAAGCTCCCCCAGAGTCACCATATTGATGCCGAACTTAGTGCGGACACCCGATCGACATAGCACAGGGCAGCCCAGAACTCCTGGACTCAAGCGATCCACCAGCCTCAGCCTCCCTGGTAGCTGGGATTACAGGCGCACGCCACCGCACCCGGCAATGTCTATTGCTGCTATTACTGACTAGAGGCTGCAGGAGCCGTGACGTCATCGGGAACCACAGCGCCATCTAGTGTCTGCAGGGTGAAACTGCTATAAAGTCAGTAACATAAGTCAGCATAGAGCTGCATGTATGTTAGTTTATACCTGTTAGCATGTATACACCTATGTGTGTATATAACTACGGAGTAAGCTTTGGGCTGCGTACTGTGCTCGCTGTCTGATGGACATGGCTCAGCTACTGGGCGGCCTCCCGTTGTACCTGGTGTAGCTTACACTTCTGTATGAGGGCGGTTTGTCATTTCTAAAGCTCAGACTCGGCATAGGCGTCTGCTTTGTTCTGTTATCTGAGGCCTGGGTCACATCTGTGGCATGGGTTCTGGTGAAATCTGAGACCAGGATGAGTGTCGGGACCATCAAACACCAGCAGAATTGGGGTTAGGCAATCTTTGTGTTTTGAACAACAGGTCTTCCATTTAGCCTGTGTGTTTTGTTCCTCATATTAAATGGACTTCGTTTCCATTGGCGCTGAAGAGGTTACCAAGTCTTTGCATGCTGGTTGGAGACATGCACCTCCCTCTCACAGATGCTCCTGACTTGCTCATTTTCTCTCTCTATAAAACCTGGCCAGACATTATCATACCTGCCTGTGAAAGTTGGCTTGCTGGAGTTGGTGTGCTGAAGTTGGAGTTCGTAGTTGCTGCTGGAGATTGTTGTTTGCTGTTTTTGGGTGTATGTTTTCTCCTTTATCCAATTCCCATTTGGTTTGTACATTCCTATCCTTTCCTTTATTCCTCTCTACCCATGGTGACAGTTTTTGTATGTAAGTTGCTTTTTGTTATTCCTGTTTGTCTTACAAGTTTATAGACTAACATATCTGTCCCAGGCCTCCTGGGGAGGGGACAGATTAGGCCACTAACAGGAGCATAGTAAGGTCAGAGACTTGGGCTTTTCTGCCTTTTAGAGTATGCCCAGGACAGGGATAGTTAGTGTCACGGGGGTACTGGGTAGACTACAGCTGATTACCCAGGCCCCTGCGATATCCCTCAGACTAGGGAAAACCCTGTCTGTCCCTCTCCCAGAATTTACACTGATGGTGTGCTTGTCTGGGCCGCCAGGCCTGATCCTGACTCCTGTTTCAGCCCTATGCTGAAACCTCCACCCGCCACCCAGTGATAAGACCACACACCAACCTACACAGAAAGTACAGACAGGGAAAACTAAAAACGCACCACGCCGCAGACACACAGGAAAACACTATAATGTGCACAGGGCAAAAATAAACACAAATATAGGAAGGAGAAATATGACAAAGGATAATACACCACCAGATACGATACTTCAACTCCTAGACCACCACTCCAGACCGAGATCACCAGGCACAAGACACAAGCTATAATCGGCGACGCCCAAAGTCCAGAATGACTATTTAAAGGCCACGGGCGTGACCCAGCCTCCAACCAGATTACCAGCCAGATTAACCCTGGATAACCTGGATAAAATCTAGCCGCCGCCACTGAGCGTATAGTGGACAAATGTGGAATTATCGCTGTCTGTCGGATGCCCTAGTGTGAACAGCGTCCGACATGACAGTTAGGGTTCCATTTCCAGGGATAGTGTGAGGCCCCCTTCCTTACCGAGGACCACCACAGCATGACAATTCACCAGCGAATATAGTTAAATCTGCTAACACTGACCCACAAAGCCATCCATAATCTGTCTCCTCCATATATCTCCGAACTAATCTCCTGATATCTTCCAATACGCAACCTCCGGTCTTCCCAAGACCTCCTCCTATTCTGCACACTCATAAATTTCACCCCCAATTGCCTCCAAGACTACTCATAAGTGTCCCCCATCCTCTGGAACTCTGTGCCTCGACACGTTTGATTATCTGCCACAGTCGGAACCTTCAGATGGAACTTGAAAACCTACCTCTCCATGAAGGCCTACAGCCTGACACGACCCTACTACCACCTCACCACCACCTAAGCTGCCGTGACCCCCTACCCTACTGTCTCCATCCCATTATCCTCGAGACTGTAGGCCTGCAAGGGTAGGGCCCTCTCTTCTCTGTACCAGTCTGTCATTATTAGTTTGTTCACCGTGTTTTTTTTTTATTTGTACACTGTATGTAACCCCTTACATGGACTCAATGGTGCTCTAAGCATAAATGATAATTATAATAATATTATATTACTACTTTTTATTTTTAACACAGATTGTTATATGGGGAAAAAGATTGACCAAAAACACCTGATTTAGACAATACATTATTCCTTGATGATGGCCGCACTGCAACCTTATTATAATGGGAATTGCTCAGTGTCAGTGATTACTGTTCTGTCCTGAAGGTTTGGACCGGAGTGGTCTCTACTGGTAATAACCAGTACTGCACACAGATAGAAGCATTTTCTAAGTTCTACCAGTAGGTGTCAGTAGCACTCAGGGTAACGGCATCACATAGAGATCAGGAGGCAGAAAAGCAGAATATGGAGAAATAGTGAGAAAGTACAAATACATGGATAGATACGTATTTTATGAAAAATGTAAAAGTTTTGTACAGTTTATTATCTCGAGCTTCCAATCAATAATAATTGTTTCAGATGTGACTGAGGGTAATGATATAATGATGATTTTGTGCTATAAATTGAATATTTTCTGTGTGTATAAAAGTCTGTGTCACGCTGTGTTGTCCAGGCTGCGCTACACTGGCTATTCACAGGCGCGGTCCCACTACTGATCGGCACGGGGGTTTTGACCTGCTCCGTTTCCGACCTGGGCCGGTTCACCCCTCATTAGGACAACCTGGTAGCTCCGAGCTCCCCCAGAGTCACCATATTGATGCCGAACTTAGTGCGGACACCCGATCGACATAGCACAGGGCAGCCCAGAACTCCTGGACTCAAGCGATCCACCAGCCTCAGCCTCCCTGGTAGCTGGGATTACAGGCGCATGCCACCGCACCCGGCAATGTCTATTGCTGCTATTACTGACTAGAGGCTGCAGGAGCCGTGACGTCATCGGGAACCACAGCGCCATCTAGTGTCTGCAGGGTGAAACTGCTATAAAGTCAGTAACATAAGTCAGTATAGAGCTGCATGTATGTTAGTTTATACCTGTTAGCATGTATACACCTATGTGTGTATATAACTACGGAGTAAGCTTTGGGCTGCGTACCGTGCTCGCTGTCTGATGGACATGGCTCAGCTACTGGGCGGCCTCCCGTTGTACCTGGTGTAGCTTACACTTCTGTATGAGGGCGGTTTGTCATTTCTAAAGCTCAGACTCGGCATAGGCGTCTGCTTTGTTCTGTTATCTGAGGCCTGGGTCACATCTGTGGCATGGGTTCTGGTGAAATCTGAGACCAGGATGAGTGTCGGGACCATCAAACACCAGCAGAATTGGGGTTAGGCAATATTTGTGTTTTGAACAACAGGTCTTCCATTTAGCCTGTGTGTTTTGTTCCTCATATTAAATGGACTTCGTTTCCATTGGCGCTGAAGAGGTTACCAAGTCTTTGCATGCTGGTTGGAGACATGCACCTCCCTCTCACAGATGCTCCTGACTTGCTCATTTTCTCTCTCTATAAAACCTGGCCAGACATTATCATACCTGCCTGTGAAAGTTGGCTTGCTGGAGTTGGTGTGCTGAAGTTGGAGTTCGTAGTTGCTGCTGAAGATTGTTGTTTGCTGTTTTTGGGTGTATGTTTTCTCCTTTATCCAATTCCCATTTGGTTTGTACATTCCTATCCTTTCCTTTATTCCTCTCTACCCATGGTGACAGTTTTTGTATGTAAGTTGCTTTTTGTTATTCCTGTTTGTCTTACAAGTTTATAGACTAACATATCTGTCCCAGGCCTCCTGGGGAGGGGACAGATTAGGCCACTAACAGGAGCATAGTAAGGTCAGAGACTTGGGCTTTTCTGCCTTTTAGAGTATGCCCAGGACAGGGATAGTTAGTGTCACGGGGGTACTGGGTAGACTACAGCTGATTACCCGGGCCCCTGCGATATCCCTCAGACTAGGGAAAACCCTGTCTGTCCCTCTCCCAGAATTTACACTGATGGTGTGCTTGTCTGGGCCGCCAGGCCTGATCCTGACTCCTGTTTCAGCCCTATGCTGAAACCTCCACCCGCCACCCAGTGATAAGACCACACACCAACCTACACAGAAAGTACAGACAGGGAAAACTAAAAACGCACCACGCCGCAGACACACAGGAAAACACTATAATGTGCACAGGGCAAAAATAAACACAAATATAGGAAGGAGAAATATGACAAAGGATAATACACCACCAGATACGATACTTCAACTCCTAGACCACCACTCCAGACCGAGATCACCAGGCACAAGACACAAGCTATAATCGGCGACGCCCAAAGTCCAGAATGACTATTTAAAGGCCACGGGCGTGACCCAGCCTCCAACCAGATTACCAGCCAGATTAACCCTGGATAACCTGGATAAAATCTAGCCGCCGCCACTGAGCGTATAGTGGACAAATGTGGAATTATCGCTGTCTGTCGGATGCCCTAGTGTGAACAGCGTCCGACATGACAGTTAGGGTTCCATTTCCAGGGATAGTGTGAGGCCCCCTTCCTTACCGAAGACCACCACAGCATGACAATTCACCAGCGAATATAGTTAAATCTGCTAACACTGACCCACAAAGCCATCCATAATCTGTCTCCTCCATATATCTCCGAACTAATCTCCTGATATCTTCCAATACGCAACCTCCGGTCTTCCCAAGACCTCCTCCTATTCTGCACACTCATAAATTTCACCCCCAATTGCCTCCAAGACTACTCATAAGTGTCCCCCATCCTCTGGAACTCTGTGCCTCGACACGTTTGATTATCTGCCACAGTCGGAACCTTCAGATGGAACTTGAAAACCTACCTCTCCATGAAGGCCTACAGCCTGACACGACCCTACTACCACCTCACCACCACCTAAGCTGCCGTGACCCCCTACCCTACTGTCTCCAACCCATTATCCTCGAGACTGTAGGCCTGCAAGGGTAGGGCCCTCTCTTCTCTGTACCAGTCTGTCATTATTAGTTTGTTCACCGTGTTTTTTTTTTAATTTGTACACTGTATGTAACCCCTTACATGGACTCAATGGTGCTCTAAGCATAAATGATAATTATAATAATATTATATTACTACTTTTTATTTTTAACACAGATTGTTATATGGGGAAAAAGATTGACCAAAAACACCTGATTTAGACAATACATTATTCCTTGATGATGGCCGCACTGCAACCTTATTATAATGGGAATTGCTCAGTGTCAGTGATTACTGTTCTGTCCTGAAGGTTTGGACCGGAGTGGTCTCTACTGGTAATAACCAGTACTGCACACAGATAGAAGCATTTTCTAAGTTCTACCAGTAGGTGTCAGTAGCACTCAGGGTAACGGCATCACATAGAGATCAGGAGGCAGAAAAGCAGAATATGGAGAAATAGTGAGAAAGTACAAATACATGGATAGATACGTATTTTATGAAAAATGTAAAAGTTTTGTACAGTTTATTATCTCGAGCTTCCAATCAATAATAATTGTTTCAGATGTGACTGAGGGTAATGATATAATGATGATTTTGTGCTATAAATTGAATATTTTCTGTGTGTATAAAAGTCTGTGTCACGCTGTGTTGTCCAGGCTGCTCTACACTGGCAATTCACAGGCGCGGTCCCACTACTGATCGGCACGGGGGTTTTGACCTGCTCCGTTTCCGACCTGGGCCGGTTCACCCCTCATTAGGACAACCTGGTAGCTCCGAGCTCCCCCAGAGTCACCATATTGATGCCGAACTTAGTGCGGACACCCGATCAACATAGCACAGGGCAGCCCAGAACTCCTGGACTCAAGCGATCCACCAGCCTCAGCCTCCCTGGTAGCTGGGATTACAGGCGCACGCCACCGCACCCGGCAATGTCTATTGCTGCTATTACTGACTAGAGGCTGCCGGAGCCGTGACGTCATCGGGAACCACAGCGCCATCTAGTGTCTGCAGGGTGAAACTGCTATAAAGTCAGTAACATAAGTCAGTATAGAGCTGCATGTATGTTAGTTTATACCTGTTAGCATGTATACACCTATGTGTGTATATAACTACGGAGTAAGCTTTGGGCTGCGTACCGTGCTCGCTGTCTGATGGACATGGCTCAGCTACTGGGCGGCCTCCCGTTGTACCTGGTGTAGCTTACACTTCTGTATGAGGGCGGTTTGTCATTTCTAAAGCTCAGACTCGGCATAGGCGTCTGCTTTGTTCTGTTATCTGAGGCCTGGGTCACATCTGTGGCATGGGTTCTGGTGAAATCTGAGACCAGGATGAGTGTCGGGACCATCAAACACCAGCAGAATTGGGGTTAGGCAATCTTTGTGTTTTGAACAACAGGTCTTCCATTTAGCCTGTGTGTTTTGTTCCTCATATTAAATGGACTTCGTTTCCATTGGCGCTGAAGAGGTTACCAAGTCTTTGCATGCTGGTTGGAGACATGCACCTCCCTCTCACAGATGCTCCTGACTTGCTCATTTTCTCTCTCTATAAAACCTGGCCAGACATTATCATACCTGCCTGTGAAAGTTGGCTTGCTGGAGTTGGTGTGCTGAAGTTGGAGTTCGTAGTTGCTGCTGGAGATTGTTGTTTGCTGTTTTTGGGTGTATGTTTTCTCCTTTATCCAATTCCCATTTGGTTTGTACATTCCTATCCTTTCCTTTATTCCTCTCTACCCATGGTGACAGTTTTTGTATGTAAGTTGCTTTTTGTTATTCCTGTTTGTCTTACAAGTTTATAGACTAAAGGCCCCTTCACATTTAGCGACGCTGCAGCGATACCGACAACGATCCGGATCGCTGCAGCGTCGCTGTTTGGTCGCTGGAGAGCTGTCACACAGACCGCTCTCCAGCGACCAACGATGCCGGTAACCAGGGTAAACATCGGGTAACTAAGCGCAGGGCCGCGCTTAGTAACCCGATGTTTACCCTGGTTACCATGCTAAAAGTAAAAAAAAACAAACAGTAGATACTTACCTACAGCCGTCTGTCCTCCAGCGCTGCGCTCTGCTTCTCTGCTCTCCTCCTGTACTGTCTGGGAGCCGGAAAGCAGAGCGGTGACGTCACCGCTCTGCTTTCCGGCTCACAGCCAGTACAGGAGGAGTGCAGAGCACAGCGCTGGAGGACAGACAGCTGTAGGTAAGTATGTACTGTTTGTTTTTTTTTACTTTTAGCATGGTAACCAGGGTAAACATCGGGTTACTAAGCGCGGCCCTGCGCTTAGTTACCCGATGTTTACCCTGGTTACCAGTGAAGACATCGCTGGATCGGTGTCACACACGCCGATCCAGCGATGTCCACGGGAGATCCAGCGACGAAATAAAGTTCTGGACTTTATTCAGCGACCAACGATCTCCCAGCAGGGGCCTGATCGTTGGTCGCTGTCGCACATAACGATTTCATTAACGATATCATTGCTACGTCACAAATAGCAACGATATCGTTAACAATATCGTTATGTGTGAAGGTACCTTAACATATCTGTCCCAGGCCTCCTGGGGAGGGGACAGATTAGGCCACTAACAGGAGCATAGTAAGGTCAGAGACTTGGGCTTTTCTGCCTTTTAGAGTATGCCCAGGACAGGGATAGTTAGTGTCACGGGGGTACTGGGTAGACTACAGCTGATTACCCGGGCCCCTGCGATATCCCTCAGACTAGGGAAAACCCTGTCTGTCCCTCTCCCAGAATTTACACTGATGGTGTGCTTGTCTGGGCCGCCAGGCCTGATCCTGACTCCTGTTTCAGCCCTATGCTGAAACCTCCACCCGCCACCCAGTGATAAGACCACACACCAACCTACACAGAAAGTACAGACAGGGAAAACTAAAAACGCACCACGCCGCAGACACACAGGAAAACACTATAATGTGCACAGGGCAAAAATAAACACAAATATAGGAAGGAGAAATATGACAAAGGATAATACACCACCAGATACGATACTTCAACTCCTAGACCACCACTCCAGACCGAGATCACCAGGCACAAGACACAAGCTATAATCGGCGACGCCCAAAGTCCAGAATGACTATTTAAAGGCCACGGGCGTGACCCAGCCTCCAACCAGATTACCAGCCAGATTAACCCTGGATAACCTGGATAAAATCTAGCCGGCGCCACTGAGCGTATAGTGGACAAATGTGGAATTATCGCTGTCTGTCGGATGCCCTAGTGTGAACAGCGTCCGACATGACAGTTAGGGTTCCATTTCCAGGGATAGTGTGAGGCCCCCTTCCTTACCGAAGACCACCACAGCATGACAATTCACCAGCGAATATAGTTAAATCTGCTAACACTGACCCACAAAGCCATCCATAATCTGTCTCCTCCATATATCTCCGAACTAATCTCCTGATATCTTCCAATACGCAACCTCCGGTCTTCCCAAGACCTCCTTCTATTCTGCACACTCATAAATTTCACCCCCAATTGCCTCCAAGACTACTCATAAGTGTCCCCCATCCTCTGGAACTCTGTGCCTCGACACGTTTGATTATCTGCCACAGTCGGAACCTTCAGATGGAACTTGAAAACCTACCTCTCCATGAAGGCCTACAGCCTGACACGACCCTACTACCACCTCACCACCACCTAAGCTGCCGTGACCCCCTACCCTACTGTCTCCATCCCATTATCCTCGAGACTGTAGGCCTGCAAAGGTAGGGCCCTCTCTTCTCTGTACCAGTCTGTCATTATTAGTTTGTTCACCGTGTTTTTTTTTTATTTGTACACTGTATGTAACCCCTTACATGGACTCAATGGTGCTCTAAGCATAAATGATAATTATAATAATATTATATTACTACTTTTTATTTTTAACACAGATTGTTATATGGGGAAAAAGATTGACCAAAAACACCTGATTTAGACAATACATTATTCCTTGATGATGGCCGCACTGCAACCTTATTATAATGGGAATTGCTCAGTGTCAGTGATTACTGTTCTGTCCTGAAGGTTTGGACCGGAGTGGTCTCTACTGGTAATAACCAGTACTGCACACAGATAGAAGCATTTTCTAAGTTCTACCAGTAGGTGTCAGTAGCACTCAGGGTAACGGCATCACATAGAGATCAGGAGGCAGAAAAGCAGAATATGGAGAAATAGTGAGAAAGTACAAATACATGGATAGATACGTATTTTATGAAAAATGTAAAAGTTTTGTACAGTTTATTATCTCGAGCTTCCAATCAATAATAATTGTTTCAGATGTGACTGAGGGTAATGATATAATGATGATTTTGTGCTATAAATTGAATATTTTCTGTGTGTATAAAAGTCTGTGTCACGCTGTGTTGTCCAGGCTGCTCTACACTGGCTATTCACAGGCGCGGTCCCACTACTGATCGGCACGGGGGTTTTGACCTGCTCCGTTTCCGACCTGGGCCGGTTCACCCCTCATTAGGACAACCTGGTAGCTCCGAGCTCCCCCAGAGTCACCATATTGATGCCGAACTTAGTGCGGACACCCGATCGACATAGCACAGGGCAGCCCAGAACTCCTGGACTCAAGCGATCCACCAGCCTCAGCCTCCCTGGTAGCTGGGATTACAGGCGCATGCCACCGCACCCGGCAATGTCTATTGCTGCTATTACTGACTAGAGGCTGCAGGAGCCGTGACGTCATCGGGAACCACAGCGCCATCTAGTGTCTGCAGGGTGAAACTGCTATAAAGTCAGTAACATAAGTCAGTATAGAGCTGCATGTATGTTAGTTTATACCTGTTAGCATGTATACACCTATGTGTGTATATAACTACGGAGTAAGCTTTGGGCTGCGTACCGTGCTCGCTGTCTGATGGACATGGCTCAGCTACTGGGCGGCCTCCCGTTGTACCTGGTGTAGCTTACACTTCTGTATGAGGGCGGTTTGTCATTTCTAAAGCTCAGACTCGGCATAGGCGTCTGCTTTGTTCTGTTATCTGAGGCCTGGGTCACATCTGTGGCATGGGTTCTGGTGAAATCTGAGACCAGGATGAGTATCGGGACCACCAAACACCAGCAGAATTGGGGTTAGGCAATCTTTGTGTTTTGAACAACAGGTCTTCCATTTAGCCTGTGTGTTTTGTTCCTCATATTAAATGGACTTCGTTTCCATTGGCGCTGAAGAGGTTACCAAGTCTTTGCATGCTGGTTGGAGACATGCACCTCCCTCTCACAGATGCTCCTGACTTGCTCATTTTCTCTCTCTATAAAACCTGGCCAGACATTATCATACCTGCCTGTGAAAGTTGGCTTGCTGGAGTTGGTGTGCTGAAGTTGGAGTTCGTAGTTGCTGCTGGAGATTGTTGTTTGCTGTTTTTGGGTGTATGCTTTCTCCTTTATCCAATTCCCATTTGGTTTGTACATTCCTATCCTTTCCTTTATTCCTCTCTACCCATGGTGACAGTTTTTGTATGTAAGTTGCTTTTTGTTATTCCTGTTTGTCTTACAAGTTTATAGACTAACATATCTGTCCCAGGCCTCCTGGGGAGGGGACAGATTAGGCCACTAACAGGAGCATAGTAAGGTCAGAGACTTGGGCTTTTCTGCCTTTTAGAGTATGCCCAGGACAGGGATAGTTAGTGTCACGGGGGTACTGGGTAGACTACAGCTGATTACCCGGGCCCCTGCGATATCCCTCAGACTAGGGAAAACCCTGTCTGTCCCTCTCCCAGAATTTACACTGATGGTGTGCTTGTCTGGGCCGCCAGGCCTGATCCTGACTCCTGTTTCAGCCCTATGCTGAAACCTCCACCCGCCACCCAGTGATAAGACCACACACCAACCTACACAGAAAGTACAGACAGGGAAAACTAAAAACGCACCACGCCGCAGACACACAGGAAAACACTATAATGTGCACAGGGCAAAAATAAACACAAATATAGGAAGGAGAAATATGACAAAGGATAATACACCACCAGATACGATACTTCAACTCCTAGACCACCACTCCAGACCGAGATCACCAGGCACAAGACACAAGCTATAATCGGCGACGCCCAAAGTCCAGAATGACTATTTAAAGGCCACGGGCGTGACCCAGCCTCCAACCAGATTACCAGCCAGATTAACCCTGGATAACCTGGATAAAATCTAGCCGCCGCCACTGAGCGTATAGTGGACAAATGTGGAATTATCGCTGTCTGTCGGATGCCCTAGTGTGAACAGCGTCCGACATGACAGTTAGGGTTCCATTTCCAGGGAAAGTGTGAGGCCCCCTTCCTTACCGAAGACCACCACAGCATGACAATTCACCAGCGAATATAGTTAAATCTGCTAACACTGACCCACAAAGCCATCCATAATCTGTCTCCTCCATATATCTCCGAACTAATCTCCTGATATCTTCCAATACGCAACCTCCGGTCTTCCCAAGACCTCCTCCTATTCTGCACACTCATAAATTTCACCCCCAATTGCCTCCAAGACTACTCATAAGTGTCCCCCATCCTCTGGAACTCTGTGCCTCGACACGTTTGATTATCTGCCACAGTCGGAACCTTCAGATGGAACTTGAAAACCTACCTCTCCATGAAGGCCTACAGCCTGACACGACCCTACTACCACCTCACCACCACCTAAGCTGCCGTGACCCCCTACCCTACTGTCTCCATCCCATTATCCTCGAGACTGTAGGCCTGCAAGGGTAGGGCCCTCTCTTCTCTGTACCAGTCTGTCATTATTAGTTTGTTCACCGTGTTTTTTTTTTATTTGTACACTGTATGTAACCCCTTACATGGACTCAATGGTGCTCTAAGCATAAATGATAATTATAATAATATTATATTACTACTTTTTATTTTTAACACAGATTGTTATATGGGGAAAAAGATTGACCAAAAACACCTGATTTAGACAATACATTATTCCTTGATGATGGCCGCACTGCAACCTTATTATAATGGGAATTGCTCAGTGTCAGTGATTACTGTTCTGTCCTGAAGGTTTGGACCGGAGTGGTCTCTACTGGTAATAACCAGTACTGCACACAGATAGAAGCATTTTCTAAGTTCTACCAGTAGGTGTCAGTAGCACTCAGGGTAACGGCATCACATAGAGATCAGGAGGCAGAAAAGCAGAATATGGAGAAATAGTGAGAAAGTACAAATACATGGATAGATACGTATTTTATGAAAAATGTAAAAGTTTTGTACAGTTTATTATCTCGAGCTTCCAATCAATAATAATTGTTTCAGATGTGACTGAGGGTAATGATATAATGATGATTTTGTGCTATAAATTGAATATTTTCTGTGTGTATAAAAGTCTGTGTCACGCTGTGTTGTCCAGGCTGCGCTACACTGGCTATTCACAGGCGCGGTCCCACTACTGATCGGCACGGGGGTTTTGACCTGCTCCGTTTCCGACCTGGGCCGGTTCACCCCTCATTAGGACAACCTGGTAGCTCCGAGCTCCCCCAGAGTCACCATATTGATGCCGAACTTAGTGCGGACACCCGATCGACATAGCACAGGGCAGCCCAGAACTCCTGGACTCAAGCGATCCACCAGCCTCAGCCTCCCTGGTAGCTGGGATTACAGGCGCATGCCACCGCACCCGGCAATGTCTATTGCTGCTATTACTGACTAGAGGCTGCAGGAGCCGTGACGTCATCGGGAACCACAGCGCCATCTAGTGTCTGCAGGGTGAAACTGCTATAAAGTCAGTAACATAAGTCAGTATAGAGCTGCATGTATGTTAGTTTATACCTGTTAGCATGTATACACCTATGTGTGTATATAACTACGGAGTAAGCTTTGGGCTGCGTACCGTGCTCGCTGTCTGATGGACATGGCTCAGCTACTGGGCGGCCTCCCGTTGTACCTGGTGTAGCTTACACTTCTGTATGAGGGCGGTTTGTCATTTCTAAAGCTCAGACTCGGCATAGGCGTCTGCTTTGTTCTGTTATCTGAGGCCTGGGTCACATCTGTGGCATGGGTTCTGGTGAAATCTGAGACCAGGATGAGTGTCGGGACCATCAAACACCAGCAGAATTGGGGTTAGGCAATATTTGTGTTTTGAACAACAGGTCTTCCATTTAGCCTGTGTGTTTTGTTCCTCATATTAAATGGACTTCGTTTCCATTGGCGCTGAAGAGGTTACCAAGTCTTTGCATGCTGGTTGGAGACATGCACCTCCCTCTCACAGATGCTCCTGACTTGCTCATTTTCTCTCTCTATAAAACCTGGCCAGACATTATCATACCTGCCTGTGAAAGTTGGCTTGCTGGAGTTGGTGTGCTGAAGTTGGAGTTCGTAGTTGCTGCTGAAGATTGTTGTTTGCTGTTTTTGGGTGTATGTTTTCTCCTTTATCCAATTCCCATTTGGTTTGTACATTCCTATCCTTTCCTTTATTCCTCTCTACCCATGGTGACAGTTTTTGTATGTAAGTTGCTTTTTGTTATTCCTGTTTGTCTTACAAGTTTATAGACTAACATATCTGTCCCAGGCCTCCTGGGGAGGGGACAGATTAGGCCACTAACAGGAGCATAGTAAGGTCAGAGACTTGGGCTTTTCTGCCTTTTAGAGTATGCCCAGGACAGGGATAGTTAGTGTCACGGGGGTACTGGGTAGACTACAGCTGATTACCCGGGCCCCTGCGATATCCCTCAGACTAGGGAAAACCCTGTCTGTCCCTCTCCCAGAATTTACACTGATGGTGTGCTTGTCTGGGCCGCCAGGCCTGATCCTGACTCCTGTTTCAGCCCTATGCTGAAACCTCCACCCGCCACCCAGTGATAAGACCACACACCAACCTACACAGAAAGTACAGACAGGGAAAACTAAAAACGCACCACGCCGCAGACACACAGGAAAACACTATAATGTGCACAGGGCAAAAATAAACACAAATATAGGAAGGAGAAATATGACAAAGGATAATACACCACCAGATACGATACTTCAACTCCTAGACCACCACTCCAGACCGAGATCACCAGGCACAAGACACAAGCTATAATCGGCGACGCCCAAAGTCCAGAATGACTATTTAAAGGCCACGGGCGTGACCCAGCCTCCAACCAGATTACCAGCCAGATTAACCCTGGATAACCTGGATAAAATCTAGCCGCCGCCACTGAGCGTATAGTGGACAAATGTGGAATTATCGCTGTCTGTCGGATGCCCTAGTGTGAACAGCGTCCGACATGACAGTTAGGGTTCCATTTCCAGGGATAGTGTGAGGCCCCCTTCCTTACCGAAGACCACCACAGCATGACAATTCACCAGCGAATATAGTTAAATCTGCTAACACTGACCCACAAAGCCATCCATAATCTGTCTCCTCCATATATCTCCGAACTAATCTCCTGATATCTTCCAATACGCAACCTCCGGTCTTCCCAAGACCTCCTCCTATTCTGCACACTCATAAATTTCACCCCCAATTGCCTCCAAGACTACTCATAAGTGTCCCCCATCCTCTGGAACTCTGTGCCTCGACACGTTTGATTATCTGCCACAGTCGGAACCTTCAGATGGAACTTGAAAACCTACCTCTCCATGAAGGCCTACAGCCTGACACGACCCTACTACCACCTCACCACCACCTAAGCTGCCGTGACCCCCTACCCTACTGTCTCCAACCCATTATCCTCGAGACTGTAGGCCTGCAAGGGTAGGGCCCTCTCTTCTCTGTACCAGTCTGTCATTATTAGTTTGTTCACCGTGTTTTTTTTTTAATTTGTACACTGTATGTAACCCCTTACATGGACTCAATGGTGCTCTAAGCATAAATGATAATTATAATAATATTATATTACTACTTTTTATTTTTAACACAGATTGTTATATGGGGAAAAAGATTGACCAAAAACACCTGATTTAGACAATACATTATTCCTTGATGATGGCCGCACTGCAACCTTATTATAATGGGAATTGCTCAGTGTCAGTGATTACTGTTCTGTCCTGA
Organism: Ranitomeya imitator; assembly: GCF_032444005.1. Taxonomy (NCBI): domain Eukaryota; kingdom Metazoa; phylum Chordata; class Amphibia; order Anura; family Dendrobatidae; genus Ranitomeya; species Ranitomeya imitator. The sequence goes on along the minus strand of NC_091282.1, from coordinate 711,021,554 downwards.
AGGTTTGGACCGGAGTGGTCTCTACTGGTAATAACCAGTACTGCACACAGATAGAAGCATTTTCTAAGTTCTACCAGTAGGTGTCAGTAGCACTCAGGGTAACGGCATCACATAGAGATCAGGAGGCAGAAAAGCAGAATATGGAGAAATAGTGAGAAAGTACAAATACATGGATAGATACGTATTTTATGAAAAATGTAAAAGTTTTGTACAGTTTATTATCTCGAGCTTCCAATCAATAATAATTGTTTCAGATGTGACTGAGGGTAATGATATAATGATGATTTTGTGCTATAAATTGAATATTTTCTGTGTGTATAAAAGTCTGTGTCACGCTGTGTTGTCCAGGCTGCTCTACACTGGCAATTCACAGGCGCGGTCCCACTACTGATCGGCACGGGGGTTTTGACCTGCTCCGTTTCCGACCTGGGCCGGTTCACCCCTCATTAGGACAACCTGGTAGCTCCGAGCTCCCCCAGAGTCACCATATTGATGCCGAACTTAGTGCGGACACCCGATCAACATAGCACAGGGCAGCCCAGAACTCCTGGACTCAAGCGATCCACCAGCCTCAGCCTCCCTGGTAGCTGGGATTACAGGCGCACACCACCGCACCCGGCAATGTCTATTGCTGCTATTACTGACTAGAGGCTGCAGGAGCCATGACGTCATCGGGAACCACAGCGCCATCTAGTGTCTGCAGGGTGAAACTGCTATAAAGTCAGTAACATAAGTCAGTATAGAGCTGCATGTATGTTAGTTTATACCTGTTAGCATGTATACACCTATGTGTGTATATAACTACGGAGTAAGCTTTGGGCTGCGTACCGTGCTCGCTGTCTGATGGACATGGCTCAGCTACTGGGCGGCCTCCCGTTGTACCTGGTGTAGCTTACACTTCTGTATGAGGGCGGTTTGTCATTTCTAAAGCTCAGACTCGGCATAGGCGTCTGCTTTGTTCTGTTATCTGAGGCCTGGGTCACATCTGTGGCATGGGTTCTGGTGAAATCTGAGACCAGGATGAGTGTCGGGACCATCAAACACCAGCAGAATTGGGGTTAGGCAATCTTTGTGTTTTGAACAACAGGTCTTCCATTTAGCCTGTGTGTTTTGTTCCTCATATTAAATGGACTTCGTTTCCATTGGCGCTGAAGAGGTTACCAAGTCTTTGCATGCTGGTTGGAGACATGCACCTCCCTCTCACAGATGCTCCTGACTTGCTCATTTTCTCTCTCTATAAAACCTGGCCAGACATTATCATACCTGCCTGTGAAAGTTGGCTTGCTGGAGTTGGTGTGCTGAAGTTGGAGTTCGTAGTTGCTGCTGGAGATTGTTGTTTGCTGTTTTTGGGTGTATGTTTTCTCCTTTATCCAATTCCCATTTGGTTTGTACATTCCTATCCTTTCCTTTATTCCTCTCTACCCATGGTGACAGTTTTTGTATGTAAGTTGCTTTTTGTTATTCCTGTTTGTCTTACAAGTTTATAGACTAAAGGCCCCTTCACATTTAGCGACGCTGCAGCGATACCGACAACGATCCGGATCGCTGCAGCGTCGCTGTTTGGTCGCTGGAGAGCTGTCACACAGACCGCTCTCCAGCGACCAACGATGCCGGTAACCAGGGTAAACATCGGGTAACTAAGCGCAGGGCCGCGCTTAGTAACCCGATGTTTACCCTGGTTACCATGCTAAAAGTAAAAAAAAACAAACAGTAGATACTTACCTACAGCCGTCTGTCCTCCAGCGCTGCGCTCTGCTTCTCTGCTCTCCTCCTGTACTGTCTGGGAGCCGGAAAGCAGAGCGGTGACGTCACCGCTCTGCTTTCCGGCTCACAGCCAGTACAGGAGGAGTGCAGAGCACAGCGCTGGAGGACAGACAGCTGTAGGTAAGTATGTACTGTTTGTTTTTTTTTACTTTTAGCATGGTAACCAGGGTAAACATCGGGTTACTAAGCGCGGCCCTGCGCTTAGTTACCCGATGTTTACCCTGGTTACCAGTGAAGACATCGCTGGATCGGTGTCACACACGCCGATCCAGGGATGTCCACGGGAGATCCAGCGACGAAATAAAGTTCTGGACTTTATTCAGCGACCAACGATCTCCCAGCAGGGGCCTGATCGTTGGTCGCTGTCACACATAACGATTTCATTAACGATATCATTGCTACGTCACAAATAGCAACGATATCGTTAACAATATCGTTATGTGTGAAGGTACCTTAACATATCTGTCCCAGGCCTCCTGGGGAGGGGACAGATTAGGCCACTAACAGGAGCATAGTAAGGTCAGAGACTTGGGCTTTTCTGCCTTTTAGAGTATGCCCAGGACAGGGATAGTTAGTGTCACGGGGGTACTGGGTAGACTACAGCTGATTACCCGGGCCCCTGCGATATCCCTCAGACTAGGGAAAACCCTGTCTGTCCCTCTCCCAGAATTTACACTGATGGTGTGCTTGTCTGGGCCGCCAGGCCTGATCCTGACTCCTGTTTCAGCCCTATGCTGAAACCTCCACCCGCCACCCAGTGATAAGACCACACACCAACCTACACAGAAAGTACAGACAGGGAAAACTAAAAACGCACCACGCCGCAGACACACAGGAAAACACTATAATGTGCACAGGGCAAAAATAAACACAAATATAGGAAGGAGAAATATGACAAAGGATAATACACCACCAGATACGATACTTCAACTCCTAGACCACCACTCCAGACCGAGATCACCAGGCACAAGACACAAGCTATAATCGGCGACGCCCAAAGTCCAGAATGACTATTTAAAGGCCACGGGCGTGACCCAGCCTCCAACCAGATTACCAGCCAGATTAACCCTGGATAACCTGGATAAAATCTAGCCGGCGCCACTGAGCGTATAGTGGACAAATGTGGAATTATCGCTGTCTGTCGGATGCCCTAGTGTGAACAGCGTCCGACATGACAGTTAGGGTTCCATTTCCAGGGATAGTGTGAGGCCCCCTTCCTTACCGAAGACCACCACAGCATGACAATTCACCAGCGAATATAGTTAAATCTGCTAACACTGACCCACAAAGCCATCCATAATCTGTCTCCTCCATATATCTCCGAACTAATCTCCTGATATCTTCCAATACGCAACCTCCGGTCTTCCCAAGACCTCCTTCTATTCTGCACACTCATAAATTTCACCCCCAATTGCCTCCAAGACTACTCATAAGTGTCCCCCATCCTCTGGAACTCTGTGCCTCGACACGTTTGATTATCTGCCACAGTCGGAACCTTCAGATGGAACTTGAAAACCTACCTCTCCATGAAGGCCTACAGCCTGACACGACCCTACTACCACCTCACCACCACCTAAGCTGCCGTGACCCCCTACCCTACTGTCTCCATCCCATTATCCTCGAGACTGTAGGCCTGCAAAGGTAGGGCCCTCTCTTCTCTGTACCAGTCTGTCATTATTAGTTTGTTCACCGTGTTTTTTTTTTATTTGTACACTGTATGTAACCCCTTACATGGACTCAATGGTGCTCTAAGCATAAATGATAATTATAATAATATTATATTACTACTTTTAATTTTTAACACAGATTGTTATATGGGGAAAAAGATTGACCAAAAACACCTGATTTAGACAATACATTATTCCTTGATGATGGCCGCACTGCAACCTTATTATAATGGGAATTGCTCAGTGTCAGTGATTACTGTTCTGTCCTGAAGGTTTGGACCGGAGTGGTCTCTACTGGTAATAACCAGTACTGCACACAGATAGAAGCATTTTCTAAGTTCTACCAGTAGGTGTCAGTAGCACTCAGGGTAACGGCATCACATAGAGATCAGGAGGCAGAAAAGCAGAATATGGAGAAATAGTGAGAAAGTACAAATACATGGATAGATACGTATTTTATGAAAAATGTAAAAGTTTTGTACAGTTTATTATCTCGAGCTTCCAATCAATAATAATTGTTTCAGATGTGACTGAGGGTAATGATATAATGATGATTTTGTGCTATAAATTGAATATTTTCTGTGTGTATAAAAGTCTGTGTCACGCTGTGTTGTCCAGGCTGCTCTACACTGGCTATTCACAGGCGCGGTCCCACTACTGATCGGCACGGGGGTTTTGACCTGCTCCGTTTCCGACCTGGGCCGGTTCACCCCTCATTAGGACAACCTGGTAGCTCCAAGCTCCCCCAGAGTCACCATATTGATGCCGAACTTAGTGCGGACACCCGATCGACATAGCACAGGGCAGCCCAGAACTCCTGGACTCAAGCGATCCACCAGCCTCAGCCTCCCTGGTAGCTGGGATTACAGGCGCACGCCACCGCACCCGGCAATGTCTATTGCTGCTATTACTGACTAGAGGCTGCAGGAGCCGTGACGTCATCGGGAACCACAGCGCCATCTAGTGTCTGCAGGGTGAAACTGCTATAAAGTCAGTAACATAAGTCAGCATAGAGCTGCATGTATGTTAGTTTATACCTGTTAGCATGTATACACCTATGTGTGTATATAACTACGGAGTAAGCTTTGGGCTGCGTACTGTGCTCGCTGTCTGATGGACATGGCTCAGCTACTGGGCGGCCTCCCGTTGTACCTGGTGTAGCTTACACTTCTGTATGAGGGCGGTTTGTCATTTCTAAAGCTCAGACTCGGCATAGGCGTCTGCTTTGTTCTGTTATCTGAGGCCTGGGTCACATCTGTGGCATGGGTTCTGGTGAAATCTGAGACCAGGATGAGTGTCGGGACCATCAAACACCAGCAGAATTGGGGTTAGGCAATCTTTGTGTTTTGAACAACAGGTCTTCCATTTAGCCTGTGTGTTTTGTTCCTCATATTAAATGGACTTCGTTTCCATTGGCGCTGAAGAGGTTACCAAGTCTTTGCATGCTGGTTGGAGACATGCACCTCCCTCTCACAGATGCTCCTGACTTGCTCATTTTCTCTCTCTATAAAACCTGGCCAGACATTATCATACCTGCCTGTGAAAGTTGGCTTGCTGGAGTTGGTGTGCTGAAGTTGGAGTTCGTAGTTGCTGCTGGAGATTGTTGTTTGCTGTTTTTGGGTGTATGTTTTCTCCTTTATCCAATTCCCATTTGGTTTGTACATTCCTATCCTTTCCTTTATTCCTCTCTACCCATGGTGACAGTTTTTGTATGTAAGTTGCTTTTTGTTATTCCTGTTTGTCTTACAAGTTTATAGACTAACATATCTGTCCCAGGCCTCCTGGGGAGGGGACAGATTAGGCCACTAACAGGAGCATAGTAAGGTCAGAGACTTGGGCTTTTCTGCCTTTTAGAGTATGCCCAGGACAGGGATAGTTAGTGTCACGGGGGTACTGGGTAGACTACAGCTGATTACCCAGGCCCCTGCGATATCCCTCAGACTAGGGAAAACCCTGTCTGTCCCTCTCCCAGAATTTACACTGATGGTGTGCTTGTCTGGGCCGCCAGGCCTGATCCTGACTCCTGTTTCAGCCCTATGCTGAAACCTCCACCCGCCACCCAGTGATAAGACCACACACCAACCTACACAGAAAGTACAGACAGGGAAAACTAAAAACGCACCACGCCGCAGACACACAGGAAAACACTATAATGTGCACAGGGCAAAAATAAACACAAATATAGGAAGGAGAAATATGACAAAGGATAATACACCACCAGATACGATACTTCAACTCCTAGACCACCACTCCAGACCGAGATCACCAGGCACAAGACACAAGCTATAATCGGCGACGCCCAAAGTCCAGAATGACTATTTAAAGGCCACGGGCGTGACCCAGCCTCCAACCAGATTACCAGCCAGATTAACCCTGGATAACCTGGATAAAATCTAGCCGCCGCCACTGAGCGTATAGTGGACAAATGTGGAATTATCGCTGTCTGTCGGATGCCCTAGTGTGAACAGCGTCCGACATGACAGTTAGGGTTCCATTTCCAGGGATAGTGTGAGGCCCCCTTCCTTACCGAAGACCACCACAGCATGACAATTCACCAGCGAATATAGTTAAATCTGCTAACACTGACCCACAAAGCCATCCATAATCTGTCTCCTCCATATATCTCCGAACTAATCTCCTGATATCTTCCAATACGCAACCTCCGGTCTTCCCAAGACCTCCTCCTATTCTGCACACTCATAAATTTCACCCCCAATTGCCTCCAAGACTACTCATAAGTGTCCCCCATCCTCTGGAACTCTGTGCCTCGACACGTTTGATTATCTGCCACAGTCGGAACCTTCAGATGGAACTTGAAAACCTACCTCTCCATGAAGGCCTACAGCCTGACACGACCCTACTACCACCTCACCACCACCTAAGCTGCCGTGACCCCCTACCCTACTGTCTCCATCCCATTATCCTCGAGACTGTAGGCCTGCAAGGGTAGGGCCCTCTCTTCTCTGTACCAGTCTGTCATTATTAGTTTGTTCACCGTGTTTTTTTTTTATTTGTACACTGTATGTAACCCCTTACATGGACTCAATGGTGCTCTAAGCATAAATGATAATTATAATAATATTATATTACTACTTTTAATTTTTAACACAGATTGTTATATGGGGAAAAAGATTGACCAAAAACACCTGATTTAGACAATACATTATTCCTTGATGATGGCCGCACTGCAACCTTATTATAATGGGAATTGCTCAGTGTCAGTGATTACTGTTCTGTCCTGAAGGTTTGGACCGGAGTGGTCTCTACTGGTAATAACCAGTACTGCACACAGATAGAAGCATTTTCTAAGTTCTACCAGTAGGTGTCAGTAGCACTCAGGGTAACGGCATCACATAGAGATCAGGAGGCAGAAAAGCAGAATATGGAGAAATAGTGAGAAAGTACAAATACATGGATAGATACGTATTTTATGAAAAATGTAAAAGTTTTGTACAGTTTATTATCTCGAGCTTCCAATCAATAATAATTGTTTCAGATGTGACTGAGGGTAATGATATAATGATGATTTTGTGCTATAAATTGAATATTTTCTGTGTGTATAAAAGTCTGTGTCACGCTGTGTTGTCCAGGCTGCTCTACACTGGCTATTCACAGGCGCGGTCCCACTACTGATCGGCACGGGGGTTTTGACCTGCTCCGTTTCCGACCTGGGCCGGTTCACCCCTAATTAGGACAACCTGGTAGCTCCGAGCTCCCCCAGAGTCACCATATTGATGCCGAACTTAGTGCGGACACCCGATCGACATAGCACAGGGCAGCCCAGAACTCCTGGACTCAAGCGATCCACCAGCCTCAGCCTCCCTGGTAGCTGGGATTACAGGCGCACACCACCGCACCCGGCAATGTCTATTGCTGCTATTACTGACTAGAGGCTGCAGGAGCCATGACGTCATCGGGAACCACAGCGCCATCTAGTGTCTGCAGGGTGAAACTGCTATAAAGTCAGTAACATAAGTCAGTATAGAGCTGCATGTATGTTAGTTTATACCTGTTAGCATGTATACACCTATGTGTGTATATAACTACGGAGTAAGCTTTGGGCTGCGTACCGTGCTCGCTGTCTGATGGACATGGCTCAGCTACTGGGCGGCCTCCCGTTGTACCTGGTGTAGCTTACACTTCTGTATGAGGGCGGTTTGTCATTTCTAAAGCTCAGACTCGGCATAGGCGTCTGCTTTGTTCTGTTATCTGAGGCCTGGGTCACATCTGTGGCATGGGTTCTGGTGAAATCTGAGACCAGGATGAGTGTCGGGACCATCAAACACCAGCAGAATTGGGGTTAGGCAATCTTTGTGTTTTGAACAACAGGTCTTCCATTTAGCCTGTGTGTTTTGTTCCTCATATTAAATGGACTTCGTTTCCATTGGCGCTGAAGAGGTTACCAAGTCTTTGCATGCTGGTTGGAGACATGCACCTCCCTCTCACAGATGCTCCTGACTTGCTCATTTTCTCTCTCTATAAAACCTGGCCAGACATTATCATACCTGCCTGTGAAAGTTGGCTTGCTGGAGTTGGTGTGCTGAAGTTGGAGTTCGTAGTTGCTGCTGGAGATTGTTGTTTGCTGTTTTTGGGTGTATGTTTTCTCCTTTATCCAATTCCCATTTGGTTTGTACATTCCTATCCTTTCCTTTATTCCTCTCTACCCATGGTGACAGTTTTTGTATGTAAGTTGCTTTTTGTTATTCCTGTTTGTCTTACAAGTTTATAGACTAAAGGCCCCTTCACATTTAGCGACGCTGCAGCGATACCGACAACGATCCGGATCGCTGCAGCGTCGCTGTTTGGTCGCTGGAGAGCTGTCACACAGACCGCTCTCCAGCGACCAACGATGCCGGTAACCAGGGTAAACATCGGGTAACTAAGCGCAGGGCCGCGCTTAGTAACCCGATGTTTACCCTGGTTACCATGCTAAAAGTAAAAAAAAACAAACAGTAGATACTTACCTACAGCCGTCTGTCCTCCAGCGCTGCGCTCTGCTTCTCTGCTCTCCTCCTGTACTGTCTGGGAGCCGGAAAGCAGAGCGGTGACGTCACCGCTCTGCTTTCCGGCTCACAGCCAGTACAGGAGGAGTGCAGAGCACAGCGCTGGAGGACAGACAGCTGTAGGTAAGTATGTACTGTTTGTTTTTTTTTACTTTTAGCATGGTAACCAGGGTAAACATCGGGTTACTAAGCGCGGCCCTGCGCTTAGTTACCCGATGTTTACCCTGGTTACCAGTGAAGACATCGCTGGATCGGTGTCACACACGCCGATCCAGCGATGTCCACGGGAGATCCAGCGACGAAATAAAGTTCTGGACTTTATTCAGCGACCAACGATCTCCCAGCAGGGGCCTGATCGTTGGTCGCTGTCACACATAACGATTTCATTAACGATATCATTGCTACGTCACAAATAGCAACGATATCGTTAACAATATCGTTATGTGTGAAGGTACCTTAACATATCTGTCCCAGGCCTCCTGGGGAGGGGACAGATTAGGCCACTAACAGGAGCATAGTAAGGTCAGAGACTTGGGCTTTTCTGCCTTTTAGAGTATGCCCAGGACAGGGATAGTTAGTGTCACGGGGGTACTGGGTAGACTACAGCTGATTACCCGGGCCCCTGCGATATCCCTCAGACTAGGGAAAACCCTGTCTGTCCCTCTCCCAGAATTTACACTGATGGTGTGCTTGTCTGGGCCGCCAGGCCTGATCCTGACTCCTGTTTCAGCCCTATGCTGAAACCTCCACCCGCCACCCAGTGATAAGACCACACACCAACCTACACAGAAAGTACAGACAGGGAAAACTAAAAACGCACCACGCCGCAGACACACAGGAAAACACTATAATGTGCACAGGGCAAAAATAAACACAAATATAGGAAGGAGAAATATGACAAAGGATAATACACCACCAGATACGATACTTCAACTCCTAGACCACCACTCCAGACCGAGATCACCAGGCACAAGACACAAGCTATAATCGGCGACGCCCAAAGTCCAGAATGACTATTTAAAGGCCACGGGCGTGACCCAGCCTCCAACCAGATTACCAGCCAGATTAACCCTGGATAACCTGGATAAAATCTAGCCGGCGCCACTGAGCGTATAGTGGACAAATGTGGAATTATCGCTGTCTGTCGGATGCCCTAGTGTGAACAGCGTCCGACATGACAGTTAGGGTTCCATTTCCAGGGATAGTGTGAGGCCCCCTTCCTTACCGAAGACCACCACAGCATGACAATTCACCAGCGAATATAGTTAAATCTGCTAACACTGACCCACAAAGCCATCCATAATCTGTCTCCTCCATATATCTCCGAACTAATCTCCTGATATCTTCCAATACGCAACCTCCGGTCTTCCCAAGACCTCCTTCTATTCTGCACACTCATAAATTTCACCCCCAATTGCCTCCAAGACTACTCATAAGTGTCCCCCATCCTCTGGAACTCTGTGCCTCGACACGTTTGATTATCTGCCACAGTCGGAACCTTCAGATGGAACTTGAAAACCTACCTCTCCATGAAGGCCTACAGCCTGACACGACCCTACTACCACCTCACCACCACCTAAGCTGCCGTGACCCCCTACCCTACTGTCTCCATCCCATTATCCTCGAGACTGTAGGCCTGCAAAGGTAGGGCCCTCTCTTCTCTGTACCAGTCTGTCATTATTAGTTTGTTCACCGTGTTTTTTTTTTATTTGTACACTGTATGTAACCCCTTACATGGACTCAATGGTGCTCTAAGCATAAATGATAATTATAATAATATTATATTACTACTTTTTATTTTTAACACAGATTGTTATATGGGGAAAAAGATTGACCAAAAACACCTGATTTAGACAATACATTATTCCTTGATGATGGCCGCACTGCAACCTTATTATAATGGGAATTGCTCAGTGTCAGTGATTACTGTTCTGTCCTGAAGGTTTGGACCGGAGTGGTCTCTACTGGTAATAACCAGTACTGCACACAGATAGAAGCATTTTCTAAGTTCTACCAGTAGGTGTCAGTAGCACTCAGGGTAACGGCATCACATAGAGATCAGGAGGCAGAAAAGCAGAATATGGAGAAATAGTGAGAAAGTACAAATACATGGATAGATACGTATTTTATGAAAAATGTAAAAGTTTTGTACAGTTTATTATCTCGAGCTTCCAATCAATAATAATTGTTTCAGATGTGACTGAGGGTAATGATATAATGATGATTTTGTGCTATAAATTGAATATTTTCTGTGTGTATAAAAGTCTGTGTCACGCTGTGTTGTCCAGGCTGCTCTACACTGGCTATTCACAGGCGCGGTCCCACTACTGATCGGCACGGGGGTTTTGACCTGCTCCGTTTCCGACCTGGGCCGGTTCACCCCTAATTAGGACAACCTGGTAGCTCCGAGCTCCCCCAGAGTCACCATATTGATGCCGAACTTAGTACGGACACCCGATCGACATAGCACAGGGCAGCCCAGAACTCCTGGACTCAAGCGATCCACCAGCCTCAGCCTCCCTGGTAGCTGGGATTACAGGCGCATGCCACCGCACCCGGCAATGTCTATTGCTGCTATTACTGACTAGAGGCTGCAGGAGCCGTGACGTCATCGGGAACCACAGCGCCATCTAGTGTCTGCAGGGTGAAACTGCTATAAAGTCAGTAACATAAGTCAGTATAGAGCTGCATGTATGTTAGTTTATACCTGTTAGCATGTATACACCTATGTGTGTATATAACTACGGAGTAAGCTTTGGGCTGCGTACCGTGCTCGCTGTCTGATGGACATGGCTCAGCTACTGGGCGGCCTCCCGTTGTACCTGGTGTAGCTTACACTTCTGTATGAGGGCGGTTTGTCATTTCTAAAGCTCAGACTCGGCATAGGCGTCTGCTTTGTTCTGTTATCTGAGGCCTGGGTCACATCTGTGGCATGGGTTCTGGTGAAATCTGAGACCAGGATGAGTATCGGGACCACCAAACACCAGCAGAATTGGGGTTAGGCAATCTTTGTGTTTTGAACAACAGGTCTTCCATTTAGCCTGTGTGTTTTGTTCCTCATATTAAATGGACTTCGTTTCCATTGGCGCTGAAGAGGTTACCAAGTCTTTGCATGCTGGTTGGAGACATGCACCTCCCTCTCACAGATGCTCCTGACTTGCTCATTTTCTCTCTCTATAAAACCTGGCCAGACATTATCATACCTGCCTGTGAAAGTTGGCTTGCTGGAGTTGGTGTGCTGAAGTTGGAGTTCGTAGTTGCTGCTGGAGATTGTTGTTTGCTGTTTTTGGGTGTATGCTTTCTCCTTTATCCAATTCCCATTTGGTTTGTACATTCCTATCCTTTCCTTTATTCCTCTCTACCCATGGTGACAGTTTTTGTATGTAAGTTGCTTTTTGTTATTCCTGTTTGTCTTACAAGTTTATAGACTAACATATCTGTCCCAGGCCTCCTGGGGAGGGGACAGATTAGGCCACTAACAGGAGCATAGTAAGGTCAGAGACTTGGGCTTTTCTGCCTTTTAGAGTATGCCCAGGACAGGGATAGTTAGTGTCACGGGGGTACTGGGTAGACTACAGCTGATTACCCGGGCCCCTGCGATATCCCTCAGACTAGGGAAAACCCTGTCTGTCCCTCTCCCAGAATTTACACTGATGGTGTGCTTGTCTGGGCCGCCAGGCCTGATCCTGACTCCTGTTTCAGCCCTATGCTGAAACCTCCACCCGCCACCCAGTGATAAGACCACACACCAACCTACACAGAAAGTACAGACAGGGAAAACTAAAAACGCACCACGCCGCAGACACACAGGAAAACACTATAATGTGCACAGGGCAAAAATAAACACAAATATAGGAAGGAGAAATATGACAAAGGATAATACACCACCAGATACGATACTTCAACTCCTAGACCACCACTCCAGACCGAGATCACCAGGCACAAGACACAAGCTATAATCGGCGACGCCCAAAGTCCAGAATGACTATTTAAAGGCCACGGGCGTGACCCAGCCTCCAACCAGATTACCAGCCAGATTAACCCTGGATAACCTGGATAAAATCTAGCCGCCGCCACTGAGCGTATAGTGGACAAATGTGGAATTATCGCTGTCTGTCGGATGCCCTAGTGTGAACAGCGTCCGACATGACAGTTAGGGTTCCATTTCCAGGGATAGTGTGAGGCCCCCTTCCTTACCGAAGACCACCACAGCATGACAATTCACCAGCGAATATAGTTAAATCTGCTAACACTGACCCACAAAGCCATCCATAATCTGTCTCCTCCATATATCTCCGAACTAATCTCCTGATATCTTCCAATACGCAACCTCCGGTCTTCCCAAGACCTCCTCCTATTCTGCACACTCATAAATTTCACCCCCAATTGCCTCCAAGACTACTCATAAGTGTCCCCCATCCTCTGGAACTCTGTGCCTCGACACGTTTGATTATCTGCCACAGTCGGAACCTTCAGATGGAACTTGAAAACCTACCTCTCCATGAAGGCCTACAGCCTGACACGACCCTACTACCACCTCACCACCACCTAAGCTGCCATGACCCCCTACCCTACTGTCTCCATCCCATTATCCTCGAGACTGTAGGCCTGCAAGGGTAGGGCCCTCTCTTCTCTGTACCAGTCTGTCATTATTAGTTTGTTCACCGTGTTTTTTTTTTATTTGTACACTGTATGTAACCCCTTACATGGACTCAATGGTGCTCTAAGCATAAATGATAATTATAATAATATTATATTACTACTTTTTATTTTTAACACAGATTGTTATATGGGGAAAAAGATTGACCAAAAACACCTGATTTAGACAATACATTATTCCTTGATGATGGCCGCACTGCAACCTTATTATAATGGGAATTGCTCAGTGTCAGTGATTACTGTTCTGTCCTGAAGGTTTGGACCGGAGTGGTCTCTACTGGTAATAACCAGTACTGCACACAGATAGAAGCATTTTCTAAGTTCTACCAGTAGGTGTCAGTAGCACTCAGGGTAACGGCATCACATAGAGATCAGGAGGCAGAAAAGCAGAATATGGAGAAATAGTGAGAAAGTACAAATACATGGATAGATACGTATTTTATGAAAAATGTAAAAGTTTTGTACAGTTTATTATCTCGAGCTTCCAATCAATAATAATTGTTTCAGATGTGACTGAGGGTAATGATATAATGATGATTTTGTGCTATAAATTGAATATTTTCTGTGTGTATAAAAGTCTGTGTCACGCTGTGTTGTCCAGGCTGCGCTACACTGGCTATTCACAGGCGCGGTCCCACTACTGATCGGCACGGGGGTTTTGACCTGCTCCGTTTCCGACCTGGGCCGGTTCACCCCTCATTAGGACAACCTGGTAGCTCCGAGCTCCCCCAGAGTCACCATATTGATGCCGAACTTAGTGCGGACACCCGATCGACATAGCACAGAGAAGCCCAGAACTCCTGGACTCAAGCGATCCACCAGCCTCAGCCTCCCTGGTAGCTGGGATTACAGGCGCACGCCACCGCACCCGGCAATGTCTATTGCTGCTATTACTGACTAGAGGCTGCAGGAGCCGTGACGTCATCGGGAACCACAGCGCCATCTAGTGTCTGCAGGGTGAAACTGCTATAAAGTCAGTAACATAAGTCAGCATAGAGCTGCATGTATGTTAGTTTATACCTGTTAGCATGTATACACCTATGTGTGTATATAACTACGGAGTAAGCTTTGGGCTGCGTACCGTGCTCGCTGTCTGATGGACATGGCTCAGCTACTGGGCGGCCTCCCGTTGTACCTGGTGTAGCTTACACTTCTGTATGAGGGCGGTTTGTCATTTCTAAAGCTCAGACTCGGCATAGGCGTCTGCTTTGTTCTGTTATCTGAGGCCTGGGTCACATCTGTGGCATGGGTTCTGGTGAAATCTGAGACCAGGATGAGTGTCGGGACCATCAAACACCAGCAGAATTGGGGTTAGGCAATCTTTGTGTTTTGAACAACAGGTCTTCCATTTAGCCTGTGTGTTTTGTTCCTCATATTAAATGGACTTCGTTTCCATTGGCGCTGAAGAGGTTACCAAGTCTTTGCATGCTGGTTGGAGACATGCACCTCCCTCTCACAGATGCTCCTGACTTGCTCATTTTCTCTCTCTATAAAACCTGGCCAGACATTATCATACCTGCCTGTGAAAGTTGGCTTGCTGGAGTTGGTGTGCTGAAGTTGGAGTTCGTAGTTGCTGCTGGAGATTGTTGTTTGCTGTTTTTGGGTGTATGTTTTCTCCTTTATCCAATTCCCATTTGGTTTGTACATTCCTATCCTTTCCTTTATTCCTCTCTACCCATGGTGACAGTTTTTGTATGTAAGTTGCTTTTTGTTATTCCTGTTTGTCTTACAAGTTTATAGACTAACATATCTGTCCCAGGCCTCCTGGGGAGGGGACAGATTAGGCCACTAACAGGAGCATAGTAAGGTCAGAGACTTGGGCTTTTCTGCCTTTTAGAGTATGCCCAGGACAGGGATAGTTAGTGTCACGGGGGTACTGGGTAGACTACAGCTGATTACCCGGGCCCCTGCGATATCCCTCAGACTAGGGAAAACCCTGTCTGTCCCTCTCCCAGAATTTACACTGATGGTGTGCTTGTCTGGGCCGCCAGGCCTGATCCTGACTCCTGTTTCAGCCCTATGCTGAAACCTCCACCCGCCACCCAGTGATAAGACCACACACCAACCTACACAGAAAGTACAGACAGGGAAAACTAAAAACGCACCACGCCGCAGACACACAGGAAAACACTATAATGTGCACAGGGCAAAAATAAACACAAATATAGGAAGGAGAAATATGACAAAGGATAATACACCACCAGATACGATACTTCAACTCCTAGACCACCACTCCAGACCGAGATCACCAGGCACAAGACACAAGCTATAATCGGCGACGCCCAAAGTCCAGAATGACTATTTAAAGGCCACGGGCGTGACCCAGCCTCCAACCAGATTACCAGCCAGATTAACCCTGGATAACCTGGATAAAATCTAGCCGCCGCCACTGAGCGTATAGTGGACAAATGTGGAATTATCGCTGTCTGTCGGATGCCCTAGTGTGAACAGCGTCCGACATGACAGTTAGGGTTCCATTTCCAGGGATAGTGTGAGGCCCCCTTCCTTACCGAAGACCACCACAGCATGACAATTCACCAGCGAATATAGTTAAATCTGCTAACACTGACCCACAAAGCCATCCATAATCTGTCTCCTCCATATATCTCCGAACTAATCTCCTGATATCTTCCAATACGCAACCTCCGGTCTTCCCAAGACCTCCTCCTATTCTGCACACTCATAAATTTCACCCCCAATTGCCTCCAAGACTACTCATAAGTGTCCCCCATCCTCTGGAACTCTGTGCCTCGACACGTTTGATTATCTGCCACAGTCGGAACCTTCAGATGGAACTTGAAAACCTACCTCTCCATGAAGGCCTACAGCCTGACACGACCCTACTACCACCTCACCACCACCTAAGCTGCCGTGACCCCCTACCCTACTGTCTCCATCCCATTATCCTCGAGACTGTAGGCCTGCAAGGGTAGGGCCCTCTCTTCTCTGTACCAGTCTGTCATTATTAGTTTGTTCACCGTGTTTTTTTTTTAATTTGTACACTGTATGTAACCCCTTACATGGACTCAATGGTGCTCTAAGCATAAATGATAATTATAATAATATTATATTACTACTTTTTATTTTTAACACAGATTGTTATATGGGGAAAAAGATTGACCAAAAACACCTGATTTAGACAATACATTATTCCTTGATGATGGCCGCACTGCAACCTTATTATAATGGGAATTGCTCAGTGTCAGTGATTACTGTTCTGTCCTGAAGGTTTGGACCGGAGTGGTCTCTACTGGTAATAACCAGTACTGCACACAGATAGAAGCATTTTCTAAGTTCTACCAGTAGGTGTCAGTAGCACTCAGGGTAACGGCATCACATAGAGATCAGGAGGCAGAAAAGCAGAATATGGAGAAATAGTGAGAAAGTACAAATACATGGATAGATACGTATTTTATGAAAAATGTAAAAGTTTTGTACAGTTTATTATCTCGAGCTTCCAATCAATAATAATTGTTTCAGATGTGACTGAGGGTAATGATATAATGATGATTTTGTGCTATAAATTGAATATTTTCTGTGTGTATAAAAGTCTGTGTCACGCTGTGTTGTCCAGGCTGCTCTACACTGGCAATTCACAGGCGCGGTCCCACTACTGATCGGCACGGGGGTTTTGACCTGCTCCGTTTCCGACCTGGGCCGGTTCACCCCTCATTAGGACAACCTGGTAGCTCCGAGCTCCCCCAGAGTCACCATATTGATGCCGAACTTAGTGCGGACACCCGATCGACATAGCACAGGGAAGCCCAGAACTCCTGGACTCAAGCGATCCACCAGCCTCAGCCTCCCTGGTAGCTGGGATTACAGGCGCACGCCACCGCACCCGGCAATGTCTATTGCTGCTATTACTGACTAGAGGCTGCAGGAGCCGTGAAGTCATCGGGAACCACAGCGCCATCTAGTGTCTGCAGGGTGAAACTGCTATAAAGTCAGTAACATAAGTCAGCATAGAGCTGCATGTATGTTAGTTTATACCTGTTAGCATGTATACACCTATGTGTGTATATAACTACGGAGTAAGCTTTGGGCTGCGTACCGTGCTCGCTGTCTGATGGACATGGCTCAGCTACTGGGCGGCCTCCCGTTGTACCTGGTGTAGCTTACACTTCTGTATGAGGGCGGTTTGTCATTTCTAAAGCTCAGACTCGGCATAGGCGTCTGCTTTGTTCTGTTATCTGAGGCCTGGGTCACATCTGTGGCATGGGTTCTGGTGAAATCTGAGACCAGGATGAGTGTCGGGACCATCAAACACCAGCAGAATTGGGGTTAGGCAATCTTTGTGTTTTGAACAACAGGTCTTCCATTTAGCCTGTGTGTTTTGTTCCTCATATTAAATGGACTTCGTTTCCATTGGCGCTGAAGAGGTTACCAAGTCTTTGCATGCTGGTTGGAGACATGCACCTCCCTCTCACAGATGCTCCTGACTTGCTCATTTTCTCTCTCTATAAAACCTGGCCAGACATTATCATACCTGCCTGTGAAAGTTGGCTTGCTGGAGTTGGTGTGCTGAAGTTGGAGTTCGTAGTTGCTGCTGGAGATTGTTGTTTGCTGTTTTTGGGTGTATGTTTTCTCCTTTATCCAATTCCCATTTGGTTTGTACATTCCTATCCTTTCCTTTATTCCTCTCTACCCATGGTGACAGTTTTTGTATGTAAGTTGCTTTTTGTTATTCCTGTTTGTCTTACAAGTTTATAGACTAACATATCTGTCCCAGGCCTCCTGGGGAGGGGACAGATTAGGCCACTAACAGGAGCATAGTAAGGTCAGAGACTTGGGCTTTTCTGCCTTTTAGAGTATGCCCAGGACAGGGATAGTTAGTGTCACGGGGGTACTGGGTAGACTACAGCTGATTACCCGGGCCCCTGCGATATCCCTCAGACTAGGGAAAACCCTGTCTGTCCCTCTCCCAGAATTTACACTGATGGTGTGCTTGTCTGGGCCGCCAGGCCTGATCCTGACTCCTGTTTCAGCCCTATGCTGAAACCTCCACCCGCCACCCAGTGATAAGACCACACACCAACCTACACAGAAAGTACAGACAGGGAAAACTAAAAACGCACCACGCCGCAGACACACAGGAAAACACTATAATGTGCACAGGGCAAAAATAAACACAAATATAGGAAGGAGAAATATGACAAAGGATAATACACCACCAGATACGATACTTCAACTCCTAGACCACCACTCCAGACCGAGATCACCAGGCACAAGACACAAGCTATAATCGGCGACGCCCAAAGTCCAGAATGACTATTTAAAGGCCACGGGCGTGACCCAGCCTCCAACCAGATTACCAGCCAGATTAACCCTGGATAACCTGGATAAAATCTAGCCGCCGCCACTGAGCGTATAGTGGACAAATGTGGAATTATCGCTGTCTGTCGGATGCCCTAGTGTGAACAGCGTCCGACATGACAGTTAGGGTTCCATTTCCAGGGATAGTGTGAGGCCCCCTTCCTTACCGAAGACCACCACAGCATGACAATTCACCAGCGAATATAGTTAAATCTGCTAACACTGACCCACAAAGCCATCCATAATCTGTCTCCTCCATATATCTCCGAACTAATCTCCTGATATCTTCCAATACGCAACCTCCGGTCTTCCCAAGACCTCCTCCTATTCTGCACACTCATAAATTTCACCCCCAATTGCCTCCAAGACTACTCATAAGTGTCCCCCATCCTCTGGAACTCTGTGCCTCGACACGTTTGATTATCTGCCACAGTCGGAACCTTCAGATGGAACTTGAAAACCTACCTCTCCATGAAGGCCTACAGCCTGACACGACCCTACTACCACCTCACCACCACCTAAGCTGCCGTGACCCCCTACCCTACTGTCTCCATCCCATTATCCTCGAGACTGTAGGCCTGCAAGGGTAGGGCCCTCTCTTCTCTGTACCAGTCTGTCATTATTAGTTTGTTCACCGTGTTTTTTTTTTAATTTGTACACTGTATGTAACCCCTTACATGGACTCAATGGTGCTCTAAGCATAAATGATAATTATAATAATATTATATTACTACTTTTTATTTTTAACACAGATTGTTATATGGGGAAAAAGATTGACCAAAAACACCTGATTTAGACAATACATTATTCCTTGATGATGGCCGCACTGCAACCTTATTATAATGGGAATTGCTCAGTGTCAGTGATTACTGTTCTGTCCTGAAGGTTTGGACCGGAGTGGTCTCTACTGGTAATAACCAGTACTGCACACAGATAGAAGCATTTTCTAAGTTCTACCAGTAGGTGTCAGTAGCACTCAGGGTAACGGCATCACATAGAGATCAGGAGGCAGAAAAGCAGAATATGGAGAAATAGTGAGAAAGTACAAATACATGGATAGATACGTATTTTATGAAAAATGTAAAAGTTTTGTACAGTTTATTATCTCGAGCTTCCAATCAATAATAATTGTTTCAGATGTGACTGAGGGTAATGATATAATGATGATTTTGTGCTATAAATTGAATATTTTCTGTGTGTATAAAAGTCTGTGTCACGCTGTGTTGTCCAGGCTGCTCTACACTGGCAATTCACAGGCGCGGTCCCACTACTGATCGGCACGGGGGTTTTGACCTGCTCCGTTTCCGACCTGGGCCGGTTCACCCCTCATTAGGACAACCTGGTAGCTCCGAGCTCCCCCAGAGTCACCATATTGATGCCGAACTTAGTGCGGACACCCGATCAACATAGCACAGGGCAGCACAGAACTCCTGGACTCAAGCGATCCACCAGCCTCAGCCTCCCTGGTAGCTGGGATTACAGGCGCACGCCACCGCACCCGGCAATGTCTATTGCTGCTATTACTGACTAGAGGCTGCAGGAGCCATGACGTCATCGGGAACCACAGCGCCATCTAGCGTCTGCAGGGTGAAACTGCTATAAAGTCAGTAACATAAGTCAGTATAGAGCTGCATGTATGTTAGTTTATACCTGTTAGCATGTATACACCTATGTGTGTATATAACTACGGAGTAAGCTTTGGGCTGCGTACCGTGCTCGCTGTCTGATGGACATGGCTCAGCTACTGGGCGGCCTCCCGTTGTACCTGGTGTAGCTTACACTTCTGTATGAGGGCGGTTTGTCATTTCTAAAGCTCAGACTCGGCATAGGCGTCTGCTTTGTTCTGTTATCTGAGGCCTGGGTCACATCTGTGGCATGGGTTCTGGTGAAATCTGAGACCAGGATGAGTGTCGGGACCATCAAACACCAGCAGAATTGGGGTTAGGCAATCTTTGTGTTTTGAACAACAGGTCTTCCATTTAGCCTGTGTGTTTTGTTCCTCATATTAAATGGACTTCGTTTCCATTGGCGCTGAAGAGGTTACCAAGTCTTTGCATGCTGGTTGGAGACATGCACCTCCCTCTCACAGATGCTCCTGACTTGCTCATTTTCTCTCTCTATAAAACCTGGCCAGACATTATCATACCTGCCTGTGAAAGTTGGCTTGCTGGAGTTGGTGTGCTGAAGTTGGAGTTCGTAGTTGCTGCTGGAGATTGTTGTTTGCTGTTTTTGGGTGTATGTTTTCTCCTTTATCCAATTCCCATTTGGTTTGTACATTCCTATCCTTTCCTTTATTCCTCTCTACCCATGGTGACAGTTTTTGTATGTAAGTTGCTTTTTGTTATTCCTGTTTGTCTTACAAGTTTATAGACTAACATATCTGTCCCAGGCCTCCTGGGGAGGGGACAGATTAGGCCACTAACAGGAGCATAGTAAGGTCAGAGACTTGGGCTTTTCTGCCTTTTAGAGTATGCCCAGGACAGGGATAGTTAGTGTCACGGGGGTACTGGGTAGACTACAGCTGATTACCCGGGCCCCTGCGATATCCCTCAGACTAGGGAAAACCCTGTCTGTCCCTCTCCCAGAATTTACACTGATGGTGTGCTTGTCTGGGCCGCCAGGCCTGATCCTGACTCCTGTTTCAGCCCTATGCTGAAACCTCCACCCGCCACCCAGTGATAAGACCACACACCAACCTACACAGAAAGTACAGACAGGGAAAACTAAAAACGCACCACGCCGCAGACACACAGGAAAACACTATAATGTGCACAGGGCAAAAATAAACACAAATATAGGAAGGAGAAATATGACAAAGGATAATACACCACCAGATACGATACTTCAACTCCTAGACCACCACTCCAGACCGAGATCACCAGGCACAAGACACAAGCTATAATCGGCGACGCCCAAAGTCCAGAATGACTATTTAAAGGCCACGGGCGTGACCCAGCCTCCAACCAGATTACCAGCCAGATTAACCCTGGATAACCTGGATAAAATCTAGCCGGCGCCACTGAGCGTATAGTGGACAAATGTGGAATTATCGCTGTCTGTCGGATGCCCTAGTGTGAACAGCGTCCGACATGACAGTTAGGGTTCCATTTCCAGGGATAGTGTGAGGCCCCCTTCCTTACCGAAGACCACCACAGCATGACAATTCACCAGCGAATATAGTTAAATCTGCTAACACTGACCCACAAAGCCATCCATAATCTGTCTCCTCCATATATCTCCGAACTAATCTCCTGATATCTTCCAATACGCAACCTCCGGTCTTCCCAAGACCTCCTTCTATTCTGCACACTCATAAATTTCACCCCCAATTGCCTCCAAGACTACTCATAAGTGTCCCCCATCCTCTGGAACTCTGTGCCTCGACACGTTTGATTATCTGCCACAGTCGGAACCTTCAGATGGAACTTGAAAACCTACCTCTCCATGAAGGCCTACAGCCTGACACGACCCTACTACCACCTCACCACCACCTAAGCTGCCGTGACCCCCTACCCTACTGTCTCCATCCCATTATCCTCGAGACTGTAGGCCTGCAAAGGTAGGGCCCTCTCTTCTCTGTACCAGTCTGTCATTATTAGTTTGTTCACCGTGTTTTTTTTTTATTTGTACACTGTATGTAACCCCTTACATGGACTCAATGGTGCTCTAAGCATAAATGATAATTATAATAATATTATATTACTACTTTTTATTTTTAACACAGATTGTTATATGGGGAAAAAGATTGACCAAAAACACCTGATTTAGACAATACATTATTCCTTGATGATGGCCGCACTGCAACCTTATTATAATGGGAATTGCTCAGTGTCAGTGATTACTGTTCTGTCCTGAAGGTTTGGACCGGAGTGGTCTCTACTGGTAATAACCAGTACTGCACACAGATAGAAGCATTTTCTAAGTTCTACCAGTAGGTGTCAGTAGCACTCAGGGTAACGGCATCACATAGAGATCAGGAGGCAGAAAAGCAGAATATGGAGAAATAGTGAGAAAGTACAAATACATGGATAGATACGTATTTTATGAAAAATGTAAAAGTTTTGTACAGTTTATTATCTCGAGCTTCCAATCAATAATAATTGTTTCAGATGTGACTGAGGGTAATGATATAATGATGATTTTGTGCTATATTTTCTGTGTGTATAAAAGTCTGTGTCACGCTGTGTTGTCCAGGCTGCGCTACACTGGCTATTCACAGGCGCGGTCCCACTACTGATCGGCACGGGGGTTTTGACCTGCTCCGTTTCCGACCTGGGCCGGTTCACCCCTCATTAGGACAACCTGGTAGCTCCGAGCTCCCCCAGAGTCACCATATTGATGCCGAACTTAGTGCGGACACCCGATCGACATAGCACAGGGAAGCCCAGAACTCCTGGACTCAAGCGATCCACCAGCCTCAGCCTCCCTGGTAGCTGGGATTACAGGCGCACGCCACCGCACCCGGCAATGTCTATTGCTGCTATTACTGACTAGAGGCTGCAGGAGCCGTGACGTCATCGGGAACCACAGCGCCATCTAGTGTCTGCAGGGTGAAACTGCTATAAAGTCAGTAACATAAGTCAGCATAGAGCTGCATGTATGTTAGTTTATACCTGTTAGCATGTATACACCTATGTGTGTATATAACTACGGAGTAAGCTTTGGGCTGCGTACCGTGCTCGCTGTCTGATGGACATGGCTCAGCTACTGGGCGGCCTCCCGTTGTACCTGGTGTAGCTTACACTTCTGTATGAGGGCGGTTTGTCATTTCTAAAGCTCAGACTCGGCATAGGCGTCTGCTTTGTTCTGTTATCTGAGGCCTGGGTCACATCTGTGGCATGGGTTCTGGTGAAATCTGAGACCAGGATGAGTGTCGGGACCATCAAACACCAGCAGAATTGGGGTTAGGCAATCTTTGTGTTTTGAACAACAGGTCTTCCATTTAGCCTGTGTGTTTTGTTCCTCATATTAAATGGACTTCGTTTCCATTGGCGCTGAAGAGGTTACCAAGTCTTTGCATGCTGGTTGGAGACATGCACCTCCCTCTCACAGATGCTCCTGACTTGCTCATTTTCTCTCTCTATAAAACCTGGCCAGACATTATCATACCTGCCTGTGAAAGTTGGCTTGCTGGAGTTGGTGTGCTGAAGTTGGAGTTCGTAGTTGCTGCTGGAGATTGTTGTTTGCTGTTTTTGGGTGTATGTTTTCTCCTTTATCCAATTCCCATTTGGTTTGTACATTCCTATCCTTTCCTTTATTCCTCTCTACCCATGGTGACAGTTTTTGTATGTAAGTTGCTTTTTGTTATTCCTGTTTGTCTTACAAGTTTATAGACTAACATATCTGTCCCAGGCCTCCTGGGGAGGGGACAGATTAGGCCACTAACAGGAGCATAGTAAGGTCAGAGACTTGGGCTTTTCTGCCTTTTAGAGTATGCCCAGGACAGGGATAGTTAGTGTCACGGGGGTACTGGGTAGACTACAGCTGATTACCCGGGCCCCTGCGATATCCCTCAGACTAGGGAAAACCCTGTCTGTCCCTCTCCCAGAATTTACACTGATGGTGTGCTTGTCTGGGCCGCCAGGCCTGATCCTGACTCCTGTTTCAGCCCTATGCTGAAACCTCCACCCGCCACCCAGTGATAAGACCACACACCAACCTACACAGAAAGTACAGACAGGGAAAACTAAAAACGCACCACGCCGCAGACACACAGGAAAACACTATAATGTGCACAGGGCAAAAATAAACACAAATATAGGAAGGAGAAATATGACAAAGGATAATACACCACCAGATACGATACTTCAACTCCTAGACCACCACTCCAGACCGAGATCACCAGGCACAAGACACAAGCTATAATCGGCGACGCCCAAAGTCCAGAATGACTATTTAAAGGCCACGGGCGTGACCCAGCCTCCAACCAGATTACCAGCCAGATTAACCCTGGATAACCTGGATAAAATCTAGCCGCCGTCACTGAGCGTATAGTGGACAAATGTGGAATTATCGCTGTCTGTCGGATGCCCTAGTGTGAACAGCGTCCGACATGACAGTTAGGGTTCCATTTCCAGGGATAGTGTGAGGCCCCCTTCCTTACCGAAGACCACCACAGCATGACAATTCACCAGCGAATATAGTTAAATCTGCTAACACTGACCCACAAAGCCATCCATAATCTGTCTCCTCCATATATCTCCGAACTAATCTCCTGATATCTTCCAATACGCAACCTCCGGTCTTCCCAAGACCTCCTCCTATTCTGCACACTCATAAATTTCACCCCCAATTGCCTCCAAGACTACTCATAAGTGTCCCCCATCCTCTGGAACTCTGTGCCTCGACACGTTTGATTATCTGCCACAGTCGGAACCTTCAGATGGAACTTGAAAACCTACCTCTCCATGAAGGCCTACAGCCTGACACGACCCTACTACCACCTCACCACCACCTAAGCTGCCGTGACCCCCTACCCTACTGTCTCCATCCCATTATCCTCGAGACTGTAGGCCTGCAAGGGTAGGGCCCTCTCTTCTCTGTACCAGTCTGTCATTATTAGTTTGTTCACCGTGTTTTTTTTTTAATTTGTACACTGTATGTAACCCCTTACATGGACTCAATGGTGCTCTAAGCATAAATGATAATTATAATAATATTATATTACTACTTTTTATTTTTAACACAGATTGTTATATGGGGAAAAAGATTGACCAAAAACACCTGATTTAGACAATACATTATTCCTTGATGATGGCCGCACTGCAACCTTATTATAATGGGAATTGCTCAGTGTCAGTGATTACTGTTCTGTCCTGAAGGTTTGGACCGGAGTGGTCTCTACTGGTAATAACCAGTACTGCACACAGATAGAAGCATTTTCTAAGTTCTACCAGTAGGTGTCAGTAGCACTCAGGGTAACGGCATCACATAGAGATCAGGAGGCAGAAAAGCAGAATATGGAGAAATAGTGAGAAAGTACAAATACATGGATAGATACGTATTTTATGAAAAATGTAAAAGTTTTGTACAGTTTATTATCTCGAGCTTCCAATCAATAATAATTGTTTCAGATGTGACTGAGGGTAATGATATAATGATGATTTTGTGCTATAAATTGAATATTTTCTGTGTGTATAAAAGTCTGTGTCACGCTGTGTTGTCCAGGCTGCTCTACACTGGCTATTCACAGGCGCGGTCCCACTACTGATCGGCACGGGGGTTTTGACCTGCTCCGTTTCCGACCTGGGCCGGTTCACCCCTCATTAGGACAACCTGGTAGCTCCGAGCTCCCCCAGAGTCACCATATTGATGCCGAACTTAGTGCGGACACCCGATCGACATAGCACAGGGCAGCCCAGAACTCCTGGACTCAAGCGATCCACCAGCCTCAGCCTCCCTGGTAGCTGGGATTACAGGCGCACGCCACCGCACCCAGCAATGTCTATTGCTGCTATTACTGACTAGAGGCTGCAGGAGCCGTGACGTCATCAGGAACCACAGCGCCATCTAGTGTCTGCAGGGTGAAACTGCTATAAAGTCAGTAACATAAGTCAGCATAGAGCTGCATGTATGTTAGTTTATACCTGTTAGCATGTATACACCTATGTGTGTATATAACTACAGAGTAAGCTTTGGGCTGCGTACTGTGCTCGCTGTCTGATGGACATGGCTCAGCTACTGGGCGGCCTCCCGTTGTACCTGGTGTAGCTTACACTTCTGTATGAGGGCGGTTTGTCATTTCTAAAGCTCAGACTCGGCATAGGCGTCTGCTTTGTTCTGTTATCTGAGGCCTGGGTCACATCTGTGGCATGGGTTCTGGTGAAATCTGAGACCAGGATGAGTGTCGGGACCATCAAACACCAGCAGAATTGGGGTTAGGCAATCTTTGTGTTTTGAACAACAGGTCTTCCATTTAGCCTGTGTGTTTTGTTCCTCATATTAAATGGACTTCGTTTCCATTGGCGCTGAAGAGGTTACCAAGTCTTTGCATGCTGGTTGGAGACATGCACCTCCCTCTCACAGATGCTCCTGACTTGCTCATTTTCTCTCTCTATAAAACCTGGCCAGACATTATCATACCTGCCTGTGAAAGTTGGCTTGCTGGAGTTGGTGTGCTGAAGTTGGAGTTCGTAGTTGCTGCTGGAGATTGTTGTTTGCTGTTTTTGGGTGTATGTTTTCTCCTTTATCCAATTCCCATTTGGTTTGTACATTCCTATCCTTTCCTTTATTCCTCTCTACCCATGGTGACAGTTTTTGTATGTAAGTTGCTTTTTGTTATTCCTGTTTGTCTTACAAGTTTATAGACTAACATATCTGTCCCAGGCCTCCTGGGGAGGGGACAGATTAGGCCACTAACAGGAGCATAGTAAGGTCAGAGACTTGGGCTTTTCTGCCTTTTAGAGTATGCCCAGGACAGGGATAGTTAGTGTCACGGGGGTACTGGGTAGACTACAGCTGATTACCCAGGCCCCTGCGATATCCCTCAGACTAGGGAAAACCCTGTCTGTCCCTCTCCCAGAATTTACACTGATGGTGTGCTTGTCTGGGCCGCCAGGCCTGATCCTGACTCCTGTTTCAGCCCTATGCTGAAACCACCACCCGCCACCCAGTGATAAGACCACACACCAACCTACACAGAAAGTACAGACAGGGAAAACTAAAAACGCACCACGCCGCAGACACACAGGAAAACACTATAATGTGCACAGGGCAAAAATAAACACAAATATAGGAAGGAGAAATATGACAAAGGATAATACACCACCTGATACGATACTTCAACTCCTAGACCACCACTCCAGACCGAGATCACCAGGCACAAGACACAAGCTATAATCGGCGACGCCCAAAGTCCAGAATGACTATTTAAAGGCCACGGGCGTGACCCAGCCTCCAACCAGATTACCAGCCAGATTAACCCTGGATAACCTGGATAAAATCTAGCCGCCGCCACTGAGCGTATAGTGGACAAATGTGGAATTATCGCTGTCTGTCGGATGCCCTAGTGTGAACAGCGTCCGACATGACAGTTAGGGTTCCATTTCCAGGGATAGTGTGAGGCCCCCTTCCTTACCGAAGACCACCACAGCATGACAATTCACCAGCGAATATAGTTAAATCTGCTAACACTGACCCACAAAGCCATCCATAATCTGTCTCCTCCATATATCTCCGAACTAATCTCCTGATATCTTCCAATACGCAACCTCCGGTCTTCCCAAGACCTCCTCCTATTCTGCACACTCATAAATTTCACCCCCAATTGCCTCCAAGACTACTCATAAGTGTCCCCCATCCTCTGGAACTCTGTGCCTCGACACGTTTGATTATCTGCCACAGTCGGAACCTTCAGATGGAACTTGAAAACCTACCTCTCCATGAAGGCCTACAGCCTGACACGACCCTACTACCACCTCACCACCACCTAAGCTGCCGTGACCCCCTACCCTACTGTCTCCATCCCATTATCCTCGAGACTGTAGGCCTGCAAGAGTAGGGCCCTCTCTTCTCTGTACCAGTCTGTCATTATTAGTTTGTTCACCGTGTTTTTTTTTTATTTGTACACTGTATGTAACCCCTTACATGGACTCAATGGTGCTCTAAGCATAAATGATAATTATAATAATATTATATTACTACTTTTTATTTTTAACACAGATTGTTATATGGGGAAAAAGATTGACCAAAAACACCTGATTTAGACAATACATTATTCCTTGATGATGGCCGCACTGCAACCTTATTATAATGGGAATTGCTCAGTGTCAGTGATTACTGTTCTGTCCTGAAGGTTTGGACCGGAGTGGTCTCTACTGGTAATAACCAGTACTGCACACAGATAGAAGCATTTTCTAAGTTCTACCAGTAGGTGTCAGTAGCACTCAGGGTAACGGCATCACATAGAGATCAGGAGGCAGAAAAGCAGAATATGGAGAAATAGTGAGAAAGTACAAATACATGGATAGATACGTATTTTATGAAAAATGTAAAAGTTTTGTACAGTTTATTATCTCGAGCTTCCAATCAATAATAATTGTTTCAGATGTGACTGAGGGTAATGATATAATGATGATTTTGTGCTATATTTTCTGTGTGTATAAAAGTCTGTGTCACGCTGTGTTGTCCAGGCTGCGCTACACTGGCTATTCACAGGCGCGGTCCCACTACTGATCGGCACGGGGGTTTTGACCTGCTCCGTTTCCGACCTGGGCCGGTTCACCCCTCATTAGGACAACCTGGTAGCTCCGAGCTCCCCCAGAGTCACCATATTGATGCCGAACTTAGTGCGGACACCCGATCGACATAGCACAGGGAAGCCCAGAACTCCTGGACTCAAGCGATCCACCAGCCTCAGCCTCCCTGGTAGCTGGGATTACAGGCGCACGCCACCGCACCCGGCAATGTCTATTGCTGCTATTACTGACTAGAGGCTGCAGGAGCCGTGACGTCATCGGGAACCACAGCGCCATCTAGTGTCTGCAGGGTGAAACTGCTATAAAGTCAGTAACATAAGTCAGCATAGAGCTGCATGTATGTTAGTTTATACCTGTTAGCATGTATACACCTATGTGTGTATATAACTACGGAGTAAGCTTTGGGCTGCGTACCGTGCTCGCTGTCTGATGGACATGGCTCAGCTACTGGGCGGCCTCCCGTTGTACCTGGTGTAGCTTACACTTCTGTATGAGGGCGGTTTGTCATTTCTAAAGCTCAGACTCGGCATAGGCGTCTGCTTTGTTCTGTTATCTGAGGCCTGGGTCACATCTGTGGCATGGGTTCTGGTGAAATCTGAGACCAGGATGAGTGTCGGGACCATCAAACACCAGCAGAATTGGGGTTAGGCAATCTTTGTGTTTTGAACAACAGGTCTTCCATTTAGCCTGTGTGTTTTGTTCCTCATATTAAATGGACTTCGTTTCCATTGGCGCTGAAGAGGTTACCAAGTCTTTGCATGCTGGTTGGAGACATGCACCTCCCTCTCACAGATGCTCCTGACTTGCTCATTTTCTCTCTCTATAAAACCTGGCCAGACATTATCATACCTGCCTGTGAAAGTTGGCTTGCTGGAGTTGGTGTGCTGAAGTTGGAGTTCGTAGTTGCTGCTGGAGATTGTTGTTTGCTGTTATTGGGTGTATGCTTTCTCCTTTATCCAATTCCCATTTGGTTTGTACATTCCTATCCTTTCCTTTATTCCTCTCTACCCATGGTGACAGTTTTTGTATGTAAGTTGCTTTTTGTTATTCCTGTTTGTCTTACAAGTTTATAGACTAACATATCTGTCCCAGGCCTCCTGGGGAGGGGACAGATTAGGCCACTAACAGGAGCATAGTAAGGTCAGAGACTTGGGCTTTTCTGCCTTTTAGAGTATGCCCAGGACAGGGATAGTTAGTGTCACGGGGGTACTGGGTAGACTACAGCTGATTACCCGGGCCCCTGCGATATCCCTCAGACTAGGGAAAACCCTGTCTGTCCCTCTCCCAGAATTTACACTGATGGTGTGCTTGTCTGGGCCGCCAGGCCTGATCCTGACTCCTGTTTCAGCCCTATGCTGAAACCTCCACCCGCCACCCAGTGATAAGACCACACACCAACCTACACAGAAAGTACAGACAGGGAAAACTAAAAACGCACCACGCCGCAGACACACAGGAAAACACTATAATGTGCACAGGGCAAAAATAAACACAAATATAGGAAGGAAAAATATGACAAAGGATAATACACCACCAGATACGATACTTCAACTCCTAGACCACCACTCCAGACCGAGATCACCAGGCACAAGACACAAGCTATAATCGGCGACGCCCAAAGTCCAGAATGACTATTTAAAGGCCACGGGCGTGACCCAGCCTCCAACCAGATTACCAGCCAGATTAACCCTGGATAACCTGGATAAAATCTAGCCGGCGCCACTGAGCGTATAGTGGACAAATGTGGAATTATCGCTGTCTGTCGGATGCCCTAGTGTGAACAGCGTCCGACATGACAGTTAGGGTTCCATTTCCAGGGATAATGTGAGGCCCCCTTCCTTACCGAAGACCACCACAGCATGACAATTCACCAGCGAATATAGTTAAATCTGCTAACACTGACCCACAAAGCCATCCATAATCTGTCTCCTCCATATATCTCCGAACTAATCTCCTGATATCTTCCAATACGCAACCTCCGGTCTTCCCAAGACCTCCTTCTATTCTGCACACTCATAAATTTCACCCCCAATTGCCTCCAAGACTACTCATAAGTGTCCCCCATCCTCTGGAACTCTGTGCCTCGACACGTTTGATTATCTGCCACAGTCGGAACCTTCAGATGGAACTTGAAAACCTACCTCTCCATGAAGGCCTACAGCCTGACACGACCCTACTACCACCTCACCACCACCTAAGCTGCCGTGACCCCCTACCCTACTGTCTCCATCCCATTATCCTCGAGACTGTAGGCCTGCAAGGGTAGGGCCCTCTCTTCTCTGTACCAGTCTGTCATTATTAGTTTGTTCACCGTGTTTTTTTTTTATTTGTACACTGTATGTAACCCCTTACATGGACTCAATGGTGCTCTAAGCATAAATGATAATTATAATAATATTATATTACTACTTTTTATTTTTAACACAGATTGTTATATGGGGAAAAAGATTGACCAAAAACACCTGATTTAGACAATACATTATTCCTTGATGATGGCCGCACTGCAACCTTATTATAATGGGAATTGCTCAGTGTCAGTGATTACTGTTCTGTCCTGAAGGTTTGGACCGGAGTGGTCTCTACTGGTAATAACCAGTACTGCACACAGATAGAAGCATTTTCTAAGTTCTACCAGTAGGTGTCAGTAGCACTCAGGGTAACGGCATCACATAGAGATCAGGAGGCAGAAAAGCAGAATATGGAGAAATAGTGAGAAAGTACAAAATACATGGATAGATACGTATTTTATGAAAAATGTAAAAGTTTTGTACAGTTTATTATCTCGAGCTTCCAATCAATAATAATTGTTTCAGATGTGACTGAGGGTAATGATATAATGATGATTTTGTGCTATAAATTGAATATTTTCTGTGTGTATAAAAGTCTGTGTCACGCTGTGTTGTCCAGGCTGCTCTACACTGGCAATTCACAGGCGCGGTCCCACTACTGATCGGCACGGGGGTTTTGACCTGCTCCGTTTCCGACCTGGGCCGGTTCACCCCTCATTAGGACAACCTGGTAGCTCCGAGCTCCCCCAGAGTCACCATATTGATGCCGAACTTAGTGCGGACACCCGATCGACATAGCACAGGGCAGCCCAGAACTCCTGGACTCAAGCGATCCACCAGCCTCAGCCTCCCTGGTAGCTGGGATTACAGGCGCACGCCACCGCACCCGGCAATGTCTATTGCTGCTATTACTGACTAGAGGCTGCAGGAGCCGTGACGTCATCGGGAACCACAGCGCCATCTAGTGTCTGCAGGGTGAAACTGCTATAAAGTCAGTAACATAAGTCAGTATAGAGCTGCATGTATGTTAGTTTATACCTGTTAGCATGTATACACCTATGTGTGTATATAACTACGGAGTAAGCTTTGGGCTGCGTACCGTGCTCGCTGTCTGATGGACATGGCTCAGCTACTGGGCGGCCTCCCGTTGTACCTGGTGTAGCTTACACTTCTGTATGAGGGCGGTTTGTCATTTCTAAAGCACAAACTCTCTGTTCAGACTCGGCATAGGCGTCTGCTTTGTTCTGTTATCTGAGGCCTGAGTCACATCTGTGGCATGGGTTCTGGTGAAATCTGAGACCAGGATGAGTGTTGGGACCATCAGACACCAGCAGAATTGGGGTTAGGCAATCTTTGTGTTTTGAACAACAGGTCTTCCATTTAGCCTGTGTGTTTTGTTCCTCATATTAAATGGACTTCGTTTCCATTGGCGCTGAAGAGGTTACCAAGTCTTTGCATGCTGGTTGGAGACATGCACCTCCCTCTCACAGATGCTCCTGACCTGCTCATTTTCTCTCTCTATAAAACCTGGCCAGACATTATCATACCTGCCTGTGAAAGTTGGCTTGCTGGAGTTGGTGTGCTGAAGTTGGACTTCGTAGTTGCTGCTGGAGATTGTTGTTTGCTGTTTTTGGGTGTATGTTTTCTCCTTTATCCAATTCCCATTTGGTTTGTACATTCCTATCCTTTCCTTTATTCCTCTCTACCCATGGTGACAGTTTTTGTATGTAAGTTGCTTTTTGTTATTCCTGTTTGTCTTACAAGTTTATAGACTAACATATCTGTCCCAGGCCTCCTGGGGAGGGGACAGATTAGGCCACTAACAGGAGCATAGTAAGGTCAGAGACTTGGGCTTTTCTGCCTTTTAGAGTATGCCCAGGACAGGGATAGTTAGTGTCACGGGGGTACTGGGTAGACTACAGCTGATTACCCGGGCCCCTGCGATATCCCTCAGACTAGGGAAAACCCTGTCTGTCCCTCTCCCAGAATTTACACTGATGGTGTGCTTGTCTGGGCCGCCAGGCCTGATCCTGACTCCTGTTTCAGCCCTATGCTGAAACCTCCACCCGCCACCCAGTGATAAGACCACACACCAACCTACACAGAAAGTACAGACAGGGAAAACTAAAAACGCACCACGCCGCAGACACACAGGAAAACACTATAATGTGCACAGGGCAAAAATAAACACAAATATAGGAAGGAGAAATATGACAAAGGATAATACACCACCAGATACGATACTTCAACTCCTAGACCACCACTCCAGACCGAGATCACCAGGCACAAGACACAAGCTATAATCGGCGACGCCCAAAGTCCAGAATGACTATTTAAAGGCCACGGGCGTGACCCAGCCTCCAACCAGATTACCAGCCAGATTAACCCTGGATAACCTGGATAAAATCTAGCCGCCGCCACTGAGCGTATAGTGGACAAATGTGGAATTATCGCTGTCTGTCGGATGCCCTAGTGTGAACAGCGTCCGACATGACAGTTAGGGTTCCATTTCCAGGGATAGTGTGAGGCCCCCTTCCTTACCGAAGACCACCACAGCATGACAATTCACCAGCGAATATAGTTAAATCTGCTAACACTGACCCACAAAGCCATCCATAATCTGTCTCCTCCATATATCTCCGAACTAATCTCCTGATATCTTCCAATACGCAACCTCCGGTCTTCCCAAGACCTCCTCCTATTCTGCACACTCATAAATTTCACCCCCAATTGCCTCCAAGACTACTCATAAGTGTCCCCCATCCTCTGGAACTCTGTGCCTCGACACGTTTGATTATCTGCCACAGTCGGAACCTTCAGATGGAACTTGAAAACCTACCTCTCCATGAAGGCCTACAGCCTGACACGACCCTACTACCACCTCACCACCACCTAAGCTGCCGTGACCCCCTACCCTACTGTCTCCATCCCATTATCCTCGAGACTGTAGGCCTGCAAGGGTAGGGCCCTCTCTTCTCTGTACCAGTCTCTCATTATTAGTTTGTTCACCGTGTTTTTTTTTAATTTGTACACTGTATGTAACCCCTTACATGGACTCAATGGTGCTCTAAGCATAAATGATAATTATAATAATATTATATTACTACTTTTTATTTTTAACACAGATTGTTATATGGGGAAAAAGATTGACCAAAAACACCTGATTTAGACAATACATTATTCCTTGATGATGGCCGCACTGCAACCTTATTATAATGGGAATTGCTCAGTGTCAGTGATTACTGTTCTGTCCTGAAGGTTTGGACCGGAGTGGTCTCTACTGGTAAAAACCAGTACTGCACACAGATAGAAGCATTTTCTAAGTTCTACCAGTAGGTGTCAGTAGCACTCAGGGTAACGGCATCACATAGAGATCAGGAGGCAGAAAAGCAGAATATGGAGAAATAGTGAGAAAGTACAAATACATGGATAGATACGTATTTTATGAAAAATGTAAAAGTTTTGTACAGTTTATTATCTCGAGCTTCCAATCAATAATAATTGTTTCAGATGTGACTGAGGGTAATGATATAATGATGATTTTGTGCTATAAATTGAATATTTTCTGTGTGTATAAAAGTCTGTGTCACGCTGTGTTGTCCAGGCTGCTCTACACTGGCTATTCACAGGCGCGGTCCCACTACTGATCGGCACGGGGGTTTTGACCTGCTCCGTTTCCGACCTGGGCCGGTTCACCCCTCATTAGGACAACCTGGTAGCTCCGAGCTCCCCCAGAGTCACCATATTGATGCCGAACTTAGTGCGGACACCCGATCGACATAGCACAGGGCAGCCCAGAACTCCTGGACTCAAGCAATCCACCAGCCTCAGCCTCCCTGGTAGCTGGGATTACAGGCGCACGCCACCGCACCCGGCAATGTCTATTGCTGCTATTACTGACTAGAGGCTGCAGGAGCCGTGACGTCATCGGGAACCACAGCGCCATCTAGTGTCTGCAGGGTGAAACTGCTATAAAGTCAGTAACATAAGTCAGCATAGAGCTGCATGTATGTTAGTTTATACCTGTTAGCATGTATACACCTATGTGTTTATATAACTACGGAGTAAGCTTTGGGCTGCGTACCGTGCTCACTGTCTGATGGACATGGCTCAGCTACTGGGCGGCCTCCCGTTGTACCTGGTGTAGCTTACACTTCTGTATGAGGGCGGTTTGTCATTTCTAAAGCTCAGACTCGGCATAGGCGTCTGCTTTGTTCTGTTATCTGAGGCCTGGGTCACATCTGTGGCATGGGTTCTGGTGAAATCTGAGACCAGGATGAGTGTCGGGACCATCAAACACCAGCAGAATTGGGGTTAGGCAATCTTTGTGTTTTGAACAACAGGTCTTCCATTTAGCCTGTGTGTTTTGTTCCTCATATTAAATGGACTTCGTTTCCATTGGCGCTGAAGAGGTTACCAAGTCTTTGCATGCTGGTTGGAGACATGCACCTCCCTCTCACAGATGCTCCTGACTTGCTCATTTTCTCTCTCTATAAAACCTGGCCAGACATTATCATACCTGCCTGTGAAAGTTGGCTTGCTGGAGTTGGTGTGCTGAAGTTGGAGTTCGTAGTTGCTGCTGGAGATTGTTGTTTGCTGTTTTTGGGTGTATGTTTTCTCCTTTATCCAATTCCCATTTGGTTTGTACATTCCTATCCTTTCCTTTATTCCTCTCTACCCATGGTGACAGTTTTTGTATGTAAGTTGCTTTTTGTTATTCCTGTTTGTCTTACAAGTTTATAGACTAACATATCTGTCCCAGGCCTCCTGGGGAGGGGACAGATTAGGCCACTAACAGGAGCATAGTAAGGTCAGAGACTTGGGCTTTTCTGCCTTTTAGAGTATGCCCAGGACAGGGATAGTTAGTGTCACGGGGGTACTGGGTAGACTACAGCTGATTACCCGGGCCCCTGCGATATCCCTCAGACTAGGGAAAACCCTGTCTGTCCCTCTCCCAGAATTTACACTGATGGTGTGCTTGTCTGGGCCGCCAGGCCTGATCCTGACTCCTGTTTCAGCCCTATGCTGAAACCTCCACCCGCCACCCAGTGATAAGACCACACACCAACCTACACAGAAAGTACAGACAGGGAAAACTAAAAACGCACCACGCCGCAGACACACAGGAAAACACTATAATGTGCACAGGGCAAAAATAAACACAAATATAGGAAGGAGAAATATGACAAAGGATAATACACCACCAGATACGATACTTCAACTCCTAGACCACCACTCCAGACCGAGATCACAAGACACAAGCTATAATCGGCGACGCCCAAAGTCCAGAATGACTATTTAAAGGCCACGGGCGTGACCCAGCCTCCAACCAGATTACCAGCCAGATTAACCCTGGATAACCTGGATAAAATCTAGCCGGCGCCACTGAGCGTATAGTGGACAAATGTGGAATTATCGCTGTCTGTCGGATGCCCTAGTGTGAACAGCGTCCGACATGACAGTTAGGGTTCCATTTCCAGGGATAGTGTGAGGCCCCCTTCCTTACCGAAGACCACCACAGCATGACAATTCACCAGCGAATATAGTTAAATCTGCTAACACTGACCCACAAAGCCATCCATAATCTGTCTCCTCCATATATCTCCGAACTAATCTCCTGATATCTTCCAATACGCAACCTCCGGTCTTCCCAAGACCTCCTTCTATTCTGCACACTCATAAATTTCACCCCCAATTGCCTCCAAGACTACTCATAAGTGTCCCCCATCCTCTGGAACTCTGTGCCTCGACACGTTTGATTATCTGCCACAGTCGGAACCTTCAGATGGAACTTGAAAACCTACCTCTCCATGAAGGCCTACAGCCTGACACGACCCTACTACCACCTCACCACCACCTAAGCTGCCGTGACCCCCTACCCTACTGTCTCCATCCCATTATCCTCGAGACTGTAGGCCTGCAAAGGTAGGGCCCTCTCTTCTCTGTACCAGTCTGTCATTATTAGTTTGTTCACCGTGTTTTTTTTTTATTTGTACACTGTATGTAACCCCTTACATGGACTCAATGGTGCTCTAAGCATAAATGATAATTATAATAATATTATATTACTACTTTTTATTTTTAACACAGATTGTTATATGGGGAAAAAGATTGACCAAAAACACCTGATTTAGACAATACATTATTCCTTGATGATGGCCGCACTGCAACCTTATTATAATGGGAATTGCTCAGTGTCAGTGATTACTGTTCTGTCCTGAAGGTTTGGACCGGAGTGGTCTCTACTGGTAATAACCAGTACTGCACACAGATAGAAGCATTTTCTAAGTTCTACCAGTAGGTGTCAGTAGCACTCAGGGTAACGGCATCACATAGAGATCAGGAGGCAGAAAAGCAGAATATGGAGAAATAGTGAGAAAGTACAAATACATGGATAGATACGTATTTTATGAAAAATGTAAAAGTTTTGTACAGTTTATTATCTCGAGCTTCCAATCAATAATAATTGTTTCAGATGTGACTGAGGGTAATGATATAATGATGATTTTGTGCTATAAATTGAATATTTTCTGTGTGTATAAAAGTCTGTGTCACGCTGTGTTGTCCAGGCTGCGCTACACTGGCTATTCACAGGCGCGGTCCCACTACTGATCGGCACGGGGGTTTTGACCTGCTCCGTTTCCGACCTGGGCCGGTTCACCCCTCATTAGGACAACCTGGTAGCTCCGAGCTCCCCCAGAGTCACCATATTGATGCCGAACTTAGTGCGGACACCCGATCGACATAGCACAGGGCAGCCCAGAACTCCTGGACTCAAGCGATCCACCAGCCTCAGCCTCCCTGGGATTACAGGCGCACGCCACCGCACCCGGCAATGTCTATTGCTGCTATTACTGACTAGAGGCTGCAGGAGCCGTGACGTCATCGGGAACCACAGCGCCATCTAGTGTCTGCAGGGTGAAACTGCTATAAAGTCAGTAACATAAGTCAGCATAGAGCTGCATGTATGTTAGTTTATACCTGTTAGCATGTATACACCTATGTGTGTATATAACTACGGAGTAAGCTTTGGGCTGCGTACCGTGCTCGCTGTCTGATGGACATGGCTCAGCTACTGGGCGGCCTCCCGTTGTACCTGGTGTAGCTTACACTTCTGTATGAGGGCGGTTTGTCATTTCTAAAGCTCAGACTCGGCATAGGCGTCTGCTTTGTTCTGTTATCTGAGGCCTGGGTCACATCTGTGGCATGGGTTCTGGTGAAATCTGAGACCAGGATGAGTGTCGGGACCATCAAACACCAGCAGAATTGGGGTTAGGCAATCTTTGTGTTTTGAACAACAGGTCTTCCATTTAGCCTGTGTGTTTTGTTCCTCATATTAAATGGACTTCGTTTCCATTGGCGCTGAAGAGGTTACCAAGTCTTTGCATGCTGGTTGGAGACATGCACCTCCCTCTCACAGATGCTCCTGACTTGCTCATTTTCTCTCTCTATAAAACCTGGCCAGACATTATCATACCTGCCTGTGAAAGTTGGCTTGCTGGAGTTGGTGTGCTGAAGTTGGAGTTCGTAGTTGCTGCTGGAGATTGTTGTTTGCTGTTTTTGGGTGTATGTTTTCTCCTTTATCCAATTCCCATTTGGTTTGTACATTCCTATCCTTTCCTTTATTCCTCTCTACCCATGGTGACAGTTTTTGTATGTAAGTTGCTTTTTGTTATTCCTGTTTGTCTTACAAGTTTATAGACTAACATATCTGTCCCAGGCCTCCTGGGGAGGGGACAGATTAGGCCACTAACAGGAGCATAGTAAGGTCAGAGACTTGGGCTTTTCTGCCTTTTAGAGTATGCCCAGGACAGGGATAGTTAGTGTCACGGGGGTACTGGGTAGACTACAGCTGATTACCCGGGCCCCTGCGATATCCCTCAGACTAGGGAAAACC
Source organism: Ranitomeya imitator (assembly GCF_032444005.1). NCBI lineage: Eukaryota > Metazoa > Chordata > Amphibia > Anura > Dendrobatidae > Ranitomeya > Ranitomeya imitator. The sequence continues at coordinate 710,982,764 of NC_091282.1, read as the reverse complement.
CTGTCTGTCCCTCTCCCAGAATTTACACTGATGGTGTGCTTGTCTGGGCCGCCAGGCCTGATCCTGACTCCTGTTTCAGCCCTATGCTGAAACCTCCACCCGCCACCCAGTGATAAGACCACACACCAACCTACACAGAAAGTACAGACAGGGAAAACTAAAAACGCACCACGCCGCAGACACACAGGAAAACACTATAATGTGCACAGGGCAAAAATAAACACAAATATAGGAAGGAAAAATATGACAAAGGATAATACACCACCAGATACGATACTTCAACTCCTAGACCACCACTCCAGACCGAGATCACCAGGCACAAGACACAAGCTATAATCGGCGACGCCCAAAGTCCAGAATGACTATTTAAAGGCCACGGGCGTGACCCAGCCTCCAACCAGATTACCAGCCAGATTAACCCTGGATAACCTGGATAAAATCTAGCCGGCGCCACTGAGCGTATAGTGGACAAATGTGGAATTATCGCTGTCTGTCGGATGCCCTAGTGTGAACAGCGTCCGACATGACAGTTAGGGTTCCATTTCCAGGGATAATGTGAGGCCCCCTTCCTTACCGAAGACCACCACAGCATGACAATTCACCAGCGAATATAGTTAAATCTGCTAACACTGACCCACAAAGCCATCCATAATCTGTCTCCTCCATATATCTCCGAACTAATCTCCTGATATCTTCCAATACGCAACCTCCGGTCTTCCCAAGACCTCCTTCTATTCTGCACACTCATAAATTTCACCCCCAATTGCCTCCAAGACTACTCATAAGTGTCCCCCATCCTCTGGAACTCTGTGCCTCGACACGTTTGATTATCTGCCACAGTCGGAACCTTCAGATGGAACTTGAAAACCTACCTCTCCATGAAGGCCTACAGCCTGACACGACCCTACTACCACCTCACCACCACCTAAGCTGCCGTGACCCCCTACCCTACTGTCTCCATCCCATTATCCTCGAGACTGTAGGCCTGCAAGGGTAGGGCCCTCTCTTCTCTGTACCAGTCTGTCATTATTAGTTTGTTCACCGTGTTTTTTTTTTATTTGTACACTGTATGTAACCCCTTACATGGACTCAATGGTGCTCTAAGCATAAATGATAATTATAATAATATTATATTACTACTTTTTATTTTTAACACAGATTGTTATATGGGGAAAAAGATTGACCAAAAACACCTGATTTAGACAATACATTATTCCTTGATGATGGCCGCACTGCAACCTTATTATAATGGGAATTGCTCAGTGTCAGTGATTACTGTTCTGTCCTGAAGGTTTGGACCGGAGTGGTCTCTACTGGTAAAAACCAGTACTGCACACAGATAGAAGCATTTTCTAAGTTCTACCAGTAGGTGTCAGTAGCACTCAGGGTAACGGCATCACATAGAGATCAGGAGGCAGAAAAGCAGAATATGGAGAAATAGTGAGAAAGTACAAATACATGGATAGATACGTATTTTATGAAAAATGTAAAAGTTTTGTACAGTTTATTATCTCGAGCTTCCAATCAATAATAATTGTTTCAGATGTGACTGAGGGTAATGATATAATGATGATTTTGTGCTATAAATTGAATATTTTCTGTGTGTATAAAAGTCTGTGTCACGCTGTGTTGTCCAGGCTGCTCTACACTGGCTATTCACAGGCGCGGTCCCACTACTGATCGGCACGGGGGTTTTGACCTGCTCCGTTTCCGACCTGGGCCGGTTCACCCCTCATTAGGACAACCTGGTAGCTCCGAGCTCCCCCAGAGTCACCATATTGATGCCGAACTTAGTGCGGACACCCGATCGACATAGCACAGGACAGCCCAGAACTCCTGGACTCAAGCAATCCACCAGCCTCAGCCTCCCTGGTAGCTGGGATTACAGGCGCACGCCACCGCACCCGGCAATGTCTATTGCTGCTATTACTGACTAGAGGCTGCAGGAGCCGTGACGTCATCGGGAACCACAGCGCCATCTAGTGTCTGCAGGGTGAAACTGCTATAAAGTCAGTAACATAAGTCAGCATAGAGCTGCATGTATGTTAGTTTATACCTGTTAGCATGTATACACCTATGTGTGTATATAACTACGGAGTAAGCTTTGGGCTGCGTACCGTGCTCGCTGTCTGATGGACATGGCTCAGCTACTGGGCGGCCTCCCGTTGTACCTGGTGTAGCTTACACTTCTGTATGAGGGCGGTTTGTCATTTCTAAAGCTCAGACTCGGCATAGGCGTCTGCTTTGTTCTGTTATCTGAGGCCTGGGTCACATCTGTGGCATGGGTTCTGGTGAAATCTGAGACCAGGATGAGTGTCGGGACCATCAAACACCAGCAGAATTGGGGTTAGGCAATCTTTGTGTTTTGAACAACAGGTCTTCCATTTAGCCTGTGTGTTTTGTTCCTCATATTAAATGGACTTTGTTTCCATTGGCGCTGAAGAGGTTACCAAGTCTTTGCATGCTGGTTGGAGACATGCACCTCCCTCTCACAGATGCTCCTGACTTGCTCATTTTCTCTCTCTATAAAACCTGGCCAGACATTATCATACCTGCCTGTGAAAGTTGGCTTGCTGGAGTTGGAGTTCGTAGTTGCTGCTGGAGATTGTTGTTTGCTGTTTTTGGGTGTATGTTTTCTCCTTTATCCAATTCCCATTTGGTTTGTACATTCCTATCCTTTCCTTTATTCCTCTCTACCCATGGTGACAGTTTTTGTATGTAAGTTGCTTTTTGTTATTCCTGTTTGTCTTACAAGTTTATAGACTAACATATCTGTCCCAGGCCTCCTGGGGAGGGGACAGATTAGGCCACTAACAGGAGCATAGTAAGGTCAGAGACTTGGGCTTTTCTGCCTTTTAGAGCAGGGGTCCCCAACTCCAGTCCTCAAGGCCCACCAACAGGTCATGTTTTCAGGATTTCCTTTGCATTGCACAGGTGATGCAATTATTACCTGGGCAAGACTAAGGAAATCCTGAAAACATGACCTGTTGGTGGGCCTTGAGGACTGGAGTTGGGGACCCCTGTTTTAGAGTATGCCCAGGACAGGGATAGTTAGTGTCATGGGGGTACTGGGTAGACTACAGCTGATTACCCGGGCCCCTGCGATATCCCTCAGACTAGGGAAAACCCTGTCTGTCCCTCTCCCAGAATTTACACTGATGGTGTGCTTGTCTGGGCCGCCAGGCCTGATCCTGACTCCTGTTTCAGCCCTATGCTGAAACCTCCACCCGCCACCCAGTGATAAGACCACACACCAACCTACACAGAAAGTACAGACAGGGAAAACTAAAAACGCACCACGCCGCAGACACACAGGAAAACACTATAATGTGCACAGGGCAAAAATAAACACAAATATAGGAAGGAGAAATATGACAAAGGATAATACACCACCAGATACGATACTTCAACTCCTAGACCACCACTCCAGACCGAGATCACCAGGCACAAGACACAAGCTATAATCAGCGACGCCCAAAGTCCAGAATGACTATTTAAAGGCCACGGGCGTGACCCAGCCTCCAACCAGATTACCAGCCAGATTAACCCTGGATAACCTGGATAAAATCCAGCCGGCACCACTGAGCGTATAGTGGACAAATGTGGAATTATCGCTGTCTGTCGGATGCCCTAGTGTGAACAGCGTCCGACATGACAGTTAGGGTTCCATTTCCAGGGATAGTGTGAGGCCCCCTTCCTTACCGAAGACCACCACAGCATGACAATTCACCAGCGAATATAGTTAAATCTGCTAACACTGACCCACAAAGCCATCCATAATCTGTCTCCTCCATATATCTCCGAACTAATCTCCTGATATCTTCCAATACGCAACCTCCGGTCTTCCCAAGACCTCCTTCTATTCTGCACACTCATAAATTTCACCCCCAATTGCCTCCAAGACTACTCATAAGTGTCCCCCATCCTCTGGAACTCTGTGCCTCGACACGTTTGATTATCTGCCACAGTCGGAACCTTCAGATGGAACTTGAAAACCTACCTCTCCATGAAGGCCTACAGCCTGACACGACCCTACTACCACCTCACCACCACCTAAGCTGCCGTGACCCCCTACCCTACTGTCTCCATCCCATTATCCTCGAGACTGTAGGCCTGCAAGGGTAGGGCCCTCTCTTCTCTGTACCAGTCTGTCATTATTAGTTTGTTCACCGTGTTTTTTTTTTATTTGTACACTGTATGTAACCCCTTACATGGACTCAATGGTGCTCTAAGCATAAATGATAATTATAATAATATTATATTACTACTTTTTATTTTTAACACAGATTGTTATATGGGGAAAAAGATTGACCTAAAACACCTGATTTAGACAATACATTATTCCTTGATGATGGCCGCACTGCAACCTTATTATAATGGGAATTGCTCAGTGTCAGTGATTACTGTTCTGTCCTGAAGGTTTGGACCGGAGTGGTCTCTACTGGTAATAACCAGTACTGCACACAGATAGAAGCATTTTCTAAGTTCTACCAGTAGGTGTCAGTAGCACTCAGGGTAACGGCATCACATAGAGATCAGGAGGCAGAAAAGCAGAATATGGAGAAATAGTGAGAAAGTACAAATACATGGATAGATACGTATTTTATGAAAAATGTAAAAGTTTTGTACAGTTTATTATCTCGAGCTTCCAATCAATAATAATTGTTTCAAATGTGACTGAGGGTAATGATATAATGATGATTTTGTGCTATAAATTGAATATTTTCTGTGTGTATAAAAGTCTGTGTCACGCTGTGTTGTCCAGGCTGCTCTACACTGGCTATTCACAGGCGCGGTCCCACTACTGATCGGCACGGGGGTTTTGACCTGCTCCGTTTCCGACCTGGGCCGGTTCACCCCTCATTAGGACAACCTGGTAGCTCCGAGCTCCCCCAGAGTCACCATATTGATGCCGAACTTAGTGCGGACACCCGATCGACATAGCACAGGGCAGCCCAGAACTCCTGGACTCAAGCAATCCACCAGCCTCAGCCTCCCTGGTAGCTGGGATTACAGGCGCACGCCACCGCACCCGGCAATGTCTATTGCTGCTATTACTGACTAGAGGCTGCAGGAGCCGTGACGTCATCGGGAACCACAGCGCCATCTAGTGTCTGCAGGGTGAAACTGCTATAAAGTCAGTAACATAAGTCAGCATAGAGCTGCATGTATGTTAGTTTATACCTGTTAGCATGTATACACCTATGTGTGTATATAACTACGGAGTAAGCTTTGGGCTGCGTACCGTGCTCGCTGTCTGATGGACATGGCTCAGCTACTGGGCGGCCTCCCGTTGTACCTGGTGTAGCTTACACTTCTGTATGAGGGCGGTTTGTCATTTCTAAAGCTCAGACTCGGCATAGGCGTCTGCTTTGTTCTGTTATCTGAGGCCTGGGTCACATCTGTGGCATGGGTTCTGGTGAAATCTGAGACCAGGATGAGTGTCGGGACCATCAAACACCAGCAGAATTGGGGTTAGGCAATCTTTGTGTTTTGAACAACAGGTCTTCCATTTAGCCTGTGTGTTTTGTTCCTCATATTAAATGGACTTTGTTTCCATTGGCGCTGAAGAGGTTACCAAGTCTTTGCATGCTGGTTGGAGACATGCACCTCCCTCTCACAGATGCTCCTGACTTGCTCATTTTCTCTCTCTATAAAACCTGGCCAGACATTATCATACCTGCCTGTGAAAGTTGGCTTGCTGGAGTTGGAGTTCGTAGTTGCTGCTGGAGATTGTTGTTTGCTGTTTTTGGGTGTATGTTTTCTCCTTTATCCAATTCCCATTTGGTTTGTACATTCCTATCCTTTCCTTTATTCCTCTCTACCCATGGTGACAGTTTTTGTATGTAAGTTGCTTTTTGTTATTCCTGTTTGTCTTACAAGTTTATAGACTAACATATCTGTCCCAGGCCTCCTGGGGAGGGGACAGATTAGGCCACTAACAGGAGCATAGTAAGGTCAGAGACTTGGGCTTTTCTGCCTTTTAGAGCAGGGGTCCCCAACTCCAGTCCTCAAGGCCCACCAACAGGTCATGTTTTCAGGATTTCCTTTGCATTGCACAGGTGATGCAATTATTACCTGGGCAAGACTAAGGAAATCCTGAAAACATGACCTGTTGGTGGGCCTTGAGGACTGGAGTTGGGGACCCCTGTTTTAGAGTATGCCCAGGACAGGGATAGTTAGTGTCATGGGGGTACTGGGTAGACTACAGCTGATTACCCGGGCCCCTGCGATATCCCTCAGACTAGGGAAAACCCTGTCTGTCCCTCTCCCAGAATTTACACTGATGGTGTGCTTGTCTGGGCCGCCAGGCCTGATCCTGACTCCTGTTTCAGCCCTATGCTGAAACCTCCACCCGCCACCCAGTGATAAGACCACACACCAACCTACACAGAAAGTACAGACAGGGAAAACTAAAAACGCACCACGCCGCAGACACACAGGAAAACACTATAATGTGCACAGGGCAAAAATAAACACAAATATAGGAAGGAGAAATATGACAAAGGATAATACACCACCAGATACGATACTTCAACTCCTAGACCACCACTCCAGACCGAGATCACCAGGCACAAGACACAAGCTATAATCAGCGACGCCCAAAGTCCAGAATGACTATTTAAAGGCCACGGGCGTGACCCAGCCTCCAACCAGATTACCAGCCAGATTAACCCTGGATAACCTGGATAAAATCCAGCCGGCACCACTGAGCGTATAGTGGACAAATGTGGAATTATCGCTGTCTGTCGGATGCCCTAGTGTGAACAGCGTCCGACATGACAGTTAGGGTTCCATTTCCAGGGATAGTGTGAGGCCCCCTTCCTTACCGAAGACCACCACAGCATGACAATTCACCAGCGAATATAGTTAAATCTGCTAACACTGACCCACAAAGCCATCCATAATCTGTCTCCTCCATATATCTCCGAACTAATCTCCTGATATCTTCCAATACGCAACCTCCGGTCTTCCCAAGACCTCCTTCTATTCTGCACACTCATAAATTTCACCCCCAATTGCCTCCAAGACTACTCATAAGTGTCCCCCATCCTCTGGAACTCTGTGCCTCGACACGTTTGATTATCTGCCACAGTCGGAACCTTCAGATGGAACTTGAAAACCTACCTCTCCATGAAGGCCTACAGCCTGACACGACCCTACTACCACCTCACCACCACCTAAGCTGCCGTGACCCCCTACCCTACTGTCTCCATCCCATTATCCTCGAGACTGTAGGCCTGCAAGGGTAGGGCCCTCTCTTCTCTGTACCAGTCTGTCATTATTAGTTTGTTCACCGTGTTTTTTTTTTATTTGTACACTGTATGTAACCCCTTACATGGACTCAATGGTGCTCTAAGCATAAATGATAATTATAATAATATTATATTACTACTTTTTATTTTTAACACAGATTGTTATATGGGGAAAAAGATTGACCTAAAACACCTGATTTAGACAATACATTATTCCTTGATGATGGCCGCACTGCAACCTTATTATAATGGGAATTGCTCAGTGTCAGTGATTACTGTTCTGTCCTGAAGGTTTGGACCGGAGTGGTCTCTACTGGTAATAACCAGTACTGCACACAGATAGAAGCATTTTCTAAGTTCTACCAGTAGGTGTCAGTAGCACTCAGGGTAACGGCATCACATAGAGATCAGGAGGCAGAAAAGCAGAATATGGAGAAATAGTGAGAAAGTACAAATACATGGATAGATACGTATTTTATGAAAAATGTAAAAGTTTTGTACAGTTTATTATCTCGAGCTTCCAATCAATAATAATTGTTTCAAATGTGACTGAGGGTAATGATATAATGATGATTTTGTGCTATAAATTGAATATTTTCTGTGTGTATAAAAGTCTGTGTCACGCTGTGTTGTCCAGGCTGCTCTACACTGGCTATTCACAGGCGCGGTCCCACTACTGATCGGCACGGGGGTTTTGACCTGCTCCGTTTCCGACCTGGGCCGGTTCACCCCTCATTAGGACAACCTGGTAGCTCCGAGCTCCCCCAGAGTCACCATATTGATGCCGAACTTAGTGCGGACACCCGATCGACATAGCACAGGGCAGCCCAGAACTCCTGGACTCAAGCGATCCACCAGCCTCAGCCTCCCTGGTAGCTGGGATTACAGGCGCACGCCACCGCACCCGGCAATGTCTATTGCTGCTATTACTGACTAGAGGCTGCAGGAGCCGTGACGTCATCGGGAACCACAGCGCCATCTAGTGTCTGCAGGGTGAAACTGCTATAAAGTCAGTAACATAAGTCAGCATAGAGCTGCATGTATGTTAGTTTATACCTGTTAGCATGTATACACCTATGTGTGTATATAACTACGGAGTAAGCTTTGGGCTGCGTACCGTGCTCGCTGTCTGATGGACATGGCTCAGCTACTGGGCGGCCTCCCGTTGTACCTGGTGTAGCTTACACTTCTGTATGAGGGCGGTTTGTCATTTCTAAAGCTCAGACTCGGCATAGGCGTCTGCTTTGTTCTGTTATCTGAGGCCTGGGTCACATCTGTGGCATGGGTTCTGGTGAAATCTGAGACCAGGATGAGTGTCGGGACCATCAAACACCAGCAGAATTGGGGTTAGGCAATCTTTGTGTTTTGAACAACAGGTCTTCCATTTAGCCTGTGTGTTTTGTTCCTCATATTAAATGGACTTCGTTTCCATTGGCGCTGAAGAGGTTACCAAGTCTTTGCATGCTGGTTGGAGACATGCACCTCCCTCTCACAGATGCTCCTGACTTGCTCATTTTCTCTCTCTATAAAACCTGGCCAGACATTATCATACCTGCCTGTGAAAGTTGGCTTGCTGGAGTTGGTGTGCTGAAGTTGGAGTTCGTAGTTGCTGCTGGAGATTGTTGTTTGCTGTTTTTGGGTGTATGTTTTCTCCTTTATCCAATTCCCATTTGGTTTGTACATTCCTATCCTTTCCTTTATTCCTCTCTACCCATGGTGACAGTTTTTGTATGTAAGTTGCTTTTTGTTATTCCTGTTTGTCTTACAAGTTTATAGACTAACATATCTGTCCCAGGCCTCCTGGGGAGGGGACAGATTAGGCCATTAACAGGAGCATAGTAAGGTCAGAGACTTGGGCTTTTCTGCCTTTTAGAGTATGCCCAGGACAGGGATAGTTAGTGTCACGGGGGTACTGGGTAGACTACAGCTGATTACCCGGGCCCCTGCGATATCCCTCAGACTAGGGAAAACCCTGTCTGTCCCTCTCCCAGAATTTACACTGATGGTGTGCTTGTCTGGGCCGCCAGGCCTGATCCTGACTCCTGTTTCAGCCCTATGCTGAAACCTCCACCCGCCACCCAGTGATAAGACCACACACCAACCTACACAGAAAGTACAGACAGGGAAAACTAAAAATGCACCACGCCGCAGACACACAGGAAAACACTATAATGTGCACAGGGCAAAAATAAACACAAATATAGGAAGGAGAAATATGACAAAGGATAATACACCACCAGATACGATACTTCAACTCCTAGACCACCACTCCAGACCGAGATCACCAGGCACAAGACACAAGCTATAATCGGCGACGCCCAAAGTCCAGAATGACTATTTAAAGGCCACGGGCGTGACCCAGCCTCCAACCAGATTACCAGCCAGATTAACCCTGGATAACCTGGATAAAATCTAGCCGGCGCCACTGAGCGTATAGTGGACAAATGTGGAATTATCGCTGTCTGTCGGATGCCCTAGTGTGAACAGCGTCCGACATGACAGTTAGGGTTCCATTTCCAGGGATAGTGTGAGGCCCCCTTCCTTACCGAAGACCACCACAGCATGACAATTCACCAGCGAATATAGTTAAATCTGCTAACACTGACCCACAAAGCCATCCATAATCTGTCTCCTCCATATATCTCCGAACTAATCTCCTGATATCTTCCAATACGCAACCTCCGGTCTTCCCAAGACCTCCTTCTATTCTGCACACTCATAAATTTCACCCCCAATTGCCTCCAAGACTACTCATAAGTGTCCCCCATCCTCTGGAACTCTGTGCCTCGACACGTTTGATTATCTGCCACAGTCGGAACCTTCAGATGGAACTTGAAAACCTACCTCTCCATGAAGGCCTACAGCCTGACACGACCCTACTACCACCTCACCACCACCTAAGCTGCCGTGACCCCCTACCCTACTGTCTCCATCCCATTATCCTCGAGACTGTAGGCCTGCAAGGGTAGGGCCCTCTCTTCTCTGTACCAGTCTGTCATTATTAGTTTGTTCACCGTGTTTTTTTTTTATTTGTACACTGTATGTAACCCCTTACATGGACTCAATGGTGCTCTAAGCATAAATGATAATTATAATAATATTATATTACTACTTTTTATTTTTAACACAGATTGTTATATGGGGAAAAAGATTGACCTAAAACACCTGATTTAGACAATACATTATTCCTTGATGATGGCCGCACTGCAACCTTATTATAATGGGAATTGCTCAGTGTCAGTGATTACTGTTCTGTCCTGAAGGTTTGGACCGGAGTGGTCTCTACTGGTAATAACCAGTACTGCACACAGATAGAAGCATTTTCTAAGTTCTACCAGTAGGTGTCAGTAGCACTCAGGGTAACGGCATCACATAGAGATCAGGAGGCAGAAAAGCAGAATATGGAGAAATAGTGAGAAAGTACAAATACATGGATAGATACGTATTTTATGAAAAATGTAAAAGTTTTGTACAGTTTATTATCTCGAGCTTCCAATCAATAATAATTGTTTCAAATGTGACTGAGGGTAATGATATAATGATGATTTTGTGCTATAAATTGAATATTTTCTGTGTGTATAAAAGTCTGTGTCACGCTGTGTTGTCCAGGCTGCTCTACACTGGCTATTCACAGGCACGGTCCCACTACTGATCGGCACGGGGGTTTTGACCTGCTCCGTTTCCGACCTGGGCCGGTTCACCCCTCATTAGGACAACCTGGTAGCTCCGAGCTCCCCCAGAGTCACCATATTGATGCCGAACTTAGTGCGGACACCCGATCGACATAGCACAGGGCAGCCCAGAACTCCTGGACTCAAGCGATCCACCAGCCTCAGCCTCCCTGGTAGCTGGGATTACAGGCGCACGCCACCGCACCCAGCAATGTCTATTGCTGCTATTACTGACTAGAGGCTGCAGGAGCCGTGACGTCATCGGGAACCACAGCGCCATCTAGTGTCTGCAGGGTGAAACTGCTATAAAGTCAGTAACATAAGTCAGCATAGAGCTGCATGTATGTTAGTTTATACCTGTTAGCATGTATACACCTATGTGTGTATATAACTACGGAGTAAGCTTTGGGCTGCGTACCGTGTTCGCTGTCTGATGGACATGGCTCAGCTACTGGGCGGCCTCCCGTTGTACCTGGTGTAGCTTACACTTCTGTATGAGGGCGGTTTGTCATTTCTAAAGCTCAGACTCGGCATAGGCGTCTGCTTTGTTCTGTTATCTGAGGCCTGGGTCACATCTGTGGCATGGGTTCTGGTGAAATCTGAGACCAGGATGAGTGTCGGGACCATCAAACACCAGCAGAATTGGGGTTAGGCAATCTTTGTGTTTTGAACAACAGGTCTTCCATTTAGCCTGTGTGTTTTGTTCCTCATATTAAATGGACTTCGTTTCCATTGGCGCTGAAGAGGTTACCAAGTCTTTGCATGCTGGTTGGAGACATGCACCTCCCTCTCACAGATGCTCCTGACTTGCTCATTTTCTCTCTCTATAAAACCTGGCCAGACATTATCATACCTGCCTGTGAAAGTTGGCTTGCTGGAGTTGGTGTGCTGAAGTTGGAGTTCGTAGTTGCTGCTGGAGATTGTTGTTTGCTGTTTTTGGGTGTATGTTTTCTCCTTTATCCAATTCCCATTTGGTTTGTACATTCCTATCCTTTCCTTTATTCCTCTCTACCCATGGTGACAGTTTTTGTATGTAAGTTGCTTTTTGTTATTCCTGTTTGTCTTACAAGTTTATAGACTAACATATCTGTCCCAGGCCTCCTGGGGAGGGGACAGATTAGGCCACTAACAGGAGCATAGTAAGGTCAGAGACTTGGGCTTTTCTGCCTTTTAGAGTATGCCCAGGACAGGGATAGTTAGTGTCACGGGGGTACTGGGTAGACTACAGCTGATTACCCGGGCCCCTGCGATATCCCTCAGACTAGGGAAAACCCTGTCTGTCCCTCTCCCAGAATTTACACTGATGGTGTGCTTGTCTGGGCCGCCAGGCCTGATCCTGACTCCTGTTTCAGCCCTATGCTGAAACCTCCACCCGCCACCCAGTGATAAGACCACACACCAACCTACACAGAAAGTACAGACAGGGAAAACTAAAAATGCACCACGCCGCAGACACACAGGAAAACACTATAATGTGCACAGGGCAAAAATAAACACAAATATAGGAAGGAGAAATATGACAAAGGATAATACACCACCAGATACGATACTTCAACTCCTAGACCACCACTCCAGACCGAGATCACCAGGCACAAGACACAAGCTATAATCGGCGACGCCCAAAGTCCAGAATGACTATTTAAAGGCCACGGGCGTGACCCAGCCTCCAACCAGATTACCAGCCAGATTAACCCTGGATAACCTGGATAAAATCTAGCCGGCGCCACTGAGCGTATAGTGGACAAATGTGGAATTATCGCTGTCTGTCGGATGCCCTAGTGTGAACAGCGTCCGACATGACAGTTAGGGTTCCATTTCCAGGGATAGTGTGAGGCCCCCTTCCTTACCGAAGACCACCACAGCATGACAATTCACCAGCGAATATAGTTAAATCTGCTAACACTGACCCACAAAGCCATCCATAATCTGTCTCCTCCATATATCTCCGAACTAATCTCCTGATATCTTCCAATACGCAACCTCCGGTCTTCCCAAGACCTCCTTCTATTCTGCACACTCATAAATTTCACCCCCAATTGCCTCCAAGACTACTCATAAGTGTCCCCCATCCTCTGGAACTCTGTGCCTCGACACGTTTGATTATCTGCCACAGTCGGAACCTTCAGATGGAACTTGAAAACCTACCTCTCCATGAAGGCCTACAGCCTGACACGACCCTACTACCACCTCACCACCACCTAAGCTGCCGTGACCCCCTACCCTACTGTCTCCATCCCATTATCCTCGAGACTGTAGGCCTGCAAGGGTAGGGCCCTCTCTTCTCTGTACCAGTCTGTCATTATTAGTTTGTTCACCGTGTTTTTTTTTTATTTGTACACTGTATGTAACCCCTTACATGGACTCAATGGTGCTCTAAGCATAAATGATAATTATAATAATATTATATTACTACTTTTTATTTTTAACACAGATTGTTATATGGGGAAAAAGATTGACCTAAAACACCTGATTTAGACAATACATTATTCCTTGATGATGGCCGCACTGCAACCTTATTATAATGGGAATTGCTCAGTGTCAGTGATTACTGTTCTGTCCTGAAGGTTTGGACCGGAGTGGTCTCTACTGGTAATAACCAGTACTGCACACAGATAGAAGCATTTTCTAAGTTCTACCAGTAGGTGTCAGTAGCACTCAGGGTAACGGCATCACATAGAGATCAGGAGGCAGAAAAGCAGAATATGGAGAAATAGTGAGAAAGTACAAATACATGGATAGATACGTATTTTATGAAAAATGTAAAAGTTTTGTACAGTTTATTATCTCGAGCTTCCAATCAATAATAATTGTTTCAAATGTGACTGAGGGTAATGATATAATGATGATTTTGTGCTATAAATTGAATATTTTCTGTGTGTATAAAAGTCTGTGTCACGCTGTGTTGTCCAGGCTGCTCTACACTGGCTATTCACAGGCACGGTCCCACTACTGATCGGCACGGGGGTTTTGACCTGCTCCGTTTCCGACCTGGGCCGGTTCACCCCTCATTAGGACAACCTGGTAGCTCCGAGCTCCCCCAGAGTCACCATATTGATGCCGAACTTAGTGCGGACACCCGATCGACATAGCACAGGGCAGCCCAGAACTCCTGGACTCAAGCGATCCACCAGCCTCAGCCTCCCTGGTAGCTGGGATTACAGGCGCACGCCACCGCACCCAGCAATGTCTATTGCTGCTATTACTGACTAGAGGCTGCAGGAGCCGTGACGTCATCGGGAACCACAGCGCCATCTAGTGTCTGCAGGGTGAAACTGCTATAAAGTCAGTAACATAAGTCAGCATAGAGCTGCATGTATGTTAGTTTATACCTGTTAGCATGTATACACCTATGTGTGTATATAACTACGGAGTAAGCTTTGGGCTGCGTACCGTGTTCGCTGTCTGATGGACATGGCTCAGCTACTGGGCGGCCTCCCGTTGTACCTGGTGTAGCTTACACTTCTGTATGAGGGCGGTTTGTCATTTCTAAAGCTCAGACTCGGCATAGGCGTCTGCTTTGTTCTGTTATCTGAGGCCTGGGTCACATCTGTGGCATGGGTTCTGGTGAAATCTGAGACCAGGATGAGTGTCGGGACCATCAAACACCAGCAGAATTGGGGTTAGGCAATCTTTGTGTTTTGAACAACAGGTCTTCCATTTAGCCTGTGTGTTTTGTTCCTCATATTAAATGGACTTCGTTTCCATTGGCGCTGAAGAGGTTACCAAGTCTTTGCATGCTGGTTGGAGACATGCACCTCCCTCTCACAGATGCTCCTGACTTGCTCATTTTCTCTCTCTATAAAACCTGGCCAGACATTATCATACCTGCCTGTGAAAGTTGGCTTGCTGGAGTTGGTGTGCTGAAGTTGGAGTTCGTAGTTGCTGCTGGAGATTGTTGTTTGCTGTTTTTGGGTGTATGTTTTCTCCTTTATCCAATTCCCATTTGGTTTGTACATTCCTATCCTTTCCTTTATTCCTCTCTACCCATGGTGACAGTTTTTGTATGTAAGTTGCTTTTTGTTATTCCTGTTTGTCTTACAAGTTTATAGACTAACATATCTGTCCCAGGCCTCCTGGGGAGGGGACAGATTAGGCCACTAACAGGAGCATAGTAAGGTCAGAGACTTGGGCTTTTCTGCCTTTTAGAGTATGCCCAGGACAGGGATAGTTAGTGTCACGGGGGTACTGGGTAGACTACAGCTGATTACCCGGGCCCCTGCGATATCCCTCAGACTAGGGAAAACCCTGTCTGTCCCTCTCCCAGAATTTACACTGATGGTGTGCTTGTCTGGGCCGCCAGGCCTGATCCTGACTCCTGTTTCAGCCCTATGCTGAAACCTCCACCCGCCACCCAGTGATAAGACCACACACCAACCTACACAGAAAGTACAGACAGGGAAAACTAAAAATGCACCACGCCGCAGACACACAGGAAAACACTATAATGTGCACAGGGCAAAAATAAACACAAATATAGGAAGGAGAAATATGACAAAGGATAATACACCACCAGATACGATACTTCAACTCCTAGACCACCACTCCAGACCGAGATCACCAGGCACAAGACACAAGCTATAATCGGCGACGCCCAAAGTCCAGAATGACTATTTAAAGGCCACGGGCGTGACCCAGCCTCCAACCAGATTACCAGCCAGATTAACCCTGGATAACCTGGATAAAATCTAGCCGGCGCCACTGAGCGTATAGTGGACAAATGTGGAATTATCGCTGTCTGTCGGATGCCCTAGTGTGAACAGCGTCCGACATGACAGTTAGGGTTCCATTTCCAGGGATAGTGTGAGGCCCCCTTCCTTACCGAAGACCACCACAGCATGACAATTCACCAGCGAATATAGTTAAATCTGCTAACACTGACCCACAAAGCCATCCATAATCTGTCTCCTCCATATATCTCCGAACTAATCTCCTGATATCTTCCAATACGCAACCTCCGGTCTTCCCAAGACCTCCTTCTATTCTGCACACTCATAAATTTCACCCCCAATTGCCTCCAAGACTACTCATAAGTGTCCCCCATCCTCTGGAACTCTGTGCCTCGACACGTTTGATTATCTGCCACAGTCGGAACCTTCAGATGGAACTTGAAAACCTACCTCTCCATGAAGGCCTACAGCCTGACACGACCCTACTACCACCTCACCACCACCTAAGCTGCCGTGACCCCCTACCCTACTGTCTCCATCCCATTATCCTCGAGACTGTAGGCCTGCAAGGGTAGGGCCCTCTCTTCTCTGTACCAGTCTGTCATTATTAGTTTGTTCACCGTGTTTTTTTTTTATTTGTACACTGTATGTAACCCCTTACATGGACTCAATGGTGCTCTAAGCATAAATGATAATTATAATAATATTATATTACTACTTTTTATTTTTAACACAGATTGTTATATGGGGAAAAAGATTGACCTAAAACACCTGATTTAGACAATACATTATTCCTTGATGATGGCCGCACTGCAACCTTATTATAATGGGAATTGCTCAGTGTCAGTGATTACTGTTCTGTCCTGAAGGTTTGGACCGGAGTGGTCTCTACTGGTAATAACCAGTACTGCACACAGATAGAAGCATTTTCTAAGTTCTACCAGTAGGTGTCAGTAGCACTCAGGGTAACGGCATCACATAGAGATCAGGAGGCAGAAAAGCAGAATATGGAGAAATAGTGAGAAAGTACAAATACATGGATAGATACGTATTATATGAAAAATGTAAAAGTTTTGTACAGTTTATTATCTCGAGCTTCCAATCAATAATAATTGTTTCAGATGTGACTGAGGGTAATGATATAATGATGATTTTGTGCTATAAATTGAATATTTTCTGTGTGTATAAAAGTCTGTGTCACGCTGTGTTGTCCAGGCTGCTCTACACTGGCTATTCACAGGCGCGGTCCCACTACTGATCGGCACGGGGGTTTTGACCTGCTCCGTTTCCGACCTGGGCCGGTTCACCCCTCATTAGGACAACCTGGTAGCTCCGAGCTCCCCCAGAGTCACCATATTGATGCCGAACTTAGTGCGGACACCCGATCGACATAGCACAGGGCAGCCCAGAACTCCTGGACTCAAGCGATCCACCAGCCTCACTGGTAGCTGGGATTACAGGCGCACGCCACCGCACCCGGCAATGTCTATTGCTGCTATTACTGACTAGAGGCTGCAGGAGCCGTGATGTCATCGGGAACCACAGCGCCATCTAGTGTCTGCAGGGTGAAACTGCTATAAAGTCAGTAACATAAGTCAGTATAGAGCTGCATGTATGTTAGTTTATACCTGTTAGCATGTATACACCTATGTGTGTATATAACTACGGAGTAAGCTTTGGGCTGCGTACCGTGCTCGCTGTCTGATGGACATGGCTCAGCTACTGGGCGGCCTCCCGTTGTACCTGGTGTAGCTTACACTTCTGTATGAGGGCGGTTTGTCATTTCTAAAGCTCAGACTCGGCATAGGCGTCTGCTTTGTTCTGTTATCTGAGGCCTGGGTCACATCTGTGGCATGGGTTCTGGTGAAATCTGAGACCAGGATGAGTGTCGGGACCATCAAACACCAGCAGAATTGGGGTTAGGCAATCTTTGTGTTTTGAACAACAGGTCTTCCATTTAGCCTGTGTGTTTTGTTCCTCATATTAAATGGACTTCGTTTCCATTGGCGCTGAAGAGGTTACCAAGTCTTTGCATGCTGGTTGGAGACATGCACCTCCCTCTCACAGATGCTCCTGACTTGCTCATTTTCTCTCTCTATAAAACCTGGCCAGACATTATCATACCTGCCTGTGAAAGTTGGCTTGCTGGAGTTGGTATGCTGAAGTTGGAGTTCGTAGTTGCTGCTGGAGATTGTTGTTTGCTGTTTTTGGGTGTATGCTTTCTCCTTTATCCAATTCCCATTTGGTTTGTACATTCCTATCCTTTCCTTTATTCCTCTCTACCCATGGTGACCGTTTTTGTATGTAAGTTGCTTTTTGTTATTCCTGTTTGTCTTACAAGTTTATAGACTAACATATCTGTCCCAGGCCTCCTGGGGAGGGGACAGATTAGGCCACTAACAGGAGCATAGTAAGGTCAGAGACTTGGGCTTTTCTGCCTTTTAGAGTATGCCCAGGACAGGGATAGTTAGTGTCACGGGGGTACTGGGTAGACTACAGCTGATTACCCGGGCCCCTGCGATATCCCTCAGACTAGGGAAAACCCTGTCTGTCCCTCTCCCAGAATTTACACTGATGGCGTGCTTGTCTGGGCCGCCAGGCCTGATCCTGACTCCTGTTTCAGCCCTATGCTGAAACCTCCACCCGCCACCCAGTGATAAGACCACACACCAACCTACACAGAAAGTACAGACAGGGAAAACTAAAAACGCACCACGCCGCAGACACACAGGAAAACACTATAATGTGCACAGGGCAAAAATAAACACAAATATAGGAAGGAGAAATATGACAAAGGATAATACACCACCAGATACGATACTTCAACTCCTAGACCACCACTCCAGACCGAGATCACCAGGCACAAGACACAAGCTATAATCGGCGACGCCCAAAGTCCAGAATGACTATTTAAAGGCCACGGGCGTGACCCAGCCTCCAACCAGATTACCAGCCAGATTAACCCTGGATAACCTGGATAAAATCTAGCCGGCGCCACTGAGCGTATAGTGGACAAATGTGGAATTATCGCTGTCTGTCGGATGCCCTAGTGTGAACAGCGTCCGACATGACAGTTAGGGTTCCATTTCCAGGGATAGTGTGAGGCCCCCTTCCTTACCGAAGACCACCACAGCATGACAATTCACCAGCGAATATAGTTAAATCTGCTAACACTGACCCACAAAGCCATCCATAATCTGTCTCCTCCATATATCTCCGAACTAATCTCCTGATATCTTCCAATACGCAACCTCCGGTCTTCCCTAGACCTTCTTCTATTCTGCACACTCATAAATTTCACCCCCAATTGCCTCCAAGACTACTCATAAGTGTCCCCCATCCTCTGGAACTCTGTGCCTCGACACGTTTGATTATCTGCCACAGTCGGAACCTTCAGATGGAACTTGAAAACCTACCTCTCCATGAAGGCCTACAGCCTGACACGACCCTACTACCACCTCACCACCACCTAAGCTGCCGTGACCCCCTACCCTACTGTCTCCATCCCATTATCCTCGAGACTGTAGGCCTGCAAAGGTAGGGCCCTCTCTTCTCTGTACCAGTCTGTCATTATTAGTTTGTTCACCGTGTTTTTTTTTTATTTGTACACTGTATGTAACCCCTTACATGGACTCAATGGTGCTCTAAGCATAAATGATAATTATAATAATATTATATTACTACTTTTTATTTTTAACACAGATTGTTATATGGGGAAAAAGATTGACCAAAAACACCTGATTTAGACAATACATTATTCCTTGATGATGGCCGCACTGCAACCTTATTATAATGGGAATTGCTCAGTGTCAGTGATTACTGTTCTGTCCTGAAGGTTTGGACCGGAGTGGTCTCTACTGGTAATAACCAGTACTGCACACAGATAGAAGCATTTTCTAAGTTCTACCAGTAGGTGTCAGTAGCACTCAGGGTAACGGTGTCACATAGAGATCAGGAGGCAGAAAAGCAGAATATGGAGAAATAGTGAGAAAGTACAAATACATGGATAGATACGTATTTTATGAAAAATGTAAAAGTTTTGTACAGTTTATTATCTCGAGCTTCCAATCAATAATAATTGTTTCAGATGTGACTGAGGGTAATGATATAATGATGATTTTGTGCTATAAATTGAATATTTTCTGTGTGTATAAAAGTCTGTGTCACGCTGTGTTGTCCAGGCTGCTCTACACTGGCTATTCACAGGCGCGGTCCCACTACTGATCGGCACGGGGGTTTTGACCTGCTCCGTTTCCGACCTGGGTCGGTTCACCCCTCATTAGGACAACCTGGTAGCTCCGAGCTCCCCCAGAGTCACCATATTGATGCCGAACTTAGTGCGGACACCCGATCGACATAGCACAGGGCAGCCCAGAACTCCTGGACTCAAGCGATCCACCAGCCTCAGCCTCCCTGGTAGCTGGGATTACAGGCGCACGCCACCGCACCCGGCAATGTCTATTGCTGCTATTACTGACTAGAGGCTGCCGGAGCCGTGACGTCATCGGGAACCACAGCGCCATCTAGTGTCTGCAGGGTGAAACTGCTATAAAGTCAGTAACATAAGTCAGCATAGAGCTGCATGTATGTTAGTTTATACCTGTTAGCATGTATACACCTATGTGTGTATATAACTACGGAGTAATCTTTGGGCTGCGTACCGTGCTCGCTGTCTGATGGACATGGCTCAGCTACTGGGCGGCCTCCCGTTGTACCTGGTGTAGCTTACACTTCTGTATGAGGGCGGTTTGTCATTTCTAAAGCTCAGACTCGGCATAGGCGTCTGCTTTGTTCTGTTATCTGAGGCCTGGGTCACATCTGTGGCATGGGTTCTGGTGAAATCTGAGACCAGGATGAGTGTCGGGACCATCAAACACCAGCAGAATTGGGGTTAGGCAATCTTTGTGTTTTGAACAACAGGTCTTCCATTTAGCCTGTGTGTTTTGTTCCTCATATTAAATGGACTTCGTTTCCATTGGCGCTGAAGAGGTTACCAAGTCTTTGCATGCTGGTTGGAGACATGCACCTCCCTCTCACAGATGCTCCTGACCTGCTCATTTTCTCTCTCTATAAAACCTGGCCAGACATTATCATACCTGCCTGTGAAAGTTTACTTCCTGGCTTGCTGGAGTTGGTGTGCTGAAGTTGGAGTTCGTAGTTGCTGCTGGAGATTGTTGTTTGCTGTTTTTGGGTGTATGCTTTCTCCTTTATCCAATTCCCAGTTGGTTTGTACATTCCTATTCTTTCCTTTATTCCTCTCTACCCATGGTGACAGTTTTTGTATGTAAGTTGCTTTTTGCTATTCCTGTTTGTCTTACAAGTTTATAGACTAACATATCTGTCACAGGCCTCCTGAGTAGAGGACAGATTAGGACACTAGGAGCATAGTAAGGTCAGAGACTTGGGCTTTTCTGCCTTTTAGAGTATGCCCAGGACAGGGAAAGTTAGGGTCCCATTTCCAGGGATAGTGTGAGGCCCCCCTTCCTTACCGAAGACCACCACAGCATGACAATTCACCAGTGTATATAGTTAAATATGCTAACACTGACCCACAAAGCCATCCATAATCTGTCCCCTCCATATATCTCTGAACTAATCTGATATCTTCCATCACGCAACCTCCGGTCTTCCCAAGACCTCCTTCTATTCTCCACACTCATAAATTTCACCCCCAATTGCCTCCAAGACTACTCATAAGTATCCCCCATCCTCTGGAACTCTGTGCCTCGACACATTTGATTATCTGCCACAGTCGGAACCTTCAGACAGAACTTGAAAACCGACCTCTCCATCAAGGCCTACAGCCTGACACGACCCTACTACCACCTCACCACCACCTAGGCTGCCGTGACCCCCTACCCTACTGTCTCCATCCCATTATCCTCGAGACTGTAGGCCTGCAAGGGTAGGGCCCTCTCTTTTCTGTACCAGTCTGTCATTATTAGTTTGTTCACCGTGTTTTTTTTATTTGTACACTGTATGTAACCCCTTACATGGACTCAATGGTCTCTAAGCATAAATGATAATTATAATAATATTATATTACTACTTTTTATTTTTAACGCAGATTGTTATATGGGGAAAAAGATTGACCAAAAAAACCTGATTTAGACAATACATTATTCCCTGATGATGGCTGCACTGCAACCTTATTATAATGGGAATTGTTCAGTGTCAGTGATTACTGTTCTGTCCTAAAGGTTTGGACCGGAGCGGTCTCTACTGGTAATAACCAGTACTGCACACAGATAGAAGCATTTTCTAAGTTCTACCAGTAGGTGTCAGTAGCACTCAGGGTAACGGCGTCACATAGAGAGCAGGAGGCAGAAAAGCAGAATATGGAGAAACTAGATGGTGGCCTGATTCTAGCGCATCGGGTATTCTAGAATATGCATGTCCACGTAATATGTTGCCCAGTGACGTAGTATATTGCCCAGCGACGTAGTATACAGCACAGAGCCACGTAGTATATTGCACAGCCCACGTAGTATATTGCCCAGTCACGTAGTATATTGCCCAGTCACATAGTATATTGCACAGCCCACGTAGTATATTGCCCAGCCACGTAGTATATTATTGCCCAGCCACGTAGTATGTTACCCAGCCACGTAGTATATTGCTCAGACCCGTAGTATATTGCCCAGCGACATAGTATATTGCCCAGCGACGTTGTATATTGCACAGCCCACGTAGTACATTGCCCAGCCATGTAGTATATTGCCCAGCGACGTAGTATATTGCAAGCCCACGTAGTATATTGCCCAGTCACGTAGTATATTGCCCAGTCACATAGTATATTGCACAGCCCACATAGTATATTGCCCAGCCACGTAGTATATTGCCCAGTCACATAGTATATTGCCCAGCCACGTAGTATATTGCCCAGCCACCTAGTATATTGCCCAACCACGTAGTATATTGCACAGTCACGTAGTATATTGCCCCACCACGTAGTATATTGCCCAGCCACGTAGTATATTGCCCAGTGACGTAGTATATTGCACAGCCCACGTAGTATATTGCCCAGCCACGTAGTATATTGCCCAGTCACATAGTATATTGACCAGCCACGTAGTATATTGCCCAGCCACCTAGTATATTGCCCAACCACGTAGTATATTGCCCAGCCACGTAGTATATTGCCCAGTCACGTAGTATATTGCCCAGCCACGTAGTATATTGCCCAGCCACGTAGTATATTGCCCAGTCACGTAGTATATTGCCCAGCCACCTAGTATATTGCCCAACCACGTAGTATATTGCACAGTCACGTAGTATATTGCCCAACCACGTAGTATATTGCCCAGCCACGTAGTATATTGCCCAGTGACGTAGTATATTGCACAGCCCAAGTAGTATATTGCCCAGCCCACGTAGTATTGTTGGGTTGAATAATTAATAAAATGTTGACTTCAGTTGCCTACTCATGGCCTAATGGATATTGATCATGTGCGCACTAAAGAAATAAACATATGACACACAAAGTCAGATGTAAACTCTCCATGATCAATCTATGGCTCAGCTCTAAGGGGGCTTTATTCAGTCGACACAGATTTATATATCCCCTGTAAGGGGGGCTCGGTTAGCTTTAAAATGGGAGTGATCGGATGCATTCCATTGGTTAGTGGGTTGGGCAATGAGCAAGTCCATGGGCGGATCCATGAGGTCATCAGGGTGGGTTGGTCCATGAGGTCATCAAGGTGGGTGTCACTGTGGGTGGATCCATGAGGTCATCAGGGTGGGCGTTATCTTGGATATCAGCACATGGTCTGCTGATACAGGAAATGGCAGCCATCTTTAGGGTCTCACTTTGATCGAAGAAAGCTTATGTAAGGTTAAATAATACGCGTTATGGGTCACTTGTCTCAACCTCTTATGTCTTGAGGTTAATTATGTATTTGATCTTATGGCTCTCCTCAACAGTCCCCCCTAAATACTTTATTAACCTTTTTTTTTTATTGATCCCACCATGGTTCCCTAACACACCAGTGTTAAGTGTCACTATGACATCAGAGGCTTCATGACAATACTGATGCAACAGACACCAGAAAATGTGTGACCAATTATGGATATATCAGGAGGTATATAGGAGCACGCTACCTGTGTCCTCGGGACTTTTCTACCTGCTGGATCTATTACTCTCCAATCTCCCATCTCCATGGTTACATAAAATACACATGTCACTCACCCTGATGTAACACATCCTAGATCTGACCGTCTCGCCGGGGAGGGGGAATTGGAGTTTTCACCAGTTTGAGACAAGTTTTCCCTTGTGGAAAACCTCCCTTTGTAGCTGGACTTTGACAAGCAGGTCAGATCCTACTCTGTCCCTAACTGTCTAACAAGTTTATAATGTGAGAGATGGATTAAATGGCGTTATAACAATAAATAATAATAATAATAACATGGATCCAGGAGGCGCTCAGCAATCCTAATCGAAGTAGGAGTAGTCAGGAGCACTTGGTAGGGACCCTCAAATCTCGACTCCAGGGATGTCTTTCTGATGAACTTCTTTACCAGCACGTAGTCACCAGATTGGAAAGCATGGGTACCTTCACTGGAATCTGGATCTGGAATGGATGATAAAACTTGTACATGTGTTACTGACAGTTCTTTTAGTAAGGACAATTACATAATTTACAAGAGTATCACTTCCTAAGGCTAGTTGTTGTGGAAAATATTGACCCAACCTTGGAGGCCCCCCAAAAAGAATCTCGTATGGTGTGAGTTTAGTGGGACCCCTTGGAGTGTTTCTAACTGAGTATGAGGCAACGGGCAAAATGTCTGTCCAAGTCTGACCTCCTGACTGGCTTTCAGTATTTTTTTTTTCAAGGTACCATTCAGTGTTTCTACTTTCCCACTGCTCTGTGGGTGATATGGAGTATGTAAACCCAAATCAGCTCCCACTAATGTCCATAGTTCCTTAGTCAGTGCGGCAATGAATGCGGGTACTTGGTCACTCTCAATTACCTCTGGGACCCCATGTCTGCATACTACTTCAGTCATCAGTCTCTTAACAGTCACTCTGGCAGTCATGTTTGTTACTGGATAAGCTTCGGGCCATCCTGACAACGTCAGTCACTACCAATACATTTTTGTACTTCCCTACTTTTGGCACTTGAAAGTGATCAATCTGAATCCTCCGAAAGGGATAGAGTGGTTTAGCCAATGTTTCTGAGTAACTTTCTGGGGGCGGTGCTGGATTGCATGTTGCACACACAAGGCAGGACTTGAAATATTTTGGGGTGACAGTAGAGATCCCAAGTGCCATGTAAGTCTTCCAAATCAGGTCAATCATCTGATTCTTGCCTCTGGGTGATACCGTGCGCCCATTCTGTCACTGAGGAGTACAGATTACGGGGTAGACAGAGCTTTTTGTTCACCCTCCAGACTCCATCTTCATCCTTTTTTAGCTCCTCCTTCTTGCCATGGCTTCTTTTCATCATCCGATGTCTTGTCTTGATGTAGATTGATAATCCTTATAAGAGAGCCTTTAGTCCCTTCTTCAGTGTCTTGCGCCTGAGAAGGATATGTTCAGAGGAGAAGGTATTTGAACAACAAGCTACTGACCTGACTCGGAGGTTCAAGGCGAGAGGATACAGTTCTCGATGTATAAGGAGGGGATATGTGAAGGCCAAAAGATCTAATCGGGATGAATTGCTCTATAAACAGAAAATGGAACCAAAGAGTGAGGATAATCAGGTGAGATTCATCTCTACTTGCAACTGTCAATGGTCAGGCTTAACGGACATTATTCGAAAACATTGGGAAGTCTTAATGGTAGATCCCACCCTAAAAAAGGTATTGCCCCCAGCCCCATCTTTTGTGGCTAGACGGTCCCCGAACCTTAAAGATGCTCTGGTCAGGAGCCATTATGAAGCCCCAGGCTCTGGACCTTCGAGAATGCTAGGGGGAGAACGAAAAGGTTTTTTCCCCTGCGAGCTATGTAAGGGATGCCTTAACCTTGTTAGGGCCACTGATTTTTGCAATTTTGACGGCTCAAAAACATATGAGATCAGAAAAAATCTCAATTGTAACATAGTAACATAGTAACATAGTTAGTAAGGCTGAAAAAAGACATTTGTCCATCCAGTTCAGCCTATATTCCATCATAATAAATCCCCAGATCTACGTCCTTCTACAGAACCTAATTGTATGATACAATATTGTTCTGCTCCAGGAAGACATCCAGGCCTCTCTTGAACCCCTCGACTGAGTTCGCCATCACCACCTCCTCAGGCAAGCAATTCCAGATTCTCACTGCCCTAACAGTAAAGAATCCTCTTCTATGTTGGTGGATAAACCTTCTCTCCTCCAGACGCAAAGAATGCCCCCTTGTGCCCGTCACCTTCCTTGGTATAAACAGATCCTCAGCGAGATATTTGTATTGTCCCCCTTTGTAACTCTCGTGGAGTCATTTACCATGCCCAATGTCCCTGTGGTAAAATATACATCGGGCTAACCACCAGGGAGCTTAAGGTGAGGACACGGGAGCACATCAGGGACATTAACAAGGCAAGAATGGTGGAGGATGAGACAACCTTGAAGACGCTGCCAAGGCATTTTAAGAGATATCATGACGGACAAGCCAGGGGCCTAAAAATAAAGGGCATTGACCAGATCAACATAAATATACGAGGAGGGGATGTGGGTAGGAGTTTATCTCAGTTAGAGAGTAGATGGATCTACAGACTAGGGACTATGACACCACAGGGCCTTAATGAGAGCCTTGGATTCGCTGTTTCCTATAATATTCCGATTGGATTTTATGCTGGGTATGACTACCCTTCATGTGATCTTTTTTGATACTCACGAGACATTCTTTTATGGGATGGGTTAAGGGTTTTTTCTGATGGTGCTTGATGTATATGTTTTTATGTATATTTTTAAGAATAAAAAATGTTGAATGTTATGATTTTAACGTCTTTTCTATTGGTCTATAGGAACATGTGATCTCTGATTATTGCCTTCCTTATTTCTTTATTATGATGTACCGCATTGGGAATATGCCTCCCCTTATCTTAGTAGACATCGGTGGAAGGAAGACAACAGAGGAAGTGGGACCGGATACTGGCCGTCTAAGAAATAAAGAGCTGCAAGATGTTATAATATGGACATTTTTCTCTTTCACGATTTATTTTTTTGTGGTTTTTAAATCATGGGGGCTATATAGAGGGTTTTTACCTTGGAAGTGTATCTCTCCGTACTGATGTATCCATGACCGCTTTGGGCATATGGATGGAGGGAGATTAGAGGGGATATATCTGGGAGGGAATATTGGGTGGTTTTTTACATATATATACTTTATACCTTTATAATTATACTGCCTTTTTAGGGCGGAGGATAGCGTGTTGCTTTTTATAAAGATAATAATATTTGCACTTTAATTAAAAATCACGTTTATATTATGCACTTGACACTTTGTACTATTCTATTTGCACTAATACTTCTAAAATATATCACTTTGGGTAATGATATATAATGATATACAATCCTGAGTAGGATTTAACTGAGCACAGAAGCACTTTATCTATTCACTTCGGATCCTTTTAGTTCTTGTCGGTTCTCTTATGACTCCCGCCCGGTATTTAACAAGCTGCGGGACAATTGGAGTGGCTACGGTGTGACCCTGCAGGGTCCTTTTTGGGGGCCAGGCATGAGCCATACGGTGGTTCCTCCTAAACGGCGCCTTCCTAATCCGTAGTCATTTATGCACTTTTTCTTTACGGAGTGTATTACCCGGGCTGTGCGCATGCGTCGCTCTCCCATCCTATTCACTTCCAGGAGCGCTCTGTACTGGACCGCTTGCGTTCCACAGGCGTTCCACTGAGCGCTGATCCGGAAGTGACGTTTTAATCTAGGATATGGGGATAGAGCGACGCACGCGCCACTGATGGTCTGGCGTTACCTGGCAACCTCCGGCGATCACATGACTCAGGCCTCGTCGCTCACTGGTGTTCATGCACGATAAAACCTCTGCACTTACCCACCCCAGACACGCCCCCGGAAGAAGCTGGATGCGAAAAGCGCGTTGGGGTGAGGTGGGACGCCGGGTCAGCCGCAGGTAGATATGGCATTTGTCTCCTATAATTATATATGCTTATTATGCTCACCATGGTCACACTGTTAGTATGCTTAGGCAACTCTGGTGTTATTCATTAAGTATATGTGCGGCATCTGCTCCATATTGTGCGGCTATATATGCTTGTAGCAATTTGCACAACTTGGCATCCCATTTCCTGTTTAGGTGCTTGTGCACTATGGCACTAGATATATTTTTTAATAATAAAGCCTTGATCTAATTAATCGCTGGATCTCTTCATTTTATCGGCTGTCTGTTACGCCAGTCCGATCGTTCTGAGTAGTTTATATGAGTTGGGAAGTGCCAGTCACATTATAAGGACAGCGTTTGTTTGAAAAGCCAACGTCAAAGCCTTAAGTTCCGCTTCTTGTGCAGACATGTGCGGTGGTAGGGATCCAGCTGAGATGACCTGGTCATGTGTAACCACGGCATATCCCATATAGAACCTTCCTGTTTCATCTGCAAATCTGGAACCATCAGTGAAGAACGTCAGGACAGCATGTGGGAATGGGTCTTCAGACACGTTTTTCTTGGAGGCTACTTCTTCCTGCATTTGTTCAAGACAGTCATGATCCTCCTCTGAGTGTGTAGAAGCATCTTCACCAAAAGCATCAGCATCATCATCCACATCCCCCCTGGAAAGAGGAAGCAGCATGGACGGGTTGAGGATGGTGCAGCGGACAAGAGTGACATTATCCGGAACCAAGAGCGAACATTGGAGTCTCATATGACGCTGCAGTGACAGACGTTTAGGTTTCAAATGTAGCTTTTATGTTGTGTGGAGCCATTAAGAGAACCATATGTCTTAAGATGATATCAGAATGTGGGATTCCAAAAGCTGGTGCAGACTGTATGGCCTGTTTAAGAGCGTAGAAAGCTTCCACGGATTTGGTACATAGTGGAAACGCTGACGTCTTGAGGTCATCGTACAATGGCTGCATCAGCTTGGAGGCATCTGGAATCCATTGGTGACAATATGTGATAGGTCAGCCAACTCATCAGAGGCCCATTTCTTAAGTTGTTGACAGAACTGAATACCAGAGTCCCATGTAGTGTCACTGGCAAGTGAGGCATCATTGAACGCGATTTCCATAATAGGCCAATATGCATCGCTTGCTTTAAGACTTGCCAGGGTAATGAGATCTTGCACATGGCTGGGTAATTCCTTTGGATTTGAAGCATGCTTCTGTAGAAAGGGATCGGCTGTTTTTCTGGATCTGGAAGTTGGTTCAACAGAGTAGCAGCTTGCTGGGGTGTAAACTTGACATAGAGGGTGGGCTCCTCAGACATCAGCATTGGCACTATTGGTGGTGGCACCTGAGGCGGGAGTAGAGATGGCACCGGGAGTACAGATGTAATCCCTTGTGTATGAGGAGCAGGAGGAGGTAACAGTCCTGGAATGAGGGGCTCTATTTGGGCAGCTCCAGTATCATAGTGTGAGGTCAAGGTGACGCAGGCAGTCTTAAAAGCTTTAACAGTCCTGTCCTCATTACTAATTAACCTGACTTCAGAGAGGCAGCAAATGCCTGGGGGGCTACACTTGTTTATTATAATTCCAACGATTTCCCTTGTACATGCATGAACAAGGAAACCGAAAATGCCAACACCAATGGCGGGAATTGTCAAGGTCTCAATTTGCTCACTAATATTCGCATACTCTAAAATGCGAGTTATTGCTGCACGAAGTTGTTGAGCACTAACGTCTGGATGAATAGGGTCAAAAGTAGGGGTCACAGCGTGTATGATCATTCTACACGGAAGATTGCCAGCTTTAGTAACCGCTATGTCCCCAACAGCTATCTGACCACATGACTCAACAATGATTTGACTGTCAGCTTGAATAGTCGCCCCTCCTGCTTCCACTATAGCTCTAGCTACACCTCCATTGTGCTCTAACCGAGAATTGGCAGCATTAACAATTACCGTCCGTTTCCATTGTCATTATGTCACCCTTTCCCACCACTAACAAGGGTCCCTCAGGAAGTTCTTTTTCGAAAATAGGTTGCCAACATTCCCTCCCCTTTGTGCTTCCTGTGCTATTGGTATCCCCCCTCCCAGATTGGGCCCCCCTTGATACAGTTGCCACCATCCCATACAGTTGTGTGTTTGGCTGCGAGAGAGCCTGTGAGGTACCGGGTACAGGGTTAGGTAGACTGTGTGAGAGTGCTGTTGTAGTGGAAGCATTGGGAGGAGAGGTCGTTGCTTGGAGCATCTCATGTGGGTGTGCGGCTAAATTGGCAGTGGAAGTGACAGTAGAAAGGGTCAGTGCCAGGGACGATCCAGGTAGGAGGATTGTTGGATTCACGACAGGGGTGATAGGGGAAAGGGTCGGTGCCCCATTGGAAACCAATGAGACAGGAAACATGGGTAAAGCCTGTTCACTTCCCGAAGGAATATGGTATTGGCTGTTAGTGGTCATTACTGGGTAACAAGGATTTGGTGATGTGGTGTGCAGCCTTAGACTAAGATGTTCACCGCCAAAATGGCCGCCACCAAAATTACATTTGCCATCCACAAAATAGTCACCATTAGAATTAACACTTTTGCCATCCACAAAATGGCTGCAGTCAGAATTACATTTGCCATCCACAAAATGGCCACCATTAGAATTAACACTTTTGCCATCCACAAAATGGCCGTCGTCAGAATTACATTTGCCATCCACAAAATGGCCACCATTAGAACTAACACATTTTCCATCCACAAAATGTCCGCCGTCAGAATTACATTTGCCTTCCACAAAATGGCCGTCGTCAGAATTACATTTGCCATCCACAAAATGGCCACCATTAGAACTAACACATTTTCCATCCACAAAATGTCCGCCGTCAGAATTACATTTGCCTTCCACAAAATGGCCACCATTAGAATTAACACTTTTGCCATCCACAAAATGGCTGCTGCCATCATTACCACACTTGTCATCCACAAAATGGCTGCTGCCATCATTAACACATTTGCCATCCACAAAATGGCTGCTGCATCAGAATAAGCACATGGCCCATCAACAAAATGGCTGCTATTAGAATTAGCACATGGCTCTGGGCCACCATTATACAGTGGTGGCCGCTCACAGGATATATTTTTGTAATACACATAACTCAAAAATCTTTTCTTTTTTTTCCTTTCCTCTTCTACCCAATTTTATCTATACAGACTTTCAAAGACTCATTTCCCTGCCCTAGCAATAGACAACAATCCATTATCTTCTAGGATACCTTTCCTTTCTTTCAAGACAATCTTCCACTCCAGGGGCTGTAACCTCCCCCTTCTGGCATTCCACACAACTTCATAAGCTTTTTACATTGTTTAATATGATGCTTCCCTTGACGAGTCACCACTAATGAACACGGGTCTATCTTGCCATCTGAATTTGGATTAATGCCATTATGGCAGAACTGCATTAATTTCTCCATCTTTCTATAGTTATCTATATCTCTATCAAGCAAACAATAAGACGGGGGAGATGACTCAAACCTGACATTCTAAAGAGAACTGAGTCTGCAGCACTCAGTTCCTATTCCTTCTTGTCACGTGGTACTTTACAAACCAATTATTCCCTACTTATCAAATTATTCCTAAATTACCAGTCCCTGTACAGAGTCAATTCACTCGATGTCACAGGGCAAAACTAAATTTATTTATTTGGCTTGAACTGAGTCATCTCACTCCAAGTTTAACGAGCTGCTACACAATTTATTAGGCGCCGAACTGAGTCATCTCACTCCAAGTTTACGGGCCCCTCCTAGGCCGAGTCAATTCACTCCAGGTCCTAGTCTCTCCTATACAGAACTGAAAATCATATCACAGGCGACAAACCATGTACTGTACCACAGACAAAAAAATTTGCTTTTTTTTTTTTAAACGCTGAAAAATCCGCTTGCTCTCTTAACTACCAGTCATCTCCCCTCTTCACAACATGTAACAGGCAGTAGGCAACTAAAACATGTGATGGTTCGTGCAATTAAATGACCAGCAGCGGAGAGACCCTTCTGCCGTCTTACAGATACCGCGAAAACCGGACACGGTCAGGCAATCTGCACAGGATACCCCAAAGGACACAGGTAAAGACTACAGATTATAAAAATCAGCAGACTTACCGTGTTCTGATAAAGAGGTGATCAGTCTGCAGGTTCAGGGTATTCAGCGCGTCCTGCTGTTCCACTAGCCCAGGGGTCAGGAACCTTTTTGGCTAAGAGAGCCGTAAACGCCACATATTTTGAAATATAATTCCGCGAGAGCCGTACAATATGTTTAAAGGGCCATTGACAGATCAATCGCTCCAATGTTCACTTAGTACAGCAAGGAATGCTCCTCCCTGCTGTATAAAGCCACAACTGGACTGAAACAATGGTAATTAGCAGTAAAAAATTAAATAAATAACTTACATTGTGAGCTTGCGATGCATGACATCAGTCCAGCAGTCTGGCTTCTTCTTTTTCCTGCGCATGACTGGAAGCTGGCATTCTTCCCACCTGATGTTGAGAGAATGCCAGATTTGAGTATATAGTATACAGTGTATATATAGTGTCAGTGTATAGGCAACACTGACTCACCAGTGACGTCTCTAGGTGAAGTCCTTCATCTTTCATCCAGCACAGACCGCCATCATTCCTTCCAGCCAGGACTCGTTTCTGCAGGAAATAACACAGTTATCTCGAGCTCCGCTTGCAGAACACATTACTTAATTTTTCACAACTTCTACATTACATCACATGAAGAAAAAAAGGCGATATAGTGTCACTCTGCACAGTAACCGTATCTACATTCTGCCCATGCCTCAAGTCCTGCCCCCAGTGTGTCCAGCATATTACCCCCATGTTGTCCAGCAATCTGCCCCAGTGTGTCCAGCATATTACCCCCATGTTGTCCAGCAATCTGCCCCAGTGTGTCCAGCATATTACCCCCATGTTGTCCAGCAATCTGCCCCAGTGTGTCCAGCATATTACCCCCATGTTGTCCAGCATATTACCCCCAGTGTGTCCAGCAATCTGCCCCAGTATGTCCAGCACTGCCCCCAGTGTGTCCAGCAATCTGCCCCAGTGTCCAGCCTTTCCCCAGTGTGTCCAGCAGTCTGCCCCAGTGTGTCCAGCATATTACCCCCAGTGTCCAGCATTGCCCCAGTGTGTCCAGCAATCTGCCCCATGGTCTCCTGTATTGCCCCAGTGTGTCCAGCAATCTGCCCCATAGTCTCCTGTATTGCCCCAGTGTGTCCAGCAATCTGCCCCATGGTCTCCTGTATTGCCCCAGTGTGTCTAGCATTCTGCCCCATGGTCTCCTGTATTGCCCCAGTGTGTCCAGCATTCTGCCCCATGGTCTCCTGTATTGCCCCAGTGTGTCCAGCATTCTGCCCCACGGTCTCCTGTATTGCCCCAGTGTGTCCAGCATTCTGCCCCACGGTCTCCTGTATTGCCCCAGTGTGTCCAGCATTCTGCCCCATGGTCTCCTGTATTGCCCCAGTGTGTCCAGTATTCTGCTCCATGGTCTCCTGTATTGCCCCAGTGTGTCCAGCATTCTGCCCCATGGTCTCCAGTATTGCCCCAGTGTGTCCAGCAATCTGCCCCATAGTCTCCTGTATTGCCCCAGTGTGTCCAGTATTCTGCCCCATGGTCTCCTGTATTGCCCCAGTGTGTCCAGCATTCTGCCCCATGGTCTCCAGTATTGCCCCAGTGTGTCCAGCAATCTGCCCCATGGTCTCCTGTATTGCCCCAGTGTGTCCAGCATTCTGCCCCATGGTCTCCTGTATTGCCCCAGTGTGTCCAGCATTCTGCCCCATGGTCTCCAGTATTGCCCCAGTGTGTCCAGCAATCTGCCCCATAGTCTCCTGTATTGCCCCAGTGTGTCCAGCATTGCCCACAGACAGTCAGACATAAAGAAAAAAAAAAAAAAAGTAAAATCCTCACCTCTCCCGTTCCTAGCGTAGGTCCGGTGCAGTCAGCGTCTCTCCGGCTCTGCGACGCTCAGGACAGAGAGGCTGAGCGGCGCGCACAGGAGTCACGTCATCGCGCCCTCTGCTCTGAGACGTCGCAGAGTCAGAGGACGCTGCAGCTGCCGGCGCCGCAGGAACCAATAGAGGTGAGTATTAGAGCGGGGGCGGGGCCCGGGGGTGGGGGGAGCTGGTCATGGCGGCGGACGGCGCCGCCCGAAGATTTAAAGGGGCGTCTTTTTTTTTTTTTTCTCCCCGCTTCCTACTTGCCGGCCCCCTGTCTGCGAGCCAGATACGGCCATCAAAAGAGCCATATCTGGCTCGCGAGCCATAGGTTCCCGACCCCTGCACTAGCCGGTCCTCAGGGTTCAGGGCTCTTCCTCTGCTGGCCCTAGGTTGGGCAGCCAAATATGTTGGGTTGAACAATTAATAAAATGTTCACATCAGTTGCCTCCTCATGGCCTAATGGATATTGATCAGGTGCGCACTAAAGAAATAAACATATGACACACACAGTCAGATGTAAACTCTCCATGATCAATCTATGGCTCAGCTCCAAGGGGGCTTTATTCAGTCGACACAGATTTATATATCCCCTGTAAGGGGGGCTCGGTTAGCTTTAAAATGGGAGTGATCGGATGCATTCCATTGGTCCCCCATGTTGTCCAGCAATCTGCCCCAGTGTGTCCAGCATATTACCCCCATGTTGTCCAGCAATCTGCCCCAGTGTGTCCAGCATATTACCCCCATGTTGTCCAGCATATTACCCCCAGTGTGTCCAGCAATCTGCCCCAGTATGTCCAGCACTGCCCCCAGTGTGTCCAGCAATCTGCCCCAGTGTCCAGCCTTTCCCCAGTGTGTCCAGCAGTCTGCCCCAGTGTGTCCAGCATATTACCCCCAGTGTCCAGCATTGCCCCAGTGTGTCCAGCAATCTGCCCCATGGTCTCCTGTATTGCCCCAGTGTGTCCAGCAATCTGCCCCATAGTCTCCTGTATTGCCCCAGTGTGTCCAGCAATCTGCCCCATGGTCTCCTGTATTGCCCCAGTGTGTCTAGCATTCTGCCCCATGGTCTCCTGTATTGCCCCAGTGTGTCCAGCATTCTGCCCCATGGTCTCCTGTATTGCCCCAGTGTGTCCAGCATTCTGCCCCACGGTCTCCTGTATTGCCCCAGTGTGTCCAGCATTCTGCCCCACGGTCTCCTGTATTGCCCCAGTGTGTCCAGCATTCTGCCCCATGGTCTCCTGTATTGCCCCAGTGTGTCCAGTATTCTGCTCCATGGTCTCCTGTATTGCCCCAGTGTGTCCAGCATTCTGCCCCATGGTCTCCAGTATTGCCCCAGTGTGTCCAGCAATCTGCCCCATAGTCTCCTGTATTGCCCCAGTGTGTCCAGTATTCTGCCCCATGGTCTCCTGTATTGCCCCAGTGTGTCCAGCATTCTGCCCCATGGTCTCCAGTATTGCCCCAGTGTGTCCAGCAATCTGCCCCATGGTCTCCTGTATTGCCCCAGTGTGTCCAGCATTCTGCCCCATGGTCTCCTGTATTGCCCCAGTGTGTCCAGCATTCTGCCCCATGGTCTCCAGTATTGCCCCAGTGTGTCCAGCAATCTGCCCCATAGTCTCCTGTATTGCCCCAGTGTGTCCAGCATTGCCCACAGACAGTCAGACATAAAGAAAAAAAAAAAAAAGTAAAATCCTCACCTCTCCCGTTCCTAGCGTAGGTCCGGTGCAGTCAGCGTCTCTCCGGCTCTGCGACGCTCAGGACAGAGAGGCTGAGCGGCGCGCACAGGAGTCACGTCATCGCGCCCTCTGCTCTGAGACGTCGCAGAGTCAGAGGACGCTGCAGCTGCCGGCGCCGCAGGAACCAATAGAGGTGAGTATTAGAGCGGGGGCGGGGCCCGGGGGTGGGGGGAGCTGGTCATGGCGGCGGACGGCGCCGCCCGAAGATTTAAAGGGGCGTCTTTTTTTTTTTTTTCTCCCCGCTTCCTACTTGCCGGCCCCCTGTCTGCGAGCCAGATACGGCCATCAAAAGAGCCATATCTGGCTCGCGAGCCATAGGTTCCCGACCCCTGCACTAGCCGGTCCTCAGGGTTCAGGGCTCTTCCTCTGCTGGCCCTAGGTTGGGCAGCCAAATATGTTGGGTTGAACAATTAATAAAATGTTCACTTCAGTTGCCTCCTCATGGCCTAATGGATATTGATCAGGTGCGCACTAAAGAAATAAACATATGACACACACAGTCAGATGTAAACTCTCCATGATCAATCTATGGCTCAGCTCCAAGGGGGCTTTATTCAGTCGACACAGATTTATATATCCCCTGTAAGGGGGGCTCGGTTAGCTTTAAAATGGGAGTGATCGGATGCATTCCATTGGTTAGTGGGTTGGGCAAAGAGCAAGTCCATGGGCGGATCCATGAGGTCATCAGGGTGGGTTGGTCCATGAGGTCATCAAGGTGGGCGTCACTGTGGGTGGATCCATGAGGTCATCAGGGTGGGTGTTATCTTGGATATCAGCAAATGGTCTGCTGATACAGGAAATGGCAGCCATCTTTAGGGTCTCACTTTGATCGAAGAAAGCTTATGTAAGGTTAAACAATACACGTTATTGGTCACTTGTCTCAACCTCTTATGTCTTGAGGTTAATTAAGTATTTGATCTTATGGTTCTCCTCAACAG
Organism: Ranitomeya imitator; assembly: GCF_032444005.1. Lineage (NCBI taxonomy): Eukaryota > Metazoa > Chordata > Amphibia > Anura > Dendrobatidae > Ranitomeya > Ranitomeya imitator. The sequence goes on along the minus strand of NC_091282.1, from coordinate 710,946,488 downwards.
TATATTGCTCAGCGACGTAGTATACAGCACAGAGCATATTGCCCAGCCACGTAGTATATTGCCCAGCCACGTAGTATATTGCCCAGTGACATAGTATACAGCACAGAGCCACATAGTATATTGCCCAGCCACGCAGTATATTGCCCAGCGATGTAGTATACAGCACAGAGCCAAGTAGTATATTGCCTAGTGACGTAGTATATTGCACAGCCCACACAGTATATTGCCCAGTCACATAGTATATTGCCCAGCCCATGTAGTATATTGCCCAGCGACGTAGTATACAGCACAGAGCATATTGCCCAGCCACGTAGTATATTGCCCAGTTACGTAGTATATTGCCCAGTGACGTAGTATACAGCACAGAGCCACGTAGTATATTGCCCAGCCACGTAGTATATTGCCCAGTGACGTAGCATACAGCAAAGAGCATACTGCCCAGCTACGTAGTATATTGCCCAGCCACGTATGTCACAGGTTAAAAAATAAAACATACTCACCTTCCGATCCGAGGGCCCCTTGTAGATCCGTCGGCAGCTTCCGGTCCCAGGGTGTGATGGCGTCGCGGTCACATGACCGTGACGTCATGGCAGGTCCTTCTCGCGCAGGACCTGTGATGACGTCGCGGTCACATGACCGTGACGTCATGGCAGGTCCTTCTGCCATACCATCGTTGCCACCGGAATTTGCCGCTTGCATGGAGCGGTTACCGGAGCGTAGCGAGGAGCGGGAAAGGCGGCGGAAGGTGAGTATATAATGATTTTTTATTTTTTAAATTATTTTTAACATTAGATGTTTTTACTATTGACGCTGCATAGGCAGCATCAATAGTAAAAGCTTGGTCACACAGGGTTAATAGCGGCGGTAACGGAGTGAGTTACCCTCGGCATAACGCGGTCCGTTACCGCTGGCATTAACCCTGTGTGAGCGGTGACTGTGGGGAGTATGGAGCCGGTGCCGACTGCAGGGGAGTAGGGAGGGACTAATCGGACTGTGGCCGTCGCTGATTGGTCGCGGCAGCCATGACAGGCAGCGGCGAGACCAATCAGCGGATTGGATTCCATGACAGACACAGGCCGCGACCAATGAATATCCGTGACAGACAGAAGGACAGACAGACAGAAAGTCGGAAGTGACCCTTAGACAATTATATAGTAGATAGTGAGAAAGTACAAATACATGGATAGATACGTATTTTATGAAAAATGTAAAAGTTTTGTACAGTTTATTATCTCGAGCTTCCAATCAATAATAATTGTTCAAGATGTGACTGAGGGTAATGATATAATGATGATTTTGTGCTATAAATTGAATATTTTCTGCGTGTATAAAAGTCTGTGTCACGCTGTGTTGTCCAGGCTGTTCTACACTGGCTATTCACAGGCACGGTCCCACTACTGATCGGCACGGGGGTTTTGACCTGCTCCGTTTCCGACCTGGGCCGGTTCACCCCTCATTAGGACAACCTGGTAGCTCCGAGCTCCCCCAGAGTCACCATATTGATGCCGAACTTAGTGAGGACACCCGATCGACATAGCACAGGGCAGCCCAGAACTCCTGGACTCAAGCGATCCACCAGCCTCAGCCTCTCTGGTAGCTGGGATTACAGGCGCACGCCACCGCACCCGGCGATGTCTATTGCTGCTATTACTGACTAGAGGCTGCAGGAGCCGTGACGTCATCGGGAACCACAGCGTCATCTAGTGTCTGCAGGGTGAAACTGCTATAAAGTCAGTAACATAAGTCAGTATAGAGCTGCATGTATGTGTTAGTTTATACCTGTTAGCATGTATACACCTATGTGTGTGTATATAACTACGGAGTAAGCTTTGGGCTGCGTACTGTGCTCGCTGTCTGATGGACATGGCTCAGCTACTGGGCGGCCTCCCGTTGTACCTGGTGCAGCTTACACTTCTCTAAGTGGGAAGGTTGAAATTTTTAAAGCACAATCCACTTCTTTATGCTTTGTTCTATTTTCTGCAGTCCGGATCACATCAGTGACATAGGTTCTTGGAGAAACTGAGACCATGAAGGGTGGTTTCCATCTGATGATCTGTGTTGGAGGCTTGAAAGGAACCACAGACACAAATGTATTCCGAGCCTACTATTTGCAGTTTGTTTGGTTTCGGTCCTTGATCCCTCTTCTAGGCTTAGGTGTGTACTATTTCTGTGAGGCATTTTTTATTTAACTGTGAATTTTTATTGATGATACTTCAGTTATTACAAAATATAGAACAGTCACAAACATCTTTTACAAAGACAGAAAAAGTTGGAAGAGAGTCTATACCTCATCCAACACACCGAGAAGAGAAAAAAAAACAAAACCTAAAGCAATTTGTCTCTTGGCTCTTTCCTCTGGGGTGAGCCCACTGGCAGCTCCAGACCCCAGGCTCCTTTCCTTTGCCTCTTCTCCTCTCAGGCTGTGTGCCCACGTTGCATTTTTTATGCGTTTCCACCACGTTTTTGCCACAGCGGAAACGCTTAAAAAACGCATTCCCATGCAATCTTATGGGATTCTGCAGTTGCTGTGCCCATGCCGCGGATTTTCCCGCTGCGGAATCGCATAGCTGTAAAATCAGAAGGTGAGTCTATCACTATTTTTTATTTTAATTCTTTTTTTTTACAGAAATATGGTACCCAGGGCCCTGGGTACCATATTTCTGTAAAAAAAAGAATTAAAATAAAAAATAGTGATAGACTCACCTTCTGATGGCCCCCGGAGTCCTCCCGCCTCTCAGAGGTGCACGCGGCGGCTTCCGTTCCCAGGGATGCATTGCGCGAATCACTTGAGATGACGTCGCAGTCACGCGGCCGTGACGTCACAAAGATCCTTCGCGCAAAGCATCCCTGGGAACAGAACGTACTGAGAGCGCCGCTGAGGTGATAGGGGGCAATCGGAAGGTGAGAATAACCATATTTTATTTTTGTAGTATTTTTAACATTGTCTTTTACTTTTGTTGCTGCATGGGCAGCATCAATAGTAAAAAGTTGGTCACACTTGTCAAGCACTATTCCAAGCAATGCTTCAAATCACTTGGAAAAGCGCAAGCATTCTGCAACTAAAAATGCTTGCAAAACGCTTGTGTTTTGTGGGAAAACAAATGAGAATTCCTCATGCGTTTTACCCGCAGCAGGGAGTTGCGGAAATGCTGCGGACATTTCTGCAGCATTTCTGCAACGTGGGCACATAGCCTCACTGTCCCTAAGGCCGGTTTCACATGTCAGTGGCTCCGGTACTTGAGGTGACAGTTTCCTCACGTACCGGAGACACTGACTCACATAGACACATTAAAATCAATGTGTCTCTGCACATGTCAGCGTGTTTTCACGGACCGTGTGTCCGTTTGAAAAACACGGAGACAACACGGAGACATGTCAGTGTTTGTGGGAACGCACGGATCACACGGACCCATTAAAGTCAATGGGTCCGTGTGAAACACGTATCGCACACAGATGCTGTCCGTGTGCAGTCCGTGTGCCGTGCAGGAGACAGCGCTACTGTAAGCGCTGTCCCCCCTGCGTGTGGTGCTGAAGCCGGAATTCATCCCTTCTTCCCAGCAGCATTCACTGGAAAGAAGGAATGAATAATCTTTTTTTTTTCTTTCCCCTTAAAAATAGTTTGTGCGTCCCCTCCCACCTCCCATCCCCTGTGCGCCCCCCCCCCCCCCCGCTTGCCAGGAAATACTCTCCGACATCCAGCTCCAGCGATGTCTCCTCTCAGCGGCTGCAGCCTCTGCTGTGTGAGCGGTCATGTGGTCCCACTCATTACAGTGAGGAATATGCGCATATTCCTCACTGTAATGAGCGGGACCACGTGACCGCTCACACAGGGCCTGCTGCCGGCGCTGAGAGGAGACATCGCTGGAGCTGGGTGTCGGTGAGTATTTCCTGGCAAGTGGGGAGGGGGGGGCGCACAGGGGATGGGAGGCGGGAGGGGGCGCACAAACTTTATTTTTAATGGGAAAGAAAAAAAAAAAGATTATTCATTCCTTCTTTCCAGCGAACGCTGCTGGGAAGAAGGGATGAATACCGGCTTCAGCACCGCATGCAGGGGACAGCGCTTAACTGTAGCACTGTCTCCTGCACGGTCCGTGTGGTCCTCAGTCGGCACACAGGCGGCACACGGCTGCCGCACGTGTGCAACACTGATGTGCTACGTAAGCACACGGACACGGATAATTCCAGTAACGATTTTTCCGGTACCGGAATTATCTGGACGTGTGGGACAGGCCTAACAGACTGTCTAACAGAATGTCTAATTGCCAGCTGCTGCAAGTGATCGGTGCAACACAAGGAATGACCAAGGAGCCTGTGACATCTGCTCTGTGTCCAGTACGATCCGCGCTCCAGTGATCCCCATGTGTGCAGTATTTGCATAACGTGTAATACATGCAGAGGCGTAGCTAGAGCTTTTGCCGCCCGGGGCTGTTCCCGAGTTTGGCGCCCCCCCCCTCCCCCGGCTCAATACACACAAAGGTTACCAAAAATGGTTTTCCTGTTTTGTAGAACTTAACCCCTTCATGACCCAGCCTATTTTGACCTTAAAGACCTTGCCGTTTTTTGCAATTCTGACCAGTGTCCCTTTATGAGGTAATAACTCAGGAACGCTTCAACGCATCCTAGCGGTTCTGAGATTGTTTTTTCGTGACATATTGGGCTTCATGTTAGTGGTAAATTTAGGTCAATAAATTATGCATTTATTTGTGTTAAAAATGGAAATTTGGCGAAAATTTTGAAAATTTCGCAATTTTCACATTTTGAATTTTTATTCTGTTAAACCAGAGAGTTATGTGACACAAAATAGTTAATAAATAACATTTCCCACATGTTTACTTTACATCAGCACAATTTTGGAAACAAAATTTTTTTTTGCTAGGAAGTTATAAGGGTTAAAATTTGACCAGCGATTTCTCATTTTTACAACGAAATTTACAAAACCATTTTTTTTAGGGACCACCTCACATTTGAAGTCAGTTTGAGGGGTCTATATGGCTGAAAATACCCAAAAGTGACACCATTCTAAAAACTGCACCCCTCAAGGTACTCAAAACCACATTCAAGAAGTTTATTAACCCTTCAGGTGCTTCACAGCAGCAGAAGTAACATGGAAGGAAAAAATGAACATTTAACTTTTTAGTCACAAAAATTATCTTTTAGCAACAATTTTTTTATTTTTCCAATGGTAAAAGGAGAAACTGAACCATGTAAGTTGTCGTCCAATTTGTCCTGAGTACGCTGATACCTCATATGTGGGGGTAAACCACTGTTTGGGCGCACGGCAGGGCTTGGAAGGGAAGGAGCGCCATTTGACTTTTTGAATCAAAAATTGGCTCCACTCTTTAGCGGACACCATGTCACGTTTGGAGAGCCCCCGTGTGCCTAAAAATTGGAGCTCCCCCACAAGTGACCCCATTTTGGAAACTGGACGCCCCAGGGAACTTATCTAGATGCATAGTGAGCACTTTGAACCCCCAGGTGCTTCACAAATTGATCCGTAAAAATGAAAAAGTACTTTTTTTTCACAAAAAAATTCTTTTAGCCTCAATTTTTTCATTTTCACATGGGCAACAGGATAAAATGGATCCTAAAATTTGTTGGGCAATTTCTCCTGAGTACACTGATGCCTCATATGTGGGGGTAAACCACTGTTTGGGCACTTGGTAAGGCTCGGAAGGGAAGGAGCGCCATTTGACTTTTTGAATGAAAAATTATCTCCATCGTTAGCGAACACCATGTCGCGTTTGGAAAGCTCCTGTGTGCCTAAACATTGGCGCTCCCCCACAAGTGACCCCATTTTGGAAACTAGACCCCCCAAGGAACTTATTTAGATACCTAGTGAGCACTTTAAACCCTCAGGTGCTTCACAAATTGATCTGTAAAAATTAAAAAGTACTTTTTTTTTCACCAAAAAATTTTTTCGCCTCAATTTTTTCATTTTCACATGGGCAATAGGATAAAATGGATCATAAAATTTGTTGGGCAATTTCTTCTGAGTACACCGATACCTCATATGTGGGGGTAAACCACTGTTTGGGCACTCGGCAGGGCTCGGAAGGTAAGGCGCGCCATTTGACTTTTTGAATGGAAAATTAGCTCCAATTGTTAGCGGACACCATGTCGCGTTTGGAAAGCCCCTGTGTGCCTAAACATTGGAGCTCCCCCACAAGTGACCCCATTTTGGAAACTAGACCCCCCAAGGAACTTATCTAGATGCATATTGAGCACTTTAAACCCCCAGGTGCTTCACAGAAGTTTATAACGCAGAGCCATGAAAATAAAAAATAATTTTTCTTTCCTCAAAAATGATTTTTTAGCCTGGAATTTCCTATTTTGCCAAGGGTAATAGGAGAAATTGGACCCCAAATGTTGTTGTCCAGTTTGTCCTGAGTACGCTGATACCCCATATGTGGGGGTAAACCACTGTTTGGGCGCACGGCAGGGCTCGGAAGGGAAGGCACGCCATTTGGCTTTTTAAATGGAAAATTAGCTCCAATCATTAGCGGACACCATGTCACGTTTGGAGAGCCCCTGTGTGCCTAAACATTGGAGATCCCCCAGAAATGACCCCATTTTGGAAACTAGTCCACCAAAGGAACTAATCTAGATGTGTGGTGAGGACTTTCAACCCCCAAGTGCTTCACAGAAGTTTATAACGCAGAGCCATGAAAATTTAAAAAAAAAATTATTTTCTCAAAAATGATCTTTTAGCCTGCAATTTTTTATTTTCCCAAGGGTATCAGGAGAAATTTGACCCCAAAAGTTGTTGTCCAGTTTCTCCTGAGTACGCTGATACCCCATATGTGGGGGTAAACCACTGTTTGGGCACATGTGGGGGCTCGGAAGTGAAGTAGTGACGTTTTGAAATGCAGACTTTGATGGAATGCTCTGTGGGCGTCACGTTGCGTTTGCAGAGCCCCTGATGTGGCTTAACAGTAGAAACCCCCCACAAGTGACCCCATTTTGGAAACTAGACCCCCAAAGGAACTTATCTAGATGTGTGGTGAGCACTTTGAACCCCCAAGTGCTTCACAGAAGTTTATAATGCAGAGCCGTGAAAATAATAAATACGTTTTCTTTCCTCAAAAATAATTATTTAGCCCAGAATTTTTTAATTTTCCCAAGGGTAACAGGAGAAATTTGACCCCAATATTTGTTGTCCAGTTTCTCCTGAGTACGGTGATACCCCATATGTGGGGGTAAACTACTGTTTGGGCACATGCCGGGGCTCGGAATTGAAGTAGTGACGTTTTGAAATGCAGACTTTGATGGAATGCTCTGCGGGCGTCACGTTGCGTTTGCAGAGCCCCTGATATGGCTAAACAGTAGAAACCCCCCACAAAAGACCCCATTTTGGAAACTAGACCCCGAAAGGAACTTATTTAGATGTGTGGTGAGCACTTTGAACCCCCAAGTGCTTCATAGAAGTTTATAATGCAGAGCAGTGAAAATAATAAATACGTTTTCTTTCCTCAAAAATAATTATTTAGCCCAGAATTTTTTATTTTCCCAAGGGTTACAGGAGAAATTGGACCCCAAAAGTTGTTGTTCAGTTTCTCCTGAGTACGCTGATACCCCATGTGTGGAGGTAAACCACTGTTTGGGCACACGTCGGGGCTCAGAAGGGAAGTAGTGACTTTTGAAATGCAGACTTTGATGGAATGGTCTGCGGGCGTCACGTTGCGTTTGCAGAGCCCCTGCTGTGCCTAAACAGTAGAAACCCCCCACAAGTGACCGCATTTTAGAAACTAGACCCCCCAAGGAACTTATCTAGATATGTGGTGAGCACTTTGAACCCCCAAGTGCTTCACAGACGTTTACAACGCAGAGCCGTGAAAATAAAAACTCATTTTTCTTTCCTCAAAAATTATTTTTTAGCAAGCATTTTTTTATTTTTACAAGGGTAACAGGAGAAATTGGACCCCAGTAATTGTTGTGCAGTTTATCCTGAGTATGCTGGTACCCTATATGTGGGGGTAAACCACTGTTTGGGCACACGTCAGGGCTCGGAATTGAGGGAGCACCATTTGACTTTTTGAATACGAGATTGGCTGGAATCAATGGTGGCGCCATGTTGCGTTTGGAGACCCCTGATGTGCCTAAACAGTGGTAACCCCTCAATTCTACCTCCAACACTAACCCCAACACACCCCTAACCATAATCCCAGCTGTAGCCATAACCCTAATCACAACCCTAACCCCAACACACCCCTAACCCTAACCACAACCCTAATTCCAACCCTAACCCTAAGGCTATGTGCCCACGTTGCGGATTCGTGTGAGATTTTTCAGCATCATTTTTGAAAAATCCGCGGGTAAAAGGCACTGCGTTTTACCTGCGGATTTTCCGCGGATTTCCAGTGTTTTTTGTGCGGATTTCACCTGCGGATTCCTATTGAGGAACAGGTGTAAAACGCTGCGGAATCCGCACAAAGAATTGACATGCTGCGGAAAATACAACGCAGCGTTTCCGCGCGGTATTTTCCGCACCATGGGCACAGCTGATTTGGTTTCCATATGTTTACATGGTACTGTAAACCTGATGGAACACTGCTGCGGATCCGCAGCCAAATCCGCACCGTGTAAAGGTATGTGCACACACTGCGGAAAACGCTGCGGATCCGCAGCAGTTTCCCATGAGTTTACAGTTCAATGTTAACATATGGGAATCAAAAATTGCTGTACACATGCTGCGGAAAAACTGCACGGAAACGCAGCGGTTTACATTCCGCAGCATGTCACTTCTTTGTGCGGATTCCGCAGCGGTTTTACAACTGCTCAAATAGAAAATCGCAGTTGTAAAACCGCAGTGAAATGCGCAGAAAAAATGCGGTAAATCCGCCATAAATCCGCAGCCGTTTAGCACTGAGGATTCATCAAATCCGCAGCGGAAAAATCCGCAGAGGACCAGAATACGTGTGCACATACCGAAACCCTACCCCTAACCCTACCCCTAACCCTACCCCTAACCCTAGCCCTAACCCTACCCCTACCCCTAACCCTAACCCTACCCCTAACCCTACCCCTAACCCTACCCCTAACCCTACCCCTAACCCTACCCCTAACCCTACCCCTAACCCTACCCCTAGCCCTAACCCTAACCCTACCCCTACCCCTAACCCTACCCCTAACCCTACCCCTAACCCTAGCCCTAACCCTAGCCCTACCCCTAACCCTACCCCTAACCCTAACCCTACCCCTAACCCTAGCCCTAACCCTAGCCCTAACCCTAACCCTAACCCTACCCCTAACCCTATTCTAACATTAGTGGAAAAAAAAAATTCTTTATTTTTTTTATTGTCCCTACCTATGGGGGTGACAAAGGGGGGGGGGGTCAATTATTATTTTTTTTATTTTGATCACTGAGATATAATCTATCTCAGTGATCAAAATGCACTTTGGAACGAATCTGCCGGCCGGCAGATTCGGCGGGCGCACTGCGCATGCGCCCGCCATTTTGGAAGATGGCGGCGCCCGGGGAGAAGACGGACGGACCCTGGCAGGATCGGTAAGTATGATGGGGTGGGGGGGAGCACGGGGGGGGGATCGGAGCATGGGGGGGTGAATCGGAGCGCGGGAGGGGTGAAACGGAGCACGGGGGTGGAACGGAGAACGGGGGGGTGGAATGGAGCACGGGGGTGGAACGGAGCACGGGGGGGTGGATCGGAGTGCAGGGGGGGTGATTGGAGCACGGGGAGGGTGATTGGAGCACGGGGGGAGCGGACAAGAGCACGGGGGGAGCGGAGCACAGGACGGAGGGGAGCCGGAGCAGTGTACCGGACAGATCGGTGGGCTGGGGGGGCGATCGGTGGGGTGGGGGCACATTAGTGTTTCCAGCCATGGCCGATGATATTGCAGCATCGGCCATGGCTGGATTGTAATATTTCAACAGTTATAATAGGTGAAATATTACAAATCGCTCTGATTGGCAGTTTCACTTTCAACAGCCAATCAGAGCGATCGTAGCCACGAGGGGGTGAAGCCACCCCGCCTGGGCTAAACTACCACTCCCCCTGTCCCTGCAGATCGGGTGAAATGGGAGTTAACCCTTTCACCCGATCTGCAGGGACGCGATCTTTCCATGACGCCACATAGGCGTCATGGGTCGGATTGGCACCGACTTTCATGACGCCTACGTGGCGTCAAAGGTCGGGAAGGGGTTAAACTGGGCCTAATGGTGTCACCCCCACATGCCAAACCTGTGACTTAATACCACCACACCATGACCAGAGCACATAGTGACCGAATAATACTACATACAAGGGACAAATACCACCGCACCATTTCCAGACCACATATTACCACCACATAGTGACTGAATACTACAATACTGATCAGTAATAAAAATAAAAAAACACAATACTATCACCATAAGTGCCAGTATTCACAGGAGATCTGTACTTAGTATGCAGTGTCTGTGTAGAGGTAATACAGAGATCACTGGTGGTATTATACACAGGAACTCTGTATATAATGTATAGATAATACAGTGATCACTGGTGACATTGTACACAGGACCGCTGTATATAGTATACAGTGTATAGTGTCAGTGTATAGGTAACACTGACTCACCAGTGACGTCTCTAGGTGAAGTCCTTCATCTTTCATCCAGCACAGACCGCCATCATTCCTTCCAGCCAGGACTCGTTTCTGCAGGAAATAACACAGTTATCTCGAGCTCCGCTCGCAGAACACATTACTTAATTTTTCACAACTTCTACATTACACCACATGAAGAAAAAAATGTGACATAGTGTCACTCTGCACAGTAACAGGACCGCCCCCTCATTTAAAACAGTATACTCAAAAAATAAAATAAATACATCACTGCAGTAATAATATCCCTTAATTACCCCCTATGGTAATAATATTCCCCACCCTGGCCCCGTTTATCTCATTCCTGGCTCCAGCCATATGTTCTCGCATCCTGCCCTCATGAGTATCCATTCTACCCCATATGATCTCCCCATCCTGCCCCACCAGCCTCCATCGTATCCGTCCTGCCCCATGATCCAATCCTGCCCCATGATCCAATCCTGCCCCGTGTCTCCAATCATGCCCCGTATCTACATTCTGCCCATGCCTCAAGTCCTGCCCCCAGTGTGTCCAGCATATTACCCCCATGTTGTCCAGCATTGCCCCAGTGTGTCCAGCATATTACCCCCAGTGTGTCCAGCAATCTGCCCCAGTGTCCAGCATTGCCCCAGTGTGTCCAGAAATCTGTCCCAGGGTCTCCAGCATTGCCCCAGTGTGCACAGCAATCTGCCCCAGTGTGCACAGCAATCTGCCACAGTGTCCAGCATTGCCCCAGCGTGTCCAGCAATCTGCCCCAGTGTCCAGTATTGCCCCAGTGTCCAGAAATCTGCCCCAGGGTCTCCAGCATTGCCCCAGTATATCCAGAAATCTGCCCCAGTGTGTCCAGAAATCTGCCCCAGGGTCTCCAGCATTGCCTCAATGTGTCCAGAAATCTGCCCCAGGGTCTCCAGTATTGCCCCAGTGTGTCCAGCATTGCCCCAGTGTGTCCAGCATTGCCCCCAGTGTGTCCAGCAATCTGCCCCAGTGTCCAGCAATCTGCCCCAGTGTCCAAAATTGCCCCAGTGTGTCCAGAAATCTGCCCCAGGGTCTCCAGCATTGCCCCCAGTGTGTCCAGCATTGCCCCCAGTGTGCACAGCAATCTGCCCCAGTGTGCACAGCAATCTGCCCCAGAGTGCACAGCAATCTGCCCCAGCATGCACAGCAATCTGCCCCAGCGTGCACAGCAATCTGCCCCAGCGTGCACAGCAATCTGCCCCAGCGTGCACAGCATTGCCCCAGCGTGTCCAGCAATCTGCCCCAGTGTCCAGAAATCTGCCCCAGGGTCTCTAGCATTGCCCCAGTATGTCCAGAAATCTGCCCCAGTGTGTCCAGAAGTCTGCCCCAGGGTCTCCAGCATTGCCTCAATGTGTCCAGAAATCTGCCCCAGGGTCTCCAGTATTGCCCCAGTGTGTCCAGCAATCTGCCCCATGGTCTCCTGTATTGCCCCAGTGTGTCCAGCATTCTGCCCCATCCCCATGGTCTCCAGTATTGCCCCAGTGTGTCCAGCATTCTGCCCCATGGTCTTCAGTATTGCCCCAGTGTGTCCAGCATTCTGCCCCATGGTCTCCAGTATTGCCCCAGTGTGTCCAGCAATCTGCCCCATGGTCTCCAGTATTGCCCCGGTGTGTCCAGCAATCTGCCCCATGGTCTCCAGTATTGCCCCAGTGTCTCCAGCATTGCCCCTAGAGTCAGACATAAAGAAAAAAAAAATCCTCACCTCTCCCGTTCCTAGCGCAGGTCCGGTGCAGCCAGTCAGCATCTCTCCGGCTCTGCAACGCTCAGGACAGAGAGGCTGAGCGGCGCGCACAGTGATGACGTCATCGCGCCCTCTGCCCTGAGACGTCGCAGAGTCAGAGGGCGCTGAAGACGCTGCAGCTGCCGCAGGAACCAGGAGAGGTGAGTATTAGAGCGGGAACCGGGGGTGGGGGGAGCCTGGTCTTGGCGGCGGACGGCGCCGCCCGAAGATTTAAAGTGCCCGCGTCTTTTTTTTTTTTTTTCCTTCCTCCTCCTGCAGCGCCGGCCCCCCGCATTGTGCCGCCCGGGGCGGCCCGCCCCCCCCCCCCCGCACCTCCGTTCCTACGCCACTGAATGCATGCTTAGGCCGGCGTCACACTGGCGTATTGCATCCGATGCAAGAGCATCGGATGCGATATGCTAATGACACTCGGCTCCTGCTCGCAGCAGAGCAGGAGCCGAGTGTCATGCGTCTGTGCTCCGATTCTCTCGCACAGGGAGCATCGGAGCACAGCTGCGGAGGAATTTCTCCATCTCCTCCATTGCTGGGATCCACTTATAACGCACATCACTCGGATGATATCCGAGTGGTGTGCGCTGTCTCACTCGCACCCATAGGCTTATATGGGTGCGAGTGAGCCGAGATTTTTCCTCGGTCCGAGACAATCGCAGCATGCTGCGATTGTCTCGGACTGAGGAAAACGGCCGACAAAAAGTCAGCTGCTGGGAGCTGCCCCATAGCTTAACTTTGGTCCTAGTGCAATGCGATTTTTTATCGCATTGCACTCGGCCATTTAAAACGCCAGTGTAATGCCGGCCTAATAGTGTAACTTCTCTCCTAATGTAACGTGTAGATTTCCTGTACCTGCTGTACTGTATGACGCTGCCCTGCTACATTTCTCACTTATGTTCTTTCTTATCTGTACACAATCGTATGTTATATCTGGAGCGCCCCCACGTTAGGGCAATGGGGTACTCGGATCCGGACCCTCCTGTAGTCAGTGGGAATGTCATGGTGGCTTGACCCGGTCCGTGGCCCTTTGAGGGGCATCCAATAAAAGGACAACAGTTTATAGGATAATGTTCGTGACGCCACCTGTGGTATTCGGTCAGGGTGACCGACGCTGCTTAGGGGTCCACTGGGGTGATGTTATGGCAGCTAGATAGCATACCTTCCCACAGGTGAAATATGTCCCCAGGGCTTCCCAGAGTGTAGATGGTGGATGTGTAATAGAGTGCAGGGTTGAGTATGTCACCACGGAACAGACAGACCAACTGTTGAAGGGGATTTTTGTTAACAGGGGTAAAATTCTCCTCATAGGGAGTAAACAGGGGGTTAATAGAGACAAATCAAACAGTAAACAGTTAAGCGGAATCAAAAGGGTTAATGAGTGTTCTTGTAACTTATCAGTCCAGGGAGATCCTGACTGGAGGGTCCTTTTTCCAACGTAGGTACAGTCACCAGCAGGGCTTGAGATCCTGAAGTCTCTTCTCTGTCTCCTGGAAACTCCGGGGTTAAGTCTCTGCAGCCTGTTCTTCTCAAAGTGAAACTGGAACCAGGAAGTAGCACAGTCTCCCCCATCACTGCTGCAGGAGTCTCTGTAAGCCTGGCAGCTTCTCTGTAGTAACGATGTCACACACACACTGGGCAGTTACTTATCACACTCAGGGATCTTTGCTTGTCACTTCGCTCACCAGTGCTGCACCCACTGCTGCACCAGTGCTGCACCCAAGTCACTATCTCTGCGCTGTCAGGTGAAGAGTCTTCTCTGGTTCAGGAGGCTTTTGAGTCTACACCCTCACATACAGCCTTCAGTAAGGTGGGTATCTCAGTCTCAGTGCCCTCACGGGGAGCACTGCTTTTAGGGGAGCACGGCGCTGCAGCCTGCCCTCTCTTTGGTGCGCTGCCCTCTCTCTGCTCTCCTGCACTTTTCTGACCACACCCCTCTCTCTTCCCAGCAGTCACCTCGTCCCCTCTGTCCAGGGTAGAAAGTCTTCCCCCCAACAACCCAGCTGTCTGAATAAGTGGTTCCAGGCAAGGAGCAGGGAAAGCAACCTCCTTACAGATGGTGGATGGTGCAAGGCGCAATGAATAACGAGGACACAAGGGTGCAGTCTCTTTACCTTTACTGAAGGCTTCAGCATCCACAGTCCAGGGTAAGGACCACAGGGTAGGCAGAGTCCGGCCGGTCTGAAGGCAAATCCAGAGTCCCCTTATCCAGGAGGAATTCAATAGCCTTCCCCTAGCGCACAGTAACACAGTAGGTCCCTACTTGCATAAGCTCTAATAAGGTCCTCACTGTTATTACTCCTCTCTGTCCCCCAGCTGGTGTGGATAGGACAAACCCGTATGACTGACCCTAGAGACGCCACGGCCCCCACAAGTTGCCACTGTGTCTTCTTAGGTATTAAGGTCGAGCAGCTAACGTGGAATTAACTGTCCTGCCAGCCTCTGAAGTAACGGCATAGTGCGCTTTACTCCCTCGGTGTTCTGGCTACCGGATCTGCGCTTCAGATGGAGGCAGCCTGCTTCTAGCTGGTCTCCCACTGATGTTTCACTCCTGTTGCTATGACTTCTTTTCTCACTCACTACAGCACAATTCTCTTCGTGTCCTTTCCTTGGATGCTGCCGCATGGAATGCAGGCGCAGCTCCGTGTACCCTCGTCCTCCTCAGACCGTAGTCTGGATCTGACTGGAGATCACTCCAGCTAGCTCGACCTGGAGACCTTTCCTCGTCGGTCCCCAGCCAGGAACTCACTAACTTCCTCCCCAACCCACCAGTTTTACCCTAATGTGAAGTGTGTGTGGCTGTGATACCTGGACAGAAGATCTCCTTCATTGCCTTCAGACGTAACATCACTCCCCCTGGTGGAAGAACAACATTACTGCAATGAACCAGGACTCTGGGGTGCTGCTCCCCCCCCCCCCCCCCCCCGTTAAATCCAGTACTCCCGGACTGGGAAAGAGAAAACAACAATGCATCAGCAAAAGACATGCAAAATTTTTGAAATGCTAATAAACAAGTTAATATATAATGAGCTTCCCTTTATGGGAGGTAAGAACACTTGAACGCTACGAACAATAACATATTTACACTGTGCATACAACTTTTAAGGGCAAATTGAAAAACCATTACTATCTATCTATGAAACATAATTTCCCATACAGGTATTCTATCTTACTAAGTGCAAGTACCCTGTAAGGGTATACTATCATTAACCCTTAAGGTGCTAATCAACATTTTCCTTATCTCTCTTCTGTCTACCCCCACGGGCCTACGGCATTTCCTTTCCTAAAACCTATCATTTTATTTAAAGTACATCACTTTAACATTTTATTCTAAGCATTATAAAACATTCTATCACTATCTAACCTGCTACATACTATCTGCTATGCAAACATTATTGCTATCTAACTTCTTAAGGCAAAATGCAACAAGTAAACATTCCCTTTAACCCCTTTCTGACATTAGACGTACTATCCCGTGGAGGTGGGGTGGGCCCGTATGACCACCGACGGGATAGTACGTCATATGCGATCGGCAGCACTCACGGGGGGAGCGCGGCCGATCGCGGCCGGGTGTCAGCTGCCTATCGCAGCTGACATCCGGCACTATGTGCCAGGAACGGTCACGGACCGCCCCCGGCACATTAACCCCCGGCACACCGCGATCAAACATGCCGGCGGTATAGGGAAGCATCCCGCAGGGAGGGGGCTCCCTGCGTGCTTCCCTGAGACCCCAGCAGCAACGTGATGTGATCGCGCTGCTGCGAGGGTCTATATACCTCCCTCCCTGTAGCAGGCCTGGATCCAAAATGGCCGCAGCATCTGGGTCCTGCAGGAAGTGAGGTGGCTTACCAAGTGCCTGCTCAGAGCAGGCGCGTGGTAAGCCTGCACTGCTGTAAGTCAGATCGGTGATCTGACAGAGTGCTATGCAAACTGTCAGATCATCGATCTGTGATGTCTCCCCCTGGGACAAAGTAAAAAAGAAAAAAAAAAATTTCCAAATGTGTAAAAAAAAATAATTCCTAAACAATGAAAAAAAATATATTATTCCCATAAATACGTTTCTTTATCCAAATAAAAAAAAAAACAATAAAAGTACACATATTTGGTATCGCCGCATCTGTAACGACCCAGCCTATAAAACTGTCCCACTAGTTAACCCCTTCAGTAAACACCGTAAGAAAAAAAAAAAAAACGAGGCAAAAAACAACGCTTTATTATCATACCGCCGAACAAAAAGTGGAATAACACGCAATCAAAAAGACGGATATAAATAAACATGGTACCGCTGAAAACGTCATCTTGTCCCGCCAAAAATGAGCTACCATACAGCATCATCAGCAAAATAATAAAAAAGTTATAGTCCTGAGAATAAAGAGATGCAAAAATAATTGTTTCTATAAAATAGTTTTTATCGTATAAAAGCGCCAAAACATAAAAAAATTATATAAATGAAGTATCGCTGTAATCGTACTGACCCGAAGAATAAAACTGCTTTATCAATTTTACCAAACGCGGAACGGTATAAACGCCTCCCCCAAAAGAAATTAATGAATAGCTGGTTTTTGGTCATACTGCCTCACAAAAATTGGAATAAAAAGCGATCAAAAAATGTCACGTGCCCGAAAATGTTACCAATAAAAACGTCAACTCGTCCCGCAAACAACAAGACCTCACATGACTCTGTGGACCAAAATATGGAAAAATTATAGCTCTCAAAATGTGGTAACGCAAAAAATATTTTTTGCAATAAAAAGCGTCTTTCAGTGTGTGACGGCTGCCAATCATAAAAAATCCGCTAAAAAACCTGCTATAAAAGTAAATCAAACCCCCCTTCATCACGCCCTTAGTTAGGTAAAAATTAAAAAAATGTATTTATTTCCATTTTCCCATTAGGGCTAGGGATAGGGCTAGGGTAAGGGTTAGGGCTAGGGTTAGGGTTAGGGCTAGGGTTAGGGCTAGGGTTAGGGTTAGGGCTAGGGTTAGGGTTAGGGTTGGGGCTAGAGTTAAGGGTACAGTTAGGGTTGGGGCTAAAGTTAGGGTTAGGGTTGGGGCTAAAGTTACTGTTAGGGTTTAGATTACATTTACGGTTGGGAATAGGGTTGGGATTAGGGTTAGGGGTGTGTCAGGGTTAGAGGTGTGGTTAGGGTTACTATTGGGATTAGGGTTAGGGGTGTGTTTGGATTAGGGTTTCAGTTATAATTTGGGGGGTTTCCACTGTTTAGGCACATCAGGAGCTCTTCAAACGCGACATGGCGTCCGATCTCAATTCCAGCCAATTCTCCGTTGAAAAAGTAAAACAGTGCTCCTTCCCTTCCGAGCTCTCCCGTGTGCCCAAACAGGGGTTTACCCCAACATATGGGGTATCAGCGTACTCAGGACAAATAGGACAACAACTTTTGGGGTCCAATTTCTCCTGTTACCCTTGGGAAAATACAAAACTGGGGGCTAAAAAATAATTTTTGTGGGGAAAAAAAGATTTTTTATTTTCACGGCTCTGCGTTATAAACTGTAGTGAAACACTTGGGGGCTCAAATTTCTCACAACACATCTAGATAAGTTCCTTGGAGGGTCTAGTTTCCAATATGGGGTCACTTGTGGGGGGTTTCTACTGTTTAAGTACATTAGGGGCTCTGCAAACGCAATGTGACGCCTGCAGACCATTCCATCTAAGTCTGCATTCCAAATGGCGCGCCTTCCCTTCCGAGCCCTCCCATGCGCCCAAACGCATGCGCCCATGCGCCCCACATATGGGGTATCAGCGTACTCAGGACAAATTGGACAAACTCTTTTGGGGTCGAATTTCTCCTCTTACCCTTGGGAAAATACAAAACTGGGGGCTAAAAAATAATTTTTGGGGGAAAGTTTTTTTTTTTAATTTTCACGGCTCTGCGTTATAAACTGTAGTGAAACACTTGGGGGTTCAAAGCTCTCACAACACATCTAGATGAGTTCCTTAGGGGGTCTAATTTCCAAAATGGTGGCACTTGTGGGGGGTTTCTACTGTTTACGTACATTAGGGGCTCTGTAAATGCAATGTGACACCTGCAGACCATTCCATCTAAGTCTGCATTCCAAATGGCACTCCTTCCCTTCTGAGCCCTCCCATGCGTCAAAACAGTGGTTCCCCCCCACATATGGGGTATCAGCGCACTCAGGACAAATTGGACCACAACTTTTGGGATCCAATTTCTCCTGTTACCCTCGGGAAAATACAAAACTGGGGGCTAAAAAATAATTTATGTGGGAAAAAAATTTTGTTTTATTTTTACGGCTCTGCATTATAAACTTCTGTGAAGCCCTTGGTGGGTCTCTACTTTCCAAAATGGTGTCACTTGTGGGGGGTTTCACGGTTTAGGCACATCAGTGGCTCTCCAAAAGCAACATGGCGTCCCATCTCAATTCCTGTCAATTTTGCATTGAAAAGTCAAACGGCGCTCCTTCCCTTCCGAGCTCTCCCATGCGCCCAAACAGTGGTTTACCCCCACATATGGGGTATCAGCGTACTCAGGACAAATTGTACAACAACTTTTGGGGTCCAATTTCTTCTCTTACCCTTTGGAAAATAAAAAATTGGGGGCAAAAAGATAATTTTTGTGAAAAAATATGATTTTTTATTTTTACGGTTCTGCATTATAAACTTCTGTGAAGCACTTGGTGGGTCAAAGTGCTCACCACACCTCTAGATAAGTTCCTTAGGGGGTCTACTTTCCAAAATGGTGTCACTTGTGGGGGGTTTCAATGTTTAGGCACATCAGTGGCTCTCCAAACGCAACATGGTGTCCCATCTCAATTCCTGTCATTTTTGCATTGAAATGTCAAACGGCGCTCCTTCCTTTCCGAGCTCTCCCATGCACCCAAACAGTGGTTTATCCCCACATATGGGGTATCAGCGTACTCAGGACAAATTGTACAACAACTTTTGGGGTCCAATTTCTTCTTTTACTCTTGGGAAAATAAAAAATTGGGGGCGAAAAGATAATTTTTGTGAAAAAATATGATTTTTTTATTTTTACGGTTCTGCATTATAAACTTCTGTAAAGCACTTGGTGGGTCAAAATGCTCACCACACCTCTAGATAAGTTCCTTAGGGGGTCTACTTTCTAAAATGGTGTCACTTGTGGGGGGTTTCAATGTTTAGGCACATCAGTGGCTCTCCAAACGCAACATGGTGTCCCATCTCAATTCCTGTCATTTTTGCATTGAAAAGTCAAACGGCGCTCCTTCCCTTCCGAGCTCTCCCATGCGCCCAAACAGTGGTTTATCCCCACATATGGGGTATCAGCGTACTCAGGACAAATTGTACAACAACTTTTGGGGTCCAATTTCTCCTGTTACCCTTGGTAAAATAAAACAAATTGGAGGTGAATTAAATTTTTTTGTGAAAAAAAAGTTGAATGTTCATTTTTATTTAAACATTCCAAAAATTCCTGTGAAGCACCAGAAGGGTTAATAAACTTCTTGAATATGGTTTTGAGCACCTTGAGGGGTGCAGTTTTTAGAATGGTGTCACACTTGGTTATTTTCTATCATATAGACCTCTCAAAATGACTTCAAATGAGATGTGGTCCCTAAAAAAAATGGTGTTGTAAAAATGAGAAATTGCTGGTCAACTTTTAACCCTTATAACTCCCTAACAAAAAAAAAAAATTGGTTCCAAAATTGTGCTGATGTAAAGTAGACATGTGGGAAATGTTACTTATTAAGTATTTTGTGTGACATATCTCTGTGATTTAATTGCATAAAAATTCACAGTTGGAAAATTGTGAAATTTTCAAAATTTTCGCCAAATTTCCATTTTTTTCACAAATAAACGCAGGTAATATCAAAGAAATGTTACCACTATCATGAAGTACAATATGTCATGAGAAAACAGTTTCAGAATCACTGGGATCCGTTGAAGCGTTCCAGAGTTATAACCTCATAAAGGGACAGTGGTCAGAATTGTAAAATTGGCCCGGTCATTAACGTGCAAACCACCCTTGGGGATAATGGGGTTAAGAGGAAACTCAAGTCTTTTTTGAGGTAGTGCAAACAATCAACAAGCAAGTTATCACTTTTAAACAGCAAAACTTTCACAAAGTCCTCAGGAACAGTTTCTTCGCAAAGTCTTCTTTTTGTAAAACCAGTAGAGAGCACCTTTAAGAAGGTGCAAACTATGTACAACGGACAGTTTGTGAACCATTCACCGTCCATGATTCCAATGTTCTCTTTAAAGCAATGATGAAGTTGTGCAAAACTTGAAACAATAGGGATCCCGGGTAAACAAAGGGATCCCTTTAAGTGTTAACCCAGAACGGGTTTTAAAGCAGCAAGAGATAACCAGTTAACTATTTACAGCATCGGTTTTTCGAGGTTTATTGCAATTCTGGAGGTAGCAGTGGTTGAGGTAGCCCGGCTGGATACTGGCGGCTACCAAGTGCTACATAAGGGACTCCCTCACTCCAGATGGGGGTCTGAGTACCCACAGTCTTCTGTTTAGGAGCAGCTGGAGCACAGGCCATCACCGAAGTCAACTCTTTGACCACCACAGTGGTAGTGGTGGCAACGGTACATGTCGTGGTCCTGATGATGGTACACGTCGGGGTAACGGTTGTGGTCTTTGTAATAGCAGTAGTCTGGACGCAAGGTGGCACTGTTGCCACGGGAGACGATTGGGCTGGAGTTTTGGCATGGTGCACCGCAGGGTCTCTCTTTTTGTGCATGTTTAAGGCGAACCAGCCCTTCTCACCAAAGTGCCTGGTGTATGTGACGGTGTCTCCCGGGTAAAGGTCTCGGTCTGGATGGCCTTCCTGAAGGGGGGATTCCACGTCCCTCCTATTTACAAAGACCTCGGCGTACAGTCTTTGCTCTTTGATGAAGCCCCATCCTCCTCGGAGTTTGAAGGCTACGACTGTGCCCTGCTTACGCGGGGCCTGGTGAGTGTTGCGGTCCTTGCGGGCCTGGGCCTTAACTGCTAGGTCCCGTTGGTCATGAGCCTGGTGTTGGGCCTGGTATTCCTCCTCTTTCTCCTCCCACTTTCAGGCAAGTTGGGCCTGGTAGTCCTCCCAACTTAGAACCTCCACTGTCTCTCCTTTTTGTCGTTCTGCCCCGGGGAACCCCATGAAATCCGGTCCGGGGTTCACCCAGCAGTACACAGTCCGCTCTGCATAGATTTCACCCATCCGGGTGATGGGCACGATTTGGGCCGGCATAAACTGTTCCATCCCCGTGGCCCGGTCCCATGGCTCGAGATGCTGCAGGCAGTATGTTCCGCGCGAAGGGGGCGCTGCTACGGGGCCTACCAATAGGCCTTCTGTCACCGAGGCAGGGTCAGTCTGCTTACCTGCCGCAGCGGTACCCCCGATGTCGGCTGGCTCTGCTGACGACGGCGTCGGCGGTGGTTCTAGCAGCGGCTCCTGTGGCGGTGTCAGTGGCGGTAGCTCCTCCACAGGGATCGTCTGGTACGGGGCTTTGGTCTTCACCCGCAGCTGGAAAAGCTGTTTGATCAGTTCATCTACCCCAATCTGTAGGGAATCAGCATCAGCGGTGGAGGCATGGTTGTCACGTCCCTCTGGGTAGCTGGGGGAGTCCTCTGCTCCGACCCCACGCTCTGGCTCCGGGGTGCTGGCCATGGCGTCTTCCACTTGGCTCACTTCCTCGTCCTTTTCCCGCTCTCTCCTCCGAGGGTGGTTCCTGTTTCATTGTCTCCATCCGCCATTGAGGATCAGGAGGCGGATCTCAGCTGCTGACGGACACGTCCTCAAGGTACAAAGATATTTAGACTGGGCGGCCATTGTTTTTTGCGCTTCTCAGTTCATTCACTCCCACAACTCCACGCCCTTCTTCTTTTCCAGCGCTCCTCGTGGCGCAGTACTGGCGGTGCTTTTGGCGGGAATTTTGGTGGCAAATAGCAATACACAGTCCTTAAGCACAAACAGTTCAAACACAATTCTGGCTCAGTTCTTAGGCACACATGATTCGATTTTCAGGCTTAAGTAGATCCTGTTCGTAAATAGGTTCCAAAAAGTTGGAGCGCCCCCACGTTAGGGCACTGGGGTACTCGGATCCGGGCCCTCCTGTAGTCAGTGGGAATGTCATGGTGGCTTGACCCGGTCCGTGGCTCTTTGAGGGGCGTCCAATAAAAGGACAACAGTTTATAGGATAATGCTCGTGACGCCACCTGTGGTATTCGGTCAGGGTGACCGACGCTGCTTAGGTTTCCACTGGGGTGATGTTATGGCAGCTACATGGTATACCTTCCCACAGGTGAAGTATGTCCCCAGGGCTTCCCAGAGTGTAGATGGTGGATGGTGGATGGTGCAAGGCGCAATGAATAATGAGGACACAAGGGTGCAGTCTCTTTACCTTTACTGAAGGCTTCAGCATCCACAGTCCAGGGTAGGGACCACAGGGTAGGCAGAGTCCGGCCGGTCTGAAGGCAAATCCAGAGTCCCCTTATCCAGGAGGAAGTCAATAGCCTTCCCCTAGCGCACAGTAACACAGTAGGTCCCTACTTGCATAAGCTCCAATAAGGTCCTCACTGTTATTACTCCTCTCTGTCCCCCAGCTGGTGTGGATAGGACAAACCCGTATGACTGATGGCCTGAGGCTTTTTATAGGGACCCTAGAGACGCCACGGCCCCGACAAGTTGCCACTGTGTCTTCTTAGGTATTAAGGTCGGGCAGCTAACGTGGAATTAACTGTCCTGCCAGTCTCTGAAGTAACGGCATAGAGCGCTTTACTCCCTCGGTGTTCTGGCTACCGGACCTGCGCTTGAGATGGAGGCAGCCTGCTTCTAGCTGGTCTCCCACTGATATTTCACTCCTGTTGCTATGACTTCTTTTCTCACTCACTACAGCACAATTCTCTTCGTGTCCTTTCCTGGGATGCTGCCGCATGGGATGCAGGCGCAGCTCCGTGTACCCTCGTCCTCCTCAGACCGTAGTCTGGATCTGAGTGGAGATCACACCAGCCAGCTCGACCTGGAGACCTTTCCTCGTCCCCAGCCAGGAACTTCCTAACTTCCTCCCCAACCCACCAATTTTACCGTAATGTGAGGAGTGGCCTAGTAGATAGAACCTTTGCTCCCCCTGGTGGACTGGAGTGTTAAGTGTGTGTGTGGCTGTGATACCTGGACA
Source organism: Ranitomeya imitator (assembly GCF_032444005.1). NCBI lineage: Eukaryota > Metazoa > Chordata > Amphibia > Anura > Dendrobatidae > Ranitomeya > Ranitomeya imitator. Next base: position 710,923,054 of record NC_091282.1, on the reverse strand, counting down.
GAAGATCTCCTTTATTGCCTTCAGATGTAACATCACTCCCCCTGGTGGAAGAACAACATTACTGCAACGAACCAGGACTCTTGGGCGCTGCATATCTGTATATGGTGTCTGGCGGTGGCGGAGCAGCCGGCGAGCTCTTTGTCTTCTCCTGGGTGCAGGGATACCCCGGCTGCTCCCCGCTGCCCCTCGACTGCCCGCCCGGTTATACCCACCGCCTGCATCCTGTGCCCACGGCCCTTGGCAGCGGACTGAGCGGTAGCAAAGGTTGCTGGGAATTTTGCTCATCCTCTCGGCCCGGCAGGAATACAATGAAGGATCTGAAGAAGTATACTGTATGACAGAAGGTCTGCTGCAGTTTGCCATCCTGCTGAGCCTGGTCGGGGTGCGGCTGGACCTGGACTCCTAGCTGCCGCCCATCAGGGAGATCATCCTGGGCACCAGCTCTGCCTACTCGCAGATCCTCTTTCACAGCCTGAGGGACACTTGAGAGGGCTCCAGTCTGCACCCCAAGAGCCCCGACCTGGACTCCTTCACTGCCCGGAGGCTGTTGGAGGTGAGGGTGCCGGGGGACACACGGGTGTCCCGGACAGAGGTCAGCGCCTGGCTGGTGCACACGGTGTCTGCGGATGCCGCGGAGACCGGCGCGGCCAGTGCCCTGCTCCCCACGGGCTCCAATGAGGAGGGCGGCGGCACCGAGACCCTGAGCCACGGCGAAGGCCTGAGCCAGCCACCTGCAGGGAGCAGCAGCCTACAGCCGAGCCATGGCAGCCCCTCAGCGCCGCACACGGGCAGCGGTGCCAGCCCCGGAGACTATACCAAAGAGGTTCTGCCTACATCCAAGATTTCTCCCGAATATCCCCCATCCTCTGGAATTCCATGCCTCAACACGTCCGATTATCCACCACCCTCGGATCCTTCAGATGGAACCTGAAAACCCATCTCTTCAGGAAAGCCTACAGCCAATAACCGAGCCGCCGCCTCACCACTGCCAGAGTCGCCGCCTCACCACTGCCAGAGCCGCCGCCTCACCACCGCCAGAGCCGCCGACTGACCCCTACCTTCTCTCTCTTCCAAACTATCCCATAGAATGTAAGTCCGCAAGGACAGGGTCCTCTCCCCTCTGTATCAGTCCGTCACTGTAAACTTGTTTACTGTAAACGATATCTATAACCCTGTATGTAACCCCTTTCTCATGTACAGCACCATGGAATTAATGGTGCTATATAAATAAATAATAATAATAATATATCAGACTGCTCTTCTAGTCTACCAATAAAGAAGCCAATAAAAATATATTAATTGTTATAAAAAAATCTTGTATGTTCACAGCACAGACCACCACATTATGGGTGTCAGGTCCGAGCATTCCTACATGAACAGTTTCCTGGAAAGTGGATTGGTCGTCGTGGGCCAGTTGAATGGCCACCGAGGTCTCCCGATCTGATCCCCATAGACTTTTATCTTTGGGGTCATCTGAAGGCAATTGTCTATGCTGTGAAGAGATGTGCAGTATCTGAAACAACGGATACTGGAAGCCTATGCTAGCATTTCTTCTGCGATGTTGCTATCAGTGTGTCAAGAGTTGGAGAAGAGGGTTGCATTGACAATCCAACACAATGGGCAGCACTTTGAACTCATTTTATAAGTGGTCGTAAACTTGTAAATAACTCATGAAAGAATAAAGTTACATTAAAACCAAGCACACCATTGTTTTTCTTGTGAAATTCTCAATAAGTTTGATGTGTCACATTACCCTTTTCCCATTGAAAAAGATAAAGTTGGATCCAAAATGGCCGACTTCAAAATGGCCACCATGGTCACGACCCACCTTGAAAAGTTTTCCCCTCCCATATACTAATGTACCACAAACAGGAAGTTGATAACATCAACCATTCCCATTTTATTTAGGTGTAACCATATAAATGGCCCACCCTGTATATATACAGTTGTGGCCAAAAGTATTAACACCCCTGCAATTCTGTCAGATAATACTCAGTTTCTTTGGTATTATTATCTTCATTTAATTTGTCTTAAATGAAAAAAACAGAAGAGAATGAAGCCAAAAGCAAAACATTGATCATTTCACACAAAACTCCAAAAATGGGCCAGACAAAAGTATTGGCACCCTCAGCCTAATACTTGGTTGCACAACCTTTAGCCAAAATAACTGCGACCAACCGCTTCTGGTAACCATCAATGAGTTTCTTACAATGCTCTGCTGGAATTTTAGACCATTCTTCTTTGGCAAACTGCTCCAGGTCCCTGATATTTTAAGGGTGCCTTCTCCAAACTGCCATTTTTAGATCTCTGCACAGGTGTTCTATGGGATTCAGGTCTGGCCACCTTAGAAGTCTCCAGTGCTTTCTCTCAAACCATTTTCTAGTGCTTTTTGAAGTGTGTTTTGGGTCATTGTCCTGCTGGAAGACCCATGACCTCTGAGGGAGACCCAGCTTTCTTACACTCGGCCCTACATTATGCTGCAAAATGTGTTGGTAGTCTTCAGACTTCATAATGCCATGCACACGGTCAAGCAGTCCAGTGCCAGAGGCAGAAAAGCAACCCCAAAACATCAGGGAACCTCCGCCATGTTTGACTGTAGGGACCGTGTTCTTTTCTTTGAATGCCTCTTTTTTTCTCCTGTAAACTCTATGTTGATGCCTTTGCCCAAAAAGCTCTACTTTTGTCTCATCTGACCAGAGAACATTCTTCCAAAACGTTTTAGGCTTTTTAAGGTAAGTTTTGGCAAACTCCAGCCTGGCTTTTTTATGTCTCGGGGTAAGAAGTGGTGTCTTCCTGGGTCTCCTACCATACAGTCCCTTTTCATTCAGACGCCGACGAATAGTACGGTTTGACACTGTTGTACCCTCGGACTGCAGGGCAGCTTAAACTTGTTTGGATGTTAGTCGAGGTTCTTTATCCAACATCCGCATAATCTTGTGTTGAAATCTCTTGTCAATTTTTCTTTTCTGTCCACATCTAGGGAGGTTAGCCACTGTGCCATGGGCTTTAAACTTCTTGATGACACTGCGCACGGTAGGCACAGGAACATTCAGGTCTTTGGAGATGGACTTGTAGCCTTGAGATTGCTCATGCTTCCTCACAATTTGGTTTCTCAAGTCATCAGACAGTTCTTTGGTCTTCTTTCTTTTCTCCATGCTTAATGTGGTACACACAAGGACACAGGACAGAAGTTGAGTCAACTTTAATCCATGTCAACTGGCTGCAAGTGTGATTTAGTTACTGCCAACACATGTTAGGTACCACAGGTAAGTTACAGGTGCTGTTAATTACACAAATTAGAGAAGCATCACATGATTTTTCGAACAGTGCCAATACTTTTGTCCACCCCCTTTTTTATGTTTGGTGTGAAATTATATCCGATTTGGCTTTAGGACAATTCTTTTTGTGTTTTTTCATTTAAGACAAATTAAATGAAGATAACAATAACAAAGAATTTGTGTTTGCAATCATTTTCAGGAAGAAACTGAATATTATCTGACGGAATTGCAGGGGTATCAATACTTTTGGCCACAACTGTATATATATATATATATATATATATATATATATATATATATATATATAAAAATAAATAATGATGGTCTAAGTACATCAAACACCAGACCACATTGATAACTAGCAGCTTTTGTTCTGGCCAAAAGAATTTTTAAGCTGACACCATGACACGGTAGACTCTTTCAGTCGGCCGGACCCTACTCTTCTCTACACTATTAAAAATAAATATATTTTTATATATTTTTCTTTAAGGGAGTGAGTGACATCCATTTACATTTTTTTAAACAACCATTAATACCACATACAAAGGACAAATATCGTCACACCATGACCAGACCACATATTTCCACCACATAATGACCGAATAATACCACATACAAGGAACAAATACCACCACACCATGGTCGGACAACATATTACCATCATATAGTGACTGAATAATACCACATACAAGGAACAAATACAGCCACACCATGACCAGACTATATATTACCACTACATAGTGACTGAATACTACAATACTGATCATTAATCTTCAAAAAAAAACAACACTGAGTGCCATTGTATACAGGAACTCTGTATTTACTGTCAGTGTACAGGTAATACAGTGATCACTAGTGATATTATACATAGGACTTCTGTATATAGTATACAGTGTATAGTGTCACTGTACAGGTAACACACTGACTCACCAGTGATGTCTCTAGCTGAAGTCCTTCATCTTTGCTTTTCTTTTTCATCCAGCACAGACTGCTGTCACTTCTTCCAGCCAAGACTCGTACCTGCATAAAATAACACATTTACCTAGAGCACGACTTCCAGAGCACATTCCCCACTTTTTACCTTTCTTTTACACTACACATCTGAATACAGAGGTGCACCCACAATCAATATACTGTATACTTGGTTATTATGCAATCTCATAGATTGTAAGCTTGTGAGCAAGGCCCTCGTTCCTTTTGGTATCTGTTGATCTATGTGTTTATTGTTATGCTTAATGTCCATTGTCTGTACAAGTCCCCTCTAAAATGTAAAGTGTTGCGCAATATGTTGGCGCTATAGAAATAAAATTATTATTATTACTGTTATTATTATCCCACCATTGCAAATATAAATTACTAGATGGAGGCCCGATGCTATCGCATCGGGAGGGTGGTGACGTGCCGATGGGGGCAAGCTGAAAAGCCTAACCCCATCGGCACCGTCACCACCCTCCCGATTCGATAGCATCGGGCCTCCATCATAGTATACGGTATTTCCGCCTCTCGCCGGAGGACACGCCCTGTTACAATCGGTGATTACCGCCTCTCACCGTCTCCACTCCGGGATCGATCTGCCGTGCCTGCTGTCATCCATGTGAGTGGTGATCAGCACTCTGTCCCGCCAACATGGCTGCCGCCGCTAGGATTGTCGGTGGGAGGAGTGAGGGGAGACAGGGGGCTGCGGAGAGGAGTGAGGGGAGTGACGGAGAGGAGCCGGAAAAGTGAGGTGAGACAGGGAGTGTCAAAGAGAAGCAGGAGGAGCAAGGGGAGATGGGGAGCGACGGACAGAAGAGTGGGGAGACGGGGAGCAGCGGACAGAAGAGAGGGGAGATAGGGAGCGACGGAGAGTAGCGACGGGAGACAGGGGAGCGATGGACAGAAGAGAGGGGAGACGGGGCGCAACGGACAGACTGGTACCACCAACGGGTGCCATATTGGAATACCCATCACTTGGGTATTCCAATATGGCGGTCGGCGTACTTCCGGTGCGGTGCAGTGGATAGTGGGATTCGAGGATGTCAAGACGGAAGTGGATGACAGACGATTTAATGTAATTATATAAATTATAATCCACCACTCTGCACCCACTAACTATAAATAGCCACATCCCCATTTAATATATAAATTAATTAGCACCTGTACTCTTTCCCCCAATTCATTACCAGTCACTTCATCCTCAACGCCCCCACTATGTACCTCCCGCTCTAACATCGAATCATTATATTTACATGCCCCTCCCGCTCCAATTCATTGTCATGTCTTTCTCTCCCACCCTCTATTCATTATCAACTGCTCTACCCCACATTCAATACATCATTTACTCCCCCACCCTCAAAATTCATTATTTGTTCTCCCCCTAGATCATCATTTGCTCTCACCATTCCTTCTTCAATTGATCATTTGCTCTACCCCACCTTCAATTAAATTGCTGTCCCCTGTCCCTCACGATGAATTCATAATTTGCAGTCCCCCGACTCTAATTTGAAGTCCCCTTACTTCATCCATTGCAGTCCCCTATCACCCCCTCACTTAATCTGCAGTGCGCCTTCATCATTTGCAGCCCCCTATCCCCCTTCCATTTCATCATGTGCAGTCCCCTTACCCCCACTTCATCATGTGCAGTCCCCCTTAGCCACCACTTTATCATGTGCAGTTCCCCTTACCCACCCATCATGTGCAGTCCCACTTACCCCCCACTTCATCATGTGCAGTCACCCTTACCCCCACTTCATCATGTGCAGTCACCCTTACCCCCCACTTCATGTGCAGTCTACCTTACCCCCCACTTCATCATGTGCAGTCCCCCTTAACCCCCAATTTATCATGTGCAGTTCCCCTTACCACCAAATTCATCAAGTGCAGCCACCCTTACCCCCACTTCATAATGTGCAGTCCCCCTGACCCCCCACTTCATGTGCAGTCCACCTTACCCCCACGTCATCATGTGCAGCCCCTCTTAACCCCAAATTCATCATGTGCAGCCCCACTCCCCCACTTCATCATGTGCAGCCCCACTCCCCCTTCATCATGTGTAGTCCCCCTTACTCCCCCCCACTTCCTCATATGCAGTCCCCCTTACCCCCCACTTCATGTGCAGCTCCACTCCCCCTTCATCATGTGAAATCCCCCTTACCCCTCACGTCATCATGTGCGGCCCCATTCCATCATGTATTGCCCCACTTTTCCCACTTCATCATCTGCAATCTCCTTTAACCCCCAAACTCCATCATGTGCAGCCCCACTCCCCTTTCATCATGTGTAGCCCCTCCATCATGTACAGCCCCACTCACATCACTCCAACATGTGCAGTCTCCTTTAACCCCTAAACTCCATCATGTGCAGCCCCACTCCCCCTTCATCATGTGCAGCCCCACTTACCCCCCACTCCATCATGTGCAATCCCCCTTACTACCCACGTCATCATGTGCAGCCCCACTCCCCTCACTCCATCATGTGCAGTCTCTTTAGCTCCCAAACTACATCATGTGCAGCCCCACTCCCCCTTCATCATGTGCAGCCCTACTTCATCATGTACAGCCCAACTCCCCTCACTCCATCATGTGCAGCCTCCTTTAACCCCCAAACTCCATCATGTGCAGCCCCACTCCCCCTTCATCATGTGCAGCCCCACTCCATCATGCACAGTCCCACTCCCCTCACTCCATCATGTGCAGACTCCTTTAACCCATTTCGGCCATCAGACGGAGTAGTACGTCCGATGGCAGAACACCCGCTTTGATGCGGGCTCTGGCTGTGAGCCCACATCAAAGCCAGGACATATCAGTTATTTTGAATAGGTGCGGGTGGAATCGCGATATGCCCACGCCTATTAACTAGTTAAATGCCACTGTCAAACTCTGACAGTGGCATTTAACAAGCCCTTCCGGCCATCCGGCTGGAAATGCTGACCCCCGCACGTCATTGGGGGTCAGCAGTGCATCGGCATGACAACCAGAGGTCTCCTGGAGACCTCTATGGTTGTTGTAAGGCTATGCCAGCTTCTAGCCTCCCATGGATGCTATTGAAGCATGGTAAAAGTAAAAAAAGAAATGTTTTTAAAAATATGGAAAAAAAATATACATATAAAAGTTTAAATCACCCCCTTTTGCCCCATTCAAAATAAAACAATAAAAAAAACAAACCTACACATATTTGGTATCACCGTGTTCAGAATCGCCCAATCTATCAAGTAAAAAAAAAGGATTAACATGATTGCTAAATGGCGTAGCGAGTAAATAATAAAAAACTCCAGAATTACTTTTATTTGGTCGCTGTAACATTGAATTAAAATGCAATAACGGGTGATCAAAAGAATATATATCTGCACTGAAATGGTATCATTAAAAACATCAGCTCGGCATGCAAAAAATAAGCCCTCACCCAACCCATGATCACAAAAAATAGAGATGCTATGGGCTTCGGAAAATTGCGCAATTTAAAAAAAAAATGTTAGCAAAGTTTGGAATTTTTTTTACTGCTTAAATAATTTAGACATGTTTGGTGTCTATGAACCTAGCAAAAAATCCAAACAAAAATCAAGTGTGGGATTGCCCTTTTTTTGCAATTTCACCACACTTGGAATTTTTTTCCTGTTTTCTAGTACAGGGCATGGTAAAACCAATGGTGTCGTTGAAAATTACAACTCTTCCCACAAAAAATAAGCCCTCACATGGCCATATTAATGGAAAAATAAAAAGTTATGGCTCTGGGAAGGAGGGGAGTGAAAAACGAAAACGCAAAACCGAAAAAAGCTCCAGGGGTTAACCCTTAACCCCTTCATGACCTTGGGATTTTCCGTTTTTCCGTGTTTGTTTTTCGCTCCCCTCCTTCCCAGAGCCATAACTTTTTTATTTTTCCGTCAATTTGGCCATGTGAGGGCTTATTTTTTGCGGGACGAGTTGTACTTTTGAACGACATCATTGGTTTTAGCATGTCGTGTACTAGAAAACGGGAAAAAAATTCCAAGTGCGGTGAAATTGCAAAAAAAAGTGCAATCCCACATTTGTTTTTTGTTTGGCTTTTTTGCTAGGTTCAATAAATGCTAAAGCTGACTTGCCATTATGATTTTCCAGGTCATTACGAGTTCATAGACACCAAACATGTCTAGGTTATTTTTTATCTACGGTAAGTGGTGAAAAAAAATTCCAAACTTTGCTAAAAAAAAAAAAAAAATCCGCCATTTTCCGATACCCGTAGCATCTTCATTTTCATGATCTGGGGTCGGTTGAAGTGCTGAGCTGGCGTTTTTAATGATACCATTTCGGTGCAGATACGTTCTTTTGATCACCCGTTATTGCATTTAAATGCAATGTCGCGGTGACCAAAAAAACGTAATTCTGGCGTTTCAAATTTTTTTCTCGCTACGCTGTTTAGCGATCAGGCTAATGTTTTTTTTTTTTTTATTGATAGACCGGGCGATTTTGAACGCGGCGATACCAAATCTGTGTAGGTTTTGATTTTTTTTTTATTGATTTATTTTGAATGGGGTGAAAGGGGGGTGATTTAAACTTTTATATATTTTTTTTTTTTTCACATTTTTTTTACTTTTTTTTTTTTTTACTTTTGCCATGCTTCAATAGCCTCCATAGGAGGCTAGAAGCTGGCACAACTCGATCGCCTCTGCTACATAGCAGCGATCATTAGCAGAAATGCAGGTGTACTATGAGCGCCGACCACAGGGTGGCGCTCACAGCTAGCCGCGATCAAGGACCTCTATGATTACTATACAGAAGCATCGCTGACCCCGATCATGTGACGGGGGTTAGCAACGCGTTCATTCCGGCCCCCGGCCGGAAGTGCCGGTTAAATGCCGCTGTCAGCGTTTGACAGCGAAATTTAACTAGTTAATAGTGGCGGGAGAATAGCGATTTCACACGCTGCTATTGTGGGCACATGTCAGCTGTTCAAAACAGCTGATATGTCCCGGCTTTGATGCGGGCTCACCGCCGGAGCCCTGCATCAAAGAGGGGGATCTGACCTCGGACTTACTATCCCGAGGTCAGAAAGGGGTTAAACCCCATCATGTGCAGCCCCAGTCCCCATTCATCATGTGCAGCCCCACTCCCCTCACTCCATCATGTGCAGCCTCCTTTAACCCCAAACTCCATCATGTGCCGCCCCACTCCCCCTTCATCATGTGCAGCCCCACTTACCCCCCCACTCCATCATGTGCAATCCGCTTACCCCAATCCATAATGTGCAGTCTCCTTTAACCCCCAAATTCCATCATGTACAGTCCTCCTTACATCCCTCCCACTTCATCACTTGCAGTTACCCACCATTGAATTCATTTTATAAAGAAAACAAAAAAGTTTTTCATACTTACCTCACCAGTTGCTCCCCTGCAGCGCCTCTCTGCTTCTAGCGTTCAGGACACGTCGGCGTGTGCGTGATGACGTCATTGCGCCCACCCGACAACTGACCCGGAAGTATAGAGAACATGGAGGGAGCGGGAGCTGCGCAGCCATCAAGGTGGCGGACGTGCACAGCTCCCGACCCTGGCGCAGACGTATGCTGACTGTGATACGGCTGTGTCTGCTGCCAGCCGTGTCCGCTGTACTGTAGCCATCAGGTGGCTGGCCCTGAACAGCTGCTGGGGGAGCAGCCCGGGGGGGCATTTGCCTCTTTGCCACCTGGCCCAGCCCACCCCTGGTGTCCACCATGTGCTCATTACCACTCCATGCACAGCGTTAGGCCGGCGTCACACTAGCGAGTTTTACAGACGTATGAGCGCATAAAATACGTCCGTAAAAGACGCATTACACACGGCCCAATGATTCTCAATGGGTCAGGTCCTATCAGCCGTATATTACGCATCCGTATTATACGGCTTTCTACGGCCGTACAAAATCGCAGCATGCTGCGTTTTTTAACCATTTCATGCTATTGGATTAATAATGGATAGATGTCATAATTGACGCCTCTCCATTATTAATCTGGCTTAATGTCACCTTACAATAGCAAGGCGGAGAAACCTGTCTCCAATTAAGAGCAAACATCTTGCCTCGGTAAGAATGTGAAGTAACAGTTTTGCCACCTTTTTCCCCATCCCCCTAGGGGTAAGATTCAGCAGATATATAGTCGGATATAATCCAACTTCAGCATAAAGCACCTAGGAAATCAGTGATCCTACTTCCTTCCAAAAATTCTGAATCTCTGAACACGTCCAGAAGATATGATACAGTGTACCCACATCTAGGCTGCAACCCCAACACACATTTGGAACCGCAGGATTCAGTCTAGTCAGAAGATCGGGAGTGTGGTACCAAAATATTAATATCTTATACTGATTCTCTTTATAGGGGGTACTGATAGATGATTTAGCCACCTTTTCCCAAATGATATGCCATTTTTGGGGCGAGAGTTCCTTTCCCAGAATGGATTCCCATCTGCTCATGTAAGGATTCCTTGGTTGACGACCATCTTGAGGGGAACAGAGAATTTTATAGATTTCTGAAATCAAACCTTTAGACGTCATCCCCCTCCTGCAGAGCCTCTCAAAATCAATTGGCAGACAGATTCCCAAGGAGCCAAAGAGGGAAGAGGCAAAATTCTTGATTTGTAAGTATTGGTAAAATTCTTTATTAGTAATTGAGAATTTAGATTTCACTTCATCAAATGAAAGCAGCCCAAGCGCGTCCCTATCCACCACATCTGCAAACTTAAATAGACTCGCAGAGCCATGGGCCATTGCATGTTCCAGATTGCTTGGTAACAGGGTTGGAATATGAAGGAAATCATAGGCGAATTTTGAGAGGCTAATCCGAACTTCTTCATACATGAGTGCCAAATTTCCCTTGTAAATTGAATTGGACCCAAAAGGGGCTCCGGGACTATCGCAGTCCTCTTAGACTGTAGCAGAGAATTAGGATGGATTGAGGCCCACCAAAACTTCTATCTCTGTCCATTTATCGTATGTCCAAAAGGAGGCCAACAAAGGGATTCTACGAAGATGAGCAGCCCAAAAATATTTAGTTATGTCTGGAACCGATAGTCCCCCCTGTGACTTAAGGGAGACGAGAACACGTTTAGAGATCCGATGAAGACCATCTTTCCAAAGGAACCTCATCATAGCCGCCTGGAGGGACTTGAGCTCACTCATAGGAACCTTGACTGGTAAGGTCTCAAAATTATAGAGTAGTTTGGAGAGGAGGGACATCTTGAGTGAGGAAATCCCACCCAAAAATGATGCTAGGAGCTGCTTCCATTTATCTAACAATCTCTTCAACTCAGACAGGAGTGGTGGAAAATTGGAACTATATATGTTGCCATAAGAGAAGGAAAGTTTGACCCGCAAGTATTGAATATTCTCAACTTTCCACCTGAATTTAAAATTCAACTTCAGATGATCCAGTACATCTGGTATGTTCAATGGAAGGGCCTTAGTTGTTGACGTGTTCAAATTATACCCCGACAAATCACCATATTTTTTTAAGGTCAGCCATCAGATTAGGCAACGTAGCATGGAGATTAGTCAGAGTCAAAAGAACATTGTCAGCAAATAGGATCTTAAAAACCTTATCCCGAACCTCTATCCTCAAAATGTTTGGGTTTTGCCTGATTATAGCCGCTAACGGGTCAATGCATAAGGCATATAATAGGGGTGATAGAGGGTAACCCTGATGGGTCTCATTGGATATTTTAAATGGGGAAGACGAATGGAGGGGGAGCTTGATTGAGGCAGTGGGAGCGTTGTACAGTACTCTTATAGCTGCTAGGAAGGGGCCCGAAAAGCCAAAGGCCATTAAGGTTTCCAACATGAAGGACCAATTAAGGCGATCAAATGCCTTTTCCGCATCCAGACTCAATATCAGAGACTGTAGTTTATTTTTATTAGCTACATCCTTTAAGTCTATTACCCTTCTAGTGTTGTCTCCCCCTGCCGGTTAGGGACAAAACCCACCTGATCCTTGTTGATAAGCTTTGGAAGACAATTGTTCAACCTACTAGCCAACGAGCGAGTAAATAGCTTAAAATCAGAGTTAGCAGTGGGGTACCACAGTGGTCAGTATTGGGCCCTCTTCTTTTTAACATATTTATTAATGATCTTGCAGGGGGCATACAGAGTGGAATTTCAATATTTGCAGATGACACTAAACTTTGCAGGGTAATCAATACAGAGGAGGACAATTTTATATTACAGGATGATTTATGTAAACTAGAAGCTTGGGCTGATAAATGGCAAATGAGCTTTAATGGGGATAAATGTAAGGTCATGCACTTGGGTAGAAGTAATGAGATGTATAACTATGTGCTTAATTCTAAAACTCTGGGCAAAACCGTCAATGAAAAAGACCTGGGAGTATGGGTGGATAACAAACTCACATTTAGTGGCCAGTGTCAGGCAGCTGCTACAAAGGCAAATAAAATAATGGGATGCATTAAAAGAGGCATAGATGCTCATGAGAAGAACATAATTTTACCTCTATACAAGTCACTAGTTCGACCACACTTAGAATACTGTGTACAGTTCTGGTCTCCGGTGTATAAGAAAGACATAGCTGAACTGGAACGGGTGCAGAGAAGAGCGACCAAGGTTATTAGAGGACTGGGGGGTCTGCAATACCAAGATAAGTTATTACACTTGGGGCTATTTAGTTTGGAAAAACAAAGGCTAAGGGGTGATCTTATTTTAATGTATACATATATGAGGGGACAGTACAAAGACCTTTCTGATGACCTTTTTAATCATAGACCTGAGACAGGGACAAGGGGGCATCCTCTACGTCTGGAGGAAAGAAGGTTTAAGCATAATAACAGATGCAGATTCTTTACTGTAAGAGCAGTGAGACTATGGAACTCTCCGCCGTATATTAAATTTAAGAGGGGACTGGATGCCTTTCATGAAAAGTATAATGTTACAGGTTATATATACTAGTTTCCTGATAGGGCATTGATCCAGGGGACTAGTCTGATTGCCGTATGTGGAGTCGGGAAGGAATTTTTTTCCCCAATGTGGAGCTTACTCTTTGCCACATGGTTTTTTTTTGCCTTCCTCTGGATCAACATGTTAGGGCATGTTAGGTTAAGCTACGGGTTGAACTAGATGGACTTAAAGTCTTCCTTCAACGTTAATAACTATATTGCTATGTTACTATGTTAGAGTTAAACAGCGCTATTGGCTGGTAGTTCGAACATTCCAGAGGATCCTTCCCCGCCTTTGGGACAAGGACCAAGTAGGAATGAGCCAATGCTTCCGACATTGGGGAGCCCTCCAAGAAACAGTTAAAGTGATTGACCATGTGTGAGGCATCTTTTTAATGTGTGGAGAGGTAGTTTCTTTTTACTGTGTATATACTGTATATTAACAATGATTTTAAATGTTGTTGTACTAGAGAAACTTACCTCAGTGCTGGGCAGTGGATGGTCGCCGTATTGATTGACAGGGCTGTTTCCTTTCTTACTTCTGTGGACCCTTTATTGAATGGAACTAAGGGCATCATTCTGATCTTGGAATACATCATTGGACCTTCCCCTTGTCATTTTTCTATATCCTCTACCATTTGATCCTATTTCCACGCCATCTGGACCATGCTTTCCCCAAGGATGATTGGGATGCCTTACTATTGGAATCAAAATCCCAGTATCTTTATTGTTCTGTGCTCACCCTTAGATGGACTCATGATGTGGACTAAGATGACTGCAGAACTATAATGGGACTGTTCTCATGTGTCAAGGAATTAGTTTCTTCCCTTGCATCAAAAGACTACCGTATATATGACTGATCATAAATGGCAATTTTATCTGTTCACATACAACCTTTCTACTGGGCTTCTGTTGCTCTAATTAAATTTACCTAGCTTTATTTCTTACCCTGCATTCTATTATTTCCATTGTCCAACTTAAATTTATTCACATCCTCAATTTGCCCCTTAATTAAACCTCTTTTGGTATATAATCTTGTTAATGTTTTAATAAACTTCTCAATCTTAAACCTAGATACCCAACTCTTTATTACAATCTCTGCAATTATGCATATATGTATTGTTCATATTTTACAACTACTCATTAGTGATGAGTGATTGTGCTCATTACTCAAGATTTCCGAGCATTCTCGGGTTGTCTCCGAGTATCTTGGGCGTGCTCGGAGATTATGTTTGAGTCACCGCAGCTGTATGATTTGCGGCTGCTAGACAGCATGAACACATGCAGGGATTGCCTATTTGTTAGGGAATCCCCACATGTATTCAGGCTGTATGGCTGTATAGCATTTGCAAATCCTGCAGTTTCGGGGACTCAAACATAATCTCTGAGAACGCCCAAAATACTTGGAGAACACCTGAGCATGCTCCGAAATCTCGAGTAACCAGCACACTCACTCATCACTACTACTCATCATTTATTTGATAGATAATACTCCTATCTTTCACCATATATTAATCATTTGTGCCATGCTCTTTCATTCACCTACCTTATTTATTACTTCTTTCACTCATTTTCACATTAGATGGCATCTTCTTCCTGAGGCATCTCACTACCATTGATTTTGTATCCCTGTATTGTGTGGACTGTTAGTTTTCACATAGCCATAGGTCAGTAGTTGGTGTGAAGATGCACAACTGTCTCTTCTCTATTTCTGTTCCCTTAGTGTGTTGGTTCTCTGGACTGTGCACATGCATCCACTATCAAACCCCACGCACTTCCGGGAGCACTCGATTTATGCATGCGTTCCAGTAAGCACCGTCCCGGAATTGGATTTCCATCAGGGGAGTGACACGCGCCGCATGCTCCGGATAGCCCGGACAGCTGACAAGTCCATGACAACATATAAGCCCCTCCATCTCCTCTTTCTATTGGCTCTTAGCCCTTTAAAAGGCTTGACTCTCTTCACCCATACACCCCCCGGAAGGAGCAAGGGTGAAACGTACAGTACAGACCAAAAGTTTGGACACACCTTCTCATTTAAAGATTTTTCTGTATTTTCATGACTATGAAAATTGTACATTCACACTGAAGGCATCAAAACTATGAATTAACACATGTGGAATAATATACTTAACAAAAAACCTGGGAAACAACTGAAAATATGTCTTATATTCTAGGTTCTTCAAAGTAGCCACCTTTTGCTTTGATGACTGCTTTGCACACTCTTGGCATTCTCTTGATGAGCTTCAAGAGGTAGTCCCCGGAAATGGTTTTCACTTCACAGGTGTGCACTGTCAGTTTTAATAAGTGGGATTTCTTGCCTTATAAATGCGGTTGCCTTATCAGTTGTGTTGTGCAGAAGTCTGGTGGATACACAGCTGATAGTCCTACTGAATAGACTGTTAGAATTTGTATTATGGCAAGAAAAAAGCAGCTAAGTATAGAAAAACGAGTGGCCATCGTTACTTTAAGAAATGAAGGTCAGTCAGTCCGAAAAATTGGGAAAACTTTGAAAGTGTCCTCATTTGCAGTGACAAAAACCATCAAGCGCTACAAAGAAACTGGCTCACATGAGGACCACCACAGGAAAGGAAGACCAAGAGTCACCTCTGCTTCTGAGGATAAGTTTATCTGAGTCACCAGCCTCAGAAATCGCAGGTTAACAGCAGCTCAGATTAGAGACCACGTCAATGCCACACAGAGTTCTAGCAGCAGACACATCTCTACAACAACTGTTAAGAGGAGACTTTGTGCAGCAGGCCTTCATGTTAAAATAGCTGCTAGGAAACCACTGTTAGGACAGGAAACAAGCAGAAGAGACTTGTTTGGGCTAAAGAACACAAGGAATGGACATTAGACCAGTGGAAATCTGTGCTTTAGTCTGATGAGTCCAAATTTGAGATCTTTGGTTCCAACCACCGTGTCTTTGTGCGGCGCAGAAAAGGTGAACGGATGGACTCTACATGCCTGGTTCCCACTGTGAAGCAAGGAGGAGGAGGTGTGATGGTGTGGGTGTGCTTTGCTGGTGACACTGTTGGAGATTTATTCAAAATTGAAGGCATACTGAACCAGCATGGCTACCACAGCATCTTGCATGCTATTCCATTTGGTTTTCGTTTAGTTGGACCATCATTTATTTTTCAACAGGACAATGACCCCAAACACACCTCCAGTCTGTGTAAGGGCTATTTGACCAAGAAGGAGAGTGATGGGGTTTTACGCCAGATGACCTGGCCTCCACAGTCACCAGACCTGAACCCAATTGAGATGTTTTGGGGTGAGCTGGACTGCAGAGTGAAGGCAAAAGGGCCAACAAGTGCTAAGCATCTCTGGGAACTCCTTCAAGATTGTTGGAAGACCATTCCTGGTGACTACCTCTTGAAGCTCATCAAGACGATGCCAAGTGTGTGCAAAGCAGTCATCAAAGCAAAAGGTGGCTACTTTGAAGAACCTAGAATATAAGACATAATTTCAGTTGTTTCACACTTTTTTGTTAAGTATATAATTCCACATGTGTTAATTCATAGTTTTGATGCCTTCAGTGTGAATTTACAATTTTCATAGTCAGGAAAATACAGAAAAATCTTTAAATGAGAAGGTGTGTCCAAACTTTAGGTCTGTACTGTATATCCATCCTTGCTCCCCAACATATATCCATCCTGGCTCCCCATATATATCCATCCTGCCCCCCTCCATACATGCATCCTGGCCCCCCATATGTATGCATCCTGGTCTCTTGTCCTGCCCCCTATAAATCCATCCTGCCCCCCATATATTGATCCTGGCTTCCCCCATATATATGCTAGGCTCTACCATATTACCATCCTGGTCCCCCATAGATATGCATCCTGGCTCCACCATATATATTCATCCTGACTCCCCCATATATATCCATCCTTGTCCTGCCCCCCCCCAAATATCCTCCTGGCCCCCCATATACATAAACACAGGAGAACCACAGGAGTATATGAGAAAATATAAATTTTATTATAGGGAAAAACATTAAAAACTACACACTAAAAGACACCAATAGAAAACACCGGGAAAGCCCAGACAAAAATAACATCAATTCATATAGTATATGTATGGCATTAAATATAACAGTTGTGCCATGTTATTATAAATTGATGCAGACAAAAGAAGATCCGTGGCGCCCACACCACCTCACAACAGGACAATAATATTAGATCCACCCGTATTAATAGTCCGTGTCCCTGACACTAGGATAGCTACGTTGCTCCAAATAGAACTATCATGAACCATAGTGAGGCTGAGATGTGAGAAATGTCTTAGGAGAAAATAGTAGTAAATTGCCAGCCGGCATAAAAGTCTCCCTCCAGACACAGAACATACCCGGATCTTACCATGTAATAGGGGTCCCTGGATTGGGCTCAACCCCCAACCTGTCCAGGGACCCCTATTACATGGTAAGATCCGGGTATGTTCTGTGCTTTGGTCTGATGAGTCCAAATTTGAACTCTTTGGTTCCAACCACCATGTCTTTGTGTGACGCAGAAAAGGTGAACGGATGGACTCTACCTGGTTCCCACCGTGAAGCATGGAGGAGGAGGTGTGATGGTGTGGGGGTGCTTTGCTGGTGACACTGTTGGGGAATTATTCAAAATTGAAGGCATTCTGAACCAGCATGGCTAGCACAGCATCTTGCAGCGGCATGCTATTCCATCAGGTTTGCGTTTAGTTGGACCATAATTTATTTTTCAACAGGACAAAGACCCCAGACACATCTCCAGGCTGTGTAAGGGCTATTTGACCAAGAAGGAGAGTGATGGGGTGCTACGCTAGATGACCTGGCGTCCACAGTCTCCAGACCAGAACCCGATCGAGATGTTTGGGGTGAGCTGGACCGCAGAGTGAAGGCAAAAGGGCCAACAAGTGATAAGTATCTCTGGGCACTCCTTCACGATTGTTGGAAGACCATTCCTGGTGACTACCTCTTGAAGCTCATCAAGAGAATGCCAAGAGTGTGCAAAGCAGTCATCAAAGCAAAAGGTGGCTACTTTGAAGAACCTAGAATATAAGACATAATTTCAATTGTTTCACGCTTTTTTGTTAAGTATATAATTCCACATGTGTTAATTCATAGTTTTGATGCCTTCAGTGTGAATGTACAATTTTCATAGTCATAAAAATACAGAAAATCTTTAAATGAGAAGGTGTGTCCAAACATGGGGCAGCCAGGATGGTTATATATGGGGGAGCCAGGATGCATATATAAGGGGGGCCAGGATGGCTGTACGGGGGAGCCAGGATGCATATGTAAGTGGGACCAAGATGGATATATGTGGGGGCCAGGACAATGAACCAGGATGGATATATGGGGGGCAGGACAAGGGACATATGGGGGCCAGTATGGATAGCAGGGGGGCAGGATGGGTTTCTGGGATGCCAGGCTGCACAAGGTACATAGGGGCCAGGGACATAGGGTCGAGGCTGGGGCATATTATAAAATAAAGGGGGCCAGGCTGGGCGAGATTATTAAATAAATGGGGCCAGGATGAGGGACTTAATTACTGTTTGGGGGCCAGAATGAAGAGCATGCTATATTAGTTTATGGTGACAAGAGGGGAGCATAATTTCTTTAGGGTCCAATTAGGGACATTATTACTAGTGTAATATAATTTACTTTTTAGGGGTCCTGTTACTGTGCAGGGCGGCACTATGTCGCTTTTTGTCTTCATGAATATTTCTTCTAATGTAGAAGTCAGGGAAAAAGTGGGGAAAGTGCTCTGGAAGCGATCAGCTATTGAAGACTGTGTTTTTGCAGAGATGAGTCCTGGCTGGAAGAAGCAGGGCCGTATTTGCCACTAGGCACTTGAGGGCACGTGCCTAAGGCGGGACGATGCAGGGGGACGGCACCTGAGCAAGTTTTTTTTTTTAAAGTAAAGTCCGGGGTCACCTCCCGACCAACCGCCCCCCACCGGCCGTAAGCCCACCCGCCCGCCTGCCTGTCTCCCTCCCTGCCTCCTTGAAGACGTCATACTCACCCTACTCCAGCGATGCCTGGTCACGTGGTACCGCTCATTAAGGTGATGAAAGTGGACGCATATTCATGACCTTAATGAGCGGTACCACGTGACCGCTCACGCAAGAAGAAGGTGCTATGCCGGGACATAGATGGAGGGATGTTCGGCACGGTGTGGTAAAGGTGAGTATGACAGCCAGGGAGGACGGGGGGAGGATGAAGGAGGACGGGGAGCCGAGCCATGCATACAGGAGGGAAGGGGAGATGAGCCATGCATATAGTATGGGGGGGTGAGATGAGCCATGCATACAGGATGGGAGGAGGGGGGTGAGATGAGCCATGCATATAGGATGGGAGGGGGGAGATGTGCCATGCATACAGGATGGGAGGGGGGGAGATGAGCCATGCATACAGGATGGGAGGGGGGTGAGATGAGCCATGCACACAGGATGGGAGGGGGGAGATGAGCCATGCATTCAGGATGGGAGGGGGGGAGATGAGCCATGCATACAGGATGGGAGGGGGGTGAGATGAGCCATGCGCACAGGATGGGAGGGGGGTGAGATGAGCCATGCACACAGGATGGGAAGGGGGGAGATGATCCATGCATACAGGAGGGAAGGGGAGATGAGCCATTCATATAGTATGGGGGGGGGTGAAATGAGCCATGCATACAGGATGGGAGGAGGGGGGAGATGAGCCATGCACACAGGATGGGAGGGGGGTGAGATGAGCCATGCACACAGGATGGGAAGGGGGGAGATGATCCATGCATACAGGAGGGAAGGGGAGATGAGCCATGCATATAGTATGGGGGGGTGAAATGAGCCATGCATACAGGATGGGAGGAGGGGGGGAGATGAGCCATGCATACAGGATGGGAGGGGGGGGGAGATGAGCCATGCATACAGGATGGGAGGGGGGGAGATGAGCCATGCATACAGGATGGGAGGGGGGAGATGAGCCATGCATACAGGATGGGAGGGGGGTGAGATGAGCCATGCACACAGGATGGGAGGGGGGTGAGATGAGTCATGCATACAGGATGGGAGCGGGGAGATGAGCCATGCATACAGGATGGGAAGGGGGATGATCCATGCATACAAGATGGGAGGGGGGTATTATACAGTATGGAGCATCATGTGGGGTCATTATACAGTATTGAGCATCATGCAGGGTCGTCATACAGTATGGAGCATCATGTGTGGCCATTATACAGTATTGAGCATCATGTGTGGCCAATATACAGTATAGAGCACTGTGTGGCCATTATACAGTATGGAGCATCATGTGTGGCCATTATACAGTATCGAGCACTGTGTGGCTATTATACAGTATTGAGCATCATGTGGGGCCATTATACAGTATGGAGCACTGTGTGGCCATTATACAGTATGGAGCATCATGTGTGGCCATTATATAGTATAGAGCACTGTGTGGTCATTATACAGTATGGTGCACTGTGTGGTCATTATACAGTATGGAGCATCATGGGTGGCCATTATACAGTATGGAACATCACGTGTGGCCATTATACAGTATTGAGTATCATGTGTGGCCATAATACAGTATAGAGCACTGTGTGGCCATTATACAGTATTGAGCATCATGTGGGACCATTATACAGTATGGAACACTGTGTGGCCATTATACAGTATAGAGCACTGTGTGGCCATTATACTGTACGCAGCATCATGTGGGGCCATTGTGCAGTACTGAGCATCATGTGGGGTCGTTATACAGTATGGAGCACTGTGTGGCCATTATACAGTATATAGCACTGTGTGGCAATTATACTGTACGCAGCATCATGTGGGGCCATTATACAGTATTGAGCATCATATGGGGTCGTTATACAGTATGGAGCACTGTGTGGCCATATTTTTTTGTTTATAATTATTTTTTATGAAACAGTGTTATCAGCAGTACTAAATGGGTGTGGTTGGGGCGTGGATATGGGTGTGACTAGTTGTGAAATGGGTGTGGTCAGAGGCATGGCCTAAAATTTGCCAGATCGCGGCAAGTTCTGCAAATGTCCGCAAATCCCATAGGGAATGAATGAGGCCGAATGCAGTGATGCCGTAAGTGATCCGTTACGCAGCAGATGTGGAAAACTGCCAGATCTGATGCAAAAGGCTACTTTCACATCAGCGATTTTTGACAAAGTCACTGCCGATAGTGTTATATTCACCAAAGGGGGAGGCAGCACTAAAAGTGCTTAGGGCAGCATAAACTCTAAATACGGCCCTGGGAAGAAGTGATGGTGGTCTCTGCTGGCTGAAGAAGAAAAGCGAAGAAGGACTTAATCTAAAGACGTCGAGGTGAGTGAGTGTATTACATGTACATGCACACTATACACTGTGTACAGAGTTCCTGTGTGTAATGTCACTGGTCATCACTGTACTGTATTACCAGTACACTGACACTATATACAGAGCTCCTGTTCCCCTTCTGAAAATAAAAAGAAATTGCTGTTAAAAGTACATTTTTGTGGGTAAAATGCGATTTTTTATTTTCACAGCTCTGTATGATAAACTTATGTGAAGCATCTGGGGGGTTCAAGGTGCTCACCACACGTCTAGATACATTCCCTAAGTGGTGTAGTTTCCAAAATGGGGTCACTTGTGGGGGATTTCTACTGTTTAGGCACATTAGAGGCTCTCCAAACGCGACACAACGTCTGCTCTCGATTCCAGCCATTTTTGTCTTTCAGACGCTAATACATTTAAACCAGGGGTGGGGAACCTCCGGCCCAGGGACTTTTCATGCGGTTCCCAGATTCCACAATGCTCGAGCGGCAGCCGTATCCTGCCAGCTTCCGGCCCTTTAACCCCCAAATGAACGGTATGCAACTTTCATTACAGAATGCTGCCTGCACATGAATGATAACGTCATTGGGGTGGGCGGGGTTAGCGCCCAATGCGCTCCTGTCCCGGAAGAGGAGCTGCTGCCAGAGTCCAGAACGATCTTTGTACCGGCAGCTCTGTGCCTGTGTGCTGGTGGTTTCTGAGCCCACAGCTCTGTGCCTTTCTGCTGGTGATCTGTGCCTCTCAGCTATGTACCCCCTATGATATCTGTGCCCTCCCCAGCTATGTGCCCCAATATGATCTCTGTGCCCCCAACTATATTCCCCCTGTGATCTATGTGCCCCCAGCTATGTGCCCTCTGTGATCTCTGTGCCCCTTGTGATCTCTCTGCCCCCAGCTATATGCCCCCTGTGATCTCTGTGCCCTCCATCTATGTGCCCCCATGTGATTTCTCTGCCCCCTTGTGATCTCTGTGTCCCCAGCTATGTGTCCCCCTTTGATCTCTGTGCCCCATAGCTATATATCTCCCTGTGACCCCTGTGCCCCCAGCTATATGCCTTCCTGTGAACTCTGTTCCCCCTGTGATCTCTCTGCCCCCCAGCTATATGCCCCCTGTGATTTCTGTGCTCCCCAGCTTTGTGCCCCCCTGTGATCTCTGTGGCTCCTAGCCTTGTGCCTCCCTGTGATCTATGTGCCCCCCTGTGATCCCTGTGCCACCTGCTATGTACCCTTCTGTGATGTTTGTGCTCCCACGTGATCTCTGTGCCCCCTGTGATCTCTGTCCTCTCCAGCTATGTGCCCCCCAGCTATGTGCCCCTGTGATCTTCGTGCCACCCCACCCAGTGATCCCTGTGTCCCCCAGGTGATCTATGTGCCTCCCTGGCGATGCTGTTATCCCCAGGTCAAACGTGCAACATTGCTGTCGGGGCCGAAGAGGAGTAAAGGGATGGTACTGTACATAACAAGAGGAGGCACTGTATAAAAAAGGACAGCAATATACTGTACATAATAAATATATACACATGTATGTGTGTATGGCTATATATATAGCTTTTTCACCACAAAAGGAGGGGGGCCCAGACACATTTCTTGCACAGGGGCCCCAAGCTGTCAGTGTCCGCCCCTGCCCAGGGATTGATTGTACTCACATCTTACAGAAGAGAGTGAAATTGAGGCCTCTCAATCAGCCAAACCAGATCTCCACTTTGCACTGACGAGGGACAGTACCCCGAAACACAGTGTCTGCAAATTGAGATTATGGTTTGGCTTTTATCCTAAGTCATGTGACAAGGCTCGTTAAAGGGTCGACATTGACTGTTAGGATTGCTACTTCCAATAGGTGGTACTAGAGTTCTAGTCCTCTTCCTCTCTGAAGAGGCAATTCGCTTATGTATGGGGAGAATTTGAGCGGTGATGGGGGGATTTATTGTGTGTCGGGAGAATTTGAGTGGGCTGGGGGGATTTAATATGTGTCGGGAGAATTTGAGTGGGGATAGGGGGATTTATTATGTGTGGGGAGAATTTCAGTGGGGATAGGGGGATTTATTATGTGTGGGGAGAATTATTGTGTGTGGGGAGAATTGGAGTGAGGATGGGGGATTTATTGTGTGTGGGGAGAATTGGAGTGGGGATGGGGGTGTTTAATATGTGTGGGGAGAATTGGAGTGGGGGTGGGGGGATTTATTGTGTGTGGGGAGAATTTGAGTGGGGATGGGGGGATTTATTGTGTGTGGGGAGAACTTGAGTGGGGATGGGGGGATTTATTATGTGTGAGGAGAATTGGAGTGGGGATGGGGTGTTTAATGTGTGAGTGGAAAATTGGAGTGGAGATGGGGGGATATATTGTGTGTGGGGTGATTTGGAGCGGGGATGGGGGATTTAATGTGTGGAGGAGATTTGAGGACACAAAATGAAGAGCAAAGGGAGAGATGGGGCATATATGAGGAAACAGTACATGGGAATGGGGGCATGTATGAGGAAACAGTACAGGGGAATGGAGGGGCATGTTGAGGAAACAGTATGGGGGAATGAGGGCATGTATGAGGAAACAGTACTGTGGAATGGGGGCATGTATGAGGAAACAGTATGGGGGAATGGGGGGCATATATGAGGAAACAGTATAGGGGGATGGGTGCATACAGTATGGGGAGCGAATGGGGGAATCTATGAGGACACAGTATGAGTAGCAATGTGAAAAATGTATGTGGACAGAGTACAGGGAGTGAGGGTGATGGGATGTGTGCAGACACAGTATGGGGAGTCAAGTGAGCAGGCAGTATTGAAAGTGAGGGGGTAAATATATGAGGAGACAGTATGGTGAACAGGGGGATGTGAGAGGAGACAGTATGAGGAGGGAGGGGAATAGTGTGAGAAGACAGTATGGGGGGAGAAAAGTGAGTGGGCACAGAATAGAAACTGAGTAGTGGGGGTGTAGCATGGAGGGACAATGTAAGGACACAGCCAGGAGGGGACAGTATACCAAGGAGGAGGAGTGTGATGAGAGTACAGTATAAATAGTGGGCCATATAGGGGGGACACAGTATGAGAGGACAGTGTGAAGAGGGGGGCCGGTATGGAAAGGAGAGGTCTTTGTAAAAGCATGTACCATAAGAGGGACAGTGTGAGGGTCATAATTTGTGCAGACAATACAGTGAGGGGCATTTTTTTTCAGGAGCATTATAATGACATTTCTATCTTTAAGGACATCATGTGGAGATTTTCTGCAAAAGAGCGGAGAAGATGGAAGTCTGCAGAGGCGGCTGTGGATGAGAAAACTCATCATAGGGTCTGGACAAGATGAAGAAAAGAATGAGAATTACTCCAGAGATGACGTCATCTATAAGGTATCTGGATGTAAATGTTATTTGTGATGCTAATTCTCATGTTTGTATTTATGTTAGTGAAGCGATGGCCGGAGGACCACCACAGTGCAGGAAGACTACCGTACACAAGATGAGGTGCAAACAGCAAAAGGTAGATTTATTGGAAGGAAAGGAATGAAGTGGATGAGGAAGATGCAAACAGGAGTATGCAATGGCAAAAGATAATTTACAAGAGTTGTATTCTTTAGCTTGTCCATAAAATAGCACGGTGCTCCAATCTGTTAGAGACTCAATATACGTCACACAAGTAAATGCAATAAACAATAAACAAAGAATGATGCTACTCTACGTATAACCTCCCTGGCCTTTACTAAGTAGGCCTCACGGCTGCCATGTTCTGACTATTGCAGCCTACACTAGGCCCTGACATGCACAAAACAGGAACAATCTCACGGTGATGTTGGGAACTCAGATCCAGTCCCCGGGGGGCCCCCAACAGTCTAGTACGGTGGCACGCATGGCTCTCTGTCAGCTCCGTGAAACGTGATCTTCTTCTTGCTTCTGGGTCCTGGAGGTGCTCCTGGAAACTGTAAATCCCTTTCTCGGTATCTTTGTGGCTCGTCGAACTAACACAGGACAGCCACCCTCGCTGCACCCGGAAAAGTTTGTCAAATCTCACAAGTCCGTTCCCTTACAGGCTGGGGGTCCTCTATTGCAGCTATATCAGGACACAGTTCTCCTCTCTTGCAGCTATCAGTACAAAGTTCTCTCTGCAGCAGCCTCAGCTCACACACTGTTCAGGCTCCACCTCTGCCATCTGCACAGTCCAGTTCATTCTATTGCAGAGGAGAAGCAGAACACTCCATCCGGCCAGAAAAGGGTGCAGTCTGTTAAAGTAACAGCGTGTTCCTTACTGTCCATAACAGCACCACCCTCCTACACGCCTCCCTTCTTAATGATGGTTGTCCTCGGCCATCAGAGCATCAAGGTCAAAGTGTAATGAAGGAACGTTCAATGTGGAAACAGCACCTATAGAGGAGGCAACAAAGTTGTAAAAACAGACAGAGCACACTGTTCTACATATCGGGCTGGTGGAACCCCTGCATTATACCTCTGGGATCTCCGAAGCTCTTGGCTGTCAGGCAAGGCTTGACTATCTTCCAGAGGAACACTTGCTGCAGGAGTCATTGTGGGCTCTTGTCTGGTCTCGTCCTCGCGTGGTGGTACTGGTACATCCATGGGATTACTGTCTCTGTGCGGCTGAGGACCCCCTACTGTGTCAGGGACGGTCCACCACTTGTCATCTATTTCACCAACAGGCATGACAGATTCAGGAAGTTGAGTAGCGCCTTCAGGCGACAATGGCGTAGAACAGACCTCAGATCGGCAGAGCCGCAGCATATTTCTATGAAGTACTCTAGGGGCGGACTCCCCACTCTCAAATTGGACCTTGTAGACAGGGCCGTTAACATACACTCGCTCGATTACTCTGTAAGGCTGTACTTCCCATCTCTCACTTAGTTTAACCTTGGGGCATTTCTCTCTGACTAATACTCTTTCACCCATGAGGTGACAGTTTGCTCCATCAGCTCCTCTGGCTGTTCCAAATTCAGCTCAATGATCTCTTGTCCAGCTCTTCCAAACAACAATAGATAGGGGGTATAACCCGTGGTGGAGTGGACCCTATTGTTGTAGGTCCAGACCAACTCTGGCAGGTAGTCTGGCCAAAACGCCTTCTTATCCTCCAACGTTCTCAGCATTTGAAGGTTTGGTTGAAGCGTTCACATGCTCCCTTACCTTGAGGGTGGTAAGGGTTGGTCTGGGACCGCTCGATGCCATACATACGATACAGTTCTTCCATCACCTTGCCTTGGAAACATGCACCTTTGTCGGAGTGGATGCACTTTGGGCACCCATACACCCGGATGAAGTCTTGACAGATGGCTCACGCTGCCAATTCCGCAGTCTGATCTCTAGTCGGGGTGACTACTGTGAACTTAGAGAAATGATCGGTCATCACCAAACAGTACTGTAGCCCCCGAGCCAAGTGTCCCTTGACGAGATAGTCGATCATCAAGACTTCTAGCGGCTCCTTAGTTTGTATGGTCTGGATAGGTGCCCTCTGCTCGGTACTCTTAATGAGGTCACATACTCGACATTGCTGGCAAACCTTTTCCACCACAGACTCCAACCAGGGGCAATACACATACCACAGTAAACATTGGTAGGTCTTTGTGGGGCCGAAGTGAGCTCCAAATTCGTGGGTTTCTTTAGCTACTTCTTGAGCCATTCTTCCTGGGATGACCACCTACCACCATACTTCCATATCTTTTGGCTGGTGTCTCTTACAATATAGCACTGACTCTCGCATTTCCAGTCTATCCCACTCGTGTAAAACATTCTTCATTTAAGAGTCCAGATCATCTCTCTCTTGTTTGCCAGGCATCCGCTTCTGAGTTACCCACCATTTCATCTGTCTCAGCCGTTTGTCTTCATCCTGAACATGTCCCCATTCCTCATTGGTTCTTTTTCTTGAGGAGCACCACTGGGGCTGCCCAAGGGCTCTGACTATTCTGCACTACTCCTGAATCCAGCATCTGCCTCAGTAATGTCTTCACCTCTTGATACATCTTGGGCGGGATCTGCCGGTATCGTTCTCGAATTGGACGAGCTTCCCCAGTCGGTATCTCATGCGTGATGGCTTCAGTACAGCCGCAATCCTCACGGGCGAATGCGGCCTGAATTCCCACAGCATAGCTTCTATCGCTTGCACACATTCAGGACCCAGAGCCTTCACATCCACTTCCATTTGATCAAGGATGACTCGTCCACTCCCCTCTGGGAATGTTGTCTCTTCGGCTCCCGCAGCAACTGCTAGGGTCCACCCCGCACCTTCAATCAGCGATAAAGACATCTCTTTCTGACTCACCACTTCACCCTTATGTAGGTATACCAGGGCCAGATCTGTCCCTCGTGGCAAAGTGACCTCTCCGGAGCCCACATTCAAAGCTCTTATGAGGACGTGTCCTTGCTGGACGACAGCTATCATACGAGCTATCATGACTTCTTGGTCCACTCCTCTACCTACCACAGACTGAACAATCACTTCCAACCCGTTGAGGTTGCGATGAGTCCCTACTGGAAGGTGTAATATAGTTTCTCGCTCAGGAGGCAGGATTACAGGCTCTTTACCAGGAGACCTGATGACCCCTACCGTCTGATAAGATGGCACACTCTTCTTCGTCCCACAGATGCGGATCAGTCATTGAAGGGCTTCTTGAGTAGGCTTATGTGTAGCAGCCTTCTTCCAATATCCAGGTCCCCGTTTTGTAAACATAATCTGATCGAGTTCACGTAGGATATTCATTTCCAGTACTACAGGCACATCTTATTTGATAGGCTCAGGGACTAGCAGGATCCCTTTTCTCCCCACTTCTTGCCCACAGATTAAAAAATTCATCAACTCGACCCCTGTGACCGGGATCGGTTGTTGGTTGGCAGCAAACAACCGGATCAATGTCTCTTTTTCTGGCTTGGCCAGGGCCTGGAAATGCTGCTTCAAATACGTTTCTGGCATCGTCGTCACTTGCAATCCGGCATCTATCAAGCAATCTACTAGAACACCCTCGAATTCAGCACGCAGTATGGGACACCCAGCAATCAAGTGTTCGTTATGATATGGAGCGGCCTCTCTCCTCACCTCCCCCACAGAGTGCCGCACTACTGCGGAGGGTTGGCAGTTTAATGGCAGCTTCCACTGGCCTTGAGTGTAATTCTCTGGCAAGGTATCCCCATCCTCCACATTCACAGCATTGGATACCTCCTCCTCGCCGGGGGGCACCTTGAGCCTGCCCTCGTGCCTCCGATGCCTGTTGGGAGGGGGCTTGCTCCCACTGATCCCTTATCGGTTGGGCCAAAGAATAGTTGCATAAGTACGATGAGTCAGACTGTTGTAGTTCTCCTACTCTTCTCTCCATCTGGGTCAGTTTCTCTTGCACGTTGACAAGGGACCACTGCAAGTCTTGCACCACCTGGACCAGCACCTCCTGATAGTTTGGATCCCCTCGGGTATTGGCGCCCTGGACACGCATCACCCCGGACGCGTAGCTTTCTTCTTTACTTCGGGCCACTGTTTCCACCAGGATTTGATGAAACGTAAGAGCCGGATCTGCCTGGACCCATTCTGACAGTGATCGCCTCAAGGATATGCTGTGCAGTCCCAGAATTAATTGCTCCCGGAGTATCCGGTCTTTAGAGCCCATGCCGCCAAGTCCATCCGACTCCTTTTCCTGCACCTCCGCTTACAGTTCTTGCAGTGCTGTTGCATACTGAGAAATTCCTTCTTCTTCCCGCTGCAGCCTAGAGAAAAATTTGGCACAAAGGTGTCCCGTGCTAGCAGTCTCGCCGTAGATCTTTTCCAGGAACTTCACTAGCTCACTTGCTCCTTCAGGGTACTATGAGTGAGTTCTGATTGTAGCCAGACGTTTCTATGGGCTTCTCCCTCTAAGGCAATTAAAGCGATATCCACTTCAATCTCTGGACTGATGTTATAAATCTTCAGGGTGCTTTGCAGCCGGGACATCCAGTTGGACAGTGGCATATTATTGCCGTCAAACTTTGGTAGCACACTAAATATGGTGCCCATAGGGAGTGTCCTTGCAGGGGTTCCACCAATGCCCACAGCATCCCCATTAACATTAGTATTCCCGCCATTGCTGTCTGCTGCCTCCATCTTGGTGACAGTACCCTGCTTGCAGCGCCACTTGAAGCGATGGCCGGGGGACCACCATGGTGCAGGGAGACTACCATACACAAGATTAGGTGCAAACAATAAAGGGTAAATTTATTGGAAGGCAAGGAATGAAGTGGATGAGGAAGGTGCAAACAGGGGTATGCAATGGCAAAAGATAACTTACAAGAGTTGTATTCTTTAGCTGGGCCATCAAATAGCATGGTGCTCCAACTATTACAGAATCAACATACATCACACAAGCAAATGCAAACAATAAACAAAGAATGATGCTACTCTACATATAGCCTCCCTGGCCCCTACTAAGCAGGCCACACGGCTGCCGTGTTCTGTCTATTGAAGCCTACTCTAGGCCCTGACATGTGCACAAAACAGGAAAAAACTGACGGTGATGTTGGGGACTCAGATCCAGTCCCGGGGAGGGCCCCAACAGTCTAGTACGGTGGTGCACACGGCTCTTTGCCAGCTCTGTGAAACGTGGTCTTCTCCTTGCTTCTGGGTCCTGGAGGTGCTCCTGGAAACTGCAAATCCCTTTCTCGGTATCTTGGTGGCTTCTCAAACTAGCACAGGACAGCCACACCCGAAGAATCTGTCCAATTTCACGAGTCCACTCAGTCCCAGGCAGTGGGACCTCTTTTACAGGTACAAGCTTAGCATCATCGTTCTCTGCAGCCGCTTCTGTTCTGCTCACACACTCCCAAGGCTCAACTCCTCCCCTTAGCACAGGGCAGTTCATTTTACACAGTCTATTGCATGGTGAAGCAGAACATTCCATCACACCAGACAAAGGGGTGCTGTCTCTTAAAGTGGCTGCGTGCTCCTACTGTCCATAACAGCACCACCACCCTACACCCACTACCCTACACCAGTCTAGATAGGAAATGGTAGGAGAAGGTAGGAAAAAGAGGAGGAGCTAATCAGGCGGGAAGGAGTGTGTGAGAGCAGATGGTCCTGAGAGACCAAAGGAGAAGGGAGTTTGTGTTGTAGGACAAAAGAAGTGGAGCTGGACAGACGTGCAGGTCTGCAGCTGCTGAGACAGTATCAACAAAAAACGTGTGCACAGCTCTATATGAAGGTGCCCAGGTAGGTTCCAAAACCGTGCACTCAACATGCAGTAACAGCAAACGTTTCGGTCATAAACACATGACCTTCATCAGTTACGTAAAGTGATTGCTGGTGAAGTAAGTGTTAGCTCTGTTTAACAGACTATAGTGCTAATTGCCCTTTAAAGGAAGGCACTGGCACATTACTACATTAGACTTTATTCTCTTTAACAACTTCCCCTTTAATTTGGACACCCAGGGCCACAGACCAGGTCACTGCCACTGTGACCACCCCTTTGAGAACAGAACCGGCCCGGTACCGAGTACCCCACAGTCCTAGTGGGCGCTTCATGTATACACCCCATTACGGTCACCGCCAACTCCACGATAACCTTAGACTACTTGCCGCCACCACCAATCCGTCTCAGTTGATTGAACACCGTTTGGTAGCTTATCCCTTCAAGGCGTAGTTTACAGAATAGAAGGAACAGAACTATTAAATTTTATATTTTACAAGGGAGACAAAACAGCATATACAGTTACAGAAAATAAAATAAAATGAATTAACAGGAGAAATTACTACACCGATCGCAAAGACGATTCAGTTTAGCCGAAGGAGAGCATTTCGCTTTAGGCCGTCAGTAAACGGAGTCCCTGCATACACGATATGTAACTCTCTGCATGAACACAGATCATAATTGGGATTGATCTTTTATCAGACCCTGAGTCCCACCCATTCCCCCCCCCCCCCCCATTGTGATGACCTCACATGGGCCGAGTTGTGGGCTGGTGTCAGTCCTTCATGATTATAGGAAATCCCAACTTATGCAATCCCAACTTATGCAATAACTCTTCATAGTGTGATTGCAGAAGTTTGAGACTGATGTCATCTTTTGTATCGGGATTTTATCTATGCTTAGAGACCAAACCTACTTACCCCTGTGCTACAAGAACACTCTCTCGTTTAGAAACCAGCTTTGATAAGTTGACATACTTTCTTTGACTGAACAGACACAGTTATAGTCACAATACCCTTATACAGAGGTGCATTCTGTGTCAATATATCTATGTCTAGCTGGGTTGTATAATAGTTGGCCCACTTTTTGTGAGCCTATAAGGACTATTGTGGATTGGTAATCTATTATCAGCATGGTCAGTGCTGCAGAGTATTTGTTATTTGTATTTGTCTGTCTGTTTGTCGTTTCCCCATTCTGTGTAGGTAATAGGGCACATATCACGCTTGGTTTCCTATTTGTTGTCTTGTTTTAGTATTTTTTGGTTTGTAGAAAGTGCCTATCAGAGGCCTATTTTTAAATATACCTAATAAAGGTTAAATTTTATCCATTTGCTATTACACAGTATAAATTCTATTGGATAAGTACACCACGCTTCTTATATAACAAGATGGAAACCTTTTGGCAAAAAGAAAAACATCTATGCCTGGCTTTGTTTTGCTAAAACCTACATCAAGTCTTTGAGGAGACCAAGGTTCAACTTTTATTCATAATTCAAAAAGTGTATTTAGAGCAAAGCCAAAGCACCATCAAAAGAACACCATCCCCACAGTGACACAAAGTGGAGGCAGCATTCTGCTAAGGGGCTGTTTTTTGGCATCTGAAACTGGCCTTTCTTAAGTTGGAGGACATTATGAACAGTTCTAAATATAAATTTAGCAAATAAAACCTCCAGGCCTCTGCCAAAAAGCTGAAGATGAATCTGAATTTCACCTTTCACCTTTCAGCATGACAATGAGCCTAAGAATACATTCAAATAAACAGAAGAATCAGTTTTGGACTGACCCAGCCAGACCCCAGGCCAGAATGTAATTGAAAATCTGTCGGTGGCCTCAAGGGGGCGCTGTACACAGGAGATGTTCTCGCCATCTCAGAGATTTGGAACTCCTGCAAGGAAGAGTGGACCAAGATTGCCAATTTTTTAAGTGCCATGCTGATAGAAAAAGACTGAATGCTGTCAAATTAAAAGGGTACTTCAACAAAGTATGGGTTTTGGGGTGTGCATATTATACAACCACTTTATTTTAGTTATTTTCCACCCAAAAATATTTAAATTTAATGTCACCTATAATCTGAAAAATAAAAGGTGGAAAAAGTTCTGAAATGATTCTTCTTGGTATGATTTTTTTTACAATACACAAACCTGGCATTTTGACAAGGGCGTGTAGACTCTTTATATCCTCTGTATATGTTATAGATATTATTTGGAGCCCACTGCTCCACTACATTTTAAATAGATTAAGCCCAAGACTCTTCCAATGCTTTTGTCATCACACAGTTCAATGAAGAGTATGAGAGCTGTAATGAACTATCAGCTGACTCTTGGGGCAGTGGAGAACCTATGACATGTAGGGAGGATTGATGGGGACAGCTGCATGAGCAGCAAGGATTATTACCAAACCACGGCACACTCTGCACTCCCTCTCTCCGCTGTACTGCTCGGCACTTCTGTGGGCGAAACATGTGAGAAGGCCTGTATTTTGTGGCTCTGGATCTTTATTACCTCTACAGAGAAATGGCGTATGTTATTAAAACCAAGAAAATACATATTTTCTAATTCGTTATTCTGTAGGGCAGCACCACATAACTAGCCAATGTAATTAGTGACCTCTCCTTTATTTATGTATTTTAATTAATTTTTATGTTTTTTAACCAAACCTTTTCCAGTTCACTCATATTTGTCTTCTGCGTCTTCCACATCCAACTAAGTTTAGACCTTGCATGACATTAACAATCTCACATAAAAAAAAAGTTTAAAATGTTTAATGGATTATATTTGGTCATATCCTCATCTCAGTCGAGTTGTAGCTAGCCTAAAT
The DNA here is from genome assembly GCF_032444005.1 of Ranitomeya imitator. Lineage (NCBI taxonomy): Eukaryota > Metazoa > Chordata > Amphibia > Anura > Dendrobatidae > Ranitomeya > Ranitomeya imitator. The sequence continues at coordinate 710,889,674 of NC_091282.1, read as the reverse complement.
GGGCACAGATTAGAAAAATTGTGATCAGAAAATACAAAATCACATGAAAAGGCCTTACTAGGGCAGGTAGACAAACCAATTCCCAGCAGCCCGCAGAGACCATAATGCTATATGAGTTGGTTGCACACCTATCATTCATGATGGGAGTGGCGGATAAGTACTATACTTTCACATTAAGGGGTTGTCTGACCTTGGGGTACAAGTCTGCATTCACTCTATATGTGCTGTGAGGATTGTCCGATGCCGGGAGCGGGTGGTCAAGTCTACAGCAAGTATGTGATTTGCATACTACTGGACACATTCCAACTAGACTAGGAATGAACAAGACTGTGCCCATCTAGTTGGCATGTGAACACTTGCATGCAAATCACATACTTGCAGTCATACACCCCCCACTCTTGGTGCCGGAGAATCTTCATTAGCTCGATGTGAGAATTCACAAGTCTGCAGTCTCATAGAGTAACTGCAGACTTGTAGCCTAAGGCTGAACAACCCCTTTTATAAGACTTCCATCAGATGCAAGTTCCTTGGCTATGTACAAGGCACAATGCAGGTTTACAATGTATTAACAAAGTCTACACTATTAAATCAGGCTGGCGGTGAGTCCGGATAAAAAAAAAAAAAAAACCTTGCTCAGGTGCCGCCCCCGCATCCTGGCGCCCTAGGCACGTGCCCTCAAATGCCTAGTGGCAAATACGGCCCTGTCAGGCAGGTATGCTTGCACCTTCAAAATGTCCCACAAAAAGTAGTGACAGGCCATGCTCCTCCACAATAAAAAGCCAACTGCAACGTGGATTGAATAGAAATAAAAATCACAGAAAGAGGGAATACTGATACAAGTGCAGACTGACAAATTCCCAGAAGCATGCAGAGGTTGTAATGCTTTTCGAGGGAGGTGCAAAATTTGATGAACAACTACTCACATATTTAACATTCTAGAGCAGGGGTGGGCAATTAATTTAGCCATGGGGCCGCATGAGAAATTGGGATGGTTTTAGAGGGCCGGACTAATATAATTAAGTAATTTTTACCCAATACTGTAGTATACTGTAGTGGCCACATATAGTGCTGCACAAACATTATGGCCCCCATATAATGCTGCACAAACATTATGGCCCCATATAGTGCTGGACAAACATTATGGCCCCCATATAATGCTGCACAAACATTATGGCCCCATATAGTGCTGCGCAAACATTATGGCCCCCATATAATGCTGCACAAACATTATGGCCCCATATAGTGCTGCACAAACATTATGGCCCCATATAGTGCTGCACAAACATTATGGCCCCCATTTGGTGCTGCACAAATGTTATGTCCCGGCTGACCCCCCACCCCACCCCGATACGCCACTGCCAGTCACAGCCCCCCAGGACCAGTATAGAAGGGGAGGTCGCCAGTCACAGCCCTCCAGGACTAGTATAGATGGGGAGACCACCAGTCACAGCCCCCCAGGACCAGTATAGATGGGGAGACCACCAGTCACAGCCCCCCAGGACCAGTATAGATGGGGAGACCGCCAGTCACAGCCCCCCAGGACCAGTATAGATGGGGAGGCCGCCAGTCACAGCCCCCCAGGACCAGTATAGAGGGGAAGGCCGCCAGTCACAGCCCCCAAGGACCAGTATAGAGGGGGAGGCCGCCAGTCACAGCCCCCCAGGACCAGTATAGAGGGGGAGGCCGCCAGTCACAGCCCCCCAGGACCAGTATAGAGGGGGAGGCCGCCAGTCAAAGCCCCCCAGGACCAGTATAGAGGGGGAGACCGCTAGTCACAGCCCCCCAGGACCAGTATAGAGGGGGAGGCCGCCAGTCACAGCCCTCCAGAACCAGTATAGAGGGGGAGGCCGCCAGTCACACAACCTCAGCAGTCAGCCAGAATGCAGGCCGGTCAGTGTGAAGCATGGACGGTGGGTGCAGGGAGGGCGGATACAGCCTCTCCCAGACACTTACCAGTGACCTTGGCGCCGGTCTCGTCCGCACGGACAATCTCCGGGATAAATCTCGGCTCCTCACACCCGGCCGCCACCGTTAGAGTCCGCAGAAGCATCCAGAGACCGGCCGCTCCCCCTCACCGAGGTCAGTGACAGACTGACAGGCCAGCCAATCACAAGTAGTGATGGAGCGAGAGCCGGGCGGCCCAGCCAATGGTGTAGAGCACAATGCAGCCGAAGGGCGGGGCCAGGAGCTGCACAGTGTCTGAGGAACCGCCAATGGCAGCTGGCCGAGCAGTGTCGGGGGCGGCTGTCAGAAGTGACAGCTAGCTGGCGGGCCGTTCAAAATCATCAGGCGGGCCAAGTGCGGCCCGCGGGCCAAGTGCGGCCCGTGGGCCGCATCTTGCCCAGGTCTGTTCTAGAGGGTGGTGGCTGCTTAGCGTTATACAAGCTCTTATATGTTACAGTGTGCAGGGTCTAGAGTCCACCCTCCTGCCTTGCCAGAGGGGCCGATAGAGTGACGGATGAAGGCCTTCCATTTCAAAAACATTCAGATGTCATGGTCAGCATTGACTGTGGCAACTAAGGGGTTACATTGAAATGATCTGCGTTTTTTTTTTACTATCCTGACCATTAGGATGCGATATGCTAATGACCCTCGGCTCCTGATCGCAGCAGAGCAGGAGCCGAGTGTCGTGCGTCTGTGCTCCGATTCTCTCGCACAGGGAGGATCGGAGCACAGCTGCGGAGGAGGCGGAGAAATTAATTTCTCCATCTCCTCCATTGCTGGGGTCCGCTTATAACGCACAGCACTTGGATGATATCTGAGTGGTGTGCCCTGTCTCACTCACACCCATAGGCTTATATGGGTGCGAGTGAGCCGAGAGTTTTCCAGGTCCGAGACAATCGCAGCATGCTGCGATTGTCTCGGACCGAGGAAAACGGCCGACAAAAAGTCGGCTGCTGGGAGCTGCCCCATAGCTTAACATTGGTCGGAGTGCAATGCGATTTTTTATCGCATTTCACTCAGCCGTTTAAAAACGCCAGTGTGACGCCGGCCTTACAGCTGTAACTGAGCAGTGGGCCCCCGGACCCAATATTACTGGTGAGCCCTTGACATACCAGTTTGAGATGGCATACAAGTACGACATTTTTTAGAATACTGCCTCCAACTGGTAGTGGATTATCATTTATAGCAACATATTGTAAAGTCTAAATACATAGAACTTTTTTTGTGCTTGGAGTGAGGGTGGGATTACCATTTTTGTTGTTAGCGGCATTTTTACCAAACTGAGAATGCTCCAGGAGGTGTTACTGATAGGAGCCTAAGTCACGTGGCCTGACCATACTGCTGGGATCATATACTCATGTTCCTGGATATGCATTCTGATCATTCATCGTGTGTTTGGCTTCATATTTATAGGATCATGAGCAAACCTGAGTCCATTAGGCAATTGTCAGCTGTGACCCATCATGTGTCATAGTTGCAGCAATCCACCACTAAGCAATTATGGTGAGAAACTAAGGTTCCATCACTAAGGCAAAAACACCTTAAAATTTAAAGAGACATACTCTATTTTTGCTCCAGCAACAGCACCACTCATGTCTATGTGCTGTGTGTGGTATTGCAGCTCAGTTCCATCTAATTAAAAATAACCTATGGGGCAGATTTTAACATGCAAGTAGTGCTATGGCTGTGAAGGCACTTGCCCTCCATTAGAAAAGATACTTCTTTTGCAGAGATCTGATGTGCCAGTCATAAAAAAAAACCATATGCAAATGAGATTGGAAGTGCACTGTGGGTGGGCCAATGCACCTGGAAGAAGCATTCCAATACATTAACAAACCCCCAGTGCACTTCCAGTCTTATTTGCATATGTTTTCTCCTGACTTGCACATCCAATCACCGAAAAAAGTATCATTTTTATTGGAGGACAAGTATCAACACGGCCATACCACCAGGCTCGGACTGGCCCATAGGGGAAGCGGGGAATCCCCCGGTGGGCCCCTGTGCAGATATGGGCCCCCAACCCCACTGTATTGGCAGTACTTGGCATAGTTCACATGATTTACTCTGTACAGAAAAAAGCATCAGCTCATCATTCATTAACCAAACTACCCGGTTTATTATTATATAGAGATATAGGTAAATTTGTGAACGAGGGTAGTATAATATTTGTATGCAGGTGGAAAGTGGGCCCCCCAAAGTCATTGTTACTGGTGGGCTCCTGGCACCCCAGTCCGACACTGCATACCACTACTTCTTTGTGTAGAACAGTGCTGACAGATTTCTGTTATGTAAGGATATGTATCATAAACAGCCCATTGAAAAAAAGAGGTGACACGTTTTTACAAATCCAATCTAGCAGTACCATACTTCCGGGTGGGTGCAATTAAACAAGTCATATTAGTACTAAATAGTCAGTTCTCCCACAACCACTGAACCACACAGATTTGCATTCGGGAATGTGCGGGATGATGAATGCTACAGTTGTTAGCTACTAGAGGGACATGCTTTTTCAACTACAACCTAGCCATAAAGAGTTAAGCGTGTCTTGGTGTAGATGACCTAGGCACAGTGCAGCTGTCAGTACAGCATGTGTGCTATGAGCATGAGCAGGGCATTAAGTGACTGGCTGCCTGCATTCTCCAATGACCCACCCTCCTCTGAACTATATTACACTTGTGCTCATCAGGCTAGCCTCTCTTTGCCTTTCTTACTCTTCTCCAAGGCTGTCCTTCTACTGTGACTCTCCACGTTTCACTTCTTCTCTCCTTCCCTGGTCGTCTCTTCTTCCGCACAGTTCTCTGACATTCTGCCCTCCACATCATTTACTGGAGTTCTTGGCAAGTTTGAGGGGAAAAAAAAGTCATAATACCCGGATACACAGAGCTCTCCTTTAACAAAGCCCAGTATGGTAAGCAACCTAACAAACAATGAGTTTTTTTCTTTTTCTTTTTTTTTTTGAGAATCAGAAAACAAAATCTTTTGGCAGAATGATTCTTCATTCATCTCTACTATTTTAGAACAGTTTTGCTTTTAACAATTTGTGCAACAAACCAAAATGATTTTACCTCCTTTTATAGAAACATCCTACACGCAGAGGTGACGTGAAATGTACACATTCCCTTATGGCTTTTGGACATTTTCCGGGTCCTCCCTCCCCCACATCGTTTCGCCCAGAATATATACCTTTACTACTAGTCTCACTTGATACAAATACGAATATCTGTTGGTTAGACACTGTAACTCAGTTTGTATTACACAAATAGAAGCTTAGGACGTTCACTTTGCAATTACAATGGCCTGAAATGCGTTGAGAAAACTTTCCTGATTTACTAAGTAGTAGGGAATGTAAAAACTGGATCGTTGTAGGAGTCTAACTCTCACAATGACTACAGCATATGTGAGAACGCCTTAAAAGGTCAAGTAATGGAGAATAATCCTTACCATAGTTATTGTTTGACAGGTGGTGTAGACAGAGGGAGAGACAGAGAGAGACAGAAAGAGAGAGGGAGAGTGTACGACTTCTTTCTCCTGTGTGTAAAATTGATGTTATTAGATTTATGGATTGATGTTAATGATAATTACGGTATATTATATAGATGTGTGTACTTATACCAGCATGGTGCTATATACTTACATTGTACGCATCTCTGACAGATATTCATGTATGTGGAGGGGATAGTGGATGGCTATCCTCAGTAGAACTTTTCTGTGCAGGACATACCCCCGATTTACAAATACATAAATGGACTCTCGTTCCATTGCAATCAGGTAAAATTTTAGGCATGGTAAAACTATCACCTTCTGGTCTAACAGAATTGAAAAAGTACCAATAAGTCTTACGGTTTACTTCTTAGATACTTTTTTTTCCATTAAAACACGTGACAAAAACGTGTGATTAGTAGGGTCTGACTCCTGGGACTTCCACCAGTCTTGACAGCCATTTGACTACTTCTGTATCTCCCATTCAATGAAGTGCGATTTTGCAGGTTGGGCCCGTCACCACCAAGTAATTCTAAAAAAAAAACTTCACATATTTATATTTTTTTGTTTTCACCATTTATAAATGCTTCCTGTTTATGGAATATTAAGTAGGGGGTTTGGTTTGTTTTCTTAGTAACTCTACCCATTGACATTTGTCATGTCCCATCGAGAAGCCAAACTATGAAACAGTCGTAAAAAAAAAAAAACATTTATAACATGCTATTCTTGTGTAGGCTCTGTAAGGACGATAATGATCGCCCCCTTGAATAATTTCTATTGAAACTGCATGGGTGATACAGTTTTGAGGATCCTTGGTTTTCCATAGTGAAGGCTCAGAGAGTAATAACAGCATTCAAGTAAAGGATGTAAGAGTTTCAAGATTCAGGTTAGTTGACCAATGCAATGGGTGACTGGTAACTGGCACTGCACATATGGCTGATGCAGCAAAATACAGAGGTAGAAAAACTGTCACAAAGTTATCCTGTGTGAATGTAACCTATGAGTAAATATAGGATTCTATCTATAGCTGAGGGATTGAGAGTTCCCAAGTGTAAACCATCCACAGAGATTTCCAAAAGATAGCCAAATACCCTTTTATCAGCTTTAGCCTTTCTTCTTGACTTGCGCTTTGTTATGCTATGTGAATGTTGTGACAAATCTGCAATGAATGCACATTTATTACTTGCAGATAGAAAAAAAAATGTTAAATGGCACCTGCCGCATCTGCACAGTAGCAGCTATCTGTGTGTATAGTTGGTCCAATAGCTGCCACTGTGCATGCAGCACCATCTTGCTGGAGAAGAAAAAAATCATCCTCCAAGATGGCGCTGCCCGCGCCTACACAGTAGCAGCTATTGGAGAGTATCAGTGCCGACCTGACAATGTCTGTAGGTTACTGTGCATAATCCTGCTGACAGGTTCACTTTTAATGTTGATGATTATGGATTACAGCCAATGAAAACCCAAAAGTCATTATCTCAGTAAATTAGAATAATTAACTGCAAAGGCTTCCTAAGCATTTAAAAAGGTTCCTTAGTCTGTTTCAGTAGGCTCCACAATCATGGAGAAGACTGCTGACTTGGCAGATGTCCAGAAGGCAGTCATTGACACACTCCACAAGGAGGGTAAGCCACAAAAGATAATTGTTAAAGAAGCTGGCTGTTCACAGAATGCTGTATCCAAGCATATTAATGGAACGTTGAGTGGAAGGAAAAAGTGTGGCAGAAAAAGGTGCACAAGCAAGCGGGATAACCGCAGCCTTGAAAAGATTGTTAAGAAAAGGCCATTCAAAAATTTGGGGGAGATTCACAAGGAGTGGACTGCTGTTGGAGTCATTGCTTCAAGAGCCACCACACACAGATGTATCCAGGACATGGGCTACAAGTGTCGCATTTCGAACCACTCCTGACCAATAGACAACGCCAGAAGCATCTTACATGGGCCAAGGAGAAAAAACAGGACTGTTGCTCAGTGGTCCAAGGTGGTGTTTTCAGATGAAAGTAAATTTTGCATTTCATTTGGAAATCGAGGTCTGGAGTCCGGAGGAAGAGTGGAGAGGCCACAATCCAAGCTGCTTGAGGTCTAGTGTGAAGTTTCCACACTCAGTGATGGTTTGGGGAGCCATGCCATCTGCTGGTGTAGGTCCACTGTGTTTTATCAAAACCAAAGTCAGCACAGCCGTCTACCAGAAAATTTTAAACCACTTCATACTTCCATCTGCTGACAAGCTTTTTGGAGATGGAAACTTAATTCTTCAGCAGGACATGGCATCTGTCCACACTGCCAAAAGTGCCAATACCAGATTTGCAAACTACAGTATCTGCATGTGATTGGCCAGGAAATTCGATTGACCTTAATCCCCTAGAGAATCTATGGGGTATTGTCAAGAGGAAGATGAGAGACACCAGACCCAACAATGCACGAGCTGAAGGCTGCTATCAAAGCAACCTGGGCTTCCATAACACCTCAGCAGTACCACATGCTAATCGCCTCCATGTTACGCCACCTTGATGCAGTAACTGATGCAAAAGGAACCCCGACCAAATATTGAGTGCATTTACTGAACATACATTTCAGTAGGCCAACATTTCAGATTTTAAAACAATTTTTCAAGCCGGTGTTATAAAGTATTCTAATTTACTGAGGTAATGACTTTTGGGTTTTCATTGGCTGTAAGCCATAATCATCAACATTAACAGAAATAAACACTTGAAATAGATCACTCTGTTTGTAATGGCTCTATATAATATATGAGTTTCACTTTTTGTATTGAAGAACTGAAAGAAATTAACTTTTTGGTCATATTCTAATTTTGTGAGAAGCACCTGTAGCAGAGGGAGGTACATGATTTGTATAAAATTTTTTCTTTTCATAATAAATGAATGCCTCCAATTATAAATGTAGTATAGTACTTCTGATTAGCCATTTGGCTTACCCTATGCGCAGGGCATTGCAGTACCTTAGGTATCCATGGTTATGACCACTTATATAGTGACAGTTAGCTGTTAATGGTCGTAACCATGGATATCTAAGCTACTGCAATGCCCTGCACATGGAATAAGCAACATAGAAAATCAGAAGAGCTATACAACATTTCTAATTAGAGGTATTTGCTATTATTATTATTATTATTAACCCCTTTATGACATCGGACGTAATGATCCGTCCATGTGACCTGGGCCAATTTGACCAGGACGGATCATTAAGTCATCGTGATCGCTCGCGCACACTGGAGGTGTGTGGGCAATCGCCACCGGGTGTCAGCTTATTCTGACAGCTGACACCCGGCACTAGCTACCAGGAGCGGTGACTGCTACCGGCACTATAACCCCCCTAAATGCTGCGATCGAACACGATCGTATCATTCCGGAAGCCGGCAGAGGGCTGACAGCCCCTCGGCCTTTGGATCGGAGACCCCGCGGAATGACGAGGGGTCCCAATCGTTGCCATGGTGACCCGATGTTGTCATGACGATATCCGGGTCAGCAGAGAGAGGAAACTTGCTGGTCAGTGCGCAGTGCATGATCAGCAAGTCTCTGTCAGTGCAGCACTGACAGATTCTATGGCATGGAGAGGCTGCTTCATCTGCATGCTAATGAAGCAATCAGCCTGCAAAAGATGATTGTCGCAAAGTGGGACTTAGTAAAAAAGCTAGAAAAAAGTAAAAAAAAGTTTGAAATAATTGTAAAAATATATAAAAAAATAATTATAAAAAAAATCAATATACAGTATATTCCATCACTAAATAAATATTTGAATGAAAAAAATCTAAACAATAAAAGTACACATATTTGGTATCGCTGTGTCCTTAACGAGCCATCCCATAAAACTGTCCCACTAGTTAACCCCTTCAGTGAACACCATAAAAAGAAAATAAAAAACAAGGCAAAAAACATGCTTTATCATCATGCCGCCGAACAAAAAGTGGAATAACACTCAATCAAACATGGTACCACTGAAAACGGCAACTTGTCCCGCAAGAAACAAGCCACCATACAGCTTCATCAACGAAAAAATAAAAAAGCTATAGCTCTCAGAATAAAGCAATGCAAAAATCATTATTTTTTTCTATAAAATACCAAGCGCAAACATAAAAAAAACTATATAAACGAGGAATTGCTGTAATCATATTGACTTGAAGAATAAAGCTCCCAAAAAAAACAAATTCATGAATTGTTTTTTGTTCATTCTGCTTCCCAAAAATTTGAATAGAAAGCGATCAAAAAATGTCATGTGCCCAAAAATGGTACCAATAAAAATGTCAACTCATCCTGCAAAAACAAGACCTCACATGACTCTGTGGGCCAAAATATGGAAAATTTATAGCTCTCCAAATGTGGTGATGCAAAAACTATTTTTGCAATAACAAGCGTCTTTTAGAGTGTGACAGCTGCCAAACATAAAAACCCGCTATAAGGTTTCTTTCACACGTCTTGATATTTCCGATACTGGAGATGTCAGTGTCCATGTGTGTAATACATTCCAAAAATTCCTGTGAAGCACCTGAAGGGTCAATAAACTTCTTAACCCCTTTCTGCCATCTGACGTACTATCCTGTCGAGGTGACCTGGGACTTAATTCTAAGAGACGGGATAGTACATCATAGGCGATCAGCCGCGCTCACGGGGGAGAGCGGCGGATCGCGGCCGGGTATCAGCTGATATCCGGCACTATGTGCCAGAAGCGGTCACGGACCGCTCACGGCACATTAACCACCGGAACGCTGCGATCAAACATGATCGCAGCATTCCGGCGGCATAGGGAAGCATCGTGCAGGAAGGGGGCTCCCTGCGTGCTTCCCTGAGACCCTCGGTACAACGCGATGTGATCGTGTTGTTCCGAGCGTCTCCTCCGTCCACCTCCCTGCAGGCCCCGGATCCAAGATGGCTGCGGGGGCTTACCGGGTCCTGCAGGGAGGTGGCTTGCAAGCCTCCTGCACTGCCTGTCAGATCGCTGATCTGACACAGTGCTTTGCAAAGTGTCAGATCAGCGATCTGACACTATATAGTCATGTCCCCCCTGGGGCAATGTTACAAAGTAAAAAAAAAAAATATTAAAGTGTGTAAAAAAAAAAAAAATCCTGAATAAAGAAGAAAAAAATATTGTTCCAATGAATACATTTCTTTATGCAAAAAAAAACACAATAAAAGTACACATATTTAGTATCGCCGCGTCCTTAACGACCTGACCTATAAAAAAATTCCACTAGTTAACCCCTTCAGTGAACACCGTAAAAAAAAAGAGGCAAAAAACAATGCTTTATCATCATACCGCCGAACAAAAAGTGGAATAACACGAATGAAAAAGATAGATATAAATAAACATGGTACTGCTGCAAACATCATCTTGTCCAGCAAAAATCGAGCCACCATACAGCGTCATCAGTGAAAAAATAAAAAAGTTATAGCTCTCAGAATAAAGCCATGGAAAAATGATTATTTTTCTATAAAAAAGTTTTTATTGTATAAAAGCGCCAAAAGATAAAAAAAAATGATATAAATGAGGTATCACTGTAATTGTACTGACTCAAAGAATAAAACTGCTTTATCAATATTACCAAACGTGGAACAGTATAAACGCACCCCCCCCCCCCAAAAAAAAAAAGAAATTCATGAATTGCTGCTTTTTATTAACTCTGCCTAACAAAAATCGGAATAAAAAAAGTCATGTGCGTAAAAATGGTACCAATAAAAACATCAACTCGTCCTGCAAAAAACAAGACCTCGTATGACTATGTGGACCAAAATATGGAAAAATTATAGCTCTCAAAATGTGGTAATGCAAAAACTATTTTTTGCAATAAAAAGCGTCATTTAGTGTGTGACAGCTGCCAAACATAAAAACTCAGTATAAAAACCCGCTGTGAAAGTAAATCAAATCCCCCTTTATCACTGCCTTAGTTAGGGAAAATAATAAAATTAAAAAAATGTATTTATTTCTATTTTCCCATTAGGGTTAGGGCTATAGTTAGGGTTAGGGCTAAAGTTAGGGTTAGGGTTGGAGCTAAATATAGGGTTGGGGTTTGGATTACATTTACAGTTATGATTAGGGTTGGGATTAGGGTTAGGGGTGTGTCAGGGTTAGGAGCAGGGGCGGACATATCATTGATGCAACCTGTGCAGTTGCACAGGGGCCCAAGAGGTAAGGGGGCCACTCTCCCCTTTAAAGCAGGTGAAATTGTACATTATGATAAATTATTGGACTGCTAAGGGCCCATATACTGTTCTCGCACAGGGGCCCACTTCTGTCTGTGTCTGCCAGTGGTTAGGAGTGTGGTTAGTGTTACGGTTGGGATTAGGGTTAGGGGTGTGTTGGGTTTAGGGTTTCAGTTATAATTGGGGGGTTTCCACTGTTTAGGCACATCAGGGGCTCTCCAAATGCGACATGGCGTCCGATCTCAATTCCAGCCAATTCTGCATTGAAAAAGTAAAACAGTGCTCCTTCCCTTCCGAGCTCTCCCGTACACCCAAACAGGGGTGTACCCTAACATATGGGGTATCAGCATACTCAGGACAAATTGGACAACAACTTTTGGGGCTAAAAAAATAATTTTTGTGGGATAAAAAAGATTTTTTATTTTCACGGCTCTGCGTAATAAACTGTAGTGAAACACTTGGGGGTTCAAAGTTCTCACAACACATCTAGATGAGTTCCCTGGGGGGTCTAGTTTCCAATATGGAGTCACTTGTGGGGGGTTTCTATTTAGGTACATCTGAGGCTCTGTAAACACAATGTGACGCCCACAGACCATTCCATCTAAGTCTGCATTCCAAATGGCGCTCCTTCCCTTCCAAGCTCTCCCATGCGCCAACGGTGGTTCCCCCCCCCACATATGGGGTATCAGAGCAATCAGGACAAATATCAGCGTACTCAGGACAAAATGGACAACAACTTTTCGGATCCAATTTCTCCTGTTACCCTTGGGAAAATATAAAACTGGGGGCTAAAAAATAATTTTTGGGGAAAAAAAGATTTTTTTATTTTCACAGTTCTGCGTTATAAACTGTAAAGGAAGTAGGTAGTGATGAGGCATTAAATAAATACAGAAAATTAAATAAATTCTGTAAAAAGCAAATCAAGACAGCAAAAATTGAGACAGAGACTCATTGCCAGAGAGAGTAAAAATAATCCCAAAATATTTTTTAACTATGTAAATAGTAAGAAACTAAAAAATGATAGTGTTGGCCCCCTTAAAAATAGTCTGGATGAAATGGTGGATGAGGAAAAAGCCAATATGCTAAATGACTTTTTTTCATCAGTATTTTCACAAGAAAATCCCACGGCAGACAATATGATCAGTGATAACAAAAATTCCCAATTAAATGTCACCTGATTAACCCAGCAGGAAGTATGACGGCGTCTACAAATCACTAAAATTGACAAGTCTCCGGGCCCGGATGGGATACACCCCTGAGTACTGCAGGAATTAAGTACAGTCATTGATAGACCATTATTTTTAATCTTTAAAGACTCCATAATAACAGGGTCTGTACCACAGGACTGGAGAATAGCAAATGTGGTGCCAATATTCAAAAAGAGGACAAAAACTGAACTCGGAAATTATAGGCCAGTAAACTTAATCTCTACTGTGGGTAAAATCCTGGAGGGCATTCTAAGGGATGCTATGCTGGAGTATCTGAAGAGGAATAACCTCATGACTAGTGTTGAGCATTCCGATACTGCAAATATCGGGTATCGGCCGATATTCGCTGTATCGGAATTCCGATACTGAGTTCCGATATCTTTGCGATATTGGATACCGGAATCGGAAGTTCCCATAGTGCAATGATGCACTACAATGGAGTGTGGGCGGTGCGTGGGCGGAGACTGCGTGTGTGTGTGCGGGCGGGGTCTGTGCGTGACCATGGGGGCTCTGTGCGGCTTGTGGGGGCTCTGTGCGGTTTGCAGGGGCTCTGTGCGGGCTTGCCAGGGCTCTGTGTGGGCTTGCAGGGGTTCTGTGCGGCTTGCGGGGGCTCTGTGCGGGCTTGCTGGGGCTCGGTGCGGCTTGCCGGGGCTCTGTGCAGGCTTGCCGGGGCTCTGTGCGGGCTTGCGCGGGCTCTGGGCGGGCTTCCCGGGGCTCTGTGCGGCTTGCGGGGGCTCTGTGCTGGCTTGCGGGGGCTCTGTGCGGGCTTGCTGGGGCTCTGTGTGGCTTGCGGGGGCTCTGTGCGGGCTTGCCGGGGCTCGGTGCGTCTTGCCGGGGCTCTGTGCGGGCTTGCTGGGGCTCTGTGTGGGCTTGCTGGGGCTCTGTGTGGCTTGCAGGGGCTCTGTGTGGGCTTGCCGGGGCTCTGTGTGGCTTGCGGGGGCTCTATGCGGGCTTGCCGGGGCTCTGTGTGGCTTGCGGGGGCTCTGTGCGGGCTTGCCGGGGCTCGGTGCGTCTTGCCGGGACTCTGTGCGGGCTTTCCGGGGCTCTGTGCGGGCCTGCTGGGGCTCTGTGCAGGCTTGCCGGGGCTCTTTGCAGCTTGCCGGGGCTCTGTGCGGACATGCCGGGGCTCTGTGCGGGCTTGCCGGGGCTCTGTGCGGCTTGCGCGGGCTCTGTGCGGCCTGCCAGGGCTCTGTGTGGGCTTGCGGGGGCTCTGTGCGGGCTTGCCGGGGCTCTGTGCGGCTCGCAGGGGCTCTGTGCGGGCTCGTGGGGGCTCTGTGCGGCTTGCGGGGGCTCTGTGCGGGCTTGCCGGGGCTCTGTGTGGGCTTGCCGGGGCTCTGTGCGGGCTTGCCGGGGCTCTGTGCGGGCTTGCCGTAGTCCTGTGCAGGCATCGTCCGATGGGACGACAAGTCCCATCGGACGATGCCTGCAACAGTGACAGTAATTGACACATTAGCCAATGTTGGGAGAGTAGTAGTCCCATCATCCGGCTAATGTGTTGAATGTAAAAAAAAAACAAAAAGCTACATACATACTACATACATATTACACACAATACATTCATACATTACATACAATACATACAGACAGACATACAGTACATTAAACATAGAGTACATACTCACCATTACTTGTCACTTTGATCCCCGAAGCCAGTGTCATCTGTATAAAAGATTAAAATTACAAACAACCAATATACTCCCTGTCCGCAGAAATCCACGAGTGTCCCACGACGATCTCCTGTGGAGAACGGCAGCATCAGCTGTTGCGACCGCTCTCTAGGGGCTCCAGGAACACAATGACGGGAGGAAGGTATCCTTCCGCACTGTATTCCTCCGTCGCTGTAAAAAAAATAGTCCCTAGTCTCACTTTTGGCATTGCTGTATGAGAAATTTTCCCATGCAGCAATTGCCATAAAGTGAGACTTTGAACTTTAGTAACCTCAGTGATGCACTGCAGGAGCCATTGTCTCCTGTCAGTGTGTCACTGAGGTTACTATAGAGCAGTGACATCACCCGATGTCACTGTTCTATAGGGGAGATCGTCGTGGGACACTCGTTAATAATTAGACTACGGCGGACAGGTAGTATACGGTTTATTATTTTACGCTTTTTGCAGGCGCTGAAGTATGGTAAGTATGGTTAAATGAAGAATATTAACCCCTACTATCCCGTCAGAGGTCAGAAGCCCCGCTTTGATGCGGGCTTCGGCGGTGAGCCCGCACCAAAGCCGGGACATGTCAGCTGTTTTGAACAGCTGACATGTGCCCGTAATAGGCGCGGGCAGAATCGCGATCTTCCCGCGCCTATTAACTAGTTAAATGCCGCTGTCAAAGGCAGACAGCAGCATTTAGCTACCGCATCCGGCCGGGCGGCCGGAAATGACGGCATCGCCGACCCCCGTCACATGATCGGAGGTCGGCGATGCTTCTCCATTGTAACCATAGAGGTCCTTGAGACCTCTATGGTTACTGATCGCCGGTAGCTGTGAGCGCCACCCTGTGGTCGGCGCTCACAGCACAACTGCAATTCTGCTACATAGCAGCGAACAGCAGATCGCTGCTATGTAGCAGAGGCGATCGTGCTGTGCCTGCTTCTAGCCTCCCATGGAGGCTATTGAAGCATGGCAAAAGTAAAAAAAAAAAAAGTTAAAAAAAATGTGAAAAAAAAAAAATAAAAGTTTAAATCACCCCCCTTTCGCCCCAATCAAAATAAATCAATTAAAAAAAAATCAAATCTACACATATTTGGTATCGCCGCGCTCAGAATCGCCCGATCAATTAAAAAAAAGCATTAACCTGATCGCGTTTTTTTGGTCACCGCGACATTGCATTAAAATGCAATAATGGGCGATCAAAAGAACGTATCTGCACCAAAATGCTATCATTAAAAACGTCATCTCGGCACGCAAAAAATAAGCCCTCAACCGACACCAGATCATGAAAAATGGAGACGCTACGAGTATCGGAAAATGGCACAATTTTTTTTTTTTTTTTAGCAAAGTTTGGAATTTTTTTTCACCACTTAGGTAAAAAATAACCTAGTCATGTTAGGTGTCTATGAACTCGTACTGACCTGGAGAATCATAATGTCAGGTCAGTTTTAGCATTTAGTGAACCTAGCAAAAAAGCCAAACAAAAAACAAGTGTGGGATTGCACTTTTTTTTGCAATTTCACGGCACTTGGAATTTTTTTTCCCGTTTTCTAGTACATGACATACTAAACCAATGATGTCGTTCAAAAGTACAGCTCGTCCCGCAAAAAATAAGCCCTCACATGGCCAAATTGACGGAAAAATTAAAAAGTTATGGCTCTGGCAAGGAGGGGAGTGAAAAACGAACACGGAAAAACGAAAAATCCCAAGGTCATGAAGGGGTTAAAATACTTTTTTCCTAATGTGTGTGTGTTTTATTAACCCTTTATTACTATTGGATTAATAATGGATAGGCGTCTTATTGATGCCTCTCCGTTATTCACCAGGCTTAATATCACCTTACAATAGCAAGGTGACACTAACCCCTTATTATCCCATATCCCACCGCTACACAAAAGTGGGAAGAGAGGGGCTAAGTGCCGGAAATGGCGCATCTTACAGATGCGCCATTTGTGGGCCGGCTACGGACTGGTATTTGTAGCCGCCGGGGGGGGGGGGGGGGGGGCAATATCCATGGCCCCTCTCATGGCCAATTCCAAGTTGGCTGCCCGACCTTAATACGTAAGAAGACACGGTGGCAACTTGTGGGGGTCGGGGCATCTCTAGGGTCCCTATAAACAAGCCTTCGGCCATCAGTCATACGGGTTCGTCCTATGCACACCATCTGGGGGACAGAGAGGAAGAAATGACATCTAGAACATCTACATGAGTTGTGAGGACCTTACCGAGAAGCTCAGCAGGGAGGTACTACAACACCCAGGTGCTAGAAGGAAGGCTACTGATTTCCACCTGGATAAGGGGACTCTGGAATTGCCTTCAGACCGACCTGACTCTGCCTGCCCTGTCATCTGGCGCTCTGGGCTGAGGATACCATCTGAAGTCTTCAGTAAACAAGGTAAAAGACTGCAAACCTGTCTCCTCATTCTTTACTGCACCTTGCCCATTTATAAACTCTTTTACTGGACACCCCTGAGGGCCACGGACTGGGTCAGCCACCGTGACATTCCCCGAACCGCAGGACCCGGTGCCGAGTACCCCATTGCCCTACTCTGGGGGCGATCCATATGCATGTAGCATGTATGTAGTATTTTTTTTTTTTTTACATTCAACACATTAGCCGGATGATGGGACTACTACTCTCCCATCATTGGCTAATGTGTCAATCACTGTTGCAGGCATCGTCCGATGGGACTTGTAGTCCCATCGGACGATGCCTGCACAGACCCCCGGCAGCCCGCAGAGAGCCCACGCAAGCCGCACAGAGCCCCGGCAAGCCCGCACAGAGCCCCGGCAAGCCCGCACAGAGCCCCGAGACACCCGTACAGATCCCCGGCAGGCCCGCACAGACCCCGCCCACACACACAGACACGCACAGTGTCTGCCCACGCACCACCCACACTCTTCATCCCTCCAGAACAGGATGTAGAAGGACAGAAAGGGCTTATTTACATTCCGATATTTGTGTCCCATTGGGGTATCGGGGTACCCATACCGGGGTATCGGTATCGGCGATATCCGATATTTTTTGGATATCGGCCAAACCAATCCGATACCGATACTTCTTGATATCGCAAGGTATCACTCAACACTACTCATGACCCAATATCAGCATGGGTTTACTAGGGACCGTTCCTGTCAGACTAATCTGATCAGTTTCTATGAAGAAGTAAGTTCCGGACTGGACCAAGGAAGTGGACGTAGTGTATATGGACTTTTCAAAAGCTTTTGATACGGTGCCACACAAAGGGTTGATACATAAAATGAGAATAATGGGGATAGGGGAAAATATGTGTAAGTGGGTTAAGAGCTGGCTCAGTGATAGGAAACAAAGGGTGGTTATTAATGGAGCACACTCGGACTGGGTCGCGGTTAGCAGTGGGGTACCACAGGGGTCAGTATTAGGCCCTCTTCTTTTTAACATATTTATTAATGACCTTGTGGGGGGCATACAGAGCAGAATTTAAATATTTTCAGATTACACTAAACTCTGCAGGGTAATCAATACAGAGGAGGACAATTTTATATTACAGGATGATTTATGTAAACTAGAAGCTTGGGCTGATAAATGGCAAATGAGCTTTAATGGAGATAAATGTAAGGTTATGCACTTGGGTAGATGTAATAAGATGTATAACTATGTGCTTAATTCTAAACCGCTGGGCAAAACCGTCAATGAAAAAGACCTGGGTGTATTGGTGGATGGCAAACTCACATTTAGTTGCCTGTGTCAGGCAGCTGCTACAAAGGCAAATAAAATAATGGGATGCATTAAAAGAGGCATAGATGCTCATGAGGAGAACATAATTTTACCTCTATACAAGTCACTAGTTCGACCACATTTAGAATACTGTGTACAGTTCTGGTCTCCGGTGTATAAGAAAGACATAGCTGAACTGGAGCGGGTGCAGAGTAGAGCGACCAAGGTTATTAGAGGACTGGGGGGTCTGCAATACCAAGATAGGTTATTACACTTGGGGCTATTTAGTTTGGAAAAACGAAGGCTAAGGGGTGATCTTATTTTAATGTATAAATATATGAGGAGACAGTACAAAGACCTTTATAATGATCTTTTTAATCATAAACCTGAGACAGTGACAAGGGGGCATCCTCTACGTCTGGAGGAAAGAAGGTTTAAGCATAATAAGAGCGCTGACACAAGATGCAGGAGGAGTGCAGGGAAGCGGACGCCGGGGACGTGACAGGCACCGGAATGTGAGTATGTGTTTTGTTTTTTTTTACATTTACAATGGTAACCAGGGTAAACATCGGGTTACTAAGCGCGGCCTTGTGCTTAGTAACCCGATGTTTACCCTGGTTACCAGTGAACACATCGCTGGATCGGTGTCACACACGCCGATTCAGCGATGTCAGCGGGTGATCCAGCGACGAAATAAAGTTCTGGACTTCTAGCTCCGACCAGCGATGTCACAGCAGGATCCAGATCACTGCTGCGGGTCAAACACAACGATATCGCTATCCAGGACGCTACAACGTCACAGATCACTATCGTTATCGTGGTAATGTTTTTCAGTGTGAAGGTACCTTTAATAACTATGTTACTATGTTACTTGGTTGTTCAAAGTTCTCACAACACATCTAGATAAGTTTCTTGGGGGGTCTAGTTTCCAATATGGGGTCACTGTTTAGGTACATCAGGGGCTCTGCAAGCACAACGTGACAACCGCAGACCATTCCATCTAAGTCTGCATTCCACACGGCGCTCCTTCCCTTCCGAGCTCTGCCATGCGCCCAAACGGTTGTTCCCCCCCACATGTTGAGTATCGGCGTAGTCAAGACAAATTGGACAACAACTTTAGGGGTCCAATTTCTCCTTTTACCCTTGGAAAAATACAAATCTGGGGGCTAAAAAAATCGTTTTTGTGAAAAAAAAAAAAAGGATTTTTTATTTTCACGGCTCTGCTTTATAAATTGTAGTGAAACATTTGGGGTTCAAAGTTCTCACAACACATCTAGATAGGTTCCTTAGGGGGTCTACTTTCCAAAATGATGTCACCTGTGGGGGGTTTCCACTGTTTAGGCACATCAGGGGTTCTCCAAACGTAACATGGTGTCCTATCTTAATTCCAGTAAATTTTGCAATGAAAAGTCAAACGGCGCTCCTTCCCTTCTGAGCTCTGCCATGCGCCCAAACATTGGTTTACCCCCACATATGGGGTATTATCGTACTCAGGACAAATTGCACAACAACTTTTGGTGTCCAATTTCTCGTGTTACCCCTGGAAAAATAAAAAACTGGGGGCAAAAAGATCATTTTTGTGAAAAAATATAATTTTTTTATTTTTACGGCTCTATATTATAAACTTCTGTGAAGCACTTGGGGTTCAAAGTGCTCACCACACATCTAGATAAGTTCCTTAGGAGGTCTACTTTCCAAAATGGTGTCACTTGTGGGGGGTTTACTGTTTAGGTAAAATAAAACAAATTGGATCTGAAGTAAATTTTTTGTGAAAAAAAGTTAAATGTTCATTTTTTTTAAAACATTCCAAAAATTCCTGTGAAACACCTGAAGGGTTAATAAACTTCTTGAATGTGATGATTTTGAGCTCCTTGAGGGGTGCAGCTTGTAGAATAGTGTCACACTTGGGTATTTTGTATCATATAGACCCCTCAAAGTGACTTCAAATATGATGTGGTCCCTACAAAAAATGGTGTTGTAAAAATAAGAAATTGCTGGTCAACCCTTATAACTTCCTAACAAAAAAATGTTGGTTCCAAAATTGTGCTGATGTAAAGTAGACATGTGGGAAATGTTACTTATTAAGTATTTTGTGTGACATATCTCTGTGATTTAAGGGCATGAAAATTCAAAGTTGGAAAATTGCAAAATTTCCCTTTTTTTCACAAATAAACGCAAGTAATGTCAAGGTAATTTTACCACTAACATGAAGTACAATATGTCACGACAAAACATTCTCAGAATCAACGGGATCCATGCAAGTGTTCCAGAGCTATTACCTCATAAAGGGACAGTGGTCAGAATTGTAAGGCTATATGCACACGATGCGGATTTAGTGCGGATATGCAGCGGATTTTTCTGCACTGTGATTTACAGTACAATGTAAATCAATGGTAAAAAAAAGCTGTGCAGATAGTGCGGAAAAATCCACGCGGAAACGCTGCGGATTTAAAAGAAGTGCATGTCACTTCTTTTGTGCGGATCTGCAGCGTTTCTGCACACTTCCATTATAGAAATCCGTAGTGGTAAAAACCGCAGAAAATCTGCACAAAATCCGCATCAATTCCACATAAAAACCGCGTAAAATCCGCGGCAAATCTGCACCTGCGTTTTCTGCCAGGAGATGCGGATTTTGTGCAGAAAATTCTGCACCCCATTCCGCAACGTGTGCACATAGCCTAAAAATTTGCACTGTCATTAACATGGAAACCACCCTTGGCGATAAAGGAGTTAAACCTACTACATATTAGGTTAAAATTCTGCAGATGGGAATGCCCCTTTACAACAAAGGGTAACAGTGACACTAGTTTTTACACATGCAGGAAACTTTATCACCCTCTCTGCCAGTTTTCTGGTAGTAAAAGGTCACAACATTTGATACAACTGGTAGTTAAGTAAAAGTTTGCAACTTTTTGCCTTTTTGTGCAGGTCCCTGCATTTTTATAAAAGTGTGGGGAACTAAGCAAAAGATCGGGGTCGGTCAACGCACAAAAAATGTATACTGTACACCAGATAACTAGCATACCTGTTACTGATATCTACACTAGTGGACAGCCTAAAAGATTAAACACATTTACCAAGAGGTATGCACCTAGTATGTTGAAGAGGTATGCACCTAGTATGTTGTTAGGATTATTGAAATACTTTCCCTTATTTATAGTTCATACTTCTAGATTCCGGGACACAACATATTTGTTTCATATACTACAGAATAATATTAATGGCCCCCTATTTCATTATGAAAATTGAAACTTCTATGATGTTCACCTAACTATTCCTGGGTGCACCTAAACTCAGGGAAGTCCAGATACTGAAGTCTAAAGAAGTCCAGCAGCAGCGGATAAGCCTAGAAAGAAGTTGTGACCTTATTTCATATGCAACACAGTAAAAGATATTAACTAGCATTGCAAAACCAATGAAATGTGAAAAAAATAACTATATGTCTGAAATGCGTTGCCTTTTGCAACGTAAGTTAATATCTTTTACTGTGTTGCACATATGAAATAAAGTTGCTACATCTTTGCAGGTTCATTCTGTGTTGCTATGCTTCCTTCAAGTATACATTATATCATTTTCTAGCATGAGATGGCCAAAGTGCAATTGCTACACAGTGTGGATATATATTGATGAAATCACACCTTGTGGATGTTAAGCTGCCTAGTCCTATATTGTTTTCTCCCTTCTCCCGCTACTGTCAGTAAACGCTGCGGGTTATCCGCAGCATCCAACCCGTAGCGTCCAGATGTTACAGCATAGTGGATGGAATTTCAAGAAATCCTATGCCCACTATGCATGCACAAAAGCCAGCTGCTCAGCCGCGGAGATGGACATGCGGCGCGTCTTTCCAGACTGCAACATGTCTATTTATCTTGGGAAGATGCGAGTCTCCGCAAGATATATATCAGCCGTACAATGTATTGGGCGTGGTGATTCCGCATGGTTAAGTGAACACATGTGGAATCACCTACTTCTTAAAACCACCATAACTACTGTAAACCTAGGTACTAAAATAAACACACAAAACACATTATTTTGGTTGTCAAAATGGCCACAGCTTTTATTCAAATCACAGGATTAAATAATCACAGTAGGAGTCAGGTGGAGTGCTAGTATATTGGGATTCAGAAGTACTGCGATATCCCCAGCTGTCTGACATACAGCACCAGGACAGACAGCCATAAAGGGGCGGCACGCACTGGCTTGCCATTCAAGCAGAGCCAGTAAACTTTCAGGGCACCAATGACCCTATTATCCTCACTTCTGTGCTTAACCACTGTGCCCGCCCCTGATTGATGTTACCATTATAACGTCCTTGAGGCTGGCCACCAAAGCCGAACCTGCTCACCACCATGAGGCTTTACATCCTCTATTAGTTAAAATGAGTCCACCTTAACTTGTCTGCAACTTCCACCTGACTCCTAAACCGCCACCAGCGAGGCCATTTGACACCTTGAATGGACTCGACCCCCATCACCCATGTCTAATAAAGTCATCAACCAGTTCTGCATGCTATGGAAAGAATGTGCATATAAGGAACAAAATTTCAGGACTACAACAGATTAATTTTAACAATGCAACACTACCAGATTATGCTCGATAATATGGTAACTACAGCAAAATACCAGCCGCTAAACATCCTGCAATGTGGATCCTATAATGGGGAATGCAGAAACTAAACCATAACAAAGGGGTAGCCACAGTTTGACTACCTGTATAATGACATCTGTGATGCCTCAAAAACTATTATACCGCATGTATTGTAGCCAGCTCTAATAACTCACCAATTCACAGATTTCAGTTCAAGAAACCACCATTACATACAGTAGCTGGGCTGTGCAGTAACCAATTCTTAAACCCACTTACTATTACTACCCAAAAAGTGATGAGTGTATATAAAGAGAAAGATACTATAAACAAAGAATAATTAAAAGCCATACACAATATAATATTGACATTATAACCGATCATTAAATAATTTAAATAATTTCTGTAATATTTGGACATAGCAAATGAAATAAGCCTATAGCAGAAAAGTCTACAAAGGCATTATTAATAACCTTGCCACGCCATTGTTAATTGCTTTACAGGCACTTGATAACATATACCATTAACCCTCTCCAACTGGGACAAAGGCATTAGGAATAGGCACATCGCCCTTCGTGTTAATGCACTTGATTTCTTCACCCTTAGGCGCTCCCACTGGCTCAAGGGCATCGGGATGCACTTTATTACTTTTCCCTTAGTCACTCCCACTGACTCCAGGGCACCCATATTAGGTACATTGCTCTTCAGTTTATTGCCCCAGATTACTGCATTGTCCAGACAACAACCTTGAAAGAAATAGGAGTTGGTCAATATAAACAGCCAAAATCTGTGCCTCAGCATTCTCAAGTCACAGGTACTATTAAGGACCTCGTCCAACACCCCAGGCATACGACCTGTCCAGGTACTATTCAGGACCTCATCCAACAACCCAGGCATATGACCTGTACAGGTACTATTCAGGACATCAGTCCAATACCCCAGGCATATAACCTGTCCAGGTACTATTCAGGACCTCGTCCAACACCCCAGGCATATAACCTGTCCAGGTACTATTCAGGACCTCGTCCAACACCCCAGGCATATAACGTGTCCAGGTACTATTCAGGACCTCATCCAACACCCAATTTGTATGCATGTAGAATATGATTGCCATGACCACAGGGACTTTATCCTACCAGGGTCTTGTAAGATATAAATGCTTCTGCAGGCCAGGGGGCCTGTTGTGAATTCTGTGGCAGAGCTCCCTCCTGTGGTCACAAGTGGTACTTCGGCTGATTCTCTCTGTGAGCTTCTGTTGGTGGAGGGAAGTGGTACTGCGGCTTCTGAGTTTCCTCCCTCAGGTGATCTGGTGAGGTCGTTAGGTGCTTCTCTACTTAACTCCACCTAATGCTTTGATCCTGGCTTCCTGTCAATGTTCCAGTGTTGGACTTGCTTTTCCCTGGATCATTCCTGTGGCCTGCTGCTCTGCATAGCTAAGTTCTTCTTTGCTATTTGTTTGCTATTTTTTCTGTCCAGCTTGTCTAATTTGTTGCTGGAAGCTCTGGGACGCAAAGGGTGTACCTCCGTGCCGTTAGTTCGGTACGGAGGGTCTTTTTGCCCCCTTTGCGTGGTTTTCTTTAGGGTTTTGTGTAGACCGCAAAGTTACCTTTTCTATCCTCGATCTGTTAAGAAAGTCGGGCCTCACTTTGCTGAATCTATTTCATCTCTACGTTTGTCTTTTCATCTTAACTCACAGTCATTATATGTGGGGGGCTGCCTTTTCCTTTGGGGTATTTCTCTGAGGCAAGGTAGGCTTATTTTCTATCTTCAGGCTAGTTAGTTTCTCAGGCTGTGCCGAGTTGCCTAGGCAGAGTTAGGCGCAATCCACGGCTGCCTCTAGTGTTGTTTGGAGAGGATTAGGGATTGCGGTCTGCAGAGTTCCCACGTCTCCGAGCTCGTTCTATGATTTTGGGTTATTGTCAGATCACTGTATGTGCTCTGACCGCTATGTCCATTGTAGTACTGAATTGCCTTTCATAACAGTACAGGAAGCCAGAAGTACTAATGATTCTCAATAGAGGGAAAAAAGAAGTTCTGAGACCATTTTTTTTTCTTTGCACTGTGTTTTGCCTTTTTTTTCCCCTAGACATTTGGGTGGTTCAGTACACAGGTGTAGCGATGGACATTAGAAGTCTGTCTTCATTTATGGATCAGCTCTCGGCAAGAGTACAAAAGATTCAAGACACTATTGATCAGAAAGCTATGTTGGAACCAAGAATTCCTATTCCTGATTTGTTTTTTGGAGATAGAACTAAGTTTCTGAGTTTCAAAAATAATTGTAAATTATTTCTGGCCTTGAAACCTCGCTCCTCTGGTGATCCAGTTCAACAGGTTTTGATTGTTATTTCTTTTTTGCGCGGCGACCCTCAGGACTGGGCATTTTCTCTTGCGCCAGGAGATTCTGCATTGAGTAATATCGATGCGTTTTTCCTGGCGCTCGGATTGCTGTACGATGAACCTAATTCAGTGGATCAGGCAGAGAAAAATTTGCTGGCTCTTTGTCAGGGTCAGGATGAGATAGAGGTATATTGTCAGAAATTTAGAATGTGGTCCGTGCTCACTCAATGGAATGAATCTGCGCTGGCAGCTATGTTCAGAAAGAGTCTCTCTGAAGCCCTTAAGGATGTCATGGTGGGATTTCCTATGCCTGCTGGTTTGAATGAGTCTATGTCTTTGGCCATTCAGATCGGTCGACGCTTGCGTGAGCGTAAATCTGTGCACCATTTGGCGGTATTACCTGAGCTTAGACCTGAGCCAATGCAGTCCGATAGGACTTTGACCAGAGTTAAACGGCAAGAACACAGACGTCTGAATGGGCTGTGTTTCTACTGTGGTGATTCCACTCATGCTATCTCTGATTGTCCTAAGCGCACTAAGCGGTTCGCTAGGTCTGCCACCATTGGAACGGTACAGTCAAAATTTCTTCTGTCCGTTACCTTGATCTGCTCTTTGTCATCGTATTCTGTCATGGCATTTGTGGATTCAGGCGCTGCCCTGAATTTGATGGACTTGGAGTATGCTAAGCGTTGTGGGTTTCTCTTAGAGCCCTTGCAGTGTCCTATTCCATTGAGAGGAATTGATGCCACGCCTTTGGCCAAGAATAAGCCTCAATACTGGACCCAGCTGACCATGTGCATGGCTCCTGCACATCAGGAGGTTATTCGCTTTCTGGTGTTGCATAATCTGCATGATGTGGTCGTGTTGGGGTTGCCATGGCTACAAGCCCATAATCCAGTATTAGATTGGAAATCCATGTCGGTGTCCAGCTGGGGTTGTCAGGGGGTACATGGTGATGTTCCATTTCTGTCAATTTCGTCATCCACCCCTTCTGAGGTTCTAGAGTTCTTGTCTGATTACCGGGAGGTATTTGATGAGCCCAAGTCCGATGCCCTACCTCCGCATAGGGATTGTGATTGTGCTATCAATTTGATTCCTGGTAGTAAATTCCCAAAAGGTCGACTGTTTAATTTATCCGTGCCTGAGCACGCCGCTATGCGCAGTTATGTGAAGGAATCCCTGGAGAAGGGGCATATTCGCCCGTCATCGTCACCATTAGGAGCAGGGTTCTTTTTTGTAGCCAAGAAGGATGGTTCGCTGAGACCTTGTATAGATTACCGCCTTCTAAATAAGATCACGGTTAAATTTCAGTACCCCTTGCCATTGTTATCTGATTTGTTTGCTCGGATTAAGGGGGCTAGTTGGTTCACCAAGATAGATCTTCGTGGTGCGTATCAGGCGAGGAGATGAATGGAAAACTGCATTTAATACGCCCGAGGGTCATTTTGAGTATCTAGTGATGCCATTCAGACTTGCCAATGCTCCATCAGTGTTTCAGTCCTTTATGCATGACATCTTCCGAGAGTACCTGGATAAATTCCTGATTGTGTACTTGGATGACATTTTGATCTTCTCGGATGATTGGGAGTCTCATGTGAAGCAGGTCAGAACAGTTTTTCAGGTCCTGCGTGCTAATTCTTTGTTTGTGAAGGGATCAAAGTGTCTCTTTGGTGTGCAGAAGGTTTCATTTTTGGGGTTCATCTTTTCCCCTTCTACTATCGAGATGGATCCTGTTAAGGTCCAAGCCATCCATGATTGGACTCAGCCGACATCTCTGAAAAGTCTGCAAAAGTTCCTGGGCTTTGCTAATTTTTATCGTCGCTTCATCTGCAATTTTTCTAGTATTGCCAAACCATTGACCGATTTGACCAAGAAGGGTGCTGATTTGGTCAATTGGTCTTCTGCTGCTGTGGAAGCTTTTCAAGACTTGAAGCGTCGTTTTTCTTCTGCCCCTGTGTTGTGTCAACCAGATGTTTCTCTTCCGTTCCAGGTCGAGGTTGATGCTTCTGAGATTGGAGCAGGGGCTGTTTTGTCGCAGAGAGGTTCTGATTGCTCAGTGATGAAACCATGCGCTTTTTTTTCCAGGAAGTTTTCGCCTGCTGAGCGAAATTATGATGTGGGCAACCGAGAGTTGCTGGCCATGAAGTGGGCATTCGAGGAGTGGCGTCATTGGCTTGAAGGAGCTAAGCATCGCATGGTGGTATTGACTGATCATAAGAACTTGACTTATCTTGAGTCTGCTAAGCGGTTGAATCCTAGACAGGCTCGTTGGTCGCTGTTTTTTGCCCGTTTTGACTTTGTGATTTCGTACCTTCTGGGCTCTAAAAATGTGAAGGCGGATGCTCTGTCTAGGAGTTTTGTGCCCGACTCTCCGGGTTTGTCTGAGCCGGCGGGTATCCTCAAGGAAGGAGTAATTGTGTCTGCCATCTCCCCTGATTTGCGGCGGGTGCTGCAAAAATTTCAGGCTAATAAACCTGATCGTTGTCCAGCGGAGAGACTGTTTGTCCCTGATGGGTGGACCAATAAAGTTATCTCTGAGGTTCATTGTTCGGTGTTGGCTGGTCATCCTGGAATCTTTGGTACCAGAGAGTTGGTGGCTAGATCCTTTTGGTGGCCATCTCTGTCGCGGGATGTGCGTGTTTTTGTGCAGTCCTGTGGGATTTGTGCTCGGGCTAAGCCCTGCTGTTCTCGTGCCAGTGGGTTGCTTTTGCCCTTGCCGGTCCCGAAGAGGCCTTGGACACATATCTCTATGGATTTTATTTCTGATCTTCCCATTTCTCAAAAGATGTCAGTCATTTGGGTGGTCTGTGATCGCTTTTCTAAGATGGTCCATCTGGTACCCTTGTCTAAATTGCCTTCCTCCTCTGATTTGGTGCCATTGTTCTTCCAGCATGTGGTTCGTTTACATGGCATTCTAGAGAATATCGTTTCTGACAGAGGTTCCCAGTTTGTTTCAAGGTTTTGGCGAGCCTTTTGTGGTAGGATGGGCATTGACTTGTCTTTTTCCTCGGCTTTCCATCCTCAGACTAATGGCCAGACCGAACGAACCAATCAGACCTTGGAAACATATCTGAGATGCTTTGTTTCTGCCGATCAGGATGACTGGGTGTCCTTTTTGCCTTTGGCTGAGTTCGCCCTTAATAATCGGGCCAGCTCGGCTACCTTGGTTTCGCCTTTTTCTGCAATTCTGGGTTCCATCCTCGTTTCTATTCAGGGCAGGTTGAGTCTTCGGACTGTCCTGGTGTGGATACTGTGGTGGACAGGTTGCAGCAGATTTGGACTCATGTAGTGGACAATTTGACCTTGTCCCAGGAGAAGGCTCAACGTTTCGCTAATCGCAGACGCCGTGTGGGTCCCCGACTTCGTGTTGGGGATCTGGTTTGGTTATCTTCTCGTCATATTCCTATGAAGGTTTCCTCTCCTAAGTTTAAACCTCGTTTCATTGGTCCGTATAGGATTTCTGAGGTTCTTAATCCTGTGTCTTTTCGTCTGACCCTTCCAGATTCTTTTTCCATACATAACGTATTCCATAGGTCATTGTTGCGGAGATACGTGGCACCTATGGTTCCATCTGTTGATCCTCCTGCCCCGGTTTTGGTGGAGGGGGAATTGGAGTATATTGTGGAGAAGATTTTGGATTCTCGTGTTTCTAGACGGAAACTCCAGTATCTGGTTAAATGGAAGGGTTATGCTCAGGAAGATAATTCCTGGGTTTTTGCCTCTGATGTCCATGCTCCTGATCTTGTTCGTGCCTTTCATGTGGCTCATCCTGGTCGGCCTGGGGGCTCTGGTGAGGGTTCGGTGACCCCTCCTCAAGGGGGGGGTACTGTTGTGAATTCTGTGGCAGAGCTCCCTCCTGTGGTCACAAGTGGTACTTCGGCTGATTCTCTCTGTGAGCTTCTGTTGGTGGAGGGAAGTGGTACTGCGGCTTCTGAGTTTCCTCCGTCAGGTGATCTGGTGAGGTCGTTAGGTGCTTCTCTACTTAACTCCACCTAATGCTTTGATCCTGGCTTCCTGTCAATGTTCCAGTGTTGGACTTGCTTTTCCCTGGATCATTCCTGTGGCCTGCTGCTCTGCATAGCTAAGTTCTTCTTTGCTATTTGTTTGCTATTTTTTCTGTCCAGCTTGTCTAATTTGTTGCTGGAAGCTCTGGGACGCAAAGGGTGTACCTCCGTGCCGTTAGTTTGGTACGGAGGGTCTTTTTGCCCCCTTTGCGTGGTTTTCTTTAGGGTTTTGTGTAGACCGCAAAGTTACCTTTTCTATCCTCGATCTGTTAAGAAAGTCGGGCCTCACTTTGCTGAATCTATTTCATCTCTACGTTTGTCTTTTCATCTTAACTCACAGTCATTATATGTGGGGGGCTGCCTTTTCCTTTGGGGTATTTCTCTGAGGCAAGGTAGGCTTATTTTCTATCTTCAGGCTAGTTAGTTTCTCAGGCTGTGCCGAGTTGCCTAGGCAGAGTTAGGCGCAATCCACGGCTGCCTCTAGTGTTGTTTGGAGAGGATTAGGGATTGCGGTCTGCAGAGTTCCCACGTCTCCGAGCTCGTTCTATGATTTTGGGTTATTGTCAGATCACTGTATGTGCTCTGACCGCTATGTCCATTGTAGTACTGAATTGCCTTTCATAACAGGGGCCATACCGCGATGGTCACACCTCCACACCGTGGGGCCATACCAAAGATGGTTACCCCTCCATACCAGGGGGTGTCACGATATGGTATGAAATATCATAAGTAGTTCTCTTGCTTGCCTGCGTGGGCTAAGCCCCCCTTCTTGGAGTGATACTGCAACAGTTTGTAGCTGCAAATTCCTGGCTTTCCTTCTCAGAGAGTGTAGGGGTTAGGAGAGCCAAAGGTATTTACGACCGGCATTTCCTGTGTAAGCTCTTGTTCAGCTATAAGTGAAGTAGAAACTTCGAGGATCCATGAAAGATTCTTTGTTTAGTTTTTGTTAGATATTAGGCAAACGATTTAAGCTAGAAATCCGAAAATATATATTCTTATTCTCACTCGTTGTATCTACCCATCCCGCGAAACACGGGCTTCTAACTCCATCTGGTAAAGAAGTAGGGATTTCTCTGTAAATATGTATCCCAGATAGGACATATTTGATCTCATTAGAATGCTCACGTTAATCCGAGATGAATGATGGATTTGTTAGGACTATAACATGTTTTGTAGCGGAGTTATCGAAATTAGATATAGATTAGAAAAAATTAGTTAACTGAAGAGGTAGGAGGGACGAGGTGATCCAACCCCTTTCTGGGATGTTACAGGCTTAAGCTATAACTGTCTGCACACATCCCCCAGCTTCCTTCTTGTCCTATTTTCCTGGAAGAGCTGAGTACATCCCATGAGCTGGGACGTATGGAAAACTGCCCTAGCCTGGTTGCCAGTCATGCTTTGAACATGTGAGTGTTACTTTTTCTCCTTTATTCCCTTTATGTTATAATTACCCTTGTACATATTTGCAATTGTCTCATTTGTAACATCTTTATAAAATATTTTTGATAAAGCACTGCCTAATTTTTATGGAATATAATATTTAATATTAGTTCGTTCTCCTGTTCTAAACCGTACCCTAAGTCTTCTGAAGGGAAATACGCTACTGTTACTGTTGTGTTGGGTTAGCTTCGGACCCGTTTAATCGAAGCTGGTGGCAGCGAGAGTGTGCTGACTGTTGAGTGATGCTGTAGCGGCTGCGGCGTTGATAATTATTGTTCCTGCCTGAGTGGGAGTAGTTTATCGCGTCGCTGCAGCGTGCCCAATAGCCAGTACATAGCAGGCGGCCTTTCTGGTGACTAATTACCCAGGGTGCAGTACCTTATCTGACCTGAGAGTAAGGGGGGCGCCAGAGAGCTGCAAGTGTTAAGTGGAACTGTAAGCGGGATATACATAAATCACTGCAGTTTGTGGTATATTGAAAGCAGTGGGATACCTAGAATAAGCCCCTGCTGTAAACTAAGAGGTCAATAGCCTTGTGTGTGTTTTCTCATCACAGTGTTAGCAGTGGAGGGATAACTAAGATAAGCCCCCTGCACATGTGATAGCCGTCTGTTGGCCTAAAGTCACCCCAACCCGTGACGTAGGGGTGACGGTCATGGTGTGAATCCTGACCAATTGGTGACAGCGGTCAGGGGAATCCTGACAGGGGGTCATACTATGATGTACACCCCTCCAAACAGGGGCCATACCCGAGATGTTTACTCCTCCACACAAGGGGTCATACTATAATAATAATAATAATAATAATCTTTATTTATATAGCGCCAACATATTCCGCAGCACTTTACAGTTTAACAGTTTCAAACACAAAAGTCATAAGTAACAACGTTAACAATACAATAATTAAAGCAAAATAAGACGACCCTGCTCGTGAGAGCTTACAATCTACAATGAGGTGGGGGAGATGCAAAGTACAGGTGTGTATTTACAATGATGTATTTACAATGATGGTCCAGCCATCTTCAGGGGGTGGGGAATAGATGGGGATAGTGAATGGGCTACACACACACACACACACACACACACACACATATAAAATGACTTTGATTAGTGAATGTGATAGGCCGCTCTGAACAAATGTGTTTTGAGCGAGCGCCTAAAACTATGCAAATTATGGATGGTCCTAATATCTTGGGGTAGAGCATTCCAGAGGATTGGCGCAGCACGGGAGAAGTCTTGGAGTCGGGAGTGAGAGGTACGGATTAGTGCAGAGGTTAATCGAAAGTCATTTGCAGAGCGCAGTGGTCTGTTAGGATGATAGACAGAAATGAGGGAGGAGATGTAAGGGGGTGCCGCACTGTGGAGAGCTTTGTGGGTGAGAACAAGTACTTTGAATTGTATCCTGTAATGAATGGGTAGCCAGTGTAACGACTGGCGAAGAGCGGACGCGTCCGAGTAACGATTAGCCAGATGGACGACCCTGGCTGCTGCATTAAGGATGGACTGGAGAGGGGAAAGTCGAGTGAGGGGGAGGCCAATTAATAGAGCGTTACAGTAGTCCAGGCGGGAGTGGATCAGGGCGACAGTGAGTGTTTTAGCTGTCTCCATGGTGAGAAAAGGGCGGATTCTAGAGATGTTCTTTAGGTGTAAGCGGCACGAGCGGGCAAGAGATTGTATATGGGAGGTGAAGGAGAGATCGGAGTCAAACATAACACCTAGACAGCGCGCCTGCTGCCGGGGTGTTATTATGGTGCCACCCACGGAGAGGGAAATGTCAGATTTAGGGAGGTTAGTAGATGGTGGGAGCAGAAGAAGTTCAGTTTTGGAGAGGTTGAGTTTCAGATAGAGAGCGGACATGATGTTGGAGACTGCGGACAGACAGTCAGTGGCGTTCTGTAGTACAGCGGGGGTAAGGTCAGGGGATGACGTATATAGTTGTGTGTCGTCGGCATAAAGATGGTACTGAAAGCCAAATCTGCTGATGGTCTGTCCAATTGGGGCCGTGTAGAGAGAGAACAGAAGGGGGCCAAGGACTGAGCCCTGAGGTACCCCGACAGCGAGAGGAAGAGGAGATGAAGTGGATGATGAATACCCCCCTAAACAGAGGGTCCATACCTGAGATGGTTACCCCTACTGACCAAATTATAATTAGCTTCAAGGACCCAGTAAAAAAAGAAACAAATAAGTGCTTTTTTTTTTTTTTTTTTAAATAATACACACCTTTATTAAAACAAACATGCAATAACCCAACAAAGCATAAATAACCTTAGGTCGCTGGGAGGAGTCCTTGAAGCTCATAAGATCTGGCGATTACCAAACATAAAGTGAACATAAAATGTACCAATTACTCCCAGCCGTTACCCCTCTGGCTCGGGAGCACCATAATCACAGGGTTCCAATGTTCACTTGAACTTCCTGAGGATCCGACAAACCCTTGCCGAAACTCCCCTCCACATTGCACCAGATCCAGAACCATACTTAATACCAAAAGAAGGAATCCATATCCCAATGGATCCCCCAGACCAATTTGTAACCAACTTCAAGGACCCCCCAACTGCCCGGCTCCAGGTAATCCACTCAGTCTGTGCTATCCACCACCTTAAGGTACCTTCACACATAACGATATCGTTAACGATATCGTTGCTTTTTGTGACGTAGCAACGATATCGTTAAGGTAATCGTTCTGTGTGACAGCGACCAACGATCAGGCCCCTGCTGGGAGATCGTTGGTCACTGAGGAAAGTCCAGAACTTTATTTCGTCGCTGGAATCCCTGCAGACATCGCTGGATCGGCGTGTGTGACACCGATCCAGCGATGTCTTCACTGGTAACCAGGCTAAACATCGGGTTACTAAGCGCAGGGCCGCGCTTAGTAACCCGATGTTTACCCTGGTTACCAGCGTAAAAGTAAAAAAAACACTACATACTTACCTACCGCTGTCTGTCCCTGGCGCTCAGCTTCTCTGCACTCCTCCTGCACTGGCTGTGAGCCAGTGACATCACCGCTCTGCTTTCCGGCCGCTGGGCTCACAGCCAGTGCAGGAGGAGAGCAGAGAAGCTGAGCGCCGGGGACAGACAGCGGTAGGTAAGTATGTAGTGTTTGTTTTTTTTACTTTTACGATGGTAACCAGGGTAAACATCGGGTTACTAAGCGCGGCCCTGCGCTTAGTAACCCGATGTTTACCCTGGTTACCCGGGGACCTCGGGATCGTTGGTCGCTGGAGAGCTGTCTGTGTGACAGCTCTCCAGCGACCAAACAGCGACGCTGCAGCGATCGACATCGTTGTCGGTATCGCTGCAGCGTCGCTGAGTGTGAAGGTACCTTTAGGTAATATAAAATTAAGCACTCAGTGGGTATACACCATTCCTGCAAATATATGAAGGGGACAATATAAGAATTAAAACAACATACAATAAAACATCAAAGCATAAAGAACATTAACATGCTGGGAGGAGTCCTTGAAGCTCATAAGATCTGGTGATTACCACACAAAAAGTGAACATAAAATGTACCAACAATTACTCCCAGCCGTTACCCCACTAGCTCGGGAACACCATAACCACAGGGTTCCAATGTTCACTTGAACTTCCTGAGGATTCAACAAACCCCTGCTGAAAATCCCCTCTACCATTCACCAGATCAAGAACCAAATTAAATTCCAAAAAGAGGAATCCATATCCCAACGGATCCCCCAGACCAATTTATAACCAACTTCAAGGACCCCCCCCCAACTGCACAAGATGTTGGATAAGTGAAGATGAAAACACCATGTAAGTTTACAACCAAGGTATATTACAGGTTGATACTGGAAAATGTCCCATCATAAGGTCAGATACATTCGATGATGGGCAATGCTGTGTTATATGCTGTAAAAATAAAGGAGAAGCCGCCTGCTCCTCTACAGCAGTTACAGACAGGCTCTCTAATCACCAGCTGCACATACATCGTAAGAAAATATAATATGGAGGTCTAGTATAAGCTGCCTGCAGCCATAAGTGTATGTGCAGAAAACTGCAAGGTCTGTGTCCCCAGTCAGTCACACTACCTACATACAATAGACGAGAGACAGGGCTGAAAACTGGGCCCATGATGTGTTCTCCAGAGCAAGGTGCAGCATCACACTAGGAGTGCCCACTCACTGCCCGCCATGTGCTGAGTTATTAGTGCCCACTCACTGCCCGCCATGTGCTGAGTTATTAGTGCCCACTCACTGCCTGCCATATGCTGCGTTATTAGTGCCCCACTCACCATACCGCCATGTGCTGAATTACTCCCCGAATAATTATTGACACCTGATAAAATATATATATAGTAAGGCTCCAGGTAATCCACTCAGGCTAGTGCTATCCACCATCTTAGGTTATATAAAAAAGCGCCCAGTGGGTATAACCTGATCCTGCAAACATATGAGGGGGACAATATACAGAAAAAGGGGTGGATATATCAGGAAGGACAGCATGCAACATAATAGGACTAAAGGCTGCCATATCTCCAGAAATAAAGCATGGATTTGGAAGTCATGCCCAGATTATATGTGCAATCTCCCTCCTCCTTCACAGGTCAGGAGGGGGAAGGTCTCAGGGGCTCATTGTATCAACAAGTTAAGGTACCGTCACACATAACGATATCGTTGCTTTTTGTGACGTAGCAACGATATCGTTAACTAAATCGTTATGTGTGACAGCGACCAACGATCAGGCCCCTGCTGGGAGATCGTTGGTCGCTGGGGAAAGTCCAGCACTTTATTTTGTCGCTGGATCTCCCGCTGACATCGCTGAATCTGCGTGTGTGACGCCGATTCAGCGATGTCGTCACTGGTAACTAGGGTAAACATCGGGTTACTAAGCGCAGGGCCGCGCTTAGTAACCCGATGTTTACCCTGGTTACCGTTGTAAATGTAAAAAAACAAACACTACATACTTACATGCCCAGTGTCTGGTCATGTCCCTCGCCTTCAGCTTCCTGCACTGACTGGTGAGCGCCGGCCAGCCGTAAAGCAGAGCACAGCAGTGACGTCACCGCTGTACTTTACGGTCGGCGCTCAGTCAGTGCGGGAAGCTGAAGGCGAGGGACCTGACCAGACACCAGGAATGTATGTATGTAGTGTTTGTTTTTTTACATTTACAACGGTAACCAGGGTAAACATCGGGTTACTAAGCGCGGCCCTGCGCTTAGTAACCCGATGTTTACCCTGGTTACCTGGGGACTTCAGGATCGTTGGTCGCTGGAGAGCTGTCTGTGTGACAGCTCTCCAGCGACCAAACAGCGACGCTGCAGCGATCGACATCATTGTCGGTATCGCTGCAGCGTCGCTTAGTGTGACGGTACCTTTAGGTCAACATGTCATTAGCACACAATACAAAACTGTGGGGGCTGATATCGGGTGGCAGCAAAAGCCATTCAATTCAATTAGCAAATAACTCCTTCTACAAGAGAACACCATGAAAATAAGTAAAATAGAAATATACACAAAATGATACCCACATAGCATGTCACACCATCACAACATATACTGTATATAGTGAGTCACCTGGTTATGTTGGATCTGTACACCCAGCATCATCAGACTGTACTGTAGCAGAGATGAGGTCACATACAGTCACCAGACTCCAAAAATGGGAAGGGAGGGAATCAGCACACAGCAGCTTGCAATGCACAGACATGAAGTGCAGCCTCTTACCATCTACTATATAATTGTCTAAGGGTCACTTCCGTCTGTCCTTCTGTCACGGTTATTCATTCGCTGATTGGTCTCGGCAGCTGCCTGTCATAGCTGCTGCGACCATTCAGCGACGGCCACAGTCCGGAAAAAAATGGCCGCTCCTTCCTCCCCGCAGCCAGTGCCTGGCGTCCGCATACTCCCCTCCGGTCAGCGCTCACACAGGGTTAATGGCAGCGTTGACCGCGGTGTAACGCACTCGGTTAACGCTGCTATTAACCCTGTGTGACCACCTTTTTACTATTCATGCTGCCTATGCAGCATGAATAGTAAAAATATCTAATGTTAAAAATAATTAAAAAATAAAAAATAGTTACATACTCACCCTCCGGTGGCCCCCCGGATCAGGAACCGGCCTTTTCCGCTCCGCGCGACGCCCCGGTGACCGCTGCATGCATTGCGGTCTTGCGAGATGATGACGTACGGTCTCGCGAGACCGCTACGTCATCATCGCGCGAGACCGCAATGCAATCTTCAGACCGGACCGCGCGCCAAGCATCGGGAACCAGCCTCTTCGATCCGGAGGCTCCAGGAGGTGAGTATGTAACTATTTTTTTATTTTAATTCTCTTTTTTTTTTTAACAGGGATATGGTGCATACTACGTGACTGGCCAATATACTACGTGACTGTGCTGTATACTGTGTGACTGGGCAATATACTACATGGCTCTGTGCTGTATACTACGTGGCTCTGTGCTGTATACTACGTGGCTCTGTGCTGTATACTACGTGACTGTGCTGTATACTACGTGACTGGGCAGTATACTACGTGGCTCTGTGCTGTATACTACGTGGCTCTGTGCATAGCTGGGCAATATACTATGTGACTGGGCAATATACTACGTGAACTACGTGGCTGGGCAATATACTACGTGACTGGGCAATATACTACGTGGCTGGGCAATATACTATGTGACTGGACAATATACTACGTGACTGGGCAATATACTGCGTGGATGGGCAATATACTACGTGGATGGGCAATATACTACGTGGCTGGGCAATATACTACGTGGCTGGGCAATATACTACGTGGCTGGGCAATATACTACGTGGCTGGGCAATATACTATGTGGACATACATATTCTAGAATACCCGATGCGTTAGAATCGGGCCACCATCTAGTCATATATATACATACGGTGTATATATACAATCCCGTTACTGCTCCCTCTTACCAGTACCTGTAACTGCCCAGCTCCACGCTAGCAATAGCAGACACTGTATGTGTCAATGCTCTGACCTATCACACATATATCCAAAAATCATGAAGACTCTGTATAATACAGCAGAAATGTGATACAACAGCCATGTCTCTAAGGAGGTCACACAGGAGCTGTCTCTGCAGTGTGTGAGGCAACTTGTAACAGACCCATGAAGGAACATGGCAGCTACATGACTCTCTGAGGTAATATTACTCCCAAATAAGATGTAAGAGCTGAGACTACACTAATACATGATGAATGTGGAGTAGTATATCAGCCATGTCTGCAGGGAGGTACACATGAGGGAACATGGCGGCTACATGAATTTCTGAGGTAAAATTGATCCCATATAGGATGTAGGAGCTGATACTACACTAATACATGAAGTGTGAGGTGAATGTACTCCTATCAGCTATAATGTGAAGTGCTAACCCCAGTATTATACTCCCTGAAACTGCAGACATGTTTCCTCCTGTCCATCCTGTGAGAGAAAGAGGGAGAGCCAGAGTTGCCTCCCCTATATAAGCCCACCCTCCTCACAGTAATACACCAGGCACAAACATCTAAACTTCCTCTTAAAGTAACAACACTCTTGTTTAAAATCTACACCACAATACAAACAAAAGCTGCAGGAGTTCTCAGTCCACCCATCCCCAAGTCATGTCCACCTCCGTCTAGTCTCCGGTGGTTTCTTGAAGCAGTGTACTTCTTTACTTGCTGTGTTTTTTTTCTTATTGGCATCTAATTTCCCCAACAGTATTATTGTCATTTGAAGAAGGTCAGTGTGACTGAAACGTTATGCATATTTTGTGAGATTCCATTTTACGATAAACCATCATAATAGTTTATTTGCTACGAGTGCCAAGTTCTTTGTTTGCTGTGTTGCGACACGACTGATCGACTGATCGTCATGGCCTCCCAGTTTTACAGGTGGAACATATGATTCCCTCCAAGATTAACCATAAGCTGTCACAGGTTTTCCCAATATAAAGTATGACCAGCACCGATAAAGGAAACCGATCATATAAAATAATTCTGTCAACCTTCAGATATGGGGTTATTCTGCAGGTTCATAGCATTCTGACACCACTGCTCTGTGCATAGAGAGCAGCGGCTGTAACTGCGCCCCCAGCACTGACTGACTGTAAGCTCGCTAATCATTAGGGCCGACTGTCAGTCAAGGTCAGTGTCATGGTTACAGCTGCCCCTCTCTATGCACAGAGCAGTGACTGAAACCATGCCAGCACCACCCTTGTGACCGAAAGGGTGAGCATGGTGGTGGGAATATAGTTAATTTCCTCTCGGCAACGGGGCTCTCAGTGCTGTGGCCACACGGTGCTATTAACCTGCAGATTAACCCCATATTTGCAGGTCAATAGCGTAATTGTACATGACTGGTTCCTTTAAGTCCTCTTTTACAGCATTTAGTAAGTCCCCAACCCGTCTGCATAGTACAAAATATAACTTTTATTATACCCACATGTGGTGCGGTCAGAGGGGCGTTACTGGTCTTGCTTCGGCACTTCCTCTCTTTTCAAAAGCACCATCCTCTTGTTTGGGCTGCTGTGAGACATTACAAGATTTCATTTCTAGAGAAGAAAAAAATGCATAAAAAAAATAATAATAGAAGGCTGCAAAAAATGCATATGAAAAACTTTACGGATGCAGTGTCTAACATCATAATCTAGAAATCAGAATATTAAGGGACCAATGTGTAGTACTTGCTCTTTAGCAGCTCAAACTAACACTATGTTTGTGCACATAGCTGCAAACATACGCTGGGAACTTCCATGCACACCCCTGTCTTTCCACACACACACTTCATTGGTCATGATTGTTGTCTGTGCACCTTCCCTATGTTACTATATCCCACAGCATAATCTTATGCAAGAGCCAGGGGTGTAAAGATCGTGGTGTCAGAGGGTGCGATTTGTCCAGCGCGGGAGGTGGACCCACCATTGACACACATTC
The DNA here is from genome assembly GCF_032444005.1 of Ranitomeya imitator. NCBI lineage: Eukaryota > Metazoa > Chordata > Amphibia > Anura > Dendrobatidae > Ranitomeya > Ranitomeya imitator. The sequence goes on along the minus strand of NC_091282.1, from coordinate 710,850,278 downwards.
AGCTGAAATGCATTGCAACGCAGAAACCCTCTGGCTCCATGCGCTGCGATACAAGCTTCCGACCAATCAGAGGCCAGCTGCTGATGTTGGCTAGCCCGTTACTAAGGGCGCATGGCAGTGATGTCACTTGCACACTGAAGTCAGCTGCCGGCTAACGAAGAGGACACTGAGTGCCATTGGATCGGGAGCAAGGTGGGTAGAATCGTTTATTCTTTCATGTGTGAAAGAACAGTGGAAGAATGGGGGACATATATACCAGGGTGGAAGACATATATACCAGGATGGGAATCATATATACAAGGACGGAAGACGCATACAGTTGAGAAAAAAAGTATTTAGTCAGCCACCAATTGTGCAAGTTCTCCCACTTAAAAAGATGAGAGGCCAGTAATTGACATCATAGGTAGACCACAACTATGAGAGTCAAAATGACAAAACAAATCCAGAAAATCACCTTGTATGATTTGGTAAGATTTATTTTGCAAATTATGGTAGAAAATAAGTATTTGGTCATTAACAAAAGTTCATCTCAATATTTTTTTGTATATCATTTGTTGGCAATGACAGAGGTCAAACGTTTTCTGTAAGTCTTCACAAGGTGGGCACACACTGTTGGTGGTATGTTGGCCCATTCGTCCATGCGGATCTCCTCTAGAGCAGTGATGTTTTGGGTCTGTCACTGGGCAACATTGACTTTCAACTCCCTCCAAAGATTTTCTATGGGGTTGAGATCTGGAGATTGGCTAGGCCACTCCAGGACCTTCATATGCTTCTTACGAAGCCACTCCTTCGTTGCCATGGGGGTGTGCTTGGGATCATTATCATGCAGAAAGACCCATCCACGTTTCATCTTCAATACCCTTGCTGATGGAAGGAGGTTTGCACTCAAAATCTCACGAAACATGGCCAGACGGGAAGAACTGCAGTGACCTTGGTGAGATCCCCGCTAGTGCAGCGCCCCAGAGACCTGGTCGTTGCAGTATGGCACTCTGCCGCTAAGGAGAGTGGCGGTACGTCTGATGGCACTAAGGAGTTCTCCTGACCAGGTATCACCAGAACACATTACACTTCACACTCCGGCCACTAGGGGGAGAAAAAGGCTTTATTTATTGGGCCACTCCTCACATTGGTAAAACTAGGGGCTGGGGAGGAAGTTAGTCAGAAGCTGACTGGGTTGGAACCAGGCAACATCCCGTGGCAGGGGGTGTTGCAGGGAGAAGGCACAGGGGGGTCCCTGTCAGGTGTGGGAACCTGGCAGGTGCCTAGCGAACAGAACAGAACGTAACGGAACCGCGCCTGCACACCCTGCGGCGGTATCCAGGAGAGAGACATGAGGGGAAGGATATTGTGGAACAGTGTAAACGAGATCAAGCACAAAGTAGAGCCAGTAAGAGTCGTGCCGATAAAGAGAGGCAACATCTTACTGAGGCGCGTAGTCGGTGGCCGGAACACCGCAGGAGTAACTGACTTCAAGCCTTACTTCAAACTCCGCCGGACAATCAATTATAGGTTGGCTGTCTACCTTAAATTTCCTAAGAAGACATAGGGGGCAACATTGGGAGAGGGGCGTCTCTAGGGTCCCGGAAGACCTCCAAGCCTTCCCGTCATACGGGTGCATCCTAGCCAAAACATACTGGGCGACGAGAAACTAGTAACATCTGGAACTGAAGAGAGAGAGCTGTAGAGAACGAACGAACGAGAACAGCAGTTGTGAGGACTATTCCGAATGCTCAGCAGGGTAGGACTACAACACACAGGCGCTAGTGGTAGGCAACGATTTCCATCTGCGAAGGGAACTCTGGATGTGCCCATCGGACCGGCCGGTCTCTGATAGCCCTGTTAAACGTGCTCTGGATTGAGGATCCTGAAGTCTACAGTAAAGAGGTAAAGAGACTGCAACCCTGTGTCCTCGTTATTGCCTGCACCTCACACCATCACCATCCACCTTATTGGGAAGCCCTGGGGACACACTTCACCTGTGGGAAGTTATACCATCCAGCTGCCATTCCATCACCCCAGTGGACCCCACAGCAGCGTCGGTCACCCTGACCGAACACCACAGGTGGCATCACGAACCCCTGACAGACTGTATAACCACCTCCATTGGACGCCCCTTAGCAGGGTCACGGACCGGGCCTAGCCACCGTGACAGCCTCAGCACCGAACCAGAGGGGCCCGGTACCGAGAACCCGTGGCCCTGTGTCTGGGGGCGATCCACTAGCACCATGAAAAAGTTGCACGGTGTACAGGCGAGTTCATCCACAGTTCAAATTCATTGCTGTGAAATTCTCCCAGTGAACTCGTCTGTGCACCGTGTGACTTTCTCACGGTGCTAGTGGGGATTTCACTGAGGTCACCACAGTTCATCCCATCTGGGAACGGAGAGTCAGTGACTGGAGGTAACCTCGATGATGTCACCACCGGTCACTGATTCTGTGCTTCAAGCAGCTCATTCACCAGTGGTTCTCAGCCTGGATGGTCATACCTTGGCACTGTCCAGGATGAAAACGATTTCACCCCCAGACATGGATTACGGCGTGGAACAGAACGACGGATAGGTGAGGGATATTGCTGTTTTTAATTTTTGGTTTGTTACAGGAGAACGAGGGCTTGGTGGAAATGGGCAAGGTCGTAAGTATGGTTTAATTAAGATTATTAAAGGAATCTGTGTCATTCTTTCAATTAAAGGACTTTTTCTGGGTGTCTGTGTTTTCTTATAATGTGACTAAGGGGTTAGTAATGGAGGCGTCTTATTGATGCCTCTCCATTACTAACCTCGGGGCTGGATGTCACTTGACAATACAAAGGTGACATCAACCCCCCCAACTAGCACCCCACTTGCCACCACCGTAAGTGGGAAGAGCGAGGCCAAGTTCCAGAATTGGCACATCTTAGAGATGCGCCTTTTCTGGGGCTGCTGAGAGCTGATGTTTTTAGCCTGGGTGGTGCCACTATCCATTGCCCCTTGCTAGGCTATTAATATCAGCTCACAGCTGTCTGCATAGCTTTAGCTAGTTATTAATTATAAGTGGAACCTACGTAATTTATTCTTAGGGTCCCCCATTTTAATGTCAAGTAAGGGCTAAGTATACAGCTGTAAGCTGATATTAATAGTCTGGGAAGCTCCATGGGTATTACCCCCTTCCCAGGCTATACATATCTGCCCCCAGCCATCGGCTTTCTCTCTGCTGCTTACGAAAATTACGCGGGAGCCCACAGCATTTTTTTTCAGAAAAATAATCTTTAATAATTAAATACATGTACAGTAAGCTGCACACACGCTGTACTAATTGTATATGTCCTTGACAACTATATACTGTAACTATCTATTCTATATGCATATACTGTATGTAATCCATCTCTTCTATGCTGGCGGCTCCTGCTGTGATTTTACAGTACAGGGCACATGAATTGCTAGCTTTTCTTCTATCTATATGTTATATATACCGTATATACAGTCATGGCCAAAACTATTCACACCCCTGCAATTCTGTCAGATAATACTCATTTTCTTCCTGAAAATGATTGCAAACACAAATTCTTTGGTATTATTATCTTCATTTAATTTGTCTTAAATGAAAAAACACAAAAGAGAATGAAGCAAAAAGCAAAACATTGATAATTTCACACAAAACTCTAAACATGGGCCAGACAAAAGTATTGGCACCCTCAGCCTAATACTTGGTTGCACAACCTTTAGCCAAAATAACTGCGACCAACCACTTCCGGTAACCATCAATGAGTTTCTTACAATGCTCTACTGGAATTTTAGACCATTCTTCTTTGGCAAACTGCTCCAGGTCCCTGATATTTGAAGGGTGCCTTCTCCAAACTGCCATTTTTAGATCTCTCCACAGGTGTTCTATGGGATTCAGGTCTGGACTCATTGCTGGCCACCTTAGAAGTCTCCAGTGCTTTCTCTCAAACCATTTTCTAGTGCTTTTTGAAGTGTGTTTTGGGTAATTGTCCAGCTGGAAGACCCATGACCTCTGAGGGAGATCCAGCTTTCTGACACTGGGCCCTGCATTATGCTGCAAAATTTGTTGGTAGTCTTCAGACTTCATAATGCCATGCACACGGTCAAGCAGTCCAGTGCCAGATGAAGCAAAGCAACCCCAAAACATCAGGGAACCTCCGCCATGTTTTACTGTAGGGACCGTGTTCTTTTCTTTCAATGCCTCTTTTTTTCTCCTGTAAACTCTATGTTGATGCCTTTGCCCAAAAAGCTCTACTTTTGTCTCATCTGACCAGAGAACATTCTTCCAAAACATTTTAGGCCTTTTCAGGTAAGTTTTGGCAAACTCCAGCCTGGCTTTTTTATGTCTCGGGGTAAGAAGTGGGGTCTTCCTGAGTCTCCTACCTTACAGTCCCTTTTCATTCAGATGCCGACGGATAATACGGGTTGACACTGTTGTACCCTCGGACTGCAGGGCAGCTTAAACTTCTTTGGATGTTAGTCGGGGTTCTTTATTCAACATCCACACAATCTTGCGTTGAAATCTCTTGTCAATTTTTCTTTTCCGTCCACATCTAGGGAGGTTAGCCACAGTGCCATGGGCTTTAAACTTCTTGATGACACTGTGCACGGTAGACACAGGCACATTCAGGTCTTTGGAGATGGACTTGTAGCCTTAAGATTGCTCATGCTTCCTCACAATTTGGTTTCTCAAGTCCTCAGACAGTTCTTTGGTCTTCTTTCTTTTCTCCATGCTCAATGTGGTACACACAAGGACACAGGACAGAGGTTGAGTCAACTTTAATCCATGTCAACTGGCTGCAAGTGTGATTTAGTGATTTCCAACACCTGTTAGGTGCCACAGGTAAGTTACAGGTGCTGTTAATTACCCAAATTAGAGAAGCATCACATGATTTTTTCGAACAGTGTGAATACTTTTGTCCACCCTTTTTTATATTTGGTGTGGAATTATATCCAATTTGGCTCTAGGACAATTCTTTTTGTGTTTTTTTCACTTAAGACAAATTAAATGAAGATAATAATACCAACTAATTTGTGTTTGCAATTATTTTCAGGAAGAAGCTGAGTATTATCTGACAGAATTGCAGGGGTGTGAATACTTTTGGCCATGACTGTGTATGTATATATATATATATATATATATATATATATATATATATATATATATATATATATACACACACACACACACACACACACACACACACACACACACACACACACACACACACACACACATATTATATATATATATATATATATATATATATATATATATGTGTGTGTGTGTGTGTCAGTATATATCTATGCTATCTATTTTAACCTGTCACTCTGTGATATTACTGTACACGGCAAATGAATTGCTGGCTTTTCCTCTATATATCTATGTAATATATATGTCACTGACATCTCTATCTATCTATCTATCTATCTATCTATCTATCTATCTATCTATCTATCTATCTATCTATCTATCTATCTCTATCTCTCTCTATATATAAATTCTATGTGTATATACCTATTCTATCTATCTACGCTTCATATTTATTGCCGGTTTTTCAAAGGATCTAGAGGTATGGTTCCACAGGAAGTAATTTTTTTTTCTTTGGGGGCATCTAACTTTATTGGCATGCACAAAAATGCACAAGTTAGCCCCAAAAACGCATTAAAAAAACCGTACCAAAACAGCAACAAAAACGCACCAAAACATGCATTTTTGCCACAGCTTCTTTCCTGACAAGAAATCAGGGTTTGCTGCAGAAAAAAAAAATCAGCAAAATCGCCCAGTGTGAACTTACTCTAAAAATTCAAAAGTATAAATTAATGGTATGGCTGCACCAGAAACCAGCCCAACTATAAATTTACACTTAATTTATCGTGCATGATGAACAACTTACAATTCCAGACATGCAGTTTTGGTCACTGTCTCCCAAAAATAGAATATAAAGTTATAAAAAGTTGTATGTATCACATATACAGTATATATTGAGATTTTTATTTGTTTCTTCCCTATCTCCCCAAAGAAATGTAGAAATGTAAGTGTTTTTAAATACAATACACCCTAAATAGTGATATTAAAAATAAAATTTGTCTTGCAACATTACAGGCTTTGTTACTAAGGGGCTAAGGGATCTCTCCTTTAGACAATCCTTGCTTGTTAGAAGGGTCTCTCTTTTGGGCCTCCAGCAATCTGTTGTAATTAGTGGGGAAACCAGGAGTCAAGTGTTTTATTGCCCTCCTTTGTCACCACAGGGGAAATGAAGTAGCACACTGAGTAATGCTGGACATGATCGGTCCTCCAAAGTAAGAGACAATTGTTCTAATTTTTAATATTAGTGACAGGATAGGAGCGTCCTGGTTGGGTGCACCTTGTCGTGGTGAGATGGCTTTTAATTTTTTTTTTTAATCAAGATAGCGTTCTATTTACATGTACAGTATTATTACTATTTACTTATTTCAGGGTATATGCTCCTTTGTTTTCTTCTTGGATTTTGTCTGTGAAATGGCCACTATGTGAGCGTGCTCTTACACATTATACATTTACTAACTTATGCTCTGGGTCATTTCTTTGGTTTTGCAGGGAAGAGGAAGTAGTACACTGTGTAATACTGTACATGAGACAATTGTTCTCTACCCTGAATAATAGATGGGAATTCTGAACATTATAACAAATACTATTAAATCTTAACTTTCGATAATGGTGTGCTTTTTTTTCCACTGGAGTTTTTAAAAGAGGTTGTTCAGTTTTGTTTTGCTTTTTTTTTTTTAAGCTGGACAATCTCTTGAAACCTTGGAAAACATCTCTAATATTAACCCCTTAGTGACAGAGCCAATTTGGTACTTAATGACCAGGCCAATTTTTGCAATTCTGACCACTGTCAGTTTATGAGGTTATAACTCTGGAACGCTTCAACGGATCCCGCTGATTCTGAGATTGTTTTTTCGTGACATATTGTACTTCATGTTAGTGGTAACATTTCTTCGATATTACTTGCGATTATTTATGAAAAAAAACGGAAATATGGCGAAAATTTTTAAAATTTTGCAATTTTCAAACTTTGTATTTTTATGCCCTTAAATCAGAGAGATATGTCACGAAAAATAGTTAATAAATAACATTTCCCACATGTCTACTTTACATCAGCACAATTTTTGGAAACAAAATTTTTTTATGTTAGGGAGTTATAAGGGTTAAAAGTTGACCAGCAATTTCTCATTTTTACAACACCATTTTTTTTTAGGGACCACATCACATTTGAAGTCATTTTGAGGGGTCTATATGATAGAAAATAATGAAGTGTGACACCATTCTAAAAACTACACCCCTCAAGGTTCTCAAAACCACATTCAAGAAGTTTATTAACCCTTTACGTGCTTCACAGGAACTGAAACAATGTGGAAGGAAAAAATGAACATTTAACTTTTTTTTGCAAACATCTTAATTCAGAACCATTTTTTTTTATTTTCACAAGTGTAAAAACAGAAATGTAACCATAAATTTTGTTATGCAATTTCTCCTGAATACGCCAATACACCATATGTGGGGGTAAACCACTGTTAGGGCGTACCGCAGAACTTAGAAGTGAAGGAGCGCCGTTTGACTTTTTCAATGCAGAATTGGCTGGAATTGAGATCGGACGCAATGTCACGTTTAGAGAGCCCCTGATGTGCCTAAACAGTGGAAACTCCCCACAAGTGACACCATTTTGGAAACTAGACCCCTTAAGGAACTTATCTAGATGTGTGGTGAGCACTTTGAACCCCCAAGTGCTTCACAGAAGTTTATAACGTAGAGCCGTGAAAATAAAAAATCGCTTTTGTTTACACAAAAATGATCTTTTCGCCCACAAATTCTTATTTTCACAAGGGTAACAGGAGAAATTAGACCACAAAAGTTGTTGTGCAATTTCTCCTGAGTACGCTGATACCCAATATGTGGGGGTAAACAACTGTTAGGGCGCACCGCAGAGCTTGAAAGTGAAGGAGCGCCGTTTGACTTTTTCAATGCAGAATTGGCTGGAATTGAGATCGGACGCAATGTCACGTTTAGAGAGCCCCTGATGTGCCTAAACAGTGGAAACTCCCCACAAGTGACACCATTTTGGAAACTAGACCCCTTAAGGAACTTATCTAGATGTGTGGTGAGCACTTTGAACCCCCAAGTGCTTCACAGAAGTTTATAACGTAGAGCCGTGAAAAAAAAAATTGCATTTTTTCTACAAAAATGATCTTTTTGCCCACAAATTTTTATTTTCACAAGGGTAACAGGAGAAATTAGACCACTAAAGTTGTTGTGCAATTTCTCCTGAGTACGTCGATACCCAATATGTGGGGGTAAACCACTGTTTGGGCGCACGGCAGAGCTCGGAAGGAAGGAGCGCCGTTTTGGAATGCAGACTTTGATAGAATGGTCTGCGGGTATTATGTTGCGTTTGCAGAGCCCCTGATGTACCTAACCAGTAGAAACCCTCCACAAGTGACCCCATTTTGGAAACTAGACCCCCCAAGGAACTTATCTAGATGTGTGGTGAGAACTTTGAATGCCCAAGTGCTTCACAGAAGTTTAGAATGCAGAGTCGTGAAAATAAAAAATAATTTTTTTTCCACAAAAAAGATATTGTAGCCCCCAAGTTTTTATTTTCACAAGGGTAACAGGAGAAATTGGACTGCAATAGTTGTTGTCCAATTTATCCCGAGTACGCTGATGCACCATATGTGGGGGTAAACCACTGTTTGGGCGCACGGCAGAGCTCGGAAGGGAAGGAGCGCCTTTTTGGAATGCAGACTTTGATAGAATGGTCTGTGGGCATTATGTTGCGATTGCAGAGCCCCTGATGTACCTAAACTGTAGTAACCCCCCACAAGTGACCCCATTTTGGAAACTAGACCCCCCAAGGAACTTATCTAGATGTGTGGTGAGAACTTTGAATGCCCAAGTGCTTCACAGAAGTTTAGAATGCAGAGTCGTGAAAATAAAAAATAATTTTTTTTTCACAAAAAAGATTTTGTAGCCCCCAAGTTTTTATTTTCACAAGGGTAACAAGAGAAATTGGACCCCAGAAGTTGTTGTCCAATTTATCCCGAGTACGCTGATGCCTCATATGTGGGGGTAACCCACTGTTTGGGCGCACGGCAGAGCTCAGCAGGGAGGGAGCACCATTTGACTTTTTGAGCGCAAAATTGGCTGTCGTGTTTGGAGACCCCCTGATGTACCTAAACAGTGGAAACCCCCCAATTCTAGCTCCAACCCTAACCCCAACACACCCGTAACCCTAATCCCAACCTGATCCATAATCCTAATCACTAACCCTAACCATAATCACAACCCTTACCCCAAAACAACCCTAATGTCAACCCTAACCATAACCCTAATCAAAACCCTAAATCCAACACACCCCTAATCCTAATCTCAACCCTAACCTCAAACCTAACCCTAATCCCAATACACCCCTAATCACAACCCTAACCTTAACCCTAATCCCAAACCTAACCCTAATCCAAACTCTAACCCTAATCCCAGCTCTAACCCTAACTTTAGCCCCAACCCTAGCCCTAACTTTAGCCCCAACCCTAACTCTAGCCCTAAGGCTACTTTCACACTTGCGTCGTTTGGCATTCCGTCGCAATCCGTCGTTTTGGACAAGAAACGGATCCTGCAAATGTGCCCGCAGGATGCGTTTTTTGCCCATAGACTTGTATTGCCGACGGATCGTGACGGATGGCCACACGTCGCGTCCGTCGTGCACTGGATCAGTTGTGTTTTGGCGGAGCGTCGGCACAAAAAAAGTTCAATGAAACGTTTTTTTGTACGTCGCATCCGCCATTTCTGACCGCACATGCGTGGCCGTAACTCTGCCCCCTCCTACCCAGGACATAGATTGGGCAGCGGATGCGTTGAAAAACTACAGCTGCTGCCCACGTTGTGCACAATTTTCACAACGTGCGTCGGTATGTCGGGCCGACGCATTGCGACGGCCCCGTACCGACGTAAGTGTGAAAGAAGCCTAACCCTAAATTTAGCCCCATCCCTAACCCTAAATTTAGCCCCAACCCTAACCCTAACCCTAGCCCTAACCCTAGCCCTACCCCTACCCCTAACCCTACCCCTAACCCTAATTTTAGCCCCAACTGCTGTTCTCCTGCCGGCCGGCAGATGGAGACAGATGGCGGGCGCACTGGGCATGCGTCCGCCATGTTCTTCTGCCGGCGGCCAGGAGGAGCAGCAAGAGGATCCAGGGACCTAGGTGAGTATGCTAGGGTCCCCGAATCCCCCTATTTCTCTGTCCTCTGATGTGCGATCACATCAGAGGACAGAGAATTACACTTTACTTTTTTTTTTTTTTTGCGGTCGCCGGTAAACAGTTAATTACCGGCGATCGCAAAACAGGGGTCGGTAATACCGACCCCGATCATGCTCTTTGGGGTCTCGGCTACCCCCGGCAGCCGAGACCCCAAAGACTGTACCGGTGCCGGCCGGCAGGCGCACTGCGCATGCGCCCGCCATTTTGAAGATGGCGGCGCCCACCGGGAGACACGAGGAGCATCGGGGGAGCTAGGTGAGTATTGGGGGGCCACCTGGGACCCCTTTTCTCTGTCCTCCGATGTGCGATCACATCGGAGGACAGAGAAATTAAAAAGAGATCGCGTTTTTTTGTTTTTTTTTAGCGATCGCCGGTAAACGGTTAATTACCGGTGATCGCAAATGCGGGGTGGGTTAAAAAAACCCCGAATCATGTTCTCTGGGGTCTCGGCTACCCTCGGCAGCTGAGACCCCGGAGAAAATCGGCCTCTGGGGGGCGCTATGGACTTTTTCCACAGCGCCGTTAATTAACGGCGCTGTGGTTTAAGTACCATAAGCGGCCGCCGTTAAAAGGCGTATCGGCGGTCGCTAAGGGGTTAATCCCAGTATAACTGTCCTATGACTAATAGGATTAATTCCACCAGATATAGAAAATGAAATAATTTACACGTCCGAGAATATCGCTTCAGATATATCATCTATAAATTGGAGAAAATCTGATAAAGTAAAATGAATGTGGTTTTCCAGACAATTATTGATAGACTAGATGGTGGCCCGATTCTAACGCATCGGGTATTCTAGAATATGTATGTATATAGCAGCCACATAGTATATAGCACAGGCCACAACATATTCTTGAATACCCGATGCGTTAGTACAGGCCATGCAGTATATAACAGTGGCCACGCAGTATATAACACAGCCCACACAGTATGTAACATTGCCCACATAGTATATAACACTGGCCACGTAGTATATAGCAGCCATGCAGTATATAACGCCGCCCATGCAGTACATAACATTGCCCACATAGTATATAACACTGCCCACATAGTAGATAGCAGCCATGTGGTATATAACGCAGCCCACGCAGTATATAATATTGCCCACATAGTATATAACGCTGCCCATGTAGTACATAGCAGCCATGTAGTATATAACTCAGCCCACGCAGTATGTAACACAGCCCACGTAGTATATAGCAATGTGGGCACTATATGTGTTGTTAAAAATAGACTAAAAATAAATGTATACTCACCTTCCGAAGGCCAATTGAAGTCCTGGCGCCTGTGTGTGGTGCACGCGGCAGCTTCTGGAGCCAGGGTTGGTATGAGCGCAGGACCTGTGATGCAGTTGCGGTCACATGACCGTGATGTCATGGAAGGTCCTTCTCGCATAGCATCCTTGGCAACGGAACCTTCCGCTTGCACTGCCGAGGACAGCGCACCACATCGTAGGGTGAGAATAACCTTTTTGTATTATTATTATTAATTTTAACATTAGATCTTTTTACTATTGATGCTGCATACACATCATCAATTGTAAAAAGTTGGTCACACAGGGTTAATAGCTGAGTTAATGGAGTGCGTTACGCCGCGGCATAACGCGGTCCATTAACGCTGCCATTAACTCTGTGTGAGGGCTGACTGGAGGGGAGTATAGAGCGGGCACTGACTGTAGGGAGGAAGGTGCGGCCATTTTGCCACTGGACTGTGCCCGTCGCTGATTGGTCGGGCAATTGTCGTGGGCGTTTTGCCACAACCAATCAGCGACTTGGATTTCCATAACAGACAGAGGCTGCGACCAATGAATATCCGTGACAGACAGACAGAAGGACAGACGGAAATGACCCTTAGACAATTATATAATAGATAACGGTTCACTGATGTAAAGGCAACTAAAATTGCGGCACAAATTGTGTTCTCAAAAAGGTAAAAGAATCATCTTCTCTAAAATTAAAATATCAGATACTATAAGGTGTTCCTCATGTTATCTAGTTATTAATGGTTACAGTATTTGATTGATAACCATTATGTACCAACATGACTAATCTCACAGGGGTTGTGAGCTAGCTTTTCCAGAGCCCAGTAATTCTAGTATGTGCAAACATTGACAAATAATTTCACATCAGCTCTGTTCACTTCAGTATCTCTAATTCCGTTGTTCCATTATAAGAGCAGAGCAATTCTATTGCTAGACGTCATAAATACGTTACATGATGGTCCATCTGGGTTCCATTATATGTCCATTTATTTAGAACTAGATGGTGGCCCGATTCTAACGTATCGGCTATTCTAGAATATGTAGGTAGTATATAGCACAGGCTACGTACTATATTGCACAGTGACGTAGTATATAACACAACCGACGTAGTATATAACAGAGCTACGTAGTATGTAACACAGCGTACGTAGTATATAGCAGAGCTACGTAGTATATAACACAGCCACGTAGTATATAACATAGCCACGTAGTGTATTGCACAGCTACGTAGTATATTGCACAGGCACGTAGTATATTGGTCAGCCACTTAGTATATAGCAGAGCCACGTAGTATATAACATAGCCACGTCGTATATCGTAGTATATTGCACTGCCACGAAGTATATAACAGAGCCACGTAGTATATTGCACAGTAGACGCAGCATATAACAGAACCGACACAGCCACATAGTATATTGCACAGCTACGTAGTATATAGCACAGAGCACGTAGTATATTGGACAGTCACATTGTATATTGCACAGTCTCGTTGTATATTGTCCAGCGACATAGTATATAGCATAGAGATGTAGTATATAACACGGCCCACGTAGTATATAGCAATGTGGGCACTATATGCGTGTTTAAAAAAGACGTAAAATAAAAAATAAACATATACTCACCTTCTGAGGGCCCCTTGAAGTCCTGGCGCCTGTGTGCGGTGCACACGGCAGCTTCCGGTCCCAGGGTTGGTATGAGCGCAGGACCTGTGATGATGTCGCAGTCACATAACTGTGACATCATGGCAGGTCCTTCTCGCATAGCATTCTTGGCCCCTGGAACCTGCCACTTGCACCGCCAATTATAGCGCGCCACGTCGGAGGGTGAGAATAACCTTTTTATTATTATTATTTTTAACATTAGATCGTTTTCCTATTGATGCTGCATATGCAGCATCAATAGTAAAACGTTGGTCACACAGAGTTAATAGCAGCGTTAATGGAGTGCGTTACACCGCGGCATAACGCGGTCCATTAGCGCTGTTATTAAGCCTGTTTGAGCGCTGACTGGAGGGGAGTACGGAGCGGGCACTGACTGCGGGGAGTAAGGAGCGGCCATTTTGCCACCGGACTGTGCCCGTCGCTGATTGGTCGTGGCTGTTTTGCCATGAATGAATATCTGTGACAGACAGACAGAAAGACAGACAGACTGACAGACAGAAGTGACCCTTAGACAATTATATGGTAGATGGGAAAAGAAGTTCTGCAATCTGCACTTTTACTTCTGTTCTAAAAACAAACAAATAACAGAACCCAGACAAACGCCGGAGTAATGATCAATGGATCCGTTTTGGTCATTAGTTTCTCAAAACAGAACAAAATGGAATGGCTGAATACAACTGTGAATGTGGCGTAATCTGTAAAAGCTCTTCTAACTAAAAAAAAAAAGGCAACGCTATACATGGACACCACAAAAAAAATACAGACTGTCCTGAAATTAATGGATTGCTGGCTACCCTGTATAGTTTACTGAAGCAAATTGCTGCATAGTGAAAAGGATAACCAGGAAAGGTTTCACAGCGATCAGGAGACAATCTGGGTGGCAGAAAGACATCAGCTTTGATATCTGATAGGGTAGATTCTAATGCAGAAAATTTCCCAGCAAGAATTTCTGATTTGGGTTGTTTGCTGTCAAGCACATTGATTTCTGCAAGTTCCATTTAGTAGTGATGAGTGAATATACTCGTTACTCGAGATTTCTCGAGCATGCTCGGCGGTCCTCCGAGTATTTTTTAGTGCTCGGAGTTTTTGTTTTTCTTGCCGCAGCTGAATGATTTACAGTACATCTGATAGCCAGCTTGATTGCATGTGGGGATTCCCTAGCAAGCAGGCAACCCCCACATGTACTCAGGCTGGCTATCAGCTGCGGCAAGAAAAACTAAATCTCCGAACACTAAAAAATACTCTGAGGACCCCCAAGCGTGCTCGGGAAATCTCGAGTAACGAGTGTATTCGCTCATCACTACCGTTTAGATAAATTGGACTGTGACACACCTTTCTGCAACATAGGTAACAAAAAGCTGAGAAAAGAATGCAGCAAACTAAGGTTGGATCTGGCTACACTAGTTTTACTTGTAGTTTGTCACATGTGGCTACTTCTCTATAATCATCATTCTCTGATGGGGCTCATGTAACAAGCTAACATAATATGGATGTGTCCATTCATTTCTGTATCAAGCACTCATCCGTCTTACATGCTGTATAGGATTGATGTTTTAGCAATTTACTTCACCTACTGTAAAGAAACAAATGGACATGTCATATGAGCTGCTCTAACCTTGTCCATGTGCTAGAAGCATGTTTGGCTTTTCATTTGGCAATGATCGTCAAGGCAGAGCGCATGGATTGTACGCCAGTATGTCAGCCAAAGACAAACATGAAATATTATAGCACTTGTTGTCAGCTGATTGACAGGAGGTTCAGGAGATTAAGGAGATGTGTATAGAAACTAACATAAAACTGGAACTAAACTGTCAAAGTATAAAACAAGTGGGCGACAGAAAAAGGCCCCACAAAAGCACAACTTGTAGGATAAACAGGCTTATAAAAAAGATGTTCTATTCACGCGCATTTTTTGCTAAAGTGTCATAGCAAATATATATATGCTAGCCACCTTAGGGAGAGACCCAAGTTGGGCTAAATGTAGCGGGACGAATATGCTATTCTTTTTAAAGGGAATCGTTCAGCAGATTTTTGCTATGTAATCAGAGAGCAGTATAATGTAGGGGCTGAAACCCTGATTCCTTTATAGGATTCCGCAGGTGTAAAAACGCAGACGAATTCCGCACAAAATCTGCAAAAAATCCACAGTAAATCCGCAGGTAAAACGCAGGGCAGAATCCACGCGGAAGAATCCGCACTTGAATCCGCAACGTGTGCACATACCCTAACAATCAGGACACTGTAATGTTATATTTTGTTAGGAATTCTCTGGCAGTAAGGCCATATCTATCTGTGTTCTACATTTTCATGGCCCAAAAAATGTTGTCCAGGGCCTTACTTCCTATACCAATATCTCTAAGTGTAAAAATGACTTCCCTTTGTAGCCAATACAGCTCATAATAGGCAGGGACATGACAAAGGATTCACAAACCTGAACAGCAAAGGGAAAATGTATAAAATGAGTATTCTAATAGGCAACCAGGTACAAAAACAAAAATGTCTATTCTTTTAATTGTTTTCAATTCTGGAGCATTATGCAAACAATAAAACCTGGGTATTTGAAAATGTTATTATTTGGGCAAAGAGGAAGTCTAATTTTGTATTTATGTTTCTAAACAGGCATCTGGTGTCACAGTAAATGATGAAGTTATCAAAGTTTTCAATGAGATGAAAGTGAGAAAAGCTCAGTCTTCTGAAGAGATAAAGAAAAGGAAGAAGGCTGTACTGTTTTGCCTGAGCCCCGATAAACGTGAAATAATTGTGGAGGAGGCCAAGCAAATATTGGTGGGAGATATTGGAAGTACAGTTGAGGACCCATACAGGACCTTTGTCAACCTTCTGCCTCTTGACGACTGTCGATATGGACTGTATGATGCTACTTATGAGACCAAGGAGTCCAAGAAAGAGGATCTTGTCTTCATCTTCTGGTACATTCCTTAAAATGGTGTGGTAAACAACAGAGCAGATGCTGGGGTACATCCTTTTAACAACCCTATTTTAATTTGAGATCATTTAGATTTAGCTCACGGTTCAGAACGTGTATTTGTCTCCTTCCCCCAAGTGGAGTCCAAAACATGCAACTTTGACCTCCACTGAGCTCATTGTCAGTGGTGTCCATCTTTTTAGCTAGACAAAATTGCACTGCATACCATTGTTTACTTTGCCATTGTGTCTGGCTAAAGGATGGACCCAACTGCAAAGTTGCATGTTTCGAACTCTGCTATGCTAATTGAAGTCAATGACGGAGTCAGGGGAACATTCTGATTTACGTCCACAAGTTCCAGCTCGACCACAGGTCAAATAACCCCAACTAACAGTAGTCACAGACCGATGGAGGCCCTAATCCATACGATGCTGTTAGGTTAGGTCAACAGACTACTAATATCTGACAGCACTATGGCAATCTGGCTAAAGTCGACCTTATCTCATGTCTTTTTTATATCAAATATTTTCCCAGCCATTTACGATTCCATAGAAATTTTTGTAAATTACATAATTTTTCTTCACTAGTCAGTAAAAATTTCAAAAGGAGTATTTTTTTCTGCTGCAAAATATTCAATTTAACCTCTGAGGACTAGCTAATAGGGAAGAAGGAACAAGGAACCTCGATAGAAAAGATGTCTAAATAGGAAACTCACCAAATGATCCTGATGGTAATCTTCACCAGTACAAACCAGTTCAATGGGTTTTTTATACTTCTTGTTCACAAAAAGCAACATCTCATAACTAACCCCTTAGTGACAGGGCCAAATGAAATCTGACCAGTGTCACTTTATGTGGTAATAACTCTGGAATGCTTCAACAAATTCCAGTGATTTTGAGATTGTTTTTCGTGACACATTATACTTTATGATAATGGTACATTTTGGTTGATATATTTTGTGTTTATTTACAAAAAATATCAGAAATATGAGAAAAATGTTAAATTTGCCATTTTCAAACTTTGAATGATTATCCCTTTAATCCAGATAGTCATACCCTAGCAAAACATTAATAAATAGCATTTCCCTCATGTATGCTTTACATCAGCACCATTTGTAAGATGTTCTTTTATTTTGTTAGCATTTTTGGAGGTTTAAAATGTAGCAGTAATTTTTCGTTTTTTTTTTCAATCAAATTTACAAAATTTATTTTTTTAGGGACCTATCCATGTTTGAAGTGACTTTAGAGGTCCCATATATTGGGAAATCCCCAAAAGTGAAAACATTTTAAAAACAGCACCCCCTGACATATTGAAAACTGCTGTCAGGTAGTTTATTAACCCTTCAGTTAATTTTCAGCAATTAATGCAAAATTACATGACCGGAATGAAAAAGAGTGTGTTTAAAATATGACCGTCCCTAACTTCTGACCAGGCCGCTATAGCCAGGAGACTCTGAGGCCGCTATTTGGTGGTGAATTGACATGACAAAAATCAGGACCACTGTTATGACCTGGTGGTTAAGAGGCCACACTGAAATGACCTGGTGGCTAAAACGCAACATGGAACAGCTCTGAGAAGGTGGTATCTCTACTGACCGCAGTCCCTAATCCTAACAACACAACTAGAAATAGCCGTGGGATGTTCCTGACACTCCCTAGACACCTCGTCACAGCCTAAGATATAACTACCCCTAAAGAAGGAAATAGAAAGCTATCTAGCCTCAGAGAAACCCCCAAAAGAAAGACAGTCCCCCACAAATATTGACTGTGAAAGGAGAGGGAAATGACGAACACAGAAATGAAATTAGAATTCAGCAAAGGGGAGGCCAATACTAAACTAGATAGACAGAGAGCAAAGGAAACTGTGCGGTCAGTATTAAAAACTACAAAATCCACGCAGAGTTTACAAAAATGAACTCCACACCGACTCACGGTGTGGAGGGGCAAATCTGCTTTCCCAGAGCTTCCAGCTAGCCTAAATAAGACATAGTGACAAGCTGGACAAAGAGACAAAATGCAAAGCAATAGAGTCCAAACAAATGGACAAACAAACTAGCAAAACTTATCTTTTGCAGACAAGGACTGGCCATATGAGAAATCCAAGGGAAGAATCAAATCCAACCAAGAACATTGACAGCAGGCATGGACTAAAGCCCATAGCAGGTTTAAATAACAAACCCAGGCAAGGCGATTAGTGAAGGCAGCTGCTACAGCTACCTAACGGAGCAGCAGTTCCACTCGAAACCACCAGAGGGAGCCCAAGGGCAGAACTCGCAAACACACTATTAGCAACCACAGGAGGGAGCTCCAGAACGGAACTCACAACAGTACCCCCCCTTGAGGAGAGGTCACCGAACCCTCACCAGAGCTCCCAGGCCGATCAGGATGAGCCAAATGGAAAGCATGAACCAAATCGGGAGCATGAACATCGGAGGCAACAACCCAAGAATTATCCTCCTGGCCATAACCCTTCCACTTGACCAGATACTGAAGCTTCCGCCTCGAAAAACAAGAATCCAAAATCTTCTCTACCACATATTCCAATTCCCCCTCAACCAACACCGGAGCAGGAGGATCAACGGAGGGAACCATAGGTACCACATACCTCCGCAACAAGGATCTATGGAACACATTATGAATGGAAAAGGAAGCTGGAAGGGCCAAACGAAAAGACACTGGATTGATAATTTCAGAAATCTTATAAGGCCCAACAAAGCGAGGCTTGAACTTAGGGGAAGAAACCTTCATAGGAACATGACGAGAAGACAACCAGACCAAATCCCCAACGCGAAGCCGGGGACCAACACACCGACGACGGTTAGCAAAACGCTGAGCCTTTTCCTGAGACAACGTCAAATTGTCCACCACATGAGTCCAAATTTGCTGCAACCTGTCCACCATGGAATCCACACCAGGACAGTCAGAAGGCTCAAGCTGCCCTCAAGAAAAACGAGGATGAAAACCAAAGTTACAAAAAAAAGGCGAAACCGAACTAGCCCGATTATTAAGGGCAAACTCGGCCAACGGCAAAAAGGTCACCCAATCATCCTGATCAGCAGACACGAAGCATCTCAAATAGGTTTCCAAGGTCTGATTGGTTCGCTCCGTTTGGCCATTTGTCTGAGGATGGAATGCAGAAGAAAAAGACAAATCAATGCCCATTCTAGCACAAAAGGACCGCCAAAACCTAGAAACTAACTGGGAACCTCTGTCAGACACAATATTCTCCGGAATACCATGCAAACGAACCACATGCTGAAAAAATAATGGAACCAAATCAGAAGAGGAAGGCAACTTAGGCAACGGCACCAAATGGACCATCTTAGAAAACCGGTCACAAACCACCCAGATGACAGACACCTTCTGAGAAACAGGAAGATCAGAAATAAAATCCATGGAAATATGCGTCCAGGGCCTCTCAGGAATAGGCAAAGGCAAAAGCAACCCGCTGGCACGGCAAGGCTTAGCCCGAGCACAGGACTGCACAAACGAACGCACATCCCGCGACAAGGAAGGCCACCAAAAGGACCTAGCCACCAAATCTCTCGTACCGAAAATCTCAGGGTGACCAGCCAACACCGAACAATGAACCTCAGAAATTACCCTACTAGTCCATCTATCAGGAACAAACAATTTCCCCACAGGACAGCGGTCAGGTTTATCAGCCTGAAACTCCTGAAGTACCCGCCGTAAATCAGGGGAGATGGCAGAAAGAATCACCCCCTCCTTGAGGATCCCAGCCGGCTCAAGAACTCCCGGAGAATCAGGTAAAAAACTCCTAGAAAGGGCATCAGCCTTCACATTCTTAGATCCAGGAATATACGAGACCACAAAATCAAAACGTGAGAAAAACAAAGACCACCAAGCCTGTCTAGGATTCAACCGCTTAGCAGACTCGAGGTAAATCAGATTCTTGTGATCAGTCAAGACCACCACGCGATGCTTGGCTCCCTCAAGCCAATGTCGCCACTCCTCAAATGCCCACTTCATAGCCAACAACTCCCGATTGCCGACATCATAATTACGCTCAGAAGACGAAAATTTTCTGGAGAAGAAGGCACATGGTTTCATCAAAGAGCCATCAGAATTTCTCTGAGACAAAACGGCCCCTGCCCCAATCTCAGAAGCATCAACCTCAACCTGAAAAGGGAGAGAAACATCTGGCTGACGCAACACAGGGGCAGAAGTAAAACGACGTTTAAGCTCCTGAAAGGCCTCAACAGCCGCAGAGGACCAATTCACCACATCAGCGCCCTTCCTCGTCAAATTGGTCAGAGGCTTCGCCACACTAGAAAAATTAGCAATAAAGCGACGATAAAAATTGGCAAAACCCAAAAATTTCTGAAGGCTCTTTACAGATATAGGTTGAGTCCAATCATGAATGGCCTGGACTTTAACAGGGTCCATTTCAATAGCCGAGGGAGAAAAAATGAAACCCAAAAAAGAAACCCTCTGAACTCCAAAGAGGCACTTAGACCCCTTCACAAACAACGCATTAGTACGAAGGACCTGAAACACCATCCTAACCTGCTTCACATGAGACTCTCAATCATCGGAGAAAACCAAAATATCATCCAAATACACAATCATAAATTTATCCAGATAATTCCGGAAGATATCATGCATAAAGGACTGAAATACTGATGGAGCATTAGAGAGCCCGAATGGCATCACAAGATATTCAAAATGGCCTTCAGGCATATTAAATGCTGTTTTCCATTAATCACCTTGTTTAATACGCAAAAGATTATACGCCCCTCGGAGGTCGATTTTAGTAAACCAACTAGCACCCTTAATCCGAGCAAACAAATCAGAAAGCAAAGGTAACGGATACTGGAATTTGACAGTGATCTTATTGAGAAGGCGATAATCTATACAGGGTCTCAAGGAGCCATCCTTCTTGGCAACAAAAAAAAATCCCGCTCCCAACGGTGACGAAGACGGGCGAATATGCCCTTTCTCCAAGGACTCCTTTGCAAGCTCTGGCACAGACAGATTGAAAAGTCGGCCCTTAGGGAACTTACAGCCAGGAATCAAATTAATGGCACAATCGCAGTCCCTATGAGGAGGCAGGGAACTGGACTTGGGCTCATCAAATACATCCTGGAAATCCGACAAAAACTCAGGAACTTCAGAAGAAGGGGACGAGGAAATGGACATCAAAGGAATATCACTATGTATCCCCTGACAACCCCAACCAGTCACAGACATAGATCTCCAATCCAGCACTGGATTATGTTCCTGTAACCATGGAAAACCCAGCACAACAACATCATGCAAATTATGCAACACCAAAAAACGAATATTTTCCTGATGTGCTGGAGCTATGCTCATGGTTAACTGTGTCCAGTACTGAGGTTTATTCTTGGCCAATGGCGTAGCATCAATCCCCCTTAAGGGAATAGGACTCTGCAAAGGTTCCAAGGAAAAACCGCAGCGCCTGGCAAACTCTAAATCCATTAAGTTCAGGGCAGCGCCAGAATCCACAAATGCCATAACAGAGAAGGACGACAATGAGCAAATCAGGGTAACAGACAAGAGAAATTTAGGCTGCACAGTACTAATGGTAACAGACCTAGGGACCCTCCCAGTACGCTTAGGGCAATCAGAAATAGCATGAGCTGAATCACCACAGTAAAAACACAGGCCATTCTGACATCTGAATTTCTGCCTTTCTGCTCTAGTCAAAATCCTATCACATTGCATAGGCTCAGGACTTCGCTCAGAGGACACCGCCATATGGCACACCGCCTTGCGCTCACGCAAGCGCCGATCAATCTGAATGGCTAGAGACATAGACTCGCTCAAACCGGCAGGCGCAGGAAAGCCCACCATAACATCTTTAAGGGTTTCAGAAAGACCTTTTCTGAAAATAGCAGCCAGCGCCTCTTCATTCCATTTAGTGAGCACAGACCATTTTCTAAATTTCTGGCAATATAACTCTGCCGCTTCCTGACCCTGACACAGGGCCAACAGTGTTTTCTCAGCATGCTCTACAGAGTTAGGTTCGTCATACAACAATCCGAGCGCCTGAAAAAATGCATCTACATTCAATAATGCCGGATTCCCTGTTTCAAGAGCAAATGCCCAGTCTTGAGGATCACCACGCAGTAAGGATATGATGATTTTCACTTGCTGAATGGGATCACCAGAAGAACGGGGTTTCAAAGCAAAAAACAATTTGCAGCTATTTTTAAAGTTCAAAAACTTGGATCTGTCCCCAAAAAACAAATCAGGAGTAGGAATTCTTGGCTCTAGAGCCGGAGTCTGAACAATATAATCTTGGATACTCTGGACTCTTGCAGCAAGTTGATCCACACGAGAAAACAAACCCTGAAGCTCCATACCAGAGCATATATCCAGCACCACCCAGATATCAAGAGGAAAAAAAGGCAGAACAGAGCACAGAAAAAAAAATGGTTCAGAACTCTTTTTTTTTTCCTTCTTTTGAGATGCATTCAATTCATTCTTGGCCTGCTGTACTGTTATGACCTGGTGGTTAAGAGGCCACACTGAAATGACCTGGTGGCTAAAACGCAACATGGAACAGCTCTGAGAAGGTGGTATCTCTACTGACCGCAGTCCCTAATCCTAACAACACAACTAGAAATAGCCGTGGGATGTTCCTGACACTCCCTAGACACCTCGTCACAGCCTAAGATATAACTACCCCTAAAGAAGGAAATAGAAAGCTATCTAGCCTCAGAGAAACCCCCAAAAGGAAAGACAGTCCCCCACAAATATTGACTGTGAAAGGAGAGGGAAATGACGAACACAGAAATGAAATTAGAATTCAGCAAAGGGGAGGCCAATACTAAACTAGATAGACAGAGAGCAAAGGAAACTGTGCGGTCAGTATTAAAAACTACAAAATCCACGCAGAGTTTACAAAAATGAACTCCACACCGACTCACGGTGTGGAGGGGCAAATCTGCTTTCCCAGAGCTTCCAGCTAGCCTAAATAAGACATAGTGACAAGCTGGACAAAGAGACAAAATGCAAAGCAATAGAGTCCAAACAAATGGACAAACAAACTAGCAAAACTTATCTTTTGCAGACAAGGACTGGCCATATGAGAAATCCAAGGGAAGAATCAAAACCAACCAAGAACATTGACAGCAGGCATGGACTAAAGCCCATAGCAGGTTTAAATAACAAACCCAGGCAAGGCGATTAGTGAAGGCAGCTGCTACAGCTACCTAACGGAGCAGCAGTTCCACTCGAAACCACCAGAGGGAGCCCAAGGGCAGAACTCGCAAACATACCATTAGCAACCACAGGAGGGAGCTCCAGAACGGAACTCACAACAGACCACACAATCATGATATTAAGGTGCCGATAGGTATAAAGAGGAAGCCCCCACTGATGTTGTCACTATTGACAGCAGCATTTAAGGGGCTAAACAAATATGGACAGTGCCAACACTGATCATAACTGATACAGCAAGTTGTCAGCTATAGTGTATAGTGTACAGCCAACAGCTGCTGGATTGTCACCTGTATGGGAATGCTATTCTCTTATATCTCAGGTCAGTAAAAAGAAGTATTGGCGGCCATTAAGGGGCTAAAATATCATTTAAAAATTCTATATATTGCATGTGAAAAATTGGTTCTTAGATGCAGTTCATGAGGATCAAAACTTTGGAAGGGTGGGAACCGAAAAATGGACACTGTAATGTATAATGATTAGATGTGTCTCTTTAAGAAAGTGAGGGCGGGAGTTTATTTTCAGTTTCAGCTCTAGCCTGAGGAGAAAATGTTATGCTAATGTTATGCTGTGTGCTGGAGGGAAAAAGGAGACGAATAAACTACAGTTAAAGCTTACTCTTTTAAATTCCTTGCACCGTGTGGACATTACAACTGGCGACGAGGATGGGATTCAGTCACCTGCTGCTGTGAGTACTGATCCCTGCTTTACCGCTTCACACGCCAGCACCACTGAGAGACTCCATCATGGCTGAATACTTGCACACGTTCCCCCAGTTTGATATGACTGATGTTACTAATCTCTCTCATAACTGGAGAAAATGGCTAAACCGGTTTGAGAACTTCCTAGAAGCAATGGACATAAAAGAGGAGAAAAGAAAGAGAGCTGTGTTCCTGCATTGCGCGGGCACAGGAGTCTATGACATATACAGCACATTACCGGCAGCAGAGACAGACACATACAGCAACTGCTCCAAAGCTCTCAGACTACTTCAACCCTAAACAAAACAGGAGCTTCGGTGGATATCATAGACAGCAATGCTTATGAACAATTGAAAACAAAGCCAGTCTTAGAGCAAGTGCATACTAAAATCTTTCCATATGGATCTAAAACACCTCTAGTTACAATGGGACAATTTGACGCTGAACTTAGCTATAAAGAAAATAGGCAGAAAACCACTTTTCACACATTACAAGGATCGGGAGGCTGTCTTCTCAGCTATCACTGTGCCTTGAAGCTAGGACTCATCCAGATTATTCATACCCTAACCGACCCTGCGGACCTGGATGTACAAGCCATGGTGAACAGTTTTCCCTCCCTATTTAGTGGATTGGGGAAATTAAAGGACTCTCAAGTGTATCTTCATGTGGATGACAGTGTTCGTCCAGTAGCCCAGGCTCACAGGCGTATTCCATTTCACCTGAGAAAGAAGGTAGAAAAAGAACTCCAATTACTCATGGATGATGATGTCATTGAAACTGTTTCTGGTCCCACTTCGTGGGTCTCTCCACTTGTGGTAGTTCCAAATCCAAAGACTCCAGAGCAGGTGAGACTGTGTGTTGACATGCGCCTATCCAACACTGCTATTCAGAGGGAAAGACATATCTCACCCACAATTGATGACATTATTCATTTATTAAATGGAGCAACTGTTTTTTCAAAGCTCAACCTCAATAATGGCTATCATCAATTAGAATTGAGCCCAGAATCCAGATACTTAACATTTTCCATCCATATGGGTCTCAGAAGATACAAAAGATTGACTTTTGGGGTCTGCTCAGCAGCGGACATTTTTCAAGATACGATAAGGAGCGTCATTCAACACATTCCAAATTCCTTTAGTGATGACATACTGGTTTTTGGGAAAACTCAAGCTGAACATAATCGTGCTCTATATGCTATCTTTGAATGTCTGCTCTCTGCTGGACTCACTCTAAACAAAGAAAAATGCAAATTTGATAAAAATTCATTGGAGCTCTATGATCACATTTTCTTGGCGGAAGGAGTACGACCTGATCCCAAGAAGATGGAATCCATCAGAGCAGTTTCAATTCCACAGGATGCCAGTGAAGTGCGCTCTTTTCTTGAAATGGCAAGCTACTGTGCTAGATACATTCCAAATTTTTGGACAATCAGCACTCCATTAAGGGAACTTATGAAACAAAATTGTGTTTTTCAATGGTCCCAAGACTGTCAGGCCTCTTTTGAAACCATTAAAAATGAACTCTGCTCAACAACCACCATGGCCTATTTTGATCCAGCTCCTTGAACCGAACTGACTGTGGACGCCAGTCCCGTGGGACTGGGTGCTATTTTAGCACAATACAAGGATGACAATCAAAGTCCCCACATCATTTCTTATGCAAGTAAAAGCTTAACAAGCACTGAAAGAAAGTATTCGCAACCTGAAAAAGAAAGCTTGGCAGTCGTCTGGGGATGTGAACACTTTTCACTTATTTCTCAATGGAGCTCCCTTCACTATTGTCACAGATCATCAAGCCCTCCTTACAATTTTTGGAAATCCCAGAGCTAAAATGCCAGCACGGATTGAACGATGGGGTCTACGACTACAATTACAAAATTGTTCACAAACCTGGAAAATACAGCAATCCGGCTGATTACCTCTCAAGACATCCTACGAATGATGATTTACCTGTGCATTCCTCCACTTTGTTGCAGCTCACGCCGTGCCAAAAGCACTTTCTGTTGATCAGTTTGTGAATACAACAAGTGACAAGACACTCTGTGCCTTAATACAAATTATTCAAAATAGAAGGTGGCATGAAATTCAAAAGAAAAAATTTCCTGATGATGGGATTGATTTGAAGGAGTTAAAACTATTTTCAAATGTACGTGAGGAATTATCAGTCACTGAAGACCAACTCATCCTTCATGGTACCAAACTGGTTGTACCTAAGGCCTTGCGCAACCTAGTCATACAGATAGCACACGAAGGTCATCTAGGAATTGTTGGCACAAAAAAGTTACTCAGAGAAAAAGTATGGTTCCCAAATATGGATAAATTGGTGGAAGAGAAGATTAGACATTGCTCCACTTGTCAATGAATTACTCCATCATCAACTCTAGAGCCATTACAAATGTCTCCGTTACCCACTGCTGTATGGGAGGAAGTGGCAGTCGACATATATGGATCATTACCAAATGGCCAATACATTCTAGTAACAATTGATGAATATTCTAGATATCCTGTCATTTCATTCATCTCTTCAACATCTGCTAATAGTGTCATACCAGAACTGGACGACATATTCTCTGCATATGGCATTCCAAGAGTGGTCAAAACAGATAATGGACCTTCATTCAATGGACATGTGTTTGCATAGTTTTCTGAATACTTGGGGTTCAGCCACAGAAAAATCACACCTTGCTGGCTGCAAGCTAATGGAATTGTAGAACGTTTCATGCGCACCATGGGGAAACGAATCAAGGCAGCTAGTCTGGAGCACACCCCACTGAAACAGTCACTATACAAATTCATGTGCAATTACCGCAATACCCCACATTCTACCACTAAAGCAGCTCCATCTAATCTAATGTTCAGCAGAACTCCTCGTATACGGATCCCTGATGTGACCAGTCATCCCTTACCAAATGACTCTTCAGTGCAAAGAGCGGATTTCTTTAACAAGCAAGCCATGAAACATTATGCAGACAGAAGACGAGGGGCACAACCATATGCCATCAAAAGAGGTGATATGGTTGTTGTGCGTCAAAAATCAACCAACAAAACCTCAGCTATATATAGTCCTGCAAAATATTATGTTACTGAGAGAAAAGGCAATATGGTCACGGCTGAGCGAGACTGACACTCCATCACTCGAAATTCCTCACATTTTAAAATCATACCAAAGAACAATGGTAATGAAATCCTACCAGTGGAAGATTTGATACCCGACGGTGGAGAGGACCAACAGGAGGTGGCTTATCCGTCAGCAATGGACACCACCAATGAACCCAGACATTACCCTACACGGGAAAGAAGGGCTCCATCGAGACTTATTGAAGAGATATAATAAAAAAAAAGGAATAAGACAATACAGACATATGGTTTCTCTTGGACATTTTCGTGTTGTTGCATTGTCAATATTTGTTTTAGGTTGTTAATATACAGTATATATATATATATATATATATATATATATATATATATATATAGGGATGATGTAATGTATAATGATTAGATCTGTCTCTTTAAGAAAGTGAAAGCGGGAGTTTATTTTCAGTTTCAGTTCTAGCCTGAGGAGAAAATGTTATGCTAATGTTATGCTGTGTGCTGGAGGAAAAGAGGAGACAAATAAACTACAGTTAAAGCTTAAGGTACCTTCACACTGAGCAACTTTACAACGAGAACGACAGCGATCCGTGACGTTGCAGCGTCCTGGATAGCGATCTCGTTGTGTTTGACACGCAGCAGCGATCAGGATCCTGCTGTGACATCGCTGGTCGTTGCTGAAAGTCCAGAACTTTATTTGGTCGTCAGATCGGCCCTGTATCATCGTGTTTGACAGCAAAAGCAATGATGCCTGCAATGATTTACATGGAGCTAACGACCTGTGACAACCTGTGAGAACGCTAAGTGAGTAACCCTTACGTCACTGGATCGCTCCTGCATCGTTCTGGAGCTGCTGTGTTTGACGTCTCTACGGCGACCTAAACCGCGATCTAGTTTAGGTCGGCTCGTTGTCTATATCGCTGCAGCGTCGCTGAGTGTGACGGTACCTTAACTCTCTTAAATTCCTTGCACCATGTGGACATTACAGACACTTTCCCTTGTGTCTCAAACTTTTCTTCAATGAAATGCTACAGCATTACAGAGTAAAACATGATGCCGGTTGTCACTACTGCAAACTGCCCTGGTTATGGAAGTATAAAACAGCTGACAAGCATAGTCCTTCACTCTACAAGATCTATGCTTGGTAACTGAATTTCAACATACAGTGTATCATCTATTATTATTATTATTTATTATTATAGAGCTATTTATTCCATGGCGCTTTACAAGTGAAAGTTAGATTATATGTAGCATAATATGAACCATAGTTACATAAAAAAGGTTGAGAATACTTTTAGCTAAAATAGTAAATATGCACTTTGGTAAGTTATCATATTGTTCTATGTGGGATACTTGTTTATTTATATTAGTAATTACAAGAAAAATTGTAAACTTTTAGTATATGTGATCTAGTAATAATACTGGCTTACACAGTGGAGGTTCCCCAGTTTTGCAGGCCAGCAAGCGTACAGCCGGTCCTAGAAGGGCTGAAATTGGGCAAGGAAAACATATAGTAAATGGATAACTAAATACCAGATGTCCTATCAGAATGTGTAAACTTTAGAGTAGAAAGTCCCATTCTCAGGAACCTCCTCTATTATCAAGATTGTAGAGCGCTGCCCTGGTAATCACCACCCCAAGTAGAGTTGTTAAAGGGAATCTGTCAGCTTGGAAATGTAAGAAGAAAAAATGGAGAGACGGGGTTCACTGCGCTGCCACAGATACTAATAGATGACACCAGGAGACCAAGAGCAAACCACCTGATGAAGTTTGTCATGATGAAAAAGTTTGATAACTTTAAAATGCGTTTGTAATAAACCGCACATAAATATCCTTGGTCTCCTGGTTTCACCCACTGGTATCTTAGGCCTCTTTCACACTTCCGTTGTTTGGCCAACGTTGCAATGCGTCGTTTTGGAGAAAAAACCCATCCTGCAAAGTTGCCCGCAGGATGCGTTTTTTGCCCATAGACTTGCATTAGCAACGCAATGCGACGGATGGCCACGACATGTCGCATCCGTCGTGCAACGGATGCACCGTGATTTTGCGGCCCATCGTGATGAAAAAACATTCAATGTAACGTTCAATGGCGTTGGAACCGCCATTTCCGACCAAGCATGCGCGGCCAGAACTCCGCCCCCTCCTCCCCGAAACTCATAATGGGCAGCGGATACATCTGAAAACTGCATCCACTGCTCACGTTGTGCACTATTTGCACAACGTCCGTCACTATGTCGGGCCGACAGTTTGCGACGACCCCGTACCGACAGAAATGTGAAAGAGGCCTTAGGCAGCGCAGTGACCCCATCTCTCCATTGTTTCTTCTCCCGTGATTCATTTGCGTCTGCAGCAGCCGATATTTTCCAGCTGTTTGAGTTGCTGTGTTTCTCACAACTCCATCAGGTGAGCAGTTCCCAGCACCTTGATCACACTTGTACACCGGATAAGACCCTATTGCACAATTGTTTTTCCAGCTTTTCCTCACTTAGTTGGAAATGTAGTGCAATCTATGCGCTGCTTGTTACAGAGCAGGAGATGCGGAGCAGATTGATACATAGGTTTGTGTCAAAAGTTTCAGTATAACTTGCTTTTTTTCAGCAGGATCACTGGTCATTCTGGGCTTAGGAGTCAAGGAGGTGGTCCTATTCAGTGATTGACAGCCTCCCTTACATAAGAATGCATACATAGACAGCTGTCAATCACTGATAAGAATCCCCCATCCTTTGGCTTTTAAGCCTGGAATGAGCAGGGATTTCAATGAATAAAATATCTTTTAGACCAAATTCAAAATTCCGTATGTCACAATCTGAGTATGGACAGGAGACCCACAGGCAGCACATGCATCATGGTACGTTCTTGTAATTTGATATAGGGACTTATGAATGTTACCTTTTACTGAATCTTTCTTCTAAAACCTTTATAGCAATCTATTCCACACTGTTCAGTGTAACAGATTCCCTTTAAATCAATAATTAGTCTGTCAAAATATACAGAATTTTGCAAGCTAGTGTTGGACTGGAACCAATTTTGAGAACTCACTCGACAGCTGCATGAATAAATGGTAACTCGTGAAATAAAGCCAAAAAGTTATAAAGCCCTGCAGCATGTGATAAATTTTACTGCCAGCTCCTTATGTGTTTCAGTATTGCTCTGTTAACTTAGAAGTCCCATTAACATGAAAGTATCTATTAGATTGCAAGCATGAAGCCATATGTTTTATGTAAGAAAACAAGTATTTTAATAAATGTATTGCCCAACCTAGTGTTTCTTTGTAATAAAGTCAAGGATTTATCTTTTTATATTGTTTCCTAGGGCACCTGACAATGCACCTCTAAAAAGCAAGATGATATATGCCAGCTCAAAAGATGCAATTAAGAAGAAATTCACAGGTACGAATTATAGTATTTCCTATATATGGGTGTTAATTTAGCAAAAACATAGTACTTACTAGGGTTGAGCGAAACGGATCGGCCACTTTCAGAAGTCGCCAACTTTTGGCAAAGTCGGGTTTCATGAAACCCGACCCGACCCCTGTTGTTGTGAATTCTGTTGTCGAACTCCCTCCTGTGGTCGTGAATGGTACTTCGGCGAGTTCTGTCTATGGGCTCCCTCTGGTGGCTATGAGTGAAGCTGCTGCTTCTGAGGTTCCTTACACAGGTGACGTGGTTTATCCTTTGGTTGGCTTCTCTATTTAACTCCACTCAGATCGTTACTCCATGCCAGCTGTCAATGTTTTAGCATTGGTTCAGTTCACTCCTGGATCTGCCTGGTGACCAGTCTTCTCCTGCAGAAGCTAAGTTCCTTATTGTTATTTTTGCTCATTGTTTCTTTGTCCAGCTGGTTATCCTGATTTTGTCTTGCTAGCTGGAAGCTCTGGGATGCAGAGTGGCACCCCGTGAGTCGGTGCGGAGGACCCTTTTGCACACTCTGCGTGGTCTTTTGTAGGTTTTTGTGCTGACCGCAAAGATTCCTTTCCTATCCTCTGTCTATTTAGTAAGTCTGGCCTCCCTTTGCTGAAACCTATTTCATTTCTGCGTTTGTGACTTTCATCTTTACTCACAGTCATTATATGTGGGGGGCTGCCTATTCCTTTGGGGAATTTCTCTGAGGCAAGGTAGGCTTTATTTTCTATCTATAGGGCTAGCTAGCTCTGAGGCTGTGACGAGGCGCCTAGGGAGCGTCAGGAGCGCTCCACGGCTATTTTTAGTGTGTGCGATAGGATTAGGGCTTGTGGTCAGCAGAGCTCCCACATCCCAGAGCTCGTCCTGTATGAGTTTAACTATCAGGTCGGGTGCTCCTAACCACCAGGTCATAACACCCTGTGTGGGGTCGGCCATGAAGTCGGCGATCTTCTGAATGTGGTATCGGAATTCCGATCCCGATTTCCGATATGTTTGCAATATCGAAAATCGGTATCGGAATCCATATTTAATGTAAAATAAAGAATTAAAATAAAAAATATCGCTATACTTACCCTCTGACGCGCCCTGGTACTAACCGGGAACCTTCCTTCCTAAGAATCAGCGCTTGCAGGACCTTGCGTGACGTCGCGGCTTGTGATTGGTCGCGCGGGCGGTCACATGGGCGGCCGCGCGACCAATCACAAGCCGCGACGTCACCGCAACGTCTCCACAAGGTCCTGGAAGCGCTGATTCGAATGAAGGAAGGTTCCCAGTTAGTACCAGGGCGCGTCAGAGGGTAAGTATAGCGATATTTTTTATTTTAATTCTTTATTTTACACTTAAATATGGATCCCAGGGCCTGAAGGAGAGTTTCCGCTCCTTCAGACCCTGGGAACCATTGGAAACCCAATGCACTGCATTGGGTTTCGAGTTTCAGCCGACCCCGACCCCGACTTTTTTATAGGATCGGCCGATTTCACTCGACCCGACTTTTGAAAAAGTCGGGTTTCGTGAAACCCGACCCGATCCTATAAAAGTAAAGGTCGCTCAACCCTAGTACTTACAGTAAGCAATCACATGGAAAAACAGCTCCAAATTAATGCCACACCAAAATTATACGGCTTAAATGTCACTGATATTGGCATCTCAAAAAACATTTCTAGAATTCGACCTTTTCTTACTTTTGACTCTCACTGTTTCTCTTATTCATTCTCGTCTGGACTATTGTAACTCTCTACTAATCGGTCTCCCTCTTTCCAAGCTCTCCCTCCTCCACACTGTCTTGAATGCTGCAGCCAGGATCACATTCCTCACCAACCGCTACCCCGATGCCTCTACCCTGTGCCAGTCATTGCACTGGTTACCCATCCACTCCAGAATTCAATATAAACTTATCACTCTTACCCACAAAGCACTCCATGGATCAGCACCCCAATACATCTCCTCCCTCATCTCAGTCTGCCACCCTACCCGTGCCCTCAGTCTACCACCCTACCCATGCCCTCCATTCTGCTAATGACCTGAGGTTAACATCCTTAATCAAAAACTCCCACTCCCATCTCCAAGACTTCTCACGTGCTGCACCAATTCTTTGGAATGCACTACCCAGGATGATTTAGTTAATCCCCAACACCCACAGTTTTAAGCATGCCCTAAAAATGCATTTCTTCAGACTGGTCTACTGCCTCAACACATTTATTTAACTATCCCTGTGTTGCTCATTCAAAATTTTCACCATAACCAGGTTCATTGTATCATGTTCTCACACGCTTTATGCATTTATTAGCTATCTGTGTCTGTACTTTTACATATTCTGGCCGATAACTGGTTCATACAGCTTTACATGAACACCCAATTTCTTACATTATGGCTGGTCAGAACAATGAAAGCAATTGTTACCATCCACCTTTTGTATCTCCCCAATTTCCTCATAGATTGTAAGCTTGCGAGCAGGGACCTCATTCCTCTTGGTATCTGTGGATTTATATGATTATTGTTAAGCTGCAATGTCTTTTATTGTCTGTACAAGTCCCCTCGAAAATGTAAAGTGCTGACGAATATGTCGATGCTATAGAAATATTATTATTATTATTATGCCCACATGTTAGTAACTGAGAGGCGTCGTATAACATGCCCCCATTACTAATCTCATCGCGATATTATAAAAAATACACAAGCAGAATAAAGTCCTTTATTTGAAATAATGACAGAATCATTTATTGAATCTAAATTAAACCATGCTCCACTGAAGCCAACGTCTCCTGTAACAAAAATAAAATAATAAACCACAATATTCCTCACCTGTCTGCAGAGAAGATAATCCATAAAGTCACACAATGATTCTGTTGTTCTTGATCCAAGAACAGCCGGCTACACACTGACACAGGCGGTAATTGCTCCTGCAGTGTATAACACTGAGCTGCAGCGATAGAGTTCACCAACTTCGGTGATCTCACTTAAGGAACCACTACTGATGTGACTGTTCTACACATGAGATAGCAGTGGGACACTCTGGATTACGTGGACTAAGGCAGCAGGATAGTAAATGGTGGTTATTAATTTTGTTTTTTATAGGAGACAAGGGCATCGGGGATTTGGCATTAGGCGAGTATAACATGTTTCTTATTTTTATTAGAACATATATTTATTTTACTTTTTTTTATTTTTTAAATTTTGAGCATAGCTGCCAGCTGCCGAGAGACTACTTCTCCCATCAGCGGCTCCTGCTATCACTGTTATCAGTGACAGCAGAAGTAGCCTGATAGGAGCAGTAGTCTCTCATCAGCCCACGCCTGCTGACTTGCGGTAAGCTTTTTACCATGGATCACAATATCTCTGCAGGGTCACGCTGACATCTGACAACGTGACCCTGCAGCGCTCTGACTGATGGTCTTACCAGCGGTAACGTTACCGCCGATCAGTAGCACCGCATAGATGACAGCGTGGGAAACACCATAGGAAGCCTATAAAAACGCAAACAAGAACTCACCAAATCCACAAACATATTTATACCTGCATTTTTTATGCGGATTTGACTCACTCAACTGAAATCAATGGGTAAAAACGCTAACAATCCACACAAATAATTGACAAGCTGCAGAAACAAACGCACTGCAAATACTCTAGGAAAACTACTGATCATGTGCACAGCACTTCAGGATTCACATTATATTAGCTTGCATAAGGATTCCATAACATTTTTGGCCCATTTCCGCATGGAAAAACAACGCAAAAACGCACCAAAAAGATCCGTGTGCACATAGCCTAACAGCCGACTTTTTAAAAATAAAACTCCTTCACTTTCTTAAAGTAAAAAATTGCAAAAAGGGTCTGACTCTTGTTTTTGTTACAGTTTCTCTATGTGAAACATTCTTGGTGACAAACTTTACATTCTAGCCTAATTTTATAATAAGTGTTGCTTTATTTTCTTATACTTAAAGGGAAATTGTCGCCAGGTTTTTGCTTTGGAATTTAAGAGTAGCATGATGTAGGAGCAGAGAGCCCGATTCCAGCGATGTATCGCTTGCTGGACTGCTTGGTGCAGTTTTGATGCAATCCCTATTTTTTTGCTGTAAATGTAACAGTGCTCAGAATGCTGAGCAGTGTGTAAACCCACCCACACCACTGATTGGCTACTCACTGACATTGTACACAGGAAGTTGCCAATCAGTAGTGGGGTAGGGTTACAAAGATTGTCTGGACTGCCTGGCACACAAAACCTAGTCCTGCAGTGATAATCTACTGCTGATAATACACTGATTGTATTGAAAGCAAGTGACACATCTCCTGGAATCAGAATCTCTGCCCCTATATTGTGCTGCTCTCACATTAAATAGAAAAAATCTGCTGACAGATTCCCTTTTGAGAGGTTGTCTCATCTTGGTAAATTGCAAAGTGTTTGTAAGAACAAGCAACATTTCAGTTAACCGTTTGTTAAAAATCCTGTCCAGTCTCAAGAGTGGAGGGATTTTTAAGCCCATAGTTTACTGCTCATTGCCAGGGTTACTGACCATCGTGCAAATTTATTAGAGGTGTCTGTCCGATTACTTAGGCAAGGAGCGCTTGCTTGGAAAGTGGTGTCCCCACACAGTCAGGCTCAGTCAGCACACATTGAGCCATCATGGATACCACATCCCCAACCAGTAACACATATTGGTCAATTTATTGATACAATTTTGAAATAACATAGGACAGCACAATGCAGGGACAATGCTCTATATTTTTATCATTATAAGTAAAATTATTTTCTAAAAGGTACATCAGGAGATGTATCATATCCTCTTTAACCCATTACTTGCCAAATTATAAATTATCATTTTACGGATTTTTCAGAAAAGGGTGTCCCAATATTCAATTAAAAATGACAATGACATGATTTCCTATTTTGACAATATTCATTTTACAAACACAACACAAAAAATTGGACCTAATTATAAAAATTATAAAATCTTAGTTGCTAGAAGCAAAAGATTAGGCATCCCAAAAAAAGTAAATTGTAGATAATGGGTTAAAGGGACTCTGTCACCTGAATTTGGTGGGCTATGGAAATGCCCTGTGTCTGGTGCGATGGGTGGTGTTTCCTCTTCTTTCATTCACCCCTTCCTTTCCCGCTGTCCGCAATATTTTTATTGAATTTGAGCAGGTTTCCTCCGTAGTTCACACATGTGCAATGCAATCTTGCCTCGCGCATGCACTTCAGGTGACAGAGACCCTTTAAACACAGTGTTCGCTAGAAAAAGTTAAAAGTTCTCTACATTTTTTTGTAGTGTGCAGATTTTTATCTCCTATGTGTTTTCTATTTTAGGTATCAAGCATGAATGGCAAGTGAATGGCATG
The DNA here is from genome assembly GCF_032444005.1 of Ranitomeya imitator. Classification (NCBI taxonomy): domain Eukaryota; kingdom Metazoa; phylum Chordata; class Amphibia; order Anura; family Dendrobatidae; genus Ranitomeya; species Ranitomeya imitator. The sequence continues at coordinate 710,814,418 of NC_091282.1, read as the reverse complement.
GATGACATTAAAGACCGATCTACCCTGGCAGATAAACTAGGAGGAAATGTGGTTACTTCATTGGAAGGTGTTCCATTAAAATGAAAGCAACTCCTGTATTTTGGAAGCTTACAGTATTTAAGTAGCAATTTCTGTTATGACCATAGGAAGTTTTTATTTTTATTTTTAATTTATTGATTTTTTTTTTCCATTTCCTTTTACCTCTATGAACTGAATAAACCGTTTTGGTGCTTGAGAAATGAAGCGAAGAACTAACAAAAGTACAAAAGGTTACATTACAAAAGCCAAACTAAGCTTTGATCACACATCTAAGAATTGATCCTGGTAAAGGATAATACTATACATTAATTTGGCTTCTGTTTTTTATTTCCTAAAGTGAGCTGTAAGATGCAAGTGTAAAGTAAACCTAAGGGCTCATTCAGACGTCCATTCTAATCTGTCCTAACATAAACCGCTGATGCGCAGACTGGCCGTGGCTCTCCTTTTCCGACCGCGGGTACTCCGTGAATTGCGGTCCGATCTCGGATGAATTTGCGCAGATGTCTGAATGAGCCCTAATATGGATGATTGCTAAAGTGTGGCTGTTGGCACCCCCCATTAATTTTGAGAACAGAGGGCCCAAAATACCCAGTGTAAATGTAGCAGTAGCGAGCATGTGGGACCACTACTCATATACATAGGTATACAGAGCAATGGTTGGACATGCTCACTAATGCTGCATTCACACATGTGACTTTGGGACCCCCATTGTCGTAATGAGTGAAGGTTCTCCTGGCCAGACTCCAAGTAATTATACAATTTCAAAGCCGCAATTGCAAGCTCTGCACTCTTTGCAATGGAGACTGCAGAGGTGGAAGGTAACATAGGAAGAGAGTAGTAAGCTATAGAACTAAAAACTCCATTTTTGAGAACGGAGAGAATTTTTAATAAGAAATAAATTGCAAAGTTGTTTGTTTTTACAAGCATTTTGCAAATTTACCAATTTAAGTTGAGAATAACTCTTTAAAGTCAAATCAGTTACCTAGTTTAGAGCACTCAATCACAAAAATGGATCTCAAAGATACGAATAGCATATAGCAAAATACATTGGACCTAAAATGGTGGGACATTCACTAGTTTGACACTGAACATTAATATACAGTACATTTTAATTATTTTGCTTTAAGAATTTATCAAATGCACTTCTGGGATAAACCCCCTCCCCCCATAAAAACAGTTAAATAACTGACTTTTTGTATTAATACTGTTCCAGGGCAACAAGTCAGTAGTTCACGAACAATAGAAAATGCCACAATAGATCTATAAATGTATCACGTGTAAAAACAATGCACAGTGGTAACATGATGGATTTCACAATGAATACTCCCAAATATGGTTTCCACACAGTGTATTATTGGTATCTGTATTAGACCAAACGTGTGCCTTTATACTTCTGTACAACATGGATTTTCCTCTAGGATTCAGTGTTATTAGGTGCAATGCCAAAAATGGTTTATAAAAGTTTCAATTGCAGACATTAGTCATTAAACCAAAGCAATGTTTTATGGAATACTGTGCCAAAGAACAATAAAAAAATGTTTGAATATTACACAGAAGCCTTGTTACAGGTTTATACATTAATACCTATAGGTACTAGTGACATATCAGGGGTGGCAGCAGTTTTAGCAGTCTTGTTGTGCGCGCTATGGATATGGATAAATAGATGGCCACTGACAGTAACTCTCGCCCAAAAGATCAGTTTTTTACTGGAAGAGATGCAAAACAACCGATAACCATGCATCATGCGCTATAACAATAAATAATAATAATAATAATAATAATAATATACCAGACATTTGGTTCTTGGGTCAAGCAGCTACAAAAATCTATTAGCAGATGGAATATCAAACAGTTTTGGTAGTTTTTTTGCCATTTTCATAAAGGTATATAGAATTCACGAGGCAATATGTGTGTATATATATATATATATATACACACATTTTTTCCAAGGTACACCCACAAACGTAAATGTATTTTACGCATATATGAACGTAAAGTAACAAGTATTGTGAAGTGTAACAGAAATAATACATGGTTTTCTAATTATTTTAAACATATAAATCTGAAAATTGTGACGTGCATTTGTAGTCTGCTCCCTGTGGTCTGATACTCCTAAATAAAATCCTGAGAGATTAATTTCCTCCAGAAGTCACACAATTAGTAAATTGAGCCCACATGTGTGCAATTTATTCTCCGTTTAACTACTGCTGTTCTGTGAAGGCCTCAGAGGTTGGTTTGAGAATATTAGAGATGAAACCGCATAACGAAAAGCATGGATCACACCAGACAGGTCAGGGATAAAGTTGTGGAGAAAAGTAAAGTGGGGTTAGGTTATAAAAAAAAAATAGCCCCAGTTCAGAAAATATCACAGAGCACTGTTCAATCCATCATCCAAATATGGAAGGAGTATGGCACAAATTCAGACCTACCAAGACATGGCTGTCCACCTAACATGACATCCCAAGCAAGGAAAGCTAGAATTAGAGAAACAGCCAAGAGACTCATGGTCACCCAGGAGGAGCTGTAGAGATCTACAGCTCAGGTGGGATAATCTGTCCACAGGACAACTATTAGTCATATACAAATCTTTCTTTTAATGGAAGATTGGGAAGCAATCTGTTTGCAGATTGCAAAAGCCACGTAGGGGACACAGCTTGCAACTGGAAGAAGGTCAAATGAGATCAAAGTAGAACTTTTTGGGTTAAACACAAAATGCTATGTGTGGCGTAAAACTAACACTGCACATCATCCTGAAAACACCATTAAACATGGTGGTGGCAGCATCATGCTGTGGGGATGCTTTTCTTCAGCAAGGACAGAGAAGTTGGACAGAATTGATAGGAAGATGGTTGGAGCCAAATACAATGCAATCCTGGAGGAAAACCTATTAAGAGGCCACAAAAGACTCAAGATTGGGGCGTAGGTTCACCTTCCAGAGGAATAAAGACCCTAAACATACTGCCAGAGATACAAGTGATGGTTTAGATCAAAGCATATTCATGTGTGTGAATTGCCCCGTTACAGTCCAGACCAAAATCCCAATTGACACAAGGAGAATGGATTCAAATACACATCACAATTTCCTGATTTTTTTTCTAAAATATTTTGAAAATCATGAATCATTTACTTTATACTTCACAATACTTGCTACTGTGTGTAAAGTACATTTAAGTTTGTGGGCGTAACGTGAAAAAAATGTGAATAATGTGAAAAAAATGTGGAAACGTTCACAGGGTAAGAACTTTTTCAAGGCACTGTATATTACATATATACATATATATTTGTATATATTTATATATATATATATATATATATATATATATATGCATATATATATATATATATTATACATGTAATGTAGACTTTTTTTTTACCTAAACTGATACAAATATTTTGACTATGGCCATCTCAATTCCAGACAAAAATATGCATTCAGCATTGTTTTGTCCAACAAAATGCTGGGTGCCAAGTCAGAGATCCAATGGCGCCTATAAAATACATGGGTTCTGTTGGACTCTGTTGCTGCCACTAGTTTATTTGTTCTGGTGCTATTATAGCGCAGAACAAAAGAGTTAAAACCTATTGATGTGAACAGAGCCCTAAACTTATTAGAGAGCTATATAATTAACTGCATGGTACATTGAAAAGAGACCACAATATGACTTCCTAATGTATTTTCTGTGACATGTCATTGAGGATACAGGACCAGAAATCTGTTGGAACATTAGCTTGCAATATGATCCGGCTTGCAAGCCCTCATACAACACTTCTATTTTTAGCAGATACATTCCTAATCTTGTCATCACTGGACAGAAAAGGAAGAGCTCCACACTTACTGTGCCCTGTGTGGTTAGAATTGTTTCAAACTTGAAATTTTTTAATTAATTTGGAACCTCAAGTCAGGATCAGCAGCTATGACCCTTAGCTGTGTGACCAAGCATAATGTACTGTGCACTACTACATGGCTCCAGGATCTTCTGCATTAAGTATCTCATTGAAATGCACAGTGGCTTGCAAAAAGTATTCACCCCTTTTACATTTTTCATGTTTTGCTACCTCACAACCTGGATTTTCATTTTTCTTTGTTTTTGATGATTTGCATCAGTTCATGTAGAGAACGTGCCTACAACTGTGAACATTTAGTTTTCTTACTTTTTTTTTAAGCAAAAAATAAATTTTGCCCCATAGAGTAACATTACCGACGCATTGCGACGTATTGACACACGTCGCAACCGTCGTGCGACGGTTGTGCCGTGTTTTGGCGGACCGCCGGGAACAAAAAACCTTAAATGTAACGTTTTTTGCTCCCGACGGACTGCTTTTTCTGACCGCGCATGCACGGGCAGAACTCCGCCCCCACCATTTTGGTACACAAAATGAGAATGCTTGGTCTGGGGGAACATGTGTGTAAATGGGTTAGTAACTGGCTTAGTGATAGAAAGCAGAGGGTGGTTATAAATGGTATAGTCTCTAACTGGGTCGCTGTGACCAGTGGGGTACCGCAGGGGTCGGTATTGGGACCTGTTCTCTTCAACATATTCATTAATGATCTGGTAAAAGGTTTACACAGTAAAATATCGATATTTGCAGATGATACAAAACTATGTAAAGCAGTTAATACAAGAGAAGATAGTATTCTGCTACAGATGGATCTGGATAAGTTGGAAACTTGGGCTGAAAGGTGGCAGATGAGGTTTAACAATGATAAATGTAAGGTTATACACATGGGAAGAGGGAATCAATATCACCATTACACACTGAACGGGAAACCACTGGGTAAATCTGACAGGGAGAAGGACTTGGGGATCCTAGTTAATGATAAACTTACCTGGAGCAGCCAGTGCCAGGCAGCAGCTGCCAAGGCAAACAGGATCATGGGGTGCATTAAAAGAGGTCTGGATACACATGATGAGAGCATTATACTGCCTCTGTACAAATCCCTAGTTAGACCGCACATGGAGTACTGTGTCCAGTTTTGGGCACCGGTGCTCAGGAAGGATATAATGGAACTAGAGAGAGTACAAAGGAGGGCAACAAAATTAATAAAGGGGATGGGAGAACTACAATACCCAGATAGATTAGCGAAATTAGGATTATTTAGTCTAGAAAAAAGACGACTGAGGGGCGATCTAATAACCATGTATAAGTATATAAGGGGACAATACAAATATCTCGCTGAGGATCTGTTTATACCAAGGAAGGTGACGGGCACAAGGGGGCATTCTTTGCGTCTGGAGGAGAGAAGGTTTTTCCACCAACATAGAAGAGGATTCTTTACTGTTAGGGCAGTGAGAATCTGGAATTGCTTGCCTGAGGAGGTGGTGATGGCGAACTCAGTCGAGGGGTTCAAGAGAGGCCTGGATGTCTTCCTGGAGCAGAACAATATTGTATCATACAATTATTAGGTTCTGTAGAAGGACGTAGATCTGGGTATTTATTATGATGGAATATAGGCTGAACTGGATGGACAAATGTCTTTTTTCGGCCTTACTAACTATGTTACTATGTTACTATGTTACTATGTTACCTCCCCGCACCTCACAATGGGGCAGCAGATACACCGGAGAAATGCATCCACTGCCTCCGTTGTGCAGCGCATCAAACGCTAGCGTCGGAATCTCGGCCTGACGCATTGCGACAGGCCGAATCCGACGCTAGTGTGAAAGTAGCCTTAGATGGTTTCCTCTGGTAAACAGCAATCTTCAAGTCTGACGACAGATTCTCATATGGATTAAAGGGAACCTGTCACCCCCAAAATCGAAGATGAGCTAAGCCCACCGGCATCAGGGGCTTATCTACAGCATTCTGTAATGCTGTAGATAAGCCCCCAATGTAACCTGAAAGATGAGAAAAAGAGGTTAGATTGTACTCACCCAGGGGCGGTCCGGTCCGATCTGATGGGCGTCACGGTCCAGAGACTCCCATCTTCTTACGATGACGTCCTCTTCTTGACTTCACGTTTTGGCTCCGGCGCAGGCGTACTTTGTCTGCCCTGTTGAGGGCAAAGCAAAGTACTGCAGTGCGCAGGCGCTGGGCCTCTGACCTTTCCCGCCACCTGCACACTGCAGTACTTTGCTCTGCCCTCAACAGGACAGACAAAGTACACCTGCGTCTGCGCTGCAGCATGAAGACAAGAAGAGGACGTCATCGTAAGAAGATGGGAGGCCCCGGACCGTGATGCCCATCGGACCGGACCGCAGCGGGACTGCCCCTGGGTGAGTATAATCTAACCTCTTTTTGTCATCTTTCTCAGAATGCTGTAGATAAGCCCCTGATGCCGATGGGCTTAGCTCATCTTCGATTTTGGGGGTGACAGGTTCCCTTTAAGGTCTGAGCTTTGACTAGGCCACTCTAAAACATTTACGCGTTTCCCCTTAACCCCTTCACCCTGTTTTCACCTTCCAATTCTGACCAGTGACACTGTATGGTAATAACTCTGGAAAACTTCAAAGTTTTCTTGTGACATATTGTATTCCATGATAATGGTAAAATTTCTTCTATATGATTTACATTTGAGAAAATATCGGAAATTTGGCCAACATTTAGAACATTTTGCAATATTCCAACTTTTAATTCTTATGCCCTTAAATCAAAGAATTATGTTACACAAAAGCAGTTACCATAATAAATAACATTTCCCACAAGTCTACTTTACATCAGCACAATTTTTACAACATAATCTTTTTTTTTTTTTGTTAGGAAGTTATAATAGTCGTCCAATAATTTTGCACACATAAATATTCTACTAAGAAAGACAAAACCTCATTTCTTCATTCTGAAATAGTCAGGTTTTCGGATTGTCCGACAGCATGGTAGTTGTTCAAAATAATATTAATCATCAAAAATACAGTACAATATGGACCCTTTAACGAGGCTTGCCACATGACTTAGAATAAGAAGTCAAACCTGAAACTCTATTTGCCTTCCAAGGTGTTTGCCTCTCCTCAGTGCAAAGAAGGAGAGCTCATATGACCATTTGAGAGGCCCCTGACAGGAGGTGCCTCTAAGGGTACCGTCACACTAAGCGACGCTGCAGCGATACCGACAACGATGTCGATCGCTGCAGCGTCGCTGTTTGGTCGCTGGAGAGCTGTCACACAGACAGCTCTCCAGCGACCAACGATCCCGAGGTCCCCGGTAACCAGGGTAAACATCAGGTTACTAAGCGCAGGGCCGCGCTTAGTAACCCGATGTTTACCCTGGTTACCAGCGTAAACGTTAAAAAAACAAACACTACATACTTACTTCAGCTGTCTGTCCTCCGGCGCTCTGCTTTCCTCTGCACTGTCAGCGCCGGTCAGCCGGAAAGCAGAGCGGTGACGTCACCGCTGTGCTTTGCGGCTGGCCGGCGCTGACACAGGATGCAGGAGGAGTGCAGAGAAGCAGAGCGCCGGGGACAGACAGCTGAAGTATGTAGTGTTTGTTTTTTTAACGTTTACGCTGGTAACCAGGGTAAACATCGGGTTACTAAGCGCGGCCCTGCACTTAGTAACCCGATGTTTACCCTGGTTACCAGTGAAGACATCGCTGGATCGGCGTCACACACGCCGATCCAACGATGTCAGCGGGAGTCCAGCGACGAAATAAAGTTCTGGACTTTCCTCAGCGACCAACGATCTCCCAGCAGGGGCCTGATCGTTGGTCGCTGTCACACATAACGATTTCCTTAACAATATCGTTGCTACGTCACAAAAAGCAACGATATCGTTAACAATATCGTTATGTGTGACGGTACCTTTAAGAGGCTATTTTCATATTACCTAGCACTGGACGTCCCTCAAACAGGAGCTGCCAAATGGACTACAGCAACATTAAAGGAGCTGCAGGATTTATGGGAATTACTGGTTGTGTACTGCATGTAACAACAATATATCGCAAAGTTTAATACAATTTGCCTGCAGATTAATCCTATATCTGCAGGTATATAATGTTTTTTTGGACATACCAGTTTCCCTTTAGTGGATCAGCCAAGCTGCAGTTTTAGCCACATGAATGACAGTGGCACTGTTTTGGGTACGACATTGATAGCCATCACATCAATCACACAATGATTACCGTATATACTTGAGTATAAGCCGAGATTTTCAGCCCATTTTTTAGGCGAAAGTGCCCCTCTCGGCTTATACTTGAGTCATTGTCCCAGGGGGTCGGTGGGGGAGGGGGAGAGGCAGCTATCAAATCATACTCACCAGCTCCCAGCCCGTCTCTGTATGTCCCTGCTTCTCCAGCGCCTGCAGCTCTTCCTGTGTTCAGCGGTCACGTGGTACCGCTCATTAAAGTAATGAATATGGACGCCACTCCACTCCCATAGGGGTGGAGTGCATATTCATTACTTTATTGAGCGGTACCAGTGACCGCTGAACACAGGAACAAGCTGCCGGCGTCAGAGACCATCGCATTGGAGAAGCTGCCAGGGACCGTGCCGGGAGGGTGAGTATAACGGGGGAGGGTGAGCATTGCGATATTCACCTGTCCCTGTTCCACTGCTGCGCGCCGCTGTGTCTTCCACGTCCTCTGGCTGTGACGTTCAGGTCAGAGGGCATGATGAAGTGTTTAGTGTGTGCGCAGCGGTGGAAAGGGGACATGTGAATATCGCAATTGATGCTTTCCTGAGCGACGAGAGGTGAGTATGTCATTTTTTTTTTTTTTTAATCGCAGCAGCATATGGGGCAAATGATTTTACAGTGCATTTTATGGGGCCATAATCAACCTTTATGCAGGATTGTATGGGGCAAATGTTTCTATGGAGCATCTTATGGGGCCATAATCAACCTTTGTGCAGCATTATATGGGGCATATTTTTGTATGAAGCATCTTATGGGGCCCATCATGAACTTTATGGCGCATTATATGGGGCATATTTTAATATGGAGCATCTTATGGGGCCCATCATGAACTTTATGGAGCATTATATGGGGCATATTTTAATATGGAGCATCTTATGGGGCCCATCATGAACTTTATGGAGCATTATATGGGGCTCCTGATTCAATATGGATATTCAAAATCACTTAAACTACTGATATCTCAATTAATTTTACTTTTATTGGTATCTATTTTTATTTTTGAAATTTACCAGTAGCTGCTGCATTTCCCACCCTAGGCTTATACTCGAGTCATTAAGTTTTCCCAGTTTTTTGTGGCAAAATTAGTGGTCTCGGCTTATACTCGAGTATATACGGTAGTTATATTAAGCATAGGAACTCAATATCACATCCAGAAAGACTCCTTTAAGTTGCTCTTCAGAGAATGATGTAAAAAAAAAACCTGTGGGCTCACAGTGCCCTCTATTGTCTATTAGCAGAAATGACTCGCTGTCATTTTAGAGATTATATATTACCTACAATCCACAAAAAAACAGTATTGACAAATGTAATTTTTTGAGATTGAAAAATATAAAAAAATATCTACATAATAACATACTGATGAAAAGTGACCCCATTCGAGACAATACGAAGATGAACTCAGAAAAACAATCAAGACCTCCCCAAAAACCCAGTTAATATCTACACATCATCCAACAGTGGGAACTGCAGGATACAGAAAATGTAGGAAAAGATCATAACAAGTGTGCTAACTAGTGATGAGTGAATATACTCGTTACTCGAGATTTCTCGAGCACGCTCGGTAGTCCTCAGAGTATTTTTTAGTGCTCGGAGATTTAGTTTTTCTTGCTGCAGCTGAATGATTTACATCTGTTAGCCAGCATAAGTACATGTGGGGGTTGCTTGGTTGCCAGGGAATCCCCACATGTACTTATGCTGGCTAACAGATCTAACTCATTCAACTGCGGCAAGAAAAAATGAAAACTCGAAGCACTAAAAAATACTCGGAGGACCCCCGAGCGTGCTCGAGAAATCTCAAGTAACGAGTATATTCGCTCATCACTAGTGCTAACCAATATATATAAAGTTAAATATACCAGTAAAGAGTTGTAAACATTATCCATACATAATACTAGTGCCTATAGATCGGACGTGCGTTTTGCTTCTTTATCAGGGGTGTCATTTTAATCTCTGAAATTTCATCTATAGCTATAGCTGTGTGTCTTCATGTAGAAGTGCTGAGGGTGTGTATGGAGAAGGACTGTGTGTGTGCACATATAGCAGGGCTCTAGATTTGCATCGAGCAGGACTGTGCATGTGTCTGTGTGCACGCATGTAGCAGGGCTCTGAGTGCATATATAGCAGGGCCCTGGGAGTGCATCGAGCAGGACTGTGCATGTGTCTGTGTGCACGCATGTAGCAGGGCTCTGAGTGCATATGTAGCAGGGCCCTGGGAGTGCATCGAGCAGGACTGTGCATGTGTCTGTGTGCACGCATGTATCAGGGCTCTGAGTGCATATATAGCAGGGCCCTGGGAGTGCATCGAGCAGGACTGTGCATGTGTCTGTGTGCACGCATGTAGCAGGGCTCTGAGTGCATATATAGCAGGGCCCTGGGAGTGCATCGAGCAGGACTGTGCATGTGTCTGTGTGCACGCATGTAGCAGGGCTCTAAGTGCATATATAGCAGGGCCCTGGGAGTGCATCGAGCAGGACTGTGCATGTGTCTGTGTGCACGCATGTAGCAGGGCTCTGAGTGCATATGTAGCAGGGCCCTGGGAGTGCATCGAGCAGGACTGTGCATGTGTCTGTGTGCACGCATGTAGCAGGGCTCTGAGTGCATATGTAGCAGGGCCCTGGGAGTGCATCGAGCAGGACTGTGCATGTGTCTGTGTGCACGCATGTAGCAGGGCTCTGAGTGCATTTATAGCAGGGCCCTGGGAGTGCATCGAGCAGGACTGTGCATGTGTCTGTGTGCACGCATGTAGCAGGGCTCTGAGTGCATATATAGCAGGGCCCTGGGAGTGCATCGAGCAGGACTGTGCATGTGTCTGTGTGCACGCATGTAGCAGGGCTCTGAGTGCATATGTAGCAGGGCCCTGGGAGTGCATCGAGCAGGACTATGCATGTGTCTGTGTGCACACATGTAGCAGGGCTCTGGTCCGTATTGAGCAGGACTGTGCATGTGTCTGTGTGCACGCATGTAGCAGGGCTCTGAGTGCATATATAGCAGGGCCCTGGGAGTGCATCGAGCAGGACTATGCATGTGTCTGTGTGCACACATGTAGCAGGGCTCTGGTTGCGTATTGAGCATGACTGTGCATGTGTCTGTGTGCATATATAGGGATAATGGTGTGCACTCAGGTCAGGGACAAGCAGGTGCTGGTAAAACAGACCGTGTGGTCCAGTCAATCCAAATAGAGAAAAATTACCGCACACAATACTGGTATGATGCGTAAAAAGGTATATGCCAGGTTTATTTAAACAAAGAAATTCAAAGTTGCCACAGATTTTTGTAGACAGAAATATAAACAGACAGAGACCCAACGTTTCGACCCTCCTGGGTCTTATTCATGGGGTTTTACTCTGATCCTATGATACAAATAGACAAGAGTGGCAATAGTAGAAGGTAGGCGACCAATTCCTCTAAAGCATAACCTTGTAGTAGGGCCAGTATAAGGCCTATGTGTCCCGGGTGGAGGAAGGCTGGTAGCAGGAGCCGTCACACTTAAGGATGGCCTGTAAGTCCTGTGTATAGGTGTGGGATCAGCGGCGCTCCCGCGCCCTGCTGCCGATGCTGAACAGCTGAACAGCATCGGCAGCAGGGCGCGGGAGCGCCGCTGATCCCACACCTATACACAGGACTTACAGGCCATCCTTAAGTGTGACGGCTCCTGCTACCAGCCTTCCTCCACCCGGGACACATAGGCCTTATACTGGCCCTACTACAAGGTTATGCTTTAGAGGAATTGGTCGCCTACCTTCTACTATTGCCACTCTTGTCTATTTGTATCATGGGATCAGAGTAAAACCCCATGAATAAGACCCAGGAGGGTCGAAACGTTGGGTCTCTGTCTGTTTATATTTCTGTCTACAAAAATCTGTGGCAACTTTGAATTTCTTTGTTTAAATAAACCTGGCATATACCTTTTTTCGCATCATACCAGTATTGTGTGCGGTAATTTTTCTCTATTTGTGTCTGTGTGCATGCATGTAGCAGGGCTCTGAGTGTGTATGTAGCAGGACTGTGAATGTGTATTCAGCAGCCTATGCATGTGTCTGTGTGCACGCATGTACCAGGGCTATGAGTGTGTATGTAGCAGGGCTGCAGGTGTGCTTGTGTATGTAGTAGGGATCTGTGTGTATGAAACAAAGTTGCTTGTGTATATACTGTACAACAGAAATGAGTGTGTGCTGAACATGCAGCACTCTTGTGTATATGTAATGCTGCACAGTGAACATAATGTGCGTGCTGTAAATTTCTAAGTGTATAATACACAAGTTGCAGAGAAACTACTACCTCCCTATTCTATCCTTGGGCAATAAAAATTAGTGTTACTTACCACTCTGCTTCTTTACACTGCGAGGGATGTTTTAATTAGAAAGAAATATTAATAAGAAGGAAATACGTTTTCCTTATTTTCGGATATTGAAAAATGAGGTGCGTCCTAACAGTCTGAAAGGTATGGTAGGTCTATCCCTTTAACCCTGCCTGTGATGATAATAAGATGACTAATAAAAATGTTATCTCTACAGGGTGGGATGTATGAGGCTATCATGAGACTTAGGCTGCCGTCACACTAGCAGTATTTGGTCAGTATTTTACATCAGTATTTGTAAGCCAAAACCAGGAGTGGAACAAATAGAGGAAAAGTATAATAGAAACATATGCACCACTTCTGTATTTATCACCCACTGCTGGTTTTGCCTTACAAATACTGATGTAAAATACTGACCAAATACTGCTAGTGTGACGACAACCTTAGTGGTCAGAGTGAAAAAAAGCTAAATTTTAGAACATAACTTGTGACATGATGAATAAAAAAAAATCAAAACCTTTTTAAGGATTGCTGTTGCTGAGCTTGTCGCAATGAAATGAATGCACAACAATGAGACCATTGAAATTATGAAACAATTAACATTTCTGAGAAGATCAAATCATTTTATGCAAGAATTAGTGTCAAGCAGCAAAAATATCAAACATTCAATATGGCTATGGTGTAAAAATTAACCAACCTTTAATGGGCACGTGATAATCAAGTGAACGGTGTGCAAGACTGGTGTACAGATGTGACTGACCAGTGCTGCAAATGCCCTGAAACTGGAACCCAGTGGGGCACAGTGCGATTATAATGTATTCTCTGCTTTCACCGCTGACATGAACTGGAATTAGAATCTCTACACTGCTCTGGCTTTTTTTACATAAACAATTCTGACCAAACACAGCCTCAGTACAGTCACTGAGCTCAGTGATTGGCTACAGCGTTGATGTGCGCTGTCGACTTGACGCCACCACTGCAGCCAAAACATCAAGACCTGAGCAGCGGCAGAGAGTCAGCCCTAGACTTCGGGAGGGTGAGTACCAGCTCTGCTCGTTATTTTAGGCATTTTAGAGCACGTTCCTAAAAGTGGAAAACCCAATTAAGCGGAATGGAGCAGGGTGAGGGTGCGATAACTGAAGATGTATCTTGGCACCAAAGAAGGACGGTAGCTTAATCCTTAGTTGCGGTAGTTGAGCAAAGTACTTACAGTGCGGAGGTGCCGAAAAAGGTCAAAAAGTCCCAGCACCTGCGCGCTGCAGTACTTTGCTCTGCCCTCAACAGGCGATGGCGGGGAGCCTGTATGGATGATGCAGGGTCACGTCATCCACAAGAAGCAAGCCGATGGGAGGCGCCGGACCAAGACCAATGACGCCCATCAGACCGGACCGCCCCGCAGGTGTGAATAATAAAACTTATTTTTCAATTCTTCCAGGTCGGGTTGGGGCTTATATTGTATACAACATTAAGGAATTCTGTGTATAAGCTCTGAAAGGTGATGGCCGTATCATATATTGGCCAAAACCGCTGACAGGTTCCCTTTAAACTAGTCTGATAATCATCAGTAAGTAAAGGCATTGTTCACCACTGGACAATACCTTCTAATAGTTCTAGCTCACAGGGCAAAATACTTATCTCCACGACCGACACTGCTGCTCCGATCTCCCTGCTGTCTCTCCCGGCAAATGTAGGAAACCAAACTGCTGTCACCAGAGCATATTTCAACACTCCAGCCCCAAAGTTGTTAATTCCAGAAGTAATGGCTCTATGACAGCCACAATAATGTCAATGACCCTTCAGATGGTGCATTGCCCCACTAATAAGCTTATACACCATTAATAACAAAAAGTGTGATAATTTCCTGGTATATGCTACAGATTTAAATGGCTACCTAATAAAGTTGAGCACATTTTTCAAAATTTGGTTCCAATTACGATCGGCGGCAAATATTGTTTTTGCAATATTCGCGGAACACAGCCGAACGTCATTGGAGTCTATGGGAGTAGAAATTAACGAATATGTTCGGAGCCGATCAAACAACATAAATTCGGCACGACTAGGGTAACAATATGGCACGAATATGGCAAATTCAGATTTGGCGACCAATTCTGAACATATTAGCTCAACTCTAATTCCTAACACCCATTGCAACAAGTAAGCTGGTGATAATTTAGTTCCTATGCCTAATTACTATTATGAGAAAAAAAAGACTGACACAATCCTGATGCAATGTCCCCACGACAGCCAGCTATGCTCTCATATATATGGCCAAAGCCAATGAGCTCAACTGGCTGCAGGGCTGTGAATGTTACGTAAGTGCTGCAGCCAAACAAAAAGTGGGGCAGTGTCAGAAAGCTGGCGGTTTACACGGAGGGGTAAGTAATACTCAGCTTGATTATGGTTACTGCAGCTGATGAAAGAAAATTTTCTGAAAGGGCGGGACCCCTTTAAAACTACAATACACAACAATAGCTCTCACTAGATACCCAAATCAATTTACAGTATATGCAAAATTAGAAAATGTGAGCTTTCTACATGAAGATTACCTGATGATTCAAGAACACTGATGATACCCCCCATAGCACTCCATCTCAAGGATCGCATATTAATGCCCCTTTCTATGCCCCATTAGTGGTCAACTTATCATCAAACACTACCATTCTTATTTCTTTCCATGCTCTAGTAATCATTAATTCCTCACCAAAATATGCATGATGTGAACCCTAAACAGCTTTTCAGAGAGAAAAAAATATTTATAAGGATGTTATGGAAAACTGAAGTGGAGACAATCTGCTTTTGTACTGATTGTGTTGGGAGGAGTGAGATGTGCAGGAGTGAGTATGATGGAGATTATCTACTTTATAAGGGTAGCAGCATCGTAGCCACAATGGTCTCAATCATTAGGATTGTATAAAGCCAATACTCATACAAACCAGTCTCGGATCTACAGGGCCAAACTGGGACTATAAATAATCCCTGGCACACATACCCCACCAGCCCACAAACCATATCCCCAACAGCTCAAAAACTATTGGCACCGTGCCATCAGCACAGAAATAGTCTACCCATTGGGGAATTTATTTCACATTGATAGAATGCGTGATACAGTGTACGTCCCATTGCTGGAAGGAAAGAATCAGAAAAGAGGAGACATCTTGCTCAAGTGGGTTTTTTTTTACAATTTTGGGGATTTTATGTGAAATGATGTCCAATTTGCCTTTTTTTTCTGTATTTTTTTTCTTTTGTGTTGTTCCAATACACACAAAGGAAATTAAATGTGAATAACAAAACATGTGTAATTGCAATAATTTTCTGAGAGAAATTGTTATGACCGTCTAAGTACACTCACAGGTGTAACGTACAAACTTACCTGAACTCAACCGGTCCCTGTTTAGACTGGGAAAGTTCATAATCTGACCCTAATATATGCAATGGCACCCCCACTCAATGTGGACTTACCCTGAATGTCCTTAACGGCACCATCTCTACAAACAATAACTATAAAATGAAACACACAAAAATCTGGGCAAAAGGCACAGGCCTAAGAACATGTACACACTGACACACAGGAAAGACGGGAGAAAATAAGAAGCACCACACAACAAACAGATGTAAAAGAAAGGAAATGTTACTGGGGAGGAAGACAAACAAACCGTAGAGATTTACCAAGGATAATAATCCCTAGCTGAGGAGCTGGAACTCCAAACACTATCCGTTTTGAAATATAGCCAGCAACCATTGTATGTGCTAGGAGAATATACACTGCTCAAAAAAAATAAAGGGAACACTTAAACAACAGAATATAACTCCAAGTAAATCAAACTTCTGTGAAATCAAACTGTCTACTTAGGAAGCAACACTGTTTGACAATCAATTTCACATGCTGTTGTGCAAATGGAATAGACCTCATGTGCCTGGAGTGTGTCAGCAGTTCCTGCAAGATGAAGGTATTGAAGCTATGGACTGGCCCGCCCGTTCCCCAGACCTGAATCCGATTGAACACATCTGGGGCATCATGTCTCGCATCATCCACCAACGTCACGTTGCACCACAGACTGTTCAGGAGTTAGTGGATGCTTCAGCCCAGGTCTGCAATGAGATCCCTCAGGAGACCATCCGCCGCCTCATCAGGAGCATGCCCAGGCGTTGTAGGGAGGTCATACAGGCACATGGAGGCCACACACACTACTGAGCATCATTTCCTTGTCTTGAGGCATTTCCTCTGAAGTTGGATCAGCCTGTAATTTAATTTTCCACTTTGATTTTGAGTATCATTCCAAATCTAGACCCCCATGGGATATTACCGTATATACTCGAGTATAAGCCGAGAATTTCAGCCCATTTTTTTAGGCTGAAATTGCCCCTCTCGGCTTATACTCGAGTCATACCCAGGGGTCAGCAGGGGAGGGGGAGTGGCAGCTGTCTAATAATACTCACCTGCGGTCCCTGGTTCTCCGGGCGCTGACAGCTTTTTCCTGTAGTGAGCAGTCACATGGTACCGCTCATTACAGTAATGAATATGGACTCCACTCCATAGGGGTGGAGCCGCATATTCATTATTGTAATGAGCGGTACCGTGTGACCGCCAACTACAGGAAGAAGCTGCCGGCGCCAGGGAACAGACGTGCAGGGACCGCGCCAGGTGCAGGTGAGTATAACGCAGTGCGCGATATTCACCTGCTCCTCGTTCCACCGTCGGCGCCGCTCTGTCTTCTGCGTCCTCTGCACTGATGCTCAGGTAAGAGGGCGCGATAGCGCGATTAGTGCGCGCCGCCCTCTGCCTGAACAGTCAGTGCAGAGGACGGGGAAGACACAAGTGCCAGGGGCCTGAGATGTGAGTATGTGATTTTTTTAATTGCAGCAACAGCATATGGGGCAAATATCTGTATGGATCATCTTATGGGGCCATGTGCAGCATTATATGGGGCAAATGTCTGTATGGAGCATCTTATGGTGCCATGTACAGCATTATATGGGGGCAAATATCTGTATGGGGCAATGTGCAGCATTATATGGGGCAAATATCTGTATGGGGCATCTTATGGGGCCATGTGCAGCATTATATGGGGCAAATATCTGTATGGAGCATCTTATGGGGCCATGTGCAGCATTATAAGGGGCAAATATCTGTATGGGGCAATGTGCAGCATTATATGGGGCAAATATCTGTATGGAGCATCTTATGGGGCCATGTGCAGCATTATATGGGGCAAATATCTGTATGGAGCATCTTATGGGGCCATGTGCAGCATTATATGGGGCAAATATCTGTATGGGGCAATGTGCAGCATTATATGGAGCAAATATCTGTATGGAGCATCTTATGGACCCATGTGCAGCATTATATGGGGCAAATATATGTATGGAGCATCTTATGGGGCCATGTGCAGCATTATATGGGGCAAATATCTGTGTGGGCCATGTGCAGCATTATATGGGGCAAATATCTGTATGGAGCATCTTATGGGGCCATGTGCAGCATTATATGGGGCAAATATCTGTATGGAGCATCTTATGGGGCCATGTGCAGCATTATATGGGGCAAATATCTGTATGGGGCAATGTGCAGCATTATATGGAGCAAATATCTGTATGGAGCATCTTATGGACCCATGTGCAGCATTATATGGGGCAAATATATGTATGGAGCATCTTATGGGGCCATGTGCAGCATTATATGGGGCAAATATCTGTGTGGGCCATGTGCAGCATTATATGGGGCAAATATCTCTATGGAGCATCTTATGGGGCCATAATCCGCATTTGTGGAGCATTATCTGGGGCAAATGTGTCTATGGAGCATCTTATGGGGCCATAATCAGCATTTGTGCAGCACTGTATGGGGCAAATGTCTGTATGGAGCATCTTATGGGGCCATAATCAACATTTGTGCAGCATTGTATGGGGCAAATGTCTGTATGGAGCATCTTATGGGGTCATAATCAACATTTGTGCAGCATTATATTATTATTTATTTATATAGCACCATTGATTCCATGGTGCTGTACATGAGAAGGGGTTACATACAAGTTACAGATATCACTTACAGTAAACAAACTAACAATTACAGACTGATACAGAGGAGAGAGGACCCTGCCCTTGCGGGCTTACATTCTACAAGATTATGGGGAAGGAGACAATAGGTTGGGGGCTTCAGGAGCTCCGGTGTTGGTGAGGTGGTAGCTTCGGTAGTGATGAGGAGGCAGCGGGGTCAGTGCAGGCTGTAGGCTTTCCTGAAGAGATGGGTTTTCAGGTTCCGTCTGAAGGATCCGAATGTGTTTGATAGTGTTTGATAGTCGGACTTGTTGGGGCAAAGAATTCCAGAGGATGGGGGATATTCGGGAGAAGTCTTGGAGGCGGTTGGATGAGGAGCGAATAAGTGTGGAGGAGAGGAGGTCTTGGGAGGACCGGAGATCACGTGAGGGAAGATATCGGGAGATTAGTTCAGAGATATATGGAGGAGACAGGTTGTGGATGGCTTTGTAGGTCAGAATTAGTAATTTGAACTGGATACGCTGAGGGAATGGGAGCCAGTGAAGAGATTTGCAGAGGGGGCAAGCAGAGGAATAGCGAGGAGAGAGATGAATTAGTCGGGCAGCAGAGTTAAGGATGGACTGGAGAGGTGCAAGGGTGTTAGCAGAGAGGCCACAGAAAAGGATGTTGCAGTAGTCAAGGCGGGAGATGATGAGGGCGTGCACAAGTATTTTAGTAGATTGATGGGGCATATCTTAATATGGAGCATCTTATGGAGCCCATCATGAACTGTTTGGAGCATTATATGGGGCTCCTGATTCAATATGGATATTCAAAAACACTTAAACTACTGATGTCTCAATTAATTTTACTTTTATTGGTATCTATTTTAATTTTTGAAATTTCACAGTAGCTGCTGCATTTTCTGTTGTGAATTCTGTTGTCGGGCTCCCTCCTGTGGTCATGAATGGTACTTCGGCTGGTTCTGTCCATGGACTTCCTCTGGTGGGTGTTTCTGAGTTTCCTTCCACAGGTGACGAGGTTAATTTGTTAGCTGGCTGCTCTTTAACTCCACTTAGATCTTTGCTCCATGCCACCTGTCAATGTTCCAGTATTGGTCTAGTTCACTCCTGGATCGTTCTTGTGACCTGTCTTCCCAGCAGAAGCTAAGTTCCAGCTTGTATTTCTTTGGTTTGCGATTTTTCTGTCCAGCTTGCTATTTTTATTGTTGTCTTGCTTGCTGGAAGCTCTGGGACGCAGAGGGAGCGCCTCCGCACCGTGAGTCGGTGCGGAGGGTCTTTTTGCGCCCTCTGCGTGGTCTTTTTGTAGGTTTTTGTGCTGACCGCAAAGTAACCTTTCCTATCCTCGGTCTGTTCAGTAAGTCGGGCCTCACTTTGCTAAATCTATTTCATCTCTGTGTTTGTATTTTCATCTTTACTCACAGTCATTATATGTGGGGGGCTGCCTTTTCCTTTGGGGAATTTCTCTGAGGCAAGGTAGGCTTTATTTTTCTATCTTTAGGGCTAGCTAGTTCCTTAGGCTGTGCCGAGTTGCATAGGGAGCGTTAGGCGCAATCCACGGCTATTTCTAATGTGTTTGATAGGATTAGGGATTGCGGTCAGCAGAGTTCCCACGTCCCAGAGCTCGTCCTTTATTATCAGTTACTATCAGGTCATTCCGTGTGCTCTTAACCACCAGGTCCATTATTGTCCTGACCACCAGGTCATAACAGTACAGGTGGCCCAAAGTACTAATGCATCTCAATAGAGGGATAAGAGAAGTTCTGAGACCATTTTTTTTTCTTTGCAGTGTGTTTTGTCTCTCTTTTCCCCTTTACCTCTGGGTGGTTCAGGACACAGGTGTTAACATGGACATTCAAGGTCTGTCCTCTTGGATGGATAATCTCACTACAAGGGTACAGAGCATTCAAGATTTTGTGGTTCAGAATCCGATGTCAGAGCCTAGGATTCCAATTCCTGATTTGTTTTTTGGTGATAGATCTAAGTTCTTGAATTTCAAAAATAATTGTAAATTGTTTCTTGCCTTGAAACCTCGCTCCTCAGGTGACCCTGTTCAACAAGTAAAGATCATTATTTCTTTGTTACGTGGTGACCCTCAGGACTGGGCATTTTCCCTTGCGCCAGGAGATCTGGCTTTGCGTGATGTTGATGCGTTTTTCCTGGCACTTGGATTGCTTTATGACGAACCTAATTCAGTGGATCAGGCAGAGAAAATCTTGCTGGCTCTGTGTCAGGGTCAGGATGAAGCGGAGATATATTGTCAGAAGTTTAGAAAGTGGTCTGTGCTCACTCAGTGGAATGAATGTGCCCTGGCAGCAATCTTCAGAAAGGGTCTCTCTGAAGCCCTTAAGGATGTCATGGTGGGATTTCCCATGCCTGCTGGTCTGAATGAGTCTATGTCCTTGGCCATTCAGATCGATCGACGCTTGCGTGAGCGTAAAGCTGTGCACCATTTGGCGGTACTATCTGAGCATGGGCCTGAGCCTATGCAATGTGATAGGACTTTGACCAGAGCTGAACGGCAAGAACACAGACGTCGGAATGGGCTATGTTTTTACTGTGGTGATTCCACTCATGCTATCTCCGATTGTCCTAAGCGCACTAAGCGGTTCGCTAGGTCTGCCACCATTGGTACGGTACAGTCTAAATTTCTATTGTCCGTTACTCTGATTTGCTCTTTGTCATCCTATTCTGTTATGGCATTTGTGGATTCAGGCGCTGCCCTGAATTTGATGGACTTGGAGTATGCTAGGCGCTGTGTTTTTTTTCTTGGAGCCCTTGCAGTATCCTATTCCTTTGAGAGGAATTGATGCTACGCCTTTGGCCAAGAATAAGCCTCAGTACTGGACCCAATTGACCATATGCATGGCTCCTGCACATCAGGAGGATATCCGCTTTCTGGTATTGCATAATCTGCATGATGTGGTCGTTTTGGGGTTGCCATGGCTACAGGTTCATAATCCAGTATTGGACTGGAAATCTATGTCTGTGTCCAGCTGGGGTTGCCAGGGGGTACATGGTGATGTTCCATTTTTGTCTATTTCGTCTTCCACTCCTTCTGAAGTTCCAGAGTTTTTGTCAGATTATCGGGATGTATTTGATGAGCCCAAAGCCAGTGCCCTACCTCCTCATAGGGATTGCGATTGTGCAATTAATTTGATTCCTGGTAGTAAGTTTCCTAAGGGCCGATTGTTCAATTTATCTGTGCCAGAACATGCCGCCATGCGGAGTTATATAAAGGAATCCTTGGAGAAAGGCCATATTCGCCCATCGTCATCACCGTTAGGAGCAGGGTTATTTTTTGTGGCCAAGAAGGATGGTTCTTTGAGACCTTGTATTGATTACCGCCTTCTTAATAAAATTATAGTCAAATTTCAGAATCCTTTGCCGTTGCTGTCTGATTTGTTTGCTCGTATTAAAGGGGTTAGTTGGTTCACCAAGATAGATCTTCGGGGGGCGTATAATCTTGTGCGTATTAAACAAGGCGATGAATGGAAAACAGTATTTAATACGCCCGAGGGCCATTTTGAGTACCTGGTTATGCCATTCAGGCTTTCCAATGCTCCATCAGTATTTCAGTCCTTTATGCATGACATCTTCCGAGAGTACCTGGATAAATTCCTGATTGTGTATTTGGATGATATTTTGGTCTTTTCGGATGATTGGGAGTCTCATGTGAAGCAGGTCAGAATGGTGTTCCAGGTCCTTCGTGCGAATTCCTTGTTTGTGAAGGGGTCAAAGTATCTCTTTGGAGTTTAGAAGGTTTCATTTTTGGGGTTCATTTTTTCCCCTTCTACTATCGAGATGGACCCTGTTAAAGTCCAGGCCATTTACGATTGGACTCAGCCGACATCTGTGAAGAGCATGCAAAAGTTCCTGGGCTTTGCTAATTTTTATCGGCGCTTCATCGCTAATTTTTCTACTGTTGCTAAACCGTTGACTGATTTGACCAAGAAGGGTGCTGATGTGGTCAATTGGTCTTCTGCAGCTGTAGAGGCTTTTCAGGAGTTGAAGCGTCGTTTTTCTTCTGCCCCTGTGTTGTGCCAGCCAGATGTTTCGCTCCCGTTTCAGGTTGAGGTTGATGCTTCTGAGATTGGAGCAGGGGCTGTTTTGTCGCAAAGAAGTTCTGATGGCTCGGTGATGAAGCCATGTGCTTTCTTTTCTAGAAAGTTTTCGCCTGCTGAGCGTAATTATGATGTTGGTAATCGTGAGTTGTTGGCCATGAAGTGGGCATTCGAGGAGTGGCGTCATTGGCTGGAAGGAGCCAAGCATCGCGTGGTGGTCTTGACAGATCACAAGAATTTGACTTATCTTGAGTCTGCCAAACGGTTGAATCCGAGACAGGCTCGATGGTTGTTATTTTTCTCCCGTTTTGATTTTGTGGTTTCGTACCTTCCGGGCTCTAAGAATGTGAAGGCTGATGCCCTGTCAAGGAGTTTTGTGCCTGACTCTCCGGGTGTTCCTGAGCCGGTGGGTATTCTCAAAGAGGGGGTAATTTTGTCTGCCATCTCCCCTGATTTGCGGCGGGTGCTGCAAAAATTTCAGGCTGATAGACCTGACCGTTGCCCAGCGGAGAAACTGTTTGTCCCTGATAGCTGGACTAGTAGAGTTATCTCTGAGATTCATTGTTCAGTGTTGGCTGGGCATCCTGGAATCTTTGGTACCAGAGATTTGGTGGCTAGATCCTTTTGGTGGCCGTCTTTGTCACGGGATGTGCGTTCTTTTGTGCAGTCCTGTGGGACTTGTGCTCGGGCTAAGCCCTGCTGTTCTCGTGCCACTGGGTTGCTTTTGCCCTTGCCGGTCCCGAAGAGGCTCTGGACGCATATTTCTATGGATTTTATTTCGGATCTCCCCGTCTCTCAAAAGATGTCGGTCATTTGGGTGGTTTGTGATCGCTTTTCTAAGATGGTCCAATTGGTACCTTTGTCTAAATTGCCTTCCTCCTCTGATTTGGTGCCATTATTTTTCCAGCATGTGGTTCGTTTACATGGTATCCCGGAGAACATCGTTTCTGACAGAGGTTCCCAGTTTGTTTCGAGGTTTTGGCGATCCTTTTGTGCAAGGATGGGCATTGATTTGTCTTTTTCCTCGGCTTTCCATCCTCAGACAAATGGCCAAACCGAACGAACTAATCAAACTTTGGAAACATATCTGAGATGCTTTGTTTCTACTGATCAGGATGATTGGGTGTCCTTTTTGCCGTTGGCTGAGTTCACCCTTAATAATCGGGCCAGCTCGGCTACTTTGGTTTCGCCGTTTTTCTGCAATTCTGGTTTCCATCCTCGTTTCTCTTCAGGGCAGGTTGAGTCTTCGGACTGTCCTGGTGTAGATACTGTGGTGGATAGGTTGCAGCAGATTTGGACTCATGTGGTGGACAATTTGACATTGTCCCAGGAGAAGGCTCAACGTTTCGCTAACCGCCGGCGCTGTGTGGGTCCCCGACTTCGTGTTGGGGATTTGGTTTGGTTGTCGTCTCGTTATGTTCCTATGAAGGTTTCCTCTCCTAAGTTTAAGCCTCGTTTCATTGGTCCGTATAAGATTTCTGAGGTTATCAATCCTGTGTCATTTCGTTTGGCCCTTCCTGCTTCTTTTGCCATCCATAATGTGTTCCATAGGTCGTTATTGCGGAGATACGTGGCGCCTGTAGTTCCATCCGTTGATCCTCCTGCCCCGGTGTTGGTTGAGGGGGAGTTGGAGTATGTGGTGGAGAAGATTTTGGATTCTCGTGTTTCGAGACGAAAACTCCAGTACCTGGTCAAGTGGAAGGGTTATGGTCAGGAAGATAATTCCTGGGTTTTTGCCTCTGATGTTCATACTGCCGATCTGGTTCGTGCCTTTCATTTGGCTCATCCTGGTCGGCCTGGGGGCTCTGGTGAGGGTTCGGTGACCCCTCCTCAAGGGGGGGGCACTGTTGTGAATTCTGTTGTCGGGCTCCCTCCTGTGGTCATGAATGGTACTTCGGCTGGTTCTGTCCATGGACTTCCTCTGGTGGGTGTTTCTGAGTTTCCTTCCACAGGTGACGAGGTTAATTCGTTAACTGGCTGCTCTATTTAACTCCACTTAGATCTTTGCTCCATGCCACCTGTCAATGTTCCAGTATTGGTCTAGTTCACTCCTGGATCGTTCTTGTGACCTGTCTTCCCAGCAGAAGCTAAGTTCCAGCTTGTATTTCTTTGGTTTGCGATTTTTCTGTCCAGCTTGCTATTTTTATTGTTGTCTTGCTTGCTGGAAGCTCTGGGACGCAGAGGGAGCGCCTCCGCACCGTGAGTCGGTGCGGAGGGTCTTTTTGCGCCCTCTGCGTGGTCTTTTTGTAGGTTTTTGTGCTGACCGCAAAGTAACCTTTCCTATCCTCGGTCTGTTCAGTAAGTCGGGCCTCACTTTGCTAAATCTATTTCATCTCTGTGTTTGTATTTTCATCTTCACTCAGTCATTATATGTGGGGGGCTGCCTTTTCCTTTGGGGAATTTCTCTGAAGCAAGGTAGGCTTTATTTTTCTATCTTTAGGGCTAGCTAGTTCCTTAGGCTGTGCCGAGTTGCATAGGGAGCGTTAGGCACAATCCACGGCTATTTCTAGTGTGTTTGATAGGATTAGGGATTGCGGTCAGCAGAGTTCCCACGTCCCAGAGCTCGTCCTTTATTATCAGTTACTATCAGGTCATTCCGTGTGCTCTTAACCACCAGGTCCATTATTGTCCTGACCACCAGGTCATAACAATTTTCCACCCTAGGCATATACTCGAGTCATTAAGTTTTCCCAGTTTTTTGTGGCAAAATTGGGGGGGTCGGCTTATACTCGAGTATATACAGTAATTTTGATTTACATTGATCATTTTTATGTTTTATTGTTCTCAACACATTCCACTATGTAATGAATACAGATTAGAGAGCGCCTGGCTCAAATTATCTGTATATCGAAAAGGTAATTTCACACCTCAAAGCTAGAAACTAGTCTGCTAATTATTAGTAATTGACAAGTGCAAAACTTGGGTCAGTATACTTTGGAACAATTACAATGGGGAAAAAAAAATACCATGTATACTCGAGTATAGGCCGACCCCCCCCCCCTAATTTTGCCACAAAAAACTGGGAAAATTTATTGACTCGAGTATAAGCCTGGGGTGGAAAATGCAGCAGCTACCGGTAAATGACAAAAATAAAAATAGATACCAATAAAAGTAAAATTAATTGAGACATCAGTAGGTTAAGTGTTTTTGAATTATCATATTGAATCAGGAGCCCCATATAATGCTCCATACAGTTCATGATGGGCCCCATAAGATGTTCCATAGAAACATTTGCCCCATACAATGCTGCATAAAGGTTGATGGCCCCATAAGATGCTCCACACATTATGGCCCAATAAGATGATCCATACATTATGCCCCATGAGATACTCCACACATTATGCCCCATGAGATACTCCACACATTATGCCCCAAAATATGCTCCATACATTATGGCCCCATAAGATGCTCCATACATTATGCCCCATGAGATGCTAGACATTACGCCCCATAAGATGCTAAATACGTTATGGCCCCATGAGATGCTCCATACATTATGGCCCCATGAGATGCTCCATACATTATGGCCCCATGAGATGCTCCATACATTATGGCCCCATGAGATGCTCCATACATTGTGGCCCAATGAGATGTTCCATACATTGTGGCCCCATATGATGCTCCACACATTATGGCCCCATGAGATGCTCCATACATTATGGCCCCAAGAGATGCTCCATACATTGTGACCCCATGAGATGCTCCATACATTGTGGCCCCATACGATGCTCTATACATTGTGGCCACATAAGATGCTCCACACATTTGCCCCATTTGCTGTTGCTGGGATTAAAATAAAAAAAAATCACATACTCACCTCTCTTCGCTCAGGCCCCCGGCACTTGCGATAGTCACCTTCCTCGTTCCACGTGCCACTCTGTCTTCCATCCTCTGCACTGACTGTTCAGGCAGAGGGCGGCGCGCATACTAATCACGTCATCGCGCCCTCTGACCTGAACAGTGCAGAGGATGGAAGACAGAGAGGCGTGCAGCGGTGGAACGAGGAAGGTGACTATCGCGCAATGCTCACCTCCCCGATATACTCACCTGCTCCCGGCGCGGTCCCTGGCAGCGTCTCACTGTCAGATGATCTCCGGGAGTCGGCGGCATCTTCCTATGTTCAGCGGTCACGTACCGCTCATTAAAGTAATGAATATGCATCCACGTGACAAAATCTCGGCTTATACTTGAGTATATATGGTATTTAGTCAGCCACCAATTGTGCAAGTTTTACCACTTAAAAAGTTGAGAGAGGCCTGTAATTAATATCATAGGTAGACCAGAACTATGAGAGTCAAAATTGAGAAAACAAATCCAGAAAATGAGCCTGGTCTGATTTTGCAAGATTTATTTTGCAAATTATGGTGGAAAATAAGTATTTGGTCATTAACAAAAGTTCATCTCAATATTTTGTTATATGTCCTTTGTTGGCACTGACAGAGGTCAAACGTTTTCTGTATGTCTTTACAAGGTTGGCACACACTGTTGGTGGTATGTTGGCCCATTCCTCCATCTTGATTTTGAGTATCATTACAAATCCAGATCTCCATGGGATATTCATTTTGATTTACATTGATTATGTTTATGTTTTACTGTTCTCAACACATTCCACTATGTAATGAATAAAGATTTGCAACTTAAATATTTAATTCAGAGATATCTAGGATGTTGTATTTTAGTGTTCCCTTTATTTTTTTGAGCAGTGTATATTTTTCATATGTGGTTTTCTTTTGTCCATAGATATGCACTTTCTTTCTTGCTGTTGCTAGCTTATTTATTGATCTGGATTGTCTATAAATTGCACATTTTTCTGTGGTCATTTAAATCATGTACGAGTACTTACTGTATACTCCTGCAATGTGCCTGAGCCTTCATGTAATTGTTAATACACACATTTGGTGTTTTAGGCCTCTTTCACATTTCCGTCTTTTGCTGTCCGTCGCTATGCGTCGTTCTGTGCAAAATACGCATCCTGCACAGTTGCCCGCAGGATGCGCTTTTTGCACATAGACTTGTATTACTGAAGCATGGACACACGTTCCATACGTCATGCACTGGATGCGTCTGTATTTGGTGGACTGTCGTAGCGAAAACACGTTCAAGGGAATGCTTTTTCGTACGTCGGGTCCTGCATTTCCTACCGAACTCCGCCCCCTCCCCCCCGGGACTTTAGAATCGGCAGTGGATGCGTTGAAAAACTCCATTCTCTGTCCACGTTGTGCCGAATTTTCACAACGTCTATCGGCACGTTGCGCCAACGCTTAGCGACGGCCGCGTACTGACGGAAATGTGAAAGCAGCCTTACCTTAATCGTGTTCTGACAACTCATGACCTTATTATTTGCTACCTCAGTACTTGCACTATTTATGAGGTTCCCCTTTCTGCTTTCTTATGAATTACTTTTTGATTGTTTATTTTAATCATGTATTTAATAAATAAAAAAACTTTTTAGGGCAGCACGGTGGCTCAGTGGTTAGCACTGCAGCCTTGCAGTGCTGGGTTCAAATCCCACAAAGGACAACATCTGCAAGGAGTTTGGATGTTATTTCCTTGTTTGAGTGGGTTTCCTCCTTGCACTCCGGTTTCCTCCCACATTCCAAAGACATACTGATAGGGAATTTAGATTGTGAGACCCATCGGGGACAGTGATGATAATGTGTGTAAAACTGTAAAGCGCTGCGGAATATGTTGGTGCTATATAAATAAAGAGATTATTATTATTTTTAAACATATTTTATGTATATGCAGCTGTGTATCATATTTTTAGGTTCTATTAGTAATGTATCATTATAACAATAATTATTACCCCTCTTCTGATTCCTGTATACTGTTGCCGCCTGAAGCATTCACCATCTTGCTTCTTTTCATACAGAAATAAACATCTGAAATAGTAAGGCTGGTTTCACATTTGCATTGGGCAGAGCTGCGGAGGACTGCGTACTTTCTCTGTTAAGCCCCGCCCACTGCCACATCTCTTCCATTCAGCTTCGCCTATGTCGGCATGCGTCCTGCGTACCTATCTTTAACATTGGGTACGCAGGTCATGTGGAGGTATGTGGATGCATTCGCATGTGTCGTTTTGATGCTGCACTGAACGCAACAAAATGCAACATGTTGTGCTCTACGCAGTTCGGCGCAGTGTCAAAACAACGCATGCGGAGGCATCCGCATACATTCGCATGGCCTGCGTTCCCAATGTTAAAGATAGGTACGCAGGATGCATGCCGATGTAGGCGGAGCTGAATGGAAGAGGTGTGGCAGAGGGCAGGGCATATGGAGGAAGTACACAATCCTCCGCAGCTCTGCCCAACGGAAATGTGAAACCAGCCTAAGAGAGAAAGCTTAAGAGATGAACTGGAATATAAGTTGGCTTGCGTGCAATAATAATAATAATCTTTATTTTTATATAGCTCTAACATATTTCGCAGCGCTTTACAGTTTTGCATACATTATCATCACTGTGCCCGATGGAGCTCACAATCTACATTCCCTACATTGACAGCACTCCGGCCAGTGGCTCCGCTGTCTATACAGGCAGAGCAATGAGAGCAGCGCGGTGCCCTCCGCTATTTACCTAGCCCAAGGGGTCGGTGGTTACATCACATCTCTGACCTTGGGGTATCAGGTGTTTGGTAATGATTAGTGATGAGTGAATATACTCATTACTCGAGATTTCCTGACCACGCTCGGGGGTCCTCCGAGTATTTTTTAGTGCTCGGAGATTTAGTTTTTCTTGCCGCAGCTGAGTGATTTGCATCTGTTAGCCAGCATAAGTACATGTGGGGGTTCCCTAGCAACCAGGCAACCCCCACATGTACTTACGTCATAACAGCTATTTTTGCAAAATGCAGCATGTCACTTCTGTCAGTGTTTTTCATCCATTGACGGCAATGGTTAGTACCAAAAATGCAGGTATCAAGTTTTGCTGCATTTTTGGTCACAAAACCTGATGAGCTTTTATTACTAGTTGGGTCGCCTAGGGCTGAACTCAGCTGCATCTGGCAAAAGCAAACAAAACTGATTCTACAGATAGTTTTCTACAATAGTAAATTATATACATGGCTGTCTCTACATACTGTCCATTATAACTGAAGTCCCTGTCTGAGGTAAAATATGCGCCGTCCATTACTACCACTACTTTGTACTTTCTGCCAGGAACAGCAAGTGACAGGAAGGTAAATCTAAAAAGCACGTGACGGGCCAGAAATGACGTGTGAAGTTCCGCCCTTCTACTGCATCCAACTCGCTGCCCTTAACAAGTATGGCCGCCGGACACTTTCTTCCCACACCACGTGACGTCGCCAGGCTCCTGTAAGCAGTGGTCGCCGTC
Organism: Ranitomeya imitator; assembly: GCF_032444005.1. Taxonomy (NCBI): domain Eukaryota; kingdom Metazoa; phylum Chordata; class Amphibia; order Anura; family Dendrobatidae; genus Ranitomeya; species Ranitomeya imitator. Next base: position 710,784,629 of record NC_091282.1, on the reverse strand, counting down.
TAGCCACTGTCATTGTGACCCCGCCTCCACTCACGTGACTCGGCCCCCATCTCTCCTCCCCCTCCTGTTCATCGGTTCTAGTCCGTCCCCTGCCTGGCAGTGACCGTCTCAGCCATGATGGTGAGTAGCGGGGGTAGGGCGTGAGCCGCATTCCGTTAGCTGAGCCCGAGCGGTCGGCGGTGATGTGATGGCGTCATGGTAACGGTGTATGTCTTGTTTTTTTCTTCTGCAGCAGGAAGGCCTGGATGATGGACCCGACTTCCTGTCAGAGGAGGACAGAGCGGTGAGTGGCCGCAGACCCCAGTGACTGGCAGCGGACCTTCCACAGGGAGCACCTGTCAGCACTCCCACTGGCTGCAGTTAGCTGACTTTTGTCCTCTGCCTGGCCGGCACATGGCGACATTACTGCAGAGGGCACTAGACTTTTGGCTTCTATACAGAGCGACGTACACCGTCCTGTGGTGGACAGATGCACAGCCACTATCGGATGGATAGCCGCCAGTAGCCACCCCCATATCACCGTCTGTCACTGCACCATTGCTGTTCTCTCGTGACCGCTGCTGTCCTCCGTCACCACACCGTCCCTGTCCTGCGTGATCGCCACTGTCCTCCATCACTGCACCGTCGCTGTCCTCCGTCACCACACCGTCTCTGGCCTGCGTGATCGCCACTGTTCTCCATCACTGCACCGTCCCTGTCCTCCGTGACCGCCACTGTCCTCCATCACTGCACCGTCGTTGTCCTCCGTCACCACACCGTCCCTGTCCTGCGTGATCGCCACTGTTCTCCATCACTGCACCGTCCCTGTCCTCTGTGACCGCCACTGTCCTCCATCACTGCACCGTCCCTGTCCTCTGTGACCGCCACTGTCCTCCATCACTGCACCGTCGCTGTCCTCCGTCACCACACCGTCCCTGTCCTCCGTGACCGCCACTGTCCTCCATCACTGCACCGTCGCTGTCCTCCGTCTGCAGCAAAACTTGATCTTGGCAGGAAAGAAGCTGCGTCAAAAACGCAGGTTTAGGTGCATTTTTGGTGCGTTTTTTTTTTTTTTTTTCTTTGTCCATGCTAATATCCTTGAATTTTCAGCAGCAAATTACGATACCTGCGTCTTTGCTGCGTTTTTTTTCAACACCCATTCAAGTCAATGGGTGAAAAAAACGCAGCAAAAACGCTGAAACAAGTGACATGCTCTATGTGCAAAAAAACGCAGCAAAGCACAAAATACTGATCACACAACATGGTACTGTACAACGCATGGAAAACAGCTGCAGAACCGCAGCATCAAATCCGCAGCAAAATCTGCAACGTGTGCACGTAGCCTTAAGGCTAGGGTCACATTGCGTTAGTGCAATCCGTTTAGCGCTAGCGGATTGCGCTAACGCAATGTTTTCTATGGGGCCACGTTCGGGGTCGCGGTAACGTCCCCGCTCTCGCAGATCCCCGATCTGCGAGAGCGGGGAACGGACCGCGGGCGCGCCTCAGACGCTGCAAGCAGCGTCCGCGGCGCGCCAGGAATCACCAGCGCGTTGCTAGCGCGTGCCGAACATGGCACGCGCTAGTGAAGCGCGTTCCCATTAGCGTGAATGGGCGCGTTAACGGCCGCGTTGCCGTGCAACGCTGTCCGTTTAACGCGGTCCCATAACGCAATGGGAACCCAGCCTAAGATCAGCATGCACTTGCACTGATTGCGGTGTCCCGCATGCACCTTGCTGCTCGAGTCCCAGTTTTGGCACTGAATGAGAGAGTGCGTGTAGGACTCATGCACTTGGCACTCCAGTCAGTTCCTTTGGTGTGTCTTATGGTATTTTCTTCTACAAGCACGTGCATAACCGCTAAGCTGAAAACAGCCGTGGTCTTGACCTATGTACCTCTCACATCACTTCTTTACGTGCTTGGGATGCTTACTTCCTAGACTTCTTAGTGTTTGCAGTTAATTGGTTATCCTTTTAGAATTTTCCATGAGTTAGGTTCATTCCTTTTAAATTAGAAAATTCGGAAGTGGTGGAAAATGACAGCTCAGTAATGATCCAAATTGGTCGCCGTAACCAAATGCAAAATTGCAGCAATAGCCTATGGTTGATGATTCTTCCATTGCGTTATGTCTAGAGGGGTCATAAACTTTGCAAAAACTGATAATCACCAGTGGACAAAGTTGGAAAGTATAGAAATACAGCTTGATGTGTACATGTGGGCAAAGACTGATTTTTGCCCCCTAGCGTTCTCATTGGCGGCAGTCGTGTTTACAGGCTCGGCACTTTATTGCTGAGCCTAGTGATTGACTGCAGCAGTTATGGTTCCGTGTAGTGGTAACATAACTGCTGCAGCCAGCCAACAAAGATTGTCGCAGCAGCGGATAGGCAGCGCTAGAGAAGAGGGTAAGGAACAGCTGAGTTTATTTTAACGTAGCAGAAGTTGATGGGGATGAACAATGTATTCCATGAAAACCCTCTTTTAACACTACATGTCCTTTCACTGTGGTAAACCATGGCATCGTTTCCCTCATCCCCCCCCCCCATGACAAGTGTCTTTGGTGTATATATCTGTCTAATATATCCAGGAACTATTCCCCATTCATATTATTTTTAATGGGTGTCTGTCGCCCCCAAAACGCAAATTAAATTGCTTTAACCATTTATGTTATAGATGGAACTCCATGGAGTTGTCTATTTTCAACTTTAAAAGCTAAGAAACTTATATATAGGTGTCTTAGCCCCTAAAAAGTTATTTTGCTGCAGTATACATTTTAGTGTTTTAGCGATGGAGAAATTGACTTTCCATATTGAAATGGTAAGGGGGCTTTGGTGCAACCTTGATGTGGCCAAAGGCTCCGTGCACCATTACACACTCCAGTTTGCATATCGAGTAAATCCCCCATCTTGAATGACAGCGCTCACTTGCCCAGAGCAAGCGATACCTGAACCTGATCTGCTTTCCAGCGCATGCGCACTCGGTGTTGCTCTCTCTGATCCCAGGCTCCTGTCTGTTTCGGAGGGATCAAAGCATGCTCACAATGACACTGCTGTGTGCTCCTCCAGTGTCTTATGTGCGCACAGGATTGGCGAACGCTGTCAAATCAAGATCAGGGAAAGTACTCTATATGCAGTTTGGCGGGCGTAATGGTGCTCCGAGTCCTTGGCCCTCATTTGCATATGAAATACCGTAAGTCTTTTTCTCTTCCACTAAAATGTACTAAGTCACTTACATAAATATTAAAACATTTTCATTTTCTGCACCACAAATCTTGCTATTTGAGTGACTAGTTTCTCTGCATCAGCATTCTGCCAGCACTATAGGTGTTGTCTTACCTTCCCTCCCTTTTCAGCATATATTGATTCCTCTATTGTTGATTGGCTTGCTAATCTAGTAGAAAGGGCCATTTAAGAAATAAAGCTAGCTCCTGCAAAAATATAAAAAACATAATTGACTTATTCAAGGCTCTGATGGTCCCCACCAGTCTTTGCTTATTTTTTTGGAGTGGTGACTTGCCATCCAGACATGTGAGTGCTGCGGTTATCCAGTAGCCTAGGTCATGCATTGTACATGGCCAGTAACTTCCTGTTTGAATGAACATTATCCCTCCAAGATCGTACACACAAATTGTCCGGGGACCACCAGTGGAGCGCTGGGGGATTTACCAGGTGAGTGTGAGATTTTTTTTTTCCCCATACCTACTTGTAATTTCAGACAACCCCTTTTAAGTAGGTCTATCTCTAGGGGTAAACTAGAGGACATTCATGTGGCTAAGCAGGCTGCCAAAAGAAAACAGGGGAAGATAGGAGGTGCAATGAAACTAATAGATGCTTATAAAATGGAGAATAACACTGACATTGTCTGCTTACAAGCGTGCTTTACTAGGTTTTACATATATAATTTTCTTGTATTTTTTGCAATGTCCGTGATCGCAGGATTAGTAAGATTCTTTTGATGACCCGCACTGTTGCATGCTTTCTAATCGGATCATTCTTTTTTCTTAAAGCCACGGGCCATTAATGTAGATCTGCAGCCTGACGCCACTCTGCAAGTTGATATATCCGATGCACTAAGTGAGCGAGACAAAGTGAAATTCACTGTGCACACGAAGGTGGGTGCAATCCGTGTGCTGGGGCTAATTGTGAAGCTTTTATTGCGGTCAGGTAAACCTGTGTATGCTCAATACATTGCTGGTATTTTCTGCAATACCGCTGCTTATTCGTGACTAATCGGAGGTAAACTGCTCACGTGTTTCTTGTGGATTGGATTTCAGCCTGTGCATTGCAAAGGTTAATATCCACTGCATGCACAAACTACAATCTGCAGAAATGTTTTCAGTCCATGTGGATTAAAAACATCCATTTGTATGATATTGTAAATTACTGCAGCACAGAATCCATTGTCTGTACTTGCCCTTAAAGGAGCTACCATTACTTCACATCCACTGGGTAGATGAAAAAATGAATGTTTGCAATTTACATGACCTTTTTATTCACAGTATGGCACCTCCTAATGTGCAGGTCCATGTAATGATCGGAGTGCTGTTGATCACTCTTGCTCGGTCACTTTCCGTACAACCGGACCTCTGCATATTGCTCACAATTCCCTCAGTTTATACAAGAGACTTGTGAGCGCTGCAGTCCATCAGTGGCTGCTGATGGGCTGCAGCGCTCACTTGACATAACAAATTAACACGAGCATCAGCCGAAACTGCGCTGACTTCGCTTTAACAGCATCGGTCCTGGAGGTGGGTATATGGTGTTTTTATCTGACATTGGGTTTTATTTAGTGATGAGTGAGCATGCTCATGTGCTAAGCGTCTTCGGCGTGCTCGAAAATGTGTTCGAGTCCCCGCGACTGCACGTCTCGCTGCTGTTTAACAATTACAGTACATGTAAGGATTGCCTGTGTTTTAGGCGATCCATTCATGTGTAGTGTCTGTCGAGCAGCCGCGAGACATGCAGTTGCGGGGACTCTAACATATTTTCAAGCGTGCCGAAGACACTCGGTTAGGACCCCGAGCATGCTCAGATAACATATGTGAGCACGTTTGCTCTTCACTAGCTTTATTGCATGTAAGAAGGGGTTGTCCAAGTTGCGGGCAATCCCCTTAAATAGTTTGCAAAGGAAAATATACGTTTTCCTGTGCACTTTTTGCACATTTTGAAGAGAGCCGTCCTCTAGGCAAAGCAAATCAACATTCTGCGGGATAAATCTGTCAATAAAGTCTGAACATCAGACAACTCCTACTGCCAAAGATAAATCTGCAGCAGATGGTTTACGCTCTTAGGATATAGTGCTAGTAGCTGAATTTGGCACAGGTCTTGCAACCAAAATGACCCTTTTTATTGTATTTTTAATATTTGTAATTTTCCATTGACAGAGTTCACTACCAAACTTCAAGCAAAACGAGTTCTCTGTCGTCAGACAGCACGAGGAGTTTATATGGCTTCATGATTCCTTTGTGGAGAATGAGGAATATGCTGGATATATTGTAAGTCCTCCTTCGCTTCAGTTTGTCATTGGTTAATGTTATATTCCAGCACTGCAGGCGATTAGGTCTCTATAATTATCGCCATGTTCAAATTCCTTGGAGCATTAAAAAAGAAAAAATGCTGCCAAGACCATCTGTGCTGCGAAAATACCGTTCACAACACGGCGGAATCACAATCAAGCAAGGCTCAAAAAACATTTTAATTTGGCGAGGTTGATGTGCCAAGTGGTGAATCTGTGTTGTGTGGTGGGAAATAAGGTGATGCATAGGAATCTGTTCCATGGAGGGTTATTTCTAGCGACAGGCACTTGGCATGTGAGGTTTTCTTTTAATGTGTCTCAGATGCTAAAGCTGCTTTCTGCAATATTTTTTTTTTTCCAAAGCATGGTAATCCTATAGGTTTATATGGCCATATTGACATTTAATGTGTATTGGAGGGTTTAATGTAAATGTAAGGACATGTTTGTGACTTTTTTTTTTTTGCTCATGGCTAGACCACATTCAGACATCCATTTTTCCTGTCCGTGTTCTGTTTTTCACAGATACAGTCGAAATTGTAGGCATCCTTAAAATTGCTCCAGAAAATTATTGCAGTTAAACATGTGGTGTTACACAAGTTTATTTCCTTTGTGTGCATTGGAACAAGACAAAAAAAACAGAACAAAGATAAAATTGGACATCATTTCACACACAAAAATGCAAAAATGGGCCAGACAAAATTGGTGGCATGCTTCCAAACTTGCAGGTAAACAACTTTGTTTCAAACATTTGATGCTTATTCAAACTCGCCTGTAGCAAGTAACATGTGTAGGCAATATGAAAATCACACCTGAAACCAGCTAAAAAGGGAAGTTGACTGAATCTTTGCATTGTGTGTCTGTGTGTGCCACACTAAGCATGGAGAACAGAAAGAGGAGAGGACAACTGTCTGAGGACTTGAGATCAACAATTGTTGGAACATTATCAACAATCTCAAGGTTACAAGCCAAACTCCAGAGATCTCAAATTTTTTTTTTCCACATAATCAAGTAGATTACAACCCATGGCACTGTAGCTAATCTTCCTGGACGTGGATGGCAAAGAAAAATTGCTGAATAGTTGGAACGCAGGATAGTTTCGATGGTGGATAAGCAGTCCCAAAGTTCCCAAAAAATTCAAGCTGTCCTGCAGGCCCAGGGTGCATTAGTTTCAGCGCAAACTCTCCGTTAGCATTTCATTTAATTCAAATGCCATCGCTGGAGACCCAGGAGGACCCCACTGCTGACACAGAGACATAAAAAAGCTAGAATGCAGTTTACCAAAATGTACGTAACTAAGGCAAAACCCTTCTGGGAAAGCGTCTTGTGGACAGATGAGACCAAGATGGATCTATGTGGTAAAGCACTTCATTCTACTGTTTACCTAAAATGGAATGAGGCATGCGAAGAAACGAACACATTACCTACAGTCAAATATGGTGGAGGTTCAAAGATGTTTTGAGGTTGTTTTGCTGCCTCTGGTGCCTTGACTGTGTGCAATGCATCATGAAATCTGAAGATTACCAAAAGGATTTTGGGTCACAATGTAGTGCCCAGTGTCAGAAAGCTGGGTTTGCGTCCTACGTCATGGGTCTTACAGCAGGACAATGACCCCAAATTTTCTTCAAGAAGCCCCTAGAAATGGATGGTAACAAAGTGCTGGAGAGTTCTGAAGTGGCAGCAATGAGTCCGGATCTAAATCCTATTCAACATCTGTGAAGAGATCTTAAAATTGCTGTAGGGAGACATGGAACAGTTTTCAAAAAGAAGAGTGGTCCAAAATTCCAGTTGAGAGGTGTAAGAAGCTTGTTGATGGTTATAGGAAGTGATTGATTATTTAGTTTAGATTAGTTATTTATTCCAAAGGGTGTGCAACCAAATATTAAGTTGATGGTGCTAACAGTTTTGCCCGGCACATTTTTGGGGTTGTGTGTGAAATGATGATTTGCCTCCCTTTTTTTTTTTTTTTTTTTTGTTTTGTTCCAATACACACAGAGGTAATAAACGTGTATAGCAAGACATGTGTAATTGCAGTAATTTTCTGGAACAATTTCAAGGGTGCCACCACTTTTGGCCTTGACTGTAGAACATGTACTTATTAGTCCATGGAGCTATTCAATTATATTTACTTTGCACACAGATCTTTGTGTTTTTTTGAGGACACTGTCTTTTTTTTTTTTTTTTTTTCTTTTTTTCAATCAGTGTCTGATGAAAGTTACCCATACAAGTCTACGGATTTGTGAAAATCGCGTACAGCACACTGATGACACCAGTATACACTAAAAATGCAGTAAATAGAAGAGGTTTTGCAATTTATTTTTTTCATACTAATGAAACGCCAATGGAAAAAACTGATGACATGCAGACCGTTGTTTTCTTTTTCCCCCAAACAAGAAAAATCACAGATGTCTTAAGCAGCTAGAATGCTGTCAATGTAGCACCATTGTCAGACCAAGGTAGTTTACTGTATACCATATACAGTCATGGCCAAAAGTATTGACACCCCTGCAATTCTGTCAGATAATACTCATTTTCTTCCTGAAAATGATTGCAAACACAAATTAGTTGGTACTATCTTCATTTAATTTGTCTTAAGTGAAAAAACACAAAAAGTATTGTCCTAAAGCCAAATTGGATATAATTCCACACCAAACATAAAAAAGGGGGTGGACAAAAGTATTGGCACTGTTCGAAAAATCATGTGAAGCTTCTCTAATTTGTGTAATTATCAGCACCTGTAACTTACCTGTGGCACCTAACAGGTGTTGGCAATAACTAAATCACACTTGCAGCCAGTTGACATAGATTAAAGTTGACTCAACCTCTGTCCTGTGTCCTTGTGTGTATCACATTGAGCATGGAGAAAAGAAAGAAGACCAAAGAACTGTCTGAGGACTTGAGAAACCAAATTGTGAGGAAGCATGAGCAATCTCAAGGCTACAAGTCCATCTCCAAAGACCTGAATGTTCCTGTGTCTACCGTGCGCAGTGTCATCAAGAAGTTTAAAGCCCATGGCACTGTGGCTAACCTCCCTACATGTGGACGGAAAAGAAAAATTGACAAGAGATTTCAACGCAAGATTGTGCGGGTGTTGGATAAAGAACCTCGACTAACATCCAAACAAGTTCAAGCTGCCCTGCAGTCCGAGGGTACAACAGTGTCAACCCGTACTATCCGTCGGCATCTGAATGAAAAGGGACTGTATGGTAGGAGACCAAGGAAGACCCCACTTCTTACCCCGAGACATAAAAAGCCAGGCTGGAGTTTGCCAAAACTTACCTGAAAAAGCCTAAAACGTTTTGGAAGAATGTTCTCTGGTCAGATGAGACAAAAGTAGAGCTTTTTGGGCAAAGGCATCAACATAGAGTTTACAGGAGAAAAAAAGAGGCATTCAAAAAAAAGAACACGGTCCCTACAATCAAACATGGTGGAGGTTCCCTGATGTTTTGGGGTTGCTTTTGTTGCCTCTGGCACTGGACTGCTTGACCATGTGCATGGCATTATGAAGTCTGAAGACTACCAACAAATTTTGCAGCATAATGTAGGGCACAGTGTGAGAAAGCTGGGTCTCCCTCAGAGGTCATGGGTCTTCCAGCAGGACAATGGCCCAAAACACACTTCAAAAAGCACTAGAAAATGGTTTCAGAGAAAGCACTGGAGACTTCTAAGGTGGCCAGCAATGAGTCCAGACCTGAATCCCATAGAACACCTGTGGAGAGATCTAAAAATGGCAGTTTGGAGAAGGCACCCTTCAAATATCAGGGACCTGGAGCAGTTTGCCAAAGAAGAATGGTCTAAAATTCCAGCAGATCATTGTAAGAAACTCATTGATGGTTACCGGAAGCGGTTGGTCGCAGTTATTTTGGCTAAAGGTTGTGCAACCAAGTATTAGGCTGAGGGTGCCAATACTTTTGTCTGGCCCATTTTTGGAGTTTTGTGTGAAATGATCAATGTTTTGCTTTTTGCTTCATTCTCTTTCGTGTTTTTTCATTTAAGACAAATTAAATGAAGATAATAATACCAAAGAATTTGTGTTTACAATCATTTTCAGGAAGAAACTGAGTATTATCTGACAGAATTGCAGGGGTGTCAATACTTTTGGCCATGACTGTAGCAAAAAAAGGTTTGACAGTGTGGTGAACTCCGCTCTTCTGTACCCCAGAGGTCTATAATTCGTTAACGTTCCATGATGGTTATGTACATTGTGGAGTGTGTTTGGAGCGGGTTCGGGAGCTGAGCCCACTTCGCTAGCTGGCGCCTGACATTAACAGCAATGATTGGCTTTAACATTCTTAATCATGGACATAAGCATTTAAGCACCGCGATCTGGCTTGGGCATTGGGCTCGATATGATCTTGGTGTGTCAGTTATTTTCAGAGGGTCTACTAAAGGCTCCTGTGCGTGTCATTTTAATTCTAATTCTCCTATGGTGTCCATCCAGTTTCTGGGCATCAGAAGAGACAAGAATTTTTTTTTCTATTTTCAGCCATACTGAGTATTGCTGCATATAGTGCAAGTAATCAAAGATCGCAGGTTCAAGTCCTCTATAGGAACTGAAAAGCAAAAAAGTTTTTAAAAAGTAATGTAAAAAATGTATTTACATATTTGGTATTGCAGTATCCATAAAAGTTCAATCTATAAAACCAGTATTGTGGTTACTTGGTCACTGCAACACCACAAAATAATGCAAAACGAAGCTACTACAATGTCGCATGGACCCCAAAATTGTAAGAATAAAAATGTCAGCTTGACATACACAAAAACAATCCCTCAAACTTCTCCATGGACAAAAAAAATTAAGTTTTGTGTCGAAAAATTGTCGACACAAAATTTTATTTATTTATTTTTTATATATATCTGTTAAAATGGTAATAAAAACTATTCACAATTTTGCATGATTCCAGAAGCAAGTCTGCATAAATACATATAAATTAACAGCAGCAGCTCTTCTTTTGTTATTGTTCCTTCATTATTCCTCCTGATATTTATGAATAAGGTAAAAGCTGCGTCTACTTTACCACTTGTCATGGATGTATTTTTCTACAGTCTAAAATTGCCAAATCAGTTATAATACTGTCAGATCAAAAGGACGATAGTAATAACCAATTGGCAATTTAATAAAGGGGTTTTCCATTACCATGGCCAACCCCTTCTCAATTTGAAGGTTTGCCCCCTTGAAGATAAAGCCACCTACATTCGCCTCCTGTGCCGGCGCTGTTCCAGCCGTGTCAGCACTCGCTTTCCCGGGGCTCACGTGACATTATGTCACATGAGCCATGGGAGAGGAGTATAGGTGGGGTTTTTCTCAAAGGAGGCAAACATTCAGATTGAGAAGTGGTTGTCCTGGTACCAAGCAACCTGTTTAATACTTTTCCAGGAGGAGTAACAGAGGTAAAGCATATTTTCTTAAAATCACCATTTGACACATTATTATTATTATTATTTTTGCACGAGAAATGCTAGTATTTACTTATATAAACATGTTTGTAGAGCTGATTGACCTTTCTTTTTCTTTTATTGAGAACACCGCTATGAAACCAACTTTACCTTACATGACCGGTTACTATACAATTCATTTTTTATACATCCAGATCCCTCCTGCACCCCCCAGACCTGATTTTGATGCCTCCAGGGAGAAACTGCAAAAGCTTGGAGAAGGGGAAGGTTCAATGACCAAGGAAGAGTTTACTAAAATGAAGCAGGAGCTTGAGGCGTGAGTATTTACCCGTCCATTGACAATCCCGCTGTTTGCTATCTATTCCCTCTTACCTGATGCTGAAGCTTATGAAATCGTAATGGTTAAGATAAGGGAAAAGCACTGGATTGTCTCTTGGACCCACCTTGCATCTGTGCACTTGGCCTACAGTATATGTCAGGAGATATTCCCGATGTATGCCCTAACGTTGCCATAGGCCGTCATTCGCCAGATGAGGCTGAAATCTGTTCTTTCACCTGCCTCCTGGCAGGTATGTGCCTGCTTACTGTATAGGAAAGCCCAGAAGATGCGGAGATGCCCAGTTAGGTCCTTGTGGTGGATGGATGCCTTTGCATCCATACTCTCTGTGACCACTGTCAGGCACATACTTCCCGGACACAAACGCAATGTGTGTGTGTAGCTGAAGTCTCAAATATGGAGCTGAAGTCACTTTGAAAGAAACCTATGCCTGCACCATTTATTGTGAGCGCTATTCCTTGTAGACGTCCTCCTAGTTTGTATGAAATAGCTTTGCAGAGACTTGTGGTGCCCTGTCACTGGGCCGATAAGGTGTCACTCAAATATCTGGCAATGGTATATTATTTAGAGATTACAGGAGTTAATAATGAGAGCATGTCCTAAAAAAAAGCCATATTTGACATGAAATATGGATTTATTTATTTTTTATTTTGGTCATCTATATCTGTCTAGCCACATCTTATGAAAGACGCACTATACTGACATGAATGAACACAGCGACGTTAAAATGGATTCTGAATTGGAAGCTTACTGGGGACCTATTGTTCTCTGCTGCCCTTATCTGTATACTAAAATAGCATAGGTGGCCCTTTCTCTTCCTTTTTTAAGGGGCAGCTGTCACCAGCTTTTTACTACCTAACCTGAGAGCAGCATAATGTAGAGACCGAGACCCTAATTCAAGCAAGGTGTCACTTGGTGGCTTCCTGTAGTTTTAGATAGTCACAGTTTTATCAGCAGGAGATTATCACTAGAGGTCCTGATCTCTGTACAACGTCTGCCTTCACCACTGATTGGTGGCTTATGTATTGTGTACACAGAAAGCTGCCAATCGGTGGTGTGGGCGGAGTTACAGAGCTCCACATTCGGATAACTGCTTTGTGATAGCTTTGTGGATCATTTCCATTATATTCTTGACATATGTGCATGGAGAGCTTTGTGTCAAACTTGTACGTATGCCATCACTCACTGGCCAAAGGACAGCATTCTTTCCTTTCAGTCTTCACCAGGACACTGTTGTTGCTCTCCTCCTCCAGCTTACACTGCATAGTGTGAATGCAACCTTACCTGCAGACAACTTTGGAACACAATGTGGCTGGAAGGCTTTTCGGGTCAAGTAGCATATCTAAAATATTTGGCCTTCTCTTGCCACAGACTTCTGTAAGAATCAGCAGTAATCAACACTAGATTTTGATGAAATTGGAATCTGAACAATTACAGATCAATTTTAGAAATGTTTTGTATGAGCGGAAAAAGCACAGACAGAACCACAGCGATCATCAAGTTATCGGCTGTCCTGAAGATGAGTGATAGCTCCTTTTAGTGACTATTAGTAGTCTGCTCCATCGGACAGGACTTTTGGATTACTAGTGGTAAAGCTGGGCTTGTAGAATATACTATTCCATGAGAAAATGCATAGGGGGAAATGCACAGATACAATTGCGTATTGCCTCTTTTTGTTTGACCATCTACTATATAATTGTCTAAGGCTCACTTCCGTCTGTCTGTCTGTCCCGGATATTCATTGGTCGCAGCCTCTGTTTGTCATGGCTGCCGCGACCAATCAGCGACGGCCACAGGCCGATTAGTCCCTCCCTACTCCCCTGCAGTCAGTGCCCGGCACCCGCTCCATACTCCCCGCAGTCATCGCTCACACAGGGTTAATGCCAGCGGTAACGGACCGCGTTATGCCGCGGGTAACTCACTCCGCTACCAACGCTATTAACCCTGTGTGACCAAGTTTTTACTATTGATGCTGCCTATCCAGCATCAATAGTAAAAAGATCTAATGTTAAAAATAATGAAAAAAAACGTAGTCAGGCGATGCGCTCGCACCTGCCGCCAGCTTCCGTTCCCAGAGATGCATTGCGAAATTACCCACAAGACTTAGCGGTCTTGCGAGACCGCTAAGTGATCTGGGCAATTTTGCAATGCATCCTGGGAACGCAAGATGGCGGCAATCGTGCGCACCGCCAGAGGTTCGCTGGTTTTACACTGGATCCCGCCGCCGGGTGAGTATATAACTATTTTTTATTTTAATTAATTTTTTTTTAACAGGGATATGGTGCCCACACTGCTGTATACTACGTGGGCTGTGTTAGATACCGCGTGGCTGTTATATACTACCTGGCCAGTGTTAGATACTATGTGGGCTGTGTTCTATACTACGTGGGCTGTGCTGTATATTACGTGGCCAGTGTTATATACTGCGTGGGCTATGTTATATACTACATGGCTGCTATATACTACGTGGGTTGTGTTATATACTATGTAGCTGTGTTCTATACTGAGTGCTATATACTACGTGGCCACTGTTAGATACTATGTGGGCTGTGCTATATATTTCATGGGCAGTGTTATATATTACGTGGCCAGTGTTACATACTACGTGGGCTGTGTTATATACTGCATGGCTGCTATATACTGCGTGGCTGCTATATACTGTGTGGGCTGTGTTATATACTACATAGGCTGTGTTATATACTGCATGGCCTATATTAACGCATCGGTTATTCTACAATTTGTATGTATGTAAATAGCAGCCGCATGGTATATACCACAGGCCACGTAGTACTCCTATATACTATGTGGCCTGTGCTATATACTATGTAGCTGCTATATATATACATACATACATACATACATACATACATACATACATACATACATACATACATACATACATATTCTAGAATACCCGATGCGTTAGAATCGGGCCACCATCTAGTCTACTATATAATTGTCTAAGGGTCACTTCCATCTGTCCTTCTGTCTGTCACTGATATTCATTGGTCGCGGCCTCTGTCTGTCATGAAAGTCCAAGTCGCTGATTGGTCACGGCAAAACAGCCATGACCAATCAGCGACGGGCACAGTCAGGCGGCAACATGGCCGCTCCTTCCTCTCCGCAGTCAGTGCCCCATCCATACTCCCCTCCAGTCAGCGATCACACAGGGTTAATGGCAGCGTTAACAGACTGTGCTATGCCGCGGTGTAACGCACTCGGTTAACGCTGCTATTAACCCTGTGTGACCAACGTTTTACTATTGATGCTGCCTATGCGGCATCAATAGTAAAAAGATATAATGTTAAAAATAATTAAATTAAAAATCATTATATACTCACCGTCCGTCGGCCCCTCAGATCCACAACAGGCCTTTCCCGCTCGCGACGCTCCGGTAACCGGTCCATGCTGCGATCTCGCGAGATGATGATGTAGCGGTCTCGCGAGACCGCTACGTCATCATCTCGCGAGACCACAATGCACTCTTGAGACGGGAGCGCGGGAGGAGCGTCTGTAACCGCTTCGCTTGGATCCGGGGGCTCCGGAAGGTGAGTATATAACTATTTTTTATTTTAACTCTTTTTTTTTTTTGTACAGGGATATGATGCCCACATTGCTATATACTACGTGTGCTGGGCAATATTCTACATGGGCTGTGTAATATACTACGTGGGCTGTGCAACGTGGCTGGGCAATATACTACGTGGGCTGTGCTATATACTACGTGGGCTGGGCAATATACTGCGTGGCTGGGCAATATACTGCGTGGCTGGGCAATATGCTGCGTGGCTGGGCAATATACTGCGTGGCTGGGCAATATACTACGTGGCTGGGCAATATACTACATACTACGTGGCTGGGCAATATACTACGTGGGCTGTGCAATATACTACGTGGGCTGTGCAATATACTACGTGGGCTGTGCAATATACTACGTGGGCTGTGCAATATACTACGTGGGCTGGGCAATATACTACGTGGGCTGGGCAATATACTACGTGGGCTGGGCAATATACTGCGTGGCTGAGCAATACAGGTCCTTCTCAAAAAATTAGCATATAGTGTTAAATTTCATTATTTACCATAATGTAATGATTACAATTAAACTTTCATATATTATAGATTCATTATCCACCAACTGAAATTTGTCAGGTCTTTTATTGTTTTAATACTGATGATTTTGGCATACAACTCCTGATAACCCAAAAAACCTGTCTCAATAAATTAGCATATTTCACCCATCCAATCAAATAAAAGTGTTTTTTAATAACAAACAAAAAAAACAACAAATAATAATGTTCAGTTATGCACTCAATACTTGGTCGGGAATCCTTTGGCAGAAATGACTGCTTCAATGCGGCGTGGCATGGAGGCAATCAGCCTGTGACACTGCTGAGATGTTATGGAGGCCCAGGATGCTTCAATAGCGGCCTTAAGCTCATCCAGAGTGTTGGGTCTTGCGTCTCTCAACTTTCTCTTCACAATATCCCACAGATTCTCTATGGGGTTCAGGTCAGGAGAGTTGGCAGGCCAATTGAGCACAGTAATACCATGGTCAGTAAACCATTTACCAGTGGTTTTGGCACTGTGAGCAGGTGCCAGGTCGTGCTGAAAAATGAAATCTTCATCTCCATAAAGCATTTCAGCCGATGGAAGCATGAAGTGCTCCAAAATCTCCTGATAGCTAGCTGCATTGACCCTGCCCTTGATGAAACACAGTGGACCAACACCAGCAGCTGACATGGCATCCCACACCATCACTGACTGTGGGTACTTGACACTGGACTTCAGGCATTTTGGCATTTCCTTCTCCCCAGTCTTCCTCCAGACTCTGGCACCTTGATTTCCGAATGACATGCAAAATTTGCTTTCATCAGAAAAAAGTACTTGGGACCACTTAGCAACAGTCCAGTGCTGCTTCTCTGTAGCTCAAAAGTGGCTTTACCTGGGGAATGCGGCACCTGTAGCCCATTTCCTGCACACGCCTGTGCACGGTGGCTCTGGATGTTTCCACACCAGACTCAGTCCACTGCTTCCTCAGGTTCCCCAAGGTCTGGAATCGGTCCTTCTCCACAATCTTCCTCAGGGTCCGGTCTCCTCTTCTCGTTGTACAGCGTTTTCTGCCACATTGTTTCCTTCCAACAGACTTACCATTGAGGTGCCTTGATACAGCACTCTGGGAACAGCCTATTTGTTGAGAAATTTCTTTCTGGGTCTTACCCTCATGCTTGAGGGTGTCAATGATGGCCTTCTTGACATCTGTCAGGTCGCTAGTCTTACCCATGATGGGGGTTTTGAGTAATGAACCAGGCAGGGAGTTTATAAAAGCCTCAGGTATCTTTTGCATGTGTTTAGAGTTAATTAGTTGATTCAGAAGATTAGGGTAATAGGTCGTTTAGAGAACCTTTTCTTGATATGCTAATTTATTGAGACAGGTTTTTTGGGTTATCAGGAGTTGTATGCCAAAATCATCAGTATTAAAACAATAAAAGACCTGACAAATTTCAGTTGGTGGATAATGAATCTATAATATATGAAAGTTTAATTGTAATCATTACATTATGGTAAATAATGAAATTTAACACTATATGCTAATTTTTTGAGAAGGACCTGTATACTACGTGGGCTGGGCAATATACTGCGTGGCTGAGCAATATACTGCGTGGCTGGGCAATATACTGCGTGGCTGGGCAATATACTGCGTGGCTGGGCAATATACTGCGTGGCTGGGCAATATACTGCGTGGCTGGGCAATATACTGCGTGGCTGGGCAATATACTACGTGGCTGGGCAATATACTACGTGGCTGGGCAATATACATACTACGTGGCTGGGCAATATACTACGAAACTGGGCAATATGCTACGTGGCTGGGCAATATACTACATACTACGTGGCTCTGCTGTATACTACGTGACTGGGCAATATACTACGAAACTGGGCAATATGATACGTGGCTGGGCAATATACTACGTGACTGTGCTATATACTACGTGGACATGCATATTCTAGAATATCCGATGCGTTAGAATCGGGCCACCATCTAGTTTCTTAATTAGTGCCTTCATGACCATAACATTGGAGCATTGGACAATTAACCTCTAGGGATCTGGCGCTCCTCAATCATTAAGTGATTTTCATACCTCAGTAATAGATCAAATCCATGTATCTCGATATTTTCTAATGGTCTGAATCATTTATTTATAGACTGTGGACCAGAATTGATGAGAACTTTTCCCTTTTGAACGTTTTATATTCAAGGGTAGCTATAGTTTCAATTGTACCTTTCAGAATAAGCTGTGGTGTCAGTAGGTGAGAAATAACACAATTTCTGGTCATTTTGTGGCTTTTATCCAACATTTTCACTAGTTTTCTCCTCTGAATTATCTATTTTCTAATTTGCAGTCCCCTTTAAGCTAGTGAGAGGTTACTAGCTGGTTTGATGTCTTCGATACACAGCTTGACACACAGAGAGGGATGCCTGCTCTTTATTCCTTTTTTAGCGCAAAGCAGGATCATGAAGGGCATTAAGCTGCAATACTGAGCTGTCTGGATGTGAATCCAGCTCTGTAGTGAGATAAAAGACTTGTTAGAGAGCTCGGCACGATGGTTCTGTATCTCCGCCCTCTTCCTGTTTCTTCTCCCTGCTCTACACTCCTCCTCTCTCCATAGAACCTAATGGTCTGTGTCACATGATGTTATAGTGACTGCAAACGGATTTGAACTGTTTTTCAGAGAGAATTACAAGTTCAGGTCTCGGAAGAAGTGTCTGATATGTGAGGAAAGAACCTGCTCTCTCTGATAAGACATAGTTTCCTATATTAGTCTGTACTATTGATTTATGCAAAGTGTGTTGAAAGTGCAGATCCACTTTAAGCATGTGCTGTTTTCTTGTTTGCAGAGAGTACCTGGCTATTTTCAAGAAAACGGTAGCAATGCATGAAGTGTTCCTGTGCCGTGTCGCAGCTCATCCTATTCTTAGAAAAGATCTGAACTTTCATGTTTTTCTGGAGTACAATCAAGATGTAAGTTGCATACTAGGTTAGATCTAAGCTATAGACCAGGTCTGTTTCTCAGACATTTACAGAGGTTGTCCACTACTTTAGGACAGATGGTCTATTCCTAGGATAGGTCATCAATGTCTGATCAGTAAGGGTCTGACACCCAGCATCCCTGCCAGTCTGCTGTTATCTATGTTGGCAGCAGTGGCCGTCGGTCGGAAATATCACTTGTGGAGCTGCTCCATCTTCTGCTAGTGGCCGAGGCAGAGTACTGCACATCAGCCTCTTACTAATTTGAATAGACATATTTACGTGAAAAAAAAATTCCGATACAACAACATGTAATCATCATGGCCTATGATGCCATTCACATGTCTGTGTTTCTTCGGGTACAATGTGTTCTTGTAAAACACATGACGTCTGTGTTTTTTTTTTTTTTTTCCCCTGGTATCACGGATGAAAAGGGCCAATACAAGTCTTTGAGTTGGTGAAAATCACATACAGCACACGGATGCTTTTATAATTTATCCATTTGTGAAAAACACTGATGGTAAAAATGGACACAAGGATGGCACACGGTACCATTTTTTTCACATACATATAGCAACACTGATGTGTGAATGAGGCCTTAGCTTGGGAACAGAGTGAGTGTCGGTCAGATTATCCTGCTGTGGTGTGCAGCTTATTTTCTGACTGGATCTTTTCCATACTATATGAGAGATCAGGGGTGCAGCTGAAAATATCCCTATTGGTATGTGCACACAGGGTGTTTTAGGCTATGTGCACACGTTGCAGATTTGGGCGCAGAATTTTCTGCACAAAATCTGCATCTCCTGGCAGAAAACGCAGGTGCAGATTTGATGCGTTTTTCTTGCGGATTTTGTGCGTTTTTTTGCGGCTGATTTTGTGTGGATTTCATGCGTTTTTTACCCCTGCGGATTTCTATAATGGAAGGGTGCAGAAACGCTGCAGATCCGCACAAAAGTAGTGACATGGTCCTTCTTTCAATCCGCTGCATTTTCTATGCGGAATTTTCTGGACCATTAGAACAGCATTTTTTTTCCTATTGATTTACATTGTACTGTAAATCACTTTGCAGATCTGCAGCGTTTCTGCGTGGAAAAAAAGCTGCGGATCCGCAGTAAATCCGCAACGTGTGCCCATAGCCTTAGACGTCGGCGTACCCGTTGTTGAGTTTTGGAAGCAGTAGATGCTTCAGGAAAACGACAGCAATTTTTTCCTGAAACTTATTCTAAAGTGGTTAAAAAAAACTTAAAAAGTCTGAAAATGTGCACTGCAAGCCATTTTGACATTGGTGTGACTACGTTCATTCCCTTTAGGATTTTGTAAAACTTTTTCAGGCGTATTTAAAGTCGGAATCCACATGAAAAAAATGTCGTGCCCAGAACCCAATATGCCACTACAATGTTTAATGGTGTCTGCCAGATTCTCATTTGTACAATACTTTTTGTTTTGATTGGTGAAAAGATTACCATTTCCATAAAATGAGATGAGAAAAAAAAATGGTCAAAATGTAACACGGCGCCTTGCTACTAACTAGTTAAATGCTTCATTAAGATAAGTCACAACCTTGTGGAGTACAAAGATTTTTGTTGCAGCCATGATAAGCTGTGTCTACACTTCAGCAGTAGAAAACAGCAAGGGCATGAGCAAAGTCAACCCAAAGTACACTTTAATTAATAGATCTTGGAATAATTATAAGTTCCACAATTCAATACGTTAAAATGAAAATGTTCCTGTGCTCAGATATCCTTACAAATGTGCTTCTGCTGTGTACGGTGTAGTGGCTGTATTCGACCATGCAGAGCCGCTCCAGTTTATGGTAAGCACATAGCACATCTTCAAATGTACCGTTTATACTTGTGTATAAGCTCAGTTTTTCAGCACATTTTTTGTGTGCTGAAAACGTCCCCCTCGGCTTATACACGAGTCATTGTCCCAGAAAGACGGCGGGGGAGGGGGAGTGGCAGAGCAGCGGGTCACAGAGGCAGCAGGCTAAAGCCTGTGCCCGCTGCTAAATAGAAATTAATATTCATTTCTTTTATAGCGCACACATCCTACTTACCTTCCCTGCGCACCCTCGCTGCATCTTGTTCCAGTGCCAGCAGCTCTTCTGGCCAAGCGATCACGTGTCCCCCGCTCATTAAGATAATGAATTTTCACCTCTTTCCACTCCCATAGGCGTGGAGTGGATATTCATTACCTTAATGAGCGGGGACACGTGATCGCTCGGCTGGAAGAGCTGCTGGCACCAGAACGAGATGCAGCGAGGGAAGGCAAGTAGGATTTTTTTTATTTATTTATTTATTTATTTTTATAGGAACCATGCATACACAGGTAGGGACGAGGGGACAATGCATACCCTGCTTATATTTGAGTTTTCCCAGTTTTTCGTGGCAAAATTAGGTGCCTCGGCTTGTACTCGGGTCGACTTAAACTCGAGTATCTACGGTACTTTGTTTGTGGGACAGCCCCTTTAATGCCCCAGGTAAAATATTAAAGGAATAATGATTATTATTAGAGACATTATATTTCAATGATTATTATTAGAGATTATACTTCTGCTTTTATAGCCCATTAATTGGAAGCAATTGCATGCAGTAAATGCTTTGTGATTCCCCTCCAAATTTCGAAAGTGATGAGATGGGGAAGAATTTGGAAAATGTAGCCGCCTCATCAACTCTGTGGCACATTCAGACATTGCCTGATCAAAATCTTCCTCCCACATGGCACTTAGAAGCCGGTGGTCAGTTGAGCCGCTGATGTGCTCCAGTTCCTACTGAGACGACTCAAAACAAGTAATGTTTCGAGGCGGAACATAATGACACCAATAAATATATATTTTTTTTTTACAGTTAAGTGTTCGAGGGAAAAACAAGAAGGAAAAATTGGAAGATTTCTTCAAAAGTGTAGTGAAATCAGCTGATGGTGTCATAGTTTCTGGTACAAAGGTAAGCTGGGATGTTTGGTGGCCATAACTGCTCTTAGTATACAAAGCTAACACTAAATGACAATTGCTTCTCCTTTCCTACTGTCTTTGAAGGATGTGGATGACTTCTTTGATCACGAGCGGACGTTTCTTGTAGAATATCACAACAGAGTGAAGGATGCAAGTGCAAAGTCTGATAAGATGACAAGATCTCACAAATGCAAGTTCCTTTTTATTTAAACTGTACATTGTGTTATTTCCTAATTCGCCAAATAATTTGGTGCCTGAGACCCCATTGGAAACACTTCAGTCATTTGTAAGGCAGAGAATTCCTACAAATCAGTCTTTTGGTGTCTTAAAGGGTTTTTCCAGGTCTATTTGCCTACAAACTTAAGTCAGGTAGTTGCTAACGGGCAACTACTTGCCTGTTCTACCCGGTGCCGACTGAAGAGTGGTCACCCACCTCTCCTCGCTGTGATTCAGAGTAGCTCTTCTTCTGGGCTGCTCTATCGAAGGGGTTTTACTGCTGACATCATGCTGATTGCCTAACTAGAGGACGTCAGCTGTCAATGGGGAGTCTGCTATCAATCAGCATGATGTTGACAATCAGGGCCCATCAACGGAGCGGAAGTGAAGCTGCTGCTCTGTCGACATTACGTCAGTGCCGTTGGGAGCAGAGATCGGTGTCTGGCACTGTGGTCAGGTAGTTAGCAGCTACCTGCCTGTTAATTCTTAGGCCCTTAGTAAAATATGTAAATGGTTCTGGATGATCCCTTTAACAGAGTGTATGCAGCAGAGAGGAGAAACAGCCATGCAGCAATCATCCATTGCTATTAGAGATGAGCAAATCCATTTGTAGGACCCTGATCCACAGGCCTGTTCAATACTCCGGTGGTCACAGGATGGGAGCCCTGTGAACCCCCTCATACCCGCTGTTGCCCACGGCTCCTGATTTTGGATCAGTGTCTTTTGTTGTAGCATGAACTAATCAAAAGTGAAGCTGCGGATGACGGCAGGTAGAAGGCAGTACGCAGGGCACCCATCTAGCAGACACGGAGTACTGACCTAGGCTCTGGACTAGGGTCCTGCAAATGTATTCACTCATCTCTACTTACCATTTTTGGAACCATTACCTGTTAGCAGAATGAATCCTTCCCCTGGCCTCTGCTTTCTTCTTGGCTGCATATCTTAACCCTTGTAAATACGTTTAGCCATCTCTTTCTGTAATTTCCATAGACTTGAATAGAGAGAGCTGTGAATAAGCCACATATTTAGCCAGTCTACGTCTGCTGCATGTCATAGCCAGGATGGGGAAAACCCGAAAGGAATGAGGGACCTTATGAGTGAAACACTCAGTCCAAATTTGGGGCACAGTGGCAGGGTCCTGATGGATTGCACTGGCACCTGGGGGCCCAGCAATCCCTTTCAGGTGCATCCTGTACATATACCATTCAAAACGGTAAAATCACACAGGTTCTTATACAGAAACAGGTTTATTGGTAAATGACAGGTCCATACACAACCTGGTAGCCAAATGACCCCTCCTAATCGTCAGCATATTTAGAATTTGTAGTCTTTTGTTCTTCATATTGTTGATATTGCCATGGCAGCACATTTTGAAAAGGTTTGTCCCTGGATAGTGATGAGCTAATATACTCGTTACTCGAGACTTTCCGAGCACGCTCGGAGGTCCTCCGAGTATTTTTTAGTGCTCGGAGATTTAGTTTTCCTCACCGCAGCTGAATGATTTACATCTGTTAGCCAGCATAAGTACATGTGGGGATTCCCTAGCAACCAGGCAACCCCCACATGTACTTATGCTGGCTAACAGATGTAAATCATTCAGCTGCATTGATGAAAACTAAATCTCTGAGCACTAAAAAATACTTGGAGGACACCCGAGCGTGCTCGGGAAATTTCGAGTAACGAGTATATTCGCTTATCACTAGTCCTGGATAATATTTTCTTCCCATCTTTTGTTGTAGGTGTCGCTGATGATTATAACAGAATAGGCTCCTCCATGTACGCCTTGGGAACCCAAGATAACACTGACATATGCAAGTAAGATGCACATAATAGAAATGCTTTTACATAGAAATTTTAGATCGTATCCTTGGAAGCAGTATGTGTCGATTTTTTTTTTTTTTTTTTTTTTTTTTAAATTTAATTTTTTTAAATCCATTATACAAGCATTTCTATCACTCCTCCCCACTCCAGCAGGTGTATAGAGCAGGCTCATGAGCTGATCGCACTCCACGGAAGGCAGTTGCCACCGCTCCGATCTCTACCTGTTTATTACCCACTTACGTCTTGCTGTCAATTTCTGACAATGGAATTAAGTGGGTCATTAATTTGGGCGCCTATCGCACCCATCTAACCCATTTGTGGGGTGCTGATGGGATGCCATGGTAGCTGGTGTGTGCTAAAGAACCTCATCGCTGTCACCTTGGTGCTGCTTATGAGATTGTAAAGCTGCCTACATACTGCAGTATGTTATACAAGTGATCAACTTTTGAAATATTCAATACAGCCATGCGTAATAAAAATCCAGTTTACTAAAATGCAACATGATTTAACCCATACGGTAAGTACCATAAAGGAACAAAAAAATTCAACCATCAGAATTTTTTGGTCACTGCACCCTAAATCAAGCAATAAAAAGTTATCAAAATGTTGTATGTATCATAATTTGATGCTAGTAAAAACTACATCTTGGCATGAAATGTGGCCGCTGTGGGGACACAGCTACGATCGGTGGAACAAGTGATGGTCTAGTAATAGTCCCCTCCATTATCATCCCTTTTCTTTTCCTCTCGCCCACAGATTTTTCCTAAGAGTGTCTGAATTGTTCGACAAAACCCGGGTATGTATTTCTATTATTAATACCGCGTGGAATAATAATAATAATCTCTTTATTTATATAGCGCCAACATATTCCTAAATAATTGCCACGTTATTACAAACGACTGTAGCTAAGCTTGGTCAGGATGACCATTACTGTACCTTTGTGACAGTGAAAATGAAATCTTAATATTATTGCTTGATATGTGAACACAAAGGAATTTCCATGCTTTGAGATTGTATCAAGGTTGCAGATAATGGCTTTGAGTAGATTTGCACTCCCTCAACCCTCAAAGCTATCGGAGCCTGGCTGTTGGAATGTACTTGGCTATGTTTTACTGTGAGATGCTGCAGCACATCAGAGAAAACATAGTATGAAGTGCCGTCCGTGAACTATAGGGAGAGATGTGACTAATTCAGCGCGTCTAAACTCCAGGTGATGTGTTTTGTTTTTTTAATTTTACCGTATACAGCTCGTTGCTGAGATTACCGGCCACCGATGCTGCCTTACCGCAGTTGCCGGTCTTCTAAGCCAAGAATGCTTCACTTGGGAGCTCTTGTTAAGGGCACAGTCAGACGGCCATATAACACACTGCCGTATAATACGGACGACGATCGCGATGCAGTGCACGGACTGGCCAACGCCTCTCCTGACCTGATCTTGACAGCTGCTTAGAAAATCAAGCTGTGGCGCTCCAGTCAGGAGAGCCACCAGCCACTGTGTTATACGGCTGTCTGACTTTGCCCTAATAGAGCTTGTAAGCACCGCTCTGAAGGTGGCCAGATTTCTTCACTCCTTCCTTGTTTTAGAGATCAAGGTAGCGATGCTTGCAGCCTCGAAGAGCGCACAGATAGGGTATCGTATTTCCTAATTTCTTCTACTGCGTGTGAAATGGAAGATGTCTTCCACCCATCCATCTCAAAGCAATTGCATTTCTGTCCAGAAGTGTAGCTTCCCAAAGAAATACCCTATCATGATGAAACCATAATTCCTCCTCCGGAATTCTGGGTTAAGATCAGCAGGTGCTTCCATTATTTGTGATAGGATTATTAACCAGCTCACCCAAGTACCGACATGTAAAGTGCGAAAAGTCTGCAGGAGAGTCCTAGATCTGTAACAGGCGTCGGTAGACAACTTACCAAATCAAAATAATCTTGATGGAGTTATATAGGAGTGATTGAAAAATATACAACTCTCTGTTTATTATTTGCCACTGGGGACCCCGAAAGTATGAGCTCATGGGGCATCGTTCCATTGTTCTTCTGTCAGTGAAAGTATCAGTTGTTGCCATTTACTTTTCGCAGACCATTGAGTCAAAGCTATTTTTCATGTTTAACAAGAATGTGTACAATGCAGATATAATACCGGTAGGGTCAAAAGATAATAAAATTTTAATTTTCAAAAATTTGGTCCAGCCATGTAGTGAAATTGGATTGCTGCCAGAATATTGTTTCTTGTAGCTTCTCAAGATGCGGAATCTTAAGGATTGTCACACAACTGGGTTTCTCATATGCGATCTGTAAAATGTAGAATTATCCTACTGTCGCTCCGTACTTGTACTCCCATCTTATGTAGAAATGACAAGCCCTGTGGTGGTTTATATGATCCTTCTAGTATAGCCCAAAAATAGTTCTCATCTAGGAGCATATGTGCCTCTGCACTTGGTCTAGCCTCTCGGGAAGTCCGAGTCCTCAAATACCTCAATTTGCCAGATGGGTAATACAAATCTGGATCCGCTATTGCATATCCCCTCTTTTAGTCTTTGCAGCGCTTCACTACGAGGTTTAAGCCTTTAGGAACCCCATATAATTTTCCCATAAACAATGTAGTATCTTAAAAAAATAAATAAAATAATAAAACGGGAAAAGATTTTGGGGACCATCACAGAAGAGTATTCCAACATATACAGGCATTTTGGAAGAATTGCCATCTTCACTCCTTCCTGCAAATGGCTGTGTTATTCACATCCTGGGAAAGAATCCTGCCACACGTCAGATACTGGCGGGCTGTGTTAAATAGGCAGCATCTGTCTCCAGCAAACACAGCCAGTGGTGAGTTCTGGCTGCTCTGTTAACCATTTACATGCTGCTATCTCTGACCGTGGCATTTAAATGGAACGCGCGTCAGTGTCTGCGCTCACCGACTCCCTGCTGAAGGCTGAGCTCCTTAGGAGTCCAAGATTTTCACTATATACTGCAATACTGTGATACTCTGGTACAACATAGGGGCACTAATTTTATGTAAGAAACAGTTAAAAAAAACAAAAAAAAAAAAAAAAACACATTTCAAATCAAGCTGTATCCCTACTCTCCCTTTTAAAAGTGAAGGAAAAATGTGAACCTACTTGCTATTGCCACATTTGTAGAAGTCCAGTCTATTAAAATATGGAATTAACGTAAACGCAAAATTAACGTAAAATCAGTAGACGCCATAGAAAAAATTCACAATACCACTTTTTTTTTTTCTTGGTACCCTTGCCACCCTACAAAAAAAAAGAAAATGTAATAGTCAAAACCTCATACGTACACAACATTGGTATCAATAAAAATGTCAACTCACCGCACAGCTCTAGCAGCAGAAAAATAAACATTGGATAGCACTCTGCCGTATTATACAGCAGTGTGTGCGAGCCCTAATACTCGGAATCAGTCTTTAAAGGGAATATGTAAGCAGGTTTATGTAATCCGACAGCAGCACGATGTAAAGGCAGAAACCCTGATTCCAGCAATGTATCACTTCGATTACTGAGTGCAGCAGTTGTGACATAATCACCGTTTTCTCAGATTTCTGTGTGCCAGAAAGTTGCTAATATTTGGGGGCATGGTTGGACCAGAAGGCATGAAACACCTAGTCCTGTCATGATCTCCTGCTGATAAAACGCTGATTTTATTGAAACTGCAAATTGTAGGTCACTAAGTGACACTTTGCTGGAATCAAGGTCTCTACTCCTACATCATGCTGCTCTTAGATTGCATAGAAAAACCTGCTACTAGATTCCCTTTAATCCATTTGCTTTATTTTTTAGTAAGGATTTTATAATCTGTGTTTAGGAGGGATGTGGGGCAGATAAACCCACAATTTTCGGCCGGTTTGTCTGCCTTTTGCAGTACCATATTGGTAGCATCATACCAACGAGACTGGAAAGGTTTCCCTTTGATGGCTTCAGAGTAATTGGACTCACTTCATCTATATATATTTTATGTTTAATCTGGTTTTTATTGAAAAGAAATTCAGAACAAGTCAAGTGACAAAGGATTCAGCAACATAACGATTAAGGAGTACAAAAAGAAATCTCATTTACAACTGTATATCAAGACCTGTAGCTAACAAGTCCCGAAATAATAGCACTTTCAGGTCAAAAGTCATTTTCGATCAAGTCCAACAAAATCTGGAAAGAAAAATAAAACCATGGCGGATGTAGGAATCCCCTATCCAGGGAGACTGTATGATTTTTGGCCAATTCATATGAAGTATCCGCTGAAAGAGAGCGACCCAAACAAGGGAAGCTAGGTCGCTCCAAATAATAATGGTATAAACACAAAAGGAAAGAATGGGACGAAGAAGAGGAATAAGGGGGGGGGGGGGGGGGGGGGGAGAAAGAAGAAGCCTGATATAAAAGGGGCAACTTGCACCCCTATGACGTCTGTCTAACCCGTATTGTTCAATCTATCTTCCTTATGGCTTAGAAAAGAGGGATTGAAAATTCTGAAAGTCCATATACAAAATCCAAGGACTTCAAACCTGCAGATATTTCTCCATTGAACCATTAACCTCAGCGGACGATTCCTCCATACTTTAAAGGCTGGTTATCTCCTTAACCCATTCAGACATATTCGGAGAATCTGCATATATTTTATATAATCCCACGGGCATGCCATCTGGACCCGGATCCTTCCCATTAGGGCACAGCTCTCCCAACCTCAGCATGACCGATGTGTAGAAATACTTGAAGCTGTCACACTTGGGTCAGGAGAGCCGCCGGCCAGTTCGTGTACTGCTTTGCATTTTGGTCCGATATATATGCCCATTTGACTGCTCCCCTAGAGAGCCATGATGGCCCCATTGGCCTTATCTGAATTGGTATCCCCCTCCAGCAGTTGCTGGGCCTCACTAGAGTTGCAAGAATTCACTTTGATCTAAATTTTCATTCATTTCTTCCGCTCTCTAGTGAAGTTGTGAGCTATATAAAGTTTCTCAAAGAATCATTTGGATGTATATTCTCTACTATTTTCAATAGCAAATTACCTTCCTTGGCTTTAATACTCTATATGGTTGGTGACACCCGATTCTGTTGAATTACTTGTCATTGACTTCTCTTACATGTGCATGGTTCTGGTGTTGTGTGGCGGAAAAAGCAACGTCTGAATGCAGCCTATCTAACCAACGATTATTAAGCATTACGACTTTAAATGATAGGAAGTCACGCTAATAGTCAGTAAGTCCGGTGACCTGCACAGCTTTTACTCTAGTTTCAATGCATGGAACTAAAGATTTTTTTGGGGGAAGTTGTGGTCACTTGTCCTTGAGTTTCTTAAGCAACGTTTTCCAGCAAATATCAGCACAAATAGAAATGTGTGTCTAGATCTATATTTAAAGGGACTGCATCCCAGTCTTGCTGCATGACTGCTGCCAGCAAAGTATCTGTAGTGTGCTCACCTACATAGTCTGACAGATCTATTGACGGGGGGACCATAGACACTGTAGAAGCGAGGGGACCGTAGACACTGTAGGGGGAAGACCCTAGACACTGTAGGGGCGGGGGGACCGTAGACACTGTAGGAGGAAGACCCTAGACACTGTAGGGGCGGGGTACCGTAGACACTCCCTGTGTATATATACTATGCAGCAAGCGCCCCCTAGTGGTAGTTGAAGGCAGCCAGGACTTGATAATTTACCTCTGTCTATGACGTAGATGTATGAGAAAAACAGGACTTCACCCTCTCGGAAATGTTACCTCTGCATGTGTCTACTGTAGCCAGTTAAGACAAGGGAGTTGTATAAACAGCTTTTTTATCCTTTCTCTAGAAAATTGAGGCGCGGATATCAGCTGATGAAGACCTGAAGCTTTCTGACCTTCTGAAATATTATTTAAGGGAATCACAAGCTGCTAAGGTAAACGGTTCACTGCGTAGATTGCTCCAACATAAGGCTTGCTTCACACGTGTTTCAATGGATTTATCGGATTTTCCTAAACGTTTCATAACAAAGTCCTTCACCCTGCAGGGTGTTTCTTGCTGCCCAAACCTGGTGAACCCCATTCAGGTCATTGAGCAGTCACAGGTAAATCCTGAGGGACCTGAATTGTCAATAAATGGAGGCTATGACTCTAGTAGATTCTTCATGCTTTGTAGTACGGTAAAGCTTCTCCCTCAGACTGACCTGGCTGGCTTTGTGCCTTAATGCAAAAGTGTAAGATGACAAATTACGTCATCCTGTGGAGATGGCCAGATACTCAGCTAGTACACAAGCATGATCGGCTATCACCTTATCGGAGCATATTCGCTCATCACCATTTGGCAGGAAAAATGCTGCGTAAAATACCTGCATTTTTTTTAGCGTTTTTTTCATACTTTTTTTTTTCTTCCCCCATTCATTTGAAAGGATAAAAATCGCTGCAAAAAAACTGACACGCTGCAGATTTGAAACAAAAACAAAAAAAAAAACCCACTTTGATCATTCAAATCTGGAAGGAAAAAATAAGCAGTGTGTGCATGAGATTCAAGAAATCTCATTCAGTTTGCTGATGCTGCAAAACATGTGAGCAAGCCCTGATGGAGAAATCCGAGATTTTGATCCGTGGGTGTCCAGATGCTGAGACCCCTGCCAATTGCAAAATGAGGAAGTGAAAGGAAAGCGCTACTATCCTCCAAGACTACACATTTGGAAGTCTATGAATTAGGCAAGAGTGTAGGGGGAGGATAACACTCAGTTGAGTACTTGTGGTCCTCAGTTTGAGCAATCATGGGGTTCCAGCCTCTGCACTCTTTTAGTCTATATAAGTGTGTCCCCGTTGGGGAGCATGGGGACTGGAATTTGACGTATCAAAAGTGTAGACCAGTGTTTCTCAAAGGTTTCTATGAAATGACAGACCAAGGGCTCATGAAGACATCTGAGCACAGACTGGACTTGCCGCTTCTCTTCTGACCTGAGCATTACAGCTTGATATGTCTGAGGTAGTGACGCTCTGATCTAGAGAGCTGTGGCCAGTCCATGCATTGCGGTCTATTCCCAGATGTAGGCATGAGTCCTTCATCTCTACTAGGCCTCACACACCTCTACTTGTGTAGCTGGGCTGTTCTGCTGCAGTTGCAAAGCTCACACCCTCCGGTCATTGACTCAGTCCACCGTCCACTACCTGACGGATGCCGCTGCTTACAGGAAAAAGCATCTGCAACGTTCACACATCAGATGTTCCCCCAGATGAGTCTCATGTTTCTGCGGCATTACAGCTGGTTACTTTACTGGTATTCGGTAGGATTACGGGAACATTATATATGGAGTACAGAGCCGTCCTTATTCTTTTCCCAGTGATCAAACTCCAAGCGGAAACTAAATCTTCTTAATCTGTTTTCTTTTTCCAATCTATTACTTTGAGTTTCTCATTTCCAGGATTTGTTGTACAGAAGATCCCGCTCGTTGGTAGATTATGAAAATGCCAATAAAGCACTAGATAAAGCGAGAGCTAAAAACAAGGATGTTCTGTCTGCGGAAACCACTCAGCAGTTAAGCTGCCAGAAGTTTGAGAAAATCTCTGAATCTGCAAAACAAGGTAAGGGGGGGGGGGAACAGTATCTGAAAGATATATGATCTGCCAGAAATGTCTCAGTAATCCTTATATTGGTCAGTGTTGGAGCGGGTGGATGCAGGGGGCTCGTACTATGGGCTAGATAGCAATAGGTGGACGGTAAT
The DNA here is from genome assembly GCF_032444005.1 of Ranitomeya imitator. NCBI lineage: Eukaryota > Metazoa > Chordata > Amphibia > Anura > Dendrobatidae > Ranitomeya > Ranitomeya imitator. The sequence continues at coordinate 710,753,709 of NC_091282.1, read as the reverse complement.
ATCTGTGCGCTTGCACCGATCCAGACCGCGGCAGAGAGGCTTGTGGTTTTTAAGAGCATTAGCCGACAGGATTACCTAAGTACACTTTTACGCCCTGTGAGCGACTCCTAATGTGACAAATACTTTTGCGCACTTCCATTATTGCACAATAATCAGTCTTATTTCACTTCCTTCTTCCTGAAACCTTTTAGCATGCTTTTATTTAACCCCTTATTTACGCATTTTGGACCTAATCGTCAACCTCAAGCATGTTTTTATGCAGGCATCACTGCCAAGGATTTAAAGGATTCAACATATAGACCTTTGCAGTGAATGCTGCTCAACCTACTGAACAGCCGCACAGCCAGCTCTTCCCTCTCCTAGTGTATCCTCACCCACCCCCTGCAGACTGTGAGCCCTCGCGGGCAGGGTCCTCCCTCCTTATGTACTCGTGTGCCTTGTTATCTGCTCATGTTTAATGTAATTGTCTATATTTGCCCCGTATTCACATGTAAAGCGCCATGGAATAAATGGCGCTATAAAAATGTATAATAATAATAAAATAATAATAATATTTGGTTTTCATCCCAATTTGCATATATCTCATCACGGCTGTGGTGGTAGATCCATCCATGCCATATTTTTTTCCCTGGCCGATAATGTAAGCTTTTCTAGAAAGGTGTTTTTTTTTTTGTTTGTTTTTTGTTTGTTTTTTTTGGGGGGGAGGGGAGGGTCGATAAACGGGGATAATCTAAACAGGCTGCAAACCATGAAACAAACAAGCAAAATTTTTGTTTGTCCGGTGAAATAGTTTTTAAGCTTAAAATCGTCATTCTCGACAGCACATCGTCCTTTGTATTCCAAACATGTGCTGCCGAGAACAATATTCAATGCGTATTAACAATTGTTAATACATGGAAATGTGTTCAGCCCGTCTACCCAGGTTATTAAATGTCCACCAACTGATCAGCCAACAAAATGCAGCCTGAGACTTGATTGTTAGTGTATTTACCCTGACATGAACACACGTTCATATCAACTCTTCTGAGAATGATATTCTTTGTGTAAGAATTAGGTTTAGGTCAGGGCTATGTGGTCAAGAATGGCCACAAAGTTGTTCTGAAGCCACTTCTTTGTTATTTTAGCTGTGTGCTTAGGGTCATTGTCTTGTTGGAAGGTGAACCTTTTGGCCAAGTCTGACGTCCAGAGCACTCTGGAAGTGGTTTTCATCCAGGACATCTCTGTACTTAGACGCATTTATGTTTCCTTCAATGGCAACCAGTCGTCCTGTCCCTGCAGCTGAAAAACACACCCATAAGCATGATGCTGCCACCACCATGTTTCACTGTTGGGATTCTATTGGGCAGGTGATGAGCAGTGCCTGGTTTTCTCCACATACACCGCTTAGAATTATCACCAAAAATGTCTGTCTTTGTCTCATCAGACCAGAGAATCTTATTTCTCATAGTCTGGGAGTCCTTCATGTGTTTTTTAGCAAACTCTATTCCGGCTTTCATATGTCTTGCACTGAGGAGAGGCTTCCATCGGGTCACTCTGTCATAAAGGACCGATTGGTGGAGGGCTGCAGTGGTAGTTGACTTTGTGGAACTTTCTCCCATATCCCTACTGCATCTCTGGAGCTCAGCCACAGTGATCTTGGGGTTCTTCTTTACCTCTCTCACCAAGGCTCTTCTCCCATGACTGCTCAGTTTGGCTGGACGGCCAGGTCTAGGAAGACTTCTGGTGGTCCCAAACTTCTTCCATTTAAGGATTATGGAGGCCACTGTGCTCTTGGGAACTTTGAGTACTGCAGAAATTCTGTTGTAACCTTGGCCAGATCTTTGCCTTGCCAAAATTCTGTCTCAGAGCTCCTTAGCCAGTTCCTTTGACCTCATGATTCTCATTTGGTCTGACATGCACTGTGAGCTGTGAGGTCTTATATAGACAGGTGTGTGCCTTTCCAAATCAAGTTCTATCAGTTTAATTAAACACAGCCAGACTCAAATGAAGGAGTAGAACCATCTCAAGGAGGATCACAAGGAAATGGACAGTATGTGACTTAAATAGGAGTGTCCGAGAAAAGGGTCTGAATGCTTATGACCTTGTGATATTTCAGTTTTTCTTTTTTAATAGATTCGCAAAAATTTCTACATTTGTTTTTTTTCAGTCAAGATGGGGTGCAGAGTGTACATTAATAAGAAAAAAATGAACTTTTTTGAATTTACCAATTGGCTGCAAAGAAAGTGAAAAATTTAAAGGGGGGTCTGAATACTTTCCGTACCCACTGTATGTGCACTAAATCTATTATGATCGTTCAGTGTGCGTCCTTTAGCTTGGTCTGCTTATGTAAACCACATGAAACGATTGGCAATCTGTAAATCTTTACCTGTCATTTAGTTTTTAAAAATATACATGAAGATTAGAAACTGTTTCATAATATCAGTGAAATTTGCTTTTTCTCTATCGCTTCATTGGGGGACACAGGAACCTTGGGGTGTATGCCACTGCCACTAGGAGGCTGACACTATGCAAATAAAAAAAGTTAGCTCCTCGTCTGCAGCGTACACCCTACCGACAGGAAGTAGGATATCCAGGTTAGCTTAGTAGTAAGTAGGAGGTGGACACGGGCCTCTCTCTCTCTCTTTCTCTCTCTTTCTCTCTCTTTCTTTCTCTCTCTCTCTCTCTCTCTCTCTCTCTCAAGATTGGGGGGGGGGGGAATTTCCTTTATTTTAATAGTGGGCCCCTTAATTCAGGTTACCTTTGCAGCAGTTTTAGGGCTCTCCTCGCCGCTTCCCCCGTCCTCCGGTGGTCATCTGATGTAATCTAGGTCCCGGCTTCTTCCGGGCCTAACTGCAGAGTGGGCATCAGGGATCTTTTCCCCTTTAATTTTGGAGGTATTGGGGGCTGCAGGCGTTGTTTTGCAGCGGTTTTCAATCCTCCGCGCTGATCCCCCATCCTTCGGCGGTCACCAGCTCTAATTTAGGTCCTGGCTTCACTCGGGCCTAGCTGCAGGGTTGGCTCTCCCCTCTTCTTCCTGCTTTTCAGGCGGGCTTTTCTCCCGCCTATCTCTTAGTCAGCTCCTTCCTGTGGGACTTAGCCACGCCCCTGTACTTGGCTCTGCTCCCTCGGCCCGCGGCTTAGCTCCGTCCCCTTTTCCTGTCTCAAAGCAGGCTTATCAGCATGTGTCCCTGCAGTGTGCGCTTTTTCACTCCTGGACCTGAGCACCGTCTTGTGACTGCCATTTTTCCTCTTGGTGGATCCAGATTGTACCTTTTTCCTGTGGAGCCTCCTCTTCCTGGCACAGCAGCCCTACAGTCTGGAGCTGAATACCAATACCATTGATACATAATTCAGATAAATATTCCGGGAAAACATCCCATATCAATTAGGACATAATAACCAGGACACTCCAAAAGCATATATCCTACAAAAACTCCATGGAGTACAAAGTCCAAAACACTCAAATAAAAATTCAGTAATTTTATTAATTATAATCCAAAAGATAATAAAGCATAACTACAAAATGACGACACAGACTTCAGACATGATGCTTGTACAGACAGATTAAGGCAACTGTAGTAACACACGGGGAAGATAAATCAGATACCCGTATTATATATGGTACAGCATGTACTGGAAAAGTGCTTAGTGCAATCTAAGTGCTTAAAGAAATATATAACTATATCCCAATTTGGGGAGCATAATACAATACACACTGTATAACCTACGGGACCGAAGAATATAGGTAAATGCCCAGTGCGCCGCTTATCTTACCCATGTGCCAGTGCCTGTCTCCTGCAGCAGCCCCGACGCGCGTTTCGCGCTGCAGGAGACAGGCACTGGCACATGGGTAAGATAAGCGGCGCACTGGGCATTTACCTATATTCTTCGGTCCCGTAGGTTATACAGTGTGTATTGTATTATGCTCCCCAAATTGGGATATAGTTATATATTTCTTTAAGCACTTAGATTGCACTAAGCACTTTTCCAGTACATGCTGTACCATATATAATACGGGTATCTGATTTATCTTCCCCGTGTGTTACTACAGTTGCCTTAATCTGTCTGTACAAGCATCATGTCTGAAGTCTGTGTCGTCATTTTGTAGTTATGCTTTATTATCTTTTGGATTATAATTAATAAAATTACTGAATTTTTATTTGAGTGTTTTGGACTTTGTACTCCATGGAGTTTTTGTAGGATATATAGTCTGGAGCTGAATACAGGACGACTGCACGTACTGTGAGTAGCTGCTCTGCAGCTTGACACTCTCCTCGGCTCTCCTGTCCCCTAACCACCTGGCATCAGTTAATGGGTCTGCTCATCATGCCTAATTCTAAGGGAGAGCGCTCTCGTCCTCCCACCTCCTCTTCTTCTGCTCTCATGAAACACTTTGTGCGCTCTTCGTGCAAATGCAGGCTCCTTTCAGGTCAGTTGTCTCCCCTCTGTCAGGACTGCAGCAGCCCCCCTGTGCCCACCGCCTAGGAGTGCCCTTCTGTCCCAGGTGGGAGTGAGGCCCCTATTCCAGGGTGGGCTTCCTCTCATAGTCCGTAGTGGATCTCACCAAGGTGTCCCAGACTCTGGTGTCCATACTTGATAGGTTGCCCCTCCCGACTTCCGTAGTTGCTAGTGGGTCACAGGAATCTCCGTCTGGGCCTTCCAACGCAGGCCGCAAGGGATCCAGACAGGAGCACAGTTTTAGGTCCTCTTCCCACTCCATCTCGCCCCCCCGGTCCTTCCCGGCGGTCTGCCTCTTCCCGATCCTCCTCTCCCAAGCCAGGCGAGGCGTTTTCGGATGCACCATCAGATGATGATTCAGACCTTGTTTCGGAACAAACCTCCAACATGAGGGATATGGTCCAGAGCCTCATTGTTGCGGTCAACCACACCTTTAGCATCAAGGACACCTCTACGGAACCCGCAGATCAGGTGGTTTCATTTAGACGGTCTAAACCACCTTCCAACGTCTTTGCTCCTCATAAAGAATTTGAGGAGGTACTTGCCAGGGAAAAAGAGAACCCGACCAGGCGCTTTCAAAGAGGGAAGCGCCTCTGTGTCCTGTATCCCTTTTCTCCCGAGCTCACCGCCAACTGGACAGCTTCTCCGGCGGTGGACCCGCCAGTTTCCAGACTGTCCACCAACACTGTCCTCCCGCTTACTAATGGAGCAACCCTCAAGGATGCCAATGACAGAATTATAGAATCCTTTGCAAAATCAGCCTTCGAAACGGCCACTTCTACATTATGTCCGGCTTTTGCCTCTGCTTGGGTCTCAAAATCTATAGGCAGATGGGCCAAACAACTCCGTCAGGGCATTCTTGCCTGAAGATCCGGCGGATCTCGCCGACCAGATTTCTCACGCAGGGAACTACTTGGTCTCTGCCTCCATGGATGCCGCATCTTGCGCAGCTCAGGCGTCCAGCAATATCGTGGCCATACGGACTATTTGGCTTAAGGCCTGACAGGCAGACTTGTCGTCAAAAAAGTCCCTTACCAGCCTGCCTTTCCAGGGGTCACTTCTGTTTGGCTCCATGTTGGACCAAATTATTAAGGACGCCATCGGGGGCTCCTTTCTTCCCCAGTCCAAATCTCGCCGGCCTCCTCCGAAGAGCAGTTTTGGTCCATTCGCCGTTTCGCGGCGACGGAGGAGGTTTCCCACCAGCAGAGGCCGCAGTCTCGCCAGGTTAGGAAGAAGGTTTCCTTTAAACCCACCCCTTCCTGGCGTTCCAGTAAATCCCTAGGTAGATCCTCCAGACCTGGACAGGGCACATCTTCCTCGGCATGACTCGTACCGAGACCTCAGTCTATCTCCCAGGCTGGGCGGTCGTCTCCTTCTTTTTTTTTTTTTTTTCAGAGACGTTTGGCTCGCCTAAGTGGAGGACACAAGAGTCAGGGTGGTTGTATCCTCAGGATATAAAATAGAGTTCGATTAGTGACCCCGAGATCGATTCTTCGAATCCCGTCCCCTAAGAGATCCTTCTCTGGTGCCGGGTTTCTTTGCATCCATCGCCTCCCTTCTCAGTTTGGGGGTAATCGCTCACGTCCCAGACCGGGAACGTTTCACAGATTTCTATTCGAACCTGTTTGAGGTGCCGAAGGAAAAAAAAAAAACGGCGCAGTTCGGCCCTGTCTGGATCTCAAGTTACTGAACAAAGGGATGCTCCATAGACATCCAAGACACTTATCTCCATGTTCCTATTTTCCCAGGGCATCCGAGATATCCGCGTTTTGCGGTACAGCACGACAGTTTCCAGTTTGTCACCCTGCTGTTTGGACTCGCAACCGCTCCCAGGGTTTTCACAAAAATCATGGCAGTGTTGATGGCCATTTTGTGGATCAGAGGTTTAGTGCTCTTGCAGTATCTCGACAATATCCTCAAAGGCTCCGTTTTTTTCATCAGGCCTGGGAAAGCCTGGCCATCTTTCTCGACACCCTGTCCCATTTCGGGTGGCTTGTCAAAAGGAAAAAGTCCTGCCTTGTTCCGACTCGGCGCCTGTTTTTTCTAGGCATGCTGTTCGACACCTGTCAGACAAGGGTTTTTCTTCCCAAAGAGAAGAGAGCAATCCTCCAACAGGGAGTTTCTCTCTCTACAGGGCCTTCAGCTTCTTTCCTTCCTGAAGGTCCTAAGGAGGATGGTGGCAGCGGCGGAGGCGATCCCTTCCACCCAATTCCACTCAGGACCACTTTAACAGGCCATCCTTTCACAGTGGGATGGGTCTGTTCGTTCTCTGGATCGTCCAGTTCGGCTCTCTTCCAGAGCCAATTGATCTCTCAATTGATGGCTGTCATCCCCTCTCGTCCTACAGGGCCGGTCCTACCTAATCGTTTACTAGAAGGTGGTGACGACGAACGCCAGCCTTCTCGGCTGGGGTGCCGTGTTTCACCATCTAACTGTCCAGGGACGTTGGTCGGCAGAGGAATCCTCTCTGCCGATCAACATTTTCGAGATAAGGGCCATTCTTCTGTCCCTCCGTCACTGGGAAAGGCTTCTCATGGATCTGCCAATCCGAGTTGACGGACAATGCCACGGCGGTGGCATATGTTAATCACCAGGGAGGGAATCGCAGTGCCTTGGTGATGGCCGAGGTATCCAAGATCCTCCTTTTGGGCAGAGGTGACACTTCCAGCGATATCCGCGGTGCATATTCCCGACGTGGACAACTGGGCCGCCGATTTTCTCAGCCGCGAGGGCTTTGCGGCAGGGGAATGGTCCCTGCATCAGGAGGTTTTCCATCAGATTTGCCTTCGATAGGGGACCCCGGATGTGTGCTTCATGGAGTCCCGACTGATCATGAAGGTTCCACAGATCATCTCCAGGTCCCGTGATCCTCTCACGGTGGGCGCCGATGCCCTGGCCATTTCTTGGTCGCAGTTCGTGCTTCCCTTTCTGTTTTCCTCCCCTTCATCCCAGGCTGATGAAGAAGATCAAGGCGAATGGGGTGTCGGTCATTCTGATCTCACCGGATTGGCCCAGAAGGTCTTGGTTCACAGAGTTAGTCAATCTTCTCGCGGACACCCCCTGGAGACTCCCAGACAGGTCAGATCTTCTGTCCCAAGGACCGATCTGCCACCAGAATTCTGTCGCTCAATTTAACGCCATGGCTGTTGAAACCGCGGTTCTGAGAGCGTCAGGATTTTCTGATTCACACCATGATCCAGGCTAGGAATCCGTCATCTTCCTGGGTCTATTATCGAACCTGGAAAGCCTTTTTCTGCTGGTGTGAGTCTAATTCCACCGATGTCCCTTTCTCTCCCTTCCATTCTGGCATTTCTCCAGGCAGGACGCTGACGCTGGCCTTGCCCTTAGTTCACTAAAGGGTCAGGTATCAGCCCTTTCCATTCTTTTTCAGAAGACCTTAGTTTCCCGCTCTCAGTTCAGAACCTTTCTACAAGGAGTTGCGTATGCGGCTCCTCCGTACCGGACTCCTGTGGACCCCTGGGACCTCAATCTTGTTCTGGAGGCCCTGAGGGGTTCTTCGTTTGAACCTCTCCGAGAGGTTTCCCTGTCTGTTCTGTCCTGGAAGGTGGTGTTTCTTGTGGCCATCACCTCCATTAGGCACGTCTCTGAGTTGGCGACACTTTCCTGTCGCCCCCTTTCTTGGTTCTTCACCAGGATACGGTGATTTTGCGACCTTCGCATGCCTTCCTTCCCAAGGTGGTGTCCACCTTTCACCTGAATTAGGGTATTGTCCTCACTTCCTTTTGTCTTGCTCCGACTCATTCTCTGGAGCGTTCACTGAACAGGTTAGTCCTGGTCAGGGTGGTGAGGACCTATCTGGCTAGGACCGCCCCCTTTAGGAAGACTGACTCTCTATTCGTCATTCCAGATGGTGCGCGAAGAGGCCTGCCGGCCTCCCAAGGCTACGATTGCTCGCTGGATCAGAACTGCAATTTCGGAGGCTTACCGGGTGAAGAACAGAGTGCCTCCTCCTGGGATTGCTGCTCACTCTACCCGGCAGTAAGCGCCTCCTGGGCAGTACACCATGGGGCATCTGCCCTACAGCTTTGCAAAGTGGCAACCTGGTCTTCCATTCACACGTTTGCCAAATTTTATAAGGTCCATACCTACGCTTCGGAAGATGCCAGCCTAGGCAGAAGGATCTCGCTTACGGCAGTGGCGAGTTCTCCGACCTGAATGGAGTTTTCTGCTGTTCCCTCCCAGGGACTGCTTTGGGAGGGTGCTGTGCCCCCCAATGAAGCAATAGAGAAAACAGGATTTTTGGTTGCTTACCGTAAAATCTGTTTCTCGGAGCCTTTATTGGGGGACACAGCACCCTCCCAAGTTGAACAGCTCTGTTTTATTGTGTTATATTGTTAGTTTGTTTTCTGTCTTTTACATGGTGCTTCTCCTACTGCTTTCTCACTAACTGAATATCCTACGTCCTGTCGGTAGGGTGTATACTGCAGAGGAGGAGCTAACTTTTTTATTTGCATAGTGTCAGCCTCCTGGTGGCAGCAGCATACACCCCATGGTTCCTGTGTCCCCCAATGAAGGCTCCGTGAAACAGATTTTACGGTAAGCAACCAAAAATCCTGTTTTCTCTTCTCCCATGACAGCACGACCTGAGAGAGGGTATCTGCTCATCAAGGACAGGAAACCGACAGAATAAAATGGCGGTACCTCTCCTCCGCTTCATTTTTTTGTTTCCGGTCCTTGAGGGAACCTAGCAAGTGAGCGGTACTTTGACTTGCCCAGATCTGGATGGTTTCCAGGACGGAATGCAGGCAGAGACCTCTTGGTACAAAGTCTCTGGCCAACACAAGGTTCCGGGTCTGCGCATGCTGGGGCTTCAGGAGCTCCCCGGTGGAGTGCTCGGGACTCTCTTCCGGGGCTGCGCACGTGCGGGGTGCGCTGTTGGGATCCCGGTGCACACTTGCAATGAGTGCGCCGGAAAGTGAGCCCACCCGGGACTGCGCCGGGGGATATTCGGTACGTTCCGATGACGTAGTGTTCTGGAAACTACAGCGGACATCCGGGTTTGTCTGCGCAGGACTGGCTGAGGGTCCCTACCCACAGCGCGCCGAATTCAACAATTCGAAATCGGGCTGGATGGAGGTGTGCCTGGTCCATCCCGGTATGAGGAATGGATGTGCAGCTGCAGGCGCCACAGCAACCAGTACAGCTCCACCATCGCCAGGGATGCAGCAGTGGCAGTTGGGCAAGCAGCAAGACCAGCCTGAAGAGTAAGGCAGGTCATAAGTCCACCTCCAGGGGAGAACGATCTTCTGAACTGATCCAGCTCTCATCTCCAGTACCATAGATTGATCAGCTGAATGGTGAATGATCTACCCGAAAGTTCACCATATTATATGGGTTCCCCTTTTCTTTATTTTTATTTTTTTACTAGGAAAGGCCCCTGAAATGTAGCACCAAGCAGAACAATAAGGAGGGTGCTCTGTGCAGGGAAGATTTACCCTGCACTTATGTTAAAAGACCACATCTTGATTGCATACAGTGAACCATCTTGGAGGAAACCCCCGGGTTTGCTACGGACCTTAAAGGTACCTTCACACATAACGATATCCTTAACGATATCGTTGCTTTTTGTGACGTATCAACGATATCGTTAAGGAAATCGTTATGTGTGACAGCGACCAACGATCAGGCCCCTGCTGGGAGATCGTTGGTCGCTGAACAAAGTCCAGAACTTTATTTCGTCCCTGGATCTCCCGTGGACATCGCTGGATCGGCGTGTGTGACACCGATCCAGCGATGTCTTCACTGGTAACCAGGGTAAACATCGGGTAACTAAGCGCAGGGCCGCGCTTTAGTAACCCGATGTTTACCCTGGTTACCAGCGTAAAAGTAAAAAAAACAAACACTACATACTTACCTACCGCTGTCTGTCCCCGGCGCTGTGCTCTGCACTCCTCCTGTACTGGCTGTGAGCGTCGGTCAGCCGGAAAGCAGAGCGGTGACGTCACCGCTCTGCTTTCCGGCCGCTGTGCTCACAGCCAGTACAGGAGGAGTGCAGAGAAGCAGAGCGCCGGGGACAGACAGCGGTAGGTAAGTATGTACTGTTTGTTTTTTTTACTTTTACGCTGGTAACCAGGGTAAACATCGGGTTACTAAGCGCGGCCCTGCGCTTAGTTACCCGATGTTTACCCTGGTTACCCGGGGACTTCGGGATCGTTGGTCGCTGGAGAGCTGTCTGTGTGACAGCTCTCCAGCGACCAAACAGCGACGCTGCAGCGATCCGGATCGTTGTCGGTATCGCTGCAGCGTCGCTGAGTGTGAAGGGGCCTTAAGTCCATAATTAGATCAGAAGTCCAGGATTCATTAAAACACCTAATGAAGCAGAAAGGGGAGGAAAGATCAAGACTGCAGTCATCTGAGTCTGAGGGTTCAGTAACATTAAAGGATAGGGAGGATTCTGATTTTTCTGGCTCCTCTTCCTCCTCTGATAGTGATATGGATAGGCCTTGTTTTCCATCAGAGGACACGGGAAAGGCTGGTCAGAGCAATCATGTCAACTATGGACAGAGCTGATTCTAAGATCCCTAGAACAGTCCAGGACATCATGTTCGGGGGGGTCTGGAACAGAGGAAAAGTGCTCTTTCCCGGTCAATGAAAAAATCAAAATGCTCATTGGTAAGGAATGGAAGAAACCGGAGCGTAAAGACCCGCTACCATCTTCGTCAAAAAGAAGATATCCATTTGACAAAGAAGCAGCAAGCGAATGGGATAAAACTCTTAAAATCAATGTGGCTATAGCAAAATCAGCAAAAAAAAAGTCTACCTTGCCCTTTGAAGACCTGGGGCCTCTTAAAGACCCCCTGAACAAGACAACAGAGGTTTACTTGAAACATGCATGGGAAGCATCAGTAGGGTCGTTAAAACCGGCAATAGAGGTAACCTGCACAGCTAGATCCATGATGGTGTGGCTACAGCAGCTTGAGGACCAGATAAAGAACATCACCCCTAGGGATAAGATCTTGGCAAACCTTCCACTGATGCAAGGAGCTGCTGCTTTCCGGGCTGACACCTTGGCAGGTTAGGTTAGGGGCTAGGCCAGCAAATCTAACGCAGCCTGCAGAGCTTTGTGGCTCAAAAGCTAGCCTGGGGATGCACAATCCAGACTGTGCTCAGTCCCTTGTGAAGGGAAATATCTTTTTGTTCAGGCACTGGATGATTAGATAAAGTAGCAGATGAGAAGAAAGGGTTTCCCAATGTATCCCTTCCACAGTACAAAAGTTCCTTTCGTAGGAGGAAGTATAACAGGAACAAATCTATCTGCGCTAGCGGGATTGGCAAACGCGATCCCTTTTGGGACATTGCGTTAGCGCAGTCCGTAGCGCTATGCGCTAAACGGACTTCCCTAACGCAATGTGAACCTAGAGAACAAAGGAGGTGGAAGGAGAAGAAATCAAGGAGCGGAGGCTTCATGTTTGGGGACCCCTCTGCAGAGAGCCGAAAGCCCTTTTAAGTGATTGGTTTCCCCAGGTAGGAGGAAGGCTGTCCCACTTCCAACCTGCCTGGGAGAAAATCTCTTCCAATACCTGGATCCTGAATTTAATAAAATCAGGACTAAAACTGGAGTTCAGGTCCACTCCCAGGCACAACTTCAAGATCTCCTCCCCCCAGGTCTCTGAAAGAACAATTGGCCATAGAGACAGAAGTGTTAGGCTTACTGAAGAAACAGGTTCTGGTGGAAGTACCGATTCAGCAGCAGGGGAAGGGTTTTTATTCTCGGGACAGGCTGTGGGGGGTAATGTCCCAATTAAAGCTATATTGGAGTTTCTTCAAAGGGGGTATGGAGATGGGCCTAGCCACTAGCATCCTTAATTTTCAGGTATCTGCTTTGGGATATAATTATAACCTAGCAGCGGACAGATGAATAGTTAGTTTAATTAAAGCATGTCCTATGTAAAGACCAATTCCAACCCCAAAAATGCCAACTTGGAACTTAAACCTAGTTCTGGAGGCACTGACAAAATCTCCCTTTGAGCCCATTGGCGAGTTACCGGCTAGTGTACGCACACTAAAGACTGTGATATTAGTGGCCCTAACATCAGTCCATAGGGTCATTGATTTACAGGCTCTATTAACCACCTGTTTATGCAGGTATCGGATGATAGGGTCATTCTGAGGCCAGATCCAGCATATCTTCCGAAGGTAGCCTCAAAGTTTCATAGAAGCCAGGAGATAGTTCTCCCCTCTTTTAGCGACCCGAAAAATACATAGAAACAGAAGCCTCATGTTGGATGTTAGGATAGCCTTGGTGCAATACTTAGCCACGTCAAGACAGTGGAGAAAGAGTGAGTCCTTTTTCTTGTCATTCCAGGGGATTAAGAAAGGTCTTAAGGGGTACCATAGCTAGATGGATTAGGTACGCCATTAGCCTTGTGTGCTCCTCTAGTAATATGCTGGTTCCTTGAAGGCCCATTCCACCAGGGCCATGGCAGCCTCCTGGACTGAGAAAGTGTAGGTGTCGATTGACAGAATATGTAAGGCAGCAACATGGTCTTCCCCTTCAACCTTCTATAAAAAATACCGTCTTAACCTGTTTTTCCTCTGATGAACTGTCCTTTGGGAGAAAGGTGTTACAAGAGGTGATCCCTCCCTAAGGTGCTTTAGATCTATATAAATCTCTCAGGTGTTGCTGTCCTGGGAGAAGAGGATAAAAATCTTAGTTACTTACTGCTAACAGGATTTTACGGTGCCCATGAAAGCACCCTTATATTCTCTTCCCATTTTTATCTCTAGTGGTGTGCATTTTTAAGGGTGTTTAAGAAAGAATGTTTATTGGTGATGGGTTATGTTACTGTCTGGAGGTCCTCTCATGCCCTGAAACCCAAACTCATGGCAGAGGAGAGATACCGCCCTTTTATTCAGTAGGTTTCCTGTCCTTGATGAGCAGATACCCTCTCTCGGTGGTGCTGTCATTGACTCTGTAAAATCCCGTTACCGGTAAGTAACTAAGACTTTTTTTTCTCCTCCTGGACTCATGATTCATTCATTAACTCTGAAATCACTGGTGAAATCTCTTCAGTGAACCCAGAGTTTCCCATTACTGAAATAGGAGATAACAGTTGGTTCTCGTAAAGTTCTATGGAGAACTGTGACTCTGGTTTCAGGAGAATTTGCAGCAGAATGCCTGTCCTCTAGTTCCCTCCTCCTCTATAGAATGTTAAAAGCACCAACTGTTATCTCCGTAAAGGAATAATCTTTCTTCGTGGAATACATATCTTGGCCCATGAATTCAGAATGAAGGATCAGTCCAGGAGGAGAAAGTAGCAGATTTTTGGGGGTAAGATGTATTACTGTACTTGTTTCTTGTTTTTCATGTGTACTATTAATTTATAAAATAAAAAAATATAATGAGTTACTTTTTAACACTTGAGCATGGGGTAGGGGAGATTTTCAAGATTTGAAGTTGGGATGAATATTATTTGTTGCACATCTGTGGGCCTAGGACAACACTTCTTGTACTGTGATGACTTTTTTTTTCATGTTGTTATCAAATCTGATTATTAATCCATGTTCATGGTTGGATTTTGTTATCTTCCAGAACTCATGGACTTTAAAACAAGAAGAGTTGCTGCTTTTCGTAAAAATCTAGTAGAGCTTGCAGAACTGGAACTTAAGCACGCCAAGGTATAAATTCTGATTTCTGCTGATTTGTCCATTTCCTTTTTTTTTTTTTTTTTTTTGTTCCTTGGTGTCCAGGGCTTTTATAACACCCCGATAATTGTTGCTATGGTAAAGCTCTGGGAAATCTGCCAAGCTGCGCAGTTCTGTGAAGTGTACTAGTGCCGAAAAACATGTTACCAATTGTTAATCCTGACATATTCGCTCTTTGAAACAATCAATCAGTTGTTTCCTGTTGTTTTTACTCTTCTATTCAGAAGACTGCTTCATTTTTGACGAATACTTGGAACCCTAGTGATAGAAGCTCGTGATTTACTATGCATCTGGGAACTAGATAATACAAGGACTTCTTGTTCTACTCGGGGACTTACATCCGTTGCGAGTTTGGCTGCAAAATCTGCATGTTTAGTTGCAACTTTGCAAAGGGTGAACATTTCCACAAGAAAAACTTACCTTTTTCTGCTGCACACAAAAGATTTTTGTTAAAATGTAATGCAGATTTTCGTTTGTAAATTGAAGCCTAAAATCCACAGCATTGTGGGAACATACCCGAAAAGGGGTCATGTTGGTTTAATATGCGTATTATTGGCTAATTATGCAAGTTTACAATAAGGGTTTGCAGAAACATTTTGGTTAGTTTTGGGCTTGTGTATCTTTGTACAAAGCAAGCCTAAAGCTGGCCATCCACATTAGACTTATGTCGACTGAACCCACCATATCGAGAGGGGTCGGCCAACAGTCTAATGTGTATGGGGGCGCCAGCCGATTGACAGTTGGGAGAGATCTCGATCAGACATGTCCGATTTATAGCTGCTGATCACATTGTTCTCCCTAAGATAAGCCACCAGCCGACACGTCAGTCAGCGGCTCTCTCATTGAGAACACAGGAGTGCTCAGTTACACAAGTGATTCTGTGTTCAGGGGAGTTGACTGAGATGGCTGCTGGCCGAACGATCTTTTGGACGACATCCATCTAATGGCGCATCCAATGTGTATGGCCGGCTTAAGCGAAGTCAAACAATCTCATCCATGGACATCTGAATCTACATTTACACGATCCGGAAGTAGCAGCACTTTGGATGCAGCATATTTTTACCTTCTATTGAACGCAGGTAAATCGGCATATGTTCGCTGAACCATGCGGATTCCCCGTGTCCGATAAATTATTTTGATTAAATTTTTTTTGTGAAGAATAGCGAGTCTCCGCAAAAGAAATTGACATGCTGCGATCCTGAAAGACGCGACTCATGTCAGTCTCCGCGGGTGATCCGCAGGTGCACAGTCGCATAGTGGACATGGGATTTCTAGAAATTCCATCCACTATGCTGTAACATTGGCCACTGCAGTTTGGACAGTGCATAAATGCATAGCGTCAAAACCGCAGCAATTCCTGAAGGTGGGAACTTACCTTCAGGGTCTGTAGACTCTCATCTTTGTTGACATGAGCAAACCTTGAAGCTGATTTCAACTTTAACATGGTCAATAAATGGGTTATCCTACATTGTTTTTAATTTTCTTGACATGGATATTTTCAAAATAACAAATGAACTCAATACTCTTTTTTCACCCCCCCCCCCCCCCCCCCATAGATCTGAAGGTCAGAGAACCGCTGATGGTTGGGACTTTTTTGCAGTGTCAAGTGACAAGAACCACGCATTATTGAATGTTTCTCTGATGTGCTGTTCTTGTCACCTGACCACTGCAGCCAAGCGGAGCCTTCAACAGTCTTGTGACATCAGAACAATGTGGTTATCATGTCCCTTGCCTGCAGCCTATACTGAATTGACACTGATGATGGAAAGCGAATATGACGGTGTTTTCTGTTTTGTTTTTTGTTTTTTTCCCCAATGTCTGACAACTCGTTTAATCAGTCAGTAGGAACACTGCACTCCTGGATAAGTTAGTGCTCGGATAGGGTCCCAACCCAAATCCTCCTTTAATCAGCCTAGAAGAGTACAGGTGCTTCTCACAAAATTAGAATATCATTAAAAAGTTAATTTATTTTGGTTTTTCATTGCAAAAACTGAAACTCGTATCTTATATAGTCATTACAGACTGAATGATCAATTTCAAGTGTTTATTTCTGTTAATGTTGATGATTATGGCTTACTGCCAGTAAAAACCCAAAAGTCATTATCTCACTAAATTAGAATAAGTAACAAAATACACCTGCAAAGGCTTCCAAAGCGTTTAGAAAGGTCCCTTCATCTGTTTCAGTAGGCTCCACAATCATGGGATAGACTGCTGACTTGACAGATATCCAGAAGGCAGTCATTGACACACTCCACAAGGAGGGTAAGCCACAAAAGGTCATTGCTAATGAAGCTGGCTGTTCAGAGTGCTGTATCCAAGCATATGAATGGAAAATTGAGTGGAAGGAAAATGTGTGGTAGAAAAAAGTGCACAAGCAACTGGAATAACTGTAGCCTTGAAAGGATTGTTAAAGGGAACCTGTCACCTGAATTTGGTGGGACCGGTTTTCGGTCATATGGGCGGAGTTTTCAGGCAATCTTGCCTTGCGCAGGCGTGTACTACGGAGGACAGAGAATGAACTTCAATCCAATATTGCGGCCAGCATGCAGCCAGCGAGTAAGGAAAGGGTGAATCAAACACCTGAAAACTCCGCCCATATGACCGACAACCGGTCCCGCCAAATTCAGGTGACAGGTTCCCTTTAAGCAAAGGCCATTCAAAAGTTTGGGGGAGATTCACAAGGAGTGGACTAATGCTGGAGTCATTGCTTCAAGAGCCACCACACACAAGTGTCTTACCTGTGCCAAGGAGAAAAAGAACTGGATTGGTTCTCAGTGGTCCAAGGTGTTGTTTTCAGATTAAAGTATAATTTGCATTTCATTTGGAAATCAAGGTCCCAGAATCTGAAGGAAGAGTGGAGAGGCACACAATCCAAGCCGCTTGAGGTCTAGTGTGAAGTTTCCACAATCAGTGATGGTTTTGGGAGGCATGTCATCTGCTGGTGTAGGCCCACTGTATTTTGGTCTTGATAAAGTCAGTGCGCTTCATGCTTTCCTCTGCCGACAAGCTTTTTGGAGATGGAAATTTCATTCTCCAGCAGGACTTGGCACCTGTCCACACTGGCAAAAGTACCAATACCTGGTTTAAAAACAACAGTATCACTGTGCTTCATTGGCCTACAAACTTGCCTGACCTTATCCCCATAGAGAATCTATGGGGTAATGTCAAGAGGAAGATGAGACACCAGACTCAAAAATGCAGACAAGCTGAAGGCTGCTGTCAAAGCAACCTGGGCTTCCATAGCACCTCAGGAGTGCCACAAGCTGATCGCCTCCATACCACGCCACATTGATGCAGTAATTGATGCAAAAGGAGCCCTGACCAAGTATTGAGTGCATTTACTGAACATATATTTCAGTAGGCCAACATTTCGGATTTTAAAATCATTGTTCAAGCTGGTGTTATAAAGTATTCTAATTTACTGAGATAATGACTTTGGGTTTTCATTGGCTGTAAGCCATAATCAACATTAACAGAAATAAACACTTGGAATAAATCACTCTGTGTGTAATGTCTCTATCTAATATAAGAGTTTCATTTTTTGTATTGAAGAACTGAAATAAATTAACTTTTGGATATTCTAATTTTGTGAGAAGCACCAGTATATAGGAGGATAGAGATGTGTTACAGATCCTGTCATCTTACTGGTGGGTTTTTACTGAAGATGGCTATGTTCTGTGATACTTAGCAGCGGTAGAAGTTTACATTTGTAATGAAACCCTATTGCAAATATGTTTATTGGCCAACAAACCCTGTGCATATAAAGGAAACCTGTCACCCTGAAAAATGACATTTACCATCAGATATAGGATTAATCTGCAGGTAATTGGTGTTACAGTTTTTTCTGGCTGCCGTACTGTAAGTACGTCTACCGGGAGAAAATTTATTTCTTTATCGCCTCTCATTGGGGGACACGGGAACCATGGGTGTATGCTGCTGCCACTAGGAGGCTGACACTATGCACAAAAAAAGTTAGCTCCTCCTCTGCAGTGTACACCCCACCGACTGGCATTATGCACCTCAGTTTAGCTTAGTGTCAGTAGGAGGTGGACATGGGTCTTTTATTAGACCCTTATCTACCTCAATGTGCGTCGTTTTACTTTCAGGTTTCCGGAGGGATACAGGGTGAACAGTCACACCTGTAGTCCCACAATACGGACTATGAGTACGGCGTGTACTGCCACCCCGTATCCTCATAAATCCGACTGCAGGATCAAAGACCCCCTCACTCTGGAAAGCCTGGTACACAAGCGTGCTCAGAAGATCGGTCCTGCCTCCGTCCCCCACCAACTCGCCCACCAGAGCCTGTCGGCTGGAGGAGACTAGGACGTCCATCACAGCTCCATGGACGTCTGATAACTTCCACCGTTTGAGGTTAGTAACGGACGGCGTGGGATGTTTAGGTGAGTATCCCTTTTTCCTTCCCACCTGCCCTTCTGTCCCCTAACCTTCGGTCTCCTCAGCTCATGAGGGGTTCCTGCGGATTCACTGTTCCAGGGTGCGCTGTTATTGCGGCCGCACTTTTCCCCTGTCCTGTGCCTGTCCGATCTGCTCGCCCAGCGGCCGCTCTTTTACAGGCAGCCACACGGTCTGTGGCCATATCTTGGGTCTGTGCGGCACAGCCCCCTACAGACAGCCACGCTTTTGCCTCCGGTGGCCATACCTTCCGGTCCCGCGGCCCTCTCCGGCGGCCGCCAGTTTCTAATTTAGGTCCCTTCTCCTGGGGCCTACTTCCGGCCGCGACTCCACCCACTTCCTGCGTTCTCGGGCGGGCTTTTCTCCCGCCCGACTGGCGCTGCGAGCTCTGTCCCCGGCGCCTTCTTGGTGCTCCGGGCCAGACTATTAGCCCTCCCACCCCAGGTATGCCTTGTTACGCCTCCCCCTCACAAGAGCGCGAATCCTGGCGTCCTCTTAACTTGCGATCGCCTCAGCCACACAGCTGGTCCCGGACAGGAGATTTTCAGAGGTTTGCTCCGTCTGCTTGCACTCCTGCTTCAGGGATCAACACTGGAGCACATCTTCAAAGCCGTGCAGCCTTCCATCCGAAAATCGCATCGCCTGCCGTGGGTAGCTCTGCTCTGCAGACTGACACTCTCCCCTGCCCTCCTGTCCCCCAACCTTCTGGCATTTCTCAGGGGTTCGTACGCCTTGTCTAATTCCAAGGGAGGTCACTCTCGTCCTCCTACTTCTTCCTCTACTTCCTCTGTCTTAGTCAAACACTTTGTGTGTTCGACTTGTAACTCCAAACTTCCGTCAGGTCAGTCGTCTCCCCTCTGTCAGGCCTCCACCCCAGCCTGGGCTTCCTCTCTGTCACAATCCGTGGCGGATCTAACATGGGTTTCTCAAACTCTTGTCCGTGCTTGATAGGTTGCCCCTGCAGACCCCCGCAGTAGCCAGCGGGTCGCAGAAGCCCCCGCCCGAGCCTTCCGTTGTAGGCCGCAAAAGGTCCAGACAGGAACGCCGGTCTGAGTCCTCTTCCCGTTCCATCTCTCCCCACGGTCCTTCTCTGCGGTTGGCTTCTCCCTAGTCCTCCTCTCCCGAGTCAGGCGAGGCGTTCTCTGATGCGCCTTCGGAGGATATTTCGGAGCTGGATTCGAACCAAATCTCCAACATGAGGGATATGGTTCAGAACCTCATTGGAGCGATAAATCAGACCTGTGGCATCAAAGATTCCTCTACGGAACCCGCAGACCAGGCAGTTTCGTTTAGACGGTCTAAACCACCTTCCAAGTTCTTCGCTCCTCATCCTGAATTTGAGGAGATCATGACAAGAGAAAGAGAGAATCCGTCCAGATGCTTTCAGAGAGGAAAGCGCCTTGGCGTTTTATATCCTTTTTCTCCGGAGTTCACCGCTAATTGGACGGCTTCTCCCTCGGTGGATCCTCCAGTTTCCAGGTTGTCCACCAACATGGTCCTCC
Source organism: Ranitomeya imitator (assembly GCF_032444005.1). Lineage (NCBI taxonomy): Eukaryota > Metazoa > Chordata > Amphibia > Anura > Dendrobatidae > Ranitomeya > Ranitomeya imitator. Next base: position 710,733,688 of record NC_091282.1, on the reverse strand, counting down.
CGCTACCCGGCGGGGCATCTCTGAAAGACTCTAATGATAGTTATAGAGTCCTTTGCAAAGTCAGCCTTCGAGGCGGCTGCCTCTTCTCTATGCCCGGCCTTTGCTTCCACTTGGGTTTCTAAATCCATATCCAAATGGGCCAAACAACTCCGTCAGGACATCCTGGACGGGGCTCCACCCGGACAGCTGGCGGAGCTTGCCAACCAGATTTCTCATGCGGGCGAATACCTGGTCTCCGCTTCCCTGGATGCCGCGTCTTGTGTGGCCCAGGCGTCCAGCAACGCTGTTGCCATCCGTCGGACAGTTTGGCTCAAGGCCTGGCAGGCGGACTTGTCTTCTAAGAAGTCCCTTACCAGCCTGCCTTTTCAGGGTTCACGTCTCTTTGGTTCCAAGCCGGATCAAATCGTTAAGGATGCCACCGGGGGCACAAGTTCTCTTCTTCCCCAGGCTAAACCTCGTCGCCCTCCTCCTAGATGGCAATTTCGGTCTTTTTGGCGCTTGCGGCGTCAAACGCCTTTTCCCAGCAGCAACAGAGGCCTCAGGCACGTCAAGAGAAGAAGGCAGTATCCTTTAGACCCACTCCTTCCTGGCGTTCTCGCTACCCCCAGGGTAGATCCTCCAGGTCCAGGGCTGGAAGATCCACCTTGACGTGACTCTCGGGAAGACCCCAGCTCACTTCCCAAGCTGGGTGGCCGTCTCCTCTTCTTCAGGGACGTCTGGATTTCCTCAGTAGAGGACACATGGGTCAGGGAAGTTGTATCCTCGGGATACAAGATAGAGTTCGTTTCACGACCTCGGGATCCTTTCTTTGAATCCAGACCTCCAAGAGACCCCGCTCTAGTTCCGAGTTTCTTCGCAGCCATCGCTTCTCCCCTCAAACGGTTCACAGGTTTACATTCAAACCTTTTTGTGGTACCGAAAAAAGACGTCAAGGTTCGTCCCATTCTGGATCTCAAATTGCTGAACAGGAGAGTTTGTCTGAGTCACTTCAGGATGGAATCCCTTCGTTCAGTAATTGCTTCCATGGAGGCTCAGGAATTTCTGTGTTCCATAGATATTCAGGACGCCTACCTCCATGTCCCAATATTCCCGGGACATCACCGATTCCTGCGCTTTGCGGTGCTCCAGGACCATTTTCAGTTCGTCGCCCTGCTGTTCGGTCTTGCAACCGCTCCCAGGGTTTTCACGAAAATCATGGCGGCGCTGATAGCCATGTTGAGGGTCAGAGGCCTGGTTCTGTTTCCGTACCTCGACGGCATCCTCATCAAGGCTCCGTCCTTTTCTCAGGCTCACGAAAGTCTGTCCATCGTCCTCGACACCCTAGCCCGCTTCGGGTGGCTGGTCAACCGGAAGAAGCCCTGCCTTATTCCTTCTCAGTGCATCGTTTTTCTGGGCATGTTCTTCGACACTCGTCAAAACAAAGTCTTCCTTCCTGAGGACAAGGAATCCACCCTTCGTCGGGACGTACGCTCACTTCAGGGTCCTTGTCTTCCTTCCTTCCGATCGGCCATGAAGGTTCTGGGGAGGATGGTAGCAACATTGGAAGCGATTCCATTCGCCCAATTTCACTCGCGTCCTCTTCAGCAGGCCATCCTGTCTCAGTGGGACAGGTCTGTTTTCTCCCTGGATCGTCCGATCCCCCTCTCTCCCCGGGTCAAACGGTCACTCAACTGGTGGCTGACGTCACCTCTAATCTCCATGGGCAGGTTCTTCCTTCCAGTTCACTGGCAGGTTCTTCCTTCCAGTTCACTGGCAGGTGGTGATGACAGACGCCAGCCTGCTCGGCTGGGGTGCTGTGTTTCGCCACCTGACTGTTCAAGGTCGTTGGTCGGCGCAGAAGTCTTCTCTGCCGATCAACGTACTCGAGATTCGGGCCATATTTCGCTCCCTTCGTCACTGGGAAGGGATTCTCAGGGGTCTACCTATCCGAATCCAGACAGACAATGTCACGGCGGTGGCATATGTCAACCATCAAGGGGGGACTCAGAGCTCCTTGGCCGAGGTATCCAAGATCCTCCTCTGGGCAGAGGCAACGGTTCCGGTGATATCCGCAGTACATATCCCCGGCGTGGACAATTGGGCCGCCGACTTTCTCAGCCGCGAGGGCCTTGCGTCAGGGGAATGGTCCTTGCATCAGGAGGTCTTCCATCAGATTTGTCTTCGATGGGGGACTCCAGACGTGGATCTCACGGCGTCTCGAATGAACAGGAAGGTACCTCGGTTCGTCTCCAGGTCCCGCGATCCACTCGCAGTGGGCGTCGACGCTCTGGCCATTCCTTGGTCGCAGTTCGTGCTCCCCTATCTATTTCCACCCCTGCCCTTGCTTCCCAAGCTCTTGAAAAAGATCAAGGCGGAAAGGGTGCCGGTCATTCTGATTGCTCTGGATTGGCCCAGGAGGTCTTGGTTTGCGGAGTTCGTCAACCTTCTCGCAGACGCCCCCTGGCGGCTTCCAGACAGACCCGATTTGCTATGCCAGCGTCCGATCTGCCACCCGAATTCTCGGTCTCTCAGTTTGACGGCGTGGCTGTTGAGACCGCGGTTCTAAGAGCGTCCGGCCTTTCGGATCGCGTAATTCGAACTATGATCCAGGCTAGGAAGCCTCCATCTTCTAGGATCTACTATCGTACCTGGAAGGCTTACTTCCGTTGATGCGAGTCCAACTGCGTTTCACCTATGTCCTTTTCCCTGCCTTCCATTTTGGCTTTCCTTCAGGCAGGACTGGATTCGGGCCTTGCATGGGATTTGAATCTTGTGCTGGACGTTCTGAGGGGTTCTCCTTTTGAGCCCCTCAGGGAGGTTTCCCTGTCAGCTCTTTCCTGGAAGGTGGCCTTTCTTGTGGCCATCACTTCTATCCGCCGCGTTTCGGAGTTGGCGGCCCTTTCATGCTGACCACCTTTCTTGGTTATCCACCAGGACAAGGTGGTCCTCAGGCCTCCGCCTTCCTTCCTCCCTAACGTGGTTTCCACCTTCCACCTCAACAAGGATATTGTTCTACCTTCCTTCTGTCCAGCTCTGACTCATCCTCTGGAGCGATCGTTGAACAAGCTGGACCTCGTCAGGGCAGTGAGGATCTACCTGGCTAGAGCGGTCGCTTTTCGGAAGACGGATTCTCTTTGTCATTTCAGATGGCTCGCGTAGACGCCTGCCGGCTTCCAAGGCGACTATTGCTCGCTGGATCAGAACAGCAATTTTGGAGGCTTACCGGGTCAAGAACAGAGTGCCCCCCTCCTGGGGTTAAGGCTCACTCTACCCGGGCAGTCGGCGCCTCCTGGGCGGTGCACCACAGGGCTTCCACCCTACAGCTTTGCAAAGCGGCAACCTGGTCTTCCATCCACACGTTCGTCAAATTTTACAAGGTCCATACCTACGCTTCGGCGGACGCCAGCCTAGGCAGAAGGATCTTGCAGGCGGCAGTGGCGAGTCCTCTGACCTGATGGAAGTCTGTTTTTTTTCCCTCCCCAGGGACTGCTTTGGGAACGTCCCATGGTTCCTGTGTCCCCCAATGAGAGGCGATAAAGAAAACAGGATTTTTGGTTGCTTACCGTAAAATCTGTTTCTTGGAGCCTCCATTGGGGGACACAGCACCCTCCCTGGTTATTCAGTTTCTGTTGTTCGGTGTTCTATGACTGTTCTTGGGTTTACAGTTCTCATGTTCGTGGTTATGTTGTTTCAACCTTATTGTGTTTCTCCTACTGCTTTCTCACTAACTGAAGTGTATAATGCCAGTCGATGGGGTGTACACTGTAGAGGAGGAGCTGACTTTTTTGTGCATAGTGTCAGCCTCCTAGTGGCAGCAGCATACACCCATGGTTCCTGTGTCCCCCAATGGAGGCACCAAGAAACAGATTTTACGGTAAGCAACCAAAAATCCTGTTTTCCACCATGGACCGCCGGCTTTCAGTAATGGAGGCATGAATAGAACAATTACCATCACAGGTCATTCTGTGCAGCACAACTGTGCAGAGCGAGCTGCCAATGAAAGTGCCGGGGCATCCTGACAGCCACCGCTCACTGTGTACTGAGTGATGATAATTGCTCCATGACTGAAAGCTGGCAGATCCGTGGAGGGAAAAAAAACGTCATTTTCTCCCAGTAGCCACACTTTTATTACACCAGCCGGTCAGCATTGTACGTAACACTATAGTTATATGTAGATTAACTTTATATCTGCAGGTAAATAGTATTTTTTTAAGGTGACAAGCTCCCTTTAAATATAAGAAAAAAAAAACCAAACCTTAAAAATACCCCCGTATGCCATTTGTGCCGTTAACGGTGGGACTACATGTTGGAGCGACACTCTGCCCACCATGTATGTGTTTTACAATTGCACGGCATTTGACCTGGGGTGGCTCATTCGGCCGCATACTAAGATTTCTTAATTTATGGTGTTGATCGTCCTTTTCCTGCTTGTGTTCCCTCTCATTTGCAGGGTAATTTGCAGCTGCTGCAGAGTTGCTTGGCCGTGTTAAATGGTAAACCATAAAGCACACTCCGTCCTAATTTGAGTTAACCAGACCCTCCTGTCGCCTGCCACAGCTGCCACGTTTTCCATGGATTGATCAAATGGGAATTCCCAGCTGCGGAGGAGGACCCCGTACAGACATTGGGCTACCTCCATGTCAGACACAGCACTGTGCTGAAAAGCCCACACTTGGTGTATCCACATGTACCTTTATTTAGTCATTGTACACTTTCTAGTACGTCACAGATACAATCGCCATTTTTTTTTTTATTTTGGGAGGGATGCAATTAAATGCTCTGTGTAATGAATCGTCTTACTTAATTACTTAATGCCAATTTATTTACCGATGTATGTTACTCTTGGATGATGTTCGACATTCACGGTTCGAATGGATTAACATTGCCATTAGTTGTTCATTTCGTATATCCTTGTCCAAGTTCCATGTAATGATTTTTCTTAACTTTTTTTTTTTTCTTTTTAAGCCTCCGTTTATCTTGATTTACTGAACTATATTTTTTTTTATTAAACATTTTCTTAGATATCTCAGAGCGTTTTGATCTTTTTCCATTTTCTTTTTTTTTTTTTTTTCAGTTCATAACACTAACGCATCAGTATGTATGCCTTAACTTGTAAACTTCTCAAATATTGTAAAATAAACTGTGAATCCAATGATTTTTTTTAATTGACCTCGTCCTGGTCTTCCCTGATGTAGAGTAGACGCCATTACTGACTGTATAGGGTTATCACCACTGCAACATTAATTTGGTCCCTTAGAGCAGACACCTGAAGCTTCACTGCGCTACCTGTGAGATTCTTCGCTGTTCAAGCAGAAATAACACAGGTCTGCAAAAAAATTTTTTCGATAGCTGTTTTGGTTATTCCACGTAATCTTTGTTTTTAAGTGCGCTGAGGGCTTATTTTTTGCGGGACGAGTTGTACTTTTGAATGACACCATTGGTTTTACCATGTCTTGTACTAGAAAACGGGAAAAAAATTCCAAGTGCGGTGAAATTGCAAAAAAAGTGCAATCCCACACTTGTTTTTTGTTTAGCTTTTTTCCTAGCTTCACTAAATTCTAAAACTGACCTGCCATTATGATTCTCCAGGTCATTTCGAGTTCATAGACCCCAAACATGTCTAGGTTATTTTTTGTCTAAGTGGTGAAAAAAATTCAAAACTTTGCCAAAAAAAAAAAATGCGCCATTTTCCAATACCCGTAGCGTCTCCATTTTTCATGATCTGGGGTCGGATGAGGGCTTATTTTTTGCGTGCCGAACTGAAATTTTTATTGATACCACTTTTGTGCAGATACGTTCTTTTGATCGCCTGTTATTGCATTTTAATGCAATGTTGCGGTGACCAAAAAATAATTCTGGCGTTTTTTTTTCTCGCTACACCGTTTGGCGATCAGGTTAATGCTTTTTTTTTATATATCGGGCGATTCTGAACGTGGCAATACCAAATATGTGTAGGTTTGTTTTTTTATATTTTATTTTGAATGGGGCGAAAGGGGGGTGATTAAAACTTTTATGTTTTTTTTTTTTCATATTTTTGAAAACATTTTTTTTTTTTTAACTTGTGCCATGCTTCAATAGCCTCCATGGGAGTCTAGAAGCTGGCACAACTCGATTGGCTCTGCTACATAGCAGCGATCATCAGATCGCCCCTAAGTAGTAGATTTACTGCATTGCTATGAGCGCCGCCCACAGGGGGTGCTCACAGCAGGCCGGCATCAGTAACCATAGAGGTCTCAAGGACCTCTATGGTTACCATCCTGATGCATCGCCGACTCCCGATCATGTGACAGGGGTCGGCGATGCGTTCACTTCCGGCCGCGCGGCCGGAAGCGCCGGTTAAATGCCGCTGTCAGCGTTTGACAGCTGCATTTAACAGGTTAATAGCGGCGGGTGAATTACGATTTCACCCGCCGCCATTGCGTGCACATGTCAGCTGTATAAAACAGCTGACATGTCGCAACTTTGATGTGGGCTCACCGCCGGAGCCCACATCGAAGCAGTGGACCCGACCTCCGCAGTAATAGTACAGCGCATGTCGGGAAGGGGTTAATGTCCTGGTGGAATCGTTCACCTTGCTCTTCACTCACAGCTCCCAAATTTTCAGTAAAGTTGTCAAGGTGGGAATGGAGGAAATGCACTTTAAAACTCATCAGACAACCTAAAGCTTGAGATGCTTTTAGCATTCGCCCGACGATTTTTTTGTAGTCCGGGTCTTGTATATCTTCAATGCATTGATGTGAATTAATTAATAGTAATTTTGACTTTCAAAACCCTAAGGTAAAAAAAATACCAAAAATTGAGAAAAATATTCTAAATTTGAAGAGAATTTTGCATTTTGTGGCAAATCCTGACATCCAGGATTTTTTTTCAATATTTTTTTCGTTTTCAGCACACCAAAATATGTGGAAATTAGATGAAAATAATCAAACAGCTTTTTAGTCGCAGACCTGTGTAATCGAAGAAGTGATGACGTTTTTTATTATCCATTGAATAAACTTTATTTTTGATATATGATGGAAAAGATCTAACTTCCAAAATGGTCAAATAGATGAATAAGCTTTTGATGGTAGTAACTTAAAATTTGCCCCTCTAGTAATCCAGCCCTTAAGGGCATAAAGATTGTGGTCACATAGGGTGCAACCGCAATCGGTCCCGGAGCATTGAAGGACCCTCCAGAGGTCAGTACAATTTTCAACTGGATAAGTGTTACACACAGCCACTGGTTCCCTGCCTCGCAATATTTGTACTGTTCACTGGCCCATGAGAGGCCAGCAGCTGATGACATCGGGCATCCCATTGAAAGAAGCGCAATGATGCTATTCCATCGGCCAGTAGTGGAGGAAGAAGGAGCTGCTCGCTGTTAAAACGGGGACAAGTGAGAAGTATGGTGTTTTAATTTGTTTGCTATATGAAGGACCATTGTGGCCACAATGGGGGACGTTATTGCTGCATGGGGCCACAATGGACATTATTACTGTATGGGGCCACAATGAGGGACATTCATTACTATATTGGGGACATTATTGCTGTATTGGGCCACAATGGGGGACATTACTGTATGGGGCCACAATGGGGGACATTACTGTATGGGTGACATGTATGGGGCCACAATGGGGGACATTACTGTATGGGTGACATTATTACTGTATGGGGCCACAATGGGGGACATTACTGTATGGGTGACATTATTACTGTATGGGGCCACAATGGGGGACATTATTACTGTATGGGGCCACAATGCGGACTTTACAACTGTATGGACCACAATGGGGGACATTACTGTATGGGACATTATTGCTGAATGGTACCACAATGGGGGACTTTACAACTGTATAGACCACAATGGGGGACATGATTACTGTATGGGACCATGGGGGGTACATTATTACTGTATGGGGCCACAATGGAAGACTTCACAACTGTATGGACCACAATGGGGACATTATGACTGTATGGACCACAATGTGGGACATTATTATTCTATGGGACCAAAATACATACTGTATTTTGACAAATGGTGGACACAGTTACTGTATGTAACTAAGGAGGGAGGCATTACTGCTGTATTTTGGCACAAAGATAGACATTGCTACTGTATGGGGGCAGAAAGGGGAATTTTACTATTGTACAGGGGACATGAACATTAGTACTGTATGGGGGCCTCAGAAGGGGACATTTCTCATAAGATGGCGCTAATATATCTTATTTGTAAAGATTCTGTTATAGTAGGGGGAAGAAAAGAGAGTTACTATTACTATCTATGGCACCTGAGTGGCACTACAGCACTTTATGTTTTCAACTTGCCCGGTATGTAAGTGGGGATGGCGCTCTAAGAGCAGTCAGCCAGAGATATGTGTGTTTCATTCCGCTGAGATGAGGTGTAGTCGGAAGAAGAAAATTTAAAGTGAATGACTTTATTTGGAGACCGGCAAGTCGCTGGATTTACCTGTAAGTACACACATACATGGACCAAAGAGCACCTGTGTATAACTGACACCTAACGCTATACGGTCAATGGAGGTAATATTTCTCTTAGGGTATGTGCACACACATTCTGGATGACTGCGGATATTTCCACAGCGGATTTGGAAAAACCGCAGTGCAAAACCGCTGCGGTTTTTCCTGCGGATTTATCACGGTTTCTACTGTGGATTCCGCTGTGGCTTTTCACCTGCAGTTTTCTATTGGAGCAGGTGTAAAACCGCAGCGGAGTCCGCACAAAGAAGTGACATGCTGCGGAATATAAACCGCTGTGTTTCCGCGCGTTTTTTTCTGCAGCATGTGCACTGCGGATTTTGTTTCCCATAGGTTAACATGGTACTGTAAACTCATGGGAAACTGCTGCGGATCCGCAGCAAAATCCACAGCATGTGCACATACCCTTAAAGAGGTTTTCCGGGTAGGATTCTTGGAGATTAGCCAACTCCGGTTCAAGTGGTTACAGAATTCACTTACCTGGGCATCAGGGTGTCAAATAATATTGAAGATTGTGAGAGACTTAATTTGAACCGGCTGCTAGGTATACTTAAACAGAAGATTACGGCATGGAGGAATTAAATTTAACAATGGCCGGGCGTGCTAACTTAATAAAGATGATACTTATGCCTCAGCTTTTGTATGTGCTACACAATGCACCGGTTTGGCTGCCTCAAAATAGATTTTATAAAATTAACGCCATTTTCCCTGATTTGATATGGAAAGGAGGTCGAGCACGTATTAAGTTAGAACTGTTGCAACGTCCAAAGGATGATGGAGGTTTGGCGGTTCCCAACCCATGGTTGTATTCCATCGGGTCCCAGTGCCAGCATTTGGTGGGATGGGGGGGATCACAATCTTATAAGCTCAGTGGGGAAGGTTATTTCTCATGTAGTTGGGAGGGGTCTGCTGTTTGCTGCTCTGGAGGTGGGTAAATTTCATCTGAATCCTAAAAGGTTTACAACTTTGGCGTTGCTTGAAAAACTGGAAAAATATAAAGCTATGGAGGGGTATAGGGGAATACACGAGATACACAGCCATTTGGTATGACCCCCGACTGACTGAACTGCTAAGTCTACGGAATTTTGGACCGTGGAGAAGAATAGGTATATGGTATGTGTAGCAGCTGCTAGATGGTGAGACATTTAACCCCTTCCCGACCTCCGCTGTACTAGTACTGCGCTGCAGGAGGTGCATTTCTGACCAGCGCAGTACTAATACGGCGCCGCCATTTTCTGGTCACCACGCGGCATCGCGCGGTGACCGGGTTCCGATGGCTGCTGTCCATGACAGCAGACCATCTCCGCACGTAGCCCCGGGGGGCTGCACCCCCCACATCGGCGATCGCTGTGATTGGCTGGTCAATTCTGACCAGCCAATCACAGCAATAAAACAATAAAGTTATTAAAAAAAATTGTGACCGGCTGTGATCTGTGCTGAGTGACTTCGCACCTCAGCCGTTACAGTGGGTGGGGTGATCACGTCACCTCACCTGATTAACCCCTAGGGCACTGATTGGCTGAACAATAGCTTCTAGCCAATCAGCACCAAAGGGGTTAATCTAAAATAGCGATTACCGCCCTGCACGCCATCTTTACCTCAGATTTGGCGTGCAGAGCGGTTGTCCAAGCCCCTCTGTGTCTCACCTGAGAAAAGAATCCATTGGTGGCCACTGTGATCAACCTGGCGATCTGCCTCCGGCTTCATCCTCCAGCTTCCTGCTGTGCTCTCTGCTGCACCTCCCCCACCCCTTTCCCATCAGCCATCCCTGTTTCAGTACCCACCTCCCCTTCCCCACCCTCCAATTGATTTTTTTTTAGCGCACTTTTTTTGCGCTTTTTTCCTGTGCGCGGCATCCTGCGCAGAGCATTCGTGCTCTTCCCATGTCCGCAGCGCTCTGATCAGTATCGCTGCTGATCAGAGACTGCGCCACGGGAATTTTTCTCTTTTTAGCTAGTTAGCGTAGCGGACTTCACAGTGTAAGCGGCGTCCGATTTTTATTTTTTTTAAAATAGTACAGTGTAGTTCTAGACGTAGCGTAGCCGGCGTCAGTGTTTGGTGACGCCCCCTTTCCCATCCTCCCTCCCTGTTCCAGTACCACCTCCCCCACCTCCAATTGAATTTTTAGCGCACTTTTTTTGCCCTTTTTTGTGTGCGCTGCGTCCTGACCAGAGCATTTGTGCGCTTCCTGTGTCCGCAGTGCTCTGATAAGTATCGCTGCTGATCAAAGACTGCGCCACAGGAATTTTTCTCTTTTTAGCTAGTTGGCGTAGGAACATCACAGTCTAAGTGACATCCGATTTTTTTTTTTTTTTTTTTAATTATAGCAGTACAGTGTAGATTTAGACGTAGCAAGGTAGCGTAGCCAGCGTCACAGCATTAGTGACGACCGATATTTTATAGAAAAAAAAATCGTATAGAGTAGTTTTATAGGTAATGTATTAGGTCTAGTCGGCGTCAGTGTTTGGTGATGTCCAATCTTGTTGTAGGGAAAAAAAATCGTACAGAGTAGTTTTATAGGTAGTGTGTTAGGTTTCAGACAGTTGGCGTCAGCGTTTAGGTTTCAGTCAGTTGGCGTCAGTGTTTGTTGCTATCGCCGGGTAATTTCTAGTGCATTAGCGGAGCGTACGTCCAGGGCTGCCACTAGAAATTTTGGGGCCCCATACTGGCAAAATTTTCGGGGCCCCCTTGACTGTCCACAGTCCCACCGCTCTCTTGGAAAATCTCCACTTCTCACCTATCACACATTAACAGTTCCCATCACCAGATCACACATATAGCCGGCAGCTTTTGTTTTGGCCAAAAGAATTTTTAAGCCGCCACCATAACACGGTAGACACTTTTGGCCGGGCCCTACTCTACTGTAACCTACTAAATATTTGTTAAAATATGCAATACAATTTAGGTATATTTTTATTTATTTTTCAATTTTTAAAATGACCAATAATACTACATACAAGGAACAAATACCACAGCACTATGACCAGATGACATATTACCACCACAGTGATCAAATAATATAAAATACAAGGAACAAATACCGCTACACCATGACCAGACCGCATATTACCACAAATGACTGAATACTACAATACTGATCAGTAATAAAAAAAAAACCCACAATACTATCACCATCAGTGCCATTATGCACAGGAGATCTGTAATTAGTAAGCAGTGTCTGTGTACAGGTAATACAGTGATCACCGGTGACATTACACACAGGAGCTCTGTATATAATGTATAGGTAATACAGTGATCACTGGTGACATTATACACAGGACCTCTGTATATAGTATACAGTGTATAGTGTCAGTGTATAGGTAACACTGACTCACCAGTGACGTCTCTAGGTGAAGTCCTTCATCTTTCATCCAGCACAGACCGCCATCACTTCATCCAGCCAGGACTCGTCTCTGCAGGAAATAAAACAGTTATCTCGAGTTCCGCTTGTAGAACACATTACTTAATTTTCCCAACTTCTACATTACACCACATGAAGAAGGCAACATAGTATCACTCTACACAGTAACAGGACCCCCCCCCATTTAAAACAGTATACTCAAAAAATAAAATGAATACATCACTGCAATAATAATATCCCTTAATTAGCCCCTATGGTAATATTCGTCATCCTAGCCCCCGTGTGTCTCATTCCAGGCTCCAGCCATATGTTCTCCCATCCTGCCCTCATGAGTATCCATTCTGCCCCATATGATCTCCCCATCCTGCCCCATCTGTCTCCATCGTATCCATCCTGCCCCATCTGTGTCCAGCACTCTGCCCCATCTGTGTCCAGCACTCTGCCCCATCTGTGTTCAGCACTCTGCCCCATCTGTGTCCAATCCTGCCCCATCTGTGTCCAGCACTCTGCCCCATCTGTGTCCAATCCTGCCCCATCTGTGTCCAGCACTCTGCCCCATCTGTGTCCAGCACTCTGCCCCATCTGTGTTCAGCACTCTGCCCCATCTGTGTCCAGCACTCTGCCCTATCTGTGTCCAGCACTCTGCCCTATCTGTGTCCAGCACTCTGCCCCATCTGTGTCCAGCACTCTGCCCCATCTGTGTTCAGCACTCTGCCCCATCTGTGTCCAGCACTCTGCCCCATCTGTGTCCAATCCTGCCCCATCTGTGTCCAGCACTCTGCCCCATCTCTGTCCAGCACTCTGCCCCGTCTCTGTCCAGCACTCTGCCCCGTCTCTGTCCAGCACTCTGCCCCGTCTCTGTCCAGCACTCTGCCCCGTCTCTGTCCAGCACTCTGCCCCATCTGTGTCCAATCCTGCCCCATCTGTTTCCAATCCTGCCTCATCTGTGTCCAGCACTCTGCCCCATCTGTGTCCAGCACTCTGCCCCCCCTGTGTCCAGCTTTCTGCCCCCCCCCCTGTGTCCAGCTTTCTGGCCTCTTTGTGTCCAGCTTTCTGCCCCCCCCTGTGTCCAGCTTTCTGCCCCCCCCCCTGTGTCCAGCTTTCTGCCCCCCCCCGTGTCCAGCTTTCTGCCCCCCCCCGTGTCCAGCTTTCTGCCCCCCCCCCCCGTGTCCAGCTTTCTGCCCCCCCTGTGTCCAGCTTTCTGCCCCCCCTGTGTCCAGCTTTCTGGCCTCCTTGTGTCCAGCTTTCTGCCCCCCCTGTGTCCAGCTTTCGGTCCTCCCTGTGTCCAGCTTTCTGCCCCCCCCCCTGTGTCCAGCTTTCTGTCCCCCCCTGTTCCTGCTTTCTGCCCCCCCCCCTGTGTCCAGCTTTCTGCCCCCCCCCCCGTGTCCAGCTTTCTGCCCCCCCCCCCCCCCCCCGTGTCCAGCTTTCTGCCCCCCCCCCCCCCGTGTCCAGCTTTACTGCCCTGGCCTCCCCCCCCCCCCGGATCGCCGCTCTCAATAATATAAAAAAAAAAAATTCTGCTTACCTGCCGCGCTCAGCCGCTCCTGCTCTCTCCACGCAGCTGCAGCGTGCACTCGCCGGCGACTGACAATGACGCCAGACGCCGGCGACCTGCACGCTGCGGCTGGCGGCTGTTAACTATTGACGCGCGGGCCCGCACGTCAATAGTGTTAAACAGCTGTAGCGCCGCTAAGGGCCCGGTTCAGCCTGCGGCTGCCGGTAGGGGCCCGGTGAGCAGGTAAGAGGGGGTCCGATGCGGGCCCCTTCTGCTCACCGGGCCCCATACGCCATTCACGGCTGTAATGCCCTGATGGCGGCCCTGCGTACGTCACATTGTTGCTGACGTCCGTTTTTCTTTTGTAAAAAAAATTTAAAAAAATTAGTTGCGTCTATTAAAGGGCACCTGTCACCCCGAAAATCGCGGGTGAGGTAAGCCCACCGGCATCAGGGGCTTATCTACAGCATTCTGTAATGCTGTAGATAAGCCCCCGATGTTACCTGAAAAAGGAGAAAAAGACGTTATATTATACTCAACCAGGGGCGGTCCCGCTGCTGGTCAGGTCGGATAGGCGTCTCCGGTCCGCTGCGGCGCCTCCTATCTTCTTTCCATGACGTCCTCTTCTGATCTTCAGCCACGGCTCCGGCGCAGGCGTACTTTGCTCTGCCCTGTTGAGGGCAGACAAAGTACTGCAGTGCGCAGGCGCCGGGCCTCTGACCTTTCCGGCGCCTGCGCACTGCAGTACTATCCTCTGCCCTCAAGAGGGCAGAGCAAAGTACGCCTGCGCCGGAGCCGTGGCTGAAGATCAGAAGAGGACGTCATGGAAAGAAGATAGGAGGCGCCGCAGCGGACCGGAGACGCCCATCCGACCTGACCAGCAGCGGGACCGCCCCTGGGTGAGTATAATCTAACGTCTTTTTCTCCTTTTTCAGGTAACATCGGGGGCTTATCTACAGCATTACAGAATGCTGTAGATAAGCCCCTGATGCCGGTGGGATTACCTCACCCGCGATTTTCGGGGTGACCGGTTCCCTTTAACTTTTTAGCGAGGCTAAAATTCCGACAATACCTGCCCAGTAAGAGGTCCAGGTACGGAATAAAGCTGTACAAACTGTGCGAGAGTACCTCAGGGTACATCCACAGATTTAGGGTCTACGAGGGGAAGGACACCCAGATTAAGCCCCCTGAATGCCCCCCTGTCCTGGGGGTGAGTGGGAAAATTGTGTGGGAATTGCTGCACCCACTGCTGGATAAGGGTTATCACCTCTTCATTGATAACTTTTACACCAGCGTACCACTCTTCAAGGCCCTCTCTGCCAGAGGTACAGCCGCATGTGGCCTCCCTAAGCCGCTAATTGGGCAAATGCTGAGAAAAAGGGAAAGCAGAGCCCAATGCAGCGACAACATGCTGGTGGCCAAGTATAAGGACAAAAGGGATGTCCTTATCCTGACCACCATACACTGTGACAACAGCACCCTTGTCACTGTTCGTGGGACCACAACACAAGTCCCAAAGCCAGATTGTATCTTTGATTACAATCGGTACATGGGGTGTGTGGATCTTTCAGATCAGGTCCTCCAACCTTACAATGCCATGCGAAAAGCCAAAGTATGGTACAAAAAAAATGGCCGCGCACATTGTACAGATGGCAATGTACAATGCTTTTGTGCTGTTCCGATCTGCAGGCAATACGGGGACCTTCCTTCAGTTTCAGGAGATAGTTATCAAGGCCCTAATGTTTGGCACTCAGGGAGGAGAGGGTCCCAGTACTTCTGAATCTGATAGTGCCCGTATTGTCCCAGGTCAACATTTCCCAGGACAGGTTCCCCAAGCAGCGAGGACAGGACAATCACAAAAACGTTGCAGAGTATGCTCCAAGAGGGGAATACGAAAGGACACAATTTACCATTGTGAAACCTGCCCTGAGTAACCTGACCTTTGCATTAAGGATTGCTTCAAAGCATACCACACGTCCACAAATTAATAAATTTTGTTTATACCCTGTTGACACAACACACTATAAATCTGATGTACCCCGCACATCTTACATATAACACCACATTATAAATTCATACACCACTAAAACAAAAAGCATTATAATCAATACTATAAAACTATGCCTCTAGATAAATTCAATCAGGGGTGTAGATTCCAAAATGGGGTCACTTGTGAGGGGTTTCCACTGCTTAGGCACATCAGGAGCTCTGCAAACGCAACATGACGCCTGCAGACCATTCCATCAAAATCTGCGATCCAAAAGTCATTCCTTGCATTCCGAGTTCTGCCGTGCACCCAAACAATGGTTTTCTCCCACATATGGGGTATCGGCGTACTCATGAGAAATTGCACAACAACTTTTGTGGTCCATTTTCTCCTTTTTTACTTGTAAAAGTAAAAAAATTGTTGCTGAAAAATCATTTTTGTGGAAAAAATTAGATTTTTTTTTTCACGGCTCTATGTTCCCGGGAGTTCAAAGTGCTCACCACAGGGCTAAATAAATTCCTTGAAGGGTCTAGTTTTCAAAATGATGTCACGTGTGGGGGCTTTCCAATGTTTAGGCACATCAGGGGCTCTTCAAACGCGATATGGCGTCCGCTATCAATTCCAACCAAATCTGCGTTCAAAAAGTCAAAAGGTGCTCCTTCCCTTTCGAGCCCTGCCGTGCACCCAAACAGTGGTTTTCCCCCACATATGGGGTATAGGTGTACTCAGAAGAAATTGCACAACTTTTGTGGTCCATTTTCTCCTTTTACACTTGTGAACATAACAAAAATCATTGCTGAAAAATCATTATTGTGGAAAAAATTAGATTTTTTTTTATTTTCATGGCTCTACGTTCTAAACTTCTGTGAAGCACCTGGGGGTTCAAAGTGCTTACCACATAACTAGATAAGTTCCTTGAAGGGTCTAGTTTTCAAAATGGGGTCACTTGTGGGGTTTTCCAATGTTTAGGCACATCAGGGGCTCTTCAAATGTGACATGGCGTCCGCTATCAATTCCGACCCAATTTGCGTTCAAAAAGTCAAAAGGTGCTCCTTCCCTTCCGAGCTCTGCCGTGCGCCCAAACAGTGGTTTTCCCCCATATATGGGGTATCGGCGTACTCAGGAGAAATTGCACAACAACGTTTGTGGTTCATTTTCTCCTTTTACAATTGTGAAAATAAAAAATTGGTGCTGAAAGATCATTTTTGTGACTAAAAAGTTAAATGTTCATTTTTGCTTCCACGTTCCTTTAGCTGCTGTGAAGCACCTGAAGGGTTAATAAACTTCTTGAATGTGGTTTTGATCAGCTTGAGGGGTGCAGTTTTTAGAATGGTGTCACTTTTGGGTATTTTCTTTCATATTGACCCCTCAAAGTGACTTCAAATGTAATGTGGTTCCTAAAACATGGTTTTGTAAAATTTGTTGAAAAAATTAGTAAACGCTGGTCAATTTTTAACCCTGACTTTCTAACGAAAAAAAATTTTGGTTCCAAAATTGTGCTGATGTAAAGTAGACATGTGGGAAATATTATTTCTTAACTACTTTGCGTGATATGACTCTCTGATTTAAGGGCATAAAAAATAAAAGTTTGAAAATTGCTAAATTTTCTAAATTTTTGCCAAATTTCCATTTTTTTCCCACAAATAAACACAAGTCATATCAATTTTTTTTTACCACTAACATGAAGTACAATATGTCACGAGAAAACAATGTCCGAATCATCAGGATCCGTTGAAGCGTTCCAGAGTTATTACCTCATAAAGTGACAGTGGTCAGAAGTGTAAAAATTGGCCTGATCAGAAAGGTGAAAACAGGCTGGGTCTCGAAGGGGTTAAAACATTTGAAACACTCAGGAAGGAGTTCCCTTTGGAGCATAATATGTTCTACCAGTATCTGCAGTTGCGACACGCATTCTCTAAACAGTGGAGAAGGGCACCGATAGTGATACAGAGTGACAGTATGTTGCATATACTTGGTCCACAGAGGGGTACTAAGGGGTCTTATATCGCTAATTTACAGGGGATTGCTGGATACGTTTTTGGATAGACACCCATTGATGGCTAGAGCTAAATGGACAAGGGATTTGGGAGACATATCGGATGATCAGTGGGAGTTGATTTTACAATATGTCCCTAGAATATCTATATATATGTGAATCTGGGAGGGTGTCGCAGTTATTCACTTTACATAGGGTATACAGGACACCTGTGTGGATGAAAAAAGCTGGACTAAGGGCGGACTCTGGATGCCCGAGATGTACGATGGATGAAGCTGATATTCTTCATAGGCCGGGATCTCACATGCGAGAAACACGTCCGTGTCTCACATGTGAAATCCAAGCTCTGGCGCCGACACTCCAGAGCGGAGTGTGCGGCCGCATAGCAACACATGGAGCCGCACGCTCCGCTCTGGAGTGCCGGCACCAGAGCTTGGATTTCACATGCGAGACACAGACGTGTTTCTCGCATGTGTGATCCCGGCCTTATGCTATCTTCTTGTCCAAGACTACAGGTATTTTGGATTGTGGTCCTAAATTTAGTGGAAAGAGTGTCAGAAGCAACTATTACTCGAGATCCATTGACGTGTATTTTAGGACATGTAGAGGAGGTGGCGTCGGATGAATGTGGTAGGCTAGCAATAGCCAGACCGCTTTACGTTGCAAGGAAAACTATCACATTGCACTGGTTAGATGAAAATCCTCCTACTGGGAAGGAATTTGTAGATAGAGTTAATTTTGTAATCCTTGTGGAGCGAAGCGTGTACATGAAAAGAGGCAAGATGAACCACTACGAGAACATCTGGGGGGGGGGGCTAGTTGGACTTTCCCCGATTGGCTTCCGCAGAACTCGTCAAAAATAGGATATTAAGGTTATAAAAGAGTGTACAACATTGTAATACATGGATAATGATTGCAGAAGGCCACAAATGTGCATGTGTCTGCACAAACGGTTAGAAATTGACTCCATGAGGGTGGTCTGAGTGCCTGACGTCCACAGATGGGACTGTTGTAAAAAAGTCACAGTAAATAAGCAAGTGCTAGTCAAAAAATGAACTTTGACTTTTTTTTTACAACAGAGTATTTTTTGACCTCTCTGTGCGCTTTTGTGTCTTCAAGTTCTTTGGTGGTGTGAATAGGTTTCTACAGACTTGTACGCTATGCAGGTGGCCCATGAGTTTTTGGTTTTATAATTGTTCTCTTGTTTCTACAAGACTGGGGAGTCCACCACTCCTCTGTGGGTTATTTGCATTGTAGCTGTTCCATCCTGCATGTTCTACATGGATATTTTCTCTCTGAACCCTTCTCATACAGGTACTATACAGATGATCAGGTTTTTTAAATACATCAGATAGGGATTATATACATTAGACAGGATTGCTCTATTATGGGTATACCTTGGCGATTGGTGGAGCAGCTTAACATACTTTTTTTTCCCAAAAAAACGTATTAACTAAATACCCTGTATTTTTTCATTTTTTGACTAGCACTTGCTTATTTACTGTGACTTTTTTTTACAACAGAGTATTATTGACCTCTCTGTGCGCTTTTGTGTCTTCAAGTTCTTTGGTGGTGTGAACAGGTTCCTACAGACTTGTTCACTGTGCAAGTAGCCCATGTGTTTTTGGTTTTATAGGCTAGTGACTGTGTTTGTTTGTTTTTGTTTACTTACCAACTTAGTAATGAGGTTGTTACTAGGACTTGGTGTTAATGACAGCTGCTAGCACCAAGCCCTAATCCCATTACTCTGAAGCTACTGCATACAGTGCCTTGCAAAAGTATTCAGGCCCCTGCAACTTTTCAACCTTTTCCCACATATCATGCTTCAAACATAAAGATACCAAATGTACATTTTTGGTGAAAAATCAACAAGTGGAACACAATTGTGAAGTTTAATGAAATGTATTGGTTATTTTAAATTTTTGTGGAAATTCAAAAACTGAAAAGTGGGGCATGCAATATTATTCGGCCCCTTTACTTTCAGTGCAGCAAACTCACTCCTGAAGTTCATTGTGGATCTCTGAATGATCCAATGTTGTCCTAAATGCCTAATGATGATAAATATAATCCACCTGTGTGTAATCAAGTCTCCGTATAAATGCACCTGCTCTGTGATAGTCTCAGGCCGGCTTCACACTTGCGAGTTTTACGGACGTAAGAACGCAGAAACTACGTCCGTAAAACTCGCAAAACATACGGTACAATTATTCTCTATGCCCCTGCTCCTATCTGCCGTATTAAACTGATCAGTATTATACGGCTTTCTACGGCCGTAGAAAATCGCAGCATGCTGCGTTTGTCACCGTATTGCGCAAATAAAACGTCAATGAAAGTCTATGGAAGCCCCAAAAATACGGATCACACACGGACCAGCAGTGTGACTTGCGAGAAATACGCAGCGGTGTTAGCGAGAAAAGCCGGTAATTCATTGCGGTGTACAGTAAAATCACACTGACAGCTTCCAGTAGAATAGGTAGAATAAATGTGTACACATAGAATAGGTATATATATATATATATATATATATATATATATATATATATATATATATATATATACATGTGTCAGTGAGACACACATATATATATATATATTAATATTTCTTCCAGCGCTAGACAGCTTTAAAACCGGCTTTTCATTTCTCCTTCCTAAACCTGACATGATATGAGACCTGGTTTACATACAGTAAACCATCTCATATCACCATTTTTTTGCATATTCCACACTACTAATGTTAGTAGTGTGTCTATGCAAAATTTGGCCGTTCTAGCTAGCAAATTAAGGGGTTAAATGGCGGAAAAAATTGGCGTGAGCTCCCGCACAATTTTCTCCGCCAGAGTAGTAAAGCCAGTGACTGTGGGCAGATATTAATAGCCTGGAGAGGGTCCACGGTTATTGCCCCCCCCCCCGGCTAAAGACATCTGCCCCCAGCCACCCCAGAAAAGGCACATCTGGAAGATGCGCCTATTCTGGCACTTGGCCACTCTCTTCCCATTCCCGTGTAGCGGTGGGATATGGGGTAATGAAGGGTTAATGCCACCTTGCTATTGTAAGGTGACATTAAGCCAGATTAATAATGGAGAGGCGTCAATTATGACACCTATCCATTATTAAATCAATACAAGTAAAGGGTTAAAAAAATACACAAACACATTATTAAAAATTATTTTAGTGAAATAAAAACAAAGGTTGTTTTAATATTTTATTGAACGCCCAATCCAATCACTGAAGACCCTCGTTCTGTAACCAAAAAAACATAATAAACCAACAATATCCTTACCTTCCGCAGATCTGTAAAGTCCAACGATGTAAATCCATCTGAAGGGGTTAAAATATTTTGCAGGCACGAGCTTTGCTAATGCAACGTCGCTCATGTCTGCAAAACCCCGGAGAATGTAGGTAAAGTAGGTCATTGACCTATATTTACCTGCATTTGCGGTGAGGCGCCCTCTGCTGGTTGTTCCTAGATCGTGGGAACTTTCCTAGAAAGCTCCCTGGCTCGAGTTCATATGAGGACAACCAGCAGAGGGCGCCCTCTTATGATCTCGAGCCAGGGAGCTTTCTGTTAGAATGGCCAAGTCAAAGTCCAGACCTCAATCCAATCGAGAATCTGTGGAAAGAGCTGAAAACTGCTGTTCACAAACGATCTCCATCAAACCTCGCTGAGCTCGAGCTGTTTGTCAAGGAACAATGGGCAATAATTTCAGTCTCTCGATGTACAAAACTGATAGAGACATACCCCAAGCGACTTGCAGCTGTAATCTCAGCAAAAAGTGGAGCAACAAAGTATTAAGTTAAAGGGGCCGAATAATATTGCACGCCCCACTTTTCAGTTTTTGAATTTCCACAATTGTGTTCCACTTGTTGATTCACCAAAAATTTACATTTGGTATCTTTATGTTTGAAGCATGATATGTGGGGAAAGGTTGAAAAGTTCCAGGGGGCTGAATACTTTTGGAAGGCACTGTATCTTTATTAAACTCAAAAAAGCCTTCAGTACTGTACAAAATCGCAGCAAAAATCGCATCAAAACGAGAATTTTTGCCGCAACGTTTTTGCTCTCGAGAGGCAGAGACCTTGCAGAAATTTCTGTATGCTTATGCTCAATGTGCGCACATAGCCTTATATGGGATAATTCAGGGACGGCTCATCACTAATTTTGGTTCAAGCTATTTTCTTCTATAGTTACACTCGTAAAATGCTTAACGCAATATCAGGATTCTGACATTGATTTCCAAAGTAAATACACCAGAGTCATCAGGTTTCATAGATGCATTTCTTCTTCTTCTTCTTCTTCTTCTTTATTTTTTTTATATAGCGCTAACATATTCCGCAGCGCTTTACAGTTTTTGCACACATTATCATCACTGTCCCCGATGGAGCTCACAATCTAGAATCCCTATCAGTATGTCTTTGGAATGTGGGAGGAAACCGGAGTGCCCGGAGGAAACCCACGCAAACACGGAGAGAACATACAAACTCTTTGCAGATGTTGTCCTGGGTGGGATTAGAACCCAGGACCCCAGCGCTGCAAGGCTGCAGTGCTAACCACTGTGCCACCGTGCCGCCCCTTTGCATTTAATAATGAATGCAGTTTATGTGAATTCTGGTGACATCCACTTTTAAGGGTTTGTCTCATCACAGCTTCCAACCGTGCAGAAATCTCTCCAGAAGTGGCAGCTCCAGGAACCGTATCGATACACAGTGGTCATTCACACGAATGTTTAGATGGCTCAATTCTGCTAGAAAGGGAGCAGCTTTGGTTCTCGATTATACAGGGTAGTCCTGAGAGAAGTACTTTACTAGGATGTGTGTGTCCTACACACTGTGGTGGTCAAGAGTGGAAGAGCCCTGTAGGATATCTGCACGTCCTGCACACAGGGTGATCCCGAGCGGATGACTCCTCTTGGATGTCTGTATTTTCTATGTGCAGCGCCCCAGGGTCCTGGTTGTTGCAGTAATGTCATTCTTCCACCAGGGGGAGTGATGTTATGACTGATGGCAATAAAGGAGATCACTTTACCAGGTATCACAAACCACACTTCACACTCCAGCCCACCAGGGGGAGCTATGCTCCTATTTAGTAGGGCACTCTTCACAATTAGGTAAAACTGGTGGTCTGGATAGGAAGTGAGACAGAACAAGACAGAAGCGAGCTGGGCTTCACCCAGTTAGCTGCTATTTGAGCTCCACTCAGGTAGTGGGTCCCTGACAGGGGTGGGATCCTGTCAGAGGCCTAGACAGAAGGCCACGGAGCTGCGTCGGCCCGACGTGTGGCAGCATCCTAAGAAAGAGACATTGAAGGAGAATTGTGTTGCTGAGAGTGAGAAACGAAGTCTTCGCAAAAGGAGAGGAAACCAGAAGGAGTTCTGCCCTGTAAAAGGCTGCCTCCTTTCTGAGGCGCAGGATCTGGTAGCCGGAACACCGAGGGAGTCGTCTCCAAGCCTGGCTCCAGAGACCGGCAAGACAGCTAATTCCATATTAGTTGCCCGACCTTATACCCAGGATGCACGGTGGCAACTGTAGAGGCCGGGGGCGTGATAGTGTCCCTGTAAAAAGCCTCAGGCCATCAGTCATATGGGTTGTTCCTATCCATCTGGGGGACAGAGAGAGACATAACATCTAGAACACCAACATCAGTTGTGAGAACCTTATGAGAGGCTTAGCAGTAAGGTACTACAACACACAGCGCTACAGAAAGGCTACTGATTTCTACCTGGATAAGGGGACTCTGGATTTGCCTTCGGACAGGCCGGACTCTGCCCTGTGGTCCCTACTCTGGACTGTGGATGCTGAAGTCTTCAGAAAAGGTAAATAAGACTGCAACCTTGTGTTCTCGTTCTTCACTGCACCTTACACCATCCACCATCTACACACTGGGAAGCCCTGGGGACATACTTGTGATAAGGTATACCATCTAGTTGCCATAACTTCACCCCAGCGGACCCCTAAGCAGCGTCGGTCACCCTGACCGAATACCACAGATGGCGTCACGAACATTATCCCTTAAAAGACCTTTCCCTTTCTTTTACAGATGTCCCTAGGGCCACGGACCGGGTCAGCCACTGTGACATCCCCCTTGAGAGCCGAAGGACCCGGTACCGAGTACCCCACTGCCCTAACGGGGGGCGCTCCATATACACAAGGTTGGTCCTGGCCTGAGGACCCCTCTAGGATGTCTGTGTGTCCTGCATACAGGGGTGGTCTCAGGCAGAGGACCCCTCTACGATGTTTGCGTGTTCTACACACAGGATGGTCCTGAGCGAAGGTAGTATCTAGGTTATGTGCGTGTCCTGCACATGGGTGGTCCAGGGCGGAGGATGTGTGTGTGTCCTGCACAAAGGGCGGTTCTGGGTGAAGGACCCCTCTGGGATGTCTATTATAGACTGGGTTGGTCCCAGGCATACCACCCCTCTGTCTGTATTTTCTATACACAGGGGTGGTCCCGAGCGGAGGACCCCAAAAAGATATCAGCAGTGGTCCCGAGTGGAGGACCCCTCTAGGATGTCTGTGTGTCCTGTATACAGGGGGGTGGGGGGTCGTCAGGAGGAGGGACCCTCTAGGATGTCTGTGTGTCGTGTATACGGGGGGGTGTCGTCAGGAGGAAGCTTCCATATCTTTCTTTTGTTGAAAACTTCAAAAATAAAAAGAGAATACAAATCTGAGACCCGAAACCGAGAACTGCGACAGGTGTTCCGCCTCTCACTGATCCATTCACTGACAGCAAGCAGAGTGCAGCAGGACATGCACTGATGAGTGACACGAGACTTGCCTCTGCCCGGTGAAGCTCCACACTACTGCACAAGACAGCGCTGCGGAGAGTACGGGCCACAGCGACACTAGTCCACTGAAGCGCTACGCCAGTTGCTATGTTGTTCACCCCCCCCCCATTATTTCAGCGGGCCACCGTAACCACGCCCACCCTACAATCTTGGCTCCGCCTACTTGTGAGGGTGGCTAGTTGTTACGTCCTTGCTGCGCGTCGATAACTTGGTGACGTCATTGCCGTGCGACGCTCAACAACGATTATTGTTCACCCAGGAAAAGGTAAATCTATATTTTATGATTGTTAATTTGAATACAGCGAGCGGTGACGGCGGGTGTGAGGATTCGCAGTAGGCTCCTGGACAGCGTCACTGAATGTCCCGTTTTGGTAAATTGCTTGGAATTCATCCTGGAGCAGCTGGATAGGAGCAGCATGGCTGCTGTCCTGGATTTCCGCACTGTATGTGGCAGGGTTTCTATTCAGGGGTCTGGAGAACCAGGTTTATTGTCACTGTGGGGGCTCCGATGGCGCTAGGACCAGGGTGACTCCTCCTGTGGGGGTTCTGATGGCGGCAGGACCAAGGTGACTCCTCCTGTGGGGGTTCTGATGGTGGCAGGACCAGGGTGACTGCTGCTGTGGGGGTTCTGATGGTGGCAGGACCAGGGTGACTCCTCCTGTGGGGGTTCTGATGGTGGCAGGACCAGGGTGACTCCTCCTGTGGGGGTTCTGATGGCGGCAGGACCAGGGTGACTGCTCCTGTGGGGGTTCCGATGGCGGCAGGACCAGGGTGACTGCTCCTGTGGGGGTTCTGATGGTGGCAGGACCAGGGTGACTCCTCCTGTGGGGGTTCTGATGGCGGCAGGACCAGGGTGAGTCCTCCTGTGGGGGTTCTGATGGTGGCAGGACCAGGGTGACTGCTGCTGTGGGGGTTCTGATGGTGGCAGGACCAGGGTGACTCCTCCTGTGGGGGTTCTGATGGCGGCAGGACCAGGGTGACTGCTGCTGTGGGGGTTCTGATGGTGGCAGTACCAGGGTGACTGCTCCTTTTGAGGGTTCTGATGGCGGCAGGACCAGGGTGACTGCTCATGTGGGGGTTCTGATGGTGGCAGGACCAGGGTGACTGCTCATGTGGGGGTTCTGATGGTGGCAGGACCAGGCTGACTGCTCATGTGGGGGTTCTGATGGTGGCAGGACCAGGGTGACTGCTCATGTGGGGGTTCTGATGGTGGCAGGACCAGGGTGACTGCTCCTGTGGGGGTTCTGATGGTGGCAGGACCAGGGTGACTGCTGCTGTGGGGGTTCTGATGGTGGCAGGACCAGGGTGACTGCTGCTGTGGGGGTTCTGATGGTGGCAGGACCAGGGTGACTGCTCCTGTGGGGGTTCTGATGGTGGCAGGACCAGGGTGACTGCTCATGTGGGGGTTCTGATGGTGGCAGGACCAGGGTGACTGCTGCTGTGGGGGTTCTGATGGTGGCAGGACCAGGGTGACTGCTGCTGTGGGGGTTCTGATGGTGGCAGGACCAGGATGACTGCTCCTGTGGGGGTTCTGATGGTGGCAGGACCAGGGTGACTGCTCATGTGGGGGTTCTGATGGTGGCAGGACCAGGGTGACTGCTGCTGTGGGGGTTCTGATGGTGGCAGGACCAGGGTGACTGCTGCTGTGGGGGTTCTGATGGTGGCAGGACCAGGGTGACTGCTGCTGTGGGGGTTCTGATGGTGGCAGGACCAGGGTGACTGCTCATGTGGGGGTTCTGATGGTGGCAGGACCAGGGTGACTGCTGCTGTGGGGGTTCTGATGGTGGCAGGACCAGGGTGACTCCTCCTGTGGGGGTTCTGATGGTGGCAGGACCAGAGTGACTCCTCCTGTGGGGGTTCTGATGGTGGCAGGACCAGGGTGACTCCTCCTGTGGGGGTTCTGATGGTGGCAGGACCAGGGTGACTCCTCCTGTGGGGGTTCTGATGGCGGCAGGACCAGGGTGACTGCTCCTGTGGGGGTTCTGATGGCGGCAGGACCAGGGTGACTCCTCCTGTGGGGGTTCCGATGGCGGCAGGACCAGGGTGACTGCTGCTGTGGGGGTTCTGATGGCGGCAGGACCAGGGTGAGTCCTCCTGTGGGGGTTCTGATGGTGGCAGGACCAGGGTGACTGCTGCTGTGGGGGTTCTGATGGTGGCAGGACCAGGGTGACTCCTCCTGTGGGGGTTCTGATGGCGGCAGGACCAGGGTGACTGCTGCTGTGGGGGTTCTGATGGTGGCAGTACCAGGGTGACTGCTCCTTTTGAGGGTTCTGATGGCGGCAGGACCAGGGTGACTGCTCATGTGGGGGTTCTGATGGTGGCAGGACCAGGGTGACTGCTCATGTGGGGGTTCTGATGGTGGCAGGACCAGGCTGACTGCTCATGTGGGGGTTCTGATGGTGGCAGGACCAGGGTGACTGCTCATGTGGGGGTTCTGATGGTGGCAGGACCAGGGTGACTGCTCCTGTGGGGGTTCTGATGGTGGCAGGACCAGGGTGACTGCTGCTGTGGGGGTTCTGATGGTGGCAGGACCAGGGTGACTGCTGCTGTGGGGGTTCTGATGGTGGCAGGACCAGGGTGACTGCTCCTGTGGGGGTTCTGATGGTGGCAGGACCAGGGTGACTGCTCATGTGGGGGTTCTGATGGTGGCAGGACCAGGGTGACTGCTGCTGTGGGGGTTCTGATGGTGGCAGGACCAGGGTGACTGCTGCTGTGGGGGTTCTGATGGTGGCAGGACCAGGGTGACTCCTCCTGTGGGGGTTCTGATGGTGGCAGGACCAGGGTGACTCCTCCTGTGGGGGTTCTGATGGCGGCAGGACCAGGGTGACTGCTCCTGTGGGGGTTCCGATGGCGGCAGGACCAGGGTGACTGCTCCTGTGGGGGTTCTGATGGTGGCAGGACCAGGGTGACTCCTCCTGTGGGGGTTCTGATGGCGGCAGGACCAGGGTGAGTCCTCCTGTGGGGGTTCTGATGGTGGCAGGACCAGGGTGACTGCTGCTGTGGGGGTTCTGATGGTGGCAGGACCAGGGTGACTCCTCCTGTGGGGGTTCTGATGGCGGCAGGACCAGGGTGACTGCTGCTGTGGGGGTTCTGATGGTGGCAGTACCAGGGTGACTGCTCCTTTTGAGGGTTCTGATGGCGGCAGGACCAGGGTGACTGCTCATGTGGGGGTTCTGATGGTGGCAGGACCAGGGTGACTGCTCATGTGGGGGTTCTGATGGTGGCAGGACCAGGCTGACTGCTCATGTGGGGGTTCTGATGGTGGCAGGACCAGGGTGACTGCTCATGTGGGGGTTCTGATGGTGGCAGGACCAGGGTGACTGCTCCTGTGGGGGTTCTGATGGTGGCAGGACCAGGGTGACTGCTGCTGTGGGGGTTCTGATGGTGGCAGGACCAGGGTGACTGCTGCTGTGGGGGTTCTGATGGTGGCAGGACCAGGGTGACTGCTCCTGTGGGGGTTCTGATGGTGGCAGGACCAGGGTGACTGCTCATGTGGGGGTTCTGATGGTGGCAGGACCAGGGTGACTGCTGCTGTGGGGGTTCTGATGGTGGCAGGACCAGGGTGACTGCTGCTGTGGGGGTTCTGATGGTGGCAGGACCAGGATGACTGCTCCTGTGGGGGTTCTGATGGTGGCAGGACCAGGGTGACTGCTCATGTGGGGGTTCTGATGGTGGCAGGACCAGGGTGACTGCTGCTGTGGGGGTTCTGATGGTGGCAGGACCAGGGTGACTGCTGCTGTGGGGGTTCTGATGGTGGCAGGACCAGGGTGACTGCTGCTGTGGGGGTTCTGATGGTGGCAGGACCAGGGTGACTGCTCATGTGGGGGTTCTGATGGTGGCAGGACCAGGGTGACTGCTGCTGTGGGGGTTCTGATGGTGGCAGGACCAGGGTGACTCCTCCTGTGGGGGTTCTGATGGTGGCAGGACCAGAGTGACTCCTCCTGTGGGGGTTCTGATGGTGGCAGGACCAGGGTGACTCCTCCTGTGGGGGTTCTGATGGTGGCAGGACCAGGGTGACTCCTCCTGTGGGGGTTCTGATGGCGGCAGGACCAGGGTGACTGCTCCTGTGGGGGTTCTGATGGCGGCAGGACCAGGGTGACTCCTCCTGTGGGGGTTCCGATGGCGGCAGGACCAGGGTGACTGCTGCTGTGGGGGTTCTGATGGCGGCAGGACCAGGGTGAGTCCTCCTGTGGGGGTTCTGATGGTGGCAGGACCAGGGTGACTGCTGCTGTGGGGGTTCTGATGGTGGCAGGACCAGGGTGACTCCTCCTGTGGGGGTTCTGATGGCGGCAGGACCAGGGTGACTGCTGCTGTGGGGGTTCTGATGGTGGCAGTACCAGGGTGACTGCTCCTTTTGAGGGTTCTGATGGCGGCAGGACCAGGGTGACTGCTCATGTGGGGGTTCTGATGGTGGCAGGACCAGGGTGACTGCTCATGTGGGGGTTCTGATGGTGGCAGGACCAGGCTGACTGCTCATGTGGGGGTTCTGATGGTGGCAGGACCAGGGTGACTGCTCATGTGGGGGTTCTGATGGTGGCAGGACCAGGGTGACTGCTCCTGTGGGGGTTCTGATGGTGGCAGGACCAGGGTGACTGCTGCTGTGGGGGTTCTGATGGTGGCAGGACCAGGGTGACTGCTGCTGTGGGGGTTCTGATGGTGGCAGGACCAGGGTGACTGCTCCTGTGGGGGTTCTGATGGTGGCAGGACCAGGGTGACTGCTCATGTGGGGGTTCTGATGGTGGCAGGACCAGGGTGACTGCTGCTGTGGGGGTTCTGATGGTGGCAGGACCAGGGTGACTGCTGCTGTGGGGGTTCTGATGGTGGCAGGACCAGGATGACTGCTCCTGTGGGGGTTCTGATGGTGGCAGGACCAGGGTGACTGCTCATGTGGGGGTTCTGATGGTGGCAGGACCAGGGTGACTGCTGCTGTGGGGGTTCTGATGGTGGCAGGACCAGGGTGACTGCTGCTGTGGGGGTTCTGATGGTGGCAGGACCAGGGTGACTGCTGCTGTGGGGGTTCTGATGGTGGCAGGACCAGGGTGACTGCTCATGTGGGGGTTCTGATGGTGGCAGGACCAGGGTGACTGCTGCTGTGGGGGTTCTGATGGTGGCAGGACCAGGGTGACTCCTCCTGTGGGGGTTCTGATGGTGGCAGGACCAGGGTGACTGCTCATGTGGGGGTTCTGATGGTGGCAGGACCAGGGTGACTGCTGCTGTGGGGGTTCTGATGGTGGCAGGACCAGGGTGACTGCTGCTGTGGGGGTTCTGATGGTGGCAGGACCAGGGTGACTGCTCCTGTGGGGGTTCTGATGGCGGCAGGACCAGAGTGACTCCTCCTGTGGGGGTTCTGATGGTGGCAGGACCAGGGTGACTCCTCCTGTGGGGGTTCTGATGGTGGCAGGACCAGGGTGACTCCTCCTGTGGGGGTTCTGATGGCGGCAGGACCAGGGTGACTGCTCCTGTGGGGGTTCTGATGGCGGCAGGACCAGGGTGACTCCTCCTGTGGGGGTTCCGATGGCGGCAGGACCAGGGTGACTGCTGCTGTGGGGGTTCTGATGGTGGCAGGACCAGGGTGACTCCTCCTGTGGAGGTTCTGATGGTGGCAGGACCAGGGTGACTGCTGCTGTGGGGGTTCTGATGGTGGCAGGACCAGGGTGACTGCTGCTGTGGGGGTTCTGATGGTGGCAGGACCAGGGTGACTGCTCCTTTTGAGGGTTCTGATGGCGGCAGGACCAGGGTGACTGCTCATGTGGGGGTTCTGATGGCGGCAGGACCAGGGTGACTCCTCCTGTGGGGGTTCTGATGGCGGCAGGACCAGGGTGACTCCTCCTGTGGGGGTTCTGATGGCGGCAGGACCAGGGTGACTGCTGCTGTGGGGGTTCTGATGGCGGCAGGACCAGGGTGACTGCTGCTGTGGGGGTTCTGATGGCGGCAGGACCAGGGTGACTCCTCCTGTGGGGGTTCTGATGGCGGCAGGACCAGGGTGACTGCTCCTGTGGGGGCTCTGATGGCGGCAGGACCAGGGTGACTCCTCCTGTGGGGGTTCTGATGGCGGCAGGACCAGGGTGACTGCTCCTGTGGGGGTTCCGATGGCGGCAGGACCAGGGTGACTCCTCCTGTGGGGGTTCTGATGGCGGCAGGACCAGGGTGACTGCTGCTGTGGGGGTTCTGATGGTGGCAGGACCAGGGTGACTGCTCCTTTTGAGGGTTCTGATGGCGGCAGGACCAGGGTGACTGCTCATGTGGGGGTTCTGATGGCGGCAGGACCAGGGTGACTGCTGCTGTGGGGGTTCTGATGGCGGCAGGACCAGGGTGACTCCTCCTGTGGGGGTTCTGATGGCGGCAGGACCAGGGTGACTGCTCCTGTGGGGGCTCTGATGGCGGCAGGACCAGGGTGACTCCTCCTGTGGGGGTTCTGATGGCGGCAGGACCAGGGTGACTGCTCCTGTGGGGGTTCCGATGGCGGCAGGACCAGGGTGACTCCTCCTGTGGGGGTTCTGATGGCGGCAGGACCAGGGTGACTCCTCCTGTGGGGGTTCTGATGGTGGCAGGACCAGGGTGACTGCTGCTGTGGGGGTTCTGATGGTGGCAGGACCAGGGTGACTCCTCCTGTGGGGGTTCTGATGGCGGCAGGACCAGGGTGACTGCTGCTGTGGGGGTTCTGATGGTGGCAGTACCAGGGTGACTGCTCCTTTTGAGGGTTCTGATGGCGGCAGGACCAGGTTGACTGCTCATGTGGGGGTTCTGATGGTGGCAGGACCAGGGTGACTGCTCATGTGGGGGTTCTGATGGTGGCAGGACCAGGGTGACTGCTCATGTGGGGGTTCTGATGGTGGCAGGACCAGGGTGACTGCTCATGTGGGGGTTCTGATGGTGGCAGGACCAGGGTGACTGCTCCTGTGGGGGTTCTGATGGTGGCAGGACCAGGGTGACTGCTGCTGTGGGGGTTCTGATGGTGGCAGGACCAGGGTGACTGCTGCTGTGGGGGTTCTGATGGTGGCAGGACCAGGGTGACTGCTCCTGTGGGGGTTCTGATGGTGGCAGGACCAGGGTGACTGCTCATGTGGGGGTTCTGATGGTGGCAGGACCAGGGTGACTGCTGCTGTGGGGGTTCTGATGGTGGCAGGACCAGGGTGACTGCTGCTGTGGGGGTTCTGATGGTGGCAGGACCAGGGTGACTGCTCCTGTGGGGGTTCTGATGGTGGCAGGACCAGGGTGACTGCTCATGTGGGGGTTCTGATGGTGGCAGGACCAGGGTGACTGCTGCTGTGGGGGTTCTGATGGTGGCAGGACCAGGGTGACTGCTGCTGTGGGGGTTCTGATGGTGGCAGGACCAGGGTGACTGCTGCTGTGGGGGTTCTGATGGTGGCAGGACCAGGGTGACTGCTGCTGTGGGGGTTCTGATGGTGGCAGGACCAGGGTGACTGCTCATGTGGGGGTTCTGATGGTGGCAGGACCAGGGTGACTGCTGCTGTGGGGGTTCTGATGGTGGCAGGACCAGGGTGACTCCTCCTGTGGGGGTTCTGATGGTGGCAGGATCAGGGTGACTGCTCATGTGGGGGTTCTGATGGTGGCAGGACCAGGGTGACTGCTGCTGTGGGGGTTCTGATGGTGGCAGGACCAGGGTGACTGCTGCTGTGGGGGTTCTGATGGTGGCAGGACCAGGGTGACTGCTCCTGTGGGGGTTCTGATGGCGGCAGGACCAGAGTGACTCCTCCTGTGGGGGTTCTGATGGTGGCAGGACCAGGGTGACTCCTCCTGTGGGGGTTCTGATGGTGGCAGGACCAGGGTGACTCCTTCTGTGGGGGTTCTGATGGCGGCAGGACCAGGGTGACTGCTCCTGTGGGGGTTCTGATGGCGGCAGGACCAGGGTGACTCCTCCTGTGGGGGTTCCGATGGCGGCAGGACCAGGGTGACTGCTGCTGTGGGGGTTCTGATGGTGGCAGGACCAGGGTGACTCCTCCTGTGGGGGTTCTGATGGTGGCAGGACCAGGGTGACTGCTGCTGTGGGGGTTCTGATGGTGGCAGGACCAGGGTGACTGCTGCTGTGGGGGTTCTGATGGTGGCAGGACCAGGGTGACTGCTCCTTTTGAGGGTTCTGATGGCGGCAGGACCAGGGTGACTGCTCATGTGGGGGTTCTGATGGCGGCAGGACCAGGGTGACTCCTCCTGTGGGGGTTCTGATGGCGGCAGGACCAGGGTGACTGCTCATGTGGGGGTTCTGATGGCGGCAGGACCAGGGTGACTGCTGCTGTGGGGGTTCTGATGGCGGCAGGACCAGGGTGACTCCTCCTGTGGGGGTTCTGATGGCGGCAGGACCAGGGTGACTGCTCCTGTGGGGGCTCTGATGGCGGCAGGACCAGGGTGACTCCTCCTGTGGGGGTTCTGATGGCGGCAGGACCAGGGTGACTGCTCCTGTGGGGGTTCCGATGGCGGCAGGACCAGGGTGACTCCTCCTGTGGGGGTTCTGATGGCGGCAGGACCAGGGTGACTGCTGCTGTGGGGGTTCTGATGGTGGCAGGACCAGGGTGACTGCTCCTTTTGAGGGTTCTGATGGCGGCAGGACCAGGGTGACTGCTCATGTGGGGGTTCTGATGGCGGCAGGACCAGGGTGACTGCTGCTGTGGGGGTTCTGATGGCGGCAGGACCAGGGTGACTCCTCCTGTGGGGGTTCTGATGGCGGCAGGACCAGGGTGACTGCTCCTGTGGGGGCTCTGATGGCGGCAGGACCAGGGTGACTCCTCCTGTGGGGGTTCTGATGGCGGCAGGACCAGGGTGACTGCTCCTGTGGGGGTTCCGATGGCGGCAGGACCAGGGTGACTCCTCCTGTGGGGGTTCTGATGGCGGCAGGACCAGGGTGACTCCTCCTGTGGGGGTTCTGATGGTGGCAGGACCAGGGTGACTGCTGCTGTGGGGGTTCTGATGGTGGCAGGACCAGGGTGACTCCTCCTGTGGGGGTTCTGATGGCGGCAGGACCAGGGTGACTGCTGCTGTGGGGGTTCTGATGGTGGCAGTACCAGGGTGACTGCTCCTTTTGAGGGTTCTGATGGCGGCAGGACCAGGGTGACTGCTCATGTGGGGGTTCTGATGGCGGCAGGACCAGGGTGACTGCTGCTGTGGGGGTTCTGATGGCGGCAGGACCAGAGTGACTCCTGCTGTGGGGGTTCTGATGGCGGCAGGACCAGGGTGACTGCTCCTGTGGGGGCTCTGATGGTGGCAGGACCAGGGTGACTCCTCCTGTGGGGGTTCCGATGGCGGCAGGACCAGGGTGACTGCTCCTGTGGGGGTTCCGATGGCGGCAGGACCAGGGTGACTGCTCCTGTGGGGGTTCCGATGGCGGCAGGACCAGGGTGACTCCTCCTGTGGGGGTTCTGATGGCGGCAGGACCAGGGTGACTGCTGCTGTGGGGGCTCTGATGGCGGCAGGACCAGGGTGACTGCTGCTGTGGGGGCTCTGATGGCGGCAGGACCAGGGTGACTGCTGCTGTGGGGGCTCTGATGGCAGCAGGACCAGGGTGACTGCTGCTGTGGGGGCTCTGATGGCGGCAGGACCAGGGTGACTGCTGCTGTGGGGGTTCTGATGGCAGCAGGACCAGGGTGACTGCTCCTTTGAGGGTTCTGATGGCGGCAGGACCAGGGTGACTGCTCATGTGGGGGTTCTGATGGCGGCAGGACCAGGGTGACTGCTCCTTTGAGGGTTCTGATGGCGGCAGGACCAGGGTGACTGCTCCTTTGAGGGTTCTGATGGCAGCAGGACCAGGGTGACTGCTCATGTGGGGGTTCTGATGGCGGTAGGACCAGGGTGACTGCTCATTTGGGGGTTCTGATGGCGGTAGGACCAGGGTGACTGCTCATGTGAGGGTTCTGATGGCGGCAGGACCAGGGTGAACATATGAACTCCAATATCGCTGTACATGTTAAAAAAAAAAAAAAAAACATAAGATACTTGGTTAACTTTTTTTTTTTTTCAAAAAGTGCAAAAGCTTCCAACCACATCAAGATGTACTTAAATATGGATGGTCCCCAATAGTGATGAGCGAACGTGCTTTGATAAGGTGTTATCTGAGCATGCTCGTGTGCTAATAGTGTCTTTGGCACGCTTGAATTATATGTTCGAGTCCCCGCAGCTGCATGTCTCGCGACAGTTCAACAGCCACAACACATGCAAGGATTACCTGTTTGTAATGGAATCCCTGCATCCAAACTCTTTCCATCTGTCACCTGCAGCTCAAAAATATCTCCAGAATCCATCCTTTCCTCAACCCTCAATCTACTAAAATGCTTGTGCACGCCCTCATCATCTCCTGACTTGACTACTGCAACATCCTTTTCTGTGGCCTCCCTGCTAACACTCTTGCACCTCTCCAGTCTATCCTTAACTCTGCTGCCCGACTAATCCATCTCTCTCCTCGCTACTCCTCCGCTTCCCCTTCTGCAAATCTTTTCACTGGCTCCCAGTCCCTCAGCGTATCCAGTTAAAATTACTAATACTAACCTACAAAGCCATCCACAACTTGTCTCCTCCATATATCTCTGAAGTAATCTCCCGATATCTTCCCTCACGTAATCTCCGGTCCTCCGAAGACCTCCTTCTCTCCTCCACACTTATTCACTCCTCACCCAACCGCCTCCAAGACTTCTCCCGAATATCCCCCATCCTCTGGAATTCTCTGCCCCAGCAAGTCCGACTATCAGCCACATTCGGATCCTTCAGACGGAACCTGAAAACCCATCTCTTCAGGAAAGCCTACAGCCTGCACTGACCCCGCTGCCTTCTCCCCGCTACCGGAGCTACCGCCTCACCAACAACAGAGTTCCTGCAACCCTCAACCTATTGTCTCCTTCCCCATAATCCTGTAGAATGTAAGCCCGCAAGGGCAGGGTCCTCGCCCCTCTGTATCAGTCTGTCATTGTTAGTTTATTTACTGTAAATGATATCTGTAATTTGTATGTAACCCTTCTCATGTACAGCACCATGGAATCAATGGTGCAATATCTACTATATAAAGCTGAATGTGTGTGTGTATGTCCGGGATTGGCATCTGCACCGTCGCAGCTACAGCCACAAAATTTTGCACAGTCACACGTCTGGAGCCCGAGAGCGTCATAGGCTATATTGTGAGGCGAAATTTTAACCCCGCGCGTTCCAATTCACCAAACAATTTTGCCCCTATCTACATAATGGGGAAAAAAGTGAAAGGAAAAGTGTTGGAAGCGTCGCAGCTACAGCAACAAAATTTTGCACAGTCACACGTCTGGACCCTGAGAGCGTCATAGGCTACGTTGTGAGGTGAAATTTTAACCCCGCGCTTTCCAATTCACCAATTTTGCCCCTATCAACATAATGGGGAAAAAGTGAAATGAAAAGTGTTGGAGACGTCGCAGCAACAGCAACAAAATTTTGCACAGTCACACATCTGGACCCTGAGAGCGTCATAGGCTATGTTGTGAGGTGAAATTTTAACCCCGCGCTTTCCAATTCACCAAACTATTTTTCCCCTATCTACATAATGGGGAAAAGTGAAAGGAAAAGTGTTGGAGGCAAATTGACAGCTGCCAGATGTGAACAAGGGGGGCTTAAAGAATGAGAGCGATGGCGCCAAAGAGTATATACCGTACAGTTGCTAAGGTGGGGCCCCGACATGAGATACTCACCACACATTGGGATATGAACACACACACAAAATGCGCCAAACACTACCACGTGCTTGAACACATATACCACCCTCAGCACACATTTCACCACACATACACCAACCTCGCCACATAAAAGTCGAAACACAAAAGTCGCCGCTCAAAACTCACCACGCGCAAAACTCGCCACATGCAAAAACTAGGCTCATGCAAAACTCGCCACAAGTGCAAAACTCACCTCATGGAAAACTCGCCACACGCAAAACTTGCACACGTGGAAAAATTGCCACATGCACAAAATTTGCAACACATGCAAAAGTTGCCTCACACAAAACTTGCACATACTCAAAAGGCACCAGACATAAAACTCACCACGCGCAAAACTCGTCATGCGCAAAACTTGCTGCACACAACTTGCTACACTAACCTGTGACATGCAACTCGACACACAAAAAGTTGCTACACGCATGTTGCCACACAAAACTCATCTCACAAAAGTCGCTACATGCATGTCGCCACACACAACTCAACACACACAACTTGACAGACGAAACTCGCCCTAAAACACACACAAGTCTGGTATTAGCCTTCAAAAATAAAAATCTGATTAATAAGCAGACAAACTACAAGAGCAACAAATGTACCATATAGGAAATACAGCAGCTGTCAGTCACATAACCTGTCTATTATGTGTATGTGTGAGCTAATATATACTGCCAGGGGGAGGGCTTCCTGTTGGCTGGGGATTTATCAGGCTGCCAATTTATCTTACAAATACTGAGGTAAAAATACTGAGCAAATAACGTGTTAACGAGGTCTAATACAGGAGATCACACAGGTATATACTATATACAGGGGAGATGACACACAGGTATACACTATATAGAGGAGGAGATGACATACAGGTACATACTATATACAGGAGGAGATGACATACAGGTATATACTATATACAGGAGGAGATGATACACAGGTATATACTATATACAGGAGCAGATTACCTACAGGTATATACTATATACAGGAGGAGATGACATACAGGTATATGCTATATATAGAATATGACATACAGGTATATACTATATACAGGAGGAGATGACACACAGATATATACTATATACAGGGGAGATGACACACAGGTATATACTATATGCAGGAGGAGATGACATACAGGTATATACTATATATAGAAGGAGATGACATACAGGTATATACTATATGCAGGAGGAGATGACATACAGGTGTATACTATATATAAGGGAGATGACAAACATGTATATACTGAGGTGAAAATGAGAGGTGTGAGGTGAAAATGAAAAGGTGTGAGTGCAAAATGAGAGGAGTGAGGGAAAATAGTGTAGTGATCGGAAAATGACAGATGTGAGGTCGAAATGACAAGTGTTAGGCGGGAATGAGAGGAGTGAGGGAGAAAATGAGGTGTGAGGGGGAAAATGAGAGCTGTGAGGGGGAAAATTAAAGATGTGATTGGGAAAATGAGAGGCGTGATGGGAAAATAAGACAAGTGAGGTGCTATAACTAACCACAGATATTTACTATGCCCAGGCAACGCCGGGCTCTTCAGCTAGTAAATAAATATAATAATAATTTGTTGCAGCTGTCGATCCGCCGCTTGACATGCAGGTGCGGGGACTTGAACATATTTTTCGAGCATGCCAAAAACACTCGGTTAGCATGTGAGCTTTCTCAGATAACACCTTATCCAAGCACATTCGTGCATCACTAGTTCCCGTCACTAATGTTCTACCTCTCCATGTGCCAAACCAGACCTCATCTAAACAGAGGAAGTGAAGGAAAACCAGGCGTAGCTTGTGATTAAAGCCTTGCTGGGAAGATAATGTGTAAATTAAAGTGATTCTGTGTTTTGCAGCTTTATATCCATCGCTGATCTATCTGCAGCATATCCTTCTGCTTGTAAGTCAGCACATACAGCACATGCGACCAGGAATTACACTAAGTGTGATTCACCATGAACCGGTTACAACAAGAATATGACGCTTATCCAATAGAAGAACCTAGTGATGAAGAACGTGGTATTAGCAGGTGAAGATTGTGCTTTGTGATCATAAATCAGTATATACTATTTATATATATCCATATATATAAAATTACACCGCTGTACTAGGTATTACTTGAGGACACAATATTAGATTGACTCATATGCAGTCCTTGTGGTGTAGATCATGACATATAGAAACAAGGAATAAAATAAGGACTCGCTTTTTCCTGCACCATTCTCTCCGGCACTTCAGTATATGATCATTCAGACATCTGGGACCCCAAAAATCAAAAGGGGTCGTGGCACTGTTTCTCCTTCCGTTTTTACTTGCATAGCTGCACTTCCATCTGTGCAGACAACTGTGGCCGCACTGTTGCACTCGAATGGATGGGGTTGCCAAAGGTTGGGCCAATAGTAGTAGTAGGTAGTAATGATAATAATAAAAACTATTATTAATACTACTAAGTGTCAGAAAATCCTAGCAGTATGCCATCAATTGAAGTGGAGGTCCATGGTTGCAATATTTCCTTTATTTTACTATATGTCTCTCTTTCTAGCCCTTGCCTAATATAAACTATGTGAGAAAGACTAAAAGTATAGTCCCTGTGGTGAACATTAATATCTATTTTCCATCTCTGAAATCTCAACAGTGATCTGTTTTATTAGAGAAAGCAACAAAATGCTTCCTTTTAACTTGAGTATGATTTTTTTTTTTATGACTGTTTTCTCTTTTGAAGTTCTGAAGATGAGTTGGATATTCTTTTACACGGAACTCCAGAGCAGAAACGCAAGTTGATTCGTGAATGTCTTACCGGCGAAAGTGAATCTTCTAGTGAAGATGACTTCGAGAAGGAAATGGAAAATGAGCTGAGTTCTACCATGAAAACAATGGAAGGGAGATGGCAAAGCAATGGCCCAGGTTGGTGAATTTTTTAAAATGGGTAATAGCCCTTTGCACACTGATGTCATGCGTCTCCTTTTCACGGGATCAACATGTTAAAGCAGCACTGCGACAGTCATTTCTTTGATCATTGTGTAGCCCCATAACAATAGTCATATGCAATATTTTATATATATATATCGATATCGTATTTTTCGGACTATAAGACGCACCAGACCATAAGATGCACCCCAAACTTTCAGAAGAAAAATAGGGAAAAAAATGAATGCATCAAATGAGGGTCTGTCTTAAAATCCAAATTCAGCTTACCGGGTGGCAGGGTGTGATCGAAAGTGCTGGTGGACTGTGGTCACAGGAGGTGTTCTGTGATCTGGGGATGATCTGACTCATCCCAGGCTGGTGCGGCAGGTTCGGTGGTGCAGGGGCTACGCCACTTTGTGAAAGGCCGGAGCCCCCACACATCCATCTCAGGATGTTGCGTGGCAGTTTCACAGATGCTCGGTGATGCGGGGGCTCCACCAACATTTTGTGAAATCCCAGAGCTCCCCCCACATCCGTCCCAGGCTAGTGTGCAGCAGTTTTTGAGATGCTCAGTGGTGCGGGGGCTCCTTAAATGCCACGAACCAGCCTGGGATGGATGTGTGGGGGCTCTGAGATTTCACAAAATGTCGGCAGAGCCCGAGCATCTCCAAAATTGCCGCGCATCAGCCTGGGTGGGACATGTACAGACAATAAATATATCACAAAGTAACAGTTCAGCAGTTACAGGAGGAGTGCGGGTCTGCGCGCAAGCTACAATCTATAAGGACGTAGGGTTGCATTGAGTAAGCCATGTTCTAGTCATCACTGGAAATACTAGCAATGGATCCCCCAAATGTGGATACATGGTAAAAGTCTATTTGGGGGGGTGAAGAGCGTTTACACTTTTAATTTTAAGTTGTTTGTTATTAATTTGGTGAGTGTAATAATTTGGGTGTTTTTGTATTGTAGACGCCTCTACAAGCGGTGCCACAACATCAGGAGGAGACAAGCCGCAGTATTATGATGAGATATACTTTGACTCTGACTCTGAGGATGAAGGTAAATAAAGATACATTTAGCATGGTGTGAATAGTTGGATGTCTTTGATCACGTTTCTAACAAGTTGAATCTTTGCATTGATATATACATTGTACATTATTATTGTTATTATTCATTTTAAAGCATTTCATTTGCGTTACGTCAGATGGCTTAAATTATTGGAGACAATCTGACGTATTGAGATTCTATAGGATGGGGGATGCCCGGGAAAAGTCTTGAAGAGTGTTGGGTGATGAATGTACAAGGGCGGAGGTGAGAAGTAGGTGTTATGAGGACCGGAGATTATTAGTGGGAAGTTATGGGGAGAGTAATTTGGAGAAGTATGGTCGTAACAGAATATGGACAACCTTGTATGTAATTGTTAGTAGTTACATTGGATTGGATGCCAGTGAAGGGATTAGAAGAGGATTAATTACAGGGCCAAACTCCTCACTTGAGAACCACTGCTGTAATCCCATCGAATGAGCATATCTGCGGCAGTGGACTTCCTTTTTTGCATAAATCATTAGTTTGTGCAAATATAATTAAAACTATCTTTGTAAGGTAAATTGTCATCTATCTGATCTCCCAGCAGCCTGTATTAATTTTTTTTTTCCTGCTGAAGGTTTTTAAAGGCCTCCCCCTGGTTACACAAAAACGTTCTAGCGTAACTATAGTGCCAGTTTCACTCTGCAATTTTTCATAATCCGTACTTTGATCCGATGAACGGACTGACCGTTTGTTTCCTGACCCGAGCTCTGTGGCCTTATATTTACCTATGAGGCTGCTGAGTTCAGGTCACAAGACTTGCGGTGGATCCTTGTAACTTTGTAAAGGACCGGGAAACATGGATTCATTAGATCAACCTAAATAGAACAAAGGGAGTTTGGGGGATTCAGCTGCAACAGGATGAAGTGGTCATCTACTCTACAAGCACGAATAGAGAAAAATATACAGAAACCAGATGGGATGTACTACAATTAGATTAAAAAAAATTCTGGCTTTTATCTCAAAATTCCAGTGAACAAGTCTTCGTCGATACTACTCAATTGTTACTATTTCTTCTTAGGGACTGAAAAAGGAAAGGTACAAACGCGGAAAGAAAAGCACAAAGTGCTGACTAATG
Organism: Ranitomeya imitator; assembly: GCF_032444005.1. Taxonomy (NCBI): domain Eukaryota; kingdom Metazoa; phylum Chordata; class Amphibia; order Anura; family Dendrobatidae; genus Ranitomeya; species Ranitomeya imitator. The sequence goes on along the minus strand of NC_091282.1, from coordinate 710,692,877 downwards.
ATGACTTGCTGTACGATCCACACGAGGATGACCGGGACCAGGAATGGGTAGATGCCAAACGAAGAAGGTAAGGCTATAACTCAGTGCTAGTAATTAAACTTGATGAGCTGCTGATGTTTTTCCGTTGTAATGGAAAGAAATCATAATCACAAGATCCCCAAAATCAGAGGAGCAGAAGTCTATACTCTGTATTGATATGCTGCTTGCGGATTATACTCCCTCCTCCTGATAAGAGGCTTATAAAGTGACATATGGACCATCATATGCCACCATATTCTGTACTAGATTCCACAACTCAGGGGAGAATACCGTCATACTAAGGCGGAGGAGAATATAGCCGTAATCTGGCATAGGATGACAATGTTTGTTTGTTTTTTCTCACTGATCCACTACACCGAATAATACCGTAGTTTAAAAATTAATGTTACTTGGGATTTTTTTTAAACAATCTCTTTAAATATTAGTTACAGAAACCTCAGTAAACAAAGGCAATCGCAGACCCATCCGACCAAACAGAATGCTCTTCCCAGCAGCGATGCCATCTTGAACTGTCCAGCCTGTATGACTACACTTTGCTTGGATTGCCAAAGGTACGAGCACCTAATATGTATTAGGTGGTATTCCGGTTTCAGGATATACATTTTATTCAATTTTTTCCAATTTGATGTCTTTCTCATTTCCTCTTTGTTTTCAATAACTTAATTATTACCTCTACGGCAAAACAATTTTTCTTGCAGACACGAATCCTATAGGACACAGTACCGAGCCATGTTTGTCATGAATTGCATTGTCAACAAGGAGGAGGTTTTAAAATTTCCTGAACAGCCAATAAAGAACAGACGACGGGAGAGGAAAAAAAGGAAGGTTGCCACTGCAGAGTCAGCAATGGCAAGGCAAAGTAAAGAGGTGGATATGTACCACCCCGTGAAATGCAGCGAGTGTTCCACTGAAGTGGCCGTTTACGACAAGGAGGAAGTCTACCATTTCTTTAATGTCTTAGCGAGCCACTGCTAGGACCAGAACATTGACTTTTTCAGTGATGCTTTCCATCACTTACAGTTTTATTTTGCTTTTTATATTGATTTTCTGGATTTTTTTAGCATTGAAAAGTCTTTGGAGATAATCATATTCCTGATTATTAAAAAGGAAATCTAATCAATATTAGATGGATTTCATCACTGGAGTCACCCAGAGCGACTTCAGGGAGACGTTGAGGAAATGGAAACCGTGAAATAAGAGCAGATTTTTCTAAATCGTTTCAGAGACACAAAGCTTTAGAGCCTTTGTGCACACTGATATCATTATACTATAACTTACTGGTGGAATCTCAGACTGGTTCTTGTATATAGAAAGAAGCATCTAAAGTGTACAATGCTGTTTTCTCACAATTAAATGTTAGATTATTCTCCGCATTCCACAGGTTTTAGGTTATTTTTGTTGTTTTGACATATTGATGTCTATACAATTTTAGCTGGGAAGGGATTGACAAGAAGTCTTTTATATGCAAGGCACAATAAAATGCACAGGAAAGGCATTATACAATATACAGGCAGCCAGTGCATGCAGGGCTAAAGTGAGTGATTGTCCATATGGGGCTGTATGTGTCCCTATTACTGCAGCGGCTGTGGTGCAAAATCCGTGCACCTCTTACTGCCCCACATAAAATGCCCACCACTGTGTCCTTTAAAAAGTAAAATGCTTCCTTTGTGCCTTCTAGATGGTAAAACTGACTTCTAGAATATTAATACCCTGTGCAAATGCCCTAGAAAACAGTGCCCACATTTTGTCCCCAAGAAAGTAATAATGCCCCTTTGACAATCACAATACCCTGAGTGGAGTGCCCCTATAGCAATAAGTGCCCACTTTACATTTAACGTCCCATGAGTCTTCGCCCGTAGCTCCCCTCTACACATTATGATGCTCCCACAGCTTCCCTTTACAAAGTATGATGTCTTCCACCGCTCCTCTCTATACAGTATGATGGGCCCCCAGCTCGTCTATACAGAGTATAATGCCCACACATCTCCCCTCCAGACAGTAAGATGTCTCCACAGCTCCGTTATACTCAGTAAGATGTCCATCACTCCCCTCTATACAGTAAGATGTCCCCACTGCTCCCCGTTATACAGTATGATTTGCCCACATCATTTTTTATGCCCTATATATAATACTGGTAAAAATTCCAATAACATTATGGCGTGTGTGGACATTTAAGGTGTGTGTGTGGGGGGAAAAAACTAAACCTTTTTGGAGAAACACCGCTTTGTGTGAAACTCCTTGCTTCTTTACACTTTTATTTCTGTATTATTTTTTTTTTACTTTCCTGTAAAAAAAAGAAAACAATCATGCATTTTAAGAATGTCTTTGTGTATTCCCCCCTTTCCTTTTTTTGTTTTTTCTTCATTACATTTGTAGCATATGTGCATTTTTTCTGAGGATCTTCTTTAAGGCCTATAGAAATAAATCTATTGGAAAGCACCAGGAAAAAATGCCATACACAAGTAAACCCTCCCAGCCCTTTCCAAAAAGAAAAAAAAGGCTAGGTAAAATGCCACACAAAAGCTTTGTGTGTAGTGAGACTTAAATTTCATTATTGCCTTTCATGGAACACCAATAGCTTGCAAAAATGTCATCGAAAAATGCATTTGTTTGCAAAATGCTTTATTTGAAAGCATCCTTTACCCTATGGCAGGCGCACAGATTGGCAATCTTGGTGCTGCTGTGTGGCACTTTGATTAGACAGCATGTGACTGCACGTGAAGCCTCATACTCAATGCCGAAGAAATCGAGAGGTTTTGAAAATGTTGTCACCATTTTTCCATCATTTGCAGAAGGGTTAAAATATGATTTCCAACTACTTGCAAAAGAGAGAAACGCAAAGGCTTATGTATGCAAGTGATGTGTTTTTTTTTGTTTTGTTTTTTTTAATTTTTATTTAATCCCAAGGGTGGAAGAATGCAATGTAACCAGAATCATGGCCTTATTACATTTTGTTATCTTTTTCCCCTGCACATAAACTTGGGAATTACGCCATGTTTATTGCTGTAATTCACCGATTCAATTCACCAAATGATGGAAGATTGCGACATCCAGTCTCACCATCGTCATTCTTATGAAATCCAGGATTGCACAAGAGATTGCACAGAAATGTTTTTCACTGATAATTTCAGCTTTAAAGAAAGTTCTGGAGAAACAGATGTTCTTTGGCAAAATCATGCACCCATTAAATAAGAAAAAACAGCTTCTGCAGGGTGCAGTGCTTTTCACCCATGTCTCCCCGCATTGATGCAATACCGTATGGCTTTCTTTTGGTAAGCAGTTCATATTGCCATAGGTCCAACAGCTGAAATGCCTGAAGATCAGCTGAATGTACAACTATGTAATTAAGCAGGGGTGGGGAACCTTTTTTCTGCCGGGAGCCATTTGGTTATTCATGTCATCATTCAGTTGCCACACATAATGATCAACTTGAAAATGATCCTGCTGGACGGCTGGATCTGCTTTTCTTTGGTGCGGCTGTGATGTTAGGTCGTATGGATGATCTTGCTATTTGTAACTGCATTTACAGATTTGCGTTGGTCTGGAGCGCAAGTGTCATGACACAGCAGTCGGGTGGCCCAGGACCAGGGGCTCCAACCCTGTCTCTAACACTAGTGGGCACCCTAGCTTGCCCTACTCCCGGGATACTTCAGATGGCGAAGATGCTGGGGCTTCCGCCCTTGCCTTATCTCCTGAGTTAGCCCTCTATCTGTTCTGCTCCCCCACCGAGGGAAGAGGGGTGCTACTATGCACCATAGTACACCGACCCGACATACAAGGCAACACAAGGGTTAACAGAAAACTCCAGGCATACAAAATACTCACATGTAACAGGAATTCATCGGGGTGTGAAGGTAGGGGAATAAACCAAAATAGAGAAGGATAGGGAAGTACCACACATAAACCAAGCAGCAGTGAGTAATAACTCCTTCAACTCTCCTCATGTGCCAGATTATAAAGGGAACAAGAGTGGCTAACCAAGCTTGGCTGTGAGCACAGGGATTTCCAACATGGCCGATTAACCCCTGTTCTGCCAGAATAAATAAACACATTTAAAATGAAGGAGAAGTACTTCTTCTCAGCGCCGGAGTAGGAGCAATCAGACACTGCGGTCTTCTGGCTTCACACACGCGGCAACCCTGTGACATCAGGAGACTCTTTGTGATAAGTTTTGTAAAGAATTCGAAGCAGTATGTCGTACCAAATACAGATATACAGCTCTGGCAAAACTTAAGAGACCTCTGCACAGTTTTATAAAAATCAGCTTCTCTACATGTCTGACATTCCAGTGTCAGTTGAATTCCAACCAGAGTACACCTCATTCTACTTAATGTGCTTCTAATTAGGTGATCACCTGAACCAAATCTTATTTAACCAATGAAAGTATAAAAACCCAGCTGTGGTGTTCACAATCTTCTTGCAATAGAACAAGCTGGATGGCAAAACAAGTGCTAGCAATATTCCAAAAGTAATAGGAATGAAAAAATAACTTTCAACTATGCCAAAGGAGTTGAAAAGAAAAGTCTTGAGTGAGGAAAAGAAGGGCTCAATTCTGTCTTTACTAGCAGCAGGGTGGATTTGATTTAAATCTAACTGATTTAAATCACGATTTAAATCACTAGTCAGTAAGGCTTGATTTAAATCCGTGATTTAAATCAAAGTTTCTACCTAAACTAGTTCTTGCTACTTTAACATGCAAGTAGATGAAGATTTTTAGAATCACTTTTTATATTACTTTTTCCTCCCCAGTTTAATGGGTTAATCATTCATATTTGGACACCACTGTTCTGTTGTACTTAGGAAGGAGAAAAATAATCCTGACCTTAATAACAATTTAAATAGATTTATTCAACTGAAACAATAACAACATTACAGCATAAGTTATTTGCTTAAACAAACATCCATGTTTGTTAACTAATTTGGCTAAACAAAGTATATATATATATATTATAAGAAACTTAGACTGTCAGCCCAGCCGACACATGAAAAACTTAAAGGGAACCTGTCACCCCCGTTTTTTCAGATTGAGATATAAATACTGTTAAATAGGGCCTGCGCTGTGCGTTACTATAGTGTATGTAGTGTACCCTGATTCCCCACCTATGCTGAGAAATACATTACCAAAGTCGCCGTTTTCGCCTGTCAATCAGGCTGGTCTGGTCAGGTGGGCGTGGTGACATCGCTCTTTTGTTCCCCAGCTTTCCGTTGGTGGCGTAGTGGTGTGCGCATGTCCAATTTCCGAATTCCCTGCGCGCACATGAAGAAACAGCGCGCGATCTGCGCTGTAATCCCTTGCATCGGTGGGGGCGGCCATCTGCCTGGGGCCACGCGTGCGCAGATGGAGTGCTCTGCTGCACGGGGCTTCAGGAAAATGGCCGCGGGATGCCGCGCGTGCGCAGAAGAGATCGCGGCGGCCATTTTCCCAAAGCCGAGTTTGCATCTCGGCTTTGGGAAAATGGCCGCCGCGATCTCTTCTGCGCACGCGCAGCATCCCGCGGCCATTTTCCTGAAGCCCCGTGCAGCAGAGCACTCCATCTGCGCACGCGCGGCCCCAGGAAGATGGCCGCCCCCACCGATGCAAGGGATTACAGCGCAGATCGTGCGCTGTTTCTTCACGTGCGCGCAGGGAATTCGGAAATTGGACATGCGCACACCACTACGCCACCAACGGAAAGCTGGGGAACAAAAGAGCGATGTCACCACGCCCACCTGACCAGACCAGCCTGATTGACAGGCGAAAACGGCGACTTTGGTAATGTATTTCTCAGCATACATGGGGAATCAGGGTACACTACATACACTATAGTAACGCACAGCGCAGGCCCTATTTAACAGTATTTATATCTCAATCTGAAAAAACGGGGTGACAGGTTCCCTTTAAATACTACTGTCCCTGCTGTCCTCTGTAGCTCACTTGTCGTCATCTTCATCATCATCTTCTTCTTTGTTCCTATTCATAATCTGGAAAAGAAAAACAAGCTTTCCTGCTTTATTGGGTCCCAAACGATTTCTCAATTTAGAATGAATGAGTCCAAAGGAAGAGAATATTCTTTCAACGCCTGCAGAAGAAGCTACTGCTGTTAAAAGTGAAATCATTACTTGAACAGTCTCTAAATCCAAGCGCTTAAGTGACTTCCACCAGTTTACTGGTGTGACCTTCCTTAGGCTTGGTTCATATTGCGTTAATGTGACCGCGCTAACGGACAGCGTTGCACGGTGAAATTAACGCCGTGCAACACGTCCGTTAGCGCGTCCATTAACAGCAATGGGGACGCGCATCACTAGCGCGTGCCATTTTCGGCACGCGCTGGCGATGTGCCGGTGTTTTGTGGCGCGCCGCGGACGCTGCTTGCAGCGTCCGCGGCGCGCCCGAGGTCCGTTCCCCGCTCTCGCAGATCTCCGATCTGCGAGAGCGGGGACGTTTAACGCGACCCCATAAAACAGCATTGCGTTAGCGCAATCTGCTAGCGCTGGGCGCTAAACGGATTGCACTAACGCAATCTGAACCTAGCCTAACTCCTCTTCCTCAGCACTTAGGTTTTGACCCTGATATTGGATATTGACAATATTTGCCAAAAAATGAGCTGGAGTCAGTGCTTGTCCCATTCGTTTGTTTACTGCTTGTAATTTAATTCTGTCCATGTGTAGTTCTGTTTTTAAGTGTTCACTCAGTTCCTTCCAAATTTCAACAGCATCCGGAATAAAACAGCTATTTTTCTGTATTTTGTTTAAAGCTTGAGAGATGGGTTTCAGGAAGCTCAGCATATGTTCAACATCCATCTAACATCTTGTGGGAGCGTTAGCTTGGTTCCACCCATCCTTTTCAGAGCTGCTGCAGCAAAATGATTATTACGGAAGTATTTAGCAATTTCAACAACATTAGCCTCTATTTCTGGAACACTTAAGTCTTTGGCTAAGAGGTGCAGCAAATGAGCACTGCAACCATATGTTATTAGCAGCTTTGTATTGCCTCCCTGCTCTTCTAAATCTCTTCTCATCTTGGATACGTTTGCAGCATTGTCATGCCTGCCTTAGGCTACGTTCACACTAGCGTTGCGCCGCCCTGCGTCGGCGACGCAACGCGCGACGCATGAAAAAACGCGCGCAAACGCACGCAAAAACGCGCACGTTTTGCGACGCGTGCGTCGTTTTTTGACGAAAATCGGATGCACAGAAAATGCAACTTGTTGCATTTTCTTGCGTCCGACGCTAGCGTCGGAAACGACGCACGTGTCGAAAAACGCCACCCAAAAAACGCACGCGTCCCCTATGTTAAACATAGGGGCGCGTCGCCGCTGCGTCGCCGGCGCAACAGCGACGCACATTGGCGGAACGCCAATGTGAACGTAGCCTTACCGATAGGCGAAGGAGCTTCATTAAAATATTCCCAAACTGGGTCTCTTTTACGGCCTGCTGCCATTATAAGGAAAGAATGTAATAAACCTCAGATCGTACACACAAACAGATCCAGACTTGTCTGTCTGTGGCTATGCTGCAGTATTGTGCTCAAAGTTTCACTTTCATTTTCTTGTCTGCTTGCCCTTCCTCCTCCTCACACTTAGATTCACATTCTTCTTGTGTTGTGCAGATCTATTCCACTCCAAACAATCAGAAACATATTGTCTAACTTCTTGGACTTGGCACTGAAGGGGTTTATTCTGTATTCATAGGTTTGTAGAACAATAGGATTAAGGTCTTTTTCTCAACTCTGTTCATGTTGTAACATTTTTGCCGTGAAGAAGAGGCTGGGACCTCTGCGGAGTCAAATTCAGTTTTGAGAACTGCGTAAGTAAAGCGAGCGTCTGTGATAATATAGGAGAGAAACTGCCCACTAATCCTACAGAAACCTCTGGAAGAGCATGGCATTGTGAATGCTACACATATACAGCCTTTATTCTCCTGAGTTAAACAATTCAGCTTTATCTCATGATGGAAGAACCTTTGGATGGTAAAATATTTTCCTCAAAAAACAGTTTATTGAAAAAAATCCGATTTAAATAAAAAAAATCCGATTTTTTTTTTTTTTTTTTTTTTAAACATTGATTTTTATCCACCCTGACTAGCAGAGGGACACGGTGAGCGTCATGTTGCCTCCATCCTTAAAATTTCTAAGACGGCAGTCCATTACAACAGGGTCAAGCAGCAAACATTGGATGACCGTCTTCTTATTCGAATGTCACTCAGCAACCGCAGGATGACATCAAGTGACCTACAAAAGGAATGGCAAATGGCAGCTGGGGTAAAGTGAACGGCAACAACAGTTCATAACAGGCTCCTAGAGGCAGGACTCAAGTCATATAAAGCTAGAGAAAAGCCTTTCATCAATGAGAAGCAAAGGAGAGCCAAGCTGAAGTTTGCCAAAAACCATAAGGATTGGACCATAGAGTACTGGAGTGAGGTAATCTTCTCTGATGAGTCTAATTTTCAGCTTTGCCCAACACCTGGTCGGCTAATGGTTAGGCGGAGACCTGGAGAGGCGTACAAGACACAGTGTCTTGCACCCACTGTGAAATTTGGTGGAGGATCGGTGATGATCTGGGAATGCTTCGGCAAGGCTGCAATTGGGCAGGTTAATCTTTGCAAAGGACGTATGAATCAAGCCGCATACAAGGTTATCCTGGAAAAACAGTGGATTCATTCTGCTCAGGCAATGTTCCCCAACTCTGAGGACTGGTTTTTCCAGCAGGACAATGCGCGATGACACACAGATAGGTCAATCAAGGTATGGATGAAGGACCACCACATCAAATCCCTGTTATGGGCAGCCCAATCTCCAGACCTGAACCCCATTGAAAACCTCTGGAATGTAATCAAGAGGAAGATGGATAGTCACAAGCCATCAAACAAAGAAGAACTGCTTACATTTTTGTACCAGGAGTGGCATAATGTCACCCAAAAGCAGTGTGAAAGACAGGTGGAAAGCATGCCAAGACGCATGAAAGCTGTGATTAAAAATCATGGTTATTCCACAAAATATTGATTTCTGAACTCTTCCTGAGATAAAACATTAGTATTGTTGTTTCTAAATGATTATGAACTTGATTTTTTTGCATTGAGGTCTGCAAGTAATGTATTTTTTTGTTATTTTGACCATTTCTCATTTTCATAAAATAAATACAAAATGTATTGCTTGGAACTTTGGAGACATGTTGTCAGAAGTTTATAGAATAAAAGAACAATTTACATTTTACTTAAAAATATACCTATAAAGAGAAAAATCAGACAAACTGAAAATTTTGCAGTGTTCTCTTAATATTTGCCAGAGCTGTATATTATACTGCAGGTCTTCTCAATGTGGGAAATTCATCATTTCTGCTCATGTTACATTCATAGAACTCAAGCAGCAGGAGATCTGCAATATATATCTTGCCGTGTACACATCACATAGGAGACACCAAGTCTGCTTGTATATACATCACATAGGAAACACCAAGACTGCTGTATATACATCAATTAGGAGACACCAAGACTGCTGTATACAGGGCTGCCACTAGAAATTTCGGAGCCCCATACTGGCAAAATTTTCGGGGCCCCCTTGAGACTCCGCCCAGGCTCCACCCCAGCCCCGCCTCCAGGCTCCACCCCTCGAACTGTCCACAGTCCCACCGCTCTCTCTTGGAAAAACTCCACTTCTCACCAATCACACATTAACAGTTCCCATCACCAGATCACACATATAGCAGGCAGCTTTTGTTTTGGCCAAAAGATTTTTTAAGCCGCCACCATAACACGGTAGACACTTTTGGCCGGGCCCTACTCTGCTGTAACCTATTAAATATTTGTTAAAATATGCAATACAATTTAGGTATATTTTTATTTATTTTTCAATTTTTAAAATGCCCAATAATATCACATAGAAGGAACAAATACCACAACACCATGACCAGATGACATATTACCACCACAGTGATCGAATAATATCACATACAAGGAACAAATACCACAACACCATGACCAGACCACATATTACCACCACAGTGATCGAATAATATCACATACAAGGAACAAATACCACAACACCATGTCCAGACCACATATTACCACCACATAGTGACTGAATACTACAGTTCTGATCAGTAATTTTTAAAAAAGCACCATACTATCACCATAAGTGCCATTATACACAGGAGATCTGTACTTAGTATGCAGTGTCTGTGTACAGATAATATAGTGATCACTAGTGAAATTATACACAGGAGCTCTGTATACAGTGTATAGTGTCAGTGTATAGGTAACACACTGACTCACCAGTGACGTCTCTAGGTGAAGTCCTTCATCTTTCATCCAGCACAGACCGCCATCATTTCATCCAGCCAGGACTTCTCTCTGCAGGAAATAACACAGTTATCTCGAGCTCCGCTTGCAGAACACATTACTTAATTTTTCACAACTTCTACATTACACCACATGAAGAAGGCGACATAGTATCACTCTATACAGTAACAGGACCGCCCCCCATTTAAAACAGTATACTCAAAAAATAAAATAAATACATCACTGCAGTAATAATATCCCTAAATTAGCCCCTATGGTATTAATAATATCACCCAGCCTGGCCCCGTGTGTCTCATTCCTGGCGTCAGCCAGATATTCTCCCATCCTGCCCTCATGAGTATCCATTCTGCCCCATATGATCTCCTTATCCTGCCCCATATGATCGCCCCATGTGATCTCTCCATCCTGCCCCATCTGTCTCCATCATATCCATCCTGCCCCATGATCCTGCACGATCTGTCTCCAATTCTGCCCCCAGTGTCTCCAATCATGCCCCATGTCTCCATTCTGCCCCCTATGTCTCCAACCATGCCCCCATGTCTGCAATCCTGACACTTGTCTCCAATCATGCCCCCTGTGTCTCCATTCTGCCCCATCTGTCTCCAATCCTGCCCCATCTGTCTCCAGTCATGCCCCCATGTCTTTCATCCTGCCCCGTGTCTCCATTCATGCCCCGTATCTCCATTCTGCCCCGTGTCTCGCATTCTGCCCCTGGGTCTCACAGTCTGCCCCTGTGTCCAGCATTCTGCACCTGTCACTGTGTCCAGCATTCTGCCCCTGTCACTGTGTCCAGCATTTCTGCCCCACTGTGTCCAGCATTCTGCCCCAATGTCCAGCATTCTGCCCCTGTCACTGTGTCCAGCATTTCTGCCCCTGTCTCCAGCATTCTGCCCCACTGTGTGTCCAGCATTCTGCCCCACTGTGTGTCCAGCATTCTGCCCCACTGTGTCCAGCATTCTGCCCGACTGTGTGTCCAGCATTCTGCCCCACTGTGTGTCCAGCATTCTGCCCCACTGTGTGTCCAGCATTCTGCCCCACTGTGTGTCCAGCATTCTGCCCCACTGTGTGTCCAACATTCTGCCCCACTGTGTGTCCAGCATTTCTGCCCCTGTGTCCAGCATTTCTGCCCCTGTGTCCAGCATTTCTGCCCCTGTGTGTCCAGCATTCTGCCCCACTGTGTCCAGCATTTCTGCCCCTGTGTCCACCATTCTGTCCCACTGTGTCCAGCATTTCTGCCCCACTGTGTCCAGCATTTCTGCCCCACTGTGTCCAGCATTTCTGCCCCTGTGTGTCCGCATTTCTGCCCCTGTGTGTCCACATTTCTGCCCCACTGTGTCCACCATTCTGCCCCACTGTGTCCACCATTCTGCCCCACTGTGTCCAGCATTCTGCCCCACTGTGTCCACCATTCTGCCCCTGTGTGTCCACCATTCTGCCCCTGTGTGTCCACCATTCTGTCCCACTGTGTCCAGCATTTCTGCCCCACTGTGTCCAGCATTTCTGCCCCACTGTGTCCAGCATTCTGCCCCACTGTGTCCACCATTCTGCCCCACTGTGTCCGGCATTTCTGCCCCTGTGTGTCCAGCATTCTGCCCCACTGTGTCCACCATTCTGCCCCTGTGTGTCCACCATTCTGCCCCTGTGTGTCCACCATTCTGCCCCACTGTGTCCAGCATTTCTGCCCCACTGTGTCCGGCATTTCTGCCCCTGTGTGTCCAGCATTCTGCCCCACTGTGTCCACCATTCTGCCCCTGTGTGTCCAGCATTTCTGCCCCTGTGTGTCCATCATCCTGCCCCCCGGGCCCCCCTGGATCGCAGCAGCTCTCAAAGAAAAAAAAAAACACAACTTCTTACCTGGCCAAGCTCCAGCGCCGGGTGAAGCTCCCTCTCCAGGCTCCACACAGACGCACTCGCCGCCGGGCCCGGCGGCTGACAATGACGTCAGACTCCGGCAACGCCGGCGAGTGCGCACTGCGGCCCTATTCAGCCGCCAGCCTCAGACTGGCTGGCGGCTGTTAACTATTGACGTGCGGGCGCGGGCCCGCAATGTCAATAGTGTGCCGCTGCCGCAGCGCCTGCAGGGGGGGCCCGGTGACCAGATGAGACGGGGCCCGATGCGGGCCCCCTCTGCTCACCGGGCCCCATACGCCAGTCACGGCTGTCATGCCCTGATGGCGGCCCTGGCTGTATATTGCATCTCATAGGAGACACTGGGGCTGCAGCATGTACAGCACATATGAGATGCTTGGACTAGAGTGTATTCACTATGAGACATCACATTGGGGATGAACCATGTACATCACAGGAGACTAGGGCTGGAGTATATCCATCACATAGGAGACGTTGAGGCTGCAGCATATATATCACATGGGAGATGTCGGGGGCTGAAGCTGTTATCTTCATCGGTGGGATGGGAGCACATTGCGAGCTAACTCCACACACAGAATATATTCAGATGCTGACACTGGACAGTGTCATGACATAATCCTTGCAATGCCTGCTCTGCAGTGTTTAGTAGTGGACATCGTGTGCGCATGCTCTCAGTGCAAGAAGGGATTAAAGGGCTGGAAAGCATGACCACTGGCCTGAGCACTGTGGCCCCCAGGAATCTGTCGAGGCGCCGGAGATATCTTAATTGTGGGCAGATTTTCCCTGCTTCTGTATTATAGGAAAAATAAATGGAGCACATCACCAGTCTATTCAGTATACCACATCAACATGATAAACGTATGATATTGTTATCTAAAGTACAAAGACCAGATAGGACAAAGTCTGACCGACTGCAAATTCACTGAGAAACAACCAAAAGAACAGTGAAAAGTCATAAGGTAAATGAATGTACAAGAAACTTTATTAATAAATTACGGATAAGAAAGCAGTAGGAGGATACTTTGCGTCAAATCTCAGCACATACAGCGCCAGACGGGTAGCAACATATGTCTGTCAAAGAGTTCATTATCAATAACCATAAGAGAAATCAAAGCATACTATTCTGTATTATAGAGTTGCATCAATGCCTTCAGGGCTATTCTTTATGACAGCTGTCTGGAGTAGTCTGGGGCTACACAAAAACTTTGTCTGCAACATTTGTCATGCGACCAATGTGCGTTTGATGCTGCGTCAAGCAAATGGGGTTGCATTGCGACCCCCTGGACATATTCACTCCTAAGTAACATGCTTTTCTCCTTTCTTGACACTTGCCTTTCAGGAGTGTCTTTTTTATTATTTTGATGATTTTTTTTAAAAGCTTTTTGTTGTTGCTTTCTATGCACACATGGGGTTTTGGGGGTATAAAAGGGTATGTTCACACATACCCTTTTTTATGTAGATTTTGATGCAGATCCATTTAAAAAAAAAAAAAAAACACTTCAAATGCTCTTTAATGTGGAATTTGAAATGGATCTGCTTAACAATCCATGTCATAAACCTCCTTACTTTAAAAATGTTTTTTTTTTTTTAAACTTATGGAAAAATGCATAAATAAAAGGCGTCACTTATAACATTTCGGGAAAAAAACCTCACCAAAAGTGTGTAAAAAGTGACTAAAAAGGAAGTTTCTACAGTATTCCACATTTTTTTTTCGACTTACAAACCAGTAGGTCAAAAATAAGTATTTTTGCAAAAACAAGCTAAATATGTAAAACACCCTTAACCTTTTTTTCCGGCAGATTGGCAGCTTGTGCTATGAGTGATAATATGGCTCAGAATCATCTACGTGAGCGGTGTAGCGCCTTCACTCTTATAATAGGTATACATTAGCTGTTGATGAAGGGGGTTCGTATCCTTCAGGACAAGTCTTTGGCTATGTTCACACATGCGTACAGACATGCAGATTCTGGCCGCCGGTCTCCTGACCCAAACTCGACAGCTTCACAGGCTGAGACTAAGATTGGGTCCATAGAGAGACCTGCAGGTGGTCTCTGAAATTTTAGGCTTCATTTTGCCGTCAGTTTTCCACACACGTGTTTTGTCCATGTTTTTCAAGGATAGAAAATCCCTCCCGGATGTGTTTTCGGTCAGTGAAAAAAAAAAATCGGATGCTATTGGTGTGCTCTTTGAAAGTAGAGCCTTAACATCCTCCATTTTTTCCTCCACATTACTGTAGAAAAACTAATTAAACTCTACTGATAAAAAATTCTAATGAAAATCTGATCCGACACTGAAAAATCGTTGTCTGAACGCGTCTTTATAAAGTCTACGTTCCCACCATGAGCTTTGATGTTGCAGATTTAAATGTAAATTAGAGGTTACTTGCATGTATTCGAAAATACGCAGTGTAAAAAAAACTCATGGTGGGAACGTAGCCTAAGGAAAACGTCCCAATCAAAAATCAATTGTAATGTGCGAACATTAACCCCTGCAGTTTATTTAAAAAAATCCCATTTAATCACATATTTTAATCACAGATTCCCTTAAAATTCCACAAGCCCCTCCTGTGGGATTACCATTTGAATGGGTGGAGTAAAATAAAAAAAAAGTGAAAGCCAATCCCGTCATGTGTCTGTTTACACCAGTGCAGAGCGATGCGAATGTAGACGAGTCAGCGAGAAAAAGGTCAGTGACATCTGGAGGCGATCTCATGTTTTACGGGAAACAAAGTAGATGATATTGGAAGTGAGAGTTCACAGCAAGTAACACCGGCTTCCTGGTAAACCAAACCATCTGCTGATTTTCTGTGGTGTCCGAGTGGACTTTGTTGTCCCTTTAAACTTGATCTGTTATTTTTTGCATTTAACTTCCTAAAGTCTCTTGTGAAATCCATGGGAGTGTTTTTCGCTAAAAGTTGTGCAATAAGGGAGCAGAAAAAAAAAAGTTAGGCGGTGATACATACAGATTGATCTTTCATTTTTAACCCTTTCTTTTCCAGTGCCTACACCCAGCAGTGATTTAGTAGAGCTGAGCTTACGGAACCACAGCTCCTCCTTTCCTCCCTCCTCATTTCCTTTGGAGGGTTTTTTTCTGCCTGTTTACAATAGACTGGAGAGAACGCTGAGAACAGGAGAAGGAACGCCGAAAAGAAGAGCGGGGCGACATTCTTGAAAGAAACTTTTTACATCTCGCCGGAAAGATGGCCGTAAGCACTGCCCAAGTGGGAAACTTGTCTATCACTACCCAAGTGGTTCCAGGAGGAGGACAGAACAACCTTGCCGGACTTGGCACGACTCCGAACTGGGTCCAAGAGCTGTCCAAAAAGAAGAAACAACCCATGAAATCGCTGAGTGCGGTTTTGATCCTTATAGGGGCGCTGCAGTTGACTATCGGGACCTCCATGTTTGTGGCTGAGAACAGTTACCTGTCGCTTCTCTCGCGCAGTGGAATTGTATTTGTGGGTAGCCTGACGCTTATTTCCACTGCAATCATCACCGTGATCTTCGCCAACAAGGAAACTATCCTCAGGATAAAGATCTGCCTGATCAGCCACGTGATAAACGTCACAATCGCCGGCATTGGAATCATCCTATATGTGATCCAGGTGTATACGGATACTCAGTCATGTTGGGTGTCCACACATGATATCGATTCGTACAACCCGTGCATCCCGGGGAATTATTCTATCAACGATTATAATTATAATTATCGCTACGGCTACAGCAGGGATTATTCGGAAGTCATTTACACGATGCGGGTGTCCCTGAATTCTCTGGTGCTCTTCTACGTTATCGTTGGCTTCAACATCTCAAGCTTCATCATATTCCTGAAGTGGAAGTCACTTAAAGATACCAAATATACTTTGCTTGGAAACTAATGTACCGTACGGAATGATGGGAGAGGAACGGCGGGGTATGTGAATAATGAGATCATCAAGGAGCAGTGACATCATCACCACTGAGCTTTCAACATGAAGTCAACGTCCCGTAAATCATATTCCTTTTTTTGGCACAAATATGGAAACGGATAACAGAGACACTAAGGAAAACGTGCAGTCTTCTTGCATGAAGGAATTCCAGAAAATAAAGCTTTAAAATAGGAAAGAGTTTATCAACACTAGTGCAAAGGGTCCTGTTTCCACTTGCACTAGTTTTAATAAATTGCCTCTTCCACCCGTGTCTACATTGTACAATATAAGGGCACAGGCAGGCAGCCGTATAAATCATAACGAGATCGAAACGCACTGGGTGTCACGCTCGGGTGGGGAGAGCCACCAGCCAGTCAGTTCATTGTGGTCCGATCTCAGTCTGATTTATACAGCCGCGTGAATGCGCCCTTAGGGTGAAGCTTTCCGCTGCGTTTCCAACCTCGACCACAGTAATCAGTATCACAGGGACCTATGGTGGGGTTAGTTGTGGCGGGGACTTGGAGCCATATAACATAAATGCTGAAGTGCATGCAATTATGGCCGTCTTATTGGGGTCTTATTCTGTGACAAAGGAAGGGTTGTAGTTCCAGCTCCTTTATCAATCCATTTTAAAATTGCAGTGTTGGTGGGTGCTCCTTGTGGCAGGAAAAGGGGGATAGAAGCGACGCGTTTCGATCCAGATGATGATCTTTATCAAAGCTCTGATATAGCTTTGATAAAGATAGTCATCTAGATCGAAACACGTCGCATCTATCCCCCTTTCCCTGTCACGAGGAGCACCCACCAACACTGCAATTTTAAAATGGATCGATAAAGATTGGAATTTTTTAAGGAGCTGGAACTACAACCCTTCTTTTGTTTAGTATTCATCACGTCTCATCAGGACGGTGTTCCGTGCACCTGTGGTGTCTTTGCCCCTTTTTTTTGTACATTTACAATCTTATTCTGTGGACGGTTTTGTATCGCCATATATGCTGTTCTACAAACATAAAGGTCTATATATTGTAGTTGTAATAGCTTTTCAGGAGACTATCTCCTTTTTCACCCCCCTTGCCCATGCCTTTGATTTCATATAGGGGATACGGACATATTCTATCATGTTTCATCACATGCTGTATTTTCATTGAGAAACAATTGCTTCTATGAGAGAACATTGTGCCTCATAAAAGGTACCATAGTGGCACACCGAATTTCTACAGTTCACTACGAACCCTCAGGGACAACGGGTGATGCCGTATAGGGTCAGTTTACACAGAAGTGCGATGTGCATTGACACTTGGGATATGTTCAAACTTTGTATTTTCAGACTATTTTTCTAGATACATTTATAGCACAAAGTTCTAATTTCCTCCCTTTTCAGCTTTCGTGACTACATGATTAAAGTCAGATCATAAGTTCAGAAGTTGTGAGAAGAGATAGAAGTGGCTCATAAGTGTAGTAAGTTTGAAATGTCAAACTGTCATGTCAGAAGTTTTCATCAGTTGGGGGGTAAAAGTGTTGAAGCTCTCAGAGATCGCCAAGTTAAAGGGGCAGAAGTGCTCATTTGAGCGCTGCTCTCCCCCGAGTTTATAAAAGGTCTCAGAGAGCATCATCTGGACCCCCACTGTTTAAAACTTCTGAAATGCCAAAAGGTTTTTTTAAATGACATATTTTTTAAATTAAGAATTTATTTTTGTAGCAAAGTTTTCATTGTGTCCATTTTATACATATGTTACATGCAACGAGTTACATCACAATGACCACAAGTGCATTACTTCGCTGTATATGAGGATATTGTATCCATTGTATCTGTAAGGGAGCACGCACACCACCAACTATCTCAGACGAATGCATCGTACCTATGATATTCTATGGGGCTGTGCAGATGACTGATTTTTTTTTTCTCTTTCCTCGGATGGAGTGGTCCGCGAAAAAAATTGGAGACATGTCCTATTTTGATTTGAAGGGTCGGATCAAAATCGGCAATGCAAGTCTATGGGTCCGTGAAAAATCGGACTGCACTCTGATGACTCGGATTTTCATGGATTGACCTATCCATGTACGAGAAAAATTGATCCCATTGATCAAAGTCTGATCAGAATAATCGGTCCGTTTTCACTTATAGGCCGGGGTCACACTTGCGAATACAATGCGAGAAACTCGTATCAATATCCGCCACTGTCGCCGGCACTCAGGACCGCAGCGTGCAGCTGCATAGAAATACATGTAGCCTCACACTCCAGTCCTGAGTGCCGGTGGCAGTGACGGGTGTTGATGCGAGAGACTCGTGCAAGTTTCTCGCATTGTACTCGCAAGTGTGACCCCGGCCGTTTGTGTGAACCTACCCTTGGGGATAATGTACCGTGAGAATCGGTTACATGTCAGGTCAGTAATAAAATCCTACATAAATACTTGTGGAAGAGATCGCTAGCACAATTCATCCATCCTATTGACAAGTCTTATAGTAAATGCTTTACAGCATAATTTGTAATATAACTAAATATTTACATTAATCAATATAAAATTCTAATATTAATCTCACAGTTTACTGATTATTCTCCATGTGGATTACATCTGTTATGTATATAGCACAAATTCAGTAGCTCTGTGTACCAATAAATCTTATACAGCTGCAATAATAAGATGTTGTGTGACATAATTGTAGCGTGATCGCACTCAGCCTCCTATCATCTATATACCGCACTTAGCCTCATGTTCTGTATACTGTATTATCCTGTATATACTTACACTGCACAGTACCACTCAGTGGCGTAACTACAAAGTTATGGGCCCCGATGCAAACTTTAAAATGGGGCCCCCCATGCCAAAATATTTTCCACCCAAATTGACATTTTCTCTATTCATTTTGCACACTAAAGCTTTGTTGCAATATTGTATAGTGTGACCTCAGTGGTGTAACTATCCGGTGCCCCATCCTGGTATATATTTGTCCTCTGTTCTGCCGTTGTTCTGTAATGTTTAAAAGATAATAAACCATTATAATCATCAGGGGCTTACATAGAAGTCATGGGGATCCATATAATAAGTATAATGCACCCCCATAGGCCAATACAGTATAATGCACTCCCCATAGGCAGCCAGTATAGTATAATGCACCCCCATTAGGCAGTCTGTATAGTATAATGCACCCCCCTATTAGGCAGCCTGTATAGTATAATGCACCCGCATTAGGCAGCCTGTATAGTATAATGCACCCCCATTAGGCACTCTGTATAGTATAATGCACCCCCCTATTAGGCAGCCTGTATAGTATAATGCACCCGCATTAGGCAGCCCGTATAGTATAATGCACCCCCATTAGGTAGCCTGTATAGTATAATGCATCCCCATTAGGCAGCCAGTACAGTATAATGCACCCCCATTAGGCAGCCTGTATAGTATAATGCACCCCCATTAGGCAGACTGTATAGTATAATGCACCCCCATTAGGCAGACTGTATAGTATAATGCACCCGCAGTAGGCAGCCTGTATAGTATAATGCACCCCCATTAGGCAGACTGTATAGTATAATGCACCCCCATTAGGCAGACTGTATAGTATAATGCACCCCCATTAGGTAGCCTGTATAGTATAATGCACCCCCATTAGGCAGCCTGTATAGTATAATGCACTCGCAATAGGCAGTCTGTATAGTATAATGCACCCGCAGTAGGCAGCCTGTATAGTATAATGCACCCCCATTAGGCAGTCTGTATAGTATAATGCACCCGCAGTAGGCAGCCTGTATAGTATAATGCACCCACATTAGGCAGCCTGTATAGTATAATGCACCCCCATTAGGCAGCCTGTATAGTATAATGCGCCCGCATTAGGCAGCCTGTATAGTATAATGCACCAGCATTAGGCAGCCTGTATAGTATAATGCACCCGCATTAGGCAGCCTGTATAGTATAATGCACCCCCATTAGGTAGCCTGTATAGTATAATGCACCCCTATTAGGCAGCCTGTATAGTATAATGCACCCCTATTAGGCAGCCTGTATAGTATAATGCATCCGATAAAAAAAAATACTCACTTTTCTTCCTCCTTGTTCCCGCGGTGCTCAGAGTGCCCGCTCATCTCCTGACAGGGGCGCCGGGTACTGACATCATCGCTACCCCCTGTCAGTGTCGGTGATGTCAGATGCTGACAGGGGGATGATCGGAGAAGGAGCGTAATGCTCCCTCTCTCATCAAGCTGATCCTGCAATGACGGGTGAGGGGTACACTGCTGGCACAGGGCCCCCCACCGCCTCCTCAGGGGCTGCACAGCAGCCAGGAGGCAGAGCAGGGAGATAGTGTCTCTCTGCTCTGCCGCAGAATGTAACTGTAGCGGCGCCCTGTGCACGCCAATACAGTTACATGGCGTAGCTCTCGGTGGGGCCCCTCAGAGTGCGGGGCCCTGGGCCACCGCCCCTTCTGCCCCCCCGGTAGCTACGCTACTGCTTGGAGGTCAGGTCTGTCTGTTGCTGTGTGGGAGGAATCTCCTGCATGGCAACAGATTTTAACTTTTGCTAGTGTCGGCGTGCATCTGACCCACCTGGCCCCTGATCCGCCAGGCCCGATCGCAATGGCGACTGCTGCGACCATGGTAGTTATGCCCCTGGTACCACTCCTGTACTGTTTATATACACTGCACAGTACCACTTCTCCTGTCCTGTATACACTGCACAGTACCACACCTCCTGTCCTGTATATATACACTGCACAGTACCACTCCTCCTGTCCTGTATATATACACTGCACAGTACCACTCCTCCTGTCCTGTATATATACACTGCACAGTACCACTCCTCCTGTCCTGTATATATACACTGCACAGTACCGCTCCTCTTGTCCTGTATATATACACTGCACAGTACCGCTCCTCCTGTCCTGTATATATACACTGCACAGTACCACTCCTCCTGTCCTGTATATATACACTGCACAGTACCGCTCCTCCTGTCCTGTATATATACACTGCACAGTACCACTCCTCCTGTCCTGTATATACACACTGCACAGTACCACGTCTCCTGTCCTGTATATATACACTGCACAGTACCACTCCTCCTGTCCTGTATATATACACTGCACAGTACCACTCCTCCTGTCCTGTATATACACACTGCACAGTACCACACCTCCTGTCCTGTATATATACACTGCACAGTACCGCTCCTCCTGTCCTGTATATATACACTGCACAGTACCACTCCTCCTGTCCTGTATATACACACTGCACAGTACCACACCTCCTGTCCTGTATATATACACTGCACAGTACCACTCCTCCTGTCCTGTATATATACACTGCACAGTACCGCTCCTCCTGTCCTGTATATATACACTGCATAGGACCACTCCTCCTGTCCTGTATATATACACTGCACAGTACCGCTCCTCCTGTCCTGTATATATACACTGCACAGTACCACTCATCCTGTCCTGTATATATACACTGCACAGTACCACTTCTCATGTCCTGTATTTATACACTGCACAGTACCACTCCTCCTGTCCTGTATATATACACTGCACAGTACCACTCCTCCTGTCCTGTATATATACACTGCACAGTACCACTTCTCATGCCCTGTGTATATACACCGCACAGTACCACTCCTCCTGTCCTGTATATATACACTGCACAGTACCACTTCTCATGTCCTGTATATATACACTACACAGTACCACATCTCCTGTCCTGTATATATACACTGCACAGTACCACTCCTCCTGTCCTGTATACAGTGCCTTGCGAAAGTATTCGTCCCCCTGGAACTTTTAAACCTTTTCCCACATATCATGCTTCAAATATAAAGATACCAAATGTAAATTCTTATGTACCTTTGGATCGCCCCCAAACACAGGGCCACAGGTTACTCGGTACCGGTCCTTTCTGTCTCAGTTCTGGGGTCGTCACGGTGGCTGGACCCTGTCAGTGACCCTGCTAAGGGGCGTCCAATAAAAGGTGATAGGAGTATGTCAAGGTTTCGTGACGCCACCTGTGGTGTTCGGTTAGGGTGACCGACGCTGCTGTGGGGTCCGCTGGGGTGATGGAATGGCAGCTAGATGGTATACCTTCCCACAGGTGAAGTATGTCCCCAGGGCTTCCCAGTAGGGTGGATGGAGGTGGTGTGAGGTGCAGACAATAATGAGGACACAGGGTGCAGTCTTTTTACCTCTTTACTGAAGACTTCAGGATCCTCAATCCAAAGCACAGTTAACAGGGCTGTCTGAGACCGGCCGGTCCGATGGCACATCCAGAGTTCCCTTTGCAGGTGGAAATCATTGCCTACCAATAGCGCCTGTGTGTTGTAGTGCTACCCTGCTGAGCATTCGGTATAGTCCTCACAACTTCTGTTCTAGTTCGTTCGTTCTTTCTAGTTCTTTCTCTTTCTTTCTATTTAGTTCCAGATGTTACTAGTTTCTCGTCCCCCAGGTATGTTATGGCTAGGACGCACCCGTATGACGGGAAGGAGCTCTTCCGGGACCCGGGACGCCCCTCTCCACGCGTTGCCCCCTATGTCTGCGTAGGAAATTTAAGGTAGACTGCCAACCTATAATTAACTGTCCTGCGGAGTTTGAAGTAAGGCATAGAGTCAGTTACTTCCTCGGTGTTCCAGCCACCGGCTACGCGCCTCAGTAGGATGTTGCCGTTCTCGGGGCACGACTCCTACTGGTTCTCCTTTGTGCTTGATCTCGTTTCTCACTGGTCCACAATATCCTTCACTTCGTGTCTCTTTCTTAGGATACCGCCGCAAGGTAGTGCAGGCGCGGTTCCGTAACATTCTGTTCGCTAGGTACCTGCCAGGTTCCCACGCCTGACAGGCACCCCCCTGAATCTTCTCCCTCCAACGCCCCCTGCCACGGGATGTTGCCTGAATCATCCAACCCAGTCATCTTCTGACTAACTTCCTATCCAACCCCTAGTTTTACCAGTGTGAGGAGTGGCCCAATAAATAAAGCCTTTTTCTCCCCCTAGTGGCCGGAGTGTTAGGACATGGTGTTACCCTCCTCCTGTACTGTATATATACACTGCCCAGTACCACTTCTTCTGTCCTGTATATATACACTGCACAGTACCCCTCCTCCTGTACTGTATATAAACACTGCCCAGTACCACTTCTTCTGTCCTGTATATATACACTGCACAGTACCACTTCTTCTGTCCTGTATATATACACTGCACAGTACCACTTCTCCTTTCCTGTATATATACACTGTACAGTACCACTTCTCCTGTCCTGTATATACACACTACACAGTATCACTTCTCCTGTCCTGTATATATACACTGTACAGTACCACTTCTGTCCTGTATATATACACTGCACAGTACCACTTCTCCTGTCCTGTATATATACTGCACAGTACCACGTCTCCTGTCCTGTATATATACACTGCACAGTACCACTTCTCCTGTCCTGTATACTGGGTGTAATGTTCAATATATGTATTATTCTGTATATATACACTGCCCAGTACCACTTCTCCTGCCCTGTATATATACACTGTGGATCACCCCCAAGTAAGGGCAATGGGGTACTCGGTACCGGGTCCTTCAGTTCCCTCAGTGAGGATGTCACGGTGGAACGACTCGGACCGTGGCCCTATGAGGGGCGCCCAATAAAAGGCAGAGTTTGAAGATAATGGTAGTGTTCGTGACGCCACCTGTGGTATTCGGTCAGAGTGACCAACGCTGCTTAGGGGTCCGCTGGGGTGATGGAATGGCAGCTAGATGGTATACCTTCCCACAGGTGAAGTATATCCTCAGGGCTTCCCAGAAGTGTAGATGTTGATGGCGGATGGTCCAAGGCGCGGTGAATAATTAGGACACAATGGGTGCAGTCTCTTTACCTTTACTGAAGACTTCAGCATCCACAGTCCAGAGTGCCAGATGACAGGGTAGCAGGGTCCGGCCGGTCTGATGGCAATTCCAGAGTCCCCTTATCCAGGTGGAAATCAGTAGCCTTCCCCTTGCGCACAGTAACGTAGTAGGTCCCTACTTGCATTAGCTACCATAAGGTCCTCACTCTTGTTACTTCTCTCTCTCTGTCCCCCAGATGGATAGGACATAACCCGTATGACGGTGGTGGCCTGAGGCTATTTTATAGGGACCCTAGTGACGCCCCTCCTCCGCAATTGCCACCGTGTCTGCTTAGGTTTTTAGGTCAGACAGCCAACTTGGAATCGACTGCCATGCCGGTCTCTGAAGTAAAGCGTAGAGTCTATTACTCCCTCGGTATTCCGGCCACCGGATCTGCGCTTCAGATGGAGGCAGCCTGCTTCTAGCTGGTCTCCCACTGATGTTTCACTCCTGTTGCTATGACTTCTGTGCTCATTCACTACAGCACACTTCCTTTCGTGTCCTTTCTTAGGAGGCTGCCGCATGGGTTGCAGGCGCAGCTCCGTGTCCTTCTATCTTACTGAGCCTCTGATGCTCTTCCTTTTCCCTCTGTCTGCCTGACAGGTATTCCCTGGGCCGAGCCCAGTCTGCTTCTCTTCCTCTTCTTCTCCTCCCGACTCTCTGACTGAATGACTTCCTAACCAACCCACCAGTTTTACCCTTTGTGAGGCGTGGCCTAGTGAATAGAATCCTTAGCTCCCCCTGGTGGACTGGCGTGTGAAGTGTGTGTGTGGCTGTGATACCTGGCAGGGTGAACTCCTTTGGTGCCATCAGATGTAACATCACTCCCCCTGGTGGAAGAACGACATTACTGCAACGACCAGGACTCTGGGGCGCTGCAACTGCACAGTACCAATCCTCCTGTCCTGTATATCCACTCTGCACAGCACCACTTCTCCTGGCATGTATATATACACTGCACAGTACCACTTCTCCTGGCCTGTATATATACACTGCACAGTGCCACTTCTCCTGTCCTGTATGTATATACGGCACAGTACCACTTCTCCTTTCCTGTATATATTGTAGTGGGGTTGGTGCAGTGTGTTTTAATGTCCAGAACTTACAAAGTTAACAGCACACGGTATCCTCCGGATTACAGCCGGGAATCAAGACAGTCCGTAAACCGAGACCTTTTGCCGTGGGCAACTGCACTACTTTACTACGCTGAGGGGTGTCAGGCCTTTTGGCTTTACTTGGCTCCATGTTACTTCACACAGGCTGAGGTTTGCAGAGCCACCTGCTCTGCAAGTTTGCAAACCAAGACGGACACAACAAACCCTTTGCTACAGGGTTTTTTAAATGGAATCTGTGGCCATGGACCACTTGTAAGACCTGGCCTGGAGGGAGCAAATTGCCCCACTACCATCCTGTAGTTCGCTCCAAAAATAAAAGCCCATGCCGGGTTTTCTTAAATCTGCCTTGGGCAAATAGCTTGTCCAAGACTACACTTACTTTTATTTGGAACTGCAATCACAGCTATATCTGTGACTGCAATGCACTCCAGCGGTCTTAATATGTTTCTATGCGTATCCTGGGGGACACATAGCTTCACTCGCATATAACATCTGTCACTGCCTCCCAAATACCCCCTCTGTTCAAACTTATGGGGATGAACATTTGTCACCATACAGGGGGCCCATGACAGGGCATCCGCATTTCCCTGTGATTCCCCTCCCCGATGTTCCACTGAGAAACTAAAGTTTTGTAGGGACAGGAACCATCGGGTGACCAGAGGATTCCTCTATTTCACATTGCTCATCCAGACGAGAGCTGAATAGTCCATTATCAAACGAAACTAACGCCTAAGCAAATAGTAGCGTAGGGACTCCAAGGCCCACTTAATCGCCAAGCACTTCTTCTCCACTACGATATAATTTTTCTCTACCAGGGTAAGTTTCCTACTCAAATAGGTGACTGGATGTTCATCCCCGTCCACCTCTTGCGACAGAACTGCTCGTAGACGTACCTCTGAGGCATCTGTCTGCACGATAAATGTTTCCTTGAAGTTGGGGCTGATGAGGACCGGCTGTCCACACAACGCCGACTTTAGGGACTGGAATGCTTCCTCCGCTTGAGGATTCCACCGGGCCATAGCCAACTTCTTACCTTTTAACAGGTCAGTTAGTAGTGACGATCTCTCAGCAAAATTAGGTATAAACCGGCGGTAGTACCCAATGATGCTGAGGAACGCCCTCGCCTGTTTGGTGCTTAATGACTTGGGCTAGTTTCGGATGGCCTCAACCTTGGTTAATTGGAGTTTGATAACCCCGTGGCCAATCATATATCCTAAGCATCGGGCTTCCACGAGTCCCACCGCACATTTTCTCAGGTTCGCGGTTATACCCGCGATTCTGAGAGAATCTAGCACTGCTTGTACCTGGGACAGGTGGGTATTCCAGTTGGTACTAAAGATGACAATGTCATCCAAATATGCCGACACGTACTTCCAATGACGCTCTAGTACTATGTCCATCAGCCTCTGGAATGTGGCTGGAGCCCCATGTAAACCAAAAAGAAAGATGACAGTGATATAGACCCTCTGGTGTTATAAATGCGTTTTTTTCCTTTGCCGACTGTCAGTGGGACCTGCCAGTAACCTTCAGTGAGATCGAGCTTGGTGAAGTCCTGGGCCTCCCCAGTCTCTCAATTAGCTTGTCCATCGGGGGCATTGGATAGAGGTCAAACTTTGATACCTCATTTAATTTTCTGAAGTCATTACAAAAAACGTAATGACCTGTCTGGCGTTGGATTTAGTACAATGGGGCTATCCCACTCACTCCAGGACTCCTCAATGACTCCTAACTGAAGCATTTTGCTTCACTTCAGCCATGATGGCTTGCTTCCGGGCTTCTGGCACTCGGTATGGTTACATCCGTACCCTTACCCAGGGCTCGGTGACAATGTCATGCTGGATCACCAAGGTCCACCCCTGGCAGCTCTGAGAATACGTCTGTATTCTGTTGCACCAGAGCCCAAACATCCCATCGCTGCTGTTTTGTGAGAACGTAACTTATCTTAACCTTACCCTTGGCCATGTCATTGGCCGGTGACAGAGGGCTCCCTGTTGGTATGACTGGAGTCACCTCTGTGACCAAACATTCCTGGTCCTTATAGGCTTTTAGCAGGTTTACATGGTACAGTTGTTCAGGTTTCCTCTTTCCAGGCTGGTACACTCTATAATTTACTTCTCCCATCTTCCCCTGTATCTCATATGGCCCTGAGTTTACTCTCTGTGGTGGGCACTAGTACCAACACCCGGTCCCCTTCTTTAAAGGTCCTGACTGTGGCTCTTTTATTATACATGCGGCTCTGCGCGGCCTGGGCATCCATCAGATGCTCCTTTACTATGGGCCTGACTGTCGCAATTCGATCCTGCATACTTGCCACGTGCTCAATCACACTCCGATGCGGAATTGGCTCCTGTTCCCACGTCTCCTTAGCTACGTCGAGCAACCCCATTGGATGCCTGCCATACAATAGCTCAAATGGGGAGAAACCCATGGATGCCTGTGGTACCTCGTGGATAGCAAACATTAGATAGGGCAAAAGGGCCAACAAGTGCTAAGCATATCTGGGAACTCCTTCAAAATTGTTGGAAGACCATGTCCGGTGACTACCTCTTGAAGCTCATCAAGAGAATGCCAAGAGTGTGCAAAGCAGTCATCAAAGCAAAAGGTGGCTACTTTGAAGACCCTAAAATATAAGACATATTTTCAGTTGTTTCACACTTTTTTGTTAAGTATATAATTCCACATGTGTTAATTCATAGTTTTGATGCCTTCAGTGTGAATGTACAATTTTCATAGTCATGAAAATACTGAATAATCTTTAAATGAGAGGGTGTGGCCAAACTTTTGGTCTGTAGTGTATATATATATATATATATATATATATATATATATATATATATATATATATATACACATATACATACACACACTAAGGGACTGTGCTATACATAAGTGAGTACATTATGTATGTATTAAGGGACTGTGTTAGACATAATAATCGATAATAACGTCTCCCTCCACCTCCCCGTTCCTAAATCCATTATAAATCCCCTTTCCTCTCATCCCACTCTCCCACACCCCCATCCCATTATTGCCCTCTCCCCACCCCATGATTGCCCTCTTCACCACCTCCATTATTGCTTTCTCCCCACCACCCCATTATTGCCCATTCACCATCTCATCATTTCCTCCTCCCCTACCACCCCTATCATTGCTCTCTCCGTCAACCCAATCATTGCCTTCCGCCCCATCATCCTCATCATTGCCCTCTCCGTCATCCCAATCATTGCCTTCTGCCCCATCACCCCCATCATTGCCCTCTCCGTCATCCCAATCATTGCCTTCTGCCCCATCACCCCCATCATTGCCCTCTCCTCCACCTACACACACACACACACACACACACACACCACCATTCACCTCTCTGCATACACACACACCACAGGCGTAGCTAGTGTTTTGGTTCAGGGGGGAAGCTTCTGAGTGGGCCCCTAACCAGGTAACCTTGATTACAACTCGGTGACACACCCTAATAGTGGAGGAGAACCTCAGCAGATGACAGATGTTACTGAAAATAATCTCTATACATAGACCAATATTGATGTTACCGCCATATGGTCAGTGGTAGATAGCAGTCCTACAGAACATATAAGAGATCACAGCACAGTTACAGATGGTGACTTACCGCTGACGTTCTTTATGATGGAATCGTTCATTTTTCCCATCTTTTCCATTTGGCCCAGATCGACATGACAACTTCTTCCAGCCACGACTCGGCTGCAGAGATTACAACAAAGACACATTTCACTTCTCACATTCCAGCCCCATCACCATCTATTCCCAGCCTGCACAAACTCCTCATCCTGCTGATACCCCAATATTGAGCCACTGTTGGCGTATGTGACCCTATTACTGCACCTAATACCCCAATACTGAGCCGCTTCTGCCGTATGTGTCCCTATTACTGCCCCTGATACCCCAATACTGAGCCGCTGCTGCCGTATGTGTCCTTATTACTGCACCTACTGTGTGGTTCACTGTGCCCTCTAAATTCTAAAGCACCCCTCTATAATATAGTAATGCCGGGTGCAAGTGCCCTAGAAAACGGTGCCCATATTTTGCACCCTAGAAAGTAATATTGCCCTGTGTGTGCCCCTTTGATAGTCACAGTAATCTGCGTTCCCCTATAATAATAAGTGCCCACTTTACATTTAATAATGTCCCGAGTCTCCCCACTGTACAGCTACCTTATACACAGCATGATGCTCTCTTATACATAGTATACTGACCCCTTATTAGCCTCCAAACTGTTTGATGGCTCCAACACTGTATGATGGCCCTTTCACTGTAATCCCCACACTGTATGATGTCCCCCTCACTGTAATCTCCACACCCCTCTAGATAGCCTCCATATAGTATAATGCACCAGATCGTCATCAATATACTATAATGCACCAGATAGTCCTCAATATAGTATAATTCACCAGCTAGGCCTCAATATAATATAATACACCAGATAGTCCTCAATATAGTATAATGCACCAGATAGTCCTCAATACAGTATAATGCACACCCCAAAGGCCTACTCTAGATTGTATAATGCACCCCCCATAGGCCGACTCTATAGCACAAGGCAGCACCCATAGGCAGACTCTGTAGTATAAAACAGCACCCCTATAGGCAGACCCTGCAGTATAAGACAGCACCCCCATAGGCAGACCCTGTAGTATAAGGCAGCATCCCGCAGGCAGACCCTGTAGTATAAAGCAGCACCCACATAGGCAGACCCTGTAGTATAAGACAGTACCCCCCATAGGCAGATCCTGTAGTATAAGACAGCACCCCCATAGGCAGACTCTGTAGTATAAGACAGACCCTGTAGTATAAGGAAGACCCCCCATAGGCAGACCCTGTAGTATTAGTCAACACCCCATAAAAAAAATACTCACCTCTCTTCTTCCTGGTTCCTGCACTGCTCTGAGCGCCCACTCATCTGACAGCGGGCGCCGGGCAGTGACGTCATCGCGCCCGCTGTCAGCATCGTCGACGTCAGACGCTGACGGGGATGATGTGGGAAGGAGCACTCCTTCCCTCATCATTGCGGTCAGCTGTATCGGCTAAATGCTGGTACAGCTGACCTTGCGATGACAGGCGGGGGGGCCCACTGCTGGCATCGGGGCCCCCCGCCTGCTCAGTGGCCCCATAGCGGCCGGTGGCAGAGCAGGGAGATTGATTCACCCTGCTCTGCCGCAGAATGTAACTGTATCGGCATGCTGTGCGCACCGATACATTTGCAGTAGCGTAGCTCTGGGTGGGCCCCCTCTGAGCACTGGGCCCGGGGCGCCCGCACCCTCTGCCCCTCCGGTAGCTACGCTGACACACACACATACTCACCTCACCTCTGTGCACGGTATCCTGAAGCCCCACCATCTCTGGCAGCTTCCTGTCTCGCACAGCCGCGGCGCTGAATGATGATGTGTGAGACAGGAAGCGCAGGCAGGAAGCAGTACTTATCCATTCCCTGCAACTCTGCCCCGCTGCAATTTTCTCCTGCAGGCAGCGGAGCTGCAGGGATTACTCCCTGCCCACCGCACATGAGGGCAATCTAGCCAGGGGCCCCCGAAGCCTCGGGGCCGGATAAACTGGCCAGATTGCCATCAATATTAGCAGTCCAACCGGCAGGGACGGTTTTAGGCAAAGTGGGGCCCCGGGCAAAGTTTGAAATGGGGCCCCAAATGGTAACATATTGCACATCACACAAAAGCATTTCGGTTGTATTTACATGCGTTGATTTCAGGCCGCTAAATGAGTGTGATCGACAATACTGAAGTCGTTCAACGCTTGTTTATAATAGATCACTAATAGCTCACCACACAGTATCAGATTATCAGCAGCACATCTACAGTTTACACCGGCGATGTGCTGCTGAGAACAATGATTTTTGTTCCGGCATAAACAATCCAAACACTCGATGAATATGCAGCATTTTGCTTGTTTAGTATAATACACTTCTCAGTCCTCCATATAGTATTATACACTCCTCATAGTCCTCCATATATTAAATTACACTGCTCACCCCTTCATATTATAATACACTCCTCATAGTGTTCCATATAGTATAATGCACTGCCATAGTCAACAATGTAGTACAATTCACTTCACAGCCCCATAATATAATGCACCCCATAGTTCTTCATATAGTATAATGTATTCCACATAGTCCTCGATACAGTATAACGCAGCCCATATATAGTATAATGCAGCCACCCCATAGAACATAATGCAACCACCCCACAGAGTATAATGTAACCCCCCCATAAAATATAATGCAGACCCCCTCATATTGTATAATGTAGCCCCCTCATAGAGTGATGCAATCACCCCTCCTAGAATATAAATATAATACAGCCCCCCATAGAATATAATGTAGCCCAGAATAGAAAATGATACAGCCCACCTCCCCATAGAATATAATGTAGCCCCATCAAAGAGTATGATGCAATCCTCCCTCATAAAATCTAATACAGCCCCCATAGTATATAATGTAGCCCCCCATAGAATATAATGCAGCACACCATAGTATATAACACAGCCTCCCCCATAGAATATAATTTACCCCCCATACTATATAACACAGCCACACAATATATAACACAGCCTCCCCCATAGAATATAATATACCCCCCAATAGTATATAACACCACCCGCATAGTATATTGCACAGCCCACATACTATATAATATAGCCCGCATAGTATATAGCACAGCCAGCGTAGTATATAGCACAGCCCGCGTAGTATATAGCACAGCCCGCGTAGTATATAGCACAGCCCGCGTAGTATATAACACAGCCCACGTAGTATATAACACAGCCCACATAGTATATAACACAGCCCACGTAGTATATAACACAGCCCACGTAGTATGTAACACAGCCACATAGTATGTAACACAGTCACATAGTATATAACACAGCCCACGTAGTATATAACACAGCCCACATAGTATATAACACAGCCCACATAGTATGTAACACAGCCCACATAGTATATAACACAGCCCACGTAGTATATAGCACAGCTCCATAGTATATAACACAGCCCACGTAGTATATAGCACAGCCATGTAGTGTATAACACAGCCCACGTAATTCACTGCGTGCAGAATTATTAGGCAAGTTGTATTTTAGAGGATTATTTTTATTATTGATCAACAACTATGTTCTCAATCAACCCAAAAGACTCATAAATATCAAAGCTTAATATTTTTGGAAGTTGAAGTGTTTTTTTTTTAGATTTGGCGATCTTAGGAGGATATTTGTTTGTGCAGGTAACTATTACTGTGCAGAGTTAATAGGCAACTTAATAAAAACCAAATATATTCCCATCTCACTTGTTTATTTTCACCAGGTAAACCAATATAACTGCACAAAATTTAGAAATAAACATTTCTGACATGAAAAACCAAAACAAAAAAAAATTAGTGACCAATATAGCCACATTTCTTTATGATGACACTCAGCAGCCTTCCATCCATAGATTCTGTCAGTTGCTTGATCTGTTTACGATCAACATTGCGTGCAGCAGCTACCACAGCCTCCCAGACTCTGTTCCGAGAGGTGTACTGTTTTCCCGCCCTGTAGATCTCGCATTTTATGAGGGACCACAGGTTCTCTATGGGGTTCAGATAAGGTGAACAAGGGGGCCATGTCATTATTTTTTCTTCTTTGAGACCTTTACTGGCCAGCCACGCTGTGGAGTAGTTGGACGTATGTGATGGAGCATTGTCCTGCATGAAAATTATGTTTTTCTTGAACGATACTGACTTCTTTCTGTACCACTGCTTGAAGAAGTTGTCTTCCAGAAACTGGCAGTAGGTCTGAGAGTTGAGCTTTACTCCATCCTCAAGCCGAAAAGGTCCCACAAGTTCATCTTTGATGATACCAACCCATACCAGTACCCCACCTCCACCTTGCTGGCGTCTGAGTCGGAGTGGAGCTCGCTGCCCTTTACTGATCCAGCCTCTGGCCCATCAAAAGCCACTCTCATTTCATCAGTCCATAAAATCTTTGAAAAGTCAGTCTTAACCCCTTTACCCCCAAGGGTGGTTTGCACGTTAATGACCAGGCCAATTTTTACAATTCTGACCACTGTCCCTTTATGAGGTTATAACTCTGGAACGCTTCAATGGATCCCAGTGATTCTGACAATGTTTTCTCGTGACATATTGCCTTTGGAGAGTTTGGAGAGCCACTGATGTACCTAAACATTGAAACCCCCACAAGTGACACCATTTTGGAAAGTAGACCCCCTAAGGAACTTATCTAGATGTGTGGTGACTGCTTTGACCCACCAAGGGCTTCACAGAAGTTTATAATGTAGAGCCGTAAAAATAAAACAAAAATTTTTTCCCACAAAAATTATTTTTTAGCCGCCAGTTTTGTATTTTCCCGAGGGTAAAAGGAGAAATTGGACCCCAAAATTTGTTGTCCAATTTGTCTTGAGTGCGCTGATACCCCATATGTGGGGGGGAACCACTGTTTGGGCGCATGGGAGGGCTCGGAAGGGAAGGAGCGCCATTTGGAATGCAGACTTAGATGGAATGGTCTGCAGGTGTCACATTGCGTTTGCAGAGCCCCTAATGTACCTAAACAGTAGAAACCCCCCCACAAGTGACACCATTTTGGAAAGTAGACCACCTAAGGAACGTATCTAGATGTGTGGTGAGAGCTTTGACCCACCAAGGGCTTCACAGAAGTTTATAATGCAGAGCCGTAAAAAAAAAAAAAAGAAAAAAATTTTCCCACATAAATTATTTTTTAGCCCCTAGTTTTGTATTTTCCCGAGGGTAACAGGAGAAATTGGACCCCAAAAGTTGTGGTCCAATTTGTCCTGAGTGCGCTGATACCCCATATGTGGGGGGGAACCACCGTTTGGACGCATGGGAGGGCTCAGAAGGGAAGGAGCGCCATTTGGAATGCAGACTTAGATGGAATGGTCTGCAGGCGTCACATTGCGTTTGCAGAGCCCGTAATGTACCTAAACAGTAGAAACCCCCCACAAGTGACACTATTTTGGAAAGTAGACCCCCTAAGAAACTTATCTAGATGTGTGGTGAGCGCTTTGATCCACCAAGGGCTTCACAGAAGTATATAATGCAGAGCCGTAAAAATGAAACAAAAATTTTTTCCCACATAAATTATTTTTTAGCCCCCAGTTTTGTATTTTCCCAAGGGTAACAGGATAAATTGGACCCCAAAAGTTGTTGTCCAATTTGTCCTGAGTACGCTGATACCCCATATGTTGGGGTAAACCCTTGTTTGGGCACACGGGAGAGCTCGGAAGGGAAGGAGCACTGTTTTAGTTTTTCAACGCAGAATTGGCTGGAATTGAGATCGGACGCCATGTCGCGTTTGGAGAGCCCCTGATGTGCCTAAACAGTGGAAATCCCCCAAATTATAACTGAAACCCTAATCCAAACACACCCCTAACCCTAATCCCAACAGTAACCCTAACCACACCTCTAACCCTGACACACCCCTAACCCTATTCCCAACCCTATTCCCAACCGTAAATGTAATCTAAACCCTAACCGTAACTTTAGCCCCAACCCTAACCCTAACTTTAGCCCCAACCCTAACTGCAGCCTTAACCCTAGCCCTAACCCTAACCCTAGCCCTAACCCTAGCCCTAACCCTAACCTTAGCCCTAACCCTAACCCTAGCCCTAACCCTAGCCCTAACCCTAACCTTAGCCCTAACCCTAAACCTAACCCTAGCCCTCACCCTAACCCCAACCCTAGCCCTAGCCCTAACCCTAACCCTAGCCCTAACCCTAGACCTAGCCCTAATGGGAAAATGGAAATAAATACATTTTTTTAATTTTTCCCTAACTAAGGGGGTGATGAAGGGGGTTTTGATTTACTTTTATAGCGGGTTTTTTAGCGGATTTTTATGATTGGCAGCCGTCACACACTGAAAGACGCTTTTTATTGCAAAAAATATTTTTTGCGTTACCACATTTTGAGAACTATAATTTTTCCATATTTTGGTCCACAGAGTCATGTGAGGTCTTGTTTTTTTGCGGGACGAGTTGACGTTTTTATTAGTAACATTTTTGGGCACGTGACATTTTTTGATCGCTTTTTATTCCAATTTTTGTGAGGCAGAATGACCAAAAAACAGCTATTCATGAATTTCTTTTGGGGGAGGCGTTTATACCGTTCCGCGTTTGGTAAAATTGATAAAGCAGTTTTATTCTTCGGGTCAGTACGATTACAGCGATACCTCATTTAGATCATTTTTTTATGTTTTGCCACTTTTATACGATAAAAACTATTTTATAGAAAAAATAATTATTTTTGCATCGCTTTATTCTCAGGACTATAACTTTTTTATTTTTTTGCTGATGATGCTGTATGGCAGCTCATTTATTGCGGGACAAGATGACATTTTCAGCGGTTCCATGGTTATTTATATCCGTCTTTGTGATCGCGTGTTATTCCACTTTTTGTTCGGCGGTATGATAATAAAGCGTTGTTTTTTGCCTCGTTTTTTTTTTTCTTACGGTGTTTACTGAAGAGGTTAACTAGTAGGCCAGTTTTATAGGTTGGGTCGTTACGGATGCAGCGATACTAAATATGTGTACTTTTATTGTTTGGTTTTTTTTATTTAGATAAAGAAATATATTTATGGGAATATTTTTTTTTCATTATTTAGGTATTTTTTTAAATGTTTTTTTACACATTTGGAATTTTTTTTTTTAACTTTTTTACTTTGTCCCAGGGGGGGACATCACAGATCGATGATCTGACAGTTTGCATAGCACTCTGTCATATCACCGATCTGACTTACAGTGCTGCAGGCTTACCATGCGCCTGCTCTGAGCAGGCACTTGGTAAGCCACCTCCCTCCCTGCAGGACCCGGATGCTGCGGCCATTCTGGATCCAGGCCTGGAGCAGGGAGGGAGGTAGGGAGACCCTCACAGCAACGCGATCACATCGCGTTGCTGCGTGGGGCTCAGGGAAGCCCAAACCCCCTCCCTGCGCGATGCTTCCCTGCACCGCCGGCACACCGCAATCATGTTTGATCGCGGTGTGTCGGGGGTTAATGTGCCGGGGGCGGTTTGTGACCGCTCCTGGCACATAGTGCCGGATGTCAGCTGCGATAGGCAGCTCACACCCGGCCGCGATCGGCCGCGCTCCCCGCGTGAGCGCTGCCGATCGCATATGACGTACTATCCCGTCGGGTTAAAATATTTTGTGGCCCAGTCTTGACGTTTTATGTTATGTTTCTTGTTCAAAGGTGGTCGTTTTTCAGCCTTCCTTACCTTCTCCATGTCCCTGAGTATCGCACACCTTGTGCTTTTTGTTACTCCAGTAACGTTGCAGCTCTGAAATATGGCAAAACTGGTGGCAAATGGCATCTTGGCAGCTTCAAGCTTAATTTTCCTCAATTCATGGGCAGTTATTTTGCACCTTTTTTGCCCAACACGCTTCTTGCGACCCTGTTGACTATTTGCCATGAAACGCTTGATTGTTCGGTGATCACGCTTCAAAAGTTTGGCAATTTCTACACTGCTGCATTCCTCTGCAAGACATCTCACAATTTTGGACTTTTCAGAGCCCATCAAATCTTTCTTCTGACCCATTTTGCCAAAGGAAAGAAAGTTGCCTAATAATTAAGCACACCTTATATAGGGTGCTGATGTCAGTAGACAACACCCCTCCTCATTACAGGGATGCACATCACCTGATTTACTTAATTGGTAGTTGGCTCTCAAGCCTGAAAAGCTTGGAGTAGGACAACATGTATAAAAAGTATCATGTGATCAAAAAACAACTTGCCTAATAATTCTGCACGCAGTGTATATAGCATAGCCACGTAGTATATAACACAGCCCACATAGTAGTTAACACAGCCCATGTAGTTGTTAACACAGCCCACGTAGTATATAACACAGCCCACATAGTATACAGCACAGCCACGTAGAAGTTAACACAGCCCACGTAGTATATTGTTATGAAAGGTAATTCAGTACCACAATGGACATAGAGGTCAGCGCACATACAGTGACCTGGCAATAACCCAAAAAACAAGAACGAGCTCTGAGACGTGGGAACTCTGTTGACCGCAATCCCTAATCCTCTCCAACCACACTAAAGGCAGCCGTGGATTGCGCCTAACGCTGCCTATGCAACTCGGCACGGCCTGAGAAACTAGCTAGCCTGAAGATAGAAAATAAGCCTACCTTGCCTCAGAGAAATACCCCAAAGGAAAAGGCAGCCCCCACATATAATGACTGTGAGTTAAGATGAAAAGACAAACGTAGAGATGAAATAGATTTAGCAAAGTGAGGCCCAACTTTCTGAACAGAGCGAGGATAGGAAAGGTAACTTTGCGGTCAACACAAAACCCTACAAAAACCACGCAAAGGGGCAAAAAGACCCTCCATACCGAACTAACGGCACGGAGGTACACCCTCTGCGTCCCAGAGCTTCCAGCAAGCAGTAAAAAACAAATTGACAAGCTGGACAAAAAAAACAGCAAACAAATAGCAAAGAGGAACTTAGCTATGCAGAGCAGCAGGCCACAGGAACGATCCAGGAGGAAACAGGTCCAATACTAGAACATTGACTGGCGGCCAGGATCAAAGCACTAGGTGGAGTTAAATAGAGAAGCACCTAACGACTTCACCACATCACCTGAGGAAGGAAACTCAGAAGCCGCAGTACCACTTTCCTCCACCAACGGAAGCTCTCAGAGAGAACCAGCCGAAGTACCACTTGTGACCACAGGAGGGAGCTCTGCCACAGAATTCACAACAGTACCCCCCCCTTGAGGAGGGGTCACTGAACCCTCACCAGAGCTCCCAGGACGACCAGGATGAGCCATATGAAAGGTACGAACAAGATCGGGAGCATGGACATCAGAGGCAAAGACCCAGGAATTATCTTCCTGAGCATAACCCTTCCACTTAACCAGATACTGGAGTTTCCGCCTTGAAACACGAGAATCCAAAATCTTCTCCACAATATACTCCAACTCCCCCTCCACCAAAACCGGGGCAGGAGGATCAACAGATGGAACCATAGGTGCCACGTATCTCCGCAACAATGACCTATGGAATACGTTATGTATGGAAAATGAATCTGGAAGGGTCAGACGAAAAGACACAGGATTAAGAACCTCAGAAATCCTATACGGACCAATAAAACGAGGTTTAAACTTAGGAGAGGAAACCTTCATAGGAATATGACGAGAAGATAACCAAACCAAGTACCCAACCCGAAGTCGGGGACCCACACAGCGTCTGCGATTAGCGAAACGTTGAGCCTTCTCCTGGGACAAAGTCAAATTGTCCACTACATGAGTCCAAATCTGCTGCAACCTGTCCACCACAGTATCCACACCAGGACAGTCTGAAGACTCAACCTGCCCTGAAGAGAAACGAGGATGGAACCCAGAGTTGCAGAAAAACGGTGAAACCAAGGTAGCCGAGCTGGCCCGATTATTAAGGGCGAACTCAGCCAAAGGCAAAAAGGACACCCAGTCATCCTGATCAGCAGAAACAAAGCATCTCAGATATGCTTCCAAGGTCTGATTGGTTCGTTCGGTCTGGCCATTAGTCTGAGGATGGAAAGCCGAGGAAAAAGACAAGTCAATGCCCATCCTACCACAAAAGGCCGCCAAAACCTCGAAACAAACTGGGAACCTCTGTCAGAAACGATATTCTCTGGAATGCCATGTAAACGAACCACATGCTGGAAAAACAATGGCACCAAATCAGAGGAGGAAGGCAATTTAGACAAGGGTACCAAATGGACCATCTTAGAGAAGCGATCACAGACCACCCAAATGACTGACATCTTTTGAGAGACGGGAAGATCTGAAATAAAATCCATAGAGATATGTGTCCAAGGCCTCTTCGGGACCGGCAAGGGCAAAAGCAACCCACTGGCATGAGAACAGCAGGGCTTAGCCCGAGCACAAATCCCACAGGACTGCACAAAAGTACGCACATCCCGTGACAGAGATGGCCACCAAAATGATCTAGCCACTAACTCTCTGGTACCAAAGATTCCAGGATGACCAGCCAACACCGAACAATGAACCTCAGAGATAACTTTATTCGTCCACCTATCAGGGACAAACAGTTTCTCCGCTGGGCAACGATCAGGTTTATTAGCCTGAAATTTTTGCAGCACCCGCCGCAAATCAGGGGAGATGGCAGACACAATTACTCCCTCTTTGAGGATACCCGCCGGCTCAGATACACCCGGAGAGTCGGGCACAAAACTCCTAGACAGAGCATCCGCCTTCACATTTTTAGAGCCCGGAAGGTATGAAATCACAAAGTCAAAACGGGCAAAAAACAACGACCAACGAGCTTGTCTAGGATTCAACCGCTTGGCGGACTCAAGATAAGTCAAGTTCTTATGATCAGTCAAGACCACCACGTGATGCTTAGCTCCTTCAAGCCAATGACGCCACTCCTCGAATGCCCACTTCATGGCCAGCAACTCTCGATTGCCCACATCATAATTACGCTCAGCAGGCGAAAACTTCCTGGAAAAGAAGGCGCATGGTTTCATCACCGAGAAATCAGAACTTCTCTGTGACAAAACAGCCCCTGCTCCAATCTCAGAAGCATCAACCTCGACCTGGAACGGAAGCGAAACATCTGGCTGACACAACACAGGGGCAGAAGAAAAACGACGCTTCAACTCTTGAAAAGCTTCCACCGCAGCAGAAGACCAATTGACCAAATCAGCACCTTTCTTGGTCAAATCGGTCAATGGTTTAGCAATACTAGAAAAATTGCAGATGAAGCGACGATAAAAATTAGCAAAGCCCAGAAACTTTTGCAGACTTTTCAGAGATGTCGGCTGAGTCCAATTATGGATGGCTTGCACCTTAACAGGATCCATCTCGATAGTAGAAGGGAAAAAGATGAACCCTAAAAATGAAACCTTCTGAACACCAAAGAGACACTTTGATCCCTTCACAAACAAAGAATTAGCACGCAGGACCTGAAACACCGTTCTGACCTGCTTCACATGAGACTCCCAATCATCCGAGAAGATCAAAATGTCATCTAAGTACACAATCAGGAATTTATCCAGGTACTCTCGGAAGATGTCATGCATAAAGGACTGAAACACTGATGGAGCATTGGCAAGTCCGAATGGCATTACTAGATACTGAAAATGGCCCTCGGGCGTATTAAATGCAGTTTTCCATTCATCGCCTCACTTAATACGCACAAGATTATACGCACCACGAAGATCTATCTTGGTGAACCAGCTAGCCCCCTTAATCCGAGCAAACAAATCAGATAACAGCGGCAAGGGGTACTGAAATTTAACCATGATCTTATTAAGAAGGCGGAAATCTATACAAGGTCTCAGCGAACCATCCTTCTTGGCTACAAAAAAGAACCCCGCTCCCAATGGCGACGATGACGGGCGAATATGCCCCTTCTCCAAAGACTCCTTCACTTAACTCCGCATAGCGGCGTGCTCAGGCACAGATAAATTAAACAGTCGACCTTTTGGGAATTTACTACCAGGAATCAAATCGATAGCACAATCACAATCCCTATGCGGAGGTAGGGTATCGGACTTGGGCTCATCAAATAAATCCCGGTAATCAGACAAGAATTCAGGAACCTCAGAAGGGGTGGATGACGAAATAGTCAGAAATGGGACATCACCATGTACCCCCTGACAACCCCAGCTGGACACAGACATGGATTTCCAATCTAAAACTGGATTATGGACTTGTAGCCATGGCAACCCCAACACGACCACATCATGCAGATTATGCAACACCAGAAAGCGAATAACCTCCTGATATGCAGGAGCCATGCACATGGTCAGCTGGGTCCAG
The DNA here is from genome assembly GCF_032444005.1 of Ranitomeya imitator. Lineage (NCBI taxonomy): Eukaryota > Metazoa > Chordata > Amphibia > Anura > Dendrobatidae > Ranitomeya > Ranitomeya imitator. Next base: position 710,651,990 of record NC_091282.1, on the reverse strand, counting down.
TACTGAGGCTTATTCTTGGCCAAAGGCGTAGCATCAATTCCTCTCAATGGAATAGGACACTGCAAGGGCTCCAAGAAAAACCCACAACGCCTAGCATACTCCAAGTCCATCAAATTCAGAGCAGCGCCTGAGTCCACAAATGCCATGACAGAATATGATGACAAAGAGCAGATCAAGGTAACAGACAGAAGAAATTTTGACTGTACCGTACCAATGGTGGCAGACCTAGCGAACCGCTTAGTGCGCTTAGGACAATCAGAGATAGCATGAGTGGAATCACCACAGTAGAAACACAGCCCATTCAGACGTCTGTGTTCTTGCCGTTCAACTCTGGTCAAAGTCCTATCGCACTGCATAGGCTCAGGTTTAAGCTCAGGTAATACCGCCAAATGGTGCACAGATTTACGCTCGCGCAAGCGTCGACCGATCTGAATGGCCAAAGACATAGACTCATTCAGACCAGCAGGCATAGGAAATCCCACCATGACATCCTTAAGGGCTTCAGAGAGACCTTTTCTGAAAATAGCTGCGAGCGCACCTTCATTCCACTGAGTGAGTACGGACCACTTTCTAAATTTCTGACAATATACCTCTATTTCATCCTGACCCTGACACAGAGCCAGCAAATTCTTCTCTGCCTGATCCACAGAATTAGGCTCATCGTACAGCAATCCGAGCGCCAGGAAAAATGCATCGATATTACTTAATGCAGGATCCCCTGGCGCAAGGGAAAATGCCCAGTCCTGAGGATCGCCACGCAAAAAAGAAACAACGATCCTAACTTGTTGAACTGGGTCACCAGAGGAGCGAGGTTTCAAAGCCAGAAATAGTTTACAATTATTTTTGAAACTCAGAAATTTAGTTCTATCTCCAAAAAACAAATCAGGAATAGGGATTCTCGGTTCTAACATAGAATTCTGAACCACAAAGTCTTGAATACTTTGTACTCTTGCCGTGAGCTGATCCACACATGAAGACAGACCTTTAATGTCCATTGCTACACCTGTGTCCTGAACCACCCAAATGTCTAGGGGAAAAAAAAGGCAATACACAGTGCAAAGAAAAAAAAATGGTCTCAGAACTTCTTTTTTCCCTCTATTGAGAATCATTAGTACTTTGGGCCGCCAGTACTGTTATGAAAGGTAATTCAGTACCACAATGGACATAGAGGTCAGCGCACATACAGTGACCTGGCAATAACCCAAAAAACAAGAACGAGCTCTGAGACGTGGGAACTCTGTTGACCGCAATCCCTAATCCTCTCCAACCACACTAAAGGCAGCCGTGGATTGCGCCTAACGCTGCCTATGCAACTCGGCACGGCCTGAGAAACTAGCTAGCCTGAAGATAGAAAATAAGCCTACCTTGCCTCAGAGAAATACCCCAAAGGAAAAGGCAGCCCCCACATATAATGACTGTGAGTTAAGATGAAAAGACAAACGTAGAGATGAAATAGATTTAGCAAAGTGAGGCCCAACTTTCTGAACAGAGCGAGGATAGGAAAGGTAACTTTGCGGTCAACACAAAACCCTACAAAAACCACGCAAAGGGGCAAAAAGACCCTCCGTACCGAACTAATGGCACTGAGGTACACCCTCTGCGTCCCAGAGCTTCCAGCAAGCAGTAAAAAACAAATTGACAAGCTGGACAAAAAAAAACAGCAAACAAATAGCAAAGAGGAACTTAGCTATGCAGAGCAGCAGGCCACAGGAACGATCCAGGAGGAAACAGGTCCAATACTAGAACATTGACTGGCGGCCAGGATCAAAGCACTAGGTGGAGTTAAATAGAGAAGCACCTTACGACTTCACCACATCACCTGAGGAAGGAAACTCAGAAGCCGCAGTACAACTTTCCTCCACCAACGGAAGCTCACAGAGAGAACCAGCCGAAGTACCACTTGTGACCACAGGAGGGAGCTCTGCCACAGAATTCACAACAGTATATAACACAGCCCACATAGTATATAACACAGCCCACATAGTAGTTAACACAGCCCACGTAGTATATAAAACAGCCTACGTAGTATATAGCAGCCACATAGTATATAGCACAGCTACGTGGTATATAACACAGCCCACGTAGTATATAGCACAGCCTTTTAGTATGTGACACAGCCCATGTAGTATATAGCACAGCCTTGTAGTATGTAACACAGCCCGCATAGTATATAACACAGCCCGCGTAGTATATAACACAGCCACGTAGTATGTAACACAGCCCACATAGCATATAGCACAGCCACATAGTATATAACACAGACCACATAATATATAGCACAGCCACGTAGTATATAGCACAGCCACGTAGTATATAGCCCAGCCACATAGTATATAACACAGGCACATAGTATATAACACAGCCCACGTAGGATTACTGTGATTTTTTTAACCTGAGTGCTTTTGGTTTTACTATGCTCTTTTGTGTCTTCAAGTTTGTTGGTGGTGTGTGAACATGTTCCTACAGACTTGTTCATTGTGCAAGTAGCCCATGTGTTCCTGTTTTCAACACAGCCCGCGTAGTATACAACACAGCCCGCGTAGTATATAACACAACCCGCGTAGTATATAACACAGCCCGCGTAGTATATAACACAGCCCGCGTAGTATATAACACAGCCCGCGTAGTATATAACACAGCCCGCGTAATATATAACAGCCCGCGTAATATATAACAGCCCGCATAGTAGATAGCACAGCCCACGTAGTAAGTAATACAGCCCATGTAGTATATAGCACAGCCACGTAGTATATAACACAGCCAAGTAGTATATAGCACAGCCCACATAGTATATAACACAGCCCGCGTAGTATATAACCCAGCCCGCGTAGTATATAACCCAGCCCGCGTAGTATATAAGACAGCCCGCGTAGTATATAACACAGCCCATGTAGTATATAACACAGCCACATAGTATGTAACACAACCCACAAAGTATATAGCACAGCCACGTAGTATATAGCACAGCCCACGTAGCATACAGCACAGCAATGTAGTATATAACACAGTCACATAGTATATAACACAGCCCGCGTAGTATATAACAGATCGTGTAGTATATAGCACGTGTAGTATATAGCACAGCCACATAGTATATAACACAGCCCACATAGTAAATAGCATAGCCACGTAGTATATAGCACAGCAATGTATTATATAACACAGGCACATAGTATATAACACAGCCACGTAGTATATAACACAGCCACGTAGCATAACACAGCAATGTAGTATATAGCACAGCCACAAAGTATATAACACAGCCCACTGTTATGGCTGGCAATCAGGCAACACAGCGTGCAGTAATCAGCGCACATACAGAGATCTGGCAATAACCAAAAACAATAGGACGAGCTCTGAGACGTGGAATCTCTGTAGACTGTAGTACCTGATCTATCCTCACACAACTATAAGCAGCAGTGGATTGCGCCTATCACTACCTATGCAACTCGGCACTGCCTGAGGAGCTGACTAGCCTGAAGATAGAAATACAAGCCTGACTTACCTCAGAGAAATACCCCAAAGGAATAGGCAGCCCCCCACATATAATGACTGTTAGCAAGATGAAAAGACAAACGTAGGAATGAAATAGATTCAGCAAAGTGAGGCCCGATATTCTAGACAGAGCGAGGATAGCAAAGAGAACTATGCAGTCTACAAAAAACCCTAAAACGAAAACCACGCAAAGGGGCAAAAAGACCCACCGTGCCGAACTAACAGCACGGCGGTGCACCCCTTTGCTTCTCAGAGCTTCCAGCAAAAGTTAATAGCAAGCTGGACAGAAAAAACAGAAAACAAACTAGAAGCACTTATCTAGCAGAGCAGCAGGCCCAAGGAAAGATGCAGTAGCTCAGATCCAACACTGGAACATTGACAAGGAGCAAGGAAGACAGACTCAGGTGGAGCTAAATAGCAAGGCAGCCAACGAGCTCACCAAAACACCTGAGGGAGGTAGCCCAGAGACTGCAATACCACTTGTGACCACAGAAGTGAACTCAGCCACAGAATTCACAACAGTACCCCCCCCTTGAGGAGGGGTCACCGAACCCTCACCAGAACCCCCAGGCCGACCAGGATGAGCCACATGAAAGGCACGAACAAGATCTGGGGCATGGACATCAGAGGCAAAAACCCAGGAATTATCTTCCTGTGCAAAATCCATTTGACCAGATACTGGAGTTTCCGTCTAGAGACACGAGAATCCAAAATCTTCTCCACAATATACTCCAATTCCCCCTCCACCAAAACAGGGGCAGGAGGCTCCACAGATGGAACCATAGGTGCCACGTATCTCCTCAACAACGACCTATGGAATACATTATGTATGGAAAAGGAGTCTGGGAGGGTCAGACGAAAAGACACCGGATTGAGAATCTCAGAAATCCTATACGGACCAATAAAACGAGGTTTAAATTTAGGAGAGGAAACCTTCATAGGAATATGACGAGAAGATAACCAAACCAAATCCCCAACACGAAGTCGGGGTCCCACACGGGGTCTGCGATTAGCGAAAAGCTGAGCCTTCTCCTGGGACAAGGTCAAATTGTCCACTACCTGAGTCCAGATCTGCTGCAACCTGTCCACCACAGAATCCACACCAGGACAGTCCGAAGACTCAACCTGTCCTGAAGAGAAACGAGGATGGAACCCAGAATTGCAGAAAAATGGAGAGACCAAGGTAGCCGAGCTGGCCCGATTATTAAGGGCGAACTCAGCCAACGGCAAAAATGACACCCAATCATCCTGGTCAGCGGAAACAAAACATCTCAGATATGTTTCCAAGGTCTGATTGGTTCGTTCGGTCTGGCCATTAGTCTGAGGATGGAAGGCCGAGGAGAAAGATAGGTCAATGCCCATCCTACCACAAAAGGCTCGCCAGAACCTCGAGACAAACTGGGAACCTCTGTCAGAAACAATATTCTCAGGAATGCCATGTAAACGAACCACATGCTGGAAGAACAAAGGCACCAAATCAGAGGAGGAAGGCAATTTAACCAAGGGCACCAGATGGACCATTTTAGAAAAGCGATCACAGACCACCCAAATGACCGACATTTTTTGAGAAACGGGAAGGTCAGAAATGAAATCCATCGAAATATGTGTCCAAGGCCTCTTCGGGACCGGCAAGGGCAAAAGCAACCCACTGGCACGTGAACAGCAGGGCTTAGCCCTAGCACAAATTCCACAGGACTGCACAAAAGCACGCACATCCCGTGACAGAGACGGCCACCAGAAGGATCTAGCAACCAACTCCCTGGTACCAAAGATTCCTGGATGACCGGCCAGCACCGAACAATGAAGTTCAGAGATAACTTTACTAGTCCACCTATCAGGGACGAACAGTTTCTCGGCCGGACAACGATCAGGTTTATTAGCCTGAAATTTCTGCAACACTCTCCGCAAATCAGGGGAGATGGCAGACACAATGACTCCTTCCTTGAGGATACTCGCCGGCTCAGATAACCCCGGAGAGTCGGGCACAAAACTCCTAGACAGAGCATCCGCCTTCACATTTTTAGAGCCCGGAAGGTATGAAATCACAAAATCAAAACGAGCAAAAAATAACGACCAACGGGCCTGTCTAGGATTCAAGCGCTTGGCAGACTCAAGATAAGTAAGGTTCTTATGATCAGTCAAAACCACCACGCGATGCTTAGCACCCTCAAGCCAATGACGCCACTCCTCGAATGCCCACTTCATGGCCAGCAACTCTCGGTTGCCCACATCATAATTACGCTCAGCAGCAGAAAATTTCCTGGAAAAGAAAGCACATGGTTTGAACACTGAGCAACCAGAACCTCTCTGTGACAAACCGCCCCTGCACCAATCTCAGAAGCATCAACCTCGACCTGGAACGGAAGAGAAACATCAGGTTGACACAACACAGGGGCACAGCAAAAACGACGCTTCAACTCCTGAAAAGCTTCCACGGCAGCAGAAGACCAATTAACCAAATCAGCACCCTTCTTGGTCAAATCGGTCAATGGTCTGGCAATGCTAGAAAAATTACAGATGAAGCGACGATAAAAATTAGCAAAGCCCAGGAATTTCTGCAGACTTTTTAGAGATGTCGGCTGAGTCCAATCCTGGATGGCCTGAACATAAACCGGATCCATCTCGATAGTAGAAGGGGAAAAGATGAACCCCAAAAATGAAACTTTCTGCACACCGAAGAGACACTTTGATCCCTTCACGAACAAGGAATTAGCACGCAGTACCTGGAAAACCATTCTGACTTGCTTCACATGAGACTCCCAATCATCTGAGAAGATCAAAATGTCATCCAAGTAAACAATCAAGAATTTATCCAGATACTCACGGAAAATGTCATGCATAAAAGACTGAAAAACAGATGGAGCATTGGCAAGTCCGAACGGCATCACCAGATACTCAAAATGACCCTCGGGCGTATTAAATGCCGTTTTCCATTCATCTCCCTGCCTGATTCTCACCAGATTATACGCACCACGAAGATCAATCTTAGTAAACCAACTAGCCCCCTTAATCCGAGCAAACAAGTCAGAAATCAATGGCAAGGGATACTGAAACTTAACAGTGATCTTATTAAGAAGGCGGTAATCAATACACGGTCTTAGCGAACCATCCTTCTTGGCTACAAAAAAGAACCCTGCTCCCAATGGTGACGACGATGGGCGAATATGTCCCTTCTCCAGGGACTCCTTCACATAACTGCGCATAGCGGTGTGTTCAGGTACGGACAAATTAAATAAACGACCCTTAGGGAATTTACTACCAGGAATCAAATCGATAGCACAATCACAATTCCTATGCGGAGGTAGGGCATCAGACTTGGACTCTTCAAATACATCCTGAAAGTCCGACAAGAACTCTGGGATGTCAGAAGGAATGGATGACGAAATAGACAAAAATGGAACATCACCATGTACTCCCTGACAACCCCAGCTGGTTACCGACATAGAGTTCCAATCCAATACTGGATTATGGGTTTGTAGCCATGGCAACCCCAACACGACCACATCATGCAAATTATGCAGTACCAGAAAGCGAATAACTTCCTGATGTGCAGGAGCCATGCACATGGTCAGCTGGGCCCAGTACTGAGGCTTATTCTTGGCCAAAGGTGTAGCATCAATTCCTCTCAACGGAATAGGACACCGCAAAGGCTCCAAGAAAAATCCACAACGTTTAGCATAATCCAAATCCATCAGATTCAGGGCAGCGCCTGAATCCACAAACGCCATGACAGAATACGATGACAAAGAGCACATTAAGGTAATGGACAAAAGGAATTTGGACTGTACAGTACCAATAACGGCAGAGCTATCGAACCGCCTAGTGCGTTTAGGACAATTAGAAATAGCATGAGTAGAATCACCACAATAGAAACACAGTCTGTTCAGACGTCTGTGTTCTTGCCGTTCTACTTTAGTCATAGTCCTGTCGCACTGCATAGGCTCAGGTTTACTCTCAGACAATACCGCCAGATGGTGCACAGATTTACGCTCGCGCAAGCGACGACCGATCTGAATGGCCAAGGACATAGACTCATTCAAACCAGCAGGCATAGGAAATCCCACCATTACATCCTTAAGAGCTTCAGAGAGACCCTTTCTGAACAAAGCCGCTAGTGCAGATTCATTCCACAGAGTGAGTACTGACCACTTCCTAAATTTCTGACAATATACTTCTACATCATCCTGACCCTGGCATAAAGCCAGCAGATTTTTCTCAGCCTGATCCACTGAATTAGGCTCATCGTAAAGCAATCCCAGCGCCTGGAAAAATGCATCAACATTACTCAATGCAGAATCTCCTGGTGCAAGAGAAAACGCCCAGTCCTGTGGGTCGCCGCGCAAAAAAGAAATAATAATCAAAACCTGTTGAATAGGATTACCAGAAGAATGAGGTTTCAAGGCCAAAAATAGCTTACAATTATTTCTGAAGCTCAGGAACTTAGTTCTGTCACCAAAAAACAAATCAGGAATCGGAATTCTTGGTTCTAGCATCGATTTCTGATCAATAGTATCTTGAATCTTTTGTACATTTACAACGAGATTATCTATTGAGGAGCACAGAGCCTGAATATCCATGTCCACAGCTGTGTCCTGAAGCACTCTAATGTCTAGGGGAAAAAAAAGACTGAAGACAGAGCTAAGAAAAAAAAATGATGTCAGGATTTCTTTTTTCCCTCTATTGGGAATCATTGGTTGGCTCCTTGTACTGTTATGGCTGGCAATCAGGCAACACAGCGTGCAGTAATCAGCGCACATACAGAGATCTGGCAATAACCAAAAACAATAGGACGAGCTCTGAGACGTGGAATCTCTGTAGACTGCAGTACCTGATCTATCCTCACACAACTATAAGCAGCAGTGGATTGCGCCTATCACTACCTATGCAACTCGGCACTGCCTGAGGAGCTGACTAGCCTGAAGATAGAAATACAAGCCTGACTTACCTCAGAGAAATACCCCAAAGGAATAGGCAGCCCCCCACATATAATGACTGTTAGCAAGATGAAAAGACAAACGTAGGAATGAAATAGATTCAGCAAAGTGAGGCCCGATATTCTAGACAGAGCCAGGATAGCAAAGAGAACTATGCAGTCTACAAAAAACCCTAAAACGAAAACCACGCAAAGGGGCAAAAGACCCACCGTGCCGAACTAACAGCACGGCGGTGCACCCCTTTGCTTCTCAGAGCTTCCAGCAAAAGTTAATAGCAAGCTGGACAGAAAAAACAGAAAACAAACTAGAAGCACTTATCTAGCAGAGCAGCAGGCCCAAGGAAAGATGCAGTAGCTCAGATCCAACACTGGAACATTGACAAGGAGCAAGGAAGACAGACTCAGGTGGAGCTAAATAGCAAGGCAGCCAACGAGCTCACCAAAACACCTGAGGGAGGAAGCCCAGAGACTGCAATACCACTTGTGACCACAGAAGTGAACTCAGCCACAGAATTCACAACAGCCCACGTAGTATATAACACAGATCGTGTAGTATATAGCACAGCCACGTAGTATGTAACACAGCCCACATAGTACATAACACAGCCACATAGTATGTAACACAGCCCACGTAGTATATAGCACAGCCACATAGTATATAGCACAGCCCACATAGCATATAGCACAGATACGCAGTATATAACACAGACCACGCAGTATATAGCACAGCCACGTAGTATATAGCACAGCCACGTAGTATATAGCACAGCCACGTAGTATATAGCACAGGCACATAGTATATAACAGAGCCCACGCAGCATATAACACAGTCCATGTAGTATATAGCACAGCCATGTAGTATATAACACAGCCCACGTAGTATATAACACAGCCCATGTAGTATATAACACAGCCCACATAATATATAACACAGCCACATTGTATATAGCACAGCCACGTTGTATATAGCACAGCCACGTTGTATATAGCACAGCCACATAGTATATAGCATAGCCACATAGTATACAGCACAGCCACATAGTATATAGCACAGCCAGCATAGTATATAACACAGCCCGCGCAGTATTTAACACAGTCCACATAGTATATAACACAGGCCACGCAGTATATAGCACAGCCACGTAGTATATAACACAGCCCGCATAGTGTATAGCACAGCCACACAGTATGTAACATAGCCCACATAGTATATAGCACAGCCACGTAGTATGTAACACAGCCCACTTAGTATATAACACAGCCACATAGTATATAGCAGAACCACATAGTATATAGCACAGCCACATAGTAAATAACACAGCCATGTAGTATGTAACACAGCCCACATAGTATATAGCACAGCCACACAGTACGTAACACAGCCCACGTAGTATATTGCACAGCCCGCATAGTATATAGCACAACCCACGTCTCACCCCCCCAAAAAAATGGCCCCACAGTCCAGTACTCACTGTCACTCACCTCTCCTCATGCCGGCGCTGCTCCCTGCTCCAGTCTCAGCAACTGCACTGCCTGGCACACAGTGATGACATCATCGCGCACCCGCAGTGTCAGAGGCAGAGCGGGGAATGATGGGAGAGGGAGTGTCAGCTGATGCTCTCTTCTCCATCATTGCTTTGAACTGTATCGGCAGACGCCGGTATAGTTCAATGCGGAGGGGGAGTCGGCACTGGTGGCAGTTTGGCCCCCCTGCCTCACAGGGGCCCCATAGCAGCTGCGTGATGTGCCACTAGCTGGGGGCCCCTGGGGAGCAGGGGGCCCTAGGCAGCTGCCTGCCCTCAACGCCGGCCCTGTCTGCAGGGGCCCCCCAGAGCCTGCGTGTCCTGGGGCAGTTGCAGCGGTTGAACCGGCGGTATGTCCACCCATGCCTGCAGGGATGAAACAAAGGGGTCTCAACATCTGATCCAAGTAGATATCCAAGTTTTGTTCCCTGAGATGTTTAATCCCTGAGATGATAAGTCTGCCCTGAGGAGGATCCAGGCCTTTATGCACCTTAGTTAAACAATAAAACGTGACGATCATTGTTCACTTCAAATGTACAATGTACGGCCAGCTACATTTTCTCACAGCAATCAAGGATGATGTGCAGGGTGACCAGAAACCAGATCCACAGCGATCACTGGAAAGAAGGGATGACATGATGAGAGATTCCTTTTAAGGCCGGAGTCACACTACAGCGAGATACGGCCGAGTCTCGCAGGTTAAAACCAAGCTCTGGCACCGGCACTCCAGATCGGAGCGTGCGGCCGCATAGCAATACATGGAGCTGCCCGCTCCGCTCTGGAGTGCCGGTGCCAGAGCTTGGTTTTAACCTGCGAGACTCGGCCGTATCTCGCTGTAGTGTGACTCCGGCCTTCCACTATAGATCTAAAATTGACACATATTAAAGCAACAGGTAAAATGTAATAATGAAGTGTGTGGCAACACTAATCATCAGTTATGAATAATCTTAGGAAATGATGGTAAATGGTAACATTGTTTGCAATATCTTCTGGTTGATTGTTATTTGATTTTTATTTTTTTTATTTTGAGTTTTTTTTTTACATTTTGGAAGCAAAAAAACCCTTAGATTTTAGCCTAGTTCTTCATACTGCATGTCATCAGACTGAAGAGATTTTTTTTTCTGATACTTTTCACATATCACATTCTTTCTTGTTCATTAGTTTTTACCATGTATATACTCCAGCTCCAGATAAATGGTAAAAAACTTTTTCTTTATTAATCCAACGTAATAAAAACAGGATAATCCTTACAGGTGGCAGACAGAATAAGTGATAGCGCAGAGAACGGCTACGCGTTTCGACCACAGCGGGTCTTACTCATGTTTTTATTACGTTGGATTAATAAAGAAAAAGTTTTTTACCATTTATCTGGAGCTGGAATATACATGGTTGGATCTGCTGCTGCTTGGAGTCCCGGGTCAGGACTTACTTTCGTGCTCCACATCTGATGGTCTGGTTGGCGAGCTGGCTGCGGCTTTTGTTAGCCGTTTTTCTTTTTTTTGGCTTTATTAGTTTTTACACTTGTAAACTTGCATATTGCCCACTAGATGGCGCCATTTGAAAGTAAAATGCCTATAGAAAATAAACTATGCAAACTGCCACTTCAGAGAGGAAGAGGACTTGAACTCTATGGCGCCACCTGTTGGAAGCAGCAATCCTACACGCCACTATTGACCCTTTAAAAGCCTTGAAATGTGAATTAGGACAAAAGCAAAATCAGAGTCTCAATTTGCAGACACATGTTTCAGGCTATTGGCCCTCGACAGTGCAAAGTATGAGAACTGATTTGGCTGGTTGAGAGGCTCCGTGAGTCTGTGCACAGCAGAGCAGGAGCCGAGGGTCATTAGCATATTGCATCTGATGATTTCGCATTAGGTGTAATACGCTAGTGTGACTCCAGCCTCATGGTAAAAACGGACACCCTGATGGCACACTGAGGACACAGGTACCAGTTTTTCATGTACGTGTTTAAACACAGAAGTGTGAAAGAGGCCTAAAACCGCTTCTGTTTTTTTGTTTTTCAGTTCTCACCTGTGGAGCAAGGCTAAGTTCACACTGCATGTTTTTGCTGTTTTTTTTTAATGATAATTTTCAGCTGTGCTTTACAGTACCAGCTATGGCTGGTTTCACATTGGCGTTTTTTCGGGTGCGTTTTTGCGGTAAAAAACGCAAAAAAAGCATGGTGAAAAAACGCATGTAAACGCTGCGTTTTTTTGACGCATGCGTTTTTGCATGTGGTGAAAAAAAACGCGGCGTTTTGATGCGTTTACATGCGTTTTTACATGCGTTTGCGTTTTTTAAACGCATGCTGAGAAATGTGTGACAGCTGCCAATCATCAAAATAAAGTAAAAAACCCACTATAAACAGAAATAGTTAGGGTTAGGGGTAGGGTTAGGGGTATGGATCATAACCCTAACCCTAACCCTAAAGGGATCCTACCCCTAACCCTACCCCTAACCCTAACCCTAAGGGATCCTAACCCTAACCCTAACCCTAACCCTACCCCTAACCCTACCCCTAACCCTACCCCTAACCCTAAGGGATCCTAACCCTAACCCTACCCCTAACCCTACCCCTAACCCTAAGGGATCCTAACCCTAACCCTACCCCTAACCCTAACCATAAATGGATTAGGGTTAGGGTTAGGATCCCTTAGGGTTAGGGGTAGGGTTAGGGTTAGGGGTAGGGTTAGGGGTAGGGTTAGGGGTAGGGTTAGGGTTAGGGGTAGGGTTAGGGGTAGGGTTAGGGGTAGGGTTAGGGTTAGGATCCCTTAGGGTTAGGGTTAGGGGTAGGGTTAGGGGTAGGGTTAGGTTCCCTTTATCACCTTTATGTTGGGGGTGGCATATCAGTGTCTTTTCTGGGTTTTTTAATAAAAAAAGCATGCGTTTTTTACCGCAAAAAACGCATGCACCAAAAAACGCATGCGTCCCCATTGACTCCAATGTATTTTTTGACCCAAAAAAAATGCATGAAAACGCAAGCGTTTTTTTTTTGGTCAAAAAAACGCTTGTAAAAATACTACAAGTAGCATTTCAGAAAATGAACGCATGCAGTAAAAAAACGCATGCGTCAAAAAACGCGACCAAACGCGTACACAAAAAAACGCATGCGTTTTCAATGTTAAATATAGGAAAAAAAAACGCATGCGTTTTTTTGAAAAAAAACGCTGCAGACAAAAACGCAAGTGTGAAACCACCCTATATCTATGAGATCTCAGAAATCTCATGCACACACGTTTGTTTGTTTTTTTTGCCATCAGTATTTTGCGCTTTTCATGTTTTTTTGGACATAGAGCATTGACTTGAATGGTGGTGAAAAAATGCTGAAAAAACGCACCAAAAACGCACCAAAAACGCAGGTAACAGGTTTTGCTGTGTTTTGTGTGTGCCAAAACCTGATTCTACAGCAGAGGACTTTTTTCAATATTAAACTTTATCAGCATGCACAATAGACAAATCTAGCATTTCATAGCAATTTTTGCAGATAAATGTTTTGTGTGTACATTATACAGCGTTTTTTTTTTCCTTTTCCCCCCATTTTCTATGGCAGTAATGCATTTTTAATGTTCTAGAGTAATCATTCTTGGTAAATCATGGTGCAACCTTTATCGTTTTTCAACTTATATGCTTTTTTTTTCCGTTGGCGCCTGTTCACACTAGCTTGGATGTGCTGGTCTTTTTCTGTATTTTAAGTGCAATGCACTTCAGGAAATGCTCCTTTTTTTAAGGTACTTTAAGGCTATGTGCACACGATGCAGATTTGCTGCAGAAACGCTACAGATCCGCACTGTGATGTACAGTACAAAGTAAATCAATTTGATAAAAAAATAGGTGTGCAGATAGTGCGGAAAAATCAGTGCGGAATTGCTGCCGATTTCAAAGGAGTGCATGTAACTTCTTTTGTGCGGATCTGCAGCGTTTCTGCAGCCCTCCATGTTAAAAATCCGCAGTGGCAAAAACCTCAGAAAATCCGCATCAATTCCGCATAAAAACCGCACAAAATCCGCGGCAAATCCGCAGCTGCGGATTCTGCCAGGAGATGTCGATTTTGTGCAGAAAATTCTGCACCTCTTTTCCTACTTGTGCACATAGCCTAACAAAAAAAATGTTATATATATATATTTTTTTTTGTTTGTTATTTTCCATGAAGCATTTTTAGAAGCGATTTGGATAACTTTTTAAAAACTTTTTTAATGCCGTTTTCAGCCTTTTGATATCCAGTGTGAAGTTTTGAACAGATTTCAGGAAGAATCTGTCACAAAGAAGTGACACATCTTTCTTGGTTTGTTTTTGAAAGCCTCTTCAAATTAACCACAGAAATTGCTAAAACCTACTAAAATAATATTGTGTGCACAAACCCCTAGGCCACGTGCACACGTTCAGTATTTGGTCAGTATTTTACCTCAGTATTTGAAGACAAAATCAGGAATGGAATAATCAGAGGAAAAGTGTAATAGAAACACGACACCACCTATGTATTTTTCACCCACTCCTGGTTTTGGCTTACAAATACTGAGGTAAAAAACGCACTAAATGCTGAATGTGTGAACATGGTGTTAATATTCGGCAGCCGCCCCTCTGTGTCTAGGTGTCAGTGAGTGCTCATCAATGTTGTGCACTTACAGTATGCCTCCTCCAGCACTTTGTGGCTGTCCTGTTGGTTTCAGCCTGTCCTTGCACTAGTAAGTATAAGGCCGGGGTCACATTTGCGAGTGTGATGCGAGAAACTCGCACGTCAATTCTCGGCACTGCTGCCGGCACTCGGGAGTGGAGCGTGTGGCTGCATAGAAATATTTGTAGCCGCACACTCCAGTCATGAGTGTCGGCGGCAGTACCAGGTACTGAGTTTCTCGCATCACACTCGGAAGTGTGACCCCAGCCTAACATTGATGTTGATCAGTTTGAGACAATACTTATTTTGTAGCTCTGATAATCCCCATTAACAGACGATGTGGCTGATCTGCTGCCAGAAACCTAAAGGTACCTTCACACATAACGATATTGTTAACGATATCGTTGCTTTTTGTGACGTAGCAACGATATCGTTAATAAAATCGTTATGTGTGACAGCGACCAACGATCAGGCCCCTGCTGGGAGATCGTTGGTCGCTGAACAAAGTCCAGAACTTTATTTGGTCGCTGGATCTCCCGTGGACATCGCTGGATCGGCGTGTGTGACACCGATCCAGCGATGTCTTCACTGGTAACCAGGGTAAACATCGGGTAACTAAGCGCAGGGCCGCGCTTAGTAACCCGATGTTTACCCTGGTTACCATCCTAAAAGTAAAAAAAACAAACAGTACATACTTACCTACCGCTGTCTGTCCTCCAGCGCTGTGCTCTGCACTCCTCCTGTACTGGCTGTGAGCGTCGGTCAGCCGGAAAGCAGAGCGGTGACGTCACCGCTCTGCTTTCCGGCCGCTGTGCTCACACAGACAGTACAGGAGGAATGCAGAGCACAGCGCTGGAGGACAGACAGCGGTAGGTAAGTATGTACTGTTTGTTTTTTTTACTTTTAGGATGGTAACCAGGGTAAACATCGGGTTACTAAGCGCGGCCCTGCGCTTAGTTACCCGATGTTTACCCTGGTTACCGGCATCGTTGGTCGCTGGAGAGCGGTCTGTGTGACAGCTCTCCAGCGACCAAACAGCGATGCTGCAGCGATCCGGATCGTTGTCGGAATCGCTGCAGCGTCGCTTAATGTGAAGGGGCCTTAAGGCTATGTGCACACGTTGCGGATTAGGCTTAGGAATTTCTGGTGCGGATTCTGCCTCTCCTGGCAGAAAACGCACCTGCGGTTCCGCAGCATTTTTTGTGCAGTTCCGCAGCATTTTTTGTGCGTTTTTGCTGCAGTTTTCTTGCGGATTTGCTGCGGTTTTTACCCCTGCGGTTTTCTATAATGGAATGGGTACAAAAACGCTATAAAGGTCTATGGATCGCCCCCAGACACAGGGCCACGCGTTTCGGTACTGGGCCTCTCTGGTTTGGTTCTGAGGTTGTCACGGTGGCTGGTCGAAGTAGCCCAACTGGATACTGGCGGCTACCAGGCACCACATAAGGGGCTCCCTCGCTCCAGATGGGGGCTTTATGGCTTTGCATATCTCTTTTCTCATCCGATGCGGTACCAATGTCACTAATCGGTTGTTCAGGTATAATCTGGGTTCGAATGTCAATTTTGGTAATAGATTCAGTGGCGGCAATAATGCCCACTGTGGTAGTAGTATCAGGATTCGTCAGTTCAGAGTTAATCTTAGTCATGGCAGCAGGTGGCGCTGCTGTGGAGCCTATCAGTAGGTCTTCTGTCACTGGGGCAGGGTCGGTGTTCTTACCTGCCACCACGGTGTCCTCGGGGTCGGCTGACTCTGCCGACGGCGGGCCCCGGAACGCTGACTGCGGGGCCTTGCGCTGTGGCGTTGTCATCTCTGTTTGCAGCATCTCACTTTCCAGCAGTTGCTTTCTGGCTTCGGAGTGCTGGAACTTCTTTCCTGCTCCGGACCAGACGAGGCCGCCAACAGACGTCTGGTGAGGCCTCCGGTGACGGTCTCCTTCAGCCTGGCCTCAGCGCTCAGCTGCGTCCGCCGGAGTTGATCGCTGAGCTCGTCCACTCCGGCCTGCAGGAAGTCGGGGCTCACAGGTGACGCCTGGCCGTGGTATCTCTCTGGGTAGCTGGGGGGGGGTCCTCGACTCCGACCCCACGCTCCGATCCCGGGCGGCTGGCCATGGCGTCTCCCACGTGGTTCACTTCTTCTCCCTTCTTGTCCTTTTCCCGCTCTCTCCTTCGTGGGCGGTTTCGTTTTCTTTGTCTCCGCCCTCCACTGAGGATCAGGAGGCGGATCTCGGCTGCTGACGGATACGTCCTCAAAGTACAGAAATATTTAGACTGGGCGGCCATTACTTTTCGCGCTCTTCAGCTTGCTCACGCCCACTTCCACGCCCTTCTTCTTCTCCTGCGCTCCTCGTGGTGCGGCAATGGCGGCGGTTTTGGCGGGAATCTTGCGGCAGATAGCAATACACAGTCTTTGCAATAAATCACAGTCCAACACGTTTCAATCACAGTTCCAAGGCACACATGACCCAATTCTTCAGGCTTAAGTACGATCCTATACCCAAAACATCGGCCTAAGTTAGGGCACTTACAATTTATACAGAATAACAAATCAGAAAAACCACGGAAGCTTCTTGCCAATAAAAACATTAAAGTTTATTAAATAATGCATATAAAAACTAAACAAGTCCAATAGTACTCAATGGCGATAAAGTGACAGAATCTACTGACTGCATAAGATAAATACATCACAGGAAATCTATAATCAAATGATCCCAAGACTATAAATAGGTGAACAAAAATAGGCTTTAAATGTGCATGACATAATGTGACATAAACTTCTACAAGTCCAATAATAAGACAAAAAATTCTGACCAACAAGTTACCATATATGTGGTTGATATAAACCATACATACAGTTAGGTCCATATATATTTGGACAGAGACAACATTTTTCTAATTTTATTTATAGACATTACCACAATGAATTTTAAACAAAACAATTCAGTTGCAGTTGAAGTTCAGACTTTCAGCTTTCATTTAAGGGTATCCACATTAAAATTGGATGATGGGTTTAGGAGTTTCAGCTCCTTAACATGTGCCACCCTGTTTTTAAAGGGACCAAAAGTAATTGGACAGATTCAATAATTTTAAATAAAATGTTCATTTTTAGTACTTGGTTGAAAACCGTTTGTTGGCAATGACTGCCTGAAGTCTTGAACTCATGGACATCACCAGACGCCGTGTTTCCTCTTTTTTTGATGCTCTGCCAGGCCTTCACTGCAGTGGTTTTCAGTTGCTGTTTGTTTTGGGGCCTTTCTGTCTGAAGTGTAGTCTTTAACAAGTGAAATGCATGCTCAATTGGGTTGAGATCAGGTGACTGACTTGGCCATTCAAGAATATTCCACTTCTTTGCTTTAATAAACTCCTGGGTTGCTTTGGCTTTATGTTTTGGGTCATTGTCCATCTGTAGTATGAAACGAGGACCAATCAGTTTGGCTGCATTTGGCTGGATCTGAGCACACAGTATGGCTCTGAATACCTCAGAATTCAGTCGGCTGCTTCTCTCCTGTGTCATATCATCAAAAAAACACTAGTGACCCAGTGTCACTGGCAGCCATGCATGCCCAAGCCATCACACTGCCTCTGCCGTGTTATACAGATGATGTGGTATGCTTTGGATCATGAGCTGTACCACGCCTTTGCCATACTTTTCTCTTTCCATCATTCTGGTAGAGGTTGATCTTGGTTTCATCTGTCCAAAGAAAGTTCTTCCAGAACTTTGCTGACTTTTATAGATGTTTTTTAGCATAGTCCAGTCAAGCCTTTTTATTCTTGAATCTTGTGAGTGGCTTGAACCGTGCAGTGAACCCTCTGTATTTACTTTCATGCAGTCTTCTCATTATGGTAGATTAGAATATTGATACGCCTACCTCCTGGAGAGTGTTGTTCACTTGGTTGGCTGTTGTGAAGGGATTTCTCTTGACCATGGAGATTATTCTGTGATCATCCACCACTGTTGTCTTCCGTGGGCGCCCAGGTCTTTTTGCATTGATGAGTTCACCAGTGCTTTCTTTCTTTCTCAGGATGTACCAAATTGTAGATTTTGCCACTCCTAATATTGTAGCAATTTCTTGGATGGGTTTTTTCTGTTTTCGCAGCTTAAGGATGGCTTGTTTCACCTGCATGGAGAGCTCCTTTGACTGCATGTTTACTTCACAGCAAAATCTTCCAAATGCAAGCACACCTCAAATCAATCAAAGCCTTTTATCTGCTTAATTGAGAATGACATAACGAAGGGATTGCTCACACCTTTTTGCATGAAATAGCTTTGGATTCAATTGTCCAATTACTTTTGGTCCCTTTAAAAACAGGGTGGCACATGTTAAGGAGCTGAAACTCCTAAACCCTTCATCCAATTTTAATGTGGATACCCTCAAATGAAAGCTGAAAGTCTGAACTTCAACTGCATCTGAATTGTTTTGTTTAAAATTCATTGTGGTAATGTCTATAACCAAAATTAGAAAAATGTTGTCTCTGTCTAAATATATATGGACCTAACTGTATATCACAATAGAAAAAGGTTTGAAAATATATGGGCTGGAAATAGCATGCCTACAAGTATATGCACAGCAATAAAATGCCTAAATTGTCATTCAGAATTATGCTACAAATGCCATGCATTTTCTATTACTCTTGTTTTTTGTAGCATAATTCTGAATGACAATTTTTTGACTTATTATTGGACTTGTAGAAGTTTATGTCACATTATGTCATGCACATTTAAAGCCTATTTTTGTTCACCTATTTATAGTCTTGGGATCATTTGATTATAGGTTTCCTGTGATGTATTTATCTTATGCAGTCAGTAGATTCTGTCACTTTATCGCTATTGAGTACTATTGGACTTGTTTAGTTTTTATATGCATTATTTAATAAACTTTAATGTTTTTATTGGCAAGAAGCTTCCGTGGTTATTCTGATTTGATATTAAGTACAATCCTGTTCGTGACGCCAAGTTGGATTGCCCCCAGACACAGGGCCACGCGTTTCGGTACCGGGCCTCTCTGGTTCGGTTCTGAGGTTGTCACGGTGGCTAGACCCGGTCCGCGACCCTGCTAAGGGGCGTCCAATGAAGGTAGTGGTACAGTCTGTAAGGGGTTTGTGACGCCACCTGTGGTGACCGACGCTGCTATGGGGTCCGCTGGGGTGATGGAATGGCAGCTGGATGGTATACCTTCCCACAGGTGAAGCATGTCCCCAGGGCTTCCCAGTAAGGTAGATGGTAATGGTGTAGGGTGCAGGCAATAAAAAGAACACAAGGTTGCAGTCTCGTTACCTCTTTACTGAAGACTTCAGGATCCTCAATCCAGAGCACGTTTAACAGGGCTATCAGAGACAGGCCGGTCTGATGTGTTATGATAAGGCAATTCAGTACCACAATGGACATAGAAGCCAGAGCACATACAGTGACCTGACAATAACCCAAAAACATAAAACGAGCTCTGAGACGTGGAAACTCTGCTGACCGCAATCCCTAATCCTCTCCAACACACACTAGAGGCAGCCATGGATTGCGCCTAACGCTCCCTATGCAACTCGGCACAGCCTGAGAAACTAGCTAGCCTGAAGATAGAAAATAAGCCTACCTTGCCTCAAAGAAATACCCCAAAGGAAAAGGCAGCCCCCACATATAATGACTGTGAGTTAAGATGAAAAGACAAACGTAGAGATGAAATAGATTTAGCAAAGTGAGGCCCGACTTTCTGAACAGAGCGAGGATAGGAAAGATAACTTTGCGGTCAACACAAAACCCTACAAACAACCACGCAAAGGGGGCAAAAAGACCCTCCGTACCGAACTAACGGCACGGAGGTACACCCTCTGCGTCCCAGAGCTTCCAGCAAGCAAGAAAAAACAAATACCCAAGCTGGACAGGAAAAAACAGCAAACAACATAACAAAAGCGGAACTTAGCTATGCAGAGCAGCAGGCCACAGGAACGATCCAGGAGAAAGCAAGTCCTATACTAGAACATTGACTGGAGGCCAGGATCAGAGCACCAGGTGGAGTTAAATAGAGCAGCACCTAACGACTTCACCACATCACCTGAGGAAGGAAACTCAGAAGCCGCAGTACCACTCTCCTCCACCAACGGAAGCTCACAGACAGAATCAGCCGAAGTACCACTTGTGACCACAGGAGGGAGCTCTGCCACAGAATTCACAACAGTACCCCCCCCTTGAGGAGGGGTCACCGAACCCTCACCAGAGCCCCCAGGACGACCAGGATGAGCCATATGAAAGGCACGAACAAGATCGGGAGCATGGACATCAGAGGCAAAGACCCAGGAATTATCTTCCTGAGTATAACCCTTCCACTTAACCAGATACTGGAGTTTCCGTCTCGAAACACGAGAATCCAAAATCTTCTCCACAATATACTCCAACTCCCCCTCCACCAAAACCGGGGCAGGAGGATCAACAGATGGAACCATAGGTGCCACGTATCTCCGCAACAATGACCTATGGAAAACGTTATGGATGGAAAAAGAATCTGGAAGGGTCAAACGAAAAGACACAGGATTAAGAACCTCAGAAATCCTATACGGACCAATGAAAAGAGGCTTAAATTTAGGAGAGGAAACCTTCATAGGAATATGACGAGATGACAACCAAACCAAATCCCCAACACGAAGTCGGGGACCCACACAGCGTCTGCGATTAGCAAAACGTTGAGCCTTCTCCTGGGACAAGGTCAAATTGTCCACTACATGAGTCCAGATCTGCTGCAACCTGTCCACCACAGTATCCACACCAGGACAGTCCGAAGACTCAACCTGCCCTGAAGAGAAACGAGGATGGAACCCAGAGTTGCAGAAAAACGGCGAAACCAAGGTAGCCGAGCTAGCCCGATTATTAAGGGTGAACTCAGCCAAAGGCAAAAAAGACACCCAGTCATCCTGATCAGCAGAAACAAAGCATCTCAGATATGTTTCCAAGGTCTGATTGGTTCGTTCGGTCTGGCCATTAGTCTGAGGATGGAAAGCCGAGGAAAAAGACAAGTCAATGCCCATCCTAGCACAAAAGGCTCGCCAAAACCTTGAAACAAACTGGGAACCTCTGTCAGAAACGATATTCTCCGGAATGCCATGTAAACGAACCACATGCTGGAAGAACAATGGCACCAAATCAGAGGAGGAAGGTAATTTAGACAAGGGTACCAAATGGACCATCTTAGAGAAGCGATCACAAACCACCCAAATGACTGACATTTTTTGAGAGACGGGAAGATCTGAAATAAAATCCATAGAGATATGTGTCCAAGGCCTCTTCGGGACCGGCAAGGGCAAAAGCAACCCACTGGCACGAGAACATCAGGGCTTAGCCCGAGCACAAATCCCACAGGACTGCACAAAAGAACGCACATCCCGTGACAGAGATGGCCACCAAAAGGATCTAGCCACTAACTCTCTGGTACCAAAGATTCCAGGATGACCAGCCAACACCGAACAATGAACCTCAGAGATAACTCTATTCGTCCACCTATCAGGGACAAACAGTTTCTCCGCTGGGCAACGATCAGGTTTATTAGCCTGAAATTTTTGCAGCACCCGCCGCAAATCAGGGGAGATGGCAGACACAATTACTCCCTCTTTGAGAATACCCGCCGGCTCAGATAAACCCGGAGAGTCGGGCACAAAACTCCTAGACAGGGCATCCGCCTTCACATTTTTAGAGCCCGGAAGGTACGAAACCACAAAGTCGAAATGGGAGAAAAACAGCGACCAGCGAGCCTGTCTAGGATTCAACCGTTTGGCAGACTCGAGATAAGTCAAGTTCTTATGATCAGTCAAGACGACCACGCGATGCTTAGCTCCTTCAAGCCAATGACGTCACTCCTCGAATGCCCACTTCATGGCCAGCAACTCTCGATTGCCAACATCATAATTTCGCTCAGCAGGCGAAAACTTCCTGGAAAAGAAGGCGCATGGTTTCATCACCGAGCAATCAGAAGTTCTCTTCGACAAAACAGCCCCCGCTCCAATTTCAGAAGCATCAACCTCGACCTGGAACGGAAGCGAAACATCTGGCTGACATAACACAGGGGCAGAAGAAAAACGACGCTTCAACTCTTGAAAAGCTTCCACAGCAGCAGAAGACCAATTGACCACATCAGCACCCTTCTTGGTCAAATCGGTCAATGGTTTAGCAATACTAGAAAAATTGCAGATGAAGCGACGATAAAAATTAGCAAAGCCCAGGAACTTTTGCAGACTCTTCAGAGAAGTCGGCTGAGTACAATCATGGATGGCCTGGACCTTAACAGGATCCATCTCGATAGTAGAAGGGGAAAAAATGAACCCCAAAAATGAAACCTTCTGAACACCAAAGAGACACTTTGATCCCTTCACAAACAAAGAATTAGCACGCAGGACCTGAAACACCGTTCTGACCTGCTTCACATGAGACTCCCAATCATCCGAGAAGACCAAAATATCATCCAAGTACACAATCAGGAATTTATCCAGGTACTCTCGGAAGATGTCATGCATAAAGGACTGAAACACTGATGGAGCATTGGCAAGTCCGAATGGCATAACTAGGTATTCAAAATGGCCCTCGGGCGTATTAAATGCAGTTTTCCATTCATCGCCTCGCTTTATACGCACAAGATTATATGCACCACGAAGATCTATCTTGGTGAACCAACTAGCCCCCTTAATCCGAGCAAACAAATCAGATAACAGCGGCAAGGGGTACTGAAATTTGACCGTGATCTTATTAAGAAGGCGGTAATCTATACAAGGTCTCAGCGAACCATCCTTCTTGGCCACAAAAAAGAACCCCACTCCCAATGGCGACGATGACGGGCGAATGTGCCCCTTCTCCAAGGACTCCTTCACGTAACTCCGCATAGCGGCGTGCTCAGGTACAGATAAATTAAACAGTCGCCCTTTTGGAAATTTACTACCAGGAATCAAATCGATAGCACAATCACAATCCCTACGCGGAGGTAGGGCATCGGACTTGGGCTCATCAAATACATCCCGGTAATCAGACAAGAACTCTGGGACCTCAGAAGGGGTGGATGATGAAATAGACAGGAATGGAACATCACCATGTACCCCCAGACAACCCCAGCTGGACACAGACATGGATTTCCAATCTAATACTGGATTATGGACCTGTAGCCATGGCAACCCCAACACGACCACATCATGCAGATTATGCAACACCAGAAAGCGAATATCCTCCTGATGTGCAGGAGCCATGAACATGGTCAGCTGGGTCCAATACTGAGGCTTATTCTTGGCCAAAGGCGTAGCATCAATTCCTCTCAGTGGAATAGGACACTGCAAGGGCTCCAAGAAAAACCCACAACGCCTGGCATACTCCAAGTCCATCAAATTCAGGGCAGCGCCTGAATCCACAAATGCCATGACAGAATAGGATGACAAAGAGCAGATCAAAGTAACGGACAAAAGAAATTTTGACTGTACTGTACCAATGGTGGCAGACCTAGCGAACCGCTTAGTGCGCTTAGGACAATCGGAGATAGCATGAGTGGAATCACCACAGTAAAAACAAAGCCCATTCCGACGTCTGTGTTCTTGCCGTTCAACTCTGGTCAAAGTCCTATCGCACTGCATAGGCTCAGGTTTATGCTCAGATAATACCGCCAAATGGTGCACAGATTTACGCTCACGCAAGCGTCGACCGATCTGAATGGCCAGAGACATAGACTCATTTAGGCCCGCAGGCATAGGAAATCCCACCATGACATCCTTAAGGGCTTCAGAGAGACCCTTTCTGAAAATAGCTGCGAGCGCACCTTCATTCCATTGAGTGAGCACGGACCACCTTCTAAATTTCTGACAGTAAATCTCAATCTCATCCGGACCCTGACACAGATCCAGCAAATTTTTCTCTGCCTGATCCACCGAATTAGGTTCATCGTACAGCAATCCGAGCGCCAGGAAAAACGCATCAATATTACTTAATGCAGGATCTCCTGGCGCAAGGGAAAATGCCCAGTCTTGAGGGTCGCCACGCAAAAAAGAAATAATAATTCTCACTTGTTGAACTGGGTCACCAGAGGAGCGAGGTTTCAAGGCCAGAAACAGTTTGCAATTATTTTTGAAATTCACAAACTTAGTTCTATCTCCAAAAAACAAATCAGGAATAGGAATTCTTGGTTCCAACATAGAATTCTGAACCACAAAGTCTTGAATATTTTGTACTCTTGCCGTAAGCAGATCCACACATGAAGACAGACCTTTAATGTCCATCACTACACCTGTGTCCTGAACCACCCAAATGTCTAGGGGAAAAAAAGGCAAAACACAGTGCAGAGAAAAAAAAAATGGTCTCAGAACTTCTTTTTTTCCCTCTATTGAGAATCATTAGTACTTTGGGCCTCCAGTACTGTTATGATAAGGCAATTCAGTACCACAATGGACATAGAAGCCAGAGCACATACAGTGACCTGACAATAACCCAAAAACATAAAACGAGCTCTGAGACGTGGAAACTCTGCTGACCGCAATCCCTAATCCTCTCCAACACACACTAGAGGCAGCCGTGGATTGCGCCTAACGCTCCCTATGCAACTCGGCACAGCCTGAGAAACTAGCTAGCCTGAAGATAGAAAATAAGCCTACCTTGCCTCAAAGAAATACCTCAAAGGAAAAGGCAGCCCCCACATATAATGACTGTGAGTTAAGATGAAAAGACAAACGTAGAGATGAAATAGATTTAGCAAAGTGAGGCCCGACTTTCTGAACAGAGCGAGGATAGGAAAGATAACTTTGCGGTCAACACAAAACCCTACAAACAACCACGCAAAGGGGGCAAAAAGACCCTCTGTACCGAACTAACGGCACGGAGGTACACCCTCTGCGTCCCAGAGCTTCCAGCAAGCAAGAAAAAACAAATACGCAAGCTGGACAGGAAAAAACAGCAAACAACATAACAAAAGCGGAACTTAGCTATGCAGAGCAGCAGGCCACAGGAACGATCCAGGAGGAAGCAAGTCCTATACTAGAACATTGACTGGAGGCCAGGATCAGAGCACCAGGTGGAGTTAAATAGAGCAGCACCTAACGATTTCACCATATCACCTGAGGAAGGAAACTCAGAAGCCGCAGTACCACTCTCCTCCACCAACGGAAGCTCACAGACAGAATCAGCCGAAGTACCACTTGTGACCACAGGAGGGAGCTCTGCCACAGAATTCACAACACTGATGGGCACTTCCAGAGTTTCCCTCGCAGATGGAAATCGTTGCCCACCACTAGCGCCTGTGTGTTGTAGTCCTACCCTGATGAGCATTCAGAATAGTCCTCACAACTGCTGTTCTCGTTCGTTCGTTCTCTACAGCTCTCTCTCTCTCTTTTGTTCCAGATGTTACTAGTTTCTCGTACCCCAGTATGTTTTGGCTAGGACGCACCCGTATGACGGGAAGGCTTGGATGTCTTCCGGGACCCTAGAGACGCCCCTCTCCCAATGTTGCCCCCTATGTCTGCTTAGGAAATTTAAGGTAGACAGCCAACCTATAAATAACTGTCCTGCGGAGTTCGAAGTAAGGCCTGAAGTCAGTTACTCCCGCGGTGTTCCGACCACCGGCTACACGCCTCAGTAGGATGTTGCCTCGGTCTCACGGCACGACTCCTATTGGTACTCCTTTTTGCTTGATCTCGTTTACTCTGTTCCACAATATCCTTCCCTTATCTCTTTCTTAGGATGCCGCCGCAGGAGGTGCAGGCGCGGCTCCGTAACGTTCTGTTCTGTTCGCTAGGCACCTGCCAGGTTCCCACGCCTGACAGGGACCCCCCTGTGTCTTCTCCCCGCAACACCCCCTGCCACAGGATGTTGCCTGAATCCAACCCAGTCAGCTTCTGACTAACTTCCTATCCAACCCCTAGTTTTACCAGTGTGAGGAGTGGCCCAATAAATAAAGCCTTTTTCTCCCCCTAGTGGCCAGAGTGTGAAGTGTAAAGTATTCTGGTGATACCTGGTCAGGAGAATTCCTTCAGTGCCATCAGACGTACCGCCACTCTCCTTAGTGGCAGAGTGTCATACTGCAACGACCAGATCTCTGGGGCGCTGCATCTATATCCATTGTAATCTATGGAGCTCTTCACGTCTATGTTGTTGTTTTTTTACGAACTATGTGTCAGCAGAAATCACGCTCATCACTAATGACATGTGAACCTAAAGTCTTGCACATTATCTGCAACTTGTGATCTAAAATAAAACCGGAAGATTGGAAGATTTTGCAGATGTGACCTAATGGACAGTCATTACATGTAATGTTGCATTGCAACACACAGCTAATTAGTAGCTAGATTACATTCCCGTGATGAGCTTTTGGTGAGATTTTGATGCTGCAGAATTTCTGCATGTATTAAATTAGGTTACTTGCAGTTTTTCATTGCTTTTTTTTTTTTAA
This sequence comes from Ranitomeya imitator, assembly GCF_032444005.1. Taxonomy (NCBI): domain Eukaryota; kingdom Metazoa; phylum Chordata; class Amphibia; order Anura; family Dendrobatidae; genus Ranitomeya; species Ranitomeya imitator. The sequence continues at coordinate 710,625,041 of NC_091282.1, read as the reverse complement.
ATATGCGCCTTTCTTACATTTTGATGCATCTTTTTTATCACTTGTTGGTGTGTCACACTTTAAATAAAGGTGCTTTTATTTTGATACTTTCTGCAATTTGGCTTTGACAACTTTATTGGCCTACTTAAGTGCGGTTTACATCCTTTTTGATGCGTTTCTCCTGCGGAAATGCAATAAAAATGCATGTACATTTTTTACTTAGATTTTCCACTTCATTGGAGACAATCCGCACAGAAAACAGCATACCCGCAGAACAAACTGCACAGTGGGCATAAGATTTCTATAAATGCTATCCACTTTGCTTTAAATGTAAGACGCCGCATGTTTGATACAGCAAAAATCTGAAGCGTCAAAGACACATCAAAATCTCATTGTGGGCACACAGCCCTGGGGCTCTTTCAGACATCAGTCTGTCCAGTACTTGTGGTGACAGTTTTCACACTGAATGAGTCTGTGCCCATGTCAGTGTGTTTCCATGGACCGCGTGTCCGTGGGCAAAATACACTGACACGTCCGTTTTATAACAGCAGCACGGACCACAAAGTGTCCCATACACGTGCACACTGATGACATTCTTGTATCATCAGTGTGACAAGTACCAGCACCTGGGAAGCTGCGGTACAGTAAGCGCTGTTCCACGGCCCTGGTTGCTGAAGATTGCTCACATTATTCTCCCCTTATCTGCCGGTGATCAGCGCTAGCAAGGGAGAGTTATGTTCAACTGATAACAACAAGAGCAAATAGTAGCTGATGGGACTACTGCTCTCATTAGCTTACACCTGCTGCCCCTAATAACAGAGAGAACAGGCGGCTGCTGATAGGAGTATAAATTAATTAATAAATACATTTTTATAAAGGTGTGGGTTCCCCTGTATTTTTTTTTATAACCAGCCAGGCAAAACTGACCTCTGCGGGCTGCAACTCTCAGCTGACAGCTTTAGCAAGGCTAGTTATCAAGAATAGATGGGTCCCCACGCCATATTTTGTTATTTAAATAGTTTAAAAAATGGTGTGGGGGTCCCCCCATTTTTGACAACCAGCCTTGCTAAAGTGGACAGCTGGGGCTGGTATTCTCAGGCTGGTATGGGACCTTGATATTGCCCCCCAGCCAAAAAATAACAGCCTGCAGCCTCCCAGAAAAGGCACATTTATTAGATGGGCCAATTCTGGCGCTTTGCCTGGCTCTTGCCACTTGCCCTGTGTTAGTGACAAGTGGGGTTCATATCTGTCGGATTGATGTCACCTTTGTATTGTCTGGTGACATCAAGCCCATGGAATAGTAATGGAGAGGTGTCTATAAGATGCCTATCCATTACTAATGCTATAGTTGCATTGTAAATAAACCCACAGCCAAAATAAAGTCTTTTATTTGAAGTAAAAACAACATGCGCCACCCCGCAGGTGAAATTACTGCAGGTATGGACTGTACATGATAACCGACACCATGCGGTATTGGCCCTGACCAGTTTTGGAGCCAATCGTGGCTGATTAACTACTTAGCTTAGCTTAAAAGCCGGTAATTCAATTGCCGGCTTTTGCTATCTCCTTCCCAAACCTGACAGGATATGAGACATGGTTTACATACAGTAAACCATTTCATATCCCTTATTTTTTTTACATATTCCTCATTAATAATGCTACAAGTGTATGTGTGTAAAATTTGGGGGCTCTAGCTGTTAAAATAAAGGGTTAAATCACGGAAAAAATTTGCGTGCTCCCACGCAATTTTCTCCGCCAGAGTGGGAAAGCCAGTGACTGAGGGCAGATATTAATAGCCTAGAGAGGGACCATGGATATAGGACCCCCATAGCTAAAAACATCTGCCCCCAGCCACCCCAGAAAAGGCACATCTGTAGGATGCGCCTATTCTGGCACTTAGCCGCGGGTAACGCAAAAATAATAAAAAAACAAAAACCTGCTATTCTCACCTTCTGTGGTCCGCCGAGGTGCGTGTGGCTGCCGCCATCTTCCGTTCCCCGAGATGCATTGCGAAATTACCCAGAAGACTTAGCGGTCTTGCGAGACCGCTAAGTCATCTGGGTATTTTCGCAATGCATCCTGGGAACGGAAGATGGCGGCAGCCGCACGCGCATCGGCACAGCTTCGCTGGATCCCAGGGGTGAGTATATAACTATTTTTTATTTTAATTATTTTTTTTAACAGGGATATGGTGCCCACACTGCTACGTGGGCTGTGTTATATACCGCGTGGCTGCTATATACCACCTGACCAGTGTTAGATACTATGTGGGCTGTGTTATATACTGCGTGGGCTGTGCTATATATTACGTGGCCAGCGTTATATACTGCGTGGGTTGTGTTATATACTGTTTGGGCTGTGTTATATACTGCATGGCCTGTATTAACCCATCGGATATTCTACAATATGTATGAATGTATATAGCAGCCACATAGTATATAGCACAGGCCACGTAGTATTTGTCTGCTATATACTACATTGCTCCTATATACTACGTGGCCTGTGCTATATACTATGTGGCTGCTATATACATACATACATACCCTTTCTAGAATACCTGATGCGTTAGAATCGGGCCACCATCTAGTATGAAAATAAAAAAATTGGAGCGAAAAGAATATTTTTGTGGGGAAAAATTAGACTTTTTTTTATTTTCATGGCTCTACATTATAAATTTTTGTGAAACACCTGGAGGTTCATGGTACTCGCCACACATCTAGATACGTTCCTTAAGGGATCTAGTGTTTATGCTCTACAAACATGACATGACGAAACTATTCCATGATGCTTCTTCCCTTCCTAGCCCTGCCGTGCACAAAAACAGTAATTCTCCTCCACATATGGGGTATCAGCCTACTCGGGTGAAATTACACAACACATTGTGGGGTGCATTTTCTCCTTTTACCCTTGTGGAAATAAAAAAATGAGGGCTAAAGTAACATTTTTGTGATAAAAAGATATTCATTTTTTCCTTCCATGTTGCTTTGGTTCCTGTGAAGCACCTGAAGAGTTAATAAATTACCTGAATGTGGTTTTGAGTACTTTGAGGGGTGCAGTTTATAGGAAGGTGTCACTTTTGGGCATTTTCTATCATATAGACCCCTCAAAGACACTTCAAATGTGATGTGGTCCCTAAAAAATGGTTTTAGAAATTTTGTTGGAAAAATTAAAAATTGCTGATCAACTTTTAACCGTTCTAACGTCCTAACAAATTAAAATTGTTTAAAAATGATGCAGCTGTAAAGTAGACATGTGGGAAATGTTATTTATTAACTATTTTGTGTGACATAAATGTTTGGTTTAAGGGCATAACAATTAAAAGTTTAAAAACTGCAAAATTTTTACCAAATTTCCGATATTTTCCCAAATAAACACAAGCAATATTGCACAAATTTTTACCACTGTTAGGGCTTGTTTCCACTTGTGAGATATACGTCCGTGTCTCGCATGTGGACACAAAGCTCTGGCGCCGGCACTCCAGAGCGGAGCGTTCAGCCGCATAGTAACACATGCAGCCGCACGCTCCGCTCCGGAGTGCCGGCACCAGAGCTTCGTTTTCACATGCGAGACACGGATGTGTTTCTCGCAAATGGAAACAAGCCCTTATGAAGTACAATATGTCAAGAAAAAAAACAGTCACAGAATCAGTGGGCTCTGTTGAAGCATTCAAGAGTTAGGCTAGGTTCTCATTGCGTTAATGGGACCGCGCTAACGGACAGCGTTGCACGGCGAAATTAACGCCGTGCAACGCGCCCATTAACAGCAATGGGGATGCGCATCACTAGAGCGTGCCATTTTCGGCACGCTCTAGCGATGTGCCGGTGTTTTGTGGCGCGCCGCAGACGCTGCTTTATACCAAGGAGACAAGGGCCAGATAATATAACACAAAACCTAAATATAATACATTCAGTAACCAATTCCCAGCAGTCTACTATGCTTTTAGCTTTAGACATAGAAAAAGCCTTTGATTCAGTATCATGGGCTCATCATCTTTTTAGGATACTATGTATTTGGCCTACCCCATAAATTAATTAACTGCTTAACTTTATTATATGACAAACCAACCGCATACCTTAAGCTCCCATCATTACATCCTATTCCGATAAATATAATGAGAGGAACCAGACAGGGATGCCCCCTCTCGCCAGCTCTATTTGCACTAGCGATGGAGCCTTTGGCTGAAGCCATAAGAAGTAACCCTGACATTAGGACCAACCAATTTGGGAGAACAGTACAAAGTCAGTTTATTTGCTGACGACTTGCTTTTGTCCCTCACTAATCCCCATACCACCCTCCCAAATTTATTTTCACTACTCCATGACTTTGAAATAGTATCAGGGCTTAAAATAAACATCGAAAAATCGGAGGCCCTATTCCTGAATACATCGGAAGAAGTGCAGTCGCACTTAGTGTCACAATTTGGCTTTGAAAAAAAGGAGCATTACTTAACCTATTTGGGGATTAACCTTACATCTAATAAATCAACCCTATATAAATGGAACTATGCTCCTCTGATAAAGAATCTTCAAAAGGATCTGTCCAAATGGTCATCGTTAACACTGTCTTGGCTAGGTAGAATAAATGCTATAAAAACGGTCTCTATTCCAAGGTTTTTATATCTATTCCGCTCCCTCCCTATATCAGTGCCCTCTGGGGTTTTATGTGACATACATTCTATGGTCTCTAAATTTATTTGGCAAGGGAAAAAGCCAAGGATTAAACAACAAATCATGTTCATGCACAGAAAAAAGGAGGATTTTCTCTACCTAACTTTATAAACTATTTTAAATCCGCCCAGATTGCCCAGCTGACCAGAGTTTGCTCAACAATAGATAGACCTAGATGGGTCCACCTGGAGTCATTTTTGCTAAAACCTTACTCTCTCTCATGTCTATTATGGACCGAAGCAAAACTTCCACAACATATCTTTATTACAATGCCTTTTATAGCCCAGTCTTTGCTCCTCTGGAGGAAGGAGAGGTTTAAGAATAAGCTGCAAACCAAAAACACACCACTAAATTCGTTATTCTATAACCCAATGTTTCCCCCGAGTCTTGACCCCCAACCCTTTTCCTGGTGGATCTTGAAAGGCCTAACTACAATAAAACACCTCTGCTCCCCGTTTAACGTCGCCTTATCCAGACAGGAATTTATCCAAAAACATGAACCCCCAGTTAGAGAAGCGTTTCGCATGAATCAGATCTTTGATTTTGTTAGGAGAAGTGTACCAGGCAGGAATTCTTTTAGACTAACTGGATTTGAACAAAAATATTCAAGCGATCCCCTGGGGAAAGGGGTAATCTCTTTATTATACTCACTCTTCCTTTGCCACTACACGAGAGGAGAAAAAAATTAGATTTATGCGACAATGGGAGGAAGATCTGGGGTTCGAAATATCACTAGAGGAATGGCAACGCTGTTGTGACGCTTTATCAAAAGGTTCCCATCAGGTATCCATGGTCGAATCTTCCCTCAGAGTCCTCCATAGAACAAATCAGGTACCTACAAGGCTGCATGCCATTTATCCTCAGATATCAGACAAATGTTTTAGGGGTTGTGATTCGCCAGGGGACATGGGACACATATGGTGGACATGCCCGGTGGTGGCTGGCCTGTGGCGGGAGGTGAAGCTCTTGGTTGATAGGATGTATGGAAAAGAGATACCACTGGACCCATTGACATTCCTACTCGGATTAAAACCACCGGGAGTTTCCAAAAACCTATATAGGTTGGTGATTTTATTGGGAATGGCGACCAAAATACACATAGCATCAAAGTGGAGGACTTCTTCACTCTCAATGTCCCAGGTTAAAGACAGAATGAACACTATCATGATGTATGAACGTATTCAAGTGACGAGAACTGACGGCTGGAATTCCTTTTTTCAAATCTGGTCTCCGTGGCTAGACTTAAACCCCGGAGATCAAATGACGCTTGCTCTTACACTTTCTCCGTGAGGTATTGACTGGTGGTCCCTAGATGGACCGAATTGCTGCACCTTTTTTTTTTTTTCTTCTTTCTTTCTTACTCTGTGAGTTGATGACTCAAAAATTAGCCTATGTCGGTGTCGGCCTGATGTTTATTATGAGGAAAAAATATTGTAAAGTGGATTTATAATGCTCCTACCCTAATGTACTTCCCCTTTTGTATCTGTCCTGTCTTGGTCTTGTCTCAAACTAATATGCACAAATGTCCTCTATATGTTATACCACATTTTTGTTGATATAAGTGCAGTTTTGTTGGGAGACCATTGTTTTATTCTCTAATAAAAATTATTGAAACAATAAAAAAAAATCCCTAATTATGCAAAGCAATTGACAGCTTACATGCCATACAGTGTGTCATACATCTGTGCTTGGCATTAAGACATTCCTGAACTCATCACCAGTCTATAGTACAGCTTGGAGAATAAAATAAAGGGAAACTTGATTGTGCAGCAGTGTAGTTCTCAGGTAGATGGAGCGACATCAAGAGGCCCTAACTCCTTTGTGGCAGTTAATATAGTGGAGATCTTGTCATTGAAACAGATACCTATTGTTTTTAAGAAATCCTCGTGTCCCTATTATCCTCTTTCCAACCTTGGGTTTTTCCCTCCCGCTGTTTTCCCTAGTTGAAGAGTGACATTCAGAACATGTCATAAATATTTGTTCGGTCTTTGTGTTACAGTAACTGAATCCTTGATATGTTTTCCTTTATTATCATCCTTCTTTATTATTATAATTCATCCTTGATCATCCCTGACAATTTCTGCCCACTCGGCACTTTCTTAGTATGCAGCAATTGTGTCCACACAATAGTCTCCATATTGCAGGCTGCCCTCACAGCATAGTACCACATAGTGCATTGTCCACACATTGTCCACACAAAGCAGATCATACACAATAGCAGGAATGTAGCATTGGAGGGGGTTTATATAATATTCTTTACCTTGCCACCTGTAGTGTACAGTGTACTGGCATCTGCAGAAGGACTGCCACCAATGCTGTATTATATGAACCATAGACGCTAGGCATGGTAACAGAACGTGTTCCTGTCTACCATGGTTATTAATGTTATGGTTGATCGGTTTACTTTTTTTCCACTTTCACCTGTGATATGTTTAAGCCTTTGATTTTGGAAATAAAGCCAGATAAGGGACCTATATTGGGCAAAATCTATGAATGTAGTCAGACTTGGACTGGCCTACAGAAGAACAGGAGAATCCTCTGGTGGGCCACCACCATGAGCAGCACTTGGCACTAGGGTTGAGCAAAACGGGTCGGTCATTTTCAGAAGTCGCCGACTTTTGGCAAAGTCGGGTTTCATGAAACCCGACCCGATCCCTGTGTGGGGTCGGCCATGCGGTACGCGACTTTCGCGCCAAAGTCGCGTTTCAATGACGCGAAAAGCGCCATTTCCCAGCCAATGAAGGTGGACGCAGAGTGTGGGCAGGGTGATGACCTTCTGACAGCAAAACGTAATGGTGACCACTCTCTGCTCATTCTTCTCGACCTTTCTGCAGCTTTTGACACTGTTGACCACCCTCTCCTTCTCTCTAGGCTCCAGTCACTAGGCATTAAGGACACTGCTCTCTCCTGGTTCTCCTCCTACCTTTCTGACCGCTCCTTCAGTGTTCTGTTCTCTGGCTCCACTTCATCTCCTTTTCCTCTCACTGTTGGGCTCAGTCCTTGGCCCCCTTCTGTTCTCTCTCTACACGGCCCCAATTGGACAGACCATCAGCAGATTTGGCTTTCAGTACCATCTTTATGCCGACGACACACAACTATATACGTCATCCCCTGACCTTACCCCCGCTGTACTACAGAACGCCACTGACTGTCTGTCCGCAGTCTCCAACATCATGTCCGCTCTCTATCTGAAACTCAACCTCTCCAAAACTGAACTTCTTCTGCTCCCACCATCTACTAACCTCCCTAAATCTGACATTTCCCTCTCCGTGGGTGGCACCATAATAACACCCCGGCAGCAGGCGCGCTGTCTGGGTGTTATGTTTGACTCCGATCTCTCCTTCACCTCCCATATACAATCTCTTGCCCGCTCGTGCCGCTTACACCTAAAGAACATCTCTAGAATCCGCCCTTTTCTCACCATGGAGACAGCTAAAACCCTCACTGTCGCCCTGATCCACTCCCGCCTGGATTAGTGTAACGCTCTATTAATTGGCCTCCCCCTCACTCGACTTTCCCCTCTCCAGTCCATCCTTAATGCAGCAGCCAGGGTCGTCCATCTGGCTAATCGTTACTCGGACGCGTCCGCTCTTCGCCAGTCGTTACACTGGCTACCCATTTATTACAGGATACAATTCAAAGTACTTGTTCTCACCCACAAAGCTCTCCACAGTGCGGCACCCCCTTACATCTCCTCCCTCATTTCTGTCTATCAGCCTAACAGACCACTGCGCTCTGCAAATGACTTTCGATTAACCTCTGCACTAATCTGTACCTCCCACTCCAGACTCCAAGACTTCTCCCGTGCTGCGCCAATCCTCTGGAATGCTCTACCCCAAGATATTAGGACCATCCATAATTTGCATAGTTTTAGGCGCTCGCTCAAAACATATTTGTTCAGAGCGGCCTATCACGTTCACTAATCAAAGTTATGTTATGTTTGTGTGTGTGTAGCCCATTCACTATCCCCATCTATTCCCCAACCCCTGAAGATGGCTGGACCATGATTGTAAATACATCATTGTAAATACACACCTGTACTTTGCATCTCCCCCACCTCATTGTAGATTGTAAGCTCTCACGAGCAGGGTCGTCTTATTTTGCTTTAATTATTGTATTGTTAACGTTGAAACTTATGACTTTTGTGTTTGAAACTGTTAAACTGTAAAGCGCTGCGGAATATGTTGGCGCTATATAAATAAAGATTATTATTATTATTATTATCTCAGTCCCCACCATCTTAGAGAAGGGCATTGCAGTGATTGGCTTGCTTTCTGCGGCGTCACAGGGGCTATAAAGGGGCGTTCCTGCTGACCGCCATCTTACTGCTGCTGTTCTGAGCATAGGGAGAGGTTGCTGCCGCTTCGTCAGAAGCAGGGATAGCGTTAGGCAGGGTACATTAACCCCCAAACCGCTTGTGCTGTAGCGATTTCCACTGTCCAACACCACCTTTTCTTAGCAGGGACAGTGGAGGCTACATTTTTTTTTTCCTCAGCGCTGTAGCTCATTGGGCTGCCATAGAAGGCTCCCAGATAGCTGCATTGCTGTTTCTACACCGCTGTGCAAACCAACTGCTTTTTTCAAAGCACAAATCCTGTTGCTCCTTCCTTTCTGCACAGCTTTCTTGATTGTTTGTCCACACTTTTGACTGTTTTTGTGCAGCAGTCCACTCCTTGTTATTGCTGCCTGCCATACATTGCTGAGATTACTGCAGGGAGATAGTAATTGTAGGACAGTCCCTTTTTTTTTTTTTTTGTTTCGTTATATCTCTTCAAGTCACTTTCTGCCACAGAAAATATACTCTAATACAGTGGCCCAGATTTATTCACTAGTCTCCCTGAAAAAGAAGAAAAAAAAAAAAAGGCGCAGATTAAAATTGGCAAATCTGTATCAGTGGCAGTCCTGTGTGTGGCATCTGTGTCTCATTTTCTGCCACAGAAAACATACAAGGCCTGATTTCTTGCCAATTCTCCCATAAATAAATAAAAAAATAGTGGGAGATTAAGATTGGCAATTTTGCCTCAGTGCCAGTGCTGTGTGTGGCATCTGTCTCTAATTTTGTGCCACATTAAACCTAGTGTGTAATACTGGGCCAGATTTCTTTTAAATTCTCCCTGAAAAAAAAAAATAGTGGGAGATTAAGATTGGCATTTCTGCTTCAGTGCCACTCCTGTGTGTGCCACCTGTCTCAAATTTTGTGCCACATTAAGCCTAGTGTGAAATACTGGGCCAGATTTCTTTTCAATTCTCCCTGAAAAAATAAAAATAGTGGGAGATTAAGATTGGCATTTCTGCTTCAGTGCCACTCCTGTGTGTGCCACCTGTCTCAAATTTTGTGCCACATTAAACCTAGTGTGTAATACTGGGCCAGATTTATTTTCAATTCTCCCTGAAAAAATAAAAATAGTGGGAGATTAAGATTGGCATTTCTGCTTCAGTGCCACTCCTGTGTGTGCCACCTGTCTCAAATTGTATGCCACATTAAACCTAGTGTGTAATACTGGGCCAGATTTCTTTTACATTCTCCATGAAAAAAAAAAATAGTGGGAGATTAAGATTGGCATTTCTGTTTCAGTGCCACTCCTGTGTGTGCCACCTGTCTCAAATCTTGTGCCACATTAAACCTAGGGTGTAATACTGGGCCAGATTTCTTTTAAATTCTCCCTGAAAAAAAAAAGTAGTGGGAGATTAAGATTGGCATTTCTGTTTCAGTGCCACTCCTGTGCCAGATTTCTTTTAAATTTAGATACACCGCCTGTGTATCTAAATTTTTACTGCATCTAACCCAGTAAATAGTTTTGGGCCTAGAAGCAGTGTCTGCATGCCTGTGTATCTAAATTTTTACTGTATCTAACCCAGTAAATATTTTTGGGCTTAGTAGCAGTGTCTGCACGTCAGCGGAGTAGCCCGCCTGTGAAGCTAGCTACACCGCCTGTGTATCTAAATTTTTACTGCATCTAACCCAGTAAATAGTTTTGGGCCTAGGAGCAGTGTCTACACGCCTGTGTATCTAAATTTTTACTGCATCTAACCCAGTAAATAGTTTTGGACCTAGGAGCAGTGTCTGCACATCAGTGGAGTAGCCCGCCTCTGAAGCTAACTACACCGTCCGTGTATCTAAATTTTTACTGCATCTAACCCAGTAAATTGTTTTGGGCCTAGGAGCAGTGTCTGCACGCCTGTGTATCTAAATTTTTACTACATCTAACCCAGTAAATCTTTTTGGGCTTAGTAGCAGTGTCTGCACGTGAGCGGAGTAGCCCTCCTGTGAAGCTAGCTACACCGCCTGTGTATCTAAATTTTTACTGCATCTAACCCAGTAAATAGTTTTGGGCCTAGGAGCAGTGTCTACACGCCTGTGTATCTAAATTTTTACTGCATCTAACCCAGTAAATAGTTTTGGACCTAGGAGCAGTGTCTGCACATCAGTGGAGTAGCCCGCCTCTGAAGCTAACTACACCGTCCGTGTATCTAAATTTTTACTGCATCTAACCCAGTAAATTGTTTTGGGCCTAGGAGCAGTGTCTGCACGCCTGTGTATCTAAATTTTTACTACATCTAACCCAGTAAATCTTTTTGGGCTTAGTAGCAGTGTCTGCACGTCAGCGGAGTAGCCCTCCTGTGAAGCTAGCTACACCACCTGTGTATCTAAATTTTTACTGCATCTATCCCAATAAATAGTTTTGGGCCTAGGAGCAGTGTCTGCACGTCAGCGGAGTAGCCCGCCTGTGAAGCTAACTACACCGCCTGTGTATCTAAATTTTTACTGCATCTAACCCAGTAAATCCTTTTGGGCCTAGTACCACAGTTTGGCCACTCAGTTCTGCTCGGTTTTCATCCATCAGTTTTTGTGCCAACAACTACAGATACAGAGTTGCCAATTAGTTAAGCACCAAAATGAGTGGCAAAAGGCCTGCTGCTGGTGGAAAGGGGAATAGGTGTGTTGGAAAGGGAAAAAAAGGTTGTGTCCGTGGGGTAGGTGGTAAAGCAACAGTAACATCTGCAGAAGAAAGACTATCTTCCAGCCAAAGTAAGATGTCTACTTCTTTTCGTGGACAATCTGATATGATCCCTTACTTACAACCATCGCTACGAGCATCGCCAAAAATTCCAGATGAGGCACAAAAGCAGCAGATGCTTGAACGGATATCAAGTGCTCGTTCAAAAGGGCTCTCCTCCATGTCAACTTCAACATCACAACTACTCCAGTCCTCAGAGTTGTCACCCCAATCACATTTGCTTCCTCACAGCTCCCTAGTCTCCAACCGCCCGTCTGAGTATGGGGTAACACAGATGGTTGAGTCTGCAGAGCTGTTTACTCATACTATAGCCTGGGAATCAGAGGTCTGCTCCAGAGCTTCTGTGAATCCAGATGAGGAAATGATCTGCACTGATGCCCAGAATCTTTGTGAGTCGGATCCAGGCCCAGATGAAGAAGGTTCTGAGCATAATGTAGACCTTCGTTCCCAAACTGTAACTCCTGTTGGTGGAGACAATGAGGAAGATGATGATGAGACTGAGATACCTGATTGGAACGAAAACTTGACTTTTTGGTCAAGGCAGGAAGAGGTTGGCTCTGAGGACGACGGGTGTGAGAACACACAGGATGATGACGAGGTTGGAGACCCCACTTACTGTCAACCCACAGTCCGCCAGTCCATGAGGTCAGTAGAGGAGGTGGAGGAGGATGCTAGTGATGAGTCTGACGACGAGGTTAGTTTGCGCTTTCCTGAACAGAGACAGAGTACTGGAAGCATATCAACAACTGCATCTTCAACCCCAACTGTGCCTCTGAGCAGAAGTCGTGGTGGCTCTTCAGGTCGCACAGGCTCTAAGCCTTGCATAGCCTGGGCATTTTTTGACATCACAAAGGATGACCCAACTCATGTTGTCTGTAAGATTTGTCACCACAATCTCAGTAGAGGCCAAAAAATGACTAGTTTGAGAACTTCATGCATGAACCGTCACATGGATATGAGGCATAAGTTGCAGTGGGAAGCTCACTGTGCTACAATGCGGCCTAGTGGGCCGGGTCAACCACCATCTGCACCATCAAGTGCATCCGCGTCCTCTTCATCCTCTGTGACTGTAGGGACAGCAGTCGCACATGGTTTTGGATGCAGACCTTCCACCTCTTTACCCACAACAGCCAGTGTGATTGGTAGGTCGTCAGGACATTTGCAAGTGGAAACACCTGCTGGTGTTGAGCACTCTCCGACATCGAGACCACATTTTGATCAAGGCAACATAACATCTCCTTCTGCACCTTCCTCACAGACCAGCAGTTTGCCGGGGACACCCTACTCAACTCTGTCTAAGCACAGCAGCCAGCCCTCAGTCCCTCAGATGTGGACAAGTAAAAGACCATTTCCTCCTAGCCATGACAAAGCTAAGAGGTTGAATTTCACCATCTGCAAGCTGTTGGCTACAGAAATGCTGCCTTTCCGCCTGGTGGACACTCTGTGTGTGTAACAGGGTGCATTTCACCACAGACACTTGGACGAGTAGACATGGACAAGGGCGTTACATGTCAGTGACTGGGCACTGGGTAACTATGGTAACATCAGGAGAAGGGGCTGCTGTCCCCACGAGTTGCTCGTCGATCCTCTGTAGCTAGAAGTTCCTCCACTGCTTCTGCCTCCTCAACCTCCTCTCGGCGGTCCTCCACCTGCACCCAAAGCCTGTCTGGTAATGCCACCCACGTTCTAACTGCGCAGAAGGAATCATGCACACCTCCTAACTATGCTGTCACAAGGGCTCAATGGCATCAGGCGTTGTTTACATTGAAATGTCTGGGAAATGTGAGTCACAGAGCTGAGGAGTTGTGGTCAGCTCTGGAGATCGAGTTCCATCAATGGTTGTCTCCACTCAACCTGCAGCCAGGGAAGGCCGTGTGTGACAATGCTGCAAACCTGGGTGTGGCCCTTCGCCAGGGCAATGTCACACAGGTGCCTTGTATGGCTCACGTTTTGAACCTGGCTGTCCAGCAATTTTTCTCCAACTATCCCGGACTAGATGGGCTTCTGCAGAGGGCACGGTCGCTGTGTGCTCACTTCCGCCGTTAGCATCCCGCAGCTCAACGACTTACATCTCTACAGAGTCTTTGGGCCTGCCAGTTCACCGGCTGAAATGCGATGTGCCCACATGATGGAATTCAACTCTGCACATGTTACAGCGACTGTGGCAGCACCGGCGAGCCCTGGTGCAATACGTTATGACGTATAGTCTGGGCCAACGAGATCCAGAAGTGGGGCAAATCACGCTGCAGGAGTGGTCTCAGATCAGGGACCTATGCACCCTTCTGCACGGTTTTGAAATAGCGACAAAGATGTTTAGTGCTGATGATGCCATTATCAGACTATTCCGGTGATTTACATGCTGGAGCACACCTTAAACAGTATTCGGAGTCAGGTGGTGGAACAAGAGGAGGAGGAGGAACAGGAGGAGTCGTATGCGGAAGGGATAATATTTCCAAGGTCCAGATGGTCGGCAGCACCAGGACGGCTGGCATTGGAGGCTGGGGGAGAGGGATTACCGAGGGAGCATGGTAGCAGCCAAACTGTTGAGGAAGGTGCAGGAGGCGAGAAAGAAGTGGAGGACGAACTGGCGCTGGGCATTGACTCATCAGATGAGGGAGACCTTCATCAAATTTCTGTTGTGCGAGGTTGGGGGGAGAGGGCAGAGGAAGGAAGCATGATTCTCACCTCGCCGCCACCAAGACAAAAAGGACTTGGTCCTCCTGGATGCCAAGACACATGAGTGCCTGTTTGCTGCTCTACCTGCAACATGACCCTCGGATTGTCAGAATCCGATGTAATGCCGACTACTGGGTTGCCACACTCTTAGATCCCCGGTACAAAAGTAAATTTGGCGAAATAATTCCTTCCATAGAAAGAGATTCACACATGCAGGAGTATCAGCAGAGACTATTACAGAATCTTTCATCTGCTTTTCCACAAAACACCAGTGGTGCACGTAGTGAATCTCTGAGTTCTAACTTGCCAACCGTGGGACTATCGAGTCAGAACTCAAACTATAACAGTAACATCGTATCTGGTGGTAACAGCTATTTTTTCCAATCGTTTCAAGATTTTTTAGACCATCCTTTGCAAGGCCACAGGAGACAAGAAGTCTGACGCACAGCCAACGCCTAGAGAGGATGGTACAAGAGTATCTCCAAGTTAACATCGATGCCATGACTGAAACTGGACCCTTGCTCATTTTGGGCTTTCAATCTTGAAAAATGGCCTGAGCTCGCCACTCACACCTTGAAGATCTTGTCGTGCCCCGCAGCCAGCGTTCTCTCTGAACCTGTGTTCAGCGCTGCTGGTGGTGTGCTGACAGATAAGCACACGCGGCTGTCCAGTGACAATGTAGGCAGACTAACGTTCATCAAAATGAACAAATCCTGGATCCGCAAGGACTTTTCTACCCCTGTGTCATCCTGGGGAGACTAAAAGCTTGATGATTTTTGAAAATCACCTCACCAACCGTTTTAAAAAACTCTGGTGAAATTGATGCCATTTAAGTGTTAAGAATTTTTGGAAAAAATGGAGACTCTTTATTGAGTCCCCTTGCTGTGTTTTACATGACGCAGCCAACGTCAATTCCAGGTGGGTAGGGTCATCTGCAGAGTTGTTTACTCATACTATGGCCTGGGATTCAGAGGTCTGCTCCAAAGCTTCAGTGTCTGCTAGTCAGCAGAGTAGCCCACCCACCCACCGCCTGTTTATCTAAGTAATAATTTTTAACTGCATCTAGCTCAGGAAATCCTTTTGGGCCTAGTAGCATTTTGTGCTACTCAGCAGAGTACCCCACCCATGAAGCAAGCTACACCGCCTGTTTATCTAAGTACGAATTTTTAGCTGCATCTAGCCCAGGAAATCCTTTTGGGCCTAGTAGCATTTTGTGCTACTCAGCAGAGTACCCCACCCATGAAGCAAGCTACACCGCCTGTTTATCTAAGTACTAATTTTTAGCTGCATCTAGCCCAGGAAATCATTTTGGGCCTAGTAGCATTTTGTGCTACTCAGCAGAGTACCCCACCCATGAAGCAAGCTACACCGCCTGTTTATCTAAGTAGAAGAAAGGAAAGGGGAATATCCAGCACGTCCATCCAGTGTAAGTAAAATATCCAAAATTTATTGAAGCATTTTAAAAAACAATATTAAAAAAGAGAGAGAGAGACTCTCTCTGCCTGACGCGTTTCTGGCGCACCACAGCGCCCTTAGTCATAGGAACTTATACCATATAGATGAACAGGTTTATATATAGCAAGGAACCAATCACAGACATAGCAATCAATTACATTGAAAAAAAGCTGCAGCTAAACACACATAACAAGACTTTTTCTCCTATTTCAAATACATTGAAATTGCATAAATATATACTTTAAATTGCCGCAAGATCTATCTGTTAGTTCAATATATGTAAAAAAGGTCATTCCTGTAATTCATACCGTGTGGATGTTTAGTGTCTAAAGTCAGAATCCAAAAGGCTTCCCGCAGTGCTAATTGTTTCTTCCAATCTCCACCTCTAGGTGACTGACTAACCCTTTCTATGCCAAAAAATGAAAAATCTGATAGGTCTCCTTTATGTACAGAAATAAAATGTTTCATAGCCCCAGAATAGCCTGAATTATTGTTATTTATATTTGCTATGTGTTCTGAAATTCTTTTTTTGATTTTCCTTGTGGTGTAACCTATATAGCAAATGTTGCAAGCCTTACATTTTATGCAGTATATGACGTGGTCAGAATCACAATTAATAAATGATTTTATATTATAAGTAACATTGTGATTCGAGGAAAAAGTAGTTCTTTTGTTGTCTGCAAATTGGCAGACATTACATCTGTTACCAGAACATTGAGGGTATGTGCACACGTCCGGATTTTTAGCGTTTTTTTTGCGGAATTTCGCTATAAAAACGCTATAAATTCGGTAAAAAAATGCTAACATTATGCATCCTATCTTTTAGAATGCATTCCGCATGTTTTGTGCATATGTTAGCGTTTTTTTCCGCAAAAAAAACGCATTCCGCAAAAAGAACGGACATGCTCATTCTTTTTGCGGATTTTTTGCGGATTCCATGACAAAAAGGTCATTCAGAAAAAAAAACAAAAAACGCAAAAAACGCGCAAATTCCGCGAGAAATCCGCGCACAAAAAAACGCGGATTTCTGGCAGAATTCTCAGGATTTTGTCAGGAAAAAAACCTGACGTGTGCACATACCCTTAAAACAAACTTTTATTGATAGCCATGATGTGGGAGTTTTTTCCTGGCGCACCATACTGGGAAACAAAATATTCCCCAGTGTGCAACCTCTCCTAGCCACTACTCTGCATCCATTCTGAAGAATTGTGCATAAAAATTTGTCCTGATTGACTACAGGGAGATATTTAATAATGATCTGTTTAATTTTATTGTACTGACTGCTATAAGCGGTAGAAAAAGTAATCTGCGTTTCAGGAGCGGCACTTGCGTTTTCATTGTCAGTATACAATAAATCAGCACGTGGAATTTTGGAAACATGTCTGAATGCATGTCTTATATTGGATTGTTTATATCCCCTATCAAATAATCTATTAGAAATAAGATGACTTTCCTTGTGGAAACTTTCCTCACTAGAGCAAATTCTTCTCGCTCTCGTGAGCTCACCCCTAGGAATGGCATGAATGGTATGTCGAGGGTGTGCGCTTGAAGACATCAGGATTGTGTTTCCAGAATTGTCTTTTCTATAAAGAGAAGTATTAACCCTATGTGTAGTATTGCTGCCTGTAAGGAGCACATCCAAGAATGAAACCTCGTCCGATGGAATGCCGCTGGTGAAACGCAGGTTACACTTGTTGTTATTCAAATAGAGCATGAAATCAGAAAACTTAGTCACACCCCCTTGCCAAATTAGCAGAATATCATCCACAAATCTCTCATACCAATTAAGGTATGGGAGAAATGGATTATCATCCGTGAATATGTAGGTTTCTTCCCACCACGCCATAAATAAAACGGCTAAAGATGGGGAGAATTTAGACCCCATAGGAGCACCCATGGTCTGGATGAAGTACTCATTTTGAAACATAAAAAAATTATGCTTTAGTAAATAATGTAGAGACGCAAGAATGAACCATTTCAATGAATCTGAATAGCTACTATACTTACTTAGATGATGTTCAATTGCTGTCATAGCCAAAGAATGGGGAATGCATGAATATAAATTTGTGACATCGCAAGTTACAAAAGAATAATTATGACACCATTGAAAAGTATCAAAAACCTTTAAAACTGTTGAGGTGTCTTTAAGGTAACCCGGAATTCTTGGGATCAAAGGTTGGAGATACTTGTCAATCAGATGACTGAGGTTTTCATTAAGGGAACCCATCCCAGAAATTATAGGTCGTAACGGTGGGGAAAAAACGTTTTTGTGCGTTTTTGGGAGCCCATGGAAAATGGGAGTAATTGAATGTTCAGGCAATAGCCATTTGTAAATCTTATTGCTGATAACCCCCAATCTCTGTGCTTTATTGAGTATTTCAGTCATGTCATATTTAAAGGATAAAGTGGGGTCAGATCTTAAAGAAGTATATGTGCTAGTATCCCGTATAATAGACATTATCAACTTACAATACAAAGCAGTGTCTATGACTACTATACAGCCCCCTTTGTCCGACTGGCGGACTGTCAAGTTGTAATTACGCTGGAAATCTCTAACAGCCTGAGATTGGTCTCTACTCAGGTTACTTCGGTGGTTTGCACTCTGGGTTTCAGCACGTAATTTTTTAAAATCTTGTTCGACCAGAGTCTGAAAAAGGTCTAAGGCAGGAACCCTTGATTGGAGGGGATAATATGCCGGATTGGATGAAAGCACCTGCACATCCTCGTCCTTTATTTTATTCTCGGCAAAATTTTCTTCCTGAAGAGAAGTTAAAGTGAGTAAAGTACATTGTTCCATAAAGGAAAGAGACGCATTATTTTCCCTGGTACAATATGATTTTTTTCTACCAGAATTGAGGTCATTTTGATTGTCTGAAAAAAAATTTCGTTTGACACTAAGAAGACGAGTAAATTTATTGACATCTTTGATAGTCTCGAATAGACTGAAATTGCCAGTAGGAACAAAGTTTAAACCTTTAGCCAATGTTTCAATTTGTGTAGAGGATAGAATGGTGGGAGTCAGAATTATAACACTGTCCAGATGCTGACTCAATACTGATGTCTGCGTTTCCTTTCCCTCCTGGGATATCTTCTCCATTCGTCTCTTGCGGGCTCTCCTGCCCCCCCTCCTCCTCCTGCGTTTTTTGACATAGCAGTGCTGTGAACATTGCGTATGAAAAATCTCCTACTTATATTTTTTCAGATAAATTTCTCTCTGAATGGAATTTGATTCTTTCACAATGCTCACTAAAACTTATGAGTTTGATCATATCACATGAAGAAATCAAACTTCACCAACTTAAGGTGGACATTGATAATACCATAACTTTCTATATACTGACCAGCCTGATTTTGATATACTCTCCAAAAAAATGACTGATCATTTAAAAACTATGGAGGATTCCATCATGAAAATGAAAAAATCTAAGTTCAATAGAGACTCTTTTGATTATAAAAATGACAAAGTGTATTCATGGAGGAAACGGATTGATAATACACCCAAGTCTATACTCAGAAACCAACCTCATTGGCGTCAATGTGAATATGCACGTAGAAAATCTGTGTCTTTTTCTTCATCGGAGTATAATCCATCAGATTGTGAAACAGATGCGTCTTTCTACAGTGCAGATACCAGACATGTTCACAGCACTGTGAACGCAAGTGCCGCTCCTGAAACGCAGATTACTATTTCTACCGCTTATAGCAGTCAGTCAGTGGCGTAGGAAGGGGGGTGCGGGGGGGGCGGGCCGCCCCGGGCGGCACAATGTGGGGGCGGCTATCAGCACGGCTGCGCGCACTCATTCTCTGCTCCTTCCTCCCAGCATTATGAGGACTGGAGCAGAGCGCTGGGAGTGCGCGCGGCCGTGCAGAGTTGCTGGCTGCAGTGTAGCAGGGGCACACAGTCACACACGCTGTGACTCACCCCCGCACCTGCAGTCAGCAGCAGAAGCTCCGATCCCGCCCCTCCAGCAGCGTCACAGCTCTCACAATGTGAAGAGCCATGGAGGGGCGGGGCTAAATGTCGGGGGCGGAGCCACGGACAAACAGGAAGAAGAGGCAGAAGGAAATATGAAAATCAGAGCGGGAGACAGAAAAGATGTGAGAACAGAGACAGAAAACAACAGAGAGGCAAGACACAGGTGAGAAGTATATATGTATATATATATATATATATATATATATATATATATATATATTACATCATTGTCTAAGGGTCACACTTCCGTCTTTCTGTCTGTCCTTCTGTCTTTCTTTCTTTCACGGATATTCATTGGTCGCGGCCTCTGTCTGTCGTCGCTGATTGGTCTCGGCAGCTGCCTGTCATGGCTGCCGCGACCAATCAGCGACGGGCACAGTCCGATTAGTCCCTCCGCTGCAGTCAGTGCCCGGCGCCTGCTCTATACTCCCCACAATCAGCGCCCGCTCCATAATCCCCTCCAGTCACCACTCACACAGGGTTAATAGCAGCGGTAACGGGCCGCGGTGTAACGCACTCCGTTACCGCTGCTATTAACCCTGTGTGTCCCCAACTATTTACTATTGATGCTGCCTATGCAGCATCAATAGTAAAAATATGTCATGTTAAAAATAATAAAAAAATGAAAAAACCTGCTATACTCACCCTCCATCGCCTTTCCCGCTCCTCGCAACGCTCCAGTGCCCGCTCCATGCAAGCGGCAGCTTCCGGTGCCAAGGATGGTATGTGAGAAGGACCTGCCATGACATCACGGTCATGTGACCGCAACATCATCACAGGTCCTGCGCTCATACCAACCCTGGGACTGGAAGCTGCCTCGTGCGATACAGGGCCAGAATTCATCGGAGGGTGAGTATATGTTTATTTTTTATTTTAAGTCTGTATACTACGTGGCTCTGTGCTGTATACTCCATCACTGGGCAATATACTACGTGGCTGGGCAATATGCTACGTGGGCTGTGCAATATACTACATGGCTGTGTTATATACTACGTGGCTGGGCAATATGCTACGTGGGCTGTGCAATATACTACATGGCTGTGTTATATACTACGTGGCTGTGTTATATACTACGTGGCTGTGTTATATACTACGTGGCTGTGCTATACGCTATGTGGGCTGTGCTATATACTGCGTGGGCTGTGTTATACACTACGTGGCTGTGCTATATGCTACGTGGGCTGTGTTATATGCTATGTGGCTATGCTATATTTCTCTGCTGTATCTGCATCATGAATCATGCTATGTGTTAAAGGGGGGGCCCACTGAGACTCTTTCGCCCGGGGCCCTCTAAAACCGCGGCCGGCGCTGCAGCTGTTTAACGCTATTGACGTGCGGGCCTGCGCCCGTACGTCAATAGTTAACAACAGCCACCAGCCATTTGGAGGCTGGCAGCTGAAGTCGGCCGCAGCGCACACGTCGACGGCTTCTGACGTCATTGTCAGTCGCCGGCGAGTGCACGCTTCAGCTGCGTGGAGAGAGCAGGAGCGCGGTCAGGTAAGCAGAACTTGTTTTTTTTTTTTGCAGACCCTATCATGTGTGTTGCCCTATTTTTGGTAACCTTTGTGTGTATTGAGCCGAGGGGGGGGATGGGGGGGTGGGCGCCAAACTCGGGAGCAGCCCCGGGCGGCAAAAGCTCTAGCTACGCCCCTGCAGTCAGTACAATAAAATTAAACAGATCATTCTTAAATATCTCCCTGTAGTCAATCAGGATAAATCTTTATGCACAATTCTTCAGAATGGATGCAGAGTAGTGGCCAGGAGAGGTTGCACACTGGGGAATATTTTGTCTCCCAGTATGGTGCGCCAGAAAAAACCTCCCACATCATGGCTATCAATAAAAGGTTTTTTTAAATGTTCTGGTAACAGATGTAATGTCTGCCAATTTGCAGACAACAAAATAACTACTTTTTCCTCGAATCACAATGTTACTTATAATATAAAATCATTTATTAATTGTGATTCTGACCACGTCATATACTGCATAAAATGTAAGGCTTGCAACATTTGCTATATAGGTTACACCACAAGGAAAATAAAAAAAAGAATTTCAGAACACATAGCAAATATAAATAACAATAATTCAGGCTATTCTGGGGCCATGAAACATTTTATTTCTGTACATAAAGGAGACCTATCAGATTTTTCATTTTTTGGCATCGAAAGGGTTAGTCAGTCACCTAGAGGTGGAGATTGGAAGAAACAATTAGCACTGCGGGAAGCCTTTTGGATTCTGACTTTAGACACTAAACATCCACACGGTATGAATTACAGGAATGACCTTTTTTACATATATTGAACTAACAGATAGATCTTGCGGCAATTTAAAGTATATATTTATGCAATTTCAATGTATTTGAAATAGGAGAAAAAGTCTTGTTATGTGTGTTTAGCTGCAGCTTTTTTCAATGTAATTGATTGCTATGTCTGTGATTGGTTCCTTGCTATATATAAACCTGTTCATCTATATGGTATTAGTTCCTATGACTAAGGGCGCCGTGGTGCGCCAGAAACGCGTCAGGCAGAGAGAGTCTCTCCCTTTTTTAATATTGTTTTTTAAAATGCTTCAATAAATTTTGGATATTTTACTTACACTGGCTGGACGTGCTGGATATTCCCCTTTCCTTTCTTCTACTTAGATAAACAGGCGGTGTAGCTTGCTTCATGGGTGGGGTACTCTGCTGAGTAGCACAAAATGCTACTAGGCCCAAAAGGATTTCCTGGGCCAGATGCAGCTAAAAATTAGTACTTAGATAAACAGGCGGTGGGTGGGTGGGCTACTCTGCTGACTAGCAGACACTGAAGCTTTGGAGCAGACCTCTGAATCCCAGGCCATAGTATGAGTAAACAACTCTTCAGATGACCCCACCCACCTGGAATTGACGATGGCAATGTCATGTAAAACACAGCAAGGGGACTCAATAAAGAGTCTCCATTTTTTCCAAAAATTCTTTGGAAAACACTTAAATGGCATCAATTTCACCAGAGTTTTTTAAAACGGTTGGTGAGGTGATTTTCAAAAATCATCAAGCTTTTAGTCTCCCCAGGATGACACAGGGGTAGAAAAGTCCTTGCGGATCCATGTTTTTTAAAATGCTTCAATGAATTTTGGATATTTTACTTACACTGGATGGACGTGCTGGATATTCCCCTTTCCTTTCTTCTACTTCAGCTGACATCACCAGCAGGTACAGCACCCACCAGCTATATTCCTTTGCAACGGTTTATAGATGCATGTCTTGGTGTGTCAAGCTCCTAACCTTCCCTCTCCCCCCTCCTCTTTTTCTTGAATGTTTATCTAAGTACTAATTTTTAACTGCATGTAACCCAGGAAATCCTTTTGGGCCTAGTAGCATTTTGTGCTACTCAGCAGAGTACCCCTCCCATGGAACAAGCTACACCGCCTGTTTACCTAAGTACTTTTTTTTAATGGCATCTGGCACAGGAAATCCTTTTGGGCCTGGTAGCAATTTCTGCTACTCAGCAGAGTACCCCACCCATGATGCAAGCTACACCGCCTGTTTACCTAAGTACTATTTTTTAACTGCATCTAGCCCAGGAAATCCTTTTGGGCCTTTCTGCAATTTCTGCTACTCAGCAGAGCACCCCACCCATGAAGCAAGCTACACCGCCTGTTTACCTAAGGCCGGCGTCACACTTGCGAGTTTTACGGACGTAAGAGCGCAGAAACTACGTCCGTAAAACTCGCAAAAAATACGGCACAATTATTCTCTATGCCCCTGCTCCTATCTGCCGTATTAAACTGATCAGTATTATACGGCTTTCTACGGCCGTAGAAAATCGCAGCATGCTGCGTTTGTCACCGTATTGCGCAAATAAAACGCCAATGAAAGTCTATGGAAGCCCCAAAAATACGGATTACACACGGACCAGCAGTGTGACTTGCGAGGAATACGCAGCGGTGTTAGAGAGAAAAGCCGGTAATTCAGTGCGGTGTACAGTAAAATCACACTGACAGCTGACATTAGAATATGTAGAATAAATATGTACACATAGAATAGGTATATATATATATATATATATATATATATATATATATATATATATATGTCAGTGAGACACATATATGTATATATATTCTTATTTCATACAGCCGCGATATAGCAAAAAGCCGGTAATTCAATTACCGGCTTTTGCTTTCTCCTTCCTAAAACCCGACATGATATGAGACATGGTTTACATACAGTAAACCATCTCATATCACCATTTTTTTTGCATAATCCACACTACTAATGTTAGTAGTGTGTATCTGCAAAATTTGGCAGTTCTAGCTCTTAAAATAAAGGGTTAAATGGCAGAAAAAATTGGCGTGGGCTCCCGCGCAATTTTCTCCGCCAGAGTAGTAAAGCCAGTGACTGAGGGCAGATATTAATAGCCTGGAGAGGGTCCACGGTTATTGGTTCCCCCCTGGCTAAAAACATCTGCCCCCAGCCACCCCAGAAAAGGCACATCTGGAAGATGCGCCTATTCTGGCACTTGGCCACTCTCTTCCCATTCCCGTGTAGCGGTGGGATATGGTGTAATGAAGGGTTAATGCCACCTTGCTATTGTAAGGTGACATTAAGCCAGATTAATAATGGAGAGGCGTCAATTATGACACCTATCCATTATTAATCCAATTGAATGAAAGGGTTAAAAAAAAACACACACATTATTAAAAATTATTTTAATGAAATAAAAACAAAGGTTGTTGTAATATTTTATTTAACGCCCAATCCAATCACTGAAGACCCTCGTTCTGTAAACTCCCAGGCTTTCTAGGAAAGTTCCCACGATCTATGAACAGCCAGCAGAGGGCGCCTCACCGCAAATGAAGCTAAATATAGATCATTGACCTATTTTTAGCTTCATTCCCCGGGGTTTTGCAGCAAGGAGCAGCCTGCATTAGCGGAACTCCTTGCTGCAAAATGTTTTAACCCCTTCAGAAGGATTTACATCGTTGGACTTTACAGATCTGCGGAAGGTATGTATATTGTTGGTTTATTATGTTTTTTCTTTTACAGAACGAGAGTCTTCAGTGATTGGATTGGGCGTTAAATAAAATATTACAACAACCTTTGTTTTTATTTCATTAAAATAATTTTTAATAATGTGTGTGTGTGTTTTTTTTAACCCTTTCATTCAATTGGATTAATAATGGGTAGGTGTCATAATTGACGCCTCTCCATTATTAATTAGGCTTAATGTCACCTTACAATAGCAAGGTGGCATTAACCCTTCATTATCCCATATCCCACCGCTACACGGGAATGGGAAGAGAGTGGCCAAGTGCCAGAATAGGCGTATCTTCCAGATGTGCCTTTTCTGGGGTGGCTGGGGGCAGGTGTTTTTAGCCAGGGGGGGGGGCAATAACCATGGACCCTCTCCAGGCTATTAATATCTGCCCTCAGTCACTGGCTTTACTACTCTGGCGGAGAAAATTGCGCGGGAGCCCACGCCAATTTTTTCCGCCATTTAACCCTTTAATTTAAGAGCTAGAACTGCCAAATTTTGCAGATACACACTACTAACATTAGTAGTGTGGATTATGCAAAAAAAAATGGTGATATGAGATGGTTTACTGTATGTAAACCATGTCTGATATCATGTCGGGTTTAGGAAGGAGAAAGCAAAAGCTGGTAATTGAATTACCGGCTTTTTGCTATCTCGCGCTGTATGAAGGAATAATATATATATATATGTCTACTGACATATATATATATATATATATATATATATATATATATATAGACAGTATACATGTTTTTATTTTTTTTTTAACACATGGATCCCTTGTATAGGCGTATGTCGGTTTGGCAAGCCTGCGATAAAAACACGCAGTACGGCTGCCATACGGATTACATAAGGAGGATGCCATGCGCAAAAAACGGTGACACACCCTGCCTACGGAGGAGCTACGGACCCCTATTTTCGGGACTTTTCAGCGTATTACGGCCGTAATATACGGACCGTATTTGCATACGCTGAGTGTGACGCCGGCCTAAGTACTCCATGAAGCAAGCTACACCGCCTGTTTACCTAAGTACTATTTTTTAACTGCATCTAACCCAGGAAATCCTTTTTGGGCCTAGTAGCATTTTGTGCTACTCAGCAGAGTACCCCACCCATGAAGCAAGCTACACCGCCTGTTTACCTAAGTACTATTTTTTAACTGCATCTAACCCAGGAAATCCTTTTTGGGCCTAGTAGCATTTTGTGCTACTCAGCAGAGTACCCCACCCATGAAGCAAGCTACACCGCCTGTTTACCTAAGTACTTTTTTTAACGGCATCTGGCACAGGAAGTCCTTTTGGGCCTGGTAGCAATTTCTGCTACTCAGCAGAGTACCCCATCCATGGAGCAAGCTACACCGCCTGTTTATCTAATTACTAATTTTTAACTGCATCTAGCCCAGGAAATCCTTTTGGGCCTAGTAGCAATTTCTGCTACTCAGCAGAGTACCCCAACCATGAAGCAAGCTACACCGCCTGTTTACCTCAGTACTATTTTTTAACGGCATCTGGGCCAGGAAATCCTTTTGGGCCTAGTAGCAATTTCTGCTACTCAGCAGAGTACCCCACCTATGAAGCAAGCTACACCGCCTGTTTACCTAAGTACTATCTTTTAACGGCATCTAGCCCAGGAAATCCTTTTGGGCCTAGTAGAATTTTGTGCTACTCAGCAGAGTACAGCACCCATGAAGCAAGCTACACCGCCTTTTTCCTTTCTCAATCTAATACAAAAATAGCAAAGGGAAACCTAAAATATAACGTTTAATAAATACTAATTAAAAAACTATACGACACAACACATAATGACAAACTCGTGCATTGACCACACAGGTCAATCGGACAAGGAACTGATAAACAGTCCAAAGAGGAAAAGTCAGTAGTCAACTTGGTACCCTACACAGCCTTCAGGGCTATTATCACAATATACACCCTGTCAAGTAAAGCAGAGGAACCAAAAATACAAATGTATGCTACTGTTAAAGAAGTATTTCTTAAGGCTCTCTATAAGGTGAAAAGACAACACCGCTATTTATCACCAATAAGAAGCCTCAAATACATGGGGACACACATAGAGCTATTGGAACAATCTCACCAAAATGTGATGCTGCAGCATACTGAAATGTGTTCCCCATGTCTGGATAAGAGTCCTATGGATCAAATTCTGTCCATCTAGGATCCGTTGGACTCCAAGACCACCTCCTGTGTTAAAGACCACCTCCCTACGCGTTTCATCTCAGGGAAGAATCATCAGGGGACAGGGTAGTCAGTACGTGGTCAGGATTTGAAGGAGTGCTCAACCGAGACAAAAAATCTCCAGGGAGCCTCTCATCAATCCATCCAAGAATAGCGTCTCTTTTATATGGTACTCCTATCAGGGGTAATGCCTATTCATCCAGAACAGCTGAGATTCAGCCTATCAGTCCTGGGCTTACAGCCAACACCCAGTGGTCCGACTAACCTCATTGGTGAATTAGGGTTAATGGCGGCGACCTGAGTTCCACGTGGAATACACACCAAAGGCGGTATGTGTCAGGTACACTTCCGTTCTTTAGTGAAGAGCGCGCACCTCTGACTCATAGCGGTGAGTCATTGACATGCGCAGAGACTCTGGAACGCAAGCGGCGTTGAAGCTGTCTGAGCGTGCGCATCTGACTCGACGTAGTGAGTCACTACCAAGCGCCTGGAACGCAAGTGGCGGCGAATACATTTCTGCCTGGGCGCGCACATCTGACTCAACAAAGTGAGTCACAACCATACGCCTGGGATACACATGGGAAGGGGGCGTGGATCTCACTATGGCTAGTAAAGATCCAAGGTTTACAGCTCCGGCGCAAGGTGTGCTCAACACCCTGATACCATGGCATTAACCGGTAGTCAGCAGAGATCTACGCAGACAGCGCTCATCCACCCACCGCTCCTAAGTTCGAACCCACCCAGCATATCATTGTCCAACCCCACCTATTCAAAAGTAAAGTTAAATCGGCATCAGCAAAAATTCCACCCCCTTAGTCTCTTATAATATAAGACACATCATACCATTTAGTGCCCCGCACAGAAAATGGAAACATCCTGTTATATGTCTTTTTAAACTGAGGGGAAGAGAAAACAAAGTGCCATAACTATTAAGTGGGGGATTCACTTCATTCATAAGGGAGGCAGACCACTGAGTTTTAGGAAATTAGCACTAGGCTGTTGTGTCTTACCAAAGAGAGAAAATAAAAAAACTAAAAAATTCTCTCTTCTCAACCTAAGGCTCCCAGGTCTAAAACTTAAAACGACCCGGGGCACAAAAGTACCTGATATACATATCAGTGTAAAATAACGAGTATTTTGGCTGGCTTCAAAAAATACGACATGCACAGACAAACAAAAAACCCACAAGGTACAAGGACATCCGAGGGGAAGGAGGATGATGAGGAGGGAGAGACAAACCGGGCACCAGGTCCACAAGAAAATCCAAACCGTAACGGGCCATAATGGGAAAGGACAGAAAACGGAAAAACTGAATTGATGACAGGTGGGGGAGGCAAGCCTAAATGTGGCCCTGATGACATACTATACTACCTCCACCCTGCCTAACAGCGGAGGTTGGCACCCTAAACCTGCGCAGTGGCGCCCCCACTCAAAGGCGGCTATCCCTGACTGATGTACCCTGTTAGTGCCCTCACCGCTTTAAAGAAAAGGGACAAAGGAAAGCTGCTCGTTTAGTCCTGATGGATATGTGGAACCCAATTTGTATATCCACCTTGTCTCATGCTGAAGAATTATTTTGTCCCAGTCGCCCCCCCCCGTATTGGTTTAGTGACCTTCTCTATGCCCATGAATTTCACTGTGGACGTATCACCTCCATGGGCCGAGTTTATGTGTCTAGCCAACGGAGTCTCCCTTTTCTTTACAATATCCCTCAGATGCTCTCCGACTCTCCTTCTTAATTCTCTGATCGTTTTCCCAACATATATCAGATCACAGTCACATATGGCTCTATATATGACGCCCTCACTTCTGCAATTTATAAAAGATCGAATCTCAAATGTTTCACTTTTATCCGTTGACTTGAATGTTTTTCCAACTTCAATATTTTTACAGGCTACACAGCCACTGCACTTATGACAACCAGTCACTTTAGATGTTAACCATGTATACGGTTGTGGTTCAGAAAAATGACTACGCACTAGTCGATCCTTAATTGATCGGCCCCTTTGAAATGTAATTTGAGGGAATGGAGGTAAGGAGTCTCCAACATCCTTATCCATTTTCAAAATTGACCAGTGCTTGTTAAGGATTTGTCTTAGCTCTTTTGCGCCATTATTATAAGTAGTAATTAAAATAAGTAGTAATTCAAAGGGGCCGATCAATTAAGGATCGACTAGCGCGTAGTCATTTTTCTGAACCACAACTAAATGGTATGATGTGTCTTATATTATAAGAGACTAAGGGGATGGAATTTTTGCTGATGCCGATTTAACTTTACTTTTGAATAGGTGGGGTTGGACAATGATATGCTGGGTGGGTTCGAACTTAGGAGCGGTGGGTGGATGAGCGCTGTCTGAGTAGATCTCTGCTGACTACCGGTTAATGCTATGCTATCAGGGTGTTAAGCACACCTTGCGCCGGAGCTGTAAACCTTGGATCTTTACTAGCCATAGTGAGATCCACGCCCCCTTCCTATGTGTATCCCAGGCATATGGTTGTGACTCACTTTGTTGAGTCAGATGTGCGCGCCCAGGCAGAAATGTATTCGCTGCCACTTGCGTTCCAGGCGCTTGGTAGTGACTCACTACGTCGAGTCAGATGCGCACGCTCAGACAGCTTCAACGCCGCTTGCGTTCCAGAGTCTCTGCGCATGTCAATGACTCACCTCTATGAGTCAGAGGTGCGCGCTCTTCACTAAAGAACGGAAGTGTACCTGACACATACCGCCTTTGGTGTGTATTCCACGTGGAACTCAGGTCGCCGCCATTAACCCTAATTCACCAATGAGGTTAGTCGGACCACTGGGTGTTGGCTGTAAGCCCAGGACTGATAGGCTGAATCTCAACTGTTCTGGATGAATAGGCATTACCCCTGATAGGAGTACCATATAAAAGAGACGCTATTCTTGGATGGATTGATGAGAGGCTCCCTGGAGATTTTTTGTCTCGGTTGAGCACTCCTTCAAAACCTGACCACGTACTGACTACCCTGTCCCCTGATGATTCTTCCCTGAGATGAAACGCGTAGGGAGGTGGTCTTTAACACAGGAGGTGGTCTTGGAGTCCAACGGATCCTAGATGGACGGAATTTGATCCATAGGACTCTTATCCAGACATGGGGAACACATTTCAGTATGCTGCAGCATCACATTTGGGTGAGATTGTTCCAATAGCTCTATGTGTGTCCCCATGTATTTGAGGCTTCTTATTGGTGATAAATAGTGGTGTTGTCTTTTCACCTTATAGAGAGCCTTAAGAAATACTTCTTTAACAGTAGCATACATTTGTATTTTTGGTTCCTCTGCTTTACTTGACAGGGTGTATATTGTGATAATAGCCCTGAAGGCTGTGTAGGGGTACCAAGTTGACTACTGACTTTTCCTCTTTGGACTGTTTATCAGTTCCTTGTCCAATTGACCTGTGTGGTCAATGCACGAGTTTGTCATTATGTGTTGTGTCGTATAGTTTTTTAATTAGTATTTATTAAACGTTATATTTTAGGTTTCCCTTTGCTATTTTTGTATTTATTTTTTTTGGGCACCCATTTTCGTTTTGAGTGGTTTATAACCCCTTTTTTGCTATACTGTAACTTTCTCAATCTAACCACACGGTTCTGGGGTGTCCACTCTCCCTCCAGCTCTCTCCTTCTCACAGGTGGACTACCGTGTGTATTCAGACTGTGGCGAGTCTTTTGGGCCTAGGCATAAGAAGTCGTCGAGGTATTCGATAATATGTGCCGCCTTAGAAACGTCCATGACGACCCATTCGAGGAATCAACTAAATGCCTCAAATAGTGAGCAGGATATGGAGCACCCCATGGGCAAACAGCGATCTATGTAGTATGCTCCTTCACAGAAGCAGCCCAATGGGAGGACACTATTCGGAAGGACAGGTAGTAACCGGAACGCCCCCTCAATGTCTGTTTTGGCCATTAGGGTGCCCCTTCCCAACTTCTTGACCCGCCTGATTGCCTCGTCAAAGGACGTACAGTACATAGTACTGTACTTGGTTCCGCGTCGATGTTGTCGTTTACTGACCTGTCCCATGGATATGACAAATGGTGGATTAGTCTGAATGTATTGGGTTCCTTTTTTGGCACAACTCCCAACGGGGGTACCACTACGTCTTCTAAGGAAAGTGTTCTGAATGGACCTGCCGCCATTCTAACTAAAGATATTTATTTTTTAATTTTTTTTGTCACGACGCCTGGGTGTTGGTAGGGTTATTTTAGATTTTTACCCAGCCTTTCTTGATTTTAGAAGGGCATGACATGCCTATATCTGTGTCTCCTCCTCCTTTTATTCCTCCACCTCTTTTCTTTTCACTGACTATATGTAGTTGTGACTTTTCCATGTGTTTATTGTGTCTTCTGAGCAGTTTGTCAGCTTTTGGACACCTTTTAAGGTGTTTTCTATGTGTTTTCTATGTGTTTGTGTTTGCCTGCCATTGGTTTCAATGGGGTTCGACGGTGTTCGTCGAACGTTCGATGAACATTCGTCGAACACGCCCCAGTTCGACGAACCGAACCGAACTCGAACACTAGGGGGGGTGGCTCAACACTAATCAGGACTCTAATGTAAATAGTTAGCACTTCTTAAAGTGCCTCTTATTGGTTTTACCTCACATAGTGTGAGTAGAACCTTCTTTGTTCAACCTCGTACCAAAGAATAAAAACCATTTGGCGCTGTAGAAGTGGTCTAAAGTGGAGATCAGCTATGCCCTGTAGCCACGCCCAGAGCCTACTTTGGGATTTTAAGACGGGTCCCCATGTTACATTGGGAACAGTTAGTGAGAAGTACACCCCGGGGTCTCACAACCTATTGCACTTAAATTAATGTTTTGCAGTTTCAAAATGTTTTGCATCTGTAAATGTAGCATTTAAGAAAGGCACCTCCCATAAAGGGAAGGTGACTTGATGTTACCTGTTGGAATGCATTCCACAAAATTTTTGTATGTATTCACCTGTTTTTGCTTTGTTCCAGCCCAGAACATGCTGTGTTTAACGGGGGGTGGGGGGATGTGGTGCCCCTGAGGGTCCAGTTTCCACAGAGGTACTGCACTTCAGTCAGAGGTGTAGTGCCCCAACTCTAAGGTAAGGGGAGACACTGTACAGGACTCTAACACTAGCACCCTACACTAGACCTCTCCAGGCCAGGGAAGGGTTAGGTAGAGGGTGTGAGTGGAGAAAGAGGGCAAGGGGAGGAGAGAGTTAGGAAGTGGGAGGAGTTGTTGAGGAGAATTGGAGCAGAGCACACGTGTGAGTCTGCAGCTCCTGACAGTCTGAAGAGAGGGAGTAAGGAGAGAAGCTCCCAGGAAGAAAAAAGGGGTGCCAGGGGCACGGGAAGTGCAGAAGCCAACCGTGGGGCCTGCATCCAAGCTGATCAGCATCAGGTGGAGGAACCAGGTTGCAGAAAGGGGAACCGGCCCCAGGAGGCAGCCAGCGCAGTGAGACAGCCAGGAAAGACATATAAAAAGAGGCTTCTGGACAGGTGCTCCAAGTTACTGGAGAGTTTCCTAGACCACTGACCTGGAGGACACAGCACCCGGCTGGGAAATAACATCTGAACTGTGAGTAAAACGTGAAGACTGCATCTTGCTGTGTCCTCTAAATTCTTTACTGCAACACTTTCCCTGCACCACTACCACCATCAAAACTTTACAAAACACCTTTATCTGACCTGGAGCCACTATCCACCTGTGAGGATCAGAACCATCCCGGCTGCATTACCATCGGCTCCAGCAGACCTCTTAATCAGCGTCGGCCGTCTATAGCCAACACCACAGGTGGCGTCACAAACAATTCCCCTACCCCCCCTTTCCTATACAAACTTTATTCTCATCATCCATTATCCATCCCTTTAATTGCACACCCAGGGCCACTGACCGGGTCACTGCTGCGGTGACTACTCCATTAAGAACCGTCCGACCCAGCTTTGAGTACCCCACTAGTGATGAGCGAAAATACTCGTTACTTGAGATTTCCAGAGCACGCTTGGGTGACCTCCGAGTATTTTTTAGTGCTCGGAGATTTAGTTGTCCTCACCTCAGCTGATTGATTTACATCTCTTAGCTAGCTTGTTTACATGTGGAGATTCCCTAGCAACCAGGCAACCCCCACATGTACTTATACTGGCTAACAGATGTAAATCATTTAGCTGCGGCGCTGAAAACGAAATCTCCAAGCACTAAAAAATACTCGGAGGTCACCCGAGCGTCCTCGGGAAATCTCGAGTAAGGAGTATATTCGCTCATCACTATACCCCACGGCTCTAGCGGGTATTGCAAGAGCACCTAAGATGGATATTGCCCACCTTAGGAGACTGTAAATACAAACCAGTTAAAGAGGATCAAAATAGGTCAGTTTTTGCTATTTATTCCTGGTGCTCCCAAATTTTCTGTTTTTCTTTTTTTTTTTAATTCGCCATACAGTTTTTATGTTTAGTGCCAATTTTTAAGATCTTTGCTAAGTGTTTTTTTTTAAGGTTGCTCTGTATTAGGCCGGAGTCACACTAGACC
This sequence comes from Ranitomeya imitator, assembly GCF_032444005.1. Lineage (NCBI taxonomy): Eukaryota > Metazoa > Chordata > Amphibia > Anura > Dendrobatidae > Ranitomeya > Ranitomeya imitator. Next base: position 710,591,549 of record NC_091282.1, on the reverse strand, counting down.
GTAATACGGACGAGTGCTATGCGCTAAAAATATCGCATAGCATTCGGACCAATGCTAATCTATGGGGCAGCTCCCATCATCCGCTGTTTTCTCGGCCGTATTACACGTGTGAGAGAAATCACAGCATACTGCGATTTTCACCGTATAGCGGCAGAGAATCGCCAATGAATTTGACTTGCGAGAAATATGCACTGGTGTCCTATAGAAAAGCAGGTAATTTAGTGCGGTATACAGTAAAATCACACTGACAGGTTAAAAATAGAATAGATAAAATAAATGTCTACACATAGAATAGGTATATATATATATATACATACATATTTTTTTTTTTCATAAGGGGCTAGATAGCAGAAAAGCCGGTAATTCAATTGTCGGCTTTCGCTAAAACATTATCAAACCCGACAGGTTATGAGACGTGGTTTACATACAGTAAACCATTGCCTAAACGTTAGATTTTTATATATCCCTCACTAATAATGTTAGAAGTGTTTGTGTGTAAAATTTGGGAGCTGTAGGTGTTAAATTAAAGGGTAATTCATGGCAAAAAATGGCATGGGCTCCCAGGCAATTTTCTCTGCCAGTGAGGGAAAGCCAGTGACTGAGGGCAGATATTAATAGCCTAGAGAGAGACCATGGTTATTGCCCCCCCCCCCGGCGAAAAAATCTGCCCTCAGCCACCCCAGAAAAGGCGCATCTGTAAGATGCGTCTATTCTGGCACTTAGCCTCTCTTTTCCCACTGCCCTGTGGCATTGGCATATGGAGTAATAAGGCGTTAATGTCACCTTGCTATTGTGAAGTGACATTAAACCTGGTTAATAATGGAGAGATGTCAATAAAACACCTATTATTAATCCAGTAGTAGGAAAGGTTTAACAATACACATACACATTAAGAGTAAAGTCTTGAACTCATATGAACTGTAGTGTGGGAAAATATTCAGAAACTTTCCCACGCTACAGTTCATATGAGTTCATGCTGCCAGGGGGAGCAGCTTCGGTGACAGCACTCCTAGTCACCGAAGCTCCGTGCCCTGAATTTCATTAATTCCCCAGTCTTTTACAGCCGGAAGCGGATGCAATAGCAGTGCTCCCTTGTTGTAAAGTATTTAACCCCCTTATGATGGATTTACAGCGTGGGACTTGACTGTACGGTGGACAGGTATGGGATATTGGAAACAGGAACACATGGGCTACTTGCACAGTGAACAAGTCTGTATGATCATGTTCACACACCACCAAGAAACCTGAAGACACAAAAGAGAATGGTAAAACCAAAAACACTCAGTTTGAAAAAATGTTTGCAGTAATCCGCAAGTGCTAGTAAAAGATGTAAATAACAGGGTATTTGGTTGATACGTTTTTGGCAAAAAATGTATACTAAGCTGCTCTACCAATCTTCACGGTATACCCATATCAGAGCAGTCCTAACTAATGTATGCAATCCCTATCTGATGTATTTAAAAACCTGATCATCTGTATATTACCTGTGTGAACAGGGTTCAGAGAGGAAAAATCCATGTGTGCATACAGGGCAGAACAGCTTTTGTGCAGCTTAGTATACATGTATGGTAGTATACATGTATGGTAGAGCAGCTTAGTATACATTTTTTGCAAAAAACGTATCAACCAAATACCCTGTTATTTACATCTTTTACTAGCACTTGCGGATTACTGCAAACATTTTTTCAAACTGAGTGTTTTTGGTTTTACCATTCTCTTTTGTGTCTTCAGGTATGGGATATTGTTGCTTTTTTTTTTTTTTTTTTTACAGAAGAACGAGGACTTCGCTTTGGATTGAGCGTACAGTAAAGATGTTAAAAGCTGTGTGTTTCTTTCTTTCATTAAAATACTTTATTCTTAATGTGTGTGTGTATTTTTAACCCTTTCCTACTATTGGATTAAAAATGGATAGGTGTCTTATTGACACCTCTCCCTTATTAACCAGGCTTAATGTCACCTTACAATAACAAAGTGACATTAACCCCTTATTACCCCATATGCCAATGTTACAAGGCAATGGGAAGAGAGAGGCTAAGTGCCAGAATAGGCGCATCTTACAGATGCGCCTTTTCTGGGGTGACTGTGGGCAGATGTTTTTCTGTGAATTAACCCCTTAATTTAACGCCGACAGCTCCCAAATTTTACACACAAACACTACTAACAATATTAGTGAGCGATATATAAAAATCTAACAGATATGAAATGGTTTACTGTATGTAAACCATGTCTCATATCCTGTCGAGTTCGGTAAGGATTTAGCAAAAGGCGACAATTGAATTACCTGCTTTTCTGCTATCTAACTCTGCATGAAATATAAATATATATATATGTCTCACTAACTCATATATATAGGCTATATTTATGTTTTCACAAATATTTGATCGCATGAATCCATTATATATGGGCAGCACGGTGGCATAGTTGTTAGAACTGCAGCCTTGCAGCGCTGGGGTTCAAATCCCACCAAGGACAACATCTGCAAAGAGTTTGTATGTTCTCTCCGTGTTTGCGTGGGTTTCCTCCGGGCACTCCGGTTTCCTCCCACATTCCAAAGACATACTGATAAGTAATTTAGATTGTGAGCCCCATTGGGGACAGCAATGATAATGTCTGTAAAGCGCTGTGGAATATGTTAGCGCTATATAAAAATAAAGATTATTTATTATAAGTCCATTTTGCAAGCCAGAGAGAAAATCTCGCCATACAGATGACACACGGATATTTTTTGGAGAAAAAAATCGCATCCTCGCACTGCACACGGATCACTGTTCATGAAACATTTTTGTGATTCTCATCCGTGAAAAATGGACCGATTGTTTTATACTTTGTGTGTGACTCCAGCCTAATCCTGTGAGCCACACACCTTGGTAAAATTTATACACAACAGGATACAGAAATAATGCGATAAGAAAAGCGATGTGACACAGAACTATCACTTTGGGAGCAGAGAAGCAGTTATGGTCATAAATATTGGAACAGTTTATAGCTAAGGAGTGTAAAAGTTTTATTGCCCTGTGATTGATATCTTCACATTCATGTCCATGGTGCCGTAGTCAGGGAAAAAAAATTAATAGAATTAAAAGTACATAGACATGGATTTATGTCTTTCTACATCAACTAAGGAATTTGCTCCTCAGACCATTTGGGGCATCACCATCATGGACCAGACCTCAATCACAGGACAATAAAACTTTCACACTCCTTATCTATAAATTGTTACAATATTTACGGTCACAACTGTTTATCCATTTCCCATAATGATAGTTCTGCTTCACGCCACTTGTCTTATCTATTGCATTATTTCTGTGCCCTGTTGTGTATAAATATACGATTCTTCAGATTTTGTGCTATTCTGAGTTTGATGATGACCTGAGTAGTCTCGAAAGCTTGCAATTTGTTGCCATCTTTTTAGTTAGCCGTTAAAAGGTATCAACCACCGAGGAATCTCAAATCTAAATATTGTTTTTAGAATTAAAAGGTAACATGCAACACATGCATGCAACACAGGCCACCATAGGGAGCTTTTGATCCTACTTGCTAGGTGACTCCCCATATATATTTATAACTGGTATAACCATCTAGCTGCCATAACATCACCCCAGAGGACCCCTTAATGCAGCGTCGGTCCCCATTGACCGAACACCACAGGTGGCATCACGAACATAAACTTTATCCCCTTTAAAGACCTTTCCCTTTTACTTTGATGCCCAGGGCCACGGACCGGGTCGCCACCGAGACATCCCCCTGTGAACCGCAGGACCCGGTACCGAGTACCCCACGGCGTCAACTTTTGGCGTCACGAACAGGATGGACTGACCCAATAAATTGGGTCATAAGCACCTAAAAGACTGTGCCTGAACCGTGCTATATTGAGAGACTGTTTAATGTGATTTGCCACCAAAATCGCCATCATTACAGCTCCACGAGGAGCGCCGGAGAAGAAGGGCGTGACACCATGGGAGGAGACTATCGTTGTGGCGCGAACAGTGATGAACACCCCTACAAATGTTACTATACGACGAGGACGTACCCGTCTGCCAAAGAGGTCTGCCTCCTAATATGCTATGGCGGGAACAGGGAGGAGAAGAAGCCCCACCCCGGGAAACAGAGGAACAGCTTGTGTGTGTGGCCGCAGACCTGGAAGAAGAGATGGCGACCAGCAGGTACCTGAAGGACGACGAAGGGATCCGGGACTATCCCAGGCCAACGAAGGAGGACCCAGACCTGCCGCTGCTGGAGGATCCGGACTCCCTGGGGACACGAGTGGAGGAGCTGAGCTGCCAACTCCTGAACACAGAGCTGATCGCAGTGAGGAAATGGAAGTCGGCCCTGTGCAAGAAGATCACGCTGGAGGAGTCGCAGTCTGAGCAGCAGCAGACTCCAGCAGCCTCATCAGCGGAGTGGACCGACATTGGTGGAACCACATCAGATGCAGGTACAGAAAATGATCCTGCCCTGGCGACCGATCCCACTCCAACGACCGCTCTTCCCCCAGTTACTGACCTTACTCCAGCGACGGCTCCTGCCCCAGATGAAGGCCCTGCTCCAGCGACTGATACTACCACCGACGATACGCTGACAGACCCGCTTCCAACACCCATAGGCACGCCACTGGAGGTGAGCCCTGAGGAGGTGTTTTTCCAATGGGACAATCCGAGAGCAGAACCAATCGGGTCCCCTGGGGAGGCCCAACCGAAAGGGTCCCATATTGAAGCCCTCACCTGGGAGGAGAATAATCAACGTTTGGTGTTAAAATGGAAGGAGGAGGGAGGGAGTGCGACCCAACGCAAAGCGCAGACCCCTGAAACCCAACGATGTAACAAAATCCCAGCAAAATGGGGTATAGTAGTAGCCTTCCACTTAAAAAAAGGTTGGGGTTTCATTCAGGAGTCGGGACTGCCGTCGAAGGTCTATGTCACCCGCCGTGATGTGGAATCTCATCTCCGGGAAGGAAATCCAGACAGGAACCTGTACGAAGGCGATCATGTGACCTACACCCATCACTGGGGTGAAAAGGGCTGGTATGCTATGAATGTTAAGAAATGCGTACCCACAACAGCGCCACCTAGTGTCAAAGTTGATACCATCACTATCCCTCCAGTCACAGAGCCCGCAACTCCTCAAACCGTCACTACTACCACTGTGATATATTAAGGAAAAAGGAGCGCACTCAGCTTTTTGGTTGGTGCTGGCTGTACTTGGGAAAACCCAAAAATAGTCCAATACAAGAAAAACAGCCGCACTCTCTTAGGATATATCTTGCAAAAAAGTGATGTGTTTATTCAAATGTGTTGAAACAAATATATATATATATATATATATATATATATATATACACACACAGCAGGAAACATAAACGGAGTAGTAACGTTTCGACCCTGCCTCGGATCTTTCTCAAACTGTAATCAAACACAAATTACAATTAGTGTTATATACATACTAGCTATTGAACCCGTTCTACGCCCGGGTGGCGAGCATTTATATTGGTATATGGTCTCCATCCTGGTATGTGCTGCTCCCATCTTGCTCCCCCATCCTGTCATGTGCTGCTCCATCCTGCGCCCCCATCCTGTCATGTGCTGCTCCATCCTGCGTCCCCATCCTGTCACGTGCTGCTCCCATCCTGCGTCCCCATCCTGTCATGTGCTGCTCCACCCTGCGTCCCCATCCTGGCATGTGCTGCTCCATCCTGCATCCCCATCCTGTCATGTGCTGCTCCACCCTGCTCCCCCATCCTGTCATGTGCTGTTCCAACCTGCATCCCCATCCTGTCATGTGCTGCTCCATCCTGCGTCCCCATCCTGCCATGTGCTCCCATCCTGCGCCCCGTCTTGCCATGTGCTGCTCCCATGCTGCCCCCATCCTGTCATGTGGTGCTCCCATCGTGCGCAACCATTCTGTCATGTTCTGCTCCCATCCTGTGCCCCCATTCTGTTGTAATGTGCTGCAACCATTCTGCCTGTTCCTGTTTCCATTCTGCCATATGTTGCTCCCATCTTTCTCTCTCCGGCTGTGCTGCCCAAGGGCGGCTGTGCTGCCTGAGTGCGGCTGTGCTGCCTGAGTGCGGCTGTGCTGCCTGAGTGCGGCTGTGCTGCCTGAGTGCGTGCGAGTGCAGCTGTACTGTGTGAGTGTGGCTGTACTTACTGCCTGAGTGCAGCGCTGGCTATAATGGATACAGCACCCCTGCAGCCAGCACAGCGAGGGCTGTCTCCGCCCATTCACGTCACTGGTTACATGCTGGTGACATCATCGAAGGTCCTGGAGCTCTGCTGGGCTCTACATCTACCCTGACCGGAGCTGCAGAGCACGGAGCCCCCATGGCCGCTATATTATGGGGGATACACGGGTGTGTGGAGCCCCCATGGCCAGTATATTGGGGGGGATAGGTAAGTTCGGCGGCGTCACTCTTGTCCAGACTGCGCAGGCGCGGTGCGTCGCGCTTGCGCAGTCTATAAAGGCTTCGGACAGAGTGACGCTCCCACCGTTATATTATAGATGAGGTGCTTTACATCAAAACAAAACTTATAAACATAACATTATATACCATAATAATAAAAATTAAAGGATCCCGTTTATAAAGTAACTATTCATGAGATATCGTTAATATACAGGGAACCTCATCAAGGTCTAAAGGGGGTGGTGCAATTAACATAAAGCAATACTATCGGAACTGGGAACGGGGTCCAAATGGTCCAGTAGAACTCAAAAAATAAGTTACATAGTACCTAGTGGTGGACATGATGTGAAAAAGTACTGACCTGCGTTTTTTAGATAATGGGCAGAAAATAGAAGTGTGGCCCTTTAAGGGCTGCGGATAAAGAGGAAAGGAGGTCCCTTGTCAGAAATCTGGGATTAAAAGTAGTAGGGCAGTGGTGGGGAGTATAGATGCGTTACCAACCTCCTCTTGTTGCGATATCAGGGTGTCCTGCTTCTGTGGGCGTGTGTGCCTGCATTGGTGGTAGTGCCCCTATTTATAGCGCCTGTTCATTACGAGGCTGCATCTCCCAAAGGGAGGTGTGGAGCGCTGTGTGTGCGCCCTCTGCTCATGGTGCCTGCGCAGTGTGGGGGATGAGACAGAGGCTTGGAGTCTCTGAATCGTACTGCGCAGCTGCTGCATCTCCCAAGGGAGGTGTGAAACGCTACGTGCACGCCCTGTGCTTAGCGGCGCATGCGCAGAATGAAAATGAAAGAGAGCCTTGAAGTATCTGATCGTAATGCGCAACTGCGCATGCGCGATCCGCTCTAAAAGCCCTGGGTGCCTGTGTTGGTATAGGGTTGCGCACGCGCAATGTGCATCAGTGATGTAAGAAAACACAGCGCTCGTCTGATGGGTGTCTGCCACAGAGAGCTGGGTTGTCAGGAGGGAGGTGTGGCGTATGGGGGGAGAGGAAAGAGATATGGGAGGGGTATAAAGTACGAGAGTGCCCTTAGTGCAAGGATGAATACCAGTAAGAATAATGGAGTAATAAAAAAAAGACCCTTGTGGGTTGAAACGTTGCACTTTGGCAAATTTCACCTGGATTTTATGCTGTCCTTCATTGTTTAATTGGTAAAAATGAGTCTGGATAACTGCAGAAAGCAAACTTGGATAAAAAATAAAAAATCAAGAATAAAAATAATCAAATGAAAAATCCAATCCACAAGAGAAAATGCAAAAATGACCAGCACTGAACAAGCTATTCCTGGTCAAATCACCTGCATGTGTGATCCACAGAAGGCTAAACGGACTCCGTTCCCACAGAAGCTGAGGTGGTGCTATGCATATAAAACCTACGATCCAAGCACATGAAAAGAGGAAAAGAATGCAGCACTCACCCAAAATCTTCCAAAAGCAAGATGTCCTTTATTGAGCGTTACAAGCCATTTCGGACGTGGCGCGGCATAGACACTCCCGCTCCCCCCTGCACTCCTGTCTATGCCGCGCCACGTCCGAAATGGCTTGTAACGCTCAATAAAGGACATCTTGCTTTTGGAAGATTTTGGGTGAGTGCTGCATTCTTTTACTCTTTTCATGTGCTTGAATCAAATGAAAAACACTGGGAAAATGGTTTAGAAAATCAATGAAGATAATGGAAAAAAGGTTGGACATAAGAAAAAAAATTTAAAATAACGAAAAAAAGAAAGAAGAAAAATAAAATGAAAATAAATGAAAAATAATGGCAAAATAATGACAAAAAGAGAAAAATGAAAAAAAATGAAAAAAGGGGTATTATACTGGAAATAAAATAAAATAAAGGAAAATAAAATAAAATAAAAATAAAAGCAAAAAATAAATATAAAAATAAAATAAAAATAAAAATAAAACAAAAAATAATAAAAATAAAAAATAATAAAAATAAAAATAATAATAAAAATAAAAATAAAAATTGGTGAAATTTTGTAACTTACCCATGGCAGGCGTAAGAAATAGATAGTCGAATCAGTGCATCTATAAGAATGAGTAGAAGGTTAGAACTGAGGTAATAAATAATGATGATCACATCCATCCACCACTAAGTTTTACGCGTGTATAATTATACATAAAGAGACGACATGTTGAAAGGATACAGTATTATAGCAAAATATGACCGACAAAACAGTTCAACCAGGGGTCCTAAATTAATAAATCCAATTCCCTGTTGAGGCCCTTTGGCGTGAGGGTTTGTAGTGTGTGTATCCAGTAGGCCTCCCTCTCTCTGAGTAATTTGACGTGATTGCCGCCCCTCCTGGGTCTTTCGACCTGTTCCACAACTTGGAATCTTAGTTGTGAAATAGAATGTTTGGCTGTTATGAAGTATTCCGGTATGGGTAACCATGTCTTTTCGCACCTGATTGTGGATTTATGGCTTGATATGCGGTCACGGATGTGTTGTGTCGTTTCGCCTACGTAAACTAGGCCGCAGGGGCATTTAACCACATATAAAACAAAGTTTGATTCGCATGTGAAAAAGTTTTTCACCTTGTATCGCTTACCGGAGTGGGGGTGGACGGCATCCTCGCCTTTGATGACATTAGAGCAACATGCACAACTTAAACATGGGTATGTCCCCACCCGTTTAAAGCCAATGAAGTTCTATTTAGGCTGTTTCGTCAAGCTACCAATGTCGGCCCTCACCCACTGATTCCTAAGATTAGGCGGTTTTCTTTTGCACATAAGTGCTGGATTTTTGAAAGCTTCAATACCAGGGTATGACCTATGGAGAAGTGGCCAATGTCTGTTAATGATATTATATAGTTTAGGCATTATCGGGTGATGGGTGTGAACAAAAGGAATGCGTTCAGGTTTGGTGGATGCATTACGGGAGGGTATAGAACCTAGGACTCTCTGTTTTTCGGTATTTAGAAGTTGTTCTGGATAAGGGTGGTTTCACACTTGCGTTTTTGTCTGCAGCGTTTTTTTTCCTATATTTAACATTGAAAAGGCATGCGTTTTTGTTTGTACGCGTTTGGTCGCGTTTTACAACGCATGCGTTTTTTTACTGCATGCGTTCATTTTCAGAAATGCAACTTGTAGTATTTTTGAGAGGCGTTTTTTCGACCAAAAAAACCGCATGCGTTTTCATGCATTTTTTTGGGGTCAAAAAATACATTGGAGTCAATGGGGACGCATGCGTTTTTTTGTGCATGCGTTTTTTTGCGTTAAAAATGCATGCATTTTTATATTAAAAAAACAGAAAACACACTGATATGCCACCCCCCAAAATAAAGGTGATAAAGGGATCCTAAGCCTAACCCTACCCCTACCCCTAACCCTAAGGGATCCTAACCCTAACCCTAACCCTAACCCTACCCCTAAGGGATCCTAACCATAACCCTAACCCTACCCCTAACCCTAAGGGATCCTAACCATAACCCTACCCCTAACCCTACCCGTAACCCTAAGGGATCCTAACCCTACCCCTAACCCAAACCCTACCCCTAACCCTAATCCCTTTAGGGTTAGGGGTAGGGTTTGAGTTAGGGTTAGGGGTAGAGTTAGGGGTAGGGTTAGGGTTAGGATCCCTTAGGGTTAGAGGTAGGGTTAGGGGTAGGGTTAGGATCCCTTTAGGGTTAGGGTTAGCGGTAGGGTTAGGGTTAGGATCCCTTTAGGGTTAGGGTTATGATCCCTACCCCTAGCCCTACCCCTAACCCTAACTATTTCTGTTTATAGTGGGTTTTTTACTTTATTTTGATGATTGGCAGCTGTCACACATTTGTCAGCATGCGTTTAAAAAACGCAAACGCATGAAAAAACGCATGTAAACGCGTCAAAACGCCGCGTTTTTTTCACCACATGCAAAAACGTATGCGTCAAAAAAATGCAGCGTTTGCACGCGTTTACATGCGTTTTTTCACCATGCATTTTTTTGCGTTTTTTACCGCAAAAACGCACCCAAAAAAACGCAAATGTGAAACCAGCCTTATTCCTGTCAAGGAACTTCTCAGACATTTCATTAAGACGGGTTTCTAGTAAATTCTTATCGGATACGATTCTTTTAACCCTTTGAAACTGGGAGCGTGGCAAACTGTTTTTAGTAGATTTTGGGTGGCAACTAGTATATAACAAAAGGTTGTTCGAGTCAGTGGGTTTGGTGAAGATATCTGTCTCAAGTGTACCTATATCTTTTTTGATGACCATTGTATCCAAAAATGAGATTTCTGCTAAGTCCCAGGTTAGGGTGAACTGGAGTTCAGGTCTTACCGAGTTGAGAAAATTATGAAAAGAAAGTAGGCTCTCAGGGATGCCTTTCCATAGACAAAAAACATCATCAATGAACCTAACCAATGGCTCTACTTCAATTAGTTTATTACTCCATTATTCTTACTGGTATTCATCCTTGCACTAAGGGCACTCTCGTACTTTATACCCCTCCCATATCTCTTTCCTCTCCCCCCATACGCACACCTCCCTCCTGACAACCCAGCTCTCTGTGGCAGACACCCATCAGACGAGCGCTGTGCTTTCTTACATCACTGATGCACATTGCGCGTGCGCAACCCTATACCAACACAGGCACCCAGGGCTTTTAGAGCGGATCGCGCATGCGCAGTTGTGCATTACGATCAGATACTTCAAGGCTCTCTTTCATTTTCATACTGCGCATGCGCCGCTAAGCACAGGGCATGCATGTAGCATTCCACATCTCCCTTGGGAGATGCAGCAGCTGCGCAGAACAATTCAGAGACTCCAAGCCTCTGTCTCATCCCCCACACTGCGCAGGCACCATGAGCAGAGGGCGCACACACAGCACTCCACACCTCCCTTTGGGAGATGCATGCTAGTAATGAACAGGCGCTATAAATAGGGGCACTACCACCAATGCAGGCACACACGCCCACAGAAGCAGGACACCCTGATATCGCAACAAGAGGAGGTTGGTAACTCATCTATACTCCCCACCACTGCCCTACTACTTTTAATCCCACATTTCTGAGAAGGGACCTCCTTTCCTCTTTATCCACAGCCCTTAAAGGGACCACACTTCTATTTTCTGCCCATTATCTAAAAAACGCAGGTCAGTACTTTTTCACATCATGTCCACCACTAGGTACTATGTAACTTATTTTTTGAGTTCTACTGGACCATTTGGACCCCGTTCCCAGTTCCGATAGTATTGCTTTATGTTAATTGCACCACCCCCTTTAGACCTTGATGAGGTTCCCTGTATATTAACGATATCTCATGAATAGTTACTTTATAAACGGGATCCTTTAATTTTTATTATTGTATATAATGTTATGTTTATAAGTTTTGTTTTGATGTAAAGCACCTCATATGTATATAACACTAATTGTAATTTGTGTTTGATTACAGTTTGAGAAAGACCCGAGGCAGGGTCGAAACGTTACTACTCCTGCTGTGTGTGTGTATATATATATATATATATATATATATTTGTTTCAACACATGTGAATAAACACATCACTTTTTTGCAAGATATATCCTAAGAGAGTGCGACTACTACCACTGTGTGCATAATTACCACCACTGAAACAACTGTAGCAGCTGCACCAGTAGATATGCATACTCAGGACAGGCAAACTCTAATTACAGCCTATGGCCTGCCTATATATTGGACCATACCAGGGGCTACCTTGGACAATGCCACAGCTAAAGTAAAAGAAGAATCTGAAAATAACTGTAAATAGTTAAAAATTAACTCTTTGCTGCAAGTTCCAAAAATGGCTGTTATAAAAAGTTCGTTAAAACATGACCAGGGTTTCTACTTAAAGGGGTCCCATGTGTAAAGGGATCCTGTGTTTTCAAAAGTTGCGTTTTGCTTAAAGACACTCAAGTCATGGACAGTGAATGGCTCACAAACTTTCCACTGTAAATAGTTTGCACCTTCTTAAAGGTGCGGTGCTTCCTACCAGTTTTACAAAGAAGTTTTAAAAAAGACTGCTTCTAATGTTACTGTGAAAGTTGCTTTGTTTTCCAGAGACCTGAAGAAAAACCTGTCTGGCGCGGCAGGATTCCTGGTCTGGATACACGCCTTGTAGCCTGCCGAAGGCCAATGTTGGGGGTTAATGATGGGTCCCTCGCTCGTTGCTGCTGTTCTAAAGTTAATGATTGATTTGAGTATTAATTGCACTACCTCAGTATTGAAAGACTTGAATGTTGACTTGTCGCACTTTGCTAGTTAGAATTATATGTTGCATGATAGAAAGTTAATATATTAAAGAGTTAACATAGTGAATAAAAATAAAATTGAGATTTGAACTTAGATAGTATTGTATACAGAGAGTTATGAAGATATCTCGTGATGCACTATGAAATAAAATGAATAAGATATAGTGAGCTCGGGGGGGTTGGTTGAAAGTTTTGCACTTGAATAAAGAAAGCGTTTGTTTTGTACTTTGAAGCCTTAAGATAGTGTACCCGTAGCGGGTAATAGCATTTCATAGTTAGTTAGTTATAATACTGTTTTCTATTCTCAAAAGTATGCATACAATGTAAATAAGTTATTGTAACGTTCAAGTGTTCTCACCGCCCATAAAGGGAAGCTCTAGTTTATGTAGTATTAATTTTTTTCAACAGTTTATAGCATTCCAAAAATTGTTGCCTTTTTGCTAAACTGTATTGTTGTTCTTCTTTTCCCAGTCCGGGAGTACTGGATTTAACGGGTGGAGTGTGTCGGGCCAGGGTCCTGGTCGTCACAGTAGCATTGCTTTCCTCATGGGGAGAGCGATGTTACGCTTGAAGGCAAGAAGGGATAACCGCAACCAGGTACCACAAACATGCAACACATTCACACTCCAGGCCCCCAGGGGGGGCTTTTGATCCTACTTGCTAGGTGACTCCCCATATATATAACTGGTAGTCGGTAGGGAGAGTTAGTTCAGTTTTGCCAGGAAACTGACTAGATCAGTCTGAGGCAGAGGAAGGTTTTACGGAGCTGTGAAGCTGCAGTGCAGCAGTTCCTGGAAAGAGACATTTAGAAGGCCGAATTGATTGCAGTGAACATGCAGGAGAGCAAAGCACAGGAGAGGACATCAGGGGGAGACCAGCCCCGAGCAGGCTGCCTCCTTCTTGGGCGCAGAGACCAGTAGCCGGAACGCCAAGGTTGTAAGGACCTCTACGACTTACATCAGAGACCGGCAGGACAGCTGAACTCTACGTTACCTGTCTGGCCTAATACCCAGAAGGCACGGTGGAACCGCTCAGAGGCCGGGGCGTGCTAGAGTCCCTATAAACAGCCTCAGGCCACCAGTCATACGAGTTATGTCCTATCCTATCCGGGGACAGAAAGAGAGATAACATCTGTGAGGACCTTATGTGAAGCTTTAAGCAGTAAGGGACTACACCACCACGGCGCCAGAGGAAGGCTTTTGATTTCCACCTGGGTAAGGGGACTCCTAACTTGCCTTCAAGCCGGCCAGACCCTGCCTGCCCTGTGATCTGGTGCTCTGGACTACGGATGCTGAAGTCTTCAGTAAACAAGGTAAAGAGACTGCAAACCTGTGTCCTCGTTCTATACTGCACCTTCCACCATCTTCCATCTACACCACGGGAGCCCTGGGGATACACTTCACCTATGGGAAGATATACCATCTAGCTGCCATAACATCACCCCACAGGCTCACTTAAAGCAGTGTCGGTCCTCATTGACCGAACACCACAGGTGGCGTCACGAACATAAACTTTATCCCCTTTAAAGACCTTTCAGTTTTACATTGATGCCCAGGGCCACGGACCGGGTCACCACCGTGACATCCCCCTGTGAACCGCAGGACGTGGTACCGAGTACCCCACAGCCCTGTGGGCACGTCAAATGTGTTGCATGGATTTATGTATTTCTATATCATCTATGGAATGTGCTGCTCAGACATTGTGGGGGCATTACAGCCTCACCAGATCTCAATCATAAGACAATATTTACAGCTGCAACTGTTTTTCCCTGTCCCATAATGATAGTTATCTTATCCATTGCTTAATATTTTAAGTCCTCTTTAAGGTAGTTGGATAGATTAGTGTAAGAAGAGTACTATTGCCTCATCTATATAGCAGCGTCAAGATGGTTTCCTCTACTTAGCACCATAGAGTGGCGTATCTAGAGTTTATGGGCCCAAGTGCAGTATTTGGACCTTGCCCCCACCAGTATTTTGGTCAGATGTACCGACCTCTGTAATAATACCTCCTGTTCTGGACCAATTCCTATTATATTGACCTCCAACCTTTGTCCCATCCTGTAATAATGTCCACCTTCCTAGCCTCATCCTGTAATTATGGTCCCTTTCCAGGTCCCCATCCTAGCCGCCATCATGCAATAATGTCTCCATCCTGGCTCCTTTCTGTAATAATGTAATTCATCCTGGCCCCATCCTGTCATAGTGTCCCCCTGTCCTGATGTCTTCTTATAATAATGTCCCCCATCTGTTGTTCTTCTCTAACACATTGAAAAATAAAACAAAACTATTCTTCAGGAGCGAGAACAATTCATCGGTCCTTGCTCCTGCGGTGAGCAGTGTCCTCTCGACCCTCCCTAGCAGATGCATGGGGGAGACGGCACATGCAGTGATGCCTTGCGTTGCCTGTAACTGGACATGCTTACATAAGCTGTGGGCTTCTGATCGGCCAGCGGCCTGTATAATAAGGCTAAGTTCACATTAGCGTTTGAGTCCACAGCCTGGTGTTGCGGACTACTTTCCTTAAGCTCTGCCTACTTCCACATGCTTCCTGCATACCTATCTTTAACATTGGGTACACAGGGACATGTGTTGTGTGCGTATGCGTCCGCGTGCGTTGTTTTGATGTGCCTGCCGAACGCAAGAAAATGAAATGTGTTCGGAGGGCACGCGGACGCATCCGCATACAACGCATGTCCCTGCGTACCCAATGTTAACGATAGGTACACAGGATGCTTGTGGAAGTAGGCGGAGCTATGGAATAATGTCCGCAGGGCCACGCTGCGGACTCAAACGCTAATGTGAACCTGGCCTTATTGCCACAATACATTTCAGCTGAATGTGTGTTCTTGGACATAAATTCAGGTGAAAGTGACTCTTGCATTGGCAGGCCCTCTTCCCTTTTTGCACTGGCTTCTTTCTCAAGGTCTCACCCGGTCTCTGACTTCTCTACATAGCTTAAACTTATGTGTAGTAACTGTCATGGTTCCACCCCTCAGTGTGTCTGAGATGCAGTTACTGACCACTGAGCCATCCAATCTTGTACAGGGACGAGCTGAAGCTGTCAGCATGTTGATTTACAGCTGGGACTGGGTGTTCATTGTCCCAGGTGATTGCCCGGCTACTTAACTAGGCTGTTACTCCCAGACATATTTTCAGCTACTGTGTGGTGTGTCTCTCTATGCCTTGCATTCTGTTTGTAGATCTTTCGTTGCCTAACCTTGGACCTCGTTCTTACCATCTGTCTGTTTAACCCCTTCTGCTGTGATCCGTTATCCTTCTGGTATTCTGACCTCGAAACATTACCTACTACGCCTTTGTCTCTTCCTTCTGTTTATGATGTACCCTCCTGGCTTTTGACCTTGGACTCATTTACTATCCCATCTCTCGGCATGGCCGTGAGAAGTGACTCCGTGTCACAGTAATTTTTATTTTCTCTCTTATTCCCTCATTATGACATTGATTGGTTTTATGGATAGCTGCTGCTGCCAACAATTATTTACTGTATAAAGTGACTATTAAGATAATGTTAGCCCCCCCCGCATAAGACATATAAAATATGGCGGGGGTCTCATGTCCACATAAACCCTAAGTGGCACCTTATTTTATGTATTTAAAGGTTACTGAGGTAATTCTTGGGTCATGGTAAATTGTGGTAGCTGACAAGGAGTGGCTCTAACCGGTTTTTATTGCGCCCTTTCTCTGGAATTTTATTGGCCGTTTATGTTTTTCGCTGTCTTTTTGAATAATATAAACTCTGGTTGCTGAGGCTTCCCCAGTCTGTCGGCGAAAGAAGAAAGAAGAGCCCACCCTCCCTCCCTTATTTATTTTAATTGTCGTGTGGTTTATTTGTGGGAAAAATCTCCCATTTATGGGTGGATTTGGTTAATGGAAGTTTGGAATTTTGGACATCTGTTATGTGGAAAGTATTTATTGGACATCTTTAGAGTATTTATGTAACCCTAAATAAAACTGCACGGCCATTTTTATTCCACATCTAAATGTTTCTGTCTATTTATTTTATTAATGCGTTTTATGGGGACATGGACTAACGGTTACGCTAGTTTATTGGCACATAAGTGTCACCAGATACAGGTCATTTGTGCTTGTGTGCTCCTATGTGATGGGCATGTCCATTTTACCCACAGGGGCAACTTTTACATATCATAAAGAAGTTATAATTGAAGGGACATCCTGCTGAAATTATAGGATCAGCTGCAGCTATGCAGGAGGGACAGGAGATAGCGTTTGGTGAACTGTTAGGGTTTGTCTTCACTGTATGACCTCTCATTCTTGTTTGTAATAGTTTTGTGTTCTCTGCCATTTTGTGGTTGCTGTATGTCTGAGTAAGACGGTAAATTGTCCCACAATATCTGAGTGCTGAATAATTTTGCTGAAAGCTGCAAGCCGCAGCACAAACTACCAAACATCAAAACCTATAAGTTACATCAGGATTGAATGTAGATTAATACTTGAGCACTCGAGTTCCGTTACTGAGAACAACTTGCTTGTTTCTTTTTCCTGCACATAAACATCTGCCTCCTATTTCCTGTCCTTGATATGATGTCTATGTAGTAAGTGCATATAATAAATAATAGGGATTCAAGTGTTCTGTAGCCGCAGCCTCTTGTAAAGACGGATCCGGTCAACATTCCGCCTGACACGGAATAGTAGCTGCTGCTTCTGATTATTGATTGTGATCCCGCACACATTACAGTGTTTTGCTCCCTGTCATTCCACAGAACAAAATTAAGCTTTGGAACTCTAATTAATTCTGATGAGAGGCTTAGCCGCTAATCAGCACCACAGTTTGAAGACAATGACAGCCTCCCCACAAAGCAGGCGGGAGGCATAACAAGTACAGATCCGCTTAATTAGATTTTAATTATTGCCAGTTAGAAGCTGCCGCGTTCTGCCATCTGCATTCTGATCGCAATGGGAAAGTGGACTTTTCATTTGCTAGTGCAGTGCTGAATAAGTGGAGCAATAAAGCGTTCTCTGGCTCTCCGTACATTGGTTTATAGTGCTGATTGTAACCAGGAATTTCAGAGTTGTTCTTGTTGGTGGAGTAATAATTTATATACCTGTCTCTGTCCTATAATCTGTTGTCTAGACAGAGATGGAAGCCATTTACAGCGATGGGAAGCCGCATTAGGGCAAGGCAAGTATTGTTAGTTAAATAAGCAATAAGATTAGTGCAGGAGCAGAAATGATGGGTACAAGTTTGGCGAAATAATAACTGTCCAGGAGGTTCATCAGAGATTTCTTATCTATAGACAACATATTACACGGCAGGTTTAATGACGACCTTTCAGCAGTGGCATAACTAGAGTCAGTCAGATGGGTCCCAGTGCAAATATTTGGACCTGCCCATCCCCCTGCATGTTGGCCCGATATATGGGCCCTTATAGCTTTCTAAATCGTATAAAGACACGTGTTGCCCCTATCCTCCTTCACAATGTAGTAATGCCCCCAACCCTGGGGGTATATATGTCAGTCCATCATGGGCCCCTTCCTGGTATACATCTCCCTCTTCCTGGGACCCTTCCAGGTATATATGTCCCCCGATCTGCCTCCGCATAAAAAAGAAAAAAAACATTTTACTCACCTCCCTGTGCACCCACGAAGTGCGGCATCCTCTTCTGTAGCCCACACAGAGGCTGGCAGCTGACAACGGCATGTCTGCTACTATGGCAATGCTTGACGTCGCTGCCATGCAAAATCAATGCCTGTCATGCCAACGTCAGCTGCCGACCTCTGATTGGACGTTGACATGTATTGCAATGCTGAGACTTGACAGGTCTCTGCGCCAGAATATATTTCTAGGTGAAATATGTGCAGCGCCCCAGGGTCCTGGTCGTTGCAGTAATATCATTCTCCTCTAGGGGAGGGTGATGTTACGTTTGGAGGCAAAGAAGTACAACTGCATCCAGGTATCACAAACATGCAACACATTTCACACTCCAGGCCACCAGGGGGAGCTCTGCTCCTATTTATTAGGTCACTCCCCACACATTGGTAAAACTGGTGATCTGTAGGGAAAGTTAGTCAGTGGCAGGGGTGGGATCCTGTCAGAGATCGAGGAAGAAGGACACAGAGCTGTGCATGCCCCAAGAGCTGCAGCTTCCAGAAAGAGACATTGAAGGAGAACTGTATTGCAGAGAGTGTGAAAGAAGTCGTAGCAAAGGAGTGCATACCAGAAGGAGCCCAGCCCTACACAGGCTGCTTCCTTCTGAGGCGCAGGATCCCGGTAGCCGGAACACCGAGGGAGCAACGATCCTTTATGCCTTGCTCCAGAGACCGGCAGGACAGCTAATTTCATGTTACTTGCCCGCCCTATACCCAGGAGGCAAGGTGGCACCCCTTAGCGGCTGGGGCATGATAGAGTCCCTGTAAAACGCCTCAAGCCACCAGTCAAACGGGTTTGTCCTCTCCTATCCAGGGGACAGAGAGAGAGAGACATAACATCTATAACATTATTGTCTTCAAAGTGGAATTATGAAGAAAAAAAAAAAAGTGCAGTCCTAAAGGTTAGGAGGACACCGATTCTGGAATAGTTTTTCTTTTTCTTCTGTGCCCCTTCATTCCAAAGTTATGAACCCCCAAAATAATTATGCATATTTTAACTTTCAACCAGCTGGGCGTATACCACAGAATTTCACCGTGGGCGTGGGTGGCCTTGTTTTGATTGGCCAATGTCAAAGAAGAAGAAGCAAATGCCCACAGAGAAGTTCTGTGGAACACGCCTGGTTCCTGGAAAGGCATACCTGCACCATTATTACCAGCGGGTATAACTTTGCAATGGTGAGGCACAGAAGAAAAAGAAAAACTGTTCCAGAATCGGTGAAGCAGTGACAATTGGAGAAATTAAGGAGTTTAAAATGATAAATAAATTGAAATGTCCTGTTTTAGTAGAAGGATCACGTATATCATCATAGTCTTGGTGCACTTGGCCCAGAAACATTGCCCTGTCAGATGCCATTCATTTATAACTAGCTATTGAACCCGTTCTATGCCCGGGTGGCGAGCATTTATTTTGGTATATGGTCTCCATCCTGGTATGTGTTGCTTCCACCCTGCGCCCTAATCTTGTCATGTGCTACTACCATTTTATGCCCCCATCCTGTCATTTGCTGCTCCCATCCTGCGCCCCCATCCTGTCATGTGCTGCTCCCATCCTGCGCCCCCGTTCTGTCATGTGCTGCTCCCATCCTGCTCCACCATTCTGTAATTTGCTGCTCCCATCCATATCCCCCATACGCTGCTCCATAAAGGTTGATGGCACCCATAAGATGCTCCATAGTATATGCCTCATATGGTTGATGGCCCCCATAAGATGCTCCATAGTATATGCCCCGTATGCTGCACCATTATGGTTGATGGCCCCCATAAGATGCTCCATAGTATATTCCTAATATGCTGCTCCATTATGGTTGATGCACCATAAGATGCTCCATAGTATATGCCCCGTATACTGCTCCATAAATGTTGATGGCCCCCATAAGATGCTCCAAGGTATATGCCTCATATGCTGCTCCATTATGGTTGATGGCCCCCATAAGATGCTCCCTAGAGGCTATGCCTCATATGCTGCTCCATTATGGTTGATGGCCCCCATAAGATGCTCCATAGTATATGCCCCGTATGCTGCTCCATTATGGTTGATGGCCCCCATAAGATGCTCCATATTATATGCCCCGTATGCTGCTCCATTATGGTTGATGGCCCCCATAAGATGCTCCATAGTATATGCCTCATATGCTGCTCCATTATGGTTGATGACCCCCATAAGAAGCTCCATAGTATATGCCCCGTATACTGCTCCATTATGGTTGATGACCCCCATAAGAAGCTCCATAGTATATGCCCCGTATACTGCTCCATTATGGTTGATGGCCCCCATAAGATGCTCCATAGTATATGCCCCGTATGCTGCTCCATTATGGTTGATGGCCCCCATAAGATGCTCCATAGTATATGCCCTGTGTACTGCTCCATAAATGTTGATGGCCCCCATAAGATGCTCCATAGTATTATATGCCCCGTATGCTGCTGCAATATATAAAAAAAAAAATATACTCACCTATCGTCGCTGGGCGTCGAGTACTGGGGGGCCTGAGCAGGCGGGCACACCGGCGCGCTGTGGGGGTCAGGTGCCGGAGTCGCCGCTAGCTCAGGCCCCTGACACATGCTATATTCACCTGTCCCGTTCTAGTGCTGCGTGCCGCTCCGTCTAACGGGTCCTCTGGCTGTGACTGTTTAGTCAGAGGGCGGCGCGCATTAAGCGTGTCATTGCTCCCTCTGAACTGAACGTCACAGGCAGAGGACCCGAAAGACGGAGCGGCACGCAGCGCTGGAACGGGACAGGTGAATATAGCATACTCACCCTCCTGGCATGTCCCTGCTTCTGTGTTGGAGATCGCGGTGTGCATTCAGTGATTACGCATACCGCGATCTCCTGGGCTGCGTCACTCTGTGGGGTCCAGACTGCGCCGGCGCTTGCGCAGTCTATAAAGGCTTCGGACAGAGTGACGCTCCCAGCGTTATATTATAGATATAACAGTGAATGGTGGAACAGATACAGAAGCCACAAACCTCACTGACTGCTTTAGTTTCTTCTGCAGTAGGCAGATGGTTTCCATGGCTTCCCCTGCTGCTACTATAGGAATCCTGGAAATGCCTTACCATGTGTCCTAATAGTAAATGATCCCTCATTAATACAACTGATTGTATCTCCTGCATCTCTTCCCAAGGGCCCAGCCTTGGACTGTGGGAAGGATGGAGGCTGAGCTATCTGCTCTCTAGCTGATAACATAGAGAGCCATCTCCTGATTGCCATTGTAGTCTCCTAACAATCACCACATGCTCCACTCGCTCACAGTAACCCATAAAATGCTGCCCATGAGTTCATTTATTATGCTAATTCTTGTCATTCAGAATGCAGGTAACTAAACTCTATTACATCAAGATGCAATACAATATCAATGATGACACCGAACTAAGAAAAAGTGACAATACCGGTCATAACCACTATAATCAGAGGAGTATCTTTGGTTCCTTAGCTCAATGCAAAATCTGTACCCGGCCCCCACCTATCATGCATAAGTAATAGCTTTTACATATTGGGCAAAAGTTCCAAGGTCCAACTGCAACTGCAAGCCATGCACCGTGTATGGTTACCCCAAATGTGCAATGTATGACGTGATACATCGACTAGTGGGTGAGATGATCATTAGTAATAGAAGCTGTTTAAAGGAGTTCTCCACTACTTTTATTTTCACAACCATTCCACAATATAACATTGATGGGGGTCTGACATCTGGCACCTCAGCTGGTCAGCTGGTATCACCACTGCCAGTGGGCGGATGTAAGCGGTGTTTAGAGCAGAACAATAGCTCACTACACTAGTAACGTCCCTCTCCTCATTGAAAGCACATAATTACTTTGGTAAAACAATTATGATTGTGTATAGGGGAGTCGGGAGAGAAAGCTGAGCTGAGAGGGTGAATGGGCACCATAACTATTCATCAATCTGGGTACAAATCGCTTGCGGCCTGATGGATGATGGAATGCTGGCAGAGGCTGACACTGAGTCTTCATGCTTCCCCGCCCAACACACGGTCCCGCTTCTGGTGGCAACGGGTGGTCACCGGTTTTGCCCGTTGAGCCCCTAGTCCAATAAAGAGCCGAAGTTTGGTGCTCTGCACAAGTATCTGTTCGGAGTGTGCTTCCCTGCACACCTGCCGATAGCTGGATACACACCCCACGGTATTTCTCCTGGTGCTCGTGCCTCAGTGCACCCGAGGATACCTGGACGCCCGCACTACACTGCTTCCCTCGGCACCCGCCTCTCTGCGCGCTCACTGGTACCTGGGAGCTCTCACTGAACCCTTCCCTGGTCTCTGCTCTAGAGTATGCTTCACCTCACTTCGCAGAGCGCAGCCAGTCCCTGCCTTCTCCTTCCTCCGGCAGGAACTCTCTGGCTTTTCCCGCGCTACACTTTCTCTCATCCCCCTGCTTGCCACTTCCCTTCTCTCCAGGTTATGGGTCCTGTCTGGCTCCCATTTCCTTCCCCCCTGCAACACTGGACGCAGCCTCAGCAGTTAACAGGTACCCACAGTCCAGTCTTCCTCCTTACATACTTGCACTTGAATAATTTGTCAATTTGTCCCTTTTTTTAAAATTTTAAGGAGAAGTTTTACCGGATGATGGTAGTGTCACTTTTACAGCCAAAAGTAAAGTAGAATCATGGAAAGGTAAATTTTCATCATCTTTTGTATCTGTCGGCATTATTAGGTTCCTTGGCACTTTATGTATTATGGAGGCCATATTTATTTGGGCATAGTAAGGAATTTTCTGGACAATATTTGAAATAATTTGTCAAATGTTGGCATTGTATGGCACAATGTAAGAACTATAGGGTCTGGCACTTTCGGCAATGTCACATGAATTGCGAAACGAGCAACAAATGGAAATAAGTGGGCTGTCTAGGTTATTTGCACTAAAGGGTCACTGTATGGCAGAGTGTGGACAGTATATTGAACACTAGATTTATGGTAATCTGTGTCTGATGAAGGTCTGAACATAGGACCGAGATGTAACCATTTTTGCTGTATTGCCTTACAATAAAATCTGATATAATCTGAAAAAAATCCTCTTCATTTTGTAATGTCAAGTATTCTTCATTTTTTTTATTTTTGGATGTGGAACTTTTCTTGAGCACCTTTATCCCACAGGAATAACATTCATCTTCTACATCTAGTGGATACACTAGCCAGCACGGTGGCGCAGTGGTTAGCACTGTTGCTTTGCAGCGCTGCGGTCCTGGGTTCAAATCCCACTAAGGACAACATCTGCAAGGAGTTTGTATGTTCTCCCCGTGTTTGAGTGGGTTTTCTCTGGGTACTCTTATGTCATTCTAATTGTGAGCTCCAACTGGGGACAGTGACGATGATATCTGGAAATGGAAGTAACATAAATATTTATGTGGATACAGTATAAATAAAATTAACTGCTTACTAGATGGCAAAATTAATTAGGAAATGACACTGTAGAGATGCTTAGGAATGATTTATTGATAAACAGAATTCTGGTGCATTTCACTGTATTGATCTCCACCTTTTATCTGTATAAATATGAGTGACGTTAAAGTGGAAACAAAGATTAAAAATATACAGTTATAAGGTACAAATACTTAGGCTATGATTCCACGGTCAGAAAATCTTCAGGATTTGCTGCGGATTGAACGCTGCGTACAGCAGCAGCGTCCAATCTGCAGCATCCAGATGTTACAGCATAGTGGATAGGATTTCATGAAATCCCATTTCCACTATGCGTACAAACACGCAGGCGGTGTTATAGACTGCATCATGTCTATTTATCTTGCGGAGATGCTCCGTCTCCACAAGATAAATAAACCAGTCTATGAATACGATTCGGTGATTCCGCATGTGTTCAATGAACACATCCAGAATCACTGCGTGTACAACAGGGGGCGGCACTTTGGGCGGAGCGGGGTATCCGCTGAGTTCATAGCACAGGGAATCCTGAACATGGAGACATAGCCTTATGCTCTCCCATTGTGGTTGGAGCTATAGCAAGCCCCTTGCCATAATTTGGGTATATTAGTGTTGCTACCTCCCTGTATTATTGTTTTCTCACCTATTATCATTGAGTTACAAACTAACATTCTAAGAAAACATTTAATATGAACTTCATCCCCAGCTTCCAGGTCTATGAGCAGAATGCCTGAATAACAGTAAGGACTAAAAGTGCTTTTGTAGGAGTGGTGGAGGTGATGTGCTAGTCTTTGACACCCTAAATGATTAAATGTATTTGATATAGATGTATATTATCTGACAGTAAAACCCTCTAGGGCTGTAGTCTAGCCTAGATAGGGTTAACTATAATGGCTGGTCCAGTTTAGGAAGGGAGGAGCTGGAGATAGTGCTAAGTTCAAGAAGTGTCAAGTTCAGTTAGAGAAAGTGAGGTGAAGTGACAACAGTGGTCAAAGGCAATAGGCTGCTAGGGACAACGTGAACTTGTTACTTGGGGCAATAGATTGCCATAGAGCCTTTCCGTGTGAACCCATCTGTCGATCTGGGAACCTCGAGATGGATGCCAGTGCCCTTGGGTGTACTGAAGGTACCTTCACACTCAGCGACGCTGCAGCGATACCGACAATGATGTCGATCGCTGCAGCGTCGCTGTTTGGTCGCTGGAGAGCTGTCACACAGACAGCTCTCCAGCGACCAACGATGCCGGTAACCAGGGTAAACATCGGGTTACTAAGCGCAGGGCCGCGCTTAGTAACCCGATGTTTACCATGGTTACCATCGTAAAAGTAAAAAAAACAAACACTACATACTTACCTTCCGCTGTCTGTCCCCGGCGCTGTGCTTTCCTGCACTGACTGTGAGCACAGCGGCCGGAAAGCAGAGCTGTGACGTCACCGCTGTGCTTTCCGGCTGGCCGGCGCTCACAGCCAGTGCAGAGAAGCACAGCGCCGGGGACAGACAGCGGAAGGTAAGTATGTAGTGTTTGTTTTTTTTACTTTTACGATGGTAACCATGGTAAACATCGGGTTACTAAGCGCGGCCCTGCGCTTAGTAACCCGATGTTTACCCTGGTTACCAGTGAAGACATCGCTGAATAGGCGTCACACATGCCGATTCAGCGATGTCTGCAGGGAGTCCAGTGACTAAATAAAGTGCTGGACTTTCTGCAGCGACCAACGACATCACAGCAGGATCCTGGTCGCTGCTGCGTGTCAAACTGAACGATATCGCTAGCCAGGACGCTGCAACGTCACGGATCGCTAGCGATATCGTTCAGTGTGACGGTAGTGTAAGTCTGTGGAGCTGCAGGCAAAGATGAACTCAAACTCTCAGAGGTGGGAGGTGATGCAATCCGGGAAGATTTCCTAGTGCTAGACTAGCTAGCAAGAGGGATGCTCTACCCATACTGAAAACCAGGGCTTAAGTTATGTCCGGTACCTGTGGGAAAGGGTACAATCCATTGGGCCTTATCCTATATGCTTGATTGTCAAGACTGCAAGCTGTCAAGTAAAAGTTTGATTGTTTTTACAATTTCCGAGTCCCCTGGATTGTTTGTTGCAGAGGCTCTAGAAGCTGAAAACTGTTGTGAATTCCGCTCTTGGGCTCCCTCCGGTGGTTGTAAGTGGCACTTTTGTGAGTTCTGCTCTTGGGCTCCCTCTTGTGGTTTCAAGTGGTATGGCTGCTCCTTGGAGTTAGCTGTCTTCAGCTGCCTCCACTTATCGTCTCTTCTGCTCGGCTAGTTAGGCCTGGCTTTTCCTTCAGCCAGTGCCACTTGTAAAAGGTTCCTGGTTGGATTCACATCTCTTTGGAGTTCCCTGTTATCCTGACCAGTTCAGCAAAGCTAAGTTTTTGCTTGCTCTTTTCTGTCCATAGATTGTGGACTTATCCATTCTCTGCTTTCTATGTTTGTCCAGCTTATCAGTGTGAATTAATTCTGTCTTGCTGGAAGCTCTGGGAGGCAGATTTGCCCTCCACACCTTTAGTCAGGTGTGGAGATTTCTTTTTGTAAACTCTGCGTGGATTTTTGTAGTGTTTTATACTGACCGCACAGTATTCCATCCTGTCCTATCTATCTATTTAGCTAGACTGGCCTCCTGTGCTCATCCTGGTTTCATTCTGTGTATGTCTTTTCCCTCTCCACTCACAGTCATTATTTGTGGGGGGCTAATCTATCCTTTGGGGATTTTCTCTGAGGCAAGATAGCTTTCCTGCTTCTTTCTTTAGGGGTAGTTAGCTCTTAGGCTGTGACGAGATGCCTAGGGAGAGTTAGGAGCATTCCACGGCTACTTCTAGTGTTGTGTTGAGCTTAGGGACTGCGGTCAGTACAGATACCACTTCCTTCAGAGCTCGTTCCATGTTGCTCCTAGACCACCATATCATAACAGAAAACCTGGGCCACGAGTAAGTGTGAAGCACCCCACGCACAGCAGGACACGGGGATTGGGACACGTTTTGTCTGTAGAGTGCCAGAGTGAACAGAAGCAGCAGCTCGCCCACGATTACCTCGCCCTGGCATCTTACACCTAAAACAAAATCCGGGCAAAGGGCTGTGATGTGAATCCAGATTGACTAAATTTTAATTTATTAAATTGTTTTGCAGCATTTTTTAGTTTTATGGAGGCTCATTCACAAATATCAACACACACTATATGGGGACAGAACAATTAGTGATCTAGTTACATGTGGTCTCCATGTTACATTGGGTGATGTGATGGCCACAACTCTGATGTTTCCCTGCCCTGCTCCAGATGATTGGTCTCTCCCTATGTACCCAAATGTGACAGATCTGGTAGTCAACTGGTGGGGGAAAAGCCAACTTGGGGCTGCACTGAACTAGTCAGACTTATCCCTACGGTTCTTGGAAGGCTTTTCAAGACTCTCTCTGAAACACAGGAGCGTTTCAGAATAAAACATACACGACTGCAATCACGCAGCCAGTGTTATGCGCAGGAGTAACTACTTTGTAGCGATTTGCATTGGACGAGCAAAAGCTCAGTCACAAACGCATTTAGCGCAAGCCACCACTGCTAGGCAAGTCCAGAGCCCTTCCCAGACTGCTGTCATCTGGTGAGGTGGACAATGTAGTCTGGAAACAAGAGTAAATGCAAAGCTAGCAGTATAAAACCAAAATGAAAACCAAAGTGAAATGCCAGGACAATAGCTAATAAAAAAGAACCAATAACGACCCTTAGCAACTACTGAGAAGCAACCAGAACCCAACCAGGAAGCACTCAACATACCCCTACGCAAAGGAACTGAATAAACAGCATTAATCTGGATTAGTAGCAGGCCTTAAATAGCTAGCCCAAATCTAATGATAACAATCAGGTGATGCATTCTTCCCAGTCATGTCCAGGGAGACATTTCCTGCTTACCTGTACAGCAGAGTACACAGATTCCCACCACTGACTAACACTATGCAAGGCAGCGTCCTGAATTGCCTGCCAACCGGAAGACAAAGCACCCCATGTCTCGCGGGCCGTGAAACAAGCGTTCCATGTTCCCACATTGCTCACCACTTCCACACATGAAGCCCCACCATGTGTAGTCGTACCACCCAAGTGCTGACAGCAAGCATGAATCTAATGACAGGTTCCCTTTAACCCCTTCCCGACCCATGACGCCACGTAGGCGTCATGAAAGTCGGTGCCAATCCGACCCATGACGCCTATGTGGCGTCATGGAAAGATCGCGTCCCTGCAGATCCGGTGAAAGGGTTAACTCCCATTTCACCCGATCTGCAGGGACAGGGGGAGTGGTAGTTTAGCCCAGGGGGGGTGGCTTCACCCCCTCGTGGCTACGATCGCTCTGATTGGCTGTTGAAAGTGAAACTGCCAATCAGAGCGATTTGTAATATTTCACCTATTATAATGGGTGAAATATTACAATCCAGCCATGGCCGATGCTGCAATATCATCGGCCATGGCTGGAAATACTAATGTGCCCCCACCCCACCCCACCGATCGCCCCCCAGCCCCCCGATCTGGCCGGTACACTGCTCCGGCTCCCCTCCATCCTGTGCTCCGCTCCCCCCGTGCTCTTGTCCGCTCCCCCCGTGCTCCAATCACCCCCCCCGTGCTCCAATCACCCCCCCCTGCACTCCGATCCACTCCCCCCGTGCTCCGTTCCACCCCCCCGTGCTCCGTTCCAGCCCCCCGTGCTCCGTTCCACACCCCCGTGCTCCGTTCCACGCCTGCCGCGCTCCGATTCCCCCCCCGTGCTCCGATCCCCCCCCGTGGTCCCCCCCCACCCCATCATACTTACCGATCCTGCCGGGGTCCCGTCCGTCTTCTCCCTGGGCGCCGCCATCTTCCAAAATGGCGGGCGCATGCGCAGTGCGCCCGCCGAATCTGCCGGCCGGCAGATTCGTTCCAAAGTGCATTTTGATCACTGAGATAGATTATATCTCAGTGATCAAAATAAAAAAAATAATAAATGACCCCCCCCCTCTGTCACCCCCATAGGTAGGGACAATAAAAAAATAAAGAAATTTTTTTTTCCACTAATGTTAGAATAGGGTTAGGGGTAGGGTTAGGGTTAGGGGTAGGGTTAGGGGTAGGGCTAGGGTTAGAGCTAGGGTTAGGGTTAGGGGTAGGGTTAGGGGTAGGGTTAGGGCTAGGGTTAGGGCTAGGGGTAGGGTTAGGGGTAGGGTTAGGGTTAGGGTTAGGGTTTCGGTATGTGCACACATATTCTGGTCCTCTGCGGATTTTTCCGCTGCGGATTTGATAAATACGCAGTGCTAAACCGCTGCGGATTTATGGCGGATTTACCGCGTTTTTTTCTGCGCATTTCACTGCGGTTTTACAATTGCGATTTTCTATTTGAGCAGTTGTAAAACCGCTGCGGAATCCGCACAAAGAAGTGACATGCTGCGGAATGTAAACCGCTGCGTTTCCGTGCAGTTTTTCTGCAGCATGTGTACAGCGATTTTTGCTTCCCATAGGTCTACATTGAACTGTAAACTCATGGGAAACTGCTGCGGATCTGCAGCGTTTTCCGCAGCATGTGCACATACCTTTAGAATTAGGCTATGTGCACACGGTGCGGATTTGGCTGCGGATTGGCCGCTGCGGATTCGCAGCAGTATTCCATCAGGTTTACAGTACCATGTAAACATATGAAAAACCAAATCCGCTGTGCCCATGGTGCAGAAAATACCGCGCGGAAACGCTGCGTTGTATTTTCCACAGCATGTCAATTCTTTGTGCGGATTCCGCGGCGTTTTACACCTGTTCCTCAATAGGAATCCGCAGGTGAAATCCGCACAAAAAACACTGGAAATCCGCAGAAAATCCGCAGGTAAAACGCAGTGCCTTTTACCCGCGGATTTTTCAAAAATGGTGCGGAAATATCTCACACGAATCCGCAACGTGGGCACATAGCCTTAGGGTTAGGGTTGGAATTAGGGTTGTGGTTAGGGTTGTGATTAGGGTTATGGCTACAGTTGGGATTAGGGTTAGGGGTGTGTTGGGGTTAGTGTTGGAGGTAGAATTGAGGGGTTACCACTGTTTAGGCACATCAGGGGTCTCCAAACGCAACATGGCGCCACCATTGATTCCAGCCAATCTCGTATTCAAAAAGTCAAATGGTGCTCCCTCACTTCCGAGCCCTGACGTGTGCCCAAACAGTGGTTTACCCCCACACATGGGGTATCAGTGTACTCAGGATAAACTGCGCAACAATTACTGGGGTTCAATTTCTCCTGTTACCCTTGTGAATCTAAAAAAATGCTTGCTAAAACATCATTTTTGAGGAAAGAAAATGATTTTTTATTTTCACGGCTCTGCGTTGTAAATGTCTGTGAAGCACTTGGGGGTTCAAAGTGCTCACCACATATCTAGATAAGTTCCTTGGGGGGTCTAGTTTCTAAAATGGGGTCACTTGTGGGGGGTTTCTACTGTTTAAGCACACCAGGGGCTCTGCAAACGCAATGTGACGCCCGCAGACCATTCCATCAAAGTCTGCATTTCAAAAGTCACTACTTCCCTTCTGAGCCCCGACGTGTGCCCAAACAGTGGTTTACCCCCACACATGGGGTATCAGCGTACTCAGGAGAAACTGGACAACAACTGTTGGGGTCCAATTTCTCCTGTTACCCTTGGGAAAATAAAAAATTCTGGGCTAAATAATTATTTTTGAGGAAAGAAAACGTATTTATTATTTTCACGGCTCTGCATTATAAACTTCTATGAAGCACTTGGGGGTTCAAAGTGCTCACCACACATCTAGATAAGTTCCTTTCGGGGTCTAGTTTCCAAAATGGGGTCATTTGTGGGGGGTTTCTACTGTTTAGGCACATCAGGGGCTCTGCAAACGCAACGTGACGCCCGCAGAGCATTCCATCAAAGTCTGCATATCAAAACGTCACTAATTCACTTCCGAGCCCCAACGTGTGCACAAACAGTGGTTTACCCCCACATATGGGGTATCACCGTACTCCGGAGAAACTGGACAACAAATATTGGGGTCAAATTTCTCCTGTTACCCTTGGGAAAATTAAAAAATTCTGGGCTAAATAATTATTTTTGAGGAAAGAAAACGTATTTATTATTTTCACGGCTCTGCATTGTAAACTTCTATGAAGCACTTGGGGGTTCAAAGTGCTCACCACACATCTAGATAAGTTCCTTTCGGGGTCTAGTTTCCAAAATGGAGTCACTTGTGGGGGGTTTCTACTGTTAAGCCACATCAGGGGCTCTGCAAACGCAACGTGACGCCCACAGAGCATTCCATCAAAGTCTGCATTTCAAAACGTCACTATTTCACTTCCGAGCCTCGGCATGTGCCCAAACAGTGGTTTACCCCCACATATGGGGTATCAGCGTACTCAGGAGAAACTGGACAACAACTTATGGGGTCCAATTTCTCCTGTAACCCTTGGGAAAATTAAAAAATTCTGGGCTAAATAATTATTTTTGAGGAAAGAAAACGTATTTATTATTTTCACGGCTCTGCATTATAAACTTCTATGAAGCACTTGGGGGTTCAAAGTCCTCACCACACATCTAGATAAGTTCCTTTGGGGGTCTAGTTTCCAAAATGGGGTCACTTGTGGGGGTTTCTACTGTTAAGCCACATCAGGGGCTCTGCAAACGCAACGTGACGCCCACAGAGCATTCCATCAAAGTCTGCATTTCAAAATGTCACTACTTCACTTCCGAGCCCCGGCATGTGCCCAAACAGTGATTTACCCCCACTTATGGGGTATTAGCGTACTCAGGAGAAACTGGACAACAACTTTTGGGGTCAAATTTCTCCTGTTACCCTTGGGAAAATAAAAAATTGCAGGCTAAAAGATCATTTTTGAGAAAATAATTTTTTTATTTTATTTTCATGGCTCTGCGTTATAAACTTCTGTGAAGCACTTGGGGGTTCAAAGTCCTCACCACACATCTAAATTAGTTCCTTTGGGGGTCTAGTTTCCAAAATGGGGTCATTTCTGGGGGATCTCCAATGTTTAGGCACACAGGGGCTCTCCAAACGTGACATGGTGTCCGCTAATGATTGGAGCTAATTTTCCATTTAAAAAGCCAAATGGCGTGCCATCCCTTCCGAGCCCTGCCGTGCGCCCAAACAGTGGTTTACCCCCACATATGGGGTATCAGCGTACTCAGGACAAACTGGACAACAATATTTGGGGTCCAATTTCTCCTATTATCCTTGGCAAAATAGGAAATTCCAGGCTAAAAAATCATTTTTGAGGAAAGAAAAATTATTTTTTATTTTCATGGCTCTGCGTTATAAACTTCTGTGAAGCACCTGGGGGTTTAAAGTGCTCAATATGCATCTAGATAAGTTCCTTGGGGGGTCTAGTTTCCAAAATGGGGTCACTTGTGGGGGAGCTCCAATGTTTAGGCACACAGGGGCTCTCCAAACGCGACATGGTGTCCGCTTACAATTGGAGCTAATTTTCCATTCAAAAAGTCAAATGGCGCGCCTTCCCTTCCGAGCCCTGCCGAGTGCCCAATCAGTGGTTTACCCCCACATATGAGGTATCGGCGTACTCGGGAGAAATTGCCCAACAAATTTTATGATCCATTTTATCCTACTGCCCATGTGAAAATGAAAAAATTGAGGCGAAAATTTTTTTTTTGTGAAAAAAAAGTACTTTTTCATTTTTACAGATCAATTTGTGAAGCACCTGAGGGTTTAAAGTGCTCACTAGGCATCTAAATAAGTTCCTTGGGGGGTCTAGTTTCCAAAATGGGGTCACTTGTGGGGGAGCGCCAATGTTTAGGCACACAGGAGCTATCCAAACGCGACATGGTGTCCGCTAACGATGGAAATAATTTTTCATTCAAAAAGTCAAATGGTGCTCCTTACCTTCCGAGCCTTACCATGTGCCCAAACAGTGGTTTACCCCCACATGTGAGGTATTGGTGTACTCAGGAGAAATTGCCCAACACATTTTAGGATCCATTTTATCCTGTTGCCCATGTGAAAATGAAAAAATTGAGGCTAAAAGATTTTTTTTGTGAAAAAAAAGTACTTTTTCATTTTTACGGATCAATTTGTGAAGCACCTGGGGGTTTAAAGTGCTCACTATGCATCTAGATAAGTTCCTTGGGGCGTCTAGTTTCCAAAATGGGGTCACTTGTGGGGGAGCTCCAATTTTTAGGCACACGGGTGCTCTCCAAACGTGACATGGTGTCCGCTATAGAGTGGAGCCAATTTTTGATTCAAAAAGTCAAATGGCGCTCCTTCCCTTCCAAGCCCTGCCGTGCGCCCAAACAGTGGTTTACCCCCACATATGAGGTATCAGCGTACTCAGGACAAATTGGACAACAACTTTCGTGGTTCAGTTTCTCCTTTTACCATTGGGAAAATAAAAAAATTGTTGCTAAAAGATAATTTTTGTGACTAAAAAGTTAAATGTTCATTTTTTCATTCCATGTTGCTTCTGCTGCTGTGAAGCACTTGAAGGGTTAATAAACTTCTTGAATGTGGTTTTGAGTACCTTGAGGGGTGCAGTTTTTAGAATGGTGTCACTTTTGGGTATTTTCAGCCATATAGACCCCTCAAACTGACTTCAAATGTGAGGTGGTCCCTAAAAAAAATGGTTTTGTAAATTTCGTTGTAAAAATGACAAATCGCTGGTCAAATTTTAACCCTTATAACTTCCTAACAAAAAAAAATTTTGTTTCCAAAATTGTGCTGATGTAAAGTAAACATGTGGGAAATGTTATTTATTAACTATTTTGTGTCACATATCTCTCTGGTTTAACAGAATAAAAATTCAAAATGTGAAAATTGCGAAATTTTTAAAATTTGCGCCAAATTTCCATTTTTATCACAAATAAACGCAGAATTTATTGACCTAAATTTACCACTAACATGAAGCCCAATATGTCATGAAAAAACAATCTCAGAACCGCTAGGATCCGTTGAAGCGTTCCTGAGTTATTACCTCATAAAGGGACACTGGTCAGAATTGCAAAAAACGGCAAGGTCTTTAAGGTCAAAATAGGCTGGGTCATGAAGGGGTTAAATAACTTAGATTGTATTGGCCAGGACCTATATCTTGGTTATTTGACTTCATCTTAAAATTAGCAAAAAATAAACAGAATAAATGCGCATTAGACCTCAGGGATGCAGATTTTGACTGTGTGTTGCAAATATGTAGAATCCACTCTGCGCTCAGTTTTCTGTTTGTCACTTACATACTTTAACACACAAATTGTCCCTGCTACATATACAGATGCAGCCAGTAGCACAGCGCTCCATGTGAATTAGGAATGGGTTATTACTTGAATTAACAACGCCTGATGCATCCTCACGTATTCCTGCATATTTGTCACACAGATTAAAGGAGCAGATAGCAAAACATTTGCTAGAAAAACATCAACAAAGTCCCCCTGCTGCTTCCCGTGGGATCTCCTTGGCTAGAAAGAGAAAATTAAGATTGTCCGTTTCTGTTTTATCCAAAGGTAGCGGCATAGAATACACAAGACTGACTGCTGAAAAATCTAAACTACGGTCAGTGTTTTTTGTTTTGTTTTTTTAACAAAGGAAGATGTCCATGGCATGAAGGATGACTTTAAGCAAGCTTAAAAATCCTTTTCACCTGACAGGCAAGCATTTAGACAGGCAAGTTTTAGGGAAATGACTATTTTTAAACATGTTTGTTCCTGTTAATCGTCCAGTGTAAATGCATGATCATGCCTGCTGCACCAGAGTCTCAGTCCATATGCTGCACAGAGTTGAGCAGCGTAATGTTGGAATGATGCTAGGTAAGATTTTTTTTAATTATTTTTTGTTGTCAGTCAGCACTTGTGAGGCAGGGGAGAACTGTGGCAGACATCATGCTGTGTGCATGTGTGCTTTTTTCTATCTGCTGTCATTCCCCTGCAATGAGAGCTTTTATCTTTCATAATGTACAGCTGGTTTCCATGGAGCTCAGTACTACTCGCCTCTTGAGATAGAAGTGATCAACCTTTATAGGCTGCGTTCCCACACTGTAGTGCAATTTTTGAAAATTGTGACAAGTTAGTGAATTTTTGCCACAAGTGTAGCAAAAAAACAAACTGTGACAACAACTTGTAAAAGCAGCCTTAATAAATTGACAACTGGATGTTAACATTCCTATTTCAAAAGCCTGAGTCACTACCATTCAATCTGTTAGGAGGAAAAATAATGACAGCCAGTTGTCAATTAGGCCATGGCTACACAGAGACTTTGACTGTGTTCATACAAAGTGGTTAGGGGAGAAATAGCATCATATCCACCTCCACCCCAATCCCCCATAATTCCACAAATGCTGTACAGTAGATGCATACAACTGCTGTAAGCACATGAATGCAGTGCCAGAACCACCGTCAGTACATTCAGCACATCATGCAGCGCCAGAACTACTGTCAGTACGTGAATGCAGTTCCAGAATCACCGTCAGTACATGAATGCAGTGCCAGTCTCTCCGTCAGTGCATGAATAAATTACCAAGCTTAGTACAGCAATCCACTGTAGTGTTAGGTCTGCCCGATAAATAATTGTGTCGCATAAACCTACAACTCCCAGTATGTCATTAAAATGGTAAGGAGTTTTTTGCAGTTGCTGTTACCAGTATCACAAGTAGACAGTTACATCCAGGTACCCTACAGACGACTTCTTTCTTCTTTCTTTCTTCAGCAGCACATTCCAACACGGTGCCTTTAAAAATAAAAGTATCATTATACTGTCCCATAAATATAAATGTCTCCCATGCTGCACCCCAGAATAAATAATTGTTGTGCTTCCTGCGCAAAATACCCACCCTATACTGCCTCTCTGCAAAATATCCACACACACTGACCCTGTGCAAAATATCCCCCTGCCCACACACACTGTCCCTCTGCAAAACTCCCCCCACATACACTGCCCATTTGCAAAATATCACACACAGTGCTCCTCTGAATAAAGTAACCCTCCATCCCCCAACATTGCCTCCCACAAAACTGTGCCCCCTTTCACAATTTTCTTCCCCATCAGAAATTATACATTTAATCTTTGGCTCCTCCTGGAGCGCTTACCTTGCCCACGCTGTATCTTCTCCTCTGTGGCCCTGGTGCCTGCAGCAATGTCATGCTGCCCACGGGACTGTATCTGGAGTGTCCCGGCTGCCCACTAACTATCTGTCCAGGATGGGTCTGTGCAGATGCAACAGCACAGAAGATTCAGACTGAGCGGTAACGTGAACCAATAGGTTATTTAACTTAATACAAACAATTTAAGTAACAGAAATGCAGAACCCAAAAGTTTAGTAAATTTACAGGAAGTCATTAAACTAGTTCGCAATACTAAACATTAATATTCTATCTAAAGGTTATTATGCCACAAGTATATATAGAGGACCATACAGCACCTTTAAAAATACAGTTCTAAATCACAGAAATTAACTATTGTACCAAACGATATTTTTGACTGGCAAACTAGTCCGTGGTATGTTGAGGTCTGTGTGGTAATAAATACAATCGTCATTAAATCACTAAGTCTGTCGCTTCAGTCACAGTAACAAGCCCTAACGGGAGTCAATGCTCCTTCTCCGATAGGCCACCAGTCTATTGCCAATGAGTCAACACCAAAGCGCTATTCCGGCTGCTTACGTCTCTTAGAGCGCAACTCTCTCCGTACTTTGATCGACGCCTTCCAGTCTCTGCTCTCTTGGTAGTCCGGACTCCTTTAACTGATCACACAATTGCTCAAATCTTCAAATAGTCCTCTAGTTACACTTCTTAATCGCTGACGACTGAGACCTCAGTCATCCTCCTTCTCTCTCTGTTCCAGCTGGGTGTGGCTGTAAGCCAGTTCAGCTGTCTGGAGCCTGACCTCTCACAAGTCCAGACTGTGACCTCCACCTCTTGTCTGGTCCCCAGGGCCTACTTATGAGTCTTTCACTCTTCCTCTTCCTTAGGGTATGTTTGCATTGGGTGTATTGGCAGCGCTTTTAACGCAGTGGATACCCCGCTCCGCCCAAAGCGCTGCCCCCTGTTGTACGTGCGGTGATTCCGGAGGTGTTCATTGAACACATGCGGAATCACCACATCGTATTTATAGACTGGATTATTTATCTTGCGGAGACGGAGTGTCTCCGCAAGATAAATAGACATGGTGCCATCTGGAAAGACATGCCGCATGTCCGTTACGAAGGGCCGCCGGATGCGGCCCTGCACGCATAGTGGAGGCAGGATTTCAAAAAAATCCCCTCCACTCCAATATCTGGACACTGTGGATTGGACGCTGCGTCTGTACGCAGCGTCGAATCCGCAGCAAATCCTGAAGGTTTCCTGAACGTGGAAACATACCCTTACAGTTCTACTAATGCTAAAGCTCTATTTACGAGAGCTGTCACTCAAGGAGCAGCGCCTTGAGTGATGGATGGAATTAGATAAAATGCTGAAAGTATACAGTATGTGCTCTAGTTTCATCCATGTCTCATGGATCACCATAGACTTTAATGACCGATTATGATTGGCAAAATCTGATAAGAATAGAACATGTTCAGAGTCTCACGGACTGGAATTGTGATTTCACAAAACTACTATATTTTTGCCACAATTTTAGGCAAAATCAACCCTAACAATATTTTCACTCAGAACTGTGTTTTCTTCACCTTAGTTCTGCACTAAAGAACATCCTAGACTCTTTGCACTGCAGGGAAATCCATGGTAAAAAAAATCTACTGCGTGCAGCAAAAGAATGACAAATAGTCAAAAGTTGTTTAGTTGTTGAGCGAGATCAAAAATGCTCTTCATTTGTCCTTAACGATTTTTGTGACTTTTACTACAACAAAATTATATGTTCTGCAAAATTTTTCACAAAAATTTCAGGTGTATATAAAATTACTGCAGGAGGGAGTGGAGCTTTTGCAACGTTTTAAAAATTTGACGTTGATGAATCTGCCCAAAATTTCTGGAAATCTTAAACACCTCCTATTATGACAGACATAACAAAAAAAAAGAAAAGAAACAAAACAGGGAAACTTTTATAAAATAGACTTAATAAAAGGCACAAATACAAAAACGTTAAAAAAATATCAAAATCGCACAAATGCAATAATGAATGGGCCCGCTATACGTGGTGATCCTCCTTTTTTATGTCCTCTATTTTGTAGCTCCATCTATAATTCTGTGGCTGTCATTGTTGATGAGGGTCAATTGGTGAAGGTCATAACAATTAGCTAGCAAATATGTCTCAGTATTTAGCTGATTAAAATTAGACTCGGATACAGGATAATTAACTGAAGAGATACAAATGACAAATATTTATGTTAATTGTATTCAGGATGTGACACGCACAGTAGATTGCAGCACAGGCGACATTTACAGCAAAGTGGGCTTGTAGCGGTGATGAACAGAGAGGGGTTACTTGCCTACCACTTACTATGTGAACTAAGTGGTTCTACACTATGTGCACAATTATTAGGTCAGTGAGTATTTTGACAATATCATCATAATTCTGCAGATTTTCCCACATCCAACAGATCAGCTAGTGTATTTGTGGAATGAAGAAGGGTGTAACCTAAGGATACAACAGCATTTTTTAATGGTGTGCAGAATTATTAGGCATCTTGTATACCTCCAGCAAAATGGGCCTGTGGGTTTAGGCTCACTCAAAGAGATGGATCCTCTAAGTCTTAGGTTCAGGTAGGCACACAGACCCTGGACGTTGGTGCAGGAGGACACGTGTGCAGCGAGGAGTCGGCACACACAGGAATCTCAGGAGCTTCAGGATGCTGAGGAACCCAGCAGGGATGGAAGCAAGTTGAAGCACAGAAATTAGAGTACGCCAAACACATGTTTAGAATCTCCATCCCAAGACACAGGTGTGTGTCCTAATGGACCTTAAATAGCATTATGGAAATTACTTTACTGAGCCATAGCAGGCAACCTGCAAAACCTGATGTGGAGCACAACAGTGGGCAGCAGACCAACATGGAAGAAGCAGAGACTGGGATACCTGGGACAAGTGTAGAACACTGAGGAAGATGTACAGATGTCATTGTAATTAGCCCTGGCTAATCAAAAGCCGCATCAGGGATGCTGCAAGGTAAGAGATTTGCGTTCCTCCCGTCTACAAGATAGGTACCACTGAAATGGATGGAGTCCTGCAAATGTGTTGCTTATCTCTAGAACATAGCCTAAGGCTTTACTGGTTTCACATATTGTAAAACACAGATCACAATACTTTACTATCATAGGCATATAGGAGACCGTTAGATCAGGTCAGGAGACCCAGGGATCGGCAGTGTATTGCAATACAAGCAATCAAAAATTAATGTATACCCTCCAAGGAGCCACAGGCTTTGTAACAGGGTAGTGTGTGGAGCGGATACAGTCATCACACTCAGCAACTCTCTATACTGTAAGCATGCCTCAGCACTTTGATTGACATCTTGCAGTGGAGCACATCTGTGCAGACCTGGCTGTGAAAGAGCCAAAGAATGCTTACAGTATAGTGAGCGGTGCTGTGAGCGATGACTGTAACTACTCCCTGCACGCTTCTATGACTGAAAGCTGGTGGCTCCTGGGAAAAAATAAGTTAATTTTCTCCCTGTAGCTGCACTTTCAGTAAGTGAGCCAGGCAGCAATGTAACTCGATTTACCTGCATTTTAACCCTATATCTGCAGGTAAATGGTGTTTTCTGACTTGACAGGTTCCCTGTAACGCCACTCACTATTAATACATAAAAAAAATTATGGTAAAGGAAAAACACACAGATGGTTTCCTAAAGCATCTTTTGCAGGAAAAACGAATCGAGCATGCCGGCGTCTAAAACGCGTCATGTGCACAGACCGTTAGGTCATCTGCACATGTTAAGTATTTGGTGCAGAAATTTCTGCACCATTTCTGCATCTCTTGGCAGGAAAAATGCTGCGTAAAATAGGCATATTTTTTTTTTTTTGTTTCAATAAGTTTTTATTATTTGAAAAATAACACAAAGTTCTCCCAACATGGGAGTTCTGGTTTTACAGTAAATACAAAAATATCAACAGCACCTTAATATTATGTGAGGGAGTTATAAATGTTGATACGTTTAAGACAAGACAAAGACAAGACAGAAACAAGGGGGATTAGGTACAGAATCATGAGTGATATAAAACTGTTCCACAATTTTACAAAATTGAAAATGAGAAGAGTATTTTTTTTTTTTTCCCCTGTGACAACAAATGTTGGTCCAGCCCCAGCACCGGCCCCCCTGGTGCCCCCATACTGCCACAAAGTTCGAAAAGAGGCAACTCGTCATGGAGATAGGGTGAGAGCCCTCCTCACTTGATCATCCGGGTATAGTTCCAGCCATGGTGACCAAATTTGGAAAAAGGAGTTCCAGTTATCTGTCCTTGTCGCTTGAATGCGCTCGTAAATCATGATGGTGTTCATCCTATCTTTAACCTGAGAGATCGAGAGCAAAGGAGACTTCCACTTTGACGCAATGTGTATTTTGGTCGCCATTCCCAGCATGACCACCAGTTTATATAGGTTTTTGGGCAGTCCCTTTGGTTTTAAGCCCAGCAGGAAAGTCATTGGGCTCATTGATATCTCTTTTCCATGCATCCTTTCTACCAGAAGCTTTACCTCTCCCCACAGATCGGTCGCCGCTGGGCAGGACCACCATATATGACCCATATCTCCTGGTGCATCACAGCCTCTAAAACATTTATCAGAAACCTGAGGATATATGGTATGCAGTCTCGTAGGGACCAAGTATGTTCTATGTAAGACCTTGAGGGAAGTCTCAACCAGGGATACCTGGTGGGACCCTCTCGATAAAGCACCACAACAGTTTTGCCACAGTGAGATATTAAACCCCAGGTCCTCCTCCAATTGTTGCATAAATCTATGTTTCTTTTCCTCCTTTGTATTGGTGAAGGATGAGTATAAATAAGAAATGACCCCTCCTCCCAGTGGGTCGGTTAAGCACTTCTGCTCGAACCCAGTTACTCGGAAAGACCTCCCATTCGTTGCACTCTTTCTTGCTAAATCAAAGACTTGATTAATACGAAATGTCTCTCGGACTGGCGGTTCGTATTTTTGAATAAACTCCTGTTTAGAAAGGATTATGTTAAACGGGGAGCAGAGATGTTTTATAGTGGTTATTCCTCTCAGGATCCACCATGAAAAGGATTGAGAATTGAGACCCGGGGGAAATATTGGGTTACCAAATAGCAAGTTTAATGGCGTATTTCTAGTCTGCAGCTCAATCTTAAACCTCTCTTTCCTCCAGAGGAGCAGTGACTGGGCCTCGAAAGGTGAGATGTCAGCGACGTGTTTAGGGAGTTTAGCCTCTGTCCACAGCAGACCTATCAGGGAATAGGGTTTTAACAAAAATGACTCCAGTTGGACCCATCTAGGTTTGTCTACAGTTGTGCATATTCTAGTTAGTTGGGCAATTTGGGCCGCTTTATAATAGTTTATAAAATTAGGTAAGGAGAATCCTCCTTTTTTCCGGTGGATAAACATAGTCTGTTGTTTTATTCTAGCTTTTTTCCCTAGCCATATAAATTTGGAGACCATTGTGTGTATTTCTCGTATTACTCTCAGGGGGACCGGAATGGGAAGGGAGCGGAAAAGGTATAAAAACCTAGGGAGAGAGACCATTTTTATGGCGTTTATTCTACCTAGCCATGAAAGAGTCAGCAACGACCATTTAGTCAGATCCCGTTGGAAATTTTTTATAAGGGGGATGTAGTTCCATTTATATAAATTAGATCGGTTAGACGTAAGGTTAATCCCTAGATAAGTTAGGTAGTGCTCTTTTTTTTCAAAACCAAAATGCGACACTAGATGTGCTTGATCTCTTTCAGGCGTATTCAAGAAGAGGGCCTCCGACTTGTCTATATTTATTTTAAGTCCTGATACTAACTCAAAGTCATGTAATAGCGAGAATAAATTTGGAAGAGTGGTATGTGGGTTAGAGAGGGTCAGGAGCAGGTCGTCAGCAAACAGACTTACTTTATATTGCTCCCCTAGATCGGGGGGTCCCAAGATGTCAGGGTTTGTCCTTATGGCTTCGGCCAGCGGCTCCATTGCCAAGGCAAACAGCGCTGGCGAAAGTGGGCATCCTTGTCTAGTACCTCTCTTTATGTTTATCGGGGTAGGTTGCAATGTTGGGAGTTTGAGGTATGC
Source organism: Ranitomeya imitator (assembly GCF_032444005.1). NCBI lineage: Eukaryota > Metazoa > Chordata > Amphibia > Anura > Dendrobatidae > Ranitomeya > Ranitomeya imitator. Next base: position 710,549,808 of record NC_091282.1, on the reverse strand, counting down.
TGTTGGGTTATCATATAATAGTGTTAAGCAGTTGATTAATTTGTGGGGTAGTCCAAACAAGGATAGTACTTTGAAGAGATATGGCCATGACACTGAGTCGAATGCCTTCTCAATGTCTAAGGCTAAGAGCATAGTAGGTCTTTGTGAATTGTTTGCTGAGTTTATTATATCTAGATTGCGTCTTATATTGTCCGGTCCTTGTCTCCGCGGTATAAATCCCACTTGATCCCTATGTACCAGAGAGGGGAGCACTCTGTTGATTCTTTCTGTAATAATGGATGTGAATATTTTTAAGTCTACATTAAGTAGTGAGATAGGCCGGTAATTTTTCGTTAACTGATGATCTTTTTTGGGTTTGGGAATCACTGCAACGTGGGCAATATAAAATTCGGGGGGCATTTGGTTGCCGTTTAGAAGTGCATTGCAGATTTTTGTAATGTGTGGCGTGAGAATTTCTTTAAACTTTTTATAATATGGCGCTGAAAGACCATCGGGTCCGGGGGCTTTATCAGTTTTCAGTTTTTGGATTGTTAATTGTACATCTTCGTTTGTTATTTCAGCCTGCATTATTTGGGAGGATGATTCATTAAGTTTAGGGAGCGATAGATGTTGTAAAAAGTTTTGAAGTGAATGCGAGGGGGGGGCCTTAGGTGGAGAATATAGATTTTGGTAAAAGCTATGGAATTCTTTGTAAATTTCTTCAGGGTGGGCTGTGACATGGCCGTTACTTTTTTTAATTGAGTGGATGGTGTTCAATAACTCTTTTTGGCGCAGTTGCCGTGCTAATAGTTTGCTAGGCTTGTTTGCCAGCCTGTAAAAGGAGGCATTTGTCCATGTTAGGGCACGTTCTGTTTTATGTGTGAGGACAGTATTCAATTGGTGTTTAACGTCTCGTATCTGTTTGATTAGGTACCGTGAGGAAGATTGTTGGTTGGCTTGTTCTAAGTTAAATAGTTTATTTTCTAGTTTGGTTTGTAATTCCGATCTGTTTTTTTTCCTGGTTGATGCCAGTTTAATGATGGTTCCTGTGATAAATTTCTTATGTGCCATCCATATGTTACCCGGGGATGACTCTTCACTAACGTTCGTTTGAAAGTATAGTTTAAGGTCATTGTTAATAGTTGCCGCTATTTCTGGGTCTGTCAATAGAGAGCTATTTAACCGCCACCTGAACAGTTTAGATGCGCTTACATTAAACGTAAACTCTGAGAGTACCGCGTCGTGATCCGACCAGGAGGATGGGACATGGCGAGAGAACAGAACCCCAGGCAAGGTGTTTGCTGTTGTTATGTGCAAGTCTATCCTTGAGTAGGTTTTGTGTACCGTGGATAAAAAGGTATATCCTTTTATGGGACCATTAGTCTCTCTCCATACATCGACTAGTCCATAATCGCCCATTAACTTAATTATTTTTCGTCTGTCCCTCTTAGATATATCTGATCTCTTTGCTGCAGTGCAGTCAAGAGCGGGGTTCAAAGTAAAATTAAAGTCGCCGCACCAAATCAAATGCTGATAGGAGAGCGCCGATACTTTAGATAGTATTGATTTAAACACTAACGTCTGGGTTGCAGTGGGCATGTAGCTGTTTATTATGCAGATATTCTGTCCTTGTAAATTACCATGTATGATGACAAATCTGCCCTCCGGGTCCTCAATAGTGTTCTCTACCTGGAATGGCAAACTATTTTTGAATAGTATGGCTACGCCCCTAGTCTTGCGCTCCCATGCCGCCAAATAGAAGCGGGAATAATTGGAGTCAAAGTATTTAGGGCTAGAATTTTTAGAGAAGTGGGTTTCCTGTAAGCATATGACATCTGGTTTGTGTTTGTGATAGTCTAGAAACGCCTTTTTACGCTTCAGGGGCGAGTTAAACCCATGAACATTATGTGACAATACTTTACACATAAATGCGATATTTGTTACCGCTGACGATCCACCAATGACTATTGTCCGTTCTCATTGACCCACCAAGGAGTTGCATCATTGTGAGATATAACAGTGGAATTTGTTCACTTCTGTAGAGAAACAAAAGGGAGAAGACAACACAAGGGGAGACAAAGACATTAGACAAATAATGAATTAACGTTTGGGTAAAATACCCATTTGAGGCCTTATTCCGGGGACCCATAGCAAAGGTGTTCCCAGAAGTCAACCTAGTCAGGCAGCATGTACTTTGGCCCAACAGCCTAACTCTTGCAAATTAAAATGAAAAAAGGGATGAGTTAAAAATAGGCATATTTTTTAAGTGTTTTTTTTAGTTCAGATACTCATTAGTATGACAAGGAAAGACGACCCATCAGATGAGCAGAGCAGGGAGAGACTGGCGAGGACCAACCCCCATGACTGGTCTCCCCGTTACTGTTCAATGTACTGTATATTTATGCCTACCTGTTTCAGTATTTCACCAACCACCAACACAATCACATGATACAGAGATTCAATATTTTATCATGTAGTACTGAAATCAAACCCCCATGTGGATACTTACTCATAAACGGACACATCGAATTTATGTGCCCATTGAGGGAACAAGGGGCGGGTGCACACTCCCTTGTTCCCTCACCTCTAGCTGCACACTGCACTTTAATAGTAAGTATTGGACACATACATATAAGTGTTGTATACCAAAGTAGCATGGCCCAGCGTCGGCGATGGTACAATTAGTGTGGGCATGCAACTGAGGTACTGTGAAGTGCATAGGTAATGGGGGAAAAGACCCTGATTGGTGTTTATTTTAGGCTATATTGTGACATAGTAATTGGTATTTGGTGGAGTATACAGGGGGGTGTTGTGCCCTTCACGAATGCATTTTTTCATAGTTGTAAATAAACATGCATCTGTCAATTTCTTTATATAAATTTTCTAATTAATATGATATAAATTTTAATTGGACAAGTACATCTTTTGTTCCCTAATGGAATTGGGTCTGTTTCAGTATTTGTAGTGATGGAGCCTCTTTGATTTGTTCTCTGTGGCTTCGGCACCATAAATCACACAGTATGGCCGAGTGCAGTCATCTCCTTTACTTGCTTTTTATTGTTAATTACTTTAGTGTATTTACATCCAATTCCACATTTTCTGCCATACTTTGGTGGCCCGATATCTACAATGGGTCACATCTTACTTCTGCGATCCTAAACTGGTGGGGGGAGGCAATAAATAATAATAATCTTCGCAGGTTCTGCTGGTTGATTTTTTTCTTTGTAAACAGCAATAGCGAGAAGTTTGGCTCCGCCGTTCTACAAAGACTCGTTCAAGGAAATCAAAGTATCGGGAGGGTGAACGGAGAAGCGTCATTAATGAAAATGAAGACAGTCTTCGTTTAGTCATGGAGGCCTGTTAACAGTTTATTGCTTCTTTTTCCCCCTGCTGTTCGGCGCATCGAAATTCCTGTAAAACTGAAAGGACATCTGGAAGAATTCCGCCAATTAATGGAATTCACACTGAAGCTGCTCTGAAAGGCAGATTACACTGAATCGAACCTGCCGCACAGTTGATGCGCCTTAATCACACATGTAACATTCATTAGGTGCTGCTGTGGGAGAGTTTAGATGCCTCTAATCAAAGATCAGGGAGAGAGCGTCCAGCAGGTATGTGTTTAGCCGCGTGTGATTATCCCAAATACCAACATAAACACCGACAAACTCTTACTGAAAACCTATTATCTACCAGCGGTTTAACCCTTCACATGCGTCGGGAAAAGTTGTGTCCTACTTTCTGCAGTTTCTCCATTCTTTTCTTTTTTTTTAAACATTGACTAGGCTTCTTTATATCAGTTCATCTCAAAGTCGTCTTTTATATCTATACAAAGTATAGATTTGACTTTTATCAATCCACATGAAAAAACATCATTTAAAGAGGTTATTGGGAATTACAAAATGTTGATAAAATTCCCTCCCCCCCTTTACTAACCAGTTGAAATCCCCTGCAGCTACAATAGTGACAATCTGGAGGTTCTCAACTTTTTATTTATGGAACAGTTGAATATTGTTGTTTTTTTGTTTGGTTGCTTTTTTTAGACGTGCATTCTGCTGTTTCGATATTTTTTCCCTAGACAATCCCATTCAGGATTTGACCCAGAAGCTGATATTCAGCTGCTATGGCGAATCGCAAAAGTCCTGAGAAATAAGAGACGACTATGTAAATATTCAGTGTTTTTCTTAAACTTGATGTATTTGTCAGTAAAAGTTTAAAATCTTATGAAATGTTGATAATTGTTCTACAGTAACCATAGAATCATTTGACTAAAAGATCTAAAAACACTGAAGCAGCAAATTTTGTGAAAACCAAAATGAATGTCAGTCTCATAACTTTTGACAATGACTGTAGATGGAGCCAGGACAAGGTTTTTTTTACCCAGATGAAGTTGACGGCGCACCCCTCCAACCAAGAACACCTCTTTTTCAGCAAAAAATACCAGAAAAAGTAAAAAACAAATGTGATGTACTTTTGGGGGGAGGCTCAACAGGGAGTATTTTTTTCAAAGTTGGCTATAGAATTATTCGTGGTTTGCCGAACATTTAACCAATACGAAGGAAAAATTCATCCCTGACATCTTATATTTTAACCGCTTCGTGATCGCCGATGGTAGATTAACGTCAGCGCTAGCAGAGCTTTGTGCCGCACCGACGTTTGTCTACGGTCAGCGGTTTTATGCTCACCGGGACCTTGACGTACCTTTTAACAAGGGGATTCCAGTGCACAGCTCTTCCTGTGACCCCCAAACTCAATGAGACCGGATTGGTTCAGGTCCCGATGACATCAGCATCAGCATCACACCAGCCAATGAGACAAATCACTGGGAAAGTTTGTTGTAGCAGCAAACTTTCCCGTGTGATCTGCCTCATAATAATGCTGTTTCTCCTCTGATCTCCTGTCAGTGAGAGGTTAGAGGAGAAACAGTGTGACAAGTGCTGCTTGCAACAGCTGTGCCAGTCAGTGATCTTTTTATAAAGTAAAAAACAGACAAGTCAGGTTAGGGTTAGTGCTAAAGTTGGGGTTTATTCTAAAGTTAGGGCAAGTGTTAGGCTAAAGTTAGGGTTAGTGTTGGGGCTAAAGTTAGGGTTAGGGTTGGGGCTAAAGTTAGGGCTATGGTTGGGGCTAAAGTTAGGGTTAGGGTTGGGGCTAAAATTAGGGTTAGGGCTGGGGCTAAAGTTAGGCTTAGGGTTGGGGTTAAGTTAGGGTTGGGATAAGGGTGTGTTAGGGTTAGATTTGGGGTTAGGGTTGATTAGGGTTTGGGATTAGTGTTAGGGGTGTGTTGGGGTTAGGGTTGTGGTTAGGGTTATGGTTGGGATTAGGGTTGGGGGTGTGTTGGTGTTAGAATTATAGTTAGGGTTATGGTTAGGGTTGGATTAGGGTTAGGGGTGTGTTGGTGTTAGGGTTGTGGTTAGGGTTATGGTTAGGGTTGGGATTAGGGTTATGGGTGTGTCAGAGTTAGATTTGTGGTTAGAGTTATGGTTAAGGGTGTGTTTCAGTAAGAGTTGGAATTAGACTTGGGGGGTTTCCACTGTTTAGGCACATCAGGGGCTCGCCAAACGCGACACGGCGTCCAATCTCAATTCCAGCCAATTCTGCGTTGAAAAAGTCAGACAGCGCTCCTTCCCTTCCGAAATCTGCCGTGCACCCAAAAGTGTTTTACCCCCACATATGGGGTATCGGCGTACTCAGGACAAATTGCACAACAAGTTTTGGGGTCAAATTTCTCCTGTTACCCTTGTGAAAATAAAAAATTGGGGGCTAAAAGATAATTTTCGTGGAAAAAAAAAGATTTTTTTATTTTCATGGCTCTACATTATAAACTTTAGTGAAACACTTGGGGGTTCAAAGTGCTCACCATACATCTAGATAAGTTCCTTGGGTGGTCTAGTTTCTAAAATGGGGTCACTTGTGGGGGGTTTCTCCTGTTTAGGCGTATCAGGTGCTCTGCTAACGCAACATGACGCCCGCAGCCAATTCCGTCAAAGTCTGCATTCGAAACGTCCCTACTTCATTTCTGAGCCCCAACGTGCGCCCAAACAGTAGTTTTCTTCCAGATATGGGGTACTAGCCTACTCAAGCCAAATTCAACAGCAACGTTTGGGGTCCAATTTCTCCTCTTACCCTTGTGAAAATAAAAAAATTGGGGGCTAAAAGATCATTATTCTGGAAAAAAAAAATGATTTTTTATTTTCATGGCTCTACATTATAAACTTGAATGATACACGTGGGGGTTCAAAGTGCTCACCACACATCTATATAAGTTTCTTGGGGGGTCTAGTTTCCAAAATGGTGTCATTTGTGGGGGTTTCCACTGTTTAGGCACATCAGGAGCTCTCCAAACGCGACATGGCGTCCCATCTCAATTCCAGCCAATTCTGCATTGAAAAAGTCAAACGGCGCTCCTTCCCTTCCGAGCTCTGCCGTGCGAACAAACAATGGTTTACCCCCACATATGGGGTATCGGCGTATTCATGAGAAATTGCACAACAAAGTTTGTGGTTCATTTTCTCTTTTTACACTTGTGAAAATAAAAAAAATTGGTTCTGAAGTAAAATGTTTGTGAAAAAAGTTAAATGTTAATTTTTTCCTTCCACATTGCTTCAGTTCCTGTGAAGCAAGTAAAGGGTTAATTAACTTCTTGAATGTGGGTTTGAGCACCTTGAGGTGTGCAGTTTTTGAAATGGTGTCACTTTTGGGTATTTTCTGTAATATTGACCCCCCAAACTCATTTCAAATGTGAGGTGGTCCCTAAAAAAAGGTTTTGTAAATTTTGTTAGAAAAATTAGAAATCGCTGGTCAACTTTTAACACTTATAAGTTCACAACAAAAAAAGTTATGTTTCAAAAATTGTGCTGATGTAAAGTAGACATATGGGAAATGTTACTAATTAACTGTTTTGTGGGATATGACTCTGATTTAAGGGCATAAAATTTAAAGCTTGAAAATTGCAAAATTTTCAAAATGTTTGCAAAATTTCCATTTTTTTAAGAAATAAATGGAAGTCATATCAAATAATTTTTACCAATATCATAAAGTACAATATGTCACAAGAAAACAGTCTCAGAATCACAGGGATCTGTTGAAGTGTGCTAGAGTTATGACCTCATAAAATGACACTGGTCAGAATTGAAAAAATTGGACCGGTCATGAGGGCAAAAACTGACTCTGGCGTGAAAGGGAAAGGCCATGTGCACATGTTGCGGATTTCCTGCGGATCCGCAGCGTTTTTTACCGTGCAGAAACGCTGCAGATCTGCAAGTGATTTACAGTACAATGTAAATCAATGGAAAAAAAAATGCTGTGCTAATGGTGCGGAAAACTCCGCACTGAAAACGCTGCAGGTTAAAAGAAGGAGCATGTCATTTATTTGTGCGAATCTGCAGCGTTTCTGCACCCATTGACTTGCATTGAGTCGGGCACATCTAAAAAAGATCTGCGTTTTTGCTGTGAGAAAAGCTGCAGATCGGGAGGGGGGAAGAGTGTGTGGGCGGAGTGTGGGCGGAGTGTGGGCGGAGACTGTGTGTGGGCGGAGACTTGTGAGTGCGGGGAAGATGTGCATGTCTGTGTGCGGGTGTTTTTGTGTGTGTCTGCGGTTATCGCGAGGGTCTGCGGGGATGGCAGGGCTGTCGGGTGTCTGTGAGGGGCTGCTGGGGGTCTGCGCCGGGCTGTCGGGGGTCTGCGCTGGGCTGTTGGGGGTCTGCGGTGGGCTGCCGGGGGTCTGCGGCGGGCTGTGGGGGGTCTGTGCCGGGCTGTGGGAGGTCTGAGCCGGGCTGTGGGGGGTCTGTGCCGGGCTGTGGGGGGTCTGTGCCGGGTTGTGGAGGGTCTGTGCTGGGCTGTCGGGGTTCTGTGCCGGGCTGTGAGGGGTCTGCAGCAGGCTGTCGGAGGTCTGTGCAGGGCTGTGTGGGGTCTGTGCTGGGCTGTGGGGGGTCTGTGCCGGGCTGTGGGGGGTCCTGGTGGGTGTGTGCACATTCAGGCATCGGCCGATGGGACTACAAGTCCCATCGGGCTATGCCTGCTACAGTGACAGTGATTGACACGTTAGCCAATGATGGGACAGTAGTAGTCCCATCATCCGGCTAATGTGTTGAATGTAAAAAAAACAAAAAAACAAGAACATACAACATACGAAAGTACATACAACATATAACATATGACAGTACATACAACATGCAACATATGACAGAACATACAACATATGACAGAACATACAACATATGACAGAACATACAACATATGACAGAACATACAACATGACTAGTGTTGAACATTCCTGTTCTGCACCTTTCTAGCGAAGGTCAGGGCTTCGTATCTAGCTTTAAAAAGGTTTAATACCATAGTTTGGTTTTGCTGTGTTAAATTTATTACCTGTGTTTTTCAGTAATTATTAGAGTGTTGCATTCTGGGATTCACCAAGGTATCATGGGAAGGGGAAACTCCATTTTCTCTCTGTGTATTTCCCTGGACACACGTGTTAATCTGCTGTGTTGAACTACCTCACTTACTTCCCATTCCGGTTAAGTTTATCCGGTAAGACCATTACCATTGTTCTTGCTATGTAATGTTGTACAGAGTGTGATTAACTGTATAGCAGCCAGTACACAGGAAATGTGATTTCAGTTACCTGCTGTATGTAGTTATTATAGAAGTTGCATCATCCTGTATGCTTTCCCTGTTAGTTGCAGTCATGTTATTATTTGCCCAATACTTACTCAAATCATTTGTATTCTTATAGTTTTACCGCGCTCATGTTTACCAATAAACAAGTTAGACTACAGAGAACAGTCTGCTTATTTGGGAGACAAAAGTGGTTTATGCCGTATGTCGGATCACACACCGTATCAACGTGTATGAAGACAGAACAGTAAAACGGATTCTAGATACCAGCGGAGGCCAGTAAAACGCAGGCTAGATACCAGCAAGCAGTAAAACGGATTCTAGATACCAGCGGAGGCCAGTAAAACCAGGCTAGACGCCAGCAATAACAAGACCACTTACACAGCCGCTTGTACCACACCGCACAGCCTGCAGATACCGCAGCGGCCGCCATATTGCCTGCCAAGCGCTACACGTCTCAGTCTACGCTGAAGTCATTCCTACCCGCTCTGAGACGTCCTACAGCCTGCAAACGGACACACAATGTCTGCAAGTCGAGCATCCTCACTCAGGACGAGGTCCCATACAAGCCGCTCTATCAAGTCTTCCTCGAAAAGGTCTGTCACCCTCGCCCGAGCAGAAGCTGAGGCGGCGAAGGTAAGATCCTCCTTCGCTGCACAAGAGATGCAGTTAAAGTTAAGACAAGCAGAGCAAGAAGCAGAAAGAGCCCGCCTGCAAGCAGATAGAGAAGCAGAAAGAGCCTGCCCAGAAGCAGAAAGAGCCCGCCTGCAAGCAGATAGAGAAGCAGAAAGAGCCTGCCAAGAAGCAGAAAGAGCCCGCCTGCAAGCCGAGCAAGAAGCAGAAAAAGCCCGCCTGCAAGCCGAGCAAGAAGCAGAAAGAGCCCGCCTGCAAGCAGATAGAGAAGCAGAAAGAGCCTGCCAAGAAGCAGAAAGAGCCCGCCTGCAAACCGAGCAAGAAGCAGAAAAAGCCCGCCTGCAAGCCGAGCAAGAAGCAGAAAGAGCCCGCCTGCAAGCCGATAGAGACGCAGATACAGCACGCCTGCGAGCGACCTTAGAAAGGCTTTCTGCTGAAAAAGAAGCAGCAGCCGCAATAGCCAAAGCTGAGTTCTTAGAAGCCGTGGAGTTTCCCGAATCTGAGCGTGACAGCGACGTACGTGGACCAGACCTTGATCGTCAGGACCCTGCTCAACGTGTCTCAGAATATGTCCACCAACATCCCGGAATAGAAGACAACTCTGATCTGTTACACCAACCAGCCTATACAGATTACCAGAGATCCTTCCTCCAAACACCGTACTGGAAGCAGGAAGGTATACTGCGAAACGACGTCGACCACCACTACTGTCTTACAGAACAGAAGGTACGGCCTCCTCCCAGACTGACAGGGACACCCTTCGCTTCAGAACGGTTTTATACAGACTTTCCTAAGCCAGAAGCTACTACCAGGTATGAGGATACACCACACACACTGAATGACAACAGCACACCAGCTCATGTTGACACTGACTCAGCCACTATGAACTTTGCAAGGTTCTTTTCCCGCCGGGAGCTGGTGACCAAGGGACTTGTAAAGTTCACCGATCGAGCTGAAAGCTACAGAGCTTGGCGAGCCTCCTTCCAGAACGCCATCAGAGACTTGCATCTTTCCAGTAGTGAAGAGTTAGATCTACTGGTTAAGTGGCTTGGGAGTGAGTCAGCTGAACACACCAAAAGAATCAGGAACATTAACATAAAGTACCCACACACAGGACTTTGCATGGTGTGGGAGAGACTTGAAGAAATGTTATGGGTCAATAGAAGCTATAGAAAATGCTTTGTCTAAAAGAATTGATGATTTCCCCAAGATAGCAAATAAGGGTTATCAAAAGCTCAGGGAACTGAGCGACTTGTTAATGGAGGTACATGCTGCTCAATCAGAAAGTGACCTACCAGGGTTGGCATTCCTGGACACTGCCAGAGGTGTCAACCCAATCGTCCAAAAGCTCCCTTACAACTTACAAGAAAAGTGGGTTAGTCACGGGTCCCGTTACAAACAGGCTCATAAGGTGCCATTTCCTCCTTTCAGGGTGTTTGTAGACTTTGTTGCTCAGCAGGCTAAAGTTAGAAATGACCCCAGTTTCGATTTCACTATGTCATGTACCACTGCCTCCGGTGTAAAACCCAGTAAAACACCAGTGGCAGTACACAAAACTAATGTTACCTCCACAGGTTTTCCTTACAGGGCAAGTAAGTCCTCTCCAGAGGAGGACAAACCTCAGGATCTCAGCAAACACTGCCCCCTACACAAGAAACCTCATCCTCTACTAAAATGTAGAGCCTTCAGGGAGAAGCCTCTAGAAGACCGTAAAAGCTTCCTAAAGGAAAACAAGATATGCTTCAGATGCTGCGCGACCACCTCACACTTCGCCAAGAACTGTGAAACCAGTGTGAAATGCGCAGAATGCAGTAGTGTGGAGCACAACACGGCTTTACACCCTGGACCACCCTCAGTGGTATCGTCACGAGTAGAAGAGTCTGCCGATAAACAGACGGACACTGACATTGACACCCCAGTGGTCACTTCTCAGTGTACAGAGATCTGCAAGGAATTTGTAGCAGGGAGATCCTGCTCGAAGATCTGTCTTGTCAGAGTATTCCCAGCGAGCCAACGGGATAAGGCAATCAAGGTATATGCAATATTGGACGATCAGAGCAACAGGTCTCTAGCTAAGCCCTTTCTCTTCGACACCTTCAACATTGCTGGTCCCGGCTCTCCGTACTCCTTGAAGACATGTGCAGGTACTGTCGAGACGGCGGGGAGAAAAGCGACCGGATTCAAAGTAGAGTCTATGGACAGTCAAACCTGCTTATCCTTACCATCAATACTAGAGTGCAATCAAATTCCGGACAACAGGTCTGAGATACCTACACCGGAGGTAGCAGCTCATCACACCCACTTGAAACGTATAGCTCACCTGATACCGGAGCTTGACCAAGGAGCCCCTATCGTCTTACTCCTCGGAAGAGACATTCTACGGGTCCACAAGGCTAGAGGACAGATCAACGGCCCACAAAATGCCCCATATGCTCAGAGACTTGACCGAGGATGGGTCATTGTGGGAGACGTCTGTTTGGGTGGAGCACACAGGCCGACATCAGTCAACATCATGCTCACCAATTCCCTCGAGAATGGACGCCCGTCTCTCTTCCAGCCATGCGAGAGCAGTTTCCTGATTAAAGAATTGCCACACAACACCCCTCCATCTTGTCCATTAGCTGATCCCTCCTGTGAAGACCATGCATGCGACGGTGAGCAAGATCATATAGGGTGCACAGTTTTCCACAGGACAAGAGAAGACAACCAGGTAGCAACGTCCATAGAGGACAGACTGTTCTTGGACATCATGGAGCGAGAGATAGTAAGAGATGAATCAAAGAGTTGGGTCGCACCTTTACCATTCAAACCACAGAGGCAACGCTTACCCAACAACAGAGAACTTGTGTACAGTCGATTTGTCTCCCTTACACGCAAACTGCAGAAGTCACCAGAGACAAAAGAACACTTCTTTACCTTCATGGAGAGAATATTCCAGAGTGGCCACGCGGAAATTGCACCTATACTTCAAGATTCCGAGGAATGTTGGTACTTACCTATTTTCGGCGTGTATCATCCGAAGAAACCTGGTCAGATAAGAGTGGTATTTGACTCAAGTGCCAGATACGAAGGTGTTTCTTTAAACGATGTCTTTCTATCTTGTCCAGACCTCAACAACAGACTTCTGGGAGTACTCCTTCGTTTCCGCAAAGATGCAGTAGCATTTATGGCCGACATACAACAGATGTTTCACTGCTTCCTTGTTAAAGAAGAACACAGAAACTACTTGAGGTTTTTCTGGTACCGCGATAATGACCCCTACAAGGACATCGTGGAATATCGTATGAAGGTACACATCTTTGGGAACAGCCCTTCCACTGCTGTCGCTATCTATGGGTTTAGACATTCAGCCAGAGAGGGTGAAGCAAAGTATGGATCGGATGTAAGATCTTTTGTGGAAAAGGATTTCTACGTAGATGACTGCCTGAAATCCACACCCACAGATGAGTCGGCAGTCAGTCTCCTGAAAAGGGCACAAGAAATGCTCGCTTCATCCAATTTGAGGTTGCACAAAATTGCTTCCAACAGCCAAAAACTAATGGCAGCCTTTCCCTCTCAAGATTACTCAACCGATTTAAAAGACTTGGATTTAAGCACGGACTCCCTTCCTATGCAGCGGAGCCTGGGTTTACTTTGGGATTTGAAAAAGGATGCATTCACCTCCAGATCAGTGAAGAAGAGAAACCTTTCACGCGTAGAGGCGTCCTGTCCGTTGTGAACAGCTTGTACGATCCTCTGGGATTTGTAACTCCTGTAACTATCCAAGGTAAAATGATGTTGAGAGACTTCACCCAAGAGACGTCCGATTGGGATGATCCGCTTCCCAGTGAGAAAAGAGACTTGTGGGTAAGATGGAAGAACTCTTTAGAAGCCCTGTCAAGTCTCTACGTTGCACGACCATATGCTTCTGTACCATCAACAGAAATCAAGATGCAAAGGCTTTGTATCTTCTGCGATGCCTCAACCAAAGCAATTGCAGCAGTGGCGTATTTGAAAACTACTGACATCAATGAACAATGCCACGTGAGGCTTGTTATGAGCCGGACAAAATTGGCCCCACTCCGTGAACACACAGTACCCAGACTGGAACTCTGTGCAGCTGTGTTAGCAGTAGAGTTAGCTGAGCTTATCTCGACAGAAATGGACCTGGAGGTCAAAGAAATCGAGTTCTACACCGACAGCAAGTTAGTGTTGGGGTACATTTGCAATGAAACTCGTCGTTTCTATGTCTATGTCAGCAATCGGGTGCTAAGGATCAGGAGATCCACCGACCCTAAACAGTGGCATTATGTGTCCACAAACCACAATCCTGCGGACCACGCAACCAGATCCATTGAAGCAAGACTCACACATGAAAGTTTAACCACATTCCTGGCAGAAGTTTCGGCCATCATTAATGCTAGACCATTGACTTCACTTTCTAGTGACTCTGAGGATCCGACCATTCTCACCCCTGCCATGTTACTTACTCAGAAAGCCAGCGTTCTCAGCGCTCCACCTGGAGAATTTAGCAACAAAGACCTCTACAGACGACAATGGAGACAAGTCCAAAGTCTCTCCAATACCTTCTGGGACAGATGGAGGAAGCAGTACCTCTCCACCTTACAACCCAGGAAGAAGTGGCAGACCGACAAACCAAACATCAAAACCGGTGATGTCGTTCTCATGAAAGACAGCCAGTCTCACCGTAATGAGTGGCCACTAGGCCTCATCACTAAGATACTCCCAAGCAAAGATGGGAAGGTGCGTAAGGTCGAGGTTGAAGTAGGCAAGTCCGGGGAGAGTAAACTATTCCTCAGACCAGTTGCGGAACTTGTCTTACTGTTTTCGCCAAAACAACCTGTGGGTGGCATCGGTTGATGCCAAGCGGGGAGTGTTCTGCCCATTCTAGCGAAGGTCAGGGCTTCGTATCTAGCTTTAAAAAGGTTTAATACCATAGTTTGGTTTTGCTGTGTTATAGCACCACCCAGTGGTGGTTAAATTTATTACCTGTGTTTTTCAGTAATTATTAGAGTGTTGCATTCTGGGATTCACCAAGGTATCATGGGAAGGGGAAACTCCATTTTCTCTCTGTGTATTTCCCTGGACACACGTGTTAATCTGCTGTGTTGAACCACCTCACTTACTTCCCATTCCGGTTAAGTTTATCCGGTAAGACCATTATCCCTGTTCTTGCTATGTAATGTTGTACAGAGTGTGATTAACTGTATAGCAGCCAGTACACAGGAAATGTGATTTCAGTTACCTGCTGTATGTAGTTATTATAGAAGTTGCATCATCCTGTATGCTTTCCCTGTTAGTTGCAGTCATGTTATTATTTGCCCAATACTTACTCAAATCATTTGTATTCTTATAGTTTTACCGCGCTCATGTTTACCAATAAACAAGTTAGACGACAGAGAACAGTCTGCTTATTTGGGAGACAGAAGTGGTTTATGCCGTATGTCGGATCACACACCGTATCAACGTGTATGAAGACAGAACAATTCCGATACTGCAAATATCGGATATCGGCCAATATTCGCTGTATCGGAGTTCCGATACTGAGTTCCGATACTTTTACGCTATCGAATACCGGAATCGGAAGTTCCCTTAGTGCAATGATGCACTATAATGGAGTGTGGGCGGTGCGTGGGTGGAGACTGCGTGTCTGTGTGGGCGGGGTCTGTGCGTGACCGTGGGGGGTCTGTGCGGGCCTGCTGGGGGTCTGTACTGGCCTGCCGGGGGTCTGTGTGGGCTGCCGTGGGTCTGTACGGGCCTGTCGGGGGTCTGTGCGGGCTGCCGGGGTCTGTGCGGGCCTGCCGGGGGCCTGTACGGGCCTGCTAGGGGTCTGTACGGGCCTGCCGGGGGTCTGTGTGGGCTGCCGGGGGTCTGTGCGGGCCTGCTGGGGTCTGTGCGGGTCTGCCGGGGTCTGTGCGGGCTGCCGGGGGTCTGTGTAGGCTGTCGGGGGTCTGTGCGGGCCTCTCGGGGGTTGTGTGTGTGTGCAGGCATCGTCCGATGGGACTACAAGTCCCATCGTGTTATGCCTGCTACAATGACAGTGATTGACACACTAGCCAATGATGGGACAGTAGTAGTCCCATCATCCGGCTAATGTGTGGAATGTAAAAAAAAACCCACATACATACATACAACATACTACATACATACAACATACATACTGCATACTACATACATACATACATACTACATACTACATACATACTGCATACATACTACATACAGTACAGACCAAAAGTTTGGACACACCTTCTCATTTAAAGATTTTTCTGCATTTTCATGACTATGAAAATTGTACATTCACACTGAAGGCATCAAAACTATGAATTAACACATGGAATTATATACTTAGCAAAAAAGTGTGAAACAACTGAAATTATGTCTTATATTCTAGGTTCTTCAAAGTAGCCACCTTTTGCTTTGATGACTGCTTTGCACTCTTGGCATTCTCTTGATGAGCTTCGAGAGGTAGTCAATTTCAGTTGTTTCACAGTTTTTTGTTAAGTACATAATTCCACATGTTAATTCATAGTTTTGATGCCTTCAGTGTGAATGTACAATTTTCATTGTCATGAAAATACAGAAAAATCTTTAAATGAGAAGGTGTGTCCAAACTTTTGTTCTGTACTGTACATACATACATACTACATACATACATACTACATACATACTACATAAATACATACTACATACAACATACATACAACATACATACATACTACATACATACATACATACTACATACATACAACATACTACATACATACTACATACATACAACATACATACTACATACATACAACATACATACTTACTAAATACATACAACATGCAACATACATACTACATACATACAACATACTACATACATACTACATACATACAACATACTACATACATACAATACATTCATACATTACATACAATACATACATATAGACATACTTTACATATAACATAGATTACATACTCACCATCACTTGTAACTTTGGTCCCCAAAGCCAGTGTCATCTGTAAAAAATATGAAAATAACAAACAATCAATATACTCCCTGATCTGCAGAAATCCACGAGTGTCCCATGACGATCTCCCATGGAGAACGGCAGCATCAGCTGATTCGACCGCTCTCTAGGGGCTCCAGGAATACAATGATGGGAGGAAGGTATACTTCCGCACTGTATTCCTCCGCCGCTGTAAAAAAATAGTCCCTAGTCTCACTTTTGGCATTGCTGTGTGAGAAATTTTCCACGCAGCAAATGCCATAAAGTGAGACTCTGAACTAAGGTATCCTCTCAGTGATGCACTGCAGGAGCCATTGTCTCCTGTCAGTGTGTCACTGAAGGTCCTACAGAGCAGTGACATCACACGATGTCACTGTTCTATAGGGGAGATCGTCGTGAGACACTCGTTATTAATTGGACTACAGCGGACAGATAGTATATGGTTTATTATTTTACTTTTTTGCAAGCGCTGAAGTATGGTAAGTATGGTAAATGAAGAATATTAAAATACTTTTTTCTGGCTGTGTCTTTATTTTTTTTAACTCTTTCAATACACTAGGATTAATAATGGATAGGCGTCTTATTGACACCTCTCTATTATTAACCCGGCTTAATGTCACCTTACAATGGCAAGGTGACATTAACCCCTTATTACCCACGCACATTTTCCGTTCGCTCTCTCTTTTTAAAAAAAAAAAAAAAAAAATGGATCAGTTGCATCAGTTTTTCACTATTTGTAACGGATCCGTTTTTTCAAAAATTCGCTACTGATGTGTGACAGTAGCCTAACTATGCATATACCTATCTACATCTATCCATCTCATTCCTTCTATCTATCTACCTATCTCAGGCTGGCGTCACACTTGGCGTAGGAAAATACGGTCTGTTTTTTAAGGGCGCAATACGCAGAAATGTTCCTAAAACAGTGTTCTGTATTTAATCCGTTGGCAAGGTTGGCAAGACTTTCATTGGCGGAATTTTTGCGCAATACGCTGACAAACGCAGCATACTGCAATTTTCTACGCCCGTAAAATGTTGCTGCGAAATATATGGCAGACAGGAGCTGCCCCATAGAGAATCATTGGTCCGTGTGCAATGCGTCGTTTTTGCGCCTCTCATACGTCCGTAAAACTCGCTAGTGTGACGCCGGCCTCATTCCTTCTAATCTATCTCATTCCTTCTGTCTATCTGTCTGTCTATCTGTGTGTAATGGAGTGTGGGTTGGACAAATGTAAAAGAGGAGGTTGGACAAGAAATTACATCACAAATCTTTTTTTTTTGTCAATAATAGATCTTTATTTAGCTTTCAAAAACGCATACAAATCCACATGGAAAAAACGCATCAAAAAACGCACCTGCGTTTTCTGGCAAGAGAAGGGAAGAATCTGCAGCAGAAATTCCTAAGGCTAATCCGCAACGTGTGAACATACCCTAAATGTCAGACCTAAGCACAGTCACGAAAATTAATATATCAACTATAACGGAGGCCATTTGGTTTCAATAAAAGTGTCCCTCATTTGGCAGATGCCCTAATGGAGCTAAGCAGACCCCAATACAGATAAAGTGATATAAATTATTTGTACGATTATTTTTAACTCCTTCACAACATGGGCCATATATGTACGGCGCAAGTCGGAAGCGAATGTGTGGAGCGGGATTACGCAGCGCACCCGCCAGGCGATTTCTGTGAATTACAGTCAGGACCTTTAGCTAACAATCCCTAGTGGAGCGAAGCTCTGCCCATGATTGTTAACCTGTTAAATGCTGCTGTCAATCCCTAACACGGAACAAGTGACGTCATTTTGGAAACTAGACCTCTTAAGGAATGTATTTAGATGTGTGGTGAGCACCTTGATGAACACCCAGGTGCTTTACAGAAGTTTATAATGTTGAGCCCTGAAAAAAAAATCACATTGTCACCACAAAAATTTTATTTTAGCCACAATTTTTTATTCTCACAAGAGTAACAGAAGAAATTGCACCATACAATTTGTGGTGCAATTTCTCCTGAGTACACTTATACTACTTTTGAGGTACAGTGCCTTGTCACATTGGAAGAGCCCCTGAGGTGCCAGAACAGCAGAAACCCAACATATTTTAATTCATTTTACAAACTAAACTCCCCAATGAATGCATCTAGGAGTGCAATGATCATATTGACACCATATGTGGACGCTATATGTGGCTTAGGTACACTGTGGGGCTCAGAAGGGAGGGGGGCATTTGGATTTGGAAGTGCAGAATTTGCTGAATTTCTTTTGATGGTCGAGGAGCCATTTTGCTTTTAAAGAGCCTTTGTACTACCAGTAACGTGGAAGCCCCCTATATATCCGTTAACAGATGACAGACCTGAGTGGGGCTTGATTTTTTTGTCGATTGAGTTGAAGCTTTTATTGGGAACATTTTACATAATGTTTGGGATCACATTTTTCCAGCGCTATACGCTGACCACTTACTTTGGGGTTTCCATTTAAATCTCTGAGTGACGTGATTTAGATGAAACCCTCGAGGGATCCATTCACTATAATGAAGCAGCAGAGTTACTCTGGACTTCGTCTGGCCTCTACTTAGCATTATCCTTTGTTAAATATTAATTATTAATTTGAATTATTCTTATTCTCAGTTCTTTACTGAGCACATTGCCTCTTGCTGACATTACAAAAGCTATTCCTGTATATATAGCTCAGAGTAAGTTAACACCATATAGAGAGAACACATGCTCTGTGGGACATATATATATTCACCTCTCTTAGGAGGTGGAGGGGGCTGTCATGTGGGGCTGACACCTTGGGCCTCTTCTCTCCATCATTCTCCATGCACTTCAGACAACTCACAGAAGGAATGAACAACTGGTAGCCATGATGACTTCTACTTCATGACAGACGGACGCCTTTTACCATCTCAGGAAAAGATGAGAAACAAATGGACAACCTGTTCGTAACTATTTCACCTATTTTATGTTTTGCTGCAATATGGTTTTTCTGTGGACAATCCAATAAACCACTACATTTTTAATGAAAATATCATGACATTTTTCTTTAAGAGTAACGCATCTGGTAAAGATTCCTGATTAAATAAATGTGCGAAATAAGCATATTTAACATTGGACAAGCCAGCCAGATTTGATTTTGTGCGCTATTTTTGCATGGATTTCCTTCTCCTTGCACACTGGGGAAGAGAAGAGCTTCACTAAACGTCAATTTTGCAATTTTTCAGGAATTCCACTACAAAACTTCAAGTCACAAGGATCAGACACAGAACCTAAGAGTAAGGACTAACAGGTGCCAGATGGATTGAGAAGCACTAGCATTACAAGTGCCAGAAGATGTGCTGATGACCAGAGCCCAGCATTGTCCAACAAAGGAACTACAAGCTGGTAATCTCAGAAGAATTTCTGAGTAGCCCTCAGCCTTTGCAAGTCAAATGGATTCAGTTGCAGGCCCTGCACCAAATATATGGTTACAACTAAAGCTCAAGTTTTTTATGGATGAGTCTTTCGATCTATAAAATGGTTTAAAAAGTGTTAGGTAATATATATTTGGGGAATATTCAAAGAAATATTAAATCTCATAGTTTACAATGCACATTGATAATTAGAATAAAATAATTTGGGTTATCATACATGTATTTTTACCTTTGTATGTGAAATATGTATTGTGAACTTATATGTGTGTCACAGTCTGAGTGACAGATGACAGATGAGCGTATGAGCAGCTGCTAAGAGTGACTATAACGTGGAATGTGTATGTACAGTATGAGAGAGGCCTCATGGTGTACTGTTGGTGGTACATGGCTATGTTAGTAAAGTATTGTGCCATCTGTCAAGATGAGGGTTACTACATTGTACTGTATATATATTAGGAAAATTAATTAGCATGCCAGATCATAACCGCTTGAAATATGCTCACTGTCAGGACTTGGCTCTGCTTGTAAGTTTCAGCGGTCATCACATGACCGCTCATGCAATTTTCAGAATTAGGCCGTGGTCACACATAACATATGAAAAATCGGTCCCAGTCTCTCGGCCGAGAGTCACACGAGTGTTCTCCGTATGGTCATAAAATGGATAAATGGCCTGAAATGAATACAAACCTAATCAAGGACCTTATTTATTGGCTCCTCAACAAGTTCCAACCTCCCATCTTTGCATTAGAGTCCGTGCTGGTGTTTTGGTATTGCAGCTTTGTGTCAAACATGTCATACAGGCTTACTTTCAACTCAACTGAAGGGGTTCTTTTCCACTGGGTTTTGTCCGAGCGTTTTGGGGAGCCTTACCCAGTGATTGTGGATTCGAGGAGACGGAGACGAATGTGGGTACATCCGCTTCTGAGGTGACTGCTGACTAAAGGGCATTTCCACAGTCTGTAGGCTTCACTACGCAACCATCCAGACAAGTTCTACCAGTATTGTCTTATGAGCGTGCCCACATTTGACATTCTTCTGAAGACTGTGCGCCCTGGGATCACCTTCAAGGACACCTTGATGCGCAAGTGTATTTCCGCAGAGGAGCGCCTTTTACTTACATTACAATATGTATTCATATTCTAATTTTGCTGCTAATTTTTTCTTTTTTAATTTTCTAAATACACTGTTCCCTTCCTTTTGTTTGAATTGTTCCCTTTTTTTCAAGTTAAATGACTTAATTACATTTTGTGTTTGACATTCCCTGCTGTTTGTAATGTATATATGTTCCCTAGGCATTGAATAGTGTTGTCACTTGTTGAGCCAGGGCTTAGTTTGTAATGTCCATAACTTTTATGATCTCTGTTAACCCCTTTCTGACATGTGACGTACTATCCCATCGAGGTGGGGTGGGCCCGTATGACCACCGACGGGATAGTACGTCATAGCGATCGGCCGCACTCACGGCTGACGATCGCAGCTGACATCCGGCACAATGTGCCAGGAGCGGTCACAGATCGCCCCCGGCACATTAACCCCCGGCACACTGCGATCAAACATGATTGCAGTGTTCCAACGGTATAGGGAAGCATCACGCAGGGAGGGGGCTCCCTGCGGGCTTCCCTGAGAACCCCGGAGCAACGCGATGTGATCACGTTGCTGCGAGGGTCTCTTACCTCCTCCTCCCTGTAGCAGGCCCGGATCCAAGATGGCCACGGGGCTGCAGGGAGGTGGATTACCAGCGCCTGCTCAGAGCAAGCACTGGTAAGCCTGAAGAGTGCACGTCTGATCGCTGATCTGACACAGTGCACAGCAAAGTGTCAGATCAGCGATCTTGCACTATAACATGATGCCCCCTCCTAGGGCAATGTTATAGTGTAAAAAAAAATATTCACATGTGTAAAAAAAAAAAAAAAATTCCTAAAAAAAACCCAACAAAAAAATTATTGTTCCTATAAATACATTTCTTTATCTAAATAAAAAAAATAAATAAAAGTACACATATTTAATATTGCCGCGTCCGTAACGACCCGACCTATAAAACTGTCCCACTAGTTAACCCCTTCAGTGAACACCGTAAAAAAAAAAAAAAAACGAGGCAAAAAACAATGCTTTATTTTCATACCGCCAAGCAAAAAGTGAAATAACACGCGATCAAAAAGACTGATATAAATAACCATGGTACCGCTGAAAACGACATCTTGTCCTGCAAAAAACGAGCCATGATACAGCATCATCAAAGAAAAAATAATAAAGTTATAGTCCTCAGAATAAAGCGATGCAAAAATAATTATTTTTTCTATAAAAAGTTTTTATCGCATAAAAGCACCAAAACATAAAAAAAGATATAAATGAGGTATCGCTGTAATCGTACTGATCCGAATAATAAAACTGCTTCATCCATTTTACCAAACGCGGAACGGTATAAACGCCTCCCCCAAAAGAAATTCATTAATATTTGGTTTTTGGTCATTCTGCCTCACAAAAATCGTAATAAAAAGCGATCAAAAATTGTCATGTGCCCGAAAATATTACCAATAAAAATGTCAACTCGTCCCACAAAAAACAAGATCTCACATGACTCTGTGGACCAAAATATGGAAAAATTATAGCTCTCAAAATGTGGTAACGCAAAAAATATTTTTTGCAATAAAAAGCGTCTTTCAGTGTGACAGCTGCCAATCATAAAAATCCGCTAAAAAAACGGCTACAAAATTAAATCAAACCCCCCTTTATTACCCCCTTAGTTAGGGAAAAATAAAAATATTAAAAAAATGTATTTATTTCCATTTTCCCATTAGGGTTAGGGCTAGGGTTAGGGCTAGGGTTAAGGCTACAGTTAGGGTTGGGGCTAAAGTTAGGGTTAGGGTTGGGGCTAAAGTTAGGGTTTGGATTACATTTACGGTTGGGAATAGGGTGGGGATTAGGGTTAGGGGTGTATCAGGGTTAGGCGTGTGGTTAGGGTTACTGTTGGGATTAGGGTAAGGGGTGTGCTTGGAATAGGGTTTCACTTATAATTGGGGGTTTCCAGGCACATCAGGGGCTCTCCAAATGCGACATGGCGTCCGATCTCAATTCCAGCCAATTCTGCGTTGAAAAAGTAAAACAGTGCTTCCCTTCCGAGCTCTCCCGTGCGCCCAAACGGGTTTACCCCAACATATGGGGTATCAGCGTACTCAGGACACACTGGACAACAAGTTATGGGGTCCAATTTCTCCTGTTTCCCTTGGGAAAATACAAAACTGGGGGCTAAAAATAATTTTTGTGGAATAAAAAAAGATTTTTTATTTTCACGGCTCTGCGTTATAAACTGTAGTGAAACACTTGGGGGATCAAAGTTCTCAGAACACATCTAGATAAGTTCCTTGAGGGGTCACTTGTGGGGGGTTTCTACTGTTTAGGTACATTAGGGGCCAAGTACTTAAAGGGCTCAGATACGGCTTTAAAGAAGGCGATTCATTTTATTACAATAATGCAATGATTACAGAAAATAGGAAATAGTGTGATATTGCGTACACTTTTGCATAATATATATTATAAAGGTTAAATACTTACAGTACACACTACACAAGAAAAACTTCACCGGGAAAAGCGCATCTTCTATCCATAACGCCAACCGTGAGAAGCCAAACAACGAAGACAGAGAATTCCTGGGATATCCACACTATAGATCCTCAAAGGCGTCCCCTTCCGATCAATAGGTTACAGGCTTCTGTCTTAGCTGAAGTCTTCACCAGCTTATATCTTTACATTTGAAAAAATTCTTACGTAATCAAATGTTACACAAGCTTTAAGGCCCCTTTCACACATCAGTTTTTTGCCATCAGGCACAATCCGCCGGATCCGTTTTTTTCTTGTATTAGCGACAGATTGCGACGGATGGCCTCACGTTTCATGCGTTTTTCGCCGGATCCATCAAAAATACTCTGCGGCCAGAGAAAACGGACATAGGAACCTGGAACAGGCTGAGAGCCACTGGTGAATGAGCTGCTCACTCGCAGCATCATTGACCAGCGGTGATATCATCGAGGTTATCACTGGTCAGTGAAGCTGTGTTCCCAGCCGGGTGTAATTGTGGTGACCTCAGCACTGTGGGAAAAAGACAGTGACCCTAAAGATGGAGGGACTTCTATGCCCAGTTGGTAGAGGAGATGGGGTGAAACAATCATTTAGTCCTACCAAGTGGGTAAGGGAGGGATAGTGTTTATCAGCACTAGGAGAGGGCTCAATTGTAATCTTTTCTGTGCAATTTCAGAGGACATTTTTATGCTTTGATCTTCAGTTTATGACTATTCATATGATGGCGTCATATTTTATCCATAGTTACATGTGCTTCTCTGTTGTGAATTCTGTTGTCGATCTCCCTCCTGTGGTCGTGAATGGTACTTCGGCGAGTTCTGTCTATGGGCTCCCTCTGGTGGCTATGAGTGAAGCTGCGGCTTCTGAGGTTCCTTACACAGGTGACGTGGTTTATCCTTTGGTTGGCTGCTCTATTTAACTCCTCTCAGATCGTTACTCCATGCCAGCTGTCAATGTTTTTGCATTTGTTCAGTTCGCTCCTGGATCTCTCTGGTGACCTGCCTTCTCCTGCAGAAGCTAAGTTCCTGATAGTCATTATTTGTTCTTTGTTTTCTTGTCCAGCTGGTTATCATGATTTTGTCTTGCTAGCTGGAAGCTCTGGGATGCAGAGTGGTCCCTCCGCACCGGGAGTCGGTGCGGAGGTCTTTTTTGCACACTCTGCGTGGTCTTTTGTAGGTTTTTGTGCTGATCGCAAAGTTACCTTTCCTATCCTCTGTCTATTTAGTAAGTCTGGCCTCCCTTTGCTGAAACCTGTTTCATTTCTGCGTTTGTGACTTTCATCTTTACTCACAGTCAATATATGTGGGGGGCTTCCTTTACCTTTGGTGAATTTCTCTGAGGCAAGGTAGGCTTTATTTTCCATCTCTAGGGCTAGATAGTCTTAGGCTGTGACGAGGCGCCTAGGTCTGGTCAGGAGCGCTCCACGGCTATTTCTAGTGTGTGTGATAGGATTAGGGCTTGCGGTCAGCAGAGTTCCCACATCCCAGAGTTCGTCCTGTATGAGGTTTAACTATCAGGTCATTCCGGGTGCTCCTAACCACCAGGTCATAACAGTACAGCTGGCCCAAAGTATTAATGCATCTCAATAGAGGGATAAGAGAACTTCTGAGACCATTTTTTTTTTCTTTGCACTGTGTTTTGTTTCTCTTTTCCCCTAGACCTTTGGGTGGTTCAGGACACAGGTGTAGGTATGGACATTCAAGGTCTGTCCTCTTGTGTGGATCATCTCACTACAAGGGTACAAAACATTCAAGATTTTGTGGTTCAGAATCCTATGTTAGAGCCTAGAATTCCTATTCCTGACTTATTTTCTGGGGATAGATCTAGGTTCTTGAATTTCAAAAATAATTGTAAACTGTTTCTAGCTTTAAAACCCCGCTCCTCTGGTGACCCCGCTCAACAGGTAAAGATCATTATTTCTTTGTTGCGTGGTGACCCTCAAGACTGGGCATTTTCCCTTGCGCCAGGAGATCCTGCATTGCGTGATGTTGATGCGTTTTTTCTGGCGCTTGGATTGCTTTATGATGAACCAAATTCAGTGGATCAGACAGAGAAAATCTTGCTGGCTTTGTGTCAGGGTCAGGATGAAGCGGAGGTGTACTGTCAGAAGTTTAGAAAGTGGTCTGTGCTTACTCAGTGGAATGAATGTGCCCTGGCAGCAATTTTCAGAAAGGGTCTTTCTGAAGCCCTTAAGGATGTAATGGTGGGATTTCCCACGCCTGCTGGTCTGAATGAGTCTATGTCTTTGGCCATTCAGATCGATCGGCGCATGCGTGAGCGCAAAGCTGTGCACCATCTGGCGGTCTTCTCTGAGCATAGGCCTGAGCCTATGCAGTGTGATAGGACTTTGACCAGAGCTGAAAGGCAAGAACACAGACGTCGGAATGGGCTGTGTTTTTACTGTGGTGAATCCACTCATGCTATCTCCGATTGTCCTAAGCGCACTAAGCGGTTCGCTAGGTCTGTCACCATTGGTACGGTACAGTCTAAATTTCTTTTGTCCGTTACTCTGATTTGCTCTCTGTCATCCTATTCTGTAATGGCATTTGTGGATTCAGGCGCTGCTCTGAATTTGATGGATCTGGAGTTTGCCAGGCGCTGTGGTTTTTTCTTGGAGCCCTTGCAGTATCCTATTCCATTGAGAGGAATTGATGCTACGCCTTTGGCCAAGAATAAGCCTCAGTACTGGACTCAATTGACCATGTGCATGGCTCCTGCACATCAGGAGGATATTCGCTTTTTGGTGTTGCATAATCTGCATGATGTGGTCGTTTTGGGGTTGCCATGGCTACAGGTCCATAATCCAGTGTTGGATTGGAAATCTATGTCTGTGTCCAGCTGGGGTTGTCAGGGGGTGCATGGTGATGTTCCATTGCTGTCTATTTCGCCTTCCACTCCTTCTGAAGTCCCTGAGTTTTTATCAGATTACTGGGATGTATTTGAAGAGCGCAAATCCGGTGCCCTACCCCCTCATAGTCATTATTTGTTCTTTGTTTTCTTGTCCAGCTGGTTATCATGATTTTGTCTTGCTAGCTGGAAGCTCTGGGATGCAGAGTGGTCCCTCCGCACCGGGAGTCGGTGCGGAGGTCTTTTTGCACACTCTGCGTGGTCTTTTGTAGGTTTTTGTGCTGATCGCAAAGTTACCTTTCCTAACCTCTGTCTATTTAGTAAGTCTGGCCTCCCTTTGCTGAAACCTGTTTCATTTCTGCGTTTGTGACTTCCATCTTTACTCACAGTCAATATATGTGGGGGGCTTCCTTTACCTTTGGGGAATTTCTCTGAGGCAAGGTAGGCTTTATTTTCCATCTCTAGGGCTAGATAGTCTTAGGCTGTGACGAGGCGCCTAGGTCTGGTCAGGAGCGCTCCATGGCTATTTCTAGTGTGTGTGATAGGATTAGGGCTTGCGGTCAGCAGAGTTCCCACATCCCAGAGTTCGTCCTGTATGAGGTTTAACTATCAGGTCATTCCGGGTGCTCCTAACCACCAGGTCATAACACTTCTCACAAAATTAGAATATTATCAAAAAGTTAATTTATTTCAGTTCTTCAATACACAAAGTGAAACTCATATATTATTTAGAGTAATTACAAACAGAGAGATTTATTTCAAATGTTTATTTCTGTTAATGTTGATGATTAAGGCTTACAGCCAGTGAAAACCCATTACATAGTAACATAGTTATTAAGGTTGAAGGAAGACTTTAAGTCCATCTAGTTCAACTCACAGCCTAACCTAAAATGCCCTAACATGTTGATCCAGAGGAAGGCAAAAAAAAACCCCATGTGGCAAAGAGTAAGCTCTACATTGGGGAAAAAAATTCCTTCCCGACTCGACATCGGCAATCAGACTAGTTCCCTTGGTCAACGCAATATCAAGGAATCTAGTATACATAACCTGGAACATTATACTTTTCAAGAAAAGTATCCAGTCCCCTCTTAAATTTTAGTAGGGAATCACTCATTACAACATCATACGGCAGAGAGTTCCATAGTCTCACTGCACTTACAATAAAGAATCCGCGTCTGTTATTATGCTTAAATTGTCTTTCCTCTAGATGTACAGGATGCCCCCTTGTCCCCGTCTCAGGTCTACGAGTAAAAAGATCATTAGAAAAGTCTTTGTACTGTCCCCTCATGTATTTATACATTAAAATAAGATGCGTCATGAGTAGTAGCAGCTGATGGGAGTATTTATCAGCTGCCACCTGCACAAAAATAAATAAATCTGCAGTGGGTATTCCTGTATTTTCTATAACCAGCTAGGCAAAACTGACAGCTAGTGGCTACAACCCTCAGCTGTCAGCTTCAGCAAGGCTGGTTATCAAGAACACAGGGGTCCACACCCTGTTGTTTTTAATTATTTAAATAAATAAATAAGTAAAAAAACAACGTGAGGTCCCCCCAATTTTTGACAACCAGCCTTGCTAAAGCAAACAGCTGGGAGCTGGTATTCTAAGGCTGGTAAGGGTCCATTGATATAGGCACTCCACCCAGCCTTTAAAATAGCAGCCCGCAGCAGCCCAGGAAAGGTACATCTATTATATGCACCAATTCTGGCGCTTTACCCGGCTCTTCCCTGTAGTGGTAGCAAGTGGGATTCAAATTTGTAGGGTTGATGTCACCTTTGTTTTGTCAGGTGACATTAAGCCCTCGGCTTAGTAATGGAAAAGTGTCTATAAGACACCTATCCATTACTAATCCCATAGTTACATGGTAAATAAACACACAGCAAGTATAAAGTCCTTTATTAGAAATAAAACAAAACATACTTTTCCATTTTTATTTACCAATAACAAAAACGGTTATAATAACCTAAAGCCTAATTCCACATAATCACTCATCTCTAGTAATAAAACAAAAAGAAAAAACAACAATACCCCTCACCTGTCCCACCTGATTTGTTCCATGCCGTAATCCATATTTGGGGGATAAATAGTTTTCAACCTGGACAGTGCCAACATGCGACCGTCCAGGCTGAGAACCACTGGTGAATGAGGTTA